>NC_030812.1:5000000-10000000 GCF_001704415.2 Capra hircus
CATAGAAGATTCAAGATCCAGGTGAGACACGCCAGTCCACAGCACCGGACAAAATTTTCATCTGATTCGTGAAAAGGAAAGATATATGCATTTGAATGCAGAGTTCCAAAGAACAGCAAGGAGATATAAGAAAGCCTTCCTCAGTGATCAGTGCAAAGAAATAGAAGAAAACAATAGAATGAGAAAGACTAGAGATCTCTTCAAGAAAATTAGAGATACCAAGGGAACATTTCATGCAAAGATGGGCTCGATAAAGGACAGAAATGGTATGGACCTAATAGAAGCAGAAGATATTAAGCAGAGGTAGCAAGAATACACAAAAGAACTATACAAAAAAGATCTTCACAACCTAGATAATCATGATGATGTGATCACTCACCAAGAGCCAGACATCTTGGAATGTGAAGTCAAGTGGTCCATAGGAAGCATCACTACGAACAAAGCTAGTGGAGGTGATGGAATTCCAGTTGAGCTACTTCAAATCCTGAAAGATGATGCTGTGAAAGGGCTGCACTCAATATGCCAGCAAATTGGGAAAACTCGGCAGTGACCACAGGACTAGAAAAGGTCAGTTTTCATTCCAATCCCAAAGAAAGGCAATGCCAAAGAATGCTCAAACTACCACACAATTGCACTCATCTCACACGCTAGTAAAGTAATGCTCAAAATTCTCCAAGCCAGGCTTCAGCAATACGCGAACCATGAATTTCCAGATGTTCAAGCTGGTTTTAGAGAAGGCAGAGGAACCAGAGATCAAATTGCCAACATCCGCTGGATCATGGAAAAAGCAAGAGAGTTTCAGGAAAACAACTATTTCTACTTTATTGACTATGCCAAAGCCTTTGACTGTGTGGATCACAATAAACTGTGGAACATTCTGAAAGAGATGGGCATACCAGACCACCTCACCTGCCTCTTGAGAAATCTGTATGCAGGTCAGGAAGCAACAGTTAGAACTGGACATGGAACAACAGACTGGTTCCAAATTGGGAAAGCAGTACATCAAGGCTATATATTGTCACCTTGCTTATTTAACTTATATTCAGGGTACATCATTTGAAATGCTGGGCTGGATGAAGCACAAGCTGAATCAAGGTTGCCAGGAGAAATATCAACACCACCCTTATGGCAGAAAGTAAAGAAGAACTAAAGAGCCTCTTGATGAAAGTAAAAGAGGAGAGTGAAAAAGTTGGCTTAAAGCTCAACATTCAGAAAATTAAGATCATGACTTCCGATCCCATCACTTCATGGCAAATAGATGGGGAAACAGTTGCAGAGTTTATTTTTGAGGGGCTCCAAAATCACTGCAGATTGTGACTGCAGTCATGAAATTAAAAGATGCTTACTCCTTGGAAGAAAAGTTATGACCAACCTAGACAGCATATTAAAAAGCAGAGATATTACTTTGCCAACAAAGGTCCATCGATAGTCAAGGCTATGGTTTTTCCAGTAGTCATGTATGGGTGTGAGAGTTGGACTGTGAAGAAAGCTAAGCACCGAAGAATTGATACTTTTGAACTGTGGTGCTGGAGAAGACTCTTGAGAGTTCCTTAGACTACAAGGAGATCCAACCAGTTTATCCTGAAGGAAATCAGTCTTGAATATTCACTGGAAGGACTGATGCTGAAGCTGAAGCTCCAAAACTTTGACCACCTGATACAAAGAACTAACTCATTGGAAAAGACTCTGATGCTGGGAAAGATTGAAGGCAGGAGGAGAAGGGAATGACAGAGGATGAGATGGTTGGATGGCATCACCGACTCAATGGGCATGAGTTTGAGTAAACTCTGGGAATTGGTGATGGACAGGGAAGCCTGGCATGCTGCAGTCCATGGGGTCGTAAAGAGTCAGACGCGACTGAGCGACTGAACTGAACTGCGAAAACAGTTTACAACAACTGAGACATGAGCAAACCCAGTGGCCTGTAGTGGCCCAATCAGATTTTAGCTCTCCTTCTGCATTCCACTTACAAACAGGCTCAACTCTAATAATTCAGGAAATCCCTGAATCCTTTGGCAATTTCAAGAAGAGTGCAATGGACATCTCAGCAAGAAGGCGTATGATACTCTTCTGAAGGGTAGAAGCAGCATCTCAAGTAATTAATTGGAAAAATAAAGCATGATTATATTTTTACCCCAGGTAAGTGATATGGTTTATACCATTCACACAAAAATTTCATTATCTTTCACTCAAAATGTATGAAATCCAGTGGAAATAGAATGCTGCTAGGTAAATATGGACATAGAGCATTCATCTGGATAAATGAATGATTCCTACATAATTCCAAGCCATTAGCTGGCAAACTGGAAAAGAAGATGAAAAAAGACAAGTTATGTTGGATTAAAGGAGTAAAGGTGAGAAATGAGTAGAATAATGAAGAAAAGTAAGATGAGGAAATCCAGTGAGGACATCTGATGAGGGGAAGCCCTTTCATTGTTATTTATGAGCCACTTTTTCCCCCCATTTATTTTGTCCATGCAGTAAACATCTAACGTGGACCCTTGAGTTTTCTAGAGTGGAGAACAAAATATTTCAAGACAGAAAACCTGAACTCACATTCTCACCTCACATTGAGCACATCACTTAGCATTTTTTTGTCCTCATTTCCCTTTGCTAGAGAGGAGTAGCAACCACTTACAGGTTTTGAGGAAAAGAATAAATAAAATGACCATGTGAGCATACTTGCATAGAAGACAATCAAATATGTTAAGTTTTGCAAAACTATTTAAAATTATCTCAAGGAATACTTTTAAAAAAGAATGTATAGAAAAATAGGGACATAATAAAGGAACTATGGAAACTTAAAAAGCCTTGCTGTGAGTTAACAAGCCATTTAGACGTGCTCATTAGCATTTGATAACCTTTGTAGTTGGTAAAGTGCTGTTCTGAAGATTCTATTATTATACAAATTGTAATTAATGAAATAAGGAATAATGAAAGCTCAATCTGTCAGAAAATTGCCAGTGAGCAGAATGAGGATTAAGAATATAATTGTGATTTGAGAAAAGACAATAACAACTAAAAGGTCAAGATAGTCCACCCCTTAGGAACTCATATAACAGGAAGTTTATAATTAGCTATGCAAGGTAAAGTTTTACCTTTGAGCATCATGTAAACTTCTAAAAGAAGACAAGCCATCTGTTTCTCCTACCTGAAAAGATGCCCACCTTTATGCTATTTGGTTTGGTCATCACCAATACCACAATCAGACATATAATGAATGTTCCAGGCCCCAAGAATAAAAATATGTAAATAACTGTCCCTGTTTTAAATTAATAATAAAAATTTAAAAGGACATCTAAGTAGGAATTCAAGACTAGATATAAAAGAATAAACATGAAAAGTCAAATTTCCCAGGTTATGTGGGAGTCATCATTGTTATCATCAGCATCATAGTATTTATTTTATCAACTGTTATACCAATAAAAATAGAGCATTTCTTAAAATTCCTCCTACCAAATTCCAGAAGTCTCCAGAGATTATTTTAAGTATGCTTAATGTTAGCTTCATAGATAATATTCAGTGTCTGTCACCTTGCTCTAACCCTGCTCCAATAGCTGTGCTAATGGCCGCTGGAGAAATCACAGAATCAATGAGCATTAGCCAAACGAATACCGGAAACAATTCCAGGGCACCGTGTCCTCCCCATTTCAAATAAGACTCAGGCTCTTTCCGTTCACATTCCAGCTCTCCAACAAACAGAGAAAAGAGAACATTCCTTACTGCCTCCTGACCTGCCCTGCTCTAAAATCTCCATGCTCAAAATATCCTAAGACACTCCAATAAAACAATTTTCTTTTTTCAAATGTGTGACTATTATGTTGAACAACTGAGGTTTGAAAGAAATTAGAAGGCAATTTTGTTTTTCTACTATCTTTAAATTATGCTTGGGGATATATACTCCCTGACCCTGGATGAAAACTTGGGCAGGTGACAGGACTTTTCAGGTCATGCTCAGATGACACAGTCAGTGATGTACTGAATCTGTTCATATTGACTCGCCAGAGTCAACTGCGTGTACTTCTTCCTAACTCTGCATTTAATGATATCATGCTTGAAATTAGTCATGGCAGGCACACACTAGAAACCAGTTTCCACCACAGAGAACTGCTTACCAGTCACTTAACCATCACTGCAAACAATTCTCTGGTTACTGCAAAAAATAAAACATGCCTTTAGTTTACAAAGAAAACACCCTGCCCCTCATAATAGGAAAATCTGCAAACATGCATTAACGTTGAAGTTTCCATCTTGGTAGTGCTGAGGTTTACATCGGGGGGATGGTCTGCGATGAGGAAAGGAGAGTGATCAGAGAATTTTCTCTCTCATTAACTAGGGTTTCTCTCCATGCCGTCTTGCCACGACAGTTCCAGATTCTCTCTGGACTTAGGGCAGGAGGAGGTGGAGGCAGACCGAGGAGCTGGCCAGTTTTGACTTGGCTGGGATTGTTAGGACATCCTGGTGTGAGGGACCTCTGACTTGGCAGACACAGAGAGCTGACTCTTTCGCTTGGTTCGTGAGTTCCTTAGCATTCTCACACTGTCGGGGTCCTCTGTGCGTAGTTGGACTTCTGTAGCCCTTTAACAACTGTTTCCTGCCCTAGTTTCTTTCTGCTGAGCTTCTTTCCTCGCCCCTCAAGGAAGTCTCTTGTCTGCGTGCGAGCTATGTTGCTCCAGTCGTGTCTGACTCTTTGCCACCCCATGGCCTGGAGCCTGCCAGGCTCCTCTGTCCATGGGATTCTGACCTAAACCAAATTACTCCAGCTCTCACACATACATCCTCTGGCCTGACAGGCTCTGAGAACACAGGTGTCCTAGTTGGCTTGGGCTGCTGTAACAAAATGCCACAGACTGAGTGGCTTAAACCAAAGGCATTTATCTCTCACAGCTCTGGAGGCTAGGAAGTCCAGAATCATGTCAGCACATTTGGTTCTTGCGAGGGCGCTGTTTCTGCCTTGCAAATGGCTGACATCTCTCTGTGTCTTCACATGGCAGATGGGGACAGGGGTGGAGAGAAAGAGACAGAGAAACTCTGCACTCTTATCTCCTTCTCTTCTGAAAGAAACTAATTCCATCATAAGATCCCATCTTCATGACCTTATCTAAACCTAATTACCTCCCAAACACCCCACCTTCAAATATCATCACTTGGGGTTAGTGCTTCAACAAATGAATTTGGGGGGGACATAAACATTCAGTCCAAAGAAGTCAAATTCAACACATCAGTAATTCTCTAATATGATAAGGGAATCAATATCACAAACCCAGTTTTTTAATCTCTTTTGATAATTCTGTATCATATTTTCCCATCTTGCTGTGAATCATTGTGTATCTATGACTCCTTGCTTTAGACAAAGCTATTTTCAGATTGTTACACAACATATTTGTTGCAAAGAACCATTTCTTAGAACTCACACTTGGGATTAATGAAGACAGGGCTAGAACGATACTGTCCTCAATCCAGACAAGCAAGGACTTGCCCCAAGTCTTGTACAATTTGAAATGCTATCTTTTTATATCTGGAGAGGGCTGTTAGAATCCGTCAATAGGATGCAATATCCTCAATGGTACATTTCCAAAATCTGTTGAATTCAGCAATACAAGAAAACTTGGCAGAAGACTTCAGTTCAAGATAGGGTTTATCCCCTGAGGTAGACCATGGTTAAGGTTCTCATGCTTCAGGGACTTCTGACATGGCATGTCAAAAGAAAGTATAATAAATATGTGCTTATGTTTTACCAAGTCACTATCATATAACTGGAGACCAAAGACAGAACACCCACTGGAAACATAGCAAGAAGATAAAAGTAAAATTTGAATATTAGATTTAAGTGACAAGGTTTGTCATAAGCAATTTTTTGACCATTTAAATCATTATTCTTTAATTTTAGATGGACATGTCTGGAGCCCATAAAGCTCAACAAAATCCTGTTTGGCACTGCCTTCAACCCTGCAGGATGACCTTCCTCATGAAGCTAAAGAGAGGAGCCAAGGCTTAAGCATTTCTTCCTTGAGAGAACCAGAGGAAACCTGAGAAGCTATACTCATGGAGCATCTCCTAACTGGTGTTATCTTGTAGACTTCATTGAGAGTTATATACCCTTTAAGCTAAATGTGATAACGTATAATTCATATAAAATCTATGTGTTTCAGTCTCATCCTCTCACATTTTCAAATCCAGTCTTCTATAGCCCTAATTCATACTCCAGATGTCTACCTTTCTACTATGTCATCCACTGCATTACTGCTGAGCTCCAGCTCACACAGACACACACACACACACACCATAAACAAGAGAGATTCAGAGTCGGCGTATGAGAAACATTTTAGTATGACCTAAAGAAAACATACGTGCATAAATATGAAATGAACAAACGTCTGGCATACAAAATGTATTCCAGCATATATGATGTATTTTGATAATTGCTATTTTATTTTCAATGCTAATTTTCATAAACTGATTAGTTCATCAAATAAGAGGTCTCATCCTACAGTTCAAATCCATTTTGCCGTACATTCAATTTTCAGATTGGACCCTGGAATCCATTAGTGTACAGTCAATGAAATTCTTTACAGAGTTATCTCCTTTTCTGGCCTACCATTTAACTTTGTTTTCTTTATAAGAATGTCGCATGAAATAATTGTGCCAAGTATTTTCTTTCTTTCTCAATTAATCTCTGAATGTGAAAGGAAAATATATATCCTCACTTGCAAGTAAAATTAAGAGTGACGGGCTTCTCTGAGAAAGATAAGTGTATATATGCATGTACATGAACACAGATACATAGAGAAGGATGTAATTACAGTAAATATAGATTTTTCTTCTTCTTTACTTAGTTTCTCAAGAGGCAGGTTAAGTGGTCTGGTATTCCCATCTCTTTCAGAATTTTCCACAGTTTATTGTGATCCACACAGTCAAAGGCTTTGGCATAGTCAATAAAGCAGAAATAGACGTTTTTCTGGAACTCTCTTGCTTTTTCCATGATCCAGTGGATGTTGGCAATTTGATCTCTGGTTCCTCTGCCTTTTCTAAAACCAGTTTGAACATCAAGGAGTTCACGGTTCATGTATTACTGAAGCCTGGCTTGGAGAATTTTGAGCATTACTTTACTAGCGTGTGAGATGAGTGCAATTGTCTGGTAGTTTGAGCATTCTTTTGCATTGCCTTTCTCTGGGATTGGAATGAAAACTGACCTTTTCCAGTCCTGTGGCCACTGCTGAGTTTTCCCAATTTGCTGGCATATTGAGTGCAGCACTTTCACAGCATCATCTTTCAGGATTTGAAACAGCTCAAATGGAATTCCATCACCTCTACTAGCTTTGTTCGTAGTGATGCTTTCTAAGGCCCACTTGACTTCACATTCCAAGATGTCTGGCTCTAGATTAGTGATCACATCATCATGATTATCTGGGTCGTGAAGATCTTTTTTGTACAGTTCTTCCATGTATTCTTGCCACCTCTTCTTAATATCTTCTGCTTCTGTTAGGTCCAGACCATTTCTGATCTTTATCGAGCCCATCTTTGCATGAAATGTTCCCTTGGTATCTCTAATTTTCTTGAAGAGATCTCTAGTCTTTCCCATTCTGTTGTTTTCCTCTATTTCTTTGCATTGATCCCTGAAGAAGGCTTTCTTATCTCTTCTTGCTATTCTTCGGAACTCTGCATTCAGATGCTTATATCTTTCCTTTTCTCCTTTGCTTTTCACCTCTCTTCTTTTCACGGCTATTTGTAAGGCCTCCCCAAACAGACATTTTGCTTTTTTGCATTTCTTTTCCATGGGGATGGTCTTGATCCCTGTCTCCTTTACAATGTCACGAACCTCATTCCATAGTTCATCAGGCACTCTATCTGTCAGATCTAAGCCCTTAAATCTATTTCTCACTTCCACTGTATAATCATAAGGGATTTGATTTAGGTCATACCTGAATGGTCTAGCGGTCTTCCCTACTTTCTTCAATTTGAGTCTGAATTTGGTAATAAGGAGTTCATGATCTGAGCCACAGTCAGCTCCTGGTCTTGTTTTTGTTGACTGTATAGAGCTTCTCCATCTTTGGCTGCAAAGAATATAATCAATCTGATTTCAGTGTTGACCATCTGGTGACGTCCATGTGTAGAGTCTTCTCTTGTGTTGTTAGAAGAGGGTGTTTGCTATGACCAGTGCATTTTCTTGACAAAACTCTATTAGTCTTTGCCCTGCTTTATTCCACATTCCAAGGCCAAATTTGCCTGTTACTCCAGGTGTTTCTTGACTCCCTACTTTTGCATTCCAGTCCCCTATAATGAAAAGGACATCTTTTTTAGGTGTTAGTTCTAAAAG
Source organism: Capra hircus (assembly GCF_001704415.2). Classification (NCBI taxonomy): domain Eukaryota; kingdom Metazoa; phylum Chordata; class Mammalia; order Artiodactyla; family Bovidae; genus Capra; species Capra hircus. The sequence goes on from NC_030812.1 coordinate 5,008,318, forward strand.
GTCTTGTAGGTCTTCATAAAACCGTTCAACTTCAGTTTCTTCAGCGTTACTGGTTGGGGCATAGACTTGGATAACTGTGATATTGAATGGTCTGCCTTGAAGACAAACAGAGATCATTCTGTCGTTTTTGAGATTGCATCCAAGTACTGCATTTCAGACACTTTTGTGGACCTTGATGGCTACTCCATTTCTTCTGAGGGATTCCTGCCTGCAGTAGTAGATATAATGGTCATCTGAGTTAAATTCACCCATTCCAGTCCATTTTAGTTCACTGATTCCTAGAAGGTCGATGTTCGCCCTTGCCATCTCTTGTTTGACCACTTCCAATTTGCCTTGATTCATGGACCTGACATTCCAGGTTCCTATGCAATATTGCTCTTTACAGCACTGGATCTTGCTTCTATCACCAGTCACATCCACAACTGGGTATTGTTTTTGCTTTGGCTCCATCCCTTCATTCTTTCTGGAGTTATTCCTCCACTGATCTCCAGTAGCATATTGGGCACCTAATGACCTGGGGAGTTCCTCTTTTGGTATCCTATCATTTTGCCTTTTCATACTGTTCACGGGGTTCAAGGCAAGAATACTGAAGTGGTTTGCCATTCCCTTCTCCAGTGGACCACATTCTGTCAGACCTCTCTACCATGACCCGCCCGTCTTGGGTTGCTCTGCAGGCATGGCATGCCCCTCTTGAGAAATCTGTATGCAGGTCAGGAAGCAACAGTTAGAACTGGACATGGAACAACAGACTGGTTCCAAATAGGAAAAGGAGTACGTCAAGCCTGTATATTGTCACCCTCCTTATTTAACTTATATGCAGAGTACATCATGAGAAATGCTGGGCTGGAAGAAACACAAGCTGGAATCAAGATTGCCAGGAGAAATATCAATAACCTCAAATATGCAGATGATACCACCCTTATGGCAGAAGTGAAGAGGAACTAAAAATCCTCTTGATGAAAGTGAAAGAGGAGAGCGAAAAAGTTGGCTTCAAGCTCAACATTCAGAAAATGAAGGTCATGGCATCTGGTCCCATCACTTCATGGGAAATAGATGGGGAAACAGTGGAAACAGTGTCAGACTTTATTTCTGGGGGGCTCCAAAATCACTACAGATAGTGACTGCAGCCATGAAATTAAAAGATGCTTGCTCCTTGGAAGAAAAGTTATGACCAACCTATATAGCATATTGAAAAGCAGAGACATTACTTTGCCAACAAAGGTCCATCTAGTCAAGGCTATAGTTTTTTCAGTGGTCATATATGGATGTGAGAGTTGGACTGTGAAGAAAGCTTAGTGCCAAAGAATTGATTCTTTTGACCTGTGGTGTTGGAGAAGTCTCTTGAGAGTCCCTTGGACTGCAAGGTGGTCCAACCAGTCCATCCTAAAGGAGATCAGTCCTGGTTGTTCATTGGAAGGACTGATGCTAAAGTTGAAACTCCAATACTTTGGCCACCTCATGCGAAGAGTTGACTCATTGGAAAACTCCCTGATGCTGGGAGGGATCAGGGGCCGGAGGAGAAGGGGACAATAGAGAATGAGATGGTTGGATGGCATCACTGACTTGATAGACATGAGTTTGAGTGAACTCTGGGAGTGGTGATGGACAGGGAGGCCTGGCGTGCTGTGATCATGGGGTCTCAAAGAGTCGGACGCAACTGAGTGACTGAACTGAACCGAACTGAATGCCTTAGTTATCACTCAACATTTCTTAATCCACTTTTCAGGTAAAATAGATTACTGAAATATTCGGTACTTTAAGGCTATGATCATTCAAAGTGGTTTAGAAAATCTGCAAAGTCATCAGCATCCAGTGAAGCTTAATAAATTCATGGCTAATGCTATACAAAAAAGAAAAACATATCTTACCATTAAATGAGGAAGGGAGGAATCTAGACTGGATATAGCTTTAAACACACTGCACTTGAGGTTCCTGTGAAAATCTTGTGGTAACATACAAAGAGACAGTGAGGGCTATACCTGTCAAGCTCAAAAGATATGAAGTGGTCAGACTGTATATTTAGCAATAAGGCTAAAGCCATGGCTAGTGAATGAGACGAGACAAGACAAATATAGAAAGTAGAACAAGAGAAGAAGACCAGAGTCACACCGAGAAACCGGAACCAGGTCCTTAGTGACCACAGCCCACCGCTACTTCTCTTCCTTTCAGCTCGAGAGGTTGTCCATACGTATTCTTCCTTTAAGTAGACATCACACTCTATGGATTCCTAAATATGCTGTGAGCTTTTAAAGGCATATATGAATACTTTTCTCCTTCAACTGTATATAAAGCAGAGTTAGATGTTAAAAGAGCTCTGGTCTTCCATTTGCAATCATGACCAAGTTCATAATTCAGACAAGATGTAAACAAGCTTTTACTTGAAGGCATGGAGACTCAACAAGATAGTGAATAATTAGCAGCCCATGACCCAGAAGAGGAGAGAAATCAAGAGAGGCAAGTCTAGGATTTAGCTTCACTTTTCCCCTGGGCTCCTAAGAGACTGAGAGGCTGAGCAGCATTCTAGACAATATCCCAGGAATCAGTAGAAAAGAGCTGGATTCCAGGACCTGCTTGGGAGTATGGTGAGGTGCTAGTGATCGGATCGACACATTTCTGGTTAGGGTCCTGAAGGGCTGGCCCTTGGGAATAACAGTGAACCAGAAGTGGTCCTTCATTGGAATGAGACTCAAGCCTTCAGTCCTCTCAGTCTCAGAAATTAAATGGAGGTCATCCCAGATTGCTAGCACCCAGAGATAACTGTTGAAGCAAAAGTAAATAATCTTCAAAGACATTCAATCAGGACTCAATTTCTACAAGTGATCTTTAATACAAAAGAGTGAAAGTGTTAGTCACTCAGTCATGTCCAACTCTGTGACCCCACATACTATATAGACCACCAGGGTCTGCTGCCTATGGAATTCTCTGGGCAAGAATACTAGAGTGGGCAGCCATTCCCTTCTGCAGGGGATCTTCCCAAGCCAGGGATTGAAACTGGGTTTCCTGTATTGTAGGCAGATTCTTTACCATCTGAGCCACCAGGGAAGCCCTTTAATACAAAGTCTGTGCTCAAACCAAAAACATCCACATATGTGAAAGTACGAGGTAAAATAAATGAGAACCAGCAGAAACATCAAGTGATTTAAAAGGCCTATGGGGGCTGCAGATGTCGATGTTATCCAACACAGGCTTTAAAATAACTATGATTACTATAATTAAGGCTATAAAGATATAATTGAGAATTTCAATATAGCTGGAAACTATGAAAAAGGACATAGTAGATTCTTAAAAACACACAGAATTTCTAGAAATCAAAAATACAATCAACAAAATTTAAAACCCAATAATGGTTTAACACTAGTTTAGAAGTAATGCCAGAATTAGTGAAATGCTACATAAATAAGAAGAAACAAGTTAGAAATAAGGACAAAGAGGGGGAAGTGATTAAAAATACAGAAGAAAGCTTAAGAGGCATGGGGATAGAATGAGAAGGCCTAAACTGGGTGTGAATCACAGTCCTGGTTAAAGAGGGGATTAGGGGTCAGAAGTGATATTTGAACAATGGTGGAAAATATTTCAGAACTGAGTATTCTAAGACAGATTCAAGACACTCTATAAACCCAAGAAGATTAGATAAAGGAAGTACATGTTTAAACTCATCTTAGTAGAATTAATAATGGGTCAAGAACATACAGATCATCTTCAAAACTGCAGAGGAAATAAACGTAGATTAGCTCAAAAGGAGGAACAATCATACTGAACATTGGCTTTTCAGAACAAACACATGACAACAAAACACAGTAAAAGCTGGAGATGGCATATTTCTAGTGCTTATAGAAAGCAAGTGCTAATTCATGATCCTAATGAAGGTGAAATAGAAACACTTTTGGAAAGAAATCGAGAGATTTCATTACCAACAGACCAATATTACAATATTCAAGACATTCTTAAGGTGGGAAAAAATATAAAACCAGATGAATGGTTAAAAAATGAAAAAAAGAATTAGAAGAAGAAATAGCAAACAAAAACAGTAAGTGTGTGAGCAAATATATTTGAATATTAACTACATAAAATAATTAAAACTAACAATACAAGTAGCATCTAGTGGGAAAGGTAAATGACATTAAAATGCTTTAAGATTATTTTATTTTCTGGACATAGATTAAATATAATAACATATTAAATTAAATATGATATAAATATAATAAAATATACTTATATTTTAATAAAAATATTAAATATTATCTTTATTAAGTATAATAACAATAATAGATTAAAAAGCAATTTAATATTAGACTTTGATAAGTTACAGATACATGTTGCAATCCCTAGGATAACACTAAAGAGGATGTAAATTCTAAGTTAACTGGATGAGAGGAATGGAAAAAATACAAAAAGTGTCAATCAAAAGGAGAAAAGATATACAGGGCTATCAGGACAAATAGAAATGAACATCATAAAATGGTGGATTTAAATCCAAGGAGATCAGAAATTATATTAAAGATAAATGTTAAGGGCTTCCCCGGTAGTCCAGAGGTTAAGAATCCACCTTGCAATGCAAGGGACACAGGTTCGATCCTGGTCTGGGAAGATCCCACTTGCCTCAGAGCAGCTAAGCCCGTGTGCCACAACTACTGAGCTCACACTTTAGAGCCCACGAGTTGCAACTAGTGAGCCCGTGTGCCATGACTACTGAAGCGTGTGCGCCTAGAGCCTGTGCTCCACAACGTGAGAAACCACCGCAATAAGGAGCTTGTGCGCCGCAAAGGAGAGTGGTCTTCACTCACTGCAACGAGAGAAAGCCTGCGTGTGGCATGAAGACCCAGTGCAGCCAAAAATAAAAGAAACAGATAAATAAGTACATCTTTTAAGAAAGATAAATGCTAAATGCTACAGTTAAAAGATGGCTTATTGGACTGAATTGTTTTTCTTAATGCTATATACAGAAGAAATGGACAAAATTTAAAGGATGAAAAAGAATTTGCAAACATTTACCAAAAAATTCATTCATCTTAATGCCTAAATTAGATTTTAAGGAAAACAAGCATTATAAGAGATAAACAGGAAACTTTTTTGTGGGCTGATGGCTATATATATCCATAAAATAACTAAAATTAAGGAGGAAAGCAAAAGAGAATATGGAAAAATGAGAATTCTCATATATTCCAAGAGAGCAGGAACAAATACATTTGAAAGACAGTCTAGTATCATTTACTACAGATAAAGACATGCATATTTGCTATGGACTGCATATTTGCTTTCCCCTAAAATCCATGAATTAAAAGACACTCACTCCTTGGAAGAAAAGTTATGACCAACCTAGATAGCACATTCAAAAGCAGAGACATTACTTTGGCGACTAAGGTCCGTCTAGTCAAGACTATGGTTTTTCCTGTGGTCATATATGGATGTGAGCGTTGGACTGTGAAGAAGGCTGAGCGCCGAAGAATTGATGCTTTTGAACTGTGGTTTTGGAGAAGACTCTTGAGAGTCCCTTGGACTGCAAGGAGATCCAACCAGTCCATTCTGAAGGAGATCAGCCCTGGGATTCCTTTGGAAAGAATGATGCTAGAGCTGAAGCTCCAGTACTTTGGCCACCTCATGCGAAGAGTTGACTCATTGGAAAAGACTCTGATGCTGGGAGGGATTGTGGGCAGGAGGAGAAAGGGGACAACAGAGGAAGAGATGGCTGGATGGCATCACTGACTCGATGGACGTGAGTCGGAGTGAACTCCGGGAGTTGGTGATGGACAGGGGGGCCTGGGTGCTGCGATTCATGGGGTCGCAAAAAGCTGGACACGACTGTGCGACTGAACTGAAAATTCATATGCTCATGTCCTAACCCAAATGCGATGGTATTAGAAGGTGGGTCCTTTGGGAAATAATAAGGTCATAAGGGCAAAATCCTCATAATGGGATTAGTGACCTTTGTAAGAAGAGAGACAGGAGGGAGCTTGCTTCCTCTCTCTGCTCTCTGCCCCGTGAGGACACAGCAAGAAGATGGCCACTGGCAAACGAGAAAGTGAGCTCTCCCTAGACGCTGGATCTGCTGGCACCCTGATCTTGGACTTCCCAGCTCTCAGAACTATGAGAGAAAGATGCTTGTTGTTCAAGTCACCCAGTCTGTGGTGATTTGTTATAGTAGCTCAAACTAAGACAATATGTATGCATGCAGAAAATTATATACATATGCATCAGGATTCATATATTCAATACAATAATGTTCATGGTAGCATTATTCATAATTTTCCCAAACTGAGAACTCCCAAATTTTCATGGCATTAGAAAATAATAAGAAAACTCATAAAACAGAGTTCAGTTCAGTTCAGTCGCTCAGTCGTGTCCGACTCTTTGTGGCCCCATGAATTGCAGCACGCCAAGCCTCCCTGTCCATCACCAAACCCCGGAGTTCACTCAGACTCACGTCCATTGAGTCAGTGATGCCATGCAGCCATCTCATCCTCGGTTCGTCCCCTTCTCCTCCTGCCCACAATCCCTCCCAGCATCAGAGTCTTTTCCAATGAGTCAACTCTTCACATGAGGTGGCCAAAGTACTGGAGTTTCAGCTTTAGCATCAGTCCTTCCAAAGAAATCCCAGGGCTGATCTCCTTCAGAATGGACTGGTTGGATCTCCTTGCAGTCCAAGGGACTCTCAAGAGTCTTCTCCAACACCACAGTTCACAAGCATCAATTCTTCGATGCTCAGCTTTCTTCACAGTCCAACTCTCACATCCATACATGACCACAGGAAAAACCATAGCCTTGACTATACGGACCTTAGTCGGCAAAGTAATGTCTCTGCTTTTGAATATGCTATCTAGGTTGGTCATAACTTTCCTTCCACAGAGTAAGCATCTTTTAATTTCAGAGTAGTATAAAGCAATTAAAATTAATAAATCGTTACACACAACATGAAAAACTCACAAATGTCTTACAAATCTAATTTTTAGCTAAAGATACCAGACATATAAGAATCATGATTTCTGGAAACATACATTGCCATATGTAAAACAGATAGCCAATGGGGGGAAAAAGACTATTTCAGTTAAAAAAATAATATTGAATTTATTAACATCATAAATGTAGAACCTTATTTAAGTTCAGCTTATTAATCTTTTATTTTAATTATGAATCTTCCAAATTTCAAGCAATTATTTTCAGGAGGTTTTTGTAACTTTATTAAATCCCTTTATGTTTGAAACTGCTACCTTAATTAATTTATCATACCTGGTTCCCTTTATAAGCATTTCATGTATTTGCCTAACTCCAAACACCTTCCAAGTCCTTAAGTAATTCTTATTTAACCAAGGTTGATAAATCTAACCAATAAAACTTAAAATAATATGTATCTTTTTATCTTGACTATTCCAATATTATTTATAAGTTTAATAAAGTTTCAACTTAAAATTTAAAAAAAGGGATGCATATTTTCATTTGAAAGTCATCATTACTAAATTATAACACTTAGAAATACATATGTGGATGATAAAACTCTAAAGAAAAGCAAGGAAGTGGTGCTATCAAGTCAGGATAATGATATCTTTGTGAAGGAGTAATAAAGGAGGTCATAACCAGATAGGAGGTTAAGGAACTTCTCTGAGATGCTGGCAACATTCTATTTCTTGACCTGCTGCTGCTGCTGCTAAGTCCCTTCAGTTGTGTCCGACTCTGTGCAACCCCTAGGTGGTAGTTAAACAGGCAATCATTTTGCAGTAATTCATTGGGATGTACATTTTTAGCTGTTTTGCATTTTATTCTGTTTCTGTATGTGTGCTTTATTTTATTATTTTTAAATAAACATATAAATAAAAACCTTTGAGAATCTGTAGCCTTACTAAGGTAAGTCCATGTGATCTGGACTAGGTCAGTGGATCAGCCAATTTAAAGTTCATTCTTTGGCCACCTCATGCAAGAGTTGACTCATTGGAAGAGACTCTGATGCTGGGAGGGATTGTGGGCAGGAGGAGAAGGGGACGACAGAGAAAGAGATGGCTGGATGGCATCACTGACTCGATGGACGTGAGTCTGAGTGAACTCCGGGAGTTGGTGATGGACAGGGAGGCCTGGCGTGCTGCGATTCACGGGGTCGCAAAGAGTTGGACACGATTGAGCGACTGAACTGAATATAAAAATTGGGCTTCCCTGGTGGCTCAGAGGGTAAAGCGTCTGCCTGCAATGTGGGAGACCCGGGTTTGATAATATAATAATAATATAAAAATTATTTAAATAAAGATGCTTCCATACTCAGAACATTTAATTTTCAGCTAAAATTATATGCAATTCCACTCCTAGGTATTTGAAAGTGAAAGTGTTAGTCACTCAGTTGAGTCCGACTCTTGTAACCCTATGGATTGTAGCCCACCAGCCTCCTCTGTCCATGGGATTCTCCAGGCAAGAACACTGGAGTGGGTTGCCATTTCCTTCTCCAGGGGATCTTCCTGACCCAGGGAGTGAACCCTGTGTCTCCCACATTGCAGGTAGACCCTTTCCCAAGAGAGGCACCAGGGAAGCCAGGGAACCATAACCTTAACCCTAATGGGAAGCCTAGGTATTTATTCAAAATAAATAAAAACATATGTCCATAGAAAGACTTTTATAAGGACATTCATGGCCATTTTATTCACAATAGCCCCAAACTAGAAAAATACAAATACACATCAACATAATTTGCAATATATCTCTACAAAATATTGACAAATGATCACGGTGTATCTATTTAAAGAAACACTAGTCTGTACTATAAAGGACTTTTTCCTGATTCACCTGACCACATGAGTGAAACCAGCGATGTGCTGACAGCTGACTCTTCAGGGTAGAAAAAAGCCCAATTCCTACTGTTTACCAATTTCAATAATGTAAATATCCCCACTTAAATATTCCCATTTCAAGCTGACAGTGATTGCCGGTTGGGAAGAGACTCCACTGACTCTCACAACCTGGTTTGAGCTGCCTTATAACCGGTTGAGTCTCACACACATTATGCCAAGGGAAAGAAGGCAGACTCAAAAGAATACGTATTATATGCTTTCATTCATATGAAGTTCTTAATCACTAAAGTGAGAAAAAGAAACCAGAAAACTGGTCATATCTGGGGAGGGGCATTCCCTGGGCGGGGGCATGAGGAAAGAGGCATGGCGGGGACAGGAATGTTCTCAACTGTGACAAGCATGTACATAACAAAAGCCTACTTGTTAAACCTGCACAAAACTGTAAGATCTGTGCATTTCAAAGCATATGAAGATTTCCTCAAAAACAAATAGATAAATAAAAGGAACCAAGGAAAAGCGATGGGATCAATTGAGTTAGGAGACGTAGGTGAAAGGCAGAAAGCTGGTAACTACCGGATCTGCATGAGGGGTATATGGAGGTTACGTTACTGTGTTTACTTTGCGTATGGTAAGTTTTTCTGCAATGAAAAACTTAAACATGACACATACAGAGATGAACATAAATACATCCAGTTTTGTAAACTTGCCTTGTCTTTGATTATAGGTCCTCGAGTTTTGCTTTGTCTTTGTTGCGTAAACTGCTCCACACATGTCTAGTTGTTTTACCTTAAGACAAAGACACATGTAAAGCCATTATTGTACATAATTCTAGATTGTTCTGATTTTCCCTACATACGGTTTTCCCCTTTAGCAATTATCTTATCCATACTTAATTGACAGATTTTTTTAAAGCCACCTAAATATATTGTGCCTTTCCACAACATAAAATTCTAGTTGCCATAAAATCAATATGCCCCTTTCTTTTTGCATTCACATTCCACCAATCATAATTTTCAAAGTTATGTGAGTACAATAATAGCATACCTGGCACATAAAGGTTTGGAAATGAAGACAACCTCAAGTCAGTAACCTCTAGCAAGCAAACAGCAACTTAACTGACATACAGGGGTACCAGAGTGCACCAGAACACTCCTTCCCACTTCCCAGGTTTACCGGGTTAACTGGCACTCTCTATACCCTCTTTTAAATACAAAATCGGATGCATATGGCTATTTGATTTCTAGACTCTTTCCATGAAATTTAAAACTCCCAAGTTGCCTGAATAATATACAATGATGTATTTCAACCATTGTTGACTGTGTATGTATATCATGTGTATCATATTACCTATTGGAGAATATGTTTTAAGTCCTTATTTACACATATTTTGGCCTTTCATAGTACTAGTTCTACCCAGCAGTGACATCTGACAACAGAAAGATACACTAATGCCTTATAAACTTGGAATCTCTGCATAAGACATGCCACCAAACTCCCCCAACAGTCTGAAGAAGAGTAGATGCTAAAGAGGACAATACACTTTATAATGTAATGAATATGAAGTTCTAGAAAACTAACACAAAATGAAACAAATCAGAAGAGTCGCTCGGGGAATGGTGAGCGGTTTATTGAGAAGGAGTATGAGTGAATTTTAAATGTATACACAGGGGCATTCACCCTTGGAAACAGAACCTTTAGACCGACAATCTTATTATACATGCATAAGAATGGGAGAAAGGAAGAAAGAAAGCTGGGCACAGCTCTATTTTTCTGCTTATCTAGCCTGAACTCACCTTAGACAGAAGGTTCTTGTTGGCTGCATTGTTTTACTTCCTGGAGAGGAAGTTAGAATATGAATAAAGAATGATTTTTTTGTTCTATAAGAGACTACAGTCAGATGTACTCTGGCCAATGGATATCCTTCAGTGGCTAACAATGGGCCTTCCTCTCAGTCCTTTGAAAGTCAAGAGAGCAGAGAGAATGGCAACTCGGTGACGGACAGGAATAGCTCTGCGCACCTGCATGGGCTGGCCATGGAGGCCCACAGCGCCATTCAGGTGTACCTTTCGGAAAATCTAGGTAATATGACCTTCTCCATCTCTCTCAAGGTTAAGAATACTTAATTTCATATATAATCAGAATAACAGCAATTCTTTATAGCACTTTTAATTGGCACCAGGAAATAATCGCTTCACATGGATTATCTCATTTGACCTTCCCCCAAATCCTGTATGTGAGATGCCATTATCATCTATGGTTTTTTAAAACGGGGAAAAGTAGCTCAGATAGTTTAAATAACTAAACCAAGAGTGCCTAGCTAATAGAGGTAGAGCCTGGATTCCAATCCATGCAATCTGACTCCAGAGTGCCTATTACTAACTACAGACAAGTAAATTGATGAACGTGCTGCAAGGAGCCAGGGGAAGTGTCAGCAAAGTAGGATTCCCCTTCTTTGATTCCCCTTAGACTCAGTATTAAGTAGGAAGTAAAAGAGGCAGCTGATGAATCCTGGCCAGAATTTGCCCAGTGATGCAAAGTCTCCAAAAGATGATGCAAATAAAAGTACTGTGATTGCTGTCCTGGGAAACTAGCAGAGGAATTTTTAAATCACAGGATTAAAAATCAAGAAGATTAACAAGAGTGTAGCAAAGGAAGGGAAAGAGAGAGAGGCGAGGTCTGAATCTGTTAACAGCATTCTCCGGTATTTTAGAACATTACATTTTTGCTCTGTGTGCATGCTAAGTCATTTAAGTTGTGTCTGACTCTTTGCGACCCTGTGGACTGTGTAGCCTGCCAGGCTCCTCTGTCCATGGGATTCTTCAGGTGAGAATACTGGAGTGGGTTGTCATTTCCTCCTTCAGGGGTTCTTACCGACCCAGGGATCAAACTCCCTCCTCTTATGTCTCCTGCCCTGACAGGCAGGTTCTTTATCACTAGTGCTCCCCTGGAAGCCCATATTTTTACTCTAGTTTTATAGGCGAAAAAAGCAAGGATATTCATGTGTACCATTTCATATTCTTGTAGCTTATATCAGATGTGACTTATCAGAATTGAAGTGCCTCATTTAGTATATACTGGGTCAATTTATCTTACAACGTTGATGTTTTCATTTTGCACAAATTCAAATGCATTTGCCTCCTGGCCCTGCAACAAAGTAACTGTTAACAGAAGTCAAACACATGCACATGTATAAGTGTTTATATAGATATAGTATATATATTTAAATTTCTATCTTATCAAAGTACACATTTCTGACAAGTTGGAAAGAACAGACCATATTCAGTCTATCACCAGCAAACACAATGTTCCATGACCCCTAAGATAAATAATAACAAGAACAAAAATTTCTCTGCAAAAAGTAACTCCTTGTTCATCGCCTTGAGATTCTTTTTCCAGGATCAAAGGTACACATATTATAAGAAGATAATGGCATAATTAGCCAGATGATAATTCTTATCTTAGGACAAAGCATCCGATTCAGGGCTGTGACTCTGAGTTCTCCTTCCGTCTTAAGACTATCTCCGCTGCAGCATGGCTGGGAACAGAGGGTATGATGAAAGAAACTTTTCATGTGTTCATTCTACCTCCTCCCTCCATTTCCCCCATTCTGCATGGAGGCACCAACACCATTGCAGAGGCTGAACAAGACAACTGACACCTCTGATAGTTTGCTGCTAGGATTGCATCCAGGTTTTGAAAAGCCATTAGACACTAGAGATGTGTATTCCAAAGGCCTGGAGAGTTCAAACTCTTTGATAAACTTGTAAAAATCTCAACTGAGTAGGAATAGGAAAAAGCATCTAGGTAACACTTACAGGAAGCTCCAGCTGATGGGGAATAAATGGGCTCTATACTCAGCAACAGCTGCAACAACAGAGGGCTGAGCCTTGATAGGTGGACATGCACGACACAAGCTGAGCTGGGGCCTGGAATTTCCCGAAATGAAATCTGAGAACTATTTAGGTTGACCTTCTCTCTCTCCGCACAGTTGACCCTTAAGAAATAAAGAATGACACATCCCAAAGCACACTAAACTTTACAACAGCAGTTTTAAAAAAAAGAAAAAAAAAGAAAAGAAAAGATTGGAAAATGCATGAGAGTTCTCTTTAAATACTGGAAGAATAAACTGGTTGACTTGACTGCCTTCTGTTTGAGGGAAAAAAAACAAAGAGATTATTTAAGAATCGTATATGCTGGGGCTGCTGTGGAATGCATAGTTTCTAGAAAACAGACTTATCTGTTATTATCATCAGGCTTCCTTCACAGCAGGACTCATTTTTACATGGCAGTCAGGGTTACAATGACATAAAACAGAATGCCATGAACTGTAATGAGAAAAGCTGATCTTTAAAGAATAAAATGCAATAGGGAGAAAGATTGATATGTTTGAGAAAATACACATAGCAGGTACAGTATAGATGGGGAAATATGCTCTTTTTCAATAATGGTAGTCTCCTCAATCATATTTTGCAGAAAATTGAAAAAAGAATTTTCATAGCAGGGAAGCCATGTACGTGGCATCACCTGCTGGAAAAGTATATCAGGATATATCTTAAAAGGTTGCTCTAAAGTAGGTCTTCCACGTGGCAAGCAAGGCTAGTATGAGGCGTAGCCCCTTGGATTACCCGCTTGCATCCGGCCTGCTATGATGGGCTTGGGGTTAGCAACCAGAGCAGCACCGAGCACGCCTGTCCTGGATGAGATTCCTCCTCTGACTGTGACTGTGTGGAGTCACTCAGCCCTCTCTTCACTCTGTTGGATACTAATGTATACCTCCTCAGTTTTGTTAAAACTATGCCTCACAATCACAAGCATACAAGAAACAAGTGCAGTCCTAAGGATGATCTGGCAGGAAGTCCTGGGAATGAAAAGCTCCACAATTGTTCAATGGGGAGAAATGTTAGAAGCCATCCAGGCCCTCAGCTTGCAAAGGCTGGCTTAAGCACGGTGTTCTTTGTAAAGCACTGGTCAGAGCAAATAGAGATCAGAGATTGCACTGATTCCATATCACTAACAGAATGTGTACAGACACGATGATTTTATAAACTATCTTACACTGAGTGCAACAACACGAAAGAATGGCATACCCTCTCCAGACTTTGGTGCAGCCACAGTTGAGAATAGTATGGAGGCTCACTAAAAAACCAGGAGTAGAACTATCATATGACCCTACAATTTGACTCTTGGGTGTATATCCAGAGAAAACTGTGCTTTGAAAAGATACACGCACTGTATTTTCCCTGCAGCACTATTTACAATAGCCAAGACATGGAAGCAGCTTAAGTTCATTAACAAATAAATGAATAAAGATATATGTAAGTATATATATATATCACATCTTATACCATACATACATATATATATACATCAGATATACACAATGGAATATTACTCAACCATAAAAAAGAATGAAATAACACCATTTGTAGTAACACAGATGGCCCTAGAGATTTTCATACTAAGTGAAGTAAGCCAGATAAAGATACATATCATATGGATAGCGCTTATATGTGGACTCTAAGAATAAAAAGATAGAAATGAACTGATTTCTAAACGAGAAAGAGACTCATAGACATAGAAAACAAACTTATGATTGAAAGTGAAAGTGAAGTCGCTCAGTCGCGTCCGACTCTTTGCGACCCCATGGACTGTAGCCTACCAGGCTCCTCCGTCCATGGGATTTTCCAGGCAAGAGTGCTGGAGTGGGGTGCCACAAAGGGGAAAAGGTGGTGGGGGAGGGATGAATTACAATATTCAGATTAACTTATACACATTACTCCATATAAAGTAGATAACCAACCAGCACAGGGAAGTAAACAAATTTTCTAAATTAAAAAAAAAATGCTAAAACTCAAAAGAGTCGTCCATAATCAATATTGTCCTCTCCCATCCTCTCTTAAGTCCACCCAGAGAAGTCTTTGGCTCCGGCACTAACAGCTACTGTTACTACAGGCACTAATAAGTCCTGTTGCCAAATCCACACCCAATTCTTAATCTTCATCTGACTTGACCTTTGAGCAGTTTTTGGCATAGTTGGTCACTTCCTCCTTGAAACAGTCTTTACTCAGATGTGAAACACCATGCTCGCTTGCTTCCTCTCCTGCTTCACTGGCTAGTCCTCCGTACCATCCCCCCACCTCTCCATCCAATTAGCCTCTAAATACTGAAGTGAATTTGATAAGAGATATCCATAATTCATTGTGTGGTATTTCAGTAATTCAACAGCTTAAGGCAAAACAAAAAGAAAAGCACTAAATATATGTTAATGGGATGTATGGAGAATATGTTTGTTAGCAGAGGAAATATATTTCTTAGGAGCTGCCTTTGAAATATGGGTGGACTAAATGGCACCCCACTCCAGTACTCTTGCCTAGAAAATCCCATGGACGGAGGAGCCTGGTGTCCATGGGGTTGCAAAGAGTCAGACACGACTGAGCAACTTCACTTCAACTTCACTATGTCCTCAAGTCTCCTGGAAAGCTGGCTGCTACCATGTTCTTATTACTTCTGCCGTGAAGAAAGCAGAGCAAATGCCTCTCCAAAGCCCTTCATTTTATTCAAATGCTGAAACTCCACTACAGGATGACCACGGAGTCTGGGAATCACAGACACACATTTGCCTCATTTTAGTGACTAAATAATGCCTGTAGTTGACGGACATCCAGAGCCACTCTATCGGGATGGTACACCATCCCACTGCACCAGGGTGGTAGGGCTGGAAGTCTGGGCACGGGCTGATGGAAGAGCAGTGTTGCACAGCAAGATCACTGCAGCTTTGCACAACACATTCAACTATACATTGTGAATGAGGGAAGACACAGCGCCACACCATGTATTTTATAGTAATATCCATAAACTACCTATCTTGTGTATTTATCCTATGTTTCTAAGATTTTATCATCGCCCTGCATGCTACAGACTGAAAGTCTGTGCCCCCCCCAAAATCCATCTGCTGAAATCCTGATCCTCAGTGTGATAGTATAAAGAGGTGGAGGTCTTCAAAGTAATGGTTTGAGAGTGGAGCCCTCGTGGGTGGGATTCGTGACCACAGAAGAGAGGCCCCTTCCCTTTTCCGCCCTGTGAAGACCAACTGTTGAGTTGGAAGCAGGCTCTCACCAGACACTGAACATGCCAGCACCTTGATCTTGAACCTGCCAGCCTCCAGAACTCCAAGAAATAAACTGTCGTCAGGTATAAGGCACCCAATCTATGGCATTTTATCATGGTAGTCACATAGGTTAAGACAATGGAGAAGCCACACATGGTGATAAATGTGTTTGGACCTGTTCTGGTCCAGTTCAAAATACTTACAGTATGAGCTGGGTCCTCAGCTCCCGAAAAACAAAGGTGGTTTTGACCTCTGCAAAGCTGCCCAAATAACGAACAAGGAAATGAAACCCACAGGGTCCTTGCTGTACTATTGACATAGTTCTGAAAAATTTCACACACCTACTCCACTCCACTCTCTCAAGGCAGAGACAGCGCTTAAGCCTCATTACAACCATATGAAGTGAGTACTAACACTTTGGGTATCAGGCGGGGGGTGGTTCCCTGGTGGCTCAATGGTAAATAACCCACCTGCCAATGCAGGAGACATAGGTTCGGTCCCTGGTCCAGGAAGCACCCCTGAAGAAGGAAGTGGCAACCCACTCCAGTGTTCTTGCCCGGAGAATCCCATGGACAGAGGAGCCTGGTGGGCTACAGTCCTACGATCACAGAGAGTCAGACAGATTAGTGATCAAAAGTGAAAGTGAAAGTGAAGTCGCTCAGTCGTGTCTGACTCTTTGCAACCTCGTGGACTGTAGTCTACCCGGCTCCTCTGTCCATGGGATTTTTCAGGCAACAGTACTGAAGCGGGTTACCATTTCCCTCTCCAGGGGATCTTCCCAACCCAGGGACGGAGCCCAGGTCTCCCGCGTTGCAGGCAGGTGCTTTACCATCTGAGCCACCAGGGAAGTGCAACCACTAACACTTTTTAGGCTCCAGCAGGCTAAAGAACTAAGATTTAAACTCATTTCCTCTGCTTCTAAAATGAATGGTCTCTCCTCCATGCCACACTATTTGTTCCAAGTTTACAAATGAGTCAACAAGGACTGTAAGAGATTGAAAAGCTGGCCTAATGTTACACGGCCAACCCTTGGCAAAGCTGAAATTCAAACTTGGGTTTTTCTAACTTCAAGTTCCATATTCTTTCCACTATACAGCAGAACAGTTACATATCTTTTTAAAACCAGGGATAAAAAGAGAAGATAGAAAGAAGCCAGGAGGGAATTTGGGGTCTGTGTCTTTATACTGGACAAGAATAAGCTCAACATGTTAAAAGAAACAGCAGATATCAGAACATTCATTATTCTGCATTTCTACAGCCTGAGTGGTTGAATTGGAACCATCCCCAGAATGAGGACCAAATTAATGCTGAAATCACTGCAGTTATTCCAAAGGTCAGGAGCACAGTACTAATGAGGTCAGGGCCAGGACTTCAGACTGCCCAACTTCTCTCTGGTCTAAAGCCAACCTTCAAAGCTCTCCCTATAATGCCAACTCAGAAACTAATCCTGTTGGTTACCAGTAGGACCAGGGAGAGAGTAAGAGTCTGTACACTGTTAACATTGTCAGAAAAACAAAGCTGGAGCACATGCCCTACAGCATGGGCATTCATTTTATGCTGGGTCAGACCACCAGTTTTATATTATAACCAAAGGAGAGCCTTCTATAATGAGCAGAGGAATAAACAACATGAGCTTCAGCTGTGGATTCTATCAGATGCAAAGCTCTAGGACGTGTCATAGAACCGTCAGAGCCTACGAGGAAGACGCACTCCATGGTGCTGCCCCTCCAAGGGTCTCTGTTCCCCTCCCCTTCCCTTCTCCTCACCCTGTGGGCACAGAACTCTCTGGGACTTGACCTTGATTTCTCTGGAGATATACATCAGGAGATTGGGCCACTGAACAATAGCAGTACTAAAAGTGATCAGACCTTTTCTTCAAATGTAGTAGGCGTTCAGACCAATTTTTTTTAGTTGATCTACAATATTGTATTAGTTTCAGGTATACCACATAGTAATTCAGTTATTTTTTCTAATTATATTCTAGAAGGCAATGGCAGCCCAGTCCAGTACTCTTGCCTGGAAAATCCCGTGGACAGAGGAGCCTGGAAGGCTGCAGTCCATGGGGTCGCTGAGAGTTGGACACGACTGAGTGACTTCACTTTCACTTTTCACTTTCATGCATTGGAGAAGGAAATGGCAACCCACTCCAGTGTTCTTGCCTGGAGAATCCCAGGGACGGCGGATCCTGGTGGGCTGCCGTCTATGGGGTCGCACAGAGTCAGACACGACTGAAGCAACTTAGCAGCAGCAGCAGCATAGGTTATTACAAGATACTGAATCCAATTCTCTATGTTGTATAGTAAACCCTTGTTGCTTACCTATTTTATATACAGTAGTTTGCTTCTGTCAATGAGAAGTTACTTCAGAGGAACCAAGTTAAGGTTTTAAATCCAGTAAAAAAAAAAAAAAAAAAAAAGCTAAGGTTTTAAGTCCAGAAGAACCTCTATTGTCCTTCATGAATCACAGCCTTGTTGCGGCAAAGGGGCTTGTGTAACTCAATGAAGCTATGCACCATGCCTTGCAGGGCCACCCAAGACAGATGGGTTATAGTGGAGAGTTCTGACAAAACATGGTCCACTGGAAGAGGGAATGGCAAACCATTCTAGTAGTCTTGCCATGAGAACCCCATGAACATAAACAGGATGCTTTGACCACCTGATGTGAACAGACAACTCACTGGAGAAGACTCTGATGCTGGGAAAGATTGAAGGCAAAAGGAGAAGAGGGCAACAGAGGATGAGATGGTTGGATGGCATCATCGACTCAATGGACCTGAATCTGAGTGAATTCCAGGAGATGGTGGAAGACAGGGAAGCCTCGTGCGCTGCAGTCCACGGGGTCACAAAGAGTCGGACATGGCTCACGGACTGAACAACAACAAAACCTCTGTTAGACTGGAAGTATCTGTTCTCTGTTGAGCCCTAACAGTATTTAATGAAAAGAGATCAAGAGATAGATGAGTGTCATCCTAGAATGGAGGGTACAGTGAGTACTAGCCTTTATTTGTAGACATTCATAAAAATCACAAGTGACCTTTTTTTAGAAAATTACAAGAAAACAGCAGAGCAACTATTACACAAAACTGTTTTCCTTTTAGGGAGGAGAGCTAGGAAAGTAACGCGTCCTTTTGGAAGATCTCACGTGGAGAACAAAGCAGCGCTGTGTGTACTTCAGTTCCAGGTGACTGTGGTTATCCTGACTCATTCTTCTGCCCTAAAAAAGGCTGGCCTCTGAGAAAGACAACTGGCTCCTTCGCTAAGATTTCCTGGCAGCGGGAGCTTAGGAGAGTCCTGGGTACTTTTTCACACCGAGTGCATGTGAGGCCAGTTTTCTAAAAATAAGTATTTGTTACCTGCTCTGGGAATCAGGGTTGTTTTAGCCCTTAGGTCCTATAACCTAGTAGACATGGTCCTTGCTTCCTGCCTTTCCGTCTTGATGCACATATTTCTACATGCCCACTGGCAGCTAAGAGTTGATCTCCACTTTCTCCAAAGGGCTTGGTTATCTATTTAAACACTCCAGGTGCTCATGGGAACTGCACGTCCTCACTTTTTGTCTCTGGCCTGCCTGTTATCGTGGCATGGGTATATTTAATGTTCTGGCTGTCTTTCCCTTCCGTGAGTTGCTACCCAAACAGCAATATCTAATAATGCCAGAAAGAGTCAATTCTATATACATATATATATCCATGAGAATGAGCTCGTCTGTAAATGAAGGATGGAAGGTACCACGAGTCTCCAAACTTCCCATGGTTTAGTCTAGCAATGCTTTAGAATGTCTCAAGCTACATGGGAAACATGTCTGTGGACACTCAACATTGCATCCAGTGAATTAGGCACCTACTTATTAGAGACACACACCCTACTATAGCGCTTGGCACACCTATATGTGCTAAACATTTCCTGGCTCAGATGCTGTGCTGGCGAGAGGTCAGCTGGACACATGCATCTGTGTATGTGGGCACTGACTCCTTCCTCTAGGATCACTGTCTGAACCCTCACTTTAATTACAAGGAAATGATCAAACCAGTCAGAATCATGGTCCGTTGCCTCCGCGTGAAAAGGGCAACCACCCTTCTTTCTGGAATGTGGACTTGGACATTAGCTGCCTCATTAATTGAATCAAACCCACCACTACAGCTGAATTATCCACTTCCAAAAAGTCTTGCTCGCTTGCTTCTCTAGCCACGTGGAGGGAGAAAGGGACTCTATTCCCAGGATCGCAGACACATCTTATTCCACCAGGAAAAAGAAAGGTCTTCTCTGCAGGACTGAGTGCTCAGAAAGTCACTTTGAATTAGGGAGGATGGGCTGAGGCATGCTCTGCTCAAAAGGAAAATACAAGCTGGATTGACCAGAGGCATGTATTTCCTTCCTCTGATTTCAAAAGACCTCCCTTCTTGACTCTGATTTTCCACCAAGCTCCCCAGTTTCTTTTATTTAGTTCACAAAAATAGCAGCCAATGCAAAGATTAGGACCTGACAACTAAAAACCGGAAGCAAAGCAGAGATGAAAGTTGAACCTTTGAACTTGTCTATTTGTCCATCTTCACAGGCAGCATTTTCCCTCTCATGCCCTAGTTCTTTGTACTGTATGCCAATATACCAGCTTCTCAAAATGCTGACTGTTATGGATTGACAAATGTCATCAATTAACCAGGCAATGCACAACTGGTGTTTTGTTTTTTTTTAACATCAATGGATGTTTTATCTTATTTTTGACATCAATGGATTTTAGCCAGAATTAATGAATATTTTATCGCTATCTCAAAGGTTTTGCTTAAAGTATATATAAGACAACCAGCTAGAGAGTATTCAAACGAAATTCATTTATTATTTGGTCACAGTAGGAAAGACTAGAGAATTTCAAGTTACAACTCAGTTCTAACTTTTGCCTAACTTATCTTTGGAGTGGCTAACTTCCCTCAGAGTCTCAGCCTTTCTATATGAGGACTTAACTGGAGCTGCATAATCTATACTGTCATCTGTATTTCCTGTCTCAATAGCCTCACCTTGAAACTGGGCAAGTTCCCAAGGATACAATAAGTCAAAGTCAAGCTGAACTACTTTTCAAAGCCTTTTTTGGTGTCCTTTTCTAACCAAGAGGCCTTTATTTACCTTGACTTCCAGGGGCTTAGAAAAAATTAGCCTTGCTGCTAATGCTGCTAATACACAATAACCCCTTTTCAAATTGCCTAAATGTTAAGCAAATGCCATTCATAATTAACTGAAAATGATCAAATGCCAGATCTGCAGCATTTGAGATCTGTCTTTTGACTCTGTTTTAAAATGTCGGTTGTTTACTCTGGCAAACAGAAAAACAAAAGAGCAGCATTATTATTTTTTTTTTAATCTAAAAGCTATGAAGGGAGGAAATATGCAGGAGGCTCCAGGGTCTTTTCTACTTATTTGTTGAGTGGCCTTAACCTCTTTAAGCTTTCATTTCTGCATCTATCGACATGAAGTAAAGATAATCTGCTTTATGAGATATGAAAAACATGCCTGGCACATAATAAACACTGATGAGACAATCGTTAATTGTTACGAAGGTGGTTTATGACATCATTTCCAGATACTACCCAACCCAGGGAGAAACAGCAACATGCCTGTCCCTTTAAGGGATGATCCAACCCACCACAGAGGAGCACCATTCTGCCACCTTCGTCTTCACCGCTGGCTCTATTCACCCCCTGATGGCTCAGATGGTAAGGAATCTGCCTGCATACGGAAGACCTGGCTGGTTCAATCCCTCGGTTGGGAAGATCCCCTGGAAGAGGGCATGGCAACCCACTCCAGCATTCCAGCCTAGAGAATCCCCATGGACAGCAAGGCCTGGTGGGCTACATCCATGGGGTCGCAAAGAGTTGGACACAACTGAGCAACGAGCGCAGCACAGCACACCTTCACCAACCCCCTCAGCCTACGAGC
The DNA here is from genome assembly GCF_001704415.2 of Capra hircus. Lineage (NCBI taxonomy): Eukaryota > Metazoa > Chordata > Mammalia > Artiodactyla > Bovidae > Capra > Capra hircus. The sequence goes on from NC_030812.1 coordinate 5,030,118, forward strand.
CATCAGATGCCTCCCACCTGTCACCCAGCTACCTCTGACTACCATCAGGGCCAGCTTCTATTCCCTCCTACAGGTATCCCCACATTTCAAAAGTTTGCTTTATAGCACTTCACTCTTTACAAAAGATCTACACTGGTCCCTGATTTCCTAACAGAAAGAAATCTGAGGAGGATTTTCCCTTTACAAAACAAGGTGAGAAGCAAAAAGAGCGTTCGGTGTTTGGTTTGCAGGGGGTTGTCAGAGAGGCAGTGCAGCAAGAGGAGCACCAGGAACTACCACACTCGGCATCTCAGCATCAAAGTGCCACAGATCTGAACTGTGTCTGGGAGCATGCGTGCTCTATCTCTATTTATTTTGTGCATCCATTAGCAAGGTGTGTCTCAAGGGAATTGTTTTTACAATTCACGCCATTTTGTCTCACCAAAGTTTCACAGGGATTCTCTACTTGCAGATAACAGAAGAAACCTGTATTTCTTTTTCCCATTTCTTTCTTTTTCTGCTGACTTCCGTTTTCCTCGACTGTTCTGCAGATAGAATCGCTATTTAGCATAGGCTTTACCTTCTTTTCCTTCCAGTCAGAAAAGAGACCAATCACGCCACAGTGGCCTTTGGTTCTCCCACACTGTTTTCAAGCTAGTTGTTTAAAAGCTCTTTCTTTGCTACCACAAATGACTACATTTCTTTTTTTATTCAGAATGCTTGAGGGTGAAAACAGACCTGATCACTAGTTGCCTGAGGTTTTGTTGTGTCAAAGCTAAAAGTCATAACAAAAGCCACCTAGCTACTTGCTTCAATCATTTGTCCTTATTCTGCAAATTCATCTCTCATACAACTGCTCAGAACATCAAAGGCTTTTCTTTTTTTTTTTTTACTAATAATACTCATTGCATGTTGCATATGTACCTGGTATTATGATGAGTGTTTTACTTGTAGTATCTCACTGGCTTCTCGTCACAGTTCCAAGAGACGATGATGATGATTCCTATTTCATAGTAAAAGGAATAAAAAAAATCTGAAGCTCAGAGAGGTTATCCAGCTTTTATGTGTCTAAGGATACAATCACAGATCAGTCTTGCTTGAGAGTCAGTCCTTAAGTCCATAACCTATGTATTTCTTATAAGCTTGCCAGTAGGAAGTCTTCTAGGTTTATGTAGCTTCAAATCATAGTGTTCTCAGCTGGGATCCTTTCTTTAGAGAAACAAGATTCCATTTAAGAAAATGGATATAGAAGAAAACGAAATCTGCCTTTTACCTCCTATGGGACTGTGTCGCTTATCCTCAATTAAAGACAGAACAATATAAAGTTTATTTCAAGACCTTACCACAGGGTCACAGACCTCTAAGTTTCCATATGCATAAGCACAGTACACATCTGTTCTCTGAGTGAAAAACCTAAGTGGTGACTGTTGAGATGAATAATAATCCAAATGGATTTTAAACTTTTACTGAACTCATAAACACTTAGTCCCTTTTAATCATTTGGTATTTTCTCTCATCAATGGATGACTAAAGTAAAGCAGTCATCATATGAGTATCTGATAATATTTTACATTAAAAGTATTTACACTTCCACAACTACTGAGTCCATGCGTCGTGACTGCTGAAGCCTGTGTGCCTAGAGACTGTGCTCTGCAGCAAAAAAGCCACCACAGTGAGAAGCTCGTGCACCTCAACCAGACAGTAGCCCCACTCTCCGCAACTAGACAAAGCTGCAGCAAAGACCCAGCACAGCCAGAAATAAACAAACATTCAAAAGAAGAAGAAGAAGGAAGGGGATAAACGCCCCCAAAAGGACTTGCACTTAAAAAAAAAGGAGGGGGAGATCTGGATATGATTGGATTTGAGGCTTACTTCATAATTTTGAAAGGCCGAGTGGCCCCAATTATTTTCAGTTGCCTGAAACTATGTCAGGTCTCTACATGCTCATGTGAGCTCATGGTTTTGTGGGTATGGTGTAGCTTAGGCATACAGAATGCTGGTGCTGGAATCATGACTCTCCTACTGACAAACTGTGTCATCTAGGGTCATGTGCTTAACTTCTCTATTCCTCTGATCCCTCTTCTATAAATTGTAGGTAATGATAATGTCTGTTGTTGGAATTTTTAGAAGTATTGTATGAGATTCTCTAAGAACAGGGTAGGGCACAGAGCAAATTTTCAGTTAATCTTTGCTTTTTGCTTGGTACCCTTGGTAGAAGCAAACCCAGTCACATTAAGGGCTCACAGTCTGAATGGCAGGATTACCCTACTGTGCTTATGAGCAGTCTCCTAGACTTAATCTGGCCCCTGAGAAATGGTTTCCCAGGGGGCGCTGGTGGTAAAGGATCTGCCTACCAACACGGGAGACGCAGGAGAAGCAGGTTTGATCCCTGGGTCAGGACGACTCCTGGAGGAGGAAAGGGCAACCCACTCCAGTATTTGTGCCTGGAAAACTCCATGGACAGAGGAGCCTGGCAGGCTACAGTCCATGGGGTTACAAAGCCATACATTGAGAAATGGAGTATTTCCTGCCATGTCAATAAACAAGGATGTCCCAGCCATAAACGATTCTGGGCCTCCGAATGTGAATTTCTGAGCCTGGAGGGCAGCCAGGAAGGAGAACAATACCTGCTGTCTGGTAGCCATTAGGCTGCAGCTACTCCCTATGGTGAGAACTGGGATCTGGGGAGAATGTGAAACACACAGGATACTGACCCCAGATGGCTGAGACGCATATGAAAGGAATGGTTTCAGTGAGCCCAGACTCTTGCATCTTCCCATACATACAAAAGCACTAAATTCCTTAACTTGAGAAGCCTGGTTCTCCTTAATTAACAATAATGTTTTACTGTTCAGACTCTCTGCCCTCTGTTGCAAACTTCTGTATAACCTGACTCCTCCTTACTCTCCACCTCCTTGGAGCAGTTTCTCAATGTTATTTGCAATGTTGTCTCCTGGATATGAAGTCCTAAAACTTCCCACTGAATAAACCATAATTCTTAACCTTTAGGTTGTGACTATTTTTTAAGTCAACTCCCCACTGCTCTCCTTGCAGCACTCCTGATTCCTCTTACTACACTTCATGTTTTTCTTTTTTTATGACACTTATCACCCTCTAACACACTATATTCTTTACTTATTATGTTTACTGCTTATTAACTGCCGCTCCAGTAGACTGTAAGCTGAACAAGAGCAGAAATATTTATTTTTCCCATGACCATACTCCAATGCACAGAATAGAACATGGCACAGAGTTACTCAATAAATATTGGTTAAAGAATGGATAAACATCAAGATAGTTTGCTGTCTTTCTCAAAATTCCTCCCATCTCCCACTTTTCTAGAGCCTCATTTCCCTTTCAAACTCTTCCCCAGTGAACGATAATAATATAATGGCTTAGATTTATTACTTCTTGAATTCCAGGTATCATGGTCAGGCTTAAAAATGCATCATCTCATTTAATCCTGTTAAAAAAGGAGATAGCAGATGCAAAATGGGATCCTTTGTGCTTAATACCTAATCTAATTGCAGTCTCCACCCCCCAGGAATGTAACCTTTAACCTGCCAACCTGGAATTACCTGGTCAGCTCTAACTGAGGTAATCAGGCCCAAAGGCCCTTCTGTTCCCCTTAAGGAGGACGACCTCACCAGAATCAATTCATTCTCTGCTAATAATTTCCTTTTTCCTCCCTCTTTCCACATAATCTTTCCTTTCCTACAGCTCAGCAAACCTCTTTTCTATCTGGTAGATAGATGCTGCCTGATTCATGAATTGTTTAATAAAACCAATGTGATCCTTAAAATTATTTAGTTGAATTTTTGCTATTTAATAATCCAATGGAGTAAGTACTGTTATTCCCCTGACATTATGTTGTGGCTATGCATTCCGGGAAACAAACTCACTCAGAAGGACAATGCAGATAGTGGAGTACAGTTTATTACACCGGCGGGCAGAAGCAGAGTCTCCTTTTAGCCAAGGACCCTGACCAGTTTTTGTGAAAACTTTATATACTCTGAGTGTACGTGCCCAAACCCACCTCCCCAAATTCTCTGAAACTAGTCCGAACAAAGGAAAAAAAAGATACAATCAAAGTTAACCCATGATTCATATACCTTAAGCCTAGGTAGTTAACAGTGGACAATTATCAATAGGCCTGTGGTCATACCCCAATAAGCATAATAGAATTTATGATTCTATTCGGTTACACAGATAATTAGGGTATTCTTTTAGGTGATGGAGAATCTAGGTACGAGCCCTGAGGCTCTTCCATCCGGGGGGTCTGGTTTTCCAGTTGGCATGTCATTTCCATAGATACTGGGCATATAGCTCAAAGTCCACAGTCCGGCTCAAGATGGAGCCCTGCTTTCAAGATGGAGCCTGTTCTGTCTGTTTCCTCCTTCAATTACAGAGGTTTAGAAAATCAAAGCACTTATCCAAAGTCATACAGCTAGTTTAAGTGGGGATGCAGTTTAGAGCCTTGGGCACTGTTCTTCTGGCATCTGAGTTCTAAACCATGACATTACAGTCTGTGACTGTGACTGTAAGCCTGGCACAGGGTTCCTTCCTATGAATGATGAATCTGAGGCCAAAGGATAAGACCTCCTCTCATAGGAAATGCTTTATCTGCACACGCCAAGAGCAGAATCCGCACAGTCAGTAAAATAACGCTTGAGGTTGTCTACATTTACTGGCAGGCTAACATAGCATTCTATGGTAATAACATTGCTATCTTCTGGTTCACTGCATTCACTTCATCTTTGTGAACAAAACGTCCCAGTGCATGCTAATCTACTAACCTAACCCCAGAGTGATGATGAAATGAAATCCTGCCATAAGCAGCAATCACCAGTCAAGATTAATTAACTTGAATGATCCATGATGATTTGGCTTTGCAAGGAGTCTGACGTATAAGATTCCATAAGAACATGTCTTTGAGCTATTGGAGTAATTAATTTCACTGGCACTAAAGGAAAAGCCCTTGGGATTTGCAAATAGACCTGAGATCTAAGCATTTCCCTGTTTCTGTGGCAACAGTGGCTTCAAGGACAACCGGTCGGGGCATGGAGTTATCGAATTCCCTTCCCCCTTGTCTAGCCTTCAGCACATCTAGTTTGCTCAAAGCAGAATCGTTTAGCACATCTAAGAATATGCCTCATCTTCCAGGTCTGTGCAGGATTCAGAGTAGCATGTATTAGAGTGTTATCCTAGAGCTCCCAGGTAATGAGACTCGATAAACGATACACAAGAGAGGAAGGGATGGGGTTGAAGTCGGGTAGTAAGCGTTGCAACAGTTAATGATCAAAACCGGCCCATAGAAACTCAGATACAGCTGGCTATCAATCTCGATTTGCTTATGACCTGAGAGCAATGCTCGACAGAGAGGGGATGCGATCACCATCATCGCTAATCTGGGACGGGGAAGCTAGGTGGGACCTGTGCTGCACGAAAGACCTCTCTACCATTATCTTCCCATCCTTCCTTTAACCCAATAGATTTTAAATACCATTCAACAGAAAAGTGACCTTTTAAAGACTAATTCTTCTGTTCAGGACTTACCTATCTTATTAGTATATCAAACTTATTTCAGGAATAAATAATTCCTTTTCTTATTAAGTAATAACAGATGAATTAGTGTTTCCATAAATGAAAGCTGGAATTGAAAAAGTGCCATTGAGTGAAAATTTATTAAAACTGCTGTTTAGCAAATATACAGTCACTTAAATGATCTTCATCTGAAGAATAACATAATTTTTTGGCAGCAGGGAGATTAAATAAAGAAAAATTGCAATAGTCTGATATACTTTGGTACTTGTTTGAGCTGTATGAAATAGCAGAGCAGGGGAGCTGCTTTTTAGTTACCTTATAGGAAATTAATATTTTTACTTCTATGCACCTAAAAATCCATGCATCTTACCTAAGGTGGTAAACATTGGAAGCGTGAATGGAGGGAGGGAGGGATGGAGAGAAGGATGAATCAATTCATTCAATAAATATTTAATGAGTACTTACTATGTACCTGATACAAGTAAACACAATGTGATCAAAAACAGATAAAAATCCTTGTGTTCATGGAGCATATATTCCAGTGGAAGAGTAGTTAGATGGCTGAATACATTCTAAATGGATATAGGAGCTCCCAAGTCCCCATTCCATTGCTTCACAGGCCATAAGAGTGCATTTCCCTTAACATGGATAGCCCCATAAGAGTTAGTGCCCAATGCTATAGAATTATTGCTGACAAGGGGATCAAACCGCCCCTTAAACTGATGAATGCCAGATCCCATAAATGGGGTTCAAGGGTAAAGCTAGGAAGGTATTACGGTGAAAGAGGCATTTATTCCTTCTCTGAGTGATTAATAGACATATCTAAAAAGAACCAAGTACACTCTGAGCTGAAACGTGATTGCCAAGCAAAAAAAAAGCAAAAGCGAGCAAACAAAAAACCTGGTGTTGGCAATTTGTTCATGAGAACACACTTGAATTTTGCAAAAGCAAAAGGAGTGGGAATTATTCATGAATGGAGATTATGGAATACGTAACTCTGGTTTCTAAAAGAATTAGGCCTGCTTAGGAATCCTTGAGGAGATTTCATGGTACAACCAATAAACCAGTGGGACCAGACCCTTAACTACTAATATTCACCAGCCTTGTATGTATATTTAATGATAAAAACAGGAAAGACCACATCTCTCTTGAATCTATATTCCTTTTGGGGGATTTTAAATTGAAGTAAGAGAAACTAAATGCATAAATCCTTTAGTACAGAAACTTTCATGGGGATGGAGCAGGGAGATAATGAAAAGATGGAAATTAGTTTGCTGATAATATCATGGTGAAATTACCCAGGGTCAGCTGTTATTGTCAGGTTTTCAAGTTTTGAAACTTAGTTTTAATCATAGTACACAGGACTGCTCAGCCCTTCAGGGGCCCATTTCTACACTGACCAAAATCATAAGATTCTGGTGTATAAACCAGAAGGCCAATACAAACCTATGTTGGAAGTTATCTCCTAGCAGGTGTTTATGCCTTCTGATGGGCATAAATACTCAGTCCTACAAATTATCCATCCAAAGAATTAAAACAAAATAAACTGTATAATCTCAAGACATCAGAGTTCCAACAAATGAAGGAAATAATGGATTGTTTTTCTTTAGGGAGACAGCCCAGCACAGAAGCTAAGTGATTAGGGTATGGGTAAAAGACCACGGCTGGATTCAAAGTTCATCTGCCACCTGCTAGTGACTTTGAGAAAGCTCACTAGTGCTTATTGCTCTCTTCTGAATATGGAAATAAAGAGAGTCAATACATTTAAAGCACTAAGCACAATAATTGTGCAATAATTAACACACAGGAAACTCAACAAATGTTCAGCATCATTACATTTGTAGCTAAAGAGTTGCTATTGGTTTTCTGGGAAAAATTTGTCTTAATAGGGTTGTAAAAATTAACTAAGGTGCTCAATATTAATTATTGAATAAAAGAAATTGATTTTTTTGGAATCAAAATACCCACCACCTAGACAGTAGCACTCAACATATTAAAATTTCCTAATTTCAAGATTGTATTCATAAGACACACTAAACACCCTGGGATGATATTTTCATCAGTCTTCTTTTCACCAGTCATGTTCTAGGCATGACTTTCTGAGCCTGGCAGCCTGATCTGGCTTGGGGGTGGTTTCCTAAATCTCTGGGGAAGATTAATCCAATAGGGGTGTTAAGTTTATCCATTATGTGGTAAGGTCTCCTAGTTTCAGCCTCAAAACTGCAAGTGAGTTTTTACTGACCCATGGTACTAAATCCACCAACTTTCAAAAGATGAAGAAAGGCATATACATCCAGATCACTTGAGCTGCTGGTTAAAATTGCAGACTCTTGGAATCATTAAAATGGTGGCTATCTCGGCAGGGTGGGGTAAGGTTGGCCTGCGAAGGGGCAGGAGCAAACATTCTGAGGTGTTGGAACATTCCACAACTTTGCTGAGTGGTGGCTATGTATATTCAGACAATACATACATAAAAATTCGCTGAACTTCATGCTAAGCCTTGACAGAAAACAGCAAAATTCCGTAAAACAATTATCCGTCAATTAAAAAATAAATAAAGTTTTTAAAAATTCACTGAACTGAGAGACTTCTGGTTTCCAGTTCTCCATATAGGAGTTTGGAATTTGCCACATCATCCTTCTGTTTGTACTGAAAACAAGTTAAAAAAAAAAAACTGAACAGACTGAAAAAGCAACAACTCTTCTTGGATCCATAAAAGAGACACAAGGAGACAGGTAGAAGAGTAAAGCAAGTCACAGCTCACTAGAGCAGAGACTCATGGAGGGAAACCGCCTCAGGTACAGTGATGCCTCTTTAGATACCACGTCAAAGATCCATGAGAGAAATAACTGATAAGCTGGACTTCATGAAAATTAAAATTTTTTGCTCTTCAAAAGACACTATCCAAAGAATTAGGAGACAGGCCACACACTGGAGGAAAATGCTTGCAAAAGACATTTGATGAAGGACTATTACCAAAATACACAAAGAACTCTTGAAACTCAATAATAAGGAAACAAAATCTAACTGAAACACAGGCCAAAGACCTTAACAGACATCTCATCAAGATACACAGATGATAAATAAGTGTATGAAAAGATTCTCCACATCATTTGTCTTCAGAGAAAAAGCAAATTAAAACAATGAGATATCACTACACACCAATCAGAATGGTCAAAATCAGAACACTGACAAGCTAGATGCTGGTGAGGAGGAGGAGCAATAGGAACTCTCATTCGCTGCTGGTAGAAGTACAGAATACTACAGCCATTTTGGAAGACAGATTGGCAGTTTCTTATAAACATAGTCCTACCATACGTTTCAGCAATCAAGAACCTTGGTATTTATTCAAAGAAATTGAGAAATTATTTTTACACCAAAACCTGCACATGGATGTGTCTGGCAACTTCATTCATAGTTGCCAAAACTTGGAAGCAACCAAGATGTCTTTCCGTGGGTGAAGGGATGACTAAGCTTTCTACACCCAGACAATGGAATGTCATTCTGTGCTAAAAGCAAATGATCCATCAAGCCACGTGGTAATGGAGCAGTCTTAAGTACCTATTACTAATTGAAGAAAGGCAATCTGAAAGAGCTACATACTGTATGAGTCCAGCTATACAACATTCTGGAAAATATAAAACTATGAAGATAAAAGACAGGTTGGGGAGTTCAGGAAATAAATAGGCAGAGCACAGAGGATTTTTAGGGCAGTGAAAATTCTCTGATATCAAAATGATGCACATATGTTACCTTACATTTGTTCAAACCTACAAAATATACAACACCAACGGTGAACCCTAAGGTGAACTATAACCTTTGGGTGATTACAATGTGTCAATGTGATCTCATTCTTCCGAAAATGTGTACCATTCTGGGGAATGATGTTGATAGGAGAGGAGGCATGTGTTGAGGCAGGAGCAGTAGGGGAAACCTCTATATCTCCCTCTCAATTTTATTGTAAACCTAAAACACCTCTAAAAAAATTAAGTCTTTTAAAAATTCATTGAACTGTGAACTTAAGGTGAGAGCACTTTATACAGGTATGTGACAACTCAATAAAAAGATTTAAGCATCAAATAAAAATGTCTGGCCTCACCTCAGACCTCCTAAATCAGAATCTCTGGGCAAAGGGCATGTTAGTCTTCATTTTTATTAAGCACCCTCGGATGATTCTAATGTACACTGAAGTTTGAGAACCACTGATATGAAAAAGCACATTTTGGATATCGAATACGAAGGAAAAATAATCTGAAATCAAAACATTCTCAGGAACTGGGAGAGAAATGCCACATAAATACCAGTTTTCATATATTCTGAAACCTTAGAGCTTTGACTCAAGAAAGCAACATCTGTTTCTTGTACTATCTGCTAGCTCTCTACACGCAGCTCTAAGAGAAAACTTGAAACAAGCTGTTGGGAGGGGAGGACCCCGCAGAGAGGCTGCAGGGGGCTCCGCTCTTAAGATTCACCTTGTGGCCAGAGCCTCAGGCAGAAGAGCTTCTCCCACTTCCAATCTGATAACATCAACAGCCACTCAAATTACTGGGGGTTGAATTACAATGCTCTTTGGGAAGAGCCCTTGTCAAGAACCTACCTCCTCCCAAATAATCAGGGGTCTGTTCAGGAAAAGAAGAAAAAGGATTTGCCTAATGGAGCTTTTTGAAAGCTAAGATAAAAGATTTTCTTCCGTGTTACTGCCTGCAGGAGTGTTGTGATTCCAAATGAAAAACTCTCTGGCTCTCAAACAGATGCTCTAATGTTTGAAGGAATGAATTGGGAGACTATTTAGAGACCTGTCCAAGACCACTGCAAGGATTTGCTTACAAAAGGCTCCCTTTGCTTTAGTGTTACTTTACATGGCATCATTTTCTTGGAATATTCACTGTGGTGTTATTAGGGAGGTTAAGCAAGAAAAGGTGAGCTTGCCTTCAAGGGCGTCATCTGCCTGTATTTACAGACTCAGGGAGGATATACAACATCCACTCCACTGTGGAACAAACTACAAGACTCTGGTCACCCACCTCTTCGGTTTTCCTTTTACAGTTTTGGACATATGTAGCACACTTTCGATAAAGGGGGCCCCAACTGAACAGACCTTCTCTGAGCTGCAAATCCACAATCTCTCCCGTGGCCAGCATGGCTAAAGTTACAGTGAAAAGTGATCCCCAGCACAACTTTCATGACTAAACCCTTCCGTCTCTAGCCCTGTCCCCACTCACAATAATCACGTTCTTCAGCTTGTGCCCCACCCCCAACCGCACACCTGTTATTGACAACCTATAATAACAGAGTGCAGACTTCCCTGGGGAGATAGCAAAGTAAGTCGAGGCATTTATCAGTTGGCAACACCCTGCTTCCCTCGGAGACTGTTGTATGTACACAGAGATTTCTTCTCACATGAATCATAGCATTTTCCAGTTGGAAAAGGCCTTGAGGATTAATCTAGGGAACCGTCTCACTAATAGATACAGAAACACAAGCCCGGAGCAAACTTACCTCAGGTTACAGAACCAGTTAGGAAGAAAACCTGAGCTTCAGTGAATGTCCTCTGGCCAAACCAGGATTGCCTAGATCACAGGCTTTGTCAACAACTCCCAATTCTTCTTCTTTTTTTAAAAAAAAAAAAACAGATTTAAAAAATTTTAGAGCAGTTTTAGATTTTCAGCAATGTTGAGTGGAAGTAGAGAGATTTCTCATATAACTGCCCTATCCCCACACGTCTCCAAGTCCTTTTAAGTTTCTCAGTAACTCTGGGGCATTTCATGGAGGTTAAACCAAATTAATACCTTTTTCCTCTCTATTTGTCTATTTTTCAGGATGAGACATCAGATCAGATCAGAGTCACATTAGGAAAATGTCACAAATATCCCCATCCTCCTGCAACCAAACTACATCTGTGTTTACGTCTTCCCAACAACTAATCCCATTCCCTCCCTCTTCGCTGTGAATCATGCCTTCCATTTCCCTCGTAAATTCATGAATTTCTCCAGCTCTATTTCCCTGGAATCCATCACACAGCTTCTTCCAGTCCACAGCACATGTGTTAATTATTTTGAAACAGCCCACGTCTTTTCCCCAATGTTTATCATCAGTTTCTAGGCGCTCCTCTGGTGGTCCAGCGGCTAAGACTCTGCATTTGCACTTGTAGGGGCACAGGTTCAATCCCTAGCTAGGAAACTAAGATACCACATGCCACACAGCCTGGCCAAAAAATAGGAGGAAAGAAGTATATCATCAGTTTTTTCACACGAGAAAGCACTGGGTCATCTTGGCATTCTTATTAGTCTCTGGTTGCATTTCAATAGTCTCCTACAAACTGAATGACCAAAATGTCCACAATATTCAAGAAGCTGCACATTTTCATCATACCCCATTGTCCCCAGCAATGAAAGCACATGTTCAGGATGAGTCATCCCACTTCCTGCCAACAATAATTGGCAGCATTCCGCGGCCTCCTTTACACTTCTTAGTCTCAGCTATCACAATTTTAAATCTCAAATCATTCATGATTTTAATAAAATCTGCAATTATTATAAGCAAATGCCTTGTTTAATGTACTGACAGAGATAGAGGTGAAATATACATAAAAGCAACTTAGAAATTTAGCATTGGCAAGTAATAAGTGTCTTAGCTTCATTTATTTTTTAATAAGCATCAAAGGGGCCTATGGCACTTTTAGATAACCTAATTTAAGATGGGGAATCACATACTTTCCTGATATAATATTCTTTCAAAATGTCAGCAATGTTAGCTATTATATAGAATTGTACTTAAGTTTTGATGAATGAGAAAGTAAAAACAGCAAATCCAAGGTCACGAGGCATCAGTGGGAAAACAAAGACTAACCTGTGCATCAAAGGTGCCTAACCAGTGAAGCCAAATCTACCAACAGATCTTGAAATCTTTCTTGACAGATCCCTAAACTGCCACCGCTACACTCTGTGCCTAACCAAGCTCCCCCTACGTTACTTTCCAGGCCATTTTTCCCTATGAGTTCCCGGATATTAAGCCTTCTGTCTCACCCAGCCTCTCAAGACCTTCATACCAGCATTACTCAAGGTCTACTCCACCTCATTCCATTCTCTATTCATAAAGACATGGCAAGGAAATGAATATGAGCCACAAAATGTCTCAAGCTCCTGGTCTGAGGCCTTTTCCTTTTTAATTTGCAAAGAAAGGCAGTGTTAGTGGGAAGAAGAATGGATTTAGTCTCAGAAAACCCAAGATGAGGTCTAGTTCTGTTACCTTACGGTTCTGTGACTTTGGGAAAAGCCACTGAAATGAATGAATCTTGAATTAATCTTACAGAGTTTCCCTTTCCTCATCTTTTACACGGGTATGGCACATTGGTTTACTGTGAGGAGCAAAACCCACTGAATGCACTTTTAATGCTCTATGAATGTAAAAGGCCGTAACGCTGGACACCTCTAACCCTGAGAGCAAAGTGGCACTAAAGGGCCTATTGGGCTTCAGTGACTTCTTTACAAAAGATAATCACGATAATCGTGTCCTAGATTCATGATCTCAAATTTCTTCCCTATAAATCTTTATTAGGAAAGTGGAGAATGAACCACCAACTGGGCTAAATGAAAGAAATTTATTTGAAAATTTATGTCTACTTTTTAACCCATGTTTTAAGATAGTTTAAATTTCCAATCAAATAACCCTGATGCTTTGGCAAGATATTTCCCACCTGTTCTTTCATGCCCTCTGGCATCCTTGTGTCACTGGTTGTAGCCCTCTGCCTTCCTCATCTGGATGTCCTGGGAAGTTATCAGAGCTATAGTGTAGCCCTCTGTTTACTGGTCTTCCTCCTCCAGGCAGGCACTTTGGTTTCTTTCTTGTATTATCCCTAGAGCCTAACATAGTGCTTGCTGTACTGCAAACATGCTGTACACATTTGCTGAATTAATCAGTTAACTTCCTCTTTTCAAGGATATTTTTGAGTTGGTTGATAATTAATGTCCTAATTACTATTTGATTTCTGCTGATACAAATGAAAAAGGTGGGACTTACTCGTGGTCCAATGGTTAACAATCCACCTTCCAAGGCAGGGGATACAGGCTGGAGTCCTGGTTAGGGAACTAAGATCCCACACGCCACAACTAGAGAGCCCACACTCTGCAACAATGACCCAGCACAACCCAAAATAAGGAAAGAAAACGGTCCAATGAAAGCTCTGAAAATTAAATGGTTAGGCCTGAAACCAAGTCCAATGCTGGCTTTTAGCTCTTGCATCCAGCGTCCCAGCCATCCCTTCCTGACTCTCAACAGCCCGCCGCTCAGTAGGGAAGTTCAGTTCATCACTACCGGCCGGTCTTCACATATGAGCGACATTGGTGGCTCATTCTGCCATTTTATTTCTATAACCCTCAAGTATAAATTTAAGAAACCTTGCTCCAGTCCTTGTTCCACATTCCCCAATGACGCTTTCTCACACACACACACACACACACACACACACGTTTCCCTTTGAAACCAACTCGCATACTGTGCCAGAAGATTCCCTAGAGATGAGGCAGGAAGGCAGGGAGAGGAGAGAAGGAGAATCAGAGTCACCATCTGTTGACAACGCTCATGGACAGAGCCAGTTTTGAAGGTTAATGACATGTCACGCATCCTCTAGTGTCTGGTAACAAGAATAGGCTGCTCTCCCAGAATTTGATAGAACAGTTGTTGCTCTGTGGAAGATGTAACATGTCAGCCAGCACTCCAGCAGAGTCCAGGAAGGCGATTCCTGCTGGATGAAATTTAACAGCGGTCCAGGAAAAACAACTTTTACCAAAATTCAAAGGTGGAAGCGATCATTTTTCCCTGAGGCCAGTAAAGAGGCTATGAAGCATTAACTTTCCAAAACGACCCTGCCTAATAGGTTGTATTTTTAAAGTGCTCTCAAATTTCATCAGCAACTCTTCAATATACGTCTACTCCTTTCTCTACATATTTTCAGAAAACTAAGGTTGTAAGCCTCTAGTAAAAGCAGTTCCAGGGGTTTACCAAGGATCTGCCCACGGTTTCTTTGGTTAGTTAAATTATTGTTGTTGCAGCTGATCCACGGAAAATCTGGGTCTCAACTTCATTGATAGCCTACTGTTTAATGACTCACTTTGCTGTCTCATCAAGAATTCACCCAGTTGAAAGGGTGCACCTTTTCAAAACTTTCCCCACATCTCATCTTTCCTTGCTTTAATTTTCAAAGTCCTGCTGAGCAACCTTTGAAAATCCAGGCCCTTTACCACCTGGCACTCGAGGGATGTCTTCAGAGAGGGCAGCTCTGCTAATTTTTTTGTTAACCTAAGAACAAACTGTCTAGCCCCAGCATGCAGTAGAGTGGATGGACCAAGAACTTTTATAAAAGGACAGAGCACTGAAATTGGTGAGCTCCCAGCCCCTTCAGATCATGTCTTTATAGTGTGACATCACTGTTCTGCTTGAAGTAAAATGTCTGGACTTTAGCTCTGCCTAAGTTCAAATATAAGTATAGAATACAAATTTAAAAATTAAATGATTGCTTGATTACTTGCCAGTTTGAACATATCCAGCCCTCTCTTATTTAAGATCAGACAGACTGTAAGAAACAGCTCTTTGCAGGAAATCACCCTCAACAGAAAGCCCTTTTCCTTGTAACTTCAGCAAAACTATATTTCGTAACTAACTTTTAAACCAAACCCCACCCATATCTGTACTCATCTCTGGCCCAGGCACACCCTTCAAGTCTTTTTATCACACAAAACTTTGCCTAACTTGTTGATTCTTTCAGTAGATCAAAGAAGCCGAAATGAAAAATAAGTAAGAGATGACCAGGTCTCTTCCCTGGCTGCCCGTTCAGTAATCTTCCAAACAAACTTTGTGAACAAGATAACATTGAGAGGGAGACCACAGGAGCCTACACCCAGCGAGGGATGGAGACAACTCTGACCCCTCATCTTGATGATTCACTGAGATGACTTCTCTTCTTCCCTTTAAAACATTCATGGTCGAGCAGAATCAGGGAGTGGATTTGGGAGGGATGCCAACTGCACCATCCCCCCAGATTGCTGGCATTCTGATTAGAGGCAACTTTCCTTTCTATCAACGTGTGTGAATTTTGCGAGCAGTGTAAGTGAGGCGCTAAAATGATCACCTGCACAGAAGTCAGGAGGTCTGGGTTCATTTCAGGCTCTTCTTGTGTGACTTTGTGTAAATCATTTAACCCCTTTGGATCTCAAATTCCTCAATCCTACAATTAAACTCAAGTAAGTGTGTTTTCAGCCACTGAAAATAGAAGGGAATTTGTCTAGATCAGCACTGTCCAGTAGAACTTCAGCAAAGGAGGAAATGGTCCACATTTGTGCTACCCAGTACGGTAGCCACTGGCCATATTGAGCAGCACATGAAATGTGAGTACTACGACTGAGGAATGAATATTTAATTTTATCTAATTTTAATAATTCACAATTGAAAACAAACACATGGCTACTGGTTGCTGTATAGGTTCAATTATTTCTAAATTGCTTACTGAAAGTTTTGTTTTGATGATTTCTAAACCTAGCTGCTGCTGCTGCTGCTGCTGCTGCTACTAAGTCGCTTCAGTTGTGTCCAGCTCTGTGCGACCCCAGAGATGGCTGCCCACCAGGCTCCCCCGTCCCTGGGATTCTCCAGGCAAGAACACTGGAGTGGGTTGCCATTTCCTTCTCTAATGCATGAAAGTGAAAAGTGAAAGTAAATTCGCTCAGTCGTGTCCGACTCTTAGTGACCCCATAGACTGCAGCCTACCAGGTTCCTCCATCAATGGGATTTTCCAGGCAAGAGTATTGGAGTGGGGTGCCATTGCCTTCTCCGCTAAACTTGGCTAATGGCCCACAATAAATCCTTATTATTTCGCCTACCCTGAAATTTACTTCACAAAGTATTTGGTATATATTAATAACATTAATCTTTATCAGTGTAGCAATTAATCATCCTAATAAAAAATGGAATCCCTACATTCTACATAAGTAAGATAAAACACATGTGAAAGAATTTTATAAACTCTAAAATGCTATGAAAATATAAAGCATTATTAATAAAATATCATACCTAAATATGCCAACTTTGCCAAGTGCTATCTGGCATATTAGAATAAAAACTCTATTTCATAGCCCAGACCAATGGAAATTCCTTAATGGAGCCCTGTGGTAGTCCTGAAAACACACTTTCTGAATACCTTCTTACACTGACATTTAAACAAACAAATTGTAGATTCCTTTTCTTTACATCACATTCATCAAGGGTTTCAACCTGGATATTTCCATAACGCATACAAGACAATGATGGCTGTTAATTATGTAATGTCTTACAACAGTTGAGTGAGTGCATTTCTTTTGCTTTGAGACTTTGCCTAACACCAGTGAAACTCATGAAACATTGACCAGGGGAAATCCAAAAGGGCTGATTCACCGCAAGCTCATACTTTCGCCTGTGCCCGCATTTGCCTCTTTTCACCTCTGCCCCTCGGCTTCCTCTCACTGAGCTTCAGACTCTACCCTAGTCCTGCCCACGTGGCTTCCTGAGTAATGTTCCTCTCGGAGTCACAACACTCTGCCTTTCTTCTCTATTCTGTCCTTGTTTCCCCACTGCCGGCACATTCGCTTAGTTCTCTACCCTCTGACCATCCCCTTTACAATGACCCTGAAATTACCTCCTGGGTACTGGAGAATTCCATGGACAGAGGGGCCCGCGGGGCTGCAGTCCATGGAGTTGCAAAGAGTCAGACATGACTGAGGGACTAACACACACACACTGACTTCACGGGCAGCTTAAGCTGGTGCAACCTCGAGACCATGCCTCTGACCCTTTCTCAGCTCCCCAAGATCTAGGATCCAGACCATGGATTTTGATTTGAAGGAAAGGCCTCTCTTACCAATTATTGAGGGACAGATCATTTCCCATTTTGTCTTATTTTTAAGTGATTATGGAGTCTTCTACATAAAGTATACAGTTCGTAGTTTGGAAAAGGTGATTTTAAAACATAGCTTTATCATATGTATAACTGACATGCAATAAATGACATCTATTTGAAGTGTAGAGTCTGTTAAATTTTGACATAACGTATACACCCAAAAGCCATCAGTACAACCAAGCCTATGAGTATATCCAGTGTCCCAAGTTTCCTATGCCCCTTCCCTTTTCTCCCTCACTATCAGCCTTACCTGCCACTCTCACTTCTGCCCTAGATTCAGGCAGTCACTTTTCTGCCTCCTGTCCCTATAGGTTATTTTTAATTTCCTAGAATTTTAAATAAATTAAATCATACACTATGTACTCTTTTTCCCCCTAGCTTCTTTCCTTTTTTATTAATGAGTAGTGTTTATTTTCAGAGAAGGCAATGGCACCCCCCCTCTAGTACTCTTGCCTGGAAAATCCCATGGACGGAGGAGCCTGGTGGGCTGCAGTCCATGGAGTCACGAAGAGTCGGACACGACTGAGCGACTTCACGTTCACTTTTCACTTTCATGCATTGGAGAAGGAAATGGTAACCCACTCCAGTGTTCTTGCCTGGAGAATCCCAGGGACAGGGGAGCCTGGTGGGCAGCCATCTCTGGGGTCGCACAGAGTCGGACACGACTGAAGCAACTTAGCAGCAGCAGCAGCGTTTATTTTAGGATATACCATAAAATGGATCACTTTATCATTCATTCGTCTATTGACAGACATTTGAGTTGTTCCCAGTTTGGACTACAATAGATGGAGCTTCCATGAACATTTAAGAACATCAAGCCTTTCTGTGAACATGTGACTTCATTTCTCCTGGGCGAATACCTGGGAGTTGAACGACTGGATCATTCTTTCAAGAATCTGCCAATATTCAGCATACTCTGTCTTTTTACTCTTAGTTATTCTAAGAGGTGAGAGATGCATATTTCCCAGTTTCTTAAATCTGTCTCATAGTTGCTTTATCTCACTGATGCTTTATCTATTTTTTTAATTCCTTTTTGTCTTTATCTTTCATTTTGAATTCTTTCTATTGTAATGTCTTCCAGTTCACTAATCTTTTGTTTTACAGTCTCTTATCCACTGCTAATCCCACTACGGTGTGTTTTTCGTCTGAAACATTATAGTTTTCATCTCAGCAATTTCAAAAACAATTGGATTTTTTATCTTCCAGGGCTCTACTTAACATCTTTCCTCTAGCTCTTGGACAATGAAACACAGGTATAACTGTTTTAATGCCCTTATCTGCTAACTCTAATATCTAGGTTAATTCTGTTTTGGGTGTCCTCATTATGGGTCATTTCTTCCCATTTCTTTGCATGCCTGGTAACTTCTTAATAGATGCCAGACATTTTGATGTACTGTGTGATGAATATTTTTGCATTCTTATAAATATCTTTGAGTCCTGAGACACAGTTATATTACTTGGAAACCATCTGATACTTTCAAGGCCTATTTTTGAGATTTATCGGACAAGACTAGAGCAGCATTTAATCTTAGGTTAATTATTCCCCATGACTGAAGAAAAATCTTTCTAAGTATTCTATCCAACGTGCCATGAATTATGTTTTTCCAACCTGGCTGACGGGAACAGGCACTATTCCCAGTGTTTTGTGAACTCCTGGAAATCTCCTCCTAATCTTTCTGGATAGTTCTTTCCAAGCCAAAGAGTAGTTTTCTCATACACATGTATGAGAAATACTCATCACTATTCTGCTTCAAACTCAAAGCTCAGCAGGCCCCTGAGTCTCTCTCCGTTGCAGCTCCTCCTCTCCAGAACTCTGCCCTGCAAACTGTGCCTTCATCTCTACAGCCTATCAGCTCTATATCCTCAATTCACAGGGTCTACTGACCCAATCTGGGTTCTCCTTTCCTACACAGCAACCTGAAAACTCATTCAGAGCAGTAAGTTGGAGCAATTTTAGAGATTACCGTGTTTTAGCCTCATCCAGCAGATATCACTTTCCTGAATTTGCCTGGTCTCCAATGTCTTCATAATCTTGTTTCATATAGTTTGACTTTTATTTTTCCCTCATTGTTTCAAGGTGAAAAGTAAATTTGGTCCCAGTTTCTCTATCCTGGCCAGAAGAAGTCAATTATTTCTTTTTGAAAATTATTTACCTCTATCACATATCCTCAATATGAGGAGAAGAAACAAATAAATAATTTTATCCTTACAGGAAAGTTGACCAGTTAAGTGAAATCTACCCAGACAGTACAAAGCTTCCGTGGAAAAGCGGGAGAAACTGAGTGGCCTTCTACAGTGTTTAGACTCAGAAGTGCAGAACTTTCTGGAATAGGGTCACATAGGGAAAGTCGGGAATAAAAGATGCTTCTGAGCAAAGACTGGGATTGTGAGTCCTCTGGAGGATAAAAAGAGAGCGTGTACAGGAGTGCACACGACGTTCACTGACCCCTGCCCTTCCTCCCCAGGCTGACTGCTGCTTGCTCTGGCACACTGGGCAGCCTGAGCCGCTTCTGCCCTTGCTCCCAGGTCTTCACTCTAGTCTCAGGCCAGGCTCATGCCTTTCCCCCATTTTCTCCCCAAGCCAGCTCTCTTGTCTCTCACATCATTTCTCTTACTCAGTTAAAGAGGTGGGCAGGAGTTGGTTCAGAAAAGCTGCCCTCCACTATAGGCCCAAAGGCAACAACCTTAAAGGAGAAGACAAGACTGTCCAGGACCTTTATCAGTTTAGAGGGCTCAGTGTAACTGGTGACAACTTTCTGATTAATTTTTTTTTCACTTTTCTTTATTTATTTTTTGGTCAAATGGATGTGAATTTCAGTCTTAACCTAAAAACGTGTGCCTTTTGGGAGGGATAAATTAGGAGGTTGGTATTAACATACACACATCACTATACATAAAATAGATAATCGGTAAGGACCTACTGCATAGCACAGGGAACTCAGTAGTCCATAAGAATCTACACGGGAAAAGAATCTGAAAAAGGATTGATATATGTATACATATAACTAAATCACTGTACTGTATACCTGAAATTAACACAACATAAACCAAATATACTGTAACATAAAAATTTTAAAAAGACTGTAAAAAATTCAAACATGTGCCTTCTGAGTACCCACATTTAGATAAAGGTAAGACTGAAACACAGGTAATACCTTCCCTCTTTTAGGTAGAAAAATGAGGTTTCAAATAGTGTCTTTCAACTGACCGACTTCAATATTCAGTCTACTCTGACAGCACGTCTTTTGACCACAGCAGTGTAAAACTTACACAGAGAGATAACAGAAGTAGAGTAAAACTCAGAAGAAACACAAGGCTTTCCTGAATTAATGGAAAGATGCCATAGGTCAGATCACATTCTCAAAACATGGCTACATGAATTAACAGGCCGTTATAAAAAGACTAACAACAACAAATGTTAGTTCTGATTCCAACACCAAAACTATAAAAGAATGACACCTTTCATCACAAAAGGATCCAATAAAAAAGTGCAGAGGATTTTCTCCTCTTGGAGTCATCACAGATTTATTTCTGCATCGGACTATGCAGCATAGAAACAAATGGCTGAAAATCTAGTTCAAAAAGATATTTGGTGTGATACAGAACTTTTAAACCTTGATTTAAAGCTGGTTTCATTTAAACTGATTTATCTATGTAGACAGAAACAACATTGTAAGGTATGTAGATAGGTGAATTATAGATGGATGTAGAGATTCATAGATAATCTGCAATATATCATTATTTTCACATTATTTTTTTCTTTGCATTGAACTGGGATGGTAGGACACATCATGGCTCAAGCAGAGTTTTAACAACATAACAAGAGATTGGCTAATGTCTGATTTAGAGAAGCGTCTCCCTAAGCATGGTCTGAGGAGTAGTTGCATCATAAACATTGGGGGCACTTGTGCAAATACCCAGGCCCCTCCCAGACACAGCACATCAGAATCTCCAAGAGAGTAGCCTGGATTCTGCATTTTAACAGACTTCCCTAGTGTCCCTACTTCACATTAAAACTTAGGGACTCCAGGTTTCAAGCATAGCCTCTAGAGCCAGACTTCCTAGGTTTAAAATTCAACCCTAGTAAATAGATAGATCATTCCACCTCAGTTTCCTCATCTGCAATCTGGAGGTGATGGTATTAATGGTACCTACCTCATAGGATTAGAAAATAACTAGATGAGTTAACACAGAAAGTCCTCAGAATTGTACTGGGCACCATATAAGCGCTGCTGCTGCTGCTGCTAAGTCGCTTCAGTTGTGTCCGACTCTGTGTGATCCCACCGGGATCCCCTGTCCCTGGGATTCTCCAGGCAAGAACACTGGAGAGGGTTGCCATTTCCTTCTCCAATGCGTGAAAGTGAAAAGTGAAAGTGAAGTCGCTCAGTCGTGTCCGACTCTTAGCGACCCCATGGGCTGCAGCCCACCAGGCTCCTCCATCCATGGGATTCTCCAGGCAAGAGTGCTGGAGTGGGTGCCATCGCCTTAGCTGTGCAAATACAACAGGCATGACTTAGCCAACCAGGCTCCAAATTACTACATTCAATAAGTACAGGAATTCAATAGGAACACAATATCAGCAATAAGTTACGGGGTGTAAAAACACAAGTTGGACCCTTGCATTCCCTTTAGTATATCATTTAGGGGTCCTTTGTGGTATTGCATTTCACTTTAATTGGCAAAAGACTCCCTGTTGTGAAGCTGTCCCTGGCTGCCCTAGAAGATATGGCCTCAAGAGAAAGTTATTAGTCGCTCAGTTGTGTCCAACTCTTTGCGACCCCATGGACTGTAGCCCACCAGTATCCTCTGTCCGTGAAATTCTCCAGACAAGAATACTGGAGTGGGTAGCCATTTCCTTCTCCAGGGGATCTTCCCAACACAGGGATTAAACCTGGGTCTCTGGCATTGCAGGCAGATTCTTTACCATCTGAGCCACCAGGCCTGGATCTAGAAGATATGGCTGCGCCAAGTAATTCTCCTTCTATAACCAGAACTTCAGGGCTCTCCTGAAAGTTCTACTGAATCCTGGGGCATTGCTCTCCCCAAAATAAACACCATATGCCTCTGATGCAAAAATGATTCTTCATTCATCTCTCGACCAGAAGTCTCGGCTCACCCGGAGGTGTCCTGATTGCCTAACCACCCTCTGGATCTCATGTGACTCAGGAGTTTTGACCTCACTCTTACTGTCAGGAATTCACGCTGGGTTGGCTCCACAATTTGAATCTTAGTGTATGTGCTGCTGAAGTGAGCACAACTCCACAGTTTCTAGCAAAGACTAACTCTTGAGATAAGTTAGTGGAGGAGACTCTCAATAAACGGGATTCAGAGACTGTTCTTATAAGTCGTTGATTCAGACAAGATGGACAGCTGAATATAATAAGCCAGGGAACGAAGTCCCATCTGTGATTCTACAATTTCACATCCGCTGCAGGCCAGGATGTGACCCGTGGGACAATGAGAAGTCTGCCAAGGTGTGTGCTAAGTCTCTTCTGAACCAGTTTCAAGTGATCAGCCTCCTCCAGCCTCTGCTTTTCCATCCAGCCTGACCTCCTGATCCCTGACTTCCATATGTCTCTAGCTCCCTCATCCCTCTCTAAATTCAGTCCCATTCTTAATCGATATAAATATCCACATCATAAAGCCCAACTCCCTTAACTCTACCCCAAATCTTCATGCTGTCCCCCTCTCTCCCTCTCTCTGCCCCAAACATACTGAATTGCTTCCAGGTCCCCAAATATGCCTCTGTCCCTCTCCTTACATCTTTCCATGTGCTGTGTCTTTTCCCTAGGACATCTTTCCCTCCCACCTTGGCCCCACCCATCACTTGACTCATGCCAACTCATTTTTTCAGAACTCACCTAAGGCATCACCTCCTCCAATGTCTTACCTAATCCAGTCCCTCCCAATTACACATCAGTCAGGCCCTTTTCACACTGTAAGTCCCAGGTATTCGTTGTCTTTTCTTCTGAACTCTAAATCCTTAAGGAACCATGTGTTGTTCATTCCTGCACCACCAGCCCCTAGATGAGGGGTTTACACTGGTAGTCAGTAGATACTCAATGCTTTTCAGAGACAAGTATGTGGGATGATGACCACGTATTTTAGACCACCATGCCTGGGTAGTTCCATGGAGAGAACACATACTTTAGCCTCAGATACACCTAGGCTTAAGTCACAAGCCAATCACTTGCTGCCCATTACGTTGGTCAACAAATTACTAAACTCATTTAAATCCAACTGGTACATATGCAAGTGAGAATGATAATCCTTACCCTTCAGATACATTTTAAAAATATTAAATTAGATAATATATTCCAATCGTTTACCCAGTGTCTGATAATAAGGTAGTTTTTAGTATTATCGTGTTAATGATGAGAATTAGAATTTACTCCTCTATAAAGCAGATCAAAATCAGTCATAACTCATAGACAATGTATTGCAAGTACCTGAAAAAGACTGAAGTCTACTCAAGTATCTGAGAATGGCTGCTTACACCTGAGGGAGACTCTCAGGATACTAGTTCCTACAAATAAAATATAGATCAAAGTCTTTCCAATAGCCCAGTTCATTTCAAGTCATTTGGTTCAGCTTTCAGTCAGGGTCACTACAGAAGAAATTCTCAGATGTGCTGAAAGTAGCATGGTCAATGCAGCACGATAATGCTAATTACTATCACTGATGTTGTTTGCTCACTAAGTCGTGTCCAATCCTTTGCAACCCCATGAACTATAGCCTGCCAGGCTACTCTGTCCACAGGATTCTCCAAGCAAGAATACTGGAGCGGGTTGCCATTTCCTTCTCCAGGGGACCTTCCCAACCCAGGGATCAAACTCACGTCTCCTGCATTGGCAGGTGGATTCTTTACCACTGAGCAACGGGAAGCCCATTACTAACTAAACGTGGTGATAAATGCTACATGTCTTTTTTTTCCCCCTTTTACTTAATCCTTAAAACTGACAAGTCACTCACTGTTGCCCTTATTTGACAGTTGAGACTTCCCAAGGCCACACAGTGACTGAGTAGGACACTGCCTTCAAGATTTCAGGGGCACAGTCACTTTGCTATCCTTTTTGGTGTGACAACTCACGTTGATGGCATGGGAGTAACTTGAAAATTTGTCACCTGGAAGTTCCTCTACCCCTAATTTGGTTAATTTTGTGATTTGAATAGGCTTCAGCGGTGGATCAGAGAGGCTTTTGACTTCAAACTTTCCACTGGAGCTGGCATTACCATGGTCTGGGATCTGCTATGGATGACAGTTGAAAACAACAAGGTTTTAGTTGCTACTTTTTCAGGTGCGCAGTCATAGACTAGACACTCTAAAAAGGCAGGGCAGGCATTGTAATGAAGATTCAGGTTTCAGTGCTGGTGAAGGAACTGATTCCCATCATGGCAGGGCATGGCCATGTCAGTTTCCGCTGTGTAGCTAACCTGATTCTTTGAGCAAAAACAATTGGTTTTTCTGTGCCCAGTGCCATAATTCCAACCTCATAATTCTCTAGTAGGAAAGTAGCTTATTCTTAATCCATTCGTTCTATAATTCGATCGGTTTTTTTAAATTAGGAATTCATTCATTTATTTAAAAATTAATTCAAAATGCCGTTCATCAAGCACTTGCTTTCTAATGGCACAGGGGCAGGCATTATGCTACAGGGGCAAGAATGGATGCTTCAAGTCAGGTAAACATGGCTTTGTATCCTGCTTTGTAATTTACTAGATAATAACCCACACTGGTATAAATGGATATTAAGGGCTTGAGTTTTGGAGTCAGACAGAACTGGCTTTAAAATTCAGCTCTCCCCACTTATCAGAGCTATGCCCTTGGACAAGATTCTCTGAGCTTTAGCTTCTCCACCTATAAAATGGAAAGAATAACACCTACCTTATAGAATTCTTGTGGAGAGCTAAAATGAAAACTGAATATAAGGCACCCAGTACAGTCCCTGACAGAAGGCAGATGCTCAATAGATTTCCTTCTCTCCCCTCTCCCACTAGGTTCCAAACACTGAAGAAATAGATACATTTGAAATTTATAGCTTTCATAGAAAAAGAGAATAAAGGGAAATCAAGCTAACATACTGAATATCTACTTTGCTCTAGCCATTTCCATGTGTTTATACCACTACATTTAAACAGATGCACACCCACATTTATTACCTCATTCATTCATTTATTCATTCAATAAATATTTCTTTAGCACCTGCTGTATTCTAGGCACTTGCCTAGGCCCTGAGTGAATGAATGAATAAAATGGACTAAGTCTTGATTGATCTTACATTCTAGAGCCCCGAATCCTTTGTGCTATACCTTGCTGCACAAATAGCTTTGGAAATTAAAAATATAAAGAGAATATTATGTCCAACTTAGAAATCAGGGAAGTTTCATGTAGAAGGGAAAAGCCTACCTACCCTAGATCTCAAAGGACCACAGGGTTCAGAGATGTATGATGAGAAGAGGGGTGGGTGGAACCAAGTACACAATCATTTAGAGGCAAGAAAGGACAGGACCTGGGAGGACGCAGGGAGGTTGACTTGATCATCAGGTGGGGTGGGTGAAAGTGAGTAACAGGAAAACTTTCAGAAGCATATATGGAAATCGGATAGTGGTTCATACTGGAAAGCAGACTGAAGAGTCAAAATTTCACTTGTAGAACACAGAGTAATTTATTGAACAAGGAGGTAGCTCTAATAGGATTAAGGAGTTGCTTCCCATGTTTTAATTGGACAACAGTGTGTAAAATAGATTAAGAGAGGCAGGGAGACACTAGAGACAGTCTTAGGAGGTTGTTGATCAAACATTACTGGGTATGCTTGGAGATTTCAGTTGTGTTTTGGCCAATAGCAAAACAGATCATCAGAAAATTCAGATAGATTCTTTTTCATCCCCATTTACAAAGGTAAAAGTGGATTTAAAAAAAAAAAAAAGCTAGGAAAGAAAATCTGTTCAGCTGAGAAAGCACTACATGCTGTCATGGAAGGGACCAATTCCTTTGATGTATGAAAGATACTCAGTCGTGTCTGACTCTCTGCGACCCCATGGACTGTAGCCTACCAGGCCCCTCTATCCGTGGGATTCTCCAGGCAAGAATACTGCAGTGGGTTGCTATTTCTTTCTCTGGGGGATCTTCCCAATCCAGAGATTGAAGCCGGGTCTCCCACATTGCAGCCAGATGCTTTACCCTCTGAGCCACCAGAGAACTCTGGGAGTTGGTGATGGACAGGGAGGCCTGGCATTCTGCAGTCCATAGGGTCGCAAAGAGTCAGACACAACGGAGCAACTAAACTGATGAAAGATACTTGGTGCCTTCAGTAGAAAAACAAACTAAATTAAACATAAGGGAGGGTGCATACATGTACAGTCGCTCAGTCGTGTCTGACTCTTTGTGACCCCATGGACTGTAGCCCACCAGGTTCCTCTGTCCATGGAATTCTCCAGGCAAGAATACTGGAGTGGGTAGCCATGCCCTTCCCCAGGGGATCTTCCTGATCCAGAGACTGAAACTGTGTCTCTTGCATCTCCTACACTGGCAGGCGGATTCTTTGCCCATTGAGCCACCTGGGAAGCCTGGGGGGTAAAACCTGAGACAACAGGCCTCAACATTTTTACACTAAGTTGATTCTTAGCCCAGAGCTTTAAAACGTCTGCAAGCAAATTCTGATTCCTCAATGGCTTTTTGTAATAAAATTCCTATCGTAAAATAAGAATAAAGTTAAACATTTATGTGAGAACACTTGCAAGGTGACAGATACTTCCAGCCCATTTTTGGTCATTACACACACACACATACACACAAAAGCGTTCAGTGCAGTTGACGTTCTTGCTGGTCAGGAGTGCTACTGGCCCAGGTCTAGCTCTCAGGTGATGGAGAAAAATCCATCTGCAGGTCAGCAGGTGTCACACAGCATTCTGCCTTCAAAACATTACCCACGTTTGCTACCTGGGTTTCCACAAACTCGAACTCAGACTACTCCGGATTGAGATTATTATCTTCCCTTCTCCCATCTCCTCCCAATTCCGTGCTTTCTTCCCCCAGCCCTTCTATTTATTCAACAAAAACTTCTCTAACACTACTCTGTACTGGGATCTCTGCTGCAGGCACCACGAAGCAACGAAACCTTGGAGTCACCTCTAACTCCTCCCTCTCTCCCAGCTCTCACACTTCCCAGCAACGAAGGCCTCTGAGCCAACCTCCCCAAGTCTCCTAACTGATGTTCATCACTCTTCCGCACCTGCGCTCTCCTCTAAGCTCTCTTCCAGGGATGGATCCAACCTGGAATCTTTGAAAGCCTTGTCACTCGAGGTGTGGTCCACAGATCAAACCTGGCTGCCAAAGTTATCACCTGGGAGCTGGTTAGAAACGCAGACTCTAGCAACAGAATCTGCATTTTAACAGAATCCCCTGATGATTCATATGCGCATTTGAATTCCAGACCCACTAGCTGAACACATAGATCTGATCCTGTCATCCCAGTTGACATTCTATTCTAAGGACCAACAAATTAGAGCCCGCAGGCCTCATCCGGCTCACCACCTGTTTTTGTATGGTTTGTGAGTAGGGATGGTTTTTACATTTCTAAATGATTGAGAAAAAAATAAAAGAAGGATATTTCACAACACAGAAAAATTACGTGAAATTCAAATTTCAGGGTCCCTAAATACAGTTTTATTGGGACACACTATGCCCATTCATTTACGCATTGTCTACGGCTGCTTTTGCAGCAGGACAGCACAGTTGAGTAGCTACAACAGGGCCAACAAATCCTAAAATATTTACTTTTAGGCCCTTTACAGGGAAAGTTGGTTGAGCCTTGTTCTAAAGAGAAAAAAAAAAAACCACATAGTTAAAAAAAAAAATCTGCAAGTTATGAAGCAAGAAGGAAAAAAGAAAGGCCTGAACAAATGCTTTCTCTCCTGCCTGCCCATAACAGGTGCAAATGCTGCATTACCAGCCCATATGTCATGCTGTTGATATAGTCTTTACAGAATGGAGAAAGATTCCACTACTTTCTTTCCATTTCTTGGCTGCTGATTTCTTCCTTAGAAAGACAGAAGGTAGGTTTTAAACAAGATGAGAGAGAATTTTCTTGGGGGTTCAGACATAAAGCAGGGCTCACAGGGGACTTGAGAGCACTGTCCCCACTTAGGTTCTTATTCCTAAGGCCAAAAAAAAAAAAAAAAAAGATATCTCCTGGCTCTGGAGAGCTACACGAATCACCATCACCACAGAAACCTAGTACTCTGCTGTGGACAAGAACTCTTCCACTAGAAGGAATGTCTGAAAATTCCAAAATTCAGTGTTTTAATTGTAAACAACAGCCCACCTGCAGGCCATCCCCTAGCCACATTCTCTGGTTTGATGGCCCTCAGTTCAGTTCAGTCACTCAGTTGTGTCCGACTCCTTGCAACCCCATGAATTGCAGCACGCCAGGCCTCCCTGTCAATCACCAACTCCCGGAGTTCACCCAAATTCATGTCCATCGATTTATGGCCCTAAGAGACGTTAAAAAAGATCAGTTCAGATTTCATTCATTTGCCAAATGCAGACCCTTTTGGAGTAACACTGTCAGAGCTATTTCTAGTGGCTTGCTCTTTGCTTAATTGATACATTCCGCCAGAGTCACTTTACACCACTGACAAGCAGGTGTAAGAAAATAGTTGGAATTCCAGTTCCATTCCAGAATGAGAAAGAAGGGGAAGTTCATGGATTAGGAACCTTCCAGAGAAGTTGTCACAGAAGCACTGAAGAGCTTAAAGCCAGAAATTGGTCGCCTTTTCACTCTTCTTCCCCCATCCTTATCTTAATTTTTTCTGGAACAGCTAACAAAATGATTTTGCGTGCACCCAACAGCAAATTATGCTACCAGTTGACAGCTGAGTCAAGTACTTGAGTAGATGCCTGGACTGAAAGATTGAAGAAAATATTGCTCCTCTCCTGGAGAAGTTGACTGACTTGCAGAAAAGTCAGAGGCAGACAATCACAACACAGTATCTAAAGCATTACAGTGCAGAGCGAGCAAAGGAACCGTGTGAGCCAGAGGGACACTGAGCTCAGGCTGATGGGGTCAGAAAGGTTTCCCAGAGACAACGTTTGAGCTGAGCTCTGAATCTGCCAGATAAAGGGCCCAAGTGTGAAAGTGAAAGTCACTCAGTCCTGTCCAACTCTTTGAGACCCCATGGACTTTACAGTCCATGGAATTCTCCAGGCCAGAATACTGGAGTGGGTAGCCTTTCCCTTCGCCAGGGGATCTTCCCAAGCCAGGGATCGAGCCCAGTTCTCCTGTATTGCAGGCGGATTCTTTACCAGCTGAGTCACAGGGGAAGCCACAAAGGGCCCAAGGCCAGGATTAAAAAGGGTATTCAATTTCCGTGCTTGTGATGGGTCTGTTAAGATTTTCTGTTTCTTCCTCAGTCAGTCTTGGAAAGTTGTACTTTTCTAAGAATTTGTCCATTTCTTCCATGTTGTCCATTTTATTGGCATATAGTTGCCGATAACAGTCTCATGTGATCCTTTGTATTTCTGTGTTGTCTGTTGTGATCTCTCCATTTTCATTTCTAATTTTATTGATTTGATTTTTCTCCCTTTGTTTCTTGATGAGTCTGGCTAATGGTTTGTCAGTTTTATTTACCTTCTCAAAGAACCAGCTTTTGGTTTTCAAGGCACAAAGATATCAAAGATGAGGTGGTTTGATCCATTTGAACTGCACGAGGGGGAGGGATAAGAGAATAAAGGAGAAAAGCCAGAGTCAGGTAAAGAATGGTGTGTTTGCTATTCCAGAAAGTTCAGACTTCATAATGAAGACAAAGGGGATGTATGGTAGTGTTGCTGGTGGGGCAACATGATGACATCTGTAACTTAGAAAGCAAATTAGCACTGAAGGAGGGAAGGCTGGCGGCAGGGAGAACGTTGCGGGGAGGAAATGATGGTGACTATGAGGCAGGAGAAGATGGGCCTCTCCCCCACCACCACCCAGGGTGAAGCGATTGGACATTCATTCCCTCTGGACGGAAACTCCAAGGCAAGAAGAGCAGGACAATTAAGGAAGAAGGCTGGGCTCTGCCCAGACCACACATTTCTTATTTCCGAAGTCAGAAGACCTCCCCAACCACACGTGCACCAGAAAGGCTCCTCGGAGGTCAAAAGAGAGTCATGTCAAGGGATGTTCTGTACCCATACACCTTTTCAGTAAAATCCATCTGAGCTAAGAGATGTGTGCACACACAGGGAAGGACCCTGAGATCTACCACATGTGGACTGTGAACCAAGCAAAGCAAACGACTGGTTACAGGAAAACCCATTAGAAATACCCCATAAAGGTAATTCAAACTGCCACAGGGGTGCAACTCAGGGACTCTGAGCCTGCCCGGGTGTCTTTCCACACATACTGTACTTTTTCTCCTCTTAATAAATACTTGACTTGTTCCACTACTTTCCACCTTTGTGGGAATTCTTTTCTGCAAAGCCGAAGGGCCAGGACCCTTGTCACTGTCCACTGGTCTAGTGGCTAGGATCTGGTGCTTTCACTGCTGTGACCTCAGCCCACTCCCCGGCTGGGAGCCCAAGCTCTGCTCCAAGCCACTGCAGGCCAAGGCAGGTCACCTGAAGTCGACTAGAACCATGGGGAAGATAATGGAGATGGAAGAGAACACGGCCAGGCTACACCATAAGGCCATGCAGGTTACGCCCTGCACAGAACATTTTTCTAAGAGGTAAGTGGTTGCTAAAAATCACTGTGGTCTGCTGGCCAGGTACTGTGGGACAGACCGGGGGAGGAAAGGGATCCTTTTTTTTTTTTTTCACTTATAAGCCAGACGTTTTGTTAACAAAGGTACCATTTTGTTAGTCTCACAATATCATCATATGTATAGGCAGTGTCGAAGACCCCATCCAAGATGAACATATTCTAGAGAATTTTAGGGAAGGAAACAGCTGATCAGCTACAGGAATTAGACATAGAGAGTCAGAGGGGTCACTGCCAAGTTCAGCCTGAGCACCTGGTCATTCACTAAGGCAGGAAGTGCTTTTTCAGTCCTAGCCCATCTCCACTTTGCCTATTCAACCCAATTCCTTTTGTGCGACCACAAATTTCATACATAAGTTCAAATAAATCTGTTCAAATAAAAAAGAATTACATTTTATTTATATTTGCTGTTTTTCACCTCTGATTCTTTATCTTTTTCTGCTTGTATTTACTCCACATCTGAAATAATATGGCATAACAGGAAGAAAGTGAATTTTATTGTTGGACAAACCATGAATCTCAGTTCTGCCACTCTTCTGAACCTCAGTTTATTCATTTGTAAAGTGGAGATAATGCTTATTTGTAGGACTGCTACACAAGCCAGTGAATATAAGCCACCTCACCTAGAATCTAACACATACAAGTGAACACTCAATACTTCCAGCTACTGTTGTTGTTACTTACTTCTTTCTCCACTCCCATTTTCTGTTTCTATGTCAAGCTTTCTACTCCTGCCGGACCTTCCTTTTATACAGTCAACCTTAAGATACCCTTAAACAGCTTGCAGAAGTGCTTGTCTAGTTGTCAGACTTTCCCACCTAAACAACTTCTCAAACGTGCAAGTTCACCTAGTAGATTGCCACTGAAAATTCTAAAAACAGATTAAAAAATCAACTCCTAAAAAATAACAGAGTTCCAGTGGTGAGGATTAATAACGTATAGGCTCATTTGGGAATTCTTCCTGGAATTTATCAGAAAATGAATGAAGGTGATGGAAGAACAATCCAGATCTTGTTAGGCTATGTAGCTTAGACAACTTTTTAGAAGCAGTGATAACTTACATAGTTTGATTTACAGTGTGTTGAATTTATACTATGTGAATAACACTATGTTAGATGATTTAGGGACATCTTAAGGAAAAGGAAAGCATCTCTCCTCTTGGGAAATGGGACTCTGCTTTCTGTTTCCAGTTAGGGAAATTGAAAAGTTGAGTTCTATTTCAATAAAATGTTTAGGTAGGAAGCAAGATCTTAACCAAGAATTTTTAGTTAATCTTCAGCAGCCAGTGCATAGAAAGATGTTACTGGAAAAACTTTCAGATTTGTTTATCCTTAAATAATGTGGTCCAGTTTCATTCTGAGAAAAAGAAAATAAATTCCACAGTGGGGGGAAAAAAAAGGTTTGCATGACTGGCTGAGTCATACTGTGTAGATGTTTTCCAGTAAGCTACATTATGCTGGATGCTGTTCAAAAGGGAAAATGTCAAACGCACTGGGGTTCAGTCTGGCATGTGGGTGGGTTTACTCAAGCACAGAAATCAAATATAGGCATTGGAGCCAATACTTTAGAAAGCAACAGAATGGCCTATAAATCAGAGCTGGAATTTCCAGAAATTCTCTTTCAGCTGAATCCTACAAATGCAATATAAATGAGCAATACACAAGTGTGTATTATAATGGCATTTATTGTAATTCTTTCTTAGAAGCCTAATGTAGAAAAAAATGTAGACATTACAAAATTCAGCCTTCCTCCCATTCAATAACTCCTTCAATGACACATATCTCTGCAAAGTGTTCATACTTCTGCTTAGAATCTTCTGGTAGTGGAATGCTCCCTGCCTTGCAGCCCGTCTCCCTTGGCCAGATGATGCAATGCAGAGGAAAGGCACTGGAATGATGAAAGCCAAGGTAATAACCGTGGTTACCTATGGACGGTGACTTTATGGGGTTTGTTGCTGCTATTCTTCTGCTTCTCTGTAGTTTCTAACTTTTCTCTACTGAGTTTGCATTTCCATATTGCAAAATTATGAAGAATTCAAATACTAACTAAGAGATTGTTCCAATCCCTTAAAAGTCAAGCCAGAGTAAGATTAATTGGCTGCAAATTAAGCACCGAAATGCCCAACGCTTCAAAAATCCATGACTAGGGATTATCAGTTTCAACCACACCATTATGTCAACCAAAGTGCTGTTGATCAAATTGTTTTCAACTCAACTGAAAGTATTAGTTGCTTGATCATGTCCAACTCTTTGCAGTCCCATGGAATTCTCCAGGCAAGAATACTGGAGTGGGTTTCCATTCCCTTCTCTAGGGAATCTTCCCAACCCAGGGACTGAACTTGGGCCTCCTGCGTTGCAGGCAGATTCTTTACCATCTGAGCAACCAGGGAAGCCCATATTGCTCTTGGTTAAATTTTATCTTTAATCTTCCCAGGTGGTGCTAGTGGTAAAGAACCTGCCTGCCAGTGCTGGAGACACAAGAGATACTGGTTCCATCCCCGGGTAGGGAAGACCCCCTGGAGGAGGGCATGGCAACCCACTCTGCTATTCTTGTCTGGAGAATCCCATGGACTGAGGAGCCTGGTGAGCTTTACAGTCCATGGGGTCACACAGAGTTGGACATGACTCAGGCAATTTAGCATGCAAGCACAGATATCTGAATACAATTTTACTGCAGAACTTGACATTTGTCTTTGGTAAGTTTGATCATATGGCCTTGGTTTCTTTCTGTTATGAGGTCTGGAGCAGAGCATTTAAGATGTTGTAGGAGGGTCGCACAGAGTCGGACACGAATGAAGCGACTTAGCAGCAGCAGCAGCAGCAGCAGGAGATACGAGATTCCTGAATGGGAAAGATCATGTTGCTGAGGGAAAGATCATGTTCTCCTCATTACTGTTTCCACACCCGCACCTTGCAAGTCCTTGGGCTTCCCATCCTGCTCCCAGCAAATTATTACCCAATTCCTAACAAATAATACACTTTAAAAGAAATCATAGGGATTGAACATCTACTATGTGCCTAGTGCTTTCACAGAGATTCTTCCATTTATTCCTCAAAATAATCCTGATGGTGCATGCATGCTAAGTCGCCTTAGTCTTGTCCAACTCTTGGTGACCTCATGGACTGTAGCCCTCCAGGCTCCTCTGTCCGTGGGATTCTTCAGGCAAGATAATGAAGGTGGTTGCCATGCCCTCCTCCAGGGAGTGTTCCTGATCCAGGGATTGAACTGGCATCTCTTAGGTCTCCTGCACTTGCAGGTGGGTTCTTCACCACTAGCACCACCTGGGGAGATTCGACCTTGTTGGTAGGTACCACTACCTTCGTTTTTAAAGCGAGAAAAGATCTTAGATGAAAGTAACTATTCCTTAGGTCACACAGTTACTCATGGACAAGGGTAAGATTAGATCCTACATCTGAGTGGCTTTAATGCAAGTGCTGCCCCTGGGTATTTATCAGCCTTGGCTGCCTATCCTTACCCTTGCCTCTCTGGTCTCAGTAGATGCTGTCACATTCTCTGATTTACAACACTGACCTGGATGCTCAGACTTTTGTCCTTTCTACCCTTCACACTAATGCTGGAGGCAGTGCTTTCTACTCACCTAGAATTTGAATCTCCAACATATGAGCATTATCTTAAAGATCTGTAAGAGATCACAGTTGTTCATTTGTATCTTTTGCTAACTTTCAGTTCAGTTCAGTTGCTCAGTCCTGTTCGACTCTTTGCAACACCGTGAATCGCAGCACGCCAGGCCTCCCTGTCCATCACCAACTCCCGGAGTTCACTCAGACTCACGTCCATCGAGTCGGTGATGCCATCCAGCCATCTCATCCTCTGTCATCCCCTTCTCCTCCTGCCCCCAATCCCTCCCAGCATCAGAGTCTTTTCCAATGAATCAGCTCTTTGCATGAGGTGGCCAAAGTACTGGAGTTTCAGCTTCAGCATCATTCCCTCCAAAGAAATCCCAGGGCTGATCTCCTTCAGAATGGACTGGTTGGATCTCCGTGCAGCCGAAGGGACTCTCAAGAGTCTTCTCCAACACCACAGTTCACAAGCATCAATTCTTCGGCGCTCAGTCTTCTTCACAGTCCAACTCTCACATCCATACATGACCACTGGAAAAACCATAGCGTTGACTAGATGGACCTTTGTTGGCAAAGTAATGTCTCTGCTTTGGAATATGCTATCTAGGTTGGTCATAACTTTTCTTCCAAGGAGTAAGCGTGTTTTAATTTCATGGCTGAAGTTACCATCTGCAGTGATTTTGGAGCCCCCCAAAATAAAGTCTGACACTGTCCACTGTTTCCCCATCTATCTCCCATGAAGTGATGGGACAGGATACCATGATCTTCGTTTTCTGAATGTTGAGCTTTAAGCCAACTTTTTCACTCTCCTCTTTCACTTTCATCAAGAGGCTTTTTAGTTCCTCTTCACTTTCTGCCATTTGGGTGATGTAATCTGCATATCTGAGGTTATTGATATTTCTCCCAGCAATCTTGATTCCAGCTTGTGCTTCTTCCAGCCCAGCGTTTCTCATGATGTACTCTGCATAGAAGTTAAATAAGCAGGGTGACAATATACAGCCTTGATGTACTCCTTTTCCTATTTGGAACCAGTCTGTTGTTCCATGTCCAGTTCAAACTGT
The DNA here is from genome assembly GCF_001704415.2 of Capra hircus. Taxonomy (NCBI): domain Eukaryota; kingdom Metazoa; phylum Chordata; class Mammalia; order Artiodactyla; family Bovidae; genus Capra; species Capra hircus. Next base: position 5,065,948 of record NC_030812.1, read on the forward strand.
TGCTTCCTGACCTGCATACAGATTTCTCAAAAGGCAGGTCAACTTATGAAATACCAAAACAGATTTTTTTCCAGTCTTATATATTTTCATAAAGATAATTTGAGTACTATATATTAGAAAACAATTCATCCTCTTGTGCATGGACCTATTTTAATACATTTTGTCAAATACCGTGCTGAAATCAAGACCAACTGCATCCTCTTGCTCTATAAGTTTAGTACCTCTCAATAACTAAACAGAAAATCCAACTTATACTGAACTGTACCAGCTCATGAACCTAAACATTTCAAAGACAGAACTGAGTTGATAAGAATTTACTCAAGTAAAGTCACCAAAAACCTGGTCTCTCCATTTTTTGCTTTAGTGAAGTTTTTGGTTTCAATTTCAGTCTTCACCAGAGAAGGCAATAGCAACCTACTCCATTGTTCTTGCCTGGCGAATCCCAGGAACAGCAGAGCCTGGTGAGCTGCTGTCTCGGGTCGCACAGAGTCAGACACCCCTGAAGCGACTTAGCAGCAGCAGCAGCTCAATCTTCACATGGTACAAAATAATTGCCGGCATCTCCCAACCTACATTCTTCCATATCTACTGCATACAAATCACTACCACTGTTGTAGGAATTACAGGAAGCACATATATAAGTAAAAGAGAGCCCTTGACTATACAAAGACAGCATAATCGAATAAAATATGCGCTTTACTCACTCCAGTATTCTGGCCTAGAGAATTCCATGGACTGTATAGTACATGGGGTCACAGAGTCAGACACACTGAACAACTTTCACTTTCACTTAGTATAGAATTGAGTCTGGACTTGAATTTAGAGCTTGTCCTTGACTAAGTCCTTCAAACTCAGTTTCCTTAATTACAAGGTGAAGTTTCTGTGTAGTTCCTGAAATTGATGAAATCTGAACATTTAAATGAGATGATGTAAATACTGGGTTGGCCAAAAAGCTCATTCCAGTTTTTCCATAAGATGTTATGGAAAGACCTAAAAGAACTTTTTGGCCAACCCAACAAAAGCCTGAGTATAATACCAGGAACACCAGAGGTGTACAGCATCTTGGCAAAGACAAGTATACAGATAGTGACAATCTTAGTAGAGATACATGTGCTACAATATCAAGATAAACTAGGAGTCAGAGGCTCATATTTGGTTGGGATTATGGTGCTAGACAGACTGGTTCCAAATAGGAAAAGGAGTACATCAAGGCTGTCTATTGTCATCCTGCTTATTTAACTTATATGCAGAGTACATCATGAGAAACGCTGGGCTGGAAGAAACACAAGCTGGAATCAAGATTGCCAGGAGAAATATCAATAACCTCAGATATGCAGATGACACCACCCTTATGGCAGAAAGTGAAGAGGAACTAAAAAGTCTCTTGATGAAAGTGAAAGAGGAGAGTGAAAAAGTTGGCTTAAAGCTCAACATTCAGAAAACGAAGATCATGGCATCTGGTCCCATCACTTCATGGGAAATAGATGGGGAAACAGTGGAAACAGTGTCAGACTTTATTTTTTGGGGCTCCAAAAATCACTGCAGATGGTGACTTCAGCCATGAAATTAAAAGACACTTACTCCTTGGAAGAAAAGTTATGACCAACCTAGATCGCATACGAAAAAGCAGAGATATTACTTTGCCAGCTAGGGTCCATCTAGTCAAGGCTGTGGTTTTTCCAGTAGTCATGTATGGATGTGAGAGTTGGACTGTGAAGAAAGCTGAGCACTGAAGAATTGACGCTTTTGAACTGTGGTGTTGGAGAAGACTTTTGAGAGTCCCTTGGACTGCAAGGAGATCCAACCAGTCCATTCTGAAGGAGATTAGCCCTGGGATTTCTTTGGAAGGAATGATGCTGAAGCTGAAACTCCAGTACTTTGGCCACCTCATGCGAAGAGTGAACTCATTGGAAAAGACTCTGATGCTGGGAGGGATCGGGGGCAGGAGGAGAAGGGGACGACAGAGGATGAGATGGCTGGATGGCATCATGGACTTGATGGACATGAGTCTGAGTGAACTCCGGGAGTTGGTGATGGGCAGGGAGGCCTGGCGTGCTGTGATTCATGGGGTTGCAAAGAGTCGGACATGACTGAGCGACTGAACTGAACTGACTGATGGTGCTAGAACAGAGAAGGTGATGGTACCCCATTCCAATACTCTTGCTTGGAAAATCCCATGGACGGAGGAGCCAGGTAGGCTGCAGTCCATGGGGTTGCAAAGAGTCGGACACAACTGAGCGACTTCACTTTGACTTTTCACTTTCATTCATTGGAGAAGGAAATGGCAACCCACTCCAGTGTCCTTGCCTGGAGAATCCCAGGGACTTGGGAGCCTGGTGGGCTGCCGTATATGGGGTCGCACAGAGTTGGACACTACTGAAGCGACTTAGCAGCAGCAGCAGCAGCATGGTGCTACAAGGCAGTTCATAAATGAGATGGTATCAGAAGTAGATCTTAAAAGGATAAATGAAATTTTGACAAGTAACTCTTAAAGAGAAGAGCTTAGGGCATATTCAAGCTACAACTGGGGTGTGTGCATGCTAAGTCAGTTCAGTCATGCATGACTCTTGGTGACACCATGGACTGTAGCCCGCCAGGCTCCTCGGTCCATGGGGATTCTCCAGGTAAGAATACTGGAGTGGATTGACAAGCCCTCCTCCAGGGGATCTTCCCAACCCAGGGATCAAACCTACGTCTCTTATCTCTGCTGCATTGGCAGGTGGGTTCTTTACCACTAGCGCCACCTGAGAAGCCCACTACTGGGGTAGAGGTTGTCAATAGTGGTGACTGGAGATACACTCAGAAAAGACTGAAGCCTACTTTGGGGGGCTTTGGATGTAAGGAATCTGTGTTTAATTAATTTAAAGAGACTTCCTTGAAGGTTGTCAAGTAGAAGAGTAACAGGACAAGGGTTATATGCTTTGCTATACAAAACGGACAGAAAAGAGGAGGAACAGAAGGCAGAGACAAAGCAGTGCCGTGGTGATAGGGCAGAAAAGACTCACAGAAATAGGTTTCAGAGGTAATATCTGCGAGGTTCATTAACTGGATGTTAGAAATAAAAGAAAGTGAAGAATCACAATGTACTTGCTTTCTCATCTGGATGTCTTAAAGAATAAAGATGCCACTTAGAGAATTCAAGAACAAAAGCAACTTGGGGGTGTCTAGGGGAAAAGAGAGAAACACTGAATCTGGTTTCCGACATGGTCAACTCAGGTTCCTATGAAATATCCAGATGACCATGTTTCAAGAGGAGTTGAAAACATTTGATTAGAGCAAGAAAGAAAGATGTGGACAGGAGACAGTTCCATTTTTTAATTCTTTATTTTTTTCTTCCCCTTCCAATTTCTGTTGTTCAGTGGCTAAGCCATGTCCTACTCTTTGCCACCCCATGGACTGCAGCCAACCTGGCTCCTCTGCTCTCCACTCACCCTCAGAGTTTGCTCAAATTCATGTGCATTGAGTCAGTGATGGCTATCTAACCATCTCACCCTTTAGTTTCTAGTTTGATAGATAAACTGAATTTCCTAGCACTTCACCAATCTATGGCCACATTAACGATAAGGACACAACTTTCACTGGTTCTTGCCCACATACTGACCCTAGAAAGTCTCCTTGACCCCACGTCCACCCCCTCAGGAAGAGTGGTCACAAATCCCCTTCCTCAGGGGGCATGGCTGCGTCCCCACGGGGTCTGCAGCCACTTTCTGGTGTGGCCATCGGCATACTGACACCATCGTAGGTGACAGTCGTGGTCTCCAGAGGTGTGAGAGCACATCTTTCCCCTTATTGTCACTCCATTCAAAGGATCCCCAAAGCAGAGCTATCTGTGCCCAAAGGATTGAGAGAAACTGATGATTCAATTTATAGCTCTTGTACGGGATCCACACAAGGACCCATTCAAAATGGATCACAAATTCCACAAATTCTGAGTGTAGATTACTGTTCTCAAAAGACTTCTTAAAATAGAGCTGAGTGGATCTTAACTAATTTACAAGACACTTAGGTGTATGCCATAATTAAATACTTTTGAATAAATGATTGAATATCATTCATAGATACTGATTCACAACACAGTAAGTCAATCAATGTTTAAATCAAGCATCTAGAGTCTGCTGTAAGACAGCCATTAAAACTTTACCTTCTTATCTGTTGTATCGTCAACATTTTGGCATTTTAATTATGAGAAGTATTTGAGAAAACAATCTCCTTTCCCTGAGCCCTATAAGAACCCACAGAAGAACACATACATTTATTCCACGTTTTCTGTCAGTGAATAAAACAAATGAACAAAATGAAATGATTCATGGAAAGCCATGAAAACAGAGCAAATGTTATTTCCTTTCTTAGACACACTGTTACCCACAGTTCAGATAGGATGGTAATCTCACACTTCAGAACTCTGACTTCTGAGCCAGGATACAGATGCAGTGAAAATAGAAATTCTATAAAATAAGCGGTGAGAACCCAGCCTGATACACTGAAATCCCCAAAGAACCAAGAATCAAAAAACAGACAAAACACAAGCACCAAGTGAGCTTGACTGTCAAGGTAAAGTTTAAAAAAAAAAAAAAAGGCGGCAGGGGAGAGGGAGTTTTAATTCTCGAGAGCTTTTTGCCAAGGGGCTTTTGCATCTGGGGCCAAGTTGTCGGTTACTATAGGCAGTTAAGTAAATCAGTGTGTGATTATTCTGACATGTGCAGAGCACCTTGCCTTTAAATAAAATTTTCTTATACCATATTCCATTTCATCTTCCTAAGCAGAGCACAGGATGGAAGACATAGATGAAGAAAATGGTTCCACATATAATCAAGATGCCTGGTAAACTTGGCTGGTATAGAGCCAACACAGTGCTATGCATCCCAGTCAATGCGTACCTGTGTGAAATCTGTGCGCTTTAAACATCCGGAATACCTAGAGCTTGTGGTTCACAGGTGCTGAGTTCAGCAGATGTGCAATAAAAGGTGTCACCTTAACACAGACTTTGTATAAAGGAACCTTCTGAAGCGATTCACACAAATTCTCGTGTGAGGGTAAAATACGGGGGGAACACCAATCTGTCAGTTTGGGAGAGAGTGAGCTCCCTGCCTCTTATTTCCATGAAGGAGGCCAGCTTGTGTACAACCTGTTGGCCCCATTTAATTACCCAGGTTTATTTGTCCTGGCTGGCAATAATAAGTAAAAATCGAAACGCTCTAGCGTGGCACCTGAGGGTTTATCTCTCTCCCTGGGAGACAGCCAGTGTCAAAACTATAAACAACCTGATACCTGAAATAGGCGGATAGCTTTTAAAAGTCGTAACACAAACAGAGCCTCTGTTTACATTTCCTTATGTGAGTGAAATACCAAAGCACACCAGAAGTCTTTGATGAGCTTGGGGTTTTTCCACGCACACACACACACACACACACACACACACACACACATCCTGCCTCACACCCAACCCCTTGGTCGACCCCCAGACCCCTTCCTTTCCAACACAGCCATTCAGCCCACTACATCTGTTCTGTGGGAACCGAAGCCTACAGGAAAGTACCCAGACTGCACTCAGATGTGGACACATATTTTCCAAGCCTTTATTCAACGGGCGGAGAGTGTTTACTGTGCTCCGGGTTGTGTAGGATCAGTAGGCACGGTGTGCCCAGCACTCATATTCTTTAGTAACTTTAGTAACCCTGAAGATATATTATCCAGAACAATACTGGGAGAAGGTAGGACTTTTTCCATTTTATAGAGGAGTTAATTAAGATGCAGAGATATAGACAGATTGTTCAAAGTAAAGAGGCTTTTAAGTTACACAAGTAGAACTATGCATCAGATGTTCCTTACTCCAAACTCTATGCTCTTGCTGCTATACCGCTCTTAACTCTCCCGTCCCCTTTAACTTATCTATTGATGTGAATCAGTATTTACTCTGGTGCTTTAAAAAATAATCCTATCCAGTGGGCGTGTGTGTGTGTGCTAACTTGCTTCAGTCCTGTCAAACTCTTTGCGATACTATAGACTGAAGCCCGTCAGGCTCCACTGTCCATGGGGTTCTCCAGGCAAGAATACGGGAGTGGGTTGCCACGCAGGGGGGATCTTCCCAACCCAGGGATTGAACCCACATCTCTTATGTCTCCTGAATTGGCAGGCAGGTTCTTTACCACTGGGAAACCCACCCAGTGGGCATATAAACCAAATAAATAACCCAATCCAAAAAAAAGAAAATTCAGCAAGCAAAGTATAACATCCCTACTTATCCACCAAGACAGTTCATTTTAAGAGATCCTGTGACCCACTCAGGTTTCCTGAGAAACAATGAAGCTACTTCTCTGAGCTATTATTCATTTTCCATTTGATATTCATTTTCCATTTGATATTTATTTTCCAAACCCATGTCTGAACTGCAATTCCCACTGAAATGCAAACATAAGTATTTGATGCTCAGAACAAATACATTGTTGTCAGAATAAAGCATCAATTTATACACACTTTTAAAAAATCATGTTAATGAGTTAGATACCCAGAGCTAATCACCGGTACGTCACTGTTTCCTGCCCAGCTTTCGCAGTTTTCCCCACCCTCTCCACAGTATTATCATGACTGTGTTCTGTGTATTATGCTCTTTTCAAACAGGGAACCGAGTGTGGAGTGATCCTCCGGATCAGATTTGTTTTACTGACTCTGAAGGCACACAAGTTAGAAATGAGCAACTTAGCCATGAGAAAATACAATCTTATTTTCTTAACAATTATAATGCTCATTTGAAAAATAACTGAAAGATTCCAGCACCATTCTGGAATTAAGAAATAAAATGAGTCTGTATTGAGCACGGTACCAAGCAATTCTCCATTTTATACAGAACTAATCAGGAAGCAACAGTTAGAACTGGACATGGAACAACAGACTGGTTCCAAATAGGAAAAGGAGTACATCAAGGCTGTATATTGTCACCCTGCTTATTTAACTTCTATGCAGAGTACATCATGAGAAACGCTGGGCTGGAAGAAGCACAAGCTGGAATCAAGATTGCCAGGAGAAATATCAATAATCTCAGATATGCAGATGATATCACCCTTATGGCAGAAAGTGGAGAGGAATTAAAAAGCCTCTTGATGAAAGGGAAAGAGGAGAGTGAAAAAGTTGGCTTAAAGCTCAACATTCAGAAAACAAAGATCATGGCATCCAGTCCCATCACTTCATGGGAAATAGATGGGGAAACAGTGGAAACAGTGTCAGACTTTATTTTGGGGGGCTCCAAAATCACTGCAGATGGTGACTGCAGCCATGAAATTAAAAGATGCTTACTTCTTGGAAGGAAAGTCATGACCAACCTAGATAGCATATTGAAAAGCAGAGACATTACTTTGCCAACAAAGGTCCGTCTAGTCAAGGCTATGGTTTTTCCTGTGGTTGTGTATGGATGTGAGAGTTGGACTGTGAAGAAAGCTGAGCACTGAAGAATTGATGCTTTTGAACTGTGGTGTTGGAGAAGACTCTTGGGAGTCCCTTGGACTGCAAGGAGATCAGTCCTGGGTGTTCTTTAGAAGGACTGATGCTAAAGTTGAAACTCCAATACTTCGGCCACCTCATGTGAAGAGCTGACTCATTGGAAAAGACCCTGATGCTGGGAGGGATTGTGGGCAGGAGGAAAAGGGGACGACAGAGGATGAGATGGCTGGATGGTATCACAGACTCGATGACATGAGTCTGAGTGAACTCCGGGAGTTGGTGATGGACAGGGAGGCCTGGTGTGCTGCGATTCATGGGGTCGCAAAGAGTCAGACACAACTGAGCGACTGAACTGAACTGAATCCCATTCTGGGGAAATGCCTAAAGGAAGAACATTGAAACATTTCAGGAAGCCAAAAGAAAGCACTGCATAGGGCTGCAGCACGAACTCTGACCAGAAAAAATGATTTCACTTATTCTATTTTAGCTTGTCTACCCTCTCCTTATGTTTTTCTCTTTGTTAACGATTCTGGGAAACTTAATGTTCATATGAATTACACGGGTGGACTAAAATGTAGTGTCTTGTAAACAATGTATGCTCTCATCTTGTTAAGATTTAAGGTGATCAAGACGGTTTGTGGGCTTACTAATTTTAGGGAATTCAGCTTTAATAACAACATTACTACTGTTACTGTTACTATTACTGTGGCAGCAATATCAGGAAATTATAGACAGAAAGCTAGAGATGAGGGTAGACGCCTTAGAAGAGGCAATAATACATATTGAGACTGAGTTGCAAGCTCTTAAAGTGAAAATGGCACTGTCATGCCACGCTGATTACCGGTGGATATGCGTGATATCTTTGAAAGTAAACAAGACAGATTATGAGTGGGAAAAAATTAAAAATCATATTTCAGGTGTTTGGAACAGCTCTGATATTGGCCTGGACTTAGGGAAACTTCACAATCAGATACAGACCTTAGAACACTCTCGACTGGATTTTACCGCCGCAGGGGCAGCTAATGACTTTTTCCACACCTCCTCTAACTTTATTTCTGGAAAAAACATTCTGTCTAATGTCTTCAGTTATGTTGCCGTAGGTGCTCTAATTTTGCTTCTTATAATCATTCTTCCTTGTATTGTCAGGATTCTCCGGCAGAGCATTCAGAAACTCTCAACTGAGTTGTACCTCATTATTCTAAACATAAAAGGGGGAGATGTTGGGAGCCAGCGTGAGGAACTCCGCCCATGGCAAAGGTCATGAGGAAGGAAGCTTGGCATACGCAAAGGCGTGATCAAGCCTCAGGAAACCCCCTGTTCCCGAGCATCTACCCCCAAAATCAGAGTGCTTTACGGGGAGCTCTCCCCCATAACCATTTCTCTCAGAGAAGGAGTTAACTTGCAGCTCCAGTTCATAAAAATTCCTGGGTGTGACAAGAGTGTTTCAACTTATGAACTCTGAAGGTTCTCTGGCCTGCCTGATCAGGCTTGTCCAGCTGCATGTGATTGTTTACAGCCTCCCAACTGTGAGAGGCATGGGATGTTTTAAAACTTTCTAAATACAGACTCTTTTGAGAAGTTAGAAGATCATTAGTATAGTATTAGTGGGTCGATTAGGAACTATATTGGTGAAGGGTTTTTTCATTTGTTCTGCCAATAATTACTGCTAATTCCCTGCCCTGGGTGTGACAAGGATGTCTCAGGTCAAACCCCTCTGCTGACAGACTAGCTTGTGTGACAGCCTCTCAGCCATAAACAGCACAGAGAGTCTGGAGTATTAGCATAGGGCTTTTTTCATTGATGAGTCAATGATTGCCATCAGGCCTCCATATCCTTAGGCACCTGGGAAGATATTAATCAATGTATTTGGAATATAGAAAAGGAAATACAGTAGTTTTTTGATGTTAGCAATACTAGACCTTTTGAGTTAATGAATTTTCTCTTTTGTTATAGATCACTGAACTTTGTTATAAATCACTGTGTCCTTGCTATGCAAAAATGTAACTTTATCACTATCTTAAGACAAAATAGATCTTAAGGGGAAATATTGGTGAAGGGTTTACATTTGTTGAGCCAATATTTGCTGCTAAATCTCCATATTCCTGCCCTTATAATGAATATAACTAGCATATAGGAGAAATAAGTATTAACCTTTAAGATTAATTATGTTAAACCTTAGGTTAAGTAAATTCCTTTCTTGATTGTAACTCACTACACCCTCACCCTATAGGAATGAAACATTATTTTGAGGGTGGCGCCTGATTAAAGAAAAAATCACCCCTGGAAAAATAAGTTTTCTGGTTCACTGACCGGTATCAGAAAGGGCCATAAAATGTCAGCAGACCTCATGGCCAGAAGGTGATGAAACTCATAAGACCTTTGTATAATTTTATATGAAGCACCTGATTGTGACAAGGGTCAGGTCTGCTGACCCACGCATGACTCTGTATTCATCCCTATGTATAACAAAAAGGTATATAAACAAACCTGAAAAATAAAGAAATCGGATCAGTTTCTGGAAAGACTGATTCCCCCGTGTTGTTTCTTTCTTGCTCCCCATTTTCCTAGCTGAATTCAGCCTCTTTTTCTACTACACTATCTGTTTCTAATCTCCCTCTATATCTGTAATTAAATAAGTTTTTTCCAGGACGCCGATTCCGTCCCCACCTTCGAATTACCCTGGATCCACCAGGGCTGGACCCCAGCAGCATAGCAGAAAAAAAGCAATGTGGGTAAATAGGCTTAAAAAGGTGATATATAGAATTTAACACTACAGGAAGAGGAAAAATTTAATAATTCTAGCCTATATTGGAGAAGAGGCTTTTATTTATAACATATACAGAGAGAGGGAACTGCTGCAATGATTCGGAGCACAGAGATATGAATCAGTGTTTCATTTGAGTGCAGCTGAAATGACAGAAATGACAAAATAACAATGACAGAAGCATAATTCTCACATAAGCAGACTCTGGAGGAAGACCGGCCATGGCTAACAGACAATGCCTGGCCTACAGTTTAGTTTCCAACATGGCTGCATAAGCTCCAGACATCATAGCTACCCTCTGTTCAGCAGAGTAAAGAAGAAGGCACGTCCCTTACTATTAAGAATAGATCCTGGAAATCCCACATGGCACTTCAGTTAACATTCCTTTGGTCAGTCACGTGGTCACAGTAGGCCAAAAAGGAAACCAGGAAATGTAGTGCTAATTCCAGACAGCCAAGGGCCCTGCTAAAAATTGGGTTCTCTGTCACCAAGGAAGAGGAGAAACAGATATTAGGGGGCAGCTAATAAACTTCCAAGGAGCGGTGGCTGCGTGGGTGCAGGAGGGCCTAGGGGAGCCATCCCACGTTGAAGTTCAGGAAGGGCGGTGGTGAGGAGATACTCCTATCCAAGTTAAAGAGCAGTGGCTGCGCTTTGCTGGAGCAGCTGTGAAGAGATACCCCATGCCGAAGGTAAAAGAAACCCAAGAAAGATGGTAGGTGTTGCAAGAGGGCATCAGAGGGCAGACACACTGAAACCATACTCACAGAAAACTAGTCAATCTAATTACACTGGGACCACAGCCTTGTCTAACTCAATGAAACTAAGCCATGCCTGTGGGGCACCCAAGACGGGCGGGTCATGGTGGAGAGTTCTGACAGAATGTGGTCCACTGGAGAACAGAATGGCAAACCACTTCAGTATTCTTGCCTTGAGAACCCCATGAACAGTATGAAAAGGCAAAAGGATAGGATACTGAAAGAAGAACTCCCCAGGTCAGTAGGTGCCCAATATGCTACTGGAGATCAGTGGAGGAATAACTCCAGAAAGAATGAAGGGATGGAGCCAAAGCAAAAACAGTACCCAGCTGCGGATGTGACTGGTGATAGAAGCAAGGTCTGATGCTATAAAGAGCAATATTGCATAGGAACCTGGAATGTCAGGTCCATGAATCAAGGCAAATTGGAAGTGGTCAAACAAGAGATGGCAAGAGTGAACGTTGACATTCTAGGAATCAGTGAACTAAAATGGACTGGAATGGGTGGATTTAACTCAGATGACCATTATATCTACTACTGTGGGCAGGAATCCCTCAGAAGAAATGGAGTAGCCACCATGGTCAACAAAAGAGTCCAAAATGCAGTACTTGGATGCAATCTCAAAAATGACAGAATGATCTCTGTTCATCTCCAAGGCAAACCATTCAATATCACGGTAATCCAAGTCTATGCCCCAACCAGTAACACTGAAGAAGCTGAAGTTGAACGGTTCTATGAAGACCTACAAGACCTTTTAGAACTAACACCCAAAAAAGATTATACGGGACTGGAATACAAAAGTAGGAAGTCAAGAAACACCTGGAGTAACAGGTAAATTTGGCCTTGGAATGCGGAATGAACCGGGGCAAAGACTAATAGAGTTTTGCCAAGAAAATGCACTGGTTATAGCAAACACCCTCTTCCAACAACACAAGAGAAGACTCTACACATGGACATCACCAGATGGTCAACACCAAAATCAGATTGATTATATTCTTTGCAGCCAAAGATGGAGAAGCTCTATACAGTCCACACAAACAAGACCAGGAGCTGACTGTGGCTCAGATCATGAACTCCTTATTAACAAATTCAGACTCAAATTGAAGAAAGTAGGGAAAACCTGCTAGACCATTCAGGTATGACCTAAATCAAATCCCTTATGATTATACAGTGGAAGTGAGAAATAGATTTAAGGGCCTAGATCTGATAGATAGGGTGCCTGATGAACTATGGAATGAGGTTCGTGACATTGTACAGGAGACAGGGATCAAGACCATCCACATGGAAAAGAAATGCAAAAAAGCAAAATGGCTGTCTGGGGAGGTCTTACAAATAGCTGTGAAAAGAAGAGAGGAGAAAAGCAAAGGAGAAAAGGAAAGACATAAGCATCTGAATGCAGAGTTCCAAAAAATAGCAAGAAGAGATAAGAAAGCCTTCTTCAGCGATCAATGCAAAGAAATAGAGGAAAAGAACAGAATGGGAAAGACTAGAGATCTCTTCAAGAAAATTAGAGATACCAAGGGAACATTTCATGCAAAGATGGACTTGATAAAGGACAGAAATGGTATGGACCTAACAGAAGCAGAAGATATTAAGAAGAGGTGGCAAGAATACACAGAAGAACTGTACAAAAAAGATCTTCATGACCCTGATAATCATGATGGTGTGATCACTCATCTAGAACCAGACATCCTGGAATGTGAAGTTAAGTGGGCCTTAGAAAGCATCACTACGAACAAAGCTAGTGGAGATGATGGAATTCCAGTTGAGCTATTTCAAATCCTGAAAGATGATGCTGTGAAAGTGCTGCACTCAATATGCCAGTAAATTTGGAAAACTTAGCAGTGGCCACAGGACTAGAAAAGCTCAGTTTTCATTCCAATCCCAAAGAAAGGCAATGCCAAAGAATGCTCAAACTACTGCACAATTGCACTCATCTCACATGCTAGTAAAGTAATGCTCAAAATTCTCCAAACCAGGCTTTAGCAATACGTGAACCGTGAACTTCCTGATGAACTGAACAAACTTTACCCAGAAACATAGGAAATTTCCTTAGAAATAAAGAACACCCTACATAAGAGCTTACCTGAAATGGTCTATTGAAGGCATCTAGGGACACAATGTCTTCACCTTTGACTATTTCTAAGAAGAGATAAAGTTAAAACCTCTTCTTCCTAGAGTTTTGTACAAGGCAGAGGATGTGGGCTTAGGGTCTTGAAAGCCTCCACCCAGACTCTATGATCCTAAGGCCATTGTTTTCTCTTGATTATGCCCTTCTACTTAAAGCCATCTAGTGTCTCCTATCGTTCACAACATAAAAGCAAGTCCCCTGGAATGATTTTCTAAGCCCTTTGTGTATTACACAGTCCTCATGCCACTTCAGTTCAGTCGCTCAGTCGTGTCTGACTCTTTGCAACCCCATGAATCGCAGCATGCTAGGCCTCCCTGTCCATCACCAACTCCCGGAGTTCACTCAGACTCACGTCCATAGAGTCCGTGACGCCATCCAGCCATCTCATCCTCTGTCGTCCCCTTTTCCTCCTGCCCACAATCCATCCCAGCATCAGAGTCTTTTCCAATGAGTCAACTCTTTGCATGAGGTGGCCAAAGTACTGGATTTTCAGCTTTAGCATCATTCCTTCCAAACAAATCCCAGGGTTGATCTCCTTCAGAATGGACTGGTTGGAGCTCCTTGCAGTCCAAGGGACTCTCAAGAGTCTTCTCCAACACCACAGTTCAAAAACATCAATTCTTCAGTGCTCAGCCTTCTTCACAGTCCAACTCTCACATCCATATATGATCACAGGAAAAACCATAACCTTGACTAGATGGACCTTAGTCGGCAAAGTAATGTCTCTGCTTTTCAATATGCTGTCTAGGTTGGTCATAACTTTTCTTCCAAGGAGTAAGTGTCTTTTAATTTCATGGCTTCAGTCACCATCTGCAGTGATTTTGGAGCCCCTAAAAATAAAGTCTGACACTGCTTCCACTGTTTCCCCATCTATTTCCCATGAAGTGATGGGACTGGATGCCATGATCTTCATTTTCTGAATGTTGAGCTTTAAGCCAACTTTTTCACTCTCCTCTTTCACTTTCATGCCACTTACTTCCTCACAAATTTTATTCAAGCATCACCAAATTACTTCCCTGTTCCTAACGATACCTTGAAGTTTCAAGTTTCTGTTTTCATTCATTCACTCAGCAAATACATATTGTCTGACATGTATCCTCAAACCTAGTAGCAAGCAAGAGGGTTATGACAGTGTCTAATATTTAAATACTATTAGTGGCAAACTTTTCTTGTATGTTCAGGATATACTGAGTACTATGTTAAGTATTTTACATATATTATAATATAATATATACTTTACTCATATTATAATTACCTATGAGCTTCTCCTGTGGCTCAGACAGTTAAGGATCCACCTTCAAAGCAGAAGACCCAGATTCAATCTCTGGGTCAGGAAGATCTCCCCTGGGGAAGGGAATGCAACCCACTCCAGTATTCTGGCCTGGAAAATCCCAAGAACAAAGGAGCCTGACGGGCTACGTCTATGGCGTTGCAGAGTTGGACATGAGTGAGCAGCTAAGCACACATGTGATAATCTTACGATATAGAACCTATTTATCCCCATTTTATGGATGAATAAACTAAGGCACAGAAAGGTTAAGTACACTGCAGAAGGTCATAGAGCTCATCAGTTGAAGAGCTGGGTTTATCTGATTCTAGAGTTGTTCAAGCTTATAACCATCAACTACCTTTCACTAATGGTTTCCTCTGTCTGAAACCTTCAAGCACCTTCCTCCACCCCTGCATTCTTTTTATAGGCTCCTACTGGCTCCAAAAGTAATCCGCAATTATCACCTCCTCTGAGAAGCCCTGCTTTACTCCCTGGGATGCTAAATCACGCCCCCTCTGATCAACACTATTCCTGGATACATTTGCTTTTTCACCCGTAAATCCAACTCTGCTTCCTTCCTGCTACACAAAGGAAACAGCACAAATTAGTGTTGGAAAGGATTACTCAGTAAGCAGTTACCTACTTAGAGGAAAAATCAATCTAGATGTTAAATCAGACCATAAACCAAAATAAACACTTGTGGATTAAAGCATTAACTTTTTTTTCTCAAAAAAGAAAGAAATCAAAGTGTGAAAGAGCTAAAATAAGAACAAATATTTATCAACACCATGGAGGGGAAGGACCATCTATGTCTCAAAGGAATGAAAGGCATCATTAAGGAAAAGATGGATTTCACTGTGTTAACCTGTCTGCAGTGTTTGATGCTGAAATACAGCCAGAATTACAAAGAAGTTTTAAAAACTGGAAAAACACATTTGTCTCAAATGTGAAACTTTCTATTCTACGTAAAGTTACTGAAATAAATGGAAATACCACTATGATAAACTACAGCCGCACACAGCAACACGAATGAGTCTTACAGACAGAATGTGGAACAAAATAAACTAGTCACGAGTTCAGAGTAAATTTCCACTTCGTAAAGTGCAAAACCAGGCACCACTGAAGTCAATTGTTTATGAATGTCCATGCAGGTAATAAAAATATTACGAAAAGCAAGGGAACAGTTCATCAAAAGTCAGGGCCGTGTTAACCCAGGATGGGGATGCACAGGACAGAGTGGAGAAGAAGGTGGTGGTCAAGAAGGGGCATGTTTCGGAGGCAGTGTCCTTAACTTGAGCTATGGTTGCATGGGCACCCACTGAATGCATGCGTGCTAAGTCGCTTCAGTCGTGTCCGACTCACTGGACAATTACTCTTTAAACTGTTCATGTGTTCTAGACACTCTTTCATATGTACAGTATCAATTTCAAAATAAGGGAAAGGATCTCAAAAGATGAATGGACAAAGGAGGTTCATAGAAAAACCCCCAAAAAGAGCATATGCAAATAACTGATCATCTTATGGGAAAATATCTGGTTTACGTGCATCAAAGACATGTAATTTTTCAAACAATACAGAGCCCTTTTCTGCCTAATTTTTATTTTTGTCTTTTGTTTTTATGACTGTACTCAATGTGTAGAATAATATGGTGAAAAGGGTACCCTCAGACACGGCTAAGGAAGTGAAAACAATTTGGTGATACGTGTCAAAGATCAAAACCAGTCTTTAACCTTTAACCCAAGAATTCCACCTTGGGGTTATCTGCGAGGAACAAGCCCTAAAATGAAGAGGAAAAAAGCAATAAACATCAGAGAATACTAGCTAAAAAATTCTAAACATCAATCATTTGAAGTCTAGTAAAAGAGAAAAGTAAGTAACTGTACACAAGTGATACCACCAGGTAGAAAACAAAAGAATGTTTATAAAGAATGTTTAAATACAGAATATGCTGATGTGACATTAAAACCATAAGCTGGACACTAAACTGTATTTTTTGGCACATCTGCATAGAAGTATGATAAATCTTTCACCTAGAGGTAAAAAGGACTGGAAGGAAATACACAAAATGTTAACTGTGGTTTCCTTTAAAAGGTGGGAGCTATAGTAAACTTTCTTTTTCTCTCTTTTTAAAAGTTTCCTTGAACATGTTCAGTTTTTTCTAATGAGAATACATCTTAAGTAATTTCCTTCCTTCCTCTTTCTATATCTGTCTGTCTTTCATTCAGTCAAGGCTCTTTAAGCTACTGATCCTGACCCCACAAGAGTAGATTAAGCTATATGTTAGCCAGAATTCGGTCTGAATTGACATTTTCCCATTTGCATTAGGTCTGTCTTGCTTTACACCTGCATCCAGCCTCTGACCCATAGTTTTATCTCCCAGACCCACTCTTCACTTCTGCTTTCCTGCCTTGCTGTTGAGCTAGTGCATGCTCAGTCACTCAGTCATGCCCAGCTCTTTGCAACTCTATGGACTGTAGCCTACCAGGCCCCTCCATTCACCGGATTCTCCAGGCAAGAATCCTGCAGTGGATTGCCATGCCCTCCCTCCAGGGGATCTTCCTAACCCAGGGATTGAACCTGTGTTTCCTGCGTCTCCTGAACTGCAGGCGGATTCTTTGCCCACTGAGCCATCTGTTGAGCTGGACTGACCATCAGTTTTCTGACATTCCCATTATGGCCCCTGCATCAGCTCTCCAAAAATATCCCCAACGTGCACTGCGCAAACTTCCTGGGACTTAGAGATACAAAGATGCTCTAAGTTTCAGTTCTTTCTTTTTTTCAGTGGTGACATTTAATTAATTAAAGGTAAAACTCTTACCCAAGACATTTTATATTTAATTTTATTATAGTCCTTTGTCTCTACTCATTCCCTGCCAAGCCAACAACTTTGCCTAAGAATGTTCTTTAAGAACCCCGCTCTCAATTCTTATGTGCAATTAATCCCCTTAAGCAAGTATAGAATCCAAGAGGGTCCTAAAAGAAGGCTAGGCGTGTGCACCGAGTAATAGCCCTGGAGAGATGGAAAGAGGAGAAACCGGAGTGTGTGAGAACTGCATTGAGAAACTGAAGCCAGAGTAACTGGAAAATTTTCCTCACATTTAGGAACCAAAGACACAGGGCATGGAACTCTTCAAAGCCACTCTTGAGATACTTGTCCCAAACCTGGGAGGGTGAATCATGACAAATGAGACCTGTGCCCGAGGTGCGACTAACACAGAGCTCCTAGGCGGATGGCTTCAGCTTAGCTCCCTGGCTGACTCAGTGAAAAGCTTCAGACAGTTCTGGGCTTTTGCATTTTGAGAATGCGATACTTGATGGACTATTTCCCTTGGCTGTTCAGCCATCTAATGAATAAGCAGTGTACCTCCCCCTGGTTATCCTGGAGTAACCAGATGAACTGCATAGGAAAAAAATACACACATACACCTTCAATTTCTTAGCTGGAAATGCCTGTTTTTGTGCCCTAGGAAGACCCTCTCCCTTTCAGTATTTTTCTACAGGCAATCTAGACCAGCTGCTGAGGAGAAACCTGTTTATCTTTACCGGACAAAATGCTCCCTCCAAGTTGAAAAGCTTTTATGCCAAGACACATTATTGAAAACACCTTTAAGCTCAGCTTCTGACAGTGGTGCATAGCAAAATACAAAACAATAGCTATGTATTGTGCATAAAATCAGTGATTTCCTCACAAACTAGAGGATGTGCATGTAGCACAAAATGTGATTACATCTTGAAGAAGGCTGAGCAGCAGTGGTAAGCTAACAGTGTTATCAGCATTTACCTTGCTAAATTCACATCCAAGGACATAGGCTGGCTCATTGCTATTGCTATCTTCCCTATCAGCAAGCAAATGGATATGGTTTTTGCTCTACCTTTCTGGTTCAGAAAAGGCCCCCAAATATACACAGGCTAAGACTCAGGCAGCTGTTTCTCCTCACAATTTCCTTTTAACTGCAACATTTTACCCAGAAAAACCGCAGAGACTCTGGCTGACATATTCCGTGCTTAACTATGTGTTGAACATTTTCGGGGCATTTAGACCTCATCTGCATTATAATTTGGCTGTGTGCCAAAAATGCCACACAAGTTTCAGTGCTTTTTGATACATGACATCAGTTATTACATTTCCATAAAGCTTCCCAATAGGTACTAGCGTTTTATAACTTTATTGAATGATTTTCTTCAACTGCCAAAGGGATGCCATCACCATAGAGACTCTATGGTAATTTTCTCTGTCCCATTTTCAGGTTTGTTTGGTTTCATCAGAGGGGCACATTTCCCATTAAACTTTGCAGGACATACCGTCATTAAGGTGAGAGCTGAGCACCCTTACAGTTGTACTAAGAACACTGACAGAAATTTTCCTTGAGCCATTTGAAAACAATTACTGGAAAAACCTTCAAGAGAGAGTGAGTGGCTTAGAAAATGCAAATCTGCTTCTTTAAGTGGATGATGAAGAATATTTTGAAAGTTCAGCTTGCTTTCTGGATATCTCTGAGCTGCAACAATTAGAGGAGCAGGGTGATAGAGCTTCTCCAACGACTTAAGAGGCAGCCCTGGGAACCCAGATCCTGACCTTGCCCCCGAGTGTTCCGTGCTGGGAAAGGTTTGCACTAAATGTCAACACAGAGCTCTAATCCCTCCATTGGTTCCTATTTCCTCCTCAGGACTGATTACAGCCTAATTATAGAAATTATCTTTCACTTATTTTTATATCTGTTTGTTGTCTTCCACACTCAAACCACAGCAGAGTAGTGAGTTCCATGGAACCAGCTATCTCCTCCACCTTTTATTTCATCTTCTGAGTATTAAGCACAATGTCTGGCACTGTGCTGAGGTGCAGACTAAATGAATAAATCAAGAAGGTGATGCAATTCTTCCCTTACATACAGAGTCTTCAACCCTGTAGACTCCCAACTATCCAAAAAGAAAAAGAAATGAAACAAAAAATAAAATAAAATACTGCTTCCCTTCAGGGAAGATAAAGCTGCAATAAGTTTGAATTAAATCATTATAGGAATTCAATATTGTTGACTTAAATGCACAACGTGAGAGTTGAGACTTAAGTTTCATTGGAGGCAAAATGAGGACTGCAGCCTGAGAGACAGTACCCCAGAGAGCTCTGAGAAATTGCTGCAAAGAGGCAGTGGGGAGGGGCTTCCCTGGTGGTCTACCGACATCACCTTCCAATGTAGGGGGAGTGGGTTCGATCCCTGGTCGGGGAACTAATATCTCACATGCCTCGTGGTCAAAACCAAAACATAAAACAGAAGCAGTATTGTAACAAATTCAAGATGGACTTTAAAAATTGTTCACATCAAAAACAAAAAAAAGAAATCTTAAAAGCAAAACAACAAAAAAAGAGGTTGGGGTGCAGAAGCTCAGTATATACATGATTTTGGTGAAGGGGGAATACATGCAATCAAGCACATATTTTCCCAGAAGGTTTCCACTAGTATTGAATCTTCTCTGGTCACGAGGAACAGTCATCACCATGAAGGATTTTAGTGCTTTTCTAGACATGGGGAGATACAAGAATTAGGGTCATAAACCAGCTCCTGAAAATTTCTAACTCTCTGAAACCTGACTTGCCAGTTTTTCCCTGAGCACAGAGTGCCTCATTTCTGCTCTCCACCCTGACCTCCTTTCAGAGGGTGTTGAAGATCAGCAGATGTAGCAACACATGATTTAATCATTATGAAGGTAGACATCTCTGAAAGAGATGGGAATACCAGACCACCTGACATGCCTCTTGAGAAATCTGTATGCAGGTCAAGAAGCAACAGTTAGAACTGGACATGGAACAACAGACTGGTTCCAAATCAGGAAAGGAGCATGTCAAGGGTGTATATTGTCACCCTGCTTGTTTAAGTTATATGCAGAGTACATCATGAGAAACGCTGGACTGGAAGAAACACAAGCTGGAATCAAGATTGCCAGGAGAAATATCAATAACCTCAGATATGCAGATAACACCACCCTTATGGCAGAAAGTGAAGAAGAACTAAAGAGCCTCTTGATGAAAGTGAAAGAGGAGAGTGAAAAGTTGGCTTAAAGCTCAACATTCAGAAAATAAAGATCATGGCATCCAGTCCCATCACATCAGGGCAAATAGATGAGGAAACAGTGGAAACAGTGTCAGACTTTATTTTGGGGGGCTCCAAAATCACTGCAGATGGTGACTGCAGCCATGAAATTAAAAGATGCTTACTTCTTGGAAGAAAAGTTATGACCAACCTAGATAGCATATTCAAAAGCAGAGATATTACTTTGCCAACAAAGGTCCGTCTAGTCGAGGCTATGGTTTTTCCAGTAGTCATGTATGGGTGTGAGAGTTGGACTATAAAGAAAGCTGAGCCCCGAAGGATTGATGCTTTTGAACTGTAGTGTTGGAGAAGACACCTGAGAGTCCCTTGGACTGCAAGGCGATCCAACCAGTCCATCCTAAAGGAAATGAGTCCTGAATGTTCATTGGAAGGACTGATGTTGAAGCTAAAACTCCAATACTTTGGCCACCTGATACAAAGAACTGACTCATTTGAAAAGACCTTGATGCTGGGAAAAAATTAAAGGCAGGAGAAGAGGATGACATAGGATGAGATGGTTGGATGGCATCACCAACTCAATGAACATGATTTTGGATAAACTTTGGGAGTTGGTGATGGACAGGGAGGCCTGGCGTACCGAAGTCCATGGGGTCACAAAGCGGGGACAAGACTGAGTGACTGAACTGAACTGAACTGAAAAGGTAGACAGGTAGATGGCAAGTGCTAGTTTGTTGTTGACAATATGCAGAATCTTTTTTTAATTTTTTTAGCAGTGCTGTGCTTAGTCACTCAGTCGTTTCCGGCTCTTGCAACCCCATGGATTATAACCCCCCAGGCTCCTCTGTCCATGGGATTCTGCAGGCAAGAATACTGGAGTGGGTTGCCATGCCCTCCTCCGGAGGATCTGCCCAACCCAGGGATCAAACCGAGGTCTCCCTCATTGCAGGCGATTCTTTACCATCTGAGCTACCAGGGAAGCCTTTCTCTTTTTTTTTCTGTAGCAGCTGTAACTCCAAATGTCCTCATGCATCAACCACTCTTGGGCCAGGATTCACGTAAGCCATCAGGGATATGACGGCCATTCCTGTCAATCACCCCATCAGCCCCTCCCTGATGGCATGGCCCAGGCAGATTGGTTTACATGGTGGACAGTTCTGTCTTCTCCAATATTGCAAAACAGCCAGCTCTTGATTCAGCTGCTCCCCACATCACAGCAGCTTGATTCAGCAACTCATATTTCAGTAATGAATGCTTTGATGACAAAAGAAAGAATGTCCTCATTTGTCCCACATATTCTGTGTGTGAACAATCCCAGTTTCCTGTATGGGAAGACATGATCCACAGAAGTCTTAAAAGGGAAAAAACAAAAATATCTGGCCTTGCATTTTCAGAACTGTTTTTCTAATCTAAGTAAAGACAAATCTGAATTAAACCAGGTATTGAGTCAAGATACATCCACATTTCAAGTAAAAGGGAGAATGTTCATCCAAGAAGTTTATTACTAGGTATCTTCATATGGAAAGTCCCTCTGTTCAAAGCATGAAGCCATACTGGTGATCCAACTGAGGCATTGGCCAGAAGGAGCAAATCCTTAATTGGACCACAAGAAGATGACTAGAAGGATAATAAGAGTACCATTTCTAAGTATGTTTTCCTATTTCTTAAAAAAAAAACGCCCATATATATATAGTATCTAGAATTGAAATTTATAAACAGAACATCAATATTAGGGTATTGTAAAGGAGATCAGTCTTGGGTGTTCTTTGGAAGGAATGATGCTAAAGCTGAAACTCCAGTATTTTGGCCACATCATGTGAAGAGTTGACTCATTGGAAAAGACTCTGATGCTGGGAGGGATTCAGGGCAGGAGGAAAAGGGGACGACAGAGGATGAGATGGCTGGATGGCATCACCAGCTCGAAGGACATGAGTTTGAGTGAACTCCAGGAGATGGTGATGGACAGGGAGGCCTGGAGTGCTGTGATTCATGGGGTCGCAAAGAGTCAGACACGACTGAGTGACTGAACTGAACTGACCTGATAATGAATAGGCATTATTGTCAGTTACTGACATATAAAAAGACAAAGGATAATGAAAAAGCCAGTATTTAATGAAAAGAAAAAAGATTTAATGAAAAGACAAAAGCTAACTACATAGTTTCAAATACAGGAGGGAATTGTTTTCCCAAGAGTCAACTTAAGGTATTAATTATTCCCTTAATATCTTATTTTCAAAAGAAGAAAGAAATTTTTGTTTTCTTATAACTCATTTTTTTCATTAGTTCCACAAAAGGAAAATTTTATGGTATGCTTTCAATTTTTGGTCTCTTGGATTGACGTGTACCTCTATAATTTCCTTTTGCTGTATTAATAAGAAAACAATAGAGCCTTGCTACAGAAGTTACTATACAAAGAAAATACAGTGTAATAAAAACAGTTCATATGTTTTTTATTATCCTGACATTCCCTCCGTCTGAAAAAAATCAATGTTAATTAATTACACTATAATAGGTTCATAATGGTGAAATGAAAAAAGCAACCAACTATGGCCAATTCTATGGTGCCTAATTACTGATTTATATTACCACATTCTTGAAAGTTCAGCAAAAATATTCAACCAGAATTCTAGACAGGCAGAATAGTGCATTTCCTGCAACAAGTTCCATTCGCCCTTTGACATCAATGTATGTGAAACAGACCTACTATATTCATTCATCCAGCAAGTATGCATTGCCTCATACGATGTATCAAGTACTATGTTATATGTAAGAGATACATAATGATGATGACCCAGTTCACAATCCAGGGATGAAGAAAGATAACTAATAGCTACAATGTTGTTTAGTCACTAAGTCATGTTCAACTCTTTTGTGACCCCCATGGATTGCAGCCTGCCAGGCTCCTCCGTCCATAGGATTTTCCAGGCAAGAATACTGGAGCGGGTCACCATTTCTTTCTCCAGGGGATCTTCCTGGCCCGGAGACTGAAGCTGTGTCTCCTGCATTGGCAGGGGGATACTGTATCATGAAGCTACCAGGGAAGCCCAATAGCTACAACAGACTGAGATGAGCACCCGCAGCTCAAAGGAGAGCACAGCCCACTGTGTCAGGAACAGCCATCAGGGTAGCCCCCAGTGAAGAGTGACTTCAGCCATCCCATGCTCCTATCACTGCCTAGCTGCATAGAGGAAAGTGGTTTGCAAAGGACTGTCAGCAGAGCTATAGTGATTTTTGCCACTTCAGAGGAAAATGAAATGAATTATTAAAAATCAGTGTATCTCCCTGAAGCTAACTTTATGTCATTTGAGGATTTCTCTTTCATCCTAAGGTTGTGTCCTTCTAATTTTCTTATCTCTTTTTTTTTTCTGAAATCATGGATAATATATGACAAGGCTGCTTTTGCCTCTTTCATTGGTCTAATAAGTAGTAGGCAACTCTGTGTGAGTTCTCCAAAATACTTAAGTTTCCCATGTCCATGAAATCCAGAAGTCCAGAAACTACTCTGATGGAGCAAAATCAGTTGGACCATGAAGAGGACACAGATAAGCTTGTTGATTCATCAGTTGACTGTTAGCAGTCAAAGTTTTCTTATCCAATGTGTTCCAGAGGAGCAGTAATTAAGTGAATTAATCAAAACATCAAGATGGGACATCATTGAAAAATACATATTTGAATCCTTTCCATTTTAACTTAAAATGTTTGTTTACCTATGTCAGTCTATATGGAGGATCTTTACTTTGACTTTTCTTTTCACTGGACTTGCCATTGACTGAAGTTCTAAGTAATCCTTCTTGCATGAACCACATCCAAAACTCAGGGTACAGAATGTACACTTTTAGTTATTTTTTTTAACTGGCACAGCAATTTAAAGCTAATTATGAAGCAAGATGTCTGCACAATCAATCTAGAATTTCATAAATTCCACCCTCCACCATTTTTCCAATTTATCTCAAACCTCATTCAAAAGGCAATTTGATACTCAGCTTTATTGTCTTTAAAAATATTCCTTACGTTTTCACAAAATCAACTCTGTTTGTGCAAGTGTAACTCAATGTTTACATAATTATGGCCAGATAGGCAAATTTAGAACACACACCACTGACCCTTGCTTGGTGTGCGTGCTATTTAGCAGGTGGTGACAAAAGAAGCATGAACCTGCCAGAGCAGGGCATCTGACTTTAACGTGCACAAGAATCACCCAGAGAGAACAAGAGGGCGGAGGAGGAGGTGGAGGTGGAGCACGTCCCTCTCCACGGATACCTCAGGAGTACACCTTCAGACACAGAAGTGCGTGCCGAAGACCAGCTGAGAGCGGACAGGCGTACCGACCAGCGGAAAAGAACATAAAGAACCACGCAAAACTCAGGAGGATGAAGGAACTGGGGGGAAGACAGGAGTGTTAGTAGCACTGGACCTGCCCTCCGCGGGTGGGGGAACTGAAGCAGGGGTCCGACCCCCACAGCGGGGCAATTGTCTGAGTCAGAGGAAGAACATTTAAGGCTGGGAGTGAAACAGCTGATCTGTGGCAGCCTAAATGGAATGAGAATCAGACAGTCCTTCCCACAGCCATGCATAGCCCGGACAGGGACGCAGGTCCCCTGGAAGGCACAGCGGCTGGAAGCTGGAGTTTAGGGAGTGTGGAACAGTCCCAGGGCGAGGGCTGCTGTTGACTATGGAGAGATTGAGGGGATGTGAGGGAGGAAACTGTGTTGGGAAATGCTTATGGAGGAGAGCCGGCAGCCATGGAACAAGGCGATACTGCTGAGTCACGTGTAGGGAGTGGAGCCATCACCATAGCCTCTCTTTCCCTACACAACAGCATCAGCAGCTGAGCAATAGAGAGGCTGGCCCATCAAACGCCTGATGCACTGAACTACGGAGTATGACCCCAGCCAGGGGGGCCCTCTATGTGCCTGAACAGGCAGAGCTATGGAGAAAGACTGGCCAAAGAGGCCTGATCACCAGCTACATTTCAGTTCAGTCACTCAGTGGTGTTTGACTCTTTGTGACCTCATGGACTGCAGAACGCCAGGCTTCCCTGTCCATCACCAACTCACGGAGCTTACTCAAACTCATGTCCATCGCATCAGTGATGCCATCCAACCGTCTCATCCTCTGTCATCCCCTTCTCCTCCCACCTTCAATCTTTAACATCAGGGCCTTTCCCAATGAGTTGGTTCTTCGCATCAGGTGGCCAAAGTATTGGAGTTTCAGCTTCAGCATCAGTCCTTCCGATGAATATTCAGGACTGATTTCCTTTAGGATTGACTGGTTAGCAAGAAAGTCCCAGAAAATCATCTACTTTTGCTTTATTGACTACACCAAAGCCTTTGACTGTATGGATCACAATAAACTGTGGGAAATTCCTAAAGAGATGAGAATACCAGACCACCTGACCTGCCTCCTGAGAAATCTGTATGCAAGTCAGGAAGTAACAGTTAGAAGCAGACATGGAACAACAGACTGGTTCCAAATCGGGAAAAGAGTACATTAAGGCTGTATATTGTCACCCTGTTTATTTAACTTATATGCAGAGTACATCACACAAAATGCTGGGCTGGATGAAGCACAAGCTGGAATCAAGATTGCTGGGAAAAATATCAATAACCTCAGATACGCAGATGACACCACCCTTATGACAGAAAGCGAAGAAGAACTAAAAAGCCTCTTGATGAAAGTGAAAGAGGAGAGCAAAAAAGTTGGCTTAAAACTCAACATTCAGAAAATGAAGATCATGGCATCCAGTCCCATCACTTCATGGCAAATAGATGGGGAAACAATGGAAACAGTGAGTGACTTTATTTTCTTGGGCTCCAAAATCACTGCAGATAGTGACTGCAGCCATGAAATTAAAAGACACATACTTCTTGGAAGAAAAGCTTTGACCAACCTAGACAGCATATTAAAAAGCAGAGACATTACTTTGCCAACAAAGGTCGGCTAGTCAAGGCTACGGTTTTTCCAGTAGTCATGTATGGGTGTGAGAGTTGGACTTAAAGAAGGCTGAGCACCAAAGAATTGATGCTTTTGAACTGTGGTGTTGGAGAAGACTCTTGAGTCCCTTGGACTGCAAGGAGATTGCCAGCTACAAGAGGCTCTAAAGACTCTGATAGGGCCATAATTCTTGTGGGGGAGACAGTCCGTGTCCCTGTACACTTGGCACTGCCAGGGTCCCCCAACCCAAGAAGCTGTATAACCTCCACTCCTGGCCCTCATAGGGGCAAATCCAAGCCCTCCAGGGCAGCCTCAGGAGCAGACCCCAGTGGACAACCCACATGCAGAGGTAGAAATAAGACCACAATTGAAACTCAGGGGCAGTGTGGCTAAGGAAGAAAACCCAAAATCTTCCCACCAGCTGTACAAGATCCAGATTAAATCCACATGATCAACTAGGCAGACTCTGTGTCTATGGAATATATAAAAGGACACTGAGAGCTCCCACAAAGAAAAAGCACTAGTTCTGATAGCTGTGGACACTGGAGGCAAGAACACGCATGAGTTGGACCAGATTAGAATCTGTGCTGCCCCCACAGCAGGTCCAGAGATCAGCAGTGTGGGAGGGCATCCTAGGGAGGTGAGGTGGACTGTGACTCCCAGCAAGGGAAACGATTCTGACAGCAGTGACTCAAGAAAAACATTTATTATTCTTACATTTTAACTTGTTCTGTAGATTCTTTTGGATTTTTTTTTTCTCCCCTTCTGTTTTAGTTGTCTATTTTATTGGCACTATGTAATCTAATTAAACTTTTTGAGCTGTTTTTTTTTCAATCAAAATTTGTTATAAACCTCTGCCTCTATGTTGGGCTTTCACAGTTCTGTAAAGTATCCTTTTTTTCTTTTCTCTTTTTTCAATTTTCATTTTTAAACCTGTTATTATTTTTTTACATTTATTCCTTCATTTGCTTTTCCTGCTGTTCTTTTCCCCTTGCAGTTAATCTTTAATGTATGTAAATCTTCTTCATCTACCTCTGTTTAACTTTGTGTATCTAATCTTGCTTTCTTTTTTTCTTTCCTTTCATCTCAACATATTTGTTAGTTGTTTGTTTTTTTTTTTCATTGTTTTATTCCCCACTTGGAACCATGCTTTGGTTTTGTTTTCCAGTTTGTGCTTTAGTTAATTTTATTCTTAACTGGTAAGTATTTTTTATTTCCTTTGTTTGCTGGGTTAATCTACTGAACTTTATTTCTGTTGGATTGTTTTGATTTTGCTCATGGGTGTACATGTATATGTGAATATTCCATTATTTCCCTGGTTTTGTAACTGCCGTTTGTCTGGGGTTCATCTTCAGTTTCTTGTTTTTGGATATTTATTTTAATCTCACTTAATGCCATAGCAAACCGCTTGTGGAATCTTCTTTCCTGGCCAAAGATCAAGCCCTGAGATTATGGAGTGGGAGCACTGACTCTAAGACCCTAGACTAGCAGAGAGCTAACCCTGCTGCTGCTGCAGCTAAGTCGCTTCAGTCGTGTCCGACTCTGTGTGACCCCAGAGACGGCAGCCCACCAGGCTCCACCGTCCCTGGGATTCTCCAGGCAAGAACACTGGAGTGGATTGCCAGTTCCTTCTCCAATGCATGAAGGTGAAAAGTGAAAGTGAAGTTGCTCAGTCGTGTCTGACTCTTAGCGACCCCATGGACTGCAGCCTACCAGGCTCCTCCATCCATGGGATTTTCCAGCCAAGAGTACTGGAGTGGGGTGTCATTGCCTTCTCTGAGCTAACCCTAGTGGGTATCAAATAGTGAGAACTCACACAAAGGAAATCATTTGAATACAAGACCTGGCATCACCCAACTACCAGTAGCACCCTGTGCAGGAAGCCTCATCTAAACAACAAACAAAACAAAAATACAAACACAGTCATCAGCAGACAGGATTACCACCTCACTCAGCCTTACCCATCAGAGGAAAAACAAACAAATAAACAAACAAAAAAACTCAGCACAAATCTCATCCTATATGAAGCTTACACAAACCACTGGATCAACCTTAGGAGGACAGAAACCAAAAGGAAGAAAGACTTTAACCTTGAAGCCTGGGAAAAGGAGAACTCAAATACAATCAATTACAAAATAATAATTAAAAGGCAAAGAAATACTATACAACTGGAGGAACAAACTAGAAACACAGAAGTCCAAATAAATGAACAGGAAATAGGCAAACTACCTGAAAAATAATTCAGAATAATGATAGTAAAGATGATCAAAAACCTTGGAACCAAAATGGAGAAAAGGCAAGAATTTTCTGAAGCAGAAGAATGAATCAGTGAGCTGGAAGATAAAATGGCGGAAATAACTTCTGAAGAGCAGACTAAAGTAAAAAGATGAAAAGAGCTGAGGACGGTCTCAGAGACCTCTGGGACAATATCAAATGCACCAGTATTCAAATTATAGGGATCCCAGAAGAAGAAGAGAATAAGAAAGGATGTGAGGAAATTTTTGAAAAGATTATAGTTGAAAATTTCCCCAACATGGAAAAGGAAGTAGTCAGTCAATTCCAAGAGGCACAAAGAGTCCCATACAAGATAAAACCAAGGAGAAACATAACAAGACACATACTAATCAAACTAACAAAGACTAAACACAAAGAAAAAATATTAAAAGCAGCAAGGGAGAAGCAACAAGTAACATAAAAAGGAAACCCTATACATTTAACAGCTGATCTTTCAGCAGAAACTCTGCAGGCCAGAAGGGAAAGGCAAGATATATTTAAAGTACTGAAAGGGAAAAATCTACAAGCAAGATTACTCTACCCAGCAAGAACCTCATTCAAAATTGATGGAGAAATAAAAAGCTTTTCAGACAAGCAAAAGTTAAGAGAATTCAGTACCACCAAACCAGCTTTACAATAAATGTTAAAGGGACTGATATAGTCAAGAAATACATGAGAAGAAAAAAGATCTACAAAATCAACCCCAAACAACTAAGAAAATGGCAATAGGAACATATATATCAATAATTACTTAAAATGTAGATGGATTAAATGCTACAACCAAAAGACACAGACCGGCTGAATGGATACAAAAACAAGACCCATATATATGCTGTCTACAAGAAACCTACTTCAGACTTAAAGACATGTATAAACTGAAAATGAGAGGATGAAAAAATATATTTCATGCAATTGGGAAGCAAAAGAAAGCTGGCAATCCTCGTATCAGACAAAATAGACCTTAAAATAAAGAAGATTACATGAGATAAGGAAGGATCAAGGAATTGCTCTCTTGATCAAGGAGTTGATCAAGGGATCAATCCAAGAGGAAGACATAAAAATTGTACATATCTAGGCACCCAACACAGGAGCACCTCAATACATAAGACAAACACTAACAGACATAAAAGGAGAAATTGACAGTAACATAACAATAGTAGGAGACTTTAACACACCTCTCGCACCAAGGGACAGATCATCAAAACAGAAAGTTAATAAGGAAACACAAGTCTTAAAGGAGATGGATTAGATGAGAAGAGATGGATCTCACTGCTATCTTCAGAACATTCCGTCCAAATGCAGAAGAATACACCTTCTTCTCAAGTGCACATGGAACATTCTCCAGCATAGACCACATCTTGGGTCACACATCAAACCTCAGTAAATTTAAGAAAATTGAAATCGTATCAAGCATCTTCTCTGACCACAACGCTAAGAGACTAGATATCAATTACGAGAAGAAAAACCATAAGAAACACAAACACATGGAGATTAAACAACAGATTTCTAAATAACCAACAGGTTACTGAAGAAATCAAAAGGGAAATCAAAAAATTTCTAGAAACAAACGACAATGAAAACACAACTCAAAACCTACTGGACACAGCAAAAACAGTTGTAAGAAGGAAATTTTTAGCAATACAATCCTACCTCCAGAAACAAGAGAAAAATCAAATAGATAACCTAACTTTACACCCAAAACAACTGGAAAAAGAAGAACAAAAAACTCCAAAATTAGTAGAAGGAAAGAAATCATAAAGACTCAAGCAGAAGTAAATTAAAAAGAAATGAAACAAACAATAGTAAAAATTAATAAAACTAAAAGCAGGTTCTTTGAGAAGATAAACAAAATTGACAAACCTTTAGCCAGACTCATCAAGAAAAAAGAGAGAAGAATCAAATCAATAAAATTAGAAATGAAAGAGAGGTTACAACAGACAATGCAAAAATACAAAGGATTATAAGAGACTGTCACAAACAACTATATGCCAATAAAATTGATAACCTAGAAGAAATGGACAGATCCTTAGAAAAGTTAAATCTTCCCAGACTGAACCAGCAAGAAATAGAAATTATGGACAACCCAATTAAAAGCACTGAAATTGATCAAAATCTCCCAAAAAACAAAAGCCCAGGACCAGACGGCTTCACCGGAGAATTCTATCAAACATTTAGAGAAGAGCTAATGCCCATCCTTCTAAAACTCTTTCAAAAAATTTCAGAGGAAGGAACACTTCCAAACTCGTTCTATGAGGCCACCATCACCCTGATACCAAAACAAAAAAAGACAACACACAAAAAAGAAAACTACAGGCCAATATCACTGACGAACATAGATCCAAAAATCCTCAACAAAATTTTAACAAACAATTTAGCAACACATCAAAAAGCCCATATACGATCAAGTTGGGTTTATTCCAGGAATGCAAGGATTCTTCAATATATGCAAATCAATCAATGTGATACACCATATTAACATATTGAAAGATAAAAATCCTATGATAATCTCAAGAGATGCAGAAAAAGCCTTTGATAAAATTCAGCACCCATTTATGATTAAAAATCTTCAAAAAATGGGCACAGAAGGAACCTACCTCAACACATAAAGGGCATATATGATAAGCCTACAGCAAACATTATTCTCAATGGTGAAAAACTGAAAGCATTCCCCCTAAGATCAGGAACAAGATAAGGATGTTCACTTTCAC
This sequence comes from Capra hircus, assembly GCF_001704415.2. NCBI lineage: Eukaryota > Metazoa > Chordata > Mammalia > Artiodactyla > Bovidae > Capra > Capra hircus. Next base: position 5,097,262 of record NC_030812.1, read on the forward strand.
CACTATTATTCAACATAGTTCTGGAAGTCCTGGCTACAGCAATCAGAGAGGAGAAAGAAAGGAAAGGAACACAGACTGGAAAAGAAGTAAAGCCCTCACTGTTTGCGGATGACATGATAGTGTACACAGAAAACCCTAAAGACAGCATCAGAAAATTACTAGAGCTAATCAGAGAATTTAGCAGTTTCAGGATATAAAATCAATACACAGAAATTACTTGCATTTCTGCATACTAACAATGAAAAATCAGAAAGAGAAATGAAGGAATCAATCCTATTTACCATTGCAACAAAAAGAATTAAATATCTAGGAATAAACTTACCTAAAGGAGACAAAAGAACTGTACACAGAAAATTATAAGACACTAATGAAAGAAATCAAAGATGACATAAATAGATGGAGAGATATTCCATGTTCCTGGGTAGGAAGAATCAATATTATGAAAATGACTATACTACAAATGCAGTCTACAGATTCAATGTGATCCCTATCAATTTACCAATGACATTTTTCACAGAACTAGAATAAAAAAGTTCACAATTCATATGGAAACACAAAAGACCCTGAATAGCCAAAGCCGTCTTGAGAAAGAAGAATGGAGCTGGAGGAATCTACCTTCCTATACTTCAGATTATACTACAAAGCTACAGTCATCAAGACAGTATGGTACTGGCATGAAAACAGAAATATAGACCAATGGAACAAGATAGAAAGCCCAGAAGTAAACCCATGAACTGATGGGTACCTTATTTTTGACAAAGGAGGCAAGAATATACAATGGGGCAAAGACAGCCTCTTGAATAAATGGTGCTAGAAAACTGGACAACAACATGTAAAAGAATGAAACTGGAACACTTTCTAACACCATACACAGAGATAACCTCAAAATGGATGAAAGACCTAATGTAAGACCAGAAACTATAAAACTCTTAGAGGAAAACATAGGCAGAACACTCAATGACATAAATCAAAGCAAGATCCTCTATGACCCACCTTCTACAGTAACAGAAATAAAAACAAAAGTAAGCAAGTGGGACCTGATTAAACTTAAAATCTTTTGCACAGCAAAGGAAACTGTAAGCAAGGAGAAAAGACCATCCTCAGAATGGGAGAAAATCATTGCAAATGAAACAATTGACAAAGGATTAATTTTCAAAATATACAAGTAGCTCATACAACTCAATGCCAGAAAAACAAACAACCCAATCAATAAGTGAGAAAAAGACCTAAACAGACATTTCTCCAAAGAAGACGTGCAGATGGCTAACAAAAGACAATAAAAGATATTCAGCATCACTCAGTATTCAGTTCAATTGCTCAGTTGTGTCCAACTCTTTGCAACCCCATGGACTGCAGCACCCCAGGCCTCCCTGTCAATCACCAGCTCCCAGAGTTTATTCAAACTCATGCCCATTGAATTGGTGATGCCATCCAACCATCTTATCCTCTATTGTCCTCTTCTCCTCCTGCCTTCGATCTTTCACAGCATCAAGGTCTTTTCAAATGAGTCAGTTCTTCGCATCAGGTGGCCAAAGTACTGGAGTTTCAACTTCAGCATCAGTCTTTCCAATGAACAATCAGGACTCATTTCCTTTAGGACGGACTGGTTGGATCTTCTTGCAGTCCAAGGGACTCTCAGGCTTCTCCAACATCACAGTTCAAAAGCATCAATTCTTCAGCGCTCAGCTTTCTTTATAGTTCAACTCTCACATCCATACATGACCACTGGAAAAACCATAGCCTTGACTAGACAGACCTTTGTTGGCAAAGTAATATCTCTGCTTTTGAATATGCTGTCTAGGTTGGTCGTAACTTTCCTTCCAAGGAGTAAGCATCTTCTAATTTTATGGCTGCAATCACCATCTACAGTGATTTTGGAGCTCAAAAAAATAAAGTCTGACACTGTTTCCACTGTTTCCCCATCTATTTGCCATGAAGTGATGGGAATGGATACTATGATCTTAGTTTTCTGAACGTTGAGCTGTAAGCCAACTTTTCACTCTCCCGTTTCACTTTCACCAAGAGGTTCTTTAGTTCTTCTTCACTTTCTGACATAAGGGTGGTGTCATCTGCATATCTGAGGTTATTGATATGTCTCCCAGCAATCTTGATTCCAGCTTGTGCTTCTTCCAGCCCAGTGTCTCTCATGATATACTCTGCATATAAGTTAAATAAGCAGGCTGTACAATGTACAGCCTTGACAGATTCCTTTTCCTATTTGGAACCAGTCTGTTGTTCCATGTCCAGTTCTAACTGTTGCTTCCTGACCTGCATACAGATTTCTCAAGAGGCAATTCAGGTGGTCTGGTATTCCCATCTCTTTCAGAATTTTCTACATTTTGTTGTGATCCACACAGTCAAAAGCTTTGGCATAGTCAATAAAGCAGAAATAGATGTTTTCCTGGAACTCTCTTGCTTTTTCGATGATCCAGTGGATGTTGGTAATTTGATATCTGGTTCCTCTGCCTTTTCTAAAACCAGCTTGAACATCTGGATGTTCATGGTTCATGTATTGCTGAAGCCTAGCTTGGAGAATTTTAAGCATTGGTGGCTTATGCCATACCCAAGTCTGCTGTGCTCATTATTAGAGAAATGCAAATCAAAACTACAATGAGATATCACCTTACACTGGTCAGAATGGCCCTCATCAAAAAGTCTACAAACAATAAATGCTGTAGAAGGTGTGAAGAAAAGGGAACTCTCTTGCAATGTTGGTGGGAATGTAAATTGATACAGCCACTATGGAAGACAGTATGGAGAGTCCTTTAAAATAAATAAAACCACCATATGACCCAGCAATCCCACTTCTAGGCATATACCCTGAGGAAACCAAAATTGAAAAAGACACATGTATCCCATTGTTTGTTGCAGCACTATTTACAATAGCTAGAATATGGAAGCAACCTAGATGTCCACTGACGGATAAATGGATAAAGAAGTTGTGGTATATATACACAATGGAATATTACTCAGCCATAAAAAGGAATGCATTTGAGTCAGTTCTGATGAGGTGGATGAACCTAGAACCTATTATACAGAGTGAAGTGAGTCAGAAATAAAAAGATAAATATTGTATTCTAACACATATATATGGAATCTAGAAAAATGGTACCTAAGAATTATATACAGGGCAGCAATGGAGAAACAGACATAGAGAATAGATTTATGGCCATGGGGAGAGGGGAGGAGAGGGTGAGATGTATGGAGAGAGTAACATGGAAACTTACATTACCATATGTAAAGTAGATAGCTAACAGGAATTTGCTGTATGGCTCAGGAAACTCAAACAGGGGCTCTATATCAACCTAGAGGGGTGGGATGGGGAGGGAAGATGGGAGGGAGGGTCAACAGGGAAGGGATATATGTATACCTATGGCTGATTCATGTTGAGGTTTGACAGAAAACAGCAAAATTCTGTAAAGCACTTATCCTTCAATTAAAAAATCAAATTAAAAAGAATCACCTAGAGATCCTGTTAAAATGCAGGTTCTGCTTTAGTGGGTCTGGAGTGGGGCAGAATCTGGGAATTCTAAGTTCCCAGGTGCTGCTGTTGGTCACAGAGTAAACCTGGAGTAGCTAGAAACAGAGGTCCCCTTTCTCAGCAGCACATTAGAGCTACATGAGGTTCACCCCTGATGACTTTGCTCTAAGGGGCCATGGAAACAGAATCTTTAAAAGCCAGCCAGATGATTGCAATGTATTAGAATGTAGAATTCATGTGGCATGAAAATCACTTGTTTCTTTTGTACCATGGAGAGAAATGGTGTATTACACCATTAGTAATCCAGGGAGTAAATCTTCTCACTGAAGTCAGTTAAGAGAACTACTATGTTTGTAGTAAATAGATGTCCCTTTCCTACCTGAAATCCCTCAGGTTCAATGGGTCTGAGGGTGTTTTATTGTTTTGTTATTTAATTGACTTTCTAAAACTTTTTATTTTCCCTGTATAAAAATTTTGGGGATTAGAGAAAGGGGAGAAAACCCAGAATATTTGAAAGGTACTAGCACCTAACATCCATTAAGCCATCTAGGAATTAAATTGGCCTCTCTTCTTGGTTTTGGCGTAGCTACACACAACAGCTCACAGGCAGGCTCCAAAGGCTCCATCTGACCTGATTCAATACTAAAGGTCAGGGAGCACTCACAGAGACGCAGAAGGCCAGAGAGGAAGGCACGAAAGGGAAAATGGGAGAGCTTCAAGTTCAATACTAGCCATTCAATCTATAATGCAAAGATAATACATAATACGAAATGAGAAATCCTCATCCACGAGATAAGAGTTATTTATTGTAAATATGCATGACTGAAGACTGCTTTGTGTGAGACCTGTTCAGTTGTGATTTTAGTCTCTTGATGCAGAGCAGGGACCAGCTGCCTGTAAACACAGGTTTATTGGAATACAACCATGCTCATTCACTTCTGTGTTGACTATCGCGGCTTTGGGGCTATTAATGGCAGAGTTGAGTTGTGACAGGGATCATATGGCCCACAGATACTAAAATGACTCTCTCTGGACCTTTACAGGAAAAAAAAAAAGCCAACTTCTGATTTAAAGACACCATCGTCAAAGCTTACTCATCCCCATCACCAACAAATGCAGCATCCCACCAACAATCTCACACTGTGGCATTGCAGGGCCAGTCCCAAAAGTCGGTAGTACCCTCTGAACTTCCTATTAATGATTCATGTTTAAATCACTTAAAATCTTCGCTAGGGAGGACATATTAAAGGTTGGTCAAAGTGTGGTTATGAGCTCAGAAGGAAGTTGAAATGCAGCCCATAATGAAAGGATGCAGAGCAAAGAAAGTAGACTCAAGAGATATCAAGCTCTAGGGAGGGAAGTGGGTCCAAAAATGGATTCTGTTCACAATATCCTGTGCGCTGTGTTTATGCCAAGCCATAGATCTTTTTAATGCAAAAGCAGTTATTTCAGCCTGAGGTCCAGTCTTCAGCAGGAGAGTTTCTAGGCACTGCTTCTTCCACATTATTCAAACTGGTCCTCCTAATTGATTGCCTTTTGTTCGGAGTCCAAATTGGAATATTATCCTTTTCCTCAATTTTCACAGCAGTTGGCAAATGCACTATTTATTGCATGTAAGTCCTGCTTAAATAATATGCAAATGCACTATTTATTGCATGTAAGTCCTGCTTAAATAATATGCAAATGCACTATTTATTGCATGTAAGTCCTGCTTAAATAATATGCAATCATCTTCCCAACAAATCTCAGTGAGCAATGTCCCTGTCGATGCGTCACCGCCTGTAATGCCTGTTCACTGTGTGGAATGCTTCTAATGACAGATGGCTACTGCAGGGACTCTTTAGGCTTACTGTTTCTTTAGATGAATTTCCTTGACAGCGTTAAAAAATGAACATCAGTGTTTGCAAAAGAGTGTATCGTGCATTCCCAGTAGCTATTCTTAATGCGGACTTTGTTCATACTGTACAAACTGGGATGATAAATCAACGGCATAGTGGCAGGAGAGGGGAGGTTTGACCAGGGTGGGAGTAGGGCTGGAGAAGATATTAAAAAGTCCATGAAGTGAAACTGAGTCCCCCTGCTGAATCTATGATTAACCTCTCTATCCAAAATTGTACTCCCTTTCCTGTCCGGCCCTTATTCCCCTCGAGATGAGTATTTTTTTTTTTTTAAAGGAACAACTGAAGCCAGGCAAGACCCCACAGGGCCTTGCCAAGTTCAAAAAACTCTCTGTTTGAACTTTCCCCCATTTCTGAATTGCAGGGGGAAAAAGGCTTTAGTCTCCTAGGCCCTTCTTGAGTTCCAAAGAGCAGGTCCAAGTGGTTAATGATCAGGACCAGAATCAGAGGGTTCCAAGTTCCTCCTGAAGGGAAATAGATAACCATCTTATGCATATCTTTCAGTTCTGCAGGAACTAAGACCCCTACTCAAGATGAGGGTGGAAGCTACATGCTAACCACAACCACAGAGACCCCAGACTGGTTGGAGTCAGATGGTTGAGAGTCTTGAAATATTACCCTGTTACATCACCACCAGCCAATCAGAACGTGGTCCATGAGCTGATCACACAGCCTGTGACTCTCTCCCCTAACATTGTCTTTAAAAACTCTTGCCTGAAAGCTATAGGGGCATTTGGGTCTTTTGAACATAAGCTGCCCATTCTCCTGCTTGGTGCCCTACAATTAAACTCTCACTTTGCCGCAAACATTCACTGTCAGAGTGTGGCTTTCTGTGCATATGAGACCTTAATTAGTAACAAAAGCATGTATATCAGCATGGTATTTAATATATTCACAAATTTATTTGAAATGCTTTGCACCTGAAGTGATGGCTTCACTTTAGGATCTTCGCTCCAAGTTCCCTAAATGAGCAGGCCCTAAAAATGAAAGTATCTATTACTCAAATCTTGTTGTAGCTTCCCGATTAAGATAATTCATCAAACCAGCTCTAGGGTATAGAGTTCACTACTAAACTCCTCATATACATTATTACACTGCCGATGAGAAAGTATTCTCAATAAATTACAGGCAATAGAACACACACTGGTTTCTCAGCACCAAAACACTAGCAGGTACAAAAGTCCTATTGGGTCCAGAGAAGGAGGAATGTATTCAGCCTGAAGTGTTAGGGAGGCTTCATAAAGAGATGATATTTGAATGGAGTCTTGAAGTTCAGTGAGGAGAAGAGAGCTGAGTACTTGAATTCCAGAAGGAAAGAACGGGTACAAAAGGGCAAAAACAAGCATACCTGATCAGGTGGCATAAGCAACCCAGGGCTACTGAAACATGGAGTGAACGGGGGTAGCGGGAGGAAGGTGAATGGAGGGACGCGAGGCCCAGCAAACAGCAAGTGGCTCAGACCACCTTCACTTCCTCCCTGTCCTTTTCATTCCCATCAGCAGAAGATGGTAGAAAGAACACAAGCCTCCTAGTCAGAATTTGTCACTTCTTGGTCATTTAGCTTCAGGCAAGTGATCCATTGGGCTTCATTCATTAAAATGTTGATTCAGAGACCTGGCTAATCGCTGAATCAAAATACTATTTCTCAGTCCCCCTCCCACACCTCCTGAATCAGATATTCTGGAGATGGCCCCAGTAGGCTGTGTGTTTTCAGCTCCCAGTTTGTGAATCACTGCCTTAAGTACAATATTATGTGGAGGAAATCACCTTTGCTAAAAATGCTGTGAGTGTTATTTCTTTTGGCCTTATTTCTTCCAAGGAGGAAAAAAAAAAAAAAAAAAAGCATTAATCTGAAGAATCTGACTTTATTTAAAACAAACAAAAAAAACCTTTAAAGATCCTTTAGCTGGGTTTGTGGCATTTGCAGGGGGAGGGAGAGATTATCCCCAAGGTAAGAGACTTTTCTTCCTTTGAAGCTGCATTGGTATGATGTGAATCAAACCATTCATGCAGAGAACAAAAGCACCTTTGACTTCAAGAGCCAGTTAAGATGGTAACTTAAATAAACAGGGAGGAAAAGAGATATGACAAAAGGTCAACTTAGTCATAGCTTCTTGAGCTTCATTTGAAGTAATGCCTAAGGCTGAACAGCTGAATCGAGTTTGCAATTATTCACCCTTCCAGAAGTTCCCAACCTGAAGTTACCAGATCTGTGAATTCAGTTCAGGGGGTCATATGGAAGTTTTGCTCAGTATTTCAAAATTTCTAAACCAGAGCTTCTCAAAGTGTGGTTCAAGGAACAAGGAGATTTGAACAACTTGAAAAATGAGAACAATGCTTATTAAAAATGAGGATTCTTGTTTCCCAACCCAAGAGATTATATTTCAGAATGTTGGGTATAAGGCCTGGAAATCAGTATTTCTTTTCAAACACTAGGTGATTTTGAGAGAACGCATTTGTGATAAGTCTCATGAAATAGGAGGAAGGGATAGTTAAGAGATTTAGAGTGGATATGTCACATTGCCATATTTAAAATGGATAACCAACAAGGACCTACTGCATAGCAGCCAACTCTGCTCCATGTTATGTGACAGACTGAATGGGAGGGGAGTTTGTAGGAGAATAGATACATGTATCTGTATGGCTGAGTCTCTGCTGTCCATCTGAAGTTATTACAACGTTGTTAATCAGCTATACTCCAATATAAAATAAAAAGTTTTTTTTTACAAAAGAAAAACCTTCACATGCAACCTTCACATCTATAGCAGAATTGGGTAAAGGAATTATGGTTCATGCATCACTAAAATATAATGTTGCCATTAATAATGAAGTATAAGAATAGCATGCAATTAGGCAGAAGGAAGTTTTCAGACTAAAAAAATATAATTTAAATGTATAGCTTTATAGCTGATTTTTGAGGAAGAAAAGAAAGGATGCAGGATAAACACAATAGACTCTATTGTTTAATTCTAGTTTTGTAAATTATATTACATATTATTCTTTTAATGACTCATTAAATATCCCTAAAGTAGCATCCCAAGTTATTCTATTTTAGCCAAAAGGATTAAGTCAACTAAGCACATGCTAATTAGAATTTCTAACAATCAGACACAGGTTTTTAATTAATAAAAGTGGGGTAATAAGCTGCTGCTGCTGCTAAGCCACTTCAGTCGTGTCTGACTCTGTGCGACCACAGAGATGGCAGCCCACCAGGCTCCCCCATCCCTGGGATTCTCTAGGCAAGAACACTGGAGTGGGTTGCCATTTCACTCTCCAGTGCATGAAAGTGAAAAGTGAAAGTGAAGTTGCTCCGTCGTGTCCGACTCTTAGTGACCCCATGGACTGCAGCCCACCAGGCTCCTCCGTCCACGGGATTTTCCAGGCAAGAGTACTGGAGTGGGCTGCCATTGCCTTCTTCTATTATGTAATAAGTTTGCTTAGTAGAGAAAAATCTATCAAGACATGGGTCTACAGGGTAACTCTTTTAAAGGAACCCTTGATAGTAAAATTTGAAATGGTTTACCTTTGTCTGCTTTCCTCCCCCATTCTTGGGTAAACATGTTGTCTAGAATCTAGAGAGTAAAAAAAAAAAAAAATCTAGATAATAAAAAAAAGAACCCTAGTGGAAGCAAGTACCCTATTTTATCCTATTTTCCTACTCAACATCACTCCCCTCACCCCTCATCTCCACATGCTTTCCTTCTGTTCAAATGGAGAGAGCTACTCCAGTTGACATTTGGGCATAGCCGTGGGCACTATGAGGGAACCTACATGGCTGAAACACTGCCCTGGAGAATAAAAACCAGTGATCCACCATGAGTTGACATAAAAGGTATTTCCAGAGCTAGATTTTTAAGGCTTTGCCACACAGTTCACTTCTCCTATTTCAGCAGGAGGACTTTTAGAAGTTTTGACTTGAACAGTTATTAAAGAGAGAGAGCACTAAAATTCAATCCCACGTTATTTCAGTGAGCATGTGAAAGTGAAATAAAATGTTATTCACTCAACCATGACCAACTCTATGCATCCCCATGCACTGTAGCCCACCAGGTTCCTTTGTCCATGGAATTCTCCAGGCAAGAACACTGAAGTGGCTTGCCGTTTCCTTCCCCAGGGGGTCTTCCTGACCAGAGATTGAACCTGAGTCTCCTGCATTGCAGGCCGATCCTTTACTATCTGAGCCACCAATCCCTGTGATATGATTCCATAATTATAAAATATAAAACACAGGATTCCATCAAGTTCATGGCCTTTAAAATTCACTGGGAAAGACATTTACATAGTTAAAAGCTGAAGAATTACAACATCTGATCAAACAATGTAGGGACTGTAGATTGCCCTAAGTAGAAAATTAAAAATCCTGACTTATGAAACTGCCACCTCCCCTGCAGTTATGAATTCAATGACATAACAACTATAATCCGGTTCCATCAATGTTGCCAAAAAGAATCTCCTCTTATTATGCAACCATAAGTTAATTGCAAAATTACATGGAAAGATGTTTCCAACTGACTTAAGTCAAATTGGTTAGGAACAACCATCAAGTTCTTCTTGGTAAATACCAGGAGCTACTCACCCATAACGTCACCACTATGCTATTAAGCAGGTAAGGCTCAAACCAAATTCTACCACACATACTGATACATGGAAGGTAAAACTGAAGGACTAGCAAGATTCAGACGCTCTTCACTCAAAGTAAAGACCGTTTCAAATGTTTTTGCCAAACCACATAGCTTTAATAGCTCCAGTTCCACATATAACAGTATATTTCTATCACCTATTATGCTAGCAAGACACTATTTCATATATCTCTATTATATGAATTAGACAAAAAGTTTGGTGATAAAGATAGATGAAGGTTTTGCAGAAGCTGCCTGTAGAATTAGATCTTCCTGATCACATGTCAACTGACAACACTTGTAGTGTGAATTCCTGTTCAGTGCTACTGATTATCCCCACAATTCAGCTTAAACTAACACCCAGGCAAATACACACACTTATATCTCAAAATTAGCAAGGAGGGGCCTGATGCAATCCTTTCCTTAGTACTGATCAGTGTATTATTTCTAAGGAAGATTAAAAATAAAGCATAAAATTTGTTTCTGCATTAAAACAAAAAACAAATATTATTGTGTTAAGAAAGTTGCACATACTGGATTTATTTGTGCAATGTTTTATAAAATTTACCTTATTGGAATAACAGACCAATAAAAATACATATTTGGGGACCTAATTTAAACTTGTGAATTTAAGTTGAAATCTTGCTAAGTTTATGTACAATATTAGAAATTTTAACTGCACTCAAGTTTGCAACATCTATAACGTACCTCTTATATTTATAAAAAGTAAATATAGAGAAAGCTTTGAACGCCAGCTAAAGTCTTTTAGAAGAGGTCGAGTCTACAAAATGTAATTTTAAATGTTTCAGTTCAGTTCAGTCGCTCAGTCATGTCCAACTCTTTGTGACCCTTGGACCATAGCACGCCAGGCCTCCCTGTCCATCGCCAACTCCTGGAGCCTACTCAAACTCATGTCCATTGAGTCGGTGATGCAATCCAACCATCTCATCTCCTGTCATCCCCTTCTTCTCCCACCTTCAATCTTTCCCAGCATCAGGGTCTTTTCAAATGAGTGGGTTCTTCACATCAGGTGGCCAAAATATTGGAGTTTCAGCTTCAGCATCAGTCCTTCCAGTGAACAATCAGGACTGATTTCCTTTAGGATAGACTGGTTGGATCTCCTTGCAGTCCAAGAGACTCTCAAGAGTCTTCTCCAACTTCACAGTTTGAAAGTATCAATTCTTCAGTGCTCAGCTTTCTTTATAGTCCAACTCTCACATCCATACATGACTATTGGAAAAACCATAGCCTTGACCAGACGGATCTTTGTTGGCAAAGTAATGTCTCTGCTTTTGAATATGCTGTCTAGGTTGGTCATAGCTTTTCTTCCAAGGAGTAAGTGTTTCTTAATTCCATGGCTGCAGTCACCATCTGCAATGATTTTGGAGCCCCCCCCACAAAATAGTCTGTCACTGTTTCCATTGTTTCCCCATCTATTTGCCATGAAGTAATGGAACCAGATGCCATGACCTTCGTTTTCTGAATATTGAGTTCTAAGTCAATTTTTTCACTCTCATCAAGAGGCTCTTTAGTTCTTCACTTTCTGCCATAAGCGTGGTGTCATCTGCATCTGAGGTTATTGATATTTCTCTCAGCAATCTTGATTTCAGCTTGTGCTTCATCCAGTCCAGCGTTTCTCATGATGTACTCTGCATATATAAGTTAAATAAGCAGGGTGACAATATACAGCCTTGATGGACTCCTTTTCCTATTTGGAACCAGTCTGTTGTTACATGTCCAGTTCTAACTGTTGCTTCTTGGCCTGCATACAGATTTCTCAGGAGTGAGGTCAGGTGGTCTGGTATTCCCATCTCTTTCAGAATTTTCCACAATTTGTTGTGATTCACACAGTCAAAGGCTTTGGCATAGTCAATAAAGCAGAAATAGATGTTTTCCTGGAACTCTCTTGCCCTTTCAATGATCCAGTGAATGTTGGCAATTTGATCTCTGGTTCCTCTGCCTTTTCTAAATCCAGCTTGAACATCTGGAAGTTCACGGTTCGCATGTTGCTGAAGCCTGGCTTGGAGAATTTTGAGGATTACTTTACTAGCGTGTGAGATGACTGTAATTGTGTGGTAGTTTGAGCATTCTTTGGCATTGCCTTTCTTTGGGATTGGAATGAAAACTGACCTTTTCCAGTCCTGTGGCCACTGCTGAGTTTTCCCAATTTGCTGACATATTGAGTGCAGCACTTTCACAGCATCATCTTTTAGGATTTGAAATAGCTCAAATGGAATTCCATCACCTCCACTAGTTTTGTTTGTAGTGATGCTTCCTAAGGCCCACTTGATTTTGCATTCCAGGATGTCTGGCTCTAGGTGAGTGATCACACCATCATGGTTACCTGGGTCATGAAGATCTTTTTCTATAGCTCTTCTGTGTATTCTTGCCACCTCTTCCTAATATCTTCTGCTTCTGTAAAATGTTTAACAGTATTTAAATGAGTAAACATTAATGGGACCAAATATTATTCAAAAATTCATCAGAGCAGTAGCTAAAATTCACTAGATAAAAAGTCATCTCAAGCTGAATTAGAGGTTAACAGAAGTAGATTTTTTATTTGAAACTTTATTAAACTGAATACTAATCTCTATGACCAAAGTAGAATTGAATTAGCTTTTTCTGTGTATAAAACTCACTTTCAGGGTACCAAAAATTCATTATCCACATCATTGAACAAGCTCTCTTTGTCACTAAGATGACCTGGGCTTGCAGCATTTCTCATTTTTTAATATTAGAATAATCCTTCTGAGGTATACAAAGAGAAGAATCAAGGAACCCCATCCCACTGCTTGTGGAGTCAGAATATTAGAAGAATCAGTGGTAATTTTAGAATTAGACTGGGGTCACAGAGGCCATTTGATCCAATCTATAGAGGAAGAAACAAACTGAAACCCAAGAAGAGTGACTTCTCTGACATACTCTGTGAACCAGTAGTGAAGCCAGGATTAAATATGAGTCTCATGACCCCCAAACCAGCATTCTTTCAATACTAATGAATGACTATGAAGTGCTTACTATGAGGAGGTCACTCTTTCTAGACACAGGAGATACAAAAGTGATGAGGACAAAATCTTTCAACTTCTAAGAGGATGGAGATAGATGGTGTCATGAAGGAGAGTGGTATGCCTGACAGGTGGATGGGGGTTGGGATGTGATGCTTTTATTTAGGTTTGTGGAGGAAAGTCATCTCTACGGGGTTGGCATTTGGACTGGTACTCAAATGATGAGGGACGACCACCAGGCAAAGAGCTATGGGAAAAATATTTTAAGTATTACAAAACATGGTAAGTACAAAGAGCTTGGGGTGAAGAAGAGCTTGGAAGGCAGCAAGAGTGAACATTAGAACTCGCAGGCATGCACGCTTGGATTTTATTCAGAATACACTGGGAGACTGTTGGAGGATGTTGAGCAAGAGTGACCTAATTAGATTAACTTTTTAAAGGATCACACCAGCTACTACGAAGAGAGTGCTCTGTATGGGCGGCAAAGGAGGGACAGGAAAACCAGTCAGGAAATCGTAGTATGGGTGGTAGTATAGGGGATGGGAAGAAATCACTGGGTCTGAATCTGTCTTGGAGGTGGGATCTATAGCAGCAGTCTCCAATCTTACTGGCAGGGACTGGTTTTGTGGGAGACAATTTTTCCATGGACTGACGGAGTAGGGTGGGGTGATGGCTTGGGGATGAACCAAGTACCTTACATTCATTGTACCCTTTATTTCTATTATTATTACAGCTCCACTTCAGATCATCAGGCATGAGATCCCAGAGGCTGGGACCCCTGAGATACAGGATGTATACAGCCACATTTTTTTTGTGACTAACAGATATTTCTTGTGTCTCCCTGGTGATATCTGCTATGTTAAGTGACAACCAGTTGTGATAGTTGCTCAAAATTTGGGATCCCCATATTTCAAAATAGAAGAGGATATAAGTTTTTGGTTAATTCCAAATAAACAGATCCCCAACCCCAGACATGACCCATCTCACATCCCCTCATCACTCAGAGATTGTTAAGATGTCAGCAGTGCCTGAGACATGGATTTTATACGCTAATTACACAAGAGATAAGGAGATAAAGCAGAAAAGGCCTTAGAGACAGCCGTGTTTGTGCCCAGTAGCTCAGTCGTGGATGACTCTTGGCAGCCCCCTGGACTTTAGCTCGCCAGCCTCCTCTGTCCATGGGATTCTCCAGGCAAGAATACTGGAGTGGGTTACCATTTCCTCCTCCAGGAGATCTTCCCAGCCCAGATATTGAAACCCAAGTCTCCTGCACGGGCTGGTGGATTCTTTACCTCTGTACTACCTGGGAAACCCAGAAAGAGGCCTGGCACAGCCCGGCACCACAGCTTACCAGGTCCATGATCTTAAACCAATTACCTGACTTCTTTGGACCCTGCCTCTACTTTCTATGAAATGGGTAGTTTTATCTGTTTTTAATATCTAAAATGCTTTGCACATTACCTGATTATGCTTATACTAGGTATTCAAAAAGAATACTTACTACCTTTAACTTGTTCTCCTGTGATCTCCCATTTTACTTGGAAGAGACTATACCAGACCCCGGTGAACTTCAGCCCTTTAAGTTTAGAAGTGAGTATATACCATAAAGGCACATTTTATGGAGCCTTGGAGGATCTCAGCATCACTGTAAGTGTCTTCTGCTAGGTTCACAAGTACTTAAAGTGGAGGGCCACTGATCACAGACTGACCTGACACTGTGACTTTACAGTTGATCTCCTGAGGCTTTGTGAGGTTGTCTAGAGCCCCTCATGTGAAATATCTTAATTAAAACTTTCATTGTGAGAGAAAGAATCCAAGATGGAAAAAGTCGGAGATGGTCCCCTCGCTGCTGAAATTACCTAGAGCATAAAACAAGAGCCTCAAGGTCAAGCACCATTGAAACAAGCTTTTAGAGATATTTTCAGACTCAAATCAAAACTACTAGGTTAAATATAGTATGCAGGCAGGTCAGTTCAGCCTCTCTCCCCTTCCAAACACCTATAATTTGTCATATGTGCTTAAATGTTCCCTTTTTGGCATCCTCAGCTCTGCAATTAATGGGAGACTACATCATACGCTAATGCATGGCCTCTGTCCACACACATCACCACTTCTAGTTTTCAAGGTCTCTCACCAGACTCTGGCCTCACAGAGTTTAATCTTTGTTATCTTAAAGGGCAATTGCCCACACTTCTTATGGACAGCAACAGCCCTGCCAAGTGACTGGTTATTTTCAATTATATATCCATGAGTCTTTCCTTGTCCCCTCTCTCACAGCTCACATCCTTGATCTTTCAAGAATCTTAGAAACATGATTACTACCTAAACACAACCAGCACCCAAGCATAAACGATGTACTAGGATGTGTCCCAACATGCTTTCCATTCCAATGCCAGGGCACTAAATTGGCTGCAGGAAACCAGTAGAGTTATAACAGTGTCAGACAGTTCATCATCACTCAGACTCCAGTATCTTAGGGGTCTCATCAAATTAGTCAGTGTTGACCATTACCTTATACAGTGGTTTTTAATGACATTCCCTTCATAAAGCACTCACTTATGCAGAGATTCTATTGTTTGATGGTTCTTCTATTTATCCTGTGCTGTTTTGCAAAAAAATAACAACTACTATTTACATGGTGCTACCTATATTCTAGGAGAAGGTGATGGCATCCCACTCCAGTACTCTTGCCTGGAAAATCCCATGGACGGAAGAGCCTGGTAGGCTGCCGTCTATGGGGTCATTAAGAGTCGGACACGACTGAGCAACTTCACTTTCACTTTTCACTTTCATGCATTGGAGAAGGAAATGGCAACCCACTCCAGTGTTCTTGCCTGGAGAATCCCAGGGACGGGCGAGCCTGGTGGGCTGCTGTCTATGGGGTCACACAGAGTCAGACACGACTGAAGTGATTTAGCAGCAGCAGCAGCAGCAACTATATTCTGGGCACTGTTCTGAGGACCATATACCTATATTTATTGAATCCCGTAAAAATCTTATAAGAATCATACTATTACGTCATTTTGTAGATGGGGAAGTTAGTGATGAGGTTAAGTCATTTGTACAAGGTCAAATGAAACTGAGTCAGTCTGGCCCCATAAAAGAAGCTTTTAGCTTCTATGCCAGAGTTTCTCAATCTTGGCATACCTGTCATTTCAAAGAGGATAATTGTTTGTTGTGGCAGGGGTGGGGGTGGGGGGCTGTCCTTTGCATTTTAAGATGTTTAGCAGCATCCCTGGCCTCCTACCTACTAGATACCAATAGCATCCCACACACAACATCCCCAGGGTTATAAAAATCCAAAATACATCTGCAGACACAGCTAAAAGTCCCATGGTAGATGGGAGGTCAAATCACACTCCTCACCACCACTACCCACTAAGAATCCCCACACTGAACTGTCACTGCCCAAAACAGGCAGAGGGTAACTACGCTTACAGTTACAGAAGACAAGTTAGCAGGCTTGTCCCTGAAATCCAGGAATTGAATTGTCATCAGGTAAATGGGTCCTCACCCAAATATAATTGATATTGACTGATTCCACTATGCTTTTCTCGTTCCTTCCTCTCTTTTCTCTTCCCAAGTTGGAAAATGGCTCATCTGAGGCCCCTAGGCTGCCTAGTTGGTGATTTCAGGCTTTCCTTCGAGTCTGTGACAGAAGCCTTGAAAGAAGGATGCAGCTTTTAAGGGAGTAACTGCAGCTGACCTCCAAAACATTGAAAGCTTTTATGATCTTGAAGGCGTGAGGAGAGGCAAGCACAAATAGAACTTCATTCCCTTTCAGAAAGGAGAGTTACTTTCCTCTCTGGACACGTTGCAGGTTATTGCTGCTTTGTTCCCTAAATAAATATTGCTTGTGGATTGAAACATTGCGTGGTTCACAGGATTCTAAAGGTTAGTGTGCTCACGCTGTCTAGCTTAGGCTCTTCCGGGATGCTGTCTGCAGGAATGTACCAAGAACTTGCCACTTGTTCTTATCTCCTTAACATTTTCTGAGATGAAATAGATTGAGTGGAAAATAAGGAAGACTTGATCTCAGCTTTTCAAATCTCCATAACCAAGAGGATGCCTTTGGTAATCTTGGAAACCACTGCCGGAGTGAACATGGTTCATGGCCAATGCCTGGTAAGTAGGTAGAAGACTGCAGCTGATCAGGAAACAAAGGTGGGCTTGTTCGCATGATCCCTGTTCTCCACGGACTCAACCCAAGCAAATCACCACATACATAAATCACCAGCCAGCATGGTATCTTGAAGGCATCAGACTATGCTCAACTAGAATAAAAACATCCAATCATGTGTGATCAGGCTTTTGGAAGCTCTTAGAGTTTTTCCTTGAGGTAATGATTTTGTTGAATACTGATGCAATAAGAAATTATTGCCTGTGCTTGGAATTATTATGCTGTTCTTCACTCACCCACAACTTCTCTGGCAGAAACTACAGTGAAATTTTCAATGAGGTAGAAATCAAGAGATCTTGGGTTCCATTGTTTTTTCTGCTAATAATAAAGTTGCAACCTTTACTAAGCTAGTTAACCTTATGAGAGTCAGATTCTCCAACCTAAAATTGAGGAGTTTGGATCGTTAGACAAACTGTAAGTTCTCCTACAACAACTCTAGAGTTCTGGAATTTTTCAAATTTATTTTTCAATTCAAGTCTATTGAGCTCCTATTCTGTGCCATGCACTAAAGTTCTAACACTTTACATGTATTATTACACCTAAATTTCACAATAACACTGTAAGGTAGTTTCTATTATCTCCATGTTAAGGATGAGAAGTAATTCTATAATGCAGTTCAATGTACCGCTTCACTGAGAGGAAGCCTGCTATCCTGGTGGATGGAGAAACACGCTAGACAGTGAGCAGTCTAAGGACAAATCATGGACTTCCATCAGCACCCATCACAGGTTCTGGCACATATGGGAGTCAGTAGGTACTGACCAAAGACACAGATGAGAGAAAATGTAGTTGTACTTGTGTCAAGTATATTAATAAGGATGGGAAGCTTTACTTTGCAGGTTTGGAGCCCATTCAGAAGCTCATATTCTGAGTTTCAAAACAGTTGAGGATACAGTTGTCATTTTAGTTTGTGATGTGTCAAGCCTGCAGTGCGGGAGACCTGGGTTTGATCCCTGGGTTGGGAAGATTCCCCGGAGAAGGGAAAAGCTACCCACTCCAAAATTCTGGCCTGGAGAATTCCATGGACTCTATAGTCCATGTGGGTCGCAAGGAGTTGGACACAATTGAGCAACTTTCACTTTCACTTCCCTTTGAAGAGTATCCTTGACCTGCTTTATTCATGTTGATGTATGGGAAAACCAATACAATATCGTAAAGTAATTAACCTCCAATTAAAATTAATAAATTTATATTAAAAAAGATAAATGTCTTCACATGATGGAAGAACTTTAAAAGTGTATTAAATATTAACCATGGCCTTTCACTGATAATTCTAGACTGTGGGGGAGTTTTCCTTTTCTAATCTGGGTCCAAAAAATTATTTTGAGGGAGTGAACTTCACTGCAATCTCATTTTGAAAATATTCATAGAGAAATTAAACATTTTGTCACTATCTCAGAATGTTACTTTGTCCTTTTGGTATGCCTGATACATTTTACAAAAGTAAAAAGATAAAATTTATTGATTAAAAAAAGAGGCATTCTTATCTAGATTTCAGAGAAGGTGAGCTATCTGTCACTCAGGTGATATAATGACTGTTGACACCTATGTCATGTGATTTAAAGGCTCCTAACCAAAACACCTAACTCCTCATTGCTTGTACCAGAGTATGAAATGAGCAGCATTGTCACTCCATTAGGCTGAAGCATTAAAATATTCTGTTATTAGAATGGCTATGACAACAACAACAAAAACAAACAGAAAATGACCAGCGGTGGTGGGGATGCCCAGAAGCTGGAATCCTTGTACACTATCGATAGGATTAGTAAGATGGTGCAACTGCAGTCAAAAACAGTATGGCAGTTCCTCAAAACTTCAGATCGCCATGTGATCCAGGTATACATATACTTTCTAGGTCTACATCCAAAAGAATTAAAAGGAGGGTCTTAAAAAATATTTGCACATCCATGTTTCTATCAGTACTATGCACTATAGCTAAAAGGCAGAAGCAACCCAACTGTTGACCAGTGGATGAACGAATACACAAAGTGCGGTCTGTGCATGCAATGGAGTCCTTTAAAAAGAAGGGAAAATGAGTGAGATGAGGGACTTCTCGGGTGGCCCAGTGGTTAAGAGTCTGCCTGCCAATGTAGGGGACAGGGGTTCAACCCCAGGTCCAGGAGCTAAGAGCCCACATGCCACGGGGCGAGTCAGCCCATGGACCCTACTGCTCAGCCTGTGCTCTCCAGCTCATGCACGGCAACCCCTGAAGCCAGCGCTCCTGAGAGCCTGCATTCTGCAACAAGAGAAGCCCCACAATGAGAAGGCCACACGCCACAACTAGAGAACGCCCGTGAGCACCAGTGAAGGCCCAGCACCGCCAACAGAAATAAGATGCTTAAGATGGTAAATTTTATGAAATCCGTTTTTAAACCACAGTTTGAAACAATGCTCCATACTCTGTATAACAGGTCATTCTAAACCATCCTCCTTTGTATTTTATTGTGAATTCACTTATCAGATGAGCTTCCTTCCCTGAAGGATGGATATGTCAGTTTTGATGAGGAAGAGAGAGTGAGATCTCAGACAAGGGCTATTATTTAGGAGAGGTGCCTCAGGGACCACGGACGTCTCCAGGCATCCAGAGTACACAGGCGAAGGAGACACCTAGGAACGCAGGGACGGTGGGGGCTCCTGTGGAGATGGAGGAGGGACGCAGGAGAGAAGGGGCAACAAAAAGGCAGGAGAAAAGGCACGAAAAATACATTTTCTTCTTCATCATCCTATTTCCCCGAAAGCTGCTCTCTTGGGCTGACCTCAATAACTGGCAGGCAAGGAGCACCTGCCTTGCAAAGACGGCTCAGAGAGGCACCAAGCACAAGAGGACTTGAAGGGCCCTTCTGGCACGCATGCCTCCGCCGAGTGTTCAGAACCACAGGGCAGACCTCAAACGCTTCCCGTGAGATGCGGCTGCACTCCGCCACGCTCTGCGGGCCCAGCCAGTCATCATTTCTAGGCACGTTTTCCTTTCCATGGCTGAGTGGGAGCTGTGAAGCATGGGAGGAGAACGGAGTCTCAGAGCCAAGGCAAAGTCTCCGTTTTCAGGAAACCACAGCAGTGGAGAGAAATGTTGGCCCAGGGCTCCCGTCTCTCTGGCAGAGGAGGGATGTCTGGTGGCCTCGGGCAGGAAAGCCGCTGTGAACTTGGGGCTGAGGAAGCCCTCAGAGCCCAACAGTACCTACTGGCTTCAGCTAACAAAGTGGTGCTGAGTGGTACCCCGGCGCCGCCTCCAGTGAGTAATTCCTCGTTGATGGGCTTTCCCAGCCCTGCCTGGACCTGCCCCGGCCACTCACCCGCCACGGGCAGGCTTCCCAGCCTCCAGCTACTCATCCTGCTTTGTCCAACCTGGCCTGGAGCTCTCGTGGCCCCCCAGGGTTCCCGGCAGAGAAGCTCCATGTGCACAGAATGAAACTACAGGGTTTTCCAAGAGATTTCACTCAGTGAATACAGTGACACAGCTTAGAGCGTGAGCCACAGTCCCTTCAGCTGAGGACGTATAATAAAAAATCAGGTATTATGCTTGGTCGCTCAGTCATGTCTGACTTTTTGCAACCCTTTAAACTGTAGCCCACTAGGCTCCTCTATCCATGGGATTCTCCAGGCAAGAATACTGGAGTGGGTTGTCATTTCCTCCTCCAGGGGAATCGTCCCAACCCAGGGATTGAACCTGCATCTCCTGTGTCTTCTGCATTGCAGGCAGATTCTTTACCTGCTGAGCCATCAGAGAAGCGCGTTAAAAAACTATGTGTTAGCTATTTTTATTCTTTATAAAAATCAGTTGAATTCTGACTCCAAGTCCCATTCCTATTGGACTTTGAAGAAGTGAAGCCCTAGGCCTTCTTGGGACTCTCTCCTATAAAGGTAGAAAGCCCTGGGGTCTTGCCTGTCTCCAAGGTGGGGAATACCTCAGGTTGTCAGACACAAATCCACACCAGCTACAGCTAAGTCATTCATTGTTCCAGGCTCTGCAGCTTCTTTGCAGAAACTGGAAATCTCAAGTGAACTGGAAGCATGAGTCGTAGAACCCAAGCCATCTAAGGGTGCCCGCACTGTATATCATACTTCCTTCCAGAGATCTTGTCACCTCCTGGAAGTGAAAGGTGTCAGCCACTCAGTTGTGTCCAACTCTGCAACAGCATGGACTGTAGCCCGCCAGGCTCCTCTGTCCATGGGATTCTTCAGGCAAGAATACTGGAGTGGGCAGCCATTCCCTTCTCCAGAGGATCTATCTTCCTAACCCAGGGATTGAACCCACATCTCCTGCATTGCAGGTGGATTCTTTACTGTCTGAGCAACCAGGTAAGACCTGTCACCTCCTGTGCAGAACACAAGTCTGAAGGCAGGACTTCTCTCTCTGTCCCCTAGTTGCCAGAAATCTCGCCTTGCAGCCTAACTGCCTCTCCCCACCCCTTACCTCCTCCAGGATACTCTTCAGCTGCTTAGGATTTTAACATAGAGCCTTGAGTTTCATTTAAGCATTTCCTGCTTTCCACCTCGATAAATTCCTGAGATAAGAACCACAAAGCTAGGCCAATATTAGGAGCTAGGATGTTTATTTGAAACAAGGCACAGGAGGTTAAGTGTTGTACTCAGTATGTTGGAGGCAAAATCTGGACACCAGTTCAGGTGCGCTGATGGTAGGCAAGTGTTATTTCCATGACATCTCAAAATGGCAAGTCAGAAAGCCTGCAGCAATATGAAAGCAGCAGGAAGATACTGAAGGCTCACTTGGGCTGTATCATCAACAGTGGGGAAGCTAAGTAAAGTCAGTGAGTGGTGGGCAGAGAGCCAGCATTCACTTGATTCAGTCTTCACTCTGTGGTTACCAGCCAGTGCCATCCAGGGAGAGCCTGACTCTGAAGGAGATGCCTTGGCTGCCCACGCAGAAAGCGCCTGTGTTTGCCTACGCCTACCACCCACTGAGAGCAGATGAGCAGCAACCAGAGGGAGGCAGAAGAGAGGACTTGGATCCTGACATCCAGCGAGGGCAAGGTTTGTCAGGCAGCACGTTCCTTCCCCTCCCTCTGGGGGAGAACCACTTGCACCTCATCGGAAGCTCTCTGAACTAGATGTCCAAGTGTGGAGACAAAAGTTAAGTAAGGGGTTGACTTTGCAGAGTTTATGGCTTTGAAGTCAGCGTCACAGACTGGACCAGAGCTTCCCTGGTGGCTCAGACGGTAAAGAAGCTGCCTGCAATGAAGGAGACCTGGGTTCCATCCCTGGGTCAGGAAGATCCCCTAGAGAGGGAAATGGCAACCCACTCCAATATTCTTGTCTGGAGAATTCCATGGACAGAGGAGCCTGGCAGGCTATAGTCCATGGGGGTGCAAAGAGTCAGACATGACTGAGCGACTAACACACTTTTCACAGACCGGGGGACAAGGCTGATGTGAAGCTACATCAGGAAAGCCCTGGTATTAATGCCTTCATACTTTCATTTTAGAGCACTTCATATCCCTCTGGATGCCTTGTCCTTCCTATGCCCAAGGTTGCCGAGTGGCCTAGCCCCTTTTCTCACGCTCTGCCCAGACCTGAAACACCCAGACTTGTTTTCACACCAAAATGATACTGCCCTCCTCACCCCATTACAGAGCCATTTTCTGGATGACATACTGTCAAAAATGGGGTGCTGATGATGAATAAGTTTACATAAATAATTCAGCCTAAAATAGGAGTCCTATGAATATTTTAGTGGAAAAGAAACATTCTAGGCAAGTATAAATTCTATGAACTTGAGAATTTTGTCAGCTTTGTTTACAACTGTGATTTGATAGAAAATTACCCCATTAATCAAAACAAAACAGGCCAGTAATAATAATATGGTTTAAAATGAGCCTCAGGAGAAAAATGTAGTAATGTTTGCCAAATTTGGAGTGTACTATATCATTTTGGTATTAGAGAAAATCTCAGCAATAATAACAACAGTGAAAAACTACTTTCTCAGATGGGACTATAATTTCATAATAAGTTTAACTCTGATTTATATGCATTCAGAAAACAAATACTATATTAAGCTTCAAAAGGAATGAGTCACATAAGGCAGAGAGATGCCATCAACAGAAGGTCAGACAAGAGATCAAAGAACATCCTTTGGGCAATGTGAACACAGTCTGATGCAGAATTTTTCAAACTTCATGTCATGAGGGTGGTAGAACCAATTCAGTGAGTTTTAACCAAACTCTTCTTTCTAGTGGTATAAAATTGAAAGAATTGAATGGACTGAATTAGAATGGAGGGGAATGGAATGGAATGGAGATGCTAAGATCTGTATACACATGTATTTCAAATATGAGTACCTATACCATGAAATGCAACTGTGGCCTAAACTGTTTGAAAGCTATACGTCTAAGGTGCCAGTTAGTTGGTAAACTCATTTTAGCCTCAAAATGTATGTGTAGAAGCCGAACATATACGATAGACCCGTGGAAATCTGCTCCCACTGAAGCTGTTGTGAATGGAGTCAGCCCTGCCCGCTCACTCCAGTCCTTCTTCCTCTGAGAAGCAGAGTCTGAAAACCCCTGGTCTAGAACTTAGACTTTTCCAGCCTAAGGATGCTTAGCGTTAAAGTGTGAAGAAGCCAATAATAGCATCTTCTGTCCCACTCAAATTCTGAATTAGCTCAGAAGCAATGAAGTCAAGCAGATGAGGATCAGGCATCTGCATAATGCTGACAAAGGCTGGGCCACAGCGAAGGCGTGAGACAGCAGTGATTCTCATGGTCTGCACTGCACGCTTCGACAAAAATGAGCAGTTAGAGCAGTGCTGGAAGCCTGGAAGGCCCAAACTTACCTCCCGCTCAGAGGCAGAGGCTCAGAGTGGACAGGCTCACCCCAGGAGCAGAGGCAAGGGAAGGCTCCGTGAGCCCAGCGCAAGTCAACACATCCAGGAGCACTGCCGTAAACGAGGCCCCTCTACAAGGAAACGCGAAGCAGACGGAAAGAAGCGTCATCTCCGTGAACCTCAGCAAAATGGACTGTGCTTTTCTTTCATGGCACTTAATGGAATTGGAATCCATGTCTGCCTCCCATGGAAGACTACTAAACTTCTTGAAGACAGAGACTGTATCCGTTCTACACTGCTTGCTTCCAGCATTTCAGTTCAGTTCAGTTCAGTGGCTCAGTCGTGTCCGACTCTTTGCGACCCCATGAATCGCAGCACGCCAGGCCTCCCTGTCCATCACCAACTCCCGGAGTTCACTCAGACTCACATCCATAGAGTCCATGATGCCATCCAGCCATCTCATCCTCCGTCATCCCCTTCTCCTCCTGCCCCCAATCCCTCCCAGCATCAGAGTCTTTTCCAATGAGTCAACTCTTCGCATGAGGTGGCCAAAGTACTGGAGTTTCCAGCATTTAGTGCACACTAAATGCTCATGAATGTACTATAGGAACAAAACTAACGCAACATGAATACAACAAATGTATTAATGCTGTCAAGATAACAACCAGAACACTGACACCCCATCTCCAATATCAAGGTATTGGAAAATTGAATAATATTCATTCAACGGCAGACAAAATTGACAGGCCCACTCTGGAGGGTATTCTAAAGATTACCTCTTGATGAACAAAGAAAAAACAACTTGGCCTCCTCAGAGAAAAAGGTCCATAGAAGAGTAGTAACTCTAGCCTAAAGGAAGAAAAACAAGAGCAACTTTTCTTCCTTCTGGAAATCCCCAAAGAAGTCATCAGGTTCTTAAAAGACAGACTTTTCTCTCACTCTCTCTTCACTGTAAATAAACTACAAATCACATCTTTCATCTTCTTCTGTGGGAAAACAGCTTTGATTCATCAAGCCTGGCTTCTAAAAAGGCTCAAGCCTTTTAAATCTACAAGGTGGTTGAGGAGATGCTGTCACAATCAATGAATCCACAAGAAATTTAAATAACAGAAATTGTGGCCGTGTTTCTCCATACTGCAGGCTCACACTTCTCAGAAGCAACGTGTCTCCAGCCACTGAAGAGTCTTATTAACATGAGCAGCATATGAGTTTCAGCGGGAATATACAGGGACACTAGGGACAGCCGCCTGCCAAAAATCTCTCCTTCGCTCTTCCCACTAAGGAACCTGAAATTCCCGTGTTATTCACTCCTGTGATGAAAGGCTATGGAAACTCAAGATCTGCATATATTTTGAGTAGATGAGCCTGTTTGACCTTTATATCTTCCCCTTATGGACTTCCAGCCTGTCAACAATGATTATTGTTGCTTTAAACAGAAATTAATCTTATCCTTTCCACACACACAAAAGCAATGTTTTAATAATAACAGGCACACTTATTTCTCATGTAAAAGGAACCAGACTGAATGATAACACTCAAAGTTTGGAACGGTAGTCACCCCTGGTGGGGGGCATAGAGTGAAGGAGAGAGTTTAGACTCGAGACTTCAAAGTTACTTACAACATTCCTTTTCTTACACTAAATGGTACAGGGATTTTTTTCATTGTTGTTGTTATTCTTTACCCTTATACTTACTGAATTATTATCTCTATTTTAATCTATTTTCAAATAAAGCAATACAGTGAGAACAGATGAGATAAATAATTTCCTAATCTGCATCTCATTGATTCCAACATTTTATTCCTTCCCCAAACATCCTGAGTGCCTACTAAGCTTGAGAACATTGTGTTAGAGTTTGACATGACAAGGCTGAAAGAGAAACATCCCTGTTTTCAAAGAGTTCTGAGTATATTTATCTAATAATTAACATCTACTAAGAAATACATACCTGTACATAAACGAATCTAATAAAATGCAGAATACAAAATTAATTTAACAGAGCTGGACTTCTCTCAAGTCCTCTATGCTACATAAATGATCTGAGGAATTTTGTACAGACACACAGCGAGATCAAAACGAAGCTGCCAGCTCTAAAAGTGAGGTCAGCCAGTTTTCCAGGTCCCATCTGGGGCTACAGGGCACCCCTCTGCGCCATGTGCTGTCTTTTCGACACATGGTGAACCCAATCCAGAATTCTGAGAAAGAGCACTGCAACATCAGAAAATGCTGACCAGCTCAATGAGAAAACTTGTTCATCTGAAATCATCTTTTAAAATATACACCCATTGCCCACAGCCTTGAGAAAATTACATATAGTCATTGAAAAATATGAGGGTGTTCAGCATGTACAGGCCAGCTCATCTCTATTAATCTGGAAAGTCATTTCCTTTTCTTTGAACTAATTTGGTTTGGTTTGCTTAAGGGCCCCAATTCCTTTCTTTCACCTTCATTTTAGGACTGCTATGAAATTCAGCCCTTGGCCCACACAGAAATTCCAAATCATTTAACCTCCTTGCTCATGCACGTCTGCACCAAACAAGTCACTCTATTTGCCAATTATTCCATAACTTTCAGACTAAGACATGTTCGATTGCAATACAGAGATAAGAAAGACACTGAATATCCTGAAGTGTTTTTTTTTTTTTTTTAAGAATTGAAATG
This sequence comes from Capra hircus, assembly GCF_001704415.2. Taxonomy (NCBI): domain Eukaryota; kingdom Metazoa; phylum Chordata; class Mammalia; order Artiodactyla; family Bovidae; genus Capra; species Capra hircus. The sequence continues at coordinate 5,123,885 of NC_030812.1, forward strand.
AATAGGGTTGTGAATCTATTGGCAAAATAATCATTATGCTCAAGGAAGAAATGTCTAATAGAGTTGCAGCTTAAGAGAACCAGGAAAGTAAAGGAGAAAAAGTATGGAATTTAGGGTCAGGGATACGCCTTTTAAACCCCAATTCTTCCATTTTGTTAACCATATGACCCTGAAGAAATTCTAAACCTTTAAAATAAGGATAAAACATAAGACCTTTGAGAATTAAATGACAAAGTGAAAGCCCTGAACCCCTAGCAGACAATAGGGCTTAATAATCCAACTCTTAGACATTTTCATGATATACTTATGTAGAGGCAATGTTGAAATATCACTGATAAATGTAAACATGAAGGAAAGCGGTTATCTGCCAAAATTCCTGTTGCTGAATTTTAAGATGTTTGAAATCAATCTTACAACTCAATATCTAGTATCTGAATACTGAATTATGTCAATTGTAAAACACTCTATGGAAGTGATTTTTCAATTTTAGTTTGAACATATACATCAGTCACCTGAGAGTTTGTGAAAATACAGGGTTAGGGTTCTCTCTTTAGAGAAGATGGTTTAAGAGGATTGAGGTGGTTCAGTAATTTGCATCTTAATAAATTTCCAGGTGTTCTGATGGAGATGGTCCTCAATTACATTCTGATCAATTCTACCTTATTCACAATGTATTTGTATATTTATAATGTATTTTTGAAATTTTTTTAAAGAAATGGATCAGATGAGCCATCATCTCTAATGCTAAGAACTATCAGTAGGACATTAGTGGGATTGGTGAAATAAGAACCTCCAAAATCTGCTTTAATGAGAACATGGAAAAATTTTATCAAAATCAAACACTTTCAGAACTTTGAAAATTAGCGAAAGAAAGGCTAACAACAGTTTGCAGAGAGCATCTATTCAACAACAAAAAATAGCTGAATCTTGAGAAGAATAGCAAACTTTCTGGAGTTTTAATTTGCCCTGTTCCCATTCCACTTGCCACAGCCCTGAAGTAGCTTTGAAAACCAACAGCCTCACAATAATGGTAACCATGAAAGCCAGCTAAAACTAGAACCAGATAGAAAACCAGTAAGTAAGAAAAGGGAAATCCCAGTTTCCTCATCTATGAAATATAGTCAATACTTTATCTACCGTAAAGAACTGTGTTTGTTGTTGTTGCTGTTGTTCAGTCATCCAATTGTGTCCAATTCTTTGTGACCTCATGGACTGCAGCACACCAGGCCTCCCTGTCCCTCACCATCTCCCAAAGTTTGCCCAGGTTCATGTCCATTGCATCAGTGATGCCAAACAGTCATCTCATCCTCTGATGCCCTCTTGTCCTTCTGCCCTCAATCTTTGCCAGCATCAGGGACTTTCCCAATGAGTCACCTGTTCACATCAAATGACCAAAATACTGGAGCTTCAACTTCAGCATCAGTCCTTCCAATGAGTTTTCAGAGTCGATTCCCCTTAAAACTGACTGGTTTGATATCCTGGCTGTCCAAGAGACTTTCAGGAGTCTTTTCCAGCACCACAGGGTAAAGGCATCAATTCTTTGACATTTTGCCTTCTTTACAGTCCAGCTCTCACAACCGTACATGATCACTAGGAAGACCAGAGCCTTGACTATATGGACCTTTGTCGGCAGAGTGATGTCTCTGGTTTTCAACACACTGTGTAGGTTTTTCACGGCTTTCCTGCCAAGAAGCAATCGAATTCTGATTTCATGGCTGCAGTCAATATCCACAGTGATATTAGAATCCAAGAAGAGGAAATCTGTCACTACTTCCACCTTTTCCCCTTCTGTTTTCCATGAAGTAATGGGGCCGGATGCCATGATCTTAGTTATTTTTTTAATATTTAGTTATAACCCAGCTCTTTCACTCTCCTCCTTCACCCTCATCAACAGGCTCTTTAGTTCTTCTTTGCTTTCTGCTATTAGAGTGGTATCATCTGCCTATCTGAGGTTGCTGATGTTTCTCTCACCTCTCCTGATTCCAGGTTGTAACTCATCCAGCCCGGCATTTCTCATGATGTGCTCAGTGTATAGGTTAAACAAACAGGGTGATAGCAGGCAGCCCTGCCATACTCCTTCCTCAAGCTTGAATCAATCAGTTGTTCCATACAGGGTTCAAACTATTGCTTCTTGACCCATATACAGGTTTCTCAGGAGACAGGTAAAATGGTCTGGTATTCCCATCTCTTTAAGAGCTTTCCACAATTTGTTATGATCCACACAGTCAAAGGCTTTAGCATAGTCAATGAAATAGGGATTGATGTTTTTCTGGAATTCCCTAGCTTTCTCTATGTTTCAGTGAATGTTGGCAATTTGATCTCTGGTTCCTCTTCCTTTTCTAAACCCAGCTTGGACATCAGGAAGCTCTTGGTTCACATAATTCTGAAGCCTACCTCGCATGCGAGATTTTAAGCATGACCTTACTAGCATGGGAGATGAGCGCAACTGTTCAATGGTTAGCACGTACTTTAGTACTATCCTTCTTAGAAACTGAGATGAGGATTGACCTTTTCCAGTTCTCTGGTCACTGATGGCTCTTCCAGATTTGCTGATATATTGACTGCAACACCTTGACGGCATCATCCTTTAGGGTTTGGGATAGTTCTGGAATTCCATCACATCCACTAGCTTTATTAACAGCACTGGCTCCTAAGGCCCACTTGACTTCACTCTCCAGAATGTCTGGATCCAGGTAGCTGACCACACAATCATAGTTATCAGTTCATTAATATCTTTTTTGTACAGTTCTGCATATTCTTTCCATCTCTTCTTGATCTCTTCAATGCCTACTAGGCCTCTACCATTTCTGTCATTTATAGAGGAATGTTCAGTTCAGTTCAGTCAACTCAGTCGTGTCCGACTCTTTGCGACCCCATTAACCGCAGCACGCCAGGCCTCGCTGTCTATCACCAACTCCCAGAGTCTACTCAAACTCATGTCCATTGAGTCAGTGATGCCATCCAGCCATCTCATCCTCTGTCGTCCCCTTCTCCTCCTGCCCCCAATCCCTCCCAGCATCAGGGTCTTTTCCAATGAGTCAACTCTTCTCATGAGGTGGCCAAAGTATTGGAGTTTCAGGTTTAGCATCAGTCCTTCCAATGAACACCCAGGACTGATCTTTAGAATGGACTGCTTGGATCTCCTTGCAGCCGAAGGGACTCTCAAGAGTCTTCTCCAACACCACAGTTCAAAAGCATCAATTCTTCAGCGCTCAGCTTTCTTCACAGTCCAACTCTCACATCCATACATGACCACTGGAAAAACCATAGCCTTGACTAGATGGACCTTCGTTGGTAAAGTAATGTCTCTACTTTTTAATATGCTATCTAGGTTGTTCATAACTTTCCTTCCAAGAAGTAAGCGTCTTTTAATTTCATGGCTGCAGTCACCATGTGCAGTGATTTTGAAGCTCCAAAAAATAAAGTCTGACACTATTTCCACTGTTTCCCCATCTATTTGCCATGAAGTGATGGGACCAGATGCCATGATCTTCGTTTTCTGAATGTTGAGCTTGAAGCCAACTTTTTCACTCTCCTCTTTCCCTTTCATCAAGAGGCTTTTTAGTTCCTCTTCACTTTCTGCCATAAGGGTGGTATCATCTGCATATCTGAGATTATTATATTTCTCCCAGCAATCTTGATTCCAGCTTGTGCCTCTTCCAGCCCTGCATTTCTCATGATGTACCCTTCATATAAGTTAAATAAGCAAGGTGACAATATACGGCCTTGACGTACTCCTTTTTCTATTTGGAACCAGTCTGCTGTTCCATGTCCAGTTCTAACTGTTGCTTCCTGACCTGCATATAAATTTCTCAAGAGGCAGGTCAGGTGGTCTGGTATTCCCATCTCTTTCAGAATTTTCCACAGTTTATTGTGATCCAAACAGTCAAAGGCTTTGGCATAGTCAGTAAAGGAGAAATAGAAGTTTTTCTGGAACTGTCTTGCTTTTTCCATGATCCAGCAGATGTTGGCAATTTGATCTCTGGTTCCTCTGCGTGTTCTAAAACCAGCTTGAACATCTGGAAGTTCATGGTTCACGTATTGCTAAAACCTGGCTTGGAGAAGTTTGGAGATTACTTTATTAGCATGTGAGATGAGTGCAATTGTGCGGTAGTTTGAGCATTCTTTGGCATTGCCTTTCTTTGGGATTGGAATGAAAACTGACATTTTCTAGTCCTGTGGCCACTGCTGAGTTTTCCAAATTTGCTGGCATATTGAGTGCAGCACTTTCACAGCATCATCTTTCAGGATTTGAAACAGCTCAACTAGAATTCCATCATCTCCACTAGCTTTGTTTGTAGTGATGCTTTCTAAGGCCCACTTGACTTCACATTCCAGGATGTCTGGCTCTAGATGAGTGATCACACCATCATGATTATCTGGGTCGTGAAGATCTTTTTTGTACAGTTCTTCTGCGTATTCTTGCCACCTCTTCTTAATATCTTCTGCTTCTGTTAGCTCTATACGATTTCTGTCCTTTATTGAGCCCATCTTTGCATGAAATGTTCCCTTATGTCTAATTTTCTTGAAGAGATCTCTAGTCTTTCCCATTCTGTTCTTTTCCTCTATTTCTTTGCATTGATCACTGAGGAAGGCTTTCTTATCTCTCCTTGCTATTCTTTGGAACTCTGCATTCAGATGCTTATGTCTTTCCTTTTCTGCTTTTCTTTTTGCTTCTCTTCTTTCCACAGCTATTTGTAAAGCCTCCTCAGACAGCCTTTTTGCTTTTTTGCATTTCTTTTTCATGGAAATTGTCTTGATCCCTGTCTCCTGTACAATGTCACGAACCTCCGTCCATAGTTCATCAGGCACCCTATCTATCAGATCTAGGCCCTTAAATCTATTTCTCACTTCCACTGTATAATCATAAGGGATTGGATTTAGGTCATACCTGAATGGTCTAGTGGTTTTCCCTACTTTCTTCAATTTGAGTCTGAATTTGGCAATAAGGAGTTCATGATCTGAGCCACAGTCAGCTTCCGGTCTTGTTTTTGCTGACTGAATAGAGTTTCTCCAACTTTGGCTGCAAAGAATATAATCAATCTGATTTCGGTGTTGACCATCTGGTGATATCCATGTGTAGAGTCTTCTCTTGTGTTGTTGGAAGAGGGTGTTTGCTATGACGAGTGTGTTCTCTCGGCAAAACTCTATTAGCTTTTGCCCTGCTTCATTCTGTACTCCAAGGCCAAATTTTCCTGTTACTCCAGATGCTTCTTGACTTCCTACTTTTGCATTCTAGTTCCCTATAATTGTGGAGAAGGCAATGGCACCCCACTCCAGTACTCTTGCCTGGAAAATCCCATGGACGGAAGAGCCCGGTGGGCTGCAGTCCATGGGGTCGCTAAGAGTAGGACACGACTGAGCGACTTCACTTTCACTTTTCACTTTCATGCACTGGAGAAGGAAGTGGCAACCCACTCCAGTGTTCTTGCCTGGAGAATCCCAGGGACGGGGGAGCCTGGTGGGCTGCCATCTCTGAGGTCGCACAGAGTCGGACACGACTGAAGCAACTTAGCAGCAGCAGCCCCTATAATTGGGAGTGAAGGTTAAATGAGATAATGCATGTCACATCTTAGCATAGGGCCTGGTAGATAATAAGTAAATAAGAAAGATACTATGAAAATTACCATGCATTTAATCATTTTCCACACCAAATGCAGAGACTTTCACAGACTAACTTGTATATTGCCGCATATCCATTTTGAGTTAAAATCAATTTTTTTTTAATAACAAGATTTCTATACTTTCTTCCTCTTGTACTCAAGAATCTTCACAGCTTCCAATTGACATATATTCTTTTTAGCAATGAAGGAAAATTCTCCCATTATTGAGCTATGCTTTTATGTGAATTCTACAAAATTGCATGTAATTTTATAGTTTAAAAAAATACAGTTGCAAATATTCAATATTCTGCTAATTCGATTTTGAATTATAGATGTCAAGTATTGTGTTTATAATAAAAACATAATAATATGTTTTATTAGACTTTGTTGGAAAGCAAAAATTATACAATTTTAGAATGTTTTTATGAATAAATTTAATATACTGAAAATAAAAATTATGAAAAAGATTCCTATGTGCTGATGGAGACATTTATGCAAACAAGTAAATGAAGAGTTTTCCCCACAGCGATTTCTACAGCTGAGTTAGAGGAGAGGGCAACATCTTCAGATATCATACAGGACTGTCTCTAGGAAAAGAGCAGGCAATCTAAGAGAATGTAGTTGCTAGCTGCATTTGTAATAACACTGAAAATGTAAAAAAAAAAAAAAAAAAAAAATCAGCAACCTGAGAGACAGGCAGGATTTCATGACTTACCCCAGTTTTATCAGAGAATATCACTGTCACAAGAGGTTAAATCACTTGACTAATATACAGATTCCACATCTAATTCTTCATCTCCTTTTACATTTTGTCTCTCTTTGACCTTCTATGTCATTAGAAAAGACAGACCTGATTTTCCTCTCATCTCAGTGACTCAGCACTCCTCAAAATATCAAAGTTCTCCTTGTTATGGTCCAGGTAACTACGAGGAAAATACTCTTTGAGGATTCAAGATAATATTTTTAGGAAGGATCCAATATTAATTTTTTATTTTTCTAAGGCTAAGCTTGGGCAAACAATCTATTTTAAATTCTCCTCTCAAACATCCAAATAAAATAATTATCATCACACCTTTTTAGCTGAAACATTCAATTTTTACTTTGAAAGTTCAATGCCCAATAATCCACACTGAAGATAAGAGCCTCCCTCATGTGTATGGCAGGTACCCTGCTGGAGATTTCATGGAACAATATCCAGATGCTAAGTCCACAGTAACACAGAAACAGAAAAGGACTTCATTTCCACTAGGGATGGTACTTAAATATTCTAATTATCCTGGAAAACTACTCCATTAAGAAATCTAAAGATAAAAACAAGACCTAGTATTAAAACCTACGATTACCATTAAAAGATAATTGACATATTATCCAGGCAATCAGCAATTCCTTTGGATAAAGATGCTTACAATTTCTCAATTAATCTGTTAGCAGATGTTTCTTCTAGATCTGTATTCCTTTTTACATAGTTAACAAATAATTATTAAGAATCTATTTCTTCTCAGTTTTAAAAAGGAGCAAATTACTAATATACAAAACAACATGGACAGATTTCAAAAGCATTACGCTAAGGGAAAGAAGACAGGCACAAAAGACTACCCACTGTGTGAGACCATTTCTATGATATTCTAGAAAAGGCAACACTATAGGAACAGAAAACAAATTGATTTCCAGGAGCTGGGGATGAAAGCAAAGTAAGGGATTGATGCACAGAGGAAGGAGAGAACCTTAAAAGTGATGAAACTGTTCTTTATCTTGATCCTGGTAAAAACTACATGACTCCAAGTTTGTCAAAACACATGAAAATATGCACATCAAAATTTAAATTGCATTGTGCATCAATTATTTTGCAATTATAAAAAAAGAATCAGTTACAAAATCTTAACACACACACACACCAAATCACAAAGAACCAACCACACATCAGAGGGGAGATTAGCACTGGAAATGAAATGTGAACAAGATACACAGAGTCCCTTGATCTCAGGAGCTTGTACCTCGGGAGGCAAAGAGACTTTTTAAAAACAATCACAGGGACTTCCCTGGTGGTTCAGTGGTTAAGAATATGGTGGCCAGGGGACTTGGGTGGCAGGTGACACAAGTTCAGTCCCTAATCCAGGAAGTTTCCACTATGCCCAAGCTAGAACTGAGGTCCAAACACCCTAGAGCCCACGCTCTGCAACAAAAGAAACCACTGCAAGAAACCCACACGCCGTAACTAGAGAATAGCCCCTCTCACAGCAACTAGAGAAAGCCCTCGCACAGCAAGAAAGACCCAGTGCAGCCAAAACCAAAATTTTAAAAAATAAAATAAAGATAATCACAGGAAAACATATAATCGCAAATCTGAGTCAGTACAACAAGAGGTCAAATAGAATAGATGATATACAGAGACCCAAAGGAGACCTTTGTGAATTATACGGATTTGATTTGAAAGGTTTCAAGTGGCAAGAGTTATCTAGAGCTCAGAGGAATGCGGGTCTTTCATTTCATCACTTGGATCCTAGAAACTGGGAAAACAGCTACAGTTTTTCTGAAAGACTAAAAAATAGAGACTAGAGAAGTCTGTTAAGCCGAAAGGAATCTCCTCATATTAAAATTCCAGGACACTTTCACTCACTCCCTGGACAAGGGAACAAACTGTGTGTGAGATTGTTACTCATAGAAAAGGCAGTTTTAATTAAGCTCATTTGTATGTTATTAATAAAAACATGTAATATTTATGAGCTTGATTCTTGTCTGCTCCTTGCCTCTCATTCTGTTTAATTAGCTGTGTGTAGGAGGTGCTGAATTGCAAGAGCCTCTTTATTTTACAGTGATATTCCCAGTACAGTTTGAGATGCATTTGAAACATAACAAAGAGAAAATCAAATTGTTCCTTTGGCCCTAATATAAAAGGAAGTCTGTGGGCTCACACCTTCATTGAAATTGCTCCCACATTTGAATTACATTCCATCCATGGTGGTTAATTTGAGAAATAACTTGCCCCATGGGTAGAATATTTTCAGAATTACCAAAAAAGAAAATTCAATCCATTATTGATTATTGTGAAAATAAGCAAGCAGACACTTAAACATCACCATATGTATGCGTACAAATACATATACACATGCATCCATATGTATGTCACATACACATTTTTAAAATTAATTTATTTTAATTGGGGGCTAATTACTCTACACTATTGTAGTGGTTTTGCCATACACTGACATGAATCAGCCATGGGTGTACATGTGTCACCCATCCTGAACCCCCCTCACACCTCCCTCCGCATCCCATCCCTCTGGGTCATCCCAGTGCACCAGCCCTGAGCACCCTGTCTCATGCATCGGACCTGGGCTGGCAACCTGTTTCACATATGGTAATATACATGTTTCAATGCCATTCTCCCAAATCATCCCACCCTGGTGGCTCAGAGGTTAAAGTGCCTGCCTGCCACGCAGGAGACCTGGGTTTGATCCCTGGGTCAGGAAGATCCCCTGGAGAAGGAAATAGCAACCCACTCCAGTATTCTTGCCTGGAGAACTCCATGGAGGGAGGAAGCCTGGTAGGCTAGAGTCCCTGGGGTTGCAAAGAGTCGGACACGACTGAGCTACTCCACTTCACTTTCGCCTTCTCCCACAGAGTCCAAAAGTCTGTTCTTTACACCTCGGTCTCTTTTGCTGTCTCACATATAGGGTCATCGGTACCATCTTTCTAAATTCCATATATATGCATTAACATACTGTATTGGTGTTTTTCTTTTTTTTTTTTTTTTGAAAAACAAAAAAGATTTTATTCATGAAACTTCTAACACTGACTATAACAACAGCTTTTGGAAAAGGTACAGTGCCATGTTACAAAAGTTCTCTAGCTTATTTATCTGAGCAACATAAAAGTTCTAGTGTTTTTTAGGATATCATTTAGAAATACATATAATTAATGTCATTATATAAATTTAGACCGATGTTAATAGCAGGGAATATGTTTTTATTCAATAAAAAAGCAACTCTGAGCACAAGATACAAACTAAAAGTCCTAGACCATTTTCAAGATTTTTTTCCTTTTATTTATTTATTTTTTCCATCAATCATTTTATTTTATTTTATTTTTAATTTTTATTTTTACTTTATTTTACTTTACAATACTGTATTGGTTTTGCCATACATTGACATGAATCCACCATGGGTATACATGTGATCCCAAACATGAACCCCCCTACCACCCCACAACATCCCTCTGGGTCATCCCCGTGCACCAGCCCCAAGCATGCTGTATCCTGCATCGGACATAGACTGGTGATTCGATTCTTACATGATAGTATACATGTTTCAATGCCATTCTCCCAAATCATCCCACCCTCTCCCTCTCCCTCTGAGTCCAAAAGTCCGCTATACACATCTGTGTCTTTTTTGCTGTCTTGCATACAGGGTCGTCATTGCCATCTTTCTAAATTCCATATATATGTGTTAGTATACTGTATCAGTGTTTTTCTTTCTGGCTTACTTCACTCTGTATAATCGGGTCCAGTTTCATCCATCTCATCAGAACTGATTCAAATGTATTCTTTTTAATGGCTGAGTAATACGCTATTGTGTATATGTACCACAGCTTTCTTATCCATTCATCTGCTGATGGACATCTAGGTTGTTTCCATGTCCTGGCTATTATAAACAGTGCTGCGATGAACATTGGGGTACATGTGTCTCTTTCAATTCTGGTTTCCTTGGTGTGTATGCCCAGCAGTGGGATTGCTGGCTCATAACGCAGTTCTAATGAAACTAGATCACTTTCTAACACCGCACACGAAAATAAACTCAAAATGGTGTTTTTCTTTCTGACTTACTTAACTCTGTATAATAGGCTCCAGTTTCATCCACTTCATTAGAACTGGTTCAAATGCATTCTTTTTAATGGCTGAGTAATATTCCATTGTGTATATGTACCACAGTTTTCTCATCCATTTGTCTGCCGATGGACATCTAGGTTGCTTTCATGTCCTAGCTATTGTAAACAGTGCTGAGATGAATGCTGGGGTACACGTCTCTTTCAGTTCTGGTTTCCTCAGTAAATCACAGCAGGATCCTCTATGACCCTCCTCTCAGAGTAATGGAAATAAAAGCAAAAATAAGCAAATGGGACCTCAGTTCAGTTCAGTTGCTCAATCGTGTCCGACTATTTCCGACCCCATGAATCGCAGCACACCAGGCCTCCCTGTGCATCACCAACTCCCAGAGTTCACTCAGACTCATGTCCATCGAGTCAGTGATGCCATCCAGCCATCTCATCCTCTGTCGTTCCCTTCTCCTCCTGCCCCCAATCCTTCCCAGCATCAAAGTCTTTTCCAATGAGTCAACTCTTCACATGAGGTGGCCAAAGTACTGGAGTTTCAGCTTTAGCATCATTCCTTCCAAAGAAATCCCCAGGGCTGATCTCCTTCAGAATGGACTGGTTGGATCTCCTTGCAGTCCAAGGGACCTAATTAAACTTAAAAGCTTTTGCACAATGAACGACACTTTAAGCAAGGTGAAAAGACAGCCTTCAGAATGGGAGAATATAATAGCAAATGAAGCAACTGACAAAGAATTAATCTCAAAAATATACAAGCAGCTCCTGCAGCTCAATTCCAGAAAAATAAATGACCCAATCAAAAAATAGACCAAGTAACTAAACAGACATTTTCCCAAAGAAGACATACAGATGGCTAACAAACACATGAAAAGATGTTCAACATCACTCATTATCAGAGAAATGCAACCCACAATGAGGTACCATCTCACACCAGTCAGAATGGCTGCTATCAAAGAGTCCACAAACAATAAATGCTGGAGAGGGTGCGGAGAAAACAGAACCCCCTTACACTGTTGGTGTGAATGCAAACTAGTACAGCCACCATGGAGAACAGTGCGGAGATTCCTAAAAAAACTGGAAATGGAACTCCCATACGACCCAGTAATCCCACTTCTGGGCACACACATTCTTCTTTGTTGTTATTTTTTTTAATTAAAGGGTAATTGCTTTACAGAATTTTGTTGACGTCAAACATCAACATGAACCAGCCATAGGATAAACGCATATATTCTTAAGAAGAAAAAAGTTCAGCTTTTTTTGTAAAGTTGATTAACAATGAAATCTACACCTTTAAGCACCTCAAACATGAAGTCACTGCAAAAGAAGAAAATAGGAGTATAATTAAAATAATAATGAACACTTACTTGGCACTGTATGCCAGGCATTCTTCTATGAGCATTTATACATATTGACTCATTTTAAACTCTCAGCACTCCTATAAGATAAATACTTTTATCACCAGTCTCATTTAAAATGGGAAAGGAGACTTGAAGAGGCTAAGGAACTCACATGACTAAGTTAAGTAAGAGTAGAGGTGGGGTTAGAACCTAAGATGCTGGCACGCTCCATTGCTTCAGTTGTATCTGACTCTTTGTGACCCCATGGACCGCAGCCTGCCAGTCCCCTCTGTCCATGGGATTCTCCTGGCAAGAATACTGGAGTGGGTTGCCGAGTCCTCCTTGCAGGGGATCTTCCTGACCCAGGGATCAGACCCATGTCTCCTGCATTGCAGGCGGATTCTTTACCACTGAGCCACCAGGCAAAGCCAGAACCTAAAATATTTGGCTCTAAATAGATTTCTGGATTCTGTTAGCTATGTGTCAATTGCATCAATTAGGTATAGCACATGTTTTGACACCCAGAGAAGTAGTTTTGCTTAACACTAAAACCACTGTAGATGTGGTCTTAGACTTCTGTCATGAATTAATTTTATTCCTAATCAGAGATATATATCCTTCTTATAAGAAAAACCTTAGAGTAAGTAATATAACTATCAGATAGCATAATTATGAATCCAAACACTGGAAAATCAAAGTTCCTTGAATTTTTACATGGTATTCAAAAAAGGTGGAGTGGGGCTAAGCACTGGAGTGGGTAAGGACATTTATTAGATATGTTAACATTTTATTTTGTTGACTTAAAAAATTTCAATAACACAGACACTGAGTTCAGCTTCTCCATCTCAGTGTGGACCTGCGAAATTTAGTCCTCACTTCTTGACTCCATCGCTCCACCTCCTCCTTGCGTGTTGGGTGTTTTTCAGGCCACAGTGGGGCCTGAGGCTATAGTGGCCCAGGTTTCTCGGCTTCCCTTCCTTAGCTCATCTTCCTTCTCTCAAGAAGACCCACCAGTAGGTATTCTTCTTTTGCATATACACTTCCCTCCACCACCTTTTCAATCTCTAATTACAGTTCCCTCTGCCCAGTTCCCTGAAATCTCAGTTGGTAAAGAGTCCACCTGCAATGCAGGAGACCCCGGTTCGATTCCTGGGTTGGGAAGATCCCCTGGAGAAGAAAAAGGCTACCCACTCCAGTATTCTGGCCTGGAGAATTCCATGGACTGTATAGTCCATGGTCGGAAAGAGTCGGACACAACTGAGCGACTTTCACTTTCACACTTTCTATCTAGCTAGGCTTCCCTTTGGAGAAGGAAATGGCAGCCCACTCCAGTGTTCTTGCCTGGAGAATCCCAGGGACGGGGAAGCCTGGTGGGCTGCTGTCTATGGGGTCACACAGAGTCGGACACGACTGAAATGACTTAGCAGCAGCGGCGGAGGCGGCTCAACAGTAAAGAATCTGCCTGCAATGCCAGAGATGCGGGAGACGTGGGTTCAATCCTGGATCAGGAGGACTGCCAGTGCTGGAAATGGCAACTCACGCCAATATCCTTGCCTGGAAAATCCAATGGACAGAGGGGCCTGGCGGCCTACAGTCCATGGTCTGACCAAGGGTTGGATATAGACCGGGCGTGCGTGCAGGCACTGCCAGTGAAGACCACCAGCACTCCCCCACCTAGACAAAGCACTGCTGATGCGGCACCCTGGCTTCAGTCCCCTCTCTGGAATTTCAGCATGCTATATCCCCCTTGGGCTATGCAATAGAAAATCATAGTATGGAATTTGAAGATTACATTTTCTCATGTCAAGTGAGATTAAACAACCTCTTGAATGGGCATTTTACTTGAATGGCTTGGCCAAATCCACATGACAAGCAGTGGCTACTGAACTTGGGACAAATTCAGTAGGAAGGTGAAATGAAGGACACTGTCACAACAGAAAGAGCAAGGCAGTAAATCTAATAAGGCCTTTGGCAGTGTTTGGGGGTAAACAATAGATTTCAGTCTGACAAGACCATGTTGTATTTGTTGAATACTAAACAGACATTGTTGTCAAACAGAGAGAGAGGGGTTCTTAAAACAAAGTATCTGTCTTTAAAGCAAGCCTATGTGTTCTTTGTTCTAACTGGGAGTTTAGACACATACAAATGATGAAATGTGGCAAAATGTCCTCACACAAACTGAACACAGAAGTGCTAAGAAGAAAGTGTTGATTAAAAGGATGTAGGGCTAACCAGACTTCCAAAAATGACTGGGTTTTGAAACAAGTTTTGAAGATGGTGACTGAAGGCAACTAGCCCAGAAGAAGTGGAGAATTTCTAGAGGTTATATAAGAAGCTGTTCACAAACCTGACATGGTAAGGCTGAAAATTTGATAGCTGGTTATTAAGTATGTAAGATAGTTATTTCAAAGATGCCAACACGTTTTTTCTGCTAGTTTTATATTTTTTTAAATTTAGCCAGAAGTGGAGGCATCATTCATAGTGGGTGGGCAAGGGATTCTCTTTTGTCTTGGATAAAATTCTTAGAGCATTTGATTACATGAAAAGAAACCCTAAATTCAAGTCCAGCATGGAAAACATGAGACCATGAAGAGTAAACTACTCTGTACGCTTTCGTCAAAGGTTGTCATCAACGTGGACTGAGTGCTCTCTGGGAGAAGGGACTTCCATAACTCTCTAGAGCCAGTGAAGACCCGATGGCCTGGGCCATTAGGCCAGGCAGGAGAGACAGGTCAAAGCCACCATGTGGGAAGGCGCCCATGCGCTCAGCCGAGCCTGACTCTTTGCGACCCCGTGGACTGTAGCCTGCCAGGCTCCTCTGTACATCCGTCCAGCAAATCCTGACCAGATTACTTAAACTGGCCCCTGCAACATCATAGCAGGACTGGGCTTAGAGAAACTGTGAAAGATTCAGAGAACAGTAAGAGGCCTCGTTTGAGTGGCCTGACCAGTGAACTCTAGTGATAGCGAGCTTTCAGGTTACTTTTCCTTTTCTGCAGAGTAATTCTCTCCTGTCATCCTCAAATCATTGGTAAAGTTTTGTAAACTAGCAGCCTGGTCTTAGAAGGGCTGAGAAAGTGAACTGTGTCCACATTGAGAGATTCTCAGCAGCCAGGACAAGCAGTTGTGAAATCTCCAGAGTCCATCCACAGAAAAGCCTAGAACACTAAGCCAGAGTTGACAGCCCATTAAAGGCTAGACTTCTTGATAATTTGGGAGTGCAAAGGGGGCCTGCAAATTGTCATTAGGTATTAAATAGAAGGGTAAGCCCTGGAGCCCGGAGAACTTGTGATATATCAGGATATCCTGAGATACGTCACTATAGAAAATAGATAAACTCTCATAGCATTTATATTTTAATTAGAAATACAGGAAATAAATAAAGCAAGTGATAAGTACTATTAAGATTAAAAAACAAAACAAAACAAAACCTACTGCGAAGGAGAAACGTTCGGAGACCATAAAAGTCCAGAGTCACAATTTTATAAATAAAAAGCACAGAGATGCACCACTCATTGGAAATCCACAGGGGTGAGCACTAGCTACTTATAATTAGCTGTAACTAGCTGTGAAACCCAGAGAAAGTCAGGTAACTTCTCTGAGCCACAATCCTGGGATTTCTTTGGAAGGAATGATGCTAAAGCTGAAGCTCCAGTACTTTGGCCACCTCATGCAAAGAGTTGACTCATTGGAAAAGACTCTGATGCTGGGAGGGATTGGGGGCAGGAGGAGAAGGGGACGACCGAGGATGAGATGGCTGGACGGCATCACGGACTCAATGGACGTGAGTCTGAATGAACTCCGGGAGATGGTGATGGACAGGGAGCCCTGGCGTGCTGCGATTCATGGGGTCGCAAAGAGTCGGACACGACTGAGCGACTGAACTGAACTGAACATAAGTGAAGGAAATTAGATTGGATCAATTCTAAGATAAATAGAAAAACTTTTAAAAAGAATGAAAGGAAAAGCTGAAGGAAAAAGCAAGCCATTGTAGTAAACAGCAATTTCTCAAAAGCTCTGTAGCCATACGCCCTACTACTGTACCTTATTTTATTATGATTATCATAGATATATTTTTACCCACCTTCTCAGGAATTCACAATGCTTTAGTGACTAACCCCTCTGCTTCACAGCGGCTTCTTTTTTTATCTTAATAGTACTTATCTCTTGCTTTATTTAATTACGTCCTGTCTTTCTGATTAAAATAAAAGTGCTATGAGAACTTGTCTGTTTTCTTTACTGATCTGTTTTCAACATTTAACACAGTACTTGGCAAATAGTGGATTACCTTTTAGATCAGACACTGAAGTGGTTAAATTTTACATATTACAGTAAATAATAACCCAAAAGCAAAATATTAAGATTCCCCAGCTATGCTTTCAGTTACCGACCATGCACAGACTAATTCTACCTGAGAGATTTGTCTCCAGTGAAAAGTGTCCGATCAGACACGGAGTCGCGCCCCAGGATCCCACAAGACAGTTACTTCATGAAGTCAGGTACTGGAAAATTTCTGGTAAGCTTTTTTTTTAAATTTGCATTTCTCTTTAATGATCTGAGACCTTGATAACATAGAAAACACCAGGAGAAAGCCATGCTGGGTTGAGTGGGAATGGGGAACAAAGCTGAAAGCCTGTTAAGGCACCTGGTCTCATGAGATTACATTGCCATCATCCCCTTCATCAATAATTAACAGCAATGAAGTTCTTATTGTAATCAAGGCACAATAGCATGAATTTAAAACACCAAAGAACAACTTCTGGCACAAATAAAAAGTGAACCCTGTACCCAGAGAGAAAAAGACCAATATCTGGCTTGCTGAGCCTATTCCTAGGACCTAAGAGATTTCAAAGTTCCAGCTAAAGCTTTCACACCACTGGCTCCTAACTTTTTATCAGGAATAAAAACAGTTCCATCTGATCGATAATATTGGTGAAGTTTACCCATGAAAGCACCAATTTTTGCAATTAAAACTAAACTCAGCTCCTTCCAACTATTTTTTAAAAGAAAAATGGGCCATGAACTGGTGTTGGAAGAAACCCAAAGGGAGAGAAGAAAGTTGTGCAATGTCCATAGATTTTCCAACTAGACATAACACACACTGAGGTGAGGTCTACAGGGTGGGACTTTATTATTTACAGAGATAACCTCAAAAATTTCAACATCAGGTCTGAAGCACTGTAGAGTACTACTAGGGTAACAGAACACTCTGAAACACCAACTGAGCAGGTGTTAGAGAGAACTATGCTGCAGGGAGGATATACACTTTCCTGAACTGAGCCCAAGAGTCATACCCCTAGTTTTACCAAAGCTCTCCTTTTTCCCTCAGCAAAAAATAACACTTGACATCAAAAACATTCCTTCTAGTCCACAAGTTTGTCAAGAGTAATTTGTTTAGATAAAAGCTGTAGCACTCACTATAAGAAGCAGGAATCAACTTGTATCCATATACAATTTGTTTTTTCATTCAAAAACATCTTCCCAACTTGCATGGACACCTTTCCATGAATTGCCTGGACTGCCTGTCTTTCACCCTCCACACCCATCCCCCCCCCACCCACCCCCCCCCAACACACCCACTGCCTGTCTTTCACCCTCCACACACACACACACACACACACACACACACACACACACACACCCCTTCAGGACTAGTTAATACATGTTTAGGACTTGAGCTTCCTAAGGATATAACTAATATGCTCTATGTCCACACAGAATACTCACTCTTATGATATATACCAAGCACCAATCTGCCATTCAAAACCTTAGTCCTATTGTTTTTAGCTATTGATCTTGATATTTCTTTTCCCATTACTACTTCACTCTTTCAACTCCAGCATCTGAAATAATTTTGACTCTTCACAACAATCATTCCAGTTCTAATCTTAGTCTCAAATCACTTAGGATTCCATTATACTACTTCAGCTCTGTCCCTACGTCTTCACATCAACTCTAGGCCAATAAAAAGAATCTGGATTTTCCATCAGTCTTATGTTCTCCTTTCAACTAACTTTTTTTTTAAGTTTTTTGAAACTTAAAAATGGAGTCAAAACATTTTTGGTTATTGGGAACCAGAAAATATAACAGCTGAATTCACTGCACTGAAGACAATTAAAATTAGTAAGAACGGTTGATCCTGAAAAGTTATATAGCTATGCTAGCCCTGCATCTGGGTTTTTAGCATGTAATAGTTACTGTTATTTTGCTTCCTGAAGCAACAGTGCTTTGGAGAAAACATTAATTGACAAAATTAGCATAAATACTCTGCTTGCTAGAAATGTAGTCAGAGCTTAAATTTGCTCTTTTACATTTCAACCAGTGGTTTTCCTTGATGCCAAGGTTTCTGATTATGAGATTTTTTTTTTAAGAAAGTCATTAAAAGCCTCTGGTATAATCCACATAACAATAGAAGCATCCATGGATGCTAACTACCATGCTGGGAATAGGTTAATATCTTATTTTCATTCAAGTGTTGGTTGAGAAATCCCTATATATCAAGGCCCTGAGATATGCACAGAAGTTTCAACAATGAGACACACTATTCTCCTTAAGGGCTTTATAACCCAATGGAAGAGACAAGTAATGAGCAGCCAAGGACAATACAATGTGACATGATCAGGTGGTAAGGTAGCACATAAGTGGGATAACCCACAAGTAAGCCCAGGTCATGCTGGGTTCTAATTTAAGGGGCTTTCCTGGTGGCTCAGACAGTAAAGAATCCACCTGCAATGCAGGAGATCCAGGTTTGATTCCTGGGTCAGGAAGATCCTCTGGAGAAGGGAATCGCAACCTACTCTAGTATTCTTGCCTGGGAAATTTCATGGACAGAGGAGCCTGGCGGGTTACAGTCCATGGGGTCACAAAGACTTGGACACTACTGAGACACTCACACTTTCACTTCACTTTCAAGGTAGAAGATGAGGGGGGACATATATTGATTATCTGTTGATCTAACAAAAGACCACAAATTGAGCAGCTTATAGCAACACCCATTTATCACCTCACAGTTCTGCAGGTTAGAAATCAAGTGCACTTTCCCTGGTTCTCTGATCAGGGTCTCAAGAGACTGAAATCAAGGTGTGTTCAGGCTGGGAGGTTGTCTAGTGGCTTTAGAGAAGAATTCACTTCCTTATTCAAACTACTGGCTGAAGTCATTTCCTTGCACTCGTAGGACTGAAGTCCCTGGTCCCTTACTAGCTGTCAGCCAGGAGCTGCTCTCACCTCCTCAAGGCTGCCCACATCCCTTGGCACGAGTATTTTTCCATCCTCAAAGCCAACAATGCTGTGTCCAGTGCCCCTCTGTACTTTTAATCTCTCCCACTATCCTGTCTCCTACTTTGGCCTCATCTGCCACCAGCCAAAGAAAGCTCTTTGTTTCTAAGAGCTCCTGTGATTACAGTGGGCCTACCAGATAATCCAGTATGACCTCCTTATTTTAGGATCAACTGTGCAATGTAACATAACAAGCAGAGCAATCTTATCACATTCATGGGTTCTAGGGACCAGGGACAGGGCATCTTTGGGAGACCATTTTATTATTTTTTAATTAAATTTTATTGCAATATAGTTGATTTACAATGGTGTGTTAAGTTTCCATTGTGCAGCAAAGTGAATCAGGTGTACATATACATATAGCCACTCTTTTTTAGATTCTTCTCCCGCAAGGTCATTACAGAGTATTAAGTTCCCTGTACTATACTGTAGGTTCTTATTAGTTATCTATTTTGTATACAGTCACGGTTCAATTCCTAGGTCAGGAAGATCCACTGGAGTAGGAAATGGCAGCCCACTCCAGTATTTCTGGAAAACTCCATGGACAGAGGAGCCTGGCGGGCTACAGTCCCTGAGACAGCAGAGAGTCAAACACAGCTAAGGCCTGTGGGAAGATGCCTGAAGGTGGAAGAAAACCCAGCCCAGTCCAGAAGAGCAAAGAGGGCAGTGGAGTTGACATAGGTGACTCGCAGTCTACCTTGCTGGAGGCATGGCGCTGCCTCCTCCGACCTCGATCGCTCTGCCATTAATGTTAAAAGTGTGGTCCGAAAGTGAAAGTCGCTCAGTCCTGTCTGACTCTTTGCGAGCCCACGGCCCATACAGTCCATGGGATTCTCCAAGCCAGGATACTGGAGTGGGTGGCCTTTTCCTTCTCCAGGGGATCTTCCCAATTCAGGGATTGACCCCACGTCCCTCGCATGGCAGGCACAAGCTGAGCCACAAGGGAAGCTCTAGAGTCTGTAATGTTAAAAAAAGTCAAAGAAAGCTGAGCTGTCATCATTTTCTGCCTCAAGTAAAAAGAGCCCAGATCTCTAAAGCGATGGGAATGATGGAGTCTCAGATGCTCCTTCTGACCCTGCTGATGGTGAAGATGGAGAACAGCCTGTCTACACAGAACAGGCAGAAAAGAACCTTCAATTAACGTGCAAAGAGAAGGAGAAACTCCAGAAAAAGACTTGGGAGCTGAAGCGCAGACTTCTCCTCTGCCAGAGGAAGAGGGAGCTGGCGGATGTCCCGGACGCTTAGGTCGCGGTGCTGAGCCCCTTTGAGGCCGTGGCCAGCCGCTTCCCGAACAGTACAAGGCGTGCGCGACGGCCCTGGACACCGTGCGGTATGAGCCGCCCGTGCAATCCGTCCATCCAGATGGCGACAGGCAGCTCTTCTTAGACAAGTCGCAGCTGGGATGGACGGCCACACGCCGTCTGCTGGGATAACTTGGCATCGGCAGCTCAGAAGAAAAGGCGAAGGCATTGGACCTGATGAGGGAACGCAGGGAGTTGATGGCAGAAGCACCTGGAGCTGCAAAGGAGCTTCAGCCAAGTTCTGAAACTCTCCGCCGGGGCAAGTAAGGAGGCAGCCTTGGTCAACCAGGAGGCCTGGGAAGAGGCCCGGGGCCCCAAAGCCCCCAGCCGGTGATCTTTTGATCCCAAGGAGGCCACTGGTGGAAAAACTTGGGGAGAGGTCAGGAGCCTCTAGGCCCACGAAGAGCTATGACTCCACATGCGGGCCGTGTCCCTGATCCAAGTGGGGAACTTCCCGTGCCCCGTGGGGAAGGAAGCACGTTTAGTGCCCCTTCTTCGGGGACACAGGGAACCTGCAGCAACCCACCTGTGATGTTCTCAAAACTTGAGCACCTTACGCACTTAGCCTAGCCATAAGTTATTTTTGTGTGATAATCTCATTTGATAATTTAACAAATAAAAACTATTTTGCAATGAAAAACAAAAAAAAAAGGCAGGAGCAGCGGTGTGAATATGTCAACCCCAATCTGGCAGGCTGCTTCAGAAATTCTGTTACCAGAGGCCTCTAACCAACTTCATTCTTGAATTACAGCAATTTATATATACAATGCACTTGATACAGACTTTACAGTGAGGCCTTGTTTTCCTCAAAGATAAGGTCACTTGAAAAATCAGGGTTGTATGAATAGCGTGAATCTTAGAACTAGAAGGGTCTTCAAAAGGTTATCTTTGAAGCACATAAGAATCAACTGTCTTTATTTTATACTAAAGGTGCCTAAATCCAGAGAGAGGAAGGGAGACACACTCAGCACCACTCCCGGCAGCAGAAAGACAGCAGAACCTCCCTGGCTGCTCTTCACAGAGTTGGCAAGTTCACACAAGGTCTCCTTCCCTCAGATCCTCCCCAGAGCTGTGGAACTCCTCACTGTTGGCATTTTGCATCAATGAGCTGCTCTGTTTAAGCACAAACCAGCATCTCTCGCAGCAAACCCAAAGATTCAGACTTTCCTTGTCTGAGTGTCTTTCCTGTGGATAGTCATTAAGGGCCCAGTTAAAAATCAAATATGTGCTTATATTTAGGTAAAATATCACCGATTCAATGGACATGAGTTTGAGCAAGCTCCGGGAGATGGTGAAGGACAGGGAAGCCTGGTGTGCCGCAGTCCATGGAGTCGCAAAGAGTCAGACACAACTGAGCTGCTGAACAACAAATCATGGTTTTTAAAGCATGGGCTCTGCAGGCAGACTTGAGTATCAGCCGACCTTCCTTCAGGAAGTTTCTTAACTTCCTGGGTGTGATATTACTACCCATCACATAGGGCTACTTGGAGGAGTAATGGAGATAGCACATGAACATTTTTCACTTACCACAGTGACAAGACAAGTATTATTATTTACTAGATCTCCACATGGGTTTTCACGACAGTAACTGCATTAACTGCCCTCTTCCATGGCCATTTCTAATGCTATCTGATTAGAGGAAATGGCCTTCCCCTCTTTTTTCCTACCCCCCTTGGCATCAGTCTAATTGAATAAAACTAAGAAACTGCAATTTAAGTCTTACACACACTGCTGTGAAAACATCACCTCTGCCACTCCTCTGCTCAGAAGCACACAAGTCCCTTCGGTCTTCAGAGGAGTTTAGTAGTGATATGCAAAGTTGATCACTGGGGTGATCAACTGTACCAGGAATGAGGGATTTCAGGGATATGGGAACTTCAGTGATAAAACTGAGATGATCCCAGGTAAAATGGGACTGCTGTTTACCCTAGGACAGACTGCCTTTGTGATCTTGGATAGGTTACTAATCTTTCTGGGTCTCAGTTTCCACATACAGAGATTACAGCAACCCTCCTTCATAGAGCTGTTTTTGGTTTGTTTTGAAGAGTAAATGAGTTAATACATAAAGTGCTTAGAATGATGCCTAGTATAGAAATACTCAATAAAGGTTGGTTATTATTATGATTACTAACCACTAAAAGGAGACATGAAGTAATAAACTAACATACAAGGACATGGCAGAGAGCCTGGAGTCTCATGAAGTCCTTATAGCCCAAAAGTGGAGCCCCTGAAAAGATGTTTTTTCCCCTGCACCACTGTGTCATAATTCTCCAAGAGATCATGAAAACAAAGAAAAATAAGAATATTCTATTATCTGAGGAAAGAATAATGAGAGAAATACAAATGAAAACTACCCTAAGCTACCATTTCATTAGATTAACCAAAACCAACAAAAACAAACAAACCAAAAAAAAGGCAGAAATTTGGCTACACGCAATTACTTAAATTGAAGGGAACAGGCCCTCTCACACTGTACCAGACAGTGGTAAAATGGTCAGGCTGCCTGGAAGGACATCTGCCAACATCCATCACAATCGCAGATGCACTTGAACTACGATGCTGCTTCTGGGAACCTCTCCTATGGGTCCTCTCACACATCACATCATGGATCTATGTACAAGACCATCCACTGAGAACTGTCTGTTGTAACAAAACCTAGAAACAATTCAAATGTCCAAAAATATGGGACAGCCATACAGCAGAATATGACGTGGAAGCAAAAAAAAAAAAAGAAGAACAAAGAGCTCTCTGTGTATTAATGTGGAAAGATCTCCAAATATATTTCGTTATTGTTGTCTAGTCACCAAGTCCTGTCTGACTCTGAGACCCCATGGATTGTGGCACCCTAGACTCCTCTGTCCTCCGCTGTCTCCTGGAGTTTGCTCACATTCATGCCTGTTGAGTCAGTGACACTCTCCAACAACTTTTTCCTCTACTGCCCCCTTCTCCTTTTGCCTTCAGTCTTTCCCAGCATCAGGGTCTTTCTCTAAAGAGTCCAAATATATTATTCGGTAACAAAAAATAAAACATATATATAACATGCTGTCTTTTTTGGGAAAAAGGAAATATATATATATATATATATAAGCATACATATATAAATTCATATATGCTTGTATATGCATTAAAAAATACTCGAAGAATAAGCAAGAGAATAATTAAAATGACTATTTCTTCAGGGCAGAAAAAAAGAGAGTAGATGGAAATGGGGTAGTAACAAAGTATCTCCTTAGCTCTTCATATTTCATTTTTATTTTGGCATCTCTAAATGTCTTACCCACAAAAAGACCGACTTTTAAAAAATGTGAAAAATCAAGAGCTCTTTATCTATATCATCCACTGAAAAATTAGTACCACTCTCTTCTATGAAATGTCTCATTTGAGAAAACAGGAAGTTGCGCTGAAAACAATGTTGTACTCCATCCACCCAAACAAATAAAGCAAAGATTTCTGACATGCGACTTTGAGGACCACCCCTCATCCTGCCAAACAGAAAGGAACCGAGGGGTTGTTCTGAGGGGACTGCCGCAGTCCCCTCTGATTCGTGAACACATCCCCCTCTCAACCCAGTGGCGTGGACGAGCATCCGAGGGGACAGAGGATGCCGTGTGTTTTCCTTTCTCAGCCAGGAGGAAGTTTCATCATCCCATCATCTCACACTTGCACGTCAGGAGCTCTGTTCTGCTTTTCTTGTTAACTGGAATCGGCTGCTTTGGGCTCTGACACAGGCATTTAGCACGAGCAGTCAATTGCTCCTTCCTCAGCCATCTGGCAAAAGAGCTGAAACCAGCAATTTTCTGAGTCAGAATTAGACATCTGAAAAAGAATGCCCACATAGGCAAAGCCCCCAGAAGTGTCGAATGAAAGAAAGGGGCAGGTAGAGGGATGGGAGGCTACACACCCCACTGTGGAGTAGCGTGATTTCAAAGAGGGGAACGCACAACAGCACTCTGATTTCCGAACACCAGCAGCCCTCTTCCCCCTGTGCAGGACAGAGCACTCAGCATTGCGCAGGATCTCTCCCTCACCTTCTATCCTGCACGACAGATGTTGCCTTCACCTTGGCGGTCTGCCTCCTCCCTCCTTCCTGAAGGCATTCTCATCGGGAGCTCATGGCCACCCGCTTTAATTCAGCAGGACTTCCGGAGCACCCTCGCTTCTGGGACAGCATCATCTCCTGGTCCTTCAAGCTCTGGCTGCCCTTGTTCCATCACCTGCACATGCCCCTCTTTTTCCATCTGCCCTTTAGATGTTGGTCTTCTCTGTGGACTCCTGTCCTCCACTCATCTTACTGCGTAACTTACTCTCTAGTCTGCAGGCTTGAGGTCTTCACAGACCTAAATGCCTGCGTGAAAATAGCACTGGCTTAGGCCCTGATGGCTCAGACAGTAAATAATCTGCCTGCAATGCAGGAGGCCCAGGTTCAAGCCCTGGGAACCTGGGTTGGGAAGATCCCCTGGAGAAAGGAATGGTTATCCACTCCAGTATTCTTGCCTGGAGAATTTCACAGACAGAGGAGCCTGGTGGGCTACAGTCCATGGGGTCACAAAGAGTCAGATACAAATGAGAAATAAACACTTTTTAGTTCTTAAAGGGAAACCTTATATTAGACCCCTTCTGACCCTGCTTACTTTTTATATGAGCCCATTCTGTATGTCATGAGGAGCACCATACTCTCTTCATACAAAGACAGCAGTGAATATACTTCCACCTGTCATTCCTTATTTGATAGAGTTAAGAGTCTCCAAAATCTGGGCAGGATGCCCACCACCACCACCAGTGTCAATGGCCCAAATGCTACGCAAGTAAACCTTAAGTATTATTGTAATAAGGTACAGATGTCATTTCCAGATTGATGGCCATGTCATCCCTAAATTATCCACACACTGGTGATGACCATTATCACTCCATTTTGGCCCACCTATCCTCTGCCTAGAAAATACACAAAGTGCTCATCAGGTTAGCAGGCAGCTGCACTCAGTATCACCGCCACTGCACCTTTCCCAGAGAGGAAATCTGTGCTGGTTCTAAGCATCTTCCATCTGCCTGAACGTGTGTCTGTGTTAGTCAATCAGTCATGTCTGAATCTCTGCAACCCCATGGACTGTAGCCCACCAGGCTTCTCTGTCATGGGATTCTCCAGGCAAGGATACTGGAGTGGGTAGCCATTCCTTTCTCCAGGTGATCTTCCTGACCCAGGGATTGAACCTGGGTCTCCTGCATTGCAGGCAGATTCTTTACTGTCTGAGCCCCCAAGGGAGCCCTCTGAACCCCCTTGCTTCCCTGAAACTCTGGCCCTCAGGTGCACATGGCCTCAGGTGTGGCAGACAGTCAGGACACACAGAGACTGCCGCAAGGGCTGCAGGGTCTGTGGGACTTCTGCCCACGTGCGCCTGCCCTGGGTGCACTGTTTCCTGTGACTGCTTCTCACTCGCTTTTAAACTGATTCAATGAGCTACATTATTCCAGCATATTAAGTGAACCTGCAAGCCTTTCCGTTTCATGACTTCTATAATAACTTCTCTGGGATGGTACCAAAGTAATTTCCCACAAGACATTTTATTGACCGGTCTCTCTTATCTGTGAACTACCTCTTCATCTCTATTTCGTGATATGATTAGAAGCTTTTTCTTTCCAGTTTTCAGATTTTCCTATAATAATTCTGTAATCTGGAAAATAATTATGCTTTTCAAAAGGGCAAAAGAATCTACTGCTCCCTACCGGAGCCCAAGTGCTAAGTTTTGTTACCCACTACCAAAACTAGGAAAATTCTGAAAGAGATGGGAATACCAGACCACATGACCTGCCTCTTGAGAAATCTGTATGCAGGCCAGGAAGCAACAGTTAGAACTGGACATGGAACAACAGACTGGTTCCAAATAGGAAAAGGAGTACATCAAGGCTGTATATTGTCACCCCGCTTATTTAACTTACATGCAGAGTACATCATGAGAAACGCTGGACTGGAAGAAACACAAGCTGGAATCAAGATTGCCAGGAGAAATAGCAATAACCTCAGATATGCAGATGACACCACCCTTATGGCAGAAAGTGAAGAGGAACTAAAAAGCCTCTTGATGAAAGTGAAAGAGGAGAGTGAAAAAGTTGGCTTAAAGCTCAACATTTCAGAAAATGAAGATCATGGCATCCAGTCCTATCACTTCATGGGAAATAGATGGGGAAACAGTGGAAACAGTGGCAGACTTTCCTTTTTGGGGGCTCCAAAATCACTGCAGATGGTGACTGCAGCCATGAAATTAAAAGACGCTTACTCCTTGGAAGAAGTTATGACCAACCTAGATAGCATATTCAAAAGCAGAGACGTTACTTTGCCAACAAAGGTCCGTCTAGTCAAGGCTATGGTTTTTCCTGTGGTCATGTATGGATGTGAGAGTTGCACTGTGAAGAAAGCTGAGCGCCAAAGAATTGAATCTTTTGAACTGTGGTGTTGGAAAAGACTCTTGAGAGTCCCTCGGACTGCAAGGAGATCCAACCAGTCCATTCTGAAGGAGATCAGCCCTGGGATTTCTTTGGAAGTAATGATGCTGAAGCTGAAGCTCCAGTACTTTGGCCACCTCATGCGAAGAGTTGACTCATTGGAAAAGACTCTGACGCTGGGAGGGATTGAGGACAGGAGGAGAAGGGGACGACAGAGGATGAGATGGCTGGATGGCATCACTGACTCAATGGACGTGAGTCTGAGTGAACTCCGGGAGTTGGTGATGGACAGGGAGGCCTGGCGTGCTGCGATTCATGGGGTCGCTAAGAGTCAGACACGACTGAGCGACTGAACTGACCTGACCCAGACTAGTGCCCCGTGGGGTGAAGCAGCGGACGGAACGGTAGTCAGTCCTACATATGTCGGCTTCTGTCCTCTGTCAGGCAGTCTGCTTGCGCTCTCTGTCCCCTCACTCCCCACCTTGTGTTTATGACTTATGCGAAGACTCCACAGTAGCCTAAAGCATAGGACAGGCTCCAGGCAGAGTTCTTAGAGCTAGTGTGTCTACTGGAATTCAGGTGAATATAGTAGGGGCGAGGAACCGTGGGAAATCACTGCAGAAAGACTGACTCACCACTGGCTGGGAAAGGCGTGCCCAGCCCCTGGTGCCGGAGACAGACTGCAGCAGTGTCCCTCCAGACCCCTTTTAAACCTGCCGTTCAGATCGCTTCCATCTGTTGACGCATTCTGTCTCCAAACCAAGCACACTGTAATTCCTGCAATGCCAACTTCTAAGAGCATCACACACAGACCTCCCTGACATTACAGACCCAGCCCAACCTGATTGGATTTGGAATGTTCATCATCTCATGATCATTATACAGGTCATTATACAGAATCCCATTTCCCTAGCATTTCGTATTTTCATTTTCAAAATGGGACCGCAATTTCAAAGGATGCAAAATGGCAGCCCGTACACACAATTAAATTAAGAAATTTAATTATTTTTTAAAAAATCCAGATTTATAGCCTCTCTTGAGAAATGGGAGCTCTGGATCTGCCATGGCAACAATAGGCTGCTCTCTGGAGACAGGCCATAGGCTCTCCAGTTCCTCAGAGACCCTACCCCCTTCTACAGTAACCCACTCATTTATGTTTCCTAGGAGACTCTCCTGGGATGTCTGGTGGAATTAGTCTTTCTGGAGCTTGTCCCCTGTTTTACCAAGATGATATTGACCCGTCACCCATTCTCCTTGTCTAATCTGTTGGGCTTGGGAGGTCCCTTTGTCTTGTCTCTATTCCTGCTCCCTGATTGTCATTTGACCTTGGCCAGTCTTCTCGTTACTTTGTCCTTAAACCACTAAGATGCCCTGACATCAAGAACTACCATAGCCCCGGGGCCTCTTGTAGTGGCCTTAATGTTCATTTTCAGTGTTTCAACATAGGGGTCATCACACCAACCCAGCAAGTATTGTCAGAACCCCAGAAGCTTCTCTGAAAAT
Organism: Capra hircus; assembly: GCF_001704415.2. Taxonomy (NCBI): domain Eukaryota; kingdom Metazoa; phylum Chordata; class Mammalia; order Artiodactyla; family Bovidae; genus Capra; species Capra hircus. Next base: position 5,152,169 of record NC_030812.1, read on the forward strand.
TAGTCAAGGGCCTCAGAAGTCTCATTCTCCATCCCGCGGGCCTGTGACCTATCCATTCAGTTGGCATCAAATGCCTCCTGAGATTAGACAAAGGCCTGAGAGAGAATAAGATGAAATGACTTGACCTTCACATTTGAGATCTCTCCTTTCCTTGCAAGCCTGTCGCTGGTTCAGATTATTTTTATCATTTTTCAAAGCAGCAACGTTTATTTCCTCTGCTTCACTGAGCTGTGCAGATGCAAGGTCTGGAAGGAATATTTAGTGGTCGCCATGGTTACCATTAGTCATATGAAGTTATAGCTGGTGTGCTGATTCCTCTCTTCACAGCTGTAAAAAGAAAGCACACTCCAGTAAGCAGGCTTGCTGGGGCTCTGAAGACTGTGAGTCTGTAAGGCACTCAGCTCCTCTGCTAATTTATCTTCATCTGCAAGTTTAATTCACACTTTAAAGATTTTAGGCAGGGAAGGTTTCAGAGAACTTGAAAGCTAGAAAAGAATTTAGACCTAATTTAGACTTAGCCTCTCATTCTACCCATAAGGAAATGGAAGACCAGAAAGGAGACGGGGCTTGGGTTCACACAGTAAGTCCATTAGTTACCTAACGGTGTATAATAAGCGAGTATCAGTGCCAGGGTTCCTTTTGCCCCTACCAAGTCCTCGCCCGAAGTAATCAGCAAAGGTAAGAAATATAAAGATGTAGGATGGACAAAGATTATCCAAGTTCAGTGCAAGGCAGGGAAATCTGATCCTACACTGAGAAGTTGGATCTTTGAGATGGAGCTTAAGCCAAAAACTACAAATGGTCTCTAAGGCCATATTGGCCTCGGAGTGTCAACTGAGCTTTGTGACTGGTTAAGTTTAGATGGTACAGTCGTTATTTCAAAATGGGGCTGTTTGTCTGCTGATTCCTACAAGTCTTCTGAAAAGTGGGTGCCCCACAATTTCTGTACCCTCTTCCGGCATCCTGACCTCTTACTAGCTCTCAATTCCTCTACTCTCCTGACTCGGTACTCAACAGAGCCTCGGTTCATGAAGCCTAGGCATATGGCTCTCATATTATTGCTTTGCAATTGACTGGATGTAAAAATAATACTGTATATAGAACATGAGTCAAAGAGCCAACTCACTGGAAAGGACCCTGATGCTGGGAAAGACTGAAGCCAAAAGGAGAAGAGGGCAGCAGAGGCTGAGATGGTTAGACAGCATCACCAACTCAATGGACATGAACTTGAGCAAACTCCAGGAGTTAGTGGAGGACAGAGAAGCCCGGCGTGCCACAGAAAATGGAGTTGCAAAGAGTCAGACACAACTTAGTGACTGAAGAGCAACAAGAGGAGAACATTTAAGACAAGCGTCGGGAAGTACCCTAATGTCTTCATACTTCCTAATTCAAGAAAGGTTTTCTAACTCCTTTACAATGCACACTATTTTTTTGTCTGAAGAGTCTCAACATTAGATGATCTGCACAAATGCTTCCTTGCAGATCTTGTTTCTAAGGACCATTCCTTGCTAAATGGAACCAGAACTTAGAGGAAGGAAGGCTGGGACAAAGAAACACAAGAAGCATTTACAATATATTGTTATCCTAAGAGGGAAGGAAGTACTCCAAATAAATGATAGGCGATGTTTCAGACTGAAAGCAAGTCTGTGTCCCTTCATAAATCATATGCTGAAGCCTTAACCCCCAAGGTAACTGCATTTGGAGCTAGGGTCTATGAGGAGCTGATGAAGGTTAGATGATGTCCTGAGGACAGGACCCTAATCCAATAGGGCTTGTGACCTTAGAAGAAGATAAAGAGATGCTAGATTTCTCTTTCCATAACATCAGGATTCAGAGCAAAGGTAGCCATCTGTGAGCCAGGAAGAGAGCTCTCATGAGGAACCAAACAGACCAGCACCGGGAATTCCCAGCCTCCAGAGATGTGAGAAAGACGTTTCTGCTACTACTTAAGCCATCTAGCCTGTAGTATTTTGTCATGGCAGCCCAAACAGACTGATAGAAGAGATAGGTCAGAAAGACTCAGGAGCCGCTTCCCTGGTGGCTCAGAGGTTAAAGTGTCTGCCTGCAATGCAGGAGACCGGGGTTCAGTCCCTGGGTCGGGAATATCCCCTGGAGAAGGAAATGGCAACCCACTCCAGTATTCTTGCCTGGAGAATCCCATGGACGGAGGAGCCTGGTGGGCTACAGTCCACGGGGTCACAAAGAGTCAGACACGACTGAGCGACTTCACTTTCACTGACCTAATCTGGGACAATCAGAGCTTCAAAATAAATGAACTGACAGTCAGTTCATTCAGTCATGTCTGGCTCTTTGCGACCCCATGGACTGCAGAACACCAGGTTTCCCTGTCCATCACCAACTCAAAGCCTACTCAAACTCATGTTCATTGAGTTGGTGATGCCATCCAACCATCTCATCCTCTGTCGTCCCCTTCTCCTCCTGCCTTCAATCTTTCCCAGCATCAAGGTCTTTTCAAATGAGTCAGTTCTTCCCATCAGATGGCCAAAGTATTGGAGTTCCAGCTTCCACATCAGTCCTTCCAGTGAACATTCAGGACTAATTTCCTTTAGGATAGTCTGGTTGGATCTCATTGCAGTCCAAGGGACACTCAAGAGTCTTCTCCAATACCATAGTTCAAAAGCATCAATTCTTTGGTGCTCAGCTTTCTTTATAGTCCAACTCTCATGTCCATACATGACTACTGGAAAAACCATAGCTTTGACAAGACAGACCTTTGTTGGCAGAGAAATGTCTCTGCTTTTTAATATGCTATCTAGGTTGGTTATAGCTTTTCTTCCAAGGAGCAAGTGTCTTTTCATTTCATGGCTGCAGTCACCATCTACAGTGATTCTGGAGCCCCAAAACATAAAGTCTCTCACTGTTTCCATTGTTTTCCCATCTATTTGCCATGAAGTGATGAGACCAGATGCCATGATCTTCGTTTTCTGAATGTTGAGCTTTAAGCCAACTTTTTCACTCTCCTCTTTCACTTTCATCAAAAGGCTCTTTAGTTCTTTGCTTTCTGCCATAAGGGTGGTACTGGATTATAACATACGTAACAAAAAATAAGAATCCATTAATTCATCTAAATAGCATAGAAGGCAGTTTCTACCCAAGCATCTGGTTTGAACACCTAAAGGAAAAATTAAAGAAAAGCAATGTCATAAAAGACCAAACTGAGGAATTGTTTCAAATGTAGGAGATTAACATATAGTCTGAGGTCCTGGATTGGATCCTGGTTCAGAGAGAAAATAAACTGATATAAAAGCATTATTAGGACAAATGTCAAGATTTGAATATAGTCTATGTTAAATGCCTGGCAAGTGATGATGGTACTATCATTCTATAAGGGATAAAGGGGTACGATGTCTGAAACTAACTCTAAAATAGTAGAGAAATAAAGGTAGACAGCAAGAGAGACGGTAAAGGTAAATGAAGGAAAAATATTAAAGCAGGTCAGTCCAGGTGCGTTTAGAGAGTTCTTTGTACTATTATTAAAATTTCTGCTAAGTTTGAAATGATTTCAAAATAAACATAAAATCTAAAAATTCTCAATTTCAAGGAATCCATGCAAGTAGCAGGTAGGTAAAAATAAGATAAGCTCAAACTTAAAATTCACAAGTAAATAATGATTTAACCACAGAAAGCAGCTCTAGCCAAAGGCACATATATTGATTCACTCTTATGGAAACATTTATTTAGCAATACTAATAATAGGTAATGTTTGTGAACACTTTATGTGGTTCCATGCTTTCCATATTGGGGACGATTGTGTTTCCTAAATATGACCGTATACCCTCTACGCTCTTCTTAAAACACGATGTTAACATTCTCCATCAAGAGGTGCATTTTCCTTTTCCTTGAGCCTATGCAGACCTTTAGCTGCCTCGACCAAAATAATACCATGGAAAAGATGCTGTGTGACTTCTCAGGCTAGGTCATAAAAGGTAACAAAACTTTTACCTTCTCTCTCTGCTCCCTGAGAGGATATAAAGCCGCTGTGCATGAAAAGCAGCAGGAGCATGTGCGTGCCTGCTCAGTCACTCAGTCATGCCCAGCCCTTTCGACCCCATGGACTGTAGCCCACAAGGCTCCTCTGTCCATGGGATTATCCAGGCAAAAATACAAGAGTGGGTTGCCATTTCCTTCTCCAAGGAGCACACTTAGAGAAAAGAATTAATCTGTCGGAATGGAGCTTCACTAAGAGATTCCTGAGACCCCTTATTTGCCACCCCAACCAATGGGGGAGCTGCCACAGACTTCCATGACCCTGCCGAACCAGCAGGCACCTGCCTGATATTGCCCCGATATGATCGTAATCTATAGTTGTGTTTTGTTCAAGAAAACGTAGTTTCATGCCTAGAGAACTGTGATACTGTGATACAATAAGAAATCTATATTTGGTCTTTTTCACATGTTCCTGAGACAGAGTTCCCGAAACACCTGGAATTCCCTGAATGATAAGGGCATTTTTGGTATGAGATAACTCTTGGCTGAGGGGGTCCTAGATAGCTTCAGGATGGGGACTGGTTAGCAGAAAGACCAAGTCCTGATTGGAAGCTTGAACTTTCAGTCCCATCCCAGACTTCTGGGGATGGAAAAGGAGCTGGAGATTGAGTTCAGTCACCAATGGTCAACGGTTTAATCATCATGTCCACACAGGGGAACTGCCATAGAACCTCCTAAGTGACAGGGATCAGGGTGCTTCTGAGCTGGCACACACTCTCATGTGCGAGACAGGTGGTGCTCCCCAACCTCACAGAAACAGAGCTCCTGTGCTCCAGACTCTTCTAGTCCTTAGCCTTCATCCCTCATCCTCCCGTTGTTCATTTATCTCCTTTACAATAAACTGGTAGCACTAAGTAAGGGGCTTCCCAGGCGGCGCTAGTGGTAAAGAATCTGCCTGCAGGCGCAGAAGATGCAGGTTCAGTCCCTGGGTGCGGAAGATCCGCTGCGGGGATCTCCTGGGAATCTCTTCAGCTCCTGGGTGGGGAGGAAGGCATGGCAACCCACTCCAGGTTTCTTGCCTGGAGAATCCCCATGGACAGAGGATCCTGTTAGTAAAGTGTTTCCCTGAATGCTGTGAGATATTACAGCAAATGGGCAAACCTGAGAAGCGCGTCACAGGAACGTCCAGTTTACAGCCAGCTGGTCAGAAGCACAGGAGCATGGGAAGCCTGAGACTTGAGGCTGCACCTGCAAGTGGGTGGAGGACCCACTCTACTAGTCCTGTCGGACCGAGCTCTTAACCTACGGGGTCTGTGCTAACCCTGGGTGGTTGGCGTCAGAAATGAAGCGATTTGTAGGGGACCCAGTTAGTATCCTGAGAGCGGGGGATTGGCTGATGCAAGGAAACAAACTCACATTTTGCATGAGAAGTGACTGGTAGAAAAATCACCTCACAATAATCCAATGGGTTAACACAGTAGACATTGCTATCTAAGAATTTAAACACAAACATTTTGCGAACAGCACACAAAACTGAAATTGACATACACCATCCACCTGCCTGATATTGATACCACAGATGACGAGCTGATTTGGCACACATTGCTATATGCAATAAAAGCCCGCCCCGATATTTCCAGCAGTCCCCTCCTTTTATATCCTGTTTACCACTGCAGTTGTAATCAGCACGTAATAAATAATAATCACCACTTTTCTCTTCAGTGCCTCATTTCCTTCTACTTTCTTTTTTTTTAATTTTTTATTTTTACTTTATTTTACTTTACAATACTGTATTGGTTTTGCCATACATTGACATGAATCCACCATGGGTGTACATGCGTTCCCAATCCTGAACCCCCCTCCCACCTCCCACGCCATAACATCTCTCTGGATCATCCCTGTGCACCAGCCCCAAGCATCCTGTATCCTGCATCAAACATAGACTGGCAATATGTTTCTTACATGATAGTATACATGTTTCAATGCCATTCTCTCAAATTATCCCACCCTCTCCCTCTCCCTCTGAGTCCAAAAGTCCGCTCTACACATCTGTGTCTCTTTTGCTGTCTCGCATACAGGGTCATCATTGCCATCTTTCTAAATTCCATATATATGTGTTAGTATACTGTATTGGTGTTTTTCTTTCTGGCTTACTTCACTCTGTATAATTGGCTCCAGTTTCATCCATCTCATTAGAACTGATTCAAATGTATTCTTTTTAATGGCTGAGTAATACTCCATTGTGTACCCTTCTACTTTCTATTAGTAAATTCTTTCAATTCTCTAAGACACAGCAGGTCTACGTTCTTCAAAACAGCACATAAAAGGCCCACACAAACCATCCCCTTCCCCGAGCATCCTTAACACTCAGAATCAAAGCACTTGGCACGGAAACTTATGCTTCTGGACCCTTAATAGTCTGATGTCGTCTGGAGCTTATAAGTTCTTGGTCAAGGACCCAGATGTGGCATCAAGACACCATTTCAATCCTGAGCACTTTTACAACGGACAATGACATTAGGAGATACTTGATGATTAACAGACTGATACTAAACTACTAAAATGTTCTCTTCTATAATCCTATTTATGTTGATAACTTTTCTTTAACCCTGTACAAAAAATATTTGAAGGAAAATATAAGCTTACTACACGCTAGTGAAAGGACTGGCCTGGTGAATGGCGTATTTTAGGCGGACATCTCTGTCACCTTGCTGACCCAGAGCTAACCTGTCACTTGACGGTCCCTGGACTGGTCATGAAAGGAGCCCAGGACTGACGTCCCTTGCGAAGAATGTAGACAGCACTGAACACGCTTATGAGCATAGAGTCCGAAATCAGGCAGGAATGAGTTCAAAGCCCCACTTTTCCTTGGACGTGGGACTTTGCGCGATTTAACTTCTATACACCTTAGCCCTGTGTCTTCCAAATGGGGATACTGATCCACTGTCCTCAAAGGGATGCAGATAGGATTAAATGAGACAGGTAAAGTACTTAGCACAATTACCTGAAAAGGGTGGGAGAAGTATTAGGGATTCTTCAAAGGAGTGTATCTGGGACCCTCTGCATGTCTGGGAGATGAAAACAGGAAGACGTTTTCCTTGGTCCTTTTGTTCTCATCTTGCAGGTGGCATATCTGAAAAAGGACTACCATGCACAAATAAAGTGTGAACACTCAAATCACAGGGGAAACCCGCTCTTGCTAGTTTCTCAGGCCCTTTTCTTTCTGATGCTTTCTTTCGCTCCCTCAGCTCAACTCACTTCCAGATAAATTCTTTATTTATTTCTCTCCTCTAATCATCATAATCATTTGGGAGAAATGCCCTCATTTGGTTGTCTTGGATTACTTCCCATAAACTTTAATTCCGCCAGTGTAAATCTAATCTGACAAGCTAAACTTTTCAAACTAGGAACAGTTCCAGGGCTGAGGTTCTATTTGGGGCCATTCAGACATGAAAGTTATTGAACGCAAGGCACTCCTGCCAGCCAAACAGGGGGTGACAGCTTGAACTCACCAAGGACTCAACCATAGCATCTGCTAAAAATGAAAAGAAAGAAACCATCCTAAAACTAAACCCCTATTTCAAAAAAAAAAAAAATAGATGCTCAATTCTTTAGAGATTTGGGCTGGAGACAACTTACAGTGCATGGTCTGGGAGTGACTCATGTGGCCACTTGGACAAATCGTTTAACCTCAGGGCTAACCAGATTGATGTCCTTGCCATTTGAGAGAAAAGAGATTAAAGATGGGTATTCAGACCCATCGGGTATTAAAGATGGGTATTAAAGATGGGTGGAAATGGAGCTCTGTATTCAGTCCTCAGCTCATGGACTTCAGTCTTACCCCCAAGTCACCTTTGGAATAACAGGGAAGGTTAGCTGGGGAGAGAGACATTCCAAAAGGATTAAGGAGAGAGAACAGGCGACATCATTTTGATCACTCCCAAATGACAGGCTTTTGTGTCAGGGCCTGGGCTTGAATTCTATGCAAAGATCTGAGTTCTGACACTAGATAACTTCAGATAATTACCTGACCCATCATCCACAACAAATCCCCACTCTAATGATTCATTTTGAAAAGCTCCTGAACAAGCACCAACTTGGGAATCCTCCATTCCGATTCTCTTGAATTGAGAAAAGAACATGCTTTAGAGTTGCTGAGCACGGGCAGAGCGTGGGGTGAGGGCATGTTTGGAAGCAGGAGATGAACCATTAGCAAAGATTAATGGGACTTTGAAAAAGCAAGCTTAGACAATGTGCTTGTGAATCTGGAGTGACTACAAACCAATCAAAACCAGGAAAAGACATGGCTGTCTTTTACCCTTATGTTTCGGCCACCCTATAGAACAGTTGCAATCTTACTGCCTTCCTGGCTACCCCGGGCCAGCAATGATTTTGAAGTCCCAGTCTCAACACTCCCTCCAATCAGAAAAGAAATAATGAACTATGAATTGTAGGATAACTATGAACTGCAGTGGGTTTTCAAAGCCTGTAACCCTGCCCTTTTACTAGTCAGTCTCATACCCCGCATGATCGTTTCTATAAGACTGCCTCACTGGGATTTCAGCAAAGCAGTGTCACTGTTTCCCATAATCCCGGCAAGAGAGAGCAGAGCAAGGAAAGACAAGAGTCTCCAGCAACGCTGAGCAACCCTAATCTCTAGGGTTCAAGTGATTCAACCTGAGAGTTAGAATCAGTGAAAGCTTACAATAAGCAGCACTATGTTGCTGCTACTCAAATATGCCTGGAGATTAACATTAGTGGTGGTTGAAAAGCAACACACATTTCTTATTAACTTCCTTTTATTCAACAAACTAGATATTTTCAATTGCCAATAACCACCCCCCGCCTCCAACTATAAGACTCATTAAAACTATTACCATTTTGAACGAAGGAAAAAAGGTAACCTATAAGGATTATTTTTTTAATATAAACAAAGTAGGGTAGTTTTGTAATGGTTCATAGCATTTACAACCTTGTATATGTATTGAGCCAAAATCGCGAAAGCTTTGTGTATTGGATGTTTGGTATCTTGTAGAAAGCTTGTCAAATCTCCAGGCTGACAGTATGAAAATAACTTTTCTTCGATCTCAACAGCTGACTGCCTAAGATCAAGTTCAAAAGAGTGAATAGCAAGGGCACAGAATTAGTTCACTCCTCTAAGTTTAAACCATCTGTGAGATTAAGAGGAGACCTCAGGACTTCCCTAGCAATCCAGTGGTTAAGACTCTGCTTCAGTTGAAGGGGGCACTGGTTCCAGCCCTGGTCAGGGAACTATTAATAAGATCCTGCATGCCCTGTGGCACAGCCAGAAAAAAATTTAAGAGGTGACCTCATTTGAGAAATCAACCATAAAGGTACAGTGAATGTCAATCAGAAAGGGGTGGTGTGAATCCTCTGTTAAAAGGGACAAGGACCCATGCCAACCCCTGCTCCCCGTCTAGAACTGGGGAAGACAGGAATGACAACAGACCCCAGCCAGATTTTCTGAGGTTGTTTAAATAGATTTCCACTGGACATCAACCCCTGAGTCATAAGAGAGAAAAGCCAGAAGCCCGGATGACCCAGGAAGAAAGGTGCCTTGTCCCTCCCCATTCTTGCACAGAACAGAGTAACTCCTTGTGGCAGCCCATGGCCCAAATGTGATCGTGAAATTCCACAGCCCTCTAGCACTTGACATTTCTAGATACCTAGTTCTACCTGGGCCTGGGAGAGCTGCAGAAAAACTCGTAAGGACCTAAGGGTACATTTGCAACTACTAGAATTGGCTACAGCTCATTAGCTGGACCTTGCTGAGGCTGCAGAGAAACACTGATTAAAGTTCAACCAGGGTATGGTTGAGCCAAAGACGCTGAGGTGAGAGATGACCAGGAAAACCAGGGAGAGAGGAATGAGGCGCAGAGCTGGAAGTACCAGTCTCTCAAGCACACACACCAACAGGATGGCAGGCACGCGTGAGGTTCAGACTGAAAGAAGGAAGCAGGTGAGGCAGATGGGCAGATGGGAGCAAGACTCTCGCAGGGCTTCCTAAATCTACCCCACGAAGAGCTGCAAGTGTTATGACCATAATCTGGGGTGGCTTGAGTTTGTGAGTAAGGGCAATGAGCTCAGCTGGAAATACCAAGAAAGAGGAGCACGTGTATTTTATGGAGGAAATATCTAAACGGACATTTCTCTGAAGAAGACACACTGACTGCCAATATGAAAGGATGTTCAACATCATTAATTATACAGTTCAGTTCAGTCGCTCAGTTGTGTCCGACTCTTTGCGACCCCATGAATCACAGCACGCCAGGCCTCCCTGTCTATCACCATCTCCCAGAGTTCACCCAAACTCATATCCATCAAGTCAGTGATGCCATCCAGCCATCTCATCCTCTGTCATCCCCTTCTCCTCCTGCTCCCAATCCCTCCCAGCATCAGGGTCTTTTCCAATGAGTCAACTCTTTGCATGAAGTGGCCAAAGTACTGGAGTTTCAGCTTTAGCATCAGTCCTTCCAACATACACCCAGCACTGATCTCTTTTAGGATGGGCTGGTTGGAGCTCCTTGCAGTCCAAGGGACTCTCCAGAGTCTTCTCCAACACCACAGTTCAAAAGCATCAATTCTTCGGCACTCAGCTTTCTTCATAGTCCAACTCTCACATCCATACAGGACCACTGAAAAAACAGCAGCCTTCACTAGATGGATCTTTGTTGGCAAAGTAATGTCTTTTGAAATATGCTATCTAGGTTGGTCATAACTTTCCTTCCAAGGAGTAAGCGTCTTTTAATTTCATGGCTGCAATCACCATCTGCAGTGATTTTGGAGTCCCAAAAAATAAATTCTGACACTGTATTCGACTGTTTCCCCATCTATCTCACATGAAGTGATGGGACCAGATGCCATGATCTTAGTTTTCTGAATGCTGAGCTTGAAGCCAACTTTTTCCCTTTCCTCTTTCACTTTCATCAAGAGGCTTTTTAGCTCCTCTTCACTTTCTGCCATAAGGGTGGTGTCATCTGCATATCTGAGGTTATTGATATTTCTCCTAGCAATCTTGATTCCAGCTTGTGCTTCTTCCAGCCTGGCATTTCTCATGATGTACCCTTCATATAAGTTAAATAAGCAGAGTGACAATATATAGCCTTGACGTACTCCTTTTCCTATTTGGAACCAGTCTGTTGTTCCATATCCAGTTCTAACTGTTGCTTCCTGACCTGCATACAGATTTCTCAAGAGGCAGGTCAGGTGGTCTGGTATTCCCATCTCTTGAAGAATTTTCCACAGTTTATTGTGACCCACACAGTCAAAGGCTTTGGCATAGTCAATAAAGCAGAAATAGATGTTTTTCTGGAACTCTCTTGCTTTTTCCATGATCCAGCGGATGTTGGCAATTTGATCTCTGGTTCCTCTGCCTTTTCTAAAACCAGCTTGAACATCTGGAAGTTCACGGTTTGCGTGTTGCTGAAGCCTGGTTTGGAGAATTTTGAGCATTACTTTACTAGCATGTGAGATGAGTGCAATTGTGCAGTAGTTTGAGCATTCTTTGGCATTGCCTTTCTTTGGGATTGGAATGAAAACTGACATTTCCAGTCCTGTGGCCACTGCTGAGTTTTCCAAATTTGCTGGCATATTGAGTGCAGCACTTTCACAGCATCATCTTTCAGGATTCGAAACAGCTCAACTGGAATTCTATCACCTCCACTGATTTGTTCGTAGTGATGCCTTCTAAGGCCCACTTGACTTCACATTCCAGGATGTCTGGCTCTAGGTGAGTGTTCACACCACTGTGATTATCTGGGTCATGAAGCTCTTTTTTGTATAGTTCTTCTGTGTATTCTTGCCACCTCTTCTTAATATCTTCTGCTTCTGTTAGGTCCATACCACATCTGTCTTTATCGACCCCATCTTTGCATGAAATGTTTCCTTGGTATCTCTAATTTTCTTGAAGAGATCTCTAGTCTTTCCCATTCTGTTGTTTTCCTCTATTTCTTTGCATTGATCGCTGAAGAAGGCTTTCTTATCTCTCCTTGCTATTCTTTGAAACTCTGCATTCAGATGCTTACATCTTTCCTCTTTTGCTTTTCGCTTCTCTTCTTTTCACAGCTATTTGTAAGGCCTCCTCAGACAGCATTTTTACTTTTTTTGCATTTCTTTTCCATGGGGATGGTCTTGATCCCTGTCTCCTCTACAATGTCACAAACCTCCATCCATAGATCATCAGGCACTCTGTCTATCAGATATAGTCCTTTAAATCTATTTCTCACTTCTACTGCATAATCATAAGGGATTCGATTTAGGTCATACCTGAATGGTCTAGTGGTTTTCTCCACTTTCTTCAATTTAATCCTGAATTTGGCAATAAGGAGTTCATGATCTTAGCCACAGTCAGCTCCTGGTCTTGTTTTTGCTGACTGTATAGAGCTTCTCCATCTTTGGCTGCAAAGAATATAATCAATCTGATTTCAGTGTTGACCATCTGGTGATGTCCATGTGTAGAGTCTTCTCTTGTGTTGTTGGAAGAAGGTGTTTGCTATGACCAATGTGTTCTCTTGGCAAAACTCTATTAGCCTTTGCCCTGCTTCATTCCGTACTCCAAAGCCAGATTTTCCTGTTACTCCAGGTGTTTCTTGACTTCCTACTTTTACATTCCAGTCCCCTATAATGAAAAGGACATCTTTTGGGGGTGTTAGCCCTAAAAGGCCTTGTAGGTCTTCATAGAACCATTCAACTTCAGCTTCTTCAGCATTACTGGTTGGAGCATAGGCTTGGATTACCATGATATTGAATGGCTTGCCTTGGAAACGAACAGAGATCATTCTGTCATTTTTGAGACTGCATCCAAGTACTGCATTTTGGACTCTTTTGTTGACCATGATGGCTACTACATTTCTTCTAAGGGATTCCTGCATGCAGTAGTAGATATAATGATCATCTGAGTTAAATTCACCCATTCCAGTCCATTTTAGTTCGCTGATGCCTAGAATGTCGACATTCACTCTAGCCATCTCCTGTTTGACCACATCCAATTTGCCTTGATTCATGGACCTAACATTCCAGGTTCCTATGCAATATTGCTTTTTACAGGACCTTGTTTCTATCACCAGTCACATCCACAGCTGGGTATTATTTTTGCTTTGGCTCCATCCCTTCATTCTTTCTGGAGTTATTTCTCCACTGACCTCCAGCATATTGGGCACCTACTGACCTGGGGAGTTCCTCTTTCAGTATCCTATCATTTTGCCTTTTCATACTGTTCATGGGGTTCTCAAGGCAAGAATACTGAAGTGGTTTGCCATTCCCTTCTCCAGAAGACTACATTCTGTCAGACCTCTCCGCCATGACCTGTCCATCTTGGGTGGCCCCGCAAGGCATGGCTTAATTTCATGAGTTAGACAAGGCTGTGGTCCGTGTGATCAGATTGGTAGTTTTCTGTGATTATGGTTTCAGTGTATCTGCCTTCTGATGCCCTCTCACAACACCTACCGTCTTACTTGGGTTTCTCTTACCTTGGACATGGGGTATTTCTTCATGGCTGCTCCAGCAAAGCGCAGCCACTGTTCCTTACCTTGGACGAGGGGTATCTCCTCACAGCTGCCCCTCCTGACCTTGAAAGGAGCAACCCCACGTCCAAGGAGTGGCGGCTGCTCAGGCACAGGAGGGCCGAGAGGAGCTACTCCACATTCAAGGTCAGGAGGGGCAGCTGTGAGGAGATACCCCTCATTCATTATTAGAGAAATGCTAATCAAAACTACAATGAGGTATCACCTCACAGCGGTCAGAATGGCCAGCGTCAAAAAAATCTACAACAGTAAATGCTGGAGAGGGTGTGGAGAAAAGGGAACCCTCCTACACTGTTGGTAGGAATGTAACATGGTACAGCCACTATGGAAAATACTGTGGTGGTTCCTTAAAAAATACTGAACATAGAGCTATGATATGACCCAGCAATTCCCTCCTGGGCATGTATCCAGAGAAAACCATAATTCAAAAGGATGCAAGCATCCCAGTGTTCATGGCATCACTATTTACAGTAGCCTGGACATGAAAGCAACCTAAACACCCGTCTACAGAGGAACGGATAAAGCAGATGTGGTGTGAACACACACACACACACACACACACACAATGTAATATTACTCTGCCATAAAAAGGAGTAAAATAGTGCCATTCGCACAGATATGAATGGACCTAGAGATTGTCACACAGAGTGAAATAAGTGAGAAAGAGAAAAGCAGATATTGTATAATATCGCTACATGTGGAATCTAGACGGATGGTACAGATGAACTTATCCGCAAAGCAGAAATAGAATCACAGATATGGAGAACAACTTTCTGATTTGTGAAATGTGAGATTGATCCCTGGGAGCCAAGTGGTGGGGTGGTCACCAGGTGCGCCTCCCCCAGCCCTAAGTGGGCTAGTGCTCAGGGCAGGGGTAGATGTCTACTTGGGGAGGAAAGAAAGGCAGCATCTACTAATTGGTTTTGGCAAAACAATTTCAAAAAAATTTTTTGCTCTATATAGGAAATAGGTAATGAATCTCATGCTATATTTTATGTCTTAGTTGTGTTTGAACATATTTTTATTTTTGGAGATACATCAAAATAAATAATAGCACTTGTTGTAAAAACAAGGAGGGGATGGGAGACGGAAGTGGGACGAATGGGGAGATTGGGATCGACATATATACACAGCTGATACTGTGTATAGAACAGATAGGGCTTCCCAGGTAGCACAGCAGTAAAGAATCTGCCTGCTAATGCAGGAAGCACAAGAGACATGGGTTCAATTCCTGGCTTGGGGCCCGATTACCTGAAGTAGGAAATGTCAACCCTACTCAGTGATCTGCAGTGGCCTAAATGGGAAGGAAATCTAAAACAGAGTGGATATACGTATATGTATAACTGATTCACTTTGCTATACAGCAGAAACTAACACATATTATAAAGTAACTATACTCCAATAAAAATTTATTTGGAGGTATCTCCAAAAATCAAAATGTTTTCAAACACAAGTAATATATAAAATACAGCATAAAATGAGATTCATACCTCTTTCCTACATAAAGCAAAAATATTTTTTTGAAATTGTTTTGCTAAAACCAATTAATAGATCCTATTTTTCTCTCCTCCCCAAGTAGGCACCTCCCCCTGCCCTGAGCACTAGCTCACTCAGGTACAATCAAAAGGTGGGCCAAAGAACTAAACGACATTTCTCCAAAGAAGACATACAGGTGGCTAATAAACACATGAAAAGATGCTCAACATTGCTCATTATTAGAGAAATGCAAATCAAAACCACAATGAAGTATCACCTCACACTGGTCAGAAAGACCACCATCAAAAAGTCTACAAACAATAAATGCTGGAGAGGGTGTGGAGAAAAGGGAACCTTCTTATACTGCTGATGGGAATGCAAACTGGTACAGCTGCTATGGAGATCAGTGTGGACATTCCTTAAAAACTGGAAATAGAACTGCCATATGACCCAGCAATCCCACTGCTGGGCATACACACCGAGGAAACCAGAATAGAAAGAGACACGTGTACCCCAGTGTTCATTGCAACACCTTTACAATAGTTATGACATGGAAGCCACCTAGATTCCATCAGCAGATGAGTGGATAAGAAACCTGTGGTACATATACACAATGGAGTATTACTCAACTATTAAAAAAGAACACATTTGAGGTATTTCTAATGAGGTAGATGAAACTGGAGCCTATTATATAGAGTGAAGTGAAGTCAAAAAGAGAAACACCAATATAGTATATTAACACTATATATAAGGAATTTAGAAAGACAGTAACCACGATCCTATATGCAAGGCAGCAAAAGAGACACAGATGTAAACAACAGACTTTTGGACTGTGTGGGAGAAGGCGAGAGTGGGATGATATGGCAGAATTTACATATTACCATATGTAAAATAGATGACCAGTGCAAGTTTGATGCATGAAGCAGGGTACTCAAAGCCAGTGCTCTGGGACATCCCAGAGGGATGGGGTGGGGAGGTAGGTGGGAGGGGGGTTCAGGATTGGTGGACACACGTGCACCCATGCTGATTCATGACAGTGTATGGCAAAAACCACCACAATATGGTCAAGTAATTTTCCTCCAATTAAAACAAATGAATTTTTAAAGTGTCTCTTATTTTAAATATGATACTGTAGAATTCAAAGGCAGATTTGTAAAATCCATTCTTTATTTCGCACACCCCACATACCCGACATTCTGCAAAGCACAGGCCTTTATTTAATTATCCAACCATCCCACCAGGCAGATATTAAGACACTTTGCAAACAAGGTATGCCTGTGCTCAACTGTGTCTGACTCTCTGCAACCCCATGGACTGTAGCCCACCAGGCTCCTCTTCCATAGGATTTCCCAGGCAAGAATACTGAAGCGGGTTGCCATTCCCTTTTCCACAGGGTCTTCCTGACCCAGGGGGATCCAGCTCGAGTCTCCTGCATTGCAGGAAAATTCTTTACCACTTGTGCCACCTGGAAGCCTTTACAGACAAAGCAGTGATTCATGTTGATGTTTGGCAGAAACCAACACAATTCTGTAAAGCAAGTATCCTTCAATTAAAAAAAAAAGAATTTAAAAGAAAAAAAAAGTTAAAGTTCTTCTCTCCACATCAAAAAGAGAAACAAAAACATTTCTCTACCTCCGAAGTCTGCCCCACTGCATAACACTGGTTTGCCTCATCAAGATTAAGCCTCCAGTTTCCATCCTTCTGTTCTCTGGCCATGTAGGGTCAGAAAAGTCATTAAACCTGAGCCTCTCGCTTATTCATTCACACTGTAAAGGGAACTCCATGATCTCCAAGATCTCCTCTAAAACTTCAGTTCAGGGCCATGGTTCTGCAAGGTGATATGAGAAACACAGCAACACTTCAGGCTTGCGATGGGAAGATCGTTAACCTCTGAAGAGCTACAGATTATTAATAATCACCCACAGGTAATATGGAGTCTGTCACGTATGATGATTCAGTGAATGGAGGGAGTCTGCGTGCCCAGCAAATCCCTACCTGGTCTGCAATAAAAAGTACACCCCACAGGCAAAGCGAAATCGCCTGATCTATGAACTGCCAGAAATGGCATTCCTCTCATGTTTATAGAGGGCCCTGGTGTTATAATTAAGGAACCCAGTGGGTAGCCTGTGTTCACTGCTCACTAAATGAATTCTGATGTGCTTCAATCAGGAAAAACGTGACTGTATGAGATTTCTGACTTTTAGTGTTCCTACTCCTCCCTTGATATTTCAAATCAACTATGGCTTCCCTCAGCTCAGCTTTGATTATCTAATTTGACACTAATTGCTGAGCTCTCTGTAAGAAACCATACAACTGCTCTGCGTACAATTCTCCGTGTCTAGGAAATCAGCTTTCATATGCATCTCTCTCTTTGTACTTCTGAAAACTGAGTAAGATGCTTACTCAGTTTGTAAGTAAGTTTACAAGTAAAGAATCTGCCTGCAGTGCAGAAGACCTGGGCTTGAGCCCTGGGTCAGGAAGATCCCCTGGAGAAGGGAATGGCAACCCACTTCAGTATTCTTGCCAAGAGAATTCCATGGACAGACCACGGGGTCGCAGAGAGTCAGACACGACTGAGCAGCTAACACATTACACTCCTTATAGTTCGTACATAAGGGGTTTGAGACTGACCCAAGAAAAATACCTGATAGTAGGGATTACAATTAGTCATGGCAACAGTTAGAACTTTTGAAACTTTCTTCTTTAAACTCTGAATAATTTCCCAGGGTGATCTAAGTGTATTGGGAAGAACATTGGGTTTAGAGTCAAAGAGATCTGAAACCACATTTGAGCTCCACAATTTATTAGGTTTTCACCTTGGACATCACACTGAATTTCATTTCCTTACCTGTCAAGTGTCATCATTAATAGTCATTTCACAGAACTGTTGTGAAGATGCAGTGAGCTTACGTGTGTTAAACCTCTGAATGATTCTGGTATGTTGTTCTGAATTAACATAACATCCACCATTTATTAAATTCCTGCTATATGCCAGGCTCTGGACCAAGACCTTCATGCAAATCAACTATAGAGGTCACAACAACCCAGGTGAGTCCTGTGTTATTAACTGTGTCCAACTGAAGGCATATACAGGCAAAGCAATCGACCCAAGTTCCTCTTGCCAGGTAAGCAGCAACCTGGGATGACCATGCATCTTTTTATTTTCACATGCATCAGAATAGACAGGAATCAAAAATGCGTAATTTGAGGGGCTTCCCTGGTGGCCCAGTGGTTAAGAATCCACACTACAAATTGGGAGATTCAGTCACTGGTCAGAGAACTAAAGCTTCCACGTGCCGCTGAGCAACTGAGTCTGTGCACTACCGCTACTGAGCCCACGCGCCGCAGCTAACAACTGCAAGGAAACATCCCACATGATGCAACTAAACTCCCTGCAACCAAATAAATACATATTTTTTTTTAATGTGTAATTTGAAATATTCACTCCTCTGGAAAACAGAAAACTCAATTCAGAGAAGTCTCATCAATGAAGAAAATGTTTCCAATGATATACTTGAGGGAAGGAAGGTGTAAAACTGCCCCTCATACACTCAATACTGTGACCCATCCAAACGGGTCCAAGGGTTACTTTGGCAGATGACTTGATAGGGAGCTGGTTAAAGGGATGGAAAGATGCACAATCATGTGACACAGGGATTCCACAGGGAATTCAGATGAATTCAGCTAAATAGGGTTTCAGCTGGAGTTCTGTGGCTGCCCACATATCCCTGAACCAATGGTTTCTACATGGGCCTTATCACAGACCAAGTGGACTGTCCTTGCTTTTTGGGAGCTATAACACACAGGACAATCTCTAAAGACAGCTTAATCATCAGGAAGGAAGAATACTTAATAGCACACTGATATTTGAAATGGAATGCTGTTACACTCCCGAGTTGAAAGAGGTGTTAAGCAGGCAGGTTCAACATTAGTTTCAACACTAAAGCAACCTCACATCACAATTCCCTTTAGAAACTTGAGGTCAATACCATGCCTTACTCCCCCGACACTTTCAATCACTGTTTCAAAGATATGTCCCTCCAGTCAACTATCCTGCCTTTAACCCTTAACATTAGACTAATTTTTGGATCAGGGAAAACCAAATGCCCTGATCCAAATGTCAAAACCTAATAAATTGTGGAGCTCAAATGTGGTTTCAGATCTCTTTGACTCTAAACCCAATGTTCTTCCCAATACACTTAGATCACCCTGGGAAATTATTCAGAATTTAAAGAAGAAAGTTTCAGAAAGTTCTAATTATTGCCATGACTAATCATCTCCTATTCACTCCCAGATCTTCCTGCTTTCCCTATAGAACCTCATTTCCCGATCATCAAATCCAGTGTATTTTTCATCCTCCAAAAGAGAATCTTTCACTAGGCCTTTGCTGAACTCGAGCCTGGTCTTCCCCCGGGTACTCTTCCGTCTGCAGCCCTCTCTAAGGGTGCCTTTTAGTCTCGCGAGCCTCACTTGACACGAGGCTTGGAGGTGGGCCAGCACCCTCTGCAGGCTTGTGTCTTCTAGTTATTCAATCCTAAACGCCTTTTTCTTCATGATCGTCAACCAACCCCCTCACATTCGTCCCCAAGCATGAACAGCGGCTGATTCACACTCTCCTCTCCACCCTAGCCTTACAGTCACTGGCGTGGTTTCATAATCTCTGTGCAAGCCCATAAAATGCCTTTGCCCGCAGTTCCTAGCCTTTCTCAATCTCATAACCTTCGATTCTACTCTAATTCTGTCACCGGCATATATAACCACACCCAGAAACTTGTCCCAGAGAATTGCCTCACTGATGAAAACTTAATCACCAATATCCCACAACCTGACCACACAACCTACTTAAACTTCCTGTCCTGTCAACTCTTTTAAACTTGTTTTTCAACTTCATAAAAAAAAAAGAATACTAGTCTTTTGACCCATTTCCCCAGGAACCCATTTTCCCTGATCAATCAGTTCCCTTCTGCCCTCATTTCCCTTCCTCTTCTAGCCTTAATTAAGCTCTTCAAATATTCTCTTATCAGTAACTTTGACTTTCTCATTCCATTGTGCTTCCTCTAAAATCCTGAGCTTGAACCTGTACTCGGGCATCCAGGCAAAGAAGAAAAAAGTATCGTACAACATACTTCTGCAACTCCACGTCTTCTTCCTTAGCTATGCCTCGATATTTTTCTGTGCAGTTCTCTCTCATTGTCATTTCCCACAAAGATTGCTTCAGCTCTTTACCACACTCAGTTACCTATGTTCTTACACCCAGGAGACGCCCTTACCTCTGTCTTCACCAAAGACACAAAGTGATCAGGTAGGAATTACCTCACCTAATTCCTCTCCTCTCTCCACTCACACAACCATCTTATCAGCCTCTTCCCTTACCTCCTTTCTGCCCATTCCAGAGACAGTATCTCAAAGTCTTATCTCAAATTAATCCTCTGGTTCACACCCTCTTATCCTTTAACAATCCATGCATTAAAGAAACTGAAAAAGGAACTATAAAATATTTTGAACTAAAGAAAAATTAAACAGAATGTATCAACATTTGTGGAGTTATACTAAAGTATTAGGGGAAATGTAAGCATTAATCTTGTGCATTATAAAAGAAGATCTCAAATCGATGACCTAACTTTATCCTTAAGAAACTAGATACGTTAAGTGAAAAATATACCCAAATTAAGCAGA
Organism: Capra hircus; assembly: GCF_001704415.2. Lineage (NCBI taxonomy): Eukaryota > Metazoa > Chordata > Mammalia > Artiodactyla > Bovidae > Capra > Capra hircus. The sequence goes on from NC_030812.1 coordinate 5,172,811, forward strand.
AGAAAGGAAATAGTAAAGACCAGAAATGAAATCAATGAAACAGAAAACAGAAATTCGGTGAAAAAAAAATCGGTTCCTGAGAACGATGAAATTGATAAACCTCGACACAGACTGAAGGAGAAGAAGAAGAACACCAACAATACCAGCAACATCAACAACAAAGAGGGAGAAGATATCAGTTACCAAGCTCAGGAAGAAGAGATATAATACCATTACAGATTCTGATATTTTAAAGGAGTTAATATGTTATCAAGAGCTTTATAAAAATAATTTTGACTACTTAAATGAAAAAATTTATTGAAGATAATACCTACCAAAGCTCATTTAAAGAAATAGATAACCTGTATAGCCATATATCTACTAAAGACATTCAACCTGTTTTTCAAAACCTTCCTGCAAAGAAAGCCCCACGCCCAGATGGCTTCACTGGTGATGTCTTCCAATCATGTAAGAAAGAAATATCAATTCATACAAACTCTTCCAGAAAATGAAAAGAAAAGAATACTTCCCAATTTGTTCTTTGAAGCCAGAATTACCACAATACCAAAGATGTTACAAGAAATGAACACTACAGAGCAATATTTTTCATGAACACAGTTTTTGTTTCAAAAGCAAAAAACACGTTTTTTGTTTTAGCTACCACATGTTTAATTTACTGCTGCCATTTTTACTCTCTCAGGCCAACTGGACTAATACCACACATTTTCTGCAAATAGATACAATATATTTTATGATTTCTGTAGTTGTGACAATTTTACAAGTTACCCAATTCAACCTGGCTGTATATGATTTTTGCTAAGTACCAAACTTAAAAGGAAAAGGGAAAACCAGAGGAATAGAATTAACTTCCCTAAATCCTCACACCTTAATTCTTATTCTCATAAATAAAAATACAAAAAAGTTTATAAAAGTTCATCCTGTGTTATGAAATGATAAATATGGATTGTGTGTAGATTCTTTGATTATGTTCCTGGCTTTAGCAAATACCATAAATATTATATGCAGAGCAAAATGTTCCTTTATTGATAGTTAGGGAGTTTGGGATGGGCATGTACACACTGCTATATTTAAAATAGATAACAAACAAGTACCTACTGTATAGCACGGGAAACTCCGCTCAGTGTTATGTGGCACTCTGGATGGGAGGAGAGTTTGGAAGAGAATGGAGACATATACAAGTATGACTGAGTCCCTTTACTGTTCACCTGAAACTATTACAACATTGCTTATTAACCGTCTATACCCCAATACAAAAAAAGTTTTTTAAAATGCTCCTTTATTAAAAAAAAAAAAAAGACATGATCTTTCTTTAGAACACTTAAGTAATCTTTGAATTGATGCATGAGATTTTGCTATTCCTTGGTACACTTAAATCTCTTCAAAATATCAGTAAAAGCTGTCATTAATTTCAACGATTATTAAGTAATTTAAGCATCTTAGTTATTCTTATAACAACCATATGAGAAGTGTTTATTTTCATTTTTATAGAAGAGGAAACTGAAGTTTAAAGAAATCAAATAACTTTCCAATTTCACAGTTAGTAAGTGGTAGTACTGAACCTGAACTGAAGTCTATGCAGTTTCAGAGCTGAAATTTGAGTTTTTAATAACAATGTATATTTTGCCTCCTCAAATGTACCTCTTACGCACAAGTGAGTTTTTACACTCATACCATCTTGCTGCTGCTAAATGGAGGGGTATAAAATAGTCTTTCTGCTATCACAAGGCAATGAACTTAAGATACTTTTCCAATGTGCAAAAAGTAAGCTAAATTCTAAAATAAATCTCAAATCACAAAGTTCAAGTATTTTAACTCAATAAAAGATATATCTCTTTCCCAATTTGTAAATGATTTTCAATTATCCCTGTTTCTATTCCCTTTAGTCACTTGTATAACTTAATTTCAGCATGTGGAGCACACAAATATCTTTGAATAAGCAAAAGCAATGATTATTCATTGGAAATTGAGAGAATTTCATGTCATGACAGTAATCCAAATCAAAATAGAATTTCCTTAAGCTTCACACCTTTTTAGGTGCATCATACATTTTATAAGTTCACTGCTAATCTGTGATATGGCAATGTGTAAACAAACAATGTGATATGGCATACAGTAAAATGAGAGGCATTTTTCTGCTATTCTAGAAGCTAACAAATTGCACACTAATTGCCAAAATACCTAATTCCTTTGCAAATCAACCTTTATTGCCTCTGCCGCAGATTTAGTTTGGTTAACAGTATTGAAAATTATGTAAGTAATAATAACAACAAATGATATTTGGAGAAGGAAATGGCAACCCACTCCAGTATTTTTGCCTTGAAAAATCCCATGGACAGAGGAGACTGGTGAGCTACAGTCCATAAGGCTGCAAAAGAGTCAGACATCACTTAGCAACTAAATAGCAACAATATTAAAATTTAAAATACCAGGGTAATATCATCAGTAAAATATGTATTGATTAAAAATGCAGTTGCTTTATGGGACAAACATATTTCTTAACCATGTTCGTGTATGCATATCCAATTTTTCATATTTCAGGTCAAAGGTATCTTCAGATAAGTCTAGGAAATGAAAAAGAAGAACAATTCAATTAGGGGCCTGAGAGAGGGTTAAACATGCCTCTCCATCAATGTACAGTTCAGTCATAGAGTTTGCGGCTGTTCCTCAAGTGCTCTCTCTTTTGGCCCCACTGATGCTAAACACCACTGCTATTGGCAGCCCAGCATTTACTCTCTCAGGAGGAGAACTGTGATAGAGCTGGCATGCCAACTTAGCCTGCGGATTTTCTAAATTCCAGCTGAGCCATGCTCTATAGACTGGGCTTTGGAGATGTGAACTGTTATCAAGCAGGAAGTAAGATAAAACACTGGGCTAAGTTCACTTTGGGCCACTGACTTATCTGAACCGCTATTCCCAGAAAAGGCAGCACAAGGCAATTCCACTCTTCATTTTTCTCAGGATTCTTACTTGACTTTGTCATTTTATCCCTCCTTGGCTACTAAGCAACATGAAATCAGTAAAATTCCCTGAAGTTTCTTCTACAGCACATACAGACATCTTCAGTGCCTAGATATCTGCTTTACTGAGGCAATTTGAGAAAAAAAGAAATGAGATGATAAATATGTCAATATGATTGACAAGAAACTTCATTTTGTAAAGGTCTGCTGCTGCTAAGTCACTTCAGTGGTGTCTGACTCTGTGCGACCCCAGAGACGGCAGCCCACCAGGCTCCCCTGTCCCTGGGATTCTCCAGGCGAGAACACTGGAGTGGGTTGCCATTTCCTTCTCCAATGCATGAAAGTGAAAAGTGAAAGGGAAGTCGTTCAGTCGTATCTGACTCTTAGTGACCCCATGGACTGCAGCCTACCAGGCTCCTCCATCCCTGGGATTTTCCAGGCAAGGGTACTGGAGTGGGGTGCCATTGCCTTCTCCGTTGTAAAGGTCTAGGGACCTTCAAAAGAGAACTGCCTGGAGAAAGCATTCAGCCTGTGGATCAACATTACTCCTAAGGACGAAGCCATCTTTAAAGAAACCTAAACCTGAGTTAGGATTCTCCATGACTCCCAAGTCTTTTCATGTTGCAATTAAACATGTCATTGTCCACGGTGGATGAACAGAATTTAGCAAGGGTTAACCAGATGCCAAAGGTTAGGGGGGAAAACTACGCTGAGATTAACCCTCGCAGATACATCAGAAACTGCTGATGGGCAGAACAGCAGTTTCTGGACAGGAAATTAGAAAACTTACCTTTCAGTATCGCCTGACGTGAGCAACAGAAGGAAGAGCAAGGGTGGTGGTAGGAAGAGGTCAGTAACGTGTTTCTTTCAAGCTTTTATAGATAAAATTTCAAGATTATTCTCCCTAGCATTATCTAGAATTGGGGCTCAAATGTGTGCCCTTATAGGCACATCTCTAGAACCAACATCTAAAGAATATGAGAGTAATTGTTTTAGTTTCCTGTCCTGTGTGAAGTCAACATAAAATGAAAAGGCTTTTTCCTGAATGCAAAGGTAAGTAATAACAGTCGCCATTGTTTATCACTTGCTAGACACAGATCGAAGCACTTTATCTACATTAACAACCAGATGCGGTAGTTACTTGTGTCACCGCCAGTTCACAGCTGAGAGGCTGGGGCTCAGAGGGAGTAGCCAACTTGTCCTCACTATCAGTGACTGATTCGAGAATCTTCTCTTAGAAACCTTCTGGCCTTGCCCCCTCCAGGCTTCCTGGATCACTCCCTCCCTGAAGCTGCACTACACCCGGCACATTCCCCCCTCCACAGTACCCATCACACACTGTACTATGATTATCTGTCTGCACATCTGTATCCCCAGCAAGACTGTGCCCCTAGAGGGTGGCAACACTGTCGTGGGCTTTTGTATTCCCAGTATCTGTTATGCTGGTTGATATACATCATAGGGACCCAAAAAATGCTTATGAGCAAATGATTAAATGAATAGATGGAGCAAATCATTTTAAAATTAAACATCATTGGAAAAGGACCTATCAATGAAGGAATACCAGAAAAATGAAACAGAGCAGGACCCTATGGGGTTCCTGGGCATGGACCTTTCAGACAGTTGCTAATCAGGGAAGGGAGGGGACATAGAGACAAGGGAGGGTCACCCAAGGGACAATAGTGCAGCCTGGGGATAGGGCCCTGGTTCCACCTCAAGGGATACACGTAACCATGTCTGTGAGATCTTTATAGAACTAAACCCCCCAACAGATGGAAGATATTAGCATTCTTCATTACAGAGAAAACATCTGAGGGCAGATTACAGGAACCACAGAAGCTCATCAGAGTACCTGAGGTCAGACGAAAGGAGTGGAGGGCCTACACCTCTACCTACAACACCAGAGAAGACTCTACACATGGACATCACCTGATGGTCAACACCGAAATCAGATTGATTATATTCTTTGCAGCCAAAGATGGAAAAGCGCTATACAGTCAGCAAAAATAAGACCGGGAGCTCACTATGGCTCAGATCATGAACTCCTTGCTGCCAAATTCAGACTTAAATTGAAGAAAGTAGGGGAAACCACTAGACCATTCAAGTATGACCTAAATCCAATCCCTTATGATTATACAGTGGAAGTGAGAAATAGATTCAAGGGGTTAGATCTGATAGACAGAGTGCGTGAAGAACTATGGACAGAGGTCCGTGACATCGTATAGGAGGCAATGATCAAGACCATGCCCAAGAAAAAGAGATGGGAAAAGGCCATATGTTTGCTTGAGGAGGACTTACAAATAGCTGAGAAAAGAAGAGAAGGGAAAGGCAAAGGAGAAAGGAAAGATATACCCATCTGAATGCAGAGTTTCAAAGGATAGTAAGGAGAAGTAAGAAAGCCTTCCTCAGTGATCAATGCAAAGAAATAGAGGAAAACAACAGAATGGGAAAGACTAGAGAGCTCTTCAAGAAAATTAGAGATATCAAGGGAACATTTCATGCAAAGATGGGCACAATAAAGGACAGAAATGGTATGGACCTAACAGAAGCAGAAGATATTAAGAAGTGGCAAGAATACACAGAAGAACTATGCAAAAAAGATCTTCATGACCCAGATAATCATGATGGTATGATCACTCACCTAGAACCAGACATCCTGGAATGTGAAGTCAAGTGGGCCTTAGGAAGCATCACTATAAACAAAGCTAGTGGAGGTGATGGAATTCCAGTTGAGCTATTTCAAATCCTAAAAGATGATGCTGTGAAAGTGCTGCACTCAACTTGCCAACAAATTTGGAAAACTCAGCAGTGGCTACAGGATTGGGAAAGGTCAGTTTTAATTTCAATCCCAAAGGAAGGCAATGCCAAAGAATGTTCAAACTACCACATGATTGCACTGATCCCACACACCAGTAAAGTAATGCTCAAAATTCTCCAAGCCAGGCTTGAACAGTATATGAACCGTGAACTTCCAGATGTTCAAGCTGGATTTAGAAAAGGCAGAGGAACCAAAGATCAAATTACCAACATATTTTGGATGATTGAGAAAGCAAGAGAGTTCCAGAAAAACATCTACTTCTGCTTTACTGATTATGCCAAAGCCTTTGACTGTGTAGATAACAACAAACTGTGGAAAAGTCTTCAAGAGATAGGAATACCAGACCACCTGACCTGCCTCCTGAGAAATCTGTATGCAGGTCAAGAAGCAACAGTTAGAACTGGACATGGAACAACAGACTGGTTCCAAATAGGAAAAGGAGTAGGTCGAGGCTGTATATTGTCACCCTGCTTATTTAACTTATAAGGAGAATACATCATGAGAAATGCCAGGCTGATGAAGCACAAGCTGGAATCAAGATTGCCGGGAGAAATATCAATAACCTCAGATATGCAGATGACACCACCTTTATGGCAGAAAGTGAAGAACTAAAGAGCCTCTTGATGAAAGTGAAAGAGGAGAGTGAAAAAGTTGGCTTAAAGGTCAACATTCAGAAAACAAAGATCACGGCATCCGGTCCCATCACTTCATGGCAAATAAATAGGGAAACAATGGAAACAGTGGCTGACTCTATTTTCTGGACTCCAAAATCACTGCAGATGGTGACTGCAGCCACGAAATGAAAAGACACTTACTCCTTGAAAGGAAAGCTATGACCAACCTAGACAGCATATTGAAAAGCAGAGACATTACTTTGCTGACAAAGTCTGGCTAGTCAAAGCTATGGTTTTTCCAGTAGCTATGTAATGTTGTGACAGTTGAACTGTGAAGAAAGCTGAGCGCTGAAGAATTGATACTTTTGAACTGTGGTGTTGGAGAAGACTCTTGAGAGTCCCTTGGACTGTAAGGATATCCAACCAGTCCATCCTAAAGGAAATGAGTCCTGAATGTTCATTGGAAGGACTGATGCTGAAGCTAAAACTCCAGCACTTTGGCCACCTGATGCAAAGAACTGACTCCTTGGAAAAGACCCTGATGCTGGGAAAGATTGAGGACAGGAGGAGAAGGGACGACAGAGGATGAGATGGTTGGATGGCATCACTGACTCGATGGACATGGGTTTGTGTGAACTCCGGGAGTTCGTGATGGACAGGGAGGCCTGGCCTGCTGCAGTTCATGGGGTTGCAAAGAGTCAGACACGACTGAGCACCTGAACTGAACTGAATGTGAGGAAACACGTCCAAGAGTTATTCTAACACTTTAGAGCTGATATTCTCATATTGCCCTCTCCTCATTCTCCTATCTGTTCAAAGAGTCAGTGAGTAACATGCTTCTCAAACAGAATGGCACAGGCTGAAAGGCAAGGTGGGAAGAGCGCCAGATTTAGAGACCAACTTGCGTTTGAGACCTGACTCTACTGAGCTTGGTCAAATCAACCATCTAAGTTGCCTTTTTTCATCTGTGAGATAGGATCACCCCCACCCATGCACCTATCTCACAGTCCATGTAGTGGTTCAGAGAGATCATACTATATATGTGAATGAATTCAGTAGGTGAAAAGAATAGCGCAAAAGTTAATGACAATAATAGACATTATGGTCTGGCTAACTTCTACTCATGTAGCATGGGAACACAGATGGGAACTAGTTTCTAAAGAGCAACCACTCAAGCTAGGCACTGTGAAAGCGGTTTAGGTACATAATCTCACTTAAGCCCCCACCAGCCCTGGGGAGTATAGATGCCAACATGTGAACTTCACAAATGAGAAAAAACATGAGTGTTAGGTGGCTGAGTGAATTATCCAAAGCTATTTGTACAGGGCCAAGCTGGGAACTGGTGTCATATCTCATTGATTTTGAAGCATATTGTTTCATCAACATTCTGCTGCCTTCATGGAGTATCAGTTGTCATTATACAAAATTACCTGAAAATTTGAACTTACAGTTAAAAGTTCTATTTGTCAGGATGCAGAAAAACTTTGAATATTTGTTCAAACCTATTGGCACCTTTCAAACTGGAGTCTTTTGAGACTGAAGCAGCCCTTTTATCTAGAGTTTAAGAGGGGTGATAAATGACAGCACTCTGCCCTGCACAAGCTCGAACGCACAGAGCGACGGACATAGGCCTGAGATGGACAGAGACTGGGATACACTTACTGACACCGCGGGGCCGAAGGATGTGTCTGGCTCCTTACGTCCGACCCCATTAAGCAGCCTTCTCCTCCCCAGCCACTGGTATCATTCAACATCCACAAGCCAGGCCAAGCAGACAGCTCACCTTGTGGCAGAGAGCAGGTGAGACCACACTTTTTAGTGGACAGACAGACGAAATAAGAGAGACACGGAGGAGCTAACTGAGCTCTGTTTGTTCTTCCTTTCAAATCGGCTAAGCGCTGCTGCGATGAGGGGGAGTGAAGAGAGAGAGCCTGGAAGAAACCCACCCACGGTCTGCCTTCCAAAACCTCGAGTGAATTTCCTGTCTCTCCATGGAAATATGATGAGTAGGGAATGGAACCACTTTGGGATTTGGGGGTTTTCTATTTTGAAAATCGGAGGGGTCTCCTCTGGAAATGTAGGCCAGTAAGGACTAATTTTCCGGAGAAGGCAATGGCGACCCACTCCAGTACCCTTGCCTGGAGAATCCCATGGGTGGAGGAGCCTGGTAGGCTGCAGTCCAAGGGGTAGCTAAGAGTCGGACACGACTGAGTGACTTCACTTTCATGCTTTGGAGAAGGACATGGCAACCCACTCCAGTGTTCTTGCCTGGAGAATCCCAGGGACGGAGGAGCCTGGTGGGCTGCTGTCTATGGGGTCGCACAGAGTTGGACACGACTGAAGCGACGACTTAGCATCTGTACCAGTAGCAAGGACTAATTTACTCTTTTAGCTATACCAATTGGAAATAATGAAAAGACAGCTCTTAGGGCATAATATACAGAAGCTTCAAGACTCTGTTCAATGTGACAGTCCTATTTAGGAGCTGACTCTTGCCCTCAAACATCAAAGGCAAATTTTCTTAAAGGATAACTAAGGTTCAGACAAATTGTTTCCCTGTCTACACCCACAAATGAATAAACTTTTTCTGAATATTCCTTGTGCTACTCCCCTTTAGCCAGCCAGGCCTGTAGTCAGAATGTGGCTGTATCTCACTGTGTTATAGAATGTTGGCTAGGCAATGCATATGTATTTATTAAACACCTACTATTCGCCGAGCAGTGAGAAAACAGACAGGGGCTATCCAGGAGCCTCCATTCTTGTAAGGGAGAGATGGACTATAAGCGTGTAAACAAATAAGATATTTTATGATACCTATAAGCACGTGAGGAAGAAAAATAGGATAGTATGATAAAGAGGAGCCTTATTTGTGAAATGCACCATGAGAAGTTGGCAGCAGTATGAGGATCTGGGGAAGAGCAGTCAGGAAGAAATAGCAGGCCTTGAAATGGGCATGAGCTTAATGTCTTTTCAAGGGGTGAGGGAAAAAGGCCAAAATCGCCTAACAGGCAGGAATGAGAGAGAAAACAGGATGATAAGGCCAGACAGGGAGCCACACACTGGACTCTGTAGACCTGTGGACAGTGTGAAAGAGTTTCAGTTTTATTCCTGGAATAACGGAGAAGCTACTGGAGGGTCTGACCAGGAAATGGCTGGGTCTGACGTGCGCACAATCACTCGATGCCGTGAAAGGACGGACTGCAGGCGGGCAGGGTGGACAGGATCGACTGAGACCCGCGGGCAGGTTGAGCCAGAGCTTGGAGCTGATGGAAAGTGATGTGACCCAGGATACATTAATATTTAAGAGGTGGCATTGATGGGAGATGCTGACACAGGTTTAATGTGAGTGCGAGAAAAAGAGGGGAAGGACAGATGAATCCTTAGTGTGGGAATTAACAGTAAACAGTAACAAACAATGGGATTATGGACCACCATGGCGAAGACCTAAGGGATGTGGGCTGGGGCGGTGCGGGGAGGAAATCACTCAGTTTGGGGCCACATGAAATTTGAGATGACCGTCAAACACCTAAGAAGAGATGTCAGGAGAAAAAGGAACATATGAGCCAGACTTAAGGAAAAATTCTAGGCTGGAAGCGTATCTGAGAGAGTCACTGGGATCTGGTAAAAATCAGTTCAAGAGAGAAGATAGCAGAGAATCAGCTCTGGGAAACTGCAGTGTTTACAGACTTGTGAAGAAGAGCCTGTGAGACAAACAAATGGAAAAGTATCTCTGAGTTTGGTGATAAGGAGCCCTAGGTCAGATTGTGTTCCGAGGACAACGCAGTCAACGGTGTCAAGCACTTCAGTACCAAGGAGGGCAGAGGACCGGGTGCACAGATCTGCTAACCCTGATGGGGACTGTTGCAGTAGTCTTTCGGGACACAGGCCATTGGGCTTCTAAAGTCTTTTCCCATCTTCAGGGTCTGTGATTTTGATGACGTGCCCCAGTCTATCAATATTTCCTCCTTCATTTCTCCCTGAAGTTTTCTTTGGCGGCTCTTTCAGTTGTCCTCACTTTCCCAGCTAACTCAAAATGGCCAGTAATTTTACCTGAAAGAAAGTTAAGTAAAATGAAACAGTGCAATCCACGAAACTTATGCCTAGGTTTTCCAAAAAGTCAGCAACAATTCTCCTTGGCGCCATAGGAATGCCTTGCTGGAACCAAGCATTTGTGTTGCTTTCTCAGATTGTACTCCATGAATTACTTCACCCCACAGAAGGCCTTGCAGGTCTGGTCTAACAACTTATCTTCAGCTCCAATTATAATCTGCCAGATCACTCCTGGTTTCACATTGCTCTTGGAGATGAATCAGCTTTTTAAGTGGAAGGGAGGGAGCATCATTTTATTAAGAGTTATTGTTAACACTCCGCTTATGCAGAGTTTGCTATGTGTCAGGGATTATTAGTATCATGCCTGAGAAAAAGGAAGAAGGGTGTGTGTGTGCGCCTTGTGCACACAGGTGCATATAACTCTCATACACCTGTAACTCTATATGGATCAGTATGAATCTGATGCAGCGGTTCTCAGGGAGAGAGGAGGGCAATTCTGTACCCCAGGGGAATTTGGCAACAACAGGAGACATCTTTGGTTGTCATATTGGAGGATGCAACTGGCATCTAGTAAGTGGAGGCCGAGGATGTTATTAAACGCTCTATAATGCATAGGGCAGTCTCCTCAACAATAGAGAATTGATTGACCCCAAATGTCAGGACTGCTGGGACTGACATCATGCTGGAAGGGCAGAGAGCCCTAATCTGAATGGAATATTCCATAGTCAGTGCGCATGGTACAGCAACTTCATTGACCTGGCCAGACACATCAATATAACTGATCTATAATGCAATCACTGGTCTGCTACGAACTGTGGGTCTGAGACACCGGCAATGATATACTTCACTAATTTACACAGTTACCTGTGTTAGCTAATGTCTACAGAAAATCATTTTCTAAATTTAAAATGTCAATTTAATATATCTCATTCTAGCCTCAGTTCAATTCAGTTCAGTTGCTCAGTCGTGTCCAACTCTTTGTGACCCCATGAATCGCAGCACGTCAGGCCTCTCTGTCCATCACCAACTCCTCGAGTTCACTCAGACTCACATCCATCAAGTCCATGATGCCATCCAGCCATCTCATCCTCAGTCGTCCCCTTCTCCTCCTGCCCCCAATCCCTCCCAGCATCAGTCTTTTCCAAGGAGTCAGTTATTCGCATGAGGTGGCCAAAGTACTGGAGTTTCAGCTTCAGCATCATTCCCTCCAAAGAAATCTCAGGGCTGATCTCCTTCAGAATGGACTGGTTGGATCTCCTTGCAGTCCAAGGGACTCTCAAGAGTCTTCTCCAACACCACAGTTCAAAAGCATCAATTCTTCGGCGCTCAGCCTTCTTCCCAGTCCAACTCTCACATCCATACATGACTACTGGAAAAACCATAGCCTTGACTAGACGGACCTTAGTCAGCAAAGTAATGTCTCTGCTTTTCAATACGCTATCTAGGTTGGTCATAACTTTTCTTCCAAGGAGTAAGCGTCTTTTAATTTCATGGCTGCAGTCACCATCTCCAGTGATTTTGGAGCCCCCAAAAATAAAGTCTGACACTGTTTCCACTGTTTCCCCATCTACTTCCCATGAAGTGATGGGACCAGATGCCATGATCTTCGTTTTCTGAATGTTGAGCTTTAAGCCAACTTTTTCCACTCCTCTTTCACTTTCATCAAGAGGCTCCTTAGTTCCTCTTCACTTTCTGCCATAAGGGTGGTGTCATCTGCATATCTGAGGTTACTGATATTTCTCCTGGCAATCTTGATTCCAGCTTGTGCTTCTTCCAGCCCAGCGTTTCTCATGATGTATTCTAGCTTGCCTCAAACCTCAGGAAATGGAGCGACCAGCCCTGCTCTGGACTCGGTTTGCTCTTCTCTAATTCAGATGATTTTCTGTTATTACCTGCATGCTCTGGGGCTGGCTTTTTTCTGGACCGCTGAATCACCAGCAGAACACCACCCCCTCCACCCCTCTCTGCAGGCCTCTAAGGAGTCTTCTGTCCTCCCCATGCCCAACAGAGGAGAGACTAAACATAACAGTGCCAGATGAGAGCAAGTGACCAGAGTAGACAGGTGATCAATCTCACACACAGAAGGCCTAGCATGAGATTACCTTCTTCCAGAACCTATCAGTGACTGTATTTGGCAACATCCACAAACGTTTTCTTTATTTTAATGCCTCTTGAGACTCAAATCCCAGTCAAAAATCAAACTGACCTAAATTTAGTAGAGTCAATTCTCTAATCTTAAGGTCACCTGAATATCTAGCCTTCCTTCTACAGTATGACCAAGCCTTTTATCCTCTACTTGGTGGGGAAGAACTTATTTAAACAATATTTATATTATATTCTTAAAATAGACCTGAGCCTAGAGGAGAGAAATATAACTCAACCTCCATAGCAAGACACTGCAGAGCTGCTGGGTGGAGGAGCTTACCACAATCAGAGAAACGTCTTGGGTTTCCATTTAATTCTTATTTGCTCAAATGCCAACGTAATTTTTCCATGAGGAGAATGAAGTCATTCTTCACAGAAAGGGATCACTGTCTCAAAATTCATATGACCAGGAAGCATAAGGCTAATATAATGAGAGGTTTCAGAAATGTGAACTAAAATAAAATGGGCTTAAGAAATGAGAAATCCCTACACGCAACTTAAGCACACAGAGATATATTGGCAGTACTGTGGACTCTTTGCTTTTCTTCCAGGAAAAGGCATTTTCTCATACTTAAGCGCCACGCCATACCACACTGCCCCAGGGCAGCTCACACAACATGGGAACCCAGCAGCCTGGTTCTTCAGGACTTGCTCAGGGCCATGGGGGAGGCAAGTGCCTGCATGGTGGGGTCCTGAAATGGATTAGGGCATATACACCAAGGCATCACAGACCCAGCGAAACAGATGAACACACACACAGATACCATGAAAACAATCTGTTGATTTGTTTCCATCTTGGTTCTTTCGTGCCTCTTCTTTCTCAGCTCACACCAGTGTGCAGTATAGCATGGAGATAAAGAACATGGACCAGATCAAACTCCAGCTGCACCTTGGCCCAGCCACTTGACTGCAGGCAATTCATTTGTCTGTTACTTGGGTTCTCCATCTTCATAATGATGATGAATAATGATAATGGCCACCTAGGGCCACTGTGGTTGTTTAAAAAAAGGTAATACTCGTTTGGGCTTAGCAGAGAGCCTAACATTTGGTAAGCTGATGTATGTGAATCATTATGGCCCACAATTTGGATTCTAAGATTCAAAAGAGCAAAATTTTAGAAGATCTCAAAGATGATCTAACTCAGATCCATTTTAGGAAATAGAAGCTTAGAGAATTTATGTGATGTATCCATGGTTACACAGCTAGTTAGCCATGGAATGAAATTAAAATCCAAGTGCCTTGACCCCTAGACCAGTGCTTTTTGGGGGAGGGGGAAGGTGGGAAGAAGGATAGTGTACCTTTGTTTGAAAAAATATACTAATAGGTTCTCCTGCCAGAAAAATTACAAATACTTCCATGCAGTAGAAATATGTCTTTTAGTCTGTTGTCTGCATTCATTCACCCAGACCACACTTTAGTTGCAGGCAAAACAGCTGGTCCAGCCCAGACTTGTCACACAGTCACCCTGAGCCTCTCAACAAGCCATTATCTGGCAATAGCAGATTGGGACCATCTGTCACTGCAGGGCACATATGGCCCCATTAAACTGTAAGAATAAGGTTGTCACAAAAGGTCATTAACTATGTACCACTTTTCTGTGATGAGCTACAAGCAGGCACAATGATCTTCCCACTTTACCCCAATGTCTCTAACTCTCTCCAGCATTTGGAGAAACTGAGGGCAGATAAATCAGGAGTCTTTGTGTGGTGATCCCTGGCCAGTCCCAGAAAGGACTCCATTCATTTACGTTCCCTTTGGTGAGTCTGTTCTTTTTAAGACTTGTTTCACATGCTCTTCATAAAGAATCCCAGAAGGAGTGAAAGTTTGTAAATCATGTCTAATACAACATAAACATTGGGTTTGTATTAAATACACATGAGAAAAGTATAAGAACAAGGGTGAACTAGACCAACAACCTGCAGTGGATTATCCTGAACAACAGAAAACATGGTCAATAAAGAATCATACCCTTCTTATTTACAAGGACAATTACTAAGCACTAAAAACAAAAAAGCTCAGATACATGGATAGTGCTTTTAAAATATGACAGGAGATCTTTTGACACTTCCTTGATTGCAAGGTAAGGTCTGGGCTTCCTTGGTGGCTCAGTAGGTAAAGAATCCACCTGCAATGCAGGAGATCCGATTTCAATCCTGGGTCGATAAGATCTCCTTGGAGAAGGAAAAAGCAACTCACTCCAATATTCTTGCCCGGAAATCCCATGGATCTTGCTCCCGCAGCTTCACTCAGCAAACACGTCCTCGGAGGCCTCACTGTTTCTCTGTGTGCTGTGCCTTATACCAAGAAGGATCTTCCAACATGGACCAGTCTGGTGAAAGCCTCTCCTCTTCCAGGAGCTAGCCCTAACTCTCCTCATCACAAACATCCTCAGCGCCCTTTTCCAAGTCCCTGTTGCTCTCTGTATCCACCTCCTATCACTTAACTCATGTCTAAGTGATGTGCTAAAGCCAGGGACTCAGACTTATTCATTTTAGAATCTCCACTGTTAGCACAGTGCCCCATTTATCAAAGATATTCAACGAATGTTTGCTGAATGGATAACTCAGTGTGTTTCTTTTCGGTTTTAGCTGCCAAGAAACAAAGCCAAATCTAGTTACCAAGTATAGCAAATAACTCATCCCAGGTGTCTGGTAACATCTGCTTCCTAACTGTTTCAGATGGCCTCTGCTCTCTTTTTAGACATAATTGTCCTATTTTACATTAGGTTTAATATGCATGCTGTTTCAAATGCTTTTAAAAAGAAGGTGGGATATACATTTTGAATAAATCAATAGATACATGAGTTTCTCAAAAGATGCCTGTGTTACACCCATAGCACAGGAGTAAGGGGGGAAAAAATCACTGAAAAATATGCCACACTTCTCAGATCTAATGACTGATGCTTCTTCCTGTTTTCTTGAATGAATGAAAATAGAGAACTATAAGGAAATATCCACTCAGATGAATGTTTATTCATTCAGCAAATAGTTATCGAGCATCTATTTTGTACAAGGCACCTTGGGTGACATGGGCAACAAAGACATGTTTCAGATCCCAAAAATCAACGAGCTTTCTGTATTGTGGGTTAGATGAGACTGGTATATAAACACATGCTAGTGCTGAGTTGCTTCAGTCACGTCCAACTCTTTGCAACCCTCTGGACTGTAGCCCACCAGGTTCCTCTGTCCATGAGACTTTCCAGGCAAGAATACTGGAGTGGGTTGCCATCCCTTCTCCAGGGGATCTTCCCGACCCAGGGATTGAACTCACGTCTCTTACGTCTCCTGCATTGGCAGGCAGGTTCTTTACCCCTAGCTACCTGGGAAGCCCTGATATAAAAATACAGTGCTGCAGAGTAAAAGTGTTACTGTCTCTACTAAGGATGCAAGAGAATATTTCTACCTGTAGGATCAGAAACAGTTTTGTGGGAGGCTCTACCAGCTCTGACCTGGGCTTAAAGATGATCAGGATTTAGACACACAGAGGGAGTTAGACAGAGGAAAGCAATCCAGGATGAAAAAATTACATGAGAATGTATAACAAACCATGATTTGGCTGGATAGTAGCATCAAACATTTCTTGTGCTCTTACTGTGCACCAGGTATCGTATTACAAGGCTTATTTTTTTTTAATCTTCAAATAAATCCATGGGTTAAGCAAATAAAGAAACTGAGGTTTAGAAATTAAGTGACTTAATTAAGGTCACACAGTCAGCAAGTAGCAGAATTGAAATTCAATCAAGGCAGACTCTAGGGTTTTATGCTTATAAGCTCTGAGACACTAACTCAAGGAGTAAAGAGAGGGTAGCGGGGGATGACTAGAAAGAGAGGCTAGAGGCAGATAGCATAGGGCTCCCAAGCCATGATAAGTAACATGATCTTGATTCTGTTAGCAGTACAGAGAAACAGATGACATTTTAAGAGGAAAAAAAATGATACATTTTACAGGATTTATGTAGTTATTGTATGAATAAATGAAACAATGAATGACTTTTTTAGGTTAAATTAGTCAAGCAGAAGTATATATAATAAATTGGAGGAGAGAGAGACTAAAATATTGAAACAAATAATTTTTAAAAAGAGGTATCAGGGACTTGAATAGACAGTGATCATGGGAGAGAAAAGAAAGAAGAAACACTCAGACTGATCAGACACGGATTAATGTCTTGTACCTGAGAAACCGGAAGGACAATCAAGTCATTCAGAGAAAGAAGCAATGAAACTAACCTGGTAGGTGTGTGGGCAGGAGATTCAGGGGCTGGTAGGGACCCACACACCAATGGAGCTGTCTGCAGGATGAGGACTCAGGAGCAACATCAGAGGACAGGATGGAATTGGAAGTCATCCACGCAGAAGAAATCATCAGAACCTTGACACAAAGAAAACTGCTCAGACCAAGTATATGAAAGTGAAAGGATCTCAGATGTAACATTATAAAACACAGTGTTCAAATGGTCAAAAGGCAAATGAAAACATGCTCAGCATCGCTAATTACTAGAGAAATGGAACTCAAAACTATACTGAGGTATCACCTCACACCAGTCAGAATGGCCATCATCAAAGTCTACAAATAACAAATGCTGGAGAGGGTGTGGAGAAAAGGGAACCCTCCTACACTGTTGGTGGGAATGCAAATTGGTGCAACCACTATGGAGAACAGTGTGGAGATCCCTTAAGAAACTGAAAACAGAGCTACCATGCAATCTTGCAATCCCACTGCTGGGCACATATCCAGGGAAAACTGTAGTTTGAAGAGTGAACATACTCCCCAGTGTTCACTGAAGCACTGTTTACAATAGCCAAGACATGGAAGCAGCCTAAATGCTCATCAACAGATGAAAGGATAAAGCAGTGAATACATACTTATATATACACACATATACACACACACTCAGCCATAACCAAAGACTGAAATAATGCCATTTGCCACAACATGGATGGGCCTAGAGATTATAGGCCCATACTAAGTGAAGTAAGCTAGACAAACACCATGTGATATAATTTACAGGTAGAATCTAAAAAATAAATGATACAAATGAACTTATATACAGAACAGAAATAGCCCCATAAACATAGGAAAAATCTGATGGTTACCAAAGAGGAAAAAGGTGGGTGGGGATAAATTAGGAGTTTGAAATTAATATATACACATTAGTATATATGAAATAGATAACCAACAAGGACCTACTGTGCAACAGAGAACTATACTCAATATTTTATAGTAACCTATAAGAGTCTGAAAGAGAATAGATATATGGATGTGTACCCGAATCACTTTGCTATACACCTGAAACTAACACAACCATGTAAATCAACTATCAGTTCAGTTCAGTTCAGTCGCTCAGTCATGTTCAACTCTTTGCGACCCCATGAATCACAGCACGCCAGGCCTCCCTGTCCATCACCAACTCCCGGAGTTCACTCAGACTCACGTCCATCGAGTCAGTGATGCCATCCAGCCATCTCATCCTTGGTCGTCCCCTTCTCCTCCTGCCCCCAATCCCTCCCAGCATCAGTCTTTTCCAATGAGTCAACTCTTCGCATGAGGTGGCCAGAGTACTGGAGTTTCAGCTTTAGCATCATTCCTTCCAAAGAAATCCCAGGGCTGATCTCCTTCAGAATGGACTGGTTGGGTCTCCTTGCAGTCCAAGGGACTCTCAAGAGTCTTCTCCAACACCACAGTTCAAAAGCATCAACTCTTCAGTGCTCAGCCTTTTTCACAGTCCAACTCTCACATCCATACATGACTACTGGAAAAACCATAGCCTTGACTAGACTATACTTCAATTAAATAAATAAATGGAGGGAAAAAAGAGAGTGTTGGAGGTAAGAAGAGGCTCGGGGGATTCCAGGTGATGTTAGTTAAGTCATTGCCAAAGGCAGTTTAGGATGGAACAAAAGTGAGGGGAAAGGGCAGGTAGACAGGCTTTGAGAAAGACAACCAGCAAAAGGCCATCTGTTCTATCAAGTGAGAAGTGACTGTTAGGACGAGTGACAGTGGATGAAAAGGAATGATTTAACAGTGAGCTGAAGAATCATAGAGGCTGACAAAGTGTGGTACAATTCAGGGGTTGCACATCCACATGGCAAAGGAGCCAAGCAGATAACACACAAAAGTAAAACAGCTGAGTACAAGATCTGCACCCTCCGGATCGAATTCTACTTCCCATACTAGACAGAAGCATTGGTACAGATAGAGATTTCTGTGTACAAGGAAAATAAGATCACAAGGCAGTGATACACGGTAACTGACACTTCATCTAAGAGGTGCAGACAACAGGGAGAGGTGGGAGTGGATTACAGGGTCTGCAGAGAGCCCACACCCTGTCCAAAGACAGAAAAAGAAATTAAACTCTAAGAGACGGCTGTCATGTGCAAATGTGGCCCCAGTGTTGCCAGTTCCCCAATGTGTTAAGAGAAAGAGAAATACAAATTTTTATGCAAATCTCCCAATTTTTAAATATTCGGGCAGGGAGGAAACACGGTATGGGTCAACAAAAAGGTTTGCAGTCCGAAGCCAGCTCACTAATAGTCTAAGACCTCCTGAATCCACTAGGCTTTATTAAGTCTGACAGTGAAAGAATGAGAAAAGGACAATGGTATTATGACAGCTCAGCAGAACTGAGGGGAGAGTTTGCTTATTTGCTGGTTTCAGGATTCTGAAGAATTAAGCATTTTTATTGGCTGACAGGATGGTAGCCTAGTGTTCAAGAGCAAGAGATATGAAGCTGCATGTAAGGGAGTACAAGCTAAAACAAGAATTTTATTTTGTTTGATTTTAGTATATTTTGATAAATAATCACCAGGGAAAGAAAGATCTTTGTTAAGTACAATTCGGAATTAACTGATGAACCAGAAGTGACAGCTGTATGATACACGTTGCTATCATCTTATTTTGTAAAGAGACAATGTCTGTAAGAGATGGACAGCCATACAGGTAAGAGAGGCCCCACTAGCAGCCAGGATAATTTCATCATGCAAACAAGCGTTCCCGTGTCTGTGACAGGGCAATGGGGCCTGTCACCATGGAAACAGAAGGTGTCACTGAATGGAAGCCTTTCAGAGAATGGAAGCCCCCTTCTGGGAAGAGGAACTTGGGTTTGGCCTTCAAAGTTCCTAAGTTTCTTACCATTTGGAAGCTGGTTAATTCCTTCAGTGCATCACCAAGAAGAAAAACAGCCAGCGTTTGGCCAGCTATCCTGATCAAACTGCCAGCATTTGTCATCCAGCTCAGGGAAGG
This sequence comes from Capra hircus, assembly GCF_001704415.2. NCBI lineage: Eukaryota > Metazoa > Chordata > Mammalia > Artiodactyla > Bovidae > Capra > Capra hircus. Next base: position 5,192,634 of record NC_030812.1, read on the forward strand.
AGAGGGAAGAAGCAGAGCGCCACAGACAGCCTGTATATTTCAGAAACCACAACACGTGGGTCACGATCCTCAGGCAGGGGGCTGGCACTGGGTTCTGAAACGTCCATCGATATCTCCCCTTTACAGGCGAAACTAATGCAATTCAAACAGAGCGGTGAGATTGTCAAATTGTTAATGACTCTATGTATTTCTAATGCCAGTGTCACAGGAAGACTGGAGATCTGGGGAGGACTTTCTGTTCATTTTTTAAGAGGAAAGAAAACTGCTAGGAACAAGCGCTTCTTAAACACCTTTTCAAATGTCTGAAAAGAATAATTTAATACCTTTAGTGTGACAGTAACTCCGATACTTTGACTTTCTTCCCCCTGGCTTCCGATGCCCTTCGGGAATGACCCCACCCTACAAACTCAAATTAATTCCCCATTTCCCAAAGTATGTCCTTACAGGCCAGCTGCCCCAGAATGGTGACATCCCACAAAACATCACCTGTTTATTTAGCAAGCATTAAGAGAGCACCTTTTATGTGCAGGCACTGTGACAGGTGGTGGGGATCTGTGGTGACCGGCGTGAACACGCCCCTGGTCTCACAGTGCTTACCAGGTGCGGTTCCTCCTCTGCCTCACGCATCCTCTCCTCTACAGGAATGCCCTCCTTCCTGCTCCCTGCCTGCAAACTCTCCCCATCACCCCTCTTTCAGAGAAACTTCTCTATATTACTGACTGATCCATCAGCCTCTCCTTTGAACTGCATCAGTTCTTTTGAGCCTATAAAGCATTTAATGACCCCCAGGTGGCATGAGTGGTAATGAACTCGTCTGCCAGTGGAGGAGACATAAGACACTCGGGTACAATCCCTGAGTTGGGAAGACCCCTTGGAGGTGAGCATGGCAACCCACCCCAGTATTCTTGCCTAGACAGAAGAGCCTGGTGGGCTACAGTCAGCGGGGTTGCAAAGAGCGGACACAGCTGAACAACTAACTTAGCACACAGCACTCACTCATACCCTGCAGCCCCTGCTCATGTCTCATGAATGCCATCTTGCCTCCCCAGCTATGACACAAAGCTCTTGAAGGGAAGAACAACATTTTTTCTCCTCTGCCTTCCATGTGATCTAACACGAAACAGTACATTGTGAGAATCTGTTGCAGATGACTGCATCTCTCCAAACCAAATTAAAGAGCAGCTCATTCACCCTTCGTATTAGTTTCCTATGGCCTCTGTAACAAATCACCACAAGTTTGGTGATAAACTGGGATGTCTTCCTTCTCAGCTGTGAAGGCCAGAAGTCTGAAATCAACATCACTGGGATAAATCCAAGGGGTCGGCCAACAGGGCCAAGCTCCTTCTGGAGACTCCAAGGCAGAATGTGTTCCTTGCCTCTTCCAGTTTCTGGGGGCTTCTGACAATCCTTGACTTCTAGCCACATCATCCAATCTCAGTTGCTCTGGTCACCTTACTTTCTCCTCTTCTATCTGTGTCAAATCTCCCTCTGCCTCTCTCTTGTAAAGACACACATCATTGCATTTAAAGTCCTCCCAGATAATCCAAGGTAACCTCTCCATCTCAAGACCCTTAACTTATTCACATCTAATAAGGCCCTTTTTCCACATAAGGTAAAAATTACAGGTTCCAAGGATAAGGGCTCAATATATTTTGGGGCCATTTTTCAGCCTACCATACCCTTAGATTAAGGCCCTTTGATTTAATAAAGTTGTAACAATCAATCAACTAAAATCATGAAGAATATTCTGTCTCTCATCTAGGGCTTTCAACAAATAGACAAGAATCAGAAAACAGTGAAAAATAGATATCACAGCCACCAGTAGAAAAAATACTGTTCAGTTCAGCTCAGTCGCTCAGTCGTGTCCGACTCTTTGCGACCCCATGAATCGCAGCACGCCAGGCCTCCCTGTCCATCACCAACTCCCGGAGTTCACTCAGACTCACGTCCATCGAGTCGGTGATGCCATCCAGCCATCTCATCCTCTGTCGTCCCCTTCTCCTCCTGCCCCCAATCCCTCCAAAATTGTCAGAAGTATTAACTACTGGAAAAGCAATAGTTTGAAATAAGTGAAAAGTATTGATTGTATCCCATAGGATCAAAAGCAGATTGTTTCAAAGTAGAATTGCTGGAAAGATGACAAATTCAGGTTAATTTTTTTCCTAGGGAAGAGAGTTTTTGTAGTGGCATTCAGCCACAAAACCAATCTTTTCCCACCAAAAACTGCAGATGGAAATAAATCTCCATTCTCTTTATAATTAAAGTGTTAAGACAAGTAAGGTCAGGTGGCCCACAGGCTACATGTTTTCAGGGCAGACTGAATCCCAGCATCAGCAGAGTAACTCAACTCCGGGGGTTACTGACTACGTGTTTGGGAAGCTAGGGAGGTGGAAGGTTCACCCTTCATAAGGCAGAACCCTGAAGGAGACAGCAATAGTTTGAAGACAGTTTAAAAGAGACAAATGATTGTTCAGTGAGTATGGTGAAAAGCAGCAAATTTCTGTTACGGTTTTTAGGGCCTTTGTTGTCCTGGACTGAGTTGTATTGTAATAACTAAACATTATGCAGACACAGCAGTGGTGTTTAAGGCCCTTGCTACATGTATATGAAGAGACAAATAGTGAAAAATGCCAGGGGACAGAAGCCTCTGAGGTCTTGAATCAACTCTCTAGTGAGAAGCTGCGTGCGTGCTGTCGCTTCAGGCCTGTCCAAGTCTTTGTGACCCCATGGACCGCAGCCCTCCAGGCTCCTCTGCCCGTGGGATTCTCCAGGCAAGGATAGTGAAGAGGGTTGCCATTTCCTTCTCTAGGGGATCTTCCCAACCCAGGGATCGAACTCACGTCTCTTGCATCTCCTGCATTGGCAGGAAGGTTCTTTACCACTAGGGCCACCTAGGAAACCAATGCGAAGGTAATACTGGTCCAGCCAATCTCACTGACCTATTGAAATGCTAACTTAGTTGACTTGGTAAATGATTATCATTCCCCCATAGCAGGATTTGGGCATTCTCAGATACTGCCTTTAAGATTCTAATGAAAATTCCACTCAAGGTCTAGAATAAAACTACAAATCTCCAGGGACACCCAACCATCACACAGCCAACCTGCAGCTTCCCCCCAGTGAACTTGTTCAGTGACGGGCAACTCAGGAGCCCTGAGTGGTCATTACGGTTAAGCCAGGGGAGGCAGTGAGTACCCTCGGTCACCAAGAGGAGGGTCTATTACGGTCTACACTCTTTGTTGACAAGGCAAGGGAGTGTACAATACATTGTCAACTGAGTTTATTTTAAAGCATTTCTTGGAAATTCCTTATCTGGAAAATTTTCCTGGGAAAAACATCTCTCCCAAAGAAGCTAGATCAGAGGCAGTTCTTCACTCTCATCAGAGTGGCTCGGAGCCATTTCCTCCAACTCCTCTAGACCCCAGTGGGTTCCCACCCAGGACCTCCGCTTAATTCTCATCTCTGCGTGGACTTTGAATCATTTTCACATCATACCATGCCAACTGTTGTCTCCTCTCTTCAAGCTCGGTCTTGGAGTGAGAAACATAAACATCCTTCACGGAGGCAGCTTTGTTTGTCCAGACCCTGTCCCCTGGAGAAGTTATGATCGGCAGGAAATGAAAACAACCAGCATCGCTTTTGTTCGCATTCATTTCAGTGACATTTTGAAAATGGAGCACCTAAGCCAAACCAAATCCCAGGCCTTGTTCTGACCAAAATCCGAAATGAGGAACTTCACGCGGAACATTAAAAACTCAATTGTCTCCGGCCACAGCTGAATGAAAAGCTCAGATTAAAACTGGCAACGGTTTGCTTCCTACAAATGTGCTTTGTTCTTGGCTAACTTGTCAGCTCATAAAAAACGCCTCTGTACAAGCAGCTGTCTCATTCAAGACGCTGAATCTTTTCATGACCGTCAATAAGGATGTGTTACAGGGAGCCCAGTCTAGGACCCTTGCTCTGGGTCCGCAGTGTGGGCCTCCCCGCTTCCCTGGTATGCCTTTCTTCTAACTTGATGACTTGCATTTTTAATAAAGGGTTATAGAAAATGCCATGCTCTTCGTGGAATCCCCTCATCATTCAGTTTCCCAGAAGCCTGATTGTGGAAAAACCCAGCCCCAGAGGCAACAACAGAGGAGGCCTCTGAAGTTTCCAATTCTTAATCCTAGCTCTTGCTCTTAGCCACCCTGGGCACATTTATTTAATACCTTTATATCTTTAAATGTTTCCTTGGTGAGCTGAGTAACTTGCGGTGACCGCCCTGAGCTAGTTTACTAGCGAGAAATCAAATCAAAATTAGCGCAAGCCATTTTGCAAATATAAACTGGCTGGTGAATAATCATTATGGCTGTCCCAATGAGCCAGTAAATAAATTGATGACACATCCAAGACACCTTATTTTTTTCCTGGATTATCCAGAGAGGCACCTTCAGCCCAACCTCATCATGAGGACTCGTGGTGAGCCCCCACATGGACCATCACATGCAGCGTCCTTCAGATTAGAGAGCTGGCGAACCGCCAGTAACGGTAAGGCGCCCCTTCACCCTTCCTGAGTCTACCTCCGCTCACGCTGCTCCACGCACTTGGAATGATCTCTTCGCTCTTCTCGGCCATTCTGCTAATCTCTGAGAACGTTTCATACCCTCTCTTCCATTTAAAGCCCAACTTCACCCTTCCTGAGTCTACCTTCGCTCACGCTGCTCCACGCACTTGGAATGATCTCTTTGCTCTTCTCGGCCATTCTGCTCATCTCTGAGAACGTTTCATACCCTCTCTTCCATTTAAAGCCCAAATGCTATTAGTGTAGACTAGCTCCAACCTAAGCAGCAGCAATGGAAAGAGACGGAGAAGGAAATGGCACCCCACTCCAGTGGTCTTGCCTGGAGGATCCCAGGGGAGACAGTGGGCTGCCTGTCTGTGGGGTCGCACAGAGTCGGACACGACTGAATGGACTTAGCAGCAGCAATGGAAAGACAATTCCAGGCTCTCATAGACGCAAATCGGCAGTGTAACCTAGGATAAGTCATTTAACATGTCTAAGTTCTAGTCCTTAGCTATTAAAATGGAACTCAGACAGGACTTCTCTGGTAGCACAGTGGATAGGAACCTGCCTGCCAATGCAAGGAACATGGGTGCCATCCCTGATACCAGAAGATCCCACATGCCGTGGGGCAACTAAGCCTGTGCCCTGCAACTCCTGAGCCCATGGGCCTACAGGCTGTGCCCGGCAATGAGAAAGCCCAAAAGCAGCAGCAAAGGCCCTGTGCAACCCAAAACAGAAAACTGAACTAGTAGGGACCTCCCTTGTGGCCCAATGGCTAAGACTCCGAGCTCCCAATGCAGGGGGCCCAGGTTCTAGTCCCAGTCAGGGAACTAGATCCCACAAGCCGAAACAAAGATCAAAGATCCCACATATAACAACTAAGACCTGGTCCAGCCGATAAATAATTCATTTAATGGGACTAGGAGCACCCTCCTCACGATTTCTTTAGAGTTCTGTGCCACCAGGGATCATCTGGAGCGGGGTGAAAAGACTGACAAAGCACTGCAGTTGCTCCGAGGCAGAGGCTGCTGAGGGGGCCTGGCCAGAGTGAGAAAAACAGGACATGTCTGGCTAGGCAAAATAGTCAAGTCATTATTTGAACCGCTTTCTGAGGATCCATTATGTAGCAGGATTATTCCATAGTTGTTATGGGCTGAACTGTGTCCCCGAAAATTCGTACATTGAAGTCCTAACCCCTAGTACCGCAGAATGTACCTGGAGATGGGTCTTCAAAGAAGTCCTTAAGATTAAATGAGATCATTAGGATGGGCCCAAATCTGATATAACTGGTATCCTTATGAAAAATAAGAAACAAAGGACATTAGGACACAGACACATACAGACAGAAGACACTGTGAAGATGGTCATCTATAGGAGAGAGGCCTCAGAAGAAACCAACCCACTGACACCTTGATCCTGGACCTCTAGCCTCCAGGACTCTAAGACAAGTTTCTGTTGGTTAAGCTATCCTGCCTATGGTACTTTGTTATAGCAGCCCAAGCAAACTAAGCTAGTATCTTCAATTATCCACCACCCAAAATGTGTACACAAGTTAAAACACGTTCACCAGTTAAAAATACAAACAAAACAGATGAGCTGTTTCATTTCTACATTCTTTCTTACTCCAGTCAGGCCTTTCTCCAGTCTTTCTCTTCCCTAAGAACACACCTTTTGAGATCATCAATGATAGGAAAATTATTTCCTGCTTGTATCAGTCAGAACAGGTTAGGCTATGCTGAAGTAACAAGCTAACATCTAGGGGGGTTAATAATTAAACTGAATGATTTCTTACACTAAGTGAATAATTTCTTCCACTCTATCTTTCCTTCCTAGTTTCAGATACTTTACCAGCGGGAGGGTTAACAGTGGCCATTAGAAGAAAACGTGAATTTCTCACGGGCTTTTACATACTTCTACTTAAAGGGGACACCAGCCACTCACTCATGCTATGTTGCTCAAAAGAAGTTACCTGGCCATGGCTATCTTCCAGGAGTGGGGCAATCCAAACTTATGTGGCAGGAGAAATATCAGAATATCAATGAGCAGGGTCATTTGCTGCCACAGTGCCTTTGGGTGAGGAAAAATTCTCACAACTGAAGCAGCAGAGGTGGTGAATTTAAATTTTAGCTTGATTTTCTATATATGAAACTAAAGAAAATGCAGACTTCAGAATCAAACCTATGTTTATTCATCTGAAAGTTTTCTCGTAATATTTCTATGTGGAGTAAATAAAACTGCATTTGTAAAGTACCCTCAATGGTGTCTTAAAATATCCTAGATGCGTTTCCCTGTATCCTCTGCATGTTTGATATCCAGAGTGACTCTTTATTTTTACCCAGTTTCTAGTATGAATCCATGACACTCAGCTGTTTCACCTGGCCCCAAACAAGGCTTAGCCTTGCCAAAAACACCAGGTACCTACCTTCCAGAGAGTCTTCCTACTTCTACTTCTAAGACACTTAGCCCACCCGGACAGGTACCCTTCTTAGCATACTACATTCTCCCATTTACATTCTTTGTCTTTTCTCCTCTCTGTCGAGTTCTGTGCTGACCTTCAGCCTCCAAACTATCAGCTGGAAAATGAGGTCGAATAAACATGGCGCGTGAGATGAGGATGACGTTGATCCAGTGGTTTTCTCCAGAGTTCAGGACACTGAAGTGTCTCCTCTATGCTCAGGGAAAGAAAGCCTTGCGGAGAGCAAGTGTCTCTTACTGGTGACTCACACCACCTTCCATTGTGTCCCCGCAGCTTCCCTGAACTGGAGGAGGAGGAGCCGCAGCAGACCTCCCACCTGCTCACCCCTCCTCCCACTGCAAAGCCATCCGAGACCAAGGGCGAGCAGCTGGGTAACTTGAGCGGCTGGCCCCTTGTAGACTGAGGCAACAGGGAAAGGCTGGCGGGGCCAAGCACTTAACCAGCTTCTCTCCTCTGGTTACACTGGTGCCCTGTGTCCCCTTGGGCTTTTCACCCTCAGCACATGGCCCCAGGACACTAACGGAGTGACCTGGCGTGCATGCTCACCTGCTGAGCCTGCCACACCCACCTCACCCCAGCGGAAGTCTGAAGGCATGCAGTGCCTTTGCTGGATACGATAGACTGCAGTGTGCGTCTGCTTTGATTATAAAGCAAGGTCAAGAGCTCTCTTTTATTAACGTTTAGGTGAGTGTCCCGAGGCCACTGAGCAAAGCTGAATTAAAGCAAAACCAAAAATCATTAAACGATTTTTATTATCATTTTCAACTGAAAGTGGCTGCAGTTGTCACCACCATCTATGTACTATTATACAACTGTATCACTCTTTACAGTTTAGAATGAGTTTTTCATATATTTTCATTTGATCTCCCTAACGATGTAGCAATTTTCCTCACGTGACTGATGAAAAACTGCAGTTTGGGGAAGTCCATGACATAACCCGCTTGAGGTGTCACAGCTACTAAGTGGCAGAGCTCAGACTCCACCACAAGTCTTCTGAGATGCAATTCTATGTCTGTGACGCACAGCAAGACCCAGAATACAGGTACGAGGAACCGAGAAACCCCTGCGCTCTGGTAGACGTGGTAATGAGCGTTTCCACATATGCAACCTGACATAAACGTCACCGCAAACCTGATCACAGCATTTCCATTTATCCAGCAATGTCTGTATGGTGTGAAGGAGACTGCAGAGGGCAGGTGGCAGTAAGAAATGAGTCCAGACAAAGATGACTAGACAAATGGTGATTATTCCCATTTAACACGAAAGAAAAATGGAGGGTGAAGGAGGAGGTGAGGAAAGCTAAGAGGAGAGTTTCAGGTAAAACAGAAGCCAGATTTAATATCTCACAGCATCCCAGCAGACAGGTGGACCAAAGGACGGGCAGACGGGGAGTTCACTACCTACCGGGGAGTTTTCTCCACCGAAAGGAATGGTTCAGCTTCTCCAAGGCCCGGATAAGCTCTTTTGAATCCTACCATCTGTGCTTTAAGGAAAAGGAGGTGACAAAAAGATAAGAAAGACCTGAAGATGACTGACGCACAGACCCAAAAGTACCACAGGCACAACTTCACACGCGAGCAACAACAGCAAAGCATCCCGAGCCTGGTAGAATGGGCCTCGCGCCAGCCAAGGGAGCAGCTTATTAACTCCTCTGGCCAGAGATTTTTCCAGATGCGAGAACTAAACACAGGCCCAAGTCAGAACAGTGAGACAGGTAAAATCATGTATCGAACTAAGAGACCCATTCCTGGGATGGGCAAGCCGTTGGCGACGGTTCAGTCACACAGAGATGGTCCTCTCCTCTCTGCGACTCACATGATTCTCTCCCGGGAAGACTGACAGCCAGAATATGAGCAGCGAGCTCAGATAATTGCAGGGCGCTGTCTGCCACCCAGGCTCTTGTTTCCGTAGGGATCACACCTGCCCCTAATCCAAGGAGGGTCTTCACAGTACACAGCCCCACAGCCCTGGCTTTGACATCTCAGGGAAATTAAGGGGGAGATTTTGAGAAGTAAGTACAGGAAATTAAGATTCTGGTAGAGCTGGTTGAATTTTCTGAGAGGGGACTAGAAATATAACAACAGCTAACTTAGCACCATCACAGTACTAAGTCTTTGCCTGCCTCATCTCACTTAATCCTCATAGCAGCCCCACGAGGTAAGTACAATTATCATTCTCACCTTAAAAATGAGGAAACACACTCAGAGAGGTTAAGTAACTTGTCCAAGACCACACAGCTAGTAATGGCAGAACCAGAGTTCAGACCCAGGTGTATCCGGCACCAGATCTCTCACTCACCTTGTTCACTGCTTTATAACGTCTGTCCTTAGGGGAACAGCTGGGAAGACATGGGCATGAAGATGCTTTTTATAAACATAGTATTAGGTTGGCCAAAAACCCAAGGGAACTTTTTGGCCAACCCAACATTTTTATTTCATAATGTCAACTTGCCTAATTATAAGTGATCTTATATTCTAATGTCCCTGTTTCTCACAAAATCATAGAGGTTCTTCATCCATCAAATCCTCTTAAAATACTTCCATCCCATCAGAAGGAAATGGAGTTTCATTTTCAGAGTCATTTGCTTGACATCTAGGTGCTAGCAAGGGCAGCTCAATCACTTCAACAAATACTGAAACTCTTCACCGAACTCACGTAGGGCGATGTGAATGAAAACATTTGCTTGAACCATGAGTGATTGAATCGCTGAATGACTGTATCTATGAGAAACAAACAATATGACAGTTTACAAGCAATTCACAGTTTTCAGTAATACAAAATGTCACAAAACACTTGAAGAATCAAGTTTAGCTCTAGGCTTAATTTCTCCCAGTCTGGCACACTCATCCACCAGCGAATGGGACTCCAGCTACACCGACAATTCATCCTGGACCAGAGCTGGGAAAACTTTTTCTATGAAGGGTCAGATAGTAAATGCTTTTGGCTTTTTGGGTCAGATGATCTCTGTCACAACTACTCAGTTTTGCCATTGTTCACAATGCAGAAAAGCCATAGACAATATGGAAGCAAATGGACATGGCTGGGTTCCAATAAAACTTTATCCGTAACAGGTGGCAGGCTGGATTTGGCCCACAAACTGTAGTTTGCCTCCCTCCCAACTCCTGTCCCTGACAAAACAACGATGCCCTCACTCATCCCAGTCTCTGTTCTGACGCCCCACCTGAGCATCATGAAGGCTTTTAAAAGTCACCGAAAATCCGTGAACAGTGGAACATTATGAGACAGCTGCAGACCACATCTGAAATTAACAACTAGAGAAAGCTGTCAAAGAGACAAATTTGACCAACACAGAGACCACAAATAAAAAACGCTACAGAAAACCTTCCTCCTTTCTTCTGTCCCTTCTTATCATAATAGGGGAAAAGAAGCATGTGTTTGATTATTTAGGGTTTTAAAGTTTCCTGCATAAATCCTGTCTTTTAAAATCACAGTCATTTTATATTTTTCATTGAAAAAAAAACAATTCTTAGTGAAGATGCTTTGTTTATATTCATTTTTAGTCATAGGTTGCTAGGCAAGAAAGCAGACCCTATTTATCACATCATCACAGGCCTTCACCCTAGAGCTGTCTCTGATGAAGGACAGGGAAGAGACATGTGCCAGGCCCTTTCCCCCATGGCACCTTGCCTTCTCCTAGGACCTCTTTCATTGTGAGCCTTTTGGAAATGTAAAACAGAAAGAAAAGCAATCAGAAATGGACTACATCATGATATGACAATTTTAACTCTATAAATTCATTTTTTCCCTTCTCTCCCTGTTTGTCCATATTTCCAGAAGACAGAGAGAGGCTAGAAATTTCTTCTAGGAATCTGTAGTTGTCAGCAAGAGGGAAGTAGAAACTGTATGTTTAATGAGGTGACCTCCATGTCTTCACGGGCTACCTCCCCTATCCTGAGGACTCCTGTTTCTTAGACTTCTGGCTTAAGTCAGCTCATGCAGAGATGGCTGTTCTCAGGCTATTTCTATAGATTTCCTACTTGGTTTGCATTTATTGTGCCTACTTGTCTCTTTCAGTAAACACTTTAATTATATATCTTAAAGTGCTTGACGTGCCATGTAGTGAAAGGGTACGATTTTTTAAAATCAATGAGGTGAGAAAAATCACTTATAGGGCTCATCAGCGGAACTTCTGGTGTTTCGCATAGAAAAAGAGGGGATGGGAAAACAATTCTACAAATCAGGAATTCTACAACTTCGCCTAGAAAGGGTTCCACCTGGCAACGAGATTTGTTGTGAAAGCCCCGAATGTGTAAGAATGAGTCTAGGTCAAGCGTGGAGACCTCAGGATAGGAGGAGAAAGTGACTGATCGCCCAAGAGCAGCAGAGCTGAGGATGTCAATCAAATGTCAGCTCATCACAGGAAGAAAAGGGGAGGGGCCACTGAGCTCTAAAAAAAAAAAAAAAAAAAGGAAACGTGTGCCAGGGTCACAGCCGACTTGATCAGTCCTGGTTCCCTACACACAGACAGGTCTGGGTACCTGGTAGGCTTTGAGGTTTATGCTCTGAAGCAAAGAGAAGAGGAAATGTGACCATTCCAGCTTTATATAAAGGAAGTTCATGGAAGGAGAAGGGGGAGAACTACCCCAGCACCCTGCACATGGGCTCCTTGCCTGGTGACTGCACAGCAGCTCTGGAGGAAATGACAACAGCGGCAGGTGGCACACAGGATAACAACAACAATAGCGACAGACACCATGTATTGCATACCTACTCTGGTGACAGGTCTTCTGCTGGGCATTTTTACACCTGTTATATTGATTCCTTATCATTTATAAAATAAATAGTGTTACCCTTATTCTACAGTTGAAAAAACATAAATCAAGAATTTTTTTTTAAAATTCTAACCCAGGGTTACATAGTTTCTAAAAATGAAGAGTCAGGATTGGAGTCTAGGTCTTGGTGAATCTAAGGTTTAAGGGAAAACATCACTAGTTCTTGGGTTTGCCTTTGCTTTCAGAGAAAGAAGTTGCCTGAATCCCGAGGTACCTATAACCAGTGATGACAGCTACCAGCAACATCACAACAATGGTGATTGAACCTAGAGGTTGCTGCAAAATCTGATATCCAGTAAAGCCCCCACAGCTGCAGGAACAAAGTGTGTCATTTCTACCTCCAGAAAGTGCCGCCCAGTGACAGAATCTAACTGGGACCCTGCGGCAAGGGATCCTGGAAACGTTGTTCCCAGGTGTCTAGCCCTGTGATAGGAGGCAGTCGTAAGAGGGGGCAGGAATGATTCTGCATTGCCCAAAGGAAATTCTGGCACCATCATGGGTGGGCCCTGGAATAATCTGGAATTCGGGAAAATATGTGGAATAGTTATAACCCACTACAGATAACTCCGTGATACAGGTGGGAAGGGTATACGTGGCCACAGTTTAATGGTGGGATGAAATCCACAGAGTAAATATTTTGACCACTATTTTGTCCTCTGACTATATTCTCCAGCTTCTGAGATCTGGAGGGATGTTTTTCTGTGGATTTAAATCTTGAACAGCCTCCAGAAGAAATAGCATGCTGCAGAAGTCACTTCCCAGTCCTTATTCTCCCCAGAATCCATTTTTAGTTGACTGTGCTCCAACAGCTTTAATGAATGGTCTAGTAACTCTGGACTCTGTTTTCCACCCTCAAGGAAAATTCTTACTTGGTAGCTGCCCTGTTTCTCTGCTTACCTTGATTTCATCAGGAAAGGCTTCAGTTTTAAAAGCTGAATTAGCTGAAATGACTAGAGACAAATTGGGGGTAATTTTAAACTTAATTTCAATGATCAAAGTTATCTACTCTCATCCCTATTTCCTGAGAGCAACTACTTTCAATTCTTGCAGCTCTTTCTCACTCCATATCTCTACATGTTTATACTGCTAGCTCTTGATTTTTCAATTTAGATATTGACACCCTACTATTGAAAATGAGAAATTAGCTTCCATGCAATTTAACACTCAGGTGCATGCATACATGCATGTGTGTGCACATGTGCACACACACACGCACGCTTTTGCACTCATCTTCCCACTCTCATTTTTTGGGTTAGATCAGTATTCAGTATTATATTATTATGATGATGTCATATTTATTCACGGCTGCATCATGAAGTTTCCTGTATTTGTTTTCTTGAAAACTTTTTGCTTTTTGTAGAATTCGTCATCACTTTATCCCCTTGCTTACTTTTTAAGTAATCTCTAATTCATCCACAAGCTCTCTACCAAAAGAAAATCATCTCCTTTTCATAGACTCAACACATCTCTCCATTTTATATTTTCTCAGAGACATCCTGGCCTAGGGTTTCCTCTCTTCTGCTCCAGTACAGAATGCCTCCTCCCTGGGCTTGCTGCCCACCACTGATCTGAGTCTGCCTGCCACCACCAGCCAGGGCGACACTGGGCCCTGTATCTTGTGGGGGACCCCAGGCAACTCCCTTGCATCTCCCCCTCCCCCCGTAACACCAGGTGACGGGAGGGGTGGCAGTGCTGGTGGTGATGGCCACATTTTCCCCCCGTTGAGCCAAATGCTATATTTAGCTTCCCCTCCATATCATGACTCCCTCCTTCCCCTTCCAGATGATCCCACGTGTGTCCCCGGCATGTGAAAGTGGGAGGCGGGTGCATTCCAGAGCCAGAGAGTCTCCCAGTGGTCAGTCTGCCTGAGTGGGAAATAATGGAGAGATACCAAAATACAAATGCGTGGGAAGGGTTTCCAAGAAGAAGTTATCCAAACCATTTCTGGAAATAGATGATAACATTATTTCCCTAAACACAGGATGCCACAAAGAGAGCAAAGAGATTCTAATACATGGTGCAATGTAAAAAGGAGTTGCAAAACACCAGTGTTTGTCTCATTTTTAAGCCAATTGCTTTGTGCTAAATGTTGTCATTGAGGGTCTATGAGTGAACTCTGCAAGGGCCAGGGTCTAAAGGCTTTTTCCAAAATCATTTATCAGGCCAGTGACCCACAGACTACAGAATTTCACCACCTTCCTCTAATCCAAATATTAGATAATACTAAACTACCACAAAACCTTGGTTTCCTGAGGCTCGCTCCCAGGGAAGCCAAAAATCAAGATGCAAAAAAGCAATATTTTACCAAACATTCCATGGAAAATACAAAATGTAACTGATTTACACCTTGAATATACATTTCTCCCCATTGCACATAGAATACAGCAGTGTCCATTACTCTGTAAATATTAAATATATATTTGTTGTTGTTCAATCACTAAGTCATGTCTGATTCTATGTGACCTCATGGACTGCAGCACACCAGGCTTCCCGGTCCTTCACCATCTCCAGGAGCTTGCTCAAACTCATGTCCACTGAGTCAGTGTGTGTCTATATATGCATACAGACACATATAGTATTAGTATGAATTGTAATAGGCTGAGTATTTTAATTACTAAACACTCTAATAAACGGTTTTGCTCGGGACTTCCCTGGTGGTCCAGTGGCTAAGACTCGACTTTCCCATAGCAAGGGGCCCAGGTTTCATCCTTGGCCAGGGAACTAAACACTGCATGCCACAGCTAAAGATTCCACAGGCCACAGCTAAGACCCAGTCCAGCCAAATAAATATACAAATTTTCAAATGGTATTTCTTCCCTAAGAGTAAAGTAGCAATAGATTCTATAATAATGACTCCTCTCCTGCTTAAAAAGAATCATATAAATAAATATAAACAACTTTTATGCTTGTAATACTTTGTAAAGTTGAAGATTAACTTACATGCAGTAAAATATATAAATGTTAAGTATACAGCTTGGAGAACCCCTATGTTGCCATTAGGCCCTCATGGCTCAAGGGTAGTGTATCTGACTCCAGAAGGCCACATGCGCAAATCAGGTCAGGGTCGTGGGTTTGACTTCCCTGGTGGCTCAGATGCTAAAGAATATGCCTATTGTAGGAAATGCAGGTTCGATTCCTGGGTTGGGAAGATCCCACGGAGAAGGAAATGGCAACCCACTCCAGTACTCTTGCCTGGAGAATTTCAGGCTACAGTCCACAGGGTCTCAAAGAGTCAGACACGAATGAGCAACTAACAAACATTATCCAGACCAAAATATAGAATATTTCCATCCCCAAAAGTTTCCTCTGCCTGTATGCTGTTTGATACATTTTTAATGGAAAACATACTTTATTCTTTAGTAGAAGGTTATCAATTGGTAATGAGAATATTTGATTAAGTGAAACCTGAACACAGCAAGTGGAAAAGAAATGAATATTTATCAAGCAAATGCAGTTTGCCAGGTACTTTGACATATCATGCTAATCCTGTCAGGCAGGTATAATTATCTCCACTGAGGCAAAGCAGCAGCTTGGACTCTCAAAGTTTTATGGACCTTTCCAATATCTTACAGTCCATAAGCAACTTGGAAGCCTTTTTTCCATTTAATCACACTGCCAGATTATACAGCTCTACCACACTTTGCAACTAATAAAAAGTTGTGGGGGTGTGGTTTGTTGGTTGGTTGGTTTTTGCCAACTTTCATGCCCAATAATGAAACATGTAAAGGATAACTGAAATCCAAAGAAAAGAAAAATGTTAAAAACACTTCTCTATTAGGTAATCTTAAAATAGGTTCAGGGACTTCCCTGGTAGCCCAGTGGTTAAGACTGCCTGACGGTGCAGGGACACAGGTTTGGTCTCTGCCCTGGGGACAGTCCACGTGCCACAGCGCGCCCGAGCCCATGGGCCTCACTGCTGAGCCGGTGCCCTCGAGCCCTGCTCCTCAACAAGAAAGGCCGTGACCGGCGAGGAGGACCAAACCCCGCTCGCTGCAACCCGAGGAAACCCAAGCGACCGCAGAGACCCAGAGCAGCCAAAAATAAAATACACAAATAGGCAATTTTTTTTAAACATAGCTTCAGAATAGAAGAAAAAGGTAGTGCCCATTCTAACCATACTTTAAAAGCAAACAGTATTGCTTTTTAATCTCCTTGAAATGGCCACCTTTGCATTGATTTTCAGGTCAAGTTCAGGGCCAGGAATAAAGGAGCAGTGTTAACTGGATTCCCTAAACTCCCTGCAATGCACCTGATCCCAGGGACCAGGGACCAACCGGCCAGGTCGTAGGAGCCGTGGTCTGGGGTGCCCTGGAGAGTGGTCCTCGGGGCCAAGTCCTGTGACATCATGCCCGCACGGCTGACTGTCCCAGTTTCCCTGGACTGCTACAGTTTTAGCACTAAAAGTCTAGGGCCCCA
Organism: Capra hircus; assembly: GCF_001704415.2. Classification (NCBI taxonomy): domain Eukaryota; kingdom Metazoa; phylum Chordata; class Mammalia; order Artiodactyla; family Bovidae; genus Capra; species Capra hircus. The sequence continues at coordinate 5,208,862 of NC_030812.1, forward strand.
GGAAATCCCTCAGTCCCAGGCAAACTGGATTGCTGGTCTTCCTACTGCCCAGCCACCACTTGCCAAAGCACCTTAATGACATGTTGCTTTGGCCTTGGAGATTCTAAGGATGACCGGGAAAGTGAATAAGATCATAAGGGCAAATTGTTTCAATCTGTTCACCAAGAAGAACAAAAAAGAACAGATATGCACTTGCTTACACACCGATAAGGAAGGACCAGAAGGTGAACAGGGAAGCATAGTCTCATTGCTTCAGGAGAGGGAACTCGGCACTGGCTGAAGGGGAAAGAATGGCTGTCTCCCACTGCCTGCCCTTTCAGAGTCATCTGAGTTAAACGGATGCAGATATATGATTACACCCATGCAGCGTTGCTGGGCTGTACTCCTCAGCTGGCTTTGAAGGGCTGCAGGGGTGGAAGGCAGGGGAATAATGGAGACGGCCGCAGAACCCCTCCACCTGCTTAGACCAGCTTTGTACTTTAGCCATTGAGCTCCCCCATAAGACTTCACTTAAATAATAGACTTTGTGATTTTATTTGAAAGTCTAAAGATCATAGCATTGATGCACTGATCTTTTTACTTACAGTGTGTAGATAGCAACAGTCCTTTACAGAAGAGGAACACTTTGGTCTGATGGCAAGGAGATGCTGAGTCAAAGGCATCAGGCTCAAATCCATGGTCCACACTTGTCTCTGTAACCAGGAGGACATTTCTTTATACCTTCTGATCTTTATGCCTTTATCTGTTTAAAAATAATGTATGTGTATAATATAGCTCAAAGGACTGTTGTAAGGATTAAATGTTATGGTATTTTTAAAAGTAGCACTGGAGCAATACAGAACAAACACTCAATTACTGGCTAATCTGAAACTGAGGCAAAGTGCTATAAAGCATGAATGCAATAACATAATTTAGACCTCGCGGATGTTTCAACAATGACCTCCCCACTCCACCCAAGCTCAGTGCTCAGTTAGGGACCACACAGAAGAGTATGTAGCTGAAGGTCAGACCTTCCAGATGGCAGAGTCTGGAGCCAACTCTAGGCTTAATCCATTCTGAGGAATGAGCTGTCCTCCAGGCACAGAGACCAGCATAGAGAACCAGGAGGCTAAACGGTAAGAAGTACATATGGAAGGAGGGAAGAAAGCAGAGGCGGAGGTGGTGGGCAGGGTTTCCCCTGAATCGCGTGCTGGGTGGAGCGGGTTGGCTCTGTACAGGACAGAACACACTGGTGATAAGCACCCTCTCCAGATCCTGATGAGAAGGAGGTGCTGGGAGCAAACGGAGAGAAGAAGGGACTGAGGAAGGAAGAATGCCAAAAGGCGACCACGGAGGTAGAGAAAATGGATACGGTTGGCGAGGCCCAGTGCCAGAAACACCGCCAGAAAGTAAAAAGATTTCATTTAATATTATTTCCAGTTAATCAGATTTACCAATGCTTACCCCCCCACACACACAGAGAAAACTGGTGCACTTTCGATTCCCATGTCAATGAAAGTCGCCTTTGGTGCTCACGAACCACGCTTGTTTCTAATCCCTGCCTATCTGAATGAGGGGCTCCACCGACAGCAGCCAGGGAGACCCACTGCGGCGGCATTTACCTGGTGAGCTCTCCACACAGCTTCTCAGCAGCCATCTGAGCTACCCCATTTCCCAGCCTCTATCGTCTCTACCATATGATCCTGCAATCCCACTCAGAGAAAACCATAATTCCAAAACACACATGCACCCAATATCCACTGCAGCACTATTTCCTGTAGCCGAGACATGGAAGCAACTTCTGTCCACTGACAGAGCAATAAATAAATATATACTATAATATATATAGCATATTGAATAATATATACTTTGGCTAATTCATGTTGATATTTGGCGGAAAACAACAAAATTCTGCAAAGAAATTATCCTTCAATTAAAATTTAAAAAACAATATGGTATATATATATACATGATGGTATGTATATACATGATGGTATGTATATACGTGATGGAATATTAGTCAGCCATAAAAAAAATGAAATAATGCCATTTGCAGCAATATGGATGGACCTAGGGATTGTCATACTGAGTGAAGTCAGAGAAAATGAAATATCTTATGATATTGCTTATCTAAAAAAAATGATACTGCAGAATCTAAAAAAAATCATACAAATGAACTTACATACAAAACAAAAATAGATCCACAAAGAAAATAAATTGATGGTTACAAAGCAGGAAGGGAGGTGTGGGATAAATTAGGAGGTTAGGCTTAACATAAACACCGAGGTGGTTTAGTCGCTCAGTCGTGTCCGACTCTTACAACCCCATGGGCAACTCTTGCAACCCTGCCTGGCCCCTCTGTCCATGGGACTCTCCAGGCAAGAATACTGGAGTGGGTTGCCATTTCCTTCTCCAGGGGATCTTCCCAACCTAAGAATTGAACCCAGGTCTTCTGCACTGCAGGCAGATTCTTTACCAACTAAGATCTGAGGGAAGCCCGCGGCTGTGGGATTCGAACCCACAACTCCAAAGACTGGAACCTCAATCCAGCGCCTTAGACCAGTCAGCCACACTACCTGCGTAACATAAACATACTGCTATACATAAAATAGATAACCAATAAGGATCACTGATTAACACAGGAAACTATGCTCAACATTTTATAACTTATAAGGAAAAAGAATCTTTATATATATATATATATATATATATATAACTGAATCATTTTGCGGTACACCTGGAACTAACACAACATTGTAAATCAACTATACTTCAATTTAAAAAGAAAAAAAAGAGCTATACCTTCTCAAAAATTCTACCAACCAGTTGGCAAGAATTTACATGCATTGTCAAGTCAGCTACAACGAAATTTTAATCAAAGTCAGTAGAAGCTCTCTTAATCAACTTTTTCCTCCATTTAACCAGACTAACTGGATTAACCAACACTCACGGAGACCATGTAATTCATTACCCAGGACTCTGGAAGCATGAAAACGGTGCTTTTAACAGTTCAGTTCAGTCGCTCAGTGGTATCCAGCTATTTTCAACCCCATGGTCTGCAGCACGCCAGGCCTCCCTGTCAATCATCAACCCCCAGAGCTTCCTCAAACTCATGTCCATCAAGACTGATTGCCATCCAACCATCTCATCCTCTGACAACTCTTTCTCCTGCCTTCAATCTTTCCCAGCATCAGGGTCTTTTCCAAGGAGTCAGTTCTTCGCATGAGGTGGCCAAAGTATTGGAGCTTCAGCTTCAGCATCAGTCCTTCCAATGAATATTCAGGACTGATCTCCTTCAGAATGGACTGGTTTGATCTCCTTGCAGTCCAAGGGACTCTCAAGAGTCTTCTCCAGCACAACAGTTCAAAAGCATCAATTCTTTGGTCCTCAGCTTTCTTTATAGTCCAACTCTCATGTCCATAGATGACTACTGGAAAAACCATGGTCTTGACTAGATGGACCTTTGTCAGGAAAGTAATGTCTCTGCTTTTTATATGCTGTCCAGGTTGGTCATAGCTTTTCTTCCAAGCAGCAAGTGTCTTTTAATTTCATGGCTGCAGTCACCATCTGCAGTGATTTCTGAGCCTAAAAAAAATAAAGTCTCTCCTTGTTTCCACTGTTTCCCCATCTATTTGCCATGAAGTGATGGGACTGGATGCCGTGATCTTAGTTTTTTGAATGTTGAGTTTTAAGCCAACTTTCTCACTCTCCTCTTTCACTTTCACCAAGGGGTTCTTCAGTTCTTCTTTGCTTTCTGCCACAAGGGTGGTGTCATCTGCATATCTAGGTTATTGATATTTCTCCCAGCAATCTTGATTCCAGCTTGTGATTCATCCAGCCCAGCATTTCACATGATGTACTCTGCATAGAAGTTAAATAAGCAGGGTGACAATATACAGCCTTGATGTACTCCTTTCCCAGGTTGGAACCAGTCTGCTGTTCCATGTCCGGTTTCGTTTCTTCCTGACCTGCATACAAATTTCTCAGGAGGCAGGTCAGGTGGTCCGGTATTCCCATCTCTTGAAGAATTTTCCACAGTTTGTTGTGATCCACGCAGTCAAGGGCTTTGTTGTAGTCAGTAAAGCACAATTTCCTGGTGGCTCAGTGGTAAAGACTCCACCTACCAATGCAGAAAATGTGGGTTTGATCCCTGGGTCAGGAAGATCCCCTGAATACTGGAAACCCACTCCAGTAATCTTGCCTAGGAAATCCCATGGACAGTGGAGCCTGGTGAGCTCCTAGTCCATGGGCTTGCAAAGAATTGGACATGACTTAGCAACTAAGGGCTTCCCTGATAGCTCAGTTGGTAAAGAATCCACCTGCAATGCAGGAGACCCTCATTCAATTCCTGGGTCGGGAAGATCCCCTGGAGAAAGGAAAGGCTACCCACTCCAGTATTCTGGTCTAGAGAATTCCATGGACAGTCCATGGGGTCACAAAGAGTTGGACACAGCTGAGCCACTTTCACTTATTTTACTGGGGCTTCCCTGGTGGCTCAGAGGGTAAAGCATCTGCTTACATTGCAGGAGACCTGGGTTCAATCCCTGGGTCGGGAAGATCCCCTGGAGAAGGCAATGGCACCCCACTCCAGTACTCTTGCCTGGAAGATCCCATGGACGGAGGAGCGTGGTAGGCTACAGTCCATGGGGTCGCAAAGAATCGGACACGACTGAGTGACTTCACTTCACTTAGCAACTAAGCAACAACAGTTAAGCCAGGACAAAACACACAAACCAGGAGACATGTTTACACCAAGCCAGCTCTGCTCTTCTTTAACCCACCAACCAACAGTAAACCACAGACTGTCTCCCCACAGCCCCTGCCCTACGGTGCCCATCAGCTGAGCTCCGAAGAATCACCTGTCATCAATCTCAGACATGTCTATGCCCATTGTATTTGTTATCAGAATTATGTAATTAGAGTAAATACTATGTAAACCAATAAAACATAAATGTAAAAAGAAAAGGTTTCTGTAAAAATTTAGTTAAATGTCTCAAAAAACTCAAAAATGAGTTGCTTTAAAAACTGCTGCTTTTTTGGGTATGGGTAAGGCAACTGTAAAATGTAGGAAGAAAAATACATGAAAACTCGCGTCTAGACAGACGACAGTCAGTTTATTTTACAACTGTTTTTAAGATCTTGCCCCACTTTAAAGAAATTGAAACTGGATGTGGTTAATGAGGCATGACCAAAGTGGTTTATATAAGAATGAGAACATGGAACCTCAAACAATGAACTCATAGCAAGGAAAAGCTGGACCTTACAGTAAGAGATAATCTGTGCCTTTAAAACTTAAACTAAAATGTTTAAGACATTTAGATACCTAAAACCTCTATCTATATATTTATCTATCTTTAATTCTCAGCTTGAGCAATTTCTTCAACTGACCAACCAACCTCTGGTCCCTACCTTGATTCTTGCCAAAATTACAGCAGGTCCTCTGTCTTCCTATGTAGATCATGCCTTAACAGTAAGAGGTCTTTTGTCAATGTAAGATGTTTCATGTCACACCTCAGAAATTATTTCAAGGGAAGGGACTTCCCTGGTGGTCCAGGAGCTAAGACTCCACACTCCCTGTGCAGGGGGCCCAGGTTCGAGCCCTGGTCGGGGATCCCACAAATGCAGCCAAGATCCCACATGCCGTAACAAGGATCAAAGATCCCTGGTGCTGCAACTAAGACCCAGCACAGCCAAACAAATAAATAAAACCAGCTTTTTAAGTTATTTCAAGGAAAGCTCATTGATCACATTTTATTTACGTTATGACTGTCAGGGAGGAAGATTTACCTCAAACTGGAAAAAGATCTAGGAGTAATGAAACTAAAAAAATGTCTGCTGTTTTACAAACAATGCTCCTGGGCAATGTAAATGCGTATAAGAGTTTATACGACCATAACTTCCTATCCTAAACAAATTATGGCACAATAAGCAATTTTTCCGGAAAACGAAAATGGAAACCTTGTGTGTATGCCTCTTATCCCAACTTACTGCCAAAACATACAGAATTTAACAAGAAGAAAAAGTACTCAGCAGTGACAAAGAAGAGAGAAAAATAAAACTTGGAGGTCGTTTTCCTTGAAAACAAATTCAAAGTTAGTGATTTAGCTGAAGGGTATGAGGTTGAGGGTTGAGAGACACGGAGGAGGAAAGGAGAAGTCAGTGTATAAAGAGGTAAAAGGAACATGACAGTAATTGTACCCCTGGCCTCCTTACTCTGCTCCTTGTTTGAAAAACCACTAATTAGAGAAAGAAGTCTACCTCTGTCCACAATACTATTAGAAGGATGTAGAGAAAATAAAAATAGAAAGAACACCTGCAGATGTTTATGTCAGGCTCTGTTCAGATGCCTTATACTTATCAATTCAGGTAAGAAACAAGTGTGAGAGCTTTGAGATGAGCAAGAGATGATTAAAGCAATGGCAATCCGATACTGGTCCTCAGAAGACCAGATAAGGAGATAAGGATTTTGTTATGACAAGAGAGACCTCAGTTGAACATAAGGGAAAATTATTTGGTTATGAAGCTGATCAAACATTGGAAAAGTTCTGGGGCGACTGGGTCTACAACAGGCCACTTGCCTAAGGAAGGAGCCTAGATACAAGGAAACTGGGAGAGGGCCAAAGGGACTGACAGACTAAATCCAGGTTGGCAGGAGCCCCAGCCCCGGAAGGAAGGCCATCCCCAAACTCCCACCCCAGGGGCCACAGTGAGAAGCCTGCCAGGTCATCGAAGCTGAGTCATGAGTCATGAGATGTGGCGGAACCCACTGAAACAGCTTGCCAGAGGCAAGAAGGCAGGCCTGAAAAAGCCAGCTGCACAGTGTGTCGGTCTCAGCCGATTCTCCGCTGCTCTGTCTCGCGTCTTTCTCAAACACGTTGTGTTTATTGGAAAGTAGCTCCACTTGTGAACTGTTCCCTGACTCTGAGACTCTGCCAGGAAAATGTATGGGGCTAAATAAGCAAGAGATTTCCCTAATAGTTTATTCATCTTCTCCTATCTCAAAGCAGGGTTTAAACAAGGGGATCATGCTATGTCTACAAATTTTAGGATTCAATGGAAAATGTGGAAGCGATGAAAGAAAAGAGGATGGGACAAAGGAAGGGGGGAAGAATTTTAAATTGCCATTAATGTATATCTATGTTTAAGGCTTAATATGAGTGATCCATCTGAAATTGGGATTAAATGAGACATCTACATTCAACCTGGTACAATGGTTTGGAAACAGCAACCCATTGGCAGACTAGGTACATCAGAATCACCTGAGTAGCCTTTTTAAAAATATATTCCCAGTTGTCACGCCCAAACTTATGAACTCAGAATCTGCTGTGATAAGACAGATTATCTCTGTTTTTCAAAGCTCCTCGGGTATGTCTGATTCACAGGAGACTTGTGAACTTCTGAGTTTGCAGACCCTCTTAGCGTCTAGGGCCTTGTACCAAAAACAAGTGGGGACTGCTTATTCAGTGACATGCTTGGGGTGCTAGACCATCAGTGTTGGTCATTTCCACTGGATCCGGGTACTTTCCAACAAGGAAAAAAAAACGTTTTATAACTCAGGACCTGATGAGCAAAATGAGACAATGTTTAAGAAAGCACAACTCCCTATGAAGGAAGGAGCTCAGTATATATAATTTACTTATAGTTATCTTAAGTAGAAGTATGCACAGTAAAATATAAATAATTGCAAGTATAAATGCCCTCCTCCCTAGAACACTGGTGAAGCCTTCAGCCAGGGCCGCTTAGAAGAAAAATCCTGTTCTCACCCAAGTCCAAACCTACATCTTCTGTTGCCATGGGCTTTACACCCAGGCAGGTCCTTTTCGGCTGTTCCTTGCTGTCAGCACTAATACGCTCATCAGAAAGAACTCTCAGCTTTTCCTGTCGGCAATTACCCAAAGTTCATTGCTAATATACATGCCACCTTCTACTTAAGACATCAACTATATTACTACCGCTCTTTCTATCTGTACTCTTGTTTTTCTACCAAAGAAACTTCTAAAGGGACAGTTCTCCCATATAACTTCTTTTGAATGGAACTGTATTATGCTCACGATTTCTGATCTTTCTAGTCTCAAAAGAAAAGGAAAAGAAAGAATAAACAACAACAACCAAAAAAAGGGGAAAATAGAAGAAATGCCAGCTCTGAACTGAGTATTTTAACTTTTCTTATTTCGATTTCATTACTCTAGCTCCTTTCCTTAATTTGATTTCATGTTACAGGGACTATAAATTATTCCTTTATTGTGCCTTTATCACAATGTACTATAAATATGCTTAGTGTTTTATCTCTACCATGAGTTTTAACAAGTCCAGGAGGGCAGAAAGCATCTGCATTACCCCTGTTGAATCATCTATATCTAGCTTAGCACCTGGCTTCTATAAATGCTTCATTAATACTTATTGAATTGCTGAATAGATGGTTGTTTCCTGCTGTAACCACCATATTTTTCTGACAAATGTACTCTCTGCCACTGACCCCCCAGAGGGCAGAGATGGTGTCACATTCGCTTGCATGTCTCAAGTACACATTTGAAGAGCGACTGAGTAACCTAAGGCAGAACCGACCAAGCCACATATGATTCACCGTTCCATTGTTCAATACCTTTAAAAGAGTTGCATAAGCTCGTACACTATCTGAACCAAATCAGAGGATTTGGTAGGCATTCTCTGCACATGAATAGTCTGGCTTGTGAAACACTGAATATCTAAACATTCCCAAGTTTCTAAATTGTATACAGACTAAATAATTTGCAATCAGGAATTGTCCTTATTAGGGAGACTAGTGCTCAGAGAATCCCAATCCATACACTATGAAATTCGAGAAGCAAATTATATGTTCCTTTACCGAAGCCATGGTTTCCTTACGGCATCATCTGAGATGAGTCAGGAGCAAAAAGGTCATCAGTGTCAGAAGTGTAATCGCTGGCTTCCTGCACAGCTGAAAGCTAGAAACGAGGCAGCAATCTAGACTTGGTGTGTGTTCAGCCTCTCAGTCCTGTCAGTCTCTTTGCAACCCCGTGGACTGTGGCCCGCCAGGCTCCTCCGTCCATGGAGTTTTCCCGGCAAGACTACTGGAGTGGGTGGCCGTTTCCCACTCCAGATGACCTCTCGACCCAGGGATTGAACCCGGGTCCCTTGCATCTCCTGCGTTGGCAGGTGGATTCTTTACCACTGTGCCGCCTGGGAAGCTAAGAATCAAGATTTACTGCCCAAATATTCCTTCCTTCACCTCACTTCCCTCAAAGGCACCCAACCAAGCAAAATTTGGTTATTTGGACAGACTATGGAAAGCAAGATTTTCTTGTTTCCACTTTCAAATATAAAATAGCCACCTACAGTAAATAAAGCCTGAGTCACAGTTAGGTAAACATCCTATTGTTAGTGAATCAATAAACGCAGATCAGCTATATACCTATAAAGAGTACTGGAAGGAATCTGAGGTGCAGAATAACAAATAAAAATTGGAGCTACTGTCTATTGAGGATTTGCTGTTTGCAAAACACTGTGGTAACTACAGTTAACCCTTGAACGAACTGCGGCAAAAAGTTTGTGTTTGGTTAGAAATTACCCTTATTCTATCCAAACTGTTTCAGGTTCCTGCCCTTGGGTAAATCATTTATCAAATTTTGTTTTTGAGGAAGAGGCAGATTTCAACTGTGGTAGTCAGTTCCCCTAACTCCAACATTGTTCAAGGGTCAACCATACTTAGAATATCTTATTGAATCTCCATGATAACCCAGGAAGTGAAAGTGAAAGTGTTAGTCGCTCAGTCGTGTCCAACTCTTTGTGACCCCCATGGACTGGAGCCCATCAGGCTCCTCTGTCCATGGGGTTCTCCAGACAAGAATACTAGAGTGGGTTGCCGTTCCCTTCTCCAGGGGGATCTTCCTGACCCAGGGATCAAACCCAGGTCTCCTGCATTGCAGGCAGATTCTTTACCATCTGAGCCACAGGGGAACCCAGGAAGTAGAGTCTATTATTATCACAATTTTATAGATAAGGAAGCTCACACCCATAGAAGTTAAATAGCTTTCCAGAAATTGCACATTCTGTAAAAGATGGGGCCTAGATTCAATTCCAAATAGAGGAAAGGGTAAAAACCCAAGCCAATCATTTAACAGTTGAGCTAAGAAACAGAAGTAAAGGACTTCACCGGTGGTCCTGTGGCTAAGACAATGCACTCCATCCCTGGTCAGGGAACAGACCCCGCATGCCACAGCTAACGACCCTACATGCCACAACCATGCTCAAAGGTCCTGCCTGCTGCAACTAAGACTCAGCACAGCCAGGTAATTTAAAAAAAAAGGATAAGCTCTCCCTACTGGAGAAATATTAAGAGAGGAAGGAAGGAAGCAACAATGATAGGAAAGAAATAGTGAACACCTTTGAAAGTTATTTTTGAATCAGATTCTTTTGGAATTGAGTATGGAAATCATGTAAGACTTTCAGTTCCATGAAGTTCACGCAGAACAAGAGACTATCCATGTGAAGGGGGATGAATGGGAATACAACCAGTCCCAAAGAGGAAAGAAATGAGAGTACCGATTAATAATATTATCTGTTTCTGCCAAGGCCTATTCCAGAGAAACTGCCCAGTTTTTCAGACTTTTGGTCAAGGGTTACTTTAAAACACTGGTCCTTGGAGGTTCGGAAGAGTAGATTTTTAATATCATATAAGCACCTCCCAGGTGGTGCTAGTGGTAAAGAACTCGCTTGCCAATGCAGGAGACATGGGCTCAGTCCCTCAAGTCAGGAAGATCCCCTGGAGGAGGGCATGGCAACCTACACCAGTATTCTTGCCTGGAGAATCCCATGAACAAAGGAGCCTGGCGTGCTACAGTCCGTAGGGTCAAAAAGAGTTGGACACGGCTGAAGTGCCTTAGCACATACACAGCACACACGAGCGTCTCAGAAGAGACGGCTTGTTTACTAATCCTGCTTGGTGGGTAACAAAAATTACTCAGCAAAGGCAGGTTTTTCTTTAGGCATCTACTGCCCAGAAGCCACCAACTTATTATGATATCCTTGATTTCCATTAACACTGCCCCGCTCAGGAAACAAGGTGCCTAATCATAATCTCTTCTCTGGCTGCCCTGGCAGGTAAAATTGTGTTCCGACAATCCTCATCGTGTAGTGAAGGCGATTCTGTGTGTAGCTGGATGGAGCCAGCATCTGTTACCTGTTCCATCAAGCTCACCTAAGCAGGGGCACGCAGTAATACACCTGCAGTCTTTTCTTTGTTCCTCAAATGCTCTGAGGACCCAATTTAGCCTTGAATTTCCCTCTGGGAATCGGCTACTGGGCACCGATTAGATACATCTTGGATAGCTTTCTTCATAGCAGGCCACTCCCAGCAAACCATCTTTATGCACAGCCAAGTCAGAACTCAGTCTCAGCTCCCAGGTGTCAACTCCAGTCTACATGGAGGCTTCCTATCACAGTTCTAACTAGCAGACTCAGCTTTGTGGGGGGCAGGGGGTGAGGGATGCAGTGTGTCCATGGCCAAGGTGATAGAGTTAGTCACTCAGTCACATCCAACTCTTTGCAATCACATGGACTGTAGCCCCCAGGCTCCTTTTTCCATGGAATTCTCCAGGCAAAAATATTAGAGTGTGTAGCCATTCCCTTCTTCAGGGGATCTTACCAATCCAGGGATCAAACTCAGGTCTCCTGCATTGTAGGCAGATTCTTTACCATCTGAACCACCAACAAAGGCAGGAGCTAAAGTGGGAACTTAGAGCCAGAAGGTCAAGGCCAAAAGAACAGCCTGGGCCAGCAGAGAGAATCTGGAGTAAATGGGTCAGTTTCTAGAGGAGCCTGGTGGGCTACAGTCCATGGGGTCGTGAAAGAGCCAGACACGACTTAGCAACTTAACAGTTCTATGACGGTTAATTTCATGTGGCAACTTGACTGGACCACAGAGTGCCCAGTGCCCAGTCAAGCATTACTCTGAGTGTTCTGGGGTGAGAGTAACACTTAAATCAGTAGACTGAACAAAGCAGATTGCCTTCCCTAATGTGAATGGGCCTCATCCAACAGTTGAAGGACTAAATAGAGCAAAAATGCTGACCCTGTCCCACTTAAGAGGGGGAATTCACGTAAGAGAATCCTCCGCCTTCAGACTTGAACAGAGGTTTTAGCTCTTCTTGGGTCTCAAGCTTGCCAGTCTTAAGACTGGAGCGATTCCATGGGCTCTCCTGGTTTTCAGGCCTGTGGACTGGGAGGGAACTAAGCCATCAGTGTTCCTGGGTCTCCAGTCTGCTGACTCATTTCGCAGACCTTGGCACTTCCTCACTTCCATAATCACATGAGCCAATTCCTTAGAATAAACCTCTTTACCTAGGTGCACAGACAGACAGACACAGGCATAGAGACATGGAGGATGGAAGAAACGGAATACCAACACCCTAAGACGCATGTACTCTGTCGGTTCTGTTTGCCAGAAGAACCCTAACTGGTATACCCCTTTGCAGCTCTGCCTCTCACACCCACGACCACTCCCTTAGACCTTATAAATTGACCTGAAATTCAGCACCCCATTCTGACCACAACTTCCTATCCCTTCAGCTCCCCAAGTTCTTTCAGCCACCACTCCCTCTCTCTGACTCAGCAAGACCTCCCATCCTTGACCAACTCATTCTGGCCCTAACTGCTGAGGCTTCAGGTCCCTCCCGCAGCCTCTCATGTACTAGCTTCAGCTTCCTTGCTCTAGCCAGCCACGTTTACCCGGTAAATGCCACATACTGGCTCCACGCCTGCCTTGCCTACCTTTCCCATATTGAGAGCCAGGCTGCTCAATACTATTGAAGAAAATCAGAAAACCGCACCTACTGAAGCCCCTACCAATGCTGATTTCACTGAAAGAAACCAGTCTTTGGTTTCTCCCCCTCTGTGCCTAGCCACTCACTCTCATTCTCTGATCCGAACTATTCTCTCACCTGCCTTGCAAGGCCACCTTCCAGCGTCTCCATATACTTTTCCTGGACAGTCTCATCCCCTGCCTCCTTAACCTCCACCTGTCCCCTCATTACTTACTGCTAGGTGGTTTTCCTTTTTCCCACCTTTGTACCTTTATATACCCCTGTCCCTGGACCTTGGGAACCTTCCCTATGTCTGCAAACAAACACACACATCAACACCTGGAGAATGCCTACTCTTTCTTCAGTGCTTGGCTCACATGTTTTATATGACTCAGGCCAGGCAATACCTTCTGCAGGAAACCATCCCTGACATCTGACCCCTCTTCGGTGTCCTGTCTACGGTCACCTGTTAGCTAACATCGATTGCTGCGGCCCTTTAGCCACCCTCCCCTTAGTAGTATCTTCAACGCTTTCTTTTGGGAATGACTCCTCTCCTACTACCCATTCTGTGTGAGCCAACAGTGTGTGCAATCACAGCTCGCTGCCCTCCAGCCACATTACCTGATCCAGAATATTATGATAACCCATGGCCCTAGTGACTGTGGTTGGTCTAAGGAGAAGAGAGGTAGCACAGGCTAACCAGTAGGGATCTTTGCCTTGGATTGTTCTAAATGAGGCTAGAAGGGAAGGTGTCTGGGGTCATGGAATTAGAAGGCTATGGCACGAGGCTCATTTATGATCACATTCTCCACTAAATTCCTACTAAGGAATTCTAATATATTCTTAGAATACACTGGGCTTCCTCCACCAAAGCCTACTGTCTCACTGATTGGAGTTATCTATTTAGCAGATGTTCAACAAATGCTTGCTGAAAGACTCTCACTTTGGGTGTGGCTCATCTCTTAAGGGAATACGGAAATTGACTACAGACAAACCCTACCTCTGGCCGTACTTGGTTTTATGACGCATCTTGCTTTGACAGCAGAGATGGGTTCACTTTATTTCAACTTTTGGAGGAAGAATGATCCTTCACACACTTTTTTTTTTTTAATTTTTGGCTGCACCCATGACATGTGGGACGTTAATTCTCTGCCCAGGGCTCAAACCCCCTCCCCCTGCATTGAAAAGTGGAGTCTTAAGCACTGGACCACCAAGGATGTCCTCACATACATCTTGAGGGGAGAATCTGTCCATATCTTGAAACCTAGAGACAGAAAGCTAGGCTATACTTGGCCACAGCTCAAGTCTTTCCTTTAAAATGAAAAACTTTTTTGCACAAGAAACCTTAGAGTTAAAACGGTAGAAGCCATTGAGGAAAGCAAAAGAAGGGTTTGTTTGTTTATAGAGAAGAGAAAAGACAGGAAACAATTTTTAGTAAAGTTGGAAAATAACTTATGTGAGATGAAAAAAAATGCAGGCCCCAAGCCTTGTTTAGACACTGAGTAACCCAGAATACAGTGACCTGACTATGTTGCCTCTCTTCCTCCATAGCCAGATCTATAAATTTGAAATAACATTGTGTGTCCTGGCTGGTCTCACTAGAGCGTAATGAGGTTATTTCTAGGAAATGCTTTGACTTCAAAAAAGTCCGATGAAAATTCAAAGAACTTTTATTATAAAAGGTTTCAATTTGATTAAAAATCCTTTGATGTCTCCCTTGTGAGTTATGCATATTTCCCACTGACTTCCTATGTATCTCTATTATCAGCATTAAATATTTATTGTAAGTCTATTGAAATACAAACTTATTCTCCCAGCTCTCAGCCCAAGGTGATTTCTAATGACTACTTAGTTTTTATGATGATGTTTTAAATTCACATTAATAATGGAAGAATCTAATGTTAAATTGAAGGCTATTATAATTGGTCTCCTTTCAAGGTAACTGAATGTTGAAAAGATCTTTTTTTTTCTCTTTTATCATCCTTTCCTTAATTACATGAGAACTTCACATTAATTATTGTTTAGACTTTCTAGAGCGCATTTGTACAGGCAAATACAACGTTGTTGCATATGGAAGTCACCGTGATTTACTGCCTTCTCAACATCCACTTGTATGTCTAATATACAACTCAAATTTCACATATCCCCCCAGCATGACTAACAGTCACTCCTCCACACCGCTGCTCCTCCTGTAGTCTTTCCCAATTCAGTTACTGGCAGCTCCATTTTTTTAATTGCCTGGATCAAAACCTTGGGGTCATCCTTGGCTTCTTTCTTCTCACACTTCACATTGAATCAAATCTTGTCCGCACCACTCTCAAAATATACCCCAAATCTGCCCCTAGCCTGGTCCCACTGGCTCTCATCCTTCCCCAGAATCACTGCAGCAGCCTCCTAACTGGTTTCTCTTCCCGCAACTTTGCCCCTTGGGTCTCCGTCCAGCACAGCAGCCAGAGTGACTCCACTGGGCAAGTGAGAAGAGGTCTTCCTGCACTTCACCACTGCCCTCTCCCACCACCCTGCCCGATACGCAGAGCAGAAGCCCAAACCAGTCAATTAGCACGAGGACCTTTCTGAACTTTCTGGTCCTCCAATTCCCAGACCTGCTCTGCACCTTCGTCAGGACTTTGTTTTCTGAATCCTGTTTGCATCCTCCTCCCCCAGATATCCGCCTGGCACCTCCCTCACCGTCTTCCGGACTTACCCACACATTACTTTCTGAGTGTGGCCTTTTCCGATAACTTTATCTAAAATTGCAACTCCCTACTTCCTATCCATGCTTTCCCACTTCCTGCCTTACTCTCCTACCCTCTTTTTAATTTTTTTTCTTTTGGCTACACCACATGGCATGTGGGATCTTAGTTCCCCAGAAGTGTTAGAAGCTCAGTTGTGCCTGACTCTTTGCAGCCCCATGGACTGCAGCCCACCAGGCTCCCCGGACCATGGGATTTTCCAGGCAAGGATACTAGAGTGGGTTGCCATTTCCTTCTCCGGAGGATCTTCCTGACCCAGGGATCAAAGCCGGGTCTCCTGCACTGCAGGCAGATTCTTTACCAACCGAGCTACCAGGAAGATTCCCTAGTAGTTCCCTGGACCAGGGACCAGAACCATGCCTCCTACATTGTTAGCCAGGAGCCTTAACCATTGAACCACCAGGGAAGTCCCCCTCCTACGCTCTTCAACCCTGTATACAACCACTTGCTATAATTTGTAATCTAACATAATGTTATTTAGCATCTACCTACCTCCCTAGGATGTAAAACGCAGCAGGCTCGAGGGGGCAGATGTCTTTATCCCTTTTTATTCACTGTCTTCCATGTCTGACACAGAGTGGGGGCCCAATAAATATCAGTTGTCTTAAAAATATATAAGAAAACCTTTAGCTCTCTTTGCTATAACACCAGGAATGACTCCTCTGCTCTTAAACTCCTGTCTTGTCAAGCATGGTATTCTTTTTCTAGTGGACATTTCAGACCTTGAGAACCGAAGAGCAGCTGTGGCCGAGGGCAGCTGTGTGGGAATTCAGATGGTGCTTCAGCTTACGTGTGGTCCCTCCTGATGGCTCCGAGTCTCTGTTAGGCTAGAACAAACCCCAGCAACTTTATGGAGAAATAGGAACACCCAAGCAGGCCATACATGTCAGTGAAAACTTCCCAGAGGAGATGGTTCCAGGACCAACTAAGATTCTGTATTGATTACTGACTAGAAGGGAACCCACCTCCAACTCACAAAGGATGAATCCAAAAGCCTTCAGATTATCTTGAAGAGAATGCTCATCTCAGGGCCCTGATGGTAAAATGAAAACGAACTGTCCTTCCATCAGGCAGCGGCTACCATCTGACTTTAAACATGCTGGATTACCAGATCTGATTTTCAAGAAAAGTCAGACTTCAGATTTCATGAGGAATCCCTCAAATGTAAAAAGATCGTCCCTAAATTCAAATTAAAAACCACCACCACCACATGCTGGGAGCCAAACAAAACAGCTTCTAACCGCACTCAACTGGATTCCAACCTCTTCCTTACAGGCTGGGGAAAACTAAACCCAACTCTGAAAGGAGAAAACTAGAAAATTTGAGTTTCTGCTTTCCTCAATCTTCTATTAAATTCCTTTCCCACAGGAAACTGTCTTTGCAATCTTCATGCGCAGGCCAGAAGGCTCAGCCCTAATGACTTGACACTCTCATCTTAAAACTCAAACACCTATGTGAAACTGTTCCTTCTATCTTTTGACTTGCTGGGCAGAGCGAGTGGGGAATCCAGCGCCCACCCATCCCTCCCCCCAACCCAGGCCAGGTTCACCACTGCTTGGCAAGGTCCTGAGCATCTGCAATGGGTGGAGTGGAGAAGACCAAGAGTGGTAGCGAAATTCTCACCAGCAACAAGGGAGGAAAAGAGAATTCTGTAGCTACCAGAGTAGGAGGGAGTGGGGTAGCCTGTTTGTGTGTAAGGAACACAGACTCAGCTAAGAAGTGAGAGGTTAACTATTACCATAATCACTCAGTAGACTGAGTCTCTCAAAAAAAAAAAAAAAGAAGCTGGGGCTATATCTGTTCCATCTTTGTGTTCTTAGGACTATATGTCTGGCACGCAGTAGGATCTCTACTGGTGGTCGAACAAAGGTAGAGAAATCACTTTTTTAAATCATACGAAAGGGAAAGGTTCTGAGTCCAATCATAGTGGCCGCAAAACAGCCCCAGGAAACTGTGAGATGAAGCTTAACACTTTGAGGCAGCAGCCTAGCTTGCAATGTCAGAAGCATCGATTTTATTGTTCTTCTTTAAATCATAATGGGAAGGGAAACAACGACAATTTTAAAACTAGGGCTCATATTTTATTACTTTTAAGAAGAAAAAAAGAAAAAAAAAATCCAGTCCCAACAAGGAAGGAGCAGGTAGAACAGCTGAAAACCCACAGAAATGTGAAAAAAAACTGTTTTACAGCATTGTTTCCCCCAGACACATTCTTTTAATGCAATGATTTTAGCCAGGATCAGAGAACTGTTATTTGTTAGATGAAGAATATGTAATTAAAACCACCATTCTGAAAGAAAGGCTTTCTGAGTCCTTTTTCTTTTAACCTTCTGTGACCGGGCTGGCAATTTTTTCCTGTCTCACACCTACTCAAAACCCAGGGCATTTGTCCTTGACGCTGCCATGAATATAATTACAGTACAGTTCTCTAGTGTATCGTTCAATCACAGCAGACAACTATTGATTTTGCTTTAAATTGGAATACACATAATTTTCTCTCGTCTAGGAATTGTTAAAATGCACTAAGAGACTAGGGTTTCATGTTTCAACTATGGCAAAGCTGGGGGTGGAGTTTGCTTTCCTTTGTGCTTTTTAATTGTCCTTTCTCCCTTTCCCTCTAAGAACTGTGATAAGCCCTTTCTGAGCTGGAAAGCTCCATTGACTTGTTCCGACAAAGTCTCATTCAATTTCACACTGGGTCACACACAATCGGAAGAAAGACATCCCCGTGACGGCAGGGAGAGCAAGAAGGTTCAGGCTGCTGCACAGAAACCTCTCTCTCTGCTTTTACACAGGCTTGGCTGAACCTGGCTTTTATTTCTTTGGAGATAACTTCTGGGTACAAAATCTTTACTCAATGATCACAAAAGCTGTTTTTTCCACACATTTTTGTTTGAGTAGCAGCAGTAATAACACCAGTGCTTGCTTCCTTCTTGTTTATACAAAAACACCCTCTGACTGCTGCTGCTGCTGCTAAGAGACCACATTTTAATGGAAAAGGACAAAAGTAGGCAAATGAGAAGACGTGGCTGTGGTCTGGCTGTGTCACAGTCCTGGGGAAGTCACACACCTTCCCTGGGTGGGCTCAGGTTTTCTGTCTACAGAAAGAGGACTAAGCGTCAGTGGTTATCAAACTGTGCTCCATGAAAGTCTGGGGTGTAGCGATTGGAAAATACATTAGTCCCTAGGACGCCCATTCCTACCACCACATTTTAGCCTCAAGTCAGTTCTTAGTTTATATACTGGATTTCCACATCAGATTTTCCTTAGAGAAAGGGTTTTATAGCTTTATAATTGGAAAAAAAGAAAATCTGTCTTCGCCTACCATCTCCTTCCGTAATTCTGTGACTTTTCCCTCTGATGATACACAGCCACAAGCTCCCACAATACACCTGTTCATGAGAGTGGACCACTGTACAAAACAGGAGCCTGGCGCGTGCGTGATGCTTTTCATCAGTGTAATCACCTCCACTATCAAAACGTGAATTTACTAAGCCTCATTCAAGCACAAAGCCACATGTGTTACTTATTAGCACAAAGTTGGCAAGTTCCATTTTCAATTTGAGAGACAGTGATTTTGCAGATTTTGAAAAGGAGAAATCTTGATAATTAATTCTTTCAGTGTTATAGCTATGAGGCATCGGAGGCACAAATGAAAATGGACAATGAATTTGATAACACTATTAGAAGACAAACAATACAAAGCAATTAAACAATATCTGAAACCACTGTCTCCAGAGGCTATTTACGCCTTCTCTGTAAAACCAAACAGGAAATTATCATCGCTTTATGAAAATAAGTAACCAGATTTTAGCATCCATTCCGGGTGGGAAGTGCCTCTTCACAGGTAAAATACCTACCACCCATTACCACAGGCATAGGAAAGAATACTTATCCCTGAGAACATTTAGAACAGGAATTCCAAAGAGCAAGCAGCAACTGGGGTAAAAAAGGAAATAGAGCTTCGAGTGGAAAAACAGCATTGCATATCCCTGGTAGAATTTTCAATTCACACTGGAAGAGAGCAAAGGAAGCTAACTGATGGAAACCCAGTATGCAAATACACTTTGAGAAATATCCAGCAAAGACTTAGCAACAAAAATCATAAAGCAAGAACAATCTCTCTTAGACCAGACCCCAAAGAAGTAAAAAGGGCCCTGTTACCTTTGACATACCAGTTGGTATTATCACTAGATCCTCTTTGAGAAGGAGCCAGAGGTCAAGATTGGAATTAGCACAAGTCTTTTTTTATGCCATTATTCATCTGCCTTGTTTACCAAACATTGTTACCAAGGCCAGAATGCAGTTTTTAAGAAGCTACAAAGGCTGTGAATCTACCCTTCCTTTTCCTCTCATCTGGTTCCGCCTTAATTTATCTATTTTGTGAGCTGGTATGATGGCTAACAAATTTAGAATTCAATTCTCCTCCGAGTTTTCAGATACAGTACAATCCTTAATCTGTTCACACATCCCAAAACAAAAAGCCCAAAATGCTTCAAAACTAAGACAGAATGTGAGAAGATGCCTCCTGCCAAAAAGAAATAGCTCAACTACTCAAGTTTACATAATTTTGAACACTTTGATGCAAAGATTTAGAACTCTGCTAATCACATTCAACCACAAATAACACAATTTGATTTCTTTTCAAATGTCTAAGAAACTCTTAAGAAGTGATCTTATAGTTATTTAAAACTTATCATCCTCAGGAGAATAAAAAAAAAAAAAAGATGTGCCCCAGGTAACATTAACTACCATAGTGTGGCCGTCCTCCCAGGAGCGTATGTGGCAAAAGAAACGGCGCCTGCGAAGAAGGCAGCACGTGGGCTGCGGCCTAGCTACGGGTGGCAGTTCTGTGGCACCTGGCACCAAACAGAAAACATCCTATAGGGTCCATCTGTATCTAAAGTCACTTGGAATACCGCCTGCCAACTGTTTCTGGTTCACCCTTTTACCCAGACACAGGCTAGGATAGCCTTTTCTGGTTCCCTGATGGTGTATGGAGCCATATGACTAGTTATGGGGAATGAGCTGTTAATAGAGGAATGTAAGTTACTTCCAAAAAGAAGCATTTAATTGATAATACAAGACCTGTAAAACTCCTCTTTCCCCTCTGACGCAGTGGCCAGAAACATCAGTAATGGAGACTGCTTCAAGAGTGACACTGATGAACAAGGCCCCCGTCTCAGACGTGACACGCGATGAACACAGAGCACAGCAGAGAAGTAAACCACTGTTGTGTGAGGATGCTGAGATTTGGGGACTGTTTGTTCCTGCAGCATAACTTTCACTGTCCTAACAATGTTCCACAGAGTTGGAGCTCCTTGGTTCAGCAGGAGCATGCATGGGAAAGGACTGCAGGAGAATCCGGGAACTGACCCAGTCATCACTGCAAATCTTCCAAGGATTACACTAGATCTCACAGAGGGTTGGGGAGGTGACTCTTCAATCCCACATCCCTATAGAAAGCTCTTCTTTTCCTGTGGCTTTTTTCTTTTTAAATTGAAGTATAGTTGATGCATAATAGTATGTAAGTTGGAGAAGGCAATGGCACCCCACTCCAGTACTCTTGCCTGGAAAATCTCATGGATGGAGGAGCCTGGTGGGCTGCAGTCCATGGGGTCGCTAAGAGTCGGACACGACTGAGCGACTTCACTTTGACTTTTCACTTTCATGCGTTGGAGAAGGAAATGGCAACCCACTCCAGTGGTCTTGCCTGGAGAATCCCAGGGATGGGGGAGCCTGGTGGGCTGCTGTCTATGGGGTCGCACAGAGTCAGACACGACTGAAGCGACTTAGCAGCAGCAGCAGCAGTATGTAAGTTACAAGTGTACAATACAGTGATCCACACTTTTCAAAGATTATACTGTAACCGAGCAGGACCCTATGGGGCCTTCCCAGGATAGACACCTCGCCCAATCCTCTGCTATAGCTCCTCTCCGAAGCACCAGATAACAGTATCCCTGCACATCTCCTGAGTTTTTCAGGTGCTAAAGTGAAGTGAAAGTCACTCAGTCATGTCCAACTCTTTGCAACCCCAGGGACTACACAGTCCGTGGAATTCTCCAAACCAGAATACTAGAGTGGGTAGCCATTCCCTTCTCCAGGGCATCTTCCCCACCCAGGGATCAAACCCAGGCCTCCCACATTGCAGGTGGATTCTTTACCAGCTGAGCCACCAGGGAAACCCAAAAATACTGGCGTGGGTAGCCTGTCCCTTCTCCAGCGGATCTTCCCAACCCAGGAATCGAACCGGGGTCTCCTGCCTTGCAAGCAGATTCTTTACCAGCTGAGCCACCAGGGAAACCCTTCCAGGTGCTAAAACCCACCATCAAAAGAAAGAAATTAACTACTTGATGATCCTGAGTGCACAGCCTCCAGAACTTTCTGATGCCTAAGGATTGGTAGCGTTAACTGCCTGTTACCTCAGCATCAACCAAACAGAACTGGGCGCTAGCTTATCACATACCCAGAGATGCGACTCCCTCACGCGGCCTTTAAAAATACTCTACTTCGACCCTGTGGGGTTTAGGGGTGAGGGACAGTGTTCATAGTGTTAGTTCCTCAGTCATGTCCAACTCTGCGACCCCATGGACCACAGCCTGCCAGGCTCCTCTGTCCATGGAATTCTCGAGGCAAGAATACTGGAATGGGTTGTCAGTTTGATTCACCCATTCTCCTTGCACGGTCCTGCAATAAACCTTTCTCTGCTCCAAACTCCAGCGTTTCAGTTTATTTGGCCTCGCTGTGTGTCTGGCACACAAACTCGTGTTCAGTAACAGTACTCCATTTATAGTTAGTATAAAATATTCGCTATATTCCCCACATTGTTCAATATATCTGTGTAGTTTATTTTATATCTAATAGCTTGTACCTCTTAATGCCTTATTCCTATACTGCCCCTCCCTCTTTCCAAGGGTTACCACTAGTCTGTTCCCTATTTCTGTGAGTCCTCTAAGGCAACGGGACATTCAGGCATCTCTAGGCCTTAAACCCATTGTCCTATTAATTAAACTGCTTTATTGGGATGCGTTTACTCCCTGTCTCCTTTTCCCAGAACACTCTGGACAATAATTTCAACTACCAGAATAAAAACAAATCCTGCAAAGTGCCTAGAGAAACTCTGCAGTAAAAGTTCTTTGTAGCTTTCACAGAGAGTTTGACAGCTTAATTCCATTTACAGGACTCAAGATTGGCATCACATGAGAACATCTTAGCGTAGGATATTTGTCCTCACAAAACATTTATTCCAGGCTGCTTACAGTAGACTATTCAAGAATTGTTTTGAAAAAAAATTTTTTTTTCTTAAAGCTGATGCTCATATTTTGATGAGGAGGGGAATTCCCTTCATTTTCTGTTTATAGGCCCTGTCCATTTATCATAGCACTGGGTTGTCATGATAACCACCTCAAACAGCAAGTCTCCTTGACAATTCACCACAACCTTGGAGGATGTGAGATTTTTACACTTTCCCCCCAAAATCTAGGATTTCAAGTTATTTCAAAGAACTTTGAATGTGTATTTTAGAAAAAAAAAAAAAAACTCTTCCAGCAAACTAGAAACCATCAAAGTAGAAACAGTTTCACAGAGAACATTAACAGAAAGCTGCAAGAAAAACAAAATGAGAAATGCTGAAATACTGTTTTCATTTCTTTTCCTTTTTTTAAGCTGACAGTGTAAACGGAAATAACTTAAGCAAGACAATCAAGTAAACCTCTTACCTCGAGCAACCATGAGCCTCAAAAACTGTTCTTTACATACAGCCAGTGAAATAGGGTTTTATATTTAGCTTCTGCTTCCCTCTGGGTCTCCTCTTCTGTTACTGATATGTTTTTTAAATGCCTAAAACCTTTCTTATTACCTAAGAATTCCCCCAGATTTCATGAATTAAGGCAAATGGTAATCACAAGTGCAAATGAGTAATTGGTAACACAAGCACCCATCTGTGCATGCAATTAACTGCCTTGAGCAAGTAATTGCCTGTTTTTACAAGAGCCTACTTAGAAATTTCAACTTAAGCATATATTTCAGTGAGTAATTCTGCCTGTAACACTAAAACTTTTACTTGGGACAAATACTTTTAAACAGCAGCCAAGCAATCAATCATTTTAGTCTTAGAAAGGTCATAACCCAGGAAGCCACCCCATGGTAATTGATTTGGTGAGTTTCACAGTTTCAGATGCACAAGAGCAGGGCATTTTCCAACAGAGCAGGCCATGTGTTCAGGAGAGCCCAGCACAGCTAATCCTCATGATGAGTGCTCTCTGCAACTTTAAATTTCCAAAACTTTCGGTAATTTACTGATTAATTCATTGAACAAATATTTGCTGAACACTGTACCATATACAAAGACCTCTGATCTAAGCTTATGTCTATTCAGATTAGAATGAAAACGTGGTATATTTTTCTCATAAGGAACATTTAGGAAATAGAAGGCTTGAAGCTAATTATCCAAAGCACAAGCAGGTTTGTAAATCAAAGGCCACACCTGCCTGACAAAACAATTGCAACAAAAAGGATCTTTGGGTCTGAGCCTTCACCAAGCTGTGTCCTTGGCCTCCTACTCCATGAAATCAACCAGTTTGCCTCCTCCTTGCAAGGTGACCCGGTTTCCTTGACAGTCATAACATGTTTCTTCATCAGCTACTGACTGTGTTCCCCCGCCACCACCTGCTGCCAAAAGCCTTAATCCATAGCAGTTTTTGGTCCTGTGCCAAGCTGCTACTTCCTGGCTATTGCCAAAGGCTCTGTTGTTCCTCTCATCACTCCCCCTTTGCCTTTAAATATCACCTATATACTAGCAACTTCCAAATTGAGATTTTCAGCACTAACTTCTCCCCCAGAATCCCACGCTGATGTATCTAACTGCCTTGTCAGCATTGCCACTTAGGAATCTAATAGTCATGTCATACTACATTTCCTAAAACCAACACAATCCTGTTCTTCAAACCATTTCCCTGTCTTAATGACGGGAAGTCCCAAACTTTACACCACCCCACCCATCAGCTAATCTTTTTACTCTACCATCAAAAGCATCCAAATTCCCCCCACTTCTCACACATCATTTCCACCCTGGTCCAAGCTGCCATCACCTCTTGTTGGATTATTCCAGTTGCCTCCCATCTGAGTTTCCTGTAGCCAAGCCTCTAAAATTATCCTCTCACTCTGTCATTGGAATTGTCCTTTTATTTTTAAATAATTTTATTTATTTACCTATTTCTTATTATTAGCTGTGCTGGGTCTTCATTGCTGTGTGCAGGCTTTCTTTAGTTGCAGAGGGCGGAGGATACTTTGCACTGTGGTGCGCGGGCATCTCATCGCAGAGGCTTATCTTGTTGCGGGGCATGGCTCTGGGTGTGCAGGCTCAGTAGTTGTGCGAAACAGGCTTAGCTGCTCCACTGTATGTGGGATTTTCCTGGACCAAAGATCACACTGGTGTCCCCTGCATTGCAAGGCGGACTGTCAACCACTGGAGCACTAGAGAAGCCCCAGAATGACCCTTTTAAAAGTCATTTTATGTCACTCTCCTGATCAAAACCCTCAAATAGCTTCACACCTCATAATCAAAGCAGAATGCTTGTCAAGAATCTACAAGAGCCTTCATAATCTGCCCCACAACTTCATCTTTCTTTTATCATCTCCTCCACCACCACCACCCCTAGTCATTATGATTCAGCAGAGCCAGCTTCCTTATCACTGCTTGCCTACACCACGTTCACACCTGTTCTCACTCCCTGAGATGCCCTTCCCCATATGTCTCGCCCACTCCCACACTTCTTTCAGGTCTCCTTACAAAGAGATCTTCCCTGAGTTCCAAGGCAACATAATCCCTGCCCACTGCCCACTAGCATGCTGCGTAGCCCCTTATCCTGCTTTGCTTTTGTCTATAACCCTTCTTTTATATGATGCACAGTGACTTTCTACCTCCATATTAGAACTGCAGCCCTCTATGAGGGCTGAAGTTCTGTTCTGCTAAGCTTTCTAGCATCTCAGTGCTGCCGCGTCACTTCACGTGTGAAAGAATGAGTGAGCAAATGAACATTCCTAGGGTGGAAGAGGCTCCTCTCCCCATCAAGAGCATGACTCTTATAAGACTTTCAAAAGGGTGACCTTGCTGTCTCAGTTTTCCCTCTCTCCTGCAAAAAAACAAACAAATGGTCCAATGTCTCCCAGATTGCCACAGCTTGGAAAGTTACTCTCAAAGATTGTAAGCCGGAGTCGTAGGATGTAGTCTGGGTTCCTCAGACCTCTTCCCTCCAGTTGATGTCCTCGCCTCTAAAGGAAGCTCCCCAAGAAGCTGAGAGAGCTCATTCTTTGAGTCTTAACCTCAACATTCTGGTGCTCAAATTTCAGTCATCATTCTCTTCTTTTTCCCTCCCAGGCCAACCATCAGGTTTTCATGTGGTAAGATTCCTAATGAGCCCAAATCTCCTGCAAACCTGATTACACAAATGAGAAGACAGAATTTTGTACAAAGTAAAGTCTTTCAGCCAACCTCTCACACTTACGTATCACCAGATTCAGGAAGCAACACCTCAGTGAACCCTGAGTTCAGAAGCTCAGATACTCGGTATCTTCCCTCAAAAAACGAAGCACCATCTTCTTCATTAAGTAAGTGAAAATGCTGAGAAGGTGTGACTAAGTGCTTAGAAGAAATAAAAAAAAGAGTAAAATCTTCAGAATCCAACCACTTTTTTAAAAAGTGGTTTCCTTTGAAAAGGAAACTCTCCCAGATGCTAAAAGGAATATGTTTAATACATGAATGTGTGTGTTAAATAGACTATGCTTTGCCAAAATCAGGGTACCATTCTTAAAGACTTGACTTGATTTATTCTCATTTAAGGGAAAGTTTCAACCATTATCAAACTTCAGCAAATGCTGACTAAATTCAGTATATGCCTTTCAAAAATACCTCTTACATCTAAGTTAAAGTTTACTGTTTAAAATTATGATTCAAAAGTTTAATTGGATACGCATGTTACATATATTCTTTAATACTAATAAAATAGTCTGATACACTTTAAACATAGATCTAGTAAATCACAGAGCACAATCTTGACATTCAACAAAATCTGAGGAAGAAGACGATAAAGATAGGATACAATGACCATCATCAAAAAATCAGCAAACAATAAATGCTGGAGAGGATGTGAAGGAAAGGGAACACTCTTTCTCCGTTGATAGGAATGTGAATTGAAATGGCCACTATAGAGAACAGCTTAGAGATTCTTTTAAAACTAAGACTAAAACTACCTTATGACCCAACAATCTCACTACGGAGCATATACCCTGAGGCCATAATTCAAAGAGACACGTGTGCCCCAGTGTTCACTGCAGCACCATCTACAGCAGCATGGACATGGAAGCAACCTAGCTGGCCATCAGCGGATGAGCGGATAGAGACATTGCGGTATATATACACACTGGACTATTACTCAGACCTGGAAAGGAATGAATGTGAGTTAGCTGAACCGAGGTGGATGAGCCTAAAGCCTGTTATACAGAGTGAAGTAGGTCAGAAAAAGAAAAACAAATATTGTATATTAACACATATATGGAATCTGGAAAATGGTACTGATAAACTTATTTGCGGGGCAGAAGTAAAGACACAGACGAAAAGAATGGACTTGTGGGCGCAGAGAGGGAAGGAGAGACGGGGATGAACCGAGAGAGTAGTGCCGACATGGATACACTGCCATGTGTGAAATGGCTAGCTGGTGGGGAGCTGCTGTATACCACAGGGGCTTAACTCTGTGCTCTGAGACAGCCTAGAGGGATGGGATGGCAGGTGGATGGGAAGGAGGGGATATACGTATGTAAATATATATATATATATATATACATATTTATGGTTGTATGGCAGAAAACCAACATAGCATCATAAAACTATGATCCTCCAATTTAAAAAAAGATGGCATGAATTATTAAAACAGGCAATATTCTATGTCATAAAAGTTTCTCTTCTAGAGCTTAAATTCTGGCCCTATGCATGAAAAAATGTGAATTGTTTTCCTAATCATAAAACGTTCTCAAAATGAAAAAATAAAGCTATCTAGGAAAAAAAGAAGTAAAAAACAATAAGAAGTTCTTTTGCAATAATAACCCTATGGTTTCTGCTTCTGTGCTAGAAAATCAGATAGTTGCATAAAAGCACAATTTACACAGGGTGCTCTGAGCAGTCAAATCACAGATTTTTTTCCCTTGAGTTTGGCTCTACAAAAAGGACATTAAATAAAGTTCCACATGTTCACATTTTCAATTTAATTACCTCTTTAAAATGCTAGAATTTTTCAGCCACTTGGGACTCAAGTACCTTTTCAATCACGTAGGACTCAGCATTTTAAATCATTAAATTCTCATTACACCTCCTATCCTTTCTATATGTAATATGATGTGTTTAACGAACTTGCCTAAGATCATTTTACTCGTAAAAGAGCAAAAATGAGAACTGCGACAGCAGCTGCGCACACTAGCTGCGTGACCTTGCAGCCTAAACCTCTGTAAGGTCCTGTACAAGGAGAAGGCTGGTCCCAAAGATCACAAATCTCCTCCAGCCCTAAAAGTCAGTGATTCCCTACTCTTGATTTTAGGCTTTAACTTTTATATCTCTATTCTGTTTCAATTTTAAAACTGCAGTATCCTTAGTTTGCTCTCAATGTACCTTAAAGATAAGCCCCTCAAGTTTTATATCAATAGAAGTCCCCAGTCATTCAAGTGCTTATTTCTTTTACAATTTCTTAGAGGAACCTTTTGACATCAGTGAAAATGGACACTCTTTCTCAATAACCATACTATAACTCTATAATATTCAGTCAATCATGGATTGAATGTTTGTGTCCCTGCCCCCAAACACCATACCATTAACGTGGTGGTATTAGGAGGTAGGACCCTTAAGAGGTAAGTAGGTCATGATGGTGGAACCCTCATAAATGGGCTTAAGGCCCTTAAAGGAGAAGACATAAGAGCTTGCCCTTTCTCTCTCCTTCTCTCTCTCCTTCTCTCTCTCCTTCTCTCTCCCTCTCTCTCTCTTCCTCTCCCTCTCTCTATGTCTCTGATCTCTGCCATCTGCAAATCAGCAACTGGGTCCTCACCGGACACCAGCTCTGCCCACCAGGTCATAGTCCTCTCGGCCCCCATGACACTGAGAAGTGTCTGTTGTTCATGCCACCCAGTCTATGGTGATTTGTAAGAGCAGCCCAAGTCCTGGAGAAGAGAGTGGCTACCCATACCACTATTCTTGCCTAGAAAATTCCATGGACAAAGGAGCCTGATGGCCTACAGTCCATGGGGTCACAAAGAGTTGGACATGACTAATACAACAACAAGCCAGCTAAGACACCTACTATTCTTCAAATCATGGAGCCTTCTTCTTTGACCTCTCAGCTTTCATTAAGCCAAACAATTCTGCTTCTTTTTGTCTTTTCTCCATAGTTTGCTTTCCTATACTTCTGTAACTTCCCTTCACCTTTTAAATTGCTCATTTCTTAAAAGGCTCAAGTAGCATGCTAAGACAGAAGCCTGATTTACATTAAGTGGAAAATTCCCTTGTTCTTCCTGCATATTAGGAATCTCTTCTACATCTGATGTAGGGAAATGTGGTTGTTTTGTTTTGCTTTGTTTTAATTAAATGCACTCAGCTATAGTATTGCTTCTTAGTTTTACTTCAGCATCAACAATTCTGGTTACTTTCAGTTATCATCAGTAGTTTTTGCTCTCTATTTTCATAGCTTCAGTTTCTTCCAGAGGTAAATAACTTATATCCAGTGGTAGAACAAGGAGCTGGCTGTTATTTCCCTGTTATGACCTGAATTATTTCCCCCCAAAATTCATATGTTGAAACCTTGGCCCCTTCACTACCACAGAATGTGACTAGAGAGAGAGAGCTTTTAAAGGGACAATTAAGGTTAAAAGAGGGCATGAGGGAGGGCCCTACTCAATGCAGCCGGTGTCCTTATAAGAGGAGGAAATGTAGACACAGGCACTCATAGAGGGAGACAGAAAACGGCCCTCTACCTGCCAAGGAGAGCGATCTCAGAAGCCACCAACCCTGCCAGCACCTTGAACTCAGACTTCTTAGCTCTGGGACTGCGAGAAAGCAAAATTTTTGTTGTTGTTGTTTAAGCCATTCAAGCTATAATACTTTGTTATAGCAGCCCTAGGAAACCAATGCAGGCAGCTCTCCTGGTTATGACCTTGGAAGAGAGAATGACGACCCTGGTAGCCGTGGTAACTGCACACACAAACAAAACCAGTAGCTGACACGGTGTTCACTATCTTCTCCATCACTTCTAGTCAAACTGGTGCAGAAGGACAGACTCGGGTCTTTCACAAGAGAAGTACCTTCTTCAGGAGCTTAAACTGGATCTCCAAGGTTTACCTTTTTCTCTGAACTCAAAGAAATACTAACAGCCTAGTAAGTCCTAGGTAGGCAGCTAAAGAGCAAAAGATTTTCCTGAGGAAAAATGGGGCCAAATTTACCCTGACCACCTTTCTCCTAATCTTACCCGCAGTGGCCACTCTGCTGAACAGAGAAGCCTGCTATTTGAGCCTAGTATCAAGACCAGAATAATCCTAAGGAGAGAGGATTACTCATCAGAATTTCATGAAATAGTTTAATATTTTGACCTCTTCATTTTTCTATTCACTCACTTCTGGGAACATTTATTGAACAACTACTATATGTAAGGCTCTGCATAGGGGCCAGGGCTACCCATACTAATAAATCATCAATATGTCAAAAAGCCATACGGAGTCCCCCAGGAAGCTAGATTATAAAGATTTCTAAGAGAAGAGTGAAAAATCACAGAAATCCGAATTTCAAGACTCCAAAGACAAGACGCCCTACTATTCCAGGAAATCCAAGCAAGCATACCACATTGATTGGGCAGAGAACTCAGATGTGATGGGCAAACTAAAGTCATGTGACGCCTCACAGAGAGAGAAGATCAAGGGATTTCTTTTCCTCCGCCTCCTTCCCTCTCTGACAAACATGCTGATCCATTCCTTTGCAATGCCCCCCCCAAACAGACACCATCAACGCAGCCAAACTGTGTTTTTAAATGTGTTTCCATTGTTTGAAGCATCTAAGGCCACGTAATCCCTGCTATTTTCTTTGAAACAGTGCCCACTGGACAGAGGGAATCCACGGCCACACTGAGCTGTTAGCAGCTCCTCTCTGCTGTCTGGGTAAAGGGGGCTGGAGGCGGTAGCCGCTTGGTGGCAGGGGCACCGCCGCGAACCAATGCTTTTTCAGGCGGGGCGGTGAGAGGATGGGGCGGACTGCTACAGGAAAGGGGACGGTCCTGAACCCACTCAAGAGAGCGCCTCAAGGGCAGTGGTGTTCTCTCTGCAGGCACGTGATCAGGAACAAAGGAATCTTTATTCATCTCTTTCTGCTGCACTGGTTTGCCTTTTATTCCTTATAAGCAGCTGAGAAAGACCATGAGCAGCCCTTTTAATCAGCTGTGGGAGAGATGAAAAGGTTCAGAAGAGAGAAGCTATCATTTCTAAGAAGGGTTTATTCACACTGTAGAATAATCTTTAAAGAAAAAAAACTCTACAAGACTGATCTTTTAATTATAGAGGAATAAATACATCTGTGAAATCTACCAATTTCACTTTGGATTAAATACTCTCGCGCTTAAAAGCCAGATACACAGTAAACAAAGATTTCCGTTTGGAAATGACTTCTCTCCCTAATGTAAGACATGGCTTCCAGCTCACCCGCTTCTCCACCCCACCCCCGAAATCCAGTCACTCACTATTTGAGAAACAGCAGGGACAAAAATACATAACATCTCAGAGATCAGGTTTTGGGTTTTTGTATATGTTGTTTGCCACCATGTACAATCTGGACTCTCAAAAGGTCAGATCAGATATCAATTATCTGTGACTAATATTAGGATCATGCTATTTTACAGGGTACTTTTTAGTTTATTCAAAAATTCCAACACATTATCATCCCATGCACGAATCATATCCCAGCTCTGGCTAAAGCAGACAAGAGTCCTGTCTTAGAGTTTGTGGAGTCCCTCCACTGCACTGGTGATGGGCACAGATATTCAAAAACCATCTATTGACTTAAAATGTCACTGTTCACAACTCGAGGAACTCCACCAACCAAAACATTTAAATCGCGGTCTCTTCTAGTTCCTTTTAGGCTAACAAGCAAAGAAACAGTGCCTAGCTGGTTGTGTCTTTGTTGATTTATATATTATAGGGTTTCTCTTACTAAGACAGCCCAGAAGCTATTCTCCATCCATACACAAGTGGGCCAGGGTTTTCTGAATCCTCTTTCCCATTTCTGCTATTTCTGGACCTTGAGTCAGCTCTCTTCTTTGGGGAGTCCACAGACTGTTACAAGTTTCCTTTTCAGGAAATCCATTTCTATTTGAAATTCTCCTGGGGCGGGCCGGGGCGGGGGGTGGGGGAAGAAGAAGAAAAATAGCTAAAGGGAAAGAAGATCCTACGTGTTTTTAAGAACAACGTCTTTTCTGTCCATTTTTTGGTAATTTTTCATATTGGTGTCCTTCTCTAAACAGGAGACTATTTACACAATATTTTAATATCACTTCTTTAACTTTGCAAATGGAGAAGGAAATGGCAACCCACTCCAGTATTTTTGCCTGGAAAATCCCATGAACAGAGGAGCCTGGCAGGCTACAGTCCATGGGGTCACAGAGAGTCAGACAGGACTGGGCAACAAAAAAAATCTGCAAGTACACAAAGATGCTTTAATTCATGATGTTTAGACAGATGACTTCCCAAAGGTAGGTTGATTCTTTCCATTATTCAGCGGGTTCTTATTCTGAAGCCGTCTCATTTGCATCTACTGACATCAGTTAATCTGTATTTCTCCAAAGGTTGATGCCAAGTTTTGGTTCCTCCTGTTTGCAAAATCATCTTTTCCTCAACTGTTCCTGGGATGGGAGGGTCCTGGAGCTCAGAGCGATACTTCCTCTGCGATACAACCATGTGCCCTGGGACGAGCGTCTTTTCTGTCCCCATTGTTCATTATTTTCAGAGTCTTCCCTGAAAATTCAGGACCTCTGCTCTAGGAAACATCATCATTTCAAAATAATCTCCTAACCAGCTTCCAGACAAGTTTCTTTCCAGTTTCTTCTAAGTTCAGTTCAGTTCAGTTCATTCACTCAGTGGTGTCCGACTCTTTGCGACCCCATGAATGGAAGCATGCCAGGCCTCCCTGTCCATCACCAACTCCCGGAGTTCACTCAGATTCAACGTCCATCGAGTCAGTGATGGCATCCAGCCATCTTATCCCCTGTCATCCCCTTCTCCTCCTGCCCCAAATCCCTCCCAGCATCAGAGTCTTTTCCAATGAGTCAACTCTTCACATGAGGTGGCCAAAATACTGGAGTTTCAGCTTCAGCGTCATTCCTTCCAAAGAAATCCTGATCTCCTTCAGAATGGACTGGTTGGATCTCCTTGCAGTCCAAGGGACTCTCTAAAGTCGTCTTCAAAAACGTTTATAGACTAACCCACCCTGTTTTAATCTAAATAAGAAGAGGAAGAAGAGGAGATAGCATCAAGAAATGCTCCCTTTACAAGGGGAAAGCATGCTTATCTTGCATGTTGTAACTTGGCTCCTTCAGCACTTCATAACACCTAATGGCTGGTGAGGGAGACTCAGAGGCCATCACTGGGCCAAGAGTGCCCTCTGTTTGACGAGGTGGCCTCAGTTCACAGCCCCTGATTCGTTCCCTCCATCTACACTCCTATGTTCTGACCCCTGCCCTGCCGCCAGGTAATGACTCACGCTGACCTCTGAGAGAGGTATAATCTCCTGGGACAGAATGGGCTCCACTGGCCCAGAGGAATTCTTGAGAAAAACTTGTTCATAGTCAGCACTGCAATGTTCTTAATAATAACTTCTTACACTCTATTAGGGGCTTCCCAGGTGGCACTAGTGGTAAAGAACCCACCTGCCAATGCAGGTAGACATAAGAGACGCAGGTTCAATCCCTGGGTCGGGTAGATCCCCTGGAGAAGGGCACGGAAACCCACTCCAGTGTCCTTGCCTGGAGAATCCCGTGACAGAGGAACCCGGCAGGCTGTGGTCCACAGGGTCACAGAGAGTCGGACACGACTGAAGGGACTAGGTATGCACACACATTATATTATATACACTTGCCTGTAATTGTATTTTCTCCTCTTAAAAGGTGCCTCCCTAAGAGGATGTCCCCTTCTTAAGGGAAAGACTTCCATTGATCATGGCTTTCCCAGGGCCTTACACATATTTAGTAGATGCTCAATAAATAATTGTTCATCTTCGTTTATTGTTGCTTCTTTACAAAAACATCAGGAGTTCAGTCCAGGTACTTTAGAGAAAGGGAAGAAGGTAGTGAACAAACCTCACTCACAGGAATAACAGTTGATAGAATAAGGCAATAGGAGAGTGTCCTCTGGAATCCTCATAGGAAGAAAACCCTGAAACAGGCTGGGGAGCGGGGGAATAGTTGCAGAGAGGAGAAACCACAGGCCACATGCTAATTACAAGAGGTACTGGCTTAATATGTCACAGAGTACTGGCCTAAGACAAGAGCAGATATCCAAATGCCTTCCTAGTGCACAGAGCAGTCAAAGAATAGACCCTTATTGAACTACACTCAATATTTTGTAATAACCTATAAGAGGAAAAAAAATAAGAGAAAAGAATCTGAAAAAAATAAAAAGATATATATGCATGCACAAATGGATCACTTTCTATGCACCTGAAACTAAAACAGCATTATAAATCAACTGCACTTCAGTTTTAAAAAGGTTTTTTTTGAGAATAGACAAATTACTAAGGGCCACCCTTCCTCCACATACTCCCCTATATCACAAGCGTCCCTAGAGGATTAATGGATATGGGCTATCAGCCTCAATCTCCTTGCTTTCTCTGTGCTCAGGGAGCCTGCTTCTCTTCCCCTTCTCTGTAGCCCTTTAGACATGCATTCCTTGATCTAGATAGGATGCTTCCTTATCCAGTACTTTTCCTTCCTTTGAAAGATAACCTATCACTCAGAATGGCCTCTTTCTTACAGTCTCATCATTCCACCACTATCACGTTTGCAGTGGAGACTTAGGTCTCTGCCTGTTTATCCCCCACCCGTAAGCACTGAGACAGGCCTAAACTTTACTGACCAGGGATGCCCAAAAACTGATTCAAATAGCCGAGATTTGGCAAAGCCGGAGCAGCATCTGCTTAGATGCGACTGGCGACCACTGGCTCACCCCACAGCTTTCAGGAAATAAAAAGGAATCCAGTAGAACCAAGAGTCTCAAGCCAAGAAATCGCTAGCTAGGATTCTGCGTGTACTCCACTCTCTATTTTACAAATAGAGACCAACCCAGCCTCTGGGGGTGACAAGCTGGGAATCACCACGCCACAGTGACAATTCGGTGCCAGCTGCCTGGGCTCCAGCTTCATGCAGTTTCCTTGGGATGCTCAGAAACTCTGCGGAGACTAAGGAGATCCTATTGGAATTTGCCAGGCATGCTGGCACTGGGCCAAGCAGTCCTGCCGCTGGCCTTGACTCCATCCCCCTTCAGCCAGAAGTTTGCCACTTTGTAGATACTAGAGAAATTCAAAGATGGCAGAGGAGATGGTGGATGTGGAGTACATCTCTCTCCACGGATACATCTGGAATACACCTTCAAATAACCTAGATTTTCACCTCTGGCTTGTAAGGAATCTCATGGACGATCCGAGACACTTCCTTGTTGCTGGCTGCCACGATGAACTGTCTGTTGCTGTTGTCCAGTTGTTGAGTCCTGTCCGACTCTCTGCCATGATGAATAGCTATGTTTATTCTTCCGTTGTCTCCATCTGCATTAAGTTCATTTGCTGTGTTCTGGGGATCAAGCCAGATAAAAATATAACCGAAAGAGCTCGTACAACCCTGAGGCTATATTAAAATGACAGTCATTTTCTAGACCAATTATGGTCTAAAAAGTACGGCACTCTGGCATCCGGTCTTAGATTTGAATCTCAGCTTTGTTGAAAGACTTTGAGCAGGTTGCTGAAACCTCTGAGTCTGTTTTCTTATCTTTAAAAGAGGACTATGTTACCTTCTTCCTCAAATGGTTGCCATGGGCTTGTAACTACTCTATCTACACGACCTCCATTCACAAAATGGTCCCTGGTTCTCCCTTCAGTTCTCTGTCAGATCCCTGAGCTCCCTGGTAACTTGGAGTGAAATCTACTAGCCTAAGGAAGATACTATACAAGTTCTGTTGGTTGTTTCAAACCATATTTAACTGTATTCGATTCTTAACCAACTGCAGCCTGATATCTATCAGATTCAATGAAATTTCTTTCAGAAAAGCATCTGTACAAATTCGTATGACTTATGTAAAGAATAAGCATTTAAGTTTAAAAAGCCAGTGGTTCCCAACCTGCCTGCACATACTGTGGAAGCACATACATGCTTCATGTGAAGACTGAATGAACATATATGTATGCACATACATATGTGTATGTGTACACAGATATCTCCATGTATCTTCATAAACATCCAGCATTGCTATTTCAAGTGTAGATATAAATGCAACTGATAATGAAATGGAAGTTTATTTGAAAGCATGACAATTTATGAAAGCATTTATCATTGTATACTTTCTCAATCATTTGTCAATATGTAGTGATTCTAAATTTTTAATATAATAGCATTTTATCAAATCTCGGCATTGATATTATTAGTAACATTTGATTATTAACAATAATATTCCAACACTTATTATGTGTCAGACGCCTTTCTAACAACTTCAGGCTCAAGACTCAAGAAGTGTGCTCAGCTATGTCCGACCCCATAGACTGTAGCCTGCCAGGCTTCTCCGTCCATAGGATTTTCCAGGCAAGAACAGTGGAGTGGGTTGTCCTCTCCTACCCGAGGGGATCTTCCCGACCCGGGATTAAACCTGTGTCTTCTGTGTCTCCTGCACTGGCAGGTGGGTTCTTCACCACTAGTGCCACCTGGGAAGCCCTCTAACAACTTAACATATATTAACTCATTAAATTCTCACAGTGAGCGTATGAGGCAGAGCCATTATCATTTCCAGTTTACATATTAGGAAACTAAGGCACAGAGAGGTTAAGTAATTTATCATTGAGCTAATAAGAGGCAGAGCTGAGATTCAAGCTCAGGCATTCTGGTGCCAGAACCTAAGCTCTTTGTTTCCACATAAGTAGTTGAGAATTCAGCTCTGCAATAATACACTGGTGCCACTGTTTTTGATCAGAAAGCTGTATGTGACCTTGACATTGATTTCATATTCTATGGAATCAGGCATATTTCTAACTGGGTACAGAGCAAAATGTACATGCATACTCTGGCTTATATTTGACCAGGGACACAACCAAGAAATCTATGCTAACTGCTTTATGAAAAAACAATAAATTGAAATAATAATAATAATAAAAATCCTTCATACTGCCTGGTCTGCCTATATACTCCTGCCCAAGGAGGTCACGTGGAGCAGAGTGAGTTTCCATTCACAGCATTTCCTTTGATGATTATTTTGTCCCTATCTTGTTGCTTTCACCTTTCTCTGCTTCCATTAGGAAACTATTAACAGTTTTCCAATATTTGCACTGTTTGATTAAAATGTAATAACAACTATAACAACAGAAGCAAAAGCTACTAAGGAAGTTAAATTCTATAAAAATAGAAGGATGTATTTCAATTTTTTGCCTCTGTATTTGAGTTACATTCACACTCACACCCATGGTCCATTTCACTGAACATTTAAGAACATTCACTGACTCTCTGCCATGTCCAGGAATTGTGTTTAGAGCTATAAACATGTGAATAGAACTAGAATAATCTAAACCCTTTAAAGAACAGTCTAAAAGATTCGAGGTGGTCCATTCACTCAACTCATAACTACATTGCCAGGCAGAACAGAGGGACAGAATTCTATACACATTCTGAGCAGGGAGAGATGACCAAGAGGATGAGTCATTGGACAGGAAGCCTCCTATGACTCTTTCCCAAGGGCTCACTCACTCCCAGAGCCACCCAGAATCCCCATGCAAATCAGAAAGGCAGGACCTCATGGGGCCTCCTTGACTTCCGAGGACCACCTTATCTCAGGATACAGATACAATGGTGACCCTCTTATTCCACATTCTCACTGATCTCTACTTCTTTCCCCCAGCTTCTCTCTTTCTTTGATCTATTCAACTTTTTTTTTTTTTTTTGCTATCTTCTTTCATCATTCTTCTTCTCTTAAAGTATGTTATTTCCTAGGAATGCTTCCACAAGGTGACTAACGTCATATTATCTTAATGCTTGCTACAAGAAAGTGGTATTTTCAACTCTGTTTCCAAATTATGAGAATTTATGATATTATAATTCCCCCTTATCTATGGGGAGTAGGTTCCATGACCCCCAGGGGATGTCTGAAACCATGAATGGTAACAAACCCTATTTATATTATGCTTTTTCCTATAAATACACACCTATGATAAAGTTTGATTTATACATTAGGCACCGTAAGAGATTAAAAATAATAACTAACAAAATAAAATAATTATAACAACATACTGTAATAAAAAATTATGTGAATGTGCACTGTCTCCCAAACTACTTTCTTTCACTTTACGCTTTCGTCTCGTGATGATGTGAGCTGATGAATACCTGTGTGAGAAGATGAAATGAGATGAGTGGCAAATGCACTCTGATATACCTTGAGGCTACTATTGACTTGGGGTGAAACTCAGAAGGAGATTTATCTGCTTTGAGTGATCTTGGACCATTGATGGTTGCAGGTCAGGAGCAGATGATGTCAATGGTTGGGGTACCTGGGCAGAAAAAGCAACATGGTGTGAAATTTCATCACACTACTCAGAACAGAGCTGCAATTTAAAACTTATGAATTACTTGTTTCTGGAATTTTCCATTTAACCTTTTCAGACCATGATTGAGCACAATAACCAAAACAGCAGAAAGCAAAACCACAGATAAGGGAGGACTAAGAAGACTCCTGAGAAGACTCTTGAGAGTCCCTTGGACTGCAAGGAAATCAAACCAGTCCATCCTAAAGGAAATCAGTCCTGAATATTCATTGGAAGATCTGATGTTGAAGCTGAAGCTCCAATACTTTGACCACCTGATGCGAGGAGCTGACTCATTGGAAAAAATCCTGATGCTGGGAAAGATTGGGGGCAGGAGGAGAAGGGCGACAGAGGATGAGATGTTAGATGGCATCACCGACTTAATGGACATGAGTCTGAGTAAACTCCGGGAGATAGTGAAGGACAGGGAAGCCTGGTGAGCTGCAGTCCACGGGGTGGCAAAGAGTCAGACACAGCTGAGAGGCTGAACAACAACTGTACGTGAAAGCTGAAAGTTCCTTAAGCATTAAAAGTTCTATATTTGATGGCCTTAAAACATCCTTTCTTGTCCTTCTGAGTCAGAATATGAGTCAAGGATGTTGAACAGAGCCAGGTCAAGAATGACTTTGGAAGAAGTAATGAATTTAAAGAGTGGTTTGAAGAGGGGAAAAAAGCACAAACAATAAGACAATCACAGGAACTCTAGCAGCTCATATAAGATACATGGGCTCTTCGAGGAAACATCATCCAGACATAGGTGTACTCGAAGTGAACAGCTACACAGGCACTGATCTGTGTTCTTTCCTCCATAAATTTTGGAATTTTTGCTTTTCTCTAGGCACTCTAATCATCCTATTAATTCCTTTGCAAACCTTACTTTTTATGGAGCCCCAGTCTTTGGAGCTAAAAATATTGTGCACCCAGGGGTACAAGGGCAAATGTTACATTTAGTTCAGAGAAATTTTCCAGCTTCACTTTCTTTGCTTAGTTTGAGAGGACAATGATGCTGATTCTTTAACAAACTTGAAAAGGTATGCTCAGGAAGTAATTCTCATTGTCCTTTGTTTTGTGTAAAGGACAATGTGTTCTAGTTGAGAAGGTCACCTGAATCATAGAAGACTCCTCTGTTCTAGATGACACTTTCTCACTAACGAGTATCGTGTTGAGTCATTTCACCTCTCTGGCTTCAGTTTTCTCCTTCATATGTAGCACACAGAAGGAGCTTTATAAATATTTGTTAAGAGAATGAATTAATGCTGTTTACTGCCTTAAAAGATGATTGTGAAGAGCTCAGTTTCTAAGCTCCCGGATATGTCTGTTTTACTTACCACTGCATTCCCTGGCCCAGTGCCATGTACATACCAGACTCTCACCAAAACATAGTGAATTAGTGAAAATTAATAGATTCTATAATAGCTGCCATACTTTACAAAGTTACCAAGAATAACAATTTAGGCTCACGGCGAAGATGAATTCTGTTGATTCTACTTATCACTGTATCTCCAATACCTAACTCTCTCTGGCATTTGTAGCTGTTCAATAAATACTTTTTTATTAAATAATTAATGAATGCTCAATGAAAATATATGCAAACTTCTTTCAAAAAGCACAAAGCACAATATCCGCACAAGTTATTAATAATCTCTTTCTTCCACACACCTACACCAACAACTTCCATGACCTCAAAAGGGATGACTTCCATGAGATATGATGATTTAGAAGAGGTGATACGGAACCTTCTGACTCATATCTGGATCTCAGGTTGGGAACAGTCATGTGGTAAAGCTCAATACATCCCAAAGATACGCAGTGACATTTCTTACATTTCTTAAGAACACAATCGAGACATTATTCTTTAGGTATACTACATACTGGATCTTCCTAGGTGGCCCAGTGGTAAAGAATCTGTCTCCCAATGCAGGAGAGGCAGGAAACGTGGGTTCCATCCCTGAGTTGGGAAGAACCCCTGAAGAAGGAAATGGCAACCCACTCCAGTATTCTTGCCTGGAGAATCCCATGGACAGAGGAGCCTGGTGGTTACAGTCCATGGGGTTGCAGAGTCAGACAGGACCGAGTGACTGAGCATGCACGCATATTACATAGTACATTTGCAGTTGCAAACAACAGAAAACCCCAGCATAAAATGGTCTACACCACAAAGAATACGCATTAACTAGGCTAGATAGAGAAGCCATGTGAAGAAGCAGAACAGCTTCAGGATGGGTAAAGTGTAGGGCTCAACATTATCGTCAAAGACGTAATTTATCTCCTTCTTTCAGCTTTAACATCCACTGACATGCCCTTTAGAGCTGCTTCCTCTAGAGTGAAAAAATGTCTCTCATAGACCCAGGCATTATTAGACAACACATCTAGTGGACGAAGGGAAAAGGGAAATCTTTTCTTGTCGCTTGTTCTTATCAGCAAGAAAACCATTCTCAGAAGCTGCCTTCAATTCTTGTGGGCCAGAATTATATCATCTGTCCACTCCTCAACCAATCACCATCAAGGGAGATAGAACCATTATCGTGGGCTTCGACCTGTCGGGTTTTATCCCTGGAACTCAAGATAGGGCCAGTCATCCCTAAGTTTCATGGGAGCTCCAGAAGCGGCAACAAGGAGAAAGGAGACAGAGGACTTGGCAGTTAGGTGGGCAACAGAGTCTGCCAAAGAGAGAAAGTACTGTGCTTTCAAAATTCTCATTTAATGTATCTGATTAAGATTCTGTAGGTTTAAGACTTCAAAAAACTATTCTGTCTTCAACAAAAACTCAAAGGAAGGCAGCTAGAAATTTTAGACATTTTTCTAGTGGATAAAATTGCTCAAAAATTGAAGCTACTCCCATTGTATAAGGCATACCTTCTCCAGAGGCTCTCAAACACCAGCGTCCTTAAATACAGTAAACAACATAAATTTATACATACTTCACAACCTTCAGTGAAACAATGCTTATTACCTTAATACCCATGAGCATACTCATGTTTTCTATTCCATTCTATTTAACTTTTTAGAAAACTATTCATCTCAATCCAAGAAACTGATTTCAGGACCCAGTAATGGGTTGCAAGCCGCTCTTTGTTTCAAAACACTGCTTACTCAAGGGTCTGGCAAGTCTCATTTGTTTATTTGTTTTTGTTTGTGGCCGCGCCATGTGGCATGCGGGATCTCAGTTCCTTGATCAGTGACGGAACCCGCGCCACTCCAGTGGAAGCAGAGTCTTAATCCCTCCTGCTGAAGCCCCTCATGCTGCTATGCAAACATGACATAGCATGATTTGTTAAAAGCAACAGTGACATTATTTCAATTAACCCTGTGAGTATCCTTAAACCATGTTTGTAGCTCAGAAACATACAGCATGAGAGATTTGTTGGGATCATTCAGCCAGTAAGTGCTGGGGGTGGGGGTAGGAGGGCAGGGGGACCCGTGTAGCCAACTTCAAATGAAGCTGTTCTGATTTTAAATAGGTGTTTTGAAAGAAAAACAAAAACCAGTTCTGTATTCACTTGAATGAAGTCTTTAGTTTCTTCAAATGACAGCTATAGAAAATGCAAGCATAATACTCACACTCCCTGGCATAATAAAAAATGGCCAAGTACCACCGTTCAAGGCTAATTACCTCCGCCAGGCCAAGCAGAGTTGTACAGTCCATCAGACAATCCATTACATCTAATTAAAGGAAATTATTTCGAGATGACTCTTAAGCCTATTAGAGAATGGTCTGTGCTAAGTTTTCTAAAATGTTTAGAGAAGTTTATGAGCCATAAGAGTTTGCAAAACTAGAACTCTGATCTAGAGAGATTAAAAACACTTCACCTGCCCCATCTCCTCTCTTCTTTATCTTCAGGAATCAGGTTGGCCCTAAAGGTTTTCTGTCAGCCATCGAAAAGTCCTTTTATACGGTATTAAAATTATTATTTTCACTATTTAATCCTAAGCAGGAAAATTCCTTTCAGCTTCATGGGTAACATTTACTTTCCCAGCTCAAGGACAAAATCAGCTAAAGAACCGTCAGCCCAGAGACACAAAGAAGATGAACAATGCACTCTCTGCTTCTCAGATTAGACAACCAGAGCAACACAAGCCAGACTTATATCGTGACACAATGCCCAGCAATGTCCTTTCTAATCTCCTTTAAAAGGACAAAGAGCAGAGGCTGTCTAGACACTCAACAACGCCTCGCTGCATCCCTGGACTCTCCAGTTCTCCGAGTGTCCCAGGTGAGGAAGCTAAATGGCAGAGGGCGATGCAGTGGACGCGAAGAGAGGAAGTAGGGGCCAAGGATACACAACAGCAGCATCACTCAAGCTTCGTTCCTGGTCCTCCATGGCAGATGGAAAAGCTCCCAGGGCAGCAGTCGCGGCACAGAGGCCACAGTGCGCCACGACGAGCTGGGCCTAAGGTGAGGTGCCCTGCAGGAATGGCAAAGCATTGTTCTCGCCTCCCTGGAGACCGGCAGCCTCCCCTGCGATGCTGGGCTCTTTTCCTAAGCAACACTCTTGAGAAGCCCATGAAACCAGAAGTCTTTTGAGCCCAAAAGACCATATATTCAGAATCAAATATTAGAACTTGAAGACCATCTAGGGTTTGTTGTTGTCATTGTTTGACTTGCATTATAAGTTGTAAAAGGCTAAATAATTTAGTTATACTGCTTGTAAATTTAATAAATCATTCTAATTGAACAGAATGAAATGATAAGAGGTAGATGCTGTCCCAGTAAATCCAGGATATGCAATGTTTAGGAAATGGTAAAGATATTTCAGATTTGCCTCTGCGAAGTTCTAACTGTGGATTGCAGCGAAGACTATTTCTCTTCCCCACAGCTACAAAACAATCAAAACAGGATCATATACAGAGGGGAAAAAATAACCTAATTTGATTTTCTGTGACTCTCCATTAAACCACAGACTCTGTGGAGAAAAACGTAATTTCTGTTTCTTCAATCACTTCCTCCTAATATTTCACAGGGTGCCTTGTACAATAGAGAATGTTATTACCTATGTTTATTTGATGCATTATTTGAGACCATGGCAGAATTTTTACCAAAAAAAAAAAAAAACCATTAGTGTAGAAGAAGAACAACAAGGTTAGCATATTTGGGTTATAAAAATTTTATTTACATACAGAGTACC
Organism: Capra hircus; assembly: GCF_001704415.2. Classification (NCBI taxonomy): domain Eukaryota; kingdom Metazoa; phylum Chordata; class Mammalia; order Artiodactyla; family Bovidae; genus Capra; species Capra hircus. The sequence goes on from NC_030812.1 coordinate 5,252,357, forward strand.
TTGGACATCAAGAGGATCCAACCAGTCAATCCTAAAGGGAATCAGTCCTGAATATTCTTTGGAAGGACTGATGCTGAAGCTGAAGCTCCAATATTTTGGCCACCTGATGTGAAGAGCCAACTCATTAGAACAGACCCTGCTGCTGGGAAAAATTGAAGGCAGGAGGAGAAGGGGACAACAGAGGATGAGATGGTTGGATGGCATCACCAACTCAATGGACACGAGTTTGAGCAAGGAGTTGGTGATGGACAGGGAAGCCTGGCGTGCTACAGTCCATGGCTCACAAAGAGTCAGACATGACTGAGCGACTGAGCCGAACAATTTTAGAAATTCTATTTCTGCATGAAGGGAGATATACCCATCCATAATCCTGAGTTATTCAGGTTTCCTATTGGAAGGTAGAGGATTTGTTAAGAGATACTCAACTAGACTATGAAGTTATGAGCCAGAAAAGACACTCAGTACTCCCAAGACAGCCTATGGTACTCAGACTTGAAGACCAGGAAAAATGTAAGGACTAAGATTGGATCCTCTTCCACAGGCAGCTTTGGCTAGATCAACTTAGGGATAAATAGCAGGACTCCAGTTCCATGGGTGCCCAAGGCTTGGAGAGCTCCATCTATTTCATGAATCTCCTTTGGGTAATCCTGTTCACATAATGACCCAGCACCTAAAGGGGCAACTAGGCCTGTCTGCCCTAGAGAAGCTAGTGCTGCTAGAAAGGGCTTAATTACCAAAAGGGGATTCTGGTTCTTATGGCCTTAGGAATGGGCAAGACTTCAGTGATCTGGGGCTGGGAGGGATGATAAATCAGTCCCTCTCAAACCTCCTGACACTCAGAGAGCATTGATACTACCAGCAAACATGCACTATAGTACAGGTAATATTATAATCATCATACTTGTATTAATGCAGCTAATCTTCACCACTACCCTATCAGGAAGGTAACCATTATTATCCCCATTTTGATAGAGTAAATTTTATCAAGGTTAGATCACTTGCCCAAGTTTACAAAGCTGTGGTGGTGGCAGGAGCCCAACTCAGAAAGTCTGTCCGCATACCTACGTACTCTTACCCATGACATTATATTGCATAGTTCTACACCTACGCACGTAGTACCTGTGTGTGTACATGTTTGCACATCCACGTGTGTGTCTGTGCTATAATGATATTCAGTTGTCAGCATTTCGTCATATAAACTGAATTGTCCTAAGAAATATCCTTTTGGCAGCAATACTTCAAGGTCATAAAAAGAACGGTAAGCATGATAAGAAATAAGAAATAATAAGGTTAAAGGATTGTCAAGCCTACAGAATGGATTAGAGAAATTCCCCTAGAGATACAGCAGGTCTCCAGAGGATTCAATATGCCTGAAACAAAGAATGCTTTCCTCTAAAGGACTCATGAATATTAATAGTCATGAGCATGGAGAATAATTTTACTTGACCAGACCTCCCCTGCTGTCTTCTTCACTTAGTGATGTGCGTCTGACCAAGGCATAAAAATGCACCTCCGCTTTGTTTAAATTAGATCATCAGTTTCCCTGGCAGCCAATATTTACGCATAGGAGAGTTTAATCACCTTATTAGAGACGCAGCACCCACCCCTACCACCTGCTGGGTGTGAGCGAAGGGGCATCAGTTGGGGACATGGGGACAGGACAGCTGGGCAAGTACCAGCACTGCTTCTTCCTCCGTGAACCAGCGAACCCTGCTGCAAAATCATAAACAAGTTGAACGAACGGCTCTAGATAAATCACCTGACTGCATTTCATGCCTTTAGGGAGATGGCTGTTTAAACCAATAAGACTGGTACTTTTTTGCTACACCTTTTGCCTTTCCTCCTTGTCCTTGGGTGCCCCACCTAAGTGCTTTACACATGACAAAAAAGAAATCCTATTTTACACGCAAGTATAACCTTTAGTTTAAATTAAGTCCACTCCCCTTGATTGTCCCATGAGAACACAGAACTGTTTTGTGCCTTCCTCATCAGTTCAGTTCAGCCACTCAGTCGTGTCTGACTCTTTGCAACCCCACGGACTACAGCATGCCAGTCCGTCACCAACTCCCAGAGTTTACTCAAACTCATGTCCATTGAGTCAGTGATACCATCCAACCAGCTCATCCTCTGTCATCCCCTTCTCCCCACTTCAATCTTCCCAGCATCAGGGTCTTTTCAAATGAGTCAGTTCTTCGCATTAGGTGGCCAAAGTATTGGAGTTTCAGCTTCAACATCAGTCCTTCCAATGAATATTCAGGACTGATTTCCTTTAGGATGGGCTGTTTGGATCTCATTGCAGTCCAAGGGACTCTCAAGAGTCTTCTCCAGCACAGCAGTCCAAAAGCATCAATTCTTAGGCATTCAGCTTTCTTTATAGTCCTACTCGCACATCCATACATGACTACTGGAAAAAACATAGCCTTGACTAGATGGACCTTTGTTGGCAAAGTAATGTTTCTGCTTTTGAATATGCTGTCTAGGTTGGTCAAAACTTTTTTTCCGAGGAGCAAGCGTCTTTTAATTTCATGGCTGCAATCACTACCTGCAGTGATTTTGGAGCCCCCCAAAATAAAGTCAGCCACTGTTTCTACTGTCTCCCCATCTGGATGCCATGATCTTTGTTTAATGTTGAGCTTTAAGCTAACTTTTTCACTCTCCTCTTTCACTTTCATCTAGAGGCTCCTCTTCACTTTCTGCCATAAGGGGTGTGTCATCTGCATATCTGAGGTTATTGATATTTCTCCCAGCAATCTTGATTCCAGCTTGTGCTTCATCCAGCCCAGCGTTTCTCATGATGTACTCTTCATATAAGCTAAATAAGCAGGGTGACACTATACAGCCTTGACGTCCTCCTTTACCTATTTGGAACCAGTCTGTTCTATGTCCAGTTCTAATTGTTGCTTCCTGACCTGCATAAAGATTTCTCAGGAGGTAAGTGAGAAGGTCTGGTATTCCCATCTCTTTAAGAATTTTCCACAGTTTGTGGTGATCCACACAGTTGAAGGCTTTGGCAAAGTCAATAAAGCAGAAATAGATGTTTTTTTGGAACTCTCTTGCTTTTTTGATGATTCAACAGATGTTGGCAAGTTGATCTCTGGTTCCTCTGCCTTTTCTAAAACCAGCTTGAACATCTGTTCACGGTTCCCGTATTGCTGAAGCCTGGCTTGGAGAATTTTCAGCATTATTTTGCTAGCGTGTGAGATGAGTGCAACTGTGCTATAGTTTGAGCACTCTTTGGCATTGCCTTTCTTTGGGATTGGAATGAAAACTGACCTTTTCCAGTCCTGTAGCCACTGGTGGATTTTCCAAATTTGCTGACATATTGAGTGCAGCACTTTCACAGCATCATCTTTTAGGATTTGAAATAGCTCCACTGGAATTCCATCACCTCCACTAGCTTTGTTCGTAGTGATGCTTCCTAAGGCCCACTTGACTTTGCATTCCAGGATGTCTGGCTCTAGGAGGGCCTTTTACCATAGGCATATTATTATTCCTTTGTACTTTTCATCATTTTCCATTTTTCCTGCATTTCTTGGGGACTTCTCTAAGGCTCCTGTGTATTTTTTACACCATGTTAAAATAATTTTTAAAAATCATATTGAAATTATACATTTTCTTAGTGGAAAACTAGAGAAATTCTGAAATGTCCAAAGAAGAAATTTAAGATCTGACATCTCAGATCTTTCTCAGAGCCAATTTGATATATATCTTTCCAGCCTCATATGCCAATGCACATATATGCTTTTCTGATTGTTTTCCCCTGCCACTGATTATTGCTGTTTACTATGGAGTTGTACTCTTCAACCCAAGTCTATGCATAGGCTTCACACAGACAATGAATTCTGTGAAACTGCTTACAAATTTTTACATAGGTAAAAATGTGCTTTCTTCCCAAGAAGGAAATTGGCTGCTTTTATCATATTCCCAAAAGGATGTATGACCTAAAGAAAGTTAAAATTCTCATTTAACAACAGTATTTTTGATGGTTGTATAATATTCTACTATATTAACTGATCTTGCCATTATAAATTATAGTGCAACATTTATAATTGAATCTTTTCATTCATCTTCAGTAATTTCTACACATCCTCAATGACCTTTGTCAAGACATCAATGATCAGGAGTTTGGGATTAGTAGATGCAAATTATTATATAGGATGGATAAACAACAAATTCCTACTGTGTAGCACAGGGAACTATATTCAATATCCTGAGATAAACCATAATGGAAAAGAATCTAAAAAAGAATAAATCTATGTATATGTATAACAGAATCACATTGCCACCGAGCAGAAATTCACACAACATTGTAAATCAACTATACTTCCATAAGATAAATTTTTAACAAAAGAAAACAATATCTTATGGAGATTGAAAAAGAAAGATATCAATGACTCTAAGGGTAGTAGAGTCACTTGACAATACACCCCTTACATTGATGCCAGATCACTGGAAACTGCTTCCAGGAGAACTGTCAAGTAAATACTCTGCCTGCCTAATTGTAGTAACTCTGGAAATAGAATCTAGCTGAAGAGAACATAAAATCAACAGAGATAAGAGTGACCAAAACATCCCTGTGGTAATTGAGAGGGTGAGCGCTTGCAGTTGGAGTTCCTGGGTTCACATCTTGACTCCGCCACTTGCTGTCCGTATGACCTTGGGCACGCACTTCCATGTCTAAGCTTCATCACAACTTGGACTAATAAAGGCCTTGGACTGGACACCAGGAGCTTGCCTTCCTGTTGGTTGCAGGCTAGTTTCAGAACTCTTTCAACACAACATTTTCAGACTCCCCTATATAAAACAGGAAACCCCGGGGCCCTCCTCCACACCCCCTCTCTGTCTCCCTTTTCATGTCCAACTTCTTTTTGTTACACATCACAATCGGACACATGATATATTTGTTTTCATCTGGCTTCTCTCACTAGGATGTAACCCCCACAAGCACAGGACTTTTGCCCTTTGTTCTCTGCTTCAGCGCTTGCACCTTGAGAATAAAGAACAGGGTCGCTGTGAGGACTGAATGATTCAAGGTGTCTATAAGGGTGTATTAGTTTCCTAGGCTACCGTAACACAGTACCACAAACAGGGGAGCTTAAACAGAAATGGACTGTCTCAGGGTTCATGAGCCTAGAAGTGCCAATGGTGGCGGGACCAGGGACTGTGAGGGAGACTCTACGGCAGGCCCCTCTCCCAGTGCCTCTTCTGCCGCCCCTGGGGTCCTTGGCACGCAGACGCATCACCAAGTCTCCACCTTCACCCTCAGTGGCCTTTTCCCTGCGTGTGTATGTTGGTGTCTGAATCCAAATTTCCACTGGATTAGGGCTCACACCAATGACCTCATCGTAAATCAATCATCTGCAAAGTTCTTATTTCCACATAAGGTTACATCGATCAGCACCCTGGGTTAGGACTTTGACATTTCAGGGGAAGGCACAATTCAACCCATAACAAGCAGATAGCAGGATTTCCCTGGTGATCCAGTGGTTAAAATTCTGCCTGCCAATGCAGGGGACAGGGGTTCTATCCCTGGCCCAGAATGATCCCACGTGCCGCAGGGCAAATCAGCTCTGCACCATAACTACTGAGCCCGCGCCCTAGAGTCCACCGGCAACAGCTACCGAAACCCGCGCACCCCAGGCCCGTGCACTGCAAGTGGAGAGTAGCCCCTGCTCGCTCGACCAGAGAAAGCCCACGTGCAGCAATGAAGACCCTGTGCAGCCCCAAATAATAAGATAAACTAAGTAATGTTTTCTAGAAAGCAGGGAGCAGGGCACCCAGCACTCTGTTGGCACTCAATAACTATTTATCCTACTCAAAGACTCTTTTACGGGATCATTATCTTACCGAGAAAACTATGTTCTGTCTAGTGGACAGGTTCTCACAAGTCACTATGACATACCTTCACTCTAAGGAGACGTTAACTGGACTTGCAGTAGCCCCCATTCCCTCAGGTCTGAGTAATGACCTAGGGGAGGAGAGGCAGCTCTGAAGTCAGTCTTGCCATTGTTGCAAACCCGTTATTTTGCAGACAAGAAAGGAGAGGCTAAGGCAATGACTTGAGCAAAGTGAAAGTAAAGTCACTCGGTCGTATCTGACTCTTCGCGACCCCATGGACTGCAGCCCACCAGGCTCCTCCGCCCACGGGATTTTCCAGGCAAGAGTACTAGAGTGGGTTGCCATGTCCTTGAGCAAATGTTTACAATAAGTTAAAGCAAAAGTCGGACCAGAACCCAGCCTTTATCACTCCTGGCTCCTTGCCTCCTTTATATAAACCCATCTACATAGATTTAAAATAATAATTACAATTATGGACATATTTTTAAATAGGTTGGTTATAGAATTTTTTGCTCATGGATTAGTCCACCTGGATAAACAAGTTACCTATAAATATAGTCAACTGGTCCTTGACAAAAGAGGGAGGGTAATACATGAAGCAAGGCAGTCTCTACAACAAATGGTTCCAGAACAACTGGATACCAAAAAATGTAGGAAAAAAATTAATATAGACACAGATCCACACCCAACATAAACATTAACTCTAATGGATTATATTCATAAATGTAAAATGTAAAGATATAAAACTCTTGGAGGATAGCATAGGAGAAAACCCAAATGACCTTGAGCATGGTGATGCCCAAAGACCCAAACCATGAAAGAAATCATTGATAAGCTGAATATCATTAAAACTAAAAACTCCTGCTCTGTGAAAGACATTATCAAGAGAATCAGGAGACAAACCACAGACTGGGAGGAAAAAAATTGCAAAAGAGATACCTGATAAAGAAGCATGATTCAAAATGTCCAAAGATCTTCTAAAAATCAGTAAGAAAGCAAACGACATACTTAAAACGTGGGCCAAAGACCTTCATAAACATCAAAGAAGTATACAAATGGCAAAGAAACATATGAAAAGACGCTCCACACATCACTTGTCATCAGAGAAAAGCAAATTAAAACAGTGATCAGGTACCACTACCCAGCTTTGGTGGTGATGGTTTAATCACTCGGTTATGTCCAGCTCTTTGCAAGACCATGGACAGCAGTCCACAGTAGACTCCTCTGTCCATGGCACTTCCCAGGCAAGAATACTGGAGGGGGTTGCTATTTCCTTCTCCAGGGGATCTTCCTGACCCAGGGATCAAACCTGCATCTCCTGCATTACAGGTGGATTCTTTACTACTGAGCCACCAGGGAAGCTCCACGTCCAGAATGCTAACATCACCAAAGGTTGATGAGGATGTGGAATAACAGGAACACCACTCATCACTGGTGGGCATGCAAAAGGGTGCGCACTCCTTAGAAGACAGTCTGGTGGCTTCTTACAACACTGAACATGCCCTTACCGGACGATACAGCAATCACGCTCCCAGGTATTTACCCAAAGGAGCTGAAAATGTATGTCCACACGAAAACCTGCGCATGGATGTCTATAGCAGCTCTCTTCATAATCGCTAAAGCAGATCTGCAGGCAACCAGATGTCCTTCGGTAGATGAATGGATAAGTAAACTGTGGTATATCCCAACAATAAAACTTTGTTCAGTGCTAAAAGGAAATGATCTACCAAGCTATGAAAAGACATGAAGGAAACAAATGCATATAAGTGAAATAAACCAATCTGAAAAAGGCTACATACAGTATGATCCCAACCATACAACATTCTGGAAAAGGCAAAACTATGGAGACGATAAAAAGATCAGTGTTTTACCCGGGAGGGGGGGTGGGGGGGGATGATGAATAAGGTAGTAACAATACCCTATACGATATTATATTGATGAACACATGTCATAATATATTTGTTCAAACCCGTAGCATATACAACACCAAGAGTGACCCCTCAGGTAAACTGTGGACTTGGAGTGATTACGACGTGTCAGTGTGCATTCATCCTTGGTAAAAAATGTACCATTTCAGTGGGTGATGCTGATAATGAGAGAGGTTATGTATATGGGGAGGAAAAGAGTGTACAGGAAATCTCTGTACCTCCCTTTCAAATTTGGTGTAATCCTAAACCGCTTTAAAAAAAATAAAGTTCTTATAAAACGTATTGAGACACATCTTGCCAGAATTAACTTTCCTATTTTATCAAAGCTAAGATTTCACCTATTGTGAGTGATACCATTATTTTTTATCCACCACCAAACAAACAAACAATCAGAAGACCATTGCCAATTAAGGTGTGACATATGTAATAAGGAAAATAACCTCCCAAATTCTCAGGTGCTAAAGGGTGAAAATGTCTGAGTCTCAAAAGCCACAAAACATAGCAACATAGCCCCTCAGTCTTGGGACTAAACATTTCACTGATACAATTCTCTTCCCTAGACTGTTTCACTGTAACCCAGCTTTGAAAGGACGGGGGAAGTAAGTTTTAAGACCCAGAATTGCTCATCTAGACCCCCCTCAAACGACCTAACACATCCTCTTGTGATTCCTATCAAAGCCATGCTCGCAGTTTAGGTCTCCGAGAACAAGAGGTAAGCAGCAGGAAAGAGTATTCTGGATCAAAGAGATGAGAGCGGAGAAGAGAGGATCACAAAGGGATTCTCTGCCAAGGCAAACAGAGACAGACAGAGGGAAGTGGGAGAATGACATTTCCTTCCGAGATCCTCTGAAGGAAAATCACAAAGAATTCATCCGCCAGTGTCTGGAGCTGAGACAAGAGCTGGGGAGGTATGATGAGTCCCACGCAGGGGGTCGGAAGCTGCAAGCTCTGCTGGCTGTCTGCAGCCGGGCACAGGACCAGAGCTGCCTCTGGCTGGTGTTTACAGAAAGCTCGGGAGGGGCCAGTTGGCTGCCAGGGGTATGTTTCTGTATCATTTATCACACACACAGTGCTCTGCAGCTGGAAAAAGAGTCATGATCGTGGCAGTCAGTGAAGGCCGGCCACGGGACCAGCCTTCCCCTGTTTCTAGTCTCAACTCCTCCCCCAAGAGCAAACAACCGGCCAAAGCCCCGCGGCAGCCAGTGAGAAAGGCACGGGGAGGCCGCGCTGCGGATGGTTAGGCTCGTAGAGAGAGCTTGCCAGGATCGTCATCCCCCGAGTGTTTACTCCACACCGGCTCTGTTCTAGGTCGTGGGGATGCAACGGTAAACAGGACCGCACATTGCATTCCAGTATTATTCACTTGGAATGACTCTGTGCCCTAGGCTCTTTCCATCTGCTTCCAGTTGCACGAGAAGGGACCGGCAAGTTTGTCCCTTTGCTCAGTCTCTCGAGCTGGCTCATGCGCACTCAGCAGCTCGCCTTTTGCTGCTCCCCTCCCAGGCTGCCACAGGACGGGTCATGGGAAGGCCGGCCCCGCAGAGCGCCCAGGAAAACCAAGAGCCCAGCTAAGCGAAGTCAGCGTCTCATCATAACTTGGGAACATTTGGAAGCAGCTCACAGGAGAAAAAGGAAGCAGGACAGATAAGAGGGGCAGGATTGTTATTAACAAGAAACAGTACGGCCTCACATCTTCCGATCATGTGCTGAGTAAGTCGGTGCAGTTTTCTTGGGAGGATAAACACTGATGGCCATTCAAGCTGACAGTGGGAGCTGGACAGTTGACATTTACAACAATGCTCCATGCAAATCAAGGCACTTGCCCCCAGAAATGGAATTTCATAGATTTATCCTTTGAAAGGCCATTTCTCTGACTAGTCTGGGTCAGCAGTTAAGCTGAAAGAGAAATATTTCTATTATTTGGCAGATTTTTCCAAGGCCTCCAGTTCATTAGGCAAGGGAGGCCTTGAAAAGTCTCATTCTGGTGTGGTTGTCAGGCAAACAGAATGAGAAAACATCAAAGAACAATCCCATTTCCAGAAATGATGAAAACAAATACTTCCTCTGAAGTCCCTAATGTTCCAAAAGGGGAGGGGATGGACCGGGAAGGCCAGGTGTCCTGGCACCATTCCAGTTTGCAAAAATTGTTTCAACATGCTCCAATAACTCTCATAGCTTCACCCTAAAGAAGCAAAACTTTTCATGCACGCCACTGCTGCTTGCTATCCCAAAAACGCATTAGAACCCAGAGCCTCTCACTAGTTGGATGACCTTGAAAAGTCACAAAACCGTAAGCAAATCTTCATTGCTCTACACCTGCTGCTCTTTCCACCTACCTTCACACTCACTGATTCCCAGATGCAATGTGTTTTATCTTCCTCGTAGCAGTTAATATTTGAAATTATTTCATTTATCGATTTACTAGTTTATCACATCAGTTTCCCAAGATTGGAGTCAGTACCTGCCTTATTCATCTCTGAATTCTTAGTACTGAAAAGGATGCCTGGCACCTAGTAGATGCTCAATGAATATTTGTTACATAAATAAATGGAATTCATTCAAATTATTTGAGCCAACATACTATAATAATAATGAGTAATAATAAAAGGTAAATTGTGCCTTATAGGATTATCTGAAAGATCAAGTGAGATCATGTTAGTAAAAGCAGAGCCTAGAACATTGCCAGGTGCTTAATAGATATTAATTTAAGAAGTATAGAGGGAGGGGACATATGTTTAGCTACGGCCGATTCACGTTGAGGTTTGACAGAAAACAACACAATTTTGTAAAGCAGTTATCCTTCAATTAAAAAATAAATAATTTTTTTAAAAAGAAATAGATTAGCATTCCTAATTCCACAAAGCACTTTTCTCAGCTTAGCTTTCCAGAAACAAAAATTCTGAAATAATTCATGATGTGCTTAGTTGCTCAGTCGTGTCCGACTCTTCGCAGCATTTTGGACTATAGCCCACCAGGCTCCTTTGTTCGTGGGATTTTTCAGGGAAGAATACTGGAATAGGTTGTCATTTTCCTCTTCCAGGGGAATCCTCCCAACCCAGGGATCAAACCCACATCTCCTGGGTCTCCTGCTTTGCAGGCAGATTCTTTACTTGCTGAGCCACCGGGGAATGCTTAGATATGACTGACTAATAACTGCTGATATACCATGTTTACAACATTCTAAGCTCCTACCCACTGAAAATGCATTATAAACTTAATAAAATTTGGTTGGTAAAAAAAACACACCATGTAATATAGTCATCACTTTTAAAGCATACTAATTTCAAAAATGAAGAAAAGTGAAAAACTTTTTTAAATAGATATGGTATTATCTCTTGTTGGGAAAAATAAAGCTGAGCCTTAGGCCAAATGAGTAACTCTAATTTCAGGCACTGTGACTGGGTAATGGGAAAGGTCATGGGAGAAAGCCTCCCGCACAATTTGAATCCTAGCATGTTACTTCCTGGCCCAAGTTTGGAATGGGAGCAACTGCTCTAACTTTTGGAGAAGGCAATAGCAACCCACTCCAGTACTCTTGCCTGGAAAACCCTGGTAGGCTGCAGTCCATGGGGTCGCTAAGAGTTGGACACGACTGAATGGCTTCACTTTCACTTTCATGCATTGGAGAAGGCAGTGGCAACCCACTCCAGTGTTCTTGCCTGGAGAATCCCAGGACGGCATCCCTGGTGGGCTGCCATCTATGGGGTTGCACAGAGTCAGACATGACTGAAGCAACTTAGCAGCAGCAGCAGCAGCTCTAACTTTGAGACTGGGAAGTAAGCAGTGTAATTAGCAGACATACAGTTAAGTTTCAGTTACCCCCAGTAACTGGGAATGGGAACTGCCTGACTAGACAAACCCCCTGTGAAATCAGCTGACTCGAATGCAGTCGCTGGAAAGGAGAGAGCAGGAAGGATGCCCTCCTTTCCATGTGAGGGACAAAGAGGGGCTAAACTCTCTCATTAGATAGAGTCAGATGTGTCTCCTCTCTCGTGGAGAGGCTCACCCATGGGGTTTAGGTTTCTTTGTTTGAAATAGTCACCATGCTGTACACACCCCCAGGACTCATCCATCTCATGACCAGAAGTATGTACACTTTGCCCACCTTCACGCATTTGGCTCTCATGTAGTTCAGTTTTCGCCTCTCATCCTTGCAGCACAGTCCCCGGGCAGCTGGGTTAATGAGCAAATATCACAGCGTGACAAGAAGACAAAAGGCCTAGATGGTGCAGCAAGTTAACAATGAGACATGGGTGACCCATCCCTCGTTCCCGCACGAGCATCCAGTCTCCTCCACTGAGTGAAAAGTACCATTCAGCGCACCTCCTCTTTTCCCATTTTCTCCCTATCCATTAGTTAAAAAGGTCCTGGAATAAAGGCTGAGACCCTGAGGACAGAGGACAGGAGGCATTGTCCTGTCGAAGCCTCGTCTCTGCCGTCCACCCTTGAAGTGAATGCCTCCCACAGTGAGATGTCAGTTTACCGTTTTTTCCTTTTTAGATCTGCACAGAGAAAAAGGAGCTCAGCTGGCAGACAGCATATTCAGGGGGTCCAGACTTGGCATGCCGGACACCCTGTTGCTCGCGGGGGCTCGGGGAGATCACTAGCAGGTCACAACCTTCTTCCTGCACGTCTTTGTCCCTCCCTGACTTCTCAAATAACAGTAGGGGGTGGGGAGAACAAGGACAAAATTAAAAGATCATTTTCTAAATGGAACATCGATCTATTACCGTGAGCCATCTGCCGACTCCTGAGTCTAGGGAACGATTGTTCTGTCGGAGATGGGGAAAGTGTGTTTGTTAGTTCTCAGACAGAATGCAAATTCAAACAGCTTCACTGAGCTTTACCCACAGACCTGTCTAAAGATGAGCCCTTCGACCACAGGAGGAATTTCCAAAGCACTGTTTCTAGGAAAGGCAAAACCAGGTTCAGATGGAAAAGTAGAGTTTAAGTTTTGCTAGGGTTTTGTTTTGTTTTCTTTTTCCCCTAAACTTCAGTTCAGTTCAGTCGCTCAGTCGTGTCCGACTCTGTGACTTCATGAATCGCAGCACGCCAGGCCTCCCTGTCCATCACCATCTCCTGGAGTTCACTCAGACTCACGTCCATCCAGTCCGTGATGCCATCCAGCCATCTCATCCTCAGTCGTCCCCTTCTCCTCCTGCCCTCAATCCCTCCCAGCATCAGAGTCTTTTCCAATGAGTCAACTCTTCGCACGAGGTGGCCAAAGTACTGGAGCTTCAGCTCTAGCATCATTCCTTCCAAAGAAATCCCAGGGCTGATCTCCTTCAGAATGGACTGGTTGGATCTCCTTGCAGTCCAAGGGACTCTCAAGAGTCTTCTCCAACACCACAGTTCAAAAGCATCAATTCTTAGGCGCTCAGCTTTCTTCACAGTCCAACTCTCACATCCATACATGACCACAGGAAAAACCATAGCCTTGACTAGACGGACCTTAGTCGGCAAAGTAATGTCTCTGCTTTGGAATATGCTATCTAGGTTGGTCATAACTTTTCTTCCAAGGAGTAAGCGTCTTTTAATTTCATGGCTGCAATCACCATCTGCAGTGATTTTGGAGCCCCCAAAAATAAAGTCTGACACTGTTTCCACTGTTTCCCCATCTATTTCCCATGAAGTGATGGGACCGGATGCCATGGTCTTCGTTTTCTGAATGTTGAGATTTAAGCCAACTTTTTCACTCTCTTTCACTTTCATCAAGAGGCTCCTTAGCTCCTCTTCACTTTCTGCCATAATGGTGGTGTCATCTGCATATCTGAGGTTATTGATATTTCTCCCGGCAATCTTGATTCCAGCTTGTGCTTCATCCAGTCCAGCGTTTCTCATGAGGTACTCTGCATATAAGTTAAATAAGCAGGGTGACAATATACAGCCTTGACACATTCCTTTTCCTATTTGGAACCAGCCTGTTGTTCCATGTCCAGTTCTAACTGTTGCTTCCTGACCTGCATACAGATTTCTCAAGAGGCAGGTTAGGTGGTCTGGTATTCCCATCTCTTTCAGAATTTTCCACAGCTTATTGTGATCCACACAGTCAAAGGCTTTGGCATAGTCAATAAAGCAGAAATAGATATTTTTCTGGAACTCTCTTGCTTTTTCCATGATCCAGCGGATGTTGGCAATTTGATCTCTGGTTCCTCTGCCTTTTCTAAAACCAGCTTGAACATCAGGGAGTTCACAGTTCACGTATTGCTGAAGTCTGGCTTGGAGAATTTTGAGCATTACTTTACTAGCCTGTGAGATGAGTGCAATTGTGCGGTAGTTTGAGCATTCTTTGGCATTGCCTTTCTTTGGGATTGGAATGAAAACTGACCTTTTCCAGTCCTGTGGCCACTGCTGAGTTTTCCAAATGTTCTGGCATATTTAGTGCAGCACTTTCACAGCATCATCTTTCAGGATTTGAAATAGCTCAACTGGAATTCCATCACCTCCACTAGCTTTGTTTGTAGTGATGCTTTCTAAGGCCCACTTGACTTCATATTCCAAGATATCTGGCTCTAGATGAGAGATCACATCATCATGATTATCTGGGTCGTGAAGATCTTTTTTGTACAATTCTTCCGTGTATTCTTGCCACCTCTTCTTAGTATCTTCTACTTCTGTTAGGTCCAGACCATTTCTGTCCTTTATCGAGCCCATCTTTGCATGAAATGGTCCCTTGGTATCTCTAAATTTCTAGTCTTTCCCATTCTGTTGTTTTCCTCTATTTCTTTGCATTGATCGCTGAAGAAGGCTTTCTTATCTCTTGCATTTTTCCCTAAAAGGAGTCTATAAATCAATTGCCTTGTTTGTGCCTTCCCCATACTATAGAGGGCAGAATGCCTACAGGAAGCAGGGGAACCCCCATGCTTGTCAGGCTGAATAGCAGCTTGGGTCTGGGAAGCACAAATCCAAAATGGGGCGACCGTGTCTGGGCAGCTCACAGCCTGTCCAGCACTAGTGTCGTGTCCTAAGCAGCAAGCTGAATAGGCTTCCAGCTCGGCCAGCCATGCTTCTGCCTCCTCCCCTCCTTGGTGACCACCAGCCTGGCATACATATCCTATGCACCCAACTCCAGAATCATAGGGGCTCCGAAGAGACCCATTCAGATAACCTGCTCACCAGATAAACATGTCGGGGGTCGCTCAGCATGACTGCAAGAGAGTCGTTCTGTTGGCTGGGAAAGGACAGAGGATGTCACCGGAAGCTTCACTCTAACACTTTTAAATTCTGTTCTGCCTCCAAACACATGTATCCAACACAACTGAATGTCCTGATCCAGACAAAACGGAGTCTGTTCCAGGACCCTCCTCAGTCAGTGTCAGTCGCTCAGTCGTGTCCAGCTCTTTGGGACCACATGGACTGTAGCCCGCCAGGCTCCTCCGTCCACGGGATTCTCCAGGCAAGAATACTGGAGTGGCTTGCCGTTTCCTTCTCTGGGGGATCTTCCCAACCCAGGGACTGAGCCAGGTCTCCCACACTGCAAGCAGATTCTTCACTTTCTGAGCCTCCAGGGAAGCCCAATGGACATGAATGAGTGTAAGCAAACTCCAGGAGATAGTGAAGGACAGAAAAGCTGGTGTGCGGCAGTCCATAGAGTTGCAAAGGGTCGGACACAACTTAGCGACTGTGCAACAACAAATAGATATTTAAACTACTTACTTGTTTAAACTACTTGCTCATCTGCGTTATCTGTTAAGATTTCACTTCTGGTCAGGTGAAGTGTTTCTCTGGAAATGCAAGCTCGGTGGTTAACTGAAGGACTTAACATGAATGCCTTCAAACTCTGCGGCTGCTGCTACTGCTGCTGCTAAGTCGCTTCAGTCGTGTCCGACTCTGTGCGACCCCATAGACAGCAGCCCACCAGGGATGCTGTCCTGGGATTCTCCAGGCAAGAACACTGGAGTGGGTTGCCATTTCCTTCTCCAATGCGTGAAAGTGAAAAGTGAAAGTGAAGTCGTTCAGTCGGGTCCGACTCTTAGCCACCCCATGGACTGCAGCCTACCAGGCTCCTCCATCCATGGGATTTTCCAGGCAAGAGTACTGGAGTGGGGTGCCATTGCCTTCTCCGCTTCAAACTCTAGCGACCCATTGTAAGAAACGCACTCACATGGGTGTGTCACTGAAGCAGAAGTTTTATGAAACAGTGCTCACCCTGGCTCATACCTATTCAGGTTTTTCTTTTTCAAAAAAAAAGCTGCTCCCTATACTAAACTGATGATCCACTAATGGGTTGAGACTAGCAATTTTTTTAAAAATCTTGATTTAAATTATATCCAGAGAAAAACTTTTAAAATCTCCTTTCTATTTCTTTAATGCCTAATGCCCCCTCTCTAAAAGCATAAATGTCCACATATTTTCTGAAATGCACTGTTATGTTTTCAGGATAAGAGAAGTGGAAAGGGGTGGGGAGAATTTAAGCAATAATAGTACAAACCATAAAGGACCTGCTGACAACTTTTAGGGATACTGAGAAAATGGCTCCAAACCCTCAAAAGTCATCTCCTCAGATTCTGAGTTCCTTCCATGGACCAGGTGCTACCAGGGAGGCTTGTGGCAAGGGAGGCAGGAGAGGGAGGTCACAGGACTCTACGCTGCCCGTGCATTCTCCACCGCAGGCAGACCCTCTGCACACCGCTGGGGACCGAAGGAGCAGCCAGGTTGCAGCTGCCTCTGCTTCCAGCAGGGCGCTGAGAGGGGAGGAGCCCCCACAGAGGAGGGCTAGTCTGAAAGCACCCTGAAATTCCTCTGGCCAACCCCTAGTCATTCCTCTGATAAAAGGCAGAGAAGGGAGATTGTTTCTACTTAAGAGTCTAAATTTTACAATTGATTAATTGTAATTTATTTTTTATCCTCATGGGAATAAAGAGTTGATGAGGCCTCAGTTTCCCAATGTCATCTTTCTCTTTCTGTTTCCTTTCTTGTCAGCAAAGAAGGGAGGGAAGAAAGCAGAAGAAGGAAAAGGAGGAGGGAAGGACGGAGGGAAGGAAGGACGGAACAAACACATGGTGGCTGAGAGGGAGGGAGGGAAAATACTAAAGCTAAGATGGAATCAGATCTCAGTCAGTTAAACCCAGAACACTTTTCTTTGTATCTTTTCAGGGGAACCTTCACAGCCACACAGAAACAAATATATCTGGAGTCTTAGCTAGTTCTTTTTCTTTCTTTCTGATTTTTTTTGTTGTTGGTGGTGGTGGTGGTCAAATCAGACAGAGGCTTTTTAAAATTTTTATTTGAGTGTAGCTGCTTTCTTAAAAGGCAAAAAATAAAGTGAACCTAATGTAACTGGTGGCTCAGCTGGTAAAGAATCTGCCTGCAACGCGGGAGACCTGGGTTCTATCCCTGGGTTGGGAAGATCCCCTGGAGAAGGGAAAGGCTACCCGCTCCAGAATTGTGGCCTAGAGAATTCCATGGACTATATAGTCCGTGGGGCCGCAGACTCGGACACGACTGAGCGACTTTCACTTTCAATGTAATTTAGACTAAAGTGTAAAGTGCATCCTCAGTGCTTTTCCGGAAGTGATAAAGTTATCAGTAAAAGGTGTGAGGCCTACTCAGCTATTAGCATTTTGTCTAAAATAGGCCCTACGGATTTCCTATTTATTAAATCATTTTATGGATCACCCACCTCATTGGCTCAGTTTCTGCCTCTTTTCTTCAATCAATCCAAATGTCCTAAAGCACCTACAGCTAACGTTAGTCTTTTCCAAAACCACTACAATGGTCGGGGAGGGGGTGGGGAGGACCAGGAGGCAGCCAGGAAAACAGTAATTCAGCAAGGACGGCAAGCAAAGACTACAAACATTTTCTAGAGAAATAAACATAAAGTGAACTCAATCTCTCTCCATTTAATTCCAAAGGCCTTCCAGTCTTCTCTTAATGACCTCCTGATGCTCTTGGAGATCTCACTTCAACTGATTGCCCACTCTGCTTCTGCTGTCAGCTCATATGCCAGCACACTCTCACCGCCAGGCAGGAGGGGTGTCCAAGCCAATGATGAGGAAAGTGCTCAACTTGAGATGAGTCTCAGAGGAGGGTGTGCACTCACATCCCTTCTGATTGCAGATAAATCGTAATGTTCTATAGGTTATCAGCAGGGCTCACTTATTGAATTTTCCTCTATCAGCAGGAATCTCAATTTACAGAAGATCGTATTCAGAATTCCTTGACGTCAGCAAGCTAAGTGGAGAATATATATACATGTGCATGCTCAGTCACTCCAGTTGTGTCCGACTGTTTGCGACCCCATGGACTGTAGACCACCAGGCTCCTCTGTCCATGGGATTTCCCAGACAAGAATACTGCAGTAGGTTGCCATGCCCTTCTCCAGGGGATCTTTGCCACCCAGGGATCAAACCCACATCTCCTGCGTCTCCTGCATTGCAGTTGAATCCTTTAGTGGTGATCCACCAAGGAAGCCATATATTGACTGATTGATTGATTTATACACACACACATGCACAAACAGATATGTATACATACATGTTAGAAGCTCATTAAAACTTTAGCTCTGGGCCTCCCAGCAGCTCAGGGGTAAAGAATCTGCCAGCCAGTGCAGGAGACACGGGTTTTTTCCCTGATCCGGGAAGATCCCACATGTGGCAGAGCAACCAAGCCCGTGTGCCACCACTACTGAGTCTGAGCTCTGGAGCCGGGGAGCCCCAGCTCCTGAGCCCATGCGCCCTGGAACCCACGCTCTGCAGCAAGAAAAGCCGCTGCCGTGAGAAGCCCATGCACCACAATTAGAGTAAGCCCTGCTTGCCGCAACTTGACAAAAGTGTGCATAGCAACAGAGAGCCAGCACAGCCAAAAATGCCACACAAAAGTACAAGGGGAAAACCTTTAGCTCTGAATCAAAATGAAGCCACGTGGCCCTTCCTGGAAGGACAAAATTCTTTGTAGTAGAAGCTGGCTTGATGATAAGGGAAAGTTGCAAGCTACATCCATGTTCCCAATACAGCATTAGTTACCTCCCAGAGCACCTGCCTCTGAAAATAGCCAGGTCACACACGTGCTACTAAGAATCAGAAGAACTGGGTTTTGAATAATCAGCCTTGCCCTCGACCAGCCTTGTAACTGAGGGGATGTAATGTGTGTGTGCTCAGTCATGTCCCACCCTTTGTGACCCCACGGACTGAAGCCGCCAGGCTCCTCTGTCCATGGAATTCTCCAGGCAAGAATACTGGAGTGGGTTGCCATTTCCTTCTCCAGGGGATCTTCCCAACCCAGAGACTGAACCCTTGTCTCCTGCATTGGCAGGCGGATTCTTTACCACTGAGCCACCTAAGAAGCCCTTTGTAACTGAACACATCAGTAAATTTCTCTTAACCTCTCTTTCTTCAAACACACAGGAGCACAGCCACACGCAATGTCATCTAAGATTAGCTGATGTCTAAAGTTACTTTCCATTTATAACATCCTGTTCTGAAAATAGGAATCATTTTAACTCCTTACAAATAAGTGTGGGTTAAAAGTCTCCAAGTTGACAGTGTTCTAACACATGGCAAATGTTCCTTGAGTTTAGAACAGAAGCTAAGGTCACACCAAAGCTCATGACTTCCAACTCAGGGTCATTCCCTCCTTTGCTCAGCCAATAAAATGTATTATACGTGGGTTACCTACCAGCAACTCCTCTGAGCATAAGTGAACCTCAGAGAGAGGGTAACAGATTTCAAAGTCAGCAGCTCTAGAAACAGGTGGGAGGTAAAGGGAAGAGTGGGGAGAAAAAAGAAGCAAGGAATAAGTCAGCATACTCCTTCCAGAATAGGGGTCTCAAAGTTTTTTCACCATAAATAGAACACTAGGAGTTGAAAGGGAACTAGAAGAAGGTTTGCTTATTTTTTTTTAACGGACTTTGTCTTTTAGAGCAGTTTTAGGTTCACAGTAAATTTCAACAGAGAGTACACAGCTTTTCCTGTGTACCCACTAACCCACACATACAGCCTCCCCCATTATTAGCATCCCTACACAAGAGGGTGTGTTAGTCACAACTGGTGAACCTACATTGACACAGTTCAGTTCAGTTCAGTTCAGTCGCTCAGTCATGTCCGACTCTTTGCAACCTCATGAACCTCAGCACGCCAGGCCTCCCTGTCCATCACCAACTCCCGGAGTTCACCGAAACTCTTGTCCATTGAGTCGGTGATGCCATCCAACCATCTCATCCTCTGTCGTCCCCTTCTCCTCCTGCCCTCAATCTTTCCCAACATCAGCATCTTTTCAAATGAGTCAGCTCTTCACATTAGGTGGCCAAAGTATTGGAGTCTCAGGTTCAACATCAGTCCTTCCAATGAACACCCAGGACTGATCTCCTTTAGGATGGTCTGGTTGGGTCTCCTTGCAGCCCAAGGGACTCTCAAGAGTCTTCTCCAACACCATAGTGCAAAAGCATCAGTTCTTCGGCGCTCAGCTTCATTCACCATGTAAACAACCTGGCCTTGGCCAAAGAATGCACGCTGTTATCTGCTTATCCTGAACCTCAGTCTCAGAGGGGCTACACTTTTCAGCTCGTCATCCACCAGTCTCCTGCCCAGTTGACTCTGAGTCAACTGTCCTTATCTGTCCATTTTCACTTCTTTTCCAGGCCGTCTTTTCTGTAACCAGCGTTGTCAGCTTCCAGCTGACTTTCTACCGTGGTCCCTCTCACAGAGTTGATACACTGAGTAAATGCCCCACTCATCTCCCAGCACTGGTATCACTGTTCAAGGGAAAAGGAGATGTCCTGAGGGGCTGATGAAAGACCAGGAGGCTGTCACGTTCTTGTGAAATTCAAATCATTACCTTTTGCTTATTTTACCAGTCATCTTATTAGGGCTTCCCAGGTGGCACAATAGAAAAGAACCCACCTGCCAATGCAGGAGACGCGAGAGACGCAGTTTCAGTCCCTGGGTCGGGCAGATCCCCTGGAGGAGGAAACAGCAACCCACACCGGTATTCTCGCCTGGGAAACCCCATGGACAGAGGAGCCTGCGGGCTACAGTCCATGGGGCTGCAAAGAGTAGGACTTGACTGAAGCGCCAGCACACGGGCAGACACCTTCCTGGTGTCATTCCTCTACTGGAAAGCATGATCTGAAGAGCAGCAGAGAAATGCAGCTTCCAAGGCCCTGCTGCTGCTGCTGCTGCTGCTGCTAAGTCGCTTCAGTCGCGTCCGACTCTGTGCAGCCCCAGAGACGGCAGCCCACTAGGCTCCCCCATCCCTGGGATTCTCCAGGCAAGAACGCTGGAGTGGGTTGCCATTTCCTTCTCCAATGCATGACAGTGAAAAGTCAAAGTGAAGTCGCTCAGTCGTGTCCGACTCTGTGCGACCCCATAGACGGCAGCCCACCAGGCTCCTCCATCCATGGGATTTTCCAGGCTAGAGTACCTGTGCATAAATGTTAAAAGCACTGCTTTACACACATAGATACTTTTAAAAGGGAAAAAAAATGTGTTATATTAAGCAAAATCTTGATCACTATATACAAGGTGTTATTCCACAGAAATGCAGGAGGAAAGGCTATAACTGAAAAGGTCAAGAGTGGCAGGATTGCGTATTGTTAAAGTTTCTGTGTAGCAGCCTCATGTGACCCTTTGTGTAAATTCATTAGCTAGCTGGTCTCAGTCTCCATCTACAGAAATTGTACTCGTTGGGTAACAATGGTCTAGCAACATCCTCACCTGTATTTTCTCACATGCATTAGTTCACTCAAAAAGTAATTAGCAGGCCTGAAAGATTCTGTCCTGGGAGTCATGCTGATGTATGTGATACAGCCATCCTGCTCTTTCATTTTAACAAACTCTTTTTCATGGCACCTGGCGGATGGAATGGTCTATTCTAATGCTCATGACTCACGCAGTAGCATCAGGACTGTTACTGAAACAAGTTCTGAGGATGAAATCTAAGCCACCAAGCCCCTGGACTTCCCTGAAGTTCCATATTATCTTACCGTATGTGCTTCTGCCTTTAGCTGTCATAAAACACTGCTCACTCTCTTCCCCCTTAATGAATATTGCTTTAACCTTATTTAGGGATGCTGCCCAAAATTAGCTTTGTTTACAAGTGGTTTAAAAAACAATGGACAAATGAATTAAATGTTTTGGATAAGTGAATGTATGAACTGATCGATAAATCCAAAAAGGCAAAGAAAACTGGAGCTCATTAGAAGTTTCTAAAAGCATCCTTTCATAAAAACACTAATGAATGCTCATTTCACCTCGTCTGATGAATAAGGATTCAG
Source organism: Capra hircus (assembly GCF_001704415.2). Classification (NCBI taxonomy): domain Eukaryota; kingdom Metazoa; phylum Chordata; class Mammalia; order Artiodactyla; family Bovidae; genus Capra; species Capra hircus. Next base: position 5,274,335 of record NC_030812.1, read on the forward strand.
TCAGACAAGAGCAGTGTCTGATTATTTGAAATATGCCTTAAGTAATCTACAATGTAAATAACCTACATAGAGAGTAAAGATAAATTATTGGAAATAGCTAACTTCAAATTTAGCAAACTCTATCAGATTCTGCTAGGGCAAAGAGTTTGTTCAAAGCTATACTTTGGGCCACAGTATCAGAAAAGGAAGTTACATTACTGACAGAATTCACAGACCACAGTTGTAACAAAAACACCATGCTCTCTTAAGGAATGGACATTGTAGAGACTTGATGATATTCTAGGAAATGAACATGAGATAATGTTTTCTAAAATAGCCCCATGATAATGTCAATGAGTAATTTCAGCTCTTATCACCGTATTATGTAGTTCAGGAGCAGTACTGATATTGTGGCGAGGAAAGGTGTGAGAATGTTTAAAAAAAAAAAAAAAATCAATGCTCCCTCCAAGGAAAACAGCTGAGAAACAGGCACTACTGGTGGATTAAAAACTCTTCACTGTTCAGTCATGGGAAGGGAAAAAAATATCTGAAAACAGTTTTCATTGTTTCACAGCAAATAGTGAGTCAAAGACCCTGCCCATCAGCCTACATATGTCCAGTTTTATCAAGGATAACTATGGAAAACAAGATCATTCAAGCTAGAAAAGATCCCCAGGCCAGTGCCCACACTGACAGATGCCCAGAGGTGCCAAGTAACTTTCCTCATTTGCCCCGCACTCGAACTACAGATTCAGAGCTGTGGACCCAGGCCCTCTCCTTTCTCCTCTGCCTTGAGCTATTTTTTCACCTACTTAATCTATTTCTCCTCTTCTTTTATAAACAGACTAGGAAAGAAATATTGCTGAAACCCTTTACAAACCTACAAAAGTACAAAAAGTCCCCGATCCTGGTCCCCTTTTCTCACCTTGCATTCCCTTCTCACATATTGTAGCTCTTTCTGGGACACTTTTCCAGCCCTGCCTGCCTCACAGATTTCCTATCTTCTTTAATGATTTTTCCTTCCCCCAAGCCAGAGTGAAGGGTTCAGTTCCTATAGCAACTTATTCACACTTGTGTCACAATAATTGCTAGCCTATTGTTTTTGAGCCACTTGATAATTCTGTCTCTTACCACACACACAACACCATGGTTTCTCGGAAGCGGTGGTTTTGTCTTACTCACCTTTGCAGATGCTACTATCCCCAGCCTTTAGCAAAGATCAGTAACTGTTTATTGTATAAATAAATCAATGTTACCAATTTTGTGTCTTTCTGAGCTTTCGGAAAAACCAAAACAGCATCCTGAGGGACTTCCCAGATGGTTCTGTGGCTAAGACTCTGCTCCCAAGGCAGGGGGCCCAGGTCTAATCCCTAGTCAGGGAACTAGATCCCACATGCAGCAATTAAGACTTTGCATGCCACAGCTAAAGATCCTGCATGCCACAGCTAAGACCCAGGGATGCCAAGTAAACATTTTTAAAAAGTAGCGTGATGGTACAGGACAATGTATCTATCTATGCTATATGACTATTTTTCAAACTGTAGAAGATCCATGATTGGGTACTATATGGTTTCTGCAATTTTTTTTAAGAAAGCATGAAAGGGCCTGCTCACTCTCCGACAGAAATTTAGCAAATTGCCCATACTTTAAAATTCAAATTAGTCCCTGCCTTTTCCTTCACAGGCCTCTCTGCCCTAAGTGCCGTTCCTTGTTCCTGACCCATCCATTTTCAACGCTCAGCTCAAACATCAGTCCCTGCTACCAGGCTTCCCTTGACCCCCCTTGGTGACCTTCAAGGGGACCCTTTATCACACCCTCTTCTAAAGTCTCCCAGCATGGTAGCTGTTCTTCTTTATTGACTGTATTCAATTTATTTAAGTGGATCTTTTATCTCCTCCTACTCTCCAAGGAACCTGAAAGCGGGTTTCGATCTGCACATCCTGAAGATGTCTAACACGGAGCCCTGCCCGTGGCAGGTCCTTGGCAAACAGTTTCTGAATTGCTAAAACCTTCCCTTCTTAAAGCTGCAAACAGGCAAATCTTCGCCAGGCAAAACGAAGCGGAGCCTCTTTCTAGCCAGGCTGGTCCGTGACTTAGGGAGCTACGTGTGTGTGAGCACCAGCCAGATCAGTAGGTGGCCGTGGGAGATGTCAGGAAGGATTTCTCAAGGCAGACAGATAAGAAGAGCCCTAACCCAGGCCACAGGTCAGGGAAGACTTCCGGGAAGAGATGACCCCTGACCTGAGGCACAAAGGTTGCGTTAAGCAAAGAGCAGGAGGGTTGGTCAAATGGGAAGAGGCAGCAGAGACACAGGCCTCGAGGTGAGAAGATCCAGCCATATAGGACTTTATACACCAAGGGTGTGTGACTAAGCCTACACACGGAGCAGTGTGACTGAGCTGCTTTCTTCTCCTGGAGGAATGGAGAGCCAGGGAAGGATTTCCGACATCGTTCAGTAGCAGTATGCACAGGGGACTGCAGGGCCCCAGCCAGGAGGCAGCCACCCACGGCTACTGCAGTCATCTATGCAACATGGGAGGAGCTTCAGAGACGAGAACGTGAAATGTGGGTCATTAATAGTACGATCAATATCCATCGATGATCTCTTGGAGATGGGAGGAAAGAGAGCAGGGAGGGAGAGGAAGGCATCAACTACCAAATGTCTGGCCTGAGTAAGCAGGTGAGTTACATTCACAAAGACAGACATTGCAAAGTAGAGGGAGCTAAATGGGAAGGTGATGGGTGAGTTAATTGAGTCTGAATTGTCTACAGGACTTGGAAGTGTCAATCCAATAGGGATCGGTCACCCAGAGCCAGATCTCAAGAGAGAGATTTCAAAGACTCTTTCGGAGTCTCCCCAAAGAGCCAGAGACTCTTTGAGAGTCCTGGGAAAGGTGAGAGTTGAATTCATGGGAATAAATGAGATCATCTGGGGAAAGTACAGAGAACTCATGAAAGACTTGAATTTGAGGGCAGATAAAGATGGGAAATCTTCGGAGGAATTTGGAAGTTGCAATCCGAGAGGTAGGAGGAAAACCGAGAGAAACCAACCACGGGAGCTGAAGGATGTTTGCAGAATCACGGCGTGGCCAGTGCTGTGAAATGCTGCAGAGACATCAAATGGAAGAAAGACCACGGTCGTCGCGTTCAGCCAGAAGAAGGTTTTGGTGCCCTTGAAAAGGAAAGCACTATTTCTGAGGAGTGAGAGAGACTGACGCCAGTCAGTGGGTTAGGGAGTAAACGGAAGTCGAACGTGTGGGAAAAATGAATGCAGAGAATTGTTTAGAAGCTTGGTTTTAAAAGGAATGTGAAAGATGGGGCCAAAATCCAAATAAGACACAAGACTGAGAGAAAAAAAAAATTTGGCAGGGGACGGGGGGGTGGGGTGGGGGGTGCAGTGTGTATGTATTATTTGGCTGATTAGTTTCTTTGCATAGTTCAGAGACCCCTTCAATGTTTATATCCTGCAGGGAGAGGTTAGAGATCCAGGAAAGGGAAATGAAAACTGGAGGCCATCCCCTAAGAGGCGCGTGGAGAGGGAGCAGGATGCTGATGGGAGAGCCAGCCTCAGATAGGAGGGCGAAGGGACGCTCACCTCAGGACTATCAGGGGAGGGAGGCGGCGTGCACACCCCAGGAGGACGATGGGAGGTTCAGGGAACTAAGTAAAAGGCTTTTGGTAAATCCCGATCAGCTGTCAGGAATAAGAAAGGCAGGCACAGTAATATGGCAATGGCTTCAAAAGTAATCATAGGACCTGGTTTCTTCAAACAAAAACTATGTATGTTACAAGGAGAAGAGAGCAAAGGAGGAAGAAACTTTACCTTAAAAGAAACTTACCAGACATGTCAACCAATCACAAAATATTGACCTTACTTGGATAAACTTTTTAAAAAATCAAAAGGCAACAAGGAAATGTGGAAACCGCCTGTGTGTTTAGTGGCACTAGAGAATGACTATTAACTTTTTACTGAGATAATGCTATTGTACTCAGTTTTTCTAAGTGTCCTTATTTTTAGGGTACATCTAATATTCACAGATGAGATAATATGACATCAGAGATTTGACTAAAATAATCTGGGGACAGGATGCTGCTGCTAAGTCGCTTCAGTTGTGTCCGACTCTGTGCGACCCCAGAGACGGCAGCCCACCAGGCTCCCCCGTCCCTGGGATTCTCCAGGCAAGAACACTGGAGTGGGTTGCCACTTCCTTCTCCAATGCATGAAAGTGAAAGTGACGTTGCTCAGTCACGTCCAACTCTTCACGACCCCATGGACTGCAGCCCACCAGGCTCCTCCATCCATGGGATTTTCCAGGCAAGAGTACTGGAGTGGGGTGCCATTGCCTTCTCCGGCAGGATAGAGGCCATCAGCGAAACAAGACTGGTCATGAGCTAAGTAATAGATACAGGGGAGTTTAGGACAACGTTCTCTATGTTTTTATAAATGTTTGAGATTTCCCACAGGAGAAAGGTTTTTAAACCAAAAATATTTTTCAAAACCAGAAGAAAAAAATAAGACAATCATAGAGAATGAAAGAAAGGGATAATCAAATACTTATAGAAAGATTAGTGTGTAGTGGGCAGTGACTGCAGCCATAAAATTAAAAGACACTTGCTCCTTGAAAGAAAAGCTATGACAAAAGTAGACAGTGTACTAAAAAACAGAGACATCACTTTGCCAACAAAGACCCATATGATCAAAGCTATGGTTTTCCCAGTAGTCGTGGACAGATGTGCGCGTTGGGCCATAAAGAAGACCGAGTGACGAAGAATTGATGCTTTTGAACTGCGGTGCTGGGGAAGACTCCTGAGAGTCCCTTGGACCACCAGAAGATCAAACCAGTCAATCCTAAACGAAATCAACAGTGAATATTCGTTGGAAGGACTGATGCTGAAGTTGAATCTTCAATATTTGGCCACCTGATGCAAAGAGATGACTCGCTGGAAAAAAACCCTAATGCTGGGGAGGACTGAGAGCAGGAGAAAGGGGTGACAGGATAAGACGGTTGGACGGCATCACTGACTCAATGGGCTCTATGACTCGATTTGAGCCAACTCTGGAAGATAGTGAAGGACAGGGAAGCCTGGTGGCTGCAGTCCATAGGGTCACAAAGAGTCGGACTCAGCTTACAGACTGAATGGCCACACAAAGCCTGCCTGAAGTTGGCACAATCAATCTGTTGTAACCCAGTTGAGTGTCTTTTCTCCTAGCAGACTTCAGAAGGCTTGAGGTGAGGTGAAGGCACTGCCCTGGTACAGAGCAGTGGATCCTGAAGGACACGACAGCAAAAGAAGGCACAAGGGATATAACGGCATCGGCTATGGCAAACCTGAAGCGCTGGACCGTCATCCTGTCTAGGCTGGATAGGCAGGATGTGAAAGCATGCAAGTGACTGACAGAATGGGGACAAAAAGAAACTGGACGTCTTGAAGAAAATGCATGGCTGGAAAATGGAGGTGAGAAAGCTGGAAGAAGTTAGGAGCCTGTGGTTAGCAAGCCAGTTTATGGAATTTAGGATTTCAGCTGTGGGTGATGACAAGGTCAAGTGTAATTGTAAATGCCTGTGAAGTGCCTACGTGAAAGGGCAGCTGAAGTGGGGTAGAGGTGAAAGTCAAATAGAGTGAAGATGGTTATAAAACTGTGAGGTGGGATGGATACTAAAACATGAGGCTCAGTTACAAGCCCTGTAAAGAGAAGGACTATGTCTCTCTTTTATTAAAAAAACCAGCATATACCAAACATTGAAGACAGTGCCTGTCCCAGGGAAGATGCTTCCAAGTAGTCTTTGAGTACATGAATGGAAGGACGGTATCACTAACACTTTAACTGAAAGCTTTCAAGTTTCTACTCACCGCTGGTGAGCCGGGAGTGGGAAGAAGCGATGGAGAAAACAGATGAATTAATGTGCACCAAAGCAGGATTCATAGGCCAAAAGAAATATTAAAGGAATAAAATGTGGAACTTAGGAGAAAATCTCAAAGGAGTTCACGCCTTTTTTGTCATTTATCCCTGAACTAATATATGAGCTGTGACTGAGTTAATAACTGTCTATGAGTGTACGGACAGATTTTTTTTTAAGAGAGGAGAAAAATAAGAAAAGACTGTTTTCTTAGTGCCCTGCCATGTTGCTGTTTGGCAGGGACCAGGCTTAAGTGGGAGTTGATCTGGATGACAGCAGCCTGAGGTCATCTCCGGTTCAGATGCCAGTGGGCAGGGCAAGGAACAGGCCTCGAGGAACTCCTCTAACTCCATAATTGAGTAGAATAAACTTCTCACCCTGCCACTGATCTGCCCATCTAAGAATCTCAGGAATAAATTCGAACTTTTGAGAATATAGTTGGCTCTTAAAACTGGGCACATAAACCAGTATCACTCAGTCATTATTCATTCAGTTATTCAATAAATACTGAGAAATGAAATAGCGGTTTTAATTGAGGAAATGATTTAGAAAAGACATTTAAAAAGAAACTTAAAATGCAAAAAAAAAAAAAAATCAAAGACTAAGTCTGCTCGCAAGTACAATTCTTAATGATACTCTCAAACACTGAGTGAGTTCACCACTGGCCACATACTAGGCCATGTGCTTTACATAAACGCTCATTTCACCATCACAGTCATCCTGTGATCTAGGTATTGTTAGGATTCCCATTTACAGGTGAGGAAATGGGCTAAGAGATTAAATGACTTTTCCAAGATGGCAGCTAATATGGAACTGAAACAGGAAGGAAGGGGACAGGGCACAACCTTGGGAGAAATGACGTGGCCATAGGATATGATGAAAACTGGTTAGAACCAGTTACGTCCAAGACAACAGAAGATTCAACTTCTAGTGGCTCTGAGTCTCATTATGGGCTCACCGTAATACATTAGCATCTCAATGACACACCCACCAGCGCTGAAGCCAACCATCAAAGGCCAAAAAGTGTGCGGTGGCCCAGCTTCTGGGAATCCCTGCCCCTTCTCCAAAATAGCTGAAATAATATTCCCACTCATTAGCCTATGAAATGACCCACTGCTATAAAAGCTGACAGCCCCAGAGCCTGGTGCCCCTCTCGCCTTCTGAGACGGCCCGCATTCAGTCTGTGAAGCACGTGTGTGTGCTCAGCTGCTCAGTGGTGCCTTTGCGACCCCGTGGACTGAACCCCACTGGCTTCTTCTGTCCATGGGATTTTCCCGGCAAGAATACTGGAGCAGGTTGCCACTTCCTACCCCAGGGGATCTTTCTGACCCAGGGATCGAAACTGTGTCTCCTGTGTCTCCTGCATTGGCAGGTGGATTCTTTACCACTGTGCCACTTGAGAAGCTGAGTATGTTTCTCTCTCAATAAATCCACTTCTTACCTATTACTTAGCTTCTCACTGAATCCTTTCTGCAGTGAGACATCAAGAACCTAAGCTTCAATAAAGTCCTGAAACCAGGTGTGTGATCTGTTAAAATATGAAGGGTCCAAGTCCCAATCTGAGTTACACAGATTCAAAACCAGGCCAGGTCTAGCCGACATTAAAATACATGCTTCTAAGCCGTACTCTAAACTGCTTTACTCAACCCTGGTAAGAACCAAAGTGAAGGGGCTCAGTCGTGTCAGACTCTTTGTGACCCCACGGACTGCAGCCTACCAGGCTCCTCCGTCCATGGGATTCTCCAGGCAAGAGTGCTGGAGTGGGGTGCCATTGCCTTCTCCAGGAGATCTTCCCGACCAGGGATCGAACCCAGGTCTCCTGCCTGGTAGGCAGATGCTTTAGCGTCTGAGCCACCAGGGAAGTCCAACAAGAACCAAGAAGGTAGGAAGTGAAGCCCCATCTAGACAGACTTGAGCTGCCAGTGATGAAGGATCTGAGGCTCTGAGGAGTTAGGAATGTAAGACAGAAGAGACTTCTATAGTTTCTCCCTTGTCTCTTCTCTTGTGTATGTGCTCAGTCACTTCAGTCGTGCGCGTCCAGCTCTTTGCGACCCTGTGGACTGTAGGCCGCAGGCTCCTCTGTCCATGGGGAGTCTCCAGGCAAGAATACTGGAGAGGGTTGCTATGCCAGGGGATCTTTCTGACCCAGGGATCGAACTTAATCTCCTGCGGTGCAGGCAGATTCTTCACCCACTGAGCTACCTGGGAAGTCCAGCCTCTGCTCTTATATTCATGCAAATCCTGTTTCCAACAGAGAAAGGAAAGGTGGGGGGCGGGATAAAAAACCAAAAAACCAAAAACCTTCCAGCGATTACTTAGACCACTGCCTATCAAAACCAGAAAAGGGAGAAACTCCCAAAGTCCTTGAGTTCCTATTTCCTGGTGAATGAAAGAGACTAGTATGTAAATAAAGGCTTTGCATAAGCCAGACAGTCTTTCAAGTCCAGTTTATCCACCATGTGAGTCACTTCCTTTTTAAAGGAGGAATTAGAAGAGATAGAGGCACATAATCATTACCCAGCACAAACCTTCTTAATAGGCCTTTTCTTCTCATTCAAGAAGCCAGAAGGTACAGGACTCCTCCTTGGACAGAAACAGCAACATCATTTTGCATACGCTGCACACACAGCTTGACCTGTTCCTGTTCTCACTGGCAGAGAGAAATGAACAAGTAAGATTAACAGGCAGATGAGATGATAGGAGGGAGGCCACAGGTCCAGCCGGTTTACCTGACACTCACAAAGGAATCTGAATAACAAGGAGCCTTTGAATGACTCAGGGAAGGTTTATCTCGTTCAAAAGGAAGTTTAACCCCACTAGTTACTCACTCCAGCGAGGTCATAAACCTTTAGAGGAAGTCTCAGAGTAGCCTAATACCAGAAAAAGGAAACAGCCACCCATTCATTCATAGATGAAGGCTCTGTCTTGACCTTTCAACTGAAAAACAAATAGAGTTGTATTCTGCGATGGCACAAACGGTAAACAGGAAAGGGACTGGCCTCTTTCTCATTTTAATGCCTACTGTAGGTCTTGTCCCACCCCTGCAATATATTTATCAGGGATAAATCCTTGGAAGGAAAGCTATGATACACCTAGACAGCATATTAAAAAGCAGAGACATCGCTTTGCCAACAAAGATCTGTCTAGTCAAAACTACGGTTTTCCAAGTAGTCATGTACAGATCTGAGAGCTGGACCAGAAAGAAGGTGGAGTACCAATTCGGATGCTTTCGTATTGTGGTGCTAGAGAAGACGATTCAGAGTCCCTTGGACAGCAAGGAGGTCAAACCAGTCAGTTCTAAAGGAAACCAGCCCTGAATATTCATTGGAAGGACTGATGGTGAAGCTGAAGCTCCATGCTTTGGCCACCTGATACAAAGAGCCAACTTGGAAAAGACCTTAATGCTGGGAAAGATTGAAGGTAAAAGGAAAAGAGGGTGGCAGAGGATGAGATGGTTAGATAGCACCATTGACTCAACAGACATGAATTTGAGCAAACTCTGGGAGACAGTGAAAGACAGGGAAGCCTGGCTTGTTCCTGTCACTGCAGATGGTGACTGCAGTCAGGAAATTAAAAGACGCTTCCTCCTTGGAAGGAAAGTTATGACCAACTTAGATAGCATATTCAAAAGCAGAGATATTACTTTGCCAACAAAGGTCTATCTGGCCAAGACTATGGTTTTTCCAGTAGTCATTTATGGATGTGAGAGTCGGACTGTGAAGAAAGCTGAGCACCGAAGAATTGATGCTTTTGAACTGTGGTGTTGGAGAAGACTCTTGAGAGTCCCTTGGACTGCAAGGAGATCCAACCAGTCCATTCTGAAGGAGACCAGTCCTGGGTGTTCATTGGAAGGACTGATGCTGAAGCTGAAACTCCAATACTTTGGCCACCTCATGCGAAGAGTTGACTCACTGGGAAAGAGTCTGATGCTGGGAGGGATTAGGGGCAGGAGGACAAGGGGACGACAGAGGATGAGATGGCTGGATGGCATCACCGACTCGATGCACATGAGTTTGGGTGAACTCCAGGAGTTGGTGATGGACAGGGAGGCCTGGCGTGCTGAGATTCAAGGGGTTGCAAAGAGTCAGACACGACTGAGTGACTGAACTAAACTGACTGAACTCTAACAAAGAGTTAGACACAACTTAGCGACTGAACAACAGTGACTTTCACCTTCAAGGGCTTCCCAGGTGGCACAGTGGTAAAGAATCTGCCTGCCAATGCAGGAGTCTTGGGTTCGATCCCTGGGTCAGGAAGATCCACTGGAGAAGGAAGTGGTAACCCACTCCAGCATTCTTGCCTGGAAAATCCCATGAACAGAGGAGCCTGGCCAGCTACAGTCCGTGGGATTGCAAAGAGTCAGACATGACTGAGCGCGCACACACACAATTAGATTTGAACATTAGGATGGTTTCTCCATCTTTAAAATTCTTTCTGACTTACTGAATGTTTTTGAAGGTGCTGTTAAGACTACTAGTGCTACCTTGGATGGTATCACCAACTCAACGGACATGAGTTTGGGTAAACTCCAGGAGTTGGTGATAGGGAGGCCTGGTGTGCTGCGGTCCATGGGGTCGCAGTCAGACATGACTGGGGCGATAAACTGAACTGTTAAGACTACGTAGGTGATTATTACACACACAAAAGAAAATTTAGAGTACATACATCGGAATAATTATGAAAATATTAACAGCTAAGATTTACCACTTGCATACTCAGCACCAGGCACTCAAAGTTTTTGTGCATGTTAAGTTGAGTAATTCAGACAATAGTAAATTCCACTGATAACTCTAGTTTGCAGATGGGTTAAGTGAGGCGCAAAAAGTTTAAGGAACTTGCCCAAGGTGGTGCAGCTAGAGAGTGTAGGGTCAGTATTTGAACTATGGCAGCCTGACTCCAGGGTCCATGAATTTACCTGCAGTGCTAGCCAGTCATGGCAAAGAAGAAAATAACATTTGCCTCACAGTTCTATAATACTTCTGGCCAGTTCTGTGTGGGGCAGAGCTAACCTGCAGACCTCTCTACCAGGTACACCAAGCAACACAAACTATCCTGTTAAATGTAATTCCAGCTGTTAACTCCTGAAAATTTTTGAAATATCTGGTTGTTATTGTAGTTCAGTCCCCCAGTCGTGTCCAACTCTTTGCAACTCCATGGACTGTAGCACACCAGGCCTCCCTGTCCCCCATCATCTCCCAGAGTTTGCCCAGTTCATGTTCATTGCATCGGTGATCCCATCCTGCCATCTCACCCTCTGTCGCGCTCTTGTTCTTCTGACCTTCTTTCCCAGCATCAAGGACTTTTCCAATGAGCTGTCTGTTCACATCAGATGACCAAAATACTGGAGCTTCAGTTTCATCATCAGTCCTTCCAGTGAATATTCAGGGTTTATCTCCCTTAAGATTGATTGGTTTGATCTCCTTGCTGTCCAAGGGACTTTTGGGAATCTTCTCCAGCACTACAGTTCAAAGGCATCAATTCTTTGGCATTCTGCCTTCTTTACTGTCCAGTTCTCACAACTGGACGTGACCACTGGGAAGACCACAGCCTTGACTATACGGACCTTTGTCAGCAGAGTGATGTCTCTGCTTTTCAACACGCTGTCTAGGTTTGTCATCGCTTTCCTGCCAAGAAGCAGTCGTCTTCTGATTTCATGGCTGCAGTCACCGTCCTCGGTGATTTTGGAGCCCAAGAAGAGGAAATCTGTCACTGCTTCCCCCTTCTCCGCTTCTGTTTGCCAAGCAGCAATGGAGCCGGATGCCATGATCTTAGGTTTTTTAATATTTTGTCTTAAGGCAGCTCTTTCACTCTCCTCCTTCACCCTCATCAACAGGCTCTTTATTTCCTTTTCATTTTCTGCCATTAGAGTGGTATCATCCGCATATCTGAGGTTGTTGATGTTTCTCCAGCCTATCTTGATTCCAGCTTGTAACTCATCCAGCCCGGCATTTCTCATGATGTGCTCAGCGTATAAGCTAAACAAACAGGGTGACAGCAGGCAGCCCTGTCATACTCCTTTCTCAACCCTGAGCCAATCAGTTGTCCCATACAGGCTTCTAACTGTTGCTTTTTGACCCGCACACAGGTTTCTCAGGAGACAGGTAAGAAGATCTGGTATTCCCCTCTCTCTAAGAGCTTTCCACGGTTTGTCATGATCCACACAGCCAAAGGCTTTCATCTGTCAGTGAAACAGAGATAGATGTTTTTTCTGAAATTCCCTTGTTTTCTCTAAATCCAGCAAAAGTTGGCAATTTCATCTCTAGTTCCTCTTCTTTTTCTAAACCCGTGTCCAGGCCCCTCCCCGACATGCTTGGAGCTCTGCTACTTCTGTTCCTTCTTTCCCTGTACCCCTTCATGCATGCAAGCTCACTCGCGTCCAGCTCGTTTCCACCTCATGGTCTGCGGCCGCCAGGCTCCTCCGTCCATGGGATTTCCCAGGAGAGAATGCTGTAGGGGGTTGCCATTTCCTCCTCCAGGGGATCTTCCCCACCCACGGACTGAACCCCTGTCTCCTGCACTGGGGGTTCCTTACCACTGAACCTCCTGGGAAGTCCATATTCTTTCATAGAAAAGAACAATTTCTGGTCATTTGGAACTGTTGCTTCAGGATGACCACAATTACATTCATCAGGTTTCTGACAGTGAGCTTTTCAGTGCTTTTTCTGAGGAAAACTCTAAACAGTCTTAAGCCGTTCCTAAGTCTTTATCTGAGGAATTAAGCTAGTTAGTTCTACTGTAAGAAAGTCATCTTTAAATACTTTGTGTATAGAACCAAAGAATGACTTCAAGAAAATGATGTTAAAAAAAAAGTCTTTTCCCTTTAGTAAAAAGTTCTCCAAGTTGAAGATTTATCTGCCTACCTACAGGAAAATGGAACCAGTTGATTTTTTTTAAACATACCAGTTACAGGCCATATATTATGACATAAGCAAAATGCTGAAATGTCTAAAGGGAAGAGAACTATAATTTATGTCTACCATTATTTTTCTATTTACAATTTGTGTCATCTTATTAATTAGAAAAATGAATCTGAGGGGAAATAAAATACTTATTAGTTTGGTTGTGGCTACAAGTTTGTGGCTCAGCTAGTAAAGAATCTGCCTGCAGTGTGGGTTCGATCCCTGGGTTGGGAGGATCCCCTGGAGAAGGGAAAGGCTACCCACTCCAGTATTCTGGCCTGGAGAATTCCATGGACTATACAGTCCATGGGGTCGCAAAGAGTCAGACACGACTGAGCAACTTTCACTTTCACTTTCAATGTAAACATCCTCCTGAAAATTTCTGAACAAAAGAGAAACAGTAGCATCTTTGGCTGATGGTAGAATCTAGCCTTGTGGATTAACTTTGAGCCCTTATGGGTCTTGAGAATCTTCCTGGTGGCTCAGACAGTAAAGCGTCTGCCTACACAATGCAGGGGACCTGGGTTCAATCCCTGGGTCAGGAAGATCTCCTGGAGAAGGAAATGGCAACCCACTCCAGTATTCTTGCCTGGAAAATCCCATGGATGGAGGAACCTGGTAGGCTACAGTCCATGGGGTCACAACGAGTCGGACATGCCTAAGCGACTTCACTTTCACTTTCATGGGTCTTTATTATTTTCTGTATATTCAGTTAGGAATATACATTGCTGTTCTTTTTTTTTTTTTTTTTCCGAGTAGTAATTGTCCAAAACAAAAACAAAACCTGAACAACTTTCTTGAGCCCTAGGAGACAATAGCTCTCAGATCATCATTTCAATTTTTCCCAAATATATCAAAGCTGATGAGAAGCCTCCGTAAATAACTATGTCAGTGTTGCTTGGTCAAGACAACCAAGCCTCTCAGCCAACATTAAATAAGCCCTGCAGAACTAGTAGAACTTTATCAAAGAGATAAGCAGCCCTGAAGGCAAGAAGGGAAATCATTATCAGTGGGTTTTATCCAGCCCCTGTTCTGAAGACTGGGGCTTCCCTGGTGGCGAAGCAGAAAAGAATTTGCCTGCCAATGAAGGAAACTCAGCAGACTTGGCTTCGATCCCTGGGTCAGGACGATCTCTTGGAGAAGGAAATGGAAGTGCACTCTAGTATTCTTGCCCCAGGAAAATCCTATGAACAGAGGAGCCTGGTAGGCTACAGTCCATGGGGGTCGCAAAAGAGCTGGACCCGACTTAGCAATTGAATAACAACAATTCTGAAGATCCAAAAATACCAATAGCCCAGGAGGTAGGAATGACTCTAGAAACTGGCTTCAATTTTCAAACCCCATTTTTTTTTTAATTTTAAAATTTATCTTAAGATAACTTCAAGATATTTCACTAAGATAAAAGGTTTCTCATTAGACTTATGTATAATTCCTTACTAGTCAAAAGGAAATAACTCATAAATATCTTTATCTTCATTTTTAGGGAGTTTTTGACAACAGCATTGACAACACTTTTGTAAATCTGTTGGTCCATTTTTAATTGTTTCCAATTAGATGCCTGAAAGCTTACAATACCAGGAATGCTAGCTTTAAAAAGATCAAAATTGCCACTATTGTTTAGTAAAATCATGTTTAAAAAATTATATCTCAATTCTGCCGTCTTTAACCAACTCTAATTTGTCACTGATGGAAATATAGAATTTCCCTCTGGCTCTTAGGCTTTTTATATGTGCATTCCCTCTTCTGTCAAATATTGGCTGATACTCCATTGCAAGCAGTTGCTAAAGGAACTAGCGTGATGAGAGGCATGTTGCTTACCCCAACTTTGTTAAACCGAGGCCACACCATATACACAGAACAGACTGGAGAACAGAAGGGATGAACACCACTTCTTGAAACAGACACCATCCGCTTGTTCTTACCTATCATTCGGAGAAGGCAATGGCACCTGACTCCAGTACTCTCGCCTGGAAAATCCCATGGACGGAGGAGCCTGGTAGGCTGCAGTCCATGGGGTCGCTGAGGGTCGGACACGACTGAGCGACTTCACCTTCACTTTTCACTTTCATGCATTGGAGAAGGAAATGGCAACCCACTCCAGTGTTCTTGCCTGGAGAATCCCAGGGACGGGGGAGCCTGGTGGGCTGCAGTCCATGGGGTCGCAAAGAGTCGGACACGACTGAAGCGACTTAGCAGCAGCAAGCAAGAACTGAAAGACTTAGCTACAGAACGAGTAGCATTATATGAGTAGAATAAATATTTCTATGTTTATAAAGATTTTTGTTCTAATTTTAAATATTGAAACATTGAGATAAACATTCGAAGCTCACTTGTCAGGAGTTTTATTTCACCTTCCGGACAGGTTCATATAACAAGTGCAAATGCATTTCCTTTCTAGGTATCAGGTACTTAGTTCAATAAAGAGATCTTACCTGTCTGAATGGCAGACAGACAGAATTGCTTCAGCCCTACATCTGCGTCTGTGCTGCATTTAAAGTGGCACAGTTTCTCATGCTTATTTTTCTATATATGCAGTTAAAAGCATTTGAGATCATTCTGCATCCCCTGAATTTCAAATGTGCAACTGTATCACACCAAAAAATATTAAATTCAAGTGGCTCATTATTCAAGGATACAGGGTTCAATTTATTCAGGCCATGAACAAATGATTCTAACTAAATTCAACTGTTTATGGTTTAGGTTATTTTCTCGATAATAGAATTGATTTTTCTCTCAAACCAATTTAGTTGTTATTCTGAAAACTGTTTATGTGGGTAGATACAACTTTTAACACAAAACCCAGTGAAGTCTATATAGATAGATAGATGCATACATATATTCATACATACATATATATATATATATATATATATAAGGTCTGCTCATTGACAATCAGACATTTAACACTGGTTGCTTCCCACCCCCTCCATATTTAGATAAAATTCCTAGATTGCTGGGATGAAGTTTCATTCACTCTAACTTCCTTTAAGAACGAGGACAGGACTTCCCTGATGGCACAGTAGACACCTGCCAATGCAGGGGACAGGAGTTCGATCCTGGGTCCAGGAGGATCCCACAGGCTGTGGAGCAACTATGCCTGCAAGCCCTAACTACTGAAGCCTGTGTGCCTAGCAGCAGTGGTCTGCAACAACAGAGGTCACCACAGTGAGAAGCCACAGCTAGAACTTAGCCCCTGCTGGCCACAAATACAGAAAGTTCGCAACAGCGACAAAGACCCAGTGCAACCAAAAATTAAAAAACAAAAAGAAAACACGGACAAATTTTGCACACTGATTGACATCAGGAAAATCGTTTTGTTGGTGGTTTACAAATGCTTTTGAAGAATATAGGTGGGACTACATATGATACCTCCACCAAAATAAATGTTGGTAGAGACATGACTCCATTCAGGATTATCAAAGAGCAAAAGAGAAGTCATTAGGAGAAACCTACTTAGTAAATAATAGAGATAAAATTCCACTGTCAAAGAGCAACTTTTAAATAGTTAAAACGTGATTCATACAAACATAGAATGAACTCATTAACTCATGTTCAGCTACGTGATGGAGGAGCCAGTGGAACGGTGAAGCTGGTTCCCGGGGCATTTGACGACCTGTCTATTTGTAGAAGTTTGTAAAAGAGATGGTCTGAACAAAATTTCCAGGTTAAATGCAAAGCTGGTTAATGTCCTCCTGGATAATTTTTGGAGTTACCTTTCTACCAGACATAAACCTATAAATCAACATATAGCCCCATGGAGTCTCGGCCTGGTAAACGGCGTGTCAAACAAAAGGTACTTTTCCTTGGCCACTTATATAATCCTTGGAGGCCTTTTTAAACATTTCCCCAGTATAGCATTGATGGGACATGCTGTTCTATTTTTCCCTTATTTCCAAGTTTGTGACTCTTTTCCTTGCCACCTCTGAAGTTCTGCTTAAAACAAATAAAAATGAGATTCTAGTACTATATTATAAAGAGTCATTATTGATAAGTAATTTCCAAATCTGGAAACTCAAAATTTCTAAAAGTGAAATTCAACTTCATTTCTTCCCTCCAGGTTTGAAACAATGATGCTGTATCTCATGAGTCACTGTGTTTGCCTCCCTTTTTTTCTCTCCATATTCTAGCAAAGACCTGGAAGTTTCCTGGCAAAGCCATCTGGTTCTCCCCTCTGCACACTGGCATGAATTACACAAACCACTTTCCTGTTTCAGAAGAAACACTACATTCTGCGGCATTAACGTCAATAACTTTCACCTAAGAGAAAAATACTTCTTTTAATAAAAATGAACACAAATCCCTACCCTCTTGTCCTTTCTATGCATTAATGGCTACTTTTCTTAGTAATCACTCTCCTTTCATTGGAAAGCCAATACTATTCTCCAAACAAAATGATCCTGGTGAATTTAATGTCCTCCGAGATCTTATTTTCCAACTCTAAATTCTTTGGAGAGGTCCCTTTTAAATTTTCCCGAATCTGACAGATTAAAATGTTCTCCTAAGACTCCAAAGGATATCGAACCAAGGACCAAGTACACCCACAAATATTGAAAGAAAAATGAAAGTGAAAATGAAGTTGCTCAGTCGTGCCCGACTCTTCGCAACCCCATGGGCTGTAGCCTGCCAGGCTCCTCTGTCCACGAGATTTTCCAGGCAAGAATACTGGAGTAGTTTGGCATTTTCTTCTCCAGGGGATTTCCAGAGCCAGGGGTCAAACCTGGGTCTCCCGGACTGCAGGCAGACTCTTTACTGTCTGAACCACCAGGGAAACCCATATTGAAAGAAATGAGATTGCATTTCTTTAACCTATTTCCACCTCCTCTCAGAGTAAAAGATTAGACTTTAGTAGTGAAGATTGAACCCAGGTGAAAGACGCAAAGACTCAGAAGAGGATTTAAATGAAAAACAAGTTATGATATTGCTTATATGCAGAATCTAAAAAAGATGATACACATGAAATTACTCATTGAGAAACAGACTCACAGAGGGTGCAGGAGTCAAGGGATAAACTAGGAGTTTGAGATTGAAATACACACACTACTATAAAATGCGCTTCCCTGCTAGCTCAGGTGGTAAAGAATCAGCCTGCCAATACAGGAGAGGCAGGAGACACGGGTTCCTGGCTCAGGAAGATCCCCTGGAGAAGGGGACAGCTACCCAGTCCAGTATTCCTGCCTGGAGAATTCTATGGACAGAGGAGCCTGATGTGCTACGCTCCATGGGGTTGCAAAGAGTCCGACATGACCGAGTGATGAACACTTTCATTTTTCATATTTAAAATAGATAACCAAGAAGTGTCTGTTGTATAGCACAAGGAATTCTACTCAAGGTTCTGTAATAACCTAACTGGGAAAAGAGTTTGCAAAAGAATATATATATATATGTATGTATATCACTGAATCACTTGCTGTACAACTGAAGCACATTATAAAGCAACTAGAGTCCAATATAAAATATTTTTTAAGCCATGTAATAATTAATTTTAAAAGAGACACATGTACACAAGTGTTGATACTTGCTTTGGCCTGGGGCTTTGTCATTTGTGGAATGCGTTGGATTTTGAGGTGTTTTAATATTGCTCCGGCCCTGCCTCAGGAACCCAGGCATGAGCTGAATGCACTGGCCTCTGCCTGCGGGACACTCTGGGTTTCCTCCCACAGGAGTCCCATGAAGACCCAGCTGAAAGGAAAGGCCTCGCATGTAAATGTCTCGTTAGCCTGGCTCCGGGCTTGCTGCCCAGCTCTGACTGGGTTCCCAGTGACTTCTTTTGGGCTTGGGGCCAGGACTTATCTTTATATTAGACCTTGAAGAAATTTATTCAGTTCCCACAGAACGCATGGTACTGTGAAAACTTCAGATTCAGCAAGGGCAGCCTCCAAGAGGGGTGTAGACAGAAGGGTGGCTTGAAGGAGGGAGAGAGATGAAAATGCCACAGAGACACTTAATGAGGTGCAGAGCTGTGCTCCTTCTGGTCACAACAATATATGTTTTGATCAACCAGTCAGTCTCTGGAGCTGAATTCCTACCCCAGCTTGAAATAATTAGCTTACCCAGCCTCCACAGGAAAGCCCCCAGTGTGGGAGGCTATGAAGGGGCAGAGGACTGTGGGCAGGGAACTTCCATTTGCTCATCACTAACCACATTCCTGACCCTCCACCTGGGGCTTCAGCTAATTCATTCTTCAGAACAAGTCCATGAAGAAGGACAGGGAACAAGGACCCTGCAGCCGTGGTGTCATCAACCCCTCCACTTGCTTTTAGTTTCATTGAGAATCCCAGGCCATGCTTAAAATTTGGAAACAACAGTGCCAGAATTAATTATGTAACTTGAATAAAACCAGATTTAATTCTTCCTTTGCACTTGACCCCCATCACAGGCTCATTAGTAGGAACAGAAATTCACCCCCAAGTGAATTAAATGTATGAAGGGTTATTCGGCATTCTTGGGGGATGAATGGTGAGTTTCGCTTTCCCACCCCCAGTATCTAAGGGCACTGAATACATCGATAGCTATGGTCCAAGGAGACAAAACTCCTTGGACAGGAAAACTGTGTTTTCCTCTCTGTCTTGGCCAGACTGGTGTTGAACAGCAGGGACCAAGTTCTTGGTCACAAGCATGGCCCTGAACCCCCAGGGGAACACTGACTGGCTTGACCGACATGTAGTCAGGCCTCTTGGGTGAGCAGACAGAAACTGCCTGTACTGGAGAGAATAGAGCACACCACATGAAGTCCACAAGTCATAGGCGACTTTGGAAAAGACACGAACTATGTTTTTCACATATGCTAACAAAGCTCTGACCTGTGAGCCAGACAAGCCAAAGCTTTCAGAAGAATCTGATGGCACCAGTGAATTCAAAGCTTTCTTTACTGCCCCCTCTTCCCAGTGGAAGCAAATCTGCAACATTCCTCAGATATTTATTGAGAGGCTACTATACAAGAGACATCCTTCTGGGACCTGGGCAGCAGTGAGCAGGACAGCAGCAATGACAAACAGATTCTTTGTCTCCCTCATTCCTGCTGCTGCTGCTAAGTCGCTTCAGTCGTGTCCGACTCTATGCGACCCCAGAGACGGCAGCCCACCAGGCTACCTTGTCCCTGGGATTCTCCAGGCAAGAACACTGGAGTGGGTTGCCATTTCCTTCTCCAACGCGTGAAAGTGAAAGTGAAGTCGCTCAGTCGTGTTCGACTCTTAGCGACCCCATGGACTGCCTCCTCCGTCTATGGGATTTGCCAGGCAAGAGTACTGGAGTGGGGTGCCATTGCCTTCTCTGTCCTTATTGCTAATATATGCTTATTTTAGAAAAATCATAAAATGGAGATAAATTGAAAGGAGAAACCACTTGAATTCTCCTAATCAGAAAAAAAAAAAAACATACCGTTAACTTTGTGGGCTATATATTCTATTCAATCTATTTTCAGTGTGTATGAGCCCACAAGAATATACTATTCTTCCCACAATAGTACTAAAACGTACATAACATTGTATAATGGCTGCTCTTTTTCACCTCTCCTGTCTGTGCATGCTCGATCACGTCCCGCTCTTTGTGACCCATGGACTGTAGCCCACCAGGCTCCTCATTTGTCCTACCATTACATATTTCCCCATGCTACAGTTTGATGAAGGCTAATTTCGTCATTTCGAAAGCAAGAGCAAAAGCATTTTTTAAGAGATTCCAACCAGTGAGCTAGACTCCACAGACACGAGGAAGAGAGAACGGAAGAGTAAGGGGAGCCCCTCGCCCTGCCCACCCCTGGGTCGCCGGCAAGAGAGAGCAGGCGCTGCCGCTTGCCCAGTGCCCCGCTGGCTGGAGGGCGGCGGGAGGCCAGCTCCTAATGGCAAGACCCGCAGGTCCCGGCCACAGCCCCGGATCCGCCGGCCCCGGCCAGGAGGCACGGCAGTGCCATCAGCAGCGTGACAGCACCACAGCCTGGGATGTCTGGCCTTGCATCAGGCTTCACCCGAGAGGGCGGCCAAAGTTGACTGGGGTGCGGCCAGGACGCAGCGAGAACAGCAGGACAGGCACGGGCTCCTTGGCCGTGTGCAAGTAACCCGCAATTCCTTCCGTGTTGTGCGTGTGTGCGCGTGTGCGCGCTAAGCCCCCTGAGTCATTCCGACTCTTTGTGACCCTATAGAGTGTAGCTCACCAGGCTCCTCTGTCCGTGGGGATTCTCCAGGCAAGAAGAGTGGAGTGGGTTGCTGTGCCCTCTTCCAGGGGATCTCCCGATCCAGGAATCGAACCCCTTGTCTCTTGCGTCTCCTGCATTTGCAGGTGGTTTTTTTATCGCTGGCACCACCTGGGAAGCCCTTCTTCCATGTTACTAAAAGCCTATCAGTCCTTACTATTCAGCTTAGCACTTATGCATAAATTTAGTCTATTGTACTTTGGCAATGTTGCAAACTTAAGGTCTGAATCACTAAATAATTGAAGAGAAGTCTTCGGTTTCCCAGTGGTCTAGTAGTTAAGGATCCGCCTGCCAGTGCAAGGGACAGGGGTTTGGTCCCCAGTCTGGGAAGATCCCACAGGCCACAGTGAAGCCCGTGTGCGCAACTACGGAGCCAACGCCCTCGTCCTCACGCTCCAAAGGAAGAGAAGCCACTGAGATGAGAAGCCCCGCACCACAGTGAAGAGTAGCTGCTGCTCTCTGCAGCTAGAGGAGGTCGGTAGGCAGCAACGAAGACCCCACACAGCCAAATAGATAATTCTTAGAAACAAAAAAAGTGCCAAAGAAAGAAAGCTTCCATTCAAGGTAGGATTTGCTTGTGGGCACCAGACCCACACAAAGGGGAACGATCCCAGGAACCACCCACAGCATCACTATCTCCTATTCCGCTGTATCAGTACACCGAAGTTTATTTTATCAACTGGCTTTTTATTTAAAACAATTTTTTTTTTAACCTCCCAGTTTTCTACCGTAACATTCCTGCAGTGAACATCTGGCTGTTAATTGTTCATTCACTTGCTTTATTATAACCTTTAGGAGAAATTCTTTCAAGTAGAATTGTCAATTCAAAGGGTATATTTATTTTTATGACTTTTGCAACCAAATTACCAGACTGCTCCCTGAGAAAATCAGTCTTTATTGATTGATAAAGACTGTAGCAATCTTTATTCTCACTAGTCTTGTGAGGAGGTGTTTAATTTCCTATAACTTTCTCTACACTCTGTATTGCCATAAAACAAAATTGTTAACTTGATATGTGAAAAAATAATTTCACCGTGTTCCTTTATATCCCTCTATTACTAGTGAAGCTAAAGATATTTTTATATCTATGTCTGCTAATCACTTGTTTCACAAATTTACTAGTCACATGCCTTGTAAGTGTCCTTTATACAGTAAGAATATTAACCTTTTTCACGTATCTACTTAGCAAAGAATGAACTTTTATAATTAACATCTTTAGATGCCTGATTTTTGTCCTCTTTGCTCTGTAAGTCATTTAAATGATATCTCTCTTGTTGGCTGCATTTATGATTTTCCTCATTATGTGCTAAAAAGCCATACATTTTGAAAGAGCTCAATCTATAATCCATGTTGTAGAGAAGTCACAAAATTGCAACACACAACTCTTTTCAATTTGTATTTTTAGTCTCCTGATTTTCTTTGTTTCTTGAGTGCAGTTGAAATAAGATATCTTATATTGTGATGCAGGATAACGTTTCTGAGTATATATGTTAATAGGCACATCTAAGCATGTAAGCAAATACACACAGTATATAACATATACGTATACATCAATAATAGAAGCAAAAGCTCTATAGAACAATACTACCCTTAATACCTGCCATGTGCACTGCCATTTTCCCTTTTTTCTTAGCCTCAGTGAGACCCAATTAAATTGATTTCATAAACCATTAATAAGGTCCAACCTACAACTGGAGAAATACTATAATAATTGAAAATGTTCTGGAACCTAATAAGGCCAACCCTTCCCCTAGAAGATTCATCCTTATTGCTTTGGAGTCCAATTAATTAACAGTAATGATTATCATTATCAGGGCATTCTTTGGTGCTTACTATGTGCTTATTAGGAGAAGGAAATGGCAGCCCACTCCAGTACTCTTGCCTGGAAAATCCCACGGACAGAGAAGCCTGGTGGGCTGCAGTCCATGGGGTCGCTCAGAGTCGGACACGACTGAGCGACTTCACTTTCACTTTTCACTTTCATGCATTGGAGAAGGAAATGGCAACCCACTCCAGTGTTCTTGTCTGGAGAACTCCAGGGACGGGGGAGCCTGGTGGGCTGCCGTCTAAGGGGTCAAACAGAGTTGGGCACGACTGAAGCGACTTAGCAGTGGCAGTAGCAGCAAGCAGTATGTGCTTATTAAGTGTTTTATATGTAAACCCTCACACTTTTTCATAAGGTAGGGATTGTTACCATCTCCATTTGATGGAAGAGAAAACTCAGGCAAAGAGATTAAGAAACCCACACAAACTCCCATGGCTAGTACGTGGTAGATCCAGATTTTGAACTAAGTGGACCAATTTGAGAAACCCTTATTTTCACTCTCCTGGCCTTCCCCTCACTCTGCTGCAGCCGGACTGAATCCAGGAACACTGACTCTCAAGAGTGGAAGAAAACGAAATGCAAAGTTTTGCACCAAAGCTGCAGAAACGTTCATTTATTCTATTAAACTGTAAAAGACTGGGAAAGGAAATAAGATCAGATAAAGAGAGACTAAAAGGTAAGCAAGTCTCCATCATCCAGGTCATCAAGGATAGTTTCCAAAGAGCCTGTTGTGTTGCACAATCTTTTTTCTCCTGGCCCAAGGAGGAGTAGGTGGATGAAACACGAGGCCCACATAAACCAACTGCAGAAGCAGTGTTAGGACGTCGGGGCTAGCTGGAGGGTTGGCACCAGACGGAAATCGGAAGTGAAACTCCACTTCAAACATGTGTGTGTGTAGATAGCTGCCTCTCCTCATTTTAAAGATTTGGAGCCTATAACTTTTATTGGAACGTGCAGATGAAGGTTGAGGGAAAGGGAGCTGAAGTCTGAACTTGTGAACAGAAACAGCATCAAGTGCTACACGTGGGACGTCCCCAGCAGCCCAGTGGTTAGGACTCTGCACTCCCACTGCGGGGGGCAAGAGTTCCATCTCTGGGGAGGGAACTAAAGGTTTAAAAGAAAAGTTTAAAACATTTTTTAAAATTTAAAAAAAACACAAACAAACAAGACCAGAAAAGGAGCAGAGAGGATTGAAAAAAAAAAAGGCTACCATGTGAAAAAAAAAAAATGTTCTTTATAGTGCTATTGAGACATCAACACCCTGAAGAGTCACCCAGAATTTGGGTTTTCTTAGGTCGCACATTCCAACTCTCTTGTTCTCTCCTCTAATACTTGACTGCTGCTGCTGCTGTTTAAGTCCAAGATTTAGCTTGTGCTACTGCAGGAGGGTGATGGTTTGGTTTGGTGGTGAAAAACGCTCCATCAAAGTGACAGGAAAGACCTCAACCTGCAAGTTTTTAAAAACTGACACCGTCATTTAGCCCATCATTTAATCACCCTGCAACCAGGAAGTCCATTTTTAGATCTAATCTACATCCATCTTGCTGAAATTTATAAATAAACTTTGGCTTCCCACTCCAGCCCCCGAGTGCTGGATGCCCAAGGAAATGTTAACCCAGTAATTGAGTGCCTAGCAAGTGCAGGAGAGCTAAGAGCTATTTGCATACAATGCTTTGTGATCCCCAGATAAAAGGTGTCCCATTTGAACAAAGCCTCATTTTTTTTCACAATAGTCCCATAATTAAACTTCTGCTAATAGTAATTGCAAATACTTACTTTATTACAAAGTAATTTCTATTCAGAAAAGAAAAATGCAGCTCATTTACTTATTTTATTGCTGGATGGATGTGTACAATGGATTTTTATCTAAAGACCCAGGGCACTGAGCTCTTGCTGAGATAAATCAGGAACAAGGCTTTCAGATCCTCTGCACCACAGGAAAATGGGCTTCGGCTTCCCAGGTGTGGGTCAGAGGTGGGAGGACCGGGTTTTGTGGTTGCATATTAACTCTCTGACCTCCACTAGATAGCCAGGTGACAGCTGCTGGGAGCTTGCTTTGAAGCATGACATGCTTGCGGTACTTCAAAGGGCACTGGCCTCTGGGGCAGGTTTGTTTGCAGGCCACACCTGGTACCTGCCAGCCCCAGCACCGCAGCTGGCCGGCAGGAAGCCCCAGAGAACCAGCCCAGGGTCTCTCTAAGGAAATGCCTCCAACTGATAACCAAAGGGAGAAAGCAGGGGGTGGGGGTGTTGCCTTGAGATGAATGAACAGCTTGAGCCCTGGCCTTCTTGGAAAACCTAATAACTTCTCGGCCCAGGTCAGTTCCTCCCAGCTCAGAAAGCAGCGAGTATGAAATTTTGCCTGGAAAATGCCCTTTGTGGAAATTCAACCTGATTCACACAGGGGAGAAGTCTGAGCTGGAGGGTTTAATCAAAAGTGTGAGGTAGAGGGCTTCCCTGGTGGCTCAGCGGTAAAGACTCAGCCTGCCAGTGCACAAGACACGGGTTCGATTCCTGGTCCAGGAAGATGCCACATGCTGCGGAGGAACTAAGCCTCTGAGACACAAGTACTGAGCTTGTGCTCTAGAGCCGAGAAGCCACAGCAAGAGAAGCCCCGTCTCACTGCAACTAGAGGGAAAAACCCTGAGAAGCAATGGAGACCCAGCACAACCAGAAATAAACAAAAATCAATTTTTAAAAACAGTGCAAGGTGAAGGACTTCCCTGTGGGTCCAGTGGCTAAGACTCGGACTCCCCATGCCGGGGGCCCAGGCTTGATCCCTGCTCAGGGAACTAGCCATGTGCCACAAGTGAAGATCCCGCACACTGTAAGGAAAATTGAAGATCTTGCCGTGCCGCAGCCAAGACCCGGCGCAGCCAGGGCGTGCTGTGTTTAGTCATCTCGGTCCTGTCCCTCTGTGACCCCACGGACTAGAGCCGGCCAGGCTCCTCTGTCCATGGGATTCTCCAGGCAAGAATACTGGATTGGGTTGCCATGCCCTCCTCCAAGCAAATAAATAATACATAAATAAAAATAAATATCGAAACAAAAAGTGAAAGGTGAGCAGAGTGCTAAGGCCATAAACTCTGCTGGGAAAGCTGACTGGGAAGCTACCCCAACCACTGAAGCCAGCTGGCCAAAGGGGCACATGGCAGTCAGATCCAGACTGGAAGTAAGCCCGGTCTCAGCCCCAGTGGGTTATGCAGCACTTAGCACATACATTATGCTCCACACCATTGCCAGTCACCTGGAGCAAGCAGATTTCTGCAGTCCCACTGAGCACGAAGAATTAGAGTCCCTACTTCATACGTATGGGTGTTGCGAAGGGGACGGAAACAGAGTCCACAAAGACGTTACAGCCTAGTGAGACCGTCAGCTGCAGACCTCCTTTTCGGTCATCTGGCCTCTGAAAACAAACATCCTTAGGTCTGAATCAGAGCCCTTACATTTGCTTCCTGTGAGACCCTGGGCAAAGGCCCTGGCGTTTCTGAGTTCCACCCTCAGATAGTAGCTATGATGATTCAGTGAGCAAACGCAGGGCCCAACACTAGCATGGTGCCTGCTCTTCGCAACCCCTCAGCAAATATCAGCTGACAGTCTCAGCGCTGTGGCAGGAGCAGAGGTCATTAGGGGGGATAGGGCCCACAAAAAGCATGTCCCACCCAGCTTACGGGTCTCGCTGACGGGCAATGAGCTGTGTCTGCACTCCTAGCTCACTGGTTTCTGGGGGAGGAAAGGGCCAACACCAGCTGTTTGTGGTCAGGCGGAGGACGCTGAACTGAGTAAGCATCCCGAGTCCGGTGTAATTCTCTTGCTACATCCGGCCTGGAGGCCAGTGCGGCAGCCCCCACCCCAGTGAGGCCAGGCAGTGTGCTGGGAAGGTGCCGTGCTGATCTCAGCCCACTGCACAGCGCGCTCAGCCCACGGCCTTGTTCTCTGTTTAGTAATTCTATTTATTTATTTTTTTGGTGGCACTGGGTCTTCGTTGCTTGCTCTGCGAGGGCTTTCTCTAGTTGCGGCGAGAGGAGGCGGCTCTTCCCTGTGGCCCTTGGGCTTCTCTTGCTTTGGAGCACAGGCTCCAGGCGCACAGGCTTCAGAAGTTGCAGCGCACGGGCTCGGTAGTTGCAGCTTTCCAGCTCTGGGGCACAGGCTTAGCCGTTGTGGCGTTCGGGCTTCATTGTCCTGCTGCAGGTAGCATCTTCCCAGACCAGGGACTGAACCAGTGTCCCCTACATTGGCAGGTGAATTCCTATCCTCTGCATCACCAGGAAAGTCCCCGTGAGTTTGTTGTGAGGATTAAATGAGATCATACATGTGATGCTGTTAGCAGAGCAACTGGTACAGGTTAAGGACTCCACGTTCACCGCTCTTTATGAGCTGAGGTACAGCCATCGTCCCTGGAACAGCAAGTGATTGCTCTCCCTCACTTCCCTCCTTCCCGTCACCGAGCCAGCCGGCCAGTCACTGTCGAGCGAAGAAGACAAAGGCAGAGAACAGGGGCTGGTTGGGCTCTGAATCCTCACAGGCATTGCAGTGGACTGGAAAGAGCACTGGTTGGAATCCAGGAAGACCCAAGCCTAACCCTGACTTCACAAGGGACCACCCAAGCCACCTGACCCACCCAAGCCTCAGTTTACCCATCTGTACAGTGGAGAAAGGTGTTGGAAAAATTAGACATAAAGTATGCAAAATATACTTTCCTGGTGGCTCAGACGGTAAAGCGTCTGTCTACAATGCGAGAGACGCGGGTTCGATCCCTGGGTCAGGAAGATCCACTGGAGAAGGAAATGGCAACCCACTCCAGTACTATTGCCTGGAAAATCCCATGAACAGAGGAGCTTCGTTGCAAAGAGTCGGACACGACTGAGCGACTTCACTCACTCATGTAAAACACACAGCCCGATGCCTGGTTTACCATTGGTGGTACCCAGTTTCTCTAGGGGTTCTCTCTTCGTGCATTTTATCTATTCCCTTTGAGCAGTTGCTTTGTCAGTTGTAAAGGCCGTGAAGACTGGCTCCAAACACAGAGCCAGATCACATTACAGCAAACATCATCGTTTTTCACCAGAAGAATGAGTACACATCACACGGAAAAAAACCCATGTGTCAACAGCATCAGCCATGCTTCCCATAGGCAACGCCGTGGGTGAGGCTGGAACCAGACAGAAGAAAAAAAGAGCAGGAATTTAATGAACACACACCCTTCCCTTTCTCCCCACCACCTCCTCCCATGACTTTTCTCGTCTCTATTGCCAACCAGGCAATGCCCTCCAGGCCTTTAACATACACACACGCCACACCAAGTCTTCACCTTGGACCTAGCCCCTCTTCTTCATATAAGTAGGCATTTGTGACACAGCGTGCCAAAAATGACCTGACCTTTGAGGCCAGATGCATCTGTGACTTCCCAAATGCCAAACTCCTGCTCACACTGGCTCAATTCTTCTAAGACCCCAGCTCAGCCATTTCTACCTTCTTTGCCAAGGCCAAAACATGTAAGGTCTCTCTCTATTCTAGACCTCTTGAAACACCCTCCGTGGGGACTCCCCCTTCCAGGACAATTCTCCTGTTGACCCTCTTAATGGCTGCTTCAAAAATATGTACCCCATAATTTACTTCCTCCCTGGAAAGCAACCCTACGCTGTGAGCATGGAGCTATTAATGTTAATACCGCTGCTACCACTATCATGATAAGGTCTCTTTATTAAAGCATTGTACTAAGCACTACAGATATATTAGATTGTTTTATTTCTTCCAACTACACAGTAATTATTGTTTTCCAGTTTTGTAAATAAGAACACTGAGAATCAGAGAGCTAGGGTCACCTGCACAGGGCCATAGAGCTAAAGCAGAGCAACTCTGGGATTTCCAACAGCTCGGTTCATTCATTCACACGTGCGTGTGCGCTCCGTGGCTCAGCGTGGCCATGGACTGTAGGCCCCCAGGCTCCTTTCCCCATGGAGGCAAGAATACTGGAGTGGGTTGCCATTTCCTCCTCCAGGGGATCTTCCTGACCCAGGGATTAAACCCCAGTCTCCTGAGTCTCCTGCACTGGCAGCTGGATTCTTTACCACTTAGCCACGTGGGAAGCCCTGCCTTCATCCATCCATCCATCCATTCCCTCAACATTCAACTCTTAATTGCTGAGCGTATACTCTGTGCCAGGAGTAGAGACAGATGTTGGTACCTCAACAAACAGGACAGGCGCCATTCCTGCCCTAGTGGGACTTCTGCCTTCACTGTGACACCAAACCGTTTTTCTTTTTAACCATTACATGGATGCCTCTCAAGTCAGAGACCAAACTGTTGTCCTGCCGAAATACGGTTCTGTATGTCCTAACCTGGAAAGGGACTGGTAAGCTGACTTACCTGCCCGATACACCAAATCAACACCCGGGCCAAGCAAAGGGAAGAACTTCTACCTAGTTCTGGAAAATCCAGCCTGTAGTGTGGAAGTTCCACTCTAGACAGCTGAGATCTCTCAGCTCCAGTCTTGCTCAACTGGACTCCAGCCCTCACCCAGGGGCCCTCACCCCCGTCTCCAGCACTGGGTTCCATCCTGCCCGAGAGAAGGCATCTCTAACAAATGCTCCAGCCCACTTCCTGGTCGGGCCGGCTCAGCCGCGCTTCTGGGACTGCTTCTCTATCTCTTCCGTACACAGCCAGTCCAGACAGGCAGGCTCCAAGTTAGTGTTTACCGTGATTTAGAAACACTGAGACGCTAACACCACAATCTCTTTCTCTGGAGCCTCTGTGCCGCCCATTGCTCAGAGTACAGAGAATATGACATAACAGATGTCCTTGGATGAAAGACGCCCACAAAACACAATTAATTCCTTATATGTCCTGGATGCCCCCCAGTTGCACCAGCCTTATGGGCTTCCCTGATAGCTCACTTGGTGAAGAATCCTCCAGCAATGCAGGAGACCTCAGTTCGATCCCTGGTTTGGGAAGATCCCCTGGAGAAGGGAAAGGCTACCTACTCCAGTATTCTGGCCTGGAGCATTCCGCGGACCGTACAGTCCTTGGGGTTGCAAAGAGTCAGACAGGACTGAGTGACCTTTACTTTCACTTTTCCTTCCACATCCAGTAAGAATATTTTAAAGGCAAATACTCTTTTTTTTTTAGAGTGAGATTTTTTTTCTTTTAGGTTTTATTTATTCACCTGTTGGCTGCCCTGGGTCTTCGTGGCTATACATGGGCCCTCTCTTGTTGTGGCAAGCAGGGGCTCCTCTCTAGGTGCCGCGCTCAGGCTTCTCACTGCGGTGGATTTTCTTAGAGTACAAGCTCCAGAGGGAGCTCTCAGGCTCTTGAGTGGGCTCAGGAGCTGAGGCGCTTAGTTGCCCCTCAGCACGTGGGGTTTTCCCAGACCAGGAATCAAACCAGCGTCCTCCACACTGCAAGGTGATTCGTGGCCACTGGGCCACCAGGTAAGTCCCCACAACACTTTTCTAAAAGGTCACATTCACCCTAAGAGTCCATCTTCTTCCGGTGACATGAGAGGGTGGGAGCTTTAGAGGATAGAGGGCAGATTTCCTCATGGCAGCCAGGACTGAGGGAGAGTTTGGAGCATAGGGGGAAAGTACTGAAGATGCGGGGAACTGACTTGGCCCACGTCAGAGTCCAGTACCAAATCTGGCCCCGTTTTCAACATCACAAGCCCCTCAAATCAAGAGTCAGTTAGGTGAAACGTAAGATCTGCTTTCTTTTCCTCTTCTTCCCTCATAACATTTCTCTGTAGATAAAAATCTGACATATTTTAGAGGAAAAAAATAATTTCCATAGTACCAAGCCATCATATATTTTATAGTTTTCAGACGATTTATTACAGCATACTGACATAGCATTTTGAGGAGACAGCTCAAATTTCAGAAAAGAGGCCTTCCACGTACATGTCCATAAGAAAATAGAGTCTGTCATCCACAAATAAGATGGGTTTCATTTAATATTCGTTAAAGTGTAACTTGCTTTCAGCTCATAAATCTTGAAATCAGACTCTGCCCCACCCCACTCCATGTACTATTTTCATTGGCCAAGTCACTTTTTCTTTCCTTTGACACTTTATAATTTGTATTTAAATATGAGACACAGCTGGTTTTGCCAGTAGGGTTTCTGGTTTGGCTTTATAAGAAAACACAGAATAAAATCCTCAAAGATTTACCACAGGTGTTCTGTTTTCTCCTCGTAGTGAAATAGTACATTGTGTGGCTACAAAAGGGGGATAAAAAAGGCAAGACAGTGAAATAACCTGCTAGAATGCAGGGAAGAAAACATATGAGACTGGGCTGATCGGCAATTTCAGAGCAGACACTGTATTTTAAGGGGTAGGTCTACCTCTCTGGCGGCGCTCGTGGTAAAGAACCGCCCTGCCATTGCAGGAGACATAAGAGATATGGGTTGATTCCCTGGGCCAAGAAGATCCGCCGGAGAAGGCCATGGCAACCTCCTCCAGTATTTTTGCTTGGAGAATCCCATGGACAGGGGAGCCTGGCAGGATACAGTGCACAGGGTCGCAGAGTCAGGCATGGCTGAAGCGACTTAGCACACACCCAGTGCATCTCTATAGGTGTGCCTACTCTATCTGTCCCCTTGAAAGAAATCGCCAGTGCTGAGGATATAAAAACTTTAAGAAGGATGTCCAAACTCACAAAGTGGAGAGAGACTCTGTGTGACAGAGTTCGTGGGGGCGGGGGCGGGGGGCGGTGATGGCAACGGAATTCTTAACAGATAGACTGTTCTGAGGAGGTATGCACCATTTCCCTTTTTGCTCAGATGGCAAAGATGGAACAACAGTATACTATGTGGCCTACTAACTGACCAAGCCAAGTTCCTATCAAGCCAGTGGAGTGGGACAGCCAAGCATTTGTCCATAAAAACACACTACTGTCAGAAGCAGCCTGGTCTTGACATGTGAGGGATGCCCTAGATGGGGCCTAATTGCCAGAGAGCTCTTTCACTAAGGGAAATGATAAAAAGAAGACGGGAATGAAGATGATAACTAAGGTTTAGCACCTAATACGGATGAGGCACTGCTCTCAGCACTTAGTGTAATTCACTTAATCCTGGTAGCGACCCTGTGTGCAGGTACAATGACCGTCACTATTCTATGCATTAGGGAACTGAGGCCCAGGGATTTAAGTGACTGGATCTTGATCACACAACTAGCAAGGAATGAACCAGAATAAAACTGCTAAATACAAAAGTCTTTGGAAGGGCTCACGACTAGGTACCATGATGAATACCATCTACTCTCTTGTTTTATGTTCTCTGCAGTCAGGTGGCAGGAAACACAAGCAATTTGGCCATCCAGGAAATCTTGAAAGGTCTTCAGAAATGTTTAACCTATTCCAAACTTCCCAGTTCCTCTGGCGCACTAGCCACTAACTATAGAAAGTGCACAATAAATGTATCTGCATTCTTTTTCCTGTTCTCAGTGCTCTAATAAATGTAGCGTGTTGTTACTGAGTCACTAAGTCATGTTCAGCTCTATGCAACCCCAGGGACTGCAGCACACCAGGCCCCTCTGTCCATGGAATTCTCCAGGCAAGAATGCTGGAGTGGGTGGCCAGGACAGATTTCTAGGTCATAGCAACCTGAAAAATTCCAATGTAGGGAGTCTGAGATGGGATCTGGCAGTCTATTCTACGATCTGCTTTCTAATGTCGGATGTGTTCTCGCCGGGTTTGTTATTTTATTCTTGCCTGTGTTGGGTCTTCATTGCTGCATACAGGCTCTCTCTAATTACGGTGCATGGACTTCTCACCACAGCAGCTTCTCTTAACCTCTGAACTACCAGGAAAGTCCTCTAACTTCCAATTTTGAAATAATTTGAGATTACCAAAAAGTTGCGAAAATGGTACACCGTTTCCATATGTCATTTACCCAGTTTTCCCCAGTGCTAACATCTTGTGTAACCACAATGCAATTATCAAGACTAAGAAATTAACTTTTATCCAATGCTGTCCTTACTTGGAGTCATACTTCTTTGGTTTCCACCCGTTTCTCATCAACATCTTCTTTCTTCTCTAGGATTCCACATTGCATTGAGTGGTCATGGCCCCTTAGGCTCCTCCAAGCTGTGCAGGCACTCAAGGCTTTCCTTGGCTTCCCTGACACTGTTGAAGAGCAGTGTGAGATATCTGGTCGCATGTTGCTTAATTTGTATTCGTCAGGTATTTTCTCGTGATAAAACTGATGTTATACAAAATGTTATCCAAGGTGAAACTGACGTTGAGCAAGAATTCCACAAAGGCAGAAGTTCCTTTCCAGTGCATCATATCAGGGGTATAAGACACCGTTGCATCTTATTACTGATGAGCTGCGGTGGTGTTTGCTGCATTACCATTAATACTCAAGTGACATTTTTCCTTTTTTACTCAATAAATACCTTGAGGAAGGTACTTTGAAATGCTGCAAATATTATCCTCTCTCTATATATGTGTGTGTGTGTATATATATATATACTGCAAATATTTGTCCTCAAACTTTCATGCACTAGTACTTGCAATAATTATTACTCTGGGGTCCTAGTGGTAATTTTCTATTTCCTTCATCCCCTTTCAGTTTATTAACTGGAATCCTTGTGTAAGGAGAATTGTTCCTTCCTTTCATTTATTTATTCAATTATTTACTGATTCACGATGGACTTGTAATATTAATCTTATTCTGAGTTTTAATTCAATGCTGTTAGTTTCTTTTGTTGTTCAAGATAATCTAGCTTTTCAATATGTACTTATTTAACTGTTTTTATTTTGGCTGACTCAGGTCCCAGCAGGCAGAACCTCTCACTGCAGCACAGAGGTTCTCTAGTTGGAGCTCGTGGGCTTAGTTGTTCCGTGGCGTGCAGGATCTTTGATCCTTGAGCAGGGATCAAACCCCTGTCCCGTGCATTGCAAGGTGGACCAGCAGGGACAACCCAAAATAATCTTCCTTCTGAAGGCTGGTAAGGGAACCATTAACTTGGCCTCTCTCATCTGTCTTATATGCAAGATGAAAATGATAATAATGCTAGTCTTACAGTGTTGTGAGGATTTAAAATATCATATATCTAAAGCCCTCAGCTCATGGCTTAGCATACAGTAAACTCTCGTATGTATTCCGTCATATCATTGCTATAGCCATCACATTAATATATGTGTCAGATACGAAGAGGAGCCAGTGACACCATGAAGCTTGGTCGGTTGCGGAACAGATGTGAGAGAGTCAAATCATGCAGGAACTCCATTCTGGGGACAGAAGAGCAAGACCAGCTGCCACTACCCAGTCAGTGATGGGCCAATTGCGTGCCCACCTGTTCATGGATAAACACTCGAGGTCCCATTCAGTTCTAACATCGTGTGATACTACACAATCTCAGATGTATGGAGAGACTTGATAAGTCACATAAAGTCAGGAACAGTACCCCTCACAATAACTTCACAAATTCAAAATCACAAAATGAAATCCACAGAAATTCACAAAAACAGGTACTTTCCTGGTGGTCCAGAAGCTAAGACTCTGTGCTACCAGTGCAGGGGGCCTGTGTTCAAGCCCTGGCCCACAGGACACCACTGAAAGAGCCCGCAGGCTGCAGCTAAGGCCTGGGGCAGCCAGATAAGGAATCCAAAAATCTCACAACAACAACACCCAAGACTTGCTGCCGGATAGAAAGAGCGAGGAGGAAAATGAGGACGATGCTACACGCGGCTATTTCCTTGCCAGGCTCAGGCTTCGTCTCTCGGTAAAACCCCATTATTCCCCTGATGTGTGACAGTCGTCTCGGGGCCACATTCGGCGTTGTTTTCTATCATTCCTATGATAAACTAGGAACATTTTTTCATAGCATTTATAATTACATTACTGTATGCTAAAAGTTCATTTATAAAAACGAACAGTTTTTTAAATTAACTTAATTTTTATTGAAGGATAATTGCTTTACAGAATTTTGCTGTTTTCTGTCAAACCTCAACATGAATCAGCCGTAGGTATACATATATCCCTTCCCTTTTGACCCTCCCTCCCATCTCCCTCCCCATCCCACCCCTCTAAGTTGATACAGAGCGCCTGTTTGAGTTCCCTGAGCCATACAGCAAATTCCCATTGGCTATCTACTTTACTGTAAGTTTCCATGTTACTCTCTCCATACATCTCACCCTCTCCTCCCCTCTCCCCATATCCATAAGTCTGTTCTCTATTTCTGTTTCTCCATTGCTTCCCTGTAGGTAAATTCTTCAGTACCATTTTTCTAAATTCTGTGTACATGCATTAGAATATGATATTTCTCTTTCTCTTTCTGATTTACTTCACTCTGTATAATAAGTTCTAGGTTCATCCACCTCATTGGAACTGACTCAAATGTGCTCCTTTTTATGGCTGAGTAATATTCCACTGTGTATATGTACCACCACTTCTTTATCCGTTCATCTGTCTATGGGCATCTAGGTTGCTTCCATGTTCTAGCTATTGTAAATAGTGCTGCAATGAACAGTGGGATACATGTGTCTTTTTCAATTTTGGTTTCCTCAGGGTATAGGCCTACAAGTGGGATCGCTGGGTCATATGGTAGTTTTTGGAAAATCCCATGGACAGAGGAGCCTGGTGGGCTGCAGTCCATGGGGTCGCTAAGAGTTGGACACGACTGAGCGACTTCACTTTCCCTTTTCACTTTCATGCATTGGAGAAGGAAATGGCAACCCACTCCAGTGTTCTTGCCTGGAGAATCCCAGGGACGGGGGAGCCTGGTGGGCTGCTGTCTATGGGGTCACACAGAGTCGGACACGACTGAAGTGACATAGCAGCAGCATGGTGGTTTTATTCCTAGTTTCTTAAGGACTCTCCATACTGTCTTCATAGTGGCTGTATCAATTTACATTCCCACCAACAGTGCAAGAGTGTTCCCTTTTCTCCACACCTTCTCTAGCATTTATTGTTTGTAGACTTTTTGATGATGGCCATTCTGACTGGTATGAGGTGATATCTCATTGTAGTTTTGATTTGCATTTCTCTAATAATGAGCGATGTTGAGCATCTTTTCATGGTTTGCTAGCCATCTATATGTCTTCTTTGGAGAAATGTCTGTTTAGGTCTTTTCCCCACTTTTGATTGGGTTGTTTTTCTGGCATTGAGTTGTATGAGGCTGCTCGTATATTTTGGAAATTAATCCTTTGTCAGTTGTTTCATCTGCTATTATTTTCTCCCATTCTGAGGGTTGTCTTTTCACCTTGCTTACAGTTTTCTTTGCTGTGCAAAAGCTTTTCAGTTTGATCAGGTCCCACTTGTTTACTTTTGTTTTCATTTCCGTTACTCTGGGAGGTGTGTCATAGAGGCTCTTGCTTTGATTTTTGTCATCGAGTGTTCTGCCTATGTTTTCCTCTAAGAGTTTTCTAGTTTCTGGTCTTACATTTAGGTCTTTCATCCATTTTGAGTTTATCTTTGTGTATGGTTTTAGGAAGCATTCTAATTTCATTCTAAAAGACATGAACACTTTTAAGAAGGAAATAAATGGTGCCATTCATCTGTCTAGTTCATTCGTGCAGTATCAGGATCTAAGATAGTGTATTCGTGTGAGCTCAGAAATCATGTGTTGATTATTAAATGAGAGAATCAAGAATGAACAAGTCATTCAACATGCATATTAGAAAAGTGGGGGGAAGCATTTCTTGAGAGGATAACAATAACAGATCACTTTGGAGAGTAGAGCTGGGATCAGGGGCAAAAAAATTATTCCTCATCTCACCCAGGTTTAAAGGGCCCAGAGGTGTGTTGATATGGGAGCCACCGCCACTGCTTTCTCTCCAACTTCCTTCTCTGAAAAAAGACCCTTTAACACTGGGTCCTGAAACTTACATGGTGAATGAAAGGCACAGGTCCAAGGTCCTGGCCCCAGTGACAGGCTCAGAGCCCTGTTCAGGATCTACATTCGACTCAGATGCTTCTCCCTCCCAAAGTGAAGGACAATTCATAAGCACCTCTGAAGGTAACTCCAACATGCCCCATTAATACCATCTCCAGACATACTCCAAAATTAAATCCCTGCCTTGTCTGTTTAACTGACCACACTGTTTCATACAAACATTTAACCTGCTTGACTCTGGTGGGGAAACACTGGCTACAGGGCCCACACTGGGGAACCGCCTCACAGCCAAGACACAGTTCAAGTCCACTGAATCGGTGATGCCGCAGTGCAGAGATTAAGTAACTGTTAACATTCAGGATTACATAGAACTAGGCACTATCAGGATCCCAAGGTCTGATTCTAAACCCAAGTTCTGACTTCTTTATCAAACTGCCTCTCACTTCATTTGTGGGCCCTCTGTGTCCACATCCTGGGTCAGATGCAGGAGAGAGAGGCTCTACACGAAATTGCACCCTATAGTGAGCAGTTATAGCACAGCGGATGTTTCCGGCGTGATCCCAATCCACGTCATCTTTGATGTCTTCCGGTTGGCTTTTCTCGTGTTAAGCACATAAAGGCATCTACAGGCCACAGGTACCAGGTCAGAGAGATAGCCTGACCTGTGCTGGCAGGAAGCACAGAAATTGGCACTGAATCGAAAGAGAGTTTCAAAGACTGACCAGCCTTCCTCCAGCCACAAGGGAACTACCATAACCTGAAGCCCATTATCCTGCAGGCAATCAAGCCTAAGCTCTTAAGAAGAAAAATGTTTGGAACCTTGAATCCATTACTACTAATAAACCCATTAACTTTTCATTCTAATAGAAATAGAAGCACTTTAAAAAGTGGTTCCCAAGGGCACTCAGAGGTCATCAAGCAAATGAAGTGAGAGGCAGTTTGATAAAGCAGTCAGAACTTGGGTTTAGAATCAGACCTTGGGATCCTGGTAGTGCCTAGTTCTATGTAATCCTGAATGTTAACAGTTACCTAATCTCTACATTGTGGCAGATTCAATGCACATGAACTTGGGCAAACTCCAGGAGATGGTGAGGGACAGGGAAGCCTGGCATGCTGCAGTCCATGGGGTCTCAAGGAGTCGGACATGACCTGGCTACTGAACAGCAACAAAGCTCTCCAACTCAATGGTCTCCATCACAAAATGGAGAAAATAAATAATTCTCCCATAGCATTGTTAGTGTTTAATAAGATAATGGACTCAAAAGCATAGCACAAACCGGGAATACAATAAAGGTTAGCTTTCTGTCCACAAACCTGCCTGAGCCAATCAGGGAAATAGAGGAAGACAGTGTAAGAAAAATGTTAAGAATGAGGTTTTAAGTCCCTTTCCCACTTACCTTTGTTTCTAGCTCAACAGAGAATGTGTCAGAACAAAGAAAGTCAAAGAATCCACAGCATGAGTTGCAACGAAGAGTGTGATGAAGTATTTGAAATGGCACGATTGTTCTGAAAGAAGGAAGCAAAGGGCAGGGGGTAGTCCAGGACAAAGTAACTGGGTATTTTTCATGCCCAAGTTTTGCATATTTTAGAACTTTCTGGGCTATTTCCCAGGGAAATTAAAGAGGAAATTTCCTATTTCCCATCACAAAATCATTTAACTCTACTTTCTTCCCAGGTGGTCCTAGTGGTAGAGGACCTGCCCGCCAATGCCGGAGACGTTAGGAGACACAGGTCCAATCCCTGGAGTGGGAAGCGCCCCTGGAGGAGGGCATGGGAGCCCACTCCAGTATTCCTGCCTGGAGAGTCCCATGGACAAAGGTGCCTGGAGGGCACCTGCCCATGGGGTCGCAAAGAGCCGTAACCGAAGCATCGAACCACATGGGCAGGCAGTTCAGAAAACCCAGAATGTGGGAGAATGGCCACGGGAAGGTTCACGCTTGCTTTATCTCTCCACTGTCATTATTTTCAACATGTGCATACCAGAATGTTGTTGCTTCACGACACAGAAAACACAGATCAGCAGGTCTTGGGGGTTTGCGGGTAAGGAAGAGAACAGGGTGTATACACTGTATACACTCCAGCCTGTGGTCATTACTTACGACAAATGCACGACACAGTGCCGCGGGCAGAAGATAGATGTGATGCTGCTTTAGGAGATAATGACCTTGCAAAACAGGTGGTCAGGAAAGCCAGGAAGTGACTGTCACCAAAGCCAGGCTAGAGGTGACTCCTAGAAGGGAAGCAGGGAGTGTGGTCTGGAAGGCACACAGAGGAGGGGCTTCGGGGCTGGCCCTGTTCCCTTCCTTGATTGAAGGGTGTTCACTTTGTAATTATTGATTATACTACGTTTCTGTTTTCTGTTTATATACTCTATTTCATAATTTTCAGAAGGTTAAAGAAAGAAAATATAACCCGCCCTTCATTGAGGAAAAGACGCCTTACTGCAGAGTAGGCTTTTAAACATCGTTCTCCGTTGAGGTCTGTGTTCTTGCCATAGATTGTTATTCTGGAAGAAAGAGAGGAGGGAGGGTTTTTGAGGCAGCACAGGAGACTGCGGTTAATGCTCCAGTATAGATGGCATACCAGAGATTCTTTAAATACTGGAGTATGTTTGGGGTATATTTTTTTTAAGAGAGTAACTATTCTAAAGTCAGAAATCACTTGGAATTCACAAGACGCCAGAAAGTTCTCCATGGAGTAGGCAGTGTTCACAAAATCAGTCATCAGACACAAAGACAGGGGCTACAAACAGGGTTATGAACTCATCAGAATAAATGCAAAGTTTTAAGATGATATTAAGAACTCAGTTCTTCTAGTTCAGGGCATAGCGGAGCCTCGGGGCCTCTATGTGAAGAAAATCCCTCCTGTGTTTGGCATCTGAGTGACTCACCCAGAAAACCATCCGCTGCGTGCAGCAAAAAGGAAATGAATCATGGAAGTTTCTGACCTTTGCCCTTGTCATCCCAGTAAAGGGAAACCACCCACAGACGGTCTCAACAGAGCTGGAGACAGGGCAGTCACACGGGGCACAAATAATGATGTAAATCCACTGGCAGAGGACGGTGAGACAACCAGGTCTGGATAGTGCAGCTCAGGAGCTGAGAGTATGGATAAGCACTCATTTCCTGCTACAAGAAACCTGGCAGTTGATATATTGAAAATGGATAACCAACAACGGCATGGAATGGCGAACTCTGCTCAGTGTTATGTGGCAGCCTGGATGGGAGGGGTTTGGGGGAAATGGATACATGTGTGTATATGGCTGAGTCCCCATTGCTAATCAGCTATGCTCCAATATATTAAATAAAAATTTAAAAAAAATAGCAGTTGAACTGGCATTGAAGACACTTAGGCAGGATCCACTGGCCTCTGCTGTCAACAGTTATCGGGACCCCTCCCACCAGTTGCTGGGGTGGGGTAGGAGGGGTAGAATAGAGGAGAGCAATGATCTGGATGCCCCTTAGATCTCCATCGTAAGTTTGATATTCGGAGAATTTGCTTTACTTGCTTAGAAGTAGGCCAAACTCATGTGAGGACGACAGTTGCAATGAGTTTGACAGAATCATTTACGATGAAGAAGGTGGGAGCCCAGTGTCTGCATTCAGAAAGGCAGAGAGTTTATAATAACTGGCAGAGAAGTCTTAACACAATCTAAAGAATGATCTACAGCCCTGGCCCAAAACATCAGGTGGTGATTTCATTCTTCAGCCTACTCAGGATACCTTCAAAATGTTAATTAAAGAGCTAAATAGAGTTCATCCAAAAACATGAACAAAGTAGGAAAAAAAAGATGCCCACAAAAGGAAAAAAAAAATCCCTCTAAGGGACCAGACGGAAAGCGTCTAATGGCCTACATTACTGATCAAACGTGCATTCAAGGACTATACTTGGAAGCGAGATTGCTCTCAGCCTCTCCAGTAACCCACCAAAAGCAAGGAAATAGGTGAGCTGTAAAGTTCAGAGTCCTCAGTTCCCTGCTGAGCTGTAAAGTCCAAAGTCCCCATTTCCCGCCACCCCAGGTGAGCTTTCTAGTGTAGTTTTTCTCGTAAGGGCCTAAGAGAGGTAGTACAGCTTCTACATGCCTTATCACAAGAGAATACACCATCCCTCCCAAAAGCATCACCCACACTTTTACCCCCAGGATGCACTCAGCGACAAAACCTTGCCCTGGCTGGTTAGGAGAGTGGGAATTAGGCACTCTTAGGCCACACAGCTTAAAGCAGAACTCTGACCTGAGCTTGGTGACTCAGGTTGATGGAGGACATTGGATACCAAATATGGTCCAGTCACAGGTCACGAATGCAGATCAGAGCCGACCTTAGAACCTTTCCTCTCCTTTCCACCTCCCACATACCCCGACTCTGGCCACTGTGACATTCCCACCCACTCCAGCAGAAACCAGCTTCATTAGAGAAAGGAGATTAGTCACTACCAGGTAGACAGGATTTCTTGGACCGCGCCCTGTTACTGCCTTCAGTATTTACTGATGGATATGGAAGTGATTCAGCCTTCTCTCACAGCAGAGACTTAAAAGATGATCCTTTGCGCACTATTAAATGATTTACATACAATTGGTATCAGGACATCCCAGTACTAACTTCCCACTCCCTTTATGAACTTCTATCCCCATTTCTTCGGGGCTTTCCAGGTGGCACAGTGGAAAAGAAACCGCCTGCCAATGCAGGAGATGTCAGTTTGATCCCTGGGTCAGGATGGTCCCCAGGAAAAAGAAATGGTAACCCATTTCAGTATTCTTGCCTAGGAAATCCCATGGGGAGAGGAGCCTGGCAGGCTGCTGTCCAAGGAGTTGCCGAGTCGGACACCACTGAGCAACTGAGCACAGAGAAACCCCATTTCTTCAGTAATTTCAATGAAAACACTAGTATCTTTTCTGTGACAATAATAATAACAATAATAAACTTTTAAATAGCTCCCACCTATTCAATAGTCACCACATGCTAAAGGTTTTACAAACATTCATCCTTTTAATCTTCATTGTAACCATATTATAATAGGTACTATTTTCATCCCTACTTTATACATGGAAAACCACAAATTAGAGAGGTTGTGTCATTTGCCCAAGTCAAGCCAGGATCTGATTTGGGACCAGGTAAAGTAAGTCACAAGGATTTAAGCCCAGAGCCATTCAACTTCAGAATCTGAGCTCTTCATCATCACACTCTAGGTCCTAGGAGACTGAGGCAGAAGAAGAGAAAGTGAATTGTATTTGTTGCCCCATTAATTTTTCTCACCTTTTCCTTACATTCAGGTAAGTAGCAAGCAGTAGTGGGGAAATATAATAAAGTCTTATTTCCATGTGGATATCCCACCTGTCATCTATAAGTTTTTGTTTTTTTTCTTTCTTTCTTATGTGTAAGAAATGAGAAAGGAAGAAAACTAACAGCAGGATTCATAGTTTCTAGCTTGATTTCCCTACTCCTTGAGAACGGGGATTTTGACCTTTCTGAAAAGATGATTTTTCAAGCTTGACCAATAAAAACCCCATCAGAAATACCTCATCAAGCACATGCTGAAAGGAACCAATGGGGTTTAGCTTCTCATTTGGAATTCATGGGCTGACTTTTGCTGGGAGCAACAGGAAAGGGAAGCAAATGACCTCTGATCTTCTACCTCCATGTTTAACCTGAGCTAACCTCTCAAGACTGTGCTGTGTGTCCCGCATATCCTTTAGGATTGTGACAATCACTGTGTAGCAATCATAGAAGAATTAGATAGTTTGCCTCTAATGAGTACCTGTTCGCCAGAGCTTGGCATTTAATAGCTATTTTTGTCTGTTGCTGATGAACAGTACAGTTGGTTTCTGATTTAGGACCTCACGATATCCAAAACAATATTTTATTTTAATTAGCAGCTTAGAGCTTTGGAATTTCTTTTGGCTAATCAAAGTTTTAACTATGAGAATAGAGAAAAAGTATTGCCAAGAGAATCTTAACTTTTAGATTTCAACTGAGTATCCCAGTAGTTGGAAATATTCTAGAGAAATTAAAATCTTTGGGGGAAGAGAGAAAGAATTATCTTGATTCTCTTCTGATCTGGTTTAAACTCCATATTGTATCAGACGTTTTGTCCTTAAGAACACAGGTTTTAGAATCAGACAGAGCTGGTTCAAATCCTGGTTTTCCACACTTATCAGCTCTAACATAGGCAAGTTATTTCTGTCTGTGTGGACTGATCTCCACTTATAAAATGAGTTATGACGACTAAATGCATCTTCTATGAAAAAGATCCAGCTCAGCGCCTGGCACAGATTAAGAACTTAATACATGGCAGCTTACATAGGATAGGAAGGGAGGGTGGGAGGAAGGGAAGGGAGGGAACAGGAGGGAAGAGGGGAGAGGAAAGGGAGCGGGGCAGAGAGAGAAGAAAAGGAGGGAGAGAGGGAGGCAGAAAGAAGTCTGCACTATTTCTCCAGCCAACCAGTGTGAAAATTGCAGATGCCAAAGACAGGATGACCTCTGCAGCCAGGTAAGGCTCAGCAGCACGCGATTCACCACAAAACGCTGGCTCCAGAGCAGACTTGGCTCCAAGAAAAGCCTCTTTAGGACCCGTTCACAGGAGCCTTAGTGATTTTCAAGGCATTTCTTTCCAAGAAAAACTCACTCATATCACATTCCCATGGACTGGAAAGGGGACACCAGAGGCCAAAGACAGAACTCGCCCCTTCACTGAGCGGTAGAGGGAGAATTTGCTACGATAACCAACAATAACTGGCATCGAAGAAAAAGGCTTTTGAATCCAAACCCAGCTAATTGGCAGGAAGAGAAGATTGAATAAAGGGAGCCCAGGAACCCCGCAGAACTAGAGTGTGAGTTCCATTTAAGCCAGAGCCATTAAACAACTGAACCCAAGTGACTTGAACCATGTAGGTCTCCCACACCCAGATCTCTGGGTCACATAACTTCTTCCCCAGATAAAACCAGTGGGAAACTTTCGAGTGGAGTTTGATAATCTTGAAACAGAATAGTAATGGCAATTTTTATATCTTTGATTCCAGCTGGCAGTCTCGTCATGGACTTGGCAAGGGGAGAATCACCAAGACTTGCCCAAATGAAGTTTCATCATTAGGGATGCATAATTGATTTCTGAATCAAATTGAGAAACCCACAAGTACCGTAA
This sequence comes from Capra hircus, assembly GCF_001704415.2. Lineage (NCBI taxonomy): Eukaryota > Metazoa > Chordata > Mammalia > Artiodactyla > Bovidae > Capra > Capra hircus. The sequence goes on from NC_030812.1 coordinate 5,318,091, forward strand.
TGAAGGTTAAAGTGCACACACACACACACACAAGCCCCATTCTGAACCTTGTTGATTAGAGTCAGAACAAAAATGCAAACCAAATTTCAGCATATAACAAGCTATAAGTAATGAAACTGGGGAGGGGCAGGGGTGGGGGCAAAGCTACAAAATAAGCCAAAGAGAAAATTGCCAAGTTCTCACAGAACATACAGAGAATGGGAGGAGAAAGCAGGGTGGCTGAGAGAAAAGATTCGAGAAGGAAACTGTGGGAAAATGTGCAAGTGCCTTGAGGAGGAGCCAAGTCTCAGTGGGTGGGAGAGATGAAATGATAACATCTACTGGCCACCCCAGCTCTGACCAGCTCTGACCTGAAGGATCAAGAGCCTCCTTAAGACCCTGAAGGAAGGAAAGGACCTCTGGAGCCGGCTGTGGGCAGCAAGAGCCTCAGTCATCTCAGAGCCACGGGCCAAGGATGTGATTGGGAATGACAGTGATGACCACGATTAGCGTAATAATATTTCTTCAGTCCCTCCATCGTTATTGTCCCTGTTCAGTCGCTCAGTCCTGTCTGACTCTGCAACCCCATGGACTGCAGCATGCCAGGCTTCCCTGTCCTGTACTATTTTCCGGAGTTTCCTCAGACTCATGCCCTTTGAGTACCATGGAGGGCTTTTCTCTTCTGAGGTCCTCTGTAGAAAGAGTGTATGTGCAGTTACTCGGTCGCGTCCAGCTCTTTGTGACCCCACAGCCTGCAGCCCGCCAGGCTCCGCATCCATGGGAGACCCCAGGCAGGAACACTGGAGTGGGCGGCCGTTTCCTTCTCTAAGGGATCTTTTCAACCCAGGGATCAAACCGGAGTCTCTTGCACTGGCAGACGGATTCTTGGAAAGTCCGTGGAAAGATAACTCCCATCTGTTCTTCTCGCAGTTGCTCTGTTCTGAGGGGAAGTGGCAGGAAGGGCTCACATGGCCGGGCTGCAGCAGACGGAGGTGGAGGACGCATTCAGCCACTCAGCTGGAAGCGTGGAGCCACGACACGCCGCTCGGCCCCTCCATCTGCCATCTGCCATGTGAAGCTCTGTCTCCCCCTGGGATTCAGGGATTGCCACATACTGGCAGCTGCCGCAGTTATCAGCTCCCTAGGATGACTGCAATCCCCAGTCAAGTCCTCCAAAGCAGGGCAAAGAACGTCGGTTTCTTCTGAACAGCCTTTCCTCACCCATTCCTCACCCTTGCTTTCATTTCCCTTTTTGCTTGGGTGAAAGGGTACAGTTCCAGACCTTGCTACTTGAAAAGGCCTATCTCACTGCTGACTTGACAGTTCCAGCTGGATGACTGAGCGATATCACGGACTGAACTCATCCACAATGGACTCACAGTCCTCCCCTCCCCTGTTCCCCCTTCACGTCCCCCCTTCATCTAACTCAGCCCCTTCCCTTTGCCGGCACCCCGCCCTGTCCCTCAGCAGATGCTGCCGGTTTCCCACCAGAAGAGACCCAGGCACTCACCGCCTCTCCCTCCAAACTGGGCCCCGTGCTTCTGCCCCCGCCCCCTCCATGGGACACTGCAGGCTGACTGGTTCTGTTCAACTTTAAGAAAGGTCACGGCACCCCTGTGTTCAGACCCTCTGATGATGGCCAGTCTCAGCTGGAGTAAAAGGTCAAGTTCTCGCAGTGGCCAAAGGCCCAGCACACTCTGGTGCCCAGAGCTACTCTTCCTTGGTGGGTTTCTCCTTTCCCTTTTTCTGCCTCCACTCCAACCACTGGCCTCCTGTTGCTGCTTCAAATATGGGAGGTAGTCTGGGGTTGCCAGAGTTAAAGACACTTTTACATTTTTTTCTTTTCTTTTTAAAAAATGTATCCATTACTATTTTTGGCTGGGCTGGGTCTCTACTGCTATGAGGGCTATTTTCTAGTTGCAGCGAGCGGGGCTACCCTCTAGTCGCCATGCACAGGCTTTTCCTTGCTTCTCTTGTCTCAGAGCATGGGCTCTGGGGCTCGCAGCAGCAGGAGTTGCGGCTCTAGGGCACAGACTCAGTAGCTGTGGCATACGGGCTTAGTTGCTCTGCAGCATGTAATATCTTCCTGGACTGGGGATCGAACCCGTGTCTGCTACATTGGCAGGCAGATTCTTAAACCACTGAGCCACCAGGGAAGCCCGAATAACCAGATTTAAGAAACAAAAATAAAAGGCACCATTTTTTTGGGTATCATTTTGCCTCCCAAATTGCATGGCACATACTTGTATTTTTAAGTTATATATAATTGGTATGGAATTCACATTTCCTGAATTTTCTCTGGCAAGCCCAGGTGCACCCCCACCTTGGTACTGCTTGTCCCCAGTGCCTGGATACCCTTCCTCTGATACACATGCGACTCACTCGCTCACCGTCTGCAATCCTTTGCTCGAATTCCACCTTGGGGAGGCTTCACTAGTCACATGAAAAATTACAGTCTGGTTCTTCCTACCCTCTTTCTTCTCTTTCATTTTCTCTAAAACATCCTTTATGCTTTATGGTGTTGGTATCCCCCAACTGAGACATAAAAACCCCAGGACGGCAGGCTTGTTTTTTTGTTTCTGCCCTGCTTGTTCACTGCTGTGTCCCCAGCACCGGGAACGCCACCTGACACCTGAAGACTGTCAATGGATAGTGTTTGAATGAATGAACAAAGAAGTAAACCTCTCAAAGCTGCTGAGAATAAAACGGCCAAATCAAATTGCCACTGATTCAAGGATTCTTATACTCTAACCTCCATTCATTTTGAGATGACAAAAAGAAGCCCACCTCACTCCCAACTGAGCAACCTCAGACTAAATCACCTTTCTTGACTCCCCACAATAAGGACTGTCTCATTTGATATCAATTTTGACTTCCCTGGTGGCTCAGATGGTAATGCGTCTGCCTACAATGTGGGAGACCCAGGTTCAATCCCTGGGTAGGGAAGATCTCCGGGAGAAGGAAATAGCCACCCACTCCAGTACTCTTGCCTGGAAAATCCCATGGACGGAGGAGCCTAGTAGGCTGCAGCCCATGGGGTCGCAAAGAGTCAGACATGACTGAGCGACTTCACTTCTTTAAGTTTGGAAACACCAAACATCACAGAATTCATGTAAGGCATTAGCTTACCTTGTTTAGCACTTTACAAAATACCTTCAGTACATAAACACCTTCCAAAGGCCTTCAATATATAGAACCAAATTCAAAAGAAAGAAAGATTTTCACATGGGAAAATGTGGTTTCCATCATAATGATTATGTCTGCAAGGACAGTAATACCCAACCCAATGTCAAATAATTCAGTAGAATCTCTGTCTTACTACACTGCTGAAAATGTCCTCCTTAGCATCCCACTGAAACTGTTAATGCGATCATATATAACTTGTGAAGATGTATTCTCAGTGGATAACAGCCTGGCTTTGTATGTTGTGTGTGTGATTTTAAGAGACCTACAGCCTGCATCCCCCATCCCGAATAAGGCAAGTTCAGTTAGCTATGCAACGTGTGGCGGTTTTATAATCATCAGAGTCTCTTTGGTATTTATGTTGCAGCATGTGAAAAGAAGTATGCGTTGCTCTGTGCTCCAGGGTGAGCCAGTGCACAGCCTCTCTAATTTTCAAATGGAGAGGAAAAAACCCACTTAGAAACTTAACTCATTCACACACTGCAAGCCACTCTTCTTGAGTCCTCCTGGAAGAACCTGGTGAACACAGGTGTGTGCCTTGGGCTATCAATGCAGTGGTTCACAGCCTCGGCTACACCTTGGAATGACTTGGGGAGCGTTAATTACTCATTGATCCCCAGATCCTATCCCAGAGTATCTTATATAATTGATCCTGGGTGTAGCCTGAACCCTAGGAGTTTTTAAAAAACTTTCCAGGTGAGTCCGAAAAACAGCCAAGGGAATTCTCTGGCGGTCCAGTGGCTAGAACTCTGCCTTTCCACTGAGGGGTTCAATCCCTGGTCAGGGCACTAAGATCCCGAAAGCCATGTGGTACAGCCAATAATAATAAATAAAAATAAAAAACAGCCAAGGCTTGAGAACTACTGTTTCTAAAGTTTCCTAGAAATGCACAATGAAATAAACCTTTTTCAGTTTGGATGAGAACCCATGTTTCCAGGTTTTCAAAGTTTCTTTCCAGTGTATAGTGAAGTATGTGAGCTGGAAGGGAACGACAAAAAAAAAAAAACAAAAAACAAAAAAAAAAACCTCTCTCAGATTTTATCTAAAATCAATGTGTACTGTGTGAGGGGGAAAAAAATTATCCAGGGTTTAATATAAACAAAGAAAGTTTCAGTTCAGCAGCCCTGGGAAACTCCCCAATTTAACGTAGCTTTTCAATGAGTCTCCAATTCTCACGTGGCATAACTGTGGCAGCAGAAAGAAGAACTGACAATGTGTTCTTTATTCACACCAAACACGCCAGTGGACTTCAAAAGAAAATCAACATTTACAGTTTAATTACTGTTTATTCCCTGTATTCAAATCAGCTTTTTCTGTGGCTGCCCCTTTCTAAATGTTCAGAAGGGGATTTAATCATCTGATCTAATTCTTACAAAGAATAGAAAGTTATCATTATGACAGCACACTGAAAAAAATCATTAAACAAATGTAAACTAAACTGGATGAAGCATAACCACACTGGCTATTAAAAAAAAAAGAACTCTAAGATAAGTCAGATCATTTTTTAATAAAAATCTAGACGTTAAAAAAGCTTGATTCCAACTTCCTGAGTTTCAACCTACTGCATCTAAACTAGCAGAATGAAATGCATCAGTGAAAAATATTAGTGTTCATAGTCAAAGCAGTACCATCCAAAGCAGTGCTATCCACTAGAAATACAATGCAAGCCACTTCTGTAATTTGAATTTACTTGTAAATGTATTACAAAGGGAACACGTGACATTAATTTTAATCATTTATTTAGCATTTACCCCCAAATAACCAAAATACTATTGCTTCAGTGAAATAAATATTTAAAAAATCATCAATAAGATAGTTTATATTTTTTTACTACATTTTTTGTACTAAAAAAGTATAGACTCCAGGGTGCATTTTATATGCATAACTCATTGGAAAAGACCCTGATGCTGGGAAAGATTGAGGGCAGGAGGAAAAGAGGGTGACAGAAAATGAGATGGTTAGGCAGCATCACCGACTCAATGGACATGAGTTCGAGCAAACTTTGGAAGATAGTGAAGGACAAGGAAGCCTGAAGTGCTGCAGTCCATGGGGTCACAAAGAGTCAAACACAACTTAGCAACTGAATAACAACAAGCATGTGTCGGGTGCTAAACGGGACCGCGTGGGTCCACGGGGCTCCTAGAGTGGAAAGTATGGGTCTGAATCAAGCCAATAGCCTGAAAATTAAAGTGGAGATGTTCTCTTCCGGTTTTTACTTTTTGCCAAAGCACCTTTGCGACTCTGTGACCCCAGCGACAGTAGCCCATCAGCTCCTCTGTCCATGGAGAATCTCCAGGCAAGAATACTGGAGTGGGTTGCCATGCCCTCCCCCAAAGCACCAGGGCTTCTCTGTTAGCTCAGCTGGTAAAGAATCCACCTGCAGTGCAGGAGACCCTGGTTCGATTCCTGGGTCAGGAAGATCCGCTGGAGAAGGGATAGGCTACCCACTCCAGTATTCTTGGGCTTCCCTTGTGGCTCAGCTGGGAAAGAGTGCGCCCACAATGCAGGAGACCTGGCTTCAGTCCCTGGTTTGGGAAGATTCCCTGGAGACAGGAAAGGCTACCCACTCCAGTATTCTGGCCTGGAGAATTCCATCGACTGTATAGGCCATGGGGTCTTAAAGGGTTGGACACAACTGAGTGACTTTCACTGCAAAGCACCTTTAGCTGTACTCAATAGAAGTCTAGGCTTCATGAAAATGATCCATGCTGAGCACTTTCTACCTATTAAATACTCTTTTGCAGCTTTGCTAGAAATAAAAAATATAGTTTGGTCCTTTCTGCACTATCATAATTCATGTTAGCTTTCCACTAGACAAAAAAGGAGAAATGTGATTGCGTTTGCTCTCAATAATCCCAGAAAATTAATAGCAACTTTCACCAACATATGGCCTATCCATGCAGACACTTGTTTTAAGACCTTCTTTCCCTTTGTTAGTAATATTTATTGATTAAATTCAGATGACTCACTCTATTTTTATTAACTGCAATATTTGAAAAATGTTTCACAAACACCTAGGAAGTAAGAACAAGCATTTTTCAAATCCTGGGATTCGAAATTTTATTACAAGATCCTGACAGCAGAGTCAGCCTCTCATATAGTGCAAAGGACTATCATTGTAGACAATGTTTTTACAACACCCAAGACACTTAAGCTTATTCTTGACTTTCAATGACCTATCCAACAGGACTTGTTTAAATTTAACCTAAGTCAACTTCCCATAATATCTAGAAGAGATCCAGGCAATCTTTATCTAGGCCTCTTTCCTTACACTCTTTGAAGTTACATTATTTCTTAATCACTCTTCAGCCATTGGTAAATACACTGCCTTCTCCAAATCAAACAAAAAGCTCCATGTTCTCCAGCTAGTAGATGATGTCAGAAGAAAAAAGTGAAGGAAACATTTATATTTATGCCACAAGTCAATGCATCGTGACCTTTGCCTCTGCCTTTCAAAAAAGCAAATCAGATAACGAATAATGGCATTGAGTTTATCACAGGAATGAATTTCAAGAACCCAGTTATCAGTTTTGTCATTTACTAAGAGCACTGGAGTGCAGTCATAATGTGCTGTGCAAACATAATTTGTCTTCTTTGCAATGGCTTCATTTTTCCATGCGTGAAGGCTGCACGTTTTGAAGAATCTTTAAACTGAGTCCTTATAAAAGGGAATGGGGAATTCTGAAGGTTGAAAGGTGTATTTTTTCCTCTCTTCTGAAGGATACAGTCTCACCACTGGAAAGGATTTCTGTTTTGATATATTTAGTATCCAAAAAAACAGAATCCACCAAACCTGAACTCCCTCCAGAGCCTAACCTCACACAATCCATCGTTTCATCTCTCTAGCTGCTGTTGTATACTCCTCCCTTCTATCAGGATGGTTTCTTTACTGCCCCTTCCACCCCTCAACACCACATACTTATTTTCATCCGCTGTCTTTACCCATTGCCTTCCACACACCTGGAGAATCCCCAATGCCCAAGTGAACCCAAAAACCAATATCGATAAAAGTACTGCACTCTATACCTTATCACTTCTAGGTCTGGGTTTGCAAGACTAAAATTCCCAAGGCTCCTTTATCGTCCATCATAGTAACCATTGCCTGGCCTGACACTATAATCTAATTAACCAGGATTCTCACAAGAATGCTTGACTAAATCTGACAAAACACCTTTTATTCTTAATTATGCATTGCAAGGAAAGGAATATTTATCCAAGGAAAAACTTTTTGCATATGCCTGTGTTTTCTATGTGAGATGTCTGGGGTTTTTTATTCTGCTAAGATATACATATTATAAAATTGACCCCTTAAGCCATTTCTAAGAGTACAGTTCAGTGGCACTGTGTGTTGATACAATCAGCTTGTACAACAATTACGACCATCCATCACGACCATCCATCATCTCCAGAGCTTCATCTTCCTAAACTGAAACCACCCACGAATCAGTAACTCTCCATTCCTCCCATTCTGCTTTCTGTCTCTGCATGTTTGACTACTCTAGATACCGCATAGAAGAGGAATCACACGATGTTTGTCCTTCCGTGTCTGACTTTTCTCAGTTAGCATAGTATCCTCAAGGTTCGTTCATGTCATAGACTATATCACAATATCCTTCCTTCTAACATTCCACTGTAAGTGCCTACCACACTTTGCTTACTCGTTATCCGTTGATGGGCTCTTGGGTTCGTTCTCCCTTTTGTTCTTGTGAATAAGGCTGCGATGAACATGGGTGTACAAATATCTCTTCAAGCCCCTGCTCTCAGTCTGTGCGTATGGCCAGAAGTGGAGCTGCTGGCTCGCACAGTAAGCCTATGCTCAATTTTATAAGAACTGCTGAACTGCTTTCCACTGGGTCTGCCTCATCTTACTTTCCCACCAGCACATGCATAGATTTTTTAATTATAGCAAGATACAAAGAAGTAGAAATGTGGGGTTCCACTAAAAGACACTTTTAATATTTTCAACCATTATTTAACTTCATTCTCATATTACCAAGAGATGGTGAAAACAAAACTTTGCCCCTAATCCTGAGCATTTTTGAGAACTTTGGATCTTTCATACTACACGCATAACTTTGGTCTAGAAGGGGCTCAGTGTATTTTAGCATGAAACACTTGCATCAAACTCACTTGCAGACAGTTTCCTTTGGTCTTTGTTTTTTTTATTTCCTCCCTCTCCCCCTTTTTTTTAGCAGAAAGCAACTTTATCTGAGACAAACTATCAAAGGAAAGGCTTCATTTACCCTTTGAAGCTTCTTAATAACCTCTCATTCCCATGTCCCTCATGGCAAAATGAAAATTCCCATAATTTATTTAAAAAAGAAAATCAGAAGTTTCCACAGTAGCTTGCTCTTAAAAGTTCACACATAGGTCTTTTGAAAATTTGGAAAGTATTCTACTTCCCTCCCTCAGCTGTCTCCCACTCTGATCAACCTTGCATCTACAATGAATTAAATTCTGTTTTAAATCCTAGACACATTGACTGCTCCTTCTCACCTCTGGTACAGGACTAGGATGTTACTGAAATACCAGTTGGTGACAGAAATTAATTTCTTAAATCACAAGGAAAAATAAAAACGCTAAAGTCATATAAAGAGGAGTCTTGAAATATCTGACCTGACCACTTCTGAATTAGATTTTCTCTCTTCTTTAACCGATGTTTACTATTATTGCTATTATTTTCATTATTTTAGAGCCTTCCAAGACACATAGCACTTAATCCCGTTCCATATTATTATCCCCTTGATTTGCACGCTTGCATTTTGTCCTCGAGCTACAGTGCGTGTGTGTGTGCTAAATTGCTTCAGTCGTGTCTGACTCTTTGCAACCCCATGGACTGTAGCCCACCAGGCTCCTCTGTCCATGGAATTCTCCAGGCAAGAGCACTGGAGCGGATTGCCACTTCCTCCTCCAGGGGATCTTCTTGACCCAGGGATCGAACCTGCGTCTCTTACGTCTCCTGCACTGGCAGCAGGGTTCTTTCCCACTAGCACCACCTGAGAAGCCCCCAGCTACAGTGCAAATTCCTTCAAAGGTGGCTCTGCATCTTCTAGTTCTTTTTATTCCCAAACTTTTCCTTAACATGGCACTCACTCATGGCTCCAAAGAAAATACTTGTCTGACTGTTTTATTGCCTGAGGACTATGTCAGTTCACACTGTGGGCTCCCAATAAAATATTAATCAACAACCTCTTTCTCTATGGGTTCAAATGAGTCATATCTGAATTTCACACTTTCTCTAAAGTTCCTGACTCACTAACTCCAGTATCTAACCAGTGATCTGACTATACTTGGATTGACCAAACAAGGGCACAGGCGAGGCATGCGTCTTACACTCTGGGTGTGCTGCATTCTTGAGATGGTTTACCTAGATTTCACCATCTTAAACTCACCAGACAACAAACAGTTGGCAAGTGGACAGCCAAGGAGAGGGGAGACACTTGGAAATACCAGAAATTCTGCAGGGAGGGACCCAGTTTTAAGTGAGGAATAAGTCTTCAATAAGTCCACTTCATGGACAAGAAAAGAGGCCGCGAACGCCAAAGCACACAGGACTGAAGTGAATGGGAACCGTGCGCATCCTCATGGCACAGTCTATTTGCCCCCATGTGGTCAGACAGCCCATCATAAATGGAAAAGGGCTCTTTACTCACAGGAAAGGATGATGACAGCCCGACCAGGGCCAACAGTGATCATGGCAACAGCTGAGCACTGAATTTGTACTTAAGCAATTGCTAAGCCACTTTTTTTTTTTTTAACAACATCCCTGCAAGTCAGGTATTAAAATACCCACTCTAAGGTGAGGTTATTTAGATTAAACATCACACCCATTTACTTGAACTGCCCTGGTATTTAGTCCTAAAGCTGCTGGACTCCAAAGTGCGTGCCGCATACATATTTTATCAGTCAGACTAAGCCAGACTGGCCCTGAGAATGTGCTCTAACCTCCACTTCTCCTCGGAAGAGAGCTTGGCACTGGCCTAATAACCTTGAACACTCTGCTTTACAGCCTGGTATGTCAAGAGTTTGTTTAAAGTACCACGAGAACAGCACATAACCTTAACCTGACTATATAATTTGTCACCCAAACCAGATCTCTATGTCCCGGAACAAATGTTTAATCAATTGGATCACCAGGAAAACAAGCATTAACTTGGACTATCCGAAGCAAACTAGGATATAACTACATACTACCCTCACCTACCTAGGACAGCTATTTCTGATAGCAACACTGTAAATTAAGTGACCAACTATTTGAAGAATTGAATAAATGAAGTAGTTTTAAGGACGTCCCTGGTGGTCGAGAGACTGAGATTCTGTACTTACACCGCAGGGGTATGGCTTTGACACCTGGTAGGAGAACTAGGATCCTATAGGCGGTACAGCATGGACACAGATTTTTTTTTTAGAAAAAGTATTTTTAAAGCTAGGTCAACTGAACTATAATTTACATACAGTAAAAACTGACTATAGTAAGCATACAGTTCTATGAATCTGAACCATCATGAGTGGTATAACCACCATAAAAATCAAGAGTAGAATATTACACTGCCAAATTTAGAGCTAATTCTCTCTCTGATCCCAGTCTGTCCCTATAGTCTTACTTTACTCAAATGTTGAATTGAAGGAATCCTAGAAGATGGCTTTGGAGCCTGGCTTCTGTCAGCCTAACACATCTGAGATTTATCCATGTTGTTGCATGGACCGGTAGTCCATTCTTTTTTAAGTAGTCTCCATAGTATGAATGTGCTCCAGTTTGTCCAGCTATTCGTTAGTGGATAGATATTTGGGCTGTCTTCAGTTTTGGGGTGATTTTGAATAAAGCTGTTAGTAAACATTCACATGTAGGTTACTGTGTGGACATGTGCCGTCATTTCCCTCATGTAAATATCCAGGAGTAGGGATGATGGATTATATTGGCAAGTATAGGCTGCTGCTACTGCTGCTAAATCGCTTCAGTCGTGTCCGACTCTGTGAGACCCCATAGACGGCAGCCCACCAGGCTCCCCCGTCCCTGGGATTCTCCAGGCAAGAACACTGGAGTGGGTTGCCATTTCCTTCTCCAATGCATGAAAGTGAAAAGGGAAAGTGAAGTCACTCAGTCGTATCTGACTCTTCGTGACCCCATGGACTGCAGCCCACCAGGCTCCTCCGCCCATGGGATTTTCCAGGCAAGAGTGCTGGAATGGGGTGCCATCGCCTTCTCCGAGTGTAGGCTAATATATAAGAAATCAACTACTAGTTTTTCACAGCATTTGTCCTTTTCTGTGTTTCCAGCAGCAAAGTATGAGTTCCACTAACTCTAATTCGGGCCAGCACGTGAGAGAAACGCTATCAGCATTTGCAGTTGCCTCCTTCTCAGTGCGTCATATCAGGTTACTTCAGTTTTCAAGGTGAAGATTGTGAGAATCCTAGGAGGGTACACAGTTGATAGGTGGTAAAACTTGGATGTGAAAATAGGATCTTGCTTTTGACTCTGTTACTTGTTGTCTCTGTACCAGACTGGAGTGAAAAACATTTGGAAAGACTTTGTGGAAGGCAGTGTGGGAAGGTCAAACAGGTGAATTAGGGTGCTGTTCTGCAGGGATTAAGTAAATATTAAAAGATTTTGAGCAAGATGGTAAGATGTCAAAAGCAGTATCTGGGATAGATTAATTGGACCACAATTTAAAGAAAAAGGCTTAGTGTCAGGTGAGTGAGTAAGCCTTTCTCTAATGAGAAGCCCAAACACAAGCTGATGAAGCACCCCTGGCTTTCCTCCAGATGTGGTCCAAGGAGCAGCCACAGCAGAACCAGGATCAGGCTGGTTTTTTTGGCAGGGGGGCCATGGGGCCTTGCAGGATTTTCCCCAACCAGGGACTGAACCTGAACCCTGGCGATGAAAGTGGCAAGTCCTAACCACTGGACTGCCAGGGAATGTCCCACATTAGGCTTTTATTATGTGTAGACGCCCGGGCCACATGGAGACCTCTGTTAAACCAGAATCTCGTTAAGTGTAGGCCCAACTGTTGACCTTTTAAACATACTCTCTGGGTAGTTTTTTAACACATTAAATGATTTAAAGAATTAAGAAAGCAAGATCAGGGCTTCCCTGGTGGACCAGTGGTGAGCAGTCTGCCTGCCGACGCACCCTGGTCCGGGAAGATCCCACACGCCACGAAGCAACTAACGTGTGCACCACAGCTACTGAGTCTGCGCTCTGGAACCAGAGAGCCACAGCTGCTGAGCCCTGAGCGGCCGCCGCTGAAGCCTGTGCACCCGGGACCCGTGCACCAGCGCTCGAGAGTACTGCCGCTCGCCACAACCAAAGCAGAGCTCGCAACAAAAGCCCAGCACCGCCGAAAATAAAATAAATACAATTAGTTTTTAAAAGAGAAAGCAATTTCAGCTTAATCAGGTATCAGCAAACTTTTTCTATAAAGAGGACTGTTCAGGCCATACAGTCTGTTGCCTGAACCAGCTGTATGATTTGTGGGGCTCACTGAGTGTTGAAAATGCAGAGTCCCTCATTCAAAAATTGTTAATAACTTCAGGATGGATACAGCAGAATATTACACCAAGAACCAGACCCTTTCACCTGGGTCTCTCTGCAACTGCTCAAGTTACTCGCCCAGGACGTTGCCTCGTCTGTCAGAACTAGTCAACTCTGCAATACAATTGACCCTTGAACATGGGTTTGAACTGCATAGACCACTTACACATGGATTTTTTTTCCAATAAATGTGAGCTACACTACTACACAATCCACAGTCCCCTATATCTGAGGATTTGGTACCCAAAATATGGAGGACCAAATATGACACTTGAGCATCCATGGATTTTGGTATTCACCGTGGGTCCTGGAACCGATGACTGTAGATACTACGGGATGGGATGACTTATTTGTCTCTGCCACCATCACACAGAAGCAACCACAGATGACAATGAAATAGACATCTATGAAATAAGCACAATTCCATCTGCAGGTTCATTTGGCTAGGTAAATCTTCAAGTGAATTTCATTGTACTGACAGTCTTGCCTAATACAAAGGGATGAACAAGTCGCTCTGACTGGGTTAAAAAACAAGGGATTGCTTAGACACCAAAAGAACATTCTGCACCCCAGGACTTCTCTGAGGCAAGTGTTAGTTCATGGCTTGTCTGTCATCTCTACACCGTAAGTCAGCGAAAATCCACTTCAAAGAAAGTTATAATCTGTTCAATTCTATAAGATTATCCAAAAGGTAAAGACAGTTTTTGTGACTGTGTCAGACGTCAGATTACAGCAATACGGACTTTTCTGTCAAAGCAGACCAAGAATAATTTAGGACTCACTTGAAATTGCACCTCCCATCTCGACAACGTTTAACCAGCTTTTTCCTGGATGTAATAATCCACTAAGTGTTAGATGTGTCCCACGTCTCTGACTTCACACTACTCTCTCCTGCCACACAGCATTTCAGACCTTAGCCACTCTCTCCACTAATAAAATTAGAACCACTCTTAAAAACCAAGATGATATGTCTATCTGGGACAACATTTTGTGAAAAGCAACTAGCTCAGATACACAGTAGGTGCTCAGAAAATATTTGCTCTTCTCTGGTGATAAAATCATACAAAGCCAAAAAATGAAAGAAAAACAGTATAATTTCACCAGAAGAGGGGGGGAAAAACTGTTGGCATATTTTCTAGTCTTAATTGTTCTGGTGCCCGTAGCCATGACTGTTTTAGGAAAACATGTGCTGCACAGCTGCAGATGCAGACCTGATTACCTCTAAATTAATAACGTGGAGGAGGGAATGCGTGCAGCTGTGAGAGCGAGAGTGCCAAGGAGAACCCCAGTGCAATACAATCCTGCCCACATTCGTAACTGTTTAGTTTATCATAAATATCTTTAAATAATCATAATAAAAATCCAACCCCTGGAGGAGAGGAAGCGCAACAGAAGCAATCAAACTTACCACGGCCGCTTCGTTGCTCTGGACCAGCCACTCGGGGGGTCACTGTCATCAGAGTCCCAGCTGCTTTTCTTTCTTGGGCCTCTGGCTCTGGGGACGTGGAATCTTTCAGCAGCTAAAGGGATCACAGAGGGGAGACTGCATGTACATTTCAGCGGTCAAGGAGCTAGCATTCACCATCTACACAGCTCGCGTCAAATACGGGAAGCTGGAGAAGAGAAATCACAGCTGGGAATTTCTGCTTAAGGTTCATCTTTCAAGAGCAAAACTAATGTAAATACCACATACGGGAGGACTGGGGGAGAGGGGTGGGGAAGGCTTTGAGCAAAGTGCGCAGATGCTTCCTTAAGACGCAGTGTTTCCCTAAACAGGCACCAAGGGGAAGAAAAGAAGGAAGGTTGTTGGTAACTTAGGGTCTGAATAATCTTGGGTTCAGTCAGTTCAGTTGCTCAGTCATATTCGACTATTTGGGACCCCATGGACTGCAGCACACCAGGCTTCCCTGTCCATCACCAACTCCTGCAGCTTACTCAAACTCATGTCCATCAAGTCAGTGATATCATCCAAACATCTCATCCTCTGTCGTCCCCTTCTCCTCCTGCCTTCTATCTTTCCCAGCATTAGGGTCTTTTCCAATGAGTCAGTTATTCGCATCAGGTGGCCAAAGTATTGGAGCTTCAGCTTCAGCATCAGTCCTTCCAGTGAGTATTCAGGACTGATTTCCTTTAGAATTGACCGGTTTGATCTCCTTGCAGTCCAAGGGACTCTCAAGAGTCTTCTCCAACACCACAGTTCAAAAGCATCAATTCTTCGGTGCTCAGCTTTCTTTATAGTCCAACTCTCACATCCATACATGACTACTGGAAAAACCATAGCTTTGACTAGACGGACCTTTGTTGGCAAAGTAATGTCTCTGCTTTCTAATATACTGTCGAGGTTTGTCATAGCTTTTCTTCCAAGGAGCAAGCATCTTTTCATTTCATGGGTATAGTCACCATCCAAATTTTGGAGCCCAAGAAAATAAAGTCTGTCACTATTTCCGTTGTTTCCCCATCTATTTGCCATGAAGTGATAGGACCGGATGCCATGATCTTAGTTTTTTGAATGTTGAGCTTTAAGTCGGCTTTTTCACTCTCCTCTTTTACTTTCATCAAGCATGCTTGGGGTTGGTGCACGGGGGTGACCCAGAGAGATGTTATGGGGAGGGAAGTGGAAGGGGGGTTCATGTTTGGGAATGTTTGTACACCCGTGGTGGATTCATGTCAATGTATGGCAAAACCAATACAGTATCGTAAAGTAAAATAAAGTAAAAATTAAAAAAAAAAAAAGAGGCTCTTTAGTTCTTCGCTTTCTGACATAGGGTAGTGTCATCTGCATATCTGAGGTTATTGATATTTCTCCTAGCAATCTTGATTCCAGCTTGTGCTTCATCCAGTCCAGCATTTCTCATGATGTACTCTGCATATAGGTTAAATAAGCAGGGTGACAATATACAGCCTTGACGTACTCCTTCCCCAATTTGGAACCAGTCTGCTGTTCCATGTCTGGTTCTAACTGTTGCTTCCTGACCGCATACAGATGTCTCAGGAGGCAGGTCAAGTGGTATGGTATTCCCATCACTTTCAGAATTCTCCACAGTTTGTTGTGATCCACACAGTCAAAGGCTTTAGCATAGTCAATAAAGCAGAAATAGATGTTTTTCTGGAACTCTCTTGCTTTTTCAATGATCCACTGGATGTTGGCAATTTGATCCCTGGTTCCTCTGCCTTTTCTAAATCCAGCTTGAACATTTGGAAGTTCTCAGTTCACATACTGTTGAAGGCTGGCTTGAAGAATTTTGAGTATTACTTTGCTAGCATGTGAGATATGTGTAATTGTGCAGTAGTTTGAGCATTCTTTGGCATTGCCTTTCTTTGGGATTGGAATTAAAACTGACCTTTTCCAGTCCTGTGGCCACTGCTGAGTTTTCCAAATTTGCTGGCATACTGAGTGCAGCATTTTCACAGCATCATCTTTTAGGATTTGAAATAGCCCAGCTGGAATTCCATCACCTCCACTAGCTTTGTTCATAGTGATGCTTCCTAAGGCCCACTTGACTTCACATTCCAGGATGTCTGGCTCTAGGTGAGTGATCACAACATTGTGATTATCTAGGTCGTGAAGATCTTTTTGTATACTTCTTCTGTGTATTCTTGCCACCTCTTAATATCTTCTGCTTCTGTTAGGTCCATACCATTTCTGTCCTTTATCAAGCCCATCTTGGCATGAAATGTTCCCTTGGCATATCTAATTTTCTTGAAGAGATCTTTGGTCTTTCCCATTGTATTGTTTTCCTCTATTTCTTTGCACTGATCACTGAGGAAGGTTTTCTTACCTCTCCTTGCTATTCTTTGGAACTCTGCATTCAGATGGGTATATCTTTCCTTTTCTCCTTTGCCTTTGGCTGATCCTGGGTTAGCTAAAGATTATCCTGGACTGTAGCCTGCCAGGTTCCTCCGTCCATGGGATTTTCCAGCAAGAATACTAGAGTCAGTTGCTATTTCCTTCTCTAGGGGATCTACCTGACCCAGGGATTGAACCTGGGTCTCTCACACTGTAGGCAGTCTCTTTACTATCTGAGCCACCAGGGAACCCCAATGTCGGTTTAACCCCGGATAAAGGCTAACACCCACATTATCAAGATTAATTAGCAAATTCATCGGTAAGAGTTTGGTTAAAGTCAAATAATCCTGACATTCCCCATTCCTATGTAAGAACACTTAAAGGATCTGAAAAACGTACAGAGTCCCACACTTGACCTGGAAGTTTTAACTCCATTTTTATTGGAAAAGAAAGATGTGTTCTTATGAAATCAGGAGGATTGAGTACTCACCATTTTGGTAAAGAATCTAAACGCTATGGGATTGGAAGAGAGAGGAGAGTAGTTGGCAAAGTATGACTTCATCTCTCTGAGTTCAGATTCCTTAACCATAAATTGAATACTGCTTGAGGCCTAGGTTTGTAAATATAATCATAAAAAAACTGTATGCCTGGCATGCAGTAGCCCCATGTCATCAGCTAAACCTGAGTCTGAAGGAAATGTATGGAGGGTCTGGTGGGAAATGACCTGAGTCTGTGAACAGGACACTTGTATTAGGCAGCAAGAGAAACTGGGCCAAAATAACAGCAAAGGGTTTGTGTTAGGCTCTGGGTACCCTGAGGTTGGAAGACAGTTGAGGTCATGGAGCCGGGTCATGGGGCTTGTAGCTGGCCCTGAAGGCAGCAGAACTCACTTGGTATTTGAAGTGGTGTGGCAGGGACCACCAGCTCGGCTCCCGCCTCCACCGTCTCTTCATCTGGGCACAGGCAGCCCACCTTCCCAGACTCCTTTGCAGCTGCATGCGGCCATACAGTTGAGAACCAGCCAGCAAAACGTGTGGAGAAAATGTGTCCCACCTCAAGACCTAGCCCATGGAACACCTTTATGCCTGTTCTTCCTTGCACTCCTCCTCTTCCAGTTGATTTGGAAATGCTCAGTGGCTTTGTCCAATAGAGCCCCATCTCCAATCTAGAAGCATCCTGGACTGTTACTGAAAGTTTTTTGTTTTTTTTTTTTTTTCATTATGCTGATACATTTAGGTCTTTTTGTTACCATAGTTTAAAGTGACAATCCTAGCTAATCTAGCTAGATAGCTGAATGGTGAAAGCAGTACTTTAAGAAAATGGCATACCTGGGATCAGAGAAGGAATAATAAAACAAGAACTACCCTGAAAGATTAGTCACTCAGCCGTGTCTGACTCCTTGCAACCCCATGGACTGCAGTCTGCCAGGCTCCTCTGACCATGGAATTCTCCAGGCAAAAATACAGAAATACTGGACTGGGTTGCCATTCCCCTCTCCTGAGGATCTTCCCAACCCAGGGATTGAACCCAGGTCTCCCACATTGCAGGAAGATTCTTTACTGTCTGAATCACAAGGAAGCCCTAAGAACTACCATAGTGAATGCTTTATGTGCTAATAATAAATTATGTAATGTTTAATATATGCCAGTAATTGTTTAAAAGCACTTTGTGTATATTATCTGTATCAACTAATTTTAATTTCTGAGCTCTCTTAGATCAACACTACTATTATCCACATTTCACAAACTAATAAACTGAGGCATAAAATATTTAAACACTGCTCACAGTTACATAGCTGTACATAAGATCTCATTTGGTTCTTCCACTAACTGATGCTCTGAGGTGAGTATTTTTACCCCCAAGGACTGAGACTGAGAAGTCAAAATATATTTGAGAATACACGGTCAGCAAGTTGCAGAGGCTGGACTTGGCCCCCAAGAACCTTCAGAGCCCATATCCTATCACCCAGCCTCTCTCCCCAGAGTCTGGAACTCAGGAAATCAGTTTGGTGTCTTCTTGAGAACCAAAGAAGCTGAGGGAAAACTTTATTGACGCTTTATTGTCAGAGCTAATTATTCAGTGGGTTGATCTATCTCGCCACCGCTCTTTAGACTCAGTACTACCTTTCAGTAAAATAAACAACAAGCTTGAATTTCTCCAATCTGTGCAAATCCCATACATGTTACATTTCCTGAAGGGATTCTAGACATCTTTCAGCTTTCTTCCGTGAGAGCAGCTGTGATTGAAACTGAGGGCCTCCTCAGGCAACGGATTAATAGAGTGATAGGTTGATTAACAAATCCTTTAGAAGCTACTCAGAGTAAACTGCCTGTCTGTTTTCTTTTTTTATTTTAATTTGAATGGAAACTGGTGCCAGCAACACAAAAGGATGTTGCAGCCAGCCGGGATAAGAAAGTCCCCTGAGAGCTGCCCCTTTGAAGGTGGACGGAGGCCCTGAGGCACCAGCGGGAGACGCTGCTCAGGCCCCTTCTCTGCGCTTTCCTGCCTTTCTTCTGCCGTCGCTCTCCATCTCCTTCCTCACCCTGTTCCTTGTATTTCAGTCTCAGCCACACTGACTGAACACACTGACCTGAATGCATTCAACCCATCACTTTAGCATTTGTATTTTATAAGGTGTTTATCTAAGTCTAATTTGGGGGTGGGGGGGGGCAGGAATCCATGGTTTGCTATAAACTGAATTCCATGCTGCCTTCTGACAGGTATGACAGGTAGAGAGCTAACTACCTCAAGAGCCTATATCAGACCCTTCAAGTGACATTTATTTGCTTATTTACTTGTCAGTGAGTTCATTCAGTTTTTATGCACTCAGGTTTTTAGCACAGACCTCATCCTCATCAAAGTTCCTGGTCAGTAGGAAACATCAAATCGATGTTTGTGGAATAAATGAAATATTGATTAATATGTACTCAATGGGCTTCCTTGGTGGCTCAGAGGGTAAAGAATCTGCCTGTCATGCAGAAGACCCAGGTTCAGTCCCTGGGTCAGGAAGATCCCGTGGAGAAGGGAATGACTACCCACTCCAGTATTCTTGCCTGGAGAATCCCACGGACAGTGGAGCCTGGCGGGTTACAATCCATGGGGTCGCAGAGTCAGGCACAACTTAGCAACTAACAACGTGTATTGAGTGAATATGAAAAAAGAATAAATGAAAGGGGAAAGACGAGAGACTAAAACCACACAGTGGGGGTTGTCTGACCCTCAAGTACTCTCAACCACACACGTGCACACATATACACACCACCATCACCCGCAATGACAGTTTCCTAAGGCTTGGCCCGGGAATAGCAACAAGAGACGACTGCTTGGGGAGAGTGGTGGCAAGAGCCACTAGTCCTTGTCACTAATTCTTTAGCAGCAGCCAGATTCAGAATCCTCCCATCTTCTCCCCGTCCTGATGGGGACAGCGGACCGCTTCCATCCCATGTCTCCCTGAGCCTCAAGTCAGCTCCAAACTCAAGACTCCCCGGAAGAGATTTTGTCTTTACTGCACTTAAATTCCCTCCAGTTAGGACTGAAAGCTGGCTAGCTCTTACTTCTGTCATCCTAAATTAAACGCTGCTACCTTCTCTCTTACCCTCTCCTCTGCTAATGGAGTCTCTAACAAGGTGTTGTGAAAATCCACTGTGTAATTCATAGAGGTATTGTGGTAGCCCCTTCACAATCAAACTAAGGATGTCCCACATAAATAACAAAGCAGGAGCGACAGCGGGTATGTTTTAAGCCATCACCAGATGCTAGGTTTTATGTGCACTTCCTTTTTTAATTCTCTCAACAACTCTTTGAGATATTATTATTATTATTATTATTATCCCCTTTAATAGATAGGGAGGGCACTTCCCAGGTGGCCCAGTGGTATAGAATTTGCCTGCCCATGCAGGAGACATAGGAGACTCAGATTTGATCCCTGGGTCAGGAAGATCCCCCAAAGTAGGAAATGGCAGCCCACTCCAGTATTCTTGCCTGGAAAATTCCATGGACAGAGGAGTCTGGTGGGATATGGCTCTTGGAGTCGCAAAGAATCGGACATGACTGAGCACACACACACAGATGAGGAAAATGAATCTTAGAGGCACAGGATTGCCCCTAATCACACAACAGGGAAGCTGAGACTAAAAGCCAATTACCACAAAGTAAATGTTCTTACAAACCAGTTCACCAGGCTTCCCCGATGTCTCAGCAGGTAAAGAATGCTCCCGCGGTTCAGGAGACGCAGGCTCGCTTCCTGGGTCAGGAAGGTCTCCAGGAGGAGGAAATGGAAACCTGTATCACTATTCTTGCCTAAAAATTCCTATGGACAGAGGAGCCTGGCAGGCTACAATCCATTGGGTCACAGAGTCAAACACAACCGAGCAAATGAGCACACACCAGTATACCGGTTATTCCTAATACGCCGATCATCTAGGATAGCAGGGTGAATGCTGGAGAATCCCTGGCTTGAATCCTAACTGTACCACTGTGCTCTGGGCAGTAGTTAATAATGACTAACTTACAGGTTGACTGTGAGAACTGAAAGATGTAAAACACAGGAAGCCTCTCACCAGAGTATCGGGTACCGGCAATGGATTAACAAATATCCCCTTCATGTTTTCCACCCCACCATTTGCAGCCCTCATCCAGTGACTAGATGTCAAAGTAGAATGCATTAAATGCTGTCTGTACCCCAACAAAAGTAGATCACCTCAACCTGCTAGCCAGATAGAATGATTTAAAAACAAAGGCAAATTTTTCTATCGGGGAAGCACACGGCAGATCGTCTCCACCAGACGCCCCACAGGGAAGCCGGCACAGAGCTGCGGTGTTCATCCCACATGGACATCCCCCTCCAGGCTGGCTGGTGACACCCTGCTGAGAGCTTTTTATTCCACTGGGCACTCTCCCACTTCTCAGTTAGACTGAGGTGCTCAGTATGAGAATCATCAAAGCTCCAGATTCCGCCAACAAAGTGGCGCACAGTATAGCAACAGCTAAGACTCTTGAGAGTCCCTTGGGCTGCAAGGAGATCCAGCCAGTCCATTCTAAGGGAGATCAGTCCTGGGTGTTCTTTTGAAGGACTGATGCTTAAGCTGAAACTCCAGTACTTTGGCCACCTCATACGAAGAGTTGACTCACTGGAAAAGACTCTGATGCTGGGAGGGATTGGGGACAGGAGGAGAAGGGGATGACAGAGGATGAAATGGCTGGATGGCATCACCGACTCGAAGGAAGTGAGTCTGGGTGAACTCCGGGAGTTGGTGATGGACAGGGAGGCCTGGCGTGCTGCGATTCATGGGGTCGCAAAGAGTCAGACACGACTAAGCGACTGAACTGAACTGAACTGAACTGAACTGAACTGAATGCTTCTAGGGACCTCCCTGGTGGCCCAGTGGTTAAGACTCCACCCTCCCAATGCAGGGGACCTGGGTTCGCCCCCTGGTCAGGGAACTAGATCCCACCCTTGCCACAACCGACTTCACATGCCAAACATCCCTCCTACCACAACCAAGACCTGGCACAGCCAAATAAACAAGATGTTTATGTAAATAAATAATTTGAAAAGCTAATGCTTTGAGCTTCCTTATCAATACGGCCTAGGACAGGAAATGTTTCCTTTCTGCTTATTAAAGACCCCAGGAATTTTGGTTCATGTACGAGGCCGTCTTAGAAGCAGAGAAGATTACATCAGATAGTAAAATGATTTAAACAGCTGATACCTAATAGGCGGGTTTCAATTACTTGACTGTTTACTTAAAGTAGTGTTTATTCTACTCTGTTTTGTTTTAATCTTTGAATCCCTAGGTTTTTAATCTAGTGCCTAGAGCCAACTGTCTTAATTCTTATATCCATATAGAAGTTTAAAACAGTCAAGATCAACACCTACCAAAATACAATATTGTTTCTTGGCTCAAGTACAGATAGCTTGTGAAATATTGAGTTAATTTCAGGTAAGCAAATGCAAACAGAAACATCAATCTATTCAAACCTTCCTTCCCTAGCAATATTCTTATTCAACTAAATTGATATATAGCAGCACTCTACTGTATTAAGAATTACTGGGCTTTTAAAAAAAGTTTTACATCCAAAAAATATGTGTATTCACAGTGTTTAACCCAATACCCAGCATATGGTAAGCACTCACTGCTGCTGCTGCTGCTGCTACTGCTAAGTCGCTTCAGTCGTGTCCGACCCTGTGTGACCCCATAGACGGCAGCCCACCAGGCTCCCCCATCCCTGGGATTCTCCAGGCAAGAACACTGGCGTGGGTTGCCATTTCCTTCTCCAGTGCATGAAAGTGAAAAGTGAAAGTGAAGTTGCTCAGTCGTGTCCGACCATGGGGTTTCCCAGGCAAGAGTACAGGAGTGGGTTGCCATTGCCTTCTCCGAAGCATTCACTAACCAGCTGCTATTTTACAATACTTGCAGAAGTATTAGAAGTGGTAATAATAATAGTAGTATCTATCTCCTATGTGCCAGACACCAAAATATATTCATTTATATATATTTATAATCTCAAAATAAAGCCCATCTATGAGTTAGGAATCATCACTCCCATTTTACAGATGAGAAAAGAGTTGCAATAAATTATCAAGTCTACTGACTGGTAGAGCTGAGTATTGACTCTAGGATTATCTAATTCCAAAGCCCACGCATGCCTGGATCGGTGAGACCAGATCATGGCCACCAGAAATCTGCCTTGCGTGGCATTCAGAGGGGATCCAGTAACCATAGCCTACATTCCCTTTTCTCACGTCCCTGCCATCTCTCTTCTTTCCAACCTCAGGGAAGTCTGGTGGAGCAGTAGAACATGCTAGGGAAGGGTGCTGCGGAGGCTGGAGGTGGTGTTTAGACGTGGCCTGGGCAGCAGACAGCACGCATTTGCTTGGTTCACCTTGGAACGCCCTGGCATAGGGGCGCTATGAGCTGACCGGAGCCAGGAGGGCATTTTTCTGTTTGCCGTCTGCAGAATGTTATTCTTTGAGGCGCTTCCGCTCTGTTTATAGCTATGCCCTAATCATTAGCCAGCAGGGACTTTGGGAGGTGAGTGTTCTGGGAATACTTCCTGTCAGGTTTTTCCCAGCCTCTCTCTGGAATGCCTCTGCAATCCTCTCTGCAACTCTGGGGGTGGTCCAACGCGCCCAGAGGGACTCTGAGTTGTGTGGCTCAAAAGGATTCCCAGCACTCAACCTCAAAAATAGCTCAGGGCCCAAGGAGACTTCCCTGAAATGTTTCTGCTTAAAAACACGAGTCCGGCCTGGTCTCTACATGCCCCCCGTAGAGAAGTCTTCTGCCGCTTACTTTTAAAATTGTGTCTCACTGGAGGGTATTGACCTGTGTGCTGATTTTGGAAACTCTGAGAAGTGGGACAGGCTGCCAGCGTTCAGCTCTCTGTGAGAAGAAACTCTGAATGCCCCCAGAAGGATTCAGCAGAGGGACTTTGGCCTTGGTAGTCAGACACCTGGGAGACTGGGGCTAACCCTCCTGAGCCAAATGGGGCCAAAGGCTACCCGGATTTCCTGGAAGAGCGGAGGCGGCAGTAAGAAGGACGATGAACTGAGAGTCTGGGGAAGGGCAGTCCGGGGCAGGTCCTGTGTGGAGCCCTGGCTATCACACACACTGTCCGAGGAAGCCTTTCCAAGGTCCTCAGTGAAGGACTCAGCTCTGGGGACCTCACAAGATCTGGGGGTCACTGGAGGGACACTGAGATGGCTATGGTAGAGTCATGCTGATAAAGGCTTTGAGGTTCAACACTAAGCCGCTAACGATGCAGCTAGACCTTCTAGGAAAGATGAGGAGACAAAGGGGAGTGGGTGGGGGCCAAACCAGACACCACTGTTGCCCACGCTGAAGTTGTCTCCATGGTCAGGAGGACCTAGGGACGCGGTTTCTCATTGGTGCCATGCCACCCACGAGGACCAGATCAGCTCTTCTCCCCTTCCAGCCACCTGGGCTGACTCCCACCTGCGCTCCCCACCAGGACCGGGTCTCGTCTCAGCCATCTGTGACTCTGATTGTCCGCTAAAGCTTGTCTCCATCCCCAGCATCTTTCTTTGCTCCAGGTACACCATCATACACTCTGGCAGTTCATGCTGCTGCCAAGGAAACTGGAGCTGCTCCGCTCCTGGAAACCCAACCCTCTCAAGTCCCAGGCATTCCACGAGATAAGCCTTCTTCTGGAAAGTTCCCTGAGCACCTCATGGTAAGCGGTCAGAGGTGCACGGAGGGCTGATGGTGTGGAGTGGGCCAGGGGAGGCACCTGCTGTGGGCAAGGGTCAGAGCTGAACGTCCTTGTCCACACAGCAGGGGGACTGTCCAGACGCCAAGGGCGAGGGCCTCAGGGAGGTGAGGGTGAGGGGGACCCAGGTGGGGGGCAATGGGGACTACAGAAACTCAGCGATTATAAAGATGCTCTCTGCTGGGTCACACCACCACCCACCCCAGAAGCCATGGAGAGAAGCAAGTAAAAATGTGAATGTTTCCTTGTTACTCTTCTCAGCTATTCATCCTTAAGCCTCTCTTGGTGACAGCTGAGGTTTGCACCTGCACTCAGAATCTCCCGTGTCTCCTTCCCAACAACGTCTGTCTTGCAGTTCACGTCTCTGCCCTTTCTATAACTTCTACATTCCTTAGAAAACTCGTCCTCCTGGGAAAATGTCTTCCACATCCCCTGCCCACTACCAACGGGAGATGGGAGGGGTCCTTAAGGACAAGCTCTCACACCTGAAGAGCAAGCTTGATCCCAAAGCGTTTTTTCTACCATCCGCCTGCAGACTGAGCGGCAGCTCCGAGCCCAGGCTCTGCAGAGTCCCTACAGGCAAGCGAGACCCAAACCCAGGAGGAGACAGGTCTGGGCCTCCACACTGAGCCTCAGCGCTCCGGTGCGGGTGGCAGCTCTGCCTTCACCCCTGGGGCCCTGAGGACTGGGCCTGGACCTGGGCAGGAAGGACTTGGAGGAGACCGACCTCGGAGGTCTCGTAGTGATATCCCTGCAGCTGCAGCACCAGCCTGGGGGTGGGAGGCTGGCAGACGAGAGCCAGAGAGGGAGGGGCTGCAGGGCAGCGTCGCTTCTGTGATGCCACAAAGACCTCAACGTGCCTGTTTTTCTAGGAAGAAGCAAGAGGGCCAGAGGCGTGCGTGCGTGCGAATTTGCTTCAGTTGTGTCCAGCTCTTTGTGAACCTAGGGACCATAGCCCGCCAGGCTCCTCTGTCCGTGGGGATTCTCCAGGCGAGAATACTGGAGTGGGTTGCCATGCCTTCCTCCATCTCTGACCCAGGGATCGAACCCGAGTCTCTTAGATCTCTTGCATTGGCAGGAGGGTTCTTTACCACTAGCACCACCTAGGAAGCCCAGGGTCTGGGGGTTCTCTGATAAATTACATATTAAAGAAATCCAATACTTTTGCCGCCTGATGCAAAGAGCTGACTCACTGGAAAAGACCCTGATGCGAAGCCAGGAGGAGAAGGGGCCAACAGAGGATGAGATATGGTTAGATGGCATCACCGATTCAAAGGACATGAGTTTGAGTGAACTCCAGAAGATAGTAAAGGACAGGGAAGCCTTGCGTGCTGCAGTCCATGGGGTCACAAGAGTCAGACACGACTGGCCTACGAACAACAACAACAATCTCAACAATGGTGAGAACTAGGTGAAGGCTGAGGGGTGAGCTCTTGAGTATCCTCACCCCACTGGCTGGACACCAGGCGTCCCATTCACCATGATTCATGTGTTTTCCTCGGATAAGACCCAAGGTTGAGCCTCAGCAAGGTGGGGGGTCTCTGGGTGGACAAGATGTTCTCATTAATTCCCCAGGAAGTGATTCTTGTCCTTGCCGTTGGAAACCAAGTCATCCATTCCATGCCTTATAAAGACATGTGTTTTTCTTGAGTAAATGCTCAGTGAAACTAGTCCTTACGTTCTTTCCCCTTGGTCCACAACCTCATCATCCTTAAATAAAATGATGCCTTCAAAGCACACAGACTGCTTTGCTGGTGGTCTGGGGAGAGACTCTGGACACTGTGGGATGGCCTATGACACAGCACTCTCCTCCGGAAAGGCACAGAGGCGACACAGGGGCCCTCCGCCAGGCCCTGCTCTCCCGAGAGAGTCCACCCTGCTGTGCTCGGCCTCCCTCCTCCCTCTGGCTCTGAAGAGCTGGAAGGTGTGGAAGGCGCAGGCCCTCCGGGGTCTCCCAGCTCTGCATTCCTGTCTGCTGATCTGGGGGACTTATTTAACTTCTGGAAGCTACTGATTTCTTTCTTTCTTTTTTTTTTTTTTAACATTTTTGGGTGCACTGGGTCTCCTTTGCCGCGCACGGGCTTTCTCTCGCTGCGGCGAGAAAGGGCGGCTCTTGGGCGTGCGCACAGGCTTCCCGCCGCCGTCCGCGGCTCCTCTTGTTGCAGACACGGGCTCCAGGCGCACAGGTCAGTGGCTGCAGCGCGCAGGCCTAATTGCTTTGCGACACGCGGGATCGAACCCCGATCCCTCGCACCTGCAGGCAGATTCTTTTTCACTATACATCAGGGAAGCCCCAACCAGCTACTGTTTTCTTATCAGTAAAAGGGCCATAACACTATCCACACCTCATAGCACTGTCGTGGTAGAGAACCCGTCCTAAAGTAAATGCTCAGAAAACAGCAAATATTACTGTTCAGTCTGTATTATTTCCTCCATCTTCATTCTCCCTGGCTACATTATTGAAGTAAAACACAGCTCACAAGTGTGTTCAAGGTAATAGAGGATTCAGCTTACATCCATTTTCTGCCTACAGTCAGTCTTTCAGAAACACCCATTTTTTTAGGGCTTCCCTGGTAGTCCAGTGGCTAAGACTCCATACTCCCAGTGCAGGGGCCCTGGGTTCAATTCCTGGTCAGAGAACTAGATCCCACATGCTGCAACTAAGAGTTCATGTGCTGCAAGTAAAGATTTCTCCAGGCCTCAACTAAGGCCTAGAGCAGCCAAATAACTATTAATAAAGAAGTACACGTTTTCATTTCAAGCCATGGAACAGAAAATAATTCTAGATCATGTAAGAATACATTCCAGCCTTAGCAAACAATCAGGTAGTGGGATCATTTAGCATCTCTCACCACACTGAATAGATCTCATTGAGCCGTTGGATATTCATTGGATAGGAGGTTGAGTTGAAGGTGTATTGGACTGTCAGAACCCCACAGAATAGCACGCCTTACTGTATTTTCTTCTTTTACCTAAATGAAGGAGAGGAGTAAAACAGAGAATAAAAACAGATGGCTTTGTGAGTTAGAGATTTATGCTGACTATGGCTCCAGCGGACCGAAATAAAGAGGTCACGAGACAGGGATGCTCTTTAGCAGACAGTGGGAACAAACTCTTCCTAATGTTTTGCCTGAATAGACACAGGTTTCCCAGTGGGGGAAGAGGTCTTTGGTGTTGCATCTAAACTTGTTAGATGAACTGAAGAGACCATATTTTGATTTCTGGGTGTAAACTGTAAACCCCTTCCTCTCATTGCAGAAAACATACAAACTCAGTCTCTCTCTGCCTTTCCCTCGTTTTGGCATAAAGTAGATATTCAACATTAAGAACGAAAAGGAAGACCTAGGATGGGTTAATGACATATCTCTTGATAATATTTAGTGATCGTCTGCAAAGTGCTTTCACATAGATTATTTATTACAATCCTCACAATGGTTCTATGGGACTGGTTTCATCATTCCCATATGAAAGGTGAGGAAGCTGAAGTTCAAAAACCTTAGGTGACTTGTGCAAAGTCACACAGCTTATGAGGGACTGAGAGTCAAACACATCCTCCACAGGCAAAGTCTGTACTCTTTTCCAAAGGCAACTAAGGATAAAAATATCTAAGGATTGTAAAAAATTACAGTTAAAAAGCAAGCTATCAAAGACATCTTTACTTGAAAGATGAGGAAACCAAAGTTCTTACTATATATAAAATAGATAAACAACAGGTCCGACTGTAGAGCATAGAGAGCTATATTTAATATCCTGTAATAAATCATAATGAAAAAGAATATGAAAAGGAAACATATTTTCTTTCAACATTGTATATCAACTATACTTCAATAAAAAACATTTTTAAAGAAATACTGAAGTCCAAAGAGGCAAAAATCATCTTCTTAGGCTCTCAGAGCTTGTTAGCAGCAAATCAGGAATCTAGAATTCTTTCTACTACTCTTTGCTGACCCTTGAAGGAACTCCCTAAAGAATAAAAGAAGCTTTCAGAGCAGAATAAACACCAAAGTGCTCCTCCTGTTGCGCATGAATAAGAAGCATTCCATTCTTCTGCTGTTTCTCTGCCTTGTATTTTGTCAGGGAATCTACAGATGGCTGCCAGAGGCCACTCGTGGAAGAGGCTCTAGTTTTAGTGTTCCAGATTCCACTGAGAACCTTGTGCGTCTTAGTTCTCAGTTGTGTCCAACTTTTTGCAACCCCATGGACTTTTAGCCTGCCGGGCTCCTCTGTCCATGGGATTTTCCAGGCAGAAATACTGGAGTGGGTTGCCATTTCCTCCTCCAGGGGATCTTCCCCACCCAGGGATCAAACCCTTGTCTCCTGCACCTTCTGTATTGGCAGGTGGATTCTTTATCACTGCGCAACCTTGGCAGATACCCAATAAATGCTAGTTGTTGCTACTGTTATTACCAATACAGAGATGGGAATACCAGACCACCTTACCTGCCTCCTGAGAAATCTGTATGCAGCTTAAGAAGCAACTGTTGGAGCCAGACATGGAACAACAGACTGGTTCCAAATCAGGAAAGGAGTACGTCAAGGCTGTATATTGTCACCCTGTTTATTTAACTTATATGCGGAGTACATCATGTGAAATGCTGGGCTGGATAAAGCACAAGCCGGAATCAAGATTGTCAGGAGAAAAAACCTTAGGTATGCAGATGACACCACCCTTATGGCAGAAATCAAAGAGCAACTAAAGAGCCTCTTGATGAAAGTGAAAGAGGGGAGTGAAAAAGCCGGCTTAAAGCTCAACATTCAAAACACTAAGATTATGGCATCTGGTCTCATCACTTCATGGCAAACAGATGGTGAAACAATGGAAACCATCACTTCATGAAAAATAGATGAGGAAACAATGGAAACCATGAGAGACTTTATTTTCTTGAGTTCCAAAATCACTGCCGATGGTGACTGCAGCCATGAAATGAAAAGATGCTTGCTCCTTGGAAGAAAAGCTATGACCAACCTGGACAGCATATTAAAAAGTGGAGACGTTACTTTGCCGACAAAGGTCCATCTAGTCAAGGCTATGGTTTTTCCAATAGTCATGTATGGATGTGAGAGTTGGACCATAAAGAAAGCGGAGCACCGAAGAATTGATGCTTTTGAACTGTGGTGTTGGAGAAGACTCTTGAGAGACCCTTGGACTGCAAGAAGATCCAACCAGTCAATTCTAAAGGAAATCAGTCCTGAATATTCACTGGAAGGACTGATGCTGAAGCTGAAGCTCCAATACTTTGGCCACTTGACGCGAAGAGCTGATCATTTGAAAAGACCCTGATGCTGGGAAAGATTGAGGGCAGGAGGAGAAGGGGATGACAGAGGATGAGATGTTTGGATGGTATCACTGACTTGATGGACATGAATTTGAGCAAGCTCTAGGAGTTGGTGACACAGTCAGGGAAGCCTGGCATGCTGCAGTCCATGGGGTTGCAAAGAGTTGGCCGTAACCAACCGACTGAACCGAACTGAACTTTTACTAATACTTCATGAAGTACTTATGATTGGTACTACCCCACCAATAGCATTATGTCTCATCTTCCCCCTTTCTTCCAATGTAAGTTCTTGGAGACCTTACAATCTACTCTTGCTTGCCACTGTGCGTGCACACAATATCTTTTAAAGCATCTTCTACTTGTAGGAAAAATAGTTTTAAGTTTTTTTTTGTTGTTGTTAGATCTGCTGAGTGGAATCAGGCTTATTAATATCTGACAAAATCTGAAGGAACAGTTCTGATTTTTACATAGGTGTATTTCTTAATTCTCATTTTAAAGTATATATTGTTTTATTTATATTTGAATTAGCAATCCATTTTGTTAAAGTATATTAGTAATAAAACATTATCTTTAAAAAAAACAAAAAAACAAAAATACAAGCATGTAAAGTCCAGCCTCTGGAGGCAAACACTGTCTCCCACACCCCATCAGGCCTCCGCCTCACTGTGAGTGCTGTAGCCATCCTCTATGGGGCAGTTACTATGGACTTGGCACGAGTCTAAGCACTTTATGTACCTTGCCTAAATTAATTGCTAATATCATCCCTGAGGGAGAGATAGGATTTCTTTATGCCCTACACTCCTTATTGCAGAGTTAGGATCCAAGAGGAAATAGAATAGTGAATGTTAGCTTTTCAAACTCAAATTACAGAAAAATGTTTAAAAGATGTGAGCCTACAGAAAACCCACAGAAGTTTCACTTTATTCTGTGCTTTATCCTGACTCACAGGAGAAACAAAGTCTTCAAAAGAGAGAAGAAAGCTTCATTCTTCACTCCCCCCATTTTTAAAAAAGTAGTGCTCTTAATTACTTGTGAAAAACCAAACAAACCCTTCAAGGTTCATGGGAACTTTGCATCCTGAGAAAAAGGGAAAGTTTGATTGGTACTTGGGCAAAGCGAGAATTAAAGACATTTTTCCGAAGAACATACTCCATTTCACTCCATTTTCTTGCAAGATCTCTTCCCTTCCCAGGCCTGCCTGCCTGGATCCCCCATCCTTGCCCATCAGGAAGGTAGAATCCTCTTCCCCACTCTGACAACTCACACTCCCATTTCAGACCTGATTCTTTCTGTGAATCAAATTCACAAACACTGTTTGTCTCTAATCCCTATTCCATATGTCAATTTCTATGCAGTAAGTTTGAAGAGTTTGGATTTTCTCTTTTATTTAAGTATAACTGATTCATAACATTGTATCAGTTTGAGGTGTGCAACATAAGGATTCAATAGTTTTAAAGATTATAATCCATTTAGTTATTAAAATAATCACTATATTTCCCTGTTCTATACTGTGTATCTGTATTGCTTATTTATTTCATACACAGAAGTTTGTATTAATACCTCTTAAAACCATACCCGTATCTTGTACCTCCACCCTTTCCTCTCCCTACTGGCAGCCACTAGTTCACTCTGTATATCTGTGAGTCTATTTCGCTTGGTTATATACATTCCTTTCTTTTAATTTTAGGTTCCACATGTAAATGATAACACATTGTTCTTTTTTCTGTCTGGCTTATTTCACTAAGCTTAATATCCTCTAGGTGCATCCACATTTTACAAGCGGCGGAATTTCATTCTTTTTATGGCTGAGTAGAGGTTTGATTTTCTGTGTCAAGTTAAATGCATATAAATAAGAGTGCCCCTTTTATGACACTACCATCATTATGAATTTGTTTAGGGGCATCAAGAGTTAGCTAATTCCACAAAAGCTGCTCTGTGGACCTATCTGACACAGTCATTTGGTTCAACTGGATATTGTTTTTTAAAGCCACATTGAAATCAAAGTGTTTTCCCAGGCTCTCCGAGTGCCCGGGTCAGGAACGCTGACAATCTGCTGCCGAGAGGGGCCGTCAGCATCACCCCCTATCAAGCCCTCCCAGTCAACACTTGCATAAGAACAAGCAGGCGACCTGCTGCCTGGTGACAAATGCTGTGACTCCAGGAGGGAGCCAAGTGCTATGAATGAAGCCTGGCAAAAGGTCATTTTATGTAAGAGGAAGTAATGGCATCCCCTGGGGTGCATACATAGTTGTGAATTAAAAACCTGTTTACTGAATGCTGGAGAACGTTCACTTAGGGACCCTCTCCTTTTTCCTCCCTTTTCATCTCATTAAAAGTTACAAATTCTTAGATCTTCTCCAATTTGTCTACTTTGGGGTGTTTTGTGTCCTAGGTGGGTCATAAACTGTTATTTATGATTACATTCACATAGATCTCTGTAAGGGCAACAACAAGGTTCACCACCCCACCTATTAGCATTCTGTGGGTGCCTATGAATCTACTACCCTCCACCAACCTTTTCTAGGGGATATTTCTCCTGACACCTACACAGAGAGGCTAGAAAAGTCAGCTAGCTATTTCCTCAAGTAAATAACTGTCTAAACACTCAAATCAACTTTTCAACTCCAGAGATGACTTAAAGATCTGGGGAGGGGTATGGGGGCAGGGAAAGACTAGTGACACCAGAAATATTCCATGAATATTTTAGGAGTCACATGATAAAATAAACTCCAAGCAGCTTCTTGACCCAGTTCCTAAATAAGTGATTTTCAATAAATTTTTGAAGAAAAAATGTAATCCTACAACTGCTTTTTTAAAATGTCCATTTCAGAATATACGTCTGCTTTCTTTTGTGAATTTTATTCTTGCTCAAGGTTTCTGTTAACCCATGTGGATTTTATTTGGAAAGACTGTCACAAATCACCTTTTAAATCAGTAGAATTAAACAATTTATTTTCAATATCTATAAAGCCCTTAAGACAGCTCATATAATTTAAGTAAAAATTCACATTTTTGCGGGGGAAAGGATGTGATGTCTGAATATTTCAAGTGATTATTTGCAAGAATGACAACACCTTGAATTTATGTAAGTTATCTTCCAAGCCTTACAAAGTAATGTCACAGTGGAAAGAGTGTTAATTAAGAATCAAGGTAGCTGGATTTGAGTTCTAATCCCGTTTTTTACTTTAACTGACCATGTGATCAGCGGCAGATCAGTGGCCCTCTTACTTTGACTTTTTCCCCTCTGTAGAAAGGGAAGAAATGAATGAGATATTATCTAAATTCCTAAAATTCTATTTTCAGCTCTGATCTCAACTCGTCATTTATACAGGCAAAGGAAAAGTATTGTTGCCTACCATTGTATAGAAAGCAAATACAGACCAGGGTCTGCATGCTGCTGAGATAGCCACACAGCTCAGGTCTTTACAGGCATTAGGGGTTTTAATCAGGACCTTTGGGAACAATTACAATTATTCTATACTGAGCCAGAGCATTGTGGCAAGGATTAGATTCACTCTCACACCTGCAAACACAGCTCATACAGTTATCCACCTTAAGAGTCTTCTTTGCCATCAGAAACTTACAACAGGAACTCACTGAATCATTCTCCCACAGAGACCAGAGCCATTCCGGCCGGCGATGGTGTTGAAACACAGCAACGGGAAATCACAAAGGGGATATGGCACCACTACACACCACCGCTTTATAATAGGGGTTCAGACATGGTTGGGCTAACCCTCAAAACTCCAAGGAAGCCTGCTAAGTGCAGGGTCAAATCCTTCAGATGTCAAGTTCTGCAACAAAAAATTGACCATCTCACCTTCATAGGACATGAAGTTACTATCAAGAAAAGTGTATGTGTACATATACACACACATATATATATACATATTGGGCTTCCCTGGTGGCTCAGCTGGTAAAGAATCCACTTGCAAAGCGGGAGGCCTGGGTTCAGTCCCTGGGTTGGGAAGATCCCCTGGAGAAGGGAAAGGCTACCCACTCCAGTATTCTGGCCTGGAGAATTCCATGGACTGTACAGTCCGCGGGGTAGCAAAGAGCTGGACATGACTGAGCGACTTCCACTTTACTCAGACATACACACACACACATGTATATATACTGGGAATTATTTGGAGGAATCATTAAAGGCAGGTGTGTGCTTAAAAAACTGCAACCAAGGCTTGTAAAACTGAACATCTCTCCAACAGCTAAAAACTAGAAACTAACACTGTTAAAGTTTGGCCTCTCTGACTCTGATGACTCACAAAGCCAGTCTGCCCTTTTGTGGCGATGAGTCAGCCCTGACAGAGTAAGCCACACCACCCAGTAGAGTTTGTTACAGCAAGGTTCAAAATGCTGGCAAAATAACTGAACTGAATGAACTATCCACTTCAAGGGAAAGCCGATGAGGGATAGTGACATAATGAAAACTTTGAAACTTCTCAGGAGTCATTTCCTGTTTCCTTCTATGCAAGAGCTGAATACTCATTTATCAGTTGCTTTGGAAGCACATGTCGTTAGGCCTTAAAAAGGACTGTGGAGCGTGTTTGCTCACTCTGTTAGAAATGACTTTGGTGGGGTTTGAGAGCATGCCACATAACCACAGTACTTTCTCAAGTTCTCCTTTCCAGCCTCTAGCTAATCATCCGGGGCTTCGGGCGGATGCCCAGGCAGAGCGACGGATCACACAGGCACGCACAGACGTCGAAGGACTAGCGTCAGAACTAACGATGCGCGCTTGAAGAGCCTTACTGCAGGCGCGCTGACAGCAGTGTAAAAGGGAAGCTCACCAAACGACAGGACGAATGAGCGAAATCACATGCCAGCTCAATGG
Organism: Capra hircus; assembly: GCF_001704415.2. Classification (NCBI taxonomy): domain Eukaryota; kingdom Metazoa; phylum Chordata; class Mammalia; order Artiodactyla; family Bovidae; genus Capra; species Capra hircus. Next base: position 5,352,911 of record NC_030812.1, read on the forward strand.
GGTTTGACGCTGTCATTAACATCACCAGTGTAAGGGACTTCCCTGATGGCCCAGGGGCCAGCACTCCAAGCTCCTGGAGCAGGGGGCCCAGCTGCGGACCCCCTAGATCCCAACTGCAAGCTTGACCACTAAATATCCCTCATGCCTCCACAAAGATGGAAGATCCTGCAGGCCACAACTAAGACACGGTGCAGCCAAATTAATGAACTGACTATTCTAAATCACCGCTTTAAATAACAATGCTGCTAGCGCCCATGTATTGAAAGCCTAGGCTGCGGCAGGAAGAGTGCCAGCCCATTTATGTGAGCCGGCTAATTGGGGTTCACAGCTCCATGTGAAGTGAAAGTCGCTCAGTTGTGTCCAGCTCTTTACGACCCAAAGGCTATTCGGTCCATGGAATTCTCCAGGCCAGAATACTGGAGTGGGTAGCCATTCCCTTCTCCGGGGGATCTTCCCAACCCAGGGACTGAACCCAGGTCTCCTGCCTTGCAGGTGGATTCTTTACCAGCTGGGCTATCAGGGAAGCCCATGAGACAGGTACAATCATTGTCTGCATTTTACACAGGAAAACTGAGGTCAAAATAAATGAAATCACTTGCCCAAGGGAGTTCAGCTAATAAGATCAAGACTTTTCGACTTAAAGCAGGGTTTCTCAGCCTTGGCACTACTGACATCTGGGGCTGGATAATTTTTTGCTGTGGAGGACTGTCCTGTGCATTGTAGGATATTCAGTAGCACATCTGACCTCTACCACCAGTTGCGAAAGCCAATAACATCTCCAATGTCAAATGCCTCCTGGGGGAGAAAATTCTCTGCAGGCTGTGAGCAACTATTCCCAAGTATGAGGCGAATCGTTATGCTCAGACCCACTTCCAACATCACCAGTCTCTCTACAGAAACGTGGTGGTAGAAATGCATATATATTCACACACACAAACATACATGCATACACACACACGTGCGTGCATACACACATACACACACGCACACACACACGCATACACACACAGAGTCATAAACAAGATCACCTTGGGAAACAGGTTCTGAGACTCTGATGTTTGTCTACAGGAGGCCTGGAGCAGGGGGATGATCTCAGGAAGCTCACCGGAGAAGCACCAAGGGAAACAGGACTGGGCGGAGGGAGAGCCACCGACTGGCCCGTATCTGGGAACCAAGTACTCTCTGTCCTCAGGTGGGAATCTGAGTGGCGCACCGCAGCATCCTCTCCAGACACATATATGAGTATTTTGATTGTTTCATTGTAACTCACTTGACATACATAAGCATGTAAACCAAGACTGGAAAGTGATGAGCAAATGACAATAATAGTTCTTTAAATAATGGCTTTTTTTTTTCTTTTTTCAGAGTTGAAAACATGGATATTGCCATCAAACTGTTCTTACCATTTAAAAGATGTGCTGAGGTCTCAGAAAATATAATTCATAGCTTTAAAACACCATGTATTATATATTCACATCGTTATAAATGATCCCCAAACCTGCTTATCTGCCCTAAAAGACAGGGAGCTTCCTTTCATAGCTGTGCCAGGTACTGTTCTAAGCACTATTATGTGTACTAACATTATAGTAAATCTTCTCAATAACCAGAGGGTGGGGACCTTTATTAACTCCATTTTACAGAGAAGCAAAATGAGTTTCCAAGAGTTTAAGTAGCTCAAGATCTACATGACCTACAAGTGGGAGACCTGGGACTTGAACCCATGTGCTCACAAATCCTGGCTCTTACCAATCCTGCTTGACCATTTACTTCCCATTGTACCCCTGATGTTCCCTCGCAATGGGAGTAATTTGTCTTCTCAGGTTTTTTCTTTAAAAACAAGAGCAAACAGAGGAGGAATCAAGACGGTGAAGCAGGATGTAGCGCTCACCTCCTCCCACGTGTACATCAAAAGTACATCCACGAGTGGAACAATTAACACAGGTCATCTGCCGAGCGCTGGTGGAAGCCCTCAGACTGTCCAAAGGGCAGGAAAACCTCTGCACAACTGAGCAGAACAGAAGGGAGAAGAAAGCCAAACGAAACAGTAGAGTACTAAAGCTCTCAATGCAAGACTATGCTGAGACAAAAAGGATGCCTCCAAACTTCGTGTTTTAAAGTCTTTTAAGATGTAAAGACTTTTGGATGCCAAAGGAGACTGTGGGCCAAGTTATGCTAGTTTCTTTTAAAGAACTGAGTCTCTTTTCTGGTCTCAACACAAAACAGCAAGTTTTATAGATACCACTTTGAGAGACGATTCTCTTAGTGTCAAAGCTTCACCTTGGCAAGGGATCCAGGAGGACTCAAATTTCTCTGGGACTCCAGAAGGAATCACCTCCAATCTAACTCACTAAGGACCATTACTTATCCTCCAGGCACTACAGAAAAATTGCAACTCATATCCATTAGCACTCAAAAGGCAAAAATTACCTCCCCAAATAACCCAAGTGAACTTCTAGATCCTATATTCAAAATGCCCAGCCAACCTCAAAAAACGGTCTTTTTCAGGGACTTCCCTTGTGGTCCAGTGGCTAAGCCTCCACATTCCCAATGCAAGGGGCCTGGTGTTCGATCCCTGAGCAGGGAACTAGGTCCCACATGCTGCAACTAAGGTCTTGCACGGCACAACTAAAGATCCAGCACGCTGGAACTAAGATCCAGCACAATCAAATAAATCAATAACAATATTTTTTTAAGGAGGTATTTTTCTTCCCCAAATCATCATGCCCTTTACAGTGGCCAAGCCCTTTAGAACATTCTTCTTCCCACAAGAACACGCAGTGTATGCGACAGGTGAACAAAGCCTTCAAAAAGTCCACAGGTCAATCACCTCTATAGATACTTTATTTGAAATGGGATGCATTTTGAAAATATGGACTATGAATCACAACTCTCCAACATCACTTAGAGACATATTTATACAAATTATGACCATTTCATTAAGTTCACAAATGTGATAGCTTGTAAAGCATTTGGTTCACGGTAATGCTTGCATACTCTGAAACTTTAACCAGAAGACTGATAGGGGAATGTAACAGACAATTATCTTTCTTCTCAAAATAAATACAATGATGCGGAAGGATAACCTGTTGTTAAAAAATCTGCTTCCCCACCACCCACCCAGCTGATCACTGGGAGGCCAGCTTCAAAACAGGAGTTTTTATGTAGCTGTTTCTAATGGTCCAGAGTCCACTTGCCTCCTGCATCAGAGAATAATGCCCTTTCCAAGAAACCCTGTTGGACGCTATCCTCTATTTGGCAGATATCCTGCCAACAAAGTCACATCACTTTGTCATCCAGTCTTAAGTCAGTCCAGATTGGCCGTTCAGCACTGCAGATCAAAATTCATCCTTTAAATTGTCAAGAATTTAGAAAAATAAAACCCAACCAATGCAGTTCTACAATGAATACATCTTAAGTGGCTTTAGGTAAAGAGTGTATTTCTCTTTAAAAAATCATCGATGGATTCAATATTGAGCTCTATAATTTCCAAACTTAAATTTTATTCTACTGAGACATTTTGTTGGTAAAGTAAAACCAATTAATTTGACATTTATTTTAAAAAAGGAAAAGAGGCTCTTAGGCCCATCCTCAACCTATGAAGCTCTATTTTCTACAAGATTGCTCCAGTTTCATTCAGGTCTTAGATCTCTTGTAAACCTGCCACTGAACATGGCGGTGTAAACACTTGGAGCCAAATTAAAACCAATTCACTTTCCCAGGGGACAGAAAATAAGTGATGTGTTTGAACTCATACACTCATATAGTGTCAGCTTTAAATGAGAAAATTTTCATAGTGTTTGGCAAAAGAGAGTTAAAACAGGTCTCTCAACTTAAGCCAGACTTCCTAACAGTGTTTAGGTGTTAAAAGGAACTCTTTATTTTTTTAATACCTTTTTGGCCGCATATTGGGGCATGTGGGATGTTAGTTCCCTGACCAGGGATTGAACCTCCGTCCCTTGCATTGGAAGTACAGTCTCAACCACTGGGCCAGCAGGGAAGTCCCAAGAGGAACTCTTCTCAGCAACAAGCTGGGCTTCATTTTGCTTTTGTTTTGGAAAAGGAAATGGCAACTCACTCCAATATCCTTGGCCGGAGAATTCCAAGGACAGAGGAGCCTGGTGGGGCTCCAGTCCACGGTGTCGCAGAGTCGGACACAACTGAGCAACTTGCATTTTACTTTCGCTTCTATTTAAAAAAAAATGTGAAACCAAATTATGAAGTTGGTTTGATTTCTAATATGATGAGAGAACCCCCCTTCCTCCATGAGGGAAATGTTCGTTTTGAAAGGGCCCTTTATATCCATGTTCTCTCTGACCTCAGTACTCCGGGCATACAGAGATCTGTGTGGATCTCCACTACCAAAGTCTGTCCAGGGAATTTCGTCATGGCGCATGGCCTGTCCCAGCGTTAGTTGTCCTCAGGGAATGGCATGACAGCAAGCAAAGGAAGCACTGTGTGCGGCCAGAGGAGCTGTCTCCTGGGTACTGGGAATTAGACATCTTTCCCTTCTTTCATTCATTTGTCCCAGCAAATACTATTGAGCTCACTTTGAACACAAGTTCAAAGACAAAAACTTGTTTCCAAAAGGAACATTCCTTTTAATTTCCCAACTTCTTACATTTTATGTTTATCTAAGAGGTAGGTTTTCTATTGGACCTATCCTTTCCTTCCATTTCTTGGGTCTCGAAAGATGTGTATCTTTATCTTCCTCCATGAAGGTGATTTGCCAGGCCTCAGAAAACCTTTCAGGTGTGTGTGCTCTTTGCGACCCCAGGGACTGTAGCCCACGAGGCTCCTCTGTCCGTGGATTCTCCAGGCAAGGGTACTGGAGCGGGCTGCCATGCCCTCCTCCAGGGGATCTTCCAGACACAGTGGTCTCCTGCATTGGCAGGCGGGCTATCACTGCGGCGCCTGGGAAGACCCTAGGCTATCCAGAATACCCTGGGTAGCCCGTATTGTTTTCTTATAGGTAACACAAAGCCACCAACACATTCAATAATTTGCACCTGTTATTTTGTGTTGTTGTGTGTTGTTAAGTACACTTGTTTTTTTGTTTGTTGTTCTGGAATAATTAAGCCGTAACAAGTGTTAGTTACATAATAAAAACCACCCCGTTACTCTCCCTTCTAACTTCTGAGTTTTCACAATTACTAAGAAGGGTTCAGACTAGAGTCACTACGAGAGTCAACTCAATCATAGCAGAGCAAGGACTAAGGGCTATGAAAAGATAAGACAAGGAACCATGATTCTGATGGCCACCTTACGAGCCAGATCCATTGTGAGAAAGAAAAAATTCTAGCAGCTAGGAGGGAACCTAAGCATACTTTTGTAAGCTAACAACATGCAAGTGCTTTTAAAAGCCTACCTGAATCTTAAAAGTATTCATAGATTTAAATTTTTTTATAGCACAAGAATTTGAAAAAAAAATCCTTTCATCTGAGAAAAAAGCTGAGGTTTAATGGGGTCATATGATCTGCATTTATTAAAATGAGAGTGAAATGGGGTATTATTAAAAAGCACATCAGTAGTTTCAAAGAAATCAAACCAAACTTGCCTTAAGAACTCTTGAGATCTGCTCTCTGAACTGCATCATATTTTTTTGTTTGTTTTCCGCAACTGCAACTTCGCCTTTAAGTGGGAGCCCACGTAAGTTCTGCTTGCCCCTTGGGTGAATTTTATTTTTCACCACTTCTTTGGATCTCAAATTTTCATCATTTAAATATTGCACTGAGAAGCAATTTGACCTTCAAACTCCTTTTCAGATGGAGGGAGAATAAAGGTGCCTCTAGCATGAAATTCTATTTTCATTTCCTGACTATAGAACTTAGCAGTGGCCTAATGCTGACCATTCCAATTTAGAAGCTGGAAAAATAGTAATCAAGACTTTGTGAAAACGAAAATGGAAAACAGAGAGCTGTTAGTAAACCCCTGCAAGATAGGCAGTGATTTTCAGCCCTAAGACGATTTGCTATCATCTATGGCTCTTTTTCAAACTGAAGTAGCATCTGCACTTGTGGATTTTGACCATCCTTTTCATTTCACACAGAAGAGGGTTTGTTCTACCTTTAAAAGCACATCCTCTTCCCCCAACCATACCAACCCCCCGGACTCCTGAAAGTTGCTGCTAAAACAAGACTGGGTTGTTTTCTTGCTGCAAATCCAGTGTTTATCCAGTCCTTCCTTTTTCAATTTCTGAGTTTAGTTAACCCAACAACAAAACATATAACCCTTGGATTTCTCACAGAGCGACAAAGAGCAGAACAGTCAGGCCTCTGGTCAACATTCTCAGGATGAAAACAAAAAGCTATGACTCTCAGTCTTTTGAAACATTCACAAATTGTATTTTAAACTATGAGATTCTAGAATATGCTTCTAGAACAAAGTAAAAAAAAAAAAAGGCCAGGAAATGCAGTTCACATCAAGTGTGCCAAGCTCATGAAGAAGGGTAATTTCTACTGTGGATAAGAGCACAAATGTTCTCTCAAACAACTGGCATAATTCTTTTCCCCCACTACATTTTTTGAAATGAAACATCTAATGCACTCATACTCTGAAATCATAGAAAACTCATTATTAAACCTTCCACACAAAGATAACCTAAGCAAGGCTTTTCCTACAACAGACCAAGTTCTCCTGTATATTCAGGATACGGTCATCTTGCCATCAACTGGGTTATGTATTAAATATTTTGAATTAGATATCATTACTATTGATTTCCTTTTAGAAAAGTAATTAGATTTTTATAATTACACCATTCTGAACATTCAACTTCTTTAAAAGTTCTACACAAAATACATGTCTAAGGAGAAAAAAACTAATTAAAAAAAAAAACAACGAAAACCCCACATAATATCACAGAGTTTAATTTCAACCACCTGGTATAACAATGAAGTGTCAGACCTTCTGAAAATGCCCTAGGAATAATGAATAAATTCTTGTGTTCCTCTGTACCGCCTTTTTTCTTTCTTCTTTCCCAAGACTACAACTTACTAAGGATAGGTTTTCGAAAATAAAGTATCTTTTCTGGAAAATGGCCTACATTCAGAAATGTCTCAGAACAAGCATTAGAAAAAAAAAACTAATAAATAATAAGTCAAATACATTAAAATAAAATTACAGTACATCATCCCTCCTAGAAGGTCCACCAAACTGGAAGATCCTCTCAAAGGTTCATAAATAAAGCCTTCTGGACTCAAAATTTTTCCTGCATTGTGAAGAAGAGTATGCAGAAAATAAGTGGAATCACGAGTTATCAGACGGGTTCTGTTCAAACTACTTGATTTGGTGCGGGGCGGGGAGACTTGCTCTCGATCCAAGTGAAGACAACAGAAAGGTGCTCGTCCCGCTTCCTCAGGTCCCCAAAACCTGAAAAGAAATGACACGGACGGAAGTGAGAAGCTCGGATTCCTACCAGACCCAGTTCTCTTGGCATCCGGCCCGCGGACAAAGGAGCTAAGACAAACACCGGGGTCGCTCCCTCGAGTGCCCGCAGTCCAGCGGCGCCGAGAGCGCCAGGAGACGGGCGGCGGCGCGGCCGGGGCCGGGGGCGCGCGTCCTGGACGCGGGCGGGTCGGCGGGTCGGCGGCGCTGCGGGCACCTTCCCGCCCAGCGCGCATTCCTCAGCCTGCCCTCCCCGCCCGGCCTCTGCTGCCTGCAGCCTGTGCCCTTCTCTCCACCTCCCAGAAACCTAGGTTCATTGCTCCCTTGCCCACCCAAGAGCCGAACCCGTGAGCAGGCTTCCCGCTCTGACACCCCCAGAGCCGCTCCCCGGACCCGCGCCGACCTTACCGCGTTCGGGCCGGGTGCTGCCCTCTTCAGGCCGAGTTGGAGGTGCTGCGGAGGAGCCGGTGGCCGTGCGCCTGCGAGAGCGGCGGTGGGTGCGGGTGCGGTAGTGGGTGCGCGTGCGGATGCGGGTGCGGGTGCGGGTGCGAATGCGGGTACGGATGAAGCGGCTGCGGCTGCGGCTTCGGCTGAGCCTGGGGTTTGGGCTGGGGCTGCGGTTTGGGTTGTTGCTGCGGCTGGGCTTGGGACTGAGGCTGCGGCTGGGCTTGGCTTTGGGGCTGAAGCGGCTGCGGCTGCGGAGGCTGTTGCTGGACCAAGTGCTGTTGCTTCTGCCGCGTGGACTTGACCGCCAGGATGGCCTGGCGATTCTTGTACTGCACCATCTGCAACGTGATCTCGGCGTTCCAGCCCTGGTCCTGCGGGCACCGAAAGTCGATCTCCTTGCCCTCAGCCATCACCACGGTGAAGTACATGTACTTGCCCTTGCGCTCCACGCAGTCCACGGTCTTCATGTTGGAAAAGTGCAATTCCTTGAGCTTGACCGGCGGCTCGAGGCTGGCCACGGCGGGGCCTCCGGGTTGGGACGGTTCGACCGAACCCTGCCCGGGCTGCTGTTGCTGCTGCTGCTGGTGGTGGTGTTGCAGCTGTTTGGGCGGGATGAGCAGCAGCCCCTCCTCGGTGAGGATGCAGCACTTCTTCTTCCAGAGCTGCAGCAGCCCGTCGCTGCGCTTCTCCAACACGCCCTCCTTCAGCGCCTTGCAGCCGCTGCTCTCCAACATCCTCCCGGCATAGGGGGCGCCGCCGCTCGGCTCGGCCTCTCCGCTTCCAGCCGCCCGGGTCGGGGGCAGCAGCAGCAGCCGCGCGCCGTCCTCGCCCCAACGGCTCCCGCGGCCTCCGGGCCGGAGCGCGCAGAGGAGGCTAACGCGCAGAAAGCAGAGCGGCGGCGGCGGCGGCGGCGGCTCGGGGTCCGGGCAGCAGGGCAGCCGCGTCCTGATGCGCCACAAGGTCCCGGAGCTGCGAGCCGCCGGGGCTCTGCCGTCCTCTTGCGAGCGCTCACTGAAGGGCACTGGCCGGGCCCCCTCGCGGCGCTTTTGAATGGGCCATATCCCCCACCCCCGAGTGACACCCAGCGGAAAAGGCGGCTCCTGGCGCCCGCGCCGCGGGGGAAAGCCCAGCTCGGAGAGGCGCTCTGCCGCCGGCGCGCGCCTCATTCACTTGGGGCCTTTCCAAAGCCGGCCGGTCCACGCCCCCCGCGCCCCTCGCTCCGCCTCCCGCCGCCCACTCGCTTCCGCGCTCCTGCCCCAGGCTGGCGGCCGGGACGCGAGCCCCGGAAACTCGTCTCCTCCGCCCGGGGCCGCGGCCGAGGGCGCCCCGACTGCCGGGCGAAGAATGCCGACGCGCAGAGGGCGCCGAGAGGCCATCCCCAGCCGTCGCGCCTCTCCGCCCGGCGGGGCTCACCGCGGAGAGCCTCGGGTGGGCACGGGACTGCCCAAGTGGGCGCAGTTGCCAGACTGCCAGGCACGCCAGGCGGACCCTCTGCGCTCCGGAACTCGCCCTGAGGACTCGCGCTGGGTTCCGAAATCTCGCAGAGCCCGCTCCAGGCCTGGGCCAGCGAGGAACTGGGGCTGAGGTTCGCACACTGCGGAGTCCCGCGAACTGTGCCTCCCCCGGACCCCACGTAGACATCTTAGTGCGCAAAGGGCGAGAGGAAATGGTGTCTTTACACTCACATTCGCTTACGGCCACTACCCAGCTCTTCTTAGCGCGATTGTTAAGAGCAACCGTCTGTCCCTTTTGGAGTGGATAGAAGGGAACCCACTAGAAATGACATTTCGCCTTCCTTTTTTCGAGCCTGGAGCGCAAGCACTCCTTATCTTACGTGACACAAGCCCTTAGGCTTCCTCTTGACCCATCCGTACAGCCTGCAGTCTCTTACAAGAGTAACTGCAAATTGCGGTAACATCCGGTTCTGAGATTCCGCACTTTAACCTCCAAAGGGCAGGTTGGCCTCCGTGGACCCGTCTCTTCGCAAACGCCCAACAGGTCATATCTCTCCTAATCTCATTTATCTGTAACCCCGGGGAAGGTCATTCTGTGCTCGCCCCTAGGTCCCTCCTACTCCATTTAAGCAATTTCTATAGAAACTCTGGGAAACAAAGATTAAAGAGCATAAACCGAAACCAAACCTCTTAAGGAAATGTACTAGAGAATCCCAATTATATACCCACCCTGAAAAATATGAATTACACAAAAGAAAGAAATGAGGGGTGGACAAGTCGGAGTTGGCCAGGGTAACAGGAAAGGCTGCTACTTGTGCCCAAGAAGGAAGAAAGGAGAGCTGAGTTCATCTGTAGTGTCTGTCATCTCGCTGGAACAAAGAATTCAAGGGGGAAGAAGCGACACATGAGCTTGGAGAACCCCTCAAGAGTCAAATTCTTTGTGTCACGCTTAAGAAAATCGAGGTTCATCCCAAGGTAATCGAGAACAAAGGATAACTTTTAATCACGGGAGGGTCCCGAATCTTGATGAAAGGAACAATGTTTCAGCACAGAAAACAATTCCAGCGCAGTCCTGACACCCACTGAACTGCACTTAGCATCCTCAGGGCCTTCACACTGTTGATAGATGAGCAGTCTTGGTAGGAGAAAGGCGATTAAAATCATGTAAAGATCTCTAGTAAAACAATTCTGTGTAACAATGACAAACACTACACCTGGTATCTGTTTTCCCCCTGCCTTTGCAGGACAAGTGAGCATTCCAAAGAATTTCCACATGACCAGCTGTTCATCTTTTTAACAGAATGCCATTCTTCAGCTCCTTTAGAAAGGATGCTTCCAGTCTCTGAGGCAGGTGTAGTGGGGAAAGACATTTCATATGGAAAAATGATACAATACAAAATTGACTGGCTAAAAGTAAGACATCTTCTGGCAACCCAACCCATTTTCTTAAGAGGAACTGAATGTTTTGGTGTTATCTAACCTGCAGTTTATCAGGATGCATCAAATGCATTTTATCTCAATTACTTAAAAATGTCTAACCAAACAGCGTAATTTTCAAAAGCACTTCTTATATAACTAGAGACTTTAAAAATCAGAATTTTCAGCTGGCTATTTGATAGCTTGTGAACAGTCCGGAAGTCCAGTTTGCCTTCTCCAACCACCTGTGAGCGTGCTCTTAGTGGCTGCAGTCTTTGCAACCCCATGGACCAGGCTCCTGTCTATGGGATTCTCCAGGCAGAATTCTGGAGTGTTGCCGCTTCCTCCAGGGGATCGAACCTGCCTCTCCTGCACTGGCAGACATGTCCTTTACCACTGTGCCACTTGGGAAGCTCTCCAACCACAGTGCAAGTGATTATTGGAAATTTCAGTAATATAACACAGAAATCTTGATCAACTTCACCAGTCACCACCAACTCATAAAAACGGCCATATTACCATTTGTAAAGACAATTTATTTCACAGAAAATGAATAACAGGAAATAACTGTCCCCCTTCCTCTCCCCCTCAACTTCAAGTGTAGATAATGAAAACCTACAAATGTCACTTAAAAATTACTGGTTTAGAAAGCTAAGTAATCCATTGCTCTGGTAAACAAGTCTGAAACGGCTAAGTCAAAACGGATATTACAGTCAACTGCATCAAGTTGTCTATCAGCAGCATCTGACAGAGCTGGTCACCTTCTGCTCTAAAATAGTTCTTCACTGGCTTCAAGAACATCACTTAGCTTTCTTCCTCCCTCCCTAGTCACATGGTCTGATTCCTCTACAGATGCTTCCTCTCCCCAATCTTTTAATGACTGCCCCAAAGTGCAGCCCGTGGTTCTACTCACTCCCATGATGATCTCATCCAGTGTTATTCTCAATAACATCTGTATGTCCAAGACTCCCCAAATTATATCCAACTGTTACTAAAAAATAAAACTATCACCAACGTTAAAAAATAAAAATGGCAACAACCTGGGCAAGGGGACATATACTGGTGAGTAGTTTATTAGAGGGAAAAGTCTGAGGGGATTATTGGTCACAGAAAGCAGAGTTCCTAGAGCTTTTGCTAGAAAAATAAGATAGTGTGCTGGATAGGCTTATATACAATTGGCTTGATTGTCCATAGGCTATTTATCCTAATTCCTAGACAGAATCGGTTCAGTAAGGGTCTGGAGTCATTTAAAGTTTGTGGTTTTTGAAGAGACTTCGCTGGTTAGTATAGTTGTAGTGAAAAACTGCCTTCAGCTTTTACATATTCCAGGCCACTGTTAATATAAGTTGCATTTTTTCTTTTTCCTTCTACTATTGGGTGTCTAACAGAGACCTCAAATATGTGCTTATCTCCTCACCCTAACCTATTCTACCTACCTACAATCCCTTCTCAGTACACGGCAATTTTATCTGTACAGCTGCTCAAACCGAAACCCATGGAACGGTGCTGCCCTTAAAACAAACAGAGAAGCCCTGAGCTCTGAAGAACCATTACCCATCTATCTGGAACTCATCTTCTGCGCTCATATTCTGGAACTCTAAACTGCGCTCCAGGTATTCAGGGTTCCAAACATCCTGTCGAAATGACCTTGGCGATTTCTATCACCACTGTGTGCGCTGGTGTGTAAGGGAAGAGGACAGATTTCGAGCATGCAGGCTAAGGTGTTCACACAAATGTGCATGAGGCCCCCTGCCATACAAATCAGAGGCAGGGATGGGAGGAGAAGGAAGGCAGGACACAGGCAGAGGACCAGGTCGCTTGTAAGGGAGGTTCTGGCACAGGACTTGTAAGGATCCGAAATTCAAACCTGGCCTTTCACATATTTATGAAGGTGTATCTGGCAAAACAGTAGCATGGGACATATTTTCAGTGAACAAAACTTTTAAGATATTTAATCATTGGTGTCTCCACTGCACACACACCCCAGGATGGGAAACGTTTAGAAGCATGCCTGCCTTGCACGAACCCTTGACTCACTTTCCAGTACTCAAACCACAAGCTGAGTCAAGAAATCCCATCAGTTATGCCTTCAAATTACATCTATATTCTGTTCACCTCTCTGCTTCATTACCACCCAGATCATCTCTCCCCTGAATTACCACCATGGCCTCCTAACTTGCCTCCCTGATCCTACCCGTGCTGTCTTATCATCTATATTATAATCTCTAAGTCATCCCAATCACTTTCTTCATCTTTGCTCAAATGTCATTTCAAGGAAGACTTTCATAATCACTCTAAAACTGCAACCACAAATTTCCCCTAATTTTCCTCACAGCATGTATCAGTATTACCTCCTAACTTCATAATAAATATGAATAATTTATAATGCCTACTGCTTATTTTTGCTCCCATTCCTAGACAATGTAGCTCAAGGGGGCAAAGATCATTGTTCTGATGTGTCCTGATCACCTAATACATTTCTTGACACAGAAGTTCAACACATGTAGAAATTTTAAATTGACACAAAAGCCCGTATCTGTCATAAAAAGAAAATCAATGTCTTTAAATACTTGACAGATTTTCATAATGCTTCCTATTTAAAGTTGTCAAACTGTAAGAAAACTTTATGAAAAGAACTTCTAAAACCTGCCATACTAATACATGTATTTGGTATTAAAAATAGATTCACTACTATCCATGGTAGGCCTCTCTGAACTTTTTCTGTAAACAGTTTGCTATTTTTTGGCTGCACAGTGTGGCATGCAGGACCTTCATTCCCCAAAGGGGGATGGAACCTACACCCCCTGTAGGGGAAACGGAGGCTTAACCCCTGGCCTACCAGAATTCCCTGGAGAATTTCACGGACAGAGGAGCCGGTGGGCTACAGCCCATGAGGTCAGAGAGAGTCGAACACAACGGAGTGACTAACACTGTGGATTTTTTTAATAACCTACAAATGCTATTGAAAACAAGTCCCACAAGCCTTTTACCGAGCAACATGCAACTTAATATTGAGAGGTATTTATATATCACACTATTCCTTGTTTTTCTTTTAAAGTCGCTTAGTCATGTCCGACTCTTTGTGACCCCATGGACTGTAGCCCACCCGGCTCCTCTGTCCACGGGATTCCCCAGGCAAGAATACTGGAGTGGGTAGCTGGTCCCTTCTCCAGATCTTCCCAACCCAGGCATCAAACCCAGGCCTCCGGCATTGCAGAAGGATTCCTTACTATCTGAGCCATCAGGGAAGCCCATTGCTTGCTAGTAAGAATAATTTTAAAAAAACAAAACAGTAATGGAACAGAATTGGTAGCAGTTTCTTAGTTGGCTGTCAGATATTTGCTTAAAACTTCATTCATCAATACTGGCTTAAAGACATGTAACAGAACTTAGTTTTAGTGTATGCTTGATTACCAGACTGTAAAGCTTTTAATCTACAGACTTCCTAATTTGAAATATAAACAAACTCATGAAAAATGTCATTAGTGAAGATGTGGATAGAGTTCAAGTATCTTTTAAGAAACAGTTAAAAGCAAAAGCCAAGTAAATCATGAAAATACAAGTCAGGTCATCTTCATCAGCGTATAAAGGCCCACATTCAGACTGCATTTTAGATTTCTTAACCATTCATTTTAAAACTCTATTCAGTAAAAAAAATACTGTATAAAAATGCCAAGTTGAAAAGCTTAATAAACAACTCTTAAGACTGTATACAGAGCTATCTGATTTTCACAGATGTGGCCCTCTACTTCCCTTCCTTTTTGCCATTAAGTTGATGAACTGTGCCTCCTAGTGACCAATCTGTATAACACAGCTTAGAGCGATTTAGTCAACAGTAACTCACAAGTCATTGTAACCGGTTCACAGACAGCACTGTCAATCAGCTGTCTCTGTCCTTTCTGCCAATAACCCAAATTTTTAGGTTCTCATTTCTCACTCATGCTCTTGTAATACTACTTGAATCCAACCATTTGAATCCACACTAACATACTGCACTGCTAGTATTTCTGTCCATAGAACAGGAAACATCCAACCTCCTGTCCATATGAGAGCATCCTAACTCCTCGCTCTAGCATGGAAAGCTATCCGCAGGACTGTGAAGCCCTGCTTGCATTTCCAGCTCCTTCCGCACAGCCCACCGTCGCTTGTCTACTTGTTCTGTCCTTTCTAAATCCTCAGTAACATTTCATTTTCCCAGCGTATATCCTCCTCGTAACTTTCTTCGGGCCGAGTTAATTCCTTCCTGACCACGCTGCACTGCTTCCAGTCTGCTATGCAGTTAACACTTGGGGTTAGTACTCTCCATCACTGTGCCTAGGAGCACAGTGCCCTTGGTGGAGACTGCTGATCAAGTGCAAAGCGATAGTGCTCAGACAGACTGAATGTTAGCTCTGGCTGGAAATACACCAACACTCAAAACAGGGTACACAGGCTAAAGACGTTTTACTGAAGACAGTCAGCAACTGAGTCCAGGAGAATCTGGTATTCATTAAAGACACTTACTAGGGTAAGAATACCTTTTAAGTGATAAATGGAAATATGAAGGTGAATGAAACAGAGCAGAGGTTCAGCTCTGTATTGCCTGCATTTGAGTAGGCAAAATTATGATACTCTGAATTCCAGCAGAGTGGAAGTAGAGAAGCACCAGGTATGCCAGCGGCACAGCGGAAGCACTTTGAGCATTGCGCTGGCAGATTAGCCTCTGCCTTCCAGTAAGAGCCTTGGACACCTGATGTTCTAAGTCCAATTCTACCCAAACTGGGTAAATGCTTCTGTTGTTTACAGCTCAAATAGTTCATGGATAGCCAGTCTGCAAACCTCTCTGAAGGGGCTAAATTTCATGGGGAACTCTTTTTCCCAACATAGCACAGTCTGAGAACAGATGTTTGTTTGATCATTACTGGTACCTGCCAAAAAATGAGTAAATCAGTTAATGAGCAAAGGGTTTTTTAGGTGGTAAAGGAAGAAGTGTACAAACAGTGAGTATAGGTGACTCCAAAAATTTAAGGATCAAGGGGAAAGATGGTATGATAAAGTTGCTTGGGTGATGTGATAAAATGCAAGGCTACTTTAGAAGAGGAAGTTTGGGTTTTAAAGACCAAGGATAGGAAGGTGGAGGATGGCTCAAAGATGACAGGGCAACTGACAGAAAACCAAGAGCAAAAGAGAGAGCTCTATGCATGGCCAGGCTCAGAAAGATTAAAAAACACTTTTTTTTAACCAAAAGATAGAACTTTTTATGGCAAGCTTACACACTGCCACTAAATCTAACAGGAAAAGCAAACCCTCATCTTTGAGGCAATAGCAAAATCGCCACGCAACTCATGACTACAATCAATTAGGATTTAACAATCCTTTGACAGGTCAGACAGCTGGAGCACTTGGTAGTTCTTGTTTCTAATGAGACTCTACCTTTTTGCTTAAGTAATTGTCATCGTCTCAATCTTTCTTACGCGAGCAGGGGTTCTGGGAAAAACACTGCTAGGATAGTTAAAAGCCCTGGATCATGGGTGAGACTCCAGTCAGAAGTCATCCTCAGGCTGTACGCCTAAGCTACCTTTCTGGAACTGCTTTACCTACTTCCAAAATGTTTTCCAGGGTGTCCTCAATCCTTTTCTAAACCTGAAGCTCTTCAGCATGCACAGCTGACATGGCTGTGATCCCAGTCTTCGTTCTCAACAAATTTCCCTTCGGCTTTAGATACCCAGGGTCTACAGCATTAACAAGATCCCTGCCCCACTCTGTGCCCCGATGCTGGAAGCACTGATCGAGCTATCCCTTAGGACGGCATGTGAATTTTGCCTGCTTTAGCGCCCCCTGCTGTCCAAAACCTGCACATCATGGGTCAGAGTGGCAGCAGCGATTTCAGGCAAAAAAGCAACTGTAACTATGGAAGCCATGTGTCAAACACAGCAGAGGATGAAACTCACAGGTGAGAACAGGCAAAGGCCAAAACAGCTGACATCAAACAGACTCCAACACAGATCAACTGTGCAACATTATTATTTAACTTTTATCCTACATACGGAGAGGGAATTACCATCCTCAATTAGTACTAAATAAAACATTATTCCTATTATCTTAAATATCTGAAAA
This sequence comes from Capra hircus, assembly GCF_001704415.2. Classification (NCBI taxonomy): domain Eukaryota; kingdom Metazoa; phylum Chordata; class Mammalia; order Artiodactyla; family Bovidae; genus Capra; species Capra hircus. The sequence continues at coordinate 5,369,704 of NC_030812.1, forward strand.
CACATTTGGGTTTTCTTAAAGATGCTGATGAAGATTTACAATGCAAATTCTTACCTAATTTGAAATACAAGCAGTACAGCAATGAAACTTCCTTCTGAACTTCTAACTATGGATCATACCCATCCTTTGAAGAGAAATGTATACTTTATGGTATGATTGTAACCAGTCCCTCCTAAAGGAAATCGGTCCTGAATATTCATTGGAAGGACTGATGCTGAAGTTGAAACTCTAATACTAACGCAAAGAACCCACTCATTGGCAAAGACCTGATGCTGGAAAAGACTGCAGGCAGGAGAAGGGGACAACAGAGGATGAGACTGCTGGATGGCATCACCAACTCAATGGTGGACTCCAGGACTCTGGGAGTTGGTGATGGGACAGGGAGGCCTGGCGTGCTGCAGTCCATGAGGTTGCAAAGAGTTGGACACAACAGAGTGACTGAACATCAATAGAGAAATGTTGCCTACCTTTTTGTTCCTGTTAGTAGATACAATTCTTTCCATACAATTTTTGCTTACACTTGTTAGCAGTAGCAAACAGTTTTCAACAAGATGGATGCTTTCAAAAGTGGGACTTTTGAAATGACAACAGAAATTATGCTAAAACATGTCAGGACAGGAGAGCCTGGAGTGCGGCAGTTCATCTGAACTTGATGGTCATTTATACTTAGCATTTAAAGTTCTTTTACCAATCAAGCTTGACGTTATCATGGTCCAGAATGATCTAATTATGTGTATATTTGGTAATCTTTGCAACCCCACGGACTGTAGCCTGCCAGGCACCTCTGTCCATGGGGATTCTCCAGGAATACTTGAGTGGGTAGCCATGCCCACCTCCAGGGGATCTTCCCAACCCAGGGATCAAACCCAGATCTCCCACATTCCAGGGGGATTCTTTACCGTCTGAGCCACCACGCCTGACCTTCATAATCTTGATGGTCCAGATAAATTCAAATTATGAGTGCAATATGATAAAGTAAAACATTCTTTCTCCATAGATAGGCATACAATATATAATTTAACCTTTCTTCGTGTTTTAACATATTTGGGAAACTTTTGCAGCTTTTGTCAATACTATTACAGCCAACTAAAGACAAATTATGGTCACTACAAGATTCCAGTTCCTCTCACCTTCCCCAAACTTTATCATTTCTCCAGCAAGATGGTGACACCTCTCCCATTAAACTTAGGTGGGTTTGACTGTAACCAATAGAGTACAGAAGAGAGGACTTAAAAACGATAAAACTAATTCTTAAAACCCAGCCATCATGCTATGCAGCCAAGTCTAGGCAGAGTTCTGGCCATATCCCAGCTGAAGTCCCATCCAGCACCACCTGAGTCTAGTCCCCAGCCTTCAAAGTTGCCCCCTGATGATGCTCTGTAGAGAGAAAATGAACTACTCAAGTGCAGTCAGCAAAAATAAATCTTGTTGAAGAGTGGTTCTGTTATGTACCATAATACTAAGTAACTGCAACCACCACTGATTCAACTCTCCACATTCCCACTGAGACAACATAATATACAGCCTTGTTTTGTGTACATACACAAGTCAGCATGTAGTCAGCATGCAGAAACGTGGCGACTACAATGGATCTTAGAGCACCTTGGTTAACTGGAGTGACTGAACCGAGAACCAATCACTTCCTTTACTACACCGCCCCATTCAGTATTATAGGTGGGAAACTGGGAGGCAACCAGATAAACCCGAGTTGTTTGATGCATTTGTTGTACAAAAACTTTCTGTACACCTATCATCTTCCTGGCCCCAGACCAGAAGCTAGGGAATCCAGTAGTGAACAAGCATTCCTACAGTAGTACTTCTTGAACTGTTAAAACCAGGAAAGAACTAAGAAACCAAATGAAGTACATGCTAACTCAATGCAAAGAGAGACTGTTGAGCTAATGAGATAAATGCACACAAGAATCACTAGTAAGTGAAAGAAAAGGCAGCCAAGCATAACTGAAACGGAACACAAATACAAGTTACACAGGACAGGTGGCTGACATTCAGGTTGTCCTGAAGATTTTGGGGCCACTCACCAAACCAACTGAATAGCAAAGACAAGCCTGATCCAAGTTTAAAACCACATCTGGACTGAAGACAGACACCCGTCTCATTGTCCACCCGCCACATCCAGGAATCGAGGGAAATAAACGTTAGGGATGGAGTCAGATGGGCTGAGTCATGACAGCTTGTTGGTTTTGGAGCAAGAGGTATCAACCGAACTTCATTTAATTTTATTCTACATGACTTCTGGATTTAACAAAGGAAAATAAATCAGCACTTGAAAAATATAAATTTTAAAAACTGACTTTACATAAGGGTAACACATTACTTTTTCTATTTTTAGCTTTATATAACATTAAACCCCCTCAAAACAGGGACACAGATTTATATTTATTATCCAGTCTTAGTCTCAGGGTTCTTTTGTACACCGAGGGCCACCTCTTAGCCAAGAGCCATTTTGCCTTTAGAACCAACCAAACATCAAAACAGAAAAAATAACCAACTAATTCTGAAACTGTCAGAATCAACTATCCAAGATGATCCAGACCAAATTCTAGGTTTTCTTATGTTTAGCAGACACGTTTACTAGCTGCTCATTATGTATTAAAACATATGCATATCACATTCTATGTACTTGAACTACTTCAATAACGAATGTCAAGACATCACAACAATGAAGCTGAAAGAACAAGTGGTAAATGAACTCCAAACTTGTATTTAACCACTCTACTACCCAATGTACCTACCATTTTACTCCCATACTCACTAGAAAGATGTTACAGTACTTGCTAAGGGCTGCAAGGTTTTTAGTCTAAGTCTGAGCTTTTCCACTTTTATTCCTGGTTTCTTATTCCTATGGAGCAACACCTATAATTCCCAGCTGGATCAGTTATTACCAACCCTACCTGTTTGAAGGTAATTACAATTATGTACTGGAGTAAGCCTAGAATAAAATCCTAATATGTTGGATTAGTTTTGAGGTTTTCAGTGTGTACTAAGGTTTTACTATATTTCCTAAGATTCACCTGAAAGGACCTAGAAAAAAGAACATCCCAGGAACAAGCTAACTCACCATCTAGACTTGGTTTCCAAGTATAACTCCCACTGAAGGGAATCAGGGATCCTTAGGGAAATAGCCAGTTTCAGAGGCGGGACCAAAAAAAGCCCATGATGAACCTGGAAGAATTTGCTTGCAATGCAGGTAATGCAAGAAACATGGGTTCCAATTCCCAACCCAGGAAGATCCCCTGGGCAGTGGGAGTGGCAACCCACTCAGGTAGCCTTGCCTGGAGAACCCTTTGGACAGAAGTCTGGCAGGCTACAGTCCATGGGGTCAGACATGACTTAGCAAATGAATTGAGATCAAAGTACAGAAAATCTTTTTGAGCTATAAAGTATGCAAGTGTGCAAATGATGGACACTCAGAAAGCACACAGGAACCAGCTGCAAAAGGATACCATTGATCGAATCTGAGATGATTTAAGCATCAAAATGAATTATATGTTGCAAAATTTTGGTTTTGACTAAGTGTACTGTGATCTCTAAGAATGTCATCCTAGTGAAAGAATACAGCGTTTAGATAAAGGGGCACAATGTCTACATTGCCAAATAGCTTAGGAAAAAAGATATATGCATTAATTTAGAACTATGTAGAAAGTCAATAAATGGCGATTTTGTGTCAAAGAATATGTAGAAATTCTTTTAAAGATTGTAATTTTAGAGTTGAGAAAAGTTGCAATATTGATAAGGGCGCCCCCACAAAAAGCAACCTGGAAATTTAAGCAGATCTGTTGTAGATAGCCTTGAATCTACTTTTCCTTTAACTTCAGTCCTAGCCTCTAGCCAGCCCCAATGTTCTTTACGAACAGTTGACAGCATGTCTTGAAGTCATCCCCATGCTCACTTAGAGCCTCCCACTCTCTTACTGCCTTTCAGGTGCCATAGACAGTCCTACTTAACTTCCTGGTCCCATGTTCACCTTCAGCTGCTCCATCCTCCACCCCTTGCTACACAAATTTGTACTCCCAGCTAAAAGCACAGGATTTGAGTACTTTAGCAGATACGACCACTCTGTAAGTTTCTAAACCACCATTACCTGAAGTTCATTAATAAAAAAAAATGAGTATTAATACCACTAATTCTTGATACGAGATCTGCTTTTGGCATTGGCATTTTTCAACACCTATACCCAGTTACTTTTTAATTTAAAAGCAGCCTTTCTGAAGAACCAAGGTGGCAGAAGTGGAACCGCTGGGTATGACCTATGAGCAGCAGACAGTCCACAGGATGCAAGAGGCAGAGGTGGCGGCAACCCCGCCAACTGCGGAGAAAGCAGCGCTCGAGGCTAACGCACCTGCGCAAGGCCAGGTAGGTAGGAGGCTAGAGGTGCTGAGTTTCAAAATAATAAAGCTCTACAAAAGCTACAAACTCTCATTTTTCAATATGAAAATTAAGCAATATGATTACCAACTTATTTCCTGCTGGCAATTTATTGTTGCTAAGTTGTTAAGCTCCATTTCTCATTTATTTCACACTTGAGAAAATAAGTCAATACCTCAAATTTTTAAAAAGCTGAAAAACAAAGTACAGTATAACGTCAAATTGAAGAAACAAAAGATACAGCTTATATTGTATTTTTGAAAATATAATTAACTGAATACATCAATTTTTCTAATAAACATTTATCCTTGAAAGTAATTCCACATCCCAACAAAGATCTTCCCATTTCTCTGAAGTCAGTAAGCAAACCTTAATTGGTCCAAGAACTTGGCTTTTCCTCTAAGTTAAATTTTTAGCATCTGGATTTTTAAACTAGTATACAAAACCACCACTATATATATGTTAATTTTTCCATTATCATTTACATTTTTCAGCTATTAGAGACTTAGTGCTTTAAGTAGCAAACTACCTAAATTATAAACATGTATCCAGTTCACATATATACAGTGCAGATTAAAAACTACATTAGCATGTGATTTCTTTTTCCTAAGGTTCCTATAAAGAATGTATGCTTGTTCTATACTATCCATTAATTCTGTACATTTAAAACATTTGGCTTGACCTAGTCAAAAATATAAAGGCTAAAATTTTTATAAGACTAACTCATTAAAAATAGGACTCAAATTCTAAACCAAGTCCTAAAGCCAAGCAAAGAGTATCTGAATAGTTTTAGCATTTCTGCATGGTATGATGAAGTTTCAAACAATAATTCATAAGTTTTATTATTCAATGATGGGAATGGCCTACAACTCAAGTTAATCCAAATTCATACTATTTTACAAGCAAGAGTAATATAAAGTTAATTCAGTTAAAGACCTCATTATCTACCAATCAATACCATTAACCTGTTCACTGAATAATTAAAATATTTCTATCAAGTCTAATGTGTCCTTTTAAGGTTTATGTGTTGCTATTAAATGTGTTATAAAGGAATGAGGTAGAATCCCATTTTTTAAAGTACTGCTATGTAAGCCAATTTCACACTATTAAGACATTTTTATGTCACGTAAATATTAATACAGCTTCAGTGAACTAGGTAACTTTCAGAGAGCCATGCTAAACAATTTATGGAACTGTTGTTCTCTGCTTATTACCATATTTGAGTAACCATAAAGATAGAAAAAAATCTTAAGTGTATTACTTTGGAGGTATTCATATGGGATTTTACCATTTCTAGAAAGAAATGAGAGAACTTTTTGGTAGTCACAGCCTGGACTATAGAAAACTATAAATTGAAAATGTAAAGACAGAATTCAAAGGGCTTCAAAAACATCTGTAGTAACTGAGAGGATAATCTGCAGAACACGAAATTCCCTCCTTTCTAGTCTTCCAGTAACAAACTCCACTAGCAGGGCCTGGGAAGGTGCTTTTAAAATTATACATTTTACAGGCCATCATGGCCCAAGCACAGAATAGCCTACTCAAAATATCTCCACTCTTAAAAAAAAAAAGCATATATACTTATTCTTTTTCAAAAACGACCCGAAATATCACCAGTACATTTTATAAAATTAAATTCAAATTTTATTAAGGATTTCAAATTACATGTCAGATTTCTAAAATGGAATAAAACCATTTTGAAACTGGAGAGATGGCATTGATGAACACTGATATCCCTTGAAATTCCAACTTTATTAAAAAAAAAAATTCCTCTGCAGACCATATTCCCCCGATATAACAAGAAACAGTTCTCTCTCTCTTCACAACAGACAGATCTGTTGTTCTTGGCAATAGCTATTTCCTAAAGGAATGGTTTCGCTGCTACTTTTAAGTTCATTAAAAATGGGATTCTATCTTCAGATTAAAATTTTTTAGTTCAGAAAAAGCTGTGTTCAGATGAGCTATGGGTACAAAAAAAAAAAATCAGTGCAGAATGTCTACTTAAAACAAGCAAAATCATTTTGAAAATAAAGAGGAAAAACAGGTGTTTTCATGGCATTTTTTATAAACTACTGCAATTGGTTAAGGATTTCCAGTAGTTAAAATTTCAGGAGGAATGGATAGTACTATACAAATAACAAAATGTGTTTATAGTCTAAGACCTTAATACTTAAGTTTTTAAAACAGGAGTTCTATCACCTCTAAAAATGAGCCCAATGTAATTTTATTAAAACCAGGAATTCTAAGCTTTCCTATAATTACAACCCAATTAGTCCACTCTGTCCAACCTTTAATATTCATCCCCAAAAGTAACAGTATTTAGCCTGAGGTATTTTGAATGTGGCTCTACAGTCCCTAATTTAATGGCATTTCCCCCCTCTAACAATGGTCTTATTTCCACTTTAGTCCCATGCCATCTATAGTATTTACTACAACATAGTCAAAAATTAAAATAGCTGGAAAAAATCCTAGGACCCCTTGAAACAGCTGCTCATTACCTACTTCTGTTCAAACAGGAGCCACACAAAGATCTGCAAGTGTTGCCTGACTGGATCCAGAATAAAGGGTCTTAAACTTGGTTAACCAGTTTAACTATTCATATCAAGCCTTGGTATAATTAAGATGCTGAATATCACATACTTATGGTACGATAGGTCCAAAGTTTTGAGCTTTTAATGCAACTGAGAAACATTTCATAAAGTTTTTAACTTAATATGCCTTAACACATCTGTGAGGTAGTTAAGTCAACAGTACTACCCATTTTAGTACACAGTAAAACAAAAGGCAAGGGTCAATAACTGACACACGTTAAGCAATAAGAATTGGAATTAACTGTAGAGGCTTGGGGCCTTCAGTCTAGTTATGACCAAAGGAAATGAAATTTAACCTTTCACTTTTTCTATGAAAACCATTAAATCATTTAAGAACTGTCTTTTTTTTTTTTTAATACTTTCTCATTAGTAGATGTAATAGTACCGCTTCCAAATCTGGCCCCCTTTTCTTCAGTAATATGGTAAACTGGGTACATAATTTAAGCTAGGCCTCTGCTTCTACCTGAATTAGTACAAAGTTAAGACATTATCTTTTGAGAACTAAAATTATATGACATTTTTATTTTAGGATGCGAAAACAAAAATGAGCAAACAAACAAACAAAAAACTTGAAATAGGCTTGTCAAATGGTGTAAATTCATCCTTTCCATGGAAGCAGAAGGCAGATCCTACCACAAAGAGAAGATGCTTAATTAATGGAGGTCAAATTTTAAAAGTACAATTGAAATAAAAATAATGAGGCATAACTTCTGAAAATACTAGGTTTTATTCACCTCCCTAAGATAATCAATAACCATACTATTAGTTAATCAGCTTCTCTTATAGTAAATAATGTCACCTGACATACAAAAACCTGTTAATCTAAATTATCAGGTGTAGTCTTACTGGAAATTCTTAACCATATACTTGTCTTGACAAGTTTTGCTTTTCGAACGATGAATTGTCTTAATGCAAGTCATTGTATTACTGTAACAAAGTAATGAAAGGCACAGCTCTTGCAAGCAAACTGAAACCCATTCAACCAGCTGAAAAAATACTTTGGTTCTTCAGGAAAAAACTTAGCAAGACAAAAAAATCGGGTTCATTTCACAGTTCTGTTCACTTTCATAGCTTTAATCTAACAGTTACATGATAAAAATATTCCAAGAAGAACCAAACTATATAGCAACGGACGAACATGCGTGAGAGATTCTGCGCACTCGATGCAGCTGGCAGAAAAACTAGTTAAAATGCTAAGTAGAACAAATCTGGTCTTTAAAATATCAGTTCCTTTCCTTTAAAAAAAACTTCTGAGTCTACCAAGAAAATACAAAAACATAAGGCTGTGAGTAAATAATAGCTGTGTCTAGGCTATTACAGTGCGGGTTATCCTCAGGGCCTCACACATCCTGCTTCACTGCTGCTTGCACTCTGCTGGGTTTTGATCCTTCTGTTAAAGGAAAACAACAGTCAATCTATCTGTTTCTATCTGCTTCAGTTAATTTTTCAATAATAATTATTTTAATTATCACATTATCTCACTGTTCTGTCACAATTTTTGCCGAATTTAAAAAAAGGGATATAGTACTTATAGCAAATTACTCATTCAAATATTACAGTCACAAAAATGCTAGTACAAAGTCCTGATTTTACACTGTAGAATGAATGCCATAAAGTGAAACACATTAAAGTATAATCTTAAAATAGCCAAACAAATTATCTTAAGTCATATTACCAACTGTTTCTGCCTTTCAAAAATACTAATTTCATTCATATTTAGCTGTTAAGACCAATTCAGACATGTCAGAATATTTGACTTTTTAACTACCCTCTCTTACCTGATGAATAGTTAAAGCGTCTTCTGGGTATTTTACAGCATAAGCAAATGAATAAATGCATTAAAGAGAACCTGGAAGTTTCAAGTGAACCCTGGTAAAAACCCAGCATTTTGTAGGAGATACAGTCCTTTCCTAACCCTGATATGACACCTTCCTATGGACAGGAAGCCTAGACTCGGGCATGGAGAAGAGGTGACTGGAGAACCTGAGAGCGCCGCTCCCGTTTCTGTGCACTCCTGCACGCAGAGGACTTAAAACCTGTTCACAAGCGTTCCTTAGGAGAGAAAACATCCTAAACAGCAGCAGCGTAAGTAATTTTGAATGCTTAAAAATGCCCAAGATAAGGCACCATTAAAATAGAATCCTAGGGGTATTTAGGCTGAAACTATGAAAAACCTAAGTTCAGAACCAAAAATAAAAGTTTCTTAGGAAAGGTACATTGAAATTACACGTACTGTGGAAATGCCAGTGAGGAAACATTTATTAAAGACTTTAAGGGCAAAAATAAATTTTATAGTCAGAAACATACCTAACCTGCCTTAAATTTAACAGAAAACAGCACTAATTTTGCTCACCTTTGGGTCATAGTCTGGATCATTTTCCTCATCTCCTTCTTCTTCCCCTTCCTATATTAAAGTTCAAAATGCATCCATGAAGTAGGTACACAGTAGGAAGAAATGGCTCATAATGTAGGGAGAATTTAATACAAATTACTCTACAAGTCAACAGATTTTTCATGATTACAGAGTTTGGTGACAATGCAATTTAATTTGAAAGCTTCTAATATGAAAAATTTCCCAACACAACTTGAGACATCCAGACAGGTTTTATTGAAAAGATTTACTGCAGCCAACGTTGAAAAAGTTTACTGCAGCTTTTGACTTCTTCAAAGAGCTGATAACCCTGCAGCAGAACAGAATTATTTGAAATAAAAAAAGTGTTCTGAGTTTTGCAGTTTATTTATTGAAACCTCATACATACATTGCTTGGATGTAGAATTCTAAAACCACGTTTTTCCAAAAAAAAAAAAAAAAAGTTTTTATCCCATATCATGGAATAATGGATATACCAATGGAATACATGAGTCACTCAATTTGCTTCTCAATGTGTTAAACAGAGAATTATTTGCTCATTTGGTAAACATTACCTCATCCGCTTCTTCACCTTCTTCATCATACTAAAAAAGGGAAAAAAGAGGACGTTTGAATGAAGCTAACATCTGAAAGTAGCATTTACTCAATATCCACCACTGTATCCACTAATGTCTAAAAAAAAAAGGAAGAAATACTTTCGTTTGGCAACTGATTAAAACAAGGACAATAGCTACATGAATCACCCAGCTCAGTGCCATGATCTCAATTTAACAACTTAAAAAATAAAGAACACAGGATAATCGTGGGTAAAGTGTGAGCAGGTAACTATGACTTGTCTGTAAAAAAAAAAGGACCTAAAGCCTATCTGAATGATTGCCACTTAGCAAGAAAGATGTCCAAAATATTGGAGAACAACCTAGTTTTACCTTAAATTGGTCCTTTGTATTTCTATGAATAAAAATCCTATGCTTTCTAATGAAGATTTTTATCAGAATTCAAAAATGTCCAAGGTTATGATTTGTTTGGTCAGAAACATGTAATGGATTTACAACACTAACCCAACATATTGAAGTTTTACTATTTCAAAGTAGCCTTCCTAATAGTAGGAAAATATAAACTACAATAAACCAAACACAGATTCTAAGAGAATCTGTTTAAAACAATTCAAAGAAGTTACTGAGAAGGATGTAAGTAATGAGCCTAATTTTGAATTATTCTGTCTTGCTTTTTAACAGCTCCATCTATTCATTAAACCTCTCACCAATTCTGACCACCACACCCTCACCAAAAGACTTCACTGCAGGATTCAGATTCACTCACATCATCATCATCATCTTCAATAGCTTCTCCAGTAAAGTATAACACTGATCTTGGGATTATACGCTCACGTAAAAAGTGACCAATTTCAAAGTCTGCAGCGAGGATAGCTTCAGAATCATCATCCTGTTAAAGGAAAACAGAAGCACAAAATGCAGTAACTTACTGAATTTGGCATATGTGGGACTGCTCGGTTTAAATCATTCATAGAAACTCAACTTCACTTTTAACATTTAAAAGTAGCTCATGTGTGCATGATCAAATAGTCTTCTACATGTGCCTCAGCTTTACAGGTTTTTAATAAAAAGAAAATGTTAGGAGGTCAGTGTGCCTACTGATCATTGCTTAGTTTCCTCTAGTTTAAAAGTTACAAGAGCAACTTTGCTATACGACGGCAATTTTCAATATTATTGAAAGGAAGGATCTTAGACTCTTATAAATAAAATTAGGTATATGGCACATAATACAGACCAGAGAGGATCACTTCATACTTCCTGAAAGAGACTTATCCAAGCAGCTGGGCAGTGCTAAATGTCACCAAGTCCTACTTGATAAAGACTAAGTCAGTCTCAGATTACTACTTAATGGCAAAAGGCAGCAGAGAAATGCTGCTGACATTATTCACAATTAAAATTATGGATAAGACTAAAGTTCCAATTCTGTGATACTAAACAATGAGTAAATATTCTGTGAAATCCTGAATGTTTATTTTTGATCCATCAACACAATCCCATCTAGTAACAACAACAAAACACCAAAGGGTTAGGGGAGAAGACTTTCAAGGAAAAATTCTAATCACAGACAGAGATGTTCTATCTATAACTACTCAAGACTGTTTTCATCAATACTTGGTAACAGACTTAAGCCAAATTTAAAACATGTCTAGCCTACACTGCATGTATAGGTTTCTTTAAGGCTGTTCCTTATTCCAGACTGTATGCCAAGGACATTTCAGCTATATGATCAACATATATAAAATAACCACATTTCTACTGGAATAATAACCACAGAAAAGAAATCTAAGCAGAATGTGGTTAGTGTTTTCTAAACAGTATAAATGACTTAATACACTCCATTTTCAATAAGGAAGAAAACTTAATAGTTTGAAAACTTGAATCCCTCACATCAGTATTTGCAAGTCTCAAAAGAGAAGAAAATCTTTAGTCTCCCACCATTTCTCAGTGGAAGCAGCAAAAGCATTTTCAATGGAGTAATTTTTCAGACGTGTAAAGGTCCTCTTTTCTGCATTACAACCCTCAGTACAAAATACTAGCGGCCACTTCCCCACTCTTCACATTTGAGAACCAATCTTTTAATTTTATATATAGTAAACAATTCAACAAATAAACAATTCAGCTTACCAGATCTCCACTCTCAGGAACTGCAAAATTGAGAAAAGAAATCCAAATGAGTAGAAGTTAAACAGAGCACATAAGAAAACAACCATAAATACTCAAAGCAAAACACTATTCACCTTCAGGAGGGGCAAAAAAATTAAAGAAAGAGTCATTAGAAACTGTTTTGGTCACAGTACGAACTGTCCCACGTCCCTTGTGTTTCTGCTTCTTCTTAATCGTTTTCAAAGTGACATTCTTCCCTTTTTTCCAATCTATCTGGCACCTTCCAAAACAAAGAGAAAAGAATGTCTATCACAACGCATTTATACTTTCAATTGCTGGAAAGCTGACACTTTTCTAAGTAAATGTTTTGTTTTCCAATTTTAGAGGGGAAATTTGTGCTGCTTTCTGTAGCAGTATAGACAGAAAATTTTAATTTCTCAACAAAATTTTTCAATGTATTTATAATTACCACAAACTCACACTATAATACATTTAAATGTGTACTCCTTTGGAAAAATATCTATTATGGTCCATGGAGAATCCTGCACAAATGGTTAAGCTCTTCTCAGAAAACATTTTACTGAAATATTTGGAGATAAACTAGGTATGTATGTGTGTACCTAGCAGACAGACTAGAAAATAATAAATATCACAAATCGTAAGTTAAACAAAAACAGATGTAGCGCTCTATTAAAGTAGTAAAATGAAACTTACCCTGTACAACCCATAATTTCTGGTCCATCAAAAGAAAAGGGATCAGAATCATCTGGTTCTGATCTCATCCTATATGTCTTTGTCAACACTTCATTTGTGAAATATTCATTGGGTTCAAAGTGAAATTCTAAGACAAAACTCTTAAAAAAAAAAACAACAACATTAAATTAAATTTTTACATGATAAAATTTCAATGCTTTAGTAAATAAAGCTTAATGTATGATTTCTATAAACATAAAATTTTAAGTGACAAAGTCCTATTCTGGGAAAGTCATGTAAATCCAAAATTACCTTAAAAGCAATATATGGCACCAAATAAACTGAGCAAAACTTAGTTCAGCTTATACTGTTTAGTAACATGTTTATGAAATAGGTTAGGTACAGCTGAACAATCTCTCCTTTCTTCCCTCCATCTCCCCAGAGAGGACTTTCAGTCTTAGACTGACAGAGAAAAGGCCCAACCTTAGCAGATGTAATACAAGAACCTACAGCCCACAGAACCTTTGCCCATGCTTTCCATAAACCTGATGGTTTCAGGGAAAAGTTGTTGGCTGATCTTCCATAATGAAGAAGGACGGACGCTCTAACACCTTCTGTTCCATTTACTTTCCAGACACATGTTTAATACAGAATAAGCACTTCCTTATTCATGTTACTTTGCTGTTATCTTTAATACATTTTAAATTCAGTATCAAAAATGGATGATTTTTACAATCAAAGGAGGAAAAGGAATAAATACAGCATCACAACTATCAACATGCGAACTGTAATTCCGACTAACAATTCAAAGTACCAAATATCATTTTCAACTTCTTTTCACTCCCTTGTCTAATTGTTGAATGTCACCTTTCTTTAGAAAGTTCCAGTGATCTACTATGTAAACATCTAATGCTACAAAACTGGAAATATTTCAAGATTCTTTTACCATAGGTTGACCAGCATCTGAGAACTTCACTTTAATATCTTTCAAGTGCTTCAGAATAGGCTCATCATGTTCCTTTAAATTAAAAAAAAAAAAAAAGATCAAAACGAGTATCTAAATGGCATTTTAAGACTAGTGTTCTATTGGACAATATGCATTTAACGAACTGAGACATTTTATTGAAGTTTTATGTATAATTTTGAACCTTAAGATTTACTCTCCAGGTTATGCCTTATATGAAGCTAGTTTAAAAATGTTTCCTGATCATAACTGTTACCATTTCCAGCTGGTTCTTGTTCCTTTACTACTTTGCTAAAAAACAGAAATGCAATAAGCTGTCATTGTTTTGAGATAATTTCTTTTTCTTGACATTAACTTCCAACAATCACAACATGAGATAACAAGTAATAATGCAGATGAAAGTGGCCCAAGAAATGATTCAGATTAGGAGAGGCAAAGTTTCCCAAAGGTAACAAAGGACAATTATTAAAACAGGTAAGTAAAGAACCTGCTTATCAATGCAGGAGACACAAGAAGACTAAGGTTCAAGCCCTGGATCCGGAAGAATTCCCTGGAGCTGGGAAAGGTAATCCGCTCCAGTATTCTTGCCTGGAAAATTCCATGGACAGAGGAACCTGGTGGGCTATGGGGTCCCAATGACTCTAATATACTGGGCATGCATCCACCCACACACACACACGTATGTTTACAGTGTTCTTTGACAATGCAAATATTCCTTGGAATAGCTTCAGACTGAAAAAGGTCTCTCTGGTCAGACAATCAAAACAACCCACCATAACCTCCATACTCTGCCATCTAAAACCAAAAGGCACAGGGCTATGTGAGAATTACAATGAAATGACCAATTATGTAAGAAACTATTTCATTACTTAATTTTTGGAAATGAATTATAATTTATTCGATTACATTAATCAAAGCTGCAATTCCCCGTCTACCAACAACAGCTCTTTCAAAAGAAAGCTATCATGGAAATTCCCTTGCAGTCCAGTGGTTAGGTTTCTGTGCCTCCACTGTCAAGGGCCCAGGTTTGATCCCTCATCGGGGAACTAAGATTCCCATAAGCCTTGGAGCCCTCTTTTCCCCTCAAAGGCAATCATTCTATAAAAGTCAACAATACAGAGACCAGTCATCACAGTCATTTAAATTCCACAGGTTTACTCTTTGAGGTAAACTGGTGTTTTATGAATAAAATTACCTGAACCATATCACTGAGCAAGTCAACATTCTTAAAAACGGTCAGCCAAAACTCAGGAATTCCCTTGGGATCTTCTTTTTCTTCATCCTTTTTCTCATCTTCAATCTTGGCCTTTTCTTTTAGCTCCTCCTTAATAAAAGAGCATTAATGAATGCTGGATACCTAGATTAGACATCTTGATAAAAATGTTTTACATTCAGGACCCAACAAACCTTCAACTAATTCTAACATTCAGCCAAAGAAATTCTAGTCTAATTGTGTAAACACTGCTGTTACCCACAGCAAACCTTTACTTCTATAAATATTTACTATACCATATTCCTCCCAAAAGAAAGCTACTAGGACCCATGAGATGTAGAGAAAAAAATTTTAGCTTCACGGAAAAAAAAAAAAAAAAAAGACTTAAGCATAGTAAAGAGAAAAAGCAAAAAAACATAAACCTTGTTTACTGCCTCACTCACTGGTTTTCTAAATTAAAATATATTCTCTTAATCAAGGTTAAAATATGAACACTGGAGAAATGCGATCACGTAACAGGGCACTGGATCTATGTCACAGTTCTGCCATCTATAAAGGTGGGCAGGTCACTTAGAAGCCTTCACCTCCACTCAAAAAACAGGAACAATCCTTTCGTATGTCATAAGGAAGTTCAAAGTAAAAGTTTATATAAATCTATAAACTTTAAGTACTATAAAAATACAAGGAAAAAGTAAATTTGGGTATAGACAGTGCCAGGCTAACAGTGGCTCATCTGCACTCATATCCATCTCACAATAAAAGAGATATTTCCAAAGTATAAAAACACACTAAAGATAATACCAACCGAAATTTCATCTTCCTCATCTGGTTTCCATTCACATTCTTCTTCTGTAGGTTCATAAATGGCATTAATGATCTCAAATCGCTGAAATGATTAAAAAAAACAAACTGCATAAAACTCTGGCATCCAAGCTAAAAATTGTCTCTCATTAACACTCATAGATTTAATGACTTCATACCACAAGCTGAATTGTTATTACTGATAGTTTCCCCAAATATCTTTAATAACCATTTTGCTAAGAGGTCAAACAAAAGTTTGTCTATATTTTCAAAGCTTTATTATCTACTTGAACTTAAGATAAAAAGTATTAGAAAGCATTACCTTATCAAACAGAGGCTGATAAAGAACAGCGTACTTCCTTTCAAGATCATGAACTTCCTCATAGAATCTGGCTTCTATCTGTGCGCATTTGACTTGAAGGTTTTTGAGAGCGTTCACTCGTCTTTTAACTACCCTAGGCAAGCTGACAGGTGAGAAAATACCAGTTATACAGCATCACAGGAAAACACAAGCCACTTCTGTCATATTGAAACTGAAGCATGAAAGTTAGTGAATGACGTTCACAGTTAGCAACATGCATGCGCACTCATGTCCAATTCTTTGCAACCCCATGGGCTGCAGCCTGCCAGGCTCCTCTGCCCGCGGGACGGACTCTCCTGCAAAAATACTGGAATGGGTTGTCATTTCCTCCTCTGGGGAATCTTCCCAGCTCAGGGATCGACCCAGGTCTCCTGAATGGGCAGGCAGATTCTTTACCACCAAGCCACCTGGGAAGCCTTTAGTGAATGACAGGTTTCCTCTTTGAAGCAAAAGGTACATTCAAATACAGACCTCATGACCATTAAGCATTTCAAAAGAGCAAATTTAACCAGGTAGCAAATTTAAACTGATAAGAAAATGTAAACTGTATCACAAATCCTAAATCTTTCATTGTAATCAAACCTTAGCACTGAGCTTGTCAGTGCTGGTATCTTAGGTGTGAAACAGTCTATCTCATACAGTTAAAAAGTCATGAACTGACTATCCTGATAACCTGAATTATTTTTTTTTAAATATGAACAACTGAGGGAATTCCCTGGCAGTCCAGTGGTTAGGACTCTGAGCTTCCACTGCAGGGGACACAGGTTCGATCCCTGGTCAGGGAACTAAGATGCCACAAGGCATGCCAAAATCACTGAATAAACACAAATAAAATATGTACAGTTGACCCTTGAACACAGGTTTGAATCACTTATATGCAGACATTTTTCAATAGTAAATACTACAGTACTATACAGTGTGTGGCTGGTTGAATCCGTGGAGATGGAGGAATCCGATACAAAGGGCGACTCTTTATATACTGTTATACACTACGTATAAAGTTATAGACTGATTAGTTCCTTATTCAAGGGTCAACTGCATATCTCACCTGTGTCTATTATTATTAGGGGAAAGGAGGGGACCATATCTCTTTCTGGAGAAAGAATAGTATCCTACAGCATTATTTTTTTTCTAGTCTCAATATTTAATTTGGAATTTGAGATTACATTAAATAAGTACATAGTATTTTATGAAGAGGGGAGGGGGATTTTTAAAATAACAGCTTTCCTGAAGTATGATTGATATGATCCACTATGGGACATTTTTTTCCCTTAAACAATACACACACCTAGTTTATGAGCCCCTCAAAAAATTACTAAACTTACAAATGCCTCTAACACCCAAAAAACATTCACTCAGGCAGTTTGTACAACCCATCCAAAATCCAGATTAGAATTTCCTGCCATAACGAATGGACCTAGAGATTGACATACTGGGTGAAGTAAGTCAAACAGAAGAGGAAATATTGTATGACATCCCTTATAGTCGAATCTAAAAAGAAATGATACATATGAACTTATTTACAGAACAGAGTCACAGAGAATGAACTTATGGTTGTCAGGGAGGAAGGAAAATATGAGGGGAAAGGACAGTTAGCAAGTTTGGGATCGACACGTACATACAGCTAGATTTAAAATGGATAGCCAACAAGGATCTACTCTTATCACAGGGAACTCTGTTCAATGTTATGTGGAGCCTGGATGAGAGAACTTGGGAGAGAATGGATACATGTATATGTATGGCTGAGTCCCCTGGCTGTCCACCTGACAGTGTCACAGCACAATCAACAATTCTCCAATAAAAAAATCAAAGGCTAAAAAAAAATTTCCTGCCATAGACATATTGTTGTAATCAAATTAATTCTCTTATTTAGCCACTTAAGGTAAGTAAAGCAAACAAAAAACAAAAACCTGAAGTATCAAGTTTTACTTCTTACAACTGAAAGTAAAATGTTCTGTCAAGACGGTCAAAGAACTTGATCACTTAGCTTTACCCTCAACTTCACATGTCCAAAAAAAAACCCAACCAACCCAAGAAACTTTATGGAAACAAGAAGGCTCCATGGCTCTGTATCTCTCTGATAAACACACACACACATGCACGCGCACACACACACCGTGAGCAAATTGAGACACACACACACACACACACCACTCCCCCACCCCAAGACCAAATTCTGAGTAAGACCGCAGGCTGCCTTTAACTAGTACAGGCAGGGTGAGCGGGCTGCAACTTCAAAGGCAGGGATGGGTGGTGGTGATAACCAGAGTATGAAACGGTGAGGTCAAGTTGGAAGAAAGCTTTTGTGCAGAAAAGCTTTTAAGTTCTACATCTGCTTTCAACACTCATTGCCTGTCCCCTTCACCCTTCACAGAGCCCAGTACTCAGGATAACACAAAGAGCTGACCAAAGCTGGACGGGCACAGAGCCGTAAGCACTCACTCTTGCCCCTACTCCAATCCAGGAGCAACGATTACAACCAAAGCAGACCGCTTCCTCCGAAGAAAACTGTCTGCAATTGCCAGCCCACAAGTCTGAGGGGACGGGAGCTCTCCTCAGGCTCATCCTGCCCCCCCCCCCCCCCCCCGTCTCTCTAAACCCCATGAGGCTGAGGTGACGGGAGCTCTCCTCAGGCCCATCCTGCCCCTCTCTCTCTAAACCCCATGAGACTGAGGTAACGGGAACTCTCCTCAGGCTTACCCTGCCCCCACCCCCACCCCCAGGAGACTGAGGTGACAGGTGCTCTCCTCAGGCTCATTCTGCACCCCCCCCAAACCCCATGAGGCTGAGGTGACGGGAGCTCTCCTCAGGCTCATCCTGCCCCCCCTCTCTCTAAACTCCATGAGGCTGAGGTGACGGCTCTCCTCAGGCTCATCCTGTCCCCCCTCTCTCTAAACTCCATGAGGCTGAGGTGACAGGGCTCTCCTCAGGCTCATCCTGTCCCTCTCTCTCTAAACCCCAGGAGGCTGAGGTGACTGGGCTCTCCTCAGGTTCATCCTGCCCTCTCTCTAAACCCCATGAGACTGAGGTGACTGGGCTCTCCTCAGGTTCATCCTCGCCCCTCTCTCTAAACCCCATGAGACTGTCAAAACTGAAGTCTAACTGCCATCCCTCCCTTGATACTCACAGGAGTAACTGATATCGCTCAGTAAGCCACAGAAACAGAATAACTAGACGGTTCCAGAGTACTACGAAAGAATGAAATATTTAGCATCTGAAGCATTATTAGACAGATGAAGGATTTAAACAAGAATGTAAATATATATTTAAAGGGATGAAGGAGGATAGATACTATGAAACAAGACCAAGAACTCTAAAACAAGGTGGGAATACTAAGTATTAGAAATACAGTAACTAGAACAACGAACAAATAAGATAAACAACAGAGGTTCAACTGAAGAAAAAAAATCCATGAGGTTTAAAAGCTCTCAGACAGGCAGTAGTAAGGACAAAAAAGCTGTAAGATATGAAGACATGGATGATAAATTTTAACAGCTGAAAAAGAGAAGGAAGGTGGATTATCTGAAGCAATGAGTATAATAAATTTCTCAGAGTGAAAGAAATATGAAAATCCTTCCTTACTCAAAGCACTGAGACGTTACTGAGACGTATAACTATCAAAGACAAAAGTAAATTCTAAAGGTGTTAATGAAAAAAGCAAATAACCTATAAAGGAAAAGGAATCAAAGTGACATCAAGCTTCAAAGGAAACACAAGAATATACAATAATGAAGAAAAAAAATGAAGTTAAATCTTTAAGATATTTAAGACTTTGAACCTAAAATTTTCAGATATGAAGACCAAGTAAAATTTCAGATATGAAGGTAAAATAAAAATTGCCTATGAGGCTTCCAGAAATATGCCACACTCGTATTCATTAAAAATAATTTTGAGGAAGTAAAAAAAAAATCCAGATGTCACATAAGGTATGGGTGAATTAAAAATTGGTAAAATTTACTGTTGCCTAGAAGGAAAAAAAACAGAAGCCCACAGGAAGTACATTATCAGTGAATTTAAGAGATCAATAAAGGTAAATAAAGCTATTAGATTAAAAGCTATTTTACTATAATGAGAGGCAAATTAAGTGAATGAAGATTTTTTACACATCTATCCCCAAAACTGATAAAGCAATTAATCAATAAGAATCTGAACAGTACAACTAATATGCCTAAGCTATTGACTTCGGCATATAGATCTCCACTTAACATACCTGTAACATTTATAAAAAGTTTTATAGCTGTTGAAGGTTTTTTGAACTAAACATGCAATCAAGAAACTGGAAAGAGGAATAGAGCAAACCCAAATAAGGAAATAACGTTAAAGGCAAGGGGGAAAAAAAGCAGCAATAACAAAAATACATGAAAATGGAAAATCAAAGGCTGTCCTTTAAACATTAAGATTGAGACAACTGACAAAACTAATGAAGATACAGAGTACAGAATATGGAAGGGACAATTAGATTTTCTAAAAGTATGAACTATATACTAATAAATTTGACACCTAGATAAAATGCATATTTTTAGAAAATAAAATTCCACAATTGACAAGAGAAATTGAAGACATTAGTTTACCAGCACACGTAAGCTCTTTTCACTAGTGAATAAGGTAACTACCTATAAGTAACTACCTACCCTAAGTAACTACCCAACTCATATTTCTAAAAGTATATATTTAATATAATTAGTAAATTCAAAGAAAAGGTCAAAAGATCATCAGAATCTATAAAGGACAAAAAGACCATTAAAAAATCACCAAGACACCAAATTAGTGAAGAGATTATATATTCAATTCTGGTAAAGATTAGAATGCTCATTTTGATGCTAATGCTTAACACAATATTGAAAGTCCTGGCCAATGTTATCAAGAAAGAAAAATTACCATGGAGTGTGATATAATGTGGAAGATGAGAATTAAAACTGCCATTGTTTACAGATGAGACTTTGGGGCTATGGGAAAAATAAAACAAACTACTATACAACAACCACAGCAAGGTTTCTGGACACAAAATCAACTTTAATACTAATCAACAGCACTCCTTTATCATGAACAACTCAAATGGCAGCCCACTCCAGAATTCTTGTGACCAGCCTAAGGGACTACAGTGCATGGGGTCATGAAGAGTTGGCTATGACTCAGCAACTAAGCACAGTACATATACATATACACTGAATAATAAAACTAAGAGTCAGAAAAATAAAAAAAAAAAGTCAAACAGAAAATACAGTAAAAAATAAAATAACAGTCACAATAACATACAAATTAACTAAGAACACTTTGTAATAAAATACGGACTACGATCTGAATAAATACAAGGACATGGATGAGACAATTTAATACCAAAAAGATAGTGGAATTCCTATCAAAATTTTAGTTGCTTTATTGTGGGGGTTCTGTTTGTTTTTTTAAGAAAACCCTAATAAACTCACCCTCAACCATACATGGGATAATGGGCTACAGACGGTAAGATCAATCCAAGAGTGTGTTCCATGACGGGTGAGAGATGGTAGGAGAAAGCAACTCACTGTCAGATGTGAAGACACACTCCACAGCCCTGTCAGTAAGGGGGACAACGGCAAAACAACAGGCAAAGAGACGACGAGGAGTGCAGCTGAGAGATAAGGAGAGAGCGCTTGTAAGCGGGCACTTATGAGAGGCATTTATAAGAGTCTGATTCGTAATAAAGGTGGTTAGCAGAAATGAATGGGGAAAAAGGAACCGTGGAGTGAAGCGTTATAAAGCCTTACTAAGAAATAGAAAGGTGATCTCCAGAAGGATTCATGGTCTGAAGGTAAAAGATAAAACTAATCAAGTCAATAAGAAATGTAGGAGCAAGGAAAAGACATCTTCAAAAGAACAAGACATAGGTAAAAAATTTAATGAACATAAAAATTAGGGATTTAATGGAGGAAACCATGGACAAAATTAATAGAAAGGACACAAAAAATTAGTTATGAAGTCTAAAACTGAGAAAGGATTAAAATCTAGAACACATTAAGAACTCCTACAAAACAAAAAAGACAGTAAACCCCCAAAAGTGAATGGGCCAAAGGGTACATACAAATGAGCAACCTAAAAGGCTCACTCCCAATTATCATGCAAAGAAAGTCAACTCATTAAAAATCAGAAAATACAAACAAAACAAAAGGAGCCTGCATCTCTTAGGCTGGTAAAGACAAAAACTATAAGGCTGAATGATGCCAACTGCTGGCAAGGACACAAGGCTAAATCAACCTTCACATATTCTGGAAGTACCGAAGGCTTGCATATCCCGTAACTATAAACCCCACCGGGAAGTACATACACCAGAGAAACTCTCACACAGCCCCTTAACAGGACAGGCACCAGGATGACCATCACAATGGAATTTGTGTTGATGGAGCTCGGCGACAACCCAGACGGCCGTCAAAGAAAAAGCATACAGTGAAGCATGGTGGACGCACATCACAGAGAGCAAGGGAACACAGAGAAACCACTGACTAGAGACACATACAGACAGCAACGTGGGCAGATCGTAAAATCAAAGTTGTGTGAAAAAGAATAAGATATTTGGGTTATCACTATGACTTTTATCACCAATGAAATAAATAAGAAATCTGTATTTCTTCTAATTCTCTGCATTTCTAACAAATCTCTAAACAAATCTCAGGGATGATTTAAGATTCATATACTTCCTATGGAGATGAACCAAAATAAACTTTAAAAGACCAACTCTAAATTGGTACTTAGCAAAATTTTAAACCCCTGATAATCCTATGATGAACATTCGCTTTTCCACTGTGACATACATTAAGTCCCAGATGACCTTAAAAAATATTCACCTGCAACGCTGATTACAGAAAGACAGACTATGAAAAAGAAGAACGTGTACCTTTCAATGTATCCTGTTGGTGTTTCTACCAGACCATCAAGTCTTTCTTGAAGGGCTGCAAGAATCTGAGGATTTTGCATCATCTGAACAGTCAGCTGACGCGCTTTAAAAAAAAAAAACAAAAGGGCATCGAAAGAAGGATTTTATGAACATGTATTATGCTATTTTATTAGGGCAATCTAATCATGAACCTTTCCTGACTAGCCCATAAATCGCTGGTATAAGTACAGACGAATAGCAAGCTAAGGAAAATTCACTCTAGGAAAACCTAGCGTATAGAAAAAGTTCAGGTTCCTAAAGACTGTCTAAGGCACACCACTTCTTAAGGCCACTGCCACAACTATTATGAACACTATCCTTTATCTTCCTATGTGTTTTACCCACCTTGTGTTTTGAACCCACCTTGTATTTTGAGAAGTTCAAAGATTCATCCCGATGCCTATCTGTACCCTTTGAAGTCAAACAACACATAAGAAAACTGCAAAAATAGCAACACTTTCAAGCCTGGGAGAAAGACGGTCAAATGAATGACCTGAATGATTCTTTGAGCTTGTGCAATGTGTTATGTGCATCTGAACAAAGTTAACAGTGACAGTCAAAGGCTGTAACTAAAGCCAAACAACATTTGGTTATTAACGGCCTCTCAAAATTATACTCTATCCAAAAATAAGCTAGATTTGTGCAAAACAAACTACCCTGCTATCTTATCTGCTCTGTCAATACAGACTTTATCAAAAAATTGCATTAATTTCCCAGTTTATGTCTTTAAAGATAAATTTATTTCTAATAGTAATTTGATTCTTGGATGACATACAGTTGTGATAACCAACATACTTTTAGAAGTACCAATACTGGCCATAATGATACAGTCCTGTATCATTAGTTCAGTAGTCTTTTCACAATAAAACCTCATTCTGGCCTAAAAACCGAAGTCAAGTCATCTGGTACCTTGATATTCTTGGCCCCTTTAAGCAGTGCAATTCCCCCACTAACCATTATTGCCCCTTTTAAAAATAAACTGCTAAAGAAAATACTGAGTGACTTTTGTCTACATTTAATAAATGTTCTTTTTTTGGTTGGTTAGAATGGATTAAAAACAGACAGACAGACATACCACATATTTCCTACATGTTAAACATTTTCAAGTCCAGGCTAATGTTTAGAAGCACCACTACCAACAACTCCTACCACTACCTAAGACACTTGTAAATTCAGGTAAAACTCATAGGGAAATGCCTGACAAGACATGATGTCAAACCAGCAGCAGAGGGCACAGTGACCGCTGATGGGTCACCAGACCCACACCTTCCTCCCTTCCTCCGCCTCCATCTCCACCTCCACCTTCCTTTCTATTTCTCCCTCCCCATTCCAAACACATTCACACGAAAACCTGCTGCTGTGGGTGTGGCTAGTCAGAAAAGTGGACAGGTATTCAAAAAGAGAATGCTGTTTATTACTGTCCTCCAGAAGACGTGAGCCAGCAATCACTGGCTCCTGAAGTAATGTAAAATAATACCTTTGATTTTTGTTTCTTCACCAGTTTCTTCTTCTTCTACTTCTTCAACATCATCCAAATCTTGATCAAGTTCAGACTGTTCTTTGCTACAATATTATAGTATCACACCAAGGTTCAAATGTACCAATTACCCAAAAAACAAAAAAAAATTATAGAAAACTTCAATTCATTTTCTATGTTAATATGCCTCTTTCAAAAATACGAAATAGCAAATCTAAAAGATAATTCAGTTTTCCAACTTCATATGTAAATAAGTACAAATTGGAAGTACTTAAATTTTCATTCAAAAGCTTTTCAAATATAAAGTTTATACTTGAAGCTAAAAATATGGTTTGATGGGTTGTGATTCAGAGAATATAACATCAGAAAGTATGTGCTTCCAACTCAATATCTACTGATTTCACTCCTCCTACTTGATTTTATATGCGATAATACATCAATCAACAAGTCTACATATTCCAGCCTACCTTTCAGCTAGATATGGCTATATAACCAAATTCTGGCCGTGGGATAAAAAGGAGACGCAATGCGAATTCTGCCATCCTCCTTAATAGGATGGTAAACAGCTGGAGGCTTTTTTGGTATTGCTCTCTCCCTACAACAGGGATATGATGGCTAGTTCCAGCAGCCATGTAGGACCACGAGGCATCCTGGAGAAGTCTCCAGCTAAGAATAAATAAAGGAGTCTGGGAAAACAGAAGGCTCCTGAATCTCTCTTAGCTGTAGAAACACCACATAAGCCTGTACCTATCTTTGGACTTTCCTTTTTCTTTACTTCATAGTGGAGATGGGGAAGGACAGTAAAAGTTAACGGGAAGACCTGAGTCCACTTCATGCTCAGAGTAAAACTAGGAGAAAGTAACAATATCCTTCCAATCTCATCTTAAAAATCTAGTTTTTGAACATGATATTACAATCAGTATTAAAACAGGGATATCTAAGTCAGTATAAAGATCATCATACAATTCCTTATGTAATTCTACATTTTAGTATTTGGTTTAGAAAATTAGGTACTTTCATATCTTGAAAAAGCATTTGAAAACTTAATTTTCATATAGGAACAAATACCACCTAATTTTCATACAGTAACAACTACTGAAAAGGTCAACTGTATTCTACAGAAATTTGTTTCTGTCAACTAAGGGGGGAAAAAGCAGTCTTCCCATCAGAAGCAACACAGATTATTCTGGGAGTATCTTTTATTATAAAATTAAGCATATTTAGAGCTAAGGTCACTAACTAAAGATAATATGGAACAGTTCTCCCCCCAGGTGTCATCTCATTCAATCACTTATTGAACATCTAAACCTTAAAGCTTTAAAACAAGAGTCCACAAACTGCCATATGGCAAAATTCAGCCCATTTCTATTCTTTAAATGAAGTTTTACTGGAACACAGCCACATTATTTACTGGCTATGGTTTCTTTCGTACAGCAGAACTTCCCTGGTGGCACTATAACAGAGCTGAATAGCTGTAACACAGACCACATGGCCCAAAATGCCAAAAATATTTATGATCAGATCCTTTAGAATCTGCTGACTCCTGCTTTGAAGAGCAAGGATCCTCTCTCCTCCTACCCTGCTAAGAGCTCACAGGCATCCACAGTAAATAATGGAGTGGGAGGGGGTAGGGCAGAACCAAGCCATCACAACCAATGTATTTCTTTTTTCATTGAAACAAAATGAAGGCTAGATGGCAGACTGCACATACTCATCTGATCTTAATCCTTCTAAAATCTCCACTAAGTTATGAGAAAGAAGTTTTAAAACAAATACTGAAGGACAGGGAAATAAGAGCCAACAAATTCACTGAGAACTGAAATCTAAGTCCGTAGTGGCAGAGCTGAGAACCAGCCTAAAGTGTCTTTAAAAATATACAACTAGAACTAGGGCTTGGTGGTGAAGGTGAGTAAAATAGGGAGGATAAGCAAAAACTGATAAAACAGTTAAATCTTAGGATGCTCTCTCTCTCTAGCAGAATAGGTTCTGCTTTGGAAAGGGAAGTGAGAGCTCCGACTAGAGGACCACAGAGAGCATACTAGAATCCAAATACAGACATTCTTCCCTAGCTGCCCTCTCCCAAGTTAGCCCCCTAAACACTCTTCACTGGCCATGTGACCAGCCCAGGAAAAAAGTATCATTCTAACACTGGGGATTCTCACAACAAATACCCACCCTAATGGGTATTAAATTGATTAAATACCAAATTGGTAAGTCCTTCCCTCCCCAACACTCAAACTCTCCAATTAACTTTAAAAAAAAATAATCCTTCAACTATGCATTCCCCCCACCCAAACCTTAATGAGCAAACAAGTATTACTTCCTATCTGAGGAAAGCCTCCTACACTGAGACCAAAACAGAGGGAAGGAAGACTTAGGGCTGAACAGACAATACAAGGGACTGACCGTCCAGAAAAAAGACAGAATCAGTGGAATGAGAGCAAGACGCTACAAAAAGAGGAACAGAGAACAAAGGAATGTTTGAAAACTGAAATAATAGAAATTTAGAAACTCAACACAAGAGTTAAAAGATAGTTTCTTCTGCTTTACCCAGAAAGAAGAGCAAAGAGACAAAGACAGAAACTAGAGCAAAAAGCAGCGGCCCAACATGTAACAGAAGTTCCAGGAACAGCAAATAGGAAGGAGACATTCAACAGAGGAAGTCAAGAATATCCCCAGAGCTGACAGAGAGGGCCCCCCCGACCGTGTGCCTAGCACAAGAGAGAAACACAAAAACCTAACCATGTAAAAATTGTGAACTCTTGAACCCTAAGTAGCTTCCATAGATAGATATAAATGTCTGTATTTATTCAAAAGTGTCACATGCAAGTGATTAAGAATTATGACAACTTTGAAATTCAACACTAGAAGCATCCTGACAATGGAGCAATGCCTTCAAAATTCTAAAGAAAGTGATTCCCAAATTAGAACGCTATATCCAAACTATCAAGCAGAAGGGCAAAACCGTCATTTTCAGTCATGCCATCTCAGAACAATTCACTTCCCTTGGACTTCCAAGAAGGTGCTAAACCAAAAGTACAAAAAAAGAAAACATGGGATATAGCAAACTCCAGAGAGGAGAAAAAGAAACCCCAGGAAGATAAAATAAATCCACAATGACAACTGTGAAGCCAAAGTCAGGCAATCCACACCATGGCAGTGTGACTCAGGAGACCATCATTTTGAGAGCCATTATCACTGACACCCATACTTCTCCTTTTAATGAAGACAGTGTGCATGGGAGGACTGGCCAGATTCTTAGAAGTACTTGAACGTGCTGCCCTTGTTAATCAAGTTTCCTGCCCTCCCACCTCCATGCTCTGCTGCCTACAACAGCTGTGGATAATCCCATTATAACCCTTCATCCTGAAAGGCTGTTTTACCTACTCCTTTGAGTTGGCAGACTACCATGGAATTACAAACAGCAAGAGATAGTGCGGCTCATCCCACTCTCCTTGACCATACTTCCGCAAGACATCCTTCCACACTACAAGCCGGCCAGATGCCGACATCAATAAACCTGTTTCCAGGACGTATGGCCTTGCCCAGTGACTTCTTCAAAATAAGCCTTTGTAAAGACTCAGGATCGCTGAAGGCAGACCATGGCCCAGACAGTCTCTTTTTATTTTCCCACTTTGGACTCCTCAGCTATATTGCAATTTTTCTTTACACAGCTAAGTTTGTGACTGCCATTTACGAGTTTCAAAAGTCAACACTAATTAAGAAGCTGTAGGTGCTGAAACTCTACAGGCAAACACAGGAGCGCACTAGACAAAGCCAGGACAGTACTGACACGCCTGGAGAGAAGAGGGCGCAGCTGAGAGGTCACACAGGGCCCCTGAGAGGTCACACAGGGCCCCTGAGAGGTCACACAGGGCCCCTGAGAGGTCACACAGGGCCCCTGAGAGGTCACACAGGGCCCCTGAGAGGTCACACAGGGCCCCTGAGAGGTCACACAGGGCCCCTGAGAGCAATGCTGCAGCTCTTAGACCTGGTGCAAGTGTCCTCTCGTCCTTTCAACTCTGCACATTGGATTTTAAACCTTATCTTTGTGTACGATACTTTACAATGCAAGTAGTAACATCTTTGAGAAATGGTAAAAAACGAATTCCCCAAATATTTATGACTCATTACTGTGCTCAGCACTTTCCTAAGAACAAACACCGACAAATGGTTTACTATATTTATGACAGTGATTATGTATACTGTATTTTGTCTTGGATACACTGTACCCAACTTTTAAAATAGGTACTAAGCATTAGTCATTACCATACATTTTCATAATACATAATTAGTACTGCTGTTAATTAAATCACACAGTACACAGTGAAGCCAACTCTCTGAAAAAAGAACCAACTTTCTGTCACTTACTTGTCGATGTCTGCCATGTTGTACAAATGCCAAGTATCTATGGAGAGAAATATCAATGTTAAAAAAAGAAAACATACAATTTATTTAAAACCAGTAAAAACATCTGAAACCAAAACTCTTTAAATCAATACCATGCTAAAGCTATTTTACACACACACACACACACACACACTCACACACACACACTCCCATTAAAATCAGAGGCAGGGAGGTGAACACTGACACTCGTCAGTGAAGTAATTTTCAGAGGATGCTACTTAAATCAAGAAAGTTACTACTTGGCACTCAGAATCTATTGGGCAAGGATTTTTACAGCAGAACTGTTGGCTAAAAGAATCTGAGGTATGCTAGAATCACAGGAAGAGTTCATACCAAGAGCCTTTATTCAAATTCCTTTAACCATGAACGGTCAATTTTGGGGCTGCTTAGTACCTCCCAGTACTCTTGCAGGAGTTCTGATGAATATATATATGTGTATATATATGTCCATGAAACCATCAAAGTCACGATAACGAATATACCTCTGCCTTGTTAGAATACCTCCCTCCTCCCCTTCCTGCCTCCCATCCCAAGCAAGAGTTGCTCTGCCTTCTGTCACTATAGCTTATATTTTCTGGAATTTTAATAGAAATGGCATCATAGAGTATGTACTTTCCCCCTTGGTCTGGCTTCTTCCATCCAGAATGAGATTTACCTATGTTGTAGTACTTACCACATAGTTCATTATTTTTATTGTATAGTGGTATTCCGTTGAAAACATACACTCTATTCTATGTTTAAGTTTTCAGCTGTTGATGGACATTTGGGTTTTCTTTTGGGGGAGGGGGTATTACAAATAGAGCGGCTGTAAGCATTTGCCTCTTTGTATGCACAAATGCACTTCCTGGTGGCTCAGACGGTAAAGCATCTGCCTACAATGCGGGAGACCCAGGTTCAATCCCTGGGTCGGGAAGATCTCCTGGAGAAGGCAATGGCACCCCACTCCAGTACTCTTGCCTGGAAAATCCCATGGATGGAGCAGCCTGGTGGACTGCAGTCCACGGGGTTGCAAAGAGTCCGACACGACTGAGCGACTTCACTTTCACTTTCTTTCACGGACAAAATGCTTTACTTCTCTCAAACCCACTCGATTTTTTAACAGTATTAATTTTTATCAAATTCATGTTAAAAGCCAAAATCTGCCACCTACTGCACTCATGATCCCCTGAAGATCTTTCTTTTCCCCCTCAGTTTAATAATCCCTGTTATTAAATGTCAGCCCTTGAGACTATTCAATGGCAGCTATGAAGCTCTGGTCCAGATCCACCAAGTAAACATCCCCCATCCCTTCAAATGCACTCATGCCACATCACCGACTACTACCATGCCTCCAGCTTACCCTGAGTATGTCAGCACACTGTCCACAATGTTCTGGGTGATTGGGGCTTCCCTGGCGGCTCAGACGGTAACCAACCCGCCTGCAATGTGGGAGACCTGCGTTTGATCCCTGGGTTGGGAAGATCCCTGGAGGAGAGCATGGCAACCCACCCCAGTATTCTTGCCTGGAGACTTCCACAGAGGAGCCTGGCGGGCTACCATCCGCGGGTCCAAAGAGTGGGCCATGACTGAGTGACTAAGCAGTTAGGACTGGCCAGAGCATATCCTACACTCTTTCACACTATAGGGTCAGGGTTAACTTAGAGAAGACTGCTTGGAGAAAAACGAACCTCAGGACAAAATGTGTTACATTCATCCAGAAAAATAGCTGAGTGCCATTTACTTTTTTAATAAGCTTAGTTTTTTCACAACAGGTTTGCCACCAGGACACAAGCATCGTAAAAACCGCCACTAAACCTGAGCAAAAATGGGAAAGAAGACCCAAGTCAACACTGTTGTCACTGGACATGTAGGATCTACGAACGCTGTGGGATTCACCTGGGAACCACTGAAAAGTCCAAAACGGAGGCTGCCAAGATGGGAAAGGGCTCTTTCAAGTATGCCTCGGTCTAGGAAAAACTGAAAGCTGAACACGAGTGATTATCACCAATGATATCTCCCTGTGTCAATATAAGGTCAGCAAGTACTCTGTGAGCTAGCTGACACCCTGGGACGCAGTCACTAAGTTGTGTCAGACTCTTTTGCGATGCCATGGACTACAGCCCACTGGGCTCCTCTGTTCATGGGATTTTGCTTTTCATGGGATTTCCCAAGCAAGAAGATTGGAGTAGGTGGCCATTTCCTCCAGAGGACCTTTCCAACCCAGGAATCAGACCCACAGCTCCCCCACTGCAAGCAGCTTGTCACTGAGCCACCAAGGAAGCCCCCAGGACACAGAGAGGTCATCAAAACACAACTACAGGCACATTTCGGCGCCTGTGCTGGCGAATCTGAAGCTGGTATTTCCAAGAAAGGGCAGACCCACGAGCAGGCCCTTCTGGCTTCCTCTGTGGGTGTGGAACCTTCATTACACTGTAGGTAATGAAATGGACTGCACTGTGCCAGCCTACAGCCAGAGGTAACTGCTAAGGAACTCAGCCTCCATTAAAAAAATTGGCTACAATCCCAACACAGAAGCATCTGTGCCAATTTCTGGTTGTCACAGTGACAACATTGCTGGAACCAAGTGCCACCATGCCTTTCAAGGGATGCCAAGTCACCCATAAAGATGGCAATGCCCACTGAACCACAGTGCCTGAAGCTCCAGACTGCACCCTGCCACCAACCTGCCCAACTGATAAGCCCTTGGGTTTGCTCTTCCTGGATGCCTACAAAATTGGTGGTACTGGTACTGGTACTGTCCCTGTGGGTCAAATAGAGCCTGGTGTTCTCAAATCTGGCAACGTGGTCACCTTTTGAAATGCGCCATGATGCTTTGAGTAATGGCCCTCCTGGGGACGATGTGAGCTTCAAGAACATGTCTGTCAAAGATGTTCTTCATGGCAATGTGGCTGGTGACAGCAAAAATGACCCACCAACGGAAGCAGCTGGCTTCACAGCTCAGGTGACGATCTTGAACCATCCAGGCCCAAATCAGCGCTGGACCATCACACAGCTCTAATGCAAGTGTGCCGAACTGAAGACCGAGTGTTCTGGAAAAAGCTAGAAGGTGGCCCCGAATTCTTGACATCTGGTGATACTGCACCACTGATACGATTCCTGGCAAGGCCATGTGTGCTGAGAGTCTCTTGGACTATCTACCTGCCTCCTGGCTGTTTGGCTGCTCCTGACATGAGACAGGCAGCTGCTGGCGCTATCAGCAAAGCAGTGGACAAGAGGCGGCACGGGAACTGGCAAGGCCACCAGGTCTGCCCAGAGAGCTCACGGCTACACGAGTATTACCCCCAATACGTACCACCTCAGTCTTCATCAGCGGTGTTTGTCTCAATTGGCCATTTAAGCTTTTACAGTAAAAGTCTGGTTAATGGTAACTGCATTGCAAAACCTTCAGAAGAGTGTTGTGTGAACCATTAGTTTTGTGTGTGGCAGTTTCAAGTTATTTACTTTTAAAATCAGTACTTTTTAATGGAAACGACCAAAAATCTCTCACAGAATGAGACCCATTAAAAAAGTTCAATGAGAAACAAAACAAAAAAAGGCTTACTCCGTTAAAATCAGTTTTTAATGTTTGAAAAATTAAAACCTTTATCTTTTAAAAAAGCATTTTACTTATTAACCTGGCTGCACCAGGTCTCAGCCTGGCCGTGCGGTGCGCGCAGACCGCCAGCTGTGGCCCAGGCCTCCAGAGCGCAGGCTTCTGTGCTCCGTGGCACATGGAGTCAGTTCCACAACGAGGGATCGAACCCACATCCCTTGTATTGCAAAGTGGATTCCAAACCACTGGACCACCAGGGAAGTCCCCACACCTTAGTCTTTCACTCACAAGTGATAAGGTCTGATTCCTCCTATCAATATGCTTAATACGCTTTTCACTTAAAAAAACTGAGTTTCTGATTTTAGCAGTTAAGTGCTATCCTTTGGAGCATTATTACTAATCCAACATCCATCCTTTAGACAAGTATAAAGGAAATTAATTCTTCCTACTGTAGCCTACTCTATTTTTAAATATTTTCTATTTACTGTAAATAATCTCTAACAGCACTGATGCATTTCTCTAGCGATGCTGGTTAATTAAGTCAGCATTAACAAAACACTTAGCAAAAAATTACAAATATACTAATTCAAAAATAACAAAAATATTGAATCAAAGAAACATAAGTGGGCTTCAGATCTATCAGGTCAGCAAGGGTTTTCTGTCAATGCAGGGAAAATTATGGTGAATATGCATTCTTAAATATGGCTACTGTTAATATAAACTATTTTCTTTCCTTTGATTATTTATTTTTGGCTGTGCTGGGTCTTCCCTGCTGCACACAGGCTTTCTCTAGCTGTGGTGAGTGGGGGCTATTCTCTTGTTGCGGCTCTAGCAGTCGTGGCAGATGGGGTGAGTTGATCCAGGCATGTGGAATCCTTCTGGACCAGGGAGCAAACCCATGTCCCCTGAATTGGCAGGCAGATTCTTAACCACTGCATCACCAAGGAATTCCATAACTGTTATCTTTCTGGAGAGCAATTTGGCTATGGGAATAACAAACACCGTAAACATGTCCATCTCCATACGTGGTTATTCAATTTGTGAGAACCTACCCTGAAAAAAAGAGAAGTAAAGGATCTAAGTGCCTGTACACGTTACGTTCGTCTAACAGGTTCGTATAAAATCCAAGTCCTACATATTCTTTGACTCTCAGCTCAAAGTTTTACTTCTTCAAGACAAAACAGACTGGCATTGACTACTTCAGAGAGGCCTTCTCCAATCTGTACATTTTGGCTAAGTAAGATTTCTTGGTTGGACACACTCTTATAAAGTCCCATTTCTTTCCATCATAAGATATCTCCAGTTTGTAATTATAGATTACTGTGATTATTTGACTAAGGTCTGTCTTCCACCAGTGACAAGACCATAACATTTGTGATTACAGGGATGATATCTGCTTCTTCTAACCACTGCATTGTATCCTTCAGAGTAGTATACGAAGTTTATATATATGTAGACACATATATGGCAGCTACAATTACTCAGCAAAATTAAATTACTAGTGTGGAATGTGCATACAATGGAATGCTCTGCAATTAAAAAACCACCACCACAGAAGAAGAAGAAAAAGCAAGACTTCCCTGGTGGCTCAGTGGTGAGGAGTCTACCTGCCAACTCAGGAGACGGGTTCGATCCCTGATCTGGGAAGAGCCCACAAGCTGCAGCTACTGAGGCCTGCACACCATAGGGCCCTTGCTCTGCAGCCAAAGCCACGACACCGAGAAGCCCACACAAGGAACGCCTGCAGAGCAAGCAGAGCCGAAAACAAAAGGCAACCGCGCGCATCTGAGTCGGTATGCAAAGAGCGACAAAGCGGGACTGAAGGACGCGTGGCGAGATCCAATCTCAGTATATACGAATACCCATTCTCATACACACACTTTCTTACGAATAAGACAGTTCTAAACAATGCACCAGAAACCTAACAGCAGCTGTCTATGACAGAGAAAAGACTGGAAGTGAATGAGAGCTGACATTTCATACTGCATTATTAGGTTTTCCTAACCAGATACTATTTATTAACAGTTTAGAATTTGCTTCCTTGAATATATAATATACTAAATCCAGCAATCACCAGAAAATATGAAACAAAACAGAAACACCCAAAACTTCTAAATTCAAAATTCTGTAACATTCTAACACGTTCACGGAAGACGGGCTACAACTGTTTCCCTCAGAGTCCACGTTGCTGCCATTACATTTAGAGTTCAAACTCTTATCGTTTTGATGCATTATTACAGAGATTCACGATAGAACAGGAGGGCAAGCCATTTCCTCAGAGATGCCTTCTCCAATCTGCGCATTCCGGCTACAGTGATACATCTCTTGGTCATACACACTTCTGTTTTTTAAAGTCCGCTTCTCTGATGGCTCACTGGTAAAGAATCTGCCTGCAATGCAGACACACAAGTTCAATCCCGGGGCTGGAGGATCTCCTGGAGATCGCAACCCACTCCAGAATTCTTGCCTGAAGAAGCCCACGGACAGAGAAGCCTGGCTGTAGACTGCCACAGGGTTGCAAAGAGCCAGACACGACCGAGCACACACACACACACAACAATGCCTAATTCTGCAGTCAGACCATTTGGGTTAACACCAGCTTTGTGGGAATCTGGCTCAGGCAAACAACTTCGGGCCTTATTTCATCTTCAAAACAGGAGAAAATGGTTCCTTCATTAGTTTCTCTTATTAAGAAGCAAATTCATGTAAAAGATCTGTTTGATATCTAATTAACACTCAACAGTTTCTTTCAATCTGTCCATTTTGAACTATCCTTCGCAAACAATTAGCTGGCATGAAAGCTAAAATCAGACTCTTTCAGTTCTGATAAATGTACAGACTGACCAGTAAATGCACTCTGGTAAGATATTAACATTAGGGGAAGTTCAGTTCAGTTCAGTCGCTCAGTCGTGTCCGACTCTTTTGAGACCCCGTGAATCGCAGCACACCAGGCCTCCCTGTCCATCACCATCTCCTGGAGTTCACTCAAACTCACGTCCATCGAGTCGGTGATGCCATCCAGCCATCTCATCCTCTGTTGTCCCCTTCTCCTCCTGCCCCGATCCCTCCAGCATCAGTCTTTTCCAATGAGTCAACTCTTTGCATGAGGTGGCCAAAGTACTGGAGCTTCAGCTTTAGCATCATTCCTTCCAAAGAACACCCAGGGCTGATCTCCTTTAGGATGGACTGGTTGGATCTCCTTGCAGTCCAAGGGACTCTCAACAGTCTTCTCCAACACCACACTTCAAAAGCATCAATTCTTCAGCACTCAGCTTTCTTCACAGTCCAACTCTCACATCCATACATGACCACAGGAAAAACCACAGCCTTGACTAGACAGACCTTTGTTGGCAAAGTCATGTCTCTGCTTTTGAATATGCTATCTAGGTTGGTCATAACTTTTCTTCCAAGGAGTAAGCATCTTTTAATTTCATGGCTGCAGTCACCATCTGCAGTGATTTTGGAGCCCTAAAAAATAAAGTCTGACACTGTTTCTACTGTTTCCCCATCTATTTCCCATGAAGTGATGGGACCAGATGCCATGATCTTTGTTTTCTGAATGTTGAGCTTTAAGCCAACTTTTTCACTCTCCTCTTTCACTTTCATCATGAGGCTTTTTAGTTCCTCTTCACTTCCTGCCATAAGGGTGGTGTCATCTGCATATCTGAGGTTATTGATATTTCTCCCAGCAACCTTGATTCCAGCTTGTGCTTCTTCCAGTCCAGCGTTTCTCATGATGTACTCTGCATAGAAGTTAAATAAGCAGGGTGACAATATACAGCCTTGATGTACTCTTTTTCCTATTTGGAACCAGTCTGTTGTTCCATGTCCAGTTCTGTTGCTTCCTGACCTGCATACAGATTTCTCAGGAGGCAGGTCAGGTGGTCTGGTATTCCCATCTCTTTCAGAATTTTCCAGAGTTTATGGTGACCCACACAGTCAAAGGCTTTGGCATAGTCAATAAAGCAGAAATCGATGTTTCTTTGGAACTCTCCTGCTTTTTCAATGATCCAGCAGATGTTGGCAATTTGATCTCTGGTTCTTCTGCCTTTTCTAAAACCAGCTTGACCATCTGGAAGTTCACAGTTCACGTATTGCTGAAGCATGGGTTGGAGAATTTTGAGCATTACTTTACTAGAGTGTGAGATGAGGGCAATTGTGCGGCACTTTGAGCATTCTTTGGGTAAAGGGCAAATGGGAACTTTGAGCTATCTCTACAAGTTTCCCATAAATCTAAAAAACTAAAAATAAGGGACCAATTCCCATACACAGATTCAAAACTAACATGTCTGAGAGTAGATGCCAAAAAAAAAAAATTCTAAATAAGAGACCCACCTTCTGAGACAGGTGGTCTCAGGCAATCAGATTACATCAAAAACCACAAGTTTAGTTTAATATCTACAGATTTTTTTTTTAACTGCAAGTCAACAACTTCAAGTAAAATCAGCATGATTTTTACTTACCAGACATGAATTTGCTTTCTAAGAGATCTGAAGACTTTCCATTCCTGGAAGTGACAAGCTAGATTATGCAGATCAACTCTACTAATGAAAACTAATTAAAAGTACAGAATCAAATATTTGTTTTAAAAAGTAACATAATAAGAAATAAGTAACATAGTAAGAAATTACTAACCCCAAACTGAAGGCAAAACAAGGAGGAAAAGGGTAAGTAAAAGGAATCCTGCCAACCTCAGATGTGAACAGTCTGCGGAAACCAAAAGCCCTGGGCTTACCAAAGTAGGGAATCTTTATAGCAACCTTTCCAAATTAAGCAGAAACCTCAAAGTGCTATGTTCTCAGAGATAATAAACGAGTTTTCCAGGACAAAACCCCAATCCACCTCATCAGCCTTGTGCCCTGAGCTTCGAGCTGTGAGCTTAGAGCCATCATCAGCACTCCCTGGCACCTGCATAACCAGATGTAAGTGAGAGCACCACGCTAGAGCTCACATAGTTCATGAAGTCATCTGCAAGAACAGGAGCGACAGAGAGCAACAACAGTCAATCCTATGGAAGAGTTCAATACTGTCTAAAAGACCACAAACAGGAAAAGCAACCATGCCTTTTAAGTTTGAAAATATGTGTCTGCAGCAGTATCTATAAGAAACTCATTTACTAAAGGTGAAGAGAGCAAATCTGGCAAAGAACTAAACAGAATTTCCAGAAATAAAAATAACAGAAATCAAACGAAATGGGCAGGTTTAACAGTAAAGCAGACACAGCTGGAGAGAGAATTAAGTGGCTTGAAAGCGAGCTTAGTAGAAATCTTCCAAAGCACGGCAGAGAGTAGATAATAAAAAATATGGAAAAGACCTTTTAGGAGACACTAAAAGTCTAACGGAGATTTAACATACGTTCTAGGAGTAGAGGAGAGAATGGACAGAATATCTGAAGAAATAAATAGCCAAGTTATTTTCCAGAACTAATGGAAGACAAGTCCTACAAACCCCAGGTAGCAAAATAAAAAACCCACACTTAGATACTTGAGTGAAAATGCAAGACAAGACAGAAGCATTCAGAAAAAAGACTCAGATTAATGTCAAACGCGTAAGACTGACAGCTGTTTTCTCTTCAACAGAGACCAAAAGATGACAGAACGGTCTGCGTGCTCCATGTGCTGAAAGTAGCTAAGGGTCTTAGACTAACACACACAACTGGAACATCCTTTGAGACGGTCAAACAGGTACTTTCAGGCTAAAATATCTCCAGCACTCTCATTAATAAATTCCGTAAGTATATTCTTCAGGCAAAAGGCAAGTGATCCCGAAGAGAAGGTCTAAAGACATAAGATGAAATGAGAGGCAATAAGGATGTTAGCATACTATCAAAATAAAGTATTTTAAAGGAAAGATTACCACTGTGTAATGTGTCAAATTTAAACTACCATAATATTAAGTCAGCAGTGAGAATAAGTGGGGAGGAAATGGATTACTCTACTGTTCTTAAATAAACATGTTGTAATTTCTAGGGTGACCCCAAAAGTTCAGAAACAGATCACTCTTGTGATCCCATAGACTGGAGCCCACCAGGATCCTGTCCATGGGATTTTCCAGGCAAGAATACTGGAGTGGGTTCCCGACTCAGGGATCGAACCCGAAACTTGTGCACCATAGGCAGATTCTTTACCACTGAGCCACTGGGGAAGCTATATATTTACTTTTACATCAATCTAAAACAGGTTGGACAAATAAAAAGCACACACACACAAATCAAAATTAAACCTCATCATAGTGATTACATAAATCAACTAAAGGCTTCCTTTTACAACTATCAGATTGAAGAAAATTCAACTGCATCCCACTTACAGTAAAATACAATCCTTATCCAAAAGCTGGAATCATTGTACTAACATTGGGGAAAAAAACAGATTTAAAGGAGAAACATTCCTAAGGATTAACATTTACAATAAAAGGTTCAACCCAGTACTGTGTTACAGATCTCAATGTGAAGACAGGGTTCATAACAAGACTGAAGGCAAATCTTTACCAGAAAACCTGAACATGAAGTCTTCCAAAGGAGAAAGAGGTGGAAATGAGTGATTCAATCAGATCATTAGCTGATTATTTTGTGGTTGTGTAAAAGCTAGACATCCAGAAATCAAATGACCTACCATTCCAGTATACTTGATTCTGTTCTTACTTCCAACGAGAAGGAAAGAAAAGTAACATTTACAGAGCTTACTCTCTAAGACTTACAGGCTTTCCTCTTATTTGCAGATAAAATAGTAAGCAACTTGCTCAGCAACACAGAAATGAAAAAACTAGGAATTAAACAGTACTCTTGCCTGGAAAATGCCATGGATGGAGAAGCCTGGTGGGCTGCAGTCCATGGGGTTGCTGAGGGTTGGACACAACTGAGCAACTTCATTTTTGACTTTTCACTTTCATGCACTGGAGAAGGAAATGGCAGCCCACTCCAGTGTTCTTGCCTGGAGAATCCCAGGGACGGGAGAGCCTGGTGGGCTGCCGTCTATGGGGTCGCACAGAGTCGGACACGACTGAAGTGACTTAGCAGCAGGAATTAAAACCTGACTTCCAATACCCATGCCAATTCCACTATTCCAAAAGCCAAAC
The DNA here is from genome assembly GCF_001704415.2 of Capra hircus. Classification (NCBI taxonomy): domain Eukaryota; kingdom Metazoa; phylum Chordata; class Mammalia; order Artiodactyla; family Bovidae; genus Capra; species Capra hircus. The sequence goes on from NC_030812.1 coordinate 5,409,141, forward strand.
CTATCACCTACTACACAGATTATATAACCTACAGTTATAAAAATAGCTGCTTCACAGTGAAATAGCCAACCATTAAAAACTACACGTTTGGGGTATTCTCTGGCAATCCAACAGTTAAAACGCTATCCTTTCACTCTGAGGGATTGGGTTCCACCTCTGGTTGAGAAACTAAGATCCCACAAGCCACGCAGCACAATCAAAAATTTAAAGTTTTCAAGGATAACAAAAAGAAAACTATAACAAGTGTTAGTTGTTCAGCTGTGGCCAACTCTTTGTGACCCCGTGGACTGTAGCGTGCTTCTGTCCATGGAATTCTCCAGTCAAAGGTACTGGAATGGGTAGCCTTTCCCTTCTCCAGGGGATCTCCCCAACCCAGGGATCAAACCCAGGTCTCCTGCATTGCAGGCAGATTCTTTACTGTCTGAGCCATCAGGGAAGCCCACAGTGGTAACCCATCCAGCTGGCAACGCAGGAGACAAGAGACCTGGGTTCAGTCCCTGGGTGGGGAAGATCCCTTGGAGGAGAAAATGGCAACCCACTCCGGTATTCCTGCTTGGAAAACTCCAGAGAGAAACCTACCGCGATACTGAGTGCACAAGGACACATACACGTTTTAAAGCAAAAAGGTTCAAAGGAACCAATAAAACCCCAAAAGGAACTTCCCTTTACCTGAGACCTATCTCAAGCTGAATGCATTTTAAACAAACCTGTATTTTGGACACTGCTGTTCTACCAACAATTTCGGTTGGCCAGGGGCTCAGAACTTGATTCCAACACAACCCTGTAATAGCAGTACATCTCATTCTTTATGCTCACTTTTTCACTTCAGAGATACCAAGTCAATCTAGAACTGACTTTTATACAGGTCCCAAGCCAAATACACTCCTATTTCTATCTTCTGTTCAAGTAATCGCATTATCTATAGTACCATCTGAGCAAACAGCAGAGAAACATAAACAAACTGATAATCTGGTGAAAACGCAATCAGCATTAACAAAACTACAACAAGGTATTCACATACTAGACATATATTAGAAGAAACCTTCATGACTGTTAAGTGCTTTAACTATCCTTTGAAGCCCAGTGGAACCCAAGCCAAGAGTGTTTTTAAATTCTAAGCAGATATATACTGTATAGTGAAGTGAAAGTCACTCAGTCTTGTCCAACTCTTTGCAACCGCATGAACTGTAAGTCCATGGTATTCTCCAGGCCAGAACACTGGAGTGGGTAGCCTTTCCCTTCTCCATGGGATCTTCCCAACCCCGGGATCGAACCCAGGTCTCCCACATTGCAGGCGGATTCTTTAGCAGCTAAGCCACAAAGGAAGCCCAAGAATACTGGAGCGGGTAGCCTATCCCTTTCTCCAGGGGATCTTCCCTACCCAGGAATCGAACCGAGGTCTCCTGCATTGCAGGCGGATTCTTTACCAACTGAGCTATGGGAGAAGCTCTATATACTGTATAGTACAACTAAGTCAAGGGAACTTCCCTTAAACCAACATAAAATCCTTATTATAAACCATCATTTCTCAGTTATGTAACTTTGGATAATAAGTTCTTTACCTGCTCTGTACCTCAGTTTCCTCATTTAAATGTTGATACTATTTATCTCTAGGAGCACTGAGTTATATACATGTAGAATAATTTTAAAACATCGCCTGAATAATCATGCAAGAATCCCTATTATTTTCTGCCTGTTGTATTCATTCGTCTATACCCTCTGTACCTGAGACAGTATTTTCAAAGTAATTAATAAACTCTTCAAAATTATGACCCCTTTTCCAATAAAAATCAAAATGTATAAAACTTCTGAACAAGTAAAAATGTATCAGACTATGTAGCAGTAGAAAGCAGAATTGGTTACCAGAACTAACTTCGGGTTGAGACCGCTTGGCAAGCCCAGCAATGTGACCTACTGGTGTGCAGCTGAAGCTCTAAGCAACTTACAAGGATGAGTGGAAACAGCAGTGCTCAAGTTCTAATCCCTACTCTGCCCAGCGTACTCAGATGGAATCAGTACGAAATGGGGCTTAATATTAGCGGCATTTTAACAAATTCCTTCATGTAAAGAGGCTATAGATACTCCTCCATCTCCCACTTTCCAGCTCTCTTTTTCTTCAGAACACTCATAACCACTCAACAATTTATATCAAATCACCAACTTGCCTGTTTGGCTCATGATATAAGATATATGTCCAAATAGGAGCCAAAATATTTACTCAAAGAATCAACTGAGAAGATACGCAATTACAGATTTGATTAGACTTGAGGGTATGAACGGATTGACCATTATTTCCTAAATTGATCAGGATTCATTGCCTCTTTCATTAGTATTTCAAATTATCAAGCAGAAAACAAAGTAAGAAAAGCAATGTTTAATTTTGACATCTTCATACCTTGAAGTCAAACAGATTCTACCTTTTTTAGCCACTTTTCCTACAAAAGGATAAGTACTGAATACATTTGGTAAGTTCTGAAGCAGTCATCTCAAGGCAATATGGGCAAGTTGAGCAAGTAACAAAACAGGCAATAACACTGTGGATTAAGTTAGCTCTGGTACACGTGTGGGTTTCGTTTTGTTCTTTTAACCGTATGACAAAGACAATCTGTCACATTTAATATCAGCTTAACTATTTTCCCTGTCAATAGGTCCAATATCAAAAACAGGTACCTTACAACAGATAAAACTTACAAAAATTTTCAGACTAGTATGAAAGGACCAATCTTCTTAAAAAGTAAAAGGCCCATTTTAGATCTAGGCCACTAATCTGAACTCAGACAACTTTGAAATAAGCCTGAGACATCAGTCCCAGAAGGTCACTGTAAACCTCATTTACCTCCTGTCAGCTTTAAATAAGTTATTCTAAATATAAGGCTTTTCCTTTATCCAATCAAAGGTGTATTACTTCCTAAGGAAAATAAGTATAGAAGTAGTTATGAAAGCTAACAAAACAGGACCTAAAACACTAATTTGAAAAAGTATTTTTGATGCCACCTACTTTCAAAAATGGCAAATTTCGTTTTCCAGCTCAGCTCTCCTGAAATCAGATAAGCAGTGTAAGTTGTGAGCTTTTAAAATGCAGTCCTTACAGAACCCATAATCAAACAGAATAAAATTGGGGCTCCTTGAGGACATCACGTGCCCGGCTCTTTCTTCCTCCAAAAACCCAGCCCTCCCCTACAGGCCTTCATTCCCCGCCTCCTTTCCCGGCCTCTTTTTTTTTTTTTTTTGAGGGCGAAGCATGAAGCACTGATGAGGCAGCAGGTTACAAACCTGGCTCAGTACGTTTGCTTGTGCGTCTCATTTCACCCCATACCGCCTCCACCATAACGTTAAAAACCCAACAGCTATCTTACAGTGGGAACGTCAATAAAGGAATTAGTAACAAAACAACAGAAGCCCTCGACGAATTAAGAAGACACTGCAGGCCAAATCCTTTACTTCCACTGTTCAGGAGTCGACTAATTACGATCAACGCTTCCCAAATAAAAACCCTGATCAAGATACCCATCCTAATTCTAATTTGTACTTGAGAGGACACAAAAGAATCTCTTGTTAATAACAGCTAACCTAAATGCTTTACACGCGATAATCCTTAAAAATCCTAGCAGTGAGAGCCCCGCTCCTTCATCCAACTAACATTCACGCTTTCTTGCGGTACCTAAAAAGATTAAGATCAAAGAGAAGCAGGGAAGAGTTGCAAACCCAAGAGCTGGACTGACTGGCTCCCTGCTCACCCTCGCATCCCACCACCTCCTCAACTTTTAGTGGAGGGCTACCAGAAGGGGGTCTGCACCCGCGCCTGGGCCCCGGCCACGTGCAGAGGGAAGCCGCGGGGGTTTCCCCTCCCGGCCGGGTCGCCACCTCCCGGGGGCGGGCAGCCCGGAGCCTCGCCGCCTCGCCGCCTCCCCGCCCCGGAGCCTGGTCCCCGCGCAGCCCCTCCCTCCCGTCGGAATTCGCAGCCTCCGCGGCTCCTTCCCTCCCCCCGCGGCCTCCCCTCCAGGGAGTGGGCGTCGTGGCGACGGTGGGCTGCAGACCCCGGCTCGGGCTGCGCCCCGGGCGCCTCCCGGCTCCCAGCGGCGGAGGCCGCCTCCCCGCTCCGGGCGCCAGGGCTTCGCCGGGGCCGCGCCCTCGTGGGCGCGTAGAGGCCGGCGGGGCTCAAAGGGCCCCGGGGCGGACCCTCCCGGGCCGCGCCGACGCTCCCCAGCCCCACGCGCCTCCCAGTCGGCTCTCCCGGGACCGCAGGCCCTCTCCGCCGGCGGGGTCGCGGCTCCCACAGCGGCTCGGGCTCCGGCCTCCACGGACGGCCCCGGAGGCCCCGCTCGCCGTCCCCAGCCCCCTCACCCCTCCGCTCACGCGGGCCGCCCGGGGCCTCCACGTCCCTCCCTTCCCCGCCGGGCCCCAGCCCGTTACCGGTGGCGAGCGCGGGGAGCCGAGCGGCCCGAGCTGCGCAGGCAGTGACTCAGGGCGGCGGCGGGAGGAGCAGGAGGCGGCGCCGCGAGCAGATGGCGCTAAAAAAGACCCGAGAGCCCGCCGCTCGCGCTCATATACAATCAGCGTCAGCACGCAGGGCCCGCTCCGCCGCCCGCCCCCCGGCCTCCCCGTCTCCTAGCGACGCCACTGGGAGGCGGGGCCAGGACCGGTCGCCTAGCAACGGAACCTTCCTCCTTTCCCCCGGCGACCTCCAAACTCGCAGCGCCAGACTTGGGTTCCCGCCTCCGCCCCCTACGACGCCTCCAGCCATCTCTTTTCTACGCTCTTAGCAAGAAAGGAACTCGCCGCCCCTTCCGTTCCGGGGTACGGCCCAGACCCCAGCCTTGCTCACGGCCCACCTCGGCCCCCGCCTCCCCCAACTTCCCACCCCGGCCTGGTACCGGGAAGGATGAGGGCGGGAGGCCAACCTCCGGGTCCTGCCTTGCCGCATCCGGACAGCGAGCGCTCCTTAGTTCCCTACCGTGTCGGGGCCTAATTCCTACAAACTCTCCGATCCCGGGTAACCGTTTCCTCTCCCCGCCCATTTTTCCCCGTAAGAACAACAGTTCTTTCCTCCTAACCGCCTCGGCGGCGTCTTTTGCCGGTTTTGCTTTTCCGAACTCAGTGGGTCACCGTGGCTTCCGGGGATGCTCTTCATTCCAACTTCTCCATCTTTTTACCTGACTTGCGATCCCTCATTTCTGCTTTCGTATGTTTGATGGATGAAAATGGCATGTTCGTGTAAGGTCTGGACCCTTTATAATGAGGACAGCGTTGTTTCTTCATTTTGAAAAAGTAAATCCAACCTCATGGCTATTTTCAATTGAAGCTGGATTGACTAGTACTAACTCTTTACAGTGGTTCTTAAAGTGTGGTCGGAGGGTTCCAGTACTCTTTCAAGGGGGAAGTCAAAAGTATTTCCATAATAATTCTAAAATGTTATTTGCTTTGACACTCATTCTGTCATAATTATACAGTGGAATTTTCCAGAGGCTACATGACATGTGATATGGAAACACTAAAAACAGAAGCAAATATTAGAATCCCAGTCATCTGCTGTTCAACTAGACATTAAAGAGATTTGCAAAAACATAAAACCACTCTGCTCAATTTTTTTATTTTAGAAAGTAGTTACTTTTCATATAAAAGATTGTTGTCTGTTAACATTTAATCATTTGTTTAAAATGAAAGAATAATAATTTCAAATATGATATAGTTGTCGTTAATGCACATAAAACATCTTTGGACTAAATTTTTAAGACTATAAAGAGGTCATTGAGATTAAAAACTTTAACAACTCTTCTCTGTTGTAGTCCTTGAAACTTCAAACTACTTAGAGTCATCTATTGTAACTAACCCAGTTCCACTTTAGAGGATACAGGTTTTTTCCTCAGTGCTCCCAGCCTCACTGAAACTAGTTGCCTTTCCCACTCTATGCTACAGATGCCTCAGTTTATCCATTCATTTTGGTTCTTCACATATGATTCTTTTGGTTTCTCAACCATTTGTCTTCACTGACATTCTACTCGACAGTCATGTAAAACTCAAAAGGATTATAATAACATCAGTAATGACTCCTCAAGAATTTACAATATACAAGATAGGTAGACCAGTGCCCAGTATGTCAGTATCCTTGGCACTGATTTCTATGGCAGCCTCAAAAGCAATGCAGTCTGAAGTGAAATTCATTCAGTCGTGTCTGACTCTTTGAGATCCCATGAGTCCTGGAGTTGGTAGCGATTCCCTTCTCCAGGGAATCTTCCCAACCCAGGGATCGAACCCAGGTCTCCCACATCCCACATTGCAGGCAGATTCTTTACTGTCTGAGCCCCGAGGGAAGCCCCAATGCAGTCTAATCAAAGCTAAATAACTTGTACCTCCTTTCTGTAACCTTTTGTGGTTTGACCATCTGAGATCAAATTGAAATTAGCCTTTGTGATGGCTTCTAACCCACTCTTGGGAACCCCACCAATTTCAGCCACTGATCTAAGGCTCCTAATTTCTGACGCTTCAACTCCCACTCCCTATTCAAAGGGTTATCATTACCAGTTTATATTCTCTCTCCCTTTTCCTCAGCTCCTTCCTCCAGTTTCCTCCTCCCTTTTCTTTCATTTATCCTAGCCAATCTAAGAAATGAAACGCAAATAGATTGCTAAAGTGATCTTTTGAACCACAGTTCGTAAATCTAAACCTCTACCATTTAAGCCCAGAGGAGGGCAATCACTTAGGCAGTCATTCAGCAAATGTTTGTCAGGAACAACTTGAGACACTGGGAATATAGCATTGAGCAAGAAAGACACGATTCTTAATTTTATTGACCTCGTGTTCTGGTGAGATGGAGCAAGTGGTAGACAAGTAATGAAATAATGTTACGTATTAGTAAGTGAAAGAGCTGTGGAGAAAATAAAAAGACATAAAAGGGTAGAAGGTGACTGATCTGAGCATCAGTTCAGTTCAGTCTCTCAGTCCTATCCCACTCTGCAATCTGATAAACCACTGAGGTTTTCACGTGGCTTCGACTCAGTTAGGCCCTGGAATCACACAATGGAGTTAACTCATGTAATTTATTTACAATAAATGGTGGCTCTGGTCACTGATTTTGGATCATGCAAAACTTTTTATTAGAGTTTCTTTTTTCTTCATTCCCCATTATTTTCATTTGATGGATGCTTACAGCATTGTAGCCCAGTGGGTTGGAAGTGTGGCTTTGAAGTCACATAGCCCATTTTATCCCTATTTTATTGTAAAATGTTAAACAGCATGTAAGTTGCTTGACCTGGCACCTGATAGATAGAAAACATTCCATAAAAGTTAAACATTATGAACTTCTTACTGAGGTTTTGTTTTATTTAAAGGTTGAAGGAACTATACTAAAGTCTAATAATATTTGACTCAATTTTATTGGGAAATATTTTATCAAAGCCATCTTGTCACAAATTTGAAAACATATTTTCCGGAGCTGAAATAGTCCACACTAGAAAAGTACTATATTCCACATTTCTAAATATTGGATATAGACACTGTAGAGCTCAACCAGACAAATCAGTGACAGAGATGCTATCTTGAACGTGCTTGTGTCTAGAACTGTCCCTAAGTCATAGGACAGTACACAGGTTTGAAAGACAGGCTTAGCTTCATCCTAACACTGTGACCTCGCAAAAGTACTTACACATACTGACCCTTAGGCTTCCCCATCGGAAAAGTGTATGAATAATTCTAATAAAATTTGCCATTTTGACAGCATCAAATAGAAACTATATGTAAGCCCCCACCCCGGAGCAATGATTGCATTTAAGCACTCAATAAATGTTTATTTTCTCTCCTCACAATCAATATGTAAAATATGTAATGGCACCAATCATAATTATCATCTAAAAACTGCACATTTTAGTACCTTATCTTAATTTTGAACCTGGTTGGTTTTCTTTTTTTCCAAATTATTATAAAACTGCAACATAAAATCAACCAAAATTTCAGTGAGCAAATTGTGGGAACGTTGCCTTAAATCTCCCCTCTACATCCCAAAGAGGATTAATAGGTTTTTGCAGGGGAAGGTGGTTGAAAATATCTTTATTTTGCTTTTTTTTTTTTTTTTTTTTTGGCTGCACCAGGTGACATATGGATTTTTAGTTCCCCAACCAGGGATCAAAGCCAGGTCCCCGCATTGGAAGCTCAGAGTCTCAACCATTGAAGTAGCTGTAGATTAACTCACAACTGTAAAAAATAATCTATGTAAACTTTACCCAGTTTACCACAATGGTAACAACAATCCACAATCTTATTCAGGTTTCCCCAGTTTTACTTCAACCCACTTGTGTGTATTTAGTTGTACACAATGTTAGTATTTGTAAGTTTCTGTATCGCATCAGGCAAGATAAAGAACAATTCCTTCACCGCAAGGATACCTTATGTTGCTCTTCGATTCTTTTTTCTTTTCTTCTTCTTCTTTAACTCACATGCTAAATAAAGTTCTACTTTCCCAGATTTTACTTTTTTCCTTGTTTCTCACAAATAGACAACTTAGTGAGAAAACAGGCCATGTCTGTGTTCAATATTTCTTACCTGAACTATATGTAATAGACTTGCAATTGGTCTCCTTATTACCAATCTCATCCCCCTCTGGCCTAAATGCCAAAGTTATGGTTCTAAAATACAAATCTAATAAAGTCAACTTTTTAATAAAACCTTTAATGGCTCTTTGATGTCTACATGACAAAAAAAGCCCTGCAAAGCCCATCCCAATCAGAATCATCCTATTTTTCTAGCCATATGTCCCACTATCTACCTTCATGAACCTCACATTTTATGATTTTGAACTACGCAGTAGACCCTCAACATGAGGAGTGTTTCTATGCCTTCTGCTCTCCCCTTCTATTAATCCTTCAATATCTAGTTCAAATCTTTATCTCCTGCGGGGAATCCTTCCTAACTCACCAAGGCCAATCTGGCTGTACTCCCTTGTCTATTTTCAGACAACTCTTTCCTCTATGTCTGTCTGTATGTTCCCATGTTTCCTTCTCCCCAACACACACCACAGCAGAACAGGCCAGGTCTCTGTGTATACACTTGGCTTGAACAATGACTACTACAGGCAAAGATTTTCAATAAATAGTTTAGGGGGTAATTAAATGAAAGAAGCAAGGAGGAAAGAAAGAGAGGGAGGGAGAAAGGGAAGAAGTGTCATTGAAAACAAAATAGAAGTCACAATACTTTAATAAATTATCCTTTTTTGAGGACAACGACATCATTTCTACACTTATAACAGAGTCTACGTGAGAAAAGTTGAGAACCTAGTCAATACAAGAAGATTTTTAGATATGGTTTGGATATTGTTTGAATATTTGTCTAGATATTATTTTCCCTCATGTATGAAGTAGCTGGATGATGAAAAGAATGTAAAGAAATACTGAGATGTCTGAGATCATAATGAATGAAGAAAATAAATTTCATGGTAGTATTTGGAGAAAGTTGGGGCGTCTGTCATTGGGAGGATTGATAGTGAAGTGTGGTAGATGCATGTCATAGAGAATTATACAGCAGAACCTGGGGTGTAACGTGGCAACAGGAATGAATCTGTAAGATGCAGTGCTTGCAAAATAAAAACCACAGTTAGGGGATCTCCTTGGTGGTGGTCCAGTGGTTAGGAGTCCATGCTCTCACTGACAAGAGCCTGGTTTCAAACTCCAATTGGGGAACTAAAATCCCACAAGCCATACGGTGTAGCTAAATATAAAATAAAATAAGATTGAATAAATAAAACCGCAAGTAGATATTATCACACACCTATTAGAGTTGCTCAGATTAAAAAAAAAACTGGTAATACAAAGTGCTGGTATATACGTGAAACAACAGGAACTCTCATTTATTGCTGGCATGAATGCAGAGTGGCACAGTCATTAAGTCAGTTTAGCAGCTTCTTATAAAACGAAATATACACTCACCATATGACCCAGCTTTCTCATATCTGGGTGTTTAAGCGAATTGAAAACTGCGCATGCATGCACACACACACACACACACACACACCTGGAGGTGAATATTTATAGCAGCTTCATTCATAATTGCAAAATACCAGAAGCAATAAAGATGCTTTTTCCACAAGTGAATCGATAAATATTGCTACAAGGGAATACCACTCAGAGATGAAAAGGAACAAGCTGCTAATTTACTCAACAATACGGATGAATCTCAAATGCATTTTTGCTAGTGAAAGAAGCCAGATTCAAAAGGTTATATAATTCCCTGTATATGGCTTCTGGAAAAGGCAAAATTATAGGGATGGAAAACACCACTGGTTGCCAGGGTTTCAGGAGCGGTAAAGGGTTGACTCTGAAGGCGCTGTGGAGGGAGGGGATGCTTTAGGGTAGAAACTCATCTACATGTAAAAGTGAAACTGAAGTCGCTTAGTTGTGTCCAACTCTTTGTGACCCCATGGACTGTAGCCCACCAGGCTCCTCCATCCATGGGATTCTCCAGGCAAGAATACTGGAGTGGGGTGCCATTTCCTTCTCCAGAGGATTTTCCCAACTCAGGGATCGAACCCAGCTCTCCCGCATTGCAGGCATACACTTTAAACTCTGAGCCACCAGGGAAGCCAAAGAGACATGATGCATTTGTCAAAACCCATTTGCTGTATTCGAAATTTTAAAAATCAACCAAGATGCTGAGAAATCCTGGGATGGAATGCAGGCAGTGACAAACTATTATATTACAAATATATAATATTAGTTTGTCGCTGCCTGCATTAATCAATAACCTCAGATACGCAGATGACACTACCCTTATGGCAGAAAGTGAAGAGGAGCTAAAAAGCCTCTTGATGAAAGTGAAAGAGGAGAGTGGAAAAAGTTGGCTTAAAGCTCAACAGTCAGAAAATGAAGATCATGGCATCTGGTCCCATCACTTCATGGGAAATAGATGGGGAAACAGTGGAAACAGTGTCAGACTTTATCTTTTGGGGCTCCAAAATCACTGCAGATGGTGACTGCAACCATGAATTTAAAAGACGCTTACTCCTTGGAAGAAAAGTGATGACCAACCTAGATATGATATTCAAAAGCAGAGACATTACTTTGCCGACTAAGGTCCATCTAGTCAAGGCCATGGTTTTTCCAGTAGTCATGTATGGATGTGAGAGTTGGACTGGGAAGAAGGCTGAGCACCGAAGAATTGATGCTTTTGAAGTGTGGTGTTGGAGAAGACTCTTGAGAGTCCCTTGGACTGCAAGGAGTTCCAAACAGTCCATTCTAAAGGAGATCAGCCCTGGGATTTCTTTGGAAGGAATGATGCTAAAGCTGAAACTCCTGTACTTTGGCCACCTCATGCGAAGAGTTGACTCATTGGAAAAGACTCTGATGCTGGGAGGGATTGGGGCAGGAGGAGAAGGGGACGACAGGGAATGAGCTGGCTGGATGGCATCACGGACTCAATGCACATGAGTTTGGGTGAACTGCGGGAGTTGGTGATGGACAGGGAGGCCTGGCGTGCTGCGATTCATGGGGTCGCAAAGAGTCGGACACGACTGAGCGACTGAACTGAACTGAACTGAATATGATCTAATTGATTGAAGGGGTAGGTAGAAAAGGAACTGACTTTGGAAAATAGTGTTGTGACTAGATATTATAAGGCTAAAGGCAAAAAGAGCTATACACAAACTTTGTACTTTGATTGGTAAGTCTGTTTCTCATAGAGCTAAGTATTAGGAATTTCAAAACTAATTTACCTGTACACTAGAAAATCTATATTAGTTTGCTAGGGCTGCCATAACAAAGTACCAAACTGGGTGGCTTAAGCAACATAAATATTCAGTTCAGTTCAGTTCAGTCGCTCAGTCGTGTCCGACTCTTTGCGACCCCATGAATCGAAGCACGGCAGGCCTCCCTGTCCATCACCAACTCCTGGAGTTCACTCAGACTCATGTGCATTGAGTGGGGATATCATCCAGCCATCTCATCCTGGGTCGTCCCCTTCTCCTCCTGCCCCCAATCCCTCCCAGCATCAGAGTCTTTTCCGATGAGTCAGCTCTTCGCATGAGGTGGATTGTCTCACAGTTCTGGACTCGAACAGCTGTGAGTCTACAGTTGTGAGGAAGGATCTGCTCCAGGCCTTTCCCTTTGGCTTGTGGATGTTCATCTCCTTCCTGTATCTTCACATCTTCTTCCCTCTTTGCCTGCGTCTCTGTCCAAATTTCCCCTATTTTTAAGGCTACTAGTCATATTGGATCAGAGCCCACCCTAATGATCTCATTTTAAGTTGCTTACCTCTTAACTCTGTAAAGACACCCTCCAAATAAAGTCACATTATAAAGTACTGGGGGCTAGAACTTCAACATATAAACTTCAGGAGAACACAATTTAATTCATAATAGTAGGCTCAAACAAATAAGTAAATAATTGTAGATAATGGGAGCCAGGTCTCTCATTATTAAAGAAAATGTTATAAACAAGGACAGAAGGCTAAAATGAGCCCTGGGGTGCTGAATTAGGGCCATCAGCAGAAATTCATGTTATAGCTGAATAGATAGATGTGTGTATACACAGCTTAGTATATATATGTATATTTCCTAGCTTTGTCCATTGAGAGGGTCTAGAAGCAATGGTATTCTAATAGCAATAAGCACACCCAGCACCCTGATTTTGATTTCTAAATACCATTTTCCTAGAAAAGGAGAAATGGCTGATTTTCTAGGACTGGGGAGGGAAAATACGAGTCTGGAATATCTTCTAATGCCAAACAAGAAGGAAGTTTGAAAAAAAGGTAAAAGCGATGAAGCATGTCAGAAAGACAGAGGGGCCACCCTGAAAGAGTTCCCCATGGCCAAAGCTGAAACGATTTCAGCAAGAACATAAAAAGAGTTGCGCTGTCTGTTTCTTCAGTTTATTTCTTTATTCATCACATGGTGTAGTGTGGCCTCGATCACGGTCACAGACTCAAACGGCTACAGTTGCCAGGCCAAGAATTTAGTGTGTGAAGTCAGCCAGGTGTAGGATGAAGGGAGAGGATGAGACTGTGAACAACCGGAGACCACTGGCCTCCTTTAGAGGACGCGACTGTGAACAACCGGAGACCACTGGCCTCCTTTAGAGGACGAGACTGTGAACACCCGGAGACCACTGACCTCCTTTAGAGGACGAGACTGTGAACACCCGGAGACCACTGGCCTCCTTCACAGGGCGCAGCTACTCCCCAACTCCAGCCAGCTGTAGTCACACGGGCTCAGTGTTATCAGATTTTCCAGTTTTCAAGAGAGGCTGACTTTTACACATGAACTCTCCCAATATTGAGAGGAGTGCACAAAACGAGTTCAGCTCTGGACATGCTGTGTTTGAGACGGCTGTGATGCATGAAGTTCAGGAGACTAACTCGAGTGGCAAGTACAGATTTAGAAATCCTCCATGCAGGGAGTGTAGATGAGCATCCTTATAGAAAAGGAAAGAAGAAATTAAGAGAACCACGAACTCCAGCATTTAAAGAGTTGGCAGAAGAGGAGAAGCAAAGGAGACCTAGAGCAGAAAGAAAGGCCGAGGAGAGTAGAATTTGAGATGCCAAAGAAGGAAGGTAAATCAGGCAATATCTCCCAGACTAGGGGCTTCTCTGGCGGCTCAGATGGTAAAGAACCTGCCTGTAATGCTGGAGACCAGGGTTTGATACCTGGATCAGGAAGATCCTCTGGAGAAGTAAATGGTGACCCACTCCAGTATTCTTGCCTGGAGGATCCCATGGACAGAAGAGCCTGGGGGCTACAGTCCACGGGGTCACAAAGAGTCAGACACCTCTGAGTAACTCAGTCTTGTTCAGGAGGTTTCCCAAGTGGTGCGATGATAAAGAATCCGTCTGCCAATGCAGGAGACTCAGAAGATGCAGGTTCAGTCCCTGAGTCAGGAAGATTCCCTGGAGTAGGAAATGGCAACCACTCCAGTATTCTGGCCTTGGAAATCCCATGGACAGAGGAGCTTGACAGGCTACAGTCCATGGGGTCAAAAGAGAGTCAGACATAACTGAGTGACTGAGCTAGAGCTAATCTTGTTCAGAGTTCATGTGCTGATTCTCTTGCGTGAAAGAGATCCCAGATCTCAGTAAGAAATACTACAAATTTAAAGAAAAATTATTCACAGCCCAAATGGGCTATGACTTTCTTGTATCAAAATTAGCACCAGAGGAGGATCCCAGAACTTTCCTACCGTTAATCACTCTGAGGCTTTAACTTAAAAGGGAGAAGGATTTCACTTCCATTTTTCCAACTTTAGTAATATTTTATTAGCATTATAATTATTGTTCCATTTTGTTAGGTGTTCCTTTTTTATATCCAGTTTGCTCTTATGACATATTGAAAGTTCTAATATATTTAGCAAATTTCACCAGAACCACCAATAATAAAAACTGTGATTTTTGTGGAAAAGCCATACCCGTTTAGATTTATAATTACATAAAAGCATTTTTCACACCTACAAGTTAAAACTTGGTTCACACATCAAAAATTATGTATAACTTTGCTCAGACACATTTTTTTTTTTCTGGTGAATTTAGGACACCTTCTCCTATGAGCAAGGAAAGCAAAGGAATCTATCTGCTTTTTGGGCTCCAGGCAGCCAGTAAATAAAATCCATTTTCCCTGCCTGAGTTTAGAACCAGTTGAAAGACAGATGCAGGAGGTAAGCAGACGGAGATCAAAATAGCACAGGAAAAGTAAGTAGGAGAACATGGCTTTGTACTTGTTCAGACCTCACCTCTAACACAGGCCTCCTTGCCTGAAACAGGAGGGAAGGGGACAGGGCACAGCCATTAAAAGAATGACATAGCCCAAGGACCCGACACAAAGGGATTAGAACCAAAAATGGGTCCAAGATGGTGGAAGAGGCAACTTCTGCGAGACCTTGAGCCTTGATGTTACACCCATCCTAACACATCAGCAAGCTAAATGACACACCCACAGAGGCCACGACAGTTTCAAGGCCAACCATAAAGGTCAAAAGATGGGTGCTGGACAAATTTCCAAAAATTCCCACCTCTTACCCAACATAGCTGGAACACTCCCCCCCATTCATTAGCCTATGAAATTAACCAGTCCTATAAAAGCTGATAACCCCTTTCGCTGCTCTCACCTTCTGAGAATGGCCACATTCTGCCAGTGGGGTGTATTTCTCTCTAAATAAATCTATTTCTTTCCTATCACTTTGTCTCTCGCTGAATTCTTTCTGTGGTGAGACATCAAGAACCTGAGCTTCATTAAGCTCAGGTTATTGTTAGTCACTAAATCGTGTCTGACTCTGCCTCCATGGACTGGGGCCCGGCCAGGCTCCTCTGTCCAGGGAACTGTCCAGGCAGGAACACTGGAGTGGGTGGCCATTCCCTTCTCCAGGAGATCTCCCCGACCCAGGGATCAAACCCGGGTCTCCTGCATTGCAGGCAGCATCCTTACCATCTGAGACAACAGGGAAGCCCTGAGACCAGGTGTGATCTCGGCTAAAAGAGATCACAGTCCCAGTCTGGGTTGCATGGCTTCACATTCAGGTACAGGTTCTCCTGTCCCCTCAGTAAGGCAGAAGAGAGACCTGGACAACGAGCTCTGAAACAAAGGGAACCCAAGAAGAGACTGGGTTTGTTTGCCCAGTTCTTTCTCCCAACTTCCCCATCATACATCACACCTTTTGCCCTCAGTTCAGTTCAGTCGCTCAGTCGTGTCCGACTCTTTGCGACCCCATGAATCGCAGCACGCCAGGCCTCCCTGTCCATCACCATCTCCCAGAGTTCACTCAGACTCATGTCCATCGAGTCAGTGATGCCATCCAGCCATCTCATCCTTGGTTTTCCACTTCTCCTCCTGCCCCCAATCCCTCCCAGCATCAGGGTCTTTTCCAATGAGTCAACTCTTCGCATGAGGTGGCCAAAGTACTGGAGCTTCACGTTAGCATAATTCCTTCCAAAGAACACACAGGGCTGATCTCCTTCAGAATGGACTGGTTGGATCTCCTTGCAGTCCAAGGGACTCTCAAGAGTCTTCTCCAACACCACAGTTCAAAAGTATCAATTCTTTGACACTCAGCCTTCTTCCCAGTCCAACTCTCACATCCATACGTGACCACAGGGAAAACCATAGCCTTGACTAGACGGACCTTAGTCGGCAAAGTAATGTCTCTGCTTTTGAATATACTATCTAGGTTGGTCATAACTTTTCTTCCAAGGAGTAAGCGTCTTTTAAATTCATGGCTGCAGTCACCATCTGCAGTGATTTTGGAGCCCCAAAAAATAAAGTCTGACACTGTTTCTACTGTTTCCCCATCTATTTCCCATGAAGTGATGGGACCGGATGCCATGATCTTCATTTTCTGAATGTTGAACTTTAAGCCAACTTTTTCACTCTCCTCTTTCACTTTCATCAAGAGGCTTTTTAGTTCCTCTTCACTTTCTGCCATAAGGGTGGTGTCATCTGCATATCTGAGGTTATTGAGATTTCTCCCGGCAATCTTGATTCCAGCTTGCGTTTCTTCCAGTCCAGCGTTTCTCATGATGTACTCTGCATAGAAGTTAAATAAGCAGGGTGACAATATACAGCCTTGACGTACTCCTTTTCCTATTTGGAACCAGTCTGTTGTTCCATGTCCAGTTCTAACTGTTGCTTCCTGACCTGCATACAGATTTCTCAAGAGGCAGGTTAGGTGGTCTGGTATTCCCATCTCTTGTAGAATTTTCCACAGTTTATTGTGATCCACACAGACAAAGGCTTTGGCATAGTCAGTAAAGCAGAAATAGGTGTTTTTCTGGAACTCTCTTGCTTTATCCATGATCCAGCGGATGTTGGCAATTTGATCTCTGGTTCCTCTGCCTTTTCTAAAACCAGCTTGAACATCACGGATTTCACGGTTCACATATTGCTGAAGCCTGGCTTGGAGAATTTTGAGCATTACTTTACTAGCCTGTGAGATGAGTGCAATTGTGCAGTAGTTTGAGCATTCCTTGAGCATTCTTTGTCATTGCCTTTCTTCGGGATTGGAATGAAAACTGACATTTCCAGTCCTGTGGCCACTGCTGAGTTTTCCAAATTTGCTGGCATATTGAGTGCAGCACTTTCACAGCATAATCTTTCAGGATTTGAAACAGCTCAACTGGAATTCCATCACCTCCACTAGCTTTGTTCGTAGTGATACTTTCTAAGGCCCATTTGACTTCACATTCCAAGATGTCTGGCTCTAGGTGAGTGATCACATCATCATGATTATCTGTGTCATGAAGATCTTTTTTGTACAGTTCTTCCCTGTATTCTTGCCACCTCTTCTTAATATCTTCTGCTTCTGTTAGGTCCAGACCATTTCTGTCCTTTATCGAGCCCATCTTTGCATGAAATGTTCCCTTGGTATCTCTAAGTTTCTTGAAGAGATCTCTAGTCTTTCCCATTCTGTTGTTTTCCTCTATTTCTTTGCATTGATTGTTAAAGAAGGCTTTCTTATCTCTTCTTGCTATTCCTTGGAACTCTGCATTCAGATGCTTATATCTTTCCTTTTCTCCTTTGCTTTTCGCTTCTCTTCTTTTTAGCTATTTGTAAGGCCTCCCCAGACAGCCATTTTGCTTTTTTGCATTTCTTTTCTACGTGGATGGTCTTGATCCCTGTCTCCTGTACAATGTCACGAACCTCCGTCCATAGTTCATCAGGCACTCTATCTATCAGATCTAGGTCCTTAAATCTATTTCTCACTTCCATTGTATAATCATAAGGGATTTGATTTAGGTCATACCTGAATGGTCTAGCAGTTTTCCCTACTTTCTTCAATTTGAGTATGAATTTGGCAATAAGGAGTTCATGATCTGAGCCACAGTCAGCTCCTGGTCTTGTTTTTGCTGACTGTATAGAGCTTCTCTATCTTTGGCTGCAAAGAATATAATCAATCTGATTTCGGTGTTGACCATCTGGTGATGTCCATGTGTAGAGTCTTCTCTTGTGTTGTTGGAAGAGGGTGTTTGCTATAACCAGTGCATTTTCTTGGCAAAACTCTATTAGTCTTTGCCCTGCTTCATTCCGCATTCTAAGGCCAAATTTGCCTGTTCCTCCAGGTGTTTCTTGACTTCCTACTTTTGCATTCCAGTCCCCTATAATGAAAAGGACATCTTTTTTGGGTGTTAGTTCTAAAAAGTCTTGTAAGTCTTCATAAAACCGTTCAACTTCAGCTTCTTCAGCGTTACTGGTTGGGGCATAGACTTGGATTACTGTGATATTGAATGGTTTGCCTTGGAGACGAACAGAGATCATTCTGTCGTTTTTTAGAGTGCATCCAAGTACTGCATTTCAGACTCTTTTGGTGACCATGATGGCTACTCCATTTCTTCTGAGGGATTCCTGCCTGCAGTAGTAGACGTAATGGTCATCTGAGTTAAATTCACCCATTCCAGTCCATTTCATTTCACTGATTCCTAGAATGTCGACGTTCACCATTGCCATCTCTTGTTTGACCACTTCCAATTTGCCTTGATTCATGGACCTGATATTCCAGGTTCCTATGTAATATTGTTCTTTACAGCATTGGATCTTGCTTCTATCAGCAGTCACATCCACAACTGGGTATTTTTTTTGCTTTGGCTCCGTCCCTTCATTCTTTCTGGAGTTATTTCTCCACTGATCTCCAGTAGCATATTGGGCACCTAATGACCTGGGGAGTTCCTCTTTTGGTATCCTATCATTTTGCCTTTTCCTACTGTTCATGGGGTTCTCAAAGCAAGAATACTGAAGTGGCTTCTGTCAGACCTCTCCACCATGACCTGCCTGTCTTGGGTTGCCCCGCGGGCATGGCTTAGTTTCATTGAGTTAGACAAGGCTGTGGTCCTAGTGTGATTAGATTGACTAGTTTTCTGTGAGTATGGTTTCAGTGTGTCTGCCCTCTGATGCCCTTCTGCCCTGGAAATAAGCAATTCAGTCAGAAAGAATAAACCTCCTGGTGGAGTTTCTTCTAAAGGGAAAACTGGCCCCAGAGGGCATGGAAATGGAGGCCCCTTTGTAATACTCCTTACTGCTGGCTCAGCTAGTAAAGAATCCGCCTGCAATGTGGGAGACCTGGGTTCGATCTCTGGGCTGGGAAGATCCCCTGGAGATGGGAAAGGCTACCCACTCCAGTATTCTTGCCTGGAGAAATCCATGGACTGCACAGTCCATGGGGTCGCAGAGTCAGACATGACTGAGTGACTTTCACATTCACACTGCCTTATCTCCTTCCAAGTGCATCCCACAGGTGGGTTCTGTTATTCCCCCAGAACAGTAAATGGATAAACCTGCACTCAGTCCCAGGTTGTGAGATTTTAGAACAGTGACCTTCATACTACCCTGAAGGTTATGACCCAGAGGTCTGTGGTTAAATAGAATAATCCTATTTAAATTCTTTGGGTGGGCAGTTAAGGAAGAGGCAGTAATGAAATAGCTACAATAGGCACTGCTCAGCTTTCTTCACAGTCCAACTCTCACATCCATACATGACCACTGGAAAAACCATAGCCTTGACTAGACAGACATTTGTTGGCAAAGTAATGTCTCTGCTTTTCAATATGCTGTCTAGGTTGGTCATAACTTTTCTTCCAAGGAGTAAGCGTCTTTTAATTTCATGGCTGCAATCACCATCTGCAGTGATTTTGGAGCCCCCCAAAATAAAGTCTGACACTGTTTCCACTGTTTCCCTATCTATTTCCCATGAAGTGATGGGACCAGATGCCATGATCTTCATTTTCTGAATGTTGAACTTTAAGCCAACTTTTTCTACTCTCCTCTTTCACTTTCATCAAGAGGCTTTTTAGTTTCTCTTCACTTTCTGCCATAAGGGTGGTATCATCTGCATATCTGAGATTCTTGATATTTCTCCCGGCAATCTTGATTCCAGCTTGTGCTTGTTCTAGCCCAGCGTTTCTCATGATGTATTTGCATAGAAGTTAAATAAGCAGGGTGACAATATACAGCCTTGACGTACTCCTTTTCCTATTTGGAACCAGTCCGTTGTTCCATGTCCAGTTCTAACTGTTGCTTCCTGTTAGTCACTTCCCCACAATTTAACTCAAGTTGTCTTTCCTAAGAAGTGTATAAAAGCTCCAGAGTATAATTGCTTCTTTGAGTTTCACTTATTTTCTGTAAACTCCTGCACATGTAAATATTAATAAAAATTCCCTGATAGTCTTCCCTGATAGCTCAGTTGGTAAAGAATCTGCCTGCAATGCAGGAGACCCCAGTTGATCCCTGGGTTGGAAGATTCCCCTGGTGAAGGGAAAGGCTACCCCCTCCAGTATTCTGGCCTGGAGAATTCCATGGGATCACAAAGAGTTGGACACGACTGTCTGACTTTCACTTTACCTAATGGGATTTTGTGAGGAATATATATATAAACGGCCCATCATACAATTTACTCAGGAATTGTAGTTTTCTTTCTTTTTCTCGTTCTAATCTAAGGACCAACCTTGGCTATAGAAAGCTTTCCCTTTTTTTAACCAAGTGGATTTTTATGTATTATATGCACAAACTATTTGATTGAACTATTAGCTTTTTTGACAAGTTTTGATTATTTTCAAATGCTAGAATAATGGACTAATCAAATAAACATGATTCCATGACAGCATTACAGAAGAAATTAGCAGCCATCTTTAATACTCCTTAATAGATGTCTTGAGTACATGAATTTTAAAACATTTATTTTTACCAAAATAATTTAGGCAATTCCTTGGTGGTCTAGTAGTTAAAACTATGTGCTCCCATTAAAAGGGATGTACGTTTGATTCTTGGTTGGGGAATGTGCTATGTGGCACAGCCAGAAAAAAAAAATAATAATTTACTTATGAAGCAAGAAGTCTGCTTCTCTTCATTTCAAGCATCAGCACATAAACATATGTTAATCATTAATTTGCTCATTCAATTAACAAAGTTCTATTCTGTTAGTACTGGGGACACGATTTTATGATCTAGTTGAGGACATATCACAAATAAACATAAAAAAGGAAAAATGTACTATAACAAGGAACAATATTCTATGAAAGTTACATAATGTCTCAATTTCCTTATCTGTAAAGTGGAAATAATTTTGATCCCATAGGACTGCTACAGTCATTATATAGGATAATGAAGTTGGTATTAGAAGAATAATTTCCGCACTCACAGCCCCGTCAGCCTGGGAAGAGAATGCCCCTTAGTGGAGACTCTTCTTACAAAAATCCAGTCTGTTTCCCTCCAGGGACCATGGCTGTCATCCGAGACTGACTTCCTCAGGCCCTGAACACTGAGTTATGACTGTGTTATCAAGTTCTTGCCAATAGAATCTGAACAGAAGAGGCACGTGCAGCTTCTAGGGGTGGGTTTGAAGACACTTGCCTTCTCCACATTCTCATTGACTTGGTGGCAAAGGGTCTTCAGCAATGTAGATGAGGACATACTCTAGGCGGTAATGGAATACAGCCACGTATATGAGTTTGCGTATTGTCGATGACTGTTTTCCCTATAATGGTAGGGTTAAACTGTTGCAAAAGAGACAAACTGTGCAAAGTCTGAACTGTTTACTGTATGGCCATTTACAGGAAAAGTTTGCTAACATCTGGTCTAGACTATGAGAAAAATTACATTTGGCATTCAGTGTAAAGTTATATTCTCATGGAAAGCCTAAAACAACAATATTAGCTTCAGTGGGATGTAGGGGGAAATAAAATGAAGAAAATAGAAAACATAAGACTGGTCCTTCGCTCCCCCTTTCAGCCTCCTGCAGGCATTTGTTTGTTTAGGAGCTGCTATATTCTTTCTTTTTCTTTTTTAAAGAGAGCCAGGAAATTACAGAGATAGACAGATAGACAGACAGGTAGATGGATATTGTGTATAACATATGTAGGACTACATCCCACAGGCCTACAAGCCCAGCTTCAAGCCAGAAGAAAGAAACTGGAATCGGTAACCAAGAAGCATCAGTGGTTTAGTGGATGGGGGCGCTTACACATCTGAAGCAAGGCCCACTGTCTGTTTGTGGCAGATAGTGGGCAGCTGTTATATTCTTTCAAGGAATTTTAGATGGAGATCAACATCAAAGGGTGTGTGTGTGTGTGTCTATGTGCATGACAGTGGTGTGAGTCCCATTTGAACTGAAAATGATAGGGAGGGACCCCATGCTGACAAACAGTTCAAAAGGAAAACCTTCACAAGCTAACTTTCTATTCGTTATAATTGAGGGCCTCACTGTGGCTGGTAATGGGGTGGGAATGGGGTGACAGACGTGATTTTCTTAAATGGACTACACACAGTTGCATGGGACAGAACAGTGTCCTGGTGAAAGGGTGGGGAGCTGTGGGTTTGTGATCCTGGTTCCGACACTTTCTATCAATCTCGCTCAAGGTTTGTGAGGACAGGACGAAATCATGCTTCAGTGGCTTGCACAGTACCTGGCACATACCAGAATTTGCGCTGTGTGCTTAGTCACTCAGTCTTGTCTGACTCTTTGCAACCCTATGGACTGTAGCCTGCCAGGCTCCTCTGTCCATGGGGATTCTCCAGGCAGGAATACAGGAGTGGGTAGCCTTTCCCTTCTCCAGGGGATCTTCCCAAGCCAGGAATCCAACCGGGCACTCCTGCATTGCAGGCAGATTCCTTACCAGCTGAGCCACCAGGGAAGCACTTAGAAGCTCATTATGTTTTCTTTTATAAACAGAATACTCATCAATTGAGAAAAATTAAGTAGAAATAATCTTAATTTTTTAGAATAATGAGTTTTGGAGAAAACAGAAAGCAATAAGGAGGAAATGTTCTTGTCCCTAAATTTTCTCTCACTTATTTAAATGAGGCTGCGGTTTCAGTTCCTCTGGCTGCAGCTTTAATTCCATCTTCCTATTCTCCTGATGCAACACCTAAGGCCTGCAGAAGGGATGCCCTGAGGAGAACTAGCCCTACTGGAAAATGAAATGCTACTGTAGATTTTCCAAAAGAGCCCCACTTTCTGGATTTCTCCCTCTGCTCCTCTGGCCTACTGTGAGGGGCTATTCCATTTCTTCTGGGACCAGAAATCCACCACCACCCTCTTAGAACTATTCTAAGTTGCACAATGTAATGGACTCCAGAAGGTCATCACGAGAGTACTTCTAAGGAGAATAAAATGATGAGGCCTGGATATTTATTTTGCTGTGTGTGTTTGGGGAATTTTTTGGTGTTTGCTTTTCTGCTACTGGAACTTGATTGTTTCAGAACCCTCTTCCCTGAAGCTGTGAGCGAGCGTGCTGGGAACAAGTGTCCCTACTCTTAGTGACCCTAAGGATTGTATCTCACCAGGCTAAGGATTGTATCCAGCGTTCTCCAGGCAAGAATGCTGGAGTGAGTTGCCATGCCCTTCTCCATGGAATCTTCCCTACCTGGGGATCGAATCTGCATCTCTTGTGTCTCCTGCGTTGGCAGGGGGGTTCTTGACCACCTGTGCCACCTGGGAAGCCCCTCCCCGAGGCTGGCACTATTGATATGGCCTGTGTCTGTGGAGTACGGGGCCGTCAGCTTCAGAACTGTGCGCCAGCTGGCATGGTTTCTTCCAACCCTCTTTCTAGGCAGAAAACTCAGATCATTCCATCCTGGATAGTAAAGGGCTGCCCGGCTCTGACATCCCGTTTTTCTGCCCAGTTCACAAAAAATATTGCCCCAGAAACCCATCAGGTTTTCTGTTTATGGACTCTGAATTCCTCTTCCCAGGTGCCAACAAGAAAGGCTCTCCTAGAGTCCTCTAGGTTCAGAACTGCAAAATGAATGACCCTAAGTAAGGTCTGCATTTGACGGCACTCCTTACACGGTCCCTTTATGATAATATTCTTTCCACCTAACATTCTGAATCCCATGTCCGTTTCTTACATTCTCGGGGAAAAAAAAAAAAAAAAGAAAAGGGTGAGTGAAAATAGACTCTGTCTAAGCTTTGGTTAAACCTCCTGCACTCTGAGGACTTTTTGCTGCTGCGCACAGGCTTTTTGGAAAAGCTTCTCCTTTCGTGATAACTCAGCAGATTGGCTGAAGTCAGCCAAATTTTGGGGGTGGAGATGAAGGAAGGTTGGTCTTCCAGTCTCTTTTGTTTGATATCTTGAAAAACATACTGCTTTAGAAGGGTTTTTCAGACCTATAAATAATTAGCAATTGACATTACCAAAAGCTATTTCTCAATCTCTTTCAAAACAAAAACACTGAATGAGATGATAACAGCAAACACTTAACTGAGCTCTTCCCAGGGCCAGGCACTGCCCCATGTGCTCACAGGCGCTCACCTTTCACAGCCCTCTGCGGCAGCTACTGTCATCATTCCCACTTTCCAGATGAGGGACTGAGCACAGAGTGGTTACATTGTTTGCTCAAGGTAACACAGCGACTACATGTGAGAGTCTGGCTCAAGGATCTAAAGATCTAAAGGGGCTCGTATACAAAAAGCACTATTTCAATTTTCTCTGATAGACTGGAGAGGGTGGTGAAGAGTACAGAGGACTCTGGAATTTAGACAGCATAGGGTTTAAGTTCCTATCGTCCCCTTACCAGCTGAATAACCTGGGACAAGTAGACTCATCACTCTGAGCCTTACTTTCTCCATCTGCATTTTGAAAATAACAATACCTTTCTCATAGAACTATTGTGTAGGTTTAACGAGAAAACCCTTGTTTAGTAGAGACCGAGTAGCATAGCATTACAGTTGGAAGGAGAAATCGTTCTTAGATGTCAGGACAGAAATACTCAGGGCATGACATTTACAAGAGAAATTACAAGTGTACATTTCCATCCATAGTGGGACGAATCACCTTCCGCAATTCTACCAGCTTAGAATGATGTTGGAATTTTGTAAGGTCCTAGGAGCCATCCCAAATAAACAGCCAGTAATTTTAGTGATTCTAGAACAGAACTGTCCAGTTCTGTCCACCTTCAGCAATGACTGATGCATTCAATATCTGCATTGATTAACATGGCAGCCACATAATGGCTCTCGAGCACCTGAAATGTGGCTTCTGTGATTGAGGAACTGATATTTTTGTTGTTGTTCAGTTGCTCAGTTGTGTTCAACTTTTTGTGACCCCATGGACTGCAGCACGCCAGGCCTCCCTGTCCATCACCAACTCCCGGAGTTTACTCAAACTCATGTCCATCGAGTCGGTGATGCCATCCAACCATCTCATCCTCTGTTGTCCCCTTCTCCTCCCGCCTTCAATCTTTCCCAGCATCAGGGTCTTTTCCAATAAGTCGGCTCTTCGCATCAGATGGCCAAAGTATTGGAGCTTCCGCATCAGCCCTTCCAGTGAATATTCAGGTTTATTTCTTTTAGGATTGACTGCCTTGATCTCCTTGCTGTCCAAGGGACTCTCTCTGGTATTTTAATTTTATTTAGTTTTAATTCATTTCAGTTTAGGTAGCCACACGTAGCTGGTGATTACCAGGTGAGACAGAAGAGCCCTGGATCAGCGGTCCCCAACCTTTTTGGCCCCAGGGACCAGTTTTGCGGAAGACAATTTTCCACAGGCTGGGGTGGGGCGTGGGGTGGCTTTTGAGAGGATTCAGGTGCATTACACGTACTGTGTACTTTATTTCTTTTATTATTACATCAGCTTCACCTCAGGTCATCAGGCATCAGATTGGGGAGTGTGAGGAACCCTGCTCTAGATGATATGATCAGGAGGGCTGCCCTGGTGGGTCAGACAGTAAAGAACCCACCTGCCAAGCTGGAGATCCGGAAGTGATACCTGGGTTGGGAAGATCCCCTGTAGAGCATATGGCAACCCACTCCAGTATTCTTGCCTAGAGAATTCCATGGACAGAGGAGCCTGGTGGGCTACAGTCCACGGGGTTGCAAAGTCTTAGACATGACTGAGAGACTTTCACTCACTTTATTATTATTTTTTAGATTTCCTGCCAGAAATGCAAGATAGGAAATGAAACTGCTTAACTATTTTCTCCAATAAACTATATAGGTAAGGCCTAGATGGAATCAAAGTATGACCTGTTCTCACTCCTAAATCATGGATCAATTAGTGTTTTGAACTACATCAGCTTTCTTCCATTATCTGGTTATAAATTTCAGAAACATTTATTCTCATATTATCACTATAATGCTTTACTCCATCATATTAGGAGTACAGCTACAAGTGAAAGCTATGTCACAGACCCATTTCATTTTGACGATTAATAGGTGAATGGACTAAATGCTTTTCTGCTATAGAAAACAGGAGGGTAAGGACTCTGTGTTGTTGGCGTTCCTGTTTCACGCAGGAAAAAAACCTTCCTAAGAATTAATCAGACCAATTGGCTAGTTGGTGTTAAAGGTCTTAGAGATCTTTACTCCCAAACTCAAAGAGTTATACCTATACAAATGTGGCAGTTTGCAACATTTTAACAGGACAACATAAGCAGACTCCAAAGGTACCTCAATTCATTCAGCAGCTTGGGAGGTGCCCCTTTTACCTGACTCATCCCCACAGTCCAGGACGGCATAACGTTCTGCTGCCCTTTCTCTTTGTGTGGTATAGACCTTGGGAGCCTCAATCAGGAACTTAATCAAATGTTTGATAAAAGAACTTGATTACATTTACACTCACCCTTGCCATCTGCACTTTCAATCAACTGAGTGGAAATTCTGCCTGGGTCAGAATGCCAAAGCTTGGTGTCTTTTCTTCCTCAGCAGAACAAATTTGCTCTCTCCTACCTGGTATCTATAAGATGACTCCCTTTATCCATTCACATAAAATATTTTCATTTCCCATACCTGTGGTGGGAAAAATTCACTCAAGAATTGATTGAGATATGTTACTTCATAATACTTACACAAGCCTCTGAGATTGTAAGGAACTTTCATCATCATGATCACTATTAATTCTTGTTTGTTTGTTTTTTTGGCCACGTCACAGGGTATGTGGGATCTTAGTTCCCCAGGGATGGAACCCACACACCCTGGAGTGGAATCACAAAATCTTCACCACTGGACTGCCAGTGAAGGGCCATTATTCTTTTTTTTTTAGATTTTCCCCTAGTTTTGCTTCAGTGCTGTAAGCTAGTAATACTAGCTCTCATTTACTGAGCATTTACTTTGTCTGAAGGAGTATATAAGTTCTCTCATTTAATTCACAGAATACACTGAAGAGTAGAGATTAGTGTTATAATATGGAAACCAAGGCTCAGAGGGAGTGTATCGCCCAGATCACTCGGCCTCTATGGAGTGGAGCCAGAGTGCATACCCAGGGCCTTCTGACCCCACAGTCTGAGCAGTTAAACACCAAACTATATTCCGTCTTAACTACTGGTATCAGTGTACCTGGGCCATGTAATCTGTTACCTACAAAAGCATTCTCACTAGTCAAGTGTCAACTTTTAGAGAGCATCTGTAAAATGGCACATTGCAAAAGTATTTGGTTGTTCTGCAAAAATCACAAATGTGGTCATTTCTGTTCCTTGGTGGCTTTGGGTTCAGTTGAAAGAAAAGTGTCTCTTCGTGTACATGTTATTTGCAGTTAGAACCAAAGCCCAATCGGTTTCCACTTGGGTCTTCACTACCAAGAAACTTGGCCAAGTTCATTGCTAAACTAGCACAATGAACTTACCTCCTGTGTTTAGTGTTATCATCTGTTTATTCAGCATATGATTATATTTATGTAAACATAAGGTATTTATGAAGCCTATTATGTTTAGGGGGCTATGATCACACCTGGGATGCAAAACAGAGAGGTGAGCATGACTGAAATTTCCTCAGGGAGCTCACAGTTGAATAGGGAAAGAAGAGATTATATAAAGAATAACACAAATAATTAACTATAATTGTGATTAGAGCCACAAAATGTAAATGAACTGTGGCATCGCCCAGCCAGGCAATAGTGGTTTCATGGGTCAGTGAGTACGAAAAACCTCGGAAAGCAGACTTTGCGATCGTTAGTCAGCAATTCTATTATGCACTGATATTTCATTGTATATAATTTGACAATCAATTCATTAGGAAAAAAAACAAAAATATATAAGAGGCATAAATGTGCCTTTTACTTATCAAGAAGTACCATCTAATTATTCTCCCACTTCTTTTTCTTTCAGTGGAAATCTTGTTTTAAAAATTCCCCTGGAAAGTATGTAAAACAGTTTTACTATAATAAAAATGAAAATTGAGTTGAAACAATGTCATCGCTTTTAACCTCTGCATTATTAATTTGGAGAAGACAAAGACTAATAGGACTTTAACCTTCTGTTCAGAAGCAAAGATCATGCCTTATAAGCAAGCAGAGATCATGCCTTTGTGAAATAATTAATTCTTACTTCAGAAAGCTATACCCAAAAAATGACTAGGGAAAACCACCTCCTGCCTTTGAAGGCTTTAGTCTGCTATCATCATTAAGAATTGAGATTAAAAAAAAAAAAAAAACACCATCATGATCTAAGAGTTCTAGAAGTTAATTTTTAAGACTTTCTTTTCTACTTAGAGCTTGCCTGAAAAGGAGTAAGTATGACCTAATTCTCACATGGGTCAGCCAATAATCCCCAGATATAGGTGTTAGAACATTAACAACAATGATAGAAAGTGAGTGAGTGTTAGGCACTCAGCTGTGTCTGACTCTTTGCAAACCCATGGACTGTAGCCCACCAGGCTCCTCTGTCCACAGGATGCTCCAGGCAAGAACACTGGAGTGGGTAGCCATTCCCTTTTCCAGGGGATCTTCTTGACCCAGGGATCGAACCTGGATATTCCACATTGCAGGCAGATTCTTTACCATCTGAGCCACCAGGGAAGCCCAAAGAAGATCCCCCTTTTTTTTTTCACAGCATTCCTTGACTTCCCCTGCCTTGGTCTGCTCTATAAAATTTAAGAGAAGCTGACTGTGCCAGTTTTTCTTTGCTGGTAGTTTTCCCCTGTGCTTTTCTCATGTTCAGAAGTGGAGAAGGGAAGATGGATGCTATAAAAACAGAAACAGCTCCGAGGTGTGGTCTCCACAGACAAGCTCTTCAGAAGGGCCAACCCTTCCACTCAGTAACCTGGAACCCATGTGTGTCTGTTCCTCATTGCCAGACCCACCTGCCTGAAACACCACCAGAAATGCATTTGACGTATGAGGTCTCCTCTTTGCAAATGAAAGCATCTCTGAAGGGTTTCTTCTTAGCACCTAAGGTCAGCTACAGTGAAGTGACGGTGACTTTGATGAGTGAGCGTTGGAGAAGAGGACTGTAGAGCATGGTGCGCTGTGGAGCGCCCATCAGGCCAGTGCAGGAGCCAGAGCCGAGCGCACGGGACACCCGTACGCGCCCAGGTCACACGGAGACAGGCGCTGCGGAGAGGAGACAGCGACAGGAAGGGAAGCGGCTGGAGGCACAAACCAAAACAGATTTGCGTAAAGGAGGTATTTTACATAAAGCGCGTAGAACAGTGCCTAGCCCCAAACAACACGATAGCAGTAAGCATTTCCCAATCACTGGTCCCGGGGCGAGTCAGTCCCCACGACAGAAGGGACCGCTCTCTCTCCTCCTCCTCTCCTCCTCTCGTCTTGTCACGTGGCCTGTCGTTCCCAGGGCTCAGAGGTCTGACTTGCACACATCTCGTGGCACAGCTTCACTCCAAGCGAGGTGAAAAGGCTTCAGTGAGCTGGCCCTGGAATCCAAACAGTATTCATCCTATTGTTTCCATAGAGAAGGTGTTGAGAGCACAGTAGACTCTCAAAGAGTCTTTGTTTAAGCAAAAATGTGTTTAGCCGCAGGGAGGTTCAGAACATGCACAATATAGCACCTTGCCATTTTGAAAATTTTATACTGAAGGAATCCGAGAAATGACAGGTATAGGGAGGACTCTCTGATCTTCCTCTGAGGTAGGTCATTTCCTCTGCCCCACATCCCTCCAAGAGAGGTGCCCTCCTATACCCAGAGGAAAGGAGAATCCTCTCTGAGATGCATAGAGGAGTCTGGGGGAACTGGCCTTGCTGTTTCCCTGGTTTACTACCCTTAGCTCATACTGGTTTTTTTTTTTCTATCATATTTCCCCATGACTTTCCACTCTGCATCAAACCTAGTTTAAAAATACTCAGACTTAAGTGTTTCCCAGGTCTTCATTTCCTTAAAAGGCTACCATGTCATGCAAAACTTATACTAAATAATTTAGTAAGCTTTCCTCTTGTTAATCTGTTTGTCAGTCTAATTTACATGGCTCTAAGTAGAGAACCTAGGAGACTGTTTCTCCTCCCCTATAGTTTTCCCCCAAACAGTCAATGTCTATACTTTGAGAAAGGATTACACACATAGGGTGAGGGCTCCCTATATACTGGAGGGTTATTTTACTTAGAGCCTTGTTCTCCTTGCTTTTAAAATTTTTAATGGTAAAGGATTTTTTTTTAAATTTAACTTAACAAGATTCTACATAAGGAAAACAGAGAATAGATGCTATGCACAACACAGGAAACTTGGAATTCTGTCCTGAAGGGTAAATTCTACTGGGATACAATCTAACTCTTTGATAAGTGTACACAGAACAGGAATTAAGGATCTGCATACCCAAAAGGAATAGGCTACACCTAACAACCCAATGTCATCACCTGAAAAAGCTTTCAGACAATCAACATTTACCCACTTAAGTTCCAAAGGAAATGCACTGCAGCTACAAAGAATGTTTCGTCTCAGATTCTGAATGAACCAGAGAGAGATGATGACTGCCTACAGGATAAAAGCCCAAGGCACCGCTAGCCCGTTTGTACTGGTGGTCATAACCGCTGATCTGGTTCATGACAGAATTGATTCAGTGGTAACAACTGCCTTCAACACTAAAGAAAGCATAAATGAATAGATCAATCATGCCCCAGTCTAGTCTGCTAGCCACAAAATTCTAAAAATAAATAAATGTCGCCAAGGAGAACATTAAAAGACAAATGTTATCTACTAAAAAGGATACATTAGCCCTTTGTGTTTTTCCAAAGTCATTACTGAATGACTAGGGCAATTCATATGCCTCAGAACTGCACTCTTTATTTGTATATTTTGATCCCTCAGCTGTATTTGTGTTTGGTACTCTTCTTTTTTTGTAGAAGAGCAGGATAGGAAGCAGTTTGGTTCAGAGTTTCCCAGAGTACGCATTGCTTAGTGACTGTACAGAAGAAGACGAATATTACAGTCCTGGGGGTGGGGCAGGGAGGGCTTCTCAGGACAAGCTTGGAGACCGATGTGCAGCCTTCAGCTCCTAGAAAGACTGGGGCAGGGTGGGAAATGGAAGTTAACCAAGACCCCATAGGGCCACCTAAGACAGAAAGAAATTTTAAAATCACAATGAGGTGGAAATAGGTGTGGGATGAACTGAAAACCAAGCATTTTTGCACATGGAGATTTTTATACCTTCTGTTTATGACCACTGATACTCAGTTCAATTTAGTTGCTCAGTCGTGTAAAACTCTTTGCAACCCATGCACCAGAGCACACCAGGCCTCCCTGTCCATCATTAATTCCCGGAGTTTACTCAAACTCTTGTCCATGGAGTCGGTGATGCCATCCAACTATCTCATCCTTTGTCATCCCCTTCTCCTCCTGCCTTCAACCTTTCCCAGCATCAGGGTCTTTTCAAATGAGTCAGTTCTTCGCATCAGGTGGCCAAAGCATTGGAGTTTCAGTTTCAATATCAGTCCTTCCAATGAACACCCAGGACTGATCTCCTTTAGGATGGACTGGTTGGCTCTCCTTGCAGTCCAAGGGACTCTCAACAGTCTTCTCCAACACCACAGTTCAAAAGCATCAATTCTTCAGCACTCAGCTTTCTTCACAGTCCAACTCTCACATCCATACATGACCCCTGGAAAAACCATAGCCTTGACTAGATGGACCTTTGTTGACAAAGTAATGTCTCTGCTTTTTAATATGCTGTCTAGGTTGGTCATAACTTTTCTTCCAAGGAGGAAGCATCTTTTAATTTCACGGCTGCAGTCACAATCTGCAGTGATTTGGAGCCCCAAAAAACAAAGTCAGCCACTGTTTCCACTGTCTCCCCATCTATTTGCCATGAAGTGATGGGATTGGATGCCATGATCTTAATTTTCTGAATGTTGAGCTTTAAGCCAACTTTTTCACTCTCCTCTTTCACTTTCATCAAGAGGCTCTTTAGTTTTTCTTCACTTCCTGTCATAAGGGTGGTGTCATCTGCATATTTGAGGTTATTGATATTTCTCCCAACAATTTTGATTCCAGCTTGTGCTTCATCCAGCCCAGTGTTCCTCATGATGTACTCTGCATAGAAGTTAAATAAGCAGGGTGACAGTATACAGCCTTGACATACTCCTTTTCTTATTTGGAACCAGTCTGTTGTTCCATGTCCAGTTCTAACTGTTGCTTCCTGATCTGCATACAGATGTCTCAAGAGGCAGGTCAGGTGGTCTGATATTCCCATCTCTTTCAAAATTTTCCACAGTTTATTGTGATCCACACAGACAAAGACGTTGGCATAGTCAATAAAGCAGAAATAGATGTTTTTCTGGAACTCTCTTGCTTTTTAGATGATCCAGCGGATGTTGGCAATTTGATCTCTGGTTCCTCTGCCTTTTCTAAAACCAGCTTCAACACCTGGAAGTTCACAGTTCATGTACTGTTGAAGCCTGGCTTGGAGAATTTTGAGCATTACTTTACTAACGTGTAAGATGAGTGCAATTGTGCAGTAGTTTGAACATTCTTTGGCATTGCCTTTTTTTGGGATTGGAATGAAAACTGACTATTTCCAGTCCTGTGGCCACTGCTGTTTTCTAAATTTGCTGATATATTGAGTGCAGCACTTTCACAGCACCATCTTTTAGTATTTGAAATAGCTCAACTGGAATTCCATCACCTCCACTAGCTTTGCTCATAGTGATGCTTCCTAAGGCCCTTGACTTCACATTCCAGCTTGTCTGGCTCTAGGAGAGTGAGCACACCATCATGGTTATCTGCATCGTGAAGACCTTTTTTGTACAGTTCTTCTGTGTATTCTTGCCACCTCTTCTTAATATCTTCTGTTCTGTTAGGTCCATACCATTTCTGTCCTTTATTGAGCCTGTCTTTGCATGAAATGTTCCCTTGGTATCTCTAATGCCCATTCTAATTTTGTCCTCTATTTCTTTGCACTGATCAGTGAGGAAGGCTTTCTTATCTCTCCTTGCTATTCTTTGGAACTCATTCATATGGGTATATCTTTTCTGCTTTTCTTTTTGCTTCTCTTCTTTTCACAGCTATTTGTAAGGCCTCCTCAGACAACCATTTTGCTTTTTTGCATTTCTTTTTCTTGGGGATGGTCTTGATCCCTGTCTCCTGTACAATGTCATGAACCTCTGTCCATAGTTCATCAGGCACTCTGTCTATCAGATCTAGTCCCTTAAATCTCTTTGTCACTTCCACTGTATAATTGTAAGGGATTTGATTTAGGTCATACCTGAATGGTCTAGTGGTTTTCCCCATTTTCTTCAATTTAAGTCTGAATTTGGCAATAAGGAGTTCATGATCTGAGCCACAGTCAGCTCCCAGTCTTGTTTTTGCTGACTGTATGGAGCTTGTCCATCTTTGACTGCAAAGAATATAATCAATCTGATTTCGGTGTTGGCCATCTGGTGACATCCATGTGTAGAGTCTTCTCTTGTGTTGTTGGAAGAGTATCTAGAGTGTCTAGTATCACTGATACTAGATTCCATTAGATTCCATTTATAGTAGTAATACAATTTTCTTTTTAAATAAATATTTAAAAATTTTAAATTGAACTGACAAGTTAATATGTTTATTACTATGGCATTCAGGTATAACTGTTTCTGAAACTGATGCCTGAATGACTGACACTTAGGAGCTGTTTGCTTGGAAAAGAGCACTAGTTTCAGAGTTACTCCATTACTGCCCTGGGTTACCCTCCAGTGATTTACTTACTTTCTCTGAACCTCATGATCCTCAACTACAAAATGCCTGGATGAGAAACACAAACCTCTCAAGCAAGGCAACTGTAAGGAATACAATTCCTTTCCTTCCTTCTTTCCTTTTTTTTCCTACATAAAAAGGCATACCAAAATTTATGTTGAATATTCTCTTCTAATTTAAGGTGTATTACCTCTTTTTTGTTCTTCACACATTAAAAGTCTGTGAAACTTTTGAACTTCCCTGGTGACCCAACGGTTAAAAATCTGCTTGCCAATGCCAGGAACTCAAGATCTGTGCCTGGTTTGGGAGGATTTCACATGCCGTGGAGCAATGAAGCCTGTGTGCCTCGACCATGGCGCCCTCATGCCTACAGCCTGTACTGTGCAGCAGGAGAGGCCACCCTGATGGGAAGTTGGCACACCGCAACTAGGGCAAAGCGTCCACTTGTGGAAGCTGGAGACAGGCCTGTGCAGCAACGAAGACCCAGCAGAACCAATTAGGAAATAAAAAGATTTGTTGTATGACCACATGAAGAGATAAAACAACACCTGGCCAGTGGTCAACTTCTCCTGGCATGGAGAACTTTTAGCAACTTAAAATTCTGATACTAAGGATTACCTTCAAAATATTCCTTCAGAGGAGTTCATTTCCATGAACAATTATTCATCTCTATCTAATAACTTCCTTTTTCTCTCTTTAAATTTGATTCCTATTTCTGTCTTTGACAATGATTGAAAAATTGTCTGATGTTGAAAAGTCAGGATAAATCTTTTTATAAAATATACATATCCAGAATCCATAATATTTCTATTAATTTATGAATTTTGTGTTTATTCATTTAACATTAATTTATTATCAATAAAATTAATTTTTAACATTTAATTCATTAATTTAACATCTGTGACTATTTTCTTGTAAGTTGTAAAAATTTAGAGAGAAATTTTTCTAAAAGTAAGTAATTTTAAACAGTGTAATTATTATCATAGACATTTTAAATGCCTTTTCAATTTGATGATATTCTTAAACTGCATCTAACATTTTCTTTGGAATATTTTTTCTTTATCAATTTTTTTAACCTGATATCTTTTTTCCTTTAATTTGTTTTCCGAAAAGTAAGAATATTTTTCACTCCCATACATTTTTCCAATACCCTGGTGATGGTCAATTTGGATGTTTATTTATTTTTTTAAATAGTCATCATCTCAATTAAAAACTCTTCATCTTTTAAAAATTTCTTCTACTTATAAAAATTAGATGATACACATGCATTTCAAAAAATTAGAAAATATAGGTAAATTAAAAATTAAGTTCATGTAGATTAATTAAAAGATTAATCATGTGGATTAAAATGATCATATAGAAAATATAGATAAATTAAAAGATTAAAATCGTGCAGATTAGTTTAAAAGATTTAATTAAAAGTTAGATTAGAGTCATAGCAGTCCATCGGTTTAGACGCTTGCACTTTCAATATAGGGGCATGGGTTCCACCCCTGCCAGAGAACTGAGACCCTACAAGCCACGTGGTGTGGCAAAATAATAATAATAAAATAAACAAATAAATTTAAAGACAAGTTAAAATCATGTAAAATTTTACCATTTTGATTTGATCATTTAAAACGTTCACCTGATCCTGTTTGATTTCCCCACTGTTCTAAATTGCATCTTTTGTCTTCAAATTTCCATTGAAATTCTCTCCCAAAGCCTTTCCTCTTTCTGGGTTTCCCTGTGTGAATCTCCCCTACCTTTATAAAACTCCATACCCCAAACCCAGTTATTGGCACTGTACATCCCCTCCCCAACAGGACTTCTTCACTTTCCAGTGTCCTGAGTCTGATTAGTGCATTCCAGGTAACGTCCTGCGAGGCAGCCCGTTAGCATAGAATTAGAGTGGTCACCAGTGTCCCTCTCCACAGACCAGTCTCTCCTAGCCTTGTGGTCCCATCTCTGACATGCCTAGCCACTCCAAATAAAATTGGGTCCTTCCCAATCTCTTCACAAGTGTGAGGTGCAAGCTGGTCGGATCAAACACCCTGAAGGATAAAGACAGAACAGTCAGCCTGAGCCAGAACTAACGTGGACCGAAATAAAAGCCTTTGTGTGGTTGTATCAGCAGTGAGGACTGTGCCAGCTGGGGATCAGGCACAGCATCTAAAAGGGGCAATCCTTGCCCAGCCTGGGCACAGAGAGATGAAGTCACTGTTGCCAGAATGCTGTATTTTGAAGTCAAATTTGCTTCCATTGGCTCACTTTTTTTTTTTAAATTAAGACATTTGCGGAGCAAATAAAAGCTGCTTTCAGGTTAAATATGACCTATGTTTTACCAGTTCATGACTTCTAAACCAAAACCATATAAACCAGTAGGAAGGAGAAAATATTTTTCAAATCATTTCCTAATTTATAAGTCACCTTTCTCTCCAGAATCCATAAGTCTTGGAAGTCATATTTTTGTGCAAAGCAATGTTCCTTCCCTTACTCACTCTCTTCGTCTGCATATCTGCTGGGAATTAGGGCTATTTTCTTAATAACACAAAATAGACCTTTGAGTTTTAACTTCATTTTAAAAAATATTTTATTTATTTGACTGTGCCAGGTCTTAGCTGCAGCACACGGGATCTGCTACAGCAGGCGGGATCTGCTGAGGCATGCCGTATCTACCTGCGGCAGGCAAACTTTTAGCTGTGGCCTGTGAGATCTAGTTCCCCGATCAGGGATCAAACCCAGGCCCCTACGCTGGAAGCTCAGAGTCTTAGCCACTGGACCAGCAAGGAAGTCCCTCTGACTACATTTTTGTACCAGCAGCCTTTGCTATTCTCACTTCCGTAGGAGGGTCACAGAATACGTGATTCTTCTCTTTCGCTGGCATTAGGTAAGAGGCAAGTTTTAGTCTTGAGGCCCTTCTCCTGAACAGCCCCTTCCAAAGCACCGGCAGACACCATTCTAATGCATTCACATGGGCCAATGGATTTTGTAACATTTTGTAAAAGTTAGATGTTTTCCCCATAACTGGCTGAGACCACGTTGTCTTTCTGTCCTAACTTCTCTTGTCACACTTTCCCCTGTGACTAATTGGTTAATAGTAGCGGCAGAAGCTTTTCTGGGAACTTGAGTACGGAAAATACAGTTGGTAATACATGGTGTTTGGGATATGTTTTTGTAAGTCTCATCACTTCTGTGTGTAGGGAAACCATGGCTAGTCTCTCTGGTGTAGAAATGGCTTCCAGAAATACTAGAATTGCCCATTATTCTGACTTTTCAGCACGATAAAAAGGCGCAAAGCCAGAGGTCCTTCACAATAAGAACATGTCCCTTGGTGACCAGCACAGGTTGACTAGGAAAAATATAATTATTTTTCTACTTTTTTCTATAGAAAGTGATAGAACAAGACTATCACCAGATAAAACAGTCAATGAGCATATAGCCAAAAATGTAGGGGAAAAGCTACACGGCAATTAATTAATGAAAATACACTATTTTTCTGAGTTTCGTGATATTTGTGGTATTTGTCAACAAAATTGTAATTTTTTGTGATTTTTAATCTTGTTCTAAGTAGATATTTGCTTTCATATATAATTCTATGTCTGTGAATTTTGTATTTTTCTCAAAGAGGATCTTGTATAAGCTGCACCAACCCCTGCTGATTTTGTCTTATACTTATTTTTATGTATCTGACTGTCAGTTCTTAGTTGCAGCATTCAGGGTCTCCAGCCACAGCATGTGAACTCTAAGTTGTGGTGTGCAGAATCTAGTTAGTTCTCTGACCAGGGACTGAACCCAGGCCCTCCACATTGGAAATGCAGAGTCTTAAGCCCTGGACCACCAGGGAAGTCCTTTTTTTTTTTTTTAAAATATGATATAAGGATTTTTTTTAACAAAGTATTGTGGTTATATATGTAAAAGGTTGGGCCAGTGAAATACCCCAACACACAGAAAAACCGCTGGTACGGAACAAAGCCATAATGGATGTCACAACGAGGTATTTTGATCACAACAGCTCACTCTCTTCAGAGACTCAGCACAGATAAAACAGGACTTGGCTGCCACGTCATCTCTAGGCACTGTCTCCTGTACAAGTTCCCAGTGGTTTATGTTTGATTTCTGTACTTACCATAAATACTTGGGTTCCCAATTTCTATTCTCTGAGTAATATTTTTCTAACTTGTATAAATTATGTGTAGCTTTTTTTGGTAATTGTATAGGTTTTCTGCTTCTTGCCTAATTGCACAATCATCTTCTTTAGTTGCACTCTGAAGCAACAGGGACCACATTGGTTTAGCATTCGCTCATCTGTTAGAGGGAGAAGGCGATGGCACCCCGCTCCAGTACTCATGCCTGTAAAATCCCATGGATGGAGGAGCCTGGTGGGCTGCAGTCCATGGGGTCATGAAGAGTTGGACACGACTGAGCGACTTCACTTTCACTTTTCACTTTCATGCATTGGAGAAGGAAATGGCAACCACTCCAGTGTTCTTGCCTGGAGAATTCCAGGGATGGCGGAGCCTGGTGGCCTGCCATCTATGGGGTCGCACAGAGTCGGACACGACTGAAGTGACTTAGCAGCAGCAGCAGCATCCGTTAGAGATGTATTATACCAGACCTTGTGCTAGGCTATAGTTTATGTCACAGTGAGAGGGGTGGGAATGTCAACATTATTATTACTGTGAGCTTTCAAGACGCTCACAGTCTGCTGGGAAAGACTCATGATCCAGTGGGAGAAATACATGTAAATGCTGTACATAAATGTGCCGGGGTCCAGCCGTGGTGAATCCAGGGCAATTCGAAGCGGGGACAGTATCGGCAATTAAAGAGAGATTAATTAGAAATTTAAAGAGAGATTAGAGAAGAATAATGTAGTGGAAAAATAGAGGAGAAAAGAGACTGATTTCCTTGGTTTAACACGGAAAGCTAATAAAGTCTCAAGATAAGAAACTTGCACCGTCTACGTTAGGCCACAGGTGCCTGCTTGAATAGCGGAGGGTGCCCCACCCTGGGCTCCCTCTCGCATGGGTCTTAGAAGCCCGGGCAAATAAGTAGACACAGAGAGCCTCTGTGTTCCAAGGGATCAGCCTGAAAAGGAGAGGGAGGGAGAGGGAGGGAGAGGGAGAAAGAGAGAGAAAGAGTTGACACGGGGGAGGCCAAGCTCATGCAAAAACCCCATAACTTGATTTTCAAAAGGTGCTTATATACCCTAAGTTTTACATAATGGAAGATACAGAGTCATTCAGGGGCACCAGTCCTGACTCTTATCGATACCAGGCTTTCTTTTTGCATATCTTTCCTATACAAAAGGTCTCAGGTCATTTACATTATCTTCTGGCCAAGAGGCCTGTTAACACTTTATGGCTCTCTTCCTTAATGAATGTTAATCTCATTTCCCCTGAAGTGTTTTTTCTTTCATCTGCATCACCCTCAAAGCACTAAATTAAGTTATATCCCTGTAGAACAAAGGTGCAGTGGGTTATAACAAAGACTCAAAGATCTAATGTTGCTAATGCCAGGGGTACTACCTGTTTTTCTACATACCAACTATATCAACAAATAAAAGATACAAAATTTGGGAGCAAGTATTGGCTCAACAAATGAAACCCTTAATCAGTCCTATTCTAATGATTTTGACTCCTCGG
The DNA here is from genome assembly GCF_001704415.2 of Capra hircus. Lineage (NCBI taxonomy): Eukaryota > Metazoa > Chordata > Mammalia > Artiodactyla > Bovidae > Capra > Capra hircus. The sequence goes on from NC_030812.1 coordinate 5,448,540, forward strand.
AAGCCCCTACATTCCTAGGATGTTTTAAGCTTCCTGTGCCCTCCGCAAATAATCACATGCGCAGCTGTAAGAGTCCAGCAGGCAGGCTAGAAAGCCATCAGAGGGGTTTTTGGATTGAAACACTCTTATTATGCCCAGGAGACTTATTATCTATAAGCTCTAAATTAACTTTTTCCAGAAAAAGTTGGTGGGGGGACAGCCTCCTATTAATGTCAGAGGAGTTGGTGAAAGGCATAATATAGTAAAGCAGACAGTTTTTGGTTTTGGGGGTAGATGCTTGAGAAAATCCAGCGGGGGTGGGGGGCCCCTGAGGCCTGATCCCGCCTTTGTGTTTTGTCAGGCCCCCTCCCTCATGACCTTTGCCACAGGCGGGATTCCCCATGATGGCTCCCGGCATAAATGGGAAGGACTGGATGGTCAAGAAGGGTTCTTACAGGCATTAAAATGTGAGCCATGTCTTGAAGAATGAAAAACAGCTTATCGTGTTGAGAAATAGAAGTGTATCAGGGCAGAAGAATGAGTACTAGAATTATGGCAGAGAGACATGATTAAACATAGTATTCGGGGATAAAAGGAGAAGCTGAATACGCTGCACATAGGAGTATCAGGAGTAAGAATAAAGTGTGGGCTGGGGCCAGATCATTGACTTTCCAGAAAGGTTTTTAAGCAGTGTGTCACCATTATACTTGTGACTGAGAAAGCACACCGTAGCTAACTTTATTTGGCTCCATGAACACAGGGAAACTTAATATGCAAATACACTTTGAGTTTAGCTGGCATCTTTGGACTCAACATCTTGGGCTAAATGTTGCTGAGACATGATATCCCTTGCTGCTGCTAAGTCACTTCAGTCGTGTCCGACTCTGTGCGACCCCACAGACAGCAGCTCACCAGGCTCCCCTGTCCCTGGGACTCTCCAGGCAGAAACACTGGAGTGGGTTGCCATTTCCTTCTCCAATGCATGAAAGAGAAAAGTAAAAGTGAAGTCGCCCAGTCGTGCCCGACTCTTAGCGACCCCATGGACTACAGCCCACCAGGCTCCTCCGTCCATGGGATTTTCTAGGCAAGAGTACTGGAGTGGGGTGCCATTGCCTTCTTAGATGAGTTCAAAGTTGTATCAGGAAGAATCTGAAGCATAAATGACTAATTCTCACGAGCAGGGATGTCAGTAACAAGCAGTTTTACAAAAAATTTCTAATTTTCAAGCTGAGCAAACAGTAGTATTATTTAATACTCATACCATTTGACCTGGGACCTGGGACCTAACTCCTCCAACTCAAGTAGACTTGTCTGGTTTCTTACACAGTCTATTTTTAAATTATTTACCTATTTATTTGGGTGCACTGGCTGTTTCTTGCAGCATGTGGGACCTTTAGTTGCTGCATATGGTATCTAGTTCCCTGACCAGGAATTGAACCCCAGGCCTCCTGCATTAGTAACCTGAAGTTTTAGATACTGGACAATCAGGGAAGTCCCTCTTATATAGTATTTAGAATCAGTTTCATACAGTTGTTAAATTACCGTACAAAAGTTCCTAGGTTTCTACTTTCACAGCATTAATTTGAAATTTAAGATGAAATAAATTGAATTTTATGAATTCAACTCAGTAGATCTCAAAACAATATTTTTTGTTTACTATATACTTGTGAATTTGGTATAAATTATAGCTCTGTAGATTTTTTTGCTTTTTGAAAATAAATCGGTATAAGATTATGCTTAATTTTGAGTTAGTTTTCTAACTAATACTTAAATGAATCATTTAAGTATTTTAAAATGTGTTTCAATTATCATGCTCTACCATCCATACTAAGAATAAAATGGAGAGATGAAACAAAATCTATATAAAGGGTAATAATAAATTAATTTATCAGGTTTTATATACATTTCTTACCTTGTAGAAAACAAATATCTTCCTTAACTTTTTAATCTCTATAGGAAATATGACTTCAACAATGGTTCAAAAAAGCAATGTCTTATTTATGAGTTAATACGAATCATCAAACGATGCTGATGAAAGGTTACACCATGCCTATGTAGCAGCAGCATACTGAAAATAAAGATAACATAACAATCCAGTTATCTTTTTCACTTAAATTCTTGCCCACAGTATCTATTCTGCTTCCTTCTTTGCCTTTTCTAAGATTCACACTAATAAAAAAAACAGAGGTAGAGAAACTGGTGATCACTACCTACCCTCCATGAACTTTCCAAAGTAATTTTGTCTACTTGGTCAATTTTTAAATCAAATTTATCCTATAACTCCAATTCACAAATTAAAAAGTGAGTGTGGAGTGTGTGTATGTATGCGTGTGTATATACACATATTTGAAAAAATTACCCCAAATAATTCCAACCTCCAAAAATACACTATTGGATGAAGAAACCATAGCCTTCAGAAAGCATAAAATCACATTTAAAAAGCATCACACTCCAGGAAAGGAATGTCATTTCTGATTTGTAAAGCACACAGGCAGCGTGAGGATCCCTTCATTTGTCATTCCTTCAGATTCTGCGGCCAGGGAGCTTGCCGTCAACAGCAGAGAAAATCACTGTTCTTTCTGAATTTCCGTCATCATCACAGAGAAGCTGTAGGCTAAAATCATTCTTTTTTTTCTCCCATGCTCAGATAAAATAATCTACATTAAAGACAAAAGATACTAAATGCAAGTGTACATATCCCCAAGCCAACAATCTAATAGATTTGTTTAAAAAGTTATTCTATACTGATCAGAATCCTCCAGATGAGGTCTTCTTGGAAGGCCAACATGGGGCTGGGGTACCACCATCAACCTTTGTATCACAGAGCACTCAGCTATCATTAATCATTTAAAATAATCATTCAAAGTGATTCATGGTAGGCAAACATTTCAAAGGCACTGACAAAATTTAAAGGTAAGTCATAAACAAGAATATTGAATTTCTTTGACCTGGTAAAGTTGTGTCATTTATGAATTATTAGTGATGATCTCTAAAAATGTTTTTCTGGGACTTCCCAGGTAGTCCAGCGGTTAACACTCCTTGCTTTCACTGCAGGAGGCATGGGTGCGAGCCCGGGTCGGGAACTAAGATCCCATTTGCCACATGGCCAAACAACTAAAAAAAAAAATAATAATAATAATAAAATAAAAATGGTTTTCCTCTCAAAAACCCAAAGCACTAAGCAGTCAAATTCTAGTTCCTCCTTAGAATGCCTGACTCAATAGATAGAAAGATGACACTAATGTGTCCATTTCCAACACAGAGACATCAAGGTCTTTGTACATCTCTTTCTTTATCAACATTTGGACCCCTAAAGAGCTATTTGAAAATTCAGTGATAATCAGAATATTTTCAAAGGAAACTTTATAAAACGCGGATGCCCAGGCAGCACCCATCATCCAACCACGCATTCAGGCATGGTGGAGATGATGATGCACGCACTTGTTTAGTGAAGATGAGGTTGCACTTTGTGGGCTTTTCATGTTTGGCTTGGTTCAAGTTCTCAGTATTCCTTGGGACATTAAGCTTAAATTTCTTGGAAATTCAATGTGTTATAAGGTTGAACTCAGTGTAGCTATCCTCCAAGAAATATACCCCAGAGAGCAATTTCCAAAGAATTTAGGTTTATAACAGCCTCAGAGAAAAAAGGAGGTTGGTTTTTCAGTGGGTACTGCGTGAACAACCACTTATTCGCTTTTTCCTGAAGTAACAGTAGAAGCAACAGCTTCTACAAAAAAAAAAAAAAAAAACACAATATGGAGGGGAGCTCAGACTATTACTTACCTTTACACAACTGCAATTCTAAAATAAAATAAGAGTTAAAAAAAAATCGTTTCAAGTTGGAGCCAGGAGAAGCTCCTTAAGCATGTTGGAGCCAGGAGAAGTCACGGGATATTGGTAGAATTCAAAGCAGGAGATTGGTGGATTTCAAACGTCTATTATTTTCTTCTGTGGAGACACAGCTCTGCATACATTTGCCAGGAATTACTGGTTGCATAGTTATCATAGTAAAATTAGTATACGTGGCAAGAATGCAATCCCAACACATTGGAAATAATTCCTCACTCTTTGGAATTCTTTGGGAATTAGAGTTGAAAGAGCACAGAGCGAGATAAACAAGGGGAAGTAAGCAGAGTTGATGGGACCTTTCCTTGACCTCAGGACTGCCAAGTATCCCTGGTCTGTGAAGAGAGTGATGCCAGACGATGACTGCACGGAGAAACCAGGGGAAAACCTCAGGGGAGCCTGAGCTTCGAAACCCAGTCAGGGAGGCTGTTGCTGACCATCCAGGGAGTCAAGGGAAGAGCTGTGCTCGCAAGTGGGGCTGGCCTTCTCAAGTGGTTCCTGAACCATCAGAATCACCTCAGGAGCAAGCAAAAAGCAGACTCTTGACTCCACGGCAGGCACGCTGAATCTGCATGGGGTGCAGAGGCAGAGGATGGGGCACTTAGCCCATGCCAGGCACTGTTCTGGGTGCTCACTGTTTTAGGTACTATTATTACGGTCACCAACGTATGACAACACAGTCAGCCATCTTCTTAATCAGGTATTGGTCCCTTTAACAGGCAAGGAAGCCGAGACTCAGAGAGAATAAGTAACTGTCAGCAAGCCATGGAGCTGTGATTCGGATCAGGCCTACTTCTAAAGTCTTCCCAACCCCGCACTCTGCCAGAGCTGGAAGTGAGGCACTCCAGACACATGCAAACTACAAGTTTTATTATTTTTTATTTAGCAGCCAGAAAAAAAAATCAGGAACAGTATCCTTTCCTACAGTGTACTCATTTCATATGTAATCTTTTTAAAATAAACTTTATTTTTTGAACAGTTTTAGAGTCTCAAAAATACTGTGATGCTAGTAGAAAGAATTCCCATACACCCTGTGCCCAGTTTCCCCTATTACTATCTAACAGTGTAGTATATTTGTCATAATTAATGAACTAATATTGACACATTATTAAGTCCATGTGTAACCTTTTTCAAGTATATTATTTGTAATCAACTGACTGTGCAAGACTCAAGATTAGGTCTGATGGCTCAAGTGTCTTGGGCAAAGAATTTAGCTGTTGAACCTTATCTTGCTACTGCTGCTGCTGCTAAGTCGCTTCAGTCATGTCTGACTGTGCGACCCCATAGACGCCAGCCCACCAGGCTCCCCTGTCCCTGGGATTCTCCAGGCAAGAACACTGGAGTGGGTTGCCATTTCCTTCTGCAATGCATGAAAGTGAAAAGTGAAAGTGAAGTCGCTCAGTCATGTCCGACTCTTAGCGACCCCATGGCCTGCAGCCTACCAGGCTCCTCCGTCCATGGGATTTTCCAGGTGAGAGCACTGGAGTGGGGTGCCATTGCCTTCTCCAGAACCTTATCTTACTCATCTCTAAAACAGAAATAACAGGAGTAATGGTTTCACAGGGATATGTTGATCTATTTGAAGAGGGTCCCATACCTAACACTCTTTTCCCTTGCCTGGGTCTGGTAGAGGCCAAAATATATCTGCTAGGCCTGTTAAAGCGGATAAAGAAACGTATGGTATATAATACTGACTTCTGGATAAAACAGATTTACATGACAGGACAGACCAGCAGGCAAAGCCGAACAGCACAAAGCAGCGACACGCAGAGTAGCCAGGAAGCTTTCAAGCGGAAGGGGCGAGGAAGGGGTGCGGCGCCGCACGCCCGGTCTCCCGTCAGCGCAGGGCATCAGCCGGTCGAAGCTGTTCCTTCTTCCCTGGGGAGAGTGGCCCGGAGGGGCGGATACCAATGGCAGCTGGGCAACACCAGCTGCTAGACTCACGCGGAAAGATGCCATTTCATGGCAGGGAAGGACCTAGAGGTTTCAGCACCAAGTGAAGTGACTCAAAGCCAGATATCCCGATATTCCTTTCATGTGGAATCTCAAATATGACACAGATGAAAACAGAAAGAGGCTCACAGACAGAGAGGACAAACTCATGGTTACTAAAGGGGGCGGGGAGGGTGGGGAGGGGAGTTTGGGATTAGCATATACACACTACTGCATGCTGATATAAAACAGATGACCAACAAGGACCTGTTGAATAGCACGGGGAACTATACTCGATATTTTGTAATGACCTATAAGGGGAAAGTGTCTGAATATATATATATATATATATGTATATATATGCACACACACACATGAGTCACTCTGCTATACACCTGAAACTAAAACGACATTGTAAATCAAACTATAACTTTGATTGGAAAAAAAAGAAGTTAGATTTACAATGAAGAATTGATCCACATGTGTGAGCTCAAACATCTGTGTCTGGTACAAAGAGATAACAAAAAAAACATTTGCACCAAACAACTCATTCTGCAACAGATATTGATTTTTATGTTTCCAGCCTAGACGGTGGTATTTTTGCTTCAAGATAGTCCAGATGCTACAAGTGAGTAGGCACAAATGTAGGGTTGTAAAAATTGTGTTTTTTTAAAATAAGAATCACTTTGTTATGACTATAGAAAGCCAAATAAATGATTGATTCCATTAGCTGTATTTTCTCAGCATGATTCCCAAAACTGGGTCATCTATGGAGACACCCTGTTGAAAATGTAGAATCTTAGGTTCCACTGGATCAGAACATTTGAGGTCTTTTCTTCTTTCTTTAAAGTTTTATTTCGGCTGTACTGCAGAGCTTGTGTACACTCCGCAAGAGACTGAACCCTAGCCCTGGCCTTGAAAGCAGAGTCCTAACCGCTGTACCGCCAGGGATTCCCCAAGGTCTTTCCATCTTTGGAAATGTAATTTGCAGAGAAAAATGAATTTTTTTCTTAAAAAAACCATAGTTCTGAGCTACTAAGATGTATAAAAATATCAATTTATTTTATAAGCTCTCTTCACTTTGCTTCAGTTTGGAAATCTTTTCAAATAAGTAAACTGTATTAATCTCAGAAAAACTCACATCATAGTTTGCCTGGGCGTGGGCTATAAAGTATTAGCAGACAGGCTGCTGGAGAAGTTAAATCTTTAGGGAGTTTGCATTTTGGGAGGCAAATGCTAAACCTATGTTTATATCCTCACCATTTCCTGAGAAGGTATACTCTTTGAACAGACGAAAATAAAGACATTGCCAAGCCAACATTAAAAATAGGAACATGGTTGGAACCTGCACACTCATTCGGCTCCGAGCACTTCCTGCAGACGCCCACAGCTCTCTCCAGCTTCTATCTGATACAGCAGAACCAGCACATCCCTTTCCTAAAGAGGCTTCTCTCTGGCTTCATATAAACGCAGAGACCACTGATGCTATTTCTGTGTCAGCAACAATTCTTGTCCTTCCTGTGTCATCCGAGGAGCCCTGAATTCTTTCTGAATGCGAACACGCTGGTCCTGTCCACACTGGCATGGGCAGCCGGGGGGAAGGGGTTGGGGAAGGAGGGTGATGGGTGAGTATTTTTTTGAAAGAGGCTCGGCATGAACTCAGCAGATTCAAAGAGTAGGTCAAAGTACAAAGTAAATCAAAATTCGGAAATGTGAATTTGTTTTCTGCTGCTATTTTTTTTTTAATCTTTTTTTCTAAATTCAGGGAGAAAAATCAGCCTAAAGTCAACAATTTGCTTATTTCTGCTGGTTCCTGTTTTACTTAGTAATTTTCTCTTTACCTTATTCTGAACATCCATTATTATCTTCGCATCCCCATACTCTTATTAGATGTCTGAATTAGCAATCATTTGTTAAGCGCTCTGTCGGTTAGCTCTTGCCGTATAACAAATTACCCCGCAACTTAGTTGCTTGAAAAAACAAGCACTTATGTAGCTCGTAATTCTGGGAACTGAAAAGGTGGTTGCCCTCCAGGCTGTCTTTGCTGGGCTTTGCTGGGCATATGTGGCCTCTGACCGCTGCTGGCGGGACTGGAGGCTGGCTGGCCTAGGACTGTCTCACCCGTACGTCTGGCTATTGGCAGGTGGCTGACTGGCACCTGGATGCCTGGGTACCTCAAATTTGCTCCTCATATCCTCTCATCTTTTAGCAGGCCAGCTGGGGCTCCTTGACATGGTAACCTCAGGGTTCCAACCCCAGTGAAAGACAGCAAGGCCTCGAGTGCCAGTCTCTGCCTGCTGTGAATTTGCCGATCTCCTTGCCCAAATCTAGTCACGTGTCCACGTCCATACTTCAGGTGTGGCAAAACAAACTCCACCTCTTGATGGGAGGAACTTCAACTTTCCATTGAAAGGATGTGCCTTAGCCAGATGCAGGGAAGTGATGGCCATTTTTGCAATATACCTAGTGTGTGAAAATTTTTCACATTTAAAAAACAGATGAGGTATCTGCCATAGTGTAATGACTGGAGTTTATTTTTTATTTTTGCCTTATGTCTTGACAGAGTTCCAAACCAGGCAAATCCACAAAACCTCATCCAGCAACACAAATCCCTACGTTCCTTTCACCATTTGAGCTTCCGGATTACCCTCAGAGCTAGCTGCCACTCAGAGCCGCTGCAGATGGACCGCAGTGTGGTGAGTACGGCTGGGTGGACGGCGAGAGAAGGCTGCGAGAGCTGTCTGCACAGGCTTCTCAGCGAGCCTTTATCCCTCCATGATTCCACCACGGGTTCAAAAGTGACAGACACAGAAGGACACTGTTGGCTCACAAAAGCAGAGGTGGGGTCCCTGAGCCAAAAAAAAAAAAAAGAGCTCATTTATTTTGTTTTGTTTTTGTTTGCTTACTAGCTTTTTAAAAGTCCATATATGAGTGAAATCAAAGTATTTGTCTTTCTCTGACTTATTTCACTTGGCATAATATCCTTAAGGCCCAAACCAAACCAAACCAAACCAAAGCGAACAGCTACAATGAACAGCAGTGGTTACCGCAGGGGGAGGGGTGGGAGGTGGAAAGGGTAAAGGGATTAGCCGTACAGCAAGGAATGAAAATTAAATTTTTGGTGGCAAGCACATTTTAGGGCATACAGAAGTATGACACGATATTCTACATTCAAAATTTACAAAATGTTATAAAACAATGTTGCTGCTTCAATTAAAAAAAAAAAAGTATGTATGCCTGATTTTGCAACCAGGCATACTTGGTGACTGAAAGAAAGGCATTTAGCAAGACCCAACCCTTGGATAAGAGACAGAAAGTGAGACAAAAACTCTGTGGCACTGTCACAAAGTGAGCTCACGCTCCACGTGATAATGTCTGAGAGTCCTTCCATCTGAGGAGGGTGGCAATTCTAATTAGTCTGGACATCAGTGCAACTTGGCCCTGTTTTTTGATTTCCTGGTTTATAATGAGGGAGAATCAAGTTGTGCTAAGATCTTTTCTCCCTATGCCATCCTCTCCTCACCCATGAACAAGTTTTGCAGATTGTGGTTTTTAGAAAATATTCTCCACTTTCTCAAATGGCCCACTTGTTAAAGGCCCCTGATGGGCATAGAAGAAGTCGATCCCTTTCTGAAATGCAGTAAGGTTCAGCTTTACTTAGTGTCCTCTAAGACAAAGTGTCTTCTAGGTATCAGTTCAGTTCAGTTCAGTCGCTCTAGGTATCAGTGATGGCCAAATAACACTGTTGCCTGAATTTTCCATTACCTCAGTTTTAGAAATGTAGGAGGGAATAAACGTAAAAGCAGAGCTTTGAAATTAGGAGGTTGGGAGTAACTTATACACACTCAGTTCAGTTCAGTTCAGTCGCTCAGTCGTGTCCGACTCTGTGACCCCATGAACCGCAATACACCAAGGCCCTCCTGTACATCACCAGCTCCCAGAGTTCCCCGAACTCATGTCCATCGAGTCACTGATGCCATCCAACCATCTCATCCTCTGTCGTTCATTCACCTCCTGCCCTCAATCTTTCCCAGCATTAGGATCTTTTCAAATGAGTCAGCTCTTCCCATCAGGGGGCCAGAGCATTGGAGTTTCAGCTTCAACATCAGTCCTTCCAATGTACATCCAGGACTGATCTCCTTTAGGATGGACTGGTTGGGGCTCCTTGCTGACCAAGGGACTGTCAGGAGTCTTCTCCAACACCACAGTTCAAAAGCATCAACTCTTCAGTGCTCAGCTTTCTTCACAGTCCAACTCTCACAATCATACACAACTACTGGAAAAACCATAGCCTTAAATAGACGGACCTTTGTTGACAAAGTAATGTCTCTGCTTTTTAATATGCTGTCTAGGTTGGTCATAACTTTTCTTCCAAGGGGCAAGTGCCTTTTAATTTCATGGCTGCACTCACAATCTGCAGTGATTTTGGAGTTTTCTTCCACAATGCTTTTTTTTATGCTGCACTCACAATCTGCAGTGATTTTGGAGTCCCCCAAAAATAAAGTCAGCCACTGTTTCCACTGTCTCCCCATCTATTTGCCATGAAGTGATAGGACCGGATGCCATGATCTTAGTTTTCTGAATGTTGAGCTCTAAGCCAACTTTTTCACTCTCTTCTTTCACTTTCATCTAGAGGCTCTTTAGTTCTTCTTCACTTTCTGCCATAACAGTGGTGTCATCTGCATATCTGAGGTATTAACATTTCTCCCGGCAGTCTTGATTCCAGCTTGTGTTTCATCCAGCCCAGTGTTTCTCATGATGTACTCTGCATGTAAGTTAAAACAGCAGGGAGACAATATACAGCCTTGACATGCTCTTTTTCCTGTTTGGAACCAGTCTGTTGTTCCATGTCCAGTTCTAACTGTTGTTTCCTGATCTGCATACAGCTGTCTCAAGAGGCAGGTCAGGTGGTCTGGAGTTCCCAGCTCTTTCAGAATTTTCCACAGTTTATTGCGATCCACACAGTCAAAGGCTTTAGCATAGTCAATAAAGCAGAAATAGATGTTTTTCTGGAACTCTCTTGCTTTTTCCATGATCCAGTGGATCTTGGCAATTTGATCTCTGGTTCCTCTGCCTATTCTAAATCCAGCTTGAACATCTGGAAGTTCACAGTTCACGTACTGTTGAAGCCTGGCTTGGAGAATTTTGAGCATTACTTTGCTAGCATGTGAGATGAGCGCAATTGTGTGGTAGTTTGAACATTCTTTGGCATTGCCTTTCTTTGGGACTGGAATGAAAACTGACCTTTTCCAGCCCTGTGGCCACTGCTGAGTTTTCCAAATTTGCTGGCATATTGAGTGCAGCACTTTCACAGCATCATCTTTCAGGATTTGAAATAGCTCAACTGGAATTTCATCACCTCCACTAGCTTTGTTCGTAGTGATACTTCCTAAGGCCCACTTGACTTCCCATTCCAGGATGTCTGGCTCTAGGTGAGTGATCACAGCATCGTGATTATCAGGGTCTTGAAGGTCTTTTTGTACAGTTCTTCTGTGTATTGCTATTCATGCATTGTAAAGGCTCCACTACAGTGAATCGTCTCTTACCACTTTTGGAAAACTAAAGCAATAATCAAAACAGTCACCATTTGTATGGAACATAACTTGAATTAATCAAACCATGATCAAAGGACCTGTGTTGCCTGCAAACCATGCACTCTGAAGGGCAACAAGTATGAAGGAATGAGCCTTGAGAAGTCATCTGACTGTCCTGAATCTTATAAAGCCTGGAATACATATGAAAGGAACACTGGAGAAGAATTCACTGGGGCTGTCTCTTAACTAATAACACAAGCACCAGAAACTTCAGTTGGTCCTGAAATTCACTGCTTCCCTTTTAGAAGCTGCTTCTAAATGTGGCAGCTCTCCCACTACCTAATTAAAATGCCTTCCCAGAACAGCTTTAAATCTGACAAGGATGAATCGTTGCCAAAGGGGCCCCTTTCTTTGCCGGGGCTGCAGATCATTTGCCTCCAGCTAACAGGAACTGAGCCAAAAGTGGGGCATGAGAAGGTTTCAGTCTCTGAGTAAGGACGGTTCTAAGATGCTCAAATGTAGAATGAGCTCTGTGGTAGCTCAGATGACCCTGTAATATCCGTAAATTGTGCATAGCTACGCTACAAGGCAGGCAAAGTGGTGTGCAGGTGGACGTGACTCTAGTGTGTGCAACGGTCTCCGATTTCTTTCATGATTGTGTAAAACATCCAGAATATGTCAGAGTATGTCTCCATTTGTAGAGCATGGTTTTGAAATCTTCACGGGGCAATGGACTGGCGCTGGGAGATTTGTGCTCAGATTCTGGCCCAGTTACTGAGTATCTTTGCTGGATTAAACTTTGGGCCTCTGTTTCCTCATCTATGAAATAGCCAGTGAGGCAGAAAGTTAGGTTAGGAATTTTTAAAGTACTTTTCCAGTTCTAACAGCTTCCTAGTTTATGGTTAAATGTAGTAACGACCAACAGCTTTCCTTCTCTCTTTGGATTATTTAAATTGTCTCATATATCAAATTACAATGGATTTAAAAATTATATTGAGCCTGTGGCCTATTAGCCATCTATGTAGTATGTTAAGGAAGTTAATTGCTTTGATTACTGCCTGGGCTAGTGATTTAGTAAGAACTAAACTGTGCTGTAAGAAATAAAATCCGGAATTCCCTGGCAGTCCAAAGGCTAGGACTCTGTATTCTCCCTGCTGAGGGCCCAGTTCAGTCCCTGGTTGGGGAACTAAATGCCCACAAGCTACAAGGTATGGCCAAAACAAAAAAGAGAGAGAGAGCGAAACCAAGGTCTGACTACTGCAGTTTTGAAACACAAGGTTTTCTCCTCTGACATAAAAGAACTCTAGAGGTAGGAAGTCCACACACTGGCTTGGTGAAGAAGGTCCATTGCATGTGGCTGCTAGCCTCAAGTTTACCTCCTGTGAAGTGAGGTGAAAGTCGCTTAGTCGTGTCTGACTCTCTGCGACCCCATGGACTATACAGTCCACGGAATTCTCCAGGCCAGAACACTGGAGTGCGTAGCCTTTCCCTTCTCCCAGGGTATCTTCCCAACCCAGGGACTGAACCCAAGTCTCCCACATTGCAGGTGGATTCTTTATCAGCTGAGCCACAAGGGAAGCCCAAGAATACTGGAGTGGGTAGCCTATCTCTTCTCCAGCAGATCTTCCCAACTCAGGAATCGAACTGGAGTCTCCTGCATTGCAGGCAGATTCTTTGCCAACTGAGCTATCAGGGAAGCCCAAGATTACCTCCTAATACAATATCATTGCTAGGATGCCAACTCTTGCATCTATATTGCAGGAGCAAGGGGAAACTGACAAAAGCGGGGGCATCCTTTGACTAGGGAATGCTGTTCATAATCTGGCCACCCTGCCATCCTAAATAAAACTGGGGTCCTGTTGCTAAGAAGAAATAGGACCAACCATCTGGCTCTGTCATAGCCCGTTATCTCAGCTGGATTCCTTGGCCATTTCCTCAGTCCTGAATAGCTTTCTCCCAAATTCAAGAGCCAGTCTAGACAAATTCCTCTGTTTTTCAACACCGTTAAGCCATGCAAGGAGCTTGGGAGGGAAGGCACTATCTTGCTGACTGAGGATTTGAAAGATCATTTTCAAAGGTGAAAGGCAGCAAATTTATTCTAGTGTAGGTGCCATTTGAAGAATTTGCTATTTTTGAATTATTACAGTAAGAGTATTTTCCAGTTTTCCTAGGAAATAAACTAATTTTTACCTTCCTAAAAAATATTTTAAAACTATTTAAAGTAATTCTGTTCTTGCTATGAATAAGTTCCACAGCTTAGCAACAGAGAACAGAGGGGAGACATACAAAGCTTTTTCTTCTTTAAAAAAAATAATAGCTCACCCCCAACTTTGGTTTAGGTAAAAGAGTCACTTGGGCAAAAGGAATTCACTTCCTGAAGTTCTGTTTTTATCTTTGCTGCTAAAAACCCACAGGCTGCATTTCTCACTATGGTATTTTGCTTTTTTAATAACCTTAGTTCATCTGACTGGTCAAAAATGCCAAAGAGGTATATGAGTTTTAAGAAATTAAAAACAGAACCCGATCGAAACCTCAGCGGCCTGAAGGCTGACGCCGTTTGGGGACAGTGCTTCAGCTCAGACACTCTGGTTCTGGGCTCACGTTTACCACAGATCCCGGTTCCCCGGCTCTCTGGTTCTGGGCTCACGTTTACCACGGATCCCGGTTCCCCGGCTGTGACAGTTAATTCTGTGTGTCATCATGGCTATGCCACAGTAGTCAGATACTTGGTTAAACAGCAATTTATTTTTTGTTTATTTTTAACTGGCCATACTCCACAGCTTGCCAGCTCCTAGTTTCCTAACCAGCGACCGAACCCGTGCCCTCTGCCGTGGCAGCATGCTGCTGTAGCTACTGCATTGCCAGGGAAGCACAAAACAGCAGTTTAGCTGTTGACGTGAAGGCATTTTTTAGACGAGCACATGTATGCATGTATGCTTAGTCACGTCCGACTCTTTGTGACTCCGTGGGCTAGCGCCCACCAGTCTCCTCTCTCCATGGGATTTTCCAGGAAAGAATCCTGGAGTGGGTTGCCATTTCCTACTCCAGGGGAACTTCCCCACCCAGGGATCAAACCCATGTCTCCTGCACCTCCCGAATTGGCAGGCAGGTTCTTTACCGCTGTACCCACGGGGAGGCCCCCTTTTTAGATGAGACTGCCATTTAAATCAGTACATTTCGAGTAAAGCAGATTACCTCCACAGTGTAGGTGGGTCTCATCCCATCAGTCAAGGCCTTGAGAGATAAAGACTACATTTGTCAGGGGAAGCAGGAATTCTGCCTTCAGACTCTCTTCTGATTTATGACTCCAACATCAACTCTGCCCTGGTCTCTAGCCGGCTAGCTTTCTCTGAAGACCTCAAAACTTGCTCCCACAACTGCATGAACCAATCTCTTAAAAGTTTAATAGACAGAGAGGTAGACAGACACTCAGAGGACACAAACAAAACCTTGTGTGCACCAGGACCCAGGGAAAGGAGCAGAGACCTTCATAAGAGACTGACCCAGGCCAGACTTTGAGTGTTTCAGTATCTCCTGCAGAGGCACGGGTCAGGAGTGGTCTGCGGTGGGGACAGGGGCTCTGGCTGCAGCAGACCTCGAGGTGGGGCATGAGGCATGAGTCCTCCTGGAGGAGCTCACCATTACCTCCACTATACAGCCACTGAGCAGATGACCCACAAACTGGAGAACAATTACACCAAAGAAGTGCTTGTACTGTTGCAAAAGTTCTAGGGCCCACAGCAGATTTCCCCACCTGGGCATCTGGCAAAAAGACTGAGAATCCCCAGGGAACTTGACTTTGAAGGCCAGAGGGATTTGATTCCAGAACTTCCACAGGACTGGGGAAACAGACTCTTGGAGGGCACAGACAAAACTGCGTGTGCAACAGGACCCAGGAAAAAGGAGCAGCGACCCCGCAGGAGACTGAAGCACGCTTGCCTCTGAGTGTCCAGGAGTCTCTGGCGGAGGTGTGGATCTACAGCGGCCTGCCTCAAGGTCAAGGGCGCCGCATACAACAGTGCTGGGAACCAGGCGTGATGGAGGTCGCCATTACGCCATTGCTGCTACCACAGTCTGGCCTCAGGCCCAACTACAGTGAGGGAACACAGCACCACCCAGCCGCAGAAAATTGGATTAAAGATTCACTGAGCAGGGCCTCCGCCCACCAAAGCAAGACCCAGTTGTTCCCACAGCCAGTCCCTCCCATCAGAAAGCTTCCGCAAGCCTCTTATCCTCATCCATCAGAGGATACAAACAGCTGAGAAAAGAAGGGAAGCAAAAGGCAAGAGAGAAAAGGGGAGATATATCCATCTGAATTCAGAGTTCCAAAGAATAGCAAGGAGAGATAAGAAAGCCTTCCTCAGGGATCAATACAAAGAAATGGAGAAAAACAACAGAATGGGGAAGATGAGAGATCTCTTCAAGAAAATTAGAGATACCAGGGAACATTTCATGCACAGATGGGCACGATAAAGGACAGAAATGGTATGGACCTAACAGAAGCAGATGATATTAAGAAGAGGTGGCAAGAATAAACAGACGAGCTATACAAAAAAGATCTTAATGACTCAGATAACCACAATGCTGTGATCACTCACCTAGATCCAGACATCCTGGAGTGTGAAGTCAAGTTGGCCTTAGGGAGCATCACTACAAACAAAGCCTAGTAGAGGTGAACCTAAAAGATGATGCTGTGAAAGTGCTGCACTCAATATGCCAGCAAATCTGGAAAACTCAGCAGTGGCCACAGGACTGGAAATGGTCAGTTTTCATTCCAATCCCAAAGAAAGGCAATGCCAAAGAAGGTTCAAACTACCACACAATTCCACTCATTCCCCATGTTAGCCAAGTAATGCTCAAAATTCTCCAAGCCAGGCTTCAACAGTACATGAACAGTGAACTTCCAAATGTTCAAGCTGCATTTAGAAAAGGCAGAGGAACCAGATATCAAACTGCCAACATCCAATGGATCATAGGAAAAGCAAGAGAATTCCAGAAAAACATCTACTTCTGCTTCATTGACTATGCTAAAGCCTTTGACTGTGTGGATCACAACAAACTGGAAAATTCTTCAAGAGATGCAAATACCACGCTACCTTACCTGCCTCCTGAGAAATCTGAATGTAGGTCAAGAAGCAGCAGTTAGAGCCAGTCATGGAACAATGGACTGGTTTACAGTTGGGAAAGGAGTACCCTGCTTATTTAACTTAAATGCAGAGTACATCATGAGAAACGCTGGGCTGGATGAAGCACAAGCTGGAATCAAGATTGCTGGGAGAAATATCAATAACCTCATATACGCTATGACACCACCCTTATGGCAGAAAGTGAAGAGGAACTGAAGAGTCTCTTGATGAAGGTGAAAGAGGAAAGTGAAAAAGCTGACTTAAAACTCAACATTTAAAAAATGAAGATCATGGCATCTGGTCCCATCACTTCATGGCAAATAGATGGGAAAACAGTGGAAACAGTGACTTTATTTTGCAGGGGGGGGCGAGGTGGTGGTGTGTGCTCTAAAATCACTGTAGATGGTGATTGCAGCCATGAAATTAAAAGACGCTTGCTCCTTGGAAGAAAAGCTATGACTAACCGAGACAGCATTTAAAAAGCAGAGACTTACTTTGCCAACTAAGTTCCATATAGTCAAAGCTATGTTTTCTCTAGTAGTCAAGTATGGATGTGATAATTGGACCATAAAGAAAGTTGAGCAGTGAAGAATTGGTGCTTTTGAACTGCGGTATTGGAGAAGAATCTTGACAGTCCCCCGGACAACAGGGAGATCAAGTCAATCTTAAAGGAAATTAGTTCTGAATATTCATTGGAAGGACAGATGCTGAAGCTAAAGCACCAATACTTTGGCCACCTGATGCAAAAACCTGACTCACTGGAAAAGACCCTGATGCTGGGAAAGATTGACAGCAGGAGGAGAGGGGGATGACAGAGGATGAGATGCTTGGATGGCATCACTGACTCAATGGGCATGAGTTTGAGTAGGCTCTGGGAGTTGGTGAAGGGCAGGGAAGCCTGGCGTGCTGCAGTCCATGGGGTCGCAAAGATAAGGACATGACTGAGTGACTGAACAACACCAGACAGACAGACAGACATGTTGGTTCTTTTTCTCTGGAGAACTCTGACAAATAAACCACACCAAATTTTGGCTCATGCATGTTTGTAAAGCCCGTTTGTACTACTTCTCCTTTCTGCAATCCATTATTCAAAACAGACTGAATAGGGCTTTTAGGTCTAAAGGAGTAGAGGGCATGGATCATGGCGTGAGATTGGGTTGGTATCACAGCAGCAAGCTTATATTCCCTGGATAAATCTCTTATCTCTCTGCACCTGCATGTTTATTCCTGCAAAATGGGTTATGATGCTGATTGAGGGATAAAATAATAACAACAATAATGACAGCAAAAAATACATTACTTTTTCGGAGCATTTACTAAGTGGCATGAACATGGATTCTCTTTTCTCTCAAACAGCATTAGAAGTTGAAACTGAGGTTCACAAAGGGCTAAGGAGCTCTTCCGAATTCACACAGCGGCACGCGGTAGACGCAGCATCAGGACCAGCCCCATGCTGTCTCCACGACACCCAGGAAGACGCCTGGCCTATGCCTGCCCAGAGCAGATAGTCTAGATTAACTCCTTCCACTTCCCTCTTCTTTGTCTTCTGACTACTCAGCTGTTTCTGCAAAGGTCAGAGCCAGTGAGAGCAACAAAATGTTGTAACCTGCAATTTGCAGCTCTCAGGCGCTCAGGAATCTGCCCTAAGGTGGTTCACTCTGCAACTTCTTGCCAGGAATTGAATCTGAAAGCAAAGACTGCCTGTTCCACCACAGCATCTAGAGTGGCCGATGGTCAGGTTGGGATTGTCTAACCCACTGGACACAGCCACTGTCTATACTGCTGAATTCACTCCCAGAGTCAATCACAAGCTGGTGTGTTTCAATGTATACCTCACTGCCTCCATTTTCCTGGTGTGATTTCACCGTGAAATCACACCTGGAAAGTAAGACTAAAAAGAGTGGATGGTGGTGGGAACCTCCCTTCCTAACTCGGTGCTGCCCAGGGGGTGTGATGCCTTTTCTTACTTGGTTATGTTAATAGGGAAGCCATGGAAAATGGCACAAGAGCCACCCTCCCTCTGTCCCTTCTCTCTTCTCTTTGGAAAACACTAAAGAGATCCATTAGCATGAAGAGGGCATTTATGCATTTTTTAAAGTGGTTTTTGGCAAATGAGAGGGCTGTTCTATGACAGGCTACAGACACAGTGTCTGGCTATTTATCATAATAATAGGCATCCTTACAATATGGATGTCTCTGAGTGTAACATTATCTCTTTGAAAATTCATTTTGTGTGAGGATGTTGATGTTGGTAACCAAGTTATTCTCTAATTCTAGGGAAGCAGTTTTGAGAGTCCTCTGTAGTTGACATAACAACTGCTATACTCATGCTCAGATTTTGATCAACTTAAACAATTAAAATTTTAGCAAAGATTGGCTTAATTCCAGCTAATTACTTTAGGGCTTTCAATATAAATGGTAATGTAGGCAGTAGTATTTCTGTTATTAAGCTTTTGCTATAAACCATTTTTCAAAGATAATTTAAAAACTTAGGACTTGAATTACACATTTTCATAGTCTGATGCAATGAACACCTGACATTTGTAACAACCATATCTACAAACACGATGAGCGGCACGGGTCAGAGTCACTGACACTGGGGTGTCAATTCCTCTCTGGCCTCCTGTCCCTCCGTTCTTCTACAGTGATGCCAAGCTTCTTCTTGGGTCATAGAGAACATGTCCTTCTTCCCCATGCTACGCATGTGCTATCTCCTTGGTCCACAGTGACCCTCTTGTCCTTCATCCCCCTCTTCCCACTGCGCAGCCCAAATTCGTCTCCCTAGACGTTCAGATCAAGTATCACCTCCCTCAGGAAGCCTTCCGTGATTTTCCCATACTACTTCTATGGAGCTTAATGTCTATTTATCTCCTACAATTCTTTGAAGACATATAAGTCCAAATGTAGTTAACTCTCAGCTATCTGCCTGGACATGCCTGGTGGCCTAGTGGTTAGGAATCTGCCTGCTAATGTAGGAGACACAGGTTCTATCCCTGGTCTGGGAAGATCCCACATGCTCTGGAGCAACTAACCCCGGGCGCCACATCTACTGCAACCTCACCTAGAACCCCCGCTCCGCGACAAGAGGAGCCACAATGAAGAGCCCAAGCAGCAAGGAAGGCACTGTGCCCCAGCAAATAAACAAGTCACCTATCTACCTAAACATCCTAGATGGCACGCAGAGGCCTAGAGAGAAATCCATGCTGCTTGCAACAAGGAGGTGAGGGATGGTTCTACCGAAATGTCCTAGACGGCACATAGAGACCCAGAAAGAAATCCATACTGCTTGCAACAAGGAAGTGAGAGATGGTTCTACACAGTTTGATCCAGCACCTTAAGAATAGAACCATGTCTTCTAGGATTCTGCTTATCCCACAGGACCAGATGGCAAGACTAATACAGACTGTTGAAGAGAATTTAGAAAGTGCTGAGAAAAAAAAAAAAAAAAAGTGGTAGGCGGGGAAACAACTCGATCCAATTATCCGGTGATAACCTCTGCTGATATTTAGTGGATATCTTGGTGCTTTGTTTTGTTTTCAGTGTGCATGTCTATATGAATTTTGATTCTCCTCATTCCTGAGACTGTAGGACAACCACTCTCCATGACCATGCTCTTTGGACCTGTTCTTAGTAAAGGCTGCATTAGAGGTACGTATGATACGTACCAGAAAGTTCACACACAAATCGAGTGTACAGCTTGATGAATTTTAATAAAATGAAGACACCCATGTAACCAGCACCTGGATCAAAAAGTGGCATTTTACCAATGCCCCAGATGCCCGTCTTGTGTCCCCTTCTAGTTACTGCCCTCCCCTCAAAGGTAATCATTATGTATACTTCTAACAGACTGTCATTTTGCCTGTTTGGGAACTTTATATAAACAGAATAATACAATACGTACTTTTTAATGCGTGTATGTAATGACCAAGCTGCGTTTAGGTTGAGGAAGAAGCTGAGGGTATCCACCAGGGTGAAGCAGATATTGGACTAATTTGTGTACATAAATGTGCTTCCAATACAGGGACTAACTCATTGATCTCCCAGAAAGTGCTTCAGGGCCCCTATGTTTATAGCCTGAGTCCTACCATATCATTTGGGACAGTCTCAGAGCCAGAGGATACCACCATACCAGTCTAGGCTTAAGTAGCAGGAAGTGAAGGATAATTCCCATTTGTACAAACTGAGAATAAAATCCAGTTATTAAAAAACAAAAAAATACAGGACTAACCCCCCAAATTATTTGAAGCATGAGAGAGGGCTTTGGCCTCCTGGGAGGCTTCTAGATCTGTGTGTGTTGAATACATTTTCCTGTGCCAGAAATTATGGTCCTATGGATTCGATGAATCAGATCTATTTCTAACAGGAAAAATGAGGATACATCCAGTAAAAATAGCTACCTTTTATTAACCACTTCTCTTACGCGCCGGACACTGGTATATATACTCGTCAACTGCTTTATGTGATGTAGTGCACAGTCCTCAGGAGAACCTTAGGAGGCAGATCTCATTACCCTCGTTCTATAGTCGAGGAAGCTAAGGTAAATCCGCAGATCTGATCACTGGTGCCGGAATGGGGCTGGCTGGTGAGCCGGTCAGCAGAGGGTTTTGAAGGAAAGACCTCCCTGGCAATCCAGGGGCTAAGACTCTGCAGAGGGTATGGATCTGATCCTTGGTCCAGGAATTAAGATTCCATGTGCTGTGTGGCATGGCCAAAAGATTAAAAAAAAATTTTTTTTAAGAGAGAAAGAGAGAATGACAATATGGTAAGAATCTGAGGGTCTGCTCAATGAGAGTGGTTCCTTCCCTGAAAGTGGGTGGGAAGGAATTCAGTCTATCTAGCTAATATGGAGTGGAACAGATCTCCTTGAAAAGAAGAGCCTGTGTCCATGGAGGCCTACAAAGGAACTCCGTGCTGGACCTGAGGAGGGGAGGTAAGGGGTGATGGTCTGGTCAGGATCCTGTTCCTGTGGCATGCCATCCAACTATCCCCTGGACACTTGGGCAAAAGGTGCCAGCCTGAATCCCTGGCATCAGGACTTTCTTAGGATCCTGGAGAGGCCCATGTCTTGGGAGCAGATTACGAGGGAGCTCTCTACGATCTCCTGGAAATCCACTCCTCTGAGCAGGCCTCAGTGATCGAGCCTAGGATTTAACATGTAAACCAACCCTCAGGCTTCCCTGGGGCCCCAGTGGCTAACACTCTGCGCTCCCAATGCAGGCGGCCCGGGTTTGATCCCTGGTCAGGGAACTAGATACCGTACGCCACAACCAAGAGTTCACGGGCTGAGACTAAACATCCTGCATGCTGCAACTAAGACCCGGTGCAGCCAAATAAGTATTAAAAAAAAAAGTAAACTAACCCTGAAGCAAAAGGTTGAGTTTCTTTCTAAGACTCTGTGAAACTGCTGTCAGCCCACACCCTTCGGCTTCTCCTAGCCCTCAGGACAAGGAGCAGAATTGAGGCAAGACACAGCCAGAAGACTCTCTCCCTCACAACTGCCAAGAAGGGAAGGGAAACGTCCTTGAGGACAGCAGCTGGTTTAAAGTGGCGCCAAGACAGTAGCCACAGATTCCTTTGGAGCATCCAATTTATTGAGAAGCTTGTCAGCACCTTACCTGACAAATCAGGCCTGGAGAATCCCTTCAAGGGTCTCCTCCTGGGCAAGAAACTGGCACATCCGAGGACTAGATGGTAAGGGATACTAACAAACAAGACTGTTCCAGCTATCAAATATAAATATAGCATGGGGCTTGTTCCCCTGAGAACTGACTGAGGTCAGCAAATCTGCAGCGAGGTTCTCAGAACAACCATCCTTGACAGGTCCGAGGAATAATTTGATGAAGGAGCCTTAAGAGGTTGAAGCAGGGAAAACTGGTGGGAAAAAGACAGCTTTTATCCTTTCAAGTCGAGAAAGCAACTCTCTCCTCTGTCCATATTAACTTCTAGCTTTCTGATCACTGCAAACGCAAGTGGAAAGTAAGAGTGGGAAGATGGGTGTGAGGGCAACAGTAGGGCGAAGAATAGGGAAGGAGAGGATGGGGGAGGTGAGAGGAAATGGGGTACAAGTCCAAATAAAAGATAGCTTAGATGGTGTGTCAATTAAATTAAAAATAAGCAAGTTAACAAATTAATGATCAAGTCTGAGAGAATGATGCCTACTTTAAAATGAGATATGGGAAAAACCAAAAGCAGCAAGACAAAAGGGAGTTAAGCACAGAGCAAAATATTCCAAATTAAGATTAGGAATGAATAAACATAGAATAAAATAAATATAATTTTTGAAAAGACAGGGTCAGTGAAATAGACAAAAGCTTTGACACAGAAAGCCATTAAAATTAAACTGAAGCTAAACCTAAATGATAAAAAGAAAAATAAATAAGGTGAATATAATTTAAGAAGCACAAGAAAGTAAGAAAAAAGGGACCTCATAACAACACAACTCAAAACAACAGCCACCACCTGACCAGCCGGGCCACTCAAGGGAGGGGAGGAATGAGGAAGTCCTTTGGACAGCCAGGCTTTCCTCCTAAGAGATTTCTCCAGAGGCCCATCCCTGCCATCAGGTTTTTTTAGTCTGGTTACATATTTGTCTATTCCTATCCCCATTCATTCATTCCCCAGATATTTATTGTGCTGAACTGGAAATTCAACTGTGTGAGTCAAACAGAGAAGAATTTTGCCTCCATGAGGCTCACAGTCTAGAGGCATGAGATGGGGGTGGGAGAGAACACAGATATTAAACAAATGACTACACAGGCAAATTAAAAATTACAGGGCAATGAAGAAAGGGCTTCCACGGTGGGTCAAAAGGTAAAGAGTCTGCCTGCATCGCAGGAGACCCGGGTTCGATCTCTGGGTCAGAAAGATCCCCTGGAGGAGGGCATGGCAACCCACTCCAGCATTCTTGCCTGGAGAATCCCATGGAGAGAGGAGCCTGGCGGGCTACAGTTCACAGGGTCGCAAAGAGTCAGACATGACTTTCAAATGAAGAAAATCCCATAGCAGTAGGGGAAATATATGAATCGGTCACTGAACTTAATTAGGAATGGGCGATGTGGAGTTGGTGTGGAGATAGATGGACATCGGGGGAGTCTTTTCTGCCAACATAATTGTCCGAAGCACAGTGCGGGTGGAGATAGGCAATACACATCAAGGCCCTTCCATCTGAGGAACTAAAAGAAGGCTGTGGCGGCAGCAGATAGGCCTAGCAAGGGAGAAGTGTTGGATGCAGTAGGAGAGGATGGTGAGGGACAGAAGAAGAGTTTTGATGTTTATCTAGGAGCAATGGGAAGCCAATTGCTTGTTTCCTTCAGGCAATTGAGGCAACAAAAGTGTCTCATCTATTTGTTTACCCTTTTCTTGGTGGGTGGGAGTTCTCTTCCCTTGGGGCAGGGCACCATATCCGACTGTATTCCCAGCACCTGTGCAGTGGACAATCAGTACGTATTTTGAATGAATTAATAGGAATTATTTTGGTAGGACCACAACCAAAGTCCACGTCTTCTGCAAAATCTGTTTCCTCCAAGAAGTCATATCACCACCTCCGTAGTTTGCTTGGAGTCCTATCTGCTCATCAGTAAGGTGGATGTTAGATGTCTTGCTCAATGCTTTTGCCATCCTTAAGATAGCAGCTCAGCTTCTGAAGCACTGGTTGCTTCTGAAAATTTCGAGAATGGCTAGTGAATTCTGCCACCTTGCGTGACGCCCGATGGGTGCCACGGCTGGCTACTGGCAGCCAGGTAGGGGAAGGAAGTTCTCATTGCGTGCCCGTGTACCCCGGCATTCTTCTCCTGAAGGACCAACACATGCAGTGGGAAACTGCTTTCCCATCAGCAATTTTCACAAGTCTCAGGGAAAACCTGGCAACACTTGGCTTCTTAGCAAGTTTTTTCCCCAAGCGACGGGGTACCTAGGGTACTTGACACCTGAAATAGGTCAGTTTTTAACAGCCTCCTCTTGTAGAAGACAATGTTATTTTTAGTAATAGTCATGTAATAATCAGGAATGTTAATTCTTGTTTCCTTTTCTTTTTGGTTTAAAATAAACAATAGTGTTTTTTTTTTAAAGAATAAATATGAGTTTTAAAAATACTACTTTAAATTAGTAAACTACGTAAATCAACTATGCTTCAATAAAAAAGTTGTTTGTTTTGAAAAAAATTGAGGAGAGTGCTAAAAAACATCAGTGAACCACTTCACACATGAACTAAAATTTGCACTTACTAAACAGAGGTATCACATCTTGCATTTTGCACTTTTTATCACTATTTAAAATTTAAATACAAATAAAAATCTCAGAGTGGTCACAGAGAATGTCAGAATTAAAGCAGCAACTTTTGTTTCTTTGTTTTTAAAATCACTATGTCATGATTGTTTATTTCAAATCTACTTGTTTAAATCAGGTGGTTGCCTATTTTCCATATTTTTTAAAAGCACTTTGGCGAAAATTCTTATGCTCTTATTCACTTATTGCTTAAGTGTTAAAGTTGCTCAGTTGTGTCTGGCTCTTTGCAACCCCGTGGATGGTAGCCCACCAGGCTCCACATTCCATGGGAATTTTCCAGGCAAGAATACTGGAGAGGGTTCAGTTCAGCTCAGTTACTCATTCGTGTCCGACTCTTTGCGACCCCAAACTCATGCCCATCGAGGAGGTGATGCCATCCAATCCTGTCATCCTTTGTCGTCCCCTTCTCCTCCTGCCTTCAATCTTGCTCATCATCACAGTCTTTTCAAATGAGTTGTTTCTTTACATTAGGTGGCCAAAGTATTGGAGTTTCAGCTTGGAATATTCAGTCCTTCCACTGAATATTCAGGACTGATTTCCTTTAGGATGGACTAGTTCGATCTCCTTGTAGTCTAAGGGACTCTCAAGAGTCTTCTCCAACACCACAGTTCAAAAGCATCAGTTCTTTGGCACTCAGCCTTCTTCACAGTCCAACTCTCACATCCATACCCGACTACTGGAAAAACCATAACTTTGACTAGACAGACCTTTGTTGGCAAAGTAATGTCTCTGCTTTTTAATAGGCTGTCTAAGTTGGTCATAACTTTTCTTCCAAGGAGCAAGCGTCTTTTAATTTCATGGTTGCAGTCATCATCTGCAGTGACTTTGGAGCCCCCCCAAATAAAGTCTTCCACTGTTTCCCCATCTATTTCCCATGGAGTGATGGGACCGGATGCCATGATCTTCGTTTTCTGAATGTTGAGTTTTAAGCCAACTTTTCACTCTCCTCTTTCACTTTCATCAAGAGGCTCTTTAATTCTTCTCCACTTTCTGCCATAAGGGTGGTGTCATCTGCATGTCTGAGGTTACTGATATTTCTCCCGGCAATCTTGATTCCAGCTTGTGTTTCTTCCAGCCCAGCGTTTCTCATGATGTCCTCTGCATATAAGTTAAAATAGCAGGGTGACAATATACAGCCTTGACATGCTTTTTTTCCTATTTGGAACCAGTCTGTTGTTCCATGTCCAGTTCTAACTTTTGCTTCCTGACCTGCATATAGGTTTCTCAAGAGGCAGGGCAGGTGGTCTGGTATCCCATCTCTTTCAGAATTTTCTACATTTTATTGTGATCCACACAGTCAAAGGCGTTGGCATAGTCCATTAGGCAGAAATAGATGTTTTTCTGGAACTCTCCTGCTTTTTAGATGATCCAGCGGATGTTGTCAATTTGATCTCTGGTTCCTCTGCCTTTTCTAAATCCAACTTGAACATCTGGAATTTCACGGTTCACATACTGTTGAAGCCTGGCTTGGAGAATTTTAAGCATTACTTTACTAGCGTGTGAGATGAGTGCAATCGTGCAGTAGTTTGAGCATTCCTTGGCATTGCCTTTCTTTGGGATTGAAATGAAAACTGACTTTTTCCAGTCCTGTGGCCACTGCTGAGTTTTCCAAATTTGCTGATATATTGAGTGCAGCACTTTCACAGCATCATCTTTCAGGATTTGAAACAGCTCAAATTGTGAATTCCATCACCTCCACTAGTTTTGTTCATAGTGATACTTCCTAAGGCCCACTTGACTTCACATTCCAGGATGTCTGTCTCAGGTGAGTGTGAGTGATCACACCATTGTGATTATCTGGGTCATGAAGATCTTTTTTGTACAGTTCTTCTGTGCATTCTTGCCACCTCTTCTTAATATCTTCTGCTTCTGTTAGGTGCATACCATTTCTGTCCTTTATTGGGCCCATCTTTGCATGAAGTGTTCCCTTGGTATCTCTAATGTTCTTAAAGAGATCTCTAGTCTTTCCCATTCTGTTGTTTTCCTCTATTTCTTTGCATTGATCACTAAAGAAGGCTTTCTTATCTCTCCTTGCTATTCTTTGGAACTCTGCATTCAAATGGGTATATCTTTACTTTTCTTCTTTGGCTTCTCTTCTCTTCAGAGCTATTTGTAAGACCACCTCAGACAACTATTTTGTCTATTTGCATTTCTTTTTATTGGGGATGCTCTTGATCCCTGCCTCCTATGCAACATGACATTGTACTGGATAGGGTGAAAGTGAAGTCGCTCAGTCGTGTCCAACTCTCTGCAACCCCATGGACTGTAGACTATCAGGCTCCTCAGTCCATGGGATTTTCCAAGCAAAAGTGCTGGAGTAGATTGCCATTTCCTCCTCCAGGGGATATTCCTGACCCAGGAATCGAACCTGGGTCTTCCACATTGCAGGCAGATGCTTTACTGACTGAGCTACCAGGGAGACACCGCTTAAAGACAAACTCCTAAATGTGGAATTGCTGAGTCAAAGCTCACAAATGTGTAAGGCTTTTCAAGCTTTTTCACTACATATCAGACAAGCAAATATGAAGAATCATCACAGCTCCCTCTCTCCAAAGTTTCCAATGATGGTACCATAGAAACTATTCCTTTAAAAAGCAAAATGTGCGGGGGGCCTTCTCCAGTGGGCCACATTCTCAATGTAGGAGCTCAGGCTCCATCCCTGATCAGGGGTCTAGATCTTGCATGCGCCAACTAAGAGTTCGCATGCCACAACTAAAAGAGACAGAGCAGCCACACTCAAAGAAACGTATTTTTTACTTTTAATTTTAAACTGCAGCATATAGAGACTCAGAAGGATACAGAGGGGACTTCCCTGGCCATCCAGTGGTTAAGACCTGTGCTTCTAATACAGGGGTGTGGGTTTGATTCCTGGTCAGGGCACTAAGATCCCACATGCTGTGTGGTGGCCAAAAAACAAAAAAAAAAAGCGGGCAGGGAACAGCCAAGGTCAGCAGGGAGGCCGAGGGGAAGGCGGGATGGCTCCTGGCGTGGCTCTCTCTGGAGGATGTTCCACCCATCTCAGAACAACGTGCCTCCTCTCTCCCAACTGCTGAGACTTTTCAGCTTCTCTTGACAAGCTCCTCATTGGAGACCAGACTCCTCTGAAGAGATATCTGAAGTTTCTACAATGGGCAAGGCAAATTTTGCTTGAAGGTGGGGTTTGAATCGTGAGGCACATGGGAGGAGCTTGCTAAACCCTATGGAGTATCAGACTGCCAAGCCAAGGCCACAAGGAGACACTGGGTGTGCTGGGAGGCAGAAACCAGGGGAGAATGCGGAGACACAGAGGGGGACGGAGAACCTGTCAAAGACCCCAGCTCCCCTCCTTCAGAACGGCCCAGAGTAAAAGGTTTCTCTGACCCCTATTCTTGTATGATCAAATGATTCTCTACTCGTAGGAACTCAGACTGAAACTAGCACACTGGTTTCATTTATGGATTAAATAGCACTTTAATGAATAAACTGGGAACTTCAGCTTTGTATCATATGTACTTTTATATATGTGCAAATATATGAAATATGGTTTATGCAGAAAAGTACATTCTAAATAACCAATTTATTAAATAAGCAAATAACCCAACAAATGCTGGAATCCATGCAAAGGGTTTAGTACCCAACACATAGTAAGCACTGACTAAGTGCAAGCTATACCATGCTAATAGAAATAACATTATACTCTGATTGCTCACATATGGTATAAAATATTTACTCCACTAAATAAATAAGATATAATTGTTGCAAACAACACTGAAACCCCTCAGCGGTAAGACCTCCTTAACCTAGGCAGGGGGTGCTCCTGTGAGATTCTCCAAGGACAGATAAAGAGAAGCCCAGGGACTGAGATGGATAATAAAGGCTCTGGGAGCCACACTCTGCTTCTGCAACGAACCCAAAGAGAGGGCTGTGGAGCCAGCGGGGAAAGGTTGGGAGTGGCTACGACCTTCATCGGCCTCATTCTAGAGGGAACAGCAGGGAGCGGGGACCAGGCTGGGCCAGGAGAGGAGGGGAGGTTAGGAAACCTCAAGGTTTGTTACAAGCCTCACTCCAAAGGGAACGGGCACATGGGAGGTCACTAACTGGGACCTTTAGTGCCACGTATCAACTACACTGGTCGATGGGGGTTCTCTAGTGTTGACACCCTGACAGCCTGTGGGATTCTTTTGCTAAGGAGGCTGGGGGGATGGATGCCAGGCAGTCAACCAGCATGTGGGCACCCCAGGGCTTGCGCCCCCAGGGAGGGCTTCCACTCGGCCTCTGGGGACAGATGGGGCTGCTCTGGATCTTCTCACCTGTGGGGGCACCTGAATAACTTACTTTACTTTTCTAAGCTGCATATGCAAATAGAGATAATAATAGATGTCTAGCTCGTAGGATGGTCGTGAGAGTTAAATGAGACATAAAGCAACTAGCATGGCACCTGGCCCTGAGCAGGAACCCAGAAAATATTGGTAATGATTTCATGTTAAGCCTGGATGACCTTGTGCTGCTGCTGAGTCGCTTCAGTCGTGTCCGACTCTGTGCGACCCTATAGACGGCAGCCCACCAGGCTCCCCCGTCCCTGGGATTCTCCAGGCAAGAACACTGGAGTGGGTTGCCATTTCCTTCTCCAGTGCATGAAGGTGAAAAGAGAAAGGGAAGTTGCTCAGTCATGCCTGACTCTTCGCGACCCCATGGACTGCAGCCCACCAGGCTCCTCCGCCCATGGGATTTTCCAGGCAGGAGTACTGGAGTGGGGTGCCATTGCCTTCTCTGGGATGACCTTACTGGTGTTTATTTTTGCCCAGATTACATGATTTCTCTTTTCCACAATTTAACAAAAAGAAACATGCCCTAGAAACTAGAGTTGCTTCCCAGTGAGGCGCAATTGTTTAAGAAGGTCACCTTTAAAGGCATTTCAGTAAAACTTTTTATCTGTAGGTGCAGAAACAAGCCTTTCACCATCTGTCTGCAGAGCTGTCACTTATTTTTTCCCCCTTTTGTACAACTGGGTTATTTCATCACACTTCATGCCCACTGGAAGCTACAGCTGACAAGCACCATTGTTGCTTCACAGGGTACCTGGCGGCATCGTGGGCTCATTTTTCTTCCTGCTGCCAAGCTGAAGAATTCTCAGAACTCTCTCTTTGTTGTGTTTCAGAGCTGGTATTTATAAATATGAGAAAAGATGTGGTGAAGACCGAGGGCAAAATCAGTCTTTCAACTATGTGAAGGTTGGGTTTGCTGGTGAATGAGAAATAGTGGGTGGGGGTGGGAGGTGGTGCTGGTTGAGGAGTCTGACCAGGAGTATGTCTCTGGCCTGGATGCCCGATCCTAAGACACTCTTGTCTCCATGCTGAGCTCTCAGCTACCTGACCCCTTAGGCCCTCACCCCAGGCTTCAGGACCACAGCAAGGAGGAACTCACAGAGCCCACGTGGTTCTGCAAAAAGCCAGCCAGCCACCTCCGAGGTCGGCTCTGACGTCCCATCCCGGCTCCAGCCACGTGACTGAGTCCTAGGATTGTTCTCTTACCCTTAGATGTGTCCTGATATCACAGTTCTTCTGCCAAGGCTGAGTTCTGCCTTGTTCCAGCCACGCCTCCAAACTGGGACTGGGCCCCTACCCCTGACTTCCAGCCCTGTGGCTGGGGCCTGGCTAACCGGTTTCCCGTCTCCCCAGTGCCACAAGCCACACAGAACGGCTTGCCACAGTCGCTGTATCACTGTGCTCTCCTCATTTTCCTGGACCTGCAGGTCCTGCTGAGCGGCTTGGATGAGCACCCACTGCCTACCCCTCCATCGCCTTTACCGGAGCAGGTTCAGCCCTGGCCACATGCGCCCTCTACCCTGGCTCCAAATCCTGCAGCACTTCTGGGCCAGGCGGGGGTTGCTGGGTCCTGGCCCCCCTGCTGTCCTCACCAGTGTTGCTCTCAGCTCTGACCTGGGCTCCTGCCCGAGATCTATCACTAGCCATGAGACTCCGGATAAACACCATCCCTGGCAAGCCACAGACTCAGTTCTCTACAGGGACCAGGTGGGCAAGACAGCCCAGACCCGGTGCTGTGGGGCACAGCACACTGTGGCTGGGTGGCTACTGCAGTGTTGTGTGGTTACTGCTCATCGTATGGTTGTGCAGTTACTGTAACCGCTGGGTGCTTACTGACGTGCTAGACTACAAGCCTCTTGTGGCTTTGTCTCCCGCTTTCCGGAAGGCGCGTGTGTGTGTGTGTGAGAGAGACAGAGAGAGAGCATGGGTTTTCAATCTTTACAGCAAAGTCTTGTTCTAAGGCCGTGCAGGCCACCTTTGGCCTACAAGTCACCAGTACACAGCACTTTGTAAGGACCGCTCTGTGCTGCATTTCCGCATTTGTGGGAGAAGGAAGCTTTTCTAGATAAAGCCGAAGGGTCCCTTCCAGGTCCTATGTCCTGCTTCAGGGAAGAGAGAACTCTGGACAGGAATGCTGCTGCTGCTGCTAAGTCGCTTCAGTCGTGTCTGACTCTGTGCAACCCCATAGACGGCAGCCCACCAGGCTCCCCCGTCCCTGGGATTCTCCAGGCAAGAACGCTGGAGTGGGTTGCCATTTCCTCCTCCAGTGCATGAAAGTGAAGAGTGAAAGGGAAGTCGCTTAGCCATGTCTAACTCTTAGCGACCCCGTGGACTGCAGCCCACCAGGCTCCTCCGTCCATGGGCTTTTCCAGGCAAGAGTACTGGAGTGGGGTGCCATTGCCTTCTCCGTGGACAGGAGTGGGTCAGGGACAGTTTCCTATCTCTTCAATAGGAATAAGGAAAGGATTTAACAGGGGAGGGAGGGGAGGAAAAGGGCAGGGGAGGTCCGTCTGCTGTCGGCTCCTGCGTTTCTCTTCACCCCTGACTAACTCTAGCTTCTCTGGAGCGTGGCTCCCTACCTCGGGATTCTTTGGGACATCGGTGACATGCCGTCACATCGGGTCACCACCTCTCCTCTCTGAGGCTCCTAAACGGTGAATCCTGAATGCCAGGTTTCTCAAGAGGTGTTCTAGCTGCAGCTGGGTCATTGAGACTCGAAGTCATTCTCTGCGGCTTGTTAATCCAGTTTACTTGATAAGCCTGCTTTAGGATAAGTCACGGGGTTGTTCCAGTTGACCACGTTCTGTTTCATGGACAGTATCTCAAGCGGGGTTTGCTGAGGAAAGAGTGTGAAGAGCGTGGGTCCATCAGGGTCCGTCTAGGGACTCCGAGGGGAGTCCCTAGAATCCTGAATTCACTCGCCTTTATGGGCTTGTGGTCACTGATGTAAAAGAAACACCTGAACACTCCCCAAAGCTGAGGGGATGTAGCAATGGAACGCTTCCTGCCTCTGTTTCAACCGAGGGGGAGAGATGAAAGGCATGAGAGGTCAGATGCCCACGTGGGCGAGACAGACACGCCCCCTCCTAACTTGTACAGGTAGAACAGACTGTGTCTGGGCATCTGTTCTAGAGTCCTGGGACTGCTTAGGAGGTCGAGATGAGACTGAGGAGGCAATGAGCTCCTCCCCTTAGAGGGAGGGGGAGCGGGTGGGCGTCTCGGATACTCTTAACACCCCTGCAGAGCCCCTTGAAAACTGACTCACTGCCTGCCCCACCCACCCCTTCGCTGCAGAACGGCCCTGAGCCAGCAGGACCCGTAGGCCACACACCCCCGTCCCGACCACCGCAGTCAGCGGAGGAGAGGACCCGAGCTCCTTGCCTCCAGGTGGGTCTGTCTTCGCCATGCCCTTCGTCGGCAGTCTTTCCCTCGGGAATCAGACTGAAGCTGGTCTCTAGCTGGGACCACATTCCTGCTGGCAGCTTTACCC
Organism: Capra hircus; assembly: GCF_001704415.2. NCBI lineage: Eukaryota > Metazoa > Chordata > Mammalia > Artiodactyla > Bovidae > Capra > Capra hircus. Next base: position 5,481,034 of record NC_030812.1, read on the forward strand.
TGCTCTCTTCACTCCCCTTCTAATGAGAACAGTTCCTCAAAACATCACTTGAACAGGAATCCCCATTTCCTGCGCTGCTTGTAGGGAGGCTGACTGAAGACAGTCCTCCTGGATCCCGAAGATGTGTCCGACTCTCTGTGACCCCACGGACTGCAGCCCGCCAGGCTCCTCTGTCCATGGCATTTCCCAGGCAAGGATACTGGAGTGGGTTGTCATTTCTTTCTCCAGAGGACCTTCCTGACCCAGGGATCGAACCCGCGTCTCGTGTCTCCCACCTTGGCAGGAGAGTTCTTTCCCACTGAGCCACCAGGGAAGCCGAAGATGGAGACTTTAAGGCGATTGCGTCGAGTGCCTCTTAAGTGTCCCCTACAACTGGAGGCCAAAGAGGATGGGCCCCTCCCTCAGGCTTGAGGAAGGCTCACTCCCACCTCGGAATTCCAACAGCAGCAGCTCCAGGGTGGAGCCAGGAGGGTGCTGCTGCGTGGACTTGGCTGACCCCAGGTTGGGGAGGAAAGCGATGCCTGATGCAGGATGGACCAGCGGGGCGTCCTCCCAGCCTAACAGGGCCACCTGCAGGGGCATGGAGACCTCAGGCAAAGGGTCAGAGGCCTGACCTCCCAGTGAAGATGGCATCACAGATGGCCACCAAGAACAGAGATCGATCATGCCAGGCCCAGCGAACTGCGAGGGCAAGGAAGTCTGGGATGTCCCTGCTGATCCAGTGATTAAGACTCAGCGTTCCCGATGCAGCAGATGCAGTGTGAGCGCTAGTTGGGGAACCATGATCCCGTGTGGCACCCAGCGTGCGCCCCCACCAAAAAAAGCAAGGAAACCAATAAGAAAACCCTGGAGAACCAAAAAGCCCCTGCAAGAAGAGAATTCATTGTGACCACCTGCCAACCCCATCCAGAAGTTCCAGCTTTCAAGGTTCAGCCAAGGTGCTTTCCTTCCTTTTCCCTCTCTTTCCCTACACTCAGGCCAAAAGGGAAATCACAGGCACCGCAGTGGAGCCGGGAGAAAAGAGAGAACAGGAGGACCACAAACTCCTTCCCCAGCCACAGCTTTGCGGAGCAGGCTGTGTCAGGAGACTGCGTGATTGTTTAACCTTGACTTCAGGTGCGGATTTTTTTCTGTGGATTTTTTATTATGAGATGAGACTGAATATATTGCTTTTAAAATGAGGCTGTAGTTTTTATAACTCCAAGTAAATAACACTCAGAGTGACGCAAGACTTTATCAACAGAGAAATTTCTCGCCGCTGAATTCGGTTTAAAGCGGTGGAGGGAGATGAAAGCAATGTCTGGATCCCATGCTTGTGCAACATATGGTTACGTAAAGGGGGAGCAGTGGCGACTTCCCTCTGCTTCTCCAAGCAAGCCCTGTGCTGATTCAGGCAACCGCATCCTCGGGCCTGGCTCCTGGGATAAAAATGTCCATTGGCTAAGGATCTGAAACATCGGGCTCTGAAACTTTTGACTGGCCAAGTGCCAGGTGACTCAGAGCTATGTATGTAAATGAATCACATCATCTCTCTGGAGGAATCTTTTTTTTTTTTTTTTGCCGCATGGCTTGCAGGATCTTAGTTCCCTAACTAGGGACTGAGCCCGGGCCACCGCAGTGAAACGGCTGAGTCCTACCACTGGACCACCAAGGAATTCCCAGAATCTGCTCTCTTGGAATGGCGGCAACCTTCCTCCAAGACCCTGGTTAGAAACAGACGTGTTGTCACTGCTTTACTGAACTCCTATCAGGCGCTGAAGATTACAAAACAATGAAACAGAGACCTGACTTGCAAAGTTACGATTTGCTATGCGCTCTCCTTTTAGTGTGGAGGACAGAATGATTCTAACAGAGGTGATGGTTAAAGTGAGGTTTGGTCAGGGACTACTTGAATTGGTGGATCAAAGCTTTGATGGAGCATGGTCAGAAACATCCTCTGAAGGAGGGCATGGTAACCCACTCCAGTATCCTTGCCTGGAGAATCCCGCAAACAGAGGAACCTGGTGGGCTTTACAGGCCATGGGCTTGCCAAGAGTCAGACACAACTGAAGCGACTTAGCACACATGTACAGCAATCACCTGGCATGTTTTTAAAAACACCACGTTCCACTAAAAGATTCTGACTTATTGGCTTGAGCTGCTGCCTGGGCAGCAGGATTTTTTGTAAATTCCCCGGATAATTCTAATGTGCAGTCAAGGCTATGAACTACTTTAGATCATCATAACAAAGCTAAGTAAGTACCAAGGCACCAAAGTGATAATAAGTGTTTTAAAATGTTATATTTGTATGAATAGTTTTAGTAGGCATTTTCACTTTACGAAGTGAAAGCCGATATAAACATTTTAATTGTATGCATGGGCCTTTTGCAGTCTTCTGTGTTCCTTAGATGGTCAATTGATTAGTAAAAGAAATACTAGAGCATGTTTTCATCTCTCTGGAACAAAAGGCTTTTCAATTATCATTAGAGTACTACTTTCCATTTTTCTATAAAATCTATTTTTACCAAGTGACCCAGGTGTCAAACTAGTCTATTAAAACAAATTTCTTACATTGAAATATTGAGTAGAATTGTAAGACACATCTGTCTAAAGAAAAGAATAAGTAGGACTTCCCCAGTGGTACGGTGGACAGTCCACCTGCTGACGCCGGGGACGTGGGTTTGACCCCTGGTCTGGGAAGATTCCACATGCCGAGGAGCAGCTAAGCCCAGGAGGCGCAAGGGCTGAGGCCACGAGCCCCAGAGCCCACGCGCGGCAACGAAGAGGAGCCCCCCTGCTTGCTGTGCAGCAAAAACCCAGTGCAGCCAAAAAGAAATAAATACAATAAGAAAATAAAGAATTTTATTGTGTTTTTCTGTTTTGCTATTAAAGCTAAAGGTTGAAATTACTCAGCAGTAATCTCCGGGTCCGTCATTAGTCGTCTGGCTTGTTCTACACTCTGGAGACAGATACACAGTGTGAAAGAGTACCAGGCGCGTTGTTGGCTGCTTGCTAAGTCGTGCCTGACTCTTGGCGACCTCACGGACTGTAGCACGCCACTGTCTCCCAGAGTCTGCTCCAGTCCATGCCCACTGAGTCAGTGATGCCACCTAACCATCTCACCCCCTGCCGCTCCCTCAGGAGGCTTCCATCTCTGGTCAGGGACTTAAGATCTTACAGGCCCGGGGCCAAAGAACTAAATAAAACAGAAAACAGAAGCAACCTTGTAACAGATTCAAGAAAAGACTTTAAAAATGGTCCACATTGAAAAACATCTTTGGGGACACGACTGAGTGAATTTCACTTCTCCTTTTGCCTTCAGTCTTTCCCATCACCAGGTATATTACTCAGGTAATTTAAATAAATTGTTTTTATACACACACACACACACACACACACACACACACACAGAGCCACATGTAGGAATGATTTTTGCCTACACAGTGAAATTTATAAGTGGGGTGGGGCAGAACAGGACCATGGATTTTTTTTTCTTTTTATATCATTACGTATTTTGTTTACAACCTACAACCTATTAAGTTCTCTGCATCAATCTCTCTCTTTTTAAAGCAGTCTTTTCCTTTTGATTTTTTTTTGTTCTGCAGCCTTTCCTTCTGTTAATCAAATTGTATTCTCAGTTATAATAGACCTGTCCACCCACTTAGTTCACTCATTCATCCCTTAAGCCACCATTAGTGATATGACAATTCATTCTATTGTAGTCAGCTGTCACACCACAGATAATGGCTTCAGAACTTTGAAAAGAAAGGACATGATTTCTTTATTGGTAGATCGGGTAGCTTGCTTCATAGCCCAAATTTCTCTGAGCAAAGTTTAATTGCCAAGAGAGAAACTCCTTAGTGGATAATAAAACCCAAAATGAGTGCTTCTGGGGAGCCCCTCTTCACACCTCTCACCTTCTCCCACCTGCCGCACCTCCTTTCACCAGGTGGCTGGGAACCGGCTAGAATATAAAAAAGAGCAACAGGCTTCCCTACATTCAGAGGTTGGAAAACATGAGTCATAAACCGTTTCTCTGCTTTTATTTTTTTCTAATTCCTTCCTCTCTTGTATTTGCCTCCTTTTTACTCCTATTGCTTTGCTGTCTATGTGTGTTTATTTTTCTTCCTTCCTCTTCCACCTTCTACTGTCCCCACTGACGTCAGGACCAGGGGTCCCTGGGCGTCGTTGATCATCAGTCGATGGCTGGACCAGTGCCCTCTAGAGGCCCTGAGCCAGTCCTCTCTCAGTTTAGAGCAGTGAACTGGGACGGTTAAGGAGGCAAATACTGAAAGACAGAGGGGTGCCTGGTGGGAGCGATACTGGATGGAGGGTGACTGCAAAGGGATACAGTGAGTTTTTTTATAAACAGGGATTTATAAGCCAGTTACAAGAATAAACGGGCTTCCCTGGTGGCTCGGAATCAGTAAAGAATCCACTTGCAATGCAGGAGACCTGGGTTCGATCCCTGGGTTGGGAAGATGCCCTGGAGAAGGGAATGGCTACCCACTCCAGTACTTTTGCCTGGAGAATTCCACAGACAGAGGAGCCTGGCAGACTACAGTCCATAGAGTCGCAAAGAGGCAGAGATGACTAACTGACACTTTCACTTTACAAGAATAAATATCCCAAAATGTTTGGAGCATTGTTAATAAAGGGTTGAGCCGCTCAAGGCGATTGCTTTGAAATGGACAACACTAATTCAGCTCTGTATCAGAACAAAAATAATTCCTGTGTGGAGGTTCCCTGTCATTTCCTTTTCCCCCATGTGCCAAACACAATTCTGACTTGATCATTATGGCTGCCTGCCCTTCCTGCCACGGTTCTGGACCTTTCTGATGAAGAATGGGGAGATAAGGGGAGAAAGGAGAGGAGAAACAGGAAGCCAGGGACTTTTCCTGGGAGTTAGCTGGAATGAAATCTTAACCCCCAAGGGTGACAGCATTAGTAGGTGCGGCCTTGGGGAGGTGCTTCCGTCCTAAAGGAAGGCTCATGAAGGGGATTAGTGGCCCATCATAACAGACCCACAGAGATCCCTTGCCCCTTCCGGCGTGTGAAGGCCCGGTAGGAAGGGATCAGCTTCAAACCCGGAAGACCTTCAGAAAGTCACTATATGCAGCAGCTTGATCTTTGACTTCTCAGCTCCAGAGCTGTGAGAAATAAATTTCTGTGGTTAATAAGCTACCAAATCTGTAGTTATTTATTTCTTTTTTTATAGCAGCCAGAACAAACCAAGACAAGAGTCCTCAAAACAACCTCTCTCCCCACCAAGTGTGTTTCAGTGATTCGCTAGGAGGACACACAGAACTCGGGACACTGTCTTATTCAAGGCTGAGAGTCCAGCAAAAGGACACCAAGCAAAATCAGCAAAGAGAAGAGCCACGTGGGGCAAAGCTTAGAGGAAATCAAGCGCGAGTTTCTAGGAGTCCTAAATCACACAGGATGCGCTTCATTCTCCCAGTGCGGGTCGTGGCGCCACGGGAGAAGCGCTGCTCATGGGAGGAGCGCGTGAGAGACTCAGTGCCCAGCACTGTCACTGGGGACTGGTCACACAGGCGCCCTGCCAAGCGTGCACCCAAATCCCAGACTCCAGAAAGGAAAGCAGGTGTTCAGCACAAACCACATTACTTTCCAAATGGTTTAGGCCCAGGGAACCATTATCATCAATTAGGAAATGGTAGAAATCCCCCTCAAATCCCAAATTCCCAGACACCAGCCAAGGGCCGACCTTGTAATCAAGTCTTTCTGATGACAGCTGCCACAGGCTTGCTACATAACTCTTTTCTGCACAGCAAGTATGTGCTTATCCCCACTCTACATACGAGGCAAAGGAGGCTAGAGAAATCAACTACAATTGACTCTTGAATAACACGGGTTTTGAAATATGCAGGTCCATTTATACATGGATTTTTTTTTTTCAGTGAAGAAGTACTACAGTACCAAAGGGCTTCCCTCATAGCTCAGTTGATAAACAATCTGCCTGCAGTACAGGAGACCTGGGTTCGATCCCTGAGTCAGGAAGATCCCCTGGAGAAGGAAATGGCAACCCACTCCAGTACTCTTGCCTGGAAAATCCCATGGACAGAAGAGCCTGGAGGGCCACAGTCCACGGGGTCGCAAGAGTCGGACACAACTTAGCGACCAAACCACCACCACAGTACCAAATAATCAGAGGCTAGTTGAATCCAAGGATGGGAAACCTGGACATGGAGACCCAACTGTGAAGTTAGACTCAAACTCAACTGCACGGGGATTGGCGCCTCTAATCCCCAGGCTATTCTAGTGTCAACCCTGATTACTCAGCTTGTGAGTGGTGGAACTGGACTCTAAACCCAGGTCTCTTTGACTTCCAAGCCCATGTAGTAGCTTGTGACTCAAAGTGCACTGGAACGTGATGGAGGAAACTTGAGCGGAGCAAGGGTTCCAGCAGAATAAGTGGTCCTCGAGGAGTTCGGACACGTTGCCCCAGATTGTGCTGCTTTGGTATATTAATTGAACTAAAGGCCTTTGAAGAACAGCAGATGCTAGAATCTGACCTTCTTCTTTCCTCCTAAAAAGCAAGAGAGAAAATTTCTATGTGAAAGGTGCCCTCTACGCCAGGAGGAAGAAACATCCTTATCGACAGAAATGGTGTCGAGGCCGAGAGAAAGCTGTACACACAGACCTTGTTAAAATAACCCTTTCACCTCCTCAAATATTTTTGTTTATTTATTTGTTCGTTTGGAAATTGAATATCGTGAACATCATGATGAAGATTCCTCTAGCTTTAGGGAAGAGATGCCTGTGTTTCTGATGAGTGGGAAAGGCCACAAATGGAATTAATTAACATGCTCATCTATCTCATAGATCTTTTTATAGGGACCACATAGGGCTGATGGGTGGAAGCCACTAAGTTTATATGTTAGAAGCACATATCTCTGCTTTTAAGGTTTATTGGTTGGATTTTTAAAATCTTCTTTAAAAAATATTTTTTTGAAATATATATTTTGCATAAAAATGTATGTTAATATATAACAGCTTTCTCATTGTTTGTTGTTTTAAAGTGATTTAATAAACATTTTTAAAGCTCTCAGTTTTGATGCCTAATATAGTAAACCTTGCATATTTTAGTTACCTCTCCACAACTGCTACTGTTTGTTCGACCTGGGATGTAAACACTTAGGCCTAGTCATTTTGCTGTTGTTCAGTCACTAAGTCATGCCCGACTCTTGGTGACCCCATGGACTGTAGCCCACCAGGGTCCTCTGTCCACGGGGATTCTCCAGGCAAGAACCCTGGAGTGGGTTGCATGCCCTCCTCCAGGGGATCTTCATGACACAGGGATCGAACCTACATCTTCTGCAGTGCTGGCAGATTCTTTACCACTGAGGCATCTGGGAAGCCCAGTCACTTCTTTGGGGCATTTTTCTGGTGAGGGCTCCCATGTACATGCTATTCAAGTTCGTATGCTTTTTTCCCCCACTAATTCTGTTTAATGTCAGTCCCAACCAGAAACTCTAACATGGTAAAGGAAAAGTTATATCTCCCCTCCAGTGCATTTAGAGAAGCGCTTTTTATTTTTTAAAATCACTGTTATGGATGTCCATTTAACTAGGCTTGTGCAGCTTAGAAAATGCCAGTCACATTTAATGAATGCAAGAAACTCTGCCACAAATAGTGGAGAATAAAGAAACCAGTGCGCCAAAGGTACGAGTTCTTAGAGAATATCTTAAAATCAGAGGAGATTGTGGAGCTTTGACTTATCCTAGCTCCTGGAGGTAACAGACAGCTCACGCAGGAGAAAGGAGGTGATTCTAGGTCTTCCAGGCAGAAGGACATGAGCACAGGGTGCTCCTAGCTTGGCACTTACTGGGGCTTCTCCTTCCTCCTGCCAGGGGCCCCCCTGACATGGCCCCGAGGTGCTGTCGTCCCTGCTCGGGAAAGGAGTCCTGACTTCCCTGATTCTTTCTCCCCTGCTTGGCTTCAGTGCCAGTCAAGGATAATCCCTATGAGAAACTGTCACTTCTACTAAGACGTTCCCCCCACACTCCTTCCGCCTCTGCTTGTGAATTCTGGTCAAAAAGGTATATATTTTGATGGGGGGAAAAAAAGGAATCCTAGCAGAAACATGGGCTGCATTCCTTACCACCCCCCACCCCCCCAAGTTTTGTCTGCTTTTAGTCTGAAATCTGGCAAAGAGAATAAAACAAAAGGACAAGATGAGACACAGAGTGAAGAGCCACACTTCTTTGTTTCCAAATCACAGATTTAAAAGAAAAACAGAACAAAATCCTCTCTGACAAAAGAGATTCCTGCAGCCTTGAAAGGCCTCACTCAATTCCCTCCCCGCTGCTATCCAGGGGCTTCCCAACCTAATGCTCCTCAACGAGGAGGCTGCAGGAGCCCACTTTCCTGGTCCCGAACCTCTCCCTTCCGTCTGTCTTTTGTTCACTTTGCCGTCCTAGGGCCACTAGAGCTTAAATTCCCCAGATTTTCTCTACATGTGGACTGTAAAGGTGAGTGACACAAAACTGAATAAGGAAAGAAAGTAAAAACCGGGTTATAAGATGATAGTTCAGGGTTGTCTGTGGATTCAATATATTCCTTCAACTATAAAAACTTTTTGTCAAAATTAATATTAATGTTATCACTGCCTCCTGAGGCCACATTCAGGAGTGGGTGGGTGATGTGCAGAGCAATCTTCAAAGCCCGTGAGCTGCCTCCTTTCCCCCCAACATGGCTAACCTCGTTTTGGAAGTGCAGTGAATTGAACGGGTTCCCCCCAAACAAGTCCTAGCCCACGGTACTTGTGAATGTGATTTTATCTGGTTTTGGCAGATGTAATTAAATTATGGATCTCAACATGAAATCACTCTGGATTTAGGTGGGCCCTAAATTCAATGACATGTCCTTAAAAGAGACAGAAATGGGGACGACACAGAGAGACATGGGGAGAGAACCACATGAACACAGAGGCAGAGACTGGACTCCTGTGCCTCCAAGCCCAGGCCTGCTGACGGCCGCCAGAAGCCAGGAGAGGGACACGCAATCCATTCCCCTTCAGGACCTGCAGAGTGACCAGCCCTGAAGGCAATGGCACCCCACTCCAGTACTCTTGCCTGGAAAATCCCATGGACAGAGGAGCCTGGTGGGCTGCAGTCCATGGGGTCGCTAAGAGTCAGACACGACTGAGAGACTTCACTTTCGCTTTTCACTTTCATGCATTGGAGAAGGAAATGGCAACCCACTCCAGTGTTCTTGCCTGGAGAATCCCAGAGACAGAAGAGCCTGGTGGGCTGCTGTCTATGGGGTCACACAGAGTCGGACACGATCGAAGTGACTTAGCAGCAGTAGCAGCAGCAGCCCACATTTTGATTTTGCAATTCTAGCTTCCTGAGCTATGAGAGAACAAATTTCTGCTGTTTAAGATGCCCAGTTTGTAATAATTTATTACAGAAGAAATTAATACTCCTGGTAATTCTTGGTATTTATCTTTGTTAAAGCTTACTTCTTACACTCAGAACTCTTACTTAATATAGTTAGGAAAGTAATACACTTGGTAATTCTTGGCATTTCTCTTTGGTAGAGCTTACTTTTTGCACTCAGAACTGCTGATACAATTTTGTTATCTCAGGGACTGGCATATTTTCCTGTAAAGAGCAAACTAGTAAATGTTTTAGGCTCTATGTGCCATACAGTCTCTATCACAGCTACTCAGCTCTACCACTCCAATGCAAAACTAGCCATAGACAACATGTAAATGAATGGACATGACTGTGTTCCAATAAAACTTTATTTATAAAAGCAGATGGTGGGCCAGATTTGATATATGCCATAATCAGCTGACTCTGGGGTTATAATGTTCTCATCTGAGATCCTGGTGCCCTATCTCTTGGCCATCGTCCTAAAGTGAAAGTGAAGTCTCTCAGTCATGTTGGACTCTGCGATCCCATGGACTGTGGTCTACCAGGGTCCTCCATCCATGGGATTTTCCAGGCAAGAGTGCTGGAGTGGGGTGCCATCCTTCTCCAGGGGATCTTCCCGACCCAGGGATGGAACCCAGGTCTCCCGCACTGCAGGCAGATGTGTTACCTTTTGAGCCACCAGGGAAGCCATTATCTTCCTAAAGTCCTCCCTATACCATTTCTCCCTGTACCAGGTCTTCACGCAAACAGATTCCATGTGGATTGTTTTGACGCCCCAGATTCTCTGATGTAGATTTGCTTTTAGTTCCCACCCTCACTAGTGGTTATTTTAAAATAAACACGGCCCAATTTATTTCTCATTTCAAAAAATTCTAGTCATGGCATATCATTTTCTCTTCTTCCTTTCCTCCTACAGACCCGTTTCCACAGTGGATTTGTGAAACGAAGGATGGCGGCACTCACGACTCCCATTTGATTGCGTCGCGCTGTCAGCTGCCGGAGGCAACACTTCAAAAGTGTGTGGGTGGCTTCAAACACTTGAGGGCAAGCAGCCTTGCAGCTCTAAACCACCAAAAGAAGGAAATCACAGGAAAAGAAAAAGGAGGCTGTTCACTGTATGTGACTTTTCAGATTAAGCACAATAGAAGGGGAGGGGGTAGGGGAAAGAGGCAGAGAGAGAAACTGATTCTTCCCAAACAGTATATGACTATTTGGAGGTAGAAAATATAAGCCGAAGGGGAAGGAGCCAAAACAAACAAAATATTAATAGAATTCTGTACTAGTAAATCGAAATCAGTTCGTCTGTATAGGACAGTATCAAGGTGAGACGAGATTCACTGGGATTCAGAAAGAAATTTTGGGGGTTGAAAATGGAAAGCAGAAAGCTTCTTGAAAAACCTGATCTGGATTGTTCGCCGCCTCTTCTACTGACTCGTTGAGACCCCAGTTAGTTTCCCACAACTACTGTAAAAAACTTCCACAAACTTGGTGATCGGAAACAACAGGAGTTTATGCTCTCCCAATCCTGAAGGCCAGAAGTCTGAAATGAGTCTCACTGGCCTGCAAGCAGGCTGTCAGCAGGGCTGTGCTCTCGAGGGAGGAGCCCTGTTCAGTTCTGGTGACTGTGGCTGTGCCCTGACTCACGGGCACGCCGCTGCAGCCTTGCCTTGTGGCCACATTGCCGCCTCCTATCTGCCTTCTCCTCTGCGTCAGACCTCCCTCTGCCTCCCTCGTATAAGGATCTATGCAGTGGCCTTTAGGGTCCGTGCAGATGATCCAGGTTGATCTCCTCATGCCAAAGTCCTTAATCACATTTGCAAACCGCCTTTTTGGTCCTGTGAGGCCAAAGGCCACGTAAGGTGACATTCACAGGCTCCAGGGATTAGGATGAAGGTATCTTTTTCGGGGGCATGTTTCAGCCTCTACAGCCCGCAAACCTTACACCCAACAACAAAGAAAAAGCAGCACAGCTCAGACTCAGCTTGCTCAGAAGGCAGTTTAGCCCGTCCGTTGAGCAGGCTGATGGGGTGAGGAGTAGAATATTTGTTCAATATTTCTTTCAACCATATTTTAATATTTCAGCTTCTCCCCTTAGCCTGGCTCTCCAGACGTCCACAGCGCTGGCCTTTTTTTTAATCGGGCTCTGCAGGAGAGAGTGATTATGAAAAGGACCTTAAAAAAGCAAAGGGAGGGTCATATTTTAAGTAAACAGAAACCCAGGAAAATTTTTACAATGAACATTTTTCTAAGAAAAAAAATTCATGTCAATGTATGGCAAAACCAATACAGTATTGTAAAGTAAAAAAAAAATTAAAAAGAAAAGAAAAATTTTTTCTAAATATGGACACAGGAGAATCTGGACTCCTGGGATGGGGCCCATTGTACTGATGCATACCCACCCACTTCCAACTAAGCACAACAACAACGCAAAGTCAAACAAAACCAGGAAGCATTTTAAACTGTTCCTGGGATGTTTCCACCTGAACATCCTGCCTCATGCACCTCAAACTCATTATGTCCAGGACAGAACACAATGCCTCCTACCAGGAGCATGTTCTTCCTTATCCACTGTTACAAATATTTTTTTTTATAAACTAGTTGACTTACAATGTCATGTTAGTTCCATTGTTATAGTTTGAGAGCAGCACAGCTGTGTTTACCTGAGATGGATGCAGGTTGGAACTGGAAACCCATGAATTGTATGCAAAGGTTTGAATATATATAAGTGCTTCTTTGCCTTTTTCCTTTGTTGCTCAGATGGTAAAGAATCTGCTTGCATTGCAGGAGTTCGATCCCTGGGTCAGGAAGTTCCCTTGAGAAGGGAATGGCAACCCACTCCAGTATTCTTGCCTGGAGAATTCCATGGACTGAGAAGCCTGGCGGGCTACAGTCCATGGGGTCGCAAAGAGTCGGACACGACTGAGCGACTTACACTTTCACTTTTCTTTGCCCTTTTCAGGAGAGGAGTCCCTTGTCTTCATTAGCTTCTCCATGGAATCTTTGATCTCAAAAAGGAAATGAAAGTCTGCCCTGGTGTGGCCCTCAGCCAGGTCGACGTAATCATTTGCTGCATAGTCTTATGCATTCTCAGTGGAGAATACTCACTGCTCTGTTTCTGAACGCCCTTGTTATAATTCTTACAATGCATTTGTGATCATGCATTTGCTGTCAGAGATTTGCAGGAGAGCTGGTTGGGGCTTATCGTTCAGTGAGTCACTGTAAAGCAACTCTGCCACCATTCCCGTCCCCCTAAGTAGGGCTACATGTTTTGGACCAAGTGTAAGAGTGAGGCTGTGATGGCTCTGAAAAGAAGGAAGGAAAAGACCGTAGTGAGTACTTTTTCTGTATTCACTAAGTCTGAGGATTGTTTTGGCATGTCAGCTTACACCCCATAGACCTTCACATTCTTGGGATGCTTGCCCTCACCTTTCCCAACTTTGCTAATTCATATTTCAGGTCTCAACCATTCCTTTCCCCAGAGAAGGCTTCCATGATCAATATCCCTGGGAAAAGACCATAGACTCATGTTGTGAAATATGGATTTTGTTGCTTACTGAGAATCTTTATACAGGAAAAGGAGTTGGCCACCAGCTGGAAACTGGAGGCTGTCACTGCAGTCTTAATTCTTGGATTAACCCGAGGTTGCCCTTCAACCCCAGCTCTTCCCAGAAGCATTCTGGTTTCCACAGGGAGGGTAGGGCTTGTGTTCAGCAGCAAACAAGCTTCAGTAGGCCATTATATTTTGGAAAAGAGAATGGGCAGTTTGAAAGCAAGGAGAGTCACAGTGTTCCTTTGGAAAACCAAGGGCGACGAAGCAGACTGCCTCATTGAAAACAGTCAGGATGAAAGTTCCAGGGGATAAAACATTAAGAATTTCTTTCAATGAGTTTTTTAATTTTTAGAAAATATAATAGTGTTCTATTGATTTTTTTAAAAGCTAGATTTCTCTTCAAATACATTCTTATTATCTGCCCATATATTTTGTTTATGGCATTATCACAATTACAATGAAATAATAACATTTGTATAATTTTATGTTTAACGGCTTTTTGTTTGCCTTTGTCCATAAGCTCTGCAAAGGAAGAGTCTGTCTGTCTTGCTCATTGCTTAGCAAGGCCATGCACATAGTAGATACCAAAAAATATTTAATACATGAATGGAATGATTAGTTAGTTCGTTAGTTAATATAGAATTGTGATTTTGTGTCTTTTCCAATGAGAACCAACCTTTGACCACACCAGTTAATTGTCGTACAGAATATGGTTCTCAAAATAGATTCTCTCAACCTCCGCACAATCGGCATTTGGGCAGGATAACTCCTTGCTGTGGGGGGCTGTCCTGTGCACTGTAGGATGTTTAGTAGCATCCCTAGCCTCTACCTACCAGATGCCAATGGCAGCACTCTCCCTAAACTGTGACGACTGACAAAGCATTTCCAGACCTTACCAAAAGTCCCTGAGGGCCTAAAATCGCCCCCCACTCCCTCCCTGGCTGAAAACCACTGCTTAAAGCAAGAAGAAAATCACAAGTGGCATTTCTGACTCTGGGACAGGATGACACCATCACTGAATGGAAGCCTTCACTGAATGCCCTAAAAGCTGTGCAACTGAGGTGATACTCACCTGGGCATTCCCCTCCCCTGCACCACTGTTGGCTGCAATAAATCTGTAATCCAAAAAACTCCTTGGTTTTTGCACATTAATGTTTTTTAAAATTATCTTAATTTCTTAGTGAAAATACCTTTTGAAAAATCCCAACTTTATCTCAAACTAAGAAGAGGAGGAACTTTATTTTGATTTTATCGCAATTCAGCAGGACAGTTACCTGAGGCTGAGACAGATGGGACCCTAGAAAAGACCACGGATTTGGGTCTGCTGGGATGTGACTCCCGATACACCTGGGCCACGCCACACACAGAGCTTCTGGCAGCTGCCCCCAGACAAGCAGCAGACCACAGGGAAAGGCGGCCGAGCTCCTGGGAGTCAAGTTCATCAGAGTAGAGGCGCCAGAAACTGCTGCGTGACCTGAGGTTCGTGTTTTCACAGTTTCGGGTCTTTCTAAATAAAACATGAACAATGGGGAGTTTGGAAGGAATAATGGTTTCTGATGAGGTGGGAAGAAATATTTTTGCTTTCAAAATTAATTAGAGCTCTGTCTGCATCCTGGGGGAGCTGAAGAATTCATTTCTGTAGGAAACCTGGTCATTTATGGAAGAAGACATGAAGAATGAAGGTGCAAACTGAACGAAAAGTAAAACTGAAATGTACGAGACTATGTAATTTTAAAGTTTTCGGTCACAGACCTAAAGTTGCGAGCTCCCATCCTATTGGGTAGCAGCCAGTTTTGGGAGTGGGGAGAGCTCATGGACTTTTCCGGTTGATGGTCCTCTTGACAGGCGTGTTCTGTGAGGACTACACATTCCATCAATTGAAGTGTAACTCGCTATCAGAGCGGGGTTGCTCCTTTCTCTTTCCCCGATATGGCTCCAGGAGCGGCCGAGGCGCACATCCCCGAGGCACTGGGGAGACGGGGCTGGGACTGGCTTGTCTTCCTGCTGTCTCCCTTGCAGGCCAGTCAGCGCTGTCCTTGGGTGTGGGCTGGTTGGCACCCACTAAGCTGGGGGTGAGTCTGGGTCCTTCTGAGCATCCCGCTGACATCTGCAGCCGGGGAGCTCACCCGCCTTCTCTCTCAGCTTGGTTAAGGTCGTCAGCACTGGGCCACCTCAGTCCTCGGCTGGTGGCTAAAGAGCCAGGGTAGGTCTGGCCGCTAATCTCAGCTGCCCCCCGGCCCACCGTGAGTTCCCGGCCTCAGGCTTTCTTCGCCTCAGCCTCGCATAGTGACCGCTCGCGTGGAAAGTCCCCCAGCTTGAATCTCACCTACTTTCAAGCAGCTGTTCCTGAGAAGGACAAGCTCCCTTTGCTGTCTGCTCTGACCGACTTGAAGGCCTCCCTCTTCGAGAGTAATCCAGTGTCTCCAAACGTCCTTTCGCCACCTGCTCCACAAACTTGAGCCCCTTCCTCTCCCCATATCCGCCCCGGGTCAGGCGGCGGGCTCCCCGCGCCATCACCTCCCAGCCGCCCTTTGTAGCAGGTACCTTTCTTCCCCTCAGATCTCTCCCGCTAGAATAACGCTTTCCTTTTAGCCCGCTAGATTCTGCTCTTGATATGTTAATGATGGCTTATGGAGCAGAGAAATTTCTTCTCTTGACAAAGACTGGCTCTTAAGACTATTGTTTCATTTCTGACAGCTCCGGAAGTCAAAAGTTGAATCCTGCTCTCCCCTTCCCCTTTGCCTTCCTACTGCTATGACCTTCATCCTCCCCAAGGCAGGCAGGCAGCTCTGGCAGAGCAGAGAGGCCACGGATAAAAACCAGGAGAGAGAAAGGTGAAATTTATTATATTCATAAAAAAAATAAAGTCTATCTCGTCATTTCCACGTCCCTTGTTAGTGGGACATTAGGTGTGAAAGGTAAGGTCCAGGGTCGCTACTGTGGTGTGGGGAGGACAGGGCATGACAAGGTCGATACGCTTCTCTCTGGGGTAAGGAGATTTTTCTCATGGAAAATGACTTCTGGCCTCATCTGGAGACTTATTAGAAAGTAAACCATGTGTGAGAGAGGAAAAGAAACCGGAGAGCTGGGACGATGGGTCTTCAGTGAGCTGGCAGGAGACAGGACCTCGGGAAGAGGGTCGGCCGCCGTGGGCACTCCCGGTGGGAGTGGAGGCTGAAGGCGGGAGGAAGGGGGGCACCGACATCTGGCTTCCCCCCCTCTGCCACTCCCTGTCACCTCTGCAGCAGCACAGCCTCAGAGAAGGAAGCTCCAGCTGTGGGCCTGTTGGAGGAAGAGGGGGTCCTGAAAAGAATGGGGGTTTAGTGATGAAGTGATCAGAAGCAATTGAGAAGCAGCAGAGAGTGTGGAGCTGAGTGCTGCCAGGCTACGACTAGGACAGGTCTCTTTCCTGCTGCCAACCCTCACCTGGGTACTTCCAGGTCTATACAAAGGGCTTGAGTTTCTTTAAAATATTAAACGGGAATGTGGTAGATTTTAAATGGCCTCTCACTCTTGGTCCACTCTGCCTCCATTGAGGGGTGGCGTTTATTTCCCACAATCTCAAGTCTGGTCTGGCCCTGTGACTGCTTCAGTTGAGAGAATGTGGTGGGAGTGATGCTGTGCCCACCCCAGACCTAAGTCTTTGAAAAGCCCAGCGGCTTAGCTTTTCAGATCCTGCGTCATCGTGTAGCTATCGTAGGGGAAGAGAAAAATCTTTCCTTCTATCCTCCTGGGTCGGGAAGATCCCCTGGAGAAGGAAACGGCAACCCACTCCAATATTCTTGCCTGGAGAATCCCATGGACAGAGGAGCCTGGTGGGCTACAGTCCACGGGGTCGCAAAGAGTCGGACACGACTTCACTTTCACTTTCTCTATCTTCCTACAATCTCTTTACCTCAGCAGGACGCACCATGTCTGACAAAACTTAGATTAACAGGACAAAAACAAACAGAAGCTTATTGACAGGTATACCATGCATGAGCTTCCCTTGTGGCTCAGACGGTAAAGAATCTGCCTGAAATGCAAGGGACCCAGGTTTGACCCCTCGGTTGGGAAGATGCCCTGGTGAAGGAAACGGCAACCCACTCCAGTATTCTTGCCTGGAGAATCCCATGGACAGAGGAGCCTGGTGGGCTACAGTCCACGGGGTCGCAAAGAGTCAGACACAACTGAGCGACTGACACTTTCACACCTGAGCTCACTCAGAGGTGGGTAAATCAAAGGAGTGGTTAAAACCTGGGCTCAGATGGCATCTTAGTAAAGGGACGATAAATTTTGTAGGGAAGTGACAGGACAAAGGAAATGAAAGGGAACCGAAGCGCTCCTGACTCTGACTTAGGCACCTTCAGAACCACTTAGGCAGAAAAATAAATGTTTGCACAAAAATGTCACAGAAAGACAAAGGAGAAGGAACATTTCAAACAGGTAGGAAATGTGTGGCCGTCTGGGTGGTCCCAAAGTTCTTGCCAAGTTGTGCTTTGGGAACCTCTTGGAGGAATGGAAAGAAAAGATCTGAAGCCAGGTTCTCGCTTTGAGTTCCCTTCTACCCAGGGTGTAGTGTAGGTAATTACCTTGTATTTTCTCCTCTTTCTTCTGAAGCTCTCAACTCAGCTCAGAGCTTCTTCATTGTTGTTAAAATTAAATCCAAGATAGCAACTCTCTTTTGTCATTTCTGTATTAATGGGAAGGTGAAATTCTACAAAAATGCTTAACTGTTTTCAAAAGACTTCTCCTATATTGCCCTCAGAAGAATTTTATCATTTTTATTTGACTTGCTAGAAAATAAAGGTTAATAGAGGTTAATTTATCAAATGTCACATAATACGTCTGAAATTAAATCTGTCCACCTTTATGGTCCCTTAAATTAAAACTACCATGATATTCTGACTTTCAAGGATTTGATGCATTGTTCTTAACAGAACCTAGGACTAGCAATTTTCTGGAGAGCCTGGCAGCATGTGCTGTCTGATTCCAGAATACAATTTCTATTTCCTACTCTGTAGGGAACTGTCTTTATTATCCTCCCACAACTACGTCATTTTTGCTTTCTCTTTACTTTTATCCTTATCCAAATGTTCTCCACTATACTCCCACGTAACGGTTACGGGCTCCCACATATGTGGATATCATCTTGGCATACTGCATTAATCTCTTTCCCCTCCACCCTAGCCTCTTTCCTTTGACAAGGTACAGCCATTTATGCCCAAGCCTGCCTCTACTTGCTCCACTATATGATACCTATATTTCCTTTCTTATATTGAAACCTTAAATTCACCTAGTTTTTGCCTCTGGTCTCCTGTCTCTCCCCCTCCAGCCCCTTCAAATAAATCTGATTACCCACCAAGCCCGCCCTGACTTTGTGTAAAACCTTGATGGAATTCATCCTCACTTTGCTCTGCCGGCCAGATCCATTGCTCTTCTATTTCCTAGTGCTTTGGGGCCTTGGACCTCCTTCCTAGCTTCCTCCTAGCCCTGTTGACCCATGGCTTGCTGTTGCTCTTCCCGCCTTATCTATGTCCATACTTGTGAATGCTTTATTGAAACATCTGATAAGGATAACTTACATGTCTACTATGTGTCAGTCTGTGGGCTAAGTATTTTACATGGATGATTGCATTTATTCCTGAAGAGGAGGAAAAATAATTTTCTCTCTGCTCTTCTAAGATTTCTGCTTGGAACCCTGTAACAAGAGGCAGGGTAACAGGAAAGAAGTAAACAGAAGTTTACTAACATGTATACTTCATGTGTTTTGGGGAGATAGGCAGGAAAAATTGAGTAACACTCAGGGGTAGTTGAGAATTCAGGCTTAAATGCCATCTTCAGCTAAAGACAAAAGAGAGAAGGGTGTGCAAGAATCCAATCATGGGGATGTGACCAGGAGAAGTAAACAAAAGGAAGGTTCGCTGTGCAGATTTAAATTGGTGCCTTCTCCACTGGTGGATTTCTCAGGATTTAGTCACCTTTCTCTTCTGATACAGAGAGGAAGATAACCTTACAAAGGGGGATTTCCTTATAAATGTAAATTTCCCTTAAAAATGGTAACTTCTGTGTTTTCAGAGCTTCTCTTATGTCTACGATTTCTCAAAATAATCCTGTGCCAAAAAAGCCTAATTTGGGGTGGCATGTTTTGCCAACCTTCACTCCTCAGGAGAAACCTGCGGCGTGTTTTTATTTCCTTCATTTTCCAGGAAGAAGAAACGGAAGCAGCACTCAGCGCTATGAAAGGTCTTTTACACTGTAGTTAAACCTCTTACCTGGATGCCCGCCATTATGCTGGCTCTTTACCTTTACTATTTCAGCTGCATGTAAATCAGTGAGATTAGAATGTCGCTACACACCATATACAAAAATAAACTCCAGTGGATCGGAGACCTGGATATAAGACCTGAAACCATAAAACTAGAAAAGAACACAAGCAGAACACCCTTTGACATAAACCATAGCAATATTTTCTGGATCTGTCTCCTAAGGCAAAAGAAATAAATATTTAAAAATAAACAAGTGGGATCTAATTAAACTTAAGACCTTTTCGCAGCAAAGGAAACCATCAGCAAGAAAGACTACCTACAAAAGGGGAGAACATATTTGCAAATGATGTAACTGAGAAGGGGTTAATAGTCAACAATACAAACAGCTCTTAAAACTCAATATTAAAAAAAAAAAGCACAAACAACCCAATCAAAAAATGGGCAGAAGATCTGATAAGGCATTTTTTCCAAAGAAGACATATAGATGGCTAACAGACATTTGAAAAGATGTTCAATATTACTAATTATTGGGAATGGCTACCCACTGCAGTATTCTTGCCTGAAGAATTCCAAGAACAGAGGAGCCTGTAAGGCTCACAAAGAGTCGGACACACTGACTGGCCAACACTAATAATTAGAGAGCTGCAGATCTAAACGGCAGAAAAATATCCCTTTATGCCTGTCAGAACGGTTATCATCGAAAAAGCCGGCAAATAACACATATTGGTGAGGATGTGAGAGAAGGGAGTCTTCATACACTGCTGGCGGAATTGTGAATTGGTGTAGCCACTATGCAAAACAGTCTGGAGATTCCTCAAAAAACTAAAAATAGAACGATTATATAGCCTAAACAATTGCACTCTTAAGTTTATGTCAGGGGAAAAAATGAGAACACTAATTTGAAAAGATACATGTACCCCAGTGTTCAAAGCAGTACTATCTACAGTAGCTAAGCTATGGAAGCAACACAAATACCCATCAACAGACAGATGGGTGAAGAAGATGTGGTATATATATATCTATATATGTGCGCCATGGAATATTGCTCAGCCATAAAAAAGAGCAAAAGTCTGCGATTTGCAGCAACATAGATGGACGACCTAGAGAATACTGTGCTTAGTGAAATGAGTCAGACAGAGAAAGGTAAATGCTGCATAAAGCCACTTATATGTGGAGTCTTAAAAAAATGCTATAAATGAGTATATGCGCAAAACAGAAGCAGAGTCACAGACACAGAAAACAAACTGTTGGTGACCCAAGAGGAGAGAGAAAGGAGGAAGGGCAGGCTAGGGTGTGGGAGTAAGGGACACAGATTATCACGTGAAGAACAGATAAGCCACAGGATATATTGTGTAGCACAGGAAATTGCAGCCATTATCTTGTAATAACTTTTAATGGAGTATAATCTGTAAACATACTGCTGCTGCTGCCGCCAAGTCGCTTCAGTCGTGTCCGACTCTGTGTGACCCCACAGACGGCAGCCCACCAGGCTCCCCCATCCCTGGGATTCTCCAGGCAAGAACACTGGAGTGGGCTGCCATTTCCTTCTCCAGTGCATGAAAGTGAAAAGGGAAAGTGAAGCTGCTCAGTTGTGTCTGACTCTGAGCGACCCATGGACTGCAGCCCACCAGGCTCCTCCCATGGGATTTTCCAGGCAAGAGTACTGGAGTGGGGTGTCATCACCCTGCTAGTCACCTGAAACTGAGGCCGGCTGGGACCTGGGACCCCTTGCTACAACGCTTGCCCCTGGACAAGTGTCTTCTCCAGCAACAAAATCCAAAGAAACTATAAGGGACCAAAAGTCACTGTGAGCGTGTGCAACTGGGGCACATTATGAACGACAAGACACCAAAAGACCAACAGCCAGTAACAGCAGAGAGCTGCACTGGCACACTTACCCAGCACAGTGCCGGCAGGGGCAGACCACCACAGCCAGCCCCTCGGACCCGACCCCAGGACCCGCTCCGACACCCACCCTTACCCCCACCCCTGCCCCAGGACACAGACCTGGCAAACTGTTACTTGATTGCTTTCTCTCTCGCTGTAGCCTCAGTCCCAATAAAGTCTTGCTTGAATTTCTAGTCTGGCCTTTGATCAGTTTCCGTTGTTTAAGGCAGCCAAGAACCCTGTTAACAAAACTCATATAATGTTGTAAATAATTGTACTTCAATAAACAAATGTAAACACATTAAAGTAACATCAGTTCAGTTCAGTTCAGTCACTCAGTCGTGTCCGACTCTTTGCAACCCCATGAATCGAAGCATGGCAGGCCTCCCTATCCATCACCAACTCCTGGAGTTCACTCAAACTCACGTCCATCGAGTCAGTGATGCCATCCAGCCATCTCATCCACTGTTGTCCCCTTCTTCTCCTGCCCCCAATCCCTACGAGCATCATGGTCTTTTCCAATGAGTCAACTCTTCACATGAGGTGGCCAAAATACTGGAGTTTCAGCTTTAGCATCATTCCTTCCAAAGAACACCCAGGGCTGATCTCCTTCGAATGGATTGGTTGGATCTCCTTGCAGTAACATGGACCCAGCTTAACCGCCAGTAGCAAATCCAGCTGCCAACAAGGGAGCTACAGAGCCCTTTAGCTTAACACTGGTGCCATGAGATCAGTCATATGAAAAGTTAAATCGTGCCAACTAGCATCTTACATACAGAATTCTAATATTAATTGCAATAGATTTTAAGCCTCTTTATAGTAAGAATAATATTTTTTTCATTTTTTGTCCTCCACAGCACCTATTTCAATACTTATTTAAACATAAATAGACTGTGGGCTTCTTAGGAAAGGGATTTTCTTTTCATCTTATTTTAAACTGTATCTAACAGTATCTAATATGAATTTGGCACAAAATAACACTCAATACATTTTTTCATAAATTGAAAAAAGATTCGACTTGACTGAATCTAGACTCATGAAAAATTAAACATTTGGGTTGTGATGAATCAGTCAAATAAACCATAATCAAAATAGTGTTCAAATATTTTATAAAAAGATACTGACAGGTTTTAGATAAAATTTTGAATCAGCTCTTGGAGGGGAGGGTGGCTTAAAGCGATTCATTTGTGTATTCTGGGCTTTATTTTCCTCAAAAAGACCAAAATCTCTGGGTTGGAAGATCATCTCTACAGCCTCTTCCAGCTCCAAATTCCCATGATGACGATTTGTACAATCCGAAAGGAGGTAGGTATATAAGCAGATGCTGGTTCATTAACTGAAGGCCGAATGACTTTTTGTAAAAGAATAAACCATAAACGAAGCAGGCTCCAAGATGGTCTCCATAAATTCCCATCTCCTGATAGCCACACCCTGCCTAGTCACCAATCACGTCTTAATATGGTTGGTCTGTTTGACCATTCACATACAGCAGAAGTAATTGTCGTTTTCTTGACCAGGTTATAAAAATAAAATGTGAAGAACTGAAGCCTTGTGACCACATCTCAGTGAGTGCTTCTGAAAGTGGGCTCTTCTCAAAGCCTTAGTCAAGCTTTTAGAAGATGGCAGCTTGACTGCGACTTCAAGAGCCAGAACCATTTGACTAAGCTGTTCCTGGGTTCCAGATCTTTAGAAACAATATGAGATAATGTATTTTTTGTTGTCTTAAATGGCTAAATTTGGGAGAAATTTGATACACTTTTTCATCCCAAATTCCTCTCCCCGCCCCCATCTTAGGGCACATGACCATGTTAATTTCACCATTTCTGGCAAACTATGCAATTGTTTGGCATCATAAGCTTCGTAAGAAAAGATACAGGTTAGTGCCAGCATTTCCTTAGCCACTTCCTTTTAAAACTCAGCTACACTCAAGACATAACTTAAAAAGAAAAAAAAAAAAAGCTACATTATTGCGTGTAGCTGTGGTCTCATCATGTTTTCCACCTCTCCTGTTTCAGGATTACACCTTGCCTTTGCCAGAAATCCCCTTCTCTCATGGCTGTCCAATCGCTGTGTTAACCCCTGTCATGCTTCCTTGCTTGGTCTTCCTATGAATCAACTGATTGCTTTAACACAAACATATTCAGAAATGAACATATTGCTCTTTCAGTACTTCTCCAAGTCATATAATTGCTTTTTATTTCATGACAAAATGACCTTTAAGAACTTTGAAGATTGTTTTTGGGTCTAAGAAATTTTAAAAATCAACATAAATGAAATTCAACTGCTGTATGCATTCAAACCGCCACCTTAGAAAGGTCTTAGAACAGCTCCTGGCATACATGTTCAATAAAACTATTATTTATATAGAAGTTCTGGTTGACACCCTATTATACAGACAAGGAAATGATTAATGTTAAGGAAGTGCTTAATACCTAGAGACCAAACATGAAAGACATACCCACTTAGGCTCTTCAGTGGATGTCAAGTTCAGAATAGCTCCCTTAGTTCCAACCAAAACCCCCCCACAACAGTGCTTTCTTCACCGTCTGCTGTAAAGAGTCATGAATAAAGTTGCTCTCTTAAATGCTTCCTGATATGCCAGAGGAAAGTCACTGCACAAAGTGACTCAGAAACTTCTGTGGACAGGAATGGTTACCGACACATCGCTAGGCCTTTGGGCAAACACATTTCTTAGATTTTAAACTTGCAAATTTCTGTCCCATGTCTGTAGGAAACCAGATATGCATCTAACCCAATCTGTAAAGCTACAGGCTTCGAACAGGACCTTACATCAGGGTACACATAGACCCGTGATGCAGTCTGGTGGTATAAATTCTGGTAAAACCAGGAATTACTAACTTACACAAAGAAAGCACCAGTAAGGGCATAGTGCGTCTGCTCTGAAATGGAACTGTGAGGGCAATCCGGGAGGAGAGAGAAGGGAAGTCCCAGGGATCGGGACCCTAAGGAGAATCCCAATAGCCTAACCCCTCAGAAAAGAGAAGAGAAATGAACACAAAGCAAGATGCTCTGTGCTTAGAGACTCACTAAGGCATTGCGGGCGTTCAGTTACTAAGTCATATCCAACTTTTTTGTAACCCCATAGACTGTCACTCACCAGGTTCCTCTGTCCATGGGATTTCCCAGGAGATAATACTGAGTGGGTTGCCATTTCCTTCTCCAGGGGAACTTCCCAACCCAGGGATCAAACCCTCATCTCACCACTGAGCCATCAGGGAAAGTGAAGTTGCTCAGTCATGTCTGACTCTTTGCGACCCCATGGACCGTAGCCTATCAGGCTCCTCCGTCCATGGGGTTTTCCAGGCAAGAGTGCTGGAGTGGTTTGCCATTTCCCTCTCCAGGGGATCTTCCTGACCCAGGAATCGAACCTGGGTCTCCCACATTGCAGGCAGATGCTTTACCGTCTGAGCCACCACCGGGGAAGCCCACATTAAAGCATAAAATACTGTAAAATAAGGTTTTACTCCAAATTCACTTACACTTCTGGCCTCCTCATCCTAGACTTTTTGAGAAAAGGAATGGATTAATCAAGAAATGTATTCCAAGCTTCCATTTCTAGATTTTAACAGTTACAGCTAAAAGGTGAATTTATAGCCATCATAATTTTTCTTGCACCAAAGTCATAATACCCTGAAAGTAATTGTGCAGACAATTACTTATGGGTCAGAACTAAGGCCAATTAAGGTTTTGGAAAATGATATTTCCTTTCTCTTTCTTCCTTTTTTCACCTGATGAATTCATTTTGAGGAACCAAATTTTATTTTGCTTTTTTTTTCCTGTCTTTATTGAGGAATAACTGACAACATTTGTATATACTTAAGACATACAATTTGATGTTTCAGCATACATATATACTGTAAAATAATCATCACAATCAAGCTAACATAGGAAAACGATCTTTTCAAATATATTTGAGATGCAAACTTCCCTCATGATTTTTCAAAAGAAATGAAAGCAAAGTGTAAAAAATTTGAATTATGGCATTCTTACAACATGAAAAAGCATTTACTTGATGTTGTCTAGACAAGCATTTAGAGAACAGTAATAGTGTTATTTATTCTTACTTTGCCACCTATTGAGAGAAATATATATCAATTTCATGTCGTAAATAAGTCGCTGAAGGTGATTACATTCCTATTTTTTTTCAAGTGATAAAGGAAATTAGAAATTTAGCATAAAATGTACATTTTCATACCCAGGCAGACCTTGGAGAGCAAAAGGCCTCTTACAGTCTCATTCTAAAGAAACTAATAATGTCCTCTGCATGCATTAGTCAGCTGTGGTCGTGAGCTTAGGTGGTCATGTGCACCCAAAACACATGTATCTAATTGACCCAATACCAGTTTTGTTTTGCTTTGCTTTTTTTTACATAAAAGTCACCCATAAACTTAATAGATTAAAACAGCAAGCATTACTAAGCTGGTCTTGGTTAGGTTCACTCATGAGTGTCTGGGCAGCTGCCGAGTTAGCTAAGCGGCTCTGCTTCTGGGGGTGGGCTTATCCCTCAGCTGGGACAGTTCAACCCTGCTCTACATGTCACGTGGCCTGAGCAAGCCAGCGGACCTCTCTGATCCTCTCTGCTGGTCGTTCTCATTAGCACGAGGTGTGTCGTTACTTCTCTTGCTCACACTCCAGCAGGCTGCTTTCCTCTCCAGCTACCCTGCCCTCTGCCCGTTTTCATGGTGAAATTCTTCCAGAAAGGAGTCTAGACTCGTCTTCAGTTCCATTCTTACTGTCCCTGCTAAGATCTACAAAAGGTTTTGGCCCTCACCACTCCACGCAGACAGCTCTTGTCAAGATCACCGATAGCCTTGAGGTCGTCCAGTCCCGCGACCCATCCCCGTACTCCTCTCACCTGGCCCGTCGCAGCACGTGATGCATATCGTCACCCCTTCTTGGAACACTTCCTTCTCCGCACCCCCTGGCTGTCCTTACTCACCAGCTTCTCCCTCCAGGCCTCTTTTGCTGGCTCCATCACATCTTCCTGATCTCGGACTGGCAGTTTCTTCAAGCTCAGGCCTTGCCTTCCCTCCTCCCCTTTCCTCCCTCCCCTCTTCTCTCCTCTGTACTGATTTCCTTGATCTCATCAGTTCTCCTAGTTTTTCGTTCATTTGCTTGTTTGTTGGCCACGCCCTGCGACATGCAGGATCTTAGTCCCTCAACCAGGGATTGAACCCACGCCCCTTGCATTAAGAGTGCGGAGTTCTAACCACTGGACTGTCAGGAAATCCCCCAGGTCTCCTGGTTTTAAGTATCATCAATAATTCTACATTTATATCCATATCCTGAACCTCTACCCCAAATCCAGACATTTATATCCACCTATCTACCAGATAGCTCCACTTGGATGCTCTACTTCCTATTTATTTTTGCAACAAATGATTGCAAACCTAGTGACTTTAAAGCAACACCAAAGACTCCCCTGGTGGTCCAATGGTTACGAATCCACCTGCCAATGCAGAGGACACAGGTTCTACCCCTGCTCCAGGAAGATTCCACACGCTGGGGGACAACTGAGTCCTAGCACCACAGCTGCTGACGCCTGCCTGCTCTAGAGCCTGTGCTGTGCAGCGAGAGAGGCCATCGCAAGGAGGAGCTCTGCGAGGAGGAGGAGCTCCCGCTTGCGGCAGCTAGAGCAGGACCCTGCACGGTAACGAAGGCCCAGCGCAGCCAATGCTGAATGAAGAAAACATTAAAAAACCCACCAATGTATTACCTTACGCTGCTGAAGGTCAGAAGTCCAAAATGGGTCTCATTGGTCTAAAGTCAAGCTGCCAGCAGGGTGGCGTTTCCTTCTAGAGGCTCCAGGGCAGAATCAGTTATCCTGTCTTTTCCAGCTTCTAGAGACTGCTTGCATTCCCTTGCTGTCGGCCATTTCTCTCTCCGAAGCCAGCACCGTCCAGTCAGGTCTTTCTCACACTGCGTCACTCTGACACTGCCCCCTCCGAGGCCCTCTTCCACATTTAAACTTGCGATTACATTGTGTCCACCTGGATAACGCTATCTCAAGGTCAGCTAATTAGCAGCCTTCATTCCCTCTGCCCCCTTCATTCCCCTCTGCCATGTAGCTACACGTATTCACAGGTCCCAGGGGGTAGGATCCAGGTGGCCCCTGTGGGAAAGCCATCGTCCTGCCTCCCACAGATGTTCTGTCATCATGTCAGACCTAACAGATCAAAACTGAACTTCTGATCTTAGCAACCCTGATCCTCTCCAAGTTTCCCCCAACTTCAGTCAATGCCAACCTCACCCTTCCAGTAAGTCAGGACAAAAAGCTCAGAGTCATTCTTACTCTTCTCCATCTCATATCCAAGTGAAGTGAAAGTTGCTCAGTCATGTCCAGCTGTTTGCAACCCCATGGACTATACAGTCCATGGAATTCTCCAGGCCAGGCTACTGGAGTGGGTAGCCTTTTCCTTCTCCAGGGGATCTTCCCAACCCAGGGATCAAACCCAGATCTTCTACATTGCAGGCAGATTCTTTACCAGCTGAGCCACAAGGGAATCTGCTAGCAAATCCTAGGGATTCCACCCACAAGATAGTCTCAGAATCTGATGATTCTCACCACCTCCATTCAACTATACTGGTACAACCCCCTCTCATTACCAACTGCATTATTGTTAATAGTCTCCATGGCCCCCAGATAATTATAATAGCCTCCTAACTCATCTCTCTGGTTCCTGCCCTAGCCTACCAACACCCCATCTACTGCCTGCCCACACACAGTCTATTCTTAATATAACATCCAGATGATATTTTTACAACACAAGTCACATCATATAGTTTCTCTGTTCAAAACCTTCTCAGCTCCAAAAAGTTATTGTCTGCAAAGCCCAGGGAATCCAGCTATTTTCCTGACCTTTTCTATTTCTTGCTTCACTCCACTAATGAAGGCCTTCCTGCTTCGTTTGAGACACTCTAGGCAACTCCCCGGGGCTTTTGCTTTCGACAGTTTACTCTTTGGGGCATGATCTTCTCCCAGGGCTTTACCTGGGTCTCTCTTCATCTGCCTCAGTGTTTTGCTCAAAAGTCACCTTCTCAGTGACGCTCTCACTGCCTGTAATCCTTTACTTTAAATTGCACGTGCGTACGTGCACACAAACACACACAGAATCCTCCTTTCATGCTTTACTTTTTCGATATCACCAGTTTCTAACTTACCATATAATTTACATATTTGTAGTTTTTTTTTTCTCTTACCACTAGATGGTAAATTCCACAAAGCCAGGAATGACTGACGTATTCCTAATTCTTAAGCCAATTATCGGGTCATAGTAGAGACTCAATAAATAATAGTTGAATAAATGACTCTGCCTCAGTTTCTTTAGGGGCTTCCCTGGTGGCTCAGTGGTAAAGAATCTGCCTGCAATGCAAGAGGTGCTGGTTCAATCCCTGGGTCGGGAAGATCCCCTGGAGAAGGAAATGGCTAGCCACTCCAGTACTCTTGCCTGGGAAATCCCACAGATACAGGAGCCTGGCAGGCTACAGTCCGTTGGATCACAAAAGATTAAACCACCACTTCAACCAACTTTTTTATCACTAAAATGGGAATGACTGGACTAGTAACTACATCACTGGGTCCCTGGGAGAATTAAATAAATTAATCTATGAAAAGTGCTTATCCCAAAGCCTGCCATAGAGAAAGCATGTTTGCTCTTATAAACTCTCTACTGTTTATACTGATTCTTCTCTTCTTACTCAATGAGCAACCAAATAGTACCACTCAAGAGGTAACAAACAGTAACACATTGAGATTACAACTGCGTCCTAGCAACGAAGATATGTGTAAATACTTGGTTCGTTAATATTTTTCTTTTGGATGTATCATGGTAACAGGGACAAAGGAATTAAACTTTCAGCTCTCACCTGTTCAGAACGAACCACAAAGGACCAAACCACAAACAGCTGACACAGATTAACTAAATCCTCATGACTCTGTGGTTCCATATTCTTTGGTCATTAGTTGAATTTACGTGATAACTTTCAAGCCTAGAACAGGCACCATATTTTCCCAGTTTGGATACTGGCAGAATCTGAAGACCATATTAATCTTATTTCAAAATGTCAAAATTCCAGTATTCAGAGCATTTGAAGCTGTGCAAATATTCTTTGATAATACTTTAAAAAATAAAATTATAATTGGTTTTATTCCTTTAACCTCTTGTGGAATCTTACCAAATTAAACCCCAGAGTTTCAAGCAGAAAACTTATTACATTTTCACATCAGTGAGGCTAAAAAAAAAAAAAGTTATTATCTAGAAGCAGAAACTCAATGAAGAGTCAAATCTCAAACTTACACACCCATGAAAATGAACGTTTCTCCTGACAAGGCAGGTTGAACATTGCTGATGTGTGGCTACTGGGTGGTCAGTCTTATTCTTTCCCTAACAAATATAAAGCACTTAAAAAATCAGTTTTATAATAGATAGGATCCTGTTGTCTGTATGTCTTTCTTGAATATTGTCTCTGCTATTTAATTCCGTTACTTCAGACAGATCTCTATGACATTTGACTCTTATAACACACTCTAACCCCAGGTTGTGAATACTGCTGTGTGACTGCTCAGATAATCCACTGCACGTGGCTATCTAGTTAAGGGGGCGAGTGAGGCTGAAAGATACTTGGTTTTACTTATTTTTAATTCTAAAGCTTGATTGTTGGTACAGGCATACCTCATTTCATTGCACTGTGCAGATACTGTGATTTCCACAAGTTGAAGTTTTGTGGCAACCCCGCAACAAACGAGTTTATTGGTGCCATTTTTCCCAACAGCAGTGCCTCACTTCCTGTCTCGGCGTCACATTTTGATAATTCTTACATTATTTTAATATTTTTCTTTATTGTTATATTTATTACAGTGCTCTGCAATCAGTGACCTTTGGTGTTACTATTACAAAAAAGATTACAACTCTGAAGGCTCATATGGTGATTAGCTTTTTTCCAGCAATAAATTATTTGAAAATTAAGGTATGCACATTGTTTAGACTTAATGCTAGTGCATATTTAAGAGGCTACAGTACAGTGTACACATTTTAAAACTTTTTTTTTGGCCACACCTCATGGCATATGGGATCTTAATTCCCTGACCAAGGACTGAACCCACGTCCCCTGTGTGGGAAGCGTGAAGTCTTCATTATTAAACTGCCAGAGAAGTCCCTAAACATGACTTTTATGTGCAGTGGGAAACAAAAAATTTGTGTGGCTCACTTTACTGCAATATTAGCTTTATTGCAGTGGTCTGGACCCGAACCTACAGTATCTTTGAGGGATGCCTGTACTAAGGATAAACCCCGGAAGACTCAGAGCATAAGCGCTTGGCAGAAATGACACAACTGGGAAGAACAGATGATAATATCACAGAGAACATAGGATGACAGTGAGCCATACACTACCAATACCTATATCATTCATGAGACCCTTCCAGAAATTTAGATCAGGCCTGAGAAGGGGAGAAAATTGAGAAGAAGGTGGAAAGGAAAACCCTGAATGTGGCAATTTATCTAAATAAAATGAATTTTTTCAAAAATGACTGAATTATACTGATTTAGTAAGACTCTGCTTTTGCAATCTGCTGAAGAGAAATTGGGGACTTTTGATCCAAACTTAATTTTTAAGTATATTTTTTAAAAACTGAATATATATATGCCTGAGTAATAAGTCTGGGACTGTCAAATTTACATCCAGCACATTAGCATTTATTAAATATCTAAGGCAATGGCAGCCCACTCCTGTACTCTTGCCTGGAAAATCCCATGGACAGAGGAGCCTGGTGGGCTGCAGTCGATGGGGTCGCTGAGAGTCGGACACAACTGAGCGACTTCACTTCCACTTTTCACTTTCATGCATTGGAGAAGGAAATGGCAACCTACTCCAGTGTTCTTGCCTGGAGAATCCCAGGGACGGGGGAGCCTGGTGGGCTCTATGGGGTCACACAGAGTCGGAGATGGCTGAAGTGACTTAGCAGCAGTAGTAGCATAGCATTGCAGCCACTACACGCAGAGCCTTATATGCATTATTACACTTAGTCATTCCAGGGAAATATTAATAAGTAGTCTGAGAAGCTGGCTGTGTGCTTTCTACTTGCCTCTCCAGATCCTTACCTTCCTCGCTCTACGGTAAGAAAGGCTGACTGATAAGAGCCAGATCAAGGAGCCACCTTACCCTCCTGCTTCTTGCTGGGTGTGGCCAATAAGAGAGCTGTGGAAAGGGAGCTCAGGGTCCTCATTCCACTGGGCCCCTTTTGTCACATTGCCATGGGTTGTCTTCATCCCTCTATTGAAGGCGACAGGCTCCCAGCAGGCAGCCCTCCCTATTGGTACTGATTTGGAGTAAATATCTGTGTTCCCCAAAGTTCATACGTTAAAGTCCTAATCCCCAGAGAGATGGTATTTGGAAGTGGGGCCCTTGTGGGGCAATCGTGCTTAGATGAGGTCATCTGAGCGCCCATGAAGGGATTGGCTTCCTTGGAAGAAAAGGAAGAGAGAGCAGAGCTTGCTTTCTCTGTCACGTGAGGACACGGCGCGGGCGCTCACCAGGAACCCAATCTGCCAGCACCTTGATCTCGGACTGCCCAGCCTCCAGAAGAGGAGGGGAAACGTCTGTTGTTTAAGCCCCCCGTCTGCGGTATTATATCAGAGCAGCCCCAGCAGACTAAGACAGCTACTGCCTCAGAGTTCCAAGAACCATGGCCTCTGCTGACCTCTCAGGCACAGGGAAGGCAGGGGCCTCCTGAGACTGCTGGTTTGGAAGTGTTGCGCTATTCCCTGTGGCTTCCATGATGCCTGCCCACAATTCTGTAAATTATTATTTTCCAGTGACCCAGTTGGAGTGTGCCTTCCCTTTCCTCCTGGGACACTCACTGACGGGTGTGTATTTCCTAAGCAGAGACTAGGGAATACTTCTCAGCAGGGATTTCCTTAATCTTTGGGTTAAGTGATTTTTAATGCTCTTTCAACTCTGAGAATCTGTGTATCAGCTATACTAATAAAAAAAAAATCACTCATTATATTTTTACTCACTTACACATGAAACAGCAACATTTTCCTGTAAATACTCTTTATATTCTGTTGAACAAAACTACTTTGTCTGTCCTCCAAAAGCTGTTATTCTGTGATCCCTGCATTCAGTTTAAAGAAAACAGAATAAAGAAAAGGCGACTCCCGGCAGTCCAGGGATTAAGACTCCATGTTTCCAGGGCAGAGGGTGTGAGTTCCATCCCTGATTGGGGAACTAGGATCCCACAAACTCTGCAGTGCAGCCAAAAAAAAAAAAAAAAAAGGGAAGAGAGAGGAAAAAAAAGAATGAATTGACAGTCCAGTGTCAGAGCTGGAGGGCAGCCATCAATCCAGAGTTCCCAAGGATGGAGGCCCTGGAGAGTCTGAGCCCTCTCTGCCAGGGATGGCTAGTTTCCTAACTAGAGCTGGGACTCAGAACCCAAGAATGCGGCTCACCAGACCAGGAAGGGTCTTGTCCACAAGCTCAGCCAGGCGCAGGGCTCGCACCTCTTGTGTGCAGGCACAGGTGATGCTCCTGGGAGCATTCACTGTGTGTTCAGCTGCTCCATCAAACCACAGTCTGCAAACTCTACGGTGAAACACAGCGAGGAAAAGTGAACACCAACTCCGTCACCAGTGACATGTCATTTGATCTAATGACTTTCTACTTCAGCTCTCCCTTTAATTTTACACACACACACACACACACACACACACACACACATATACACCACACTCCTGCCAAACACCATTTTCAGGACAGTGCTTCTCAAACCATCTGAATGAAGAACCAGGTTTTCTTTTTCCAACCCATCATGAACTCACATTTTAATAAACTGCAACAAAAAAGAAGAGCAAACTGGAATGAAAAGACACACAACATATAAGCCAAGGTTTCTGTTTTTAGATTCAACATATATAAATTACTGACATATTGCTTTAAAAGTTTCTAAGTGCTCACTTTCAATGCAAAACTTCTTTCCTTAGGGACTGGGTTTTAAAAAGTTTAACGAAGACTCATTTCACATGCCAGCAAGATTATGCTCAACATCCTTCAAGCTAGGCTTCAGCAGTATGTGAACTAAGAACTTCCAGATGTACAAGCTGGATTTAGAAAAGGCGGAGGAACCAGAGATCAAATTACCAACACAACGCTGGATCATAGAAAAAGCAAGGGAATTCCAAAAAAAATCTACTTCTGCTTCATTGACTATGCTAAAGCCTTTGACTGTGGATCACAATGAACTGTGGAATACTTTTAATGAGATGGGAAAATAAGACCACATACCTGTCTCCTGGGAAACGGAAACAACAGTTAGAGCTGGACATGGACCAACAGACTGGTTCAAAATTGGGAAAGGAGCACGTCAAGGCTGTGTATTGTCACCCTGCTTATTTAACTTATATGCAGGGTATATCATGCAAAACACCGGGCTGGATGAAGCACAAGCTGGAATCAAGATTGCCGGGAGAAATATCAACAGCCTCAGATACGCAGATGATACCACCTTAATGCCAGAAAGTAAAGAGGAACTACAGAGCCTCTTGATGAAGGTGAAACAGGAGCGTGAAAAAGCTGGCTTAAAACTCAATGTTCAGAAAACTAAGATCATGGCATCCGGTCCCATCACTTCATGGCAGATAGATGGGGAAAATGTGGAAACAGTGTCAGATTTCATTTTCCTGGGCTCCAAAATCAATGTGGACAGTGACTGCAGCCACAAAATTAAAGATGCCTGCACCTTGGAAGAATAGCTATGACAAACCTAGACAGACCTAAAAAGCAGAGACAAAGGTCCATATCATCAAAGCTATGGTTTTTCCAATAGTCATGTATGGATGTGAGAATTGAACCATAAAGAAGGCTAAGTGCCAAATAATTGACGCTTTCAAACTGTCGTGCTGGAGAAGACTCTTGAGAGTCCCTTGGACTGCAAGGAGATCCAACCAGTCAATCCTAAAGGAACTCAGTCCTGAATGTTCATTGGAAGGACTGATGCTGAAGCTGGAGCTCCAATACTTTGGCCCCCTGATGCGAAGAGCTGACTCATTGGAAAAGACCCTGATGCTGGGAAAGATTGAAGGTAAGAGGAGAAGGCTGAGCCCCGAAGAATTGATGCTTTTGAACTGTGGTTTTGGAGAAGACTCTTGAGAGTCCCTTGGACTGCAAGGAGATCCAACCAGTCCATTCTGAAGGAGATCAACCCTGGGATTTCTTTGGAAGGAATGATGCTAAAGCTGAAGCTCCAGTACTTTGGCCACCTCATGCGAAGAGTTGACTCACTGGAAAAGACCCTGGTGCTGGGAGGGATTGGGGGCAGGAGGACAAGGGGACGACAGAGGATGAGATGGCTGGATGTTATCACTGACTCGATGGACGTGAGTCTGAGTGAACTCCGGGAGTTGGTGATGGGCAGGGAGGCCTGGCGTGCTGCGATTCATGGGGTCGCAAAGAGTCGGACACGATTGAGCGACTGAACTGAACTGAACAGACTGAAGAGGAAGAGGGGGTAACAGAGGATGAGATGATTGGACGGCATCACTGACTCAGTGGACATGAGTTTGAGTGAGCTCAGGGAGATAGGAAAGGTCAAAGAAGCCTTGCGTGCTGCAGTTGATGGTGTTGTGAAGAGCTGGATCCAACTTAGCAACTGAAAAACAACAACAAAGATGAAGACAGTTTAGGTGATACAAACAACCTTTATTTAACACTTCATGAAGCAGACAATCTCCACTCGGAGAATTGCAAAATAGGGCAGAAGGCAGGATGATTTTATAGGACAGCAAATAAAGAACAAGAAATAGAAAACCAGAAAATATCTGATTGGCTGAAGTCACACAGTCAACCTCATATGGAGTAAGAAGGAACAAGGAAGTAAGTATGAAACCCAGACTTGCCTTGGTGTTTGGGGTTGGCTGACTGAGTAGCCTCCATTTCTGGTCAAGCAGAGCATTTACAGGGACATGAAAGTTATGGCAACCCACTCCAGTGTTCTTGCCTGGAGAATCCCATGGACAGAGGAGCCTGGGAGGCTAGAATCCATAGGGTCACAAAGAAGTGGACACGGCTGAGCAACTGAGCAAAAGTTATGAAAGTTACCTAAGTTTTGGTTTGCTGACATGGCACCCAGGGTGGAAGTGGGTACATCTTGGGCCTAGAAATTTGTTCAACAACTGATAACAAATACTTAGTTATGTGCTAACTGGCCATATTTGAATAGCATTGACTTAGATGAATGAAGATTCATCTCTGCAGTGGGTTGCATATATACAGAAGCGTATTATTTCTATCTATACGTATCATACTACACAGACAACATTATCTTTCTGATCTTCAATTACTTATACCTTTAAAGTAAAGCAAATCATTTTTAATATCTTTAAGGAGTCAGGAGTTTGTTTGAAAAGAACTTTCTGCTTCTTATTTTCTTCCACTGATAAATATTCAAAAAAAATGCCAGTCTCCCAGTGGACTCTTGGGTTCAAACAAAAACATAATGGAAACCTCAAATAAACATTTAGGAGTAACGGTCTCTCATACCCAGTGTTTGTCTAGTTCTAATGTGTTGCTGTTGCCTGAATACTGGGTTCACCTCTTGATAGGTGTCGAGCAAAAGATACAACCAAGCCCAAGAGCAGGAAAAGGAAGGACCTACTACTTGCAGCAGGTAAGGAGAACCTTGGGGATCTTTCCCAAAGCAGTCTTCACTACTGTGATATTGGGGAAGTCTTAAGCTAAAGGTACATGCATATATATGAAGAGGCTTGGGTGGTGTAAGCATAGTCATGAAGAAGCTTGAGCAGAAGAGAATTCAGCACAGAATTGGGGTAAAGGTTGCCAGAGTCCAAGCTTTACTTGCTTGAATTCAGAAGGGTCAGAAAAGGTCAATATCATCATTCCTTAGGTTCTGATCAGTCTGGGGTCCTAGTATGTAGTTCAGTTCAGTTCAGTTCAGTTGCTCAGTTGTGTCCAACTCTTTGCGACCCCATGAACTGCAGCACGCCAGGCCTCCCTGTCCATCACCAACTCCCGGAGTCCACCCAAACCCATGTCCATCAAGTTGGTGATGCCATCCAACTATCTCATCCTCTGTCGTCCCCTTCTCCTCCTGACCTCAATCTTTCCCAGCATCAGGGTCTCTTCCAATGAGTCAGCTCTTCACATCAGGTGGCCAAAGTATTTGAGTTTCAGCTTCAATATCAGTTCTTCCAATGAACACCCAGGACTCATCTCCTTTAGGATGGACTGGTTGGATCTCCTTGCAGTCCAAGAGGCTCTCAAGAGCCTTCTCTAACAACACAGTTCAAAAGCATCAATTCTTCTGCACTCGTCTTTCTTTATAGTCCAACTTTCACATCCATACATGACTACTGGAAAACCATTGCTTTGACTAGATGGACCTTTATTGGCAAAGTAATGTCTCTGCTTTTTAATATGCTGCCTGAGTTGGTCATAACTTTCCTTCCAAGGAGTAAGCGTCTTTAAATTTCATGGCTGCAATCACCATCTGCAGTGATTTTGGAGCCCCCCCGAATAAAGTCTGGCACTATTTCCACTGTTTCCCCATCTATTTGCCATGAAGTGATGGGACTGGATGCCATGATCTTCGTTTTCTGAATGTTGAGCTATAAGCCAACTTTTTCACTCTCCTCTTTCACTTTCATCAAGAGGCTGTTTAGTTCTTCTTCACTTTCTGCCATAAGGGTGGTGTCATCTACCATCTTCCAACTTCTCTGTTACATCTTACCACCCTCTGCAGGGTAGGGGACTTTAGTTCCTGCAGAATTTAAACCTGTGTCTCAGATTATTCTGCATATCCCTGGGAGGAACTAGAAGTCTGTTTTAAAGCCAACAGTTTGTTAACTGACTGCTTTTCCTTTGTGTCTGCATTTCTGTACTTCCCTTAAGATTACTAATAACTGAGGCCTAGCAAGCATCGTGGCCAGGCTGAGGTCACAAAGTGGCTTAGGCAAAATAGCTTCTCTTCTGTCAAGAAAGCAAGGGCTGTTTTTCTTTCTCCGGGTGAAACTGAGCAGGACTCTGTGGGGCCCTTCTGCGTACAAATCCTTTCTGTGTCTCCCATTTCTTGTTTGTAGGAAAGAGACTTCAGCCTCACAGACCTTCCCTGAGTACCGAAGAACAGATCCAAATAGTTGCTCTCGGGAAGTGAAGGAATGCAGAAACGAAGGAGGAGCAATCGAAAGACAACACTGCAACGATAGGGCCGTTCTTCCTAAGTGGCACACACAACAGTGTCTTTGGGTTCTCCGGCAGGAACTGAGGTTTCGGCAGGAACTGAGGCAGGAACCCAGGTGTAGGATGGCAACTTTGGGCTGAGCACAGGAGTCCTGGAGCGCCACCCTGTCACTTCATCACCAACCAATCAGAAGTGAAAATGTCAGCCACTCAGTCTCGTCCGACTCTTTTGTGACCCCATGGACTGTAGTCCACCAGGTCCGCTGTTCATGGAATTTTCCAGGCAAGATTACTGGAGTGGGTTGCCATTTCCTTCACCAGGGGATCATCCTGACCAGGGGTCTAACCCAGGTCTCCTGCACTGCAGGTGGATTCTGTACCATCTGAGCCCAATCAGAAGAAAGTCTGCACAAAGTAGAAGAAAACAAAGACTCTGAACCGTCTCCAAATGATCAACTGTGACTGACTTCCCCTTTCTTCCTTTATAAACTCTCATGGTAGAGCAGAATCTTCAGGTTGGAGTCCACCTTCTCCCCAGGTTACTGGCCTCCTGAATAAAGCAATCTTTCTTTTCCAACCAACCCATGTCTCCTAAATATTGGCTTTTGCGAACCTGAGTTTGCTAACATGGGGACCCTCGTCCCTATCTGGTTACATTCCTTGTTAAGAACATTTTTATTCTTAAATGAAATCTTGTTAAGACAGGTGATGTTATAACATCACTTTCTCGCCATGAAAAATAATGAGTTATTAGGAAAATAATGAGTTATTAGGAAACAACAGTATTTCACAAACATCCGTGTTTTACTGCTCCCTGTGAGGCCATGGAAAAAGCAGTATGCCCGAGAGAGGTGAGGAAACCAGTGTTTAACGGTGCAATGATTTGCAAATGTGCAAAGTGCAATTCATTTGTTGAAAAGGTGAGCACAACTGGCTTAAAGTTTTATTTGCTCTAAAAATTCCCTCATCTGACATTGTTTTTATTCCACCTAAATTTCAGGACAAATATAAAATCAGGGGAGAAGCCAAAGAAAAGGCAGGTGCATATCATGAAGGAAGAACAGCCCTGGAAAAAACTCTGAAATTAAAGTGCAAAGGCTGTTGGCATTTACTGTTGGCTGCTCCTCTTAATCCCTTAAAATGCTGAAGACCTATGCATTCCATAAAATGTGCTTAGTGTTTTAACATTCCTACCAATTATACCAAGCAATCTAATTTGACCTCTATTTAACAGAAGCTTTTCTTGGTTTTTCATAACCTTATTACTATACAGCATGAAAAGCAAATGTTACGTTGTGGATGTCACCTGCCATATCAGTAAACAAAGGAGGGTGTGGCCATCAAGACATCAGCCACTGCAGCCACTCCAGCTGTGTGCCCTGAGGGGATCCAGAATGGGAAACCAGAATACCAGTTCCAGATAGCTAAGGTGCATATTGAACGGATGGTTTAAGTGAGCCCAGATTCTTATATCTCCCCATACATGGAAAAGCGCTCAGTTCATTAACTTGAGATGTCTGGTTTTCTTTAATTAACAGTAATCTCTTGATGTTCTGACTATCTGGTTTCTGTTGCAAAAACTTCTATAAATCCCAGCTCCTGCCTTACCTCTTCAGAGCAGCCCCTCAGCTACCTGACAGGCTGCCTTCCAGGCTTGAGTTCTCAGAAATTTTGCTGAACAAAACATAATTCTCAACATTTAGGCTGTACATTTGTCTTCAGTTGACAGGATGATTCTTGATTGACTCCTACACTGGAAAAAAGCCTAAAACTAAGAAACTAATGACTTTATCCTTCCGTTTGTAGGAGAGCAGAATTTGCCACCCTAAATATATCTCTTTGGTGTATTAATTGTTTTAAAGTGGTTATTTCCTGAAAAATGGTAGACAAGGAAAGGGTTCTGGAAACCAAGTAGACGAGTTGCTCTTTTGTAAGACATATTTACATTTGTAACAGAAATCTCTATTTGTGTGTC
The DNA here is from genome assembly GCF_001704415.2 of Capra hircus. NCBI lineage: Eukaryota > Metazoa > Chordata > Mammalia > Artiodactyla > Bovidae > Capra > Capra hircus. Next base: position 5,520,289 of record NC_030812.1, read on the forward strand.
TTCCTCTTTGTACCCAGAAGAGGAAAGCTCTAGAAACTCTTATCAATGGAAAAGGCAAGGACTTAAATCTGCACCCTAATCATTCTCGCTCACTTTGCTTTTCCTGCTAACCTCCTGGTGACTGACTCTCTCCGCACTCAACAACTTCTGTCTTCAGCTAAGGATGGTATTTAAGGTGAGGGCTTCAGCCGTTTGAGGGAGTTACTCGGCTTTCCTGTTAATCTGTCTCAGGTCAGTTTAGTTCTTAGACCAGCCAGAAGAACCTAGAAGAGAAGAGGAGTGTCTTCCTCCCGAGCACCTTCACCCTATAAACACGCACATACTTATACTCCTGACAAACACTGTTTTCCGCTGTTGGGGGAAACACACTGACTGAAACTGCCCACCCTAACCAGGCACCCCAGTAACCATTTGCATGAGCTGTTTTACGAGAGGAAGTCTTCGTAAGGAATACAGAACTAACGAGCCACCACCACCTGGAAGAATCTGGGAAGAGCCCAAAGGAGAAGCCGCGTGTCCTCCCACCTCCCAGAATCCTCCTCTCTGGCTTCCATCTTGGCTGAGCAGCGTGTCCACCGCCAGGAAGGACCCTGAGTCAGAATGATTGCCAGAGACACCCGGAAACCAGTCCATCATCATAAAGCCGAGACTGAGAGCCACACGGCAGAGCAGTCTCCCTGGGCCCCCTCACCCTGCTGCTCTCTGCCCAGGCGCCCCTTCCCAATAAAGCCCCTTGCCTTGTCAGCACGTGTGTCTCCGTGGACAATTCATTTCCAAGAGTTATACAAGAGCTCCCTTTCAGGCCCTGGAAGAGGTCCCTCTTCCCATAACAGTGCTTCTCAAACTATCTGAGGTGAAGAACCAGTTTTTCTTTTCCCAATCCATCATGGCCTTACGTTTTTATAAACTACAACCAAAAAGGATAACTAGGCAAATAGCATAAAGACAAGCACAGTGCCCCCATAGGGCCTTTTTAAGACAATGGAAAAAACCCTGAATATAGGTTATATATTAGATCATTTTATTACATCAACATTGAACTTCTTTGGTGTGCTATAATGTTGTGGTTAAATAGGAGAATGTCCTTTTTCTTAGAAAACACATAAAGTGTTAAGAGATGAAGTATCACGATGTTTGCAACATACTTTCAAATGTGTTACCAGACCAGGTCCATTTGCTTGACCTGAAGCAAGCCAAATGCTGAGATGCGGAGGTTTGTGGCAGAGAGGTTATTTACAAGGCAGCCAGGAAGAGGGGATGAGAGAACAAGGGTCAGGTTTGCCTCCATGAAGGCGAGGGGGTGGGGAGATTTATGTGATAAGCAGGTAGTCCTGGGCAGAGAGGTGATTAGAGGTGATAGGGATAGAATAGGATAGTTATACGGGTAGTTGTAGAAGTCCCAGTAGGGAATTATAGACAGAGAGGGAAACCTCTAGATCTCTGGGAGACAAGTGTAAGTCAGTGATCACTCAAAAAAGCTATGGGAATGTTTGGAATGAAGCAGTCTTGCTTAACTATAAAGTCATACATGAAAATACAAGATATACCCCAGGTCACTAAGTGAAAGAGAACAATCTTACCACCCTTTTGCTGATTTAAATACGTGCTATGACAGTCCCAGCTGACCTCACAGGGTCAGATGTTCTCCTGCCTGATATGAAAGAGACGCTAGTGATGTCTACTCAAAGAATGAGGAAGAAGGCAGTCTTTTATCCCTCTGCCACTTTCCTTCCATCATAAAAATGCAGCCCACTTTATTTTCTTGGTCTCCAAAATCACTGCAGATGGTGACTGCAGCCATGAAATTAAGAGATGCTTGCTCCTTGGAAGAAAAGCTACGACAAACCTAGATAGTATATTAAAAAGCAGAGACATTACTTTGTCAACTAAGGTCTGTATAGTCAAAGCTATGGTTTCTCCAGTAGCCAAGTATGGATGTGAGAATTGGACCATAAAGAAAGCTGAGCACCAAAGAATTGATGCTTTTGAACTGTGGTGTTGGAGAAAACTCTTGAGAGTCCCTTGGACTGCAAGGAGATCCAACCAATCAACCCTAAGGAAAGCAGTCCTGAATAATTCACTGGAAGGACACTGATGCTGAAGCTCCAATACTTTGGCCACCTGATGTGAAGAGCTGACTCATTGGAAAAGACCCTAATGCTGGGAAAGATTGAAGGTGAGAGGAGGAGGAGATGACAGAGGATGAGATGGTTGGATGGCATCACCGACTCAATGGACATGGGTTTGAGCAAGCTCCGGAAATTGGTGATGGATAAGAAAGCCTGGCATGCTGCAGTCCATTCTGTGGCAAAGAGTTGGACATGACTGAACGACTGACCTGAACTGAGCCCACTTAATCTTTGAGGCAGAACTCCCTTGCCTGCCCACTTGCATCTCTCACAAGCGTCCTATGTTAGTAAATCTACTTCCTGCCGACTTCAGTGAGTGAAGTCGCTCAGTCGTGTCCGACTCTTTGCGACCCCATGGACTGTAGCCTATCAGGCTCCTCCATCCATGGGATTCTCCAGGCAAGAGTGCTGGAGTGGATTGCCATTTCCTTCTCCAGGGGGATCTTCCCGATCCAGGAATTGAACCCGGGTCTCCCACGTTGCAGGCAGATGCTTTACCATTCAAGGAGATCAAACAAATCAATCCTAAAGGAAATCAACTAAATATTCATTGGAAGGACTGATGCTGAAACTAAAGCTCCAATACTTTGGTCACCCAATGTGAAGAACTGAATCATTGGAAAAGACCTAGACACTGGGAAATATTGAAGGTAAAAGAAGGGAACGGCAGAGGAGGTAGCACCATTGACCCAATGGACATGAATCTAAGCAAACTCTGGGAGAGAGTGGAGGTCAGAGAAGCGTGGAGTGCTGCAGTCCATGGGTTGCAAAGAGTCAGACACGACTCAATGATTGGATAAAACAGCAAAGCATGATCTGAGGGTGGAGTTTTCAGGTCCTCTGATGTCAAAAGACCCCTGCACAGGCCCAGTTTTAGGGTCAGTGGTCCCAACCATTCAGAGCTGGCTCACACTTGACAAGAGCCCACCCTAAGTTCCTGTAAAACAACAGGCTATGTGAAGCTGGAAAGGTATGCAATTAAAGAGAGGAAAAAAAGAAATAAAGAAAGAAAACTAAAGCAAACAATCAAGGAAGGCAGAGAGATTTTTTTAAATTTATTTTTTTTTATTGAAGGATAATTGCTTTATAGAATTTTGTTTTCTGTCAAACCGCAACATGAATCAGCCATAGGTATACACATATCTCCTCCCATCTCCCTCCCCATCCCACCCTTCTAGGTTGATACAGAGCCCCTGTTTGAGTTTCCTGAGCCATACAGCAAATTCCCATTCGCTGTGTTTTACATATGGTAATGTAAGTTTCCGTGTTACTCTCTCCATACATCTCACCCTCTCCTCCCCTCTCCCCACGTCCATAAGTCTATTCTCTATGTCTGTTTCTCCATTGCTGCCCTGTAAGCAAATTCTTCAGTGCCATTTTTCTAGATTCGATATATATGCATTAGAATACAATATTTTTTCCTCTTTCTGACTCACTTCACTCTGTATAATAGGTTCTAAGTTCATCCACCTCATCAGAACTGACTCAAAGAGTTCCTTTTTATGGCTGAGTAATAGTCCATCGTGTTTATGTACCACAACTTCTTTATCCATTCATCTGTTGGTGGACCTCTAGGCTGCTTCCATGTTCTAGCTATTGTAAAGAGTGCTGCAATGAACAATGGGATACATGTGTGTTTCTCAATTTTGGTTTCCTCAGGGTAAGCAGAGGGCTTTTAACAAGCTGTTTCCTATCCTTTATTCTGCAAGATAAGCTCAAGAATTCCTGTTAGTCATCAGGTTCTGTTAACTCTATGGGTAATGGTTTCAAATGTTTCATCATCAAAAAAAAAAAAAAAGCACATTAACATAGACAGAAAAACAGATGACAGACAGACAGATACATGACAAAAAGCAAAGAAGGAAGAAATGGAGGGACAGCAGGAGAGTGAAGGGTACAGGAGAGACGAAAGGAAGCAGGGAGGGAAGTGTGGGTGGTCGCGTCAACGTGGCAAATGTTTAAGCAGGCCTGTTCCTCTTCCTGCAGGGCCTGGGTGCAGATGGAGACTCCTATACCACGTGCCGGAGAAGGCAATGGCAGCCCCCTCCAGTGCTCTTGCCTGGAGAATCCCAGGGACAGAGGAGCCTGGCGGGCTCCTGTCCACGGGGTTGCACAGAGTCAGACATGACTGACGCGACTGAACATGCATGCCCGCATTGGAGAAGGAAATGGCCACCCCACTCCAGTGCTCTTGCCTGGAGAATCCCAGGGACGGGGGAGCCTGGTGGGCTGCCGTCTATGGGGTCGCACAGAGTAGGACACGACTGAAGCGACTTAGCAGCAGCAGCAGCAGCATGCCATGTGCCCAAATATTTAAAGTTATAAGGAAAACTCACAAAGTAATACAACATGATTCATCTTTTACTTTACTGGTATGTCTTCATAATGACCTAGAAGCCAAGTTCAGATTTAGAATTCACAAACTCCTGCAAGTGTTGTGCTAGAACATGGCAGTGCAAGGGGGACAACCTCCAGCTTCCTGGCCTGTAGCCAGTTGCTTTCCTGCCCCTCCCACCCCCCAGGTCCACGCAGCACCATAAGGGACTTTATGCGCATGCACGTGCGACACCTCAGTTCATGCGCTCACGCATAATCTGCTAGGTGACAGGATATGCCACCCTCAAAACACGCCATGTCGGCATAAGGATTATTTTGAGTTGAAGGCAGTTGAGAAGAAGCAGATAGAAGGAAAGCTCCCTGGCCTTCCCCTATTTGCCTAAAAGCAAAACATAAATTTTCAAAGGAATCCCTCCTCCTCTCTCGACCAGGAAGAACAGAAGATAATCACCAGAGATAACTTTAGATCCTACATACCTGGCTGTTGTTAGTTGCACAGTCATGTCCAACTCTCTGCGACCCCATGGACTGCAGCCCGCCAGGCTCCTCTGTCCATGGGATTCCCCAGGCAAGAGTACTGGAGATGGTACCAAAAGACTCTACATAACAAACTTCACTAATTAGCTTCTATCAGCTTCCTAGATATTTGCCTTACCATTATTTGCTATCCCTAGAAACTCAAGGTGCTTTTTCTTTGTCTCTTCACTTCTGTAGAAAATTATCATTACTTTGCTAAGGTACCTCATAAACTTAAGTTCTAAGGCACCTTGGAGGGTTACTCATTTTCTCTTGGGTATTTCCCATGTATGCATGAGGTGTACATGTTAATAAACTTCTTGTTAATCTTTTCTTATTCCAGGGATCTCAGCTAAAAATTTCTCCCCTAATTTTTAGAAAGATACATGAAAAGAATGGGATAAAAAATTGTTCTTCCCAAATTATCTGGAAGGTGCTTTACCGACTGAGCGATGAGGGAAGACCCACGTGTGTGGTAGCCTGGTCTAATGTTCTAGTTTTCTATTTTAGGACACACATTTCCTACAGCTGGGCCTCCCCAATGGCTCAGCGGGTAAAGCATCTGCCTGGAATGCAGGAGACCTGGGTTCGATTCCTGGATCAGGAAGATCCCCTGGAGAAGGAAATGGCAATCCACTCCAGTACCCTTGCCTGGAAAATCCCATGGACAGAGAAGCCTGGTAGGCTACAGTCCATGGGGTCACAAAGAGTCGGACACGACTGAGTGACTTCACTTTACTTCACTTCATCATTTTAACTGGGAAAGGGGAAGAGGAATGTATGTATCTTAGGGGAATGTATGCATCTTAGACTGTATGTATGATTTTCAGGAAAGATAAATAGCTCCATAGAAGAACAGATGGCAGGTATGATAGTTGGTGATAGAGTTTGGATGTGGCGTCAACATAGAGTCTTTTCAGTGATAACAGTCAATCTTCCCTGGTTGATGAAACTCTGGGGAGGGGCGTGGGGCGGGGAATCTATGAAAGTTGAGTTACCTTTAGAGGCTCTGTCTTGAGGCAGGACTTCCCTGGTGGCTCAGACGGTAAAGCGTCTGTCTACAGTGTGAGAGACCTGGGTTTGATCCCTGGGTTGGGAAGATTCCCCGGAGAAGGAAATGGCAACCCACTCCAGTACTCTTGCCTTGAAAATCTCATGGACGGAGGAACTTGGTGCAGGCTACTATCCAAGGGGTCGCAAAGAGTCGGGCACGACTGAGCGACTTTAGAGGTTCTGTCTTTAGGCAGGTAAGTGGAGTTCATAGAAAACCTGTCTTTATATTTACCGTCTTTCAAGTGCCTACGGCTCACAATAATCAATATACTGAAGGACTATATTTCAAGGTGGCGCATTCTGAAGTCAGTGTCCTGTCTACTTGGGATTTCCTGTTGACAAAACTCAGGCAAGAAGCTACATCTGACTTCCAAGAGAGCTCAGGAATGCTGTCTGACAGTTTACCCAGGAAAAGAGGGGAATAATCCAACCTATCCAATCTCCTCCATATACCAGCAGAGTAGGTATTTGGAAGCTGTACAAGTAATTTATGGTTTCAGCCAGACTTCATGAAAGTATAAGGCCTCTAGGGGTCTCTGTTTCCTGGAGGACTCCACGAACCTTCACTTGACCCAGCATGGCCATGGAGTCCTTAGGAGTCTCCTTCAGTCTCCAACCTCGTATATTCCCAAGAGACTTTCTCCTGGGGAAATCTGTATTGCTGCCCATCCCTTTCAAATGTACTTCATGACACCAGAGCTTTAGCCAATTTGGTAGTATTCACCGTGTATGTCTCTAGGACGGCCACACACTCACTCAATAACTCATGAATTAGAAATCACAAATGGAGGAGTCCATCATTGTCTTCCTAAGTAAAGCCTTAGTAAAATTAGGTGGATTTCAGAGCGTTCTCTCCGGCTGGGAAGGCCATTAGGTGAGGCACCAGACCTTTCCATTCCCTCAGCACCAACCTTAGCACCCATCACTTAACAATTATCCAATACATGTATGTTACGTCAAATTGCTCTCAAGTTTGACGAGTCATTTTATCACGTGACTCTAAGTTTTTAATTAAAATTTTCATTGCTGTAATTGTAAATGCACATACAGGCGTAAGAAATACTACAGAGGGTCTCTTGTGCACGCCTCCTAGTTTTCCCTAGTGGCACCATCCTGCAAAACTACAGTGTCAGTCAGAGCCAGGACACGGACTTGCACGCAATCCCCTAGTCTTATTCTCCTCACCCTGATTCGTCAGCCCCGAGCAGCCACCAATCTGTCCCCCATTTATGGTATTTTACTTTTCAATCATACAGTGCATAACCTTTTGGGGTTTTAACTTTTTCCACTCAGTACTTCCCCATCACTTCATTCCAGTGGTTGAGTACATTAATAATTTGTTCCCTTTTTTATTGCTGAGTAGTCCAGTTTAACTACTCACCTTGAAGGACATCTGGGCTAATTAAAGTTTTTAGCAATTTATAAATAAAGCTGCTATGAACCTCCATGCACAGGTTTCTTCCAATTTTTATAGTTCCATTTTTTAGAGAAATATTGTGATTGAACCAATCTATTTACTCTTGTATTCTGAAAAGCCCTGGTACCCCTTACAGCTTTCACTCCCACTTTTTTTCAGCAACCTCACTCACCCCAGCACACAGCTTCACCTCTGCATATTGCTGACTTTGCCTTCTTCATACGCCTTCTGTTGCCAGAAATGTATTCAAGCACCCAGTTTTACTCTGTGCCTGATATTCTTGGACATGCATCTTGGATCTACTTTCTCTTTCTCGACACCTGTTTCTAGATCTTGCAAATTTGTCTTACTCCAACATTCAGTTCCTTGTAGACCCCCAAGGTCCTCACCCTGGGCTAGTTCTCCCCAGGGGAGAATCTCTACCTTGCATTCCCTAAGCAGAAATTTCCATTCTAGCTTGTCCATGGACATTCAGGAGACGCCCCTTGGCAACTGGAAGCAATCTTGTCCCTTCCGTGTGAGGTTACCACGTGATCTCAGCAGACCCTGAATCTGCCAGTGCTTCATCTTAAGACTTCACCGCCTTCCGGGACTTCCCTGGTTGTCCAGTGGCCAAGACTCCACACTCCCAATGGAGGGGGCAACTCCTGGTCAGGGAACTAGATCCCATATACACGCCCCAGGTAGACGCTGCATGACGCACTGAAGACTGCAGACCCCATGTGCTGCAACTAAGATCCGGCACAGTCAAATAGAAAGAACGAGTAGTTGTGTTAAAAAAAACAAAAACAAAAAAAAAAACAAAAACCACTAGACTTTCAGGGGAAAAAAAAAAATTTCACTACCTCCAGAACTGTGAGAAATAAATGTTTGTTATTTATAAGCCACCTGATTCATGGTGTTGTCTTACAGCTGCCTCAATGGACTAAGATATCAAGAAAGAAAAGAAAGGAAAGGAATGGACTTGGACTTTTTTCCTACAGCTCAGAGCAGAGCTGATTCCAAGTCATTCCCTAAAAATCAACAACTAAAATCTTCCAGGACATAGCCATCAGTAACCTATCACTCCAAAAGAAGACATTTGTGGTTTCTGCACCACTTTTCCTGAATCCCATATGATAATTACCCTCAGACTAAATCAAGAAGGGGAGAAATTCACTTTGTAGAAGCGTAAAAGTTTCTATTCTAAGTCATTTTTCACTTTACGGTCAAAGGACTTTCACTGGAAATGGGGTTTCTCTAATTTTGCTGAGAGAACATCTGGAAAGATAATTCAAAACTGAGACTGTCAAGATATCACCACCATGGTGTGCATCGTTTTGGACAAGGCTTTAACTCACTGTCACTGACCCGTGCCCCCTGGGAGCAGAGCTTTGTGCTCGAAGTCATAATAAGATTACCTGCCTTCCTCAGGCCCTGTGTTATCCACCAACACTGTGGTTTATGAAGTCACATGAAATAATCATATAAGCCTTGGATGCAATGATGATGTTGATGACAAAACAGCAGTGAAATAAAACAGGGCCAGCACAAACAGATGCGCCTGTGTAAAAGTTAAAGCCAGAGAGGTGGTGAACTTCGGACACTGGCATTAAATATCAGGACTTGTTATTGACAACCAAACACTGCATTCTATAAGGCAAACATTTCAAGACTCTCAGGTTTAAAGTTATCTGAACTGACCATGGGCCAAATGTGCAGACATGTTTAGATCTTAAAAAAAATCTTGAGCAGAAAAAAAATATGCAGAATAAAATTACCTGTTACATAAAAGGCTAAGAATATACAATAAAAGTATGTACTGATTGCCTTACCCCTTCATGGATCACAGCCTTGTTGCGGTGCTGGGAAGGTGCTTGTGTAAGTCAGTGAAGTCATGAGCCAGGCCATGCACGACTACCAAAGATGCCAGGCCATAGTGAAGAATTCTGACAAAATGTGGTCCACTGGAGGGGGAAATAGCAACTCAGTCCAGTATTCTTGCCTTGAGAACCCCATGAACAATATGAAAAGGCAAAAAGACAGGACACTGGGAGATGAGCCCCCAGATCAGAAGGTGTCCAATATGCTACTGCATAGTTTTCCATTCAAGACTGTTTTTATGATCTAAACGTTGCTACATACACAAGTCCATTTATTTTAACTATGATATTCTATAACTACATCACAGTTTATTTATCAGTTCCCGTATTATTTCCCTTATTTTCTTGGGCTCCAAAATCACTGAAGATGGTGACTGCAGCCAAGAAATTAAAAGACACTTGCTCCTTGGAAGAAAGGCTATGACAAACCTAGACAGCATATTAAAACACAAAGACATTACTTTGCCGACAAAGTTCCATCTAGCCAAAGCTATAGTTTTTCCAGTAGTCATGTACGGATGTGAGTGTCGGACCATAAAGAAAGCTGAGCGCCAAAGAATTGATGCTTTTGAACTGTGGTGTTGCAAAAGGCTCTTGAGAGTCCCTTGGACTGCAATGAGATCCAGCCAGTCCATTCCAGTCCTGAGTGTTCATTGGAAGGACTGATGTTGAAGCTGAAACTCCAATACTTTGGCCACCTGATGCGAAGATCTGACTCATTGGAAAAGACCCTGTTGATGGGAAAAATTGAAGGTAGGAGAAGGGGACGACAGAGGATGAGATGGTTGGATGGCATCACCAACTGAATGGACATGAGTCTGGGTGGACTCCGGGAGTTGCTGATGGACAGGGAGGCCTGGTGTGCTGTGGTTCATGGGGTTTCAAAGAGTTGGACATGACTGAGTGACTGAACTGATATTAGGAAGCATCATCTTTAATTAAAAAGTAGAAATAAAGGGTATATATGCAAACAGAAAAACTGTTGAGTAACTAATGATATGTCTATGTCATAGAATATATGTGCTATTATAAAGAAGGAGAGAAAGACATTAATTTCGAAAGATGTCCATGATAAATTAGCATAAAGATTAATCTTGTTTGTGTTAAAATAAACTTTAAAAAACCCTCTATGTATACTACACATGTATATGTGAGTTTATATAAACATAGAAAAACATACCCCATAAACCCAGTGAAAAGACATTCAATAAGCAAAGTGTTCCCGTGGCTGATTCATGTCAAGGTGCGGCGGAAACCACCACGATGTTGTAAAGTAATTAGCCTCCAGTTAAGATAGATTAATTAATTAAAAAACAAGCAAAATGTTAACACTGATTTACATGGTAGTAGAACCAGATGCAAGATCCGATGCTGTAAAGAGCAATATTGCATAGGAACCTGGAATGTCAGGTCCATGAATCAAGGCAAATTGGAAGTGGTCAAACAAGAGATGGCAAGGCTGAACGTCGACATTCTAGGAATCAGCGAACTAAAATGGACTGGAATGGGTGAATTTAACTCAGATGACCGTTACGTCTACTACTGCGGGCAGGAATCCCTCAAAAGAAATGGAGTAGCCATCATGGTCAACAAAAGAGTCCGAAATGCAGTACTTGGATGCAATCTCAAAAACGACAGAATGATCTTTGTTCGTCTCCACGCAAACCATTCAATATCACAGTTATCCAAGTCTATGCCCCAACCAGGAACGCTGAAGAAATTGAAGTTGAACGGTTTTATGAAGACCTACAAGATCTTTTAGAAGTAACACCCAAAAAAGATGTCCTTTCATTATAGGGGACTGGAATGCAAAAGTAGGAAGTCAAGAAACACCTGGAGTAACAGGCAAATTTGGCCTTGGAAGGCGGAATGAAGGAGGGCAAAGACTAATAGAGTTTTGCCAAGAAAATGCACTGGTCATAGCAAACACCCTCTTCCAACAACACAAGAGAAGACTCAACACATGACACCACCAGATGGTCAACACCAAAATCAGATTGATTATATTCTTTGCAGCCAAAGATGGAGAAGCTCTATACAGTCAGCAAAAACAAGACCAGGAGCTGACTGTGGCTCAGATCATGAACTCCTTATTGTCAAATTCAGACTTAAATTGAAGAAACTAGGGAAAACTGCTAGACCATTCAGGTATGACCTAAATCAAATCCCTTATGATTATACAGTGGAAGTGAGAAACAGATTTAAGGGTTTATATCTGATAGACAGAGTACCTGATGAACTATGGAATGAGGTTCGTGACATTGTACAGGAGACAGGGATCAAGAACATCCCCATGGGAAAAAAAATGCAAAAAAGCAAAATGGCTGTCTGGGGAGGCCTTACAAATAGCTGTGAAAAGAAGAGAGGCAAAAAGCAAAGGAGAAAAGCAAAGATATAAGCATGTGAATGCAGAGTTCCAAAAAATAGCAAGAAGAGATAAAGAAAGCCTTCTTCAGCGGTCAATGCAAAGAAATAGAGGAAAACAACAGAATGGGGAAGACTAGAGATCTCTTCAAGAAAATTAGAGATACCAAGGGAACATTTCATGCAAAGATGGGCTCGATAAAGGACAGAAATGGTCTGGACCTAACAGAAGCAGAAGATATTAAGAGGTGGCAAGAATACACAGAAGAACTGTCCAAAAAAGATCTTCATGACCCAGATAATCATGATGATGTGATCACTAATCTAGAGCCAGACATCTTGGAATGTGAAGTCAAGTGGGCCTTAGAAAGCATCACTACAAACAAAGCTAGTGGAGGTGATGGAATTCCAGTTGAGCTGTTTCAAATCCTGAAAGATGATGCTGTGAAAGTGCTGCACTCAATATGCCAGCAAGTTGGGAAAACTCAGCAGTGGCCACAGGACTGGAAAAAGTCAGTTTTCATTCCAATTCCAAAGAAAGGCTATGCAAAAGAATGCTCAAACTACCACACAATTGCACTCATCTCACATGCTAGTAAAGTAATGCTCAAAATTCTCCAAGCCAGGCTTCAGCAATACGTGAACCATGAACTCCCTGATGTTCAAGCTGGTTTTCGAAAAGGCAGAGGAACCAGAGATCAAATTGCCAACATCTGCTGGATCATGGAAAAAGCAAGAGAGTTCCAGAAAAACATCTATTTCTGCTTTATTGACTATGCCAAAGCCTTTGACTGTGTGGATCACAATAAACTGTGGGAAATTCTGAAAGGGATGGGAATACCAGATCACTTAACCTGCCTCTTGAGAAATCTGTATGCAGGTCAGGAAGCAACAGTTAGAACTGGACATGGAACAACAGACTGGTTCCAAATAGGAAAAGGAGTATGTCAAGGCTGTATATTGTCACCCTGCTTATTTAACTTCTATGCAGAGTACATCATGAGAAACGCTGGACCGGAAGAAACACAAGCTGGAATCAAGATTGCCGGGAGAAATATCAATAACCTCAGATATGCAGATGACACCACCCTTATGGCAGAAAGTGAAGTGGAACTAAAAAGCCTCTTGATGAAAGTGAAAGAGGAGAGTGAAAAAGTTGGCTTAAAGTTCAACATTCAGAAAACGAAGATCATGGCATCTGATCCCATCACTTCATAGGAAATAGATGAGGAAACAGAAGAAACAGTGTGGGACTTTATTTTTTTGGGGCTCCAAAATCACTGCAGATGGTGACTGCAGCCATGAAATTAAAAGACGCTTACTCCTTGGAAGAAAAGTTATGACCAACCTAGATAGCATATTCAAAAGCAGAGATATTTCTTTGCCGACTAAGGTCCGTCTAGTCAAGGCTATGGTTTTTCCAGTGGTCATGTATGGATGTGAGAGTTGGACTGTGAAGAAAGCTGAGTGCTGAAGAATTGATGCTTTTGAACTGTGGTGTTGGAGAAGACTCTGGAGAGTCCCTTGGACTGCAAGGAGATCCAACCAGTCCATTCTGAAGGAGATCAGCCCTGGGATTTCTTTGGAAGGAATGATGCTATAGATGAAACTTCAGTACTTTGGCACCTCATGCGAAGAGTTGACTCATTGGAAAAGACTCTGATGCTGGGAGGGATTGGGGGCAGGAGGAGAAGGGGTCGGCAGAGGATGAGATGGCTGGATGGCATCACGGATTCGATGAACGTGAGTCTGAGTGAACTCTGGGAGTTGGTGATGGACAGGGAAGCCTGGCGTGCTGCAATTCATGGGGTCGCAAAGAGTCGGACACGACTGAGCGACTGAACTGGAACCAGATGGGTGGGGGAGGAACAGATTATACATTTTTATTTTATATGGCTCTGTATTATTTGATTTAGCATGTGTTACTTTTAGAGTTTAAAACAGCAACAATATAAGGCACTAAAGAAAAAAGATATTTTTAGTGCTTGATTTTTGCTTTAGACTCTTTTTTTCTAGATGATGTGCTATCTCCCAAACAATCCTTCCTTCCCGATCTCCCTCAGATACGTCCTTCGAAGTCTATGCTAGTTCTTCATTTTTGCACCAGATAATAACCCAACTCACACTAAAGTGTGAATGACTGATGTTATCTTAACGGTTACTTTTCCCAGGGATGTTTGAATTTTTCAAAGGGCTGTGGACAGGCTGTAAGCTGTAACTTCATTCCTCTCAATATTTTTATAGTTTCAGACAAGAGTGGGATGACTGGAGGCTCTTGGCCAAGAAATCTTCTGATATCCCTCACTTCTGAACACATCACAGATCCCTTACTCCAAATATACGTTGCCATGCTCATTTAGGGAGGGTATCCCTATAGAGTTCCTTAGGATTACAATTTCAGGAAGGCCCTTTTCATTTCATGTTGGAAAACTGAAAAAAATTTCCACAGTTACACCATCCTGCGGAAACTGAATCATCCAAACACATTCTAAGGAAACATATTTCATTTTCTGCACATCAGAGGTGAAGAGATGATTTTATTTGTCTTCTTGCTTTTTGCTACACATTAAGCCCCTTGCATCTAGAGAGAAATTGATGATCAGTTATTTTTCTCTGAGTGGACTAGCCGCTGGGGTTTATCCTGCAAGGACAGACTTGCTTAGACCAACCTCAACAACCTGAGGCAAACTATTAGCAACACTGGCAATATCTCCTCTCACTGTGGAGGCCCCCGAGGTCCCTAGTCCTGCTGCAACAGCAGCTCTAGGCGTGTGCAGAAGCATACGCGCATTCACGCCTAAGAACTCCTCCTGGCAATATTCCTGAGGACAAGATGATGCTTTCAGTGGTCCAATTTGGGGAATTCTAGCTGTGGTGAAAGTGGATGAGGATGAGTCAGTCTACATTTCAGGGCCTCTTTAATGCAGGGAGAGAAGTACAGCCGGCAAAGATCTCCCACCCCGCTCATTCCGCTGGGGCTGTTGCTTGAGGCCCAGAAGGAAGCTGGTGGGCCAGAGGAAGGTCCAGCGTTTGCTCTCACTCACCCTGAGCTCAGAGTTGCCTGTGACTAGCTCTGTGCACATCTCCCCACAACATAAAGCCCTTTAATTAAAGGGAGAAGAACAAAAAGAGAGGCTATCTCAGGACACTTCGCTGATTTCCTCTAGAGTGGTCATTCTCAACTGGGGTGGATTTTGACCCCCAGAAAATGTCTGACAGTGTGTGGAGACATTTTGGATTGTCACAGCTGGAGGCGGGGAAGGGGTGAACACTACTGGCATCTAGTGAGCAGAGGCCAGAGACGGGGCTAAACATCCTACAAGGCAGAGATAGCTCCCTACGAATTTTCTGACCCCAAATGTCAACTGTAACAATGCCGAGAAGCTCTGGTTTCAGCACTTGATCTATTGCTAGTGAGCGGCTCTTGATGTCCTTCTCCCCTACCAGGCACTAGAGATTTTCAAGTACTTCTTTGCTTTCCATTTCAGAAACCAAATTGGGCTGTTTAAGAGTCATCTTCACCTCAGTGGAAACCATCAAAGTAATTTCTCCTCTTTTCCACCTTTAATAGGAATAACAAAAGCAGTGGGAACAATAGCTAGCCGTCCGTTGAGACTGCTCTCCATCGCAGGCGCTACGCTAAGCACTTTCATCAGATCTTCACGTCGGCCTTTGAGGTAAGCACTGCTATCACTGTCATTCTGGAGGCAGGTTCACCCAAGGACACTCTGCCAGCAAGAGGCAGAGCTGCAGCAGAGAGGAGGGCTGCACGCAGAAGAGCGTGTGCCTGTTGCAGGCTCCGCGAGCCCAGCCGTGTTCCTGACAGCAAGCGGAGACACTGAAGGTTTCCAAGACTTTACAGGGAAGTGAGGGCATCCTGAGGCTGAAAGGCAAGCACAGCTGAGATTTCTAGACCCCACTTATAGCAATCCTGACCCTTTTCAGAAAGAAGGCAGCTCAGCGAGAGAAACAAACCCTGAAATATCCTTTTTCTTTTGTAAAATTTTATTATTTTCTGGGTTAGTAGTTCTAGAATCCCATCTCTTGTATTGAAAGAAGTTATGGGATATCTTCGTATAGGTTAGCAATCTCTTGTCAGAACCCTATGTGGCTGGGTATTTCATAATTCAGAATTTTAAATATTTTCAGAAAGGTTTTCCATTCATATACTACACTTCACATAATACTTCAGAGGCGTCTGCAGATAGTACGGGGCTGAGTGTGTCCTCCTGCTGCTGCTGCTAAGTCGCTTCAGTCGTGTCCGACTCTGTGCGACCCCATAGACAGCAGCCCACCAGGCTCCCTGTCCCTGGGATTCTCCGGGCAAGAACACTGGAGTGGGGTGCCATTTCCTTCAATGAATGAAAGTGAAAAGCGAAAGTGAAGTTGCTCAGTCGTGTCCGACTCTTAGCGACCCCATGGACTGCAGCCCACCAGGCTCCTCCGTCCATGGGATTTTCCAGGCAAGAGTACTGAAATGGGGTGCCATCGCCTTCTCCGGTGTGTCCTCCTAAAATTCATATATTGAAAGACCAGGGAGCTGTAAGCTAGATAATTCCCAGAGTGCACACAGAGCTGAGAAGCTTTCAGGTTCTGATCATTCTGAGTGAAGAGTCCTTACTGAACATCCAGGGAATTGGGCAGACACCCCAAAAGGAGCACACATTAGCAAGAAGATTAAACTAGCCCTGAAGTAAAGGTGACTCTTAAACCCACCTTAAGAAACATTCAAGCTGTTGAGGGAGTGTGTGATTTCCTTGGTTCTGTCTTGTCACAGCAAAAATTCGAAACAACAGACGGACCAATGTTTATAGCTGAATTTTATTGGCAAGCAAAGGGAAACACCTCCTCGAGGCGTGAGGGCGCACTGACCCAAAAGACACGAAGAGAAGAGAAGCCCCTGGCTCAGTTTTGGCTCCTCTTTTCACGTTTTTCCCTCCCTCTGAGCTGCCCTGTGGAAACTGGGCTAGCCAGGAGGGCTGTGTTCTACCTGAGGTCCTCACTCCGGTCCTCGGACCTTCTTTTGCTCCGTTTTCCCTTCTCTTCCCTTCTTTGTCTTTTAGTCACCGCCACTTTGGAATCCTTTTTCCTATTCTAATTACCTAACAAAGCCTTGAAAGGACCAAGCCAACAGCAACAAAATCCAACACTCTTTTAAGAGTTAAGTTCAACAAGGGACACATGGTTTTGAACGTGTTAGCCTGCTGTGGCCCCCTTTGCCTAACAAAGCTATTCTTTTCTACTTTATCCCCTTCCCCCGAAAAAGAATAAATCCAACAAAATCAAGTATGCAATTTTATATTCCAAGAGTCACTAAAAGTTACTAGACATTTGAAGAAACAAGGAAACGTAATTCACAGCTAAGAAGAAGTTAATCGACAGAAACAGATCCAGAAATGAGAGAGATGAGGGAACTGGCACGTGGCACTTTGAAGAGCTCGCGAGAGCAGCCCAGTGCTCAGTGTTGTCAAACCCTGCAGGTGTTCTCTCTCCAGCCACTGTTAGTAATGTTTCTTTTATAGCTTTATAAACATAAAGCTTTAAAAAATGAACATGAAGCTTTATTATCTGAATTATAAATATGTTCAAGGTTAAGGTACACATCAGACATTATTTTAGGAAGTTTACTGAGATTTTAGTTTCTTCAACATTAGTAGGAGTGCTGTCATTACCAATTTCTTATGTATTTACATTATGATGTTCTTAAATTCTGCAGGCAGCTATGGTGGTTGAATTTTATGTGTCAACTTGGCTTAACTCTGGTGACTAGTTATTTGGTCAAATACCAGTCTAGATGTTGTTGTGAAGGTATTATGTGACATGTGGTTAACACCTACAACTAGTTGACTTTAAGTAAAGATTACCCTCAATAATGTCAGTGGGTCTTATCCATGCAGTTGAAGGCCTCAGTGCAAAATCTGAGATTTTGGAATTGCCAGCCCCCATGATCATGTGAGCCAAGCCCTCAAAATAGATCTCTTTTACATATATTTTAAAACATACAAAATAATACTTTATTGTTTGCATTTCTTTGGAGAACCTTGACTGATACTACAGCCTTCTGAATATTCACACTGATTTCAGTGCTCAGTTTTTGTAGTATATGTTAGCGGCTTGCTTTATGGCCAACTGGAAGCATACGCTCACTCCTGCCCTGTCAAATTCATCTGATAAACACACGGCCGAGGTCTACATTGTTCGCCCTTTGCAATTAGTTCTTGATCATCACTGCACAGAAAGTCTTCCGCAGCTGGCCATTCAGTTTCCAGTCATGCTTTGTTTTGATTCTGATATTCTATTTTTCATTAAGACAGACACCCCTTTCTGTTTTCTGCAATAATTTTTCCTACTACATTATTGATTACAGCAGGTACTTCTTTTTCTTCTCTTCTCTGTTGCCTACAGGGACAGCTTCTACTCTTTTTGAAGAGTGAAATTAAACCCAAATTTCAAAGGAACAAAAGTGCACACGGCAGATATGATAGTGATGAGCGGGAGCGCTGAGGCACTTAGTGATCAGGACTGTCTTTTCCACCAAATGAGTTTTTTCCTCCCTGCACTTACCAATAAGGATTGAGCCTTCAGAGCTTTTAGGATATTGTGATTGCCGAGGAAGGGCTGTGGAGCGGTACCTGCCCCCTGCCCAAATGCCACATGTTTTGAAACATACTGGTCCTTATTTGACTAAGCAACAAGAGAATGTTCTCTGGAAAGAGAACTCCTCTTGCCACCCACTTTTATTACACGTGGGATGCTGAGGAGACGGTGAGCTCCCCATCCCTGGCTGGGGTCCTGGGTTGAGCTTCCAGAGCAGTGGAAGGCAGAGCCTCCAGACCCAGCAGGCAGCGCTGACTGCCGAGCTGACCTTGGATACACAGCTCTTTGCTGGTCCAGCATTTTAAGTCCTGGCCAAGTTGGCGCCCCACAGGCTTCACTTTTTATTCTGATATCAAGTCCTACCAAACTTCCGTTGTTCTGTGGGTGTCTACTCCGCGACTGGTGGTCCCTAAGGCATATGCTTCTTTGATTCATCGAAGCTATACCACCTGTTGGGAGTACAGGAAGATGGAGTGGTTGATGGCCAAGCCACTCTGCACACCTGGATTCTGCTCTAGAGGGAAATGCATGCACAGAAAATGATGCTGGCCACTGAACATGTGATGTTTAGTTGGGCTGTAGCCCAAGTCAGGTGCACAGTGCTTTGTGACCCGGAGCGGACCCCAAACAACTCAGTTAATGACAGTCTGAGCTCTTAGGCCTTTTGTCTTAAGCTCTGACCCTATCAAGGCAAAGTCATCCAGAGCCCATGGCACAGACAGACTCCTTCTTGGGCGTGAAATGAGGAAATGTGAGGGGAGTGAGAGGAGCTGTGAATATATCTCCTGGTCAACAACATCTCTGATCTCTAGTCTTTGACCCATTATCCCATAAATGTAACTTCTAGATCCATCTTACCTGGACTTATGGGATGAAAAATACCCAAAGAATCAGTGTCAACGGAACATTTTCCCCCAAACAGGCTACTTTAAACACTTTCAACAAGACTACACTTTCCAGAAACATGTCTCAGTGACTCTTCTTTCCCTTGATCCTGTTCTTGAGGGAAGAGCAGAGGTAGCAGTGAGCTGGAACTCTGGGATTCTCCTGGTCAGCACAGTGGATTTTACAATTACAGCAGGGTGGGTCACTGTTTTACAAAGGGACAGCTGAATGAATGCAAATAGAGCAGGGCTTCTCACAATCTCAGTCAGCCTCCACTGCAAAATTAGCATAGAGGTTGCTGCTCAAGCATTTTGCTTACTCACCACCCTGGAGGGAAAAAAAATAACCTTGGGCTAATGGTTAATTGAGGTAGTAAGAGATGTAATTGGAGGGGGTGTTGCATTTGGAAGCAAAGAATCCAAATAAATCCCAGCTTCCTCTCCACCTATGTTTCTCTCTTCTCTTTGGGAAATGAATCAGAGACATTAGCGACATTAGCACTGCCAATTATACATCAGATCTCAACACATACGCTGTAATAGAGGTCACCCTTTAGTAAGGAAGAACAACCCTACAAAATATTTATGCTCATCCCACTTGCTAAATTAAAATCTTGACGATGTACTTGGCTGCTTTTGTTGTTTTCACAAGAATCTAGACTGGAAATCTAATTATACTGCATTTTGGAACACTGACAAAAGGCTATCTTTTATAGGTTATAGCCTTACGGCCTAGATTCATCTTCGTATACATTACTTGAGTAATGTATATATTACTTCATATACATTACCTCATGTTAACAGTCTGAAACACCACCCTTTATACAGTTAATACAAAATTTATTTTTGGTATTTAAGAAAGCGAAGGCTTAATACCATTCACAAATTACAAGTTCAAAAAAGAAATGCTTTAATTTCAGCTCTCTACCTAGATGCCAAGCTTGCCAGAATTTGCTCAAGCTTAATTCTATATTATTAAACCCATTTTGGGCTTTTCCTTCATAGCTCAGTCAGTGAAGGATCTGCCTGGAATGCAGGGGACCCGGGTTCAATCCCTGGGTTGGGAAGATCCCCTGGAGAAGGAAATGGCAACCCACTCCAGTATTCTTGCCTGGAGAATCCCATGGACAGAGGAGCCTGGCGGCTACAGTCCATGGGGTCACAAGAGTTGGACACGACTTAGCAAGTAAAGCACCACCAAGACCCATTTTACAGATAAGGAAACTATGCAAATGATACATAAAGAGATATGCTTACGGTCACATAAACAGTAAAGCCAGCATTTATTATGGACTTGGAGAATTTGCTGACAGAAACTACCTTCTTAACTATTACATAAAACTGCCTCTTCACCAAGGTCCTAAGGCCTGCCACGGTTTGCCCAACACATTTCTCTGGTCTCATTTACTCCACGCTCACTCTGCTCCAGCCACACTGGTCTCCTTGCTGTTCCTTGCATATTTCCAATACACTCCACATCAGGGCTTCTGAAACTATTTCCCTCCACTTGCACCTTTGTATCCCCAAGCAGCTTCACGGCTCTCCTCACTTTTATGGTGTCTATTCGAATGTTACTTCAACAAAGCAGCCTTCCCTGGACCCACTCTTCATAAATCCCTTTGCCTCTAGCCTCTTCACTATTATTTTAATATGCAGTATGTACCTTCAGAATACTTCCTAAATATGACAGGTGTGTATGCACGCTAAGTTGCTTCAGTCAGGTCTGACTCTATGAGAGGCCCTTAGGGACTGTAGCCCGCCAGGCTTCTCTGTCCCAGGCAAGAGCACTGGAGAGGGTCGCCATTTCCTCCTCAAGGGCGTCTTCCTGACCCAGAGACTGACCCCGCATCTCATGTCTCCTGCACGGCAGGCGGGTTCTTTACCAGCAGTGCCACCCACAGTTCCCTGCTGCTGCTGCTGCTGCTAAGTCGTGTCCAACTCTGTGCGACCCCAGAGGTGGCAGCCCACCAGGCTCTCTGTCCCTGGGATTCTCCAGGCAAGAACACCGGAGTGGGTTGCCATTTCCTTCTCCAGTGTATGAGAGTGAAAAGTGAAAGTGAAGTCGCTCAGTCAGGACCGACTTCACGACCCCATGGACTGCAGCCCACCAGGCTCCTCCGCCCATGGGCTTTTCCAGGCAAGAGTCCTGGAGTGGGGTGCCGTTGCCTTCTCCGCCCACAGTTCCGTATTTATTGTCTATCACTCCCAATCAGAATGCAAGCTCACGGGGCAGAGAACCTACTGTTGGGCTCACTGTGTGTTTCTGGCCCTTAGAACGGGCCTGTAACAGACGAAACACTCAGCAGATACTTGCCGAGTGGGAGAATACGGGAAGGAAGGACAGGCTGCAGGGAGACGAAGCAAGTCAGTCAGACTACGCTGCTGGTTGCGCAATCGGCGCTTTCAGTGCCCATCATACCGGCACATGACGGTCACTGCGTTTTCACTTGTAGCTCCAAAGACTTCTTCACGTCATTTCCCGAAGCAGATGAGGATTCTAGCTCTGACTTTCAAAGTGCCTGGGAATGAGGATAATACAAATTAGTTCTCCGATTATCACTGTGTTCACAAACCCCAACATTCACCATGCACTTCACAGGGTCTAGGCACCGAGCTAAGCACTTTACGTGGCTTATTTCGTTTTACTGCCGCGACAGGGCTGTTGATCGTTAGTGCTGAAGTGCGCACAGTACTCATGTCTGTGACCTCTGGGGTCAGTCCGCCCAGATTTAAGTCCTGGATCCACCACTGACTTGCTCTGTGGCTCTTTTTACCATAAAGAGGACGTAATGTGACATTAATTGTACATAACCAGCAGAGTTGTTTTGAGGCTCACATGAGATGATGAAGCTGAAGCACTTGGTATAGTCTGGCACATAGCAAACATTCCAGTATCTATGCTATGATTATCCCCACCTTCCAGATCAGGAAACCAAGCCTGAAAGCAATTAAGTAACTTGCCCAACATTACGAACAACTAAGAAGTTGTGCTGGGATTTAAATCTGACACTGTTTAACATTGAAGACTTTTTTTTTTTGACATACCATCTTTTCTGCCTCTCTTAGTCTGGCTCCGTGTTCAAAGGGCCCTAGTGAAGTAAGTCAAGTGTAGAAAATTTTATCAACTCAGCTAGCGTTCTCTTTAAAAGGCCCTCTTTGAGTGCTTGCAAAGTAAGCCCTGATGCATTTGTAAGAACTAGGCTGTGATGGTGACCTTGAGAGCTGTGGATATTTATACACCTCTCTAGAAAAATTCGATCCATGATTATCTAAACATGAAAAGGAAAATAGTGCTTCTAGAAGAAAATTTAGGAGACTACCCTCACGATTTCGGACTAGGCAAAGATTTCTTAAGATACACTAGCTGTATGATGAAATGGACTATATGAAATTAGGAATTTCTTTTCACCAAAGACACTACTGAGGGAATGAGAAGAGAAGCCACAAAGTGAAAGAAGTTATTTGCAATATTCAACAACTGACAAAGGATTCTCATCCAGAATACATAACCCTACAAATAAATATGAAAAAGCTAGGGAACTCAGTAGAAAAGTGAGGAAAAGACATAGGCAGGGACTTCACAAAAGGTCTCATCACAATGGCCAATAAACAGATGTTTATTTGTTTTTAAATCTACCTAGCATGGGCTTCCCAGGTGGTGCTAGTGGTAAAGAACCTGCCCACCAACGCAGGATATGTAAGAGACTCAGTTTGATCCCTGGGTCAGGAAGATCCCTTGGAGGAGGGCATAGCAACCCACTCCAGTATTCTTGCCTGGAGAACCCCATCAACAGAGGAGCCTGGCGGGCTATGGTCCATAGGGTCACAAAGAGTCAGACACGATTGAACTGACTTAGCACAGCACAGCACAGCAGCATGTGAAATTCTCAGTTAACATCCAAGAATATGAAAAATCCAGAAAAGTCAAACGTGGTGTGGATGCCTTCAGAGAATTGAGTGTAAATAAGACAGGATTCATGTCTCCAGGGAACTTCCTCATTAAAACACACAACGCAGTGCAGTGCGAGGCATGACGTGTGAAGCAAAGGTTTTCAGCTCGTGGTGACAGCAGAGGTTAATTCCAATGAAAGGAACAAGGAGGCTTCCGAGGACGTGACACTGAGCTGTGCCCTGATGGACGCTCGAGTGCGTGGGTTGATACTGTCTCTCTCCCCACTTGGAGATACCTTGAAGGTGGCACTACTGATGCTGAGCGGCAAGGGGGACAACAGGAGCATGTCTGAGCAATCTTCCAGGGGGTGTGTGCTTAGTCGCGCCTCCTAGAGTGGCGCGTTTTTAAGGATCAGGGAGACATGGGGCTAAAACTTTAGGGTTCACTTTGCGAAGAGGAAAATGATCAAACGCAGCCCCTCTGTCATTAACTTACTCCTTCCACGGGTGGGAGACCGCCCCTGTTCTGGCTCCTCCTCTCTGCAACCTACAGCCCAATTTCTATCCAGGTCTCCACTGGCAGGCCACTGAAATGGAGATTCTTTTGGGTTGTACCACATTTTCTTCAGGGGTCAACTCTGATGGGATATTCCTTATGACCTGTCTGAGTTTCGTTTCTACATCTTTAGTGACGTCACTTTTGTAGGCTATCGGCCTTTAGCCTCTGGAAGCTTTGGGACAGGCAGAATGCGTGCTGTTTCAGCTAACTTACACTGGCTACCCAGAGGAAGGGGACACCATGTCCTGCTCGGTTAAAAGGTTTCCAGTGTTAGCCTTCCAGAAATAATGAAAATACTGTCAGCTGCTCAACAAGAATTTCAAAGCAACCCTTTTATCTGTGGCAGGAGGGTGCTGAGGTTGGCCTCCTTTGCTGTCTATCATTCCAGTTTAAAGCACAATAACTTTATTGTTCTTCTCCAGAAAACAGTGAAACCCTCCTAGAGCCATTTGGTAAAGCGATTTTGGAGGAAAAACAATTGCCTGGCTTTCCAGCAAAAATAAATAATTTCCAAGTGAGCCTTAAATGACATTGCAGGGACCCTGTCCTTAATGCAGAACCAAGCACAGGGGTAGATACTCCCTGACATGTTTCACTACAATTCGTTTGGTTATAAGGATTTATTATTTGTTTGTTTTACTCTTTTGATATCTCTTTTTGGGGGGAATTATTATAAACTGTTTATAAATAACAATAACTTGCTTACCTAAAAGTTTCTTACAGACTTATGTAGGGCAGTGGGAAGCAGGGGAGAATGATAAGACTGAGTAAAGATTTGAATTGGATTCCTAAGGAAAAAAAGAAACATAAAGGAAGTGGCTGAAGTTTGACAAACTTCCAAAGCTGATTAGAAAACATGTGGGAAATATTAGTGGATGGCTGCAATACTGACAACGGCCTGTGCAACGTTCAGACTTAGTATCCGCCACCAGCCTGCGTGCAGAATTTGTGTGTGTGGCTTTCAGACTGTGCTCCATGGGGCCTTCTGGCTTTCCTGGGGCTCCACAGAGACAGAGGGGTCTCAGAGGGAGGCGTACCGAGCTCAGCCATCAGTCCCGAGCTCAGTACCCCTGATCTTGAGCCCCCATGACTCACTTTAATCACCATGATCTGGGCTTGTACCTGTTTACATGCTGTTAAGTATTTAAGAGTGTTTGAAAACACACACACACACACACACACACACACACATATGTTCAGGAGAAGTGGAGGGGGAAGAAGAGCTCAGAAGTCATTATTATGGGTCATTTCCCTTAGCATCTTTTAAGAGTGTCTCAAATGAACCCCCAACAATTCAATCCAGTGCCCCTTAAACTGTGAGGAGCACCCTTTGACAGGGCAAGCAGGGCATCTTGCTACAAAGAGGGCCTCACGTTTTAGAGGGCCATCCTTAAACCTTCCTCAGTCCCCTCCAGTGCCTGGGACTGGCTGAGTCCAGCAGTGCCCTCCAGGCAAAGCACCCCCGAGCCTGCGTGGTTCCCGGGCCCTGACTCTCCTCCGCACGGGGCGCTCTGAAATCCTGGTATCAGTGGTTGACCACTTACCCTCAGGGTGCTCTGGCACTTTCCCTCTGGGGTTTTTCTGCCATCCCATGGCCAAGCCGCAGTGCCCAGAGAGCAGACTGACAACCAGATGGTTCCAGCTGGCCACTGTACTATTAGTTGTGCTTTCACAAGAGAGCTTCAGACTGGGTTGCTAGAGCAGTGCTGACATTCTGATTGGGGTCACTAACACACTCACAGAAGACATAAGAAAACTCAGGGCTTTGGACAACTGACCGTCCACTGCCCATCTCTGGATCTGAGCCGCGTCTCTGGGCCTGTCCAGAGGCGCTTGAGTGTCCGTGCTCCAACTGCGGAGCCACCTCTGCTCTTGCGCACCCGAGGGCGTTGACAGTGGCTGCAGGAATCCTTCACCTCTGACTCTTGCTGCTAGCACCAAGGGCAGTTGCCGACTCCTTTTGTGGGAGAGGTACAGCATATCTGGGAGTCCTCAGGACTGACCAGGCCTGTTACCTCCAGGAGCCTTTGAGATCACTGCTGTGCAGAGTAACAGGTCTTCTGATCAGTGTCCTTTCTTTCCTCTGACTGATACGATGACATTACACTCTCCCAGGTAGATCCTACAGCCTGCCCAAAGATGGACAGCCATTCCTCGAGTAAATGGACCTGTGCTCTTCCCTTGAGGCCCACAGGCTCCTCTTCCATCCTTGTTGCAAGTGGTGGCATGGAAGTTCAGAGTGCGTTCAGTGTTAAAAAAGATGACATTCTAGGAATGCAGTGATTGTGGCCTAAAGAGTTCAAAAGAAGTCATGGTTGGAATATGAGCTATTTTACATTTAAGGCATAAAATTCTGAACAATAAATCTAACATGAGTGGAAAATGAATTATTAGTCACGTTTTCCTGCATCCCCTGGACAAGACTTGCATTGGTGGCCTTCATCAATGATAACAATCTCTGAGAGTAACAACATTGGTGAGGACCCCTGGAAGCCAGGATGACAGGCAGCATGATGGCTGATGCCCGTTAGGAGTGACGACGCACCCAGCACGGAAGAACTGATTTAGGGAAATCAGGAACAAAAATCCCTATCTTCTTTTGATACAAATAGCTTGAGAAAACGATGACATTTGAGTAATAACTGCCTTGCTACCTTTTGCTTGCAGTGGGAGACAGAAATTAGCCAGGAACAGCATAGGTAACAAGAAGGAGCATGAAAAGAGAGCTCCTTGATCCAAATAGGAACAGATGGGCCCTGGATCCTATGGAGAATCTTTCGTTCACTGAGTGGATAGAAAACAATTACGAGCATCTCAACTTCACCCGTTTTCTAAACCATCAGTCAATCTTCTTTCATGGGCAGTGAACTCTGTAATACATTTTTAATCAAAATTTTCACATAGACAGGACCCCTCCAAATATTCTGCCTACAGACTTACATATTCTAGGGGAAGCCCTCCCACCCCTGTCTTGCCTGACACTTTGTAATAACTTCCAAATTGAGCCCTCTATTTTTAAAAAATCTCTACCCGTTCTAGTGCATCTTCTAAACTGCCAGAGAGTGCTCTTTCTAAAATGCAAAGCCAGACAAGTTTATCCTGCTTACAGTTCTTCGGTATCCAGGAAACCCTACTGAACTTTCTTGGCTTGGCACATAGTTCCCGTCATAATCCAGCCCTTCCTTATCTCTCTTAGCCCCATCTCCTTGTAATATCCCAATAGCTCCTCGATGTTCTAGCCACCCAACTGTCAACTTTCAAGATCCTTGGTGCTCTTAAATGCTCTACCCTTTCTTGGGATTTCTTCACCATGAATCACCTTCCGAAATGGTTCCTACATGTCTGGCAAGACTCACTCGGGGTCTCACCCCAGCCACCTCCCTGAATGTCTCCTCCCTCCTCCACCTCCTCCCAGGCTGAAGGCACGCAGGGGGCCAGTGCAGCTAGAGAGTAGTGGAGGGGGCGGACGATGGGTAGAGCTGAGGTCAGAGGGCGTGCAGCACAGTTCACAGAAGTCCTCAGAGGATTCTATTCTGGGAAACACGCGAAGCCATCAGTTGCCCACCCCTCCACCAGTGAACCGCACCTCCCGATAGTCACATCCTTAAGAAGTCTCTTCCCACTCTAAATGTAGGCTAGCTGTATAACTCAGTTTAACCCAACACAACAAAGCGGAAGTGACACTGTGCTAGCTCCGCGCTTACAATAAGACATGGAAACTTCTGCTTTTGTGCTCTGCAAATCCCCGGGCCCCATGTAAGATGTTCAGCTACCTGCTGGAGAGACTGTGTGCAAAGGCCATATGAAAAACGGAGAGGCCTCGGACTATATGGTGAGAGGGAGAGAGCCATCGGTAGCCCATCTGAGTCCAGCCTCCAGCTGTCCCTGCTAAGGGACCAGGCATGCGGATGAAGTAGCTTGGGTATTCTGGCTCTACCCATGGGGAAAGGTCCTGTGAGACAGTCACTGGAGCCCCAGTCAATCTGCACAGTTGTACAAAAACAATGCAAAGCTCATACCAAGCCGCTAAGTTAACTGGTATCTGGACTGGGACTCAGAGGTGAGAATGTGTCTTGGCATCAAGAAAGATAACACGATGTTGGGTAGGGGATGTACCATTAGCAAACTCCACACCTGGCATCACAAAGCAGGGCTCAGAGACCCAGTGGGCAGCTAGAGTGCATGCCAGGCATCTGACAAGCCTGGACTCACACCCACTGCTGACCTA
Source organism: Capra hircus (assembly GCF_001704415.2). Lineage (NCBI taxonomy): Eukaryota > Metazoa > Chordata > Mammalia > Artiodactyla > Bovidae > Capra > Capra hircus. The sequence continues at coordinate 5,548,126 of NC_030812.1, forward strand.
ACCCTCCCTTCCCACTCCCTGTCACGCTCACCCTATCAGTTTCACACCTGACCAAGAGAGATGAGGCATCAGACAAGCTCAGTGTGACCTCTACCCGCAGCTGTGCCAGGCAGGAAGGCACAGTGACCAGCCAGCTGGCAAGGAGAGGACAGGAAGCTGAAGCCTGATGAAATGTTGTAACAGAAATGGCAGGAGCTGATTATCAGTGAGTCCTTCCCTCTTCCGGCCAAGGGCACAGATTCCAGCTCAGCTAATCTGGCTGTATTCCAGAGCCACCAACAAAACCTCTAATCCCAGCCAGCTGTCCAAACTGGTCTCCCTCCATTAGCCTCGGCAAAGAAGGACAAGATGCCATGTCTAACTCACAGGATTTCTCAGGAAAATGCTGTGTTGTGAGTGAGTCCATGTAACAGTGGCATTATCAAAAAAATAACTGGGTTCTGCCCTTCATCCGCTCATCTTCCTTCCTATATCCCAGACTAAAGCTGTTCCTCCAGTTGAATTCCTTATATCTATTGACAGGATCACCAGTCTCCACCCAGGCCCTCAGCCTTAAACTTTGACGTTTTCTTGAAGTCTCTCTTCTTTCCACCTCCCTCACTCAGTCTACACCCTGATATCACTTCTGCCCATCTCTTGGGTCACTCTTTTCATTCCTATAGTTCTAGGTTAGGTCTTGTAACTTACGTGAAGGGTTCCAAGAGCTTCCTAGTTGGCATTGCAGCTTCTACTTTTTTCCTCCCTCCATCTTTTATATCTTTGCAAGAATCATCTTTCTAAAATATATTCGCAGCATGTCATTTTCCAGCTCACAATCCATCAATGATTCTCTAATTCATGCAACAGGGCTGCAAACTCAAATACCTTCAGGTGATCTGAGTGTAAGACATGACTGAATGTTTTGGATGGCAGGCAGCTGCAAAGGCCTGCTGGCAGGTGGAGGGGATGGATCCTGCTAAAGACATTTATATTCCCCATTTTTAGAACTGCTGTCCTCACCAAAGGAAACGCAAAATTTCTCAAAATAAAGGCCAGACCCTTCAGTCTGATTTTCGAAGGTTTCTATGAGTAGATTCCAACCTACTTTTCTGGGCTTAGAGCACGGCCGTCAGACGCGGTGCGCATATGGCACGCGGCACATTTTCCATCCCTGGTCCGGTGGGTACCGCCGCTGGCCACGGTTTTCTTTCCTGCTGGGCTCAGGTTCAAGCCTAGGATCCTCTTCAACCCACCATTTCGGAGAGCAACTATGAGCCAGCGGGGCTTAGTGTGCTGGCGAAAGCCTACTTGCCCCTGTGTGCAACTCATGTCTGGTCAATTCCAGCTTGAGCTGAATCCCCACACTCACCGTACCATACTCACTGTGCAGACTAGAGGATCTGAAAACAGCTAAATGACCTGTTCAGCTGTTTTTCTCCAGCCCACACTCTGGCTTACCTCAGAGGCGGACATGCTCTAGGCTCAATCCCGTTTCAGGTGAGCCGCCCACTGGTCACTGTGGGTCGTTACAGGAGACAGGTCCTGATCCCGGTAATGTGCTCCAGAGAGAGGCTTAGACGAGGGTCCCATCTCAGCAAAAGCAGACATCTCAGAACCTCTCCCATTCCTATGCTTGCAGTGGAAACTGACCTCAGAGAGACCCAACCCTGTTGATACAGCTGTTTTAGATAGACTTACTCATAGCAACCGGAGAAGGCAATGGCACCCCACTCCAGTGTTCTTGCCTGGAGAATCCCAGGGACGGGGGAGCCTGATGGGCTGCCGTCTACGGGGCTGCACAGAGTCGGGCACAACTGAAGCGACTCAGCAGCAGCAGCAGCAGTCATAGCAACGCTGGTCCGCAGGACCAGTGTCCACAGGCCATACTCTGTTCACAGGTCGTTTGTTCATGGTGTGTACACAGATTCACTCTCCCTAGAAGCATCATAATCTAGGTCACTTGTTGGATTTAGCTCAGTGGTACGTGTGGCTTGTCGGAGGTATTTATGGGGCAGTGTCCATACAGAGTCCAAGATTTCCCCACTAAAGAGTCTATTCTTTCCACTCTGTAACACTTGCTTCTATTACTTGGGGTCTGCTTCCCCTTTTCCTATTTAACTGGGGTCTGCACGTTTCAAAGAGCACAATTTTCCTCTTTGTTTGGCAAGATGTTTATACTTTCTTCTAAAGCCGTTGACTTTACTGTCTGTTCTACAGGAGAAAGTAAGACAGATGTTAGCAATATCACACAGATGAACTAAAAGAGCCCAAGGGAGAGGAAGTAGGAGAAGAACAATTTATTTTACAACATACTTAATGGAGCTAGTTTGTCTTCATTTATGATTCTCTTGAGAGGCCTTCAGCCTGGTACCTGCTGTGATGGACGTCACACTTGCTCCATATGGATACTGTGCCCTAACAACAGGCTTGCAAACAGCCAAGTTGGAGTCCTGCCTCACATGTCACCCTAAATGCTACTCTGGTTGCCCACATGGGCAAATTTTCCTCCCACAAAGCTTTAAAGTTATTGGGTCCCTGGGACAACCACAGCTAACAGCACAGCAGATTTGAGAGTGCGTGTGCAGTGTGTAGTATGCCGGTCCAACTGAAGCTGGGGACCAGGACCGCCATTCTCCCCATGGAGACAGAAGTGTCTTTTGTCTCTTCAAAGTACCTGTTTTTTACTTCTCATATGTTCTTTTTATTTAGGAATAAACTCTGATATGGATTTAATGCATGCATAGCCCCTCCCACCTCTCTTTATATGTTGAGGCCATAATCTTTAATTAGTATCTGGAGGTGGGACCTTTGGGAGACATTAGGTCATGTGGGTGGAGCCCTCATGAATGGAGTTAGTGCCTTTCTGAGAAGAGCTGTGAGAAAGATGACCTCTCTTTTCCCACGTGAGGACACAGCAGAAGATGACCATCTGTGAGGCAAGAGGTCTGCCCTTATGAGACACTGAACCTTTCTCTTGGACTTCCCTGTCTCTAGAACTGTGAGAAACATATGTCTGTAGTTTATAAGCCACTCAGTCTATTGTAATTTTTATAGAAGCTGGAGCTAAGACAAACTCCCATAAGAATTAGTTAAATTTGAAGAGAAGGAAAAGAGGTAAAATCCATGCTAAGGATCACTTGCCAAAGTACGTCTCCCAGGACTAGTGATTACTTCCATCTTTTCCATCTATACAAAAAGTGGAAGGCAGCATTATATGGTGAGAATTCCTCCCCCCACAAAGCCCCATGGAATAGCAAATTTTTAAAGTTGAGGTTTTACTGTTAATAAAGACACTGTAACAGGGTGGGGGGTTCCTAGAGAATGCAGAACTTGATGACCAAAACCACTTAAGCTTCAAAAGCTTGTTCATCACGGAAAATTCGCCTCAAATGTGATGACAGGGTTCACGCAGGCCTGGGTAGGTAGGCCTCCCATCTGATCCCTGCCCTGGTTCAGGGTACACACACTGTCCCCTGGGCCTGGGGCCAAGTGGAGAGTATCCTTTAGCCTTGAGATGTCTACTGCAGATGGAGTTGCATTTTATGAAAACTCATGAAGAATTTAAAAATAATTTTTATTAGCCATTTTCCCAATTGATATAATTACTTTTTTGTAGAGAGGAAAATGTAATTTTACCAAACGGAGACACTGTGTCATCCTTAGTCCCACCTACCAACCCTCACAATTCTTTGTTTGATCACCAATAGGGTGACTCTGGGCTTCCCTCATGGCTCAGTAGGTAAAGAATCCGCCTGCAGTGCAGGAGACCCAGGTTTGATCCCTGGGTTGGGAAGATCCCTTAGAGAAGGAAATGGCAAGCCACTCAATATTCTTGCCTGGAGAATCAGATGGACAGAGGAGCCTGGAAAGTACAGTCCACGGGGTCACAAGAGTCGGACACAACTTAGCGACTGAAGAGAGAGAGAGGGTGACTCCAGATTAACATAGCATTCCACCCTGTAAGAAGTTATGCCTGAAACGGCCTCCCAGCTGAGTCTGTAGATGAGAGGTGATGACAGTGACGGTAAAGGGAGACGGGGACCTGCAATGCTTAACAAACCGTCAGCAAAATAGCAAACTAGGAACTTTGGCTTAAAGAAGACACACCTGGTCTTCCTATGTGATACTGCATTGCCAAGGTATCCATTGGAGGACAGCGAACGGTGGCCGGTTGGAGGGTCTCTTAAGTATAATACTGTTATACAATTAGACCGGTTCCATAAGGAACAAGGGAAGTGAGTAGAAGATATGTGTTGCCCTTTTTCTCTCTGCGAAATATGCCAGACTTATGTCCTAAGGGTATAGATTTGAGCGTGAAACCTTCAGCTCCCTCCTGTCCTCCTACTTGGCCCCCGTACCCAGGGCTCCAAGCTGAGTAAGCTGAAAACCAGAGAATCCCCCTTAGAAGGGTTGCCTCTGTCTCAGTGGAAATCCAAACTGAGATTCAAACTGCGCACATGGAGGTCCAAACAACTCCTGTCTCAGTACGACCTCAGACTACTCTGGTTTCAGTGGAAACTCAGACCATCGAAGTAAGAGATGAGATGGAGGACAGGAGACAAAGAGAAAAAGAAAACCATGTTTCTCCAGTCTATCCCTGGGATCATATGCGTAGAGCAGCCAGAGAGACTGAGGAACAGCCACACAAGCTGTTGCCTCTTCATGAAACACCCACCAGGAGAAATAATCAGTCTATGAGAGTTAATAAGCCTTTTTTGTATCAAGAAATACAAAAAATCAAGGAGGATCTGGGAGACTATTTGGAGGACCCAGAAAAATATATTAGAGCTTTTAAAGGTGTTACTCTGCTTTATGACCTTACTTGGAAGGATGTGATGTATATCTTAGGACAAACGCTGACTCCCGACTCAAAGACTCGAGTTTTGGGAAAAGCAGTTGCTTATGGAGATGAATGGCTTGGTAATGAATCAGTAGAGAAGAGGGAGGATGAGATAGCTGCCCTCCCCACTGGGAATCAGGCGGTCCCAACTACAGAACCAGACTGGGACTACAACGCAGCTAAAGGAAGATGGGATCAGAGTCATTTTGTCAGATGTACTCTTGAAGGACTCAGGCAGGCACGTTCTAAGCCTTTAAACTATAGCAAATTGGCAGACATAGAACAGGAGGAGAAGGAAGCTCCTGGTAAATTCCTAGGTAGACTATAAGAGAAGCCCTTCTCAGATTCACTGAGATTGATCCCGAAAGTGAAGAAGGAAAAGTGATCTTAAAAGATAGATTTCTTAAACAGCCAGAGAAAAATGCCCAGAGGGACCCAGGTGAAAAGGCTTGCTATTACTGTGGAAAGGAGGGGCACCTCAAGTGGGATTGACCTCAGGCATCTAAGCCGCCCCGGCTCTATGTCCGGTCTGCAAAGGACCACTCTGGAAGAGAGACTGCCCTCAGAGGCGTAGGTCTCCGGGGTCAGACTCTCAAGACAATCAGGACTGAAGGTGCCCAGGGGTCCCCACACAAGCTCCCGTCCTAATTACACCTGAGGAACCCCGGCTATAAATAATTGTGGGAGGCCAATCTGTCGATTTCCTTTTAGATACTGGGGCAACTTACTCTGTGCTTACTGAAGCCCCTGGCCCACTTTCTTCCCAATCCGCTTCCGTAATGGGACTGTCTGGACGAGCCAAAAGGTATTATTTCAGTTATTCTTTATCTTGCAACTGGGATTCTGTGCTATTTTCACACAAGTTTCTGATCATGCCAGACTCTCCCTCACCCCTTTTGGGGAGGGATATATTGGAAGGAATGATGCTAAAGCTGAAACTCCAGTACTTTGGCCACCTCATGCGAAGAGTTGACTCATTGGAAAAGACTTTGATGCTGGGAGGGATTGGGGGTCGCATGGGGTCGCAAAGAGTCGGACACAACTGAGTGACTGAACTGAACTGACTGAACTTTGGACACCTCATGTGAAGAGTTGACTCAGTGGAAAAGACCCTGATGCTGGGAGGGATTGGGGGCAGGAGGAGAAGGGGACGACAGAGGATGAGATGGCTGGATGGCATCACCGACTCGATGGACGTGAGTCTGAGTGAACTCCGGGAGTTGGTGATGGACAGGGAGGCCTGGCGTGCTGCGATTCATGGGGTCGCAAAGAGTCGGACATGACTGAGCAACTGGACTGAACTGAACTGAACTGAATTGTACTCTCTGATAGAATTATGTCCCTTTCTTAATCATCGTAGAGATTTTAGGCTTTTTCCATAGTTAAAATTTTATTAGGAAATAGGAATACTCAGACTAAAAAAAAATCACAAGATATGATGAAAATTTAATTAGGAGAAAGCCTAGAGAGAAGGCCATGACAAATAATGGCTTACAAACTTTCTCTCATGGCATCAGTAGTCGATCAGGAGACTTCTAGTTTTCTCGAAACCATGTTTTACTTTCCTCATTGCTCAACTTATTTCTCAGCAAACATTTAAGATTTTTTAATTCATTACCTTATACAAAGTTAACATCTTCTGTGCTTTGTCTTTTTTCTTCCTCTAAAGATGCTGCTTTAAATGGCAGGCCAGGGTGTAGGGTGTTTGATGTTCTCTGAGTTACCACGAGTTCTGGGCTGTAAATAAATCATGAATGTACCACATCAATCATGAATTATTCATTTTTGCTTGTACTTTCTATAGAACACTACGCATCAAAATTGAATCCAAAGCGCTGAAACTTTAGGTGGCTAAGATCATTAAAATAGCTGGTTATTCAGCCTTGCAGAAAGATTTTTTATAAAAAAATCTATGTCTATATAAAAATTCTTACCAGCTGGAAAAAGTACAGCCCTCTCTGCACTCACCAACACCGCAGCGATGCATTAGGCTGCGAAGGACACAAGGGGCTTAAAAACAGTGTCAATGTCATGAGGTACATATTTCAATTTTTTAAATTAAAAATAGTATTTTCCCATTATGTGCATCCTTTTAAGCCTTTGGGCTTGCAGCCCAATTACATGGTTGTCTAATAGGATATTTTCTCCTCTTTCACAAATGGAGCACAGTCTGTCCCCAACTTACTAAGTACCCAACTTAGAAGTTCCAAAGCTTTATTCAGAAGTTGTTTGCTTGGAACAGATTGAACACGTTTCTCAGAGAAACAAGGTGAGTGGTTCTGTCCCCATGCAATTTCATAGCCTGCTAACTCACAGGATTCTAGAAATATGGACCTAATGATAATCTAGAAAGTGATCAACAGATAGAAACACATTTCTATGGATAACTGTTCATAATTAAACTTGGGATGGGAAGAACAGAGGTCCTGTCATTTCTCCTTTGCTCCTGCCTTCCTCAGCTGGTAGCCACATAGGCCCGAGGCTGCTCCAGCCAGGCACGGGCTGGGAGAAAGGCAAAATGGCAAAAAGAGGGTTACTGTGTTGGAGGACAGACTGTTAATTCTAGAATAATTAAATTCTTTGAATTAAAATTTAATGTTCATATGTGTTTCATGCATGTGTGTACATACCAATGTGTATTTTCCAGCAAGACAGTTTTATCCTTTTGTTAGATTCTTAGAAGGATTCCAGACCTCAGACTTAAAGAAAAAAAAAAAATCACGAATCACTGCTTTGGCAGATATAAACAAAGAATGGAATGAGGTTCTCGCCAGCATAGCCCCTCAGCACTGTTCTTCCATCCTGGGCGATCACCCAGTGGAAAGGCTGACAGATAACTCCTTCCCTGAGTGCCCACGTGTGCTCCATCCCCACTCCCAACAAACCTGGGTGTCCCAGACCTGTCCCACAAAGCATCTTGCAGCCCTACTCCCCCAGGTCCAATTACTAAAGAGCTAATGCCTGGCCCAGAAGGGGACTCCAGGGACCAATGCCTGTTTTCACTAGCTCATGCCTTGGCCTTGTTAAGTCACTTCAGTCATGTCAAACTCTTTGCAACCCTCTGGACTGTAGCCCACCAGGTTCCTATATGCATGGAATTCTCCAGGCAAGAATACTGGAGTGGGTAGCCATTTGCTTCTCCAGGAGATCTTCCCAAGCCGAGGACTGAACCTGCAACTCTTGTGTCTCCTGCATGGGCAGGAAGGTTCTTGACCATTAACGCCACCTGGGAAGCCCTGGTTAAATATTTTAATGTCAACCCTGGCTCTTCCACTGTATTCCACTGTATTGACTTGGAATAAACTACTTTACTTATCAGCTTCAGTTTCCTTCTTGGTGAAATGAGGGATGACAATAATACCTAGCTTACTGATACTATGCAGAGAAGGCAATGGCACCCCACTCCAGTACTCTTGCCTGGGAAATCCCATGGACGGAGGAGCCTGGTAGGCTGCAGTCCATGGGGTCACTAAGAGTCGGACACGACTGAGTGACTTCCCTTTCACTTTTTGCTTTCATGCATTGGAGAAGGAAATGGCAACCCACTCCAGTGTTCTTGCCTGGAGAATCCCAGGGACGGGGGAGCCTGGTGGGCTGCCATCTATGGGGTCACACAGAGTTGGACACGACTGAAGCGACTTAGCAGCAGCAGCTGATACTATGGCGTGAGAATTCAGAGTATAAATTAAGTGCCTGGCATAGAGAAGGTGCTCAAGAAATGGTAGCACTAAATGAGAGAATCCTTGCAATATACTTGTGTGCTTGGTTATTCAGTCATGTCCTACTCTGTGTGACCCCATGGACTATAGCCCGCCAGGCTCCTTTGTCCATGGAATTCTCCAGGCAAGAATACTGGAGTGGGTTGCCATGCCCTCTTCCAGGGGATTTTCTCAATGCAGGGACTGAACCCAGGTCTCCCTCATTGCAGGCAGATTCTTTACTGCCTGAACCACCAGGGAAGCACTGGGCAAACTGTAAGTGTTCCAGAAAGATGAAGTACCATCACCCCCTTACTGTTGAGTGGCTATTATTATTGACATCCTCTAGAAAACCCTTCACTAACTGAGAGATGAAAACTAATGACCTTGATCTACTAACTCAAAAATTCTGCGACTCTATTGCAGACATGTTTCCACGCCTCCGGTATCAGAAATTGATGTTCCATCAGTGATGCCCTTCAGAAGGAAATATTCTCTGAAGACTGTGACCTATGCTTTTGCATTGTTAATAATTTCATGTACATTTGCACCTTAGGCAGGGTCGGCCAATTAGAAGGCTTATGAATATTGTCTGTGCTCCAAGAGTGCAGGTTTGGGAATACCCTGATTGTGTCCAGATGGTTTTGGCTATTATGTGGAATGCTTTAGCTGATGAACTATGTCATCAATATTGAATCAGGAAATTTTCAGCCAGGAAAAAGAGGATTCAAATCCTTCTTTGCATAGCTTTGTAATTTGCATACCCCAATCTGGGCCCTTCTTTAGAAACTGGAATAAGCTTGTCCTCTAACCCAATCCATATGCGTGGCGATGTTCCCACTGGTGTGACTCCCATACACTGGCCAGCAGTGTTCCTGTGTCAGCATCCACATTTCCTGATGGAACAACTGCCTCCATTTAGGTGCCCTGTTCTTTATATCTGCCCCCAAATAAATTCTATATAATTTCATATCAAGAAAGCCCTAATAACCTTTCACAGCCTAAGTAAGAACCCTAAACAAACCCTATCTCCTTTGTGATAGGGTTCAAGACACACAATCCCACTATATAACACCTGGACATAGCATATATTTTTAAGCTAAAGGAATTTGAGATATGGCATGTGCAAGAAAGACTTTCTGACCTTCCTCTGAAGAAAGACTTTCTGACCTTCCTCTGAAGAAAGACTTTCTGACCTTCCTCTGAAGCCGGACATACAACTCAATATGAGAGATGCCCTCTCCAAACTCAGAGGAAAGGAACATCCTCATCTCTAAGACATGAAGCAGAGTCTGAATGAACAGGCCAAGCTGTGTCCCCAGGTTTACTACACTTATCAGCTCATACTTTTTCTGACTGTCACATTTTCCGCACCGCTCTAACTCTCTTCATGAAACCTACCATAAAAGCAAGTGTGAGGGTGTGTGTGCGAGAGAAGGGAGTGAGCTTGCAACTGTGAGAGACAGCCTGCATGAGGACAACAGAAACTGAGTGTGTGTGAGAGACGAGGACGGAAACAGAAAGGCAGGAAAGAAGGAAGGAGAAGGGAAGAGAGACGGTTCCTATAGTATCTAGTATTAGAACAGAAGCAGCAGGCCATAACGTCAGAGTCAAGTGCCCAGGCTGGGACTCTCGATTCCTCTGCCCCGCAGGGTCCCCGCTGATGAAGACTGAAGCACAATGCCATCTGGGCAACAAGCCTGGACTCAGGCCTACGGGGACATTCTGGAATGCTCTCACCAGGCTTCAGCGCAGGAGCGGCAGCTTGGTGAGCAAACGCTTCTTTCATGGGATCACCATCAGAGTGATGCCAAGAAGCTGATTTGGGAAGGCACCAATTTTTTTATATGGACAAGAGTTTCCCTGGTGGTTCGGACAGAAACGAATCCACCTGCAATGCGGGAGACCTGGGTTCAGCCTCTGGACTGGAAAGATGCCCTGGAGGAGGGCATGGCAACCCACTGAGTGACTACGCATAGCACACAGCACAGGGCTCCCCCACACTTGAAGTGGATTACCCTTTAGTTCTGCTCTTTCAGGACCACATTATTCCCAAGAAAGAAGGCAGGCAGAGCAAGGTCTTACTAGGTAGGGGAAGGAGTCATTGAAATACAGGAACCATATTTCCCAGAGGATACTGTCAGACTTGGAAATTGTATCTCAAGTTTGGGACCAAAAGTATTCTTAAATTTTGCAGGAAAAAATACCTGAGTTGTGTAGCAAATCTTGGATCAACGTTGGTTAGAGTGTAACTCATTTAGAGAGTCATGAGAGACAAATTGCAAAATTTCCTTAAAAATGGAAACTTTATTAAAGACTCTGATTAACTGAATAAACTATGATCTCAACGGGTCAGAAGTGGGAAAGTAGAAAACCAAAGAAAATGAAGAAAAAAGAGAATAAGGAGCTAGTAGAGGGACAAAGCATACCTGTATTTTGGGAAGACAGGCTGTCGGGAAGAACCGAAAGGTAAAACTGGGGGCTCTGGGGGCTCTGTTTCAGGAACAGCCCTGAGCCTTAGGCGTCTTCAGAATGCCTGTGCCAAGCAGGACAGTGCGGCCGACGGGGGGCGTCTCAGACTTGAGAGGCGGGAGCTCATTGGAAATGCAAACTCCAGGGTCCCAAGGCTGTGGCCCTGATCCGCAGTCTCCTGTGGGACCCAGGCGTGTATGTGCCCTCCAGCTGATTCTGATACACATGGGCCATGGGCATACTCCAGGAAACACAGATACAGTCAAGGCTCTTTTTTAACAATTGAAAGAAAAACATGTTACAAATGCAAACAAAAGCACTTCCTCCAGGTCACAAAGTGAGCTTCCTGGCCCCTTCAGGGCCTGAATCTAGGTCCCACCCCAACAGGAGCCCAGCCATCCCTGCGACCTCTCCTTCTATGGGCTCCCCAAATCCACAAGCCACTGGGATGGTAAGGAAAGCTCTGACGGAAGACTGTTTTCTCTCATGCGGGCAGTTTTTCTAGAACACTGTGTAACTATTTTTTAAATTTATTTTTAATTGAAGGATAATTGCTTCGTGTAACTATTTTTTCCCATGGAGGGTAGGAAATCACTAAATGTGACAGTCACGTTTCTAGGTTCAGAAAGGCAGAATCCTTTCAGTGGACCAGGACCTGAGTATAAGAAGCAGCTTAATTTTTGTGCAAGCACAGCAACTTTAAAAAAACAACAATGAACCTTTCCCCAAGCAGTTGGAAGGGAATTACCAACACCAACATTTTCCACGTAGTAAATTAAAATGATCAAGAAAAGCTCTACCATAATTGATAAAGAAAGGCTATTGACAAGGCTGTAGGACACTCGAATGGCCCCTTCCCAGTCCTAAGAAAGTGGGAGACGGCCTGCCTAAACCAGCCGGTGCTCAGAATATGTTTATAAGGAGGAAGTCCGTTTCCCTTTTGTGTCAAGTCATTTTCTTTACTTACTATTTCACACTGATATGCCTAAGGAAGTGAATGAGTCTGCAGGTATTCAACAGGTATTTCTTCTGTCTAGAATTGCAGGTGAAATCCAAAGCTGAGACTGATACCTAAGGAGGACTGTAAGTTCTAAGGAAGAGTGACGTTGGACACAGCCACTCAGGATTTGTTAAGAGTGACCAAATGTGATCTTGTGGCCCTTAGCTGACACATTCCTCCAGCCTGTCAAAGGGAAGGCTAGGGATTTGGTGGAGGAGAAAGGCTTTCTTTGAAAAGAGCTGTCAGTTAGGAGAGTGGGTTCTGGAACATTCCTCTACCTCCAGTGAGCTGAAGGAAGCAGCCAGAGGACCTCTCAGAGCCGAGGGTGTGCTGTCTGCCACAAAGGGAAAGGGACGGATCACCTAATCCCCAGCGAGATGCTCACTGAGGAGGGAGTCTGCGCGTGGCCACAGGAGTTTGGGCGTGTGCCTTAGGAAGACAGAGGTGGCCTCCGATGAGCACTGACGGCAGGGCTAGGAGAACCTGACCTTCTAGGCTTAGAGTGGGAGAAAGGGAGCAGGGTTAGAGAGGCAGGACTACACGAGGTTTTCTAGAGGGCCAGACAGACGCTAGGAAAAGCAGCTCAGCAGAAGAACTGGGCGGGAAGTACCCGAAGAGAGCATTACACGCAGCAGAGGCCAGAGCAGAGCGCAACTATGTAAGTGGGTATGGACAGTATCCTCCAAAGAGCCCACAAACATTCTCCACAGGAAAACTTAGGTGGCATTTGGGCTTTTTTCCATGAGCGAGAAGGCACTCAGCAGCCAAGAGAAGCACTTGAATAGCACCGATGAAGTAGTATTTTTTCCCTTTTCCTATCATCCTTCTTTTCCTCCACCCTTTGCTGCAAATGTGGATGAGTCAAGAGCATTCTGGGGGGACAGGGAGTAAGCACAGACTATGTCCCCCCCCTGAATCCAGCATTCTGATGTTAGGGTGGGCATGAGCAGCTTTGAACTACAGGAGAGAGCAGAAGTTGGATATTCGATTTGTCTGGATTTCCTGATTGCTGAAAATAAGAGCATTCTAATACTTGACAGTGACAGGTAAGGCCGAGGTATCTCTCTGAGATACTGTCCAAAGACAGAAAGATAGAGAACCGATGGGACGTTTGATAGTAGTAAGGAAAAACAAGACAAACCATGGACATTTCCTGATTGAATTCTCTTAGTCCTGCCTGTTTACTGAACCAGGTATCACTGCAATATGAACAAGTTACAAAAGGGTGGAAACATGAGTCAGACTACTGCTGTTACCAGGAAACGGGACAAGTGAGGCTGGGCTCCTAAGATAAGAGCTTGTGTGTGTTCCCCGAGACTCTGCAGCCTACCCCAGGCTAAAGAACAGTGCTCCTTTGCCTCAGAGAAGTTTGTTTTTCAGGGCAGAAAGCAGAAATTCAGGAAGGCAATCTCTCCTTCTATCTTTCGTAAAAGATTGTATGACTTACGAAAATATTAGCAGACGCAGAACAAAAGGGATATCTCTGAGGGTCAAGAGAGGGGAGACATTACCCTCAAATGGAAAGAAAACAGAATTCAACTAGATTCACAGGTAGCCTGTGCCTCCTTCCAAGAGCACCATAAACAAGAGGACAGGCCTTAGGGGATAACAGCAGACCATGGAGAGGCTACATCCCAACCAGCAGGTTCCGTTCAAGGCACAGTGCAGACCTGGATAGCGAGACCAACTGATGAGGGGAGCAGGGCGCCACACAACCTTCTTAGATTCTCATTCATCCCCGGGGAAGACTGAATTCTCCACAAAGCTGGAGGTATTAGGACCTGGGGTCACATATAATATTATCTTTTAGAAAGTTTCATTATCTATTTGACTGTGCTCTGTCTCAGCTGTGGCACTTAGGATCTTTAGTTGCAGCATGAGAACTCTTAGTTGCAGGATGTGGAATCTAGTTTCCTGACCAGGGATTGAACCCAAACACCCTGAACTGGGAGCACAGAGTTTTAGCCACTGGACCACGAGGGCTAAGAACTGACTTTGACTGACCATAAGTATTTGGAGTTGTAAATTCATATCCACTACATGACAAGAATAAAATAAACCTAATTGGGACTTCCCAGGTGGCTTAGTAGTAAAGAATTCACCTCCCAATGCACTCACTCCACTATTCTTGCCTGGGTAATCCCATAGAAGAGGAGCCTAGTGGGCTAGAGTCCACGTGGCCACAAAGAGTAGAACATGACTTAAGCGACTAAACAGCAGCAGCAGCAGCAAGGATCTGGATAAATGCCACAAGAGAGATACACGATAAAAGGCTGAGAAGACAGCCCTCAGGTAAAGGTGACCAGCAAATCACTTTATAGAGGAGACAGGATCTGAGCTAAGCTTTGGATGTTAGGCAGGATTCAAATGGCAGCAGGGGTGGAGGGACGAAGGCATCCTGGTATTGGGAAATACACGGAGATGGGAAAGTCAGAGGGAAAGAGCGTATAAGAGCGCTTTACTGCAGTTATCCTTAGAAGATGCCACACAGGGAGATCAGGGATGAGAAATGGAATTGGGTGGGGCTTGAGTGGAGATCATGGGAAAAGCAAGAGAGTTCCAGAAAAACATCTATTTCTGCTTTATTGACTATGCCAAAGCCTTTGGCTGTGTAGATCACAATAAACTGTGGAAAATTCTGAGCGAGATGGGAATACCAGACTACCTGACCTGCTTCTTGAGAAATCTGTATGCAGGTCAGGAAGCAACAGTTAGAACTGGACATGGAACAACAGACTGGTTCCAAATAGGAAAAGGAATATGTCAAGGCTGTATATTGTCACCCTGCTTATTTAACTTATATGCAGAGTACATCATGAGAAACGCTGGACTGGAAGAAACACAAGCTGGAATCAAGATTGCTGGGAGAAATATCAATAACGTCAGATATGCAGATGACACCACCCTTATGGCAGAAAGTGAAGAGGAACTAAAAAGCCTCTTGATGAAAGTGAAAGAGGAGAGTGAAAAAGTTGGCTTAAAGCTCAACATTCAGAAAACAAAGATCATGGCATCTGGTCCCATCACTTCATGGGAAATAGATGGAGAAATAGTGGAAACAGTGTCAGACTTTATCTTTTTGGGCTCCAAAATCACTGCAGATGGTGACTGCAGCCATAAAATTAAAAGACGCTTACTCCTTGGAAGAAAAGTTATGACCAACCTAGATAGCATATTCAAAAGCAGAGACATTACTTTGTCGACTAAGGTCCATCTAGTCAAGGCTATGGTTTTTCCAGTGGTCATGTTTGGATGTGAGAGTTGGACTGTGAAGAAGGCTGAGCGCTGAAGAATTGATGCTTTTGAACTGTGGTGTTGGAGAAGACTCTTGAGAGTCCCTTGGACTGCAAGGAGATCCAACCAGTCCATTCTGAAGGAGATCAGCCCTGGGATTTCTTTGGAAGGAATGATGCTAAAGCTGAAACTCCAGTACTTTGGCCACCTCATGCAAAGAGTTGACTCATTGGAAAAGACTCTGATGCTGGGAGGGATTGGGGGCAGGAGGAGAAGGGGATGGCAGAGGATGAGATGGCTGGATGGCATCACTGACTCGATGGACGTGAGTCTGAGTGAACTCCGGGAGTTGGTGATGGACAGGGAGGCCTGGCGTGCTGCGATTCATGGGGTCACAGAGAGTTGGACATGACTGAGAGACTGAACTGAACTGAATGGGAATCTTGGAGAAGGCAATGGCAACCCACTCCAGTACTCTTACCTGGAAAATCCCAGGGATGGAGGAGCCTGGTAGGCCACAGTCCATGTGGTCGAAAAGAGTCAGACATGACTGAGCGACTTCACTTTCACTTGAATGGGACTCTAAGGATTTGCATTTATTTTGGCAGCAATAGGGAAACACTGGTAGTTTTTAAGGGGTAATGTGACATGATCAGAGATAAGCATCAAAAAATATCAATCTGGGAGAGAGATTTGGGATGAATAGAAGAAGAAAGTGATCAAGATGGGATGGGAAACAAGTTCCTGCTGAAATCCCAATGGGAGGTCACGGAAAGGCAGAGCAGATGGTAGTAGCCTCCAATTATAGAAAGGCTGTGAAAGACGTGGAGGAGGTAGATTCCAGACCTGCATGGATGTGAGACCAAAGATTTCTAAGCGTCAAGTGCAGCTGATGTGAAGACTCACAATGCTGTGCAAAAACGGGTCAACAGCGGGGGAGGAGCTTGTTTACAACTGACGCGGTCTGCACGTGACGCTTACCCTGATGGCTGAACTTACAGTTGGGTGGAGAAGGCAACGGCACCCCACTCCAGTACTCTTGCCTGGAAAATCCCATGGATGGAGGAGCCTGGTGGGCCGCAGTCCACGGGGTCGCGAAGAGTCGGACACGACTGAGCGACTTCACTTTGACTTTTCACTTTCATGCATTGGAGAAGGAAATGGCAACCCACTCCAGTATTCTTGCCTAGAGAATTTCAGGGATGGGGAGCCTGGTGGGCTGCCGTCTATGGGGTCGCACAGAGACACAACTGAAGTGACTTAGCAGCAGCAGAGATGTCAGGAGTGCGGGAAGAGTTCAGAGATGAAGACTCCATGGTGCCTTCGTAGCGAAGCTGCCTGTCTCCCCAGCTGGGACGGTCCCTTTGTGGCTGTCTCTGAATGATCTGGAGCGGAGGAGGAGGAGGGCCGGTCCGTGGCAACACAGGCCCAGAGAACCGGAGGGCAGAGTATGGCCAGGAACGCGGCTCAGTCCACATACTGAACCTGAAAAGAACTGATTTTAAAGAATTTTCTGGTTTACTTGAGACCTTCTCCCATTTTCCCCAGTGGTCTCTTTAACTGTGGCCCCTCTGTCTTCCCCAGCACTTCTCAAGCTTTCTGTCCCATGAACTTTTCTCAAAAACAGAATGAATATATACCTGCGAGCCCAGCAGACTTCCTGAGTTTGGAGAGGTCCTGCCACCTTTAACTGGGAGCACCTGGGGACCATTTCTTAATCCCACTTGGTCTCAGTTTCATTGCCTCCCAGCCTCCAATTTTTTTAGTGGGAAAAAAAAAAAAAACTGGTAGGGTTTTTTGTGGAGAAGAAATGAGGTAATGCATAATAAAGCAGTAGGCAGCAGGACAGGTAAATGTCAGCCTCTCAACAAACTGAGTTCCCTTCTCTGCCTGCACTTGTCACTAGCAACGCCTGGCAGAGATGAAGCCCCCTGGGAGAGAGCAGTGCTGCCTGCCACACAGAACACGCAGAGGCCCACAGCCCTAGCCAGCTCCAGAAATGGCAGCTCCACCCTTTTGCTGCTTAGGCCATGCCTTAGAATCATCGTGAGTCCCTCTACGTCCTGCATGCACACCTCTGACAAGTCCTTCTGGCTTCACTAGCAAAATATGTCTGGAATCTGACAGCTTTTCATCATCTCCACAACAGCCACACATCCATCCACTACTATCTCGGCCCTTGCTACTGTTCAGTCGCATCCGCCTCTTTGCAAGCCCTTGGACAGCAGCATGTCAGGCTTCCCTGTCCTTCACCACCTCCTGGAGCTTGCTTCAACTCATGCCATTGAGTCGGTGATGCCATCCAACCATCTCGTCCTCTGTCACCCCCTCTCCTCCTGCCCTTAATCTTTCTCTGCCCTGGATTACTGCACTGGCCTCCTAATTGCTCTTCCAACGTCCACTCTTGCCCCTTACAGACTATTTTTCACACAGCAGCTAGGATGAACCTTATAAAATCATATTCTCTTATGCCCCAAACTTTCCAGTGTAATGTTATCTCACTGATCAAATCCAGACTCTCAACCTTGGTTGAAATGGGTGCAAATAAACTCACCCCTGGCTCCTCTCTGGCGTCATTTCCTACCACTCTCCACCCCTGACTTCCTTACGATGTGCAGGCAGGCTTGGCACTTACTGTTCCCTGCCCTTTGAACGTTCTTCCTCACATACTGCAGAGCTCTCTTCAAGTCTCTCTGAATTAACATGTCTCCCAATTTCCTTTAAAAGAAAACACATCTTCAAATCTTTTTCATTAGAAAAAGCTTTCTCTCTCCTCCTTAGACAAGAGAGCAAACTCTCTTTACTCTTTCACTTTCCCCTCATATCCTGCTTTATTGTTCCCTTCATAGCATTTACCATTACCTATCACATTATACATTTACTTGTTTTTTTAATCTGTTTCCAGCAGACCCATAAACTCTATGAGAAGAGTTTCACTTTTTTCATCCACTGCTATATTCCCAGTGCCTAGATGGACTGGCAATGGTGCCTAGATGGCACCTCATTTTAAAAACACTGCAGTCTGTTGACTTACAGTATCTTGCTGGTTTCTGGTGTACAGAGGCGGCATTTTTCCATACTCTTTTCCATCATGGTTTATTACAGGACGTAGAACAGAGTTCCCTGTGCCATACAGTGCCATCCTTGTCGTTTATCTATTTTGTTTGCAGCAGTGGATATCGGCTATTCCCAGACTCCTCATTTATCCCTCCCCCACCCCCTTTCGCTTTGGTAGCCATAAGTTTGCTTTGCACGTCTGTATTTCTGTTTCATAAATAAGCTCATCTGAGTCATATTTTAGACTCCGCATACGAGCGTTATCATATGGTATTTGTCTTCTCTGACTTACTTCACTAAGGATGATAATCTCCAGGCCCACCCATGTTGTTGCAAATAGAATTCTTTCATTCTTATGACTAATACTCTATTGTCTACGTGTACACTTTTATCCACTCATCTGTCGACAGACATGTACGTTGTTCTCATGTCTTGGCGATTGTAAACGGTGCTTCCATGAACACTGAGGTGCATGTATCTTTTTGAGTTAGAGTTCCTTCCAGATAATGCCTTGGGACGGGATTGTTGGATCATACGGTAGCTCTATTTTTAGTTTTTTAAGGAACCTCCATACTGTTCTCCACAGAGGCTGCACCAATTTATATTCCCACCAACAGTGCAAGAGGGTTTTCTTTCTCCACACCCTCTCCTGCATTTGTTATTTGTGGAATTTTTAATGACGGCCATTCTGACTCATGTCAAATGGTACTTCGTTGAGATTCTTTTAAAAAATATTTTAGTTTAAGGATGATTGCTTTACAGAATTTTCTTGTTTTCTGTCAAACCTCAACATGAATCAGACATAGATATACACATATCCCCTCCCTTTCTCCCCTTTCTCTCCCCATCCCACCCCTCTAGGTTGATACAGAGCCCCTGTTTGAGTTTCCTGAGCCATACAGCAAATTCCTATTGGCTATCTATTTTACATATGATGATGTAAGTTTCCATGTTACTCTTTGCATACACCCCACCCTCTCCTCCCCCTCCCCATGTCCATAAGTCTATTCTCTATGTCTGTTTCTCCACTGCCGCCCTGCAAATAAAGTCTTCAGTACCATTTTTCTAGATTCTGTATATGTTCGTTAGAATAAGATATTTCTCTTTCTTTTTCTGACTTACTTCATTCTGTATAATAGGTTCTAGGTTCATCCACCTCATCAGAACTGACTCAAAGGCATTCCTTTTTATGACTAAGTAATATTCCATTGTGTGTGTGTACCACAACTTCTTTTTCCACTCATTTGTTGATGGACATCTAGGTTGCTTCCATATTCTAGCTATTGTAAATAGTGCTGCAATGAACAGTGGGATACATGTGTCTTTTTCAGTTTTCGTTTCCTCAGGGTGTATGCCTAGAGTGGGATTGCTGGGTCATATGGTGGTTTTATTCCTAGTTTTTTAAGAAATCTCCATACCGTCTTCCATAGTGGCTGTATCAATTTATATTCCCACCAACAGTGCAAGAGCGTTCCCTTTTCTCCACACCCTCTCCAGCATTAATTGTTTGTACCCTTTTTGATGATGGACATTGTGAATGGTATGAGGCGATATCTCATCGTGGTTTTGATTTGCATTTTTCTAATAATGAGTGATGTTGAGCATCTTTTCATGTGTTTGTTAGCCATCTGTATGTCTTTGGAGAAATATCTGTTTAGGTCTTTTTCCCACTTTTTGATTGTGTTGTTGGTTTTTCTGGTATTGAGTTGTATGAGCTGCTTGTATATTTTGGAAATTAATCCTTTGTCAGTTGTTTCATTTGCTATTATTTTCTCCCCTTCTGAGGGTTGTCTTTTCACCTTGCTTATAGTTTCCTTTGCTGTGCAAAAGCTTTTAAGTTTAATCAGGTCCCACTTATTTATTTTTATTTCCATTACTTGCTTTGATTTATGTCATCGAATGTTCTGCCTGTTTTCCTCTAAGAGTTTTATAGTTTCTAGTCTTACATTTAGGTCTTTAATCCATTTTGAGTTTATCTTTGTGTATGGGGTTAGGAAGTGTTCTGATTTCATTCTTTCACATGAAGCTGTCCAGTTTTCCCAGCATCATTTATTGAAGAGGCTGTCTTTGCCCCATTGTATGCTCTTGCCTCCTCAGTCAAAAACAAGGTACCCATCAGTGCATGGGGTTTTCTCTGGGCTTTCTGTCTTGTTCCAGTGGTCTATATTTCTGTCTTTGTGCCAGTGCCGTACTGTCTTGATGACTGTAGCTTTGCAGTATAATCTGAAGTCAGGAAGATTGATTCCTCCAGCTCTATTCTTCTTTCTCAAGATTGCTTTGGCTATTCGGGGTCTTTTGAGTTTCCGAATGAATTGTGAAATTTTTTGTTTTAGTTCTGTGAAAAATGCCATTGGTAATTTGATAGGGATCTCATTGAATCTGTCGAGTGTGTTTGGTAGTATAATCGTTCTCACAATATTGATTCTTCCTACCCAGGAACATGGAATCTCTCTCCATCTGTTTGCTGTCTTTGATTTTTTTCATTAGTGTCTTGTAATTTTCTGTGTACAGTTCTTTTGTCTCCTTAGGTAAGTTTATTCCTAGATATTTGTTTTTGTTGCAATGGTGAATGGGATTGATTCCTTAATTTCTCTTTCTGGTTTTTCATTGTTAGTATGTAGAAATGCAAGTGATTCCTGCGTATTGATTTTGCATCCTGCAGCTTTGCTAAATTCATTCATTAGCTCTAGTGATTTTCTGATACTATCTTTAGGGTTTTCTATGTATAATATCATGCCATCTGCAAACAGTGAGAGGTTTACTTCTTCTTTTCCAATTTGGATTCATTTCTTTTTCTTCTCTGATTGCTGTAGCTAGGACTTCCAGAACTATGTTGAATAATAGTGGTGAAAGTGGACACCCTTGTCTTGTTCCTGATCTTAGGGGGAATTCTTTCAGCTTTTCACCATTGAGATTAATGTTTGCTTTAGGCTTATCATATATGGCCTTTACTATGTTGAGGTAGATTTCTTCTATGCCCATTTTTTGAAGAGTTTTAATCATAAATGGATACTAAAATTTCTCAAAGGCTTTTTCTGCATGTATTGAGATTATCATATGGTTTTTATCTTTCAACTTGTTAATATGGTATATCACATTGATTGATTTGCGTATATTGAAGAATCCTTGCATCCCTGGAATAAACCCAACTTGATCATGGTGTATGAGCTTTCTGATGTGTTTCTGAATTCTATTTGCTAAAATTTTGTTGAGAATTTTTGCATCTATGTTCATCAGTGATATTGGCCTGTAGTTTTCTTTTTTGTGTTGTCTTTGTCTGGTTTTGGTATCAGGGTAATGGTGGCCTTGTAGAATGAGTTTGGAACTATTCCTTCCTCTGAAATTTTTTGAAAGAGTTTGAGAAGGATAGGCATCAGCTCTTCCCTAGATGTTTGTAGTATTCTCCGGTGAAGCCATCTGGTCCTGGGCTTTTGCTTTTTGGCAGACTTTTGATCAAAGCTTCAATTTCAGTGCTTGTAATTGGGTTGTTCATAATTTCTATTTCTTCCTGGTTCAGTCTTGGAAGATTGAACTGTTCTAAGAATCTGTCCATTTCTTCCAGGTTACCCACTTTGTTGCCATATAGTTGCTCATCATAGTGTCTTATAATCCTTTGTATTTCTTGTCTGTTGTAACCTCTTTTTCATTTTTAATTTTGTTGATTTGATTCTTCTTTTTTTGATGAGTCTGGCTAAAGGTTTGTCAATTTTTTTTATCTTCTCAAAGAACTAGCTTTTAGTTTTATTAATCTTTACTATTGTTCCTTTCATTTCTTTTTCATTTATTTCTGCTCAGATCTTTATGAGTTCTTTCCTTGTACTAACTTGGGGTTTTCTGTTCATCTCTTTCCAGTTGTTCTAGGTGTGAAGCTAGGTTGTCTATTTGATGTTTTGTTTCTTGAGGTAGGGCTGTGTTGCTGTAAACTCCCTCTTAGAGCTCCTTTTGCTGCATCCCATAGGTTTTGAGTTGTGTTTTCATTGTCATTTGTTTCTGGAAATTTTTTGATTTCCCTTTTGATTTCTTCAGTAACCTGTTGGTTATTTAGAAATGTGTTGTTTAATCTCCATGTGTTTGTGTTTCTTACATTTTTTTTCCTTGTAATTGATATCTAGTCTCATAGCCTTGTGGTTGGAAAAGATGCTTAATATGATTTCAATTTTCTTAAATTTACTGAGGTTTGATTTGTGACCCAAGATTTGGTCTATCCTGGAGAATGTTCCATGTGCACTTGAGAAGATGGTGTATTCTTCTGCATTTGGATGGAATGTCCTGAAGATGTCAATGAGATCCATCTCCTCTAATGTATCATTTAAGACTTGTGTTTCCTTATTAATTCTCTGTTTTGATGATCTGTCCCTTGGTGTGAGTGGGGTGTTAAAGTCTCCTACTGTTACTGTGTTGCTGTCAATTTCTCCTTTTATCTCTGTTAGTGTTTGTCTTATGCATTGAGGTGCTCCTATGTTGAGTGCATATATATTTACAATTGTTATGTCTTCCTCTCGGATTGATCCCTTGATCATTATATAGTGTCCTTCCTTATCGCTTGTAATCTTCTTTAAGGTCTATTTTGTCTGATATGAGGATTGCTACTCCAGCTTTTTCTCACTTCATATGCATGGAATATATTTTTCCATCCTCTCACTTGAGAGTCTGAAGTGGGTTTCTTGAAGACAGCATACATATGGGTTTTGTTTTTGTATGCATTCAGCCATCTGTGTCTTTTGGTTAGGGCATTTAATCCATTTACATTTAAAGTAATTATTGATATATATGTTCCTATTGCCATTTTCTTAATTGTTTGGGGTTAATTTTGTAATCTTTTTCTTCTCTTGTATTTCTTGATTATATAAGTCCCTTTAACATCTGTTGTAAAGCTGGTTTTGTGGTACTGAATTCTCTGAACTTTTGCTTGTCTGAAAAGCTTTTTATTTCTCCACCAAAGGAACCAAGGAAACCAAAAATTATATCTACCAGTTAAGAACAAAACTAACTAAAGCACAAACTGGAAAACAAAACTAAAGCAAGGTGCCAATTGGGGAATAAAGCAATGAAAATAAAACTAACAAATATGTTGATAGGAGAATAGATATGTGAAGTTAAATAGAGGTACATAAAGAAGATTTATATACATTAAAGATTAAGTGCAAGGAGAAAAGAACAGTAGGAAAAGCAAATGAAGGAATAAACGTAGAAAAAATAATAATAGGTTTAAAAATTTCAAAATAAAAAAAAAGAGATTAAAAAAAAGGAGAATGCCATAGAATTGCAAAAGCCCAACACAGAGGCAGAGGTTTATAACAACAATAAAAAAATGTGACTGAGGAAAAAAAAAACTGCTCAAAAGCTTAATTGGATTTCATGATGCCAATAAAATCAACTACTAAACAGAGGGGGGAGAAAAAAAGAAAAAAATCCAAAAGAATCTATAGAACAAGTCAAAACATAAGAATAAGTTATTCTTGAGTCACTGCTTTCAGTTTTTTCCCTCGCTGGGAGTCACAGTCCACCTTGCCTCCCTAGGACGCCCTCCAACGCTGTGCTGGTCTCTGGACCTGCTGTGAGGGAAGCTCAGATTCTAATGTGGTCCTGCTCCCGTGTGTTCTTGCCTCCAGTGCCCACAGCTGTCAGAGCTAGTGCGTTTTCTTTTGTGGGAGCTCTCATATATATTCCATGGACAACAGTCTGCCTAGTTGATCGTGTGGGTTTAATCTGCAGCTTGTACACTGGTGGGAAGATTTTGGGTCTTCTTCCTTAGCCACTGCCCCTGGGTTTCAATGTGGTCTTAGTTCCATCTCTGCATGTGGGCTGTCCACTGGGGTTTGCTCCTGAGGCTGCCCTCGAGGGCTTGGATTTGCCCCTGTGAGGGCCAGGTGTGGAGGTGGTACAGCTGCTTGGGTCACAGGGGTTCTGGCAGCTCCAGGTGCTCAGGGGAGTTGGTGGCTAGGGCAGCAGGAAATACAGTGCTCCAGAAGGGTATGGTGACCAGTATTGGCCAATATGCTCCAGGATTCTTGTCTGGAGAACACCTCTCCCTGACAGAGAAGCCTGGCAGGCCACAGTCCACTGGGTCACAAAGTGCTGGACACGACTGAAGAGACCCTGCACGCACAGATGCAAGACGTTTTTTGCCTGTGGCACTCTGCCCCAGTGAGGATTGAGCGTGAAGGTGGTGTGGCTGCATGGCTTGTGGGGACCCTGGCGGTGCCAAGTGTGCAGGGACACAGACTGTCTCTGCCACAGGAGTTATGGCCCTATCAGAGTCTTTTCTCAAGAGGCTATGGTGATGGCTCCATCCCCTATGTGTGACTCAGCAGTATCGCCTTGCTTCATGGCTGCCTGGCCTTCCTCCACAGGCATTTCCTACCACAGTCTCCTCCCTCACATCCCCTCTATCCATCTCTCTGCAGTCAACAGCAGCCCTCGCCCTGGGATTGCTCCACACTCCCTAAACTCCAGCTCCCAGCTGCTGTGCCTTCCAGGGGACCTGTGTCCCTGTCCAGGGTATGCTCGGCTGCAGCAAGGACTGTGATTCTCATTCCATTTAGGCTGCCACTGATCAGCTGTTTCACTCTCAGCCTTAAATGCTTCTCCTCTGACTTACAGACAGTTGCCCTGATGTGGGGATTGGACCCCTGCCTCAGTTCCCCCACCCGCCGAGGGCAGGTCCAGTCCTTCTAACACTCCTGTTTCCCCCCTAGCTCCTTCGTCCTGCTGAGTTTTGAGTGGCTCTACATATCCTTTTCTGCTGGCACTCTGCAGGTACTACCGACTCTCAGCTGGTCTTCTGCATGCACTTCTGTGTCTGATGGTTTATTCCTGATGTATCCATGGAGAGAGATGTACTCCATGTCCACCTCCTCCTCTGCCATCTTGTGCTCCTTCATTGAGGTTTTGATTTGCATTTCTCTAATTCTTAGCAATGTTGAGAATATTTCCATGTTCCTATTGGTCATCTGTATGTCTTCTTTGGAGAAATGTCTATTTAGGTCTTCTGCCCATTTCCTTTTAACCAAGAAAAGGATACCTAGATATATCTACCTGAAAAGTCTCTCCAGGAATGCTCTCACCCTAGTTTCCCATGAGGCATGTCATTTCCTTCCCATCCTGCAGGACCTGTTCAGTGTCTTTTTCTCTGAGAACTCTAAAGTGGTTTCACCCTCTTCACCTTATTCTCTATCACAGTAAGTGACTTTAATTACTGCTGCTGCTGCTAAGTCACTTCAGTCGCGTTCGACTCTGTGCAACCCCATAGACGGCAGCCCACCAGGCTCCTCCGTCCCTGACATTCTCCAGGCAAGAACACTAGAGTGGGTTGCCATTTCCTTCTCCAATGCATCAAAGTGAAAAGTGAAAGTGAAGTCGCTCAGTTGTGTCCGACCCCACGGACTGCAGCCTTCCAGGCTCCTCCATCCATGAGATTTTCCAGGCAAGCGTACTGGAGTTGGGTGCCATCGCCTTCTCCAGACTCGAATTACAGTCCTTCATAAGTAGCAATTTATATGTTTTTTGCTCTGTTCACTCTTTTAATGTCTATCTTCCTGCTGGGAAGTGAGCTCCATGAGGGCTGGAACTAGGGCTGGAACTAGTCTGCCTCACTTGGGCCACACCGAGGTCCTTAAAAGAATGGTGAGTGAATGCATGTGACTGCAGTGGCAAGGGGAGAATGAGTTTCAAGAAAACAAAAGAATATCTGCCTGTAGATGCTTCCAGCTTCTTATGAGGTAGCATATTTCTTATGAGGGAAGAACAGACTTTTATACTGTCCCCTTCCAACCTAACGAGACTGGTGTGCCAGAGTTTGATCTTGTTCAAGGAAAGGCTAATTCCTGAGTTTCTGTGGGTATTCTGTGCTACTAACAGGCAGATACCCAGAGAGAATGGCCTTTTGTTTAGCAGAGAGCCTTAATGAGGTTAAGGATTTCCCAAGGGAGGCTGCTTTCATGGCTTCTGAGCAGTGGGGAATGAAAGTGTTCTGCGTTAAAAGAAGCAGTGTTGGCTAAGGCTGCCATGTGTGCTGAATTGCTCAGTCATGTCCGACTCTTTGCGACCCCATGGACTGTAGCTCGTCAGACTCCTCTATCATGGGGAGTCTCCAGGCTAGAATACTGGAGTGGGTTGCCATGCCCTCCTCCAGGGGATCTTCTCGACCCTGGGATCGAACCCAGGTCTCCTGCATTGCAGGCTGATTCTTTACTGTCTGAGCCACCAGGGGTTGCCATGGTGAAGTGAAATAGACTGCGTTGCTTAAACAACAAACTAAGTTTCTCACAGTTCTGCAGGCTAGGAGTCCAAGGTCACGACGTTGGCGGGGCTGGCTCCTCCGAAGCCTCCCTTTGGTGTGTCGATGGCCGTTTTCTCCCTCTGCCATCTCATGGTCTTCCCTTTGTGTGTCTATTTCCTGACTGCCGCTTACAAGGACACTCATCACACTGGGTCAGGGCTCACTTTAGTGACCTCATTTCAACTTAATTACTTCTTTAAAGACCCTATCTCCTTCTGTGACTGGCTCATTTCACTTGCATGAGGTCCTCTAGTTTCATCCGTTTGGACTCATATGTAGTTGCTGTCTATTCTAATTATTTGTTTAAAAAATTTTTTTGGCTGTGCAATGTGACTTGTGGCATCTTAGTTTTGCTACCAGGGATTGAACCTGGGCCCTCAGCAGTGAAGGCTCGAAGTCCTAATGACTCTACCATCAGGGAATTCCCAGAATTTCCTTCTTTTTCAAGGCTGAATATTATTCCATTGTATATATATACTACATTTTCCATTTACCCATCAATGGATATTTAGATTGTTTCTATATTTTGGAAGTGTAAACGATGCTGCAATAAGCATGGGTATGCAGATATCTCTTTGATAGCTTTGCTATCTCTCTGACTTCCCTGGTGAGCCAGTGGTTAAGAATCTGCTTGCCAAGGCAGGAGATAACAGGTTTGATCCCTGGTCCGGGGAGACCCCGCATGCCTTGGAGCAACTAAGCCTGTGCGCCGCAACTACTGAGGCCACAACTCCTGAGGCGGCTGCACCCTGCAGCCTGTGAGATGCAGTAAGAGAAGGCCCTGCAGCGAGAAGGCCGTGCACCACAACGAAGAGCAGCCCACACCTGCACACTAAAGAGCCTGGCAGCAGCAAAGAGCCAGCACAGCCGGAAATAAATAAGCTAATTAAAAAGGCTTTTTCTTTGAGATCCAGATGCCAATTCTTTTGGATATATATACTCAGAAGTGAGATTGCTGGATCATGTGTGTGTGCTAAGTTGCTTCAGTCATGTCTGACTCTTTACAACCCTGTGGACTGTAGCCCACTAGGCTCCTCTGTCCATGGGATACTCCAGGCAAGAATACTGGAGTAGGCTGCCATGGCCTCCTCTGCTGGATCATACGGTAGTTCTATTTTTAATTTTTCTGAGGAAGTTCCATACTGTCTTCCATAACAGCAGCACCCTATTACATCTCACCAACAGTGTACAAGGGTTTCAACGTCTCCACGTCCTCTCCAACACTTGTTGTCTTTTGTGTTTTTGATCATATCCATACTAATAGGTGTAGAGTGATATCTCATTATGATCCCACATAAATAATAAAAGTATCTAAAATAGGCAAGCTCATCGAAGCAGGAAATAGAATGATGCCAGAGGCTGGGGGAGGAGGAGCTGAGGAGTTGTTGCTCATGGGTATAAAGTTTTAGTTATGCAAGACGAATAGACTCTGGGGACCTGCAGCTCGACACAGTGCCTGCAGTCAACAATACTGCAATGTCCGCTGAAAAATGTGCTGAGAGGCAGACCTCAGATTAAGTGTTCCACATACACATAGAACAGGATACAGATGGAGGAAACTTTGGGGGTGATGGATATGTTTATTACCTGGACTGCGGTGATGGTTTCATGCATGTTTGCCTATGCGCAAACCCATCAAATTATATACTTTAAATATGCGCAGTTTTTTTACACATATCGATTACTCAGAGTAAGTACTTCAGCCACATCAAATAAGTAGAATACGGAGGCTGGAAAACTGGGAATGGATGGATGAGGGAGCACAGCAAACTCCATCCCATGGAGGGAGGCCAGGGATCCTGCAGGAGCAGATGGTGTTGGGGAGCCAGCTAGGCGTCTGCCAAAAGCCACTCCCCGTCTTCCAGAGGAACTGGGTCCAGTCGCGCACGCGGCTGCCAAGCTAAAGCTCTGTTCCCTCGTTGCCCTTGTCGCTGCGTGTGCTCCTCTGACTATGGAATGAGAGTAAAGCAACACACGCAGCTTTTGATCACTGACTTAGAAAGAATGTGACTGCCCTGCGTTTCTACTTTGTCTTATCTGTGAATGGTAACCCAGCCTTGTCTGCAGCCCAGCTCTGACTGTGCAGTGAAGAGTGAACAGTTCCCTGTTTTGTCACAACCCATGAAATGGGTGAGGGACTATGAAAAATAGAATCCTTTTAGTTTGGCGGCAGTTTATAAGTCATATGTGGCAGGAAGTTTTTTAAGCTCAGTTATTCAAATCTCACTTCTATTTAAACTAGTCTGATCCCAGGTAGTGGATCAGATTGTACAGACAGAATTCTCGGTAAAAATCTCTGGAGAAAAGACCCTTTCAGGATTACCTGATTTTATAGGGATCTGTGTCTTATATTGCCCCTAGTTTGGAAGTCTGTAGAAAGTGAAGTTAACTTGTGAAAGGCTGAAGATGATGCAAACAACTCCATGTTCAGAAATACAAGTGACGTTTATCCAGTGAAGGGGCATCAATTCCCACTCTATGGAAGATGCCAGTTTTGTCTCTATCAGCAAATTCAATTCCATGTTCCTAACTGCCCATATATGTGCTTTTCCTTTGGCTTTTCCTTTGAATCAGTTTTGAGTGCTCACTGGTTTTCTCATTAAATGAGTGAAATAAAATCTTCGACACATATTTTATATTGTATGAGAGAGCACAATTTTTAAAAATTATGTTTTAGCACCCTGATTCTCTAGCAACTGAGCTCATCCCCAAAAGTGGGGTTGGCAAGGGGTGGGGGAGATCCCTGAGTTTCCGATTGAGCATTTTCCCAGAAGAGACTAGTTCAGTGAGCTAATAAGGGGAAAATAATGTCTACCCTCATTCCTGGACACAGAGGCTCTAGATTTGAGTTTATTGCAGAACTGAGTTAGAAAAATCATGCTTGCACAGCCAAATTTGAGGATTGCTGTGATTGTCCTCTTTTTTTTTTTTTTTTTCTGACCCTACATGTTTAACTAGTTCACTTATATAAGAATAAAATGGTAATAACAGATGTTGTGCTGGGCTTAGAGAAATAGGATGGGAACCTGAATACCACTGGATATCCCTGTCTCTGCCTCCACCTCTCTTTCTTCTCCCAGCACTTAAGTCTTTACCTCTTTCTGTGTTAATCTCACTCTTCCTAAGACGGCTTCTCCATCTTCTCCAAGTTGTGGACAGCTATTAGCTTCTCAGCATCTCTTACGCAAATCCTTTGTGGAAAAAAACAAGGGTGCCATTAGCATAAGTCTTTTTTCAAAGCTGTCGGCAGGAGAAGGAGCTTTCTAACTTGGGAAGGAGGGTGGAATTTTTTTACAGAGATTCAGTAGGCAGGGTCAGCTGAAGTTCAGCTAGTTTCAAGAGTATTTGTTCCAAGAGGTTCTGGGGAAAAGAAGGAATTATTCTGATTAATTAAGTGCCATTGTTTGGACAATCTGGATTTTACCAAGAGGAGTGGGAGGAGCAGGGCAGGGCTGAGGTCACGTGCAAGCAGGGGTACAAGCTCAGTTGACAGGGACATCGAGGGCCACAGAAGGAGCCACATGGGAACTGCGCTTCAGGGCCCTTCTCTGTCATAAAAGGTAGGCATGCCCTATGCACAGAGCTACCAATGAAAAAAATAAAGGTTTAGGGGGAGGAAGTATCTATTCTTATCACTTGTATTTTGCTAGAAGAACAAGTTGGTTTCACACTGTGAGCTTCAGTCAAAATCCCCAGCATTTGAATCCTGACTTCCTACTGATTTTTCCCATGACCTTGGGCAAATACTTAACTTCAATAAATTGCAGTTTTCTCATTTAGGAAGTGAAGAACATCTACTTCAAAGTTTAAATGGATTGTGTATACAAACAGCACATCACTGTATCTGGAACATGTTCAACAGTTTTAATTTCTTGTGATGATGAAGATGATGGGGATATTATAAAGGTACCAAAACCTACTCATTTAAACTTTTAAACCACCCCCTCATTATTACTTTTGAAATAGAATATTATGATTATAAGGAAACTCACACATCACTTCAGCCAGTGGTCAAGCCTCTCCAAAGAGGCCACAGGGATCCAGGAAGGAGGGGAATGGGGTGGGGGATTCATGGGGGGGTAACCTCTGCCCTGCAGCAGAGGGTAGGTGAATTTGGATAAGGGAATTCTCATTTTACAGTGGAGGCCAGGCGCACTCTGTGTCTTTTTGTGAGTGAGAGAGGGTGTGAGTATGTGTCTATCCATGTGCATTTATGTGTCTGGATCCAAGTGTGTTCACAGGGTGTGACATCGAGAAATTATCAGCATTGACATTGATTACAGATGCTGGTGAATTAGCAGTGTAGGAAGGGGAGATAAAATTTGGCTTAGCTGTGAGAAAGTAATACTATAGTAGTTTTTTTTTCTTTTTTAAAGTTATTTTCATGAGCCCCTTACCATTTATGCTAATTACCATGCAGCACAATCGTAATTACATGCATCATTAAATATGTGCCCAGTTAACTTTTGTGTAAGTTGTCGTCATTAGAGCCATCATCTCTGCTTCACTCAGACACCTGTTCAGAAACATACTGTTTCAAGTCTTGCTACTTCAGGGTCTACCGAGTGGGACCTGCCTCCCTGGAGTTCCAGAACTACCTGCCAGGTCATACTGGTACTAATTCTCGCTGGAGAAAGCAGTTCTCTCAATCGAGTCCCAGTGCAGGAGGAGACACAAGATCTTTTTCTCTCTGCTTCCCTGCCAGCAATTCTTCAAAGGGCCCAGGGAGCTCACCCCCTACAACTGAGGGGACGCACACGACTGAGGGAGACACACACACATGACGAGAGACAATGACAGACACAGAGAGACAGACAAGAGAGTCAGAGAGAGGCAGACACAGAACGTGGGGCAGGGGCACACACAGTCTGTTCAGCGAGGAGAGAGGACTCAGAGACCTTCACAAAGCGGGCTGTTTTTCTCTGAGACTCCCTGAGAACAAAGTCATTCCCGCAAGCAGACCCAGCCAATTCTGGGATCCTTCCTTGACCTCGATGGTGAAGAAACAGGAAGAGGGGATGAAACGCAAAAGGGCAGGCGGGGAGAAGAGAGGGAGGTAAACAGAGAGATGGGGAAAGGCAGGGGAGTGGAGGGAAGGCAAGAGGCTGTGAGGGGCTGTGAGTCTGCTGGACGCTCAGTCCGTGCCCATCTGGCCAAGGAAACCTAGGGGACACGTTCATGTCCTCTTCCCTTCCTGATAAAGCTCCCAAGTCCTTAATTAGCTACGCAGACGCAAGCAGTAACTGGCTTCCTGCCACGGACCTGGAACAGAGCCAAGAGCCTCTACCTGCATTGACTCATTCAGTCATCAAAATAATACTGTCGTGATGCCATATTATGGGAAAGGAGGCTGGCACGTGACTTGCCCACAGTCACCCAGGTAGTGAGTGAGATTCAAATCCTGCCATCTGGCCCCAGATCCTAAGTTCTCAACCACAACATAACACCATCAAAGCCAGTTACATAATAACTCATAGTTAAGGGATCCCGGACTTAAAAACATTCTTGTTTAATTAAACTTTATTTTAAATTAGCTTAACATACAAGTCAATCAACATTCCCAGAATAAAATGTTTTCATTCCCATGAAGACTTCACTTTTTCAGTGCAGTCAGAGGAGCAGGGGCAGAATTCTAGTGTTGTGGTTAACAGAGAAACAGACGCCTCCAGGGGTTTAGCGGCTCCATGATTTCCACGTGGTGGACAGTGCAGATTCCAGCGTTCCACCTCCCTGTGTTTGAGGTCTGTTGCATTTTTGTCAAAATACATTGAAGGGACTGGAATTTGGTCCCTCAGTGACTCCAATTTCCCCAGTGGAAACTCATGCAAAATCTATCAGCTTTCAGCTTTCTGATTCGTTAATAAGTAATAATAATTTTTAAAAGAAATCATTTGGTTATCATCCTTAGAGATTAATTGGATAATTAATTTTAGCTAAGTGCTTATGAAATATAAAGTGCTTCATAAGTCTTCAGGATTTATGTGCTCATGTTTCTCATCAGGCCTGTAGGGCAGAAAGTCTCTGCAAAATGAGAAGCTGATTATGAATGGCCCTCATAAGGGCTGATTCTCACTAAATTGCACCAACCCCCATCAGAGAATTTTTTGGACAGGCAGATGATTATCAGGGTCGTTTTTATATCTCAGACTGAAACTCTGAGCACTGAAGTGCAAATCAAAAGGAACTGGCAGCAAGAAAGAGAACTCGGCTTCCTGTTTACTCTGCTGTAGCAAAAGGCAGAGGAACCAGAGATCAAATTGCCAACGTCCGCTGGATCATCAAAAAAGGAAGAGAGTTCCAGAAAAACATCTATTTCTGCTTTATTGACTATGCCAAAGCCTTTGACTGTGTGGATCACAATAAACTGTGGAAAATTCTGAGACATGGGAATACCAGACCACCTAACCTGCCTCTTGAGAAACTTGTATGCAGATCAGGAAGCAACAGTTAGAGCTGGACATGGAACAACAGACTGGTTCCAAATAGGAAAAGGAGTATGTCAAGGCTGTATATTGTCACCCTGCTTATTTAACTTCTATGCAGAGTACATCATGAGAAATGCTGGACTGGAAGAAGCACAAGCTGGAATCAAGATTGCTGGGAGAAATATCAATAACATCAGATATGCAGATGACACCACCCTTATGGCAGAAAGCAAAGAGGAACTGAAAAGCCTCCTGATGAAACTGAAAGAAGAGAGTGAAAAAGTTGGCTTAAAGCTCAACATTCAGAAAATGAAGATCATGGCATCTGGTCCCATCACTTCATGGGAAATAGATGGGGAAACAGTGGAAACAGTGTCAGACTTTATTTTTGGGGGCTTCAAAATCACTGCAGATGGTGATTGTAGCCATGAAATTAAAAGACACTTACTCCTTGGAAGGAAAGTTATGACCAACCTAGATAGTATATTGAAAAGCAGAGATATTACTTTGCCAACAAAGGTCTGTCTAGTCAAGGCTATGGTTTTTCTAGAGTCATGTATGGATGTGAGAGTTGGACTGTGAAGAAAGCTGAGTGCTGAAGAATTGATGCTTGTGAACTGCGGTGCTGGAAAAGACTCTTGAGAGTCCCTTGGACTGCAAGGGGATCCAACCAGTCCATTCTAAAGGAGATCAGCCCTGGGTGTTCACTGGAAGGACTGATGCTGAAGCTGAAACTCCAGTACTTTGGCCACCTCATGTGAAGAGTTGACTCATTGGAAAAGACTCTGATGCTGGGAGGGGTTGGAGGCAGGAGGAGAAGGGGACGACAGAGGATGAGATGGCTGGATGGCATCACCACTCGATGGACATGAGTTTGAGTGAACTCTGGGAGTTGGTGATGGACAGGGAGGCCTGGCGTGCTGTGATTCATGGGGTCGCAAAGAGTCGGACACGACTGAGTAACTGAACTGAACTGAACTGAGGGCATCCATGCATCACACGGACTTTTTAATAGGGGAAACTAAAGGGGCTGATGGTGATGCAGAGGGCTTCTAATGTCTGTAGAACCCTTGCCAACCCAAGGACCGAGGGGATATTGGTACAACTTGACCCCATGCCTCCTTCCTGTAAATGCTGACTTCTACAATATATTGGAATCAATGACAAAATTAACATTTAAGAAGGGCAAGAAGGTGATGGCACCCATTAGTGATTAAAAGCATGAACTTCAGACTCTTACAGCCTGGCTTTGAACCTGGAATAACTGTTCACTAGCTGCATGTTAGGAGCTTTCCTGGTAGCTCAGCTGGTAAAGAAACCACCTGCAATGTGGGAGACCTGGGTTCCATTCCTGGGTTGGGAAGATCCCCCGGAGGAGGCATGACAACCCACTCCAGTATTCTTGCCTGGAGAATCCCATGGACAGAGGAGCCTGGCAGGCTACAGTCCACGGGGTTACAAAGAGTCAGACATGACTGAGCAACAAGCACAGCAGAGCACAGCTGCATGTTCACAGCTTACCCATTACATCTATGCAAATAATTCCTAAATTCAGCTTATATTACTATGTAAAAATGACTGTGCTAGGACCTTTAGAGGACTTGGTGACTGTAAAGACTGAACCAGAAAGATATGTGTACATCCTAATTCCCTGGATCTGTGAATATTATTTTACCTTGGCAAACATGCAAAATCCTTTTGGAAGGATTGCAAATTACAGGTATTCATCCTGAGTTATCCAGTTGTTGCTGTTCAGCTGCTACGTTGTGTTTGACTCGCTGCAATTTCAATGACTGCAGCATGCCAGGCTCCCCTGACTCCAGTATCTCCTGGAGTTTGCTCAAATTCATGTCCACTGAGCCCGTGATGCTCTTTAACCATCTCATCCTCTGCTGCCACCTTCTCTGTCTGCCTTCAATCTGTCCCAGCATCAGGGTCTTTTCAAGTGAGTCAGCTCTTCACATCAGGTGGCCAAAGTATTGAAGCTTCAGCTTCAGCATCAGTCCTTCCAATGAATATTCAGGGTTGATTTCTTTTAGGCTTGAGTGGTTTGATCTTTCAGTCCAAGGAACTCTCAAGAGTTTTCTCCAACACCACAATTCAAAAGCATCAATTCTTTGGTGCTCAGCCTTCCTTATGGTCCAACTCTCACATCTGTACATTATTATTACGGACTTTTGTCGGCAAAGTGATGTCTCTGCTTTTAAAAGTGCTGTCTAGTTCTGTCACAGGTTTTCTTTTAAGGAACAAGTGTCTTTTAATTTCATGGCTGCAGTCATCATGAAGTCCGAAATGCAGTGCTTGGATGCAGTCTCAAAAAACAACATAATAATCTCTGCTCATTTCCAAGGCAAACCATTCAATATCACAGTAATGCAAGTTTATGCCCCGACCAGTAATGCTGAAGAAGCTGAAGCTGAATGGTTCTATGATGACCTACAAGACCTTCTAGAACTAACGCCCCCAAAAGATGTCCTTTTCATTATAGGGAAAGTGAAAGAAAGAAAGTGAACTCGCTCAGTCGTGTCTGACACTTTGCCAGCCCATGGACTGTAGCCTACTACGCTCCTCCGTCCATGGGGTTTTCCAGTCAAGAGTACTGGAGTGGGATGCCATTTCCTTCTCCAGAGGATCTTCCCAACCCAGGGATTGAACCTGGGTCTCTTGCACTGTAGGCAGATGCTTTAACACCTGAGCCACCAGGGAAGCCCATTATAGGGAAATGGAATGCTAAAGTGGGAAGTCAAGAAATACCTGGAGTAATAGGCAAATTTGGCCTTGGAGTACAGAAAGAAGCAGGGCAAAGGCTAATAGAGTTTTGCCAAGAGAACGGACTGGTCATAGCAAACATCTTCTTCCAACAACACAAAAGAAGACTCTACACACAGACATCACTAGATGGTCAATACCGAAATCAGACTGATTATATTCTTTGCAGTCAAAGATGGACAAGCTCTATACAGTCAGCAAAAACAAGACTAGGAGCTGACTGTGGCTCAGATCATGAACTCCTTATTGCCAAATTCAGACTTAAATTGAAGAAAGTAAGGAAAACCACTAGACCATTCAGGTATGACCTAAATCAAATGCCTTATGATTTTACAGTAGAAATGACAAATAGATTCAAAGGGTTAGATCTGATAGACAGAATGCCTGAAGAACTATGGACAGATGTTCACGACATTATACAGGAGGCAGTGATCAAGACCATCCCCAAGAAAAAGAAATGCAAAAAGGCAAAATGGTTGTCTGAGGGGGCCTAACAAATAGCTGAGAAAAGAAAAGAAGCATGAGGCAAAGGAGAAAAGGAAAGATATACACATTTGAATGCAGAGTTCCAAAGAATAGCAAGGAGAGATAAGAAAACCTTCCTCAATGATCAATGCAAAGAAATAGAGGAAAACAATAGAATGGGAAAGGCTAGAGAGCTCTTAAAAAAAAATTAGAGATACCAAGGGAACATTTCATGCAAAGATGGGCACCATAAAGGACAGAAATGGTATGGACCTAACAGAAGCAGAAGATACCAAGAAGAGGTGTATGGATGGCTAACAAACACATGAAAAGATGCTCAACATCACTCATTATTAGAGAAATGCAAATCAAAACCACAATGAGGTACCATTTCACCCCAGTCAGAATGGCTGCGATCCAAAAGTCAACAAGCAATAAATGCTGGAGAGGGTGTGGAGGAAAGGGAACCCTCTTACACTGCTGGTGGGAATGCAAACTAGTACAGCCACTATGGAGAACAGTGTAGTGATTCCTTAAAAAACTGCAAATAGAACTGTCTTATGACCCAGCAATCCCACTGCTGGGCATACACACCAAGGAAACCAGAATTGAAAGAGACATGTGTACCCCAATGTTCACCTCAGCACTGTTTATAATAGCCAGGACATGGAAGCAACCTAGATGTCCATCAGCAGATGAATGGATAAGAAAGCTGTGGTACATATACACTATGCAGTATTACTCAGCCATTAAAAAGAATACATTGGAATCAGTTCTAATGAGGTGGATGAAACTGGAGCCTATTATACAGAGTGATAAGCCAGAAAGAAAAACACCAATACAGTATACTAACACATATATATGGAATTTAGAAAGATGGTAATGATAACCCTATATGTGAGACAGCAAAAGAGACACAGATGTAAAGAACAGACTTTTGGACTCTGTGGGAGAGGGAGAGGGCGGGATGATTTGGGAGAATGGCACTGAAACATGTATACTATCATGTAAGAAACGAATTGCTGGTCTAGGTTCGACACAGGATACAGGATGCTTGGGGCTGGTGCACTGGGATGACCCAGAGAGATGATATGGGGAGGGTGGTGGGAGGGGGGCTCAGGGTTGGGAATTTTGTACACCTGTGGTGGATTCATGTCAATGTATGGCAAAACCAATACAGTATTGTAAAGTAAAAAAATAAAATTAAAAAAAAAATAAAATAAAAAATAAAAAAAAGAAGAGGTGGCAAGAATACACAGAAGAACTGTACAAAAAAGATCTACACGACCCAGATAATCACGATGGTGTGATCACTAACCTACAGCCAAGATATCCTGGAATGTGAAGTCAAGTGGGCTTTAGGAAGCATCACTATGAACAAAGCTAGTGGAGGTGATGAAATTCCACTTGAGCTATTTCAAATGCTAAAAGACGGTGCTGTGAAAGTGCTGCACTCAATAGACCAGCAAATTTGGAAAACTCAGCAGTGGCCACAGGACTGGAAAAGGTCAATTTTCATTCCAATCCCAAAGAATGGCAATGCCAAAGAATGTTCAGACTTCTGCACAATTGCACTCATCTCACATGCTAGCAAAGTAATGCTCAAAATTCCCCAAGCCAGGCTTCAATAGAACGTGAACTGTGGACTTCCAGATGTTCAACCTGGTTTTAGAAAAGGCAGAGGAACTGGAGCTCAAATTGCCAACATCTGCTGGATCATCAAAAAAGCAAGAGAGTTCTAGAAAAACATCTATTTCTGCTTTATTGACTATGCCAAAGCCTTTGACTATGTGGATCACAACAAACTGTCGAAAATTCTGAAAGAGATGGGCATACCAGACCCCCTGACCTGCCTCCTGATAAATCTGTATGCAGGTCAGGAAGCAACAGTTAGAACTGGACATTTAGAAGCAACAGGAAGCAACAGTTAGAACCGGTCTGAACAACAGACTGGTTCCAAATAGGAAAAGGAGTACTTCAAGGATGTATATTGTCACCCCGCTTATTTAACGTATATGCAGAGTACATCATGAGAAATGCTGGGCTGGATGAAGCACAAGCTGGAATCAAGATAGCCAGGAGAAATATCAATAACCTCAGATATGCAGATGACACTAGCTTTATGGCAGAAAGTGAAGAAGAACTAAAGAGCCTCTTGATGAAAGTGAAAGAGGAGAGTGAAAAAGTTGGCTTAGAGCTCAACACTGAGAAAACTAAGATCATGGCATCTGGTCCCATCACTTTATGGGAAATAGATGGGGAAACAGTGGAAAAAGTGACAGACTTTATTTTCTTGGGCTCCAAAATCACTGCAGATGGTGACTGTGGCTGTGAAATTAAAAGACACTTACTCCTTGGAAGAAAAGTTATGACCAACCTAGACAGCATATTAAAAAGCAGAGACATTACTTTGCCAACAGAGGTCCATCTAGCCAAGGCTATGGTTTTTTCTGTGGTCATGTATGGATGTGAGAGTCGGACTATAAAGAAAGCTGAGTGCCGAAGAATTGATGCTTTTGAACTGTGGTGTTGGAGAAGATTCTTGAGAGTCCCCTGGACTGCAAGGAGATCCAACCAGTCCATTCTAAAGGATATCAGTCCTGAATATTCATTGGGAGGATTGATGCTGAAGCTGAAATGCCAATATTTTGGCCACCTGATGCAAAGAACTGACTCATTTGAAAAGACCCTGATGCTGGGAAAGACTGAGGGCAGGAGAAGGGGACGACAGACGATGAGATGGTTGGATGGCATCACTAACTCAACGGAAATGAGTTTCAGTGAACTCCGGAAGGTGGTGAGACAGGGAGGCCAGGTGTGCTGCAGTCCCCATGGGTCTCAAAGTGTTGGACGCGACTGAGTGACTGAACTGAACTGCACTGCAGTCATCAATTGCAGTCATTTTGGAGCCCAAGCATATAGAATCTGTCAATGTTCCCCCCCTTTCCCCTTCTATTTGCCATAAAGTGATGGTACCGGATCCCTGATCTTAGTTTTTTGAATGTTGAATTTCAAATCAGCTGTTTCACTCTCCTCTTTTACCCTCATTAAGAGGCTCTTTAGTTCCTCTTCATATTTTTCCATTAGAGTGGTATCATATGCATATCTGAGGTTGTTGATATTTCTCATGGCAATCTTGATTTCAGCTTGTACTTCATTTAGCCTGGCATTTCTCATGATGTACTCTGCCTAGAAGTTAAATATTCAAGGTGACAATATATATAGCCTTGTCGTACTCTTTTCCCAATTTTGAACCAGGACATTGTTCTATGTCCAGTTCTAACTGTTGCTTCTTGTCCTGCATACAGATTTCTCAAGAGACAGGTAAGGTAGTCTGGTATTCCCTTCTCTTTAAGAATGATCCACAGTTTGCTGTGATCCACACAGTCCAAGGCTTTACTACTTTACTTTTCTACTTCACTGAAGCAGAAGTAGATGTTCTTCTGAAACTCCCTTGCTTTCTCCATGATCCAACGAACACTGGCAATCTGACATCTGCTTCCTCTGCCTTTTCTAAACCCAGCTTGTACATCTAAAGTTCTCAGTTCATGTACTGCTGAAGCCTAGCTTGAAGGATTTTGAGCATTACCTTGCTAGCGTGTGAGATGAGTGCAGTTGTGTGGTAGTTTCAACATTCTTTGGCATTGCCTTTCTTTGGGATTGGAATGAAAACTGACCTCTTCCAGTCCTGTGGCCACAGTTGAGTTTCCCAAATTTGGTGACACACTGAGTGCCGCACTTTAGCAGCAGTATCTTTTAGGATTTGAAATAGCTCAGCTGGAATTCCATTACCTCCATTAGCTTTGTTTGTAGTAACGCTTCCCACTTGACTTCACACTCCAGGATGTCTGGTTCTAGATGAGTGATCCCACCATCATGGTTATCTGGGTCAAGATCTTTTTTGTTTAGTTCTTGTGTATTCTTGTCATCTTTTCCTAATCTCTTCTGCTTCTGTTAGGTTCTCACCATTTCTGTCCTTTATCAGGCCTGTCCTTGCATGAAACATTCCCTTGATATCTCCAACTTTCTTGAAGAGATTTCTAGTCTTTCCCACTCTATTGTTTTTCTCCATTTCTTCGCACTGTTCATTGAAGAAGGCCTTCTTATTTCTCCTTGGCTATTCTCTGGAACTCTGCATTCAGCTGGGTATATCTTTCCCCTTTTCCTTTTCCTTTCACTTCTCTTCTTTCCTCAGCTATTTGTAAAGCTTTCTTAGACAATCACTTGCCTTCCTGTATTTTTCTTCCTCTTTGAGACGGTTTGGTCACTGACTCCTGTACAATGTTTCAAACCTCTGTTCATAGTTCTCAGGCACTCTGTCTATCAGGTCTAATCCCTTGAATCTATTCCTTACCTCCACTGTATAACCATAATGGTCAAATTTAGGTCAAATCCCCTTCACGGATCATAGTCTTGTCATGCAAAGGGGCTTATATAATTCAGTGAAGCTATAAGCCATACCATGCAGGGCCACCCAAGACAGACGGGTCATAGTAAAGCATTCTGACAAAATGTATTCCACTGGAAGAGGGAATGGCAACCTACTCCAGTATTCTTGCCTTGAGGAACGCCATGTTCAGTATGAAAAGGCAAAAAGATACGACATCAGAAGATGAGCCCCCTGGTCAGGAGGTGTCCAATATGGTACTGGGGAAGAGCAGAGAGCAATTACTAATAGCTCCAGAAAGAATGAAGCAGTTTGGCCAAAGTAAGAAACAATGCTCAGCTGTGGATATGTCTGGTGGTGAAAGTAAAGTCTGATGCTGTAAAGAACAATACTGCATAGGAACCTGAATGTTAAGTGCATAAATCAAGGTGACTGGATGTGGGCAAGCAGGAGATGGCAAAAGTGAACATCAACATCTTAGGAATCAGTGAACTAAAATGGATGGGAATGGGAGAATTTAATTCAGATGACCACTATCTACTGCCATGGGCAAGAATCCCTTAGAAGTAATGAAGTAGCTTATATAGTCAACAAGAGAGTCTGAAATGCAGTACTTGGATACAATCTCAAAAATGACAGAATGATCTTGGTTCATCCCCAGGGCAAATCATTCAACAACACAGTAATCCAAGTCTATGCCCCAACCACTGATGCTGAAGAAGCTGAAATTGAATGGTTCTGTGAAGACCTAGAAGACCTTCTAGAACTAACACCAAAAAAAAAAAAAAAAAAAAAGATGTCCTTTTCATTAGACCAGATTGCAAGGCATAAGTAGGAAGTTAAGAAATACATGACAGAAAACTATAAGACACTGATGAAAGAAATCAAAGATGACATAAACAGATGGAGAGATATTCCATGTTCCTGGGTAGGAAGAATCAATATTGTGAAAATGACTATACTACCAAATGTAATCTACAGATTCAATGCAATCCCTATCAAATTATCAATGGCATTTTTCACAGAACTAGAATAAATAAATCTCACAATTCATATGGAAATACAAAAGATCCTGAATAACCAAAGCAATCTTGAGAAAGAAGAATGGAGCTGGAGGAATCAACCTTTTTGACTTCAGACTATACTACAAAGCTACAGTTGTCAAGACAGTATGGTACTGGCATAAAAACAGAAGTACAGATCAATGAAACAAGATAGAAAGCCCAGAGATAAACTCATGCACCTATGGGTACCTTATTTTTGACAAAGGAGGCAAGAATTTACCATGGGTCAAAGATAGTCTCTTTAATAAGTGTTGCTAGGAAAACTGGACAGTTACACGAAAAAGAATGAAACGAGAGTTGGACTGTGAAGAAAGCTGAGCACCGAAGAATTGATGCTTTTGAACTGTGGTGTTGGAGAAGACTCTTGAGAGTCCCTTGGACTGCAAGGAGATCCAACCAGTCCATTCTGAAGGAGGTCAGCCGTGGGATTTCTTTGGAAGGAATGATGCTAAAGCTGAAACTCCAGTACTTTGGCCACCTCATGTGAAGAGTTGACTCATTGGAAAAAACTGATGCTGGGAGGGATTGGGGGCAGGAGGAGAAGGGGATGACAGAGGATGAGATGGCTGGATGGCATCACTGACTTGATGAACATGAATCTGCGTGAACTCCGGGAGTTGGTGATGGACAAGGAGGCCTGGTGTGCTGCAATTCATGGGGTCACAAAGAGTTGGACACAACTGAGCAACTGAACTGAACTGAACTGAACACCATACACAAAGATAAACTCAAAATGGATTAAAGATCTAAATGTCAAGATCAGAAACTATAAAACTCTTAGAGGAAAACTGAGGCAGAACACTCAATGACATGAATTACAGCAAGATCCTCTATGACCTACCTCCTACAGTAATGGAAATAAAAACAGAAACAAAAAAGTGGGACCTAATTAAACTTAAAAGCTTTTGCACAGCAAAGAAAACTATAAACAAAGTGAAAAGACAATCCTCAGAATGGGAGAAAAAATAGCAAATGAAACAACTGACAAAGGATTAATTTCCAAAATACACAAGCAGCTCATACAATTCAACACTAGAAAAACAAACAACATAATCAAATAGTGGGCAACAGACCTCAACAGACATTTCTCCAAAGAAGACATACAGATGGCTAATAAGCACATGAAAAGATGCTCAAGATTGCTCATTAATAGAGAAACGCAAATCAACTACAATGAGATACCACCTCACACTGGAAAGATGGTAAGGATGGCCATCATCAAAAAACCTACAAACAATAAATGCTGGAGAGGGTATGGAAAAAAGGGAACCCTTTTGCACTGTTGGTTGGAATATAAACTGATACAGCCTCTATGGAAGACAGTAAGGAGATTTCTTGAAAAACTAGGAATAAAATCACCTGCAATCCCATGACGAGGGATATACCCTGAAGAAACCAAAATTGAAAAAGACGCATGTACCCCAATGTTCAGTGCAGCACTATTTACAATAGCTAGGACTTGGAAACAACCTAGATGTCCATCGACAGATGAATGGATAAAGAACCTGTGGTACACACATACAATAGAATATTACTCAGCCATAAAAGGAACACCTTTGAGTCAGTTCTAATGAGGTAGATGAACTTAGACCCTATTAAACAGAGTGAAGTAAGTCAGAAAGAGAAAAGCCAGTATCGTATATTAATGCATATAAATGGAATCTGGA
Organism: Capra hircus; assembly: GCF_001704415.2. NCBI lineage: Eukaryota > Metazoa > Chordata > Mammalia > Artiodactyla > Bovidae > Capra > Capra hircus. Next base: position 5,591,464 of record NC_030812.1, read on the forward strand.
AAGACAGTGCTGATGAACCTATCTGCAGGGCAGCAATGGAGACACAGACATAGAGAATCGACCTTTGGGCATGGTGGATGGTGGGGAGAAGAGGGTGGGATGTACGGAGCGAGTAACGTGGAAACATACATTACCATATGTAAAATAGACAGCCAATGGGAGTTTGCTGTACGACTCAGGGAACTCAAACCAGGGCTCTGTAACAACCTAGAAGAGTGGGGTGGGGAGGGAGGTAGAAGGGAGGTTCAAGAGGAGGGGACATAGGTATACCTATGGCTGATACATGCTGATATTTGGCAGACCAACACAATATTGTAAAGCAATTATCCTTCAATTAAAAGTAAATAAATTAAAGATACCTGGAGTAAAAGGCAAGTTTGGCGTTGGAGTACAGAATGAAGCAGGGCAAAGCCTAACAGAGTTTTGTCAAGAGAACACAATGGTCACAGCAAACACCCTTTTCCAACAACACAAGAGACATCTCTATACATGGACATCACCAAATGGTCAATATCGAAATCAGATTGATTATATTCTTTGCAGCTGAAAATGGAGAAGCTCTATATAGTCAGCAAAAATGAGACCTGGATCTGACTGTGGCTCAGGTCATGAGCTCATTGTTGCAAAACTCTGGCTTAAATTGAAGAAAGTAGGGAAAACCACTAGGCCATTCTGGTATGACTGCAATCAAATCCCTATGATTATACAGTGGGTTATCCAGATAGGTTTTAAATCCAATGACAGGTTTTCTCAAATGAGTGAGACAGAAGGATATTTGACAGACAGATGAGGAGGAAGAGGAGATTAATGTGGCCACAAACCAGGGAATTCCTGGAGCCACCAGAAGCTGGAAGAGGCTAAGAACAGATTCTCCCTTAGAGTTTTCAGAGGGAGCACAGGCCTGCCAATACCTTGATTTCACACTTCTGATCTCCAGAACGTGGAGAGAATAAACTTCTGTTGTCTATGTTAATTTGTTACAGCAGTCACAGGAAACTAATTCAGTGGTTAATTGAGACGAGGAGACTAAACAACAGGGTGAAGCCTGAGACAACCATCAATTTTTGCTTTGGGTGACTGGCATGGAAGACAGTGTCCTTCACCTAGACTGGAAACAGAAGAACAGGTCTTAAGGAAGTTGGTAAACTCAGTTTTGGTCATTCAGACTACTGGAACAATCTTCCACGGGGTCTTGTCCACTCCAACACTTTGCAAAGGATGTTAAAAAGGCAAGGCCCTGACTGCTCTTCACCTGGGTCACTTTTCAGGCATGTTTTTGCTCTGACTAACCTTGAGGGACTGTTTCCAGGACAAAGAGGAGGCCTGCCCACCACTGGCAATAAGATAGCAGGCTCCTCAGGCTCAGTGCCCCCTTCCTAAAGGGCAATCCACTGCACGCATATAGTGCCTCCAGCCGGCCCTCCGTTTCACCCTGTGGGACTCGGAGTGTCAAGAGTAACTGGCGTCCACGTGCTGATGCTCATACTGCTTGCCGTGCTGCGAGGAGTCGGAACTTCTGTCTGAACTAAGACCCTGAATTCTTTTGCCTGCATCCATGAAACAGCAATAAAGCTAATTTACTGGCTAGAAAGTAGGGTAAAACCAATCTCAACTGGAACCTGAGTTGATCCGTGAGTCCTCCTGGAAACATCACTTGGGGGGTGGTCTGTATCTCACCAAAGACATCTGGCCACAGATAACAGATTTGGAAATCATCAGCTGAGACGTCTTGATTACCACTACCAATGTGAATCATGTCACTCAGGAAAATTTCATGAGGTAGGAGAGGAAGGGACAAGAAGAGAAGGAAAGGAAACTTGAGGAACGCTGATGTTTATGGGACACGGAGAAGGACAATTTAAAAACGTGGACAAACATCAGGCAAATATTCTACTTAACCAGCCTCTGTATCTTAGTAACTCTTACCTACCTTTGCAAACTTCTGCATCTAATCTGTTGTCAATTTTGGTTAATCAGTGTTTGTTTGTTTGTTTGGCTATGCTGCAGGGCATGTGGGATTTTAGTCTCCCAACCAGGAGTGGAAACTGTGCCCCTGCAGTAGCAGTGCAGGGCCTTACCCGTGGGCTGCCAGGGAAGCCCCAGTTCCAGGAGCTGTGTGTGTGTGTCCATACCACACAGCAAAGGATATCTCAGTCCCCCAACCAGGGGTCAAAGCCAAGCCCCTCACACTGGAAGAGCAGAGCCTTGACCACTGAATAGCCCGGGAAGCCCCTCCAGTTAATCTTTCACCCCCACTTTGTCCCACACCCATCTATTTTTTTTCCCATTCCTAGCTGATGTTCTAGTTCCGGCTCCACATCTACCGTCTACATTCTTTGCAATAATCTCCTAGTTGGCCTCTATGCCGTCTTTTATATTTATGACAATCTATCCTACACAGTGCTGCCAGATTAATTTCCTTAAAATACCACTTGGATTGACTTACTTTCCCGGGTTAGAAACTATCCACAGTTCCCCAGGATTCCGGATCTTTCTCCACCCATTGTCCTAGGGCTCTCATTACAGAATAGGAATTGGTGTCATAGGGAATAAAATATAACTGTGGAGAAAAGAGAAAAAGGATAGAGGGAGGGAGAAAACGAAAAGGTCACAGGTTGTGAGGAGTCATCTTTGTGAGGCATCAGATGTCTTGCTTGGGCTTCCCTGGTGGCTCAGAGGTTAAAGCGTCTGCCTGCAATGCGGGAGACCTGGGTTCGATCCCTGGGTCAGGAAGATCCCCTGGAGAAGGAAATGGTAACCCACTCCAGTATTCTTGCCTGGAAAAATCCCATGGACGGAGGAGCCTGGTGGGCTACAGTCCACGGGGTTGCAAAGAGTCAGACACACCTGAGCAAGTGACTTAACATTAACATTAGATGTCTTGTTCAAGTGTGTGCAAGGTAGACCTGTGGGCCAAACCCAGCCTGCCGTCTGCTATTACAACACAATTTTATTAGAACACAGCCACATCCATCATTTACATATTGGCCAAGGGTGCTTTTATGCAACAACTGAAGAGCTGAGTAGTTGCAACAAAGACTATCTGGCTCTTTATAGAAGTCTGCCAACCCCTAGTCTAGCTACAACTGCAATATATGACAGGTTTTAGACCTCAAGGAATGAAGAAAGGGATATTTTAAAAAGAGATGCTAAGGATTAACAATTGGATGACTCTCTGTGAACAGTCTTTGAAAGATTCCAGCAAAACTCTGAATGGCCTTTAACACTGGTGAGCCGCAAGACAGTCCCCATTAAAACGACTTTGTGTACTGATTCTTTGGAATCTTTATTTACAGTGTTAAACTCTCTCCTGAAATTTCTCCTCACATTTCCAGGTCTACTTTATTCATTTAAATTCCTCCCTTCAATTTTCTACTCAACCTCTGCCTTCTTTAATCTTTCTTTGTCCCTCACTGAACACAGTAAGTTTACCTCACATGCCAATAGCTGCATTTAATCAATGCTTCCCCAACTCAACCCTTATACAGTGTACCCCTGTGTATTTCTGGTTAACCTTTTCATGGCTGGGTGATCTCCATATTAAATCAATAGCTTATTGAAGTCAAGGACTGAGCGCGCCCAGGATGGAGAAAGGAGCCGGGGGGGGCTGTGACCGCACTGCCCACCCTGCCGGGCCTGACGGGATGGACCAGAACGATCCCCACGCCGAGGGGGCGGCAGCGGTCGCCGCGGCCTGGGAAGCGCTGCAGGCCCTGTGCCAGGAGCTGAACCTGGACGAGCAGAGCGTGGCCCAAGCCCTGGACGACTTCACTGCCATCCGGGGCAACTACAGCCGAGAGAGAGAAGTTATACACTGGCTGGCATGTTTGTTGTATGCTGCTTGCCGCAAAAGTATAATTCCCACAGCTGGAAAGGGTATCATGGAAGGAAATTGCATTTCACTTACCAGAATACTACGTTCAGCTAAACTAAGAGTACATCATGAGAAACGCTGGGCTGGAAGAAACACAAGCTGGAATCAAGACTGCCGGGAGAAATATCAATAACCTCAGACATGCAGACGACACTACCCTTATGGCAGAAAGTGAAGAGGAGCTAAAACACCTCTTGATGAAAGTGAAAGAGGAGAGTGAAAAAGTTGGCTTAAAGCTCAACATTCAGAATATGAATATCATGGCATCTGGTCCCATCACTTCATGACAAATAGATGGGGAAACAGTAGAAACAGTGTCAGACTTTATTTTTTTGGGCTCCAAAATCACTGCAGATGGTGACTACAGCCATGAAATTAAAAGACGCTTACTCTTTGGAAGAAAAGTTATGACCAACCTAGATAGTATATTCAAAAGCAGAGACATTACTTTGCCGACTAAGGTCTGTGTAGTCAAGGCTGTGGTTTTTCCTGTGGTCATGTATGGATGTGAGAGTTGGACTGGGAAGAAGGCTGAGCACCGAAGAATTGATGCTTTTGAATTGTGGTGTTGGAGAAGACTCTGGAGAGTCCCTTGGACTGCAAGGAGATCCAACCAGTCCACTCTGAAGGAGATCAACCCTGGGATTTCTTTGGAAGGAATGATGCTAAAGCTGAAACTCCACTACTTTGGCCACCTTATGCAAAGAGTTGACTCACTGGAAAAGACTCTGATGCTGGGAGGGATTGGGGGCAGGAGGAGAAGGGGACGACAGAGGATGAGATGGCTGGATGGGATCACGGACTCGATGGACGTGAGTCTGAGTGAACTCTGGGAGTTGGTGATGGACGGGGAGGCCTGGCATGCTGCAATTCATGGGGTCACAGAGTCGGACACAACTGAGCGACTGAACTGAACTGAATAGTTTGCATATCTTTATTCATTTAATCCTCACAGTAATCCTATCAAGTAAATCTCATTTTAAAGATGAGGAAGCCAAGTCACCAAGAGGTTAAATTATACCTAGTGGTTATATACCTAAGTGGCAGAGCCTCTGAAGTCCATGCTGTATTACTTATGTATCAGTAAACAAATATACATTAAAAAAAAAAAAAGAAGTCAAGGACTGTGTCTCATGTATCTTTTTATTCCTTACAAGTTCTGGAAAAGGGACTTGAATAAAATTGTTGATAAATGTATTATAAATAGTGAAATCATGAAACAGATCTTCCAACTTCCCAGTCCTACAGAAATGCTATGAGCAAATATTTTAACACCTTATTGTCTGGATCATTTAAAAGTTTTAACTGGATTTTTTATGTAAAATCCCCAATCTGTAATGAGAACATGAGAGTGACTGGGCTGTGAGTGACACCTCACTGATTCTTACGCTTGAGTTGGTGTTCCTGTGCTCCTTAACTCCTACCTAAACATTGCCTCTTGAAGCCACCTGCTCAAAGGCGGTGGCGGGGTGGGGGAGTCTTCTCAGAGAGGAGGATGGCCCTGTGGTCACATGTGTGGTGGTGGTGGTGGTGGTTTAGTGGCTAAATTGTGTCTGACTCTTGTGAAACCCCATGGACTGTAGCCCGCCAAGCTCCTCTGTCCATGGGATTTCCCAGGAAGAATACTGGAGTGGGTTGCATTTCCTTCTCCAGGGGATCTTCCTGACCCAGGAATCAAACCTAGGTCTCCTGTACTGCAGGCAGATTCTTCACCGACTGAGCTACGAGGGAAGCCCCACGTGTGGTAGCCTGGTCTGATGCTCTAGCTTTCTATTTTAGGACACACATTTCCTATAGCTGGGCTTCCCCAATAGCTCAGCAGGTAAAGAAACCACCTGCAATACAGGAGACACAGGAGACATGGGTTCGACACCTGGGTCAGGAAAATACCCTGGAGGAGGAAATGGCAACCCACTCCAGTATTCTTGCTTGCAGAGTCCCAAGGACAGAGGAGTTTGGTGGGCTACCGTCCATGCGGTCATAAAGGTCAGACCGAAGTGTCTGAGTACACACACATTCTCTTATAGCTGTTCCATATATTTCTTTTTCATTTAAAAACATTTTTATTGAAAACACATGTATAAAAATGCACATATAGTAAACGTATTGTTCAGTGACTGTCACGATGAAAACCTGTACAATCAGCTCCCAGATCAAGAGACAGGATATTTGTTGCTGTTTAGTTGCTAAGTCATGCCCAACTCTATGAGCTCACTGACTGCAGCCCGCCAGGCTCCTCTGCCCCTGGGATTCTCCAGGCAAGAATACTGGAGTGGGCTGCATTTCCTTCTCCAGGGGATCTTCGTGATTCAGGGGGAAAACTCATGCAGGTGGATACTCTAACTGTGGGCCACCTGGGAGGCCCATAACTACCTAACATTTTCAAAACAAGCAGCAGCTTACGAGTAACTACTGCTGAGTATTATTACATGATTTTAAAAAGTTTTGTTGGGACAATCAATACCCTACCCTAAAAAATTAGCAGGTTCAACTATTCATTTATATCTACGCTCCAGATCACTTAAATGTGGAATCTAAACTATGACAAAAATTAACCTACCTACAAAACAGAAACAGAATCATGGCCACAGAGGACAGCCTAGCGGTTGCCAAGGGTGGGGGTTGGGAGACGGATGGAGTGGGAGGCTGGGGTTAGCAGATACAATCTTTTATATATAGAATGGATAAACGAGGTCCTACTTACAGCACACAGAACTATATTCAATATCCTATGATAAACCATAACGGAAAAGAATATTAAAATAGATTATATATGTGTATATATAACGGAATCACTTTGTTGTACAGTAGTAACACAACACTGTAAATCAACTATACTTCAATTAAAAAGGAAGAAAAGAATGTAATCCATCCCAAAAAATCCACATCGGGCTCTCTTTCAGCTGTTCCCACAACTCCTCTCCAAGGGGACTGCTGCAGTGACTTGTAGCAGCCTTGACTGACTCTGCCAGGTTCTGCACTTTATACAAAGGGCATCGCACCAGGTGCATTTTGGCAGCTGGATTCTTCTGTCTGTGATTCACTCCCAGTGCTGTGTGCATGCTGTAGGCTGTTCCTTCCACTGCTTTTCAATGAAAAAATCTATTGTGATATATTTAGACAGTGGAGTACTACCCATTTCATTTTCATTAAAAATATTTTACACTGGAAATCTCAAGGGCTTAGCTGTTGAAAGTGAAGTCCAGTGCTGTAATGAACAGTGTTATTCTCAAATCTTAAATTTCATAACAGCCTCAGTGTCTTGCATTAAGTAAAATACTATGGGTACTATCTCAGCTTCTGAGCCATATCTGAGTCTGCTTTGCTTCATATCTGCTATTGCTTTTGTAACAAAATAATAGTCTCCTAAATTTCACTGTTAAGTATCATTATTGATCTTAGAACTCTATTCATACAGCCACATTTTTTCAGAATAAAATTAGAGCAAACAAAAATATCAGCATTTATATTCAAGTAACTTATTATCTCTGAAATTCTTCTTTCCTTCACACTTCACACACTTATGAAAACATGTTACTTTTAATGACAAAAGTGTAAGTGCACTCTATTTAGTTTACTTTGATATGTGTTCAGTCTCCATCCACCAACACACATACACACACACGCACCCCTCACTCTTCACTGACTGCAAGATTTTAGCTACAGCACCACTCAGTAGGTTAAACTTCATGATGACAGTCTTCTCTTGATATTGTAGGAATTAATACTGCTTGGAAGAAATCCAAAACCTATATTATAGGAAAATTCAGAATGTCATGGTACCCTTCAATAAATGCTTGCAGAAAAACATATTTTTTAAAACTCAGGTTATGAAGGTACAATATAGTTTACAGACAGTAAACCGTAAATTTACTATAATATTATTATATTTACAGTAAACCATCTGTAAATTCACATAAAGTTTACCCTCTTTAGTCTACAGTTCTGAGGTCCAACAAGCACGTATAGTTGCGTAACCAGCACCACAATCAAGATACAGAACCTCCCGTCATCCCCAACGTCTCCTCCTGCCTCCTTGTACTCAGCTCCTACCCCTAACTCTTACCTCCTGGTCACCATCTCCCAGAGCCGGCTCAAACTCACGTCCACTGAGTCCGCGATGCCATCCAACCAACTCATCCTTTGTCATCCCCTTCTCCTCCTGCCTTCAATCTTTTCCATCATCAGTCTTATCCACTGAGTCTGTCTTAACATCAGGTGGCCAAATACTGGAGCTTCAGCTTTAGCATCCATCCTTCAGTGAATACTCCAGATTGATTTCCTTTAGGATTGACTGGTTTGATCTCCTTCAAGTCCAGGGGTCTCTCTAGTGTCCTCCAGCATCACAGTTTGAAGGCATCAATTCCTCAACATTCAGTTTTTTGCATTGTCCAGCTCTCATATCAGTACGTGACTACTGGAAAAAACAGTTTTGATTAACCTTACCTTTGTCGGCAAAGTAATGTCACTGTCTAGGTTTTTGCTGTCTAGGTTTATGAGCTTCTCTGATAGCTCAGTTGGTAAAGAATCCGTCTGCAATGCAGGAGACCCCAGTTCAATTCCTGGGTCGGGAAGATCCTCTAGAGAAGGGATAGGCTACTCACTCCTGTATTCTTGGGCTTCCCTTGTGGCTCAGCTGGTAAAGGATCCACCTGCAATGTGGGAGACCTAGGTTCGATCCCTGGGTTGGGAAGATCCCCTGGAGAAGGGAAAGGCTACACACTCCAGGATTCCAGCCTGGAGAATTCCATGGACTATACAGTCCAGGGGGTCACAGAGAGTTGGACATGATTGAGTGACTTTCACTTTACTTTCTAGGTTTATCATTACCTTTCTTCCAAGGAGCAAGTGTCTCATAAGAGTATATAAAATATATCAATTCAGTTTAGTCACTCAGTCGCGCCTGACTCTTCGCAACTCTATGGATTGCAGCATGCCAGGCTTCCCTGTCCATCACCAACTCCCGGAGCTTGCTCAAACTCATGTCCTTCACATTGGTGATGCCATCTAACCATCTCATCCTCTGTCGTCCCCTTCTCCTCCTGCCTTCAGTCTTTCCCAGCATCAGGTCTTTTCGAATGAGTTAGCTCTTCGCATCAGGGGGATAAAGTATCGGAGCTTCAGCTTCAGCATCAGTCCTTCCAATGAATATTCAGGACTGATTTCCTTTAGGATGGACAGGTTGGATCTCCTTGCAGTCCAAGGGACTCTCAAGAGTCTTCTCCAACACCACAGTTCAAAAGCATCAATTCTTCGGCTCTCAGCCTTCTTCACAGTCCAACTCTCACATCCAAACATGCCTACTGAAAAAACCATAGCCTTGACTAGATGGACCTTTGTTGGCAAAGTAATGTCTCTGCTTTTTAATAGGCTGTCTAGGTTGGTCAAAACTTGTCTTCCACGGAGTAAGCATCTTTTAATTTCATGGCTGCAGTCACCATCTGCAATGATTTTGGAGCCCAAGAAAATAAAGTCTGTCACTTTTCCCACTGTTTCCCCATCTATTTGCCATGAAGTGATGGGACCAGATGCCATGATCTTAGTTTTTTGAATGTTGAGCTTTAAACCAGCCTTTTCACTCTCCTCTTTCACTTTTATCAAGAAGCTCTGTAGTTCCTTTTCTCTTTCTGCCAGAGTGTGGTGTCATCTGCGTTATCTAAGGTTACGGATACTTCACCCGGAAATCATGATTCCAGCTTGTGCTTCATCCAGCTCGGCATTTGCATGATGTGCATTGATGTAAGTTAAATAAAGAAGGTGACAATATACAGCCTTGACATACTCCTATCCCAATTTGGAACCAGTCTGTTGTTCCACGTCCATTTCTAACTGTTGCTTCTTGACCTGCATACACTTTCTCAAGAGGCAGAAAAGGTGGTCTGGTATTCTCATCTCTTTCAGAATTTTCCACAGTTTGCTGTAATCCACATAGTCAAAGGCCTTGGCATAGTCAATAAAGCAGAAGTAGATATTTTTCTGGAACTCTCTTGCTTTTTTGATGACCCAATGGATGTTAGCAATTTGATCTCTGGTTCCTCTGCCTTTTCTAAATCCAGCTTGAACACCTGGAAGTTCACAGTTCACATACTGTTGAAACCTGGCTTAGAGGATTTTTAGAATTACTTTACTAACATGTGAGATGAGAGCAATTGTGTGTTAGTCTGAACATTCTTTGGCATTGCCTTTCTTTGGGATTGGAATGAAAACTGACCGTTTCCAGTCCTGTGGCCACCGCTGAGTTTTCCAAATTTGCTGGCATAATGAGTGCAGCACTTTAACAGCAGCATCTCTTAGGATTTGAAATAGCTCAACTGGAATTCCATTACCTCCACTAGCTTTGTTCATAGTGATGCTTCCCACTTGACTTCACATTCCAGGGTGTCTGGCTCTAGGTGAGTGATCCCACCATCATGGTTAACTGGGTTAACTAAACAAGATCTTTTTTGTATAGTTCTTCTGTGTATTCTTGCCACCTCTTCTTAATATCTTCTGCTTCTGTTAGGTCCATACCATTTCTGTCCTTTATTGTGCCCAACTTTGCATGAAATGTTCCCTTGGTATCTCTAATTTTCTTGAAGAGATCGCTAGTCTTTCTGATCTAAAATGTACACCAATCTCATAAAAGTATATGAAATATTTTTCTCCCCTCTTTTCTCAGACACAGATAAGCAGACCAGAGGCTGGCTGCTTGGCACACTGCACTCCCCCTGCACCAGCTGCACTGTCTCCTCCAGTGCCTGGCCTTCTCCATGCGTCCACCTGCCAATCTTACCACATCATCCGCTTTACCTAGAACCCTCTTCTCTTTCTTCTGTACCCAGTCAACTCCTACTCATCCTTGTGATCTCAGCTTCAACATTCTTTCTTCAGAGAAGTCTTTCCTATATAGCTCCAAGCCCTCTACATTGCTTTGTGCACATGTGAAGCAGTCATTTTATATCTATGTTTTATTTGATTAACATTTATCTTCACGTTAAACTGTGAGTTCATGAGGGCAGGGACTGGGTTTTGCTCATGATCATATGCTAAGGATACAGCATAGTAGTAAACACTCAATAAAGACCGAGTAAATGAATACACAGTTTGAAACCAGCACTGTTCTAGATGTTCACTTTTGATTCTTTCAAGGGTGCATTAAGATCAGTAGTAGTACTTTTGTTTTACTATGTGATGATCTTAAGTCAAAAATTCTTTGACTTTCCTCCCTTCAAAGGATGGAGCCTAAATCCCTCCCCACCAAACATAAGCTGACTCAGTGGCCTACTTAAAATGGATGGGATGCAGCAGACCCGGCAGTGTCATACAAGGCACTGCACTTCCACCCTGTTCTCTCTGGGGTCACCCCCTCTGGGGGAAGCCAGCTGCCATGTCATTCGGACACATTAGCAGCCCTGCAGAGAGGTCCACACAGTGAGGAACTGAGGCTCCTGCCAACAGCCACGTCAGTGAGTGGAGCCAGCCTTCAGATGACTATAGCCCTGGCCAACATCTTCATGGCAACCTCACGAAAGACCCTGAGCCAGAACCATGCAGCTAACCCACTTCCAGATGCCTGACCCAGAGAAGCTGCGCGAGAGTAAATGCCTGCTGTTCTGAGTTACTACATTTGAGGATAATATTGTTGTTACACCACAATAGATAACTGAAAGAACCAAAGATGGAAGTAAAGTACAGCAAGTTTAAGTAGTTTATTTAAGGTCATGTAACTGGTAAGTGGCAGATCCAAACACAGGTGGTGGGACGCTAAAGCCCTTGATCTCCCCTGCCTCCTAAAGATGCTCAGTGTGGCAAATACAAAATCGTTTGACTGTGCGAGTATAAAAATCTTTGCAGACTGGTTGATGTTACAGTTTCAGGATGTTGCTTTCTGGGTTTCCAAAGAAGCTTCTTACTTGAAGAATTTCTGAAAGTGGTGGTAAAAAAAGCGCAATTCTAACGAAGAAGTGTACTGTTCCATTTAAAGAAATTCTGTGAAGACATTTCATTGGGATAGATTGAAGCAAGTTTGTCATAAATCAGAAAAGAGGTAACTTGAAAGTAACTTTTTCTTTAGCTCATTCAGTTCAGTTCAGTTCAGTCCTCAGTGGTGTCCGACTCTGCGACCCCATGAATCACAGCACTCCAGGCCTCCCTGTCCATCACCAACTCCTGGAGTTCACTCAAACTCATGTCCATTGAGTTGGTGATGCCATCCAGCCATCTCATCCTCTGTCGTCCCCTTCTCCTCCTGCCTACAATGCCTCCCAGCATCACAGTCTTTTCCAATGAGTCAACTCTTCGCATGAGGTGGCCAAAGTATTAGAGTTTCAGCTTCAGCATCAGTCCTTCCAGTGAACACCCAGGACTGATCTCCTTTAGGATGGACTGGTTGGGTCTCTATTATGGTATAATAAAATAGTTTTCAGGACTTCCCTGGTGGTCCAGTGGTTAAGAATCCTCTGGCAGGGCAGGGGACATGGGTCTGATCCCTGGTCTGGGAAGATTCCACGTGACACAGGGCAACTACGCCTTTGAACCACAGCTACTAAAGCCCATGCGGCTGGAGCCTGCACTTCACAGCAAGAGAAGCCACAGCAGTGAGAGGCCCACACACTGCAACCAGTGAGCAGTCCCCATTCGCAGTACCTGGAGAAAGCCCGTGTACAGCAAGGAAGCCTCAGCCCAGACGAAATAAGGATGTCAAACCAAAATAAGATAAAATAGTTTCAGAGTGTGACTAGACTGCTCAATTTTAAAATACATTCCATATATTTATATGGTCAATATTATTTATATATATCTTTAATCTATTTGTATATTTTCAAATGTTTACATTTAGTATTTATGAAGGAATTACTGAAAGGCAGTATTTCTCAGAGGTTTCTTAGTTACCATTTCAAAGGCCAGAATCTTGGAGTCAGCAAAGATTTCTTCAACAGGACACAAAAGGCACCAGTCCTAACAACACAACCTTGATTAGCCATTGTAAGCTATCTCCGTGCACGGTGTTCAGGCTAAGCTGATAAAACTTTATACCTTCATCCTAGCACTCTGGAATGACTCAATTTCCCTTCTCCTACTGTTCCTTCGATTTTCATAGTCAAACTATGGTCCTTTCATCCAGTCACTCCACTAAGCATTATCATTAGTTCCCTCGTCAAGAATATTAGACTCTTTGCACTTAAATGCAGAGGAGTCTCCTGGCACCCCAAAGCAGGAATATTGCTGGGTCCCAGCAAGCTACAGAACTGTGAACTGGAGAGCTCTCTCTCTCCACCTCTTGTCTATGATTCCAACTTAATGTCTGTGAGTAGGTTTAATGGAAGAATTTCTATTCAGTGGCAAAGAACATGCAACACTTTGGTTCTCCAAATAATTTTACTTTTTCAGAATCTTGCTTTACTCTGGAAATAGAAAAAAAATCTAACTTGGGTCTCTGGATAAATTAACTGATTCTGGTGATTGCTTTTAGACCTGATTACCAAAACCTCAGTCTCCTGACAAGTTCACACACCTTCTTCCCAAGGACAGCTTAGCTGTTTGTGATGTGGAGCCACTGGCCTTTCCATTTCTCTGTGTGGGCCTGCTTCGTGACTGGTGGGATGAGTAGAGCCTGGGGAGGGAGTTCAGCCAGTGAGCATGCAAGCCCTGGCGCACGGGAGGTCATGGTAAGGATACCAGGTAATTTCAACTGGTCTTTGGTGCTGCTTCATCTGACACTGGCAACAAAACGCTGGCGATGTCTGTGGCGGGGAATGGGTTTTAGCAGACTGAATAAATCACTCCCCTCCACTGGGATGCATACACAGGAGTCAGGCTGAAGGAGACAGAAACAGCAGAGTAACTCCCTCTGATATTTATACTGGACCCGAGGGCCTAAAATGCTACGTGGAGCAGGCAGGTGAATGTTCCACCTCTGAGTCAGACACATGGACCCAGGCATGGTTCCCAGCAGGGCCTCTGGGGGTGAGGCTGACCCTGCTTCCTTTCTCTTAACCAAAGGAAAGAAAGGGAGTGCTCAGACAGGTACCCGTACTTCTCTACCCAAGTTCACCAATCTGGCAAGTCCGTTCGCCTCCCTGGAGGGGCAGTGAGTGAGACAAGAAGCTAAGAGAAATCTCAGCCAAGGTAAAAAAACAACTCATATATTCATAAATGAATATGAATGCATTTGTATTTGATTTTATAAACAGCAAAATGAAAAATATGCCTGGTAGGTAATTCATAGGATTAGCTGGTTTAGGCAGAATCATCTAAAGGACAACATGAAAGAAGGTGGGAAGAGAATGGGAGATGAACGCAAAAGGAAAAGAAAACAAATCACCACATGTAGTACGTATGCAGGTGGCCAACAGGCAGGTGAAAATTTGCTCAACACTGCTAATTGTCAGAGAAATGCAAATCAAAACTACAGTCAAAACTATCACCTCACACTGGTCAGAACAGCCATCATTGAAACGTCTACAAGTAACAAATGCTGCAGAGGATGTGGAGAAAAGGGAGCCCTCCTACACTGTTCGTGGAATGCGAGTTGGCACAGCCACTATGGGAAATAGTATGGAGGTTCCTCAGAAAACAAAAAATAGTTTCTATATGATCCAGCAACCCCACCCCTCAGCATATTCCTGGACAAAAATTTAAAAAGATACACACACACCTATGTTCACAGAACCACTATTCACAATAGCTGAGACATTGAAAGCACCTAAATGTCCATCAACAGATGAGTGGATAAAGACACAGAACATACACACAATGGAGTACTACTCGGCTATAAAAAAGAATGAAATAATTCTCTCTGCAGAAACATGGACGAACCCAGAGATTATCACACTAAGCAAAGTAAGAGAGAGAAAGACAAACATCATATGATATCACTTATATGTGAAATCTAAACTGTGACACTGGCGGCCAGTGGTTGAGACAGCACTTTCACTATGAAGTGCCTGAGGTTCACAGAATACAACATTCAAACTGCCCCAATTTTGTCTCCACTACACAGTTCATTTTGTTTCTTCAGATATATACATATATATATATATGATCTCCTAGTTCACTTCTCAAAAGGGTTAGAATAAAATATTGCAAATAACACAAATATATACATTGACCTTTCCCCCCAGGTGAAAGTGAAAGTTGCTCAGTTGTATCCAACTCTTTGTGATCCCATGGCCTATACAGTCCATGGAATTCTCCAGGCCAGAATACTGGAATGGGTAGCCTTTCCCTTCTCCAGGGAATCTTCCCAACCTAGGGATCGAACCCAGTTCTCCTGCATTACAGGCGGATTCTTTACCAGTTGAGCCACAAGGGAAGCCCAAGAATACCAGAGTGGGTAGCCTATCCTTTCTCCAGTGGATCTTCGTGACCCAGGAATCAAACTGGGGTCTTCTGCATTGCAGGCAGACTCTTTACCAATTGAGCTATCAGGGAAAGCTTTCCCCCCCTAAATAGCCAACAAAGCCTTCTCAAGGAGCACATCAGATAACACCCTTATCAAGTTATGCACAGGTTATCATTTGCTAATGTTCTTGTAGGCATTACTATCCTGGAGGATTGTGTAAGAAACCCTGATTATTAAGACTAGGTATATTCCCTGGTGGC
Source organism: Capra hircus (assembly GCF_001704415.2). Lineage (NCBI taxonomy): Eukaryota > Metazoa > Chordata > Mammalia > Artiodactyla > Bovidae > Capra > Capra hircus. The sequence continues at coordinate 5,606,921 of NC_030812.1, forward strand.
TCAGATGGTAAAACGTCTTGCTTACAATGCGGGAGACCTGGGTTCGATCCCTGGGTCGGGAAGATCCTCTGGAGAAGGAAATGGCAACCCACTCCAGTACTCTTGCCTAGAAAATCCCATGGACAGAGGAGCGTGGTGGGCTACAGTCCACAGGGTCTCAAAGAGTCGGACATGACTGAGCGACTTCACTTTATATTGCAAGTTAATGTAAATTTTAAGACATATAATACAAATTAGAAGAATCCAGTACAGGAGTTTAGTAATTACAAAATGGTACGTAAATTGTGACAGAAACACAGGTAAAGTCCCAAGAAGTTTTACATAAATGTACTTCTGGAATATGTATTAAGATTGCAAATACTATAAGGTCCCCTTTTTAAAGAAAACAGACATTTCTGTTGCTGCAGTAAGGATTTCCCGATAGTGGGGGACAGAATGGAAACCACTCTGAGTTCACAGAGTACACCCAATTACTAACTAGATATATTTAATCTGGGCATAAAACCTTGATTGCTATAATCATTTGGGAGGCTTTCACCCAGACATTTGTCTATAATAAGGTCAGGCATTGCTGCCTGGTGATTTTCAGTTCAGTTCAGTTCAGTCGCTCAGTCGTGTCCGACTCTGCGACCCCATGAATTGCAGGACGCCAGGCCTCCCTGTCCATCAGCAACTCCTGGAGTTCACTCAGATTCATGTCCATCGAGTCAGTGATGCCATCCAGCCATCTCATCCTCGGTTGTCTCCTTCTCCTCCTGCCCCCAATCCCTCCCAGTATCAGAGTCTTTTCCAATGAGTCAACTCTTTGCATGAGGTGGCCAAAGTACTGGAGCTTCAGCTTTAGCATCAGTCCTTCCAAAGAAATCCCAGGGCTGATCTCCTTCAGAATGGACTGGTCGGATCTCCTTGCAGTCCAAGGGACTCTCAAGAGTCTTCTCCAACACCACAGTTCACGAGCATCAATTCTTCGGCGCTCAGCCTTCTTCCCAGTCCAACTCTCACATTCATACATGACCACAGGAAAAACCATAGCCTTGACTACACGGACCTTAGTCGGCAAAGTAATGTCTCTGCTTTTGAATATACTAGCTAGGTTGGTCATAACTTTTCTTCCAAGGAGTAAGCATCTTTTAATTTCATGGCTGCAGTCACCACCTGCAGTGATTTTGGAGCCCAAAAAAATAAAGTCTGACACTGTTTCTACTGTTTCCCCGTCTATTTGCCATGAAGTGATGGGACCAGATGCCATGATCTTCGTTTTCTGAATGTTGAGCTTTAAGCCAACTTTTTCACTCTCTTCTTTCACTTTCATCAAGAGGCTTTTTAGTTCCTCTTCACTTTCTGCCATAAGGGTGGTGTCATCTGCATATCTGACATTATTGATATTTCTCCCAGCAATCTTGATTCCAACTTGTGTTTCTTCCAGTCCAGCGTTTCTCATGATGTACTCGGCATATAAGTTAAATAAGTAGCGTGACAATATACAGCCTTGACATACTCCTTTTCCTATTTGGAACCAGTCTGTTGTTCCATGTCCAGTTCTAACTGTTGCTTCCTGACCTGCATACAGATTTCTCAAGAGGCAGGTTAGGTGGTCTGGTATTCCCATCTCTCTCAGAATTTTCCACAGTTTATTGTGATCCACACAGTCAAAGGCTTTGGCATAGTCAATAAAACAGAAATAGATGTTTTTCTGGAACTCTCTTGCTTTTTCGATGATCCAGCGGATGTTGGCAATTTGATCTCTGGTTCCTCTGCCTTTTCTAAAACCAGCTTGAACATCTGGAAGTTCACGGTTCATGTATTGCTGAAGCCTGGCTTGGAGAATTTTGAGCGTTACTTTATTAGCGTGTGAGATGAGTGCAATTGTGTGGTAGTGTGGGCATTCTTTTGCATTGCCTTTCTTTGGGATTGGAATGAAAACTGACCCTTTTCCAATCCTGTGGCCACTGCTGAGTTTTCCAAATTTGCTGGCATAATGAGTGCAGCACTTTCACAGCATCATCTTTCAGGATTTGAAATAGCTCCACTGGAATTCCATCACCTCCACTAGGTTTGTTTGTAGTGATGCTTTCTAAGGCCCACTTGACTTCACATTCCAGGATGTCTGGCTCTAGATGAGTGATCACACCATCGTGATTATCTGGATTGTGAAGATCTTTTTGTACAGTTCTTCTGTGTATTCTTGCCACCTCTTCTTAATATCTTCTGCTTCTGTTAGGTCCATACCATTTCTGTCCTTTATTGAGCCCATCTTTGCATGAAATGTTCCCTTGCTTGGTGCTAAATACAAACATCCAAAGGAGTAGGTGTAAGTGACAGAGACTAACAAATTATGCATATTTAGTACGCTGTTAAAGTGAGAGTGTTAAGTCACTCAGTCGTGTCTGACTCTTTGCAACTCCATGGACTGTAGCCAGCCAGCTTCCTCTGTCCATGGAATTTTCCAGGCAAGAATACTGGAGTGGATTGCCATGCCCTTCTCTAGGGGATCTCCCCAACTCAGGGGTTGAAACCCAGGTCTCCTGCATTGCAGGCGGATTCTTTATCATCTTAGGCACCAGGGAAGCCCTTACTATACTGTTAACCTAAGCATAAATGTGATTCAACCACAACATGTCATCAATACGTAAGGCTACAGGGAGGCCTTCTGCACAGACTTGGAAATAAAATTTCCTACTGAGCGCTGCTCTTTAAAATGAACAAATGACTGTTTAGAACAGAGACATGCTAAGTCACCTAGAGGAAACAGAATGGCTTCCAGGACAGTAGAACGTTGCAGTGATTTAGTATTTTAAGAAAAAACTGGGTACATCGGTTTAGCCAGTGTTAGACACAAACATGGAGTCATCAAGGCAAATCCAAACGTTGGTTGGATCTCTGGGATCACCGCTCAGGAGAAGGGAGACTTCGTCAGTCTTTCCATTGGTCCATTTGTCTTCATTCATTCACTCATGCATTCATTCACTGAACGTAGTAGAGTGCCTACTTGGCTAAGCAGTACCCTACGTGCTGGAAACGGGGAAGTGAAAAAGTCCACATTCTCATGAAGTTTATTCTAGTGCGGAAAGCAGTCATTGTAAAAAATAAACCCACACACTAATAACATTAGATGTGTGCTTCAAAAAGAGCTTACCAAGGTAGGAAGGTCATGGAGAAGGAATATGTTTAGATTGAAAAGTCAAGAAAGGTATCTCTAGGGAGGTGACAATAAAGCAGAGATACCTGAATAAAGTGAGGAAGTGAGCCATATGAAGATCAGAGGGAAAGAGGTGGTGGTGTTTTTTTCAATATGGAACTCTTCATGTCATCCTTGCACAGGGGCCATGCTAACCTTCTCTGTATTGTTTCAGTTTTAGTATATGTGTGCTGAGCACAGAGGGAGTTTTCTGCAGACAGAACAGCAAATGGAAAACAGGGTGAGACGACTTGCGTGTTCAAGGGACGGAAGAACATTGGTTTGGGTGCTCATTAGTGCTGTCTGCCAAGACGTCTCTCCTCTTCCAGGCTCAAGGTGGGACGGAACCACCTGGTTCTTCTGTGCATGGGTTAGCACCGTGTGACTAATTCTGGACAGTGAGTCATGAGTAGAAATGCCATGTGCCACTTCTGAACACAGCCACTGAAAGACCCTTTAGATCTCTTCTCTCTCTGGCATGATGACTGGTAAAGACAGCTACTGCTCCATCAGCCCTGATCTAGGAGTGAAGAAGAAAATTATGTGGGGTCAGAGCTCCTAGCTGACCTTTAATAGCTATGTGAGGACATTAATATGCATTGTGTCTAGCCTCTTGAGATCTGTGTTACCTCAGTATGGCATAACTTGTCCTGACTGACAGTGTAACTGGTGGGAGAAAGCTGGAGGGAGAGTGGTAGGGGGCAATATTTAAGGATAAGCAGGAGATAGAACATGGACAGCCTTGTAGACTATGAAAAATTTGGATTTCATTCTGAGTGAAGGAAAAATCTTTGGAAGACTGAGCAGAGGGATGACATGACAGGATTTGCATTTTAAAAAGAATCATTTAGTCATGTAGAAAAAGCCCTTGTTCATGAGAAATACATACTGAGGTATTTAGGGAAACAACTTGCTTTCAGATGGTTCAGTAAAGTGTGTGTGTGCACACACTCATGCATGAACAAAGGGTTAAATGGTAATTGGTGAATTTCAATGTAGGGTTTGTGGGTGTTGTGCTCAACTTTTTTTGTGGAGTTAAATTTTTTTACATAGAACGTTAGGGGTAGGGAAATCAGTCCAGGATAAAATGCAAGGTCTAGAAGCAAGACCATTAGGAAGCTATGGCAGGTGAGAGGAAGTGACTGGGGGCTGGAAAGGCAATCCTGAGAAATGGGCAGATTTGAAATCTACTTCATTTGTGGAGCAGTGGGATTTGCTGGTTGGCTACAGGACGCGAAGGTAAGACTGGAGTCAAAATGGCTCCAGGTTTTTGCTCTGACTCAGTGGGAGATTGGTGATGCCACTAACTGCGATGGGACAGCAGAGGAAGAACCAGGTTTAGAGAACGTGAAACAGTCATCCTGTTTTGGACACGTTAAGGGTAAGCATCCACGTGGAGACTGGGTTGGGACATGGATAAATGAGTTGGCAGGTGAGAGAAGAGGTTGGCTGGAAATACAAAGTTGGGACTCATCGGCATGGGGCGGTACGCAAGTTACAGAACTAAATAGAAACCCACAGGAAGCAAGTGTAGGTGAAGAAGGCCGCAACTGAGCACTGGGGAACCACAGCGTAACTGGCTGGGAGGGGGCTCATTCGGCTAAGCTGATTTCTCTTGTTCTCATTCCACGCTTACTGAGCAACCACCTGATTGACTTGACTTCCCACATACAGGGCCGACTGGTCAGATGGACTGGGAATGATCTCGTGACAGTTCTTATTGTAAATAAATTGGTCACACTCACAAGTGTGGTTAGATTCAGTCCCTAAGACAGAGCCATTCTTGGCAGCCTGACAAAATCTGATGGTGAGTCTACCTAAGGAGCCAGACACAGGACTGGAAATTCTCTGAGGAAATGAATGCCACGCTACTTGCCGGTACTTCTTTGGCTCAGAGTAACCTCCTGAGGAAGAATGTTTCCAGAATTGTGAAAACCGCTACCCAGTTATGGCTAAGAGAATATTCCCTTCTTTGACTGTATCTTTTTTTTTTTTTTTTTTTTTGCTGTAAAAGCACTGATCCATTAGTGCGTATCTCACATCCTTCTTCCATCATGATCTTGCATTTCCTTAGGTCAGGATCCTTATTTTAGCTATTTAAGGGGTATTCTGTATGTGTGTGCTCTAAATTTATTTTTTTAAATTTTATTTCATATCAATAAGTAGCATTCAAATGGCTCAAAAATCAAAATGCCATTAAGGTATACACTGAGAAATCACCTCTTCCCTAGGCTTGTCACTGTCCCCAATCCATTTAGTTTGTGGATCCATCTGGATTTGTATGTGTGCTTAGTCACTCAGTTGTGTCCAACTCTTTGCATCACCATAGACTAGCCTGCCTGGCTCCTTTGCCCATGGAATTCTCCAGGCAAGCATATTGGAGTGGGTAGCCATTCCTTTCTTCAAGGTATTTTCCCGACCCAGATATCAAACCTGGGTCTCCTGTATTGCAGGCAGATTCTTTACCATCTGAGCCAGGAGGGTTGCTACCAATCTCTTGCTATTTACAAAGCTCCATCCTAGCCCCACTCCCCTTAAAACTAGAATTTTTCTTTTCCCTGCTTTGCTGTGATGATGGGAAAAACATATTCTATTCCTTTTGGAAAGGAATGAGTAATTTCTGATAAAAGTTCAGGCTCAAATTGAACTCTTCCCTGTCCGTTTTAGTCTAAAACATGGATATCATGACACTTCCAGTGTAACATGGTTAAACAACTCTTTGGCTAAAGCAGCTGAAGGATGTTCAACTATTTAATGCCTATTGTTTTGGGAATAAAAATGGATTGTGCTGGCCCAATGAGAAAAAATAAGGGGTTCATAAAAGTTATTGGGGAAAATGTGTTTGCGGAAGGTAGACTGACATATAACCACACAAAACAATAATAAAAACCTCAGTTGAGCAGCTTTTTTCTCCCATGGTATAGCAGATTCTGTTTTCCAAAGATAGCTGCCTCAACATATCTCATCCCACATGCTCTTCCTATAAGGGGACATCGACACTTCCCATTGAGTGGTGGGGCTGTGTTCCCTCCCCTTGAATTTCAGCTGACCTTTATGGCTGCCTGAACTGACAGAATACAGTGAAACCTGTCCAGCTAAATCCAGGCAGCTCTCAGAACCGTGAGAGGTAATGATACAGTGATTCAAATCAAGTAAAATTTGAATAAAATTTTTGAATGAATAAAAATATTCATCATGCAGCAATAAAAACAGGAACATGGGCTTGATTTTAATCATCTTTACATTTTCTTTGGTCTTCTTTAATTTTTATTCAGATTTTACTTTATCTATTTTTGTTGCAGGTCACCTCAAACCCTTTGTGGAAGTGGGTTTAAGTATAACGTAACCACATTTTTTGAAATGCTCTTTTTTCTAACCTAGTAATGTGAACTCCCTAGTGTTATTCTGCAAAGGACAAGGATGACCCATGAAAGCTTTATCACCATTTTTTAGGATGTTTTTAATGAAAAGAAAAAAGATTGCTTTGCATAGACCTGTTCTACATTTTCTGCTTTTTCCCCCTGCAAACAGATTCTTTTCCATGAAAGTTTGATAGAAATAATTAGGACCTCATCTATGAGGACCAGAGCGCCCTAACAGATATTAATTGGCTACTACTGTGTGGAAGATATTAGATTAGGTACCAAACACAAACACTCCCAGCTTACAAAGGCGCTCCGGGGCCAGTGACTGTTTATAGCTATAAACGCCTACCAAATGAAAGGCAGGGGCATGCATGCCTCTGAGTGCCTTCACTGATGGAGAAGTATTTAACAGCAGCAAAATAGAGCAAAGTTATCAAGAGACCTGACAGGCAATTTTAAAAAGTGGATGAAAAAAATGATACAATAACTTTACAGTACATCTATAAATCTATGGATTTAGTATAAAAAAGAGAAATAACACATTCTCTCCATAATCACAGAAGTGAAACAGTGTTATCACATATGACATAAGAGGTCCAGAGTGGCTTGGCCCAGACTGTAGGCTAAGATGGTAAAGAATCTTCCTGCAATGCAGACCTGGTTCGATCCCTGGGTCAGGAAGATCCCCTGGAGAAGGGAACAGCTACTTACTCCATTATTCTTGCCTGGAGAATTCCATGGGCAGAGGAGCCTGGCAGGCTACAATCCATGGGGTCTCAAAGAGTCAGACACAACTGAGCAACTAACACTTTCACTTTCACATAACATAAACCTTACAAAAATAAAATTTTATTTGATATAAAAGATTTGCAATGATGGAACGTTAGTTTTTCGTGTGTCATCCTTGTGCAAGGGTCCTGCTAATGTTACTGTTCACATTTTAGTCTGTGTGCCGCCCAACTGAGCATGGGCCATTACAGTCTTTTAATATATTGTCAGTCATTGCTTTTTCAAGTTTAACTGTAATGAAATTTTAAAAACTGGTTTTCCTAAATTTAATTTCAGTCCAACTGGTGTCACTATCCACTACACATTAACCTTTAAGGAAAAGTGCCTGAAGGTAGGAACCATATCTATTTGGTTACTACAGTATATTCAGCATCTGGCACATAGCAAGCACTCAATAAGAATTTGTTGAATTAGTAAACAGGAAACACATAATTAGAACAGATTAAAGAAAACAGTTTTATTCAATAAGCCCTTCTGAATACTCGGTAGGAACATAGTACTGTCTGGGGTGTTACAGAGAAATACCAAAAGTAGATTACTGCCCTTATTCACAGCTAGAATCACAATATTACTTGCATTTATAAACCTTTAAAATATAAACATTAAAAAATTCATATTAGACATAAATATAGCAGTCTCTCAGTATCCAAGGGGGATTGGTTCTAGAACACACCCCCAGCCCCAACCCACAGCAGACACTAAAATCTGTGGATGTTCAAGTCTCTTATAAAAAATGGCACAGCATTTGCATATAAGCTATGCACATAGTCTTTGTACTTTAAATCATCTCTAGATTACTTATAATACCTAATACAATGTAAATATTATGTAAATAGTTTCCGGTGCACCTGGCAAATTAAAATTATGCTTTTGGGAAATTTCTGTAAATTTTTTTCCTGAATATTTTCAATCCAGTTGGTTGAATCCATTGATGTACAACCCACAGATCAAAGAGCCAACTGTAACCCTCAAATTATTTACTACTGAACTATGGCTATGCATCAAATACAAGAAAACCCAATAGATATATGAACTATCTTGCAAGCTCTTAGAGAACAGGAGAAAATGATAGTATGATTTTCATATTCTTTTGGGAATTATTTCAACTAAAGAAATGAAAATAAATACAATCCACAAAATCCTATTTATGGTAACATATTCAATGGTGCATGAATGGTGAAAAAAATCTATCCAGGCTCTAAATAAGGGGACAATTAAAGTAAAAAATAATTTTACTTATATACTGTTTGAGAAGAAATAATGAGACTTTTGCTACAGAAATTATGAGTAAGGAAAATAAATTATTTTCAATAAAGCAAATAATATTTTATGAACTAAAGTAGGATGGCATTTGGAGACTTCATCCAAATCTGAGATTATTCTATTAACTATAGAAAGGCAAGGAAGAAGGGAAGAGTGAAAAAAGATACAGAAAAGTAAAAGGAAGCTATGAGAACACACCTTTCCCCCAAACAGACTATCTCAAGAGCTGAGACACAGGGACACTGAGAGGGGGAAAAGATCCACTTACTCAGATCTTGGCTTCACTCATCCAGGCTTCCTCCTCAGAACTGTTCCATAATGAATGCAGTCTAGAATATTCATATCTGAATGTCTGGTGGCCTCATATATTTCTAAAGACTTTAAAGTTCTGCTGTTTTCCTAACTAGGTTGAATTAACTTGAAAATCAATGGTCATATGCCTGCCTTGTTTTATGGCTTGAGTTGGATTAAAACTCTGGTTAATAAAAAGCTTCCAATTTTATAGTTCCTCTTCTGAATCTTGATCATAAACTTCCTGAGGCTGTCTCTTAATATTGATTACTAAGTCAACGGTCAAAATGTTTGTCAAGCACTGAAGAACTGAAGTTAGTAACTCGTATTTACCAGCAACTGATTCCAAACCTGTTTGGTTGCTTTTCATGGGTTGATTGGTTTGCAGTGCCTGGAGAGCTCTTACATATACTTGTGGAAAGCTGTAATTTCCTTTCTTAGACTTATACAAGATTTTGGGAACGCCTAAAAGTGCATTAGCTATTATCCTACTAACCATGGTTTGTTCTGATTGCTGGCATTTTTTGGCATAGTTGAGAAGATAGTAATGCAATAAGATCTCAAAATTACCACCCACAGGCAAAACACAACCAGCTGGTATAGATGAGAAATAGTAACTTTGGGAAGTACACATCTCTAGTGACTTATATCTCAGTGGTAAAATGCTGTCCTTTCTAGCAAGTTTTGTAACCTGTAAATTTTCGTAAGAAATCTCTTTTCTAGTATTTTCTGTTTTTGAGTTAGCAGAATTATTCTCAATAAGTGGTTCATGGTCATCCATTATCCTCCCTTTGTTTGGGGATGAATATCTCAATGTTTCATCTGTCTGGTATGAATCTGTTACTGCCACTTTTGGTGTTGAACACAATACATTCTTCTCTAATTTGACGCTTGGAACTATCAAATTTGAACATACTTTTAAATTCGTTTGAGTTTTTGCCAGTTCACCTTTATTCTTTACAACAGTGTCCTGATACGACCTTTGTATTGAGCTGTTAGCTATTTTTGGTAACTCATTACTTTCTCTACTATTCTTATATATACGAGGACCTGATGTACAACTTTGGTCACTGGTTTGTGTCACATAATTTAAATCAAGGTCTTTAAATACCTGCCGGAGCATTTTAAATGCTCCATGTAAAGCATCCTCATGTTGTTCAACAAGACCCTGCACCGGTCCACAAAGAACTATACAATGTGGTGTAAATGAGCAGGTGCTCATCAAGCCAAGATGAACATACCTTTTGGATCTAAGGATAAGGGGTTTACAGAATTTCACCAAAGCAGTGTGAGAGAGTTCATACTGAGAAGAGGCCTCTGGTAGTACAAAGGGAACAAGACCAATGACTCTCTGGATAAGAGAAAGTTCTTCAGATGATAAACACTCCACCACAGATATGCCATTCAGTCCTGCAAAATAAATTACTAAGTCTGGTTGCTTCACAGTAGATAGGAGTAACTTTACATTCTGATTCTGTAAATGTTTCACTATTGCTTTTGTTCTTTCTGTAATCCAAAACTGAGATGTCTGAAACTGTGCTTCTGAATTTAGAATAACCTCTGATCCAGAAATTGAAAAAAGAGGCTGAATGGTTTCTGTTACTATCACTATTCTTATGTCACCATCTGCTGGACAGTACACAGAAAAGTCTCTCTGAAGCACAAGCCCAGCTACGATCCTGGAATCGGAAACAGGAAGGCCGGTGACACCAACTTTCAACTCAACAAAACAGTCATCCACTATCTCAAGTACTTCTTCAAAGCTACTTTCACAAGCTGTACACTTGAAAACATAGTCACACATCAACTGAGATATCAGGTTGTGATTATTTCTTCCCACTCTTCCACAAAAGTATGCCCCTAAGAGCATCTCTAAAGAGCCCCTACACAATGTTCTTTCTTTAGTGCCTGAAGAAAAGATGGACAAGAAGTGTCTACTTAAGTAATGGTCCATAACATAGTCTAATATTTGTGTCTGAAATGTTAGAAGAGCTTGGGAAATAAATTTCCACTGACAGCAATTTTTCCAATGCCTTCCACAGGTTTGAATATTTTCAAAAGGGAAAAAATCCTTTTCCTTGCCTGTGATCTCACGAAGTCCTCTGAGTAAATGGCAAAGAAAGATAATAAATGTTTTAGCACCATCTCCTGTTTTTCTTAGATGACTGGAAACACAGGCCACCATCACCCTGCACAAGAAAGAAAGAAAGCAACTCAGATTTTCAGAGGGCTGCCTTTCCACATCTGAAATCAAGTTGAAAGCATGTTTTTACATCTATAAAATGAGAATACTATCTCCTTAATGTACTTAGTTTTTTCCCTTTTAAAATTTACTTAAATATAGGCTGAATGGTTTCTGTTATTTAAAAGGGAAAAACAATAGAACCACCTTTGTGCTATTTCAAGATTCTAGGGTTGGGTCGAGCTGGAAGGAAAGGCGAAATGCTCTTTTCAGCTGTGGAATGTTCCCTGGGACAGTGCTCTAACTCTGAGCGTACACTGGTCTCATCCAAGGTCAGTTTTCTCCAGAAACAGCTCCCGAGAAGCCCCGACGTTTTTACCATCTTCGGGGCTATAGGACCTATAGCTCCTACTGGCAGAATGGCTGGGCTTTTTCTGCTGGGCGAGAGGGAGAAGGTCAGTTTTCCCAAAGAGCAAAATCTTACGGGCAAGAAGTCCAGGGAGATGACGGGAGGTATCCATCTGGAGTGTGGGACGTGAGTACCTAATTAAAGGATGCTCTAACGGGCTGGAGCGTGCGTCGCGGGTACCTGGCTACGGGATGCTCTAAATGTAGCGCCTTCAACAGGCGGCCTCCATCCCGGCTGAGCAGCACCTCGCCAGTGGGCTTGGTACACAGAACTTGCCGCCCTTCGGGCCCCAAGCAACCGCTCACGATGGTTTCTAGCACTTCCGCCACATGCAACGCCACCGTCACAGACCCCGCAGCGGCCATAGGCCTTCAGGTTCCAGCGGCCTACGCACGCCGCTTGCAGAAAACCAGGATTGCCAGGAAGGAATGGAGCGCGGGTACCGCCGGAAGCGGAAGGGGCGGGGAGAAGACCGGAAGCCTGGCAGCTAGGCTTCTTGGTTGGGCGAGGGTCTGCCGTCCCGCCCCACGGTTCGGCCAGTAGGGCTAGCGGTCCAAAAGTCCGTGAAGGTAGAAAAAAGGTCGGGGCTTCTCTGGAGCTGTCTCTGGAGAGGAAGCTGAAAGCCCTTCCCCAGCTCCCGAGGTGAATTCATTCCTTTCCTGGAGGCCTCAGCTTGCCACCAGAACCCTCCGTTTCCCAGGAGCTCGGCACGATAGTGGAGGGACTGGACCCTGCGGACAGAATTCGGTTCGTTTCCAACTGCCGTCAAAAATTCGTTCCCATACCTCTGCCTTGAACTTGTGCATATCCTGTCCACATTCTGCACCAGCGGTTTTCTTTCGTGATGCAGGCCAGATGAGGGCCTGGCCACGGTCACGAGCTGTAGGCTTCATGCGTTCTGAGGGGGCTTTGCCACATTTCCTGGGCTTAAGTATCAACAACATGAAATCCTCGCCACCGCAATTTTCTTTTTCTTTAGCAGAGGTGATAGATGTGAGGACTTATTGGTAATCAATAGTATGTTTTTAAAACAATGACTCAAGATTATTGCACACAATCCGACGGCAGGAAAAAAAATACTGTTAAGCAGAAAGAACATACTGTTTAGTACGTTAAGACACATACCCCTCTCTTTTAAGGATGAAATGGTAAAGAGCATGGGCTTATGATTTACCTGGGTGTGCTGTGCCATTTACATATCTGTAACATTCTCTGTCTCCACTTTTTTCATCTTAAAAGAAAAAATGGTGATATGTAAAAAACCTTTTGAGGGTGGCAGTGGACAGTGCTTACAAAGCTGTGGGATTTTTTTTTTTTTTTTACATGGTGTGTCATAAGTACTAAGCACTCAACAAATACAACATACTCAACAAATTACCGTCACGTGTCACCAAAGTAGGGACCCACTATTTCCACAAGAAAGGGATATTTTGTAAGGTTAAAAAGAATGATCAACCCAATACTATACAACTATAAATGAGTTTGGTCAACGTCAGTAAAATTACCTTTTAGATGTTTCATTGAGGTTGAACAGTGAGGGGCTATTTTCCCTACCCTTTACTCCTATGTATAGGACAGCAGTGATGGGACCAGATGCCATGATCTTCGTTTTCTGAATGTTGAGCTTTAAGCCAACTTTTTCACTGTCCTCTTTCACTTTCATCAAGAGGCTTTTTAGTTCCTCTTCACTGTCTGCCATAAGGGTGGTGTCATCTGCATATCTGAGGTTATTGATATTTCTCCCAGCAATCTTGATTTCAGCTTGTGCTTCTTCCAGCCCAGCGTTTCTCATTATGTATTCTGCATATAAGTTAAATAAGCAGGGTGACAATATACAACCTTGACATACTCCTTTTTCTATTTGGAACCAGTCTGTTCCATGTCCAGTTCTCACTGTTGCTTCCTAACCTACATATAGGTTTCTAAAGAGGCAGGTCAGAAAACGAAGATCATGGCATCTGGTCCCATCACTTCATGGCAAATAGATGGGGAAACAGTAGAAACAGTGTCAGACTTTACTTTTTGGGGCTCCAAAATCACTGCAGATGGTGACTGCAGCCATGAAATTAAAAGACGCTTACTCCTTGGAAGAAAAGTTATGACCAACCTAGATAGCATGTTGAAAAGCAGAGACATTACTTTGCCAACAAAGGTCCGTCTAGTCAAGGCTATGGTTTTTCCTGTGGTCATGTATGGATGTGAGACTTGGACTGTGAAGAAAGCTGAGTGCCTAAGGATTGATGCTTTTCAACTGTGGTGTTGGAGAAGACTCTTGAGAGTCCCTCGGACTGCAAGGAGATCCAACAAGTCCATTCTAAAGGAGATCAACCCGGGGATTTCTTTGGAAGGAATGATGCTAAAGCTGAAACTCCAGTACTTTGGCCACCTCATGCGAAGAGTTGACTCATTGGAAAAGACTCTGATGCTGGGAGGGATTGGGGGCAGGAGGAGAAGGGGATGACCAAGGATGAGATGGCTGGATGGCATCACTGACCTGATGGACGTGAGTCTGAGTGAACTCCTGGAGTTGGTGATGGACAGGGAGGCCTGGCTGTGCCTTCCTGTGCTGCAATTCACAGGGTTGCAAAGAGTCAGACATGACTGAGCAACTGAACGGCACTGACTGATAGGACAGGAGATACCTGTAAGCCCTCCCATTCCTGGCAGTAAGACAAAACTAACTTGCTCTTAGCCACAAGCAACTGAGGGGAGCAAATACTGGATTGGAGGATGAGGGAGGGAAACTAGAGGATGATTTCTTGCAACATATGTGATGTTGACGTTGACTCAGTTGGGACTAATAGATAATTTGTGGGAGAAAAACGTTTTCATGTGAGTTTTGTTATCTATGCTTATATAAGCAAACCATTCAGTATTATGGTAATCCAAGTCTATGCCCTGACCAATAATGCGGAAGAAGCTGAACTTGAATGGTTCTATGAAGACCTACAAGACCTTTTAGAACTAACACCCAAAACAGATGTCCTTTTCATTATAGGGGACTGGAATGCAAAAGTAGGAAGTCAAGAAACACCTGGAGTAACAGGCAGATTTGGCCTTGGAGTACAGAATGAAGCAGGGCAAAGGCGAATAGAGTTTTGCCAAGAGAACACACTGGTCCTAATAAACCCCTCTTCCAACAACATAAGAGAAGACTCAACACATGGACATCACCAGATGACCAACACTGAAATCAGATTGATTATATTCTTTGCAGTCAAAGATGGAGAAGCTCTATACAGTCAGCAAAAACAAGACCAGGAGCTGACTGTGGCTCAGATCATGAACTCCTTATTGCCAAATTCAGACTTAAATTGAAGAAAGTAGGGAAAACAACTAGACTATTCAGGTATAACCTAAATCAAATCCCTTACAATTAAACAGTGGAAGTGAGAGACAGATTTAAGGGAATAGATCTGATAGAGTGCTTGATGAACTATGGATGGAGGTTCGTGACACTGTACAGGGGACAGGGATCAAGGCCATACCCAAGAAAAAGAAATGTAAGAAGCCAAAATGGCTGTCTGAGGAGGCCTTAAAATAGAAGAGAAGTGAAAAGCAAAGGAGAAAAGGAAAGATATACCCATTTGAATGCAGAGTTCCAAAGAATAGCAAGGAGAGATAAGAAAGCCTTGCTCAGTGATCAGTACAAAGAAATAGAGGAAAAGAACAGAATGGGAAAGACTAGAGATCTCGTCAAGAAACTTAGAGCTACCAAGGGAACATTTCATGCACAGATGGGCTCAATAAGGGACAAAAATGGTATACAGACCTAACAGAAGCAGAAGATATTAAGAAGAGGTGGCAAGAATACACAAAAAACTATACAAAAAAGATCTTCACAACCCAGATAACCACGATGGAGCGATCACTCACCTAGAGACAGACAAGCTGGAATGTGAAGTCAAGTTGGCCTTAGGAAGCATCACTATGAACAAAGCTAGTGGAGGTGATGGAATTCCACTGGAGCTATTTCAAATCCTAAAAGATGATGCTGTGAAAGTGCTGCACTCAATATGTCAGCAAATTTGGAAAACTCAGCAGTGGTCACAGGACTGGAAAAGGTCAGTTTTCATTCCAATCCCAAAGAAAGGCAATGCCAAATAATGTTCAAACTACCACACAATTGCATTCATCTCACACGCTAGCAAAGTAATGCTCAAAATTTTCCAAGCCAGGCTTCAGCAACCGTGAACTGTGAGCTTCCAGATGTTCAAGCTGGTTTTTGAAAAGGCAGAGGAACCAGAGATCAAATTGCCAACATCCGCTGGATCATCGAAAAAGAGAGTTCCAGAAAAACATCTATTTCTGCTTTACTGACTATGCCAAAGCCTTTGACTGTGTGGGTCACAGTAAACTGTGGGTAGTTCTTAGAGAGATGGGCATACCAGACCACCTGACCTGCCTCTTGAGAAATCTGTATGCAAGTCAGGAAGCAACAGTTAGAACTGGACACGGAACAACAGATTGGTTCCAAATAGGAAAAGGAGTACGGCAAGACTGTATATTGTCACCCTGCTTATTTAACTTATATGCAGAGTACATCATGAAACACTAGGCTAGATGCACAAGCTGGAATCAGGATCGCAGGGAAAAATAACAACCTCAGATATGCAGATGACACCACCTTTATGGCAGAAAGTGAAGAACTATTCCTTGGAAGGAAAGTTATGACCAACCTAGAGAGCATACTTGAAGGCAATGGCACCCCACTCCAGTACTCTTGCCTGGAAAATCCCATGGATGGAGGAGCCTGGTGGGCTGCAGTCCATGGGGTCGCTGAGGGTTGGACACAATTGAGCGACTTCACTTTCACTTTTCACTTTCCTGCATTGGAGAAGGAAATGGCAACCCACTCCAGTGTTCTTGCCTGGAGAATCCCAGGGACGGGGGAGCCTGGTGGGCTGCCGTCTATGGGGTCGCACAGAGTCAGACACGACTGAAGTGACTTAGCAGCAGCAGTAGAAGAGAGCATACTGAAAAGCAGAGACATTACTTTGTCAGCAAAGGTCCATCTAGTCAAGGTTATGGTTTTTCCAGTGGTCATGCATGGATGTGAGAGTTGGACTATAAATAAAGCTGAGTGCTGAAGAATTGATGATTTTGAACTGTGGTGTTGGAGAAGGCTCTTGAGAGTCCCTTGGACTGCAAGGATATCCAACCAGTACATCCTAAAGATCAGTTCTGAATGTTCATTGGAAGGACTGATGCTGAAGCTGGAACTCCAATACTTTGGCCACCTGAAGCATAGAGCTGACTCATTTGAAAAGACCCTGATGTTGGGAAAGATTGAAGGCAGAAGGAGAAGGGGACAGAGAATAAGATGGTTGGATAGCATCACCGACTCAAGGGACATGTGTTTGGGTGAACTCCGGAAGTTGGTGATGGACAGGGAGGCCTGACGTGCTGTGATTCATGCGGCACAAAGAGTCAGACACGACTGAATGACTGAACTGGAACTGGAAGAAGAACTAAAGAGCCTCTTGATGAAAGTGAAAGAGGAGAGTGAAAAAATTGGCTTAAAGCTCAACATTCAGCAAACAAAGATCATGGCATCTGGTCCCATCACTTCATGGCAAACAGATGGGTAAACAGTAGGTGACTTTATTTTTGGGGGCTCCAAAATCACTGCAGATGGTGACTGCAGCCATGAATTTAAAGGACTCTTACTCCTTGCAAGGGAAGTTATGACCAACCTAGACAGCATATTAAAAAGCAGAGACATTACTTTGCCAACAAAGGTCCGTCTAGTCAAGATTATGGTTTTGCCAGCAGTCGTGTGGATGTGAAAGTTGGACTGTAAAGAAAGCTGAGTGCTGAAGAATTGATGCTTTTGAACTGTGGTGTTGGAGAAGACTCTTGAGAGTCCCTTGGACTGCAAGGAGATCCAACTAGTCCGTCCTAAAGAAGATCAGTCCTGAATATTCACTGGATGGACTGATGTTGAAGCTGAAACTCCAATACTTTGACCACCTAATGCAAAGAGCTGACTCATTTGAAAAGACCCTGATGCTGGGAAAGATGGAAGGCAGGAGGAGAAGATGACAGAGGATGAGATGGTTGGATGGCATCAGGCCTGGCGCTCTGCGGTCCAGGGGGTCACAAAGAATTGGACATGAATGAGCAGTTGAACTGAACTGAATGATAGCAAGGTTTTTTTTCCTTATCTACCACAAAGGGGTTACTTGATTTGAGCAATGGATTATTACAAACATATAAAAGTAAAGTGCTTTGATCAGAGTACTGTTTAAATGTACAGTGGAAAGAGAATGGACACTGAAGTCAGACATGGATTCAAATTGGGCTTGCTATCACTTTTATTATGTAGCTTTCAGAATCATGTAACGTCTATGAGCCTCAGATTCTTCATCTCTAATCTAACTTCCACTTATCTGAAGGTTATTACGGGTATTCAAGAAGAATGAATGTAAAATATCACGTAATGCATACATTAGGGACTCTAGCTGTTAAATCCCTTCACCATCATTCACAACTACCCCTCAAATGACTTTTAACTAAAAACGTATTACTATGTAATTTAGTCACCATGTTATAGTCAAAATCATTTGATCAGTTTGCTCTTTTTAAAAATTTTATTTAGAATGCCTAGTTGAAGTTAGCATCATTTTACAGATCATTAGAAAAATTCAATTCTTTTGTCTCTGCAAACATTTATAATAGGTTAGGAGTAACAGATTAGAAATGTAACACATTACAAAACAGTTGCCTATGACTATCTGTCCATTTACTATGCACCTGAAGGAAAATAACTTGACAGTGTGCTGTACTTACACTGCAGATAACATACTCTTATTCTATTTTACAAAACTGACCAGTGTTTGAATTTATAAATGATCATTAAACAGGATATTTAACTTAGACATATAGGTAACATGCTAAAAAGTAAAAAATTTCAACTGAAGTTGTGTGGCTCATTAGTTCAAATGTTTCATGGCATTTTTTCTTTAAGTATTGTAATTCTCAAATGATTTTTCATGATAAATTCAGAAAGAAAATTTTCTAAATATTTTATAAAGTATATTCACATTCATTTTGTCACGGGTTTCTTGTGGCTCTTCTAAATATATTAATCATATTAAGGAGACACTGGTCCTATTCAATTTTAACAGTCCATCTTCAATTAAAACTGTAACAAAACAAACAGCATGTTAAGAGTAACAAAAAGTAAATTAAACATACTAAATTCACACCATAGATAAAATAAAGCCAAATTACATAATAGTGGCAGGTTATACAGGTTAAAGAATCTTTTTCCACATAGTCAAATAAGATAGCAGTTCAAATGTAAACTTAGTGATCTGTGTGGGATTCCTCCCCTCTCAGCTATGGTTCAAACTGGAAAATTTGGTATAAATGTTGATTTTAATATTTCTGTGCATTTAACATAATTCAAAATAATTTGCAGCGTCATGTATGGCTCATCAGTATCACTGTATGTCAAACAAAAAACCCCCAAATATATTCACTGTTCATTAGAAATGTGAAACACTGGAAAAAATGGAATTCTATACATTTGTTTCCTTAAATATTTGACCAAGATATTCTTCAAAAAGTTAAAACTGCCTTCTCCACATAATTTTGTGTACATATGGCACGAGTTGACACCCTAAAACAGTGTGAATTCCATCGAAAAGGCACTGTTTAACAATACTCAGAATAACCTGACAAGTCTACTTCAGTGACGTGTGAAAGTGAAGAATATATTTGAGAAGGTAGATGGACAAACCCTTATAAAAAAAGTACAGCGTTACTGTTTAAATATACTATAGCTATATCAAAGGAAATAAAGTGCCACAGAGAAATGACCCTTTTATGACAATTAAGCCTATAAACACTTTGAACCATATTACAGTTCTGTAACACAAAAATGACAAAAATTATTTTCTTAAAGGCACAAAAGCATGAATACTAAATGAGAGTTGTATTTTACAAGGCCAACTTTTTCAATGGAATGGTAACAAAAATTACACTGTACCTTTATAAGTAATACAAAAAAAGTAGTAATATGAAATACAAATGAAATATCTATCACTGAAACTTACTTATATCACACACCCTATTTATTGTCTTTTCGTGGGCCAGCTACATCTCACTAAATGGTGGATAACTGAAGGCATAGTATATTTAATAACTAAAACAAAAACCCACATGTCAATAACTATTACTTATTTAAATTTTCCAGTGAAAAAATAAACTTTTTGATCAAATGAAAAAAGAAAAAAAAAAACTGGTTATAGGTCTTAAATCCTAGAAACCATCATGAGACTCTCAGATAACTGGGAACTGTAAATCACAATTTTTATGAGTCCATGTGTGAAGATTAATCTCAGGCAGAGAACATTCAAAGTCAATTACACATATGGCTAAATACAAAGTTCATTATGTGTTTTAAAGGATTCACATACTAAGCCTAGTATAAGAACTGATCTAAAACTAAGCCACCAATTCCTGAGTTTTGTATTCAGTTCACAGAAAGGAACTCATATAACTAAAAGCGTCAGACTATTAGATTAGACATATGTTTTTAGTGTATAAGAAACAGCATGAGTAACCCTGGTCTTTCTCATGAAATAGTTTTTGACTCCTGGGATAATAAGAACCCATAACATTCACCCTAACAAGAAAGTTTTAAAAATAAGGAAAACAACTCCCTCTCTAGTCTTAGAGGATAACCATACAAACAAAACACTAAGACCAAATGAAAGTGACATCAAGTAGATAAGCCTAAAGCCCCACAAGGGAGTTTACCAACAAAAAAAACTTAAGTTTTCAGGGTTTAAAGATGAAATTATCGTTGTGATCTGCCAATCAACTTACATAAATTAATTCTAATTTAAGCCATAAAAAAGGACCGAGTTGTACAATATTTACAAAATATATATTAATGAACAGGCAGTTGAGCATAATATTGGTAACAGAGGACAAAAATGATGTCAACAAGTATGAGATACAAACAGAACCCACCTGTTTAGTGTAGTCATACCTAGGCTTATATTGGGTATAGGTGTATCTTATTTATGCATAATCTACTTAAAAAACATTTTCACAATTATTGTTTTGCCAAAAATACATGAGAAACGGCTCCTCATAAAACCTAAGGAGACTAAAGATCACTATATTGGTTAGGAGGAACAAAGCAGGCTCTTCTTATCATTTTCGGTTTTTAATAATTTAGTAATCTTTCCTTTATTGTATGCTTAGCATGGCCTAAACATTGACTATAACTTCACTAGTGTCTCACAGTCTCTTCTTAGTCAAGGGCAAATGTAGCCAGAGCAATTATTTCCTCTCTGACCTTCATTTTCATTCCAAAATCTACTTTTGGAATTCTAAGATACCTAAAGTAAAAATATTAAACTGAAAAAAAATTTAGGGAAAATGTTTGCCTGAGCCTGTACAAAATGAACCTTGAGGAATTGTAGTTTTGCCCCAGACTGCAGTTACTGAGAGCAAAGGGGAACAGAGAATTAAACTTCGGAACTTGATGCTCTTCTTAGATGCTCAACTTACTGCACATTTTAAAGAAACCAATTTTAAAATGCATAATTACCACCACACTAAGTGTCTTTTCTTATCACTCTTCTCTTACTTGGCTTTTGAAGTAAAATATGGGATATAAATATATATATATATATATATATTTTCTATTCTACTGTTTCACTGAACACACCAGAATCTAAATAAAAGCTAAAAAAGGTTTTCATAATGAAAAATCATGATTATCAGCATTTTATATGCCCTACAAACATCTCTAGAATTTAGCCTATGTTATTGGACCAACTGAGTTTAAAAAAATAAAAAAGGACAGCAATCAAGTTTGACCACACTTTTTTCCAGCAAGTGCTTAAGTGGGTAATATGTATGTATGATAAGAAAGATAGAATCAATAGATCCAAGTAGCTGCATACCAGTTTTCTGCTGTTGATATACACATATTTATACTTGTATCTATAAATATTAAATTCTAGGGATTAAAAAAATCTTGTGTAAACTTTTGAAAAAAGCAGTTTGCCACTCTGTCTCAATTTGACCACATATTTTGTTTGTTTTCTGTTTGTAAGAAGACAGTTGAGCTGAATGCCTTGAAAATGATTTTTTTTTTAACAGTACAGTGTGTTGAACTATTTATGCCTAGTATCCCATTATTTCCCATTCTGTAATTCCTTACTGATAAAAGTTTTGTGCCTGTTTTATGAAGAAAATAGATTGTTACATATATAAGATCGATAGCATTTTTGTTACGACTGACATTAATGCTATATATTTCATTACATGAACATACCACAGACTACAAAGATTACTGTAAGGTATATATAAGACACAATTGTGTATACATGTGGATTCATTATACTCACATGTAGACATATTCTGACAAAAGCTAGAAACATTCTGGCACTTAACACATAGTTCACTTTAATCATCAAATAGAATAGCTCTTGTTTCAGGTCAAGGATAAAAGGTATGGAAAGTCAACACTTCTACATTTATTTCTAAGGTTTTCAGTTTTATAAATATTGTGATGTTTTAATAAAGACCAAACCAACTTCAACATTGGTCCCAGGCCAAATCTGATCATTCCAGTTCGTTAACTCAATTGTAAAGGGCTTCTACTTAAACATGAAGTTTATTACGACTTGAAGCAAAATCAGAAGAAAAATGATGATGTAGTCTTTTTGTTGAAGAAAATAATCCGTGGCAGGTGTGCTTGAAATTAAATGATTTCGAAGAGCCATAATGTTTCTACAAAAATAAGGAACAATAAATGTATTTTTTGTTTATAAAAAAATGATAGCAGAGAAATCACAATTTGATATATGGCCACATAATTCAACTGTATAAAATTCAACTGTGTAAAGTTCAAACATTCACCACCTCCTGAACAGGGAACTGATTATGCTATGTGGAACCACTAGTAGGTTTTGCCTAAATCTGTACTGCACGCTGTATCAAATGCATGACTTGATGATGCCTGTTGAGCATGGCTTCCCCGACGACTCAGTGGGTAAGAAATCTGTCTGCAACGCAGGAGACACAGGAGGTGCAGGTTTGATCCCTGGGCTGGGAAGATGTCCTGGAGAAGGAAATGGCAACCCATTCCACTATTCTTGCCTGGGAAATCCCATGGACAGAGGAGCCAGGTGGGCTACAGTGCAAAGGATTCCAAAGAGTTGGACACGACTGAGTGACTGAGCATGTCAAACATAATTTTTAAAGTTTGCAGACTTTATAATATATCACCTTCTTTGTTATCACAGTGGTTTTAAAACAAAAATTTTGCCTCTCAGTTGGTCCACTAAGGTTCTTTTATCTTTCTTTAGGGAGACAAAGGTAGAGATGGAGAAAAAGCCTTTATTTATCACGAAAAAACCAAATTTTATGATATTTCTAACTTGAAGAATGCTTGGTAGGCATTTCATATGCTAACAAAAATAAAATGTTAATTTAGTCACAATACAAGCTTACATTATCCTAGTGCGACTCTAAATACTTTGCCTAAAACAAGCTGATTAGTGAAGATGTTTTCTTTTTATGACTTCTTTTAAAGTGTTTTCCCAGTATAGAAGAAGAATGGAGGCAAAATGAACAAGTAGGCTCATTAATTTATAAATATAATTAAATTAGGAAATGCGATCACTTATATAAGGACTGATGATACCAAGATGCAAAAGCCATGCTCCCTGCTCTAAAAGAGCTCACAGTCCCATTGGGGTGGAGTGGGAGTAGGTAAACAGACACAGTGAGCAACTCTGCAGTACAGTAAGCACCCAGAAAGACTAATGGGAACCACACACGCCAAGTGGAAGCGTTAGAAACTCTGGGGGCGGAGAGGATGAGTGATCAGAAATGTTACAGAAAGAGTAGCATTTGAATTATATTCTGAAGGATAAACAGGGATTTTCTTGAAGGGCAAGGTGGGAGGAAAGGCAGTTTAAAAAGTAGATTCACTGTGGGTAAAGATCCAAAGACAAAAGTGTTAAGTCACTCAGCCATGTCCAACTCTTTGCAATCCGATGGACTGTAGCCCACAAGGTTCCTCTGTCAATGGAATTCTCCAGGCAAGAATACTAAAGTGGGTTGCTATTCCCTTCTCCAGAGGATCTTCCCAACTTGGGGATCAAACCTAGGTCTCCTGCATTGCAGGAAGATTCTTTATCATCTGAACCACTAGAGAAGCCCCTATATGAAAGGGCACACTATATTCTGGAGATGTGGGAAGTTTCATAGGACTAGAACACAGGGTCAGTGTAGAGGAATGGCAAGAGATGAGGCTGAAAACAGCAACTAAATATAAGCTACAAAATCACCAAGAACAGAATAAATATCTTAAAAAAAAAAATCTCCCAGAACAGCTCGCACTGAGTGCTGAATACACAAAAGCAGGTTGGCTAATATAAAAAAGTTTAACATCTGTTATAGCAATGGGATACAACCAATCTGAACTGGTGCTGGCCTTAGTGATAGATAGGAACCTTCTTCCCTCCCCTAGGTGTTACAACCTTTCGGTGCTGGATCATCCGGAGGGGAGTGTGCGGAAATGCAAAGGGAGCACTCAAAGGTCTCATCCACTGTTAAGAATGTATTTCGGTATTTCAACAACTGGTACATCCCAATGACAACTAGCCATGCACAGAGGGCTGTGGAAGCCTTGACGTTCTCAAAGACCATCCCACTTCCATATTTAACTCAGCTACATTCCTAATATGCTACAGCAGTCAGATGAGATTCCAATTCTAGCCTCACAAATGAGACAAAACAACCTCCCTCTCTCCCCCAGTACTTTAGTGCCAAAGGAATTTCCTATGTTTCAGTAATCCGGTGTTAGAAGCCAGGGTTCTGGTTTAGCTTAGCAATGTGATAAAAATGTAAAGTTTGCATATGACTTTCTACATAACAGGATTTTTAACTCCCCTGGACTCAAATGAATAGTCACTGTCAGTAGAGATTACCTTTTAATTTCTTCCTGTGTTTGTTTAATAGATTCAATTGAAGTTTGAATGTCTCCCAGGTCTATCCCTTTCTTTCTTCTTGTACTTGGTTTTACTGATTGAGCTAAAAAGACATTGAGAATAAACACAGTGAAAATAGTGGACATATTTAATTATAAACAATTTACATTTCAGATTAGTGATTCTTATGTAATAAAAATTTTTCTAGACATTATTTTTATGGTTTAGAGACTAACATACTACTCCTAATACTTGGGATTTTTGAAGTTTCAATCATAGTTCAAAACTAAAACACTATAGATATATTACAAGTAACCATAAAGTAGTTAAATTTTGGGTTGAATCAGTTTTATTTTTTAGCCAATTACAATAGACAGAAATATTTCTTTAAAAATACCTATATTAATCTGGGGGAGGTATTACTCTTCTATCTCTTGCCTACTTGTACACATATGAAGAAGTCAGCTTTTTGAGCACCCTTTTCAGTTTTTTAAAATTAATTGTTAATGTTATCTTTATTCCCTTAGTCACTACATTTTAAAACTTTTCTGTTGGTTTTAGTATCTCTTCTACAAATTTTTATTGTCAACCAACAAAGTGTATGGTATTTTTTTTTATCCCTTCAAGTATCCATTCCTTCCTTTCCATTTTTGTTTAGATCTTAATCTCTCTCCAGGTCGCAGCTATATAATTTGTAAACTTGGGATAATAATAATACTCACACTTACACGGTTGTAGTAATGTGTGTTTAAACATCCAGTTTGGCCATGTTAGGTACTGAATAAATGTTAGCTGATACATTATAGGTAATATAGTAGAGTGAATAAGACAATGAATTAAGGAGCCAGAATATCTGCATATATAACATATATATATATACTGCCTTACAGGGTATATGACCTTGGGCAGGTTAACTTGTACCTCAGTTTCCTTTACTGTGAAATGGGAACAACAGCATAAATAATATTCTCCTTTTGAGCACAATGGTACCAATGACTCCTGCTTTTAGAAAAACTATTCATCTTACTCCTCTTTTATCTTGTCTACTCACCTGCATCCCTCAAGCCCAGACTACTATAATCCATTAAAAATCCTAATAATTCATCAGGGTTCCTTTCCCCTAAGAACCTTCCCTCAAACTGAATTCAGCTCTCTTTCCTTTAAACTCTTTACTATTTGTTATCTACTGATTTCTTAGCACTTACCATTTCTTCGTCTCTAGTATTATCGCTGTAAAACAGAGTTCCCCAGCTTAGTGTAAGCTTAGTAAAGACTATGGCTTTAACAAAAAACCTTTATTTTTTCATAACGTCTCAGGCATTATCTTAATCTTTGATTACATCTCAGTGTAGTCCAAGATAGCTTATAAATTACGTGACTTAGAAATGGCACACTTCTTAATTTAGTTCATAATTTTGATAGTTATATTTTTACTTGTCTGTGATTTCTAAACACCACAGTAATTTACTATGAGAATGAAAACCCTCTGAAGCACGAACCGAACCCCAAACTCGAGAAATGGTGGCTGTGCTGCATCTGGGAAGCCATCAGCACTTTTCCAGGAGCTAATAAGGCACAGGAGCCACTACTACTGTGTGGTTCTTGATCTGCGTGCTTCCCCTTTTCCGTTTCTGTGACTTGCCCTTGTGGCTTGGTTTTGAAATTTATCTATAATCTACAAAAGCTTTTCCTGCACATCACCCCATCCCCTACCAAAACTTACAAATCGTCTTGAGTTAATATGAAAAACCATTTTAATATATCACGGTATAGTAATATCCTTTTAAAAATTTAGACTCTTTATAATCAACAGTCCGCAATAAATATTTTTACCTTCACTTCCAGACGAGTCCTGGATATCAGGTTCTGGGGAGGAATAGCCTTTTGCCACTTTCTTCTGTTGCCTGGTTGGTTTATGCTTCATTTTTGGGACACTAACCTGAAAACAAAAAATCATGTTATTATGTGAATTTGTGCTGAATTTTGTAACTAAAGATCAATGTTGTACAACTGTCAAAACTGTTCATGGGCACAATACTTAGAAATAAAAACAAATATGAACCAGTCTAATTAAAACTTAACAAGAGGTGATACTTATACAAAGTATTTAACGTTAACAGGAAATATTAACTTGGCACAAACATTGAAGAGTCCTCCCCACTGCTGATCCCTATACACCCAGCCTCTCCCCCACTAGAAAGATACTCAGTGCTACTAGTCTGTGCATCTTTCAAGACATATTTTCATGCACACACAAACATGCATGCAGATACCCTACTTTTCTAACTGCACAGTTAGTACATCTGGTACAATCAGAAAAGTGCACTGCCATTTCCTACTCCAGGGACCTTCCCAACCCAGGGACTCCACCCATGTCTCCTGCATCGGCAGGCAGCCTCTTTACCACTAGCGCAACCTGGGAAGCCCAAGTTAGCACCTCTAGCTGGATTTTTATTTAACAGTGCTACTTATCCCCAGTTAACTATGCCTTGAAATAATTTTGCAAATCTTACTCATAGGCTTCAAACTGAAATTTGTATAATTTTATTACAGAAAATAACAAAGCAGGTTCTAGATTCAGCCTACACTGTGCCCTCATACTCTAAATCATGGAAACCTAAAATTTTATAACATTTAGAATCCAAATCCACATTCTTAGAGAAGTAGGTCAAATAGTAGTTCAAGAGATTGACATGGCCTGATGCAAAGATAAGGAGGTTGATAAGGCCTGGTGAGAAGTTAATTAAAATGAGACAGGGAGTCAGTAATCTAACTCTCAGTAGACAAAGATTTAATGTGATCAGTAAACTCTACTGTTAGGAAATACATATGCCCTATATGTTGCTATCATGATAGTGTTGTTAAAGGAAGAAACAAAATTTAAAATTTTAAAAAATTATAAATTGAAAACGTGTATATATGTATGTTGCTGCTGCTAAGTCGCTTCAGTTGTGTCCGACTCTGTGCGACCCCACAGACGGCAGCCCACCAGGCTCCCCTGTCCCTGGGATTCTCCAGGCAAGAACACTGGAGTGGGTTGCCATTTCCTTCTCCAATGCATGAAAGTGAAAAGTGAAAGTGAAGTCACTCAGTTGTGTCCGACTCTTAGGACCCCATGGAGTGCAGCCCACCAGGCTCCTCCGTCCACGGGATTTTCCAGGCAAGAGTACTAGAGTGGGGTACCATATACACACCTATACACACACGCACACATTAAAATTTTTTTTGCCATTTTAACCATTTTAGGTATATAATTCAGTTGTATTAAGTGCATTCATAATATTTTACAACCATCACCACTACTTCCAAAACATATTCATTATTCCAAAGACAAACTCTGTAACAATTAAGCAGAAACTCCCTATTCTTTCCTCCCTTCAGTCCCCAGTAACCTCTACTCTTTCTATGAATTTGCTTATTAGATATTTTATATAAGTACAATCAAACAGTATCAATCCTTTTGTGTTTCATTTATTTCATTTAGCATGTTATTTTCAAAGTTAATTCATGATGCAGCATGTATCAGAACTTCACTCCTTTTTAAAATGGCTGAATAATAGCCGGTTGTAAACATATACCACATTTGGTGTATGTTTATCCATCTGTTGACGGACACATGAATTGTTTGTCTTTTGGCTATTGAGCATAATGCTGCAATGAACACTGATGTGCAAGTGTATGTTTGACTCTGTTCTCATTCTTTTGTAGTAAATTGCTGGCTTATACAGCAATTCCATGTTAAGCTTTTTGAGGAACCACCAACTCGTGCTCCAAGCAGCTGCACCACTTCATATGCCCACGGGCAATATATGAGGGTTTCAATTTCTCTACATCCTCTCAACATGTATTTTCTATTTTTAAAATTATTAGCATTCTAGTAGGTGTACAGTGGTACCTAACCTCCTTGTAGTTTTGATTTGCATTTCCCTTATGACTGGATCACAATAAACTGTGGAAAATTCTGAAAGAGATGGGAATACCAGACCACCTGACTTGCCTCCTGAGAAACCTATATGCAGGTCAGGAAGCAACAGTTAGAACTGGACATGGAACAACAGACTGGTTCCAAATAGGAAAAGGAGTACGTCAAGGCTGTATATTGTCACCCTGCTTATTTAACTTCTATGCAGAGTACATCATGAGAAACGCTGGACTGGAAGAAACACAAGTTGGAATTAAGATTGCTGGGAGAAATATCAATAACCTCAGATATGCAGATGACACCACCCTTATGGCAGAAAGTGAAGAGGAACTAAAAAGCCTCTTGATGAAAGTGAAAGAGGAGAGTGAAAAAGTTGGCTTAAAGCTCAACATTCAGAAAATGAAGATCATGGTATCCGGTCCCATCACTTCATGGCAATTAGATGGGGAAACAGTAGAAACAGTGTCAGACTTTATTTTGGGGGGCTCTAAAATCACTGCAGATGGTGATTGCAGCCATGAAATTAAAAGACACTTACTCCTTGGAAGGAAAGTTATGACCAACCTAGATAGCATATTGAAAAGCAGAGACATTACTTTGCCAACAAAGGTCTGTCTAGTCAAGGCTATGGTTTTTCCAGTGGTCAGGTATGGATGTGAGAGTTGGACTGTGAAGAAGGCTGAGCGCTGAAGAATTGATGCGTCTGAACTGTGGTGTTGGAGAAGACTCTTGAGAGTCCCTTGGACTGCAAGGAGATCCAACCAGTCCATTCTGAAGGAGATCAGCCCTGGGATTTCTTTGGAAGGAATGATGCTAAAGCTGAAACTCCAGTACTTTGGCCACCTCACGTGAAGAGTTGACTCATTGGAAAAGACTCTGATGCTGGGAGGGATTGAGGGCAGGAGGAGAAGGGGATGACAGAGGATGAGATGGCTGGATGGCATAACTGACTCGATGGACGCGAGTCTAAGTGAACTCCAGGAGTTGGTGATGGACAGGGAGGCCTGGTGTGCTGCAATTCATGGGGTCGCAAAGAGTCGGACACGACTGAGGGACTGAACTGAACTATGACTAATGATACTGAGCATCTTTTCATGTTTGTTGGACATTTGTCTATCTTCTTTGGAGAAATGTCTATTCAAGTCCTCTGTTCATTTTCTACTTGGAATGCTTGTTTTTGGTTAAGTAATGAGTTCTATAATACCCTAGGTATTAAACTCCTATGAGATCAATTACTGCAAATATTCTCTATTGTCTTTCACTTTGATGTGCATCCTTTGATACACGAAAGTATTGATTTTTATGAAGTTCAATGTATCTATTTCTCCTTGTTCCTCCTGCCTTTAATGTCATTGTGTGTGTGCGTGTGTGTGTGTGTGTGTATCGCTTAATTTAAAAACTATTCATACTAACAATAAAAAAGAATACAGGGCCAAATAAAAGGTTATGAAGATTTACTCCTTTTTTCTTCTAAGAGTTTTATAGTTTTAGCTCTTATTTTAGGTTGTGAATCCATTTGGAGTTAGTCTTATGTATGGTTTGAGGTAGGGGATCCAACTTCACTCTTTTCCATGTGGAAATTCAGAACTATTTACTGAAGACAAAGAAGCAGAGGCAGGGTGGGAGAACTAAAGGGAGCGTGTTCCTGTACGACTGGCAGTCTAATTACTTTCTGAGTACATACCATTGGAGTGCGATGTTTCACTTTGGTCTGGATAACACCATCTTTTTCATACTGTATCATATCATTAAGTGGGTCCCATGGTCGAGTACTACATAAATGAAAAAAACACCACTTGTTTCATGACTAAGCAAAGCACTCAAAAACTTTTTCAGAAACTTCCTATTCTACGATTAGATTTTCAATGGTAATTATAAACTAAGCCATAAAACTAGATCTGTTATATATAATCTTCTGATCCTCAGCTCATTTCATAGGCTAACTATTATCACAGAGTCAAATTTATAATGAACATCAAAGGCAAAATCTCATACTTTGTGTGTGTGTGCGTGTGTGCATGTATCGCTTAATTTAGAAACTATTCATACTAACAATAAAAAACCTAGAAATAAAGGCAAAAAACTATGAGATCTCACTTGTGACACACTCTTTAATCACTTACTCTGCAAACTTGTAATGCCATTCTCCTGTAAGCGAGTCAAGTTCAAATAACCTGCAAGTCCACTCTTCATTTTTCGTTTTCCGCTCTCTGGCAGCCTGTCTTTGAGCTTCTTCTAAAACATACTTTTCTTGAGTCGCTTCTGTTTGGTCTTTGGCATTTATGGCTCGAGTTACCCGCTGCCAGAGTCTAGTTCATGTGCAAAAATAACATTGAGAAAACAACAGAAAATCAAGTCTACGTGGAGTAGGTTTGAGTCCCCTTGAGAGGAAATGATGCCCATGTGGGTTTTTGGCGCTGACAAAGCTAAAGCTCAGACGCTTAGAAACAAGTCAAGATATAAAAAGTAATGCCTTAGATACAGCAGGACAGTGGAGACCAATTTCTTTTCTTGGCAAGAGAAATTTATTACATAAGTTCTTAAATATATGGAAATACATGGTGCTGACCCATGATGATAAAACTCTAGTGAAGGCTCCATAATCTACATTTTTAACGAGCTCCCCAGATGATTCTTGCACATGCTGATTAAGATCCACTGGCCTCAAAGATACAAAAGTGTAACGTCATGCTTTTCAACCTTGGATGCAGGATTTGTCAGGGAATTTAAAAAATCAGAATCTATGGGAGCGGGCCCAAGTATTGTTTTTGTAATGTTTCCCAAGTGATTTTAATGTGCAGCCAGTGTTGAGAATCACTGATTTAACAGAAAAGAATACTTTTCTATTAGAAGTAAAATCTTTTCCCCTATTAAAGTTTAGTTTTATATTAGATACATAAAAATATATCTATATTCTACCCTTCTGGCAAGACAGTATGCTGGGGCTGAAAAAATAAAGGCTATAGAATCAGATAATCCTAGATACACCACCTCTTGGCTGGGGAACTTACAGTTATTTATCTTGTCCAAAACTCATTTTCCTCATCTTAAACATATGTTAAATTATATCCATGTCTTAAAAATAGTCGTATGCCTTAGCAAAGTTTCACTCTTGATGGCGAGCATCATGTGGTTGTAGCAAAACAGAATTTTTTCTTTTAATGTGAAAATTTTTAAGTTGTTATTGAATTTGTTACAATATTGCTTCTGTTTTATTTGTTTATTTTCTTTGGCCACGAAGCATGTGGGACCTTAGTCCCCTGGCCAGGGATCGAATCCACACCCTCTGCACCGGAAGGTCAAGCCTTAACCACTGGACTGCCAGGGAAGTCCCCTGAAACAGAATTTTTAGAATGTGGCAAACTCAGTTTTTGAGTATAGAAGGAAAGTGGATGTAGACTTGAATCCTCATGAGAAGAGAATGATGCGTGTGCAGAAACTCGTACTGGGAAGTCAGCTGGATAATGTATATAAAGTACCTAGTAGACCGTCTTTTAAACAGCAGCCCCCTTCTCCTAACACAAAGAAAGGAATAGAAGAATACAACTGAGCAGTATTATACCATACTTTTGAGGTTCTTCCCTAGTGGCTCAGACAGTAAAGAATCCGCCTGCAATGTAGGAGACCTGGGTTCAATCCCTGGGTTAGGAAGATCCCCGAAGAAGGGAATGGCAACCACTCCAGTAAAGTATACCAGATTGAGCAAGAATTTCATGGTTTAAGAAAAGAAATTATGGCCTTAATTAGTTCCCAACTAGTAAGTCCTCTAGAAGCTGCACATCCAGTGCTGTAATTTTTGTATTTTAGAAAATAAAACAAAAGTAGATTTTGTTCTGCTCCCTCCACCTAGAGTTCCACATGCCTCACCCGGGTGAGAAAACGGCCGGATAAAAACCAAGGATCATTAGTCTCGTATTTTTCTGTCTTTTTAGTTCTCTGATCAGGGATTGAACCTGTGCCCCTTGCACTGGGAGTGAGGAGTGTCAGCCGCTGGGCTGGGAGAGAAGACCTGGTCCCGTAATTTCATGCAAGCAAAAAACAGTTTTTTTTTTTAAATAGGCCCTGAAACAGATAAGAAGAGAAAGGAAACACACAGGAGGCCTTAATTTAGAGCAGAAGAGCAGCATGGTTTGTACTGTAATTACTTGATATTCACATACACCAAAATAAAATCCTGTCACATCCCACAAATAGTAAACTACTTTGTTGAATTCAAACAGAAAAAGTGATCACACTGTTGAGGGATTAAAAGGAAAAAAACTCTTTGGGTTTTCATGAAGTTAACTGAAAAATGGTATACTTACTTCTCTGATTCAAAATCCCCCTGCTCTTCAAATTTTACAGTGTGCCTTATTAATCGCCACTGCTTGATGTCTGGTGTTGGATTCCAGAAGACCTCTGAATTATCAGTCTTTTTGTCAGTAATAAAAACTTCACTATCCTATATTTAAAGATATTAAAAATTAACGTAGAGAATTGTCTTTATTTAAAAGGGAATTATGTAGTTCAGTAATAACCATTTCTTCTTGACCCTTAATCCCAGTAAAACACATTTCTAAAACAAATACAACAAGTACTTTTCTAAAAGCCCCAAATCTCTTGTTATGAAAACATTAAGATTAAATATGTAATACTTGTCCTTAAAAGTCTGGTTGAACAGGCAAAAAGTTCGTGAGTTTTCACAAGTTTCACTTAATCCTCTGAATTGTCAAAGCAGCACAGTGTTTGCTCTAGTTACTGTAGACCAGTATGAGATGCTGCAGACCATCTGCGTATTCAATACATGCAGAAAAAGCTAAGAGCGTTTCTTGCATTAAAAATCTGAGCACAATCTCATAAATTTCATTTTTTAAAAAGAGTTCTATCTTTTTTCCAAATATTCAGATAGAAGTAAATTCTAAAAATAACAGAGCATTGTGACCTCTAAGTTGAGTTTTTAGGTCCATCTTCAAAGCCATATTTCCCATCATTTTCTGATTATAATGCAGAAAAAAGCATATACTAGAGTTAACAGTGAGAATGCATTTGGCATTAGCATGATATGATCCTTTTTAAAATTAATTTAATATGTTCCTCTTAGAAAAATTACATAAATGTGAATTTAGGTCATCAGAGAAGTAAATAGAAGCCACTGCTGTCAAAAAACATTGTATCTTTTCCAAGCTCCTCAGAAGGAACTAGAACTCTTACTGGAAACGCCTCTTCTGGTGAGAGGCAGTATACTGCGGTGTATAAGCACAGCCCTGGAACCAGTGTCTAGGCTGGGAATCTTACTTCACCACTCTGAACAAATTATTTAAATTCTTGTGCTCAGTGTCCTCCTCTCTAAAATGGAGACAAAATAGTAACACTCACCTCATAGGATCACTATATTAAATAAGTTTATATAAGTAACGTTTTTAAACAATGCACTCCATAATAGGCGATATAAATGTGTCAGCTACTTTTATTGATTTAAGGTTTTAGAAAGCTCAAATATTAAACTAAATATTATTGATAACAGCAATACCAAAATATTTAAGTTGAAGCTTATGTTGAATAGTCACGCTTTTAGAAATGGAATAAGTGAACTTATAAAATCTGATGTTTACTTTTTTCCCACTGAATAAAATGCTTTTTGTAAAGCAAAAATATAAAAATACTTACCCAATGTCCTTCCAAAGTAGCTAGTACTTCTTTTCCCAATTTTAGTTTACCTGATATTTGATTAACACAGTCACTACTACCTAGAAATGGCTTTTAAAAGAAAAAATGTTGAAGAAACATTTTACTTTTAATATACTTACATACAATGTAGACAAAAAAAACAAAAACAAAAAACTAACTGAAAAAGTAACTGTATAACTATACAGTGCTGTTGAGGCACAAATGGTGAAATACTGACTCAAATTTTAGTGAGAAATATTCAGGAAAAATTGTAAATTTATTGCTGTGTGTAAACAGACAAAAGCAGACTGTAAAGGTCCAAGGAAACACACTACGAAGCTAACACTGAGACAACTGGCTCGTGTCCTGAGCGCTCTCGACTCCAGACCGCACTCTATCAACACAACAACAACTCAGTAAACATAAGAGACTTAACTCATATATTTAACAGGAACTCCTTTAAAACAAACCAATAGAACAACAACCAAAACACTTCTGAAATTCAATTAGAAGAAATACATTTTGAGTCACTATATTGCCTTACTGATGTCTGTCCTGACAAAATTTTGATGCTCCAATCTAATCCTTAAAGATGTCATAAATTACTTAAGACCTCGTCAGTCATGATTTTCAGTACTGTTTGCTAAGAAGGAAAAAAAATCAAAGGGCACTGCATCAGATAATACTTAAAGAGATCTTTTTTATTAGAGTAAAGCTGCTGATCTACTGGAATTCATCATAGCTGATACTTACAACTAATACTTGGTTGTAAGCATTAAATAATTCATAGAAATATTTTTATCTAAAAATAATGCTGTGCTACATCAACAAATGAT
Source organism: Capra hircus (assembly GCF_001704415.2). Lineage (NCBI taxonomy): Eukaryota > Metazoa > Chordata > Mammalia > Artiodactyla > Bovidae > Capra > Capra hircus. The sequence goes on from NC_030812.1 coordinate 5,641,770, forward strand.
ACTGTGAAAGGATCTTAAATTTCCTTGCCATGCTGTGGCAGACAGAATTTTCCAAAGATGACCTCAACTATATCTCCCCTCCCTCTTCAGCCCACATGCTCTTCCTCAATGAGAGCCTGGCATCCATCCTCTCACTGAGCAATGAGGTCTATATCCCTTCCCCTTGAATTTAGGTGGGTTTGTAACTCGTCAACTAGTAGAGAATGGTGGAAATGATGTAATTTGAATTCTGAGTGTATCTTCTGCCTTGCTCACAAGGACACTTGTGCTTGGAATCCTGAGCCAAGTAGAAGTCTAACTATCTTGAAGTTGCCTTGATGTGAGGAACACAAGGTCACAGCTCAGATCTGCAGTCCCAGTCTTTCGGTCACTTCAACATTACTTACATGTCATCAGTCATGTAAGTGATGAGCTTTCAGATGTATCCAGCCCCCAACTGTTAAGTCTCTCAGAGCCTGCGTAACTGTTGCCCCAGGCCTAATGCAGCAGAGACAAGCCATCCCCAATATGCCCTGTCCAAATTCCTGGCCCATAGAACCACTAAGAAACAGAACATAGTTGTTTCTAAGCTTGCAAATTTCAGAATATGTTAAGTCAGAAATAATAAGTAATACAAATCCTTTAATTACACAGCTATAGCTCAAGCTGATACATACTTCTTTTCAGATATATACTTTTTGGTACTCTGTAAAGCAATGCTTCAATTTAATAAGAAATTTCCATTCATTTTCTTCTTAAATTTCCTATGGACTTACCTGATAGCTCAGTTGGTAAAGAATCTGCCTGCAATGCAGGAGACCCCAGTCGATTCCTATGTTGGGAAGATCCCCGGAGAAGGGATAGGCTACCCACTCCAGTATTCTGCCCTGGAGAATTCCATGGACTATATAGTTCATGGGGTTGCAAAGAGTCGCACAGGACTGAGAGACTTTCACTCACTCATTCACTTGCCAACAGTTTTATTAACTAAGAAAATCCAGCTTTCTATTGATTTGAATCTTCCAAGGCTGCCTTTTCATGAATTCTGTGTTCTTATAGTTAGTTTTCAATTAGGAACAAAATTGTGCTTTTTGTTCAATATTTATAGCATAGCTCCTCTTTAACTAGGTGACACCTCCTATCACTCTCTACTAACCTTTAGTTTGAATTCAAGTATTGCACTGTATCCAGTTTTTTGACATGTAATATTGACTGTTCCACCAAGCTCCAGCGTCATTGTGCCATAAAGAATTCCTAAAGAAAAAAAAAACACAATTTTGATAAAAGTTTGAAGAGAGAGGCAATGGCTTATCACAAGCAGAACTTTATAATTTAATCTCCTTCTGGTAGAAACTAATAATTCAAGAGGATTCTATCCTATCCAATAACAACCTATAATACACACACAAAGTTGGTTTTGAAGGATTTAAAAAGATAACAGTTGATCCACATTATCTGCAGATTCTACATTTGCAAATTAATACTCTCACTAAAATACCTTTTTCTTCTTTTTTTTTTCAAGCTGTACCACACAGCATGTAGGATCTCAGTTTCCAGTTCCCCGACTAAGGATCAAACCCATGCGCCCTGTAGTGAAAGTCAAAGTCCTGACCAGGGAATTCCCTATTCCTACCAGGGAATTCCCTTTTCTCACCAAAATAAGTTAGGAGTCCCTACCCAGAGCATTTTTTATTTTTGTAGTCATTCATGGATGTGTGCAGAGTGGTGAAATATTTGAGTTGTCCAATGTGCACACTGGAGATGAAGTCAAACAATGCGAGACGCTGACTTCTGGTTTCACTGCTCATGCAGAGTCTTCTATGCAGTGTATTCAGTGCCACATTTTCGTGCTTCTTGTGGGTGATTTTACTATTTACAATCCCCCAAATGTAGTGCTAAAGTGCTCTCTGGTGTTCCTAAGCACAGAAGACTGTGATGTGCCTCATAGGGCAAATCGTGCGTTAATGCTTGGTTTAGGCATGCGTTATAGTGCTGCTGGCTATTAATTCAATGTTAATGAATCAAAAACATATACCACGAGAAAGAAAGCAATCCTTGTCTGGAAAGAATCTGCCTGCCATGCGGGAAACCTGGGTTTGATCCCTGGGTTGGAAGATCCCCTGGAGGAGGGCATAGCTCCACTCCAGGATTCTTGCCTGGAGAATCCCCATGGACAGAGGAGCCTGGCAGGCTCCAGGGCGTGGGGTCGCACATGACTGAGCGACTAAGCACACAAATAAAAACAAAGTTATGTTTTGACTGGGTGATGAGAATAAGGAGACAGAAGGCTCACGAGAACCTCACCATGTGTTTCCTCTAGGAGCAATAGTTTGGCATTCATTAATTCAGTGTTATGGTGACGTTATAAAAAATAAGTACGTAAGATAAATTTAAAAATCTCCCCATTTTGGCACTTTACTAAAAGCTGGGGGAAATTCTGAGTTTGATGAGTTAAACAGGCTGTGTGTGTGTGTGTGTATGTTCTTGGACTAAATTCTTTTTCCCCCATGTTTATCATTTCCATAGTTTGTATATTTTTACCATGTATGCACAGAAACTATATAAACTCATTTTGCATACAATCATACTATGACAGGTCTTCTTCAATTTGATTTTTTAAACATTTCAGATAGAATTTTTAAAAATTTAAAAATTTTCATACAATTTTTGAAGATTATTTTCCATTTACAGTTATTAGAAAATCTTGGTTATTTTCCCCATGTGGCATACACATCCTTGAGCCTATCTTACACCCAATAGCTGTGCCCTCTACTTCCCTACCACTAAAATCCACTCCAACTGGTAACCACTAGTTTGTTCTCTATATCTGCCAATCTGCTTTTTTTTGTTATATTCACTAGTTTGTTGTATTTTTTAGATTCCATGTACAAGTGATACACTGTATTTGTCCTTCTCTACCTGACTTTACTTCTTAGCATAATGCCTTCCAAGCTGGACTAAACTCCCATGGCAGTCTTTAATATGCAAATACACAATGCTAATTCTCAAGACAGGAACAGACTATGCAATGTTTCCAAGTTATTTGACTGTGGAATTCCTGCTTTATAAAATAATGTGAGACTATTGATTTAGGGAACAGATCTTAGAAAATATATACAAAGGTAGAAAATAACAACTTCCTCCTTTACAAGAGGCTATAATTTCCTCTTTTTTCCCTGCAATATAAACCATGCTATGAAAAGTCTTCCCTGTTGCTATTTAGGTCTGGCATCAGGTATTCATCTACATAAAATATTATTTTACTTATTCCAAAATTTTAAAAATATATTTATCAAATCATGATTTCAAATGTTTCACTTCATGCTTATTTCAAGAACCATACACGAAGCTTTAAGAATTATCCAGCCGGAGGCCACAAGTTGGCAGTCTTGTACTTAGTACCAGGTAGATTCATGGTACAATGGATGGGCTCAAATAGCCTAGAGCTTAGTCTCAGCATTCTTACTAACTAGCTGGTCTGGCTTTAGGTAAGATTCCTAACCCTTACAAGTTTTTTCATTGTGAAATAAGGCCATATTAAGTAATTTCTATGTTTTCATGAATCAGTTCCAAAAATAGAGGATAATTACCCTAAAAAGCTATTTTTAAGAAATGGGTTGGAAAGGATGGTATACGTAATGATGGAGCAGAGTGTTTAAGATGATGCTGTATAGAACTGCAGTACAGATTGCAGAGCTTGTGTTAACCTCTTTCTGCCTCATTTTGCTTGTCCATCAAACAAAGATAATATTACCTCATTTATAGGGCTACTGGAATGATTAGATGTGTTTATAAATGCAGAGTGCACAGAATAGTTGAGTGCGTGTCCTGTCCTGATAGTTGTTATTTAATATCTTTATCTGTACACTAAATAATGAGAGAAAAGCATAATACATTAATTTCTAAGAAATTGCCAAATAAGGATGAGAAAAATTTTAAGGAGCCTGTTATAGTGAAAAGTAGTAAATTAATATTTAAGGACTGCGTAATGGTACAAAAAAATGAAAATCAGTTTCAAAGATTCTGAAATAATAGTCAGTCTCATCGAATTTTACAACTTGCAGATAAGGCAAATGAAATTCCATTATTATAAATTAGTCTCTACCAAACTAATATTTGGCCACCTCATGCGAAGAGTTGACTCATTGGAAAAGACTCTGATGCTGGAAGGGACTGGGGGCAGGAGGAGAAGGGGACGACTGAGAATGAGATGGCTGGATGGCATCACAGACTCGATGGACGTGAGTCTGAATGAACTCCGGGAGTTGGTGATGGACAGGGAGGCCTGGCGTGCTGCGCTTCATGGAGTCGCAAAGAGTCAGACACGACTGAGCGACTGAACTGAACTGAAACTAATATACATGTCACAGGAAGTCCACTGTGGTGAATTAATTCACCATACAAGTATTCAGCAGATGATAACAATGATCTTGCATATCTGTAAATCAAGGACACTTTCAAACAAAAGGCCAAGTAACTCCATCAATCTCAAAACATAACAAATTACGGTCAAATACATTTACTTAAAAAGATTTAGGGGAAATCTAACGAGTATAAAAAATATTTACCTTTACAGTGAGCATATGGCATTGTCATTACGTAATCTTCACCTCTATTCAAGAAAGTTAACCGTGCTTCTCCTTCTAATATTGCAGATAATGAGTTTCCTGAAATAAATATTACTTATTAAATTTCACAGAAAATAATTTAACCATTTCAAAACAAACAAAACATATTGAGAACATCTATCAGATATCTACAGTAGAAAAGGGTGCTTAGACGGAAATTTACAACTTAAATTAGAAAAAAAGAAAAATTCAAATCAGTGATCTGACTTTTGACCCTATGAAATTAGAAAAAGAACTAATTAAATTCCAAGTAGGTAGAAGAAAGGAAATAAAGATGAGCAGACATCAGTGTATAAAGTGGACAGATAATTCAGAAAATTAGGGAAGCCTAGAACTGATACAGACAGATCAAAACAAAGAACACAAACCAGGAATAAAAGGAGCCGAATCGCGGCAGAGCCTACAGGCACTGAAAGGAAGCCAGAGAACGTTGTGGACGATTTCACGACAGTAAATTTGGGATCCCCCTCTCTGGCCCTTCTCCTTTCCAGGTGCCTATTCTCTGTCTAGGGGCCATGGTTTCTTCAAATTTAGCGTTTGGTGCTCCAGGCTGCAAAGGTTGCAATGTTTCTACTGGTCTACCCTGTTAACCGTGTGTAACCAGGAGCTGAGAAGCAAGGACTCATTCTGTGTGATTTCTGTCCTATGACTGTGGACTTCCCACTGAATTTGCCTGCGACTGCTCTCTCTTTAATACCTTCAGGCAGCTGCTTTTGGTATTAGGGCCAGAGGTACAGAGAAGGATGGTTTTATTCGTGAGGGCTTTATTCAGACATTGTTGTCCATATACATTTTTAACACAGTAAAACCATGAGCTGCTTGTTTGACTTGTCACAGGTTTTAGATTAAGATTTCCTACTGTACCTATTTCTTTATTTTCCTTCTTCTTTTTTACAAAAGTTTTTAGTAGCATGTTACTTGTCTCAAGGTAAAAATATCATTACTTTCAATATTGGACTCTGGACAAGTATTCTAACTGTATTTAGATTCTCTTTCTCTCTATTCGAAGACTAAATCAAAAAGTCAACCCCTCAGGTACACTGAAATGAAACAAAAAATCTTGGTAGAGCTAAAGGCAAAAGAAATATATAGTGGACTAAAATGGCGAGCTACAGTGGACAGTCATTATTCTGTCTTTTGATAAGTGGTGTTTGCGGTAAATTTACACATAGATGAAACCTCTATTTATGAATGAACAAAGAAAAACAACAAAAACGAAAAGGCATTATCCAAGTAAAACTGATACTTAAAATGACATACAAATCCCTTGTTGAAAACAGTACAAGACATTGTCTATATTAAAGCTCACCAGAAGATACTACATCCTGGAAAAGTGTATAGATTGAGACATGGGTAGACTCACCATAGAACTTGGACTTGGCCAGGATACTACCACTAAGGCAAAATCCATCTTTTCGGTTACTGACATAAAAGGCAGATATTGGTGGATGATGAGACACCTGTTGGATACAGGAAACATACATGAAAATATAATAATTATAAGCATATTACTGTGATATTATCAAAAGCTCAAGTCTTAGAAGTATATTCTAATAATGAATTAAAAGAAATACTTGGTAAGTATTTAACAGTAAAATTAAATATTGATGATTGTAGGAACCAATCTCCCAAGATGTGTCTCAAGGAAACCCACCTCCTGGTATTCACAGCAACGGAGGAGCTCCGTTTACACTGTGCCCACTGCACCCGGGTCAGTTTGTGTGGAAGTCATAGTATGCCACCTCTGAAATTAGGCTGTAAGGCAGCATGTATCTTAATGTGTGCGCGTCTCTCTCAAATCATTAGCTCTGAATAGCCAGCTTCCATGTTGTGAACAACTATGGAGAGGCCCCTGTGATAAGGTGCTGACCTCCTCTCAAAAGCCATGTGATGACCTTGGAAGCAGAATCCTTCAGGCCAGAAGCCTTCAGAAGATTGCAAAGCTGGCTGACATCTTGACCTCAACCTCAGGAGAGATCCTGAGCCAGAACCACCCAGCTAAACAGCTCTCAGATTCCTAACCTTATTATATGAAATAATAACCGTTTGTTGTCTTAAGCCATTAAGTTTTAATTTGTTATACAGCAATGAATAACTAATACAGTGGCTATTCTTCATGTAGATTACTGTATAGACTTAAGAATCTAACAAAAGCTTTAACAAATACGTCATTTTAATAATTAATATTTTGATACATATACATCTTAAGGTTTCTAAAATGAGCCAAAGATAAAATTAATCACTTCTTAAGCTTCTCAACTTAGTGAAGAATTACAGCAAACTAAAATGCAATCATTTAAAAACTAATACAGATAAAGTGCTTTCAATCTGAGGAGTACATCAAAATTTATTGGGAAGACAAAGGTTTCTCAAATAACACATTGTATTCTCATCCTCCTTACACTCCCTATATGAAAGATAAGCAGGCCAGAATTTATTTAGATGAGTATCTGAGAAGAAATAGGGTTGGAGAATTAAATTTAAAATAATGAGGCAAAAAAGTACAGTATCAGGTTATCTAATTGTGAATGCACAGATCAGACCACTGTGGAGTGCTTACAAAGGCAGGTGAGCACAAGTCGCTCAGTCGTATCTGACTCAGCGGCCCCATGGACTACACGGTCCACGGAATTCTCCAGGCCAGAATACTGGAGTGGGTAGCTGTTCCCTTCTCCAGGGGACCTTCCCCAACCAGGGACCGACTTCAGGTCTCCCACACTGCAGGCGGATTCTTTACCAGCTGAGCCACCAGGGAAGCCCCAAAAGGCAGCAATGTGAGATAAATTTAGAAAGAGATGGAGGGCTCTGAATGTTAGAGAAATGGGTTCAAATTTGATTCAGGAATTGGGGAACCACTGAAGTATCTGGTCCAAAGAAAAACAGAGAGCAAAGCAAGAAAAATAAAGACATTTTTGATCACAGGATTCTATGACTGTAAGAGAATATGGTATTTAGTAGTAGTCAGTATTAAGAGGTTAAATGCTTATCAAATGTTCACTAATAAGAAAGGTTAATCAACAGTGAGTTTACCGAGTTAATATTTTCTATAAAAAAAAATCTTAACCTCCAAATCAGTTTTTCTTCTATAACAAGTATTTCTAATACCTGTTCAGCAATATAAAAAGTTTTGCTGTTTGTTCTGGGATGAATCCACAAACAACGGAAAGTCTCACCAAGTATAGGATTATAAGGTTTCTTCAGTCCCTAGTAAAAAACATACAAGTTTCAAATCATAAACATGGGAGATTCAAAGTACTAACTTAAACCAGTCAAGATGGGCTTAACTGTATCATCTGAGAATTATCCTTATAAAATTATAATGACATGAAATGAAACTAAATGACTTCAATCAGAATATAGGTCTAAACAAGTATTTTGCAATTTTGCTAATTGAAAGAGGGCTTGCAATGTAATTATTCATAAATAATCTAAGATAACCCCCCCAAAATATATAAGGCTAAAGAAAGTAAAACATAAACACTACCTTTGGCTTTTTATAGAATCCTGACAAATACCATTTCACTACTTTCTTCAAACGGAAATAAGGATTTTCTTCAAGAGCAGCCCTAAAAAACAAAATGATAACATGCAAAAAATTTATAGAACATATCACAGAGTCTCCCTAATATTAATGAAGCCAACAACTGAATATGAAATGATAGGAAAGTATACAATTCATATTTAAAACAGACGGTAAAAGTAACCATGTCAATCAGTATGCAAGAATCATTTTGCATAATCTAGTTATTTTTCTCCCCCTTTTTCTTATTATTTGATATACTGCCCCAGCCTCTGCTTAAGTAGTTTTTGAAAACTCTCTAAACCAAGGTTTCTCAGCTGGGGTTCTACAGAACCCCATATATTGCCAAGAGTTCTATTTGAAATTGTGATTGAAAAAAATAAAAATAGATTCTGAGATTCACACACTGCATGATCCCTAGCATTTGCAATGCTGAAGCAATGGCCAAGCAGTCTTGCTAATGATTTCATTAGAAGTCTTTGGTCCTTTATGTCAGAAAAGGACCATGCGTACTTGACCTAGTCTATTTTCAGCTGGTGATGTTAATTAGAAGTGATCAACAGTAGCTGGTGAGTGCTACAGTACATCAGCCTCTTTCATGAAATTGCCTCTCTGAAGCATATGACTATGTGCCCTTTTAGTCCCTAGTATAAAATGCAGAAGTTTCAAATCACCAATATGGAAGACAAAATAATTTATATCGATCAAAAAGGTTTTAACCCCATCTTTAGACTTGAATCTCCCCTATTTGCTACCAACTGATTTTCCAGAGTTATTTAATAACTACCAATTTAATAGATAAAGACAATTTTCATTTTAAAAGAGAGTTTTAGAAGCTATGACTCATCTGTCCCCTTGCCCTTCTATTATTGCTGGAACATAGTAAAACACTGATTGTGTTGTTTTTCAGAAGTCTATCTGAGAAGTTTCATATATATACATGTGTATATATACATATATATATACACATATACACACACACACACACACACACACACACACACACACACACAGCAATTTAACTATTTATACTACTCCCTTTAAGCACGTCTAAAGGTCCAATATGGTTATTTTTGAGATGCAGTGTGAGATGGAGGAGGCTAGGCATAGGCTTGCTGACAACTGTGCCAACTTAAAGTTGTTGAACTTTTCGGGAGTTATCCCTCTGATTGTGCTCTTCTTTTCTTGCTTTAAATTCTCTTATGAAGTTTATTTAAAACTTTACATGCATGTACATAGTTCAAACTCCAAAGCAATATAAAAAGTATACAGTCTTGCCACTGCCCCACTGCTCCATGTTCTTCCTACTTAACCTACCATAGGCAACTTTCTTTTTAAAATGTTTCTTTTTATGCACAGTTTTCTTAAAGTATAAGGAAGCAAATATAATATATAGTCTTTTTCTCTAAAGGGGAGAGGAAACAATGCATTCTTTTGTACTTTGCTTTTTTTTTTACACACACACATAAAATCCTGATGATCCCTCTAAATCAGTCTACAGAGCTCTTCCTTAGTGTGGATACACCATACATTACTTAACCAGTCAACTGTGGCTGGACACTTGAGTTATCTAATCTTTTGCTATTTTAAGCCCTGCCGCCACAATTTTGTATGTGTATCATTTTGTATATGTAGAGTTGTATCTGTAGGAGTTATTCTCAGACGTAGGATTACTGGATCACAGGATTGAATGCATTGACATAATTTTGGTAAATACTGCCAGGTTTCTTTCAAAGGCACCGTGCAAGTCTGGATGAGCCAGCAGCAGTCTACGAGCGCCTGCTGCCCCACACAACCTCCCCAACACTGTGTGTTGCCTGAAGTACCATCTCTCAATTTGGGGAAATGGGCATCTCTCAAGATCTTATTGAGATTCATAGGAACCTGCCTCATATTCTGAGAGAAATAAGTTTCTGGGGTAGATAAAAGAAAGGAGAACTGAGGTATAAGAACATTTCGATTTTTGGTCAATGAGATGGATGGAAAAATAGATCTTACTATGGTTTGAATTTGAACTTTTCTTATTTAAAGTTAAGTTTACATGTTTAAGGACGTGTCTCTATTGTGTGTGTTGGTCACTCAGTCATGTCCAACTCTCTGTGACCCCATGGACTGTAGCCCATCAGGCCCCTCTGTCCGTGGGATTCTCCAGGCAAGAGTACTGGAGTAGGATCTTCCTGACTCAGGGACTAAACCCGGGTCTTATGCATTGCAGGCAGATTCTTTACCACCTGAGCCACCAGGGAAGCCTTAAGAATCTGCCTGCAGTGTAGGAGACCTGGGATCGATCCCTGGGTTGGAAAGACCCCCTGGAGAAGGGAATGGCTACCCACGCCAGTATTCTTGCCTGCAGAATTCTTTGTTCCTATACTTCATTTTTAAACTGCCTGGTCATTTCTTCCACTCTTTTTTCCATTAAGTTATTGATCATTTTCATGCACTGGTTTAGAACTCTTTTTATTTTAGGGAGCTTAACACTTAATGCATGACTTAATTTGCAAAAATCTCCCACAGTTTTATAAATTATCCTTTGAATCAGCTTATGCTTTTTTTCCTTGCAATATTCATTAATAAAGTAATTCACTAATAAACTGAATACAGATACTGATGAAGAATCTAAAAATCAGGTCACAAGGCCAGAACCTTGTATCTCAGAAAACACAGCTCCTTGAAACTGCTGCTGAAATGGGGGCAGCAGGTGGAACCTTGAAAAGTATAGTTCTCCAAGAAACGGCTGGGAAGGAGGCAGGCAGATCCTCCTCCACCTCTTTTAGGCCTGCCTTTTTCAGAATTACACCCAGGATCAGCTGGCAGGAAGAAAAACAAAGAGAGTGGGGATGTATGCCATGAGCCAGCAATTGGCCGGGTGTTCCGGATGCCGTAAGCTGCACACGCCTTATTGCGTACAGAGAGGATAAGCACAAACACAAGCAGAACCCCTAGGACAGGACCTGCACGAGGACTCAGGTGAGGAGAACAGAGAACGCCAGCCAGCTCTCCCCGTGCGGGGTTAGTGCACAGGTCAGGAGCCTCTGAGGGCAGTGCTGTCAAGGCAGAGGCAGAATTCCTGTCTTCCTCAAGCTTGCGATCACCCCATTTGACCTCATAAATAGAAACATCACAGCAAAGCATTAAATATACTTCTTATTAAGGTCAACTATACTAGTGGTGGAGAAGAGAGAACAGGATCTCATTAGAGCTTGATTTGGGTACAGCAAAACAACATGTCTGACACCCTGTGACCCCATGGACAGCCTATCGGGTTCCTCTGTCCATGGGATTCTCCAGGCAAGAGTACTGAAGCGGGCTGCCATTTCCTTCTTCAGGGGATCTTCCCGACCCGGGGATCAAACCCAGGTTTCCTGCACTGCGGCAGACACTTTACCATCTAAGCCACCGGGGAAACCAACAACTGAAATTAGCACTCTGAAAAATCTCTACAACCATGAAGCATCTCTTAAGAAATGAGAATTTACTTACTCAGACAGGAAATCTGCATGATAGTAGTAATCTGAAAGTTTATCCAGGAAAGAACGGGGTTCCAAAATAAATGTAGGCAGGACCACCCTGGATAGATCCATGCCAGGACGAACTTGTTTCAGCAAAGTCCAGATAAGGCTTTTATTTTCTTCAGATACAGTTTCTGTTTGAGATGCCTCCCCTGCCTTTTGTAATTAACAAAAAATACTGAAATACTGTATTCATTTCAGATGCATGGATATGTATATAGATAAGACAGCTAATGCAGAAAAAAAACAATTTACTATAGGATTATTCTGAGCATTCTCAAAATGTGAAAATAACCCATTAGGCAATTAGTCAATAGCTATAAAATTTAGTAAAAGGGTAGTTGCAAGAGACACTAAAGTGAATGATATTGTCAAAGAATCCACTCTAAAAAATATCACAGTCTATTTAGACTGTTTACTTCTATGCCTTAGCAACAAGAAAGTTATAAATTCACACTTCCCTGCAGTTTACTTTGTATCTGGCAATAATATCAAGGAGTATCTTATTTCAAAAGAAATAAGATAATATAAACTTTAAATTCAATATACTATATTGGCATTTGTATGAGTATATATGTTTAGCTATTTAAAGTACTATATGAATACTATTCTCTTTTAGGGAAATAAGCAATAAGTCATCCAAACACCTTCAATCTCATCTACAAGCTCACAGAAAGTAGAACCCTTCGACCGTCACAAGCTGTTACCTCTCCGAGCTCTTCATGGCTCTGCTCAGTGTAGGTGGCCTCCTTTAAAGGCTCGACAGGCTCAGGCTCGATGTATGAGTCGTCCTGCCGTTCTGACGTGTCTGTGTCGCTTTCCTCACTCTTCCCCATCACCTCGTTGTCGGACTCATCATGCTCTTGATCGTTTTCTTTATCAGATTTATCAGAATACATATCTTGGTCCTTAAAATGCTGTCGTTCAATTTCACTATCATTTAACCTTAAGGGAAAGAATCATTAGCAGGAAGGATAAAGGAGGTTAAGGATATTTAATTTATAAGTAAGTATGATGTGTAACACTTACTGAGAATTTACTATGTGCTGGACACCATTCTAAGTGTTTTATATATATAGTTTAACTAATTTAATTGTAAAAATGCCCTATGAGATAAGTAAAATGATTATTCTCACTTCACAGATAAATGGGGGCATAGAGAAACAAAAACTTGGAAAATATTAAAAGATGACACTCTAAGCTCTTTACTTCTCTATCCTTTAGGTCTAAATTTTTCAAAACTAAAATTTTAGACTATTTCTTGCTATAATTTTTTCTTAGTTTTATAAACATCACTTGAATGTTTGAATCAACCTATCACTTCTAGTCTAAAGAAAAACTTCAGGTCAAGACCACCAGATTCTCAAGTGAACACAAATGAATTATGACTTTCTACCTGTAAAGGTCTCCAAATTCACTCATAATAATTCCAAAAATAAAGGAGAAAACATATGAGGCAATTATGTTGATTTAATACTTGACTGATAAGTTTAACCTTGGAAAAAAATCCAGGAAGAATTAGAAATGGAAATTTCAGCTTAAGGAAATGAACTTTCAGCCTAAAATTGTTAAACTGCTATATCCAACCTTATTCTTACTTACATGATTAGGGTTGCTAATCTGCATAAAAATGAAATAATTAAACAAATCATTTCCAAAATCAATTTTTTTTTTTAGAAATTTCTTATTTGACAAAGTACCTGTGCGTTTCATTTGGTATGAAAATTTTATAAAGCTTTTTACGAATGACTACATGGTGCCATTATATATGACTGATACTTTAATAATGCTGAGGTAGGTAACAGGCCCTAGAAGCTCCATTTGATTCTTATTTTAGTGTCTATTTTAAAAAAGCTTCCTACGTTTAATCAGAGAACTCCTAATACAAATTCATTTTTTTTAATACTTGCTATTTCCTTTCTTATCCTTTACAATCATATATTTTTAAAGAACATTAAGTCTAAAATTCCTGTCTTTGCTTTCTTACCATTCAGTCTCTCCTTTACCCCTCACAGTATGGTTTTTACTTTCCCTTTTATTTTGTTTTATCCTCTCTTCCCCTTTGGCAAGCTATCCAGTTCCAAGACTTCATCATCACTTCTATTTGATGATTTCCCATGCTTGCTTTTAAATGCTTGGCTGACCATCTATATGTCCAGAAACCACTGCTTCCTCAACATGTCCAACATTTATATTATCCAATTACATACAAAGAAAAGAGGCTCAAAATTTTTTAATGAATGCATATGTGAAGCAGATGAATTTTTAAGATCCCCACATAAGAGTATTTAAGGATTACTTGGTATTCAATAGGACCAGGGGAAGAGGCCCCCGCAAAAACCCATTCCTGTATCAGCTGCACCTCCCTCCCCCACATCCTGTCTCATTCAGGCTCCTATACTTGGATAAAACAAAGCTACGCTGCTCAGTCACTCCAGGTGTGTCTGACGCTTTGTGACCCTATGGACTGTAGCCCGCCAGGCTCCTCTATCCATGGGATTCTACCGGCAAGAACACTGGAGTGGGTTGCCATTTCCTTTCCCAAAAATAAAGCTACAGGCTACATTAACAGATCTACAAAGAAAGCACGTAAAAGGTCAGGTAACGGCAGCTTTAAAAGAGAGTAAAGAAAGACAGTCAGAAGAAAACGAAGGAAAGAGTCCAGTTCCGGTTACAGGGAGGAGAGGAGAGAGGCAGCTCAACTTTGAGGAGAATAACCTCAATGCCAATATGAGTAAGCGACTACAGAGAAGCCGAGGGTTGGGCCAGGGAGGAAACGGGGAGGTCCATTTCTCTCGCAAAGCAACGGAAGAGATCTCAACCACAGCGACCCTCTGAACCTCTTCTTTCCTTGGAGAACACAGTTTTACTATTAACTACAACAAATGCCTCAGGGGAAAAAAAACAAAAATAGGATTCAGTTCACACTTGAAATACCATGTAACAGAAGAATTCCACAAACACCAGGTAGAATAAGCCAAGTCCCATTTAAACAAAACAAAACAGAACAACAGTGTTACAGAACAGCAATAGAAGGATGATTGCATCTCATTTTTATAAGGCAAGAAATATATGATACATATAATATTTGAGATTGAGACTGGCCTTGAAGAAGACACAGGAGTATGATAGAAAAAAAGCAAGGAGGACTAGAAATCGTTCTTAATGGAGGGAACACCATACACAAAGACAAGATTGTTAGCATGGCTGTATTTAGCAAAGAACAAGTAATTCACATTCGCTAGAATCAAAGAACTTTCTACACCTCATCGTAGCAACTAAACAAATTTTAAACCAGGCCATAGGGGTTTAATGGAGTAGGAAATGGTAACGCACTCCAGTATTCTTGCCTGGAAAATTCCATGGACAGAGGACCCACGGGGTTGCGGGCCATGGGGTTGCGGTCCATGGGGTTGCAAAGGGTCAGGCATGACTGAGTGCCTGAGCAAGCACACAAAGGGGTTTGAAGCAGACAAGTTGCAGTCCTAAATATCATACAAAAATTCTCGGCTTGCCGACTGACCTAGTGAATAACACAGTCTTGAAAATAATCACCGTATGAGTGGCAGTATCTACTTACTGGAAATTGTCACCACTGTGGAGATTGTTAGCACGTAATAAGCCATACAGGGTCACATGTGTGCTCTCTGATGAGATGCTCAGGTCATGTTCTTTCCCTTCCCTGATCATTGTACGTTTAAGAAGACTAGAACATTTCAAAGCCAACTCCAAAGCATCCATCCAGCACCTTCCTAGAAGAGCGCAGATTCAAAA
Organism: Capra hircus; assembly: GCF_001704415.2. NCBI lineage: Eukaryota > Metazoa > Chordata > Mammalia > Artiodactyla > Bovidae > Capra > Capra hircus. Next base: position 5,657,180 of record NC_030812.1, read on the forward strand.
GCAGTGTAACTCAAGGAACTAGAAAAACCAGCATCCAACAATTTATCACAGTTAGCTTTTGAACATATTATTTCTCTCAGAAACATGTACTATAAAAGCTAATTAGAATATGAAATTCTTCCAGGATTGCTTAATGCAATTCTTCAGTATAATAAATGCTTTTTGCATTCTAAATATCTAGAACCACTGGTAAATAAATAGCATTAATGCACATTAGGATATACACTTAATCTAAAATAAGTGTACTTAATTCTTAAAACCTTCTAATGTTAACACAGAGTATAATTTGAAGATATCAAAAAGGTACATAAAATCACCTAAGAACTACGTTTCTACGAGGAAACAAGCTAATATTTTATTGTTGCTAAGACATCTATTCCAGGTTTAGCACCTCAATTTTAAGTCAGAAAAATGCCTGTACAAATAATGTTATTGTCATATTAGTCCGGAGAAACATTAACAACTTAATTTTTTAATGTGTGGTTGACTATGTATATTTTTTTAAATTTTATTTTATATTGGACTATAGTTGTTGGGGTCACACAGAGTCGGACACGACTGAAGTGACTTAGCAGTTAGCAGCATAGTTGATTTACAATGTTGTGTCTCTGGTGTACAACAAAGTGATTCAGCTGTACATATAAAATATCTCTTCTTTTTCAAAACCTTTTCCCATTTAGGTTGCTATAGAATGTTGAGCAGAGTTCCCTGTGCCATTCAGTAGGTCCTTGTTTGTTATCCTTTTTAAATACAGGAGTGTGTACATGCCGATCCCAAACTCCCAATTTAGTCCTCCTCTCCTACTAACTATTTTTGAAATTAAAATTCAGAGCATTAGCAGAAAAAAATATTAATTGCTCTGAGAAGTCATATATATTTGTTTCAAGATATGCTAAAAAATCAGCCAAATAAATCATTTTCATAATGAAAATGTATGCATATGATATTTTAATTTAAAAAATAATCATCTAGTGAAAGGAAACTTTAGAAGGTTACATAAGCTAAGATGGTCTAAACTATAAAACATAAAAGTTGGGGAAAAAAAATCCATTACCAGTTATTAAGGTTTTAAAGATGACTTGCTCTCATATAAGTTATACCCTCCCTATGTTTGCCTGAGGAAGTAAATATTAAGTACATAAGAGAAGCTCGCATTTGAATGTCTTACGTAAAGAAAAACAATGCACGTGGTGTCTCATGTTAACATTTAATGATAAAATATAAATAGTATTAAATGTACTTCTAAAATGACAAAACAATGAATTACCACAGAGAACACTAGCCAAGCCAAGAGAGTGTTGATATGTCATGAAAGATGAAGCGGAAACTCCAGGCTGCTAATTTATCACTCAATATACAATGCTTCCTTTGTACCAGATTTCCCTGTTTGGCAACCAAGTTGATGATATAAATATTTAGTGTTCTAAATAATTTATGATTGTAATACCTTTACTGAAATTCCATACTAAAGACAAATTTCCCAAAGGAAAACACAGTCATATATGAAATAAACCCTTAAAAATGAGGATCAAAATCCAATCCATTATTTCTATTTACCATCTGACTCTGAAGTGGCTCGGATGATCAAATAACTGCTAGGTAAGGGCTGAGTTATTGATCCAACTGCTTCACCTTTTGGACCCTTAAAAAGCAAAATAACAATTAAATGGTGTATAGTATTATGAGATTTCAACTTTATTTTATTCATTACATCTGTAATAAACTAAGTAAGGCATAGATTATAATTTTTAAAAGCAAGCAAGCGTTAATTTCATGCTTCTTGAGAGCAAATGTCAAGCAGTCAGGAAAGCTTTCCTCTTCCACCAAACTTAACTTCCTTACCAGAAAACTGAATTTATAGTTAACACTTAATATTATCTCTGCAGATGGTTTACATATTTTAAAAAAGCCTAAAATTTAACATACTAGACCAAATTTTAATTTAATGGAGAATTTCCACACTACAAAAACTACTAGTTAAGAAATACTAAATTTCTGGAAGCCTAAAGAAACAGCTGGAAATATAAGAAAGAGAGAAATGAACTTTTACTAGGTCTGGGGAAAAATAATTTTTAAGTTGTCAAAGAATAAAACGGATTTTAAGAAGCATACACCTCAGGAAGTAAGGAGGAACATTCAAAGTGAAAAAAGTAGAAACAAATCAATATGATTTCAACAAATCCTACAGTACCCCCTGGGTGTTTTCAAATGGCTTTATAATTTACAGTCCAGTTCCTAGAACCACTATAGGGTAGGCCCATGAGTCAAGTTGCCTGGGTTTCAATCTTGTATGACTCCATACTAGAAAAACTACTTAAGTAACTTCTTTAGGCCTCAATCTCTTTATCTGGGTAATAGGAGAAATTTGTATCCTCCTTACAGGTAGGAGAATTTAAAAAAAGATTCCATATAGGATGCTGAAAAGAGTCCCTGACACAAAGCAGAAATTTACAAACATTATTCTGTTCCCATTCATAGGAGTGACCACAGTCATGCTTTTTAGTTATAAAAGCATTAGAGCTCCATCTTCCAAGAAAGCTGCCTCTCGAGAGTAAATAAGACCCCTTCTGCTTACAGGCTTCCAGTCACAAGTTTACATCCCTGCAGGAAAGACCACCAAAAGAAAAGGCAGCTTCTGTTCTAGGGAGTCTGACAAATTGATCAAGGGAAAAACAGTCACAGTAAACCAGATACACTATTACAAAGCAAAGCTAGTAATTGCAAACTAAAAGAACAGCAGAAACAATCCCCACAGACGAGAGGGAATAGGGTACAACATACATTTGAGAACCATTTTCTGGAGAAACTTTCGAGTTTGATCTTAGAGGTAAAATGAACTGAGCACTGTGGTGCACATTTCACAGTGGGCAGAGACAGGAGGAGGAACAACGGGGCTGCAGACAGAAAGAAAGCTCTGGCAGAGGACAGCAACCGCTCGCCAGCCACTCACTGACGTGGCTCAGTTCTACTCACAGGCTGTCACCCTTACTTTTCGCCTGTGTAACAAGCGCTTACTTACCTTCACTGCCCAAATAGACTGCTCCAGAGGATGGAAAAGTTTAAAACAGAAGCCATCCTTTTTTGATGGACGTTCAATGATCTCACAGGCATTCAGAAGGACTGTTCCTACCCACTGACCGTTTTTCTGGGTTTTATAGATCAGCAGCACACCGGGTTTCAACACACACCACAATTTGGTCCAGCTCTTTAGGGTACCACGAATCTACAAAAAAATAAGTTTATTTTAAGAAATAAAGGTCTGTTTTTCTGCTTCACAAGGTACTAAATGAATAGAGGCAAATAGGGTGTTTTACTCTAAAATTTTCAAACAATGTACATTTTAAATTCACTAGATGTATATTCGTTAAGCTACTAATTAGCCAGCACTACAAATAAATGTGAAAACAGCATGGCTGCTACTTCCAAGGAACTTAAATTCTAGTGGGAGACTGCATCACATCAACATTTTCAAAAGAACCCTAACTCTCCTGGCCAGGTCAGGGGCCATCAAAACATTCTTTCCTAGTACCAAGATCTGGAGCTTAAAGATTAGTAAGTAGAGCCAATGTAAGTCCACAGGTGTTTTCAGAATAGCAGGCAAGAAGACCTCAGCACTACTTGAACTGTCAAGGAAATACCACTAGACTCCTATTTTAGTAAGAGGACTTCCATGACAGATCTCACGAAGATTTTAGTTTGAAGGCTGTACCTACCCTTGGGGAAAGAGAAAAGCTTTTCAGGGCTGGGGTGATTTTTAGGTGAAAGCCGGGTAATGAAACTTTCTGAGAGTCAGGGTCTTACAAGATCATTCTCAAAGTTAGCATTAGTCTAAAAACTTCCTACCAAATATCCTACAAATAATAGTGATACAGAGAATAGAGTGACTAGGATGATAGAAATGGAAATAAAAATAAGTAGGAATAACCAGAGGCTAAAAGAATAAGATATGGAAATAGCAATGTGTATGTTTTTTGGAAAATTGAAGCTGTTCAAATGACAACTTTTACACTAGCTTTGTCTCATATCTTCACCAAAATGCATATACACCAAGTCTACAAGCATACTAAATGAGAATTTGAACAGCGCACAGAGTATTTCTTCACTTCACACTGATTAGACTATGTCCTGTCACATGTATCATCACAAAGCTTTTTAAAAAGCACTGCTATCCGTATTTGATGTTACAGTCAAGAGAGCCAACATCAAGGTTCCTGCTCTCCGTTAAGATCGGAACACAGACCTTCTGGGATACAATTAATGGCTTCTTCGTCAGTGAAAAAAATCACCCTAGAGTTTTTTTGTCTCGCAGGCTTTAGGCAGGTGCACTCTGGGCTTTCCTATGCCAGTTGGTAGATACCCAGCAATCTGAATTCAAGGCCATACAAACTGACCTTCAACCAGTCAGCCATAACAATGACAGAAGGATCTGTGATTGTGCTGAGTAACTCCTTTGTGGCTCTTTTCTTTTCTTCTCGGTAATTTTTCTTTTGTACCTATTTTACAGAAATCATAGAAAAATAAAAAATTCATCAGAAACAGGCAATTTCTTCTCAATTTTTTAACTTTATGGAATGTAAAAAATTTTACACTGTAAAATAAAATTTTAAACCTCTTTTAGAATTCTAGCATCTTAGGACAGAAGAGCCTTTTTTTTTTTTTTTTTTAAGAATTTTACCCTTTTAAAGTTACACAATACATGAATATGAACTCTTGGTAAAAATTTCAAACAACAAAAGCTAAAAACCATTTTTAATATACCTTCTCCTATTCTGATCCCCAGAATTGATCACTGTTAACCTGCAGGAAAACACCATAACGTTCAGGAAACACTATACACTCGGGTCTTTTCAAATACATAGCTTTTGTGTTTGCTTTTGCTTTTTCTAACACATAAAAAAAGGTTCTCCAATATTTCTTGGAGTATTTCAACTTTATTTCCATTCCTTGCCTACCTCATTCTTTTAACTGCTACAAAGGATTCTTCCTATGAATAAAACAGTAAGAGGTAACATTTACTGGACACCTTCTGTGTACCTGTCCCTACTGTAAGCACTTTACATGTATCACCGCATTTAATACTTACAATAACCTTGGGAAGTAGGACTGTAATTCTCCTTACTCCCTAGATGAGGAAACCTGATACACAGAGAGCAGACTGCTCAGTGCCACATCGCTGAGTCGTGGAAGCAGAATGCAAACAGAAGCAGACTGGCCCTAAAAGACATGTCTGAACCACCATGCTATGCTGCTCCTATCATTTTTCTTAATATACTCTCTTGCTGATGCTAATTACTCTGTTGCCAGTTTTTCATACCACAAGCAATGCTATAACTATTTAGGACTGGCAATCTTGCTCTCTTTCCTGACACTGATACATAAGATATAAATAAATAATTAAGAAACCACAACAGTGAAATTAATACATTCAAATTATCAAAGTTTTACCCTTCCTAAGTCACTTCTCAGATACTCTGGGAAAGCAGCAGTGGAGCAGTCTTATTATTTATTACTTTGCGTTGCTTATGAATAGAAGATAACCTATCAGTGATTTTTCCTAAAGTAAAACACAAAATTGTTCCAGTTGCACTTAATGGTAAAGAGACTACATACACAAAACAAAGTTTTAATAATTACACAGTAAAAATAATATTTAGACTTTGGTCTTTATTAACGTGCATAAGTGAATTAACAGATTTAATACATGATTATAAATGTAAATACATATGGGATCAGATATGGAAAAAGGCGGGGGGGGGTGGTGGCAAAACAGACTGTATGGGAATCAGGAATCAATCAGAAAGCATGCGCTCCTTAGCTCCAGGGTCTGTGGCCATTCTGGAAGGCACGTCCAGTGTTACCCATTTCTTAAGGGAAGCTAGAGACCTGGACCTGTAATTGTTGGCTCAAATGTTTAAGACATTGTGTAGGTCACACAAAATGTATCTACCTGTGGACCAAATTCAGCCCATGACCTAGCAGCCAGTAAACACTGAGTTCAAAGGGCAGAGAGCGTCCCACCAGGTGTTCCATAGCACACCTGTGCAGACATCCAGTCCTCAGCCCCCCTCCCACGGAGGGCAGAGCAGCGCTGGGACGGCATCAGAAAGCCCTTTCAGCTGACTCCAGCATGCCACGCAAACACAAACATTAACATTTTTCTTTTCTTTTAGGAATACAAATACTTCTTTATCTTACTAGCCCACTTTCAAAAGCACAGGTAAAGCGTAACATTAGTTATACAATAACTGTGGAAACTAACCTTGAGAGATTCCTTTTTTGTAAGCTTGCTTGAAGCTGAACTGTCTTTCTCTGAGCCATTATAAAGCTTAGATTCAGACTAAGCCACACAGGCAGGAAGAAAAGAGAAATAAGAATTAAAACTGTCACTCATTCTCCACATACATATGGCACATAAAACTGATGCTCAAATTATGTTTGTGACCTTCTTCCCATTCACTACTGTGATTTCAGGCAAATATCAATTTCCAAATACTGATTTTTCTTATACAGTACTTGGGTTTGAAAACTAATCCACATTAAAGCCACAGAAACACAAAAATAAAAACCTGTCAATAAATCAGCGTACAACGTAAGGTTAAACAAGATCATTTGAAAATCTCTGCATTCTGTTTTTCAGAGTACTTCTAAAGAATATAGTTATTTTATACAAAATAATTCTTAGGACAAAGTCCAAAGCAGTGTAATTTTTTAGACTGAAATATTCTAAACACGAAAAAACTAGCAAATTGCTGCAAACACTGCCCTGTTACTATTCCTTCTCCAAAGGGTGTAGACACAAACATCTTTAGAAACTAGTACTGAAATATACTAATTTGCTTAGTGTTTAAAAAACAATATTCCCAGCACTTCTTTCTAACTATCCAGTGCCTCAAAAAATAAATATTAATGCCTCAAACTTGTTTCCTGATTTTGCTTATACTTGATATTTCAATTTGATCCTTGTAAGAATCTTGAAAAACAGGCATAACAAGTGGTTTTATCTCCATTTTACAAATCATGAAAGGGAGGCTCATGGACATTGATTTTCTAAATAATCAATCAACAGCAGGGATCAGAACCTAGTGCTGTTAATCCAGTCCTCTTCCAAGGAGACTACTTTCTTCTACCAGAGTAGAAGAATATAAAACTAAAAGCTGCTTCTATAAATACTGGAACAATAAAAGTGAACGTATGCCTTCACTGTCCTATGAATTTTATTTTTATCTATTGTTAGGCATGGGAGAAGGTACTTCAAGTTCACAGCATTACTCCTAGGGCCAAGAACGTATATGGGACTTGACTGAAATGGTAGCTTTCAAGTGTTTAAATGGCCAGATGTGCGTAATATCCTAGATGTGATCAAGGAGGAAGAACACTGGGAAATAAACTCCCTCACTCAATTTGAAGAACCACGAGCACAGCACCACGCCTGTTCAACAACTGCAGCCAGACAGCACCTGGGCTAACTTGGGCTTTGCAGGTGGCGCGAGCAGTGCGAACCCACTTGCTAATGCAGGAGACGTAAGAGGCCTGGGTTTGTTCCCTGGGTCAGGAAGAACCCCTGGAGAAAGGCATGGCAACCCACTCCAGTATTCTTGTCTGGAGGATCCTATGGACAGAGGAGCCTGGCAGGCTATGGGCCATAAGGTCGCAAAGAGTTGGACACAACCGAAGTAACTTAGTAAAGCAAGGGCTCAATGAATACCTTCGGAATTATCCAAATGAAACTAGCATTGGCAGTTCATCTCTCTTAAAAAATGCCTCTGCTATTTAGTACAAAATACGAATTATTATGCTGATGGTAAAATAAGTGGCTGAACTGGAAGGGAACTGCAAACTACACTCAATGTAGAAGGTGGGGATTAACCTAATTAAATTTTTGTTAAAGTTACTCCTTTGAGAACTGCACTTGAAACATCACACGGCTTACTTTCATGATGACAAGATATACTGTGATATCAAAACCATTTCACAAAAGTCATCAAGCCAAACAGGTCTCTGTCCTCTCCTTCCTGCTGGAAACTCAAAGATGACACAGCTACTGTCAGAGGAATATAATGGTTTCTATTTCCCACAGCTTAATAGCGAAATGTATATTATAATGTACTTTTTAGATATTATTAAGTACAGAATTTCCATAGTATTAACTTAAAAGTTAGTGAAAATGAACGGTTGTTTGACTCTTTACTAAGTACTATAATAAATACTTTATGTGTCCTGCCTCTTTCAATTCTCAAAGCCACCTTACGAGACAGTAGCCGTTTCTTCTGCTAATTAGGAAACTAAGACTAACAGATTAAACAACTTTCCAAAGTCACAGAGCCATAAGCAGATGACCTGGGATGTGTACTCTGCTGGCCCAATTCTCAGTGTCATGCTCTTAGCCCTCTCACTACATTTATTGCTCATCTTTTTACAACTATTCATACAGAATCTCAGACTCAAATTTAAGACTCATCTTTATGAACAACAGGAAATCTATTTCCCTAGACATGACAAGACTGGCTTGGAGGTTCCTAAATGATTCTGGTATCTAAGGGACCAGGAGGCCAAATGGCTATACCAAGAGCTTGCTAAATTACAGCACACATACTTCAAGAAATCCTGCCAGACAGTGAGCTAGTTTGGGGGAAAGAAAAGAAATCCAGTGACCAAGTTCTATATTCTTTCCAACGTAATACTAAGTCTCATGAATCAACAAGTTACCTTTTAAATATCAAGAATCATAAACTGTTTTTATTGGAAATACCTTATTAAACTAAGTTTCCTTCTTTGACAACCTTACTGACCACTGTCTTAATGATGACACCTTATGGGCTGTGTGACTATGGGAAGATAGTCTCTTCCAGTCTTAATTGTCTTATTTATAAAATAAGGATATTCCTACTAACTCATAGCGTTGCTTTGGGTAATGAGGCAGTGTGCATGATGTGTTTAACACAGTACTTGATATATATTGTGTTTCAGATTTGTGACTATCTCCTAGATTGCAAGTGTTGACAAAAATATAATCTTCAGATAAATGGAACATTAACATAACTAGAATACTTTCAACTTGCTTTGAAAACTAAAATACTGTACACATAAGAATAACAGCAATAATGATGTTACTATGATTCTATCAGATATTTTGGATTTGGAAAGATTTTCCTTAAATGTCCAAGTAAACATATTTTTTATAGCAAGTGATAGATGACTTAGCAAACCTTCAGGCAAGGAGACTGATGACTGGAGAATCAAGTCAAGAGACCTCAGCTCAGAAACTCCTTATCCTTGTAAGAGGATTCCTTTTACCCCACTAGAAATATTATTCATGCTGGCAATTCCTTTCATTGAGACAGACAATTACAAATTAATTTAAAAATGCTAAAAGGAAGAGATGATCTGATTAACTGCCGTCTTCAATTCACTCATTTACAGGATGCATAAGAAATAGGAACTGCTTTTATTTCTAAAATGGTGGGGGCTGAGGTAAAGAAGGGTTGTGCGTATTGGTCTCAATTATGTGTTTTTAAGAAATAACACTTAGCTGCAAAATCAATTACCTAAATGATAGTACTGATACTTTTTGCATCAAATTCATAAAAGCATAAGGTTAAAATTATTTAATGGCCTCAGTTATACAGATCAATCATAGAAGGAATAACAAGATTGTTTTCCAAAGTTACTTAGGTAAGAACAAAATCTTCATAATTTCATGAGAATAAGGCTTGATATAAATGCATACATTTTAGGATTCTTCCGAAAAGTAATACAGTAGAATATATGTTGAACTATTCAAGGACAAGCTAGTGACTGTATCTCTTAAGGTAACAGAATAAACTGAGATTAAGAATCAATAAGATTCAGCTCTTGGAAAACAGAACGAGTATAATTTTACTTACACTAAATAGTTACCACACCAAGAAGCCCAATCATTCACCGTAGTTCTTTATTCAAAGGAAGGAAAATGAGTTCTCAAACACCTATTATTAACCAGGTACTTTGTCAGGCACTTACAGTATCACAATCTGTGAGTTAGATTTTATCTCCTTTGTACAGAGAAGAAAACTGAAGCCACTGTGAATTCTAGCTCTAACACTTTGACCCTTGGAGAGCTATCTAACTTCTCTAAGCTTCATTTATAAAATGGGGCCAATAATACCTGTCTTCTAGTATTGTTAAGAGAGTTAAAATGACACTTAGCAAGCTCTTAATACAAACTAGTTATTAATGTCATTGTAATTAGCATCTAATAAATCATAGGCAATGTATGAGAATCAAGATTCAAACTCACTTTTTTAACCTTAAAGTAGCGAGTGCTTGGTGTCCAGTAGAACTTTCTGAATAACAGCAATATTCTATATCTGAATGGTTAAATATGGTAGCCACTAGCTACATATGGCTAGTGAGTTATTGAGATGTGGCGTGTGCAACTGAGGAACCAAATTTCTAATTTTAAAGTTCATATACAATTCAGTGCTATTACACTCGAGGTGCAGTCGAGTTTCCTTGTTTTTCATTAATCTGCACTGCTTCCCTTTCCAGGCTCCCTCTCCTCCTGACCCCTTCTGCCCCTCCCCCATTCTCCTGTTTAGAGATTAGGAGGCTGTGGTAGGTAGGTATGGAGTTTAGGCTTCTGAGTAGGAATACCAATTAAACATACATTCACCAATGTTCGTATTAACTGCTTGAAAATAGGTTTTTAAAATTCCATAAATTTCACTGCATTTTGAATCATGGCAGAACCAAGATAAACTATCTCCTTGTTAATTTACGCGTCTTACGTAAAGTGATTAAGCCATTTCTCATGTATTTCTCTTTGTATTTTATACATACAAAGTATGACACTAAACTCTCACCTTATATACTTTTACCCATATTAAATAGAGGATGGACTTTTATGTAATGAAAAGTTAAGTGTGAATAAAATTTGTATAAAACATCATGGAATCCTCTGACTCAACCACTCTGAAGAACAAAACAAAAAATGTCCGGTTTTACAAGCAAAGCCTATTCTAAGAACAGCAGAGAATTCACTAGCTTAAGAAACAGATTTTCTTACAGTTATTGAAGTTTGATTCCATAAACAAAAAAGCTTCTTCTGCTACTAAACCTGACCAGAAATAAGTCAAAAGTCAAATCCACTGACAAATTATAGAAAATCTAGTGAATTACAAACCCATAGGAAAGCCTATGCATCACCCAGCACTTCTCAAATTTGAATAGCACTCTTAGAGAAAAAATTCTCAACAGACCTAAGAATATATGTGTTAGTCAGTTGTGTCCGACTCTTTGTGACCCCATGGACTGTACAGCCTGCCAGGCTCTTCTGTCCATGGGATTTTCCAGGCAAGGATACTGGAGTGAGTTGCCATTTCCTTCTCCAGGGGATCTTCCCAACCCAGGGATCGAACCCGGGTCTCCTGCATTGCAGTCAGATGCTTTACTATCTGAGCTACTAGGGAAGCCCAAGAATATATACAAGGACCCAATTTGAAAACTACTAATTTAGGGAACTCTATCTTATCCTAAGAAACTGTCTTTCAGTTGCATGCTGCTATAGTAAAACATATTTGGTCTTTAACTGTTAAAATGTACAAGTTTTTGATAGTCATTTGAATGAACCCAAAACACTTAAAACTTTAAAAAAAAAAGAACCCTGACTGTTTCTCCAGACAGAAGCCTCAGACTTAAGTCTGAGATGTGTGCTGCAGCAGACATACCAGTACAGTGTCACTCAGGAGAGAACCCTGGTTACCAATCGGCTGTATTTCCGAATAACCAACGCATCTAAACCAGCCCCAGGGGAGTGTTCCTTTTCTCCAGATATACCAACATAAATACATTCTGCAAAAATCTGATAAGATTTTGGTGTTAGTTCACTCACCTTAAATGTTAGAAAAGTATTATGATCATATACTTGAGGACAATATGCTTACCTTGCTCTTTGACATAGAAAGTGAAGATTCATCTTTATTTTGAGAAGCATCTTCCTTTCCTCTTTCAAAACCTTAAAAACCAGTCATTATTTCAGTATTACCACATTTGAACATATACAGGTAATAAAAAGCAAATACACATAAGTTATTCAGTTTCAAATATACATTATACAATATTTGACGTGTATCAGTGCAAGAAACCTAGATTCAACATACAGCTTTAAACTATTATAGTTTAAAGACTACTTAGGGGTCACCTCTAGTAATTCTTTAGAATAAATCAAGGCTTACAGAGGCACTGGTGTCTTTCCCTGAACCCATCAACATAAGATAAATGCCTCTTTTTCCTGCCTGTTCACTTGGAATGAATTCAGTGCTCACAGAATGTTTATTTCAGTTAGTTGTTTTCTAACAAAGAACCAACCCAACATACTTTTCATACCCCTTGTCAAACTGGAAAACAACTCCAGAATTGGTGATAAAAGACCACTAGGAAATGAATCTGAATTGAGGGACAGACTTAAAAACAAAATCTAACAATGTGCTTACTGTGAGAATTAAATGAGGATGCCTAGAAAACAATTAGCATAGCATCTGCACATAGCATATATTCAATATAGGCTTCCCTGGTGGCTCAGACGGTAAAGCGTCAACCTACAACGTGGGAGACCCGGTTCAATCCCTGGGTTGGGAAGATCTCCTGGAGAAGGAACTGGCAACCCACTCCAGTATTCTTGCCTGGAAAATCCCATGGACGGTGGAACCTGGTAGGCTACAGTCCATGGGGTTGCAAAGAGTCAGACACGTCTGAGAGACTTCCCTTTCACTATATTCAATTAACATTGACCCTTAATATTATCATTGGCATGGACTCAGTTCAGTTCAGTCGCTCAGTCGTGTCCGACTCTTTGCGACCCCATGAACCACAGCATGCCAGGCCTCCCTGTCCATCACCATCTCCAGCAGTTCACTCAGACTCACGTCCATCATGTCAGTGATGCCATCCAGCCATCTCATCCTCTGTCGTCCCCTTCTCCTCCTGCCCCCAATCCCTCCCAGGATCAGAGTCTTTTCCAATAAGTCAACTCTTCACATGAGGTGGCCAAAGTACTGGAGTTTCAGCTTTAGCACGGACTACTGCTATCTATATTCTAAAAGGATAAATATGAGTGCACTGGGATATAGGCACACACCTTCCCAATCACGCAGCATTAACACAGCACTATGTCTATGTGTTAGTCACTCAGTGGTGTGCAACTCATTGAGACCACATGGACTATATAGCCTGCCAGGCTCCTCATGGGATTCTCCAGGCAAGAATACTGGAGTGGGCTGCCATTCCCTTCTCCAGGGGACCTTCCTGACCCAGGGATCGAACCCAGATCTCCTGCACTGCAGGCAGATCCCTTACCATCCTAGCAGGGAAGCCAGTACAGCACAATGCCAAAGCAGTCACGAGTTAGTGTCGCATGGGTATAATCAGAGAAACGCTAATGCTGAGACGTGTGTGGCCGCCCTAAGTGTAGCAGTGCCCACTTTAATGGAGCTCTTTCTACTTTTGTGGACAAGTAGCATTAACTCTTCTCTACAACCATTTGTTCTGAGTCCAATAAAGCCTTTATAATAATGCATAAATAATCATTCATAGAGCAGTACTTAAAAAGTTACCAGCAGTATCAGTGCCTGAAGCATTTAAAAATCATTTCTAACATATCAATGAGACCACTTTTTCTGTATTTGACTTATATTAGCTAAAACAAATCCATTCTATTTTCTTAATTCAATGATTTTGCCAATTTTTTTCTTTTTTGTAATGTGAAAAAGAAATCTTTTTGTTTCCTTTTCCATCTTTGGTAAGGAGCAAGATGAGGCAATTTTAAAGTTGAGGAGGGGAAAAAAAACCTTATTAAATCTAACATGGAATTTTAAATGAAACTTACCAGAATTTGAAACTTCAGTGTAAAGCAAATCAAAGTTACATAATTCAGCTTAAAAATTCTAAAAATATTTATTTAGAGTAATAAACATAGGCAATTCTTAATACTAATGAATTAACATTAATTATTTCAAAGATCTTCTAAATATATGTATAAAAGAACAAAGATTTTCTAAAAATATAATTATGAATGGAAAAAAGATGATGTCTTCCTTTATTTTCATAAGAACAAAACTATTACTTCAATTTCTCCAGTGTGGTTTTGGTTTCAGATAAATCTATATCAATGCATTTATTAGACTAATAAAATGGCTACTTCACTGTATCTATAGTCACATATTATTTTACCAACATAACAGGAAATTAAAACAAAGTTATAAATCTGAATAAACCTTTTTTGAACATGCAAATATATCTTGCAGAAAGTTTCAAATACTGGGAAAGGACACACAAAAACAAGACTAAACTAAATAAATATCTCCCCCAAAACAAAAAGAATAGGTCACTCATAAACCTAGGTTGTATATTATGTCAGACCAATAAATGAATACCATTTTAAAAGATTTTCTATACCTCAGACTTGCATATCATTATTTTAAAAGGCGGCCCTGATGACTTCCGCATTACTCAAAACTACAGCAGATAAAAAAATAAAGGCTAAGTCCGGTCGAATACTCTGAGTTTCAGCTAAGTGCAAATAAGCAGATGATTACCATAAAATGCAATGACCATATGCGTGCGCATATGCTAAGTCGCTTCAGTTGTGTCCGACTCTGCAACCCTATGGACTATAGTCCAAAATGCACAAAAGCCTTAAAAAAGAAGGCACTGTCATATTGTACAGTATGCTTTCAAGGATAATTCCAAGGTAGGCAAAGCAAAACACATCACATGAAGGACTTTTTCTTTAGACTGCATAAACATGGCTCCCTAAAAATGAGCAAAATAATATTTATCTTAAAATGTCAGTCATGAAAGTACTGTATTTATTAGAAGCCAAAAAGGGCTCAGCCAAAATATTTCTTAGAGTTGTATTTATTTTCCATGTGTGGGGATCTAAAATTACTTTAAAATCATTCTTAATTTTTTTATTGTGACATTTATAAATAAAATCCTGAAGCCTACAATACATTATTGACCATTATCAATAAAATGCATAGGTTTCCCCCCTGGCTCAGCAGTAAAGAATCCACCTGCAATGCAGGAGACGTAAGATATCCAGGTTCGATCCCTGGGTCAGCAAGATCCCATGGAGGAAGGCGTGGCAATCCACTCCAGCGTTCTTGCCTGGAGAATCCCACGGATAGAGAGGGCTAGAGTCCACCAGGTCACAAAGAGTCAGACATGACTGAAGCAACTGAGCATAGCACACACCCCACAATACATTACTGACCATTATCAGTAAAATGTAGAACAGTTTCAGTTCATGACTTTTACCAAGTGTGCTCATTAGTGATATCAGGCAGTAAATTCTCTTCCTGCTATCCTCCTCACTGCTACCACAAGACAGAAACCTATATCCCCACCCAAATGGCTAAGATTAAAAGGACGAGGACCATCCAAATACAGGTAAGACGATGGCACAACTGGAACTCTATTCACTACTGACGGGAATGGCATAATCACTTTGGAAAGCTGTTTTACAACATCCGCTAAAGTTGAAAGTACTCATATTCTAAAACAGAGCAATTCTGATCCTAGATGTACTAAACAGAGATGAGTGCATTACACGGTCATTGAAAGACAGGTACAAAATGTTCACAACAGTTTTATTCATAATAGCAAAATCTGGAGCCAAGTCAAACGACTACTGACAGTAGAATAAATGAACACTTTATGCTCCAGTCACACAATGGAATGATAAACATCAATGAAAAAGAACCAATCACCACTACACAAAACAACAGAGTACTGAGTGAAAAAAGCCACATCTCGCCATCAAAAAAAAAAAAAAAAGGCACATACCATATAATTCCATTTATATAAAGGTCAGGAACTAGCAGGAGAAGGAAGTGGCAACCCACTCCAGTACTCTTAGCTGGAAAATACCATGGGCAGAGGAGCCTGACAGGCTAGTCCACGGGGTCACGGGAGTCGGACATGACTCAGCAGACTAAACAGCAGCTAGCACACCTAACCTGTGGTGGCAGGGGTTGGAACAGCGGTGGAGTTTTGCTGTAGGAGACTGACTGGGGTCTGGGGCCTGAGAAGATTTTCTGGGGACCTGGAGAGTGGCTACACATGTGGCTGTGTGCTGTGCTGTGCATAGCTGGTCAGTCATATCCAACTCTTTGTGACCCCACGTCCTGTAGCCTGCCAGATTCCTCTGGGGATTCTCCAGGCAAGAATACTGGAGTAGATACATAACTAGAAACTCAAAAAGTTGTGCAATGAACCATGTGTAGGTTACACCTTAATAATTTTTTTAAAAATGCATATGTGCTCTACTAGGTCGCTTTGATCATGTCTGATTCCTTGTAGCCCCCCAGGCTCCTCTGTCCATGGGACTCTCCAGGAAAGAAGACCGGAGTGGGCTGCCATTTCCTCTTCCGGGGGATCTTCCTGAGGCGGGCATTGAACCAGTGTCTCTTGTGTCTCCTGTAGGTGGGCTGTTCACTACTAGCGCCACACTCTTTCCTTAATCTTCCAAAGTATTAGACTGCTCTCACTATGGCATCCTTTCTTAGTCTATATCCCTTTAACATAGCCTGCTCTGGGCTGATTCTGATTCATCCATCAACCATGATAATTAAGAAGATAATTAACATAATATTAGTGAAAACAATAAAGTAACCAGTATCCGTTTGTAGGAACACTTGCAATTTTAAGATACGATGATAATTTCCCCCTCAAACATCAGGTACGTTCTATATAACTGAAAAAACTGAGGCTTACAGAAATTAAGTAATGTGGCAAACGTCAGTAGGTGCCAGCACCAGCGCGAATTTAAACTTAGGTCTAACTTTAAAATTCATGGTGTTTCTGGAATGTCAGAGCGCTTCTCTAGATTCAAGGCCACCGTCTTCTGGGAGGCCATGTTTGGGCTGCATAAACACAGTCAGCGGTTTCCTCTAAGACACAGCACTTGGTACATTTGCACTACCCTATTTATCACAAAATATTTCAACTGTCTGTTTTCACGTTCAGGTCCCACACTCGACTGGGAGTTCCTGAAAAGAAGGGTCTCAATTCTTATTCATCCATTCAAATTTTGATAAACTGATCCAAAGATTAATAAAAATGGACTCTACTTTTACATGTAGTGGCTTTTTAAAATATGGGAAATACGCATACTTCAGAAACATACATAAAACATAAAAACATAAGTTAATGAATACAATAACCATCTGCATAACCACCACCCAAATCAAGAATTACAGAATTGTCACCATCCTGGGAGAACCACTCCCTATGCCACTCCATGCCAGTCTTGACCCTATCTACTGTTCCTTCCCTCAGAAATAACTGCCCTGACTTTTACGATTATGTGCCAGCATGCCACAACTGGTATTTCGTGCATCTTCACTGCTGATTAGAATCCTATTGCATGCCTATAGTACTATTTATCCATCGGCTTGTGTTGTCTCTACTTTGTCCCTCTTAAAATACAGGTGATACAAATATTGTTGGCAATGCATCCCAGTAGACATATATCTCTAAGGTTTAAACCAGAAGCAGAACTCCTAGGTCTGAGTACACGTGTGTCTTTGTCTTTAAGAACACCAAATTGTTTACATCTGTTTACTTCCCCCCAACAGTGTATGCTGGTTCTGCTTTCCCCACATCCATGGTAACATCAATATTGACAAATTTTTCAATATTTTTTCCAATCTGTTGGGTGTGTCAATGGTATATCAGTGAGGCTTTAGTTAAGTGTGTTCCTGATCACTAATGATATTGAGTACTATCTCATATATTACCATTTTAATTTTCTCTTTGTGAAGAAACTCTTCAGTACATTAAAAAAAAAAAACTCTGTACTTTTTCTTGATTTATATAGGAATTCATAATGTTTTCCAAATATTGGTTCTTTGCCAGTTATATTTATTACAAATATCTCCCCACTCTATGGCTTGTCTTTTAATTCTCTGCATGGTCTCTTTAGATGAATGTCTCTTAATTTGAACACTGTCAAATGTAGCAACCTCATTCTTTTAACAGTTAGTGCTTTTTGGGTCTCAAGAAAATCTTCCCTAAATCTGTGGGAAAATAGCATGAAGATATTTTCCAGTAATATAGTAGTAAAACTTTCTCCTACTAATTCAATGGAATGTGATTCCTGAATAAATTAGTACACTGTCCCTAACTTCTTATTAACAGATGAAAAATGCTATCATCACTGATAAGATATAACTTTTTATATACCTCATTAAAACTTGGTTCAATAATGTTTAGATATAATAAAGCGAATTTTATACTGCTTCAGCCTTGTTAAAATCAGATTACATACGCAGTATCTAAAAATGTAGATTCGGTAAATATTTACAAATATAGAATTACTGCATTAACTAAATTGAACACAGGCAAGAATTAAGAAATTGTACAAGAAAAAAATTCGGAGAAGTCAAAATATACTAAAAAGATCTAACTATATACTGAAGCTTCTACAGAGTGTCTGTAAATTTCTTTGTTCAAAGTTTATTTCAATTTCTAGGTACATGGACAAAGGGTACCATTCTATTTTATAACTCTATCATACAGAAAAAGGTCATACCAATTTGTTCCTTAAGGTAGAAGTGACCAAAAAAAAGGGCGGGTGGATTTTCCCAAGGAAAATGAAAACTAAAAAGGGTTGTGGTCAAAGCAGTGAAACAAAGCTATCTTTAAATATCACTAATGTATAACCTCTCTTTCTCCAACGCTGTCAGATAAAAACAATAAAATGCCCCATTATTACTTTTAACTTAAAAAAGGCCACTTCTTTGAAGTACCTGATTCTATTCAACTATTCTACCTAGCTGATAAAACATATTAGAAAGCGCTTTTTATCATGGCTAGTTTTACTATTATTGTTAGTTGTATTAAGAGGACTGTGGAAGCATCCTTATGAATATGACCTTATCTAGTTCAAGAATTAGAAAACAAAGCCAAACATCTGCTTTTCCACTAAAAGAAATCTATCTGGATGACCTTCAATATTCTCTTTGACAGAAGAAACTCACAACTCTGTCTTAAATTAAATGAAGTAAAAACCAAACTTCTAAAACGTTAAGTTTTCTATTGTTAAGTAAGGTCACCTGATTATTCTCTACATTAAGTAGACTCATAGCATGAAGGTCAGCAAACATGTGCCAGCAAGCCTGTTGGCTTAAAAAAAGAAAAACAAGGAGCCAAACACAGAAATGGAACAAAGTCACATTGAAAAAGCAAGTAAGTATCCAACAACATTAAAAAAAAATTTGTTTGTTTTATTTTCAGAGTCACTTCTGAACAAAGACAAATAGTAAAATTTACACCATTGTGAGAACATTAAGAAAGAAGCATGGTAGTAAGCATGCTACACTAAGACTCAACACGGATTATGAGTGCTGTTTAAAGCTTATGTTACTCAGGCAACAGTTCAGGACTATGGCTTCCAATATTTTCAAAACACCATTAGAAAAGAAAATGAAGTCAGTGAATTTATAATAATTTATTTAATTGTCCAAGTAACACTGTATCTCAAGAGAGTGTATGTCCTACCTATCAGCATGAGTATTCACAAAAAGCTAAGAAGAAAGGCTAGTGTGAAAAATGAAAATATAATTCGAATTTCACAAAATGAGTGTCAGAAAAATACATGAACAATTAAAACAACACCAGTTCAGTCAATATTTGTCATGAGGATTAAAAGAACATTTTTATTTTAAAAGAAAAATATAACCTTAAAAGAGTAGATATGATTATGTAGCAGTTTAGTATTCTGAAAAGAAAACAAAGATTGCTTATATCTTAACATCTATATCCAAATATTTGCTACAATAAATCTTTTTCAAACAATAAAAGATCAGTTAACAGCTACATCTCATTGACCAATTGTTTAATGTCTAAATCATAGCTGTCAAATGTATAATTTCATTTAATAAATATTGCCCTAAAAATAACATTTTCTAAGTAAAAACTGGTCATACATAAACACATTTAACAACATGAAGTAAGGCATTTCAAAAATTAAATTACACAGATAACTTCATGTTAGTCGGGACTTAATCTATTAGAGCATAAACTAAACATCAATTTTCACAGTTACTATTTTGCTTGAGAATAGTCAAGCAAATATTAATATTAAATATGTGGGTTTCATTTGCAGAAACTTCAGAACAATTGGTTTATTTATAGAATTTTATCTCAACTCTACAAAGGGCTTTATTTTTATCAAAGGGTTATAATATTTATTTCAATAATTAAAAACTCATGCTATAAGCACTCAAGATTCATACTTCATTGAATCATTAGCTTTCAAGTTCAAGCATAAAGAGAATGTAAAAGAAAATATGAAAAGCCAAGCCATATAGTAGCAGTTACTAAAATCTAATCTTTCACTATAGAATTGTTTTGTTTAAGAGAAAGCAGCTTTAAGACATTAAGATGTCTAGTTTATTTTAATGAAAAGTCTATAAGAAATTAAGAAAAGAATGCAAGATTAAACAAACAAACCTGGCAAAGAAGGAGAAAGTTCATTGTATCCTCCAAATGAAGCGTTCCGGACAAGCTTTCGGCCATCAATTCGTGGAGGAAATAAAACAGGCGAAACCACAGTACAGGAAGAAAACCTACGTTGTTGTGAGCTGTCTTCTTTCATGGCTTAAAAGGTCTATGTAATGTATACACTCACCCAGAAGGCTAATTAGACCAGTATGGCAATAACAGGCTTTTCTTCACATCCAAATATAGCGAACCCACCAGCACAGACAAAGGACACACACATTTAACAGCAAAGGAGAAGGACCAGAGATCGTCAAATCAGCAATAAACAGATAGAGAAAGAGGCTGACAGAAAAGGCATTAAGCCATGCTGCTGGGTGTTTTAGAAGAAATGAGCTGAAAAACAAGAAAGGCTATTCTATTTTACCTTTTTATCAAACCAGTAATGCCCTGCACCGAATTACTGCCTTAGTAAAACAAAGCAAGATTAATACTTAGAGATTCAGGATGAAACAATACACTCAGTTTCTCTCTTCTCAAAATACGCAATCCTCTTCTCATACTCATTATGCTTTTATAGTATCTGCCACACTTCCCACGTCTTCTGATTCTTTCCAGTTTTTGCTTACTTTAAAAATGGATATAACACTTGTTTATCTTTCCTGAAGCTTCTAGATTTATATCTAATCTACTGCTTGCTTTAGCTATGATTAAGAATTCAGAAGGGAAGATATTCTTTCAAGCACATTTTTGATGGATTCCAACGGCTAACAGAGAATAAACACTTAAATTTTACCTCTAGTAGAGATACATGTGTCATTAAGACACTGCTAATGCAAACCATTAACAGAAAAGATTAAAAGGATACCACTAATAATGCTGTATGCTCCAATATGTTTCTCTGAAAGAGATGCTATAGTTCCTCTTCATTACATTTAAACTTTTCAAAAGATATCCTCCACCAATGAATATTTTACACTTAAAACTCTTATTTTAAAAATGCAACTTTATTATCACAGTAACAAATATAAATATCGTTGTTTTTTTTTTTTCTGGGTTAAAATTAAGTGACTAGGATGATCCCATATCATTAAATCTAACAGGAAAGTACCTCTAGCCAAAATGATACAGTATGTCATCTCCTTATACCTAATCTTTAAAATTCTAAGAAGACTTTCCTAGTTATATTAAAATGCATTTACTTTACTGTATACCTTAACTAAAGTTAAAAAGCTTTAAGTCAGTTATTTTCTTTATATACCCTAGACTGATTTTTCTAACCACAGGTCTTTCAACCTGGAAACACACCTTCTTAGACAACAACTCAATTATAGCTGACTTGGTGGCTCACTTTTATAGGCGCCTTACTGTAAGATCTCCACCTCCTTCCTCATTATGCATACACTTCAAGGCTGGCTCTCCATTCATACACAACAGCATCCCACAAAATCTAAGACTATTTCTCTTCAAAGGAAAGGACATTTAAACAAACTTAATTTCCTGTACATACTAGTTCTTTGATAAAGGCATTTTAAAATCAGTTAGTGATAAAAATGGTTTATGGTTGATACCCACAACTAGAACAGGTTTTGGGTTTGGGAGTTTTTCCCCCACTTTTCTCCCTTGTCATGAAATATAAACTGCCATTTAATATAGGCATCAGAGAAATACTAATAAATAATTCACCCAGTGTTGCCTACCTCTTAAAGCATAAAGAACATAACATCACAAAAGGCATTTATAGTGCAATGGTTAAACAGAATTTGAAATTAAAATTGCTTGGGTTCAAATCCTAGTTCTAACCTAGTTGGATATATTAGAGCCATTGACTTAATTTCTCTGAGTCTCTGTTTCCTTATCTATAAAATTTTAATAACATTATCTATATTACAGGACTGTTGTAAGGATCAAATTGGATAATAGATAGAAAATCAAGAAAGGTTCCAGGTTAAAATGGTAGAATCAAGATAGTGACCTAATAACGTATTTTCTCCTAAAATTCAACAAAAGTTATAGGGATGGAGTATTTTTTAGAAGAGCATACACAAGTGTGGGCATGTATTCCACAAGTACGCATCCACGAGAGGACACGGCGACACAGAAACTGGCCCCTGGAGAGCATGAGATGGACCTGCAGCCACTTGTCCTGCAGCTTCAAGAAAGCTGAACCACACATCAGTGGCAAAAACTGAGAACCAACCCTACAATAGCAAAAAGTCCTTCCACAGATGATTAATAGCACCGCGATTAGGGATCAGATAAGTTACTGATATCAACAATACTGGAACCAGGACAAAAGAATAGGCAGTGTCTTCAAAACTAGCAGGAAAATGACTTCCAATTCAGAGGTAATGACATTCAGAAAATGACTTCCAATTCAGTCTAATTATCAATTACATATTAGGGTAAAATAAAATATTTTTAGATATGCAGGGTCTTAAAAACTTACTTTCCATGCATGTTTTTAAAGAATTTACTAGGATAATCATTATTACCTAGGGTTCTACAATAGAATTAAGCTTAATGAACTACAACATCCACTTTTTTAAAATGAATTAACTCTTTTCTCCCATGTTTCTATTATGGCTCTTACCATGCACCATATTCTTGGGAGAATTGAGAAAATATTCACCTATATTATTTATTATATGCCTTCCTCATTTCCCTCTCAGGAACTCCCTTGAGAAAGAATATATACTCTACCAAAAAGTGATAGCAACTCAAGGATACACAGAATAAAGGAAATTAAAAGATGCTTGCTTGTTGGAAGAAAAGCTATGACAAACCTAGACAGCATATTAAAAAGCAGAGACATTACTTTGCCAACAAAGGCCAATCTAGTTGAAGCTATGATTTCTCTGGTAGTCATGTATGGATGTGAGAGTTGGACCATAAAGAAAGCTGAGCACAGAAGAATTGATGCTTTTGAACTGTGGTGTTGGAGAAGACTCTTTAGAGTCCCTCAAACCAGTCAATCCTACAGGAAATCAGTCCTGAATGTTCATCGGAAGGACTGATGCGGAAGCTGAAGTTCCAGTACTTTGGCCACCTGATGCGAAGAACTGACTCATTGGAAAAGACCCTGATGCTGGAAAAGATTGAAGGCAGGAGAAGGGGACAACAGAGGATGAGATGGTTGGATGGTATCACCAACTCAATGGACATGAGTTTGAGTGAACTCCGGGAGTTGGTGTCGGACAGGGAAGCCTGACATGCTGCAGTCCATGGGGTCACAAAGAGTCGGACACAGTTAAGTGACTGAACTGAACTGAGAATACAGGAAACAGGTTACTCAATATAAAGAGCTGTCATCATCAAAATGTCTCCTCCTATCACTGCACTATCTCTTTTTGACCCAGAGACAAATTCTGTGAGATCTACCAACATTCTTTTCTGACGTTGACAGGTCCTGACAGTATGCTGATGAGGTTTATTCTCTTTCCCTCATCCCTTGATGTATAGGTAAACTGAGGAGACTTCAAATAAATGGAAGTGTTTTTTTTTTTTTTAAACTTTATTTTTTAGAGCAGTTTTAGGTTCACAGCAAAATTGAGAGGAAAGTACAGGCATTTCCGGTACCAGTAAATGTATTTTGAAATTCCCTAACACTAAAAAGAACTAATACCTCTGAATATATTATCTTTGGTCTAGGGGCTCTTTCCATATTAAAATGGCAGATATTTGGGCAGGGGCAAAAACCACAGCATGTACAAGACACAGTGACCAAAACCATCTCAAAGAAGAAAAAATGCAAGAAGGCAAAGCAGTTGTCTGAGGAGGCTTTACAAATAGCTGAGGAAAGAAGAAAAATGAAAGGCACAGGAGAAAGTGAAACATACCCAACTGAATGCAGAGTTGCAGAGAACAGCATGGAGAGATAAGAAGGCATTCTTCAATGAACAATGCAAAGAAATAGAGGAAAACAGCAGAATGATAAAGACGAGAGATCTCTTCAAAAAAATTAGAGATGTCAAGGGACAATTTCATGCAAGGATGGCTATAATAAATGACAGAACCTGTACAGACCTAACAGAAGCAGAAGAGATTAAGGAGAGGTGGCAAGAATACAAAGAGGAACTACAAGGAAGGTCTTAATGACCTGGATAACCACGATGATGTGGTCACCCATGACGGTGTGGTCACTGACCTAGAGTTGAACATACTGGGGCGTGAAGTCAGGTGGGCCTTAGGAAGCATTACTGCAAACAAAGCGAATGGAGGCGATGAAATTCCAAATGAGCTTTTGAAAATCCTAAAGGATGACGCTGTGGAAGTGCTGCACTCAACAAGTCAGCACATTTGGAAAACTCAGCAGTGGCCACAGGACTGGAAAAGGCCAGTTTTCATTTCAATCCCAAAGAATGTTCAAACTACCTTACAATTGTGCTCATTTCACATGCTAGCAAGGTATGCTCAAAATCCTTTAAGCTAGGCCTCAGAAGTACAAGCTAGGTTTAGAAAGGCAGAGGAAGCAGGTATCAAACTGTCAACATGCACTGAATCATGGAGACAGCAAGGGAATTCCAGAGAAACACCTACTATTGCTTCGTTGTCTAAGCTAGAGCCTTGTGTGGACCACAACAAACCGTGGGAAATTCTTCAAAAGATGAGTGCCAGTCCACCTTACTTGTCTTGTGAGACACCTGTATGCAGGTAGAAGCAACAGAACCATCATGGAATAACCAACTGGTTCAAAACTGGAATGGGAGTATGACAAAGCTGTATATTGTCACCTTGTTTATTTAACTCATATGCAGAGTACATCATGTGAAATGCTGGGCTGGATGAATCACAAGCTGGAATCAAGACTGCTGGGAGAAATATAAAAAACCTCAGATATGCAGATGATACCACTCTAATGGCAGAAAGTAAAGAGGAACTTAAGAGCCTCTTAATGAGGGGGGAAAGAGGACAGTGAAAAGGGCAAGTTGAAATTCAACATTCAAAAAACTAAGATCATGGCATCTAGTCCCATTACCTCACAGCAAACAAAAGTGGAAAAAGTGGAAGCAGTGACAGATTTTATTTTCTTGGGCTTCAAAATCACTGCAGACGGTGACTGCAGCCAGGAAATTAAAAACGCTTGCTCCTTGGAAGGAAAGCGGTGACAAACCTAGACAGCATATTAAAAAGCAGATATACCACGTTGTGGACAAAGGTCCATAGAGTCAAAGCTCTGGTTGTTTCAGCTGTCTTGTACAGATGTGAGTTCAGTTCAGTTGCTCAGTCATTTCTGACTCTTTGCAACCCCAAGGACTACAGCACACTAGGTTTCCCTGTCTATCACCAACTCGTGGAGCTTGCTCAAACTCATATCCATAAAGTTGGCGATACCACCCAACCATCTCATCCTCTGTTGTCCCCTTCTCCTCCTGCCTTCAATCCTTCCCAGCTCAGGGTCTTTTCCAATGAGTCAGTTCTTCGGGTCAGATGGCCAAAATATCGCAGCTTCAGCTTCAGCATCAGTCTTGATTTCCTTTGAGGCTGACTGGTGTGACCTCCTTGACGTCCAAGGGACTCTTAAGAGTCTTCTACACCACAGTTCAAAAGCATCAATTCTTCAGCAGCTGGGCCATAAAGAAGGCTGCTGTGCTATCACTCAGCTGTGTCCGACTCTTTGCAATCCCATGGACCGTAGTCCACCAGGTTCCTCTGTTCATGGGGGTTCTCCAGGTAAGAAGACTGGAGTGGGTGGCCATGTCCTCCTCCAGGGAAATCTTCCCGATCCAGGGATCAAACCCAGGTCTCCTGAACTGCAGGTGGATTCTTTACTGTCTGCGCCACCAGGGAAGCCCTGAAACAGGCTGGGTGCCTAAGAACTGATGCTTTCCAATTGCGATGTTGAAGAAGACTCTTAAGAGTCCCTTGGCCTGCCAGGAGATCAAACCAGTCATTCCTAAAAAAAAAAAATAAACCCCGAATATTCACTGGGAGGACTGATGCTGAAGCTGAAGCTCCAATATTTTGGCCACCTGATATGAAGAGCCAACTCCTTGGAAAAGACCCTGATGCTGGGAAAGATTGAAAGTAAAAGAAGAAGGGGGCAGCAGAGGATGGGACGGTTGGACAGCATTACTGATTCAACAGACATGAGTTTGAGCAAATTCTAGGAGACAGCAGAGGACAGAGGAGCCTGGCATGCTGCAGTCCATGGGGCCTCAAAGAGTCAAACACAACTTAGTGACCGACCAACACCACCAACAAATCCCACAAAAGGCCATAATAGAAAGAATCCCTAGATTCTCCTGCTGTGTGCCCAAAGAAAACGCCCAGCTTCAGTTTTCCTTTCTATAGAGCCAAAAGATTAGGACTGGAGAAAGCAGCTCACTGTTCATGTTAGAACTCTAATGAGCTCCCTGGACAAATTCCAGATCAGCTTTATTTAAAAAACAGATGACTGGCAAACATAGCTGATATTTTGAAATAATCTAATTCGGTAGCTGGAAAATCCACTTAAACCCTATAAAGTTCCATATGCACACTCAGGATAAAATATATTGGCTTAAGTTATTATATTATAAGAACTATATACTTTAATCTTGAATCTCAAGATAATTAGTGAGGTTTTAAGAGATTTAAAATTCTTAAAGCAGCACGAAGAATCAGGAAAAGATCAAAATACTAAAAACAAACATCAGTCAACAAGAATTTAAGAAAGTATTACACCCAAACATGAATAGAACCACCACCTTAAAAAATGAACTAAATATCTGACAGTGGTACTGTACAAACTCAGCAGTGTTTCCTTACAGAGCACAAAATTTTAAAAATAACATAGTTATTTACTATTAATTAAGCAGCTCAGTCTTAGCAAACAAGTCTATTAATAACCTTTCAAAGGACATACAATTTGAGATGGCTGACAATGATCTTTGCTTTAAAAAAGGAAACACAACAATAAAGCTCTCAATTTCCATCCTCCAAAGAGACAAAGTAAGTTCTTAACTGTAATTAGTAAAATTTCACTAATGAGTATATGGCTTGAAAAGCATACAAAGCGATTTTATTTATCCCACATTTCCTCAGAAAATAACTCTTGTAGATTCTCAGTACTAAATATGTTCTCAACAGCACATGCGAATGCACGTACAAAATTAAAAGGATGGCTTAAGATAATTTTAGACTGGAGAGCATTCTTGTCTATATATCCATACTCACATCAGCAAGTATAAGACAGTACTTTCCTTTGGGTGGAAAGTTCTTTGTAATTATATGTGTATATCAAATAATCATTCATGTAATAAAAAATGTGATGAGCATCTACTTTGGGTTAGAAATGTTAAGCACAGGACAGTTATGATATAATAGCCCCTAATTTCTGCTCTTATTGAGCTTTCAACATGTGTGAGTACATGGTCATTAAAAGTTGACTGAAACTCAGGGTCTATTCCCACAAAACAAATATTAAATGAGGTGCTTAGGTTTCTTTCTAAGACTGTTCACAAGAATCTAT
This sequence comes from Capra hircus, assembly GCF_001704415.2. Classification (NCBI taxonomy): domain Eukaryota; kingdom Metazoa; phylum Chordata; class Mammalia; order Artiodactyla; family Bovidae; genus Capra; species Capra hircus. The sequence goes on from NC_030812.1 coordinate 5,685,114, forward strand.
TTAACTGGAAATGTACTAAGAGCATCTATGAATGTAACCTTTATTAATACTATCTAAGAATTATACAGTAATAACTTTTCAAAAGTGTTTTCACATATGTTCTCAATAGATTCAAAGAACAATAGTATCTCAGTTTTACAGGTATGGCTCAGACGGTAAAGCGTCTGTCTGCAATGCAGGAGACCCGGGATTGATCCCTGGGTTGGGAAGATCCTCTGGAGAAGGAAATGGCAGCCCACTCCAGTATTCTTGCCTGGAAAATCCCATGGACCCAGAGCCTGGTAGGCTACTGTCCATGGAGTCACAAAGAGTTGGACACGACTGAGTGACTTCATTTTCACTTTCAAGCTCGGAGGCATGGGCTTCCCAGGTGGTGCTAGTGAAGAATCTACCTTCCAATACAGGATATGTAAGAGATATGGGTTCAGTCCCTGGGTAAAGATCCTGTGGAGGAGGGCATGGCAACTCATCCAGTACGCCTGCCTGGAGAATCCCATGGACAGAAAAGCCTGGCGGGGTATAGTCCATGGAGTCACAAAGAGTCGGACACAACTGAAGCGACTAACCCGTACACAAACTCTGAGGCATACAGGCTCAAAGTCACACAGTAAATGAGCAATCGGCAGACGAGAATCCAGCCACGGGAGCAGTGTTTCCCCATCTCCTCATTCTGCTTTCCCTACGCCTGCCAACACAAATGCCAGCAGCAGGAATTTTGGGGTAAGGTGAGACTCAAAGAGTGGGGATAAAAAACACCATCCCAGGGTCTGTGGTAGGAAGGGATAAAGCGAGAAACATCTTAATGACAGTGAAGAAGAAAGGAGAGCCTACAGGACAGAGACCACTCAACTGGATCAGCTTTCACATATAGATCGGGACACTTCGTAAATGAAGGACACAATTCAAAACTTTAAACATCTATTTCTCAAAAAATTTTCCACTAGAAAGCTGTGCAAATATCATGCTAGAAAAAAACTACTACACTTTCCCTTCTGTATAACTGAGTTCTCAAAACATAACAGATAAAAAAAATTCCACTCCTTTCCAGCCTTCTCTTCAAGAATGGGAACCATGTTAGAAGACAACATTGCTTACACATTGTTCTAAGGTGGCAAGAATGAATATCAATTTCTCTCCTTTCTCTCTCCTAGCTGATATCCCAATATTGGTGCCAATGCTCACATCATTTTACTTAGCCACTAGAGACTCAATCCAACTCTATGCAGGCTTTGGAGTTGGATACAATTTAAATTATTGGCTGCCACACTCCAGATATTTCCTAATGATGAGCCTAGTAAGGTCCTGAAGAAGCTATTTTGATTCCACAGTTGTAACCACGTATCTAACTAACTTCATGGCCCATTCCTCCATCCGAAGGACAAGGATTTCCCTATCTTTTACCCCAATATCCACGATCTCCTCACACAGGTAAATGACTATGTGAGGCAGGTAAACCACAGGTAAAACTATGGTTCCTAGATTTTGAATCTGTGGACCACTAAAATTCCCCCTCCCTGAACTGTAGCACTGATATTATGGTTCTCAACTTGGTAAGACACAATATTTCTAAAATCCAAATTCACAGCCTTCAATTCAGAGAGGGATGTTAAACATCATATAGCAGGAAGACTATAGTCTCATAATAAAGGGCAGTTCTTTAAACTGGAGGAAGTTCACTTAGTGAAAGCTCCTAAAAGTGTATTTATTTTCTCTTATGCACAAGATCACCACACGCAGTGCCACTGGCCCACAGTCTATACACAGAAACAGGCTCAGCCTCTCAGGCTGTGGGAACAAAGAGCAGGCGCGGGTCGGGGGATCCCACCAGAAAAGAGCCGAGAAACAAGCGCACGCACTATCTGGTAACCCTTTACTGTTATCTTAATAAATAAGCTTATCTTAATAAAGTAGGGAGGAAGGAATTTATGAATGCATATGTTTATGCGGAGAAAAGCATCCTTTGTTGTTCTTAATGTGCATCTTACGGCTTTCTTAAAGAAGCAATTAATAAGGCCTGGCAAGGATAAGACAGACTCTTATCTTTGTAAAGGTGCTTAAAACAAAGCTGAATTATTCATTCTCACTGAATTTTCAACAAATGATTTCAAAGTATTTCATATTTCCCTGTGGGAATAGTTGAAGAACACAGATACTGCAACATTTAACCAAGAGATTTATGAAAATATCTTATTCTTATTTTCTTAACACGCCCAATATTCCTTCTTCATTACGTAATAGATACTTTCATAGCTCTAAGAAGCAATTATCCAAACACAAGGAATTTCAAAGCAGAAAACAACTATGTCTTAAGATATAACTTTGGAAATCTAACTTACTTAGGGCTCAGAAACTCAGAGGAGAAAATCAATATAGCCTCTAATTTATACTCTTTCTAAAGAAAACAATCGACCAAAGCACGGCATCTAGGGGAAGAAAAGAAAGTGGGGGTCGGGAATAAATTCAAGTCTTCCTTCAGGCAAAACAATTTTCATGAAATGTAAGACATATATTCAGGAACACACTTGTTATGTGTCTATGGTCTCATATAGTTTCAGAACTGATCCTAGAAATGTCTTACCAAGGACAGAGGAACTGCTTCGGTTCATGGAGGAAACGAATTCTAGGTCTCCTTTTGTCTGTGAGCAACTCTAATGAAGCTAGTCTGTGTTAGTCACCTGAGATTATACCAGCAGTGTTTCAGACGGTCACCTGGGGAAATCTGTATGACATCTTCGCAATAGTAAACCCTCTGTTAGAGTTAGAAATATTAGATATAGACCCATCATGTCACATCCAATGCTGCCAGAGCACTCAAGGTGAAGGGACGTCACAGGTTTAAGATTCACTAAAGGGTAAGAGAAACACAGTACTAAGTGTAGACATTTAAAATCAAGCCTAGATGAACCAAACATGGCTTAAATTAACTATATGATAAAACTGATTAAGCAGGTAAAACTTCTAGTTTTAAAACGTTAAACACAAAATTAGCTTGAAATGGATTCATATAAATTTTGACATGGCAACATTTTTTATTCTCTCACAGAGCACTCCAATTGAAAGATGGTTTTTAAAAATAAAAGCATGAAAAGGGCTTCTTATGACCAAAGAACCAAGGGTGGCTACAAAATAAAAAGTCAGGAATGCATCCAGTTTTGATGATAATCTCAAACGTGACCTAGAGGGAACAGAACATCCAGCTGTAAGGTAAGCTATAATTTAGTCTCCGGGCTGCTGCAGCACTGTCCTTATTCACATACGGGGGAAAGGGGGGACGACAAGCCTAACTAACCACAAGTCTGTCTTTCCTGGTAAACGATCAAAATACATCACACTCAAATCAGCGTGAAACAAACGTCGTCCTACTCAAGAGACTGTAATAATACTTAAGATAAAACTACTTGAAATAAACTGGTACTTAGTCTTCAAACAAGGGAGAAGTCTGGCAAATGACGCTTTTCAGAATAACCTGGTCCAACACCATGATCTAAACATAAAACAAATAAGAGTATCTTGGGCTTTAGTGAGGACAGCCAGAGTCTCCCTAGTTTCTCCAAAAAACCAACCAAAGAAAAACTTAAGAATGGAAGGAAACCACACTGCAAAAAACCAAACAAGCTATTTTTAAGGGAAAGTGACCCATATTAAATTGGTATAAATCAACATGTGTAAAGGAGACTCCGCCAGAAAACAATGCGAATCTTTGCCATTCTAAAGTACTCACAAATTCCCAGCATCGTACCATGTATAAAACAAAAAGAAAACAGCTCATCTGTAATTCACTCCAGTACAGGAGAATAAACACCATGGGCTTGGATGGTTCTGAATTTGAAGCCTGCCTCTGACATTTACTAGTTTATTGAATTTGAACAATTTCTTAACATCCTTCATTTTCAACTGTCTCACTGACAAAGCAGACATAGTCATTGTGTTTGTATCTTGTGGGGTTGTTTCAAAAGTTAAATATAAGTTGGCATATAAAACTTTTAATAGTCAAACTCAGTAAGTGCTTGATAAATGGCAGGTATTAGCATGAGTCCAGGAAATACCACCAAAACAAATGCCATTTGAAATAAAAAAATAAATCTATCTACCTATCTATTTGCCTGGTCATCCACTCTCTCTCGTCAGGAAACAGGAGTAATACATGCAGGGTTCATGTCAGAGAAGGGCTTCCAACACATGGAGATCATCTCCAAAATTTCATTTACTCATTAAAATGTGAGCCTGTAAGCTTCACAATGGCAGGGACCAGCACATAAGAGGTGCTCAATAAAGATACTTATTCACTTATAAACACACAAGTACTTATGTTCCAGGTACTATGCTAGGCATGGGGGACTATATATAAACACATCCACAAGCATTTATTTACTCTCAACAACGCTCTTCCTTTTACACCAACCCTGTTAGTTTTATCAGTTTCATGTTCATCTGTAAGAGAGCCCCTGCTCCCACAGCTCTCCACTCCTGCACCACGCTCCTGCACAGTGCCCCTCAGCACTGATTCCGGCATTTCCTCCAACAGATCCCGCCCCCTCCACCAAAGCAGGTCGCCAAACTCATCCGTTAAGCCTCCCCTCCCTTACCAGGGTCCCATACTGACTGTGCACTGTCCCATTCTTTCATTGCACACACCTAGCAAAGCCTACCATTACAGGAGAAAGTCCCATACTAGGGCAGGCTGATGCCAACCTCAACATGAGCTGGCACACCCACTACTGCGGTCCTCCACTTTCTAGCTGGATTCCTACTCCAGCCAATCCCTGAATCTTCACACCTGACTCCATCCCTGCCGCCTTCTCCGAAAACCTGCCTGATCGATTCTCCTAGCTTCCTCCTATAGCATTTCTCTTCCTGACTTTATCCTTTCAGTGCTCAAATGTCTCATCTTCTAACAAATCTTTCTGTCCTCTGTTCTTTTTCTTGAAGCGCTTCTGTCTTGCTGAGAGACGCTGTACATCTTTCTGAGGTCTCAACCAAAAAAAATCTTACAGAAGCACTCTTGATCTGATCTTTATTTTGAGGCCATTTTTCCTACACCCTGGGAACTGAAAAGAATCTAAAGTTTTGTTTATTTATTTCCTTTTGCCTGCAGTGGGTCTTCTCTGCTAGGTTTGGGCTTTCTCAAGCTGCGGTGTGTGGGCTTCTCACTGCAGTGACTTCTCTTGTTGTGGAGCACAGTCTCTAGGATGTGGGCTTAGTCGCCCCGTGGAATATGGAACCTTCCCCAAGCAAGGATCAAACCCATGTTCCCTATACTGGCAGGTGGATTCCCAACCACTGGACTACCAGAGATAAGCACCGGGGAGAGGATATTCCACAACAGAGAAGAAAAATAAATAAAAGCACAGTCTTCTGGGGAACAGGGAAGCAAGTCATCTAGCTGAGTTCATGATGGGAAAAATACAAAATGAAATTGGAAGGGAAGAATAAGATCAGAAACACTAAGAGCGCTGACTACAACATTGCAAAATCTGTAATTTATGCTCTCTATTGCTGGTTTCTGCTTGCTGACCCAAACGCTACTGTACCAGACACACCTGGAGAGCTCTATAAATGCACAGCCTCACCCTAGAGACTTTGAAAGGCTGGAGCAGAATCTGCATCTAATCAAAGAAAGCTCCAGGTGATTCTCAGACACAGCCACGCCTAGCAGCCACTGCTCCAGGCGACGGTCAACCATTGACTGTTTGAAAACGGGAGTGTCATGAATGCAGAAGCCTTTGAGGTATTCAGTTACAAGCTTGAATAATAAAGATCTGTATTTTCATTTATAATTTTCTATTTCCATTTATTCATATCATTTCCCTAAGAGACCTACTTCCCTGGATCCACGTGTTCTCTGCCCACATACATCCATAAAACCCTATTCATATCACAGTCTCACCTTACCAAGTAACAATAATTTTCTGTTTGGTTGTCTTGTTAAGAAAGATGAGCCTTCTTATTTGAAGGCAAAGACCTCAGAGAAGTTAGAATACATTGTTACTATGTAATGTAGGTGTGGAATAATAAGGACCTGACCTAAGATGACGATAGTTAAGAAGGAAAATGAAAATAAAGACCAAAGCTGTGACAGTCTAACACTTCTAGAAGAAATTACAAAAAAATGTTCTTTGAAACTTTTGGATAGACAAGGATTTCTTTAACTGGGGGTGGGGGTGGGGGTGGGGAGCTTGAGTCATGGGGAAAACCTGATAAATTGAATTTCATCAAAATTAAAAACATCTGTTCTTTGCAAGAAGTCATTTAGACAATGAAAAGGCATGCCAAGGCTGGAAGAAAGTATAATGTATACAGTTAGCAAAGGAGGATGCTGAAATATATTTTTAAAACTCTTAAAATTCAGTAAGACAAGCAAGCAAGCCAAATTTTTAAATGGGCAAAAATTCTAATCTGACACTTCAGATATACAAGTGGCCAACGAGCATATGAAAAGATGTTCCACGCTTAGTCAACAGGGAAATGCAAATTAAAATCACAATGTGATATTACTATACACCCACTAGAATGGCTAAAATAAAAAATACCAAGGATATAAAGCAACAGAAATCCTCATACACTGCTGAGAGAAATGTAAAATGGTATAACTACTTTGGAAAACAGGCCACTTCTATAAAGTAAAACACACTTATATGATTTCATAACTGTACTCCTACATATTACTCAAAAGAAAGGAAAAAAATTAAACTTCACATAAAGCATTCACGACACAGATAATCACGATGGTGTGATCACTCACCTAGAGCCAGACATCCTGGAATATGAAGTCAGGTAGGCCTTAGAAAGCATCACTACAAACAAAGCTAGTGGAGGTGATGGAATTCCAGTTGAGCTATTTCAAATCCTGAAAGATGATGCTGTGAAAGTGTTGCACTCAATATGCCAGCAAATTTGGAAAACTCAGCAGTGGCCACAGGACTGGAAAAGGTCAGTTTGCATTCCAATCCCAAAGAAAGACAATGCCAAAGAATGCTCAAACTACCACGCAATTGCACTCATCTCACACGCTAGTAAAGTCATGCTCAAAATTCTCCAAGCCAGGCTTCAGCAATACGTGAACCGTGAACTTCCAGATGTTCAAGCTGGTTTTAGAAAAGGCAGAGGAACCAGAGATCAAATTGCCAACATCTGCTGGATCATGGAAAAAGCAAGGGAGTTCCAGAAAAACATCAATTTCTGCTTTATTGACTATGCCAAAGCCTTTGACTGTGCGGATCACAATAAACTGTGGAAAATTCTGAAAGAGATGGGAATACCAGATCACCTGATCTGCCTCTTGAGAAACCTGTACGCAGGTCAGGAAGCAACACTTAGAACTGGACATGGAACAGACTGGTTCCAAATAGGAAAAGGAGTATGTCAAGGCTGTTATTGTCACCCTGCTTATTTAACTTATATGCAGAGTACATCATGAGAAATGCTGGGCTGGAGGAAGCACAAGCTGGAATCAAGATTGCCAGGAGATTTATCAATAACCTCAGATATGCACATGGCATCACCGTTTTGGCAGGAAGTGAAGAAGAACTAAAGAGCCTTTTGAGGAAAGTGAAAGAGGAGACTGGAAAAGTTGGCTTAAAGCTCAATATTCAGAAAACTAAGATCATGGCATCTGGTCCCATCACTTCACGGCAAATAGATGGGGACACAGTGAACACAGCTGACTTTATTTTCGGGGGCTCCAAAATCACTGCAGATGGTGATTGCAGCCATGAAATTAAAAGACACTTACTCCTTGGAAGGAAAGTTATGACCAACGTAGACAGCATATTAAAAAGCAGAGACATTACTTTGCCAAGGTCCATCGAGTCAAGGCTATGATTTTTCCAGTAGCCATGTATGGATGTGAGAGTTGGACTGTAAAGAAAGCTGAGCGCAGAAGAATGGATGCTTTTGAACTGAGAAGACTCTTGAGTATCCCTTGGACTTCAAGGAGATCCAACGAGTCCATCCTAAAGGAGATCAGTCCTGGGTGCTCATTGGAAGGATTGATGCTGAAGCTGAAACTCCAATACTCTGGCCACCTGATATGAAGAGCTGACTCATCTGAAAAGACTCTGATGCTGGGAAAGATTGAGGGCAGGAGGAGAAGGGGACGAAGAGGATGAGATGGCTGGATGGCATCACCGACTCAATGGACATGGGTTTGGGTAAACTCTGGGAGTTGGTGATGGACAGGGAGGCCTGGCGTGCTGCGGTTCATGGGGTCGCAAAGAGTCGAACACGACTGAGCACCTGAACTGAACTAAAAGCACTGTACACATAATGGCGTTATATCAAAAGACACAGGAGCCAAGTTTAAGGTTTGGAAAATTTTAGCTTCAAAAAATCTAATGACTAAACTGACTGAAACCTTAACAATATAAACTCTGTAGTTATACACAGGTTCAAGTTTCAGCTCTACTACATACTAAGTACGTAAACCGGGGCAAGGAGATTTCCCTCACCAACTGCCTAGTTTCCTCATTTGGGAAACAGGGAGAATGATTTATATACCATAACGTTCTTATAAGAATTCCAGGAGCTAATGCATGTGAAAAGCACTTAAAAGACATGGGGAATTTTAATCATTATTACTATTAATAAGCTTTTGGAATTCTAATTCTTTCCATTCAGAAATTGAAATACTGATCTAGAGTATAATACTTGAGTTATGGCAGACCTATCAAAGATATTTTCTATATATGATAATTTCCAACTATTTATCTTCACAATCTTATTTTAAACACATCTCTCACTTCTGAAAACTATCATATGGAATCATGAAACCAGAGGGAGATACTGTGCATTACAAAAACCCAATAAGCTGACTTTAACAAAGTACATTTAATATGTAATTCACACTATAAATATTAATTTACCCATAACTTACCCAAGAACATTTAGGTGTAAATCAAGATATATCTAACCCTATGGCTGATGTAAATGCAAAAATTAGAGGTTGTACATGGCCATCCATAGTAAAAGAATTTCCAAATAAGCCTCTATAAGATGCTGAAGTGTCACAAAGGTCAAAATATCACCCTTCAACTCAAACTCATTTATTTAAAATAATAATAATAGTAATAGTTGTTGAGGTTATTATTATTATTGTTATTAGTCAGCTATCCTGAGTGGTATTCATTTACCAGGTTATGTTTTAAGCTTTTTGTATGTATTAACTCATTTTAAGCCTTATAAAATCTTATATGATACACAGACACTATTATTATCTTCACTTTACCAATGACTGAAGCATTACTACTTTATTAAAATGTGAGAGTTTTTTATATTAAAAAAAATTTAAGCCCAAAAAATTTGTCATCCCCAGAAGTAGACTTCATGTCGTCTCTTTAATCTAAAAACTAGTGCTTAGGCATTAAGAAACATTTATCCTTACTTTCCTATAGGAACAACATTCCAATGTTTACTAGGCAGGCTTAAGATAAGTGAGATCTCTTGCTTAGAGAAAAACATCAGTAACAAATGTAAAAGGAATGATAGAATTAGAAAATAAATCACTATTTTTCACCCCTTGCTGCTGCTGCTGCTGCTGCTAAGTCACTTCAGTTGTGTCCAACACTGTGTGACCCCATAGACATAGAGCAGCCCACCAGGCTCCTCCGTCCCTGGGATTCTCCAGGCAAGAACACTGGACTGGAGTTGCCGTTTCCTTCTCCAATGCATGAAAGTGAGAAGTGAAACTGAAGTTGCTCAGTCATGTCCGACTCTTAGTGACCCCATGGACTGCAGCCTACTTTCACCTCCTAATGATCATCAAAGAGTGCTTACATCTTTAGGTAAAAAGCTACAGAGGAACAGAATATTTACTACATTTTATTTTCAGGTTACAAGGAGAGAAAAGATGTAACAAGAGGATCAGGCTGTTCACCAGCTGAGTTTACTGACCAACCTCACACCACGAAAAGCAAGACAATCACAAGTCCCACACAAGTGATATATCACACTAATATATATCTTGCCAAAAATGCTCAGCCTGAACGTAATCAAGCCTTTACATCTAACTTTCAGTTCATATAAAATATAAAAGACGGGAAAAAAAACAACACTGCAAGGAGGCGATCAAATTCAAAAGGTCAGACACAGGGACGCTGACTTAGCCTCTTAAAGACGCCAAGGCACAAAAGAAAGCAGAGCAGACAGGAGGCTCTGAATTAGAGGAGGTATGCCGACATGATCGAGTGCAACGTGTGAGCTTTCCTTGGACCTTGGTTTCAACAAGCTTACCGGAGAAGATTTGGGGACAACTGGGGAAATTTAAGTTATGAACTAGGTGTTAAAGAAAGCGAAGTTGCTCAGTCATGTCTGACTCTTTGGGACCCCATGGTCTGTAGCCTACCAGGCTCCTCTGTCCACTGGATTTTCCAGGCAAGAACACTGGAGTGGGTTGCCATTTCCTTCTCCAAAACTAGGTATTAGCTTATACTAAATAATTATCATCAATTTTGTTAGACCTAATAAAGGTTTTATGGTTATGTAAGAAAATGTTCTTAAATTTTAGAGATGGACTAAGTATTTGGGGGTATAACATCATGAGGTCTATGATTTACTCCAAATATTCCAGTCCCACCCCCAAATAAATAAAATACAACAAAAGGTTAATAATTTATTACATCTACCTGACGGGTTTATTAGTGTTAACTGCATTATTCTTACAAACTCCCTGCTTGTCTGAAAACGTTCATGATACCTATAAATACAAGAAGCTTTAGTAACTAACCCTTTTGTTGTTTCATTAAATATCAAGTTAAAGGATTTCTCTAAATATTCAAGTACACAAATATATGAAAGATGAGCCATATTTATTACAGTCAAAATTCTGGTGCACAGAATCAAAAAAAAAAAATCACATAAGTTGCATCCTTCCAGAATTTTATGTTACAGTTTTTTTACAAGGTTATGTAAAAATGTTTCCATCTAATACTTGACTAGAAAAATTTTCTACTGGAGTAAATTAGAAAATGGTCATGTAACTTATGATCAACCAGTTAATACTCAAAAATAACAAGTAACTAAAGCCTACCCCAAGGGATAATTCACACAGTAACAACACCAAAACCTAATTACGCAGACAGTATAACATAACACTTAAGACTCACCCGTGGTTAATGCATGTTGATGTATGGCAAAACCATCACAATATTGTAAAGTATCCTTCAGTTAAAATAATTAATTTTAAAAAGTTTGATAATCTAAGTATGTATTGGCTTTTAAATACCAAATTTAAGTTCTTAGCTTTAAAAGCAGAAGTCTTTGCCCCTAGTTATCAGTAGTACTGATAACTGATTGGAAATCAGTAATTATCAGTAGTACCGGTAACTGATAAGGAGAGTTCAAAGTATATGATCAAATAAACTTCAGCTAAGAAGCAGAATCCAATATTAAAAAATGTATCAATTATGAATTAGAAATTATCATAATCACTGAAGTTTCCAAGACACTTTCAAAAGGTCTGCAAGGTCAAAACTAATTTCCTAATACTTTCTTATTGCGCTGACATTTTCACTCGTAGTGCAAAACCAATGCTAGAGGGCCCGTATCAAAGCAGAGGCATCCGACCGGAGTAGTAGTCACTGACTTCTTCACCGCCATGCACTTGCAGTAAAAGAAGGTCGGTTTCACTGACAAATACCCCTGATAAAGCTAGACATAAATTAAAGAGATTTGCAAAAAAAGTTAAACAGTAGTTCTCAGCCAGAGACAATTTTGTCCCACAAGGGATATTTGTCAAGACCTAGGGCTAATTCTAGTTGTCACATCCAGGAAAATTGCTACTGGCATCTAGTGCATAGAGGTCAAGGATGCTGCTAAATATCCTGCAATGTACAGGATAGCTCCCCTCAACAAAGAATTATCCAGCCCAAAATGACAATAGGGGCAAGGCTGTGGGACCTTGAAGGAAAAGAATACCACTCTTCTCATTCTCACTCAGCTCTTCTTTGGTGGGGAGGGGAGTCAGCTATTGTTCATAAAAATATGTTATTCATATTAGCCTATAATAGGTTTATTATTATAATTTAAAATGAATAAAGGGTAAGCATTTTAAACAAATTATCATGTATAAAATAAGCTACAAGGCTATATTATACAACACAGAGAATGGAACTGATATTTTATAATAACTGTAAATGGAGTATGGGCTTCTCTGGCAGATCAGCTGGTAAAGAATCCACCTGCAATGCAGGAGACCCAGGTTCAATTCCTGAGTCAGGAAGATTCCTCGAGTGGGACAGGCTACCTACTCCAGTATTCTTGGGCTTCTCTTCTGGCTCAAATGGTAAAGAATCCACCTGCAATGTGGGAGTTCGATCCCTGGGTTGGGAAGATCCCCTGGAGGGAGACATGGCAACCCACTCCAGTATTCTTGCCTGGAGAATCACCATGGACAGAGATAGAAGTCTGGCGGGCTACAATCCATGGGGTCGCAAAGAGTGTGGCATGACTGAGTGACTAAGCACAGCACAGCACTTAAAAGGAATATAATCCTTAAATTTGTGAATTACTAAACTACTGCACAATTGCACTCATCTCACACGCCAGTGAAGTCATGCTCAAAATTCTCCAAGCCACGCTTCAGCAATACGTGAACCATGAACTTCCAGATGTTCAAGCTGGTTTTAGAAAAGGCAGAGGAACCAGAGATCAAACTGTCAACATCCGCTGGATCATGGGAAAAGCAAGAGAGTTCCAGAAAAACATCTATTTCTGCTTTATTGACTATGCCAAAGCCTTTGACTGTGTGGATCACAATAAACTGTGGAAAATTCTGAAAGAGATGGGAATACCAGACCACCTAACCTGCTTCTTGAGAAACCTGTATGCAGGTCAGGAAGCAACAGTTAGAACTGGACATGGAACAACAGACTGGTTCCAAATAGGAAAAGGAGTATGTCAAGGCTGTATATTGTCACCCTGCTTATTTAACTTATATGCAGAGTACATCATGAGAAACACTGGTTGGAAGAAGCACAAGCTGGAATCAAGACTACCGGGAAAAATATCAATAACCTCAGATATGCAGATGACACCACCCTCATGGCAGAAAGTGAAGAGGAACTAAAAAGCCTCTTGATGAAAGTGAAAGAGGAGAGTGAAAAAGTTGGCTTAAAGCTCAATATTCAGAAAACTAAGATCCTAGCATCTGGTCCCATCACTTCATGGGAAATAGATGGGGAAACAGTGGAAACAGTGTCAGACTTTATTTTTTGGGCTCCAAAATCACTGAAGATGGTGACTGCAGCCATGAAATTAAAAGACGCTTACTCCTTGGAAGAAAAGTTACGACCAACCTAGATAGCATATTCAAAAGCAGAGACATTATTTTGCCAACAAAGGTCCGTCTAGTCAAGGCTATGGTTTTTCCAGTGGTCATGTACAGATGTGAGAGTTGGACTGTGAGGAAAGCTGAGCGCTGAAGAATTGATGCTTTTGAACTGTGGTGTTGGAGAAGACTCTTGAGAGTCCCTAGGACTTCAAGGAGATGCAACCAGTCCATCCTGAAGGAGACCAGTCCTGGGTATTCATTGGAAGGACTGATGCTGAGGCTGAAACTCCAATACTTTGGACACCTCATGCAACGAGTTGACTCATTTGAAAAGACCCTGATGCTGGGAGGGATTGGGGGCAGGAGAAGAAGGGGACAACAGAAGATGAGATGGCTGGATGGCATCACCGACTCGACGCACATGAGTTTGAGTGAACTCCGGAGTTGGTGATGGACAGGGAGGCCTGGTGTGCTGTGATTCAGGGGTAGGAAAGAGTCAGACATGACTGAGTGACTGAACTGAACTGATACTTACACCTGTAACATACATATGTATATCAAGTGTAGAAAGTGTTAGTCACTCAGTCGTGTCTGACTCTTTGCGACCCCATGGACTGTAGCCCACCAGGCTCCTATGTCGATGGGATTCTCCAGGCAAGAATACTGGAGGGGGTTGCCATTTCCTTCTCCAGGGGATCTTCCCAAGCCAGGGATTGAACATGGCTCTCCCACACTGCAGGCAGACTACCCACTAAGCCACCAGGGAAGTCCATATGTATATAGCTGATATGTATATCAACTATACATCAATTCAAAAAACAAAGTGAACATTTTTTAAAAGTTTTAATTTTAACATGCAATACAGTAAGTATCAATAGGTTAATTAATCCACATAAAAGTTCTTTGGGGTCTTCAGTAATTTTTGACAGTATTAAAGGAGTCCTGAGATCAAAAAGTTTGAAAAAAATCATTGAATTAAAAGAATGGTATAACTAATCAAATATTTTAGAGAATATAAAGAGAATTGCCGGGAGCTAGCATGGGGAATCCTGCCTGTGGCAAAGGTCATGAGGAAGGGGCCTCACATGCAAAGGCGGGATCAGGCCTCATGGGGCCCCCCTGGAACTTCTCAACCATCTACCCCCAAACCAGAATCTGTCTGTCTTATTATTTTATTACTTTCACCAACCCCTATGACATTAACAGGGGCTATTCCCGACCATCCTTCTCTGGAAAAAGTTAACTTAGAGCTCGTACATATGAAAGGAGTGTCTCTGCTCAAACCCCTCTGATGGCTCTCTAACGTGCGTGACAGGTTTACCCAGACTTTTACAACTATGCATGTGATTATTTACAGCCCCCCAACCATGAGAGGCACGAAGCTTAAAACATCTTAAAGATATAGAGCCTTTTTAAAGGGCTAAGAATTATATTGCTGAGTTAATGACTGCCGCCAGGCCTCCAAATCCTTTATGTTTTAGGCACCTGGGAGGATATTAATCAATGTAATTGGGATATAGAAAAAGGAATATAGTAGTTTTGATGTCAGCAATACTAGACTTTTGAGTTAATGAATTTTCTCTTTGTTATAAATTACTGTACTCCTCTTTCTTTGTTATAAATTGTTGTGTCCTTGCTATGTAAGAATGTAACCTTAATTAGTGCTTTCTGAGAGTGGCACCAGATTTTAGTAAAAACAACACTTTTAGGGCAAATAAGTTTTCTGGTTGACGGACCCTTATCAGAAAAGGGCCATAAAATGCTAATAGGCCTCCTGGCCAGAAGATGATGTAAATCACCTAAGACTGTGTATACAGCTGGCATGCAGAGGGAAAGCCTGGTCTCGATAAGGGTCAGAGCTGCTGACCCTGCATGACTTTGTATTATCCATTGATCTCTATGTACAATTTAGAGTATAAAAGCTTCCCTGGAAAATAAAGAGATGGACCAGTTTCTCAGAAATCTGGCTCCCCCCGTGTCTTCTTTTCTTATTCTCCTTTTCAGGCTGAATTCCCATCTGGAGCATAGAGGCTCGCCATGTCTACTCATTTGCCTGGGCTTCTAAGACCCATGCGAGAGGGAGCCCAAGGTGGGGCACCCTCCGCTATTCAAGCGGGCGCCTGCGGCCTGCGTAGATGGTGTAAGGCCCTTGTCTCGGGGCTTTATTGGCTTTCTATGTAAACCAAGAAATACAGCCTCTTTTTCTTCCCTATTTTCTCTCCTCTCTCTCACTACAGTATTCTTCCCTAATCTTTCTTTATATCTCTAATCAAATAATTCTTTCCTAATTGCCGACTCCGTTCCTGCTTCAAACTACCCTGGATCCACCAGGGCTGGACCCTGGCAGAGAATTAAAAAGTACTCCAAAGGAAAATGCGCTCATTTCAAGTGTATTATGGGTGACCAAAACAAAACAAACATAAACCTCTATAAAACCAAATAGTTAAAAAGAAAAGTCATGATACACCAGCAAAGGAGAGACCTCCCTAAAAAAAAAAAAACAAAAAACAATCCATACACACACAGCCCACCATCAGTAACAACAAAGAAACCTTAAAAGAACAACTCCGTACCTGGGGTATGAGGACTTGCTGGACTAAAAGATGGTTGATACAAATCTTTGGTTGGTGTTGGAAAAGCCTCTTTCCCTTGGCGCTGACTCATCTTTCCTGGTGTCAGGTGTTGAGTGTCCTCACTGTTTGCTACCACAGCTCAAGGAAAGAAGGGGGAAAAAAAAATCAGTACTTAAGTCATAGATTTACATAACAGCAGAGTTAATAACACGGACTAGAA
Organism: Capra hircus; assembly: GCF_001704415.2. Taxonomy (NCBI): domain Eukaryota; kingdom Metazoa; phylum Chordata; class Mammalia; order Artiodactyla; family Bovidae; genus Capra; species Capra hircus. Next base: position 5,701,171 of record NC_030812.1, read on the forward strand.
CTGTGAGTGACACGGCCTCAATGGTTATACTCATTTTACCAGCTCAATACTCTGATAATACTTTAATAAATTAAATTACTTCAATAGATAATTAATAAATGTTTTATTTTTAGTTTGCCATCAATTCAAGAGGAATTTATAGTCATGCATCAAATTACACAAATTTCAGACCTCATAAAAATGAAAATACATATTCTGATAATGAAAGATACTCCAAGGTTTACTATCAACCTTTCATTGTGTTACTGACTCTATATATTTGCCAACAGAGCAATAAGCAAAAGACAGTGCAGAAGACATCCAAGTGATCAATAAACATATGAAAAGACAGTCGATCTCACTGGTAAAGAGGAAACATTCCGTTTTACAGCAGCATAAAATGGATTGGTGGCGGTGGGTTAGGCACGAAGTTGTGTCCGGCTCTCTGTGACTAGCCTGGACTGCGTGGACTCTGGCCAGCCAGGCTCCTCCGTCCACGGGATTTCCCAGGCAGGAATCCTGGAGTGGGTGCCATTCCCTACACCAGGGGATCTCCTGACCCAGGGACTGAACCCAGGTCTCCTGCACTGCAGGTGAACTCTTCACCAACTGAGCCACAAAATAGTATTCATATGCGCAAGAATTTCTACTCTAACTTCTGACTTTCATGGAAAGTAGGTGTGATTCTTATTTTAAAGTTGGGGAAACTTGGAGGTTCAGAGATTGCCTTGCTTAAAACTAATACCAGGAATATTCTAACAAAGGACAAAGTCTGGTTTCTTAAGAGCTTGCTGCCCCAACAAAAAATCTAGATAGCGTTTAAGGCTTCTATTCACCTGTCTGACTAAGCTACTGATAGAGCAAAGAGATGCCCAGTTCCAAAGAGGACAGAAAAGAAAAAAATACTGATTGAAAGAGCAGGAGAAATGGTGAGCGAGTCCACAGCGCCCCAGGATTTCCATTCTTCAATTTTTAGGTAACTGCGCTTTCAGTCTACAGAAACCTTAGCTTTATCTTGAGAGAGAATGTTTCCGTCTTCAATCTAGATGTAATTTCAAACTTAACCAGAACTTAGACTGACATTTTTAATTACCATATCTTTCAAGGAAAATTGCTTCTTTGACATTTTAAACACAAATTATCTTTAACAAAATCTTTAATGTATTTTTGATGGTGCTAAAGTTTTCAAAATTATATTTTAGCTCCTTAAATTTTAAAGTAAAAATTCAAAAATACTCTCACTTATCATCCAAGTAAAGTTACAAAGAATTTATTTTCCCATCAAATCAATAAAAAAAGCATCCTACACTGATGACTACTAAATTTCTATCTCCTCCTAACTCAAAAACTCACACATTAGTTGCCTGCCTGTACTACTTAATAGACATCTCAAATTTATCCAGAACAGTCTTTATTTTGTTTATTCTCCAGATTTGCCTGTCTCCCATCTGTTAATGGAATCACTATTTTGCTCTTCCACTTTCTCAGGCTAAAAACTTTAGATGTATTCTTTGATTTTTCTCTTTCTCTCACATTTCATACTCAATCAATCTGTGATATCTTTATCTTCAAAATTTATCTGGGATCCTCCTACTTCTCTGCACTTCTACAACTACTACCTTGTTCCAAGACACCATTATCTTTCCACTGATCACAGCAGCATATTTCTACCTAGTTCCCAGACCTGTACCATCTTGCTCCTTGCTTGTGTAGAGTTCATTGTCTGTACAGAAGGCTCAGCAATCCTTGACACCATGAATGCAAAAAAGTAAAACTTGAAAACTTTTAAGAGAATATAAATTTGGGGTAGGCAATGATTCCCTTAAAAAGACACACGAAACACTCACCAATAAAGAAAGCGTGGGGTGGGGGTGGGGATTAAGAATTAACCTAATCAAAAGATAAAAAGAATTTGGGGGAGGGGAAACCAAGAGATTTGTACTGAAGGACCTAAGCTACTCCATTTTGTTAAAGAAGACTCCATTTTGTAAAAATTCCCAAAAAAGAGCTTTTTGGAAATCCCTTAACCTCACCCCACCACCCTGGGACCAATCAGAACCCGTGGCAAGCCCGGGAAATGGGAACCAACCAGAACCTGTGGCAAGCCTGGGAAATGGAAACCAATCAGAACCCGTGGCAAGCCCGGGAAATGGGAACCAATCAGAACCCATGGCCAGCCCGGGAAATGAAAACCAATCAGAACCCAACACCTAACCCTTCCACAGAAACTACCGTTTTTCAAATTTTTCGCAATACCCTATATTAGCAATGAAACCCAGAGCTCGGGGCTCCTCCCTATAGTCGCTGCATCGGTATCGGTGGGAGCCCCAGCTCGAGCTTGGTAATAAAAACTCTCTTGCTTTTGCATCGGATATTGGCTCCCTGGTGGTCACTGCGAGATTTCGAGACTTGGGCATAACAGTAACACATATAATTAATGAAGAATTGGAATCCAAAATATGTAAAAAAAAAAAAATTCCTGTAAATCAATTAGAAAAAGATCAAAAAGGCAAAAGAAACAGGGGGACAGGAATGCATCAAAAAGAATGCCTAAGAATAAACTTAACCAAGGAGGAGAAAGACCTGTGCACTGAAAACTGTAAGACCCCGAGGAGAGACACCGCAGAAGACAGACACAAATGGACAGGCGCACTATATGATGGGCCGGAGGAGCAACGTTGAAATGTCTACGCTGCCCAAAGCAACCTACAGACAATGCAATCCCTCTCAAGATTCCAATGGCCATTTTTTTTTTTTACAAAAACAGAAAAAACAATTCTAACATTTTCACGGAATCACAAAAGACCCCAAATAGCAAAAGCAATCTTGAAGAACAAAACTAGAGTCATCATACTTCCTGATCTCAACTTACATTACAAAGCTATGGTAATCAGAACTCTGTGGCACTTGCATAAAAAGGCACATAGATCAATGGCACAGAACTGAGAGCCCAGAAAGAAACCTACATGTATATGGCCAATTAATTTACGACAAAGGAGCCAAAAACATACAACAGGGAAAAGGCCAGTCTCTTTCACAAATACTGTTGGGAATCCTGGACAGCCACACACAGGAGAAACAAACTGGACCTCTGTCTTACTGTTACAAAAAAAATTAGCTCAAAATGGCTTAAAGCCTCAAATGTAAGACCTGAAAATATAAAATTCCTAGAAGAAAACTAGAAGTGCACTCCTTGGCATCAGTCTTGGCAATGATTCTTTCACATTTGACACCAAAAGACAATAAAGGCAAAAATAAAGAACTAAAACTCCACCAGGCTAAAACATTTCTGCACAGCAAAGGAAACCATCAATACAATGAATGGCATAAAGTGCTTGCAAAGAGTGTATCTGATAAGGGGTTAGTATCCAAAACACCAGCTGAGCTGGTGGCTCAGCTGGTAACTGAAGCATAGCTGATTCATAATGTTTCAGGTGTACAGCAAAGTGACTCAGTTATCTATCTCTATTCTTTTTCAGATTCTTCTCCATTATAGGTTATTACGAGAGTACGTTTTAAAAGCTGTCATTATAAGAAAAAAAAACTCTGTAACAATCTATGGTGATGGATGCTACGTAAATTTACTGTGATTATCACTTCATAGTATATACAAGTATGGAATCATTATGTCACACACTGGAAACTAATACAATGTTGTATGTCAATTAAACATCAATTAATGTTTTTAATTGAAGAAAAATGGTAGGAAAACATGACCAATTAGCTCATGGAAGAAGAAATGCAAATGGCCCATAAATGTACAAAAAAGAGTTTGATCCTCCTTAGTAATAAGGGAAAAAACCAAATCAAGATCACAATGAAACAAATATTTTACACTCAGTAAAAACTAAGTCTGATACTACCCAATGATGGTAAGGATACGGTCAGCGAGCCAACATAAGCGCTGCTGATAGAGTAGGAACTGATACAAGCACTTTGGAAAACCACTTAGGTCTTATAACATTGAATTTTAGCATATTCTATGGGTCCAAAAATTCCACTCTTAGCTTTGTACCTGGAAATACTCTTATATGTGTATACCAAAAGACAAGAATAAAAACGTTCATAGCAACACTGTTCATAATAGCAAAAATCAAAATAAATATTCAAAAACTGAAAACAATATGGATTCATATATTGTGGTATACGAATATAATGGAATAGAGCAAAAATCAAAATAAATATTCAAAAACTGAAAACAATATGGACTCATATGTCGCGGTATACGAATATAGTGGAATAGTATGTAGCAGTAAAAGCAGATGGTCTTTATCTACACGCAGTAACATGGCTCAAACTTAGAGACACAACATTAACTACAAAAAACAAGTCCTAGAAGACGACATACAGCAGGACATCATTCTTGTAAAATTAAAAACCTAGTAAAATTTAGTGATACATATGTGACCTAAAAATAACCAAAAAAATATATCTTTGAAAAAGCAATGAATAAACAACACCAACAAAAACAAGTTAGTCACCAGCCCTGGGAGGACAGGCACAGCCGCGAGAAGCAGCACAGACACGAGACTCCTGAGAGACCCAAGTTCTTAGTTAGCGGCGGGTTCAGTATGTGCTCACTGTAAGAGCGTACTTCATAATTTCCACATGCTTCATATAACCTTTTGGAGTATTAGTACATTTAAGGCTACTTCAAATACATTATCGGAGAAGGTGATGGCACCCCACTCCAGTACTCTTGCCTGGAAAATCCCATGGATGGAGGAGCCTGGTGGGCTGCAGTCCATGAGGTCGCTAAGAGTCAGAGCAACTGAGCGACTTCACTTTCACTTTTCCCTTTCACGCATTGGAGAAGGAAATGGCAACCCACTCCAGTGTTCTTGCCTGGAGAATCCCAGGGACGGGGGAGTCTGGTGGGCATCCGGCTATGGGGTCGCACAGTCGGACACGACTGAAGCGACTTAGCAGCAGCAGCAGCTAAATACATTATAAAGGGACTTCCCTGGTGGCCCAGGGGCTAAGACTCCACACTTCCAAAGCAGGGGGCCCAGATTCAATCCTTGGTCAGAAAACTAGATCCCACATGCAAGCAACTAAGAGCTTGCATGCCTCAGCTAAGACTCAGTGCAGATAAACAGATAAATATATACAAAATACATTATTAGAACAGCTAACAGAATTAAAAGCATGCTTTAGTATTCCATCAGAAAGACACACGTATGTAAGTCTTAAACAACTTGACTATATAAAAAATGAAATACAAGTGCAAATTTAGTTCTATGCACCTCTTGCTAACCCTTACTGACTGAGGTATTACTGTTTATAATTTTGATAACACTCAAGTGAGAGGAGTTGTAGAAATAGCAACACATGGAGTGTATTTCCTTACAAAACCCAGAAGCCTATTTTTCTATTTGTTTTTTCTTACATCATCCACAAACATTAACCATACAGAAAATGTGCATAATATAAAAATCATTTTAATGCCCTGAATTATTTGCATACTAGTAGAATATTTGCTTATAAACTCAGGAAAGGCAGTGACTTTTTTTTTCATTTGTATTCTTTGGCATAAAACTGACAATAAATACTTGCTAAATGCCTGGATCAATAGTTGACCAATGAATCTCTACAGGATTCCAAAACAGTCTCTGGTGATGTAACCACCAGCCTCCCTGTCTAAAGACAGCATTACAGTGCCTTCTTCTGGTTCCGCTTCATAAAGAAAGTAAAGCAAACCAAAGCAAGCAAAGCAAAGCAGCTACTTCGCTGAATGTCATATTAAGATAGAAATTAATCACACTGGAATCATTCATAGTAATATAATTAACAAACCAGCTGCAACTTTTAAGGAGGATATGATTCTGTAACTACCATTCTTTACTTTCCGAATTTAACTCATCAATACAAAGTCAGGAGAATTTTACAAGCTTCAAAGTCTGGTTCTTGACCTTAATCTAAGTAAAAACTACTAAAAAGAAGTTAAGTCTTTTAAAGTCATAAATAATCCCTTAAAAGAAATCCTAAATATCCCCTTACAGAGCAGATGATATACCTTTTCTCAAATACATTAGTAATTTAAATATGTTGCTATGTATCTTTATAGGTTTTCCACTGAATAGCATAGATCCTAATGAAGTACTAAATAGAATTACATTTCACTCAAAATGATACATGGTCTATAGTAAATAACACAGCCGCAGTCTTCTAACAGTTGGCAGAGTACAATACAAACTCTAATATACAAATTACAATATAAATTCACCTCTAATATATGTTACATATTTTAATTCATATGTGCTTAAAATATATAACTATAATAAACGTCTTCTATTTCAAGTAGAAAGTAAAGACCCCCATTTATAAAACCCAGGTCCTAAGAAGAACCACTTCAACTGATATTAAAAATGCAATTCTATTTCTAAAGTTCAGCAGTGACAATAAGTTCATGTGAGTCAACACCTAAATACATGAGGTAATTAAAGTAACTGAAAAATACATTAAAAATATCTACCAGGTATCATAAGTAAGGCTGAACAAGAAAACAAAAACATTTTGGGATGCGTATACTTTTTCTACTTCAAAAAATTTTTTTAAATTTTTTGTTATGTATTGGGGGATAGCCGATTAACGTTGTGGTAGTTTTAGGTGAACAGCGAAGGGGCTACTTTAAAATTTTACTACTCTAATAATACCATGAACTACTCAATACTATGAATTGTTACAATTAGAATAAAAATGGAATTTTAGCATATTACTTTAAATTACCTCTCTCTTCAGAAAACAAAAATTATAGACGTACTATGTCCATTATCAGAGACAAACAGTAACTGATCTAGACTGAAGCACTTTGCCATTATCTCGCTAGGTCCCCTTCTTTAACCAGTGAGGAAAACGAGCCCCAAAGCAGTCAACTGACTTGCAACAGTCACACAGTTATTTAGGAATAAATACAAAAACTTCCTGAATCAATATAACTTCCACATGGGTTTTGAATAAAGTTAAAACCTTTTGATGTATAATGCAGCAATATTTTAATTATTTGGTTCAACTTAATTCAGTGAAATGATAGCTTTATTCTGATTTTTGAAAATCAGAAGATGACTACTAAACTAGTAACCAATTCTGTCTCCTTGGGGATACTTAAGATCTTAGCTTCAGACTCTTCATCTACAAAAATTAACGCTTTATTTAAATGATCTCTGAAGTTTCATTCACATCAGTACGTTTACTATGTCACAAAGCTTTGAAATTATGTATTCACAGGTCTAACTCTCCTACTAGCATATAATGATCCTTAAAGCCAAGGCACATGTTTTATTCACCGTGTATTCCTCAAAGCTAGCACCATATCTAGTCAAAAACAGGTTTTTTTAAAACATAAGTTTAAAGGATGTGGCTTCTAAATCCCTAGATAAAACAGGCTTCACTTATGAAGTTACCAAAGTAAAAATAATTTTTTTCATAACCAGATTATCTATTATATAAAAGTTCTGACAAAAATAAGACCGTATTTCTCACTTCATATGGCAGTGAATTTATTATACCTTGTCCAGCCTCAAAGCAGTCTGATCTGTGCTTTATGATGATTGTAGAAAGGATACTGTAAAAAAGCCTTAATTCATGATTTAGGAATTATGCATTTATAAACGGTGAATTAGATAACTAAGTAAATAATCCATCTTTAGATCATTAAGATGTAAGTACACAGGCACTATTAATCTCAGATGGACACTGACAACAGATGGGTACTGAATGATCATTTATAGTTTTTATATTTCAATGCCTGGAAACAAAGTAGAAGACTTAATAATCAAAACAGAAATACCATATACCTTTTATAAGTACACATCAAAATATTACCATGTCTGCAAACATGCCATTCAAACTGTAACTACTTACTTGATGGCCCAAGGACATCTTTGCTATCACCAAGAAGCTTTTAATGCAGGATAATTGAGCAGCAAACAAATAGAATCCAAACCAGGAAGAAGCAAAGTGTATCAGGATTGAAGCAGCAGTGAAACAAAAGGACAAGGAAAATAGCATTAGTTTATAAGTAGAAAGCACATGCTAATAATCATAATTTGCAAGGAATTTTCTTTTCCACACATAAAAAGACCTTGTCTTAGGCATTATCCAATGTTTGTTCTAATTTTGGAAAATGAAGGTGGAAAGAGAAAAATGAAATCACTCAAGTACTTTGTTTTGAAAATTACTCAAGTGAAAAATTACTTCCAATTACGATTCAAGGTATGGGTTAGGAGTGATTAAAAAATTATTTAGAAATGCAAAGGATAGCCAAAAGTTATTCATCCTTTAAATTCAAGTGGTATAAAAATATATAACACTCATGCACTATTAAATATTAGTTCTGCATGCCATGAAAACGCTTAACACTATGTAGAAATTCAGTCTGTTTCTTCTACAAAAAGAAAGAAGGAGTTTACTGAGCACTTAAGTCAAGCACTGTGCAAAGAGCTTTCATAGAGACATCAACAAAGCGGCAAAAACCAAAGAGAACAATAAAATTAAGTTAGACAAAACTTTCCTAGGACCCACTAGTATCAAGCATAGCATCTAGAGCTACTAGTCTCCAGGAAGATAGAAGATCAAATTCTTGAACGATTAACTTGCAATCAATCAAAAGAAACACGAAAAAGACTGCTGACTATCTATCTAGTAACTAAATAAACAATATGACATTAAACATCACCTACAGACAAGTGTTTTGGTCTCCCCTGGCAGGAAAGAGCCCTTAGTTCTCTTCCCTTCATTTCAAATACCAAGCATGGATCTGTATCAGAACTAAAGCAACAACAAAACCAGATAATTCCCACTGATGACGTTATTGTTTGGTCTTATTTAAAGGAAATGGGGAGTCTTACTTAACTGGTTTTGCATTCACCCTCCAAAAAAGCTGCCGTTGTTTGCTTGGAGTTTGTGTTGTCTCCCAGAGGGAAAATAAGCTTGGCCCTGTTACTTTCCTAAGTGAAGGTTATTTCACAATGCATAAAATTATGTTCTAATTCCTCTAAAGGCATGTGCTTTATTTATTTTTCGGTAGCTGCCCATTTAAGCTCATTCTTCTATAAACGCATTTCAGTTTCACTGATAAAACTTAAAAAAAAAATACAGTTTTAGGGACAATGAAGTAATTGTGCTCAAATCCTTATTACTGAAATGGCCATGTTAGTATAGCTAGCAAGCATGTGGAAAGAGATTAAAACGTTTGTGGCAGGCAACTTCTAAAATGACCACAGTGATCCCCACTTTTTGGTGTATAATTCCTTCTCTTTGAGCATATACTGGATGTGCTGAGTTGCTTCTAATAATAAGAATACGGCAGAAGTGAAAATGTCATTTCCAAAATTAGACTGTTAACAAGACTATGACTTCCGTTTTGTTTGGGGTCTCTTTCCCTACTCTCGCTCTGCCCCCAGACAGATCATCTTGGGGAAAACCAGCCACTGAGTCATGAGGCGATCGTGCAGAAAAGCCCAAAAAGGAAAGGAATTGAGGTCCTGACCAGCCTTCAGTGAGCCTGGAGGTGGCTCTTCCATCTCCCCTGACACCCTCAGCAGTAGCTCCTTCCCCAGTCCCTCGACCATACAAAAGGCTGTGAACTAGAGACAGCCAGATGCTCTCAGATTCCTTACTCACAGAAACTGTAAGGTATTAAATGCTTGTTTTCTACCACTTTACTTGGAAATGATTTGTTATATATCAATAAATAACTAAGACAATACTGGAAAATTGAAGGAGGTTAGGAAACTGACAGAGACAACTATGGCATACTTTACAAATGCTTCATAGGCATCTTTGGGAAAATCTTCCTGTATTGATACAAATAAGTATCAGCTTCCCTAGACTGACCAGTAACTTCCTAAAGGAAAGCAACGGTTCTAACCATATATATGTAGCCAAGAGTATTTAATTTCACAGGGCCAGTCACATTTGACGTTCTCAAGCTGGTCTTCTATTTAGGATAAAGGTTAAGTTCAATTTCATTGTACAGCTGCATATAATTCTTAAATTATGTTGATTAAAAGCACTATGTCATGTGCACAGCTATACGCCTTGCATGTTTACTAGCAGGAAAAAACCCTTAGCATATAAGCAACTTCTAAACAACTTATTTCAAACTATGTTTTCTGCAGTATTTGCTCAGGCATATCTGTGTCATATAAACCTGGTTCTACTGGATTAACCCAGTATTTTTTTCCAGACTGAGGCACTGGAGAATAAGCAAAGTAAACACTATCCACTCTTATCATCGATCTATCATCTATCCATGGACCCACCCATCCAAATAGCCATTCAGTGCCTACTATACAGACAGGCGTCACTTTAGGCGCCGAGGAACAGAGCAGTGGACAGCACAATTCTGCCCTTGTGGCAGCTACATCTAGTGGGAAAGATAAACAGAAGCATGATAACCAAGTAACATTTTGTTGTATATTATACAGCATAAACACTAAGGAAAAATAAGCAGAAAATGAAGACATATAAAATGTTAGGGAAGATGGAGCTGAAGTTTTAGATAGGGTGGCCTAAGGAAGCGTCACTACAAAGTTGACTGAATAAAATGAGGGAACTTCCCATCAGGACATAAAGGGGGAGAGTATTCCAGGGAGCAGGAAGATCGAGATTAGAGTAGAGGACTTGGATGGGAGCAAGTCTGGAGAACAGAGAGAAGGCCAGAGGACTGGGGTACAATTCAAGTTGGACAGCGGTGGATGAAGTCAATGAGGTGAACAGCTGCAGGACTCTATGGGACCTGGCCAAGACTTCTGTTTTATTCTGGCTGAGTTGGGAAGCCACTGGATGGTCCTGAGAAAAGGAGTAACATATATGGGAACGTTATAATAGGACTACTCCAGCAGCTGTATTGAAAATAGATCAGAGGGATGAGGGTATTATCAGTTCAGAAGTTACAGCAATATTATAGAGGAGACATGATGGAAACTTGGACCAAGATGGGAGCAGTAAGAGGGGCAACAAGTGGCTAAATTCTAAATATATTTTGAAGGTGAGGTCAACAGAATTTCCAAATAGGCCAAGTATGAGGTAAAAGAAAAAAGGAATCAAAATGAAGTCAAGTGTTGGACTTTGAGCACCTGGAAGGATGGAACTGCCGTCATCTGAGATGGAAAAGACAGTAAGACAAGCTCATTTACAGGGAGAAATGTAACTACAATCATCCCTTGGTATCCAGAGAGAACTGGTTCTAAGACATCCCCCACCCCCACCCCAGAGCAATACCAAAATCTGCGGATGCTCAAGTCCCTTATTTAAAATGGTGCAATATTTGCACATAACCCATGTACATCCTCCTATACACTTTATATCACCTCTAGATTACTTATAATATCCAATGTAAAGTTAATACTAAGTAAATAGTAGTAAATACAATGAAAACACTACAAATCCCATGGATGGAGGAGCCTGCTGGGCTGCAGGCCATGGGGTCACTAGGAGTCGGCCAGGACTGAGCAACTTCACTTTCCCTTTTCACTTTCATGCATTGGAGAAGGAAGTGGCAACCCACTCCAGTGTTCTTGCCTGGAGAATCCCAGGGATGGGGGAGCCTGGTGGGCTGCCATCTCTGGGGTCACACAGAGTCAGACACGACTGAAGCGACTTAGCAGCAGCAGCAGCAGCATGCGGCAACTTCAAGTTTTACTTTTTGGGACTTTATGGAATTTTTTTCCCCAAATATTTTCCATCTGCAGATGGCTGGATCCATGGATGCAGAACTCTCAGTTTTATATGGAGGGCCAACTGCCTCTCAGTTTGGAACAGGTTAAGTTTAAAATGTCTGTCAGACATCCAAGTCAAAATATCAAGTAGGCAGCTGGACATGCAGACCTGCATGAACATGTACACGTACAGCGAATGGTTTAGGCTGGTAAGGAGATAGTATAAATCATCGTACGTGTGAGAGTTAGCGTATACGATCTGAATGGCTTCATCACAGGAGATGAAAAAATGCTCCAGAAGCAGGCACAGAAAACATATAATGGAACAACAACAGGACCAAGAGTTACTCTGAAACATTACAAACAGAAGCAGAAGACACAAGGAAAATAAGGTCACTTCAGAAACCTTTCCCAGAAGGATGTGATGTAGATAAAAAGGCACTAAACTGAGACGCAAGCAAAATCATCTCTCAGAATTATTTGCAAGTGACGCTAACTGGGAAACGAGATATTACTAAAGATTACATATTAATTTAACCAAGTAACTGACATAACTGAAGACTTCTGCACACCACTGACCTACACACTACACTTCTTATTCTTACTGCTTTTAGGACTTGGGCTTAATTTGTGCAGTTCCATGTTGTGTAACACACAAATAAAGACAATATGGAAATACTGATGTTGAAATGCTCTGTACAAGTACCTTTTACAGATGGCTAACAAACACATGAAAAGATGCTCAGCATCACTCATTATCAGAGAAATGCAAATCAAAACCACAATGAAGTACCATTTCACGCCAGTCAGAATGGCTGCTATCCAAAAGTCAACAAGCAATAAATGCTGGAGAGGGTGCGGAGAAAAGGGAACCCTCTTACACTGCTGGTGGGAATGCAAACTAGTAGAAACTAGTAGAGCCACTATGGAGAACAGTGTGGAGATTCCTTAAAAAACTGGATATAGAACTGCCTTATGACCCAGCAATCCCACTGCTGGGCATACACACCAAGGAAACCAGAACTGAAAGAGACACATGTACCCCAATGTTCATCGCAGCACTGTTTATAATAGCCAGGGAAGCAACCTAGATGTCCATCAGCAGATGAACGGATAAGAAAGCTGTGGTACATATACACAATGGAGTATTACTCAGCCATTAAAAAGAATACATTTGAATCAGTTCCAATGAGGTGGGTGAAACTGGAGCCTATTATACAGAGTGAAGTAAGCCAGAAAGAAAAACACCAATATAGTATACTAACGCATATATATGGAATTTAGAAAGGTGGTAACGATGACCCTATATGCAAGACAGCAAAAGAGACACAGATGTATAGAACAGTCTTTTGGACTCTGTGGGAGAGGGAGAGGGTGGGATGATTTGGGAGAATGGTATTGAAACATGTATAATATCATATATGAAACAAATCGCCAGTCCAGGTTCAATGCATGATACAGGATGCTTGGGGCTGGTGCACTGGGATGACCCAGAGGGATGGTACGGGGAGGGAGGTGGGAGAGGGGTTCAGGATGGGGAACACATGTACACCCGTGGAGGATTCATGTTGATGTATGGCAAAACCAATACAGTATCATAATGTAATTAGCTTCCAATTAAAATAAACAAACTTATATTAAAAAAAAATTAAAAGCTAGCCACTCTTCTTGGCTTTTGTTAAGAGAACCAAAATACTACTAAAATTTCAAAACATCCAGGAACAACTTCTCAGCTTCTTCAGAAAAAGACCACTAAGGTGTGATAGAACAAGGTCCTCTGGGCAACTCAGCATGTTTACCATCACCCTCTGAGCAATGTGCACACAGTTGTCATCTCGACTTTTTTATCATTTAAATAAATTCTCTACTTCGGCAGAAAGCATGAGCTGACAAATGATAAAAGAGTAAAATGCCTGGAATTTCTTAACTTAGAATTCATTAGTATATTGTATGCATAGTAAATGCTAACAGTACTTTAAAGAATGAAATATACCCATTATCTAAACCTTTACTGATTTTAGGTTAAAAATTTCAGGAAAAGAGCATAATGCAAAGAATGCGATTTTCTTTTGATGTATTTCTAAGTATTTGCCACGTCATCCATAATTTAGCATAAAGCCTGTGATCTTTAAGAAACATAAAGGGAGAAGCAGAAATTCATAATCACGCCCTCCATTCTGAGAGACCCCTCGGTCCTAACAACCTGGACAGAGGGGCCTGGCAGGCAGCAGTGCGCGGGCGGCAACAGCATCAAGCGTGGCTGAGCGACGAATCAACAGACAGCAAAACATCTGTCGAGCTCAAGAGAAAGTCCAAATGGCTTATCCACCACCGATATGAGCAGAGTTCAAAGCAGACTCGCAAGCAGATGGCACCTCTTTCCCCAGTCCTGCTGATCAAGTTGTACTCAGAAGCGATCCTGCTTCAGTGGGCTCCCAGAAGCCACGATTCTAAACAAGGGTTATATAAAGCATCTTGAGACTGCTCTCCTTAGCGTTATCTTCGGCTTCCTTAGAGTAAGCCACTTTAGTGAGGAGTATACTATGCAGCTGAAATCTTTTTGTCCTATAAACAGGACTCATTACACTTAAATAAATTTTTTCATATTCCTACAATCATTGGCAAAACATACATGTCCACATTTTATTCCTGAGTTTCACAGGAGAAATTCTAAGGGAATTTTTTTCTGTGACTAGAGTTTATCACTGTTAAAGAATATGATCCAATCTGGCAGGCAGTTGCATTTTTGATACAGCAATTTCACTACTAGGAATGTATACTAAGATGATCATTCAAAATGTTTAAAAACATGTGTTCAAAGATATTTATCACATCATTTATAGTAAATGATATACTTAAACATGGAATTAAATAACTAATAATATATTCATATAATAAAATACTATATAGTCATTATAGTTTGGTTTTATTTTTTCAGGGACTGAAAAAAATCCATTACATATTGGCTTTTAAAAGTAGGTTATATGAATCACTTTGTTGTACAGCAGAAATTAACACAACACTGTAAATCAACTATACTTTGGTTAAAATAAATTTTTCTTAAAGTACTGATACAGAAATTTGTATGCTATGACCCCACTTTTATAAAATTTCATGTGTAAGATATACACGTGAATACACTTAAGTGAAAGTCGCTCAGCTGTGTCTGACTTTTGCAACCCCATGGACAATACAGTCCATGGAATTCTCCACGCCAGGATACTGGAGGAGGTATCCTTCCCTTCTCCAGGGGATCCTCCTAATCCAGGAATCAAACCTAGGTCTCCCGACTGCAGCCAGATTCTTTACCAGCTGAGTCACAAGCGAAGCCCAAGAATACTGGAGTGTGCAGCCTATCCTTTCTCCAGTGGATCTTACCAACGCAGGGATCCCACCAGGGTCTCCTGCATTGCAGGTGGATTATCTATCAACTGAGCTATTGGAGAAGCCCTGAGAGCTGAGCACTTAAGAAAGAGGCCACCAAAATAATAACAGTGGTTATCTCTAGAAAATAAATTTTATTTACTATATTTTTCATTATTGTTTAATTATGCCACATTGTTATATATTATTTTTATAATAAAAAAGATTAAATGTATTAACATATTGGCCAAATGAAAATGCAATTTTTAAAGTAAGCTTTTCAATTTACATTAGCTACTTTTTGTACTAACAGAATCATCTAAGATTAAACATAGTAGAAAATGTATTTTAAGAATTAACTTGAAACCCTAAAGAAATACAAAAATGTTAACATTTTGAACATGGCACCATGTATTACTCACTGTCTCTTGAACTTCAGCAACTTCTGAACATGGCAAGATCTAAAAAGAAGACAAATTTTCTCAGGAGTGATTTAACTTTGTATACCTGAATCTGAATCTGGAGAGCACTCACAGTTTATAGAAGGAATTAAGTGCTTCATTAATCATTTAAAAAGTGACAAAAAAAAAAAAGATCAATAGTATGTTTACACTGAAACTAAACCTTTCTAAAATTTTTCCAAGACTTCAGGAAATTACAGTCAATCTACCAACCTGTCAAGTCTTCTCCGGCATGTTTTGGGACTTTTTCCCAATTCTTAAACTCCTTGCATATACTTAATTATATCAGCCTTTCCACCACACAAGCCCTCTCTTCCTTTAGTTTCTAAAACACTCCACTGTTCTGGCTTCCTTTCTCCTAATTTCCCACCTCCATTCTGTCCTTCCACTCAATAAAACGCGTGAGCTTCACCGATCTCAGTCCTCAGCTATCTGTTCTCTGTTCTTTTCTTCCTATCTGCTCTCTTACTGCAGGTTCCAATCATACTCAAGGCTCATTTGCTATCTTTACTCAGACAACTTCCAAGTTTTTTCTTCAGACCTAGCCTATTCCAAAAACTTTATCCTAAAACATTGCTACCTGTATGTTCAGACATTATTGCAAATTAACTTCTGGTTCTAAAACTCTGTTAACAAACTTTAGTATTTCCAGATCCCTCTGTACTCCTAGAAATTGCCAAAGACTCCAAAGAGTTGCTGTTTATATGGATTATACCTATTCATATTTGCTGAATTAGAAATTAAAAGTGAGAAATTCACTATCTTTGCTAGCTGATCATGGGCAAGTCACAGTGATAAGTCAAGTTGACAGTATACATACTTTTCCATAATCATGTGATGAAATGGCATTTTACCTCTGTAGTCTCCTCCCTAAAACCCAATCTAATCATCAAAAAAGCATCAGACAAATCCCAGTTGAGTGACACTGCAAAATATCTGACTAACACTCCTCAAAAATGTCAAGATTACAGAAAACAACTAAAGTCTAAGAAATTTTAACTGCTAAGAGGACCTTATGGAGATGTGATGACTAAATGTAAAGTGCTACCTGATGGGATTCATACACATAGAAAAAGAATATTAGGTAAAAACTAAGGACATCTGAAACAAAGAGCAAAATATGGACCTCAGGTAACAATGTATCAGGATGGATTCATTAACTGTATCAAATGTACCATACTAGTATGTTAATAATAGAGGAAGGAAACTGAGTACAAGCTATATGGAATTCTTTATGTTCACAATTTTTCTGTAAGCCTAAAACTCTTATTTAAAAAAATGAAGCTTATTTAAATTAAAAAACCACTGCTTAGGAAAAAAATTAAGAAAATTTGGAAACACAAGAATACACAAGCATACACTCCATTAGCCAGCAGAGGAATGACATCACACTTCAGGCAGTCTTGGGTAAAAAGTGCACTAGACGTTCACGAGAACGAGAAACAAAGCAGATAACATCAAGTACCAGGTAATTACTACAGAAATAATTCAGCCCTCACAGACCCTCTGAAAAGATCTTGAGCTCCACAGTCCTGAGAGCATGCTGAGAAAATCTCCAAACATAATGGTAATACAAAAGATTTCTGACTTGGAATTTCTGCTGAAGTACTGTATAAAACACTGGTTATTTCTTCTACTTTTTCAAAGTTAACCCTTTCTCTAATTTAGCTCCCCAAACTTATTAGAGTCCCATCATATACCTGGAAAATGTTTACATTATTCAACTTATAAGAGAATTAAGAATAACTTTTAAAAGTTAAAAAAAAAAAAAAAAGGAAGACATACTAAGAATCTAAGCACTCAAACAATAGAAAATACTGAGTAATATTTTCCCACTTGGGCAGTTCAAACATTATAAATATTTAAGTGTATTTAAGTACTGCTATTAATTTATGCTCCTATTGAAGTAACAGATCTAAGTGATGATCATCAATGGCCATAAAATTTTTTTGAAGTACTGATACATAAATTTATATGCTATGACCCCACTTATAAAATCTCATGCATAAGATATACACATGAATACACTTAGGAAAGAGGCCTCCAAAATAATAACAGAGGTTACCTCTAGAAAATAAATTTTATTATATTTTTCTTAAATACTGCTTAAATATGCCACATTGGCATGTATTACTTTTATAGTCAAAAAAGATTAAATGTATTTACATATTAGGCAAATGAAAATGGATTATATGCCTCCTGATAGTAATACACAACACCATCAATGAATTATTCTTGTCAAAAAAAAACAACCTGAATCTGAGCAAGCCTCAGGTTAAACTATCCACCTACCAATTTGCAAGAAATATAAGTAACTGAAGAACACATTAAATAATGACCATGGGGGAAAATCCAGATTGTAGGAAACCTACAGGACGACTACCTTATTTCTTCAGTAAATTGAAAATAAAAATTAAAACTGAAAAGGAAAAATCAAGAACAGATGCAGGAGAAACTGAAAAGATTTAAAAAGACAAAGTGACTTATCAACCAAGCCCAATACAAAGAATAAAACTAAATTTAAGCAATAACTAAATATTTGATATTAAAGAATTACTCTTTTTTTTAGAGTAAGAATGGTATTTATGGTTAAAGTTTTAAAGCAAAGTCTTTATATTTTAGAGATTATACTGAAATACTTATGAATAAAATGATGCATATGGGATTTTCTCAAAAAAAATATGAGGTGGGAAGGCAGGAGTATACATGAACAAGACTGATCTGAACTAATAATGCTGAAGATGAGTGATGGGTACATTAGGGTTCATTACACTAGTTCACCTTATTTTTTAAACACGCTTGAGGGCACTCCCTACTGGCCCAGCGGCAAGGACTCCGCCTGCCGGTGTAGGGCACATGGTCCAAGAAGATCCCACATGCCATGGGGCAGCTAAGCCCACAGACACAGTTACGGAAGCCCACGCGCCCTAGAGCCCATCCTCTGCAACGAGAGAAGCCACCGCGATGAGAAGCTCACACCGCAGCCCGAGAGCAGCCCCCGTCTCCAGGAATGGAGAAAGCCCTCATGCGGCAAGGGAGACCCAGCACAGCCAAATACACACACACACGCATTCAAAACTTCACACAATAAAGGCTGCAAGGAAGGTCTCTATTATCATTCTTGTATGTGTGATTAAACGGTTATAGTCAGCAAACGGTTATTAGGAAGATGAAGCTATTTTAAAGTAAAAGACAAGGAGTATGTAGGCAATAAATTGGTGACTAAAATGTCTAGTTATTTCATTATTTTACATAAGAAGATCTCTGCCACCCAAGAATTCACCTAATTTAGGAGCTTAATCTAACTGGCAATTCCTTAGGTGAGATGCCCCACCCGACTACCTGATTTTGGATTATTTGGCAATAGGGCCCACTTCACTAGGCTGGGATGCACCAGAGGTTAGTACTATGACGATGGTGCGTAGAATAATGGTCTCCCCAAAAGGTCCACATCCCAGGAATTCCCTGGCAATCCAGTGGTTAGGACTGCGGGCTCACACTGCCAAGGGCTCGATCCCTGGTCAGGAAACTAAAATCCCACAAGCTCAGCTGCCAAAAAAAAAAGGCAACAACAAAAAAAAAGATATTAGAATCTGTGAATGTTTAGAAGCCTTAGGATCTGTGAATGTTAATCATATGAGGCAAAGGACTCTGCAGATGTGATTAAGTCAAAAATCTTGAGAGAGAGCAATTATTCTGAATTACCTGAGTGGACCCAAAGTAATTCCAAGGGTCCTGACAAGAAGGAGAGTGTAGCAGGAGGCGTGACAACGAAGGCCAGAGGCTGGACGGGGGGAGGAAGCCACGAGTCAACGGAAGACTGCTTCCTCCAGGTGTCCACAAACAGAAACGGACAGTCCCCTCAGAGCCTCCAGCATGAACACAGCATCTTGTTTTTAGGCTTCTAATATCCAGAGCGCCAAGATAATCAGCTACTGCTACTTTCAGACTACATTTGTGGCAACCTGTGGCAGCAAGGGAACCAGCACAGGAGCTGAGCTGCCTTCTGAGAAGCGGAGCTTCCCATAACTACGTGAGTTCATGCCGAGGCTGGACGACCTCAGTCAGGGGGTACTGTGGACAGAATTCTTACATTAGACAGACTATTAGACTAAACGATCTCTAAGTTTCCCACAAAGACTAAGGGGGAAAACTAGCCACAGGACGCAGAGGTTTGCAAAAGGCTCTGCGGATAGCATAATCTTTGTTAAAGTTGAGAAGAAAAGGCCTCTCTGAGGCAATCCTGAAGTATATAAGCATTAGCCAAGCACTTAGCAGGGAGGTTTCAAAGGGTATTCAAATGTTAGATGAGCATATGTACCAAATTTGGTGACCCATTTATTATAGATAAGAAACTTCACAGCCTTTCTCCCTCCATTTCCACTTAGGGCTGAGAAGGGGGATCTAATAACAACCAAGTGCCATTGTACAAGAATACTTTATGAGCATTAATTGACATATAGATAATTTATCATTAGACTTGAACGCATAACTGTCTTAAAGGTCAGTTATTGAGACACTGTGCACCAAAAATACTGTCCTTTTAAATCCAGGAGATCTTTCCAATCCAGGGATCAAACCCAGGCCTCCCTCATGGCAGACAGATTCTTTACCATCTGAGATGCCAGGGAAGCCCCCAAACAAAAACATACAAGATACTAAATCAATAATGGTAGTGAAGAAACAAATTAATGGTACGGTTGACCCTTGAACACGTAGGTGTGAACTACACAGTTCCACTTACAGGCAGACATTTTTCAACAGGAAATACTTCAGTGCTACAAATCCGTGGTTTGTTGAATCGCAGATACCAAAGAACCATGGTTCCGTACCAAGTGTCAGAAGCTCTACCCCAACCCATCTCCAAACATTCAAGAGTCAACTATATTTAAACAAGAGAATAAAAACAACCACCTTTAAAATCTGTGACCTGATCAAAAATAATACAAAAATAGGCAGTTTAATTCATTTACATGCCATATACCTGTATACATACATGCCAAGCTGTATGTTGTCATCAAATGTTACATATATATAGAAGCCGTACTTCTTAGAATGTGATTTAAAGCGCTCAGTAAATGGTAATAAAATACCAATTTTACTTTATGAGCACTAAATCATAGTAATCAGTAAAAATTCATCTAGTAAATATAAAACTCTAAGTTTCAGGAAGCTGGGTCATCTGCAGGCCCCTCAAGAAGATACTTATTCATTTACTACATTCTAAGAATTACTGAGCTAAATCATCCTCGCCGTTCTTTCCACTTCAGAAAGCATATGACTCAAAGTGTCCAATTTAAATTAGAATCTTAGGAGTTTCTCAACTGAGAGTTCCTAATAATACTACAAAGATTTCTACACGGTTTTAAATTTTTATTCTCTTCTAAAAAGTCATTTATATAATCGATTTTTAATACAACAAAATATCTCAACCTTTAATAGACTTTATAACTTAGTTTCCTCTGGTAATAGCATAGCATACAAGATATTCAAAAGACAGGACTTTCCTTAATTTAAACAATTTTTTTAATATACTTCACTTATTTGGTTTACCTCAATCTATTCATAAATATTTGACCCCTGCACTTAAAGAATTTCTCAGTGGTTAATTTCCAAAGTGTTATGAGTTCTGCACTTTTACAAAATATTTTAATACATATATTAAATGTAAACGTGTTCTGAAGTATCCTGAGTATAAAGATTGAATTCGTATTTTTTAGTATTTACTACCTAAGACATACAACACTACCACAAAAACGGAACTATAAACAACAAATAAGCAAGTGAATTTTTTAAAAATAGAAAGCATAATCTCATGTAGGACAAGAAAACTGAACAAGTGGACACTAAAGTCAACTGAATCCCAGCTTTCACCACCTCCAAGACTACAAGTAGTCTCAATCAGCATCTGTATCTCTCACTCTTCTAAATCGTCTCAAATCCTGCTTCCAGATTCATCCTGTCCACCTTCATAAAACTATTCAGTGACACACCACTGCCTACAGAATCAAGTTCAGAATCCCTGGTTTGGCACTCAAAGACTTCCATAAGTTTGGTCTCTATCTGCCACACTGATCATTAGTCTTATAAACAACATTCAGTTCAGTTCAGTCGCTCAGTCTTGCTGCGACCCCATGGACTGCAGCACGCCAGGCCTCTCTGTCCATCACCAACTGCCAGAGTTTACCCAAACCCATGTCTATTGAGTCAGTGACGCCATCCAAACATCTCATCCTCTGTCGTTCCCTTCTCCTCCTGCCCTCAATCTTTCCCAGCATCAGGGTCTTTTCAAATGAGTCAGCTCTTCACATCAGGTGAACAAAATATTGGAGTTTCAGCTTCAACATCATTCCTTCCAATGAACACCCAGGACTGATCTCTTTAGAATAGACTGGATGGATCTCCTTGCAGTCCAAGGGACTCTCAAGAGTCTTCTCCAACACCACAGTTCAAAAGCATCAATTCTTCGGTGCTCAGCTTTCTTCACAGTCCAACTCTCACATCCATACATGACCACAGGAAAAACCATAGCCTTGACTAGACGGACCTTTGTTGGCAAAGTAATGTCTCTGCTTTTTAATATGCTGTCGAGGTCGGTCATAACTTTCCTTCCAAGGAATAAACAATACTACCTTCCAATTTTTCTATGTGTTTCCCCCTGAATAAACCCTGTGCAATTAATTCCGCCTTTCACCTTGTCTCTTGCCATCCTCCCTTTCTAGAATGTTCTCCTTGCTCATTTTCAATCCCGTGACCCCTATACCCTATTCATGTGTGTTCTCTTAAGAAACCTTTTCACAACTTGTGTAACTATGCCTTACGTCCCTCATCTGACACTTAGTAAATGCTCATTACTGCCTTATCTATCCATCCCTCTATCTGGTTTTCTTAAAATAAACATAATTCAGACAGACTACATTTTATATCTCTTAACATCCCCTTCACTGGCCACAGCACTTTGTATAAGACTGCACTCAAAAGAAGCTAACTAATACTACAATACTATCTTAAAAACTAGTGCACACAATTAGGTTTTATACAACACTGCCACCACATACTGACATGTTGGTTTATATTTTCAAAGAACTTTCTGGTTTCACTAGATCATACTGTCCCTGTCAAGTAGGCAGGATGAGTATTCTTGTTTATGTATTTTTCATTTGCCTCAATATTTTAAATAGTAAAAATGAGATTCAGAGAAAGTGCAAATCCAAAATTACTCAACAGTGCAGGACTTTTAAAAATGTATTTTGTTGCCTCTTCTGCCTCTAATTATTTATATTTTTGGAGAAAATGCTGAATACTAATAGTTATATTAACAATAACCATACTAGCTTTTATTTACTGGGTATTTATAATGTGCACAGATGTGTAAAAAGGAATTTTATAGATATATTATCTCAATTAAAACTCAAGTAAATATTAAGTAGTATTACTACTAATCTTTATTTAAAACGCAAGGAAAATTGGAAACGCTGAGAATGTAACTAAGTGACAAAGCTCAGATTTTAAAACACAACCAAATATCTACAAAGCCCATGTTCTCATCCACCTCTCTTGGATCTAAACTAACTAGCTTAGGCCATGCAGTTCAAAGGTGATATTTCATTAATAGATAACTCAAAGGTGGACCTCAAGATTAGTTTCGAATAGAGAAAATTTCAGCAGTTCACATTGAAATCAGTGGTATTACTGTTTCTAAAATAAGCGAGAATATTTCACTGAAGAAACAATGAAGTGCAAGAAGAAAATTGATCTCATTGTGTTTTAAGGAACTTGCTCTAACCTCTCAATATCAATAGAATTAATAATAAAAAACAAATAAAACTTCAGCAGTACAGTGCAGACATTCCGGTATAGAATTTAATACTATCTACTTAGGTACTAAGTTTAAAAAGATAACAATAAATTTTAAGCAATTCTATCCAGAAAGACAGGTATGATGTAATCAACATGTTAGTGGCAAAGGAAAGTGTTCAGAGATAGACCTCAGTTGCATCATTTAAGCTGTAGCTTTTAGAGAAGATAATTAACTTCCCTGAGCCTATTTCCCTGTCTTTAAAAGTGAGGATAAGCAAATATCTGTTGCAAAGACAGTCTGAAAAAGTGTATACTCAGAAAACAGCAATTGCTATTACTGATATTAATATCATAACCAAAAGATTTAAAAGATTTTAGCCAAAAATGAACCTTCAGGAAGTCCATTAGCTTTAAATAAGAAAATATTTATGGTAAAGTAAATAGTATGCTCCAAGAAAGGCTTTCATCTTTTTTTTTTTTTTTGGAAGACATAGTGAAAACAAAATAACCTACCATCAGTTTTCCATTTAAAATCGTCGTTACGATAATCTTCTTCATAAACCAAGTTCCGTCCATGTCCATTTTATTCTCTATTGACAAGCTATCATTTTAAAGTTTAACTTTTTTTGACCATTAAAGAAACAAGTTTGAACCAGAAATTCAGGAAAGGGCGGGACCACGTTAACACAAGCAAGCAGAACTTCATTTTGCTGTCAATCATTACTGACCCTACATTAGAGCCTGAACAAAGAACACTCACCGAATTAAAAGTCACAAACGTCTCAATCTAGTAGTGACTTTCAACCTCACAGTAGCATGAAAGAAAAGCTGGCCTCTGCATCATTCCAATATTGTAACTCTGTCAGAGAATCTACCACCTAACAAGCCACACAGCTATCAGCTGGCGACATTTTACCCACTGGCACCTTTAATTTAGGTAGTACAAACATTTCTAATAAAGAGTCTATAAATTAGTATTTAATGGCATCTTTAAAACTGAAACAGGAAAAATGAAAATGAAATGATCCTTGGGCAAAATGTTTCTATGCATGACAAAGCATCATTTAATTTACCCCACTGGTTAATTTTTACTTTTTTAATTACTAGAGAAGGTACACTTATAACCACCACCCATACCTAAGTGTTTTAATTTCAGAATACAATTCAATCACAGGCAGCAATACTTATTAAATCTTCACACTTCTATAGAAAGAGTATGTATGGCAACATATATTAATAATTATATCTTAATTCTTTCATTCTGTCCCCAGCTGCACAATTTAAGATTTACAGACATTTGATTTTTTCAATTGTGAATAACCTCTTGATTTCAATAGACAAAGTTTCTTGAGGAAAACACGAACACAAACTATTATATCAATATATGGCCAGGGAAGCAAGGAAAAAGAGGCAGGATAGGGTGGAAGTGGCAGAAAACTGGGGTATGCTTCAACAAGCTTTAAACTACCTATAATTTTTATATCGACTTTTTGGAAGTTCGTTTTAAACACATTTTAAAAATAAAATGATGGCTTAAATCAAACACTTCCCAAGATAGATGGTAGTACCTTATTATGCTGTATTTGAATCACTCACCAAAATTCGGTCAGGTTCTCCATCTGCCAAACTTGCCTCCATAGTGAAAGAAGACAGGTTTACACTTCTCTTTCCATTAATGTTTAGCCATCCTGTAAACTTGGAAATCCTGGAAGAAGAAAATCATACACATTAGTTCTGGTATAAAACTGTGATAAGTGGAGACTAAAACATCAAGTATACAAGGATGGAGGTATCATTTTAGGCTGAGCTTATCAGGAAAAATCAATAACGGAGAAACAGATTTTGACATGGGCCTTGAAGAACGGTAAAAGTTCAGAAAAAAATGAACGACAACATTCCAAGTGAAGAGGAAAAGCAAGAGCCAGGTTAAAAATATGAAACTGTTCAAAATTGGAAAAGATGCCAAAACCTACTTATAATTGAGGAAATAAAATTAGATTCTTTTTCATTATTACACTGGCAAAAACTAAAGTATGCTACCATCCAATGTTGGCACAAATGTAGGAAAACAGATGTTCTCACTTTTGTGAATAGAATATAAATGGAAACAATTTAGGAGAGGACAATTTAATGAGAGAACATAATATATAAAAAACTTTGTGCTTCTGAATTTTTCATTTTTACAATGAATATCTATTATTTTTATACTTATTTTTTATTTTTAAAAGTCTTAGAATTATGTCTTCACAAGCCTTTTCCTTTGAGCTTTTTAACTAACAAAGCCTCCAAGATGAACTCCTATAATAATTATATATATCCAGAAGTCTCTAATAATCTAATAATTCTTTCTTAAAACAATTAACAAAATTAAAACCAAGAAATAGGTAGATTTCTAGTCATTTCTTGGAGTTCCAAATCATTTTCTTGTTTTTGCAAGTATAAAAGGCTGCACTGAAATATAAATACAGGATGACCATCCTGTGCATACGAGTCAGCATCTTTCTTCAGCCAACCCTGTCACTGTCCAATGGGCTCACAAAGTTGCCACGGTGGGAGGGATGAAGGTTATGCATGGGCTCAGCAGCATGACCCTCCACTCACCAAGACAAATTTGGCTACTGCCACTGCTGAGTGCCAAATCTCCTGCAAGAGACCTACACTGAGTCCCCAATATGACACTGTTCCCTGGAGTGATCAGCCAGCTACCTGTGACAAGTTGATTACACTGGACTTCTGTCTCCCCTGATGGCTCAGATGGTAAACAATCTGGCTGCAGTGGGGGAGACCCAGGTTTGATCCCTGGGTCAGGAAGATCCCCTGGAGAAGGGAATGGCAACCCACTCCAGTATTCTTGCCTGGAGAATTCTAAGGACAGAGGAGCCGGAGCCTAGAGGGCTACAGTCCATGTGGCCACAAAGAGTCAGACAAGACTTAGCAATTAACACACTATCATGGAAGGGGCAGTGCTTTATTCTAGCTGAAATAGATACTCACTCTGTGTATAGATTTGCCTTTCCTGCACAGAATGCTTCTGCCAAAACTACTATCCACAGACTTACAGAATGCCTTATCTACTTCCTCCTACTATTCTATAAAGCACTGCTGCTGATCAAGGAACTCATTTCAGATCCAAAAAAAAAAAAAAAAAAGCGTGGCAATGGCCCAAGGAATTCATTGGTCTTACTATAATCTCTATCATCCTAAAACAGCTGGTTTGATAGAACAGTGGCATGACCTTTTCAAGACTGATCCAGAACACCAGCCAGGTGGCAATATGCCGGGGTCCAGCCCCGGTGGATCCAGGGAATTCGAAGGGTGGACGGCGTTGGCGTGGAAAGACTTGTTTATTTATTAATATAAGATTAGATTAGGAAACTATAGTGTAGTAGGAAGATTAAGTGGAGGAAGAGGGCTGAATAGCTTGGTTTACGCAGAAGGCCAATAAAATTCCAGACAAGGAATTTGCACCATCTACGTTGGGCCACCGGCGCCCGCTTGAATATCTAAGGGTGCCTCGCCTTAAGCTCCCTTTCGTGCGGGTCTTAACAGCCAGGGCAAGTAAGTAGACCTGGCGAGCCTCCGCGCCCCAGGTGGAGATTCAGCCTGAATTTAAAGTAAAGAGCAGAGAGAAGGAAAGGGAGAGAAGAAGAAAGAGAGAAAAAGACACGGGTGGAGCCAGAGTCCCAAGAAACCAGGCCGAGAGACTAGTTCGAGAAGCTGGCCCGAGAAACTGGCCCCCGGCCCCTGGCCCCCTCCTTTATTGTTCAGAAGGCCTTTTATACTTTTGATAAAACATGGAGATCAATGGATAACACAAAATTATGTAGCGTTCGCAACCCAGATTCTTTCTGTATATCATTTTGTATACAAAAGGTCTCAGGTGATTTACATTATCTTCTGGCCAAGAGGCTTGTTAACACTTTTTGGCTCTCTTCCTTAATGAATGTTAATTTTGTTTCCCCTGAAGTGTTTTTCTTTAATCTGCATCTCCTTAAAGCATTAAAGTTACATCTCTATAGAACAAAGGTGCAGTGGGATAGAACAAAGAAGGTACTTAACTCAAAGATCTAATGTTGCTAATACCAGGTCTACTGCTTGTTTTTCTATATACCAACTATATCTAAAAATAAAGGATATGAAAATTTGGCAGCAAGCATTGACCCAAAAAATGAAACCTTTAATCAGTCCTATTCTGAAGGTTTTGACTCCTCGGAAGCCCCTACATTCCTAGGATGTTTTAAGCTTCCTGTGCCTCCTGCGGTCAGGAGGCCTCAAACAATCACACGCGCAGCTGTACGAGTCCTGCAGGCAGGCTAGAAAGCCATCAGAGGGTTTTTGGATTGAAACACTCTTTCAAATGCAGAAGACTAAAGCCCTGAATTGACTTTTTCCAGAAAATGTCAGAAGAGTGGAAAAGCAGAGCACAAAAGCCGGCAGATTTTTGTTGGGGTACATGCTTAGGAATTTCCAGAGGGGTCCCTGAAGTCTGAGCACGCCTTGCGTATGTCAGCTTCCTTCCTCATGACCTTGTCATGGGCGGGATTCCTCACACTGGCTCCCGGCAGCAATACCTTGCACGTCTGGGCAAAGATCCCCCAAAAGTTCTATGTGCTATGAACGTCCAATATATGGTGCTGCTTCTCGCATAGCCAAGATTCACAGGTCCAAGAATCAAAGAAGGAAACAGAAGTGACATCATTTATTGGCCCACAAGCAAAATTTTTATTATCATCACAATGTTGTTTTAGTTTCTGGTGTACAGCAAAGTCATTCAGATATAAATATATACACACACACACACATACATATTCTTTTCTGTTATGGCTTATTGGGGGATGTTGACTATACCTCCTTCTGCTATACAGTAGGACTTGGCTGTTTATCTATTTTATATAAAGTAGTTTGTATCTGCTAAGCTCAAACTCCTCATTTATCCGTCCCCCCATTCCCTTTCCTGGTTTAGTGACTGTAAGTTTGTTTTCTGTATCTGTGAGTCTGTTTCTGCTTTGTAAGTAAGTTCATGTCCTGTTTTAGATTTCACATATAGGTGGCATCAGATGGTATTTCTTTCTCCTTCTGACTTGCTTCACTTAGCGTGATAATCTTTAGGCCCACCCATGATGCTGCAATGGCATTATTTCATTCTTTTTTACAGCTAAGCAGTGTTTCATCGTGTATATATACCACCTCTTCTTTACCCCTTCATCAGTAGATGGACGTTTAGGTTGCTTCCATGTCTTGGCTGTTGTAAAATGTAATTAGAGTTTTCTCCAGACACATATCCAGGAGGAGCATCCCTGGATCATATGGCAATTCTGTTTTTAGTTTTCTGAGGAACCTCCATACTGTTTTCCATAGTGGCTACAGCAACTTACATTCTCATCAACAGTGCAGGCGGGTTCCCTTTTCTCCAGCATTTCTTATTTGTAGACTTTTCTTTAACAATGGTCAATCTGACCAGCATGAGGTGGTACCTCACTGTAGTTTTGATTTGCATTTCTCATACTTAGTGATGTTGACAATTTTTTCAGTGTCTATTAGCCATCTGTATGCCTTCTTTGGAGAAATGTCTATTTAGATCTTCTTCTCATTTTTTGTTTGGGTCAGTTTTTTTGTTACTGAGTTGTTATCAGCTGTTTGCATACTTTAGAAACTAGGCCCTTTTTGGTCGAATTGTTCACAAATATTTTCCCTAGTCCCTAGGTTGTCTTTTCACTTTGTTTATGGTTTCCTTTGCTGTGCAAAAGCTTACAAGTTTGATTAGGTTCCAGCTGTTTATTTTTGCTTTTATTTCTATAGTCCAGGGAGACTGACCTAAGAAAACATTGGTAAAATTTATATCATATAGAGTATGTTTTGCCTGTATTCTCTTCTAGGAGTTTAATGGTGTCATGTCTTACACTGAAGTCTTGAGGCCATTTTGAGTTTGTTTTAGTGTGTGGTGTGAGGATGTGCTCGAACCTCACTGCCTTACGTGCGGCTCTCACGCTTTCCCGGCGCCACTCACTAGTAAAATGCTGTCTCCTCTTCCCATGGCCTTTGCTCTGCTGGTCTAGAGGTCTTAGTCCCAAAGGAAGGAACGCTTCCACTGAACTGGAAGTTAAGCCTGCCACCTGGCCCCTTTAAGCTTCCTGTGCCTCTGAATCAGTGGGCAAAGAGGGCACTTACTCTGCTGGCCTGGGTAATTGACTCTAATTATCAAGGGGAAATGGGACCACAATGCCACAGTGGTGCTAAGGAGAGTACGTCTGGTTACTGGAAATCCCTAAGGGCATCTCTTAGTACTACCATGTCTTCTGATTAAATTCAACAGAAAACTTCAATAGCCCAACCTAGGCAGCACTACTACTGACTCAAACCCTTCAGAAACAGTTTGGGTCACTCCAGCAGTAAGGGACTATGGCTATCTGAGGTGCATGCTGAGAGCAAAGGGATACAAAAAGGGCAGTGGGAGAAGCAGTCTATAAACCTCAGATCCCACTACATTACCAGTTACTGTCATGAATATTTTTCCTTATTTTATTATGAAGGTTGTATATGGTGTGTTATATATGCTGTGTCGGAGAAGGCAATGGCACCCCACTCCAGTCCTCTTGCCTGGAAAATCCCATGGATGGAGGAGCCTGGTGGGCTGCAGTCCACGGGGTCGCTGAGGGTCAGACACGACTGAGCGACTCCACTTTCACTTTTCACTTTCACGCATTGGAGAAGGCAATGGCAACCCACTCCAGTGTTCTTGCCTGGAGAATCCCAGGGACGGGGGAGCCTGGTGGGCTGCCGTCTATGGGGTCGCACAGAGTCGGACACGACTGAAGTGACTTAGCTTAGCTTATATGCTGTGTATATTCATCAAATAACTGGTTTCTTCTCTCTTCTTATCATATAACATAACATACACTGACTTTACATCATAGTAGTTAATTACTCTTAACTTTATATCAATATTTAACTTATAGGATATAAAGGAGAGTGAACGTCACCCAAGGACTTTGCAACCTGCCCTGCAATTTCAGGCTTGCCAGCCCCCACAAGCACGTGAGCCAATTACTTAAAATAAATCCATCTCCTTATTCCCTTCTTTCTTTCTGTATATACGTTTATCTAATTCATTCTGTTTCTCCAGAGAAACCTGACTGATAAAATAAGTATGTGTGTATTCATATCTTATCCATACGGACATAGCTATATTTATCTCATTGTTCACTCTCACCACCTTCCATATGCTCCTCTGTATCTCCTCTTCCACAAAAGCTAAAAGGATGAGAACTCCATTTTACAAATCTTTAATCCCAGAATTCTGTATGTGATTCACATTCCGCAAATGCAATGCATTTACGCAGCATCTGGAAGGCAGAAGAGAGACAGAAACAAAGCCATTCTTCTGAATGCAGCAGCCACCTGGACTGTGACAGATATGAGGTTTCACAGTAATCACCGAATGCTCCCTGCCAGCTCCCTATGTTGGCACTACCTGCAAGCCGTATCAGCAGCAGCAGTGAAAGCTGACAACAGTCTTTCAAGCTCCACACCTACAGCTTTCCCAATAAATTTTAAGAATCTAATTCCCCTTACTAGTTTTCCTTTTGCTTTAAGTATCTATAGTGATTTGTTTTCCTCAATGAACCTGGCCTGACAAGAGTTTTTTAAAACTAATAATGAAAATATATTGTTTATTAGATAGTAATCAGTGTGGAGAAGAAAAATTAGGAAGGGAGCAATTATATGACATGTACAGTAACAGCGAGAATTTTAGATAAGAACGAATCTGAGTCCAAGATCTCAGTAACATGAGGGGGTGAGCTGCTCAAGTGCCTAGAAGACCCTTCCAGGCAGAAGAGGAAACAGCAACCACAAAGACCCTAAGGCAGGAGCATGAGGCTTGTTTAAAGAGCAGCAAAGAGAGCCTTTCCTGGTGCTCCCAACTCAGTGGGTGTGAGTGTGATACCTGGTTGGGGAATAAGATCCCACATGCTGTGCAGCATGGCCAGGAGATTTTAAAAAATCAGAAAAAGGTTTTTGAATTGGTTAACAAAGCAAAATTCACATTATGTAGTCTATAGGCACACACCCAAAACAATACAAATGGTACTTTATAATGCAAAAGGTGAGAGTACAGAATAAAGATAAAATATTTAAAAAACAAGATAAAGAACATCAAGAAGACTAATACGGCAAGTGGAATAAGGAAAAGAGCAATGGGTAATAAGAACAGAAAGGTAACTATGTCCCAAATTGCCAGCAGCCTCATAAGACAGAAGGGCTCTGACTTACTTACATGCTGAACGAGATGGGGAGTTACCTGCTGAAAAGAGAGCAGAGAAGGAACAGAATCTGACTTATGCAGGATTCCTCTGGCTACCGGCTAAGAAAACATTAGCAACTGGAAGACCACTGCTATAATGCAGGCATGTGCCAGAAGAGCAGCAAGAAATGTGGCAAATAGTGTTAAATTATTTAAATATTTTGCATATGGAGTCAAAAGGATCTGCTAATGAACAGATACAGAATGTGACTTTAACGAGAGAGACAGACAGAAGTATGCGTGGGGGAGTAAGACCTAGATGGTCTGTGTCCTGAGCAAAGAGAAGAATGAAACTGCCACTAACATATGTTGAGTACATTATAGGAAGACTTGAGGAGGAAAGGTCTGAATATCACAGCTCCTTTGGGATGTATTTACTGTGAGAAACTAGTTAGATGAATAGAGATATCAACTGGATATAGTCAGACCTATGACAGTGAGGTTAAGAAGTCCAGGTAGAAATGTAAACTGAGAGTCAGCATATAGATGAATTTAAAACTACGAGACTAGTGAGATCTCC
Source organism: Capra hircus (assembly GCF_001704415.2). NCBI lineage: Eukaryota > Metazoa > Chordata > Mammalia > Artiodactyla > Bovidae > Capra > Capra hircus. The sequence continues at coordinate 5,733,259 of NC_030812.1, forward strand.
TTGGGAATCAGTGTAGGCAGAAAAGAGGACAGAGTTCAGAGCTCTGGGGTACTCAATATTAAAGAATCAATATTTATAGAATGAATAAATCCCAACTTTTGCTTTTCAATTTTCAGATCTACTCAATATAATTATTTTATGTAAAAACAAAATCACTCTATATAAAAAGCTAAAACAATTTTGAAAAGAAGACCAAAGCTGAAGGTATCATGCTCCCTGACTTTAGACTATACTAAAAAGCTACAGTAATCAAAACAGCGTGGTATTGCCACAAAAACAAACACATAAATCAACAAAATAGGGAGCCCATAAAAAAACCCACTCAACTGCAGTTAACACAACAAAGGAGGCAAGAATATACAATAGGGAGAAGACAATCTCTTCAATAAATGGTGCTGGGAAAACTAGACAGCTACATGTAAAAGAATAAAATCAGAATATTTCCTTACACCATATACAAAAAAAACAAAACACAACCTTCAAAGTGGATTAAAGATCCTGATGTTAGACCAAAAACCATGAAACTCCAAGAAGAAAACATAAGCAGAATACTCTTTGACATAAATCCATAAATATTTTTTGGATATATCTCCCAAGGCAAAGGAAATGGAAGCAAAAATAAACAAATGGGACCTAATTAAATTTAAAAAGCTTATGCACAGAAAAGGAAACCACTGACATAAGGAAACGACAACCTACAGGATGGGAGGAATTATTTGTAAATGATATGATCAATAAACGGTTAAAAAGCTCATGCAGCTCAATACCACAAAAAATAATACCATCCAATTAAAAACTGAGCAGAAGACCTGAATAGACATTTTTCCAAAAAAGACATACAGACGGCCAACTGGCACATGAAAATATGCTGAACACTGCAAATCATCAGGGGAATGAATGCAAGTCAAAACCACAACAAAACACCACCTCACAATCTGTGAGAATGGCTCTTACCAAAAAACCCCACAAATTACAGATGCAGATGAGGATGTGGAGAAAAGGGAACGCTCTCATTCCCACGGCTGGTGAGAATGTAAACTGGCGCAGTTACTATGAGAGATAATATGGAGGTTCCTCAAAAAACTAAAAATGGAACTACTATGTGATCCAGCAACCCCAGCCCTGAATATATATCCAAAGAAAATACTAATTGAAAAGATACATGCACTCCCATGTTCATTGCGGCATTACTTATAACAGCCAAGATACGGAAGCAACTTAAGTGCCCATCAACAGATGAATGGATAAACATATGAGATTATATATCTATCTATATACATGAGATATATATATATATATCTCTGTATCTTAATCTTTCTCTCTCTCTCTCTCTCTATATATATATATATACATATATATACACACACACATTGAAATGTTACTTAGCCATAAAAAGGATGAAAGTCTGCCATCTGCAGCAAAATGGATGAACCTAGAGAATATCTTGCTTATTAAAATGTCAGAGAAAGACAAACACTGTGTAACATCACTTATGTGTGGAATCTGAAAAATAATATAAATAAATTTTAATGCAAAACAGAAAGAGACTCACAGCTAGAAAAAACAAATCTGTGGTTGTCAAAGGGGAGAGGTAAAGGAGAAAAAAACAAGTTAGTGGTTTGGGTTTAACAGATACAAACTACACAACAAGGATATACTGTATAGCATAGAGGATTATAGCCATTATCTTATAATAACCTAGGATGGAATATAATCTGCAAAATACTGAATCACTATGCTATACTCCTGAATCTGGGCACTTACCCTGTGGCCAGTGGTAAAGAATCCGCCTGCCAACGCAGCAGATACAGGTTCGATCCCTGGGTTGGGAATAGCCCCTGGAGAAGCAAATGGAAACCCACTCTAGTATTCTTCCCTGAGAAATCCCATGGACAGAGGAGCCTGGAAGGCCACAATCCATAGGGTCACAAAAGACTCAGAAACAACTCAGGAAGTGAACAACAATACTTGAACCTAATATAATATTGTAAATCAATTATACTTTAAGAAAAAAATAAATTAGGGAGCAGGAAAAGAAAGATAATTGCCCTAAATTCCTCACAGTTGAAACTAGGGAGCTGAGATGCTACTAACATGTCAAGAAACAAGTTTTTAGTATTTTCTTTGAAATCAAAGACTATAACTGAAAATATATAATGAAAAATCCTAGAGGGAGAGGGTGATTGACTGGAAGCTTAAAGTATAAGCAGACTCGTTTCCCCCTCTTTTAAGAGTTTAAAGCTAATCTGAGAATAAAAAGTACAGTTTAAAAATTAAACCAGTGATTAAACACAGCCTGGTGGCAGCAGGCTCTAGGGAGCAGACTTGGAGAGAAGCAAGGCAGTCTCCTATTGTAACTCTTCCTAAACAGTGTATGTTGCTTCTATAACCAAAAAGAATGCCCAAGTTTCTTGTAAAATAGTACAGTGCTTCACAATCTTGAAGACGCCTTTCTCCAAACTGCCAAGCTAAAGCTAGGCCTGCATCCTAATTTAAACATAATTACTAGCTGGATTCAAAGTTTAAAGACTCTGCTCCCTCTTTTGTTCCTTTGTTATCAGTACTCTAGATATGGTTTGGGGGCACTGGTGCCTCACTGTCTACCCTTAAACTAACAGAGTTCCTAGAGAAAAAAAATGTATAAAAATCTTCTCTATTCTGGGCTTGAACTGTTATTCCAGTCACAGAAAAAATGAAGGAGCATCTACTAAGCAAGACTGATGATTTTAACATATGTCATTGAACCATAATAACTTCTTGACACTGTTGAATGATGGCTGTCTCTGAAGGCAGTTACAAGTTGTATAAAGATTAGATTGTGGCTCCTATCTCACAGGATGCTCTTTTGTTAAATGCTTAAGTTATAAAAACAAACATTCTTTAAAGCAAGAATGTCTATCAATGAACACACCATACATCTAAAGATTAGCACTGCGTTCTTAACACTGGAAACTGGGATTAAATTCAATAATCTTCACTTCATTCATTGCCAATTTGATTTTTAAAAAAAGATTGCAAATAAGAGTAATTTGGTCTAGTTAGTCTGAACTAATGTACAGTATTTATAGTAGACTAAATCCTAAAGGAAAGTCTAATATAATGAGAAATTAATTATACAAATGTGCACATCCCAAAAAGCTAGCACCAACATGTAATTCATAAGCAGTTTGAAATGTATATATATGTGCGCATGCATACCTGCACACACACACACACACACACACACGATTGCTTTATTAGAGCAGCTTATCCAAATGGCTTTCAAAGCAGTGTAGTACATATTTTTCATGAAATGTATTCATACTTTGGCGCCTATGAGTTATGTTAAGATGTTTTCCATTCTAAAAATAACAACAAGAATGATAGTGATGGTTCTAATGGAAGACTGAGAGGCAAGCAAGAAGCTGGAAAGTGCAAGAGGGAAGCATGGTTAGAGTGTAAAAGTCAAATTACCCTACTGTGGCTGTACAACCCTAGGGAGACAGATGAGAAAGATGCGTCAGGGAGACAGAGAGAGAGAAGAAATAGTCTGAGCTGTCAGACTATGTCTTGGAAAAGAGAAAGGCATGGTAAATTACCTAAAGATATGAAGTTGAAAGGAGAGAAAAAATCTAGATGACTCCTCTTATCTGGATTTCTCTGGAGTATGAGGTATATAGGCGTTTTCAAGCACTGCCCCTCCTACAATACCCTCATTAAAAGCACCTCATTTCACAAACATGAGGCTTCCCTGGTGGCTCAGACGGTAGAGAATACGAATGCAGTGCAGGAGACCCGGTCGATCCCTGGGTTGGAAAGATCCCCTGGAGAAGGGAATGCCGATCCACTCAAGTATTCTTGCCTGGAAAATTCCACTGACAGAGGAGTCTGGCAGGCTACAGTCCATGGGGGTGCAAAGAGTCGGCAGTGACTGAGCCACTTTCACATGTGTGTCTATTTCATAAAGTCACTATAATCTAGTTTGCATTTATCTGCTGCTGCTGCTGCTAAGTCCCTTCAGTCGTGTCTGACTCTGTGCGACCCCAGTGACGGCAGCCCACCAGGCTCCGCCGTCCCTGGGATTCTCCAGGCAAGAACACTGGAGTGGGTTGCCATTTCCTTCTCCAATGCATGAAAGTGAAAAGTGAAAGGGAAGTCGCTCAGTCGTGTCCGACTCTTCACGACCCCATGGACCACAGCCCACCAGGCTCCTCTGTCCATGGGATTTTCCAGGCAAGAGTACTGGAGTGGGGCCTAACAACACATTAAAGCCCAATCAATTAGTCAAATTCTGAACTAGAAAGGCATCCAAATACTTTTTATATCTCTGATTTGGCAAATTCATTGCATAGTCCAACTAGATGCACTCCTTTAGATAGACGTGTGTCTGTGTGTATTTCAGATATATTTGGTCTTCATCCACCGTTCCTTGTTCACAGCTCCCAAAACCTTTGGAATTTTCTGAGCACAAAAAAGGGGGGTGGTGGCAGATAATATTTGATCTCTCGTCCTCAGTCCCTGAAAACTCTTCAGGGAAGGTGACTTTTGGATCTCACCCAAAGGTAGGGGCTGGTTGCCAAAAGAAGCGACCATGTGAACAGAGGGTTGGAACTTTCAGTCCCACCCCTTGATCTTCAGGGAGAAGAGAAGGGCTTGAGGTTGAATCAACTACCAGTGGCCAGTGATTTAGTCAATCATTACTATGTAATAATGCCTCCATAAACACTCCAAAGAACAGCTTTTTGGACCCCTTTTTTCCAGAGAGCTTCCACCTCTGGGAAACAGACTCTTTGTCGTGCTACCATGCTGAGGCCCAAGCTTCACAAGAACAGAAACTCCTTCATTCAGGACCCTGTGCTATGTATATGTTCATCTGGCTGCTGATTCATATCCTTAGATATTCATTTATAATACATCACTAATCTAGTAAGTAAACATATTTTTTAGTTCTGTGAGCCATTCTAGCAAACCAGTCAAACCCAACAATGGGGCATGGGCCAGAAGTTCAGATGGCGCTTGGACGTGCATCTGGCATCTGAAGTGGGCGATGGGCCTGTGGGACCGAGCCCTCTCCCTGTGGAATCTGACTCTATTTCCAGGTACGCAGAATTAGAAATCAGGAGAATTCTCAGATGTCCTGCTGCTCCGAAGAATTAATTGCTTGTTGGATTGGGGAAGCCTACACACATACATGATGGCATCAGGTCTGGGAGACCTTTTCCATCCATGCAAGTGACAACAGTTACTAATAAAAAGCACAAAGAAAAAGTTAGTAAAGATTTTCTTGATTTGTTGCTTTAAAAAATACACACTGTTGATGTGAAGTACAGACAAAATGATATTGTAAGCACTTTGCCCAGAGGATAACCAGGAAACCACTACTACCAAATTTCTGACAAGGGACAAAACAAAGCTCCATATACTCAAAGCTATGGTTTTTCCAGTAGTCACGTACAGATGTAAGAATTGGACCATAAAGAAGGCTGAGTGCCAAAGAATTGACGCTTTTGAACTGTGGTGCTAGAGAAGGTTCTTGAGAGTCCCTTGGACTGCAAGGAGATCAAACCAGTCAATCCTAAAGGAATCAGCCCTGAATATTCATTGGAAGGACTGATGCTGAAGCTCCAATACTTCAGCCATCTGATGCAAAGAACTGACTAGTTGGAAAACACCCTGCTGCTGGGAAAGACTGAAGGCAGGAGGAGAAGGGAGCAGCAGAGGATGAGATGGTTGGATGGCATCACTGACTCAATGGACATGAGTTTGAGCAAACTCCGCAGATAGTGGAGGGCAGGGAAGCCTGGTGTGCTGCAGTCCACAGGGTCACAAAGAGTTGGACATAACTTAGCAATTGAACAATAAGAAAACAAATTCCATTTCCCATTATGTCTGGACCAACCGCTAATATACATAATTCATAAAATATATGGTTTATAAACTCTTATTATCTGTTGTTGCTTCACCATCATTTATATGTCCTTTTTAGGACTCAAAACACATTCGTTAAATATTCATTTACTTCTTGCCACATAAGAGACACTGTTCTAGATTCTAGACGTATAGAGAATAAACATCCTGTCCTAGCTAAAAGAGAGCAAAATAAACTGACTAGCATACTACCGTGTAATGAACCTTATGGCAAAGGAATGTGCAGGATGTGCCTGCAGCAGCTCACGAGGATACTAAACCCAGATTTCTGGAGATGGTAGAGGGAGAGAACCCCTACTCTTCCCCCAAAGTCCTTGCTAAGCCCTTTATACTGGAAAAAAATAACTACCAGAAGTAAAATATATAAATAAACCAAATTAGTATGAACAAGCGAGAAAGCAATGGCACCTCACTCCAGTACTCTTGCCTGGAAAATCCCATGGATGGAGGAGCCTGGCGGGCTGCAGTCCGTGGGGTCGCGAAGAGTCAGACACGACTGAGCGACTTCACTTTCACTTTTCACTTTCATGCATTGGAGAAGGAAATGGCAACCCACTACAGTGTTCTTGCCTGGAGAATCCCAGGGACGGGGAAGCCTGGTGGGCTGCCATCGCTGGGGTCGCACAGAGTCGGACACGACTGAAGCAACTTAGCAGCAGCAGCAGTATGAACAAAGAGTCTTTTGTAAACATTTACAATATAAAGGCCTTTCTTAAACAGTCTATTTTTAACTCAGGTTTATACTGTTTTTTAGGTTCATTTATTTGCTTTTAGATTTAGTCACAAACAAAACTAGTTTAATTATCTTCCAAATTGATATATAATTCTACGAAAGAATAAAGTAAAAAGGAACAACTGAAATAATACTAACTTATTGTACAGCTTATGATTTTTCTTAAAAATGGGTTTGGAAGGGGAACAGGTTAGAAAATTAATTTTCTAGTTTGAAGATAAAAGTTTTTTGTTTTTGTTTTTTTAGTTTGAAGATAAATTTTGATTAGAGTAAGATTCTACCACATATACAAAACACTGGACATTTTGCAGAGTTGGATACAGAGAAGAAATTATTTATGAATGACAGAACATAACTCAAAGTCATTTAAGCTTCCCTAGAGATATCAAGCCAACCTGCAGAAAGCTGCACTAAGACCTCCCTTACTGTACATTCCTAATTCCCCTTTATTACTACACTTTCCCATTTCCCCTTTAATACTGTACATCCCTCTTTCCCCTTTATTACTGAACATCCCTCTTTCCCCTTTATTACTGAACATCCCTCTTTCCCCTTTATTACTACACAATCCTATCTCCCCTTTAAAACTTGAAGGCAAGAAAAAAATCATTCCAAAGTAAACTATGTAGCTCCATGTGTTTTAAAAGAAATCAGTTCAGTTTAGTTCAGTTGCTCAGTCATGTCCGACTCTTTGCGACACATAGACTGCAGCACGCCAGGCCTCCCTATCCATCACCAACTCCGGGAGTTTACTCAAACTCATGTCCATTTAGTTGGTGATGTCATCAAACAATTTCCTCCTCTGTCATCCCCGTCTCCTCCCACCTTCAATCTTTCCCAGCATCAGGGTCTTTTCAAATGAGTCAGTTCTTCGCATCAGGTGGCCAAAGTACTGCAGTTTCAGCTTCATCATCAGTTCTTCCAATGAATATTCAGGACTGATTTCCTTTAGGATGGACCAGTTGGATCTCCTTGCAGTCCAAGGAACTCTCAAGAGTCTTCTCCAGCACCACAGTTCAAAAGCATCAATTCTTTGATGCTCAGCTTTCTTTATAGCCCAACTCTCACATCCACAAATAATTATTGGAAAAACCATTGTTTAACTAGACGGACTTTTCTTGGCAAAGAAATGTCTCTGCTTTTTACATGCTGTCTAGGTTGGTCATAACTTCTCTTCCAAGGAGCAAACATCTTTTAACTTCATGGCTGCAATCACCATCTGCAGTGATTTTGGAGTTCAAAAAAATAAAGTCTGACACTGATTCCACTGTTTCCCCATCTATTTGCCATGAAGTGTTGGGACCAGATGCCATGATCTTCATTTTCTCAATGTTGAATTTTAAGTCAGCTTTTTCACTCTCCTCTTTCACTTTCATCAGAGGCTCTTTAGTTCTTCTTTGCTTTCTGCCATAAGCAGAGTGTCATCTGCATATCTGAAGTTATTGGTATTTTTCCTACCAATCTTAATTCCAGCTTGTGCTTCTTCCAGTCCAGCGTTTCTCATGATGTACTCTGCATAGAAGTTAAACAAGCAGGGTAACAGTATACAGCCTTGATGTACTCCTTTTCCAATCTGGAACCAGTCTGTTGTTCCATGTCCAGTTCTAACTGTTGATTCCTGACCTGCATACAGATTTTTCAGGAGGCAGGTCAGGTGGTCTGGTATTCCCATCTCTTTAAGAATTTTCCACAGTTTGTTGTGATTCACACAGTCAAAGACTTTGGCATAATCAACAAAGCAGAAATAGATGTTTTTCTGGAACTCTCTTGCTTTTTTGATGATCCAATGGACGTTGGCAATTTGATCTCTTGTTCCTCTGCCTTTTCTAAATCCAGCTTGAACATCTGGAAGCTCATGGTTTACATACTGTTGAAGCCTGGCTTGGGGAATTTTGAGCATTACTTTGCTAGCATGTGAGATGAGTGCAATTGTGTGGTAGTTTGAGCATTCTTTGGCATTGCCTTTCTTTGGGATTGGAATGAAAACTGACCTTTTCCAGTCCTGTGGCCACTGCTGAGTTTTCAAATTTGCTGGCATATTGATTGCAGCACTTTCACAGCATCATCTTTTAGGATTGAAATAGCTCAACCGGAATTCCATCACCTCCACTAGCTTTGTTCATAGTGATGCTTCTTAAGGCCCACTTGACTTCACATTCCAGGATGTCTGGCTCTAGGTGAGTGATCACACCACAGTGGTTATCCGGGTCATGAAGATCTTTTTTGCATAGTTCTGTGTATTCTTGCCACCTTTTCTTTATATCTTCTGCTTCTGTTAAGTCCATACCATTTCTGTCCTTTATTGTGCTCATCTTTGCATGAAAAGTTCCCTTGGTTGCTCTAATTTTCTTAAGGAGATCTGCAGTCTTTCCCATTCTATTGTTTTCCTCTATTTTTTGCACTGATCACTGAGGAAGGCTTTCTTATCTCTCCTTGCTATTCTTTGGAACTCTGCATTCACATGCTTATATCTTTCCTTTGCTCCTTTGCCTTTCCCTTCTCTTCTTTTCATAACTGTTTATAAAGTCTCCTCAGACAAGCATTTTGCCTTTTTGCATTCCTTTTTCTTAGGGATGGTCTTGAGCACTGCCTCCTGTACAATGTCATGAATCTCCATCCATATGTTCTTCAGGCACTCTGTCTATCAGATCTAATCCCTTGAATGTATTTGTCTCTTCCACTATATAGTTGTAAGGGATTTGATTTATGTCATACCTGAATGGTCTAGTAGTTTTCCCTACTTTCTTCAAATTTAAGTATGAATTTGGTAATCAGGAGTTCATGATCTGAGCCACAGTTAGCTCCCAGTCTTGTTTTTGCCGACTGAATAGAGCTTCTCCATCTTTGGCTGCAAAGAATATAATCAATCTGATTTCAGTGTTGACTGTCTGGTGATGTCCAAGTATAGAGTCTTCTCTGGTATTGTTGGAAGAGAGTGTTTGCTATGACCAGAGTGTTCTCTTGGCAAAACTCTATTAGCCTTTGCCCCGCTTCATTCTGTACTCCAAGGCCAAATTCGCCTGTTACTGCAGGTGTTTCTTGACTTCCTACTTTTGCATTCCAGTCTCCTATCATGAAAAGGACATCTTTTTGGGGTGTTAGTTCTAGAAGGTCTTGTAGGTCTTCATAGAACCATTCAACTTCAGCTTCTTCAGCATTACTGGTTGGGGCAGTGACTTGGATTACCATGGTATTGAATGGTTTGCCTTGGAAACGATACTGTGATATTGAAAGGTTTGCCTTGGGAAAGAACAGAAATAGCAAAATACAAATGAACTTATTTACAAAACAGAAACAAGCTCACAGAAACTGAAAACAAACTTATGGTTTCCAAAGGGGACAGTGGGAAGGAGGAGATCAGGACTTCAGGATTACCATCTGCACACTGCAATATATAAAATAAGTAAACAAGGACCTACTGTATAGCACAGGGAGCTATATTCAATATCTTGTAATAACCTATAAAGGGAAAGAATCTGAAAAAGAATATACATATGTATTGAGTATATGTGTGTGTGTGTGTGTGACTGAACCGCTTTGCTGTACACTTGAAACTAACATATTATAAATCAATTACAAGAAATAGCAAGATAGCCCAGAGAAATAATAATCAACTCAGTAGCAACCAGACGCCAGCACCCAGTCTGTGGTGTCTAAACAACATTTCTCATTGAAAGAAACCATTGGAAGAAATGGCATATTCCAGATCTAAGACAACAAGTGCACAAGATGAGCCTTGTATTTCAGAGAGCACGAGAGCTATCAAACACTATCTATCAAACACTGCTAGAGTCATATAGTGAAGACTCAGGAGCCAAGCGGAAGGGGCTACCATCGGCCAAACAAGGGACAAGTTAAGTACTGGAAAAAAAAATAATAAAGGGATATAGAAGCTTTGAAAAGTAGATTTAAAAACTTAATTAACTGATCTATAAATTTCATTGCACCAACCACATATAGTCTTCTCAAATATATATATATATATCCAAACTTTACTACATACTAAGCAAAATGTAAATCTCCAATAATTTGCAAAAGGCTGAAAACATACAGACGGATCTCTGCACATAAAGCAATTAAGCTAGAAATCACTAACAAAAGGCAACTAGAAAATCTCCACACATTGTGAAATTGAGAAATAAACCTCTAAATAAGCTATGGATTGAAGAAGTAATCACAGTGGCAATTTAGGGAGCAATAAGGAAAATTAAATTTTTAACTAAATGATAAAAAACATTATTTGCCAAACTTGAGGTGAGCAGAGAAAATTTACAGCTACAAAAGGCAGTTTGAAAACCAAATCACTAGTCATCTATTTCAAAAAATGTGAAAGGGGAGCGAATCAAACCTACGAAAGTAAAGGATGGAAACAAAAAAAGAGCAGAAACAAATGACACAGAAACTAAAATACAAGAAAGGAAATCAACAAAGTTAAAAATTAGTTCTTTTAAAAGAGTAAAATTAATGAATGCTAGGCAAGACTGCACAACATGATAAAAGAACAAAAATAACCAATATTGTGATTGATAAAGACAAAATAGCAAATCCTGCAAAGATCAAAAACATTTTAAAAGCAAAACGTAAATACTTTTATACCAATAAACTTGAAAATTTACAACAAACAAATTCCTAGAAAAATTCAGCTTACTGAAACTTCTACAAAAAGAAACAGAAAATCAAAACAGTCCTATTGAAACCATAATTTAAAAAAACTTTGCAACAAAGAAACATTATCTATTATTAATGCATTGGTTTGTATTTTTCTATATCTAGTACTTTGCAGGAAGAATGGTAATTACTATTGGTAATTACAATGACATACTATTGTAACTGTATGCACCATACAAGCAGGTTATATTTGCTGAGATGACAATGGTAAATTTCAGATATCTGGCTTCAAGAACCTAAAAAATTAAAATAACATAAAAGGAACTTATTAGTCTATTAAACCACCAAACCCAAAAATGACAGTTCCCCCTCTCTTCTGTCCTCTACGCATGAACACATGTGTGTGCTCAGTCGTGTCCAACTCTTTGCGACCCCATGGACTGTAACCTGCCAGGCTCCTCTGTCCATGGGATTTCCCAGGCAAGAATACTGGAGTGGATTGCCATTTCCTTCTCCAGGAGACCTTCCCAAGCCAGGGATCAAATCCGGGTCTCCCACATTGCAGCAGATTATTTACCATCTGAGCCACCAGGGAATCCCCTACACACTCTTCTATAAAACAACTCAGAGATAACAACTTTAAACAAAAAGCTGTAAGACCCAAAATAGGGACATTTGTTTTGGAAAGTTTTGTTATGAACTTCCTGGCATAAAGAGACATGACGAATATTTTTAAATGAATGAGTAAACTTGAAAAATACATTCTAATATCACACTAGTTCTAAAAGAAACAAACAGCAGCAAACAGACTCCATTTATCCTCTAGCGCAGAGTTTTTCCTCCTACACAAAGAAGGGCAAGAAACACATTCTGAGAATACACATAAGCCTTATGGCAGGAGACCAGTCGTATTTAAGAACAGCCCTATTTTATTCACGTTTGTGTGTTTTAGATTCGACAACTCACATTTAAACATGCTAATGAATTAGGCCTTTTTAATAAATTAAACTATTGGTGGGCCAGGGTCTGTTCAGGAGCTGCTCTTCCTCGTCATTACAAGATAACGTGAAAGCAGCAATAGAGCACGTAACATTTTGATGTTACTCTGCTCCAGAAGAAAGCTCTCAAAAGCGTAATGCGCTAGAGCAAAACATTTCCTTCCATCACCTTACTGAACTGCCATTTTCTTCTGAAAATTGTTTCTTGCAGTCTAAGAATGCAACAAGGTTCAAATCTTTCTTACACCCACTAAATCAGCACTTAACAGTGTGAATGATAATATCTGTAACTGTTCATAACACACATCTTGGGTTTTCACAGTAGCCGAAACTCAATTCCTAATTATGCCATGTATGGCTGTAAAGGAGCGTAAATAACAAGACTAACGTTTCTGCCTACTAAAGGAACTGCATCAAATATGGTGTGCAGCAAATGTGGAGAAACTGCAGCCTTCGTGAACTGCTGGTAGGAATGTAAAATGGTACGGACACTATAGAAAACAGTATGGTGGATCATCAAAAAAATTAAAAATAGAATTACCATCTGATCGAGCCAATTCCACTTCTGGTTATATGCCCAAAGCAACTGAAAGTAGGATCTTAAACAGATATCTGTACACTCATGCTCATAGCAGCATTATTCACAACAGTTACAACAGGTGTGTCCACTGATATATGAATGGACATACAATGGAATTTAAGGAATCAGTCTTCAAGGAGAAATTTCTGATACGTACTACAGCATAGATGAAATGTGAGGAGGTTATGCCGAGTGAGATAAGTCAGTCACAAAAACAAACTAACAAAACTGTATGATCTCACTTACATGAGTTACCACAGTAGTCAAAATTACAGAGACAATGTAGAATGGTGGTCTCCAGGAGCTGGAGGAAGGGGAAGTAGGGAGTAACTGTCCAATGAGCACAGAATTTCAGTTCTGCAAGAATGAAGAGTCCTGGAGATGGATGGTGGTAATGGTTGCACAACAATATGAATATGCCTAACTGTGTACTTAAAAATGGCCAAGACAGTAAATTTCATGTTATGCATATTTTACCACAATTTTTTAAATTTAGGGCAAAAAAGTGGTGTGCAATTTTCCTATTTAGAAATGCCATAATTAGGTATCAGGTTTAAGACATTATCAACTTTCCTCAAAGATGAATATGTCTAGCTTTGTTTAGAAAGAAATCAGTCCCTACGGCATTGTGATCCCTTTCCATCATGCTCTAGTTATTCACACTGAGTCACTCAAACCTGAAGATCTCATCTCATTTGTGAGTAACTGACCATGTCCTGGGGCTTCCCAGGTGGTGCTAGTGGTAAAGAACTCCTGCCAATGGAGGAGACATCAAGAGATGCAGATTTGATCCCTGGGTGGGGAAGTTCCCTTGGAGGAGGGCATGACAACCCCCTTCAGTACTCTTGCCTGGAGAATCCCACGGACAGAGGAGCCTGAGGGACTACAGTCCACGGGGTCGCAAAGAGTGGGACACGACTGAAGCGACTTAGCACACATGCGTGACCATGCCTTTCCTATTAATAGGCTGTCTGAAATCTTTCAAGCAAACTGGGATAGCAGTATGCTGCTTCTTAAGGACTGCCCATCAAGTAAGTAGTTCTAGAACTCAAAGTTTTAAAAGAAAGAAAAGTCCTAAATAAAAACAAACTGTAACACCTGAAAACATGTGATGAGGGGTTAAAATATATGAACAGAGTCCTAAGCCAGTAATAGTTACAGTACTGAAATACAGCAGGTTCCTATCTTGAGTTTCCAGTAAGAAATTTTATCATTCCCACTGTGTCAATATGTATTATCTGCTCAAAAATAAGCCATAAACTTATCTTCTATTTCTCTACAGGAAAAAAAAATTTAAGGAGCAGGAGACAGTTTACTGTTTTGTTGTTCCTTTAAAATTTCTAAAGTTTCTCCTCCTTCCCTAAACCAAAGTAGCCGAAAGAATAAGGCTAGAGTTCACAGAGAATGTAGCAACTATCCAAAGTCAAGAGGAATATTCAGGGCATTTAAACGACATGTATTTTATAAAAAGCTGATTCCCCAGCCACTCATCTCCAAGAGAAAGAAAATTCAAAGTAGCATACTTTAAACGTCAATATAGTATACCTCTTCATTCAAGTCAAAAACAGAAGAACAGTTATGAATACGGCAAAATTTCTCAATGGAAGAGCATGAGGATTTCACTTTTTAAAAAAGTTATGACTATAAAGTAATAGGAAATAGAGACTATAATATGCTAACTTCTTTTAGAACACAAAATACAATATTTAGGTACTATAGTGAGTTACAATCATTCAAAGTATATATGTAAATATTAAAGGATTGAGAGGAAAGAATACAAAATAGACTCTCAGGTGAATGAATCTTTTAACTTTGTTAGCAGACTGTTCTTAAGATAAAGAAAACTGGAGATTCAATAAGTTGTGGATGAATGAAAGCGTCCATAAGCACCAAAGTGAAAGAAAGTGAAAGTGAAGTCGCTCAGTCATGTCGGACTCTTAGCGACCCCACGGACTGCAGCCTACCAGGCTCTTCCGTCCATGGGATTCTCCAGGCAAGGGTACCAGAGTGGGGTGCCACTGCCTTCTCTAGGGATCTTCCAGACCCAGGGATCAAACGTCTCTTGCATGGCAGGCAGACACTTTACCCTCTGAGCCACCAGGGAAGCCCCATAAACACCAAACCACGAGCCAAAATTAAAAAATGACTATGAAAGCAATATAATAGAAGGCATACAAATTTCAATGGATAAACTAAGCACAGAATAATTTAAACAATCTGTAAAGGACTGGAAATATTTGTTAGGAATTGACAGAGTCAGCTCTTTTACCATCCTATTAACTGTTGATGGTACAACTCCAGATTTAATCTGGAAAATCAAACAAGAGTTGTAAGAACAACCATTTATTAAATACAAAAAAATGTCAGGGATTTGCATGCTTCCATCCATCATTACTAATCTTCAAACAAATCCTGAAAAATGGGTATAAGTCATTTTTATTTTAAAAACAAAGGACAATCAGATATTAACACCTCCTAACAGAAGTTATACACTGCTGTGAAGAACTCTTGACCAAAGGGGGAAAAAAAAAATCAAACCTCATTCATAAGTTTCTGGACCTAACTGCAATTTATAAAAACTAAGGCTAGCAGAAGAACACATTAAATGATACCCTGGAGATTCAATATGCAAACTCCAGACTGTGATACATGAGAAAACAACCAGGCTTTTCAGTAAACTGCCAAGGGGGGAAAAATGTAGGAAAGACCTACAGATTAATGGCTACTCCAGCAGTATATGAGCCATTGCAGGGAGTTCCCTAGGGGCCCAGTGCTTACTGAGGACTCGGGACGTTCACTGCCAGGACCCAGGTTCAATTTCTGCTGGGTGATCTAAGACCCCACAGCTGCATGCTGCACCCCACCCTATCTTGCCCCCCAAAAGAAGATGGAAACAGGCGTATAAGCCATTGCAGTGTATGAACCTTATTTGAATAGATATAAATAAATTATTAAAAATTTATAAATAAGAATGTAATTGAATACTGGCTGGACATTTGGTATTATCAAGAAATTTTTTAAAGTATTTTACAAGTGTGAAAACATGATTTTGAAAAATATGTTTCTAAAAACAGATAAAGAGAAAATATATATAAAATAATACAATCTCTGGAGATTTAGAAAAGTGAAAAAAAGAAAATGCACTTTTTAATCAACACATCCACTTTTTAGACATTAAGTAATGAATTATTTATTACTTAAATAATAGTCAAAGAAAGTTCAAAATCTAAATTTAAGGTTATTTACTGGTGTACGTATCACACAGTATAAATAATTTGATTGGGAAAGCAATAATCGTTCTATATAAACAGCAACACTTAAAACAAATATGCTCTAAACAACTGAAAACTGATTTAACTTCAAAATATCTACTTTATTTAAAATTGGAAAAAAAATTTTAAACCACAATAAAATTGTGAATCAAGTAAGAATTAAATACTTTAGTTCAAATTATGACAGGGGAATTAAAGGTGAATATTTACCTAATGCATGAAGAAATCATTTATCTTTGAGGGAACATAAGAAATAAAAAAAATGGTCAAATGTAATAACATTTTATACACATTTAAAAATACAAATTATGAAGGCAAAAAAACCTGCAAAGTTAGTGATTATAATGTACAAAGTATCCCTTCAAGCATGTAAAAGCTTCAGACCTCACAATAGTTTTGAGCACCGAGTGTGTGCCACTGCTTGCTTTAGAAGCTTTTACCTTTTCTTGGAGGGGAGTCACTGACCAGTAGAGGGCATCAAAGCGCCTACTGGGGGCCGGAAATGCTCTGCATCGTGACTTCAGTTATGGTATATACACAGATAAACATTCATGAGCTCTACACTTATAATTTGTACACTTTAGCACATGTAGGCCGCACATCAGTCTTTTTGTGAAAGCTCATTCGTACTGCCTCCCATTGTTGCTAACTGGCCTTATATACCACTTGGATGCATCTCTGGGACAACCAGAAAGTGGAGGCGATGTGATGTGATGACAGACGCTCTAAGTAACTCAAGAGGAGAAGACAGATGCATACTTTGAACAGCCTACTACCTTTAATAGCTAAACACTCAAATCACTGGGTTCTATTCACCAACCTACAGCACTAAAGTACTAACAGAGTATTCACATATTTCTCCATCAACTACGTAATTATGCTACCAGGTATGAACGCAACTATTTTTCTATGCATCAATGTTTCTCAATAGTCACTGGTGTACCAACACCAAAATTTTGCCAAGTGCTACTCAGTTCAGTCGCTCGGTCGTGTCCAACTCTTTGTGACCCCACAAATCGCAGCACGCCAGGCCTTCCTGTCCATCACCAACTCCCGGAGTTCATCCAAATCCACGTTCATCGAGTCGGTGATGCCATCCAGCCATCTCATCCTCTGTCGTCCCCTTCTCCTCCTGCCCCCAATCCCTCCCAGCATCAGAGTCTTTTCCAATGAGTCAACTCTTCGCATGAAGTGGCCAAAGTACTGGAGCTTCAGCTTTAGCATCATTCCCTCCAAAGAAATCCCAGGGCTGCTCTCCTTCAGAATGGACTGGTTGGATCTCCTTGCAGTCCAAGGGACTCTCAAGAGTCTTCTCCAACACCACAGTTCAAAAGCATCAATTCTTTGGCGCTCAGCCTTCTTCACAGTCCAACTCTCACATCCATACGTGACCACTGGAAAAACCATAGCCTTGACTAGACGGACCTTTGTTGGCAAAGTAATGTCTCTGCTTTTGAATATGCTAGCTAGGTTGGTCATAACTCTTCTTCCAAGGAGTAAGCGCCTTTTAATTTCATGGCTGCACTCACCATCTGCAGTGATTTTGTAATCCAAAATAATAAAGTCTGACACTGTTTCCCCATCTATTTCCCATGAAGTGATGGGACCGGATGCCATCTTCGTTTTCTGAATGTTGAGCTTTAAGCCAACTTTTTCACTCTCCTCTTTCACTTTCATCAAGAGGCTTTTTAGTTCCTCTTCCCGTTCTGCCATAAGGGTGGTGTCATCTGCATATCTGAGTTATTGATATTTCTCCCGGCAATCTTGATTCCAGCTTGTGCTTTTTCCAGCCCAGCGTTTCTCATGATGTACTCTGCATAGAAGTTAAATAAGCAGGGTGACAATATACAGCCTTGACGTAATCCTTTTCCTATTTGGAACCAGCCTGTTGTTCCATGTCCAGTTCTAACTGTTGCTTCCTGACCTGCATATAGGTTTCTCAAGAGGCAGGTCAGGTGGTCTGGTATTCCCATCTCTTTCAGAATTTTCCACACTTTATTGTGATCCACACAGTGAAAGGCTTTGGCATAGTCAATAAAGCAGAAATAGATGTTTTTCTGGAACTCTCTTGCTTTTTCCATGATCCAGCAGATGCTGGCAATTTGATCTCTTGTTCCTCTGCCTTTTCTAAAACCAGCTTGAACATCTGGAAGTTCACGGTTCACATATTGCTGAAGCCTGGCTTTGAGAATTTTGAGCATTAGTGCTACTAGTATATAGTTAAATTTTTTACTTGCCTTTATTTTAATTTTAACTCACCTTATCTAATAAAATCTACCCATTTACTGGTTTGAGTCACAGGTTTTACTTTTTAAAAAACACTAATACTTTCCTAAAATTCAAAACTGTTCATTAATGTGCTGGCACATCTCACACCGCCATACCAAATACTGGTAGAGATTGCCACAAACTATTTCATCCCTATGTCCAGTGTCAAGGCATGCACTTTCCCTATCTGGATGCAGCATTCTGTAGATATGCAGAATATGAGTAAACCCTATTTCACGTACACACCTCTAACAGTTGTGGACCTTTAGACAAACTATTTTGTATCTCTACCTCAGTTTCCTTGTAAATAAGATTATAAAGTTAAAATGGCCATTACTGAGATGTCTTTAAACTCTAACATACCTACCATCTAAAAGCCAGTAGTTGTACCGCTTGTCTACCTGTTGCTGACATAATCAGTCCAATGTAAAAGAACTCAAGTTGTAAGGTAGCACCTCAACTTTAAGGACCATACTAGGACCTTCCTTCAGAATACTATATTAAGGGGGAAAAAGAACATGAGGTAACTTATAATAACTATAACAAATCAATTAAGCACATTACAGTTTTCTAAGTTTTTTCACATTCACCTGAAATCTTTCTTCTGCAGGATCAGTACAAATAGCTCCTAGAGAGGGAAAATATCAGTTCAAATAGGTAATCAAAGCAATATTTATCTATCTTAAATATTTTATTACAACTGAAACACATACATTCCCTCCTCTCCTTCTCTTGCTCCATGCGCCACCCCCCCCAGCCCACCCCACCCCCACCCTTTAATGGAAAGGCATTTTCACTGAGTGGATCTACAGATTAGAATTGAGCACTATCTTCAGTGCTTAAACCACACTGTAACACATTGTCTGAGATTTCTAGTGTCAGCTCTCTAACATGAAACAAAACTTTAAAACACTTGCAAACTCATAAGTTTAGAGAATCCTACTGTGTTTACAATTAGTTTCCCTATGTTTCCTGGTTATCCACACCAAGTCCCAAAGGAGCAATGTGGATGGGCCCAGATGGATGCCCTTAGCAGCAGCGGGTCACAACACAGAAGAACTCTGAGCTTAGTGAATCCATGTATCTTATGGGCTGCATAATGGGTGGTAGGCATGCCTATCCTTTGCTCCAGAGGAAGAAAATCTCTGTCTTCCTAGGCTATGCATTACACAATAATCTTTGAAAAGACAGTCCAGAACAAAAGGCAGGCAGTGCTTTACTTGAAAGATATGCAGAAATGCAAGACACCAAGAAGGAATTGTATCCCAACATTCTTTTCATCCCTCTCTTCTCCAGTACAATGGCCTGTAACATTTCACCCTGTACTACAAAAGTATTATTATTCGTGACAAATCCAATCATTAGTGATTCACAAGCCAGTCCTAAGAGCACTGTTGCACATGTCCACTGAGACTAGTGATGAGCAGATTTCTTCTGATTGTAAATAATCTGAAGAGTCTTTTCATATATCAATCACACCTCATCAAGGTCAGCCCTTAAGTACTGCATGTTGATTGCTTTGAAGTCAACCATCCCCCCAAAAGATTCAGGGGTCAAAATGGTAACACAGAAGCCCCCAGCCTCTATCCTCCCACAGGGAACAACAATTAGACAGCTATCCATGAGCAACAACGGCTCTGGGAAGGAAGCGACTTCCATGTAAAAAACTTCAGCAACGCAGTGGAAGAAAAAGGGGGGGATGAGGGGTAAGGGGAGAGAACAACCCTATTGAAAGGGAGGGAAGAAAGCTTCATTCTGCTTTCAGCATCCATCCCCTAGCCAGCACTGCTTAGCACGAAGGGGAGTTTCCCCAGCGAGAAAGAGTTTCCCATGCCAGGAAAGGGGCATCAGAGTGAGCAACCAGCTTCCTCAGGGTTTCTGGGCAACGCACAAGGTCCCCACTTCGATTTCGCCCCTCCTAAAGACCAGCAAAGCTGAGGCAGAGATGGCTAGGAACCAGGAAGAACAGCCGGGGTTACCAAGGTCACCACAGTGTCAGCTGCTCTTCAAAGGACCTGAGTTTTACAGCTTTTTCAACTGGAAACAACCAACTGCCAGCACAGCTGCCGCGGATCACCCGCAGACCTCACCAGCTTTGGTCCCACAGGCGTCTGAGTTCACCAGCTCACAGCTGCCTGAGTCCCTCCCTGCTCCTTCCCCTCCCCTGCCCCCCACAAGAGCCCAGAACCACCCCAGCAACCAGTCCTGGCCTCTGGCTGCACGACTGCAAGACGCTGTCTGGACTTCCACGGCTGACTCGGCCACCACACGCCTGCTCCAGGAAGAACCTCCAGCTGTGCACTTGCATGCCGCGGGCATCAGGCATCAGCTCCTACGGTCCCGCGCATGCCTGGAGGCCACGCAGCCACGGAAAGTCATGTCCACACCTGGGCCCCCGCAGCTGCCTGTGGACCTGTCACTGGCCTACAGCACCGTGCTCACCTGCAGCCGGCCCCGCCCGCCGTGCGCCTGCACATCCTGGCCCAGCCCCATCAGGGGCCTTGACCGTCCCCCACCTGAAGCAAGACTCCAGTCAGGGTAGTGTCTGCTGACAGCCACGACCTCCCCGGGTGTCAGTGTGCCCACAGACGACACCAACCCTTCCTGCCTACCCTGGCATCCAGCCTACATGTGTGTCTGGAACCTCACCTGCCACTACAAGGGTACCTGAGCTAGCTGACCCCGCAGCTGAGCCCGTGCACACCACCAGTTAGAGCCACTACCACTGTGTGCCCTAGACCCTTGCCCCGGGCCCGAGGGCACTTCTGAGGACCTCCAAGCCCTTGAAGCCTCGACAGATCTTTGCAGTGCTAGCCAAGGACCACACAGTTGTTAATGCTGCAGATCCCGGCAGCCTGAGCCAAGGAGCCACCATGTCTCCCCTGGACCCAGTGCCGCCCAGTGCTGCCCAGCGCCCCCATACTTGGTGCCGCAGACCACTAGACTCAGGGTTCACACCACGCTTCGGCAAGCACCTAACCACAGGTTAAAGTCTTGCCTTGCTGAAGTCAGTCCACCAAGTCATGAAGGGGCAATTGCTTCTTCAAATACACAGATACTTACTTATCCAAGGCTGCTGCTGCTACTCCTGCTAAGTCACTTCAGTCGTGTCCGACTCTGCGACCCCATAGACGGCAGCCCACCAGGATCCTCCATCCCTGGGATTCTCCAGGCAAGAACACTGGAGTGGGTTGCCATTTCCTCCTCCAATGCATGAAAGTGAAAAGTGAAAGTGAAGTCGCTCAGTCATGTCCGACCCTCAGTGACCCCACGGACTGCAGCCTACCAGGCTCCTCCGTCCATGGGATTTTCCAGGCAAGAGTACTGGAGTGGGTTGCCATTGCCTTCTCTGTATCCAAGGCTACAGGGATCATAAAGAAAAAGCGAAACGTGAATCCACCAAAGCAATACAGTAAACCTCTAATAACCCTGGTGGCTCAGTGGTAAAGAATCTGCCTGTAATGCCGGAGACATGGGTTCGACCCCTAGGTCAGGAAGATCCCCTGGAGAAGGAAATGGCAACCTACTTCAATATTCTTGCCTGAAAAATCCCATGGACAGAGGAGCCTGGCGGGCTAGAGTCCATGAGGTCCCAAAGAGTCGGACATGACTTAGCAGCTAAGCAACAATAACTGGCCCCAAAGAAATGGACATGCAGGAATTGTGTGACGAAGAATACAAAACAATTGTTCTAAAAATACTCAGAGTGTCATAGGACGGCACAACTAAAAATTTAACAATGTCATGAACACAAAATAAGAACACGATGAGAAGATTCAATACCAAAACAAAAGCAAAACAAAAAACCCAAACCACCCAATTTAAAAACTGGGCAGGAGATCTAATTAGACGTTTTTCCAAAGAAGACATATGAACAGCCAACCGACAAATGAAAATGTCCTCACACAGAGCAATGTGAATCGAAACCACAACGTGGTATCACCTCACACCTGTCAAATGGCTACGATCTAAAGCCTACAAATAATAAACGTGGGCAAGGATGCGGAGAAAAGGGGACTCTAGTACACTGTTGACAGGATTGTAAATTGGTGCAGCCACTATGGAAAACAGTATGGAGGGTCCTCAAAACCCTAAAAACAGAACTACCATATGATCCAGCAATTCCACTCCTGGGCACTAGCCAAAGAAAACAAAGACACTAACTTGAAAACATACACGCACCGCCCCCGCCCCATATTCACTGAAGCATTATTTACAACAGCCGAAATATGGAAGCAACCAAGTGTCCATCAACGGATGAATAAAGAGGATGTGGTATACATACACAGCGGAGAATTTATTCAGCCACAGAAAGAGTGAAATTGTGCCATTTGCAACAACGTGGACTGACCTGGAGGGTGTTACGCTTAGTGAAAGAAGTCAGACAAGTACTCTAGCTTACCACTTTATATGTGAAGTCTACAAAATAACACAAATGAATGCAAATTACGGAACAGAAACAGACTCAGATATAGACAGGACAACTAACGGCTACCAGTGAGAAGAGGGACAGAATACAGGTATGGGGTTCAGAGACACAAACTACTGTAAACAAAACAAATCAGCAACAAGGATATCCTGTGGAGCACAGGGGAATATAGCCATCGTTTGTAATAGCTTTAAATGGAGTAAAATCTATGGAAATACCGAATCAGTATGTTGTGTTATCTGAAACAAATAGAATATTATACATCAACTATACCTCAACAAAAATAAATGGATAAAATTTAGTAACTTAGGGGGAAAAAAAAATCCCAAGATGTGAATTCACCAGAGAAAACATAAAAAAAACCCACAGGAATTTGGGAGATGAATATAGTCACTAAACTGAAGAATTTCAACCGCAGCTGAGAGTCAGAAAAATCTATGAGCTCACAGGCAGGTCACTGATAATTAGTCAGCTAGTGGAGAGCGGAAAAAAACACCACTAATGAAGAAAGCCTACAGGTCTTATGAGATTCCTTCAAAAGAAACTACATTATTACTGAAGTCTCAGAAGGAAAAGAGAAAAGGATAGAGAGTTTATTTACAGAAATAATGGCTGAGGAAATTCCCAAACTTCGGGAAGAGATGTGAACATCAAGTTCATTAAATAGGTCACCCCAAAATTTCAAACCAAAATTATCTTTTCCAAAAAGGGAACCCTCCTACACTGTTGGTGGGAATGCAAACTGGGTACAGTCGTCATGAACAGTACGGAGGGTCCTCAAAAAACTAAAAACAGAGCTACCATATGACCCAGCAATCCCACTTCTGGGTACATACCCAAAGGAAACCTTAGTTCAGAAAGATACATGTACCCCAATATTCGCTGCAGCACTATTTACAATAGCCAGGACATGGAAGAAATCTAAATAGAGAGACATCCATCAATAGAGAGACGGATAAAGAAAATGTGCAATATATATACAATGCAACATTACTCAACCATAACAAGGAATGAAAGAGTGCCGCCCCCCACAAACACACACTGGAATATCACTGCTACTCAACCCTAAAAAAGAACAAAAATAGTGCCGTTTATAGAGATATCTGCACCCCCATGTTTGTTTGTGGCATAATTCACGACAGATAAAACATGTTAACAACCTAGAAGTCCAGCAACAGAAGAAGGGCTGAGGAAGGCGTGGGGCTGCCCTGGCCCAGTGCGTAAGAACATGCGCTCCAGGGCAGGGACGCCGGCTTGATGCCACGTCAGGAAATGCACATCCCCAGGGAAACTAAGCTAGCGTGCCGCAGCTACCGAGGGTGTGTGCTCTAAAGCTTTCGCTCTGAAACGAGAGAGACCTCCACGCCACAGTGAGAGGCCCTGTGCCACCACTAGAGAAACCCCACACACAGGCCAAAACAAAAGAGCATTGGCGTGGCCAAAAGGTTTGCTCAGGTTTTTCCATACTATCTTATGAAAATACCAGAAGGAAACTTTTGGCCAACCCAATATATATGTACAATGGAATATTATTTTGTCCATTAAAAAAAAAAGAAGGAAATCCTGCCATTTGTAACAACGTGGATGGACCCTGAGAGCCAAGTAAAGTAAGTCAGATGAGAAAACACAAATCCTGTATGACCTCACTTATATGTGGAACCTAAAAACAGTGAAGTCATAGGAACAGAGAGTAGAATGGCGGTAGCCAGAGGCTGAAGGTAGCCAGGGGAGAAATGGGGAGATGCTGACGAGAGGGTATAAACTTCAGGTTGCGATGAGTAAGTTCTGGGACTGTATCATAGGCGGTATGGTGACTATAGCTAACAACGCTATACTGTACAGCTGCAGGTGGCCATGACAGCAGAGCTTTACTGCTCTCACCATACCACCAGGGACAAAAGGGCGGTCAGGCGGGGTCAGGGATGTGCGCTCTTACCATACCACCAGGGACAAAAGGGCAGTCAGGCGGGGTCAGGGATGTGCGCTCTTACCATACCACCAGAGACAAAAGGGCGGTCAGGCGGGGTCAGGGATGTGCGCTCTTACCATACCACCAGAGACAAAAGGGCGGTCAGGCGGGGTCAGGGATGTGCGCTCTTACCATACCACCAGGGACAAAAGGGCCGTCAGGCGGGGTCAGGGATGTGCGCTCTTACCATACCACCAGAGACAAAAGGGCCGTCAGGCGGGGTCAGGGATGTGCGCTCTTACCATACCACCAGGGACAAAAGGGCGGTCAGGCGGGGTCAGGGATGTGCGCTAACTGACCTTTCTGTGATACATACTTCATAACATATACGTGTATCAAATGACCACACTGTACACCTTAAACTTACACAGCATTTATTACATGTCAGTTATAGCTCAATAAAGCTTGGGGGTAGAGGGGAGCATGTTAACATTTATTAACTCAAAAATAAATAATATTATTGAAACCTTGGCACCACGGATAATACCTGGCACACAGCTAACACTTAAAAAAAATTCATTTAATGAATAAAGGAAACAAACAAACAAAAAAAAAGGAAACAAAAAAATTTCTTAAAAGTAACTGACTTGAGGGACTGCTCTGGTGGTCCAAGTGGCTAAGAACCCATGCTCTCAATACAGGGTCCTGGGTTCAATCCCTGGTCAGGCAACAAGTTCTCACATGCCTCAACTAAGAGTTCTCATCCTGCACCCAAAATAGATCCCACATGCCACAAGTGAGACCCAGCGCAGCCATGTAATGATTTTTTTCAAACTGACTCCATAGTTTAAATCATATATTCAAATAAGGGTATGAACTAAAGACAGGGGAAAGCAACTAAAGTACAAAACAGACCAGTCTTAATAAGTGCTATTTCATGGTCATGGCAAATCTATAAAGGCTGAAAGGTCCAAACCCAAGTTCAGCCAAGAAACAGTTAAAAGTGCAAGGCTAAACCAACCAAGGGCTTCCCTGGCGCCTCAGTCAGTAAAGAGCCTGCCTGCAGTGCAGGAGACCCAGGTTCAATTCCTGGGTTGGGAAGATCCCCTGGAGAAGGAAATGGCTACCCACTCCAGTACTCTTGCCTGGAGAATCCCACGGACAGAGGAGCCTGGCAGGCTTCAGTCCATGGGGTCCCAAGAGTCGGACATGACTTAGCAACTAAACCAAACCAAACCAACTAAGAAGCTGTAATAATATTGTTTTTTTCCTTTAACCTGTCCATATTTACTTCCTCTTCCTGTGATAGCACACTGAGCTCTTCCTTTGAGGAAAAGGTCCCTCCTCCTCCAAAGTGAACAATTGGTGCCCTGCCCTTCCTAACAAACAGCAGGCAATAAACCCAAGCCAGGTCACTAAGCCCCTATCTGTCTCAATCTCTGAAAAATCTGAATCATGAGCGGAGTGATCACATGACTGGAAAAACAAAGAACTATCTGTCGTAACGGAAGCTCTACAAAGACTACCCACTGCTTCCTGCTCTCTAGATCTCTGGAGCGGGCTCAAGTTTCCTTTCTAAACTCAGTTTCTCAGCTTTTACTTTCAGAGTATGAGCTGGCCATTCTAGTGATTTACTTAAAGTAGTCAAAGAACCCTGAATGGTAGACATAGGTACTATTTCAGTCACTTATAAGCAAAACAGGCAACCTCTGAATAATAAAAGCAAAATGAAAGTTAACTTCAAAATAGTTTAAAATGCATTTACAAAGGTGAAATCAATGTCAGACCTAGACTATAAAACACTATATATGCTATCTTAAGAAAAAATACAACAGCATTATATTCACCCGTTTGTTTCTGGGCTAGGCGCCCTAACTTCATTAAATCAGATCTATCATATGAACATCATGCAAGATCAGATTTTTATCAGAGTCCTAAGAAGAAAAGATTGTGTTTAATCAGAAATGTGCTCTCTACCTCAATTTTAGTTTGGATCTTACTACCCAAGGTGTTTCCTCTGGAGCTCCCGTTTCGTATCTTCTCATCCACTATCAAATGAAAGATCTGTGGTCAACTGCATGACTAGTACCAAGAGGAGAAACATCTAAAAATATCTGTTCAAGCAGCTGACTGACATTTCCATTTGTCTGACTGACCCACTGCAGTCTTCATGAAACAAACCCAGGAATGCACTCAAAGTGCTGATAAACTCTTCTGAGGCCCCGGATCACAGTCTACAACAACTTAAAACGGAAAGTTATCAACACCTACCTGGTTTCTAAAATCCTAAGTTGTGTCAAGTGCTAAGCTAAGAAATATCTTTCAGAGGAGAAATGTGATTTTAGTAGGAAGAAAAAAATACACATATATTTCTACTGTGGCCTAAGACTTTATTTTACACTATAAATTAATTAAAATGCATAATCCAGGGAATTCCCTTTTGGTTCAGCGGTTAGGATTCAGCGCTTTCACTGCAGAGGGCTGGATTCTGTCCCTGGGGAACTAAGATCCGACAGGCCGCATGTCTGAGGCCAAAGAAAAGGAAAGGAAAGAAAAAACAAAGAAAAAAAAATGCATAATTGAGATCCGTCATCAACAGTTCCAGCATGTGAGAAGTGAAGAAAATGAATACAAAACAGGCAGAACATAAAAATCTCTGTCTGGTAAAGTATACAGTATAATTGGAAGAACCAGATATACACACGCAACATGTGTATTGCTGATGTGACCAACAGAAGTTTGCATGTACTGGAATACACGTTACATTTGCCTTTCCCCTAATACGTTTACTCTTACACAAGGCAAGGAGGTTTAACAAGAAAAATAAAAGCATCTGGGCACTGTCCCAAAACCAAGAACCCAGGACCTTTTACATGTAGCCAGAAACTAGATTAAATGCAATCTGTATCTAATATTTTTCTTCAACATGTTCCCATTAAGCACACACTATAGTTTTGGCAACTGCGATCAGAGTTCATCAAACATTTATGCAGCAGACTGCTTTAGGCAAGGCTGGGATGTTTCTGGTAAAGACACAGAAGAAGGAAAAGAAATATGTGAAGTAATTAAAAAGTGTTACAATTTCATTTCCTGTCAAGTCGCACATATGATATTTAAATACTTGGCTTCTGGTACACACTTCTGCTATTGCAGCTCCAATTTGCTGAACTTCTCAAAAATAATATATATGTACCAAAGAAATGTAGGATTGCTTATTGTCAATGATACTGACACAAAGGAAAAACCCCAAAGGCTAACTTCTTCCAGCCAGGTGAAAGTAGTTAACATCTTCCATAATATAAACAGTATGTGCCCTGGCAGATACCAAACACAAAGCTCCTGCTGATGGCAACATCTTTGAAAGCAGAAACTAACAAAGACAAATGAAAACCAAAAACCAACGATGCAAACACAGCAGTGAGGGCAAGGGAGTAAAGTAGGCAAAGATTCTCTCTTCTATTTTCAAAATAATGTTTGGTTGGGAAATTTACACTCTCTCTAAAAAATTATAAAAATAAAGAGTATGGCATTGGAATACCATGTATATGTATCAACAGAACAGAAGCAGAAGTCCAGAAATGGATCACACACACATGGTCAATTATTTCTCAACAAGGGTGCCAAGGAAGTCTAATGGAAAAAAAAAAACAAAAAAAATACTTTCAATTAAAACTAGCTATTAAGTAAAAGGAAAAAAACTTGGCTCTTATACTAAACACAAAAATTACCTCAAAATGAATTACAGACCTAAATAGACCTTTATAGAAACACTGTAAAGCTTCTAGAATAAAACCGGAGACAAAATCATCACAACTCTGCAGTAGGCAAAAATTTCTTAAGGGACCAAAAGTATAAATCATGAAAGAAAAAACTAGTATGCTGAACTTCATAAAACTTAAAAGCTTCTCCTCTTCAACAACAGTTAAGAAAATAAAAAGGCAAGCCACAGACTGGGAGAAGACAGGCACTATATATATATATATATATATATATATATATATATATATATATATGTATGACAGATAACTAAGATCTTGACTATATTTAAGAAAAAAACTTAAAAGTTAATAATAAGAAGAAAACACCAATTTTTAAATAGACAAAGATTTTTTTAATTTACAAAAAGATACAAATAACCAATAAACCCATGAAAACATGTTTCATACTATTGGTCACCAGTGAAATACAAACGGAAAATCATGAGACATTACTGCATAATCACTAAAATGGCTAAAACATCTCAACTGACAATGGAAGTTTTGATGAAGATGAGAGGCAAACAGAACTCTCATATACTGTTGGTGGGAATGCAAAATGGTACAGCCACTCTTACACAATTACACAGGAAAAATGGAAATATATCCACTCAAAGACCTGCACATGGACTTTTTATAGCAGCTTAGTTTTTTACAGCAAAAATCTAAAAACAAGTCAAATTGTCTATCAACAGGTGAATGGTTAACCAATTATGGTATATTCCATTCTATACAACTGAACTGTTTCTAACAATAAAAAGAAACAACTTCAAACATACACTGAGCAAAAGGAGCCAGACCAGAGGATAGTCCACAGTTCTACAGATGTGAAATTCTAAAACACACACAGACAGTCGATGGCGGAGAGAACCCGGGTCAGTTCTTGCCTGGGGAAGAGACTGGGGAATGAGGGACCGGAAGTGGCGGAGGGCACCAGGGGCTCGAGAGACCGAGGAAAATGTCTACGTCTTGACTGTGGCGGTTGTTCCATTTGTCAAAAGGCAAACTACATTCTTTAAGTGGGTATATTTTATTCATGTAGATCATACCTAAATTTCAAAAACCTGTAAGTGCTGTTGAAGATTTAAGCGGTAGAAAGGACGAAAGGAAAGATTACAGAAAGGCAGAATGACATTAAAGCTACGTTTTTAAAGATCACAAAGTTAAAATTCGGCACGGCTAAAACTAGGACTATAACAGGGAATTTATTCAATTTTAAAGAAAGGCAATCCAAAGAATGTTCGAACTACCACACAATTGCACTCATCTCACATGTTAGCAAAGTAATGCTCAAAATTCTCCAAACCAGGCTGTAACAGTATGTGAACCGTGAACTTTCAGATGTTCAAGCTGGATTTAGAAAAGGCAGAGGAACCAGAGATCAAATTGCCAACATCTGCTGGATTATAGGAAAAGCAAGAGAGTTTCAGAAAAACATCTACTTCTGCTTTATTGACTATGCCAAAGCCTTTCACTGTGTGGATCACAATAAACTATGGAAAATTCCTCAGGAGATGGGAATAGCAGACCACCTGACCTGCCTCTTGACAAACCTGTATGCAGGTCAGGAAGCAACACTTAGAACTGGACATGGAACAACAGACTGGTTCCAAATAGGAAAAGGATTACGTCAAGGCTGTATATTGTCACCCTGCTTATTTAACTTCTCTGCAGAGTACATCATGAGAAATGCTGGGCTGGAGGAAGCACAAGCTAGAATCAAGATTGCCGGGAGAAATACCAATAACCTCAGATATGCAGATGACACCACCCTTATGGCAGAAAGCAAAGAAGAACTAAAGAGCCTCTTGATGAAAGTGAAAGAGGAGAGTGAAAAAGTTGGCTTAAAATTCAACATTCAGAAAACTAAGATCATTGCATCAGGTCCCATCACTTCATGGCAAACAGATGGGGAAACAATGGAAACAGTGTCAGACTTTATTCTGGGGGGCTCCAAAATCACTGCAGATGGTGACTGCAGCCGTGAAATTAAAAGATGCGTACTCTTTGGAAGAAAAGCTATGACAAACCTAGACAGCACATTTAAAAGCAGAGACATTACTTTACCAACAAAGGTCCATCTAGTCAAAGCTATGGTTTTTCCAGTAGTCATGTATGGATGTGAGTTGAACTATAAGGAAAACTTAGCACTGAAGAATTGATGCTTTTGAACTGTGGTGTTGGAGAAGACTCTTGAGAGTCCTTTGGACAACAAGGACATCCAACCAGTCCATTCTAAAGGAGATCAGTCGTGAATACTCATTGTAAGGACTGATGCTGAAGCTAAAACTCCAATACTTCGGCCACCTGAGGCGAAGAACCGACTCATTGGAAAAGACCCTGATGCTGGGAAAGACTGAAGGAGGGAGGAGGAGGGGAATCAGAATCAGAATCAGAGTCAGTGTGAGTGTCAGTCGCTCAGTTGTGTCTGACTTCTCTGCGACTCCATGGACTGTAGCCTGCCAGGCTTCCCTGTTCATGGAATTCTCCAGGCCAGAATACTGGAGTGGGTTGCCATTCCCTTCTTCAGGGGATCTTCCCAACCCAGGGATTGAACCTGGGTCTTTTGCACTGCAGGCAGATTCTTTATTGTCTGAGCTACCAGGGAAGCTAGCTCAAAATAGTTAAATCGATACCTATCTATTGGAATAGGAAATGGCAACTCACTCCAGCATTCTTGCCTGGAAACTCTATGGACAGAGGAGCCTGGTGGGCTACAGTCGATGGGGTTGTAAAGAGTTGGACACGACTGAATGACGGAGCACATATTTACCCAAGTTAAGCGTTAAGGTGAAACCAGGAAAATAAGTAATAATTACACAGAATAAAGAGCTTTAGAGGAAATAATTTTAGATAACCAGTTTTAAAAAGAGAAAAGAAAGTGAATGAAAGGATGCAGGCAGAGGGAATAGCAATGGGCAGAAGAATGGAGGCGGAGGGAGCAAATTGCGGGTAGGAGATGGCAAAATTAGCGCGTCTGCGGCAGCAAGTCCACATGCGGGAGTGACCAAAAACCAGGGCAATCGCCCCATCTGACGCAAATATTCACTTAAATTTTACAGTGGGGTCCAGAATAGAAATGATTCAATGATACTTCTCCTGAGAAAATATGAATACTTAACATTCATCAGTGTCTTGGAGGTTAGCCATAGTTCTTTCCTCCAAAGAGAAATAATTATTAAAATGTAATTATAGCAAAGTAACATATGGACTTGCTCTGGAGCTGCCATTGTGCTCTTGAAATTATGAAAGCCTTTCACTTTTTCCAGAATCTGAATTCTGTAAGTGACTCTTATTTTCGAAGACAATACCAAAAAGTCTCCCCCAAAAACTATCAACTACAGACGAACCAGAGATCAAATTGCCAACATCTGCTGGATCATGGAAAAAGCAAGAGAGTTCCAGAAAAACATCTATTTCTGCTTTATTGACTACGCCAAAGCCTTTGTGTGGATCACAATAAACTGTGGAAAATTCTGAAAGAGATGGGAATACTAGACCACCTGACCTGCCTCTTGAGAAACCTATATGCAGGTCAGGAAGCAACAGTTAGAACTGGACATGGAACAAGACTGGTTCCAAACAGAAAAAGGACTACATCAAGGCTGTATACTGTCACCCTGCTTATTTAACATCTATGCAGAGTACATCATGAGAAAGGCTGGGCTGGAAGAAGCACAAGCTGGAATTAAGATTGCTGGGAGAAATATCAAGAACCTCAGATATACAGATGACACCACCCTTATGGCAGAAAGCAAAGGAGAACTAAAAAGCCTCTTGATGAAAGTGAAAGAGAGTGAAAAAGTTGGCTTAAAGCTCAATGTTCAGAAAACGAAGATCATGGCATCCGGTCCCATCACTCCATGGGAAATAGATGGGGAAACAGTGGAAACAGTGTCAGACCTTATTTCTTTTGGCTCCAAAATCACTGCAGATGGTGACTGTAGCCATGAAATTAAAAGACGCTTACTCCTTGGAAGAAAAGTTATGACCAACCTAGATAGCATATTCAAAAGCATACTTATTACTTTGCCGACTGAGGTCCGTCTAGCCAAGGCTATGGTTTTTCCTGTGGTCATGTATGGATGTGAGAGTTGGACTGTGAAGAAGGCTGAGCGCCGAAGAATTGATGCGTTGAACTGTGGTGTTGGAGAAGACTTGAGAGTCCCTTGGACTGCAAGGAGATCCAACCAGTCCACTCTGAAGGAGATCAGCCCTGGGATTTCTTTGGAAGGAATGATGCTGAAGCTGAAGCTCCAGTACTTTGGCCACCTCATGCGAAGAGTTGACTCATTGGAAAAGACTCTGATGCTGGGAGGGATTGGGGGCAGGAGGAGAAGGGGACGACAGAGGATGAGATGGCTGGATGGCATCACTGACTCGATGGACGTGGGTTTGGGTGAACTCCGGGAGTTGGTGATGGATAGGGAGGCCTGGCGTGCTGCGGTTCATGGGGTCACAAAGAGTCGGACACGACTGAGCGACTGAACTGAACTGAAAGTGACCAAGATTAGGATTCTTAGGTATTCATAATTTTGAAATATTTTTACATGTATACATGTAAAAAGGTTTAATAAAAGAGTGCAGGTTTTGCATTTTAATGACATTTAAACTAACGTAAATATTTATTAAGATTTTACATATGTGGCAGAATAATTCCTTTGTATATTTTATACACAGAAAAGTGTTTTTTCAATGCTTTGTATCTGGGACGTGCAAGCTAAGTTGCTTCAGTTGTGTCTGACTCTGTGACCGTATGGACTGTAGCCGGCTAAGCTCCTCTGTCCTCAGGATTCTCCAGGTAGGAACACTGGAGCAGGCTGCCACACCCTCCCCCAGGTGATCGTCCAGGGATCTTCTAGAGACCCAGGGATCGAACCCACGCCTCTTACATCTCCTGCACTGGGAGGCAGTTCTTTACCACGAAGTGCCACCTGGGAAGCCTTCTGTCTAAAGACTTGGCCAAAACAGTAATAATCTGAGCTATTTAGTTGCGAGAATGAGGAACATTCAGAAATGCAGAATGAGATGGCACAATGAGAGACAGAATATTAAAGGACAATAATGCTGACCTTTAACCCGAGTAGCAGCAATGTAGCTCCAGTGAGGCCAGCACAGCTACAGGACTGAATCCACTCAAATCTCTTATGGAGAAAGGACCTTATATAGGGACAGTCAGCTGGAAAACGAGGTTTCACCTGCTTCACCCACCTCAGAGCTATGACCAGTCAGAGGCCGCGGCCCAGAGGCTGAAGAATGACCTCATCTACCTTTGTTTTTTTGGGCCTGTCTGTTACACATCCAAGTAATAACTGAAGTCTCTATGAAGACATAAACAATTATTGATTTATCAGTCACAAATGCTTGTCTCTTTAACATTCATTTTTCATGACAATAGGGTATTATATCATAAAATAGTTTTCAAAGAATTTCCTCTATGTACACTAAAAAAGGAAGCTACTAAAGAAATATAAATTAGAAAAAAGTTTTTAATAATAAGATTAGCAGTAAACCATTAGGCAAGACCCACCACTGTTTTTTCTTTTCACTTTTTATTGAAAGCAGATCTGGGGAGGCTAATACTGCTAAAGATTATTTATTGTTTTTAAAATGAAGATTGTGAAACTTTTAAAATCAAACACCTCCAAAATAATTAAAGGGATGATAAGAAACAGGACAGCAGTCCTTTTATGTATAGCTCCAAGGCTTTATCACTGTAAATAGACTTATTTTATTTAGAGGTGGGAAATTTGCCCATAATGCATACTCAGGTTAAAGCTAGGAAAATTTGAAAATTTAAAGGAATAGGAAAGCCTGTTACCGGAAGCCCTGAGAGCTACTCCTGGGTAAGTGGAGAGGACAAGTCACCCTGAATCTCTTACTCAGAGTGTGAAGCATTAGGCTGACCAAAACGTTTGTTCTGTCTTCCCATAAGATTATGGAAGAACTGAACTTTTTGGCCATCTATGGGGTCGCACAGAGTCGGACACGACTGATGTGACTTAGTAGTAGTAGTAGTAGTGATATATTCGAAGCCAATCATAAAAGAACTATGCAACCCAGCAGCCAGGTTTATAGAAAAAAGAATACATGTGTCAATAAAAACAAACTAAAGCTCGCCCTGGGCAAGCCACAGTTGGAGTCATTCGTTTTCTCAATTATTCTTCTTTATTCTTGTGTCTCTGCCTTAATAAAATGCTATTTGAAAAAAATAGCTAATTGTTTAAAAAGGGTTTAAGCACAAAAATTCAAATATAAAGGCCAGAGAAATTCAAAAGATATAAAAGTGACAAGAAAATATCAGAAAAACATAAGCTTAAGATTAGGAATACGAAGAGTCCCTACAAGTTTAAAGGACAAAGAACACTATGGGTTAAAAAAAGGTTAAAATAATTAAAACCAGAGAAAAATGAAAAGGAAATAGAATGAGCAACTGAAGACACTGAAAGCAGGAAATAAATGTAATATTCACAGTAAGAACAGAGCAACGCTAATTCCAAAGCCAAACCACCTCACTCAGAGACTGCTCTGCCTTCTCAAGCGTTTTGCGAAAATTTTACTTAGCCAGTAATTGCAAAGTGGAAAGCCGAGGAGCAGAAAGCACAGCTCCTGCCTCAGAGCACATCTCCTCTCCTCTGTCGTTGGTCAGTCCGTCAGTTGCGTCCTCCTCCTTGTGACCCCGTGGACTATAGCCCGCCACACTCCTCTGTCCACGGGATCCCAGGCGGAATACTGGAGTGCGTTGCCATTTTCTTATCCAGGGGATCTTCCCGACCCAGGGATTGAACCTCTGACTCCTGCCCGACAGGAGGATTCTTCACCACTGAACCATCTGGGAAGCCCTTAGAGATATTAGAAATCTTCAAATCAATCACTGACCATCTCTAAATTTTACAGATGGGGAAACTAATCATAGAGGGATTAAGTGACTTGCCCAAGATCATGGAGCAAAAGAAACCAGAACCCCACTCTCAAGACTCAGTTTGATGTTCAGAGAGCAAAATACAAATTCAATGGGAAGAATTATTAAGATTCAGCCTTTTATATGTAATATGTTTTGACTGGTGGAAAAAAACTGCAAAACAGAATTATAATCCCAGTTCTGTTTTTTTTTTTTAATTATACATACATGTACATATACAGGGTGGGGGTGGGGGATTAGGGGAAGGAGGGACAAGGGGAAGAATACCTGGAAGAATAATACCAAACTGATAACAAGCAGATTCTTCGGGACATAAAGTGGGGTCTAGTGGCAACAGAAACTAACTGGATGAGCTTCTGTAGCTGTTCAATTTTACAGACAGCATATGTTGATATGTTTTTGCTTTAAAAAACATTAGACAAAAATATGTCACCAAGAAAATGCACCTCCAAATGGCTGAAGTCTGTCTTCACCCCCATCCCCTGCCTCATGCATATGCACACGGGAGCTTGAAAGACGTTACTCTGCAACTGGGGTTGACCTTGAAATTCTCTTAATTCGGCTTCACATTAACTGTGGTCCTCCTTAAGAACAGAATAACAGTAACATGTTAGAATAATTCTAACAAGCCAGGGTAATTAAAGAAATTGAAAGTTTGAATTATAAAACACATTTAAAGAATTTTCCTTTATACCTGGAACTAACACAACACTAAATCAACTGTACTTCATTTATTTAATTTTTTAATTTTAATTTTTCTTTAGATACCTAATAGTAATAGAAGATGAATTAATACATTTGTAATGAATAAGAGTATTTGTAACTTAAAAATTACTTCCATATAAATACACACTAAATTGGTTTCAATCATGTTTAAAAAAACCTTCTTGGTAGATTAAACATCCGCCCCACAACTTCCCTCCCATAAGTTTACTATTACACTATGGCATTCCTTGCAAAATGGTAAAGACAATGATAAACTTGAGCTTAGTCCTCTATGTAAATTATGAATTTCAAAATCAATAGGTCCAAACACTGAGATTTTATTAATATGATATAGTTCTCGATAGAACCATATGCTGGTTAGTTGCCCATCAAGGTTATCTACTTTTCCCATATTTTGGAATTTTAAATATCTCACCAAATAAGTAATAAAGAATAAAGAATAAATAAATTATATTTTCTTCACGCCTTCCTCCATTTCCTTCTGAACCCACTGAAATCTGGTGCCTACTATAATCCCACCACAGTTATTCACACAAAGACCCTTCATTGCCAAGTTTACTGCTTCCTTTGCCATGCCCTTCCAAAGATGCTCCTGGTTGTCTAGTCCCTCTAACCAATTCTCTTCTAATTCTTTCGCTAGCTCTCTTCACTCTGTTACAGGTCTTGTAAACTAAAGGACCTCAGTGTTTCATTCTATTAGAACCTCTTCTCTTGTTTTCAAATACCCTCTTCATGCAGCTACTCCATATTCTCATCACCAACTTAGAGCTTTATCCTATACCAAAATCATGTATCTAGTGACCTGCGGCAGAGGTTCGAAAACTTTAGGAAGCATCACAATCACCGGCAATGCTTGTTCAAAATCACATTTCTAAGCTCCACTCCCAAAGCTTCTGATTCAACAGGTCTCAGAAAGAACCCGAGAACCCGCACTTCTGATAAGCTCTCGGGTGACACACCTTGAGACCCACTGGCCTACAGGATTCTCCCTTGGATAAGCCATAGGGACCTTAACTTCAACACAACCTAATGAGTCTCCCAGCATCTACCCTGGTCGCTTCAAACCAGCTTACACAGCACCCAGAGTGGTTATGCTAAACTCGATCATTTCACGATCCCTTTGTTTAAACTATTCTAATGGACCTTGAGACAAAAATCAAGGTCCTTAACAAGATCTCTCAAGTCTTGCATGACCTGGCCCTTGCCTACTGAGCCAGATCACTGCCACTCTCATAATTTTTTTCTTTTACACACAGCGGACTCTCAGTTCTAGCAAAAGCCAAGTTCCTTGCTGTTCCAGGATATTTAAACAAGATGTTCTGCCAGAAATATTCTTCTTTTCCCTCTCAGCTTAAGTCACCTTCCTTGGCTCCCCTCCCCAGCCAGGTCAGCAAAACCTTCTATCACCCTCTTATTTCCTCCTCTTAGAGCTGTCCACAGTGGTGACTACACAGCGAATTGCACAATTAGTAGTTTACAGTCTGTTCCTCATCCTCCCCACACACACAAAGAGGTCACATGTCATTCTGCTGCTGCTGCTAAGTCACTTCAGTCGTGTCCGACTCTGTGTGACCCCAGAGACAGCAGCCCACATGGCTCCTCCGTCCCTGGGATTCTCCAGGCAAGAACACTGGAGTGGGTTGCCATTTCCTTCTCCAATGCATGAAAGTGAAAAGTGAAAGTGAAGTCGCTCAGTCATGTCCGACTCTGTGCAACCCCATGGACTGCAGCCCACCAGGCTCCTCCGTCCATGGGATTTTCCAGGCAAGAGTACTGGAGTGGGGTGCCATTGCCTTCGCCACACGTCTGTCTAGTTCCCACTAAATTTTCAGTCCTGTGCATAATTAAAGTCAAAGTATTGGTCGCTCAGCTGTATCCAACTCTTTGCGACCTCATGGACTGTAGCCTGCCAGGCTCCTCTGTCCGTCGGATTCTGCAAGCAAGCATGCTAGAGTGGATTGCCATTCCCTTCTCCAGGGGATCTTCCCCACCCAGGGAGTGAACACGGGTCTCCTACATTACAAGCAGATTCTTTATGGCCTGAGCCACCAGGGAATGACTTACACTCAAATACCTGTTGAATTAAAGGTCTGGTAACATTCAACTATTCTGAAACCTCAAAAGGAAAAGTATTACGAAAAAGGGACTAGAGGCATTCTTTAGTACCCCTTAATAATCACAAATGAGGAAGCTTCATTAAACTCTATCCTTTGGGATTTTAAATTAAAAAAAATAATGCTTGAAAAGATAAAATGAAATCTTCCTGTCACAAGTTCTTCTGCAACAAGATATATAGGTATAGTACTGCTTAGTATCTGTACCAATGGAGTACGGCACTGATATCCAAAAGCCATTCAGTAATATATGTTCATCATGTCTCCCAGTATAATTTTTGCAGAAAAGTTATTTTATGTGTAGACCTACATTAAAGAGTATACTCAGGCTTAGCAGCAGAAGCACTTTTAGTTCAAACTAGGAAATGGGAGAAGGTAGCTGACTGGAATTAAACCTAGATACAGATAACCACAAATTATATAATAAATATGAATGTAACTGAGAATTATATTATTATGCAAACAAATGTTATATGGATTCTGATCTCCTTTAAAATGGAAAGACTACCACCTGCCTGCCATGTATAATTCATTCACCAACTCTGAAGCACATGCTAAATCAGCATAGCAATAGCCTAAGTCACAGAGAACAAGTATAACTATTTCAAGATGTAACTTCAACTAATTTAGCAAAATTCACATCCAAATAAAGGTTATCTCCATAAGAGTAGTCCTTTTTAGACTATTGCAACTTGCCATCACACAGAACAATTCTAGAACTCCTCCCTTCTAATCACTTTCTCAGCTACCTGTATAAATGACACAAGAATAACAGGCTTCATCCTTTTGGTTACTGACTATTTTTAACTAAAAATGGCATTTCTCATTTTGTTCCCTAGTTTTGTGTATGAGACTCAGTTTAGAATGACTTCGCATTTTTTCCAAATATCAAATTCATTCTCAACAGATGTCATTTGCCATCAAAGGATATACGTAAAAGAATGAGGTTGAAAAAAAAAAAAGAATGAGGTTGAAGTCACTAAAGAAATGTCTAAAGGATAGTTTCAAAAGTGTTTTCGAAAAACAGTGACATTACTGAAATCAATTCAAAATAACTCTGAACACATCAATCATCTCTTAGACATGTAAGTTTTAATATGGTTATCTAAAAGCTGGTCACACATTGCTACTCCAGGCACAAGTCAGACAGGCCTGATCCCTGACTTCTGGTTTCCCGGAATAACACATGATATCATGCAGAAGCACATTTACTATAAAGTACAGATTAAGAAATGCAACAAATTTTTAAGAATAAAATCTAGTGGTCTACTCCAACAACATGGCTTGGAAAGGCAGCACTGTATTCTGAAAAAAACACAGCTATAGAATGAGATAGGCTAAGTTCAACTTTTTGCTTGGCCTCTTGGCAGCTACGTGACTCATCATGTTACTTGACTGAACACAGAGTCAGTACAACATCAATAATTCTATCTGTAAAATGGGAATAAAACCATCTATTTCAGAGCTATTGTAATGACTATATTTCATGATGCCCCCTAGCATCATCAAGGAATTCTCAAAAGAACCTAAGAGGCTATCTATTCCAACTCTCCATTTTCCTAAGACCCACAGAGTCTAAGTGCTTTGCCAAAGTCACAAAGTTACTTAGCAGGAAAGACAATACTTCTGGCAGGTTTTTTATTTTCGCAGTGCATCTGTTTACTAAATCAGTTGGTGTTTGTAATGCTAGGTTGCAGAAGGCTGTGACACAGGGTCTCAAAGAGGGTTTCTGATAGAGTAATAAACTGAGGCCTCTTAAGGACAGTATTTGGAAATATGTCACTAGCCATCTATTAATAATTTAGCCCAATATATTAAATGTCTCCCTTGGATTTTAAGTCTTTATTTTTAAACTGAGATATTTTTAAAATACAGCTAAAACTACCTCATTCTATGTGAATTTGCTGTTTTCTAAAAGGTTCTTTTCTAAGGAAAATATGAACCTTGTTTTAAATCATGATACTAGAAAAAAGTGTATGTATTTCTCATTAATTATGGTAACTGGCTATAATAAACCAACGGACTTGCACCAGTTTCCTACAAGTAAATTCATATCCATGCTTAAAGGTGGGCGTTCTTCACTAATGATCAAGTTTGAAATGCAAGACTAAAGTTAATTCAGAATAACCTCAAGGAATTTTATTACTGATTTTATTATTCAGTCCCCAAAACAATTTCTTCATAATTTGATACAGCTAAGAATGGTTTTCTACCTTGGGCATGAAAGAAAAATGAGTGTCTGAGTGCCTAACTCTGGCCTAGATGTTTCTGGGTTTTGAATTCAAGGTATAAATTACCACAACCAAAGTACTCATCATCTTTAATTTATCATGTAAGGTAACCAAGATACATAATTACACTTCCACATGCCAATTCAAAAAGGATCTATGAGAATTAACATAATTTTTAATACTTCAATTAAAAATGACTATTGAAAAAGACAACATATGTAAATAACTCATACTGAAAGACTTCATAAAAGAAAACTGGTCAATATGATGACAATGAAAAAAATTCTTAGAGAATACCAAAAAAACCCATAATTTTCTGAATTTAATTAAAATCAATTTGTGTCACAGCCACAAAAATGTATCACTGATTAATTGGAACTTACAAACTTGAAGAGGCTAATTACTACTACTATAAATTAAGTAGAAGCCACCAAAAAAAACCCAAGTAAGATTCTGCTAGTCAAAACACTAATCATGTTAAGCAATCAAACGCTCAATTGAGTCTATCTGCACACAGGAATTCTTCCTCAGTACTGACAGAGCATTATTTTTAAATTCTTACACCCTAATCAGAAATTCTTGACAAAACAAAGATAATAAACCTACAATTCCTCAAACTGAAAAAGAAGGTACTATCCATATAATGCTAAAGATTCTATTTTAAAACTTTAGGAACAGTGAGAAGTACCACCAAAACTATACACATAATAGAAGCAATAAAATATACCATAATGAGCCAGACAGGAAGGATAGTGATTATAACAAGTATCTAAAAAGGA
Organism: Capra hircus; assembly: GCF_001704415.2. Lineage (NCBI taxonomy): Eukaryota > Metazoa > Chordata > Mammalia > Artiodactyla > Bovidae > Capra > Capra hircus. The sequence continues at coordinate 5,774,490 of NC_030812.1, forward strand.
AAATGTTTAGAATACCCGAAAAAGGTAGACCAGGAGACATATAACCATGATCTAATCAAACATCTGGATTCTAAAACCAAGGGTTTCACAGAATATAGAGAAAGTTCACAAAATAATCAGTGAATAAATATCAACTGCATTAGGGAATATTTACGACTTTGATATCCCCCAGAGCAGGCAAATAAAGAAACTACACAAGAGCCGATTTCTTTTCTAAGCTACTTTAAATTTCAAATAAGCATGTACTGTGTAGGTTCCACAGGATCTTACATAATCAGGCCAAATCTAGGCGTTTAAGCCTTCCAAATCACAACCCTTCTGACAGGATTTCAATTTCAAAGTAGTCAGCATTTAAAAAATCTGGATTAAATAAACTTCTGATTGCAAGAGCATTATAACTCCAATCATAAAAAAGACATCTCAGCACTCAAAACCCTAGCTGGAAAAGAAGGAATGACAAGGTCTCAGGAGAGAAGGACCAAACAAACGTTCAGAGAACTGCAGCGATACCACGGAAGACGGGGAACAGAGACATGTAGATGTACTTGCTCACCATAAAGTGACAGTGAAATGAAGTCGCTCAGTCGTGTCCGACTCTTTGCGACCCGTGGACTGTAGCCCACCAAGCTCCTCCATCCATGGGATTCTCCAGGCAAGAATACTGGAGTGGGGTGCCATTTCCTTCTCCAGGGGATCTTCCCAACCCAGGGATCGAACCCAGGTCTCCAATATTGCAGGCAGACACTTTAACCTCTGCACCAGCAGGGAAGCCCTTTTTTTGCTCGCCATAAACTATAATCAATCAATTTCTCTAAAGCTTTGAGAATGGAGACTGGAAAATAAAAACCAGAATAAAGTATACAGGGTTTAAACAACGCTGGGAAGTTTTTCTGAGTGTAAAATAAAAGAAGGAGATGAAAATTATGGCATTAGTGAACCACCTAGGCAATCTAAGCTCAACATTTAAAGTACCAAAAATAATTAGGAAGAAGAGAAAGAAAGGTAATAGAGAAAAATATCAGTAACTAAGGAACCAAAGCAGATATCACAGTTAAGGCGGAGAAGTAAATGAAAAAGAGTAACACCTCATCTGCCTTGACACAGCTGAGAAACAGAAAGTATATAATGAATAATCACAATTGGACAGGAGTCACGGGCTTACAGGTGACACACCATTCTCTCGAGAAAAGATGCTGTTTTACACACAATTCTAAATGGTCTCATTCAGCTTTCCAGGGACAAAGTGGAAGTGGCAAAAGAATCGTAATGACATGTCCAGGCTGGGGCAGATGGCAAGAGGAGAGGGAACAGAGAAACGAAGCAGCAAACAAGAGCTCAAAAAGCACCCAAAGGTCAGGACCAGCCGGCAGAAAGATGCAAACATCTCTACACATCAAGTGAAGAAACACCAACGTACATCAACACAGTATCATGATCACAGCTTTTATGAATAAACAACAACAAAGAAAGATAGGAAAGGTCTCCAACAAAAGATGATGGACTAAATATAAATTTTCCCTCCAGTTATTCCAGATATCCCATGGACATAAAAACAGTTCATACAGAAAAAGAATAATAAGAGCAAAGAAAATAACGGCAGAGATGGGGCACTACCGGGGCCAGGAAATGGGAGGGCATACTACTAGGCGCAAGATGGGCTCGAGGATGTACTGTGCAACGCAGGGGATGCAGCCAATGTTTCGTAATAACTGTAAATCGAGAGGAACCGCTAAATTATAATAAAATTAAAAATAATACACACACCAGAAGTGGAGATGAGTGGTACAGAGAGAAAAGTCAACAAGCTTATGAAAGACGAAAATAGGTATGAAATTGCTTGATATAACAAGCAGAGAAAGCCACAGACTCATTCTATCCTATAAGAGGGATAGAAAAGGGCGAGAACCAATATATCTGACAGAATCCCAGAGAAGCATTATTGCAAAGTAAATAGTTCAGCAAAGGGTGGGAATAAATAGTGGGGCTAAAAATAGGAGAATTATATATTACCTGACTGACTGTTTAAGGGACAGCTCCTTTCCCAACACTCATCTCCAAGCAGCACCTAAACTGGCATTTACTCCCTGGCAAAATGACAGCTGGCCTTTCTCTAAAGAAAGTGAATACCTGTCTAGGGGATGCTGGCACAGATAATAAAGTGCTTCTAACCTGTATACTGTCATCATCGGAGAAGGCAATGGCACCCCACTCCAGTACTCTTGCCTGGAAAATCCCATGGGTGGAGGAGCCTGGTGGGCTGCAGTCCAAGGGGTCGCTAAGAGTCGGACACGACTGAGCAACTTCACTTTCACTTTTCACTTTCATGCACTGGAGAAGGAAATGGCAACCCACTCCAGTGTTCTTGCCTGGAGAATCCCAGGGACAGAGGAGCCTGGTGGGCTGCCGTCTATGGGTCGCACAGAGTCGGACATGACTGACGCAACTTAGCAGCAGCAGCAACAGAGTACATCATAATTTATATGCAGAGAAATGCTGGACTGGATGAAGCAGAAGCTGGAATCAAGATTGCTGGGAAAAATATCAATTACCCCAGATATGCAGAAGACACCAACTTTATGCCAGAAAGCAAAGAGGAACTGAAGAGCCTCCTGATGAAGGTGAAAGAGAAGAGTGAAAAGTCTGGCTTAAAATTCAAAATTAAAAATACTAAGATCATGGAATCAGGTCCCATCACTTCATGGCAAATAGATGTGGAAACAATGGAAACAGTGAGAGATTTTATTTTCTTGGGCTCCAAAATCACTGCAGATGATGACTGGAACCATGAAATTAAAAGATACTCACTCCTTGGAAGAAAAGCTATGACAAACCTAGACAGTGTACTGAAAAGCAGGTCCATCTAGTCAAAGCTATGGTTTTTCCAGTGGCCATGTATGGATGTGAGAGTTGGACCATAAAGAAGGCTGAGGACCAAAGAATTGATGCTTTTGAACTGTGGTGTTGGAGAAGACTCTCTTGAGAGTCCCTTGGACTTCAAAGATATCAAACTAATCAATCCCAAAGGAAATCAATCCTGAGTATTCATTGGAGGGACTGATGCTGAGATTGAAGCTCCAATATTTTGGCCATCTGATGCAAAGAGCCAACTCACTGGAAAAGACCCTGATGCTGGGAAAGACTGACGGCAGGAGGAGAAGGGGACGACAGAGAATGAGATGGTTGGACGGCATCACTGACTCAATGGACATAAGTTTGAGCAAGCTCCAGGAGATGGTGAAGGACAGAGAAGCCTGGGGTGCTGCAGTCCATGGGGTTGCAAGGAGTCAGACACGACTGAACGACTGAACAACAACAACCTGGAATTCTGAGGGCCTGGCTCCCCTCCCTCTTAACACAACACTTGCCAATAGATAGACCCCACTCAATAATGTCCTGTCCATCAAGTGCCGTGCCTAGAATTCCTATTCAAAGGAAAAAACCTAATACTGAAAATAGTCCAAGGAACAGAGTGGGAGGGGAATATCCAGACCAGGAAGCTGGTCCTTCTTTCTGAAACATTATTCAGAGTCAACTAAGCATCACCAGGCATATAAGGAAAACTGCTGCTGCTGCTGCTGCTAAGTCACTTCAGTCGTGTCCAACTCTGTGTGACCCCATAGACGGCAGCCCACCAGGCTCCTCCGTCCCTGGGATTCTCCCAGCAAGAACTAAGCAAGAAAAACAGATTATAAAAACAAACATAAAAGCTGACAGGAGAAGGAAATATTTGAGGAAACACAAAATGTCTTTTAAAAATATGTTACTTTGCATATTCTGAGACTAAAGAGAGCAGTAAAACAAGAAAAAAGAAAAAAGAATGGCAGAAAAAGAGAGCAAGAAAATTCACAGATTACCCTCTCCTCAAAAAATCAGCCCAATAAACCAGGGGGAAAAAAGTCACCTGAACACAGAGCTAAGAAAATCACAAAATGTGAAAGCGAAAATAAGAGGAGGGTCAGTCCAAGCAAGAAAACACCTGCCTACTGCGGAACAAACAAGAAAACGAAGAGAAGAAAATATTAAAGGCAGGAGAGGATTTCTGAGAGTTGAGCAATCTGATTCAGATTCATATACGGGGAACTGAGTGCCTATAACAAATATAACCAAAACAAAAACATGCACTCCTCATTCTGAGTCTGCAGCAAAAAGATGAAATAGAGAATATCCTCAAAGTTTTCAGTCAGAATAAAGAACAAATCACCTTAAAAGGATAGGGAATTAGATGGCATCTGACTTTGAACCAAGTGCTGGAAGACAACCAAGCACTGCTTTTCAAAGTTTCAAAGGAAAGTCATTTGCAACCTACAATATTGTACCAGAGTCAGTTCCGTAGCCCAGTCGTGTCAGACTCTTTGTGACCCCATGGATTGAAGCACGCCAGGCCTCCCTGTCCACCACCAACTCCCAGAGCTTGCTCAAACTCATGTCCATTGAGTCGGTGATGCCATCCAACCATCTCATCCTCTGTCGTCCCCTTCTCCTCTTGCCTTCAATCTTTCCCAGCATCAGGGTCTTTTTCAATGAGTCAATTCTTCGCATCAGGTGGCCAAAGTATTAAAGCTTCAGCTTCAGCATCGGTCCTTCCAATGAATATTCAGGACTGACTTCCTTTAGGATTGTACCTGAACTATCAGTTAAATATGAAAACAGAATGAAGACATTTTTATACATAGAATGAGTCAGAAAATCTGCCTCTCAAACATACTTTTTTGGAAGTTAGTTGAGGATGTACTCCAGAAAAATATCAAGTAAGTTTAGTAAAAAAGGAACATCTATAATAGAATGGATGCCTTTTAAGAGGCCAGTGAAAGGAAGTTCCAAAAAGAGACCTAAAAGGCAACTAGTTCAAACTGAAGCTGAATTACAGGCAAGGACACATAAATAGGGTCACAATACAACAGGTAGTATACTGTAGAGTTGGTGGGAGGAGAGGGTGGAGACTATGATAGAAGAATTCAACACCCAAAAAAGAGGCAATTAAAAACATCAAGAAAATAGGATGTCATGTCCACTGTTTTTAATTCAATAGCTAGGTTGTAAACACCTGGTAAAGTAAAATCCACAGGACCATAATGGTATCAAGATATTCTTCTTCAAGTGGTCTAAGGGCTGCTTAATACAATCTGTAGGAAAGAAGTCATCATCTGAGCATTCTGCCTGGCCTAGCAGTACATATTATTTACATAGTCTTAGCATCAAAACTATATACTGGTTTTTGTCATTTAGAGATGGACATAGGGACATGACAGCTAGGGTTGGGAGGATGAGGAAAATGTGTTTACCTAGGCAATAGCAACCATAGCTACCAGCCTAGAAAGAAGAGAAAGGAAGAAAGAAAAAGTGGAAAATCCAGACAATGTCTAAGCTGATAAATTAGTGTTAAGTGTAGATTCAACAGAAACTATTTTATAAAAACAACATAGCTTCCCCTGTTGCATATCCATAAACAAATCTCCCCCATGAACTCCACCCATCTCCAAAGGGGAGAAAAATCCCTCTAATTAAAGGTAAGCTCCGTCTAGCCAAGACTATGGTTTTTCCAGGGGTCATGTATGGATGTGAGAGTTGGACTATGAAGAAAGCTGAGCGCCGAAGAATTGATGCTTTGAACTGTGGTGTTGGAGAAGACTCTTGAGAGTCCCTTGGACTGCAAGGAGATCCAACCAGTCCATTCTGAAGGACATCAGGCCTGGGTGTTCTTTGGAAGGAATGATGCTAAAGCTGAAACTGCAGTACCTTGGCCACCTCATGTGAAGAGTTGACTCATTGGAAAAGATTCTGATGCTGGGAGGGATTGGGGGCAGGAGGAGAAGGGGATGACAGAGGATGAGACGGTTGGATGGCATGACCGGCTCAATGGACGTGAGTCTGAGTGAACTCCGGGAGATGGTGATGGACAGGGAGGCCTGGCGTGCTGCTATTCATGGGGTCACAAAGAGTCGGACACGACTGAGCGACTGAACTGAACTGAACTGAAGCTTGTTTCAATTTAAAATAATTTCTTTCAGGTTAACTCCAGTTTCTGAGGTAGTGGTTCTCCACTGGGAATTTGCCCCCAGGGGACATCTGGCAAGATCTAGAGACACTCTGCCGGTACACTGATGGAGGTTCTACTGGCGTCTAACAGGCAGACGCTATGGATGCTGTTCTACAGTCTGCAATGTACAGGATAGCATCATCCCACAGAGAGTTATCCAGCCCAGTACGTCCACAAAGCCAAGCTGGAGAAACCCTGTTTCACAGGGACTCTTCAGACTGCCATAGAAAGACGTTTACAATTTCTGTGTTCCTTATTCTTATAATGGTATTTGGATGTAGAGGAAAGCTTCTGTGGGCACAGGGAATGTCATAATTGGTCTGAACGTGGACCCATGGACTGTCCTCTGGGTCCTCATCAGCCTTTGAGGTTTGATAGAAGGCGATGGCACCCCACCCCAGTACTCTTGCCTGGAAAATCCCATGGACGGAGGAGCCTGGTGGGCTGCAGTCCATGGGGTCGCTGAGAGTGGGACACGACTGAGCGACTTCACTTTCACTTTTCACTTTCATGCATTGGAGAAGGAAATGGCAACCCACTCCAGTGTTCTTGCCTGGAGAATCCCAGGGACGAGGGAGCCTGGTGGGCTGCTATCTATGAGGTCACACAGAGTCGGACACGACTGAAGCGACTTAGCAGCAGCAGCAGTGAAAATGAGGATGCTGCAACAGCATCCAGGGGGCCTCCTGACTTGGCCCCATCTCAGCTCCTGCTGGTATGGATATTCTTAGGGCCTCAGCTACCTCTTCCAAGCAGCCCGTGCTTAGTGTTAAGGCCACACTAGCTGCTTAACAACCAACCTCAAAATGTCTCGCTACAATTATACAGTTCATCGTTGAGTGCTGCTGTTTGGCGCACAGCTTTCTTCCACATGGTAATCCAGGGGCTTGAGATCTTCCTAATCTCAGGCTCTATCCTGTGCATCTGGCCCTTGGATTGGAAAAGAGAAGGTAGAGAAAGACAGCTGCTTTTCCCCCACCTCCATTCAGAAGTGACAACACATAACTTCCACGCATGTTCCCCTGGTGAAAACCAGTCATCTGGTCCCACCGATATGCAGGGGAGCAGGATGGGGGCAGAGGATGGATGACGAGGAGTGTGTTCCTGGCGAGGCAGCCACTCCCAGTGTTAACTAACCTAAAGCTAGAGCACAAATTCCGGGGAGCACCAAGCTGACCTGGCCACAGCCGCCCTCCCCACAACCTCTAGGATCTAGCTGGTTCTTCCACTCACAACAGTCCCTGCAGGACAGGCGGGCTGGCTCTCACTCTGCTAACTTCTATTTCCTGCACTTGGATTATGTGAGAACTTCCAGATCTCTTTCATACCACGTAAGAAAAACAGGAAACTCCCAGGGTGCATCTCCTGGTCTTGCTCTGCCTGAAGACGGCACTGTCTTCGCCTGCAGCACTCTCATGCCACAGAGGGTCAGGACAAGGCAATAAGCTAGTTACATGGCTGTGGAGGTTCTGAATGAAGCAGTCTGGCTCCAGAGCCCGTTCTAGTCTACCTCTCTAGATTTCTAAAATATTAGGTAGTAAGAAACTCCTTTCATGATCATTAATGAGTATTTATAAAGCATTCACACCTTGCAAAACAGCCCAGGGAACTATTACAAACCCCCCACTATGATGCATAGCACTGTTTTTCTCTGCTTCTGGATTGTTGATCTTAAATGTTATTATAGTCAAAACAATAGGCAAAATCATACAGTAAGCAAAACTCATCCTCAGAGGTGCCTCACCCTACTCTCCACTTTACAGTGTACCTGTGTCTTCACGTCCAAGGAATCCCACCTCCTTATTCTTTTTTTAAAAAATAAGTATTTATTTATTTGGCTGCTCCAGGTCTCAGTTGTGGCATGTGGGATCTTCAGCTGCAGCATGCGAACTCCCAGCTGGGGTATGTGGGATCCAGTTTCCCGATCAGGGATTGAACCTGGGCCCCCTGCACTGGAAGCGAGGAGTCCCAGCCACTGGACCACAGGGAAGTCCCCTCACCTCATTACTCATACAAATTATAACATATTTTGTACCATGAATGAATAACATACAAAAGTGTTACTTCAGCAGGACTATGTCTCCCCAAACCTATTAGGTTTATGCGAAAGTAACTGCAGTTTTGCATTGTTGAACTCTGCTGTTTGACATTGGATATGTTCTCAAATAAATGTGGTTATATCACACACTGTTTTAATGCAAATTTCCCACTTTATGTTTTCTGGCTGATGACTTATTACTTGCTGTTTATATTTATTTTAGACTATAGAAATGATGTTAAACAAAAAGCAAATTCAATCAATTTTTTATCTGAGGTCAAAATGGGTCATAAAGCAGCAGACACAACTCGCAACATCAACAACGTATTTGTCCCAGGAACTGCTAACATACAGTGCAGTGGTTGTTCAAGAAGTTTTGCAAAAGAGAAGAGAGTCTTGAAGATAAGCATAGCGGCTAGTCATCAGAAGTTGACTACAACCAGTTGAGAGTCATCATCGAAACTGACCCTCTCACAACTACACTGCTGCTGCTGCTAAGTCGCTTCAGTCGTGTCCAACTCTGTGCGACCCCACAGACGGCAGCCCACCAGGCTCCCCCATCCCTGAGATTCTCCAGGCAAGAACACTGGAGTGGGTTGCCATTTCCTTCTCCATAACAACTACATTAGAAATCGCCAAAGAACTCAGCATCAACCATCCTAGGGTCATTTGGCATTTGAAGCAAACTAGAAAGGTGAAAAGAGCTCGATAAGTGGGTACCTCGTGAGCTGACCAAAAATTTTAAAAAAATCACTTCTAAGTGTCGTCTTCTCTTATTCTATGCAACAGCAACACACCATTTCTCGACTGGATTGTGACATGCGAAGAAAAGCGGATTGCATAAAACCGGCAATGGCCAGCTGAGTGGTTGGACTGAGAAGCTACAAAGCACTTCCCAAAGTCAAACTTGCACCAAAAAAAAGGTCATGGTTCACTGCTGGCTGGTCTGCTGCCCATCTGATACGGCTTTCTGAATCCCTGCGAAACCACTACATCTGAGAAGCATGCTCAACAAATCAATGAGATGAATCGAAAACTTCAATGCCTGCAGCCCGCATTGGTCAACAGAATGGGCCCAATTCTTCTCCAAGACAAATCCCGATTGCACGTGGCACAATCAATGCTTCAAAAGTTGAATGAATTGGGCTACCAAGTTTTGCCTCTTCTACCATATTCACCTGACTTGTCGCTAAAAGACAATTCTTTGCAGGCAAAATGCTCCCACAACCAGCAGGAGGCAGAAAAACTTTCAAAGTGTTCGTTGAATCCCAAAGCATGGATTTTTATGCTACAGGAATCAGCAAATTTATTTCTCATTGGCAAAAATGTGTTGATTGTAATCATTCCTATTTTGATTAAAAAAGATGTGTTTGAGCCTAATAATAATAATTTAAAATTCATGGTCAGAAATCAGTGACTTTTGTATCAATCAAATACCATACCCTCACCTCATCAAAATGCACATACACATATTTCATAATTTTCACTGGAGTATGAGCCTTCTTTTAAAAAGCTAAGTAATCTGATAAACTCAGTTCAGTTCAGTCAGTTCAGTCAGTTCAGTCGCTCAGTCATGTGCAACTCTTTGTGACCCCATGGACTGCAGCATGCAAGGCTTCCCTGTCCATCACCAACTCCTGGAGCCAGCTCAAACTCATGTCCATCGAGTCAGTGATGCCATCCAACCATCTCATCCTTTGTCATCCCCTTCTCCTCCCACCTTCAATCTTTCCCTGCATCAGGGTCTTTCCCAATAAGTCAGTTCTTCGCATCAGGTGGCCAAAGTATTGAGAGCTTCAGCTTCAGCATCAGTCCTTCCAATGAATATTCAGGACTGATTTCCTTTAGGACTGACTGGTTTGATCTCCTTGCAGTACAAGGGACTCTCAAGAGTCTTCTCACAACAACACAGTTCAAAAGCATCAAGTCTTCACCACTCAGCTTTCATTACGGTCCAACTCTCACATCAATACATGACGACTGGAAAAACCATAGCTTTGACAAGATAACCTTTGTCAGCAAAGTAATGTCTCTGCTTTTTAATATGCTGTCTAGGTTGATCGTAGCTTTTCTTCCAAGGAGCAAGCATCTTTTAATTTCATGGGTGCAGTCAACATCTGCAGTGATTTTGGAGCCCCCCAAAATAAAGTCTGTGTCTACTTCCACTGTTTCCCCATCTATTTGCCATGAAGTGATGGGACTGGATGCCATGATCTTAGTTTTCTAAACGTTAGTTTTAAGCCAGCTTTTCACTCTCCTCTTTCACTTTCAACAAGAGGTTCTTCAGTTCCTCTTCACTTTCTGCCATACGGGTGGTGTCATCTGCATATCTGAGGTTATTGATATTTCTCCCGGCAATCTTGATTCCAGCTTGTGCTTCTTTCAGCCCAGAGTTTCTCATGATGTACTCTGCATATTATTTAAATAAGCAGGGTGACAATATACAGCATTGATGTACTCCTTTCCCAATTTGGAACCAGTCTGTTATTCCATGTCTGGTTCCAACCGTTGCTTCTAGTCCTGCATACAGATTTCTCAGAAGGCATGTCAGGTAGTCTGGTATAAGAATTTTCCACAGTTTGATGTGATCCACACAGTCAAAGGCTTTGGCATAGTCAATAAAGCAGAAGTAAATGTTTTTCTGGAACTCTCTTTGCTTTCTCAATGATCCAACAAATGTTGGCAATTTGATCTCTGGTTCCTCTGCCTTTTCTAAATCCAGCTTCAACATCTGAAAGTTCTCAGTTCACGTATTGCTGAAGCCTGGCCTGGAGAATTTTGAGCATTACTTTACTAGCATGTGAGATGAGTGCAACTGTGCAGTAGTTTGAGCATTCTTTGGCATTGCCTTTCTTTGGGATTGGAATGAAAACTGACCTTTTCCAGTCCTGTGGCCACTGCTGAGTTTTCCAAATTTGCTGGCATATTGAGTGCAGCACTTTCACAGCATCATCTTTTAGGATCTGAAACATCTCAGCTGGAATTCCATCACCTCCGCTAGCTTTGTTTGTAGTGATGCTTCCTAAGGCCCTTGAATTTAGACTCCAGGATGTCTGGCTCTGGTGAGTGATCACACCATCGTGGTCATCTGGGTCGTGAAGATCTATTTTGCATAGTTCTTCTGTGTATTCTTGCCACCTTTTCTTGGTATCTTCTGCTTCTGTTAGGTCCACACTGTCCCTGTCCTTTATTGTGCCCACCTTTGCATGAAATGTTCCCTTGGCATCTCTCAATTTCTTGGAGATCTCTAGTCTTTCCCACTCTGTTGTTTCTCCTGCTAATAGTGGCATCTGGCAGTCAAAAAAGTTATTTTAACAGTGGACATTTCAAAAGGATAGATTTTAATTATATAGATAGATTTGTATGATTAAATATCACTCATAATAACCCACTCACCAATTCTGTGCATTCATTTTACTCTTTAAAAAAAGGATGAATTTTTAAAATTGTAACAAATCACCTTAAAATACAATTCCAGTTTACAGTGCAATTTCCAAATGAGAAAATGGCAACTGAATGAACAATAATGAATTATTTGCTTTACTCCACATAAAATAAAGGAGGTCATTCAAATACACATGAAATGAAGCAAATCGACGTGATCTTATTACAGACTGTATTTTCATCAAATCACGAAGTCAAAATAGACTGAGAAAGATCATGAAGGTCAAGACCTGACACCAGGGGCAACTGCCAATAAACTACACAAGGCAGTATAATGTGAAGGCTAAAAGGTCAGGTTCTGATGTGAAAGGTCAGGTTAAATCTTGAATTCAAATCCTTTTGGCAAGTTCTACCACCTGCTACTTACCCTCCCTGTGACTCAGGGTTAGTTCAAATCCTGGCTCTCCAGCCTACCACTTAATCTCTCAGTGCGTGAGGTTTAAAAAGGGACAAGAAAATAGCCTGATTTGGGGGGAGGGGATCACAGTCAAATACGTATGCAAGTACCGGATATACAGTTAGTACTCGACACATATCAGTTACCGTTATTACGATGACCAACCACTCCTACTAAGACACCTTCAGGAGCTATCGATCTCCCTCTGAATCTATCATGTTTTTAACAACCCTGAATTTAACAGTTTCCTTTTTATTTGAAAAGTCTTCAAGTTCAAAAACTGTTTCCTCTTTTTTTATTTTTCCCCAGTCCTTTGTGAACATGGAAGATGGCAGGTAACTGGCTTATTGTTTGAAGATTCAAGACTCTTTTTGGTCTTTTCATCATACAATTCCCTTTCAAATATTATACAAAGGACAGCCTACTTTATGAATTTTACACTGAAAAGAGTTCACAAAGTATAATGGAATTTTGAGATTCATGAAAGAATGCACAGCGACTAGAGCAAAAGCTTAGATAAGAAATGATGCAGAAGTCTGTAAGACTGCTCACAAAATACCGAATTCTAACCTAAGACACAGCAAAGAGAGGCTCTTCATGGTTCACAGTCACTCAGACCACTGAAAACATACAGATGATTTTTTCAGTAATTTTTTTTGTAATAGCAGGAAAATGTACTTTTTTGTTTGTTTTTCACAACAGTGAATAGACAGATTGCATGACAGGAAAGCACAACTTCTTCAAAAACCAATTCTGTAAAGAAAGCCTAAAGGCTCAGTAACACATATCCCTTAAAGCTTTACAAATTTAAGATGTCTAACGTTCCCTGTGGTTTGTAGCATTAAGAAGTAATACAATTAAGCCTCATTTCCATCAGAAAACTTTATGCTTGACTGAAAGAAAATTAAGTATCTAGAATTCAGATACTGGTAAATTTTAAGGTAACACAATGGGTCAATGCAAAGATAAGTAGATATCAGAGTCTGTGATAAATACATCAAAATATTTTTTAAAGCTCTAATGACAAAGAAATGTTTTAAGTAATTAAACGTTTGATTTCTCCTATCTGTTAGTACTGAAATAGGCTCTTTGGGGCGGGGGGTGGGGGGTGTGTGTCAGGGAGAATGGATACATGTATATGTATAGCTGAGTCCCTTTGCTGTTCACCTGAAACTACCGCAACACTGTTCGTCAATTAAAACCCAATACAAAAGTTTCCAGTTTGGGGGTGGGGAGGGGAAATATTGAAATAGGCACTCTGACATACATTTTGTAATCTCAGTTCCCCAACAACCATGTGAATAAGGATTATTCTCCTCCTTTTACAAATGAGAAAGCTAACGCCCAGTGGTTTACCTAGCTTTCTTATATAAAGTGAAAGTTGCTCAGTAGTGTCTGATTCTTTGCAACCCCACGGACTATACAGTACGTGGAATTCTCCAAAGCAGAATACTGGAGTGGGTAGCTTCTCCCTTCTCCAGGGGATCTTCCCAACCCAGGGATCGAACCCAGGTCTCCTGCATTGTAGGCAGATTCTTGACCAGCTGAGCCACAAGGGAAGCCAGAGAATACTGGAGTGGGTAGCCTATCCCTTCTCCAGGGGATCTTCTAGACCCAAGAATTGAACCCTGGTTTCCTGCACTGCAGGCAGATTCCTTATCAACTGAGCTATCAAGGAAGCCCCTAATTTCTTGCATAAAATGCAGTCAGAAATCCCATCAAGTTTTCCAACCTCCAGATCAATGCTCCTGCTTTCACTCTACCATTGTCACTTCCAAAACTCAAGTACTCTAAATTTCAGCTCTTATAAAGCGTGTCAACACTTTTTATCAAGGAGAGGTAAACAGTTAGAAGGGAAGAAGAAAAATTCATGTTACCAAAAAAGACACTGTTGAAAGTTCCCCAGATGAAATGAGTTGCCTCCCTTCTTCGACACCTACATCATTTTTGTCACCTCCTTCCTTGTATCTAATCTGGATTATATTATCACACACTCCTCTTTGTTTTCTAGTCATATATCTGGAACCACTGGAGAAGGCAATGGCAACCCACTCCAGTCCTCTTGCCTGGAAAATCCTGTGGACGGAGGAGCCTGGTAGGCTTCAGTCCATGGGGTCTCAAAGAGTCAGACACGACTGAGCGACTTCACTTTTACTTTTCACTTTCATGCACTGGAGAAGGAAATGGCAACCCACTCCAGTGTTCTCGCCTGGAGAATCCCAGGGACAGCGGAGCCAGGTGGGCTGCTGTCTCTGGGGTCACACAGAGTCGGACACGACTGACGTGACTTAGCAGCAGCAGCATCTGGAACCACATTTTTTCATTCAATAACTCTTAAGCATTTGGAACTTCAATGGTTCTTGCTATCATGGAGAGTTTACATTGTTTCCAGCTTTAACAACAAAAATTAACAAAGGGTAGAAGAGTATGATGTTTCAGGACAAGAACTCTTTCCTACAAGGTCTCTGAAGAAAGCTCTTTCCTTGCAAACTTGGTAACATTCTTCAGGGAGGAAAAATCCTCTATCAAGTGTTCCAGATGAGACCTTCAATTTCATGCCTTTAAGAGGATATATGAGGGGGTGAGGACCAAGCTGGAAGGAAGGATAGATCTAAAGTCTTTCAGAGGTTTCCAAAAGAAAATATTGACATGAAATCTTTACACACTAGTCCAGATAGCTCTTTCTGTGTTCCAACCACAAGGAAACTCTACTTCAATTTTCCTGCACACAGCCACCTTCACTGATGAAGTACTCAGAGACTTAATTCAAGTTGCATTTATGTATTATTTGTAGGTCATATGCATAAGATAGGACCTTTTTAATTCCTCAATGCTCCAAGATCATTGCAATAAAAGTTTTCATCTTTGGATATTATGATGTAAATATTAAAATACAATACTTCAAGTATTATTAGGATAAAGATTTTCCAAAATAATATTAGAAAACCCTAAGTATCATTTCTTTATTTTGTCATTTCATGCTTCAATTCAAATGATCTGCTCTTGAAGGATTATTTATAAACCAAGTTTAAATGTACTAAGGACACTCATTAGAGAAATTATGCAATTAATTCCTTAAAAAAGAGATGTTTTTATAATGTAAGTTTTGTAAATTCATAACTTTACCACTTTTTTCTTAAAACTAAAGCATAATTCCATTAAACAGTTGTATTATTTGTTTTTTAACTATCTTTTATGGCTTTTTCAACTCAAAAGAAACCTCAACTCTAGATATTACCAAATTTATAGGTACCATAAATGCTTTGTAAGAAACATTGCCTCTAAAAGGTCATAATATTCTAACTGGAAAAAAAATCTGTGAAAAACCTTTTCACAGATCACAATTACAACAAATATTGTGATTCAATAAAAGAGAAATAAACCATGACCATGTTTAATTAAACCGGCCCTTCTAAGCACCTGTGTACAATGTATTGTAGCTCAAACGGTTCACATGGAATTTGAACACAACTTAAGCTCCATAATTAAAGACCTAAAAAGTAGTTCTTATGTTTCATCTATTCCCTTTTCCATTACTTTGAACAGGCATGTTGCAGTCATTCCACACACAGTTACTAATGAAAAAAGAAAAAAAAAGGGGGGGGTAACATATTCTAAATTAGCTGTAATAGAGGACACTCTTCCTTCTCCAACCTGTTTCATAAAGCCAGCATGATCTTAACATTTTCACTGCAAAACAGGTTCAAGCAAGCACAGAAATTCACCCTAGTCTCTCCGCTTGATCAAGTTTAGATAACACTGGACGAGATAGAAGAAGGAAACCTAACAAAGAATTGACAATGTTTGGACTCTTAAGGGAGGCCAAAAAACAAAACAAAACTTTGAAATAATTATTTTTGAAAAGACCTATAGCGGCTCTAAGCTAAGTTTCAGAGAAAGTTAATTTAAAACGAATAACCCTACCATACACAGTGCAATGTAACACTACTTAGAAGTCATTTACATCTTCCAGCATCAGAAAGACAAAAACTTCATTAAATTGTTTAAAGTAAATATGCATATAACATCAGTCGGGTAAATTTCTCCATCTATTTAAGTAGGTGGTCATACAGTAAAGCGTCTGTCTACAATGAGGGAGACCGGGGTTCCATCCCTGGGTCGGGAAGATCCCCTGGAGAAGGATACGGCAATCCACTCCAGTACTATTGCCTGGAAAATCCCATGGACAGAGGAGCCTGGTAGGCTACACTCCATGGGGTCGCAAAGAGTCGGACACGACTGAGCGACTTCACTTTCCTTTCCAAGTTAACCTATTGTTTCAGAAAGTATTTAGACAAAAATAAATTAGGTATGTTCCCCAATCGCAGATGTCTCTCATAAAGAGTGTCGAATGACTTTTGTGAATGGAAAATCTGCATATACTGCTGCTTCGGCTGGGCCGGTCTTGTGTGGATGGCTCAATGAACCAAAGGCAGGCTCTTTGTAAAGCTTCTTGGAACCCGATTCCATTCTCCAGAAAGGGATCAGACACAAACACTAAATTTAAAAGTACAGCAAAGGCTTCGCCTTCCTCCTACGCTACAAGAAGGCCACAGAACTGAGGTTTAGAGGAACAACACCGTGGCGCTCGGCTCTCCCAGGGCGGGCGCGGTCTGCGGTGCGCGCCACAGCCCTCCTCCGGGGCCGTCACAGGAAAACGGGAGCCTCGCCTGAACTGCATCAAGAGACAAAGCGCCACTCTCCCCGGCGCCAGGGCTTCCGGCGAGACCCCTCCGTCCGCCCAAGCAAACTTCGGGCAGGGGCCGACTCTCGGGGCCGATCAAAAGACGGTACCGGCCCCCTGCCCCTGCTGCGGCTTTGTGAGGCTGCAGACGCATTCACCGTGGGCCCCAAAGCACTCCATCCTCTCCAGCCTTTGCAATGTCCCACTCCAAGAGGGGACACAGGGACCAAAGGAAGCCTGCCCGGCGCGGGGTGCCCGCAGTCCCCGCTGGCCCGAGCGCAGAACGCGCGAGGCAGGGGTGCCGCCGCCCGGAGGGTGCGGACAGAGACCCGCGCTACACTCACCGGTGCGGAGCCCCCGGAGAGGCGGGGCGCGGGCGGTCGGTTCCTGTGGGGCCCCGCACGCGTCCAGTCGGACCCCAACTTCTCTCGGCCGCAGTCGCCGGCGGCAGCTGGGGCACGAGCCCAGCCCAAGGGCGCTGCCTCGCGGCCGAGAAGGCAGTGCCCGCTCGGCCCGCGAAGAGGGCGGGAACGCCGGCCCTACGGTCTGCCAGCAGGGGCGGGCCCCCACCTCCCTCTGTCTGCGGGCTACCGGCAGCGGCTACCGCGCCGACGACAGCTATCGCTGCAGCCGCTGGGGCTGCTACCACCGCCGCCCGCCCGGGAACGCGTCGCGGCCTGATGCTGTCATCGGCCGCGCCGCCGCCGCTCTGGGCCTCCGGAGCCGCCAAGCTCCTTCACATTCGAGGACCCGCCCCGCCCCGCCCCCTGTGGTCGGGCTCGGTCACGCCCCCTTCCCGTCACGTGACGACGCGCGGAGGCGGTGACGAAGCGTCTCCAGCTGAGCGGGCGTCGGCCGCGCGGGAGTAACTGTCAACACCTGGTTAGGGCGGCGTCTTATCGCAGCTGAAAGCGCCTCTGGACATCCTGGGGCGGGCTCGGGAGGCGAACCCGCCCGCCCGGCCCGCGCCTGTTGAGGCGAGGCCTTTGGGACCGGTCGTGCAGGGCCCTGCCTAAACTGAGACTGTCCCGTAGAGCTCCCGGGTAGGACTCAGGGTCCCCCCACCTCCCCAGCCTGGGGCTTGCCCAGAGTTTTAGCCAAGCAGAGGGAAACAGAAAGCATCGTGGTGTCTGCCTTGGAAAGCAGTAACTACTTCTTCCTATTTCTAGTAGCACGTCAGTTGTGGCATTTAATGTACTGTTTTCTTCATTAGAGATTTTTATTTTTGAGGAGAGGATGGTGCATTTCTTTCATGCTGAGATGAAAATAGCTTAGCAAAGTTATTTTGGTTCCTAGTCCTGTTCAGGATCCTTCGTGCCAGTTTTACAATGTGTTAGGTTGGTGACTATTTTAAACAGATACACAGAAATTTGACGATTCGTTCCATTTTTTAAATAAAGCCTAATTCTTGATTTTTTTTCAGGTGCATTAATTTTTGGACATAACCTTTTGCCTTCTCTTTTAATCAGAATCCAAGGAACTCGCACCTCAACCCCATAATGAGAGGAAGAGTAAAGTGTCAGTGACCAAAAGACGGTAACAATACAAAAATAAGGGCTATAGAAAAGCAGAAAGATCATAATCAAATTCTTAACGATGAAGGCACATGAAAAGCTTTCACTAATAAGTAAACTCAGTTTGTAACTCATTTTTCCGTCTAACCCAGAACTAAGTTCTTTTCTTACGTGATTACGTTTTCTTAAGAGGTCAAAAAACATTCTGATCGGCTGAATACTTTGAAACGAATAAGCAGAAGAGTTTGGCCTATATAATCCTTATTACTAAAATATTTCATAGAAACTCTAAAAACATCATGGAATTTAAGACTCACCATTATTTCATGTTACCCAAGAAAGAAAAGAAACTTTGCCAATTAAACTGTGCTATGCCACTGATTTTTTAAAGATGCATCTTAAACTCGGAGATGTTAAAATGTGAAAAACAATGAGTCTTAGAATCTATGAGATATTATAATGAAGTGGTGTTCCAATGAGGAAAGGATTCTATAGGTTCTGTTCTGAAGTCTGAGAGATCATAGTTGTGCTTCAGATAAATATGAGGGAAGTTTAGTATTCTGTGAATGACACAATTTCAGCAAAGCTAGTAATTTTGGAGTTTGTGAGCAGATTGAAGCCTGTCTTCTATTTTCTAGAGCAGGGGTTTTTGAACTGACTCAAAAGTCTATTTTACTTTTTAATGATAGGCTAGAATGGAATCTAAAAAGATCACAGTATATATATAACAAGGGCAAGGATTCTGAAACTTTTGTTTCTGTAGTGGAGGAGGGTGCCTATGACCTGTGTTATGATTTAAGCTGTATTTCTTATTCCGAGTTGCAGTCAGATAGATTTCAAACTCTATGGGCTATCCTGGTGGCTCAGCAGTAAGAAATCAGCCTGCCAAGCTGGAGACATGAGTTCGATCCCCGGGTTGGGAGGAAGATCCCCTGGAGAAGAAAATGGCGACCCACTCCAGTATTCTTGCCTGGGAAATCCCAAGGACAGAGGAGCCTGGTGAGCTACAGTCCATGGGGTCACAAAGTGTAGGACACAATGACAAAACAACAAGATTTCAAAAAGAATGTTCCCAGAGCATAGATAAGATGCAAAATATACCATCTGGGCTCTTTGGCTTTTCCTTGACTTTGGGAACTGAGACTAAAGATTAGATGTAGGCAATGAATTGCCTTGTCTAGTCCTCTTCTGCCTCAACCCCACTTTCTTACACTGGCTGTTGAAAATAAAGTCATTTATTGAAGAAAAGAACTGTACCGGAATCAAGGAAGCTTAGGTTAATTAGACATGGCTAGCTAAATTCAGTTCAGTCAGTTGCTCAGGCATGTCCGACTCTGCAGCCGCATGGACTGCAGCACGCCAGGCCTCCCTGTCCATCACCAACTCCCGAGGTTTACTCAAACTCATGTCCATTGAGTCAGTGAGGCCATCCAACCATCTCATCCTCTTCTGTCCCCTTTTCCTCCTGCTTTCCATCTTTCCCAGCATCAGGATCTTTTCAAATGAGTCAGTTCTTCCCATCAGGTGGCCAAAGTATTGAGGTTTCTGCTTCAACATCAGTCCTTCCAATGATTATTCAGGACTGATTTCCTTTACGATTAACTGGTTGGATCTCCTTGCAGTCCAAGGGACTCTCAAGAGTCTCCTAGAACACCACAGTTCAAAAGCATCAATTCTTCAGCGCTCAGCTCTTTATAGTTCAGCTCTCACATCCATACATGACTACTGGAAAAACCATAGCTTTGACTAGCCAGACCTTTGTCAGCAAAGAAATGTCTCTACTTTTTAATATGCTGTCTAGGTTGGTCAAAACTTGTCTTCCAAGGAGCAAGTGTCTTTTAATTTCATGGATGCAGTCACCATCTGCAGTGATTTTAGAGCCCCCCAAAATAAAGTCTCTCACTGTATCCATTGTTTCCCCATCTATTTGCAATGAAGTGATGGGACCAGATGCCATGATCTTAGTTTTCTGAATGTTGACTTTTAAGCCAACTTTTTCACTCTCCTCTTTCACTTTCATCCAGAGGCTCTTTAGTTCTTCTTTGCTTTCTGCCATAAGGGTGGTGTCATCTGCATATCTGAGGTTCTTGATATTTCTCCCAGCAATCTTGGTTCCAGCTTGTCCTTCATCCAGTCCAGCATTTCTTATGCTGTACTCTGCATATAAGTTAAATAAGCAGGTGACAATATACAGCCTTGACATACTCCTTTCCTGATTTGGAACCAGTCTGTTTTTCCATGTCCAGTTCTAACTGTTGCTTCTTGATCTCCATACAGATTTCTCAGGAGGCAGGTCAGGTGTCTAGTATTCCCATCTCTTGAAGAATTCTCCACAGTTTGTTGTGATCCACACAGTCAAATGCTTTGGTATAGTCAATAAAGCAAAAGTAGATGTTTTTCTGGAATTCTCTTGCTTTTTTGATGATCCAGCGGACGTTGGCAATTTGATCTCTGGTTCCTCTGCCTTTTCTAAAACTGGCTTGAACATCTGGAAGTTCACAGTTTATGTACTGCTGAAGCCTGGCTTGGAGAATTTTGAGCATTACTTTACTAGCATGTGAGAAGAGTGCAATTGCTCAGTAGTTTGAACCTTCTTTTGCATTGCCTTTCTTTGGGATTGGAATGAAAACTGACCTTTTCCAGTCCTGTGGCCACTGCTGAGTTTTCCAAATTTGCTGGCATATTGAGTGCAGCACTTTCACAGCATCATCTTTTAGGATTTGAAATATCTCAGCTGGAATTCCATCACCTCCACTAGCTTTGTTTGTAGTGATGCTTCCTAAGGCCCACTTGACTTCTCATTCCAGGATGTCTGGCTCTGGTGAGTGATCACACCATCGTGATTATCTGGATCATGAAAATCTTTTTTGCATAGTTCTTCTGGGTATTCTTGCCACATCTTCTTAATATCTTCTGCTTCTGTTAGGTCCATACCATTTCTGTCCTGTATCGAGCCCATCTTTGCATGAAATGTTCCCTTGGTATCTCTAATTTTCTTGAAGAGATCTCTGGGTTTTCCCATTCTATTGTTTTCCTCTATTTCTTTGCATTGATTGCTGAGGAAGGCTTTCTTATCTCTCCTTGCTATTCTTTGGAACTCTGCATTCACATGGGTATATCTTTCCTTTTCTCCTTTGCCTTTCGCATCTCTTCTTTTCACATTTGTTTGTGAAGCCTCCTCAGACAACCATTTCTTACCCTGGCTGTTGAAAATAAAGTCATTTATTGAAAGGGAAAGCACTGTACTGGAATCAAGGAAACTTAGGTTAATTAGATATGTGACTAGATAAGTTACTCCCTGCATTTCAAGTTCTGATAAAAGGGAGTTGGACTACGTGCTCTGCCGGGGTCCAGCCCCGGTGGATCCAGGGAATTCGAAGGGTGGACGGCGTTGGCGTGGAAAGACTTGTTTGTTTATTAATGTAAGATTAGATTAAGAAACTATAGTGTAATAAGAAGATTAAGTGGAGGAAGAGGGCTGAATAGCTTGGTTTACGCAGAAGGCCAATAAAATTCCAGACAAGGAATTTGCACCATCTACGTTGGGCCACCGGCGCCCGCTTGAATATCTAAGGGTGCCTCGCCTTAAGCTCCCTTTCGTGCGGGTCTTAACAGCCGGGGCAAGTGAGTAGACCTGGCGAGCCTCCGCGCCCCAGATGGAGATTCAGCCTGAAGTTTAAGTAAAGAGCAGAGAGAGGGAAGGGGAGAGAAGAAGAGAAAGAGAGAGAGAGACATGGGGGGAGCCAGAGTCCCAAGAAACCAGGCCGAGAGACTAGTTCGAGAAACTGGTCCGAGAAACTGGCCCCTGGCCCCTGGCCCCCATCCTTTATTGTTCAGAAGGCCTTTTATACTTTTGATAAAACACGGAGATCAATGGGTAATACAAAATTATGTAGCATTCGCAACCCAGATTCTTTCCGTATATCATTTTGTATACAAAAGGTCTCAGGTGATTTACATTATCTTCTGGCCAAGAGGCTTGTTAACACTTTTTGGCTCTCTTCCTTAATGAATGTTAATTTTGTTTCCCCTGAAGTGTTTTTCTTTAATCTGCATCTCCTTAAAGCATTTAAAGTTACATCTCTATAGAACAAAGGTGCAGTGGGATAGAACAAAGAAGGTGCTTAACTCAAAGATCTAATGTTGCTAATACCAGGTCTACTACTTGTTTTTCTATATACCAACTATATCTAAAAATAAAGGATATGAAAATTTGGCAGCAAGCATTGACCCAAAAAATGAAACCTTTAATCAGTCCTATTCTGAAGGTTTTGACTCCTCGGAAGCCCCTACATTCCTAGGATGTTTTAAGCTTCCTGTGCCTCCTGCAGTCAGGAGGCCTCAAACAATCACACGCGCAGCTGTACGAGTCCTGCAGGCAGGCTAGAAAGCCATCAGAGGGTTTTTGGATTGAAACACTCTTTCAAATGCAGAAGACTAAAGCCCTGAATTGACTTTTTCCAGAAAATGTCAGAAGAGTGGAAAAGCAGAGCACAAAAGCCGGCAGATTTTTGTTGGGGTACATGCTTAGGAATTTCCAGAGGGGTCCCTGAAGTCTGAGCACGCCTTGCGTATGTCAGCTTCCTTCCTCATGACCTTGTCACGGGCGGGATTCCTCACACTGGCTCCCGGCAGTGCTCTTTAAGGAATGATATGCAATCTTTTTTTCCAATGGGTGATATCCACATTTGAAACAAATAGTCATGGTGTACCCATGATTATGCAAATTGTTTTCAAACTAGCTGTAACTCCTCTCTCTCACACACACACACACCCACGCACTCACCCAGAATGCACGTAAGTGAAAATGAAGATATAATAGGGAAGACAAATGTAAATAATTAATATATCTCAGAACCGAATTTGGGTCCCCTCACTGGTGCACAGTAAAGTCATTCCTTGATACCAAGTTGTGGTGAAGTACAGGGTTTTTTGCAAGGTGCCCATTGTGGGGTCAAGCAAAGAGAAGCAGCAGCTCATGCTCAAAAGACCCAAACTCCCTGATGGGAAGGGTTTTTAAAGGCAAGGTGAGGGTCTCAGGGTGCCTGATCATTTTGTGGACATCCTTCTGATTGATTGGTGGTGAGGAAATTGTGGTACCTGAGAGTCAACATTATAAACTTGCTGGTCCAACCGGTCTGGGTTCTATGTGCTTGGGGTCAGCAGTTGACTTCTTCCACCTGATGCGAATTTTAGTATCTGCGGGACAGCTCAAGGATATGGCTTGGGATATTATCTATAGCCCTCGAGGAGGAATTAAAGGCCCTTGACTTTGTTTTATGGCTAAACTAATATTTTGTCCTGCTTGACTGGTTTCGTTTGTTGCTGCATTTTCTCACTGCTCTGATTAAATCTGCTCTTCGGAATTTGGAGAAAGCTAAAACTTTGCTATAAATAAGAGTGGGAGAGAGGATTCCAGGGTCTGTCCCTGGAAAGTCTTCTCAGGGTTCTGATTGATTTCAAGTATATCTTTCATAATCTTCTGTATTTTAACTATTGCTGCTGCTACTGCTAAATCACTTCAGTCGTGTCCGACTCTGTGCGACCCCATAGACGGCAGCTCACCGGGCTCCCCCGTCCCTGGGATTCTCCAGGCAAGAACACTGGAGTGGGTTGCCATTTCCTTCTCCAATGCATGAAAGTGAAAAGTGAAAGTGAAGTTGCTCAGTCGTGTCCGACTCTTAGCGACCCCATGGACTGCAGCCTATCAGGCTCCTCCGTCTATAGGATTTTCCAGGCAAGAGCACTGGAGTGGGGTGCCATTGCCTTCTCCGATAACTATTGCTAGCAATAGTTATTTGTCATGAATGACTAATGATTTTAACATACATCACAATTGATTGCAGCAAAATGGCATCTCAATGCATTAAAGTTGAAAAATATATGCTTTTTAGATCCTTTCAAATCTGATATTGTAGGATTTCAGGAAATAATCATTCAATCTTGCATTTTCAATGTGATCATAACACAAACAGAAACTGTTATGTGATATTGCACTGTAACTGAAAAGTATTTGGTAGCTTCCATTTTCTGTGTTAAGAGAGGCCCTGCAAATTGCTACTCTTAAAATGATTTTAAGAATAGTATTTTAAACTAAAACTTGTTATTATAACTATCCTATTTAAACTCCAATAAGAATCCATGTCTTTTGCCTAATGTTTAATTAATTATACATTTCTAAGAATGAAAAGTTTTCTTTTTTTCAAATCAGTTTAAGCACTGACAGGCATGCTAATCTTTCCCATAGAAACTCTGACCTAGAATGTGAGAAATTTGGTTTGAGGGGTGTTGCTTTTTTTTCGGTTTTGGTTTTTCCTTTGAAAGAAAATGTTAGCCACGCAGTACTGTCCAGCTCTTTGTGATCCCATGGACTGTAACCCACCAGGCTCCTCTGTCCGTGGCATTTCCCAGGCAAGAATACTGGAGTTTGTAGGCATTCCCTCCTCCAAGGGATCGTCCTGACCCAGGGATTGAATGCAGGTGTCCTGCATTGCAGCAGATTCTTTATTGTCTGAGCTCTTTTCTGTTAGCCTTCCATTTAGACACTTACATTACCAAAGACTGCTGATGAGGCTTTTAGGTTAAAATCGTAATTTTTCAAAGAAGATTGAGAGCAATTTTAGACATAAAGTTTCTGACATTATCTTGAAGTTTATGAAGTGGATTGTACTGTTACTCTTGGTCATGTGACTTGCTCTAGCCAGTTGTTTGTGAGTAGATAAGACACATGCTAACTTCTTTAATTTTTAATGTAATCCATTAGTCTTGAACTGCCTGACATGAGCAAAGCATGTTTCAAGTAGTGTCTCAGAACGAGAAAATATGTGGAGCAGACCTGAAATTGACCTTTACCCTGGAGCAATACTGCAGCTAACTTGCAGCTATAAATGTGAAAGAAGAGTAAAACATCAATGTTTCTTGTTCTAAATTACAGAGATTTTTGAAATTGTTATATAACATAACCTCACAGAGCATCTAAAGTGAATTTTAACCAACAGATTAGTGGTTCAAAGACTTAAATGCACTCTAGAACAATATGTAAACTTCTATTTAATAAAATGAAATGATAGAGATCTACAAAACAGTCAGCCAGATATCTGATAGACATTCAAATAAAATTTATATTAAAAAGAAAGTCCACTTATAAAATCTACAGATTTCCTTGCAAAATATTTGCATATTGATTTTAAGCATTTCTTCTTACTATTATTTATCTTAAGAAAATATCCCTCCAAGAAAGTTTGGATAATAAACTTTAAGAAAGAGCATAGGCTTTGTTTTTGGCGATATTATGGACTAGGTATCTCATTGATTAACTGGCAATACAGAAATTATTAGGTCAAAGAAATTAAGTGAAGGCAGAAACCTAGAGAGGTGAGCAGATCCTAAAGCATGCTTTTACCCTATGGACATTTGCCAAGCCCAGTTTACATGAGGTTTTCTTTATCTGATAAGAGACAAAAGCCATGACCTGTCCTACGGGCACACACATATGGAGAGAGAGAGAAGCGTTCCAAGAATTACTCATTCAGTTTAAAGATGTACTAGAAATAAACTTCCCCCATAATAGCATATTCACCCATCCCCATGTCTACATAGAAAATTTACTGTCTTAAACAGAAATAGATTTAAAACAACTTCAACTACTAAAATTACCAAATACAGACTATAAAGTATATAAAATATATTGTTGCTGTTGTCCAGTTGCTCAGTCGTGTCCGACTCTTTGTAACCCCATGGACTGCAGCATGCCAGGCTTTCCTGACCTTCACTATCTCCCGGAGCTTGCCCAAGTTCATGTCCATTGAATTGGTGATGCCATCTAACCATCTCATCCTCTGTCATCCCCTTCTCCTCCTGCTTTCAGTCTTTCCCAGCATCAGGATCTTTTCCAGTGAGTCGGCTGTTTGCATCAGGTGGCCAAAGTATTGGAGTTTCAGCCTCAGCATCAGTCTTTCCAATGAATATTCAGGACCGATTTCCTTTAGGATTGACTTGTTGGATCTCCTTGCAATCCAAGGGACTTTCAAGAATCTTCTCCCAACACCACAGTTCAAAAGCATCAATTCTTTGGTACTCAGCTTTCTTTCTGGTCCAACTCTCAGATCCATGAGACTTCCCTGGTGGCTCAGAGGGTCAAGTGTCTGCCTACAATGTAGGAGACCTGGGTTTGATGCCTGGGTTGGGAAGATACTCTGGAGAAGGAAATGGCAACCCACTCCAGTACTCTTGCCTGGAAAATCCCATGGACGGAGGAGCCTGGTAAGCTACAGTCCATGGGGTCGCAAAGAGTCAGACACAACTTAGCGACTTCACCTCACCTCTCAGATCCATATATAACTACTGGGAAAAACCATAGCTTTGACTAGATGGACTTTTGTTGGAAAAGTAATGTCTCTGCTTTTCAATACACTGTCTAGGTTAGTCATAGCTTTTGTTCCAAGGAGCAAGCATCTTTTAATTTTATGGCTGCAGTGATTTTGGAGCCCAGAAAAATAGTCTCTCCCTATTTCCATTGTTTTCCCATCTGTTCGCCATGAAGTGATGGGACTGGATGCCATGATTTGTTTTTGAATATTGAGTTTTAAGCCAGTTTTTTAACTCTCCTCTTTCACCTTCATCAAGAGGCTCTTTAGTTTCTCTTTGCTTTCTGCCTTAAGAGCAGTATTAGCTGCCTATCTGAGGTTACTGATATTTCTTCTGGCAGTCTTGATTCCAGCTTGTGCTTCATCCAGCCCAGCATTTCTCATGATGTACATACAAAACATGAATAAAAAATAAAAACAAGTTTGAATAATATGTACAGAGAATAAGAAACTATAAAAAAGACTGTAGATATTTGAAAAAATTGACAAGTTTAATTGTCAGTGGGCAGGGTTACTAGTCTATTTGAAAGAGCAGACGTATGATCTAGGGAGACAGAGATGATGAAATTATCCCAAATGCAACAGAAAAATAGAGATGTTAATTGATATGGAAGACATTATGAGAAAATCTATACTAATTGGAATTATAGCTCCAGAAGAATAGGAAAGAGAAAATTGTGCAGAGGCAAGATTTGGCAAGATAATGAATGGATGAGAATTTCCAAAACTGATGAAAGACTCCAACCCACAATCCTAGAAAGTCTCTCAAATCCCAAGTGATTTAAAGAATAATAGATCCATATTTAGATACATTATAGTGACACTGTAGAACACCAAAAACAGAAAAGAAAGCCATAAAAGTAGCAGAGGAAAAAAAAAATACAGATTATCCTCAAAAGTGTCTGATAACTGACTTTTCATCAATAACAACAGAGACCAAAGGCAGTGGAATAATATCCTCCATGGGCTAAAAGAACATGACTGTCAGTCTACAATTGAATAACCAGTGGAAAGATCTTTCAAGAATGCCACAAGAATAAAGGCATTTTCAGGCAAGCAAGAGCAGAGTTTGCGGATAATAGATTCTAACCAACAGAAAGTCTAAAGAAGAAATATCTTTCTTAAGACAAAAATGAAATGATCCCAAATGGGAGGTCTGAGAGTTGAGGCTGAAAAAAAGACATTTGAAAGAGGCGCATATTTGCATAAATATAAAAACTATTGATTATGCAAAGCAGTAAGAACTGTTAAAATTAATTTAATATTTTAAATGAAAAGTAATCATCCATATGCCTAACAGCAGGATAAGTCCAATCAAATTCTCACTTTATAGTTACTATTCAATAGACCTCATCAGACCAAAATGTCACCCATTTGTATTATTATCTCTACCTAGAATATGCCTTTAAAAGCAAAATCACTAAACATTTCCATTTTTTTGCTCTTCTCATCCATATAGGCAAAATTATATTAATATTTTATTGGCATTCTCATTTTAAATAACTGTACTGGTGCCGCATTTTAAGTGTTTTTCTTCATAATGACATTCTTAGTTCAAATTTGCATAATGTACCAATGAAGATGATTCATATAATCAGGCTAAGAAATTAGCATATATTTAGGAGATCATGACTTGTAATAATAAAAAATGGAATTATTACTGTTTTTCACATAACTATGAAGCATTAATGATTCCCACCACAGAAGTCTAAAAATGAAAGTTCATCATAATG
This sequence comes from Capra hircus, assembly GCF_001704415.2. Classification (NCBI taxonomy): domain Eukaryota; kingdom Metazoa; phylum Chordata; class Mammalia; order Artiodactyla; family Bovidae; genus Capra; species Capra hircus. The sequence continues at coordinate 5,802,703 of NC_030812.1, forward strand.
AATTATGTAATTACATATTCACAGGTTAAGGACAATTAAATCTTGCTGAAAAGCTCTGCCTACTCTTTCCACCCACATGCCTATTCAAAGTTAGGTGCATACTGTAACTTTTAATACATCTCTGGAAATAGTTAAAAGTTTATGCTCAGGTTGTTAGGGTTGACTCCTGAGTTTTAATTCAGCTCAGAGGGCACTCTAAGCAGCAAATAAATTTTTAAAAGAAGAACCCATCTCTTTCTGGTGACTACCCGACTACATATTACAAGTTCTAAATATGTTTTTCATTCCAATTTTAGGAGGGTGTATAATTATGTAAAGATGGGAAACATAGGCCACACAATCCCTTAAGGTTCTAAAATTGTGGCAGCTATAATGCAAAGATGGTAAAGGAATTATACCTCATTTTTGCACCAAAGCTTTACTCTCTTTCCCTCAGCCCCCATGATATTATTCAAAATATACTTTCTTCTATAATATTTTCTTAATAAAACTGTAATTTCACTGCAGAATGCTCAAATGACTTTTATTTCTTTGTATCTTTTAATATATATAAGATTACATATTACTACTATAGATTATTCCAGTTAACTTTGTTCAGCTTGTATTTACATATCTATAAACTTTCTGAGAGGTCACAAGTAATTCAGTTTGTTTAAACCAGATTGTACTTTAATTCTTTGATTTAATAAGTTATCAGTTTTACCAGAACTGAGGCCCATTCTCTTTCCAAAAAAAAATCTGTCAAGAATCTATATTACTCCACTCTTTCCTGAAATGAATGAGAAGAGAGCAAGAAGCCTCGCCCTGTAAACTAACAGTGTTTCAAAACGGTCCTTTCTGCCGTCCGCTGGAATGAAGGTGGCATACTCCAACAGTATCAGGCAGCAGCCATCTACCCACCCCTTCCACAAGGACAGATCCTACTGACCCAGATGACTTCTACCAGATATTCTAGGTAGTTAGTGTCTCTCCTACCCACCTAGAACACTGGTATCCAGAGGTAACAAAGTGGAGACAAAAGCACCTACCCTGTATTCCCATAACATCTGTCCAGTGCATTGCTGTCAGGATCATCCCTCTGTTCTAGATCTTGCTGATGCTCCTCTCGACTTGCTTTCAGTCAACTCCTTTGGGAACTTTACTTGTGTCTAGTATTCATGCACAGCTGAATGAGGCTCCCAGTCCCAGTCCCCTAGTCATTTCCTTTAACCACAAACCTCGGTAACCCCCTCTTAGAAATGAACTGAAATTGACACAGCCCCATTTAAGACTTTTTCTCTGAATGTCACCTCCTTTCCAGAGATGGCTGAAGATTGCACCCCTACTGGTCCTTAATTGTTGATTACTTCCCACTATTTTTTGCTATCAGCCAATAGTCTTGGACCTGACATCATTTGCATTCTAACTCTCCCGTCCTTTCTTATATTGTTACAAAAATAGTACCCTATATAAACACAAGGATCTAACCTAAGAACAGGGAAAATTCTGGGAGATAATGCTTTACAAATGCGAGACTGCTAAGAGACATCAGACATCATGTGTGACTCTGAGTCAAACAAACCACTTCCATAAAAAGACATTAATGGGATATTCCCGGGTGGCTCAGTGGTAAAGAATCTGCCTGCCAAGCAGGAGACCAGGGATCAAGCCCTGGGTCTGGAAGATCCCCTGGAGGAGGAGATGGCAACCCACTCCAGTATTCTTGCCTGGGAAATTCCACGGACAGAGGAGCCTGGCGGGCTACAGTCCATGGGGTCACAAAGAGTCGGACACGACTTAGCAACTAAACAAAAACAACAGGGAAATGTTAATACTGACTTCATGTTCACCTAAGTTCAGTTCAGTTCAGTTGCTCAGTTGTGTCTGACTCTTTGTGACCCCATGGACTGCTACACACCAGGCCTCCCTATCCATCACCAACTCCTGGAGCTTGCTCCAACTCATGTCTGTCGAGGTGGTGATGCCGTCCAACCATCTCATCCTCTGTCATGACTTCGTGACACATGATATTAAAGAACTGTTGTTTTAAGTGTGATCATCTATTTTTTAAAAATCTCTCATTTCTTTTTAATTTAATTATTTGGCTATACCTGATCTTAGCTGGAGCACATGAGATCTTTGTTGCAGCACGTAAAATCTTTAGTTGCGGGATCTACTGTTAGCATGTGGGATCTACTTAGCATGTGGGATCTGCTTCCCCAGCCAAGGGTCAAACCAGGTCCCCTGCATTGGGAGTATGGAGTTTTAGCCACTGGACCACCAGGAAAGTCCCGAAATGTCTCATTTCTTAAAGAAACATATTCTCAACTATTAACTGTGCCCCCTGCTTAAAAAAAAAAAACAACCTTTAAAACATGTAAGTTTCTTTTATCTACTTATAGGTGAGGCTAATAGGAATGTACTCTACAACTGTTCCTTATTTTCTACCCTTAACAAAATATAATAGTTGTTTCCTCTTTATCATGTCTATAATTTTTCTGAGTAAAAGTATTCAAATCAAAAGCAACTCATGCTACCTATTATTTGCTCCAAACCTCTGTTAAACTACTGTGAAAAGCCTAACATTATATAACCTGTGGCAAATAGATCTGATTGAGCATGTTAAAATTAACATCTTTAAATTTATATAAGACAGTCTACAAATAAAGATTACTCTAGAGATGCTAACAAGCAGTTGTACTGATCTCCTTGGCACTCACATGATTTAGCTACAAATAGAATTTGAACAGATTCCAAATGCACAACTGTCAAATTCATAAAAAGTAGCCCAAAATGTCAAGTAAAAGCTTAGGCTTTGCCTTGAATAGCACTGACATCTGAAAAGAAAATCAAAAGTATTCTGTTAATGTTTTATTTCTTTAGTGCTAATATTTGACAAGAACTAAGTACTTTTATTTCATGCACAGAAATCCCATTAGGTTACTAGTGATAATTTAGAAACTGTTCTAAGTTAGTATGACTATTAGGTCCCCCAAAATCTCAAAAATTACTTCAATCAATGTTACAAAGTTTATTAATATAAATTTGACTCACCTAAGTAGTATAGTGTAGAGGAGTTGAGCTCCAACTCTAAAATCAGACAGATCTTGATTCTAATCCTAACCATGTCATTTATAAGCTATGTGACCTCACCAAAGCTCTTTTCCTCATCTGTGAAATGGATATTTTAAAAGCCTATTTTACAGTGTTGTTATAGGAGTCATTGAAGTCAAGAAGTAGAAACTCTTACCATTACAATCTTTAGGAAATACCACATTCTATCCAATGTTACTAGCTCTATTTTCACTCCACTCAATTGATGGAAAATAACACAGGGACTAAACACTCCACCAACTTTCCTTTGATACCAAACTTCTGCATCAACTGGCCGAATTCTGAGAATTACAGATGACACATAGATAAGCATAACTTCAGGCCACGGCAGCAGGTTTATTTCAGAATCTGGACAATCCTCATTTCAAACGTAAGGATCTCACATATAATGTAATAACGAAAGACATCTCTTCAGCAACCAGGCGATCGACTCAATTTCAGAGTTGCGTTCTCCGTTCAAGCAAGGTTTTCCCCCAGCTCTCTTACCATACATGGAGTCAACACTCTAAGCCAGTCACCTCTTGCCAAACTCATTTCTTAAGTACAATGAGTCATAGTAAAACAAAATGTATCCCTAAGCACAGTGCATACAGCTCTTTATTTTGTAAATTTTGCCTTCCCATTTGCTTAGCAACCCAGAATATGATTTTCATAGTTATAAAACTGACTTTTTGAACTCTTTCTCTAAAAGACATCAAATGTAGAGACTCGATGGGTTCAAGGTTTACATTTTGGAATCCTTGCAGATGATGTAGTATATTTTTATATAGTAGCTTTCATGATATTTGATGATGGTTATTGACACTTAAACTGATAACTGAATTAATGATATGGCAGGCTTATCCTTACTTTATGAACTTGTGACTAAGAAGTGATTTATATGACATTACTTTGATACTACAGAGATATCTATTTCCTGTTCAAACATGAAGCTTATCCTTTAACACTCATTTAAAACCCTCATGTGAGCCAATAATTTCAATAACTGTAAAATAATTCTAATTTAATTATTTCTGCCCTATTCTGACATTCTTCAGTAAATTTCATTACTTGGAACACTTTGATTATCCTGAAAAATCGTTCCTATAGGAAAGGAAAAATTAATAATAATTCTTTGCTTTCAGTTACTATTTTCAAAGTAGAGATATTTTGGGGACTAATGAGAAAAACTGAATTGGGGTTTTAGATAAGATGAAAATATATTGATCTGGAAAGGTGGAGATTTTTAATTTTTAAAAAGTGGCTAAGTTACAAAACTGTGCATTAAGTATGATAAAACCACTTCAATTAAAACTACATATTTATATAATATGTATATGCATGTATAGGGATAAATAAAGATATACAATAAACTGTTAACAGTGGTAAACATCTGGGTAGGGAATAAGGTGGTTTTCGTCTACCTGTTTTGCATATATATACTGGGTTGGCCCGAAGTTCTATTAGTTTTTATCCATAAGACGGCTCTAGTAGCACTCGTTTTTAACTTCACTCAAAACAATTTTGTTAGCTTGTATTGTGACAGCTGTCGTATCAGCAGGCATTTTTTAAAAAACATCCAAATTGGTGGCTAAAAAACACAAAACAACACAAAAGTGTTGTCATTGTTCTTCACTCAGTTGTGTCCAACTCTTTGTGACCCCGTGGACTGCAGCATGCCAGGCTTCCCTGTCCTTCACCATCTCCCAGAGCTTGCTCAAACTCATGTCCGTTGAATTGGTGATGCCATCCAACTTAATGACTTTTTGTGTAGCCATTTTAATATCAAAGATGAAAGAAAAAAAAGCAACATTTTCAGCATGAGAAAACAGTGTCAGACTTTAGTTTTTTGGGGCTTCAAAATCACTGTAGATGGTGATTGCAGCCGTGAAATTAAAAGACGCTTACTCCTTGGAAGAAAAGTTATGACCAACCTAGATAGCATATTCAAAAGCAGAGACGTTACTTTGCCAACAAAGGTCCATCTAGTCAAGGCTATGGTTTTTCCAGTGGTCATGTGTGAGTGTGAGAGTTGGACTGTGAAGAAAGCTGAGCGCTGAAGAACTGATGCTTTTGAACTGTGGTTTTGGAGAAGACTCTTGGGAGTCTCTTGGACTGCAAAGAGATCGAACCAGTCCATCCTAAAGGAGATCAGTCCTGGGTGTTCATTGGAAGGACTGATGCTGAAGCTGAAACTCCAGTACTTTTGCCACCTCATGTGACGAATTGACTCATTGGAAAAGACTCTGATGCTGGGAGAGACTGGGGGCAGGAGGAGAAGGGGACGGCAGAGCATGAGATGGCTGGATGCCATCACCGACTCGATGGACATGAGTCTGAGTGAACTCCAGGAGTTGGTGATGGACAGGGAGGCCGGGCGTGCTGCAATTCATGGGGTCACAAAGAGTCGGACACAACTGAGCGACTGAACTGAAGTGAACTGAACTGATGCTTTATTATTTCAAGAAAGGTAAAAACACAAAAAAAGATGTTGTGTTCAGGGTATGCAGACAGTACTATGACTGATTCAGCGTGTCACAAGTGGTTTGCAGGGCTTCTCTGGTGGCTCGGTGGTAAAGAGTGTGCCTGCTAATGCAGGAGATGCGGGTTCGGTCCCTGATCTGGGGGGATCCCACATGCTGTGCAACAGTTGAGCCTGCGTGCCACTGTTACTGAGGCTGTGTCCTACAGCTCAGGAGCCACGACTACTGAACACTGCGCGCCCTAGAGCCCGTGTTCCGCAAGAGAGAAGCCTCCACACTGCAACTAGAGAGTGGCCCCTACTTGGTGCACCTAGAGAAGGGACCCAGCACAGCCATAAGTAAGCAAACAAATAAAATATTTTTAAAAAGTGGTTAGTGAAGTTTCATGCTGGAGCCTTCTCACTGGATGATGCTCCACAGTCAGGTAGACCAGTTGAAGTTAATAGTTATCAAATCAAGACATTAATTGTGAACAGTCAGCATTACAACGCATGAGAGATAGCTGACTCAAAATATCCAAATCAAGTGCCGAAAATCATTTGCACCAGCTTGGTTGTGTTCATGACTTTGATGTTTGGGTTCCACATATGTCAAGTGAAAAAAACTTTCTTGACTATTTCTGCATGCTATTCTCTACTTAAACGTAACAAAAATGTTCTGTTTTAAAAACAAATTGTGATGAGCAATGAACGTGGAATAAATACTATACAGTAATATGGAATGGAAGAGATCCTGGGGTAAGCAAAATGAACCACCACCAACCACACTGAAGTCCAATCTTCATCTGGAAAAGGTGATGGTGTATATATGGTGGGATTGGAGCTCTGTTATGAGCTCCTTCTGGAAAATCAAATGATTACTTCCAACAGGTACTGCTCCCAATTAGACCCACAGAAAGCAGCACTTAGCAGGAAGCGTCTGGAATTAGTCAAAAGGAAAAGCATGATTTTCCTTCAGGATAGCTCAAGACAACGTTTCTTTGATGACCAGGCAAAAGCCATTATAGCTTGACGGGGAAGTTCTGATCCATTGGCCGTGTGCACCAGACATTGCACCTTCAGATGTCCATTTATTTCTTTATAAAATTCTCTTCGTGGAAAAAATTTCAGTTCCCTGGAAGATTGTCAAAGGCACCTGGAACAATTCTTTGCTTGAAAAGATAAAGAGTTTTGGGAAGAGGAAAGTTGAAGTTCTCTGAAAAATGGCAGAAGGCAGTGGGACAAAGGGTTTCCCTGTTAGCTCAGCTGGTAAAGAATCCGCCTGCAATGCAGAAGACCCCAGCTCAATCCCTGGAGAAGGGATACCCACTGCTGTATTCTTGGGCTTCCCTGGTGGCTTAGATGGTAAAAAATTTGTCTGCAATGCAGGAGACCTGGGTTTGATCCCTGGGTTGGGAAGATCTCCTGGAGGAGGGGATGGCAACCCACTCCAGTACTCTTGCCTGGAGAATACCCATGGACAGAGGAGCCTGGAGGGCTACAATCCATGGGGTCTCAAAGGGTCAGACATGACTGAGTGACTAGGCACAGCACAGCACAGTGAAACAAAACTGTGAATATGTTGTTCAATAAAGTTCTTGGTAAAAGTGACAAATGTCTTTTATTTTTAAATAAAAATTTTAATTTACATTATTTTTAATAAAATGAAGGAACTTTTTAGACAGCCCAATAGATCCAACATTCTACTGTGCAGGTACTACATTTATAATGACAAAAGCTTATTTAAAAAAAAAAAAATTCACTATTTCCTACTGAGCCCACATACAGCTTCTGAACAGTCATCAACACAAGTCTGTGCTTTCCAGCTTGGGAGGTTGCCAGGGCACCAGCCCAGCTGGTTATTTCTTCAGAGCCTCTCCTTGCCTGCGGATTTCCTGGGTCTGTGCCTCATACCTGTGGCTGAGAAGGGCATTAGCACTAGCCCAGCACAGACTTTTCACCTTAGCAGTCATCACTAATTAACAACGTCTTTGTCTCTTGTTTGCCTTTGGGCAGAAATTCTGTTTCTCTTTTTAGATTTGTTAATGTTTGTTTCATTTGTTTAGATGCTCCCTTACCTGGCTCTTAAAATAGTAATATGGTTCTTTTAGAACTTTAGTGAAGAGTTAACTTCTATTTTTATTTCTGCCACCTTCTGTATGTAAGTTGAAAGAGCATTTTATTTAATTAGTGATTTGGGGAGATGGAAATAAAATCCACTGCATTCCTGCCATATTTTTCAAATCTACCTATCCACAACAGATTATGTTCTGATCTGTTTCTCATTCTCAAACTCCAGTGAATCAAGCCCATGCTTACCTTCTAGATGGAGGTCTGGAGTCTCAGATGGTAAAGAATCTGCCTGCATTGCCAGAGACCTGGCTTTGATCCCTGGGTCAGGAGGACCCCTGAAAAGGAATTGGTAACCCACTCCAGTATTCTTGCCTGGAGAATTTCATGGACAGAGGATCCCATGGGCTACATGGGATCTCAAAGAGTCAGACACGACTGAGTGATTAACACTTTCTGAGGCCTAAACTTTCTTCTTCCCACTGTTGACCACACTGTGAAGTGGTTACTCTGCCTAAGTTAATCTGTCCTGCAAACTGAAAATTTCCATTGGTATGTCATCTCCCACGTGGACTTGAGGAGGAGTACTGAAAATCTTGGTTGTGACTGTACACTGAACTTATATTGCCCAAGCAGCTTTATCAGTAAGAAGGTGTATTCTTGTTTTTTTTTTTTTTTTTTCCCTCTCTCTGGCTCCCTATCAATTGGTTCTGAATTCAGAAGAAAGTTAAGACATGTAAGCACCTATCACTGCCTAATCCCCATTACTGACAGGACGATTCTATCCAAAAATGGCTGTTTAATAAGAACTTTGGTCTTGGAAAATAAAATCTTACCAGCCTGACACTAAGGGAATAAAGGATCCCAGGAAAGAACGATAGCAATTATCAGAGGATCAGTAAAATAGGAATTTGTTCTTTATTCATGAATTCCTACTGTGTATTAGGCAGTGTTCTAAGTGGAAGTTTAAAGAGTTAGAATACTTTAAACAAAAGTTCCCTGGTACTCTGACTGTTGTGAGTTTTGAATTGTTATCATGATCAACCGCCAAGCAATGTTTTTTATCCAAAGACAATGTGATTCACTCAATAGAATAATCATAACATTTGGGTGCTAATTACTTATCAATCAAGAAATTCCCATAAAATATCCAATTGAATCATCAAAACAAATCTGTGAGACAGAACAGAATAGTCTAGGTTACACTTCAGTTGAAAAACAAGTCAGTGGTTTAACAACACAGCTTTATTTCTTGTTCCAAAAAATTGGCTTTGGCTGCAGACAACTGTTCTCCACATGGTGACATAATAATCCAGACTCTTTCAACCTTATGGGATCACCATCTTAACATGAGTCTCCTTCTGTGATTGCCCCAGTAGGGGAAGAAAGACTGGGAATTTCATACGGGCCTTTCATGCCCTCATTCTAAAATAGACACATATCAGTTCCACAATATTTCATTGGCCAGACTGAGTCACATGGCCCCATCCAATTGCAGGATACACAGTCAATCCACTGAGTACCCAGAGGGAAAGAGAAAGGAATACTAATTAACACCAGCAATGAATACCATTAACTGTGGTGGTGGTTTAGTCACTAAGTCGTGTCCGACTCTTGCAACCCTATGGCCTGTAGTCTGGGGTTGTAGTCTTGCAACCCCTCTATGGGATTCTCCAGGCAAGGATACTGGAGTGGGTTTCCATTTCCTTCTCCAAGGGATCTTCCCGACCCAGGAATCGAACCCTGGTCTCCTGCATTGCAGGCAGATTCTTTACCAACTGAGCTACAAGAAAAGCCCATTAATAGCTATTATTAATAGTTTTAATAGCATTGATGGTATTAATAATCAAGAGCATACTCTCATTCCAGAGCTTGTGCCTAAACTCTATCCTATATAACCTCTCAATATCACACTGGAAGCCTGGCAGAACCTAGCTATCACTGGAAGATGTTTAATTCAATTCACTTAAATTCAGTTCAATTCAAATCAGCATACAGTTACTGAATGCTATCTTTGTGTCAGGCATTGCAGTTCTTTATGGAGAAGGTTTAGATTATTTGACCATATAAATCTATTCCTATAGGTATAAACAAATAGAACAGCTGTGATGGTTAATTTTATACGTCAACTTGACTGTGCCACAGTGCCTAGATATTCTGTCAAACTTAACTCTGGATGTTTCTCAGTGAGATTCACATTTAAACTGGTGGGCTTTAAAGAAAGCAGATTTCCCTCCATAATGTGGGTGGACCTCATTTGATCTGTTGAGAGCCTTAATAGAACAGAAACCAACCTCCTCCAAGTGACAAGGAATACTGCCAGCTGACTACTTTTGGACTTGAACTGCGATTCCTCTCTGAGTCTTCACAATTGCTTGGACCAATTCCTTAAAATAAATCTCTCTGTCTCTCTCTCTCTCTCTCTCTCTCTCTCTCTCTCTATATATATATATATATATATATATATATATAAAACAAGATCCTATGTAAGCTCTATTTTGATTTCAGATTTAAAAAAAGCAGAATCCTAGAATAACATACAGAAATAAGTCAATGTTTATTATATTTTCTTTTTTTATATATTACATTTTCTTTTTCTTTTTTCTTTTTTTGGCCCTGCTGCATGGCTTTTGGGATCTTAGTTCCCTGGCTAGGGATTGAACCTGGACCCTGGTAGTGAAAATGTCAAGTCCTAACCATTAGACAACCAGGGAATTCCCTATATTTTCTGTAACACAAGAAATTAAAAACAAAAAACCTCTATTATAAAATACATAGATTTTTGCAAAAATCTTACCAGACTGAAAAAACAGCCAAAACAATCTGCCACATATAGGCCTTAGAATGTGGTTTTATAGTCTGTCTTCTTAGGGGAATGTTCCAATTATCTACAAATTCAGTGTTGTGAGAATGTGTGGCTAGGTGTTAATTATCATTTTAGAAGAAATTCAGTTCTACACTGCTGAGATGCCAAGTCTCCAATTATAATTTGTTCTCCTGTACAAGATATTGTTTCTGAAGTATTTAGTTGCCCCCTGCTGGTCACACAAATTTTAGATTTCCTAAAAAATGTATTTCTCAGTAAATTGCATATGATGATAAACTTCTAAAGAGATGCATTGAACTTTTCATCTAATGAATTCACCATAGGTTTCCAGTGCTCAGCTGAGATAAGTTGACCCATAGTTTTCTTAAGCATGATCCTCTTCTTTCTTTCATGTCATATTTTATGTCCCTTTAAATCCTTTTTGGAACCAAATGGGAATAACATCAAATTGAGAGGGATTAAAAAGCACGTGTTCCAGAATCTTAGAAGCTGTGTTTTTTTTCTATCTCTGCTACTATCTCTCTGGCTAATCTTAGACAAGACACTTAAGTTTCTCGATGCTTACTTCTTCATCTGCAATTTGAAGTATAACTGACCTGTCATAAACTGTACATATTTAAAGTATAAATTCCATAAGCTTTGACCTATGTATACAGCCGTGACAGCATCCTCTTGATCACGACAGAGAGCGTATCTGTCGCTCCCCGGTGTGTTTTCATAACAGTTGGTATTTCCTTCCTCCTTCCTCCTGCCCCTCCCATCCTTCTCCTGTCCTCAAGGACTGATGTGTTTCTCGTCACTATAGATTAGACTGCATTGTTTCAGAAAAAAACAGAAATGGTAGGCTCAATCGTTTAAGTGACTGACGGGAAATGTGTAAACACTTAAATTCTTTTAAACTTGAAACTTGCTGTCTGAACCCTGAGAGAGCCGTGTGATGCGGGGGATAGGGCCCTTAACTTCAGAGCAACCAGACATGAGCTTGGGTCTCAGCTCTGTCGTTCACTAGCTGTTATGACCTTGGCAAATGACTCAGTATCCTGGCGCTCACAGTTTCCCCACATTTAGAGGAAGGGACAATAATACCATCTGTCCTCAAAAAGACACAGCAATTAGCTCAGTGCCAGGCCTGTTCAAACAATGTACTCAACCAACTAAAGGCGGTCACCTACCTTTAGACATTTCAGAGCCCTAACTCACATTTTAGGAGAAGGAAATGAGAGCTCTGACCATGAAGACGGTGCAATCTTAAGGCAACAGGTTTAGACGCTTTGCGTGAAGATTACAGTAATCACTGAGCTACGCATGGTGTCCTTGTGAGTCTGACTCAAGTCCTTCTGACGAGCGCCCCGCTGGCTTTTCTTCCTCGTAACTCTTCCCCCAAGTGTCCTGTGTCCCCCTGGTGCCGTCGTTCTATCCATACCATCCCCACACGTAGGGCCTGACAATCACTGGTTTGGCAAATGACTTGGCCAAAGTAGAGTGAATGGTCGTCACGTCAGATGACAGGTGCTGAGAAAAGAGAGAGAACTGAAGAAAACGAGTCATTATTTGGTGACAAGTGTTCTTTCGTAGTCTTCTTCTCTATTTTTAAATACTTCTGTCACTCTTGAGCCATTATACTTTACCAGGCTTACTTGATAAAGCTCTCTCTCTCTACAACAGAAACTAATTAAGTTCCACTTGCTAGCCCAGCCCAGGGTAAGTTCTGGCTCTATGAAGGAGGGAGCATCTCACAAAACTCTTCTGTGCCTTTTTATTTTTTTTTTAATGTGTTTATTTCTGGCTGTGCTGGATCTTCATTGCTGGGTGGGGGCTCCTCTCTGGCTGCAGTGAGCGGGCTTGTCATTGCAGGGGCTCCTCTGGGGAGCCCAACAGGCTCTCGGGGGGCATGTGGGCTCTGTAGCTTTGGCTCCCGGGCTCTAGAGCACAGGCTCAGCATAGTCGTGGTGCACGGACCTAGCTGCTCTGAGGTGTGTGGGACCTTTTCGGACCAGGGATTGAACCCGCGTCTCCTGCATTGGCAGGTGCATTCTTTACCACTGAGCCACCAGGGAAGCCCATCCCGTGCTTTCTTTCATGAAGTCTTCAGTTCAGTCCAGTCGCTCAGTTGTGTCCAACTCTTTTCGACCCCATGAATCGCAGCATGCCAGGCCTCCCTGTCCATCACCAACTCCCGGAGTTCACTCAAACTCATGTCCATCGAGTCAGTAATGCCATCCAGCCATCTCATCCTCTGTCGTCCCCTTCTCCTCCTGCCCCCAATCCCTCCCAGGATCAGGGTCTTTTCAAATGAGTCAACTCTTCGCATGAGGTGGCCACAGTATTGGAGTTCCAGCTTCAACATCAATCGACTGGTTGGATCTCCTTGCAGTCCAAGGGACTCTCAAGAGTCTTCTCCAACACCACAGTTCAAAAGCATCAATTCTTCAGCGCTCAGCCTTCTTCACAGTCCAACTCTCACATCCATACATGACCACTGGAAAAACCATAGCCTTGACTAGACGGACCTTTGTTGGCAAAGTAATATTTCTGCTTTTCAATATGCCTTCTAGATGGGTCATAACTTTCCTTCCAAGGAGTAAGTGTCTTTTTAATTTCATGGCTGCAGTCACCATCTGCAGTGATTTTGGAGCCCCCCAAAAATAAAGTCTGACACTGTTTCCACTGTTTCCCCACCTATTTCCCATGAAGTGATGGGACTAGATGCTATGATATTAATTTTCTGAATGTTGAGCTTTAAGCCAGCTTCATGAAACAGTGTCATGAAGTCTTAGCATTGCTTTATTAAAGATAGTCCAGAGAAATTATATGGGGTGGAGGGACGTGTCTCCTGCTTACTGTCCCTCCTATTTTGCAATGTGCTACCTATATAGGTTTATTCATTCCCTCTTCCTTAACCTGACTTCCTTCCAGGAATTAGAGCCTATGACTATAACTTACGTGCAGGTAGTTGACTTTGGACAGAGATCCCAATGAATAAGAGTGGAAAAACTGGAAAACTAAATCATGGAAGGAGGGAAAGCCAATTCAAAGCTAGATGACAAACCTAGACATTTCTGCAGGCAATCAAGGTTCAGTTTTCTAGATCTCCAAATACTATTCTAGAATTCATCTAGAACTGTCTGCCCGAGTGAAGGGGAGGGCAGCATTTATCTACTAGTTTCCACCCCGCATTGTCCAGTGTGGCAGATAGACCCTGAGGTCTATTGATCCCTGCCTTCTGGTATTAGTGCCCTTCTTTAAGCTCCTATCCCTGTATGTAGGTGGAGCCTGTGAATTGCTTCCAGCCAATTGTTGTCATTGTTCAGTCACCAAGTCGTGACCGATTCATTTGTGACCCCATGGACTGCAGCAAACCAGGCTTCCCTGTCCCTCACCATCTCCCGGAGTTTGCCCAAGTTCATGTCCACTGAATTGGTGATGTCACCCAGCCATCTTATCCTCTTTCACCCTCTTCTCCTTCTGCTTTCAATCTTTCCCAGCATCAGGGCTTTTCCAATGAGTCAGCTCTTTGCATCAAGTGGCCAAAGTACTGGAGCTTCAGCTTCAGCATAGTTCTTCCAAAGAGTATTCAGGTTTGATTTCCTTTAAGATTGACTGGTTTGATCTCCCTGCTTGGTTATAGGGCATTACTCCCATAATAACATTACATGGCAGATGCGATGGGATACCTCACTCCCATCATTGTGTTACATTAGGAAAGAATTTATCTCATGGGCAGAATTGCACTTTCTCACATTGCTGCCACTTTGAAGACACAAGTTGCTATGTTTTGAACTGCCTATAGAGAGAACTGCATGGCAAGGAACTCAGGTGGCCTCTGTAAGTGGTGGACAGCCTCTGGCTGACAGCCAGCAAAGCCTCTGAAATGCCCAGTCCAACAATGGCAAGGAAATGAATTCTCCCAACAACCTAGAGTGTGGAAGCTGGTTCTTCTTCACTTGAGCTTCCACATGGAAACACAACCTAATCAAATGTTCAATGTGAAACCCCAAAGTGGAGACTCCAAGTAAGCTGTGCCTGAACTCTTGACCCACAGAAACAAGAGATAATATGTGTTGTTTTAAACTGGTAAGTTTATGGGGTTGGTTACATAGAAATAGAAGGCTAATACAGATTTTAGTACCTAGTAGTGGGATGCTAATGTAACAAATACCTAAAAATGTGTCTGTGGTTTTGCAACTAAGTGATGGGTGGAAACTGGAAGGATGTTGAAGAGCATGAGAGAGAAATTTAATCACCTTGACTGGGGTCACCGTGACTATCAGGAGAAATATGGACAGTGAGGGTACTATGAAGATCTCAGAGAGGAGCCCGGTATTGGAAACTAGAGGAAGGCGAATGCTTGCACTGTGGTGACAGAACCCTCAGTGAGACTGCCTCCTGCAGCTATGTTGAAAGCGAAACTTGTAAGTGTGAATTTTGTTATATATAGTTAAGGTGAGTTCAAAGCAAAGTACTAGAGGTGACACTGTTTTTGGTACATACAGCAAAATGCAAAATGTCAGAGAGAAAGAGAGAGAGAATGTAGCAGAAATATTGTTAAATTAAAAAGGATCAGGACTTGATGATTTTGAAAATCTTCATCTACCCCAGGTGGTTAAAAAATATTAATCCTAAGAAGTGGCTTCTGAACACTGTCAGGAAATCCTGCTCTAGAGAAAGATACCCAGGAAGTAACTGCAACATGTTGTTAAAACTTCAAAGAGATCAAAAGGTCACTGGTTTGCAGTCACACCAAAGACCATTTTAAGAGATAAAGGGTGTCTCAGATCCTCTCTTCCCAGATGGCGTTACTGGTAAAGAACCCACCTGCCAATGCAGGAGACGCAAGAGACGTGGGTTCGATCCCTGGGCCGGGAAGATCCCCTGGAGCAGGTAATGGCAACTCATTCCGGTATTCTTGCTTGGAGAATTCCATGGACAGAGGAGCCTGGCAGGCTACAGTCCACAGGGCCACAAAGAGTTGAACATGACTGAAGCAGCTTAGCAGGCACGCAGATCCTCTCATTCAAAGAGCCTCTAAGAAGTTCAAAGGTGCTATTCCTCGGCGTTAGGCTCTCAGCAGTAGCCACAGGTAGAGACTATTATTCTGAAGCAGTCTATGCATTGTGCGGTTTCTGTCTCAAAGAGTGAACTCCATGCCAACTTGGAATGAGAAGGACAAGGAGGTAAAAAACAAAAGGACGCTGTTGGGTCCTCTAAATTTTACTGGCAAGGCGTAGACTGATGAATCTGCTCATCCTCATCCATGAACACACACTCCCATCCAGGAAGAAGAGAGGTTGACTTTGAGGGCTGAACCAAGAACCCAGGGGGTTCCTCCAAGAACCATGAAGGACTATTTTCAAGCCAAAGAACCTAATCAAGGAAACTCCCAACGTTCATCTAGCTGTATTTCAAAATTGCAATGGACCAGGGACTCTTTTTAGCCTTTCATTTTTTTCCCCTTTATAAACTAGAATGTCTATCAGTAATGTTATTAATACACCTGTCCCAGCATTGAATGTTGGGCTTGTTGGAAGCAGATAATTGATTTCTTTAGTTTCATACTAAAGTGCACAGAAGAGGAATTGTACTCAGGTACTATCACTTTTTCTGAGTCCACTCGAAACTGGAGCCTTCCAAGCCACCCCAAGTATCGCATGATGGCTCACGGCGCCTTTTTCTTAGTGATAGAATGCCGTTCTCCTCCTTCTCCCCTCCAGTCTTCCATCAGTGGTTTCTATTGGCTGCACCTAATCAGAAACCAATTGCCAAAGGAATGCTGGGAAATACCATTTAACCTGGTCGTGTCCTGTGATTCAGAGTAGAGCTGGGGAAGGGCTGGGAATGATGGATCTGAGCGCCAATAGGCTAATGACCACCAAAGAATGTAAACACCTAGAAATTTGCTACAACTCAGCCCTAATGTGGTTTCTCATGAAAGGTTAGTCTCTCCTTTTGACTTCTATCCTGTTTTGTCAGCATCTTTTTACCTCTTGGGTCATTTGCTTTTCCTTTGTTAACTTGTCTGATTGAGAGGACCATTGTCTACCCTCAAGACGAATAATTAGACCATTTTTCTTTTTCATTACAGAATTCCCCTATAACAATAATAAAGCCCTCTACTTTTTAATGTCAAACCCTCTCTTCCATTCATATTTTCCGTTTTCCTTGTCCTTCGACTCTCTCACTATACTTTAGCCGTGCACAACTAGTTTAGGGAACTAAAACCCATTGAATCAATGCACAGATTTTCATTCATCAAGTTGAAGCAGTCCCCATGATCTAATCCAGCTTATGTCAGGGATACTCTCATAGTCAGGAGGCTAAATTTGGGGCTACTTATGAGATCTCATTTCTAAAATCTTCTAAACATTATTTGGTCTCTTCCTGGGCCCCTTCCCTACCACCGAGACCATAAAACTACAGTTCCTCCCCATTTTCTATATCTAGCCCATATTTTACCAGTTTCTGCTCTTCTAAATCAAAAGCACACCAGTTCCTTGCATCCCACACTCTCCAGGCCTATTCTAGTGAATGATACAGACTGTGAGTTTAGATCACCTGATCACCTAACTATAATGAACATAGTCATGGTTTTGTTAACTGGAAAGGATATTGTTAAGAAAACAAACCTAGAAAAAAAAAAAAAAAAAAAGAAAACAAACCTAGGACCTCAGCACTCAAATCCACATGCCTCAACTAGACTGAGGATTCTAGTGCCATTAAGCCTGTGCTCTAGCCTGTCTTCTAGAGGTTGTCTTGGGATGGGGGCATCAGAATTCTAACCACATAAAGCTAAAGTTTAGATCAGACATCAATAAAACCAGAGGATGCAATTAATCCTAACTTTATCTGACTCTCAAATTTTCTGCTACTTCAACTCAAAATAGACTTGAACAATTTCTGGATCGAGGAAATATAGCCGCTTTAATGGAGGAGAAACTTTCATTCTGCTTCCCAGTAGACCAGAGAAGGTTGGCCTGCATGGGGCTGTTGAGGACCGCAGTTCTTACATGTTTAGTCTCAAAGCCCACTTACACTTTTAAAAAGTATGGAGAATTCCAAAGAACTTTTGTTTATATCGATATCTGTGGATATTTGCCATATTAGAAATTAAAACTAGTGGTTTTTAAAAGGTTATTGATTCCTTTAAAAATTAACAATAAGCCCGTTATGTTTTAAGATAAATAACATATATTTCATGAAAATTAACTGTGTTTTCCAAAATAGTTTGGTGAGAAAAGAAGTACAAGTTTTACATACTTGTAAATCTCTTTAATGTCTGGCTTAGTAGAAGACAGTTCAATTCTTATATATCTACTGTATTCTGTATGTTCTGATAATGTTTTGGTTGCAGAAAATGAGTCTCGCACACATGTGTAATCAGAAAAGGAAGAGGCATTTGAATAGCTTATTAAAAAGCTAATTGTGAATATAATTCTTTGCTTTCATACCACCGAAACCTTAACAGTGATACTTTCCTAGTGGCTATCAGCAATGTAGAATCTGAAATTGTATGAATGAACATTTGCATACTGTAACATTAAAATATATTTGTGTATTGCGGTGTGTCTT
This sequence comes from Capra hircus, assembly GCF_001704415.2. Lineage (NCBI taxonomy): Eukaryota > Metazoa > Chordata > Mammalia > Artiodactyla > Bovidae > Capra > Capra hircus. The sequence continues at coordinate 5,820,699 of NC_030812.1, forward strand.
GAACTTTGAATGGATCTTCTAGTCCGACATTATTTTGTAATGTCATGCACTGGTCATTTGGAAAATAGTGGTTCATCGAGTTATGCATATCTTCCGAATGTTGACACATTTCATTTTGAAATATCAAAAACTCACATTCATTAATGATATAACCACTCATCAGGACAGTCTTTAAGAATTAAGAAATTGTGAGACTCACAGGGATGGATATAAGTTTTCCAAAACTCTGAATTTTTCTTGAAAGCTCAAATTTTATTCATAACAAAAAAATGCTGAAGGTCGTTTTCATTGAAGTTATAGACTTACTTCGTTAAATTTTGAGACAATGTCTGCCAAATACCCAAGTCTGAATACTATAGTTTGTCTGTCTCATTCTTTCAAGTAAAAATGATGTTCCATATAAAAAGTGGCTTGTTCAGCTCACAGCTTGATTACATAAATCCTTTTCCTTGAGACAACCATTGTTCTTTGGTATGCATCAGGAATGCTTTATGCATTCTGCCTCACATAACTTTTGAAAGACATGTGATCAAGGATTCAGATTTAACAAAGTTAATAATTTTTACTGTTTTATCAAGCATATTCTTAAATTCTCTTGTTTTACTGTGAGTACAATCATTCCTTAGTATCTGTGGGGGTGGTTCCAGGACGCCCTGCAGCTGCTAAAATCTGAGGGTGCTCGAGTCTCTTATATTAAATGGCATAGTATTTGTATATAACCTATGGAATAGCTTCCAGTATATTTTAAATCATCTCTGGATTACTTATAACATCTAACACAGTGTAAATACTATGTAAATGGTTGTTGGAGCAGCAAATTCAAGTTTTGCTTTTTGGAAATTTTCAAAAGAAAAAACTTTAAAAATTTCAGTCCATGGTTGATTGAATCTGTGGGAATACAGACAGGCTGACTATATACAGCAATGAAGAACGCAATGACTACTCGCAGCTTGGTATCACTGCTTTGATTTCTGTTAAGGCACTAACCATTTTACCCAGCGCTGCCTTTGTATCATGGTACAAATAGCAACGCAGTTAGGGGGGCAAATTATGTCTTAGTACTATTGTGAAAATAGTTTTGACGTTGTAGGTAGTTTCCTAGGGACTCCATGGGGTCTGCAGGCCACGTTTTGAAAGCCACCAGTCAAAAACAAATCTAAATTCTAAGTGGTAGCAATTCATTTTTTTGCAAATTTTACCCCTCTGAGTCAAGTCTGTGCTGTTATAAACAATCCTGGCCTAACTTGTTTTCTCATTGACCTTTTCTACTTGTTAATAAGCATGACCCATCATATTCTGTTCTTGGTTCCAGCTCAGTTCCCCATTTCTAACCCTCCATTCTTCTTGCCAAAGTAAAGGTTTCTTGACTCCATTTTTATCTACCTAATCAAATCCCACATTAATCTTCTAATGATTTACATTTCAATTATTTTGATCTTATTCCAGGAATCAACCTAGCCCTTCAGGGTAGAATTTTATTCATTCATTTATTTCACTTATACATTTATTGATTAATTTATTTAATCAATGAATCAAGTAAGTTCATTCACTTTAAAATGAATTTTCTGCAAGCCTACTATTTCATTTGTTAGATGGCATTTGGTTTTGTCTTTAAAGGGAGAGATGATTTGAAGAAATGAAATGAAAGTTTAGGTTTCTCGAAGTACGTATAAGAAATAATAATAGATTTATGGAGGTAAAAAAAAAAACCCTCCTCCTTGTTTGGGGAAAGGCAAGGAGGAGGATGCCGAAAGTAGAGTTATTAAGACAAGGCCAGAAAGTTAGTATATGGTCATCTTGTGAAGGTATTGAATGCCTGGAGTTCAGTTGGTAAGCAATGGGGAGCTCCCAGGGACGTTTCAATACAGGCAGAGGTAATGGGGTGAAACAGGCTCAGGCATTATTTGCTTAAGATTGTTTGGCAGCTACAGATGAAAAGAATTTAGTGGAGGAAAGAGACCTGAGACAAGAAAAACAGGTTGGAGGCCTGAGCTAGGGTGGTGGCCCTAGAAATGGAGATGAGTGGAGATGGATTTTGAGAAGAATGAGGAAGTAAGTTCAGTAGGTGGTGGGGAGGGAGATGTGGTTTTCAAAAATGACTCGTGTTTCAAGCAGGGGAGGAGGTGATGCTCTTCAAAGAAACCAGGAAGTCAAACAAAGAAACGGTTTGTATCAGGCAAGATGATAGATTCAGTTCTTTACCTGTGGGGAACTTAATTTTATAGCACTTACAAGAACTGGAACCTGACAAATAGTAGAAGATTATGGCTATGCTAGACCGGCTTTATAATTGTCTCTTTGCAATTTAAATGTAAAGGGGAAAATGAAAAATGCAGTCAGTATTTTAGTTCTCTGTAGTTTCTCTTTAGACAAATATAGCAGGAATCTATAGCTTTTCTGTGGTCCATATATCACAAAGATATCACTCATAAAATGATATATATTTCTTAAATGATTTGCAAGTGTTATTTATTATGTTAAACTGAATGTCAATTAATCCTTGCAACAGCTCTTAGACATTATTATATGGATTTTCAAGGCGCAAAGAGATTAAACAACTTCTCCAAGTTCAAACAGGAAGTGATGGGATGAGCTTGAAACCAGGTTCTGTGCAGTTTCGAAGTCCTTGTTTCTCCTCCTCTGTATAGCGAAAGTATTTATGTGCCTTTCCTCCATTTTCCTTTTCACAGAACAAAAAGGGAATTGTGCCTTTTAACATGGACCATTGGTTGTTACTATATGATTGTATCCAGAGATTCCTTAACTCCATATTAGGAGATCTGTGGTAAAGAATCCACCTGCCAATACAGGAGACACAAGAGACGTGGGTTGAATCCCTGGGTCAGGAAGATCTTCTGGAGGAGGGCAAGGCAACCCACTCCAGTACTCTTGCCTGGAGAATCCCATGGACAGAGGAGCCTGGCAGGCTACAGTCCATAGGATTGCAGAGTCAGACAAGACTGAGTGCGCGTGCATGCACGCACAGACACACACACACACACACACACACACACACAAGATCTGTCTTAGGAAAGTATCCTGCTCAGGGGGCTCTCCCTTTTTATTTTATTTCCAGCTTTATTGAGATATAATTGACATACATCACGGAATAAGTTTAAGGTATACAGCAAATGGTACATATATTGTGGTACAATAATATTACACATATTATGGTAGTGTTTAGCTAGAATCCATCATCTCATATGGATAAAAGAAAAAGAAAAAACAGAAAAAATATTCTTCCTTGTGACAACTTTTAAAATTTACTCTCAACAACTTTCCTGTACATCACACAGTCTTAACTATAGCTATCATGCTATACCTCACATCCCTAGTACTTATTTATCTTGTAAGTGGAAGACACCACCCTTACGGCAGAAAGCGAAGAAGAACTAAAGAGCCTCTTGATGAAAGTGAAAGGGGAGAGTGAAAAAACTGGCCAAAATAGGTCACTACAGAGTATTGAGTAGAGTTCCCTGCGCCATAGAGTAGGTCCTTATTAAGTCGCTCAGTCGTGTCCGACTCTTTGCGGCCCGTGGATTGTAGCCCACCAAGCTCCTCCGTCCATGGGATTCTCCAGGCAAGAATACTGGAGTGGGTTGCCATTTCCTTCTCTGGGGGATCTTCCTGACCCAGGGATCGAACCCAGGTCTCCCACATTGCAGGCAGACACTTTAACCTCTGCACCACCAGGGAAGCCCAATTATTTATTTTATATATGTGTGTGTGCTAACTCTCTTCAGTCCTGTCTGACTCTTTGCTGCCCGCCAAGCTCCTCTGTCCATGGGATTCCCAGGCAAGAGTACTGGAGTGGGTTGCCATGCCCTCCTCCAGGGGATCTTTCCCACTCAGGGATCAAACTTGCATCTGTTGAGTCTCCTGCACTGGCCTGTGAGTGCTTTACCACTGGAGCCCTGGGGAAGCGCAGCTTATACATAGCAGTGTGTGTGTGCCGCACTTCCCCAGTGGCACCAGCGGCAAAGAGCCTGCCAGCCAAAGCAGGAGACTCAGCAGAACATGGGTTTGATCCCTGGGTTGGGAAGATCCCCTGGAGGAGGGCACGGCAACCCACTTCAGTATTCTTGTCTGGAGAATCCCATGGACAGAGTAACGTGGCAGGCTACAGTCCATAGAGTCACAAAGAGTTGGACACAGCTGAAACAATATAGCACACCACAGATTCAGTATTGATATCCCAACTTCCCCATTTCCCCACTTTCCCCCCAGTTACTATGAATTTGCTTTCTACATCTGTGACTCTATTTCTGTTTCATGAATAAGTTCAATTGTACCATTTTTTTTAGATTCCACATATAAGCATATATTTAAGGACTGGAAAAGGTCAGTTTTCCTTCCAATCCCAAAGGAAGGCAATGGCGAAGAATGCTCAAACTACCACACAATTGCACTCATCTCACACGCTAGTAAAGTCATGCTCAAAATTCTCCAAGCCAGGCTTCAGCAATATGTGAATCACGAAATTCCAGATGTTCAAGCTGGTTTTAGAAAAAGCAGAGGAACCAGAGATCAAATTGCCAACATCCGCTGGATCATGGAAAAAGCAAGAGAGTTCCAGAAAAACATCTATTTCTGCTTTATTGACTATGCCAAAGCCTTTGACTGTGTGGATCACAATAAACTGTGGAAAATTCTGAAAGAGATGGGAATACCAGACCACCTAACCTGCCTCTTGAGAAACTTATATGTAGGTCAGGAAGCAACAGTTAGAACTGGACATGGAAGAACAGACTGGTTCCAGATAGGAAAAGAAGTACGTCAAGATGTATATTGTCACCTTGCGTATTTAACTTCTATGCAGAGTACATCATGAGAAACGCTGGGCTGGAAGAAGCACAAGCTGGAATCAAGATTGCTGGGAGAAATATCAAGAACCTCAGATATGCAGATGACACCACCCTTATGGCAGAAAGTGAAGAGGAACTAAAAAGCCTCTTGATGAAAGTGAAAGAGGAGAGTGAAAACGTTGGCTTAAAGCTCAACATTCAGAAAACGAAGATCATGGCATCTGGTCCCATCACTTCCTGGGAAATAGATGGGGAAACAGTGGAAACAGTGTCAGACTTTATTTTTTTGGGCTCCCAAATCACCGCAGATGGTGATTTCAGCCATGAAAGTAAAAGACGCTTACTCCTTGTAAGACAAGTTATGACCAACCTACATAGCATATTCAAAAGCAGAGATATTACTTTGCCAACAAAGGTCCATCTAGTCAAGGCTATGGTTTTTCCAGTGGTCATGTATGGATGTGAGAGTTGGATTATAAAGAAAGCTGAGCGCCGAAGAATTGATGCTTTTGAACTGTGGTGTTGGAGAAGACTCTTGAGAGTCCCTTGGACTGCAAGGAGATCCAACCAGTCCATCCTAAAAGAGATCAGTCCTGGGTGTTCATTGGAAGGACTGATATTGAAGCTGAAACTCCAATACCTGGGCCACCTGATGGGAAAAGCTGACTCATTTGAAAAGACTCTGATGATGGGAAAGATTGAGGGCAGGAGGAGAAGGGGACGACAGAGGATGGGATGGTTGGATGGCATCACCAACTCGATGGACATGGGTTTGGGTGGATTCCAGGAGTTGGTGATGAACAGGGAGGCCTGGCGTGCTGCAGTTCATGGGGTCGCAAAGAGTCGGACACGACCGAGTGACTGAACTAAACATATAAGCAACATCATATGATATTTGCCTGTCTGACTTACTCCAATCCTTATGACAGTCTATAGGTTCATCCAGGCAGCTGCAAACCGTGTTCCGTCCTCTCTTATGACTGAGTAGTGCTCCACTGTCTGTATGTGCCACATATTTTTATCTACTTCTCCGTCAGTGGGCGTGCAGCCTGCCTCCATGTGCTGGCTATTGTAAACAGTGATGCAGTGACCATCGGGGTGCATGTATCTTTTTGAATTATGTGAAACCACTTTAAATGTAGACAAATAACAGAGAATGACCTTAATAGCAAATCAGAGCATTCGTGTGTGCAGGTCTTCCTCTACATATGAAAAACAGAGGAGGATGAGTCCTGGAAATTAACATTACGGTTGGATGTTCCCCCAGAGTGTGATAGAAAGACACACCTGTGCTACATGTGTTACACTGCAAAGTGTGGCACTTGGTCATTGCTCACTGAAGGCAGGTCCCTTTCTGCACAGCATCTCCACGTCTCTTTTTTCCACCCTATATATTGGAAAGAAACCCCAAGGAATAAACTGTTATTGTACTGCTATGTAAGAACCTTTACTCACTGAACCTGACTAGACGATTCTGTAGGTTGGTCTCTGCAGCCTGAATATTCAGAGTTTGTACTCTCTCTCTGTGGAAACTGATCCCCTATTCCTCTGGCCACTGAGCTGTGATCGGAAAGACCTTCCTGCCTGGGGTCCAAACTGAGCATGGGTCTCACATAAACAACGACCCATGACACTTTTTGTTTGTTGGTTGGTTTGGCCACGCCAAACAGCTTATGGGATCTTAGTTCCCCAATCAGGGATTGAACCCATGCCCCGGTATGGAAGTGCAGAGTCCTAACCACAGGACTGCCAGGGAAGTCCCCCATGGCACTTTTTGTGCAATGTCATTGAACTGACACTACTGACTGTTGATCCCTTTGTCCCCAGGGTTCAGTAGGTGACATTTTGTACTATAAGATATATGTGTGTGTGTGCATGCTAAGTTGCTTCAGTCGTGTCCAGATCTTTGTGACCCCAAGGATTTTGCTTGCCAGGCTCCTCTGTCCATGGGATTCTCCAGGTAACAATACTGAAGTGGGTTTTCTTGCCCTCCTCCAGGGGATCGTCCCAACCCAGGGATCGAACCCAGGTCTCCAACATTGCAGGCAGATTCTTTACCAGCTGGGCCACAGGAAGCCCCAAAATATCTATTCCAGTGCTTAATTTGAGAGAGTTTCAAAGAACGTCTCATGGAAATCTCAGCTATGAGGTGTGGTTTCTAGAACTGACCTCTTTGTGTAAGTGAAAAGTAGTTAGAAGGGACATGAAGAAAGCAAAAACGCATCATGTCACACAAAAGAGATAGGTCTGCCAACAAACAGCATGTTGAGAGAGCGAAAGGAAATAGGGTTAATTAGATCTTCAAAGTTCAGATGATAGAGGATGTTGCCCTGAAAGATTATAAATGTTAACTACTTAGGAAGGAAAGAAACTGTTGACAAGTAAAACTAATATAACTTTGCTTAAGACATGTTTTGTTGACTGTATGGAGCTTCTCCATCTTTGGCTGCAAAGAATACAATCAATCTGATTTCGGTGTTGACCATCTGGTGATGTCCATGTGTAGAGTCTTCTCTTGTGTTGTTGGAAGAGGGTATTTGCTATGACCAGTGCATTTTCTTGGCAAAACTCTATTAGTCTTTGCCCTGCTTCATTCCGCATTCCAAGGCCAGATTTGCCTGTTACTCCAGGTGTTTCTTGATTTCCTACTTTTGCATTCCAGTCCCCTATAATGAAAAGGACGTCTTTTTTGGGTGTTAGTTCTAAAAGGTCTTGTAGGTCTTCATAAAACCATTCAACTTCAGTTTCTTCAGCGTTACTGGTTGGGGCATAGACTTGGATAACTGTGATATTGAATGGTTTGCCTTGGAGACGAACAGAGATCATTCTGTCGTTTTTGAGATTGCATCCAAGTACTGCATTTCAGACTCTTTTGTTGACTATGATGGCTACTCCATTTCTTCTGAGAGATTCCTGCCCACAGTAGTAGATATAATGGTCATCTGAGTTAAATTCACCCATTCCAGTCCATTTTAGTTCGCTGATTCCTAGAATGTCGACATTCACACTTGCCATCTCTTGTTTGACCACTTCCAATTCGCCTTGATTCATGGACCTGACATTCCAGGTTCCTATGCAATATTGCTCTTTACAGCATCGGATCTTGCTTCTATCACCAGTCACACCCACAACTGGGTATTGTTTTTGCTTTGGCTCCATCCCTCCATTCTTTCTGGAGTTATTTCTCCACTGATCTCCAGTAGCATATTGGGCACCTAATGACCTGGGGAGTTCCTCTTTCAGTATCCTAACATTTTGCCTTTTCATACTGTTCATGGGGTTCTCAAGACAAGAATACTGAAGTGGCTTGCATTCCCCTCTCCAGTGGACCACATTCTGTCAGACCTCTCCACCATGACCCACCCGTCTTGGGTTGCCCTGCAGGCATGGCTTGGTTTCATTGACTTAGACAAGGCTGTGGTCCTAGTGTGATTAGACTGACTCATTTTCTGTGAGTATGGTTTCAGTGTGTCTGCCCTCTGATGCCCTCTTGCAGCACCTACCATCTTACTTGGGCCTAGATCTGATAGATAGAGTGCCCGATGAACTATGGAATGAGGTTCGTGACATTGTACAGGAGACAGGGATCAAGACCATCCCCATGGAAAAGAAATTCAAAAAGCAAAATAGCTGTCTGGGGAGGCCTTACAAATAGCTGTGAAAATAAGAGAGGTGAAAAGCAAAGGAGAAAAGGAAAGATATAAGCATCTGAATGCAGAGTTCCAAAGAATAGCAAGAAGAGATAAGAAAGCCTTCTTCAGCGATCAATGCAAAGAAATAGAGGAAAAGAACAGAATGGGAAAGACTAGAGATCTCTTTACGAAAATTAGAGATACCAAGGGGACATTTCATGCAAAGATGGGCTTGATAAAGGACAGAAATGGTATGGACCTAACAGAAGCAGAAGATATTAAGAAGAGGTGGTAAGAATACACGGAAGAACTGTACAAAAAAGATCTTCACGACCAAGATAATCAGGATGATGTGATCACTAATCTAGAGCCAGACATCTTGGAATGTGAAGTCAAAACTTTGGAAAACTCAGCAGTGGCCACAGGACTGGAAAAGGTCAGTTTTCATTGCAATCCCAAAGAAAGGAAATGCCAAAGAATGCTCAAACTACTGCACAATTGCAGTCATCTCACATGCTAGTAAAGTCATGCTCAAAATTCTCCAAGCCAGGCTTCAGCAATACGTGAACCGTGAACTCCCTGATATTCAAGCTGGTTTTAGAAAAGGCAGAGGAACCAGAGATCAAATTGCCAACATCCGCTGGATCATGGAAAAAGCAAGAGAGTTTCAGAAAAACATCTATTTCTGCTTTATTGACTATGCCAAAGCCTTCGACTGTGTGCATCACAATAAACTGTGGAAAATTCTGAAAGAGATGGGAATACCAGACCACCTGACCTGCCTCTTGAGAAACCTATATGCATGTCAGGAAGCAACAGTTAGAACTGGACATGGAACAACAGACTGGTTCCAAATAGGAAAAGGAGTACGTCAAGGCCGTATATTGTCACCCTGCTTATTTAACTTCTATGCAGAGTACATCATGAGAAACGCTGGACTGGAAGAAACACAAGCTGGAATCAGGACTGCCAGGAGAAATATCAATAACCTCAGATATGCAGATGACACCACCCTTATGGCAGAAAGTGAAGAGGAGCCTCCTGATGAAAGTGAAAGAGGAGAATGAAAAAGTTGGCTTAAAGCTCAACATTCAGAAAACAAAGGTCATGCCATACAGTCCCATCACTTCATGGGAAATAGATGGGGAAACAGTGGAAACGGTGTCAGACTTTATTTTTTTGGGCTCCAAAATCACTGCAGATGGTGACTGCAGCCATGAAATTAAAAGACGCTTACTCCTTGGAAGAAAAGTTATGACCAAACTAGATAGCATATTCAAAAGCAGAGACATTCCTTTGCCAACTAAGGTCCGTCTAGGCAAGGCTATGGTTTTTCCTGTGGTCATGTATGGATGTGAGAGTTGGACTGTGAAGAAGGCTGAGCGCCAAAGAATTGATGCTTTTGAACTGTGGTGTTGGAGAAGACTCTTGAGAGTCCCTTGGACTGCAAGGAGATCCAACCAGTCCATTCTGAAGGAGATCAGCCCTGGGATTTCTTTGGAAGGAATGATGCTAAAGCTGAAGCTCCAGTACTTTGGCCACCTCCTGTGAAGAGTTGACTCATTGGAAAAGACTCTGATGCTGGGAGGGATTGGGGGCAGGAGAAGAAGGGGACGACAGAGGATGAGATGGCTGGAGGGCATCATGGACTCGATGGATGCGAGTCTGAGTGAACTCCGGGAGATGGTGATGGACAGGGAGGCCTGGCGTGCTGCTATTCATGGGGTCACAAAGAGTCGGATACGACTGAGCGACTGAACTGAACTGAACTGAAGACAAGTTTTTGTGCCTTTTCTTCAGGTTCCTTCATTTTGTGAAAAGGAAAAGGGAGGAAAGCAAAATAATAAATATTTTTAAAGAACAAAACAAACAAAAGAACCCAAAATAGACTGGCATTCTGGGTAAGCCAGAATACCTGAAACACAAATTTAAATAGATCCAGTATTTAATATCATTCCTAATATCTATATTAGAAATGTCCATTCAATAAACATTTATGAATTCCCTACTATATGCCAGACACTGAGGATACAGTATTTACAAGACAGATATGACCTCTAACCTCATGGAACTTGCAGGCATTAAAAACATGATTGCATTTATTTTTACCTTTATAACTTCGTAAAAAATAAACAGATAACTCTTGAGATTTTTTTGCTGGGTGTTGGGGATACAAAGATCGACGTCCACAAGGAAGTGAAAGGTAAATCTACCTGGCTATGACTATATTACATTAGTCAAACTTTCCCAGTTGTCACCCTTAATATCCAATACTGCTGTCTCCTTTGCCCTTTGAATTGGAGATCAAATCACCATCTCAATCCACCTGCACCAATTACAAAGTATAGACACTTACCATTGAACAGTAATGGAGGAGCCTGTAACTTTTCCCACTGAGCGAAATTTCTCTGCCATATCGAACCTCTGCTGACATGAAACAGGCCTCATTATTCCTGTTTCAGAAAGCAGAGAGCTGCCTTCTCTTTTATCTGAGAGTTTATAGAACCCATAAGATCTGAAAATTCTATTTTAGAATATGGCATGGTGAAGAACTGAACATAAAGTACCTGATCCAATAGCTCTCTGTCTAGGACATGTCTTTATGTGTTAAGAAGAGTTTTATTTTTAAAAATGAGCCCCCTTATAGTTTAAGCTTCTTTAAGGCAATGTAGAGACAAAGGTTAGCTGATCACCCTGCCCTCAGGAAACATCAGAGGGACTGATTCTGAGTCACCAGACAAATACAAAAGACATTCAGAAAACTAAGATCATGGCATCTGGTCCCATCACTTCATGGCAAATAAATGGGGAAACAGTGGAAACAGTGACAGACTATTTTGGGGGGGCTCCAAACTCACTGCAGATGGTGGCTGCAGCCATGAAATTAAAAGATGCTCATTCCTTGTAAGACAAGTTATGACTGACCTTGACAGCATATTAAAAAGCAGAGACATTACTTAGGCAACGAAGGTCCATCTAGTCAAAGCTATGGTTTTTCCAGTGGTCATGTATGGATATGAGAGTTGGACTATAAAGAAAGCTGAGCGCCAAAGAATTGATGCTTTTGAACTGTGGTGTTGGAGAAGACTCTTGAGAGTCCCTTGGACTGCAAGGAGATCCAACCAGTCCATCCTAAAGGAAATCAGCCCTAAGTATTCATTGAAAGGACTGATGCTGAAGCTGAAACTCCATTACTTTGGTCACCTGATGGGAAGAACTGACTCATTTGAAAAGACTCTGATGCTGGGAAAGATTGAAGGCAGGAGAAGAAGGGGATGACAGAGGATAAGATGGTTGGATGGCCTCACCGACTCAATGGACATGGGTTTGAGAAAGCTCCAGGAGTTGGTAATGGACAGGGAGGCCTGGCGTGCTGCAGTCCATGGGGTTGCAAAGAGCCAGACATGACTGAACAACTGAACTGAACTATCCCTCTCAAGTCCACCCCTCTAGAAATAGACCAGGACAGTCACAAAGCACATGTTCCTCCACTGATGTGTACTTAGAACTTTTTGATTTCTGCTCCCAATTTTGGAGCTATATAATGATTGCAGCCTGAAATTAAAAGATTGGAAGAAAAGTTATGACCAACCTAGATAGCATATTCAAAAGCAGAGACATTACTTTGCCAACTAAGCTCCATCTAGTCAAGGCTATAGTTTTTCCTGTGGTCATGTATGGATGTAAGAGTTGGACTGTGAAGAAGGCTGAGCGCCGAAGAATTGATGCTTTTGAACTGTGGTGTTGGAGAAGACTCTTGAGAGTCCCTTGGACTGCAAGGAGATCCAACCAGTCCATTCTGAAGGAGATCAGTCCTGGGTGTTCTTTGGCAGGAATGATGCTAAAGCTGAAACTTCAGTACTTTGGCCACCTCATGTGAAGAGTTGACTCATTGGAAAAGACTTTGATGCTGGGAGGGATTGGGGGCAGGAGGAGAAGTGGACGACCGAGGATGAGATGGCTGGATGGCATCACTGACTCGATGGACACAAGTCTGAGTGAACTCCGGGAGATGGTGATGGACAGGGAGGCCTGGAGTGCTGCGATTCATGGGGTCGCAAAGAGTCGGACACGACTGAGCGACTGAACTGAACTGAACTGAATGATTAATTGCACCGATTAGCTGACAATCATCACATCAAGAAATCCAACTGCCAGTATTGGTAATGAGACAGCAACAATTTGAGATACAATTTTTTTTATGTCATTTTAGTCATAAATAACCTAAAAAATTCACTCCGGTCTCCTCCAACTAAAAGTATAAAATTCCAATATTATTTCCTAAAAGATTCCATGGACACCCAAATTTAGAAATGTGTTTAAATAAAATAATAAAATTTAAAACAAATGTTCCATGGATTGCTTTTGTTAAAAATTGGTGGACTCAAGAAAGAAAAGTGATCTACGCATGATGTGGCTTTCTGAAAGCAAAAACAAAGAAATTCTGATTTGAACTCTTTGTTGACTTCTTAATATATATACTCCCACCATGCCCAATTTCAAGCTACCAGTCTGAAATCACAGAACATACAGTTGGGGAGAGATGTGCCCAGTCAGTTCTCAAGAGCCTGGATAAGCCAGCTCCAGAAACCAACGGCTGTCACCTGAGGGAAAAAATAAATATTCATGTCTGACTTTTTGCAACCCCATGCACTGTAGCCTGCCAGGCTCCTCTGTCCATGGGAATCCCAGACAAGAATACTGGAGTGGGTTGCCATTCCCTCCTCCAGGGGGTCTTCATGCCCCAGGGATTAAACCTGGGTCTCTTGCATTGCAGGCACGTTCTTTACCATCTGAGCCATCAGGAAAGCCCCAAATATTAATTTACTTTCTGTCAAAGAGCCCAAAGCCTACATCTTTTCTGGTGTAGTTCCTAGAATATCCAATTTGGGGAATTATTCTTAATGTTGGTTTTAATACTTTATGAAACTAAAGATTCCTTTTAAAAATCTTTTCAGTGCTTCACACTTTGATGTGATTTAGGTTTAAATATGGCCAATTTTCCATAATGAGGAATACAGATAAAGATGTGAATGTTTATTAGTAAGACAATGACATTAAGAAGATCTGTGCTACTTGTCAGTAAAAACGTTTCTATCCCTTCGGTTGAGGTACATTTATAGCTCTCTCCGTGACTGTCCACCAGGTGGCAGACGTTTTGCAGCCACTTTGCAAATCAGGCATACGTGCATTTCTGCGAGGCCGAACAATATTTTTTGAAGATGCTAAAGGAAACAACGAGCACATTTGATTAAGCAACAACACATGCAGGAGCACATCTGCAGTTTGGAGTGTTCCCTTACGTTTCCCCTTCCAGTCCACACCTCTCTCTGGGGTTCCAAAGGGTATTATCCAACGGATTGTTCCTGACATTTTCATTCATGGAAGTATGTGAATTTGAACATGGCTAAACTGAAGCTGCTATTCATGGGGTCGCAAAGAGTCGGACACAACTGCGAGACTGAACTGAAACTGAACTTTTCGGAGAAGGCAATGGCACCCCACTCCAGTACTCTTGCCTGGAAAATCCCATGGATGGAGGAGCCTGGTGGGCTACAGTCCATGGGGTCGCTGAGTTGGACACGACTGAGCAACTTCACTTTCACTTTTCACTTTCATGCATTGGAGAAGGAAATGGCAACTCACTCCACTGTTCTTGCCTAGAGAATCCCAGGGATGGCGGAGCCTGGTGGGCTGCTGTCCATGGGGTCGCACAGAGTCGGACACGACTGAAGCAACTTAGCAGCAGCAGCCACAAACTGAACTTTTGGGAGACTTCTGCCTGGTCCCTGGTGGGCTGGTGGCTGAGACTCCATGCTCCCAATGCAGGGGGCCGGGATTCCACCCATGGTCAGGGAACTAGACCCCCACGTGCCGCAGCTGAGTCCACACGCTGCCAGTAAAGACTGTGCATGCCGCAACCAAGACTCAGCACTGCCGAGAAATTAATTAATCAATTAACATTAAAAACCCTGAACTTTCTGATCTTTCCCGCTCTTCTAATTCTGCTTTTCTTTCAGCCTTTTCTTCCGGCTGCTCATCCCAGAAACCTAGAAATTATCCTTGATAATTTCACTCTTGTAACCTTCCACATCTAAGTGTTAGTGTTAGTTGCTCAGTCGTGTCTGACTCTTTGAGACCCCGTGGACTGTAGCCCCACAGGCTCCTCTGTCCATGGGATGCTCCAGGCAAGAACGCTGGAGTGGGTTGCCATTCCCTTCTCCAGGGGAATCTTCCCAACCCAGGGACTGAACCCAGGTCTCCTGCATTGCAGGCAGGTTCTTTACGGTCTGAGCCACCACAGAAGCCTCTGGCATCAAATCCTCTTGATTCTCGTCTATCATCTTTCCTGGGGATGACTGCCATAGCCTCCTCCTAATTCATCTTCCTTCTTCTATCCTCCACACAACAGAAACAGCATTGTTTTAAATATGTAAATCTGAGAACTTGTTATTCTCCTTTTTAAATCCTTCAATGGTTTCTGTCAACTTAAAAACTTTTTCTTTCACTATTGACTTTTTTCCTCTAAGGTGATTTATTTCTTTACTTACTGTAGTAAAGTCTCAGAATGGACTAGTAAATGTGAGCAGGTAAAAGTCACGATAGTGAGTTACAATGTCCCCCTGGTACGGCCACTCGGTTTGGGGTGTAGTGCAAGTGATCTCCGCAGAAAATAAAGTGTTACTTCAGTGGCCTTGGACTCACCATCCACATGCCACCCATTACAGGAAAATTATCAGCTTGTCTACCTCAGGGAAATGAAAGGCAGATCTTAAGATCTTCTTTTGAAGGATGTAAAATCTCTTGAAAGAGATTGTGATAGGAACTTTGATATGCTGGTTAGATCCAAAGACAAGAGTATTAAGTGCTTCTGACTAGAAGAGGGTGAGATAGACCTGCTTCAGCCCCTCGGGGAGGGCTCTTCAATGTTTTGGCTATCTGCAGCTGTGTAACACACCGCCTCAGCTGCATAGCATGGAGCGGTGGTCTGCACTTTAGTATCTCTTACAGCGTTGGGGCTGACGGGACTCAGCTGAGCCTAGTCTCTCGGGGGGGTTGAAGTCAGACGGCTGTGGCTAGAGTCATTCTGAGGCTTCCTCATCCACGTGTGTGCGGGAGGATGTGGACTGTTGGCAGGGACCTCAGTGGGGCTTTTGACTGGAACACATGCATAGCCTCTCTGCGTGGCCTGGGCTTCCTCCAAACCACTGATGCGAGAACACAAAAGTCCTGCCATTTTGGTCCAGCCGACTTGGACAGCTGCGGCTTCCCAGGTGGCGCTGGTGGTGAAGAGCCCGCCCGCCAGTGCAGGAGACGGAAGAGACGCGGGTATGATCCCTGGGGCAGAAGGTCCCCTGGAGGGGGCATGACAACCCACTCCAGGAGTCTTGCCTGGAGAATCCCATGGACAGAGCAGCCTGCCAGTATAGGAGACAGAAGAGACGCGGGTGTGATCCCTGGGGCAGAAGGTCCCCTGGAGGGGGCATGGCAACCCACTCCATGACCCACTCCAGGAGTCTTGCCTGGAGAATCCCATGGACAGAGCAGCCTGGTGGGCTGTAGTCTATAGGCCAACACAGAGTCAGGCATGACTGAAGCGACTTAGCCTGCGCACACACGGGACAGCTGCGGAGAGTCATCCTAGCTACCGAGCTCCCTGGGGCATTGACCAAGGCTGTCATTGAGGCTGAATCACAATTTGACTTCTCCCTCCATCCACTCCAGCTTCCTTCCTTCCCCTTCTCTTCCCTTCCAGAGGTGTTAATCCACAGGCACTCCTTAATGAATGTCATATACATGTCCTCAGTCTGAGTCAGTTCCTGGGGAACCCTGCTTGCAACAACACAGGGCCGTAAACTCAGGAGGGCACTCTAGCTAGTGAGAGCTAAATGCGCTGTAGCAAATGAGCACAGCCAGTGTTGGTGCCAGAACTTTCAACGGGTGCCCTGTGAGCAGCGTTCTCCTCTGTGTGTGTATGTGTGCTTACATAGGGAGGGCTGGAAGAGGCGAATTCACTTTGGGGACTTATTTTGAAGTTGCTTGTATACAAGCGTACTATGACTTGGATTGTATATTTATCTTTAGAGTTTGTCTGGGAGCTGACGGAGGTGTGGGGATGAGAAGAAAGTTCCCTGCATGCACTTAGTCATCCCCTCGCCTCAGCTCCTCTTAGGATTGCATCCGAGGCTGGCTGAAAGAGCTGAGACGCTCCCCCGGAAGTCGTGTGAAGAACTGAGGCACTTGGCATCGGCGCTGGTGCTCTGCGGCCAGAGATGAGCGAGAGAGTCATCATGGGGCCAAGCTAGGGCCTGCTGGAGGGCGCCGGAACCACTGCATCCACTGCCTGGACTAGCATCGTCCAGCAGACAGATTCACGTGATCACTTTAAGAAGTTTGTTGTCCTACAAACAAAATGCTGGAGAGGGTGTGGGAGAAAGGGAACCCCTCCTGCACTGTTGGTGGGAATGTACATTGGTACAGCCACTATGGAGAGCAGCATGGAAATATCTTAAAAAATCAAAAGTAGAGCTACCATATGATCCTGCAATCCCATTCTTGGGCATATATCTGGAGAAAATCATAATTCAAAAGGATAGATGCACCCCGATGTTCATCGCAGCATGATTTACAATAGCCAGGACATGCTGCTGCTGCTGCAGCCAAGTCGCTTCAGTCGTGTCTGACTCTGTGCGAGCCCATAGACATGGAAGAAACATAAGTATCCGTCTACAGAGGGATGAATAGTGAACACGGCAATGGCATATTACTTAGCCATTAAAAGGAATGAAATATGACCTTTGCAGAGACAGGGGTGGACCTAGAGACTGTTACACAGAGTGAAGTAAGTCAGGAGAGAAAAACAGCTATTGTAGAATATTGCTTATATGCAGAATCTATAAAAATTGTAGATGTGAACTTTTTGCAAAGGAGAAATAGAGTCACAGATGAAAAAAAAAGCAACTATAGTCCTATAGAATGAATAATAATTATAAAAGAAACTTCCTGGAGACTGGGAATCTACCAAAACTCAGAGCATCAAAACCCATTATCTCCCAAGTATTAGCATGGCTTACTCTCTCTTTTTCTTTTAGATTTTTGCCAAATATCACCTTTCAAAGAGGCTTCCTTGACCATTAATTCTATTTAAACTAGCACCTCTATGACTCTCTCCCTCTATACTGCTTTTATTTTTGTTATGTTGCTTGCAACCACCTGACACCATTTTCTGTATTTACTTGATTATTGACTATCTGTCTCATGAGAATCTAGTTCTAGAAGGGGAACGAATTGGTCTATTTTTTTGATTACTGTCTACTGAGAACCACACAATAGCAATAACTTAACAGATATTTGTTGATCAAAGATTTCAACTGTCTTAAATTCTAGAGAGGGAGTTGTAGATGGTGAATATTTTCTGCCCCATGGTTTGGAGAACAGATAAAATTGGAGACTTGAAGGGGAAGTGGAGACCCAGGATGGAGAGCCTCTTCTGAGTTCCCCCTGCTGCTTGGGAACCTGGTTGAGTCAACTGTCAAGGTCCTGCCACGTCGCTGCCCTTGGGTTCTGTGAGACAGTCTCATTCCTCATAACAAATTCCGTTCCTCCTTTGTCTGTTTCAGCTGGGTCTCTATCAATTGCCACCAAAGATTCTAACAACCAAACTTTTTGAAAGTACATTTTAGCTTTGCCTTTTCCTCTCAAACTGCCACTGAAATTTTTCAGAAAAACAGAGGAAGAGATGTTCTTTCTTCTCTTATAAAGAATTAGGCACATGTTATTGATAAGCACTTCAGTAACATGAAGGTCGGGGTTAGGGTTTTGTTTGTGTTGGCTTGGTCTCTGCCACACCACGAGGGCATGCAGGACCTTAGTTCCTGAACTGGGATTGAACCCATGCCCTCAGCAATGCAAATGTGGCATTCTAACTCCTGGACCACCAGAGAATTCCCAAGGTATTTCTGATAAAGGCTTGAGTCTAGGATGTTCACAAAAGTGCCAGCCTTACTTTCCTTTCAGTTTGTGCTGAAACATATAATCTTGTGCTGTTTTCTGTTACTATAAAACTGTCTCTGCAAGATATTTATACAAAGGAATCTTTTTTTAATTTATTTTAATTGGAGGCTAGTTACTTTACAATATTGCAGTGGTTTTTGCCATACACTGACATGAATCAGCCATGGATGTACACGTGTTCCCCATCCTGAACCCCCCTCCCACCCACCCCCATCCCATCCCTGTGGATCATCCCAGTGCACTGATCCTGAGCACCCTGTCTCATGCAACAGACCTGGACTGGCGATCTGTTTCACATATGATAATATACATGTTTCAATGCTCTTCTCTCAAATCATCACACCCTCTCCCTCTCCCACAGAGTCCAACAGTCCGTTCTATACATCTGTGCCTCTTTTGCTGTCTCGCATACAGGGTCATCATTACCATCTTTCTAAATTCCATATACATGTGTTAGTATACTGTATTGGTGTTTTTCTTTCTGACTTACTTCACTCTGTATAATAGGCTCCAGTTTCATCCACCTCATTAGGACTGGTGCATTCTTTTTCAAAGGACTCTTTTAAAGACAGACAGACTTGCGGAGAGATTGCTTTTGTGTCCTCTGAAAAGTTTCCCGGCAGTCTCCAACAGCCTGCAGTTCTAATTGGTTATCTTAATAATTTGCTTCCCTAGTAATTATTTTAAAACTGATATCTCTACTTTTTAAAAGGCCATGAGATATTTATGAGGTTTCTTTGTCAAGCCAGAAGAAGAGTTTTAGAATGTCCTTTTTCCTCCCTTTGGGCACAGATGAACAGCACATCTGTGACTCTTTTCTCACTCAGACAAAAAGGTGAGTGTTTCCGTCTCATTGTCTGGGACTAGTCAGGCTTCAACTACTTCCAGTTTCAAACTCATTCTTTTCACTAACATCCAGTTTATTTTAATGTTGGGAAAAATATTTGAATCCCGTGGGTCTTTATTTCCCAAACAATATTAAAAGATGAGTGTTTTCATTTCTGGAGTATAAAATTACTTCTTATCAGGATCCTAGGGGTCGAGCATGAGTGCTACTTAAAGAAAAAAATAATTTGATTTTTGAGGTCTCTTTGGGAAGCAGAAAACTCTGTAGAATCAATTTGTGGGGAAAGCAAACTCACTTTTGGTTGCACATCCAAATAATATCTTACCTGGTGTGCTTGAATGGTGTCTCCTGGGTTTTAAACATCTGCTTGGTTCTAGGGTTGTTTATACATAGTACAGGCCTGGGCACCACAAAGCAAGAAGGAGACTAACAAGTTACTGGTGAATTGCAACCTTGTATCTTTGATGAAATTGGGCCAGGGTCTCCCTTAAACTAAAGATCCCTAGGATTTCTCAAATAGGTGGGGATTTTTGCCATGTTTGTGTAAAAAAATAGAGTTTTACAATCTGTTTTTTATGCTCTTGGTCAATACTGATTCACCTACCTAATCACATTATCCTAGGCAATTAAGGCACAAAACATTGATATATATTATATATAATATACATATAAACATTGTAATATGTAATATATGTTTTATATAATATATATAAACATTGTAATATATATAGTATATATAAACACTATAATATGTAACATATATATGTTATGTATATATATATGGGGAAATATTGGTATATACATTATATCACAAAGGTATACTGAAATAACTCCAGAAAGAATGAAGGGATGGAGCCAAAGCAAAAACAATACCCAGTTGTGGATGTGACTGGTGATAGAAGCAAGATCCAATGCTGTAAAGAGCAATATTGCATAGGAACCTGGAATGTCAGGTCCATGATCAAGGCAAATTGGAAGTGGTCAAACAAGAGATGGCAAGGGTGAACGTCGACATTCTAGGAATCAGTGAACTAAAATGGACGGGAATGGGTGAATTTAACTCAGATGACCTTTGTATCTACTACTGCGGGCAGGAATCCCTCAGAAGAAATGGAGTAGCCATCATGGTCAACAAAAGAGTCTGAAATGCAGTACTTGGATGCAATCTCAAAAACGACAGAATGATCTCTGTTCGTCTCCAAGGCAAACCATTCAATATCACAGTTATCCAAGTCTATGCCCCAACCAGTAACACTGAAGAAACTGAAGTTAAACGGTTTTATGAAGACCTACAAGACCTTTTAGAACTAACACCCAAAAAAGATGTCCTTTTCATTATAGGGGACTGGAATGCAAAAGTAGGAAGTCAAGAAACACCTGGAGTAACAGGCAAATCTGGCCTTGGAATGCAGAATGAAGCAGGGCAAAGACTAACAATTTTGCCAAGAAAATGCACTGGTCATAGCAAACACCCTCTTCCAACAACACAAGAGAAGACTCTACACATGGACATCACCAGATGGTCAACACTGAAATCTGATTATATTCTTTGCAGCCAAAGATGGAGAACCTCTATACAGTCAACAACCAGGAGCTGACTGTGGCTCAGATCATGAACTCCTTATTACCAAATTCAGACTCAAATTGAAGAAAGTAGGGAAAACCGCTAGACCATTCAGGTATGACCTAAATCAAATGCCTTATGATTATACAGTGGAAGTGAGAAATAGATTTAAGGGCCTAGATCTGATAGATAGAGTGCCTGATGAACTATGGAATGAGGTTCATGACATTGTACAGGAGACAGGGATCAAGACCATCCTCATGGAAAAGCAAAGCAAAAAAGTAAAATGGCTGTCTGGGGAGGCCTTACAAATAGCTGTGAAAAGAAGAGAGGCGAAAAGCCAAGGAGAAAAGGAAAGATATAAGCATCTGAATGCAGAGTTCCAAAGAATAGCAAGAAGAGATAAGAAAGCCTTCTTCAGCGATCAATGCAAAGAAATAGAGGAAAACAACAGAATGGGAAAGACTAGAGATCTCTTCAAGAAAATTAGAGATACAAGGGAACATTTCATGCAAAGATGGCCTTGATAAAGGACAGAAATGGTATGGACCTAACAGAAGCAGAAGATATTAAGAAGAGGTGACAAGAATACACGGAAGAACTGTACAAAAAAGATCTTCACGACCCAGATAATCATGATGATGTGATCACTAATCTAGAGCTAGACATCTTGGAATGTTAAGTCAAGTGGGCCTTAGAAAGCATCACTATGAACAAAGCTAGTGGAGGTGATGGAATTCCAGTTGAGCTATTTCAAATCCTAAAAGATGATGCTATGAAAGTGCTGCAATCAATATGCCAGCAAATTTGGAAAACTCAGCAGTGGCCACAGGACTGGAAAAGGTCAGTTTTCATTCCAATTCCAAAGAAAGGCAATGCCAAAGAATGCTCAAACTACCACACAATTGCACTCTTCTCACATGCTAGTAAAGTAATGCTCAAAATTCTCCAAGCCAGGCTTCAGCAATACGTGAACCATGAACTCCCTGACATTCACACTGGCTTTAGAAAAGGCAGAGGAACCAGAGATCAAATTGCCAACATCTGCTGGATCATAGAAAAAGCAAGAGAGTTCCAGAAAAACATCGATTTCTGCTTTATTGACTATGCCAAAGCCTTTCACTGTGTGGATCACAATAAACTGGAAAATTCTGAAAGAGATGGGAATACCAGACCACCTGACCTGCCTCTGGAGAAACCTGTATGCAGGTCAGGAAGCAACAGCTAGAACTGGACATGGAAGAACAGACTGGTTCCAAATAGGAAAAGGAGTATGTCAAGGCTGTATATTGTCACCCTGCTTATTTAACTTCTATGCAGAGTACATCATGAGAAACGCTGGACTGGAAGAAACACAAGCTGGAATCAGGATTGCAGGGAGAAGTATCAATAACCTCAGATATGCAGATGACACCACCCTTATGGCAGAAAGTGAGCTAAAAAGCCTCTTGATGAAAGTCAAAGAGGAGAGCGAAAAAGTTGGCTTAAATCTCAACATTCAGAAAACGAAGATATGGCATCTGGCCTCATCACCTCATGGCAAACAGATGGGGAAACAGTGGAAACAGTGTCAGACTTTATTTTGGGGGGCTCCAAAATCACTGCAGATGGTGACTGCAGCCATGAAATTAAAAGACGCTTGCTCCTTTGAAGAAAAGTTATGACCAACCTACACAGTATATTCAAAAGCAGAGACATTACTTTGCCAACTAAGGTCCATCTAGTCAAAGCTATGGTTTTTCCTGTGGTCATGTATGGATGTGAAAGTTGGACTGTGAAGAAGGCTGAGCACTGAAGAATTGATGCGTTTGAACTGTGGTGTTGGAGAAGACTCTTGAGAGTCCCTTGGACTGCAAGGAGATCCAACCAGTCCATTCTGAAGGAGATCAGCCCTGGGATTTCTTTGGAAGGAATGATGCTAAAGCTGAAACTCCAGTACTTTGGCCACCTCATGCAAAGAATTGACTCATTGGAAAAGACTCTGATGCTGGGAGGGATTGGGGGCAGGAGGAGAAAGGGATGACAGAGAATGAGATGGCTGGATGGCATCACTGACTCGATGGACGTGAGTCTGAGTGAACTCCGGAGATGGTGATGGACAGGGAGGCCTGGCGTGCTGCAATTTATGGGGTCGCAAAGAGTTGGACACGACTTCAGTGTCCATTGAGTTGGTGATGCCATCCAGCCATCTCATCCTCTGTCATCCCCTTCTCCTCTGCCTTCAATCTTTCCCAGCATCAGGGTCTTTTCAAATGAGTCAGTTCTTCACATCAGGTAGCCAAAATATTGGAGTTTCAGCTTCAGCATCAGTCCTTCCTATTAATATTTAGGAGTGATTTCCTTTAGGATGGACTGGTTGGATCTCTTTGATGTCCAAGGTACTCTCAAGGGTCTTCTCCAACACCACAGTTCAAAAGCATCAGTTCTTTGACACTCAGCTTTCTTTGTAGTCCAACTCTCACATCCATACCCAACTACTGGAAAAACCATAGCTTTGACTAGACGGACCTTTGTCAGCAAAGTAATGTCTCTGTTTTTAATATGCTGTCTAGGTTGGTCATAGCTTTTCTTCCAAGGAGCAAGCATCTTTTAACTTCATGAGTGCAGTCACCATCTGCACTGATTTTGGAGCCCCCAAAATAAAGTCTGTCTCTGATTCCACTGTTTCCCCATTTATTTGCCATGAGGTGATGGGACTGGATGCCATGATCTTAGTTTTCTCAATGTTGAGTTTTAAGCCAACTTTTTCACTCTCCTCTTTCACTTTCATCCAGAGGCTCTTTAGTTCTTCTTTCACCCTTTCTGCCATAAGGGTGGTGTCATCTGCATATCTGAGGTTATTGCTATTTCTCCTGGCAGTCTTGATTCCAGCTTGTGCTTGTTCCAGCCCAGAATTTCTCATGATGTACTCTGCATATAAGTTAAATAAGCAGGGTGGCAATATACAGCCTTGACATACTCCTTTTCCTATTTGGAACCAGTCTGTTGTTCCATGTCCAGTTCTAACTGTTGCTTCTTGATCTGCATACATATTTCTCAGGAGGCAGGTCAGGTGGTCTAGTATGCCCATCTCTTTCAGAATTTTCCACAGTTTGTTGTGATCCACACAGTCAAATGCTTTGGCATAGTCAATAAAGCAGAAGTAGATGTTTTTCTCGGAGAAGGCAATGGCAACCCACTCCAGTATTCTTGCCTGGAGAATCCTAGAGACAGAGGAGGCTGTTGGGCTGCCATCTATGGGGTCGCACAGAGTCAGACATGATTGACGTGACTTAGCAACAGCAGCAGCAGCAGATGTTTTTCTGGAACTCTCTTGGTTTTTCAATGATCCAACAGATGTTGGCAATTTGGTCTCCGGTTCTTCTGCCTTTTCTAGCTCCAGCTGGATCATCTGGAAGTTCCAGCTTATGTACTGTTGAAGCCTGGCTTGGAGAATTTTGAGCATTACTTTGCTAGTTTGTGAGATGAGTGAAATTGTGTGGTAGTTTGAACATTCTTTGGCATTGATTTTCTTTGAGATTGAAATGAAAACTGACCTCTTTCAGTTCTGTGGCCACTGCTGAGTTTTCCAAATTTGCTGGCACATTGAATGCAGCACTTTCAGAGCATCATATTTTAGGATTTGAAATAGATCCACTGGAATTCTATCACCTCTACTAGCTTTGTTTGTAGTGATGCTTTCTAAGGCCCACTTGACTTCACATTCCAAGATGTCTGGCTCTAGGTGAGTGATCATACCATCGCGATTATCTGGGTCCTGGAGATCTTTTTTGTATAGCTCTTCTCGCCAACTCTACTTAATATCTTCTGCTTCTGTTAGGTCCATACCACTTCTGTCCTTTCTCGAGCCCATCTCTGCATGAAATGTTCCCTTCGTATCTCTCTTTTTCTTGAAGAGATCCCTAGTCTTTCCCATTCTGTTGTTTTCCTCTATTTCTTTGCATTGATCACTGAGGAAGTCTTTCTTATCTCTCCTTGCTATTTTTTGGAACTCTGCATTCAGATGCTTATATCTTTCCTTTTCTCCTTTGCCTTTCACCTCTTTTCTTTTCTCAGCCATTTGTAAGGCCTCCCTAGACAGCCATTTTACTTTTTTGCATTTCTTTCTCTTGGGGATGCTCTTGATCGCTGCCTCCTGTACAATGTCATGAACCTCCATCCATAGTTCTTCAGGCACTCTGTCATCAAATCTAATCCCTTGAATTTATTTGTCACTTCCACTGTATAATCGTAAGGGATTTGATTTAGGTCATACCTGAATGGTCTAGTGGTTTTCCCTACTTTTTTCAATTTACGTCTGAATTAGGCAATTAAGAGTTCATGATCTGAGTCACAGTCAGCTCCCGGTCTTGTTTTCGCTGACTGTGTAGAGCTTCTCCTTCTTTGGGTGCAAAGACTATAATCAATCTGATTTCGGTGTTGATCATCTGGTGATGTCATTTGCAGAGTCTTCTCTTGTGTTGCTGGAAGACAGTGTTTGCTATGACCAGTGTGTTCCCTTGGCAAAACTCTGTTAGCCTTTGACCTGCTTCATTTTGTACTCCAAGGTCAAATTTGTACTCCAAGGCCAAATGACAGCTTGTAGCTTCCTATATATTTGTATCCCATCAATGGTTAGGTGACCATTTATTGAAGCTTCTCTTAACCAGTCCCTCATTTAGGCATGTAGTCTCTGGACAATTCCCTTGTGGTTTTTTTTTCTCCTTTTAAAAAAATGTTTTCCAGTTATTGGATTCTCAAGGCCACCATTGCTAGTAGACGAGAAAGCCAAAATTCAAACCAGGCATTCTCTTTCTTGGCCTGGAATCTCAGTCAGTATAGTATTTTTTATAGAAGAATGGACATGGGATGAGAATGAGGCAAAACACTGAGGACAGGACAGAGGTTCCAGTGCAAGGCTCCTCATGGAGCAGGTGGGGCACTGTTATCACCGAGTCTAAGTCTACACTGCTACTGCATGACAGGCCAATAATTGAGATATGAGTTCTTGGGGCAAGGAATACCGACTTTATTCCAAAAGCCCAGCTAACCGAGAAGATGGTGGGCTCGTGCCCCAAAGAACCATCTTGCCTGAGTTAGAATTCAGACTCCTGTTATACTAAAAGGGGCGGAAGTAGAGTCAAACACTTCCTGGTTCCCATCAGCCTCCAGAGGGGATGTGTTGATTTCTTCCTCCCTACAGTCATTCATGAGTGGGCCTGGTCAAGATGCTTCCTGTGAGTTAAACAAAGGTATTTCAGCTTAACGCTCATTACCTGGGAGGCAGAGTTCCCAGAGACTGGCCATTATGTGTAACTTAAGCTTATAGGCAACATCCCTCTAGTGATTAACTTGTAATAGAATACAAAATGTTCTTCCCTATTACAGCACCATAGTCACATCCATTTAGACCATAGTTAAATCTCCAAACTTTATTTTTGCACACCTTGGGGTCCTCCTGAAAATGGAATTTTTAGGTAACGTATTTTTCCTAAGTTCCTGAAGTAGGGCGTGCAGGCTGGCATCCCTCTCCCAAGCTGGGAAACGCACCGGTGAGCGTGTGCACAAAATCCGTATGTTGAAGCCCTGATGCTCAGAGTGGCGGAGCTGGACATGGGCCCCCAGGAAGTCATCAGGTTACCTGAGGTCACAAGATGGGGTTCTCACGACTGAATGAGTGTCCTTATGAGAAGAGGCCAGAGAGCAGGCTACTAGCCCCTGCAAATGAGGGCACAGCAAGAAGGCAACCAGCTGAAAACCAGGAAGGAGGGCCTATCCATACACCGAATCCAAGAGCACCTTGAACTTGAACTTCCCGGTCTCTACAACTGTGACAAATAAATGTCTGTTATTTAAGCCATCTCACCTATGGTATTCTAACTGCCCACATAGACTGAGACAATAAGAAATTGAGTATTTAGACTTAGAAATGCATTTTCCCACAGAAAGCTGGGTTTAAATAGTAATTCACTTCTGAGGGGAGGCCACTAACTGAATCCATAATGGAGTGGAAAGAGCGAGTATTTGTAAATGAAAAGACAACGTCTTAAAAAGCTGTGGCTTTTTTCACTGAAACAGGGAAGATAGGCATCCGTCTGTGGGTCGGGAGACCCGGGCGCAGTCTTCTGCTCTTTGCAGTCCGGCTGCGTGAATGTAACCTGGTCACTTTACCCCTCCAGCCTTCAGTTTCTTCATTTATAAAATTAAAGAGCAAAAGAGGTTACGGTAAAAGCATACTTTAAAAAGTGTCCCTCCCATTCCTATACCCACTTAAAGGAACTGAAGGGAGCTAATTAGAGAAGGACCCTCTACTACACTGTGGCCACGAAAGGCCCTAGCCTCACACACAATCTCTGAAGGATGTTATCCACAAACGGCATCACTAGAAGTCAGCTAGCAGAGAGGCCGGGTTCTGATGTTCCTGGAAACACGCAACCTACGGAGATAAAATGGAGGCACCTCTAACTCCACCCGGCTTCCCTGGTGGCTCAGACAGTAAAGCGTCTGCCTACAGTGCGGGAGACCCGGGTTCAACCCCTGGGTCAGGAAGGTCTCCTGGAGAAGGAAATGGCACCCCACTCCAGTATTCTTGCCTGGAATATCCCATGGACGGAGGAACCTGGTAGGCCACAGTCTATGGGGTCGCAAAGAGTCGGACACAACGGAGCGACTTCACTCTCACTTAATTCTACCCAGTTTACAGAAATGAGAGCTTCAGAGGATGAGGTGGGCTTCAGGAAAGAGAGCAAACTTCTTGCTCTCTTCTGGCATGTCCAGAAATTCTATTTAGGGTGGGTTAGAGGCTGCATACTGGTTAGAAGATAAGCCTTAAAGCTGATTTTATAAAGCTGCTGCTGCTGCTGCTGCTGCTGCTGCTGCTAAGTTGCTTCAGTCATGTCCGACTCTGTGCGACCCCATAGATGGCAGCCCACATGGCTCCCCCATCCCTGGGATTCTCCAGGCAAGAACACTGGAGTGGGTTGCCATTTCCTTCTCCAGTTCATGAAAGTGAAGTCGCTCAGTCGTGTCTGACTCTTTGCGACCCCATGGACTGCAGCTCACCAGGCTCCTCCATCCATGGGATTTTCCAGGCAAGAGAGCTGGAGCGGGGTGCCATTGCCTTCTCCATTTTATAAAGCACAATATATCAATCAGACTGAGGAAATGTCAAAGGTCACCAGCAAAGAATTGGGGATGAGGACACTGATGAAATTATGGGGTGAGCAATTCCCCAGGTAACCTTCGGCTCTGCCATTGCTGAAAATAATGGGACAGAAGGAGGAACGCTTGAATAAAGGAAACATTTCTTCTTATTTTTTCTTCTTAGAAACTACTTGGAGAATGCTGCTGCTGCTAAGTCGCTTCAGTCGTGTCTGACTCCCTGCAACCCCAGACACGGCAGCCCACCAGGCTCCCGCGTCCCTAGGATTCTACAGGTAAGAACACTGGAGTGGGTTGCCATTGCCTTCTCCAATGCATGAAAGTGAAAAGTCAAAGTGAAGTCACTCAGTCGTGTCCAACTCTTGGCGACCCCATGGACTGCAGCCCACCAGGCTCCTCCATCCATGGGATTCTCCAGGCAAGAGTGCTGGAGTGGGGTGCCATAATAGTACAGGGAAAATGCTGAAGACTCAAGCTCAGAGCAGCTGACAGCTGTGCCATCCTTCCTGTCTCACTTGGAGTCCCTTGAGTGCCCGGAGTGGGGGATCGGGGCCACGGAAGCCTCAGAGTTAACGTACATCACGGCTAATTCCTGTCTAGTGGCTGGACAGAGAGTTTTGCAGGTTTTGGCAGGGCCCAGTAACATAATTCTTACTGGTACAGGCAAACAGCGAGGCCAGAGTTCCGGCCCTGTCAGAGTTACCCCTTTGGCAACTGACGTGAGCAACTGCCCAGATACTATTCTCTTTCTGTGGCTGTGCAGTGGATGGGTATAGGTTTAACCTTCTTTCTTGCGAGACCTCTGGACACCTATCTGAAACTTTGGTGATTCTGACAAAACCACAGCGCTGGCTGAAAACCAAGATGAAAACCCATGGGAGCTATCCAATGAGAACACAACCTACTCTGGGAAAGGGGGGTACAAGGACATCCTCGGGGACACAGGTCTACCTGGAGAGTTATACTGAGCTTTGAGCAAAAAACAAATCCTTCTGACAAGAATTGCAGCCGATTAAGAACTACCGGGGAAACGCAGAGTCTGAACTGAGAACCATCTGTACCCCTACCCTGAGATTGTTGGATAACTAATGCCGTGGCCAATGTGTCTGACCCAGAGAGTGATCTTTCATCTGAAAATGGAGACTACTTCCATAAGGTGACGCTCAAAAACAAACTATAGACGATTCCCAAGGAGCTTCCCAGAAGGCATTAGATATGAACATGGAACAGATGCAACCTACTCACGCAATCGACCTTGGGCTGGCTCTCAGCTTTTCTATAGTTTACTGTGAAATCCTGAGTAACCCAGAGTTTGCCTGCATACTGGCTGAAACCTCTTTTGGTGAAGCCATGATAGAATCTGATGTACTGAATGAAGACTCAGACAGAAGCTCCTTCATCATGCAACAGCTTAGAGAGAATCTAACACTATGGACATCAGCCAGTGCAGGAGAAGACTGTGACGTGCAGAGGGGACAGAGGGCTAAACGTATACAGTGTCATCTTTTTTCCTTCAAGAAAACTTGTTACACATCTCCGTTGCTCATTCCACTTGCATTCTCTACAGCAAAGAAACCCATTCAGTACCTGGAACTACTGAAATTTTACAATGTATGGACTACACTTCTTGGAGTAAGTGTTTTACTTACGTGGATCAATCTCACGACCATCTCTTCTTTAGATGTAAATTATATGCATTAAGTGTTATATGGAATAAAATGGGCATTTTAAAACTAGGAATAAATGGAATGTAAGACAGACTTTCACTGCCCTAGAAACCACTCCCAGAAGGAGAAATGATACTGAGTCAGGCAGTTCCCCGCGCTGGTCAACAGGTGGCAGCAGAGTAGCTTGGATGCCGACTGAAACAAAGGGTGGAAATCAATATTCAGGATAAAGGCAGGCTTTGGGTGAACGTGTGGGGAGACAGTGTGACTGGTGGTTTATATTTGAATACATCTTAACTCTAAACTGTTCATTGGCTGAAGCGAAGAACATTTCCAGGTACAGCTGAAAGTTGGTTTCCTCCCAGTAAAATGGATATAAAAGTGATATCTGGGCTTCCCTGGTGGCACAGTGGTAAAGAATCTGCCTGCCAACGCAGGAGACGTGGGTTCCATCCCCGGTCTGGGAAGATCCCACACGCTGAAGAGCAGCTAGGCCCATGCCCCACAACTCCTGAGCCTGCGCCCTAGAGCTGCGGAGCCTCAGCGACTGAAGCCCTCACTTCCTAGAGCCTTCGCTCCACCACAATGAGAGGCCCGCTTGCTGCAGCGAAGACCCAGCAGAGCCAAAAATAAATAAATACACTTTTTAAAAAAGTGATGCCTACTTCATAGCTTTAGTGTGAGCAGAGACAGGTTGATCGTGTAAACATAACCATGCAGATGGCAGAGTACGTTCTCCATAGACGTCGGTCACTGGGACTGCACAGTCACCATGAGGCACGTGTCACATCAGCAAGTAGTAGTGGATACACAGTTGGACAGGGTGCTCACAAGCCCGATACTCCTAACTCAGAGGCGAGTGCTAAAATACCCATAGTACAGTTTGGTAAGGGAATAATCATTTATACTGGTAATGGGACTCTTTACAAATGCATAGCCTCGGGAGTTCATTGAAATGGCATCTCTCTGAGTATCATTTAGAGCTTATATGTATGTCGCTGAGTCTTTCCAGAGAGGTATATAAACTTATCCGGATTTATTCCTCAGATAAGAGTTGTGCAGTCCCTACCATGTTCAGTTCTGCCCACACACAGGCGTGTGGCTCTATGAACGTAATTCTAGCATCACCCAAAATGCCACTTAGAGAAAGGGGCTGGAATTAGTCTTGCTGTTTTAAGCTAGATATTCAGGGGACCAAAGGAGAGCTCTGGAGTACTCGCCCAACCATCAAGCTGCAGTTCCCCTTCTTAACTTTGACTATGAGTTCAGATCTTAGGAGAGGGGTTCTTCCTGGCTTCCTGACTTTTATACCAATTCTTCCTAAGAATATAACTCAGTCATGGACCCCAGCTATTACCTTAACAATCTGCCTATACATTTCTCCCCTCTTATCTTGATACACATACTATGCCACTGCTTCTCAGATGTGAATGAGATTCTGCTTCGAACCCCTGGAACAACTACAGACCCCTCTGGAGAAACTCCCACTGCCCCTCTGACAAATACCTCCATAGTCAGAAAGGCGGTAACAATAGTAACACCCGTTCTTTGATGTGGACCCCAGCACGGGTTAACCCTGCATTCCCCGCACCACTTCAGACCCTGTTATTGGGACTACTTATCAGGCCAGCAAAATCTGGCCAAGCTACCAGGATAGCCGTCCCTTTCCTTGCCCATTTCCACCCTCCTTTCCTCCTCTCCCTCCCGGCTCAGAAAGCCTTATTCAATGCGGACAGGAAGAGGAGGTTGGCATGGGGTAAGAGAGAAGCAGATATGATAAAGAAGAGGAATAAGAATACTTTCAGCTCTGAGATGCTAATGCTACGAGTAGGAAATGGAAAATAAACAAAATGATCCTGAAATTTTAACATGGGGGGAAAATGTAATTTCATAGAGGCAGTATGGAGATAAAGTGGGATTTAGCTTGAGTCCTGCCTCTTCCACCTACAGGTTAAGTGACTTTGTGCAGGCTTCAGCTCTCAAGGCTCAGTTTCCTCATGCATAAATTGGGGTCATAAAAAGTTTATTGTGTGGTATTGTGAAGATTAAATGAGATAAGCCATGCAAAAATGCTCTGTTTTGGGGTCATTGCTCTACTGCCAATGGTAATTCCGAGATTAGAAGTTGAAAAGTAAGCCCTGTGGGCTGGATTTGGCTTAGAGATGTTTCGTTTAACTTTGTATCAGGAGTCTCCGAGACTACTCCCAAGTTCAGTGATTCAGCATACAGTCATAATCATGGCTCTGACTTCTCACAGCCAAGGATACAAAGCCAGATCAGCAAAGGACAAAGCTCATGGGGCACCACACAAGTTTTGAAGGGTCCTCTCCATGGAGTCACACAGGACATGCTCAACTGCCCCAGCAGTAAATGGTGACAACACGTGAGAAATGCTGCCAACCAAGAAGATCCTCAGGGATTTAGCACCCAAGGTTTTACTGGTGGCTGGTCATGTAGGCAGGCTTGGCCAGGCACCTACTAAAATTCCATCCTCCCAGAAGGAAGGCAGGTGCTGGGCACAAGCCATATTGTTTGCAAAAAACAGTTTAGCCCAGTGAGTCATTATTACCAGTTCTGGGAAAGCTGGGAGCAAAATTCCAGTTCCTAGATGCCAGCCAAGGTTCAACTATGTAGGTAGGAGGCCTTTCTAAGAAAAAGCAGTCAGGCCTGATCCGTTGACTCATTTTAGGTTTGCACAGTGCTTGCCCATGTGGTACTGTTTCTTTCTCTGTTTCTCTCTCGTACCTCTACGTTCCCTTCCTTCTTTCCTCTCTCTTTCCTTCCTTTCCTTCACTGCCGTCCTTCAGAACTTAAGAAGTTTTACCCAGGATTTCCAACTTCTTGTGAAAAATCAGATATGTGGTAACAATAGATGCATAGGCCCCCATGGCAATAACTGATTCTCCCCTTTAAAGAAGGCTTAAGTTAGCCCTAGTCTTCACCACTGTCTGTCGCCTCCCCACAGTTGTGTGCCAATGACTCTTAATGCCATGCTTCTGTGACTCTGGCCACGGGCTGCTTAAGCCGAGAGTGGCCAGCCGCCCAGAGGACAGCAAAGGAAGCAGTCACGTGGCATACACGAGTCACGATAACGAACAACAGACGCAAGGGTCAAGGTCGTGGATTCCTGCCGTTGACGTCCTCAGAAGTGTCTCAAATCCAGAACTCCTCCCCGGCGCTTCCTGTTATAGCAATTACTTACGGGTATTCTTGGACTGACATGACAACACCTTTATTGTTATATACAATAACAATTTTATTGTTCACCCTTTTATGTCAGTTAACTTCAATCCGTCTTTGCTCCTGCCCACCTGAAGATTACCAACTAGAATAATGATAATATATCAACAAATAAAACATTATATGTATTCTACTTTATAAATGTTGAGGCACTATCATCCCTGCCAAGGCTTGTTAGAATGAATTAACATATATCAACAGACAGGCAAACCTTGTTCAAAGAGATGCGATGAATATCCAAGAAGGTCTACATGTGAATGCATCTGCTTATTTACTAACTTAACAAAGGTTTGCTGAATACCTACCATGTGTACAAGATGATGCTAGGCATAAGAATTTATTTTTACATTTTAGGACCTAGGAAAGTACCTGGCATGGAGTCTGGATTTAAGAAATATCTCCTGACTTAATACATAAAGTTCACCTAGGAGATCAAGATAACGAAACTAATTTTGTTCAGTATGAAAAGAGGAAACTGAAAACAGTATTTTTATAGGAGCATGCTGCGTGCCATTTAACCAGATAAATGTTCTAGAACCTGCTTTTTGAGTTCTAGCTATCAAACTGGCACAGAGGCGGGTAGCAGAGGAGGACCTGGAACTATTCCAAGGTTCCATTTTATTAAAAGCAGAGAATTTGAGAACTTCTTTGCTTATCTCCATGATAATTTCATTCCTTAGAAGACGGAGGAAGCAATTAGGGGGACTAGATATTCTAGACATGACTTTTACTAATAAGGAAAAACTGGTATGTAAAAGCTGTCAAGGAAAAATATCAAGAGGTCATGTCATATCAGAGCTGGACACTGGGAGCGCAGTTTGAGTTGTAGGCTTTTAGTTGTATGTGGTGGGAATCCAGTTCCAATTGGCTCAGGCACAGTTGGATCCAGGTTTTCAAATGAAGTCACCAGGAATCAGTATTTCCCCTGTTGGTATTATTTGTTTTCCTGGGTTCTGGCTTCATTCTCAAGACAGGGTCACCTCTCACAGTGGCAAGATGGTCTCTAATAACTCTGAGCTTATGTCCTATGAGGCAGTCAACCTCATTAGCAAAGAACATCTCTTCCCCAGTAGTTTCCAGGAAGTCTTGAATTTGAGCATCATTGGATAAGCTTGTGTTGTGGGCCCATCACTACATCAATTATGGGAGCTGTATGGGGGCTGGGAATAGGTACATAACAGGAATATGTTAGGTCTGAAGCTGAGCAAGTAAAGTTGGCACAAATCAGCTGCAAAGGAATGGTCCCATGAAGGAAAAGTAAGGGTCCCCTCTAAGAATCAAAGGTGCTAGGGATTCATTCACTCATTCAACAAAAATATTTACTGAGTGCCTACTCCAGGAGTTGGTGATGGACAGGGAGGCCTGGCACGCTGCAGTCCATGGGGTCGCAAAGAGTCGGAGATGACTGAGCAGCTGAACTGGACTGAATGTGTGTATGCCCATTCTCTATTTAGCTCTATGTTCCAGTGAGTAATACAGAAAAGGTCCTGCGCTATAGGACATTACATTCCAACTGGGGCGAGGGAGAAAAACAACAAACAGCTGCACTGATACACTATGTTGCTGGACTTGATGGTGGTCCAGTGCCTGAGACTCTGTGCTCCCAATGAAAGGGCCTGGGTTTGAACCCTGGTCAGGGGACTGGGTCACACACGCTGCAGCTGAGAGTTTGCACGCCACAGTCAGAAGGTTCCACATGCTGCAAGGAAGACCCGGCACAATCAAATAAATAAGTGTTTAAACAAAAAACCATGCCATAGTTCAGGTGATTGTGTGTGCCGTGAAGAAAAATAGCACAGTACATGTAAGAGGAACGGAGATTGCTGGCAAGAAGGGCGCTGCAAGGTTATGAAGGGTTATCATTGAGAAGGGGCCATGTGAGCCAAAGCAGACAAGGCAATGAACTGTCTGAATATCTGGGTGACAAGGGAAAGAGCAGTGCACGTGTGGGTTTGTGCCTCGCACAGTGAGCCAGGGGAGAGTAGATGAGGTCAAAGGTTGTAAGACGTCTCGTAGGCTACTGATTCTGACTTTACTCTGAGTTGAGAAGCTACTGGAGCGCTTGAGCAGGTTGGTGACATGCTCTAGTTGACATTTTAAAATGTAGATCAAAGGGAGAAAGCAGGCGATTAGGTAAGAGATTAGTGTAATAATCCAGATTAGAGATACTAATGGTTTAGACCAAGATGATAGCAGTGGACCTGGGTAAAAGAGGTCAGATGCTGGAAATATTTTCAAGGCAGTGGATTTGGGGGT
The DNA here is from genome assembly GCF_001704415.2 of Capra hircus. NCBI lineage: Eukaryota > Metazoa > Chordata > Mammalia > Artiodactyla > Bovidae > Capra > Capra hircus. The sequence goes on from NC_030812.1 coordinate 5,855,864, forward strand.
GGGGCGGGAGGAGGGGGAGGGAAGTGAGGGAAAGTATCAAGGATAACTGAGATTTTTGACCAGGGTGATTGGAAGCCTGGAGTTGTCATTAACTGAGATGCGGAAAACTGTGGAAGCAACAGGTCTCAGGGAACAGGAGTTCCACTGAAGACATTAAAAGTGAGGCAGTTTCAGGATTCAAATTGGAGGTGTTGGCAGGCAGTAGAATGTATGAGCGTGGGATTCGAGTGAGAGTCCCCGGCTACAGAGTTATTAGTATATAGGTGGTCCCTGTCCTATTCGTCACTCAGTCATGTCCGATTCTTTGCAACCCCATGGACTGTGGCCCACCAGGCTCCTCTGTCCATGGAATTCTCCAGGCAAGAATACTGGAGTGGGTAGTCATTCCCTTCTCCAGGGGATCTTCCCAACCCAGGGATCAAACCAGGGTCTCCTGCACTGCAGGCAGATTCTTTACCAACTGAGCCACCGGGGAAGCTCAAATATTTATTTACTTGGCAGCATCGGATCTAATTGTATCACATGGGATCTCTCGTTGCAGTGCAGGCTGAGTTGCTCCATAGCGTGTGGGACCTTAATTCCCTGCTGCTGCTGCTAAGTCACTTCAGTCGTGTCCGACTCTTAGTGACCCCATGGACTGCAGCCCACCAGGCTCCTCTGTCCATGAGATTTTCCAGGCAAGAGCACTGGAGTGGGTTCCCTGACTAGGGATCAAACCTGTGTCCCCTGCATTGCAAAGCGGATTCTTAACCGCTGGGCTACCAGGCAAGTTCCTGTAGGTGGTATTTAACACCATAAGACTGGATAAGACCACTGAAGGAGTGTGGAAGATCAACAGTTCCAAGAACGAAGTACTTCAGTGTTTAGACATTAGGATAATGATAAGGAATTAGCCAAGGAGACTGGAGGGTGAGAAGCAGCAGCCAATCTTGATAAGGGCTGAAGAGAATGAGAAATCCTGGAAGCAAAGGGAATCAAATGCTTCAAGGAGAAAGAGATCACTCTGTCAAATGAAGGGAGGTCAAGTGAAAATGACTGACCTTTGGATTTAACTGTACGGAGGCCTTGACTTGAGCAGTTTAAATGGTGTAAAGAAAAAAAAAAAACCCTATTGGAGTCTCTTCAAAAAAGAAGAAAGGCATTTGGAGACTATGAATGCTAAGAACAAATACAGCACAGTTTATTTCCACGTGTTTTGCCATAAGAAGGAGCAGAGGAATGGGATAGTAGCTAGAAGAGGGATAGCAAGAGAAGCTGTTTTTTGTTTTTTGTTTTTTGATATTTACTTATTTTGCTGTGCCAAGTCTTGGTTGCAGCATGCAAGATCCTCAGTCTTCACTGGAGCATGCAAACTCCTAGCTGTGGCCAGAGTTTATCTAGGTCCCTGACCAGGGGTCGAACCCAGGCCCCCTACATTGGAAGCACAGAGTCTTAGCCACTGGACCACCAAGGACATCCCTGTTTTTTGTCTTTTTTTATATATTGATAGAATGATTCAATGGGGAGAGGAAACTGATGATGTAGTAGTGTGAAGGCAGAATTTATGGAGAAATGTTCTTGAGGAGACTTGCAAAAACAGCAGATGTCCACTACCAAAACATACGGGAGACTTTAGAAAAACAGATTTCTAAAAGCCCAGAGTAAAGATAACTGGTTTTCTGACCAACATCATTTAAAATGGACAACAGATTAAGAAGAATGAGAACAGCTGAGGGGGGCGGGATTCTGATGTGGCGGCATGATTCTGGCTTGAATCTCAGTTTTGACCACCACTGGCATTCAGATACGCCACATGCGTAGTGTCAGGGCCAGGGGTCTCCCAGGAGAGAATTCATTCCAAATGGACGGAATGGAGGGCTCTTAAGTTTGGACCAGTAACTGGCCAGATGGGAGAGAAAACCAGGAACGCACGGTGTCTGTCTCTCTGATTTAGCCTCTGGTTCATACACCAGAGAGGAATACAAGAAACGACAGCCCTGCTTCAATATATTATGTAAGATACCAGGATCACAAGACAGTCCTATTCTGTTGCTCATCGTCTGCTGATGGTAGCATACCAGGGAGAAAATCTCTGTTCCCGCTTTGGTGTGCAAGGCCTCGGAGCTTTCAGAACTCTAAAAGCTTCCCCGCCCCCAACCGTAACACTCAATGAGCGGCCCTGATGGCTGAGGCAACAACAGAGGCCTCATCGCTCCGTAACAGTGGGAACCAGCTTTAAGAGCAGGAGAGACTTTAATAGTTGGCAGCTTCAGAAGACAGCATCCTCAGGGTGGATTGCCCCTGCAGGAGCGGCAGTGGTCAGGCACCAGCAAGTCCCTTCATGGGAAGCAGCGGCTTTGTCAGCAAGTGCCACGGATGCGGGCCAGGGTAGGAGAGGATCGTGGCAGACACAGCTGGTAACTGACATGTCATGAGCACCTGTCTGATCATCCATGAGCTTCCTGAAGGCACCTGGATGAGGCTTTGAGAACAGCTGCTGCTGCTGCTAAGTCGCTTCAGTCGTGTCCCACTCTGTGCGACCCTGTAGACGGCAGCCCACTAGGCTCCCCCGTCCCTGGGATTCCCCAGGCAAGAACACTGGAGTGGGCTGCCATTTCCTTCTCCCAAGGCATGAAGGTGAAAAGTGAAAGTGAAGTCACTTAGTCATGTCCGACTCTGTACGACCCCATGGACTGCAGCCCACCAGGCTCCTCTGTCCATGGGATTGTCCAGGCAAGAGTACTGGAGTGGGGTGCCATTGCCTTCTCTGTTGGGAATAGATGTCCCAAATAGAGGTGTGGGTGAATGTCAGAAACAGTCCTGCCTATTATTACTAATATAGTTTCACTTTTTCCATAGGTTGGTGTGCCTAGGGAAACACAGGTTATAAGAAATCACAATCACATATAAAGCTGATGAGGAAGAAAATATTTTTTAAAATGTGTGTGGTCAAACAGAAAGAGCTCTGTTGAGATATATGCTGATGATAGAAAGGGGCGTGCGTAACTATCACACATATGAGGGGAAAAGCTCAGGAAGGAGAAAGTATAGAACCATGTGAAGTTGAGAATAATAAAAACAATTCAGTGAAAGAAAAAAAGCATTATGTTTGGAGCAAGAAAATGACGTAATGCTGACAGATGGCAGAGAAATTCTAACTACTTGATTGCTGCTTTACTTCTTTTTTTTTTTTTAATAAAGGAACTGGCTCTCAAAGTGGGAGGTGGGAAACATAACTACGCATGATCTGATTGCATGGAATGACTGTGAGAGAGCCACCTCATTATTCCTGCTTTTCTGTATTTTCTGAAAATTTTACAGTGAGCATTATTATTATTTTTTTACTTAATATTGAAGTATTTACTTAAGTAATTTAAAGTAATTTAAATTACATAATTTGCTTCAGCAATTTAAGTAATTTTAAAAAGATTCTTAACATTTTATTGAAAAACAAGGAAATAAAACAAGACTTAGGTAAAAGACTCACAGGTCAAATCAAAGCTTTAGATAACGCCAGGTCCCCAATTCCAGATGAATTATGTCCTTAGCTCCTGGAAAAGCACAGATGTGATAACAGGGCAAGAGCTGCTGGTCCTCAAGCAGTGGTGGAGAGCAAACAACGTTGCCGACAGATTATATCTAATGACTTTTCGTTTGTAAAGCAGCTGTGTGTGTGATTCTACCGCTATGTCAGTTACAGGCCAGGCCTTGTACTAGAGCAGGGTAGGCAGGCGATGGCTTGCAGGTCAGTTTCAGCTCACTGCTTGTTTTTGTGCTAAGAATCGCGAATTTAATGGTTTGCAAAAAATTAAAAGAAGACTTCACATCATATAAAATTTATATGAAGATCATTCCGTGTCCATAAATGAAGTCTGATTAGAACACATCCGCGCCCATTTGTTTATATATTGTCTGTGGCTGTTTTATGCAACAGTGGCAGAGTCGGGTAGTTGTGACGGAGGCTGATGACCTAGGAAGCCTAAACTATTTACTATTTAGTCTTTTACAAAAAAAAAGAAAAAAAGAAAGAAAGTCACCAGTTCCTCGGCTAGATGCATACCTGATGTTACCTCTAACCCGCGGTGTCTGTGGGTGTTTGTATTTCATTTCTCTCCAGATCCTGCCCAGGGAGGTGGGCTGGGTAACCACGCTCATCTCCATGAAAAAATGGAAGCTTAGAGCAACTGCACAAGTCACTTAAAGGCTACAACCCAGGTCTTCTGGCTTTCAGTTCAGTGTTCAGGATGTAATAGTTAACGCTTACTACATTCTTATTTTGTGCCAGGAACTGCTCTAAGTACCTTACCCATATTAGCTTATCTGAGTTTCACAATGATGCTGTGAAGTCTGTTCTGTTATTATCACTCCCATTTCACTGATGAGAAAACTGAGGCACAGAGTGATCTAGTCACTTGCTGAAGACCACAGAGTGTACGGTAGGAGGTGGAGCCAGGGTCTAGGCTAGAGCATCTGGTTTTAGAGCTAGAGGGGCTGAACCACGACTCTTCTTCCTTCTGGGCCATCCGACACTGTCCCATTTTATCACTGAACCAACAGCAGACCTGCATGCTGGTGAAAATGCGGTTAGGTGACGCACCGTTTATAGAATAACTGTACCAAGAGTGGTGATGAAAGGTTTCCAGTATCCTGAGTGGGAGTTCCTCAGAGCAAAGGGGTTTGTACTGGAGCCTTGAACTGTTTTGTTCCTTTTTGCCTATTGTGTTGTATTGCAGGTTACAAATACAGGAAGTGGATTTACAGGTTGTATTATCTGATTTGAACTAAGTAATCCTCTCAAAATAAGAGGATTGCCTGAAAGAATCCATACAAAGAAACTGTGTGTAGTGAGCTGTTTATACTAATAGAGACATGGGCATATTGTGCATATTCTAATAACACACGTACAATCAATTAAGAAGATGATGACAGGGAAAGTGTAAAGTGTAAAGTGAGAGGGAATCCTTTGTGAGCCAAAGTGAAAAAAAGCAATTGAAAATCTGAGCAGATCTAACATAGGCAGTCTTATTGCTCTCTTTAGAAACATAATAATATACAAGATGTTTTACAGTCGAAACAGGTGGTGGCCACTAACCTACACATACAAAGTCAAGTTGAACCCTTGGACAGTGAACTGGATCCCTGAGTTCAGTAAGCATTGGTTCTAGGAACATTCAGTTACCTGTTTGGGCCCATTCATATGATGCATAACAATTTCTATCATACTCTTTGTTTAGCAAGTGTAACAGAATGTGTCCTTTAGGTGTTGTAAGCAACCCCCTAGAAGTTATTTGCAATCATTCTAAGCCAGTGTTTCATGGAGTATGGCCAGAGGACTAGCACCTTAACGTCACCTGGGAACAAGTTAGGAGGGCAAATTTTCAGACCCCACCCCAGATTTACCAAGAGTGAAGCTTTTGTGGGGCCCAACAATCTCTGCTTAAACAAGTTGTCCAGATGACTGTGTTTATAATGTGAGAACCATGTATTGTATATACCTAGGACATTTAAATTATAAAGAGCTGGAAATATAGGGAAGTGTTTCTCAATACTCAAAGCTAATGAGAATTAAATAAACACCACTTAAAGTGAATCTGCTTAAATCACAATTTTACAGTCCTGGTGTTCAAAGTAAGGTCCAGACACTAACCATATCAGCATTCATGGGAGATTGTTAGAAATGCAGAGTCCGGGGCCCCTTCTCTGATCTAACTGAATCATACTTGTAATTTAACAAGATTTTCACGTGATTCCTATGCGCAGTAATATTTGCGAAACTATGTTACAGGAAATAGTTCTTTTTTAATATTTCATCGAGAACTAACTTTTAAAATACTGATATTTTGGGTTTTCTTTTGGACAAAAATTGAATGACAGTATTATACAACCTTCTTCCCCACTTTACATCTGAAATTTGTGGTACTATCAAAACTTCTGTAACAAAAATAATTTGAGGGCTTTATTATTTTCGAAAGGCTTTTTTCAATCTTTGATCATCAAATCATTCTCTTTTGAAGGGCTTATCATCATCCTTGCTTATTTTCTCTCAGTACGTGCACATCAATCGAGTCTAATGCCTCCCTTTCTGTGGTTTTTACGTGACCCGGCAGTTTTCCAACACTATGGTCACTGACTTTATGAAACATACCTTGTTTTTAAAAAATCCACAATCCACTTTGATTCAATTTCCATGACGTTTGTGGATGTTTACGTCCAACATGCAGGGAAAAGCTGCCTACAAGCTCTTTGACAGGATGGGTGGGGATGGGAGCGAGTGCAAAGCTGAGGATGTTTGGGTGGGCATGGACTTTATAAGCAGTCAGTTCATTAGCTAACTATATCCATATCACGGTAACTATTGCTATCTTGGGTAACCTTGTACCTGGACTGCTGTGACAATGAAAAATCAAATAACAATGACCCAAGCATATTATCTCTGGGCAGTGAAAGTCCAAGTAATTTTTATATTTCTTTTGTGGTTGTCTATATTTTCTAAACTTTCTGGAATGAATGCATGTTATTTTTGTTACTGGAAAAATCTTGTTATTTAATATCTTAAACTGAGGTATAATTTACATTCAGTAAAATGCACAGAGATCTTAAGCATTCAGTTTGAATTGTTGAGTAAAATTGTGTACTCCCATGTAACCACCACTCCAAACAACATAGGTAGGAATTATTTCCATCACCCAAAAGGTTCCTTTGTGCTCTTTTAAACCAGAAATTACCCTAGTATATCACTCTTCCTGTAACACACACACCACCTCCAAGACTGCCTAAGCTCTAGTGTGGTTACAGTGTGGCACCCTGGAACAGCACGCTATGTCCAGATTTTACTAAATACACACTTTTGTTGGCCTCAAGCATAGAGCTTAAGCGTACAGAGGGAGTCACTGCTGCATTCTGCATTTCTTTCCATAAACTCCCCTCTGTGTGTCTCTAACTCATACTTTAAGTAGAAAATGAGAAAAAATGTTTTCCTTCCATAACTTCCTCTCCCACACAGTCATTCTCTTTTCTCTTTTTTCCTTCCTGCCTTGAAATAGCTAAGTAACTGCCCTGCAGAAGATTCCATTAAGATGAAAGCTTCATCCTTGCCAGGGCAGAATTAAATAAAGCCTGCTTGCCAGCAACTGGGACAGGAAGAGGTGTGTCCCGCCCCTGTCCCCCACACAGGACCCCACCCACACCCACACCTGCCTCTCAAACATCTCTTTCTTATTGCTCTGGTTTATGGTAGCAATAAAAAACAGTAAAAGTAATGCAGATTAAAAGATGATAAAGTTTAAACACACAAAGGACTTTCATGAAGATTATCTTATTCTGTTCGGTTCTTCTGCAATACCCCTGGCGTTCTGTGGGGAAATACCAGCATTTGTTAACCATTTCCTTTGTTCATTCCCACAACACATGTTTACGTGTGTAGATACCATGTGCCAGGGGAAATACTAGGAACTAAGGAACAGTAGCCAAAAAGGAATAGTCTCACAGTGTTTATTGTCCGCCGGGGGAAATGGATGAGTACGCAGGCAGTTATGACTCAGGGGGCAACAATCTGTGTAGGAGCATTTTTACCCCAGGTTAGTTATAACACTGCAAAGGTGGAAACAACCTAATTGTGTGTGTGTGTGTGCATGCACACGTGTGTGCTCAGTTCTGTCCAACTCTTTGCAACCCCATGGACTGTAGCCCACCAGGCTCCTCTCTCCATGGTATTTTCCAGGCGGGAATACTGGAGTGGGTTGCCATTTCCTACTCCAAGGGAATAAGATGTTAAATTACTGTGCAGCTGCTTAATGGAATGTTTTGTGGCCATTAAGTTATTTTTTGGAAGATATATTTGAGGATATATATTAATAGGCACGTGTTACTTTTATAGGGTTTACCTGGTGGCTCAGATAGTAAAGAATCTGCCTCTAATGCAGGAGACCCAGGTTCAATCCCTTCCCCAGGGGAAGATCCCCTGGAGAAATGAATGGCAACGCACTCCAGTATTCTGGCCTGGAGAATCCCATGGACAGAGGAAGGAGCCTGGGGTGCTACGGTCCATGTGGTCACAAAGAGTAGGACATGACTGAAGTGGGTAACACACACACAGGTGTTATTTTTATAATAAACTTTTTAAATTGTAGGCTAAAAAACACAAGATTGTTACAAGTATGCTAGGGTACTAGCCAGCACCTAGGGATGGTAATATTTGTCTACAACTGAACTTCGTATGAAAATATACTTTCTAAAAACATTTAAAATGTCCCATTATAATTTTTAATAGGTCATTATAGTTAGCTTTTGTTTTAAAACCTAATATTTAAAGAAGGATTTAAAAATATATGCCTATTCATATATGCACATCCATATAGTTGTTTGTAGTGCTTTCATATATTATTTTACTTCATCTCAACAATAATCCTGTGAAGGCAGTTATTTCCCCCTTTCTGCAGGGGGAAACCAAGTTTCAGTGATGTTGAAGAACTTAACCAACATTAACTAGTTAGCGGGTGGGAGAGTCAGAACTTCAATCTACCTTTTTAACTCCAAGTCCAGAGATTTCTTGCATTTTACATTAAGTACCTAACTTGTATCATTTATGTCCCAACAGGCCCAGACATTTCAATCAAGCAGAGGTGCTTGGACTAGCAAAGTTTACTCATGCTCTTAAATTTATTTCATTGTTGCTTCTTAGAACTAATTACTGAAATAATTTCAAATACTTATGTGCATAATACGTAGGGGCTTCCCAGATGGCGCTAGTGGTAAAGAACCCACCTGCCAAAGCAGGAGACTTGAAAGATTCAAGTTTGATCCCTGGGTTGGGAAGATCCCTTGGAGAAGGAAACGGCAACCCACTCCAGTATTCTTGCCAGGGAAATCCCATGGACAGAGAAGCCTGGCAGGCTACAGTCCAAAGTGTCTAAAAGAGCCGAACATGACTGAAGAGACTCACACATAATACATAGAACCAACATATTAGTGATTGTGCCTCATCTTTTATTTTTTAAAGTATTTTTAGTATGTATTAGTATTTTCTTCATTATAATAGTGAAAAAAAATTGCATAGAACTTTTTAACATGAGGATTATTCTGTCATGCCTATTTTAAAAACTCCCCCTGACCTTTAATTTGATGGATCTGGCATATAGTTTTTTTCAAATTAATGTCCCCTGGGAGAAATGGATGAGTAAGTAGGCAATTATGACTCAGTATGCAGATGAAATAGTCCAAGAGCATGATTAAACCTATATGAAAAACAGCAGTCCCTTGTCCCCAACAGATAACTGATTTTATCCAGTATACACCCTGATGGCAGAAAGTGAAGAGAAACTGAAGAGCCTCTTGAGGAAAGTGACAGAGGAGAGTGAAAAAGTTGGCTTAAAGCTCAACATTCAGAAAACTAAGATCATGGCATCTGGTCCCATCACTTCATGGCAAATAGATGGGGAAACAGTGGAAACAGTGACTGGCTTTATTTTTTTGGGCTCCAAAATCACTGTAGATGGTGACTGCAGCCATGAAATTAAAAGACGCTTACTCCTTGGAAGGAAAGCTATGATCAACCTAGATAGCATATTCAAAAGCAGAGACATTATTTTGTCAACAAAGGTCCGTCTAGTCAAGGCTATGGTTTTTCCAGTGGTCATGTATGGATGTGAGAGTTGGACTATAAAGAAAGCTGACGCCAGCCTATGTCTGACGCAGGATACAGCATGCTTGGGGCTGGTGCATGGGGATGACCCAGAGAGATGTTAGGGGGAGGGAGGTGGGAGGGGGGTTCATGTTTGGGAACGCATGTAAGAATTAAAGATTTTAAAATTTAAAAAATAAAAAAATAAATAAATAAATAAATAAATAAATAAAATAAAGAAAGCTGAGCACTGAAGAATTGATGTTTTTGAACTGTGGTGTTGCAGAAGACTCTTGAGAGTCCCTTGGACTGCAAGGAGCTCCAAACAGTCCCTCCTAAAGGAAATCAGTCCTGAATATTCATTGGAGGGACAGATGCTGAAGCTAGAACTCCAATACTTTGGCCACCTGATGCAAATAACTGACTCCTTGGAGAAGACCCTGATGCTGGGAAAGATTGAAGGTGGGAGGAGAAGGGGATGACAGAGGATGAGATGGCTGGATGGCATCACTGACTCAATGGACATGAGTTTGCGTGAACTCTGGGAGTTGGTGATGGACAGGGAGGCCTGGTGTGCTGTGATTCATGGGGTTCCAAAGAGTCGGACACGACTGAGCAACTGAACTGATACCTTCATACTCTGAAATAACAAGTGAATACAACTTCCTTTCTTTCTTTCCTTATTAGCCTTTATACATGGGTTTCTGTTGGGGCCCTCCATTTCCTGGGCTTCTGTCTCCACATGGAAGACTCTGGATCATCTCCCCCACGGTCTCTCCTGCCTCAGGTCCTCCCCAGGGAGAAGTGACACGCCTGGCTAGTGAGCAGGCCCACCAGAGCCCCATCCTCTTCCTCCTGGGTGCGCCTACACCTAAGGCACGGCGTCTGCAGCTCTGCTTCCCTATCTGTGAATGTATTGGTCGGAGCCTGCCAGTGTTTGAGGCCAGTGATGGAGGGGCTAAGTCTGCCGAACTCATGGTTGAAATATCAGGACATCCGCCCTCCAAGCTTCACTGCACCTTCTGTTTGACAGAATCTGTTAATGCCCCTTCCCCCAAGCCCCTGCCACTCTGAGCTCACCTGCTGCGGCTGTAGTGACAACTCCCATCCTGTAGTGACAATTCCTCCATCCCTTCACTTCTCCGTGGGCACTCTTAGTTGAATTACCAGAAGCAAAAGTGCAGAGAGGTCAACACCATCTTTAGTTAGTGGGACAAGCCTTCCTGTTCTCTGATGGGATAATTCAAAGATGGGTTCCACATGGTTGCTCAGAAGGTTCCCCAAGGGAATTGGCATCATTTCTTTACTGGCTCTTTTCCTTTCTCTCTTTCTTTCCCCCACATCCTTACTTTACTTTCCAGAACACTTCCCCACAAACTTCTTTGACCCAAATCTTGTCTCTCAGAAGAGAAGATGGTATTTCGATCTTCATCTGTCTGACTCTTTGTTTACATATTTATTTGGCTGTGCTGGGTCTTCACTGCTGCACACAGGCTTTGCTCTAGTTGGGGTGAGTGGGGCTCCTCCCTAGTTGGGGTGCAGGGGCCTGTCATTGCGGGGGCTTGTCTTGTGGAGCACAGGCTCAGTAATTGTGGCGAATGGGCTCAGTTGCCCCACAGCATGTGGAATCTTCCCAGACCAGGAATCCAACCCGTGTCCCCTGAGTGGGCAGGCAGATTCTTAACCAGTGGACCACAGGGAAGTCCCATCTGACTCGTACTTCCGTGGCTCAACCCCCTGCTATGAAAGGCAGGGGTTTAATCCTGTCTCATCACCTCCCTTCCCCATTCACACATCCATGCTTTTCCAGTTCGCGTGTCTCAAATATAGTTCTATAACCTGTGCTACAGTAATTACTCTGTTACTACTAATGTAACTAACCTTAGCTGGTCACATCTTTAAGGCCGTAGATAGACATCTAATGTTCCGCGTCCATCCTACACAGCCTGTGTCAGGAAAGCCCCTCTGACATAGTCAGCACAGCTGGCAACCCGCCTGTCTGTTTTCCTTGGTGCTGCTGCTTCTGCCACCAGCTCCACTCTAGACTAGTTTCTGTCTGACCGGAATTAAATTTCAACTTCCTCTGGTCTGCTAAGTCAGTTACCTCTCCAACACATGATTTCCAGCAAGTGAAAGACTTCCTTCCATACAGTGTTCAGACTGACATTACTCCCGACTGTCTCCTTAATAATGGCATAACGCTGCTGTAGGGTGTTGTAGTGATAGAATACTTTCACGAATGTCTTCCATCACTTCGGTGAAACAGAGGCCGTTACTTTCATTGCGCAGATTCATCTAACACAGGGCTTGATGAATGCCAAGCCCTGACAAGCCCCCTTCACAAATAATTCCTCAGTGTGCATGTGCTTGCACACGTCCAGCTCTTTGTGACCTCACGGACTGTAGCCCACCAGGCTCCTCTGTCCATGGAGTTCTCCAGGCAAGTATACTGAAGTGGGCTGCCATTCCCTTCTCCAAGGAATCTTCCTGACTCAGGGATCAAACCTGTGTCTCCTGCATTGGTATGTGGATTCTTTACCACTAGCACCAACTTGAGTCCTCAAAACAACTCTAGATAAGAACAATTACTATTGCCATTTCACAGATGGAAAAACTGAGGCACTGGGCGTTACTCAAGTTCATTTAACTAGTATAGAGTAGAGCTAGGAATCAATACAATCTGGTGATCTTAAAATATTTTATGATGCAGATGAAAATGTTAAACAACAGACTAAAAAAGTAATTTCTAGAGTCAGCTAGTTGACAAAGGCGTCAGAGCAAAGCCTTGATTCTCAGTTCTTTTTTTTAACTCCATGTCTAAAATGTTCTTCAAATTATGACACAAGGTGGGTGTCACCACTGCAGCTCATAGCAGACCAGTTAGACGCTCCAGGAGCTTGAGCTGCGGGGAGTCCTGCTCTCTTGGCCGGGCTGTGAGCGGTGCATTTGTAAGTAAATCTTCAATTCCATCTGCAACTGGTTTCTTAGGTTGGATTTTTAGAAGCTATATTTACTGGATTAAAAATATATGAGGTCCATGTTGATATATGGCAGGAACCAACATGCTATTGTAATTATCATTCAATTAAAAATAAATAAATTAAGAAAAAAAGAGCATATGAGGAAACAACCTTTTTTAAGAATTTTAAACAGTTTGCTGAATAATTTGCCAGAAAGATTTAAACTCATCTGTGGAATAGGAAACCACACCACTGCAACAACTGATGCTCTCTCTCCTCTTGTTTTTAAATCACGGATGGAAAATCAAAGTTTACCTCTCACAGATTTTGAAAAAATTAGAACACTTTTTGACTATTAGCCATTAGTACTTCTTGTCTTAAAAAATATCTTTCAGTTTCTAAAAGTAAGAAATTAAAAGTAAATCAGAACAAATACCAAAATGCTTCCCTGGCTCACAAAAAAAGGTTTTCTTCTCCTTTGTGTTTATCTAGAGACCGCTAAGGCTTTGCAAACAAGTCAAAACGATTCAGTGAAGCATAAAAACACAAAAATCCTCCAATTCAACCAACCTAAGATTTCCCCTTTTTCTTCTAGCAGAGTCCAGTGTTTATAGTCTATATTTCTCTTAAAGAATAAATTCCCACAAAATGTTTCTTACTGTAATAATTACTACAAGTATCCTATACATTTTCTGGACTTCTGACTCCTATTTGGCTATTAGGCAAAGCCCAGTGTTTACTGATGAAAATATTCTTTGGCAAAGCAGCCCCAGGCAGCTTAAACAAAAGGGAGCAAGTGTTTGACTTGAACTAATAAAAATTATCTGAGTAACTTCTGGCAGTTCCATAAATTGTTATTTTTGAATCGTGAAGTCCTGAGCAGAAGATCAAGAAACAGCGGAGGCACTAAAAGGATTTTTCTAGAAGGAGGGTCCTTAAGGAGAATATTGTCCAGGGTGAATGCCAGTTTTCATAAACAGTGAGCAATCTGAGTCAGGTACTGGGATCCCAGTTCCCCCCTCTCCCCGCCGCAGTGACCCGGCCCAGTGGTCTTCCTCCTCTCAGGAGGCCATGTGGATGTGTACTGCAGGGGATGTCTTAGGTGTCACCAAGACAGAGTCCCAGTTCAGCCCATCACCCCGGCGGCTTCAGCCAGACTTGCAAATGCAGCAGATGTGGCTGCATTTATGAAACCAACCCCCAGGAAAGACTTTTTTTCTTGATAAAAATAACTTTTCTTGCACTAACCAGCACATGGAGGGAGCTAAGGGAATATTAACTGCATTTTCTGAAAGGAATTAAAGACACGGAGAGTTTTTTTTTTTAAAAAAGTAGCTTGGGGCACACTTTTATAGATGGATAGAAGGCTTCAGTGCAGAGCTATAAACCAAGTATTTCAGCAATATTTCCCAGTGGCCTGCCTGGCTGATTACTGTCAAAGTTCGCTAGTCATTGAAAACAGAGAACTTGAGCTCTGGAATCTAACAGACATGGATTGACTTCCAGTCCCAACACTCTTTGGTAAATTGTTCAATCCCTTTGTTTCATTTGCTCATTCATATAAAATGGGGACCAGAGATATTAATACCTCACAGAGTTTTTGTTAAACAAAATGAGAGGATAAAATGTTTAACACACTGCCTTGCAAGCAGTAGGCTCAATAAGGATTTGGTGCAATTATCTTGGCCAAATCCAACTCATTGTGTCTATCAGTCTATATCCATATATGAAGACTGCTGTATGGTTACTAAGAAATATAGTCTTTTAAAAAACTGAAGTTTTTTATATTTGATATTTAAACTGATTTATATTATTGTGTTAGTTTCACATCTACAGCAAAGTGATTAATTTATATAGATGAGCTGTGCTAAGTTGCTTCAGTCATGTCCAGCTCTTTGCAACCCTGTGAGCTGTAGCCCACCAGCCTCCTCTGTCCGTGGGATTTTCTCAGCAAGAATACTGGAATGGGTTGCCATGTCCTTTTCCAGGGGATCTTCCCAACCCAGGGATCGAACCCAGTCTCCTGCACTGAAGTTGGGTTCTTTACCACTAGCGCCATCTGGGAAGCCCAGATATATGGATATTTATTATATATTTTCAGATTGCTTTCCATTATAGGTTATAACAGAATGTTGGATATAGACCCCTATTGTTGCTGTTTAGTTGCTAAGTCGTGTCTGACTCTTTTGACCCCATGGACTATAGCACACCAGGCTTCCCCATTCTTCACTATTTCCCGGAGTTTGCTAAAATTCATGTCCACTGAGTCAGTGGTGCTATCTAACCATCTCATCTTCTGCCGGCCTCTTCTTCTTTTGCCTTCAATCTTTTTCAGATCGGGATCTTTTCCAATGAGTCGGCTCTTCACATCAGGTGGCCGAAATACTGGAACTTCAGCTTCAGCATCAGTTCTTCCAAAGAATATTCAGGGTTGATTTCCTTTAGGATTGACTGGTTTACTCTCCTTGCTGTCCAAGGGACTCTCAAGAGTCTTCTCCAGCACCACAGTTCAAAAGCATCGATTCCTCTGCACCCAGCCTTCTTTAAGGGTCCAACTCTCACATTGGAACATGACTACTGGAAAAACCATAGCTGTGACTATATGGACCTTTGTAGCCATAGATCCCTGTGCTATATAGTAAATCCTTGTTGCTTATCTACTTTATATATAGTAGTGTGTATCTGTTAATCCCACACTCCCAATTTATCCCTCCCCCACCCTCCTTTCCCGATTACTCGTAGCCATAAGAAAAGAATGGAGTAATGCCAGCCATTTGAAGCAACCTGGATGGACCTAGAGATTATCGTACTACGTTAAGTAAGCCAGACGGAGAAAGACAAATATCATATGATTTCACGTATATGTGTAGTCTAAAAAATAATACAAATGAATCTATTTACAAAACAGAAACAGACTCACAGACATAGAAAACTACAGTCTTAAATACCAAGAGAGACATGGGCGTGACTCAGATGAGTTCCTGAGAGAAATAACAGAAATGAATGTCTTTTGCTTGTTGTTTTGAACATAGCAAGCCATCAGTCTCAGTCTGTGAATCATCACTCTGTGGCCTGCCAGAGGACAGAGAAACCCAGCTTAGCAAGAATCAAAGTGATAGGTCTACAAAGCTCCCCTGAGAGTGGGCGGTTCTTATTTCTTCCCCGGAGTACACTGCCAGTGTCCAACCGTGAAGAAAAAGTCCTCAGAGATTAAAAATTTAATAATATTAATGATTAAAAGAAGTGGGCAACGGCATCAGAAGTGGGTTCTGAGTCAAACTACAGGGATGAATTCTCCAAAAACCTTGTTCTGTCATTGTATTATTTGAAAATTTTACATTTTTGCACTCTTCTCTAGTCTTCCTTGCTAGAAGGAAGGTGCCCCCTAGACGCAGGTGAATGAACAAGGAACGCACGGCAGGAGGGCATATACGCTCATAGAACATCATACACTCGGCTGCATCACAAGCTTGTTTCGTTGGTTGTATTTCAATATAATTGGCTTCTTTGTAATCCTATATGTTATGGTTTGCGCATTTAAAAATACTGCTCTAAGAAAGCATTCATAAGCTTCACTGAGCACCAAAGAGCATAAAGTGTTTAGAAACTGGCCTAATTCCTCGTTTATGAGTCATGTCTTCGAACATTAGGAAATAGCTGTTTCCCTGAGCTTTACCCTTTTCTGGACTCACAGTTCCTAGAATCTAATTTCAGGACAAGTCCTCAGGAAGTTGCAGCCTGGGAGGGGCCAGCCCTGGGAAGTAAGAGCCTCCCACTGGAGAGACGGAGCAGGCCGTGAGGGGCCAGAGAGCAGAGCCCGCTTCCCGCGCGGGCAGCAGACCCTAGAGGAGGCCAACAAGAAACGGCTGGCATGCCAGGAAAGCATGCCACAGGTCTGGGTGTGTGTGGAGAGTGAAGGCGGCAGAGGTGTCCCAGCTAGCGGACATCGCTCAGAGGGGAACGGAAGTAACATTCGTCAAGCATCCTGCTGGCCAGCTTATAGGCATCATTGGTTTTATTTTCACAGCAAGCCAGTATGGTGGATATGAAGATGACTTGGGAAAGTCAGTTAGCTGGTGAGCATGTTTCGGGGTACAGTGGGAGGAGTTCAGATGTTTGGGGGTGGGAGTGGGGCTGGCAAGAGCCAAGCAAGCCCTTAGTTCTAAAGTGACTTGAGGAATTAGGCAAGGTGCCAAGAAGCACAGGCGCACGGCAAACAAACCAGAGACCACTGATCAGAACTGGTACAGCAGCACTGAGTTGTACACATTCCCATGTGGGAAGTTGTTATATAACGTAGGGAGGTCAGCCTGGGGCTCTGTGACGACCTGGAAGGCTGGGTTGGGGGTGTGGTGGGAGGGAGACTCAGGAGGTAGGGGGTCTACTATACTTGGATTCCCAGATGGCGCTAGTGCTGAAGAACCGGCCAGCCAATGCAGGAGACACAAGACTCAGGTTCCACTCTGGAAGGGCGCGTGGCAACCCACTCCAGTATTCTGGCCTGGAGAATCCCATGGACAGAGGAGCCTGGTGGGCTACCACCCACAGGGTCGCAAAGAGGCGGACACGACTGAATCAACATAGCGTGTACGCAGGATGTACGACCGATTCACACTGATGTATGGCAGAAACCAGCAGAACATTGTGCAGCAATGATCCTCCAAATGAAGAAAAAAAAAGAAAACCAGCTGGTCCTCCAAACAGTACTTGGCTTTCTAGAGCAAAGAGAAGCGTACACTGACCCTTACATCTGCGTCTCTCTGCCTTTGCTCATGTGCTTCCTTCCGGCTGATTCCTACCAGACCCTCCTCCACGATACCCAGACTCCAGCCTCTTCATCCTTAACTAGACCACATCCCGGCTAGCTGATCATCCGTCTTCAGTGACTCATTAGACGTATAACACTCTTCCTTGTTATAAGTTATTTAACTTATATTTAGTTATTTCCCCCTCTCAACCTGGTAACTTAATAAAGAATTAAAGCATTCTTCTTCAACTGAGATTGTCGATGTACCTTCAAGATCACAGTTAAATGACTAATGACAGTGCCAATGAGTATATGTCTAAATCAGTTGCTATTCAAGAAAAATGCCATACTGATATTTTAAGTAGTCAATAAAGTTCTTAAAAAGATGAATGTTTTCATCATGTACTTTTCCCTCAAGTATTTTGAAACCCATTTGTGCAAGCTATTGCTTTAAAAAACTTAACACCGGCTATCCTGTCTGCAAAATATTTATTGGATAAACATTAATGAGTCTGAAAGGGTATATAAAAGATAGGATTCACCTTTGGTGTTTGGATGCGCCATAATAGTGACAATTTATTTCAATTCAAGAAACATCTACTGAACAAATGTTATTAACAGAAGGTACTCACTAGGGGAGATAAGTCAGGTATGTGCTCTGCCTTTGAAATGCTTTTCATTCAATGGCAGAGACAAGCATAATGCATAATGTGTTGTCCATAGAAATGCTTATGGAGGCTTAGTGTTAAATAGTAATGTCTTCTTTCTAACTAGAATTGTTTTCTCCAAGCCAGGCTTCAACAGTACATGAACCATGAACTTCCAGATGTTCCAGCTGGATTTAGAAAAGGCAGAGGAACCAGAGATCAAATTGTCAACATCCATTGGATCACTGAAAAAGCAAGCGAGTTCCCGAAAAACATCTACTTCTGCTTTATTGACTACGCCAAAGTCTTTGACTGTGTGGATCACAATAAACTGGAAAATTCTTAAAGAGATGGGAATACCAGACCACCTGACCTGCCTTCTGAGAAGTCTGTATGCAGGTCAAGAAGCAACAGTTAGAACTGGACATGGAACAACAGACTGGTCCCAAATCGGGAAAGGAGTACATCAAGGCTGTATATTGTCACCCTGCTTATTTAACTTATATGCAGAGTACACCATGAGAAACCTTGAGCTGGAGGAAGCACAAGCTGGAATCAAGATTGCC
The DNA here is from genome assembly GCF_001704415.2 of Capra hircus. NCBI lineage: Eukaryota > Metazoa > Chordata > Mammalia > Artiodactyla > Bovidae > Capra > Capra hircus. The sequence continues at coordinate 5,874,382 of NC_030812.1, forward strand.
GGGAGAAATATCAATAACCTCAGATATGCAGATGACACCACATTTATGGCAGAAAGCGAAGAACTAATGAGCCTCTTGATGAAGGTGACAGAGGAGAGTGAAAAAGTTGGCTTAAAACTCAGCATTCAGAAAATGAAGATCATGGAATCCAGTCCCATCACTTCATCACAAATAGATGGGGAAATAGTGGAAACAGTGGCTGATTTTATTTTGGGGGGCTCCAAAATCACTGCAGATGGTGACTGTAGCCATGAAATTAAAAGATGCTTACTCCTTGGAAGGAAAGTTATGACCAACCTAGCCAGCATATTAAAAAGCAGAGATAATACTTTGCCAACAAAGGTCTGTCTAGTCAAAGCTATGGTTTTTCCAGTAGTCACTTGTGGATGCGAGAGTTGGACCGTAAAGAAAGTTGAGCGCCAAAGAATTTATGCTTTTGAACTGTGGTGTTGGAGAAGACTCTTGAGAGTCCCTTGGACCGCAAGGAGATCCAACCAGTCCATTCTAAAGGAAATCAGTCCTGAATATTCACTGGGAGGACTGATGCTGAAGCTGAAACTCCAATATTTTAGCCACCTAATGCAAAGAATTGACCCATTTGAAAAGACTCTGATGCTGGGAAAGATCGAAGGCAGGAGGAGAAAGGGGCAATGGTGGATGAGATGGTTGGATGCCCTCACAGACTCAATGGACATGAGTTTGAGTAAGCTCCGGGAGCTGGTGATTCGCGTGAAGCCTGGCATGCTGCAGTCCATGGGGTCACAAAGAGTAGGACACGACTGAGCGACTGAACTGAACTAAACTGAAAACCATTCATGGCATCTAATATAAACATAAACACTTACTATAAAATATTCCTAATACATTTCAGATGGCTATTGCCGAACTCAAATATTTTCCTTAAAGTTTCAAGATAGTAGGCCTTGATTAGACACCATATGGTGTACGTCTAATTCTTTTTGTAAGTTACTAATTGATTTGTTTATTCAAACTGAAAGGTTTTATTATTAACAATCTCTTGGATTCTACCTTTAGAAACAGGGTGAGTGTTATATAAGTCAGGTTGGTTCTCTAAGCCTTAGTTGGATTGTAAATGATATTCTGGGCTAAATAATGTCCAAGGCATCTAACAGCTCTAACATTTCTGTACTTCACTGGCACTTATCAAGAGAGGCCCACTCTGCTTATGTAGCCCATCACTCAGGTTCACAATGGTTACTCAGTTCAATAATGGTTGCAACATCCATATAAGGAAAATGCCATGATGCTTTAGATAGAACCTACTATAACATGACTTGATGTTAGGAAAAGTATGTGTGCATGTATGTCATTGGTTGAACCAAAGTCTGAAAAATGTTCACATATTAACAAAATAAATGTCCTCTAAAGATTGTTAGCTGATTACGTAGGTGTACGAAAAAGGCTTTTTTGAATTAATCAATTCTCCTGCCTATATTAGCCTATGAACTTTTAACCACAGAAATGAAAATTGCTCATGTGTATGTTTCCACATGAGAGATGGAAAGAGATCCTTAATATTGAGCCAGCCATAGCTTTTATCATCAGCATTTTTTATTGGATTATAATTGCTTTTTGATGTTGTGTTAGTTTCTGCCAGAATATTTTAAAATACATTCTTCAAATGTAAATTATGAATAGTTTGAAAAGTGATGCTTCTTTCTTAAGAAGCAGTTCCTTTGAATTAAAGTATTGTGTGCATCAGAATAAAATGGGATTTAAACTGCACACTTGAAGAGACTTCTTGGCAGAGCTTTACAAATGTGAAAGAGTGTGCAAGAGCATTAACTCTTATCATGACGATTCTATCAGGAAAGATAAAAAGAATCTGCAGGATGCTTTCTTTTTTAAAAAAATTAAAAGTTCATCGATGTTGATATTGGCAGTTTCAGTTCAGTGCCCTATGTTTTGGTGGCTCAGTGGTAAAGAACCCACCTGCCAGTGCGGGAGCTGCTAGAGACACGGGTTCAGTTCCTGAGTTGGAAAGATCCCCTGGAGGAGGGAACGGCAACCCACTCCAATATTTTTGTTTGGAAAATTCCATGGGTGGACAAGCCTCGTGGGCTACCGTCCGTGGGACCGCAAAGAGTTGGACACTACTGAGTGACTAAGTATGCATGCGCACCCTATGCTTTGGTCACACCTTAACCTTTCTTGCAATGAAAGTAAGCCCTAGAGGAACACACAGGCGAAGGCAACAGAGCCTCGTTAGATGCGTAGTAGTGAGTAGGGAGCAAGAAGACTCTGTGAAGCCCGCTGGGCAGGGAATGCCAGGTAACCGCAGCCTTCCTCACTGCCATCCCAAGTTCACATAAGTCTTTACTCCTTCTTATGCCAGGCAATCCTGATCCCTAGGACAACACGCCTACAACTGCCAGGTGCTTAAGGGCTAATGCCTGTGCTCCTTACAAAGGGGTGTTTGAAGCTGCAAAACATGTAGGTGCAGTGACGGCAAGAAAGTGTAATTTCCTGGGGTGTGAATATGCCCTGGGCTCCCTGGACGGCTCAGAGGGCAAAGAATCTGCCCACCGTGCAGGAGACACAGGAGATGCAGGCTCAGTCCCTGGGCCAGAAAGATTCCCTGGAGAAGGAAGTGGCAGCCCACTCCAGCGTTCTTACCTAAAAAATCCCACGGACAGAGGAACCTTGTGGGGCTATAGTCCAAAGGGTCGAAAAGAGTCAGACACGATTGGGTGATTAAACAGAAGTATGCCATAGGCATCATAAAATCTTAACAAGCTAGAATCTCCAACAGAATGATTCTTTAAGGCTTGCACATTAAATCTTTTTAACTTTACTTTTTAAATTAAATTGTTTTGTTGTTGTTGCACTGCGCAGCATGTGGGATCTTAGTTTTCTGAGGAGGGGTCAAACTGAGCTCCCTGCAGTGGAAGCTCAGAGTCTTAACCACTGGACCTCCAGGGAAGTCCCCAAGACTGGCACACTTTTGTACCATTCTGCCCTTAATTGTTTTTCCCCAGAAAACACTCACCAGAGGAAAGAACAACAACAAAAATGAATTTTTGTTCAAATAATATTAACACTCAATCATCATTAGTGGAAACAACAGCTCTAAAATATCAGCATGATATTAGATAGTCCAAAGGTACTTGCAAATGCAGTGTGAATATCAGACTTTCTCAAAATTTGGAGTCCTAGTGATAACTACATTTATTGTCAATTGCAGCAGATGAAAAATAGCCCCAGAAATCCCCCCTTTGTAGGTCAGTGTTCACTGCTGAGTCTGCTGTAATTATGTAGACCAAATGAGCTACAGCTTGAGCTAATAATACCCTATGGAGTACTAGAGAGCTGTAATTATACAACAACATAATGCACGCTTGGCGAGATCTTCAGTACTGGGGAACCTACTGTCAAAGAGCATCTGGCAGAGTTAAAAGTCCAACTTAGGGGTGAAATTGGTCTAGACTGAACTAATTCATGGCATTGTAGCTCCAGCAGAATAACTTATATGCCTATTAGACAAACCCTATGATAATGAAAACATCTAGAAATAGTGCAAAGTCATGTAATCACATGACTTTAAAACAGAGCATTTCCAAGACTGAGCATTTGCTATGTACCTATGCACCATGCTGGGTACAGGAGATTTAAAACAACAGGAGGAGGGAGAATTCCTGACTGCTAATTGTTCGTAGTTAGGACATAGGGAGAACTTGCGTTTTCACAGAGATATGTACAAAGTATAACACATTAACAATGTCATTGACAGCTCTGCTGTCTTTAGTGATGACCTACATTAAATCACAACTCTGTTGTTTCATTCCATTTCCTTTGAATCTCATGTTCTTCTTATAATTGTAATAGAATTACACAGGATAGCCTTCATAAAGATGTTTTTGTTATGATTTTCTCCCTCCTTGCTAAGCCATTATATTTTACTTTGAGTCTTGTCTGCTGTACAAAGGGCAGCTAGGATAATCCCATTGCTACGAATTTGTCCTTCTGAATGTCCCACGTAACAGATACAGAGAAGTCTGTTCCCTTTAATACAATTAATCTTAGTGTTTCCTCTGTATGCCTTACCTCTGAAATCCATTTAGCTTACAAAAAGCTTTATGTAGAAATCTCTTTGGTGGTATTTAAAGTGCATATACTTATATATTGCCAAATGCCATACTTTCATTCTGATAGAAATTACTCAAGTGATTTCTTGGACTTTTTAGGTGGCAAAGGAATTTTCATTCCAACTGATTTGATCATTTTCATTCCAACTGATTTGATCATTTTCAGGAACTTGTTTCTAAAGACGTGCAGATTTCTGGTGAATAGTTTGGGAAATTTCCAGCTTCTACAGCCATGTGTTTGCATGGAAACCTTGTCTAACTTTTCTACACTGGACCATAATTTTATTTTGTGCATATTGTTCAGTTCAGGGGCTGGTGTGTATGTTTTGATGCAACTAATCTCTTGAAGCTCTTATTAAGCAATAAACTTGGATCACCAGGTAAAAGTGGTCACTTTTGACTTAGCCACTTTTGATAGGTCATCATTTAGGAAACTATTCAAGAGATGTTTTTTCCTCTTCTAATTCATGCACTTAAATGTTCTTCTCACTGTGAGTGTTCGTGAGACTGTTAAGGGGTTATTAAGTATGACTATTCAAAGCAGGCCACAGAATATTGATTACGGTGCTGCTTGCTGAGATAAAGCAGTACAAGTGGTTCCACCCTTCTGTAACACAACACATTCATGAAAGTCATAATTATATGACTGAAAGGACGGCGCATATGAATTAGGAAGCCAACAATAATTGCAGATATTTATTAGGCGGAATTGAATACGCTGACTGTTGAAATGCAAAGCAGATTTGCCTAGACCAGCCAATGATTATAAACCAGACCAGCCAATGATCATAGTGTGATCCACAAGCATTCTCTTCACTGTTCCTTCTGCTGTTGGGAGCTCACTGGATTACTGACTTTTCCCTAGCTACTTCAGAGAAAGTACACAATTTCCCTTTTATCCTTTTCTTCCTTCCTTCCTTCCTCCCTTCCTTCCCCTTGTTTTTTTCTTTTCTTCAGATAAGAATCCCAACTGAATCCACAGAAAGGTGTAGAATAAGAGAATTCAGCAAAAATGCCAGATACAACAAGATCCACTCACAAAAATCAATAGTATTCTTCAGCATCAGCAATTGTCAGCCAAAAATAGAACAGAGTCTGTGATGTCATTCATAATAGCGATCAACACCAGAAACTGAATTTAACCAAATAAACAATGTACAAGATCTTCATGGAGAAATGTTTCAAGGGTACAAAAGCCTAAATAAGTGGAGTGCTATATCACACTCATGGAAAGGATAGCAACAATGTAAGGATGTCAGTTCTCTAAAATTAGTCAGTAAATTCAACCTCAATTAAAATTTCAGTGTGACTTTAAAAAGTGAATTCAACGTACTTATTCTAACATGTATAAGATGACTAAATTTATGACTAATTAAAGCAATTTTGAAAAAGGGCAATGAAAGGGGAGACCTCAGAGAAAGAATTGATAAAGTTTTAATAGATTAGGGAAGTGTCATTTTAGGGAAAAAAGTAATGCTGGATTCTTAGCCTATGCCAGTATTTCTCAACCAGTGTTTTCATTACCGTCCTCTGAAGAAAACTTTTTAGGTATATTTTCCCCCTGATTTTCCTCCATTACCAATAAAATTTTAATATCATGGATACAGAATATATCTGTTTATGGTCCTTGAAGGGCTATGTGTGTGCATGTGTGGTAAGTCACTTCAGTTGTGCACAAGTCTTTGCAACCCTATGGATCATAGCCTGCCAGGATCCTCTGTCCATGGGATTCTCCAGGCTAGGATACTAGAATGTGTTGCCCCTCTAGGGAGATCCTCCTTCAGGGATCTTCCTAGGGATCAAACCTGTGTTTCATTTTGTCTCCTGCATTGGCAGGCGAGTTCTTTACTAATAGCGCCACCTGTGAAGAGCTATAAACAATTATAATATCTAAGTTTTTTTTTTTTTTTTACCCTCTAAGAACCAACTTCACTTTCTTGGAAGTGCCATTACCCCCATTAAGAATACATGTTTATGCCATATACAAGGGGGAAATCCAGTTGGATTAAAGTCTTACATGGAAAATCTAAAAAGCTAATGGAAAAGGAAAAAGAAACATTTACATTATTTTTCTTGCTTTGGAGCGTGGAAGAACTTCTTAAACCAACACTCAAAAACACAAACTCTAAGACAAAAAACAAATGGATGAAAAAGACATTAAATTTAAGAACTTGTCTTTATCAAAAAATATAATGGGTGAAGTTTACATACAGATCACAGATTGGAAATGATATGTGAAACAAGTAGAAGAATGCCCAAGATGCTGGGGTAGGAAGACACTGAGCTCCCCTCCTCCCATGGGCAAACAAAAACTACAACTCTTCACAGAGCAACTATTGCTTACAATTACAGAGGTTCTTCCCAGAGAGTGAGGGATCTTAGCCCCACACTGGGCTCCCCATTCTGGAGGTCCTGCACCAGGAAGATGAGCTCCCAGAACATTTGGATTTGAAGGTCAATGGGGCTTAGTTTGGGAGAACCAAAGGGCTATTGGCTAGGACTTTCCACTACAATCAGATAAATAAAAGAAATAAAAGGAAGCCACACTGCAAAGGAAGCAGGAAAACTGTCACTGTTTGCAGATGACATGATACTATATAGAGAAAATCTCAAAGAAACCAACCACCAAAATGTACCAGAACTCATCAAAGAATTCGGTAAACCTGCAGAATACAAAAGCAATATACAGAAATCTGTTGTGTTTCTAAATATTAACAATTAACTACCGAAAGAGAAATTAAGAAAACAATCTCATTTACTGCTGCTGCTGCTAAGTCGCTTCAGTCGTGTCCGACTCTGTGCGACCCCATAGACGGCAGCCCACCAGGCTCCCCCGTCCCTGGGATTCTCCAGGCAAGAGCACTGGAGTGGGGTGCCATTTCCTTCTCCAAATCTCATTTACAACTGCACCAAAAAGAATCAAATATTTAGAAACAAATCTAACTAAGGAGATAAAGAGCTGTACTCAGAAAACTACAAGGTATTGATGAAAGAAGTTGAAAGGGCACAAACAGAAGGAAAGATGTACTGTGCACATGGATTGGAAAAATGAATGTTTTTAAAACGACTATTCAAGGAAATCTACAGATTCAGGGCAATCCTTATTAAATATCAATGATATGTTTCAAACACAAATGATCCTGAATAAACAAAACAATCTTGAGAAAGAAAAACAAAACGGAGTATCACATTCCCTGATTTCAAACTTACCTTAAAGCTACAGTAATCTAACCAGCATGGATCCAGTACAAAAACAGACACATATGTCAGCAGAGCAGCACAGAGAGCCCAGAAATGAACCCACTCTTATACAGGCGATTAATCTGCAACAGGAGAAGCGAGAATATACAATGGGGAAAATACAACCTCCTCAGTGAATCATGTTGGGAAACTGGACAGCCACATGCAAAAGAATCAAGCTGGCCTACTTTCTTAGACTATGCACAAAAACAAGTCAAGAATGATTTCAAGACTTAAATGTAAGACCTGAAACCACAAAACTTATAGAAGAAAACATAGGCAGCAAACTCCTCGACATCTATCTTAGTAATTTTTTTTTATATGTCTCAGGCAAGGGAGACAAAAGCAAAATAAACAAATGGGACTACATCAAACTAAAAAGCTTTCATGCAGTGAAGCGAACTATCAACAAGACAGAAAGGCCACATACTGAATGGCAGAAGGATGCGTTCTGCTTGGATAGTAGGATGGGTCCCCAAGGTGGAGAAGGGAGTAAGGGTGGGGATCAAGGATGAAAGAAGGAAATGAAACAAAACCAACTAAGAGAGGGCCCTTGCTAAGAAACTGATGATGGGAACTTCCCATGAGTATCTCAACTTTCTCCATCGTAAATCCAAAATCCCAAACCCAGTATAGATTTTACCACATTCCAGCAAACAACCTGAAATGGTCTGAGACATGTGAACCCTAATTCCAACCAAGTTGCGACCAGCCTTGCCTGAGCCTAACTCCCAATCTGAATTCTGAGTTCTATATTATTTCGCAAAGTCACAGACATATCCTAGGATATGCATTGCTTATATATTCTAATGGGTCCTACAATGGCAAGAGAAATGAAGGTGGACCCAAGGATGAAGAAGAAAAATAAAGCAAAACCAAACGAGAGGGAACCCCTGCCCAGACTGAAGATGGCAGTATGCCATGAGTAAATGAATTCTCTTTACCTTAGGTTCAAAACCAAAAGATATAGATTTGATCATCTTGCAGCAAATGATTTGTGAACTCTGATTTCAGCTGCAACTTAAATTGTTTTCATTCTTTTTTAAAAAATCTTCGAGCTCTGTTGTCTTCTATGTCGCCACTCCCCTTAGAACTAGTTATTTTGACTTTCGGTTCTCTCTGAAGGACTTTCTATCAAACTTGTCCCTTATTTTCAAAAATGTCTTATTATCTCAGAACAGGATCACTAGTTTTTCAGGGCCCGAAGCCAGCCCTGATTCAGCGCACATGGCTAGCACTGTGGCCAGGCTGTTCAGGACCTCCAGGCAGTACCACTCCGTGTATGGAAAGCGTCTTGGGTAAGCTGGCGTCTCAGCACTCATCAGGGGTACCAAAGTCTCTCCTGGATGTTGTGAGCAACTCGCTGGCTAAGACAGTGGTGGTGGTAGGTGGTGGGCAGCAGCTGTAATGTAGGAGATGGAGGGTGAAGAAGCTGGGGGAGAAGGATAAAGGAGGTGAGTATGAAAGAATCCAGAGTTTGTTTCTCATCACAGTTTATCAGATTCAGCGTTCAATATGTTAATTTCAGAGTACGTGTGTGTTGGGGGTAGGAAGGAGCCACACTTGAGTGACCTCAGGGCATCAGGACAGGAAATAGAGAATCTGACTTTAGCTCTCTTGGAGTTAGATATCCACCAAGTGGTAGGCGGTGGGCTGTAGAATGTTGAGAGGGAAGGTTCTTCCCTCACTTCACAACTACAAACAAAGGAAAAGATTTAAAACACTAGAAATGTATAGTTTATACCAGAGATCCTGCCAATTTCACATACCAGCCACTGACAATGTGGTTATTTATTGTTTGACTTTAAACTTGTTCCTATCATTCTGTGCCAAGAGCTGCAAGATCTGATCAGTAAAAGGAGGAATTAATATTTTTAGGTATACCACACAACAACAAAGTGGTATCCTCATATGCTCAAAGATTTGAATAATACAGAAATTTATTTCTCTCTCACATAATAATTCAGGCACGAGCAGTTCAGGGATATTATGATGACTGTACTGTGAGATCCCAGCTTTCTTCTTTTAGTTGGTTTTTCTACCATATCTAGATAGTGAGCTTTAAGAGAGATGGTTCATAATCATCACCATATCTCTGATCCAAGCAGCAAGACACAGGATATGGAGGAAAGAAGAGTCTCTCCTTCCCTTTCCTGGCACAAACTGGGAATCACGTCCAACACTTAGCTCACATCCCAGTGGCCAAAACTTTATCACATGATCACACACCTAGCTGCAAGGGAATCTGGGAAATGTAGTTTTCATGGGGTTAATCTAGGCTAACCTAAGATTTTTCTTACTCTCAAAGTAAAGAAAAACACATGTTTAGTGACAACTGCCAGTCTTAGCCATGGTAGAATATTCATAAAAAGTCCGACCTGAGACTTTCTTTTGTCAAGGGGAAGGCAATGCCAAGAGCTTACTCTTTCAATGATGAAAGCCAGGTAATGCTGGTGGTAAAGAATCTGCCTGCCAATGCAGGAGAGGCAGGTTTGTTCCCAGGGTCAGGAAGATCCCCTGGAGAAGGAAATGGAAACCCACTCCAGTATCCTTGCCAGGAGAATCCCATGGACGGAGGAGCCTGACAGGCTACCGTTTATAGGGTCGCAAAGAACTGGACATGACGGAGTGACGGGGCACACACACACACACACTCACTCACACACACATGAAGAATTCAGTTCAAATAATACAAATATCTGACACGATCCCTGTCCTTGAGGAACTTAGAGTCTCACTCAGGGACATTAGAATATGCATCAATCATTTCAATCTAAAATAAAATTTTAAGTTAAGTATACCCAAAGTGTCATAGGTAGACACGCATGGAGAATTTATCCAGATATGAGCTCTTTCAAAGATGCCCATGCTGAATGCCAAGGATGAACCAAGTCTCAAAGGAATAAACATATAAAGTGCTATAGAAATTAACTGTTACAAGAAATTTCCCACAAGAATTGTTTGTAAACTAATGACCGCAGTCTGCTTTCTTCAGGGGAGTGATAAACTCACCAGCAGCCCTGGTTATGCCCTCTGTGCCAGGCTCAGCCTCCCGAGGCTGCAGCACATTCCGGTCTTGCTGCTCCTGCTATCACAGCCGTTCAGGAGCTGAACTGGCTAACATGGGTCTCCTCTGCCTTTTACAACAGGAACAGTTAAGTGTGTGTTGGCTCGGTTACTCAACAAGTAAAACCTCGGGCAGGACAAGAGCTGACTGCCGCCCTGGTTTCACTGGCGACCACTCTCGCCTGGTAATACAGGATCTCGGTGTTCTGAGACCTTTAAGAGTCCTCCCTGGCCCAGGTACTGATGAAGGTCCTCGGGTGTCTCTCCCACCTGTTCCTCAAAACAAGGCTGGTCAGTCAACTGGAGTAAAGGTCATCTTGTCTCTACCCTCTTACCCCAACCCTTCTCCACCGAGCTTGTCCACGTCCTTCCCTAGACAGAGCTGGTCTGCAAGCTGCTGTGGCCACTTCTGTTTCCTGGGCCTGCTGGGCATTCCAGTCAGGGAAGGCCTGGCTCTGCCAGCCTGTGGAATTTTCTCTTTCTTCTTTTAAGAGTCTCCCAACACAGTGCCGTTGTCTCTCCGGGTTTTCCTGAACGAGCCATTCTCACTGAGTTTCTCTGTGCCAGTCACCCCCACCCGCTGTGTGGAGTGTGAGTCCGCGGGGCCTGGGGGATCTGCTAGCGAAAGCACCACGTCCTGCTCACCAGGCGCCCTTGCCCTCCCACCGCTCTGACGCCTATCCCCTTTTCTGGGGAGTGCTTCTCTCCAGAGGACTCCGTCACTTCTGCAGATTCCTGCAGCCCTGCCCCTGTGGCTCACCTGAGGGGCGCTGAGAGCTCTGAGTCCCACTGGGCCGCAAGAGTGGGACAGCTTCCAACAGCAGGTAAGGACGGCTGAGGCCCGTGTTACACCCATGCCTCACTTCCGGGCACTACCCCTGAGCCGCAGCGCCTCCCCCCAGCCCAGCTGTAAATAAGAGTCTCATTAGAAACCCCGAGCCCATCTGCTTGCTGTTTGAGCAGAGAACAGTCACCGAGAAGAACTTCTCAGTGCAATACCGGTTTAAGAAATACTTCCTGATGGGTTCTCCCTTTTCCATAATATGGTTGCCTTCCCCGCAGACAGCCCCTTTGCCATGCCAATCATTCTAATTGTGGGTGTGTGTGTGTGTGTGTGGTGTGTAAAAGTGCTTTGGAAAGAGGGAAGGATGTAATATGTACACAGCTTGTGGGGGCCAACTAAGGGAAACAGAAAGCCTCTCCTGTATCCGGTGAGAAGAAAAAAGGAAGCAAAGATTATACCCGTGAATGGAAGTGTCCAGGCCCAATAAGAAAACAAAGAGCCGGCCTAGATGAGCCCTCGAAGGCTAGGGAGGCAAGAAATAAGCATATTTCAAAATCCTTTTTTATAAAACACTAATGGGCCTTTGGGGTGAGTGGCAATGACTTAGTCAGCTCTCCACTTCCATGACTTCCTTGTAGCCAAACCTGTAGGTATCTGGCTCTTGACAACAGCCTGCCTTTCTATATTTAGTACTAATGGGAACAATGTAGAAGTTAGAGTAATCCACATTGGTTTAACAGTATGAATTCATAACTTCACCGGTGGCGTAATTCATGCTGGCAAAGAAAAATTACTTGACTCACTTGGGTGATTTGAAAAGTGAGTTATCCAGAAAGCATCAGCGCTAACTCCCAGGGGGGCCCGTTAGCATTGTGCCAAATGGCAACAGTTGCCAGAAGTAAATTGCAAACAGTGACTCTGCAATCAGCTGTGAGCTTTCAGAGCCCAGCATCTGTGGGGCATTTAAACACGATCACTTCTGCCACATATTCTTTCCAAGGAGATATTCCATGGTTTATTTAGCCAGTCAGGACAAGGACCCTTAGCTGGAAAAGAAGTACATAATGATTTAAACAGTTTGTCGTCTTGTGGGTGGGAAGAAAAGCATTGTATCAGTGAGTTCAGCATCTGGAGCTGAGTACATGATTCCCTTCCCGCAACAGTGTTGACTAAAAATGATGCACAACTTGAGAGTTGCAAGTTAAGTTTTTTGGGACAAGATGATGGCTGCAGCCTGGGACACAGCGCCTCGGAAAGCTCTGGGAGACTGCACCAAAGAGGCAGTGTGGGAAGGTGAATATATAAGATTTTGGTGAAGGGGGGAGTTCAATGCAATCAAGCACTCATTTTACAAAAGGTTCTCTGCTAGTCACAAGGATCTGCTGTCATCATGAAGACATACAGTGCTTTTCTAAATATGAAGAGATGCAAAGATTGGGATCATGAAATCAGTTCCTGAAAATATCTATCTAAAGACCTGTCCCACCAGATTCCCTGCGGCTCAGAGTGCCTCATTCCACCCTGATCTCCCTCGGGGGTGCTGAAGGTCAACAGCTGCGGCAGAACAGGGTTCAGTCTCCACAGAGGCGGATGGCTAATGCCGTTGGTGGTGGTGGCGGTCAGTCCCTGGCAAATGCTCTTGTGTGTGTGCCACACAAGATTTAGTCGGGTCCAACTCTGCGACCGTATGGACTGTACCCCGACAGACTCCTCTGCCCGTGGGATTCTCCAGGCAAGAATCCTAGAGTGGGTCGCCATGCCCTCCTCTAGGGGATCTTCCTGACCCAGGGATCAAATCCGTACCTCTTCTGTCTCCTGAATTGGCGGGCATGTTCTTTACCACTAGCACCACCTGGGAAGCCTGGCAAATGCTCTTGGCAACTGCCAGTTGGTAGTTGGCAAAAGAATAAATGCAAATTTACCTGTTTTGAAGCTTTGCTTCCCCACCTCCCTCCCTCACCCCTGAGGATTAAGAAGGACTGTACAGGATGCTTTACCAGAATCTGAATCTTTTAAATCAGCACAAGAGATAATGGTCTCTGAATCTCATCAATATAGAATTTCATCAATATATTCCTCAAATAGAATTAGAATGGCTTCCCATATAGAAAAATGTTTACAGGACGCAAACTTTATTATCTGGGTACTGAATTCAGTGATACCAAGGGCATTCCTCTGTCGACAAAGGGTCCTTTTCCCCAGGTTTGTGTTTCATCCTTTTACTAACATAAATGTAATTAAACAGTGCCTCGGAAGCACTGTTGGATTTTTTGGTGGGTTTGACACCTTATTCTTTTTCTTGATTTGTTTAAGCCAGTGAACATTTCTTTTGTGGTATCATTTCTTTCACAAACACTTTCCTTTTGTATCCATTAATAAGCAGAGACTGAGCTTCCCTGGAGGCTCCGTGGTAAAGAACATGCTTGCCGAGGTAGGAGACACAGGTTTGATCCCTGGGTTGAGAAGATCCCCTGGAGAAGGAAACGCCAACCCACTCCAGGATTCTTGCTGCAAAAATCCCATGGACAGAGGAGTCTGGCAGGCTATAGTCCACGGGGTCGCAAAAGAGCCGGACACGACTAAGCGAGCAAACAACAAGAAGCAGACACCTAGTGGAGGGCCCTCATCAGAGGGAGCAGGAACTGCAGACACTTGGGGGTAGCGGCTGGGGGGGTGTGTGGTGAGCACAATTGAAGAAGCCTCCTTCCTTGGACTCTTCTTTCCCCTTATCTTGATGGCTTCTTTCAACAGGTTTTCATCACAGTGTAGAAAGTGACTTTTGGCCTCCTAACCTCAGGTGAAAATGCATCCCTTCGGTAGGATGTGCTCGGGAGACACCACTGCTGTTCCCTCCACACTCTGCTGCCTTCTGCCCTCTCCCCTCCACTCCCCCAGGCAAGTCAAGGCACAGTCCGCCATTCCAACTCGTCTTCGCGGTGATTTTGTGACTGGAGAGCTGGTGTAATTCACTCCGATTCAAGTTTGGCTTTGTTTGGAAAACATAATTTTTCCCTGAAGTGTTTGAGCTGTTTTGAATTGCTGTAGTGGGGAGGGGAAAAAGTGCTCCGAAAGAGATTACTAATTAATGTGCACGCTGTGGACAAAATCATATCTGGATTCGCAAAACACCTGACTTCATGTTCAGCTGCTAATGGATTTCTGATATTCCTTTGACTGCTCTTCCGAGTCCTGATCATCATGCTTGAGATCCGTTTCTCTCACTCTTCTCCTTATCTGCGTTGATTCACCTAAGTGAACAGGCTATTTTCCCCCAGAGTCCTCATTATGCTCCCTGTCAGGCGTTTCTCGGTTCCCGCCAAAGAGCTTGGATTCCAGTCATTCATACTTCCCCTGGGCCTTCATTGGCCCTAGAAACTGAGTTTCCCTGCCTGGTCTTCTTTCTCCCTCTCCATTCTTTCCTGATTCCTTTTTCCTTTTGGTCTCTCCCTCTCTCCTCTATCTCTGGGAGTTGTAGGCTGTTGCTGCTTCCGCGGTCTCTTGTCCCTGCATCTTCACTCGCCTCCAGTTGCACAAGTGAGACCTGGGTAGCATTCTCCTAGCTGAGTGCGATTTCATAGCCAGCGCAGGCAGTGAGGCTATTGAGTGCTTGGAGCTGAAGACTGTAATTCCTGTATGTATATGTATATGTATATGTATATGTGTGTGTGTACAAATACATATATACATATATATATATATATATGTATACACACAGATACATATATAATGTTGGGAGACCCGGGTTCAATCCCTGGATCTGGAATATCCCTTGGAGAGGGCCTGGCAACCCACTCCAGTATTCTTGTCTTGAGAATCCCCATGGATAGAGGTGCCTGGCGGCTACAGTCCATGGGGTCACGAAGAGTCGGACACGACTGAGCAACTAAGCGCAACACAGCCTATATAGACACATTTTTGTATTGCTGCACTTGTTGCATGTGTGATTGTAGTTCCCTGACCAGGGATGGAACCTGCATAAAAAGGCAGTTTTAGCCACTGGACTGCAAGCAAAGTCTAGCCCTGTGATTCTGAATCTTATAAGAAATGATAAAGAGTCCAAGCTGTGCTCCCTCAAACCAGATCCAATATTTTTGTCTGAAAAAAAAAAAATCCTTCCATCTCTTTAGCTTTCTCGGGCAAAGTATAATTTTCAAAAATTTGAAAATTCATCTTCCATACATAGAATAGACATGTCAAAGATTTATTCAAATCATTAACAAAAGAATCACTAAGATGGTAATGCTGATTTAAAGAGTATTTGAGTCAATGAGTATTTAAAAACATTAGAAAAAAGAATTTTGGAATAAGATTTGTTAGAATAGATATAAAACTGGTTAATAGCCTACAAGGCAATAAAACCATAGATGTGAGATAATCCTTCCTCTAGATAGAAATCATTTACATCTCTCCTAGAGGGGAAAAAAAGCTATAGGTTTAGATGCAATTTCCCAGAATCTGGGATTTTAATCAATACTAGATGGTGAATCAAAACTGTATTCCCTTAGAGGCTGAAATAATCCTTGGGTGGCCTGTTAAAGGTTAGCAATGAAAAGACATGCTGCCTTTCCTTTGCCTTATTTCGAAGTTTTGGATATTTTTTTTTTCTTAATGCCTCATTTAAAAAATTTTAAAGTAGCCCAGGTGCAGGGATTAAGCATCCTAGGCTATGTAACTCAACTGCATAAGATAACTAATTTCTTGACACATCTGCTCTAAGTCTGCGATAACCTACTTCCATAAGAACGCCGGTCGTGGTTAAGGTATCGTCCCAAGTGTAGCTGAGCGGTGCCAGAAGGACACAGACGTGATCCCACTGGCATGTCAACATTTTCCCTTTTAATCTTGTTGGAAAGAGACCCTTTTGGAGATTGTACTCAGCTGGAACAAATGTTACCACTGAGCCTGGCCCCAGGTAAAGATGAGAGCTTTTGTTGAGTTTGGAGAAGTTGGGAGGGGCCGGATCACCCAGGTCCTTAATCACCATAGTAGGGCGTTTGGATTTTGTTCAAAGTGCAGCTGGAAACTGAGGAAGGGTCTGAGGCAGGAGGAGGAGTGTAGTGAAGTCTTGAGTTTTTAAAGGCTCATTCGTGTGGTTTTCCTTACGTCCTGCAGCTTGTTCATCAAAGAATCCCAAATGCAGCCCGGCGTCTTGTATGCAAAGGATTACAGTAGATTGCTTCAGCTAGGAGGCTGAGTAGCTAAAGGATAACGTTAAGCTGTAGGTTCAAACACCATGGAGGTCAGTTATCTTGGGGGCCGTTTCAGGGTCACAGATGGCTACTTTGTAATCATGACAGTTGTAGTAACACCATCTATTTGTTTTGCAAATACCTTTTACCAGAGTGAAGTCTGGATAATTCTGTTTATAATCCAGTATAAATCTGTCATCACTGCTAGAGATTAATTGCAAAGAAATATGCACTGTGGTTCATCAGTTATCACTGTTGTAATATCACTGTTACATAAAAGAAGATAACATATGTTTAGGGAATTTTACTGCTAGTAAGTATGAAGCTTAAAAGATGATTATATTGAGAACTATCAATGGAATATTCTGTTTATATAAAACAAACCAATCTGGTTTTTTTTTTTTTTTGAAAGGAACACTTCCAGGAATTAACTACTCCTCCAAGAAAGTGCGAGCATAGAGTTTTGGTTAAGAACATGACCCTGGAGCCAAAAACACACCTGACTTTTACTCCCAACATTGCCACTTGTTAACTGTGCTCTCTTGGGTGAGGTATTTCTTCAATTCTGATTTTTGGAAAATAATACCCATGTCTGGAGCTGTTGTGAGGATCAAATGAAATTCTGTCTTTCCTTGAGTCTTCTCAGCATCAAAACTCTTTCTGTCACAGATGTTCCTGCCTAGGAATTTGGGTTGGGACAAAGATGTGCCCTAGAAGTGACGGAAGTGCTCAGAACTTGGCACCCTGGGTTTCCTTGCAGCAAGAGCATAAGCATCAACCTTGGGTGTCATCACTCAGCTGTAGTTCAGGTTTGGTGCGGGAGCGAACGGCATGGGCGGGGAGGGGCTGAGAGATCTCTCTAGGGGCACCACAGCAGTGGCCGCGGTTGCAGCAGTGGGTTTTGATCCGGCAGCGACTGTGTGTGTGGGAGCGCCGGCTGCAGGAAAGCTGGCTCCAGGAAGTGGCGTCAGCGCAAACCGAACCATCCAGTGCTTTGCCACAGTGACAGCAGGTCCTCATCAGCCCACTTCTGTGGTATGACTCCTAGAAATTCACCCAAAAACCCGATTCTTCAAGTTTTCGGGCAATTCTATGAGCAACTAATAACACTTGATTAAACTCTTTTTGTAGAGTTTTAAACTCTTTTGTAGAGTAATCCATCCAGAGTTAGCTCCAGTTCCTGGCTACCAAGAACTGTGGTTGGTTTGCATTCTACACCTATCCTCAGTACGGTGACTAGCAGAGAGTACACAACAAACAGGGCTATTTGTAGCAGTTAGGGGCTTCCCTGGTGGCCCAGGCGGTAAAGAATCTGCCTGTAAGTGGAGACCCGGGTTCGATGCCTGTGTCAGGAAGATCCCCCTGGAGAAGGGAATGGCAACCTGCTCCAGGATTCTCGCCTGGAGAATGCCATGGACAGAGGAGCCTGGTGGGCTACAGTTAATGGGGTCACAAAGAGTCGGACACGACTGAGTAACTAAAAGTTTCACTTTCTCATCAGCAGTGTGCTATGTTATAATGAAGTTTTAGTGATTTTGCTCCACACTTAAGAGATGTATTTAATATTGCCTTCTTTGGTATATCTTTTTGAAATGATCTATATTCTGAATTATATCTTGATGACTCTAACACTCTTTACTAGACTATAAGCTTCTTGAAGGCAGAGATTGTCTTGTTCAGAACTGGATTATTTTCTGGCACAGTGCTTAGCACAGGCAAACTCTTAGTAAATATTTGTGGAGGAGGTACCTCATGAGCTTATCAGTAAAACAGAGGTACCATCTCAGGGTTCTCAGGATACCAATGCTGAAGCTGAAACTCCAATCCTTCGGCCACCTGATGCGAAAAGCTGACTCACTGGAAAAGACCATGATGCTGGGAAAGATTGAAGGCAGGAGGAGAAGGGGACGACAGAGGATGAGATGGTTGGATGGCATCACCGACTCAATGGACATGATTTTGAGCAAACTCTGAGAGATGGTGAAGGACACAGAGGCCTGGCATGCTGTGTTTCACAGGGTTACGAAGAGTTGAACACAACTGAGCCACCACTGAACAACCACCATCTCAGGGATTGGGCATATCTCTAGGTAGCATTATCTCAGCGAGACAGTTTAATCTAGGATTCGTTCTCAACTCTAGGAACTCAGAATTGCACTTAGCTGAAGTCGATTATGCTCTTGGATGTAGACTCAAACTAAACAAACTCACAAGAGACTGATGTATAAACCATATTTATTTCCACTAAGAAATAGAACTGTAATTCTGCTCACATATTCATTTAATGCATTTTAAGCATTCACTGTGTGTCAGGTATCACTCTATCTTTGTATAAACAGTGAATAAAACAGACAAGAGGGCTTCCCCGGTGGTCTAGTGGTTAAGAATCTGCCTGCCAATGCAGGGGCCCCGGGTCCAGTCCCTGGTCTGTGGGGATCCCACACGCTGTGGAGCAGCTAAGCCTGGGAACCACACCTGTTGGCGCCCAAGCCCCCTAGAGCCTGTGCTCTGCGGCAAGAGAAGCCACAGCGATGAGAGGCCCGTGACCACAGCCAGAGAGGAGCCCTGCTCGCTGGAGCTAGAGAACGTTCTCGAGGAGCAACAAGACCCGGCACAGATGGAAACAAATAAACTTTCTTAAAAAAAAAAAAAAAAACCAACGCCATTCTCCCATATCATCCCGCCCTCTCCCTCTCCCACAGAGTCCAAAAGACTGTTCAATACACCTGTCTCTTTTGCTGTCTCGCATACAGGGTTATCGCTACCTCCTTTCTAAATTCCATATGTATGTGTTAGTACACTGTATTGGTGTTTTTCTTTCTGGCTTACTTCACTCTGTATAATCGGCTCCAGTTTCATCCACCTCATTAGAACTGATTCAAATGTATTCTCTTTAATGGCTGAGTAATACTCCATTGTGTATATGTACCACAGCTTTCTTATCCATTCATCTGCTGATGGACATCTAGGTTGCTTCCATGTCCTGGCTACTATAGATAGTGCTGTGATATGAATCGCCAGTCCAGGTTTGATGCGTGAGACAGGGTGCTTGGGGCTGATGCACTCAGATGACCCAGAGGGATGGGATGGGGAGGGAGGTGGGAGGGGGGTTCAGGATGGGGAACACGTGTACACTCATGGCGGATTTAAGTCAATGTATGGCAAAACCAATACAATATTGTAAAGTAAAATAAATTAATTAAATGTAAAAAAACAGACAAGATTATTACTGTCAAGCAATTTGCACAACTATGTCCACAAATAGATACATAGTTGTGGATAGTGGTAACTGTTATAAAGAAAAACAGAGGCTAAAAGGACAAAAATTGTTAGGAGGGAGTGTATGCTGTTTTAAACTGGATAAAGGGAAGGAGTCCCTCAGGATGGGACATTTCAACAGAAACCTAAATGAAGTGGGGGGAGAAAATGCCAGAAATAGGAAGTATTATATTTAAAGACTCTGAGACAGAGATAATCTTGGGAGTGTGTTGGGCAGCCTCTGAGATGGTTCTCAACGATCTCCAGATAGTGGTATTCACAGTTTTATGAAATTCCCTGGCCTGAACGTGTAACTAGATTCTAACAAGCAGAATGTCACAGAGGTGATGGAACATCACTGCCAATATTAGATTGCAAGGAACAGCGGTTTTTTCTGGCTCTCGTTGTCTCCCTATGCAAAAAAGAGTGAATATGGGAGGCCTAAGACGACTATCCCTAGAAAGGCCAGCTTGTGAGACTGGCCCTTGGCTGGCATCTGGGCACTTGGCTGGTAAACAGTTCCCTCCGAGGATGTAAAACTTTCCTTAATTGATAAGCGGTGCTCCCTACACCTAGACTGTTTTTGTAAATAATACACTTATGCTGAACTCCTGCCTTCCTCCTGGGAGGCTGGGATTTTAGTAGACACTAAGCAGAAGGTGCTTGTGTGACCAGGCCCGTAAAATCTCTGGGTGCTGGATCTTTAGTGGGCTTCTCCAGGCAGAAACATTGCACAGACACCCTGATACATGGCCTTTGCTGAGAGAAGCGGGGAGCCGTGGGGTCCCCTGGGAGAGGGTGAGCACATAAGGCTCTCATATGGGTTCCGCAGACTCTGTGCCTTTCCCTGTATGACCCGGCTGTGTGTCCTCAGAATCTCAGTGTCAGTGCAACCGCATGCACGCCTCATTTCGTTGCACTTTGTCTCATTGTGCTTCATTCTACTGCACTCTGCACATAATGCAGTTTTTAAAAACAAATTGAAGGTTTGTAGCCAACCCGTGTCGAGCGAGTCCATTGGTGCCTCTCTCCCGACAGCACGTGCTCACCTCCTATCGCTGTGTCTCAGTTTGGTAATCTTGCAACGCTTCAAACCTTTTCACTATGATTATATTTGTTATGGTGATCTGTGACCAGTGGTCTTTGATGTTACAGTCATAATTTTGTTGGGGATGCCAAAAAACCATGCCCACATAAGATGGCAAATGTAGCCAATAAATGCTGTGTATATTCAGACTGCGCCGCCAGCCGCTGTTCCTCTGTCTCTCTCCCCCTCTTCAGGCCTCCCTATTCCACGAGAAACAACAGTATTGAAATTAGGCCACTAATAACCCCACAACAGCCTCTAAATGTTCAGGTGAAAGGAAGTGGTGTACACACCTCTTCACTTTAAATCAAAAGCTAGAAATGATTAAACTTAGTGAGGAAGGCGCAGTCAAAGCCAAGAGGCTGAAAGCTAGGCTTCCTGCACCAAACAGTTAGGCAAGCTGTGAACGCAAAGGAAATATTCTTTTAAGAAGTTAAAACTGCTGCTCCAGTGAAGTTACAAATGATAAGAAAATGGAACAGTCTTAAGGCTGATATGAAGAACACTTTAGTGGTCTGGACAAAAAAGTCAAAACAGCCACAACATCCCCTTAAGCCAAAGCCTACTTCAGAGTAATGTCCTAACTCTCTTCAGTTCTGTGTAGGCTGAGAGGGGTGAGGAAGCTACACAAGAAAAGCCTGAAGCCAGTAGAGGTTGATTCTTGAGGTTTAAGGAAAGACACTGTCTCCGTAACATAGAAGTACAAGGTGAAGCAAGTGCTGATGTAGAAGCTGCAGCAAGTTATCCAGAAGATCTAGCCAAGATCATTCATGAAGGTGGTTACACTAAACAACATATTTTACATGTGGACAAAACAGTCTTGTATCAGAGGATGAGGCCATCTAGGACTCTCACAGGTAGAGAGAAGTCAGTGACTAACACCACAGCGTCAAAGGACAGACTGAGGCTCGTGCAGCCGGTGACTTCAAATTGAAGCCAGTGCTCATTTACCATTCCCCAAATCCTAGGGCCCCAAAGAACTGTGCTAAGACCACTGTGCTTGTGCTCTGTAAATGCAACAACAAAGCTGGATGATCGCACATCTGTTTACAACATGATTTACTGAATACTTTAAGTCCACTCTTGAGACCTACTGGGTTGGAAAGAAGAAAGATTCCTTTCAAAATATTATTGCTTATTGACAATGAACCTTTTCACACAAGAGCTGCAAAGGAGATAGTGAGATTACTGTTGAAAGTGAAAGTCACTCAGTTGTGTCTGACTCTTTGTGACCCTGTGGACTGTGTAGTCCAGGGAATCCTCCCGGCCAGAATACTGGAGTGAGTAGCCTTTGCCTTCTCCAGGGGATCTTCCCAATCCAAGGATCAAACTGGAGTCTCCAGCAATGCAGGTGGATTCTTTACCCTCTGAGCCACCAGGGAACCCCGGACTACAGTACAGTGTAAACATAACTTTTATATGCACTGGGGAACCAAAAGATCAGTGTGACTCACTTGATTGTGATATTCACTGAACTGTGGTGAACCAAGTCCACAGCATCTCCGAGGTATGCCTGTAGATGGTGAGTCTTATGAGCACTTCGAGCTTATCCCTGAATGTAGGGGTGGTCTTGCAGATCCCCAGCACCCTCACACCAATGAAGAAAGCTACCACAAGCTGTCCTATGGAGGTCCTTGTGACAAGGAGCTGAGGGAGGCCCCTGGCCCATGGTCAGCAAGGAGGAGCTGAGACTTTTGGTCCCACAGCCTATAAGGAACAGAGGTCCACATGAGTGAGCCTGGAGCAAACCCTCCCTGAGCTGAGCCTTCATTTCCTTCTCCAGAGGATCTTTCTGAGCCAGGGGTTGAACTGGCAGCTCCTGCCTTGCAGACGAATTCTTTACTGCTGAACCACCAGGGGAGCATATGAGCTGAGCCTTCTGATGAAGATCCCATCATGGCCAACATCTTGACTGCAGCCTTGTGAAAGACCTTGAGCCAGAGGCACAACCTAAACTCTATTTGGGTTCCTGGCCTACTGAAACTGTCAGGTAATAAATGTTTGTTGGGAATCCCCTGGTGGTCCAGTGGTTAGGACTTGGTGCTTTCAATGCTGGGTCCTGGGTTCAGTCCTTGGTTGGGGAACTAAGATTTTGCAGGCTGTGCAGAACAGTCACAAAATAAGAAAATTTGCTGTTTTTAGCCTTTAGGTTTTGGGGCTTCCCTGGTGGCTCAGACAGTAAAGAATCTTCCAGCAATGCAGGAAACCCAGGTTCAATCCCTGGGTTGGGAAGATCCCCTGGAAAAAGGAGTGGCTACCCACTTCAGAATTCTAGACTGGATAATTCCATGGACAGAGTAACCTGGCGGGCTTTGGTCCATGATGTTGCAAACAGTCAGGCACGACTGAGCAAGTAAGTGCATGGGCATGCATGCGTGCAATAGATAGCTAGTACATCCGGTATGGCTACATCCCGATTCAGTACATAGTACATCCGGAGACAGGGAGCAGGGAGAGTGTGGTAGGTGATGCCTCAGGGAAGGAGGCAGGCCTCAGACCACACAGGGCACTCTGGTCCATGGTGGGGATTTAGGATTTTATTCCATTAGCGGATTTGGGACGGGGAAATCTGATCAGCGCACTGTGTCCTGCCTGCCATTGCTTTTCCACCTTGGCTGCATTTTGGAATCACCAAGGTGCTCTTTAGAAAAACCTGCGGTGAGCCCCACCCTCAGAGATTCTGGTTCAGCGGGCCTCAGGAGAGGCTCCAGTCTCACTGTTTTTCAAACGCTCCGGAGGGAATTCTGATGGACAGCTTGTGCTGAGAACCAGGTATGCTTTAGGGCAGCAAGGCTATGTGGGAAGCCAGTGAGGATCACTTGCTAAGCAGGGAATCAGAACAAAGGGAGTGAGTTGCACATTTTTTTTTTTGTCTTTATTGAATTTGTTGCAATATTGCTTCTGTTGTTTATGCTCTGGTTTTTTGGCCAGGAGGCACATGGGATTTAGCTTCCTGACCAGGGATGGAACTGCACACCCTGCATTGCAAGGGGAAGTCTTCACAGCTAGACTGCCAGGGAACTCCCACATAATTTAGAATGTCTGAGTATTGATGCATATTAGGTAGAGCTGGTGTGTCTAGAATAACGCTCTCTCTTCTGCTCAGTGCTGGAGAAGGGGCCACAGTTGCTCAGCCCTTGAATTGTCCCTTCCTGTGAGAGTGGTCATCCATCTGTTCCATCCACATGAAGCATACTGTGGATTAGGCTTCAGGTTTAAGACTTCCCTGGTGGCTCAGACGATAAAGCGTCTGCCTATAATGTGGGAGACCCGGGTTCGATCCCTGGGTTGGGAAGATCTCCTGGAGAAGGAAATGGCAACCCACTTGCCAGTACTCTTGCCTGGAAAATTCCGTGGACGGAGCAGCCTGGTAGGCTACAGTCCGTGGGGTCGCAAAGAGTCGGACACGACTGAGCAACTTCAATGCCAATGTCAAAGAGACCAATTCAACATAGCAAAAGTAAATTGACATGACAAAGAGTTTTTTTGTCTTTCTGTTGAAGGCGAAGACAAAAGAAGAGAAAGGAACTTTTCATGCTACCTGGCTCCACTCTAAAAAGAATGGATCTAATAATCTGTATTATATGGCTCTGTAATTGATGTGTATATAAGAGAACACATTAGGAGACATGTCAAGATGATCCACTGGCTTCTTAAAACTCATCCCCCATAGTGAGAAGCCCAAATATTAACACGCCAAGTCAAACAAGACAGAAAAACACTTTCATGGAGCTATAGCAATTTTGGATTTTTATGTTTCTCATAGTTTCTGTCAGTTATCCTTTATATTGGACTTCCCAGGTGGCGCTAGTGGTAAAGAACCCACCTGCCAATGCAGGAGACTTGAGAGACACGGGTTCAATCCCTGGGTCAGGAAGATCTCCTGGAGAAGGAAATGGCAACTCCCTCCAGTATTCTTGCCTGGGAAATCCCAAGGACAGACAAGCTTGGTGTGCTACAGTCCACAGGGTCACAGAGAGTTGCACACGACTGCAGCAAGTCAGCACACACCCTTTATATTCTTGGCTAAAGAATCTTAAGTTCCGATCAGGACAATAACAATCTTGATGAAAATATAATTAAACATTTAAATGAAATTTTATTTAATTGAAATGTAAAACCTTGATTTATAATGTTTCATATTAAAAACCTATGGCAAGGATTCCCAGGTAGCTCAGGGGTAAAGAATCCGTCTGCCAATGCAGGGGACACTGGTTCGATCCCTGATCCAGGAAGGTCTACATGCCGTGGAGGAGCTAAGCCTGCGGGTCACAACTATTGAGCCTGCACTCCAGGGCCCGGGAACCACAGCTACTGAGCCCACACGCGTAGCTCCTGGACTCCACTCACCCGAGTTCGGGCTCTGCAACAAGAGGAGCCCAGAAAAGGCCGCACAGCAATGAAGTCCTCACACAGCCAACAATAATAGACTCTTAGGCTTTTTGAGGTAGGGATGAAGATAATTATGTTTGCTTTTCTCCCCTGTTTGTTGGGGGCCTGAACAGAAAGGGGGTTCACTTGGGAGAAAGTGTTGACAGCGTTTGTAGGACCAGAGAGAATGCTCTTATACACACGTTAAAAAGAAACAAAGATGACAAGTTCAAAAGCATTAAACCCCAAATCATTTGTTCAGTCAATTCACTCAACATTGAGTGTACTGTATTAATATGCCGGCACTGTTCTTGGTGCTACGCTATAGCAGTGGAGAGTTTGCACAGGGTTCTTCACCTTTCTTTGCACAGAGTGTGTGTGTGTGTGTGTGTGTGTGTGTGTGTGTGTGTGTGATAATAAAAGTCAGGTGGTAATAAATGCCATTATGATAATGAAACAAGATGGTGTGACTGCGAGGTGGGACTGGAAGGGCAGGGGACGGCCACTGTCAGTTGAGTGGCCTGTCAGATATCAGACTTACCCAGAAAGCAACTGTTTGACCCAGAGAACCTTAATAATTTTTTTTTTTAACTAATTGCCAATCTTGGATATTTGGGAGATTTCACATAAGAACCAGATTTTTATATTCTCTTGAAAAATCAAAAGATATAATTAGGCGGAGTGGGTATTTCTGTGTGGCAATAGTGTTCCTTTCAACAGGCACTGTTTTTTCCTTCATAAGCCCTCCTTTCTTGACAGAGCTGCTGCTCTTATTGGTATTACTTATCTGTTTCTGAATTCTGAGGAATTTTCAACCGCTGGGCTAGTCAAAGAACAGGGGCCAAAATGTGGCATGGAATGGATCCAAGTCATTTAGAAATAGCATATATTCATTTATTCTCTTTATGTCTTTTATTAAACTTTCCTATCGAATTACTGTGTGACTTCTCCCCTGATTGGACCCAGACGGACACAAAATGAGATGTTGATACCTATGGGAAAAAATACAAAACTCACTTGCACAACTACAGTGAGAAGATCAATCACAAACTGGTTAATAGCTGTCATCAGTTTAACAGTATTTAAAATTAGCCATTGTTCAGCAAAATGTATATGCCTTGAGAAGCTTATAGCTCATAAATGAAAGAAACTTGATTGAGGTTTTCCCAAATTTGACAGCAGTCCTAAAAATTTATACATATAATTTACAAATTAATGTATAAATATCACTACTAAAGAATTATAAAACTGAAAGAAACTTTTAAAACTATAATAAAAATAAACTTTGCTCAACTATGTTTGGAGAGAGATCAAATTACTTCTCACTTCTCTCCAATTGAAAAAGTATGAAATATTATATGAAGAGATGAATAAATAGTGTGCAGTCAAAAAAGGTATGATAGAATAACAGGTGCATCAAGCAGATAACTAAAATTAGTAAGAATATTATATTTTTTGTATAATATTTGCAGTATTTTTCAGCTTTTAAAAGCTTATAATGTGTTGTGGTATCCTTTCTCATTAAAAGTAGGCATTTGCTAACATTTTATTCATAATTGTGTATTCTTTTGCTTAAAGGACATCCCCCAGTTGTATAAGGTTGTCCACAAGCCTACATTAGCTCCAACTTGCCCACTGCCCCCCGCAGTCTGTATGCTCAGAGGATGCGTATTCCCACTCCCCTGAGAAATTTTATTGATAAGGTGATTTGTATCTATGAATAAATAGTATAGAACAGAAGGAAAAAGCTGACCTCTAGTCTTGTTTTTCCTTTTTTTGAGGATGACTGCTTTACAGAGTCGTGTTAGTCTCTGCTAACAACATGGTGAGTCAGCTCTGTGTTCACACGTATGCCCTCCCCCCGAGCCTCCCTCCCCCGATCCTACCTATGACCGCTAGTGCTGATGAATTTTAGTTCCCAGATTCTAAGATCCTAAAGACTTCCTCCCTGTGAAAGTGTCCTCACCAAAAGTAAAAGAGGAAAGTCAGGTAAATTCTGCCAGATGTCGGGCTGTCCAGCTTTTGCACACAAATGTTAAGCGCAGGAGGGGCTAAGCCGGCGCCGGGCTTTACATACAGGCGTGATTCCATGTTGGGGTGACTGTATGCCTCACACCCCTACAAAGGTCAGAACAAACATTTTCAAAGTCTCAGAATCCCGATTTTTCTGATGCCTGAAATTCGAGACATGGGAAGATGTCATCATCAAAGAGACAAAGCTTTTATTTCTGCAATGAATATTAAAGCAACAGATAAGAAGATGCAGATTACTCTCAGGGAATGTAGCCTATTAACTCTAGTTTGAAAATGACAAATAACTACAACTGTATTCTTTTCTTTACAGCTTTTTAACTTTGCTGAGAAATAAATGACAAATACAATAGTGTATATGCAAAGTCTACAGTGTAATGATTTGATGTACATAGACATTGTGGAGCAGTTACCAAGATCAAGATAAGTAACATAGCTGTCACCTCATGTAGTTATAGCAATTATGTGTGTGTGTGTGTGTGTGTGTGTGTGTGTGTGTGGTGAAATGAGTAAAATCTACTCTCAGTAACTTTCAAGTATACAGAAGCATATTAAATGCCATAGTCATCATGCTGCTGCTGCTGCTGCTAAGTTGCGTCAGTTGTGTCCGACTCTGTGTGACCCCATAGACGGCAGCCCACCAGGCTCCCCCGTCCCTGGGATTCTCCAGGCAAGCACACTGGAGTGGGTTGTCATTTCCTTCTCCAATGCATGAGTGAAAAGTGAAAGTGAAGTTGCTCAGTCGTGTCTGACTTCGAGATCCCGTGGACTGCAGCCCACCAGCCTCCTCCGTCCCTTCTTTTCATAACAAAATTTGTTTTGGGCTGTCAGCTCATTTCCTGCTCCCTGCAGCCCTGGCAAACAGCATCCTAATCCTATGTTTCTATGAAATCAGTGTTTGATTGAGGGGAGAAAAAGGAAGGATCAGGGAGTCTCTTTTCTGTGTCCAAAGGACCAGTGAGGACATTGGAGCTGATCCATTTCTTCATCCAAGTTCTGCCTGAAGTCTGGTTGGGGAAGCCTGCTAAAGTACAGGGAACAGTTTTAGTAAGAAAAGAATGCATATGTGTATTCATTATGAATAGAAATAGCCATAAATATGCAAAGGGAAGAAATCCATTAGGAAATGCTTATTGCCAATCCTCTAAGGAACATGAGATGGAAAATTCTAATGAGCTTACCATAGAGCTTCCCTGGCTCAGAGATGTGACTTTTCTGAGTTCCTTCATATTTCATTGTATCTCTGGTAAAGGTAAGAAGATCTCTCTACTCTTTGTTCCTAATTTCTAATTGCAAGGAAGTAAATTGGTTGCATTTTCTTTTGAGAGACTGCAGTGTTGTTTTCTAATTGTCATTCTTGAGAAAAGACATGTAACTTGTCCCTTTATATTTGACAGCTGTTTTCTTGTGGAGAACAGATACTTATGGAGAAAACGTCTAATCCTGAGATAGCAAATAAACCTCTCATTTCTGTAATTATGGAAATATTCCAAGCTACAATATTCACGTCTTCAATGTCACTGTACTTTCCGAGACAAAGTTTTGTGTAAGTAATAAAGACAGAGGGCCAATCCCTCAATAATAAAGTTTTATCTGACTGTGAGTATCATTTTATGGCTGAAAAGCCTTGCAGTAATCGTCCAGTTTAAGCTCAAAGAGATTGAGGCCCATGAAAGTCTAAATATTTATCCATTGGTAGCAAAACTGAAATTAGAACTAACTTAATCGATTCCTAGCCCAGGGTTTTTTTTCACCACACCAAGTTACTTCATGTATTTGCCTCATTGTTCAAAAGACCATGATGGTTGCTGCTCTTGTTGTTGTTGGGTAGGTAGGTCACGTCCGACTCTTTGTGACCCCATGGACTGTAGAGTGCCAGTCTCCTAAGTCCTCCACTATCTCCCACTTGCTCAGATTCACGTCCATTGAGGTGCTGATCCAACCTAACCCTCTCACCCTCTGCTGCCCCTTCTCCTTTTGCCTTCAATTCTTCCCAACCTCAGGGTGTCACAAGTGGCCTGCAGATGGCGACTCATTGCAGGCAGACAGAAGTTCGAGTTTTGTGTCTTGGGTCAGTACAACTTAGTCTGACAAGATGATATTAACTATCCAACACCCCATTTTCATCTTTTACTCAACCATTTAGTGTGCCAAAACTATTTGTGAGGTCTTCATTATCTTCAGTCAACTCCCAGGTGTCTTTTTCATTTGTTTGTCTTTTAGTTTTTAAAATCTTACACCTAGAACTGGAAAGCAGGATCAGCATGGAAGCCAGAGTGTTACAGAAACAATAAACACTGCAGACGGAGAGCCCTGACTTTAGACTGTCTCCAGAGGATGGTCTGTATTTGCATCAACAATGTTCACCTTTTTTTTTGGTTGTTTACTGGGGAGAGGTTGAGTTTGGCAAAGTCCTTCATCTTGAGCATGTTCAGTAATGATTTGACTGACTACAGTAAGTGGCAGTGGAAGATGCTAAAAGGCCTTCTTTCCCACATGCAAGTACCCAGTGGATAAATGCATAGGTTGTGTTCTGCTCGAGGGGATCAGGCCTGACAGGTTGCAAATGAAAGTGAAAGTCGCCAGTCACATCCGTCTCTTTGTGACCCCATGGGCTATACAGTCCATGGAATGCTCCAGGCCAGAAGACTGGAGTGGGTAGCCTTTCCCTTCTCTGGGGAATCTTCCTAAGCCAAGGATGGAACCCAGGTCTCCCGCGTTGCAGGTGGATTCTTTGCCAGCTGAGCCACCAGGGAAGCCCGTGCGAGTGGAGGCTGACAGCAAATCTGTGCTCTTGTCACCAAGCTCTATGCCCTGGAGGGACTGCAGCAGCTGAGAGAAGAGACACCAAAGTTTCTCCAAGGCTCAGTATTAGCCTTCATTTTAGTATCGTCCTGATTCTGTAGGCTCCTGTGTAAGAGTGAATACTTCCAGGACCAGATCGCCATAGACAAAACATTGAAGAAACCAAGAAACATACTGAAACACAATATGTATCCCCCTGCAAACCTAATCCCCAAACATGTCTCGTTTATTATTCACTCTTTTTTTTTTTTGCCACATCATGTGGCCTGCAGAGTCTTAGTTCCCCTACCAGGGATAGAACCCATGCACCCTGCATTCGGGACATGGAGTCTTAACCACCGGACTGCCAAAGAAGCCCCTTTTTATATTCATTATTTATTGGTTTAAACTAAATATCAAAGGGTTCATACAAGGCAGTAACCACATTTGTATAATGAGGAAAGATCTTTCAGTCAAAAATCAGGTCTTCATTATGGAAATCATATGAGTAAAATATTATTAATGTAATGAGTGTGGGGAAACCTTTGATTCTGGTTCATATTTTATGTGACACCAAAGAAATCATGCTGAAAACAAGAGAGAAGAAATGCTCTAGACGTAGTCAGTCCTTCAGCTGCTGGCCAAATATCTTGCATCACCAGAGAACCCATACCCAATTAATCATATACGTATGCAACAAATATGGAAATATGAGGATTTAATGGAATGAGAGAGTGCCCATTTGGATTTAAGATCTTTTAGGAGATTTTTAGATTAGGAAAAAGAACCCTAATGCTTTTCTAATTGCATTTTGATTTTACCCAGCAACATGCCACTCAGCGGTGATTGGTTGAAACATTGAAGATTTTGTTTTTCCTGATGCCTGTTGCCCTAGAGCGTAAACCCTTGCCTTTTCTTCTGTTGTTTTCTATGGCTGGAAATCTTTCCCCGTCTCTACAACCTAAAATCTCAGCTGTCAGTTCCTCTAACCAGCTGTCTTTGACTCTTCTAAAATGAGTTAATCAGTGTCTCTAATCCTACCTTCACACTGTATACATGAGTATGCTTTAGCTCTTGGCAATGTAAAAATTAACAAACAGAAATCTCAATTACAGTAGATTTCAGAGAGCAGAAGAGGGAGCTCCCGTCACCTACGTTGACAGCTGAGCCCAACAGGAGAAGAAACACTTCCTCTTCCTCCCTGGTAAGAGACCAGCCAATGAGAAATGGCCACAGCTCAGCCAAGGAAAAGCCACCTCACTTCAAAGTGTAAATTCCTCCAACGGACTGTTTCCTGTAGCTCACCCAACTTCCTTTTCCCCTTTACAAAGGAGTCCTCCCCTCTGTGCTAGAGGGGATTTGCATACGGCTCACCATGACTGCAGATGCCCAAATTGCAATTGTTTGTTGATCCTGAAAAAACTCATTTTTGCTGGAGAAATAAGTGGCAGTCTATTTTGTTTTAGATCAAAGCACTGTAGCGGTTTGTTTATGACTTGCTACCTACGAGATTATGAATTTTCATTGTTGTTGGATGAATGGATGCTTTGGCAGTGCTAAGAGAAAATATTTTCATGTGGTTTGATGTTTTCAGAAATGTTGGTAGCTAAAATAAAAAATAATAGAGTAAATTAGTATCTTTTTGGTTGTGCTCATACTATATGAAAACACTATAGAGAAAAATATTAGTGTGGGGAGGGCAGTCTGTAGGACTGAGCTCTTAACCTGTGAATGATGCCATCTCCAGGTATACAGTGTCAGAACTGAGCTGAATTACAGGACACCAGGCTGATGTTTGAGAATTGCTTGGCGGTGCTGGGAATACCCCAGGCATTGGAATGTGAGGCAGAATCCTTTGTGAAAATCAAAGTTACAACATGTGTTACAACAGGGAAATGTGTGGAACTTATAGAAGATAAAGGGACATTGTTGAAAACTGAAGCAAAATCTAATGAGATTTTATAAGGATATCATCATTAGGACTTAGTACCTAATATTCTTCATTTTGAACTGTAGTATTGGAAAAGACTCTTGAGAGTCCCTTGGACTGCAAGGAGATCAAACCAGTCAGCCCTACAGACAATCAACCCTGAATACTCATTGGAAGGACTGATGCTGAAGCTGAAACTCCAATACTTTGGCCACCTGATGTGAAGAGCTGACTCATTAGAGAAGACCCTGATGCTGGGAAAGATTGAAGGCAGGAGAAGGGGACAACAGAGGATGAGATGGTTGGATGGTATCACTAACTTAATGGACATGAGTTTGAGCAGGCTCTGGGAGTTGGTGATGGACAGGGAGGCCTGGCGTGCTACAGTCCATGGGGTTGCAAACAGTCGGACACAACTGAGTGACTGAACTGAATGTTCTTAATTAATATGTAAATTGTCAGAGTGAAAATGGCATTATTGTATATTTGCCCACATCACGGCACCAAATTTTAGGGATCAATAAATTAGATAAACTTAACAAGATTTATGGGCTTCCTTGGTGGCTCCGACAGTAAAGAATCCGCCTGCAATGCAGGAGACCGGGGTTCGATCCCTGAGTTGGGAAGATCCTCTGGAGAAGGGAATGGCTACCCACTCCAGTATTCTTGACTGGACAACTCCATGGACAGAGGAGCCTGGAGGGCTACAGCCATGGGGTCGCAAAGAGTCAGGCATGACTGAGTGATTAACACTTTCAACAAAATTCTAAATGGTTTATCAATTAAGGTTTAAGGGCGGCTTTACAACATGAAAGCTTTCCAACTTTCTGCAAGATGTAATGCACTATTAAAGTACCAAAAAAAAAAGAAAGTAATGGGAAAAGACATGGACAACATCATCGAAGAAGAACAATTAATTTTATAATCTTGAAGAAATAAATGTAGCACTTCTCTGTAAGCAAACTGAATGTGAAGGAAAAGTCATGGAGTCTATTTGACCTAGACGTAACTTTTACATGAGAAAGAAAGCACAGTTATCCGCAAACTAAACGTCTAGTTTCCTTTCGAGAATAAGTTGAGAGAAATCATGTCATAGATAAGACCAGTTGTGACAGGCAGGCTGGCTGGGCATTTAGCTAGACAACATTTCTCAGTCTCTTTTGCACTTAGATGTAGCTGGTGACTGAGTTCTAGCCGGTAACTGAGTTGAGGTGAGGCATACCTCCAGGACTGGCCCATAAGACTTTCTCATGTCCTTTTCCCTTCTGGCTTGATGGAGGTAAACACGGCAGCCTCGGAAGACGTGAGCTGAAGATGAAGGAGCCACACGATGGGCTAGCAATTAGAGGAGGGCCCTCTGTCATCAGGAACACTTATTCTGGACTTCCGTATGCAAGAAATAAATGTCCATTGTGTTTGAGCTATTGTACATTTTGAGGTTTGTTATGGCAGCTAGTGTTACCTTAGCCAATAAAACAGGGGTCTGTAAATTATTTCTTAGTGATGTTGGCACACTTAAACCTAGGTTAACCTAATGCCTCCCCCACAAAAACCACTGCCATAGCCTGCCTTTATGCTGCCCTCCAATACAATCCATCCCCAGTATGCATACAGGTCTCTGGTAAGAGTGTATTGAATAGGGTATGTAATGCCATGAGCTCTAGCACCTCAATTCCTTATCTATTAAATGAGGATCATAAGCCTTACCTTGTGGGCTGCCCAGGTGGCACAGTTGGTAAGGAGTCCGCCTGCCAAAGCAGGAGACACAGGAGACACGGGTTCAATCCCTGGGTGAGGAAATGGCAATCCACCCCAGTATTCTTGCCTAGGAAATCCCATGGACAGAGGAGCCTGGTGGGCTACAGTCCGTGGGGTCGCAAAGAATTGGCCGCGCTGAGCGCACGCATGCGTGCACAACTCAACAGGGCGCTGTCCTAGGCAGAGTAAACATCCCACTGGGGACAGACGCATTCAGACACCAGGAGGCTGACCTCTTCTAGGATCAAGATGGTTCACCAGACATAACCCTTACCTCAGAGACTGCTGTGAAGATTAAGAGGTGGTATATGAAAATCTCTCAGCGGTGTTTAATATTTAATGTTAGCTCTTATTAAGATCTTCTGGGGGGAAATGTTTTTGTACTTGTGTGTTTCCCCCTTTTCTTTTTGTATTTCTCCTTTCAGATTCTCCTCTTTTTAGATT
Organism: Capra hircus; assembly: GCF_001704415.2. Lineage (NCBI taxonomy): Eukaryota > Metazoa > Chordata > Mammalia > Artiodactyla > Bovidae > Capra > Capra hircus. The sequence continues at coordinate 5,908,430 of NC_030812.1, forward strand.
CCACATTAGAGTCTCTGTGAATTATCTCTCATGGAACTCCACGTGTTCGTGCCAAACACAGGGTATGTGTGCGTCCATCCTCTCGTGCTAGTCCAAGAGACATCTCCCAAACTCTCTAGGCCTTCCTCCAATTCCAGCGAAAGGAACGGTCTTGATTCAGCTGAAGCACCAAGTTCCACTGGTGCTTAGACCCACAGCTCCAGAAATGAATATGGAATGAATTAGGGCTCAATCCCTGGGTCAGGGAGATCCCCGGGGAAGGGAATGGCAACCTGCTCCAGTCATGTTGCCTAGAGAATTCCATGGACAGAGAAGCCTGGTGGGCTGTAGTCCATGGGGTTGCAAAGAGTCAGATGGAATTTATCGATGAACACTTTAACTTGCAACCTAGTGGTGGTTACTGAGGCTTTGATAAGTAGGCGTTATAGGATACCAGATTTTGGATGTCTTGCTGTCTCCACCTGGAAGACTGCCATTCATAAATATCCAATTTCATCCTCAGTGACCTCAACCTCAAAATACCTAATTTTAGTTTTTTAAAAAAATAGCTACTACCAACTGAATATTAGCTGTGAGTCACGAACTGCTATAACAATTTTGAGATTTTCTTTATTGCTTGAGATAAACGGGAGTGTTTCCTAGCATTCTTGGTCTACATCACTGCTATTGATCCAGGTGTTTAGGTCAAAATCCTGAAGGCATCCTAGATTTCTTCAGTTCAGTTCAGTTCAGTTCAGTCGCTCAGTCGTGTCTGACTCTTTGCGACCCCATGAGTCGTAGCACGCCAGGCCTCCCTGTCCATCACCATCTCCCGGAGGTCACTCAGACTCACATCCATCGAGTCGGTGATGCCATCCAGCCATCTCATCCTCTGTCGTCCCCTTCTCCTCCTGCCCCCAATCCCTCCCAGCATCAGAATCTTTTTCAATGAGTCAACTCTTCGCATGAGGTGGCTAAAGTACTGGAGTTTCAGCTTTAGCATCATTCCTTCCAAAGAACACCCAGGGCTGATCTTCTTTAGAATGGATTGGTTGGATCTCCTTGTAGTCCAAGGGACTCTCAAGAGTCTTCTCCAACACCACAGTTCACAAGCATCAATTCTTCAGCACTCAGTTTTCTTCACAGTCCAACTCTCACATCCATACATGACCACAGGAAAAACCATAGCCTTGACTAGACGGACCTTAGTCGGCAAAGTAATGTCTCTGCTTTTGAATATGCTATCTAGGTTGGTCATAACTTTTCTTCCAAGGAGTAAGTGTCTTTTAATTTCATGGCTGCATTCACCATCTGCAGTGATTTTGGAGCCCCAAAAAATAAAGTCTGACACTGTTTCCACTGTTTTCCCATCTATTTCCCATGAAATGATAGGACCAGATGCCATGATCTTTGTTTTCTGAATGTTGAGCTTTAAGCCAACTTTTTCACTCTCCTCTTTCACTTTCATCAAGAGGCTTTTTAGGTCCTCTTCACTTTCTGCCATAAGGGTGGTGTCATCTGCATATTTGAGGTTATTGATATTTCTCCCGGCAATCTTGATTCCAGCTTGTGCTTCTTCCAGTCCAGCGTTTCTCATGATGTTCTCTGTATGTAAGTTAAATAAGCAGGGTGACAGTATCAGTCCTTTTCCTATTTGGAACCAGTCTGTTGTTCCATGTCCAGTTCTAACTGTTGCTTCCTAACCTGCATATAGGTTTCTCAAGAGGCAGGTCAGGTGGTCTGGTATTCCCATCTCTTTCAGAATTTTCCACAGTTTATTGTGATCCACACAGTCAAAGGCTTTGACATAGTCAATAAAGCAGAAATAGATGTTTTTCTGGAACTCTCTTGCTTTTTCCATGATCCAGTGGATGTTGGCAGTTTGATCTCTGGTTCTTCTGCCTTTTCTAAAACCAGCTTGAACATCTGGAAGTTCACAGTTCACGTATTGCTGAAGCCTGGCTTGGAGAATTTTGAGCATGACTTTACTAGCGTGTGAGATGAGTGCAATTGTGCAGTAGTTTGAGCACTCTTTGGCATTGCCTTTCTTTGGGATTGGAATGAAAACTGACCTTTTCTGGTCCTGTGGCCACTGCTGAATTTTCCAAATTTGCTGGCAAATTGAGTGCAGCACTTTCATAGCATCATCTTTCAGGATTTGAAACAGCTCCACTGGAATTCCATCACCTCCACTAGCTTTGTTCGTAGTGATGCTTTAGAGTCCTTACTTTTATTATACCTTATATCCAGCAGCAAATCCTATAAGCTCTACTTACAAAACATATAATTTCACTGCTTCTTACTTTTTCACGGTCACCACTCTAGTCTAAGGCTGTGTGTATATCTCTTACCTAAGCTACTGCTATAGCCCTTAACACTGCTTCTTCCACTTGCCCCCTAGAGTGCATGTTTACACGGCTTTATTTTTGGATGCACAGGCTCTTGTTGCTGGGCCTGGGCTTTCTCCAGTTGCGGCGAGCGAGCGAGGGTCACTCTTAGCTGGTTCTGCACGGGCTTCCCATTGCAGTGCCTTCTACTGTCGCAGGGCACAGGCTCTGGGCAAGAGGGCTCTGTAGTTGCAGCAACATAGGCGGGCTTAGGTGCTCAGTGGCACGTGAAATCTTCCCATGCAGGGACGGAACCCGTGTCCCCTGTACTGGCGGAGGGATTCCTTCCCACTGCACCACCAAGGACGTCCCCCAGTCTCTTTTGAATTGAGTAAGGAGCGTCTGTTTCCTGTGACTGGCACATGTCCCTGTGTGTGTACATGCTCAGTCATGACGGACTCTGCCACCCTATGGACTGCAGCCCACCAGGCTCCCCCATCCCTGGGATTCTCCAGGCAAGAACACTGGAGTGGATTGCCATTTCCTTCTCCAATGCATGAGAGTGAAAAGTGAAAGTGAAGTCACTCAGTCGTGTCCAACTCTTGGCGACCCCATGGACTGTAGTCTACCAGGCTCCACCGTCCATGGGATTTTCCAGGCAAGAGTACTGGAGTGGGGTGCCATCGCCTTCTCCTTGGGAAGCCTGATACACTTCTAATCACACTTAATATCAGTCTTAACAAGGTCCTTATAAAACTTAACAAAGTCCTTAACAAGGCCCACAAGCCTGGATTGTCTGAGCTGGAGCCACCTTCGCTGACTCTTCTGAGGTCACACAGCATTTGTGCACTGCGCTCTTCCTTGACCTCACCGAGCTTGGCCCTACTTCCGGCTTTTGTGTCTGCTGTTCTTATTTCCCTAGACCTGTGGCCCGGCTCATTCACTTTTATCCATGTCTCTACTCCAATACTGCTTCTTCAGAGAGATCTTCTCTGACTGCCCACCTAAAATAGTACTCTCGGTCACTCTGATTCCTTTATTTTCCTTTATCTTTCTTCATTATACTTAATATCTATCATTTTAATATATATTTGGTTAAAGCGCATCATTGCGAAATAAACTCTCCGTTTTGTTAATTCTCTATCCTCAGACAGTCAGACAAGTCTCAGCACATAGCAGGTGCTTCGTATGTACTTTTTCAATGGATTCCCATTTGAAATACAATTTCAGATACAATTTGAAACCTTATAGTATCTCTCTGGGAGTTGCTCTAGCCTGGTGGGATGATTCCAGCTCTGTCATCAGACAAATCTGGGCTCAAATACTGAACTTACCTCTTACTGCTCAATCTGATTCCTTGTCCATAAAATCAAAACAACAACAAAAAAACCCCACAAAATCTTCCTTGCCAAAATTAGTGACTGTTGGAGATAATACATGTAAAGAACCTGGCACAAGTTATGAAACATAACCAAAGTACAACCAAACCACCACAGGAAAGCAAGAATCTATCTCTTCCCCACCTTGGACTGCAAGGAGATCAAACCAGTCAATCCTAAAGGAAATCAGCCCTGAATATTCACTGGAAGGACTGATGCTGAAGCTGAAGCTCCAGTACTTTGGCCACCTTATGCACTCAAAACAGCTTTATAAAGATAAGACATATGTATTTAGACTGAGAAGCTTCATTATTGTCTTCTCTCATAATGAAGGCAAATTAGTCAAAACAGCTTTGTTTTGGGAGCTTTCTATTCTGATGCTTTGTGCTAACTTTAGTTAGTGTCTTTCATAAATAATATTGGCTTGCTAATACTTGATAGTTTCTAGGGTGCAGGGCAATAGGCATTTTATATATTCTGATAGAAGTATTAATATTAATGGAAACAATCTCCTTGGGAGCTGCTTGGCTTTAGAGAGTTCTTGAAAAGTTCGTATTTTGATTTCAGTAATTCCACTTACAGGAACATATTCAAGGGAAATAATCAGGTCCGTGTAACTAAGTCTTGTCTACAGTGATACAAATAACTTCTCTCTGGTTGGCCGAAAACCATATTCTTCCCAACTACCCAACCTCTCCAACCCTCGCATTCCTATCAGTTCAGTTCAGTCTCTCAGTCATGTCTGACTCTTTGTGACCCCACGGACTGCAGCACGCCAGGCTTCCCTGTCCATCACCAACTCCCAGAGCTTACTCAAACTCATGTCCATGGAGTCGGTGATGCCATCCAACCATCTCATCCTCTGTCACCCCCTTCTCCTGCCTTCAATCTTTCCCAGCATCAGGGTCTATTCCAAGGAGTCAGTTCTTTGCATCAGGTGGCCAAAGTATTGGAGTTTCAGCTTCAACATCAGTCCTTCCAATGAATATTCAGGGCTGATTTCCTTTAGGACTGACTGGTTTGATCTCCTTGCAGTCCAAGGGTCTCTCAAGAGTCTTCCCCAACACCACGGTTCAAAAGCATCAATTCTTCAGTGCTCAGCTTTCTTTATAGTCCAACTCTCATATCCATACATGACTACTGGAAAAACCATAGTGAAGAAGGTTGAGCACCAAAGAATTGATGCTTTTGAACTGTGGTGTTGGAGAAGACTCTTGAGAGTCCCTTGGACTGCAAGGAGATCCAACCAGTCCATTCTGAAGGAGATCAACCCTGGGATTTCTTTGGAAGGAATGATGCTAAAGCTCCAGTACTTTGGCCACCTCATGCGAAGAGCTGACTCATTGGAAAAGACTTTGATGCTGGGAGGGATTGGGGGCAGGAGAAGAAGGGGACGACCGAGGATGAGATGGCTGGACGGCATCACTGACTCAATGGACGTGAGTCTGAGTGAACTCCGGGAGTTGGTGATGGACAGGGAGGCCTGGCGTGCTGCAATTCATGGGGTCACAAAGAGTTAGACACAACTGAGCGACTGAACTGAACTGAACTGAACTGAACTTGATATCCCTATGGATAAAACAAATTTTGCAGTCTTTTGTTAAATTCACTTCAATATTCTTTTACTTCGTAAAAATGTCTGGTTCTCTGACTTCAAATTGGTTGTAACTTTTTTATAATTTCCTCATTAAAAATATATAATAATCTTTGACATCTCATCAGTTTGTATCTATATGAGAGTCTTGACTTTACCTTTTTTTGAAAATGATTCTTAACAACTAGATAAGCTTTTGAAAGATGGAAGTTCTATATTTTCTAGTTTCACTTTCTCACTTTCAAATTATCCATTTAAATCTATCTTCTGCACTGCACCCCAAGCCAATATACACATATCTTGCACTCATCAATGCTATAGTGAAACCATTCTGAACAAGATCAATCAGAGTGAATGCTTTTCAGTCTCATCTTGCTGTAATTTGCTGCATCGATAGTGTTAAATCCAAGCGATATTTACTCAGGGGAAGGACAAAGGCTCTATCTCATGGCCTTATTTATGCAACCCGAACTCTTCCAGCCATAGAAGTTCCTGACTATGGTTTCAGTATTTTATGGACTTCTTTCTTTCTTCTTCCTTTTTAAATCCTGGAGGACGAAGCCAGAATGAAACAGTGCAGATGTCTATACAATCACAAGGGTCCTTGTTTCTGTGTCTATAAAAGTGCCTCATCCTGGTAAGGAGAGAACTGCCCCAGCTATGCAGGTATCAACCCTAAAACTTTATACTTCTGAAAAATAATGTAGTCTTTCCCCCATAATCTCTTACAATTTTGTAAAAAATTCTGTTAGTTTTAATGCCCTTTTTTCAGACAAAACAGTGCTTCCCTGGTGGTTCAAACGGTAAAGAATCTGCTCACAATGCGGGAGACTCGGGTTTGATCAGGAAGATCCCCTGGAGAAGGGAATAGCTACCTGCTCCAGTATTCTTGCCTGGAGAATTCCAAGGACAGAGGAGCCTGGTTGGTCTATGATCCATGGAGTCACAGTCAGACACGATTGAGCAACATTTTTTTTTTTTAGATGAAATATCCCAGAGCTTAGTATTCAGATTTCTTCACTATCTATATTCACTCAGTGTCAGCAGATAAGGTAGGGGCCCCTGAAGAAAAAGAATCAGACATAGATTTCTCGATATAAGAGAAACCATTTTTGGCCTAAACCTTGTTGTGATCTAAGCCTGCCACAATGTTTACCCTTAAACAGATCTCAATAGTAATCATCTTCAGGGAGTAAAAGAAAAAAAAAAAAAAACAACTATCACATGACAAGTAACAATAGCAAAGGTAAAAAATCAGTTGTAAGCTCCCAGTTTGGTTTCAGTAGTAAAGATTAGCCTGAAGCACTTTCTTTAGCTGATCTGCAGGAGTTAATTCTTCTCAGGAATTCAACCACCAGGTCAACAGGAACCTAACAGGAACCTGATGAACTTTTCTGACCTTCCTGGCTTCCATCAGCTAAAGCCCTGTTGACCTTTGCCCCAAATTAATGCTGAATTCTTCTCCGCTCAAGCCCCTCATGAATATGCATGTTCAGTTCAGTTCAGTTGCTCAGTCATGTCCAACTCTTTGTGATCCCATGCACTGCAGCACACCAGGCTTCTCTGTCCATCACCAACTCTTGGAGCTTACTCAAACTCGTCTCCATTGAGTTGGTGATGCCATCCAACCATCTTGTCCTCTGTTGGCCCCTTCTCCTCCCACCTTAAATCTTTCTCAGCGTCAGGGTATTTTCACTGAAGAAGTCAGTTCTTCGCATCAGGTGGCCAAAGTATTGGAGTTTTAGCTTCAGCATCAGTCCTTCCAATGAATATTCAGGACTGATTTCCTTTAGGATGCACTGGTTGAATCTCTTTCCAGTCCAAGGGACTCTCAAGAGTCTTCTCCAACACCACAGTTCAAAAGCATCAATTCTTCGGCGCTCAGCTTTCTTTATAGTCCAACTCTCACATCCATACACCACTACTGAAAAAACCATAGCTTTGACTAGATGGACCTTTGCTGGCAAAGTAACGGCTCTGCTTTTTAATATGCTGTCTAGGTTGGTCATAACTTTTCTTCCGAAGAGTAAGCTTCTTTTAATTTCATGTCTGCAGTCACCATCTGCACTGATTTTCGAGCCCCAAAATTAAAATCTGTGACTGTTTCCACTGTTTCCCCATCTATTTTCCATGAAGTGATGGGACCAGATGCCATGATATTAGTTTTCAGAATGTTGAGTTTCAAGCCAACTTTTTCAGTCTCTCCTTTCACTTTCATCCAGAGGCTCTTTAGTTCTTCTCCACTTTCTTCCATAAGGGTGGTGTCATCTGCATATCTGAAATTATTAATATTTCTCCCAGAAATCTTGATTCCAGCCTGTGCTTCATCCAGTCCAGCGTTTCTCATTGCTCAGGTCAAAACTAACCATCTTCATCTCCACTCTCACACCTTTCTCTTACATTCAGTCCATCAGCACATCTTGTTGGCGCTATCCTCAAAGTGTGTCAAGACTCACACCACACCTCAGCACTGCCATCGCCCTGTTTCAAGCTTCCACTGTCTCTTGCCTCTAGCCAGCTAATCTCTTCACTTTTATACTTTCCTCCTACATCTATTCTCAACACAGCGGTGAGGACAATCTTTATTAAAAAAACAAGTCAGATCATGCGATCCCTTTGCTCAAAATCCTGCGAAGACTGTCCATCTCTTTCAGAGTTAAAGTCAGAGCCCTTAGGCTTTCAGGCCGCATGTAATCTGCCCTGATCTCCCAATAGAATCCGAACCTGCCCTCTCACTTCCTCTTCCTGATCTCTCCTGCCTCCTTGCTTGCCACTTAGTATAATACTAAGCACACTCTCACTTAGAGGTGTTTGCACTCCTGATCTCTCTGTCTGGAAGCTCTGTGCTCAGGCATCTGCCTGGCTTTCTCTCTACCTTCTTTCAGGCCTTTGTTCAGATACCATTTCTCATTGAAACCTTCCTTGTAATTATGTAAATTACAGCTGCCCCCAAGCTCTACTTTCTGGCCTGCTCTGTCTTATCCTTTGCTTTTCATTTCTTCATAGTACTTATTAACGTCACCTGACATTCCATGTATTTTACTATTTACTTTCTATCTCCCCAGGGAAGGCTATTTACAATACAAAGTTGGCTATGCTTCTCTCACTGAAAGGCAGCATAACGTTCTGTTTATGATTCCAGGTTCTAGAGTCAGATTGCCTGGACTGAGCACTGGGTCTATCACTCAAGATTCTGTTCTTCTTTGCTGTTATTGTTTTAGTTGTGTCCAGCTCTTTTGTGACCCCATGGACTGTAGCCTGCCAGACTCCTCTGTCCATGGGGTTTTCCAGGCAAGAATACTGGAGTGGGCTGTCATTTCCTTCTCCAGGAGATCTTCCTGACCCAGGGATCGAACTCATGACTCCTGCATTGCAGGTGGGTTCTTTAGCACTGAGCCACCAGGGAAACCTCCCCTTGCTCACCTATAAAATGAGGATAGTAAAAGTAGGTTTCTCACAGCCTTGTAATAAGTTTGAAATAGGACAATTGCATATGAAGTGCTTAGAACAGTGCCTGGCACAGCGAAAATGTACAAATGATAATTAATAATAAAATTAATGATAAAAATGATAAATAATGATAAACCCTGCCTTGGTTCCAGGGCATGAAGGATAGGGCAGATATTTGGCAGTGTTTCCTTTTTGTTTCCCTTTTTATTCTTTTTAAGTGGCTGGTATTAATTTGGTAATTAGCGTGGATAAGTGCGTATTGACTCAAACAGCTTCATCCACCCTTAACACTCGGGCTCTAGTGTCTAGAGAATATTCAAGCAGAAATGTGGCTTCCTTGCTCCTTGGGGCAAATGGCAGAACACAGCTAACAGTAGCTCCTGAGTTTTATACATTTACAATCCAGGCAGTGAGAGGTGGCTTTAACTCTTTGGGGTCTCCAGTTCATTGGCCCATTAGCCCAACACAGGCCCGATGTCCACCCCCAGTCTAATCAATTATTGCGTAGACATGGAGCTGTGAAGACATAAAGGCATGGAGTCATCATGGGGCAGCTCCTACTGGCATAACATGGATGAAATGGGCAGAAGCAATTTCTGAAATAAAGGAAAGAGGAGAAAGAAATGTCACAGGTATCCACTGCAATGGTACGATATTATGGTGGAAAATATTTGAAGTTTTCCAGTGTTTATCAGATTTCATTCAAAATTGGCAAGATGTACCCATAACAGTTTTGTATATTTCAACTTCTTCAAATATACCCCTTAGCATGAGTATTCTAATTTCTTGAATGTTTTGCAGGTCAAATCCTGCTCTTTGAGAAAGATATACAATTGATTCAATAAGTTGGGTTTTTTGTTTGTTTATTTTTTCTCTTTATTCCTTTCTTCTGTATTTAGATTAGATAAAAACTGAAGCTACATCAGTAATTGTATGATTTGGAAGCTGATGTTTCTATATATTTTTGCTAATTAATGAACTTTAAAAATCTGAATTTTTGATAAATATAAATTAAGATTTACTAATATCTTTATGAGTCCATGCATTTGATGTCCAAGCCAGCTGAGCAAGTGTTGCAAAAGTATTGCAATTAAACAAAAACAAAAGTCAAACTACTTTCTCCCCTCTTAGAAAGTTTATAGACAATAAGTTATACTATTATATATATTATATGTTTCACCTTGCTCAACATGTACTTGTGTGTTCCTCCAAAAACACTACCAGACTGGAAGTTATCAGTCTCAGGATCTGGAAGCTACACTCTGTGACACTAGACAAGTTCCAATTGCTCTGGCTTCAGTTTTGTTTGTAAAATAAATTGATTCGAATAAGTCTAAGGGTCCTCCTGACTTCAAAAATCTCATTTTGCTAATGGTAGATCTCAGAGCAGGTGGGTAAACACTTATTTACAGGACTAACACTTACTCTAAAAGCATGAGAGTAAAAAGAGGAAAGAATCTTGAACTCCAAGATACAAACTGTTATCAAAGCAGAACTCAGTTCATTTGAAGTCGCTGCAGTTGGGAGAACAGTGCCTTAGCAGAATCCAGAGAGAGGCATCAGAGAAGGATTATTCAGGATCTGGAAGGTCTGCAGGGCTGCCCAGGTGGCTCAGGGGGAGAGAACCAGCCTACCATACCACAAACACAGAGGAGTGGGTTTGATCCGGGCGTCGGGAAAATCCTTTGGAGGGGAAAATGGCAAGCCACGCCAGTATTTTTGCCTGGGAAGCCCCGTGGACAGAGCTTCCTGGCACACTTGGAGTTGCAAGTAGACACGACTGAGCACAAGCACGCACGGGGCTCTGGATTCAAGGGATTATGGCTGGTGTTTCAACGTGGGCGGCAGATTGTGATTGGGCTATTTTGTGAAATAAAACTTTAGGATTGGTGGGCACAGTGAGGTGAGATGAGTCTTCATAAATAAACGATGGTTTGATGAGGGAGACTGTTGTCTCAGATAAACTGATTTGCAGTGATTTCCTGAAGCAAACAGTGGAGTTGTTTATTGACTTATGGTTTTATCTTCTCTGAGCAAAGTTTCCTGGAACAAGTATCTGTCATGTTGACACAGGTGGTCTCAGTTTTTAGTTATATCATACTGATGCAGGTGGCCGCAGCTCTCAGGAACTTTTTAAGTTGATGAACAAAGTAGCTGGTAACAGAGAAATGTTTGATGAAAACTCTACTCCTGGCTCTTGAGTTTCATATTCATGTGTTCAACTTCCTCCTTGACAGTTCTTCTTGAATGTATTATATAGTTCTCAAATTCCATGCAAAATAAATAAATTGCAAAGAAACCTCTCCTTGATATTCCCCATTTCAAGAAACGGCATCACTACTTACACAGCTCAGTCAAAACCCGAGGCGCCTCTTTTGTCCTCATACCTCCCACGTAAGTCTTGTTGGTTGGAACTCCAGAATACGTACCAAATTCAACCACTTAATATCTTCAGTGTTACAACTAATTCAAGCCATCATTATCTCTGGCCCAGGCACAGATTCATCACATAAAATGTCATGCCAGTCCTTCCTTTTACAAGAAATACGCATGTTGATTCCCATGTCAGGGGCCCTTGTACTCGTCTCTCCTGTGGAGACCACTGTTCCTCCAGATTTTCTCATAGCTCCTTCTCATTGATGAGATCCTTATCATTGGGAGCCTTTATTTCTTTAGAGATGACTTTTCTGAATCACCCTAACTAAAGTTGTCCTCTCCCTGCCGATTCACATTGCCATATTTTAATTATTTACTTTATTTGCCATATCCTTCTCCAGGGGATCTTCCCGACCCAGGGATTGAACCCGGGTCTCCCACATTGTAGGCAGCTGCTTTACCATCTGAGCCATCAGGAAAGTCTATTTATTTTATAGTAGTTAGCAATTTCTGAAACTTTATTTTTCTACATTTTGTTTCCTATTTCTTGTCTGTCTGTATCCACTGAACATAAATTCCATCAGAGTAGAGATCCTACCTCCTAGATACCAGGCCTTGTATGCCCACTACCTTGAACAGAACTTGGCATATAGTAGAGTCTCAAGAAATAATTTTAAAAGATTCAGGAAAACATTTCCAGCAAAAGAACAGATGAATAAATGGAAGTATGTATTAATATATTAATTATTTTAAAAGTAATAATCATTTAGTGATAATATAGTCAAAGATGCTAAGTGTGTAATTGCTCTGCATTAATAGTGTAACATATTTAGTTAGTCTCATCACTTAAATTATGCTTGTCTCCACCTTTCATTCAGTGAATCCCAATGTTAAGCAATGACATTTGTTTCGTGATAGAACTGAGTACCATCTGATTCATAATTGGTATTTTTACTGGACTACTTAAACAGGCAAGAAAAGGAGAATGGTTAGTGATGAGAGGTTCAGAGAACATCTAAATGGCTAACTAAGTAGCTCAGAGCTAAAATAAACATCACTAGGGAAGCTTGACTTAAAACTTAAAAACTTCTCTGACTTAACTGTACTCATGTGTTTCTTTATGCAGTAGCTAAATGTTAAAACAACTTTCTGGGGTTTTGCAAATATATTTAAAATGCTATTTCTTTATATCATAATAGCAAAATTAAATTAAATAGCAAAGTTCATTAAAAACAAAATATACTAATTTTTAAATATACTCTATTCATGAAACATAAGGAAAGCTGGTTTTCACTTGATGGGGACGGGGTAGGTTTAAGGCAATACTCTGGGAAGTAACCCCCTGCTATGGTCTAATGTTACTGAGTTACATGAGTCAAAAAGCATTGTATCATAGTATGAGGAAGCAAATGTTAGTGAGAGCTTAGGAAATAATAATAAAGATGGGTCTGAAAGAGCTGATGGAGAATTCTGGAAACTTGTCTACTTCATAGATGCTTCCATAGATTGAGAGCGTATGTTTTAAACCACAAAATCAGGCCAGAAACTCCTTAACAAATATGAATTGAGCATCTACTCTCTACCTGGCACTGAGCTGGTGATGAAAACATAAAAATTAAGGGGGTGGGGGGAAAGCTATATACTTTGCCTTTCAAGTTTGTGTGTGTGTGTTCAGTCGCTAAGTTGTGTCAGACTCTGCGGCCCCATGGACTGTAGCCTGCCAGGCTCCCCTGTCCATGGGATTTCCCAGGAAAGACTACTGGAGCAGACTGCCAAAATTTCCTTCTCCAGGGGATCTTCCTGACCCACGTATCCATCCCGCATCACCTGTGTCTCCTGCATTGTCTGGTGAGTTCTTTACCACTGAGCCACCTGGGAAGTTCCCTTCAAATTCTTATTAAGTGACCTACAGAGATGAAGATATAAATGGGGTCCAAGTCACCTAAGGCTCTTGTCCCAACCTCAGAGGTTTGCACTCTATTCTGAAGACAACGAAAAGCTGTTGAAGGATTTAAGTGGCAGAGTGGTACAACTAGCTTTCCATTTTACAAAGAATATTAGATCTGTCAAAATTTTAGAGGATGTTTGTGGTTAGGAGGTTGGTAGTGGAGGTTAGAGGCAAAGAAATGGAGAAATCCTTTAGAAGGCTGCAGCAGCAAACCAAGCAAAGAGTTAAAGGTGGCCAGAACTAAGGTAGCTGCACTAGAGATGGAGACAGACAGGCCAAAATCCTACTCAGTTCAGTTCAGTTCAGTTGCTCAGTCGTGTCCAACTCTCTGCGACCCCATGAATCGTAGCACGCCAGGCCTCTCTGTTCATCACCATCTCCCGGAGTTCACTCAGACTCACATCCATCAAGTCCGTGATGCCATCCAGCCATCTCATCCTCTGTCGTCCCCTTCTCCTCCTGCCCCCAATCCCTCCCAGCATCAGAGTCTTTTCCAATGAGTCAACTCTTCACATGAGGTGGCCAAAGTACTGGAGTTTCAGCTTCAGTATCATTCCCTCCAAAGAAATCCCAGGGCTGATGTCCTTCAGAATGGACTGGTTGGATCTCCTTGCAGTCCAAGGGACTCTCAAGAGTCTTCTCCAACACCACAGTCCAAAAGCATCAATTCTTCGGCGCTCAGCCTTCTTCACAGTCCAACTCTCACATCCATACATGACTACTGGAAAAACCATAGCCTTGACTAGACGGACCTTAGTTGGCAAAGTAATGTCTCTGCTTTTGAATATACTATCTACATTGGTCATAACTTTCCTTCCAAGGAGTAAGCATCTTTTAATTTCATGGCTGGAATCACCATCTGCAGTGATTTTGGAGCCCCCAAAATAAAGTCTGACACTGTTTCTACTGTTTCCCCATCTATTTCCCATGAAGTGATGGGACCAGATGCCATGATCTTCATTTTCTGAATGTTGAGCTTTAAGCCAACTTTTTCACTCTCCTCTTTCACTTTCATCAAGAGGGCTTTTTAGCTCCTCTTCACTTTCTGCCATAAGGATGGTGTCATCTGCATATCTGAGGTTATTAATATTTCTCCCGGCAATTAGGATTCCAGCTTGTGTTTCTTCCAGTCCAGTGTTTCTCATGATGTACTCTGCATATAAGTTAAATAAGCAGGGTGACAATATACAGCCTTGACATACTCCTTTTCCTATTTGGAACCAGTCTGTTGTTCCATGTCCAGTTCTAACTGTTGCTTCCTGACCTGCATACAGATTTCTCAAGAGGCAGGTTAGGTGTTCTGGTATTCCCATGTCTTTCAGAATTTTCCACAGTTTATTGTGATCCACACAGTCAAAGGCTTTGGCATAGTCAATAAAGCAGAAATAGATGTTTTTCTGGAACTTCTTGCTTTTTCGATGATCAGCGGATGTTGGCAATTTGATCTCTGGTTCCTCTGCCTTTTCTAAAACCAGCTTGAACATCAGGGAGTTCACGGTTCACGTATTGCTGAAGCGTGGCTTGGAGAATTTTGAGCACTACTTTACTAGCATGTGAGATGAGTGCAATTGTGTGGTAGTTTGAGCATTCTTTGGCATTTCCTTTCTTTGGGATTGGAATGAAAACTGACCTTTTCCAGTCCTGTGGCCACAGCTGAGTTTTCCAAATTTGCTGGCATATTGAGTGCAGCACTTTCACAGCATCATTTTTCAGGATTTGAAACAGGATATGGAATTAACAGTGTTACCCGTCGCCAACGGGTTGGTGACTTCTCAGTGGGTCCTTTGCCCAGAGTTGCAAATATCAAGTAAAAAAAGCAAAAACCAGTTTCAGAATGAAAGAGCAGAAGCTTCGTTCCTTCATCAGGGAATGAAGAAGGGAGAGTTTATACTAGAAAAACACCTCTTCCCCAAGATGAGAGGAACAAGGGACTTTTAAGAGATAGTGGGAGGCAGACAAGTTATCCGCATTCTAGAAAAGGGGCAGAGAGTTCCAGGGGCAGAGGAAGTCCACTGGGGCGGGTGCAGCCTTCCATGCTTCTCCACACGCGGCAGGATCTGCGCCTAGCCGGCTATAAGAATCCTCGCCTTTGGCAGAGATCTTAGCATAGTGATGAAGCAAAGGTAGATTTCAGCACCTTCAGGGCTCATCTGTACAGGTGTTCCTGCGGTCAAGTCAGAACCAGTCCAGGTCAGTTGACCGCAGCATATCTCTTAAGGTACAGCTGTGAAACATCGTTGACAACTACCAGGAGCCTTGGAAACCCATACATAGATAAATCAAGCCAGACCCTTTAGCTCTCAGGGGCTGGTATGGGTGACAGAGTAACTCAGTGAATGGTTTCATAAAAGAAAGTGCAGAGTTACAGAAAGGAAGGAGTCAGGGTTGCGACTGGTTCGACAAAGAGAAAATGAAAAGCTTGTCCAAAAGATGTGTTTTATTTTATTTTTTTGAAGTTTTATACCATGTATGCTTTTGATGTAATGTTTATTCCAAACAAGCATTTTAAAGAAATCTCGATTGTATTAATTTTTTCCCCCAAATTTACTACTGTAAATTGTGTTTGAGATTAGAAGTCAGCAAACAGTGAGAAGGGAACTTTTCTTAATTACAAGCTTCCTTATCATTCTATTTAAGATTTTGGAGTAAATTAATTAACATGTTTACAAAAAGACTGGTAAAGCTACCTGTATTTTATGTTTGTACACCAAGTAAACTCTTTGTGGTTGGCAAATACTTAATTCTTAAAATTTAAAAAAATGCTCTGGAAAAAAAAATGCTCTGAATGTGAGTCATAGGTAGTAGTGATGAGGCCATGCACACTGGTTTATACAGACAAACTCTAAATTATTCATATTAGAAATCTCTTTAAATTATCATATTCTAAGACATGATATGTCTCCAATGACCGTTATATCTACTACTGCAGGCAGGAATCCCTTAGAACAAATGGAGTAGCCATCATGATCAACAAAAGAGTCCGAAATGCAGTACTTGGATGCAGTCTCAAAAACGACAGAATGATCTCCATTTATTTCCAAGGCAGACCATTCAATATCACGGTTATCCAAGTCTATGCCTGAACCAGTAATGCTGAAGAAGCTGAAGTTGAACAGTTCTATGAAGACCTACAAGACCTTTTAGAACTAACACCCAAAAAAGATGTCCTTTTCATTATAGGGGACTGGAATGCAAAAGTAGGAAGTCAAGAAACACCTGGAGTAACAGGCAAATTTGGCCTTGGAATACGGAATGAAGCAGGGCAAAGGCTAATAGATCTTTGCCAAGAGAACACACTGGTCATAGCAAACACCCTCTTCCAACAACACAAGAGAAGACTCAACATATGAACACCAGATGGTCAACACCCAAATCAGATTGGTTATATTCTTTGCAGCCAAAGGTGGAAAAGCTGTATACAGTCAGCAAAAACAAGACCAGGAGCTAACTGTGGCTCAGATCATGAACTCCTTATTGCCAAAATCAGACTTAAATTGAAGAAAGTGGGGAAAACCACTAGACCGTTCAGGTATGACCTGAATCAAATCCCTTACGATTATACAGTGGAAGTGAGAAATAGATTTAAGGGATTAGATCTGATAGACAGAGTGCCTGATGAACTATGGACAGAGGTTTGTGACATTGTACAGGAGACAGGGATCAAGACCATCCCCAAGAAAAAGAAAAGCAAAAAGGCAAAATGGCTGTCTGAGGAGGCCTTAAAAATAGCTGTGAAAAGAAGAGAAGCAAAAAGCAAAGGAGAAAAGGAAAGATATACCTATTTGAATGCAGAGTCCCAAAGAATAGCAAGAAGAGATAAGAAAGCCTTCCTCAGTGATCAGTGCAAAGAAATAGAGGAAAACAACAGAATGGGAAAGACTAGAGATCTCTTCAAGAAAATTAGAGATACCAAGGGAATATTTCATGAAAGGTGAGCTCAATAAAGGACAGAAATGGTATGGACCTAACAGAAGCAGAAGATATTCAGAAGAGGTGGCAAGAATACACAGAAGAACTGTGCAAAAAAGATCTTCACAACCCAGATAATCACAATGGTGTGATCACACACCTAGAGCCAAACATCCTGGAATACGAAGTCAAGTGGGCCTTAGAAAGCATCACTACAAACAAAGCTAGTGGAGGTGATGGAATTCCAGTTGAGCTATTTCAAATCCTAAAAGATGATGCTGTGAAAGTGCTGCACTCAATATGCCAGCAAATTTGGAAAACTCAGGAGTGGCCACAGGATTGGAAAAGGTCAGTTTTCATTCCAACCCCAAAAAAAGGCAATGCCAAAGAATGCTCATTTGCACTCATCTCACACGCTAGTAAAGTAATGCTCAAAATTCTCCAAGCCAGGCTTCAGCAATACGTGAACCGTGAACTTCCAGATGTTCAAGCTGGTTTTAGAAAAGGCAGAGGAACCAGAGATCAAATTGCCAACATCCACTGGATCATTGAAAAAGCAAGAGAGTTCCAGAAAAACATCTACTTCTGCTTTATTGACTATGCCAAAGCCTTTCACTGTGTGGATCACAACAAACTATGGAAAATTCTGAAAGAGATGGGAATACCAGATCATGTGACTGGCCTCTTGAGAAATCTGTATGCAGGTCAGGAAGCAACAGTTAGAACTGGACATGGAACAACAGACTGGTTCCAAATCAGGAAAGGAATACATCAAGGCTGTATATTGTCACCCTGCTTATTTAACTTATATGCAGAGTACATCATGAGAAACGCTAGGCTGGAAGAAGCACAAGCTGGAATCAAGATTGCCAGGAGAAATATCAATAACCTCAGATATGCAGATGACACCACCCTTATGACAGAAAGCGAACAAGAACTAAAAAGCCTCTTGATGAAAGTGAAAGAGGAGAGTGAAAAAGTTGGCTTAAAGCTCAACATTCAGAAAATGAAGATCATGGCATCTGGTCCCATCCCTTCATGGGAAATAGATGAGGAAACAGTGGAAACAGTGTCAGACTTTATTTTTGGGGCTCCAAAATCACTGCAGATGGTCATTCCAGCCATGAAATTAAAAGACGCTTACTCCTTGGAAGGAAAGTTATGACCAACCTAGATAGCTTATTAAAAACCAGAGACGTTACTTTGCCAACAAAGGTCCATCTAGTCAAGGCTATGGTTTTTCCAGTGGTCATGTATGGATGTGAGAGTTGGACTGTGAAGAAAGCTGAGCGCCGAAGAACTGATGCTTGTGAACTGTGGTGTTGGAGAAGACTCTTGAGAGTCCCTTGGACAGCAAGGAGATCCAACGAGTCCATCCTAAAGGAAATCTGTCCTGAACATACATTGGAAGGACTGATGTTAAAGCTGAAGCTCCAATACCTTGGCCACCTGATGTGAAGAACTGACTCATTTGAAAAGACCCTGAAGCTGGGAAAGATTGAAGACAGGAGGAGAAGGGGACGACAGAGGATGAGATGGCTGGATGGCATCACCGACTCAATGGACATGAGTTTGAGCACACTCCGGGAGTTGGTGATGGACAGGGAGGCCTGGCGTGCTGCAGCCCATGGGGTTGCAAAGAGTCGGACACGACTGAGCGACTGGCCTGAAGAACGTAATCTTCATATTTGCATTGTGTGCATGCGTGTCCAACCCTTTGTGCTGCTGTGGACTGTAGCCTGCCAGGCTCCTCTGTCCATGAGATCCCCAGGGAAGAATACTGGAGTTGGTTGCCATGGCCTCCTGCAGGGATCTTCCTGATCCGGGGATTGAACCCATGTCTCTTAAGTCTCCTGCATTGGCAGGTGGGTTCTTTACCACTAGTGCCAGCAGGAAGCCCTGAGACTGAGCCACTGAACTGAACTGAACTGAAGGAGTTGCC
The DNA here is from genome assembly GCF_001704415.2 of Capra hircus. Classification (NCBI taxonomy): domain Eukaryota; kingdom Metazoa; phylum Chordata; class Mammalia; order Artiodactyla; family Bovidae; genus Capra; species Capra hircus. Next base: position 5,927,334 of record NC_030812.1, read on the forward strand.
TTCCTTATGGATGTTGGCATGTCCAAAACCTGCAGTATGGGCCGACAGGCTCGAGACCCAGGAGAGAGGATGGTGCACATAAAGCCTAAGGACAGTCTGTTGGAGAATTTTCTCTTGCTCAGGGAGGCTAGTCTTTTTGTTCTATTCAGGCCTTCAGCTGATTGGATGAGACCCACCCACATTATGGAAGGTAATCTGTGTTCATGCATGTAAACATTAATTGCATTCAAAAACACTCTCCAATTTGACACATAAAATTAACCATCACAACAGAGTTCAGGGATTAGGATTTGGACATTTTGATGCATGGCAATTATTCTGCCTACCAGAAGTGTCTCTCTTGATATCCACATTCTGACCTGTGTGCTAACTACTTAATCTCTGAAAGCAAGCTATCCCAGTCTCTGCTTATAAGGAACTCACATTTGCAGAAGAGGACACGTAAATTGATAAGTACAATACAATAGAGTAGGTGTAATGATACAGCTATGTAGTATGTCGTGGTGATACAGAAGAGAGGCATGCAGTTCAGCTTGGGGGTGGGAAGTGCAGGTGGAGAAGGTGGGGGTAAAGAAGAAAGCTTCCCAAAAGGGACGATGTTTAAGCTGAATTGTTAAAAATATGTGGGAGTTTAAAAAGGGAAAAGGCGTTGCAGGCAGAGGAGGCAACCTGAGCACAGAGAAGTAACGATTCCACTGATTCTATCCTCAACTAGTAACTTTCCCATTTTAACTTGTAATAACTTGAAGTTCTTTTTTCTGTAAGGAAAGAGCATGTTGTCCAGAGAACTCAAGGCCCCAGCTCTCCTGGAAATTATATTTCTAAGTGTAAATGAATACAGTGGCATTTAGCTGTGAATACATGTCTTTGCGGTGTGGTGGGCACTACTGGATACTGACTAAACCACCATCTGGCCTCTGTTTCCTCCTAACAAATCCAGTTTTAGTTCAGAGAGGTGGTGGCAGTATACTCAGGGAAGGTGAGTCCCTTCTTAGTCCCAGGGGACAATTCGTGAGTGTTCTAACTCAGTGGGAATATCCATTCCTTTCTGTTGTGATTGCTTTAAGGAAGTCATATGACATAGTTGTGGCCACTGAGGAACAAAAGAGAAAAGAAGTTAGGTGGGGCACTTCTGGAAAAGATTTTCCTTCCTCACGGAAAGAGAGATACATGAGAGAAGCTCTTAGCTCTTCTATCTTGCTTGCTTTTTGACTTTGTTGTTTGAGACTGTGAGGGTTGGAGCTGAGGCAGCTATTTTGTTACCATGAAGAACATGTTATGACATACCAAACATGCCAACAGCAAGATGAAGAGAGCCTGGAACCTAAGTGACATCACTGAGCAGCTGGACTAAAGGTGCTGGATGGAGGCCAGATCAGACTGCATGCTGGGTGCCTTTTAGAGGTTATCTTGCAGGATACTCAAACTGCGCTATCTAGATTAATGCCTTCTACATTATTTATGAAAGAATATTTGTCTTTGTAGCTTTTCATAGTCTAATGGGCCAGACTCCAGGAGAATGTAAGGAAATGAAAGAGAAGTCCATCCTGAGAGAAGATTTATTTATTTCAAACAGTTTCTAAGGCCTTTCTATAAAGGACTAAGCTTTGTACTTATAAATCGAGAGAAATACACTAACCTAACGTTCTATCTGCCTTTCTCCTCCAATTTTTGGAACTCTCTTGTTCTGATCATTTCTTAGATATTAAGGAAACTCTTTTGCTTATAGAATTTTTGTACATGACCATTATATTAGAAAGATTTCAACTGTATACAAAATTGCTGTTTTTAAGGACATACAGAGATGTTTAAATTTAGAAACAATATGGTTCATTCTTCCTTTTGATCATAAATTTTGATTTATATTTCTTCACAACAAATGACATCTTCCCTGAGATTCTCTAAAAAGTATGAGGTTTATGTACACACATCTTTACAATCATGAATTTCACTGGTGTGAGTTAACAAATTGACAAATAGAGAATAAATAAAAGAACTAGAAAATATATTTCAAACTAAAATGAGTATTCCATTCGGCACCTCTTGTTATTTTTTAAACTGTTTTACTACCATTAAAGTACAGTAAGTGGGCTGAGCTGTTACTGTGCATGCTTGCATTACATATTGATTTATAGCACATGGAAGTAGCAATTATCCTCACTGCTGCGAAGTGCTTGTGCTCTGCTCACTCGACATGCAAACACTTCAAATTACAGTACATTAAGATGTCAATGACAAAAGGGAACATTCTAAAAATAAACTGATTTTTAAGCATTTTATAAAATGACTAACTCTTTCTTTGCCAGGGAGCACATACTCCGCATTTCTTCAGATGCTTCTTAGAAACTCCTGTGAAACAAAGAGACACACTTCTAATTATTCTTCCTTGGTGGGTTAGTTTCAAGAAATAGCGTCTCCCTGATTCTTTGGCATTCGTTATTGTAGAATTAGACTTGCTTTACAGACAAGGATAAAACTTGGATAACAAGGATAAATGAATGCATACGTTGCTGATTTTCCTGACAGCCTTTTCATTTCCATTTCTGGTTAAAGCCAGACACTGATCTCATATCTTTAAGCAGAAACTTCGTGATTCCCAGTTCGCATTCATGATATGAAGTAAACGTTCAAAAAGCACCACTTCCATGTGTCCATAGTGTCACTTGACCATGACTTTGCCCCCCTGATAGCACATTTTCTCTGAAGTGTCTGTGTATGAGTAAAACATTTCACTACCATTTTTAGAGTCTTCTGAAGCCTAATAGATTTGACAAAACACTCCCTTTTCTGGATGACTTATGAAAATATTGTTTAAGGCAAGCCTGATCCCTGCTGAGCTCAACATTTTGGATTACCTTACTCAGAGAAGAGCTTTAGGAATTTGTTCTTTCAACAAATATTTATTGAGTGTCTGTGATGGGATGGATACTAGAGCTACATCAATGACCAAGACTAAGCTGGTTCTCTGTTTTGCATTTCAGACAAGGAGGGGACAATTTCAGACAATTTCAGCCTGGAGGGGAGGGGATGGGGATGAGCCATGCGTAAGGGAAAGAAAACGACTTGTGTTAACTAAGGGCCTCTGTGCCAGCTCATGTACTGATTACTATCCATGTATGCTCACACACAGTTTCCTCACGGAAACTCTATGCAGAATGTATTTTTATAATTATCCACATTTCACCAATGATACACTGGGACTTAGAGGAATTTCTAACTTGCTCAAGACTGAAGAGCTTATTTATAAGCAGCAGAGCTAGGAATTCAACCCCAGCTTCCCTGAATTCAAACTCTTCCACTCAAACACTATGCCAAAATGCCTCTCTATAATCTCGAGGGGATATCTACCAATAAAAGAAAACAGACTTTGTTTTTTCTTACTTGAAAATAAGATGTTTCCTTCATATTTGAGTTGACGTACTTTCTCTATGCACTTGGCAACCTGATTGGCTGTCTTTGGGCTCAAGTGTTATTCTGTCTCACTGTTAGCAAGTGGGTTGTCATTTTAAAATAAGCCAACCAGAGAGGCCTCTGGTATGCAGATGAGATACATGCATACATATAAAATTATACACACACATACACATTTAGTGTGTGTGTGTAACTGGTGGCTCAGATGGTAAAGAATCTGCCTAAAATGTGGGAGACCCAGGTTCAATCCCTGGGTCAGGAAGATTCCCCTGGAGAAGGAAATGGCAGCCCACTCCAGTATTATTGCCTGGAGAATCCCATGGACAGAGGAGCCTGGCGGGCTACAGTCGATAGGGTTGCAAAGAGTCAGACACAACTTTGGAAAATGTCAACAGTAGGTGTAAACGAAAGGAGAAGTTTTGAAAAGATATAAAAACAAACAAAAAATCAAATGAAATGCTAGAAGTGAAAAATCTGATGTAAATTACAAAGAACAAAGGCAATCTGGAGATTGCCTTTAAGTGGAGAAAATAGTCACTGAACTTGAAGACATTTAGGTCACTAGACATCACTCAAATGAAAACACAAATGGAAAAGAGAGATTAAAATAAAAAAAGATTCCAACAACTAAGTCCTTTGGAACAATACCAATTATCTAAAACATATAATTGGAGCCCAAGAAAGAGAGATGAAAAAGTAGAATAATTTCTAATAAATTTTCCAAAATATTTTAAAGACATCAACTCACAGAACCAAGAAACTCAGTAAACTATAAGCAACATAAATACAAAGAAAACACATATATGAGTATTATAGTCTAACTATAGACATCTTGGAATGTGAAGTCAAGTGGGCCTTAGAAAGCATCACTACGAACAAAGCTAGTGGAGGTGATGGAATTCCAGTTGAGCTGTTTCAAATACTGGAAGATGATGCTGTGAAAGTGCTGCACTCAATATGCCAGCAAATTTGGAAAACTCAGCTGTGGCCACAGGACTGGAAAAGGTCAGTTTTCATTCCAATCCCAAAAAAAGGCAATGCCAAAGAATGCTCAAACTACCACACAATTGCACTCATCTCACATGCTAGTAAAGTAATGCTCAAAATTCTCCAAGCCACGCTTCAGCAATACGTGAACCGTGAACTCCCTGATGTTCAAGCTGGTTTTAGAAAAGGCAGAGGAACCAGAGATCAAATTGCCAACATCCGCTGGATCATCGAAAAAGCAAGAGAGTTCCAGAAAAACATCTATTTCTGCTTTATTGACTATGCCAAAGCCTTTGACTATGTGGATCACAATAAACTGTGGAAAATTCTGAAACAGATGGGAATACCAGACCACCTGACCTGCCTCTTGAGAAATCTGTATGCAAGTCAGGAAGCAAAAGTTAGAACTGGACATGGAACAACAGACTGGTTCCAAATAGGAAAAGGAGTACATCAAGGCTGTATATTGTCACCCTGCTTATTTAACTTCTATGCAGAGTACATCATGAGAAACGCTGGACTGGAAGAAACACAAACTGGAATCAAGATTGCTGGGAGAAATATCAATAACCTCAGATATGCAGATGGCACCACCCTTATGGCAGAAAGCAAAGAGGAACTAAAAAGCCTCTTGATGAAAATGAAAGAGGAGAGTGAAAAAGTTGGCTTAAAGCTCAACATTCAGAAAATGAAGATCATTTCATCTGGTCCCATCACTTTATGGGAAATAGATGGGGAAACAGTAGAAACAGTGTCAGACTTTATATTTTTGGGCTCCAAAATCACTGCAGATGGTGACTGCAGCCATGAAATTATAAGATGCTTACTCTTTGGAAGAAAAGTTATGACCAACCTAAATAGTATATTCAAAAGCAGAGACATTACTTTGCCGACTAAGGTCCATCTAGTCAAGGCTATGGTTTTTCCAGTGGTCATGTATGGATGTGAGAGTTGGACTGTGAAGAAGGCTGAGCACCAAAGAATTGATGCTTTTGAAGTGTGGTGTTGGAGAAGACTCTTGAGAGTTCCTTGGACTGCAAGGAGATCCAACCAATCCATTCTGAAGGAGATCAACCCTGGGATTTCTTTGGAAGAAATGATGCTACAGCTGAAGCTCCAGTACTTTGGCCACCTCATGCGAAGAGTTGACTCATTGGAAAAGACTCTGATGCTGGGAGGGATTGGGGGCAGGAGGAGAAGGGGATGACAGAGGATGAGATGGCTGGATGGCATCACGGACTCAATGGACGTGAGTCTGAGTGAATTCCGGGAGATGGTGATGGACAGAGAAGCCTGGCGTGCTGCGATTCATGGGGTCGCAAAGAGTCGGACACGACTGAGCGACTGAACTGAACTGACAGTATTTTTTAAGTGCTTAAAGAGAGAAAGTCACCCAGATGATTTTTTAAAAAGAAATACAAAGTAAAAACATTTTTAGATAGAAGATGAGAGAATTTGCTGACAACTGATCTAAACTACAGGAAATAGTAAAATAAAGTCTTTGGTCTAATTGGAAATAATATCAGATAAAAGCCAGACCAGCAGGAAAGCTTATTATATTAAAAATTTTTTCCTTACTTTATATATGTATATATAAAATGTATACTTCATAGATAGATAGATACAAATTATAATAACTTGCAAAAACTGCCAAGAAAATATGGAAAATAGGGTCCCATTTCTAGGACAAGAAATGGCCACACAGTAAATTCACAGAATGGGCCTCCCTGGTTCCGCGGTTAAAGCTCTGCCTAGCAGTGCAGGAGATGTGGGCTCACTCCTGAGTCAAGAAGATGCCCTGGAGGAGGAAATGGCGACCCACTCCAGTTTACCTGGAACCTTGCCTGGAAAATTCCACGGATGTAAGAGCCCCGCAGGCTACAGTCCATGGAGTCACAAAAGAGTCAGACACAACTCAGCAACTAAACAACAATGACAGTTTACAGAATGCTAGGAAGAGTGGCATGGAGTCATTACGAATGCAACTTGGGTGCTGAGGGAGCGCCCTCAGCCCAGAACCCTGAATTCCAGAAAGGATTGGCTCAAACCCTCCATTTGCATGCCTTAAGTTCTTCTATGCTCCGCATGGTAGCATCTACCTCTTTACTTCTGCTGAGACAATGACTCAAGCTGGGCCATTGCCCACGCTCTCTGTTCCCCTCTCCCATTCCAAAATTGCCTTGTACAAAAGGCTGTATCCAGCAACAGAAATTTTACTGAAGATAGGAGGCTGCATATCCCACTTCAAAAAACTGAAAATTTAGACCATTCCTGCTCTGAAATGTTCCTTGTGTATCCTGCTGCCAAGGTTTTCTCACTGGCGTCCTCACCCATGTACCACTCAGCCTTCCACCATCACGTAAGCTTCTCTCTTTGTCCTGACGCCTTTCTCATCCTTTTCTATTTTCTTTTCTGTTCTCTCTCTAGAGCTGAATCAAAATTTTCTGATGTTCTCATGCAGACAAGTTTAACCACTTTTCTCATTGCTTTGACTCCTGTCCAATCTCACATTCATCCCAGAACAGCTTTGTTGCATAACTCCAGGGGCCCCACTTACTTTGTCATCCATGTAAATGGTGTTCCCTAGAGTTGTGCAGTGCAGGGCAGAGTAGCAGTATGTGGCAGCCTGACCTTCACTTCATTAAGGTAGTTTCTTAAGCAAAGGCTGTTCTGGTGTCAGCTGTTTCGCTAATAATCTCCCACCTACATTACATAAAAGACCTACAAAATTTGTTCAGAAGATTGAACAAGTGGAAAGCTATGCTATACATTGGATGGGAAGTCTAATGTAAAAATGTCCAAGTGTCATCAGTTCTAATTAAGATATCAACAGGTTCTTCCTTTTTTGAAATATGACATAATGTTTATGCATTTGAATAACTGAACAGGAGAGAATAGCAAAACAATTAATCTTCTGGAAACAATGAGAACAAACATTAGACCCTATAATGATTCACTAACACGTGTAACTGTCATCTGTATAGTCACCAAATTAGCCAGTTTCCCATAGAGATAACTGGTTACTGTTGTGGACATCATAGCTCAGTTGGTAAAGAATCTGCCTGTGATGAAGGAGACCTGGGTTCAACCTGGGAAGATTCCCTGGAGAAAGGAAAGTCTACCCACTCCAATATTCTGGCCTGGAGAATTCCTTGGACCCAAAGAGTTGGATGCAACTGAGCGACTTTCACTTACTTAACTTTGTGGACATCCAAAGCATCTCTTTTCCCTTCTTTCAATAACGTCTTCCCCTTCTTCAGATACAGGTCATCACCACCCAACTATGCATCCCATATGGTTTTGTGAAGCTGCCAATCATAGGACCCCACTCCCTGGCCTAACGGTGGACACAGACAGGACCAAGCAGAGTGTAATATCTTCTTGACCATGATGGTTGGTCCAGGGATAGGTAAGTGAGTCAAGCCACTTGGAATTTTCCCTGGAAATATTCAAAATGAAGCTGAAAAAATATCTCCTTTTCTGGGAAAGATAACTGGGATGATATAAGCTCCAAACTGCTGGCAGACAGGCTTTTCTGCCAGTGGAAAAAAAGCCCATCTGTTATAGGAGAGAATGGAGCCAAGTAGAAGTAAGTCAACATGAGCGACGGAGTGAACAAGAAAGAAAATCCTGATGGTACTGAGTCCCAGTTTGAATTTGTGAAGCTCCAGAACCTATCTGGTTCCTGAAGGTCTTCTGTCAAATCTCAACATTTTCCTAGTATATTTCTAACAATGCAGACATAGCTATAGAGATATAACTGTGGGGAATATTTGGCCTTCCTCTGCCCACCTCTCTCCTGGTTACCCCACTCAGAGGAGGAAAGGAAGAGATACCACCCCGATTAGTTAGGACCCCAGACACATTGAGGGTTATGACTTATTATTGGATGATTTCACTCTTAGCTAGGGATGGTGATTATGGTGGGGATGGCATGGTGGTGACAAGAGGGCTCATCTTTGTAATAAGAGCACAGCAATAGCACTGCTCCTGGGTGTGCCGGAAAGTGCCCGGATGTCCTGAAGTTATCCTAGTTGTGATTTTCCTCTGCAGGCGAGGTGGGGCTCAGTGTCTGGGAAAAGGAGATGGTATAGCACTCATAGCTGGTATGGAATAATAGAATCCGAGCAGACAAACTGCATGAGTTATTCTACACAAACTCTAAGGGAGTTTTACAAGGGTGGAACTCCCCTTTCCTGGGAACACTGGGACTTCTTACCGGGGCAGAATCTGGGCATTCTATCTTAGCTTTAAGCTGAATCCAGTTGCATTCTCAGGGTTATCATTGAACTCAGGTGACGTGTGTGCGTTCAGTTGTGTCCAACTCTTTGTAACCCCAAGGACTGTAGCCCACCAGGCTCCTCTGTCCATGGAGTGTTCCAAGCAAAACTATTGCAGTGGGTTGCCATTTCCTACTCTAGGGATCTTCCTGACCCACGGATCTCTTGCATGGGTCTCCTGCATTCGCAAGCAGATTCTTTACCGCTGCACCGTCTGGGAAGCCCGTCTCCTAGGTTATGCAAGGATAAGACCTCCCAAGTGTGCCACTCTGTTGAGAGAATCCCATTCTAAGTCTTCCTGGCTTTTCTGCCATCCTCTCATTCATGTCACCTGATCTTTCTCCCCTCTCCTTTAGGGAGCCACTCTCTCATGAGTCTTTCTTCTGTCTTGGATATTTATTCACTGATTTATCTATTTATCCAAATCTATATTTAATAAGTACCTACTATGTGTCAATTATTGTTCCAGTTGTTCCCAGGTGCTTTTAGGTTGGTAGGAAGACAGACATGGAAACACTTTAATACATAATTGTTAAACCCAGCCCCATTTAGCAAGGCCATGATCTGGTTGGCCTAGCAACCTTGTCTCAGTACCTTAGTGTTTCTTACCTTTTCTTTCCTGTGGTACTTACCAAGTTCCCTCCCAGGGGTGTCATCAGTTCAGTTCAGTCACTCAGTTGTGTCTGACTCTTTGCGACCCCATGAACTACAGCACACCAGGCCTCCCTGTCCATCACCAACTCCCGGAGTCTACTTAAATTCATGTCCGTTGAGTTGGTGATGCCATCCAACCATCTCATCCTCTGTCATCCCCTTCTCCTCTTGCCCTCAATTTTTCCCAGCATCAGGGTCTTTTCCAATGAGTCAGCTCTAGCATCAGCTGGCCAAAATATTGGGGTTTCAGCTTCAACATCAGGCCTATCAGTGAACACCCAGGACTGATCTCCTGTAGGATGGACTGGCTGATCTCCTTGCAGTCCAGGGTACTCTCAAGAGTCTTCTCCAACACCACAGTTCAAAAGCATCAATTCTTGAGTGCTTAGATTTCTTTATAGTCCAACTCTCACATCCATACATGACCACTGGAAAAACCATAGCCTTGACTAGATGGACCTTTGTTGGCAAAGTAATGTCTCTGCTTTTTAATATGCTGTCTAGATTGATCATAACTTTCCTTCCAAGAAGAAAGTGTCTTTTAATTTCACAACTGCAATCATCATCTGCAGTGATTTTGGAGCCCCGAAAAATAAAGTTAGCCACTGTTTCCACTGTTTCCCCATCTATTTCCCATGAAGTGATGGGACCAGATGCCATGATCTTAGTTTTCTGAATGTTGAGCTTTAAGCCAACTTTTTCACTTTCATCAAGAGGCTCTTTAGTTCTTCTTCGCTTTCTGACACAAGGGTGGTGTCATCTGCATATCTGAGATTATTGATATTTCTCCCAGCAATCTTGATTCCAGCTTGTGCTTTTTCCAGTCCAGCATTTCTCATGATGTACTCTGCATATAAGTTAAATAAGCAAGGTAACAATATACAGCCTTGACATACTCCTTTCCCTCTTTGGAACCAGTCTGTTGTTCCATGTCCAGTTCTAACTGTTGCTTCCTGACCTGCATACAGGTTTCTCAAGAGGCAGGTCAGGGGGTCTGGTATTCCCATCTCTTTCAGAATTTCCCACAGTTTATTGTGATCCACACAGTCAAAGGCTTTGGCATAGACAATAAAGGGGTGTCACAGGGACACTTAATTCAGTCTTCTAGTTGGAGGCAAATTCTAGTAACTCAAACACTTCTCATATCTCTGCTTACAAAGCAAAGGAAGAACAACTGCCCACAACTATAACATAGTGCCTTCCTCTATAGATGCACCATAAAACCAGAACCCTGGCCATAATTCTAGGGAACCTGGCTTTCTCTAGGGCAAGGATAGGAAGTTGGGAGAATTCAGCAATGCTGATCTTGTGTTCAAGCTGGTTTTAGAGAAGGCAGAGAAACCAGAGATCAAATTGCCAATGTCTGCTGGATCATCAAATAGCAAGAGAGTTCCAAAAACACATCTATTTCTGCTTTATTGACTATGTCAAAGCCTTTGGCTGTGTGGATCACGATAAACAGTGGAAAATTCTGAAAGACATGGGAATACCAGACCACCTGACCTGCCTCTTGAGAAACCTATATGCAGGTCAGGAAGCAACAGTTAGACCTGGACATGGAACAACAGATGGATTCCAAATAGGAAGAGGAGTACGTCAAGGCTGTATATTGTCACCCTGCTTATTTAACTTATATGCAGAGTACATCATGAGAAACACTGGGTTGGATGAAGCACAAGCTGGAATCAAGATTGTTGGCAGAAATATCAATAATCTCAGATATGCAGATGACACCACCCTTATGGCTGAAAGCAAAGAAGAACTAAAGAGCCTCTTGATGAAAGTGAAAGAGGAGAGTGAAAAAGTTGGCTTAAAGCCTAAGATTCAGAAAATGAAGATCATGGCATCTGGTCCCATCACTTTATGGAAAGTAGATGGGGAAACAGAGGAAACAGTGGCTGACTTTATTTTTTGGGGCTCCAAAACCACTGCAGATGGTGATTGCAGCCATGAAATTAAAAGACGCTTACTCCTTGGGAGGAAAGTTATGACCAACCTAGACAGCATATTAAAAAGCAGAGACATTACTTTGCCAACAAAGGTCCATCTAGTCAAGGTTATAGTTTTTTCAGTAGTCATGTATGGATGTGAGAGTTGGACTGTGAAGAAAGCTGAGCGCCAGAGAATTGATGCTTGTGAACTGTGGTGTTGGAGAAGACTCTTGAGAGTCCCTTGGGCTGCAAGGAGATCCAACCAGTCTATCTTAAAGGAGATCAGTCCTGGGTATTCATTGGAAGGACTGATGTTGAAGCTGAAACTCCAATACTTTGGCTACCTGATGCGAGAGCTAACTCATTGGAAAAGACTCTGATGCTGGGAAAGATTGAAGGTGGGAGGAGAAGGGGACGACAGAGGATGAGGTGATCGGATGGCATCACCGACTCTATGGAGCTGAGTTTGAGTAAACTCCGGGAGTTGGTGATGGACAGGGAGGCCTGGCATGCTGCAGTCCATGGTGTTGCAAAGAGTCCGACACGATTGAGCGACTGAACTGAATTGAACTGCTCTTGCAAAATGATTTCTACTGCCCTATCAGAGATAGCAATGGCAGGGCGATAGGAAGACACGTGAACTTGAAGATACATGACATCAGTGACTACTGCTAGCTGTTGAGAGCATAATTCCATGCAATAAAGTTGCTCTCATAAAACTGAATTCAGCAGTTCATTTATATTAGTACTATTAAATCTTTGGGTTTCCCTGGTGGCTTGGTAGTAGAGAATCCACCTGCCAGTGTAGGAGACATCAGTTTAATCCCTGGGTCAGGAAGATCCCTTGGAGAAGGAAATGGCAACCCATTCCATATCATTGCCCGGGAAATCCCATGGACAGAGTGGTTTGGTGGGCTACAGTCCACAGGTGGCAAAAGAGTAAGACACAACTTAGCAACTGAACACATAAAATCTGTGTAGATTAAAAAATGCCTAATCTTTAAATTTAAGTTTATACACTTTTATTTACTTTCCTCTAATACTTCAATTGATTATCATCCTAAAATACCACCTGCTCTGACAGTGGCAAAGAGGCATGGTTTAATTACTGTTTAATTTTATAGCACAGTTTAATTGTAGTTTCACAGTTTAATCCATCGTTTTATGGATTGTGCAGTAATGGAAAATTGTGACTGAATTTAAATATATATGTTTTATTATAAAAGTAGTATATGCTTGTTGGACAAATAGAAAGAGTCGAGAAATAAAAAGAAATCATCCTATTCTTTGTTCTCCAATCCCACTTCCCGGAAGTTACACCGTTTGATATGTGTCGTTCCAGGTGTTTAAGCATGTACAGTTGTTTCCCACAAATGAGCTTATGCCTGTACACACACACACTCTTATCCTTACCTTTTTTCTAACAATCTGTCCATGTCATACAGATATTTCATAGTATGGATGTGCTGTAATGCATTTAACTAATAATATTTATCTATTGAAATACAATTAAAATACAATTTCACTATTACAACCACTGCTACAAGTAACTCTAATATATATTCTTGCATGCTTATGTATCTATAAGGCTGTTGCTGCTGCTAAGTCACTTCAGTCGTGTCCAACTCTGTGTGACCCCAGAGACGGCAGCCCACCAGGCTCCCCCGTCCCCGGGATTTTCCAGGCAAGAACACTGGAGTGGGTTGCCATTTCCTTCTCCAATGCATGAAAGTGAAAAGTGAAAGTGAAGTCACTCAGTCGTGTCCAACTCGTAGCGACCCCATGAAGTGCAGCCTACCAGGCTCTTCTGTCCATGGGATTTTCCAGGCAAGAGTACTGGAGTGGGGTGCCATTGCCTTCTCCGATCCATAAGGCAAATTTCTAGAAATGGAATTGCTGGGTCAAAGAGTAGATGTACTTGATATTTAGACAGATACCATGAAAATGCCATCTAAAAAGGCTAGGCCAGCCTGAGCTCTTACAAAGAGCATGTGTCTGTGAGCATGTGTTTTAAATCTTTGTCAATCTGGTAGTGAAACATGATAAAATGTTGTTATTTCACCATGCATTGCTTTAATCACGAATGAGATCTAGCACTTCTCATGTATTTATTAACAATTTGTTTTTCTTTTTATCTGACTTCTATTCTTTTTGAGACTGAATCTTTATATTGCAGATGATTTCCAAGAAAGAGTGCACGTTATTAAGTTTCATATTTAAAAAGCCTGAAAATTTTAAAGCTTATTATTAAAATTAGAATTATACGGTGCCAGGGTCATGTATAATAACATGTTGATTTTGGTTTGAGGAAAAGCTCCCCAGTCCATCTGGATTTTCACACTGCATCAGTTTACTTGCGTTCACCAGACCCAGGAATGATAGCCTCAGACATTCACATCCTCTTTAAAAAGCTGCACAATGATGCTTTTATGGTTTACTGTAACTATTAGGCTCAAAAATATGAGTCGTAGAGGATGGGCTGGCTCAGGGCCAAAAGCACAGAAAACAGTTTTTTGGACGTTATGTAAGATGGAGGTAAGAAACAGCGTGATTATGCCACGTGTGAAATTAAAAGGAGGGATTGGCCCAGATCTCAAGTGCAGCTGGGAGAGACACAGGAGGCAGTAGGCAAATGCAAAGGAGAAAGTCACCAGCGCTGGTGAGGGTTCCAGTACTGTTGCCACACAAAGATTAAGCGAAGGACCTATTTACTTTTGTTTCAATTCAAGGTAGGTATGTCTCCAACATAGGGAATCCCCGAGTAGGACAAACCAGCTGCTTTCATTTTAGCTTGTTTGGTGGTGGTGAGTTTTGATTGCAAGTGCAGGAGCCTGACTCAAACTGCTGCTGCTGCTGCTGCTAAGTCACTTCAGTCGTGTCCAACTCTTCGCGACCCCATGGACTGCAGCCCACCAGGCTCCTCTGTCCATGGGATTTTCCAGGCAAGAGTACTGGAGTGGGGTGCCATTGCCTCCTCCGTGACTCAAATAAGTTTGGGCTAGTTTGGGCTAAAAGAATTCCCGGGTTTATGTAAAAGAAAGTTGAGGGATTAACCATTTTTAAGCATCAGTGAGTTCAGGGCTTACTCTAGAAGGCTATTGGAGAAGGAAATGGCAACTCACTCCAGTACTCTTGCCTGGGAAATCCCATGGACAGAGGAACGTGGTGGGCTACAGTCCATGGGGTTGCAAAGAGTGAGACACGAATAAGCAGCTAAAAAACAACACCTAGAGGGCTATGTCTTATCCTCCAACTCTTGCCTGCTGTTCTCTGCTTAGGTTCCTTCTCAGGCGGGCTCTCCCTGAGTATAAGGTAGAAGAGATGGCAGCAGAAAGCACCTCAGAGGACAATGGCAGACCACTCCAGTACTCTTGCCGGAAAATCCCATGGACGGAGGAGCCTGGTCAGTTGCAGCCCATGGGGTTGCTGAGAGTTGGACACGACCGAGCGACTTCACTTTCACTTTTCACTTTCATGCATTGGAGAAGGAAATGGCAACCCACTCCAGTGTTCTTGCCTGAAGAATCCCAGAGATGGGGGAGCCTAGTGGGAGGCTGTCTATGGGGTCACACAGAGTTGGACACGACTGAAGCGACTTAGCAGCAACAGCAGCAGAAAGCACCCAACGTGGCCAGGTGACTTCCTAAGTACTGAGAATATAAAGACAGATAAGACATCATCCCTATTCTTTTATTTCATTCAATAAAAATTTATTATTAAGGTCATTTCCAGAGAATTCACCTCTATCTCGTTTACTTAAACTAATTCATTTTCTTGGAGGATTTTTGTTCTCTAGTACTTAGAACCATTACAGTACATTCCAGAATATACTTAACTTTTTATGTTTTCACAAAAGCATATTTCCCAGTTTATTTCATTTGCACTTGCCAAATAATGCATGTTTTTAAGTTGGATTTAGAAAAGGCAGAGGAGGCAGAGGTCAAATTGTCAATATCTGTTGGATCATCAAAAAAGCAACAGAGTTCCAGAAAAACATCTACTTCTGCTTTATGGATTATGCCAAAGCCTTTGACAGTGTGGGTCACAACAAACTGTGGAAAATTCTGAAAGAGATGGGAATACCAGACCACCTGACCTGCCTCTTGAGAAATCTGTATGCAAGTCAAGAAGCAACAGTTAGACCTGGACATGGAACAACAGACTGGTTCCAAATCAGCAAAGGAGTACATCAAGGCTATATATTGTCACCCTGCTTATTTAACTTATATGCTGAATACATCATGAGAAATGCTGGACTGGATGAAGCACAAGGTGGAATCAAGACTGTTGGGAGAAATATCAATAACCTCAAATATGCAGATGACACCACCCTTATGGCAGAAAGCAAAGAAGAGCTAAACAGCCCCTTGAAGAAAGTGAAAGAGGAGAGTGAAAAAGTTGGCTTAAAGCCTAAGATTCAGAAAACGAAGATCATGGCATCTGGTCCCATCACTTCATGGAAAATAGATGGAGAAACAATGAAAACAGTGAGAGACTTTACTTTTTTGCACTCCAAAATCACTGCAGATGGTGACTGCAGCCATGAAATTAAAAGACGCTTACTCCTTGGAAGAAAAGCTATGACCAACCTAGATAGCATATTCAAAAGCAGAGACATTACTTTGCCAACAAAGTCCGTCTAGTTAAAGCTATGGTTTTTCCTGTGGTCATGTATGGATGTGAGAGTTGGACTGTGAAGAAAGCTGAGCACCAAAGAATTGATGCTTCTGAACTGTGGTGTTGGAGAAGACTCTTGAGAGTCCCTTGGACTGCAAGGAGATCCAACCAGTCCATTCTAAAGGAGATCAGTCCTGGGTGTTCATTGGAAGGACTGATGCTAAAGCTGAAACCCCAATAGTTTGGCCACCTCATGCGAAGAGTTGACTCATTGGAAAAGACCCTGATGCTGGGAGGGATTGGGGGCAGGAGGAGAAGGGGACGACAGAGGATGAGATGGCAGGGTGGCATCACCGACTCGATGGACGTGAGTTTCAGTGAACTTCGGGAGTTGGTGATGGACAGGGACGCCTGGCATGCTGTTATTTATGGGGTCGCAAAGAGTCGGACACGACTGAGCGACTGAACTGAACTGAATCTTAACTGGCTGTTAATTTAATATGCATTTTTTTCATATTTATATACTTTTACTTTTTTAGAGCAATTTTAGGTTCACAGCAAAATGAAGGAGAAGGTACAGAGATTTCCCATAAATCTCCTGTGCTCATACATTATAGTCTCCCTCATTACCACCATCCCTCTTTAGGGTGGTATACTTGTTACAACTGATGAAGCTGCACTGACATACATCACCACCCAAAGTCCACAGTTTGCACTGCCATTCATTCTTGGTAGTGTACAGTCTATGGGTTGGACAAATGTTAATGACATGTATCCACTGTGATAGTATCAGAGAGTATTTTCAATGCCTTAAAAATTCTCGGGGCTTTGCCGATTTTTTTCTCACCTGTACCCATCCCACAAGCCTGAACAACCACTGATCTTTTTATTGTCTCCATAGTTTTGCCTTTTTTAGAATGTCATATAGTTAGAATCTTACAATATGTAGCCTTTTAAAATTAGCTTCTTTCACTTAGTAATATGCATATAAGTTTCCCTAATGTCTTTTAATGGCTTGTTAGCTCATTTCTTTTTAGCACTGAATAGTATTCCATTGTCTGTATGTATACAAGTTGTCCATTTCCTACTGCAGGACATCTTGCTTGCTTCTAAGTTTTGGCAATTATGAATGGTTTCTGTAAACACTCATATGAAGGGTTTTATGCGTAGACATAAATTTTCAACTCCTCTGGAAAACTACCAGCAAGCATGATTGCTGGATCTTATGCTAAGGGTATCATTCATTTTGGAAAAAATGCCCAAACTATTTTCCAAAGTGACTGTACCATTTTGTATTCCCACCAGCAAGGTATGAGAGTGCCTACTCCTCCACATCACCGCTGGCATTAGGTGATGTCAGTGTTCACGATTTTGACCATTCTAATAAGTATATAGTGAAATCACATTGTTGTAATTTGCTCTTCCCTAATGACATACGATGTGGAGCAGCTTTTCATAAGTATATCTGTCATCTGTATATCTTCTTGGGTAATGTGTCTATTCAGATCTGTGGCCTATTTTTAAATCATGTTATTTGTTTTCTTGTTGAATTTTAAGAGTTCTTTGTTTAATTTGGGTAATAGTCTTTTAACAGATGTGTCTTTTGCAAATATTTCTTCCTAGTCTGATGCTGGTATTCTCATTTTTATGACATTACTTTTCACAGAGCAGAAGTTTTTTAATTTTAATAATTTTGGCTTATCCATTATTTCTTTAATGTATCATCCTTTGGCGGTGTATCTAAAAAGTCATCAGCATAAGAAAGGTCATCTAAGTTTTCTCTGTGCTATCTTCTAGAAGTTTTTATAGTTTCCATTCAGATCTGTCATCCATTTTCAGTTAAATTTTGTGAAGAGCATAAGGTCTATGTCTAGATTCACTATTATTTTTGTGCATGTGGATATCCAGTTGTTCCAGACCATTTGTTGAAAACACTTTTTTTGCTCTGTTGTAATGCCTTTGCTCATTTGTCAGATAAATCGACTATATACTTCTGGCTCTGTTTCTGGGCTTTCTATTTTGTTCCATTGATCTATTTGTCTAGCCTTTCACCAGTAACATTGTCTTGATTACTATAGCTTTATAGTTAGTCTTAAATTGGGTAGTGTCATTCTTGACCTTTGTACTTTTCTTTCAATATTGTATTGACTATTTTATCTTTTGTCTCTCCATATATACCTCAGAATCATTTTGTCAACATCCAGAAAATAACTGATGCTGAAGCTGAAGCTCCAATACTTTTGTTACCTGATGCAATGAGTCGACTCATAGGAAAAGACCCTGATGCTGGGAAAGATTGAAAGCAGGAGGAAAGCGTGGGTGACAGAGGATAAGATGGTTGGATGGCATCATTGACTCAATGGACATGCATTTGAGCAAACTCTGGGAGATAGTAAAGCGCAAGGAAGCCTGGAGTGCTGCAGTCCATGGGGTGACAAAGAGTCGGATGCAACTTAGTGACTGAACATCAACACAAATGACTTTCTGGGATTTTGATTGGGATTGCATTGGATTTATATATCAATTTGGGAAAAACAATATTGAGTCTTCCTACCTATGAGCATGAAATCTTTTCCCATTTATTTAGTTCTTTAATTTTGTTCTTAAGAGGGTTGCCATTTTCCTAATATAGGACTTTCACATATTTGTTATGTTTATGCCTAGTTACTTGTTATGTTTATGCCTAGTTATTTCATGTTTGCAAACTGCATTGTGTTTTGAATTTCAAATTCTACTTGTTTCACTGCAGGTATATAGGAAGGTAACTGATTCATGTGTATTAATCTTGTGTCCTGCAACCTTGTTATAATCAGTTATTAGCTCCAGGAGGTTTCTTTTTGTAAAATCTCTGACAATCATGCCATCTGCAAACAAAGACAGTTTAATTTCTTCCTTCCCAAGATGTACATATTTTAGTTCATTTTCTTGTTTTATGGAATTAGCCAGTATCTCCAATATAGTGTTGCAAAGGAGCAATAAGAGGGAATATCTTTCCCTTATTTCTGATTTTAGTGTGAAAGCTTCTAGTTTCTCACCACTAAGTATGATGTTATCTATATCATACTTTTTTTTTAGTTTTTAAAATCAAGTTGAGGAAGTTCTCCCTTTATTGCTAATTTACTGAGAGTTTTTATGATGAATGGGTATTGGATTTTGTCAAGTGCCTCTTCCTCACTTATTGATATGATCTTATTTCTCTTTTTTAGCCTTTTGATGTGATGGATTTTGTTAATTGATTTCCATTGAATCACCTGAGTGGTTGGGATAATTCCCATTTGGTTGTAGGGCATACTTCTTTTTATACATTGTTGGATTCAATTTGCTAGTATTTTGTTGAGAATTTTGGCACTGGCATTCATGAGAGAAATTGCTCTGAATCCTTCCATTCTTGTGTTAATAACATCTTTGTCTTATCCTGATATTAGAGTAATGTTAGTGAATTAGAACTAGAATGAGTTAAGAAGTATTCTTTCTGCTTCTGTCCTCTAAAAAAGATTGTAGAGAATCAGTGCAACTTTCTCCTTAAATGTTAGGTCAAGGTACACTTTTAAAGTACAGTTTGAAACCCTAAAGACTCTACCAGAAAATTACTAGAGCTAATCAATGAATATAGTAAAGTTGCAGGATATAAAATCAACACACAGAAATCCTTTGCATTCCTATACACTAACAATGAGAAAACAGAAAGAGAAATTAAGGAAACAATTCCATTCACCACTGCAATAAAAGAATAAAATACTATTCTACCTAAAAATATGTCTACCTAGAGAAACAAAAGACCTATATATAGAAAACTATAAAACACTGGTGAAAAAAATCGAACAGGACACAAATACATGGAGAAATATACCGTGTTCATGGATCAGAAGAATCAATATAGTGAAAATGAGTATACTACCCAAAACAATCTACAGATTCAATGCAATCCCTATCAAGCTACCAACAGTATTTTTCAGAGAACTAGAACAAATAATTTCACAATTTGTATGGAAATACAAAAAACCTTGAATAGCCAAAGCAGTCTTGAGAAGGAAGAATGCAACTGGAGGAATCAACCTGCCTGACTTCAGGCTCTACTACAAAGCCACAGTCATTAAGACAGTATGGTACTGGCACAAAGATAGAAATATAGATCAATGGAACAAAATAGAAAGCCCAGAGATGAATCCATACACCTATGAACACCTTATCTTTGACAAAGGGGGCAAGAATATACAACGGAGAAAAGACAATCTCTTTAACAAGTGGTGCTGGGAAAACTGGTCAACCACTTGTAAAAGAATGAAACTAGATCACTTTCTAACACCATACACAAAAATAAACTCAAAATGGATTAAAGATCTAAACATAAGACTAGAAACTATAAAACTCCTAGAGGAAAACATAGGCAAAACACTCTCCGACATAAACCACAGCAGAATCCTCTATGACCCACCTCCCAGAATACTGGAAATAAAAGTGAAAATAAATGGGACAATTAAAATTAAAAGCTTCTGCAAAACAAAGGAAACTATAAGCAAGGTGAAAAGACAGCCTTCAGAATGGGAGAAAATAATAGCCAATGAAGCAACGGACAAAGAATTAATCTCAAAAATATACAAGCAACTTATGCAGCTCAATTCCAGAAAAATAAACGACCCAATCAAAAAGTGGGCCAAAGAACTAAACAGACATTTCTCCAAAGAAGACATACAGATGGCTAACAAACATATGAAAAGATGCTCAACATCACTCATTATCAGAGAAATGCAAATCAAAACCACAGTGAGGTACCATTTCATGCCAGTCAGAATGGCTGCTATCAAAAAGTCAACAAGCAATAAATGCTGGAGAGGGTGTGGAGAAAAGGGAACCCTCTTACACTGTTGGTGGGATTGCAAACTAGTACAGCCACTATGGAGAACAGTGTGGAGATTCCTTTAAAAATTGGAAATAGAACTGCCATAAGGCCCAGCAATCCCACTACTGGGCATACACACTGAGGAAACCAGAATTGAAAGAGACACATGTACCCCAATGTTCATCGCAGCACTGTTTATAATAGCCAGGACATGGAAACAACCTAGATGTCTATCAGCAGATGAAGGGATAAGAAAGCTGTGGTACATATACACAATGGAATATTACTCAGCCATTAAAAAGAATACATTTGAATCAGTTCTAATGAGGTGGATGAAACTGGAGCCGATTATACAGAGTGAAGTAAGCCAGAAAGAAAAATACTAATACAGTATACTAACTCATATATATGGAATTTAGATAGATGGTAACGATAACCCTGTATGTGAGACAGCAAAAGAGACACAGATGTATAGAGCAGTCTTTTGGACTCTGTGGGAGAGGTGGAGGGCGGGATGATGTGGGAAAATGGCATTGAAACATGTAAGTTATCACATGCAAAACTAATCGCCAGCCCAAGTTCGATGCAGGGTGCTCGGGGCTGGTGCAGTGGGATGACCCAGAGGGATGGGATGGGGAGGGGGGTTCAGGATGGGGAACATGGTGGATTCATGTCAATGTATGGCAAAACCAATACAATATTGTAAAGTAAAATAATTAATTAATTTAAAAAAAAAGTACAGTTTGCATTTGGAAATTATGTGGTAGCTTATGGTGAAGCAGCTTGAACCCTAAGCATGGTGTCTGGAATTATCACGATGGGGAAAGGAAATACTGGATCACATAGAAACCCACCCTTGCTTTGTTTCAGAGCACTCCTTTGCTGATTTCTATTGATACAACATTTACTGAAAACCTAGTACATGACAGCAAGCATTTGCTCTGGGTGCTTGATAATTAATTAGTTAATTACACATGCACATTTATACACATATATACATATACATCAGAGAAGGCAATGGCATCCCACTCCAGTACTCTTGCCTGGAAAATCCCATGGATGGAGGAGCCTGGTGGGCTGCAGTCCATGGGGTCGCGAAGAGTCAGACACGACTGACTGACTTCACTTTCATGTACTGGAGAAGGAAATGGCAACCCACTCCAGTGTTCTCGCCTGGAGAATCCCAGGGATAGGGGAGCCTGGTGGGCTGCCATCTCTGGGGTGGCACAGAGTCGGACACGACTGAAGCAACTTAGCAGCAGCAGCAACATACATATATGTGAATAAATAAGTGTCTACCATTTGTTTAAAATTAAAATTCTTTGTTTTGACATAATTTCAGATCTTTGCTGCGGTAACTGAATACAAAATTGCTACATATCCTTTACCCAGATTCCCCAAACATGTTATTTTATTATTTTCTCCTTGAGACTTTGTCATAACGTTCCATTATACTTAAATATTTCAGCATAAATTTCCTAAAAACAAGAACATTCTTTTATACAATCATAAGGCAATGATTAAAATCAGGAAGGTAACATTGATACAAAAGTACTGTCTACTATACAGATTGTATTCAAATCTTGCCAGTTGTTCCAGCAGCAACATATGTTGTCTGCTAATGCAACATAAGATTCTGGGTCACATATTGCATTCAATTTTTATTTAACTCAGAATAATTCCTCACTCTTCCTTTGTCCTTTATGACAATGACATCTTTAAGGAGTAAAGGCCGTATATTTTGTAGAATGTCCCTCACTTTGGGTTTGTCAGATGTTTCTGCTTCATGATTAGATTCAGGATATGACTTTTGGTGGGAATATCACAGGAGTGACATTGGCTTCTCAGCGCATCATTTCAGGAGACACACAATACCAATTTATCCCATGTTCCTATTTTTAAAGTACTTAGCATCTAGCATTTGTGACAGGACACAGAGAAATAATCCTGGTATAGTCTGATCATCACAATAAGTCAGATGTACATGAATGTAGACACATTCATTCATTCTTCATACTTTCTTGGCTTACCACTTTGCTCCAGCCATTTCTGCTGGAGCCAACTCTGCTCTGCCACGGTCTGTGTCAAGTGCTTGGGACATCTCTTGCTACTGCAGTAGGAACTCTCCGCCGCCACCACCTGGGATGCCTACAGAAGCCCAGCCAGCTATTTTAGCACAGGCACAGACTAGGGGGTGGAAGGAGCTGACACTGAAGGGTAGAGCCAGAGAATCCATCATCAGCTCCTCCACGTCAGGCACTCCTGACAATTCCGAGGGACAATGTACACAGCTCTCCAAAGGCTCTCATCAGGACAAAGCTCCAGGCACCCAGAGTGACGACCAGCTCAAAACCTATGCCTGCAGACAACAGAAAGACATGGAGGCGGGGGCTGGGGTGGGGGAAGGAGAGGGTTGGATGCACTGAGAGAGTGGCACCGACATATGTACAGTGCCATGTGCAAAATCACACGTAGAAAGTCAAGCGTTTGTCTATGAACTAAGGAAGGATGGCCCTTGAACGGCCTGAAGACAATGGCAGTTGTAAGACCTGTAGATTGACTTATTTTTGTTAAGGACTCATGAAGACTTTCTGCCCAGGTGGCACAGTGTTTAAGAATCTGCCTGCCAGTGCAAGAGACTCAAGAGTCATGGGTTTGATCCCTGGGTTGGGAAGATCCCCGGGAGAAGGAAATGGCAACCAGCTCCAGTATTCTTGCCTAGAAAATTCCATGGACAGAGGAGCCTAGTGGGCTACGTGAGCACACATGCATGGCAGGGCATGAAGACTTAAAGAAAGGATAGACTCATGTTACCAACACTTAACTCCAGGCAGGCTATGAAAATCAGAAAGCCTCCAAGGCGGTACTTAAAGGGATGCTTATTTTTTGTATCCGCAAAACAAACTGTGCTGATAATCAGATCCAGGACTGAGTTGGAAGGTCACAGAGCTACACAGAAGACTGAATATACTGTCTTGACAAGTCTTCTATGCTAAAGGCAGGGCCCTATAAGGGGAAAAAGTAGAATCCTGAGACTTTCAACAGTAGCATTTAGGTGAACAAGCCTGAGAAATTGTCAAAATGTCTTGTGAAATCTGTGTTGGTACAAGTAGCTTCCTCTGCTCTGCTTAAGAATAGCCTCCCTTTTCTGGAGACCCTACAGTAAACCTGTATGAAGCAACAGACACAGAAACAAAGATCTGTAAGACCTGGTTAACATTTATTTACCTGAAGGAACAGAGGAGTGAATCCTGAAAGTGCCAGACCAGGGAAGGCAAAGGACAGCAGAGAACTCACTGAGGTTGAAAACCATCTGGAGTTTCATGACGTGGCAGGACACATGAGCTAAATCTAATATATTGCTAGGATGGCTCCTTAGACCTTGGATAGGGTGAAGACCTATAGGAAATGAAGGACAGACTCTAGAAGTGCCTTGACTGCCTTGAGGAAGGTGTCCGAAGGCTCAGAGAACTCACCATCTGACTGTGTTCTCTGCAAGAGTCCGGTGGGTGCACCCATCTCAAAGGCAGTAAGAAAGTCGGTGGTGAGGGTACCATTGACATCTCCAAGAAGCCCAGTGGCAGTTATCCATTACAGGTGACAGTGAAGAGATGCTGCTGCGGGACTGGGTTCCTTAACATTATCTGGATTGACAGGAATCCAAAACAGCGGAGGCCTGGTGGTAGCACTTAACCTACAGAAGGAAAGTGGACACAATTGTGATAATGGGCTGCAAGGCCAGAATGACAACAGAATGTCTTCATCCACAGAGCTCTGTAATAATGACTAATGGACCCTCAGTCAGTCAGTTCAGTCGCTCAGTCGTGTCTGACTCTTCGCGACCCCATGAATCGCAGCACGCCAGGCCTCCCTGTCCATCACCATCTCCCGGAGTTCACTCAGACTCACGTCCATCGAGTCAGTGATGCCATCCAGCCATCTCATCCTCTGTCATCCCCTTCTTCTCCTGCCCCCAATCCCTCCCAGCATCAGAGTCTTTTCCAATGAGTCAACTCTTCGCATGAGGTGGCCAAAGTACTGGAGTTTCAGCTTAAGTATTATTCCCTCCAAAGAAATCCCAGGGCTGATCTCCTTCAGAATGGACTGGTTGGAGCTCCTTGCAGTCCAAGGGACTCTCAAGAGTCTTCTCCAACACCACAGTTCAAAAGCAACAGTTCTTTGGCGCTCAGCTTTCTTCATAGTCCAACTCTCACATCCATACATGACCACTGGAAAAACCATAGCCTTGACTAGAGGGACCTTTGTTGGCAAAGTAATGTCTCTGCTTTTGAATATGCTCTCTAGGTTGGTCATAACTTTTCTTCCAAGGAGTAAGCGTCTTTTAATTTCATGGCTACAGCCACCATCTGCGGTGATTTTGGAGCCCCCCAAAATAAAGTCTACTGTTTCCCCATCTATTTCCCATGAAGTGATGCGACCAGATGCCATGACCTTCGTTTTCTGAATGTTAGCTTTAAGCCAACTTTTTCACTTTCCTCAAGACCCTAGTGAGTCTCAAAGCAAGTTAAATGAGCATCCACTAGGGTGTTACTTGATCCGTATGTGTAATCACAAAAAAAGTCAACAGCTGGTTAACATTTCCTACTGTCAGGGATCTTCCCAGCCCAGGAATGGAACCTGTGTCTCCTGCATTGGCAGGCAGATTCTCTACTGCTGAGCTGCCGAGGAAGCCCATATACTTACTGAGAATTATTTTAATTTTATTTAACCTAGGATAAACTAGATGACTTCTCAAAGTCCTTTAAAGGTTAAAGTTATTAGTCAAGAACTAGAGTCATCATTTGTCACAATCAGGATTTTTCTTTTTTTTTTCCAAACTGGGATCCCTGGACTACGCTGAGAAAGTCCTGAACTCTCTAATATTTATGAAAACTTATGTGTATGTATGTTTGAAAATCTGCAGTTCCCACTGTCTTCTCATAATTGACTAATCTAATGGCAAGTATCCCAAAAGTTGAATTTGAGATGAATCTCAGGGGATGAAATTAGGAAAAAAGTCTTGCAGTGAATGAGGTAACCAATTGTAGAAAGAACCCAAACTTACCAATGAGGCGTGGAGGTGTCAGGGAACTCTCAGGTTCAGACATCTGAGAACAGTCTCTAGAACAGCGGTTCCCAATCTTTTTGGCACCAGGGTCCAGTTTTGTGGAAGACAATTTTTCCACTGACCAGGGTAGGGGGGATGATTCAAGCATATGACATTTATTGTACCCTTTACTTCTATTATTATTGCATCAGCTCCATCTCAGATCATCAGGCATTAGATTAGAGATTGGGGACCCCTGCTCTAGTATCTAATTATATTAGCAGATCAAAAGCTGACTGAGGATGGAGGAAAACTTTCAGCTGTGGGGGATTTCGGAAATGTCCAGATGGTCAGTTAAAACTGCACATTTTCTCCCTTAGTACCTGTTAAAAAAAAAAAAAGGTCTAGAAAATTCACCAATTTAGCAATCAAAAAATGAAAGTGGCATATCCTAAAGTTAAAAAGAGAGAGAGAGAGAGAGAAATAAAATATAGACAGGGACACAAAGGAGCATAATATTCTGAAACAAAGCAGAGAAGAATGAATGAGCTTACTTCTTAACTGTGCCCTTTCATCCACCTACCTAACTCAAGCTACACTGATAAAGATAGCAAATATCTGAGATTCACACTAATTGGCAGAAAAACCAACCTAGTTTGGTTTTGTGTTTCATTTTGTGACTGTACATTACTAGAAATAGCTGCAAGAAAGTCTGGTGAGGTAGAGAAAGTGAACCACGGAGCTGAGGTTTACAACGAAAGTGAAAGTTCCAGGACTTTAAGATGGGGAGACAATCTGAAGTCTCAGGGCATTTCCTTATGGGAAAGAGATAAGAGATATGAGCTAGAATAAACTTTCAGCAAAGATAAAATAACCCAGGTTTTCTCACGCAGGCTGTATTTTGCCTCAACAGGGCTTTTGTCTCCACCACCATTTCCTCAAGGAAAGGAAAAAGTAAACAGAAGAAGAAATACTCTGTCCTCAAATAGGAACTAAGAGTAGAAATGAAACTGGACTCAGATATGTAGAGAAGAAAGTAAAGACGACAGAAACAGGATTCAAACCCAGGTGGTCTGACTAGCCTGGGAAATCTGGATAGAAGAATGTTTCCTAAATAATATAAATCAGCTGAACCAACTTTAGTTCAATTTCCAACTCTCAGTCTTTCTTAGGTATAAATAAGTCAATGAGAGAGGGGCCATGAGTTGCTGATCTAATACCTTGCAAGCGTGTTTGCGTGTGTGCCAAGTTTCTTGTGTCTGACTCTTTGGTGACCCCATGGACTGGAGCCTGCCAGGCTCCTCTGTCCATAGAATTCTCCAGGCAAGAATACTGGAGTGGGTTGCCATGCCCTCCTCCAGGGGATCTTTGCTACCCAGGGATCGAACCTACAGCTCCTGCGTTACAGGCAGGTTCTTTACCGCTGAGCCACCCTGGAAGCCTGATCTGATAAACTAATCAGGATACATCCATGCAGTGATGGGCCAGGAGCTTGGGGAAGAGGTCAGCGGCAGCACTGCCAGGGAGCATTGTGAAAGCAGCCTGGTCACAGTCTGGGCCTGTAAGTTACCACACATCCAAACTGTCCTAATGAAAATCCTCATGTGTGTGTGTGTGTGTTAAGTTATTCAGTCGCATCCGATGCTTTGGGACCCCGTGGACTGTAGCCCACCAGGCTCCTCTGTCCTTGGAATTCCCCAGGCAGGAATACTGGAGCAGGTTGTCATTTCCTTCTCCAGGGGATCTCCCAGATCCAGGGATCAAACTCACATCTCCTGTGTTGCAGGCAGAGTCTTTACCGTCTGAGCCACCAGGGAAGCCCTCATGTTAAGTTTGCTCTTTTAATATCCTTCTGAACAGGAAACCTGGCAGGGGTCCAGCATAGTGAATCAGAGCACCATTAGCACTGAGGTAACTGGGACCTGGGACTCTCTACCAGATTGCTTGCATTTGTACCTGGACAAAAGTCTCCTCGAGCAGCAGGATATAGAGAAGCCATAAGGGGCTAAAATTAACTACACGTGCAGCTAGGGCAATTGTCAAGAATAAGACACAAACAGGGCATAAACCAACTGCCATTTTGGTGGTGTGGGGAGCAGAGTATTTTGTATCATCCCTACACACAGTACCACCAAGGGGGTGAGCAGGCCACCTAAACACCCCATCCCCCAGCCATCCCACCGATCAGCCCAACACTTACTCCATTTAAGGAACCAGCCTGACCTCCTAGGAGAGCAAGGGCACCTGTTACTTGAATTCACTTCCTCCTGCTGTGAGTCCCGATAAAGCTTTGCCTGAAGCCTGGCCTCTTATCAATTTCCATTTATTAAAGGGTCCAAGAACTCTAGTCAGTAACCACACCTCATCCCCAAGTTAAACACATGTCAAATTTCACATACTCCTTTAGTTCTCTAATTCGATCTTATCTACACCAATGGGACAAGATGAAAACTGAATTGTTGTAGCGAAAATTATTTCTGTCCATGTGAAAATGTGTCTGAAAGCAGTTTGGAGCACCGAAAGCAGGACCCTAATTCTGTTTAACTCTGCATAATGGGTGGAGGAGTCAGAACCAAAATTTTTGGTTTGGGCCAGGATAAAAAGAATGAAAATCAGCTCAGACCAAAATGAGAAAAAGCACTGTGCTGGGAGAACAGACACTGATAAAACCAGCCACAAAGTTAACAGAGATGCTATTCTTTTCCCCCCAGCCATGCAGCGTCTGTAAAATGCCATCTTCACCCCGCTCTGAGCGATACTTTTCTCTTGCTAATGATGCCCAGACACTTTTGCTTTTTTCTTTTATTACTATACTACCCCATTACTGAGCCGCCCTCTCCCACTGACAGCATCCAATCCCCGGTTACCCCTCTTTTCCAAATCCCGCCTCAGAAACAGCGTCCAATCCAGAACCGATCCCCGCTCACCCAGACCCTACAGACCTCCTCTGGCGGGAACCTAAACCTCACAGAAGATGCTTTCTCCTACCTTTCTGAGCGGTATCCAAGCTTCCTCGGAGTGCCCTCCCTCCTGATTACAAATAAATCTGATACTGTCGGATTGCAGGCTTCTTCCTGATTTGGCTTTAACACAAAACAGGTTAGTATCAGGATCCCTATGAAATAATGCTTGTTGCTAAATCGTTCTCTGAGCAGTTTAGATTTTCGATTTTTAATAGCTAATAAATAAATACTTTCTCTAACAGTGCCATCAGCACATTTCTGAAACCCAATCCCCGCTACCCACCATGGAGCTCTAATATCCGTTTAAAAAATGTCTTTTTCTCTGGTTCGCATTTCAGCGAATTCGGTTTAAATAACTTCAGTTTTGAATTCCTGGATTACATTAAAATGTAGCAGAAGGGGGCGTGCGGGTTTTGAGGGCGTTCATTTTAAATGTGGTTATTCGTAATTCAAGATAGGGCAGTTTGGGATCATTTTAAAAAGGCTTCTTCAGGAAGAAATCCCAAGCTTTATCCGTGTTTTCCGGGGTCCCCGCGGAGGCATAAACGGCGGGACGATCTTTCTGAGGGCGGAGGAAGGGGTGCGTCTTTCTTTTTCCAGGAGCGATGCACATCTGGATTCAAGCCTGAGCGTCCCAAAGCTAGTACGCGGAGCGGGGTGATGGCTGCACCCCAGGTCGCTGAGGACGGGTCCCGGGGGTCTCGGATCGGGACAGCGGGATTTGCTGGCGTGGGCTGTCCCGACTGCCCGGGCCCCCGAGTCCCGGCTGCACGGCTCCGAGCCCTGCCCTCGTGGCTGCGCCGCCGCAAGGTTTCCCACGTGAAGGACCGGGTCACCCCCTTGCTGGGCGGCCGAATCCCCCCGGCAGCCAGAGGCGCACGGCTGCGGGAGGCCAGGGCCCGCCCCCGCGCGGCGGCGCCCACGCCCGGAGCCTCAGGCCCGCGGGCCGCGGCGCAGTGCAGCAGAGCGCGCTCCCGCGCGGGCCGGCCCCACACGCGCGCACGCGCGCAGGGACCCGCGCGCTCCGAGGGGGAGGGGGCAGAGGGGGCGGCACGGGGGGAAGGGGAGGAGGAGGCGGCGACCGCGTCGCCTCCGGCGGGGCTCGCGCTCGCCCTCGCGCTCGCCCTCCGCCTCGCCCGAGCCCCGCGAGGGCGAAACGCTTTCTCCCGGCATGCAGCGGGAGGAGGGATTTAACACCAAGATGGCGGACGGCCCGGATGAGTACGAGAGCGAAGCGGGCTGCGTGCCCCTTCTCCATCCAGAGGTGAGGAGCGGCTCCGAGCGCAGTCCTCGCCCCGCGGTCCCCCCGGCCCTTCGCCCCCGGACGCGCGGCTGGGCGGCGGCCTGCGCGTGTGGGGTAGTGGAGCGTGCCGGAGTTGGGGAGGGCGGGCAGGCAGATCCAGGCCCGAGCGGGCTGTGAGCGGATAACGGGGGAGGAGATAGCGGGGCGGGCCCGGCCGGGGCGTGCTCCGGGACGCCGTCCCCGGCTGTGCCTGGAGGGCAGGGGTGGAGGTGTCGACGGGTCTCCGCTGTCGCTGCGCTGCTCGCCGGTCCGCTGGAGACGGGGGCCTGGTGCTGGTTTGGAACCGCAGCTTGAGCGCCTAGCTCTGCTCAAGCCTCCCCGCGGGGGTGCGGGGAGAAGGAAGCGCGTTTGGTTTTGATTTCTTCAGTTTCCCTTCACCAGAGTGAACGACCGTGTCTGTTCTTCCCATTTGGCTCTCTGGAGATGTGTAGGGTACGGACACAGTTTCTTGGCCAAAGTGATGTCCTTCCTGTTGTGCCATAGGCAGCCCCTCGGGGCACCTTGTGTCGGATGTCCGTAATTTAGCGTTTATCCTTAAACGATTAAAAAGAGAGGTCGAAACTTTTGGGAATAGACCCACGCTCACAGTAGCTTGTCTAAGTATCTTGTTTTTAAGGGGGACAGGAGCCAGAAGAGGATAGTGCAACACGTTTTCCCATCACATGAGTGTCTTCCCTGGAAGTAAACAGCGCTCCGCTCCAGGATCAGTAGCATTCTGTACGTGTTTACTTCTTAGTTCATAACTGAGGGAGTGCTCATTCAGGCCTGGAAGCGATTCTCGATGCCTCCCGGTTTTGAATGGCCCACAGTGATGTGCGGAGGGCAGCAGCAAAGCTTCCTGAAAAACTCGTATAGTTTTTATGAGCTTAAGGGATGAAGACAATCTCTGTTGTGGTAGGGTGAACAAACATGGAAGCCTCTAACTGGTTAGCATGCATTAGAATGATTGTTTATTTCTGCAGTTGAGATTATACCCGGTGTATTGTTAGTTGTTTAGTGGTTAAGTCGGTACAAACTTTTTTGCAGCCCTTTGTACTGTAGACCGCCAGGCTTCTCTGGCCATGGGATTCTTCAGGCAAGAATACTGGAGTGGGTTGCCATCCCCGTTCTCCAGGGGATCTTCCCCCACCTAGAGATCCGACCCACGTCTCCTGCATTGGCAGGTGGATTCTTTACCACTGAGCCAGGAGGGAAGCCCATAGCATGCTTATATTACTTAGTAAAACATAAATACAAGCACTTACCCATGTTATATACTAATACTCGTCACCTTCTCATTTGTCACTTTGATTTATCAAAAACAGTGGGACAGTTCCTTAGGCGCATACCTGGGCCACTCTAAGTGAAAAGGCTACTCTGGATTTCTAACAAACAGAGCTGTACAATAAAACTAAACGTTCTTTTTTGACCAAATGGTAAAAAAATTCTCAGAATTGGCATTGGAGATCTCTCTCTTTTAGTTCACGCTTCAGGCCCTAAAACTATATCAAGAAATAGACAAAGTTTTCAGAAGACGCGCTGAAAATGTTGCTAAGGAATATTTCTAATCACCTATTCCTGTGAAAGTATTTTTAAATACTGATTCTGTGTATTTTAACATAACTTTTCTCTCTTCATAAACTTTTGCTTTGTGAAGTAGTTCATTGTTTGGTACTTTAGGAATAATTTCAACAGGCGACTAATCCAGAGATTGCTTGGTGTGATGGAATGGCCTGTAGGCTTGAAATTCAGAGACCAGGCTTCAGGTTACCATTTGATAAACTCTTAACTAGAAAATCAACTGCCTTATCAGTGAAAGTGAAAGTTGAAATACATGACAGTTACCATTCCTTTTTACTTGGCAAACATGGGGTTCGCTTAGTTCAGATATTTTGAGTCTTAAGCTCATAACTGTTAATACCAGAGCTATGCATTTTTCCTGTGGTTAGTTTTGCACTCACAGCTGGTATGCGAAGAGCTGACACATTGGAAAAGACCCTGATGCTGGGAAAGACTGTAGGCAAAAGAAGAAGGGGGCGACAGAGGATGAGGTGGTTGAATGGCACCACCCACTCAATGGACATGAGTCTGAGCAAACTCCAGAAGGTAGTGAAGGACCGGGAAGCTTGGCATGCTGCAGTTCATGGGGTTATAAAGAGTTGGACATGACTTAGGGACTAAACAATAGACCTGGGATAATTCTGTGTGTGTTCTTGGGTAAGCTACTTCTCTGAGTTTTAGGTTCATGATTTTTAATAATGGGATGAAGTAATATAAGCTATAATAAGGATTAAGTGAGAAGTAAGCAGTGTCTTCATTCTTCCTTGGAAAGAAACTGAACAAACCTTTATTTGCTTTGGTGAGCAAATAGGATAATAGTAGCTTTAACTTGCTTAGCATGGACTTTTGGCTAGACAAACTTGGGTTCCAATTCTGGATTTGTAGTAATGAGCCAAGTGACCTGAGACAGGTTCTTAGCCTCTTAAAGCCTCAGTTTGTTCATCAGAAAATGGAAATGCTGCCTGGTTCATTTGGCTTTAAGGGATCAGGTTGTGTTGAGCTTTGTTGAGCTTTAATAACTGGCACATTGTAGGTGCTCAGCTAATGTTTCTCCTTTCTCCAGCCAGGAGAATGGTGTTATATATTTATTTTGATTTTGATAAATGGTTTAGAAACTTGTTTGGGTTTTAATTTAATGGAATAGGATCTTGCAGGAACAAGTTTATTTTACTTTTTATGTTCAAATTTAGCACTGTGTCACAAAAATTGTTTCTCACTATTTGTTGAATAGATCATTTGTGAGGTAAAGACATTATCTATTCCTTAAATCTGTTAATATGCAGACTGCTCACTGTTAAAACCTTTCTTAGGGGATTATGTAACTAGATGAACAATGAACCCTCCTTTTTAGAAGTATTTGCTGTGAGAGAACCTTACTTTTCAGTTAATTAAATAATCCATTCATTTAGTAAGTCATTTAATTATTTGTTTATCTTGAGGCTTCGGGATATTGGTGATAAAGTCAGTGTGAAACAGTATAGGCTACTGGTTAAAAGCCAAGACTAGTGACAAATGGAAAATCTAGATTCTGCCTCTTACTATCATCATGGTCAAATTACATTTTATGCTTTTGTGAAATTAGGTTCATAGTACCTACCTCTAAGTAGAATAACGTTTATAAAGCAGTCATCGCAGATCTAGGCACATGGACTGCCGACCAAATCTAAAGGGCCTTGGGCCCTGACATAAAGTGAGTACTGATGCTGTTGACTTTTGTTTTCTGATGAGATAGACTTTTATTTTAATGGAAAAAATTAGAGGCTATTTGGAAAAAAATAAACTGATTATCAGGGGATTAGGCTGCTAATCCCAGCTTTTCTCCTTTAGGCCAGTAGACATTTGAATTATACTTCATTTCTTTGCTTTTAGGATAAAGAGGCTAGACTATGTGCTGTCTTCAGATTTCGTCAGACTTCAATGTTCTGATGTATGTTGCAATTTTTCAAGGTTGATAGGCTTGATCATCTCTCTGCTAGATGCACAGCTCTATGCTAGGTTTTATGGGTGAAAATGTAATAAATAGCTTCTGCTGTCCAGAAGTTAATGACCTAGTTGGGAAGATAGGCGAAACCAAGTAACTGCTGAAAGGAGAAGTGTAGTCAGTAAGTTTGGATTCCCGTTATCTAGACTGGTTAGAAGTAAAACTTAAGTGGATGGATACCATGTGTTGGTCTCTAGATCCAGCTGACTTGCTGTCTGTCACCAGCCTTCCGTCTCACTTGCTAATACATCCTCAGTAAGCCACCCTGCTCTTCCATATAATGAGGCCATGATACTCCCTTCAGTCAGAGTATCATTATTAGGCTCTCCGTTTGAGCAAGAGCTGACTTAGAGCTTTGAACTGGATTGCCTAGATGATGTAGAACTTTCATCTCTTGATTGCTTGTGTATATTTGTGTCTCATTTTACACAAATGCAATGTGAAGCAAAAAAAGTTAGCATTAAAAAAAAAAGAGACACTAGAGAAAAGGCAGTAATAGAAGTTTTGAAATTGAGGGGAAAAAAAAGGAAGCAATCAAGAGATGAAAGTTCTACATCGTCTAGGCAATCCAGTTCAAAGCTCTAAGTCAGCTCTTGCTCAAACAGAGAGCCCTTAAAATTGCCTCACGTTACATTTGTGTATATTTGTGTCTCATTTTCGGAGAAGGCGATGGCACCCCACTCCAGTACTCTTGCCTGGAAAATCCCATGGATGGAGGAGCCTGGTAGGCTGCAGTCCATGGGATCGCAAAGAGTCCGACGCGACTGAGCGACTTCACTTTCACTGTTCACTTTCATGCATTGGAGAAGGAAATGGCAACCCACTCCAGCGTTCTTGCCTGGAGAATCCCAGGGACGGGGGAGCCTGGTGGGCTGCCGTCTGTGGGGTCGCACAGAGTCGGGCACGACTAAAGCGACTCAGCAGCAGCAGTGTTTCATTTTTTCTTTGTTTAGAGTATTAAACTGAAGTACTGAAAATTGCTTTTCTTTTTCTAATAGGTTGCTGGCACGTTCTTTCCCTTCAAAACAGGTCTTTCTGTCAGTCTTTAGGATCTGATCCCTTTTTTTATTCAACAAAAATTCAGCTATAGGCCATATACTTGTAATTTAGATTTAAAAATACTATACCTCAAGCATAGTAACCACTGATTCAATATATATAAAATGAAAATGCAATTAATCGGTGACCTCATGAACTGTGGCAAAGCCAAAATTGAAAATTACTGATCTGTAGAACAAAAAAAATTGCATTTGATTGTGAGAAGGGCCATCTTACTGTTTTGATCACTGTTTTTATTTAATTTGTGAGACTTATCCACAAAATTTTTATTAAGAGTGGACTGTTCAGTAGGTACATATAGGAGTGTATAGGTTGCAAGTGGTTCCGTTCAAATCCTAGTTTTCTGCTTGCTACCCATGTGACTCTGGGCAAGTTCCAGAGTACTGTGTTCCAGTTTCCCAGACTAAAATGGGGACATAATAGCCCCTATATCATGAAGTTGTTGTGAAGATTAAATGAGAAAATGTATGTAAAGTTCTGTGTCTGGCACTTGGTAACACAATGCATGTTAGCTGTTAATGTTGTGATAAGTTAGTAATGTCCCAGGCAAGAGTAGTATTCATATATTAGATATTGAGACAACTGACTAAGTAGCTAAGATAAAGAAAATTGGTTGTCTGGAGTTTGAAGAGAGGATGGGCAGGCAGCTTTTTATTATAAATGTTTGCTTGCACTATTTAATTTTCTTAAGGGCTTCCCATTCTCTCATAGCTCAGTTGGTTAAAAATCTACCTGCAATACAGGGGTCCCGGGTTTGATCCTTGGGTTGGGAAGATCTCCTGGAGAAGGAAATGGCAACCCATTCCAATATTCTTGCCTGGAGAATCCCATGGACAGAGGAGCCTGGCAGGCTACAGTCCATGGGCTTAAAAGGAGTTGGACATGACTTAGCAACTAAACCAACACCAAGGGCTTCCCAGGTGGCTCAGTAGTAAAGAATCTGCCTGCCGAGCAGGGGACATGGGCTTCAGTCCCTGGGTTGGGAAGATCCCCTGTAAAAGGAAATGGCAACCCACTCCAGTATTCTTGCTGGGAAATCCCATGGACAGAGGAGCATGGTGGGCTATAGTCCATGGGGTCACAAAAGAGCTGGACATGACTTAGTGACTAAACAACAGTTTTCTTAAAGATGTGTGCTTTGATCTAAGAGTGGTTATTGAAAAGCTAAGTATGGTCTTCATTCTTTGATAGGCCACAGAGTAAGTCATTATAAAATAACTAAAGATGAATTGGCGGCCTTCAGGTCCCTCTGGAGAGATGAAGGTGCACCTGTGTGTGTGTATTTTGTTAAAATTTTTCAATGCATTGTGGACCTCCTTTCCTCTAGAGAGTATCTTTAAGGGTGTCTTAGGGTTGGTTAGTCAGTTAAGGCGTCTTGATGTAGTGTGCCTTTAACAGAACTCCCAACAGGCATGTAATCCTTAAGGATGTTATGATTAGATTCTGTTACAGATAGGTAATTTAAGAATAAAATATCAAATAGATTAAACTTTGGAATTTAAAAAATTGATTGAAGGCAGTATTTGTATTTACAAAATATGCAGGTAAAATTCTTACCCAGTGCAGTAACTATACATTTGTAGGATGATATCTTCTGTTAAATTCTCCTTAAAATTCTCCTTAGCTACAAGCAGCTAATTTGAAAGTAGAGTGAAACTTGAGCTTTCTGTGAGATATTATGAAAAACTTAATTTCCTGAATTATAGAGAGTTAACAAAATATTTTTTGTTTTTGTCTCAATTGTTGAAGATTTGCCAAGTGAATTACTTTGACTTTTTAGGGTTAATACATATTAAATATAGAATCTTTCTTTGATAAATCAGAATATTATAGTGTCTTAGGCTCATTTTTCTGATTATCAACAATTATTGTTGAGATGGAAACAGTAGGGATGAGTATACCTGAAGGGTTTTTTTGTATATATATCCGATAACTTATGTTTTTTTCTCAGTTGTTTTATACTAGGAACAATCAACTGAGAAATAATAACTAATGGTTGAGAAGTTACTGTACCCTCGTTCAGTTTTTTAGAATAACTTTCTAATTATGAACATCTATTAATTTATGAAAGATTTAATGAAGGATGAACCAAATTGGTGACCAGAACTATTCTCATTCTTGTGAAAATAAATGAATGGATGAATGAGTGATTAAAGGAGCAAACCGTTCTGTGCCTGAAGAAGTTGCTTGTCGTGTTAGTTAGACTCTTGGGACTGCAAATGTCACCAGCCTTTTAAAAGTCTCCTTGGGCAAGAAAGGGAGTTTCCTCATTACATAGCCCACACTTGGGATGCCAGCAGTGCAGCTGGGCTCAAGGGTAGCTGGAACCTGAGCCGAGGATGTCACCAAGACGGTCTTCTCTCTCGGCTCTTCTCTGCCTTTCAGCTTCACTTTCTCCTTATGCAGAGTAGGTTCTGTGTTCTCTGCAGTGGGGACGCGGATGCCGGCATCATGTCTAAAGCCTCAGCTGGCCATCACAGAGGGACTGCGTGTCTCTCCGCCTTCCACGCTGGAAAGTGGAGGCAGGGCCTCCTGGTTTAGTTTGTGTGCCCACTCCTGTGGCCATGGGAGAGAGCGTAAACTTGGCCAAGACTTCTTGCTTGGAATCGGAGGAGGAAGAGTTTCCTTAAAGAAGGAACGCTGCAGGGAGACTGTTGCTGTGCTCTGCACGCGCGATGTGAAGAGCTGTTTCTTTGCTTCGTTCCAGTCTTCTCCTTTTCTGCGTACTTCGGGACTCCAATTACACTGCACTCATTGTTAACAGGAAATGTTCTAGTTGAGCTACTGAATAGCATTCTGCATGAATAATCCAGACTACGACTGGGAAACATTCTCTGTAAAGGCCGGATAGAAAGTATTTTCAAGTTTGTGGACTGTGTAGTCTCTGGAGCAGCGACTCAGCTCAGTGGTGATTGTATGGAAGCAGTTGTAGGCAATATGGGATTGAATGAGTGTGCTGTGTTTCAATAAAACTTTATATATAAACTTAGGTGCTGGGCCAGATTTGAATTATAGGCTCTGTTTGCCAGCCCCGATCTAGATAATATGTAAGAACTCCAAGAAATTTGTGTTAAAATATATAGTTCAGTGCATTAAACCCCATTCACTGCTCGTATGCAATAGTTTCATCTCCCATCAGCCTGGGAGATGGGTTGGGTAAAATAAGAATGTGTGTGTCTGTGTGTGTGTGTTTATTAGAACCTTATGGAGGACTTATACTTCCATATACACATTTCAAAGTTTCTAATTTAGTATTTGGGTTTGTGGTAGGTATGTTTTGAAAAACTTTCAGAGGTGATACTGTATACAATCCCATACTTTATCCTACCCTCTCTGATACACACTTGATATGTGGGAAAAGTTTTATTATTTGTTTTTCTTTTTTGCACAAGAAGGAAGAAGGATGCTAATTTGAGATTTAAGGTATAAGGCATTGTATTGTGTGCTTTTCTTGTTATTTCCTCAGTCTTCTGATAATCACAAGTGTAATTGCTAAGTTATCAAATTATAACTATGAGCTGGCCACTGTCCTAAGCAGTTTTGCATATATGTTCATTCATTTAATTCCCACACCTTTTTAAATACATCTTTTACAAAGGAGAGGATTGAGGCATAGAGAGGGTAACTTGATGGTAAGTAGCAGAACTGAATTTGAATTCAGGGCTTCCCTGGTGGCTCAGAGGTTAAAGTGTCTGCCTGCAATGCGGGAGACCTGGGTTCCATCCCTGGGTCGGAAAGATCCCCTAGAGAAGGAAATGGCAACCCCCTCCAATATTCTTGCATGGAGAATCCCATGGACGGAGGACCCTGGTGGACTAGAGTCCACGGGGTCACAAAGAGTTGGACACGACTGAGCGACTTCACTTTCACTTTTAAGCTGCTTAAATCCAGTTGCCCCTTTAGTATTGTGCAGCAGCTTGTGATAGTGATGATACAGAGTTGATTGAATAGCTGGCTGTGATAGCAAATGTCCTTGATGTTATAAAAAATATTTTTAATAGATTAATTTTTAGACTAGTTTCCGGCTCGCAGCAACACCGAGCAGGAAGTACAGAGGATTCCCATATACCAGGGGTCAACAACGCACACTGGAGGCGGCATGTCTGTTACAGTCGTTGAACCTGCACTGACCCATCATTATCCAAATCTGTGCTGCACTTCCGGTCTCTTCCAGGTTTTCATATGGGATTCGACAAATGAATAATGACATGTACCTGTGTTACAGTATCATGCAGAATAGTTCCATTACCCTAAAAATGCTCTGTGTTCTGTCTACTCATCCCTCTCTCTTTCTGCTAACTCTGGCAACCTCTGATCTTTTTGCTGTTTCCATAGTTATCCCTTTATCATAATGTCATGTACAGTTGATCCTTGAACACATGGGCTTGAACTGTGTGAATCTACTTACGCATGGATTTTTTTTCAGTATTAAATACTACAGTACCGTGTGCATCTTGTGTGTGCATCACAAGCTGGAATCAAGATTTCTGGGAGAAATATCAACCTCAGATATGCAGATAATGCTACCCTGATGGCAAAAAGCAAAGAGAGATTAAACAACTTCTTGATGAAGGTGGAAGAGGAGAGTGAAAAAGCTGGCTTAAAACTCAACATTCAGAGACTTAAGATCATGGCATCCGGTGCCTTCACTTCATGGCAGAATGCATGGGGAAACAGTGGAAACAGTGGTAGATATTATTTTCCTGGTCTCCAAAATCACTGCAGATGGTGACCACATCTATGATGTTAAAAGACTCTTGCTCCTTGGAAGAAAAACTGTGACAAAACTAGACAGTGTATTAAAAAGCAGAGACATTACTTTGTTGACAAAGGTCCATCTAGTCAAAACTGTGGTTTTTCCAGTAGTCATGTACAGATGTGAGAGTTGGGCCATAAAGAAGGTTGAGCACTGAAGAATTGATGCTTTCGAACTGTGGTGCTGGAGAAGACTCTTGGAGAGTCCCTTGGACGGCAAGGAGATCAAACCAGTCAATCCTAAAGGAAATCAATCCTGAATATTAACTGGAAGGACTGATGCTGAAGCTCCAATACTTCGGCCCTCTGATCGAATAGCCAACCATTGGAAAAGACCCTGATGCTAGGAAAGATGGAGGGCAGGAGAAGGGGTAACAGAATTGAGATGGTTGGATGGCATCATCAACTCAATGGACATGAGTTTGAGGAAAGTCTGGGAGATGGTGATGGACAGGGCAGCTTGGTATGTTGTAGTCCACTGGGTGGCAGAGTCAGACATGATTTAATGACTGAACAGTGGACAACAATGTGCATCTTACAGTCAACAGCGGCTTTGATTCTGAGGAATCCTACCTCTAAGTAAAGTTTAGAGTAGCACGTGGCAGAGTTAGCTGTTACTTGTTTTACGGTCTTCCCTTTCTTTCTGCTGTTCAAGATTATGAGAGAGAGAATTGCTCAGCGTTGTTGAATCTGTTTCTGCCTTGGAGATTTTATCTCCCTTCACCGTAATTAAAACTATGCATTAGTCTTCATTCATAATTCTGTAACTTTTGTAACCATGAATAAAGTGTAGACATTATTTTCTAAGGAAGTTTTGCTTTCGATTTAACACTTGATATAATACTTGTTATTTTCTTACTTGTCTCCTTTTTCCTGAGGATAACTGAATGTTATTGCTTAGTTGCAGAGTCCAACTCTGCAATCCCGTGGACTGTAGCCCACCCGGCTCCTTTGACTGTGGGATTTCCCAGGCAAGAATACTGAAGTGGGTTGCCGTTCCCTCCTCCAGCGGATCTCCCTGACTCTGTACCCGTGACTCTTACATCTCCTGCGTCGGCAGATGGACTCTTTACCAGTGCGCTCCCCGGGAAACCCTACTGGTATCATACAGTGCTATAAAATTCACACTTTTTCTGAAGACACGTTTGCCATAGTTTCATCTTAGCACATAATGACCTTTCCCATTATAAAATGTCTAGGTCTGCCTTATCCAGTCTGGCAGCCACCAATGACCTGTGGCTATTTAAACTGATTAAAATGAGTAAAATAAAAATTTGAGTTTTTCAGTTATATTAGTCACATTTTCAGTGTTTTATTAGCCACGTGTGGCTGGTGACTACTATTATAGATAGCACAGAAATATAGAATGTATCAGTAATTGCAGAAAGTTCTGTAAGACAACACCGGTCTGTATAGTTTTTGTTTTAATTTATATCCTTTAAAGCTGTTTTTTTTAACCACATAGCTATTTTTATTGAGGCATATTGTATTTATAAATTACACATTTTAAACGTTTTAAGTTAATGATTTTCTTTGAACTAAAAAATTTTTATATGGACATAATTATAGATTCACATGTCGTTGCAAGAAAAAATGCAGAGAGATTCTGTGTACCCTTTTATATAGGTTTTTCAAATGGTAACACCTTGCAAAATTATCATATCGCATCCGAGAAGTTGATATTGAATCAGTGAAGTTACAGGATATTTTTATCACCAGAAAGATCTTTCATATTGCCTTTTATACCCATACCAACCTATTCTCCCATTTCTATAATTTTGTAATGTAAAGAATGTTTTTTAAATGAAATCCCTGTGAGACTGGCTTTTTTCATTTAGCGTAACAGTTTGGAGATTCATCCAGGTTTTAGCATGTATCAGTAGTTCATTCCTTCTTACTGGGTAGGATGTGGATATACATCCACATTGTTTCCAGTTTGGGGTTATAAATAAAGCTGCTTTAAGTATTTGTGTAAAGATCCTGTGTAAACGTAAGCTTTTCATTTCCCTAGGATAAATACGTAAGAGTACTGTTACTGGGCCATATGATAGTTGTATGTTAAAATTTTTAAGAAACTGTCAGACTCTTTTCTGGAGTGGCTGTACGTTTTACATTCCAACCAACTCAGTGGTGTATGAGTAATCTGATCTCTCTGCCTCCTTTCCAGCATTTGGTGTGGTCACTTTTTAATTTTAGCCCATTTTGATAGGTATGGGATGATAAGTCATTATGTTGTTAATTTACGTTTCCCTAACAGCTAATGATGCTGACTTTGTTTTCAATGTGCTTATTTGCCATCTGTATCTTCCTGAGTTAAGTATTTCTTTGTGTGAGTTTGTTAGAGCCACCATGACAAAATATCACATATGAAATGTCTTAAATGATGGAAAATTATTTTCTCATCTATTTAGTTCTGGGAGCAGGGAATCCAAGAACAAGGTTGGCAGGTGTGGTTTCTTCTGAGGCGTCACTCTGCTTAGCAGATGGCAGCCCTCTTGCTGTGTCCTCCGCGTGTCTGTTTCTGAGTGTATACGTATATCTGGTGTCGGCATGTCCAGATTTTCTCCCTGGAGTAGGAAATACCTATTCCAGTGTCCTCCCTGGAGAGTCTCATGGGCAGCGGAGCCTGGCATGTCCATGGGATCATGGACAGAGGAGCCTACGGTTCACGGTGTCACAGAGTCGGGTGCGACTGAGCCACTGACGGGACGCCAGTCACGCTGGATTAGGGCCCGCCTTGATGACGTCATTTTAACTTGACCAGTTCGGGCTTCCGCAGATAGATTTGCGGGGACACAGTTCAGCCATAACAGTGTCCCTTTCCAGTTTTTTTAAAAATTGTTTTACTGTTGAGTTTTGAGAAGTTTGGTTTTTTGTTTTTAATATCCTAGGCCCTAGTCTTTTGTTACGGTTTGCAAATATTTTCTCTCAGCCTGTAGCTTGTTTGTGAAAGTTTGATTAAACTTGACAGTGGAAGTCACTCAGTCGTGTCCGACTCTTTGTGACCCCATGGACTGTAGCCCACGAGGGATTCTCCAGGCAAGAATACTGGAGTGGGTTGCCATTCCCTTCTCCAGGGGATCTTCCTGACCCAGGGATTGAACCCGGGTCTCCTGCATTGCAGGCAAATCCTTTACCATCTGAACCACCAAGGTAGCTTGTTTATTCATTCTCATAACTGGGTCTTTCTGAGACCATGAGGTGAAAGTGAAAGTGAAGTCGCTCAGTCGTGTCCGACTCTCTGCGACCTCATGGACTGTAGCCTACGAGGCTCCTCCGTCCATGGGATTTTCCAGGCAAGAGACTGGAGTGGGTTGCCGCTTCCTTCTCTAGGGGATCTCCCCAACCCAGGGATCGAACCTAGGTCTCCCGCATCGCAAGCAGACGCTTTACCATCTGAGCCACCAGGGAAGACTCACTGAGACCATATATATATTTAAATTCTGATTAATTTCAGTTTATAAATTTTTC
This sequence comes from Capra hircus, assembly GCF_001704415.2. NCBI lineage: Eukaryota > Metazoa > Chordata > Mammalia > Artiodactyla > Bovidae > Capra > Capra hircus. Next base: position 5,970,172 of record NC_030812.1, read on the forward strand.
CTTTTATGGATTGAGCTTTTGATGTTAAGTTTAAGCTCTCTTTGCCTAGCAATAGATCCAAGAGTTTTTTTTTTTTCTTTCTTTTTCTTTTTCTTGTTCAGACAGTTTATGGTTTTACTTGTAACATTTATGTTTAAGTTCAGGATCAATTTTGAGTTTTTTTTTTGTATGAAATGTGAAAAGTAGATTGAACATTCCCGGCCCCCCCTCCCCCGCCCCATAAATGTCCAGCTGCTCTAGCACCATTTATTGAAAAGTTTATCATCCTTCCATTGAATTGCTTTTATGTTATTGTCAGAAATCAGGAGAGCATATTTGTATGTTTTCATTTCTGGATTCTGGATTCTATTTCATTGATCTATGTATCTACCTCTCACCCAGTACTACACAGTCTTGATTGTTGGAGCTATGTACTAGGTCTTGAACAGGCTGCTTCTTTGTACAATTTCTTTTTTAATTTTTGAAATTATTTTAGCTGTTTTAGTTGCCTTTCCATGTAAATTTTGTGTATGCACTCAGTTGTGTCCGGCTCGCTGCGACCCCATAGACTGTAGCCCGCCAGGCTCCTCTGTCCATGGGATTTTCCTGGCAGGAATACCGGAGTGGGTTGCTATTTCCTCCTCCAGGGAATCTTCCCAACTCAGAGACTCCCACCTGGGAAGCCCTGCATATAAGTTTTATTAATAGAATAGTGTTATATATACATACAGAACATCTTGCTGGGATTTTGATAGAACTTGCCTTAAATTTATCTCTCCGTGTGGGGGAAATTGACATCTTAACTGTTTCTAGTCTTCCAGTCCATAAATATGGTACGTCTGCCTATTTATTTAGATCTTCTTTGATTTCTCATCAGTGTTCTGTGTTTTTTAGTACAGAAGTACTGCATATGTTTGTTTATGATAATTTCTGTCCTCTCATGCCCACTTACGGTGTCTCTCCAGCAGTTCTCTGTTCCTACTTCTACCTCATCAGTTTCTGACTCTACCAGATCATTTCTGCTAGCAGTCATTTCACCCATCCTAAAAAAAATCTGAAAACCCAAACTGTGTTGTCCTTTGATTCCACTTCTTTTCTGCCTACTGCCCTACTTCATTGCTGTTCCTTGTATCAGAACTCCAAAGATTTGCCTGTACTTGCTGTCCCTCTTTCCTTCCATCTTCTCCTCAATCAGTTGTGGTCTGGTGTGTGCCCCTGCCTTGTCAAAGTAACAGGAAATCTATATTGCTACATCCGCTGGTTGACTTGGTGACTTTTCAGCAGGATCGATATTCTAGATAATTTTTTTTTCAGTTTGCTTCAGGGAAATGCAGATGAAAACAAGATACAATTTCTTACCCATCAGATTCCTCCAAAATTAACCTGGTCAGTCTAAGTATAGTGTAGTCACATGGTAATTCCAGTGTTAAGTTTTTGAGGAATCTCCATACTATTTTCCATAAGTGATTGTTTCAGTTTACAGTCCCACCAACAGTGTGCAAGGGTCTCCTTTTTTCACATCGTCTCCGACATTTGTTATATCTTGTCTTTTTAATAGTAGTCATTCTAAGAGAAAATGTAAAGGGAAGAGTATAAAATAAATGAGTACTGTGATTACAGACTACATAAAGGTATATAAATATTTGGGCAAATAAAGATTATATAGCACTATTGAAGGAAATTTACAAAATTAGGTTATATTAAAAGCTGCTGCTGCTAAGTTGCTTCAGTCGTGTCTGACTCTTTGTGACCCCATAGATGGCAGCCTACCAGGCTCCCCCGTCCCTGGGGTTCTCCAGGCAAGAACACTGGAGTGGGTTGCCATTTCCTTCTCCAATGCATGGAAGTGAAAAGTGAAAGTGAAGTCGCTCAGTCGTGTCCAACTCTTCATGACCCCATGGACTGCAGCCCACCAGGCTCCTCCGTCCATGGGATTTTCCAGGCAAGAGTACTGGAGTGGGGTGCCATTGCCTTCTCTGCATTAAAAGCTAACACATTTTAAAAACACATGAAAGTGAAAGAAAGTCAAAGTTGCTCAGTTGTGTCTGACTCTTTGCGACCCCATGGATTATACAGTCTATGGAATTCTCAAGGCCAGAATACTGGAGTGGGTAGCCTTTTTCCCTTCTCCAGGGGATCTTCCCATCCCAGGGATTGAACCCAGGTCTCCCACATTGCAGGTGATTCTTTACCAGCTGAGCCAACAAGGAAAGCCCAAGAATACTGGAGCAGGTAGCATATCCCTTCCCCAGCAGATTTTCTTGACCCAGGAATTGAACCAGGGTCTCCTGCATTGTAGGCGGATTCTTTACCAGCTGAACTATGAGGAAAGCCCTAAAACAAAACACATACTCATCAAGGTCATCAAGAATAAGGAAAGTTTGAGAGATTGTCATACCCAAGAACAGCCTAGGGAGCCGTGACAACTTTAATGTGACACTCTAGACGGAATCCTGGGACAGAAAAAGGACATTGCCTAAAAATTAAGACAATCTGAATAAAATATGGACTTCAATTAATGCTAATGTTGATTGAATTAGAACAACTGTACCATAGTAACGTTAGGGTTAGTAATAGTGGAAACTGGGTGTGTGGAAGAAATATGGGGACTCTTCGTTGGTTTTGTAAATCTTAAACTATCCTAAATAAAAATCCTAAAAATAAAGTTGCTTTTTTTTAAGAGAGGGAGAAAAATACACGTATAGGCATTTGTTTATCAAATGTCTGTGGAAGGAAAAAAATGCAGATTTATGTATATTGTTATATACATGTGTTTAAATATAGATTAATGCTAGAAGGAAATGAAGTGAAAATCAGCTTTTTATAGAAGCTGATAAATATTCTCCTCGTGTAAAATCTTTTGGAAGCAACAAAGCAAGTTTGAGACGGTGGTTCTGCAGCGTAAAGGAACTTATGCCTCAAGTTGGTCTGTTTTCAAAAGTGAAAGTCGTTTTCTCTTAACCGGGGGTCAGGGGCCACAGCGGATCACACTACGTAAGAGGCCTCTAACTGAAGAATTGATGTGAGCTCTTTCCATTGTACTACCAAATCATTTTTGTCCAGTCTTCCCTTAAAGAGGGTGCATCAAATGGATGACTGAGAAATTCTGTCGAGTGGCACTGTTAATTAGATATATTTTTAAAAGAAGGTTATTTTATAATTTTGTGGTGGCTATTACTTTTCTTTATCCTTCACTGTTCACTTGTTTGTATGTTTTATGCTTGTGCTGTCCTTTCATTGTTTATTCTTTAAAAAAAAAATCCTTATGATACTCCTAGAATTTCGTTCATCACTACCTAGGTTCTAAGAAGGTCTCACATTTGGCTCATCAGTTTTGGTTAGGAGTTAAAAATAAGTCAGTTATGCATAGAGATATTCTTTCCTTGGTGCTTCTTGTCAGTAACCCTCGGTATTGTTCTATACATCTTACAGAAATAAATTTGAGCAGCTCCAGATTATATGATTAAATACAGTTGGCTTCTTGATTCAGTTCACCCCGTTACAGTGACACCCGACAGCAGACATTTGCACAGTGCAGCTCATCAGCGTGCAGTGAAGCCCTGATGTACGCATATGGTGAGGCCCTGCTGGTTTCCTAATGCACCCGTGTATATGAGTTAGTGCCCCAAAGGCAGGCAGGGAACACGCGTCTTGTAGGTAACATATATGTGCCGTAGGAGTTCATTGAATTGATTCTCTGCTCCAGTTCTCTCTCTCTCTTTCTCCCTCTTAGTTTGGAAATACACTGATAGTAATTGAGAATTATAGTGTCTTCTCATACTGTATTTGCCATTGTGTTTTGCCCTCTTTGAATTATCTTCGTATTCCTTGCCCATTTTTCAAATGTGTTGTTACTCATGCTTTTCTCAGAGCTTTTTTTTTTTAACCATTAGAACTATTATTACGGATATTCTTACTTTTAAATCTTTAATCTGATTGGAAGTTGTCTAATGTGAGGAATGAGATGGAAATCTCAGAGGAGGACTCCTTAGGCAGACTGAGGCCTGGTCCTGAGGCCTGATCGCCACTTATCTAGGAAGCCTGGGGAGTTGGTCTGCAGCACCCCTGGTCTTGCACTGATCACTCAGGAAAGTCCTAGAGCTCTTTTGAACAAGTTATTGCTTGGACCTGGTAAGCAGCAAACACATGGTCGTGTGTCCAGGATGGGAGCATCCAGAAGGGCACAGAGACGCCCTGAGAACAGGAGGGTGCGTGCTTCTCTCACTCGGAGAGTGGTGTAGCCATCTCCCTGTGTGTTCTCAGGGAATATGTTGTGGACGTGGGAAGCTTCCCCCGGGAGCATGCTGCTCTGAATCCTGCTTTGTGTGGCATTGCCTTTTCAGACAGGTTTCAGCATCATCTGCCATTAAACAGACTATATCCTTGGCTGTATTTGTTGGCGTTTTCCTGTCACAGACATCACCGTTTTGTGTTGGAGCTTGTTGAATTTCTTTTTTAAAAATCCTAAATGGCTGGTTTGTCCGCTTATACCATTTACTCAGTCAGATGTTCTAGGGGATCCCAAGTGGCACAGTAGTGAAGAATCTGCCTGCCGTTGCAGAAGACAGGAGAGACATGGGTTCGGTCCCTGGGTTGGGAAGATCCCCTTGAGAAGGAAGCAGCAACCCAACCCAGTATTCTTGCCCAGAAAATTCCGTGAACAGAGGAGCCTAATGGGATCACAGAGAGTTGGACATGACTGAGCATGCATGCGCAGCCATTTGCTGATAACACGCCTTTCCCTCCTGATCCCGGTTCTCATTCTTCAAGCTCTATCCCCTGCCCTGTTACTGCAGCACTCCTGGTTTTCACTGGCTTGCTTTCTGATCTATTGTAATTAATGATAGGACAAGTCCCTGCCCTTACTGTTGTTTCTGAGCATTCCTGAACTTACTCTTTGCATGCTCGTTCCTTCAGATACGCTCTACCATTGAACCAGTTCTGGGAGCACCTTTTCTTATAGAGCACTTATAAAAACATCTGTATTTGGGGGGTGATAAAGTGCTGTGCCACAGAGGATTCTTTGGTCAGTGCTGCCTCCATCTTTTAAATGAATTTAATAGGTCTAGCATTTTTTGAAAGCTAACTAGATTGCACACACTTAGTAATTCATCTGTTAGCTGTCCACCCAGGCATGTGGATAAACACATATTATGGAGTCTGTTGTACAGTGTCACGAACCTCCATCCATAGTTCTTCCGGCACTCTATCAGATCTGATCCCTTGAATCTGTTTGTCACTTCCACTGTATAATCATAAGGGATTTGATTTAGGTCGTATCTGAATGGTCTGGTGGTTTTCCCTACTTTCTTCAGTTTGAGTCTGAATTTGGCAATAAGGAGTTCATGATCTGAGCCACAGTCAGCTCCTGGTCTTGTTTTTGCTGACTGTATAGAGCTTCTCCATGTTTGGCTGCAAAGGATATAATCAATCTGATTTCGGTGTTGACCATCTGGTGATGTCCATGTGTAGCGTCTTCTCTTGTGTTGTTGGAAGAGGGTGTTTGCTATGACCAGTGCATTCTCTCGGCAAAACTCTGTTAGCCTTTGACCTGCTTTGTTTTATACTCCAAGGCCAAATTTGCCTGTTACTCCAGATGTCTCTTGACTTCCTACTTTTGCATTCCAGTCCCCTATAATGAAAAGAACATCTTTTGGGGGTGTTATTTCTAGAAGATCTTGTACGTCTTCATAGAACTGTTCAGTTTCAGCTCCTTCAGCATCACTGGTTGGGACATAGGCTTGGATTGCTGTGATATTGAATGGTTTGCCTTGGAAACGAACAGAGATCATTCTGTTGTTTTTGAGACTGCGTCCAATTTCTGCATTTTGGACTCTTTTGTTGACAATGAAGAATTGAACGTGGAACAACAGACTTGTTCCAGATTGGGGAAGGAGTACATCAAGGCTGTGTATTGTCACCATGCTTATTTAACTTACATGCAGAGTACATCACGAGAAATGCTGAGCTGGAAGAAGTACAAGCTGGAATCAAGATTTCTGGGAGAAACATCAATAACCTCAGATATGCAGATGACACCACCCTTACGGCAGAAAGTGAAGAAGAACTAAAGAGCCTCTTGATGAAAGTGAAAGAGGAGAGTGAAAAAGCTGGCTTAAAACTCAACATTCAGAAAACTAATATCATGGCATCTGGTCCCATCACTTCGTGGCAGATAGATGGGGAAACAATGGAAACAGTGACAGGCATTATTTTGGGGGCTCCAAAATCACTGCAGATGGTGACTGCAGGCATGAAATTAAAAGATGCTTGCTCCTTGGAAGAAAAGCTATGACCAACCTAGACAGCATATTAAAAAGCAGAGACATTACTTTGTCGATAAAGGTCCGTCTAGTCAAAGCTATGGTTTTTCCAGTAGTCATATATGGATGTGAGAGTTGGACTGTAAAGAAACTCTGAGCAGTGAAGAATTGATACTTTGGAACTGTGGTGTTGGAGAAGACTCTTGAGAGTCCCTTGGACAGCAAGGAGATTCAGCCAGTCAATCCTAAAGGAAATCAGTCCTGGATATTCATTGGAAGGACTGATGTTGAAGCTGAAGCTCCAATACTTTGGCCACCTGATGTGTAGACCTGACTCCTTGGAAAAGACCCTGATCCTCGGGAAGATAGAAGGCAGGAGGAAAAGGGGATGACAGAGGATGAGATGGTTGGATGGTACCACCAACTCAATGGACATGAATTTGAGTAAACTCTGGGAATTGGTGATGGACAGGGAAGCCTGGCGTGCTGCAGTCCATGGGGTCGCAAAGAGTCAGACATGACTGAGTGACTGAACTGAACAGATGGAGCCTATTGGGGCTTCCCATGTGGCTTAGTGGTAAAGAATTCACTTGCCACTGCAGGATACTCTGGTTCATTCCCTGGGTCAGGAAGATCCCTTGGAGAAGGAAATGGTAACCCATTCCCCTATTCTTGCCTGGATAATCCCACGGACAGAGGCGCCTGGTGGATTATAATCCATGGGGTTGCAAAGAGTCAGACCCAGCTGAGCATGCACACGTGGAGTCCTGTCGTCTTGGTGTGCAGGCTGGTGTCTGCCTGGGCCTGCATGTGAGTTTGGGTTTTATCCTACTGATTTCTCAGCAGCAGTGTATGGCAGCTGAGCTTGTCACAGTTCTCGTTCCTGTCAGCTCTTTCAGCAGCAAGGTTTGGAGATGCTTTCTCTCCTGCCAGTTCTGTTCAGCAGTCCTAGGACTATAAAAAACCTTTGTCTGTCAATTTAGGTACCTTTAAGACTCTTTTTAGTGTCTGTAATTGCTTTATTCCAATATGTAAAATAATTTCATTGTGTGTTAGTCTTAGAAGGGATCTTGGAGGACTTCTGATCTAGTTTTTTTAAAAGCAGCTGAATCTTTTTTTATTAAAGACATACTATGTAAATTCCCGTATATCTAAAGAGGCTAAATAATAAAGTGCTTTGTTTAAGAAGGGAGTGAGTTGAGTGGAGCTGAACCCATCGCGCTCTCTGGTGCCCTGGTGTGGTCCTTGAGGGCCCTCGGTGAACTCTGGGCTCATCTCACTCACTTGCTGTCTCTGCTGACAAGGGACCTGAGCCCTGCCGTAGTTAATTGCCTTGCTGGGCTGCAGCCTAGATAGGAGAGTGGCAGGCTTTCAGTTCAGCAGTCTCCCAGTCAAGGGCTTTTTTGTTATACTGTGCTGCTTCTAGCGGAGTAAGTGTGCTCTCAAAAGCTGCGATGACCCGCATGTGTATTCTGAAATCAGTACTACTTTCCTTGGCAGAGAAACCAATTAAATTCCTTCTTGGTTTTCATTCAAATCAAGGAAAAATTGTAAGATTCTAAAGTGTTATTAAATATCTGTATGTTGAAAATTTATCTGATATATAATAGCACATTTATAATTAAAAATTAATATTATCTATACATTTATAATCAAGATTGCCAGGAGAAATATCAATAACCTCAGATGTACAGATGACACCACCCTTATGGCAGAAAGTGAAGGGGAACTAAAAAGCCTCTTGATGAAAGTGAAAGGGGAGAGTGAAAAAGTTGGCTTAAAGCTCAACATTCAGAAAACGAAGATCATGGCATCTGGTCCCATCAGTTCATGGGAAATAGATGGGGAAACAGTGGAAACAGTATCAGACTTTATGTTTTTGGGCTCAAAAATCACTGCAGATGGTGACTGCAGCCATGAAATTAAAAGACGTTTACTCCTTGGAAGAAAAGTTATGACCAACCTAGATAGCATATTCAAAAGCAGAGACATTACTTTGCCAACAAAGTCCGTCTAGTCAAGGCTATGGTTTTTCCAGTGGACATGTATGGATGTGAGATTTGTACTGTGAAGAAGGCTGAGGGCCGGAGAATTGATGCTTTTGAACTGTGGTGTTGGAGAAGACTCTTGAGAGTCCCTGGGACTGCAAGGAGATCCAACCAGTCCATTCTGAAGGAGATCAGTCCTGGGTGTTCTTTGGAAGGAATGATGCTGAAGCTGAAACTCTACTACTTTGGCCACCTCATGTGAAGAGTTGACTCATTGGAGAAGACTCTGATGCTGGGAGGGATTGGGGGCAGGAGGAGAAGGGGATGACAGAGGATGAGATGGCTGGATGGCATCACTGACTTGATGGATGTGAGTCTGAGTGAACTCCGGGAGTTGGTGATGGGCAGGGAGGCCTCGCGTGCTGCGATTCATGGGGTCGCAAAGAGTCAGACACGACTGAACGACTGAACTGAACTGATACATTTATAGGTGATATTTGTTTACATTAGCATATTATTTTTTATTTTATATTTTTAGAGTTTAAAAATCACAGCTGTTGCTCCTGGACCTAGTGATAGTGGTGTTTATCTTGATAGAGAACGTTGTCATGTCAGATTGGCAGGGTCCTAGTTCCAGAAATCAATCAGTTTCCAGTGTGATTTAAAATGAGAAAAATAATTTAAATTCTATATTATTACTTTTTTTTTTATGTAAAACAGGTTGGAGAGTTGGTTAAACACCCTTTCTTCTCCCTCTTCAGTGGGAGTAGCTCTACCTCTTAAGAATTACTCTAGGGATATATGTAAAACCATCTTTGAAAAAATCTTATTTCCTTTACTAAAAAGTAGGAAATTAAATAAAAGTCAGATAACTGTGATAAAACAAATACTGGTTACAGGTTTAACTTTTAAATGTTACTGGAAAAAAGTCTGATTTCTAGTATATTGGAATATCACATTTGGCACTGTCAGTGGGATAAAATGGATAGAAGATAAACTGAGAATACAGTTTAATCATATATAATAACAGGTCTCTGGGGTTTTTATAAAAATGAAATTAAAATCACATGAAAGTATTACAGTAGTAAGCCTTAAAACGATATTTATTTTATTTAATGAATATTTGTTATTTGCCTGTAAAAGAACATGTTTGTCCTTAGTAAGAGAAAGAACAGCAGTTTGCCCTAGCAGATTTTCATGTGTACATAGGTTTTAAAGTTACATTATTACTTTTTGGTCCTTACGTTGTCTGTCTTTAGGTCTTAGCTTAGCTCCTGCTTCTACTCTCTGCCTTTGCGTCTCATCTCCTTTGTCCTTCCACTCTGGTTTGTAGAGGCCTGGAGAGCATCAGACCTTGCTGGGTGTGTGCATCTTGCTTGGCGATGCTGATCCAAGCCACAGTGGTTGGTTGCTGCCCAGGTGCTAACTTGTGTCTCCCTCTGTGACCTTAAGCGACCGTAAGCGACGCAACTTAGCGACTGAACAGTGAACTGTAAAGCACACCAGGCTCCTCTGTCCTCCACTATCTCCTCGAGTTTGCTCAGATTCATGTCCATTCGGTTGGTGATGCTGTCTAACCCATCGTATCCACTGCCACCCCCTTTTCCTTTTGCCTTCAATCTTTCCCAGCGTCAGGGGCTTTTCCAGTGAGTTGGCTCTTCATATCAAGTGGCCAAAGTATTGGAGCTTCAGCAACAGTCCTTCCAATGAATATTCAGGGTTGATTTCCTTTAGGATTGACTGGTTCTATCTCCTTGCAGTCCAAGGGACACTCAAGAGTCTTTTCCAGCACCGCAGTTTGAAAGCATCAGTTCGGCACTCAGCCTTCTTAATGGTCCAAGACTCATATCCCTACATAACTACTGGAAAAATCATAGCTTTGACTATACCAACCTCTGTCAGCAAAGTGATGTCTCTGCTTTTTAATATGCTGTCTGGGTTTGTCATAGCTTTCCTTCCAGGCAGCAAGCGTCTTCTAATTTCATGGCTGCAGTCACCGTGTGCAGTGATTTTGGAGCCCAAGAAAATAAAATGCTACCAGGTTTCCCCCATATGTTTGCCATGAAGTGATGAGACTGGATGGCTTGGTCTTAGATTTTTGCATGTTGAGCTTCAAGCCAGCTTTTTCGCACCCTTTCACGCTCATCAGGAGGCTCTTTAGTTCCTCTTTGCTTTCTGACATTAGAGTGGTCTTATCTGCATATCTGAGATTGTTGATATTTCTCCTGGGAAGTCTTGATTCCAGCTTGTGATTCATCTGGCTTGTGATACAACTTGATGTTCTTGGTTCACATACTGCTGAAGTTTAGCTTGAAGGATTTTGAGCATAACCTTGCTAGCTTGTGCAGTGATTACAATTGTATGGTAGTTTGAATGTTGTTTGGCATTTCCTTTCCTTGGGATTGGAATGAAAACTGATCTTTTCCAGTCCTGTGGCCACAGCTGATTTTTCCAGATTTGGTGACCAGTTTGAACACAGCACTTTAACAGCAGAACCCCATGGACAGTGTCAAAGAGCCGCAGTGGAGCCTGGTACAAAGGAACAGCAGTGAGCAATACTACTAGTGATGTCTGTATTTAAAAGTTTGATGTTTGGGTAGTCTTTTTCTGATTTTTAAAAGATAATTCATTCTGATTTTTAAGATTTTGATTATGGAATATTTGACACCCTCTTAAACTTTGCATTGGCCTTACCCTGTCCTGGCTTGTGGGTCCCAGTACACTGTAGAGGGTTTTGTTTCTTGCAGGCTTTCAGTACATGTTTTGTTGAATATATTGTCCTGTTCTGCTTGTAAACTATGGCCGGGTTTTATTTTCCTTCAGATGTCTTAGACTCCTATAGAACAGTCAGATTCAAAAGTTTAAAAAGTTATTTTCCCTGTGGCAGGGGAGAATAATATAAAAATATTTAGGAAAAAGGAAAATCAGTGTTAACTGATCTGAGAAGTGTCTTTGTCTTATCTTGTGTCACTGGATAAAGAGCACCGAGAAGTTGAGAACTGGAATTCAGTGGAGAAATTTAATAGAAAAGGTAAAAAAAAAAATTAAACTGGGCAAGTCGTGTATTGGTTAGCTCCATCAGTCATTCAGACTGTTGCTTACACCCAGCATCGTGTGCCTGCTTGTGCTCACTCACATCTAACCAGTTGTGCTTTAATGGAGTCCAAGAACAATCTCTCAAAAAAAAGTCCCTTGATAAACCATGTAGCATGTATGTTGTGGGTCTTGGCTTAAGACTGATGTCTACCTTCTTCTGCAAATGTGTACTTGTGATTGTTATGGTTGTGTTTTAATATTGGCGATAGCATTTTCTTATGGAACTAAGCTTTCTTTGTTGAAAGGTTATATTAAGCAGAATTTATTTTTGTGAAACTTAAAAATTTTTTTTTGTTGAAAATTTTCAGCAATATTGTTGATAGTCTTCTAAATGTATGGCCCAGACAAATCAGTTTTGGAATTTTTCACAAGTTCAATGGCTAAAGTGAGCTGAAGATAATAGCCTTTTTTCCTCCAGTGAACTACCATTAAATTTGTATTACTAAATTTCAGTGGCCAAGAAAAAATGAATTATTCTAAGGATTTAATTCTTTCCAAATATCTTGTTATACCTTTTCATTTGCATGTGTGTGCACATTTAAGAGAAAAATATCAGAATCATAGAGATTTGAATGGATGATAGTAGAGCCAAACGTGCTCAATTTTGCTGTTGTCATATAGAAGTAATTGGATCTTAGTGCTGTATACTGAAGAAATTGACTATGCATAGCAAATTTTGTATTTTAAATAGAAAGTTGCACATAGTATATAAGCTTTAAATGGATATATTGATAATATTCTATAAGGCTGTTTAAACTTTTATTAAAAAATTAGTTTAAGGATGTTGACATTTTAGGATTACTTAAGTGAGTTTATAGGTGGTACGGTGGTAAAGAATCTGCCTGTCAAAGCAGGAGGTGCAGGAGACAAGGGTTCAATCCCTGCAACAGAAGGAGCCCCTGGAGGAGGAAATGGCAACCCACTCCAGTATTCTTGCCTGGAAAATCCCATGGACAGAGGAGCCTGATGGCCTACAGTCTGTGGGGTCACAAAGAGTCAGACATGACTAAGTGACTGAGTACTCCCATTTTTCTTTATTCACCTGCTAGATGCTTAACAAGCTCTCAGCATGAAGGAGTATAAGAAAAGGTGATATCTGAGATTAATAAAATAATATCCTGGCTTCCTTTTTTAGGACCTTAGTTTTTATTTGGCAGGTGATGAAAGTTTTGATGTAGAGCTGGAGGTTATGCTGGAATAATAGAAAAATTGGTCAGAGAGAGTGAGAGTTGATTTAATGAAGAAGTAGAGTTCTGTGGAGCTAAAGATAAATTGCAGTGACTAATTTGTCACTAATTTGAAGTCTTACAGCTGTTTATTTTGAGTTTGTGTAAGGGGTATATCTGTTTGAACATGCTTTTTCTCCAAAGAGTATGGACTTCAGCATAAAGTTAATATTTTAAATAATGAACATTCTTCAAACAGCACAGAAGCAATCGTAAAATACTGAAATATTTTCTGTACTTTTCTCATTTCTTCTGTGTAATTTTTTTTTCTTTAACAGGAAATCAAACCTCAGAGCCATTATAACCATGGATATGGTGAACCCCTGGGACGGAAAACTCATATTGACGATTATAGCACATGGGACATAGTTAAGGCGACACAGTAAGTTTTTTGTTGGAGTTGTCTTCTTTGACATCTGTTTTTAAGTCATCAACTGGGTGAGGTCCAGTTGATAAGCCTTTCAAGTAGACTCTTCCAAGGAACCACCATGTAGTTGAAGTAATGACTCCTCATTGGGAATGAGGCTTTGTGAGAACTCCTTTCCTGTTCTGCTCACTGTGATACCAGTACCAGGAATATAACATTTTTCTCAAGGTTGCTGGGAGCAGAGGATGGGACTGTGGTATTTTTTAAAGACTTTTGTTTATTTATTATTTCTAGCCTTGCCGGGTCTTCGTTGCTGGGTGAGGGCTTTCTCTAGTTGTGACAGTGAGGGGTCCTCTCTGGCTGTGGCAGGTGGGGGGTCCTCTCTAGCTGTGACAGTGGGGGTCCTCTCTGGCTGTGACAGTGGGGTCCTCTCTGGCTGTGGCAGGTGGGGGGTCCTCTCTGGCTGTGACAGTGGGGTCCTCTCTGGCTGTGACAGTGGGGGTCCTCTCTGGCTGTGACAGTGGGGGTCCTCTCTGGCTGTGACAGGTGGGGGGTCCTCTCTGGCTGTGACAGTGGGGGGTCCTCTCTGGCTGTGACAGTGGGGGTCCTCTGGCTGTGACAGTGGGGGTCCTCTGGCTGTGACAGTGGGGTCCTCTCTAGCTGAGACAGTGGGGTCCTCTCTGGCTGTGACAGTGGGGTCCTCTCTGGCTGTGGCAGGTGGGGGGTCCTCTCTGGCTGTGACAGTGGGGTCCTCTCTGGCTGTGGCAGGTGGGGGGTCCTCTCTAGCTGTGACAGTGGGGGTCCTCTCTGGCTGTGGCAGGTGGGGGGTCCTCTCTGGCTGTGACAGTGGGGTCCTCTGGCTGTGACAGTGGGGTCCTCTCTGGCTGTGACTGTGGGGTCCTCTGGCTGTGACAGTGGGGTCCTCTCTGGCTGTGACAGTGGGGTCCTCTCTGGCTGTGGCAGGTGGGGGGTCCTCTCTAGCTGTGACAGTGGGGGGTCCTCTCTAGCTGTGACAGTGGGGTCCTCTGGCTGTGACAGTGGGGTCCTCTCTGGCTGTGGCAGGTGGGGGGTCCTCTCTAGCTGTGACAGTGGGGGTCCTCTCTGGCTGTGACAGTGGGGGGTCCTCCCTGGCTGTGACAGTGGGGGGTCCTCTCTAGCTGTGACAGTGGGGGGTCCTCTCTGGCTGTGACAGTGGGGTCCTCTCTGGCTGTGACTGTGGGGTCCTCTCTGGCTGTGACAGTGGGGTCCTCTCTGGCTGTGACAGTGGGGTCCTCTGGCTGTGACAGTGGGGGTCCTCTCTGGCTGTGACAGTGGGGGGTCCTCTCTGGCTGTGGCAGGTGAGGGGTCCTCTCTGGCTGTGGCAGGTGGGGGGTCCTCTCTGGCTGTGGCAGGTGGGGGGTCCTCTCTGGCTGTGACAATGGGGGGTCCTCTCTGGCTGTGACAGTGGGGGTCCTCTGGCTGTGACAGTGGGGTCCTCTCTGGCTGTGACAGTGGGGTCCTCTCTGGCTGTGACAGTGGGGTCCTCTCTGGCTGTGACAGTGGGGTCCTCTCTGGCTGTGGCAGTGGGGGGTCCTCTCTAGCTGTGACAGTGGGGGTCCTCTGGCTGTGACAGTGGGGGGTCCTCTCTGGCTGTGACAGTGGGGTCCTCTCTGGCTGTGACAGTGGGGTCCTCTCTGGCTGTGGCAGTGGGGGGTCCTCTCTGGCTGTGACAGTGGGGGTCCTCTGGCTGTGACAGTGGGGTCCTCTCTGGCTGTGACAGTGGGGTCCTCTCTGGCTGTGACAGTGGGGGTCCTCTGGCTGTGACAGTGGGGTCCTCTCTGGCTGTGACTGTGGGGTCCTCTCTGGCTGTGACAGTGGGGTCCTCTCTGGCTGTGACAGTGAGGGGTCCTCTCTGGCTGTGACAGTGAGGGGTCCTCTCTGGCTGTGACAGTGAGGGGTCCTCTCTGGCTGTGACAGTGGGGGGTCCTCTCTGGCTGTGACAGTGGGGTCCTCTCTGGCTGTGACTGTGGGGTCCTCTCTGGCTGTGACAGTGGGGTCCTCTCTGGCTGTGACAGTGGGGGTCCTCTGGCTGTGACTGTGGGGTCCTCTCTGGCTGTGACAGTGGGGTCCTCTCTGGCTGTGACTGTGGGGTCCTCTCTGGCTGTGACAGTGGGGTCCTCTCTGGCTGTGACAGTGGGGTCCTCTCTGGCTGTGACAGTGAGGGGTCCTCTCTGGCTGTGACAGTGGGGTCCTCTCTGGCTGTGACAGTGGGGTCCTCTCTGACTGTGACAGTGGGGTCCTCTCTGGCTGTGACAATGGGGGGGTCCTCTCTGGCTGTGGCAGGTGGGGGGTCCTCTCTGGCTGTGACAGTGGGGTCCTCTCTGGCTGTGACAGTGGGGGGTCCTCTCTGGCTGTGACAGTGGGGGGTCCTCTGGCTGTGACAGTGGGGTCCTCTCTGGCTGTGACAGTGGGGTCCTCTCTGGCTGTGACAGTGGGGTCCTCTCTGGCTGTGACAGTGGGGGTCCTCTCTGGCTGTGACTGTGGGGTCCTCTCTGGCTGTGACAGTGGGGGTCCTCTCTGGCTGTGACTGTGGGGTCCTCTCTGGCTGTGACAGTGGGGGTCCTCTGGCTGAAGTGCTCCGGCTTCTCATCACTGTGGCGCCTCTTGCAGTGTAGCGCAGGCACTGGAGCCTGCAGGCTTCAGGAGTTGTGGGCCATGGGCGTCATTGCCCTGCAGCACGTGGGATCTTCCCAGACCAGGGATTGAACCCCTGTCCCGTGCATTGGCAGGCTGTTTCTTACCATTGGACCGCCAGAGAAGTGTGGGAGTATGGTATTTTAAAATACCACAAAGTCCTCTGTTCTTCCTGAAAGTCTTCCTGTTTTTCTTGACCAAAGATACTTTCGGTAGCTGAAAGTCTTGTTAACTGTTTTTCTCCTAGATTCTGAAAAATTTGATGTTGTTTAGTTGCTGAGTCGTTTCTGACTCATTTGTGATGCCATAGACGGTAGCCCACCAGGCTCCTCTGTCCACAGGATTTTTCAGGCAAAAATACAGGAGTGGGTTGCCATCTCCTTCTCCAGGGGATCTTCCCGACCCAGGGATTGAACCTGCATCCCCTGCGTTGCAGGTGGGTTCTTTACCAGTGAGAAGAACTGTTTGGAAAAGCCCCAAACGTTGATGGTGCCGGTTTTTTCATTGCTTTCATGGAGAGGCAAGCTCCCTGAGTCCTCAGTCCACTGCCCCCCTGCCTCACACATGCACGCACAGTCAGAAAGCAAGGCACACCCTGCTGGCTCTATTCACCAGGCCAGCTACACTGCTCTGCATTGACTCTCCTTTCCAACCTTGCTGCTGCTAATATATTCCTCCTCTCCTTTGTCATTAACCTCACACTCTAATGCGTGATTTCCACCAGCAAACGTACTCCAGCGTCTCTCCTCTTAAGGAAAAAGCCTCCTTTCTTTATTCCTCAAATACCCTCTAACTGTGTGTGCCGTCTGTGATTTCTGCCTTTTAAAACATTTATTTAAATTTTGAAATGTTTTAATCCTCCAGATAAATATAGAGAAGAATATAACTGTCAGATTAAGCAGATGCTAACATTTTGCTGCAATGCTGCAGGTTGCTCGGCATCCTTTTTTCCTTCTCTCCCCAAGGAAACTTCTCTTGAAATTACTATGAATCATTCTCATGAACATTCGTGTGTGTGTGTGTGTGTGTGTGTGTGTGTGTGTGTGTTCAGTTGCTCAGTCATAGTTCCCTTAACTGGGCACATGTAAACAGTTTTCTGAAAAAGAACAGAGACTGAAGGTGCTCCTGTCATCGCTTGTGAATTGTGGAACTCCTGCTGTTTGCTTAGGTTGACTGACTTTGTACGCGCCCGTGTGTGTGTGTGTGTGTGTGTACATACGCAGCACGGAGCCAGGGTAGGCGAGCATTAAAGCAGTGAAGACTGGTAAATGTTAGTGAAGATCAGTTGCTTTCTCTATTAACTGTGATGTGAATGTAGTTTTAATATTTGCTGCAAATGTTCCATTGTTGTCACCTTTCGCCCAGCCTCACCCTGTGGTACGCCTTCCCCATTTTGGAGGCTATTCTGATGAATATGGTCAAAGCTCATTTCAGTTTGTTTTTGTGTCACATATTTCCAAGGATCCAGTATTTTGTTTTGGATAAAGTTGATGGTTTTTGAGACTCCATGTGGATTCTTGGTGATTTGTTGTATTATTCTTTGATTTTTGCTTATGCATAAACATTTCCATGTTATAGCATTTTGAGAAATATATATGCAGTCACACAGTGACCTAAACAGAAAGAGAGGAGAAGGTTAAGCTCTGTGCATGCATCTTTCTTCTTTATTAAATTAACTTCTTTTCTCAAGCTCTTCTAGTAAACTTTCTCTTATGTCTCATTGACTTATACTCACAAGACCCTTCCCCACCCACCCTACTTCCCACCTCCACACTTTTCTTAAATTTGCCTTTAGGAATACCAAAGCTAAATTTCTAAATAAAGTATCTTACAGGTGTAAGACATCCTTTTTTTTTTGATGTTGTTCTAAATCAATGATAAATTCTTTGTTATTGCTTCTTTATGACAATATTTTAACATAATTGTATGTATTTTTAATAAGCTGCCTTCAGTGTTTTGTGGAATAGTGGTGTTGTTAGTAAAAACAAACAACTGATAGATATTTTTATTTATAGTGTCCTGTTCTCTCCTACTTTATGAGTTATTGCATTCTTAGAGAAGAGAAATTTAAAATTATAAAACGGGTTAGTAAAAGCTGTTGGAATATTGATATTTCTAAAGTAACACTTTATATTGAGAAAGCCTTTTTAGTTTCCAGGTATCAAAATGGAGCATCAGTTTCTTCTAGAAATGTTATTCTCAGCTTTAAATTTCTTGTCAAATAGTGTTAACAATCAAGTTTTCCTTCTTTTTAAGATATGGAATTTATGAACGCTGCCGAGAATTGGTGGAAGCAGGTTATGATGTAAGGCAACCAGACAAAGAAAATGTTACACTCCTTCATTGGGCTGCCATCAATAACAGAATAGATTTAGTCAAGTAAGTATTTCTTTATTTTTAAGTAATTAGTTGTTACTACAAAATTATTGAGAATAATTATAAAATATATAATTTCTAAAATTCATAGCTTTTTAAATGTAGTTTCTGTATACTTTTTTTTTTGAGAAAAAATTGTTTTTAATGTATGTTGAATGTTTATTATGTGATGGATATTTTGCTTAGTGCTTTTCTATGTGTATTTTAGATCTTAATTCTTGAAATAACCTATGTGAAAAATAACAATTTTTACTACTGTCCTAATGATTTGGAAACTGATGCATAAAGAGGTTAAATATACTGCCAAGTGACATTTGGGTGTTAAAGGTTGGCGTCTGTAGCTCACATTCTAAATATGAATTCTATGGAGAAAAGGAATGAGGAGTTACAAAGATAGTAGGTAACAACCTAACTTCATATCAGCATAAATGAAGAATACCTTATATACCCAGTATACATTATTTTTATTACTTATTTTTCTGCTTATTCAGTAATAATAAGTTAGATAAGCGAGAGTCAGAATGATAACAAAGTCTTAGTAAATCTGGCTTAATAGCCTCTGGCAATTTGGGCCTAAGATCTTTAGATAGAGACATGAACCTGAAATGAACTGCTTGCAGATGTGCCTTTCAAGCGCAACATGCCGAGTCTGGAGATAAATAGGATGTTAATATCAAGTAAAAGAATTTGCCCTTAGAGTACTAAAAAAAGGTTAAGCAAGTAGTAATTAAAGCGTTGAACTCCGTGAATCACATTCTTCTGGAGAGCATGTTTCCATCTTATTTGCTCTTTTCCCCCTTCTTAAACCTTTAACTTTTCCTCCGCCTGCATGGGGTCTCTTGATGTCTAAATTCTGTTATTGTTTGTCAGAAAATGTTTTCATTTCATCTTCATTTGTGAAGGATATTTTCAGATGGCATAGAAATTTAGGTTGGCCATTTTTGTTTTATTTTCGTTGTTTACTCATTGAGAGCATCATTCCACTGTTTTCTGGCTTCTGTTACTAGTGATAAATCAGTCTAAGTATTACACTTTTAAAGGCTTTGCTTTTTTTTTCTGACTGCTTTTAAGTTTTTTTTTTCTTTCTGGTTTTCTGCAATTTCGTGATGACATTTCTAAGTGTGGATTTCTTTTATTTACTCTGAGATTGCAAGAAATTCTTGATTCTGTGGATTGATGTTTTCATCGGTTCTGGAAAATCTCAGTCATTATTTCTTCAAACAGGGCTTCCCAGGTGGCACTAGTGGTAAAGAACCCACTTGCAAGTGCAAGAGACACAAAAGACGCGGGTTCGATCCCTGAGTCGGGAAGATTCCCTGGAGGAGGAAATGGCAACCCACTCCAGTATTCTTGCCTGGAGAATTCCATGGACAGAGGAGCCTGGTGGGCTACAGTCCATGGGGTCACGAGGAGTTGGGACATGACTGATGTGACTTAGCATGTATGTGTTTCTTCAGACACTGCTTCTGCCCCGTTCTCTTTTTGTCTCTTCCTGGAACTCCAATTAAACGTATCTCTGGCCTTTTCATCGTATACAGTGTCTCTTAACCTCTCTTCTGTGTGCACCATCCTTTTTTCTCTGCTTCATTCTGGAAACTTCTTCTGACTTAACCTTCCAGTTCTTTTGTACTCTATGTGTTGTCTGCTGTTAAATCTATTCGGTGAGTTTCTAATTTTGTTTTTTAGTTCTAGAATTTTAATTTTCTTTTAGCTTGTATTATTTGATTCTTTTGTTGCTGAAATTTTCCATCTTGTCTTACATACTTAAAAATATAGTTATATATAATCTGTTTGAGAAGACAGCATTGGGAGCCCATGTGGGTCTGTATCTGTTGTATTATTCTTTTGTGTGCCTGTTTTATCTTTGAATGTGTACTAGATATTATGTTTGAAAACTTAGTTGTGGAATAATTTGAGGCCTGGTGGCTCAGTGGATAAAGCATCTGCCTCCAATGTGGGAGACCCAGGTTCGATCCCTGGGTTGGGAAGATCCCCTGGAGAAGGAAATGGCAACCCACTCCAGTACTCTAGCCTGGAAAATCCTATGGACTGAGAAGGCTGGTAGTCTACTATCCATAGGGTCGCAAAGAGTCGGACACAACTGAGCGACTTCACTTCAAGGTGAGAAGATACCATTTGTTTTTATTAAGCCCAACTTTAAGGGTTTAGATTTTCTGGAGCACTTAGGTGGCTGACGACTATGCTAGAGCAAGGTTTAATTCTGGTTCTTAACTACGTCTACAGTTACGCTTTTGGGGTCCCAACCCTTCTTTTGCTTTGTCTGCTGAGGTTGCCTCTGGGTCAAGTCTCCTGCCTCAGCAAATTGTCTCTAGGGCAGATGGTGCCCAAGCAGTTTTCTAACTTTTCCCAGTTTTAACTTTCTCCTGAATCTTAATCTCCTGGTGAAGGTGAATGCTCTTAATCTTAGGTTTTATTTTTAGGAAATATTTCTTACATATTGTTGAGCTTTTTAAAGTTTTCTTTGAGTTGATTCAAATTACCTAGCCTTCTGTAGGCTCTGTATTTTTAAAAAATTACTGTTATTTTAATCACAATCAGTTCAGTTCAGTCGCTCAGTCATGTCCGACTCTTTGTGACCCCATGACTGCAGCACACCAGGCCTCCCTGTCCATCACCAACTTCCAGAGTCCACCCAAACCCATGTGCATTGAGTCGGTGATGCCATCCAACCATCTCATCCTCTGTCGCCCTTTTCTCCTGCCCCCAATCCCTCCCAGCACCAGGGTCTTTTCAAATGAGTCAGCTTTTCCCATCAGGTGGCCCAAGTATTGGAGTTTCAGCTTCAACATCAGCCCTTCCAATGAACACCAGGACTGATCTCCTTTAGGATGGACTGGTTGGATCTCCTTGCAGTCCAAGGGACTCTCAAGAGTCGTCTTCAACATCACAATTCAAAAGCATCAATTCTTCGGCGCCCAGCCTTCTTCACAGTCCAACTCTCACATCCATACATGACCACAGGAAAAACCATAGCCTTGACTAGACGGACCTTAGTCGGCAAAGTAATGTCTCTGCTTTTCAATATGCTATCTAGGTTGGCCATAACTTTTCCTTCCAAGGAGTAAGCGTCTTTTAATTTCATGGCTGCATCACCATCTGCAGGGATTTTGGAGCCCCCCAAAAATAAAGGCTGACACTGTTTCCTCTGTTTCCCCATCTATTTGCCATGAAGTGATGGGACCAGATGCCATGATCTTAGTTAAGCAATTTAAAAAATTAAATAGTTCTTAAAGTCTTACGATGAAAACAGCAGCCCTTCCCTACCCTTTAGTTCTATACCTCAGAGGTAACTATTTTCAGTACTTCAGATGTTTCTTTCATTATTGTATTTTATATTTTTATGTTGTTACTTTTATGTGGAAAGTTATCTTCTTTACAAAGATGATAGCAAATGCTTTTCAGCTTTCTTCATTTAATTTTTGTTTCTTGAAGATTTTCATATCAGTACAACTAGAGCTACATCATTCTCTCTAAAATGCTGCATCATGTTCAATTGTATGGGCTTTATTTAATGGTTTACCTGTTGGTGAACATTTAGATTGATTTTAGTGTTTTTACTATTTCATACAGTGTTATAATTAATACCTTCTACAGGTAGCATTTTGCTTGTGTTTGTATACATCTGTAGAATTCTTATGAGAAGGAAACTTGGGAGGGTGGATTTTAGTAAATACTGCCAACTTTTGTGCTGTCTCTTGGCTTATCAGTTATTTTATTTTGACTTTCCGTTTGGGGATAGCCAGATGTCCTAGAACACCTCACTGCTAATACTTCTTCCTCTATCTGCTGTTACAGTTTTCGTTAAATTACTGTGTAAAGTTTAAACTGTTGTGCATATGTAAATTCTCACTGATAAGCCCAGAAGTGTTCAGTGATTTTTTTTTCTTATAGAATTTTTATTTTTTTCTGAAGTAATAGTTGCTTTTCCCCCCTCATTTGTTTAGCTTTCTGTATATCATAACTGATTGTTCCATACTCTTAAATAGAACTGTAAAAACCATCTGCGTGAACAAACAGTGTCACATAATTTATCGGCTCCTGTTTTGGTGGAGTGGAAAGGATGAGATCATTTCTGAATTTCTCCATCTTTCTGCTCTGGCAAAGGCTGTTTGCTCCTGAGAGCTGCGTGCAGCCGTCGTCTTGAGACGCACCTTTGCATGCATTCTGAGAGATCCCTTTGCTCCATTGTGGGTCTCAGTTTCCTGCATCTCAGGTGCTTCCATCTGTTGGTTTGCTCTCTGCTCTTAGTAGATAACGAAACTTTCTGATAACTTTCTGAGAGAAAGAGAGTCCTCGGGAGGAAAATGTTTTGAAGTTACTATCTCTTATGACCTTAACCCTTATTGGTTGGTTGGCTGAGCATAGACTTCTAGATTGAACTTAATTTTCTCAGAATTTTAAAGCATTACTTGATTATGTTTTTGCTTCAAGTGTTCCAGTTGAGATATGTTTGATCTTATTCTGCTGATCAAAAAGTCACATTTGTCTTGTGTAAAAATAAATAAGGAACTCTACAATGAGAAGTGCAGACAGAAAGTCTTGATATTGCCTGTTGCCTGCCTCGATTGTTCACCACTTACGGACAAGCGAGGTTACAGGATAAAGTCAGTAATTATGGAGTGGGTTAATAATTATAGTGTCTGTGTATATTATATCTTCAGGGGGGTAAAATTAATTTCTTACAATACGTAGTCTAGCAACTTACTTTCCTAAAACAAACATAATTGTGAGTAAATACTGTTTTCAATAGCAAGTAGTATTCATAGCCTCAAGATTTTTACTTTTGAGTCTAGAATTACTATTTCATGGATGCTAGCAGAAGACGCACAATTCTGGTAGAGACAAAGGCCTTTATTATTCATAGTGCAGCAAATAGCATGAGCATCTTATTTACATAGCTCCCTCTTGCTCCCTAGGTTCTATGGGAGCAGCTTGATGTGGTCCAGAGTGATGTAGCACACACAGTGGATATTCATTGTTTTGTTTTGTTTTTAAGCAGTATTTAAGATTTATTTTGCTTTATAACAAGAAAGTATATTTATTTCTTCTTTACTCAGAAAACAGAAATATGAAACATTGACACTAATTCAAAATTGCATCGCTTTCAGATATTCCAGTTTGATCATTGATCATACATTGACTTTGTAGATCATACATAGATGTAATGTTTTCAGTCTGGAAAGTCTAGGCGTGACTACAGGGTCTGTAACAAAACAAATGAAATGCAACTAAATACGAAAAAAAAGACAAACATAAGCCAGCTGTTAGACAGCTTGAGTCAGGATATTAGAAAAATATTCTAATACTTTATTTTTTAAGGTATAAATTGTATTTATTTAAATTTATTTGTTTTTAATTGAAGGATAATCACAATATTGTGTTGGTTTCTGCCACGTATCAGCATGAATCAGCCATAGGTATACGTATGTCCCCTCCCTCTTGAACCTCCATCCCACCTCACACCCGGTCCCGCCCCTCTGGATTGTCACAGAGTACCACATTGAGTTCCCTGAGCCACGCGGCAAATTCCCACTGGCTCTCTATTTCACGTATGGTGGTGAGCTGTCCTCCCCTCCTGGGTCCACAAGTCTGTCCTCTCTGTGTGTCCATTGCTGCCCTGCAGGTAGGTTCATCAGTACAACATTTCTAGATCTGCTATATCGGCATTAATGTGTGATATTTGTTTTTCTCCTTCTGACTGACTTCACGATGTGTAATAGACTCTCAGTTCATCCACCTCATTAGCACTGACTCAAATGTGTTCCTTTTATGGCTGAGTGGTATTCTATTGTATACATGTACCACAGCTGCTTTATCCATTCATCTGTCAGTAGACATCTAGGTTGCTTCCATGTCCTAGTTATTGTAAATAGTGCTGCAGTGAACACTGGGGTACATGTGTCTTTTTCAGTTACGGTTTTCTCAGGGTATATGCCCAGTAATGGGATTGTTGGGTCATATGGTAGTTTTGGAGAAGGCAGTGGCAACCCACTCCAGTACTCTTGCCTGGAGAATTCCATGGAGGGAGGAGCCTGGTAGGCTGCAGTCCATGGGGTCACAAAGAGTCGGATACGACTGAGCAACTTCACTTTCACTTTTCACTTTTCATGGTAGTTTTACTCCTAGTTTTTTTAAAGAAACACCATACTGTCTTCCATAGTGGCTATATCAGTGTACGTTTTCACGGGCAGTGCAGGAAGGTTCCCTTTTCTCCACAGTCCCTCCAGCATTTATTGTTTGCAGATTTTTTGATGGTGGCCATTCTGACTGATAGGTGATACCTCATTATAGTTTTGATTTTCATTTCTCTAATAATGAGCAGTGTTGTGCATCTTTTCACATGTTTATTAGCCATTTGTATTTCTTCTTTGGAGAAATGTCTGTTTAGGTCTTTTCCCCACTGTTTGATTGGAATGTTTGCTTTTCTGGTATTGAGTTGCATGAGCTGCTTGTGTATTTTGGAAATTAATCCTTTGTCAGTTGTTTCAGTTGCTATTATTTTTTCCCATTCTGAGGGTTTTTTTTTTTCATCTTGTTTATACTTTCCTTTGCTGTGCAAAAGCTTTTAAGTTTAATTAGATTATAGTTGTTTATTTTTGTTCTTATTTCCATTACTCTAGGAGGTGGGTCATAGAGGCACTTGCTTTGATTTATGTCATCGCGTGTTCTGCCTATGTTTTCCTCTGAGAGTTTTATAGTTTCTGGTCTTACATTTAGGTCTTTAATCCATTTTGAGTTTATCTGTGTGTGTGCTGTTAGGAAGTGCTCTGATTTCATTCTTTTACACGTAGCTGTCCAGTTTTCCCATTGCTACTCACTGAAGATAGTTTTCTCCATTGTATATTCTCGCCTCCTTTGTCAAAGATAAGGTGGCTGTAGTTGCATAGATTATCTCTGGGCTTTCTATTTTGTTGCATTGGTCTATATTTCTGTTTTTGTGCCAGTACCATACTGTCTTGATGACTAGCTTTGTAGTGTAGTCTGCACTCAGAACAGTTGATTCCTCCAGCTCCGTTCTTCTTTTACAAGATTGCTTTGGCTATTTGGGGTCTTTTGTGTTTCCATACGAACTGTGAAATTTTTTGTTCTAGTTCTGTGAAAAATGCCGTTCGTAATTTGATAGGGATCTCATTGAATCTGTAGATTGCTTTTGGTAGTCTAATCATTTTCACAGTATTGATTCTTTCAACCCAGGAACATGGACTATCTCTCCATCTGTTTATGTTGTCTTTGATTTCTTTCATCAGGTAGGTTTATTCTTGGGTTGTTGTTGTTGTTGTTGTTGCAGTGGTAAATGGGATTGATTCCTTGATCTCTCTGATTTTTAGTCGTCAATGTATAGGGATGCTAGTGATTTCTGTGTATTGATTTTGTATCATGTGACTTTCCTAGAGCATATTAGCTCTTATCAGTTTTCTGATAGCATCTTTAGGGTTTTCTGTGTAGAGTATCATATCATCTGCAAACGGTGAGAGTTTTACTTCTTTTCCAATCTGGATTCCTTTTATTTCTTTTCTTTTCTGATGGCCGTGGCTAGGACTTCCAAAACTATGTTGAATAATAGTGGCAAGAGTGGGCACCCCTTTTGTTCCTTATCTTAGATGAAATGCTTTCAGTTTTTTACCATTGAAAATGTTTGCTGTGGGTTTATCATTTATGGCCTTTATTATGTTGAGGTAGGTTCCCTCTATGGCCATTTTTTTTAGAGAAAGTTTTTATCATGAATGGGCACTGAATTTTGTCAAAAGCTTTTTCTGCATCTATTGAGATTATCACATGGTTTTTGTCCTTCAGTTTATTGATATGGTGTATCACATTGATTGACTTGTGTATATTGAATCCTTGCATCCCTTGGATAAACCCAGCGTGGTCAAGGTATATGATCTTTTTAATGTGTCGATGGATTCTGTTTGCTAAAATTTCACTGAGGATTTTTGCATTTGTGTTCATCAGTGGTATTGGTCTGTAATTTTCTTTGTTTGTCATATCTTTATCTGTTTTGGTGTCAGGGTGATGGTGGCCTTGTAGAATAAGTTTGGAAGTGTTCCTGCCTCTGCGGTTTTTCCGAAGAGCTTGTGAAGCATAGGCATTAGGTCTTCTCTAAATGTTTGATAGAATTTGCCTTTGAAAGCATCTGGCCCTAGGCTTTTGGTTTTTTTTGGAGATTTTTTTACCACAGTTTTGATTATGGTTTCCTTGTGATTAGCTTGTTCATAGTCTCAATTTCTTGCTGGTTCAGTCTTGGGAGATTGAGCTTTGCTAAGAATCTGTGCATTTCTTCTAGGTTGTCCATTTTATTGGCATATAGTTGCTCTTACGATCTTTCGAATTTCTGCATTGTCTGTTGTAACCTCTCCGTTTTCATCGCTAATTTTGTTGATTTGATTCTTCTCCCTTTTATTCTTGATGAGTATGGCTAATGGTTTGTCAGTTTTGTTTATCTTCTCAAAGAACCAGCTTTCAGTTTTTTTGGTTTTACTACTGTTTCCTTCACTCCTTTTTCATTTATTTCTGCTCTGCTCTTTGTGGTTTCTTTCCCTCTGCTAACTTCACGGATTGTTGCTCTTCCTTTTCTAGTTGTTTTAGCTGTAAAGTGAGGTTGTCTATTTGGTATTTTTGTTTCCTGCGGTGGGATTGTGTTGCTATAAACGTCCCTCTTAGAACTGTTCTTGCTGCATCCCATAGGTTTTGAGTTGTGTTTTCGTTGTCATTTGTTTCTAGGAATTTTTTGATTGCCCTTTTTGTTTCTTCAGTAATCTGGTGGTTATTTAGAAACATATTGTTTAACCTCCATGTGTTTGTATTTTTTAAAGTTTTTTTTCCTGTAATTGATAACTAGTCACATAGCATTGTGGTCAGAGAAGATGCTTGGTACAATTTCAGTTGTCTTAAATTTACTTAGGCTTGACTTGTGACCCAGGATGTGGTTTATCCTAGAGAAGTTCCATGTGCGCTTGAGAAGAAAGTGGTATTTGTCTACATTTGGATGGAATGTCCTGAAGATATCAGTAAGGTCTCTCTGGTCTGGTGTGTCCTTTGAGACTTGTGTTTCCTCATTCACTTGCTGCTTTGACGATCTGTCCATTGGTGTGAGTGGGTGTGAACGTCTCCAGCTGTCACTGGCGTACTGTCAGTCTCCCCTTTCACGTCTGTTAGTGCTTGCCTCGTGGATTGAGGTGCCCCAGTGTTGGGTGCGTAGATATTCACAGTTGCTATGTCTTCCTCTTGGATTGATCCCTTGGTCGTTAAGTAGGGTCCTTCGTTGTCTCTTGTTATGCTCTTTATTTGTCTATTTTGTCGGATATGAGGGTTGCTGCTCCAGCTGTCTTTTGATTTCCACTTGCATGGAATATCTTTTTCCATCCTCTTACTTTCAGCCTGTGTGTATCTCCAGCTCTGAAGTGGGTCTCTTATAAGCAGCTCATATGTGGGTCTTGTTTTTGTGTCCATTCATCCAGTCTGTGTCTTTTGGTTGGAGCGTTTAATCCATTTACATTCAAAGTTGATATGTAGTCCCTTTGGACAGTTTCTTGTTTCCGATTTGTTTTTGTAGGTCTTTTCCTTCTCTTGTGTTTCCTGCCTACAGAAGTTCCTTTAACATTTGCTGTAAAGCTGGTTTGGTGGTGCTAGATCCTCAGCTCTTGCTTTTGTGTAAAGCCTTTGACTTCTCCATCAGTTTTGAATGAGATGCTTGCCAGGTAGAGTAATCTTGGTTGTAGATTTTTTTCCCTTGCAGTACTGGAAGTACATCCTGCCATTCCCTTGACCTGCAGGGTTTCTGCAAAGATCAGCTGTTAATTGTGTGAAAATTATTAACAGCCTTCTTTGTGTGTTACTTTGTATATTTCCTTTGTGTGTTACTTTTCCCTTGCTGCTTCTAGATCTCTCTCTTTGTGTTTAATCTTTGTTGGATTGATTAGTATGTGTCTTGGCGCGTTTCTCCTTGGGTTATCCTGTTTTGGGAGGACTCTGCTTCTTGGATTGGATCGACGGTTTTCTTTTCCACGGTAGGGAGGTTTTTAACTGTAATCTCTCCAGTTTTCTCGGATCCTTTCTTTTTCCCTTCTTCTTCTGGGACCCCTATAATTTGAATGTTGGTGTGTTTGATATTATCACAGAGGTTTCTGAGACTGTCTTCAATTCTTTTCATTCTTTTTTCTTTATTCTGCTCTTCAGTAGTTATTCCCAATATTCTGCCTTCCCACTCATTTGTCTGTTCTTCTGCCTGTTACCCTGCCATTGATTCCTTTTATAGTGTTTTTATTTGCATTAATTGTGTCTCTTTCTGTTTATTCTTTATTTTCTCTAGGTCTTTGTTAATGTGTTAATTGATTCTTGGATTTTCTCCATTCTGTTTTCTAAGTTTTGGTCCATCTTGGCTATCGTTACTCTGAATTCTTTTTCAGGTAGTTTGCCTGTTTCCTCTTCGTTTGTTTGGAATTACAAGTTTTTAACTTGTTGCTTCGCTTGTGCAGTATTTCCCTTTTTATTTTTTCTAACCTACTGTGTTTGGGGTCTCCTTCTCTCAGGCCCTAGGGCCGTATCCCTCCTTCTTTTTGGTTTCTGCCCACGGTGGGTTAGGTTGGTCCAGTTGTTTGCGTAGGCTACAGGTTGGGAGGACTTGTCTCTGCGTTCTGGTTGGAGGAGGTGAGCTTTTTTCCCTCCGATGAGCAGGGCTGTGTGAGGTGGTATGTTTTAGGGTGTCTGTGGGAAGTCTGTCTGCCGATGGTTGAGTTTGTGTTTTTGTCTTGTTTGTTGTTTGGGTGAGGTGTCCTGTGGCGGGGGCTGCCAGACCTTGGGTACAGGTAGAGACCTTTGTGGGAGGTCTCACAAATTAACACTCTTGCAGCTAGGAGCTCTCTGGCAGCCTAGGGACTTGGACTCAGAGGTCCCATTCCAGAGGCTCAGGCCTGATCTCTGCTTGGGGAACCAAGATTCCACGATCTGTTTGTTATGGCATGAAAGGGGATTAAAACAAAAGACAAAACAAGAAACAAAGGAAAAACCCCAGACAAATGGGAAATACAGAATCAGACAAATAAAAGCAAAGACAAAGGAACATTCACAGACACACACATAAAATTAAAACAGCCCAAGGAAAAGGAGGTAGAAGAGAGTAGCCCAGTGACCAAAGGAAGTAAAACATGACATTGACCAGTTACAAACAAAACTAAAAACAAGACCAAAGCAGAGTGCCAACAGGGGAATAAAGCAGTGAAAACAAAGCAGACTAACAGACATGGTGAAATAGAGAAAGGACGGCAAGAAGAAACCCGCAGAACCAGGAAAGGCCAGTGAGTAGGTTCAGCTCAGTTCAGTTGCTCAGTCGTGTCTGACTCTTTGCGACCCCACAAACTGCAGCATGCCAGGCTTCCCTGTCCATCACCATCTCCCAGAGTCCACCCAAACCCATGTCCATTGAGTCAGTGATGCCATCCAACCATCTTATTCTCTGTCGTCCCCTTCTCCTCCTGCCCTCAATCATTCCCAGCATCAGGGTCTTTTCAAATGAGTTAGTTCTTCCCATCAGGGGGCCAACGTATTGGAGCTTCAGCATCAGTCCTTCCAGTGAATATTCAGGACTGATTTCGTTTAGGATGCACTGATTGGATCTCCTTGTTGTCCAGGGGACCCTCAAGAGTCTTCTCCAGCATCACAGTTCAGAAGCATCAGTTCTTCAGCACTCAGCCATCTTTATAGTCCAGCTCTCACATCCATACATGACTACTGGAAAAACCATAGCTTTGACTAGACGGACATTTGTTGGCAAAATAATATCTCTGCTTTATAATATGCTATCTAGTTTGGTCATAACTTTTCTTCCAGGGAGCAACCGTCTTTTAATTTCATGGCTGCAGTCACCATTTGCAGTGATTTTTGGAGCCCCCTAAAATAACATTTGTCACTGTTTCCCTTGTTTCCCCATCTGTTTGCCATGAAGTGATGGGACCAGATGCCGTGATCTTAGTTTTCTGAATGTTGAGTTTTAAGCCAACTTTTTCACTCTCCTCTTTCACTTTCATCAAGAGGCTCTTTAGTTCTTTGCTTTCTGCCATAAGGGTGTTGTCATCTGCATATCTGAGGTTATTGATATTTCTCCCGGCAGTCTTGATTCATGCTTGTGCTTCATCCAGCCCAGAGTTTCTCATGATGTACTCTGCATAGAAGTTAAATGAGCAAGGTGACAATGTACAGCCTTGATGTATTCCTTTCCCGATTTGGGACCACTCTGTTCTTCCATGTCCTGTTCTAACTGTTGCTTCCTGACCTGCATAGAGATTTCTCGGGAGGCAGGTCAAGTGGTCTGGTATTCCCATCTCTTGAAGAATTTTCCACACTTTTGTGGTGATCCACACAGTCAGAGGCTTTGGTGTAGTCAATAAAGCAAAAGTAGATGTTTTTCTGGAACTCTCTTGCTTTTCTGATGGTCCAGCGGATATTGGCAATTTGCTCCCTGGTTCCTCTGCCTTTTCTAAATCCAGCTTGAACATCTGAAAGTTCACAGCTCAAATACTGTTGAAGCCTGGCTTGGAGAATTTTGAGCATTACTCTGCTAGTGTGTGAGATGAGTGCAATTGTGCGGTAGTTTGAGCATTCTTTGGCATTGCCTTTCTTTGGGATTGGAATGAAAACTGACTTTTTCCAGTCCTGTGGCCACTGCTGAGTTTTCCAAATTTGCTGGCATATTGAGTGCAGCACTTTCACAGCAGCATCTTTCAGGATTTGAAATAGCTCAACTGGAATTCCATCACCTCCACTAGCTTTGTTCACAGTGATGTTTCCTAAGGCCCACATGACTTTGCATTCCAGGATGTCTGGCTCTAGGTGTATGATCACACCATTGTGATTATCTGGGTTGTGAAGTTCTTTTTTGTATAGTTCTTCAGTGTATTCTTGCCACTGCTACTTAATATCTTCTGCTTCTGTTAGGTCCATACCATTTCTGTCCTTTATTGAGCCCGTCTTTGCATGAAATGTTCCCTTGGTATCTCTAAATTTTCTTAAGGAGATCTGTAGTCTTTCCCATTCTGTTGTTTTCCTCTATTTCTTTGCATTGATCACTGAGGAGGGCTTTCTTATCTCTCCTTGCTATTCTTTGGAACTCTGCATTCAAATGGGTTATTTCTTTCCTTTTCTCCTTTGCCTTCCACTTCTCTTCTCTTCACAGCTATTTGTAAGGCCTTCTCAGGCAACCATTTTGCCTTTTTGCATTTCTTTTTCTTGGGGATGGTCTTGATCACTGCCTCCTGTATAGTGTCACGAAC
Source organism: Capra hircus (assembly GCF_001704415.2). Lineage (NCBI taxonomy): Eukaryota > Metazoa > Chordata > Mammalia > Artiodactyla > Bovidae > Capra > Capra hircus. The sequence continues at coordinate 6,001,426 of NC_030812.1, forward strand.
CTCCATCCACAGTTCATCAGGCCGTCTGTCTGTCAGGTCTAGGGCCTGGGATCTGCCTCCGTCCACAGTTCATCAGGCCGTCTGTCTGTCAGGTGTAGGCCCTGGGATCTACCTCCGTCCACAGTTCATCAGGCCGTCTGTCTGTCAGGTCTAGGGTCTGGGATCTGCCTCCGTCCACAGTTCATCAGGCCGTCTGTCTGTCAGGTCTAGGGTCTGGGATCCGCCTCCGTCCACAGTTCATCAGGCCGTCTGTCGGTCAGGTCTAGGGCCTGGGATCTGCCTCCGTCCACAGTTCATCAGGCCGTCTGTCTGTCAGGTGTAGGCCCTGGGATCTACCTCCGTCCACAGTTCATCAGGCCGTCTGTCTGTCAGGTCTAGGGTCTGGGATCTGCCTCCGTCCACAGTTCATCAGGCCGTCTGTCTGTCAGGTCTAGGGTCTGGGATCCGCCTCCGTCCACAGTTCATCAGGCCGTCTGTCGGTCAGGTCTAGGGCCTGGGATCTGCCTCCGTCCACAGTTCATCAGGCCGTCTGTCTGTCAGGTGTAGGCCCTGGGATCTACCTCCGTCCACAGTTCATCAGGCCGTCTGTCTGTCAGGTCTAGGGTCTGGGATCTGCCTCCGTCCACAGTTCATCAGGCTGTCTGTCTGTCAGATGTAGGCCCTGGGATCCACCTCCGTCCACAGTTCATCAGGCCATCTGTCTGTCAGGTCTAGGCCCTGGAATCTACTTCTCACTTCCAGTGTGTCATCGTGAGGGATTTGATTTAGGTCATAGCTGAATGGTCTAGTGGTTTTCCCTGTTCTCTTCAATTACATCTGAATTTGGCAATAAGTTCATGATCCGAGCCACAGTAGAGGTAGAAGCGTATAAAGGAAATAAAAGTATGATTAAAATAAAAAAGTTCTCGAAAGCTTAAATAGATAAAGTAAGAAATCAACAGTCATAGCAACAGAGGAAAAAAATCCAGAACCAACTTCAGAATGATAGTGTTTTTTCTCGCACCTCAGCTGTCAGCGTTCTTTCACTTGCCGTAAGTCACAGTCCATATCTCCCTCGGTAGGTTGCTTTCCGAAACTAGGCTGGTCGCTGTACCTGCTGTGGGGACAGCTCAGACCCTCATTTGGCCCTGCTCCTGCGTTTTCTTGCCTCCAGTGTCCACAGCTGCCAGAGCTAGGTGGTTTTCTTTTGGGGGAGCTCTCATTATCCTTTTACATGTTCCATAGATACAGAGTCTGCCTTGTTGGTCGTATGGATTTAACCTCAGCTTGTACAGCTGGTAGAAATGTTTTTGTTACTCTTCCTCGGCTACACTGCCTCTGGAGTTCAGCTGTGCCTTTAGCCCACCTCTGCGTGTGGGTCAACCACAGGCGTTTGCTCCTGAGACTGCTCTTTGGGACTTGGGTCTGCCTCAGAGAGGACCGGTGTGGAGGTGGTGCAGCTGCTTGGATTGCAGTGCCAGGCATGCGGTGGAGCTGGCGGCCATGGGCACAGGATTTATGGCACTGTTAGGGATTTTTCTAGCCTCTGGCAGCTCTGCTCCTGTGAGGATTGAGTGTGGAGCTGGTGCAGCTGCTTGGATTGTGGGAACCCTGGCAGTGCCAAGTGGCCAGCCAGCTTCCTCTGTCCATGGAATTCCCCAGGCAAGGATACTGGAGTGGGTTGCCATGCCCTTCTCTAGGGGATCTTCCCAGCCCAGAGACTGAACCCAGGTCTCCTGCACTGTGGGCAGATTCTTTACCATCTGAGTCACCAGGAAGGCCCTATTAATCTTTTTTTGTAGCTTCTGGCAGCTGTTGTTCAAAGAGTTTCACTGGCTCATCCTTTTCTGTTTCTTGACACAGCTGGCACTCAAAAGATGCCGCCCCCCCCCCCCCAAGCTGGGGTCCTTCTCTGTTGCTTGGCATAGCTGGTGCTCAAAAGACCCCCTCAGCTGGGATCCTTTTGTTTGCTCTGCAGATCAGGCACTCAGAGATCCACCCTCTCTGGGGTCTTTCACCATTGGTCAGCCGCCAGCACAGGTGTGTAGGAAAAGAGAGGCTGCAGTTTTGGCCCACACCCTGCGCATGACTCAGCGGTATTGCCTTGCCTCCACGGCTGCCCGGTTTTCCTCCAAAGGTATTACCCGCTGTGATCTCCCTTATGCCCCCTCCGGCTGTCCAAGTGCAGTCAGCAGCAGACCTCACCCTAGGACTGCTCTGCAGTCCGCACACTCCAGTCTCAGCTGGCACCCGTTCCAGGAGACTTGCATGCTTCTCTGGGGTGTGTAGGGCTGCGGCAAGGATTGTCTGTGTGGCCCTTACTCCATTCGCTGTCACAGGCCAGCTGCTGCACTCTTCCGTCAGCCTCACATGCCCCCCTTCTGTCTGAAACAGTTGGTCTGATGTGGGGGTCTGCCCCCTGCTTCAGTTCCCCAACCCTTGGATGGAGGTCCAGTCCTGCTCACTCTCTCCTTTTCCCCTTCCTTCCTTCATCTGACTGGATTCTGTGTGAAAGGAATCTCTCTGTTCCTTTCCAGCGGGCAGGGACTCCTGTCCACTCTCAGCTGGTGTTCTGTGAGAGCTGGTGCGTCTGAAGATGTTTTCCTGGTGCACCTGTGGAGAGAGATGCACGCCCCTGTGCACCTACTCCTCCACCATCTTCTCTCTCGTCCCCCTTTCTCCCCTAGTGTTTTATTTTTAATTGAGAGACTAACACAGAAAGCATGGCTTTGTCAGCAACAGTGTGAGTACCAAGAATTTAGTTGCTCCCTTTTGGAAACAGTTTCAAATGCAAATATAAGTTTGTTCAAATATTTGCAGCAGATAAGGGACTTGTGTCTGGAACACACAGAATTTTCACAACTCATGGATAAGCGGCAGCCCCATTTAAAAATGGGCCAATGATTTTGAAGGTATTTCTCAAAAGAAAATTTACAAAAGGTCAGTAAACTAATGAAAAGTTACTCAGCATCATTAGTTACCAAGGAAATGTAAAACTAAAACCATGGTGGGTACCACTTCACACCCGCCAGGATGAGTATAATAAAGAAGATGGACAGTAAGCCTCAGCAGGAATGTGGAAAAATGGGAATCTCAAACATGGCTGATGAGAATGTAAAGGGGGCAGTCAGTTTGGGAAAAAAGAACTTTAGAGCAATTATTTTACTTTACATGTATGCAGGGGAGCTGAAAAGCGATGTTCACACAAAGTTCTTAAGCAAATGTTCATAACAGTGTTCTCCATAATAGCCAAAAAGTAGAAGCACCGCAAATGTTCGTCAGCGAATGGCGGATAAACAGAACGTGTGGTCTGTCCACATGGTGGAGTATTATTCATCTGAGTAAAGCACTGACATGTGCTGCAATGTGGATAGACCTTGAGAGCGTGCTCAGTGAAATAAGCCGAACACAAAAGGCCATTGGTGCACGATTCTGTTACAAAAATCCAGAATAAGCAAATTAAAGAACTGAACGTGGACTGCTGACTGCCAGGGGCTGGGCATGGGGAGGAGGGTAGAGAGAGATGCTCACGGGTTTCTTTCAAGATGATGGGAATTTTCTGGAACTGAACAGAGCTGATGGTTAAGTACTAAACATCAGTGAGCGGACTGTGGAAATAAAAGATGAACTGCTCCTCCCGTTAGTCACCGGCTTCTTCATTCATCAGGATCGCAAAGAACATCTGGATCCACACTGAGCAAGTCAGGAGTCAGTGGGCTGTGCTGTAGGGTCACGTCTCAGACCCCCTGTGGGAGCAGGTCCTGGCAGGTAGGGCACCTGGGGACACAGCAGGTGAAGCGACTTAGGTGCCATCTCCATGTGATTCAGTGTGAGAACAGTAGGTTTCCTCCTCAAACTCTCAGGGCACCAAACTGGCACCACATTGTACAATTTCTCTCATTCTAACTCTGAGAGGTAGTGAAGGACAGGGAAGCCTGGTGCACTGAAGTCTGTGGCATGGCCAAGACTGAGATCCAAAGTAGTGACTGAGTGAAGATCAACAGTCTCTTAACTCGAGAATCAATCTGAAGCAGCTACAAAAGTGACCTTCTAGAAGTGAGTCAGATTTCCCACGCACTGGCTGAAACAAGCCAGATGACTCTGGTTTGGATGGAAGGTGATATGTGGTAACGTTCTGTAGAACCTTCCTCTCTCTGTCTGTAAAGCTCACCTGAGATGGCTGTGACAGTGAGGCGGGAGAACAGGGAGAGCCCGCTCCTCACCAGACTCCTGAGCGTATCAGTAATCAGCTGTACGGGAAGTACAAGGAAGTAAAGTTGGCTGTTCTTGTGAATCGTTCAAAGAAGTGCTTGGGTATGAAGCTCCGCAGCGTGCGCTGGCAGAGGGCCCTGTTGCCCGGGACCGCTGCAGGATGTAGGCCTCCGTGCCTGGCCCACGTGAACAGTCCAGCTGTCTACCCAGTCCCCCTCCACCACAGCATCTATGCACGAGTGTCCGCACCAGGCTGCAGGCCGTGGCTTCTCGGCTGCGCCCACTTGATCAGCGCCCCCAAGCCTGGCTAGGCGCCCCGGTGGCTGCGGGCCCCACCTGCTCACGGTCCAGGAGCGCCGGGCGGTGCCTGCGGGGGAGACCGCTCGGCAGCCAGGGCGTGCGCACCAGAGTTGGAGTTGTGGGGCTGCTGGCTGGGTGTGCTGGCCCGTGGATCCTGCCGCTGCTCGGCTTGCCACGCAGTCTCTGGTCTGCTCCGCTCCCTCCTCTTGTCACTGCTTTGAGAGTATGTAGAAAATCCCATGGACAGAGGAGCCTGGTGGGCTGCAGTCCATGGGGTCGCTAAGAGTCGGGCACGACGGAGCGACTTCACTTTCACTTTTCACTTTCATGCACTGGAGAAGGAAATGGCAACCCACTCCATTGTTCTTGCCTGGGGAATCCCAGGGACAGAGGAGCCTGGTGGGCTGCTGTCTGTGGGGTCGCACAGAGTCGGACACGACTGAAGCGACTTTGCAGCAGCAGGAAGCAAGGTTTTTGTTCCAGAGGGAGACATTACCTCATCCTCAAGGTTGCTTGATGCACGCACAGCTCTCAGAAACGTCTTACGTGAAGAGTGGTTAGGGCCTTGCAGTCTTCTCATATGCTCAGCAAGACACAGGGGAGCACCAGAGACCAATGGAGAAGTGTCTTACGTTCCATCAGGACGTGTTAAAGGAACTTACTGCAGGCAAAGTAGCTGGGTCACTTCCATGACGACAGGATTAAAGTGAGTGTAATTTGGAAGGAGGAGACCTTCACCTAACCTGGGTTTCTCATATTTCTCAGGTTTTCAAGTGGAAGTCTTTGTACTGTTCCTTAAACTTTATCCAGATAAAACGAACTAGGAAGGTTTAGTGCAGGTTTTTGCCTTCAGCAGTCTCCTGTTACCTCAAGATTCTTCATTAACAACAGATGATAATGCTTAGAGTCTCTGATTTCAGTTTGATTTCAAGTCAAGGTGTTGGTAATGAGTATGGGGCTTTGTTAAAAAACGTGCAGCTTATAAATTCTGAGAATACCCTGTGTGTGTGGCTTACTCTTGTCTGGCAACATGTAAGTTTTTATACTCTATCCTCCACTTTGTGACAGTTTACATCAGTGTACATTGATATGGTCCTTTTATAGCTGTTGTATTTTGGGGAGATCTTTAAGTTTATCTTCTAATCCTTCTTTTGAATTTCTAATTTTATCTATTGTGTTTTCAATTTGGAGCATTCTTTGTTGATCTCTACCTCTCACCCCACTTTAAAAAAATGTTTTGTTCTTACATCAGAAGTATCATATTTTATTTTGGGGGGGATATTAATCATTTGTTGCTCGGTCCCTCAGTCGTGTGCAACTCTTTGCGACCCTGTGGACTGCAGCACAGCAGGCTTCCCTGTCCTTCACCATCTCCTGGAGCTCGCTCAGATTCGTGTCCATCGAGTCAGTGGTGCCATCCAACCATTTCGTCCTCTGTCATCCCCTTCTCCTGCCTTCAGTCTTTCCCAGCAGCAGTCTCTTTTTTAAGGTTTTCTTCTCTGTATATTATTTATTTGGAGCTTCTGTTTACTTTGGTCTCCTTCCATATTTGAAGTTTTCTTCGATTATCTGATCATGTTTGACCATTCATACTTAGGAGAGACATAACAGACCTGATTAGAAGTTGTGGAACTGAGAGAGTTCACAGCAGGAACCTCCCAAATGTCCCTTCAGCATGTAAACTTTCGTTGCTGCATTTTCAGTGTCTCCTGTGTTTCTGTGATGTGATTCCTCGAGTCCCTAAACTTCTCTGGTAAAGATGCGCTGAATATGCCTTTTGGCAAATACTGAATGGCTGAATGTTAAAATCAGCAGGAGCATGAGAAGTTTAAGGACACTAGACTCAGTCTACTTTTAATAGAGTTTCAGTTATCACTTCACTTCACTTCAGTTATCACTGTAATATTGAGAATTTGAATAGTCGCATTTTAAGAATACATCACACAAAGAAAACTAGTATAGTCTTGTTGGCTGCTTGATTGCTTCCATGTCACTAAAATCCTACGTGTGTGTCTGTGTTAGCTGCTCAGTCGTGTCCCCCGCTTTGCAGCTCCGTTGGCTGTAGCCTGCCAGGCTCCTCTGTCCATGGAATTCTCTAGACAAGAATACTGGAGTGGGCTGCCATTTCCTCCTCCAGGCAGCTTCTGACCTAGGGATCAGATCCGGGTCTTCTGCCTTGCAGACAGATCTTTACTGTCTGAGCCACCAGGAAAGCCCAAAATGCCTGCTGGTGCTGCTGCTAAGCCGCTCAGTCGTGCCCGACTCTGCGCGACCCCATGGACTGCAGCCCACCAGGCGCCCCTGTCCCTGGGATTCTCCAGGAAAGAGCACTGAAGTGGGGTGCCATTGCCTTCCCTGCAAAATGTCTGTGGTGATGCTGAATAAATAATTACTTTCGGTGAGAATATAAGTTGGAAAGCAACAGTTTTTCAGCAACTCACGTTGACTTTGAACCGCTGTTCCTGTTCGCAGCCCAGCCTCTTGCCTCTTCCTTTTGCTGTAACTCTTGCCTTCAATCCCTTAACCTTCCTAGGGCTCTAACCATATTCTGGCTTGCTTCTCATTGGTGCTTCTGAAGACATTTGGGCTTTAGCTCTTTGCTTTTCCTCTTTCAGATATCTGTTGCTATCTGTCATTCACTGATACTCTCTTCTCAAACCTAGAGATCATTAGTACCTGGAAGTACATATCTTGATAATAACCTTCTTATAGTATTACAAGGAGGCTTAGGTTTAACAGTAATAATTATAAGATTTCAGAATTTTGGAGCTTTGAACAAAGATCTTCAAGCTACAAAGAATAACATAAAAATATGGTGTTTTTTTATGAAAAAGATGATAGAAGTTATTAGCATGCAGAAAAAAAGTTCCCCTATCCTTGTGGAAAAAAAGTTGTACTCTAGAACTTGGGAAATCACTCTTTTCCGTAGTCCTAGCATGAATTTGAAATGTGAGTAAAAATACCTCTCAGGGATACAGCTATATTAACTATAGAGAAGGCAATAAAATTGCTTTTAAAAAACCTCTCTAGTTGGAATTTTTAAGAAAATATTTCCTGTCAAAGCAGTTCTTTGGCAGTGCTGTACTTCTCGTTGGGCTCAAAAAACCCATTTTTAATTATTACATTGAAGTCTGCTGAGTATCTCAAGAAACAGTTTAGGAGTATTTGAATATTTGTGTTCAGACTGTCTGATATTTTGGACTGAAAATATGTTAGTCTGGAAATACTTTTAAGTCACTTTAAGCTATTCTATATGATAGAGTGGAATTGGGCCCATCATTGCATAATGCCTTAAAAGCACCAACTTAAGTATACAAAGAAGGAAATTTCTGAATCAGGCTCATAAGTATGAATGTATTAGATGTGTAGAACCGTGAGCTTTAAGAGTGAATGCATTAGTGACCTGGAAGAGTAATCGCTTAGAACAGCTTAAAGAACCCCTGTCAAATACTTGCCATCAAATGCCTTGAAATCATTTGTATTCAGATTCATTGCATTAATCAGTTTGAAAGCAAGCATTATATAAACAGCTAGGTCCTGTTCATTTCAGAGAATATCAAGACGTTACAACATTTAATTTGGTGAGCAATGAGGGTGCTCTTTCTTTTTAAAGCAGCATAACTTTAAAAGCATCGCAAATAAGGCATCATGAAAAACCTCTGTGTTACACTTCACAGTTTAGAAAACGCCTTCACATACACTGTTTGATTTAACCCACAGTAATCTTGTGAGGAAGGTAAAGCGGAGCTTCTGCCCATGGTGGGTTAAGCGTCTGGCCTGCTCTGCAACTGCTGTGCTTCCCAGACTTCTGCCTGATCCTGCTGTAGGATCCAAGTCTTGTGGCTCGGACTGCTTTCTTTCTTATATGATGGTGCTTTGGCTTTGCTGTTCTTTTTTGTAATTAAAAACATTGTTTTCCTTTTACTTCTGAAACAAACAAGACAGATACATTTCATATAAAGTTCTTCTAATATATTTTAAAACCTCACAGAAGGCTGTTTATTGTCAGAGGCGTGAACTAGCATGACACCTAAAATAAAGAATTATTTCTTTACTTTTTGTATAATTTCTTAAAATTGAACATGGAAATTGTCTCAATTATTTAAAATTTTGTCTTATAGATACTATATTTCGAAAGGTGCTATTGTGGATCAACTTGGAGGAGACCTAAATTCAACCCCATTGCACTGGGCCACAAGGTTTACATTTACTTCTGGACTTTTTTCCTCTTTTAGCAACTTTTTAAAAGAATGATATGCTGAAATGAATGGGAGAACTTGTTGTGCCGGTAGTTAATATCAATAATGTACTCACTTATTGCTGTCCGGGGTTACTTGTGTTGAAAGCAAAGTTTATTGTCCGAAGTGTCCTTTAGAAATTAACCATGCTGATGTTAATCCAGTTAATTTTAAGATGGGGTTAAATTTTGGAATACTTTTGCAGTCTATATATGTTTATAGTGAAAGAAGTATCTAGTTCATGGGACAATTAAGGTCATATTGGAATAGGATTAATAGAATATGGTAACTATTTAATACATATTTAAAGAAGGTATGAGTATAAATTTTCAAAGACTTTTATACCAGTTAAGACTTAAGAACATAAAATCCTAAATGTGTCTTGACGAATATTTGTTTTAAAATAACATAAAATAAGGTTTTTTCTAATCTTTCCTACCATTACCCTATTTTTTAAAAAAGATCTTTCCAGAGTTTCCTGTTTGAAATAGCTTTATCTATGTAAGTGTTTATTCTTTTGTGTTTTAGACAAGGCCATCTGTCTATGGTTGTGCAACTAATGAAATATGGTGCAGATCCTTCGTTAATTGATGGAGAAGGATGTAGCTGTATTCATTTGGCTGCTCAGTTTGGACATACCTCAATTGTTGCTTATCTCATAGCAAAAGGACAGGTAAAAAAAATCACAATGGGGTAGATTTTAATCAAAGTTTCTTCATGGTTTGAATACCTAAGATCATTGGTGTTGAGAAGTGTAACAGTCTAGTGATGTTAAAATAGTACTTTCTGATGAATGAAGAGAGTAAATAAATGAGCTGTTTATTGTAGTTAACATAAAAATACAAAAACCAGTTATGATCCAGATAGTGATTCGTTAAGTTGGGTTTTTTATTGCCAGTAGTGGTGGACATGAATTCCAGAAAGTAAGGGGGACAGTTTAGGTTGTCTATTTTTTCCCCTTAATTACACCCTTTGAACATATTATCTGAATTCATGTAAACTGTTTTGAACATATTACTGGTTGTTTTCTATATTAAGTCCCTCTCAAGGGGGATACGTTCCTCTCTCATTTTCTCTGTTTCTGATGTATAACATACTGCTGCTTACATGTCAGAAGAATTCTCATGATTTCAGTGGTTCTTCCTAATTACTCCTGAATATGTAGTGACTGTAATCATATTAAATATTATCAGTTTATGTGTACCATGATTTTCTAATAGCAACTGTATTCTGTTAAAAGTTATATCACTTAATTTTTCTTTCATGAGATTTTTTTCTAGTTGTACTTAAACATTAGTTATTTTAGCTAAGGATCTTATCGTAAAAGTAAGATAAATGATTTTAATACAGTGTTGTTAAAATATATTTGTTATTTTAATGTAAAACATTAGATTCAGGATTTGAATAGTATTTATTTTATGAATCCTTTGAGGTATTTGCTGTTGACAGTGGCAGTCAGTGATGACTCTTGTACACTATTGTTAAGAAAAGGAGGCTGAGGCTGGTTAATTGTTGAAAGGAGTTTTATCATCTGTTGCTGTGGTGAAGACTACTCCCTAAATCTGATGGTTTTAGAACAGCACCCACCATTATATTTCACAGTTCTCTGGGTTAACTGGGCGTGGCTGGGTGGTTCTTCTTGTGATGATGGCAGGGGGGACATATATAGGGGCTCTGCTGGGCTGGAGAATGGCTCACTTGCATACCTTGTATCTTGATAGGAATGGCCAGAAGGCTGGGCTCACTTGGGATACCAGGCAGCTAGGCCTCTCTCTTTCTCTCCATGCAGTCCCAGAATTTCTCCTTCTCCACAATACCCCTCCATGCGCTCTCTCTAGCAGGGAAACTTGGTGGTACAGAGCTCCCCAGAGAGCAAAAGCAGAAGCTGTCTGACTTTTTAAAGGGTTTGAACCAGCATGGCAACATTTCTGCTCAATTCTGTCAATTAAACCAAGTAACAGGCCCAGCCTGTGTCCATTGTGGGAACACAGAGGTTTGCACACCCCGAGAGGAGGTTCACTGGAAGCTGCCTTTGGAGACCAGCTACCAGGAGGGATCACTTTTGCTCTCCTACAGTTCCTTCTCGACTGGGGACAAGAGCAGTAGATGGCGCTGTTGCACATGACTTTGTCTTTAGTGGCCTTCTCTATCACAGACATAAGTTTACAATACATGTTCACCTTTTTCCTTCCAGTTTGTAAGTGGGTAGGAATAGTGGAGTAAAGTTTTGACTCTTTTTGTTAATTTATTGATTTTTGAGGTGTAATCATTTTAACTCTGGCATAGTATGTAGGCTATAAAATTCTTAAAGGATAGGGTTTTTTGTCACAGTAACTTCTGTGCAGTAAATACATGATGATGGTAATGAGTGTCTGACAGAAAATTCGTTTTCTTTTTCATGAGTAATTTTTTTTTCCTGCTTACAGAAGTAACATACTTACTGTAAAGTATTCAAACATAATAGAAAAGTATGGCTTAGAGAATGAAATCTCACCTTCCTTTACTCCTCACCCCCACTGAGATCTCTTCCTCTAATGGTTTACTATATATTTTTCCAGAATTTGTCAATGTGTATGCTAAAATATTATAGAAAGAAAACCCCTCTAATGCGCATTCCATTGTGCTTTGAGTGGGTTCCAGAGTCCTTCTCTGGCCTGTTGAACTGCGTGTGGTCAGCCCTGGAAACCTGTGATCTCATCTTCTGTCCTCTCTCCCTCCCTCACTGCTTTTACCGCACCTGTCTTGCAGCTTGCTGAACAGCTGTGATAAGTTTTGTCATAAGGCTTTTGTGCCTGCTCTTCTCCTGCTTGGTATTTCTTTTCTCAGTCACACAGTTCGCTCTCCTTGTCCCTCTCACTTTAGTCAGATGTTTGCTCAATTTTGATTAGTTCTGATTAGTTCCCAATTATAAGCAGTAATAAAATTATCATATTTCTAATTCCTTCTTATTCTTCTCCGCCTTATTTTGTCATCAGTCAGTGATACTGTTTTTCTTACTGTTAACTTTGTTCTGATAAATATAACTTGATTTTTCAGCTCTAAATAATATTCTTTGGTTCATAGCTATTACAGGGTAGACACTCATTATGCTTTCTTTTCAGCCTTTTCCCACCCCCGCCCCCCATTTTTTATCAATTGTGCCAAATTTACATTCTTAGAACATATAACATTTCCATTCAGTTTGTCATTCTACTCATCACAATTGTTTCATTTTAGTTATACTGTCAAATATATTCAGTGCTCACTACCAATTCTTTTGAATGATTTTCAGGGGAAAATGTTAAGTAATGGACCCTGTTGATCATGGAATTCCCATAACCTTTTGATCTGGGCTTGTTAATTCTTCCTAATAGAGAATACTCATACGTCCAGGCTGAACTTGGAAAAGAAGTACCAAGTTTTAAATCCTGACCCAAAGAGAGAAAAGGTTGATTTTCATTTTTCTTTTAGTACTCTAGAGGTGTGGCATAGTTTTACATTTTTTATTTATTAACATTTTTAATACTGTCACTTTTTAAAAACGATAATGCAGAGGCTTACGACTAAGAAGGAAGAAGATACTTCAGCATGAGAATTTACATGTTTGTTTTAATTGGACATCAGATTTAGTTGAGCTTTCTTGAAACCAGGGCAGTGAAGGAAGTAAAATAAGTGACAGTACTCAACTCTCATGTAAGAAACAAGGAAGTTTGTCATTTCTTCAGAGAAGGGGTTTTTTTTTAAGATTTTTATTGGGAAAAAAAACAAACATGTATAATGTAAGTATTGAGTGAGGTTACATGAAATATTCCCAACAACACCTGGAATAAATTTAGAAATGGATTTGTAGTGATAAGGCACAGCATTTAACTATAGTTTTCACAAGACAGACTAAAACTAGTGATGTCCAAGGAGGATATGTTATCACTTGTCTCGGCTCTTTTTCTCTTTACCTCAATATATTTGGACGTTGGAGACACACTCCCATCAGTGAGAGTGGCTTACAGAGAACTGTATGTAGAGTTATGAAGTGTTCTAACAGTGCACTCACTATAACTGCGTTCTCTCCGCTGGGTGGTAGATTAGATAACATATGTTGGATAACATCTGCAGGTTTGATGTAGTCCAGGAATAGGAGATGGGGACGGGACGAAGAGGAAACAATTTTTATTGAATGTCTGTTATAGAATTAGGTTGCCTTACACACATCATTCCATTTAATCATCAGGGATCTTATGAAGCCATTATTTGTATTCACATTTGTAGATGGGAAAGCTGAGGTTCAGAGAATTATAGTAATTTTGCCAATTTTACAGTTAGTAAGTGATGGAGCTAGGAATTCAAAATCATGTCTGTCTTGTTCTAACGCCCATGCCTTTCCCAAGCCTGGAAGAGTAGATAGGTAAACTTGTCTGTTCATTTAACAGATGGTTTTTGATTATTCTCCGTGCCCCGAAAAGTAGATACAAAGATGATTTTAAAACAATATTGATCTTTAAAGAAGTCCTGTTCTAGTTAATGAAACAGATGCCTCAGGTACATAGCAGAATCAAGCCAAATTGATTGCTGGAGTGGGTCAAGAAAGAATTTTAGGGAAGTGAAACGAATAGAGTCTCTGATACATTAGCATGTCTTAAAAGAAGATTTAGATAACTTGAGAAGAGTTTGGGTTGAATAGGTTGTAGTTTTAATTCTAATTTGCTAAAAAGAAAAAAAAAAAGAATTAAGCAAAAGGGAGAAAAAAATAGAGTACCAAGGAAAGCAAAAAGCTGGGTAGGAGAGAAAAAGTAATCATGGTTTCTACATAACTTTGTTGGGAGTAGTATTCATATATATTCATAGTAATGTAAGCATCAAATATTTACAGAGCCTGAATTATTACCTCTTCAGAGGAAGGGCTAGGAAGGGTGCGTGCCTGTGGTGGGCCAGTGAGAAGAGAGAGAACGTGCCATTTTACATGCTGAGGCTGCGTGAAATGTGGATGCTGAGGATAATGCCTGAAGCTGAAAAACCAAAAAGCGCCAATTCAGGTTTTTTATTTTAAGTATGTGGGAGTAAAAAGCGCAATAAATAATGAGGTTTTAAAAAATGAAAATGGTAGGGAGTAAGACAAAGGATTGCTTTATTACCTTGCTTTTTCACCACAGACTTTGTCGAGATAGTTAATTCTAAAAATATTTATGCATAGTGACATAGTGATAAGAAGCATTTTAAAACAAGGAACAAATTCAGTAAATTTTAGTAGATTCAGAACATTTGACTCTTTTAAAATTTATTGAATTTATTCTTTGTTTTAAAATGACTAGAAATAAACAGGGTTTTATTATTCCCTCATATACGAATTAATATAAATAAGTTTTTCAGAGACATAAGTCATTATTTAATCTGTCCATTGTGGGTGAAAGATCAAGGGTAGGTCAAGATCTTTAAAAGGCTGAGTGAAGCATCTGAAAAGAGAAAACTATAAATAGAAGTTAATTAAATATTAAATATATGTTTTTATTTATAAATAAGTAACATATCCATATTAATTTGAATATTTAATAATAATAAATATTGAATAGTTTTACTTTAAAGTTAAGAAAGGAAAAGTTTCATAAATCAACCTTGACTGAGTGGTGTCCTCATGTTGGCTTCTTTTGTGATGTGTAATAATACGTTTTTCTAAGTACATGTGGTAGGGACTTAGACATTTTTACTGTCTGACTTTTTACTCTATCAGGATGTAGATATGATGGATCAGAATGGGATGACGCCTTTAATGTGGGCAGCTTATAGAACACATAGGTATGTAACCATTATGAAATACTTATTTAGATCATTTTCAGCATGATAAAATGTAAAACAAGTGATGAGAAAAAGCAATTAATGTTATACTTATTAATATTTAAAATTCTTACAATGAATACATAGTATATAACACAGATTATCCTTTTGGGTATTTTGAGTCTTTATGTTTACCTTTATGTTGGCAATTGTCATACCCTTAAGGTAGTCTTAAGCAGTTTCCAAGAATGGAAGATGCTACCTTCTTATTAAAAGTATAACTCATTTTTTATATGACTGGCATATTGGCAAGTTTAACATTAATAAGTTGCCTTAAATCATTTTTGGAACAATCTAGATTTAAATTTAAAATTTTAATTGTTTAAGTATTTAAATACTAACGACATTAACTCCATGATGTAGAATATAAACATCAGGACCAAGTGTGCTCTCTCTTGGAACTAGTTTACGTTCTGTGATGTAGAACATACTTAATTCTTCATGTTAAAAATGTTGTCTCATTACTCATTATAAAGTTGTCGAAAATAGGTTAGAATAGAAGTGTTCCAAGATGGAATATAACCACAATCAGTTTAGTGTCTGTAATGATTTCTATAATTGAAATTAGGGTTGTTGTTGTTGTTGTGTTTTTTTTTCCTTTTCAGTGTGGATCCAACTAGATTGCTTTTAACATTCAATGTTTCAGTTAACCTTGGTGACAAGTATCACAAAAACACTGCTCTGCATTGGGCAGTACTAGCAGGGAATACCACAGTCATTAGTCTTCTTCTGGAAGCTGGAGCTAATGTCGATGCCCAGAATATCAAGGTAAAAATAGCCTTTATTGATTGTGCTTTGTGAAATGTGATTACCAAGATTGGAATTCTTTAATAAAACTTAGGTTTTTTAATAGACTGTCAGAGGTGGAAGAAACTTACTTACTCTCAACCCTTTGCTTCCATGCAAGAATTTGTTTTGAAAAACTAATTTATTTATTTTCATCTTTTAGTATTGAAGTATTTTTCAGATTTTGGTGACCTTTTCATTAGTGAATTCTTACTGACTTTTATCTCTTTATAGCTGAATAGATAGTTTTCTGATTTCTTTAAGAAGATTATTGCACTAAGATCCCACATGTGGCACCACGTAACCTAAATAAATAATATCATTGCAGAGAATCACAGATTTTTATCCCAAGTATGCATAATAACTTTGAGTAATTTCTTGACTTGGTCATTAATTATCTTATTTTTATAAAGGTCAAGACCTTTACATTTGATAATCACCTCTGTGATATTTGTAGGAGAATTTCTCTCCCCTAAATGCTGGAGTAATCCAAGAAAAATGTACCCCAAAAATACAAAATGTTAACATTTACACTCTGAGCATTTTAGAAATTTATAGACTTTTTTATGAATACCTGCAAGAAAATTCTGTTGATAATCTTAAATTTTGGGTAACCATTCTGTGTTAAAGCTTGTCTTTTAGCAACAGACTTTTTCTGTGAAATGACTTTAAAATTTTAAACATCTTTTAATAATGTGCCTTCTTAAATAACTTTGTACTTATTAACAAATGTTGTTTAATTTTGACTATAAGCCATAGTATTTTCTTAGTCATGCCTCTTAAATTTCTAAGGAATATATGCTATTTAAATATTAAAGGAATTTTAATTGCATAATCTAAAATGGCAATCAAAAAGTTGGTTATCTCCTGCTGGATCAGGGCATCTTTTTATGTAGCAGTGAATAGTTCTTTCTCTGTTCGATTACTCTGAGAAGATTAAACTACTAAAATAAAATAGCTTAGACTAATTTATTTATGATTACAACCAATTTTTAGAAATGAGTCTCTAACTGAAAGTACTTAGTTAAAAGTTAATATCAAATATCTTATTGGAAACACTAAGAAATTGAGAAAAGCATGTATTTTCTTTTACCTTTTTTCAATTTCAAGTCTTTTTGTCTCTACCCAAAGTGATCAGAATGGTCTAGTTACCTGCTGGTAAATTTATGGAAAGAGGACAGTCAACTTACCGTCATGTCTGACGTGTGATGAGCACTCCTTTAAATTTTGTTGACCGAATGAAGATTCTTGTCTTGAGCTTCACTCCTAGGCTGGTTTTCACGACTGTGGTGGCATACTTCTCTGCCACTTCTGAAATCATAGAGAGAAATTTTTGCTTTTCCAAACATTCTAAAGTAGGAAGTTCTGAAAAATTCGTAACGTTGTAATCAGTAAATTAGGCTGATCCCAGGCCTGAAGAAAAAGGAGGGAGGAGTTTGACTGACCCTAACCAGTCCCTATGAGAAAAAATTAACGAGATGACCTTATATTTTATGATCTGAATTGCTTTAGAGTGTGATTTTTCTTCTCTTAGCTACTGGATAGCCATTCCTAAAGTGAGTCATGCCTCAGGAATACATTTCCAGTATTTAGTGTTATATTTTAACCAGTTTCACTATGGCAAATAGTGTATGTCCACAGACTTTGCAAGAATCATATAGATATGTTGAAATTACAGTAGTACCAAAGAATTATGACAAAGTGACGGCAGAGTTTTATAATGTGAAACTAGTAGTATGTATTTTCAGAGCATTTAAAATGATCTTTTCTTAGCATATAAAAGTTTAGATAACTTTTCATGAACTTCAGTCATGAACTTTTAAGTATTTGAGATGTGGTTTGTAAGTGTAATGTCCTTTCATCTGGTACTCAAAATTAACCATTGTATAAACTTCGATAAGCGTTTGGCTTCCCAGGCAGCTCAGTGATTAAGAGTCTGACTGCCAGTGTGGGAGACTGGTGGGCTACCATCCACGGGGTCACAGAGTCAGACATGACCGAGTGACGAACGCTTTCACTTCCATACAACTCCAGGTGTAGAACATGATGATTTGACATGTGTACACCTTGCGAAATGACCAACATGTCCAGTAAACATCCATCACCATCACAGTGACAAATTTCTTTTTTCCCGTGGTGTAAACCCCTCAAGATTTGGGCTCCCCAGATGGACATAGTGGTGAAGATCCTGCCTGGCAGTGCAGTGCACCTGAGAGACACGGGCTTGATCCCTGGGTCAAGAAGATCCCTTGGAGGTGCGGCGGGGTCGGGGGATGGCAACCCACTCCAATATTCTTGCCTAGAGAATCCCATGGACAGAGGAGCCTGGCTTGCAAAGAGTTGGACACAACTAGAGTGACTTAGCACGCAGACGATGCAAGCCCTCGAGGTACCCACTCTTAGAGGCTTCTGAATGTGCACTAGAGTATTGGTAGCTGTGGGCTCCACTGGGGGCTCAGTTGTGAACAGCCTGCCTGCCAGTGCGGGGGATGTGACTTCCCGTCCCCGGGTGGGGAAGACCCCCTGGAGGAGGAAGTGGCAGCCCCTCCAGTATCCTTGCCTGGAGCATCCCACGGACGGAGGAGCCTGGCGGGCTGCAGTCCATGCAGCTGCACAAGAGTTGGACCTGATTTAGCAGCTAGATAACAGCAGTTATTAACTACAGTATCGTGGATTATATCCTCGTGACCTCTTTTTTTTAGAACTGGCCGTACCTTGGACTCCCTTCGCTATTCTCCCCAACTTCCCACACTGTCTCCCTCTGGCACTCAGCAGTCTGTTCTCTGTATTTATGAGCTTGCGTTTTGTTGATGTTTTGTTTTCAGATTCCACATGTAAGTGGTATCATAAGGTATTTGTCATTCTTCTGACTTACTTGAAGTGACACTGTTTTTAAAGGAAATAAAGTCTAAGGAGTTGCTTCAGTTGCTCAGGGAGCATTTATACTTTCAGAGTAAAAGCAATCTTTTTAACCACACTGGTTAAAAAATAGATTTTTGTTTAAAACTGTAATTTTAATGTGATTAAAAGGGTGAAATAAGTATCAAATACCTTTTCTACTGGAATCTGGCATTCCTAATATGCTGTAGTCTAGTCACCTTCTAGTGGAGAGTGTTCATTCATCCAGCAAATGTTTGTTCAGTGCTGGGCAGTCAGTGCTTAAGACAGACAAAGTCCCTATTCTCTCAGAAAATTACACTGTATTAAGGAAATAGATGATAAGTAAATTAACACACACCCACAGAGGCAAACGTGGTCATGATGAGGGCTAAGGGGGCTGTATCAGGTGAGAGTGATTTGTGAATGTCTCTGAGACAGGGATCAGTTAGATATATGAGAAAATAACTTTACATGTAGAGGAACCTACAAGTGTGAGGTCCAAGGCCAGGAATAAGCTTGTCATGTTAGAGGCGTAGAAATGACAGCTTTGACCAAGCAAGAGTCACTGAGAGAGATAGGTACCAGGCTACGATAGAGTACTTTCACTGTATTCGCAGTCATGAGAAGTAGTTGGAAAGATTTTTGTAGAATTGTTACGTAATCTTAGTGTTAAAAATATTTTTTTAAAATTGCTTTGTTATTTGGAGAATATATTGAAGAATTAAGAAAGTGAAAGGGGATGTATTAAGACCAGTTTGGTTCTTGTAATAAATCAGGCAAGTGATAATGTTACTTTTGCCTGAGATTGAAGTGATGGAGAAAAATGAATGATTTGGGAAATGATAATTTAGAGCAGAAAAGAAAAGGTAGATTAAAAATGAAGGTGAAAGAAAAAATATCAATGATTCAGTTTTGGTTTGAATAACTGAGTGTCTTGTGATATATGTTGAAATTGTGAAAATGGAAGGAAATAAGCTTTTTTGGGGCAACAGGACTTGGTTCTGTTTTAGTCATATATAATTTGAGATGGTACTTTTTAGCTTTGTGGAATGTCACATAGCTATGTGAAAAATTCGTTAAATTAAAAAAAAAAAACCAACCTAGATTGTTTGTCCTGGAATTTGACGGATTAAGTTGATTTATAGCTGTGTATGTTTCCTTTTTTTCATTTTAAGCCTTAAGAAAGTCTGGTGATAAACATGAATTGTACCAAGATGGAGCCTGTAAATCTGGATATGGCTTTAATAGCTAATAAAAGTTACATTCGTCAAAGAATATGAAAAATTATACTTTATGTTATAGTATTTAACTATTGATTATTTCTTCTAAAATAGCTATTTCCTAAATAAAATTAAGCATAAGTTTCTTAGGAATCTGTCTTTATATCCTTGTAAATTAGTTATTTGAGTGTTTCAGTTCTTTTAATGTATAAACAAATGATTCTATCAAAATAATAACTTATTTTGGAGACATTATTAAATGATAGATCACTTTAAAATGACTAATTTTATCCTTAGAGGGATTAGGAATGACCATATACCCTCAATTAGAGGTTCTTAATCTGGGGCCCACCAGTGGATTTTGGTCAAGGGGTAGGTCCTTGAGCTCTAATATTGTTAATGAATAAAGTATCAGCATTTTTCTGGCGAGGAAGTCGCCAGACTTTCATCAGACCTGCCTTAAAAGAGTTTAAAAACCATGTCCCTAATTAATGGTTACAAAGAATAAATCTTCTGAGGTGGTAATAATAGTGGGAGAGAGTGATTTGAGATACTTAGACTTTAAGAAAAATGGCCTATGCAGTAATCCCTTTTCACGGTAGCATCTCATTTGTGGATTTAAAAAATATATTTCACCTCCTTACACGTGTTTTTGGTTGATAAATTCAGATGAATTGAGTTTGGGGAGGGCAATTAATCTTGAGTGCTGCCTATATATTTATAATTTATTCTTTCTAAAATTATCAAAGGACATAATTTTTAGCTTGTGCAAAATGTAAAATTCCTGAGCTTTGTTAATTAATATATTGAAAGACTTTTGTATGGTTTCTTGAAAAGAACTAAGAAACTATTTTCAGAAAATAGTTTTCATTACCTCTTAGGTACCCGGCCTTGATGGTCTCCAAGGAAGAGCTTTCCTTAGATTTAATAATGAAATTCAACCTCGCTTAGGCAGAAAGTGGTCTTCCGCCTTCCATAGTGTTTATCTCACCAAAACCCCTGAAGGTCCTCTCTTACTAGTCAGTTACATGCTCTAATACTCCATGATTCTTGTTACTGCTCATGTATTCACTTGCTGTTTTGGCTGACACATGGAGTGTTCAAATATAGACTTGACCTGGAACCTTGGTTTTAGAATTTCTTAAATTAATTGCCTGTTTGTTTTGCCAGCTGAATAAAAGAACTGTGCAAAAGTAGTCAGACGACTAGAGGAGCAGCTGAGAGGCTCCTCTAAGCGCCCTCCATCTCTTTATCTAGGCGACCCTTAGGTGCCACATGGCCCCCTAGTGGAGGGGATGCTCAGCTGGACCGAGGCAGCCGCAGGATATGCTCTGGGAGTTGTTGCCCAAGGGAGTGCTTTCATTCAGGTAATCTTTCAGTTTGGTTCTGACAACCTAGGTGATAGAATTTTGGAATAGGTAGGGGGACATTTTAAAGTAAATATCCCTGTTTGTGGAAGATTCACCTAAGTTAGCCCATTTCTTATTAAATACTATTGATCTTTTTATTAAAGGATTGGTTAGGCTTTTTGTTTTTATAGTTGTGTTGCTATTGCTGTTGCTCTTGGTGGTAGTGGTGTGTTTATTTTGTTGTTTGATTATTTTTCAGTGTTTTCTAAAAATTGAATAAACTGTATTCCATATTTGATTAATAATTATCCCTCATAAGTAAGGCACCCAGGCCTCCTTATTTCTTTATTTTCATCCAGTTTCTAAAAATAAAATTTCAGTACTTTTTCCCATTTTTAAAGTAATTTTGAATATTCATCCTTAATTCTTAAAATTTTGGCAAACAAAATTATTTCTTTCTTTTTAAGGAAGTAGATAAAAGTGGAGACTATGAAATAGAATAAAAATGTAGGTATATAACTACCAAAAGGAGAAATATGATTTTTAATTAATAAAGGCATAAAGAAGCATAAATTTAGAATTGGGGACACTCATTCCTTGTTCCTTCCTTTAAAATGTTCTAGTTTTGGTCATTCACACTTCCTGGCATTCTTTCCCTTGCAAGTAAAGGGAGCTTCAAGCCTCTAACATGAGCCTAACTCTTTCGTTACTGCCCTCGTTCTCTTTGGAGGTTTCTGGATGGGTGAGTGAGTTTAACATGATCAAGAAGACCAACATGAGAGTAGAAGAAGTGGCGGTCTCCTCTTTTTCTCCTCTCTTCTCTTCTCTAGACTTCTTTCGGCACTAAAATTAAACAGAGGGGTTCCTGGCAGTTTGGTATTATAGCAGGATGGTTTGTAGCAATTACTGTTCCTAATGAAACCCTTAAAGAATTTAGAATAACTGCATAAACTTAGTGATAGCCTCTGATCCAGCAGGTGCTAAAATACCTACTTTTTGATTACTCTCTAAAATAAGTAAAAATGCAAGCCAGAAATAGTCTATAGAATAGGAGGTGTAAATATATTTTCTGAATGTACCTTAAGTAGAAAAGCATAAGTAATATATAATTTAGAGTCTTTTAGTAATTGACTTTGCCACATGTAAAAACAATGTTAATGAATTAATAGTGCTGTCCGTTTATCTTTGTGGAAGTGCTTTAATTTTAGCTAGTAACTAAAATATTCTACTTTTTCTTTGTTTTCTTTTTTTTTTGATGTGAATTTCTTCTGCTTATATCATCAGGGCGAATCAGCACTTGATTTGGCAAAGCAGAGAAAAAATGTGTGGATGATCAACCATCTGCAAGAGGCACGGCAAGCAAAGGGATATGACAATCCATCTTTCCTTAGAAAGCTGAAAGCTGATAAGGTAAGTCCATGACTGAAGGTTTTCAACAGATAGTCTTTTTGAGTAAAATTCATAAGCGTATTTTCTCAGCGTGTGTATGGGCTTTAGTCTTGGCACTGGCCAGTGCAGTGTTTTAAAGTATTATTTCACCCAGCTAAATAAAGGTAGAGACCAAAGTTTAAGAAGGATGGGTATATATGAAATTGTTTAGATGCCTGTTCACTACTAACATAAACTTTAATTCAGCTGGCCTTTGTCAAGTTTTTATAGAGAGATAATAAAACTTTTCCTTTTAAGTGTATTTGTTAGTATAATAATAATAACTTGTGAAAAATCTTAGTCCTTATATATTTTGAAACTACTTACATCTCTATAGTTAATTTAAGCTTTCCATTCTTTTGTAATATGTTGTAACTTTCATTGAGAGAGAGAAACTTATGCTATTCTTTATAGAAAGCTCATTTTAAATCTTCCGTAAAATCTTCAGTTTTAAACTGTGTGATTTTTGCCTTAGTTGCCTAATTGTATGATTTCAAAACTAAGAACATTTTCCCCAAAAGAAGGATCTGTATTCCTTAAAAATTTATTTCCTTAAAAGGTAAGACTAGCTGACTGATAGTTTTTGGTATATCTGAATAATTGATGAGACATTTGCTGACTTGTCAGTAATCACAAGTTGAATGGCATTACGCCTTGGGCATCACATATGTCTTATTCAGGCGGTTCTAATGGTGATACTTTTATATAAAGTTAACACTGATCTATCTGTTACCAAAACAAAATAAGTTTGGGGTAAAGGGAAACAGATTTGAAAGCATGCCTCATTGATATGTAGGATTTAGACTTCCTTAACGTCCTAATGAGCTGAAAAGTCCATTGGTCCATTACTTAGACATCAGAAGAATTAGATTTGTAGTTTATAAACTTGGCCATTTTTAGCCCCATATATGAGTCTGAGAAGCAGTTTTTGCATGTCATATCATCTTTTCATTTTACTATTTAGATATGATATTAAAAAGTTAATTATTTATTGAGTGGGCCCCAAAGTTTCTTCTGGTTTTTCCATACAGTGTTATGGAAACTTTTAAACAAACTTTTTGGCCACCCCAATACTCTGATGTTGCTCTGTCCTCCAGGATTAAGAGCAGTTTTGCTCAACAGAGTAAAAAATGGCCAATTTCTCATAATAACTAGGCCACTAATAAAAATGTCTTTTGTTACTCTGGAACGACTCATTGTCTTTGTGCTTTCATTTGCTTAGTGAAGTTTTAGATGTTTATAAAATTATTTATTATAGCAGTAATGAACTATATATCAGGGTTATGTGTTTGAATACAGTTTCTTTCAAGAAGAGAGCTGCATTAAAAAGTTCTGCACAATTTTATTAACATTTGTGTATATTACTGTGATCAGTTCAGAAGTTGTATATTCCTGTTTTTTTTGTTTAAGCTTTTTGCATTAGTAGCTTTAAAAATATTATGTAATCTAAAGCAATCACTAGATAAAAATTCATGATTTCATTAACTGGGGCTTTGTGAAATTAAATATTTGCATTTGTATAGACTATTCTCTCTCCATCTCACATTAGAAAAATTTAAATTATGAACATGACTGGATTTGCTAGTCTGTGAAGTATGTTCTGTATTTAAAACTAAACAAGAAAACGCCCAAGACTCAATAGCTTTTTACTAAAAATAAGTCAGCCCAAAAGGAAAAAAAATTATTTTTGGACACTGATAGTAGACAGATATGAAAGGAATCTTGATGAGTTATAAGAAAATCTCTAAATTAGTGTTTCTCAACATTTAAAAACCCAGGATCCCTTCTGTTAGCAGTGAAAATCTCACAAGGATTACTCTCTAATGTTTTTTATTAATTATGTGAAAATAAATCTGGGAAGATGGAGTAGATGTATTTTTCCCTATTCCTTCTTGCCAAGTACAACTAAAGAACCTGGATATTATGTACAAAACAAATATAGGAAGACTGAGGATGGAGAGAAGAAGGCAGAGAGTTAGGGAGCTAAGGATCCAAAGAGTAACGTGGTGGTGAGTTTCCTCTTTTTTCTTTTTTTGCTTCATATTTTCCAGAAGAGGAACTGACCAGGCCAACAACCCAGAATCATGAATGGGTACAGACTAAAACAGCTCCCCCAAAAGCTTGCCCTTAACCCAAAGACCACAAAAGAGACAGCATATTTGGCAAGGTAGAAACTTTTAGAAAATAAATTTCTGCTACAGCCAGAAACAACAGAAAAAACTGTGGACCCACCCTGACTCGTACCAGCAAAGACCTAGCTTTCCAGCCTTACCGTGCTACAGTGATGTGCCCCAGCTTCTCTCCTGGGGTGGGGTCAGGGAAGGTTGGGTAGAGAGCCGGGTTTTCGTCCACACACGCTGTCAGTGAGCTCCCTTCCCCTGCTGTGTTAGTGGCGATCATGTAGGAAACAGGAATGGGGCACTCCCAGCCAGGGAGGTCACCAGTGAGGGGCACTGGGGACTTGGGAGCCCCACCTCTGCCCATCAGTAATGAGGAAGCCTCTCCTCAGTGTCAGTGAGGCCCTCTCGGCAGCCTGGACTTCACCTCACCTGCCAGTAATGAGAAGGTATCCCTCTGCCTGCATCAGAGGAATCCACACGAAAGGTTTAAATACGTTCCAGTGTCTCATAATACCCCAAATGTCTAGGTTTCAAAAAGAAATTGTTCATCAAAACAAGAATCAAGAAGATCCGACTGAATGAAAAGAGAATCGCTAGATGCCAGTGTAATATCAAAGATGTTAGAATTATGTGACAAAAGATTTTAAAACAATCATCATAAAAAGCCTTCAGTGAATACTTATGAACACACTTGAAACAAGTGAAAAATAGAGGCTTAGTGAAGAAATAGAAATATAGAAATAGACTGTAAATAAGAACCAAATGGAAACTGTAAAACTGAAAATTAAAATAACCAAAAAATTTTTTAAAGTCAGTGGATGAGTTCAACAGCAGAAGAGAAGAGAAAAGAATCAATGACCTTGAAGACAACAAAAGGAAATAAACGATGAAAACAAACAGAAAAGAACCTTAGGGGCCTGTGGTTATAACAGTATATCTAACATTGATATGATTGGGGTTCCAGAAGAAAAGAGGGTGGGGCTGAAAACATGCTCAAAGATATAATGGCCAAAAAATCCCCAAATTTTGCAAAAGACAGACTTGTAGGTTAACAAATAGAACAAACCCTGAACAGATTAAACTCAATAAAATCCATACTGAATGTATCATAGTGAAACTTCTGGAAGCTAAAGACCAAAAAATAAAAATCTTAAACACCCCTTACCAGTAGGGATAAAACCATTCAGTAATAGTGGATTTCTATTCAGCTGCTGCATTTTCCAAATGCCAGATGGAAAGAACTATCAATTCAGAATCCTATATCCAGTGAAAATATGTTTCAGGAGTGAAGGAGAAGAACACGTTTTTAGATAAAAGAAAAGCCAGAGTTTGTAGACAGCTCAAACTACCGCACAGTTGCACTCA
This sequence comes from Capra hircus, assembly GCF_001704415.2. NCBI lineage: Eukaryota > Metazoa > Chordata > Mammalia > Artiodactyla > Bovidae > Capra > Capra hircus. Next base: position 6,027,108 of record NC_030812.1, read on the forward strand.
TCTCACATGCTAGTAAAGTAATGTTCAAAATTCTCCAAGCCAGGGTTGAGCAATACGTGAACTGGGAACTTCCAGATGTTCAAGCTGGTTTTAGAAAAGGCAGAAGAACCAGAGATCAAATTGCCAACATCCGCTGGATCATCGAAGAAGCAAGAGAGTTCCAGAAAAACATCTATTTCTGCTTTATTGACTATGCCAAAGCCTCTGACTGTGTGGATCACAATAAACTGTGGAAAATTCTTCAAGAGGTGGGAATACCAGACCACCTGACCTGCCTCTGGAGTATGTCAAGGCTGTATATTGTCACCCTGCTTATTTAACTTATATGCAGAGTACATCATGAGAAACGCTGGACTGGAAGAAGCACAAGCTGGAATCAAGATTGCCGGGAGAAATATCAATAACCTCAGATATGCAGATGACACCACCCTTATGGCAGAAAGTGAAGAGGAACTAAAAAGCCTCTTAATGAAAGTGAAAGAGGAGAGTGAAAAAGTTGGCTTAAAGCTCAACATTCAGAAAACGAAGATTATAGCATCTGGTCCCATCACTTCTTGGGAAATAAATGAGGAAACAGTGGAAACAGTGTCAGACTTTATTTTGGGGGCTCCAAAATCACTGCAGATGGTGACTGCAGCCATGAAATTAAAAGACGCTTACTCCTTGGAAGAAAAGTTATGACCAACCTAGATAGCATATTGAAAAGCAGAGACATTACTTTGCCAACAAAGGTCCATCTAGACAAGGGTATGGTTTTTCCAGTGGTCATGTATGGATGTGAGAGTTGGACTGTGAAGAAAGCTGGGCACCGAAGAATTGATGCTTTTGAACTGTGGTGTTGGAGAAGACTCTTGAGAGTCCCTTGGACTGCAAGGAGATCCAACCAGTCCATTCTGAAGGAGATCAGCCCTGGGATTTCTTTGGAAGGAATGATGCTGAAGCTGAAACTCCAGTACTTTGGCCACCTCATGCAAAGAGTTGACTCATTGGAAAAGACTCTGATGCTGGGAGGGATTGGGAGCAGGAGGAGAAGGGGATGGCAGAGGATGAGACGGTTGGATGGCATCACAGACTCGATGGGTGTGAGTCTGAGTGAACTCTGGGAGTTGGTGATGGACAGGGAGGCCTGGCGTGCTGCGATTCATGGGGTCGCAAGGAGTCGGACACGACTGAGCAACTGAACTGAACTGCGTCCCGCCCTGAAAGTGGCTAAGAGGCGTTCTTTAGACAGACGGGAAGTGATAAAAGAAAGACTCTTGGAACATAATGTCAAGTAAGCAAAATTGCAGGCAGATGCAGTAGACTTCCCTCTTATTCTGCATCTTCCAAACTATGTGACAGTTGGAACAAACATCACAGTATTGTTTGCTGTGGATCTGAATGCATGTAGAAAACAGTTTTGAGACAGCTTATATTGTAGACAGGTAAGGACAGAGAGAGAATAATGGAGGTAAGGTTTCCACACTTCACTTAGATTGGTGAAATGATGACACCAGTATACTGTTCAGTTCAGTTCAGTTCAGTTCAGTTCAGTTCAGTTGGCTTAAAGCTCAACATTCAGAAGACAAAGATCATGGCAATCTGGTCCCATCACTTCATGGGAAATAGGTGGGGAAACAGTAGAAACAGTGTCAGACTTTATTATTTTGGGCTCCAAAATCACTGCAGATGGTGACTGCAGCCAGTATACTGTGATAAGTTATATTTATATTGTACTTAGAGTAGCCACTTAAAAAGGTCTTCAAAGAGATATAAATTCTGAAAAGCTTTTAAAGATAGTTATGAAAAGTTTATCAGTAACTCACAAGAAGATAGGAAAAAGAAAACAGAAACAAAAACAGAACAAATGGAAAACAAAACGTTAAATTATAGATTTATATCCTAACATATTGGAGAAGGCAAATGGCACGCCACCCCAGTATTCTTGCCTGGAAAATTCCAAGGACAGAGGAGCCTGGTGGGCTGCAGTCCATGCTAAGAGTCAGACACGACTGAGCGACTTGACTTTCACTTTTCACTTTAATGCATTGGAGAAGGAAATGGCAACCCACTCTAGTGTTCTTGCCTAGAGAATCCCAGGGATGGCGGAGCCTGATGGGCTGCTGTCTATGGGGTCACACAGAGTCGAACACGACTGAAGCAACTTAGCAGCAGCAGCATCCTAACATATCAGTAGTTAGAGTAACTGTTTGTGTGCTAAGTCGCTTTAGTCACGTCCAACTCTCTGCGACCCTCTGGACTGAAGCTCTCCTCTGCCCGTGGGGTTCTCCGGGCAAGAATCCTGGAGTGGGTTGCCGTGTCCTCCTCCAGGGGATATTCCTGACCCAGGGATTGAACCCTTATCTCTAAGTCTCTTGTATTGGCAGACAGGTTCTTTACTACCACTAGTGCCACTCGGAAAGCCCAGAATAACTATAAATGGTCTAAATATACCAATTAAAAGACCGATATCGGCAGTGTGGATTATCCATGACTCAACTATATGCTGTCTGTAAGAAACTCACTTCACCTACAAGAATATTGAAAAGTTACTTGTATGGGCAAGTAGCAGAATAGAAATGACGTATGATTCCAAAAGCAGGCAAAGACAGTACAAAAAGGAAAACTCCAGGTATATCTCATTTTATTGCGTTTCACAGATATTTCTTTCTTTTTTTTAACAAGTGAAGTTTTGTGGCAGGCGGCATCAAGTAAGTCTTGTTGGTGCCAGTTTCAACAGCATTTGCTTATTTCATGTCTCCATGTCACATTTTGGTAATTCTTGCAGTATTTCAAACCCTCCGCCAGCAAAAAGATTATGACTTGATCAAGGCTCAGGTGATGGTTAGCACTTTTTAGCAATTTTTTAGCAATATTTTTAAGTTAAAAGATATGCTTTTTTTTGACATAAGGGTATTAATACACTATAGTATAGTATAAACATATAACTTTTTTTGTTGTTGTTTTTCTATTTTCTTTTTTTATTATTATTTTTTACTTTACTTTTAAAATTGAAATATAGTTGATGTCCAATATTATGTCAGTTTCAGATGTACTGCATAGTAATTTAACATTTGTACACATGAAATGATCACCACATTAAGTCTAGTAGCCATTTTTCCTGTATACATTTGTTATAATATTATTGACCATATTCCTTATGCTGTTTTCCATTTGTTCTGTTTTTGTTTCTGTTTTCTTTTTCCTATCTTCTTGTGAGTTACTGATAAACTTTTCATAACTATCTATAAAAGCTTTTCAGAATTTATATCTCTTTGAAGACCTTTTTTTAGTGGTTACTCTAAGTACAGTATAACATCCTATGGCTTATTAATTTTATAATCGAAGGTTCTTAACTCTTAATCTCTTTCAGCCGCAGCCCCTTCCCCTCTGGTATCTCTGTGTCTGTTTTTGTTTTGTTTGTATTTTTAGATTTCCCATGTAAGTGTGACCACGTGGTAGTAATATTTGTCTTTCTCTGATTTATTCCACCTAGCATAATACCTCTCAGTCCGTCCATGTTGTCACAAATAGCAAGACTCCACTCTTCAATGGCTGAGTAATACTCCATTATATGTATAGATGACACCTTCTGTATCCATTCATACCTCAGTGGGCACTTAAGTTCCTTTTATATCACTGCTACAGTAAATGATACTGCAGGGAACACTGAGGTGTAAATATGATTTCTGTTTAGTCCTTTTGTTTTCTTTGGGTAGATACCCAGAAGTGATATTTCTGGGATGTGCGGCAGTTCTGGTTTTAACTTTTTGCGGACCCTCCATAGTGCCTGTACCGACTTACAGTTACACCAGGAGTGGGCAAGGATTTCCTTTTCTCCACACCCTCACCAGCGTTCGTGTTTTCTCATCCCCTTTGCTGAGACCCACTCTTGCAGGTCCGAGGTGGCGCCCTCTGCTGGTCCTGACCCGTGTCTCACCGATTAGTGGCTGGAGTGTCCGTTTCGGTGCCGGTGCTGTGCTCTGTTGGTTGCCGTACCTGTGCGGTATAATATGAAGTCAAGGAATGTGATATTTTGGCTTTGTTCTTCTTTCTCAAGATTGCTTTGGCTATTCAGGTCATTTGTGTTTCCATACAAATTGTAGAATTGCTTGTTTTAGTTCTGTGAAAAGTGCCATTGGTATTCTGATAAGGACCACACTGGATCTGTAAACTGCCTTGGGCAGTATGGTCAGTTACAATATTAGTTCTTCTAGCCTGTGAGAATGGTATGCTTTTCCATCTGTTGTGCCGTCTTCAGTTTCTTTTACCAATGTCTTAACAGTTTTCAGAGTGTAAATCTTCTACCTCTTTGGTTAGATTTATTACTAGGTATTGAATTCTTTCTGATGTACTTGTAGATGGGATTGTTTTCTTAATTTCTCTTTCTCATTGTTGATTATTAGTGTGTGAACCAACAGAGTTCAGTTTATTAGTCTTATGTCTTGTAACTGCTCAGTTCACTTGTTAGCTCTAATAGACTTTTGGTGATGTCTTATGCATGGTGTCATGTCACCTGCAAACATCGACAGTTTTACTTCTTCCTTTCCAGTCTGGATTCTTCTTTTCTTTTTCTTGTCTCACCGCTGCGGAAGAGTGTGCATCTTTGTCTTGTTCCTGACCTTAGAGGAAATGCTTTCAACGTTTTACTATTGAGTATGATGTTACCTGTGGGTTTGTCATGTATGGCCTTTTTTATGTTGAGATATGTTTCCTCTATACCCACTTTTGTTGAGATTTTTATCATAAATGAATGTTGAATTTTGTTAAAAACTTTCTATGTATCTCCTGAGATAATCATCGGATTTTTATTCTTCAGTTTGTTATTGTAGTATGTCATACTGATTGGTTGGCTGTTTGGGTGGCCCCAGGTGGTGGTAGGGGCAGTGCTTGCCTCGTGCTGCCCAGATGGAGGGTGGGGCCAGGTTCTGGGGACCAATAGGCTAGAGGGAGGATTCTAAAATGCTTCTTTCCAACCCTAGTGTTAGTGAAAGTGAAAGTTGCTCAGTCGTGTCCAACTCTTTGTGACCCCTTGGACAATACAGTCCATGGAATTCTCTAGCCCAGAATACTGGAGTGGGTAGCCTTTCCCTTCTCCAGGGGATCTTCCCAACCCAGGGATTGAACCCAGGTCTCCCCCATTGGAGGTGGATTCTTTACCAGCTGAGCCTCCAGAGAAACCTAGTGTTATTAGGGTAAAAGAAGTTCCCCAAAATAGCTGCCACCAATTTCTGTATATGTAGGGGTCTTTTATTTGCTTTCTCCCGCTCCAGAGGACTCTTCAAGCTTAGCTAGTAGATCTGTTCCAAGCTTCTGAGTATTGCCTCTTTGTGCTCGTACTTTGTAGCGTCTGAATTTTGCCAGTGTCCTTTAAAACAGAATCTCTGTTTCCTGTGGACCTCCAGCTCTCCTGAAATGGGTCCTGCTGGTTTTCAAAGCCAGATGTGTGGAAGCTTTTCTTCCTAGTATAGGAGGACCCTTGGCTGGGGAGCCCCACATGGGGCTTAAACCACGTCTTCCTTGGGGAAGGCCTCTGGGATTGTGATACTCCTTCCATTTGTAAGCCCACTGACCCTGGAGATGGGAGCTCTGGTTATACCGTGTTCACCCCTTCCTGCCATCTCACTGTGGTTCCACCTTTATTTCTTTAGTTATGAAAAATCTTTTCTGCTAGTCTTCAGGTTATTTTCCTAGAGAGTTGCTCTATAAATGGTTGTAAAGTAACTTGTATGCTGAAAAAATTTTAAATGCCTATGAAAGAAATCAAGGATGATCTAAGTAAGTGGGGAGACTTACTGTATTCATGAATTGGAAGATTCAGTGTAGTAAATATATCAGTTGTTCTCAAATCCTGGCAAGATTTTTTTCTTTTTTTTTTTGTATAGCCAAAGCTTACTTGGAAAGGCAGTAGACTTAGAATACCTAAAACAGTTTTGAAAAAGAAGAATCACTGTCTGCAGTTTTAACATGTGCTATATTATATAGCTTCAGTAGTCAAGACTCTAGTATTTCTGGAGAAATAAAATAACCAGTGAAACAGAATAGAGAGCCTAGAGTTAGAATCACGAAGATGTGCCCACAGATGTTTGACAGATGTATAAAAACGGTTCAGTGGAGGAAACATAGCCTTTTCAACAGTTGATATTAGAGCGTCTGGACATGCATAGGCAAAAAAATAAACCTCTACTCAGACCTCATACTGCATTAGTAAACTAACTCACAACTGTTGAAGACTTAAATGTGAAATGTAAAACCTAAAAATCTAGGGCTATGCAGAGATCTGATATAAAAAGCATGATCCATAAAGGTAAAAATTGATCATTCAGGTTTGAATCAAAATTAAAACTTATGTTCTGTGAAAGACTCTGTTATTAAAATGAAAATGAAGACTACAGACTGGGATAAAGAATTTACAAGCCACATATCCAACAAAGGGACTAGTTTCCAAGATATATTAAGAGCTTTCAGAACTCAAAAGTGTAAAATCAAATAATCCAATTAGAAAATAGTTTAAAGAAGAGACATTTTTACCAAAAAGGGTATAAAAGTAACAGGCACATTGAAAAATCTTCAACATCGTTTTAGTCATTTGGGAAATTCAAATTGAAACTGCAGTGACTTACTGTTACATACCTATCTGAATAGCTGCAGTAAAAAGTTACCGCACCGCCAGATGCTGATGAGGATGCTGAGAGACTCAGACATTGCTAGCAGACATGTAAAGCAATACAGCGCCCTGGAGAGCAGTTCGGAACACGTAGTTCCATACAACCCGGAAATCATACTCTTAAGCGTTTATCCCAGAAAAGGGAAAACTGACGTTCACACACAGATTTGTATGTGAATGTTTATAGCGTTCATACTCATGTATTCATAATATTTGTTCATATATTCATAATAGACCCCAAATGGAAAAAACCCCAAAGTCCTTCAGTGGGTGAATGATTAAACAAACAAACACATTCATTCTGTGAAACATTCCTCAGCAATAAAAAGGAATGAACTAATGGTCTATGTAGTAACCCAATGAATACCCAGAAAATTATGAATGAAAAGCCAAGCGGTCACTGTTTGCAGGTGACATTATACTATATGTGGAAAATTCTAATGATGCTAGTGGAAAACTGCTCGTGCTCATCAATGAATTTGATAAGGTTACTGGATGCAAATCTAATATATAGAAATCTGTTGCATTTCTATACACTATCAATGAAATATCAAAATGGGAAATTAAGGAAACAATCTCATTTACCATTGCATCAAAAAGAATAAAGTACCTAGGAATAAACCTATCTAAGAAGATAAAACACCTGTACTCTTCAAAAAAAGTGTAAGCTACTAGTAAGAGAAATTGAAGATGACACAAACAGATGGAAAGGTATATGATGTTCTTGAATTGAAATAATTGATATTGTTAAAATGACCATACTACCCAAGGCAGATTCAGCACAATCACTGTCAAATTACTGATGGCATTTTTCTTTGACCTAGAACAAAAAAATTTTGCAATTTCTTTGGAAACACAAAAGACCTGGAATAGCCAAAACAATCTTGAGAAAGGAAAAGGGGAACTGGGAGAATCATGCTCCCTGAATTCTGACTATACTACAAAGCTATGGTAATCAAAACAGTATGGTACTGGCACAGAAGCAGATGTATATGGCTCAGTGGAATAGGACAGAAAACCCAGCAAGAAGCCCATGCAGTTAGGGTCAGTTATCTACAACAAAGGAGGCAGAAATATACAATGAAAATAAGGCAGTCCCTTTGAGAAGTGGGTGCTGGGAAAACTTGACAGCTTCATGTGAAAGAATGAAATTAGAGCTTTCTCTAACACCATGTATAAAAATAAGCTCAAAATAGATTAAAGACCTAAATGTAGAACTGGATACTGTGAAGCTCCTAGAGGAAAACAAGCAGAACACTCTTTGACAGAAATCATGGTAATATTTTTCAGATCCATCTCTAAAGAGTAATGGAAATAAAAACAAAAAGAAACAAATGGGACCTAATTAAACTTAAAAGCTTCTGCAAAGGAAAGCATAAACAAAACAGACAACCTGTGGGATGGGAGAAAATATTTGTAAATGATGCTACCATCAAGGGATTAATTTCTAAAATAAAAAGTTCATAATAGCTTACTGTAAAAAAAAAAAAAAAACCTGATCAAAAAAATGGGTGAAAGACCTAAATAGACATTCCTCCAAAGAAGACATACAGATGGCCATGAGAAGACGCTCATTATCACTTATTATTAGAGAAGTGCAAATCCAAACTACAATGAGGTGCCACCTCACCCTGGTCAGTATGTGTTTGCATATTCACAGATTGGCAGCAGAGCACCCTGCTGCCTAATCCCGCTCCCACCAATGTTCCTCTTTCTCCTGCGTGCTCAGTCATGTCCAGTTCTTGGTGACCTGTGGAACCTGTAGCCCAGCAGGTCCTTCTGTCCATGGAATTTTCCAGGCAAGAATATGAAACAGGTTGCCATTTCCTCCTCCAGGGGATCTTCCCAACCCAGGGATTGAACCCATCTCTCTTGCATCTCCTGCATTGGCAGGTGGATCCTTTGCCACCACTAGTCCCACCCAGGAAGCCCGCTAATCAGAATGGGCATCATTAAAATGTCTAGAAATAATATATGCTGGTGAGATTATGGAGAAAAGGGAACTCTCCTATGCTTTTGGTGGGAATGTAAATTGGTGCAGTCTCTATGGGGAACAGTATGGAGGTTCCTTAAAAAACTGAAAATAGTTACCGTATGATCAAGCAATCCCACTCCTGGGCATGTATCCAGATAAAACGCTATTTCAAAAAGATTATATACACCCCAATTTTCATAGCAGCACTATTTATAATAGCCAAGACATGGAAGCAGCCTAAATAAGTGAAAGTGAAGTCACTCAGTCGTGTCCGACTCTTTGCGACCCCATGGATTGCAGCCTAAGAGGTTCCTCTGTCCATGGGATTTTCCAGGCGAGAATACTGGAGTGGGTTGCCATTTCCTTCTCCAGGAGATCTTCCCGACCCGGGGATCAAACCCTGGTGTCCTGCGTTGCAGACAGACGCTTTACCATCTGAGCCACCAGGGAAGTCTAAATAAGATAAGGATGGTATATATACAGAGTGGAATATTATTCAGCCATAAAAAATGAACTAATGCCATTTGCTGCAGCATGGGTGAAGGTAGAAACCATATTAAGCCAGAGAAAGACAAATTTATAATATCACTTCTGTGTGGGATCTTAAAAATAACATAAATGCATGTCTTTACCAAATGGAAATAGACTCACAGACATGGAATGAAGCATGGTGACCAGAAAGGATGATAGGGGTGGGGGAGATAAGTTCCATCTATGCGCTACTATGTATAAAGTAGATAAGCAACAGGGGCCTGCTGTATAGTAGCACAGGAAGATGTATTCAGTGTCTTATAATAATCCGTAATGGGAAAGAAGCTGAAAAAGAAGGTATATGAATATTCCTTTCTATGTATGACTGAAATTTGCTGTACACTTGAAGCTAATTTAACAGTGTAAATTAACTGTACATCAGTTTTTAAAATAGATTAAAAATTGCAATTATTTAAAAACGAAAAGTGTAATTAAAGAACTGAATTGAATCTGGGTGGTAGATTCACTTCACAATCCCTTCAAATTTACTATATATCTGAAAAATTCTGTAACTAAATATAAAACTTTCTGCATCTATAAGAGCAGCACATCACCATTACATCTTTACAATATTGTAATATGTGTGTTAAATGACAGCTTGAAGAACATCCAGGAATCACACACGTAGGTTTTTAACCGGGTGAGATGAGCCAGTGTTCACAAAAAAAATTATATGTCAATGTTTCTGCTGGCTTTATTTACAATCAGAAACTGGGAACAAGCATAGTCTCTCAGCTGGGAAGTGGATAGGCAGACTGTGTTAAATTCTTAATGGAATACTACTCAGCTTTCAAAAGAAACTTACTACTGATACACGAAACAAATGGATGAATGTCAGATGCGTTACCTAAGTGAAAGAAACCAGATTTAAAAGACTGCATTGTGTGACCCCTTTCATGTGACATGCATGCAAAGGAAAAAGTCAAAGGACAGGTAGCAGACTAGTGTTTGCCAGGGCTGTGCCTCCTGGCACAGGGTGTTTGCGGGCTTGATGGGGCTGTGCTGTGTCTTGATAGTCACGCTTGTTACACAACTGTGTATATTCATCAAAACTCAGAGAAGTATACACAAAAAAGGGTGAATTTCACTGTATATAAATTGTGTCTTAATTTTTAATAAGGACCAAAATGTGCCCATTGCTGGGGGGAAACAAATGTCTTGACTAAAAACAAGCCGGATTAAAGATAACTTTAGAAAATACCTCTTCAAATGCCACACGCTCACCTCCTCTCCCACCAGTATCCACCCTTACTCATATACTCTTCTCAGTTACACGCTCTCTCATGTCTTGATACAAAATTCACACATAATAGAGATGAAAAAGAAATTGGAATGATGATATTTCGCAACAGCATAAAATTAAACTCTGAAGTTGATGTGTTTAATTATTAGTCTAAGTTAAAATTACGCAATTAGTTCAGTATATGAATTACAGTGACTGAGTTGGGGAAAACAGTCACTTATATGAAAAAAGTGTTTATTTCATTAGAAGCCAATGGTATGAAAGGGGTGCTAAAAAGGTCTGATGTAATCTTGGCCTTCAAAAAGGTAAATATTCAATGAGGAGAGTAATGTTTACACTCTGAGCTTTGTTAGATCACAATTGGAGTATCTTATATAATTTTGTCCTTTAACATAACTCAAGACTTAATAGCTGCCTATGAATCTGTGAAGGGTTGTTACGTAGAAGAGGCAATAGACTGTGTGTTGCTCCAAAGATACGGTTGTAATAGCTGTTAGAAGGAAGCAGGCAGGTTTTGTACTTAGGAGTATTTCTAACAGTTAGACCAGTACAAAAATGAAATGGTACTACAGCTGAAGTTTTAAGCACTGTACTTTGACACATGTTCAGAGGCACATCATCTCTATTCTGTGATCTCTGGGACTGTAAATAAAATTGATTTTATTCTCTTACTTAGGTATTTTAATATACTATTTACATGTATCATTCAAACTATCCTCTCCAGGTTACACACACAGTTCTCCTTCTCTGATGCAGCTGTTAGGCCTTCAGTCATTCTGTCGCCTTTGTTTCCTTCGATTTCAATGCACTTGTTAAAATCGGCTATTATTTTCATGAACGGTTTTTAGCCCATCCATATGTTAGCAGGTGGTACCTGCCGTTTTCTGTATCTGCCTGTCTAAACCCACTCTTAATAACTCATGTTCTCATTTTCCACAACTTTAACCAAGTACTTTCAAATTGCTTATTTAATACCTCTTCCTAGAAAACAGACTAGTACCTTGAATACTTTCTGCACATAGTAGGTATATTTGATAATTTCACCTCTGTTGTGTGTTTTCACAAAGGTAACAGTGATTCACATTGAGGTTACTTGAAACATGAAAACTTTTTTTTTTTTTTTCCTGTCCAGGAATTTCGGCAGAAAGTAATGCTGGGAACTCCTTTCCTAGTTATTTGGCTGGTTGGGTTTATAGCAGACCTAAATATTGATTCTTGGCTCATTAAAGGGCTAATGTATGGTGGTGTTTGGGCTACAGTACAGTTTCTTTCAAAGTAAGTGTGTTGTTTTTAACTGTATTTTTAACCAGACAGGTAAAAGTCATAATTTGCACCTGGCTATGTAAAATTAATGTATATTTAGAACACTGCCTTTATGTAACATGTTTGATCTTAATGTAATGTGGAAGAATTTTTGGCAAATTTATATCTGACATCTTTAACATTTTTAACATCGTTGTGAAAAATGACTGTAAAGGTACTTTTAGTGACTAAGTCTAACATTTTTAAGGCTAGAATACAGTTTTAAAACTTTTCAGTAGACATGAACGTGAGTTTGTTGAACTCTGAATGTAATATATTGCTTATTTCTGGATAAGTATAATGCCTGAGCTTACCTTTCCATAGAAATTAAGTTTTCTCTGGTCATAGGCAGTATGCAAGAAAGAGGTTTAGTTTTAGCTCAAGGGAACATCTAAGCATTTGAAGAGTCTAAGCATATGAAGTGGTCTCGGTGGTTTTTTAAGATTTTCTCCTTTGTTCTCTAAACATTGTGTTTGTTCTGTTTGCTTCTTATCCTTAGTTCCTATTGCCCTAAAGTTTGTCCCAGCAAACTAGAAGTTATTTATGGTCCAGAATTTCCCACGTAATTTCCATTCCTTTAGTACTTTGTTTTCACCAGAATTTCACAAGAGAGTTCTGAAAATAATTCACAGAGATGAGAGTGAATGGTAGGGCGCCAGTGTGGTAACTCTCAGGAGGAAACCTAATCTTATTTTAGTGTTTACTTCCACCAAGAGGTGTGAGTAAGAATTCACCAGTTCTGCCTTCTTAGCATACATGGATGGTTGCTAAGCATACATAGTCCTGCTTAGTGTTTAATGAAATTTATCAGTGTTTATTTTTTCCTGAATTCTAAATGCCGTAAATAATGACCTTTAATCCCTCCAAACTAGCTGGTTCATTCTCTTTGAAAAGATGTACTGAAAGCTTAGTGGGAATGTGTAGGTAAGGAGAAATAATGATGCAGTGAAAAACTTGGGGATTGCTTTGCCTCATTTGTTAAAATTATAACATGCCTTTGGTGAGTAGTAAGCTGGATGACAGAGTTACTGTATATGCTAAAGTGGGTTTTTTATTTAAAAGAATAGGAATACAATGAAATTCTAAAGTTGGAACGTATATAGAATATAATTCTAATTCTTGATGAATTAGCTTCAGACTTGAGTCATTCAGCTGTGCATTCATGTGTTACTGATTACTGTGGAAAACAGCCTTCATATTTAAGCATCCTGAATTTCTGGGTTTTGTTAAAAAGTTTACTATGCGGAATAGATGTAATTTTCATTTAAATAAATAGTCATTTTTACAATGAAATATAGAGTTCACATTTTATAAAACTTGTGTCTTACAGATCCTTTTTTGATCATTCAATGCATAGTGCATTGCCCCTTGGAATATATTTGGCAACCAAATTTTGGATGTATGTGACATGGTTCTTCTGGTTTTGGAATGATATCCTTTGGTTATAAAGGTCCTATCTAAAACAATTTTTGTTTGTTTAAACAAATGTTTAATAATTTAACATAGCTGAGCTACTGACTATATACTAGAATAAAACAGTTTTATTAGAAAAATAAGTATGAACTAATGTATTTTTAAATGTTTCATATTTAATAAATTGCTTTTCAAAGCTGCTTTTAATAACATCAGTAGTAATAAAATCTTGATAATAGTGACCATTAATTGAGTTTTTAAAGGGCATTTTCCTAACTACTTTGTGTTCCATTTACTACACATCCTGTTATGTTTATATTGTTGTCTCCATTTTACAGATGAGGAAACTTAGGTTTAAGTAGGTTAATCTGTTAGTTTTTCCCGAGGTCACGCAGCTGGTCCCTGATAAAGCAGAGCAGGAGCACGTCTGTCTGACTCTAGCACACGCTGCCCCTTTGGACTGCGCGGTGCTTTCCGTGCTTCAGTGTCATTTTCTCTGCGTCTTTTCTTGCTGTCACACCTATTACTGTTCTGCTGTGATAGGTAACAGTTAGTTTTCTCTTTTGCTTATGAAAAGCCTTTAGTGGTGTATCTTCAGATGTTTGCTAAGTTCAGCAAATTATTTCGATGCACTATTTTTTTTCGATGTACTTTTAAGAAGTAGTATAATTTGACATTGTAAATCTGTGCATGTGTGTACATATAAGAGGTAAGGACAATGTCAGCTTTTGATGTTTTAATGGAAAAAATCAGTAAGGCAGTCTGTTTTATTATAATAAAGGTACATGTTTGATGTCTTAAATCATTCTTCAGAACATTACTGTCAATGTAAAAAGTATATGATATTTTAAATGGTATGCAGTATTCAGTGACTTAACTGTTCTGAACAATATTAATTATTACTGATACCTGATTTCGCTTCACAGTCTTGCATATTATAATATTGCATTCTTTTTGTTAAGTTGTCCTGTGTATTACTAGACAAAAACAGAATATGCTTATTTCTTTGTGAAACTGAGCCGCAGAATTATAACTGTGCTTCTGATTCTTAATTATCACAGCATTATAGGATTACTTTTTAAAATACTTTCTTAGCATAGTGTCTATTGCAATTTTTTCACTTGCAGTTTTTACCAGCTCATTCTGGGCCTGTATTATACTTTGATATAAAAATTGTTCTTCAGAGATTTATTAAGCATTAGAATTATCTTATTGGATTATTTAATGAGTAAAACGTAACTGCTCATTTTCAGTACCTCATCTATTTTAAATTTATAAAAAGCACTGACCTCTGAAATGACTAGTATTCCAGACATATTTTCTAACTTGGCTTCCTAAATCGGACAGTAAGTTTAATGTTCCCCCCCCAAAAAAAAAATCCAGTCCACATCTCAAAATATCAGACTGTTGCTGTACTGCTGATCTGTTCGCATTTAAGCAGAGAAAGCAGGATGGTTAGTAAATTACAAGCAGTGAAAACTTTACGCCAGAGAGTTTTATATAGTCCATATATCAACTTTTGCTTAGGAACTTCAGATGGCACTTAAGCAGTATACTTGGAGACCATTTTAAACAGCAAAATCACCAACAAGAAGCACACAAATGCTAGACAAGAAGGCAAAGTGTTGCCTTGTTTAGCTCAACTGGAAATGTGTGCATAAGGCAACTCATGTTTATTGTTACTTTGCACATAGTCACAAATGACTGCAGAAGCATTCTAAATATTGGTTTGGGGGTTACAAATAAATTTTAGTTAGTAGACATGAGGGTCAACTGTATATAAGTTATTTTAATTTCTCATATGTTACTCAGCTTCAGTGTTTTTGTGGTGATAATGAGTCTTACATTGATATAAACCATTTGTTATAATAAATAAATTCTACTATTTGATGTATAGTTCTTCAGATATGTTACTTGGTTCTCAGAACAGTTCTTTGAGATTAAAAAAAACAACATACAAATCATAATTTCTAACTGATTGAAAAACTGCGGTTCATAGAAGTTGTATGCCTTGCTCAAAGTTACATAGCCAGGTAATTATTGAGAGTCTGGTATAGAGCCCAGTTCTTTGACCTGATACAGTATATCTTCAAATGCCCTATATTATACACTGACCATAATTCGTACAAGGAAATAATAAGAGATCAGACCAAAGGTTTATTTACAAAGAAGTTTATCATTGTACCATTTATAGAGAAAAAATGGAAATAACTTGAATAGGAGGATAGATTTATCAGTTATCCGACATGTGGTAGACAATAAAATATCCGTTAAAATGCTTTTCTAGGACTTAGTGATGTGGTGTCATACTTATAACAAAAAGCACTAAATTGCATTTAAAGCGAGATTCTGATTTTAGAATGTGTGAATGATAAGAGCCGGCAGTGAGCACATGCAATTTTAGCTGTGGTTATTTCTGGTAGCGATTTGCTTGCACTTTTACTTGAAAATTTTGTTCATACTTCTGTAATTATCATACAACTCTAAAATTCACTGTCGTAAGTGATGTAGTCTACTGTTTATTGTGTTGACAAAGCTTTCGAAATAGGTTGTTAGGAATTCTGTATCTAAAACTAAATTATTTTTCAATCAGGTCTTGAGCTTCTTAAATCAGAAGTGGATGTGATCATTGTTCCCATAATAGTCAATGACTCAGAATATTCTGTAGAGTACTTTGGAGAGGCAGGATAGCATATGTAGTAAGAGCCTCAGTTTTATTACCAGCTTCATCTCAAATCCATTCTTTAATCTTCAACTGCTTGTTTAGCCTCTGCCTTGGTTTTGTCATGGGGATGGCAGCAAGCTTTATCATTGGGTTTTTGTGCAGCCAAATGGCGTGTGGCTTCCCAGGTGAGTCAGGAGACATGGGTTTAATCCCTGTGTCAGGAAGGTCCCCTGGAGAAGGAAATGGGAGCCCACGGGGAATCCCACGGACAGAGGAGCCTGGCAGGCTCTAGTTCATGGGGTTGTGAAGAGTCAGACACGACTGAGCAGCTGCACAACAAGAACCTAATGGATATATTCATTACATATGTTAGCACTTTTTGAAACTGTTATAATAAAGATTTTGCACTGAAAAATGCCACCATTCAGCATTCTTGGCACA
Organism: Capra hircus; assembly: GCF_001704415.2. NCBI lineage: Eukaryota > Metazoa > Chordata > Mammalia > Artiodactyla > Bovidae > Capra > Capra hircus. The sequence goes on from NC_030812.1 coordinate 6,043,324, forward strand.
TAACATTTATCCAGCTTTATTCTTAAGCTTTATTTATTTTTTATTTTATTTTGGCTGTTGAAAGAGCTGGAAATTTGGCTTTCTGTGTATTCTGTGCTGGCTGTTCCCATGGATTTTGGAGAATGAGGATGGTGAAAGGTGGAAGTAAACGGGATTGGAGCAAGAAAATCACTTTTATATGTGGCAGCTGATATTAACTACTCTCTTTTCTTCTTCCTTTTTGTTCCTCCTGTATTTTAAGTGGTTGGGTAGTGTTTTGGTATTTACCAAACAAAGACAGGTTTGTTTCATTCACGAAACTGTTCTTTCTTAACCTGTGCTTCCATGAGAAATGTAAAGAGTGTGTATACATAATAATGTCTAAAAATATTACAGAATATTTATATGATACTCTTTTTTAACAGGAGAAAAGCATACACTTTCTGTTTGGTTGCATCCTGCAGTCTGTGGGATCTTAGTTTCCCCACCAGGGACTGAACCCAGGCCTTTGGCAAAGAGAGTTTGGAGTCCTGGACTACCAGGGAATTCCTAGCATATATGTTTTACTAAATCTTTTCTTTTTTTTTTAACGTGTACTTAGTGAAAGTGAAAGTCACTCAGTCGTGTCCGACTCTTGCGACACCATGGACTGTAGCCCGCCAGGTTCCTCTGTCCATGGGATTCTCCAGGCCAGAATACTGGAGTGGGTTGCCATTTCCTTCTCCATGTACTTAGGGGCCTTCATAAATAATGAAGACCTAACAAATGAACAGAGTAGGAATCTTCATGCCTTTTAGACCAATAATACATTTGTGAAGAATAACAAGAGAAAGATTTGGGCTGAGGCAGTCAGTTGGTGGGGGTGTGGCCCGCAGACGTGTGGGAGGACGGATGGACGTGAACGGTTAGTGCGGTCAGTGTGTGAACAGAGATCCCTGTCATCAGCGTCCATCCCAGACTTCTGTGAGGGGCCTTTCCTTTCTTCCTTGGTACAGGGACCGCACCATTCTCACGGGCAATTTCGTGGACAGCTTTTGCCTTGGAAATCTTGGAAATGGAGTGTTTTGTGCCTCAAAAATGTGTTGCTGTAGCAACATTGCTTTATTTTTCCCAGTGTTATTGAAAATAGTCTTTGATTCTTCACTTAACATTTATAAGTGCCTGGTACATTTATTATGTTTTTATTAGGAAGGAAAATGTAACCAAAGAAAGTATTTCTGTTTTAAGCAAGTTTATAAATACTTTTTCTAAAATTAAAGTCAACTTGAATGTGGGCAAAAATGGCAATGAAGAGAATGTAAAAACAATCTTTTAAATATATGGGTATGATATCTAAGTGTTTGGTAGATTTTAATGAATATAGATAAAGTAATATGCTAATTACTTTGGACATGAGAAGTCCCTCATTTTTGTCAAAAGAAGTAATGGTCATTTAAAAATAATGTATTCACTGACTTTAAAAAAGTGTCAGGTAAACTTACCCTACATGATTTAAAATTTGTAAGCAATTGACATTTTTGTTTTTTTGTGTTTACTTATGAGCACAATGGAAAATGTGTTTGTTGTGATGTAATAGACTAGCATGTGCAGATGGAATTCATTTTGATGTTATAAACCATCTTGTACTTTTTTCTAGGTTTCTTTGTATGTGTGATAAAATCTTACAGATTATAAATTTACCTATAGTAATAACTAGTTTTCATTGCTTCTTTAGATTCCTTAACTTTAGGCACATCTCAATTTTCTATTTATCCATCTTCCATTCCTTGCCAACAGTATTGCACTTTTCTACAATTTTGGAAAATCTTGGAAATCAGATCCAGGGATTATTAAAGCCACAGAAGAACAAAAGAAAAAGGTAGCAAGATACAATCTAACTAGTTACATGTGTTTTATTGCCAGATTATCAGTATTTTTAGCAGATACGAGAGTAAAGAAACTGGGAATTTCAAACCAATCTGAGATTATGTATATAGTTGGTGCTCTTGAGATGCCTGTCCTTATACTTCTGTGCCATGTTAAAATGACATTTTAATATTTCATGTTTCTCTCCTTTCTAAGGATTATGATTGTTTTGAGGGACTAATACAGTATTTTAAACATCTCTGTAAAGCTTCAGCAAAAAAATTTGCATTCGTTAAATAAATGTTAAAAGGCCGTGTAAACTAGAAGGCCAGAAAACTGGTTGATAGCATAGATAAATTGTTCTAATAGCTAACATATTTGTATATGTGATCCAGGGCACCCCTCATCTATGTCTCAGGTACTTAGGAAGCCGAATTTATAATCCAAAGAGGTCATGTTAAGTGGAGAAATAGACCAGAGGCAGTTACATTATTTTAAGAGTTGTTTGACCCAGCCCCTGAGAACAGAGCAAACCCTGATGCGTCTTTCTATCCGCAGTCGACTAAAGCACGGGCAGGCTCTTGCAGCCTGCCCCTCTCTGTGCTGCACGAAGCACGCTGCGCTTACGCGCCGGTATTCTTCGGACATTTACTGCCGGTTGATTTGCCAGGTTTTCTTAAGGCATAATCTAGCTCTGAAGAGTCGACTCTCTTTTGGATTCAGGTTTACATTTATCCCTCAATCATCAAAACCCATGCAGACTAGTTCTTACATAATTTAGTTTTATTCCCGTAACTAAAGTTTAGGGTTGCTTTATTCATATATCCAAGAAATAAAGTTTCTGTATTCAAATTATAGTAAAATAACAGAAGTAAGTGAAGAAATTTATTATTTTCAGCTGAAAACCTTGGCTAATTAAAAATAAATGTGTGTTTCTTGACACTCATAAATATTGAGTATAGTTGGTTTTCAGAGTTGTTTTCGTTTCAGGTGTACAGCACAATGATTCAGTTGTGTATAACTGAATCACTGAGTTTTATATATGTAATCTGAGAAATACTTTATTTATTATTATTATATAATAATATAAAATATAATTATAATAAAATAATACATTCTTTCTCAGATTCTTTTCCCTTATAGTTTATTACAAAATACTGAGTAGAGTTCCCTGTGCCATGCAGCAGGTCCTTGTTGGTTATCTGTATTTAGTAGTGGGTATTGATACTCATTTTGATGGAACAATAGCTGATGAATATTGTTCTGTTTTGAATGAAGTTTTTTTTTTTTTAATTCACAGACAATAGTTGAACTTGCAGAGACAGGAAGTCTGGACCTCAGTATATTCTGCAGTACCTGTTTGGTAGTATTTTTTTCTTTATTCTTCCCTCTCTCCTTTCCCCTCAGCAGTGGCATAGCATAGAGAGTTTGAGCACATTTCATGATCCCCCAACCAGAAGGCTTTTAGATCATGGGACAGGAGGACAGATGGTGAAAAGATATCTTCTTCCCAGTGTTCTTGCCCCCCTGATGTTATACCGTAACTGCATTTCCGATTCACTGTTGCCATTCATTTGTATCCATTCTTTTTTTCTCAGAATGTAATTCAACAGAAAACTAATAAAGTATTTAAAATCAAAAGTTTACTGATTGCCTAATATGCTGTTATCCTAGTTTCTTATGTTTAAAGGCCATGATGGGAAATAGGTAATCTTTAAGACAACATCAGAGCAGTTACCCATCTGTGTTAGAGTGTTAGTGCAAATTAGAGCACTCTTTTATCATTGACAGTGAAAGTTGTCATATTCAGCCAGGTCGTAGATAATAATACGGTTTGTGTTTTAGTGATTTTCTGCTTGATTTTTGTAATTAGTTCTTGTGGAAAATGTATGGACTGCCACAGTGTTTCTGTGGCGTACAGTGTTCCCTTATAAACCATGTTTCTCTGTACGGAAATGGAAGTATCCCCAAATCATTGCTTGAAACTATATGTTCTTTTATGCCTTTAAGTTATACACTACAAGTGAACTAACATCTTAACAATAATAGTGAAATAATCGACTTAGCTGAGGATTCTGGAATGAGTTTTTGAAACTAAGCTCTAGTTCTAAAGATTCTTTTAAGTTTGACTTGCATTCTTTGACAAACAGTTACGATTTTGGATTTTCACTATATATACTGCTTTATTTTGGGTAACAACTTTAGAGTACTGATTCTTTTGTATCTTAAAGCATGCTTTAAAAAGATTTTTGTTTCTGTGCTTTACAATGGGTAATTTGCAGAATTGTATTCTTAATGTTTAGAACATTTTTATATTCTACTATTCTATGAACATATTATTCTGTTCCACAAAGTCAAGTATACATTGCTGATGTTTTTGCCATATGGCAAACAGATTCTTTTATATAGAGTTGCTCAGTACAGTTTCATTATTAAGTAAATATCTGATGGCAAGAACAAGACTACCTTTGTCATTATAGCATAAATGTTTTCATTATGTATTATGTTACGGTAAGCTGTAGTTCTGGATAGATAATTTGGTATTGTAAAATCAAGAGCATGTTGTACTATAAAACGATTCAGATTGACAGAGGTATTTGTAACTATATGGATCTCCTTCACTTTGACAAATAGGTAAGAAGACAGATGTAAATCAGAATTTCCTAACAATGAATTACTGGTGTCAGCTTTTGTGCAGGATTCCTTCATAACTGTTGCTCAAAGAGGAGACTTAGCTGAGAGTTGCAAGTTAGGGTAGAAGTTGTTTGATATATCCTACTTCTTTCTGCTGATAGATTTAGTCTTACATCTGTGGTGAAGAATGACTTAGCCTTTTCTTGGGTCCACAGATTATTTTAGCCCATGTAAGAGCCACATAATGCACCTATGCCTTCTTCTCAGTACCCTCAGAATCATGTATAACCTTATGTAAAGTTTTGGGGAAATGACAGTGCTTTTATTGAACCACCAATGAAGGGTATTTTGAAATTTGCTTCTAGCAAGTGTTATTACTCTAGCTCTTGTCATGTATCCAGCATTGGGACTAACAGCTCTTTGAAGATCACTAATGAGTTCTTATATTCACTTGACCGCTTTAGAGTAATGGAGAGAAAAGCATTTCACAAGATTTGAAACAGAAGGCATCATGAAAATGAATTCTTTATTGCCTGTCGAGAGCTGTATAATGTATTTTTTGTATTTTAGAACAAACAGGGACTGCCTAAACTTCACAAGTATGTTGTATTTTCTTAGATAATGGTCTTGCAGTTCAGCAGGGAGAAGTGCTGTACCTTAATCTGAGATCTGAGGAGGCTCTGAAAGATGCGTGCACTTACTGGGTGGTGTTTTTTTTTTTTTTGCTAGATATGTTAACTCTGGGAAGACATTAATGATTTGAATTTTAAAAGCTGCTTTTATTAACTTCTAACGACCTTCCTATTACTAAGGAACAGTTTCATTTTATTAAGCAGCAAGCAGTATCATTCACTGTGATAGATTTTCATTAAGAACCCAAAAGAGTGATATTTGAGGAATTTAAGGGTTATGAATTAAGTATAGTACCATTCACTGCAATAACAGATTGGTATTTGTTTCTTATTTTTTGTAAATTGATGGTTCTGCCCCACCTTAGGAGTTTTTATTTGTTTGTTTGTCTCTTTGACTGTCCACACAGCAAGTTTATATTTTAGTTGTAGCCTTCTTTTTCATCTTTGTTGTTGCAGTTGACATTTTATTAATCAAGAATGATTTTTGATTGGATCTACTCTTTTGGAAACCTTGTTTTTTTCATAACTGTATTTTGAGAAAATGTTCAGCTTCTCTGTCTTAGGTACAGTGCCTTTTGTAATCTTTTCACATGCCTGTTGACAGATACGGAAACCAGTAAGGTCCAAACACTGTGGTGTGTGCAACCGCTGTATAGCGAAATTCGACCATCATTGCCCATGGGTGGGTAACTGTGTAGGTAAGTTTTATTAGTAATTTCTAAGTATATTGTTCATTTATATTGCTCCATGGGGTCGCTAAGAGTTGGACACGACTGAGCGACTTCACTTTCACTCTTCACTTTCATGCATTGGAGAAGGAAATGGCAACCCACTCCAGTGTTCTTGCCTTGAGAATCCCAGGGATGGGGGAGCCTGGTGGGCTGCCGTCTGTGGGGTCGCACAGAGTCGGACACGACTGAAGCGACTTAGCAGCAGCAGCAGCAGGTAACTAATGGAGTACAATATTAAAGTAGATGTAGAAGCTTCGTTCTTGCACCATGCAACACTCCTCGTTCCCCTAGTTATTTCCTTGTTGGCGGTACATCAGCTCAGTTGTGAGAGAGGCGAAAAGACATCATAAAATCGTTGTCTAGGAAAGACTGATATAATTTCTCAGTTCTCTCTGGTGCCTCCTCTTTCTTGTTTTCTCCATTGGACAGCAGTGAAATCAGTCAAGAGGCAGGTTGTGTTGTCTTTTAGTTAAACTAGAAAAAGTAAGACAATTAAAAATTGCTACAAAATTGTTATGTACAGAGGCAGAGCAAAATGACGGATAAGAACTCTGCATACGTCAGTGTTGAGAATGGCCCAGTCTAAGGAAGTGGACTAAGGGCCTGAGAGATGGCCATGGGGATTTTATGAGGGACAGCTGGGAGATGCTACAAAGACTGCATGACTCCTGGGGAGAAACCTTTAAAAAGTCGGATTATAGAGTTCGTAAAAGTAAAGATAAAATAGGGCTTTTTAAACCTCAAAAGACACAGTGGAATCAAAGCTCAATATTGTGGTATTTTTGGTTCATTAAGACTTTTGACTTTAGAATGCATTTCATTGCAGTCACTACATCTGTGTGTGTAATTGTAAGCCTTCTTTTATTTAAAGGCTTTCATTAAAACAGCTGTTTTCTTGACAGTCATCTTATAAATAACGTATGTGATTACTGTCCAATGTGTATCTCACTTTTCATGGCATTTCCCCACCCAGCCTCCTCTAGGTATGTGTCTGGTTGTGTTTTCTTAGCTGGAAAAATTGCTCTGTTTTGTTGTCTAGGTGCAGGCAACCATAGATACTTTATGGGCTACCTGTTCTTCTTGCTTTTTATGATCTGCTGGATGATTTATGGTTGTGTTTCTTGTGAGTACAATTAGTATCTTTTATCTTCTTAAAGCAAATGCTTGCAAACTTATGCTTCACCATGTTAACAAAAAATACGATAATGACAAATGTCTTTTAACTGAGGCAGTTCACTACAATGAAAAAATAGATACAGAACTATCAAACATGTTCAGTAGAGTATAAGCAGCAGAATTATAGGTTAATTATCTTGTAATAGGTTTTGAAAAGCTTCTGGGTAAAATACAGCAAGATTTTTCACGTTGCATGCTCGCTTCACTTTAATAGTTTGTAAATTTTGTGATTATGCTAGTCGCTCTTTCTTATCAAACAGCTGGGAAAATATAGTTGAAGTTCAGTTTTCACAGAACTTGAAATATTTTGAAGAGTAAGGTATAATTATTGTCTATTGGAGAATATTTAAATGGTTAAAAATAAGTTGTCATTCACTGATCATATGGTTTAGTTTTTTAGAAGAAATAATAGGCTTTTATTGCACTGAGAACCTAATTTGGAAAGAATTTGAATGAAAATATTAGTTACTGTCCTTCGGGGCTCATTGGTACTTAGCATGAAGACATATTAGATGTTGACTTGAAAATAAGTCTTGGATGATGTCCTAGTCTTCCTGCTCCCACAGATATTAAGAATAATCTCCATTATTATTAATACTGTAATGAAAAAGGAGGCTAGTTCCTCAAATAGAGATGAACAGAGAGAGAAAGTTTTGGTCGGAGACCTTTACCCTAATCTCTGGCAGTCCAGCACCCCTAAGAAAGAGCATGGTCCAGCAACAACATTGGTTCTTTCATGGCGGCGGCTCTCTGAGTAAACTTTGCTTTGGAAAAAGCTCTCCTCCCCAAGGTGACCTTGTATTCTATGCCTTCCCTCCAAAGAAGTCTCACATGTATATATCATCTCATCTTTGTATAAAGGACATGTTTTTATGTATTCTATGTGTGCAGTACCAGTCAGATAAAAACTGTTGTTACAGGACAGGTTGGTTTGTTTTGAAGGTTGGCTGCTGCTTTCTGTTCTTTATGTTTTTTCACTAGGGGATAAGGGAATTATTTATGAGTACAAAAATACTTGCTTTGAAAGTCATCAGCGAAATTCTTAGGTCATGTTTTCTAAGTGGTACCTGCTACAAAATCACCCCCAAGGGGCTCGGATGATTATCGAGTAAATCTGAGGGCTTCTGCTCTGATTTTAGACTGGGGACTGCACTGTGAGACCAGCTACACCAAGGATGGGTTCTGGACATACATCACTCAAATCGCCACCTGTTCACCTTGGATGTTTTGGATGTTCCTGAACAGTGTTTTCCATTTCATGTGGGTGGCTGTGTTACTCATGTGTCAGATGTATCAGGTATGTGCAAATGAGTTTTCTTTGGTGTGCAGAGAACTCTTAAAAACTCACTCCTTGCTTGAAAGGCAACAGTGTGTCCTCTTTCTGACCACTCCTCCTCCCCAATAGCTAAGACCCTTCAAGAGCTAGAAGCTTGCGCTGGCGGTGCCTCTCTTCTCCCCGTCTCCCCGCCTCGCCCCCCTCTCCTTGCGCGAGGAGCTTTTGGCTTTCAGCACCGCTCTTAACGGGGCTCATTGTTTCTGGCTTTGCTGACTTACACGCATCCAGTTGGGTGTGACTGTAAGCTTAGATTGATTGGTGCCGTTAGTTTGGTGAGTGTTTTAGTAGTGATATTTTATTACCTGCAAATGTCAGTATTTATTCAAGAGGGTTTTTTAACTTAATTTTTAAAGTTAATTTAATTGACTTTTTCTTAATTTAATTAAGAAAACTGATACATATGGATTTTCTCTGTGTGCGCTCTGTGTGCCCAGTCGTATCTGACTCTGCAGCCCCATGGACTGTAGCCCACCAGGTTACTTCACCCGTGGAAGTTTCCAGGCAAGAGTACTGGAATGGGTAGCCATTCCCTCCTTCAGAGGATCTTCCTGACCAGGGTTCAAGCCTGCATCTCTTGCGTCTCCTGCATTGGCAGGCGGGTTCTGTACCACTGAGCCACCTGGGAAGCCCTTTCCTTTTAATTAGGATTTTTTAAAAAATCTCCTGCTTAAAGGGCCCGATGGAGTAGTAATATGCACGTAATGTCCATCTCTCCACATACACAATGCCGAGTAACCTGTTTAAAAATTATTTCCCTGTTTAGCCACTCTTCATAGAGACAGATGATCTCTTGTACATTAGCTTGATGTTTCTTGATGGAAAACCAAAAACAGACTTCATCATTTTTTTCTCCATCCTAATCCTGAGAATTAATTTTAATTCATTTTATATTAAATATTCAGAGATTTAATGGTTTAATTTCTTTTGCCTCTCAGATATCATGTTTAGGTATTACTACAAACGAAAGAATGAATGCCAGGAGATACAAGCACTTTAAAGTCACAACAACATCTATTGAAAGTCCATTCAAGTACGTACATTTTTGTGGATTTAATATTTTCTCTTGAAGTTCCTTCAAGAAGTTCCTTACTAGCTAAACTAAGCAAATGTCTAATGAGTACATCAGAGAGAAGTCTTTTCTTTTAAAGTGGCAATAAGGTATGAAATAGGGAATGTTTCTTTTACTTAGCCATGTATAAAATAGCTTGTAAAACGCAAATACCAAAATTTCACTTTTTCCTTTCATTATGATTCAAGCTTTATTCACCTACTGATGTTTAGTATTTGTTCTTTAACGTTTCCATCACTTTATAAATTTTCATTGAAAAATGAATGGATCAAGAAAATTGAAATAAGATTTTTAAAAATACAATTGCTTGAAATTCATTCTTTGGGGAAATTTCTTAGAGTCTCAGGCAGCTACTTTTTGCTTCAGATTACTTACTATTCTTAAGTATTTGTTTGTTTGCCTGCACTGGATCTTAGTTGCAGTACTCAGGATCTTTAGTTGCACCATGTAAACTCTTAGTTGCAGCATGTGGGATCTAGTTCCCTGATGTGGGACCTAGTTCCCTGACCAGGGATCGAACTCAGGTCCCCTGCATTGGGAGTGTGTATTCTTAGCCACTGGACCACCAGGGAAGTCCCGGATTACTTATTTTATTTGCTGTTTGAATGACATAAAGATTTCCACACACCTAATTTTTCTTTTTCCTTTTTACCTTTAATTGACATACAACATTATGTTGGTTTGAAGTGTACAGCATGATGGCTTGATGCTTGTATACACTGCAGAGTGATCACCATTAAAATCTAGTGAACCTCTGTCACCATGAATAGCTGGAAAATTTTTTCTTGTCGTGAGAACTTTCACCATCTGTTCCCATGGCAGTTTTCACACGTGCAGCGCGGTGTAGCCTGCCGTCACCATGCTGCACGCTGCGTTCCCAGGACTCCCTTGTTTAGAACCGGGAGTTTGTATGTTCTGAGCCTCCTTCACCCGTTTGCCTGCCCCACTCCCAGTCTCTGGCCTGCCCAGTCTGTTCTCTGTCTCTGAGCTCCGGTTTGTTTATATTCAGAGTAAGTGCGATAGTGTCGTATTGGTCTGACTGACTCCACGTAGGGTGCCCTCACGGTCCATCCATGTTATTGCCAGTGGCTGGATTTCCTTTTTCTTTACAGTGGCTGGATTTTGTTTCATTGCGTGTGTGTGTGTATCACATTTTTTAAAAAATCCATTCATCCTTCGATGGATACTTAAGACTGTTACCATATCTTGACTGTTGTAAATAATGCTGCAGGGAACACGTGGGTGCATACATCTTTTCAAGCTAGTGTTTTCAGTTTCTTTGGATAAATACCCAGAAGTGGAATTGCTGAATCATATGGTGGTCCTATTTTTAATTTTTGAGGAACCTCCATAGTGGTTTCCGCAGCAGCTGCACTGATTTATGTTCCCACCAACAGTGCACAGGGTTCTCTGTATCCTCCGCGACACTTGCTTGTCCTGTCTTTTTGATAATAACCATTCTAACAAGTATGTGGCAGTGTGGTCTCGTGGTGGTTTTGATTCGCATTTCCCTGACAATTAGTGTAATGTTGAATGTCTTCTCGTGTCTCTTGGCCATCAGTCTGTTCAGATTATCTGTTTTTACTTGGATTATTTGCTTTTTTTCTTTTGAGTTGTATGAGTTCTTTATGCAGTTTGGATATCAACCTGCAGATATGTGATCTGAAGATATTTTCTCCCATTCAGTAGGTTGCCTTTTCATTTTGTTGATGGTTTCCTTTGCTGGGCAGAACCTTTTTTAGTTTAATGTCGCCTCATTTATCTTTGCTTCTGTTACCTTTGCTGTTGGTGTCAGATTCAAAAATTCATCACCAAGACTAATGTCAAGGAGCTTACCATCTCTGTTTTCTGGTTTCAGTTCATAAATTCAAGTCTAACCCATTTGAGTTCATTTCTGTATATACTGTAAGATAGTGGTTCAGTTTAGTTCTTTTGCATGTGACTTCAGTTTTGCCAACACCATTTATTGAGGAGATTGTACTCTTCTTTTATTTATATATGTATATATTTGGAAATTTGCATTCAGTTTGGAGTTAAACAGTAGTTTCCTAATAATATGAAATATTTAAAACTTTGAGTTTTACTCAAACAAATTGTCTGCTACCTTCAAGCTTTTGTGGTGCTGTTAATTGTTGCATGCTTTTGGAAAGCATGCAGATCTTTAAAAGAAAAAGTAATAGAGTCAGTTGAACAGTTTTGAGAATTCTCCCACTGGCATAATAATTACATAAGGTGTGAAACTGACTGCTTTTCCAAAGGTATTCTTGAGGTTTCTAAAATTGCAGGAACTTCCCTTGACATTTCTTTTTTTAAAAATTTGTTACTCTTAGGGTACACTGTCACATTTATGCTATTTATATTTATTTTTTCTTTTACTTTCTCAATTTTGGATATAGTTTGTTTCCTTGCTACCAGTCAAGGAAAGGTTTTATCAAAAATTTTATTTTACATAGGGATGAGAGATGGATGTTTGAATAACTTTAAAATATAATAGTGTAACCCATGGTATAAGCACAAGAGAAAATCAGTGTTGTCAGAGCTGTGAAGAAACATGAATGCATAAATATCTTGTAGAGTTATAAGCAGATTCTTTCTGACAAAAAAATTTGAGTATTTAAGTTTGGAAACAATATATTTAACATAAAATTATGTTAAACTCATATTAAGTTACTGTACTAATAGACTGTTTTTTTCTTTTTCTGTTTTCTGTTTGTTTCTCTGGTTTGTTTTTTTGCGGGGGGTGCTTAGCCATGGATGTGTAAGGAATATTATAGACTTCTTTGAATTTCGATGCTGTGGCCTCTTTCGTCCTGTTATCGTGGACTGGACCAGGCAGTATACAATAGAATATGACCAAATATCAGGATCTGGGTACCAGCTCGTGTAGCACCATCTTTATCCTTTGAAGCATATTGCTGAGTGGTGCCTGAAAATTGTGTCTGTCCGTGTCTCTCTCACACTCGAATCCACGTCCTTTGAACAAATAGCATGCTATATGTAGGGCTAACAGTGAACTTTACAGTCTTTTTTTCAACATTTTTGTTAACAAAGGTAAACATGGACAGAACACACTGCCACTTCTGGGAAGAATAAAGATCTTAACAAGAATTTTAATGGTTCTTAATGTGGGAATTCACAACATATGCAGCTTTTTGGTTTTGTTCTCATAACATTTTTCATGAGGAAAGAATGAACTTGTTCTGTTGACAGACATGGTTTACTGATCAGAAATGTTCGAGTCTAGCTAAAACTAAATTTATGGTATACAGCTAAATTTTATAATGCAATCTACTGTTAGTATTGCATTCAATTCCAAGAGAGTTGTCTTAAATTGATTCAGACTAGTATTACGTACGTGTTAGAGTGTACATGTAAATACTGTGATGAAAATCATGTGGTTTTATTAGGGATCTACTGTAATGTGTCTTCAGAGGCACAGGAAAATAATGTTCACCAAAAAAATGTGCTAACAATATTTTATTGCTATCAGCTGTTGAAGTGCTGATATATTTCTAGTTCAGTGAAATAATTTGCTCTTAAGGTTTTATGGTCTGATAATAAAGCACTTGCATGAGTATAGTAAGTCATGTTATTTTGTTCAACTTAAAAGCCCTACTAAGTGCATGATGCACCTCATAGAATGTATACTAGCACACACTATCCAGTAAAGCGTAAATTAGAATTTAATTTGATGTGCAGATAGTCCAATTGTTAAGAGTTGAGCTATTTTCAAGTTAATGCAAAATTCTCAGTGATAGAGATAAACGGATATACTGCAAAAATAAATTGTAGACAAAATAATGGGAGTCTAGCTAAAGATGGAGCATGATTTCTGTACATAATAGACATGTGAATACAAGAAAAGCTAATGGTATATTCTGGTTTTTTAAAAATGACCTATGAGAATTTTATCTCTAAGACTGTTTCAGTTTTCCCAGCGTTGAATGTTTTGAAATTTGTTAATGCTGTCTGAAACAGTTTCAGAAAGATTTTCTAATTGTTAAACATGACGCACTGATCAATTTTTGTTTTCCATACCCTCATGGTGAACTGTTAGTCACTGCTTCCACAAATGCTGTTTACAGAGTGAGACTTGCTGGAGTCCTTTTTAAGTGCTGTCGCAAACTGTGGTTCAGGCAACCTGTGGGAAGTGTGTGAGAGGGGATAGGCCAGCAGAGAGTGGGAAAAGGGCGGCCAGACTGACGACAGGCCCTAGACCAGTGTAAAGATTGTGTATCTGTATATAAATAAGTTATCGCATAGTTTTCTCCTTTTGTCTCTATGTGTTAGTGTATTTAAAGCTGCTCATTTCATTTTATCCAACCGAAAAGAAAAGGGAGACATCTAATGAGCTTCTAGTGGTGTTCGATGTTGCTGTTAATAGGCATTATACCCTGCAAGTTCACTGCATGTCTGATGCTTGGTAAAAGTAGTATTCTCTGTAAAATGCAGATTACAGCTATTAAAGCAATCTAGTGGTAAACCCGCCCCTTGCCTTAGTAAGAGGAGCAGCGAATCTGTATATAGTTGACGTTCAGTATTTCCAAGTACCATTTTTATATAGTAGTTTCTTTGACCATAAGTCATACATCAAAAAGATTACTTAGTGTATGTGAGTGTTTTAATATTAGAAAATTGGCATACGTGCTTTATTTTTGAAAAGGGAAGAGATGGGTGTGGGGTGGCAACAGCATCGTGCCATTTTGTCATAGAATGTACAAAATTGGTTATCTTTACAAATGTCTCTGCTAGTTTTGACTACTAATTGGGGGAAATTTTAGATAATTTTTAAATTCAAAGTTATTTATAAAAGGCTAGAATTTGTTTTAATTTTTTGTATTTTGAGCCACTTCACATGAAGACTCAGTTGCAATTTTTATCGAAACATTTTTTATTAACAGTCAAATACAATGGTGGTTTTCTCGGAGTTTGAATGAGAGTGTTGTTACCATGTTCTTTCTTTATGGTACAATATTCTTTTAAGTGCGAAAGAAATGTCTTTCAGTTAAATAGAAAAAAAAAATGTAGATGTATACATGGAAAATATTAGCAATGTTAATGCTTTAGCACTAAACCATCTCATAGCACCAGTGAAATCTGTAACTCAGAAATGGTCGGATGGTCAGGAGCCAACTATGCAGCAGTCTACCTTCTGATGACTTTATAGGTCTTACGTGTGGAACCAGTTTAACCCCATTCTAAAGTTGTGAATAAGGGTGACCCTTTGAGGAATAGTTCATATCAGCTTAATTGGATACTTTTAGCAAATAGGAACTTACTTCTCAGCTCTAAACATGAATTACTCCTTTGGAATCTTTTCCTTATTTCTGTTGTTCCCAGGAATTTATTTGAAATATTAATAGGCATAAAATAGCATCATTATTATACTTAAGCTATGAATATTTTTATTTTATATTCTTTATTTATAACTGTGCCAAGTATTATTTTGCTACTTAACGTGTTATTCTGTGGAAAGAAAAACCTGTAAAGTGTTTAATAAATTAGCTCTCCTTACATAAATTAAATCTGTCAAAATTTTGTAAAATATTAATCAGAATAAATATTGACTCTTAAGTGTGTGTGTGTGTTTGTTATTTTGCTCAGTTCACTTCAAAAGATTGATGAACTGCTGATACTGGTACCTGTGATATGAAAACATTATTCTGTATGTTTATATCTGGGTCAACTAGGAATCAAGTGGCAAAACTAGAAATTGGCAAAAGTAGAAGGTGGTAGTATTGATAAGACAAACATAACTTTCATTCTGTGTATGTGTGTATATGTGCATGTTTGTAATTAATTATTTTAAAATAAGAGAGTATATTTTTCTTTAAGAATTTCAGATTCCATACAGTTAACTAGGATTTTCAGGAACTGTATGAATCCCCAAGATTTAAACGTAAGTGTGTCTAAAGACTCTAGTGAAATATTGAAAACCTATGAAACATCGCTCTCAGTTACTTGAGAAACTCTGTGGGACAAGGAAAGCTTTATTTGGGAATTTACAAAGCAAAAATTATGGAGGAATCCTTTCCTGTTGATCACATGATTGTTTATAGTTTAATTGAGGACCGAGTGGTATTAAACAAATAGATTGGCCTAATACTCATTTCATAATTATTTTACTGTATTGAAAGTAATGCCTCCAGAGCTATTAGAACTCAAGTAACAATATTTTAAACAAGTACAAATACAAAAGGAAATTGTACAGTAAGCCCTCCCCTTTCACTCTGGTTAGGTCCTTTTCTCTCTGTTATCTTCTTGAGTGGATCCCCTGGTCCTTCCCAGATTGGTAGCTTGCGCCTGTGATGTGAATGCCTGGTTCTAAGAGTTTATGGAGATAATTGGAAACAAGTACATACCAGGGCAAGAAATCTTAGCTTCAAGTCAGAAAGTAAACCTTAAATTTTATCAAATTTTTGGTCTAAGAGTTTTAAATATCTTTATGTGGCTTTTAAAGTAGAAAAATCTGTAATTCCAAGTGGAAAATTCAAAATGTCCCTTGATCTAGGTCAGCTAAGTCACCAACTCAAGGAAATCATATGTGTCTCTTAGAAAAGTTTTTGCCTTTGAATTGAAGTATGAATGTTTTGCTTAGATAAATTTTACCAGAATATATCTGTCTTGAGATAACAGACTGGTATTGGGAAATACTTTTTTAAAAAATTGATATCTTTATTTTAATTGGAGGCTAATTGCTGTGCAGTATTGTGGTGGTTTCGCCACACATGGACATGAGTCGGCCACGGGTGCACACGTGTCCGCCGTCCTGAACCCGCCCCCCGCCCCCCGCCCCAGCCCGTCCCTCGGGGCCGTCCCAGAGCGCCAGCCCCGGGCGCCCTGCACCGACTCGCACTGGCCATCTGCTTCACATGGCGGTATGCGTGCGCGAGTGCTGCTCCCTCAGAGCGGCCCGCCCTCGGCGTGGTGGAGGCTTTCTAATGCACGGCAGTGTCTCTAGTACCAAGTAAGCAAGGGGCTGTTCCCATCCAAAGCGTTGGGAAGCCTCACTGCTACAAATGCTGTTTCTTGGATCTGTAGTTTTACAGTTTTCATCAAGTTTGGAAAATTTTCAGTCATCATTTCAAATACTTTCCTTCCCCCCGCTTTCAGCAGACTGCAGTTACACACATATTGGGCCATTTGAGATTGTCCTCGGGCGCAGTGATGACTCGTTTATTGAAGTTCTCTTACGTTCACTTAAGTTCTTTTCTGCACTGTCTAGTCCGTCATCAGGGCTATCCAGTGTGTTTTTTTATCTGCTCCATTATAGTTTTCACCTACAGTGCTTTTATTTGAACCATTTTTACATCATCTGTATTACTACTTAATGCTTTCAAAATAGAATACTGTTAACAGTTAGCTGTTTTAATATTGTTATCTGCTAATTATCACAGTGTATATCAGGTCTCAGTTGGTTCTGATAGATTTTATTTTTCATCATTATGGACTATTTTCCTGCTTCGTTGCATGCTTGGTAAATTTAACATTATTATTATTTTGGAACTTTTATGTTGGGAGTATAGCCAGTTAACAGTGTTGTGATGGTCAGGTAGATATACAAGTATCCATTCTCTCCGAAACTTCCCCCTCATCCAGGCTGTCACGTAACACTGAGCAGAGTTCTCTCTGCTATACTGTACAGTAGGACCTCCTTGCTGGTCATCCACTTTAAATATAGCAGTGTGTACATGGTGATCCCGAACTCCCTAACTATCCCTTCCTCCCACCCCCAGCAACTATAAGTTCCTTCTCTAAATCTATGAGTCTGTTTCTGTTTTGTAAATTTGAATCACTTCTTTTTAGATTCTGCATATAAAGCATGTCGTATGATATTTTTCCTTCTCTGTCTGACTTACTCTGCTCACTATGACAGCCTCTAGGTCCATCCATGTTGCTGCAAATGCCTGCTAGTTTTTGACTGGATGCCAGACACTAGAGACTGAGTACTGGGTATTTTTATTCCTGTAGAAATTCCAGAGCGTTGCTCTGGGATGCGGTTATTTGGAAACGTTAATCCTTTCAGGTTTTGCTGATGAGCAGGGTTGTTTAAGGCAGGACCAGAGCAGTGTTCAGTTTAGGGTTAATCGGTCCCCATTTCTGAAGCAAGACTTGTGTGTTCCATAGAGTTCCATGAGTCACGCCTCCCGATCTCACGGGTGAGAGCAGGCACTGCCCCCAGCTCTGTATGAGCACCAGACGCTGTTCTGTCTAAATCTTTGAGATGGTTTTTCCATGCTCTTGAGTAGTTACCTCACACGCATGTTCAGTCCAGAACGCAGCTGGAGACTTCACGTCGGGGGCCAGGCGGGACTTCACGAACTCCTGGGCTTCCTGCTCTGTGCAGCTCTCTCCAGTCCCTCCCGCTCTAGCCGCCCTGCTCCCTCTGCACCCTCAGCTCTG
Source organism: Capra hircus (assembly GCF_001704415.2). Lineage (NCBI taxonomy): Eukaryota > Metazoa > Chordata > Mammalia > Artiodactyla > Bovidae > Capra > Capra hircus. The sequence goes on from NC_030812.1 coordinate 6,061,129, forward strand.
TCTCCTCAACTTGGGGTGCCCTTCGGCTCCCTCATTCTTCCCCCTTCTTGCACTGTAGCCCAGAAGCTCTCAGAGGAGTAATAAGCTTGCTAATCTCAAGGCTGACCTCATTTTCCCCTTCACTATCCTTTGTTGCCTATTGTCAGTTCTCAAAATCATATTTTTTTCATGCAATTTGTCTTTATTTTTGATTGTTTGAGGTGAGGTGAATCTGGTTCCTGTCAATCTCAACTTGACCATAAGTCTGAGCTAATGTATTTTTTAATTTTTTAAATTTCCTAATATGGAAAGTAATGACAGATTTAATTGTCATAAACAAAAGCTCTTTGCAGGGGGGTGGGAGTGGGAGGCTGAGTAACTGAAGAATGTAAAGAGGTCCTGGGGTCAGAAAGTTTGAGAACCAGTGGTCCAAACCATCATTTCCCAGTATTGTTCCTTGAGATGTTAGTGGTTCCATGAACAGTTAATTCCATACAAGGCTTTCTTCAAGTTAAAACAGACTTCTCACCTCAAGATCTCAAGACTTCAATATGCCGACGTGCACTGTGACTCTAAAGGAACACAGGTATAGACAGAGATGGCTGCAACGCTCCCTAAACTTGGTTGATGATGAAAGCTTTTTCGGGATCGCACTCGGGTCTCATGCATTGCAGGCAGATTCTGTACCATCTGGGCCATCAGGGAAGCCCTTCAGAACTGGAGTTGTCAGCAGATGTACCAAACCGCCACAGGGCCCTGAGAATATCCCAGGTGGGCCAGTTTTAAAACAGAAATATTGATGTTTACCATGCAACACTTCAGCATTACATTTGGACTAACTTGGGAGTACCCTACTGCTCTGCTTCCAAATGATGAAAGTGACGCCTCTCAGCACAGAGCCTGCTCAAAGCCAGACTGCTGTTTCTACTCCTGGAACGACTGGAACCTTTATAGTTGGAGTAGCTGTTTTGCCATGGCTCCCAATTTTAGAATAAATTTAATTCTGAACGGGGAGGGGGGGGTGGTCTAAACTTTAAATTTCAAATTATCAGGTGCCTGACAACTTCGTGTATTTTCCTCTTGAATATCTGTTAGCATATGCAGTAGTTTGGGAAACAGTAGGATGGGGAATGTTGGCTCTGTGGTAAGTTAAATTCCGATTATCTATAGCACTGAAAAGTTTAGTGGCTTAAAAAGGCATTTTTGTTCACAGATCTGCAATTTAGTCAGAACTCAACAGGAATAACTCACTTTGCACCAGTTGGTATCCACAGGGATGGTTCAAAAAACTGGGCACTGGAACAGTCTGCAAGCTGTTGGTGATACTGTCTGACGAGGGAGATCTTAGCTGAGGTTATGGCTGTAACACCTACACGCGGCCTCCCCGCCAAGAGTAAGCATCTCAAGAGAAAGAGGCAGGGAGCTGTGTTGTCTTTTCTAGCCTAGTCTGGTCCATTATATATACTGTTAAAAACGAGACACTGAAGTTGGGTAATTAGACTGCCATCTTTTGATGGAGCTGTCAAAAGAATTTGTACACATTTGAAGCTGCCACAGAATGATTTCAGTTTATTACCTAAGTCTTCTTCATAACCCTATGTCCTTGTCTTAATTTTTACTTCTTCTTACTTCGTTGTGGCCGTGCTGGGTCTTCGTTGCTGTGCAGACTTTCTCTAATCGCGGTAGGCAGAGACTACTTGCAGCACAGGCTCTCAACAAGCAGGCTTCAGTGGTTGCAGCATGCAGGCTTTAGAGCGCAGGCTCAGCAGTTGTGGTGCACGCACCTCGTTGTCCTGAGGCATGTGGGATTTCCCCACAGGGCTCAAACCCATGTTCCCTACGCTGGCAGGCAGGTTCTTAACCACTGGACCACCAGGGAAACCTATTTGTTAATGCTGATTAACTTCCCCAGCCTGCTGCCCCCTTTCTCACAGTGAAACCTAACTTACGGAACATGCAGTGTTCAAGGCTGTGATGTAAACAATCATGAGTTGTTTTCACGTGGTACACCCTCAACTAGCCTTTTCCCGCCAAGTTTCTGACTTTTTTCCTTTTCTTGAGGTTATGTAAGATTAAGATATATTCACACACTAGGCTGGTTCAATTTTATAATTACACATTATTGAACAATTTCACACCCTGCTCCTGAAAAATAAAGGGTTGACTGAGTCTTTGATAATGAACTAAAAGTTTCTGGAGAAATTAATGAAAATATACCACATATAGTCTAATATTCATTTTCTCCCTGAGCCAGCTGAATGTGCCAGGACAATGTAACATTCTTTGCCGATTTTGCAGAACTGAAATTTGCAAGATATTCGCCCATTTCCTGGATTAGTAATTCACCATCTATCAGATGAGTGGGGAGTCTTCTGTAGTTGTCTATAGGTAGCTGTTTGTAATGACCTAGATAAACCCAAGGAATTTCTAAGTGTTTTGATAACAGTGTGCCCACCCTGGGTCGGTGTGCCTTTCTGAGAAGCTTGTTCAGAAGGCTTCTATGGCCTCACTCCTAGAGGTCCTGCTTCTCTGCGGCCTAGAACCTGCCTTCCAATACTCTCAGGGGACTGGTGCAGGTTGTCTAGGAGCCACGTTTTAGGAGACTGCATCCAACAACAGAAGTGCGCCCACTGAGCTTGAGAGGGGCGGGCAGGCAGGCGGTCTGCACTGCTAAATGCCAGCTCTGAGGCGCTGGCATGGTGGGCCTGTTGCCTAGCAACCCTCACTTAGGGCACACTTGCCGCTCAGAGAGCCATCTTCTCCAACAGCTATAATGCAGAGACTAACCTGGCGAGTCAACCACGTAATGGGGTAGGTAGATGCTCTTTAACCAATAAAAATGCAGGTGGGGACCCACTGGTTAGTTTTATGCTAGCCAACATCACAGCACTCCTCCAAAAGGTTTACTGAAAGACACTGAATACCCAAACCAAGCTGAAGTTTTATTTAAAATGTAAAAGAAATAGTTCTTGAAATACTGATGAATAAAGTGAAAAGATGTAGTGCTCTCTTCCTACTAGTCAGCCAGCCTATCCAAGCACAAGGCGGCACACAGTACTTCCGTACTGCAGGATTTCACAGTGGTTGAGTGTTAGGTTACCTACGCCTAGATTCTGTAGAGACTCGGTGTGTGATCTTGCTCGGTTCTGGGTTTGCACCTCTACTGAGCATGAACGAGGGCCCCCGCTCCTTGGCCGTAGCCAAATCCCTTGGGCCCAAAGTTCTTCGCGTAGCATCCTACAAAAAAGAAAAGGGGAGAATCGGTGCAGGCCCATTAAGCTTTGCTGGCGTGACATGGCTGGAGCGGCTCAGCACTGCTTGAGACCCAGGCATCAACAAACCCCTGTAAACTATAGAAGCCTGCTACACATGCCTTACAGTAACTACCTTAAAGCTGCAAATTTAAGTCTTGAGTATTCTAGTTCCCTAGGTTTAGCTCATGGTCTCAACTGACTTGCAGGTTGGGACCAGACTAGTTATGTATGTGTCCGTTACCTTCAGATATTCATATGTTTTGCTTAAAACATTTAAGTTGAAAGAAAACTGTTGTTTATGTAGAGGTGTTTTTAATGGCCGGGAACTTAACTTACTGTGTCCTCAAGAATGTTCTGTGGTTTTCTGTCATCTGTAAGCATCTCTGCTGCTGCTGCTAAGTCGCTTCAGTCGTGTCCAACTCTGTGCGACCCCACAGACAGCAGCCCACCAGGCTCCCCGGTCCCTGGGATTCTCCAGGCAAGAACACTGGAGTGGGTTGCCATTTCCTTCTCCAATGCATGAAAGTGAAAAGTGAAAGGCAAGTCGCTCAGTCGTGTCCTACTCTGCGACCCTGTGGACTGTAGCCCAACAGGCTCCTCAGTCCATGGGATTCTCCAGGCAAGAATCCTGGAGTGGGTTGCCATTTCCTTCTCCAGGGGATCTTCCCAACCCAAGGATCGAACCCAGGTCTTCCGCACTGGAGGCAGACACTTTAACCTCTGAGCCACCAGGGAAGCCCTACCAGGCTCCCCCATCCATGGGATTTCCCAGGCAAGAGTATTGGAGTGGGGTGCCATTGCCATCTCTAGATCTTTTCAAATACCCAGTGGCCCTATCCCCCACCTTTTCCCCATTTTTAGAGTATTTTATCCCCCTCCTGGTGACATTTCCTTCACTAATAGCCAGTACAGGATATTCATATGGACAGCAATAACTGAAGTTAAATTATACCTTTACAATAGATTTCACCTTCTTTCTCAGTCAGAGTTGTTGACTCAAGACTCTTCCCACACTTAGCACATCGGAAACAGTTTTTGTGCCAGGGCTGGAAGAGAAGAATGAGTAAGTTTAGGTGCTGGAAGATCAGCCCCACATGGGCTCCTGACTGCTGTGGGTGAGCCCCAACCAGGATAAGCCCAGACCTTCCACATGCTCGGCTGCCTGCGGAGGCACTCAATTCAGACTTCATCCACAGCAGACACGGAGCGGGAGCTGTGCCACAGAAGGGCCATTTCCCGAAGAGCTGTCTGAAGGCCCGCCGCAGGCGCAGTGGACTCCCTTAAAGACCACCTCCCCTGTGGTTGAGAACACTGCAGCTTAAAGAGGAAACGTGCTCGGGCAACGCTTCCAAACTGAATTAGCATCAGGTGCCCTGATACTTCCTTTCTTGTTTTTTTTTCCCCTTTCACCACACTGAAAAACCTGTGGAGTCCAGGTTTGTTAAAAGTCTTGCTTTATTCGTTAACACCTTCATAAGTGCCCCCCCCCCATGAAAACAAGTTTCTGTTAAACATAGATCTGATCTGTCAAACAAGGGGATCACTCCAAAAAATTAATGATTCAGATGGAAATCTGATTAAGAAAAAGTTTAGTTCAAGGCATTCATTTATAAGGCAGAGCGCCTGAGTGGGCCTTGAAGGGACCTGGGGGGGAGAGGGAGCAGAGAGCAGGCTTACTAACTCTAGACAGCCCCTCACCTTTCCAGCTCCAATGATCTTCTCGGCAGCGTATACAGAATCCCCACATCTGGAACACTTCTCAGCACCTCCGTATTTCTGAGCAAATTTAGAAGTGTTTGGATTTGTTGTCGGCCTGTGAGGTTGAACACTGTGGAAGGGAGAAGAAAGGAACTAGGTAAGATTTCCCAAAAGGCTCTCAGAAGCCACAAGGCAGACACAACAGAACTCTGGGACGTAACTGCTTTCCTGTCCTTGGCTGGAGGCCTCCACAGGCCAGGACAGGGCAAAGAAGAAAGAAAGCTCAGGGGCTAGCCAGTTATTATTCTTAATCTATTTATGGGCTCATTATTGTTACCAAAAGTCAGACAAGGCTTAAGTATCTGTCCCTCTGAGTCTATCAACTCATCAGAATTCATGGAATCCTCAGCACTAAACACTTAGGCCACCTACCATAGCATGTATGTGCACCCCACATTCGTATTATTATTGTTGATATAACATTGGAGTTAACAGCTAGCTTCTTCACAAAAAATAGAAAATATCAGTGGTAGTTTAAGCAGTCAAGTTTCTGCATATAGGCAGAATTATGAAAATTAAGTATGTTTTATGGATTATTTAATTCCCCAGTATATTGGGGGAAAGTATAAATAACTTACTTTCTTCATGGGAAAATATTTCAGAAAGTTGGCCTATTACTATGTGATCGGTGTATCTTTTGCTTTTTCTCTGTATAGAGTGCTGTTTTTGTCACTATTTACAGGTCACTAGATAAAACCTTATTTTCCTTGTTCTGTAATTTTTTTCCACTCATTATATAGATGCACCTGCACATAGAACACCATTCTGGGCTCTGAACAGATTTAAAGGCTACTCTAAAACCTTACAAACAGGTTGAGCAGATAAGACAACAGTTAGCATTCAGCAAAGGGTAGCTAAGTGTCAGTTTTCCCACCTAGAAAAACAATCTTGTCCTAGTTATATTTTCACTAAGTAACTTACATATATGTTTTAAGTGAAATGTTTACTGAGAAATACCACCTTTTCTTAAGACAATTTATTCAAATTTCACACGTATTAATATCTTCATCTCCAAGTTTCCTACATTTCCACCTACCTAAATTGTTTCATGCACAGAATTTCTTGAATCACGTTTGATGTGGCCACTGGAAATTTTATTCTAAGCAACAAATACCAATTCACAGTACTAATTCACAGGATTGAACTGTCCGTAAATGGGCATATTTTTACAACTCCACAACCCACTGTATCTACATAGTCAGGCCTCTATCCACAAGTTGTGCACCCACAGATTGATCCAACTCAGAGTGAAAATACTCAAGAAAAAAATTCCAGGAAGTTCCAAAAAGTAAAACCTGAATTTACCACATACCACCAAGGAAATGGCAACCCACTCCAGTGTTCTTGCCTGGAGAATCCCAGGGATGGAGGAGCCTGGTGGGCTGCCGTCTGTGGGGTCGCACAGAGTCAGACATGACTGAAGTGACGTAGCAGTAGCAGCAGCAACTATTTACATAGCACTTACATTGTAATAGGTCTTATAAGTCATCAGGAGGTGATTTAAAAGTACCTGGGAGGATATGTGTAGGTGACATGCAAATACCACACCATTTTGTGTAAGATCTGAGCATTCTCGGGTCTTAGTATCCGTAAGGGTGCTGGAACCAGTCCCCTGCAGATACCAAAGGACATCCCCACCTACTTTGTGATCTTTAAAAGCTATTCACAATATCCAACACTTGTAGTTACATGTTCTCCAGGAAAAATTTCCAGATCTGCTAGTCCTACTGAGAAGAATTTGATATGAACTATCTTCCACCTTCCTTCCAACAACCTCAGAAGGGAAAGTCGCTTAGTCGTGTCCAACTCTTTGCAACCCCATGGACTGTGACCCACCTCTGTCCATGGGATTCTCCAGGCAAGAATACTGGACTGGGTTGCCACGCCCTTCTCTAGGGGATCTTCCTGACTCAGGGATCAAACCTGGGTCTCCCACATTGCAGGCAGTTTTTTTTTTTTTTTTTTTTTTTTAACCCATCTGAGTCACCAGGGAACTAACAACTTCAGAAGGTATGGTTAATTGTTACCTTGAATGTCAGATGAGGAAACATGGGCTTATGTGTTGAATAACCTGCTGAAGGGCCAGAGTATTAGTAAATTGGTGAGCCTGAACTAAAAAAATGCAGGTCTGCCCAATGAACCGGAGAAGGCAATGGCACCCCACTCCAGCACTCTTGCCTGGAAAATCCCGTGGATAGAGGAGCCTGGTGGGCCACAGTCCATGGGGTCACTAAGAGTCGGACACCACTGAGCGACTTCACTTTCACTTTTCAGTTTCATGCATTGGAGAAGGAAATGGCAACCCACTCTAGTGTTCTTGCCTGGAGAATCCCAGGGACGGGGGAGCCTGGTGGGCTGCTGTCTCTGGGGTCGCACAGAGTCGGACACGACTGAAGCGACTTAGCAGCAGCAGCCCAATGAACATGTCCCTGCCCCCCCGAGTGCTGCCTCGTCAAGAAGTTCTCCCAGAGTTGTGTGTGCCCCACACCTGTTGCGCTGACCACGTGGGGGCCTTCCAGACCACAGGTGCTCGCAGAGTGCAGTCACTGAGAGAGGCTTCCAGAAAAGGAAAGCCTACACCTGGTCCTGCTGGATGCATGGCACAGGGACAGGCTAACACAGGGAAGAGGGGAGGGCACAGATAACACAGGCCAGCTTGGAACATCGGCCAGTTACTGGAGGATGTGGGAAGAGCAGACACCGAGGAGGGGCCACTGGTCCTTGTGGCTTTACCACTGTGGCCACAGACACTGACTCACTTTGGGGTCATGGATGAGCTCTGTTTAGGGGGCAGCTGGACAGATCTGTGCTTGAAATAAAATCTTGGGGAACAAGAGTGGATTTTAACAAGTTGGAAAAGAACAAGAACAGTGAATGTTAACGAAGTCAGGTAAGCCGGCCTTCCTTCAAGTGATGGCATGCAGCCGTGAACGAGTCAGTCCTGGTACAGCTGACACCCAGCAAGGCGCCACGGCTCAGAGAGGAGCAGAAACGAGAGAGGCGGGCTTCGACGCCGAAAGGAGCAAGGCGCCACGGCTCAGGGAGGAGCAGAAACGAGAGGCAGGCTTCGACGCCGAAAGGAGCACAGGTTTGGGGCCAAGAGGACAAATGTTCAGATCCTGGCTCTGCTACTTAACCTGTGTGAACTGAGCCTTAGTGCCCTGCCTATAAAACAGGGACAAAGTACCTAAACTCAGAATTACTATGAAGATTATACAGAATGAACATAAATGTTCAGCAGACATAATTTCAGGCATACCACAATGCCTTGTGCTTAAGATTATAAGCTTTGGAGTTACACTGTTCTAGGCTCTACAGTTAACTAGCAGTGTGACTTTAGGCAAATCACTTAATTCTGTCTTTCTTTCTTCCTGAGTAAGATAGGAAGCCCTACTTCATAGGACTGTGAGAAGTATATGAGTTACCATATATTATTGCATAGTGTCCATTCTAGAGTAAGGGCACAATTAATGGCCTTGTCCAAGGGAAAGGCCATCTTACAGGATTATTATACCACTTTTGGCTTCTTCAGTATAAAAATGCCTGTGAAAAATATGAAGTTCATTTGAAGGAATTATCGGGTCAACAATAGGAATAAGTTTCATGTGAAGAAATTAGTCTCAACATGAATCACTAAAATTTAGCGGATTTATTAGCACTTGGCTTACTTGGGTACTGACACCGTTAACAGCAACTCATCTCATAGAATCAAACACAGGAAATAATTTCCAGTTTTAAGTAAGCTAAAGAAAAGTCATTTCTTGGTGAGGAAGCACTCTAGCATGGAGGGAGTGACTGAGGAATTGTCGCCGACTGCGTAACCCCGCAGGAGAAACGCATCTCCTGACTGCGACACTATCTGACATCTGTGAAGTGCTGTGGAAGCGGCACTAGCTTTTGAGAATATCATGACTCCTTGAATACATGCTATAAACCAGGACTGGGAATCACTAGAATAATCAATAGAACTTTGCCAGGTCCCAAACTGTCCATTATTTCAAGCTTAAAGAACAGCAGTAAATCTGAGTCATTGTCTTTGATTATTTTAAGCTAAAAACCTGGAAACTCCCAGGTCCCACTGCTCATCAAGCCACAGGACTCAGCACTGCTCCTCTCTGCTGGTCAGAGTCCTGACTCACCTCTCGGGCTTGATGCCCAGCCTCTCGCCCCGGTCCATGTTGAGCGTGCCTGCGCCCTGGCCGTACCCGTAGCCTTTTGGCCCGTACTTCTTTCCGTAGCAGGATTTGCAGTAGACCTCTTCATCATGAATTGCCACTGTGGTACTATCTAAATTCTTCCTGCAAACCACTGAGGGGGAGAAAGTTAGACTTAGAAAATGTGCCAAAGATGCCTTTTCCTTAGAACAGTGATAGCGCTGACTCAAAACTTAGAAAAGGGAAAGGACAGGCTCTCATTCCTGCTTCATCCTCTGCTTCCCAAAAGCCACCCAACGGCCTCTGGACTGCTCAGTTATCTGTGAGAGTGATCTGCCTTCCTCCACCTATATGATGGTTTGCATTAGAGATACATTAGAATGTTAACATCCTGAAGCCTCAAACTTTGTGGCAGGATCTGCCTCTCAGGCAGGAGGGAGAGAGGTTTCAGAGGTGACTGTGATACGGTGCACAAAAGCACCAGAGCTAGCGCTTTGGGCCCAGGCCTTTGCTCCTAGCCCTCAACACTCAGTCTTCATCCCCTTCATCCAAGGATTGTTTAAGAACAAAAGGGCAGGAGTGCCTTGGCAGGGGGCGGGGGCTGCCTCTGCAGCTCCTCCTCCCCTCAAAGCACCTCCTGGGATGAAAACAGTTTTAAAATCCAGAATTCTAGTTTTCATCACTAGTCTGGAAGGGAAAAAAACAGTCTTCTCGCATCTCACCACCAGCTTCTCCAGCAGTGATAAGTAATGTCTGAAAATCGTCAAGTGGTTTCAAGTCTCCCTTCAGTCCCCAAAGGGGAACACATTCTTTCTTGATGGATTTCTTACCACAAGACATTTCCACGTATCCCACTTCATAAAACTGCCAAATGTCATCAGGTTTTATCCAGACATTATTTCACTTTCTAAAACTGCAATTAAGCTGGAGAAAAAAACAAACTGTGAGAAAGCTCACTGGTAGCACAGCTGGGCAGCAGGAAAGCCGCCCTGGTGCGATAGAGGAGGGGGTCCCCCCCTTAAAGGAGAGATGGAAAGAGGAGGGGCGGAGGCAGGGAGACGCGACCAGCTGGCTGCTTCAGAGCAGAGCTGGATGGTGAAGTCTCTGTTTTCTTAGACTGAGGTCTCTGGTAGGACAGAATGACATCATCCTCTTTGAACCTTGATGCTGAGGCTCCAGTACTGACATACCTGTGTCTGCCTAAAGGTAGAGTGAACCTAAAATTGTACACTGCTGAAGAACAAACACCCTTCACAGAATACACAGAAAAAAACTGTTTAAACACGTATCTATGAACCAGAACAAGTTTAAATATATGAAATTTTTACTGCAGAACCACCCCCTCCCCCTAAGGCCTCATCTGCATTCTATGCAGTAAAATTTGAGGTCTACAAACTCCTCTAAATTATTTCTTTAAAAGGCTTTAGTCAGCAGAGGCAAATATTAGGAAAGAGTAATAAAAATGACCAGTAATGACCTTGACATTTAATAAACACTGGCTTGATTATGGTGTAGACCTCGTGGCTTAACCTAGAGGAAACAGCACAGTTTTTCAAGTGTCTGCATTTCCTCTCTGTTCTTACACTCTCTCGGTACAAAGCTGTGGAAAAATTAGATTCCTTTAAAAGAAAATTAACTTCTAAGAGAAGAAACGGTTAAATCAAATCTGAGAAATGCTAGCTGCTATGGAGGCGTGCAGAGTAAACACTCATATGCTGTGTTTGTATTCCGTGTAGCTGCAACTCTGTCGTCTGTCTCTGCCTGCCTGCAAAGCAGCTGCTGTATAAAAAGGTCCAGATGCCTTCAGTGTTGGTGCCTGGAAGGAAAAGGAAGACTAAAATTTGTGAGGGAAGCTCTTTCTGGTTATTCCTTAGTGTAACTAATTTTTTTAAAAAACCATACAGAACTCCTAACAGTAGTTTTCACTGCACAGTACTCTAGAGACGGCAGATAAGTTGCACAGATGGGAGGGTTCCTCATGTGACAAACCCTTCATTAAAGAAAATGTCATATGAATCAAGCTGATTAACGTAGAGCTTTCTGAAGCAGCTACTCTCCTGTTTTAAGACGGAAGACTTGGTGGTCCTCAGAAGGAGTCTGCAGCGTGGTGGGTGGGGGGCTTCTCTCCTATCCTCTTTTTCTCCTTATCAGGTACTGCTCCTCCGTGGAACAGTCGGGGATGTGCTGTTTCACGGGCTACTTCCTGTCTCCATCAGACACTCTGCTCATTCTCCATCCAGAAACAACAGGAATTCCCCACAAACTCTATGGTATTCTCATTTCCTTAGTTCCTTTCCCTCAAATTTAGGACATCAATAACAAGAGAGAACTGTAAATATTTATTCACTATCAGAGAAGTTAGGATCTGAGCTTCTAGACATGTGAATTTCAGCAACTAACATGGTGAGAAACCGGCCAGTAGGTTTCAAAGAGGAGGAGCTCAGCCAGGACGAGAAAGCCAGAGCGCACGGGGATCGGAGCCAAGCCCCGGGGGCGTGCCAGGGACTGTGCTGGGCGCCAAACCACAGACACCCGCGCGCTCTGGGTGCAGCAGGGGAGACAGACGTGACAACTGATAACGTGCATGGAGTTACCATGCACGAATGGAGGGGAAGTGCTGTGGGGACGCAGGGCTGAGTGTCTGGCTCGCTGTCCTTGCTGGGAGGCTGGGTGCATGCACTGTCCAGGAGGACAGACAGGCGGAAACCACTGGGACTGCTGGTGTCAGCTTTGTTAACAGAAGCAGCCGCTTCCCGAAGTAGGTGAATGGAAGCTCCCACACGCGAGTCCGAGCTCAGGGCAACTCACTGCACAGAAAGCAGCAGCGGTGGAAGCTCCGGCCATCACACTGCACCTCCTCGGCGTGGTACACGGTCCTCCCACAGGCCCCGCACTTGTTGCCACCTCCCCAGACAGGCATCCTGTGGAAGAGAGCATCTTTAGGACAGGCCCCTACCCAGCAAGATGCCGCACAGGTTCCCCGGAGGGCTGTTTAGACCCGGGGGACAGCGTTCATTTCTCTATAACCTGCCCTGACCACACCTTTCAAAGATGGGCGGGTCTGCCAACATAACCTCATCTTGCCTCCCAAATTACAGCTCTTTCACTAGGAAACGGGGTTGTCACAAACAGGTTTTTTTCCTGCTACAGGACAAAGGACGAGGCAACAGTGCAGGCCGCCAGGCACAAAACAAACCGCCACCCTCATCCACAGGCTTTCAGAAAGCAGTGTAGGGAGCAGAAAGGCAGACGCCGCCACCAGCACAGCCAGCTGCAATGAACTGTTTGAAAACTCAGCTGAGGGGCAGAGCTTGTTGCTACATGTTTACGTCACTGTAACACTGCCACACTCTTAACCACTTAACATACACAAGCTATGACACACTTTCTAAGGAGGAAGCAAGTGCTGAGTGGCCCGGCAACATTAAGCTGTGTATGTTCAGTAAAGTTACAGAAGGTCAAAGCGTAAATAGTTATCTGCCTAGCACAACTGCTCGGGTGGAGCCTGGCTGTAACCACAACAGACCTCCATCCAGATGCCGACCATATCAGCTGCTGTCCTCTGGTCCAGCCAACAGCTGGCTGTCCCTCTCTGATGGGCCTGGCCGTCCATACAAAATGTTGCCCAGTCCCCTTCCTAGTGAAGTGAATTGCTCGTTGAGTGTGTCAGAAAAACCTCTTAAGTAGTGTGGCCTGATGGGGCTTCCCAGGTGACTCAGTGGCAAAGAATCCACCTGCCAAAGCAAGAGGCTCCGGAGACCTGGGTTCGATCCCTGGGTCAGGAAGATCCCCTGGGGGAGGAAATGGTAGCCCACCCCAGTGTTCTTGCCTGGGCAGTCCCATGGACAGAGGAGCCTGGCAGCATCACACAGAGTCAGACACGACTGAGCATCTGAGCACGCACGCAGTGTGACTTGAGGTGGTAGAGCAGCTGGAAGCTGAAGTCCTCAGCTGGCTCGCTATGATGTAGGGCAGCGTGTTCTCGTCTCTCTCTCAATGGGTTGGTCTACTTGGACCCAGTCTAAAATGCCTAGTTCTGAATGGCCAGCCTGCTCGAGTGCCTTTGCCAGTTACAGTTGTCCTGTAAAGACAGCATGTTATGTCAGCCCTGCAGTACCTACAACACAGTGTCTAAAAACACAGTATAAGAATCCCTTCGGCTTCCACCGTCATTTCCAGACTTCCCTTCAGTCAGTGGCGTTTGCAGCCCTTGTCTGTTGCGTCCCCTTGGATGAGCGGCTGGCCTCTGTAGGAAGTATTCATAGCTGGCTAAGAAAGCTGGGACATCCTGACTAACTCAAATCTGGCTAGAAAAAGAAGAGACAGGGACAGCCTCTTAAGCAAAACGCTGAAGAATCTTCAGTCTTAAGATTAAAAAGGAGGGTGGAGAACATTCCCATCCTACTCACCATCCTACACCATTTAGACCATCCAGAACATGAGGCTTCCTGGACATTGAGATGAGGTCTTTCCACAAGAAAGCCTGACAGAATTAATCACCGTGTTGGGCACCCTGCTGGTACCCAGCCTTCTCTGGCCTCTCTTCTGGGAATACTTTCCCCAGATTCTCTCCAGGGAAGCAGCCATCTCTTTCTTGGCACATGTGCTTTAAGAGACTTACTAAGATGCAGTTTCCTGGAGACAGTGCACGGTGCTTGCTACCAATTCAAGACAACATGCAGGTAAGCATTTAGAAAGCTTTCCCCAGTTTTATGCCACAACAGTCAAGAGCATAACCAGTGGGCTCATCTTGTCAGACAGAGGACAGTCAGATGGTCAGTCTCTATTTGGAAATTAAAGAGAACAGTCCTTTACCACAGACGGTTTGAGAAGCACTGGGTTAGAGGGGTTTGACTCGACCCTCCACTCCAGGGTTGGGCATGCGACTCGTCATACCGGTCATCACTGCATCCCCTGTGGTGACTGGTTTAGGACCAGGCACAGGACCCCAGGCCAGTTCAACGGAAGTGAAACCTGGTCTTTGGTTTACAGTTAACCGGGCAAATGCAGGAGAGGCGTTGCTAGCAGCTGTCTGCAAGAAAACTTAAGAATGAAGCCAGTATGGAGGAAAACAGACAAACGATGCTTTTCAGCTTCACCTCGTTGTATCCCATGCTCTTCACTTACATGAGCCAATAAATTCCCTTTGGGAGATAGAGCCCCTGGTCCCAGAAATAAACAGCAGCAGCAACAAAGAGACACACCAAGGCCTGACTGATGGGACCAGTTATCACTATACTATTGGCCTCAACTTGCAGAAAGCCTATTTCTCTGACCCCAGGAACAGATTAATTCCTGGGGTCCACGCGTGTTCCCAGGCTCCTGTGAAGGCATCGCATAGGATCGATACCCAGCACCAATGGGATGTATCTGCATAGGAGTTTAGGAGCTGCATGAATCTCTCATTCCCGTCCCTGCAGACGGGTGCTCCGTTGTTTACATGCACAGTGAAACCTGAGCCCGGCCGCAGAACTTGACACAGAACTGGGCTCCAACAGCCTGCCCTGGCTTAAGCTCGGAGCTGAGTTAATGTAATGACCTTGCCCCATGGCTCCAAAGTTACCTGCATTCTGGAATGCTCACAGATACAACAGACATCTGCTGGAAGTAACCCCATGATTCTGAGGAATCCAAACACCAAAGCCAGCCTTGTAGGTAATGATGCTGTAGTGACTTAAAATGGGATCCCAAACATCAACTGCCTGGCTGGCTTTTAAAATGCATTATCGTCAAGGCCCTTCTCATCATATTCGAAAGTGTCATGGTACCGCCAACCTGTATCATATTTACTTTGGAGCAATCACCTGTCAGGAGAAGCCAGACTTCTATCAAGACTAACACTGTTCTGGGTTTTCTTTGACTAGCATTTAAAAATACATCAAAACTAACTCATCACTCTATGTTTCTCTCTACTGTAGAGCAACTTGGGACTTTTAAAAAAAGAAGAATATCCTCCCTTTTCTTAGGCAACTCAGGGTTACTTAAATTCACTTCTTGTAAGTTATGTCTGATTCCTACTGTAAACACCATGCCAGTCAAATGTTAAGTAGTCATCTTGTGGGGAAATACCTATCCAACAGCTATTCAGCTTAGCATTTTAAGAACTTCCTTTGGGGGTGGGGACCACAGTTCTGTCTTCCCCCCACATCTACCAGAGTATTTGGCTTATGTTAAAATACTTAATTTCTATTGTTTTAAAAGAATCCTTCCGTTTTCAATTTGCACACTTCCCGATTCCATGTTATGAAGACTGCGTAGCACTGCCCTACTTTTCTCCGTCACGTTCTTGGAATCTCAGCACAATTTCCAAGTCATTAGCTTTTTAAAAGTTGCACTCAGCTTAAAGGCTTTGCTCAGGGTTCTGAATAACACTCCCTGTGGGCCAGGCTAACAGGGCATCCTCAGAGAGAGCCAGTTGGATTTATGTTTATTGGTTAAGCTGGAGAGTGGGTAGCTGGGTGTTTCTTAGTTTCGTACGTCTGAAATATTTTGTAATGGGAGGAAAGAAGGAGGGAAAAGAAGGAAGGGAGAGATGAAGGAAAACATTGATTTAGACAGACCTGAGTTAATTTCACTATTATAATGGTTGTGCAGTCTTTGGCTTTCTTAGATGCAAAAGGAAGGGGGAAGGAAGGTAACCCTCTCTACCTCACAGAGATATTGTGAAGATAAAACACAAATACATAAATTTCTTGGCAGATATCCAGTAACTGGCAGCTTGAAGATGGGGGAGCATCTCATACTGTCCACCCTGCCAGCAGTCTTCCTAGAGGAAACCCCCTGACCAGCACCCACAGGACACAGCTCAGAGCAACAGCCAGTAAAGAAAAGAGTTACCTGATCAGTCCCTCAAAAACCTTCTTCTGGGACATTACAGTGCACCACAAGTAAATGACAGTTGGCACCCATGGGGACTATGAAATGAAGCTCGAGTTTACACCTTTTGGGTGTACCCTTCTGCACATTTGCTAAGTTTGGCAGAGGGAAACGGGACCATCTTTCATTTCTGTCACTCTTGGCACTGCTATGCATAGATTAACACACACACATACACACCCAAAGCTTCATTTTCCTACAAGCCCCTGGCTGCACTGCTCCACGACAGCTGACATTAATCACAGCAGGCTGGATTTGCACTGAGCAGTCTGCATGCCTTTCCCTGATTCTGTGCATTAATTTACAGAATGGTAAGAAAATCCCACGTCACACACACCTTGCAAAAGAGGCCACACTTGGGCTAATTCCGGTTTTTCATCTTGTTCTTTGGTTCTCATTACCAGAAAGAGTTCCAGCGCTAGGATTTATCCACTGTGCTGGATGAAAAAAAAAAAACTTGATTTTCATCCAAACACCTATGTGCAGTTTCTCTTTGCTGCTTCTCGCTAGTCTAAAGGCACCACACCCAGAATCCATAACACTTAGCCCAAGAAGAAACTTACTGTCTAAATCTGAGTCACCTTGTGGTAAAGTTAGCTCATTCTCTAGATAGCCAGTGGCCACAGGGATCATTCTCCCCACCTGTGCTGCGCTGACTGCCTTATTTTAGGATCTGAATGATGCAAACCCATGAATTTCAAGTCTCCATGTCACCACTTGCAATTTAAGTTAATTGCTCTGATGCCGAGTGAATTGTTCATAAACCTAGATTCTAAATGCTTCCAGAAGATCTGCCATTTTACGACTACATGCAGGTCTTTGTTATTATACTAGAATCTTTGTTAGCATACTGTAATAACTTCCCAAGAGGAGAATCTACTATAAACCAGTTTCATTTTGAGCCACATCTAGACAGGGTCACTTGTTAAAGAATATGTAACTGTCCCCAATTACAGTGGTTTTTAAAGAGGCCAGAGTTTGAGAGCTGTAAATAATTGGGAATTAAGCTTCACAAGCATTTGTGTATGAATGCCCATTCTAAAATTTTCTTCTTCGACCCAAACTACCTTCTATGTCCCTTATCTGAGTGGGACTGCATCTGAGTGACAGGCTCCATGTTCCATTGGGCATCTTCTACCAAAGCCAGATCCTCAAGCTAGCCTTCAGAAAAGCTCAGCCTCAGGGTGAACTAAGAAAATGGATTTTGGAGTCAACAGTCTCACTTCCCTCATATGCAAAATGAGGATAGCAGTGCCTTTCATATAGAGTTGTTAAGAGAATCAGATGAGAAAATGTCCTTCTAGTCAGCATCTAATTATTGGTAGCCTTTACCATCGGTATTTAGCCATGTTCAGTCTTTGTTATCAATACTCATCTCCTACCCATCTCAGAGTCCATCCATTCCTTCATTATACCCCTAATCTCTCTCAAACATCAGGAAAGCTGACTTCCTTCCCTCATCCAGTTAACTCCTGACTTCATTTCTGAATCTCAAGTAATTCTTCCAGCACAGGAGCAGCTGATAAAGACTGGAACGCTGCACTGTTCATGCAGCTCTCCTGCAGACCTATTAACTCAGCATCCTAGAAGCCTTATCCTGGGTCGGGAGCGGAGCATAAAAGGGTAAAGGAAGAGTGTCAGTTTCTCAGGAGTTCTACTTTGGTGGTAGACAAGTAACAGCAAAGTAATATAACCCAAAGCCCAGACGCATCCCTGACAGAGGGATGCCAGGATAGTTTCATCTTGTTCACTGATACGGGTTCCTGCAACTATGTTGAGAAAAGATTCCGGTCAGTCAAGGTCCTGAATTCAAGATGATTATTTAATGTCTGCCCCAGAAATCGCAGGGCACATGCCGCCTCTAATGTCATTCCTGGAGGAAGAGAGAGTGTGGGACTCAGAATCAGACGCTTGTAAGCTTGAAAGTCGGTGATCAGCTCTGCTATCTTAACCAAGTTCCTGACCCCTGAGCCTCTATGTCTTCAGCTACAACTTGGAAGTGGATAAGCAGTCTCTCATAGGATGACTGTTAAGGATTTAACGAGAGATTAATAACATTCGTAAAGTTCCTGGCAGAGAGCCTGTGCTCCATAAATGTGGGCCTCCTTTTCCTTCAGGAGCATCAGTGGGCCTGAAATATGGTTACCAAATGTTCCAGGGTTAAGTGACTTGCTCAGATCAGTGACCTCCAAAGATGCAAATCTAGGTTCAACCACTCATGTCTGACTCCAGAACCACAAGCTGTCCCCCAAACTCTAGCGTCCGATTTAAGGGTGGAGAACATGCAGCTCACTGGAGCATGAACTGGGACTCGCACCCAGGAATGCCTTCTGTTCCGCCCAGCGTCTTCACCCACCAGCTGGCAGTCAGTGAGCGTCCTCTCTGCCAATCTCACGCCCAGACGGCTGCTCTCGACCAAAAAGTACTCTCCCACTCCTCTGTGCCCCCCAAGTCCATCCTCCTCCTGAGGGAAACCGCCCTTCTGTCTAACAAGCACTCCTATGTTCACCTCACGCTCACCATTCATTACTAATTCTGTATCTTGTTGCCACTCATGTTTTCAACCCGGAGGACAGCAAAATCCTTGACACAGATTTGGAGACTAGCTGCCAATCACCCATTAGAATACACCCACGCTCTCAACTCGGTCACTCTGACCTCCGTCTGCCAGACCTCCATCTGTCCATAATCTGTGCCAACGACCAGATATTTAATTACTCAGACAATTTAATGTTTGCGTGGTTTTTACATACAGTCAGACTGAGATCGATCTGCCAAGACTACTGTTTATTTGCCAAAAGATCTTAGGTTGGTTATCTGATCTGCTCATTTTCTCATTTTAAAAATGGGAGATACTGCTTATTTATATCATAAGGCAGTTTTGAGATTGTACGATATTTGTAAAGCACTTAGAGTAATGTCTGCCATGTGATAAGTAACAATAATTAGAAATAGTTATTTCTAACTATTCTAAAGGTTGGGGCTTCCCAGGTGGTAAAGAACCTGCCTGCCAGTGCAGAAGTTTCAGGAAACACAGGTTCAGTCCTTGGGTGGGGAAGATTCCCTAGAGAAGGGAATGGCTACCCACTCCAGGATTCTTGCCTGGAAAATTCCACGGACAGAGGAGTCTAGTGGGGTCACACAGAGTTGGACGCGACTGAGTAAGAAAAATCAATCAAATGTAAAGCTTACTATACTTAAGTAGTTTACATATTATATTAACTTAATTCTTGTAACAGCTAAGGATTATCATTATCCTCATTGTATGAGTGGGAAAGCTGAGGCATAGATTATTAAGTGGCTCATAACTGTGAAACCAAAACTTACCAATTCAACGTAAAAATACCAATGAAATTCAAATAGACTGTATTCAGTATATTTGACTGATGTTTCACTGAAAGTAAACCACTGCTACCACACAGAACAGTAGTGACTGACATGGGCCTATTCGTACCAGTTTTTTTTTTTTTTAATTTTTTTAGATTTATTATTTTTATTAAAAAAATTTTTATTGGGAGTATAATTGGTTTACAACGTTGTATTACTTTCTGCTGTAGAACAAAGTGAATTAGTCATAGATGTATACATATAGACAGATCTGTCTCCTCGCCCTCCCACCTGCCCAGGTCCAGAGCGCCCAGCTGAGGCCCCTGTGCTATGCAGCAGCTTCCCACTAGCTATCTGTTTGATACGTGGAAGTGTATATATGTCAATGCTACACTCTCAACAAGTTCTTTTTAAATTGGGTGTTTTCTGTCCTGCTGTGGGAGGGGTGAGGATTTGATTCTGTCTTTCTCTTCTGGAAAAGAAGCCACGATGAAACCTTACTGGGAAGACATCCGGCGGAAATGCGTTCAACGGTATGTGCCGTCTTCTTGCTAGTCAAGGACAATTAGTAGTAGTGTTGGCACAATGAGATGAGCAACAAAGGAACCTGATGTCCTTTGCAAATGGTTTACATACACATTTTTTGGTTCTTCCTCTAAGACTTACATTAAAATGTTCAACAATCAGAACTTGTGCCTGCCTCCTCCACAATCCATTTTGAGAAAACTCCCCTAAGTCAAGGTTCTTAACCTGAGGTCCACAGATTCCCTGAAGTTCTGGGGATTGGTGAACTTAGTACCATGTACTTTATTTTATGTACTTAAAAAGTTTGAGAAGGGGTCCAGAGGCTTCACTAGACTGCCACTTCCATGACACAACAAAGTTAGGTAGTACCATCCTAAGTAATCGAGACCCCAGGTGCAGGGAACCCCATCCAAGAGAACACAAGGGATGCCAGGCAAAACCAACCCAGGAAATGACACAGTTGAGGAAACCTGCAAAAGAGAAGAAAGCTGGGCTCCAAGCAAGGCCCAGGCAATACTGTCCAAGTCAGCACTCTCCCAGAGAAGGCTTTCGCTGATAGCCATTTCCCCCTGTGTTTAAGTACAGAATGGTACAAGGAACAGCATGCCTTCTGAGAACCCCTGCAAGGTAAGGGCTATTACACCCATTTTATAAGATGAAGTAACAGACCCAAGAGTAAACTAACTTGCCTAAGGTCATCAAAGCAGTGGGTGCTGAAGCTGGGATGTGCATTTGGGCCCTACCGGCCAGTCCTGCCCTTCTCACCGTGCTATGCCTCCCCTCCTGCAGTGGGCGTGCTCACCCCGCTCATCTGATTTACCTGATTTTTGACAGGGAAGAAAAATTAGAGGCCCAGATCTCCACATTCAGTGGCACTGAGGTTTCTCAAGCTCTTCATGTATTACTGCCAACCTTTACTCTATGCCATCACTCTTGCTGTTTCAATGTAAAATAAGTTTCCTCAAAATCCAAGTGAGTTGGCGGTTTCATCAGGACAGACCTCCAAAGGGTATGGCTTTCAGCTCAGTATTTGGCACATACCAGTATCAGT
This sequence comes from Capra hircus, assembly GCF_001704415.2. Lineage (NCBI taxonomy): Eukaryota > Metazoa > Chordata > Mammalia > Artiodactyla > Bovidae > Capra > Capra hircus. The sequence goes on from NC_030812.1 coordinate 6,082,053, forward strand.
CAGTATTTGTGAATACATTTAGAGGAATCCATTAAAAAATTCAAGATAGAAACTGTAGCTCCAAGCTGCTAATACTTACATGGCTTGAGTCCAATTATATCTTTGTTCTCTATAATTGCAATCTTACTCAAACTTTCATTCATTCATTCAGCTAACCAGTACTGGTTCTGGTCCAACAGTGTTTAAGATATCCAAGCAAAGTTCTGTGAATTTCAAAGACTCGTGAGATGCAGACCCTGTCTCTACCTAACTTCATTCTGAAAGAGAAAGTGAAGTCGCTCAGTCGTGTCCGACTCTTTGCGACCCCATGGACTGTAGCCTATCAGGCTCCTCCATCCATGGGATTTTCCAGGCAAGAGTGCTGGAGTAAAGGAAACTAGAATTCAGAGTAGAAAGAACCTTGAGAAATACTGGTAAAGTATCAGAGGCAATCAATTTTAGAGGGCAACAACCAATGAGATAGTGGGGGGAGACCCCAGAGGACTTAGTAATATTTGTTCTAGTTTGGTATGCAGTTTTTAAAGTATGACTTAAATACATACAGTTTTAAAGTATGTCAGTCTGTTACCTTCTGAGATAGTCTGTGGAGTGTGTTTCTCTAAATACTCCACTTCTTACCTAATACTTTCTCAGTGAATTCTTTCTGAGATGAGGCATCAGGAACCTGAGTTTCATTAAGTCCTGAGACTAGTAACTAAGGCCCTCCCACCCGGGTGGAGATGGAATAATGATGTTGACCGCCCCCTCCCCACCCCAGCCTCGCCCCCAACTTCAATAGATTAAGGCTTGGACTCTGTTGACCTCTGTCCCAATTCTATGCTGAATTCTCCTTTGCTCAAACCCCTTCATGAATATGCATGTGCCCTTAGCTCAAAACTTCCCGTTTTGCTCTTGGGGAGACACTTTTGCTGTTGGGGAGACACTTTTGCTGTTGGGGAGACACTGCTTTAGGAGAGTATTCTCCTTCCTTGCTACAAGTAACAATAAACCTTTATTTCTCTCTCTCTCTCACACAAACACACACACACAGTATGTGAAATTTACCCTTTTAGAATCTATTGCCCAGCTTCTTTCTCTCTCTCTCACACACACAGTATGTGAATTTTACCCTTTTAGAATCTATTGCCCAGCTCTTTCCCGAAAATCTGAGTCAAATTATAGCCAACTCTGTGGCTGTTCTATTTGAATTCTTGGCATTTTTATAAGTAGAGCTTTAAAACAGGTTAATTAGAAAAGTTAAGAATTATAGAGGCCATTTTTACTCCCCGAGTTAAAAAATTACCCAAAATAAAAAGTATTTATAAAATGAAAATGAAAAACAAGTCTGGTCTCTGGACCGCGAATAAAGCAGCTTAAACATCTTGAGTAACCATTTAAACAGATACCGTTCTACAAAAGTCCAGGCTGGGAGGTGGGGGTGGGGCAGACGTGGGTGTCTCCTGACTCAGAAAAGCCCCCTCCCCCCTCCCCCCTGGGGGCTGCCTACGTGGAGTTTTGGAACCGCGGTTGTGATTTTCAGAACCTGTCGCAGAATTTACAACTAAGCATTCTTGCTTTCCCGGTTTGTACCTGAATTGTAGAAAGTTCCGGAAAAAGCTGGGACTGATCGATATGACGTTTCACTCCCGTTCCTTCAACATTTAAGGTTCGGCGCTCGGTGGGCAGAGGCCGCCGAACAACAGGGCTACAGGAGCTCTGTACTCTTCCTCTGCAACAGAGGAAGCATTCTGGGTTCAACCGGCTATGGGAGCCCCCTGCTCACCCCCCAGGGCTCCGAACCAGCCCCTGGGAAGGTCGCTCTCAGCGCACAGCACACTCGGGGCACAGGAGACCCCAGGACTCGGATTCCGCCCTCCCCTCCGCGGAGAGAGAATGCGCCACTGGAGGAGCGGGCCCAAGACTACTAAAAGGCGGATTAGCAGCCACGCGAAACTCTCGACCCTACCTCTCTCTCCCGGAAAAACCGGTATGGAGATAACGCACCATTATTTCTCTGCCCAGGGGACCCGGGATACGAGAGCAGGGCTCGGGCGGCCGCGGGGACCAGGGCAGGTGTGTGGAGGGGGTTGGTGGGGATCGGGGCGCAGGAGTGAGGAGGATGAAGGGGGTACCAAATGGGGATCGCCATGGAAACATCAGAGGAGGTGGGAGGGGCGCCCGCAGGGCGGCCTGAGGATTCCGGGGGGCTGAGGGGGACCCCCACCCCCAACATCGGCGGAACACCCCCATCGCCTTACTCCGGTTACTCACTCAAATCGGAAGGGGGACCACGCTGAGGGCTCGAGAACAGGTCACAGAAACGGCAGCGGGAGTCTGGCAACCCGGCGGGGAGCGCCGGTACCTTTTAAAGCCCCCGTGGGTGTGGCCTCTGTGCACCCCGCCCCCACCCCGGTGCGCCCCGCCCCGCCGCACGGTACCTCTTAAAATACAGTGGGTGTGGCCTATGTGCGCCCCGCCCCGCTGCGCCGGGCACCTTTTAAAGCCCCGTGGGCGTGGTCTATGTGCGCCCCGCCCCTGCCCCGCCGCGCCGAGCGGCCTCCAGGGTACAATGCTAGGACTTTGGGGCGTCTGGAGGGAGGGCTGCGCGCGGCGGGGCTCCGCGGTTAGGCCGGACAGACAAAGGCAGAATCCCGCCTTTTCCTACTGCTTCCCGCGCGCCCGGCGTCCCCCGCCGTGCTGGGACCGCTCCGGCCGGTTTCCCCTTCGTCGTAGCCGCTGAAGCCCAGGGTTTCCTGAGGCGCTCAGGAGTTGGGGAAAGGAGACCGCCTCGCCCTGACGCGAGGCGGGACAGTGGGACGGTCCCGTCGGGAAACAGCTCTTGCGACGTGACCTTCCTACCGCGGGCGCCGGTTCTCCTTCAGGACGGAGCACTCCAAGGTCGAGGAGTTTCCAGCAGTAGAAAATCGGCCAGATCGGGGGTTTCCACCGCCCCCTCCCTTGCCTTATCCTTATAAGTAAACTCAAAGTGATCAGCTTCCCCAGTGGACAAGTATCCTCTGGCCCGATTTCCAGCTTCTGGGAATTCACGCAGCCTTCCTGTTCTTAAAGAGCAAAATTTCTCATCTAGACTAAATAAATGACGTTACAGAAAACGCCTCAGTACCCAAGTGTTTTGCTTTTCTCACCGCTGGGGTAACGGTTGCACACACTGCTGTGGGGGTTGGGGGGCAAACCCAGCCAGAAACCCCGGGCGCCAAAGGACCCTGCTGTGTCGGTGTCAGAAAACCCCAAGCGACCTGATACCTGACCGTACAGTCTGCTTTATTGTTTCAGGTGGAAAGAAAAATAAACAATGGCGTCTCTACCTTGTTCAGAGTTCTAGGCCTGCTAGTGACCTCTGTGCCAGCAGCCATGATCCCGGAGAGTTGGTGTTTGGGAAAGTGGAGAACTCCAAAAGGCAGTGACCAAGGCTTTCCCTCAGGTCACAAATGCAATAGCCTCCTCTAGCGCAAAGTTTTTCCAACTCCGCACTGTAGATATTTGGGGTTGCATGATTCGTAGCTATGGGGGCTTGCTGCACATTGTAGAATGCCTCCACCGACATGCCAATAACACCCTTCCTCACACACTGTAATAATCAAAAAGTCCCCAGACAGTGGTAAATGCCCTCTTGGGAAGGGGGCAGAGGGCATTGTTTGAGAACACCACCCTGGTATATATCTGCATGTCAAAGTGCAGAAGTGGCTTATAGTATTGTTTTATTTTATATGCTGGGACCAATCCAGGATAAACCCATTAAAACAGCAGCGTTATTCTCTGTCCACCCAGTACTGTGCAAAAACACATAGTGGTGATTGACATCTCCTGATATTGTCTTGGGAGTCTGAAGTATTCCTGCCTGCTGTGAGTGTTGCTAAATATGGTCAGCCCCTATTTTCATGACATCATCTAATGTAACAGTGACTTGACTCCTGGGGCCAACATGAAAAATCTGTTTTTCAGATTCTATATACCCTTTAGCTCTGCTGCTTAGAGTATTTATTTTTTCTTGCGTTGGTTTATGTCGTGTTTCTAACTGAATGAAGCCATCAGTGAATTTTGATGCCACACTGGTTTTCAGTAAATTGTCCTTTCTCAATTCTTTTGGGTTCTTTTTGTTACCTCCAGGCCTGAGCTGTTTGCTTTCTGATATGCTCATGTCATCCCTAAACTTGTCAGTTACCTCCTAGCATTTGAAGCTGGGGGCTTTGACAGCTCAGCTCGTAAAGAATCCACCCGCAGTGCAGGAGACCTGGGCTCAATGTTGGGAAGCTCCCCTGGAGAAGGGAAAGGCTACCCACTCCAGTATTCTGGCCTGGAGAATTCCACAGACTGTATAGTCCATGGGGTTGCAAAGAGTTGGACATGACTGAGCGACTTTCACTTTGCTTTCTGACCTTAAAAAGTATTTCTGCTATCTGTCTATGTATTTGTCTGAGTGTATTTTACAGTGAATTTGGGGATCAAGTGCAACATTTGATTTTTAATCTACATTTGTACTGAACTATCCACATTTTAAAAATATTTTATTTCTCTTATATTAAACATTTCCTTAAACTGTTGACTCTTTTCAATATAAATTTTAGGAAATTCTTTCCGTTTATTTAGACAGAGTGGCACAAAGGAAAGAGTGTGAGCTTCAGAAACAGAGGTGGTTTCAACATACAGCTCTGACACCTACTAACTTTGTGAGCTTGACCGAATACTTGTCTTCTCTGTATCTGTTTCTTTACCTGTCAAATGATGACAGCACACACCTTGCAGCATTGTTGGGAGAGTTACATCAGATGATGTATGTAAAATGCCAAGTACAGCATGTGGCACCTGGTGAACATTCGGTGAATGATGATAGTTATGTGAAGTAAGGATATCTTGATGTCCTCTTCTGCCTTCAGAAAGAAATAGAAGCCAGGCTTTGCTGATCATTCATCTTATGTTGCCCATGAAGGGTTTGGTAGTAAGAAAGTATGAAGTGTTTTCCAAAACCATTAAGAGACTGCCAGTAGAAAATAAATTGTCAGCCTGGGAAAGAGCTAGTGGGAGAAATGTGCCCTCACGGAGAATAGGCTTTTCTTCACTTCCATATGGTCCTAGTCTGCTGACTCCTTCCGCCTTACTATAAGAGGCAAAACTGAAGGTTAAATGTATCCAGCAGGGTGTTTCTTTTTCCCAGGAAAGGCACATTATACTTGTATAACAGCTCCTTCAGTCTCTGGAACCCATTAACCAATTTTGAATCAAACTCCTTTATCAAGGTCGCTGTCCTAAGGCAAGTTGAACCTAGGTTGCCTTTCTTCATGACCTTGTGCTTCAAGGTCACATTTTTCAAATATTTTTATTCTTTTTATTTTATGCTACTCTTTCTTAACAAAACTCTGAGCCAGATGAGTGTGTGAATATAAACATAAGGCTTTATTTTTTTTTAAGGCAAGGATTCCTTCCCAGAAGCCAGCTAGGTGGAAAGGAATCTTTTAGTATTTATTAAATAAAGGAAAAAATATAGACATTTTCTCATTTTGCTTATCTACCTGCTTAATAATAAAAAAGAAGCAGATGTTCCCACCTCATTTTGTTGCCAAGATTTAGAAGCCATGGTAAGAATTAAAAATTACCCATACTCAAAAATTACCCCAATACTCTGTGAGGCACTGTCTGGCAGAGACTAAATAATGTAAGATTTATACACTTAAAATCTGAAAGGTAGATTAAAATATCATTTTTGACATTTACCATATTTGCTTTTTTTAAAACTTGCTTCACACTCCCCCTTTCTTTAATTTGGTTATTTCTTAACCTTTTCCTTGATGAATACTACAGTATTTCCCTTCAGTGCTATTACCTTCTGTTGCAGCATTATTTAGGTTTTCTTTTCTACAGGAGCATTCTTGCTTTTCTAGCTCTGCTTGTGTGTGTGTGTGTGTGTGTGTGTGTGTGTGCGCGCTCAGTCAGGTCTGACTCTTTGCCACTGTGTGGACTGTAGTTCACCAGGCTCCTCTGGTTTAGACTTTCTTACTGCAGCAGAGTTTTTCTAGCTCTTCTAGTATGAAAAATACCATTAACTTTAGCCTTTGAGTCTGTCCATTTCAACCATCTTAACCCCTTAGATGTCCCATTATAGTGTTCTCCTCTTTCAGGTGGTGACATCACCTTCTCCCTCATTCTAATTCCCGTTTACCAGCCAGCACTGCCTGAGCCTTCCTCCACTTTGCCTCGAATCACCATATTTTCCCCCATGTTTATACTTGAGCACCGAAGAATTGTTGCTTTTAAACTGTGGTGTTGGAGAAGACTCTTGAGAGTCCCTTGGACTGCAAGGAGATCCAACCAGTCCATTCTGAAGGAGATCAGCCCTGGGATTTCTTTGGAAGGAATGATGCTAAAGCTGAAACTCCAGTACTTTGGCCACCTCATGCAAAGAGTTGACTCATTGGAAAAGACTCTGATGCTGGGAGGGATTGAGGGCAGGAGGAGAAAGGGACGACAGATGGCATCACCGACTCGATGGACGTGAGTCTGAGTGAACTCCGGGAGTCGGTGATGGACAGGGAGGCCTGGCGTGCTGCGATTCACGGGGTCGCAAAGAGTTGGACACAACTGAGCGACTGAACTGAATCTCAGAAGAACAGGTGCTTCTCCCACCTAATCAAGAATAGCCATTCTGCCTGAGCTTTTCATTCTTTGGCATGCTTATATTACTTTGCTCTTCAATTTCTCTATTTCTACTGCTTCCTTCCCTTTCTATCAATAATGACAAAAATGCTCTCTACTCCATTTTTGAAAGTTGACAGAAACTTCCCTGAGTTTTGTAGTAGGTTTTGGTGGCTGTCTCACTAGCAGTCATTCCCCTTTACCCAGAGGCCCAGGTTTCTGTTTGGAGGTCCCTGTGCTTTCAGGAAACAGCCTCCATAGCCCTGACTTGGGGTGGAGCTCTGGAACCAATCTAAGCCTTCCAACGCCTGGTTTGCATGGCAAGTCACGTGACCTCAGCCCATCCAGTCAGAGGGAGCCTCTGAACTCTGTTGGGATGTTGAGAGGGAGCCATGCTCTTCAGTCTGGAAAGCTCTATGCACATACATGGGGCCTAGAGTTTCTACAGTCTTATTTTGCTTGTAGGAAACCAGCATGAGGATGATTCAACATAAAGAGAATCAGAGAAATAGAGCCAGAGCTCTGAACAAACGACTCACAAAGTTTGTCTACCTGCAGAGTCTTTGCATTTGGGGAACAAATAAATTCCCATTGATGTTTATTTCACTTTGAGGTGGGACTTCTGTAACTTGCAGTTAAGACTCTCAACTGATTGTGGTGGTTTTAAACTATGTCCACATATTCTTTGGTTTTTCATTCGGTGGCATTTAATTTCCCCTCTCCTTGAGTGTGTGGTGGTTTTAGTGACTCACTTCCAGAAAATAGCATAAAGTCTATGATTCTCAGCCTACATCCAAAAAGGCATTGTAATTTCCTCCTATGTCCTACCACTCCTGTCCCCCTCTCTCTGCATCTCTGTCTCTGTCAGATGGATCCTTGCTCTGCGGAAGCCAGCAGCCATGTCAGGAGGACACGCAAGCTGCCCGTGGAGGGCCCACATGGTGCAGAACAGAGGCCTACCGCCAACAGACTCCAAGGAGTTGAAGCCTTTTGCCAACAAAAACATGAGTGAGCTTGGAAGGAGATTCTACAGTCTGTCAAGCTTGAAATGACTCCAGCCCTTGTTGCAACTTTGACAGCACCCTCTTGAGAGACCCTGAGCCTCTCACTGTGGTCACGGAGAGTCCCTGATTGCCAAACCAGTTGCCATCTTTCAGTGCTTACCCTGTTTGACCTCTTGGTTATGAGACAATGTTGAATGAATATGTGATTGTGTGTACACTCACAGAATGGAATTTTCCAAGAAAGGTCACAGTTCTAAAGTTTCACACAAATGTTAACGTCTGTCTTAAGAGCCTGTTTTGGTGGAAATGGGAATGAATTCTCAAAGCCACAACCACTAGGAAACCTATTCCTTTCTCCCCAAAAGAATTATCTCATGCTTGATAAGAAATACTAGATAATTTCAGAAAAATAAAATGTGTATATATCTATATATATATATTCCAACTTTCATAAAACTTTTTCTCTTGCTACAGATTGTATAAAAGTAAGTGTATATTTATCCAGTAAATTTCAACAAAAAGTTTTAGAATCTGCAGTGGTGCTTACCAAAGTATTTTGATTTTTTCCCCTTCTGTTCAGAAAAAGACTAAGTAGAAAATTAGTCTAGTTTGGGATTTAAGAATCAGCATTTGGGTATATATTTCATTTCAAATATCGTTAAACAAGATTTCCATATGTATTTTTATCATTGAATAAAGCTTTAGAGAAAGCCTCATAAAAACGTCCAGCTAAAACGTCATATATATGTACATACGTAATGCTTCTCTGGGAAATGATGTAAGGAAAGTTAACAGGATTTTGGAAACAATGCACAACACTATAATTGACCGGCGCTTACTTACTTACTTACAGCATATGCCTGCCAGGACTTCTGTGTAACCTGCACATAAGGGATTAAATGTCATTTGTAAAATGAACCGTTTCTTGCAAAACAAAAATTGTCATGTTCCTGCAACTCTCACCTCGTAAGAAAAACATTGAGCTATAGAAAAAAGGTTAATACCTAAAAACACCCCAACTCCTATAAATTCTGTATTTATATGTCTATAGGGAAAGCTGACTTAGCTTTTACTTTAAATATTATTGACTCACACCATTCCAAAGATTGTCGGAATACCTAATTTCCATTCCTAATTCTTAAATAATGTCATATGTTCAAAGACCCAAGCTTTAATTTATTTGTCCCTGTGTTCACTTAGTGGAAGACTTGTAAGGCTGCAGCAGAAACAAACTCCACTGACCTGTTAATGGCTGGGTATGAGCTCAGATATGTATGTTTATATGGACTTAAGAAACCATCTAAATCCTTTATTAAATGGCAGTGGGCTACCCTGGAGTGATCTTACTCTTCTGTTCAAATTCAGCTATAAAATCATAAGTAGGAAAGGGCCAACATATACTCCATTGGCTGGTCTTCAGGTTAACAGCATATATTGCAACCCAATAAAAATAACTATTTATTGTGTGTGCTCAGTCACTCATTTGTGTCCGACTCTTTGTGACCCTTCCAGGCTCCTCTGTCCCTGGGATTTTTCTGGCAAAAATACTGGAGTGGTTTGCCATTTCCTCCTCCAGGGGATCTTCCCAACCCAGGGATCGAACTGGAGTCTCCTGCATTGGCAGGTGGATTTTTTACCACTGAGCCACCTGAGAATGTCCCTTACATGTCAAACATTACAGAAATATTTCTTCTGGTCCAAAGAACAGCCTTGTAAAAGCCATTATCTTTCTTTGCACTTTGCAACTAAGTAAAGTGAGAGACTTGTGGAAATTGAATAACTTTTCCCACAGTCACATAGCTAGTAAGCAGCAGAGCTGGGATTCAAATCCAGTCTGGATCCAAAGCTCTTTCCATTACCAAAGGGAGCCTTTCGACAATGATTCTTTGCTGTCATAAGAGAAGAGTGAAAAGAAGTGTCCCTCTTTGACAGCATTACACACCACTAGCTCCCTGGGAGCAAGTCTTCATTCATACAAACCAAACAGAACCCTCTGTTGCCTGAGGAGATGCTCCACCCCATAGCCAACTGCAATGAAGTCTACAGTGTTGGGTCATGGCACCATGACTACGTCAGCAGGTCTTCACCCAGGGGAGCAGCTCTGGGGATGGGCCTGCCCTGGGGGATGGAGGTGGATGGAAAGAAGAGGCAACACATTAAAAAGACATCCCACTGTGGCTCTTTCTTGGGCTAAAGCCTCCCAGATGATGAATGAGTGTGGTATGCAACACAAAACACTGAAGTTTAACTTGGAGCACTGCCATTTTTGTCCATCTTCTCACTGGGACGCAAGCATGGAGTAAATTCCTTATATGGAATGAGGATAAGGAGATTTACATGTGGTCTTGCCTCCACCGCACTCCATCTGGGGAAACGGGTGAGTTATTTAACTTCTTTGAGTATATTTTCCTAAGTCTAATTGATTGCTCGGTTCCCACTGAACTCTAGAATTCTCTGATTCTTCTAGTGGCAGTTATAGAATATTTCTTGACTTGTATTTTTTGATGTGAAAAGGCGTTCACAGGTATTCATTAGGGTTCTTAGTTGCAGACCACAGAATTTCTGAGAGGAGCAGAGTTGCAAGTGTTGCTACAGAGCCCAGAACAATAGCTGAGCCCAGCACAGTGTGAAAGGAGACGCCGTGTCTGCCCATGCTCTCCTCTCAATGGCTCTCATCCTAGAGACTGACAGTAAACTTTCCGTCTCAGCTACCAGTCGATCTGCCATCCCTGAGCATGATCGTCACTTCATGTCACTCACGTGCCTTCCAAATCTGGCTCAGGGAATGTATCTTCCATCTGGGTTTGGTGGAAACTCAGTTATGTGTGGAAGCCAGGCTGCAAGGGAGTCTTGGAAATGTTTGGCTTTCTAGCCTTTGGGCTTCTCAGGTGGTACAGTGGTAAAGAATCCGCCTGCAATGTGGGAGACCCAGGTTTGATCCTTGGGTAAGGATCCTCTGGAGAAGGGAATGGCTACCCACTCCAGTATTCTTGCCTGGAGAATCCCATGGGCAGAGGAGCCTGGCGGGCTACAGCCCATGGGGTCACAAATAGTCGGACACGACTGAGTGACTAACAGTGCTACTACTACTAGTCTCTGGAGGATGGAGGCTGTGTTAGAACTTGAGTGGGTGTCGAGTGAGCCTGTGTGTAGTGCCTGGCTCGGCCTGTTACACGACTGAGTGCAAAAGGAGGAGAAAAAAGCATGCACATACCGTGAGCCCTTTAAATAGCTATGGTAAAAATACCATACCAAAAAGTCTGAAGCGGTATGCACCAAAGTTTTGGTAGTATTTTGCTTTGATCAGAAATATTACTGTGTTTTTACTGTCTTTTCATTTCTCTGAATTGGCTGATATTTCTACCAAGAATGAGTACTTCTTGTGTTTTTTCTTAAAAGAATGATGCTTATTGTTTATATTCTTTTGATTCTATGTGACATAGAGGTGGTATCCTTTTTGTGTCCTGTAGACATGGGTCTTCAGGATATTGACCACTGAATTAGACCTGGGAGATGACTTTGAAAGGCATGTAAATCATTATTCAAAATTAGGTCATGTTATCAAATTCCTAGCTAACTGAACATTTGTTAATAAAGACTCAAGTTCAGTTCAGTTTAGTCGCTCAGTCGTGTCCAACTCTTATGCGACCCCATGAATTGCAGCACGCCAGGCCTCCCTGTCCATCACCAACTCCTGGAGTTCAGTCAGACTCACGTCCATCAAGTCTGTGTTGCCATCCAGCCATCTCATCCTCTATCATGGGATAGATATTTCTCCTGCCCCCAATCCCTCCCAGCATCAGAGACTTTTCCAATGAGTCAACTTTGCATGAGGTGGCCAAAGTACTGGAGTTTCAGCTTTAGCATGATTCCTTCCAAAGAACACCCAGGGCTGATCTCCTTTAAAATGGACTAGTTGGATCTCCTAGCAGTCCAAGGGACTCTCAGGAGTCTTCTCCAACACCACAGTTCAAAAGCATCAATTCTTCGTCGCTCGGCTTTCTTCACAGTCCAAATCTCACATCCATACATGACCAGTGGAAAAACCATAGCCTTGACTAGACAGACCTTTGTTGGCAAAGTAACGTCTCTGCTTTTGAATATTCTATCGAGGTTGGTCATAAGTTTCCTTCCAAGGAGTAAGCGTCTTTTGATTTCATGGCTGCAGTCACCATCTGCAGTGATTTTGGAGCCCCCAAAAATAAAGTCTGACACTGTTTCCACTGTTTCCCCATCTATTTGCCATGAAGTGATGGGACCAGATGCCATGATCTTCATTTTCTGAATGTTGAGCTTTAAGCCAACATTTTCACTCTCCTCTTTCACTTTCATCAAGAGGCTTTTTAGTTGCTCTTCACTTTCTGCCATAAGGGTGGTGTCATCTGCATGTCTGAGGTTGTTGATATTTCTCTCAGCAATCTTGATTCCAGCTTGTGCTTCTTCCAGCCCAGCGTTTCTCATGATGTACTCTGCATGTAAGTTAAATAAGCAGAGTGACAATATACAGCCTTGACATACTCCTTTTCCTATTTGGAACCAGTTTGTTGTTCCATGTCCAGTTCTAACTGTTGCTTCCTGACCTGCATACAGGTTTCTCAAGAGGCAGGTCAGGTGGTCTGGTATTCCCATCTCTTTCAGAATTTTCCACAGTTTATTGTGATCCACATAGTCGAAGGCTTTGGCACAGTCAATAAAGCAGAAATAGATGTTTTTCTGGAACTCTCTTGCTTTTTCCATGATCCAGTGGATGTTGGCAATTTGACCTCTTGTTCCTCTGCCTTTTCTAAATCCAGCTTGAACATCTGGAATTTCAAGGTTCATGTATTGCTGAAGCCTGGCTTGGAGAATTTTGAGCATTACTTTACTAGCATGTGAGATGAATGCAATTGTGTGGTAGTTTGGGCATTCTTTGGCATTGCCTTTCTTTGGGATTGGAATGAAAACTGACCTTTTCCAGTCCTGTGGCCACTGTTGAGTTTTCCAAACTTGCTGGCATATTGAGTGCAGCACTTTCACAGCATCATCTTTCGGGATTTGAAATAGCTCCACTGGAATTCCATCACCTCCACTAGCTTTGTTCGTAGTGATGCTTTCTAAGGCCCACTTGACTTCACATCCAGGATGTCTGGCTCTAGGTGAGTGATCATACCATTGTTATTATCTTGGTTGTGAAGATCTTTTTTGTACAGTTCTTCTGTGTATTCTTGCCACCTCTTCTTAATATCTTTTGCTTCTGTTAGGTCCATACCATTTCTGTTCTTTATCGAGCCCATCTTTGCATGAAATGTTCCCTTGGTATCTCTAATTTTCTTGAAGAGATCTCTAGTCTTCCCATTCTGTTGTTTTCCTCTATTTCTTTGCATTGATCACTGAGGAAGGCTTTCTTATCTCTCCTTGCTATTCTTTGAACTCTGCATTCAGATGTTTATATCTTTCCTTTTCTTCTTTGCTTTTCACTTCTCTTCTTTTCACAGCTATTTTTAAGGCCTCCCCAGACAGCCATTTTGCTTTTTTCCATTTCTTTTTCTTGGGGATGGTCTTGATCCCTGTCTCCTGTACAGTGTCACAAACCTCCGTCCATAGTTCATCAGGCACTCTATCTATCAGATCTAGTCCCTTGAATCTATTCCTCACTTCCACTGTATAATCATAAGGGATTTGATTTAGGTCATACCTGAATGGTCTAGCGATTTTCCCTACTTTCTTCAATTTGAGTCTGAATTTGGTGATAAGGAGTTCATTATCTGAGCCACAGTCAGCTCCTGGTCTTGTTTTTGCTGACTGTAGAGCTTTTCCATCCTTGGCTGCAAAGAATATAATCAATCTGATTTCGGTGTTGACCATCTGGTGATGTCCATGTGTAGAGTCTTCTCTTGTGTTGTTGGAAGAGGGTGTTTGCTATGACCAATGTGTTCTCTTGGCAAAACTCTATGAGCCTTTGCCCTGCTTCATTCTGTATTCCAAGGCCAAATTTGCCTGTTACTCCAGGTGTTTCTTGACTTCCTACTTTTGCATCCAGTCCCCTAAAATGAAAAGGACATCTTTTTTGGGTGTTCTAAAAGGCCTTGTAGGTCTTCATAGAACCGTTCAACTTCAGCTTCTTCAGTGTTACTGGTTGGGGCCTAGACTTGGATTACTGTGATATTGAATGGTTTGCCTTGGAAACAAACAGAGATCATTCTGTCGTTTTTGAGATTGCATCCAAGTACTGCATTTTGGACTCTTTTGTTGACCATGATGGCTACTCCATTTCTTCTAAGGGATTCCTGCCGCAGTAGTAGATATAATGGTCATCTGAGTTAAATTCACCCATTCCAGTCTATTTTAGTTTACTGATTCCTAGAATGTCAACATTCACCCTTGCCATCTCTTGTTTGACCACTTCCAATTTGCCTTGATTCATGGACCTGACATTCCAGGTTCCTATGCAATATTGCTCTTTACAGCATCAGATCTTGCTTCTATCACCAGTCACATCCACAACTGGGTACTGTTTTTGCTTTGGCTCCATCCCTTCATCCTTTCTGGAGTTATTTCTCCACTGATCTCAAGTAGCATATTGGGCACCTACTGACCTGGGGAGTTCCTCTTTCAGTATCCTATCCTTTTGCCTTTTCATACTGTTCATGGGGTTCTCAAGACAAGAATACTGAAGTGGCTTGCCATTCCCTTCTCCAGTGGACCACATTCTGTCAGACCTCTCCACCATGACCCACCCATCTTGGGTGCCCCACAGGGCATGGCTTAGCTTCATTGACTTAGACAAGGCTGTGGTTCCGTGTGATTAGATTGACTAGTTTTCTGTGATTATGGTTTCAGTGTGTCTTCCCTCTGATGCCCTCTTGCAACATCTACTGTCTTACTTGGGTTTCTCTTACTTTGGACATGGGATATCTCTTCACAGCTGCTCCAGCAAAGTGCAGCCACTGCTCCTTACTTGGATGAGGGGTATCTCCTCACCACTTCCCCTCCTGACCTTGAACATGAAATAGCTCCTCTAGGCCCTCCTGCACCCATGTAGCCACCCTCCTTGGATGTGGGGTTGTTCCTCTCAGCCACTGCCCCTCAAAGACAATATAATAATGATAGGAAATCAAAAGTGGGATCTCAAGAAGGTTTATCATTTGGAGTTGTTTTTTTTTTTTTTTTTGGTCCTCATATCACACTGTCATTGCCATTTTTCATTGCCATGTATCATATCTTTCATTGCCATTCTGCAAATGATAATTTTTCTTACGAAGCGATATCTTCATAAGAAGATATCACTTTATAGGAACATATCACTTTATAAGAACACTGCATTGTTGTAGAACCTTGCATTATTGTTATCTGTGCATCAACAAGAACACAGTGTTGTTAACAAGCAAAGATAAATGTGAACTACAAATCTTTTGCACGAGGATCCCACAGGTGTATATATAGGAATGGTGGCAAGAGTATGGAAGATAAAACTGAGAAAGGCAGTAGAGGCTGGACCATGTGGGTTTCTGAATGCTCTGTTAAGCAATACAGAGAATGACCTGGTGGTCCAGTGGTTAGGACTCTGAGCTTCCACTGCAGGGAGTTCAGGGTCAGATCCCAGGTCAGGGAATTAAGATCCCACAAGCGATATGGTACAGCCAAAAAAAAAAAAAAATCAGACTCAATTCAGATCTTATCCCCTCTATTTCCCTCAATGGATGCTGAGTTTTTTCAATCAGTAAATGTTAAAATATACTCAATATAAAACTCAACGCCCGACTTTGACCTTAAAACAATAATTATAAGATTTTAAAAGCAATAACTGTGATTCATAAAAACTTGCTTAAATAATTTCATTGATTAAATGCCACAGAGAGTGCTGTGAACTATTGAGGTGTTAGATATCTACAGTGCTTGTCTTCTAAAAATACTCAGTTTGATTTAATGTAGTTAATCTAGTTTTTTAAAAACAGCTTCTGTATGCAAGACACTTTGTTAGCCTGTGGGAGATATAGTATTTAAAGGTCTCTGTTCTCAAACAGTTTTGCAGGTTACGAGAGCCAAGACAGTCACAAAACCTCGCAGTAAAGAGCATAGTATGAGACACATTACGATACAGGAACACAGGGCCCAGGTGGGGAGCAGTTGCTTCCCCTGCATTCTGGCCCGCCAAGCAAGTGGACACAGCAGCGTTCTCCAGGTTTGGAGAAGGTTCCCGACTAAAGACACACTGCTACCAGCAGTCGGAAATCCACTTGTCAACACTGAGGGTAAAGCACGAGGTGTGTGGGTAAGGGTCCCCAGCATCTTCTAGGAGGTTGATTCTGAGGGAGGGGGGATGCAGGAGCCTTGCTACCTGAGGGGGATGTGCGCTTCAGCTGAGCCCTAAAGAGGCAGGGCATCTACAGATGCGGGCAGGGGAGAGTTAGAGCATACACCTCGACAAGGCAAAGTCCAGGGTACTTTAATGGCTCATTGGTATAACTCTCCCCTATTTGTTTTTGTCCTCTGACACTGTTTCTTATTTTTATTACTGCCTAGTATTTCATTGTGTTAACTCTTTGCTTCACTCAGTTCTCTATATTTAAATACCTAAGTTGTTTTTAAGCTTTATTATAAGGGATACTCATTTAATCAATTAAAGTATATTCCACAAATACAGTGATGGATCAAATATCTTCCCTTACGGAGTTGACATGTTAGTGAGGGAGCCTATAGGAACACAGCTGTGGTCAATCAGTCAGGCTGCAGTATCCAAACGTCTTCCGCCCTTGAGGTCCCTGCAGGCAGGGCACTGGTTTCTTTATACTTAAAACTCCTATAACTATCATACCACCTAGTCCTTAGTACTGGTAACGTTGGTTAAGTTAATGGAGAAAAGCCCTAAGTAGAGTATGAAAGGGGTAAGAGGAACGTGAATTTAAGTTTTTATGAAAGAACCATTGTGATTAGCAGCATTTTTTTCCCCTCTACAACTTTCTTTATGTCCTGAGGCATGAAATTTATTTCTCAGGCTTCTGTAGGGTCTTTAGCATAGGATGAAACATATTCCATTTCCTTGAGATATAGTCAGCTAAGGTCATATCTCCCTTACTGACATAATGTACAGAATAAAATTCCTCTTTAAATTCTAGAAGCCAACTTCATTATGTATGAGTGTCTTCACCTCCTGTGGCTTCACAGAAACACCTGCCCAGGCTTTTTGGCTTTCTCTTGAGTTATATTCCGGTCAGCAATTGTTTGTGTAACATTTTATCTTGCTAGGTTTTTTCTCTCATTAAAGTGACTCAGGAATCATTCTTGTTGGTTTCCGAGTAGGTTACAGGATGAGCTTATTTGCATACAGAGCTAAGTCCCCAACAAATTTAGGAGATGGCCTTTAAAATTTATCCCCAAACTTCTATTTCATTGCTAAGATGCCCTTTTTAATATCACTTCCAACACTCCCAACTCCTTTTTTTTTTTCTCTTTCACCAAAATTTTGCCCTTTTTTTTTCAGGGTCATTTTCACAAAGGAAACAAATTGTTATTACTACAAAAGCTACTGAGTGATGAGCAGCAAAGCAAATTAGGGTATGGATTATGGGCAGTGGGTTGGGTTCATTCATTAGCTGAGTGACTCACTTCCTGGGAATGGACACTTACTCCAGCAGAACCACAAATAATTACAGCAATGAAATATCTTCTGACAAATAGCTAACATTAATAATAAACTTACAAAAGCCAAGGGTCTGCTCCAGTATTTCCCAAACTAGCTTCCAAGGAGCAATAAAGTTTCTCAAGTTACTAATACATGTTTTGCAAAATAAATGACTCTGTGGTCAAATCAGTTTGGAAAACACTTCTTATTCTTATCTTCCCCTTGGAAGGTTCATAAAATACATTAACATGTTATAGGTCCCTAACCTTATTTGACTATAAACATCTTTCACACACAGCACCTATTAACAGCTCAAATGAAGAATGACCAATGTGTGTGTGCTCAGTCGTGTCTGACTCTTTGGGACCCCATAGACTGTAGCCTGCTAGGCTCCTCTGTCCATGGGATTTCCCAGGCAAGAATACCAGAGTGGGTTGCCATTTTCTTCTCCAGGAATCTTCCCAACCCAGGGATCAAACCCCTGTCGCTTTTGTCTCCTGCCCTGGCAGGCAGATTCTTCACCACTGTACCACCTGAGTAGTAATGGTCTAAGAAATATCACTTGGGAAAGATTCACCTACATGGTTTCTATGGAGTTTATTACCTGGATTTACCATATAAAAGGGCACAAACAGGTCTGTAGTTCTTGTACATGTCTTCCAATGGATTCAAACACTGTATAAGGACCTTGATTGCATTTCTGTGACTGACAGGTTTTGTTTTGATTATCAATGTGATTTACATCGTATTGCTGATTTGTAGATAAACATCATCTGGGATTTAGTTGAATAGTATAACACAGCTGTTCTCAAAGCGTGATCCCTGAACCAGAGGTTTCAGGATTATCGGAGAATTTTTTAGAGATGCGAATTCTCAGGTCCCATACCTACTGATCTAGGAGCTCAAGGGGAGGGTCCAACAATCTGTGTTTTAACGTGTATTTTAATGTACTCGATTGCTCAGTCATGTCTGACTCTTTGTGACCCTAATGGACTGTAGCCCGCCAGGCTCCTCTGTCACAGGAGTTCTCCAGGCAAGAATACTGGAGTGGTTTGCCATTCCTTTCTTCAGGGGATCTTCCCCACCAAGGGATCAAACCCATGTCTCTTATGTCTCCTGCATCTGTACCACTGTGCCCTGTGTTTTAATAAGCCTCCCAGTTAACGCTTGCATACAGAAGTTTGAGAATCACCAGTTTCACACAGTTTAAAACTTCTGCTTTCAGCTTGTAACACGGAACGGGGACCGGATTTATCTATCCTCTTACCTGAAAAAAAAAAAAAAAAGGAAAGACTGGACGAAATGCATGAAAAAATGGTTTTCAGACATTGGACATCAGGCAGCTCAAGACACCATCCATCCTGAGAAGTGGAAAACAAATAAAATGATCCCTACAACTGTTCCAGCTTAGCATGGAGAGAGAGTTTCTCGGTGAAAGGAAGAGGAGGGACCCCAGGAAGGGCCTGCTTCTCTCACTGAGTAATGGAGATGGAGTTGAGAGTCCAGGGAGACCAAGGTGCCTAGGACTTTCCTAGCAGAACAGCAGATAAGAGAAAACTGCACAGAAAGAAAAGTCTAGAGAACTGCAGATGCTCCTCCTGAAATCTTCAGCTAATACTGACCAAAGCAAGAGTGTGAGGGAAAAAATTAGTAGAACATTGGTGAGCTTCAGGACAACCTTGAGTGATCAAATACAATACTGAGAGTCCCTGAAAGAGAAGGGCAGAAAGAATATTTTAAAATATTCACCAGAAATTTTCCAAATTTCATGAAAACTATGAATCTATAAATCCAAGAAATTCAACAAACTCAAAGAATAAGAACCATGAAAACTATACCAAGGCATATTGTAACCAAATTATTTGAAATTAATGATGATGAAAAACATCTTAAAAGCAGAGGGGAAACATCACAGTCTAAGCAGAGGGGAAACAAAAGGAAGAATGATCACAGATTTCTTATGGAAAGCAATGCAAGCCACAAGATGGTGGATCGACATCTTTAAAGTACTGAAAGAAAAGAAAAAAAAAAAAAAATCTGCCAAGCTAGAATTCAAAAACAAACAAACAAAAAATCTTTCAAAAAGGAAGGTTAAATAAAGTTACTTTCAGGCATATAAAAGCTGAAAGAGTTCATCACAGCAGACTTGAACCAAAAGAAATGTTAAAAAAACTTCTTCAAACAGAAGGAAAATGATACTAAAAGGAAATCTGGAGCTACTTAAAGGAATGAAGAGCTCTAGAAACAGTACCTAGGTAAGTAGAAAAGACCATTTTTTCCTTATTTTGAAAATCTGTCTAAAAGATCATCAGTTGCTTGACAAGAAAACAGTGCAATGCATATGATGTATTATAGGGCTTATAGAGTAAGTAGAAGTAACATTATGACAACAGCATACACAGAGGTGGGAAAAGGAAGTGTCTTATTGCAAGGTTTTTATACTCTGAAGCGGTGCATTATTTCTTGAAAGTTGACTGTGATAGACATATACCGTAAACCCTAAAGCAACAAAAGGAAATAACCTTAACAAATTACCAAAGGAAATAAAATGGAACCATAAAAACACTCAACCCCAAAGAAAGTAGAAAAATATGTTTTAAAAAAGGAACAAAGAATAGATAAGTCAACTAGATTGCAAGATGGTAGACTTAAACCCATCCATATTTGTAAACACTTGGGCAAATAAACCAAGTTTTTTTGCCCCCTGTACTCTTCAGCAAATAAACAAGTTAACTTTTTATCCCCTATTAGCATTGAATTTCTTTCCAAAAGCAGTGCAGTGAAAGATTAGAAACTTGAACTAATCATAACAGCAAAATGATCTTGGCAGCGATTCCTCTTCTGACTTAGCCTATCACAGAAAGATGACTAACAAGTTCAGCCAAGAGACACTGAGCTGAAGGCACTTTTCATTTCTTTCTTCTCAGAGCGCTTACATAACTCAGATCGCTAGAGCGTAGCAACCCAGGCACAGAGTATTCAAAAAGGGATTTCTTTCTTCCAAGCCTGGGGCTTAGCAACACTATTAAAAGTACTCTCCTTTGTCTGCCTGAGACCCAAGGACACTCGCAGACCTTTCGGGCCACTCCTGTTGGGTCCTTGGTGTTGCTCCTTTGCCGTCCACTGCTTGGGGATTGCCTGGATATGGCCCTTGGGCTCATCCCGTGTCCTGCTCCCTCATCAGAACACTCCTGCTGCGTTTCAGTTCTACCTTCCCCAGGCTTATCCTGTCCCATGATGAGTTCCTTTCCAGAACACTGTCTCACCTGCTGAACTCGTTCACTTAGTTCATTCGTGTTCATTCTTTAGATCTTAATCCATAAATCCTCCACTGTGTCCTCTACCTGCTTTCCAGATTCTTGACACAGTTTGAAATTATGTACTGTGGAATGTGATTATTTGGATGGCAGAGACAGAAGACAAGACATGAAAAGTGCTCATATTCGCTTCTTCAGCTGAAAATAGCCCAATCTTTTCATCGCTAATGGGTTCATCCCTCCCCCCATCCCCCACTTTGTAATGGTATCCTGACATTTATTATGCAGATGAGGGTGATCAGTGGAGAGAAAACTTGAGAAACAGGTAAGCCTGGAAGATCTAGGCTGGGGGTGGAAAGTACTAGAGGAGAGGGGAAAGTGGATCCAGACAAAGCGAGCTGAGGCTGGAAAACTGAGGGATGGGTTGCAGGGGCATGAGTTCGGGTTGAGAGGACTTTGGGGAGGAGCTGGAGAGCAGGGCTGCCGAGAGGCAGTGGGGTGATGTTGGATATGAGACACAGGGAGAGGGGAGGGAGAAGGGATCGTCAGGGTGTGCGTCAGGACTGCGAATCGAATCACACTGGGCAAGCTTTAATAGGCACCAGGCAACCCACTCCAGTGTTCTTGCCTGGAGAATCCCAGGGACAGCGGAGCCTAGTGGGCTGCCATTGATGGGGTCGCACAGAGTCAGACACGACTGAAGCGACTTAGCAGCAGCAGCAGTAAGGATAGAAGCCGCTTTTGGTGGAATTTTGGCTGCTGTGTTTGTCCCCAGGAGTAGGACGGCACATGGAGATTAGACTGGATGGGAAACTGCCGTGGAGCGTGGCTAGAGGGCTTTGGCCGCCAGGGTCCAGACTCCCTGGGGTAAGGCAGCCCCATTTTCCGTGCGGGCCTGACCCACCTTTCCTCTCTCACGGTGCAGCCCAGCCCCACCTCTAAGGCCTCACGTGTGACGCTGGTGTCACACCCCATGTGCCCTGACCAGGAGCCACTTAGGGAAGGTGGCCTAGTGAGCTTCATGCCCAGGGTATTTGTTGCAAGAGGAGAAACATTCTTCTTTTTTACTGGTGGATTTCAGTGTGAGGATGAAACCAAACACAGGTTAAAGCAGGGCTGAAATAAGGGGAGGTACCAGGTACCAGTCTTATTTTATGAGCCCCTATACCAACCCCACCTCAACTAGCCTTTGGTTTGTATATTACATGAATCAATAAACACCTTTTTTTTGCTTATGCCAGTGTGAGTTGGGTTTTTGGCTACTTGGAGTCGAAAGGGTTCTAAATTATATAATACTTGACTTGTATTACATCTGATTCAGGCCTATCTCCATGACTAAAGTTCACAGGGACAAAGTTTGTGTCTTTTTTGTTGTCGTTGTTGTTATCTATTCTATTCCCAACCTTGTACAGTGTCTGGAATGTTTGTTGCATAAACCATTCTTTAAATGCCTCCTGTTTAAACACATTGCTTTGTGACTGGTTATTGTCTGTTTCCCTGCTAAATTTTAAACTCTCTGAGGACCAGGAATTTTGTTTGTTTCACTTGTCTTGAGCTCCCAGCCTAATGCACAAGGCTTGGAATATACTAGGTACTTCATGAATATTGGCAGAGTGAATAAACAAAATATGGGGAAAATATGAAGTCAAACCAGAGTAAGGCCCATCATGAAAAGGCCGATTTACTCAGATTTTAGAAATTGATTTCCCGGATATAAGTATTGAATGCCTATGAAGTGAAACCTTGATACTTATGACAGATTTGGAAAACTGGGAATGAATCAATCTAACTAATATTCTTTCTTCTCCCTTATTTTATATCATCAGAAGAAACGATGACTTTTGTCTTGCTAAACCATTATGTTTCTGTGACCTAAGAAGGCCTAAGCAGATGTATGAGACTTAAAAAAAAAAAGTGGTTAATATATGATTATCATGTAATTTATAATTTGTAGTGTCTGGAGGAAAACAACTGGTCACTATGGTAGTTACAATATCAGACATTAAGGCAAAAATTCAAGCTTCATCAGCTCTTCTAGATCATTTGAAATTCTAAATAATAAAAGACAAAGCCATAACTATTCACTAAAGGCCCTAGAAAGCCCACAAGGGATTCCAGTCCCCGCACATGGACCCATAGAAGCAATAAGTCTATTCTGAGAACAGGAAGAAAACTTTTTCATCATTTCCTCTCCCTGTATGATTCAACAAAGAAAATGGAGTTTTCTGGAAAGAAACCTGGGTGGTGTGAGTTCCCTAAGCTGTCTTTAGTGATGGGGAGAAAAGGCTGCGATTCCAGGAAGACAGGGTTTGGGCCCGGCTATCATTTTGTTGGGGCAGTGCTGGTGAACAAGCTCCTGATATGTATGTCTTTTCATCAGCAAGACCAAACCCAAACTAAACCCAAACCTCTGAACCAGAGAACAATAGAGGACAAAACTTTGCTAGTTTGTGGTACTTTTCTCTCATCTGTGTTTCCCCCTTGTTAAATGAAATGGCCCATTAAGTTCATAAATTTGAGCACACCATGCACAAAATCTCAGATTTCTTAGGTTGATTTTATCAACTAAGTAATGCAGAATGTTCTTAGAGATCACAGGAGTCAACCTGCATTCTAATGTGCTCTAGAGAATAAAAAAAATTTAAAACAAGAGCTTCAGCTTTAATGAACTCATGATTAGAAACAGGTTTGAAAGAAACAATTAATATTCATTGTGGGGCTTCCCTGGTGGCCCAGTGGTAAAGAATCTGCCTGCCAGATCAGGGAACACACATTCAATCCCTAACCTGGAGAGATCCTGCATGTCACAGAGCAACTAAGTCCATGCTCTGCAACTACTGAGCCTCTGTTCCAGAACCTGGGAGCTGAAACTCTGGAGCTATAAAGATCCAGCACAGGCATAAATAAATAAGTGAAATCATAAAAAAGATATTCACTGTGGTGAGTTATAGGGAAAAAGGACTGAACTCAGAAAGAAAGCATTTTCCTTCTTTATGTTGATTTTAGAGTGAGGATTTGAGAATTCATACAACATGGAGAGAAGTCAGTGCTTCTTGACATCTGGACAAAAGAAATGAGTGGCATTCAGCTACATCCAGCTTGATTCTTCCTCCACAGGAATCAGTTATGAATCTGTAAAGTAACTCTTTTGGCTAGGCAACAGGAAAAGTGTGTTGAGATTAGATCAATAGTGCAGTGATGTAGTGGATAGCCTACTATAGCATTATAGTATAAATACCTGCTCTAGAGTATACTTCTTCATAATGGTATTTACTATAATGGGATTTTATTTCTACTATTAAACTGATAGAGTATTGCTTATTTTAATATTACTTTATTTCCTAAATAGCTAGTATGACATGAATACATAGTATTTGAACCAGATATATCATAGGTAAAGAATGGAAAAGAAATGCAAAAAAGCAAAATGGCTGTCTAGGGAGGCCTTACAAATAGCTGTGAAAAGAAGAGAAGAAGAGAAGCGAAAGCAAAGGAGAAATGGAAAGATATAAACATCTGAATGCAGAGTTCCAAAGAATAGCAAGGAGAGATAAGAAAGACTTCCTCAGCGATCAATGCAAAGAAATAGAGGAAAAGAACAGAATGGGAAAGACTAGAGATCTCTTCAAGAAAATTAGAGATACCAAGGGAACATTTCATGCAAAGATGGGCTTGATAAAAGACAGAAATGGTATGGACCTAACAGAAGCAGAAGCTATTAAAAAGAGGTGGCAAGAATACACAGAAGAACTGTGCAAAAAAGATCTTCACAACCCAGATAATCACGATGGTATGATCACTCACCTAGAGCCAGACATCCTGGAATGTGAAGTCAAGTGGGCCTTAGAAAGCATCACTACGAACAAAGCTAGTGGAGTTGATGGAATTCCAGTTGAGCTCTTTCAAATCCTGAAAGATGATGCTGTGAAAGTGCTGCACTCAATATGCCAGCAAATTTGGAAAACTCAACAGTGGCCACAGGACTGGAAAAGGTCAGTTTTCATTCCAATCCCAAAGAAAGGCAATGCCAAAGAATGCTCAAACTACCACACAATTGCACTCATCTCGCACACTAGTAAAGTAATGCTCAAAATTCTCCAAGCCAGGCTTCAGCAATACGTGAACCGTGAACTTCCAGATGTTCAAGCCGGTTTTACGAAAGGCAGAAGAACCAGAGATCAAATTGCCAACATCTGCTCGATCATGGAAAAAGCAAGAGTTCCAGAAAAACATCTATTTTTGCTTTATTGACTATGCTAAAGTCTTTGTGTGGATCACAATAAACTGGAAAATTCTTCAAGAAGTGGGAATACCAGACCACCTGACCTGCCTCTTGAGAAACCTGTATGCAGGTCAGGAAGCAACAGTTCGAACTGGACATGGAACAACAGACTGGTTCCAAATAGGAAAAGGAGTACGTCAAGGCTGTGTATTGTCACCCTGCTTATTTAACGTCTATGCAGAGTACATCATGAGAAATGCTGGGCGGGAAGAAGCACAAGCTGGAATCAAGATTGCTGGGAGAAATATCAATAACCTCAGATATGCAGATGACACCCCCCTTATGGCAGAAAGTGAAGAGGAGCTAAAAAGCCTTTTGATGAAAGTGAAAGAAGAGAGTGAAAAAGTTGGCTTAAAGCTCAACATTCAGAAAATGAAGATCATGGCATCTGGTCCCATCACTTCATGGCAAATAGATGGGGAAACAGTGGAAACAGTGTCAGACTTCATTTCTGGGGGCTCCAAAATCACTGCAGATGGTGACTGCAGCCATGAAATTAAAAGACGCTTATTCCTTGGAAGAAAAGTTATGACCAACCTCGATAGAATATTCAAAAGCAGAGACATTACTTTGCCAACAAAGGTCTGTCTAGTCAGGGCTATGGTTTTTCCAGTGGTCATGTATGGATGTGAGAGTTGGACTGTGAAGAAAGCTGAGCACCAAAGAATCGATGCTTTTGAACTGTGGTGTTGGAGAAGACTCTTGAGAGTCCTTTGGACTGCAAGGAGATCCAACCAGTCCATTCTGAAGGAGATCAGCCCTGGGATTTCTGTGGAAGGAATGATGCTAAAGCTGAAGCTCCAGTACTTTGGCCATCTCATGCGAAGAGTTGACTCATTGGAAAAGACTCTGGTGCTGGGGGGGTTGGGGGCAGGAGGAGAAGGGGGCGACAGAGGATGAGATGGCTGGATGGCATCACTGACTTGATGGACGTGAGTTTGAGTGAACTCCGGGAGTTGGTGATGGACAGGGAGGCCTGGCGTGCTGTGATTCATGGGGTCACAAAGAGTCGGACACGAATGAGTGACTGAACTGAACTGAACTGATATCATAGGTGTTCATTAAGAATTGAAATAAAAGGGTAAAATGTTGATTCATTTAAGCAAGTATTTTCTTTATTTTTTCCTTTCTTTGTATATTGAAGTATAGTTGATTTACAATGTCATGTTAGTTTCAGGTATCTAGCACAGTGATTCAGTTATATACATATATATTCTTTTTCAGATTCTTTTCCCGTATAGATTATTACTAAGTATTAAGGTGAGTTCCCTGTGCTATGTATCAGGCCCTTGTTGACTATCTGTTTTGTATCTACTAATGTGTATATTTGTTCATCCCAACCTCCTAGTTTATCCCTCTCCCCCTTCCTCTTTGGTAATCATAAGTTTGTTTTCTCTGTCTCTGGGTCTATTTCTGTTTTGTATCTTTTTTTTCGATTCCACATACAAGTGATATATTTTCTTTCTCTTTCTGCCTTACTTCACTTGGTATGCTAATTTCTATGTCCAACAATGTGGCTGCAAATGGCAGTATTTCATTCTTTCATGCTGCAGTCCATGGGGTTGCAAAGAGTCAGACATGACTGAGTGACTGAACTGAACTGAACAGCTAAGTAAAATTCCATTTTATATATATTCCATATATATACAGGCTTCCCAGGTGGCACTAGTGGTAAAGAACCTGCCTGCCAATTCAGGAGACTTAAGAGATACAGGTTCAATTCCTGGGTTGGGAAGATCCCCTGGAGGAGGGCATGGCAACCCTCTCCAGTATTCTTGCCTAGAGAATCCCATGGACAGAGGAGCCTGGTGGGCTATGGTCCATAGGGTCACAAAGAGTTGGACACAACTGACGTGACTTAGCATGCACCATATCATCTTTCTTTTCCTCTGTTAGTAGACATCTCATGTCTTCAGTTCAGTTCAGTTCAGTCGCTCAATCGTGTCCGACTCTTTGCGACCCCATGAATCACAGCACGCCAGGCCTCCCTGTCCATCACCAACTCCTGGAGTTCACTCAGACTCGCCTCCATCGAGTCCGTGATGCCATCCAGCCATCTCATCCTCTGTTGTCCCCTTCTCCTCCTGCCCCCAATCCCTCCCAGCATCAGAGTCTTTTCCAATGAGTCAACCATTCACATGAGGTGGCCAAAGTACTGGAGTTTCAGCTTTAGCATCATTCTTTCCAAAGAACACTCAGGACTGATCTTTAGAGTGGACTGTTTGGATCTCCTTGCAGTCCAAGGGACTCTCAAGAATCTTGAGTCATGTCCAACTCTCCTGTTAAGAAATGGCATCTCTGTTTCTTCTTGAATCTGATGGGCCTGTAACTATGGGGGAAGTGACCCTATGTGACTTGTGAGGCTACCTCATAAAAGGCTATGATACAGCTTCCACCTAGTGTTCCAACCACCTTGTTCAAAGAAGGCAGGCACCCACAGGCATGTGTGGGTGCTCCAGACCACAGCTTTGGCTGACATCCTAGCCAACGGCCATAAGCAATGGGCCATGTGAA
Source organism: Capra hircus (assembly GCF_001704415.2). NCBI lineage: Eukaryota > Metazoa > Chordata > Mammalia > Artiodactyla > Bovidae > Capra > Capra hircus. The sequence goes on from NC_030812.1 coordinate 6,109,338, forward strand.
TGAAGAAAGATAGAAGGTGACTCCAGTACCCAGAATTGTCAGGCTGCATGAAAAACAAGCTCCAACAGGGAACTTGCCCCTTGAGTTGAGTAAATCTTGAGAATTATGAGAGTTAATAATCGTAAAATGATTGCTGTTCTCCTGAGCTACTAAGCTTTAGGAGGACACATAGTGCAACAATAGATAACTGGAAGCAAACAGAATGAAGTTCTCTTCAGTTCCTTAGGTCAGCTTTTGTGGTGTAAGATTTCTCAGCATTCTCTTTGTGGGAGGTTTCTTCCTGATCACATACCATCAAATCTTAGAAAGAGGAGTCAAGACTGAACGACTGAACTGCTAACTACATAATCAGCAGTCCACGATCATCATGCCTCCCAGGGCGATCAAGACTGTTGGGAAGACTACAAAAGCCTGACAAAATTAGAGGAATAGTTTAAAGAAAAAAACTAGCATATCAAACAATGAGTTACAAACAATTTGAAAAATATAGTATCATTTTTGGTGTAATTTATTTTCCCTGTACTTAACTGAGCTCATTGAGGGAATGGATTTTTGTCTGCTTATTATTATTTTTTTTTCCATAATATACACTTAAAGATCCACATGGATAAAGCTATGGTTTTTCTAGTAGTCATGTATGGATGAGAGTTGGATCATAAAGAAGGCTGAACACCGAAGAACTGATGCTTTCAGTTGTGGTGCTGGAGAAGACTCTTGAGAGTCCCTTGGACTGCAAGATCAAACCAGTCAATCCTAAGTGAAATCAACCCTGAATACTCATTGGAAGGACTGATGCTGAAGCTCCAATAATTTGGCTGCCTGATGTGAAGAGCTGACTCACTGGAAAAGATGCTGATGAAAGATTGAAGGCAAAAGCAAGAGAGGGCAGCAGAGGATGAGATGGTTGGATGGCATCACTGATTCAATGGACATGAATTTGGGCAAACTCCAGGAGATGGTGATGGACAGGGAGGCCTGGCATGCTGCAGTCCATATGGTTGCAAAGAGTTGGACACGACCCAGCAACTGAACAACAGCAAAGCCTAGAATGGTGCGTGGCACAAAGGCTCAATAAAAATGTGTTGAATGAATAAATGAATGTAAACATATCTGGCAGAATAAAAGCAAACTGTACTTCTGACAATTCTGTGTGGTTTTTCGTTTTTGTTTCTTCTTTGTTTTTCCAAAATTCACTACCACAATTATGGATTGCATGTAAAAGATCATAATGTTCTATTTTAGAAATAATAAAAGCTTTCAAATACCTACATATAAGCATACAGTCAAATATTTATCTAAGCAAAATATCCCCTTAGGGAAAAAAAATTCATTATCAAAAAAATCTCACAAGAAGGCTTTGCATTATGTGGGCAGGTCTAGTAATAAATACAGACTTCTTTAGTTACTATTTGGGAGCTCTACAAAGTATCATGGAAAGAGACTTCTGTCAAGGGTTGAATAAATTATTCCACTTATTTTTCTGTCATATTATGATCTCTTTATTTAGGCCAGCTGGGACTCCTTTTGTCTGCCAATTTAAAAACATCAGATCAGCAAGTTATACCAAAAAAGGCCCTGAGAGAAAGTCTCTTTCCACTACGTTTGTTCAGTTTTAGTATGGAAAACAGATTTCAGTTTGCTTGCCAAGTCTGATTGACTGTACTGGTGATTACCTATTATGCTGTGTGGAGAAGGATCCTGAGGGTATGCTTAGCAATGTCTGCCGTGGATCAGGTATAGAGGAGAAGGGGCTTGATTGTCCTGTCAGCGAAACGACTTGGTTGGTTACTGTTATGGAACCCAACTTGTATCAGGACCTACTTCTTTATAAGCTCTTGGGCCTAATTAACTCCTCAGGATGAGTTCAAAATGAGACAGGCGGAACAATGCTCCCCAAAGAGGTCTACATCCTAACCCCAAGTAACAGTCGGTAATTCGAGTAACAGTCACTTTTGACTGAACGGAGCTAGGAAATGATTGCTGATTGCAACCTATCTGGCAATCTAGTTGGACATCTCTTCCCATAGTGCACTGCTATGTGAATGTTATGTTACATGGCAAAGGGCCAGATGGAATAAATCACTAATCAGCTAGCCTTCAAATAGGGAATGGACTGTGAATTATATCCAGGTGGGCCCATCCTAATCACAAGCGTCCTTCAAAGCTTGTGGGAGACAGAGGAGACAAAGCGGGAGCTGCGGCTCTGGAAATGAGAACCAGAGCATCGGCAGCACAGCAAAGGACCCTGCTTCACCTGGTCAGCTTTGAAAGAGCAGAAAGGGAGCCAAGAGCGAAGGAGAGCGGACTCGAGAAACTGGAAAAGACAAGGCAAAGGAGGCCCCTCTTGAGTTCCCAGAAAGTAATGCGCTTGCCAGCACCTTGCTCTTAAACAGGTGGGATCCATGTCCTCTTTCTAACTGTAGAGAAGAAAAAATAATTTTTCTTCTAACTTTCTGAGAGTTCTTGACTGAGACCTCCTTTATTAAAAGACATTAACAGGAGAAAAACAAGCAGAAGTTTATTAACATGTATACCTCAGGAGATGGGTTTCCCAGTTGGCACTAGTGGTAAAGAACCTGTCTGCCAATACACGGGAGATGTGGGTTCGATCCCCGGGTTGGGAAGATCTCCTGGAGAAGGGCATGGCAACCCACTCCAGTGTTCCTGACTGAAAAATCCCATGGACAGAGGAGCCTGGCAGACTACAGTCCACAGCATTGGACAGAGTCTGACATGACTGAAGTCACTTCAGTCAGTTCAGTCGCTCAGTCATGGCCAACTCTTTGCCAGCCCACGGACTATAGCACACCAGGCTTGCCTGTCCATCACCAGCTCCCAGAGCTTGCTCAAACTCGTGTCCATCCAGTCAGTGATGCCATCCAACCATCTCATCCTCTGTCATCCCCTTCTCCTCCCGCCTTCAATCTTTCCCAGCATCAGGGTCTTTTCCAATGAGTCAGTTCTTCACATCAGGTGGCCAAAGTATTATTGGAGTTTCAGCTTCAGCATCAGTCCTCCCAATGAACATTCAGGACTGATTTCCTTTAGGATGGACTGGTTGGATCTCCTTGCAGTCCAAGGGACTTTCAAGAGTCTTCTTCCAACACTACAGTTCAAAAGCATCAATTCTTCGGAGCTCAGCTTTTCTTTTCTAGTCCAACTCACATCCATACATGGCTACTGGAAAAACCATAGCTTTGACTCGATGGACCTTTATTGGCAAAGTAATGTCTCTGCTTTTTAATATGCTGTCTAGGTTGGTTATAGCTTTTCTTCCAAGGAGCAAGTGTCTTTTAATTTCATGGCTGTAGTCACCATCTACAGTGATTTTGGAGCCACCCCCCCCCCCCAAATAAAATCTCTCATTGTTTCACTATCTATACACCATGAAGTGATGGGACTGGATGTGATGATCTTAGTTTTCTGAATGTCGAGCTTTAAGCCAACTTTTTTGCTCTCCTCTTCCACTTTCATCAAGAAGCTCTTTAGTTCTTCACTTTCTGCCATAAGGGTGGTGTCATCTGTTTATCTGAGGTTATTGATATTTCTCCAGGCAATCTTGATTTCAGTTTGTGCTTCATCCAGCCCGGCATTTTGCATGATATACTCTGCATATAAGTTGAATAAGCAGGGTGACAACACACAGCCTTGATGTACTCCATTCCCAATTTGGAACCAGTCTTGTTCCATGTCCAGTTCTAAATGTTGCTTCTTGACCTGCATACAGATTTCTCAGGTGGCAGGTAAGGTGGCAGGTAATGAAGTGACTTAGCATGCACATATCTCAGAAGATAGCCAGGAAAATGAGTAATTAAAAGAGGTAACTTTACGATTCAGGATTAAATACCATTTTAATAGGGAAAGGGGAGTGGGGTGTATATCTCCTGCTGCTGCTAAGTTGCTTCCGTCGTGTCCAACTCTTTGCGACCCCATGGACTGCAGCCTGCCAGGCTCCTCTGTCCATGGGATTTTCCAGGCAAGAGTACTGGAGTGGGGTGCCATTGCCTTCTCTGTATACCTCCTAGGGGAGAGCAAAGAATTCTTATGAAAGATAAATAGGCCCTTGGGAGTACAGTTGGGAGACAGGGCATTTTGTGACAAAGTCTGTCTGGGTATGATGTCGGCCACTAGTCTCCTCCCCGGCTAAGGAAACTCCTGGGGAGGGGAATTTACAACCGTCGAGTTCCTTTAGGAGGTTCTGTCTTTAGGCAGATAAGGGGAGATCAGAAAAAGCCTCTCCCTGCCTTTGCTGTTTTGCAAGTGCCTACAACTCAAAATAATCACTGGGCCAAAGTAGCATATCTGGGGGAGGCATATCCTGCTACTTTCCATAACATCCAGGACTGTGAGATGAATTTGTGTTGTATAAGACACCAAGTTTCTGGTAATTTGTTACAGCTGCAGCAAAAAAGTCATACACAAAATACGGGTTAGTCTGCCTTTGAAAAGGAAAATGCGGATCCACAGCCCCTCTCCCCATCTCCTGACTCACTGGTTGTCTGGACACCACCTTACAACTCATGGCCAGTTTCCTCTAAGAACTTTAGGGTCAAGTCTCTCAACTTAATATGTTGCATTCAGTTGTGTGAGAAGCACATGGGTTTTTATCATTGCTGTTAAATGATCAGTTAAATTTCCCTTTCTTGCAAATAATTCTTGTCCATCCAGTAAGACCACATTCACTGAACAGTTGTAGAGCCATACAAAATCATTTGAAATTGCTGTGCTTTGTAATGTAAGGGAGGAGAGATTTACACTAGCTAGAATTATTGGCAATGGCTTTGGGGAACAACTAAAATCACTAATATTGAATTTTTAAAAATAGTTACTATTTATTAAGAACCAAATATTACTTCACATACATGATCTCATTTATCTTTAGAACAACCTTCAAAAGAAGGAACTGCTGTTTCCATTTTACAAATGGGGATAGCAAGGCTCAGTTCAGGAATTAACTTGTCAGAGTTTTGGGAGGGCTGTGGAAATTCTTTGATGGATCAGATAGTTCCTTTGGGGTAAAACGATTTGCCCTGTGGCCGGCTGTTCTTTCAAATCCTGAGTTTAGCGACATATTGCACCTTTTTGGAGGAGCTGCTTCTCCCTTCAGCTCTGGGAATATGCAGATGATTTTATTTTCAACAAATAAGACTGGCTTTATGAAGCAGCAGCGCTAAGATTTAATTATAGCCAAAGCAATGTCTACACATTTTAGAAGTACCCGGGAAACTTTAAAATCCCAATGTCTAGGCCACAGTGCACGCCAATTAAATCCTAAGCTGTTGGAGTGGAGTTAGACTTTTTTTTTCTTTTAAAGCATCCAAGGTGATTCCAAGTTTAGGAGCTCCTGATCTACAACCAGGGACTTAATTTGTGGTACTGATAGCCCCACCACATAACTGGTTTACAATAGGCAATATTCGATTACATAAGCACACCCTTAAAAAAAAAAAAAAAACTAGTTTATTATGCTCTATCACTATAAAATGAGTTCCTCCAAGTTAGAAGCTTAATAAAATCAGGTTCTCTTTTCTACAGATTCATTTGAATGGATTTCTGATTTTGGTGAAATTTGCTAATTTTTTTTTTAGTATATATATTTTCCATTCACAATTGTAATGCCTTTGTTCTGTTTACACAAAGCAAAGGCATTCTCTATTTACCTCACTGAAATATGTTTAAATAAAGTCTGTCTTCCTAGTCTTTTACTATTAAGGTGGTCATATTATATTGACATTAAGACAAAAACTCAGAAGCAGGAAAACCTTTTAAAATGTAGTGTAAATAAAGGAAATCCAAACAAAGACACTATCCTCCTCATGGTCTGGGGTAAAAAAATTCACAAGTCAGCGGGGCCAGGCAGGAAATCTAAATAAATAAGATGGACTCAGGTTTTTAAAGAGAGAGCAGGAGAGAGAGAGAAAGCAAGGAGAGAGGAGAGAACGTGGGGTAGAGACTTTCCCCAGCAGAGAAAAGAGGGGAGAGAACAGAACTTTGGATATCCATTGTTGCTGCATGTTTCAATTTTTTGAGAAACTAGAAATCAGGCCTTTTGAAATGTGTGTGTATATATATAATTTAGTATCTGCTCAAGAAAGTTTAAATTCTATGTTGAAGGACAGGTTGTAAGAACGAGCAAAGGGATGAGAACCTGGGAAAAAAACCAAGTTCATTATCTATTTGAGGAAAACTGGTGAGATTATTTACTTAGGAGGTTTTGAAGAGAGCAGACATTTTAATAAATACTTCTGTCTCCTGCTTTATTCTAGTCCTTGTCAAACTCAAAACAGACATTCCTTTTCCCCTCCTTTTATTATTTGGTAAGCACGTGCAGACCAAATCGACTTTCTTTGACCTCTCCGCTGCCCCCCCAACCCCCCTTCCATTTTCCCTCCTTGGTGTCAGACGCTTTCAATTGCTTGTGATAACAGACTGGCTCCAGTTGACTAGCTCTGAGGAGGACAGAGATGAGGCCGTCACCTGTGATCCACAGTGCCTAGAAGCATGAAGACTTTTTTTTTTAATTCACTAGCCATCGAGTTTCAAAAAAACCGCCAATTTCTCAGCGAACACGCTGCCTTTTCCTTTTAGCTCCACCCTCTGTTCATTTCCCTGGGGTTAATGGTGAGCTCTTAATTCCATAAAATAAGTGACAGTCAAAAAGGCCAGTTTATTTCAGCCCCTTCTGTTGTAAAGATGGCTACCAAAGGTGAAAAGACAGGGGCGATAGTAGTTATCATTTCTAACATCTCAGAATTGGATAGCCGTAAGAACAGAGCTGGACACGCACTTCTTGCTCCGCAGGCGGGTGGCTCCGCCCAGGCCCGGAGCTACCGGGGCAGGCGGGCAGCCTCCCCCTTGGGTTCTGGTCTTCCGCACCCGAAGCTCCTCCCAGGGACACTCCTTACAGCTTAAGGGGCCTTTCCAAATTTGGGCCTTTCAACAGTACTGTGCAATAGGCGGGGTAGAGATTATGATTCCATTTTATAAATGATTAGGTGGCCAAAGTTTCAAAATATATTCAAGGTCAAGTAGCTAGAAGCTAGAATTTTCCATCTTTGTTCAGGACCTTTTTGAGGTAGAGAGTGCCCAAGCCAGTTCCATTTCTTGGGACTCCCAATGTCTTTAAAAATGGAGAAATGTCCGAACAAGATCACATTTAATTTTAAACGTTTACAGTTAGCAAGCCATTTTTAACATGATTCCCCACCCCCAAAGGTGACTGTAAGTATAAGCTGTCTTGGAGGTAGTGGCTAAGGTCTACATTTCAGACTTAGCCCTCTCTCTCTGCTGAATAGTGTAAGCTTTTTTTATGTTGCAGGCCTTGGGCTCTGGAGTGGAGTAGGACCCAGAAAATCCTACTCAAGTGGAGCTTAGAGTCTTAATAGGGAGAAGGAGCAAAAAGCAGAGAATCATGATAATCTGAGATCAATACTCAGTGGTATGATGGATATGAAGACCGAGCAATGAATTTGCAGCAACAAGGAGGGACCTAGAGATTGTCATACTAAGTGAAGTAAGTCAGATAAAGACGGAGAAATGGCATATGACATCCCTTATATGTGGAATGTAAAAGGGAAGGATACAGATGGACTTATCAACAGAAAGAGACTCACAGACTTTGAAAAGGAACACATGGTTGCCAGGGGGAAGGGATGATTATGGACTTCGGGAAGGTCATGCACATTGCTATATTTGAAATGGATAACCAACAAAGACTTATTGTATAGCATACGAAACTCTGCTCAATGTTATATGCCAGCCTGGATGGGAGGGGGCTTTGGGGGAGAATGGATACATGTATATGTATGGCTGAGTCCCTCCGCTGTTCACCTGAAATGAGCACAATATTGTTAGTTGACTGTATGCCAGTACAAAATCATTTTGTGGTAAAAAAAAAAAAAAGAAAAACCTAAAAAAACAGGGCAATGAGATAAAGAGGAATTCAGTTCAGTTCAGTCGCTCAGTCGTGTCCGACTCTTTGCGACCCCATGAATCGCAGCACGCCAGGCCTCCCTGTCCATCACCAATTCCCAGAGTTCACCCAAACTCATGTGCATTGAGTCCGTGATGCCATCCAGCCGTCTCAACCTCTGTCGTCCCCTTCTCCTCCTGCCCCCAATCCCTCCCAGCATCAGAGTCTTTTCCAATGAGTCAACTCTTCGCATGAGATGGCCAAAGTATTGGAGTTTCAGCTTCAGCATCAGTCCTTCCAATGAACACCCAGGATTACCAGTAGGTAAAGCTAGTTTTTCACTCTAATAAAAGCATTGACTTGAGGGTCAAATTTTTATGAGCTGTTTCAGGTCATCTAGCAGTCTCAAGGATATTAAAGAATGCCTGCTGCTGCTGATCAACACAAGCTCACAAATACAGATCTGCACACCTGAGGGTACAGACGTGGATGTGGGCAGTGTCACTGTGCTGTAACGTGACCGATTAACAGTAGAGCAAAATAGGAATTTGTTGGATCTCTCCACGGAAGTTACCTGTACAGCTTCAGGTGTGCTTAGCCACTTAGTCGTGTCCAACTCTTATGACCCCACAGACTGTAGCCTGCCAGGCTCCTCTGTCCATGGAATTCCCCAGGCAAAGATACTGGAGTGGTTGCCATTTCCTTCTCAAAATTATACAAATGTTAACATTAAAGATGCCATTGCCAAAGCAGCTTGAACATTGACTTTTCTGATATCCTATGATTGAAGCCTGTGGCTCCTGCTATTGAATAATCCCCAATGAAAGCAAGATGTCAGTCTTTAAGGACAGATTTGATTTTTGGCAGGAACCAAAACTCTTTCGGGGGTGGGGGGGTGGGCAATTCTGGATAATACTATTTTGGTTTACAAATAAAATTTGAAGCAGATCTAAAAGTATTTTGAACAATGAAAAAGGGGAGGTGTCTGTTTTGTAAAAGAAGTGTTATTTTGAGGGAGACAACACTGTTTAAATATATTCAGATATATTTTCATAAGTCTTTCATGTATGCAACATGACACTTCTTTTTTATAGTGGCTTTATTTCTAAAATACATAGGATTTTAAAAATTGAAAGTATAGTTAATTTACAATGTTGTGTTAATTTCAGGTGTATGGCAAGTGATTCAGTTACATGTATATAGTCTTCAGATTATTTTCCATTAAAGGTTATCACAAGATTTTGAATATAGTTTCCTGTGCTATAGAGTAGGTCCTTGTTGTTTATCTATTTTATACATAGTAGTGCGTATCTGTTAATCCCAAACTCCTAATTTCTCCCTCTCTTCCCCTGCAACATAACACTTATTAATTTTTGACGAGACAGAGATTTCTGGTAACCAGGAACTGGTTAATAGTCATTAATTTTAGTTCTTTTTTGCGTTATTTCTAACAAAGTCCACTAATGAGGATTCTGTCCTTTTATTATTCATTATAGCCTTAAATGAAGGATTTTTTAGATTTTCCCCTGCTCACTACCTCTGACTTTTTCCAGCCAACATTCCAGAATCTTAGATCATAATGAAAACTGGAAGAAATAATATGTCTCCCTGTAAACACCCCATTGTTTTCAAGACATTTTCACACTCAGTTTTTTTAAAGCACCATGCAATGGGCAGAGGAGGGATTATTACCCTATTTTACAAATGCTTAAATGGACTCTTTCAAAATATAGAAATATATACAAGGCTACATAACTGTGTCCCAGAAACAAAGCTTGCACAGTTCCACTTAGGTTCTACAGATACTCTAGAAAGAAACTTTGCTATAAAGGTTGAAGAGATGGCTTGGGAAAATTCATCTGATTTTAAAATTCAGGATATTTTTGTCATGTTTATCACAATTTACCCAAATAACTTGAAGAATTTTGTGTGTTTGTATTTTAGTGTTTTCAAAATCATGAAGCTATTTTTAAACAATTTGGTATTTATTTTGGATTCTAATCCAGAGTGTGTTCACCACTGCAGTTTTCCATTGGTCAGCTACTTCTGTGTTAGCTGTTTATCATGACTGCACTCAGTTTAGGAGAGATTTGAGGAGGACAACTCAGTAATTACTGGTATTTTTGCTATTCAGCGTTTGACAGATACTTTTTAAAGAATGCTTCAGGAGATAATACTACTGATGATCACTCCACTGAAATTATAGTCTTTGTTAAATCACAGGAAAACCATTCTCTCTTTCTCTTTTTCAACATAAAGCAGCTCTTCTAGGTGCTGGAATGTATAATTTAAGGCTCTGACTACTACTTTTTATTTTTCCAAAGCACTTTCACATATGTTATCTCTATATAATCCTGTGAGTGGGAAGACTATCTTAGCTATAATTCCTCCAGTTTTCAGATTAGGAAAAAAAGAGGCTACATTTTCCCTGTGTCATGTAGGCAATTAGTGGCCGACCAAGAACCCTAAGTCCCACTTGGCCTATCAACCGTGCTTTCCGTGTGTTGACATAATGGAAGAGTGATGGTTACAGTTAACCATCTAGCATTTTAACATTTGAGGAAAATAACAGTCTGTATTGCTTCCTTCTCTGCCAGCTACCAGCTCCTTTCCATCTTGATCCGTAAGAAAAATTCCTTGAATCTTAGATCTTAGGAACTCCTCTTTGAATTAAAACATTGGCTCCGTTCTCATCAGAGTCCTTGTTGCTACAGTATGTATTTGCTTCTTGGTTCACCTTTAATTTAGCTCTCAAGTAAGACTTTTCCTCTGATTTTGTTTTGTTTTATGTATGTAACTCATGTTGCCAATTAACAAGGTATTTATGGGTAGGGACTGTATTTTTCCATGTGCATTCTTGACTCCGACCGTTAGTCCTGTTTCTTTTTCAAGGTGTTGAGCTTGACTTTGCAAGATGTATGTTTAAAGAAACACTTTTTCTTTCCTTCATCCTTCTCATCAGTTAGTCATCTTCTCCTACCAGAAGGATGGGCAGCAAGGACCACTGCCAGATGCTGGATTCTGTTTACATGCCACACTTAATCTTCTTCATAGTGAAAGGATCTCCTTTCATTTCAAAGTAATGTCCAGATTCAAATGGTGAAGTTTCAAATGACTATTAGCAGGACCAGCTGCATTATTTGTAGAGCCCAGTGCTGAATGAAAATGTGGGTCTCTTTGTTCAAAAAGGAGGGGCAGTGCCATTAAAGGTACTAAAATATAAAGTTTTCTTTCAAAAGATTTTATTATTATAAAGCATAATAATGGTAATAATGATGCATGAGTAACAACATAAACTTATAAATTGCAAAAAATATTTTTTGGTGTCAAATTTTACATATTAAAATAGTGCATACTTTTTTTCAGATTTTTCAAAATTTACTTATTTTTACCACATTTACTTCAGATTGTTTAAATAAATAGAAAATGGCAAGTAAAGTAGCAGCCCCTTTTGTATCTCTTTCCAGTAATTCTCCTCCACCTCAGATGTGAAGGGTGTTTGAGTTTGGTGTTTGTTGTCGTCATGTTTTTTTATATTTTAATGATGTCTTTATAAACTTAAAAGGTTGTGAAGAATTTTTTGTAGGTGTTCATATTTCAAATTAACTGTTCAGTTATTAAAGTTTAAAAAACGTAGTCTTTGAAATTTCTCACTGTAATGGCGTGCTTTTTAATTTCTGTTTTTAGTTCTTTTAGTTTTTGTTTTAGGCCCTTTGAAGCTTTGTCATCAGTGCATGTTATTATGTTTTCTGAAGGACTTGATTCTCTTTTTTTATGATGTATTCATCCTATTTTTCTTTCTAATACTTCTTGTTTCAAAGTCTGCCTTGTCTGATGTTAATATAATCAGTTCTGTTTTATCTTCTTATTTTCATGTTTTATTTTCTTTCATCCTTTTATCTTTAACCTATCTGTGTCTTTATACGTAAGGTTTCCCATAGCAATCATATAGTAGGATCTTGTGTTTTCTGCGGTGTGACAATCTTTGTCTTTTAATTGGAATATTTAGCACCATTTACATGCAATTATTGAAATGAAAGTGAAAGCGTTAGTCGCTAAGACCTGTCCAACTCTTTGAGACCCCATGGACTGTAGCCCACCAGGCTACTGTGTCCATGGATTCTCCAGGCAAGAATGCTGGAGTGGGTTGCCAATCCCTTCTCCAAGGAACCTTCCTGATCCAGGGATCGAACCCACATCTCTTGCATTGCAGGTGGATTCTTTAGGATTAAGCCGCCAAACAGTCATTATTGATATTTATATCTTATATATATATTACATATATAAATTATATAAGTTTTAAAAACTTTATAAATTATAAAGGTATTTATATCTTGCTATTTGGTTTCTATTTTTTACATTTGTTAAAACCATACTTTATTAATGTGATATCTTGATTGCTCATACAATTTTCCTGGCTCAGTGTCCTGCAAATTCAGTTGATTATCAAAATTTATACTTCTAATGTATTTTAAAGTGATGTCAGTCATTTGTGGCAGATAATTTTACTTGTAATACTGTGAAGGATCTTTCTGCTGATACAACTGTTACTGGAGCTGTTAAAAGTATTTTATAGAAAGTGACAACAGTGGGATGAGTTTCTGATAAATTACCCTGATGTAAATTTTAGTATACCTGCAGCTGATGTACTAATTTATCTAAAAAAAGTCTTTAGAATAATTTATCAAAAAAAAAAAAAACTTCATACAAATCAGTTTTATGTAAGTCTGAATTTAGTTTTAAATGTAAATTTAAATGGCATTTTAATTTTTCCTCTGGGATTTCTTATAACTTGTAGAGGTCATCCAATAAACCAAAAGGGACTTTATGATCTGTGTATCATTGAAAATATTCATTTATTAATTCTGTGGTATATCTTTGACTACAAGATGAAAAATAATTTTAAAATTGTTTTCCTTTTCCTTGTTAATATTTGGCTCAGCAAAAGCTTCATAGAAAAATAGTGACTTTTCTCATTGAATGACAATTTTTGAGTTTTATGTCCATTTCTAAGCCTGTAGATATTTGCTTTGGAGTATTGCAGAGTTTTCAAACCAGAGTTTCTAAACTCTTGAGTGTGGGCAAGTGTGATCTCAGTGCCTCAGGGAGAGTTACATAGCACTAATCAGCTAGCCTTCAAATAGGGAGAGTTAGTACTTGTGCAAGTGGGGCGAGGATGGGCTCTGGACGGACAGACAAGCGGGCTTCCACTGCATGACCTGGTGCTGCCTCTATCCGTTACTGACCAGGGTTCTTGGCCTCCTTAATCAATAGAAATGGATAAGATGCTAGGCAGGAAATTCAAGCCAAGTTTTATTGGGGCTCCTGCTGTAGCGGGGGGCGGTGGGGAGCAAGAACGAGAAACAAGTCCCTTTTGTTGCTTGCTCCCTGACTGGGGGCGGGCAGCTGGTTCCGCACATGAGGTGAGCGGGGGGTCGGGCCCGAAGAGCGACTTAGGGGGTTGCCCACCCCTTTCATGGTGGTGTGCTGGGGGAGGGGGGTGTGCATGAGCAGTACCCTGCTTTTGCTCCCGACTCTTCGGAAGTGGCAGTTGGGCTTTTCATATCTTGTTGTCCATGATTTGCCTCAACTTGCATGCATGCAGTTATTTTTAGTCCCTTATAGTTTCTTTGTCTTTTGTTGCTGGAGGAGACATGCGTCCAGGTACAAGCAGTGCTGCAAAGGGTCCTGGGTCCCAGCCTGTCCCACATCCAAAGCCTCTTCTGTGGCTGTTGCAGTGTCAGTCTGGGCCAGGTGCCCGCCCAGTCCCCTCCTTGGGCACGGTGGCCCCCCAACACTGCTCTGTGTGCCTGCTGCCAGCCATGCCCATGCATCTGAGGCCTTTTGTGTGGGGGCTGCTGCGACCATAACTGCTTGCAGGCTTTACTCTGCTCACATGCCGCTGTTCTTCAGACTTTTCGATAGAACACAAGTGCAAAAAGAAAAAAGAATTTTAAGACAGCAGAACAGAACATTAAACCAAGTGCAGGCCTGTGTAGGGCTTCCTTTGTAGCTCAGTTGGTAAAGAATCTGTCTGCAATGAAGGAGACTGGGGTTCAATCCCTGGGTTGGGAAGATCCCTAGGAGAAAGAAATGGCAACCCACTCCAGTACTCCTGCCTGGAGAATCCCATGAACAGAGGAGCCTGGCTGGCCACAGTCCATGGGGTCGCAAGAGTTGGACATGACTTAGCGAGTACACCACCTCCACAGGCCTGTGGATGATATGCCCATGAGACCAGGTGGACAATTAGGTCTTTCCAGGCCATTGCTCCAACCCTAAAATCAGAGATTATGAAGCTAGAAATTGTCAGTGTCCACTGCTGTGCCTGGCTTTGTGGCCTTGTCCTACATCAACCCCACCTATTCTCTTCTCCAGACCCACCCCTCTAAAGCTTACAGGCCTCAGTCTTGGACACCACCTCCCCTTGCCTATCTGCTAGCACTCCTGGCGTTGAGGCTATCAACCCTGTTTATCAGTTAATCCTGTGTATTGACTTTCCTCTGTTGCCATTTCATGAACTCTTATTTATTTCACTGTGTTTTTTTTGCCCTTCATTCCTGATGCCTGGCATCACTTGGCAAATAAATAATCTGCATGCTTGGCTTTGCCTCAGGCTCTGCTTTTAAGAGAACCCAGACTCTAACAATCAGACCAGTGCAGCTTAGAGATGGGATTTTTGATCAGGCTAATTTTACTCACCTGATGCTTAACTAGACCTCCAACCATGTGGGTAGCCCCGTTTTCAGACACCAATATTCATTCATTCAACAAATACTCATTGAGCACTTAACTTACTCTGTGCCAGGCATAGAATACAAGGAAACAAAACACACCGATTTCTGCCTTTTGTGTTGCTCGTATGAAAAGTGTCATGGAGAGAAAAAAGCAGGGGAGGAAGCTGTGAATACAGGAGAAGGTTTAATTTAAATAGGGCATCAGGAACAACCTCGCGTGAACAGACTTGAAGCTTGGAGGGAGCCGTGTAGAAACGTGAGAAGAGGATTCCAATCAGAGCCTAGGACAAATGCAAAGCCCTGGGGTGATAAAGAACTGAGTCTGGTTTGGAAGCAACTCAGAACCAGCCTGGCTGGAGGGCAGCGGTCAAGGACAGATGGATAGGAGACGGGGGAGAGAAGCAAGGCCAAACTGAGTAGGACCTTGAGAGCTTCCCTGGTGGCTCAGACGGTAAAGCGTCTGCCTACAATGCAGGGGACCTGGGTTCAATCCCTGGGTCAGGAAGATCTCCTGGAGAAGGAAATGGCACCCCGCTCTAGTATTCTTGCCTGGAAAATCCCATGGATGGAGGAACCTGGTAGGCTACAGTCCATGGGGTAGCAAAGAGTTGGACACGACTAAGCTACTTCACTTTCACTTTCTTGGTGTTTACAAGGGAAACACTGACAGATTTTCTGCAAAAGAGTGACTTGATCTGCTTGATTTCCAGAGGCAACAGAATCTTGCCTATAGAAAGCTGTCCAACTGGACTGAATTCCTTCCTGTGAGCACTGGTGGTGGAAAGGTTTGGACCTGGAAGACTTGAATACATGCAAAATCATTCTTCCCTTAGCAAATTAAAGTTAGCAGTAGCATATATAACTGGGTACCACAAACTTAAACAGTTTTCCTAGTTCTTTCCCCTGGCTCTCGAAAAATTTTTAATAGAACTTTCTAATTTTTTTGATTTGATGAGCTGTTTAAACTTTACTACTAACTTTGGTACGATACTCTGATTTCTTGTTTAAAAACGCCTCCTGAAATGTATTTTTATTCAGCAATAAATATAAATTACATACACTATTGTCTTTATTCAAAAGAGGTCTTTTGTTTACTGGTAGAAATACTTTACATCAATCACTGCCTACATTCTTTGAAGACTGGCTTATGATGTTGTACACATAATCATTCTCATTGTTTGAAAATGCATAGTTTCTACCCATTTGAATCTGCATTTTGACTTTCTTTCCTTTGTTTTGCAATCAAAAATATCATTTTCTTGTTAGTGAAGTATGCAAGTATCTAAGAGGTAGGACATGAATATAACATGGAATTTTATATAAAATCAATTATTCTTTGCTGTAATGAAGTCAGAATGGCATTAAAGTAGCTTTCTAGGTCTTTAGTCAATAGTGGTCTCCTTCAGAATTTTGAAGATCATTTGAAACAAAGTCACTGAATCATTCAGAGAAGACATCTTTCCCAAAACAGTAAATAAGTGCTGACCACAAGCGATGGACAGATATTTGTGCCCTGGAAGGCACAGTTCAACGTGTATGAAGATTCTTTCCCAAAACACCCGACTCCCACCTACCCCTTCCCAACTTTCTCTTCCTCCTTCTTTTGTTACAGTCTGCTCCCTTCCTCCAAACCACCCACCCTTAAAAGACTGCCAGGTTGTATCTGGGCAGAGAACACGGTCTAGACATCATCTAGATGACAGGCTATACAAATCGTTTCAGTTGCCTATGTTCTTTCACCTTAAGCCTCGTCTAAATGCTAGTGACACATTCCCCAGTGCCCAGAGCATGTTTCTACAAGAGCAAAATGTTCTCCTTGCTTGGCCAGGTTAATGGCCTGTGAAATCTGCAGTGCAAAATCCTTTAAAAGGGGTATAAAATTAACTCATCCTCTTGCACAATTATATTTCAGTGTAGCAGTTGAAAATGCATTTTACTGTTAGGGTTACTGCTGTCAACTCCATGAGGGCAGGGATAAAAGTGTTTGCTTTTCTTCCCCTGGCAATAAATGAAATGCAGAGTCAGCACTCAATAATTAATTCTTTTTAAATTATTTAACTGAAGGATAATGACTTTACAATATTGTGATGGTTTTTGCCATACATCAGCATAAATCAGCCACAGGTCCTGAACCCTCCTCCCACCTCTCTCTTCACCCTACCCCTCCGGGCCAGAGCACTCAATAAATAAGTCTTAAATAAGCAAAGAACAAACTTTATATAGAGCACTGGAGTACTTTTAAGATACTCGGTTTATTAAAAACCTGCCTGAAAGGAACGAAGTGATTTAGAAATAGATGTTAAGAAGTGGTTGACTCTGTTGGCTAACATCTGTCAAAAAGAACAAATTAATACCATGCCATGCTCAGTCACTCAGTCGTGCCTGACTCTTTGCGACCCCGTAGACTGTAGCCTGCCAGGCTCCTCTATTCATGGGATTCTGCAGGCAAGAATACTGGAGTAGGTTGCCATTTCCTCCTCCAGGGGATCTTCCCAACCCAGGGATCCATCCCAGGTCTTTTGAATGGGTAGGCAGATTCTTTACCACTAAAAGTGAAGACTCTTTGCCACCCCATGGACTGTAGCCTACCAGGCTCCTTCCTCCATGGGATTCTCCAGGCAAGAGTACTGGAGTGGGTTGCCATTTCCTTCTCCAAGGGATCTTCCTGACCCAGGGATCGAACCCAGGTCCCCCACATTCCAGGCAGACTGTTTAACCTCTGAGCCACCAGGGAAGGCCCTCTGTACCACTAAACCAGCTGAGAAACCCAATCTGCCCAAACCTGAATAGTCAATTTTGGCAAATGGGCTGTAGTATTCAGGTACATTGAATAATACTGAATCATTAAATGCAATGGATTGAATTTTTGTTACATGGAGGAATATTTGACAATCAACTCAGCTTGGTGAGCTCATAGTGTGGGAGTCCCATTTAAAACACAACATAACATCGTGATGTAGTTCATCACATACTATTTTATTTCTTTGCCCGAGCACAGCCATTCACCATGCCTCTCTAACTGCACTTTAAGTTTGATTAACTTGCTACTCATCATGCCTACTTCAGCAGAGAGATGTGATTCCAGCTTAGCCTACTAGAGCAGCTTGTGGCCTGGGCTATAGTTTGCTGGGTTAGGGATAGGCTCCTGAGCCAATCAGAGACAATAAAGTATAATAAGACATCTACTGAGACCCTGGAAAGGGGACCCTTCCCCTTTCACTCCAGAACGTTGTTATCAGGGTACTGGCTCTAGCTGTGCCGCCGTGTGAGGGGAGAGTCTGATGATAATTAATGTGCAGGAGAGGGGAGCTGACAGGCTCAGAGAAACAAGGTTGAATTTGGGTCATGGAAGTGTAACCTCCCAGGTGGCTCAGTGGTAAAGGATCTGCCTGACAGTGTAGGAGATGCGGGAGACATGGGTTCCGTCCCTGGGTTGGTAAGATCCCTGGAGAAGGAAATGGCAACCTGCTCCAGTGTTCTTGCCTGGAGGATCCCATGGTTGGAGAAGCCTGGCAGGCCACAGTCCATGGGGCTGCAAAGAGATGGACAGGACTGAGTGGCTGAGCAATATAACTTTCACTCCTGAGGAGTCTTTACTTAGAGCCATGCCTCTCTTTGTACTTCACCATGATATGAACCAATAAACTCATTAATTAGAGTCAGTTCATGTTGGGTTTCTGATCGTTTATAGCCCAAAGTGTTAAGACTAATACATATGGTTGGGGGGAAAAAGTCTACCGAATCCTTTTTTAAATTCCTAATATACTTGTGCCTTTTTTTTTTTTTGGTCCACTGATCAAAGTTGCCAGGATTTTGTTATTTCTGTTTTCTTAGCTTTTCAAAAATTACTGGCTTTTGGTTTTGTGTGTGTGATTTGCTGGTATTCTTTGTTTCCTGTTTTAATGATATTCTTATATTCTTATTTTTATTTCCTTTCTTGTACTTCTCTTGGCCTTTCTCTTGGTCAAAGCTTCTCTTTTGTGCCATTTTTCCATTTGCTGTGTTGACAGCATTAATTTTCAGTCATTTGTCTTTTCTAGTCCATGCATTTAACTGTGCAGATAACTAAGTACTTTAACTGCATCCCATATGTTTTAATATATGACATTTTCATGTTATACAGTTTTAAAATGTTTTATAATTTCTATTTGACTTATACTTCTTGATCCACAGATATTTTACCATTATATTTTACAATTTCCAAATGCAGGTATTTTGGGAAGTTATATTTTTGTTAGTATGTTCTATTTTTAATGACTTGTGAATAGGCTATCTGAGTATTATGCTGATTTTTGGAGTAGTATTGAGATTTGCTTTGTGACTTAGTATAAGGTCAGATTTTATAAAAATTTCATAGGTTTGGAAAATTGTGCTCAAGATTCATATGTATATTTCCATTAGACCAAGTTTCATCATCATTTTGTTTAAATTCTTGATATTCTTACTACCTTTAAATTCTTGATATTCTTACTACCAATATACTTTATAAATTGCTGAGAGAGGGATGTTAATGTCATCCACTATGATTATAGGTTTGTAAATTTCTTCTTATAATTTTGTCACTATTTTAAACATACATTTTAGCTATGTTTCTAACTAACAACATGTTCAGGATTGTTATTTTTTAGGTGAATTGTTTATTTGTCATTATAATAGTATGTATTTCTTAATGTCTTTTCTAATTCCCTTTCTCTGAATTTTTCTGTGTCCTTTGCATTTAAATATTTTCTTTTGTCAATAACATATGTTTCAAAACAATTAAAAGTTTTATCTATTAATGGTCTAATCATTAAAGGAAAGATCAAAGAATATATAACTGAAAAACTAACATAGGAGAAAAATGGAATAATGAAAAGACTTGATTAATTCAAGAGAAGTGAGGAATAAAGAAACAGAGAACAAATAGGGCAAATGGGAAACAGAGCATGATGAGAAATTTGAACCCAAAATCAATAATTTTAATAACTTGTAATTCACATTCCGAGTAAAAGAGATAGACTGTCAGAGTGAATTTAGAAAAACCCAACTATATTCTCTGGATTCTTTTTTATCAAGTGAGATCACCAGGGAGCTCAATTTGGACTGTCTCACTCTAGTCTATAAAATGCTTGCTTTCTGCAGAGCTATAATATTATGCTGTCTGTTTGCAATGTTGGTTGATATAAGAAATGACCATATAAGGAATTTTTCTGTATTATCTGTAGACCCCCTGATTAAAGACCTGACATGCTATGTGGTTCAGTGTCTCATATAAGATTTCAGGTAATAAATCCCTCCTAGAAAATGTTTGGTTTCTTGACAAACCACAAACTTTCTCTTATTGGAGTTATATAAAATATTTTCCTGTCTCATGTGCAGTAACTTAAGGGTAAATCTTATGATTATTTTTAGTGATGATCCTTAGTGTTGACTTGAAATAAAATTGTTTATTCCTTCCAGTTAACAAGCACAAATTGAATGAGGACTAAGCCTGTTTGCAGAGAAAGGAAACAAATGATGCAAAGATTTTTAAAAATGGTAATGGCAGACATATGAACAAAATACTCACGTGATAATGAGGTCAGTGCTGTGATAGATGTATGGGTAAAGTCTTAGGGGACTTAGGTGGAAATCATTATTTTCCCTGGAGTGGGAGACCTGTGAAGCCTTCACACAGAAGGTGACCTCTGAAGTAGGACTTTGAGCAAAAAGAAGATTTTATCTGAAGGAGAAAAACATAGAGGAGTGCAGTGCTGTCCAGCAATGCGTGCCACATAGAAAATGCAAATGTTCTGGTAGCCACATTAAGAAAGTAAAAAGAAACAGATAAAGTTAATTTTAATCATATGTCTTATTTAATCTAAGGTATCCACTAAATTATTACTTTCTACTATACTATCAACATGTAATAACTTTTAATAAAACATTATTAATGAGAGATTTGCCATTACCTTTTGATATAAAATACTTGAAATTCAGTATGCATTTTACATGTATAATACATCTTAATTTTGACTAAGCATTTTTCATGTGCTTTCTAGCCACACGTGGCTAGTGGGTGCCACACTGGATAGTGTAAGACTAAAACATTTTCAAAGACAGGAAGCAGATGTCTGAGAAATAAATAACCTGATGTGGTTAGAGCATGGTGTGTGTGTGTGTATGTATACATGCACACGTGAGTGTGTGTTTTGGGAGGGAGTGGTGAATTGAAAAAGGAACCAGAAAGATAAATTGGAGCAAGAATATGAAATATGTTTGACTTGATGACATTGGAACCATTGACAGTTTTCTGCAAAAGAATGACATTTTCACATCTGTATTGTAAAACTCTAATTCTGGAGGCAGTGTGAGAAACAGATTTAAGAAGGAATGGAGACTGGAGGCCAGTTAAGGGACACAAATGATGTTCATTCAAGAGACAATAGAACTTGGTTCTGCAGTTTTCAGATGGTTGAGGAAAGGATTGGAAAGATGTTTTCCAGTTAGTGTGGACAAGACTTGGTACTCATTGGATGTGGGGAATGAGAGTGAGTGAAAATGATGTTAGGTTTAAGTGTGTGCAATAGTGTGAATACTATTAAGTGAGAGAGAATTAAAAGCAAAAGCAAATTTGTGCAAGGGCAGTAATTAGTTTGACCCATTTTGTGCATACTGAGTTGAGATTTGCAGTAGGCATTTGAATACCCTGAGCAGTACACTGTTGAGTGGGAAACTCTCCATCATAAGACTACCTGGCTGGCATCTAAACCTAGTACAGTTTTCATCATAAGTGCAAATTTTTTGAACTGACCAGATTATTTTAATTATCTCATGTGGAAGAATGAACATGTTAAAATTTCCAAGAAAATATTGAAAGAATAGAAGCATATTGAAGAATAAGTGTAGGAGAATATCTTGGCCAGATAATAAGATAGGTATGTGTTAAAATATATTCAAACTGCCATAATCAAACTATAAAATAGGCACAAGAAAAGACAGTGTCTAAAAACATAAGGGACACTCAAATGAGACCAAAACCAGAATTTAGAAGTGTCTATTTATACAGGTGTATGCCAGGAAAGGGGATCAACAGGGAGGCTGAGGTACTTTGGTGACAAAGCAAGGAAGGGTAGGGGAAGAAATACGCTAACCTCTCTCTCCTTTTGATCTGTGATCTTCAAACAGTGCCCCATCTAGGTCAAAGCTGATTTAAAATCAGGAAGTAGGGGGCTGGGTGGTACGGATCCTAGGGGTCAGCTTCCTAGCTTGCAGTGTTGGGCAGAGAAGAATCTGAGGGAGTAAATAAGGCCCTCTAGCACACATGGAAAATTAATATATGATATCTGGCATTTCAGTTCATTGGCGGTAGGGGAAGATTGTAACCACTGGAAGAAAATGATTGGATTGCATAGTTTAAAAAAATAAATTTAGTTAGATTAAAGATCTAAATGTTAAAAATAGGATTTTATAAATCTGGTTGGGGAAGGCCTTCCTAAGCAGGAGGAGAAACAATTTTTTATAAAAGGGATTATTTGCTTATATATATATGTGTGTGTGTGTGTGTGTGTGTGTGTGTGTACTTATATACATATATATAACAAGTTTACGTATATATATGTGAATTTCATCTTTATGTGTATAATAAGTTCTGAATGCAAAAGTTATTATAGGCAGGTCAAATGTCACCTCTTCTTTGATTATTTTCATTGCTGCATATTGTATATTTGTTGTTGTTCAGTTGCTCAGTCGTGTCCGACTCTTTGCAGCCCCAAGGACTGCAGCACACCAGGCTTTCCTGTCCTTCAGATTTCCTGGATCTTGCTCAAACTCATGTCCATTGAATTGGTGATTCCATCCAACCATCTTGTCCTCCTTCATCCCCTTCTCCTCCTGCCCTCAATCTTTCCCAACATCAGGGTCTTTTCCGATGAGTCAGCTCTTTTCATCAGGTGGCCAAAGTATTGGAGTTTCAGCTTCAGCATCAGTTCTTCCAATGAATATTCAGGATTGATTTCCTTTAGGATTGACTGGTTTGATCTCTTCACAGCCCAAGGGGCTCTCAAGAGTCTTCTCCAGTCCCACAGTTCAAAAGCATCAATTCTTCAGCACTCAGCCTTCTTTATAGTCCAACTCTCACATCTATACATGAATATTGGAAAAACCATAGCTTTGACTATACGGACCTTTGTTGGCGAAGTAATGTCTCTGCTTTTCAATATGCTGTCTAGGTTAGTCATTACTTTTCTTCCAAGGAGCAAGAGTCTTCTAATTTCATGGCTGCAGTAACCATCTGCAGTGATTTTGGAGCCCCAAAAATAAAGTCTGGCACTGTTTTCCATTTTTTCCCCATATATTTGTCATGAAGTGATGGGACTGGATGCCATGATCTTAGTTTTTTGAATGTTGAGTTTTAAGCCAGCTGTATATACCTTTGATTAATATTAATTGCACATAATTATAACTAGTTGTGTAGCAAGCTCTCCAACATGAGATTTTGCTGTTCATTCTTGGGAGTCAGACTGTGCGATGATCCTATGGGACGGGCAGATCTTCCAGATACGTGTTTATATAAGGGACAGAGGACCATTCTGGGAGAAAACTCAGCTTAAGGAAGGGAAACCAAGAACAACAAATTGTGCTATATAATAGTCTTGGTTCTTAACAAAGCAGGTCATCTTGACCTGATGTCTGTATGCTGATTCTTCCTCTTCCTTCTCACCTCCAGACCCATGTTCTGTATTGAATTCTGGGGCTGGGATTCTACTCTGCCAGTAGAAAGCACTAGAGGGAGATAGGGATGTAAAAGGAGAGAAGAGGGGTTGCTCCAGTTTGCCATCTGTTCTGTGCTCTAACTACTAACATCTCACCCAAACATAACATCTGAGTACCAGTCTCTCTCAGAGGTGCCAGAAGCAGTAGGGTGACACCCTTCCTCAAAGGTTGAAGGGTCTTTGAGGGTCTCTCAGCTCTGAGGGTCTCCTCCAAGCTCCTAGGCTATAGGAACCCCGCACTTTTCCTATTTCCCCAGGGCACGGCTGATGGCAGCTTTCTGCAGGTACTGCTCTGTTCCCTTGGGGTCCTCTTTTGTGTTTTGGTTCCCCAGTACCTGTTTAACTGATTCCCTATTATACATTCTGTTAAAATCACTAATACGGCTGCTGTTTTCCTACTGGAGTCCGACTGATCCACACTCCCCCTCAGTTCTCCATGAACCTACACGTGAATCTGAGAGGATGGAAGTGAAAAATGCAAAGACAGTTTTCTGCAAGAACAGTAATGTTTGTATCCCTCCTAGAGAGACTGGCACAAGAATGAACTTGTTCTCTGCTTTTGACCACAGCATCTTCCCCAGAGTCTCCTGCAGGAGAATTATCTGTGAGACTTTGTGGAATCACTATGAATTTTTAGAGTTTAATACAGCAGTCAAGGCTATGGTTTTCCCAGTGGTCATGTATGGATGTGAGAGTTGGACTGTGAAGAAAGCTGAGTGCCAAAGAATTGATGCTTTTGAACCGTGGTGTGGGAGAAGACTCTTGAGAGTCCCTGGACTACAAGGAGATCCAACCAGCCCCTTCTGAAGGAGATCAGCCCTGGGATTTCTTTGGAAGGAATGATGCTAA
Organism: Capra hircus; assembly: GCF_001704415.2. Lineage (NCBI taxonomy): Eukaryota > Metazoa > Chordata > Mammalia > Artiodactyla > Bovidae > Capra > Capra hircus. Next base: position 6,133,568 of record NC_030812.1, read on the forward strand.
AGCTGAAACTCCAGTACTTTGGCCACCTCATGCGAAGAGTTGACTCCTTGGAAAAGACTCTGATGCTGGGAGGGATTGAGGGCAGGAGGAGAAGGGGACGACTGAGGATGAGATGGCTGGATGGCATCACGGACTCGATGGACGTGAGTCTGAGTGAACTCCGGGAGTTGGTGATGGACAGGGAGGCCTGGCGTGCTGCGATTCATGGGGTCGCAAAGAGTCGGACACGACTGAGCGACTGAACTGAACTGAACTGAACCAGTGGAGAAGGTCAGGGCTGGAGGAGACAAAAATCTGGCTGATATCCAGGCAGGTAGAGGCTAGAGTAGGTTAGGTCAGTGAAACAAGGGAGGTGGGGCTTTGGTTAACTGGAGAACCATCACCTTGTCAGTAAGGGACAACTACTACTCAGTTGCAGCCTATCACTGGCACTTAGGAGTGCAGGGTCTGGATCGCCAACATTTTTAGGAAGGCTCAAAGTCGATACTTTTAGGTAAAATTAGTTAGCGTGTGTGCTAAGTTGCTTCAGTTGTGTCCATCTCTTTGTGGAGGGCCTATGGATTGTAGCCCGCTGGGCTCCTCTGTCCATGGGGATTCTCCAGGCAAGAATGAAATGGGTTGCTGTGCTCTCCTCCAAGGGATCTTCCCAGCCCAGGGATCAAACCTGTGTCTCTTATGTCTCCTGCACTCGCAGGTGGGGTCTTTACTACTAGAGCCACCTGGGAAGCCCAAATCAGTTAGCAACTAATTTATATTTTAAAAAGGCAGCTGTGCAGGTCAAATAATACACACGTCAAGCAGTATCTTTATATCCTTATAGACTATTGGTCACTATTTCTAAAATCTTTAGGAGCTGATAAGATTTATTCATGAGACTTGTGGGGGCCTTAGGGATACTTAACGATTTGGGGAGATGTCTTTTGCAAGGCACTTGGTTCTTAATATTGCATGTGGGTGAGAACCAGTGACACACAATTTATATTTAATCACGCAACTTCTTTCTTATACGGTGAGCTCCCTGGAGGGCAAGGATTATGTCTAATTCATCCTTGTAGTTCTAGCCCTTGGCATAATTCCTGGAATATAGTAGGTGTTCAATAAATTTTGATGAATGGATGAGTGAGCTACTTACAAAAAAACCAGTGTAATGGAAAAACACCAGCTGGAAATTAGACTAAAGTTCTACCCCTGGGGTTGCCATTAGCTGTGTGACTTGGAGAAACCACTTAACTCATCCAAAATTAACTCTCATCCATAGAGTGGAGATACTAATACCTAACCTTCCAAGGTTTTCCTTTCTTTTTTTTTTTTTTATAATTTGTTAAAAAGCTCTCTTCCAAGATATTTTACTGTGCATTTTCAATTTAATAAGATAATAAATGTGAAAGTGCTTTTGGTGGTGTTAACTAAGAAAGTGGGTTGGGGAGGGGTCCAAGTGTTTTGTCTTCCTTCAGTAGCTGTGAATCTGTAGTACAACTAGGACTAAAACCTTGAGACAAAAACTCCTTGTTCAATGATAGCTTGCCTGTCAGAGCCCACAGTAAATAATATATTGTAAGTAAATTCTCTTACTAAATTAAACTGCATTTTCCCCAAAATGATTGCCCTGGTGAACATTTACACACCATTCAATGAGGAAAAGCTTCCATGTTACCACGTTTGCACAGCTCAAATCTTTTAAAGTGTATTTGAAAGGATATATTTTTTATTAAATTTCCTTTTCTGGAATATCTAACGTTATGATTTGAGAAAATAGCCCTCTTATGAAATGTGCTTTTTGGACTCCTTCCCAGAAGCCACTTACTTTTCCTATCCTCATATTATTTGAAGTAATGGAACCAGTGCTTTCATGGAACGCCAGGACTTAATGTGCTCGAGGTGTTTATGTGATGGAATGGGCTCTGGATGCTACCAGAGAGAAAGCCGCTTCCTCCTCATTCCTTCACGGCTAACTTTCTGTTGCCTCTACCCAAGGCCCCCGCAGCGTCTCCAGTCACTATTAGAGCCCCAAGGCCCCTCTGCCTTTTATTTCTCCCTTGTGCCTGCACTTGGCTGTCCACTCTTCAGCCAAATGTGAGTTTCATCCAGTGACATGGGAGCAAAGGTTAATTTACTACAGAGTGTACAGATTCCAGGAAAACAAGCTTCATGGAGTTAGACTGATTATAAATACAGATGTTTGCCATCCAATGAATTCACTTTGACCTAACTAGGTATAATCATTAGGCTTTTAAAGAAAACTTCTATTGTACTTCTGACCTATAGATTTTGGACTTGTCAAGTCTCCACAATTGTGGGAGTTAATTCCATAAAATAAATATATCTGTATCTATAAATTAGATATGTACAGATTATAGTTATAGAGATATACTATACATATACAGATGTTGATATATAGATATATATAGAACCAACTATATGTAGAGAATTTTATATATATAAGCCAACTATATATATATAATTATCAGGACACATCCTGTTTGTTCTATATATCTGTATGTAGGTATCCACATCTCCACACACACACGTATATCACATTGGCTGTATTTTTCTGGAGAATCCTAATATAAAATCATAAAAGAAAAATATATAGTTAAATTTCATCAAAGTGAAAACTTTTACTCTTTGAAAGATGCCATGAAGGAAATGAAAGTCATGACACAGAATGGCTTACGTCACACACACAAATGTGAACACACACACACAAAAGGACAACCGACTCCAGGATTCTTGCCTGGAAAATCCAATGGACACAAAAGCCTGGTGGGCTACATTCCATAGGTTCACAAAGAGTTGGACAAGACTAAGCACCCGTGCATGCATGCATATACATTAAAGGGACCCATATTCAGAATATATGAAGCATCTTAAAACTCAATAAAAAGGCAGTAATAAATGACCAAGATCTGAACAAGCACTTCGCAAAGAACGCGTGTGAATGACCAATAAGCACATCAAAAGATAGTCAACATTAACAAGAAAAAGAGGAGAAAACAGATGATGTAATCAGCATCAAAGATAAAGCCAGACACTAGTTAAAGCGGTGGGGACAGATTTTACCAGGCAATGCTATTGCAGTAGGGAAGAGTCCAGTGTGACGTGAAGTCAGTGCTGACTTGTGCAGAGGTGCTGAGCGTTTTAAAGGGAGTATGAGGGAGCAGGGAGGGGGAGCAGTATGGGCTTGAGCAGGTCACGGAGGGAGGAATTGATGAAGAGCAGAAAGTGGGGTTAGTTGACAGGACCAGGCCGTCTGACTTGGTTAGTCAGCCCTTACCCAGAGGAGGCTTGTCGTATCTTTACCGCAGGAGGCAGCGGTATTGATGGGAGTCAGGACCCAGTGAAGCTGGGCCCAGTCCTCCCGTGGGGACTGGGAGCAAGATATGAGTTGTCCCCTCACATGTTTGCCTGTTAAAGAAATGACTTTTGGGTCCTAGAGAGAACAGTTTTAGGTGGTAGATTTATATCCCAAAGCATAGAGAAAGGATTTGTTGTTGCAAAGTTTCTAAAGAAACTTCTCTAAGAGATGATTCAGAGGCCTGTCTGCCCATCTCCATGTTAAGGGGGGCGGTGGTCATCCTAGGGATGAGACGCTGGAAACTAGGCTAGTGTTCTCTCAGGGGTCTTAGTGTGGGGTGGGCAAGGTTGTTTGTGCGAGGAGTCTGCTGTCATTTTAGGGCAAAGATGAGTGCTCAGAGAAGCCTGACTAGAGTGTGTTCAAGGAGACAGTCTTTACCGTTAGTCGTTAGGAAAATGTGAACTAGCGCGGTGGTGAGATAGCATCGCATATCTAGAATTGCTTTAAAAAAAAATGACAATAGCAAGTGTTAAGGATGTGGGGCAAGAGTTGCCATGGGGAATAAGAAGTGGTACAAATTCTTTGGAAAACAGTTAGATAGTTTCTTGTAAAGTTAAGCATATAGTTACCATATTACTGAGAAATTTTGATTCTGTATATTTACCCAAGAAAAATGCCCGTCAAAAAATAAACAGTAAACAAACTGCATATATCCATGCAGTGGAATCGTACTCAACATTAAAATGGAGCAAACTACAAATACCACAGAAAGATGAATCTCAAAATCATTACCTGGAAGAGCCAGTTGAAACAAATTATGTACTATGATTTTTATATATAAAACATTACAACATGCATTGGGCTTCCCTGGTGTCTCACACGGTAAGGAATCCACCTGCAATCAGGAGACCCAGGTTCGATCCCTGTATTAGGAAGATACTCTGGAGAAGGGAATGGCAACCTACTCCAGTATTCTTGCCTGGAGAATTCTAGGAACGGAGGAGCCTGGCAAGCTATGGTCCAAGTAGTTACAAAGAGTCAGACACAACTGAAGGATTAACTCTTTCACAAAGTGCAAACCAACCTATGATAACAGAAAGGAGAGAGGAAAGGAGTGCCTGGGGAAAGGAGTGGAGGGAGGGATAAATTTCAGAGAAGCAAGAAGAAACTTTTGGAGGTGATAGAAATATTGAGTATCTTGGTTGGGATGATAGTTTCCTTTGAAAACTCATAAAATCATATATTTTAAATATATGCAGTTTATTGCATGTAAATTGTTAGAAATTAAAAGGCTAAATGGCCATTGATGGAAATATATATTTAGCACCTTTATTAAACTGAGGGACAAGAAAGAATTTTGCCTGTAATTGTGGTATCTAGATCACAAATTGCAAGCATTTTCTATAAAGAGTGAGGTAGCATATATTTTAGGCAGACCACGTGCCACTTCTGTAGCAGTTTTTTTCTTTCCTTGCCTCTCTTCTTTCTTCCTTCATCCCTTCCTTCTTTCCTTTCAACACTTTAAAAAGGTGAAAACCATTCATAGCTTTCAGACCACACAAAACAAGCTGTAGACAAGATTTATTTCAGCCCAAGAGGACCAATACAATCCTCATTTATTCATACTTCATTTAATTTTAATATTGAATTTTAAAAATGGACTCACCTTCAAGGATCTTTTTGGGTAAGTGACAATACATTTGGAAGGCTGATGAGGCAGACGGGCCTCATCTTACTGCTGGGTGGAATCTCACTTCTGGGGAGCTGAAGTCAATTTCCACACAGTAAACCAGGGCCACCAGACTTTAACTGGAATGTTCCACTTTAAGGAAGATATAATGCATTGGGAAGGAAGTATAAATAGCAACCCACTCCAGTATTCTTGCCTGGAAATTTCCACGGACGGAGGAGCCAGGTGGGCTACTGTTCAGTTCAGTCTCTCAGTTGTGTCCGACTCTTTGTGACCCCATGAACTGCAACACACCAGGCCTCCCTGTCCATCACCAACTACTGTTCAAGGGGTCTCAAAGAGTCAGACACAACTGAGTAACTAAACATAATGTTACTATAGCACCTTTCTGCTGAAGAAGGATGGTCATTTTTCATCATGTTTGTATTTCTCCTAAGGAGTCTGTGAATTTTGTTGGGCAGGAAATAATCAACATTTTAAAGATTTTATAGCTGACCAAACCAAATTTACTTATTTTATCTTCACAGTGAACTCTAGCCTTGGTATGCTTAAAATCTGATTGTCACCCCAGAACCTTCTTATTCCGCTTTCCTGGTGGCTCAGACAGTAAAGTATCTACCTGCCTGCAATGTGGGAGACCTGGGATCGATCCTTTAAATAATCTGAACTTTCTTCACAGTGAAATGCATTTTTAATCATTAAATGAGTTTGTAGGCAAGCAAAATTTATAGATATTTTATATTAAATCCTGATGGTATTTGAACTACAGGAAGTAGGTCTTGAGCACTCTTTTGCACTGTCTCTGTTACCAGAAAGATTTTCAGTATGAAATTCTGTAGCACATGTAAAACATATGCAGTGTACTTTATTAACAAACACGGTATAATACTTTATGCTTACCTTTTCCTCATGATTGATTTATTTATTTTTGCTTTTTATTTACTTATTTTCATTTGGAGTATAATTGCTTTACAATGTGTTAGTTTCTTATGCTCACCTTACTTTTAATAAAAGAAGAAAACAATCATGCAAAATATCTTTAATTTTCCCTATTAAAGTTCAGATACCATCTTTAATATGTTTTAAGCCAGTTCTTTAAAATTGGTAAATAATGGAATCAGAATTCATTTTCTTTAATTTGAAAATTAAAGAAAACCAAAATGCTTAAAAGGCAGTTTTTCATCCTAGAAAATTTGTATTCATAGATAATGAAGAGAATGTTTAGAAAGTTACACAAGAAATTACATATCCTCAATAGAATAAACTACTAGATATATTTATATGAAAACCCAGTGTAGCTTTGTGTTATTGTAGGGCAGAAACCAACACAACATTGTAAAGCAATTTCCCTACAATTAAAAAGGTAAATGAAAAAAAGAAACCCAGTGTTCTTATCTATCATCTCCCTTCGATTAAAATATGAAAATCAAGATCACATGTTGGAAGAGTGAGTTACATTGCTTGCTGTTTTCTTGATGTAATTTCTTGGGCACGTACATAAGCTAGGGATAATTTATCTAGTTTATGCAGAATAGTATTTTCCTAAGTAAGTTTACACAGTTTCAGCAGGAACTCATTTTGGGCTAACTACTGCTGCTGCTGCTGCTAAGTCGCTTCAGTCATGTCCAACTCTGTGCTACCCCAGAGACGGCAGCCCACCAGGCTCCACCGTCCCTGGGATTTTCCAGGCAAGAACAGTGGAGTGGGTTGCCATTTCCTTCTCCAAGGCATGAAAGTGAAAAGTGAAAGTGAAGTTGCTTAGTCATGTCTGACTCAGCGACCCCATGGACTGCAGCCTACCAAGCTCCTCTGTCCATGGGATTTTCCAGGCAGGAGTACTGGAGTGGGGTGCCATTGCCTTCTCCGTGGGCTAACTGCAGTGGTTAACAAATCATTAGAGAGAATTCACTTTGTGATAGGTGTAATTAATAATCAAGACTTTCAGACTCATTCTGTAAAGTCTTTTATGTGAAATTACTCACATTTCTAAAGCAATAGGAATCAAATTAGCAGTAATCAAATTACTCACATTTCTAAAGCATATATATATTTTCAGGAAATATAAATTGTATTGAGGAGAAATATCTTGGAAGCTAATGGCCCCTTTTAAAATGGTTTTGCACTTTTCTCTGACTTGCAGGGTAATTTGCTGCAGAAATTGGGTTAAGCTATTGGAAATGTGTGTGTGTGTGTGTGTGTGTGGTGATTTAATTCAGAAGAGAACGAAATGGGAAAAATGGCAAATACTGAAAAAATTTGAAAGAAGTTTCTGAGTTTAAATTTTATTAGGAAAGAACAAAAGGAAAAATGTACTGCAAGATATTTATTGGGGCATGCTTTGAAGAATCTTGTGGTTTTATAATCCTTTCTTTCAAAATATACATTTTAGAGCCTCCTAGGAAAGCTGATTCTTCAAAATGCATTAATAGATGCATCCCACCTTATGGAAAATTGGTGTAGAGCACCAATTTTATCTGTAGAGCAGGTAAGGGGTACCTTTCTTGATAAGGGTTGATTCATCTCTCTCAGAACTTGGTTGGTCCTATGAAAATTTATAAGAAAGACATTCTGTTGTGAATTCTGATATCTCTTGTGTGTTAAGCTAAAGACAAAAAGGCTGCCTAGTAAAATCAGATGGGTTTCCCTGGTAGCTCATATGGTAAGGAATCTGCCAGCAATGCAGGAGAACCAGGTTTGATCCATGGGCTGGGAAGATCCCCTGGAGAAGGAAATGGCTACCCACTCCAGTATCCTTGCCTGGAAAATCTGTGGACAGAGGAGCCTGGCGGGCTACAGTCCTTGGATCACAGTGAGTTGGAGACGGCTGAATGACTAAGCACAAAAATCAGTGATAAATGTACAAACCACATTGTATAAATGTCCACATGCACAAATGGGAAATCCTAGCATTCCAGATCTGTTATCACCCTCTGTGCTCTGGACGGTCTGAGACCCACCTCTGGTGGCTTTGTCCAGTGCTGGTGGCAGCATGTCAGATTTCCAGGCAGCATAGCAAGGCATGTGACCTGCTGCTGAATTTGCTTCTTGATGTAAAGATACCAAGGGCATCCAGGAAAACTGTTCTTGCAGGCAGTGTCTTCCCATGGCTTGGGGCCTCCGGGAAACAGGCAGCCAGTATCACTGGTACTGTTTCAAGATACCCAGATGTCAAGTTATCTTAGAGTACACATACTCACACACATTCACATTACATGCAAATTAAAGAGAGAAACCTTTTCCATCACCTCATCATGATGGAATTAGATAATGAAGGCAGACTTGATTATTTACCATAGTTTTTAATTAGGCCAGAGAAGAAATAATTGTCGGTTCAAATTTTAATGCAAGCATTATGTCTATAAGTTTAACAAAACAAAAACAATGCAGAACCTTGAACCAGATATCCTCATGCTCAGATGATAACTGAACAAAATGAGAGCTAATTTCAGCACGTGCACTAGTAATCCAGAACCATTAGTAGGCATAAAAATTTCTACATCACAATTCCCTCATGCAGAGCAAAATCTTACAGACAATGGACCCTAAGAGCCATCTGTGGGAAGCTTAGAACCTTGGCACTCAAGGTCTTCAGACTGCCTAGAAGGGAGAGTGCCACCAACATATTTGTCCTTTTGACTCAAATATCTTGTCTCTTTGTTTGCAATTTTAAACATACTGTGGTATTTCACATCTATCCACACAAATGTCAAGGCTTCTAAACTTTAAAAAAATCATACTCCAAGGGAAAGAATAATAATAGGAAGTAAATTCTAAGACGGCTTTGAGAAAGACAAGGAATAAATCATCCCACCCCCGGTACATATTTTCCAGTACATGACTGGTAATTTTTTTAATAACACAAGAGATAATACAGGCATTGGCAATTTTGACAAATGTCTTCAGAGTCTGCCATGGAGCCAACTGGATAAAGGTGTGTATGTGTGGAGTTTCCAAGTAGTTTTCTTAAGATCAGAGATATTTCCTTGTCTCCATTCATCCGATTCAGAGTATGACTCAACTTTGCTTAAGGTGTAGCACATTTAATACGTATAATCAAACACAGCTAAACTAAGTGCTGTTACACTGAGTATAAAATTTGTTGTTGCTGTTGTTTAGTTGCCAAGTCATGTCCAACTCTATTGCGACCATATGGACTGTAGCCCACCAGACTCTTCTGTCCATGGGATTTCCCAGGCAAGAACACTGGAGTGGGTTGCCAACTTCTTTCTCCAGAATATCTTTCCTACCCAGGGTTTGAACCCATGTGTCCTGCATTGCTGGTAGATTCTTTACCACTGAGCCACCCAGGAAGCTGAGTATAAAATTAAGAACACTAAAGGACCTCTCGTTGCTTCCTATTGTATTTAGAATTAGTTTAAAAAGAAAACCTCAGCTACTCAGGAGCATGGCCCACAAGGTGCCACATGATTTGCGATGCTCACCCCACCTTCTGCACCTCCTTCCCTGCGCTGCCGCGACACTGGCTTCCTGTCAACAGAACGCACGAAGCTTGTTCTCACCTCAGGGCTCTTGTTCTTGCTGCTCCTCCTTTCCCGTAATCTTTATGTGATCGGCGGGCTTTCATCATCTAGTGCTCAGCTCAGAAACTGCTTCCCAGAGAGGCTTTCTTGCCACCATAGCTGAAGCAGCTAGCCCCCCTGTCAGCACCATCCAATCAACCCAGTTTTATCTCCTATGTAGCACTTTCCATGATCTGAAATGATTTCCTCTTTAGACACTTACTAGTGTCTAGCCCCAGCCTGCCTATCTGAACTTCTTCAGTATAAGCCTCATGAAGGGAAGGACTTTTCTGTCTCATCACGTTGACCCCAGGACCTAAATAAACGGCCTAGTGCAGAGTGGAAATAGGATAGTGGAGTGAGTTGAGACTAAATGAGTTAGGACAGCTTTTAAAGCATTAAATGGTTTCAGAGTCACTTCTATCACTCATTCACCAGACTACACAGTCTTTCTCTAGGCCCTAACCCTAAGTAATTTGTCAGCCTGCGTTAGTCAGGGTGAGAGTTGAACTTACCCTTGTAAAAGTAACAGATCTCTAACAGTAACAGGAGAGAACCTCTATAACCTTGGTGGCTCACAGCATGAGTTTCTTTCTTGCTCTCACCACACTGCAGTGTGTATTTCTGGCTGATTGACATTCGTGTGCTCAGCTGGGGAGCTGGGTTGCTTCCATCTTGGGGCTCTACCTACCTCTAGAAATCCTGTCTTCATTCAGTTCACAGGTGGGGATGTAGACTGGAGAGAAGATGGACATTCATCTCAACAATTTCATCCACAAAGTGCTACCTGTCACCTTGCTCTTGTTCCATTGGCCAAGTTCCACCATATAGATCACATGTAACTGCCAGAGACACCAGGGAAAGGAATGGAGCTGTAAGCCAGGAGAACAGGAAATAGAATTTGATGAATGCTGTTAAAACTAAGTCAACAAGGAGTCTATTGGACTGAGGTGGCACTCATGGCCCTCAAAGGCAACAGAAATCTAAGCCTGTAAATGCCCCAAGATTATGAAATCAAAAAAAAACAAAGGACAACCACTCACAAACAGTCAACTCAGCTTTAGCGATAGTCAATCAAATCATTTCCTATCTTTGCTTACACATTGTCTCTGTTGAAGGCTTCCCCTTGATCCTGTCTGTGGAGCTGTCCTAACCACTTGCGGTTTGGCATTGAGATTCTAGTCAATTTTTGTTTAATAGAGTCTAAAAAAATTTAATACGCCTTCACTTCAGTTCATTCGCTCAGTCGTGTCCGACTCTTTGTGACCCCATGAATCGCAGCACGCCAGGGCTCCCTGTCCATCACCAACTCCCAGAGTTCACTCAGACTCATGTCCATCGAGTCGGTGATGCCATCCAGCCATCTCATCCTCTGTCGTCCCCTTCTCCTCCTGCCCCCAATCCCTCCCAGCATCAGAGTCTTTTCCAATGAGTCAACTCTTCACATGAGGTGGCCAAAGTACTGGAGTTTCAGTTTATCCTTTAAAACACACACAGCATAATCTTTAAGGAAAGACTATCCTCTTGCCTGCATCTTTAGTTATCGTCCAAACTCTTCTTAAAGAAGCAGAGCCTTCCTTTTGGGTTCACCTCTGGTTGTAGGTACTGACTCAATCAGTTGGTGTTCCTCTCAGACGAATCCCCTATGTTCCTGAAATCTTGTTTGCTTTTATTTTCTTTTACCAGGTGGTGTTCTTGATGTACTTATTACATTTTTATTTTACTGCCTGTGAGCATCTGATACTGGTTTTCTTAGTCTCGGCCCACTTTCCCTTGGTCGTAGATTCCTCTAATAGCTTGTGCTTCCATCTGTATTTTTCATACCCCTGACTCCTCACATCATGTCTGCATTAGCTTTGTACAGCTCTATCACCCCTCTCATCCTCTGCGTTAGATCATTTGCATTCAGCTCTCTCCTCTTTGCAATCTCTCCACTGGGAAAACTTTCCATACACTTCATGCTAACTGCATCACCCTTCCCCCTAAGAAGTCTAGATGGTACTTAAAACTCCCTTTTATGTGCTAGCATCATCTTTATGACAACTGATTATCACATTCTGGGTAGTTTCTTATAGCCATTTATCAAAGCCTGCTTTTATAATAGTCTTGTTGTGGTAAAGGGGCTTGAGTAATTCAATGAAGCTATGAGCCATACTATGCAGGGCCATCCAAGATGGATGGGTCATGGTGAAGAGTTCTGACAAAATGTGATCTTCTGGAGGAGGAAATGGCAACCCACTCCAGTATGCTTGCTGTGAGAACCCCATGAACAGCATGAAAAAGCAAAAAGATATGACACCAGAAGATAAGCCCTGCAGGTCAGAAAGTGTCCAAAATGCCACTGGGGAAAAGTGAAGGTCAATTACTAATAGCTCCAGAGATAATGACGAGGCTGGGACAAAGCAGAAGCCATGCTCAGTTGTAGATGTGTCTGGTGGTGAAAGTAAAGTCCAGTGCTGTAAAGAACAATATTGGGATGTTAGGCCCGTAAACCAAGGCAAGTTGGATGTGGTCAAGCAGCAGATGGCAAGAGTAAACATCTACATCTTAGGAATCAGTGAACTAAAATGGATGGGAACGGATGAATTTGATTCAGATGACCATTACATCTACTACTATGGGCAAGAGTTCCTTAGAGGAAATGGAGCAGCCCTTATAGTCAACAAAAGAGTCTGAAATGCAGTACTTGGGTGCAGTCTCAAAAATAACAGAATGATCTCAGTTCATTTCCAAGGCAAACCATTCAACATCACACTAAACCAAGTCTATGCCCCAACCAATGATGCAAAAAGGCTGAAGTTGACTGGTTCTGTGAACAACTACAAGACCTTCTAGAACTAGCACCCAAAAGAGATGTCATTTTCATCATAGGGGACTAGAATGCCAAGGTAGGAAGTCAAGAGAGACCTGGAGTGACAGGCAAGTTTGGCCCTGGACTGCAAAATGAAGCAAGGCAAAGGCTAAGAGAGTTTTATCAAGAGAACACACTGATCATAGCAAACACCCTTTTCCCACAACTCAAGATATGGCTCTACACATGGACATCACCAGAAGGTCAATACTGAAATTAGACTGATTATGTTCTTTGAGCCAAAGATGGAGAAGCTCTATAGAGTCAGCAAAAACAAGACCTGGAGCTGATTGTGGCTGAGATCATGAACTCCTTATTGCAAAATTCAGACTTAAATAGAAGAAAGTAGGGAACGCCACTAGACCATTCAGGTATGACCTAAATCACATCCGCTATGATTATACAGTGCAGGTGGCAAATAGATTCAAGGGATTAAGACTGGTAGACAGAGTGACTGAAGAATTATGGACAGAGATTCATAACATTGTGCAGGAAGCAGAGACTAAAACCATCCTGAAAGAAAAGGAATGCAAGAAGGCAGAGTGGTTGTCTGAGAAGACTTTACAAATAGCTGAGAAAAAAGAGAAGAAAAAGGCAAGGGAGAGAAAGAAAGATAATATCCAGCCAAATACAGAATTCCAGAGACTAACAAGAAGAGATAAGGATGCCTTCATAAATGAACAATACAAAGAAATAGAGGAAAACAACAGAATGAGAAAGACTAGAGATCTCCTCAAGAAAATTAGAGACACCAAGGGAACATTTCATACAAAGATGGGCTCAATAAAGGACAGAAATGGTATGGACCTAACAGAAGCAAAAGATATTAAGAAGTGGTAAGAATGCACAGAAGAACTGTACAAAAAGGCCTTAAAGACCTGGATAACCACAATGGTGTGGTCATTCACCTAGAGCTGGACATCCTGGAGTGCAAAGTCAAATGGGCCTTAGGAATCATTACTCTGAACAAGGCTAGGGCAGGTGATGGAATTCTAGCAGATTGTTTAAAGTCCTAAAAGATAATGCTGTTCAAATGCTGCCCTCCATATGTCAGCAAATTTGGAAAACTCAACTCAGTTTTAAATTGTACTGTATGTGGCTTCTTGAAGTCTTCCCTTGAAGACTTCATGTGGCCACGGGACTGGAAAAGGCCAGTTTTCATTCCAATCCCAAAGAAAGGCAATGCCAAAGAATGCTCAAACTACCATATATTTGTGCTCATTTCACATTCTAGCAAAGTTTTGCTCAAAATCCTTGATGCTAGGCTTCAGCAGTATGTGAACTGAGAACTTCCAGATGTACAAGCTGGGTTTTGAAGAGGGAGAGGAATCAGAAATCAAATTGCTAACATTTTTTGGATCATGGAGAAAACGAGAGAGTTTCAGAAAAACATCTACTTCTTCTTCATTGACTACACTAAAGTCTTTGAGTGTGTGGATCACAACAAACTGTGGAAAATTCTTAAGGAGATGGGAGTACACCAGACTACTTTACCTGTCTCCTGAGAAACCTGTATGCAGATCAAGAAACAACATTTAGAACAGGACATGGAACAACAGATTGGTTCCAAACTGGGAAAGGAGTATGCCAAGGCTGTATATTGTTACTCTGCTTATTTAACTCATATGTAGAGTAAATCATGTGAAATGCTGGGCTGGATGAAGCACAAGCTGGAATCAAGATTGACCCCCAAAATATCAACAGCTTCAGATATGGAGATGGTACCACTCTAATGGCAGAAAGTGAAAAGGAACTAAAGAGCCTCTTAATAAAGGTGAAAGACAAGAGTGAAAAATTGGCTTAAACCTCAGCATTCAGAAAATGAAGATCATGGCATCTGGTACCATCACTTCATGGCAAATAGTTGGGGAAAATGTGGGAAGAGTAACAGACTTTATTTTCTTGGGCTCCAAAATCACTGCAGATGGTGACTGCAGCCATGAAATTAAAAGATGCTTGCTCCTTGGAAGAAAAGCTATGACAAACCCAGACAGCATATTGAAAAGCAGACTCTGCTTTGCTGACAGAGGTGCATATAGTTAAAATTATGGTTTTTCCAGTAGTCATGTATGGATGTGAGAATTGGACCATAAAGAAGGCTGAGCACTGAAGAATTGATGCTTTCAAATTGTGGTGTTGGAGAAGACTTTAAAGAGTCCCTTGGAATGCAAGGAGATCAAATCAGTCAATCCTAAAGGAAATCAACCTTGAATATTCATTGGAAGGACTGATGCTGAATCTGAAGCTCCAGTAGTTTGGCCACCTAATGTGAAGATCCTGCTTATTGGAAAAGCCCCTGATGCTGCAAAATATTGAAGAAGGGGAAGGAGACAGCAGAGGATGAGATGGTTGGATAGCATCACCAGCCCAATGGACATGAATTTGAGCAAACTTGGGGAGATAGTGGAGAAAAGAGGAGCCTGGAAGGCTAGAGTACACGAATTTATTTTGAAGATTAATTAAAATAAGAGTGCTTAGTATATTGTAGTTTCTCAATAAATATTAGTAAATTTATTAGGATAAATCTGCTGCCCTCATTTATTATTTCTATTCATAGATGGGAAATGGGATCAGTAATATATGGCCTGGCAAAATTGAACAAATGACTAATTTGACATTATGATGGCGTGTAGTCTCTGAATGAAAGTTTTGCTTTGCAAATGAATAGTCAAGACTTAGGAGCTGGTTTGGTTCCTGAAGTCTGCAATCTGACAGTAGCAGACTAGGGAAAACCCAAGCCCACAAGCATAGGTCTGCCCAGGCTGTGCACCGCTCAACTCAAGGGGTTGTCGTTCCCACAGCCAGTGATGTGAATGATACTTCTGGAAGCCGTTCAACGAAACAGTCCTGGGGAACTTGGATTTGGTTGAAACAATTTTCATGATATCCTCCATTACAATTCAGTGAGATAAGATTTAGGATATGCCAGTCCCGGGTGGCTCAGAGATTAAAACGTCTGCCTGCAATGCAGGAGACCTGGGTTTGATCCCTGGGTCGGAAAGATGCCCTGGAGAAGGAAATGGCAACCCACTCCAGTATTCTTGCCTGGAGAATCCCATGGACAGAGGAGCCTGGTGGGCTACAGTCCATGGGGTCGCAAAGAGTCAGACATGACTGAGCGACTTCAGTTTCAGTTTCACTTTCACTTTCTTTAAATTACTCAAACTCTGCTTAATTATATTTGCTTGTTTTAGAAATATAAAACATGGTGGTAACAGAATCAATCATAAATGTTATTTGATTAAATTTAATTATT
This sequence comes from Capra hircus, assembly GCF_001704415.2. Taxonomy (NCBI): domain Eukaryota; kingdom Metazoa; phylum Chordata; class Mammalia; order Artiodactyla; family Bovidae; genus Capra; species Capra hircus. The sequence continues at coordinate 6,149,180 of NC_030812.1, forward strand.
TTTCAAATATAGAACAGGCTGTCAAGTTAATACAAACTTATTGATCAAGTGCAAGAGAAAATTAGAGCATTTTTGTTCTTGATAATTCTTATTTGATAATCTTTGAAAACAAGACATAGAATGGTTGATTTGCATTAGTCTGGTTCTACAAATGAAAGGTATTTTTCTCCTCTTGTTTGTTTTTTCTAACTTACTCCTCAGTTGAGGCTCCCCTATAGCATAGACATGATTTCCCAGACCTGCTTAGACAAACACCATAAGCAAATATGTTTCAGATTTACAGATATTTGTAAACTGAAGTATCATGGGAAAAGTGAGAGAGTCAATTCCTAGGCAGGTTGATAAGAAGTCCGGGGATCCCCGAGGAGAGAGGGGTCTGGAATTCTCAAGGAGAAGGAAAGGACAAACTTTTTTTTTCTCTACATTCCTTAGTCTTAGTCACATAAAACTTTTTTTTTTTTTTTTTAAATCTTTAGGCCTCAAACTGATGATTATACAACAAACCAGTTTTAACTCTGTACTAAGGATTATATAACAACAGTGTATCCTGCTTGAGGACAGTTTCTCCTTCCTGAAAACCCTCTGGCTAATCCTGTTATCTTAAAAATGTAAATTATGGGAGTTGGTCTAGTAAGATCTTTACAACCTCCAGACATTCTTTTGATTCATTGTAATAACTAATTAAAAAGTATATAACTCCATTGCTAATACTAGTGAGGGGGCATTCTTTCTCCCTGCTTCTGATGTCTATGTCAGAAGATTTCTCTATCTCTTTTATACTTTAATAAACTCTGGCCCCAGATTGAATTCTTCTCCTTTGGAGGCCAAGAATCCTGGTGTCTTTTGTGGTTTAGCAGCAACCTTTCATCCTGGCAGCTCAGCCGGGATTCTTCAGAAGAAGATAAGGATGCTTGGAGCTCTAGTTCTTTGTTCTCCTAGTAAACATGTTTTCTGCTGTACTTTTTGGAGAAGGAAATGGCAATCCACTCCAGCACTCTTGCCTGGAAAGTCCCATGGATGGAGGAGCCTGATAGGCTACAGTCCATGGGGTCGCAAATAGTCAGATGCGACTGAGCGACTTCGCTTTACTAACTCTACGGTGTGCTTCTGTGAATGAATGACACGCCCTGCGTGAAGCAGTTGAGGAGCCCTGCTCTGCGGTTCCGTGGTGATGTCATACGGCTTATGGCAGAAACCTGTTGGGGTTTATACTGACCTGCCAATGCCAAGTGGCACCCAGTGTCTCCTTCGGGGACCGACCAGAAATCGGCAAAGCGTGAGGCCTGAACTCTCCTTTCTCGGTCAAACTTTCCGGTCTCTTTGACCGTGTCATAACTTCTTGGGAATTAGAACTACTAACCTGTCGAATCATAGACTTTCAAGGGACTTGTGATCCATGTTGTTGCTGTGTACTGTTACTTAGGTCCCAAACTTGGATTGGCAGTTAGGTAGCCTAGCCTCGCTAGGAGTCGAAAGTTCAGAAGCTAGATGCTCAAGAGCATCTCTGAGGTGAAAGGTTACTCAGATTGGAAGTACAATGAGTTTCCTCCTTTGGTAATGCTGGCTCTTAGTGGACCAGAGGAGAATTTCCAGTGGCTTTTGTCCCAACTCCTTAGATACTCTTTCTGTGGAATCTGTGGGAATGAAATGGAAGGACTGGCCCTAATAACTCGAGGACAAAAATGGCTTTTTCCTCCCTGGGCAGCCCTTCACCATCTCTTTTGCTATTGCTTATACTGGTGTGGTGACGCTTGGAAGGAACATCTCAGTTCTGGGTTTGTACCAGTCTTACTGTGGTCAGGAATATGCTCACGGCCGTGCACAGGCACTCAGGTGATGGATGTTTCCCACAGTGGTCTTAGCTTGGGAGGCATTCCGGAAGGGTTACTCTGACTGCACCCTGGGTGGCATCAGAGGCGAGCAAGGTTTTAATGGTGAGGAGCTGGACATCAGTTTGGGATGCCATCAGGTCCGCCCCTGGTGCATCCCCACCCCATCTCAGTGGTAGAACCGGGAGGGACAAGTACAGCGCCCGCGTCGGTGAGGGACCGGAAGGAAAGCTTCAGTTTAAGGTCTGTCTACACCTCCATCTAGAGCAAGGAGGGACGCCTCCGGTAGAAAGATGGCGCTGGTCGCTTTTTTCCCTCTCTTACAGATGGGAGCTGACAACTCCAGCCTCACTCCTTTGAACTGTATCCTGAAAGACTGGGATAGGTTTGATCCCCAGAGCTTAAAGAAGACACGCCTGATCTTCCTATGCGGTACTGCGTGGCCACGGTATCCACTGGAGGACGGCGAACGGTGGCCGGTTGCAGGGTCTCTTAATTATAATACTGTTTTACAATTAGACTGGCTCTGTAGAAAACCAGGGAAATGGGTAGAAGCAGCGTATATGTCATCCTTTTTCTCTCTGCAAGATAGGCCAGGCTTGTGTCCTAAGGGTATAGATTTGGGTGTGAAAGCTTCAGCTCCCCCCTGTCCTACTTTGCCCCTGTATCCGGGGCTCCAAACTGAGCAAACTGGAACTCAGAGAACCCCCCACAAGGAGGGTTGCCTTGGTCTCAGCAAAAACGCAAGCTGAGATTTAAACAGTCCAAGTAGAGGTCCCAACAGCCCCATCTCAGTATGACCTCAGACCGCTCTGGTTTCAATAGAAACGCAGACCATCGAAATAAGAGAAGCTCAGACAGCAAAAACTAAGGGTGAAATATAGGTTGAGATGGAGGACAGGAAACAAGAGAGAAAGAAGAGCGGGTTTCTCCAATCTATGCCTGGGATCATATGTGCAGAACAGCCAGGGAGGCTGAGAGCCACACAAGCTGTTGCCTCTTCATGAAGCACCCACCAGGAGAAATAATCAGTCTAGGAGAGTTAATAAGCCCTTTTCTTATCACAAAGTACAACGCATCAAGGAGGATCTGGGAGACTATTTAGAGGACCCAGAAAAATGTATTAGAGCTTTTAAAGGCATTACTCTCCTTTATGACCTTACTTGGAAGGATGTGATGTATATCTTGGGACAAATGCTGACTCCTGACTCGAAAACTCGAGTTTTGGGGAAAGCTGTTGCTTATGGAGATGAATGGCTTGGTAGTGAATCAGTAGGAAAGAGAGAGAACGAGATAGCTGCCCTCCCCACTGGGAAACTATTAAACCAGACTGGGACTACAACACGGCTAAAGGAGGAAGGGATCAGAGTCATTTTGTCAGATGTATTCTTGAAGGACTCAGGCAAGCAGGTGCTAAGACTTTAAACTATGCCGAATTGGCAAACATAGAACAGGAGAAGGAAGCTTCTGGTAAATTCCTAGATAGACTGAAAGAAGCCCTTCGCAGATTGGCTGACATTGATCCCAAAAGTGAAGAGGGAAGAATGATCTTAAAAGATAGATTTCTCATTCAGTCAGCTCCAGATATCCACCATAAGCTATTAAAACAGGTGTATCAGACAGTCTATTATGGCAGGGAATATGAGGGAAAGGCAGAAAAAGACAAAGGAACAGGCTGAAGCTCTCACAATGGCTATGAGAACCGTTCTTAAACAGCCCGAGAAAAATGCCCAGAGGGACCTGGGTGAAAAGAGATGGGCTTGCTATTACTGCGGGAAGGAGGGGCACCTGAAGCGGGATTGCCCTCGGGCATCTAAGCCGCCCTGGCTCCATGTCCAATCTGCAAGGGACCACACTGGAGGAGAGACTGTCCCCAGAGGCATAGGTTTTGGGGGTCAGACTCTCAAGACAACTGGGACTGAAGGTGCCTGAGGGTCCCCACACAAGCTCCCATCCTAATTACACCTGAGGAACCCCAGGTATTAATAACTGTGGGGGGCCAATCCATCCCCCTTCTGATGTCTATGTCAGAAGCTTTCTCTCTCTTTTATACTTTAATAAAACTTTATTACACAGAAGCTCTGAGCGATCAGGCCTCATTTCTGGCCCAGGATTGAGCTCTCCAGAGGCCAAGAATCCCAGCATCTTTTGTGGTTTAGCAGCAACCTTTCAAAAGGCAGCCTGTTATTTGAAATGATAAGTTCTCATCAGAGTAACTGGTATGGACTTATATAGTTACTGTCCCTGCCACCATGTGGTTATGAATGTTTTACACATTTTTTATTTAATCCAAAGAAAACAAATTACGACAGTTCCCTCCTGCATAGTCAATTAGGGGAGCAGATGTAACTGCTCAGAGGCAAGATCGTTAGGAAGCCATTGCCTCTGTTACCAAACTGAAGGGACTGGGTTCTTGGGGCTTGCTACTTAAGTCCCCTAATTACATTTACCAAATAAAATCTTTTTTTAGAAAAAAATATGACTGCTGCTTCATTGGCAAAGGTTTAGAAGAAACTATCTAAGAGTCTATTAAAGATGAAGGCAAAATGATTAAATGTCATTTAGTATGATTCTTTTACTTCTTTAGCTGCCAGGGTTTGTTTGTTTGTTTTTTGGCATGGGGGAAGGGTTCCTATTTTAATTTTCTCAGTCCAACAAAAATGAACGTGCTGCCACTAAAGCCGGCTTTGCCATTTGTCTCATCCTTCAGTGTTTTTACAACCCCCAGGTATCTGACTCTGTCTTTCACATTCAATTTAACCAGAGAAGAAATACCATGAAGATGGCCTTGTTAGCCTCTTATGTTATCAGAAATAAAAGGTCTCATCCCTTTGTGTAGCCCCTCTATTGTCCACATTTTTATTAGGAACGAAAACTTCTTTTCTTTAGCTTGGATTTACGTGTGTTCTGGCCTTAACTTAACCAAGCTCTCTTCATTTTCTAAATAGGAACTTCATGCACATAAAATTAATGACAAATCTGATTAAGGTGATTTGCATAAATCAGACATTTTTATTAATTTTCGAGGGCTTATCTCTACAAAAGAGGGCCTATAAATTTGGATGCTAATTAAGCCAGGATTACCTTTGTTAATGAACATAAGCACATATTAAGCTTTCTAATGAAGGAGAGGGTGCACACTTCTGGGTGGAGACACTATACTATAGGTGCTGAAAGAAATCAAAATTGTGATAGTTCACAACAGAAGATGGCTCATTTATATTAAGAATATTTTTGTCAGGCTAATTGTTTTTGGATCAATTAAAGCAAAAGAACAGGTGACCTCTTTCCTTTGAAGAAAGAGAGATTTGAAAGGAAAAGAATGTCTCCTGTTGCTGAAATAAAAGTAACGTGAATAGCTCATCCCAAGGAGAAACCACTCTGCATTTTTAATTGGCTCCTGATTACAATGGTCTTGCTCTTCAGTTGGCCTTAATTTAGATATATTTTCCTCTGTATTTCTTCAGCCCCTGTAATGGGTTCTTAGTACATTTGGTTGTCTGCATTTTTTTTTTTAAGATTTGTTTTTCATTGGAGACTGTTTTTAAATGTTTTTATTGAACTGATTATAATATTGCTTCTGTTTTATGTTTTTTGCTTTTGCTACCTGGTATATAGCTCCCTGACCAGAGACTGAACCCTCACCCTTTGCACTGGAAGACAAAGTCTTAACTATTGGACCATCAGGGATTTTATTCTCTGTATTTTTTGTGTATAAAAACATTTCTTATTTTGGAGCATAGTTAATTAACTACACTGTGTTAGTTTCGGGTGTACAGGAAAGTGATTCACCCACATGTTATATATCCACATGTATCTATTCTTTTTCAAATTCTTTCCCCATTGAGGTTATTATGGAATATTGAGTGGCACTCTGGGTACTATACTGTAAGTCCTTGTTGGTTATCTGTTTTAAATATAGTGGTGTGTACATGTCAGTCCCAGACTCTCATTCTTTCCCTTCCTGCCCCACCCTAGCTCTCTGCAATTTATTGATGCTAAAGACAGATGAGGAAAACTTGAAGCAGGTCAAAACAAAGTCATTCAAGAAAATTACAAGGTCTAAAAAGAGAGTCCATGGCCAGCCTGAACAGGATTCTGAAGAAAGTAAATTTTTCTCAGGGTTCAATCTTCTGTCTCTGTAGAACTTTTCTTTTTCTTCTTTTGCTTTTCCTGCATGCCCATGTTTCATCTTCTATTTTTCTCTTACATTCTTCCTAAGGTATCTGCTGTTCATCCTCCCTAAATTCTCAGGGTGGGCCTGCTCTAACTAGGAATGCCCTGTGCTCTGAACAATCCCCCATCTCTTTCCATCCATCAGACCTGTGGTCCAGGGTTAGCTCAGGACCAGACCTGTGGATGCGAAGAACAGAGTCAGAGGAAACTTTGGCTAGAATGAAATTGAGAGTTTCTTTCCTTAAAGCAGCAGCATGTTGATTTAGTCTCATGTTCAAGTTCTGCCTATAACCCTTTCCAGATATTGAGTGGAGTCATTTCAATTTCCATGGCTTCAGTTTCTGTCTCCATAAAATGGGGCTCATTGAGAAATTCGAAGAAGACCATGTAAGAGCAAATATTTGAGGGTTTGCTATATCTGTCACTATATGAGTGTGCTATATAAGTTAATGCAGCATCTCATGGACTACAGGGCACGTTACTATGCTAGTCAGTAGATGAAGAAGACATGTGGAGATGTTGGTTAATATAAGCCATCATCTCTCTTGCTTGGAATATAGCAATGGATTGAATGACCTCCCTTTCTTTCCCCCTTCTTTCTGGTCAGTCTATTCTAGAACACCACAGGCAAAGTGATCCTGTTAAGACTTGATTTAGATCTGGTTCTTCCTCTGCTCAGAATCTTCTGGTGGCTTCCCATCTCACCCAGAGCAAAAGCCCAAATCCACCCTGTATGCGAGGTCCTGGTGACTGGCTTGCCTCTCTTTATCTTGCTTGTCCCCATTGGTTACACTGCTTCCTTGTACCCGCTCATCCTCCCACCTTAGGAGCCATCCTGCTGGCTCCTTCCTCTGCCTGAATATTTCTCGGCCAATTATCACCATGGGCTCCTTCACATTCTTTTCTCAAAAACCACCTTCTCCTCACTCAACTTATCTAAAATGACAGCCTTGTACCTTCAAGACTTTTTATCTCCCTTCTCTGCTTATACTTTCCCTTTGAGCACCTATCATAGTCTAAAATTCTTGTTCATTCTCTCTCTCCCCACTAGCTCGTGAGTTCCCTGAGATAAGGAGAGACTTCTGTTGTGTTTGTTGCTGTGTCTTTAGCTGGCAAAGTATGGCTCAGTAACTACTGGCTGAATGAATGTGCTAACTTTCACCCCTGTGTCGTACAACCAGTAACAGATAAGACTTGATCTCAGGCTGACATCAAAGCCTTAACCATGAAACTTCATTGCTTTTCAAACTGTAAAATACTAAGTAACTGATAAATCTCTTGGGTCATTTAGGAGATAATGGTGGGGTATGGGAAGAATTCATGTTCCACTTGCCTAAGCTGAGAGTCTGGGTGGATTTGATTGCCTGTCCAGATAGCTCAGTGGTAAAGAATCTGCCTGCCCATGCAGGAGCTATAGGAGATGCAGGTTTCAATCCTTGGGTCAGGAAGCTCCCCTGGAGGAGGAAATGGCAGCACACTCAAGTATTCTTGCCCAGAGAATCCCATGGACAGAGGAGCCTGGCGGGCTACAGTCCATAGAGGTGCAAAAGAGTCAGACAGAACTGAGTGACTGAGATGCATGCTATCACCAAATCACTGGTTGGGAGAGTAGGGCTCACAAAAAGGCAGGCTGAGGTTCCCTCTAACCACTGTTTTTCCCTCATATCTCTCCTGTCCAGTCACATATGGAGTGGCTTAGGTAAAGTCTAGTCTGGGAGAAGACCAGACTTTGAGTCATAGTTGCTACGACAAGATCAGGGCAATTATAGCTGCCACTCCCTGCTGCGTGTGCTGCTATTCCATTGTTCTTTCTCTCCCTTCCCTGCCTTCTACTTTCCCTTTCATCCGGTTTTCCCAGTTCTACAACTGTTCTGTAGCCTGAGGTTGGCACTCCTGGTTTTTGCCTTGCTGTGTCGGTAGCATCCAAATGAGGAGACTGTTGATCTAGTCTGGACCAGTTGAGTTCAGTTCAGTTCAGTCCCTCAGTCGTGTCTGACTCTTTGCGACCCCATGAATCGCAGCACGCCAGGCCTCCCTGTCCATCACCAGCTCCCGGAGTTCACTCAGATTCATGTCTATCAAGTCAGTGATGCCATCCAGCCATCTCATCCTCTGTCGTCCCCTTCTCCTCCTGCCCCCAATCCCCCCCAGCATCAGAGTCTTTTCCAATGAGTCAACTCTTTGCATGAGGTGGCCAAAGTACTGGAGTTTCAGCTTTAGCATCATTCCTTCCAAAGAAATCCCAGGGTTGATCTCCTTCAGAATGGACTGGTTGGATCTCCTTGTAGTCCAGGGACTCTCAAGCCTCCCTAAATCCTTCCCAGCTCTGAAATTATGTATCTGAAATCTAAAGTACTTGTGCATTAATAAAATGCTGTGTTCACACTACGTCCCAAACTCAGAGACTGAAACCAAGGGACAAAAGAAAATTAAAAGACCAGGCATTGGTCTAGAGGTGGAACAGATTAAAGGTTGTATAGGGTCAGTTGTGTCTTTTTCCACCATTGGGTGGTCTGCTCCCTACTAGTCTTATTTAGAACCCAGAAGCACTGAGTCAATAGCCTGTTCTTATTCTCAGGGATTTCCTACTGCAAAGTTGCTTTGGATCTCACAGTTCACTCACAAAGCATTTTCTCTCAGGCTTGAGTTATCTTATTAGGGCTCTTTTCCCAGCCTGGTACAGATGGAGCCATGCACCTGACTTCAGCTGTTCACCCTCCTGGGTCTCTGCTTGCCTAGTAGACATTTTTGGTCTAGCTCTAGCTATTCAACAGTTTGTAAACCATTAACCACAACTATATTAAAGTTTTAAGAAATAATTCCTAGGATTCCAACAAAGGGTTTCTTTATAACTGCTACAAGAATAGTAATTTTTGGAGGGGGGAGAAGCTGTAGATATTTTAGGAAATCCACTTTAGAAATTTTTAGGGAAACGTTAGAGGTGTAACAGCAGGCAAAAAAGTTATGGCATGTCCATTTGCTTTTCAAAACCTTCAGTTCACTCAGTGTATTTTTAACATCAAGGAATAAACGACCTGATCTCATCTTAAAGAGTGGGAGGCCCCTTCCTTTGTGACCTTCTGGTTTTGCTTTTAGTCCCCCTCCGTGAAAACTCCCATTACAGCCAGAGAAGACTGGTGGCTTTGACATTCCAGAAGCCTTGCTCCATATAAGAATGGTGTCAATGGTGTTTAGCAGCCTTGAAGTGAGGTCCTGCTGATCTTGGTGTTGGTCCAGGATCACTCATATTGCAGACTGTTCTTCGGATATTACTTTTTTCCATTGCTTGTAGGCACCTCTGATTGCTTTCTTGACTTCTTAGAAACTAATTTTCTATAAGAACAGAAGAGGAATACGATGATACATTCTCACTTGCAGTTGAGTAGTGACTGGAACCAGGAAAGAGAGAAATTGTGGTGAAAGCAATAGTTAACAGGTTTAAAACTTACAACACCACAGGCACTACAGCAAAGTACTTATTGTTGTTGTTTCTGTTGTTCAGTCACTAAGTCGTGTCTGATTCCTTGTGACCCCCACAAACTGCAGCTCACCAGGTTCCTCTGTCCTCCGTTATCTCCCTGAGTTTGCTCAAACTCATGTCCATTGAGTTGGTGATGCCATCCAACCATCTCATCCCCTGCTGCCTCCTTGTTTTGCCTTCAGTCTTTCCCAGTATCAAGGTCTTTTCCAATGAGTCAGTTCTTTGCATCAGGTGGCCAAAGTGTTGGAACTTCAGCTTCAGCATCAGTCCTTCCAAAGAATATTCAGGATTGATTTCCTTTAGGATTGACTGGTTTGATCTTGCAGTCCAAGGGACTCACAAGGGTCTTCTCCAACACCACAGTCCAAAAGCATCAATTCTTTGGTGCTCAGCTTTCTTTATAGTCCAACTTTCACATCCATACATGACTACTGGAAAAACCAGTGGACGGACTTTGTTGGCAAAGTAATGTCTCTGCTTTTTAATATGCTGTCTGGATTTGTCATAGCTTTTCTTCCAAGAAGCAAGTGTCTTTTAATTTCATGGCTATGGTCACCATCCACTGTGATTTTGGAGCCCAAGTAAAGCAAATCTATCACTGCTTCCACTTTTTCCCCGTCTATTTGCCATGAAGTGATGGGACCAGAGGCCTTGATCTTAGTGTTTTGAATGTTGAGTTTTAAGCCAGCTTTTTTCACTCTCCTCTTTCATCTTCATCAAGAGGTTCTTGAATTCCTTGTCACTTTCTGCCATTAGAGTGGTATCATTTGCCCATCTGAGGTTATTGATATTTCTCCAAGAAATCTTGATTTCAGCTTGTGCTTCATCCAGCCTGGCATTTTGCATGATCTACACTGCATATGAGTAGAATAAGCAGGGTGATAATATACAGCCTTGACATACTCCTTTCCCAATTTGGAACCAGTCTATTGTTTTGTATAATGTTCTAACTGTTGCTTCTTGACCTGCATACAGGTTTCTCAGGAGACAGGTAACGTGATCTGGTATTACCACATCTTTAAGAATTCTCCACAGTCTGTTGTGATTCACACAGTCAAAGGCTTTAGTGTGGTCAGTGAAGTAGAAGTAGATGTTTTTCTGGAATTCCCTTGCTTTCCCTATGATCAGTGAATTTTGGCAATTTGATCTCTTGTTTCTCTGTCTTTTCTAAACCCAACTTGTACATCTGGAAGTTCTTGGTTCATGTAATCTAGTTTGAAGGATTTTAAGCATAATCTTACTAGCATGCAAAATGAACACAATTGCCTGGTAGTTGAACATTCTTTGGCATTGCCCTTCTTTGGGATTGGAATGAAAACTGAGATTTTCCAGTCCTGTGGCCACTGCGGAGTTTTCCAAATTTGCTGACATATTGAGTGCGGCTCTGTAAGTGGGCTTACAGATGAGAAACTTGTCTTACAGATGAGAAAACTGAGAGCCAGAGATTTTTGTTTTGATTTTTAAAATACAGTTGATTTACAATATTTCAGGCACATATAGATCAATGGAACAAAATAGAAAGCCCAGAGATAAATCCACACACATATGGACACCTTATCTTTGACAAAGGAGGCAAGAATATACAATGGAGTAAAGACAATCTCTTTAACAAGTGGTGCTGGGAAAACTGGTCAACCACTTGTAAAAGAATGAAACTAGATCACTTTCTAACACCCCACACAAAAATAAACTCAAAATGGATTAAAGGTCTAAATGTAAGATCAGAAACTATAAAACTCCTAGAGGAGAACATAGGCAAAACACTCTCAGACATAAATCACAGCAGGATCCTCTATGATCCACCTCCCAGAATTCTGGAAATAAAAGCAAAAATAAATAAATGGGATCTAATTAAAATTAAAAGCTTCTGCACAACAAAGGAAAATATAAGCAAGGTGAAAAGACAGCCTTCTGAATGGGAGAAAATAATAGCAAATGAAGCAACTGACAAACAACTAATCTCAAAAATATACAAACAACTTCTGCAGCTCAATTCCAGAAAAATAAACGACCCAATCAAAAAATGGGCCAAAGAACTAAATAGACATTTCTCCAAAGAAGACATACGGATGGCTAACAAACACATGAAAAGATGCTCAACATCACTCATTATTAGAGAAATGCAAATCAAAACCACAATGAGGTACCACTTCACACCAGTCAGAATGGCTGCGATCCAAAAATCTGCAAGCAATAAATGCTGGAGAGGGTGTGGAGAAAAGGGAACCCTCCTACACTGTTGGTGGGAATGCAAACTAGTACAGCCACTATGGAGAACAGTGTGGAGATTCCTTAAAAAATTGCAAATAGAACTACCTTATGACCCAGCAATCCCACTGCTGGGCATACACACCGAGGAAACCAGAATTGAAAGAGACACATGTACCCCAATGTTCATCGCAGCACTGTTTATAATAGCTAGGACATGGAAACAACCTAGATGTCCATCAGCAGATGAATGGATAAGAAAGCAGTGGTACATATACACAATGGAGTATTACTCAGCCATTAAAAAGAATTCATTTGAATCAGTTCTGATGAGATGGATGAAACTGGAGCCGATTATACAGAGTGAAGTAAGCCAGAAAGAAAAACACCAATACAGTATACTAACACATATATATGGAATTTAGGAAGATGGCAATGACGACCCTGTATGCAAGACAGGGAAAGAGACACAGATGTGTATAATGGACTTTTGGACTCAGAGGGAGAGGGAGAGGGTGGGATGATTTGGGAGAATGACATTCTAACATGTATACTATCATGTAAGAATTGAATTGCCAGTCTATGTCTGATGCAGGATACAGCATGCTTGGAGCTGGTGCATGGGGATGACCCAGAGAGATGTTATGGGTAGGGAGGTGGGAGGGGGGTTCATGTTTGGGAACGCATGTAAGAATTAAAGATTTTAAAATTTAAAAAAAAATAAAAAATAAAATAAAACATTTTAAATCTTAAAAAAAAATAAAATAAAATAAAAAAAATAAAGAACATGTGGCCCATCTCTCACTGTTGGAGGCTATTGATATCTGCCCCTCACCCCTGCAATAACAACAATCCAAAATGCCACTCAAGAATTAATAAAGAAATATTCATTGATATAATAAAATTAATAAATGAGAAAAAAAAACAATATTTCAGGCAAAATGATTCTTAAATTGTTTTCAATTATAGCCTATCCCAAGATATTCAATACAGTTCCCTGCACTATACAGCAGGCTCTTGTTGTTTATCTGTTTTATGTGTAACAGTGTGAATCTGTTAATCCTAAATCTCCAATTCATTCTCCCCCTTCCCTCCTTGGTAACCAAACATTTGTTTTCTGTATCTGCGAGTCTATTTCTGCTTTATAAATAAGCTCATAGGTATCATTTTTTAGATTCCACATAGAAGTGATATCACATGCTGTTTGTTTTTCTCTGTCTGACTTACTTCACTTAGTATGACAATCCCTGGGTCCATACATGTTTCTGCAAATGAGCCAGAGATGTTAAGTACATCCTCTAAGGTCACCCAGATAGTTAGCGATGTAGCTTCCTTTCACCTAACAAAAAACTGTGCGTGTGTGTGTTTTTTCCCTTCCCTATATTGAGCAACAAACCTTCCTTTTGGCTTCTGGTTATCTGTTATGGAATTTCAGGGAAATTCCTGTCTAAGGAATTTTTTCTCTCAGCCTTGTTTGTATCCACCTTCTTCCTATTTTTCTCCACTCTTCCCCTTCCTCCCCCACAGGCCACAACCACATAGTACAGTGGAAAGAGAAAGGATTTTGGAAACCGGCAAACATTCAATCTTCACGATGCAACTTTCCAAAGATAAGACTTGAGGCAAAAACTTCAGTCCTTTGAGCCCTAATTCCTCATATTAAAAAAAAAAGACCAAACAAGCTCTTTCATAGAGTAGTTGCAACGATCAAATATGATAATGCATGTGAAACTTGAATATTCTGGCCCTTATTAAGTCACCTAAAGTTTCTACTTTGTGTAGTGTTCCATTTAATAGGAGATATATCCATTTCCAAAAGCCCTAAGAAATAACACAAATCATTGTGTATGTCTAAAAAAGAAAGGTGCAGTCTCCTTATTCAACATTGATCAAAACTTCCTAAAAATTCTCTTCTCGCCCGAGTTACAGTTTACAGCGCAGCTACCCCAATCCTGGCCAAAATTATTAGTTCTTCCTCATTTCGCTCTCTTCCTAATTTCCCAGCCCCTGTCCAGCAGGTTGACTGTTCCGTTATCTAAAGTTTGATTGAAGCACTGCCTCAAACTATTTCTAAAGCAGGTTTGCTGGGACAAATACATGCAAAAGCAAAAATCTTCCCTTTTTTCTCTTCCTCCCCATTTCCCCCCGATTCATCTCTTCCTACTCTGTTATCTCTAACAGCTTTTTTTTTTCTTTTAGTCTTATATTTTATGGTTCAGTTCAGTTCAGTTCAGTCTCTCAGTCGTGTCCGACTCTTTGCGACCCCATGAATCGCAGCACGCCAGGCCTCCCTGTCCATCACCATCTCCCGGAGTTCACTCAGACTCACGTCCAGCGAGTCAGTGATGCCATCCAGCCATCTCATCCTCTGTCGTCCTCTTCTCCTCCTGCCCCCAATCCCTCCCAGCATCAGAGTCTTTTCCAATGAGTCAACTCTTCGCATGAGGTGGCCAAAGTACTGGAGCTTCAGCTTTAGCATCATTCCTTCCAAAGAAATCCCAGGGTTGATCTCCTTCAGAATGGACTGGTTGGATCTCCTTGCAGTCCAAGGGACTCTCGAGAGTCTTCTCCAACGTCTAATATTCAGATAGACTATGAGCATTGATTTAGTTAGGAATGCTTTAGGCTGCAAGAGGCAGGAAATTTGACACTGAGTGGCTTAAAAAGAAGTTGTTTTCTTACATACAGAATGTCAAGATAAAAGAAACCAGCTGTTGGCCTTGGTTTAGCAGCTGATCCTTTTGCAGAACCAAAGTCAGCTCAGCTAAGTCTTTCATCTCATCAAGAAAGCTTTCCCAGAATTTGAGCAAACATTTTTGTATATGTTGTTAAACTATATCAAATGGCAACACCAAGCTTCAGGAAGCCTGGGAGCTGAGAAACTTCACAGGAGAGGGGAATCCAAAGAAAGGGGGTTGGGATCAGGTCTCATGTCTGCCATGCTCCTTAAAGACAGAAAAAATCCTATTCAATCCTTCTTTGCTTTGCCTAGTGCCACTTCTGCAACATAGAAAGTGAAAGTGTCAGTCACTCAGTCGTGTCCGACTCTTTGTGACCCCATGGACTGTAGCCCATCAGACTCCTCTGTCCGTGGAATTCTCCAGGCAAGAATACTGAAGTGGGTTGCCATTCTCTTCAGGTGATCTTCCCGACCCAGGGATTGAACCTTGGTTTGTTGCAATGCAGGCAGATTCTTTACCATCTGAGCCACCTGGAAAGCCCTGGAATATAGAAAGTAACAATAAATATCTGTTAAATTGATGAATTTATGAATAAATAAATAAACGAATGGATGAATGCCTTTTCAGCTGCCAAAGCATGTGAGGCTTTAGGAAGAATCACTTAAAAAAAATTAAGTATATTTGATTTACAATGTTGATTGACATTGATGATTTACAATGTCAGTTTCTGATATACAGCAAAACGATTCAGATTCTTTTCCATTACAGTTTATTACAAGATAGAGTATAGTTCCCTGGGCTATGTAGTAAGATCTTGTTTCTTATATATAGTAGTTTGTATCTGCTAATCCCAAACTGCTAATCCCAAACAAAGTAGTTTGTATCTGCTAATCCCTTGGACTGCAAGGAGATCCAACCAGTCCATTCTGAAGGAGATCAGCCCTGGGATTTCTTTGGAAGGAATGATGCTAAAGCTGAAGCTCCAGTACTTTGGCCACCTCATGCGAAGAGTTGTCTCATTGGAAAAGACTCTGATGCCGGGAGAGATTGGGGGCAGGAGGAGAAGGGGACGACAGAGGATGAGATGGCTGGATGGCATCACTGACTTGATGGACGTGGGTCTGAGTGAACTCCGGGAGATGGTGATGGACAGGGAGGCCTGGCATGCTGCGATTCATGGGGTCACAAAGAATTGGACACAATTGAGTGACTGAACTGAACTGAACTGAATCCCAAACTCCTAATTTATCCCCTCCCCCTAAAACTTTGGTAACTATGTTATGAGTCTGTTTCTGGTTTTTAAATAAGTTCACTTGTATCATATTTTAGATTCCACATAATATCATATCATTTGGTATTTGTCTTTCTCTGTCTGACTTCAGTTAGTATGATCATCTGTAGGTCCATTCATGTTGCTGGAAATGGCTTTATTTCATTCTTTTTTATGACTGAGTAGTATTCCATTATACATACTGTGTCTCCTTTATCCATGTATCTTCTGATGGACATTTGGGTTGCTTTCATATCTTGGCTAGTGTATAAAGTGCTGTTAAGAACATTGGGAGGTGTATCTTTTTGGATTAGAGATTTCTCTGAATATGTCCACAAGACTGGGATTGCTGAATCATATGGTAACTCTATTTTTAATTTTTTAAGGAACCTCTATACTATCTTGCATTGTGGCTGCACTAATTTACATCCCCACCAACGTGTAGGAGGGTTTAGAGAGTACTCTTTACAAGACTGGCTGGAGTTAGACTGCAGTGTAAAAAATTTTCCATGCTGAAATCAGGAGAAAATGGTTTAAATAGTCTAGACTCTGATTTTTAGAAATTCTTTAGAAGGTTTAGAAAGTGTTGAACTAAAACAATCAGATATTTCTCCAACAAAGATAGGTACATTCAGCGTTAGCAGAAAATTACAACTCAGGGTCTGTAACTATGGAGAGGCACTTGCAAGGGAAAGAGGCCACGTATATAGAAGGGACAAGGAAGTTTGGAGAGCTATAGTATGCAAAATGTCCACGAATTCTTATTGGCTGAATCCTTGTCGGGAGAGAAGAGGAATCTGTCTTCTTCCCATTGGGCTCTACTGTCTTCCTGGGGCATGAGAGCTCCCCCTTCTGGTCTCAGGATTCTATCTGATTGAACTTCCACGGACAGAGGAGCCTGGCAGGCTACAGTCCATGGGATCGCAAAGAGTTGGACATGACTGAGCAACTAACACTCGTGTCTGTTAAGTTTTTACAAAAGGCTCAAAGCGATCCTGAGTTTTGTTAGTTATATGATCTTTGTATAGTTATACTGCTACAGGATAAGAGTAATATATTTCTAGAGAAATTTGGAGGAATTGATGATCTGAACTGGATACAATTATGGCTTTCTTTTGTGTGTTTCATCTAAAGACTTATTTGTTTTTTAAGCTAAAAGTTTTAAAGTCATAGAACTAATGATAGGCTGGGAGAAATTTACCACACAATGAAGATCTGAGTAGTAATGTCCGCATGAAGTCAGTCCCATTTGGCTTTATTCAGTGATATCCTTGAATCTTAGAAAAGTCTCTTTATGCATGAGGATTGCCCTTTTTAGAAGCATACAGGCACACTTTTCAGAAACTAGCTTCATTCCCAGCTCTGTTCTATGTCTTCTTTGCTTTCCCTTCATTTCTTTTTCCTCTCACTTTATTATATGTATCTTTATGAGCTTTCTTAAATCCATCATGAGTAAGGCAGGATATAAACACGAGTTAGTGACCATGCATAGTACTATTTTTTATGACCATTTCTGAAATGAGCTGTAACGATTTGTATTTTTAATTAAGCCTATTCAGAACAGGCACAAGACTTAATAGAACTGACATCAAAGGGAATTCAAAGTGTTAAAGATTGCACTTGAAAACATATCCGGGCTTCTTTGAAATGTGACATATTGTAAGTTCAACGGTGGTTTGTAATGTAATGCCAAGCTGTGAGTTTAGGCACCTCATATGGTGTTCATATTTATGACAGGCAAATCTGTTGTTTTCATGATTGCCAAACCACCCTCCCCCATTACTCACCCTAATGTTCCTTGGGTGATTAAAAATGTATGATTATTTCATTTGAATTTTTGCCTTCAATTAAATATATAGGAAAAGAAGAAAACTTTTCGCAGGATTGATTGGGGTCTATGAAACAGATGTGAAATAAACATTGCTTTTAATTACTGTTTGTTAGATAAGAAATTAATCTAGCCATGCCTTATTTTAAAAGAGTTAGTCTTGGGAGCAATTCTTTACTTGGTGTAAATTCTTAGTCTGCGTTGTGAAGTGAGTAGCACTGAAAGCTTAACAGGTGGCTTAGCTAGCGATAGATGCACAAAGGAAGAGAATTATTACAACACCTTAACTGCTTGCAGATGTCCTGGGCATGGAAATACACGCTGCCTGTGTCTCTTAGTACCGCCTAGGCTTTTAATCTGTAGTGATTTTTTTATCCTTGACAGGACTGTCTGTAAATAAATCCAACTGACTTTTAAATTTATGACGGAGAATTTCAACTGGAGGGAGGGAAATCTGTCCAGAGAGGAAGAAAATGGGAATTGATACAAAAAGAATAAATTGTTTCTTAATTTTTATTTAGTGGATCTAAGGGAGTGGGGTTGAAAAGTTAAG
This sequence comes from Capra hircus, assembly GCF_001704415.2. Lineage (NCBI taxonomy): Eukaryota > Metazoa > Chordata > Mammalia > Artiodactyla > Bovidae > Capra > Capra hircus. Next base: position 6,167,206 of record NC_030812.1, read on the forward strand.
TGAAGAGGAAGTAAAATCAGAATTCTCTGTTTCTTCATAGAATTGCTCTGGAAACTGCATTTAAATCTAGCTTCAATTTAAGCATCAGTCTTTGAGTATCACAATGAGATTTACCAGTGTCATTTTTAGAGTAGTTGGTGAAGCTGTTGGGACTTCTCTTCTTTATTGACTCTAGCCCCAGAGTGTTAGAAATTGTATGACAGTACAAAATACCCTGCCTCACATCACAGAGGAATATGAATTCTATAAACCATTAAAATACTGATAAAACCCCTAATGGAGTTATAACTCTAGGTAATCACCTTCAATGGTTAACATCACAGAGGGGCAATAGAAAATTATGTGACTCCTATTGGAAGTTTATAATATCACCCATGATGTATTTTTGGTGAAAAAAAAATCAGTCTTTAGGTCTAAGCTTTAGGTCTAACTAACAGTTTATAGTGAATAACGGGGATAAAGAGATGTATAAAAAGACACCACAGGAATTTATTCACTGAAATCCAGAATGTGAAAAACTCTATGGGACAAACAATCTGGTTTCTTCGACAAACAAATTGCCAAGAAAAAAAAGAGAAGGAAGCTACAGATGAAAAGAGACTTACCGTGAATATCATGCAAAAACATTATGAACCTCCTTGTTTGGAATCTGATTTAAAGACACCAACTGTATTTTTTTAATGGATATAATTGGAAAACTCTGAATGCTGACCGATTATTTAATAATATTAAAGAAATATCAGTGATTTTAACATGCATTAAGATTGAATGTTATAAGTCCTTACCTTTTAATGTATAGTGGTAGTGGTGGTTTAGTTGCTAAGTTATGTCCGACTCTTATGACTCCATGGAGCCCACCAGGCTCCTCTGTCCATGAGATTTCCCAGGCAAGAATACTGGAGTGAGTTGCCATTCCTTTCTCCAAGGGATCTTCCTGACCCAAGGATTGAACCCGAGTCTCCTGCTTTACAAGTGGATTATTTATCAACTGAGCCACCAGGGAAGACTTTAATGTCTAGAATTTGCTTCAACATAATTAGGGCAGGGGGAGACGGGTGGTTTAAATGAAAGAAGATTGGCCATGAGCTGATAACTAGTGCAACTTTGTGATGCACTGGGTGCGGGGGATTCATGGTACTCTTCTTCTGCACTTGTGTTGGAATTTTCCAAAACCAAACGTAAACAAAGAACCTAAAGTTAAAAATCACTACAGCACAAACACACACACAAACACACACACCTTGCAAGATCTCAGATTCTATTCTGACAGTTTCAAGCCTTGACATGGAGTACTCTTTACCTTAAAGCTCTTCTTAATGTCTTCTCCAAAGCTGACTGTCTTATCTGGCCTTGGTTTGCATCCCGGTAGTCGTCTGTGCCGACTCCTCCTGTTGCTGTCATCAAGCTGTAATTGCTTAGTCACCTGGGGAGTGGGATGATCTGTACATGTTTTAGCAATTGTATTTATTTCTGACTGTGCTGAGTCTTCGTTGCTGTGCTGGCTGCTGTCTAGGTGAAGTGCACAGGCTTCTCAGGCAGGGCCTTCTCTGGCTGCAGGGCACAGACTCTAGGGCTTCAGTAGTGGCAGCACACGGGCTTGGTAGTCCTGACTCCCTGGCCCTAGGGCACAGGCTCGGTAGTTGTGGTGTATGGGCTTAGTAGTCCTGACTCCCGGCCCTGGAGCACAGGCTTGGTAGTTGTGGTGCACGGGCTTGGTAGTCCTGCCTCCCCGGCCCTGGAGCACAGGCTCAGTAGTTGTGGTGTACAGACTTAGTTGCTCTGTGGCTCGTGGGATCTTCCCAGATCAAAGGGTAGAATCCGAGTCTCCTGTGGTGGTGGCAAGGGAGCCAGCAGGGAAGCCCCTGGAATAATACTTTTGAATAAGCTTTCTGTTTCCCATCTCTATTCTTACCCCTTGGCTTTTACCCTACTCAGCCGGCTCAAGTATCTTTTGTTCATGGCCTCAGGGAAGGGGTGGTAGAGGAGACACAGAGACAAAAAATAAGTGATGGTTGACCTTTGAGCTTCAAAGCCTGAGCATCACAGAGATAGGAGGACCCGTGGAGACATCATAGATAAAGATGCGATGGGTCAGAGAAGAACTAACTTGTAGCTAGGACTCCCTTGCTGGAATATGGGATGAGATGCAGGGAACAGAGCCTAGTGGGAGTAGAGACTGATGGGGTCCAAGATGATACGCCAGGTCTGGAGGGTTCCAGACAAGCCTGGAGTCTGTCTCCAGAGAGAGCTTGCCCACATCTGGCCATCCTCTAGAGTGAGCACTGTTTGGCACCAGCACCAGGGAGCTGTGTGAGAAGGCCCAGTCTCATGCCAGTGCGGACTGTACATCACCTGTGCTATCCTCCTCTTCGGTGCTGGGTCCCCTAGCATGGGGGACAGGATGGAGATCAGTTCAGTCGCTCAGTCGTGTCTGACTTTGTGACCCCATGGACTGCAGCATGCCAGGCCTCCCTGTCCATCACCAACTCCCGGAGTTTACTCAAACTCATGTCCAGTGAGTCAGTGATGCCATCCAACCATTTCATCCTCTGTCGTCCCCTTCTCCTGACTTCATTCTTTGCCAGCATCAAGGTCTTTTCTAATGAGTCGGTTCTTCTCATCAGGTGGCCAAAGTACTGGAGCTTCAGCTTCAGCATCAGTCCTTTCAATGAATATTCAGGACTGATTTCTTTTAGGACTGACTGGTTTGATCTCCTTGAAGTCCAAGGGACTCTCAAGAGTCTTCTCAGCACCATAGTTCAAAAGCATCAATTCTTTGGTGCTTGGCTTTCTTTGTAGTCCAACTCTCACATCCATACATGACTACTGGAAAAACCATAGCGTTGATTATATGACCCTTTGTCGGCAAAGTAATGTCTTTGCTTTTTAATATGCTGTCTAGGTTTGTCATAGCATAAGATGGAGATGGAGGGAATATAACCTGGAGGGAAGCAGACAGGTGGGATCTGGGATGGTGGGATATGCCTGGGTTTCTAAACAGAGTCAGAATTAAAACCAAGAAGTGACAAACAAGAACCACAGTATCACCCTTATTATTGACCAATCCTAGGTTGAAGATGTAGAATATGGGTTATAGAAACCCAGATGAGGTAGACATACCTTCTCTCCTTGCTGGCAGTGCTGGAGGAAGGGCAGGCTCTTGCTCTGGGAGACGAGGGGTGTCCCGGGAGGTTATTGGAGGCTCCCACTGCTCACCTTGGTAAGCAGGTTTGCTCTCGAGAGGAAAAAGGGAAGTGGTGTGAGCATGCCCAGTATGTTCTTCCCAAACTTCCCAGGTACAGAAATGCCTATATTTACCTTTCCTACAAAACTGGGCTGGAGAGCCAGCAGAGTTAGGTTAGCTGTGCTGCTCTAGACGTAAAGGAAAGCCAGAGATGACGAAGAGGCCGTTCCCTCTCACAGTCAGCAATCAGCACACCACCTAGTGATTATCTGACAGAAGATAGCCGTCTGCACAAAACTTTGCTCAGTACCCAATCAACTGGTCCAAGAGGGCTAACCAGTGTCTCAAAAATCCCAGGACCCTTGGAGACGCTACAGTGGAGAGTGGGAACATCACTGCCCAAGGGGTCAGTGGTGGCTGTAGCTGGGAAGCTGAACTCTCAGTTACCCTGGAAAGTGGTCAATTCATTTCTGTCTTTGTGTGTGTATGTATGTGTCTGTGTATACCTTCAACAAAAGTGTCTAATATTTTTGAGGGCAAAGATTAGACTTTATTTAAAATTATATTAGTGTCTATAATGTAAATATAAATAAATACTGAATTCCCTTACAGTGATATTTTATTTTCTTTTATTTTACAGTGATATTTTATTAATGTTCTTTTTACCAATTAAACAAATATCTTGGCTACTGAGAGCAAATCCACTTGTCTTCTGGATTAACACCACGATTATGGCCCCACGTACACTCACTTCTAGGTTGCCATCTATTTTAATTTCATAAGTTAGCGTTTGAAACAGTTACTGTCTTGTAGTGTTAAGGATGACTTCATTCTCTCCAGTAATTGAAATATTATTTATAAATTTATAAATTAAATTTATAGCATTCAGTTAATGTATGCTATAAATTTATCAGTACTTTTTCCCTTTCCTGCCCACGATCTATGAAAATTGAATTGTGTTCTCAGCATGTTTCTAAATCAACAGTATCATCCAATAAATCATAACTAGTCATGTCATTTCTTGAATTGATAAAGAATTTTATCAACTTAGAAAAATACTGTGCTCAACTACCTAATTTTATAGGTGATCTCTGCTTTCTAAAATTGTTTCCTTTTCAAGTTGTACAAAATCTCACATATTATTTCATCTTGCAGTGATGTTTATCAGTTATTGGCCACTCAGCACCAATACCTCTTCCCACTGACACACTGATTGTATTTAGGGAAATTAATTCACTCCATCGTGTTTTGGACTGGTGCTAAATGCAGATATTTGCTATGCCATTATGGACTCTGAGGTGATTTCTGGAGGCTCCTTGTATTGAATCCTTTTTCCTTATTATTCAGGAACTACCTAGTAGCTGTAGGCCTATGACAGTATCAGGGTTTCATGCAGCTTTAAGTCTTGAGTAGAATTATGCCAGGTTGGAAGAGATTGTTGGAGCTGCTATATGCCAATGGTACAATCTGGGCACAGTTGACAGCAGTTTCAACTGCAAAGACCTTCTGGAGTCACTTGGTTTCATTCACTTCAAGGCTGTTTTACCATCTCCTTCTTCCAGTTTGTGGTTCCCCCATATCCTTTTAATTAATCCTTCCCTTTGTGTTTATGTTTGCCAAGGCAGTTTCTGTTGCTTGCTGCCATAGAAGCTTAACTAACTTAGCTTAAGTGGAAGCAGCACGAGGTGGAAGGAACACTGAGTTAAGGGTCATGGGATATGAGCTATAGTTGTGGCTTTGCAACTCACTTGCTTTGAGACTTAGGAGGAAAAGCCACTTACTCTCTTTAGACTTCAGTTTCCTCATCTGTGAAGATAGGATAATATTAAAGGTTCAGTTTTTAAAAATATAGGTTCACAAATCACGTTGTTACTGGTTAGGGACCACTATCAGGAAATAACAACTCAACATTCTAATTAAAGTAAGAACTTCTTTTTTTTTAATGGTTTTACTTAAAAAAAAAATAAACTATTTATATTTTTAATTACAAAAGGAAATAATTTAATACATACTTGTGAAAAGTTTAGAAGACACAGACAACTAAGAAAGTATAATGAGAAATCACCTAACACCATAGTAAAAATGAAGCCCTCATCTCAAGTGACAAATTTTTGTCAAGTGAAAAGATTTTAATTGATTTTCTCTCACTACAAAATTAGGACATTGGTATTAATATTTAACTATATAGAACTTATAATGAAATACTAAACCAACAAATAATGTATAAGATAGGTTGCTAGTGGGAACCTGCTCCCTAAAATAAAAACTTTTATAGAAGTTTCACTTGATGTTGCAACATACGAGGTGCTATGAGTGTGTCAAATACATTAATCCTTGACTGAGCATTTACTCCATAGCTCATCTCTTGGGTGGGGTGACCAAATATTGGAACAGATTTCTACAACAGAGAGTAAAGGGTAAAGGGACGTGTGACTGCAGGTTCTTGGAAAATATTAACTCAGTTCTTTGGGTGTATTTATGAAAGAGCCAGCCTCAAAGATGATTGATAGCGTTGGTTTCAGGTCCAGAGAGTAGGAAATGCTGACACATTACATTAAAATGAAGCCCATTCAGCAGATGTTGGCTGTGGGGAATGAGTCCTTCTTTCAGAGGGCTTGAGTCTGTTGTAAATTTGAGATATGTATATACAATCTCTGGTTTGGGAGTGGTTGTCACTGAGTGTTGCCTGCTATTTCTAGGCTCCTTCTCATCTCTGGTTTCATCAGATTTGGGTTAGCACTTTCGGTGACCTGCGGATGGCACAAATACTAACTTTCAATTACTTCAGAGTTCAGATTCAGACTTTGTGGTTGTTATACTTGGCCTGTACAGTCCAATGCTGTAGAAACACAGCATCCAAAGGACATCTGACAGTTTTCCAGATACTTCAGATGATTTCTACAGTCAACTTGGATGCTATTAGATCCTTGCAAAATCTGCGTTGAGGTCATAATATACAATCCGTGTGTCGTTTGCTTGACTACTGAGATCAAAGCACATCCAGTTCATTTGGCCTCATGTAGACACTTAGTCTCTTAGAACTGATGGACCACTTGGTTCAGAGTCTTTTCTAAGACATTTACTTCAACCAAGCAGATGATCTTCCACTTCTCAGATTCTTGCAAAGGTTTTCCCTCTCGTTCACATGAAAAAGTTGTAGAATAGCCTGTAAGACCTCCCATGATCTGGTCCTGTTCTTGCCTTTCTTCACCTCCTTCTGTCTTCCCGGGTTCACTCCATTCTAGTCACATCAGTTATCTTGTTCTTTGAACTCTTGACTGTCTCAGGGGCCTTGCCTTGCTGAAGGAAAGAGGCCTCTAGCACCCTCCAAATTCTCCGAAGGAGTTCTTCTCTACTACTAGCGCCCACCACCAAGCCACGCCAACAGACACTGCATCCTGCTGCCTTGTGACCCAGAGGGTCTGGTCTGATGGTGGGTGGTAGGCTGGATGGTTGCCAGAGCGTTGGTTACTGGAGTCTTTGTGCCAAATTTGACTATTATTCACCCAAGCCAGCCCCACACCAGTTTGCTGTGCTGGAGCTGGGCCACCATGTGTTCTGGTACCATCCCAATAGGGTAGAGTATAGCATTGCCACCCACAAACGGTAGTAACTAATATTCGCTGAGCACTTACTATGTGCTAAGAACTTTGTTCACTTAATACTCATAACAGCTCTGTGAGGTGGGCACTATAATTATCCACATTTTATAAGTGGTCAGGACTGAGTCTTTGAAAGGGTTAACTTGTTTATACAGGTAACAAATATAGAGACTGGATTTTAACCAAGCTGTTATGACCCCACCCTTATGGCAAAAAGCGAAGAAGGACTAAAGAGCCTCTTGATGAAAGTGAAAGAGGAGAGTGAAAATGTTGGCGTAAAGCTCAGCATTCAGAAAACGAAGATCTTGGCCTCCAGTCCCATCACTTCATGGCAAATAGATGGGGAAACAGTGGAAACAAAGGCTGACTTTATCTTTTTGACATCCAAAATCACTGCAGATGGTGATTGCAGCCTTGAAATTAAAAGATGCTTACTCTTTGGAAGGGAAGTTATGACCAACATAGGCAACATATTAAAAAGCAGAGACATTACTTTGTCAACAAAGGTCTGTCTAGTCAAGGCTATGGTTTTTCCTGTGGTCATGTATGGATGTGAGAGTTGGACTGTGAAGAAAGCTGAGCGCCAAAGAATTGATGCTTTTGAACTGTGGTGTTGGAGAAGACTCTTCAGAGTCCCTTGGACTGCAAGGAGATCCAACCAGTCCATCCTAAAGGAGATCAGTCCTGGGTGTTCATTGGAAGGACTGATGCTGAAGCTCCAATACTTTGGCCACGTGAAGTGAAGAGCTGACTCATTTGAAAAGACCGTGATGCTGGGAAAGATTGAGGGCAGGAGGAGAAGGGGATGACAGAGGATGAGATGGCTGGATGGCACCCCCAACTCAATGGACATGTGTCCAGGAGTTGGTGATGGACAGGAAGGCCTGGCGTGCTGCAGTCCATGGGGTCACAAGAATCAGATACGACTGAGCGACTGAACTGAACATGATTCCAGAAGTCATGAACTTAATGGCTCTAGAATCAACTCATGATGTTGGGTTCAAGTGGGAAAGAGCTCTCTCTCTCGCCATTTTGTCACTTTAAGCCCAATATATTCATATCATTTTCATTTTTAAAAATAGAATGATGATTTCTTCAGTTTTCACTTACTGAATCAGAATGCATCTGTGAGGCTCTGGGCTAAAATCAGCATCAGAACTAACCAGGTAATGATTAGACTTGATGTCACATGATGTCAGATGTAGCAAAATGCAGACAAGCTTGCCTGTATGTATGATCTAAATGAAAGAAATGGTGATGATTCATTAAGAGATGATTCGTGGTTAGAATAGGAACAAAGGTGAAATCAGCTCCCTAGGGTCTCCCTCTTAGCAATACTCCCCCCAACCCTGCCAAAGTAAAGTTAAAACACCTTTCAGTTCAGTTCAGGTGCTCAGTCGTGTCCCACTGTGTGACCCCATGACGGCAGCACGCCAGGCCTCCCTGTTAATCACCACTTCTGGAGTTCACCCAAACTCATGTCCATTGAGTCAGTGATGCCATCCAACCATCTCATCCTCTGTCGTCCCCTTCTCCTCCTGCTTTCAATCTTTCCCAGCACCAGGGTCTTTTAAAATGAGTCAGCTCTTTGCATTAGGTGGCCAAAGTATTGAATTTCAGCCTCAGCATCAGTCCTTCCAATGAAACCCAGGACTGATCTCCTTTAGGATGGATTGGCTGGATCTCCTTGCAGTCCAAGGGACTCTCAAGAGTCTTCTCCAACACCACAGTGCAAAAGCATCAATTCTCCAGTGCTCAGCTTTCTTTATGATTCAACTCTCACATCCATACATGACTACTGGGAAAACCATAGCCTTGACTAGACAGACCTTTGTTCGCCAAGTAATAGCTCTGCTTTTTAATATGCTGTCTTTCCTTCCAAGGAGTAAGCATCTTTTAATTTCATGGCTGCAGTCACCATCTGCAGTGATTTTGGAGGCCAAAAAAATAAAGTCAGCCACTGTTTCCACTGTTTCCTAATCTATTTGCCATGAAGTGATGGGACCAGATGCCATGATCTTTGTTTTTTGAATGTTGAGATTTAAGCCAACATTTTCACTCTCCTCTTTCACTTTCATCAAGAGGCTCATCAGTTCTTCTTCACTTTCAGCCATAAGAGTGGTGTCATCTGCATATCTGAGGTTATTGATATTTCTCCCGGCAATTTTGATTCCAGCTTGTGCTTCTTCCAGCCCAGCGTTTCTCATGATGTACTCTGCATATAAGTTAAATAAGCAGGGTGACAATATACAGCCTTGACATGCTCCTTTTCCTACTTGGAACCAGTCTGTTGTTCCATGTCCAGTTTTAACTGTTGCTTCCTGACCTGCATATAGGTTTCTCAAGAGGCAAGTCAGGTGGTCTAGTATTCCCATCTCTTGAAGAATTTTCCAGTTTATTGTGAGCCACACAGTCAAAGGCTTTGGCATAGTCAATAAAGCAGAAATAGGTGTTTTTCTGAAACTCTCTTGCTTTTTTGATGATCCAGTGGATGTTGGCAATTTGATCTCTGGTTCTTCTGCATTTTCTAAAACCAACTTGAACATCTGGAAGTTCATGTTTCATATATTGCTGAAGCCTAACTTGGAGAATTTTGAGCATTACTTTACTAGCATATGCGATGAGTGCAATTGTGTGGTAGTTTGAGGATTCTTTGGCATTGACTTTCTTAGGGATTAGAATGAAAACTGACCTTTTCTGGTCCTGTGGCTACTGCTGAGTTTTCCAAATTTGCTGGCATATTGAGTGCAGCACTTTCACAGCATCATCCTTTAGGATTTGAAATAGCTCAACTGGAATTCCATCACCTCCACTAGCTTTGTTTGTAGTGATGCTTTCTAAGGCCCACTTGACTTCACTTCTAGGACGTCAGGCTCTAGGTAAGTGATCATACCATTGTGATTATCTGGGTCATGAAGATCTTTTTTGTACAGTTCTTCTGTGTATTCTTTCCACCTCTTCTTAATAGCTTCTGCTTCTGTTAGGTCCATACCATTTCTGTCCTTTATTGAGCCCATCTTTGCATGAAATATTCCCTTGGTATCTCTAATTTTCTTGAAGAGATCTCTAGTCTTTCCCATTCTGTTGTTTTCCTCTATTTCTTTGCTTTGATCGCTGAGGAAGTCTTTCTTATCTCTCCTTGCTATTCTTTGGAACTCTGCATTCAGATGCTTATATCTTTCCTTTTCTCCTTGGCTTTTTGCTTCTCTTCTTTTCACAGCTATTTGTAAGGCCTCCTCTGATAGCCGTTTTGCCTTTTTGCATTCTTTTCCTTGGGGATGGTCTTGATCCCTGTCTCCTGTACAATGTCACAAACCTCTGTCCATAGTTTATTAGGCACTGTATCAGATCTAGTCCCTTAAATTCATTTCTCACCTCCACTGTATAATCATAAAGGATTTGATTTAGGTCATACCTGAATGGTCTAGTGGTTTTCTCCACTTTCTTCAATTTAAGTCTGAATTTGGCAATAAGGAGCTCATGATCTGAGCCACAGTCAGCTCCCGGTCTTGTTTTTGTTGACTGTATAGAGCTTCTCCACCTTTGGCTGAAAAGAATATAATCAGTCTGATTTCAGTTTTGGCCATCTGGTGATGTCCATGTGTAGAGTCTTCTCTTGTGTTGTTGGAAGAGTTTGTTTGCTATGACCAGTGCGTTCTCTTGGCAAAACTCTTTCAGTCTTTGCCCTGCTTCATCCTGGACTCCAAGGCCAAATTTTCCTGTTACCCTAGGTGTTTCTTGACTTCCTCCTTTTGCATTCCAGTCCCCTGTAATGAAAAGGACATCTTTTTTGGGTGTTAGTGCTAGAAGATCTTGTCGTCTTCATAGAACCGTTTGAAGATAACACCTTTACTTTCGTCATTTTGTTTGTTTTTCCTTTTGGACTCCCTGGTGTGATTTCTTTTGAAGAAAGTATTCTGGTACTCTAAAAAAAAAAAAGATGAAAATCCCAAATCCAGAGAGCTATTATTAATATTCCTTCCTCTTCCCTTTGTGGGTTGGGTGTGCTGGGGGCCAGGGAAGAATAATTCAGTCTCTGGCCTCATGGGGATTCTGTCAACAGGAGAGTATATTTTGACAAGGATGAACACAGAGGCCCAGTTCCCTCCGCCTTCTGGACAGAGGTGAACTTTCTGGCAAGGATGCCTTTGAAATGTTTTTTTTTAGGTTCCTCTTTTGAAGTACCGGAGTAAACAAAACCCTCCTTTAAATTCTTTCTATTGTCTTTCATTGTTTCTATTTTCTCTGTGGATAAAAATAAAGATGATAAACAAACCCTAGCTCTTTCTATCAGAAAGAGCTAGTTTAAAAACCTCAAGTTACCTTCACACAGAGCAGTGGTGTGGTTTATTGGGGCAACATGAAATTCTGATTTTCCAAAGGGGTTGTGACTCAGTGTGAAGCTCCCCAGGCCTTGTAGACTTCAGGTGGTACAGTGGGTGAGGAATTCTGTTGCAACAGCCGCTGTGCTTTCAAAACTGTGAGAGCCATATTTCCTTAGGATTCCCATAAGCCTTCTTTCCCATCCCCATATTAGCAATGAAAATTATACTTAAAGAGGAAGAAATTATATGCAGATATAAAATGAAAGTGAAATGATTTTATCACCTGGCTAAGTACTTCTCCAGCTGAGTGATTTATGAGTCCAGAATAAAATGTAGTGATGCAAGTGTGTGTAAATACTTATTTACATTTTCAGATAATGAGTTCAACAGGTGCCTTGTGAGTGTTGCATAAAATGTTGACATTAGAAAAAAGAACTCTCAGCATATTTCAGAACATAAACCGCTGGGAAGAGTTTGCTCACCCTTCGTTTGTTAGGGGAGTAACAGAAAAATTATTTCATAATAATGTATTCTGTTCCCACGGTTGGATTGTAGTGCATAAGTTAGTTACTGAAATGATCTTTTTATGGTTCCAAGCTGATACCCAGTAATTATCAGGCCAACAGTTTCTTTCTTTCTTTCTTTCTTTTTTAAACACTATCTTTCTATTCCATAGCCTGTTTTTCCTTCAAAGAGGTAGAAAATGAATTTCTCAGTGCCTGGCTCTGTAACAACTCATAGTAAACTCTAGAAATGTTTGCTGAATAAATAAATGAATGGAGGCATTTCATAGTACTGTGAAAATGAGCAGGTGGGAGCATTTATTTGAAGGCTATTACTTCATTACTTTTGAAATAGAATTCTATTTTCTGAGTTTGGTGACCTTTCAAAACTCTGGATAAATACAGAAATTCTCACACTTGATTCCCACTGATTGTTAAATTTATGGAAGGAACAAGTTATTTAGACAGGAACCATAAACCTCCTGAGGTTTAAACTTAGAGATAAAACTAAAGTAGGTCAGGGCAAATGTGCAAGGTCTAACTTGCTATATAAGTTTTTATGTTTGTCCATTTTGAAGTGTGTTTATTTTTGATTTAGGTTAACCCTTGAAGGGCCCTAAGGTGCCCCCAAAGGGGGCTGAATCCTTCTCCCTACTTTCTGTAAAAAATGACCACTTTGAAATAGGAGCCCAGCTGGAGAATTTATCCCTCCCTGCAGACGTCTATTTCTGGAACACAGCTCTTTAAAAGATTATGTCTCTAAGAGGGGACCAGACGGCTGATAATATTTCTGACTTCAAAATATGTCAATGATAAAACTAGGGTTCAACAGATGGAGTTGAGGTTTGTTGAGCAGTCATACAATACTTTCAGAGAGAGCGATCCATACTCCCAAACCAACATGAAATATAGATTATGATATATTGACTTGACATACTGTAAACAGATAATATATCAGAATTAGAACATTAACCTCAGAAAAGATCTCAGAAATCTAGTTGTGCAGGAATTCTTGGCATCTATATCCCAACTTCTCCCTAAGTTATTGTATGCTCTAACTTTATCCCCTTATGAAATGCCATATCTAAATTTAGAACTAGCTGTAAAAGTTGAATAGTTCTTTCTTACAAGGAGCTGAAAGTCCTTTCTCTATGTTTTTCTGGATACTATTTCACACAGACACTTTTTGTAGGAATCAAAGGGATGGGGCTAGGACTGGAGGGTAGAATTTACAGAGAGACTGATTTTTTATTACTGTCAAGAAGAATTTTCTGTGGGTCAGAATGGTCTTGGCATGGAGTGGGCTGCTTATGGTCACAGGGAGAAGGAATTACCCATTGCTGGAAAGCCTTGAGTTAGACTGTACAATCAATGGATGGGAATATTATAGAGAGATTCAAGCATCTGATAGGTGTATGGGATAGATGATACTTAAATGTGAGTCGCTCAGTCATGTCTGACTCTTTGCAACTCCTTGGACTATAGCCCACCAGGCTCCTCCGTCCATGGGATTCTCCAGGCAAGAATACTGGAGTGGGTTGCCAGTCCCTTCTCCAGGGGATCTTCCTGATCCAAGGATCGAACCGAGTTTTCCTGCATGGCAAGCAAATTCTTTACCATCTGAGTCATTAGGGAAGATAATACTCACAGGATCCATCTAATTCTGAGATAACATGATTCATTTTATGATACATGTCTTCAGATGTCTCTTCTGGACTTCATAAAATGCATATCAAATGGCCTACTTGACATCTTCACTCTGATGTCTCAACTTCAAAACACCTAACGGCAAACCCTCGATTTCTTCTTTCACTCTTACTCATCCAATGATCTTTTCTTCTTTTTCAATAATCTTTATAGCAGTCAATGGCCCCTCAAGAGTACAGTCAATAATTCTTTGAAAACGCTTATAGAGCTTCTCATCATACCTCGTGTTTCCTTTGCCTGGAATGTTACTCTTCCCATGTGGGCATGGCTCACGGCTCACTCCTCTTTTCCTTGGCCTCTGCTCAATGTCACTTCTTCAGAGAGGCTCACCTTGACCGTCACCCCTGCGTGTGATTTTCTGTTCCCTTACCCACTCCATCTTTCCATGAGAAACTAGTATCGCTGCATATTTATTTACTCATTTAATGATTATTGTCTGTCTCTCCAACTAGAATTTAAGCTTCTTTAGAAAAGAGAATTTGTTATATTGACTGCTATTTTTTCAATGCTTGAAACCATTTCTAACTTATAGTAGGTTTTCAATAATATAGGATGAAATGATACATATATGAATGATAATAGAGATTTAATTCAAGTGGGAAAATAAAGAGTGAAAACGTTGCATAAACCATGTATAAACAGGGCAAAGAGAGAGGGGAAGTACTTATGACTTTTTCATAGTAAAGGAAAATAAATTAAGGGCTCTCATGCCTCTTCACAAAATTATTCTCTGAAAGCAGCAGTCTTTTTATGAACTGTACATGCTCATTAGTACACATGTTCACTCTTGGCCTTTAAAAGTAGTAGACATTGCAAGCCTCACCAGCCTTGACTGTGCTGTTTCCATAGACAATATGGATCTCCAGACACACCAGATACCAGGGCTGGCAGACATGAATAGTAGATGTCCAGAGGTGAGGAGCAATCATGAGTTTACCTCTCAGTCAGTCATATAAATGCAAGACAGATATATCTTTCACATCTAGAGGGCAACTAAAGTTTTTATATTTCTTCTTCTCGCAAGTAAGATCTTCCTCATTTCAAACGCTGGGACTAGTCTTTCTTACACGTATGAATTATTACATTTCAGAGTCTTTAATCACAGCAAAACTCCTTTCTCAAACATGAATGGGATGACAGGATCACTGTAAGTTTTGCCACTAAAAGTGGTAATTTCTTCTGTATTCTTTACTTTAATAAAATAGTTTTTGTCCTGAATAATAATGACTGGTGATTTGCATGTTCTTCTAAAAGTAATGACTATATTTTACATTCATTTCTCAGCTGCTTTAATAACAGAAAAATGGATAGTCTCAGAGTGAATATATTTCAAATCTTTTCTATAATACACCACAAGAGTTTTAACTGCTGGTGGAGAAAGCAACTCATTTTATTTTTTTTCTCACCTGAATATATCATCTTACAGCTGTCATAAAATTAAAATGTACTGAGAACACATTTAATGGTAATTATTTATTTTAGTTTTTAGAGGCACTCGTATTTTAATGAGAAATGCCTTAGAGAAAATAAAGAAAATGTCTCTAGATTCCTCAAGGAATAAAGCTGCTTTTTTAAAAAAAAGCCACACTTAGGCTTATGTGTTAAATGGAAGAAAGGATGCGATAAATCCAGGGTGCCTTCTGGTATGCAGTTTAGCAACTCATAAAAATCTGACTCTGACTCAGTATTCCCACTTGTAGGCTTTTGCCCTGAGGACATATAAGAATAGAAAGATGTAGGCACGTGAATGTTTCTTATAAATCTGTTTTTAATATATAAAATTTGGAAACATCCTAGACATCTATCAATAGGGGTCTGATTAAGTAAATTACTGCACATAAATGCAATATTATTCTTAAGTTATTAAACATGATTTACTATTTATTGACATGGAGAGATGTTTGTGACATAGTCCTGAGTGAAAAAAGGTGAAAACTGCTCTAAGCATGACTCCATTAATATAAAATTATCTCCTTCTCATTAGAAAGATATTCACTGAAATGTTACTTGTGGTTATTTATAGATAATGGGATTTTGGTGCATTTTTTTCCAGGTTTTTTTGGTTTTTATGTTTATATTATGTATGTGTATAATTTTAATAAAAACAAATTCACAGATGAATTTCTTATAGTAAAATTTAATTAAAATATACTACTTAGAGCTACCTAACTGGAGTCAATTTGGCATCTGTTTGTTTAATAGAAAGAAATTTAAAATAATATATAATTTATTCATGAAAATAAAAATTTAAAGAGCATTTAAAAAAATGATCTACCAGGTTTCCATATCTGAGGACTGTGTAGGATTGTAGTACATATCTGTTGAAGAAAACCTGCATGTAAGGGGGAAAAAAATAGGATCTAAACAGCATGACCTTGTATGTCATTTAAACCCAATCAGGAAGAAGATATAGTTACAAAGTAATATTCCTAGAATTATAAAGATATTTTCACTTCCACTACCTTCTCATGAATATAATCCATCATATGGATGTTTTAGAGGTGGCTCATTCGATGCTAGTAATGAACTGGGGAGACCCTGGAAGCATATTCTGGTGGTGGAACTGAAGGCCAGCCCTGGCACTCAAAACTTTTCTTGTGGTGAGCAGTGCTCAGCTGAATGATAAATTTACTCATCTGATTGCCACTGATTGCTACGCATGCTACTACATACATATTTGGAAGCTCTTAAACTGTACAGCTTTTTTTTTTAAAGCTTTTTTCTTTTATAAGCTGCAAACTTATAAAAATTTGTGAATTTATTTTTAATTGAAGGATAATTGCTTTACAGTATTGTGTTGGTTTCTATCAAACATCAACATTCAGTTCCGTTCAGTCGCTTAGTCGTGTTCAACTCTTTGCGACCCCATGAATCGCAGCACGCCAGGCCTCCCTGTCCATCAACATCTCCCAGAGTTCACTCAGACTCATGTCCATTGAATCCGTGATGCCATCCAGCCATCTCATCCTCTGTCATCCCCTTCTCCTCCTGCCCCCAATCCCTCCCAGCATCAGAGTCTTTTCCAGTGATAATTGAAGGATAATTGCATTAGGATATTGTGTTGATTTCTGCCATACATCAACCTGCATCAGCCAACCATACAGTGTTAAATGTAAAGAAATGGACAATCATTTTGTTGATTGCTTACTATAGGTAAGGATCGAAATAGTTGCTATTATACTTTGAACACAAGCTTCTAGGAACATCTTCAGGTACTAAGTTTGAGAAACATAAGCTAAGAAAAACTGGTAGTAAAGAACCTGCCCTACAATGCAGCAGATGCGGGCTGGCTCGAGAAGATCCCCTGGAGGAGGAAATGGCAACCTACTCCAGTATTCTTGCTAGGAAAATTTCATGGACAGAGGAACCTGGTGGACTACTGTCCATGGGGTCGCAAGGAGTTGGACGTGACTGAATATGCATGAAATCAACACACAATCCAACCACTATGAGGGAGACCATGAAAGACACGTACATTCTACAGGGAGGATTCCATGATATATTCAGGACTATATTCTTAGAGCACTTAGAAACAAGAAAAGCTGAAGCCATAAAAATCCTAGAAGAAAGAATAGGCAGCACACTCTTTGGTGATGATTTTTTCATATCTGATGCTCAAAGTGACAAAAGCAGAAATACACAAGTGGGGCTATATTAAACTGAAAAGCTTCCGCACAGCAAAGCAAGCAATCAAAATAATGAAAGGCGACCTACTGAGTGGAAGAAAATATCTGCAAATCATTATCTGACAAGCGGTTAATATACAAAGAACTCATACTATTCAAACGCAAAAACACAGTCTAACTTAAAAATTTCAGAAGATCTGAATAGACATTTTTCCAAAGAAGACATACAGATGGCCAACAGGTACATGAAAAGATGCTAAATATAATTAGTTAGCAGGGAAATGCAAATCAAAACCACAATAAGATATCACCTCATATATGTTGGAGTAGCTACTATCAAAAAGACAAGAAACAGTAGGTGTTAGCAAAGATGTAGAGACAAGGAAACTCTAGTGCACTGTTGTGGAGAAGGCAGTGGCACCCCCCTCCAGCACTCCTGCCTGGAAAATCCCATGGACAGAGGAGCCTGGTGGGCTGCCGTCCATGGGGTCTCACAGAGTCGGCCACAACCGAAGCGGCTTAGCAGCAGCAGCAGCAGCAGGGCACTGTTAATGAGAAGGTAAATTGATACAGCTACTACAGAAGACCGTGTGGAGGTTCCTCAAAACACTAAAAAAAGAAGCACTATGTGATTCATTAATTTTACCTCTGGGTATTTATCCCAAGAAAATGAAAACACTACCTTGAAAAGATGCCTGCATCCCCATATTCACTGGAGCATTATTTATAATAGCCAAGATATTGAAGCAATCTAAATATCCACTAAGAGATGAATAGATCAAGAAGATATGGTGTATATATGTGTGTGTATGTGTGTGTGTGTGAGTGAGTATGTATACACATTTTGTGTGTGTGCACGTATATTTCATTGTGTGTGTGCATGTGTATATATATACATGCACACACACAATGAAATATTATTCAGTCAAAAAAATGAATGCAATCTTATCATTTGCAACAACATGGATGAAGCTTGAGGGCATTATGCTAAGAGAAAAAATCAGACAAAAACAAATGCTGTATGAGCTTTCATATATGTGTATTCTTAAAAAAAACAAAAAACCAAAACTCATAGACACAGAAGAGATTGGTGGTTGTCAGAGTTGGAGGATGAAAGGTGAGAGAAATACATAAAGGAGATTTTAAAAAGAGGATTGTTATCAAAGCTACTTATTTACTTCAGACCTAGAACAAAGTATGTTTCCATATTTTTGTTGTTGTTCAATCACTAAGCTGTGTCCGACTCTTGGTGACCCCATGGACTGTAGCACACCAAGCTTCCCTGTCCTTCATCATCTCCCAGAGTTTGCTCAGACTCGTGTCCATTGAGGCGATGATGCCATCCAGCCATCTCTGTCATCCGCTTCTCCTCATGCCCTCAATCTTTCCCAGCATCAGGATCTTCTCCAGCGAGGCTCTTTGCATCAGGTGTCAAGTTTTGGAGCTTCAGCATCAGTCCTTTCAATGATATTCAGGGTTGCTTTCCTTTAGAGTTGACTGGTTTGATCTCCTTGCAGTCCAAGGGACTCTCAAGAATCTTCTCTAGCACTACAATTTGAAAGCATCAATTCTTCGGTGCTCAGCTTTCTTTACGGTCCAACTCTCTCATCTGTACATGACTACTGGAAAAACCTTAGCTTTCACTATATGGAGCTTTGTTGGCAAAGTAATGTCTCTGCTTTTTAATACTCTGTCTAGGTTTGTCATAGATTTTCTTCCAAGGAGCAAGTGTCTTTTAATTTCATGGCTGCGACCACCATCTGCGGTGATTTTGGAACCCAAGAAAATAAAATCTGTCACTGTTTCCACTCTTTCCCCATTTACTTGCCATGAAGGGATGGGACAGGATGCTGTGATCTTAGTTTTTTGAATATTGAGTTTTAAGCCAGCTTCTTCACTCCCCTCTTTCACTTTCATCAAGAGGCTCTTTAGTTCCTCTTCCTTTTCTGCCATTAGAGTGTTATCATCAGCATATCTGTGGTTGTTGATGTTTCTCCTGGAAAACTTGATTCTAGCTTGTGTTTCATTCAGCCTGGCATTTTTCATAATGTATTCTGCATAGAACTTAAATAAGCAAAGTGACAGTATACAGCCTTGACATCCTCCTTTCCCAATTTGGAACCAGGCTGTTGTTCCATGTCTGGTTCTAACTGTTGCTTCTTGACCTGCATACAGGTTTCTCAGGAGACAGTGAGGTGCTTTGGGATTTCCATCTTTTTAAGGATTTTCCACAGTGTGTTGTGATCCACACAGCCAAAGTATTTAGTGTAGTCAAGGAAGCAGAAGTAGATGTTTTTCTGGAATTCCCTTGCTTTTACTATGATCCAGCAGATTTTGGCAATTTGATCTCTAGTTCCGCTACCTTTTCTAAACCCAGCTTATATATCTGGCAGTTCTCAGTTCATGTACTGTTGAAGTCTAGCTTGAAGGATTTTGAGCATAACTTTTCTGGCATGTGGAATGGGTGCAATTGTGTGGTAGTTTGAACACTGCCTTTCTTTGGGATTAGAATGAAAATTGAGTTTTTCCAAGCCTGTGGCCGCTGCTGAGTTTTCCAAATTTGCGGGCATATTGAGTACAGCACTTTAGTAGCATCATCTTTTAGGATTGGAAATAGCTCAACTGGGATTCTTTATTTTATAGTACATTATTTTTTCACTGCTTGATTTTAAGTAGAAATCCTATAAAATATGAGACTTTTGTGATTAAAAAACATCAGCGAAACTGCTTTCACCGACTGCCTGATTGGTTCATTTATTCATGCGTTTTGCTAGTGAAGCTCCAGTAAGTGCAGTGGGGCTCCAGAACCCTGGGCTGCAGCAGCACTTCCCTAGATCACAGCTGAGATGTGTTCCTCTGGCCCCAGCTGCAGTAGCAGTCTTGATTTATCAACTTCTGACCGTGGCTGAGATAGTGGCTCTGCTCCTTTCCTTCTAGGTCCTTCCTGCAGGGAACCATTCTTGAATGCCTAGTAGACTGGCTGTCCTCTTGTTCGAATGATGGAGTAAACACCCGAATCACTGCATTAGATACCTTTCTGGAGGAAGCATCTGTATCTCGCTCAACCTATGTGTTTTTTTTTGGTGGGGGGGAGGGGGGTTGGTAATTACATACGGGCTTTCCAGTGACTCAGCTGGTAAGGAATCTGTCTGCAATGCAGTAGACGTGGGTTCAGTCCCCGGGTAGGGGAGATCCCCTGGAGAAGGGAATGGTAATCCACTCCAGTATTCCTGCCTAGAGAATCCCATGAGCGGAGGAGCCTGGTGGGCTACAGTCCATGGGGCTGCAAAGAGCTGGACGTGACTGAGCGACTAACTCGTGCAAGGCTGCTAGTAATTACGTAGGAAATGTTTTCTCCAACTGTTTCCCACATATCTCGACAGTGGATGTTGCCACTGTTTGCATGGGTGCCCTCAGACTTCTTTTAGTTTTCTGTGTCCACTCCCCAGCTTTAATGTGCTCCTCCTTTCAACCTTCTCGCTGTCAGTCTTCTTCAGAGGACTGTCCTCAGGCCACTGCGGCACCTTTGCCCACAGACACAGAACTGGAAGGGCCTGGGAGTTTATGATTCCCTTTCCCTGGTGGCTCAGACGGTAAAGTGTCTGCCTACAATGCAGGGGACCTGGGTTCAATCCCTGGGTCAGGAAGATCTCCTGGAGAAGGAAATGGCACCCCACTCCAGTATTCTTGCCTGGAAAATCCCATGGATGGTTGAACCTGGTAGGCTACAGTCCATGGGATCTCAAAGAGTCGGACACGACTAAGCGACTTCACTAAGGGGATGCTCAGCTGATGGAAGGTCACATCCAGAGATGAGAATCCATCCCCTAGCCTTAAGGCACAACATCTCTGAGGCTGTAATTTATACTCCAGAATCATCAGGTGGACTCAGGCTGAAACTGCTTTCCAGGGAATTCTCTGACATTAAAGCCTTCTTGATTTATTTTCTTCTTCGTGGTACTTCTCTCTCTTCCTTAACATTTTCTTCAGGGAGTACTTCCTTGCACACAAATCCTCACCTCAGGGTCTGCTTCTAGGGACTCCAACTAAGATCACAAGCCAAACATTGCTTTCCAAAGACTCTTTAATGATTTTCCAGCACTGAAGTCAACAGCATAATATCCTTATCTTCTGTATTAGACTAAAAGCTCTTTGTTCTTTGAAGGCAAGCAGGAATCATATCTTATTCAGATACTTTATCTTATTCTTTACTGAACCTGGAGATAAGGTTTATACCAAATGAGCTAAATTAGTGAATAAACGGAGGACAGAGGGTCAGTCATTTTCTTTGGGATTGCATCTAGGCATGTTAAGTGAAAATTCTGCATCTCCCAATTATAACTCCTGTGGATAAATTAGTCTGATATTCCTAGACAAAAAATGTTTTACTTATATAAACCACTATCAATGATGCGTTCCACCTTAAACTTTTTAGAAAGTTCAGAGAATCAGGTGAATAAGACAATACCACCTCCTCACTCATTGATGATAAATTGCCTTTGCTCTTTTATATTGTGTCAGTAAGAGGAGTGACTATTCTTTTCGTTGCTTTTTAGTTTAGCTCTTTTGTATAGCTCTTGAAATCAGAGGACATGCGTGTTGTACAAGTCAAGCTTGTAATCAATGTGATGTGATGATATGCCACCTAATTGAGGCCTATTTAGCCTTTCTTTGCTACGTAATGGAGGCATAGTAAGTAACATGGAATATTAGGTTAACTGGTGATATTTTACCGTTCAAGCTGAGCTTGAAATCAATTTCCCATTGATTTGATTTAGTTCTGTGCATCAGGAAGTGGGTAACTAAAGAAAGGAATTACAGTATGAATTCAATACAGTTTCTCTCCCTAGTCATTCATCCTTAGAAACCAAGAAATATTTATTCCTTAGAAACCAATAAATATTTACTTTTCAAAAAATGAAGTCCTCTCATCAGATAAAACATTCATTTCCATAAGTAATTTTCATACCTCCAGTATGTATTTGCTGTTGAAGAAGGAACTGGTCAGAACTACGGAGTACAATTTGTCTAATGATTTTACTGTAAATGGAAATATGATTTAGATTTTCATTCTTGTTCGCTTCATTTTTTCCATTCACATTTACTTTTCACAAATTGATGTTGTCAAAAAAAAAAATAGGATCTATGTTGAAAGAGCTCTTTTCTTTCTTCTATAAGCTTCAGTGAATTAATGCATTATTGTTCAGTCGCTAAGTTGTGTCTGACTCCTTGTGACTCCATGGACTGCAGCATGACCGGCTTCCCCATCCTCACTATCTCCTGGAGTTTGTTCAAACTCATGTCCAGTGAGTCTGTGATGCTGAAACTTGTCTCTATTGATTGAAAGTAGAGAGTGTTTTATTCTGTGGGAATGTTTAAGACTCCAAGCATCTCAGTACCCCTGAGAGACTGCTTCCTGGGGCTCGGAGTCCTAAACTTTCCTACTGAATAAAACACTCTCTACTTGCAGATTGTGATTAATTTTTTAGTCAGCATCTCCATCTGCAAGAACTTCTTGCAGATGAAGTACATCTCTTCTAAAGGTAGATCCCTGAGATTGAGTTCTGCCAGGTAACATGGAGAGGGTGACCAAATTTCTCCAAAAGATGGGCACACAAGACATTTTCTCTTTTCAAGTACTCTTGGACTGTATGTCCTTCTGGAGGTGCCCTAGTTTTGGTAACACCATAATTACACTAATTAGATGAACTGATTTAACAAATATAAAGCACTTAGAATGCTGCTGCGAAGTCGCTTCAGTCATGTCCGACTCTGTGCGACCCCACAGACGGCAGCCCACCAGGCTCCCCCGTCCCTGGGAGTCTCCAGGCAAGAACACTGGAGTGGGTTGCCATTTCCTTCTCCAATGCATGAAAGTGAAAAGTGAAAGGGAAGTTGCTCAGTCGTGTCCGACCCTCAGCGACCCCATGGACTGCAGCCTACCAGGCTCCTCTGTCCATGGGATTTTCTAGGCAAGAGTGCTGGAGTGGGATGTCATTGCCTTCTCTGAGCACTTAGAATAGCTCCTAGTAAATACCAATTATGTTATAGGACAGTAACTCCTTGTTTGAAATGCTTGGCATAAGATGTATTTTGGAATTCAAAATTTTTTAGATTTTAAAATAGAAATAAGAGATATGCTGTATCTTGCATGATTTCTCCAGTCCGCCAGATTAAGCACGTTAGTATTTCTGTAGTGAAATACATGAATATTCATACAAAGTGTATTCATAAACAGTCTCATGTTAATCCAGGTCAGGTTGTGCCCCAGAAAAATTTTTTTTAAACTTTTGGTTTTTAGAGATTTTTTGATTTTGTAATTGTGAATAAGGGATTATGAACCTATATCATCATCATTAGTTTAAAAAAAGCAGACTTCATTATTTAGAGCAGTTTTAGATTCACAGAAAAATTGAGTGGAAGGTACAAAGATTTATCATATACTTTTTTGTTCATACCTATGAACAGTTTCACCACTGTAAACATCCCTCATCATATTGGGATATTTATTATAATTAGTTAGCCTGCATTGACAAGTTATTATCACCCAAAGCCCATAGTTTACTTTATGATTCATTCTTGTATATTCTACAGATTTGGACAAATATATTCCAATCTTCCTTGACATTCAGTGGAGTTATGTTCAGATAAACCCATTGTAAGCTGGAAATATTCTAAGTCAAAAATACTTTTAATACACCTACTGAACATCATGTTCTAGTCCACCTTAAACATGCTCAGAACGCTGACATTAGCCTACTGTTGGGCAAAGTCATATAACACCAAGCCTGTTTTACAATAAAGTGTTGAATATTTCATGTAATTAATTGAATCTTGTACTGAAAGGGAGAAACTGAATGATTGTATGTGTACAGAAATGTCGTAAGTGCCTTCTCAATCATAAGGCTAAATGGGAGCTGTGGTCTCTGCTGCTGCCCAGCATCAGGGACAAGATCAAAATTCAAAATTTGGTACAATTTCTACTGAGTGTGTATTGCTTTACATCATCATAAAGTTGAAAAATTATTAGATTGAGCTGTGGTAAGTCCCGGACCATTTATAATCACATGGATCCACCGTCAGAAAGAGTGTTTTCACTGCCCTGAAAATTCTATTTGCTCCACCTCTTCATATCACTGCCTTTTCCAACTCTCGGCAACCACTGATCCTTTTGCTATCTCTATAGTTTCGCCTTTTCAGAATGTCATGTATTTGGGATCATACAACATGTAGCCTTTTCAGATAGGTTTCTTTCACTTCGTAGTATGTATTTACGTTTCCTCTGTGTCCTTTAATGGCTTGATAGCTCATTTACTTTAGAGCTGAATAACATTCTGCTGTTACAATGTGCCACAGTTTACTCATTCATCTACTGAAGGAAATCTTTGTTGTTGTTAAGTTTTGACAATTACAAATAAAACTGCTTTAAACCTCCATGTGCTGGTTTCTGTATGAACATAAGTTTGCAGCTCCTTTGGGTAACTGTCAAGGAGCGTGATTGGTGGGTCATGTGGTAAGAATGTATTTAAGGTTGTAAAAAAACTGCCAAGCTGCCTTCCAAAGAAACTACACCATTTTACCTTTTCATTAGCAATAAATGAGAGTTCTTACTGTGCCACACCCTCTCTAGTATTTGATGTCTTCATTTTCATTAAGTTCAAAACATTGGATTGGCAAAAGTTTCATTTGGGATTTTCCTGAAGGAACCTTTTGGCCAACCAATATTTTAAAATTTCCCTTGAGACTTCTTTGTCCTATATGTTACTTAGAAGTGTATTGTTTGATTTCCAAGTATTTGGGGATTTTCCAACTATCTTTTTGTTAGTGATTTTTAGTTTAATTCCATTGTGGACTGAGAATATAATCAGCTTATATATATTCATATAATTTTTATTATAAATCAGAAATGAAGAGACACTCCTTGGAAGAAAAGTTATGACCAACCTAGATAGCATATTGAAAAGCAGAGACATTACTTTGCCAACAAAGGTCCGTCTAGAAAGGCTATGGTTTTTCCAGTGGTCATGTATGGATGTGAGAGTTGGACTGTGAAGAAGGCTGAGCACCAAAGAATTGATGCTTTTGAACTGTGGTATTGGAGGAGACTCTTGAGAGTCCCTTGGACTACAAGGAGATCCAACCAGTCCATTCTGAAGGAGATCAGCCCTGGGATTTCTTTGGAGGGATTGATGCTAAAGCTGAAACTCCAGTACTTTGGCCACCTCATGTGTAGAGTTGACTCATTGGAAAAGACTTTGATGCTGGGAGGGACTGGGGGCAGGAGGAGAAGGGGACGGCAGAGGATGAGATGGCTGGATGGCATCACTGACTCGATGGACGTGAGTCTGAGTGAACTCTGGGAGTTGGTGATGGACAGGGAGGCCTGGCATGCTGCAATTCATGGGGTTGCAAAGAATCGGACATGACTGAGTTACTGAACTGAACTGAACTGAACTGAACATTTTTATTATTTTAAATTTGTTCAGGTGTGTTTAGTGGCACAGAATGTGGTATATCTTGGTGAGTGTTCTACATGTGAATGTGACAAGAATGTGTATTCCACCATTGTTTGGATGAAGTCATCTGTAGATGTCTATTCTATCTGGTTGATTAATGTTTTTGCATTCAACTATGTCCTTACTTACCTTTTTTTTTAAAATTTTTATTTTTACTTTATTTTACTTTACAATACTGTATTGGTTTTGCCATACATTGACATGAATCCATCACGGGTGTACATGCGTTCCCAAACATGAACCCCCCTCCCACCTCCCTCCCCATAACATCTCTCTGGGTCATCCCCATGCACCAGCCCCAAGCATGCTGTATCCTCCATCGGACATAGACTGGCGATTCGTTTCTTACATGATAGTACATGTGTCTCTTTGAATTCTGGTTCCTTGGTGTGTATGCCCAGAAGTGGGATTGCTGGGTCATAAGGCAGTTCAATTTGCAGTTTTTTAAGGAATCTCCACACTGTTCTCCATAGTGGCTGTACTAGTTTGCATTCCCACCAACAGTGTAGGAGGGTTCCCTTTTCTCCACACCCTCTCCAGCATTTATTGCTTACAGACTTTTGGATCGCAGCCATTCTGACTGGTGTGAAGTGGTACCTCATTGTGGTTTTGATTTGCATTTCTCTGAGAATGAGTGATGTTGAGCATCTTTTCATGTGTTTGTTAGCCATCCCTATGTCTTCTTTGGAGAAATGTCTATTTAGTTCTTTGGCCCTCGCAGCACTGTTTATAATAGCCAGGACATGGAAACAACCTAGATGTCCATCAGCAGATGAATGGATAAGAAAGCTGTGGTACATATACATAATGGAGTATTACTCAGCCATTAAAAAGAATACATTTGAATCAGTTCTAATGAGATGGGTGAAACTGGAGCTGATTATACAGAGTGAAGTAAGCCAGAAAGAAAAACACCAATACAGTATACTAACACATATATATGGAATTTAGAAAGATGGCAATGATGACCCTGTATGCGAGACAGCAAAAGAGATACAGATGTGTAGAGTGGACTTTTGGACCCTTACTTACCTTCTGCCTGCTAGATCTGTCTGTGATAATGGGGTATTGAAGTCCCCAGCAATAGTAGTAGGGTTCCAGGAGGTAAAACTCAGATAAGTGTAGGAGCCTCCGGAGGACTAGGTCCCCGCAAAGTTTATCTCTCAGGTAAAAACCACACTGAACCTTCAGCAACTCATCAATCATACTTCACACTTCCCTGCCCCAGCGCAGGGATAGAGGGTGAGTATAAGCAAGCCAAAGCTGGAGCATTTCATTAGACTAAGGAGTTTTTTTTAAAGGGCTCTCCAGGTGACACTAGTGGTAAGGAGCCTGCCTGCCAATGCAGGAGACAGAAGAGATACGGGGTTCAATCCCTGGTTGAGAAGATCCCCTGGAGGAAGGCATAGCAGCCCACTCCAGTGTTCTTGCATAGCGAATCCCATGGACAGAGGAGGCTGGCGGGCTATAGTCCATAGGGTTGCAAAAAGTCATGCATGACTGAAGCGATTTAGCACACACTCACAAGGAGTTTTTTCTTAGGATGATTTCATCTTCAAGTAATGGTAACTGTTACTAAAACTGGCTAAAATATTAGTAAATGTATTATCTAATGAGAAGTCCAGGTGCAGAGTAGGCTCCAGGTGCATTATCAATGCATTTTGGTTCTTCCTCTCTATCTCTGTAACCTCTGGGCTCTGCCTATGCTTCTGAGCTGTAGAACTGGGCTAAAAATTGTATCTGGCTACACTCCAAATTTAGCGTGCATAAGATCCCTAGAAGGTTGTGATGCGGTAAAACTGGCACAGGGCCTGGAATCTGCGTTTTTAGTAAGCACTTCTAGTACTTCTGATACAATCCAATTTGCTTTGGGAAATACTGACCTCTGTTTCATAGAAGAAGGGAGAAGACGAACCCGTGAAACTCTGGACACAGG
This sequence comes from Capra hircus, assembly GCF_001704415.2. Lineage (NCBI taxonomy): Eukaryota > Metazoa > Chordata > Mammalia > Artiodactyla > Bovidae > Capra > Capra hircus. Next base: position 6,194,605 of record NC_030812.1, read on the forward strand.
CCTGGCACATGATTGGTGGGCAGAAAGGGCAGGTTTTATCAGTTCCACGTTGCAGAGATGGACCCGGGTCAGGACAGTGAGAGGAGCCTCAGATCTCAGATGCTATTGCAGAGGCAGGGATACAGCCTGCTGGGCGATGACGATGAAGACAAAGGTGATGACGGTGACCAATATTCTGGTACCCTGAGTTTTGGAACAGGTATCAGGAGGAGTACTTCCCCTGGTTGCTGAGAGGTGAAGAATCCAGCTACCAGTGCAGGACACAGGGGTTTGATACGTGGGTGGGGAAGATCCCATGGAGAAGGACATGGCAGTCTGTTCCAGTACTCTTGCCCGGGAAATCCTGAGGACAGAGGGGCCTGGCGGGCTAGAGTGCATGGGGTTGCCAAGGACTGGACGTGACTTAGTGATTGAACACGCATGCACATAAGCATCGTGAGGAGGAGAAGAACACGGAAGTTACCAATTCCTCTTATTTTCATCCCTCAATCTTAAAAGGAGTTGATTAAGTTTGCCTTTGGGTTTAACAAAAGAGGTCTACTCTATTTTAAATGTTCCTTTGCTCATTCTCTCTCCTAATTTCCTTATGTGCTTGCACATACCAACTTCGTTTACTAGCAACAATCTTTCACTCTACAATCTAACGGGAGAAACAGAATGCAGATGTCTAGATGAGGCAATGTTTAGTTTGAATTTGTTTCAGCAAAGTGTCACTAGTCAGCAGGTTAACCAATACGCATACCACTTAGTAAATCCTTTCTTGTTTTGATAGAGTGAAGTAGTAAAGAAACCTAGAGCTCTTACCATACTTAAAACAAAGGGAGGAAATCCATGAGGATGAATAAGTCGCAGAAAGAGTACTGAAGATGTTGTTCAGTCGTTAAGTTGTGTCCGACTCTTCTCGACCCCGTGGACTGCAACACTCCAGGCTTCCTTATCCTTCACTCTCCCAAAGTTTGCTCAGACTCATGTCCACTGAGTCAGTGATGCCATCCAACCATCTCATCCTGCCACTTCCTTCTCCTCCTGCTCTCAGTCTTTCCCAGCATCAGGGGCTTTTCCAGTGAGTCAGCTCTTTGCATCAGGTGGCCAAAGTATTGGAGCTTCAGCTTCAGCATCTATCCTTCCAATGAATATTCAGGGTGGATTTCCTTTAGGATTGCCTGCTTTGATCTCCTTGCAGTCCAAGGGACTCTCAAGAGTCTTCTCCATCACAACAGTTCAAAAAGATGAGAATGGCATACTATTAATAACTAAAAACAGTATCTGTCTAGTTGACTGTGTTTTTCCCATTGGGACAATGCCTTTTGGAGCCCTATAGAAGGGTAATTTTTTGCACAGCTGCAAACACAGCCAACTCTTTTGCATAATTTATAAACTGGTCTGAAACTCAACTTTTTGTCAGAGGCTATTCTAATGGAGGCAGCATTATATTAATACTGCGGTGTAACATCAGGGCCACAGAATGTAGCTGAAAACTAGATCTACCACCTAGCTTATCGTAAATAAATGTGAGTGCATTCTAAGACTAACATAATAACCTTTCACTAATATATCTTAAAGTAGAACATTTATAAAATTTATTTCATTTCTTTCATGTGTGTTAAAAATGACAGGGCACAAACATACATTGGAAGTCCTCAGGGACTGGTATTTTTGTACTTTTGCAGCATGATAAGAATCAATTTACCATTTTATCTTTAGTTTTCCCCCATTTAGATTTATGTCTAGGTCTCCTTCTATTTAGAAGAGAAAAAATAAAACATGGTTTAAAGGCATTCTGACATCTTAGTGATAAAAATACACTATTAAGATTCTTACATTTGGCCAATTTGCTTTAAAGTCATTGCATTAAACACATGCAATCTAAATGTCAGCTATAAGCCTTCCAACTCCAATACCCAAGTAAAACTGGTTTAAACCCCAATGCTAAATATCACAGTTAGTGCAAGGATAGAACCCAGCCCAGTTCCCATGAACTCCACATGGCCTTTTGTTCCCAATTTGACCTTGGGTCTCCTAATTTCCCATGTACTTTATGTTTTATGCACCTTTTTGATCCAAGAGAGAAATTAAACCCTTCGCTAGTTTACACAAAATTTCATTTACAAAATATTAATCAAGTGAATAGGTTTTATTATAATAATACAGTACTGCAAGCAACTTTGAACAATAGGCACTTGTAATTCTTAAATGATCCTCTGTCCACTCAAGTCCCATGAGGTTTAATGACCTTAGTCTCTACTTAGTCTCAGCCATACTGCATCTTGTCAGCTGAGTCATCTGTTCTCTAGAGCAGGGAGCAAATTCTCCTTATCTCACCCAAAAGGGTTTGCGTGCATGTGTGCTAAGTTACTCCAGTCATGCCTGACTCTTTGTGACCCTATGGACTGTTACCCACCAGGTTCCTCTGAATCCATGGCATTTTCCAGACAAGAATACCAGGGAGGGTTACCATGCTCTTCTGCAGGGGTTCTTCCTGACCCAGGTATTGAACACACATCTCTTATGTCTTCTTCATTGCAAGGGTAATAGAAGGATTGAGTCTTTATTAATTGACAGGAATCTATTTATCTGTAAGAAAAGAAATAAAACTACAGTGATATAGACAAATAAAGGTTTATTGTTTACTACAGAGGGAAGTGGTCCGGGGCTAATATAATTTACTCAGTGACTGCATAAGTGTCCCAGGCTCTGACAGTCTTTCTGTTCTCCTCTTATGAGACATTATCATTTGTTCTCACATGTACGGCCTCCTGGTTACAAGATGCCTACTGCATTTTTAAGCATCAGGCTATTTTCTAAGTGATTTTAAGGCTCAAAATCAGAAAAAGTGTTAACTATAGTATTCATTATATATGTTCACATGGTAAAAGCATCTGCCTACAATGTGGGAGACCTGGGTTCAATCCCTGGGTCAGGAAGGTCTCCTGGAGAAGGAAATGGCAACCCACTCTGGGATTCTTGCCTGGAAAATCCCATGGATAGAGGAGCCTGGTAGGCTACAGTCCATGGGGTTGCGAAGAATCAGACACGACTGAGCGACTTCACTTCACTGGGAACTATGCTGCTGCTGCTGCTGCTGTTTTATAGCTAAGTCATATCCAACTCTGCGACCCAATAGAATAGCTCACCAGGCTCCCCTGTCCATGGCCTTTCCTGGGAAGAACACTGGAGTGGGTTGCCATTTCCTTCTCCAGGGGATCTTCCCGACCGAGGGATTGAACCTGCATCTCCTGCGTTGGCAGGTGGATTCTTTGCCACTGAGCCACCTGGGAAGGCCATAGATTTTTAATATATAATTGCCTAAGCACATGCTAGTTGATGTTCTGTTACAGAGATAAATTAATAAAAATGGTTAAAATTATATTAAGGGCTACTACATCTTGAATGTCTCTATGTCACTTACCAGACAGGCATGTTAGAGGCATCAGTTCAGTTCAGTTCAGTTGCTCAGTCGTGTCCAATTCTGTGACCCCATGAATCGCAACACACCAGGCCTCCCTGTCCATCACCAACTCCTGGAGTTCACTCAAACTCATGTGCATTGAGTGGGGATGCCATCCAGCCATCTCATCCTCTGTCGTCCCCTTCTTCTCTTGCCTCCAATCCCTCCCAGCATCAGGATATTTTCCAATGAGTTAACTCTTTGCATGAGGTGGCCAAAGTATTGGAGCTTCAGCCTTAGCATCAGTCCTTCCAATGAACACCCAGGTCTGATCTCCTTTAGGATGGACTTGTTGAATCTCTTGCAGTCCAAGGGACTCTCAAGAGTCTTCTTCAGCACCACAGTTCAAAAGCATCAATTCTTCGGCACTCAGCTTCCTTCACAGTTCAAATGTCACATCCATACATGACCACTGGAAAAACCAAAGCTTTGGCTAGACGGACCTTTCTTGGCAAAGTAATATCTCTGCTTTTCAATATGCTATCTAGGTTGGTCATAACCCTCCTTCCAAGGAGTAAGCGTCTTTTAATTTCATGGCTGCAATCACCATCTGCAGTGATTTTGGAGCCCCCCAAAATAAAGTCTGACACTGTTTCCACTGTTTCCCCATCTAATTGCCATGAAGTGATGGGACCAGATGCCATGATCTTAGTTTTCTGAATGTTGAGCTTTAAGCCAACTTTTTCACTCTCCTCTTTCACTTTCATCAAGAGGCTGTTTAGTTCCTCTTCACTTTCTGCCATAAGGGTGGTGTCATCTGCGCATATTTAATATTTTCGGTGCATCAGCGCCCTGCGATTTCATTAGCTGCTTGGTCATCTTTTCATGGTGTAGAGAAAAGCAGTCAAAGGGCTTTACAGCTAAAACCCGAATTTTTTAGTTTACAGCTGAACTTTATTAGTTTCCCAGGGCTGCTGTAACAAATAACTGTCAACAAGGTGGCTTAAAAACAACAGAAATTCATTCTCTGACACTATCGGAGGCCAAAAATGTGAAATCAAGGTGTTAGCAGGGCCATCTTCCTTCTGGAAGGTTCTAGGAGAGAATTTTTTTTTTTTTTGGTAACTGAATTTTAAACTACTTTAAAGTTACTTTTATTTTTTTAATTGATAAATTGATTTTATTTATTTATTTATTTTAATTTTAAAATCTTTAATTCTTACATGCGTTCCCAAACATGAACCCCCCGCCCACCTCCCTCCTCATAACATCTCTCTGGGTCATCCCCATGCACTACCCCAAGCATGCTGTATCCTGCGTCAGACATAGACTGGCGATTCGATTCTCACATGATAGTATACATGTTAGAATGCCATTCTCCCAAATCATCCCACCCTCTCCCTCTCCCTCTGAGTCCAAAAGTCTGTTATACACATCTGTGTCTTTTTTGCTGTCTTGCATACAGGGTCGTCATTGCCATCTTTCTAAATTCCATATATATGTGTTAGTATACTGTATTGGTGTTTTTCTTTCTGGCTTACTTTACTCTGTATAATCGGCTCCAGTTTCATCCATCTCATCAGAACTGATTCAAATGAATTCTTTTTAATGGCCGAGTAATTCCATTGTGTATATGTACCACAGCTTTCTTATCCATTCATCTGCTGATGGACATCTAGGTTGTTTCCATGCCCTGGCTATTATAAACAGTGCTGCAATGAACATTGGGATACATGTGTCTCTTTCAATTCTGGTTTCCTCAGTGTGTATGCCCAGCAGTGGGATTGCTGGGTCATAAGGTAGTTCTATTTGCAATTTTTTAAGGAATCTCCACACTGTTTTCCATAGTGGCTGTACTAGTTTGCATTCCCACCAACAGTGCAGGAGGGTTCCCTTTTCTCCACACCCTCTCCAGCATTTATTGCTTGCAGATTTTTGGATCGCAGCCATTCTGACTGGTGTGAAGTGGTACCTCATTGTGGTTTTGATTTGCATTTCTCTAATAATGAGTGATGTTGAGCATCTTTTCATGTGTTTGTTAGCCATCCCTATGTCTTCTTTGGAGAAATGTCTGTTTAGTTCTTTGGCCCATTTTTTGATTGGGTCGTTTATTTTTCTGGAATTGAGCTGCATAAATTGCTTGTATATTTTTGAGATTAGTTGTTTGTCAGTTGCTTCATTTGCTATTCTTTTCTCCCATTCAGAAGGCTGTCTTTTCACCTTGCTTATATTTTCCTTTGTTGTGCAGAAGCTTTTAATTTTAATTAGATCCCATTTGTTATTTTTGCTTTTATTTCCAGAATTCTGGGCAGTGGATCATAGAGGATCCTGCTGTGATTTATGTCTGAGAGTGTTTTGCCTATGTTCTTCTCTAGGAGTTTTATAGTTTCTGATCTTACATTTAGATCTTTAATCCATTTTGAGTTTATTTTTGTGTGCGGTGTTAGAAAGTGATCTAGTTTCATTCTTTTACAAGTGGTTGACCAATTTTCCCAGCACCACTTGTTAAAGAGATTGTCTTTATTCCATTGTATATTCTTGCCTCCTTTGTCAAAGATAAGGTGTCCATATGTGTGTGGATTTATCTCTGGGCTTTCTATTTTGTTCCATTGATCTATATGTCTGTCTTTGTGCCAGTACCATACTGTTTTGATGACTGTGGCTTTGTAGTAGAGCCTGAAGTCAGGCAAGTTGATTCCTCCAGTTCCATTCTTATTTCTCAAGATTGCTTTGGCAATTCAAGGTTTTTTGTATTTCCATACAAATCTTGAAATTATTTGTTCTAGTTCTGTGAAAAATATGGCTGGTAGCTTGATAGGGATTGCATTGAATTTGTAAATTGCTTTGGGTAGTATACTCATTTTCACTATATTGATTCTTCTGATCCATGAACATGGTATATTTCTCCATCTATTAGTGTCCTCTTTGATTTCTTTCATCAGTGTTTTATAGTTTTCTATATATAGGTCTTTAGTTTCTTTAGGTAGATATATTCCTAAGTATTTTATTCTTTTCGTTGCAATGGTGAATCTAGGAGAGAATTTTTTCTAGCCTCTTCCTGCTTCTAGTGGCTCAGGCAATCCTTAGCATTCCTTGGCTATAGTAGCATCACTTCAATCTTCACCTCTGTTGGCACATAGCCTTCTTTTATGGGGTCTCCAGGCTTCTGTCTCCCTATGGGGACCACAGCCATTGAACTTAGGGCCCATCCAAGTCCAATATGACCTTGTCTTAACTTGATTATATCTGCAAAGACCCTGTTTCCAAGTAAGGTCACGTACACAGGTTCCAGATAGACATGAATTTTGTGGGGGAGGGGACAGTATTCAAGCCTGTACAGAGGAGAAATCCTGAGTATAAACTGCCTGTCAATCATGTGGAATTCATCATTTCCATCTTAGCCTCAACCTCACAGATACAAACTGAATAAGTCTTTCATCTATAGAAGTCAGCAAACTTTCCCTATAAAGGATCAGATAATGAAAACCAAAAGGCAAAAGAGAAAAAGAGAGATACACCTATTTGAATGCAGAATTCCAAAGAATAGCAAGGAGAGATAAGAAAGCCTTCCTCAATGATCAATGCAAAGAAATAGAGGGAAACAATAGAATGGGAAAGACTAGAGATCTCTACAAGAAAATTAGAGATACCAAGGGAACATTTCATGTAAAAATGGGCACAATAAAAGGTAGAAATGGTATGGACCCAACAGAAGCAGAAGATATTAAGAAGAGATGGCAAGAATACACAGAAGAACTGTACAAAAAAGATCTTCATGACCCAGATAACCGTGATGGTGTGATCACTCACCTAAGTGGGCCTTAGGAAGCGTCACTATGAACAAAGCTAGTGGAAGTGAAGGAATTCCAGTTGAGCTATTTCAATCCTGAAAGATGATGCCATGAAAGTGCTGCACTCAATATGCCAGCAAATTTGGAAAACTCAATGGTGGCCACAGGACTGGGAAAGGTCAGTTTTCATTCCAATCCCAAAGAAAGGCAATGCCAAAGAATGTTCTGACTACCACACAATTGCACTCATCTTACACGCTATCAAAATAGTGCTCAAAATTCTCCAAGCCAGGCTTCAATAGTACATGAACCGTGATCTTCCTCCAGATGTTCAAGGTGAATTTAGAAAAGACAGAGGAACCAGAGACCAAATTGCTAACATCTGTTGGATCATAGAAAAAGCAATAGAACTCCAGAAAAACATCTACTTCTGCTTTATTGATTACATCAAAGCCTTTGACTGTGTGGATCACAACAAACTGGAAAATTCTTCAAGAGATGGGAATACCAGACCACCTGACCTGCCTCCAGAGAAATCTGTATACAGGTCAGGAAGCAACAGTTAGAACTGGACATGGAACAACAGACTGGTTCCAAATTGGGAAAAGAGCACATCAAGGCTGTATATTGTCACCCTGCTTATTTAACTTATATGCAGAGTACATCATACAAAATGCTAGGCTGTATGAAGCACAAGCTGGAATCAAGATTGCCAGGAGAAATATCAATAACCTCAGATATGCAGATGATGCCACCCTTATGGCAGAAAGTGAAGAAGAACTAAAGAGCCTCTTGATGAAAGTGAAAGAGGAGAGTGAAAAAGTTGGCTTAAAGCTCAACATTCAGAAAACCAAGATTATGGCATCTGGTCCCATCGTTTCACGGCAAATAGTTGGGGAAACAGTGGAAACAGTGAGAGACTTTATTTTCTTGGGCTCCAAAATCACCTGATGGTGATTGCAGTCATGAAATTAAAAGACGCTTGCTCCTTGGTAGAAAAGCTATGGCCAACTTAGACAGCATATTAAAAAGTAGAGACATTACCTGCTGACAAAGGTCCATGTAGTCAAGTCTATGGTTTTTCCAGTGGTCATGTATGTATGTGAGAGTTGGACTGTGAAGAAAGCTGAGTGCCAAAGAATTGATGCTTTTGAACTGTGGTGTTGGAGAAGATTTTGAGAGTCCCTTGGATTGCAAGGAGATCAAACCAGTCAATCCTAAAGGAAATCAGTCCTGAATATTCTCATTGGAAGGACAGGTGCTGAAGCTGAAATTCCAATACTTTGGCCACCTGATGCAAATAATTGACTCATTGAAAAGACCCTATTGCTGGGAAAGATTGGAGGCAGGAGGAGGGGACAGCAGAGGATGAGGTGGTTGGATGGCATCACCGACTTGATGGACATGAGTTTGAGCAAGCTCCGGGAGTTGGTGATGGACAGGGAAGCCTGGCATGCTACAGCTCATGAGGTCACAAAGAGTTGGACGCGACTGAGCAACTGAACTGAATTGAATGAACACCAGTCTTTTGGGGCCTTCTTCTATAGTGTGAGAGTACCACAGGCAACACATAACAAGTGATCATGGCTGTGTTCGCATAAAACTTTATTGACAAAAACAGTTTGCAGGCTGGATTTGCTCAGGCTTATATAGCTTGTCAACTTCTGAGCTATAGCACTGATAAATCACTTAAAAAGAGAGAAAGAGAGAGAGAGAGAAATATATATATCTGCTTAAATCCCTAAAAATCTTGGTAGAGATTCCAATAACTTTGGTTGAATTGTGGTTCAGGAAAAAATAAAAAACAGCATTTTCCAAAGAACTATATCCACTTCTCTGAATAACTCCTATTTGCCTATTTTCCTCAGATACAGAAGAACAGGAGAAAAGCAGGAAAATGTTTAGGTGTGCCAGGCATACTGGACTTAAAATACTAGCTGAATATTACTGTGAAGCAATGTGGTTTGTAATATTTTACAATAGAGTAAACGTTATTCCAGAAATACTGTAAGGGTCATACAGCTGTGGCCAAGTAGCACCAATTCAGCCAAATAAACGAGGACACACTAGAGTGCAATTTATTGTGGTATGGAAGATTTTCATGAACTTGGCAGTCTGGCTATGGTTGTGGTGACTGGACCCAAGAGACACCAATGGGATTTTACTAGAAACTTGAAAATATACACTATGGGCAAGATTGCCTTAGGAATAATCAGCACTTCTATTTGTGGTATCTAGTCCATTATATGGAGAAGGCGATGGCATCCCACTCCAGCACTCTTGCCTGGAAAATCCCATGGACGGAGGAGCTTGGTAGGCTGCAGTCCATGGGGTTGCTAAGAGTCGGACAAGACTGAGCGACCTCATTTTCACTTTTCATTTTCATGCATTGGAAAAGGAAATGGCAACCCACTCCAGTGTTCTTGCCTGGAGAATCCCAGGGACGGCAGAGCCTAGTGGGCTGTCGTCTGTGGGGTCACACAGATTCGGACACGACTGAAGTGACTTAGCAGCAGCAGCAGTCCGTTATAATAAATATTAAGACAAAATTAGAAAATCTTAAACAACATTAGGTGGCAAGGGGGAGACTTGGAGGAGAATTTTACCTTTGGAGAATGACATAGAACTGAACACCCAAAGAGTTGTATCACCACTGGAATTTAAGGGGTGGGGGGAAGGCAATGCAAAGGGGAGAAATACATGATCTCACCCTCCTGGCCTGCCACGCAGATTGCTGAGCAACTTCTGTGCCCCAAGATTCTGGCAGAAAGTGAAATTTAGACACAGGATGGTCTCCTAGACACAGGGACATGCTCCTCATGGCAGCAGCTGCCTCAGTGAGGGGACACCTGCCCCTTTGAGGCTCTCTCTCTGGTGATTGGGTGGATGCCAAGGTTCTCATCTCATCAGGATAAATGAGGGAAGATGGTAACTATGTGTCTTTCTTCACGTGATGCAAGGCCACACAGTGTCATTTCCTCAGCTGATGCAGAACATTGAATGGAGTCATTTTCCATGATGGTTGCTACTTGTCAGTTGTTAAGTGGATCTGAGAGTTCTGTCCACTCTGTGGAGTGCCCAGATTGGCCTGTGAAGACATTCTTTATCTGAGTTTCCTCCTACTGGTGAGTGGGCCACATGAGCCTAGAATTGAATATTTGTGATTAGCACTCAGGGCTAATGACGCTAATCCAGAACAGGAGGAAGCAGTAGTCATGTACGGACATGAGAGTTGGACCTCTCACATGAAAAAGGCTAAACATCCAAGAACTGATGCTTTCGAACGGTGATGCTGGAGAAGACTTGAGAGTCCCTTGGACAGCAAGGAGATCAACCCAGTCCATCCTAAAGGAAATCAACCCTGAATATTCACTGGAAGGGCTGATGCTGAAGCTGAAACTCTAATACTTTGGCCACGTGATACAAAGAACTGACTCACTGGAAAAGAGCCTGATGCTGGGAAAGACTGAAGGCAGGAGGAGAAGGGGACGACAGAGGATGAGATGGTTGGAAGACATCACTAACTCAATGGACATGAGTTTGAGCAAACTCTGGGAGATAGTGAAGGACAGGGAAGCCTGGTGCGCTGCAGTCCCTGGGATCTCAAAGAATCTGACATGACTTAGGGACTGAACAACAGTAAACGGAAAAACCTGAACAAACTTTCCGGCCAATCCAATCCAATGGCTTGAACATAATAAAAGTTTCTTTCTCACTCACCACCCAAAGCAAGGTTGGCAAGTGACTCCCCTCCTCGAGAGGAGTCAGCAATCCACATTCCTGTTTGCTTGTGTCCCAGCCAGTCCCTGGAGCCTTTGCTTCATCTGTAAAAAGCTGCCACAAAGAGAAGAGGAAGAGCACGGAGGTTTTGAATCGGACACAATGGAGCACAAACATCAGCTCTGCTATTGGCAAGCTGTAGCCTAAGCATGAAACCCCCACGCCTCAATTCCTCATCTGAGACTTACATGAGGTGTCGCCCTTTTAGTGCAGTGCTCAGCACAATGAATGTTGGCCACTTATTATTACGCACCTGGCATCCCTCCCTAAAAGCCACTCCGGACATTAATATCATTCCCATTTTACAGAGGAGGGAACTGAAGTCAAATAGCAATGAATGGCACAGCTGGAACTGGAGTGTCAAACCCATGCTCCCAACCGTGGGACAACACCATCTCCTAAATTAAGTGAGAGAGTAACTGGCCTCTGGCTTAAGAGCACTGAATTCCTTACACTCTATTTAAGTGTTTTCAATATCAACTAGATTTAAAATGTAACTATCAAGTCACTCTCTTTTTTCATCTACTGTAGGTCTAAAGAAGGGCTGTCTGTCTTGAGCAAATCATATAGTACAATAGCCTGCTGGCAAATAGCACATGGAAATACTTGCTGACAACAGACTAAAAGTGTACTTGAATAACTTTTTCATTTCCAAAAGAGACCTTTTAAAATACTTTCTTTTAGAGAGTAACCACAAGACAAGGCTATACTTTGAGAAAACAAGTTTGGGTGGAGAAGATTAGAGTTGAAAAAAAAAATATTATTCTACTTTTTACAAGTCAGAAACCATATGGAATTTTCACTCTCATGTAACTCATAAATGACTTTGCCTGGTTTTCTTGAAACTTGAGCCTCCAGACTCCAAACTCAGCAAAATCTGAAGATGAGTTGGTGTCTAGAACTAATACTCTACAGGCGAGCCTGTTACACAAGACCAGTTGTTCAGGAAGGAGGGGAGACTCACAGACTGAAAGGAATGAGACATCTTTTTCAGCCATTAGTTTTTGACCTGATCTTACCTCTCAAAGCCCTAGCAACTTTTCTATTTCTGGACTAACAGAGTATTCTTCCTTTCATTCACTTTTGATGTTTTCCAAGGAAGTGAGGATGGTGAGTACATGACCCTATTAACATCTTTATGCCTTGATCTATACATAAAGCAGACAAGGTTGAATTAAAATGTTGAGACTCCTTGACCACCTAATTATTTGAGGCCCTTAGGATTAATTTTTTAAGATATTTATTTGGCATTTATTTATTGAATTATAGTTGTGACAGGAGAAATTTTTCTTTTTTCACTTAATGATATTTTATACTTTGGCAGAAGCAGAAGCAATATGCATTTTGTCAGTTACCTAAGGAAATTGGAAACTAGAAGTAGTTGGCATAAATTTTCAATATATTCCTATAATGTTTGGGTGAATCTTTATGGATTCCTGGGCTATACTGATCCTCAAGAAAGTTCTAAAGCAAGATTTCCCTTGTATCAGTTAGCATTTACTGAGTAACAAATCATCACAAAATGTAATGGCTTAAGACAGCCATTGTTATGTTAATATATGAGTCTGCTTGGCAGGTCTGCTGACCTGAGCCAGGTTTGACTGATATTGTCTGGATTCTTCATGTGTTTCCCGTTAGCTGGTGGGTTGGTTGAGATCTGGCTAGTTTAGGAAGGTCTCTGTTGGAACAAATAATCTCTACACCGGTCTCTCATTTTCTAGCTGGCTAGACCAAAATGTTCCTTAATTTGGAGGCAGAAGTTCAAAGTCGGGAAAAGCTGGACCCCATGAAGTCTTTCATAGTCTGGCTTCAAATTGGCATGCCATCATTTCTGCTTCATTTTATTAGCCAGAGCAAGTCACTAGACCAGTAGGATTTAAGATATGGGAAAATGGACTCTGCCAATCCATAGGAGGAACTGTAAAGTTGCATTGCAGTGAGCAACGAATAAATGAGGGTGAGTGGAGAACTGAGGCCATATTTACAATGTCTACCAACAGCCTGTAGCAGTGAGTTCATGAAGTCAGTCCTTAGTAACACCATGCTCCCTTTCTTATACCCTGTGTTAGTTGAAAGTTGAATGGATTCAAAGTCCAAAGCCCAGACTCAAGTCCCAGCTGTGCTATTTCTTCTGGCAAGTCATTTTGTTCTCTGAGCATTAACGTGCTAATCTTCAAAATGTGGTGCTGCCTTCTGTTGTGTGTTTTTTTTTAATATAAACTCTTATGCATTTAATAAATAAGGTTGCTAGACCCTCTGTTTGAGATGTTCAAAGGCTTTATGTTGGTTCTTGGCTATTGAGGCGCCTCCTATCCATCCTTGCCCCATGCAACTATCTTCTGCTCCACTTAGATTGTCTTTCAAAACCCTTCTCACTCCCCGGTCCGGACCTTCCCCAGTTCTCATGGTGGCCCCCATCAAAAGTCAAATCTCCTAATTGTTTCTTGCCTTGAAATTATTTAGCTAATTTGATAAATGACTTCAGCCTAAAATGACGTTGACTCTATATAAAACTGGCATTTTAACCTCAGCCTTCTAAGGATAACAGAATTGTTCCTACATTTCTGTTAAGCTTCTGTGGGTTCTGAAAGTGCTTTGCGTGCACCTCTTCAATAATTACAACCACTTCTTGTTCTTCCACCTGATAAGAACTTGACTAGATATCCAAAGCCCTGGTCCCGCAGGGACTAGCTGTGGGATTTGGGGCACATCACCTCAGTTCACACTTTTTCTTACCTCTGAACTGAGGATATTTGTCAAATTGACCTTCAAGGGCCCTTCCAACTCTGAGAATGTATGCTATTCTAGAATATTTATAAAGTGAAACACGGAGAATTCAGGATTATTTTGAATATTTCTTTATTTTGTGACTTAGTAGAGCAAGCATTTCATAACCAATGAAAACTTAGAGGAAATCATAATCACAATGAAAATAGCTAATATTTATTGAGAAGACTTAAATGCCTGCTTGACAAAAAGTTGTTTCCTATACAAGTGTTTGAATGTGAATTGAATAATTATCACACTGTAAACAATGGTTATGTCTTCTACGAGAAATATTTTCTATGTAGATGAATGGATAACAGAAAGAGAAAGACAAAAAGCAAGAAAGAAGAGAGGAAGACGAGAAAATAGCACTGACTAACCTCTTACTCTGTGCGGTGAGAAACGGTCACAGAAACCTGATCCCTTGGCAGAGGCCGAGATGTCCCCACATTCGAGGTCCCTGTCCTCTCGGGCCCTCAGTCAGGTCACACCCCCAGCGTCTGGGTGGTTGCGTCTAGGTGCCTGAGTGCCAACTAATGGAATGTGAGTAGAGATGAGGTGTTCCATCTCTGGTGACTTTAAAAAGCCTCCTGCCCTTGCTTCTCTGATGCTTTCTCCCACATCTAGCTTACCTTGATGGCGCTGATGTCCCAGATGTTGTTGAAAGTCACTTATTGAAGGTAGCACTAGGGCTAGCAACCTGCTGCCTTGAAAGAGAGGTTTGAGGCCAAAGAGACATGCCTGCCTAGAAATTCAGTGTACTGTTTGAACTGTGATACATTTGGGAGTCCGTGGGTTGCCACAGTTGAACACATCCTGATGAACATATATTAATTTTTAAACCATCTCTATACAATAGATGCTCTTTTTTTTTTTTTTTCATAGAGGAAAAACTGAGGCTCAGAGTGAGGAGGTGACTTTCTTACTTTCTCAGATTATACAAGTGAGAAAGCAAAGATTAAACTTGGCTCAGTGTAACTCTGCTTAACCAGGGACTGAGAACATTTGTTCATGTATAGAGGAGAGCCTACTAGAGTTTTACTATAGAAATTCTCACATACTTTTTTACATGTTGGAAAAAACCCCACCTTTTTATGAATTAATAAGCTAAGATAGTAATTCCTGCCACATTCTAAAGCTAATATGAGCAAGAGGCAGGCTGTACCGTAATGGTGTTCAAGTCATAATCTAAATCTGTCATTTGCTCTGCGGCTCTATGATTTAGGCAAATCATTTAACTTCTATGGGTCTGTTTTCCAAGCTGCAAAATTAAAGCAAAAAAAAAAAAAGTAGATTTGCCTAAGAATGATTGGTGAATGTTACCTGTCAGTTTCCTATTCCCTCTTCCCTTTTGGCCATAGTCCTTTCTCCAAAACAAGAAACGAAGAAAATTGCACTCCACTGTATCTTATACTGTTACTCTGTCTAGTGATGTAAAAACCTGAAAACAATAGGGTTGAGTATGAAAAGAAGTAATATTTGAAAATTAAAAGAATTAGGAAATGGGAAGCACCGAGCACAGTACCCAGCCTGTGCTAGGTAGCCTGTAAGATTTTTTAAAGTAAGGCAAAGTAAACCTGTGCCAGCACAGTGTTTGGGTATTATGTTCAGAGTTGTTCAAACATTCTGGGTTTCTTTTTCCCGCATTTATTGATTGAGATGTGATTTCCTTTACTATTAGCATAAGTCATAAGCCTCCTGCTCTGTTTTTCAGGAAAAGGAGGTAATTTGGGCTGCAGCCATGTCCTCATTAGAGAAAATGAGGGCAGTTATTGGTTAGTGTTCAAACACAAGGAAGCTCTTTTAGTTGCTTAGTAACTGAAGCGGCAGGGGTGAGAGGGGGGAGCGGGTGGCCAGAGGCTGTGTAAACAGTGAAGAAGAGAAAAGCAGAGAGGAGTGTTAAAAACGATTTAATGCCCAGGTCATTCCTAGGGGGGTGAAAAGAGATTTACATAGCTCTGGTATATATAACCATAGCTTATTTACTTCATGAGTGAAAAATTTAATGAAATATTTTACAATTCAGCAGTGGGAAGTCACAGCGGACATTTTACTGTTCTAATGCAATATGTAAACTGTTTAACATGTTAATTGCAAATGAAATATGGGGATGATTTAGAAGTCCGCTAGATTCGGAAATCTATCCTTCTGCACAGACGCTACTGCCACCGTGTGGACAACGCTGGGAGCCTAACAGGCCGGAGGGGGAGGAGTGGGTATGAGAGGGTCCATTTGTTGGGAAAAGGTACTGTCTGCAGAGAGTTTCGCTCAGGTACCCCTTAGATTAATTTTGAAAAAGTTCAAGTACATTTTTAAGTTTGTGTGTAGAAATTTCCATTATAAGTTCAAATGGTTGTAAGGAATATAGTTTCCTGTGGTTGTGGATATCAACACTTTAAAATAAAACTGCTGTATCCGCCTTTAAATGCATACAATGGCTGTAAGTGGCAAAGGGATTTGGTATATATTGTCATCCACTGTAATGTTATAGGAACAAGAAATTTTATATGAATAATTTTCACACAATTCCTTTTCCTCCTCAAACTTACATTTGAATTTTACTTCCCCCAAGTAAAATTATTTCCCAAGTAAAACTATTGTGATATTTTGTGCATATATATCTTATGTATAAGTATACAATGTTATATTTAAATTCTAATTTACATACTTATTTTTGTTACAGAGGAATATATATAACATTATATGTAACAAAATATTTATGTGACTAGAGGCTTTAGTTATCTGCATTTTCTACCTTTACAATTGATTAAAAATTTAAGTGTTGATTAATAATTATTAAAAATTTAAAAGCAGTGTTTTATTTGGAAATATACATCATAGGTATATAGGGATTTAAAAAATTAATTCAATTATGATAAATATTCATTGCTAGAATGAGAGGTCAGTATCCATATATTCATATTCTATATAGTTATCGTTTTTTCTAGCTGTAAGCCTCAACAAACTTTCATTCACAGGAAGTAAGAGGACTATAAGAACTTTTATTATGTAATGTAACTCAATTATTTGAATGGTTTCTAAGTCACTTGCTAGATATAACCTAGTACTCTTTCAAGATACATATTTTTAATGATCAGTGGGCACCTGTCTTAGTTTTGCTTTAGAACTATTAAGAGCCAAACAATTGAAAGCTACCTGACCTGCAAAAGGGTTGGAAATCCAGTTATTAGAATCATTTACTTTCTCAGCGCAGATGTCAGTATTTAAAATTGTCCCTGTGATGGACGTCCCATAGATACAAACAGTGTACCTCTGTAATCTTCAGTTATGTAGGCATTAGGTTCTTTTTTGGGGGTAAACTGTTGCGGCTCATGGGATCCTAGTTCCCCAACCAGTGCTTAAACCTGGGCCACAGCGGTGAAAGCACTGTGTCCTAAGCACTGGACACCAGGGACTGCCCCAAGCTCTTCTGTTTTTTTTTAAATTAACTAATTATTTTAATTGGAGGCTAATTACTTTACAATTTTGTGCTCTTCTTTTTTAATGAGAGAATGGGGAGACAGAAACAGAGTACTCTGACAATACAGCGCAACAGAACATGACCTATCGCCACCGTTCCACCAGCGCCACAGCTGACCAGAGATGGACCAGGCCTTCAGGGTTATCAGGTTATAAATTACCAAGGTTGTCAGCTTTAGCTGCTGCTGCTGCTAGGTCGCTTCAGTTGTGTCCGACTGTGCGACTCCATAGACAGCAGCCTACCAGGCTCCCCCGTCCCTGGGATTCTCCAGGCAAGAACACTGGAGTGGGTTGCCATTTCCTTCTCCAATGCATGAAAGTGAAAAGTGAAAGTGAAGTC
Source organism: Capra hircus (assembly GCF_001704415.2). NCBI lineage: Eukaryota > Metazoa > Chordata > Mammalia > Artiodactyla > Bovidae > Capra > Capra hircus. Next base: position 6,212,150 of record NC_030812.1, read on the forward strand.
GTGAAGTCGCTCAGTCATGTCTGACTCTTAGGAACCCCATGGACCACAGCCCACTAGGCTTCTCCATCCATGGGATACTCCAGGCAAGAGTACTGGAGTGGGGTGCCATGGAATTCGAAGATAAAAGGGGAGTATATTCTCTTTAAATTATTTGAGTATATACCTGTCCCTTGCAAGGTCTTTGTGCATATCAAGTTGAAATCACTGGTTTACTCCTAAAGTTAGACTATGATGAAGCTTCCCCTCTGATACTAAATAGGACCATGGCAGTAGGGGCTGAGGGGAGCATAGTTAAATTTTCCAAATGTTAAATTTAAATAACTCTTCTTTTTTTTTTGTAATGTCTTCTGAATTGGGGCAAAAAAAAAAAAAAAAAAAAGATGATGCTAGGCGATGTTAGTGATTTTGAAAGCCTATGCTATGTCGGTGCCTCACTTAAGGTGCTTTTGAATTGTGCCAGTTAGGATAGCCTGAGTTAGGCTGAGGTAGTAAGCCCAAATCTCAGCGATGAGAACAGTTTCATTTCTGCTCATGCTATATGTGCTTTGCGGGTTGGATATGCTTCTGCTCCTTGCTTAAGACCATGATGCAGCAGTGCCTCTCTGGGACAGCTGGAGTTTTGGCAGAGGGAAAAACAGGCATAGAAAACCACGTGCCTTCTCTTAAAACTCTGGCTTCTGGGGACACATGTCACTTCTGTCTACATGTCTTTGGAAAAAGTAAGTGCATGGCCTCTGCTGAGTTCAACACGGTGAGGAAGTACAAACTTACTCTAGGAAGAAATAGTGGATATTCTGACCCATAGTACAACCCTCAGAGCCATAAAAACCCCAATTCAAGGAACCATTGATTTATAATCAACAGATGGTAATTGTTTTCTAATATTATTAAATGAAAATACCTATTTTAAAATTATAAAATATTTCCAGCATACAGGAAAATACAGAGATTAATGTAAGAAAGACATGACTACTTATATCGTAGAATTACCAGCTGTTAACTTTTGCCATATTGACCTCAGATCCCTTTGTTAAAAAAGAAATAAAACATTATAGATGCAGCTCAAGCCACTCCACTAATCCTATCTCATTTCCTTTATAAACCCCTACCTTTTTAGAAAAGTCTATTATGATGCTAATGTATAATAGCATTTCTTTGTGTCCATTCTTTCATATACTTATTACAAAGTGCTTTAAAGTGTTTTTATATATATTTTATGTATTTTTCTACAACTTTTCCCACTCAACCTTATGTTTGAGATGTATCTATGTTGATGCATATGGATCTGGTTATTTAAAGTATTCAATAGTAGCATGGGATACGAATAGATCACTCTTTATCCATGTTGTTGGAACTTTGGTTCATTGATAGCTTTTTACTGTTACGAATAGTGGAGTGAAAACACTTTTATATGTATCTTTACATTTAAGACAAGAGGTTCTCTAAGATTTATGCCTTCTAAATGATTGAAAAGCTCATTACTTTTGCACACTAAGTTGAAGCTTTACAAATGGTGGCTCCAGAGGTTCAGACTCAACAAAAAAATGACCCTGTGGCCCAGCCTTAGCTGAAACTGTCTTGGCAGAGCGAATCCGAGACAGCTTCACAAGACTTTCCTGAGCCTCTAAGTGGTGCTCGAGGCAGATGAAAGATCATCATCCTAGGAGACTAGCGGCTTTCCTAGCGGCTGTGAGTGATGTGGTGAACGTGGGACTGAGAGCCAGCAGACTTAGAGATGTGGTCAGATGAGAGCGACTCAGCAGGGAAGGCCAGTGGGCTGGACCTAGACCCCAGGAAGGCACAGTGGACGTCGAAAGGGTCAGTTCAGTTAGTTCAGTCGCTCAGTCATGTCCGACTCTGTGCGACTCCATGAATTGCAGCACGCCAGGCCTCCCTGTCCATCACCAACTCCCGGAGTTCACTCACACTCACGTCCATCGAGTCCGTGATGCCATCCAGCCATCTCATCCTCGGTCATCCCCTTCTCCTCCTGCCCCCAATCCCTCCCAGCATCAGAGTCTTTCCAATGAGTCAACTCTTTGCATGAGGTAGCCAAAATACTGGAGTTTCAGCTTTAGCATCATTCCTTCCAAAGAAATCCCAGGGCTGATCTCCTTCAGAATGGACTGGTTGGATCTCCTTGCAGTCCAGGGACTCTCAAGAGTCTTCTCCAACACCACAGTTCAAAAGCATCGATTCTTCGGTGCTCAGCTTTCTTCACAGTCCAACTCTCGCATCCATACATGACCACTGGAAACACCATAGCCTTGACTACACGGACCTTAGTCAGCAAAGTAATGTCTCTGCTTTTGAATATGCTATCTAGGTTGTTCATAACTTTTCTTCCAAGGAGTAAGCGTCTTTTAATTTCATGGCTGCAGTCACCATCTGCAGTGATTTTGGAGCCCCCCTCAAAAGAGTCTGACACTGTTTCCACTGTTTCCCCATCTATTTCCCATGAAGTGATGGGACCAGTTGCCATGATCTTAGTTTTCTGAATGTTGAGCTTTAGACCAACTTTTTCACTCTCCTCTTTTACTTTCGTCAAGAGGCTTTTTAGTTCCTCTTCACTTTCTGCCATAAGGGTGGTGTCCTATGCATATCTGAGGTTATTGATATTTCTCCCGGCAATCTTGATTCCAGCTTGTGCTTCTTCCAGCCCAGCGTTTCTCATGATGTTCTCTGCATAGAAGTTAAATAAGCAGGGTGACAATATACAGCCTTGACGTACTCCTTTTCCTATTTGGAACCAGTCTGTTGTTCCATGTCCAGTTCTAACTGTTGCTTCCTGACCTGCATACATGTTTCTCAAGAGGCAGGTCAGGTGGTCTGGTATTCCCATCTCTTGAAGAATTTTCCACAGTTTATTGTGATGCACACAGTCAAAGGCTTTGGCATAGTCAATAAAGCAGAAATAGATGTTTTTCTGGAACTCTCTTGCTTTTTCCATGATCCAGCGGATGTTGGCAATTTGATTACTGGTTCCTCTGTCTTTTCTAAAACCAGCTTGAACACCAGGAAGTTCACGGTTCACGTATTGCTGAAGCCTGGCTTGGAGAATTGCAGGAGGGCCTAGAGGAGCTATCCCACGTTGAAGGTCAGGAAGGATGGTGGTGAGGAGATACCCCTCGTCCAAGGTAAGGAGCAGCAGCTGCGCTTTGCTGGAGCAGCCGTGAAGAGATACCCCACGCCCAAGGTAAGAGAAACCCAAGTAAGATGGTAGGTGTTGCAAGAGGGCCTCAGAGGGCAGACACGCTGAAACCATACTCACAGAAAACTAGGCAATTTAATCACACTAGGACCACAGCCTTGTCTAACTCAATGAAACTAAGCTATGCCTGCAGGGCAACCCAAGACAGGCGGGTCATGGTGGAGAGGTCTGACAGAATGTGGTCCACTGGAGAAAGGAATGGCAAACCACTTCAGTATTCTTGCCTTGAGAACCCCGTGAACAGTCGAAAGGGTAATAGGGACCAAAGACTGCAAGGAAAAATCTACACCTGAGCTGATGTCAGTTTGAACAAATAAGGACTGAGAACCCATATGTCCTTCCTGACGCCCTGGTGCCATGTGACTGCAGGGAGAGGAGGCGGGGCTGTAGTGAACTTGCGGTTGCTAACCAGCATCTATTTCCTGCTTTTCCCATTCCAGAAGGACCCAATTCAAGTGTCAACCCAGTTCAAGTGTCAACTCCTCCCCTATGGAGCCCACAGCTTTCAGTTCCACAGATAGGTCTAAGCGGAGTAAAGGTGATCCTCTATCCCTCACCAGTAATTGGTCTAGAAATGGGCTTGTAATGCAACTGGAAGCAATATGAGCCGAGGGGAGATTTTTACAAAGAAACTCTGAGAAAGCCCTTTCTTATTCTTTGGAAGAATTTCCAACGAGTTGTTCTCTTTCTTTGAACTTGTCTTGAGTGGAAATGTAATTGCTGCCACCTGTGGGTTAAACTAACATATGGGGTAGGGAGTAACGCAGAACCTGAGGAACTGAAGGGAACATGAGCTTGAATCATGGTCCTGCCTCTGTGCTTTTAGTAATATAAGCAAACCAGGCCTTTATTGTTTAAGCCTGTTCGAATTATGTTTTTAAATACATGTCACTACAAATACTGCTTCTAGAGTGTGGCAGGAAATGGATGCTGGGGTCGGGAAGAGTGTTCTGAATTGACTGATATTATTCTGAATTGACCGAGATTAATTTCTGCCATAGGTAGAATGAAAGATTAAAATAGAAATTAACTTTTTGTTAAAGTATAGTTGATTTACAATGTCATGTTAATCTCTGCTGTACAGCAGAAAGTGATTCAGTTTATATATATATGCATATATATATGTATATACATGTGTTCTTTTTTATATTATTTCCCATTATGGTTTATCACAAGAAATTGAATATAGCTCTCTGTGCTGTACAGTAGGACTTTGTTGTTTATCCATCTTATGTAGAACAGTTTGCATCTTCTAACCCCACACTGCCAGGCCATCCCTCTGGGACTCCCCCCTCAACAACCCCAAGTCTGTTCTGAGTCAGTTTTGTAGACAGTTTCATTTGTGTCCTGGTTTAGATTCCACATATAAGTGATCTCATATGGTATTTGTCTTTCTCTTTCTTAGTGTGACAGTTTCTAGATGCATCCATGTGGCTGCAGATGGCATTATTTCCTTTTTTTTTTTACAGCTCAGTAGTATTCCATTGTATATATGCACCATGTCTTCTACATCTATTCATCTGTTGATGGACATTTAGATCATTTCCATGTCTTGGCTATTCTGAATAGTGCTGCTGTGAACACAGGCGTTCATGTATCTTTTTGAATTACAGTTTTGTCCAGATATATGCCTAGGAGTGTGATTGCTGGATCATGTGGTAATTCTACTTTTAGTTTTTTGGGGAACCTCCATACTGGTTTCCATTGTGGCTGCGTCAACTTACATTGCTCCCACTGGTGTAGGACAGTCCCTTTTCTCCACATCCTCTCCGGCACGTGTTATTTGTAGACTTTTATAATGACCATTCTGACTGGTGTGAGGTAGTATTTCATTGTAGTTTTGAGGGGTATTTTTGGTATTTCACTGTAGATCTGCATTTCTCTGATAATTAGTGATGCTGAGTGTGTTTTCATGTGCTGTTGGCCATCTGTATGTCTTCTTTGGAGAAACGTCTGTTCAGATCGTCCGCGCGTTTCTGGGTTGGGTTGTTTGGTTTTCTTGTTAAGTTGCATGAGCTGTTTGTACATTTTGGAAATTAAGCCTTTGTCATTTGCATCATTTGCAAATATGTTCTCCCATTCTGTCGGTTGTCCTTTTGTTTACGATTTCCCTTGCTGTGCACAAGTTTGTAAGTTTGATTCAGCCCCATTTGTTTATTTTTGTTCTTTTTTTATTGCCATGGGTGACTGGCCTAAGGAAAATACTCGTGTAATTTATGTCAGAGAATGTTTTGCCTGTGATACCTTCTAGGAGTTTTATGGCATCATGTCATTGGTTTAAGTCTTTAAGCCATAAAACAGGAATTAATTTAAATCACAGAATATAAATACAAACAGTTCTTGCTTTGCAGTTCTGGTATGCAGACACGGCAGTTACCGTGGTTTAGTTATATAACTCCAGTCCCCTGAGAACGTGGTTCAACTATATCAATTACTCTGATGTGATATATTAGGTGTGAGTAATTGCATTAAAGTATCAGTTTCACTGTTATCAACTTCAGTCTGCAAATCCCTACGTAAATAACAGATCCCGCCATGACCAATGACTAATCACACCTCTTCTTTCCAGTGTTCATGCGCAAAGTCTGCTCATGCAGACAGAAGAGCTTGTAGTCAGGCTTCCTCTGTTTCCCAGTGAGGTACGCACATGACATTTTAATAAAGCCAACACTGGAAAGAAAGAATTGGCCAGCTAAGACGAACGTGAAGCAAATTAAAAGGAACGCAGAAATGGTGGAGATGAAATTTGAACTGAACATAAGTATCGTTCAGTTCAGTCGCTCAGTCGTGTCCGACTCTTTGCGACCCCATGAATCGCAGCACGCCAGGCCTCCCTGTTCATCACAATCTCCCGGAGTTCACTCAGTTAGGAAGAAATAATTGATTGTGGGATCCTGACCCTGCCACCATTTGAGAGACTATAGATACACAGTTAAAAGAGCGTAATGAAGGTGAATTTATCAGTGTGAGGAAAGTGATTGTGATGAAAAAGATAAAGATGCCTCCAGAGAGTGATGCCTGCGAAAGTGTCTAACTAAATGACCTCACAGAGATATTTCATGAAGTTGAAAGTGCGGAAGATGAAATTTGGAAGCTGACCCAAACTTAGAAAGGAATATAATAATCCATCAAGACATAGAAAAATGACGAGTATTCACTGTAATTTATGGGATAAGAAGCACTGTTCAAACTAATGTTTCAAAGGTTTTAAATAACATGCTAAATCAGTATTGGTTATACTTTTTCATTTCCTTAAATATTTATAGTCAACAGTAAGAAAGTTTTAAATATTTTGACAAAAATTTTTAAAGGTCACAGAACAATTTCAAGTATGCCTCCGTGCCTTTGTGCCAGCCATTCTGCTGCTTCAAATGCCCTCTTTCCACCTCTGTTTCTCTACCTGGCTATGCCAAATACATTTCTCAAAATGCAGGTCAGATGCTAAGATTGCTTTGCACAGTTTCAGCTTGTTGTGTAAAGAGAGGGCTGCTGGGGGAATACAGGCATAGCTTTCTTCTCACCCAACTTTGGTGGGTCTGTAAAGTTCATACATCCTGAAAACTGGGTAGGTTTGTATGCACTCCTTTAACACTTTGTGAGAAGATTTTGCCTTCGCTTGTTAAGTGGCATGGCAAGAACAAGGGTGCTGGACTGGGTTACTGGGAGCCTTGAATTCTGGTTCAGCTTTGTGGTTAAGTAGCAGGTAACCCAGGCTGAGTCCCTTAGGCCCCTCTATTTCCTCTCTGTAAAATAGAGTGAATATGAAAACTTTCAGGGTACTTGTGAACTTGACATTTCTATAATTCTTTACCATTATTAAAGAGAGATAAGGGGAGGGAGAAAAAAGAAAAATGCCACCTCCTCCTCCCTATTTGCAATAGCTACAATAGATGCTTATGGAGTGAAGAAATGACGAGCATGATTTTGGTGGGATAGGTAGAGCTATCAAATGTTGATTCTGGTGAGAAGCAATTGAGTGCTTAAAAAATTGCCGGAAGAAAAGGAAGTGAAGACTGGGGTTCTTGTGAAGTGCCTAGATCATGTCACCATAGCTGCCGCCCAGGGGCTGAGGGGATGCTGTTTCCTCATGATGGCTGAGACAGCATGAACCCAGGGCCAACATTACCGCTGGCACACAGTCTTTGACTTAACAGTAGAATAAATGATGGCTGGTACAGAACAGTCTGCTGCACTCTGTTCATGAGCTGCTCTATTGTAAGAGGAAGAACAACCTCAGCTTCTTTTCTCTCTACCTAATCCTGCTGGTGCTTAGTCGCTCAGTCATGTCTGACTCTTTGTAACCCCATGGACTGTAGCCCACCAGGCTCCTCTGTCCATGGGATTCTCCAGGCAAGAATACTGGAGTGGGTTGCCATGTCCTCCTCCAAGGGATCTTCCCAACCCAGGGACTGAATGTAGGTCTCCTGCATTGCAGGCGGATTCTTTACCAGCTGAGCTACCAGGGAAGTCCAGTCCTGCATGAGTGTTTTTAATTGATAGAATCACATCTAGAACCTGATAGCTTGGGGATCTGTAAAATGTAGTTCCCAGACCCTGTGATAAAGAACTCAGGAGTTCATTGAGTGCTGGAGGTCAATGAACAATAGCTAGCATAAGCTTGGGAGTCAAGTTGGGACCAGGCTGTAAGGGGACTGGAAAGGGATGCTGAAAGAGTCAAAGAAATGCTGCATCAGTTCAGTTCAGTTCAGTCGCTCAGTCATGTCCAACTCTTTGTGACCCCATGAATCGCAGCACTCCAGGCCTCCCTGTCCATCAACATCTCCCGGAGTTCACTCAGACTCACGACCATCGAGTCCATGATGCCATCCAGCCATCTCATTCTCGGTTGTCCCCTTCTCCTCCTGCCCCCAATCCCTCCCAGCATCAAAGTCTTTTCCAATAAGCCAACTTTTCTCATGAGGTGGCCAAAGTACTGGAGCTTCAGCTTTAGCATCATCCTTTCCAAAGAAATCCCTGGGTTGACCTCCTTCAGAATGGACTGGTTGGATCTCCTTGCAGTCCAAGGGACTCTCAAGAGTCTTATCCAACGCCACAGTTCAAAAGCATCAATTCTTCAGCCTTCTTCACAGTCCAACTCTCACATCCATACATGACCACAGGAAAAACCATAGCCTTGACTAGATGGACCTTAGTCAGCAAAGTAATGTCTGTGCTTTTGAATATACTATCTAGGTTGGTCATAACTTGTCTTCCAAGGAGTAAGTGTCTTTTAATTTCATGGCTGCAGTCACCATCTGCAGTGATTTTGGAGCCCCCAAAAATAAAGTCTGACACTGTTTCCACTGTTTCCCCATCTTTTTCCCATGAAGTGATGGGACCGGATGCCATGATCTTCGTTTTCTGAATGTTGAGCTTTACCAACTTTTTCACTCTCCTCTTTCACTTTCATCAAGAGGCTTTTTAGCTCCTCCTCACATTCTGCCATAATGGTGATGTCATCTGCATATCTGAGGTTCTTGATATTTCTCCTGGCAATCTTGATTCCAGCTTGTGCTTCATACAGCCTGGCGTTTTGTATGATGTACTCTGCATATAAGATAAATAAGCAGGGTGACAATATACAGCCTTGACATACTCCTTTTCCTATTTGGAACCAGTCTGTTGTTCCATGTCCCATTCTAACTGTTGCTTCCTGACCTGCATACAGATTTCTCAAGAGGCAGGTTAGGTGGTCTGGTATTCCCATCTCTTTCAGAATTTTCCACAGTTTATTGTGATGCACACAGCCAAAGGCTTTGGCATAGTCAATAAAGCAGAAATAGATGTTTTTCTGGAACTCTCTTGCTTTTTCCATGATCCAGTGGATGTTGGCGATTTGGTCTCTGGTTCCTCTGCCTTTTCTAAAACCAGCTTGAACATCAGGGAGTTCATGGTTAATGTATTGCTGAAGCCTGGCTTGGAGAATTTTGAGCATTACTTAACTAGCATGTGAGATGAGAGCAATTGTGCGGTAGTTTGAGCATTCTTTTGCATTGCCTTTCTTTGGGATTGGAATGAAAACTGACCTTTTCCAGTCCTGTGGCCACTGCTGAGTTTTCCAAATTTGCTGGCATATTGAGTGCAGCACTTTCACAGCATCATCTTTCAGGATTTGAAAGAGCTCAACTGGAATTCCATCACCTCCACTAGCTTTGTTCAGTTAAAAGCAAGATTGTCACAATGTGGTCAGTTTTCTAAGCACTGATGACATTGTAGATACCAGAAGACTGACTAAACTGTGACAATCTTGCTTTTGGCATCATAGATGCCATTCTTCTCAACTGAAAAACCCAAGCTGTAGACCACAGTGATTTATGAAATAACGATTATGTATATGGAACCATGCAACTAAGGTTTTTCAAAAATTATGTATCGTTGACTGTTAAAGAACATGGTTTGACCTTATCACATAGGTCAGGAAGCAACAGTTAGAACTGGACATGGAACAACAGACTGGTTCCAAGTAGGAAAAGGAGTACTTCAAGGCTGTATATTTTCACCCTACTTATTTAACTTATATGCAGAGTACATCATGAGAAATGCTGGGCTGGAAGAAGCACAAGCTGGAATCAAGATTGCTGGGAGAAATATCAATAACCTCAGATATGCAAATGACACCACCCTTATGGCAGAAAGTGAAGAGGAACTCAAAAGCCTCCTGATGAAAGTGAAAAAGTTGGCTTAAAGCTCAACATTCAGAAAACAAAGATCATGACATCCGGTCCCCTCACTTCATGGGAAATAGATGGGGAAACAGTGGAAACAGTGTCAGACTTTATTTTGGGGGCTCCAAAATCACTGCAGATGGTGACTGCAGCCATGACATTAAAAGACGCTTACTCCTTGGAAGAAAAGTTATGACCAACCTAGATAGCATATTCAAAAGCAGAGACATTACTTTGCCGACTAAGGTTCGTCTAGTCAAGGCTATGGTTTTTCCAGTGGTCATGTATGGATGTGAGAGTTGGACTGTGAAGAAAGCTGAGTGCCAGAGAATTGATGCTTTTGAACTGTGGTGTTGGATAAGACTCTTGAGAGTCCCTTGGACTGCAAGGAGATCCAACCAGTCCATTCTGAAGGAGATCAGCCCTGGGATTTCTTTGGAAGGAATGATGCTGAGGCTGAAACTCCAGTACTTTGGCCACCTTATGCAAAGAGTTGACTCATTGGAAAAGACCCTGATGCTGGGAGGGATTGGGGGCAAGAGGAGAAGGGGACGACAGAGGATGAGATGGCTGGATGGCATTCCCACTCAATGCACATGAGTTTGAGTGAACTCCAGGAGTTGGTGATGTACAGGGAGGCCTGGCGTGCTGCGATTCATGGGGTCGCAAAGAGTCAGACATGACTGAGCAACTGAGCTGAACTGAACTGAACTGCAATGGTACTATTTCAGATAATATTACTACATGATATGGGGTCGGTTGAATTGGTGGATGCCGAACAAGGATATGAAAGAACCTCAAACATGGAGTCTGTAAGGGGCAGACTCTAAGTTATGTGTGGGTTTTCAGCTGCATGGAGGGTCAGCGTGCTTAACGCCCATATTATTCAACGGTCAACTGTTTTTGTGCTAACTCGTCACCCAGTATTCCTCCCCCATTTATTTAGGTGCACATTTTGTGGCAGGCATTGTGAATACGGATATAAAGCACCTATAGTCTCTGATTTTAGGAACTAATGTCCTTTTTCTGTTCAGTGAAGACTAAGTTTTAGAGGGTTATTTGTTAGATTAATTCATTGTTTCTCAAAGTAACTTCCAGTGAACCTAATACTTGTAAAATGGTCTAAGGAAAAAAAATGATCCTGCTATCAAACCAGCTTTAAACAATTTGCATATATATTTCTTCTTGCAAATTTTGGTCTCTAATAAATCCTGTAGTTAACAAATTAGATATTTAATGTTTTACCAAAATTACCCACTTTTGACTCCTAATATCTATCAGCAGTTGAGTTCATCAGGGCACAGTTGGGGAATGACTGACTGCTTATGTAAAAGAGCCAATCAAACTGAATGCTACCATTGTGTTATTTACAAAAAAGGATTTAGATATGAGAGAATTAAAAAAAAACTATTGTAGCTTCAGGTATGATTTCTTTATTTGAGTAGCATTTTCAGGACAGAAAGAACATCAAACTCATCAAACTGATCGAATACTAAAAAATTAACAGCAATCAAAAATTAATTTCTTAAAGATGAGATATTAAGTTCCCTAACATTCAGCTAGGGAAATGCAAATCTTGGACAGTGGAAGGTTATAACTGTTTTAACAGGATGTTAAATGGTGAGCTTGGCTGCAGCAGCAAGTTATAGTTGCATTCTGTAAAACTGATAAAGGAGGTTTTACAAGCCAGTTACACATTACGAGACCTTGTACCCACCAGATTTTGAAAGAGCCTTGGAAGGGCTGAGTAACTGGAAATAAAAATGGATTTTGTGGCAAGTTATGCTGTGGTTCCTCGCCTCTGCCTCCCAGGAGCCACTAATGGCAAGGGCAGGCTGCTGCTCACTTCAGCTCTTGCCTGCAGTTGAGAAGGGTGCTGGTTCATGATTCTGGCCTGGGGGATCTGTGTGGGCTTGAAGCTACAATGGGGAGGGAGAGGCCACGTGAGTTGCGTTGGGCCTTCTCTCCGAGAATCAGGCACTGGATGTGGGCTAGTGGCAGATTGGCAGACAGACTGTTCTAAGTCCTGCCCAGCAGGCTCTGTGGAGTAGATGCTGGAAAACCAAAGACTGAAAGAGAAGAGCAGCTGGAGGAAGGCAGTTTCTTCCGGCATGTGTTCCCAAGCAGAGGCTTCTGAGCAGTTGTCCACGTAAAACAGCTCTGACATGTACCAGGCCCACCATGAGAGGCCTGACCACCTCTGCTTAACTGCCACCTTCACCAGGGTGTTTATTGTCAGGTCTGATGTTGAAGCTGAAACTCCAATACTTTGGCCACCTGATGCGAAGAGCTGACTCATTGGAAAAGACCCTGATGCTGGGAAAGATTGAGGGCAGGAGGAGGAGGGGACAACAGAGGATGAGATGGCTGGATGGTATCACCGACCTGATGGACATGGGTCTGGGTGAACTCCGGGAGTTGGTGATGGACAGGGAGGCCTGGCGTGCTGCGGTTCATGGGGCCGCAAAGTGTTGGACACAACTGAGCGACTGAACTGATACTGATCACCTCTCGCACCACCCCTGCTTTGATCTTCCTGGGCATAGATATCTAGGCCAGCTCACTGGAAAAGGAGAGAAACCCAGCAGAGAAGAGACAAAGGATTGTCACTGGTGACCAGGCTACAGAGAGCCCAGGCAGCAGAAATTTTAAATGCTGATTCTGCATCATGAACCCAGAATGTCTTAACTTAAAATTATGGAACGTCTACTATTTACAGTAACAGGGAGGCCTCAGCACCTGACTTTACCTTCATACAAGGGTATGTGTGTTACCCTCACTGACCAGGCTTAAAGGGACACTGGCAGACAAAATCAACTTGCTTCCACGATTATCCCATGAGTTCTGCTTGTTCAATATACCCTTTACAGTTAGACAACAAGGATGGACACATGCAAGAAGATACTGGTGGATGCCTGCAATACTCTGTTATAACATAACATGCTGCTAAATAGATGCTAGTAAAATCCCAATGGGCTTCCCAGGTGGCTCAGTGGTAAAGAATCTGCCTGCCAATACAGGACACACAGGCTTGATCCATGGGTTGGGAAGATCCCCTGGAGTAGGAAATGGCAACCCACTTTATTCTTGCCTGAAGAGTTATGAGGACTGAGGAGCCTGGCGGGCTACGGTCCATGCGTTCCCAAAGTGTTGGACATGACTGAAGCGGCTGAGACTCACGCAAAATCCTAATCCTGATTGTGTGTAGAAGCAGACCTGTCCTGGGTTATTTCAGATGCCTCTGTAAGATGAAGGCTAAAGACCGGCACAAGTGACTTGTTGGAAGGAAGAGGTCTCAGGCACAAGCTGAATCTACCTGAAAGCTTGGAAGGGATAAGCCCTGTTGTGGCAGGTCCTGTGGTCCCTCTGTTCACCGTTTTATGGGCTTCTTCAGAGCCCTAAGGGCTGGGTTTGAGGTTGGGGTTTCTAAGCTGTTTTCCTCAGCAGAGGAGACCGACAGCAATGGAATCTCCAGTTGGCTCTGGAGATATGAGCTAAGGAAAGTCAGAGTAAATCTCTTGGAGGTTCATTTAAAAGTGATGGTTAACCATGGAATCTGGCTTTGAACAATGGGTGAGCATTTGCTAGACTAAGAACCATTTAACCTTAGAGAGATCATGAGAAGCCAGGGAGGTGATCTTACTGGTGATTCTTATATTGGTTAAGCTTCACATCATCTGGAAACTTCAAACCCACAGTGATTCTACCTCGGGTAGAAATGAAAACCTCAACAGTAGAGTCCCTCAAACCTGCCCAAGCTCCCACATGATTCTGCTACTGTTAAGTTTTGGCATTTGGAAACCACCAGAAGGGCTAAGGAAAAAGAAGTGACTTGGCTTTATGAAGGTCTTGTTGGCTATTTTGTAACAGTGAATGGTTTTACCATGAAATCAGTATCTACAGAAAGCTCACTGACAAATACAACCAATACCTCTTGGTAAAGTGAATTAATTTTTATTGATATTTTATAAAGCTTAATACTTTGCTAAAAGAAAACACTAAAAGAAAAAATTATATAGATAATATAGCTATTAGAAGAAAGAGCAGAGCTACGCAATCCCAAAAAAGCAGTAAGCGGCAATAAAATAGCTACACACAACTAGCAGTGCAATGAAATGAAGCAGAAAGCAGCTTTACACTGGGAAAAACGTTATTTAAATACAGAAATAGCACCTTACAAAAAGGAATTGAGAAATGTAAACTTGGTAGGTAGATTCAAGTATAAAAGTTATACCCCCAACTCTCGTACCAGAATGAAAGGGTTTCACAAACCCTGGACAGTGTAGGGCACACACACCTCCCTCAGTGCTGACTCAAAGCTGCATTTCCTTAGCAGGACCACGGACGATCGTGTGTTTTTTCTTTGACGAAATTATACAATGATAGACTCGAGATTGCCACCATGGCTTCTTCACCACCCCTAACATCCAGGTCTAGCTCAGCTGCTCCACTACCATCAGCTGCGCCGTAACAAACAGATTCATACTCTGAGAGAATGATCACTACATTATCATTCCCACACATCACGGAGCTGCATGAAGAAGTGGGTACTGAATACAAAAGGAAACTGCTCTTGGTTTTTCTATCGCTAAGTATGGTCACAGACTCATAATCTCATTTATGGGTTTGTCTGTTAACACTCCTCAAGAACCGTAAATCTTCTGAGGTTTATATGGTCATACCAAGAACAGAATTAAAAAAAGGATTAAGAAGTTAAAGTGGCAGGCATCCAAGAACAGTGGGGAAAATCAGTCTGTATTTTCATCTAAATGTAACTCTCTCTAGTGAAAATGTTTTGTGGACGATGTGAAGCATGAAAATGTATGTATCCTGTGTGGATTGACATGGCGTGTGTCTTGCAATCTACTTGAAAGAGGCATATTTTTGTTTCGATAGGAAATCCATCATGTTTCTTCAGGGTAATCATTACCATACAATTAGAAGAAGATGAGAACCGGACTTTTTATCTGTTCAACTCTAGAGAAGACTGTGAAAAGGGGGGGAAAAAAACCATCTTGTAAACTTTAAAAGTTTAGTGTTGATAAAAATTTTATATAATAGCAAAGTTATTTAACCTGGCTACCTACCTCAAGTTTTCAACAATCTCGTGGGGGTGATAAGGCTAATACCATCCTGTAGTTAATATAAAGCTACTTTATCAGACTCCCAGAGTCTCTTAAATTAATATTTTTATTCTTTCATATAACATTTTGGGTCCAAAAATAAAAATAAAATCCTACACCAAGATTCCAAATTTTAAAAAGTTTAAAGAAGGAGAAAGGAATAAAGGAGGAGGGGAAGAAGGAGAGGAGGGGAAAATGAAGGGGGAGAGGGAGGCAGGGTTGTGGGGGAAGGAGGAAGCCATCTGTTCTGAAGAGACCACAAGGTAAAGATCAACACATCTAGGCAGCAAAGATCTAGCTTGGCTACTTAATGAAACCCTCAAGGAACACAGTTTAACAAAGGGATACTGATAAGTCTCTAGAATTGCATTTATGCTAGAACAACGATCCCCTGCACTCTCTGTTCTCATTTTGCAGAACTTCTATGAAAAAATCACTCTGGTTTGAATACTTTGGGATTCTAAACATAATGTGTCTGTTTTCCCTCTTACTCTTCCCAACATGAAGAAACAAGTAAAAAAAAAAAAAAAAAAGCATCATCTATTGTCCTATATCAATCTTTACATTGTCATTCTCCAGAATTCTACTAAAACATCCCAACTCGGTCTCAATTTTCTGTAGAATTGCTTTCTACCATCCTGATTTATTCAATAAAAAGCAACTGCTAGAAGACATCCCATACCTGATACTCTACAGTTAACATTTAAATAAAAAACCACCAGGGCACGTAGTGAAGGAAAATGAACATGGTAGGTTTGTTTTGTTTTTGTTTTTGAACAAATGATCACTAAAACCTCACTGTCCACACAGTTATTGAGCAGCAGCTATCTGGCTGCTAGAGTTCATCGTAATTCTCACGCCCAGGTTGGGTTAGCACAGTTCATTATAGCAACGTGTGTCATTCACAGTTATTTTGGTCTTGACATTCCGTCATGTAGATATATTCATCCACATTATTACTAGGTTGTAAAGTAAGTGCAGGGCAAATTATAGGGAAAAAGGACAAACATTCAAGTCGTCATACCCTGAAAAATATGTGTTTTGCTGTCGATGTAAACTTTTTTGCACGAAATCCCACTTCATGAACAAAATAAATAATACCATAGGATTCACAACTGAAGCTGGCTTCCTGATGAAGCCGAAGGAAGCAGTAGCTTTTTTAAACTGCAGAAAGGAAGTTTCTCTCACCACAGATCTACTCGGGGTGAGTGCTAATACACATCAAGAACATTCACCCCACTTAAGTGCTAGACGCGCCCCTCCCCTTTAGAAAAACCGCAAGGTTCCAGGAGGCTATTCAGATTTCCTTCCAGCAATCAGATGATTCCTAGATGAAAATGACAGAAGTCAGCTGATGCTTCCACTGTGATACCACGTAGAGTCGGACACTAACTGGTATGAAATGCCCAATTGGGAACAATTACTTGCAGGAATGTAGATGCTTCACGAGGATGGAGAGTTAACATTAGAACCAGGGGATGCAGGGGAGAGGAAGCATGCATGCTGGTTGCGGTTCAGCATTAGAGACAAAGGTGCCTGGATCCTCACTTCTGCTGGGCGAAGCCTCAGGTTAGTCGGCGCCCCCGCTGGGGATTTCCAGTCTCCTCTGTGCTGAGCTGGAGCTTCGTGACTGATTCCTTTCTCTTCTCCTGAGGACAGGGTCCCCGAGGCTGCCAGGCGTCTTGAAAAACATCTCTTGGTGTGTGCACCGGATGCTCTTGGGGGTCACTGGAACTGGAGACTGAAACAGGAAAAAGCCAGATTGACACCTAAAACTATTTTTGCTTTCAAAGTACAGGATCTCCCCCTTCAGTCTCACTACTTAATGAGATGAGCAGATGCCTCCGGGTCTAGAATAGATGTTAGCTAGAATCTGGTGTTGGATCCCCGTCCGAAAGTTGTTTGACTAAGGTCTGACTGTGTTTGTGCTAAGTGGCTTCAGTCGTGTCTGACTCTTTGTAACCACATGGACTGTAGCCTGGCAGGCTCCCCCGTCCATGGAATTTCCCAGGCAAGAATACTGGAGCAGGTTGCCATTTCTTCCTCCAGGGGATCTTCCCCACCCAGGGACTGAACCTGCGTCTCTCACAACTCCTGCACTGGCGCCACCTGGGAAGCCTGACGCGATGCAGGCAAACCCCATCGCGCCTTGACCCCATGGTCAAGGACCCCATCGCGCATGGACCCCATCGTGCTGTCCATGTGCCAGGCTAACGTGGACCCTTAGGACTCACCTGCTGTAGTTTGACCGTGGAGGCTGGGTGACCTCTATAAGCGGGGGATCCAGGCTGGACGCTGCCATGGGACCTTGACATCACCGGACTCAGGTGAAGTGAGCATGGACCCTGAAGCTGAGGGTCCGTGGAGGGGAGTGTGGACGACTTTGGATTAACCAGGGCGGCAGGGCCGATGAGAAGATGAGGTGTTGATCCGAGGCTAGTCAAGCCAAAATTCACAGGTCCCGCGTTCGGGAGAGGGCTGGGAGCAGAGGACACCGGCCCGGGCATCGTGGGGGAGTACAGAACAGGAAAAGCACCGAGAGGTGGCGAGGGCAAGACCATGCACGGAACGCTGAGTGGGGGCAGCGGACCCACAGGCAGCCCCACAGCATGGGGGCTCTGACTGCCAGACAGGAGCACACTGAAACCATTTAATCCTGCAACACAAGCAGAGCAAGGGGAAGTCAGCGCAAAGCGGAGATGCCATCCAGGCGCCCACGCTCAGGGCCTTTCAAAGTGGGAGCCCGCAGTAAATTACCCACCTGCAGACCAGGCCACCCGCTCTGTGCGCTTCCAGCAGCCCCTCACTTCCTTGCCGCAACGGCCACCTCCCCGTTTCCACCTGTACTCGTGTGAAAATTTGGTGGATGCCCACGTCTCCCAAGAGAGTTTATTAGCATGAGCTCCACTGAACCCAAACTGAGGAGAAAAGTGAACATGGATGGGAAAAACAGTTTCTTTCTTTTGATCAACTTCTAACTGAAATTTATATTTCCCTCAATTAAGATCACAGGCAACAAATCACAACTGCACGAGCAGTACCTTGACACTGTCGGTAGTGAAAAGCACAGGTGTGTTCATATACTCTTACCTTGATGGTGGATTTCTTGGGTCTAAAGCTCCCCACAAGTTATGAGAGGCTTGGCAGATCTTACTACTATAATTTAAAATAATTCTCCTGGCTGGATTTCGATGTAATTTGCGTCCTTTGTAATCCTATGTATTTAATTTTCTGCATTTGTAAACAACCTAAGGAGGAGTCCACAGGCATCACCATAGTGTCCAAGGACCCACGGCCCAGAAAAAGCTACTGATCCCTTTGCTGGGCTGACATTTTCATTCTGAAGAAGCTGGGTCTGTTTTTTGTGTATTAACGTATCAGTAACACTATCATGCTTAGGTGACGCTCTCACAAAATACTGGCTAAAAGAATAAAGAATGTGTTCTAGATCAATGAATAGTAATAGATACCCACCTAACCTGTGACAGGAACAAGAAACTGAAGAAAATAACTTTAAGTCTCTTTGTATCAAGAGCAGCTTCATGTACACAGTGCATATTTTAAAAAATTAGGTAGCTGTTATAGTTCAGCTTTATTTCAAGAGAGCATTTACTGAGTCCTCTAAGTGTCAGGCACTATTATTCTAAGTGCTCCACATGTATTAGCTTATTAAACTTAATCTTGTTTTCATAGCACCCCCAAGAAGCAGGTGCTCTTATTATTGCTGTTTTACCAATTCAGGAGGGTGAGATACTTAAGTCCACGCAGATCAGAAGTGGTTTTAATGTCCAGCCCCCTCACTCCAGTCCTGGCACTCAACCACAAGGACATATCAGCACTTGGGGATATTTAAGTGGTCAGCGTGTGAGCCGCACGTGGTGGCCAAGAGGTTCATATAGTGAAACTGAACCAATGCCAGACTCAGCTGACTTATAAAAACAGAAATGTCATTTGAATATTTGTGCTTTCTTTTTTTTTTTCACCAAGGAAAATTGAATGCATTAAAAACAAATTACCTGCCCCAATTACTTTCTCATTATCTGTGAGGTTGGGGAAAGTGAAAGCAGGCTGCCTCTTCATTTCACTGATGGAGAAAGCCAGGGGCTGGATTGAAATGACTCAGAAACAGTTCCTCAAGACATCAGTGTGGTTACAAGATGTACAGAAAAATGCAAACATGCACTGTATAATCTGAGCACCGCAAAGGACTCGAAGGCGTGGTACCTCTTACCTGCTGGAGACTGCACATAAACGTATTGCAGCGGAGACGGCTCTTTGGTGCTCTCGTTTTCCTTCGAAGGCTTTTCTATCTCTGTATTTCTAGAAGGATTTCCCCACTCAGAAGAGACGAAGCCGTTTGTGGTAGCCTTTCCCGAAACTGCTTTTGCTGCAGAAAGTTGCCCGTTCATGTGAGTGTCTTCATGGGGTGCAGATCCCCTGTTTTTTGAGGTCTTGGGAGAGGCGATGTCTGTGGAGTCTGAAGGTTTCTAAGCACAACCCAACCAGGAACAGAAAAGCAAATCAAATTCCCAGCAGTGAATCATAACAACAGTTTTCTCCAAATAGCTAACCCATAAAATGAAAAGGTCAGGCACCACTGTGTGCCACCCTGATTTGTGTATGTCTGTCATTTCTGTCCTAATTAGAGGAATCTGGAGGCTTAAGATTTCTTAAGCATAGAAATGATGGAGATTTTAATAATGGGTAAGTGAGCATGGTGTTTAGAAGGCGAAATAAATTACTGAGTTGGAATACACAAAGGGTGTTGATGCTGTAGGCTTTTAGGGGCTGGATAAGAATTGCAAAGTCGTCCTGTTTATCTGAGACATACATATATAGACATACCAGTCAGTCTTTCCCTGCTAATTCTGCAGCCACAGGCTATATACAAAGCTAGAAAAATTCATTCTGGCAAGAGGAACGCTTGGAGGGGGAAGGGTCTTAATTAAGGGACTGATGTCCATGAAGCGTGCTTCGCGGGCCCCCTACAAATGGCTGCGATGACAGAGCTTCTGCTCTCTGAGAGTTTTACTGGTCATATCGCATTAGCCTCCAAAAGGCCACTAAGCAGGGGATGCAGACAGCTCAGAGGTTTGTTCTTTTATTCTAGAAAGATGGGCACTGACGCAAACATGGAGCCAGTGGCACCCCATTCCTGACCTGGACCTCAGGGGCGCCCTGGAGTAGGTGATTATTTCACTGACATGTTAAAAAAAAATAAGGCAAAACAGACCGGAAAGGATATACAAATGTGGTAACAGTGAATGCTTGTTTTTTTTTTTTCTTTCTTTATACTTTTTAGCATTTTATGCTAAGTGTGATTTTTCTAAAAATTACTTTTATTACAGGATTACTTTATGGCCAGGGCTTCCCTGATAGCTCAGTTGGTAAAGAATCCACCCGCAATGCAGGAGACCCTGGTTCGATTTCTGAGTCGGGAAGATTCGCTGGAGAAAGGATAGGCTACCTACTCCAGTATTCCTGGATTTCCCTTGCGGCCCAGCTGGTAAAGAATCCACCTGCAATGCGGGAGACTATTTCTGGGGGCTCCAAAATCACTGCAGGTGACTGCAGCCATGAAATTAAAAGATGCTTGCTCTTTGGATAAAAAGCTATGACCAACCTAGATAGTATATTCAACAGCAGAGACATTACTTTGCTGACAAAGGTCCATCTAGTCAAGGCTATGGTTTTTCCAGTGGTCATGTATGGATGTGAGAGTTGGACTATAAAGAAAGCTGAGCACCAAAGAATTGATGCTTTTGAACTGTGGTGTTGGAGAAGACTCTTGAGAGTCCCTTGGACTGCAGGGAGATCAAACCAGTCCATCCTAAAGGAGATCAGTCCTGAATATACATTGGAAGGACTGATGCTGAAGCTGAAACTCCAATACCTTGCCCACCTAATGAGAAGAACTGACGCATTTGAAAAGACCCTGCTGCTGGGAAAGATTGAAAGCAGGAGAAGGGAGCAACAAAGGATGAGATGGTTGGATGGCATCACCAACTCGATGGACATGAACAAGCTCTGGGAGCTGGTGATGGGCAGGGAAGCCTGGGGTGCTGCAGTTCATGTCGTCACAAAGAGTTGGACACGACCAAGCAACTGAACTGAACTTTATGGCCAGGTTACTTGGAAGAGGCAGGCCTGGGCTTAGTTATTAAACTGACACAGGCACCACCTCCTATTCCAGACTCAGTAGCTTGCGACTATCTGTGCATCTCAGTTAGGAAAAAACCGGGTCAATGGGCTGTCAGTCCGCGTCTGCCGCCCACTCACCTTGGGCATGACAAGGGAGAGGGGACCGTCCTCGTGGTCCCTGCTTTGTCTCTTGGTGGCTGGCTCCTCCTCCTCCACCTGCGGCTTCCTCTCCTTGCTCAGGCGCTTCTGACCTGAGGGCATGGGGGGCTGCTCTGCTGCGGTGACCTCAGAGCCTCCGCCGCCGCCTCCTGATCCCGAGCCTGACCCCAGAGACGGTCCCTCCTGCAGGCCCCCGCACAGCATGAACAGAGGGGCGGGCGGCACGTACAGCAGGGGCCGGGCAGCCGCCAGGGCCGGCGGCTGGTGCTCCGCGTCCGGCGCCGCGGAGGCCAGGGAGACGCCTCCTTGGCCGTTCAGACCATTCTGGGCGGGCAAGGCCTTCAAGTCTGTTTGGGCCGCAGAGAGGACTTGGTGGGACAAGGGGCTAACACGGTATTCTGAGTCAACGGACGGGCTGGGGAGAGGAGCTGCAGGGTCCAGGCTGCTCGACAGAGGCATCGCGTTCTGACTGGCAAAAGCTGCCACCCTGTAATGAAAGGAACAGAGCGGGGCCATGCAGTCGCCACAGTCTACTGACCTCCAGCCCTGCTTTCCTAGAGAGATGAGCCAAAGCAGGACTGAGGGAACACTGCTCACTCCTGCTACTTAAAAAATTCTTTTAATCAATTTGGCTGCATTGGATCTTAGTTGCGGTCTCTCCAGGCTGTGGTTTGCAGGTTTAGTTGCTCCCCGACATGTGAGATCTTAGTGGGATCTTACTTGCCCGACTAGGGATTGAACCCTCGTCCTCTGCAATGCAAGGCAGACTCTCAACCACTAGACCACCAGGGAAGTCCCCCGCTCCCGCTCTTAAAGTGGGCTCCCTGAGATCATGAGCTAACCCCAGAAGCAGACGACCACGTATTATAACCTGGATGGATGCTTTGCAACGGGACAGAGGCTTTCAGAGGCTCCCCTCCGCCTCTCCCACAGCCAGTAGTCATTAGCTGCCCAGCAAGTACCCTTTCCCAGGCACACAGATGCTATAATGACCAGCACAGTATGGTAATAATTTTACATCATTCTTTAACACAAGCTACTCAGCCCCCTCCCCCACCACGAGGGAGGAATACAGAAGCCCACAGGCTCATCCAACTACGGAAGGCCACCCATTGGGGTCTGCACACGGAATTCCTGAGAGATGTCGGGCAGATAACAGAGACAGGCCAGAGGCTGATTTAAAGGGCACATCTTGTTTATCTGACGTTCACTGTGACATAAATGAAGGAAGCAGCGAGTGGGGAAGTAAATGTATTACAAAATTATTCTCTGTCGTTCTCATCCCATTCCACTCTCTATTACTACAGGATTTTCAAGCAGCACACATTCAAATTGGGCTTCCTGGCGAGCTCAGCTGCTAAAGAATCTGCCTGCAATGCAGGAGACCCCATTCGATTCCTGGGTCCGCAAGCTCCCCTGGAGAAGGGAGAGCCTACCCACTCCAGTATTCTTGGGCTTCCCTGGTGGCTCAGACTGTAAAGAATCTGCAATTCAGGAGACATGGGTTCGATCCCTGGGTTGGGAAGATCTCCTGGAGGAGGGCATGGCAACCCACTCTAGTATTCTTGCCTGGAGAATCCCCATGGGCGGAGGAGTCTGGCGGGCTGCAGTCCATGGGGTCACAAAGAGTCAGATATGACTGAATGAGTAAGCACAGCACAGCACACGTTCAAATTAAGCTGTGCTGACTCACGGTCTTACACCGGTTTGCATTTCTTTCCATCGCCAGCTGACCCGGCTTGGACCAGCACCACCGCAGAGCGGACAGACTGGGAATGCTCTGTTCCGTGGCGTCCTAGTCCGTGGCGTCCTAGTCGGCAGTCCTCTAATTCCAGCCCTACCTGCTCAAAGCAGCCTGAACGGTCTCCAGTGAATCTACAGGAACCCTTTACTGTCCATTTGATAAACCTAAACTCTACGACTTGGCTTTCAAAGCCTTCTGCCAATGGGACCTACTCAACCTCCAACACCCCAAGCTCTTCCTCTGTCTTACTTGGACGAATCACTATGGCTTACTTCCCATCCACTCCCTGACTCTGCTCCACAGTCTTTTTCCTGCCTTGTCTGTCATTATAAACCTCTTCTGTTCTCTCTTCAGCATTTCCTCTGTTTCCTCTGATAATATGTGATTTCCTTCAAAATCAGACCCCAAATCTGATTCAGATAGGGTAGTTTCTTTCACTTATTAACTTTGTGACTTTGGGCGAGTTACTTAACCTCTCAGGATTTCAGTTGCCTCCCTGTAAATTAGGACAACAGCACCAAGCTCAAAAGGTGGTTGTTATAACTAGATGAGATAACACACGTAAAACTTTAAGAATAGTACCTGGTAGTTCATAAATGCCGTCAGGATAATGACAAAGTGATTCATGGGACTGTGATATGTCATTTCTCTGTCACGTTAGTAGTGGTTTGTCTTTTTATTTTCCCTTGTAAGCTTTCACAAAAATTTTTCATAAAAATTTTCAATTTTGGGTCCCAGATGCCAAATCCTGCACAGCATTGGGCACAAGGGGGAAACTCACAAAATTCTTACTAAACAAATGGCTGATTTTTGAGCAGGACTGCTAAACTTCACCCTTTGATGGGTGGTATTTCAATTCAGTCACAGTTAAAACTAGGACAGAAACTACTTACTCTGAGTTGTCTTCCATTTTCTGTCTGGAGACAGCTGCCAGACTTCCAATTTCCAAGGAGTAGATTCCTGATCCTAAAAAGGAAGACAAAGTTCTAACAAATACAGCAAGGGGCTTATAACAGCAGTTCTGTACAGCAGGATTCATTATTCACAGCTCAAGGATTATAAGACTATCTCAAATCCATCCTGGTTTTGACTGAGAGAGAGACATGTCCAGAAGCTAGCTCTAAGTGGTGAACGTGGGTCTCATTAAAAATTAGTCAGAAAACAAAACAAAGCAAGTATTGCTTTATAAATCTGATGAATTGCTGAGATGCATCAAGCAGGTCATATGGCAAACCAAGTAATCTTCAAGGCCAACGAGAATCAATTTCAGGCCGAAGGCCATGTTTATACCCTGTGAAGTCACCATCTCATGCAGAGCCTACAGTCAGCTCACTTTAAAACGTCAGTGTACAGGTGGGGCTACCATTACATGGTGACTGACAAGACTGTGGGTTAAGTAGAGGCAGATACCTTGTTTTTGTCTGTAAGGGCTGCTGGGTTCTGAGTTCACTTTCCTCTGTATCTTCTCGGAAGCCTGCTCTGAGTTAAAAGAGCTGTGTCGAGCAAGCTTCTGTTTTGCACAGAACTGAACGTGGCCATATATTTCTTTTTTCAATTCTGGTAGGACAGGTGTAGAAACATCCACGAGATCGTCATCTAAATAAATAAGAGAACTGGTAGTGTTGTTATACAGCCACAATTCAGGGTAATTGCAGCCTTTTTAAGATATGGCTTTGGGAACCTCTCATTGTAATGGAGCTACCTATAAATTAAAAATGAAGACAAAGGAATTTCATGAGCCTTGTCTCAAACCCCAATTTCTTTCAGTGTATAATCTTTTTAAAAAGTTAGTAAATTTAAAGACTGAATCCATATATATTCTAAAATTATCTAAACTGTAACAAAAGTAGATCAGGATGTTCCATAACCCAAATTAGAATGGACCTGACATTTCAAATGCTTTCTTTGGGCAGAGATATCAAAGGAAAACCCAATCGTACTCAGCCCAACATGAATAATTAGAGATTTTAACATTAATTGAGATCAGCCTCTTATGCCACAGTCCCAGGGCAATGGGTATAAGAATCTCTATTTCCTATTATTATGCTTTATTATTTCTTTCCTAAGCAGCAGGAAGCTCAGTTACTAAGTGACCAAAGGCATAAGGTCAGCAGACACCGCATGGTTGAAATGCTGCAGAGCAGTGAGGGTGTTAGAAGACGGGGCCTTGAGGCCAATTTTATGCTTAAATAAGCCTCTGTGAAATCAGGACAGAAATCTCTATATAGAACCAGGTCTATGTTCTATAAAGAAACACTTACCATTGTTCAGACAGTCATTCCTACCCTGCTCATCTGTGCTATTTTTTTTAAGTTCAAGGGATGCACACTTTAATTATAAGACCAATTTAACAAACTGAAAGGCCCAGCTAGACCTACATTTTCTAAAATACGCAAATATTGAAAAAGAAAACCACCTATGGTTTTGTCTCATAATAAAAACCCAACAAATTCTCTCTTTAGAAAACCAGAAGTTATAGAATCAACTAGAAGAAAGAAGAAAGTGGGTCAAGACAGTATTGTTTACCCTCCTTCCTGAAAGAAATAAAATATTGAACTAAGTATATAAAACAATGGTTCCCAAGATACTGGACACCACGGCATGAAGGATGGTGGTCCACCAGAGACAGGACCTGAGAAGAGGTAAGCTCTGATTAGCCCAGCTTACTGCCTGGATAACATTTCCAGGTCAGGGGGCAGAGAAGGAGCTCTAGGCAGAGCCTGCAAGTCTCCTTAACCTGGGGATGGAGCTGGGAGACCTGGAAAGCCAAGGCAGCTAGCGCTCGTGGGGCAGGATCCTGATGAGCACAGCCACGCAGAAGGAATGCTGGGGCCTGCAGAGGGGCCCCCTGGAGTAGAGCTGTCCTTCAGCAGTCACAGGAGAGCGGTTTCAGGTCCCCACATGGATAGTCGAGCATCTCACCTAAGATGCTCAAGACTCCTATATAAAACGGCATAGACTGAACCCTGTGTGGATACTGGAGTAAGCATCTGTAGGCACTATGCACTAATCACCCCTGGATTACTACAGCACCTAATACGATGCACATGCTGTCTCAGTAGTTGCCAGTGTGCAGCAAATGTTGAGTTTTGATTTCTGGAACTTTCTGTATTTAAAAAAAAAACTTTCGATCCATCATTGGTTGACGCTATAGATGTGGAACCTGCAGAGTCAAAGGGCTGACTGTATTCAGTGGAGTACTCCTGCATGGGCGGGAACTACCCAAGGCCAAGGAAAGAGCCCTCAGAAGGAGTAGCAGGACAGTGTTTGCACTCAGACAGGGCTGAGAATAGCGCCGACTGCCAATAGTCACAGTGCGGAAAAAGTCTCCTACGTCATGGTCTTTGGTTAGAATGCTAAAGAGGGTGTTGTTGCCTCAGTAGTGGGGACAGAGTACTCAAGACTAATTGCTGATAGGGTGGGTTCTGCCTGCTGCTGCTGCTAAGTCGCTTCAGTCGTGTCCAACTCTGTACAACCCCACAGACGGCAGCCCACCAGGCTCCCCCGTCCCTGGGATTCTCCAGGCAAGAACACTGGAGTGGGTTGCCATTTCCTTCTCCAATGCATGAAAGTGAAAAGGGAAAGTGAAGTCGCTTAGTCGTGTCCGACTCTTAGTGACCCCATGGACTGCAGCCTACCAGGCTCCTCTGTCCATGGGATTTTCCAGGCAAGAGAATTGGAATGGGGTGCCATTCTTCCTAACAAAGCTTAAAAGCAAGAGCCGAAAGGATAACTGTTTCCAAGTAGCTTTGCTGTCTCAGAGAACAAAGCTCAAGAACACTTTTAGGAAGACAGAATTATTTAGCATGTAACAATTTATAATTCTCAGTGTACATACAATGGCATACAATTGGGCTTCCCAGGTGGCTCGAGGGTAAAGAACCAACCTGCCAACGCAGGAGACATAAAAGATGCGTGTTCCATCCTGGGGTTGGGAAGGTCCCCTGGAGGAGGGCACGCACTTTTGCCTAGAGAATCCCATGGACAGAGGAGCCCAGCGGGTGCAGTCCACAGGGTTGTGCAGAGTTGGACACGACTGAAGTAACTTAGCACACACACGTGGCATACAGTCAAAAATTACGTGATATACAAAGAAGCAGGGAAATATAACCCACAATGAGCAGAAAAATGAGTTGAAATGGACCTCAAAGTGACATAAATGATAGAATTAGCAGACAAGCACATTAAAATAGATATTATGATTGTATTCCATAAATTCAATAAATTGAACATGTTAAGTGGAGACATCAAAATACAAAGGCCCAGGATTCCCTGGTGGTCCAGTGGCTAAAATTCCACCTTGCAGTGCTAGGGACGCTGGTTAGAGCCCAGTCTGGGAAGATCCCACGTGCCACAGAGCAACTAAGCCTATGTGCCCCGACTCCTGAGCCTGCGCACCCTAGAGCCCACATTCTGTGCACTGCAGTGAAGACCCAGCACAGCCAGAGAATAAAATCTTTAAAAAAATTTATAAAGGTCCAAGTCAAGCTTCTAGCAATTAAAATGACAAATGTTGACGATGGAAAAACACCGTGGGTGAAATGCATGGCAGTTTAGAAAAAAATTCATGCATGCAGAAAAAAAAAAAACTGTGAACTTAAAGAGCAATAACACTATCCAAAGTGACAAAAAAGAGACAAAGAAATGAACAAAACATCAGTGAACTGTAGGACCACTTCAAACCGCCAAACACGAGTATAACTAGAGCTGCCAAAGGACAGAAGGGGAAAGAAGAAATAATGACAAAAAGATTCACCAAACTTGATGAAAAGTTTAAATCCATAGATCCAAGAAGCTCAACAAATCGAAGGAAGAGACACTGAGAAAACTGTAACAACCGACACATAATCAAGTTGTTTAAAACCAGTCATAAAGAAAATATTAAAAGTAACCGAGAAAAAAGACACATTACACGTGGAAGAACAGGATGCTGGGACAGTTCTTGTCAGAAACAATGCAGGCTTGGAGACCGTGGATCCAGTATCTTTAAAGTACCAAAAGGGAAAAAACCCTCCAACCTAGAATCCTTACCCCAGGAAAACAGGTTCCAAAAGCACAGGTGAAATAAAGACGTTCTCAGACATACAACAGCTGGATGATTTCACCACTGGCTGACCTGCACTCTAAGAAATGTTAAAGAAAGCCCGTCAAACGGAAGACCAACGATACCAGATGGTTGGACTGAACACCACAGGGGGAAACACGAGGTGAAACAACAATGATGCCTCTACATGCCTACTGGAACAGCTGAAACTAAGGCTGACCTAGAACTCTCATATGCCACTGGTGGGGATGTGAAATGTTACAGCTACTTTGGAAAACACTTTGGAAGTTTCTCAAAACCTTAAACATCCACCTATCGTGTGATGCACCTACTCTACTCCTAGGCATGAATCGAGAGAAATGAAAGCATATTTGCCTATAAAGACAGGAACATGGACATCATTGCAGCTCTGTCTGCTGTTGTTCGGTCATGTCTGACTCTCTGCCACCCACGAACTGCAGCACGCCAGGCTTCCCTGACCTTGACTGTCTCCTGGGGTTTGCTCAAATTCATGTCCACTGAGTCGCTGATGCCATCCAACCATCTCATCCTCTGTCACCCCTTTCTCCTCCTACCCTCCATCTTTCCCAGCATCAGGGTCTCTTCCGATGAGTCAGCTGTTTGTAATAGCTCTAGATTGAAAATAATTCAAAAGTCCACTATTAAGTGCATGAATAAAGAATAGTATATCCATACAATGAATACGCCTCAGCAATAAAAAGGAATATACCATTGATACATACTACCACACAATTAATCTCAAAATAATTATGCTGAATGAAAGAAGTCTGATAAAAAGAGTATTCGCACTACAGCTGATTTCATTATCTGTGGTAAAGTTCTATAAAGTCACTGTGAACACTGGGTTAGTCAAAACTGAACCATCTCTCCCAAAGGAAATACAGGGTTAGTTTTCTGCAAGTCTCTGGTCAAAACACTTTTATAAACTGATTAGTACATAACCCTGTTTCGTGAGTCTGTTTAAGACACAGTTAGAACATCTTGTTGACCCATTAGCACTGCACTCGGTCAGAACTCACGCCGGAACTAAGTTCCTCCAGGGCGTGCATTTTCTCTGTAAGACACGGCACAGCCTTTGTGCACTTAGAAACACTGGACAGCATTTCAGTATGATACTTGGGGACGATTTTAAACAGCAAGACCACCAACACAAACCACAAAAACGTGAAAACGCGGCACTAAAAAGACCATGAAAAGGATGCTTGTTTACAGCATGAGTCAAAAGAAGCAAGTGTGGGAAGCAACAAGGCTGCCTGGCTCTGACCTCAGCTGGGAGCACATGCGATGGCAGAGGAAATCTTCTGCTACTCCGCAATCTGTGAATGACTCAGAAAATGCTGTGGGTATTGATTCTGGAGTTTCAAATAAATTTTAGTGAGTTCGTAAATTCACAAATACGGAATCTGCCAATAATAAGCACTGACTGTCCATGATTCACTTATTAAACATTTTAGAAGATACAAACACATCTCGAGTGAAGGAAAGCAGACGTTTGGTTGCTGGGAGTGGGGAAAGGGAGGGAGGTATTCAAAGGAACAGAAGGAGGCTTTGGAGGGTGATGGGTTAACTGCCTTGGTTGCAGTGATTATTTCACTGAGGCATACGATGCAGAACTTAACAAATTGTAACTTTAACCACTGTGCTGTTCATTGAATGTCATGATACCGCAATAAAGCTGTTAGAGGGAAGGAAAGGCCCTGATGGCAGGGAAGGAAAAGAGTAAAGAGGTGAACTGCTAACTGAGGAGTGAAGGGGAATGAATTACAGAATCGAAGGTAACTTGATGTGCCACAGTTAATTGTTGGGCCCGTGACAATGGTGCTGTCAGTGACGGAAATAGGAAATACAGAAGGAGGGCCAGGTTTCTGAAGGATAGAGGAAGAAAGTTCCATTTGAGGCTCCTGACCTAGTGCCATGTCCCCTCTCCCACGACACATCACAGCGCTCCCAGGGGCTGACCCACTGGTTATATAAATCCACAAACTCCTTGACTTCTCAACACCAGCTCACTTCTCTGGCTATCTTATTTTCCTCAGTGACACCACCAACTTTGGATCCCTCCTTTCTTTCAATCTCTTTATCTAAAGATCCCTTGTCACTTCTGCCCACTAGTACAGATTTCTTGGCTAACTTTTGAGGCCTTCCAAAATGTGATCCCAAATGATCACACTTTACTTCTCATTATTCCTGTCCTAGGTCCTCCACTTAAGTCAGGATACCTGAGTTCTCTCACACAAGCCAGATATGTTCTTAGGTATCTGTTCCTTCAACTGAAAAAAAAAAAAGCTCTCCATCCCTCCAAAACCTAACAGTCCATCAGAACTTAACCCATATCATCTCTGAATTCCTACAGAGCCAGTACCATCATATACAGTACTTAAGAGTTCTCTGATTTTCAAAGGTATATTAATTATACACCTTCAGTAGCTCATTAACCAACTGAAGTAGATAAAGCTCTGGTCTGGATGCTAGGGTTTAATCAAAGGCGAATAAAAACCGTGTCTGCCTCAAATGTGTACAGCAGGGACAATACCATGATATCATCCCCAGGTATAATGGCAAGATACTAAATTACAGTCATTCCGATGAGACACTTCTTGCTCTGGGTGATTGGGGAAAACTTCATGCAAGAGCTGACATTTGAGCCAGATTGAAGGCTGAGTAGAATATTTTATGTTGAAATGGGGAAGAGAGCTTCACTGGTGAAAACCCAAGGATAAGCCAAAAACAGGAGTAGAAAGTGGCAAAGCTGTACATTTCATACTGGCAGGGACTGTATCATAAATGTCTCTGAGTTTTCCTTGGCATTACTAAAGGCAACCCTCGGAGATATTATGGGTTTGGTTCTAGGCTGCTGCAATAAAATGAGTCACATGAATTTTTTTGTTTTCCAGTGCATATAAAAGCTAGGTTTATGCTATACTGTATTGTGCAGTAGCATCATACCTAAATAATGTACACACCTAAGTTAAAAAATACATCATTGCTAAAAAATACTAAGCATCACCTGATAACACAGTTGCCACAAATGTTCTATTTGTGAAAAATGCATTACCTGCTCAGTGCAATACAGTGAACTTTGCCTGCATAGTTCACATGCAGTAAGGACTTGCTGAATTAATTATACTTGGTTGTAAGTGGCTTCATCTAGTTTCTAAGTGAATAATGTGTTATAAAGTGAGGTAGAGAGTTATATCTTTTATAAGCGTGGGTTAAGTGCAAGAATTTATACTACTAAGACTAAAATTGGAAGGGCAATTTAAAAATAACTTTAATGGCTTTTTTTCCAGGCAGTATAGCTATACATAAGTAGCTGGTGCAGAAAGATCCAGTTCCCAGTTGCACAAATACTGCCTGTAAAATAAGTAGAAGATAATACCCTTTTTTTGCTCTAATTTAGTAAAATTATGACATTTGTGACCTTTTGAATAAATTACAGAAAAGGTGTTCATTACATCCATACTATGATTAGGTGTCATCTTACCACCTATGAGTTTTGTGATAGTAACTGATATAATTTTTACATTATCTGGAATTTCAAAGAAAAAAAATGTTTTATTCTGCTAATGCAGAAACAACCAGAGATCATAAGAAGTGTCATTAAAAAAAAAATACAAAAAAACTTGTTAAAATGAAGCATCATTTTTAATCCTCAGGCCCAACCTTCCAGGAACTTTGGAATGAAATTTAAAACAAAGCCAACGAGCTGTGATTTAATAGCTTCAGAAACTGCCAGGTTCTAAGCTCTCTGCGAGTGAGCCGCCAGCATAACCACTTGTAGGCTAAGGCTCACTGTTCCCAGACTGGCAGCGCAAGTCTAATTCTGAATGTGACCTGGGTGATGGGAGGTGAAGATTAATCTCACCCTGCGGTAGGTGTAAGCTTTGAAAAAGCAACTGGGGTTTATCCATTAGAGGGTCCTGAGCAACACCGCGCCTTACCCGTGGAGCTGAAATCCACAGGCCCGATCCACTTGAAGGCAGGTTTCCGGCCTCGATCTTCCGTGACATGTACTTTCTTTATCAGCGCCAAGCTGGTCAGCACATTGGCTATGTCATAGAGGCGGCGTACCTTTGCTTGAAGACATAAAAAACAACTGTGGTCACACCATACCTTGGTCCGGGACATCATGACCTTTTAGTTTGTGTGATGGGTCACTTTCTCAGCCACCAAAGAAGCCTCCAGCAGAGAGCAGTAGGGTAGCATGGGAGGCCAGTGGCTCCCGCGTGAAATCACTAAGGACTCCAGTGTCTGACCACCCCACTCAGCGAAGGTCAGCGTGTCCTTCTGCTCTCACAGCTTCACGCTTCGTCCCAGAGGCGCCTGGTGACAAGCTGGGATCACTGTGATTGCAAAAACACCGAGGGAGGCACACGGGCTGTAATTAAAGGTGTAGGAAACGTCATTCTGATCCACGGCTTGTCAGAAGCTTGCCTGGAGTCTCTCCCTGCAGGAGACGGTGGCACCTGCTCTCCCAGGCAGCTGGGCTGTGACAGCAACAGGGGTCCCCTGGAGTTTCTGGCGAGGCTGCACTGCCGGGCACAGGCTGTCCAGGGCTCAAGGTCACGAGGTATGACTGTGCTGAAGACAGTCAGCGCCTCACCTCTAACCCTGCTGGACACCCAGTGGGGGAGGGCTGGGTGGGCAATCCCTGAGTCTGAGAGATTCAGGGAAGAGACATTTGAAAATACATGCACTGGAGGAGAAATTCAGAGGGGTGGGCGGTAACACGATGCCCACAAAGTAAGCTCCATCCAAGAGTCAACTTACAGGGAGGAAAGCCACTTGAACTCAGGGCTAGGATAAACAAAGGGCTCTGATTATCGGCCTGAAACATCAAGCTTTCCCTCCAGATGCAATATTCTTCCCAATCCTGATAGAATTGGATTTTATCTAGTCATTTCTCCCACAGGGTGGCTATACTTCCAGCTGGAAACAAACAAAAGCTAACGAATGTTGAATTCAGGGTTTCCAGGGCTTGAATGAGCTACCAGCAGCTGGGGCCTCTGGCTCAGGACCCAGGCTTGACAGAAGAGGAAGATGTTCTGGGTGTGAAACTCGAAACACGCTCTTGTCCAGCATCCACGTCCCACCGCCCACCCCCCCTCCCCTCCTGTGCTTCTGGTTCTTACCTGTAGACAACTTTCATGTCCACATCAGAAGAGTATGCGGGGGGTGAGGAGAAAAGGGAAAGAAAACTCAGACATTCCATCTTGGATGCAGCGATACTAAAGAGAAACTCAAAGCCTCTCACACCCTCCCTGACCTGCACGTGTGGGATGCCATTCTGCCTCCAGCATCCACTCTGCCGAGGAAAAGGCATCAAGCAGAACTTTCACCGGGTATTCTAGCATGTGATCCGCTTACCTCTCACAGCACCAAGAAGCTTAAAGAAGGCAAGAAGGAGTGCACGTCTCGACAAAATAATTTAAAAAAAAATCTCCAAGGCTGCAAACATCAACACGTGAAACCCCACCCTTTCTGTGCCGCTAAGTGGATTTAAGTGAAGATGCTTACTTTTAAATTTACTATGGTCCGGCGTATCTTGGCTTTCCTCTATCAGTATTTTGGCAGCCACATCAAGAGTAACAATCTTGGTTTTGGAGACCAGGAACAGCATGACAAACTTCTGGCTCATAATTCTCAGAGACTTGTCTTTCCGACTGTTTGCAGATGCTACGAAGGGAATGAAACGAAAGCATCAAAACATAATCTACCACCAGAAAGACTGCACTTGTAGTTTGCCAGACCTATCTAACTCTATCAGCAGATGGAAAGGTCACTTTGGATCACTTGGCCGCACATCACAAAAAGATGGTTCATAAAGAAATAAGATAGATTTTTTGGGGGGGGTCCTAAAATTATTCTATAGTTGGTATTAGTTCTGAAATGCTTTGTACTCATACTCCACTGAATAGAATCTATGAAGCAATTTTGGAAAAGATTAAAGTAGAAGGGTGAAAGGATAGAGTGGGGATCGGGAACTGTTTTCAGAACATCCGCTCTTCCCTCAAAGGCAAGGACTCCACTTGTATTTCTCTGAGCCCACAAGAGCTAGAATACACCATCCACATAGGAGAGGCCCACCTCTTCCATTGCATTTTGGAAATAAGTAAACAAATAAACAATAAGTAAGCAGGAGACACTGCTTAGATGTGTGTTGCCACAGATGACAGGCAAATCACCCCCGACAGATGGCTGCCTCCTCTGGTTGTTCAGATAAAGACTGGTTCAGAGGGTGAAATTAAAGGCATGAGGCAGTGAACGGAATGAAAGCCAGGCCCACCCTTCCCTATCTATTTCTTATATTTGCAAGTGAAACATAAGGAGTATTTGCACTTTATCATCTTAGCAAGGAGGATTAAGGTGAGAATAAAGATCAAAGAGGGACAGCACACACAGGAGCTAGGAGGGGGGAAGAACAATGCAATACAATATGAGTAAAAAAAATTCAGTATCAAATGAAAGGTGGTCTGTCTTCCTAATCAGCATTTTCTGCAAACTGGGTTCTTTGCTAAGTCATCCACTCCAATATACAATTGAACAAATGGAATCTTTTGAAGACAGAAATTCTTTCCAAGTAAATTCTCCTTAAAGGCTCACAAAGAGGAAGCAGCGTAGGACTGTCAGTCTGAAACTGGAACGCCATTCGCCACCTATGATCCAAACACACCAGATACCAAGTGAAAATGCCACTAGACAGGTTTCCCGTGAGGTGGAGTGGGCAGCCCAGTTGGGAAGCCATCTGTCTGCCCGTCTTCATGAGAGAGACCGAGAGGCCACATGCCTCCAGGGTGGCCCATCTGGCCCTCCCCATCTTCAGAAGAGACCAGTGTGGGCCCAGGGGACTCACAGGAGGGACAGTCTGGTTCGGAGAAATCCAGTAACTGTGGATCTTGGGAATCGGGACAGCCATCTCTTCTGCGTTCTCCGAATTTATAATCCATCAGGTCGAGCTCTTTCTGCTGGAGGTGTGCCATCTGCTCCTCGTATTTCTGCTCCTCTCCTAACCTCTGGAGGTTCCTTAGGGTTTTCGGCAGGCTGTGCCTACCGTGCCAGCCATACTGATTCTTGGCCACCCGGCTGACCAGATGCAGCGACTCCAGCACATTTACAATGTCATAGATGCGTCTCCTTTCAACGCCTGTTTCAAAAATAGAAGCCGACCATTGTCATGCTGAAGAACATTTTTCTAAATTTTATTTTTGGCAGCACTGCATGGCAGGCTGAACTTCCCCGATCTGGGATCAAACCTGGGCCCCCTGCAGTGCAAGCACAGAATCTTAACCACTGGACCACAAGCGAAGCCCCGAAGAACACTTATCAGTATAAATTCCATGAAGGCTTGGGCCTTGTCTGTGAACTATTCTGTGTGATGCTTCGCCCAGCAAACATAATTGCTCAACAAATTCATCCTATGAGAATGCAAGCAACAGAAATTATTTTTCCTTTTTCTTCTTGGGATCCAACTCTTGATAAGATCTAGGGTAAACATCCACCTTGAGATGGATGATAGTTCCATCTGTATTACATAAATAGTAGGGCAACTTTTCTTTGAACCTGTTAGGCAAACCACATGAACATTTCAACATGTTAAAACTGGTGGGATTGAGCAATGTGCATCACAGTAATAAATGCTTGATGAAGGTTGGACGGTTGATTTTGACTTGCAGTTAGTCCTAATTATACAGACTATAAAACTGTGTCCAATAACTGTAACCTCATTATTGGACCATTCTCCTTCCTGGAGTTCGAATGATGTGAAAAAGTTACCCTGTTAATTCTTGTAATGGCCAGTAGGGAAAACAGATGGTAAATATTCTGTTTCCTACTTTGCGCTGGAAACTTAGGAGTCAAGAGCTTGGGCACCCTTCTCAGGTTGCAGGAGGAAGTGAGGGCCAGGGCTGGAACACACAGGCCTCCGTGTGCTTGTCACAGCTAGGGACAATTCTCCCCGTGCTCTCATGCACCGTGTCCTGCTGCACAGCCCATCAGTAAAGCACAGAAACTCCTGCACAGGCTGACCATCCAGTTCATGGATTTCCTATCCACTTACGCCACACTCCCTAAATAGCCAGGATTATGAGCAGTCTATTGAATTTACTAAAAATATTTTCATGGGTTAAGTGTGGGGTCTTCAGGGTCAGACTGTCTGGACTGGAATCCCTGTGTTATCCCTTACTAGTTGGGTAAGCCTGGGAAGTTACTTACTCTTTCTGTGCCTGGGTATTTATCTCATAAAATGAGGAGGATTCAGTGCGACAATAAACTCAAAGGGATTCTGATAGGTGTTAATTTATCTGCTCTTTGTATATTATTTTGTAAGTACTTCCTGTGTGGCGTGGGAGATACCTAAAATTCCTGCTGGCATTCAAGGTGACAGTAGAAACAGATTTTTTAAACCTCCCATCTGTGTCTCATCCTGTTATGCAATAGACACTTAGGCTTTTGGGACTCACTGGCCCTTTTTTGCTCTCGCCTAAGTATCCGTAACAAATGCTGCCAGGCATCTCCAAGCAAAAGGGCCCAGCAACAAAAATGCCTTCTTCCCTTTCGCTTGCCAACAGCTGTTGTATAATCAGAGCAGACTCAGTGTATGCAGCTCTTGGCTTTCCAAAGACTTAACACAAGAAATAGACCAGATTACAAGAGAACTGTGGAGCTGAGAGGAAGTGCTATCCCCCCTTGAAGAGGCATTTCACAGTCAATCAGAACATTTCGGCTTATGACCCTGAAAGGCTCTTCACCCTCCAAAAGCTCTGGCTCTGCTGCCAGATGCCTGCTGGAAGGTGCTGGCAGGAGCAGTCAGCAGCCCCCTGTCCAGATCTGCCTGGGCCCTGGTTCCATTCTGTTTCCATGTATTAACACATCTCGTTTAGAGCGTAACTCGCCATAAACCTTCCCATTAGCAATGTCACGTGAATGCAACTGAGACACCCCAGGGCCAGCCATATGCCCAACTGTTTTGTTATTTTGTATTAGATAGGAGCTGTTAAGTCTCCACCTAGTGGCTAGACATCCCAAGAAATAAAGGAAGAAATAAGAAATAAATGGACGATTCGGACCACTTAGACAATAAGATACTGCTTGACATGCACAACAGGTGTGCTGCCTGACTCATCGATCACTTTTGCAGTCTAGATTGAGTTTAGCTGTCCTCTGGCTGGGCGCACCTAAAAGTTCCATTTCACAGACCTCAAGTCCTGCGGGCTGCTCATCAGGAAGATTCTCTGAGCCTTCATTTCCTTTTGTCTTCAAGGCGATCCTATTCATCCTAGTCATGGCGTTGGTTATGCCCTCGAGCATCTACTCATTGTTACCACGCTTCCCTTAGGCCCCACAGAGCTTATCAAGAGCATCTCAGCCCAGTAAATTTTCCTGGGCTGTGTAATTTTCCATTTACTGAAGTCATTCCCAGTTCTTTAACTTCTTACCTGTAATACAGTATCAAACCTACACGAGACCAGGAACTGGAAAACAATGCAGTTTGAATGCTCTGCAGATCCTTGGTTAAAATCTGGTCTTATAGCTTGTGACCTGGGACAGAGCCAGGAGTTTAGATTCAATCAAGGAGATGGTTACCCTGGGAACAGCTTCTAGGAAGGGACCCTGTCTTATCTCACATGAAGAGAGATGGAAAGTTCATTTGGCAGGCCTGGGAAATCATGACACAGTAGGAAGTTATTGCAAAAGCCTTGGCATTCTGCTCTAGACGGTTATACAGGAGACCACAGCCCTGTCCTCCCTTCCAACATCTAATCTTTCTTCTGCTTTGATATCAGCAAGATCTCTTGATAAGGGATGGGTGTATAGAGGAACCCCAAAGAGAAAGACATTGTATGATCTGTTCTTTTACCCTCAACCTCTTCAGACTAGTTTCTAGGACCCAGCACCTCAGCTATGTCTACACCAAGCTTCTGTCCAGCTGGCTCACATCTCGTTTCATTGCTACCAAAGCCAGAATAAGTGTTAGTCACTCAGTCGTGCCTGACTCTTTGCGACCCCATGGACTGCAGCCCACCAGGCTCCTCTGTCCGTGAGATTTTCCAGGCAAGGATACTGGAGTGGGTTGCCATTTCCTTCTCCAGGGCATCTTCCCGACCCAGGGATCGAACCCTGGTCTCCTGCACTGCAGGCAGATTCTTTACCGAGTGAGCTACAAGGGAAGCCAGAATACTGTATCCTATTCCTGGGTTCTAAAACAGCTCCCCTGTCCAAGCCCTCTGCTTCCTCTTCCTGGCTGTACAGGTTGACAGGACAGCTTGAGGATTGTGGAAGTGGGCAAGGGGAACCTCTCATAACAGCTGAGTAGAAACAGTTCCATGGAGCAGTAAGTTATTAAGCCAGGCCCTGAGCTGGGCACGTTACTGACATTGATCCCTAACTCTTCTAAGCTTCTGCAAGGGAGGTGCTATGGTTTCTATGCTATGACTGAGAAAAGATTAATTAACTTTTCAAATCTCTCTCAGCCTATACATTAGAAAGCTGGGCTTCAAATCCAGTTCTGTCTTACCCAAAGTCCAGCCCACGGTCTTCCCATCACAACCACGGGCTCCTCATTACTTCAATTTCCAGCAAATCTTTTTAACCATCCGTTTGAATAATTCAGATTGACAAGGATCAACTGAGTCACATTCTTTGGGCTATGGGAAGATAATAAACCAACTAAAAATATAATCTGTGGTAAAGCCGTGCATGCGTGTGTGCGTGCATGTCAGGTTGCTTCAGTCGTGTCTGACTCTTTGCGACCTGAAGGACCTCCCAGGCTCCTCTGTCCATGGGATGCTCCAGGCAAGAATCCTGCAGTGGGTTGCCATGCCCTCCTCCAGGCTCATAAAGCCTACTGGGTTGACTTCTTTGAGACTTTTCTTCTCCTGTATGTAAACTGTCCTAATTTGTTAAGGCGACACTCTGACATCTTCAAATCTTTGTGATTTCTACTTATTCATTGTCAACAGTATGTTCCTTGTAAAACTAACCACAATCCACGTCCACTAGGAGTCTCTACTTGGATCAGTTGCCTGCATATTTATAGCCCAGACACCACTGTACATGACACGCAGTCACGCCATGTGAATGGATATATTCCTCTTTGTTATAAGGCTTAGCTGTTTGAATTATATCCAGATGTGCTTTTTCTAGTTGAGCAGACTTGCTGTGAAGGTCACAGTACAGGGCTTCAAACATAACTCTCTTGCTTTCAAATTTGGCTTTGTAACAGAAATAATAGCAGTTCTGAACTCTCAGAAGCATTAAAAAAAAAAAAGCAGCAGGATATGTCTAAAAATCTTTTGAGTCTGTCTGAAATAAGATAGAATTAAGGGATTAGCTATTAATTTGTAACGTGAGTCTTTTGCAGATACATTTTTTGAGGTTAAAGAAACCAAATATTTGTTTGACCCTCAGGCCTAGAAGGCTCCCTGGAATTCTGTGCATAAGGATAATGACAGAAGGACAGCTTTACCTGCTCCTCCGTCCTCACTCTTTTGGAGGGCCTGCTCTGTGCTTAGTAGAGGAGGTGATCTGAAGCCTTCGGCTCGCCCGGGGAATCGATTCCCACCGTAACTGGAGACAGGCCTCCAGGTGACCCCATGATACATACCGAGACTGATGGCAACTTCATCTAGGGAGATGGTAGTTTTCTCAGTTGACAGAGGGTAACTTGGATAGCGAGCGAGAAACTTCTGGCACAGGAGCCCTAAGCTTTTCTGTTTTCTGCTTGGCCTTTGCTTTTCAAACTCATCCACAGCACTGTCATCCACAGCATCAAGCTACACGGGGCACACAGAAGGGAGGCGGGAGACGTCACGGTTAGCATCCTGAAGGAGAGACTGCAGCGGGTGGCTCTGGCGAGTTGAGGGGAACATCCTCATCCTTACCATCCCAGACTCTAGTTAGAATACTCTTCCCAACCTTACTGTCGTAACCTTTCGCCTACTGCTTTTCTGAACTGAACTTCTCCTCCTTTGTGATTCGAGGCTGTGTGTGTGTGTGTAGCTCCATCGTGTCTGACTCTGCAACCCCATGGACTGCAGTCCCACCAGGCTCCTCTGTCTGTGGAATTCTCCAGGCAAGAACACTGGAGTGGGTTCCCATTCCCGTCTTCAGAGGATCTTGCCGACCCAGGGATCAAACCCAGGTCTCCTGTATGGCAGGTAGATTCTTTACCACCTGAGCTGCCAGGGAAGCCCTGAGGCTGGGTCTACTGGTTAAATTAAAGAAGGAACAATGCAATAATTTACAGGCTGCTACCCCCTTGCTACCAGTGTGCTCACCAGGCTGTCGATCTGCAACAGCAGGAGCGTGTTAAGAGCTGTAAAAAGCCCAGGCCACCCCTCAGACCTGATGTATCAGAATCTACCTTTCCCTAAGAGCTGTAAAAAGCCCAGGCCACCCCTCAGACCTGATGTATCAGAATCTACCTTTCCCTAAGAGCTGTAAAAAGCCCAGGCCACCCCTCAGACCTGATGTATCAGAATCTACCTTTCCCTAAGAGCTGTAAAAAGCCCAGGCCACCCCTCAGACCTGATGTATCAGAATCTACCTTTCCCTAAGACCCTGTGCAATCCCTGTCAACACGAAAATCTGAGACGGACTTGCCTACATTGTGTCACCAAGCTCTTATGTTTCACAATTTACTAAGAGCTGACAGACTTGAGCAAGGACAGCTAAATCTTACTCTTCCTGACTCATTCTTATTTTAAGCACATTAAACCAGTGCCCTTCTCTTATCAACCACATTTGAAAAAGGCTCAATTTAAGTCCCAAGAAAGACTTTTTAAAAAAAGGATATATATGCTGCTTGCTCAAGAGCTCTGGTTCCCACAGGACAGGTAATTTAAAGATGACTTAATGTTAAAGCACTAAACCAGTGAACTAAACATACATGGGAGAATGATAAAATTTCCCAAATCCCAAATATTTAGATTAGTATTAAATCAGAGTGAAAATTATAATTCATGGCAGCATTAAAAAACCAAATTTCTTCATTAAATCAAAATTATTAAAATTTAAATAATAAATCAATAGCATTATTAATAACTAAAATAATTAAAACAATAATTTTAATTATCATAAAATTAATATCATGGCTTTAAAAAATCATTAAAAAACATACTGGTAAAGAGAGAAAAGAAAAAATAAACTGAAGAAAGGAAAACAAAAACATTCATTATGAAAAATGAGACAGAGAATGAGAGTCCCACTTCAGCTGTAAATAAATAAAAGGAGTAAGTGGAATAGTGCTTTCAACTCAACAGCAACCAGAAAGTTGAGAGTTCTATGACGTTTTAATAATTAAGTTAAAAAATTTCAATTCTGTGAAAGCCCTTAGAAGCAGAGCCTGTGTACCTGCAGAGAGCCTGTAAACGCATCATCCTTGTTCTCAATGGGCCTGAACAGTCCCTTTTTCTTCTCCCGGTCTCTCATGTCTGGGCTGGCAGCACTAATGAGGATCTTCAGGTTAGCGGTGGGCGTCCATGGTTCTGCCTGCTGTCTGTCCACAAGCTTAACCGGAGTGATGGGATTTCTTTCTGGAGTGAAGATTTTTTGCTTCGATAAGTCAATTGGTTCATTTTTTATTGGCGTCTTTGGGGCCATCCTTGAGAGATCAACAAATATATTTTCCTATTAAAAAAAAAAAAGACCTTTTAGCAAAAATGAGAAAGAGCAGGTATCAGGTAAGAGTGCAACTTGTTGCCATCATTCACTAAGACCATAAACTGCAAACAGACCATACATTCAGGGCTGAAAAATATCAGGACAGGATAAAAGAAAATAAACAGAAGGACCTATGGGAATCAAAAGGTAGCTCCAATGAGAAACTGATTATAATTGGCTACTCCTTTTAAACTTTTTAAAAAAATAATTTATCAGTTTTTATTTATTTTTAAAAAATTAATTTATTTTACTTTACAATATTGGTTTTGCCATACATTGACTTGAATCCGCCACGAGTGTACATGTGTTCCTCATCCTGAACCCCCCTCCCACCTACCTCCGTATCCCATCCCTCTGGGTCATCCCAGTGCACCAGCCCCGAGCATCCTGTATCATGCATCAAACCTGGACTGGCGATTTTTCACGGCATCTCTGTGAAAGAAGGCATGAGTGTATCTATCACTGGCGGATGTTTATGATAGTCGGGGATGATAATAAGCGCCAATGTGGGTTGAATCCATACTGCTTCTAAGTGACATATTTTTTAAACACTATTCACAAGTTTGCACAACTAGTGAAGCACGATTATGTTTTTGTTCAATGTTCACCAGTGCTAACACAGCAGTTAATGGAAGGGCGTCCACAGAAGGCCACATTTCAAACCACCCAGCGATGTATGGTCCCTCCCCTAGAGTGGTGCTTCTCAAACTACCCTTGCTGAAGGACCAGTGCCTTTCACTTCCAAACTCCCGCAGACGGATACATGGTCTTCCTTCATAGGACCCACATGCAACTCCCATCACACGTGACACTCCCCTTGAGTCCGCCACTCAACCCGACCTATAGCTTGCCCAACAAGAAGAGACCACTGGTCACAGGCTTACATGTTACAGGGGCAAGATCCAATTACTATAGAGGTTTCTAAATGCTAAACTCTCAAGTTCTGTTATTGATTTTTTGCAGCTTGATAGAAGTTTGTGGACTAGCACCTTCCCCCAGACCATACTTTAAATGTCTTAGCTAATTATAAGAAAAGATTAATGATAGGTCCATTAATCCATTAAGAAAAAGGACTGAGTACACAGAACTCACATTTGAAACTACTAAGTTAGTTTCTGAAACAAATTTCTTTCCCACAGAATAAGATTTGCCATTCAAAACCAGAAAAGATTCTGCTCTTCCCACAGCTGAATTCAGCTCCAGGCAATTGTGCCCAACGTAATTAGCAAGGTGGATGAGTTGCATATTTGATATTCTTGTATCACTCTATGGTGGTGAGTTGCATATTTGATATTCCTGTATCACTCTATGGCTTATCGGATGCTTGGATCTTGGCTGAGAAGTGGTTTTAAAAAAGTGTTTTCCTATAAATGAGTAACACGTGAAAAGGGAAAACAGAACTG
The DNA here is from genome assembly GCF_001704415.2 of Capra hircus. Classification (NCBI taxonomy): domain Eukaryota; kingdom Metazoa; phylum Chordata; class Mammalia; order Artiodactyla; family Bovidae; genus Capra; species Capra hircus. Next base: position 6,255,320 of record NC_030812.1, read on the forward strand.
TTTGGGAGAAACTGGAATTCGTGGTAGCAGGCCATCTCTTGTTCCTTGGATCAGTGGAAGCTGCCAGCTAGCCACGGTGAGTGAGTTCTGTCCTAGGGTAATGGGAAGGGAGTGGAGATGGGGGTGACAATTTCTCACACCACTGCAGCAGTAAGCATTCAGCCTATATCTCCCCAGATCTCGTAACAAGTCCCTACTAGTGTGCAATTCTGATGAGTCTTCTGCAGGGGAACTCTCAAGCGAAAGTACTGAGTGCGTATTATGTGCCACAGACAATACCTGCTTCGTGCCCTTTTTTTTTTGGCTGTGCTGTATCTTTGTTCCTACGCATGGGCTTTCTCTAGTTGTACCGAGTGGGCTTCTCAGTGCAGTGGCCTCTCTTGTTGAAGAATCCAGGCTCTAGAGCAGGTGGCCTTGGCAGTTGTGGTGCACAGGTTCAGCTGCCCTGTGGCATGTGGAGTCTTCCCCGATCAGGGATTGAACCCACGTCCCTGGCACTGGCAGGTGGATTCTTAACCGCTGGACCACCAGGAAGTCCTGTTTCATGCGCTTTACACCACTAACTCCTCATCCAATCCTCTAACCTGGGTATTATTACTTTTCAAGCTGACAGATGAAGAAACTGAGGCACATGGAGGGTACCTTGCCTGAGGTCACATACAAACTCATTCGGCATAAAAGTCATGGGTAGGGCAAGAAATAGCTGATAGCATTTTCTGAATTTCTGCGTCCAAGTTTCCGAAATTCTGCGTCTAGAAATAAGCTTGTCTGGAGTATGAATTGGGATGGAGTTATCTTTCTTTGCGGCTCCAGGGTACCCAGCAGGCCACTGATCCCCACAAGCATCTCTGGAGAGGCATGGGGAGCAGTTCTGCATGCAGGCTGGTAGGACCAGCGCATCAGCAGGGTGAGTGCAGGCAACTTCCTTCTCCTCACTGTATTTTAATTCTCTCAACTGAAAACGAAGTTCATAAAAATACTGATCTCCAGAGTTAGGAGAATAGTTCCTGGCGTACAGTGAGCACTCAGTACAACTTAGCTATTCTCTCCCCTCACTTTCCCGTTCTTTATTACCATCCATCCTTGAGCTCAGAGCTAATAGAACAGAGCACATCTTCTTGCTATTTAACTTCCTGGGCGTGTGCCTCGTCTCATTAACGAGACTGTTCACCTCTGGAGGTCAGGGAGCTACTTCCACATGTCTCATTCTTCACTATTTTTGGCACAATACCTTGCCCCTCGTAGGTGCAAAAGGAACAACAGGCTTTGATTATCGAGTTATTTCCAAAGGTCTCCCCACGGTGGAGGGTGTGGCCCAGGCTTGCGGAGGTGCAGAGATTCTTCCTCCTCCTCCACTGCCTCCGTGGTAGCTGTCACTGAGCTCCTGCTACTTTTCCCTACTGAGGAGCAATTCAGATCAATTATTTCCTCTAGCACTTTGATGTATTTTCACTACAGTTTAAGTAATACTTGGGGCTTCCCTGGTGGCTCAGATGGTAAAGAATCTGCCTGCAATGCTGGAGACCCAAGTTCAATCCCTGGGTAAGTAGGAGGGGAGTAAGGTCACGTGGTAGGTTACGATCGTTACCATATCTCTACATCAACAGAAAATAAAACAGAAAATTGTTTTGAGGTCTCAGGTGGGCAGAAAGTCAGCTGCAACCTAATCACACCGTGCTCCATCTGTCTGTCTATCCCAAAATCCTGACACTGTGGAACGTGGAGGAAGGGATTGGATTGAGAAACCTGGTTTTGGACTCCACTCTGTATTTTTTTGATACTGGACAAAGTGTTGGTTTTGTCTGGACTCAGGTTTCCAGATCTATAAAATAAAGGGTCCAGACCAAAGTACCTATCCCCAAGGCTTTCCAGCAAGGCTGCCCAGCCATGTGGTAGACACTGGGGTGTACCCAGCTCTCTTGAGGAATGAATGCCTCAGCTCCCCAGCTGCTGAGGGGGTGCCAACAGTAAGCACCTTCATGCTTTGGCTGAAGTGGACTGACTCGTCCAGGACATGCCCCTTCCTGAGAGACCAGTACTATCCTCAGGGGCTGGGAGAGGCCACACTGACAGAGAGAAGCCGGGTCCTCTTGCCCAGACTCAGAACCACTCCGGGGGCGGCGGGGGGTCATCCCAGAGCTTCCTTCAGGGTGAACCCAACTTCCGCTGAGACTGATCTACTGATCCACTTCACTTGCTGTCTCATTCTGCTGCCTTCTTGTCCCTTAAATGGGCACCGTCCCCAGGGCACTCCCTGATACAGCACCTGACCGCTTATCTCCACGTCAGATCTGCTTGCCAGGAAAAAACTGCCACACCCTGGAAATAACCTCTTCAGTGAGAGCGGTCCTAAAGAGAGCACCCAGGAAACAGATTCTTCGGTTCTTGCGTGCACCTTGGCTTACCTGCCACGCAGTTGCTGTGAGTATCAGGCCAGATACGGAGGGTGCAAGTGCTTTGTAATCTGTCAAGTGCTGTACGAAAGTTCATCATCATTATTATTTACTACACCAGCATTACGACTGAGCTGCCATAGAAAGCACCTGGTCATCAGGAGATCTGGGTTCTAATCTTGCTTCTCTCTCAGATGCAGCCTTGATCACGTTACCTTAAAGAGGACATCAGCAGCAGCGCGTTCAAGGCCCCTGGTGATATTGCGCCAACCTCTTTTCCAGTCCCACTTCATGCATGTCCCACATTTTGCCCAAACAGTCCTCCGTGTTTCTTCAAACCTGCCCCGCATCTTATCACACCTGAGCCGCTATGCACACCATCATGCTGAAACCCACCCTACTCTTTCAGGCGCATCGCAAATATGACAGGCACGCCTGGAGGTGTCTCCTAATCATCGACACTCTCTCTTCCCCTTCAGAGCACACTTTCCAGAATGAGTAATTCACACCCAGGACGTTCCCCTGGGGCTTCCTCAAATCACCAGTCTGTTCTAATCCACTGCTCTCATGCAGATCACATCTTAGTTGACAAGTCAATGGCAAAACACCACATTTGACCTCACTGCTGCAGTTAAGACTGTTGACTATCTGCTTTATAATACTCTCAGTCTTTCTGAGCTAGTACTTTTTCTCTCTTGGTTCTCTTTCTATTTGTGACTGTTCCTTCTCAGCCTCCTTCATAGGCTCCTCGTTTTCTGCTCTTAGAAACCTCAGCCCTCCACACTTCCCTGTTTGCTCTCCGGGGCAGCTCACCCACTCATGGCTTCAAAACCAACATGTATTTGATAATTCCCAAGTTTGTATCTGGCTAGAACCTTCCATGAATCCCCAAATCAGGCAACCAACTGCCCCTTGCACATATTTATTTATTTACCTGTAAGCACACGGGTATAAATAAATGCTTCGAGTCGAACTCGCCTTCTTTTTTTATCCACTCCCAAAAGAGGTGAGCTTGATCCCTGGGTTGGGAAGATCCCCTAGAGGAGGGCATGGTAACCCACTGCAGTACTCCTGCCTGGAAAATCCCATGGCGAGAGAAGCCCAATGGGCTATAGTTCATAGGGTTGCAAAGAGTTAGACACAGTTGAACCAACTTAACATGCAAAAGATGAATGACCTTCAAAGAAAACCCATGCCCACTAAGTCTAGGTGAGGTCCCCAAATTCACTATGTTAGCTTCCACTTCTTTACGAATATCCTTCCTTTCCACTTGCCTAAGTCTTAGCATTCATTACTTCAAGACCTAGCTCAAGAGTTATCTCCTTCACATAGCGCTCCCAAAGCTCAATCTTTACTGTCCACTCCTTCATCCCAAACCATCCTTTTTCTACTTTTGTCATTCCTAAATGCAGTACAGACAACTGAAAAGGAGTCTTGTTTATAATCTTACAACTTAGGCACAGTAAACTTTACATTTTAAGGAAAAGTTTCTCTGTGAGTGGTAAGAAATATGTGTGCCTAATACAGTACTATAGACCTTGACCGATGAAGATCAGACAGTCAAGAAAGATAAGTCCTCTACATGCTGACTGACCCACAGGACACTGTTCCAGGCACCCACCAGAGGGTTTCAGGAAGTACCACTAGCTTCTGGCCACTCTGGAAATTTTGAGCATTTCTTGAATGTCCACACTGCAGAGACTCAGATGATTCTTCTGCCTACAAAGTCCACCTTATTCCTCTCATTCCCTTACAGGCTGAAGTCCTCAGCCCAAGAATTATCTCCCCTGTGAAGCTTTCCAGCTTTCTCTAGACTCCCTGTGAATTTCTTTCTTACTCTTCTGTTCTGCTGGGGCAATTGGTTCCCACCCCTATAGCACTTAACAAATCACGGGCTAGTTGGTGAGTTTACATCTGAGCCCTTGAAACATCTCTCAGGTGATTGAGGGCCAAGCCCGCATCATATTTATCTTTGGGCTGTCAGTTCAATTGAGTAAGGGTGAACAATATGGGTTGTTGGGTTATAGACACCCTGAGAAGAGAGTCTACTTACTAATTCCAATTCATAAAATAAAAAATAGGCGTAGGGAAGCTAGGAGATTTATTGAAACACTGTATCCCCAGCAACTGGAACATAAATATTTGTTGAAAAACTGAATAAATAAATTTATTCAAGCTCAAGGAGCTAACAAATGGTAGAACAGGAATTCCAATCCAGATCTGGCTCCAAATCCCACATTCTCAGTATCCCTAGAAATCTTCTTTCCTTTACTTTACAGCAAGGTGAAGAGAGCGATGAAAGCCCCTTCAAGCATCTCTTGGAGCACTCATCTCTCCCTTTGCCATCTCTTTGACAGGTGAAATAAGCCCTGCATTCTGTTTCAAACATTTTAGTCACTTTCCTAAATCTCTATGGAGTCATTTGACGTTCTTTCCATACTCACTAAAATATGAAAGCTCAGCCAGACACAGTACTTACTGGGCTAGAGTAGGAGAGGCACTCTTGTTGAAAGCACTTAATAAAAAGTCATCCACTTGGGAGGAAAGAAGCGGATACCAACTCTGCCTTTTCTTCCCCCTTTGCTCTGTCTCTATGTAAAGGTATACACACGGCTTCCCTGGTGGCTCAGATGGTAAAGAATCCGCCTGCAGTGCAGGTGACCCAGGTTTGATCGCTGGGTCAGGAAGAGCCCCTGGAGAAGGGGATGGCAACCCATTCCTGTATTCTTGCCTGGAGAATCCCACAGAGGAGCCCGGCGGGCTACAGTCCATCAGGCTGCAAAGAGTCAGACACGACTGAGTGACTAACACTTACTTACTTACTTACTTAAAGGTATACACATTCTTTCAAGACTGTTCCATCCAAATTATGAAGGAAAACAAAAAGTTTGGCTCTGAAACTTGCAAAACCAAAACTCTGAATATATACTTTAAAGTCTGGGCATTGCCCCTCTCATATGGCAAATGGAATTTTTTTTAAAGTCCTCTTTAAAAACACCAATGTTTTGGTATACTACTTTTCCCAACAAAAATAAATCAAACCCTGGGGTGGGGTGTGGGGGTAGAAATCATACATGAAAAAGCATATAATTTCACACCTATCCAAAATTAAATGGTTGTCAAGTATTCTTCAAAGGCCCATATAACAGGTGCTTTGCAGTCAGGCAGTTTCATGATGGACGCTAAGTCTAAAAAGCTCAAGGACCGAGAGAAGTTCAATGCCTAAGGAAGTGGCTGTGCTCAAATTGATATTTAAAGTTTCTAAACCTGGCTATGCCATATCTACTTGCCTCTGCCTAAAAATGCTTAGATATTCATTACTAACAAGCTCGCCCACCTTTTCAGGAGGGCACCAGTTGGCAAGGGCATTGTGATGACGCGAGTCCCGTTTAGACACTGCTATGCTTGGTTACTTCGTCACGTTTCTTGAACACAGCCCCAGTGTCTTATAAATTACAAGGCATGCAAAACCACAAGGGCAAAACCACAAGGGCGCCTCAAAATACTCAGTCTTGGTGAGCTCAGTCACTTCATCAGAGGCACTGCTCATGCTCTTGGGAAGATGGACAGCCTCATCAGTATGAAGACCATCTCTCTATACTTTAATAATCTAGCACATAGAGTTTTCCTGGGAACTGAGACTTAACATTTCTGACCAGCATTAGCTAATTCCACGTTTTTTTTTTTTTTAAATTGTATTGGGGTATAACTGATTAACAAACCATGCTGTGATAGTTTCAGGTGAACAGCAAAGGGACTCAGCCATACATACACATGTATCCATTCTCCCCCAAACTCCTCTCCCAGCCAGGCTGCCACAGAACATTGAGCAGAGTCCCCTGTACTATACAGTAGGTCCTTGTTGGTTATTTGTTTTAAATATAGCGCTGTGTACAGGTCCATCCCAAACTCGCTAAACACTTCCTTCTCCCTACACCCCCGACCAGAAGCACCTACCGGAAGTCTGTGAGCCTGTTTTGTAAGTTTATTTGCATTAAATCTACTCTTGATAACTATAAGTACTACAATCTTTTGACTGCAGTGTCCAGCATATCTTTGATTCATATAAATTTGCTTCAGCATTACATGTAACCTAGCCTCTTTCCATTACTCAGTGACTGAGAAACTGAAGGATAATGGTTGGATGTCTCCTCCATTAAAAAAAAGCATAGTTCTAAAATGTTCACCAAGATTATTATAAGGCAAACACAAGTGGGGTGCTAGAATCCTTAACTGAATTAGACATTACCATCCGAAATATGATAAAGCTTAAGGTACTTAAGTTCACTTACCTTTTGTGCATTTTCCCCATCTTCAATTGCAAAATCTAGTCTGGGCGGCCTGCTGATCAGGTCTTTTAGTGTTAGACAGTTTACCTCCATCTGTAACGTACAGTTACATTAGAAAATAACTTTGCAGTTGGATATTCTTTCCGTCAACAGAAATATCTATTACTTGCTCATGAACATGAACTTCCCCTCCCTAAACTCATCCTGGGAATTTCCAGGGTCGTGGCTACCCCGCGTCTGTAAAACACACATGAACGAACACAAACACTTAAAGTTGTGCTTAGCAATGACTGAAATTGGGAAGAAAAAAAAAAACCTGATAAAAATAGTCGTTTTGAATGAAAAGTAACAGGACAAAATGAAGTTTCATGTCAAGAGGGTGTAGGGCAAATCTGTCAGAAAGTACAGGGTCTCCTGGGTCAGTTAATTTTGGCGCAAAGAACTGGGAGGAATTCGGCTTCGACGGGGGTTTGAATGGGGGGGAAGGAAACCTGATCGCTAGACCAAACCCACTCAGTGCCTAGCGCAGCCCCTTCCCAGGCCTCCGAGCAGACCCAAAGATAAACTCTTGCAATGAAACCCCCAGCTCATGAGGTAGGGCAGGTCCTCTCTCTACCTCCTGGCCGGAGGGCGAGCTGGAGCCCAGACACCCCACGCACGCCTGGTCCAGAGGCAGCAACGCCTCGATTCCCCGCCAGCCGGGGATGGGAGGGGAGGCAGACTGGTAGCCAGAGCCGGAGGGCCCCCTTTCCCCCCAATTCCCGCCTCCCTGCCAGCGCTACTTACTCCCACTCTGCGAAGGAGCCTTCCTGCCTCTCCCGGGACCTCCGTAGCCCCACAGCGGAGCGGGATCGGCTGGGGGACTCGATCAGCAGCCGGACGGCGACATCGGGCGGGGAAAGCTAGGCGAGCAGCTCCCCGCTCCGAGCACCCTTCGCCGGCGGGGACCCCGTGGAGTCTGCGGAGCGCCAGCGTCCCAGCCCGCCGAGCGCGACTCCGGCTCCCGACCGCGGTCCCGGCTAAAACACCTCCTCTGGCGCCTTGAGACCGAATTCGAGCATCCGCCAATCAGCGGCGGCCGGCGGGCCGGCCCCGGCCAATCGCGCGGCGGCACGGCCCGGGCTAGCCGCCCTCCGCGTCTTGGCGCTCCTGGGCGCGCCTTTAGGCCTCACCCGCCCAATTGTGGCCGCCTCGCCTCCTCCCCTTCCGGGTACCTGGAAACCTCGGGCCCGGGGGCTGATTCCTCCCGGGGACGCGCGCCCAGGCGGCCGCGGGAAGCGAGAGCGGGGGCGGCGTGTGGCGGCGGGAGGAGGAGGATGAGCGTTCTTTTGTTGTGCGCAAAATACCCGCCTGTCCCTCGGCTGGCCGCGCGGGCAGACCGCGGGCACAGCCTGGGGGCGAGGGAGCAGATGGGGTTGGGAACACGATACACGCTCTGGATGCTGCTGCCGCCGGCAACCTGCGCGGCCGCGAAATTGTCCAGGCTTGTAGAGGCCGACTTCTAAGGCGAACGCTGGAGTGACACGTGAACCATGGTTACCACGCTCTGCTGAGGCGAGCAGATGGCACGCCAGTTAGCCCTGGAAACTCGACTGCCAGCAGGACCAGCTGCTTTTTCTTTTTCCTTTGCAAGTCCAGGAAAGTTTATTGGTGGTGTACCCTTTTCAGAACATTGCCAATAATTAGCCTTATTAAATAACTCACTAGTATTCTGGGAAACAATTGAGGAAATTTCCTCAAAATTGCTGATTTGTATGAAATGTTTCACTTCCTTCAACCTTAGTTTCTTACTTAAAATACGAATGTTGATAGAGAAAGCCGTGTGTGTGTGTGTGTGTGTGTGTGTGTGTGTGTGTGTATTAATAGGCGTGACTGTTAAGAGCAGCTTTAAATGTACAGAAACATTGAGAAGATAGTACAGGGAATTCCCATACAGTGGGCACCCGGTTTCATCTATTCGTTAACATCTTAAAATTTATATAGCACGTTTGTTAAGTTGAACTAATATTGCTATATTATTCTTAAGTCATTCAGTTTTCCATAATTTTTATCCAATGTCCTTTTTCTTCTGTTCCAGGATACAGCGTTACATTTAGTCTTCATGTCTCCATAGGTGCCTCCCACCTTTGACAATTTCTCACTTTCCTCATTTTAGATGATCTTGACAATGTTGAAGGTTGCTGTTATTTTGTAGAACGTCCCACTATTGGAAATTTGCCAGGCTTTGAACCATGTCTCGGAGAAGGCAATGGCACCCTACTCCAGTACTCTTGCCTGGAAAATCCCATGGACGGAGGAGCCTGGTGGGCTGCGGTCTATGGGGTCGCTAAGAGTTGGACACGACTGAGCGACTTCACTTTCACTTTTCTCTTTCAGGCATTGGAGAAGGAAATGGCAGCCATTCCAGTGTTCTTGCCTGGAGAATCCCATGGACGGCAGAGGCTGGTGGGCTGCCGTCTATGGGATCGCACAGAGTCGGACACGACTGAAGCGACTTAGCAGCAGCAGTAACAAACCATGTCTACAGACATTTTCCTACAAACAATACATTTTCTAGCACAGATATCATTCTCATTATTATCCTTTCTGTACCAAGTGTATATATATTGCTGTTCAGTTGCTCAGTCGTGTCTGACTCTTTGCAACCCCATGGACTGTAGCCCTCCAGGCTCCTCTGTCCATGGGTTTTTTTCCCAGGCAAGAATACTGGAGCCAGTTATCATTTCCTACTCCAGGGGATCTTTCCAATTCAGGGATAGAACCCATCTTTCCTGCAAGTCTCCTGCAGGAGACTGTAGAATCCTGTAGGTGGATTCTTTACCACTGAGACACCGGGAAGGCGTATATGTGTGTATGTATATATATACGTGTGTGTGTGTGTGTATATATATATATATATATATTTTTTTTTAAAACAAACTTTCTGCAGAATTCAGAATGCTCAATCAGTGCTTACCTTTGTACACTAGGGGGACATCCCTGGTGGTCCAGTCGTTAAGACTTCACCTTCCAGTGCAGAGGGTGCGAGTTGGACTGAAAAACCCAAACAGAAGTGTTATAGTAACAAATTCAATAAAGATTTTAAAAATGGTCCACATTAAAACACAAATCTTAAAAAAAAAAGATTGCTGGTAAATATAGCGTGAAAATCACTGCTAGATCATACATTAAAAAGACAAAAAAAATGCATGGGAAACATTAAACATAAAGGAAAAATAAAGTAATAAAAATTTGACACTTTTATAATAGAAATGGGCTTCCCTGGTGGCTCAGAGGTTAAAGCGTCTGCCTGCAATGCAGGAGACCTGGGTTCAATCCCTGGTTTGGGAAGATCCCCTGGAGATGGCAACCCACTCCAGTATTCTTGCGCGGAGAATCCTATGGATGGAGGAGCCTGGTGGGCTACAGTCCATGGGGTCGCAAAGAGTCGGACACGACTGACCAAGCAACTTAACTTATAATAGAAATGGAATTTTAAACTGAAGTCTGTCTTGTAAGTAGAAGCATAAGCACAAATACAAAGAATAAAATTGCAGTTTATTAAATTTTGCCATTGTAGTGGAAGCAGAAAGTTAGATGAATAAATGTTGTTTTACAACTATATTAGTTTCCTGTAGCTATTGTAACTAATTACTGACCCTGGTTGGTAAACCAGAGATTTATTTTCTCACAATTCTGGAGGCCAGAATTCTGGAATCTAGTTGTTGACAGGGCCACACTCCCTCTGATGCTATGGTGGAGAATCTTTTCCTCCCCTGTTCTAGTTTCTAGTGGCCGTAAGCAATCCTGACTAACATATGGCTTTCTTGCTCAGATCTCTGCCTCAGTGGTCCCAGTGCCTCCTCCTCGTCCATCTTAAATCTCTCCTATGTGCCCCTTATAAGGATACTTGTCATTGGATTTAGGTCCTCTCTGTATCATCTGGAATGACTTCATCTCAAGAGCCTTACTTATGTCTGCAAAGACCTTTCCAAATAAGGCAACATTCATGGGTTCCAGGGATTAGGACATGTACCAAGTGGTATAGCATTAAAAAATGCCTGCAGTGCAGGAGATGCAAGAGACATGGGTTCAATTCTTGGGCTGAGAAGATCCCCTGGAGTAGGAAATGGCAACCCATTCCCATATTCTTGCCTGAGAAATCCCATGGACAGAGGAGCTTGGCAGGCTACAGTCCATGGGGTCACAAAGAGTTGGACACAACTAAGCATGCATGCAAGGGAACATGTCATGCAAAGATGGGCTCGATAAAGGACAGAAATGGTATGGACCTAACAGAAGCAGAAGCTGTTAAGAAGAAGTGGCAAGAATACACAGAAAAACTGTGCAAAAAAGATCTTCACGACCCGGATAATCACGATGGTGTGATCATTCATCTAGAGCCAGACATCCTGGAATGTGAAGTCAAGTGGGCCTTAGAAAGCATCACTACGAACAAAGCTAGCGGAGGTGATGGAATTCCAGTTGAGCTATTTCAAATCCTGAAAGATGATGCTATGAAAGTGCTGCACTCAATATGCCAGCAAATTTGGAAAACTCAGCAGTGGCCACAGGACTGGAAAAGGTCAGTTTTCATTCCAATCCCAAAGAAAGGCAATGCCAAAGAATGCTCAAGCTACTGCACAATTGTACTCATCTCACATGCTAGTAAAGTAATGCTCAAAATTCTCCAAGCCAGACTTCAGCAATATGTGAACCGTGAACTTCCTGATGTTCAAGCTGGTTTTAGAAAAGGCAGAGGAACCAGAGATCAAATTGCCAACATCCGCTGGATCATGGAAAAAGCAAGAGAGTTCCAGAAAAACATCTATTTCTGCTTTATTGACTATGCCAAAGCCTTTGACTGTGTGGATCACAATAAACTGTGGAAAATTCTGAAAGAGATGGGAATACCAGACCACCTGACCTGCCTCTTGAGAAATCTGTATGCAGGTCAGGAAGCAACAGTTAGAACTGGACATGGAACAACAGACTGGTTCCAAATAGGAAAAGGAGTACATCAAGGCTATATATTGTCACCCTGCTTATTTAACTTATATGCAGAGTACATCATGAGAAACACTGGACTGGAAGAAACACAAGCTGGAATCAAGATTGCCGAGAGAAATATCAAGAACCTCAGATATGCAGATGACACCACCCTTATGGCAGAAAGTGAAGAGGAACTCAAAAGCCTCTTGATGAAAGTGAAAGAGGAGAGCAAAAAAGTTGGCTTAAAGCTCAACATTCAGAAAACAAAGGTCATGCCATACAGTCCCATCACTTCATGGGAAATAGATGGGGGAAACGGAAACAGTATCAGACTTTATATTTTTGGGCTCCAAAATCACTGCAGATGGTGACTGCAGCCATGAAATTAAAAGACGCTTACTCCTTGGAAGACAAGTTATGACCAACCTAGATAGCATATTCAAAAGCAGAAACATTACTTTGCCAACTAAGATCCGTCTAGTCAAGGCTATGGTTTTTCCGATAGTCATGTATGGATGTGAGAGTTGGACTGTGAAGAAGGCAGAGCGCTGAAGAATTGATGCTTTTAAACTGTGGTGTTGAGAAGACTGTTGAGAGTCCTTTGGACTGCAAGGAGATCCAGCAAGTCCATTCTGAAGGAGATCAACCCTGGGATTTCTTTGGAATTAATGATCCTAAAGCCGAAGCTCCAGTACTTTGACCACCTCATGAGAAGAGTTGACTCCTTGGAAAAGACCCTGATGCTGGGAAGGATTGCGGGCAGGAGGAGAAGGGGATGACCGAGGATGAGATGGCTGGATGGCATTACGGACTTGATGGACTTGAGTCTGAGTGAACTCTGGGAGTTGGTATTGGACAGGGAGGCCTGGCATGCCGCGATTCATGGGGTCGCAAAGAGTCGGACATGACTGAGCGACTGAACTGAAGCATGCATGCATGCCTTTTTTGGGGGACCCCCCCATTCAGCCTTCTAGATCACCATTCCAGTGTTTCTAGTTTATTCTGATATGTCAAAATAATACTGTATGTCTCTTTGAAGTTAGGTAGCTTTATGTTGTAGACCTTCTTGGAGCATTTTCAGAGTATTTTATCCACCTATTTCAATTAAAATGTAATCTCTATTCAAAACATGAAAAACTCAGTATGTGGCTTCAAACACTTGTAATTAATTGCTTAAACAAGGGTGATTTAGAGGAAAACTAGAAAATGAATGTTTGATGAGCAAATTCAGAGACAGTCTTCCACATATTTATTTATATTGATGTTTTCACATCCCAGAATTCATAAGTAATCTGCCACTCAGTTACTCAGCTGAAGCTGATAGTGGCTGGGCACTCAGGCCGGGCATCGAGAATATGTGACTTCTCCATGGGGCTTGGTCTTCCTCACAGCATGGCAATTCAAGCTGGCTAGACTTACGTGGTGGCTCGGGGCTCCGTGATGCCTCTCCCACCTGACACAGTGGAAACTGCTCTGTGCATTTTTGTGGCCGCAGGCCTCAGGGTCCTGTATTGTGTTAAGCCCATGGTTCTCAATCGTGTCTGTGCTTTAAAATCACCTGGAGAGATATTTTTAAAAAGAACCTATACCTTTTTCCAGCCCCTCACTTTCAGTCTGTATGTGTCCCTAGGTTTGAGGTCTGTCTCTTGTCAAGACTTTTGGACTCAGTGTGAGAAGGAGAAGGTGGTATGATTTGAGAGAATAGCATTGAAACATACATACATATTACCATGTGTAAAATAAGATGTCCAGTGAGAGTTTGATGCGTGAAGCAGGGCACCCAAAACTGATGCTCTGGGACAACCTAGAGGGATAGGGTGGGGAGGGAGGTGGGAGGGGGGTTCAGGATGGGGGGGACACTGTATACCTGTGGCCGATTCATGTTGATGTATGGCAAAACCCATTACAATATTGTAATTATCCTCCAATCAAAATAAATGAAAAAAAAAAAAAAAAAACAACCCCTATATCTGAACCACACGCTCAAGAGATTTCTAGTTTACTTGATCTGGAATTGGACCTGGGTAGTACATGTTTTTTTCAGTTCCTAGTGTCGTGTTCTTTGTATATGCTAATTGTATGGTTATTCATTGACTCCTTTGGATGCTTCTGACTCAGTGATTTCAGAAATGGATCCTCAGGCTCCATCAGTGAAGGCAGAAAAAGTCACATATTCTTGATGCCCTAGTTGAGTTCCCAGCTGCTGCTGGCTTCAACTGAGTAACTGAGTGACTGACAGATTATTTATAAATTCTGGAACTTGAAAACATCAGTATAAATAAATGTGTCGGAGTACTGTCTCTGAAGAGTTATGGCTGCGTCATCACTGGTTTTCAGGAGTTGAGGTTGTAAATGAGAAATCTGATGGGCGGGTAGAAAGTAACAGATGAATGAGCAGCGGGGGCTGTGATCGGAAGGTACCACAGCAGATGACTGACGTTCTTCCATGTATAAGACACACTGCGTGGTTTCTCAAACTTGCAGATAGTCCTTTGCCTTTTTGGGGTTCCCAATCTCAATTGATCGCACTTTGCAGGGAAAATATACAGTGGTGAGATACAATACGTGTCATTTAGTATGAATCGTCCAGTTAATATTTCAGCTTCCTCTGACATTTTCCTTTCCTTCCACTACTGTAAGCACAGTCATCTTGTTGTAACATCCGTTTGCAAAAGCCCAGTCACAGAAGAGAATTAAAAACTGATTTTCCACCACATGGAAAACAGAGGGACCTTGACTTCACATCCTGGCAGTTCTGAGGTGTCTGAGTGGATCGGTCTAATGGTTTCTCTTAAACAGAGGGCTGCCATTTAAAATGGGCTTTGTCTTCAGATGTTCCTGGGCCTGGGAATGTATTACATTTGCTTCTCTAACTGTTTGTGGTTCAGAGAAGGCAGAAAACTTACTCTTGGCCGACCACAAGCAATGTCAGAAGGAGAAGCAGTTCATGATTTGTTCCTGCTCGTGGCCTTAGTAACAATTTTTTTAAAAAGATCACATTGATACCAAAGGGCAATTATGGCTCCCATCTCACGACATCCAGATGTCCAGCTATGCAAAGAGAGGGGCCTAAACTGTGCTTACGTGTCCCACAGGGAACAGAGGAAATTCATTCTTTATCTTTACAGAGTCCTTGTCATCCTTGGCACTATCGAGCAAAGTCAGTTTCCTTAAGGACTGTATGACTTGTGTCCTCATGCAATTAAAATTTAACATATTTTGTGTGCGTGTGTGTATGTTTGCATTTGTGTATGTTTTAGGAAAGGCTTGTGCATGGGTTGTGCTATAACAAACATTTCAGACACAACACATAGGATGGATTTTGAGCTGAGTTGGCTGTTTCTGGGAATACTGTGGTACTAGAGAGTGTATAGTAGGACACCCTTTTATGCAATGCTATTTTTTTGCTGCAGGTTTGGGTGTGGTTGTTTGGGGGGAACCGCAGTGTTTGGGGAGTTAAAGTGGGGATTGACCGCTAGCCCGGAAACCAGATTCTGAATGAAATGGGGGTAGGTGTCTTGTTAATCTCCAGAGCCTTAGCTAGAAGGGAAAGAATTCACTTTGAGTTGTGGATGGGCATAGTTTCCAGATTAAGCTTGGCCATGAAACAAAAGATATTGCCTACCTAGCCTTAATTTTCTCTTTAAAATTTTCAGTCTGATTTGGAGGGTCTTTGAGAGTCATCCATTCCTGTCATTCTAGGTATTTTTGGATGCTTAGGATATTCTAAAACTGTTGCCGCTGACACCTAATCACTTAGTGTGGATATGTGAGAATGTTTGCTGAAGTCACTTTTTAGTTTCCATATTTGGTGATACTGGGCACATTTCTCTACTCATCATATTACATTATGTACATACATACATTAATAATGAGAATGTTAAAAAATATCAGGCCAAGGACTGATGTTCATCGTTATTTTTCTAAGCTTAAATTGGCTGAATGTAACTTTTTATATAAGTTAAATTAGCATTATTTTATATAAGTATATTTCTATAAGTAAATATTTTATAATTTAGAATATATTATATTAAAGTATATTTAGAATATACTTTATAAATTATATTTATAAAATTATGTAATTTAATAAATATATAATATAGAATATAATTAATATACTTATATTATGCTTCCTAGTAGCATAATTTTAATAGTACTTTTTCATTAATAATACTCTGTAGGACCAAATGAAAATGTTTTCATTATGAAGTGGAAAGAAAGAGTTTGGGATGAGGGGCTCAGGAACTAGAAACTTGAAATACTTAAAATATCAGCTTTCCCTAACCTAACCACCTCATCCTATGCAGGGGCCTTCAGCCTTAGAACAAACTGGACAAGTAGAGTACTGAGCCTAAATGGAGGTACCTTAGCCCACGACTCCAGTTAACAGTTGGGGGGAGTGTGGGTATACCAATATTAAGGTTTTGTCTACAAGAAATCCCTCTTGAAATGCAAACTGTTCCTGGAAAGAGTAATCACTTAACTAACATCACTTGTGTAGCATGTTAAGACATTTATCCTCAGATCATACCTGGGGGTAAAAATTGTGTTAACCTTAAAGTACAAAATGTTGTTTCTCCATAATACCTTGTTCAGAGACTCACTTCTGCCTCCCCATTGAATTCGGGGCGCCTCGTCGCACATGCTCTCAAGCAAGTCCTTTCCACCTCCCTGACACCCAGGGCATCCGCTGCCATCTGTTGATTTCTTTCTGCCCCCGCTGGGGTTGCGCGATGCCAGGTATCTCCATGTAGCCTGGCTACTCTGGCCAATGAAGCTGTTGGTACCCATGACGTCAAGGACGCTCTGTGATCCCACTGTGTCCTCTGTCAAAGGCGCCAGCTACTGCCGCTGGCACCATCAAGTAAAACCACATCTGGATCTTTGCTGGTGCTGCTGCCACAGAGGATGGGAGATGGGTTTGGCCCCCTTCTCGTACCCTCCTCTCGCCAACCCCCCAAGCAAATTATTATCAGTTTAGTTCATTTCTGTGCCAAGATAGGGAGTCAGAGAACAATCTCTCCTGGTGGTTACTTTTCACTTCTTATCCTTATTCCTAAGCATTGTCTTGGGGCCTGGCCCGGGGCCCCCATCTGGAAAGTAGGCACTTTGTTATACATAGTTGCCCCCCACCTCCAGTGGCTGAGATGTTGTGACTGGGTCAAATTTTGGTCTCTTTGGTTGAGTGATTTCCCAAATGTTCCTCTCTCCTCTTCTAGTCGCAGATTGTGAGGGTCAGCTCTTGGGTGTGTATCCACGGCCTCATTGCACTCAGAGAAACTGATCAGAGTGTCTGTGGACAGTAAGACCTGGACAGGCATAGTTGAGAGGGGCAGACATAAGTGGAATCAGGTAAGAGTGGGGACAGGAGTTGTCCCTTCCTCCAAGGAAGAAAGCTTGAATGGAGGTGACTCTACATTCCTAATGGGGTAGGAAGAGGAAGAGCCTCCTGATAAAGGGAGGAGGATTCAGAAAGGAGTGTGAGAAAACAGAGGCTTGTATAACCAACTTCATAGAATTATTCGTGACCCCTGGATTATTATTCTTGTTAAAGATTTAAAATATATGAATAAAATATGTAGTGGGTAAAATCTCTAGAAAGAGCATGCCTATCAAATAAACAGCTGTTTCTGTGATGGTAGAACAGACTTTTGTTTTGTTCTCATATTTGGCTGCACCCATTATAGAGAATGATACCGTCTAGCACAGGGACCCATAAGGTCCTGCAAATTAGCCCATATTCTTTTGGTCTACATTTTAATGATGCCATAATTACCTTAATTAAGTTCTCTTTCTCTCCTCTCTACATGTTGTCTGTTATAAAAGTTCCATCAAAAGAGATTGTGTTTTGAGCAAAGGCGTGCCTAATCATTGCTTCTTTTGTTTAATGTCATTTTTTTAAAGTTGTAGGTCCTTATTTGTAAGAAAGCATAGTTTTCTTTATTTTATCTTATACTTTATGTAGTTTGAGTAAAATGAGAATGTTTTCTTATTCATCATGTGTTTTTTTTGGAAATAATGTCTAATGTTTTGATGCATTTATTTCTCCCCTGATGGACATGAGTCTGAGCAAACTCCAAGGGGCAGTAAGGACAGGGAAGCTTGGTGTGGTGTAGTCCATGGGGTCACAAAGAGTCAGACACGACTTAGCGACTGATCACAATCACGGAGGCCTTACACTTGTTTAGTAAACTGGTCTCTTAATAATAATCCTGCCTATCCTTTTGACTCAAGGGAGCCTCCTACCTGTTTCCAATACCCAGTTTACTGGATTTCTTACTGTTTAATTATGTTCCCATGTGGCCACTTCTACTATTTTCTTAAGCTTGTGAAATTTACTATGGAATTTTTTTTCCATCTTACCGATTTCTTGTCTCATGGTTAAACATTTTATTGATGTTTGCAATTACAGTGGCACAATGCTATAGTATCCTCAGGGCAATTTGTGCTTGCTCTTTCCCTAAATCTTTTCTAACCTTGTGATTTTTTTTTAAATTACAAATTTCAAGAAATTTCTGCCTTAATGTCAACCTAAACCAGGTGAAGTTGCTAATTGAAGAACAATACAGCTATATAAAAGGATTACCTTTTTTCCAGAGACACGTCTAAAGGAGTAAAAAATGACAAACTCAGCTGAGGCATAACTGAGAACATAATGTAAAGAGAGGAAAGCAGAGAATATTGCTAGTGAGGAATACCACATGTATAATGATGGAAATTATATAGGTTTTAAAAGGAAAAGAGATGGATTAAAATGTGTACAATAAAAGACACAGATGTGTATAACGGACTTTTGGACTCAGAGGGAGAGGGAGAGGGTGGGATGATTTGGGAGAAAGGCATTCTAACATGTATACTATCATGTAAGAATTGAGTTGCCAGTCTATGTCTGACACAGGATACAGCATGCTTGGGGCTAGTGCATGGGGATGACCCCATGTTATGGGGAGGGAGGTGGGAGGGGGGTGCATGTTTGGGAACACATGTAAGAATTAAAGATTTTAAAATTAAAAAAAAAAAGAAAAAAAAAGAAAACAAATGCCTCTTCTAAAAAAAAATAAAATGTGTACAATAGTAATAGAATTAATTTTTCTCTCATCATTAGAAGTAAGGGAGGGCAATAGCCCTCCATACAGTCTGTGAGGAAAGCTTCACTGAATTTCATGGCTATAAGACTGATGTCTTGATAGTTTTCCTGTTTCAAGTAGCTTGCCATGTTTGTCTGTTTCATAACAATCATAGCTGGCTGTTGGAAAGAACCCCAAGCAATCTTGTCTCTCAGGTTGGTGACAGTTTCATAGTTTATATTAATGATGGCGCTGAGGATGAATATATTTCAATAGCATTAAATCTCAATGAAAAGTTTTTAATGGGCTGAGTAGCTCAGAAAGCATTCCTAAGACCTCTGGTTAGTTTTGTTGACTTTTTACACATCAATTATTAATACTTGTAATGAAACAATAATGCGGTTATGCATTGGAAGAGCCCTTTTCACTACAGAGGACACCAAGTACTTTATGAGCTGCCAAGAGCCAATTTCTGCTCTTGATGCATATGTAGTTGTCTAGCATGAGCCAGCCGGAAGCATAAATATCATTTATGCCTCAATTTCAGACAAGGAGCCTTTGGCATTACCTTAAACACGTACTCAGAATCCAACACTACTTCCCACCTCCGGTACCACCTCCTGATTCCTAACCAACTTCACCTCCTCCCTCAATCATTTTAATGGATCTCTCTATTTGTTGTCCCTCTGGACTTTGTTCCTCAGCACCTGCTACAGTGATCCAGGCTGAAATGTCAGGGCATGCCTTGCTCATTGACTCTGAACATGTCAGTGGCTCCCCAACACATTCAGGGTAAAAGCCAAAGTCCTTACAGTGGCCGACAGCGTCCTGAGGATCTGGCCTCTCTTTATGGCTCTGATCTTATCACCTTCAGCTCTTCCCTTGTTGCTTGGCTTTGGCCACACTCACTTTGCTCCTGGCTGATCCCTGGACACATTTCTTCTGTTGCCCAAGGGCTGTGGCTCCCTCTGCCTGGAATGCTCTTTGCCCAGAGAGCTGTTACCTCTCTCCTTCACTTCTATCAGGAGCATGTTAATTAGGGTTCTGTTTGCAACTACAGCAAAGAAACCTTCAATTTACAGTGCCTTTACCAAAGCAGAAGTCCTGAAACATCTGAAAATGGTGCCTGGATGGCAGGTGACTTTCCTGTAAGCGGCAACTCTGGGGTGTGGGCTCCTTCCCTGTGTGACTCTACGGTCTCTTTGGCCAGGCCCCCGAGGCCTCTGTTTCTCCATAGTGGAAGGAAAATCTGACAGCGGACATGGCAAACATCACCAGTATTCAGCTTCTCTTGAGAGAACAGTTAGTGACGGGGCCACACTGGATTCAAGGGGAGCTGCGATGATAATCGCTGGCTCTGTAGCATGTCCCAGCAAGACTCTAACACAGTGAACATGGAGTAAGGACTCCTGGGGCAGCTAGATGTTTCTGCCACAGACCACCCTCCGGCCACCAAAGATCTGTGTTACCTTCTCTCTATTTGAGCCCCATTGGGCTCAAAAACAGGCCTCCCAGGTAGCTTACTGGGTAAAGAATCTAACTGCAGCACAGAAGACCCAGGAGTCATGGGTTCAATCCCCAGGTCAGGGAGATCACCTGGAGGAGGGCATGGCAACCTGCTCCAGTATTCTTGCCTGGAGAATCCATGCATGGACAAAGGAGTCTGGCGGGCTACAGTCCATAGGATTGCAAAGAGTTGGATGTGACTGAGCATACACACATGCACACGTAGGCTCAAAAATGCATTTTTGAAATGAATTTTACCCATTTATAATAGCAATAATCACATCTTGGATAAACTTGCTTGGCTATGATACTGCCACTACACAAAGCTAAAATATATGTGTTGTGTACGAAAGTGAAAGAAAGTGAAGTCACTCAGTCATGTCTGACTCTCTGTGACCCCGTGGACAGTAGCCTACCAGGATCCTCTGTCCATGGGATTCTCCAGGCAAGAATACTGGAGTGGGATGCCATTCCCTTCTTCAGGGGATCTTCCTGAACTAGGAATCGAACTCAGGTCTCCCATGTTGCAGGCAGATGCTTTACCCTCTGAGCTACCCGGGAAAGGGATAATACGTATATTAGTGTAGCTACTAGAAAATTAAAAATAACGTATATGTCTCATTTCTCTTGGACAGCCCTGTTCTAAAGCTTTAGAATCTTGTGTATCAGTTGGCAGAGAGGGAAAGAGACAGTGGAGGAGCCACTCCAGATTCATAAAATCTCAGCTTAGAGGTGAGACAAAGCTCACTTCCTCAAATTCCACTGATGAGAATTAGTTACATGGCTGTGTCCGGTTTTGAGAGGACCTGGAAAATGTCATCCTGGCTCAGAGATCACCTCGTACAACAGTTTTACTCTAATACAGAGAATGCAAATGCTTGTGGACAGCCAGCCCTCTGTGACACAGGGTCTTTGCTCAGACATTGCCTCCTTGATGAAGTCTTCCCTGACCACGATAACCACCTACATGCCACCCCCAGCATTCCCTATCTTTCTTCCCTGTTTTTATTTTTCTCTGGAACATTTCACATATGGACATGTCATATATTTTGTTTCTTTTTCATTTTCTTCCTTTCTCACTATGTGTCAACTTCCGGAAATAATTAAAAAACTTTGATGTGGCAAAATACATACAACATAAAATTTATTATCTTAACCATTTTAAGTAAACCCATTCAGTGGTTATTAAGAACATTCATATTTTTATGCTACCACCGCTACCACCTATATCCAGAACTCTAAATCTTGCAAAACTGAAACTCTATACCCATTAAACGATAGCTTCCCGTTCCCCTCTTCTTTTGTCTCTTGGCAACCACTGTTCTACTTTCTGTCTCTATGATTTTGACTACTGTAAGTTTCTCATATAAGTGGAATCATACAACATTTGTCTTTTTGTGATTGACATATTTTATGGAGCAAAGTGTCCTTAAGGTTCATCCATATTGAGGCACATGTCAGAATTTTCTATGTTTTTAAGGCTAAATAATATTCCAATACATGCATATATCACATTTTGCTTATTCAGTTATCTATGGGAGCGACTGGGGGCAAGAGAAGAAGGAGACGACCGAGGATGAGATGGCTGGATGGCATCACTGACTCGATGGACACGAGTCTGAGTGAACTCCGGGAGTTGGTGATGGACAGGGAGGCCTGGCGTGCTGCAATTCATGGGGTCGCAAAGAGTCGGACACGACTGAGTGACTGAACTGAACTGAACTGATGGTCTGAAAGAATTTTAATTTTCAGTTCATCTCCGACTCTTTGCGACCGCATGAATCGCAGCATGCCAGGCCTCCCTGTCCATCACCAGCTCCAGAGTTCACCCAAACTCGTGTCTATCGAGTCAGTGATGCCATCCAGCCATCTCATCCTCTGTTGTCCCCTTCTCCTCCTGCCCTCAATCCCTCCCAGCATCAAAGACTTTTCCAATGAGTCAACTCTTCGCATGAGGTGGCCAAAATATTGGAGTTTCAGCTTTAGCATCAGTCCTTCCAATGTACACCCAGGGCTGATCTCCTTTAGGATGGACTGCTTGTATCTCCTTGCAGTCCAGGGGACTCTCAAGAGTCTTCTCCAACACCGCAGTTCAAAAGCATCAATCCTTTGGCACTCAGCTTTCTTCACAGTCCAACTCTTGCATCCATACATGACCACTGGAAAAAACACAGCCTTGACTAGACGGACCTTTGTTGGCAAAGTAATGTCTCTGCTTTCGAATATGCTATCTAGATTGGTCATAACTTTTCTTCCAAGGAGTAAGCATCTTTTAATTTCATGGCTGCAATCACCATCTGCCGTGGTTTTGGAGCCCAGAAAAATAGTCTGACACTGTTTCCACTGTTTCCCCATCTATTTGCCGTGAAGTGATGGGACCAGAAGCTATGATCTTAGTTCTCTGAATGTTGAGCTTTAAGCCAACTTTTTCACTCTCCTCTTTCACTTTCATCAAGAAGCTCTTTAGTTCCTCTTCACTTTCTGCCATAAGGGTGGTGTCATCTGCATATCTGAGGTTCTTGATATTTATCCCGGCGATCTTGATTCCAGCTTATGCTTCTTCCAGCCCAGCATTTTAATTTTAGCTATTGTGAATAATGCTTCTATGACTATTAGTATATATATATATCCCTGAGGTCCTAAATAACCCACAGAGATGCTGATTTCAATCCATTTGAATCTGTACCCAAAAGTGGAATTGCTTTATTATATGATAGTTCTATTTTGAACGTTTTGAGGAACGTCCATACTCTTTTTCACAGTGACTGCACCATTTTACATTCTCAGCAATGCTCAAGGTTCCATTTTTCCACCTCCTAGACAACATTTGTTATTCCTGTTTTTATTTTAAATTTTATATTCGCCATCCCAATGTGTGTGAGGTGGTATCTCACTGTGATTTTGATTTGCATTTCTCTAATGCTTAGTTATATCGAACATCTTTTCATGTGTTTTTGGCCATTTGTATGTCTTCTTTGGAAAAATGTTTACTAATGTCTGGAGATATTCATTTTCTTCTGTGGATTCAGTGCTATGTTACTAGTACGTGGAACTGTGCTGCCCTATTCCAGATACTGAAGGGTTGTATGCTGACCAAATTAATGATTGAACCTTACTGGCCTGCTAGGCCATAGGTAACAATCTAGGTACTTGAGATGACATAGTTCAGAACCCATTAGTACTGTCAAGATAAATGATATATTCTGTTTGTAGATACGATCAGACTAGCATTAGACATAGTGGTGATATCAACCTAACATCAGAGATTTTTAACTTGAGCAGAAATTTGCTATCCTGGTGTTTTGTTTTCTCAGCACCTATTGATTTTTTCTTTGTTAATTTTTATTTTTTTATTAGTGGCTAAAAAAATCTAGATATGTTTATATATTTTTAATCAAGATTTTATTTTTTCTTCTGTTTTTTAAGTCATATACCCTACTTGTATTCTTTATTTAATTTGTATCATATCAGCATACCAGTAATAGTAACTATAATGATGAAAATACATAATTTATGGGATTAAAAAGAAGACAAATTAATTCTGGATAACAAATCTATGTAAGCCAGGAGGGAGGTTATCAGTTAAGTTTCTAAACCCGTTGAATTATTTGGAGGGAGTTAAAATATTAACTATAGACTTTGTTAGTTATTATGAATGCATAATATTATTTTAAAGATAATTAGTAAAGAGTAGACAGAGAATCCATAATCTTCAACCAGCAGAAGGAAAAAAATCAAATAGAAAGCAAGTCACAATTCCGCATGTAGATGTATACCAAAAATAGTTGAAAGCCAAGACTTGAGCAGATTTTTGCACACAAATTTTTACTGCATAGTTATTTAGAATATACAAAAGGTAGAAACAACCTAAATGTTCTTCAACAAGTGGATGGATAAGCAAATTACGGTACATACATACAATGGGATATTATTCAACCGTAAAAGGCATGAAGTTCCACTATGTGCTACAACTTGAATGAATCTTGGCATTTTTACACTATGTGAAATAAGCCAGATACAAAAGGACAAGGATTATATGAGTGCATTTGTGTGAAATATCAAACATAGGTAAATTCATAGAGACAGAAGTAGATTAATGTTACCAGGGGCTGGGGAATGCGAAGAATGAGCGACTTATTGTTCAATTGTTATAGAATTCGTTTGGGCTGATGAAAAAGTTTCGGAAATAGATAGTGGTATTGGTTGTACAGGGGCTGCTCTGGTAGCTCAGTGGATAAAGAATTTGCTTGCAATGCAGGAGACCCTGGTTTGATTCCTGGGTCAGGAAGTTCCCCTGGAGAAGGGATAGGCAACCCACTCCAGTATTCTTGGGCTTCTCTGGTGGCTTGGATGGTAAAGAATCTGCCTGCAATGTGGGAGACCTGGGTTTGATCCTTGGGTTGGGAAGATCCCCTGGAGGAGGGCATGGCAACCCTCTCCAGTATTCTTGCCTGGAGAATCCCCAGAGAGAGGAGAGCCTGGCTGGCTACAGTCCATGGGGTCACAAAGAGTTGGACTTGACTGAGCGACTTTCACTTTCACTTTCAATTAATAATCTAAAAAAACCCCTGGGAAACTAGAAATAGAACACTTCTTCAGTCTAATAAAGGGAGTCTGAAGAACCTGCAATTAATATCATATTTAGTAGTGAAATGGAACAGGCAGGAGTACATGCTTTCACTGCTTTTATTCAACATTTTCCTGGAGATCATAGCTGTTCGAACAGGCAAGAAAAACCAATAACAGGTATATAGATTGGAAGGAAAGATGTAAAGCTTTTTATTTGTGGAAGATATGGTAGTATATGTAAAAAACCCCAATGAATCTGTGAAAAAACTGCTAGAGCTAGTAAGTGAATTTAGCCAGATAAGTTCAATATGCAAAACTTTATTGAAGCTTTTAATACTAACAACAAACCATTGGAAAATCAAGTTAAAACACATACTATTTTATAGCATAAAAATAAAATACCTTAAAGTAAATTTAGCAAAATATATTGAATAGCTGCATATAGAACATTACCATATATTGCTGAAGAAAATTAAAACAGATCTGAACAAATAGGAATGCACATATTAGGTTCATGGATTGAAGGCATCAATGCTATTAAAATTTCATAATTCCCTGACTTGTTCTATTGATTTAGCATAATATCCCTTGTGCTCAGTCATGTCCAACTACCACCCCATTGACTAGCCCGCCAGGCTCCTCTGTCCATGGGATTTTCCAGGCAGGTTTACTGGAGTGAGTTGCTATATCCTACTCCAGAGAATCTTCCTGACCCAGGGATTGAACCTCTGTCTCCTGTGTTTTCCGCATTGGCAGGTGGATTCTTTACCACTGAGCCACCTGGGAAGCCACTGATTTAACATAGTCTCAGTCAAAATTCCTATAGCCTTTCTTTCATAGATATTGGCAAATTTATATGGAAATACAGAAGATCAAGAATATTTAATACAATTTGAAAAATAAGAATCAAGTTAGAAAACTTATGCTAATTTCAAGGTGTCATAAAGTTACAGGAGTTAAGGTAATGAATTTTAGCATAAGTGTAGACATACAGATCAATGGAATAGAATAGTGAGTCCAGAAAAAAAATGTACACATTAATGGATTTTTGATAAGATTTCAAGGTAATTCAGAGAATCAAAAAGTAATATTCTGATAAAGTATGTTGAGATAACTGGATATCCACCTGGAAAAAATGACCCAGCATGTACTTCACACTCTACACAAAGATCATCTTGAAATGGATCACAGACCTAAATGCAAAAGCCAAAACTGTAAGACTTTAGAGCAAAGTCTAAGGGACCATCTATGTAACTTTGGGGTAGACTATAGTTTTATAGATAAAACAAATTTAAAATCTTTACAAAGGATAAATTAGACTTCATCAAAATTAAAACCTTTTGTTCTTTAAGATGAGAGGAAAAGGAAATGAGAGGTGTGCCACAGACCAAAAGAAATTATTCTCCTTACATATGTATTAAAAAGTGCTTTCATCCGTTTTCTGAAATTTTTTTGGCATCCAGAATACATAAAGAATTCTCACAATGCAAAAATCGGAAAATAATCAACCCAATAATAAGTGAGCAAAATATTTGAACAGATACTTGGCAAATAAAGAAATACAAAGGGCCAAAAAACACATAAAAAGATGCTCAGCATTATTAGTTAGCAGAATAATGCAGACTGAAACAGTGATATACCACTAGTGACCCCCTAGAATGCTTAAAAAAATGAAAAAGTTTAATAATATCAAGTGTGGGCAAAGACGTGGAGCATCTGTAACTCATACCTTGCTGGAAGGAAGATAAAACGGTACACATACTTTGGAAAACAGTGTTGTAGTTTAAGTTAAACATGCAGTTATATTATCCAGCAATTCCACGTGTGAACATTACCTGAGATAAATGAAAATATATGTCAACACAAAGCCTTAATCATGAGCTCAAAGCAACTTTTTTTCATAATAGCAGCGAACTGGAAATAACTCCAAGGTCCATCAAGAAGGGAATGAATACGCAAACTGCAAGATAGCCGTAAGCAAAATATTGCTCAGTGATAAAGAGAAAGGAACACAGCATGGAAGAATCTCAGAAATACTACCTGCAGGAAAGAAGCCAAAGAAGAGGACATTCTGTGTGATTCTGTTTACTTGATATTCTAGAAAATGTAAAATGTATTCCCTGGTGATTCAGTGGTTAAGACAACACACTTCCAATGCAGGGGCTTGGGTTCCATCCGTGGTCAGGAAACTAAGATCCTATATGCCCTGTGTTGCAGCCAAAACAGAAAAAAAGTAACCTACTGGGACAGAGAGCAAATAAGTGTTTCCCTAGAACTGGGAGTGAGATGGGGTTGACCGTAAAGAACCACAACAATTTTGGATGAGGAACTGTTCTATATCTGGGTTATGATGGTGGTTACAAATTGTGGTAGTTATAAATGGTCAAAACTTTTAATGGAGTACTTAAAATAAATGTAGTTTATCATGTAAATTATGCTTCAATAAACTTGATTAAAAAGATAGATAGCAAATAAATCAATGTCAGATCTCATCTTAGTTTAACATGGCTGTTCTGTACCACCGGTGGAGTATATTTCTGGAAACAGCTTCTAATTTGGGTGCTACAGACAGGAAGGTTTTGAAATTACTGGCAGAGCTGCTCTGTTCCAGAAGTTTCTCTGATTGCTCTTTTCATTGACATCTGTTCTTATTTCAGTGAGTGTAATAGCTCCCAAATTATCTGATGACATTAATTGGAATTTTATAATAGTTCTCTCCAGCCTCTGATTTACCTCCATTTCCTCTGTGGCCATAAAGTTAAGTACAAAAAGTAGAACACTAACTGGTGAAATTTTTGTTTTCCCTTTTTTTCCGCTCTCCTGCTATCTAAGACCTGGCTTTGAGATTAATGGTGAAGGATTTCCATATTGTCTTAGATAATATCTTGACTTGGAATGTAATAATTGTTTCTAGAGTCAAATTATAAACCAAATATAAAGTTTTAGAAGAACTAGAGGACACTAGAAAGCTAGAAAAGCAATTGTCCTATCACTGCATTATTATCTTTCAGAATTAATGATGATTTTTACATGTTTATGGGCTTCTCTTGTAGCTCACTCAGTAAAGAATCTGCCCTGCAGTGCAGGAGACCAGGGTTCGATCCCTGGGTTGGGAAGATCCCCTGGAGAAAGAAATGGCAACCCACTCCAGTATCCTTGCCTGGAAAATCTCATGGACAGAGGAGCCTGGAGGGCTGCAGTCCATGGGGTCGCAAAGAGTCGGGCACGACTGAGTGACTAACACTTACACTTACTTACATGTTTATATGAACTGCTCTGGTTCTGACTTTTTCTTTTATTCTCCATCATTTCACAAATCATGTCTTTCTAAAAGGGGCTTCCTTGGTGGCTCAGACAGTGAAGAATCTACCTGCAAATCAGGATACCCGGATTTGATCCCTGGGTTGGGAAGATCCCCTGGAGAAGGAAATGACAACCCATTCCAGTATCCTTGCCTGGAGAATTCCATGGACAGAGGAGCCTAGAGGGCTACAGTCCAGAGGGTTACAAAGAGTTGGACATGACTTAAAGATCCTGCCAAAATTAATCATGAGATTATTTTCTTCCATTTAAGTTTACTTACATTCTGTTAAATAGGGGAACATTTTTAGTTTTCACATTTCATTTCAGTTCTGCTGAGAATTATCAAGTCCCTGCTATTTGCAGTGTGCTGATCCTGGAACTCGGAGAAGGCAATGGCAACCCACTCCAGTACTCTTGCCTGGAAAATCCCGTGGACAGAGTAGCCTGGAAGGCTGCAGTCCATGGGGTCGCTGAGGGTCGGACATGACTGAGTGACTTCACTTTCACTTTTCATTTTCCTGCATTGGAGAAGGAAATGGCAACCCACTCCAGTGTTCTTGCCTGGAGAATCCCAGGGACGGGGGCTGCCGTTTATGGGGTTGCACAGAGTCGGACACGACTGAAGTGACTTAGCAGTAGCAGTAGATCCTGGAACTGGGAAAATAAAAGTGATAACTGGACCTGTCCTCACAGTGAGAGAGACACATACAGAAGTAGTTTGATAAAATGCAGTTCCCTGTCATAGAAGTGCGTTTAAAAGGCTGGGAGAACCAGTGGAAAGAACAATTGATTCTGCCTTTTGAGACAGTATTAGACAGAACAAGTTGCTGTCAAAGGCTGAATTATCTAGATGTGGAAGCAAACGAAGAGCTGCTTAGAGGAAGGTGGTGTAAGAAAAGAATCAGGGTGTTTTTCCTCCCATTGTTGGGGAAAGTGGAATCAAGGAGTAAGTTATTCTGATGAACTTTCTGTGATATTTCAAACGGCTGTCTAACTTTTCACGAATATTTCACAGACATTTCATCAAGTTCAATCCTCCAAACTGACTACACCGAAGAATGGAGGCAAGAGGATTACATAGCCAGTGGGGTGAGCTTTCCGAACCTCTGAGATAAAGGCACGTGGATGTGTCACTGGTATAACTGTCAGTCATCATGGACACATTCATGGGAAAAATGTAGTCTTGGATTTTGAACACCTAGACAGTAATTTAAAGCACTGTTGAAATCCTAATAAAAGCAAACATTTTATCTTATAGGGAAAGGGAAAAGAGTACACACAAGATGAATGTTAATAGACACAGTATAAGTAACATCCCTGGTATTAAGTCTACTCTTTTCTTCAATACTCAATGGACCTCTGTACTCTTCCTTCTCAAAGAAGAAGAAGTTCATGGTCCTTTGTGAAGGATGATTTACATTCAGAATGCTAATATATATTAGT
This sequence comes from Capra hircus, assembly GCF_001704415.2. Taxonomy (NCBI): domain Eukaryota; kingdom Metazoa; phylum Chordata; class Mammalia; order Artiodactyla; family Bovidae; genus Capra; species Capra hircus. The sequence goes on from NC_030812.1 coordinate 6,284,861, forward strand.
ATAAGGAGTGTATGCTAAAATACTCAGTATAAGGGTAGCACCAGACTGGGCCAGCCCTTCCATACCTGACTATATACCTAAAAGGACAAGCCACATCCTAATGTAGTATCTTAGAACCACAACAGTTTATTATTTCTTAGCTTTGGTTTGCATTCAGGCTGGGCACACCTGCACTTTTCCTCTGCTTCCTTTGAACATATTTGAGGTAATTCATGCGACTGAATCCAGCTAGGAGCTCAACTCAAGGAGGAGGCCTTTTGTCTCAGGGCCACTTTCCAGCATCATTCAGTGTTTAGCTTGGACCTCCTTACATCACAGTGGCTGGTGCATCTTTCCATCCAACCTTTGTTTCATCCCTCCAGCCACTCCCTAAACTGTAAAGACACATTTTTCATGAGACATGCTCGTTTCTTAAGTTCTCTCTTGCCCCCCTGCGTACCTTCTGCTTTTTGAAGTCCCTCCCATCCTATAATGTCCGTCTCTACTACCACTTTAGTGATGAAACCCATATGACAATTTTCTTTTCCACTTGCTGTATCCATACCTTCTTTTTTAAAAAAAAAATAATTTTATGCATATATTTTTGGCTCTGCTGGGTCTTTGCTGCTGCAGGGCTTTTCTTTGGCTGTGACGAGTGGGGGTTACTCTCTGGTTGCAACGCCTGGGCTTATCCTTCCAGTGGTTTCTCTTGTTGCAGAGCAGGGGCTCTCGGGTACTTGGACTTCAGTGGTCGTGGTGTGTGGCCTTAGTAGGTGGAGATCCCAGGCTCAGTCGTTGTGGCACACGGGCTTAGCTGCTCGTGGCATGTGGGCTCTCCTCAGATCAGGGATTGAGCCTGTGTCCCTGGCATTGGCAGGTGGATTCTTTACCACAGAGCCGCCAGGGAAGCCCTCCGTACCTTCTGATGACATCACACCGGCTGTTTCCAAGTTCTCACAGAATGCTGTCTGTTGTTCTTTCTTGTGTTTTGACTTCCCTGGTGGCTCAGACGGTAAAGCATCTGCCTACAATGCAGGAGACCCAGGTTCGATCCCTGGGTCGGGAAGATCCCCAGGAGTAGAAAATGGCAACCCACTCCAGTATTCTTGCCTGGAAAATCCCATGGATGGAGGAGCCTGGTTGGCTACTGTCCATGGGGTTGCAAAGAGTCGGACACGACTAAGCGGCTTCACTTCAGTTCAGCTGTTCAGTTGATCTGAGAAAAGCTTGTCCCGCCCATGGGAACTTATTCCACGGACCTACCTTTGTAAGGTCCTGAGGACGCCTCTCTTCAGACCTGTGTCCTAGTTAGATGGCTCAACTCTCATAAGAGCATATTAACTCTCTCCATTTTGACTGACCGGTGAAACATATGAAATTGAGCACTGTAAAATAATCCGTACTCCAAGTTCTTGTCAGAAGCTTTAACCTAGAAATATCTGCTGCCCAGTACCTATCAAAAGCTCAGCTGTGAAAATTAATATATATGGAGAATTGCCTGAAGGATATGTAGTCCATCTGTTCTCTAGACACACTCAATTTTCTTCCTGGATTAACCAAACCAAGAGAGAGCTATAGATTAGAATACTGTTGATTTTGTTCTCCAGAGAATTGCTTGTAGGCAATTGCCCTTGGCATTATGCCATTGGCTTTCATTTTGATGGACATTAGAAGAAAAATCTTTTTCAATTTTTGGCAATACATCGGTGAATCTAGATGAAATAAGTGGCTTTCTAATAACAATATAAATTATCAAAATTGACTCAAGCAGAGTTCAGAAAATCCATATAGACTGGTGACCGTGGACAGAGTTGGAAAAGGTTGCCAAAGATTTATTCCCCAAAAGTTCAGTTCAGTTCATTTACTCAGTCATGTCCGACTCTTTGCAACCCCATAGACTGCAGAACACCAGGCTTCCCTGTCCATCACCAACTCCTGGAGCTTGCTCAAACTCATGTCCATCAGTTGGTGATGCTATCCAACCATCTCATCCTCTCTCATCCCCTTCTCCTCCTGCCTTCAATCTTTCCTAGCATCAGGGTCTTTTTGAACCAGTTCTTCACATCAGGTGGACAAAATATTCCCCAAAAAGCTGAGGCCATTTTGTGTGTGTGTGGGGGGGAGGGTTGTATATCTACTGTGTTTATTTGCCTAAGAATTCTGTCTCTGCTTGTTATCTTTCTCTCTCTTCTTTTTCTTTTATCAATCAGTAACACTCCTTGCTTTAGGGGGATTGCACCTCTGTCCCTCAGTTATATGATATTCTGATAGTGAGATATTGGGGTACACTGATTGCTGGCCACAGAAGTAAACAAATCATGCTGGCCCACATTGGAGTATGAGCATGTGTGTGTACTCAGTTGCTTCAGTTCTGTCCCCCTCTTTGTGACCCCATGGACTTAGCCTACCAGGCTCCTCTGTCCATGGGATTCTCCAGGCAAGAATACTGGAGGGGTTACCATGCCCTCCTCCAGGGGATGTTTCCTGGAGGAAACATCAGGGACTGAACCCGTGTCTCCTGTATCTCCTGCATTGCAGGTGGGTTCTTTACTGCTGAGCCACTGCAGAAGCCCATATTTGCATATACTGCTGCTAAGTCACTTCAGTCGTGTCCGACTCTGTGCGACCCCATAGACGGCAGCCCACCAGGCTCCCCCGTCCCTGGGATTCTCCAGGCAAGAACATTGGAGTGGGTTGCCATTTCCTTCTCCAGTGCATGAAAGTGAAAAGTGAAAGTGAAGTCGTTCAGTCGTGTCTAACTCTTGGCGACCCCATGGACTGCAGCCTACCAGGCTACTCCATCTATGGGATTTTCCAGGCAAGAGTACTGGGGTGAGATATCCTTGTATAAAAGTATCCAAGGTGGGCACATGACCTAGATAGAGTTAATCAGAGGCTTTCCCACTAGCTTTGTATTCACATCTGTGGAGAAAGTTCTCTTCTTCCTGGTTGCTAAATGGTGATGATGTAAGCCTATAACTGCCTGGGGTTGCAGCAACTCCCTCCCATATATATTAAGCCCATCCGCAGCGAAAGGTAAGAAAGAGAAGGAGAGAAAGGGATATTGCAGGGCCAAGGTGACCCAGGACAGACAGAAACCCAGTCAGAATCTCTTTGACTGAGAGATGGAGCCTGGGAGAGACAGGCGTACATGCAGACATAGAACTCAGATGCAGACATGAAAAGAAAAGAGAAAGAAAAGAGAAGGCTTCCAGCATTGAGTCCCTGGCGCTACTCCTGACCTTCCTATATATGAAGCAATACATTTCTTTCTTTCTCTCCCTGCCTTCTTTTTTCCTTTCTTTTCTTTGTAGTTTAATTGAGGAATCTTTCATTTGTTAGTGGAATGCTTCTGATCAAAATGATTTCAGACTAAAAGGTGAACTTAAAAAATTAATTAAGGCACAGATCATCCTTTTGTTTCTTTTCTTCTTCAAAAGCTTAGGGAAAAAGAACTCACAATATTTGTCTGCCCATTCTTTAAGACTAGCATAACTCTGAGATATGAAAAATTTTAGCACAAAAATAATGAATATACATGAACACAGATGTATGTATCCTGAATGTGTCCTAGAAAGCATTTATCTCCACGTCCTCACAGGATGACTCTGGCCCTGCACCTTTCAGTGCGAGCTCATCCTTTTGCTGGGTTTTCTCCAGTCACATTGTACCTGTCAGGGTCCTCCAGGTTTTGCTAACAAAAGACTCCAAATCCTTAGTGGTTCAAAACAATGAAAGTTTATTCTCGCTTACTCAACTCAGGGTCAGCTGGGGATTTCCTCACACAGGGATACAGGCTTTCAGAATATCAATCATTTGGAAAATTATTTAGTGGGTAATCATATTCTTGGCTCTTCAAGCATTGTTCCAGAGATTATATATATATATAATTTCTGCTCATATATCTTTGGCCAAGGCAAGTTAAAAGTTGCCTCTAACTTTTAGAGGTCAAGAAGAATCCTACCTTCATCTTGGAAGTGGAAAGGACTGGAATATTTACTAATAGTCCTAATAATTACCAGAGAACTCCTTGCTGGTCACCGAGTATTGGGTTCATGCTCCTTTTCACATTCACAGCACAGTTGTCCCCTCTCCAAAGGACACTACGCAAAATTTCTATACTCTAAGAAAACCAGACTTAAAGTCCAGGATCACTGGATGGTGTGTGATAGTCTGTTTATCAGCAGGGAGATGATGGTAATAGACCGTCTCTATCAAGCCTGGGTATGGCTTCTTTTGATCTGAAGACTTATGAACTAAAATTTTATCTGCCCCTCACACACTCAATATGCACACAGATTAGGTAATGTGAAAAGAGCCCCTTTGCTGGAAGTGAGTATTAACCTTTGACCAAATCCTAACTTGGCTCCTTGAACATCTATTATTCATTGCTCCTAGATTCTACTTCTCAGAGATTCTTCCTTTTCCACTATTCTCTTTGGTCATATCTGAAGTAGGCATCAGGAACTATGTTCTTTATTGGGGAAGGCAGGTTTAATGGTCCACTTCTTCTTCAATAGAAGATGGGGACCCATGGTTGTCTTAAGTCTAGGATCATTTTTAATCATTGACGTTATAATCAGTTTTAGTCCAGGTTGATAGAATTTTGCAGTACAAATCACTCAAAAACATTTGTGACTACTTTCCTATCTGATTTCAGTCACTTCCATGTACCAATAGGGGCACCCACAATTCTCTTCTGGACATAATTTCCATTTTTCTGTATGTCTTTGTTTTCTCTACCTTGTACCAAATGATTTCTTACTGTATAAAGTCAATTTTCACCTATTCGTGTGCAAACAATATTTTTTTCACTGTCTACCTCCCAGTCCTTAATCCAGTGCCAAATATTTTAGTGTTGTTTTTTTAAACGCTCCACTAGAAGCTATCAGTTTCCATATCAGTTAGACTGGATTATGTTACAGTAATGATCTGCAAATTTTAGTGGTCCAAGTTGACAAAAACTCATTTCCTACTCTCACTGTGTCTATCACAGGTTGACTGTGGGTTCTGTTACATATAGTCCTTATTCAGGGACATGGGCTGTCAGAGAATCCATCATCTGAAACAAGAACATAAAACGGAAAAAAGGAATGTGGAAAACCATGGCAACAAGAGCTTTCTGTCTGGAAATGATCCATGCCAATTCCTCTCACATTTATTGGTCAGTGCAAGTCACAACTAATTTTAAGAGATTAAAAAATTAGCTTGTACCACACCTCTGGAAGAACAGAGGAGTGTAATATCTGTGAACCCATTTAATAAATAAGACGCACACATTACAAGTTTAATGACCTTTGTGGACTTTACCAAAAATTTGTGGGGGCCAGAGAAAGAATTATATCACATGATATTTAGAATCTTTTAGAAAACTCTCTATCTGAAATCTCTCTTTCTCATTCTTTTTTCATGGTGTCAGTAATGTCTTATTTTTCTCTCCTTCATTCCTCATGCCATACTCAGCCTCACAGGCTCCATTCTACCCCTGCCATTTTTTTCTGTTTTGGACATAAAATTCCATACTCCGTCATTATGGAGGGAAAATTCCATTATCCTTGTTATTTTCACATTCCCTCAAGGACCTATATCCTATCCTATGAGGCTTGTAAAGCATTTCATCTCAGCAAATATAGTGCTTTCTCTAAGATTCCTGGTGAGTGCAATTTTCTCCATCTTTCTACATTAATAATATATTAGCAAGTCAAATCTAGCATTACCAAGTAGATGTTGTTCCAGAAATAAAAGGTGGCTTAATATCAGTATTTCTAGTATTTCAATATCTTATATTAATAGATTACAAGAGAATACCTATATGACCATCTGAATATGCTCTGTCCAATGTGGCAGAGCCTAGTCATGCATAGCTATTCCAATGGAAGTTTGAATAATAGAAGGTAAATTATTAAAACTTCTGTTCCTTATTGGACATATTTCAAGTGCTCAATAGTCACATATGGCTTGTGGCTATGGAATTAACACAGATAATGAACATTTCCATCACTGTGGAAACCTCTGTTGGGCAGTGTTGATCTAAATAAAGAGTCATTTGACAAGCGTATTAGACATTTCTGATTTCAAATTTTTTGTAAATTAGAGTTTAAAGGAAACTTTATTAAATTGACAAATAGTATATGCAAAAGTAGGAAGTCAAGAAACACCTGGAGTAACAGGCAAATTTGGCCGTGGAATATGGAATGAAGCAGGGCAAAGGCTAATAGAGTTTTGCCAAGAGAACGCCCTGGTCATAACAAATACCCTCTTCCAACAACATAAGAGAAGACTCTACACATGGACATCACCAGATGGTCAACACCAAAATCAGATTGATTATATTCTTTGCAGCCAAAGATGGAGAAGCTCTATACAGTCAGCAAAAACAAGACCAGGAGCTGACTGTGGCTAAGATCATGAACTCCTTATTGCCAAAATCAGACTTAAATTGAAGAAAGTAGGGAAAACCACTAGACTGTCCAGGTATGACCTAAATCAAATCCCTTATGATTATACAGTGGAAGTGAGAAACAGATTTAAGGGACTAGATCTGATAGATAAGAGTGCCTGATGAATTATGGATGGAGGTTTGTGATATTGTACAGGAGACAGGGATCAAGACCATCCCCATGGAAAAGAAATTCAAAAAAGCAAAATGGCTGTCTGGGGAGGCCTTACAAATAGCTGAGAAAAGAAGAGAGGCGAAAAGCAAAGGAAGAAAGGAAAGATATAAGCATCTGAGTGCAGAGTTCCAAAGAATAGCAAGAAGAGATAAGAAAGCCTTCCTCAGCGATCAATACAAAGAAATAGAGGAAAATGACAGAATGGGCAAGACTAGAGATCTCTTCAAGAAAATTAGAGATACCAAGGGAACATTTCATGAAAAGATGGGCTTGATAAAGGACAGAAATGGTATGGACCTAACAGAAGCAGAAGCTATTAACAAGAGGTGGCAAGAATACACGGAAGAACTGCACAAAAAAGATCTTCACAACCAAGATAATCACGATGGTGTGATCACTCATCTAGAGCCAGACATCCTGGAATGTGAAGTCAAGTGAGCCTTAGAAAGCATCACTATGAACAAAGCTAGTGGAAGTGATGGAATTCCAGTTGAGCTGTTTCAAATCCTGAAAGATGATGCTGTGAAAGTGCTGCACTCAATATGCCAGCAAATTTGGAAAACTCAGCAGTGGCCACAGGACTGGAAAAGGTCAGTTTTCATTCCAATTCCAAACAAAGGCAATGCCAAAGAATGCCCAAACTACCACACAATTGCACTCATCTCACATGCTAGTAAAGTAATGCTCAAAATTCTCCAAGCCAGGCTTTAGCAATACGTGAACCGTGAACTTCCTGATGTTCAAGCTGGTTTTAGAAAAGGCAGAGGAACCAGAGATCAAATTGCCAACATCTGCTAGATCATGGAAAAAGCAATAGAGTTCCAGAAAAACATCTATTTCTGCTTTATTGACTATGCCAAAGCCTTTGACTGTGTGGATCACAATACACTGTGGAAAATTCTGAAAGTGATGGGAATACCAGACCACCTGACCTGCCTCTTAAGAAACCTATATGCAGGTCAGGAAGCAACAGTTAGAACTGGACATGGAACAACAAACTGGTTCCAAATAGGAAAAGGAGTACGTCAAGGCGGTATATTGTCACCTTGCTTATTTAACTTCTATGCAGAGTACATCATGAGAAACCCTGGGCTGGAAGAAACACAAGCTGGAATCAAGATTGCTGGGAGAAATATCAATAACCTCAGATATGCAGATGACACCACCGTTATGGCAGGAAGTGAAGAGGAACTCAAAAGCCTCTTGATGAAAGTGAAAGAGTAGAGTGAAAAAGTTGGCTTAAAGCTCAACATTCAGAAAACGAAGATCATGGCATCTGGTCCCATCACTTCATGGGAAATAGATGGGGAAACAGTGGAAACAGCGTCATACTTTATTTTTTTGGTCTCCAAAATCACTGCAGATGGTGACTGCAGCCATGAAATTAAAAGACACTCCTTGGAAGAAAAGTTATGACCAACCTAGATAGTATATTCAAAAGCAGAGACATTACTTTGCCGACTAAGATCCATCTAGTCAAGGCTATGGTTTTCCAGTGGTCATGTATGGATGTGAGAGTTGGACTGTGAAGAAAGCTGAGCACCAAAGAATTGATGCTTTTGAACTGTGGTGTTGACAAAGACTCTTGAGAGTCCCTTGGACTGCAAGGAGATCCAACCAGTCCCTTGTGAAGGAGATCAGCCCTGGGATTTCTTTGGAAGGAATGATGCTGAAGCTGAAACTCCAGTACTTTGGCCACCTCATGCCAAGAGTTGACTCATTGGAAAAGTCTCTGATGCTGGGAGGGATCGAGGGCAGGAGGAGAAGGGGACAACAGAGGATGAGATGGCTGGATGGCATCACGGACTCGATGGACATGAGTCTGAGTGAACTCTGGGAGCTGGTGATGGACAGGGAGGCCTGGCGTGCTGCAATTCATGGGGTTGCAAAGAGTCAGACACGACTGAGTGACAGAACTGAACTGATATATAAGAAGCCAATGGCAAATATCAGACTAAATAGTATATTTCATTATGTTCAGGGAAAAGGATAATCGTCACTATAACAACTGTGTCTGTTAAGATTAGTTTTTTTTCTTTTTTTAAATAAGTTATTTTTCATTGCTGTATAATACTACATAAATTATAGGTGTACAAAATAGTGATTCACAATTTTAAAAGGTTTTACTCCTCATTTGCTGTATTCCCCGTTTTATGATATATTCTTGTAGTTTATTTTAAACTGAAAAGTTTGTGCCTGTTTCTTTTTTTATTAATTATTTTTTAATTAAAGGATAATTGCTTTACAGAATTTTGTTGCTTTCTGTCAAACCTCAACATGAATCAGCCATGGGTATACATATATCCCCTCCCTTTTGACTCTCCTTCCATTCTCCCTTCCCATTCCAACCTTCTAGGCTGATACAGAACCCTTGTTTGGGTTTCCTGAGACATTCAGCAAATTCTTGTTGGCTATCTGTTTTACATATGATAATGTAAGTTTCCATGTTACTCTCTCCCTACATCTCACCCTCTCCTCCCCTCTCCTCGTGGCCATAAGTCTAATCTCTACGTCTGTTTCTCTATTGCTGCCCTGTAAATAAATTCTTCAGTACCATTTTTCTAGATTCTATATAAATGCATTCAGTTCAGTTCAGTTCAGTTCAGTTGCTCAGTTGTGTCCGACTCTGCGACCCCATGAATCGCAGCACGCCAGGCCTCCCTGTTCATCACTTTCTCCTGGAGTTTACTCAGACTCATGTCCATCGAGTCCGTGATGCCATCCAGCCATCTCATCCTCTGTTGTCCCCTTCTCCTCCTGCCCCCAATCCCTCCCAGCATCAGAGTCTTTTCCAATGAGTCAACTCTTCGCATGAGGTGGCCAAAGTACTGGAGTTTCAGCTTCAGCATCATTCCTTCCAAAGAAATCCCAGGGTTGATCTCCTTCAGAATGGACTGCTTGGATCTCCTTGCAGTCCAAGGGACTCCCAAGAGTCTTCTCCAACCCCACAGTTCAAAAGCATCAACTCTTTGGCACTCAGCTTTCTTCACAGAATATGATATTTATCTTTCTTTTTTGGTTTACTTCATGTATAATAGGTTCTAGGTTCATCCACCTTATTGGAACTGACTCAAATCTGCTCCTTTTTATGGCTGAGTAATATTTCATTGTGTATATGTACCACCACTTCTTTATCCATTCATCTGTTGATGGACATCTAGGCTGCTTCCATGTTCTAGCTATTGTAAATAGTGCTGCAATGAACAATGGGATACATGTGTCTTTTTTGATTTTGATTTCCTCAGGGTATATGCCTAGGAGTGGGATATGGTGGTCTTATTCCTAGTTTATTAAGGAATCTCCATACTGTCTTCCATAGTGGCTCTATCAGTTTACATTCCCACCAACAGTGCAAGAGGGTTACCTTTCCTCCACACCCTTTCCAGCATTTATTGTTTGTAGACTTTTTGATAATGGCCATTCTGACCGGTGCGAGGTGGTATCTCACTGAAGTTTTGTTTTGCATTTCTCTAATAATGAGTGATGTTGAGCATCTTTTCATATGTGTTAGCCATTTATATGTCTTCTTTGGAGAAATGTCTGTTTAGGTCTTTCTCCCACTTTTTGATTGGGTTGTTCATTTTTCTGGTATTGTATGAGCTGCTTGTATATTTTGGAAATGAATCCTTTGTCTGTTGTTTCATTTGCTATTATTTTCTCCCATTCTGAGGGTTGTCTTTTCACCTTGCTTATAGTTTCCTTTACTGTGCAAAAGGCTTTAAGTTTAATCAGGTCCCCCTTGTTCACTTTTGCTTTTATCTCCATTACTCTGGGAGGTGGGCCATAGAGGATCTTGCTATGATGAGTGTCACTGAGTGTTCTGCCTATGTTTTCCTCTAAGAGTTTTATAGCTTCTGGTCTTACATTTAGGTCTTTAATCCATTTTGAGTTTATCTTTGTGCACGGTGTTAGGAAGTGTTCTAATTTCATTCTCTTACATGTAGCGGTCCAGTTTCTCCAGCACCATTTATTGAAGAGGCTATCTTTGCCCCATTGTATGTTCTTGTCTCCTCAGTCAAAAATAAGGTACCCATAGGTGCATGGGTTTATTTCTGGGCTTTCTATCTTGTTCCATTGGTCTATATTTCTATTTTTGTGCCAGTACCATACTGTCTTGATGACTGTAGCTTTGTAGTGTAATCTGAGGTCAGGAAGGTTGATTCCTCCAGCTCCGTTTTTCTTTCTTAAGACTGCTTTGGCTATTCAGAGTCTTTTGTGCTTCCATATGAATCGTGAAATTTTTTGCTCTACTTCTGTGAAAAATGCCATTGGTAATTTGATAAGGATTGCATTGAATCTGTAGATTGCCTTTGGTAGTATAGTCATTTTCACAATATTGATTTTTCCTACTAAGGCACATGGAATATCTCTCCATCTGTTTATGTCTTCTTTGATTTCTTTCATCAGTGTCTTATAATTTTCTGTGTACAGTTCTTTTGTCTCCTTGGGTAAGTTTATTCCTAGATATTTTATTCTTTTTGTTGTAATGGTGAGTAGGATTGATTCCTTAATTTCTCTTTCTGATTTTTCATTGTTAGTATATAGAAATGCAAGTGATTTCTGTGAATTGTTTTTGTATCGTGCAACTTTGCTAAATTCACTGATTAGCTCTAGTAATTTTCTGATACTATCTTTGGGGTTTTCTTAGTACAGTATCATGTCATCTGCAAACAGTGAGAGTGTTACTTCTTCTTCTCTGATCCGGATTCCTTTTATTTCTTTTCTTCTCTGAATGCTGTAGCTAGGACTTCCAAAACAATGTTGAATAATAGTGGTGAAAGTGGACACCCTTCTCTTGTTTCTGACCTTAAGGGGAATGCTTTCAGTTTTTCAGCATTGAGAATAATGTTTGAGGCAGGCTTATCATATATGGCCTTGGTTATGTTGATGTAGGTTCCTCCTATGCCCATTTTTGAAGAGTTTTAATCATAAATGGGTGCTGAATTTTTTCAAAGGCATTTTCTGCATCAATTGAGATTATCATATGTTTTTTATCTTTTAATTTGTTAATATGGTGTATCACATTGATTGGTTTGCATATATTGAAGAATTCTTACATCCCTGGAATAAACCCAACTTGATCATGGTGTATAAGCTTTCTGATGTGTTGCTGAATTCTGTTTGCTAAAATTTTGTTGAGGATTTTTGCATCTATGTTCATCAGTGATATTGGCATGTAGTTTTCTTTTATTGTGTTGTCTTTGTCTGGTTTTGATACTAGGGTGATGGTGGCCTTGTAGAATGAGTTTGGAAATGTTTCTTCCTCTGCACTTTTTTGAAAAAGTTTTAGGGTGATAGGCATTAACTCTTCTCTAAGTGTCTGATAGAATTCTCCTATGAAGCTATCTGGTCTTGGGCTTTTGTTTTTTGGGAGATTTTTGACCACAGCTTCAATTTCAGTGCTTTTAATTGGGTTGTTCATAATTTCTATTTCTTCCTGCTTTAGTCTTGGAAGATTGAACTTTTCTAAGAATCTGTCCATTTTCCCCAGGTTATCCACTTTCTTGCCATATAGCTCTTCATAATAGTCTCTTATAATCCTTTGTATTTGCATTGTCTGTTGTAACCTCTCCTTTTTCTTTTCTAATTTTGTTGATTTGATTCTTCTCTCTTTTTTCTTGAGTCTGGCTAAAGATTTGTCAATTTGGTTTATCTTCTCAAAGAACCAGCTTTTAGTTTTATTAATGATTACTATTGTTTCTTTCACTTCTTTTTCATCTATTTCTGTTTGGATCTTTATGATTTGTTTCCTTCTGCTAATTTTTTTTTTGTTCTTTTTTCCCCAGTTTTTTTAGGTGTAATGCTAAGTTGTCTATTCGATATTTTTCTTGTTTCTTGACATCGGATTGCTTTACTATAAACTTCCCTCTTAGAACTTTTTTTGGGATGCTTTTGTTGCATCCTATAAGTTTTGAATTGTGTTTTCATTGTCATTTCTTTCTAGAATTTTTTTGACTTCCCTTTTGATTTCTTCAGTAACTTGTTGGTTATTTAGAAACATATTGTTTAATCTCCATGTGTTTGTGCTTTTTACAGTTTTTTCCTTGTAATTGATATCCAGCCTCATAGTGTTGTGGTCAGAAAAGATGCCCGATAAGATTTAAATTTTCTTAAATTTACTGATGTTTGATTTGTGACCCAAGATGTGGTCTACCTTGGAGAATGTGCACTTGAGAAGAACGTGTATTCTTCTGCATTTGGATGGAATGTCCTGAAGATATCAGTGAGATCCATCTCATCTAATGCATTATTTAAGACTTGCATTTCCTTATTAATTTTCTGTTTTGATGATCTGTACATTGGTGTGAGTGGAGTGTTAAAGTCTCCTACTATTATTGTGTTACTGTCAATTTCTCCTTTTATGTCTGTTAGTGTTTCTCTTATGTATTGAGGTGCTCCTATGTTGGATACATAGATATTTAAAATTGTTATGTCTTCCTCTTGATCATTATGTAGTGTCTTTCCTTATCTCTTGTAATATTCTTTATTTTAAGGTCTATTTTGTCTGATGTGAAGATTGCTACTCCAGCTTTCTTTTCCTTCCCATTTCCATGGAATATATTTTTCCATCATCTCACTTTCACTTTATATGTGTCGTTAGATCTGAAGTGAATTTCTTGCAGACAGCATATTTATGGGTCTTGTTTTTGTATCCATTCAGCCAGTCTGTGTCTTTTGGTTGGAGCATTTAATCCATTTACATTTAAAGTAATTATTGACATGTATGTTCCTATTGAGGGCTTCCCTCATATCTAAGTCAGTAAAGAATCTGCCTGCAATGCATGAGACCGAGGTTCAAATCCTGGGTTGGGAAGATCCTCTGGAGAAGGAAATGGCAACCCACTCCATTATTCTTGGCTGGAGAATCCCATGGACAGGGGAGCCTGGCAGATACAACTTAGCGTCTAAACCACCACCACCATGTTCCTATTGCCATTTTCTTAATTGTTTGGGGTTTGATTTTGTAGATCTTTTACTTCTCTTGTATTGCTTGACTATATAAGTCCCTTTAACATTTGTTGTAAAGCGGGTTTGGTGGCACTGAATTTTTTTAACTTTTTCTTGTCTGAAAAGCTTTTGATTTCTCCATAAATTCTGAATGAGATCCTTGCCAGGTATAATAATCTTAGTTGCAGATTTTTCCCTTTCAGTACTTGAAATATATCCTGCCATTCCCTTCTATCCTGCAGAGTTTCTGCTGAAAGATCAGCTGTTAATAGTATGGGGTGTCCCTTGTATGTTACTTGTTGCTTTTCCCTTGCTACTTTTAATATTCTTTCTTTGTGTTTAGTCTTTGTTAGTTTGATTAGTATGTGTCTTGGTATGTTTCTCTTTGGGTTTATCCTGTATGGGACACTGTGTGCCTCTTGGAATTGACTATTTCTTTTCCATGTTGGGGAAATTCTCAACTATAATCAAAAATCTTCTCATCAGGTTTCTTTTGCTCTGCTTCTTCTGGGACCCCTATAATTCGAATGTTGGTGTATTTGATATTGCCCCAGAGGTCTCTGCTTTTGAATATGCTATCTAGGTTGATCATAACTTTTCTTCCAAGGAGTAAGCGTCTTTTAATTTCATGGCTGCAGTCACCATCTGCAGTGATTTTGGAGCCCCCCAAAATAAAGTCTGACATTGTTTCCACTGTTTCCCCATCTATTTCCCATGAAGTGGTGGGACTGGATGCCATGATCTTCGTTTTCTGAATGCTGAGCTTTAAGCCAACTTTTTCACTCTCCTCCTTCACTTTCATCAAGAGGCTTTTGAGTTCCTCTTCACTTTCTGCCACAAGGGTAGTGTCATCTGCATATCTGAGGTTCTTGATATTTCTCCCGGCAATCCTGATTCCAGCTTGTGTTTCTTCCAGTCCAGCGTTTCTCATGATGTACTCTGCATATAAGTTAAATAAGCAAGGTGACAATATACCGCCTTAACGTACTCCTTTTCCTATTTGGAACCAGTTTGTTGTTCCATGTCCAGTTCTAACTGTTGCTTCCTGACCTGCATCACAATGGTGTGATCACTCATCTACAGCCAAACATCCTGGAATGTGAAGTCAAGTGGGCTTTAGAAAGCGTCACTATGAACAAAGCTCGTAGGTGATGGCATTCCAGTTGAGCTATTTCAAATCCTGAAAGATGATGCTGTGAAAGTGCTGCACTCAATATGCCAGCAAATTTGGAAAACTCAGCAGTGGCCACAGGACTGGAAAATGTCAGTTTTCATTCCAATCACAAAGAAAGGCAATGCCAAAGAATGTTCAAACTACCGCACAATTGCACTCATCTCACAAGCTAGTTAAGTAATGCTCGAAATTCTCCAGGCCAGGCTTCAGCATTATGAGAGTTGGACTGTGAAGAAGGCTGAGTGCCGAAGAATTCATGCTTTTGAACTATGGTGTTGGAGAAGACTCTTGAGAGTCCGTTGGACTGCAAGGAGATCCAACCAGCCCATTCTGAGGGAGATCAGCCCTGTTATTTCTTTGGAAGGAATGATGCTAAAGCTGAAACTCCATTACTTTGGCCACCTCATGCAAAGAGTTGACTCACTGGGAAAGACTCTGATGCTGGGAGGGATTGGGGGCAGGAGGAGAAGGGGATGACCGAGGATGAGATGGCATCATGGACTCGATGGACATGAGTCTTAGTGAACTCTGGGAGTTGGTGATGGACAGGGAGGCCTGGCGTGCTGCGATTCATGGGCTTGCAAAGAGTCGGACACGACTGAGCGACTGAACTGAACTGAACTGAACAGAGGTCTCTGAGACTGTCCTCAGTTCTTTTCATTCTTTTTACTTTATTCTGCTCTTCAGAGGTTATTTCCACCATTTTATCTTCCAGCTCACTGATTCGTTCTTCTGCTGCAGATATTCTGCCATTGATTCCTTCTAGAGTGTTTTTAATTTCAGTAATTGTGTTGTTTGTCTCTGTATGTTTATTCTTTAATTCTTCTAGGTCTTTGTTAATCGATTTTTGTATTTTCTCCATTCTGTTTTCAAGATTTTAAACTATCTTTACTATCATTATTGTGAATTCTTTTTCATGTAGTTTGCCTATTTCCTCTTCATTTATTTGGACTTCTGTGTTTCTAGTTTGTTCCTTCATTTGTGTCATATTTCTCTGCCTGTTCATTATTATTTTTTTTAACTTATTGTGTTTGTGGTCTCCTTTTCCCAGGCTTCAAGGTTGAATTCTTTCTTCCTTTTGGTTTCTGCCCTCCTAAGGTTGGTCCAGTCGTTTGTGTAAGCTTCGTATAGGGTGAGATTTGTGCTGAGTTTTTTTGTTTTGTTTTCTTTTTCTTCTTATGGGCAAGGCTGAGTGAGGTGGTAATCCTGTCTGCTGATTATTAGGTTTGTATTTTTGTTTTTTTTTTTGTTTAGATGAGGCGTCCTGCACAGGGTGCTACTGGTGGTCAGGTGATGCCAGGTTTTGTATCCAAGTAGTTTCCTTTGTGTGAGTTTTCACTATTTGATACTCCCTAGGGAGAAGGCGATGGCACCCCACTCCAGTACTCTTGCCTGGAAAATCCCATGGACGGAGTCTATAGTCCATGGAGTCGCGAAGAGTTGGACACAACTGAGCGACTTCCCTTTCACTTTTCACTTTCAGGCATTGGAGAAGGAAATGGCAACCAACTCCAGTGTTCTTGCCTGGAGAATCCCAGGGTCAGGGGAGCCTGGTGGGCTGCCATCTATGGGGTCACACAGAGTCGGACACGACTGAAGTGACTTAGCAGCAGCAGCAGGAGCAGCAGCAGGGTTAGGCTTCCCTGCTGGCTCAGACGGTAAAGCGTCTGTGGGAGACCCTGGTTCAATTCCTGGGTTAGGAAGATCCCCTGGAGAAGGAAATGGCAATCCACTCCAGCACTCTTGCCTGGAAAATCCCATGGATGGAGGAGGCTGATAGGCTACAGTCCATGGGTTTGCCAAGAGTCAGACACGACTGAGCGACTTCACTTTCACTTTCAGGGTTAGGCTATGGTTTTTCCAGTGGTCATGTACGGATGTGAGAGTTGGACTGTGAAGAAAGTTGAGTGCCGAAGGATTGATGCTTTTGAACTGTGGTGTTGGAGAAGATTCTTGAGAGTCCCTTGGACTGCAAGGAGATCCAACCAGTCCATCCTAAATGAGATCAGTCCTGGGTGTTCATTGAAAGGACTGATGCTGAGGCTGAAACTCCAATACTTTGGCTACCTCATGCGAAGAGTTGACTCATTGGAAAAGACTTTGATGCTGGGAGGGATTGAGGGCAGGAGGAGAAGGGAACGACAGAAGATGAGATGGCTGGATGGCATCACCGACTCAATGGACATGTGTTTGAGTGAACTCTGGGAGTTGGTGATGGACAGGGAGGCCTGGCGTGCTGTGATTCATGGGGTAGCAAAGTGTCGGGCACGACTGAGCGAATGAACTGAACTGAACTGAACTGAGGGTTAATTCTCTTCGTCTAGGGTCTTGGAGTGAGTGCTCCCACTCCAAAGGCTCAGGGCTTGATCTCTGGTCAGGAACGAGATTCCACAAGTGGTTTGTTATGGCATTAAGTGAGACTAAAACAAATCCCCCATAATAAGAGACCAAAGATGAACTCCAGAAAAATGACAGTTACAAAATCAGGCAAATAATAATTAAAATAATGGAATATGCACATATACCTATACATCCGTAAGGAAAATCAAAACAGTCCAACAAAAATAAAGTACGATAAATTGACCAGAGAACAAAGGAAACCAGAAATTTTATCTACCAGTTAAGAACAAAACTAACTAAAGCACAAAACAAAAACTAAGCAAGGTGCAAAGTGGGGAACAAAACAATGAAAACAAAACTAACAAATATGTTGAGAGGAAAGAAAAGAAAGTATAGATAAGCAAAGTTAAATGGAGGTAAATAAAGAAACTTTATATACATCAAAGATTAACTGCAAGGGGAAAGGAACAGTAGGAAAAGCAAACAAAGGAATAAATGTAGAAAAAATAATAATACGTTTAAAAATTAAAATTTAAAAAAAAATGAAAGGAAAAAAGGAAGAAGAAAGGAAAAAAAAACAACAATGAAAACTGCAAAAGCCCAATTAGAGGCAGAAGATTATAACAACAATAAAAAATGTGACTGGAAAAAAAAAAACTCAAAAGCTTAATTAGATTTCACAGTGCCAATAAAATCAACTACAATGGACGGAGGGGGGAAGATGTGAGGGAAGGGGAAAAATAGAAAAAAGAAAAAAGAAAAAAAATCCAAAAGAATCTACAGAACAAGTCAAAACATAAGAATAATAAATGTTTTTCTTGAGTCACTGCTGTCAGAGACCTTTCCCTCACTGGGAGTCACAGCCCATCTCACTTCCCTAGGGCGCCCTCCAACGCTGTGCTGGTCTCTGGACCTGCTGTGAGGGAAGCTCAGATTCTAATCTGGTCCTACTCCTGTGTGTTCATGCCTCCAATGCCCACAGCTGTCAGAACTAGTGTGTTTTCTTTTGTGGGAGCTTTCAATGACCTTTTATATATTCCATAGACACAAAGTCTGCCTAGTTGATTGTGTGGATTTAATCTGCAGCTTGTACACTGGTGGGAAGATTTTGGGTCTTCTTCCTTAGCTATGCTGCCCCTGGGTTTCAATTGTGGTCTTATTTCCACCTCTGCATGTGGGTCGTCCACTGGTGTTTGCTCCTGAGGTTGCCCTGGAGGGCTTGCGTTTGCCCCTGTGAGGGCCAGGTGTGGAGGTGGTACAGCTGCTTGGGTCACAGGGTTCTGGCAGCACCAGGTATTCCAGGGAGTTGGCAGCTAGGGCAGCAGGAAATACAGTGCTCCAGAAGGGTATGGTGACCAGTATTGGCCAATACACTCCAGTACTCTTGCCTGGAGAAGCCCCCTCCCTGACAGAGAAACCCCTGGAAGGTCACAGTCCACAAGGTTACAAAGAGTTGGACACGACTGAAGTGACCCTGTGTGCACAAACACAAGACTTTTTTTTTTTTTTGCCTGTGGCAGCTCTGCCCTAGTGAGGGTTGAATGCGAAGGTGGTACAGCTGCTTCAGGTGTGGTGACCCTGGCGGCACCAGGTGTGCAGGGACGTAGACTGCCTCCGCTGCAGGAGTTATGGCCCTATCGGTCAGAAGGCCTGTTTGGCCAGTCTTTCTCAGTAGCTCCACCCATTCAGGCACCTCGAGGGCTTCCTGGCCTGGGGTCCTTCTCTATTGTTTGGCGACTCAGGCACATAGGGAGGCCCCCCTGGCTGGGGTCCTACTCTGTAGATTGGCCTGTCAGGCACTTAAAAGAGCACACTGAGTGTGGTCCTACTCCGTAGTTTGGCGAAGCAGTCACTTAATGGAAACCCTAGGTGGAGTTCTACTCTGCAGTTCAGTGCGTCAGGCACTTGATGGGCCAGTCTGTCTATTGCTCAGCTGCAGGTGCTGGCATGTGGGTAAGAGAGGCTATGGCGATGGCTCCACCCTCTACACGTGACTCAGCAGTATCACCTAGCCTCCATGGCTGCCTGGCCTTCCTCCACAGGCATTTCCCACCAGTCTCCTCCCTCACATCCCCTCGATCTGTCTCTCCACAGTCAACAGCAGCCCTCGCCCTGGGATTGCTCCACACTCCCTAAACTCCAGCTCCCAGCTGCTGTGCCTTCCAGGGGACCTGTGTCCCTGTCCGGGGTACGTATGGCTGCAGCAAGGACTGTCTGATTCTCATTCCATTTAGGCTGCCACTGATCAGCTGTTTCACTCTCAGCCTTAAATGTTCCTCCTCTGACTCAGACAGTTGCCCCGATGTGGGGATCGGACCCCGGCTTTAGTTCCCCCACCCGCCGAGGGCAGGTCCAGTGCTACTAACACTCCTGTTTTCCCCCCAGCTCCTTTGTCCTACCGAGTTTCGTGTGCTCTATATGTTCTTTTCCGCTGGTCAGGTACTCCTGTCGGCTCTCAGCTGGTGTTCCGCATGCACTTCTGTGTCTGAAGGTGAACTCCTGATGTATCTGTGGAGAGGACTGCATGTCCACCTCCTCCTCCACCCTCTTGTTCTCTCCTAGGTTTTATTTCCCTCCTTCTGTTTAAGAAAACTGGAGAAAGACAGTTAAGGGTGTTAAAGTGTCCTCTTCAGGTACCCATATTCATTCTATCACTCCTGGTACCTGAGGATACCAAGTATGAAAACAAAAAATCCCATCAGGTGTGATCTTCATTCTCATATTTTAAGATGACAGCTCAAGTTCCAGGTATCATGTCTGTATTTAAGGCGGAAGGATGGAGAAAAGGACAATGGATAAAGAAGAAAGGAGACCAACGCAGCATCTGCTGTTTCTTAAGAATACTCACAGAAGTTTCCACAAGATACTTCTGCTGATACTGGCCAGTCGGTGGTCACATGGCTTCACTTTGGTGTAAAGGATGCCGGAAACTGTAGTCTTCATTCTGAGGAGGCTTGTGCTGTTCTAAAAACTAGGGTTTCCTGTGGATGAAGAAGAGAGTAGACACTGGGGGACAATTAATACTTTCTGCCTTAAGAGCTATTTAATATTGTTCTAAAGGTTTTAATCATAGCAATAACATGGGAAGACAAAGAAGCACTAAGCAAGCATAATTATTTTTCACTTCAGAAGATATAATTAAATGCCTCAAAATTCAATGAAATCAACTGAAAATCTTTTACAAGTGAATATGAGAGTTCAGTATGGTGTGGGAAACATATGAAAAATAAGAACTTTCTGATTGATCTTTTAACTTGTGAGTGATGGGAAATTAATGGAAAAACCAAGGAAAAATATAACGCCCAAGTATAAATTTAGCCAGAAATGTGTGAAACTTTTTTTGAAGAAAACCACAACATTATATTGAAGAACACATTATAAAAGAAAATCCAGATAAATGAAGAATCTTGGCATATTCCTGGATGGGATGACTCAGTGTTATAAAGACTTTAGTTTCCCCAAAGTTGTAAATTTCATACAATTCTACTCAAAATACATTTTTTAACTTGTCAAGTTAATGGTGAAATTTACATTAAAGATTGAAAACAGCAAGAAAGCATTAAAAGAGCAATGAGGGGCAGGTTCCCTAGGAGACACCAAAATATATGAAAAGTTACAGTAATTAAAAGTATGATAATACTTAATTGAATACTGTTGTTGTTCAGTCATTCAGTCATGCCCAACTCTTTGCAACCCCATGGACTGCAGCACACCAGCCTGCAGTGGAATATTACTCAGCCATAAAAAGCAAAGGATCGGAGTCACTTGTGAGGTGGATGAACCTAGAGCCTGTTATACAGAGTGAAGTAAGTCAGCAAAGGAAAAACAAGTATCGTATATTAACACATATATATGGAATCTAGAAAAAGAGTACTGATGAGCCAGTTTACAGAAAACAAATGGAGATGCAGACATAGGGAGTGGATTGGTGGACAGAGTGGAGGAAGGAGAGGGTAGGACAAGTTGAGAAAGCACCATGGACATATGGACACTATCACGTGTAAGATAACTAGCGGAAGCTGCTGTGAAACACAGGGAGCCCAGCCCAACACTCTGTGATAATGTAGAGGGGTGGAATAGGGGTGGGAAGGGAGGCTCAGAAAAGGAGGTATATATGATTATGATTGATTCACATTGATGTATGGCAGAGACTATGACAATATTGTAAAGCCATTATCCTCCAATAAAAAATAATGATAAAAATAGCAAGAATTAAAGTTTAACATTCATCAATCAAAAAAAAAAAAAAGAAATTGAAAAAATAGTATGATACCTGCTGAGGGGGTGATAGTGGGCTAGAGCAGAGTTCAGGATTAGGTGTATATAACAGATGAGAACAGTATAGCATGCGACCTTGGGCGAATTCTTAAATCCTCTGTCTTTCAAATTTCTCTTCTATAAAGGGGGATAAAGTAGTTCATACTGCATAGAGTTATTGTAAAGATATTATACATAAAGTATTTAAAGCAATGACTGGCGTGTTGTAAGCACTGTAAAAGTACAAACTATTATTAACGCCAGGATTTAATATAAGGCAAAAGTGCCATTCAAATCAATGGGGAAAAAGAGTGTATTATTTAACGCATGGTGTTGGAGTAATTGGCTTACATTTGGAAAGAGAGAAAGGAGGGAAAGAAGAAAGATAATTGGAACTCTAGCTCACATTCATTCTAAATTAAATAGTATAGATTAAATATTCAATTAAAAAATCTCTATAAAAGTATTAGGAAAAAGAGGAAGAATTTCAAAAGTATTTTTGGAGTGTGGATGGTCTTTTAATGTATTATTCTTATTTTTAATATTATACCAATGCAATAGACTATACAAGTATACACTGTCAGATTACACTGCCAATCTGAAAGGAAACTGAGCTAAAGTGGTGGGCGGGATGGTAGTGGTGTGTGAGAGAGTAATCGGGCAGGTGAGGGATCAGAAAAAGTTCCTTTAAGACAATAACGGGTTTTCTGTCTCATTTCTTTTGTAAACTGTGTTCATATATGGTTTAGGTTTCCATTTTGTGGTGCTGACCTTTGGTAGCAGAAAATAGTAATGAGCTTTTACTTTTAATTTGTCAGGAATATTTGTTTAAAGCAAGTCTCTTTTAAATTATTGCTTTTATTTTAAACCATGTATTCCATAGATGCTTATGGTTTCAAAAATTAGATGATGATGGGGAAAACATGATGACTGTAAATAAAATGTATAAGGTAGCCATATTAGAGCAATTTGTTCCAGATTCTAAATTGGAAGTGGGTGTTTTGGTGAAAAGCAGACAGAGATATTTTTTAATATCATAACTGTTTTATAATGTACATTTGATCTGGTGGAAATAACCATTGCAACAGTCCTTTTTTAGGCTTTATAGAAAATTATTCATTTAGAAAACAACATAAATGTAAAAAATTAAAGCAAAAAGGGTGAGCTTGATACTGTACTGAACATACACTATTATGAGGAAGGGAGCTATAAAAATGTAGAATTCTAGAGGGTATAGTTTTTATGTAAAAATTTGATGTAGCAGATTGGAAATTTAGTTGGCAAATAGCTACTGACTTTTAAATGTAGAGATATTAGGATTTATTGTATAAGTCTGCTGCTACCTAACCTTCTGTGATTTACCTCACAGAAAAATCTGATCACTTGCATTCTCTCACCCCTTGCCCAAATGCCTAGGTTTGAATCCCATGTGAACCATCTATGGACTTCTATATTTCACTCCTATATTTCACTTATTTCAATGCTCTCTGAGAATTATTAGTACATCAAAGTGACTATAGCTACTAACAGGTATTTTCTTTAACAGTACAACATGAAACAAACTGTTTTTTAAAATAAAACTTATGAGCAAGACAATCATGTATATTTGATTCCTTTGATTTGTGAAAAGACACGAACAAGCCCAGATTTTCTTTTCCCCGAGTGATAATAGAGCTCCTCACCCAGTTCACTCCCATGAGTTCTAAAGGGAAGAATTGTGTTCCCTGTGTCTCTAATTAGAACTGTTCATTTACTAATGCCTTAAAATCATTGCTTCCCCCACCCGCACTCTGACTAATTAGACACTCACTGGGTAATGTGGTTCCCCTCTGTCTCTTTCCTCTTCCAGACAAAATATAAGTTTCCTAGCATGGGTCATGTCACAGTAAATGCTGTGGCAGTGGCTACCATTTGTGTGTTGGGAGAAAGTTTCCATTTCATCAACATTTCAGATCTGCTTTCCTGACTTGACATCCCTAAACTGTAGGTATTCATTTGGAGGCTTGTGTGTGTTGTGGTTGTCTCTACATTTTCAAAGAAGCGGGAGATGGATGGAAATGAACTTTTCCCTTCTAACTCCCATCTCTAACCTTCCTCCAAAGACACATCAGAGTGGCAGTTAACCTCTCACCTCCTTGCCCTAACTGAAGTTCAGCTTTCCTCCAGCTGGGTCCCTCCTCACTGCAGACATCTCTCATAGATACAGTGTAAAATGTTGCCTCCTATCACAGGTGTATCTCATAGGCTCTGAGGCAGCACTAGACTATCCCCCAAATTGCCATTACCTCCTGCAAACCACCTCTCTTCCATCTTTAATCAAAACCTCCTTCCGTTTTGGACTCTGCCTTCTGACCATATCACCACCTCACTTTGTTCTGGCTGTTATCCTATCGAGGTCTCTCCTCCTCATTTGTTGAGGGTTTTGGCATCTGGTGGCTTAGATGGTAAAGCGCCTGCCTACAATGTGGGAGACCTGGGTTTAATCCCTGGGTCGGGAAGATGGAAGGAAATGGCAACCCACTCCAGTATTCTTGCCTGGAAAATCCCATGGACAGAGGGCCTGGTAGGCTACAGTCCACGGGGTCACAAAGAGTCGGACATGTCTGAGTGACTTCACTTTCACTTTGGCATCTGGATCACAGTAATCCAAGTCAAGCCATGATCCTGGGTCACTTTACCATCTACATGGATGATGAATTCAAAACTTCAGTTTCAAAGTGTCTTGACCTTCTCATGCTCCAACTATCCCCATGGCTACTAGCTGGACCCAGTCAGCACCACCTCTGAAATCTTTAACTCGGTCTTTGCCGGGAAACTTCAATCACCCAAAACTTGATCCACTGCTTCTTATTGCTCTTTCCCTTGCTTTTGTTCTACCCTTTCAATTAGTTCTTCCTTGTAGTTTTAACATGCCTGGATCTCTTCAATACATTAATGAAATACAACTTCATCCTTGATCACAAGTTAACCTCTAACTGTCTCCTGTTCCTTTCTGAGTCAGATGCCTCACGAGAATTATCTTTATTTTCTGCCTTGATGCACTCTCTGGGAATTAGGCAAAGAAACAAAATCTCCAGGTCAATAAAATCTCTATTTCTGTTCATCACCACCTGATCACCAAATCCAATGGGCCATTCGTAGACTTGATTTTTGTTGGTCTGCCTGCAGTATTTGGCCCACGGTCTATTTCCTTCCGTGGCTCCCATGCCACAGTTCTCTCAGGATCATCTGCTGACTTCTTCCTGGTCTCCATTACCAGTCCCTCCCATTGTCTCCACCCTGAAATGTGAATGATCCATTTTCTTCTTTTTTGTGCACGTGCTCACTAGTCATCTCATCCTCTTCTTTTTTTATTTTTTATTTTTATTATTTTATTTTACTTTACAATACTGTATTGGTTTTGCCATACATTGACATGAATCCACCGCGGGTGTACATGCGTTCCCAAACATGAACCCCCCTCCCACCTCCCTCCCCATAACATCTCTCTGGGTCATCCCCGTGCACCAGCCCCAAACATGCTGTATCCTGCATCGGACATAGACTGGCAATTCGATTCTTACATGATAGTATACATGTTTCAATGCCATTCTCCCAAATCATCCCACCTTCTCCCTCTCCCTCTGAGTCCAAAAGTCCGCTATACACATCTGTGTCTCTTTTGCTATCTCACATACAGGGTCATCATTGCCATCTTTCTAAATTCCATATACACGTGTTAGTATACTGTATTGGTGTTTTTCTTTCTGGCTTACTTCACTCTGTATAATCGGCTCCAGTTTCATCCATCTCATCAGAACTGATTCAAATGTATTCTTTTTAACAGCTGAGTAATACTCCATTGTGTATATGTACCACAGCTTTCTTATCCATTCATCTGCTGATGGACATCTAGGTTGTTTCCATGTCCTGGCTATTATAAACAGTGCTGCGATGAACACTGGGGTACACGTGTCTCTTTCAATTCTGGTTTCCTCGGTGTGTATGCCCAGCAGTGGGATTGCTGGGTCATAAGGTAGTTCTATTTGCAATTTTTTAAGGAATCTCCACACTGTTTTCCATAGTGGCTGTACTAGTTTGCATTCCCACCAACAGTGTAGAAGGGTTCCCTTTTCTCCACACCCTCTCCAGCATTTATTGCTTGCAGATTTTTGGATCACAGACATCCTCTTCTGTGACTTTCATCCATAGGCTGATGACTCGTGAACGCTAATGGACCAAAAATGAATGAGTAATTACTTTCTAAATAATACATCTTGTCTCAGGAATGATTTTTAAAACTGCTAGTAAGGATATAAAAAAGAAATCCAGCTGAGTAGCACAAAACAAGTATGAGGCAAAAGGAATGAAGAAAAGTAAGGGAGAAGCCATATCACCCAGGAGGGTTGAAGCTAAATATGTTCTAAGTCTCAAATTTGGTTCAAAGCTTTTAAGAAAACAGATGAGAGTGAAGTCTTATCACAGTTGCACAATGCAAGAGACACAAACCAGCTGTTTAGAAATGCAACCATTGCTGCTAGTGGAAGGAACAAGAATTTCTCTCACAATGGGGTGAGGAAGCCTCCAAAGGATAAGGGTCAGATCCTCAAAGTCACTGCAGAGGATGTGTTCGTGAGTTCCCAGGGTCTGTATCTTCTAAACACCTTCCATTTAGACACTGTCATCAGAACAAGATTCAATTTAGTTAAAGGAATTCTGTGACAATATGAAGCCAAAACCATATGGTTCATGTTCCTAAAGAAATGTTTTAGAGTATCTTGAAGTGAAGATAATTGTGTTCTTGCAAGCAATTCTCATTAAATATTCTTTTAAAAAAGTGTTTGATTCCTTTTGAGGACATCAAGCATGAGATTCTAGTTTGAGGTGAGTATTCAACCTCACAAGCTTATATTTCTAGCTCTAGTCTAAATACTTCACAGCTATCGGTATCTTGAGATCCCAGATCCCACAGGTATCTCAGTTTCCGAAACTGGACTCATTATTTCCTTCCAAACTGGTTTCTCCTGGCCCTCTGACCCGGGAGTGACCATATTGTTAGCTCAGTATCATCAAGAAATCTTGGAGTCATCCTAGGGTTTCATCGCTTTTCCTCTTGTTCCCCCCACACAATACAGTAAGTCCCCTATATGCAAACTTTCAAGTTGCGAATTTTCAAAGATACAAACATGCCCCTCTTTGCCAGTTATCGTACTAATGTACTTTTCAAGGTACAACACACAACATACTACTGTACTTTTCAAGGTACTGTCCTATAAGGTTAAAAATGTCTTCTGTACATTTGTTTGTATTTTATGTATTAGTATCATAAACCTACAGTACTATACAGCTGATTGTGTTAGTTGGGTATAGAGTCTAACTTTGTTGGATTTACAAATTGGACTTATGAAAGTGTTCTTGGAACAGAACTCATTTGTGCATAAGGGACTTACTGTAAATACATCCTTCTGAGACACCCTTCTTATAGCTCAGGTCTTCAACTCTGCTTCCTAGTTTCACTGGCACCATTTGGGTTCACTCTGGACCTTATTGTTTCTCGCCTGAACTGCCATATTGTTTTATTTTATTTTATTTTTTTTAACCTTGAAATGTAATTTTATTTTTTTAATTTTTATTTTTACTTTATTTTACTTTACAATACTGTATGGATTTTGCCACACATTGACATGAATCCACCACGGGTGTATGCTTGGGGCTGGTGCACGGGGATGCCATGTTGTTTTAATTGGCTTCCTTCCTCCTCTGCTCCAGTTTCTTTCTGATTCACCTTTGTGTCTCTGGCGTTTACCAAGGTGGTTAACACGTGGCAGGCAAGTAAGGTGTTTTATTGGATGGACCCGTATGTGGGTGAGCGTGCACTCGTGGGGCTTGCGAGGGGCGCTATTGTGCTGCGATGTCACAGCAGGAGAATCATGTCTATGCTCACCCATGTGCTGTCAGGACTAAGGCAAAGAGTCGTGCCGAGTGGTAGGTAACAGAATGTGTCCTAGATTTGGGGCCTTCTTTCATCTTTCCTGCCGGCAGACGCTTGAGGAAGGGACCGGAGAACTCCCTTCCTCATTGTTGGAAGAAGCTCTGAGAGAGGACTAAAGATGAGACGGGAGATGAGCAGCTTCCCAGCGGCTGTGCATCCACCAACAGCCTGGAGACAAGAGATGAGAACTGACTCAGAAAAGCTGTCGAGATTAAACTAAAGACCCAGGCATGTGAGGAGAAAAAGGAGGGAGAAAACTCACCTGTAGCTGGGTGGTATTTGTTGGGAAAGGATGAAGGGAAGGAGTTTACATGAAGGTTTAGAATACATGGGGATATGTAAGGGAGTGCACAGGGAAAATTTTATGTTAAGTGCTTGAAACAGTGATTGGTTGAGGGTGGAAAGCAGTATAATGAGAGGCTCTTGATGGGAATAATTGCATTAAAGCAGTTGTTAGCTATAGCCTACTCCCTGCTCAAAGTAGGATGCCTGCTGTGCTGACATCCACCTAAAACAGTGCCATAGCTTGCTAATCAAAGAGTGTTAGAATCCATGCAAACCCCATTTGGGGCTCATCACTACTCGGTCATCTGTGTGTGAGAGAAGGGAATGAGCAAGAGTAAATCATTTCAATAAGCACCACTTTATTTATGATGCTGGTCTTGGAAGTCACAGGGAGCCATGTGGGTCCTTCAGTCCTGGTCTGACTGAAGGAAAATACTTTTCATACTGGGTGCCAACTCTTATTAAATAGCCAGATTGTGACTTAGAGAACAGGCTATGTCCTGCAGGAACTGTGCCCTGATCAGTAGAGAAGATCTTCTGGAGGAGAAAGGGCATTTATATAAATATCCTAAGTCATGGAGCCACCACTTTCTCCTTACAGGCATATTGTGTCTCTTAATTCCTTTTGGCCAGGAAAGAAGAGAAAATAGAAAGAAGAAGGGAGGGTTAGTAGCATTTTAAACATCTAATGACAGAATCACATTAAGAGCTAGTGTGCATAAGGGCTCACTGTGTGTAGGGCACTGGTCTCAGCGCTTTGTTGTTGAGTCTCAAACTCATGTCTGACTCTTTGTGATCCCCTGGACGGCAGCACGTTAGGCTTTCCTGTCCTGCACCATCTCCTGGAGCTTGCTCAAACTCAAGTCCTTTGAGTTGGTGATGCCATCCAGCCATCTCATCCTCTGTTTTTCTCCTCCTCCCCTCAATCTTTCCCAGCATCAGGGTCTTTTCCAATGAGTTTTCTCTTCATGTCAGGTGGCCAAAGTACTGGAGTGTCAGCTTTAGGATCAGTCCTTCCAATGAATACTCAGGGTTGATTTCCTTTGAGATTGACTGGTTTAATCTTGCTACCCAAGGGACTCTCAAGAATCTTCTCAGCACTACAATTCAAAAGCATCATTCTTCGGTGCTCAGCCTTCTTTATGGTCCAACTCTCGCATCCATACATGACTACTGGAAAAAAAACAGCTTTGACTAGACGGACCTTGTTGGCAAAGTGATGTCTCTGCTTTTTAATATGCTGTCTAGGTTTGTCATAGCTTTTCTTCCAAGGAGCAAGCATCTCTTAATTTCATGTGCATTAGTTGTATTATTTTATTTATTTAATCCTTGCAAGAACTATGGGTTAGGTATAATCTTCTGTTGCAAGGACACCCCTCCCTAGAAAGCAGTAGTGGACAATGAAGATGGGACTCCAACTGGTCATGATGCTGCTCTTCAGGTGATCTAGATAAGAATCGATGCTCAAAGCCCTGGTGTGCTCACCTGTAAACTGCGAATAGAATGGATATCTTGAAGAGGTACCTTGAGGACTATGCGTCTGTGCTTAGTCATTCAGTCATGTCCAACTGATTGCAATCCCATGGATTGTAGCCCGCCAGGCTCAGTCTAGAAAAGGTCTAATATAATGGCTAGCACAGAGAGTGCACAATAAAAGGAAATTTATGTCGGATTCTCTCTGATTAAAATCTTCAAGTTTAAAGTCAGAATAAAATTAATTATCGTTGTTCCCTCCTTCCAGGCCTAATTTTTTTTTTTTTTTTTTGAGTCTCAGAAAAGGGAAAGTCAATAGACTAGCTCATAATGAGAACGAGATGTTCTCGGCTCTGGCTAATGATTTTTAGCCATTCTGTTCAATAGTGGACACATTTTGAGCTCAAAGTGTTAACCAGGTATTCCTAATTTTTCACAAGTCCGTGCCTGTATGTCTACTAGTAGAGGCCAAATCAGAAAGAAAAGTTCCAGGCATCCAGAACTGAGCCAGGCCAGACAATTTTAAGCAGTTATTTGGCCTTCCAAAGGGCAGGGCAAAGCACAAATAAGACAGCAGCAAGCCTCAGTCAGCCTTGATTACGTAGTTCTCCAAAGGTGACTCAGGTAATCTTAGTAAAATGAAGTGTAGATTGGTTTTTGATAATTTTGGATAGTCAAAGGGTATGTAAGTGTTTTCAGGAAAACAAAAGGCAGAAGTGATAAACGGTGCCGTACTGTGGGAATGGTTCATGAAGAAACACTCCCAATTCCTACCATTAGCATTCTGGGGAAGCTGCAGAATTATTCAGGGGCTTGGTCTTAATTACTTTCTAATGAAGATTTGATTTCATTTGCTCTTTGTAATCTCTCAATCTTACTTTTTTTTCCATACACATCCTTTGTTTTTAACATCATGGTGTTAAGATGTTCCATGCTTGGCATTCTCGGTGAAACCGCTGAGCTCTTCAGGGGAAAGAGTGTCAGTCTCATCAGTAATATAACTAATTATGAGGAGATGTGGCTTTACTGCTGCTGGTCATATTTTTATGTTACCTCTACTTAATAAAAAGAGTTAAGGAGGGGTTCAGAGAGAGGCCATGCGATATCCATGCCTATGTCATCTGCAGCTCTCTCAATTTCTTCTAGCTTTAAAAAAAATATCTCTTAGGCTTTTTTGTATTTTTAAAATTAATTTATTGTGTCAAAGTACGACACTCACATTGTTTACAGAGTGAACAGGCTTGTTACGAAAAAACCTGCCCCTCCAATTCTGCTTCCCCACGTTTCACATTCCTCTCTACCACGAGGCAAACACTTTCACGTGTTGTTGGGTATTCTGTTGTGGTTATTCTACATACGGACACCCTGTCCACCCAAACCACACACATCACTTCCCATCCACTCACTCTTCCATTCTCTCAGTAAGGCTTTGTAGTATTCAAAAATCTCAAGCGTTCCATATGCAGCATTTAAACAACTGTAACTGTATAAATGTTTGCTACACTTGAGTAATGCGGTATACTGTAATTATTTTTTCTTTGCGTGCATATTTTATTTTTCCTAGAATTAACAAGTACCTTTCTTTTGCTGATAGTAATTCTTTTTAGGTACTTATCACAAATTCTCATCCTGTTGAATTCTCTTATTAACACATTGGATATTCTATCAATTTCATCTTTTGGAGATAACTTTCTTTCCCAGGGACTTCTAACCCACTAAAATTTAGATAGCGTCTTAAAATCTGCAATCCTTCTAGGATTGCACCTTGGGATTTCCTTCATCTCTTTTTTGTGTTGAAGCCTCTGTTTCTTTAGTTATGAGACTTTTTCTTTATTTCCTCTCTCATATTAGTGGATCATGTCCTTCAGTAGTTTCCTGAGAAAGAAAGGATGAGTGGTCAATTTTTTGAGACTTGCATACTCTAAAATGTATTTATTCCTCCTCCACACTTAATTAACTGTTTGGATTGGTAGTTTGCTGGGTACAAATTCAGATGGCAAATCATTTTCCCTTACAATTTAAAGACGTTGCTCTGTTGTCTCATAGTTTCTACTGTTGTTAATGAAAAGACAAAATATCATCATTATTTTTGATGGTTTGTGTGTAAAACTTGTTTTCTCTGATTGATTTTTCATATCTGCTCTTCCCAGTGTCCTGATTCTTTTTGATGCACCATTAATATGGGTCTATTTTCATCTGTTGTTAAGCATTCATCTGGAAACATGTTTTTCAGTTCTGCTGACAGTTTTTGAAGTTAATTTTGAATTTTACTTTCTACATTCTCATGTGGAACACACCTATCACAATGAAATTGGATCTCTTGTATTAATGCTCTCATTTTCTTATCAGTCTTCTACTTTAGAACACCAATGCACTTATGTTATTTTCTACTTTCTGAGGGTTAACTAATATTTATTTTAGAATTTATTTTGTGTTTTGAATTTCAACAGTCACCTTTAAATTTTTAAGCATCAACTTTCCCACCATATAATTTATGTATAACATAAAACACTATTGTATATTAGCATATAGTTGTGTCTTTCCTCCATACAGATTGATAATCTATGCCTTTTAATTGGAGTGTTTAGGCAATTTTCATTCAATGTAATTATCTGATTGATTGAATTTAAGTTTACCACTATGCTCTTGGTTTCCTTTTTGTCCTATTTAATCACAGTTCACTTTTCACATTTTTCTGCTTTCTTTTGGAGCCAATGAATTTTTTTAGAAGTCTATTTTATTTTCAGTTCAGTTCAGTTCAGTCGCTCAGCCGTGTCCGACTCTTTGTGACCCCATGAATTGCAGCACGCCAGGCCTCCCTGTCCATCACCAACTCCTGGAGTTCACCGAAACTCATGTGCATCGAGTCGGTGATGCCATCCAGCCATCTCATCCTCGGTCATCCCCTTCTCCTCCAGGCCCCAATCCCTCCCAGCATCATGGTCTTTTCCAGCAAGTCAACTCTTCGCATGAGGTGGCCAAAATATTGGAGTTTCAGCTTTAGCGTCGGTCCTTCCAATGAACACCCAGAACTGGTCTCCTTTATGATGGACTGGTTGGATCTCCTTGCAGTTCAAGGGACTCTCAAGAGTCTTCTTCAACAGCTCAGTTTAGTCGCTCAGTTGTGTCCAACTCTATGCGACCCCATGAATCACAGCACGCCAGGGCTCCCTGTCCATCACCAACTCCTGGAGTTCACTCAGACTCACGTCCATCGAGTCCGTGATGCCATCCAGCCATCTCATCCTCGGTCGTCCCCTTCTCCTCCTGCCCCCAATCCCTCCCAGCATCAGAGTCTTTTCCAAGGAGTCAACTCTTCACATGAGGTGGCCAAAGTACTGGAGCTTCAGCTTTAGCATCATTCCTTCCAAGGAAGTCCCAGGGTTGATCTCCTTCAGAATGGACTGGTTGGATCTCCTTGCAGTCCAAGGGACTCTCAAGAGTCTTCTATTTTCTCTGTTGTCTTACTCACTATAACTCTACTACCACCTTCCATTTTTTTCGAGAAGTCTTTTTTCATTTCTAGATATCCTTTTATATCGTCCTATTGTTTCATGGATATGTGTATTTTTTTCTTCATCTCTGTGAATGTATCCATATATTTTTGAGGTTTTCTTCCCCCTGCATTGCCTCTCTGGTTTTCTTTCCTCTACCTGTCTATTGTGCCCCTGTCTTTCATATCAGAGACTTCCCTCAAATGTTTTGTAACATACCACAGGGGAATTTCATTTTGGATAGTGCCCTACCAACCAAATTGAATCCTGTCTTTTGGGGAACTTTTAAGGTGATATAGCAAAAGGGCCTCCCTGGTGACTCAGACAGTAAAGAATCCACCTGCAATGCGGGAGACCTGGGTTCCGTCCCTGGGCTGGGAATATCTCCTGGAGGAGGGCATGGCAACCCACTCCAGTATTCTTGCCTGGAGAATCCCCATGGACAAAGGAGCTACAGTCCACGGGGTCACAAAGAGTGGGACACGACTGAGCAACTAAGCACACAGCATAGCAAAAGTAGGAGTAGAGGGAAAACAAAATTGAATATATGCTGAGATGGGAAACCAAATCACAAAAATGAGTCAATAGCCGATGACTACTTCAGGGCACGACAAGAGGGATACCATTGGGTCTCCAGACTTGTTGCTGTTTTCTGAAAGGGGATAAATGACATACCAGGCTTTTGAGATCTGACCTGTGGCTCTTAAGAAGGGTCTCACTCTCTGACCCTTTAGAGAACCATCTGTTCTTCCCTGGTTCTGGATTGGAAGTGAGAGGACTGGACATTCTATATGCATTAAGGACTTTGGATATCATTGAGATCACTAGTTCTCAACCTTTACTTCTGTCAACAGTTGTGAAGGATAACTTTCAGGTAAACAACACACTCCCATGAATGTAGCCAGATTTTGTGAAATTCATAACATACTAGTTACGTCTTTATTCTTTTCTCTCTCACTCTAACATGCAACTAGAAATGTCATAGTGACATTATTAATTGGATACCTTTAAATCTACTGTAATTTATGGAAAATTTATGAACTGCATTACATTATGAGGCATAGCAAATTACTTTTCACTTTGTAATTGACCAAGATACTTCAGTGAATTTTAAAGCTTTTTTATCTTAAAAAAAAATGTCTTAACACTGGAATTCTTTTTAGCTGGGATCTGTATCTGAGAAGCCCATCATGTAAAACAAATCAAGAGAGAATCTCACTGGATTAAGGGCCCAGAACTCTGTTCTCTCAGTGGTCTTTGACACCTAAGCCCCTCCATAAAATCCTTAGGGCTTTGAACAGCACAGTTAGAAAACCCATTGCCCTTGATTACATTTTAAGCTGCAAACAATGATCCATAAAATTGAACGACAGTGAGAATTTGTTCAGTATGAAGCATGTAGGAAACTGTTTTATTTATTTTTAAAATATTTATTATTTTTATTATTTATTTCACTGTGCTGGGTCTTAGGGCACACAGGATCTTTAGCTGTGGCATGCAGACTCTTAGTTGCGGCAGGTAGGATCTAGTTCCCTGATCAGAGATTGAACCCAGGCCCTCGGCTTTGGGAGTGTGGAGTCTGAGCCACTGGACCACCAGGGAAGTCCCTAGGATATTGTTTTAGAAGGACACTGCGGAACCGTGACAGCAAAGTACCATTTGGGACGTAGGAACTCAGCTCCCAGTGTGCCGCTCCCCGCCATCATCCCCATGTCCCTCCAGGAAATTTGGTAATTTTCTGACTCTTCTTTTTGTGGTTCATAATTATCACCCAGAAAGCAAAGCTGCCTGAACTGCTGCCTTCTTCGAGACTCTCAGTGCCATCCCGTCGCCATCCAGCTCAGCGTCACCCTACCTGCCTCTTGCCTTGCTGATGGCTCGTCTGCCCACTTCGCCGCGCCCTCTGGAACCCCGCTTCTGTTGTCAGCGCATCTCGCCATGCTCTCGACACCACGCTGTGCCCTCTCTCCTGTGTGCCTTCATCTAGGTTAATGGCTCCACCAGCCTCTTCTTGCTTTCTGAGGTGTCGTCTCTGATTATTCCCTCTCCCATACCCTCCACTTCACAGTAGTCACCAATTCCTATTGATTCTAAGTTTAAAATGTCTTTCAAATCTGAAATCATCGTAGCCTCAGGGTATTAAAATAACCTCTTGCACAGAGCTTTGAATGTGGTCTACTCAAAAATGTTTGCTGAATGCAACACTTTAGTTTTAATCTTTTCCCAATGTCTGCACCATCTTTTTCACTTTCCCCATGTTTGTGTATATTCTTCCTGGCTCCAATCTCATATTTGGATAAAGATAGTTAAGATTTTTTTCTATTCAGTATTTGTGGTGGGCTGTCTTTTGGAAGACTAATAGGTATAAACTTCAGGTGGAATTTCGATAGGGTATATAGCAAACTTTAGCAATTTCAGAATATAGAGCAGCAGTTTCCAACTTTGACTTTGCTTTGATCAAGTATTTCAGAAATCAGTGGGAGAGCAAGATGTGAAATAACAGCATGTTTGGAACTGCTCATGACGCAAAGCCATTTTTATGTTGTGGTCAAACAAAGGTCAGCTTGTGCCTGTGGAAATGTGACATGTTTGATGTTCTCATCTAATGTGTGTAACTTAAATTCTGCAAGCCTCAGTTTCTTCAGCTGAGAAGTGGGTGTCTTAATGTTTTCCAGATCAGTGGTACTCTGATCATAGGGAGGCGCATTCACAGATATAATTAATGCAAAATTCCTAGCACTGCGCACTGCTTAAAGTTATCCCTCAATAATTAGGAAGGATTACTATCAATCCAGACAAGAGAGTTAAAAAAAGAGACAGTTTACAGGCCTCCTTTGACCCAAAATGGTTTTAGTTTGGCTTGCACAATGTTTTTGATTCTTTTTAAATGAACTGGTTTCTAACATTTAAAAATTTGGGAGATATTATATAAAATACATGTAAAATACACTATTATATAAAATACATTTCTTTTGGTGAAAACTTGGAAGCGTTGGCAACAGTATTTGACAGTGGTCAGAAATTCTATCAGGTTTGCCCTAGTCACGTTTATCCTTTATCATTTTATACCAAGGGCTTCCCTGGGGGCTCAGACGGTAAAGAATCCGCCTGCAATGCAGGAGACCTGGGTTCTG
Source organism: Capra hircus (assembly GCF_001704415.2). Taxonomy (NCBI): domain Eukaryota; kingdom Metazoa; phylum Chordata; class Mammalia; order Artiodactyla; family Bovidae; genus Capra; species Capra hircus. The sequence goes on from NC_030812.1 coordinate 6,320,530, forward strand.
TCCCTGGATTGGGAAGACCCCCTGGAGGAGGGCATGGCAACCCTCTCCAGGATGCTTGCCTAGAGAATCCCATGGACAGAGGAGCCTGGCAGGCTACAGTCCTTGGGGTCGCAAAGAGCCAGACGCAGCTGAACAATACAGCACAGCACATTTTATGCCCAAGCACATCATTCTTTCATTCCTGGACTAGAGAGTTCTGGTGGACCTGTCTGATTTTAGGGAATTAAAAAGTAGATTTATGTGGTGCTAACTTCTGTGACTGACAGTGTTTTCTCCTCAAGGTGTCATCAGAAGTCCCACTTCTGATAGCCTTTCTCGCGTATTAAAAATCCCAAGATTGTTCAGTTCCTGTGAGAAGCTGGCACAAGCCCTCCTTGGGAAAATCCCATTCTCACCTGCATGGACTTCACCATCTTGCAGAAATGAAAAGACAAGGAAACACATAACCACACATCAAGGAATAACAAGGAAACACATAACCACACGTCAAGGAATAATGAGGTTGGGTTAATCCAAACAGAAAGGTGGGCCCACATAAAAAAAAAAAAGAAAGTGAAAGTGAAATCGCTCAGTTGTGTCCGACTCTGCGACCCCATGGACTGTAGCCTACCAGGCTCCTCTGTCCATGGGATTTTTCAGGCAAGAATACTGGAGTGGATTGCCATTTCCATCTCCAAGGGATCTTCCCAACCCAGGAATTGAACCCAGGTCTCCTGCATTGTAGACAGATGCTTTATCATCTGAGCCACCAGCGAAGTCCCTGGAAAAAAAAGAAAAAGATTCAGAATAGGTTCTGGGGGAGAATAGTGCAGGTTTCATAGAGAAGCTTATTCATTCAGCAAATATATTCGTGGACACTGAGTAGAAGAATTGGTGGTGGGTGCTGGGCACACACAAACTGTATGATAAAGATTTCTGGTGACATGTATGAGGCCTGGAAAGAGACGTTTAGGGAGCATTTAACCCAACTTGAGACTGATGAGCCTTAATGATTGAAGATTTTGGCAGGCAGTCCCTAGAGCTTGCCATAACCCTATCTTCTGTTTTAGAATGAAAGTATTGTAAGAACAGAGAAGAAAACTATGCAAATAAATATTGTGCAGGATATGCTGCAGACTGATATTTTGACTGCTGTTGCTGATGAACCTTGCTTGTAGTGAGGAGGTGGAGCAGTGGCGGGGGAGAAATTGATATGGGGAGTATTGCTCCCTGTTACAGCTATTATCTGATCTGTGAAAAGATTACATAATCTCTTCCCCTCACCAGCTCCCCCTCTAGCAACCAATATCTGTAACAAAATAGAAACTGTTGTGGAAGAAAATGTAATAAAAATATTAGCTAGATGTTGGTTCATGCTAACAGTGCTTGACATTTTACAGGTTCTAACGTGTTTAATCCTCATAACAATGCTGTGCGGTAGATTTTTTTTTAAATTTTTTTTTTTACAGTTGATTTAACTAAGACTCTGATGGAATAAGTGACTCATGCAAGGTCACATAATGAGAAAGTGGCAGAACCAAGATCAAATCCAGGAGTATCCAGATTCAAAGCCCACCCTCCCTCCGACAGATGAGCAACATGCTATTAGTATTTTGCAGTTTTGTATTATTTGAGGAAATGTTTTCCTTCTCTTAGGAAGTATGATTGTTAGTATGTCTTCCAAGTTGATATCATATATTTCAAATCTGGACAGTAAGGAAAGAAGCAAATTCAAAAAATCCACACCAATGAGCACATTCTTTTATGCTTTCGTTTATATAAGTTTAACTTTCACACGCTGAAAAGCCTGCTGTCCCAAAATTAGCCAGCCTTGAGTGTAAGTGACACTTTGTTCCTCTTCTTGTCTGGTTGCCAGAGTTGATCTCAGTTAAGATTAGAAAATATTTTGTTAATCACCTCTCAGAGGAACATAAAAAATTAAATTGATAAATTTATGCACCACTGTGAATTCCTTATGACTAGATTGTCAGTCGCTTCCTTCAGGCAATGAGCCAATGTTTATTAAGTAGCTACAATGGGCAGAGAGTTCTTGCAAGGCTGGGGGGAAAGGTCCAAAGGAAATAAGTGTAGGTGTGACTTCCATCCCAAGAGGGCTATGATTTAACAAAGAAGATGGACATGATGTATAAGAATATGTGAGAATAGGAGTTCATGTATAATAAGAGATTATATATGCACCACTGTGAAACAATGAGTATAAAAGGGATAGATACACATCTGGAGACTATAAGAGTTGTCAGAACTAAGTGGGAACGTTCCTCATAGACTGAATATGGAAAAGTAATCAATTCTGAGAAGAGTTTTGAAGAAATTCTATAAAGTTGGAAATCAAAGCAGTCTGTTGAATTCAAATGCTTATTAGACATTTTTATGACTTCATGCAAGCATTATGGCTTTTAGTTTTTCCAACTTGTACAGTCTGTGATTAATAAGTGATATAAAATAGAAAACCTTCAAACCAATTTGCCATGCAATCTTTGATATTTCTGGTAAAACTTATAACATTCATTTCTTCAGGATTTCTCAAATTTAAACACAAAGAGATAACTAGAAGACTAGCAGGTACAAATGAACCACAGTGCCCAGAGTCATCAGAACAAATATTTATGATATTATGATGAAAGCTGCTTATATTAACTCCTCATTAGAACTTTCATTATTTCGAATTTAGCAGTAAAATAAGGCATGATATTGATGTTATACATCAGTGAAACATACAGTAAAGTGGCAAATACTCTTTTGCAGTTTGAAAAGAGCTGTGAATAATTACTGATTAAGAATTAACAGTCATATTCAAATAGCTGAATCTATAGTACAGATAGTATACGGTTCACATTAGTCGTGGAATGCAGCAGCTTTGGAATTAGCATTTTGGATTCTGAAAGTCTTTAGATTTTGCAGTTTCCTTCCATGTATTATAAGAAACGCAATGCTTTATATCCTTTAGGAAACGTATGATTCAATGGCTCCAGTGCTAGATGAAAATGGAGAGTATTATGGTTCTATTTCTGGCTCAGACAATTGTTTAACTCTTACCTTTAATATATACTGTCTAGTTTCACGCCTCGATGTCTTCTTTTGTCCTATGATTCATTTAACAATTTTTTAATGAGGGCCTACAATGTGTGAGGGGTTTCCAAGGTGGCTCAGTGGTAAAGAATCTACCTGCCAATGCAGGAGATGCAAATTCAATTCTTGGGTTAGGAAGATCCCCTGGAGAAGAAAATGGCAACCTATACCAGTATTCTTGCCTGGGAAATCCCACAGACAGAGGAGCCTGGCAGGCTACAGTCCAAGGGGTTGCAAAGAGTCAGACATGACTGAATGATTAAATAATAATGTGTTAGGCATGGTTATAAAGTGATGAAATCAGAAACTGTCTTTGCTTTATTAGAATTTGTATAATGGGGGAGAAAGAAGTAAACAAAAATGTATCAGATTGGAGAAGATTTTTGGAGGAAAATAACTCCATGGACAGAGGAGCCTGATCAGCCACAGTCTTCCCTGGTGCCTCAGACAGTAAAGACTTCACTTGCAATGTGGGAGACCTGTGTTCAGTCCCTGGGTGGGGAAGATCCCTTGGAGAAGGGAACAGCTACCTACTCCAGTATTCTTGCCTGTAGAATTCCTTGGACGGAGGATCCTGGCAGGTTACAATCCATGGAGTCACAAACGGACAGTCACAAACTGAGTGACTTTCACTTTCAAGCCATACTCCATGGGGTCACAAAAGAGTCCTACACAACTGAGTGACTAAACAGAAAGAACAAGCAACAGGATGCTATGAGGGAGAACCAGGGGGCTGATGGCAAACCAATCTTAACTTGGCTGGTTAGAAAAGCCTCTCTGGGAAAGTGACATTTGAGCAGAGCTTTGAAGGCTGAATAGGAGATGGCCAATTTCAAGAGAAGAAAGGGGGAAGGCTGTGCCAGGACAAGGACCCAACATCTCTAGAGGCCCCTGTGGGAGAGGATGTGGCATGTTTGAGGAACCTAGAGGAAGGCGACGTGGTTGTAGCTTAAGAAACAAGTGGAGTATGGTCATAGACTGTCAGGTTTGAGACACTTAGGTCAGTTCGGGGCCTCTCAAACCTCAGTCATGCTCAGGGGATTGGATTTTATTGTAAATGACATGGGAAGTCACTGAGTTTTAGATGAGGAGGGAGACTGTGCCTTCCGGCTGCTGTGTGGAGAATGGATTGAAGGGAGATAAGAGGAAACAGGCAGACCAATGAGCACACTTAATGTCAGGGGCAACAATGATAGTGGACTTCCGTTTAGAGTTGACAGTGTAAATGGAGAGAAGGGGAAAGACCTAGGATGTATTAGAAAGAAGAATGGACAGAACTCATCAATAAATTGAATATAGGGATGAAGAAAAAAGAGATGTCAAGGATGATTGCCAGGTTTCTGGTTTAAGTAACTGGTGGACTGAAGTGCCATTATTGAGACAGAGAAGGCTGGGAGTGATGATAATGATTATTCCCCTGTGTTGCTTTGAGACGGCATCTGGAAAGGTCTAGATATTTCCTGGGGTCAGTTGGTACATAAGAACTATTTATGGAAATTATATTCTGGTTTAGCATGATAACATAGACATCAACGACATTGCTGCCAGTGCATATGGTAGTAATGGCAAACTTCTTTAAAACTTCAGATAATGGATTTCTTTTTGTTTCACTAGGAAGTAGTATCTTAGAAAAAATTTGAATATTACATAATAATGCTACTGGATTGTGAAGGGAATCATAAATTTAAAGAAAAAACCTTTCACTGGTATATAGCAGACACTGAAAGAATGTGATATACATATACTGAAATTTTATATGAACAAATTCTTTTGAAAGAGAGCATCAGTATTAGAGGGAATTTTGGGAAAAAGGCTTCCCTGGTGACTCAGGTGGTAAATAATCCGCCTACAGTGCAGGAGACCTGGGTCCTGTACCTGGGTCAGGAAGATCCCCTGGAGAAGGAAATGGCAACCCACTCCAGTATTCTTTCCTGGGAAATCCCATGGACAGAGGAGCCTGATGGGCTGCAGTCCATAGGGTCACAAAGCGTGGGACACGACTGAGTCCCCAACATACACATAGAGAGCAGATTATTCTGAGTCAGCAAGGACTTGACCACACACTGAATCCTAAGAATGTCAGTTTATCTTAAAATTCGTATGTAGTCTCAAAAGATCTCGAATAGTCAAAATCATCTTGAAAAACAAAGTCGGAAGTCTCACACTTCCTGGTCTCAAAACATACTGCATAACTAAGGTAAAAATAATGTGCTGCAAGGAGATCCAACCAGTCCATTCTGAAGGAGATCAGCCCTGGGATTCCTTTGGAAGGAGTGATGCTAAAGCTGAAGCTCCAGTACTTTGGCCACCTCATGCAAAGAGTTGACTCCTTGGAAAAGACTGATGCTGGGAGGGATTGGGGGCAGGAGGAAAAGGGGATGACCGAGGATGAGATGGCTGGATGGTATCACTGACTCGATGGACGTGAGTCTGAGTGACCTCCAGGAGTTGGTGATGGACAGGGAGGCCTGGTGTGCTGTGATTCATGGGGTCGCAAAGAGTCGGACACGGCTGAGCGACTGAACTGAACTGAACTGAACATAGTGAAGTGCAATGAAAGTGTTAGTCGCTCAGTCATGTCCAACTCTGAGACCCCATGGACTACAGCCTGCGAGGCTCCCCTGTTCATGGAATTCTCCAGGCAAGATGGAGTGGGTTGCCATTCCCATCTCCAGGGGAATCTTCCCGACCCAGGAATTGAACCCAAGTCTGAATTTCAGGCAGATTACCATCTGAGCCAATGGGAAAGAATAGAGCCAGAAATAAACTCTAACTCTTGCTTAAATGGTCAAATAATTTTTGATAAGGGTGCCAAGACCTCAATGGAGAAAGGACAGTGTTTTCAACAAATGGTATTGGGAAAAGTGGACACCTACCTGCAAAAGAATGAAGTTAGACCTTATACCCTTATACCATAAATATTAACAAAAACATGAATCAAAGACCCATAAGACCCAAAACTTTAAAAGACTTAGAAGAAGGCATAGAAGAAAAGCTTCATGACATTGGATTTGGCAATGATTTCATAAAAATGACACCAAAAAGCAAAGGCAACAAAAGACAAAATAAATAAATTGGATTTCATCAAAAGTAAAGGCTTTTGTACATCAAAGGACTATATCAACAGAGTGAAAATGCAACCCACAGAATGGGAAAAACATACTTGCAAGTCATATATCTGATTAAGATATTAATATTCAGAATATATGAAAAACCACTACAACTCAGCAACAGAAAGCATACAGCCCAATTAAGAAACAGACTAGAATGTCATTGAAACATGTATAATATCATATATGAAACGAATCGCCAGTCCAGGTTTGATGCATGATACTGGATACTTGGGGCTGGCGCACTGAGACGACCCAGAGGGATGGTATGGGGAGGGAGGAGGGAGGGGGGATTCAGGATGGGGAACATGTGTATACCTGTGGTGGATTCATGTTGATGTATGGCAAAACCAATACAATATTGTAAAGTAATTAACCTCCAATTAAAATAAATAAATTTATATATATATATATATTTTAAATTTTTATTTTAACTTTATTTTACTTTACAATACTGTATTGGTTTTGCCATACATTGACATGAATCCACCACGGGTGTACATGCGATCCCAAACATGAACCTCCCTCCCACCTCCCTCCCCACAACATCCCTCCGGGTCATCCCCGTGCACCAGCCCCAAGCATGCTGTATCCTGCATCGGACATAGACTGGCGATTCGATTCTTACATGATAGTATACATGTTTCAATGCCATTCTCCCAAATCATCCCACCCTCTCCCTCTCCCTCTGAGTCCAAAAGTCTGCTATACACATCTGTGTCTTTTTTGCTGTCTTGCATACAGGAAAACAGTGTGGAGATTCCTTAAAAAATTGCAAATAGAACTGCCATATGACCCAGCAATCCCACTGCTGGGCATACACACTGAGGAAACCAGAATTAAAAGAGACGCATGTACCACAATGTTCATCACAGCACTGTTTATAATAAATTTATATTTTTTAAAAAAGAAACAGACGAATAACTTGAGTAGGCATTTCTCCCAGTAAGAGTTACAAATAACCTAAACACGCATGGAAGATGCTTGACATCACTAATAATTAGAGAAATGCAAATGAAAATCACAGTAAGATGCCACTTCACACCCGTTGGATTGGTCATTATAAAAAATCCAGAGCATAACATGTGTCAGTGGGGATATGGAGAAATTGGAACCCTTGTGTGTTGCTGTTGGGAACATGAAATGTTGCAGCCACTGTGGAAAAGAGTATGGCAGTTTCTCAGAATATTAACAATAAAATTACTATATGATCCAGCAATTTCGCTTCTTAGTATTTACCCCAGAGAATTGAAAGCAAAGACTTAAATGGATATTTGTACACCCACGTTCATAGCAGTTAGCAGCGTTATTCACAATAGCCAAAAAAGCTGGAAGAAATCTAAGTGTCCACTGACAGATGAATAGATTTTCAAACTGTGGCATAAACAACAGAGATTTACTGTATGATGCAGGGAGCTCAAAGCCAGTGCCCAATGATAATCTAGAGCAGTGCTATGGGGTGGGGGGTGGGAGGGGGCATATGTATACCTATGGCTGATCCATGTTGATATACGGCAGAAACAAACCCAGTATTGTAAAGCAATCATCCCCCAGTTAAAAATAAATAAATGTTAACTAATTAAAATGAAATGAAATTAAACATTCAGCTCCTCAAAATATGTAACATATACATACAGAGGAATGTTGTTTAGCCTTACAAAGGGAGCAAATTTTGGCATATGCTACAACATGAAAGAACCTGGAGGACATCATGCTGAGTGAAATAGGCCAGTCACAGAAGGGCAAGTGGTGTATGATTTCACGTATATGAAATACCTGAAGTGATCAGATTCATAGGGACAGGAAATAAAACATTGGTTACAGGGAGAGGGAGGATGGGAGAATGGGGCCTTATTGTTTAATGGGTATGAAGTTTCAATTTGGGAAAATGAAAAAAATTCTGGGATGCGTAGTGTGATGGTGACACAGCAGTGTGAATGTCCCTAATGCCACTGAACTGTACTCTTAAAGCGGTTAAAATGGGGACTTCCCTGGTGGCCCAGTGAGTCCCTGGGTGGCTGAGACAGTAAAGAATCTGCTTGCAGTGCTGAAGACCTGGGTTCCATCCCTGGATCGGGAAGATCCCCTGGATAGGGAAATGGCAATCTACTGTAGTATTCTTGTCTGGGAAATCCCATGAACAGAGATGCCTGGTGGGTCTTAAAGAGTCGGACACGACCGAGGGGCCGACACTTGCCCATGGATAAGAATCCACCTGCTGATGCAGAGGATGCAGGTTCCATCCCTGGTCAGGGATCTAAGATCCCATATACCACAGGGCAACTAATCCTGTATGCTTCAACCAGAAAGCCCACATACCACAACTAGAGAAAAGCCTGCATGCCGCAACTAAGCCTGGATGCAGCCAAACAATAAAATAAATAAGTGATACTAATCAAAAAAACTAGCCTGATCATTTCCTACTACCTCCTGTGGCTTCATGGCTCCTTGATCCATCTTTTTAAAAAATGGTTAAAAATGGTAAGCTTTATGTTGTATTTATTTTACCACAATAAAAATAAGAACAATAGGCAGTGGGCTGGATTTGCCCACAGGCCATAGTCTGTGGACTCCTGATCTCTGTGAACTCTTAAATTCACTAGCAGCGTGTCTTTGTGAAAATTAGCTAATTGAATTGTGGTTTTCCTATGGAAATAAAGCCTTCCTTATAGAGTTATGGGTTCCCTAGTGGCTCAGACAGTACAAAATCTACCTACGATGAGGGAGACCCAGGTTTGATTCCTGGGTTGGTAAGATCCCCTGGAGAAGGGAATAGCTACCCACTCCAGGATTCTTGCCTGGAGAATTCCATGGACAGAGGAGTCTGGTGAGCTACAGTCCATGGGGTTGCAAAGAGTTTGACACAACTGAGTGACTTTCATTTTCAAGATTAAATAAGATCATGCAATATTTACCAAAATCCCTAATGATAAAAATCCCTAGAAGTCCTTGCTAAAGGACTTGTTTCCAGCTTCAGCACAGACCTGGTGAATCAGAATCTCCAAGATTAAGACTCTGAGAAGCTAAAGCAACACTAGGAAAATTTGGAAAATAATGGAAAGAGAAAAAAATGCACATTAAAACACTTAGTATGCCGCCTTGCCATAGTCAGTGGTCAGTAAACAAATGTACCTTAGTTTTTTTCTTAAATCCCTAACTCCTTTGACCAAATTTCCATATTACACCCTTTTTCTATTTTTCTCCCTTCCATTTTTGTATTCCTAATGTCTAAAGTATAGCATGAATCTTCACAAGGGATAAGTGCATTCTGTGAACTGTTGGACAGTGAGCCTCATGCCCCAGGAGAGATTCTCTAAGACATATTGTTGAAGGTGTCATTTAAAAGAGTAAGAAAATTTGCCTCCCTGCAGCGAAGGCTGCAGATTAGAATGCCTGCTGGGGCCAGATAGCAACTTCCATGAGTGAGGCAGGCCCTGCTGGTATTGTAGAGTTCTATAGAGTGCCTTGCATTTCAGAAGGGAAATCTGTATGTCTATTGTATTCCACTGCATAGAATGCATTTTATGCATTCCACTCAGAGTCTGCCTTTGATTGCTATGTATAGCTTTCTAAAAGAAAACAGAAGCCTGAACTTTTAAAATGTTATTAGCACATTTTGATTATTTTTCTTAGCCCTTCGACCCCAAGGTGCCTGTTGTTGTTCAGTTGCTAAGTCGAGTCCGACTCTGTGACCCATGGACTACAGTACAACAGGCTTCCCTGTCCTTCATTATCTCTTGGAGTTTGCTCAGATTCATGTCCATTGAGTCAGTGATGCTATCTAACCATCTCATCCTCTGCCACCCTATTCTCCTTTGCCTTCAGTCTTTCCCAGCATCAGGATCTTTCCCAGTGAATTGGCTCTTTGCAGCAGTTGGCCAAAGTATTAGGGCTTCAACTTCAGCATCAGCCCTTCCAATGAGTATTCAGTGTAGATTTCCTTTAGGATTGACTGGTTTGATCTCTTTGCAATCCAAGGGACTCTCAAGAGTCTTCTCTAGCTCCACAATTTGAAGATATCAATTCTTCAGCGCTCAGCCTTGCTTATAGTCCAGTTCTCACATACATATGTGATTACTGGAAAAACCATAGCTTTGACTATGAGAACCTTTGTCAGCAAAGTGATGCCTTTGCTTTTTAATATGCTGTCTGGGTTTGTCATAGCTTTCCTTCCAAGGAGCAAGTGTCTCAAGGTTCCTACCATGGACCAATTCATTCAGTGATGGTTAAGTTTCCAATTTCTCTGAGTCTTAGGGGTAAACGACCAGTAAAAGAGAAGTCTTTGCCAGGGACCAGAAGGAAGAGGGACCAATGAGATCAGGCCTGGCTCTGACAGGAATTCAAGCCGGGTTGGTGATAGTGGTGGGTGAGGGCAGTGGCAATCCTATAGAAAGACCCTTCCTCAGTTAGAAGTCGTGGCTGCTCTGGCAGGCACAGTCTTCTTGGTTGTTCAGTTCAGTTCAGTCGCTCAGTCGTGCCCGACTCTTTGCGACCCCATGAACCTCAGCATGCCAGGCCTCCCGGTCCATCACCAACTCCCGGAGTTCACCCAAACCCATGTCCATTGAGTCGGTGATGCCATCCAACCATCTCATCCTCTGTCATCCCCTTCTGCCCTCAATCTTTCCCAGCATCAGGGTCTTTTCAAATGAGTCAGCTCTTCGCATCAGGGGGCCAACGTATTGGAGTTTTAGCTTCAACATCAGTCCTTCCAATGAACACCCAGGACTGATCTCCTTCAGAATGGACTGGTTGGATCTCCTTGCAGTCCAAGGGACTCTCAAGAGTCTTCTCCAACACCACAGTTCAAAAGCATCAAGTCTTCTGCGCTTAGCTTTCTTTACAGTCTAACTCTCACATCCATACATGACCACTGGAAAAACCATAGCCTTGACTAGACAGACCTTTGTTGATAAAGTAATGTCTCTGCTTTTTAATATACAGTCTAGGTTGGCCATAACTTTCCTTCCAAGGAGTAAGTGTCTTTTAATTTCATGGCTGCAATCACCATCTGCAGTGATTTTGGAGCCTCCCCCAAATAAAGTCTGACACTGTTTCCACTGTTTCCCATCACTATTTCCCATGAAGTGATGGGACCAGATGCCATGATCTTCGTTTTCTGAATGTTGAGCTTTAAGCCAACTCTTTCACTCTCCTCTTTCACTTTCATCAAGAGGCTCTTTAGTTCTTTTTCCCTTTCTGCCATAAGGTTGGTGTCATCTGTATATCTGAGGTTATTGATATTTCTCCCGGCAATCTTGATTCAGGCAATCTTCTTGGTTGAGAGATGTCCTGGTACCTACCCATCCCCACATGCTTTTCTTGGATGGGGCCCTTGGCAGGAATTCACTACAAGCACATCCTAGCCTAGGGGGCGCACTAACATCCCTAGGCGAGGGGAACGCCTAAGCTGTGAGGCCTCCTGAGGGCCAGCTGGAGGTGAAGGTCTGAAACAAGGAGGTGGGTAGTTATTGCGACTTTCTTCATTATTCCCAACACTAAAAATTAGGATTCCTAAACATCTTTAGTTTCCAGCATTGATTGGGCAATTCACCCGTACCTGTGGCTGAGTTAAAGACTTTAAATGGCCTGTGTTTAATTCTTCTGGCCAGTTCAGAAGGCACTTTGCAACCACTGGAAATCAGCATATTTTACAAATCAATTAATGAAGGTACCTTATTCTGTACCTTCCTCCCTCCCTCTCTCCCTCCTTGCCTCCCTCTCTTCCTGCCTCCTTTTTTTTTTTTTTTTAGAAAGTTATTGGTCTGATTGATCAGGATAACTTGGTGGTTAGTGTCTGACTTTTAGGCAGACATTTGGGAAGTTTCCTCATAATAATCTTTCAGAGAAGAGTAGAAATACACCTTGTACAGTAGGACAAGCAGCCTTTTAATCAGAGACTTGGGTGGAAAAAACTTAAGAAATGCTTATCAAATTTATGGATAAACCTTGACAAGATAACTAACATATTAGGCAATGGTATTGAGATCCAAGGTTTCTATGGAATAAGTCTTGAACCTAACAGAATGGACTCTGGTCACACTGAGAACATGCAACTTCATGAAGGGCCCATGCTGATTGCTGTACTGGGAATACCCTTGATCACTTCCCCTCAGGGATTTCCTTGGCTACCTTCTTGTTCTTTGAGACCCAGCTTGAGAATTACAATCTCTTGTGAACACTTCTCCACCTCTCCCCAACCCAGGCTGACTGAGGATGATAGGCTGACACCAGTAACACTCTTGTTCTTCCTTCTTTGCATACTTTCATCACACTCTAAGAAAATCAAGTTGTTTGGCTTGTCTTCCCTCCCAATCCCCCTCAGCTCTGACCTTTTTGAAAATGGAGCCTGTTGATTTCTATAAACTTAGGACTAATAAAAATGCTAGACTAAATATTTAGGGCATTTAATATCTTTGAATGTATGAATGACTTATCTGCTGGTAAAAAAGAAAGTAATACAAAGAAACAAACAACACCCAATTGTACAGTTAAGGGAAAAGGGAACTATGTCTTAGAAGTAGGATGTAAAATTTCATAAGTAGTGACTGGATGTCAAGGAGACTCATGTAAACTTGTCTGTGCTAGAAAGAAGCACTGTGTTTAGAATAACTGGAGATTAAGCTTGCTCTGTGGTGGGAATATTCCACTTAGAGTCACGATATAGTCCATCTCTGGTCCTCACGCCTCAAATGAGACATAAACCAATTGTAGTGTATTCAGCAACTTGGAGAAAGATGATTTGGGCAATTTGATGACTGATCACATATTTGAGTGACATTGTAAGAAAAGGCAATAGAGTTGCACTTTATTTTTTTTTTTTTTTGGCAACAGTAACAAGCTTTATTTTTTTGAGCTCCAAGTTGCACTTTAGAAATCAAGGGGAAGACTGGAACCAGCTGGAACATTTTGCTGGGAAACGAACTATGGATCCCATGACTTCACTATGATACACTCCGCCCGATTGTCCAGTCTGCAACAGCTCAGCCACTGAGAAACTGGTTGTGGCAAACAAAGCGATTTAGCGATGGAATTAGTGATGCGTGCTAAGTCACCTCAGTCCTGTCTGAGTCTGCGACCCTGTGGACTGTAGTCCACCAGGCTCCTCTGTCCATGGGATTCTCCAGGCAAGAATACCGGAGTGGATTGCCATGCCCTCCTCCAGGGGATCTTCCCGACCCAGGGATCGAACCTGTGTCTCCTGCAGCTCCTCCATTGGCAGGCAGGTTCTTTACCACGGGCACCGCCTGGGAAGCCACTATCAGAAGTGATAGCTCTCTTGTAAACCTATGGGTAATGAAATTGTACTACTTTTAGATTTTGGATTTTTAAGCTACTATTTTACATGACATTTTATGAAAGAACTGGGATGGCTTTTAGAGATGTTGCTGAGACAGTGATCAGGTTTTTCTTGTGGTCAAAGGGCAAAGGAAATTGCAGGTGGTAGTGACATGAAATTAACTTCCCCCTTGTTGTGACAGAAAATCCAAACACAAAATCCACTATTTAAGTTCCTAAATTCATTCTATTTCTATTTATTTAAAAAGTTTTATTTATTTATTTTGACTGTGGTGAGTCTTTGTGCTGCACGCAAGCTCTCTCTAGCTGTGATGAGCAGGACTGCTCTCTAGTTGTGGGGTGTGGGAGTCTCATTGTGGTGGCTTCTCTTGTTGTGGAGCACAGGTTCTAGGGCGTGTGGGCTCAGTAGTTGCAGCGTGCAGTCTCTAGAGCTCAGGCTCAGTAGTTGTGGCACATGGGGTTAGTTTCCTGGCAGTACATGGAATCTTCCCAGAGCAGGGGTTGAACTCATGTCTCCTGCATTGGCAGGCAGATTCTTAGCCACCGGACCACCAGGGAAGTCCTCTAAATTCATTCTAAATAGCTGCTGTTCTGTAAAATCAAGGACATTTACCTACAACAGAGACTGCTCTGATTTAGTACTGGAAAAAGCACTATTTGGAGGCCAATGCTCAACCTGCTGTATACTGAATATGGGGCTTTGGGAAACTGGGAGATTATCATTGATAAAATGAATCAATCTCATTTATATTTTGTTACCAGTTTTTCATGCACTCATGTGTATTTTTGTATACTATTTAGTTCTGCGCAATTTTGTCATATGTGTTGTTGTTCAGTTGCTCAGTTGCGTCCCACTCTTTGCAACCCCATGGGCTGCAGCGTGCCAGGCTGCCCTGTGCTTCACCAGCTCCCAGGACTTGCTCAAACTCATGTTCTTTGAGTCGATGAGGCCATCCAACCATCTCATCCTCTGTTGTCCCCTCCTACTTCTGCCTTCAATCTTTCCCAGCATCAGGGTCTTTTCCAATGAGTTGGCTCTTTGCATCAGATTGCCAAAGTATTGGAGCTTCAGCATCAGTCCTTCCAATGAGTATTCAGAATTGATTTCCTTTAGGATTGACTGGTTTGATCTTGCCATCCAAGGGGCTCGCAAGAGTCTTCTCCAACATCACAGTTCAAAAGCATCAAGTCTTTGGCATTCAGTTTTCTTAACGGTCCAACTCTCACATCCATACGTGACCGCTGGAGAAACCATAGCTTTAACTAGACAGGCCTTTGTTGGCATATGTGCAGACTCATATGAAAGCACCAGCGTGTTCTGTCTCAAGGACTTCTTGGGCTGCCTATTTATAGCTAGATGTACTTATTCCTTCCTTCAACCTCTGGTTACTACTCATTAGTTCTCCTCCTCTATAATTTTCCCATTTCAAGAATGCATACATAAATGAAATTATGCAGTATGTAATCTTTTGAGATTGACTGTTTTTCACTTAACACAATTCCCTTGAGAATCGTCCAAGTTGTTGCATGTATCAATAATTCATTCCTTTTTGAACCCTCTTACACTGTTGGTGGGAATGTGAATTGGCACAGCCACTATGGAGAATATTATGGAGATGCCTTAAAACACTAAAAATAGAGTTACCATATGACTCAGCAATTCCACTCCTGCATATGTCCAGAAAAGCTGAAAATGCTAATCTGAAAAGATACAGTACCCGCAGTGTTCATAACAGAACTATTTACAATAGCCAAAACATGAGAGCAACCTGTGCTCACCTACAGGTAAATGGATAAAGAAGATGTGCTTTATATACACACACACATACACACAAATGCACAATGGAATATTACTCAGCCATAAGGAAGAATGAAATAGCACCAACTGCAGCAACATGGATGGACCTAGAAACACTAAGTGAAGTAAGTCAGACAGAGAAAGACAAATGTATGATACCACTTACATGTGGAATCAAAAACACATGATACAAATGAGCTTCTTTACAAAACAGAGATAGACTCACAGGCATAGTAAATAAACTTACAGTTACTTACCAAAGGGGAAATATTGGGGAGGATGGATAAATGAGGAATTTAGAATTAATATATACACACTACTATATACAAAATAGAAAAACAAGAACCTACTGTATCTATATAGCTCAAGGAATTATATTCAATGTCTTGTAATAACCTATAATGGAAAAGAATCTGAAAAAGAATGTGTGTGTGTGTGTGTGTGTGTGTGTGTGTATGTGCATGCATGCATGCTAATTCACGCTAAGTCACTTCAGTCATGTTCAACTCCTTGTGACCCTATGGACAGGCTCCTCTGTCTATGGGGATTCTCTAGGCAAGAATACTGGAGTGGGTTGCTGTGCTCTCCTCCAGGGGATTTTCCTGACCCAGGGATCAAACCCAAATCTCTTACATCTCCTGCATTGGTAGACAGGTTATTTACAACTAGGGCCACCTGGGAAGCCCATATATATTGTGTATATATACGTATATGTGTGTATATATACCTATATGTGTGTGTATATACATATATGTGTGTATATACATATATGTGTGTGTGCATGGCTGTTCAGTCGTGTCCCACTCTTGCTGACCCCACTGACTGCAGTCCTCCAGGCTCCTCTGTCCATGAGGATTCTCCAGGCAAGAATACTGGAGTGGGTTGCCATGCCTTGCTTGTGTGTGTGTGTGTGTGTGTGTGTGTGTATAACGAAATCACTTTGCTGTATACCTGAAACGCTGAGAATCAACAATACTTCCATAATGTAAAAATTCACTACTTTCTCTTGCCAATTAGTGTTTAATAATGTTACTTATCATAGTTTGCTTGCCTTTTCCATCATTGAGGGACATTTCAGTTGTTTCCAGGTTTGGGCTATAGAGAGTAATGAAGCATCTATGAATATTTATGTACAGATTTGTGTGTGTGTGTGTGTGTGTAAATGTTTTCACTTGTTCTTCATTTTTTAATTAATTTGTTTGAGGTACTTAGTATTTTTAGCTAATGAATAAAGTTAATAAACAAATTATCAGTGACTAGAAAGCCTGTCTTGTTGGAGGTATTCCTTGTGTTCAAAGTAGGAATATTTTTTATATTTATGTCAGTGGAATAATTAAATAACAGTACCTGACACACAGGTATATTGTATATACACAGGTATATTGTATATTTGTATATATTATATATATATATATAATGCACTAACATCGTATAACTATGCCAGCTGCTGGTTAGGTTGTGTGGCTGTATTTACATGGAAAAGCTGTCCATATGCTGAGAAAACACATTTGTTTATAGAGTATCTCCCAAGCAACACTCTCTTCCCATTGCAACATGTGCTAAAATTTAATGCATTATCACAAATAAGTACAAACATTTGTACAATTTCCTCCATGTACCCCCTTCTCCAATTTAGAATGCACAGAAGTGTTAAAAAAATAAAATCCTTGGCGCGTGCCCAGGCCACATGAATTCTTACTCATCTAGTATCACTAAATGAGAAACTTTGCATGAGCGATCACTGGTAAAGTTTTAGCAGCTAAACAATTGTTAAATACTATTAGTGAACCACATATAGTGCCGCTCACTATATGCCAGTCTCTGTTCTATGCCAGTGCTGCTTATTTACGTGAGCCAATCTCCACTAAAACTCTATGGTGTGTCCACTATCAATACCCTCATTTTATTTCTGGGAACACTGAGGCACAGGTCATGATTAATTTTCCAAAGTCTCAAAGCTGGTGTTAATAATTGGCAGGCCTGAGATGAACCCAGTCTGGCTCTAGAGTCGATCTTTTGACTCCTATACTCCTTGTAAGACTGCTGCTGCTGCTGCTGCTGCTGCTAAGTCGCTTCAGTCGTGTCCGACTCTTCACGACCCCATGGACTGTAGCCTACCAGGCTCCTCCATCCATGGGGTTTTCCAGGCAAGAGTACTGGAGTGGGGTGCCATCGCCTTCTCTGCCTTATAAGACTAGAATCAGTAAATCTGAAGAAGCCAACACCCCAAAATATTTTCATTAAAATTGGTGTTCTGGAATCTTCACTTGTTAGAATGGAATAAGAACATCCAACTTTCCTTCAACTAAACTAAATTTTTTCAGAACTGTGGTGCAGGCACTCCCAGCGAAAGCTTAAGTGCCGCTCACCTTAATTAGCCCCATCAGGGCAGGTTCACTCAGGTGTGTCTGGAAGAAGGTCTGATAAAACTTGATAGTGAGATTAGTCCAAGACAAGAGAGAATTAACAACAAGCTTAGTAATTCGAAGTGAGAACCAATTTTGAGTACAACATACTGTTTGCTACTGAGATTTGCTTTTCAACACGATGCCCATGAAGGAATCTCTAGGAGACTGAGGGCTGAAGATAAAACAGAAAAATTCATTTTTACTCAATACTCGGGCATTAAGAGCAGTAAGCACCACTGCATAGGTGTCCATTAACAAAGAGCATAGTTCAACCAATGGAGAGATGGATAATGTGGGTGCAGGAACTTGGTATATTTAGGTACATGGAACTTTGGTATATTTAGGGTATTGAAATGTTAATAATACTGGTGTCTTCAGCTAAACACTGCTTCTAGTACCCTGGGAATACTCAAGACCTTTCATAGCAGTACCTGAGAAAATCCAGTGTCTGAGTCTAGGGCTATGATGTCTGAGGTCAATGGAGTCTTTGGTAACGTGAGACAGTGCTTTGTGTCGTTAGAGTACTGTGCCTCGGTGCAAAAATTAGCACCATGGACAGCAGGTGCTGGCGGCTTGCTGGGGCACCACCCTCACAGGCTGCACTCGGTGGAAGATTCAGCATTAGATACTCCAAAGGGTGCTGAAGAAGTGTGCAGGAAAAGTGGTGGGCCCTACAGAGAGAATGTGTTTATTCTCAGAAAAATCTGGGGATGGGAAGGGGAAATTTAGAGAATAGAGGCTCTCTTAAATAAGATAGGGCTACAGCTATAGAGATACTGTTTATCACTATCAATGTTGTTATTATTATTTATGTGACTCTGAGACACTGATATTATCAAGAGAAAATCCAGGTTACTAATGTAGTTGCCTTCTCTAAGAATAGGTTAGGAAGCTTTTTGCCTTGTTTATTTTTAGTATAGTCTTGACTGAAGAAGAAAGATGTCTTAGATTTTGAGCTCAGCCATATAATGAATGAAAATGTGTTTGGATTCAGGAACAATATTCTACTTTTCCTTTAATTTTGACTGAAGTATGAGAGAGATGCAAAGTACATACTCACAACCAATGTTTCCCCCGATTTAGAGAATTCTTTAGAAGCTGGCTAAATAACAGATAATGTTTTGGTTACCCATTGGTGCATAACAAAAAAGTCAATCAGTATTAATAGTATAAAAAAGCAACCATTTTATTATGCTGTGGATTCTATGGATATGGAATTCAGATGGGGCATAGCCAGATGATTTCTGTAATAGATGTCCATCAGAGAAACAGACAGGCAATGGCACCCCTCTCCAGTACTCTTGCCTGGAAAATCCCATGGACGGAGGAACCTGGTGGGCTGAAGTCCATGGGGTCATGAAGGGTCATGAAAAGTCAGAAACAACTGAACGACTTCACTTTCACTTTTCACTTTGATGCATTGGAGAAGGAAATGGCAACCCAGTCCAGTGTTCTTGCCTGGAGACTCCCAGGGACAGCGGAGCCTGGTGGGCTGTCATCTTTGGGGTTGCACAGAGTCGGACACGACTGAAGCGACTTAGCAGCAGCAGCAGCAGAGAAACAGAACAGGTAGGATACATGAATATTAAGAAACTTATTGCAAGGAATTGGCTTACATGACTGTGGAGACTGGCTGAACTAACTGGACTCTGCAAGGTAGGTGGTCAGGAAGGGCAGGCTGGAAATTCTTGGGCAAGGGCTGATGCTGGTCCACAGGTAGAATTTCTTCTTCCTCAGGGAAACCTCAGTTCTTAAAGCCTTTTGACTGATTGGATTTGGCTAATCCAAATTTTTCAGGATAATCTTTTTTTCTTTTTTTAACATAAAGCCACCTGTAGATGTCAATTATATCTTACCTTCATAGCAGCACCTACATTAATGTTTGACTAAATAAGCAGGCACTGTAGCCTAGCCAAGTTTGGCATATAAAACTGACTATCACTGTTTGTCTCTGCTCCACAATGTTCAGGAATCTAGCCAGAAAATCTCAAATGCTTGGGGTGATGTTGAGTGGTGTTCTGACAGGGAAACCGTCAGAAAACATCTCTACTCATGAGACTGGTACCTGACTTAAAGGCTGGGCTCAGCAGTTTCTGTCATCTGGAGCCCCTACCCATGGCCTCTCCATCTTGCTTTGGCTTCTCACAGCCTGGCAGCAGAGTTCTGAGATAAACTGAAAAGGAAGTGCACTGACAGGCAAAGTATCAAGAGAACTAGGCAGAAGTTGTGTGGCTTTTTCTGATCTAGCCCTACAAATCAGGCAAGATTTACAATAGTATGATATTTATAATATAATTATAATTAAATATTATAATGTTTCTAATAATAAATATTATTATTTTTTGGAAGAGCAAATTGATTACATTGACCAATGAGAAACTAAAGTGATGTGACTTCCTTGCAAGTCCAGTGGTTGGGACATTGCCTTCCAAAGCAGCAGGTGGTGTAGGTTCAATCCCTGTTGGGGGAGCTAAGATCTAACATGCCTAGCGACCAAAAAGACCAAAATATGAAACAGAAGCAATATTATAACAAAATCAATAAAGACTTTAAAAATGGTCCGCATAAAAATCTTTAAAACAAACAAAGAAAAAAACCCACTAAAGTGACAAAAAGTATGGGAAGTAAACAATAACCATTGAATTCTGCTGTAATTCTGTTTTTCTTCCCTTCACTTTAAGCCAAAAGGATATAAAATTGTAGACTGTTGGTGAGTTAATTATTTTAAATTTCTTCAACAAAAACTGTATAGTTTAGCAGTTGCCCAGCATTAAATATACACATTTTTTTGCAAAACCCTGAAAGTTTTAATTTTTCTGTTGACCTGAGACTAATGAAATCATTTACACTCGTCAAATTCAGGGTTTCTTTTCACTTTTCTGCCACCATGATATTTGGCTAATTCTGCTTGTAATACTCACACTTTAGATCTTTCATTCTAATGCAGCATGAAGTGAAGTGAACTCATCTCGATCCTTTGTGACTCACCAACTGGCTGAAGAACTTCTGCTTTCATGCATTCACCTTTCTGCATGTGTGCCTGCTCATTTGTGCCTGACCCTTTGAGACCCCATTGCCTATAACCTGCTACTTTCCTCTGTCCATGGGATTTTCCAGGCAAGAATGCTGGAGTGGGTTGCATTCCCTTCTCCAGGGGATCTTTTCGACCCAGAGATCAAACCCATGTCTCCTACATTGGCAGGCTAATTCTTTACTACTGTGTCACCTGGGAAGTCCCCTTCTCCTTCCTGAGGCATGTTCAATAATTGTGCATTTGGCCTTTATTTCTTTCCTTTGGCCTTTATTTATTTCCCCTTGATGATGACGTTTTTCAGTTACTGGATTTCAGCATCTTTCCTTTCAGTTTCAACTGAAGTCTCAATTCTTTTGTCTTTTAAAACTGTGTCCTAATTGTGTTTATGAGTGCAAACATCAGAAAGCTGGCCCAGACCCAAGAGGAGGGAATTGGATTCCATCTTTGAGGAAGGAGTTGTATTGCATGAGAGCAGGTAGGATGGAGGATATTGTTGCAGTCATCTTCGAGAAGCACACTCTGCTATAGAAGATAAAAATGAACATCTCTGTCAATTGCAATAAGAGAAATATTTTGGAGTTTGCCAACTGTTTACCAACTTGCCTCACCACTCACAAAAGGCAGAATTTAATAGCATTAGACATTGATCTCTGTAAATATACTGATATTTCCTCACATTCAAAAGCACATCAAGAGAGAAGTTTTTATTAGAAATGTGACAATTTGGGATGGGTCTGGACTAAGCCACTTAGATTCAGTGATCTTTGAGGGTTGGATAGATAATGGAAACTATGTTAATGATCTACAATTGTGTAACAAATTATCACAAACTCAGTGACTTACCATGACACACATTTATTGTCCCACAGTTTCTGTGACTCAGGAATCTAGGCATGGCTTAGCTGGGTCTCCTGTTTTAGAATCTCTCCCAAGGCTGCAATCAAGGCCGTTGACAGGCATGTGGTCTTATCCAAGGCTTGACTGAGGCAGCAGCCTCTTCCAGGTTCATGTGATTAATGCTAGAAACTGAAACAAAGGTGTGGAAACCGGGTGGCAGGGATGATTAAGGCCGTTGTAGTGTTGGCCTCTTACAGGAATGTTAGACATAATCGCTGGAGTTTGGGAGGTGTCCTGTCTTCCCAATCACAGTCTCAGTGTCAGAAAGCATTTGATATTAAGATGGGAGTGGGAGCCCAATCCAAGGTGATAAGCAAATCCTAACTGGTAGGTGAACAAGCCATGGGACGTGCACAGCTCTTCTGGAGTTCTAGGTGGCCAGGCAGATAGACAGGCATAACGTCAGACTAATAGAAAGTAGCCGACTTCAGAGAAATATTTCAGTAACACGTGATAAGGGAGGAAGGGGCAGATTCTGGTTCCCTGAGGGGCCCTGACGAAAGTAAGCCAGAGAAACTTCATATTTATAGGAAGTAGAAACTTCCTATAAATTTACTGAAGTAGAAACTTGTATTTAGGGGAACAAAGCAAAGGCCTATTTATCAAAATTGCAGAGGAAGAGACTTTTAAATACTTGAGTTCCCACGTAGGCGTGGAATTCTGAGAGACAAGAAGAACGCGTCTTTGGATATGTCAATAAATATGCTAAATATTAATTGAGGAGGTGAAAGAGTGGGGAGACTGCTCCTCTCTAAGAGAAAAAGCACATATGGACTCTCTGCTTATTGCCATTGGCCGAGGCCACCTGTCTACGTCTGCCCAAGTAAGTAGTGCTGTGCCTGGGTGTGAGCAAGCCTGGTGGTCAGATGTGGTAATGACTAGCTGCTGGACTCTGTAACTGCTGCAACAGGCAGCCAGAGGGTGGATGATGATTCCTGCATCTCCCTGCGTGTCTGCTGCTGCTGAGTCACTTCAGTCGTGTCTGACTTTGTGCAACCCCATAGATGGCAGCCCTGCATGTCACTTCCTCTATTTTTGTTGGACCACAAGCTGAAGGTGCTAATTTGGACACCATTTTTACTAACTGGAAGCTCTGATCTAATGTTCATAGTTAATCTGGTCCTTAGTTTTTAAAGATAAAGATCTTTCAATGTAATTTTTTTCCTTACCCCACCCCACCTCCCCAAGACTAGGAAAACACCTGAAAGATATTGAAATATTTTCTTGCAATTTGATAGGCACAGACTGTCTCATGCAGGTCCACTTTGCATCAGAACATAAAGGCAAAAATCCTGAAAGGTCTTTAGGTACTCATATACTGTGAAAATAATTACCTGTTGTAAGGTCTGGTAAAGGCCTTCCAGAAGCCTGAGTCCAAAGCATTCGCCAGACTCTAAAACAAATGAAATTGGTGATATCAGCGGAAAAAATGACTTAGAACTATTTTTGATTTTGGCTTTCTTTGAAAAGTAAAGTATATTTTATGGAAAGAAAAACTTTCTGGTCATGTCTAAATAAAGTTTCTGCATGAGTTCTTTGTGATGGCAAATAATATGTGTGTGTCAGACACTTCCCTGTGGTTGGTAGTTCTCCAGTAATTTAGTGGTAATAGCTGTTAAAGCACAGATGCTGAGAAACCCAGTTCCAAAACTGTTTATTTCTCTAAAATATAGCTTTATATTTATATCTTTTCCAATTGTACATAATACTATTTTCTATTTAGCTATAGATGCCCTATTTTCTTTTTTTTTAAGAATATTTTTATTGAAGTATAACACCTATACCAAACTTTGCACAAATTGTAGAGGTTCAGCTTGACAAATCATGAAGTGAATACTTTTAGGTAAGCAACATTAGATCAAGAATTAGAATATTACCTGGATCCAACTGTCTTACTTTCCTTTCTCTGCAGAGAAAACTATTATCTGGACTTTTAACAGTATGCATTTGTTTTGTGTCTTTGTACTTTATATAAATGAAGTCTTAGCTACTCTTTTATGTCTGGCATTTTTCATACTGTTTGTTTAGAAAATTCATTCATGTTGCTGTGTATAGCAGTTGTTCATTTTTATTGTTGTATAGTATTCCACTGTGTAAATATAATACAGATTTATTCATTAATTCTGCTATTTGATGGAAATAGTCTTCCCTGGTGGCTCAGATGGTAAAGTGTCTGTCTACAATGCGGGAGACCTGGGTTAGAGCCCTGGGTTGGAAAGATCCCCTGGAGAAGGAAATGGCAATCCACTCTAGTACTATTGCCTGGAAAATCCCATGGACAGAGGAGCCTGGTAGGCTATCATCTACAGGGTCGCAAAGAGTCGGGCATGACTGAACGACTTCAATTTCACGTTCAGTTTGGGGCTATTATCAATAACACTGCTATGTAAATTCTTCTGCATGGCTTCTGATATACATTTCTGTGGAGTAAAAACCTAACAGTAGACTTGCTTGTTATAGGGCATGAGAAGTTAACTTTAGTAGACACTCCCAAACATTTTTTGAAAGGGTTATATAATGTATATGTCCACCACAAAATGCTCTGATAGGAAAAACTGGGCTCACCTCTCCATATTTTCCTTCTCTCTCAGATATTTGTGACCTCAGTCCTCACTGCTTTGGAACCTCTCATATGTCTTTAATCAAACCTTTAGGAATATTTTTTCTAGGGCTTCCTGGTGGCTCCGTGGTAAAGAATCCATCCGCCAATGCAGGTGACATGGGTTTGATCCCTGATCTGGGAAGATCCTACGTGCTGTGGAGCAGCTAAGCCCATATACCACAACTACTGAGGCTCTGCTATACAGCCTGTGCTCCACAACTAGAGGAAGGCCCACATAGCAACAAAGACCCAGTGCAGCCAAAACTTCAGCACATACATTTTGTCTAGCTTTTTTGGTTCTTGCCTGCCCTAGCAGGAGGTGGTTCTGCAGTAGTCTAACCGACTATTACTGAAATTGGAAATCTATTACGGATGTCCTTTGAACTTCAGAAACAGTAAAAGCTAACTTTACTTAATTCTTAAAGAAGAAGTGAATGAATAAAAGTTATACAGGTGGATGAGATACACAGAGAAAGACAGAGAGAATAGCATACATGAAGAAAAGAGTATGATGTGTACAAGGAATTGTAAGAAATTTAGTGTTGTTAGATCATAAATTATGAGACAATAAAAGAAAAATTATAGAAGCTATGTTATAAAAGACCTTAATGCCAATCTGAGGGCTTCCAAGGTGGCTCAGTGGTAAAGAGCACATCTGCTGATTCAGGAGACACACATTCGATCCCTGGGACAGGAAGATCCCTTGGAGAAGGAAATGGCAACCTACTCAAGTATTCTTGCCTGGGAAAACCCATGGACAGAGGTGCCTGGTGGACTACAGTCCATGGGGTTGCCAAAGAATCAGACAAAACTTAGTAACTACACAACAACAATAATGCCAAACTAAAGAGCTTGGATTTTTATCTGAAAGCTCTTGGGAATCATTGATCATTTTAGCACAGGAAATAATGGGATCAAATTTTAATTTTCCAAAATTTATGTTGAAATCATTATGGGAATGTATATGAGGGACTGAGATTAGACTCCAGAAAATTAGTCTCTTAAAAAGGTATAAAGTGGGGGTGGCCCTAAGCTGGTGGAAGAGTAGGATGGGGAGACCACTTTCTTCCCCATAAATTCATCAAAAGATCGTTTGAATGCTGAGCAACTTCCACAAAACAACTTCTGAACACTGGCAGGGGACACTGGACACCCAGAAAGGCAGCCCATTCTCTTCAAAAGGAGATAGGACAAAATATAAAAGACAAAACGAGAGACAAAAGAGTTAGCGACAGAGATCCATCCCGGGGAGGGAGTTGTGAAGGAGATCTCCAAATACCAGGAAACCCTCTCACCAGTGGGTCTGTGGGGAGTTTTGGAATCTCAGAGGGCAACATAACCAAGAGGGGGGAAAAAAGACCCCACAGAATACGCGCCTAACCACAACTACCAGCGGAGAAGTAGCCCAGATGCTCGCGTCCACCACCAGCAAGTGGGGGCTGAACAGGGAGGTGCCAGTTATATGCTTAAGCTAAGGACCAGGCCTGAATGCCCTGAGGGAAATCTGAGGGAGCTAACATGAGATAGCAACTCAAACTGTAGGATAGCCAGAGAGAGAAAAAAAGAAAAAAAGAGAGAGAACTTTCCCTCGAAAAGCTCTAACCTAAGGCACAGCCTAGCCTGCTCACAGAACAAAGGACTGAGTAGGTATCAGAGGAGAGCTAGCCAGCTGCGGACTGGCCCATCCCCTGCCAGAGGCAGAGAGGCAGGTGGGTGACAGCCAGAGCCAGAAGGCAAGGGGCAATCTCAGCCCCAGAGATGGCATCCTCCACCAAACTGTGAGCAGGCTCCCAGTTGCTAACCAAGTCTTCCTGGGGTCCTGGATGGTTGACATCTGCCAGGAGGGCTGCAGCCAGATTCAGCTCCCCAGAGGAGACACATGGCCCACCTGAGACAGTGCTCTCATGGTGCACTCAAGTGCACCCAAGAAACTAAGTGGCTGGGACTGGGGAAGTGATTAAGATGCACAGACCACCTGGGACAGTGTGTTCAACAAGCACCTGCTTGCCTGAGCTGCTCAGACCTGGGAAGGACACAAAACACATGCCCAACTGAGTCTGTGCCTTTGTGGAGTAACCAAGAACCTAAACCTGAGCAGCTTAGACCTGGGAAGTGCACGAAACCCAGAGCCCACTTTGGACAGTTCCCCTGCAGAGCAACCTGGAGACTGAGCAGTGTAGACTGGGAAAGCAGACGTGCCGTGAGCTGGTGCAAACCCAGTGTGGTCCATACACTGCAAGCACTCCCCACAGATGCCAGTGATATTTGTTTGCAGTGTTCCTCCCTCCTCACAGTACAACTGGACAAGTGAGCCTAAATAAGTGACCACCTTCGCCCCCTTGTGTCAGGGCAGAAATTAGACACTGAAGAGACTTGCAAACAGAGGAAGCCAAAATAAACAAAGAAGAGGCAACCACTCTGGAAGTGACAGGTGCAACAGATTAAAACCCTGTAGTTAGCATTGACTAAACATTGGAAAGGGCCTATAGACCTTGAAAACAAGTATAAGCTGGAGCAAGGAACTATCTGAAACTGAACTGACCCCACACTGCCCTCAGCAGCTTCAGAGAAATTCCTAGATATATTTTACTATTATCATTTTTCAATTAAAAAAATTATTTTACTTTCTTTATTACTCCTTTAATTTTCATTTTTATAACCTATTACCTTGCAAAAAAGACCCTATTTTTAAAGCAAATTTAATGTATATATATTTAATATAATTTCTGTGATTGATTTTGTTTTATATTTTTAATATTGTATTTTTGAGAGTTTAACCTCTATACTAGACTTTTAATCTTTGTTTTTTGGTATTTGTTATCAATTTTTTACCTTTAAGAATTGACTCTTCAGTATCCATTTTTACTTAGGGGTGTGATTACTGGCTTGATTGCTCTCTCCCCTTTTGACTCTGCTTTTTCCCCCCCAGGACACCTCTATCTCCTCCTTCTCCCCTCTCTTCTCTACTTAAATCTGTGAATCTCTCTGGGTGTTCTGGGCTGTGGAAAACACTTAGGGAACTGATTACTGGCTAGAGTGGCCTCTCTCCTTTTGACTCCTCCTCTTCTCCTGGTCACCTCTATCTCCCTCCTCCCTCTTCTCTTCTCCGTGTAACTCTGTGAACCTCTCTGGGTGTCCCTCACTGTGGAGAATATTTTCACCATTAACCTAGATGTTTTATCATTTGTGCTGTATGGAGGGAGAAGTCTTGAGGCTACTCTAAGAATAAAACTGAAAGCCAGAGGCAGGAGGCTTAAATCCCAAACTTGAGAACACCAGAAAACTCCAGACTCCAGGGAACATTAATAGACAAGAGATCATCCAAAAACCTCCATAGCTACACTGAAACCAAGCTGCACCCAAGAGCCAATAAGTTCCAGAGCAAGACAACCCACACTAATTCTCCAGCAACACAGGAATATAACCCTGAGCAATAAAATACAGGTTGCCAAAAGTCACATCAAATCCATATATGCCTCAAAACTCACTACTGGACACTTCATTGCACTCCAGAGAGAAGAGATCCAGCTCCACCCACCAGAATATCAATGCAAGCTTCCCTAACCAGGAAACCTTGACAAGCCACTAGTCCAACCCTACCCATAGGGAGCAACCTCCACAACAAAGAGGAACCACAAACTTCCAGCATACAGAAAGGCCACCCCAAACACAGCAATATAAACAAAATGAAATGGAAAAGAAATATTCAGGAGGTAAAGAAACATGATAAATGCCCACCAAACCAAACAAAAGAGGAGGAGATAGGGAGTCTACCTGAAAAAATATTCAGAATAATTATAGTAAAGATGATCCAAAATCTTGAAAACAAAATGGAGTTACAGATAAATAGATTAGAGACAAGGATTGAGAAGATAGAAGAAATGTTTAACAAGGACCTAGAAGAAATAAAGAAGAGTCAATCAATGATGAATAATGCAATAACTGAGATCAAAAGCACTCTAGAGGGAACCAACAGTAGAATAATGGAGGGAGAAGATAGGATAAGTGAGGTGGAAGATAGAACAGTGGAAATAAATGGAGCAGAGAGAAAAAAAGAAAAAAGGAATTAAAAGAAATGAGGACAACCTCAGAGACTTCTGAGACAATGTCAAATGTCCCAACATTCTAATCATAGGAGTTCCAGAAGAAGAAGACAAAAAGAAAGGGCATGAGAAAATACTTGAGGAGATAATAGTTGAAAACTTCCCTAAAATAGGGAAGGAAATAGCCACCCAAGTCCAAGAAACCCAGAGAGTCTCAGACAGGATAAACCCAAGGCCTAACACCCCAAGACACATACTAATCAAATTAATGAAGATCAAACACAAAGAGCAAATATTAAAAGCAGTAAGGGAAAAGCAACAAATAACACACAAGGGGATTCCTAGAAGGATAACAGCTGATCTTTCAATGGAAACTCTTCATGCTGGAAGAAAATGCCAGGACATACTTAAAGTGATGAAAGAGAAAAATCTACAACCCAGGTTACTATACCCAGCAAGGATCTCATTCAAATATGAAAGAGAAATAAAAAGCTTCACAGACAAGCAAAAGCTGAGAGAATTCAGCAACACCAAACCAGCTCTTCAACAAATGCTAAAGGAACTTCTCTAGATAGGAAATGCAGAAAAGGTTTGTAAACTCAAACCCCAAACAACAAAGTAAATGGCAATGGGATTATATTTATCAATAATTACCTTAAATGTAAATAGGTTGAATGCCCCAACAAAAAGACAAAGACTGGCTGAATGGATACAAAAACAAGACCCCTATATATGCTGTCTACAAGAGACCCATCTCAAAACAGGGAACACACACACTGAAAGTGAAGGGCTGGAAAAAGATAATTCACGTAAATGGAGACCAAAAGAAAGCAGGAGTAGCGATACTCATATCAGATAAAGTAGACTTCGAAATAAGGGTTGTGAAAAGAGACAATGAAGAACACTGCATAATAACCAAAGGATTAATCCAAGAAGAAGAAATGACAATTATAAATATATATACACCCAACATAGGAGCACTGCAATATGTAAGGAAAATGCTAACAAGTATGAAAGGGGAAATTAATAGTAACACAATAATGGTGGGAGACTTTAATATCCCACTCACACCTATGGATAGATCAAATAAACAGATAATTAGCAAGGAAACACAAACTTTAAATGATGCAATGGACCAGTTAGACCTAATTGATATCTATAGGACATTTTACCCAAAAACAATGAATTTCAACTTTTTCTCAAGTGCACACAGAACATTCTTCAGGATAGATCACATCCTGGGCCATAAATCTAGCCTTGGTAAATTCAAAAAAACTGAAATCATTTCAACCATTTTTTTATCACAATGAGGTACGATTAGATGTTAACTAAAGGAAAAAAAACTATTAAAAGTTCAAACACATGGAAGCTAAACAACACACTTCTGAATAACCAACAAATCACAGAAGAAATCAAGAAAGAAGTCAAAATATGCATAGAAATGAATGAAAATGAAAACACAACAACCCCAAACCTATGGGATTCAGTAAAAAGCAGTGCTAAGGGGAATGTTCATAGCAATAAAAACTTCAAGAAACAAGAGGAAAATCAAATAAATAACCTAACTCTATACCTAAAGCAACTAGAAAAAGAAGAAATGAAGAACCTCAGGGTTAGAGGAAGGAAAGAAATAGTAAAAATTAGGGCAGATAAAGAAAAAAGGAGACTATAGCATAAATCAACAAAGCTAAAAGCTGGTTCTTTGAGAAAATAAATAAGATAGACAAACCATTAGCCAGACTCACCAAGAAAAAAAGGGAGAAGAATCAAATCAACAAAATTAGAAATGAACATGGAGAAATTGCAACAGGCAACAACAGGATCATAAGAGACTACTATCAGCAAATATATGCCAATAAAATGAACAACTTGGAAGAAATGGATGGATTCTTAGAAAACTGAACCAGGAAGAAATAGAAAATCTTAACCAACCCATCATAAGCATGGAAATTGAAACTGTAATAAAAAATCTTCCAACAAACAAAAACCCAGGACCAGATGGTTTCATAGGTGAATTCTACCAAAAATTTAGAGAAGAGCTAATATCTATCCTATTCAAACTCTTCCAAAAAATTGCAGAGGAAGGTAAACTTCCAAACTCATTCTATGAGGCCACCATCACCCTAATACCAAAACCAGACAAAGATGCCACATAAAAGAAAACTACAGGCCAATATCACTGATGAACACAGATGAAAAAATCCTCAACAAAATTCTAGCAAACAGAATCCAACAACATATTAAAAAGATCATACATCATGACCAAGTGGGCTTTATCCCAGGGAAGCAAGGATTCTTCAATATTCACAAATCAATCAATGTGATACACCACATTAACAAATTGAAAGATAAAAACAGTAAGATTATCTCAATAGATGCAGAGAAAGCCTTTGACAAAATGCAACATCCATTTATGATAAAAAAAAAACCCTCCAGAAAGTAGGCATAGAAGGAACATACCTCAACATAATAAAAGCCATATATGATAAACCCACAGCAAACATTATCCTCAATGGTGAAAAACTGAAAGCATTTCCCCTAATGTCAGGAATAAGGCAAATGTGCCCACTCTCACCACTACTCTTCAACATAGTATTGGAAGTTTTAGCCACAGCAATCAGAGAAAAAAATAAATAAATAAATAAAAGGAATCCAGATTGGAAAAGAAGAAGTAAAACTCTCACTGTTTGTAGATGACATGATCCTCTACATAGAAAACCCTAAAGAGTCTACCAAAAAATCACTAGAGCTAATCAATGAATATAGTAAAGTTGCAGGATATAAAATTAACACGCAGAAATCCCTTGCATTCCTATACACTAACATGAGAAGACAGAGAAATTAAGGAAACAATTCCATTCACCGTCGCAATGAAAAGAATAAAATACTTAGGAATAAATCTACCTAAAGAAACAAAAGACCTATATATAGAAAACTATAAAACACTGATGAAAGAAATCAAAGATGATACAAACAGATGGAGAAATATACCATGTTCACGGTTTGGAAGAATCAATATAGTGAAAATGAGTATACTACCCAAAGCAATCTATAGATTTAATGCAATCCCTATCAAGCTACCAACAGTATATTTTTCACAGAGCTAGAACCAACAATTTCACAATTTGTATGGAAATACAAAAAGCCTCAAATAGCCAAAGCAATCTTAAGAAAGAAGAATGGAAATGGAGGAATCAACCGTCCTTACTTCAGACTATATTACAAAGCTACAGTCATCAAGACAGTATGGCACTGGCACAAAGACAGAAATATAGATCAATGGAACAAAATAGAAAGCCCAGAGATAAATCCACATACCTATGGACACCTCCTCTTTAACAAAGGAAGCAAGAATATACATTGGAGAAAAGACAATCTCTTTAACAAGTGATGCTGGGAAAACTGGTCAACCACTTGTCAAAGAAAGAAACTAGAACACTTTCTAACACCACACACAAAAATAAACTCAAAATGGATTAAAGGTCTAAATGTAAGACCAGAAACTATAAAACTTCTAGAGGAAAACATGGGCAAAACACTCTCTGACATAAATCACAGCAGGATTCTCTATGACCCACCTCCCAGAGTAATGGAAATAAAAGCAAAAATAAATTGGACCTAATTAAACTTAAAAGCTTTTGCACAGCGAAGGAAATTATAAGCAAGGTGAAAAGAGAGCCTTCAGAATTGGAGAAAATAATAGCAAATGAAGCAACTGACAAAGAATTAATCTCAAAAATACACAAGTAGCTCATGTAGCTCAATGCCAGAAAAAAAATGACCCAATCAAAAGATGGGCCAAAGACCTAAACAGACATTCTTCAAAGAAGACATATAGATGGCTAGCAAACACATGAAAAGATGCTCAACATCACTCATTATCAGAGAAATGCAAATAAAAACCACAGTGAGGTACCATCATCTCACACCAGTCAGAATGGCTGCTATCAAAAAGTCTACAAATAATAAGTGCTGGAGAGGATGCAGAGAAAAGGGAACTCTCTTACACTGTTGGTGGGAATGCAAACTAGTACAGCCGCTATGGAAAACAGTGTGGAGATTCCTTAAAGAACTGGAAATAGAACTGCCATACGACTCAGCAATCCCACTGCTGGGTATACATACCGAGGAAACCAGAACTGAAAGAGACACGTGTACCTCAATGTTCATCGCAGCACTGTTTATAATAGCCAGGACATGGAAGCAACCTAGATGTCCATCAGCAGACGAATGGATAAGAAAGCTTTGGTACATATACACAATGGAGTATTACTCAGCTATTAAAAAGAATGCATTTGAATCAGTTCTAATGAGGTGGATGAAACTGGAGCCTATTATACAGAGTGAAGTAAGCCAGAATGAAAAACACCTATACAGTATATTAATGCATATATATGGAATTTAGAAAGATGATAATGATGACCTTATATGCGAGACAGCAAAAGAAACACAGATGTAAAGAACAGACTTTTGGACTCTGTGGGAGAAGGCGAGGGTGGGATGATTTGAGAGAACAGCATTGAAACGTATATTATCATATATGAAACATATCGCCAGTCCAGGTTCTATGCATGAAACAGGGTGCTCAGGGCCAGTGCACTGAGATGACCCTGAGGGATGGGATGGGGAGAGAGGTGGGAGGGGAGTTAAGGATGGGGAACACATGTACACCCATGGCTGATTCATGTCAAAATATGGCAAAAACCACTACAATATTGTAAAGTAATTAGCCTCCAGTTAAAATTAATTAATTAAAAAACAGGTATAAACGGAACGTTATGGTCTAGATTAGAAAAAGGGTACAGATTCATGATATGCTTGGACGGTTAAGTCTATATAAAGAATAAAGAAGAATAAAAAGTAAAAAAATGACTGCCCAGTTCTTGCTTGGGCGACCCGGTGGGTGATGCTATCAATATCTGACTTGGAATAAAGCAGAAGGAGATCTCTGGGCTTGGAAAAAGAGGAGGCAAAGAAGAATACATTCTAGCCAATGCTGATTTCAAGGTGCCTTGGGAAACACAGGTACATGTATGAATATGGACAGACAGTTTAGTCACTCAGTCATGTCCAACTCTTTGCAGCCCCATGGCTTGTAGCCCACCAGGCTTCTCTGTTCTTAGGGATTCTCCAGGCTAGAATGCTAGAGTGGGTTGCCATGCCCTCCTTCAGGGGATCTTCCCAACCCAGGGATCGAACTGAGGTCTCCCACATTGCAGGCAGATTCTTTACCATCTGAGCCACCAGGGAAGTCCAAGAATACTGGAGTGGGTAGCCTATCCCTTCTCCAGGGGAACTTCCTGACTCAGGAATTGAACCTGGGTTTCTTGCATTGCAGGCGGATTCTTTACCAGCTGAGCTACCCGGGAAGCCTGAGGTTAAAAGCTGGAGATGAAAAAGATTTGGGAGTTACCAGTTATCAATTAGACAACTCAGATGAGACCACTCACATAGAATGAGAAGGAAAATGAACCAGAGACAAAGCGCCAACATAGGAAGGACAAGCAGAGGAGAAGGGAATAATAAAAGAGATCAAGACAATATTGTCAGAGAAGCAGGAAGAGAACCAGGACAGAGAAATGTAAACCAGTGGGATATGTATTGGGTGGGCCAAAAAGTTTTTTGGGGGTTTCTTAGTGTCTTACAGAAAAATCTGAACAAACTGCTATGGCCAACCATGAGCAGTATTAAAGTTGAAGAGAGGATTTCTGAGATACCAAATATGTTTGCTGTATTTGGACATTAGAACCTCATGGCTTCAGTTGAATAAAAGGGAAAGAAATGAAATCAAACTAATCTGAGGAGCAAATATAACTTACTCTTGAGATGTTTAAATGAGAAGAAAAAGAGAGAAAAATTGTAGTCTAAGAAATGGAAGGGTCAAAGAGCATTTTTAAAAAATTATGGGGGATGTTTAACAGCATGTGGACAGGAAGGAAGAGCTGTAATGTGAAAGAAGCAACTGGGCTGATTTTGAGACTTCAGAAGAGGGTTAATAGATTGGGAAAATCTGAAGCTATAGTTACAGATTTTTAGAAGAGTAGCAGTTCTGAGTAACTGCAGGATTCTTGGCTTTCTCTGTGATGCTTTTCTGAAAAATTTGAATTTTTGTGGTAGTATGCATTATTCTTCTAATTGGAAAAAGCAGTGAAGATTAAAATAAAGATGTGATGAAGCACCAGATTTTCTGTAAAGATTTTTAAAAATCAAAGGGAGAAAAGTCCTCAAAATGTGAAATTAGATCATTGAGCATTATTCCACCTGTGCATTTGTTATTTAAATGAAAACACTCAAGCCAAGAATTTGCACTATTTGTGTGAGACTGTATTCTGATTTTTTGTAAGGCAGTAAAGGAGCATTCCTCTGGAGGGAAAATAGTTTCCTAAATATCTAAATTACATAATTCATTAGAAAATACTATCCTAGGAAGAACGCATGGAGACATTTAATCATCTATTATTTTCTGTCTCTGCATAGTATTTGTGATATTATTTGTAGCATAATTTCCCTGATTCAGTACTATATTTAATAATTCCAAAAATAAGCAATTGATTCTGGCAAAATTTTGACAAGGAAAAGCATTTGGCAGGGAGAAATGTTATACTTCATAAATTAGGTCCTTGTACCAATCAATCATTTTTTTCTCCCTTAGACTGTCCATTTTGGTCTAACTCAGCTAGAAAGTGAAAATGACAAACTATTATATCTCAGTCACAGAAAAAGCAAGATGCTTGAGTGGAGTCACAGAATATTATAAATTTGTGCAGAATTCTGGAAACTCCTTCACTTCCCTCTTTCTTCTTTTCTCCTTCTTGTGCTGTGTGGAATCTGGGCAGAATATCCAACATCTTGCTGAGCATCTGTGCTAAGAAGACTGTGCTAAGCCGGTGATAGTCAGGTACCAGATAATCTGGCTCAGTCTTTGCTTTTCTGAGACCGGCAGTGTGATTCCTCCATGTTTCCTGCATCCAGGGAGGCAAATGGTCTTCCTTTTGACTGCAGCTCTGGTCAGTTGGTCCTGGCCGCTTGGGGCATTTCAATGAACGGGCTGAGACAGAGTACTGTGACCGTGGGCACAACGTCCAGTGGGCAGGTGGTGTAACGTGACCTGGAAACTGAAAAGTGAAAATGACAGAGCCTCTGCCACTGGAACGGCACGCAGTGGGGGCCCTGTTCACTGGACCAGCCCAACACATCATGGGCGCTACCTGAGAGGTTTAGGGTTCGGCAGTTCAGGCAGGAAGGATAAGAGGAGCTTAGCGGGTAGGAGGGCACATGGTGGAAAATTCCCTGGATCTGGGTTTACCTGTGTGATTTGGGTCATTCATTTATTTTTATCAGCAGTAAAGAATGAGACTCAATAATTTTCTAGTCTTTTGTATTGTTGCTGTTTAGTTGCTGTCATGTTCTATTAACAAATGATTAAAAGGATTAGATTTTCTTTAGTTCATTTCAGTTCAGTCGCTCAGTCGTGTCCAACTCTATGTGACCCCATGAACCGCAGCACGCCAGGCCTCCTGTCCATCACCAACTCCTGGAGTTCACTCAAACTCATGTCCATCGAGTTGGTGATGCCATCCAGCCATCTCATCCTGTCGTCCCCTTCTCCTCCTGCCTTCAATCCTTCCTAGCATCAGAGTCTTTTCAAATCAGTCTCTTCACATCAGGTGGCCAAAGTATTGGAGTTTCAGCTTCAACATCAGTCCTTCTAATGAACATTCAGGACTGATTTCCTTAAGATGGACTGGTTGGATCTTCTTGCAGTCCAAGGGACTCTCAAGAGGCTTCTCCAACACCACTATCCTATGCAGAGATGAAAAAAGATGGCTTTGTAAGCTCTCCAGCAATATTGCAGTGAAAAAAGTTGTTAGTAATGCCGTAGTTATGACATGTTCACAGTGTTTGTTGCTATTAAATTATAGCAATTATTAATAATGTAATTTGTTTGCACTAAATTATAGTGTTGTGAGGGTAATATATCAAGTGCTTTGAAAGTATAGATAAAGAGAAATCATTTTCTGCTGGAAGACTGAGGAAAGCTTCATGTGAAAGCAGAGTTTCAGATGGGCCTCGAAGGGTACATAGGAATTTGGTCCTTGCAGATGAGAAGATTCTCCCAGGGAGAGAAACCTGGATGAGCCAATGCCCAAAGTGAAGAAAAGAGTAAATAAGACCTTAGGTTTTCACATTGCCTCATGATTTACAATATGTTCACTGAGCAAGAGTAACAATTAATACAATTTGACACTAGCACAGGGTATGCTGTTGGGGCAGGAGAGAGAGAAGGTTGGAGACCCAGGTTAAGGCAGTATTTTGGAGGAGTCTGAATTCTTTTTTAAGGAATTTTCATAGAAATGAACAATCCAGGTAGAGAAAAATATCATGAATAGGGATTCCAATTCTCCATTGTGACTTTAGAACATGCAGTATACACTTTCTGTGTTAATCTCTTTTCAAGGGCACTTTTCTTACAACTGTCTGCTTTGCAAGGCTTTAGTGATGTCCTTTGTCACTAACCGTTTTTCTCCGATTCTTAATACCTCACCTGGGAGGTTTTGCCACTTCCCTGGACACAGCGCTTCCAGTTTCCTCACTTCGTAGCCCATGCTGTCAACGGCTACCAGATTCATCTTACTGCTCCGAGCAGACTGCTTCCCTGTTCAGAAGCCCATGATGACTCTCCTTTACTTTCTGAGTGAGTTGGGCCCCTTAGCCCGACATTCAACTTAGCTGGCTGCAAATCACCTTTCCAGCCCTATCTCCTATTATTCTCTGGCACATAGCCTGTATTTATATCTATGCTTCTAAACACAGTTTGAGCATTCATACCACTTTGAACTTGTCCCGACATTCCCATCCTGTATATTCAAGTTGTCTCTGTAATTCAAATGCAAACTCAAATGCCAGTTCCTGTACAAAGTTTTCCCTCACAGCCCGAGGTGATCCTTCCTGCCTGTAAGTCGCAACACCTAACTCTGACACACAGCTTATCCTGTGCTAGGCACTCTCCTCAGGCTTTCCCATATATTAACTAGTTTCATCCTTGAAACATCTCCTGTAAGGCAGGCATAATATTGTTCCTATTTTACAGATAAGAAAACAGAGGAATATCCTTATCTCATCCAAGGTCACATAGCACAGAGGAATATCCTTATCTCATCCAAGGTCACATAGCAAAGAACTATCATACTTGAGATTTGAACCTAGGTTCTCTGACATCAGCATCTGTGCTGTTACCTGCTCTGTTGTCTCTTGTGCAGTTTCATATTATTTTGCTCCTTCCTAATGGGACTTAGTACTTTTAATTTGATTGTTTGTAGACTGACTTACCCTACTTGCCTGCTCTGCTTTTACCCCTGGTGAATCCACCTATTGTAACTGGAAATGAACCCACGAAGGGAGAATTTGGGGTACCCTGTTTCTTACAATGGCCAACATCCTTTTCAATTTTGTCTGGTCTAGACATATTAGTATATGTCTAATACACATCTTGTTTCTTAATTCTTGCTCCATTACTGCATTGACCTTACCTTTGTCTTCATATCATATATTGGCCTTTGTGCTTGCTTCTTGACCTGATGACAAATTTAACTTCCAAATGGCTGGATGGCATCACAGACTCGATGGACATGAGTCTGAGTGAACTCCGGGAGTTGGTGATGGACAGGGAGGCCTGGCGTGCTGCGATTCATGGGGTCGCGAGCAACTGAACTGAACTGATTGTTACTTTTTTTTTCTTGCACGTATTTTAGCAGATGTTTCTGTCCTCCCTGAGTTGCTACTGTACCTGGCTTTCACCTCTCAAAACCTAGGTTGACATGACCCAACCTGGCTGGCCCTTTTCCTCCAACTTTTCTTGGAAGAAAGAGTCAGATACTATAAGATAATAAATTCTTAAAGGCAGATACTGGGTCAGACTTGTTATCTCACAGAATAAGTATTCTATCTTGGACATGGGAACTCAATAATATTTCATTGAATAAAAGGATGAGCAAATGAAAGTGGCCACCATCAGCTTAGTTGTCCTTGACAGCCCGTTCTGCCTTTTCTGATGACTTTTACTTTTAACCTGTTCCCCACACTAGCCTTTCTATTGAATTCAGATTCAGCCTCAGCTCTCCAAATCTGATGGTGCCTACTGTGACACAGCTGAGTTAAAACAGGAGGTGCTTATTGAATGCTATTATCGGAAGGGCACAGAGAGGGAATAATGGAAGATGCAGATACTTATTTTAAAACAATTTCATTATTAGTGTCTAATTGAAACTAAAATAGAGAAAAGTTATTATGCTAAAATGCTAAATTAACAGTTTCAGACAAAAGTACTTGTTCCAAGTAGGCACATGACTAAGCAACAAGTAAGAGGACAAACCATAATTTTGGGGAAGAGGGCAAGGTAACTTCAGGCAAGAACTGAACTGGGACTTCCCTGGTGGTCCAGTGGTTATGAATCTACCTGCCAGTGCGGGGCTCATGAGTTCGATCCCTGGTCTGGGAAGATTTCACATGCCATAGGGCAACTAAGCGCTTACATGCACCATGACTTCTGAGCCTGTGCCCTAGAGCCTGCAAGCGCAACTGCTGAAGCCCATATAGCCTAGAGCTTGTGCTCTGCAACAAGAGAGGACACCGCAACGAGAAGCCTGTGCAGCACAACTAGAGAAGAGCCCCTGCCGGCAGCAACTAGAGAAGAGCCTGCTTGCAGCAAAGAAGACCCAGCGCAGCCAAAAGCATTAAACCAATCAACTTTAAAACAGGATTTAATGAAGGATTTAAGAAGAATGTAGAACTTTAAAATTTTTATTGATTGATTTAAATTTTATTGGTGTATAGTTGATTTCCAATGTTGTGCTAATTTTTGCTGTACAGCAAAGTGACTCAGTTATTGAAAATTAATTTTTTAATTGTGGTTAAAAAAACTCATAATATTTGTCATCTCAACTACCTTTCAGTGTTCAGTGAGTGACGTTAAGCATGTTCACATGACTGAGCAGCAGCTCTCGGGGACCATTTTTGTCTTGCCCAACAGAAACCCTAACCCTATTAAAGGACAGCCCTTCTCCCCCTGCCCCTCCTCTAGGCCTCTGGAAACCACCTTTCTACTTTCTATTCCTGTGAATTTGACTATTTTAGGCCCCTTAAAGAAATAGGGTTATACAGCATCTGTCTTTTAAAGAAGAATGTTGATTTTGAGCTATGTAGTTAAAGATGGGAGGACTAAATAGACAGAGATAAAAGGGGCTATGTTCAGCTCCAGTACCTACCATCTTGCTGGGGTTTCTCTGCCCTTGAATGAGGGATATCTCCTCAAAGTTGCTCCAGTGCCATTCCAGAGCCTCTTGATGAAAGTGAACGAGAAGAGTAAAAAAAAGTGGCTTAAAACTCAATATCCAAAAAACTAAGATCATGGCATCTGGTCCCAGGACTTCATGGCAAATTGATGGGGAAACAATGGAAACAGTCACAGATGTTATCTTTTTGGGCTCCAAAATCACTGCAGATGGTGACTGCAGCCATGAAATTAAAAGAGAGTTGCTCCTTGGAAGAAAAGCTATGACCAATCTAGACAGCATATTAAAAAGCAGAGACATTTCTTTGCCAACAAAGGTCCATTTAGTCAAGGCTATGGTTTTCCCAGTAGTCATGTATGGATGTGAGAGTTGGACTACAAAGAAATCTGAGCACTGAAGAGTTGATGCTTTTGAACTGTGGTGTTGGAGAAGACTCTTGAGAGTCCCTTGGACTGCAAGGAGATCCAACTAGTCCATCCTAAAGGAAATCAGTCCTGAGTATTCATTGGAAGGACTGATATTGAAGCTGAAACTCGAATATTTTGGGCCACACCTGATGTGAAGAACTGGCTCACTGGAAAAGACCCTGGTGCTGGGAAAGATTGAAGGTGGGAGGAGAAGAGGATGACAGAGGATGAGATGGCTGGGTGGCATCACCAATTCAATGGACATGAGTTAGAGCAAGCTCCAGGAGTTGGCGATGGAATGGGAGGCTTGGCGTGCTGCAGTTCATGGGGTTGCAAAGAGTTGGACATGACTGAGCAACTGAACTGACTGATCTGGGCCAGTACTGTCAGGTTATGGGTGTTTTGGGTGCTGTTTGCTGTGATTGTCTCCATGTGACTTTAGCTGCAGTTCCCAACTCAGGGCAGCGTCATTTGTATAAGACTCATCAGTGTATATCATGGTCCAGAAGACAAAGAAGCTCTTGCCTAGAGTCCAGAAGCATGGACACTGGGTTCATTTGTCTTTGCTTGAACTGTGATGGAATGGGGTATTTTGATTTGGCTTGGAAACAGAGGTCTTTGTTGTTTCATTTTTCTTTGAAGAAACAAACATTACACTGGAAATTTTATGTATGGGTTTATGTAATAATGAATATAGGCACAAATATAGCATATTTCAATATTCTGTATTACTTTTAATCAACAATTCCATGTCATTAAGAAATGGTAAATGTTTTTTTTTTTTATCTATGACTTGCAAAGAGACAAGGCTCTACAGCTCTGGTTCTTTCAGGTACAGTATCTTCTTAGTTTTGTGCTTAATCTTACTGGACAGGATGCGCAACTCTCCTTCACATTTGGGCAGGAAC
The DNA here is from genome assembly GCF_001704415.2 of Capra hircus. Lineage (NCBI taxonomy): Eukaryota > Metazoa > Chordata > Mammalia > Artiodactyla > Bovidae > Capra > Capra hircus. The sequence goes on from NC_030812.1 coordinate 6,361,396, forward strand.
AGATCTCAAATGAGGAATGACCACAAGCCTATATGCCACCTTAGTGTGGATTATGAAAAGTGGCTCCTCTCTGAAGCCTGAACTTCTGAAGACTGAACACATAGCTTCTCTCTGGCAGAATATTGTCTTGATAGAGCAAAATGCTTTGCTGTCATCTGCTAGAACATTATCATAATAACTCAGGCAACTATAGGAACAATGGCTTCTAGGGTTATGCACACACGTGTGTATGCAGTACACACCCTGCACAACTGTATGCAGAAGTCCTTCAAAAGAATAAAGACAGTGAACAGGAATGGAGCAGTCCACCTGGGTCACTGTGTATAAAGACACAGGTGTTAGCAGGAATAGATTTGTGTCCTCCAGGACACAAATGTATCAGAGGGCAAAACCAAGATGGAAACCCACAACTTGGGTCGCAGTATTATGAGATAGGCAGAAAAGAAATATCAACAACCTCAGATATGCGGATGATACCACTCTAGTGGCAGAAAGGGAAGAGGAACTAAAGAGCCTCTTGATGAGGGAGAAAGAGGAGTGTGAAAAAGTTGGCTTAAAACTCAACATTCAAAAAACCAAGATCACGGCATCTGATCCCATCACATCATGGCAAATAGATGCGGGAAAAATGGGAACAGTGGCAAATTTTATCTGGGCGGGGGGCAAGGGGGCTCCAAAATCACTGTGGATGGTGACTGTAGCCACAAAATGAAAAGATGCTTGTTCCTTGAAAGAAAAGCTATGACCAACCTAGACAGCACATTAAAAAGCAGAAACATCAGTTTGTAGACAAAGGTCCTTCTAGTCAAAGCTATAATTTTTCTTGCAGTCATGTACAGAGGTGAGAGTTGGGCCATAAAGAAGGCTGTCTGCTGAAGAACTGATGCTTTCAAATTGTGGTGTTGGAGAAGACTCTTGAGAGTCCCTTGAACTGCAAGGAGATCAAACTTGTCAATCCTAAAGGAAATCAACCCTGAATATCATTGGAAGGACTGATGTTTAAACTGGAGTTCCAATACTTTGGCCACCTGGTGTGAAAAGCTGACTCATTAGAAAAGACCATGATGCTGGGAAAGATTGAAGGCAGGAGGAGAAGAGGATGACAGAGGATGAGATGGTTGGATGGCATCATCAAGTCAATAGACATGAATTTGAGCAAGCTCTGGGAGATGGCAAAGGACAGGGAAACCTGGTGTGCTGCAGTCCATGGGGTCACAAAGAGTTGGGCATGACTGAGCAACTGAACAACAAAAATGCAGTACTTCAGAGTACATAAGACTTTTTTATGTTTTAACACATATTTCATTTTGGCATTTTCTTGTACCCTTTATAGCAGGGGAACTGTTATTTATAGCAATTTTATGAATAAGGATTAATAGGTTTATGTGACCTGTTTAAGGTCACGTGTTTGACAAAGCTAGGTTTTTAAATCAAATTCTTCTGAGTCCATGATTTTTTAAAATTATATTGTGGTTTCTTTTTTTCTGATAAAGTTCTATCAAAGTATACTGTTTAAACTGTACCTTAGACTTCCACTGCAAGGAATCAAATTTATTTCCCTTTGTATCCCAGCACAAAATACAGACTCCATTCCCAGCCAGATTACTGAACAGGAGAAAGTGATGTTGGCCACTTGCAGGCCTGGCCCATAATGCAAAGCTCTTCCCCCTCTCTCTTACTGTCTTCATGTCAACACCCCTAACAGCTTTAGAAACCACATATTGCAAATAAGACAGCCTCCCTCAACTTGCTTGAGTGTTTGAATATCTACATTGAAAAGAGTCCTTCTTCCAAGAGATAAACTTCTATTGAGTTTATTGAACAATAAATAAGCTCCTATTAAGTTAAGAGCCTGAGTTCTGGGGTTTTATCTGTTTCTTACAACAGCTAGTATTACCCTAATAATGTACTCTCTTTACATTATTTACATTTAGCCTCTACTGTGTAAGTATTTCTCTCTTAGTTGCTTATCCCTGGCTGAAATTATTTAGGGGAGGTGCCCACTTTTTCCTTCAGACTGCTTTTATACACTTAATTCCACTTGCTCTCTGCTCCCTCTGGTTCTTTGAAGCACATGGAATCAGGCATACCACTTTGCCCCGCGCACCGCCCACCTTTTACAGCAACCTATTTTCTTCTGCATTAATTACCCCCTTGCACTAAGGCTTTTAGTCATTAGTTTACTAAATTTCTCACATCACTATTCTGTCTATTTTTTGACCGCCTCTTCCTATCTCTCCAGTTCACCTACTCTAGTGTAAGTGAGTAAGCAGAAAATGATTCCGCTCCAGTAATTCTTGGGCACATTTAGGAACTCCAGTCCATTGACCTTGTTGTCCCACTGGCAAACATCCATCTATACCTAGTTAAGATTTCTTGGTCTTTTGTTAAGTGGTTTTCATGTACATGGATTCAGCTTCCTTGCCCCACCTCTTCTGTTTTTGCCTGGCAAAATTCCAACCTTTGGTAAAGTCAACTTTCTTCTTATTTCACCTCTGTATCAACACAACTGAATAGATCTGGAAATATGCAGCAATGCTTACTGCTCTAACCGTAGATTTATACCCACAAACCTCAATAGGATTTGAAGGACTGATGCTGAAGCTGGTGCTCCAATACTCTGGCACTTGATGGGAAGAACTGACTCACTGGAAAAGATCCTGATGCTGGGAAAGACTGAAGGCAGGAGGAGAAGGGGATGACAGAGGATGAGATGGTTGGATGGCATCACCGACTCAATGGACATGAGATTGAGCAAGCTCTGGGAGATGGTGATGGACAGGGAAGCCTGGTGGGCTGCAGTCCATGGGGTTGCAAAGAGTTGGGCACAACTGAGCAACTGAACTGAACTGAACTAGTTTCTACATATACCTTTTCCCCCTAGTGATCCACTTAGTTCTGTGTTTTTAAATATACGTGATTGGCTAACGGATATATACCCTTGGTCTGTGACTACAAGTTACCTCTGCTCTAATAGTGTGAAAGCAGTCACAGGCAATGCATAAATGAACAGACATAGCTATGTCCCCATAAAACTTTATTTACAAGAAGGGATGGTAGGTCACACTTGACTGAACAGGCACAGACTGCCGACTGCCAATACAGCAATATTGTTGCATTGCTTGGATTAAATGAACAGACAAATGAATGAGCAACAGCCTCTTTGACAGCAGCCAACCGTCTCCTGATTTGGTCCCCTTGGTCGCGCGTGAATATCCATGGGACTGTGAGAGAATCACATCCCTGTGTGAGGGGACAACACCACCATCACTCTTTAGGGCTGAGTGAGGAGCACATGGGGACAAGCCTTACAAGTGTCATGTTTTGCTCCCAAATGGGTCAGGTGAGCAATGTTCTGAGCTCCCTGAAACTCTTCTTGGATGACTAAGAGTAGATCCTAAACTGTCTGTTTAGGGAAACTGTTCCCTCCACGATGGAGTCCTAACATTTCTCACCAGGACCTTTTCCATTTGTCCTGTTTTCAGTTGTCCAACGTCATTATTTTCTCCTCCATTGCCCCTCACATAACACGGAAGAGCTTGCAGGTTTGGGAACATGTAGGCTTTCTCTCACTTCTAGGTCCATGTACATCCCGTCCTTTCTGCCTGGAAATCTAACCACCTCCCTTCAATGACCAGGCTCACCATAATTTGTTCTTTAGGAGTCTGTCTGGATGCTGTTTTTCTTCTGTAAATTATCTGAAGCACTCCACAACCAGTGGTAGTCCTTGCTCTGTGTCCAGTAATCTCGTGCTTGTTCCGGTACTAGCTTTTATCACTTTGCATAGGAATCATTCTTTTGATAGTCTCTCCAAAAAATACTGGGGTTCCCTGGTGGCTCAGACGGTAATGAACCTGCCTGCAATGCAAAAGATACAGGTTCATTCCCTGGGTCGGGAATATCCCCTGGAGAAGGAAATGGCAACCCACTCCAGCATTCTTACCTGGGAAATCTCATGAACAGAGACACCTGGTGGGCTACAGTCCATGGGGTTGCAAAGAGTTGCTCACAACTGAATGACTAACACTTTGACTTTCTCCCTAATAGTGTGAGTGTTTCAAAGGGGGGTGCTATCTTGTACTTGCCAGGTTTTGCCCATTATACACTGCCTGGCATGGACCAGCCCCTCAGTAAATATTTGTTGAATGAGTGAATGACTGTGTAATGAGCAGTAGATTTTTCATAAAAGTGGCTGATGTTCCATAAACCTTATTCCTAGCGTCTTGATTATCTCAGGTGGAGGAGGGATGTCCTCTTGTCCCAGCCAGCAGACTGGGTAAGTGGCTGTGTCTGCTTCCAACTGGGAAGCCAGAGGAATAGCACTTTTGACTATAATACTAGTTAACACTCGAGTATTAACCACCCAGATGTATATGTATATATATATATATATATATATATATAAAATCAGTGGCTATGTGTGTGTAGGAAAAGCTTGACCATGGGGTCAGACTAATTTATGTTCATGTATGATATTTTCCCACTTTTTAAGTTCTCTGATGTTTAATTTCCTGATCTGTAAAACAAGGATTAGTATGTATGTCCTGTAAGATTTCAGCCGTATGGGAAAAGGGTTAGAGATAATATGCTTAGTACAGTGTCATCTGGTAGGTGCTAATCACAAGCGGTAGCTCCAGGCATAGCTCCAGTCTTATCAATAGGGCACCCTGGTGTCAGTTTTGCTTACAGAAGACAAAGAGGCTGTGTTGAGTCAATTTCATGATAACACCAACTTACATTTAATAGCGGCAGCTTCAGATGGAGATTGTCTGCACTTTTGGGTTTTCAGCCCCAGTAAGTTTGAGGTAAATGTACCAGGCTCTAAAATTCCCATAAATATATTTTACTATGTGGGTCTGAAACGCCAATACTTTGGCCACCTGATGCAAAGAACTGATTCATTTGAAAAGACCCCAATACTGGGAAAGATTGAAGGCGGGAGGAGAAGGGGATGACAGAGGTTGAGATGGTTGGATGGCATCACTGACTCAGTGGACATGAGTTTGACTAAACTCCAGGAGTTGGTGATGGACAGGGAGGCTGGTGTGCTGCGGTTCATGGGGTTGCAAAGAGTTGGACATGACTGAGCGACTGAACTGAACTGGACTGACGTGGGTCTTGGCTTCTTGGGAACAAGGCATGTGAACTCAGGCATGTGCTCATGTACATGTACACACACACATATACACATGCACACACCAGAGAATTTCTCCATTTAATTTGCGTTTACTCAATTTGCCACTGACATTTGACACAGCTAAAGCAACTGAGCATGAACACATGCAAGAAATGCATGACAGACTGATTACTGAGTCATAAACATTTTTCTTCAGCGCAGCAGCACTGAGATAAGTACTGGCATTACTTCCAGCTTCTTTTCGATATTAAAATTTACCCAGAAGGTAAAGGTCAGTGGGAGAGCTCACCACTTGCAAGGAGAGTGTTGGAGGGTGGGTGTTCCTTTTCTGCTAGATAGCCATGATGCTGGGGAGAAAAGCATGTCAGGCGTTTTCCCTGTCTGGCAGTTCCCCTAGTGTCTTGGGTGCCACAAACTTATTTTCCTTTGCCAGCACATTTAGTTTACAAGATGATTGTCTCACAAAACACAGCAGTTACATTTATGAGAACATATGCAAAATTAAACCACTGACCCAGGAGTCAAATGAAATTTCCCATAAATGATTGAGCTTATTCTTTGCTTTTATTAAAGCAAACAAGCCCTTTGTCCCTTAATTTTACAAATCAGTGCCATTGCAACAAATAGGAGCTTTACAGGTCCAAAAAGGACTACAAGCAACAGAAGTGTGACTTGCCCAGAGAGATCAAAGATTTCCCTCTGCTTATTGGACCCAGGTTAGGGTGCTTTTGTCTCATTTTATTAACACAGGCATGGCATCTGTGGTGGCTCCTTGGGATATTCCTTGGTAAATCAGAACCCTAGATAAATTGGACATAAGGTCTCACAATCACTTGGACTTCACCCAGGCAGGCCTCAGGTAGGACCTGCTCCATATGCTGACTTATGTTAAACAGATAAAAAGGCTTGTTTGGCATCAACAGGAGCTTCCATGTTTCTTCATGGGCAGTATAAATGAAGAATACATATGTCAACCTAACCGCTATCGTCTACAATACTGTCGGGAAGAGAGGATGGGAATAGAAATGCACAGAATGTATTTAATAGGCCAGCCTGTCAACCAGTTGCACTTTTTGCAGAAGTTCTAACACATGGAAACATTTTGAGATTTTACCATTCTGGGCATCTTTGGAGAGCCTGTGCATGTTATCATCATCATTATTATCAATCCTCAAATGAGCTAGCTGCAGGGCACTGTGGTGGGAGCTATGGAGGGTACCAAGAAGGAAGCGTGAGACATAATCCACGCTGGGGTGACATGCTAGTGGTCAGAACTGGCGGGGGAAGGCCTTCAGGGAGGCGAGAGTGAGACAGGGAGCTCGCTGGCCCCTGGAACTCAGATAACTGGGGACTTTTAAACATACTTCCAAAAGCCCTTTTTTTTCTGTAGGACATACAACTCTTTTGGAGGTTTTGAGCCTGGTAAATCAGGGGCTCAAGCCCTTGATTATCTCTAGGGCTGGTGAATGAAAACCGAAGGGAAAAGCTAGCTACCGTGTAAGGCAATATATCACGTGTTTATAATGATGCCCAAGTGCAACACCCAGTAGAAACTTAGAGTCTTCTCTTTGCTGTCGGCTTCTGAAAGTTTATGCCTGTTGGTTAAGGAATGGCTTATTGCAGACCATGCTTTGATCATGAGTCCTTGTCACGTTTTCCCAGGCCTTCTATTCCTGCATTTAATTTTCTTCAACACTTCCTACAGCTCTCACAAGAAGATGGAGCACTTAGATGCCTTTTACAACAGAGAACTGATATGCTCGGTATGACGGGAATGGTTTTTCCAGCTTTTCTCACCTAGATCTAGCTCTGAACTGACAGCTTCCTCATCTGCGTGTGTGTGTTTAATATTTATATTTATTTATTTACTTGGTTGGGTTTTAGTTGCTGCACACAGGATGTTTGATCTTCGTTGCAGCCTGTAGGGTCTAGTTCCCCTACCAGGGACGGAAGCCAGCCCCCTGCATTGGAAATGCAGAGTCTTAGCCACTGGACCACCAAAAAATCCCCCTTATTGATATTTTCATTCTTTCTCTCAGCACTTAGTGTAATATTTTATTGCACTTATGAGCTTAAACTTCTGTCTACTAGATTAGAAGCTTCTTGAGGACAGGAGTCACATCTTTTCACATCTGCATACTCAATGCCTAGAACAGGGAACCACCCACCACCCACCACCCCGCCCTGGCTCAATATCTATGAATGAGAATTTAGGAAGCCTTCCAAGATGATGGGAAAGAACTCATCTGACCCTCACCCTCCCTGATTATTCTTGATAAATGATTATTTCTATTGTGAGATATAATTCAACACCAACATCAACTGAGGGAACAAGGAATGCAGTGACTCTAAGATCATTATTATATGATCTCAGAGTACATTGGTGGAATCACTGCTTACTTGTACAGGAAGCTAGATTATTACTAATTAATGTGTGTCTCCAGAAAGCATTTCAATTAATGGAAGGGGAAGCAACTCTCAGGCGTGTTGGATGAGAGGCTAATGACTGCTCTTAACATTTCAACTGGAGAGTTTACATGTGGTTGAAAATCTATACTATGGATGCCTTAATAGAATACATGTTGTTTCCAGTATTTATTGACTGCCTACTGTGTGCCAAATCTTCTCTTGGCAGGCTATTTCCTGAATGAGCTCATAACTTACTCCAGGGATTTGGCTATCGAAGTAATTTAATGTGATTGGACAGAAAAATGACTCCATTCATCAAACTGATATATTTACAAATTAAAATATATGAATCAGGATTTATGCTCCTTTAGTTCATTTATTATAATAAATATTAGAAATCTAGTGCTCACTTCAGCAGTACATATACTAAAATTGGAATATATATTACATTGAAGAGTAGCATGGCCCTTGTGCAAAGATGACATGCAAATTTGTGAGGCATTCCATATTTTAAAAAAATCCATTAGAACTCTACATCAAGGCTACATCAAATTAATGAATATTTTAATAAAGAAAATGTCATTTAAAAAATTCACTTTCAAGTCATTTAGCTTAAAAGATTTGTCCCAAATCTACCCATAATTTGAGAACATATGTGTAAGCTGTGTTTTCTTTGGCATTTGACTGCTGTGTGAAATGATTATCTGGTGATTGAAACAGTACAGAATTTTCTTTACTTTGAAATGCGTGTATGTTTGGTCACATTTTTGCTGAGGTAGTACAGTGTGATCATTTTCATTGTTTTTCTACTATTAATACTGCAGAAACCTTTTCAATAAGAGAAGCTGGTTGCAATTTCAACTTTAAAATAGGCAAAGAACTTTCCGTGCAAAACAAAATTCTCTTCTATTTAGTTGACCAGAAGGAGGCTCTCTTCCACCTCACTGTATGAAGTTAGACGAAAAACTTGTGAACTTACTTCTTCCAGGTGGATCTAAAGTGTCCCAAGCCATCTCTGTCATTGGTGGTGGCAGAGGCAGCACCCTGAAAATTTCCCAGGAGGAACAGAATTTAAATTTGCAATCATGGATAAGAAGTGAGTGTTAAGTGTTCTTCCCTTCCAGCTCAGTCATATATTTCTCTTCTAGTTGAATAACAATTAGTAAAAATGTTAGGATAAAACACTCCCCACTAACTTGGGAAATTTCGACATTCCTTAGCTTAATTTTTATGGCTTTGTTTTTCAAGATTGTCCTTAAATCTCCAATATGATTTTTAAGAGTATTTTGAAATGAATCAGTAAGGCATTTGGATTTTTTAAAAGTATAGTTATGCTTCTACCTGCTTATCCCTCTTTGTATATATGTATAAGTAAGATATAGCCTATGTATTTATAAGTGAGACATTTCTCATGTGTATAGCATAGGATAATCTCACTCATCCCAGATGCTCTAATTACATTGCTTTTATCAATCAAGAAGCCACCCAGTGGCAGGTATGTGTCCCAAGGGTATTAGACAGAGCTTTGAAAAATGAATAAAACTTGTCACAGGTTGAACTGTGTCTTCCAAAAAGATAAGCTGAAGTCTTAAGCCCAGGGATCTGTGAATGTGACCTTATTTTGAAATAGGTTCTTACAGTTGTGGCCAAACTAAAATAAGGTCACTAGGGTGGGTCCTGAATCTAATATGACTGGAGTCTATATAAGAAGAGGAAGATGCTGTGTAAAGGCACAGAGACAGAGAGACGCACAGGAAAGAGGGCTGCGTGACAAGAGAGGGAGAGACTGGAGTGAAGCCACTGCAGACCTGGGGGCACCAAGGATTGTGGCTCCCCCCCCAGAAGGCAGTGAGAGGCAAGGGACGACTCTACCTCTTCGGACCTCTTAGCACGGTCCTTCTGACACCTTGATTTCAGAACTTTTGGCCTCTAGAACTGTAAGAGAATAATTTTCTATTGTTTTTTAAGTAAAAACAAAAAGAAGAAGAAGAAGCCACTAGTAGATTCAGAATACTGAACAGAAGGTCCAGATCCTTGAGCATAAAGAGGAGTGTGAAGATGCAACCATCACTGTAGGTACACAGTCTGCCATACGATGTCATGAGATCATCTTGAACCAATGGATTTTTGAGTTGTCATCCCTCTTTGTCTTGGAGGGCAGTTTATGTGGTTGTTGCAGAAAACAGCACGGTGGCTCTTTTGAGAAGCCTTTCCCTTTAACGATGGAGCAGAGCTAGTTATGAAATACCCAACTGTGACTAATTTTGGAGGAGTGACGTCTCACATAAACTGTCTCCTGGAGATGCCGTTGGAGCCAGTGAACAGCAGAATGATGATGAGTTTATCTGTGCTAATTGTGCCTTTGAGGGCTTTTTTTCTGGACAGAGCACAAAGCAGATCAATGCTGCACTTCTCACTTCTCTTTGGCGTGAAGGTTCTGGTTGCTGGTAACTGTGGTAGGCAGAATAATGACCCTGAACATGTCCATGCCCTAATCTCTGGAACCTGTGAATATGCTGTTTCACGTCAAAAAAAAAAAAAAAAAAAAAGATTTGCAGAGGTTATTCAGGTTATAGATATTAAGATGAGGAGATGATTGTAGTGTGGCCAGTCTAATCACATGATCCCTTAAAAGCACATAACTTTCTCCAGCTGAAGGAAGATGTAGCAGAAGAAAAAGCCAGAGAATTCCAAGTGTGAGAAGGAGTCTATGCACTGTTGGTCATTCTAAGAGGTCAGGGGTCACATGTGAGGGCTGAAAAGAAGCTTATAGAGCTAGGGCCAAGCCTCATGGACAGCCTGTAGGGAAATGGGGACCTTAGTCTTACAACCCCAAGGAAGTGAACTCAGCCAACAACACGAATGAGCTTGAAACTTGATTCTTTCCCAGACCTCTGGGTAAGGAGTTGCAGCCTTGCCCTCATCTTGATTTTAGCTTGGTGAACCACATAGCAGGCTTATGCCCTACAGAAACTAACATAATGAATTTGTGCTGTTGCAAAGTCACTAAGTTTGTAGCAATTTGTCACAGTATCAGTGGAAAAGTAAATCAGAAAACATTTGGAAGAAAATGGTGTTTGTGTTGGATTGTGACTTTGATAGTGGACTGTTACAATGAATCATGCCTCCATGAATTTAGTCCAGTGACTTTGGGCTTTAGCCAAAGATATTAACAAATGTAATAACAACAGAGACTTGACAAATGTATTTGTTTCCTATTGACTTTTAAACAAATTACAAAAATTTACTGGCTTGAAACAAAACAGACATAATTTCATAGATCAGAAGTCTCAGTGGGCCAAAAGTCAAGATCTCAGCAGAACTGCATCCCTTCTAGAGGCTCTAGGGGGGCATCTATCTCTGCCTTGTCCAGCTCTAAGGGTGCCTGCATTCCTTGGCTCATGGCCCCTTCCTGCCCCTTCAAAGACATCAATACAACATTATCAATTTTCCCTTAGTCTTTCTTCCTTCTTATAGAGACTCTTGTGATTACATTAAGACCATTAGGATAAGCCAGGCCAATTCTCCCTCCTCACTGTAACTTAATCACATATGCACCATCTCTTTTGCAATGTAAGATAACATATTCACAGGAGGATTAGAACAAGGGTATCTTTATAGGGAGCATTGTACTACCTACCCCTAAAGTGTTGCTTTGTGTGTTTATATTCTTGGAATGCTCACTCTTTGAATTCCCCCTCTTGAAACACAATTTCTGTACTGTGGGAAAGTCCAAGCAACCATGTAGGGAGGTCTCCACATAGAGGAATCAAGGCCTCAGGCCAACACTCCTATCTGACCTCCCAGCTGGCAGCCAACAGCAGCTCCCTGCCCTGTAAGCACGGCCATTTTAGACCTTTCAACTAGCCCTGTATCCTATCCATCACCACGGAGGTGGAACTGCCTGCTCAATGCGGAGAATCATGAAAGATAATTAATGGTGGTTGCTCTTTTAAGCTCCTAAAGTTTGAGAGTGCTGTGTTATGTAGCAATGGATAATTGAAATAATGTTGTAGTCCCTTTTATAACTACCTAACTACCTGAAATAGATGAATTCTGATCTGAGGAAGATGGGTTCTTTTTTCAGGAATTCAAGTGAAATAGATGACCCAGGTCAAAATACATACAGTCAAGAGTGCAGTGCCTGCCACATAGTTAAGTTCAGTCGCTCAGTCGGGACTGACTCTACGACCCCATGGACTGCAGCACACCAGGCCTCCCCGTCCATCACCAACTCCTGGAGCTTGCTCAGACTCATGTTCGTTGAGTCGGTGATGCCATCCAACCATCTCAACCTCTGTTGTCCCCTTCTCCTCCTGCCCTCAGTCTTTCCCAGCATCAGGGTCTTTTCCAATGAGTCAGTTCTTCGCATCAGGTGGCCAAAGAAGCATCAGCACATAGTAGGTGTTGTAAAATTATAATTGGCTTTACCCAAGCAGTCTTTCTGCTGCAGACATTTCCACCTGCCTCCCTATTGAGATTTCTCTCTTTTCGAGATGTATTTGATTTGGCATATAATCAAGTATAATGTATTATTTGATAATTTTGCTTGGTGGCCCATCATTTAAAGTCATAAAGTCTTAACCTGAACAATAAGTATATTTGTTTCAAAATATCATTTCTCAGAAAATACATCATAACTAAAATTTTGATTATGAAGTAGAGTCTTACAGTTCATATTGTTTAATTGCACTGCACACAAGAATCTCTTCTCCTTAGTTTGTGCAGTTGCTGTAAGTGACTTTTGAAAGTAATATAATTATAACTTGTAATCATAAATGCATTCATAGATTTCATGGAGCAAGCTGAATATGAAACTGTTCGTTTGGAGCCAAATTGATTACCATTTGAAAACAGTAAATGGAGTAGCTGATTAGAATACATTGCAAAGAGTCATGATTTAATTTTTTATCATTTAGAAACCTCTGATGCGATGTGTGTTAAAGGCAGTTTTGAGGGGCACAAGGATTCCATGTTTTCCTGAGCTAAGTGATATGGCTGTGCTGACTCAGCAAAAATGCGCATTTCAAAAATACTTGAAGTAAGTGATACAATGCAACGTCGTGTGATTAAAATCACCACCTGAGTATTAAAAATGTGAGTGCAATTTATAAGTAAGGTTTAAGCTCATTTAAAGCAACACACTGTGAGATCTGGGCAGAAATCCAGCTCTGTGGAGGTTTTCAAGTTTTCATAAGAAAGTACTTGAATGGGTTATATTCACGTTGTGTTCAACCTGCTTTTCTTTTGCTCCACCTTGGAATCTCCACATTGAAGCTAGAGATATTTTTGGAAAACTCACAAGTCTGTCAATCCCCTGCTTAAAGCTCTTTCGTGGTTCCCCGTTGCTTCCACATAAAGCCTTTGCTCAGTATACAGGGCCCTGCTTGATCTGCTACTGCTGATCTGGCAGTCTTATCTCTTAGCAGTTTTCTTACCTTCTATGGCCCCAGACCTGGAGAAGAACTTATAATTTCCTAACCTCTTTTCTCTAGGCACGCAGCCTGGCTATTTCCAGCACATCTGTAAAATCTTGCTTAAGTGTCACTTCATGCGGAAAGATTTTCTTGACCCTCTTCACCAGGGAGCCTAAGAGAAATACCCTATCCACTTGAAGTACCTGTTTTACTCATTTGCTAGCACTGATCAAGCTATATCACAGTTGTTTCTTTCTTTCTTTCTTTAAGAATTGTTTCTCTAATTGTCAATTTCCTCAGTTGAGCACAGGGGCCTGTTGGGAGTATTGTCAGGCTCACAATGAAATCAGATGCATGTACAGTGCCTGGCACACAGAGGGACCCGAAACAAAGTCACTGAATGAAAAATGGATATATTTGTTCAAAGGGAACAGGGTATGAAACAACCATTATCAGCGCCTGGCATTTAGTAGAGAGTGGGTATATGTTCACTCGTTCATCCCGCATCACAGATCAGCACCACAGGGTTCATCGTTAGTCGGCTGTCATTTCCCACTAGTTTACCACGTGTTATTTACAAAGCAGTAAGCTGTTTGACTGTATGGTAACACCTTATAGAGCAATTTTCTTGGAATAAAATAGGCTGGATCTTTGAAACTGTAGCTTCTCATTTCTAGACCTTGGCATCTTATGACTTTTTATGTGCTTCCTTTTGGATCTGGCTGGCTCATTTCAGTTTGGTTCTCAGTGCAGACGGTTTCTCCTTAGAGAGCCTTTCTTGACCACTTACTTCAAATTCCTCCCCTCTCTCCTGTTGCCAGCTGACTGCAGCTATGACATCAAGTGGATTTAGTGTCTTCCATACTTATCACTACATAAACTTATCTTGCTTATGTATGTCTTTTGCTTATTGACTATTACCACCTTACAGGATGAAAGTCTGTGAGGGGACTTACCTGGTGACTTGTCCAGTGGTTAAGACTCTGAGCTTCCACTGCATGGGGTACAGACCTGGTCCCTGGTTGAGGAACTAAGATCCCACATGCTATGAGACATTGCCAAAAAATAAAAACTGATGCAAAAAAATCCATGGTGAACAAACAATAATTTTTAAAAAATGTCTATAAGATCAGGGCCCAGCCTATTGCCCCAGTGCTTTGAACACTAGCTGGCATGTGGTGGGTGAGTCCATGCATGAAGGAACGTTGAAAGAAAGCTTCCTCCGGTGTTACCCCATGGGCCAGTATCCCTCAGAATAATCTCAGCTGCCATTATACAAACAAAGGTTCTCATCTGACAAATATTCAAATGCACATGTGAAGTGATATACTTGATACAATTTGCACATCCTGTGATGACTTTCTATCAAGTCAATAGAACAGATGGCCAATAATTGTTAGTGACTTTCACTGGGGAAGAGAGAAAACGGCCAGATGATCTTGCGTAATCTGGTAATTTTGGAAAGTCCTGTGGCAAAATAATAGTTTCTTTTCTTTAAACAACATGAGTAGGGAGTTCCCTGGTGGTCCAGTGGTTGGCATTCTGTGCTAACAATGCAGAGGGCGTGAGTTCAACCCCTGGTGGGGGAAATAAGATCCCACATGCTATGCAGTGCAGCCAAGAAAACATAAAAACATGAGAAATATGAAAGCTATAATAAATTTTCTAATAAAAATATGCTAATAAAATTAACTTTGGGGGAATACCTAGTCATCTTTTCTTTGATTTTCTTGAGTGGCTTGTGCCCTAAACCCTGAAAGGAGGGCAGTAGTGAAGGGGAAGAGTCTCTCTCTATGGCTGATTTCTTTCTAACTGACATATTGGTTGGTGAGATAGGATTAGAAAGCCATTCATTGGCTTGTAGTAATGCACCCCGGTCTCTGGTGTGTCACAGAGGGTATGCTAGTCCATTTTGCTTCACATGGGTGTTTGGCTAAGATAGCTCTGTAGCTTCAGCCTTTCCCAAGATAGACCCCAAGGTCGAAATTTGGGGAAAGAGTGGGACAAGTATTAGGGAACTTTACTAGTACTATAATGTAGCCAGTGCTGCTGCTGCTGCTAAGTCCCTTCAGTCGTGTCTGACTCTGTGCGACCCCATAGACAGCAGCCCACCAGGCTCCCCCATCCCTGGGATTCTCCAGGCAAGAACACTGGAGTGGGCTGCCATTTCCTTCTCCAATGCATGAAAGTGAAAAGTGAAAATGAAGTCGCACAATCATGTCCAACTCTTTGCAACCCCATGGATTGTAGTCCACCAGGCTCCTCCATCCGTGGGATTTTCCCGGCAAGAGTACTGGAGTGGGGTGCCATCGCCAGTGCTAGAGAGGGCTAAATCCATTCAGCAATTTTTTTTGACCCCCATCTAGTCTCCTTCATTTGTTCTTCAAGTTTATCAGAACCCATAGAGGAAAAGATGAGAGTAGGTTTTCTAGACCCTCCAACACCAATAAATTCATTTCCTTCATGAATGGGAATGTTTCTTTGGTTTCTTAGCAGAAAAAAACTTTAGGAAATATGAGAATTACATGTTACTGCCTTCAAAAAGTATTGGAATGTAATTTCTCTAAGTAAATGAAATATGTGTAATTTAGAAATGACTTTATTTACAATCTGAGGTTGTGATATTTAAATGATACCTATATTCTATAGTATTCATACCATGTAAAATCTGGAGCTAGGCTCAGTGAAAAGCTATATTTGACAAAAGTCAGCAAAGCGTTCATGAACAAACATTTCTGGCTGTCAACTATTAAGTAGTCTACTGTTTCTCTTTATTTTCACTAATTCTGCAATGTGATGGTGGAAAGTGCTTACAATAATTGTTGGGTTTCTATATTTGTTTTAGGAAATTTGCACCTCAAAACATCAAAGTGCTGTTTCATAGGTGGTGTTTCCATAGGTCTAGAAATTTAATAATCATCACTATCATCACTTGACTATAGAAAGACAGAAAGTATAACAAGGTTGTCTCATTATTTTCACTGTAATTTGACCCCACTCCAAACTCCCGCTTCCCTGGTGGCTCAGACCGGTTAAGAATCTGCTTGTAATATGGGAGATTTGGGTTTGATCCCCGGTTTGGGAAGATCCTCTGAAGAAGGAAATGGCAACCCATTCCAATATTGCTGCCTGGAGAATCCCATGGACAGAGGAGCCCGGTGGACTACAATCCATGGGGTTGCAAAGAGTTGGACATGATTGAGGGACTAACATATACACGCTAAGCTCTTTTGCAATCTCATTTGACTGTAATTCCAATTTAAACAAAGGGCCAAAATACTTTGATATCTAAGAATATTACGTAAAAACCTGTTGTAAGTTGACATTAAACTCTTTTTCTGTAAGAAGATATAGACAGTTTTCCCTGAAAGTGTCACTTAACCAATGAAGGGCTACTCCCAGTAGGAGATGGCAAAGGAATAGACTGTGTCAAATGCTACCTTGTTTCAGCAAAAATCTCATCTTTTAAATTTCAAAAATAGGATATACCAAAAGTCATCTTAAATTTTGGAACGTGGAAGCTTTTTAACCCAAATCATAGTATTGATTATTCTAGTTAGGCCTAGGGCATTTCTTATATAGCCTTCAATTCTTACCGTCTTCTGGCTATAATATGCAAGAACACTGATGAATAAAGGGACAGATCTTTGTTTTTCATTTTCCTAGGCTTACCGGATCAGATGTTAAACCTGCCTATTTCGCGATCTAATCAATTTTCTTTGGTTTAACACCAAGACTAATGCCTCCTCTTCTTAGGCTCTTCCAGCTTATTTGAACTTCGCATTTTAGTCGTTCGCATAAAGGCTTTCATGCCAGTTTTATATTTGAAAATGGGTCCCAGCTGCTCTGGCTTTCTTAATCCCTTCCAGAAAGGCGTATGTGACAGCATCTTCCCTAGGGAGGTGGTAGTTCCAAAGCGTTTTCTCTAGGTAGCAAAAGTGCAAAGCCATGCACTATTACCCTGCCTACTTCCTTGGCTGGCTAAGTAGATCAATACATGTTTTATATTTTTTATGAACAGACACAGGAATATAAGAGCAGTGTGTCTCTCTATATTTTATGATTATGGAAAATGTCATTCAGTTGGTATTTTCAAAACTTCTGTTGGGTCCTAGTATGTAGTAAGGATTCAATAAACATTGAATGAATCAACGTGTGAAGAGAGAAAATTATTGAGCAGCCAACATACATAATTCTCTGGAAAAGTTTAAGTATTTCACCATATTTTACTTTTAAAATAAGGTTGAAAGCTCTTAAATATTTGACATATATTTTATCAATCCAGCCAAAGACCTAAACAGTGATGGCTTTGTTTTTTGTCTTCTTTTTATCTTATAACCCTGGCTTTGAACCTGCTTCTTAAGAATATATTATTAAATCATTCACTTTCATGTTTAGAAATTTCTAAACCAAGGAATTCATAGGACAAATTTTTGATTTGAATACATATGTCTATACATGCCATAGAGTAATTTGCTCCAGAATAAAGTTATAATAATGGACTCCATCACTGTATTCTAGATTACATCAGTAATATATATTTCATACTCAGAGTAGATACTTACATTCTTCAAATAAGTGGAGAAAAGATTATCAGTTTGAAATAATGGGATTAACCAGGTCAAAATTGTAGAAAATATGACTGTGAAAGGAATTTATCAAAATGTAGATAAAGGAAGCATCTTGAAACTTTAACTCCGTGTCTGAGACAACAGCAAGTAGGCATTTCGCCAGCGCTAATTTGTCTTTTCTATTGATTCAAGCTTTATTGGACATTTTGTTGTTCAAGGGAGGGTGTAAGGAGAATACAGAATAGTGAAGCCTCATTCCCGATAATGTTATGCCCACGAATCACATCGCATCCTAGCTGCAGCGCTTAGACAAGGCAGAAGCTCAAGCCTCTTTCCCAAGTATCTTAGTAAAAGGTATCTTTCCTTATACATGGAAGTTGAGACTTGTTTTATGTAATTGCTCTTTGGTATAATTACACTTGAAAACTTTAGAATGTACTCTCTATTTTAAATACCTTCCTTCATAACTGAAAAGAATTTTCAAGTCATCATAATCGTAAAACTCAGACATCTTTTCTTCAATGTTTTAAATGAATAAAAGATCATTCTGTCTATCGCTGCTTATTGCTCCTTGTCTATCCCTAAATGCACACTCTGTTTAAGCATATTGTTGAGTGAGGATGAAAAACAGTGCATTATATTTGTGAAGTAAATGCATCAGGATATTGTATGTTCAAAAGAGCAAAAGAAATTTTTGAAGATAAATGGAGTGGTGATCCCATTTTTCATCCTTATTATAGGCTAGCCTTAACAGTCACGGTGTTTCCATGACCATCTGAGCAAGTGATTTACATTCTCCTTCCCTACTTTTCTTTGCCTTGCTTGACATAAATGACATAAAGGGTATTTGTCTAACTCACTGTTCACAGGGGATGGCTTCCTATTTTCTCTGCAATTAGAAACACCAGCTCTTCCTTTTCTTCATCAGTATCATCTACTAGGTGTCAATACAAAGCCTTTAAATATAGTGCTTTGCAGAAGAGGCATTTAGATAGGCAGTTACCAGAGTTAAGAGGGTGGCCCTAGGAACCCCTGTACAAAAATGTACAATTGTTGCTTAATACAGCTATTGACCATGGCTTCATTTTATTTTAGTAAACCTTAGATGATAAGGGAAGATAAGCTGAAATCCTGATGTCTCACCTCACTGTGTGTCTTTCAAATGGATTCAATGAGGGTGGACTGTTAGTGTCACAGAGTGAATAGAACAGCAGGGTGGTATGAAAGCTGGAAAATGCATCCTTAGGGCATCTCGAGGGGACTGAAAATAGGTAATAATACTCCTTCATCAAAAAAGAAAAGGAGTCATATATAAAATTCATAGTATCCAGTTGAGCTATCTATTGTTAATCTAATAATAAATATTATTACATTTATCTTGACTTATAAGTAAATTTTGAATGGATCAACACACAGGTAAAAACTGTTTCAAAGCTATTTATCTATCTTTCTGTAGTAAGATGGAGGGGTGAGTCTGTTTATGTTCTTGCTGGTTGGGTCATTTCAGCGTTGCTTTTTATCTAGTTTATTAGATTTCCACCTTACGAATGGAAGATACTCTCTTGTGGGAAATGAGAAAATGTAGGCTCATCTTTAACCAAACCATGTGGTAGCTGAATAGAACAGCTCTGACTGTTCTATTTTCACCAGGTATTACGTGTAGGTTAAAACTAGGGACAGACAGTATTATGGTTAAATACTCAGGAGTGATGGACAGAAGGGAAAAAGCAATCTGAAATATCACTAATTTACTGTGTTATTATAACAACAGGCTTTTATTTATTTTTTAAAACTTACAATTTTATATTGGAATACAGCTAATTAACAAGCTTCCCAAGTGGCTCAGTGGGTAAAGAATCTACCTGCAGTTCAGGAGACACAGGAGATGTGAGTTCAAACCCTGGGTCAGGAAGATCCCCTGAGAAAGGGTAAGGCAACCCACTCCAGTATTCTTGCCTGGAGAATCCCACGCACAGAGGAGCCTGGCGGGCTGTAGTCCACAGGGCTGCAGAGAGTCAGACACAGCTGAAGCAACTGAGCATATAGCACACAGTCCATTAACAAGGTTGTGATAGATTCAGGTGGACAGCAAAGGGGCTCAGCCATGCATGCACCTGTATCCACTCTCCCCTAAACTCCCCTCCCATCCAGCCTGCCGCACAACACAGCAGAGTTCCCTGGACCCTAGAGCAAGTCCATTTTAAATATAGGAGTGTGTACATGTCCATCCCAAACTTCCTGTCTCTTCCCTCCATTCTTGCTCCACTGGCAACCATAAGTTCATCCTCTAAGTCTATGAATCTGTTTCTGTTTCATAGGTAAGTTCATTTGTATCATTTCTTTTAAGATTGTATGTATAAGGGATGTCATAGGATATTTCTCCTTCTCTGTCTGACTTATTTCACCCAGGGTCATAATCTCTACATCCATCCATGTGGCTGCAGAAGGTATTACTTAACTATTTTTAATGGCTGATAATATTCCACTTTGTGTATGCACCACGCCTTCTTTTTTATCCATTCCTCGGTTGATAAAAACAGGCTTTCAGATGCACACAGTGTTAGAACAAGATCACTTTGTTGAACCCGTTGATTGTACAGAGATTAAGTAAGGGGAACTCACTCAAGTGTGAGTGAGGTTGGCTATTGGAGACAAGGGAGGGAGGGCAGTGCCCTTTACTCAACTCTAGTTTTTTGATGGACAAAAAGATGGGCCGCTGCTATCAGATCATCAACCATCCAGATTTTAAGGTGAAATCTCCCACTGTTTAAATATTGATGACTTGTATAATTCAAACTTTTTGAAACATTAAGCCACACAATGACATACCTGTGGGTTTCCAATTTGCAATCTTTGGGTTAAGACACATGATACAGTCCACAAAATTATCCTTTATGTATAACAACTATAAAATGAAACAGATATTTTGAGCAATTTTAGTTCAATGAACACTTGTTTAGTACCTGCTGAGTGCCTTGCTTTTTATTTGGTGGTATGGTTGATATGGATTAAATAATTTCATCAGATTATGATTTAGTCTGGGAGAAGCAACCAAGTATCCAGGCAACAATCAGAACACATAAATAAATCTATGGCCTCAAGACTTTGAGATGAGTGATTATTTTGCCTGTACTGTAGGAAGAGGCCAGAACAATTCATCAAAATGCTTAGGGATCTTAGGTATGCCATCTTTAATGGTGTAACTGTGAAGGTCTGGTTCACAATATGTATATTGATATACTCATTACACATATCCTGCCACTGTTGATACTAAGGATAGGTCCAGTATTGCTTTTGTACTCCAAACCCACATATTCAACAATCTGGTTTCATCTCACTCAATCATAAAATGGGAATCAGTTTTTTTGACTCCTAAACCTGTTTCATTCTTCTATTGTTTAGGGTGTATCTTACTCAAGTAACAAAAAAATCCAGCTCAAGCTGACTTAAACTGTAAGGAGACCGTTATCTAACATCATGATTGGGGTTGGGGAACTGAGATTATTTGATTCAGCAGCTCAGTGAAGTTGCCAAGGTCCTATTTCTTTTCACTATTTTGTTCTTTCATCCTCATTAGCCCTACTCTCAGATTGGTCTGCCTCTTGTTCCTAAGATGTCTGCAGAAGTTCCAGATATCACATCTAAGCAGTGTTCAGAGGGAAAACACTGTTGAGAGGGAAAAGGGGGCCCTTTCTTCCTTTGTCTCTCTTTTGCGAGAAAGGAGGAACCTTTCATGGAAGGTCTCTAGCACATTTCTCCTTAGGTAAAACAGTCTCAGGTCTACCCTGAATCCAGTTATTAGTGTGTGGAATGAGATTGTCCTAAGAGGCCTCGGCCATGGTTTCTCAACAGGGTGTACCGGTGCTTCAGGCAAGACAGACAATTCACATCTTTGTTTTGTTATCTTGTCTTATGCATCTCAGGATGTTTACCATTCTGGAACACTGAATGAAAAATAGCAGTAACACTTCTCAGTCACTAGGAAAACTCCAAACTTTCCCCATTTCACATTTTTCTAAGACACCCCCCTCCACTACCCTGGGGCAGTGGGGAGTGAGAGGTAGAGGCGAGGCACATGCCCTATTGAGGGCTACTGGCTTGCATTTATCAATCATTTTGAAAGAAGGAATTGGGGGGATTAACCATGAAGAATATGACACTCTCCCTTTCATGTTCCTTTGATATTTCTTTGAAATTCTTTGATACTCAAGTCAGAAACACAAGTGGCGTTCTTCAAACATGCATCCTCTCCACCCACAAGGTCCAATAATGACCAGCCAAATCCACTAACACGTACCTTACCTCAGTCTACTCTGCTTCACCATCTCTGCCATCATCACGGCACAGGCCATCATTACCTCTCACTCAGGCAATTGCTATAACTTCTAACTAATTACATTCCTGCCCCTTGTTCTCCCAACAGCAGCAAACGTCACCTTAAAATATATCCAGTATATGGATACTATGTATGGATAAGGAAATTGTGATACACACATACACATACTCACAGCAATATTATTCAGCTATAAAAAAGCTAGATAATGCTACCATTTATGACTACATGGATGAATCTTGAAAGTATTATGCCGAGTGAAATAAGTCATACAGAGAAAGGCAAATAGTATATGACCTTACTTATATGTGGAACAAAAAACAACAAAACTCAGAAAAAAAGAACAAAAAAAGTGGTTACTAAGGTGGAGGGGAGGGAGAGGGGAATTAGAGCAGGTGGTCAAACTTCCAGTTATAAGATAAATAAGTAACTCGGGATGTAACATACAGCGCAACAACTATAGCTAACACTGCTGTACGACATGGGCTTTCCTGATAGCTCAGTTGGTAAAGAATCCGCCTGCAATGCAGGAGACCCCTATAGCTAACACTGCTGTACGACATGGGCTTTCCTGATAGCTCAGTTGGTAAAGAATCCGCCTGCAATGCAGGAGACCCCTATAGCTAACACTGCTGTACGACATGGGCTTTCCTGATAGCTCAGTTGGTAAAGAATCCGCCTGCAATGCAGGAGACCCCTATAGCTAACACTGCTGTACGACATGGGCTTTCCTGATAGCTCAGTTGGTAAAGAATCCGCCTGCAATGCAGGAGACCCCTATAGCTAACACTGCTGTACGACATGGGCTTTCCTGATAGCTCAGTTGGTAAAGAATCCGCCTGCAATGCAGGAGACCCCTATAGCTAACACTGCTGTACGACATGGGCTTTCCTGATAGCTCAGTTGGTAAAGAATCCGCCTGCAATGCAGGAGACCCCTATAGCTAACACTGCTGTACGACATGGGCTTTCCTGATAGCTCAGTTGGTAAAGAATCCGCCTGCAATGCAGGAGACCCCTATAGCTAACACTGCTGTACGACATGGGCTTTCCTGATAGCTCAGTTGGTAAAGAATCCGCCTGCAATGCAGGAGACCCCTATAGCTAACACTGCTGTACGACATGGGCTTTCCTGATAGCTCAGTTGGTAAAGAATCCGCCTGCAATGCAGGAGACCCCTATAGCTAACACTGCTGTACGACATGGGCTTTCCTGATAGCTCAGTTGGTAAAGAATCCGCCTGCAATGCAGGAGACCCCTATAGCTAACACTGCTGTACGACATGGGCTTTCCTGATAGCTCAGTTGGTAAAGAATCCGCCTGCAATGCAGGAGACCCCTATAGCTAACACTGCTGTACGACATGGGCTTTCCTGATAGCTCAGTTGGTAAAGAATCCGCCTGCAATGCAGGAGACCCCTATAGCTAACACTGCTGTACGACATGGGCTTTCCTGATAGCTCAGTTGGTAAAGAATCCGCCTGCAATGCAGGAGACCCCTATAGCTAACACTGCTGTACGACATGGGCTTTCCTGATAGCTCAGTTGGTAAAGAATCCGCCTGCAATGCAGGAGACCCCTATAGCTAACACTGCTGTACGACATGGGCTTTCCTGATAGCTCAGTTGGTAAAGAATCCGCCTGCAATGCAGGAGACCCCTATAGCTAACACTGCTGTACGACATGGGCTTTCCTGATAGCTCAGTTGGTAAAGAATCCGCCTGCAATGCAGGAGACCCCTATAGCTAACACTGCTGTACGACATGGGCTTTCCTGATAGCTCAGTTGGTAAAGAATCCGCCTGCAATGCAGGAGACCCCTATAGCTAACACTGCTGTACGACATGGGCTTTCCTGATAGCTCAGTTGGTAAAGAATCCGCCTGCAATGCAGGAGACCCCTATAGCTAACACTGCTGTACGACATGGGCTTTCCTGATAGCTCAGTTGGTAAAGAATCCGCCTGCAATGCAGGAGACCCCTATAGCTAACACTGCTGTACGACATGGGCTTTCCTGATAGCTCAGTTGGTAAAGAATCCGCCTGCAATGCAGGAGACCCCTATAGCTAACACTGCTGTACGACATGGGCTTTCCTGATAGCTCAGTTGGTAAAGAATCCGCCTGCAATGCAGGAGACCCCTATAGCTAACACTGCTGTACGACATGGGCTTTCCTGATAGCTCAGTTGGTAAAGAATCCGCCTGCAATGCAGGAGACCCCTATAGCTAACACTGCTGTACGACATGGGCTTTCCTGATAGCTCAGTTGGTAAAGAATCCGCCTGCAATGCAGGAGACCCCTATAGCTAACACTGCTGTACGACATGGGCTTTCCTGATAGCTCAGTTGGTAAAGAATCCGCCTGCAATGCAGGAGACCCCTATAGCTAACACTGCTGTACGACATGGGCTTTCCTGATAGCTCAGTTGGTAAAGAATCCGCCTGCAATGCAGGAGACCCCTATAGCTAACACTGCTGTACGACATGGGCTTTCCTGATAGCTCAGTTGGTAAAGAATCCGCCTGCAATGCAGGAGACCCCTATAGCTAACACTGCTGTACGACATGGGCTTTCCTGATAGCTCAGTTGGTAAAGAATCCGCCTGCAATGCAGGAGACCCCTATAGCTAACACTGCTGTACGACATGGGCTTTCCTGATAGCTCAGTTGGTAAAGAATCCGCCTGCAATGCAGGAGACCCCTATAGCTAACACTGCTGTACGACATGGGCTTTCCTGATAGCTCAGTTGGTAAAGAATCCGCCTGCAATGCAGGAGACCCCTATAGCTAACACTGCTGTACGACATGGGCTTTCCTGATAGCTCAGTTGGTAAAGAATCCGCCTGCAATGCAGGAGACCCCTATAGCTAACACTGCTGTACGACATGGGCTTTCCTGATAGCTCAGTTGGTAAAGAATCCGCCTGCAATGCAGGAGACCCCTATAGCTAACACTGCTGTACGACATGGGCTTTCCTGATAGCTCAGTTGGTAAAGAATCCGCCTGCAATGCAGGAGACCCCTATAGCTAACCTTTTTTTTTTTTTATCCTATAGCTAACACTGCTGTACGACATGGGCTTTCCTGATAGCTCAGTTGGTAAAGAATCTGTCTGCAATGCAGGAGACCCCGGTTCAATTCCTGGGCTGGGAAGATCCCCTGGAGAAGGGATAGGCTAGCCCCTCCAGTATTCTTGGGCTTCCCTTGTGGCTCAGCTGGTAAAGAATCTGCCTGCAGTGTGGGAGACTTGGGTTTGATTCCTGAGTTGGGAAAATCCCCTGAGAAGGGGAAGGCTACCCACTCCAATATTCTGGCCTGGAGAATTCCATGAATGTATAGTCCATGGGGTCACAAGAGTTGGAGCAAGTTGTTAAGAAAGTAGTTAAGTCCTAAGAATTCTCCTCAAAAGAAGGCATTTTTTTCCTTTTCACCATATCCATATAAGATGAATTTTAGCTGAACTTACTGTCTTATATCATGTATGTAAATTAAACCATCATATTTTATGCCTTAAACTTATGCAGTGATATATGCCAACATTTTTTAATTAAAACTGGAAAAATTGTTACCCTATTGATTATATAGATTCCTTTGGAAAATGGGATTCTAAGACTCTCTGCAATGAATGTTCATGGACATTGCATGTCTATAATCCCAGTGTTACTCAAATACAGGGTATAGTTTCATTAGGGCTGTGTGGAAGTCTGTGAATTCGGTTGTTCTGCATAAAAGTGAATTTATTCCATCCTGGAGTCCCACCATTCAGCATGCCATTTTCTCAGCACAAATGTGTACCCTTTTGCAGCCTTTTGTAGACACCTCTGTCCTTTGACTTTAAAGATGATGGAAGGGAGACAGAGCATACGTTCAATTCATAAAAGTCTCCCTAAGGATGTATTAAGTGAAAACTACGTGTCCACATCTGGGCAGGGTCTCGGGGAAGTAATAAGAAATGCTGGCTCTGCCTTCAAAGGGCTTACATTTTGAACAATACCAGATGGTTCATTTGTAAGACAAAACAATCTTTTGTTCACTCGGGAGTAGCTTTTTAATTTGTCTAATTTTTATCACTCTAGTGCTGATGACTTTGTTTACCAGGGCCCACTGTGTTGATGGCTGTCTTGCAGACAGTATCAAAGGGATTTCCCTATTTAATGTTTACTGTTAGTTACAGATGGGTTCCCTGCTTCAGTGAGGCTACTGGGAGCTTTCTTCAAATGGCTCCATTCAGGCATACTCATTTTCTAATTGAAAGATCACGGGAAACTTAGCCTAGAGGAAAGAAGACTGAGAGGGCATGATAGCTGCTGCAAGTATTTTAAAGCCTTTCGTCTGGAAGAAGGATTGAGTAAGAAATGGGGAGACCATACTGAGTGTAAGTTGTGGTTGACATAGGATTCAGTGCTGCCTGGAATGACCTGGAGGACTTTATGGAGGGTCGGGGAGGGAGTAGTACTTCCCAGTGTCCATTTGTAAGAGGACAGTCATGGTTTTCATTCCCCTCTACCCTTGGTTTGGAGTTCATCAGTGTCCTGAGTCTGGCCCCAAGTCCTGGACGTTCTCGCCTTGTGATAAGAGGAGCAGCAGCTCTGCTGTGCGCCCCCCTCTCCTCCTGTTGACCATCCAGGAGTGGTGCTGGGGAGCAGCATATTCTCCAGGGCTGAAGATGATGACGGTACCCCAGAGCATCATGAGCAGAGAATCAGTGTGAGGGCAGAGCAGATGCCTGAGTGGGTAGGCAGCCTCTTCTAAGCCAGGGTGCCGGGTTGGGTCCTCTGGGCTGGCTTGAGCTGGCATCACTGCAGTGTCATCTTGGCCATGGCAGTCCTCCCCATGTCCCCTCCTGTGCCTTAAAGGGATCCCATTACTGGGCTCAGCTGTCTGGCCTCTCTCGGACCCAGAGCATCACCCCATTTCCTTCTTTCTATCTTCCTCCCTGGGTACCGCTATGCCACTCTTAATCTGTTTTTATCTCCTAAGCAGTACTACTCATGTTTCTCTTTCCTAACAATTCTCCTGTTTATTAGAAAAAACACTAGTGACAGAAACCACAGGGAGTAAAGGCTTGTTTATTCTCCCCTTGTAGGAGGGATACTTTTAAGTGTTTTTCTATAGTTACAAGAGTTTTCTGACACTTCAAAAAAATGCAAGCCTTTATCTGGAACCCCTGCTCTCACTGCATGAGGACTTCAGGTGCTTTAGAGGAAAGAACTCATCCCCAAAGAATTTAACTGAGTTTCTAACGGATTGTTAAAGGCAGGAGGACATGACTCTGGAGAATTACACGGGAGGTTAACAAGAAGAATTCTAAGGACCATAATTAAATGAATTAGGCCAGATTCTGTCTCATGGATTGTTCCATGTCTCAGCCTCTACAAACTCATATTTAACTCCTTAAGGATGCCAACCACCATCATAAAAAGAAAGCATAATCAAAGATGTCTAGAGTTGTCCTGTCATCAGCTCTGTAGTCCATGTACAGCTGGCTCGTGAGTCTGAGTTGATCAGGCAGTGCTGAGGATCTAGGCTTAGCTACTCACCGCTGACCTGGCTCATGGGGACCTGGACCACATCCCCCCATCCCCAGTCCCCGGGATCAGATGATTGCAGGGTCTGTTGAGGCCTAGGTGGGTCAGAACTGTTGCAGCACACTGCAATAGTTTCTGACACATTTTATTGGTCAATACAAGCCAAAATGTCAATCCAGCTTCTAGGGATGGGAAAATGTGCTTCTTGGTGGGAAAATGTGCTTCTTGATGGGAAAAGATGCAAATACACATAGCAAAGAGTAAATGGCCACAAGGAGGGAAAAAACTGGATACTTTTATAATTTGCTACAGGGTGTTAGTATCAAGTGCTTTTGCTTATATTATCTTTAGTCACCTTCCCAAACAATTCAGTGAGGTGAGTAGTATGGGTATTATAATTCGTTTTTTTACTGAAGAGCAGACGAAGAACAGTGAGACTGAGAGATTCTCAGTGGATCACAAATGCTGGAAGTGGTGAGAACTCAAATGTATTTTAAAAGCATATAAATAAAGAGATGTTACTGTGATCAAAGGAAGGTTTTCAACACTTTGACCCAGGCAGGCTCATTATCTGCCTTATTAGTTATCTTTTGTGAATTGGGACAATGGAAGGCTGAATGTTTTTCTAAATGTTGTCTAACTTTAAATGTTAAACATAAGGGTGTCAATTCAAATGCAGGAGCTTCTTAGGGTCCAGTTAGTGTGGGGATATTGTAAATTCTTTCAAGATCTTTGACCAATCCACTTTATTTCTAACTGAAATAGAGGTTTTTTTTTTTCTTTTTTTGCAATCTTCTCTCTTGAGCTGTGTGAACAAAACACTTGAAAACACCCGCTCAATATGCTGTTCCTAAGCTGTATCATTCTGCTAAACACTGGCGAGGAAGTTTCAACAGAGCAGAAGGGAAGAAAGTCTCTGTATCTTTTATTTCCCTTAGGTGCAGGTGAATTCTATCCACAGATACTTATTCTTTAGATTTGCTTTCATATGTAATAATTATACTCTTTGGACAGCTCTCAACAATTCCATGACATATGATTTTACAAAAGTGAAAATTTCTAATGAAATGAATCCTAAATTCTCATTTCTAGATTCTTGACATCTTCTTAATTATCAAGAGGACACAGAAATGTCATAAACCGGCCCAAGTTTTAGAACTTACTCCCAAATTGAAGTTCTGCCTTTAGAAAATGCATTCATTTTTGAGTAATTGAAAGAGACACATGTACCCCAATGTTCATCGCAGCACTGTTTATAATAGCCAGGACATGGAAACAACCTAGATGTCCATCAGCAGATGAATGGATAAGAAAGCTGTGGTACATATACACAATGGAGTATTACTCAGCCGTTAAAAAGAATTCATTTGAATCAGTTCTGATGAGATGGATGAAACTGGAGCCAATTATACAGAGTGAAGTAAGCCAGAAAGAAAAACACCAATACAGTATACTAACACATATATATGGAATTTAGGAAGATGGCAATGACGACCCTGTATGCAAGACAGGAAAAAAGACACAGATGTGTATACCGGACTTTTGGACTCAGAGGGAGAGTGAGAGGGTGGGATGATTTGGGAGAATGGGAATTCTAACATGTATACTGTCATGTAAGAATTGAATCGCCAGTCCATGTCTGACGTAGGGTGCAGCTTGCTTGGGGCTGGTGCATGGGGATGACCCAGAGAGATGTTGTGGGGAGGGAGGTGGGAGGGGGGTTCATGTTTGGGAACGCATGTAAGAATTAAAGATTTTAAAATTTAAAAAAAATAAAAAATTAAAAAAAAATAAATGAAACTATTTAATTTATATGAAGTCTTTTTATACACTTATTGATACACATCAAAACTCTAATTGAAAGGCAAATGTACCAAAGTTAATATTTCAAAACATTTTCAGTTGATGCATTTTTTTTATTAATCACCATATTTGAGGCATGATACAGGGGTATCACTCAATTTTCACAAATACCTCTTTGAGGGGAACATTATCTTAATTTTATAAAACAGAAAAGTGGACTCAGAAAAGATACATATATGTTAGGGTAAGCTAGGAAATGATCAAGTCTTGGACTGAAATTCTGATTTCCTTGAATCCCAGAATCCTGTCTACAACTAAGAGAAGGCAAGGTCCTCTGAGAATGAGATACAAGTTGAGGGAAGTAAGGGCAGGGAAAAGATATTGAAACTGAGATTGAAGAGTCAAAGTCACATGTATTTTTTTTTAATTTTAAAGAATACTTTATTAGTTTCTGTAATCAAACCCAAATAGATAAGACCTTACATATTTAATACAGTGACATTTCTAGACCAATATGGCTGTTAATTTTTGTACAATGCCAACACAACACAATACAACTGGGATACTTTTTCCAAAGTTGACAACACAGATGAAGTTTCCAAAAATTCAAATTATGTATATATATCACTCTGTATTCTGTCTAATTTTAAAAAGGCATAATCTGAGTTTTAGCAGCATATTTCCTTTGCCCCAACAAGCCTGCTTTAGGAAAGAAAAATTCTGTCTTGAAGTGTTCCTAATATAATATCTATGTTTACAATTCCCATCCACTTCTTTCCTACATGATTATCCAGATCCAAAGGCAGCTAGCTAAAGAAGGGATGAAGAAAATCATTACATGTTTGGAATTTAGCTGGTAAAACACCACAAGTAAGGGCATGATACTATCTGAACAGGTTCAGGTAAGATGTGGTTCAGTTAAACCCAGAGAGCAATACCCTCAGGACTCCGCAGAGCCTGGATACCACGGGAAATGCCACACAATGGGCTTCTGGCTCACTTGTAGCAAGCACAGTGCCGACTCAAGCTGGTATCTCCAATTTCTTTGCTGCCCCCCAAAAAAGTGCAGGTGAGCGTAGATAGTGTGTAACTGTGATAATAATTTAGCTCTCCTATTCATCTAATCCACTTAGGAGAATATAATACAATCAGAGTAATTCAGGGTTTTGAGGCAAACAAGTCTGAGTCGCTTTCTTGGTCTGGCAAGTATTGTATTGATCTTATGACCCCAGAATTTAACTCCCAAAGACTGAATCCTACCAAGTTGCTTTTTGGTACTCACCGGCAAGAGCAGACAAAATGTAAGCTAGATCACTGTTTAACATTAGTTTTTTAACTTGCTGTATCTTAAAAAGAAATACTAAGTCTTATCAGACTTTAACACAATACCCAGTTCAAAAAAAATTTCCTAAATAGTCCCTGGGATTTATCAAGTGGAATGTGACCTAGATTGTATTTAATGCCAACCAAACACTCATACTCATGATTTCACAGCAGCTTTCCTTGCAGAGAAAACTGTGGATTATGTGTCTGTTCTAGTCAAGTAGGAATCAGTGGAATACTTTTCTTCTGATTGTAGTCTTGGACTGCAAACCTCAAGCTGGGATGTCAGCTTCAGCAAGTTCTTTAGAAGAGTCCACATTTAGCAAGTTGGAGGGAGAGAGAACACAGGTGACAGGAACGTAATTATTTTGCTCTTTTCCTTGCTTACAAACTTCCTGCTCAGAATCTAAAAGGCAGGTCCACCATCAGGATGCTGAGAAAAGCAGAGTATTTTAGGTAGGCATCTGAGAGCTTATCTTATGCAAGACTATTCCCAGGTTGGCAACTAAAAACTCTAAAAAGTATGAGAAGGGACAAGGTTGCAGAAAATGAACCTTGCCTTAATGAAGTGGACAGGTTCAGTATTTATTTGCAACCACTTCAAAGAGAGATTTCACATGCCGTGTACAATCCAGAGTGAATCTTTGACAGCCTCTTTCCTATATGTACTCTGTTCTGAAAAATCACTGATACTTATAAGGGAATGAGTACATGTGCTTACATTACTCTGAAAATCTGGGACTGTGCAGTGGCCAGAAATATGAGTTGGCAGAATTAGAGGGCCAGTAACATAGGAAAAAATATTAAAATGTATAGCAATATTAATTATCTTTTAATATGCCTCATCAAGTGTTCACAAAATACGTCTAACCAAGATCTTCCTTTCTCAAATAATATAATCCTTTCACAAAATATATAAACAGCTACTAGTTAGGGGGGCTGCATTTTAAAATATATGTGCTCTTACGCATACTAAGTTGCTAGAGCTGAAATGCTTTCAGATACAAGTCAGATAATGTCCCTATACATTTACTATCTAATTAGTGCACATTTTAAAATATATCTTTTAAGCAATCTTATTCATCAATGGCACCCCACTCCAGGACTCTTGCCTGGAAAATCCCATGGACGGAGGAGCCCGGTAGGCTGCAGTCCATGGGGTCGCTAAGTCGGACATGACTGAACAACTTCACTTTCACTTTTCACTTTCATGCATTGGAGAAGGAAATGGCAACCCACTCCAATGTTCTTGCCTGGAGAATCCCGGGGATGGGGGAGCCTGGTGGGCTGCCGTCTATGGGGTCGCACAGAGTCGGACACGACTGAAGTGACTTAGCAGCATTCATTAGGTGAAACTTGCCCCTTGAAGAGATAAAGAAGCATATATTTTTAAAAATAGCAATTCTTTTCATCCCTATAACTTGGTTCTGATCACAGACTATAATCAACTGTGATTTCTGGACACATCACGAGGGGCTTGGAGGATTTATGGGGGTAAGAATTTCCATCACCAAATGGAGGCTAGAACATCTAATTTTTTTCTACAGTTATGACAAAGCACTGGAATAGTGATATTTGATTCTGCAGCAAAGACCTTCAGTCCTTTGTCAAGCAACATTGCTATTTTTCTTTCTGATCAAAATATTCTAATAGCCTGGCAGATTAATTTCAAGGATTAGCACCTAGGTAGTTTGAGCAATCCTGACATCGACTACAAACCAGGGCACATCCAGTATTTTCTCTCTGATGGTGCCACCCGCTTATCACTCAGTCATTCAGGAAGCACACCGGGAACAGGTGACAGGTCCTCTGGGTAAAGTGAGGCAACTGCAGGTAATTCTGAAAATAAGAAAAAACCCACCACAGTCCTGATTTGGTTTAAAGCAATCATGTAATCCCATTAGACTCAAGTCTTCCCCAAACACCTTTTCCATGACAAGCAAAGTTACTGATAATGTATGTGGCTTCTGCCACAGTGACGCATTAGATTAGAAGCTGTGTGCTGAGTACCACCGGGGACTCTGAAATGCATCTTCACCCTCTTCCTCTTGTCTTTGCTCAGGTTCTGCCTTTGATGCCAGCTGTGATTTCAGGCCTAAGAATGAAAGGACTGTATTGCTCTCCTTAGATTCCAAAGAATTGTCATAATCTCCACAGTATTGGTCATCATTAAACATCTGGGGTGGCAGAGGGTTGCCCTGAGCAGGTTTCTGCTCCGGGGGGATGTTCTTATGCATCCACTGCCTCTGCGCTTCTGACATTGGGATGTCCACCTCCTCAGCCTCTATCTTGCAGCTTCTAGAAATCTAACTACATTCTGCTGTTTCTTCTTTATCGCCACGAAGCCCGAGGAGGAGGAGATGAACACACGGATGACCATCCTCTCACCGGGTAGGGACGGACCTTCTGCCCTCGCGGGCTCCGGGCTGGCAGGGACGTGAATGCAGAACTCGGCGGGTGCCACCGCTGCCCTGCAGAGCGCTCGGGTCTGGGGAGATGGCAGGGGTCTGGAGCCCTCCCGCCCCCTCTGCCAAAGCCACAGTATTTGAGGGTCAACCTCATGAGGAACATGAAGCATCCACTCTACAGTGGAAGAACCTGTAGTAAATGATACTCCATGGACGTGGTAAATAGGAAATCAGCATGACTTTCTGTTTCTCCTCTGCAATAGAATTGCCTCTCACATTTTTCTGTATATGCCAACTACTTAGTCCTTTTAAGAATCTCTTCAATAAGGGATTTTAAGTCCTTTTTATTTTTTTATTTTTATTTTTTATTTTTTTTTGGAGTTGTGTAGCCCTTTATTAGCAACTAAAATAGAAGGTATCTGTTGTACAATATGGGTAGTAATTGACTATAACTGGAGAATTTTATATTCTAATACAGATCATTTATAAACGCAACTTCTTTATTAAAAAGCTTCCACCCTTTTTGTTTGTGTACAATTTGCAAAACTATTCTGAAAGCAGAGTATATGTGCACAAGTCTGCAAAGAGTGCAAATTAGGATATGGTAAATGCTTCACAAGTTACTTTCAAAAAACTGACTGCCACAACTGTGCCTTTACATTGCCTATTTTTTTTTTTTGATCAAAATATTTTGATGCCAGCGTTCCTTCCACTGCTCTAAACTGTAAAGCATTTTTTTTAATGAGTTGAAATTAAGGAAGGACTATACCTACTAGAAAAGAAGAGAAGAAAGTTCTATTAGTTTGAGGTTTCAGAATCCCCCCAACCCAGGACCAGTATCTTGGTAAGGGTTAGGCTGGGACCCTGGACAGAGTATGAGTATGTGCAGATGGCATTCCTGAGGATTCAGAGCTTCAGTGAACCGTGAGTGCTCCAGCTGCATCACTCACTGAACTGTCTTGCCAGTCTCTACCCTGGCTGGACTGGGCATAATTCAAAAAGGGAAAGCTCACATTCATTCCATTCTTCTGCAGCTCTGTGATAGCATTTAATAACACCCCAGTGGGATGTCTTCCACATATAGTATTATGGTATTTCTTCAAGTAATTGCTAAAAGATACAGGATCTAATTGTTCTATAATACTCATACCCATTTTATCTAGATGTTCAATGGATCTATAAATCTCCCCCTGGGATTCATCATAGTAACTGTAACGGAACCTTTGACCCCAATGGCAGAAATCAGGAGAAACCACAAAGAGATTACTATGATCCGCTAGGTATTTACTGAAGAGTTTTCCGAATTCCTGTTCTTTTGACTCACTCAGAGCTCCAACCAATACAGGAATAATGGTAAACTCATCCTTATGGCTTTCCATGGCTTTAGCTGTATAAGGCAAATGCATTTCAATACTGTGTTCATCTTCATCTGTCTGCAGAGACATGCGTTCAAACATTCCTGTCTTCCATAGTTCTCCGTAAATCTTTTGGTCAATACGAAGGTCATACAGAGGTGTTCTATATATATCCACACTGGAAAGTGCACATCGAGAGAGGGGCACATGATGAGAAGGCCCAAGGATGAAAATTCTCCGGGTGATAGATGGATCCACTTGTTTGTAAGCATGAGCAGCACAAGACCCACAGGACGTAGACCCTGCATGGGGCGCGATAATGGCTCTAGCAGGTCTTTCTGTAGACTGTGCTTGTGAAAGCCAACCTTCTAGCTGGGCGTTCAGCTGCGGTCCTGAGGCTGTGTGCCAGCTCCCGGCGTGGCTGGCTTCCCGGCAGACCACTCGGTTGGCCATCTTGGTGCCTGTGCTGCTCGCCACTCTAATGGGTCCTGCCCCTTTAAGTCCTTTTTAAAAAGGCATATTTTCTCTGCCTGCATATGTATTGTTTCTTACCTTTTTAAAAAAAAAAAAATTCAAATTTTCTTCTACTGCTTGTTTTATTTCCTACAATGATCTAGATTCCTATCCAAATTCCTTCCTGATTGCTGTTAATTTAAGTTGGTATTATAAACCTAAACTTTTGGTTTCTGGGTTAGATTTTTCTGGAAGAATATTTGGGTGGTTGGTGTATTTTCTGAGTTCTTCCACACCGGATATTGTATTTTAATTGACATCACACATTAATGAAAACTTTGCCAAATACGGAATTCTGGCACCATTACCTTTTAATTTGTAATGGTAAAGATACTCTTACATAGTGTTCTATGATTGAGTGTCATTGAAAGAAATCTGTATGCAACTTGATTTTACTCCATTTTGAGCCATCTGACTCAATTATACCAAGTGTGATTTTGTTAATCAGATTTTCCTAGAACATGAAGCACATTGTGAATTTTCAGACTCAGGTCTTTCTTCCTTTTATAACTTTTTATTTTTATGATGCAAAATTTATATAGAGTGAAATGCAAAAATCTGTTGCTAAACATTTGGATTGTTATCAGTTTGGGCTATTATGAACTAAACTTCTATGAACATTCTTATGCAAGTTGTCTGTGGACATACGTTTTTATTTCTCTGGGGAAAATATGCGGGCAGTAAAGTTGGTGAATTTTTTAACCCTATAAAAAACTGTCAAACTATTTTCTGAAATAGTTGTACCATTTTACACCCCTGTCAGAAATGTATGAAGATTCTAGTTGTCTCACATCCTCTATTTGGTATTGTCAGTATTATATTATCCATTATGATATGTGATATGTAGTTTGATTTTATTTTGCATTTCCCTAATTTATGATGGTATTGCACAAAATTCTCTTTCTTATTGCCATCTGTGTATCTCATTTGTGAGTTGTCTAAATCTTTTGCTCAATTTTATTGTAACAGAAGCAGAAGATATTAAGAATAGGTGCAAGAATACACAGAAGAACTGTACAAAAAAGATCTTCACAACCCAGATAATCACAATGGTGTGATCATTCATCTAGAGCCAGACATCCTGGAATGTGAAGTCAAGCGGCCCTTAGAAACCATCATTATGAACAAAGATAGTGGAGATGATGGAATGCCAGTTGAGCTATTTCAAATCCTGAAAGATGATGCTGTGAAAGTGCGGCACTCAATATGCCAGCAAATTTGGAAAACTCAGCAGTGGCCACAGGATTGGAAAAGGTCAGTTTTCACTCCAATCCCAAAGAAAGGCAATGCCAAAGAATGCTCAAACTACTGCACAATTGCACTCATCTCACATGCTAGTAAAGTAATGCTCAAAATTCTCCAAGCCAGGCTTCAGCAATACGTGAACCATGAACTTCCAGATGTTCAAGTTGGTTTTAGAAAAGGCAGAGGAACCAGAGATCAAATTGCCAACATCTGCTGGACCATGGAAAAAGCAAGAGAGTTCCAGAAAAACATCTATTTCTGCTTTATTGACTATGCCAAAGTCTTTGACTGTGTGGATCACAATAAACTGTGGAAAATTCTGAAAGAGATGGGAATACCAGACCACCTGACCTGCCTCATGAGAAACCTATATGCAGGTCAGGAAGCAACAGATAGAACTGGACATGGAACAACTGACTGGTTCCAAACAGGAAAAGGAGTACATCAAGGCTGTATATTGTCACCCTGCTTATTTAACTTATATGCAGAATACGTTATGAGAAACGCTGGGCTGGAAGAAGCACAAGCTGGAATCAAGATTGCTGGGAGAAATAGCAATAACCTCAGATATGCAGACACCACCACCCTTATGTCAGAAAGTGAAGAGGAACTCAAAGCCTCTTGATGAAAGTGAAAGAGGAGAGTGAAAAAGTTGGCTTAAAGCTCAACATTCACAAAATGAAGATCATGGCATCTGGTCCCATCACTTCCTGGGAAATAGATGGGAAAACAGTGGAAACAGTGTCAGACTTTATTTTTTGGGCTCCAAAATCATTGTAGATGGTGATTGCAGCCATGAAATTAAAAGATGCTTACTCCTTGGAAGGAAAGTTATGACTAACCTAGATAACATACTAAAAAGCAGAGATATTACTTTGCCCACAAAAGTCTGTCTAGTCAAGGCTATGATTTTTCCAGTGGTCGTGTATGGATGTGAGAGTTGGATTGTGAAGAAAGCTGAGTGCTGAAGAATTGATGCTTTTCAATTGTAGTGTTGGAGAAGACTCTCGAGAGTCCCTTGAACTGCAGGGAGATCCAACCAGTCCATCCTAAAGGAGACCAGTCCTGGGTGTTCATTGGAAGGACTGATGCTGGAGCTGAAACTCCAATACTTTGGCCACATCATGCAAAGAGTTGACTCATTGGAAAAGACTCTGATGCTGGAAGGCATTGGGGGCAGGAGGAGAAGGGGATAGCAGAGGATGAGATGGCTGGATGGCATCACTGGCTCAATGCACATGGGTTTGGGTGAACTCCGGAAGGTGGTGTTAGACAAGGAGGCCTGGCGTGCTGCGATTCATGGGGTCACAAAGAGTCAGACATGACTGAGCGACTGAACTGAACTGAACTGATTGTATCATATGTTTTTATTTTGAATTGTAGGAATTTCTTATATATTCTGTATACACAAACTTTGTTATATATTAGTTATTGTTGTTCAGTCACTATGTTGTGTCTGACTCTTTGTGACCCTGTGGACTGAAGCACGCTGACCTCTGTCCTCCACTGTCTTCTGGAGTTTGCTCAAATTCATGTCCATTAAGTTGGTGATGCTATCTAACCACCTCATCCTCTGAGAATATTTCCCAGTCTGTGGCTTGCCTATTCATTTACTTAATGATGTCTTTGATGAACAATGGTTCTACATTTTGATAAGTTCTAATTTTTCAATTTTTTCTTTTCTGGTTATTGCTTTGTAAAAAAATTATATGCTTATTTCAACTATTCTTGTGAGAATATTCTTCTGTGTTTCCTTTTAGAAGCCTTATCATTTTAATTTATAAATTTGGGCTCATAATCTATTCTGAATTAATTTTTTGTATGGTATGGCACACAAAGATCAAGATTCTTTATATGAATATCCGATTATTTATTCACATTGTTTGGAAGAGACTTTCCTTCCCCCTACTGAAGTGATTTTTCGCCTTTGTCAGAAGTCTTTAGGACATATGGGAGTGAGTCTATTCCGTACTTCTCAGACTGTCCCAAAACACTTTCTATCTTTACTCCAATACAATAGGAAGTCTTGTAACCAGATAGGGTTAATCCTCAATTTGTTTCTTTTTCAACAGTTTTGGTTGTTTTTTTTTTTTTTAAGGAGGGGCTTAGATTTTTCATCTATGAATATTAGAAATAGTTTGTCAATTTCACAGAGAAGTAGGTCTTTCTTATATGAGCAAAGGTTTCTGCTATTATTACTTTATTTTGTTTCTTTCTTTCTGGAATTCTGGAATTCCGATGAACCAAAGGTTTAGAACACTGGGATCTCTCTCTCTCACTTATTTTCTCTCATAATTTAAATTTTTAAAGGCTTTCATGGGAGTTCTGAGTGTATTTCTCATTTTTATCTAACAGTGACTTGATTTTCTGTTCTTAACTGCCTTTCTGTGGCTTTACTTTAGTGACTCTGCTTTCATTTTCAGTGAGCTTTTAGCCTTAGATCTGTCTCTCTCACTACACTGTCAATTCAGTGGTCCCTTGAATCTTACTATACATGGGTTAGACATTTTCTAAAGGCTTATTTGATGGACTCACCAGGTAAAGCATCTGCCTGCAATGTAGGAGACACAGGAGACATGGGTTCAATCCCTGGGTTGGGAAGATCCCCTGGAGAGGGCATGGCAACCCACTCCAGTATTCTTGCCTGGAGAATCTCATAGACAGCAGGGCCTGGTGGGCTATAGTCCATATGGTCACAAAGATTTGGACATGACTGAGCTCCTAGGCATGTAAAGGCTTATTCAACTCCAGGAGTAGGTTAGTAAGTCAATATACAAGGTAGCCAACTACTTCCTCGAAGGAAGGAAGATGTCTTTACTGTTTCATTTCCTTTCTTCACCTGGCACATGGTATGCTCAAAAAATACCTGCTGAGTCAATGGCTGTGCCATTATTCTAAGTGCTTCCCTTCACTTATATACCCTTAACATTTTAGATCTCATGATATTTTCAGTTTTCTTTTACTCCCAGAAGGTTGCCTGTGCTTGCCAATCTTTGTAGGAGTTGAGTGGGTACTACTGGAAATTGGTGTGCTTCCTGTTCTCCCCAAATGTTTCACAGAGTTCCTTCAAATCTACACAGAAGGAAGTAGGGAAGAAATAAGCCACCAAATCAGCAAAAACACCACAGACCATTCAGGTATGACCTAATCAAATCCCTTATGTTTATACAGTGGAAATAGATTCAACGGATTAGATCTGATAGACAGACTGCCTGATGAACTATGGACGGAGGTTCCTGACATTGTACAGGAGACAGGGATCAAGACCATCCCCAAGAAAGAGAAATGCAAAAAAGCAAAAATGGCTGTCTGAGGAGGCCTTACAGATAGCTGTGAAAACAGAGAAGTGAAAAGCAAAGGAGAAAAGGAAAGATATACACATTTGAATGCAGAGTTTCAAAAAATAGTGAGGAGAGATAAGAAAGCCTCCCTCAGTGATCAGTGCAAAGAAATAGAGGAAAATAATAGAATGGGAAAGACTAGAGATCTCTTCAAGAAAATTAGAGACACCAAGGGAACATTTCATGCAAAGATGGGCTTGATAAAGGACAGAAATGGTCTGGATCTAACGGAAGCAGAAGATATTAAGAAGAGATGGCAAGAATACACAGAAAAACTGTAAAGAAAAGATCTTCATGACCCAAATAATCACAGTGGTGTGATCACTCAGACATCCTAGAATGTAAAGTCAAGTGGGCCTTAGGAAGCATCACTATGAACATAGCTAGTGGAGGTGATGGAATTCCAGTTGAGCTATTTCAAACCCTAAAAGATGAAGCTGTGAAAGTGCTGTACTCAATATGCCAGCAAATTTAGAACACTCAGCAGTGGCCACAAGACTGGAAAAGGTCAGTTTTCATTCCAATCCCAAAGAAAGGCAATGCCAAACAATGCTCAAACTACCACACAATGGCACTCATCTCACACACTAATAAAGTAATGCTCAAAATTCTCCAAGCCAGGCTTCATCAGTATGCCAACTGTGAACTTCCAGATGTTCAAGCTGGTTTTAGAAAAGGTAGAGGAACCAGGGATCAAATTGCCAACATCCGTTGTGTCATCAAAAAGGCAAGAGAGTTCCAGATAAACATCTACTTCTGCTTTATTGACTTTGCAAAAGCCTTTGACTGTGAGGATCACAATGAACTGTGGAAAATTCTTAAAGAGATGGGAATACCAGACCACCTGACCAGCCTCTTCAGATATCTGTATGCAGGTCAGGAAGCAAGTTAGAACTGAACGTGGAACAAGAGACTGGTTCCAAATCGGGAAAGGATTGTCTCAAGGCTGTATATTGTCACCCTGCTTATTTAACTTATATGCAGAGTACATCATGAGAAATGCTGGGCTAGAAGAAGCACAAGCTGGAATCAAGATTGCTGGGAGAAATATCAATAACCTCAGATATGCAGATGATACCACTTTTATGGCAGAAAGTGAAGCAGAACCAAAAGCCTCATGGTGAAAGTGAAAGAGGAGAGTGAAAATGTTGGCTTAAAGCTCAATATTCAGAAAACTAAGATCATGGCATCTGGTCTCATCACTTCATGAGAAATAGATGGGGCAACAGTGGAAACAGTGTCACACTTTTTTGGGGGGGGGGCTCCAAAATCACTACAGATGGTGACTGCAGCCATGAAATTAAAAGATGCTTGCTCCTTGAAAGAAAAGTTATGACCAACCTAGACAGCATATTCAAAAGCAGAGACATTACTTTGCCAACAAAGATCCATCTAATCAAGGCTATGGTTTTTCCAGTAGTCATGTATGGATGTGAGATTTGGACTATAAAGAAAGCTGAACCCTGAAGAATTGATGCTTTTGAACTGTGGTGTTGGAGAAGACTCTTGAGAGTCCCTTGAACTGAAAGGAGATCCAACCAGTCCATCCTAAAGATCATTCCTGGGTGTTCATTGGCAGGACTGATGTTGAAGCTGAAGCTACAATACTTTGGCCACTTGATGCAAATAGCTGATGCTTTCGAAAAGACCCTGATGCTGGGAAGGATTGAAGGCTGGAGGAGAAGGGGACAACAGAGGATGAGATGCTTGGATGGATCAGCTACTCAACAGACATGAGTTTAGTAAACTCTGGGGGTTAGTGATGGACAGAAAGGCCCGGCATGCTGCAGTCCATGGGGTCCCAAAGAGTCAGACACCCTGAATGACTGAACTAAACTGATCAATATGAGAAAGTCTAAGGGGGAAATGGTGCTGGGGGACATCGTGGCACAGGGCTGTGTCTCTGTGCTATATTCCAGATTAGTTGCTTCCCATATTCCTTGTGTCTGCTTCCATGCCTGCTCCGGTTCTGCCTGTGTTAGAAGCAAACCAACTAGCCTTTCGGTGTTGGTTGTGGATCTAAAACAACCGACAGAAGAAATCTACCCATGGTTGTGTTTTTTTTTTTTTGCCCTTGTGTCTGACTTTTTCTCTAGTTTATAAGGGCTATTGAAGTATCCTCTTATTACCCAATATATTTTTTAAAATATGTATTTATTTTTCTCTATCTACTCACTTGGCTGCGTTGGGTCTTAGTTGTGGTACACAGGATCCTCATTGCTGTGTCTGGCCTTCTCTGTAGTTGTGGTGCTTAGGCTTAGTCACCCCATGGCATGTGGGAACCCAGTTCCCCAACCAAGGATCGAACATGTATCTCTCGCATTGGAAGGCAGAGTCTTGACCACTGGACAAACAGGGAAGTCTTCATATTACCCAGTGTTTTGACTGACATGGAAGCTTTCCATCCTTTTTTTTTATTTCTGGAATATAGTGATGGAGATGTCTGCTAGCATCTGGTGCTCAGGCAGTATTTCCATTTGAATATTCCATGGGTCACTTCAGTGGGGTTCTGGAAGGAGAGCTGGACTCATGTGTTTATATAATCTTTCCCAGAAGTCACATAGACTTTAAATGCCCTAGTCTGGTACAGCAGCTTATTTTATGGCTTGAAGTAAGAATGCAATTCTGCACTTTCTGTGGGAGCACAGGTATGCCAGGATGACTGGGAGAAGGGTTTTCTTCTGCCCCAGACCTAAAAATACCATTCACCTAATGACAGGGGCCATGTTTTTAACCAAGTATTGTCCTGAATTCACAGTGTAAATGTCCCTATTAATTTTTTTCTTCTGGAAAATATTATTTTACTTCTGAAAACACAGATATAGATGAATCAGTGACCTTTGCCACAGAAATGTGCATTTAGTGACACTTTTCTGATGTACTTAAACTGGAAATAACATCCTTTGCTGAGTTGCTTTAGTCAAGAAAGATTGAATGTCAGAACACTTGAGTTCTAGCGGTTTTCCTGACTTTTTAGTTCTCTTACTGCATCTGTGCCTGAGGCAGAAGGAGCAGAAGCAACAAAATATTATAAAATGACAATGTTTTGCACAGAAAGAAAATATCCCTGTACTGATTCATCCTAGAGAACAATAGATTGGTCACTGTGTAAATGTTTCTTACTGAAAAAGATCTGTTTTTATACCACTAGATAACTTCTCTGCCCATCAGGGGGGTTCCTGAGAGCAGATTAACTTTATTATCCATTTTTCAACACAACAAATGTAAACAATTAGAACTTAAGCTTGCAATTTAGTCACCTGACAGCTAAAAATGATTGCATATTGCACCGAGACCAATACATCTATTTTATGTGGCAAATGAACGGTCTACTCCATGATTCATTTACCTGCTGTTTTGTGCGAACATTCTTTTGTAAAATGTTTGGGAGACACAAGCTGTTCGACCAGTACTGAAGAGAAATTACTGTTTGATCACAATATTCAGCAGCAGTGTTTCTGCTTCATATATGTATAATTTCATGAAGGTAAGAGAAAGATCAGTCAATAAATATTTATTGAGCCTCTTCCTTTATATTTACTGCCTTGCTGGACTCGGTGGAAGGTAAAGAAATGTATAAAATACAATACTTACAGGAAAGTTAGAGAGGAAAATCCTACAGTCTGTGTAGCTTTATCTGTTCTAACACACGTTAAAAAGTTAAGTTCAAGTCTAGGTTAGAAATCTGTTTATCTAGGCCTTTAAAAAAAAGTTTGTAGTTTCTCTCTTGGGCGAGACTATTTTTTGAAAATGAGGAGAACTGGACATGTGCGTTTAACAAGTAAATGGAACTGATTTCATTCATGGGCTAGACTTTCTTGTTTGACTAGTGAATTGAACATGCCAGGCATGGGAGTAGATGAGCCATTCCTGCACTGAAGTGCATTCTATTTTAGTGAGTGAAACAACAAGTGTACCAATCATTTCAGCATGATAAGTGGTTTAGTAGAGGTCTGTAGGCATTTTCTATGGGTATATCACTTAACTTAGATTATCAGCAAGAGTTCCTGAGAAGTAAGGGTAGTTTCTCTGTTCCTTGTAGATTGAGAAGGCTGTGATCAGGATTCCAACATTTACCACCCATTGATGGGTTTCATGCGCTCCGCAGGAGGCATTAGTGATAAAGAACCCACCTGCCAATGCAAGTTAGACTTAAGGGATATGGGTTTGATCCCTGGGTCGAGAAGATCCCCTGTTGGAGGGCATGGCAACCCGCTCCAGTATTCTTGCCTGAAGAG
This sequence comes from Capra hircus, assembly GCF_001704415.2. Classification (NCBI taxonomy): domain Eukaryota; kingdom Metazoa; phylum Chordata; class Mammalia; order Artiodactyla; family Bovidae; genus Capra; species Capra hircus. The sequence continues at coordinate 6,405,012 of NC_030812.1, forward strand.
TCCCATAGACAGTGGAGCCTGGCAGGCAGCAGTCCATAGGGTAGCACAGAGTCGGACATGACTGAAGCAACTTAGCACGCACACATGGATCGCAGGCATTTGAACATACTCTCGTCTCCTCTATCTTAGTCTCTAAAAAAGTCTCCCTGGGGACTGTAAGCCCTCCCTGTAAGCCCTTTCAGCTATTCTCCAGCAAGCTTCTGCCCGTCACAGCCAGACCTCCTCATCTCCCCTAGGCTCTTCATTTGAGCACCATTTACTTCCACTCTCACACCATTTCATTGATTGGTTCTTGTCGAGACTGCCAAGGACCTAAAGACTTCAAAGGACAATATTCAATTCCCACCTTCCTTGAACTCTTTTTAGTTTTGGGTATGTTTTTACCAACTTCTTCCTGATAAACCTGTTTTTCCCTTGATTCCTATGACACCCTCTGACTTTCTTAGCACCTTTGGCTACTTATTTCCCTCTGAAGATTTCACCTTCTCTTCCTAATCTTCAAATGATGAAGCTCCTTATGGCTGTCTCCTAGACCCCTCTTCTCTTGACTCTCTGGAGATTTTGTTTTGCTTTAAAGATCATGGCTCATAATTATGAGGATTTACTCTAACTAGGGTTTGTTCTAAGTGATTTAAATATATTTCTAATTTACTCTTCACCACAGTCCTTTAAGGTGCATACACTTATTGTTCCCATTTTACAGATCAGGAAATTGAGGCATCAAGAATTCAAGTAACGTATAAGTACAAACAGATAAATATAAGTACATAGTAGAGTTAGATTTTGAACCCAGACACTTTTACTACATGTCTGTGTGCTGATAGCTGGACTTTTTACACATTGAAGTGATCTATTTCAGACTCTGTAGTCACCACAAGCCTGTAAGAATGTAGAGTTTGGATTGTTGTTTTTCTTCAATCACTAAGTTGTGTCCTACCCTCTTTGAACCCATGGACAGCAGCATGCCAGGCTTCCCTGTTCTTCACCATCTTCTAAAGTTTTCTCAAACTCATGTCCACTGAGTCAGTGATGCCATGCAACCATCTCATCCTCTGTCATACCCTTCTCTTTCTGCCTTCTATCTTTCCTGGCATCAGGGTCTTTTCAAATGAGTCAGCTCATTGCAATCAGGTGGCCAAAGTACTGGAGCTTCAGCTTCAGCATCAGTCCTTCCAATGAATACTCAGGGCTGACTTCCTTTAGGATTGACTGATTTGATCTTGCTGTCCAAGGGATTCTCAAGAGTTTTCTCCAGCACCACAGTTTGAAAGCATCAGATCTTTAGTGCTCAGCCTACTTTAAGGTCCAGTTCTCACATATTTACATGACTACTGGAAAAACCATAGCTTTGACTATTTGGACCTTTGTTGGTAAAGTGATGCCTCTGGTTTTTAATCTGCTGTCTAGGTTTGTTAGTTCAGTTCAGTTCAGTCTCTCAGTCGTGTCTGACTCTTTGTGACCCCATGAACCTCAGTATGCCAGACCTCCCTGTCTATCACCAGCTCCCAGAGTTTATCAAACTCATGTCAATTGAGTCGGTGATGCCATCCAACATCTCATCCTCTGTTGTCCCCTTCTCCTCCTGCCTTCAATCCTTCCCAGCATCAGGGTCTTTTCAAATGAGTCACTTCTTCACATCAGGTGGCCAAAGTATTGGAGTTTCAGCTTCAGCATCAGTCCTTCCAATGAGCACCCAGGACTAATTTCCTTTAGGATGGACATGTTGGATCTCCTTGCAGTCCAAGGGACTCTCAAGAGTCTTCTCCAACACCACAATTCAAAAGCATCAATTCTTCAGTGCTCTGTTTTCTTTATAGTCCAACTCTCACATCCATAGCTTTGACTAGATGGACCTTTGTTGGCAAAGTAATGTCTCTGCTTTTTAATATGCTATCTGCTGCTAAGTCGCTTCAGTTGTGTCTGACTCTGTGCGACCCCATAGATGGCAGCCCACCAGGCTCCCCTGTCCCTGAGATTCTCTAGGCAAGAACACTGGAGTAGGTTGCCATTTCCTTCTCCAATGCATGAAAGTGAAAAGTCAAAGTGAAGTCATTCAGTCGTGTCTGACTCTTAGCGACCCCATGGACTGCAGCCTACCAGGCTCCTCCACCCATGGGAATTTCCAGGCAAGAGTACTGGAGTGGGGTGCCATTGCCTTCTCCAAATGCTGTCTAGGTTGGTCATAAGTTTCCTTCCAAGGAGGAAGCATCTTTTAATTTCATAGATGCAATCACCATCTGCAGTAATTTTGGAACCACCCAAAATAAAGTCAACCACTGTTTCCACTATTTCTCTATTTGCCATGAAGTGATGGAACTGGATGCCATGATCTTAGTTTTCTGAATGTTGAGTTTTAAGCCAACATTTTCACTCTCCTCTTTCACTTTCATCAAGAGGTTCTTTAGTTTTTCTTCACTTTCTGCCATAAGGGTGGTGTCATCTGCCTATCTGAGGTTATTGATATTTCTCCCAGCAATCTTGATTCCAGTTGTGCTTCTTCTAGCCCAGCATTTCTCATGATGTACTCTGCATATAAGTTAAATAAGTAGGGTGACAATATACAGCCTTGATGTACTCCTTTCCCAATTTGGAACCAGTCTGTTGTTCCATGTCCAGTTCTAACTGTTGCTTCCTGACCTGCATGTAGATTTCTCAAGAGGCAGGTCAGATGGTCTGGTATTCCGATCTCTTTCAGAATTTTCCACAGTTCATTGTGATCCTCACTGTCAAAGGCTTTTGCAAAGTCAGTAAAGCAGAAGTAGATGTTTTTCTGGAACTCTCTTGCTTTTTCCATGATCCAGCAGATGTTGGCAGTTTGATCTCTGGTTCCTCTGCCTTTTCTAAAACCAGCTTGAACATCTGGAAGTTCATGGTTCACATACTGCTGAAGCCTGGCTTGGAGAATTTTGAGCATTACTTTATTAGCGTGTGAGATGAGTGCAATTGTGCGGTAGTTTGAGCACTCTTTGGCATTGCCTTTCTTTGAGATTGGAATGAAAACTGACCTTTTCCAGTCCTGTGGCCCCTGCTGAGTTTTCCAAATTTGCTGGCATATTGAGTACAGCCCTTTCACAGCATCATCTTTCAGGATTTGAAACAGCTCAACTGGAATTCCACCACCTCCACACTCTTTGTTCGTAGTGATGCTTTCTAAGGGCCACTTGACTTCACATTCCAGGATGTCTGGCTCTAGATGAATGATCACACCATTGTGATTTTCTGGGTTGTGAAGATCTTTTTTGTACAGTTTTTCTGTGTATTCTTGCCACCTCTTCTTAATATCTTCTGCTTCCGTTAGGTCCATACCATTTCTGTCCTTTATTGAGCCCATCTTTGCATGAAATGTTCCCTTGGTATCTCTAATTATTTTGAAAAGGTCTCCAGTCTTTCCCATTCTATTGTTTTCCTCTATTTCTTTGCACTGATCACTGAGGGAGGCTTTCTTATCTCTCCTTGCTATCCTTTGGAACTCTGCTTTCAGATGGATATATGTTTCCTTTTCTCCTTTGCTTTTCACTTCTGTTCTTTTCAGAGCTATTTGTAAGGCCTCCCCAGACAGCCATTTTGCCTTTTTCCATTTAAGTAAGATGGTAGGTGCTGAGAGCATGCATCAGAGGGCAGACAGACTGATACCACAATCACAGACATCTAGCCAATCTGATCACATGGACCAGAGCCTTGTCTAACTCAATGAAACTAAGGCATGCCATGTGGAGCCACCCAAGATGGGCAGGTCATGGTGGAGAGGTCTGACAGAACATGGTCCACTGGAGAAGGGAATGGCAAACCACTTCAGTATTTTTGCCTTGAGAACCCCATGAACAGTATGAAAAGGCAAAAAGATAGGATACTGAAAGAGGAACTCCCCAGGTTGGTAGGTGCCCAATATGCTACTGGAGGTCAGTGGAGATATAACTCCAGAAAGAATGAAGGGATGGAGCCAAAGCAAAAACAATACCCAGTTGTGGATGTGACTGGTGATAGAAGCAAGGTCTGATGCTGTAAAGAGCAATATTGCATAGGAACCTGGAATGTTAGGTCCAAGAATCAAGGCAAATTGGAAGTGGTCAAATAGGAGATGGCAAGAATGAATGTCAACATTCTAGGAATCAGCGAACTAAGATGGACTGGAATTGGTGAATTTAACTCACATGACCATTATATCTACTACTGTGGGCAGGAATCCCTTAGAAGAAATGCAGTAGCCATCATAGTCAGCAAAAGATTCTGAAATGCAGTACTTGGATGCAATCTCAAAAATGACAGAATGATCTCTGTTCATTTCCAAGGCAAACCATTCAATATCATGGTAATCCAAGTCTATGCCCCAACCAGTAACGCTGAAGGAGCTGAAGTTAAATGGTTCTATGAAGACCTACAAGATCTTTTAGAAGTAACACTCAAAAAAGATGTCCTTTTCATTATAGGGGACTGGAATGCAAAAGTAGGAAGTCAAGAAACACCTGGCATAACAGGCAAATTTGGCCTTGGAGTACATAATGAAGCAGGACAAAGGCTAATAGAGCTTTGCCAAGAGAACACAGTGGTCATAGCAAACACCCTCTTCCAACAACACAAGAGAAGACTCTATACATGGACATCATCAGATGGTCAACACCGAAATCAGATTGATTATAGTTTTTGCAGCCAAAGATGGAGAAGCTCTATAAAGTCAGCAAAAACAAGACCAGGAGCTGACTGTGGCTCAGGTCATGAACTCCTTATTGCCAAATTCAGACTTAAATTGAAGAAAATGGGGAAAACCACTAGACCATTCAAGTATGACCTAAATCAAATCCCTTATGATTATACAGTGGGAGTGAGAAATAGATTTAAGGGACTAGATCTGATAAACAAAGTGCCTGATGAACTATGGATGAAGGTTCATGACAATGTACAGGAGACAGGGATCAAGACCATTCCCAAGAAAAAGAAATGCAAAAAATAAAAAAAGCAAGGTTTGTTGGAGCTGTGTCTAATTCACTGCTACATCCTTATCACCTACCCTAATGCCTGGCATATGGAGAGTACTATTAAATATTTGGTGAAGTAAACTGAATCAGTTGCCATCTTGACTTTGTATAGGCAGGACTTCATTTTTCCTCTTGGGTTAGAGCTCAGTGGGTATTTCATGGTAGAAGACTTCATAGCCATTATGGAATGCATGTGGTAAAATAAACCCCAGCATCCAAAGATTACATGTTCTTTGTGAAACAGTATCCATTTGGCTGTGGTTTGCTTACCCATTTTCAAAGGTCTGTGATTAATCTCCTTGTTCATCTAGTGGGCTGTCTTAGACTGATATTACAGGGACTTTAAAGCAGTCATCTTTGGCAGCTGAGCTCTTAGCTGGTCATCTTCATGGTATTAAGTGATACTTGTCCAGATAAGTAACAGAACAGAGGGAAGAAGTTATTGAATCTCTTGGATTTCTAATATGTGTGGAAGGAAGTTGATAATGACTGAAGAAGATCATTTTTGCTATGTCATGTGTGTGTGTCTTATTAAATGACAATTTCAGCAGTACTGAAAAATGTTCTTGTATTTCAGATGGATAAAGGAAACTTCTGAGCCATCAGGGAAATCCAAAGAAAATTAATAGTGATAGTAATTTTAGTGCTTATAATTACTAATGACTTGATCTGACTTCCTAGGAGCAGTAAACTTTTACATTTTTGCAACACCAACAGCACAGAAATAGGGTTTCTTTTTATTCCCCCTAGCTAGAGAACATGAACCATAGATGGGAAAAGATGCAGTTTTTTTTAAACTCGAAGAAAGTAGAGGTTTAGACACAATAAAACACCTATTATTGAAGCATTTTGGGTCAAATCAAGGCTCTAACGTGTCCAGTAATTTATTACAGTAGGCAGGCTTCATTTGTGTTTGAACTTTTTTGCAGTGCCATAGCATCAGTGCCGAAATGGTTTCTCCACATACCAAAATGTTTAGCAAAGCTACTTGTTTCCCTACTCTCTTACCTTACGCCTGTGGGAATGGTCAGACTGTAAGCTTAGAAAAGAAAGGATGATCTTCATAACTGCTTGCATTTGACTTTTTACATTTTAATTTATGGCATAGAGATTATGTTGAATTGGAAAAAGAGAGACTTACTTTTGTGTGATTAATTAAAAGAAAACCTCAGCTGCAATTCTGTCAATAGCAAACATGAGTATCATAAGCCACAACACAGCTGTTTTCTTTTATTTGTTCTATTTAGGTAGTGTGCCATGAACCTCAGAATGAAAACAAATCCTGCAACATTATTTAAGAACTGCCAACAGGCCTCATATCACTTTTCAAGAAGCATGTAAAACTAATGCCTGACCTTTACATGCTCATTAGAATTTGCTACATGTCTTCATGCTACACTGGGCTTTCTGTTCCTGCCTCTGTGGCAGAAGTGGTCACTGTTGTGTCTTCTCACTTCTGTTACTGCTGAAAAGTTAACAATTAAATCCATTTCAAGTTCAAGTGGGAGGCACGTGAAGCAGTGTTCCTCTTCTCATGACAAAGCTTCAGCAGAACCAAGGTAGAGGATAACTGGCAAGAAGTTCTAGAATATTGCTGAAAATGCCAAGGGACTTCCCTGACAGTCCAGTGATTGAGATTCTGTCCTTCTACTGCAGGGGCACAGGTCCGATCCCTGGTCATGGAAAAAAGATCCCACATGCTGCATGATGGGGCCAAAAGGGGCTATGGAGATTTTTTAAAAAGAAAATGCTAATGGTCACATTAGTTTGGCTCTTCACCAAAGTCCAAAATAGCAATGACCTATAAAGAGATAGAAGTTCATTAATTTTATGAGTAACAATCCAAGGGTAAGCAGACCAGGGTGAAGGCTGCACTTCATCCACGACCCACACTCCTTCTACATTGTTGCTCTGTCTTTTCAACCTGTGGTTTCCACCTTAAGGTCTGAAATAGCTGCTTCAACTTTCACCGTCATGTCTGCCTTCTAGTAAGTTATGAGGAAAAAGGAGAAGTGGAGACAAGGCTTCTTTCCTTTACTGTCGTGATGCAGAAGTCATTCCACTCATTTTCACTCACATCCCACATCAGAACTTAGTCATGAACCGATGTAGCTGCAAGGAAATTTGGGAAATATAGATTTTGGTTGGGTGGCCACCTGTCTAGCTAAAAATCAAAGGCTTTACAATTGAAGGGAAAAGTGAAGGATGGATTTTGAGACAGAATGGATAATACTATAAATAACTTCAGGTAAAACTGAGGGAATAGAGAAATAACATGGTACAGGGGTAAACAGATGATTATCCTTTAGCTTTGGCAACCTGTAAGTACATACAATTACAGAGACCAATTACAGTTAATTAAGGTTGAAAAGATACTGACTGGCTAGACATCATAGAACTGATGAAAATTTTGGAGAATAAGGCACAGAACTAGGCTTAAGACAGTGTAGCCACAGATACTTGCAAATCGCACCAAGGAATGATCTGATAATAGTGCCACTGGTGACTCAGATTAGAGTCTTAGATTAGACTGTAAGACTCTTGATTTTGTTGTGAATATCAACACTGGAAACTGAAATATCATCCCTGGATGCTACCAAAGCTAGAAATGAATTTTAAACTCTCTCTCCTTCAATCTTTGTGCCAGATTCAAAATCCTAGGTTGGGAGGCCAGAATGTTGAATTTAGCACGTGGGTCTGAATCTGAGCTGCCAGGGGTCTGGGAGCTCGAGTGTCTGGCCCTCTAGGTGCTGGCAATGGGAGATAGAGCTGCCTCCTGCAGAGACTGATTTGTACAATTTTGGACCGAAAGCATGGACGGGGGTTCATTTTCTGACCAGCCATTTAAAAATGTCAAAAATGTGCACTATAATGACCAACATATTTTTCAGATTGAGCAAAATAGCATAAGTACTTAAGTGCCTGGTTTCAGAGTTAGAGAATACAGAATTCTAATCTTTGCTCTGTAAATGTATTCCTAATGCCTACCTCCTAGGGTTTTGTGGGCAACATTTGTAAAGTAGAGGTTTCAAAAAGACATAAAAGAGATAGATTTACACATTAACTTTTAAATATAGTTTGAAGATTTTGAAACAATTTTTCCTTTCTAAGTGGTCTTGATATTATCTACCCACCTTTATCATTAACTGATTAGCCATTATTTCAGTTCAGCTGGAGTCTGGTGGGCTACAGTCCATGGGGTCACTAAGCGTCGGACACGACTGAGCGACTTCACTTTCACTTTTCACTTTCATGCATTGGAAAAGGAAATGGCAACCCACTCCAGTGTTCTTGCCTGGAGAATCCCAGGGATGGGAGCCTGGTGGGCTGCCGTCTATGGGGTCGCACAGAGTCAGACACGACACTGAAGCAACTTAGCAGCAGCCAATAATACATGCAGATATTCTAAAATTAATCTGTAATCCTATAATAAGCAAGGCTGACAATTGGGCCAATTTTGTGCTCACTCTGAACTTTCTCAGATTTATCAGTTAGGGGAAGAGAATATTGTGCAGTGCTTTTTATAATGAGCTAAAGGCAGTGCAAGTGAAAGTGAGTCAGCCATGTCTGACTCTTAGCCCACCAGGCTCCTCCGTCCATGGGATTCTCCAGGTAAGAATACTGGAGTGGGTCGCCATTTGCTTCTCCAGGGGATCTTCCCGACCCAGGGATCGAACCCAGGTCTCCCGCATCACAGGCAAGCGCTTTAACCTCTGAGCCACCAGGGAAGCCCACAAGGGCAATAAACTCAATCTAAAAGTATGAAGAATAACATCAAACACATATTCCAATAGTAGTTCTCTGTAGTTATTAAGCGAACAGCTTGTTTCCTTCTCTCAGAAGTGAATTCTCCTTGACACTACTTTTGCGTTGATAAATATAAGCATGTAAAACTCGACTGTTTCCAGTAACCACTTCAAACTCTCTCCTCTAAAAAACATCTTAAGCAGCATTAGGAAGAAAGACAGAGGCAAGCTTAAGTACCTCTGCAGGCTGCCAAAAATACAGGTTGGATGGTGAACAGCACCTGGGGAATTCGTTAAGACCATACGGACTGTCAAAAGTTCAGTGTACTAGAGAAGAAAACTCCCTCAGTGATAGCATGTAAGTAAAATAATCATTGGAAACAATGGGTCTAGGGGATTACTATGGTCATTTAAAAAGTTGCAAGTTCTGCTCTGAACAGAGAAATTACAAACTAAATAAACTCAATTGTTGAACAGACAACCAGGCAAAGAGACAGAATTTATATTAGTGTCTTCTTTTTTTTCTCTAAAATATTTTTACTTATTTTTTAATTTATTTATTTCAACTGGAGGCTAATTACTTTACAATATTGTAGTGGTTTTTGCCATACATTGACATGAATCATCCATGGGTATACATGTATCCCCCATCCTGAACCCCTTCCCACTTCCCATCCCTCTGGGTCATCCCAGTGAACCAGCCCTGAGCACCCTGTATCATGCATCGAACCTGGACTGACGATCTATTTCACATATGATAATATACATGTTTCAATGCTGTTCTCTCAAATCATCCCACCCTTGCCTTAAGATATTTTAAAAATTTTATCTATTTGATTATGCTGGATCTTAGTTGCAGCATGTGGGATCTAATTTCCTGTCCAGGGATCGAACCTAGGCTCCCTGTGTTAGGAGCTCGGAATCTTAGCCACTGGACCGCCAGGGAAGCCCTAACGTCTTTTTATTTGGCCTCAATTCTTAGGGTTCTCATATATATGTAAATAAAAGGTTGAAGTCAATGTAGTGAAATAAAATTCAGCTCTTTTTTGTTTGTGTGATTTCTGTTATTGTTTAAAAGACAGATCATGCATTCGTGCTAAGTCGCTTCAGTCGTGTTCTACTCTTTGTGACCCCATGGACTGTAGCCCACCAGGCTCCTCTGTCCAGTGGGATTCTCTGGCAAGAATACTGGAGTGGGTGTCCGTACCCTTGTCCAGGGCATCTTATTGACCCAGGGATTGAACCTGCACCTCTTATGTCTCCTGCATTGGCAGGCAGGTTCTTTACCACTAGCCTTGCATGGGAAGCCCTTGATTAGTAAAATTAGCACAAAAATAGGAATGAACTAAAATTATGATAGTATTTGAAGGTATCACAGATACTGCTTTTAAAATTAGGATTTATGTGCTAGCATTTGAATAATCATTTCTGAGCTTCACAGAAATAAAAGAGTAAGCTCTATGAATATTCCTTTTCTATATTTCCAAGATAAAATTAATTTTATTCCCTTTTCTTTAGGTTCATCAGCTGAAACTTGCTGACTGATATCAGAGTCACTTATATCAGATACCACTGTACCTCCCTACTTTTTATCTTTGTCTCTTCCCAAGTTCTGCCTGGTGTTATTTAAAGATTGGAAACGTATCTGCTTTTGTAATTTCTGAGGCTATAAACATATTATAATACTGTCTTTTGGCAAAATAAACCTAGCATATTGATTGTAATATTTCTTAAAGAGTAAGCTGAGAAAAAGTGATTAGAAATTTATGAAAGGAAAGAAAAGAGGCAAAAGTTTTAAAATGAAAAGAGGCAACATATATAGTTTGTTAAAGGGGAGGTTAGAAAATATTTGATTTGTGATTGTCCCCGAGAGAAACTCTGACTTTTAAAGAAGCTACTGTGTGTGTCTGTGTTTCTGTGTGTGTCTGCACATGTTGTTAAAGTGCTAGCCAGTCTATTTCTTTCAGTGAAATTACCAGCATCTTTTGCTTTATTCTTACCACAAGCAGTAGTAGAAGCTCTGCAGAAACCTCAGTAATCTTACAGAGATCCAGTATGCGATCCTGTTACCGATCAGAAGCTCAGCCTCATACAGTAAGGAGTGAGAGTATATTTGTCATTGCATAGTTTATTTTTCCAAGTATGAAGTGGTGTATTATAACTGCTGAAAACTTGTAAAACACAAAAAGTAAAGGTGAAAATAAATGTCACAGTAAGTTTGCCACGCAAAGTTAATCACTGTCAACAATTTGGTTCACTTTATCCCCATCTTTTTTTTTCCCCCTCTCCATATGCATATAATGAAGTAGAGCATCCATTAAAATGGTGTTTGTGAAAAAAATCTGGTAGCTGTGGAAATTCTAGGAAAGCTTGGAAAAAATATTGAGAGCTCTATGAACAGAATTAGAATGATATGCACAATTTAGAACTTTACGAACAAGTTGTTCTAGAGTATATTGTTTAGTGAAAAACAGCAGCCGTTCTTTACACAGAATCAGCAGGGTCCTTCTATTAGGCACTCACATTTTAACAGAACCAATTACTTACTGTAGTTGAGCTCCTGTATTGCCTTCAGTTCTATGATGAGTGAACTATACAATAATCATGGGACAGAACGCTTGTCACTTTGGGGACTCAAAGTTGCACCTCATGACTCCAACATAGGTCAGATTAAGTATTAAAATGAGGTATTCCTTATGTGTGCGATAGGAGCTCACCAAAGGGAAGACTCATAGTAAACCCAAGTATTTGAGGGAGAGCTTTATGGTTGATATTGAGACTGAGCTGTACCTTGAAGAAAGGCAAATTTGGAAAAGGCAGAGAGAAGACCAAAGAAAATGTTACTGGACAGATAAGCAGATCAGGATGTGATCAATTATGGAACCTTAATTTCCAAAGGAATTTAGACTTGATGTTGTAGCTCTAGGATATTAAGCATTAGGTAGGTTTCAAACTGTGTGACAACTTTGATTGTTAATGACAGTCAGGTGGCGGCTGTATTGAGGATTCTAAGCCTAGTCAAAGGATAAACGACCAAGATGCATGGTCACGGCAGGGAAAGTTTTATCATAACTGGTACACGGTGGTCTGCGATGCAGTAGGTAACACAACAGCAGATTCTTTCATGAGGCAAGTCACCTTCAATATGAGTTTGAAAATGTCCATTCATCAAGCATTTTGTTACTATACTATTTGAAATGTAGAAAATGAAAATAAGAACATTATCAATACAGGTACTGTTGAACATGAGAGAGCAAAGATGAAAAAACACTTCATATTTCATTAGCTGATAGAAAAAATTGAGTTTGAAACAAATGTTTTCTTTTTTCCAGAAAGTTTGCTTAATAAACTAAAATAACACAAATAATCTAGTTTAATTCACCATGAGGGGAGAAAGTAATCTTTCCCAAACTTTAAGATTTTTTTTGTCTATGTATTTAAAATATTAAGTATTATTCTAGCTTCTTATTTTAATTAGAGCTATCAGTTGGGAAAAGACATTATTTTCCCAGTTTATTTATTTATTGTAATTTCCAATTGTTCATTGGTACTATATAGAAATCCAATAAATTTTGTATATTCAATTTGTATCCTGTGTTCTTGCTAAGCTCACTTACTAGTTCTAGTAGAATGAGTGTGTGTGTGTGTATGTGTAGACAGATCCCTTGGAATAGTCTACATAGACAATTATGTTTTCTTCAAATAGAGACAGTTTTATTTCTTCTTTTCTAGTCTGTATGTCTTTTTCCTCTTTTATGTCTTTTATCTTGTATTATTGCATTGCCTGGGACCTCCAGTATTATGTTGAATAGGAATAGTATAAGTGGACATACTTGTATTTTTCCCAGCCTTAGGGAAAAAGCATTCAGTCTTTCACTGTTTAGTATGATGTTAGCAACTTCATGTTTACCACTAAAGTGCTAGTAGTTACTACAAAGCTATTCATTTCTGCTTACTAATTCTGTTTAATCACTGACAGAGAACTGAAGTTTTTAAGTGTAACTGTAAATTTGTTTATTTCTCTGTAAAGTTAAACATTTTTTTTTGGTTGAGATTATTTTTTAGAGCAGTTTAAGTTTCACAGCTAAATTGAGGGGAATGTACAGAGATTTTCCGTATACTACCTACCCACCCCCCACCTACCTATAAAGGCTCCCTCATTATGAATATCCCCCACCAGAGAGAACATTGTTATAGCTGCTGAACTGGCATTGACATAGCATAATCACCCAGAGTCCACAGTTTATTTGTTCCGCCTTTCTCTGTCTCGTCTCCTAGGACTCCAATTACATAAGTGTTGGACTGTTTACTATTGCACAACTCAGATTTGCTGTTCTGTTCTTTCCCTTTTTCTTAAACATTTTTTCTCTTTGTGGGTTTTTTTTTTTTGTGTGTGTGTGTGTAATTTCTGTTGTTCAGTCACCCAGTTGTGTCTGACTCTCCACGACCACATGGAGTGCAACATGCCAGGGCTCCCTGTCACTCATCACCGCCTGGAGTTTGCCCAAGTTCATATTCACTGCATTGGTGATGCCATCCAGCCACCTCATCCTCTGATGCCTTCTTTTCCTTTTGCCCTTGATCTTTCCCAGCATCAGGGACTTTCCCAGTGAGTTGTCTGTTTGCATCAGATGACCAAAATATTGGCGCTTCAGCTTCAGCATCAGTCCTTCCTGTGAATAGTCAAGGTTGATCTCCCTTAAGATTGACTGGTTTGATCTCCTTGCTGTCCAAGGGACCTTCAGGAGTCTTCTCCAGCACCACAGTTCGAAGGCATCAATTCTTTGGCAATCTGCCTTATTCAAGGTCCAGCTCTCACAACCATTCATGACCCAGTGGGAGACCATAGCCTTGACTTTACAGACCTTTGTCAGCAGAGTTGTCTGTTTTTCAACACACTGTCTAGGTTTGTCATCAATTTCCTGCCAAGAAGTAATTGTCTTCTGATTTCATGGCTGCGGTCACTGTCTGCAGTGATTTTGGAGCCCAAGAAGAGGAAATCTGTCACAATTTCCACCTTTTCTACTTCTATTAGCCATGCAGTAATGGGGCCGGATGCTGTGATCTTAGGTTTTTTTAATATTTAGTCTTAAGCTGGCTCTTTCACTCTCCTGCTTCTTCCTCTTCAAGAGGCTCTTTGTTTCCTCTTCAATTTCTGCCATTAGAGTGGTATCATCAGCATATCTGAGGTTGTTGATGTTTCTCCAGCCCATCTTGACTCCAGCTTATAACTCATCCAGCCTGGCATTTCTCATGATGTGCTCAGTGCATAGGCTAAACAAACAGGATGACAGCAGGCAGTCCTGTCATACTGTTTTCTTGATCTTGAACCAATCAGTTGTTCCATACAGGCTTCTAAATGTTGCTTCTTGACCCGCATACAGGTTTCTCAGCATACAGGTAAGATGGTCTGGTATTCCCATCTCTCTAAGAGCTTTCCACTCTTTAATTTCACGGATTTTTTTCTCAGTTCAGTTCAGTTCAGTTCAGTTGCTCAGTCGTGTCCGACTCTTTGCGACCCCGTGAATCACAGCACACCAGGCCTCCCTGTCCATCACCATCTCCCAGAGTTCACTCAGACTCACGTCCATCGAGTCTGTGATGCCATCCAGCCATCTCATCCTCTGTCGTCCCCTTCTCCTCCTGCCCCCAATCTCTCCCAGCATCAGAGTCTTTTCCAATGAGTCAACTCTTTGCATGAGGTGTCCAAAATACTGGAGCTTCAGCTTTAGGATCATTTTTCCAAAGAAATCCCAGGGCTGATCTCCTTCCGAATGGACTGGTTGGATCTCCTTGCAGTCCAAGGGACTCTCAAGAGTCTTCTCCAATAACACAGTTCAAAAGCATCAATTCTTCGGTGCTCAGCCTTCTTCACAGTCCAACTCTCACATCCATACATGACCACTGGAAAAACCATAGCCTTGACTAGATGGACCTTAGTCGGCAAAGTAATGTGTCTGCTTTTGAATATACTATCTAGGTTGGTCATAACTTTTCTTCCAAGGAATAAGCGTCTTTTAATTTCATGGCTGCAGTCACCATCTGCAGTGATTTTGGAGCCCCAAAAAATAAAGTCTGACACTGTTTCTACTGTTTTCCCATCTTTTTCCCATGAAGTGATGGGACCAGATGCCATGATCTTCATTTTCTGAATGTTGAGCTTTAAGCCAACTTTTTCGCTCTCCTCTTTCACTTTCATCAAGAGGCTTTTTAGCTCCTCTTCACTTTCTGCCATAAGGGTGGTGTCATCTGCATATCTGAGGTTATTGATATTTCTCCCAACAATCTTGATTCCAGCTTGTGTTTCTTCCAGTCCAGTGTTTCTCATGATGTACTCTGCATATAAGTTAAATAAGCAGGGTGACAATATACAGCCTTGACATACTCCTTTTCCTACTTGGAACCGGTCTGTTGTTCCATGTCCAGTTCTAACTGTTGCTTCCTGACCTGCATACAGATTTCTCAAGAGGCAGGTCAAGTGGTCTGGTATTCCCATCTCTTTCAGAATTTTCCACAGTTTATTGTGATCTACACAGTCAAAGGCTTTGGCATAGTCAATAAAGCAGAAATAGATGTTTTTCTGGAACTCTCTTGCTTTTTCCATGATCCAGTCTCGGCTGCCTCAAATATGCTCATTAGCCCATGAAAGGTATACTTCATCTCTGTTACTTTTTTTTCATTTCTTTCATTTACACTTGATTTCAGTGCTGTATTTTTCAACTTTCTACTGAAATTCCTGACTTGTTTATGCATATTGTCCATTTTTTTTCCCACTAGAGCCTCTAACATATCACATTTTAAATTCTTTGATACCTTCAAATCTAGGTTATATTTGAGTCTGGTTCTGTTTATTGCTTTGTCTTTTGGCAGAGTGTTACTTTTCCTTGCTTCTTTGTATATTGTATATTTTATTTGAATGTTGGGAATTTGATGTAAAAGAGTAAAGACAAATTAATATTATTTGTGTTTGTAAATGTCCACCTTTTTTGGCTTGGTTTTGGAGAGAGAGGGGAAATATCAAGTTAATCTAATCAGGGGTTGACCTGCGTATGGTTTTATTGCTCCTGTGACCCTTGGCACGCCACAGGTGTTAAATTCCTTGTCCTTAGGGTGGTAATTGGGTTTTTGGAGAATTTTTCTCAATATCTGCTCCATCTTCAGCTTAGGTCTTCTCTTTGTGCCTGTGTCTCAGACAGGGTCTGTTTCCCACCTCTTGCCCCTCTCCCAGCAATGGACTGCTGTTGCCTTTTACTCAGTGCTGGCTGGCTGGGCTGTTCAAGCTAGTTATCAGGATAAGTACTGTGTCCCTGAGCCCTGGGGGTAGGACTATCAAATGATTCTTCCCTTCTTCTGTTTGTAATCACTGAGCCCAGATGACTTCCTGACCTTCCTGGAGGGACAGAAGAATATTTGCTTTCTCCAGGTGCAATAGAGGACTTCCTGGTGGCTCAGACAGTAAAGCATCTGCCTATGGTGCAGGAGACCTGGGTTCAATCCCTGGGTCGGGAAGATCTCCTGGAGAAGGAAATGGCAACCCACTCCAGAATTCTAGCCTAGAAAATCCCATGGACAGAGGAGCCTGGTAGGCTACAGTCCATGGGGTCACAAAGAGTCGGACGTGACTGAGTAACTTCACTTTCACTTTCTAGGTACAATAGGCCTTGACATTTTGCCCAAGAGTGACAGTTTCCTGTATTT
Source organism: Capra hircus (assembly GCF_001704415.2). NCBI lineage: Eukaryota > Metazoa > Chordata > Mammalia > Artiodactyla > Bovidae > Capra > Capra hircus. The sequence continues at coordinate 6,421,429 of NC_030812.1, forward strand.
CTCCTCAGTGGCTTAAGTCTTTTGTTGCCTAAAGAAAAAGTCGAGCAGAATCCCTTGCTCTAATGGAAGACATTTCCCTTTCTCGGGTCTTCTACAAGGAAGGTTTTCTCCTAACTCTTCACCTATCCCAAATCTTTCTTGTATTTGGCGAGGTTCCTGGAGAAGAGCCTGAGTAGGTGCAAATCTCGTTGTGTTTGTGGTTCTCTGGGTTTCTGTACTCTCATACATTGCACTTGACTTTCAGCGATTTGCTAAAAATGTGGTTGCTTTCTTCTTATCATCTTACATGTTTCCCAGTGTCTTTCCTAGGTAAGCAAGGGCTTGCTCTCCTTATCACCTATCTTTCTTTAAATTTGGGGTTCATTTGTTGCCCTGAGACCTCAAGTGTCTCACTCCATATTTTTTAGGTGAGGTAAGGTGAGCCAAGAGAGATGATAAATTACCCAATCTAGAAAGTGACAGAACCAGAATTCAAAGACTGAGACCTAGGCAGTCTGTCTCTGGAGACCACATCCTTAGCCACTGCATATCTTGCATGTATAAACCACCTCTCCTATGCGGGGGGTGGATGACAGATACCCTGTTGCACATGTAAACCTCTAGGACTTTGAATAATTCAGAGGGAGACTGGGAGCTCCGTGAGGGAGATTTCTTACTTTTTTTAATCACATGGGATGTGACTATACTAATGGTATTGTATTATTGAAGTTTCTAGATAATTTTCTACATATACTTTATTTTCCAATTAGACTTAACTTTCTTGGAGAAATGAACTGCTGATGATTTGATTTGTGCCTTGTCCTTCTATACTTTGTAACACTCTGAAAAGTATCCTCCCTATAGGAAGTAATTGGCAAGGATTCTGTGACAGAAAAATTAGATGGGGCTTAAGACAATTGATTTAGGCAAGTAAAACTTGGAGGAAAACTTTGAAAGTCGTTATTTATTTAGGCTTCTGGTGATTGAAGACTTCATTTTCACTAGCGGTAAGAAATCATTTTAAAAGGAAATTCTTGAACTCCAGTTTAAAAATTAACCTTCATGAGAACAGATTTAAGTGAATAGTTTGGGTAGCACACATTCAGTCTCTTTCTGTTGGTAGATATGACCAAACGGAAGATGACAGTGACTATTTGTCAGTATGAGTCTATTAGGATAGAGGCTAAAGGTAAAAGGTTGAAACATTAATTTCTATGTTCCTTGAGCTCTTCTGTCTCTTGGGAACGTGTCTGCTGACATAGAACTTGACACCAAGGCCACCTGAAATAGTTCCTTCTAAAATGACAAGGAAAAAAGGCTTTTATCCCTGTTCTTTCTGTGTGCTGAAAGATAATGCCCTTGACTAACAACATACCCAGAGGAATACATGTTCTGAAAAGAATGACCAAGTTCAGTGGCAGGCCAAAAAATCAAAGCATAATCATTTTTTTTTTTTTAAGAAATGACAAAAATTAAAAATGTTTACTTTTATTTCCCGAATAAAGGAAAAGTGAAAAAAGAACAATGATGTCTTACTACAGACCCTTAGTGAAAATAGTAAATATCACTATAAAAAGAAATTTACTTGAACTTTATAGTATCTCCTTATTTCTCATTATAAAAATTATACTCTATCTCTTAGAGTACAAATTTTTTATGTTTGCATGTAAGTGAAAAAATGAAACTACTTGTAATCTTCCTATGCATCAGTAACCACTGTCAATGTGTATTTCCAGATTTTTTTTCTCTATTCATCTAGATCTTCAACATTTCCTACACATTGAGATCTCTCTATAGATCATAGAAGTGACTTTATACTGTATATATTTCTTAATGTGCTTTCTTTTACATGAAGCTGTATAATGAAATGTTTCCCTGTTGTGGCAGAAAAGGCCAGTTGAGTTCCGAAGATCTGAGCTTCCCTTCTATAGCTGGGAAGCCGCTTCTCAGCCACGTTCTGCGTTTCTCAGCCCTTTTGCAGCCATGTGGTGCCTCATCATGGTTTGGCAAAGTGGAATAGGAGCTGAAGGGATGTGCCATGCTGCGCCAGGGAGGTTAGGTGTCTGTGTTGCCGTCCCTCCATTCACTTCCAGAGTGCCATTGGAGGCCATGCTTGTCTCCCATTACCATGAGCAAAACATGACCCCTGGATGGCCTTCTGGTCCCAGAAGGAGAATAACAGACGCGTGACAGGAGCCAGCCCAGCTGCCCCATAATGCGAATCTGCATGCCGGAGAGAGCTGCCCCAAACGACCTGCAAACTTGCGGCTGAGAAATAGCTGGTGTTGCATTGTGTTACGCGTACTTTACAGAAGCTCCCGTGCCTGCAGTGCTTCTAACTGAGTCTAGAAAGAGGGATGTGGTTCAAAAAACATGGTGAATGTGGTTTTTGGGAAATGGCTTGGTTTAGAACCAAAAACATGGAAATATCCCCAAAGTCTTTGAGCATATTATGTTGGACTAACCTCAGGTGGACTAAAAGAGATTAAGACTATATGAATTATAAAAATGACATCTTAACGTTCTGTGGCAGGAAGCAGGCTGAGAAATCTCAGAATTCTAGGATGGTATATTTTCCAAACTCCTTGTTGGAAGGCCAAGGAAAAGAATGTAAAACAAAGGATCTCCACCTCACTCATGGAGGGCTTTGTCAATAGTTCTGGAGAATCACAGATTAAGCAGAAACTTTCAGGGATCAGAACTTGGACCAAATCAAGGACCATTTTCCTCCCTAGGGAGAAATGGCAACACATTTATAGTGGTCTTTCAGAATTGCAGTGGACCATGGATTGCCAGGTGTCTCTCATTCTTCCCTTTTTCAAATGGGATTGTTTATTACGGGCATCCTGTCTTCATTCTATTACTGTATTTGGGATGAGATAAGGAAGATGGTCTGTTTATTTATATCCAGAGTCTCTGAAAAACAGGAGGTACATCTAGACTTGATTCTGGACTTTGAGTCCGTTGTTATCTAATAGATGAAATTTGGGCAGGGGTGACTTGAGGCAGGAGTGAGTATATTTTGCATATGAAAGGAATATGACTATTTATTAAAAAATAGAGAGGTCTATGATAGATTCAACTGTTGTTTAAAATATTCACTTTATTCTCTCACCTCTACTTTTTCATATGAAAGTATGAAAAAGTTCAGTTCAGTCTCTCCACTTTGACCTTAACTTGGCCATATGGATTGTTTTGGTGAATGGTTTAGTGCCAAAAATGCTTGGCATGGTACAAGCAAATGCTTCAATCAAAATTGCTTGAGTTGTGGCTCTTGCCTTTTTGTGCTCCTGCCATTGTTATGGAAAGAAAAAGCCTCTGATTGTCTCCTGGTCTCAGGAAAAGGAAAAGAGGCATGCAGAAGAGAACCAGTGACTGCCACCTGAGACTAAGCTACTCCAAGTCACCAACAAAGCTGAGCAAGAAATAAACGCTTTGTCACATTTTCCATGTTTGTTTGAGGTTGTTCTATGAGATATATGTATGGATTTGTCTCTTATCCCTTTCAAAGTTTGGCTAAGAATGTCACATTCTTAGTGACTGACTCACCCTAATTAAAAATGATAGTCCTCATTCTAGTCCAACAGTGAGAGATTTTATTTTTGGGGGCTCCAAAATCATTGCAGATGGTACTTCAGCCATGAAATTAATAGATGCTTGCTCCTTGGAAGAAAAGCTTTGACAAACCTAGACAGCATATTAAAAAGCAGAGACATTACTTTGCCAACAAAGGTCTGTCTAGTCAAAGCTATGGTTTTTCCAGTAGTCATGTATGGGATGTGAGAGTTGGACTATAAAGAAAGCTGAGCGCTGAAGAATTGATGCTTTTGAACTGTAGTGTTGGAAAAGAGTCTTGAGAGTCCCTTGAACTGCAAGGAGATCCAACCAGAAGGAAATCAGTCCTGAATATTCATTGGAAGGACTAATGCTGAAGCTGAAACTCCAATATTTTGGCCACCTGATGTGAAGAACTGACTCATTTGAAAAGACCCCAATGCTAGGAAAGATTGAAGGCAGGAGGAGAAGGGGATGACAGAGGATGAGATGGTTGGATGGCATCACCAGTGTGATGGACATGAGTTTGAGTAAACTCTGGGAGTTGGTGGTGCACAGGGAAGCCTGGCATGCTGCAGTCCATGGGGTTGCAGAGTCGGACATGACTGAGCGACTGAACTGAACTGAATACCTGATCCCTCTTCCTCACTGTATTTTTTTCCACAGCACTTGCCATCTTCTAATATACCATATCACTGACTCATTTGGGAGGGTTATCATCTATCTTCCTCAATTAGAATATAAGCTCCTTTAGGAAAAAGTTTTTTGCCTGTTTACTGCTATGTCCTCAACACCTAAACATTGCCTGGCACAGACTAGTTACTTATTTTTGTTACATTCCCATTTTTGTTAGATGAGTGAATTCAGCTATACATATATATTTCAATAAATATGAAAAAGAAGTCCAGAAAATATGAATAGTGTGTCTCCACTTTCTGTGAATATGAGTGATAGTTTTCTTTATATTTTCTGTTTTCTAAATTATTCACAACAAATTATATGATATATTTAATGAAAACAAACAACTTTTAAAATTGTTTTGACTACACACAGAAATTTCAGAGTTCTTTTTCTTATTATTTTAATATTATTGAAGTTGTCTATTTATCAGTAAGCATAATTTTTGCTCTAGCTTATATTGTGGTGAAAGGATCTGTGGGTAGAATGAGGCTCAAAAGAGAAGGCAAGTGGGTCAAGGAGAGAAGGCTGAGAAGCTGAGAGCTGAGAGAACTGAGGAAAAGAATTACATCCCAGAAGTCTGTTCCCTGAGTCTCTGTAGGAATCTGGGTAATCTTCTTTCTTTTTTCAGCCTCCAGAGTGTTGCCAAGCTTTCCTATTTCTAATTATTCCTTATGGCAGAAAGCAAAGAGGAACTCAAGAGCCTCTTGATGAAGGTGAAAAAGGAGAATGAAAAAGCTGGCTTAAAAGTCAACATTCAGAAAATGAAAATCATGGCATCCGGTCCCATACCTTCATGGCAAGTAGATGGGGAAACAAGGGAAACAGTGACAGACATTATTTTCTTGGTCTCCAAAACCACTGCAGATGGTGACTGCAGCCATGAAATTAAAAGATGCTTGCTCTTTGGAAGAAAAGCAATGACAAACCTAGATAACGTATTTAAAAGCAGAGACATCATGTCTGTATAGCCAAAACTGGTTTCTCCAGTAGTCATGTACAGCTTTGAGAGGTGGACCATGAAGAAAGCTGAGCGCTGAAGAACTGATGCTTTTGAACTGTGGTGTTGGAGAAGACTCTGGAGAGTCCCTTGGATTGCAAGGAGATCAAACCAGTCAATCCTAAAGGAAATCCAACTTTAGGATATTCATTGGAAGGACTGATGCTGAAGCTGAAGCTCCAATACTTTGGCCACCTGATACGAAGAGCTGAATCATTGGAAAAGACCATGATGCTGGGAAAGATTGAGGGCAGGAGGAGAAGGGGACAACAGAGGATAAGATGGTTATATGGCATCACTGACTCAATGGACATGAGTCTGAGCAAGCTCCGGGAGAATGGTGAAAGACAGGGAGGCCTGGCACACTGCAGTCCATGGGATTGCAAAGAGTCGGACATGACCGAGCAACTGAACAACAACAATTATTCCTGAACTTTAAGACAAGTTCAAGTTATGTACTTTTGCATTTATAATAAAGAGAATAGAAAAATAAAAGACATTTGGAACATTAAATAATGTAATAAATAGCTCCCTGGTTAAGAAATGTCATTTTTTATTCTGTAGGGTACCAGTCACAGATATAGCCATAACGGGAACAAGACCAGTAGGATGCTTTTGTATTTGGCAGATTACTAAGCTCCACTTAGAGAAGCTGGAGTAATTGCATGAAGCTGCTTCTCCTAGGTTGAATGTTAGTTACATGACTGAAATGGCCAAGCAAAGACAAGATGCCAGCTATGCAAGATGAGAGGTGTTGGATGACATGTTTTCTCCATTCATCTGCCTCCTCTTTTTCCCCATCCTCACCTCCACTGGGAGACTGGAGAGGCTGAGCTGTGATTTCTGAGTCTCAGTGCCAGGTAGAATTTTTTAAGAAGTGACTTATCTTGCCTGATGTAAGTTTCTCGTGGTTGAAGTTGTATAGCATAGGGGTTGAGAACATGAGGCTTTGGAGAAAGATGAAATTTGATTTAAACTTCAGCTCCACCATTTACTAGCAGTATGACCTTGTCAAGTAACTGACCTTCCTGAACCTCACTTTTATCATCTGTAAATGGGAGAAACAAGGATTAAATAAGATGCCATTTATAAAGTGTTCACTGTTGTATATTATCACTATCAAGCATTTAACAAATTCTGGCTGCTCTTATGACTACTGTGATAATTTTCTTAATTAATACCTGCTTAGTTCTCTAGTAGTCAGGCCGACAAGCTGGTCTTCTGGAGAAGGAAGAGAGAGAGAACTTGAAAAAAAAAAAAAAAGATTAAAAAGTAATACCCCTAAGGTCTCTGCTTTGTACAAGTGGTGACTCTTGATTGCTTTGTTGTTTTGAGGTTTAACAGCAGAGCATTACTGTGTAGTCACCACAGTGTCATAAAACTTGGTACATCTTGACCTTGAATGATGATATACTAGCTAAACTGTTCTTTGAGTGTTTTAGCAATCAATACCTGTCCTGAATCCCAGCCATGGTCATCAAATTTGTTATATATATATAAGAACCTAGAGCAATTCCAGGATGGAAGATTGCAGAAATTTCTCTTAGTAAGTCTGTGAAACATAAAACTAAGTAGATGGATCGCAGAGAGTTGTAAGACACTGAAACAAAATCGGGGAGAAGCTAAGTCATTCATATTACACATTTGCTTTTTTATCATGATATCCTCTAATTAAGGGTAAGTTGATGATACTATACGCATCTACGTGATACTAAAGTAGCTGCTAGCATCCTTAAGGAGTCAGGACCACTCCCGACACAGTGGGCTTTGCTGCCCTCCTGCTCTTTTTGGTTTTAAATCTAGCCTCATTACATTAATGGCTGGAAACCTTCTCAGGCATGTTAAAAATAGATTGCATGAGAATTGAAAGCAGTGTTTCCCTCCTCCCTCCCACTCCTTTTCTCGATTGCAATATAATGGCACCACTCAGAAACAGTCCACGGAAATCAGGGTTTTCTCAGCGGCTTGTGTGGGAAGTGCAGACTATTGTGAACAAGTGTTGCAGCCCACTGCTTGGCAGGAAGTCGTTTTTGGAAAAGTTAACCGAACAAACACCTTCCATTGTCTACAGAGGTTGAAAGCCCAACGAAGTCTCTTTATTTCTATCTCTAAACCAATTTGGTGACTGTTAATACATTTAACCCTTTTGATTCTAGAGTCTCAGCTTTATTGAAGGCTTTTTCCCTCAGGGATTCTTAACCTTTTTGAATTCTTGTACCTTTTTGAGAATCCAGTAGACTATAAATTCTTGTGTTCATTTTTTCAGAAGATCTGTGATTCTTCCCCTCCTCCCACCCTCCATGTTGAGTTGTTCTATAGTTGGTCTGAGTAATTAATGATCAAGGGGAAAACAGCAAAGAAGGGAAGGTGAGAATCTCTCTGCTCCCTTGCTATACCACTATTCCACTGCATAGATCTCATTTCTTTCTTTGCAAATTTACTAAAAAAAAGAAAAGGCCAAGCTCTGCTGAAGATTTTAAAAGCTGTTAACCACATTCATAGTCTTATTTATTAAAATAATTATCCATAAGCTTGTTTCCCAATGTAATAAAACTGAGAAGTTTGCCATTATAAATGAGTATACACACACATATGTATAGCTGAGTCCCTTTCCTGTCCACCTGAAACTATCACAGCATTGTTAGTCAGCTATACGCCTATATAAAACAAAACACTTCAGAAAATATAAATGAGTATACAAAGGATTTAGACCAGAAGGAATAGATTATGTTCAACTAGGCATGACTCTTACTGAACTCAAAATATTTCAAGGACATTTGTGGGGATGTAACAATCACAGAATCATCAAAGGAAGGCTGTTTTTTCAAAACATGTTTTGGTTAAACCTCAGGCCCTAAGGTTTAATGTTCAACAATGGAATTGGCTGACTTAGAAGACAAAGAGCTCATAGTCAAGAGAACGATGCTACGTTATCTGTCAAGAGTAATTCAGAAGGCATTTCTGCTCTCTGGGGCAGCACCTTTGTGCTAGAAATTCTGCAAGCACACAAGAATTTTAGTTGATCCACCAGAAGAAACCTTTTAAGATGTCTTTTCTTTTCTCCCCTGTGCCTGTGCTCAGGAGAGTAGTTTTAATTTGCGCTGAGATGGAGCTTCCACTCTACAACGTTACGTGTTTCACGTGTGGCCTTAAATACCTATGATGCCATTACATGAGAATTGCAACCTCTTTCCCCATATCTGAAAGTGCCCCATTATCCACTGGGAACGGACCTCTGTCATTTGGGAAGACTGAGCTACAGTCTGACCTTCACAGAAAGAAGGTATCTGAATTAAATGTCTTCTTAACAAGTACTTTCTTTCTTTTTTTTCCCCTCAAGCATTTTCTATTTGAGAGTTCATATATTAAAGTATTCTTTTTCGTAAGACCGTATTATCTGTGGTTATCCGTGTTGAATTTATAAGGTATGAATTTTCAGGTTGAGAAAACGTGATGGCTTTTAGCATCCAGGGTTATATTCCAAATGGATCCCTCATGACAAAAGCTGTGCACAGCCTGAAATCCTTTACTCTGAAGTTTTCCCGTGGTGCTGACTTTGATTATGTTTTAGTTAACTTGGGCTGCCATAACAAAATACCATAGATTGGGTTGTAAACTGCAGAAATTTATTCTGTCACAGTTCTGGAGGCTGAAGGACTGAGATCAGGGTGCTGGTACAGTCAGGTTCTGGCAAGAGTCCTCTCCCTGGCTTGCAGAGGTCCACCTTCTCACTGTGTCCTCACATGGCTTTTCCTTGGGGGGTGTGTGTGTGTGTGTGTGTGTGTGTGTGTGTGTGTGTGTGTGTCTGTGTGTGGAGAGAGAGAGAAAGAGAGAGAAAAAGATCTTTTTCTTCTTATGTCTTCAGTCCTGTCAGATTAGGACCTTATCCTTATGGCTGCATTTAACCTCATTTACCTCCTGAAAGCCCCACCTCCAAATAAGTCACATTGGAGCCTAGGGCTTCAAGATATGAATTTTGGAGAGACACAGTTCAGTCCATATCAATGTAGCAAATATCTATTGTAAACCTTGAGCAGCATCTTGGACATCTCTCAGGGGAAGAATGGGGAAAAATTCACTGTGACATCATCTTCCTCGTCATCTGCTCTTGTGACATGGATTACAAAGACATCAAGTGTTCGATATAATTAAGAGAGCTTAAAATGTCTTTGTGAGCGAGAGAGAGAGAATGGAAGGAGGGGGAGGGAGAAAAGAGTGATGGAAAGAGAAGATAATTAAATCAATAAGCATTTAAAAACTAATTGCTGAGTACAGTGTACAGCCAGGAGTGACAAAAGATACATCTTCCCTGCTCTATAATAAACAAAAACCAGAAAGGTGTTGATTTTGCTCTAAGGAGTTTGGGATTTATTTGAGGAGCTAAGAAGTGCAATGGAAACCCACTCCAGTACTCTTGCTTGGAGAATCCCATGGATGGAGGAGCCTGGTAGGCTCCAGTCCATGGGGTCGCTAAGAGTCAGACACGACTGAGTGACTTCACTTTCACTTTTCACTTTCATGCATTGGAGAAGGAAATGGCAACCCAGTCCAGTGTTCTTGCCTGGAGAATCCCAGGGACAGAGGAGCCTGTTGGGCTGCCATCTATGGGGTCGCACAGAGTCGGACACTACTGACACGACTTAGCAGCAGCAGCAGCAAAAAGTGAAAACAATTCAAACTAAAAGTACAGTAAAAAGAAAGGACCATTTGTGTTAAGCAGTGAGTAACTGGGTTAGCAAGGATGTGAAATTAATGCTTAGAGAATCACTCTGCAGTGAGAGGATCAGGGAGATTCTGATCCTGAAGAGTGTAGGTGGTGGGATGAGCTGGGGCAGGATGGAAGTTAAGGATTTGAGGGGATCAGAGAAGTCTTCTCAGGAGAGGTGATGGCCACACAGTTAGTGCAAAGGAAATGGGGGAAGGGCATGCACACATCAAACAGAAAAGGCAGGAAAGAGCAGGCACAGTACGCAGGGAGGCCACCAGCAGTTCCTGTAGCTGGAGGTGGAGGGCCAGGCAGAGTGGAATGAGAAGGAGGGGAGGAACCCGTCAGAAGCCACAAGACTGAGGGCTCCATGAGCCATGTGTTACCCTGCAGATCAGAGGTTTTCAAACTGCAGAAATGTTTCCTTAAATGAAAACTTACTTCATATGCCAGGGATGGCAAGTCTGCCCTAGTTATAGCCAGAGTGGGGCTCAGGTCCTGCCTCTTCACCTCTGCCTCTGCTTTTGCCATCCCTACTCTACCCTCCTGGTGCAGACTGGCCTCCCCTGCACCTGGATCGCAGCAACAGCCTCCTTTTCTAGCTTGTCCCCTTGCTCATCCACCCTCCAGCTTCACAGCTTTCTAACAGGTGAGTCTGATTTTGTCCTTCCTCTGTTTAAGTCCCCTGCAATCATTCCCAACTGCCTACATGAACAAACCCATGCTCTGGAGGCCCTGCCTCCTGAGTTACTTTCCTCTCTTGCCAAATTCTCACCATAATGTTAACTCAGCTTTATGTTTTAGTTAAGCTGAAATGCTTGCAACTGTGTCTTGTCCAGCCCTTGACTATGTTACCAGCCCGCTAGCATGGCCTCAATATCTACCTCCTTTTATGTCCTGGTCAAAAGATCCCTCTCTCCATGAGGATGTGACTAACGTCCTTTGAACCCAGACTGACTTGGCCATCCTGGGTTTTTTTTTTTTTTTTAATGCCTAACTGTACCCATAGGTAGGACTTCTTTGGTGGTTCAAGCAGTAAAGAATCTGCCTGCCAATGCAGGAGACACAGGTTCAATCCCTGGGTCAGGAAGATCCCCTGGAGAAGGGAATGGCTACCCACTCCAGTATTCTTGCCTGAAGAATTCCATGGACAGAGCAGCCTGGTGGGCTACAGTCCATGAGGCTCACAGAGAATCGGACATGACTGAGTGACTAATATACTAACCCATAGGTACAGATCCTACTATCGTAGCTTTGTATGTGGACAGATATGAGAGATGTTAAGAGTCAAGCCAACAAGTTTCAGTCAGAGAATGGCTGTGGGCGGGAGGAAGGATTTGGAGAACGGTCAGATGACACCCTAGTTTCTATCAAGATTGACATGTAGGAGAGCAGTCCCAAGATGGCAGAGGAATAGGATGGGGAGACCACTTTCTCCCCTACAAACTCATCAAAAGATCATCTGAATGCTGAGCAACTTCCACAAAACAACTTCTGAACACTGGTGGAGGACACCAGGCACCCAGAAAGGCAGCGCATTCTCTTTGAAAGGAGGTAGGGCAAAATATAAAGACAAAAAGAGAGACGAAAGAGTTAGGGATGGCGACCCATCCTGGGGAGGGAGTCGTGAAGTAGGAGAAATTTCCACATAGTAGGAAACCCTCTCACAGCCGGGTCTGTGGGGAGTTTGGGGATCTCAGAGAGCAACATAACCTGGAGGAAAAAAAAAAAAACCCATAGAATATGCACTTAACCAAAACTGCCAGTGGAGAAGTAGCCCAGACACTAGAGTCTGCAACCAGCAAGCAGGGGCTGGGCAGAGAGGTGCAGGCATCATCATTGGTGCTTAGGGCAAGGACCGGGCCTGAATGACCTGAAGACAATCTGAGGGAGCTAACATGAGACAGCAGCCCAAACTGTGGGATAGCCAGAGAGAGAGAAAAAAGGGAGAACTTCCCCATGAAAGGCTCTAACCTAACACACAGCCTGGCCCATTCACAGAACAAAGGATTGGGCAAATACCAAAGGAGAGCTAGCCAAGCTGCACACAGGTTCTTCCCCCCACCTCAGAGGCAGAGAGGCCAGAGCTGGAAGGCAAGGGGCTGCTGTAATCTTGGCCCCAGAGATGGCATCTTCCACCAAATTGTGAGCAGGCTCCCAGGTGCTAACCACGTCTTCCTGATGCAGGAAGGTTGCTAACCACATCTTCCTGAGATACCCAGTGGCTGGATGTGGGAGGTGATTAAGACTCACCGCCCATTCCGGACAGTGCGTTTGCCAAGAACCTGGTCACCTGAGCTGCTCAGACCTAGGAAAGGCACAAAACGTACACCCAGCCTGGTCTGTGCCCTTGCAGAGTACCCGAGAACCTGAACAGCTTAGACCTGGGAAGTGCACGAAATGCAGGGTCCGCTTCAGGCAGTGCTTTTGCAGAGCACCCTGGAGCCTGAGCAGTGTAGACCCGGGAAGCACACACCGCCTTGTGGTCCATACACTGTGAGCACTCCACACACACAGCAGCGATATTTGTTTGTAGTGTTCCTCCCTCCCCACAACACAACTGAACAAGTGAACCTAAATGAGTGACCACTTTTGCCCCCTTGTGTCAGGGAGGAAATTGGAAACTGGACAGTCTTGCAAACAGAGGAAGCCAAAATAAACAAAGAAGAGGGAACCACTCTGGAGGTGACAGGTGCAATGGATTAAAACCCTGGGGTTAATGTTGACTATGCATTGGAAAGGGCCTGTGACCTTGAGAACAAGTACAAGCTGAAACAAGGAACTATCTGAAACTGAACTGACCCCACACTGCCTAAAACAGCTCCAGAGAAAGTCCTAGCTATATTTTTAATATTATCACTTTTTAATTTTTTAAAAAAGATCAAGTTCTTTATTACTCCTTTAATTTTCATTTTTATAATCTATTACCTTGTAAAAAAAAGACCCTATTTTTAAAGCAAATTTCATGTATATATATATATTTTTTTAAATTTTTGTGATTGATCTTATTTTGTATTTTTGAGAGTCTAACCTCTATTCTAGATTTTTTATCTTTGCCTTTTGGTATTTGTTATCAATTTTGTGCCTTTAAGAATCTAATCTTCAGTATCCATTTTCACTTAGGGAAATGATTACTGCCTTGATTGCTCTCTCTCCCTTTTCTCCCACAGGTCACTTCTATCTCCTTCCTCCCCCTTCTCTTCTTTACTTAACTCTGAATCTCTCTGGGTATTCTGGACTGTGGAGAACACTTAGGGAACTGTTTACTGGCTACGTTGCTCTCTCCCCTTTTGACTCCCCCTCTTCTCCTCCTGGTCACCTCTATCTCCCTCCTCTCTCTTCTCCTCTCCTATGTAACTCTGTGAATCTCTCTGGGCGTCCCTCACTGTGGAGAATTGCTTCACCGTAAACCTAGATGTTTCCTCATCTGTCCTGTATGGATGGAGAAGTCTTGAGGCTACTGTAAGAGAAAGACTGAAAGCCAGAGGCAAGAGGCTTAACTCCAAAACTTGAGAACATCAGAGAACTCCTGATTTCAGGGAACATTAATAGACAAGAGCTCACCCAAAAGTCTCCACACCTACACTGAAACAAAGCTCCACCCAAGCTCCACTGAAACCAAGAGCTAACAAGTTCCAGTGCAAGACATCCCATGCTAATTCTCCAGCAAAGCAGGAACACAGCCCTGAGCATTAAAAGACAGGTTGCCCAAGCCATGCCAAAAACATAGACACCCCAAAATGCACTGCTGGACACTTCACTGCACTCCAGAGAGAAGTGATCAAACTCCATCCACCAGAACACAGCTGTAAGCTCCCCCAACCAGGAAACCTTGACAGGCCACTAGTCCAACCTCACCCACAAGGAGCAGCCTTCACAATAAAGAGGAACCATGAACTTCCTGCCTACATAAAGGGCACCCCAGACACAGCAATATAAATAAAATGAAAAGGCATAGAAATATTAGCAGGTAAAGAAACATGATAAATACTCATCAAACCAAACAAAAGAGGAGGGGATAGGGAGTCTACCTGAAAAAGAATTGAGAATAATGATGGTAAACATGATGCAAAGTCTTGAAAACAAAATGAATAAATAGACTGAAGATAAATATACTGGAGACAAGGATTGATTGGGTCGTTTATTTTTCTGGAGTTGAGCTGCATAAGTTGCCTGTATATTTTTGAGATTAGTTGTTTGTCAGTTGCTTCATTTGCTATTATTTTCTCCCATTCAGAAGGCTGTCTTTTCACCCTGCTTATATTTTCCTTTGTTGTGCAGAAGCTTTTAATTTTAATTAGATCCCATTTGTTTATTTTTGCTTTTATTTCCAGAATTCTGGGAGGTGGATCATAGAGGATCCTGCTGTGATTTATGTCTGAGAGTGTTTTGCCTATGTTCTCCTCTAGGAGTTTTATAGTTTCTGGTCTTACATTTAGATCTTTAATCCATTTTGAGTTTATTTTTGTGTGCGGTGTTAGAAAGTGATCTACTTTCATTCTTTTACAAGTGGTTGACCAGTTTTCCCAGCACCACTTGTTAAAGAGATTGTCTTTACTCCATTGTATATTCTTGCCTCCTTTGTCAAAGATAAGTTGTCCATATGTGTGTGGATTTATCTCTGGGCTTTCTATTTTGTTCCATTGATCTATAGGTCTGTCTTTGTGCCAGTACCATACTGTCTTGATGACTGTGGCTTTGTAGTAGAGCCTGAAGTCAGGCAAGTTGATTCCTCCATTTCCATTCTTCTTTCTCAAGATTGCTTTGGCAATTCGAGTTTTTTTGTATTTCCATACAAATCTTGAAATTATTTGTCCTAGTTCTGTGAAAAATATGGCTGGTAGCTTGATAGGGATTGCATTGAATTTGTAAATTGCTTTGGGTAGTATACTCATTTTCACTATATTAATTCTTCCGGCATACACACCGAGGAAACCAGAATTGAAAGAGACACATGTACCCCAATGTTCATCGCAGCACTGTTTATAATAGCCAGGACATGGAAACAACCTAGATGTCCATCAGCAGATGAATGGATAAGAAAGCTGTGGTACATATACACAATGGAGTATTACTCAGTCATTAAAAAGAACTCATTTGAATCAGTTCTGATGAGATGGATGAAACTGGAGCCGATTATACAGAGTGAAGTAAGCCAGAAAGAAAAACACCAATACAGTATACTAACACATATATATGGAATTTAGAAAGATGGCAATGATGACCCTGTATGCAAGACAGCAAAAAAGACACAGATGTGTAGAACGGACTTTTGGACTCAGAGGGAGAGGGAGAGGGTGGGATGATTTGGGAGAATGGCATTCTAACATGTGTACTATCATGTAAGAATCGAATCGCCAGTCTATGTCTGACGCAGGATACAGCATGCTTGGGGCTGGTGCATGGGGATGACCCAGAGAAATGTTATGAGGAGGGAGGTGGGAGGGGGGTTCATGTTTGGAAATGCATGTAAGAATTAAATATTTTAAAATTTTAAAAATTTAAAAAAAAATATATATATACTGGAGACAAGGATTGAGAATATGCAAGAAATGTTTAACAAGGAACCTAGAAGAAATAAAAATGAGTCAGTCAATAATGAATAATGCAATAACTGAGATCAAAAGTGCTCTGAAAGGAGCCAACAGTAGAGTAACTGAGGCATACGAGAGGATAAGTGAGGTGGAAGATAGAATGGTGGAAATAAAAGAAGCAGAGAGGAAAAAAGAATTAAAAGAAATGAGGACAATCTCAGAGACCTCTGGGACAATGTTAAACACCCCAACATTCGAATCATAGGTATCCCAGAAGAAGATGACAAAAAGAAAGGGCATGAGAATATACTTGAGGAGATAATAGTTGAAAACTTCCCTAAAATGGGGAAGGAAATAGCCACCTAAGTCCAAGAAACCCAGAGAGTCCCAAACAGGATAAATCCAAGGTGAAAATCCCCAAGACACATATTAATCAAACTAATGAAGATCAAACACAAAGAGCAAATATTAAAATCAGCAAAGGAAAAGCAACAAATATGACACAAAAGATTCCCATAAGGATAACAGCTGATCTTTCAATAGAAACTCTTCAGGCCAGAATGGAATGCCAGGAGATACTTAAATTGATGAAAGAGAAAAGCCTATAACCCAGATTACTATAAACAGCAAGGATCTCATTCAGATATGAAGGAGAAATCAAAAGCTTTACAGACAAGCAAAAATTTAGCACTACCAAACCAGTTCTTCAACAAATGCTAAAGGATCTCTAGACAGGAAACACAGAAAATGTTTATAAACTCGAACCAAAAATCAATGAAGCAAATGGCAACAGGATCATATGTATCAATAATAACCTTAAATGTGAATGGGTTGAATGTCCCAACCGAAAGACAAAGACTGGATTAATGGATACAAAAACAAGACCCCTATATATGCTGTCTACAAGAGACCCACCTCAAACCAAGGGACACATACAGACTGAAAATGAAGGGCTGGAAAAAGATATTTCATGCAAATGCAGATCAAAAGAAAGCAAGAGTAGTGATACTCATATCAGATAAAATAGACTTTGAAATATAGACCATGCAAAGAGACAAAGATGGACACTACATAATGATCAAAGGATCAATCCAAGAAGATATAACAATTATATATATATATATATATATATATATATATATATATATATGCACCCAACATAGGAGCACTGCAATATGTAAGGCAAATGCTAATAAGTATGAAAGGGGAAATTAACAGTAACACAATAATAGTTGGAGACTTTAATACCCCACTCACATCTGTGGATAGATCAACCAAACAGAAAATTAGTATGAAAAACACAAGCTTTAAATAATGCAATGGACCAGTTAGACCTAACTGATAGCTATAGGACATTTCACCCCAAAACAATGAATTTCACCTTTTTTCACAAGTGCACATGGAACGTTCTCCAGGATAGATCACATCCTGGGCCATAAATCCAGCCTTGGTAAATTTAAAAAAAATTGAAATCATTTCAAGCATCTTTTCTGATCACAATGTGGTAAGATTAGATGTCAACTACAGGCAAAAAACTATTTAAAATACAAACATATGAAGGCTAAATGACATGCTTCTGAATAACCTACACATCACAGAAAAAGTAAAAAAGGAAATAAAAATATACATGGAAAAAATGAAAATGAAAACACTATAACCCAAAGGCTGTGGGATTCAGTAAAAGCAGTGTTAAGAGGAAGGTTCATAGCAGTACAAGCTCACCTCAATAAACAAGAGAAAAATCAAATAAATAACCTAACTTTATACCTAAAACAACTAGAAAAAGAAGAAATGAAGAACCCTAAAGTTAGTAGAAGGAAAGAAATCATAAAAATCAGAGCAGAAATAAATGAAAAAGAAACAAAGGAGATTATAGCAAAAATTAAAAAAAACTAAAAGCTGATTCTTTAAGATAAATAAAAGAGACAAACCATTAGCCAGACTCATCAAGAAAAATAGGGAGAACATCAAATCAACAAAATTAGAAGTGAAAATGGAGAGATCACAACAGACAACACAGAAATACAAAGGATCATAAGAGACTACTATCAGCAACTATATGCCAATAAAATGGACAACTTGGAAGAAATGGATGAATTCTTAAAAAAGCATAGCCTTCCAAAACTGAACCAGGAAGAAATAGAAAATCTTAACAGACCCATGACTAGCACAGAAATTGAAACTGTAATAAAAAAAAGTCTTTCAACAAACAAAAGCTCAGGCTTCACAGTTGAATTATACCAAAACTTCAGAGAAGAGCTAACACCTATCCTACTCAAACTCTTCCAGAAAATTGCAGAGGAAGATAAACTTCCATCTCATTCTATGAGGTCACCATCACCCTAATACCTAAGCGAGACAAAAATGCCACAAAAAAAGAAAATTATAGGCCAATATCACTGATGAACATAGATGCAAAAATCCTCAACAAAATTCTAGCAAACAGAATCCAACAGCATATTAAAAATATCATACATCATGACCAAGTGGGCTTTATCCCAGGGATGCAAGGATTCTTCAATATTCACAAATCAATCAATGAGATATACCACATTAACAACTTGAAAGATAAACGCCATATGATTATCTTAATAGATGCAGAGAAAGCCTTTGACAAATTCAATACCCATTTATGATAAAAACTCTCCAGAAAGCAGGCACAGAAGGAACATATCTCAACATAATAAAAGCCATATATGACTAACCCACAGCAAACATTATCCTCAATAGTGAAAAATCGAAAGCATTTCCCCTAAAGTCAGGAACAAGACAAGGGTGTCCACTCTCAGCACTACTATTCAACATAGTTTTGGAAGTTTTAGCCACAGCAATCAGAGAAGAAAAAAAAAAAAAAAAGGAATCCAGATTGGAAAAGAAGTAAAACTTACACTGTTTGCAGATGACATGATCCTCTATATAGAAAACCCTAAAGATACCAACAGAAAATTACCAGAGCTAATCAATGAATATAGTAAAGTTGCAGGATATAAAATCAACACACAGAAATCCCTTGCATTCCTATACACTAACAATGAAAAGACAGAAATTAAGGAAACAATCCCATTCACCATTGCAAAAAAAAGAATAAAATACTTAGGACTATATCTACCTAAAGAAACAAAAGACCTATATATAGAAAACTATAAAACACTGGTGAAATAGAACTGCCCTATGACCCAACAATACCACTTCTGGGCATACACACTGAGGAAACCAGAATTGAAAGAGACACGTGTACCCCAATGTTCATCACAGCACTGTTTACAGTAGCCAGGACATGGAAGCAACCTAGATGTCCATCAGCAGATGAATGGATAAGAAGGCTGTAGTACATATACACAATGGAATATTACTCAGCCAGTAAAAAGAATGCATTAGAATCAGTTCTAATGAGATGGCTGAAACTGGAGTGTATTATACAGAGTGAAGTAAGTCAGAAAGAAGAACAACAATGCAATATACTAATGCATATATATGGAATTTAGAAAGATGGTAATGATGACCCTATATGCTAGACAGCAAAAGAAACCACAGATATACAGAATAGTCTTTTGGACTCTGTGGGTGAAGGCGAGGGTGGGATGATTTGAGAGAATAGCATTGAAACATGTATATTATCATATGTGAAACAGATTGCCAGTCCAGGTTTGATGCATGAGACAAGTTTCTCAGGACTGGTGAACTGGGATGACCCTGAGGGATGGGATGGGGCTGGAGGTGGGAAGGGGGTTCAGGATGGGGAACACATGTACATTCATGGCTGATTCATGTCAACGTATGGCAAAAACCACCACAATATTGTAAAGTAATTAGCCTTCAATTAAAATAAATAAATTACTTTAAAAAATGCTGATGAAAGAAATCAAAGATGACACAAATAAATGGAGAAATATACCATGTTCATGGATCAGAAGAATCAATACAGTGAAAATGAGTATACTACCCAAAGCAATATATAGATTTATTACAATCCCTGTCAAGCTACCAATGATATTTTTCACAGAACTAGAACAAATAATTTCATAATTTGTATGGAAATACAAAAAAAGTCTCAAATAGCCAAAGCAATCTTAAGAAAGAAGAATGGAACTGGAGGAATCAACCTGCTTGACTTCAGACTGTACTACAAAGCTACAGTCATCAAGACAGTATGGTACTGGCACAAAGACAGAAATATAGATCAATGGAACAAAATAGAAAGCCCAGAAATAAATCCACACACCTATGGACACTTTATCTTTGATAAAGGAGGGAAAAATATACAATGGAGAAAAGACAATCTCTTCAACAAGTGGTGCTGGGAAAACTGGTCAACCATCTGTAAAAGAATGAAACTCAAACACTGCCTAACACCATACACAAAAATAAACTCAAAATGGATTAAAGATCTAAATGTAAGACCAGAAACTATAAAACTCCTAGAGGAAAACATAGGCAAAACACTCTCTGACATAAATCATAGCAAGATCCTCTGTGACTCACTTGTCAAAGTAATGGAAATAAAAGCAAAAATAAACAAATGGGATCTAATTAAACTTAAAAACTTTTGCACAATGAAGGAAACTATAAGCAAGGTGAAAAGACAGCCTTCAGAATGGGAGAAAATAATAGCAAATGAAGTAACTGACAAATAATTAAACTCAAAAATATACAAGCAGCTCAAGTGGCTCAATTCTAGAAAAATAAACCACTCAATCAAAAGATGGGCCAAAGAACTAAACAGACATTTTTCCAAAGAAGACATACAGATGGCTAACAAACACATGAAAAGATGCTCAGCATCACTCATTATCAGAGAAATGCAAATCAAAACCACAATGAGGTACAATGTCACGCCAGTCAGAATGGCTGCTATCCAAAAATCTACAAGCAATAAATGCTGGAGAGGGTGTGGAGAAAAGGGAACCCTCTTACACTGTTGGTGGGAATGCAAAATAATACAGCGCTATGGAAAACAGAGTGGAGACTCCTTTAAAAACTGGAAATCAAACTGACATATGAAAGCAATCCCACTGAAACCAGAATTGAAAGAGACACGTGTACCCCAATGTTCATCGCAGCACTGTTTACAATAGCCAGGACATGGAAACAACCTAGATGTCCATCAGCAGATGAATGGATAAGAAAGCTGTGGTACATATACACAATGGAGTATTACTCAGCTATAAAAAAGAACGCATTTGAATCAGTAACTGGAGCCTATTATACAGAGTGAAGTAAGCCAGAAAAAAAACACCAATACAGTATATGAACACATATATATGGGATTTAGAAAGATGGTACTGATGACCCTGTATGTGAGACAGCAAAAGAGACACAGAGATAAAGAACAGACCTCTGGATTCTGTGGGAGAAGGTGAGGGTGGGATGATTTGAGAGAATAGCACTGAAACATGTATATTACCATATATGAAATAGATGGCCAGCCCAAGTTTGATGCATGAAACAGGCCACTCAAAGCAGGTGCTCTGGGACAACCCAGAGGGATGGGATGGGGAGGAAGGTGGGAGGGGGGTTTGAGACTTGAGGACACATGTACACCCGTGACTGATTCATGTCAGTGTATGGCAAAACCACTACAATATTGTAAAGTAATTAGCCTGCAATTAAAATAATAAATTAATAATAAAAAAGATCAACATGTACTGCTATAGAGAATACAGGAGCATAAAGACTTGGAAAGAGAAGGACAAGTTCCACTTTGGTGAAGCTGTATGTTGTCTGTGGAGATCCAGGTTGAGATGAACAGCAGGCAGTCAGGAAAAAGAACTGAAGACACACATCTGGGAATTCTTAGGTAGTTAGTAGGTAAATCTTTAGGAATGAATGAGATTATTCAAGGTGAGATTATAGTGTGAGTGGGGAAGTGAGATGTGGACTAGGTGATTAAGGAAGAAGGTGGGATGGGAAGAGATTCCCTACATAATCCCAGTTACATTTCCCCCATCATTTTGGTCCCTAGACCACAAAGATCATGGCACAACTTGATAAAAACTTTATAAACCGAAAAGTTGTGTTTGCAGTTCAGGGTCTTAGGCCACTCCAAGGTCCAATGAAATGTTGAATCTTACAAAGAGCCAGGTGACTCATGCTCACAATTACAACAGGGGATGTTCTCTAACCTCTTCATATGTGATTGCATATAATACTCAGCTCAGTTCAGTTCATTTCAGTCGCTCAGTCATATCTGACTCTTTGTGACCACATGGACTGCAGCACACGAGGCCTCCCTGTCCATCACCAACTCCTGGAGTTTACTCAAACTCATGTCTATTGAGTTGGTGATGCCATCCAATCATCTCATCCTCTGTCATCCCTTTTCCTCCAGCCTTCAATCTTTGCTAGCATCAGGGTATTTTCCAGTGAGTCAGCTTTTTGCATCAGGTGGCCAAAGTTTTGGAGTTTCAGCTTCAACATCAGTCCTTCCCATAAACACCCAGGACTGATCTCCTTCGGAATGGACTGGTTGGATCTCCTTGCAGTCCAAGGGACTCTCAAGAGTCTTCTCCAACACCACAGTTCAAAAGCATCAATTCTTCAGCACTCAGCTTTCTTTATAGTCCAGCTCTCATATCCTTACATGACTACTGAGAAAACCATAGCTTTTACTTGATGGACCTTTATTGGCAAAGTAATGTCTCTGCTTTTTAATATGCTGTCTAGATTGGTCATAACTTTTCTTCCAAGGAGCAAGTGTCTTTTAATTTCATGGCTGCAATCACCATCTGCAGTGATTTTGGAGCCCCCCAAAATAAAGTCAATCACTGTTTTCATTGTTTTCCCATCTATTTGCCATGAAATGATGGGACCAGATGCTATGATCTTAGTTTTCTGAATGTTGAGTTTTAAGCCAACATTTTCACTCTCCTCTTTCACTTTCGTCAAGAGGCTCTTTAGTTCTTCTTCGCTTTCTGCCATAAGGGTGGTGTCATCTTCATATCTGAGGTTATTGATATTTCTCCTGGCAATCTTGATTCCAGCTTGTGTTTCATCCAGCCCAGCATTTCTCATGATGTATTCTTCATATAAGTTAAATAAGCATGATGACAATATACAGCTTGATGTACCCCTTTTCCTATTTGGAACCAGTCTATTGTTCCATGTCCAGTTCTAACTGTTGCTTCCCTACCTGCATAGAGATTTCCCAAGAGGCAGATCAGGTGGTCTGGTATTTCCATCTCTTTCAGAATTTTCCACAGTTTATTGTGATCTACACAGTCAAAGGTTTGGCATAGTCAATGAAGCAGAAATAGATGTTTTTCTGGAACTCTCTTGCTTTTTTGATGATCCAACAGAAGCTGGCAATTTGATCCCTGGTTCCTCTGCTTTTTCTAAATCCGGCTTGAACATTTGGAATTTCATGGTTCACATACTGTTGGACCATATAATATTAGTACCGTTATAATTTGGGCTTCCCTAATAGCTCAGTTGGTAAAGAATCCGCCTGCAATGCAGGAGACCTTGGTTCAATTCCTGGGTCGGGAAGATCCCCTGGAGAAGGGATAGGCTACCCTCTCCAGTACTCTTTGGCTTACCTTGTGGCTCAGCTGGTAAAGAATCTGCTTGCAAGGCAGGAGACCTGGGTTCGATCCCTGGGTTGGGAATATCTCCTGGAGAAGAGAATGGCTATCCACTCCAGTACTCTAGCCTGGAGAATTCCATGGACTATGTACAGTCGACGGGGTCAGACACAACTGAGTGACTTTCAGCAGCTTTCAGTAATAATTCAGTATTTAGAAAAGAGAAAAGTTAGTAATATTAAAACAGGACTTTGAGATTTAGCATATTTCTTGTTATCAAAGACTTCTTAAATAATTTAGAAAAACATTTGCAGCAGGAGTATCTCTGCATGTTGTTTAGGTATAGCAATACTTGCCCATCAGAAATTTTTTTTCCAAATTCATATGTAAACAAACCCATCAGAACTGATTCAAATGAATTCTTTTTAACGGCTGAGTAATACTCCATTGTGTATATGTACCACAGCTTTCTTATCCATTCATCTGCTGATGGACATCTAGGTTGTTTCCATGTCCTGGCTATTGTAAACAGTGCTGCGATGAACATTGGGGTACATGTGTTGAATCAGTTCTGATGAGATGGATGAAACTGGAGCCAATTATACAGAGTGAAGTAAGCCAGAAAGAAAAACACCAATACAGTATACTAACACATATATATGGAATTTAGGAAGATGGCAATGACGACCCTGTATGCAAGACAGGAAAAAAGACACAGATGTGTATACCAGACTTTTGGACTCAGAGGGAGAGGGAGAGGGTGGGATGATTTGGGAGAATGGGAATTATAACATGTATACTGTCATGTAAGAATTGAATCACCAGTCCATGTCTGACATAGGGTGCAGCTTGCTTGGGGCTGGTGCATGGGGATGACCCAGAGAGATGTTGTGGGGAGGGAGGTGGGAGGGGGGTTCATGTTTGGGAACGCATGTAAGAATTAAAGATTTTAAAATTTAAAAAAAATAAAAAATAAAAAAAAATAAAAAAAAAAAACAAACCCATCATACATTTTACAGCAAGAGAGAAGTAAGTGTGGACATATTATTGAAAAGATTTTCTGTTTTCTTTACCTAGAAGAAAGAAATATCTTCTTAGTCACAGGAAGAGAGAGAATGGTGAATGCAAGATTATAATGTATAGATGAAGTGACATCATCTTGTGATACATGAAGGTGAATCAAGAATCCCACAAGTCAAGTGTGTGGTAACTTGAATCTTGCATGCTCTCTGTGATGGTTGACATGTGATTCCCTGCAGGCACTGAGAATTTTACATGCTCTTGCAGACTCTTTCAAACACTGCAGAAGAATTTCCTTACCAGCACAAAAGGACCTTTTAGCTTTCTGGAGTACTATATTTCACTCAGTGTTGATCAATAGAAATGGTACCATTTTCCACCTCTGGGATGTGAAGGCTGGTTTCAGTGGTCTAGGGCACTGGATAGGAGCCTACATTTTTCCACGATGGGTCAATGAACAGGCGGGAGAGAGAGAAAGAGGCCGGCTGCCTCTTAGCTAGAGCAGTTAAATCAGTCTTGGCAAATTGAGTAACATGCCTCAACCAGGCTGCTCTTATCTTTATGTGGTCAATTAGAGGAAGATCTTGTGAGAAAAGAAAAGCAAAAAAAATTAAAAAAACGAATGATGTCATTTCTTTTATAGCCTCGTTGGTATGATTCATATGAATATTTGTTACTACACATTGGATGTATTGACCAGTCAATTCTAAAGGAAATCAGTCCTGAGTGTTCATTGGAAGGACTGGTGCTGAAGCTGAAACTCCACCTGGAGTTGGCCACCTGATGCGAACAGTTGACTTATTTGAAAAGACCCTGTTGCTGGGAAAGATCGAAGGTGGGAGGAGAAGGGGATGACAGAGGATGAGATGGTTGGGTGGCATCACTGACGTGATAGACGAGTTTGAGTAGGCTCTAGGAGTTGGTGATGAAATGGGAAGCCTGGCATGCTGCAGTCCATGGGGTTACAAAGAGGCAGACATAACTGAGTGACTGAACTGAACTGAACAGGATGTACATGTATTATCAGACTGTGTTTCAATGTAGAGGCACCTTTCTGAAGAAAGAATAGTTAAATATGAACTATGCATTTGTCTTAAGGAGGTATGATGTATTCAGAGCTCATATAAATTTGGAACATAGGCATATGCCAAATTGTTTTCAAATGTGTTATTTTCTGCTATATACCCATAATTGTTTAATTTTGGCAGTAACTATTTTTGTCTTAAAGTGAAAATATGCTTTCAATTCAAGAAAAAATTATATGCAGTAACTTCCAGTTAATTTTATAAGAAATAAGCATTAGCATTAGGTAATTTTAGAAGTAATTTTCTTAATTTTTTTAACTTGAACTGTAAAAATTGGAGACATATTTTCATCTTTATTACACTGTATACTTGTTAATTTTTGTAAAAACAAAGATTTTCCATGTCACATTTTCAGATGTCCTAGGAAAAGAAATGCTTAAAAAGTATTTTAAAGCTTTGATAAATATGTAGCAAGTTATATTTTACATCTTTTTAAAAGATCTATTTTGCTGATGAATAAATTGAAAGGAGAAATTTAGATGACATTTCAAGGTCAAACTAGAACTAAGAAGAAAACTGGGACTTGATTTTGAGTTCTCTTTAACCCTGACCTTTCGTACTCTTGGCCTGTTTGTGATCTCCACTTAAATGCCCGACATCTCTATTGTTCAGTTGCTAAGCCATGTCCAACTCTTTGTGACCGTGTGGACTGCAGCACTCCAGGCTTCCCTGTCCTTCACTATCTTCCAAAGCTTGCTCAAACTCATATCCATTGAGTCACTGATGCCATCCAACCATCTTTTCCTCTGTCATCCCCTTCTCCTCCAGTCTTTCCCAGCATCAGGATCTTTTCTGATGAGTCAGTTCTTCACATCAGGTGGCCAAATTATTGGAGCTTCAGCTTCAGCATCAGTCCTTCCAATGAATATTCAGGATTGATTTCCTTTAGGATTGACTGGTCTATATCAATATGTTATAAGGAGAGCCCATCATTATTTTCTCCCACACCTACTCATTCTCAACTCTTCTCTAGCTTAGACTGCAGCATCAACAGCCATGCATGCAACTGCTTTAGCCAAAACTTGGGTTCATCTTTTATTCTTCTTTCCTTGATCTATCCTTCAGTAAATCTTGTTGGTTGTACCTCTAAATATTTTATATATATAAAACATCACTATTCCATTATAGCCAACCTGGTCTGAGGTACCAACACCTCCCACTGGCATTCATAGTAGTAACCTCCAAGTGTCTGGTGCATGGTAAGTAAAATCACTTGTTATCTCAATGTTATTTTTGCCCTTCTGCAATCTATTTTCTACTTGATGGCCAAGTAATATTTACTGAAACAAATTAACTCAGAGTCAGTCACTGACCTATTTAAAAACCTCTGCTTTGAGAAGAAAATGCAAGCTTCTTGACCTGGCCCCTACAACCTGCATGATCTGTCCCCTGTTTTTCCTCTCTGGTCCCACCTCCTCCCTCTCATCCTTTCAGTGGTGCAAGTACTTTCTGACTTGTTCATCACTTTATCTACAGCAGAATCCTGAGCACAAGAGTAGGCCCTCAATACTTTAGTTAAATGCACAAACAAATATTATTATATATTTTCCTGAGCCTGAAAAGAAGTCCTCCTTTGGCTTTGGTGCTGAGCAAAATGAAAGTTGAGGGCAGTCAAGACCTGCTTTGCCACCTGTACTGGGTCTCTTTCTTGACCACTTCTGCAGGATTAGCTCTGCCTGAGCTCTGAGGCCCATCCTGAGTTAAGACAGGAGTGATTATCAAAAGCATCTGTTTCACCAGTAGGTGATTCCATTTGACAGTTTCTTAATGCCTGATTTTATGAATTTCTGCCTTATTTCTGGGCTCAACTTCATACCTTGATCCTCGTTTCAGCAATTCAATTTCTGCCTATTTCTTTCTCTTTTTTTAATATAACAATGACAAGGGGTTCCCTGGTGGCTCAAATAGTAAAGAGTCTTGTCTGCAATGTGGGAGACCTTGGTTTGATCTCTGGGTCAAGAAGATCCCCTGGAGAAGGAAATGGCAACCCACTCCAGTGTTCTTGCATGTTAAATCCCATGGATGGAGGAACCTGGCAGGCTACAGTCCATGGGTTCGCAAAGGGTTGGACATGACTGAGCAACTTCATTTTCACTTTCATAACAACAACAAAGCCTTTTTAATTTTTTTTAAGAATTAATTAATATATTTTTGGCTGTACTGGAGCCTCTTCATTGCAGCCTGTGTCTTTCTCTAGTTGTGGTGCAAGGGTTTCTTGTGGGGTATGGGCTTCTCTTGTTACAGAGCACAGGCTCTAGAGCACACCGGCTTTGTAGCTGCAGTGCTTGAGCTTAGTTACCCCACAGCATGTGGGATCTTAGTTCCTAGACCAGAGATCAAACATCCCCTGCATTGGAAGGCAGATTGTTAACTGTTGGACCACCAGGGAAGTCCCTGCCTATTTATCTTCTGCCTCAGCATTTGCGCTTTAATCCCTTCCTCCTGGTGTAGGAATCACCTGTATGTTCATTTTCCTTCAGTTGCCTTATATCCTGTGTTTTACTATGGAGGACATTACCATAGATCTCTTCTCAAGCTAATTTAGCATCTTAGTTGAGACCCAAGAGTACCAAAGCCATCCATAAGAGGATGAATGAACTGCCATAATGTTGGAAGTAAGCTTTTAGAAAACACCTAAAGCTATTTATGCATGAATCTTATGGAATTTCTCACAAGCAATTAAAAAACAATTACAACAAAATTCCCATGGTGCTCAGTATTCCCATAGATCCAAAAATACTTCTAGCTCCTTTAAAAAAGGAAAACCGGAGGCAAGAAAGATTTTAGAGGGGCTTTTAATGTTCTGGAAGGCCAATGCTAGTTACTGGCCAAGAGGGCAATGCTAATCGTAGTGCCCTTGGAAGGTTCAAGGAAAAGAGTCTGGTCCATGGTGGGTGCTCCAAAAATTAAGAGGGGTGAATGAATGAAATGCAGACTAAGAGCTGGTCCTGAAGACCCCTCTAAGTGGACTGAGAATGGAGACTGACAAAAGAATATACTTTAGGGGCAAAGAGCTAGACTTTGACTTTGCTTTGGAGCAGAGCAATGAAATATAAATATAGGTACTCAGACATAGTTATTTCTTAAAATAGCATATCCAATTAAAATGACTGAAATATTTCAAGTGAGGTCTTTTACTACTGCAGACTGAGCTGAAAATTTCCAGCATTTTTTTTTTTTTTAGTAAGGCCTTGCCCAGTTGCTTATGTGGTTTGGGGAATTTTCTGATAAAAGTCGAAATCTGGCGGCAGCACTTCAAAAGGAATCTGAATATAGTTTGTAAAATCACCTCTGATACTTAGAGTGGGTCATTTTACAAGATCGTTTGAGTATCAGTTTCCTTAAACATGTGATTTTAAAGATGATTGCATTGTTCTTTTTTTTTAACTTTTTATTTTATATTGAAGTATAGCCAATTTACAATGTGATAGGATTGCATCGTTCTAAAGAGTGAGTTTGCTTAGAATCTACTTGAAGTCCCATTTTTTTTAACGTTTAATATTATAACATCAATCAGATGGAGCTGAGATGATCTCAGGCAGTAATCTATAAACTTTCAAATATTAGAACTGAAGTTGTCTTTATCAGGCAATCCAGGTCCCACTTTTTCTAAAAGGATATTTATATGTTTAGGGAAAGACTACTATTGGAGATATAATTTATGCCTTTTAAAGGGAATAAACATTGCACTTACTTTGTTGGGAGTTATTGTTAAACTTTAATGTACAAACAAACCAAAACAGTAATTACCTTAGTGTTTTAAAATAGAAATAATGCTTTTGAGCATGCACGTAAATGCTATGGTAACTTGGAAAACACAAAGACATTCAATTACAATGCTATTATTGGGCATACATTTTATTATTAGGAGGAAATATAAGAAAACACAAAGTAAAGTAAGAGTGGAGCTTCGCTGATAGCTGAGTTGGAAAGTAAGAGTAAATTTTATGAAAAACTCATTTCACCTGTTAAGTGTTACATCCCACAATTGATGACATCCTCTCAGCTGAGAACCACTGGTCTAAGAACTAAGTTAGTGTTATAATTGTATCATGTCCCCTTAAAAGATGTTGAGATCCTAGCCTGCAGTATCTATAAATGGGACCTGACATAGAAACAGGGTTTTTGCAGATTAGGAAAATAGTAAGAGACTGTTAAGGTGGGCCTTAATCCAGTAGGACTCGTGCCCTTGAAAAAGGGGAAACGTAGACACAGAGACTGATACATACATAGGGAGAATACCCTCTGAAGACAGAGGCAGAAATCAGGGAGATACAGGCCAAGAACACCAGATACTGACAGGAAACCAGCAGAAGCTAGGAGAGAGGCATGGGACAGACGCTCCTTCGCAGTGTTCAGATGAGAACAACACTACTGACACGTGGGTGTGGGATGCCTAACCTCCAGGACCAGGAGACAATAAATCTCTATTGCTGAAGCCACCCAGCCTATGGTACTTTGTTATAGCAGCCCTAGCTAATTAATATAGCTAGTCGTATGGTTTCCTAGATGAATAATCTGTCTAGCTACATCTTTCTATCTATTAATTTACTATTTAACAGCAGTAGAACTATTCCTTCCCCCAATGTCTACCTGAAAGCAATGCTGATTCTCATCTATCCGCTGCGCCTTATCCTTTTATTACTCCTTTCCTCTCTGTTCTGTGCTCCAGGAAGAAACTCTATGAACAAAATCAGACGGTTGTTTTGCCCTTTGGCTTTCACTTGCTGCTACTGCTACTGCTGCTAAGTTGCGTCAGTCGTGTCCGACTCTGTGCCACCCCATAGACGGCAGCCCACCAGGCTCCCCCGTCCCTGGGATTCTCCAGGCAAGAACACTGGAGTGCGTTGCCATTTCCTTCTCCAGTGCATGAAAGTGAAAAGTGAAAGTGAAGTTGCTCAGTCATGTCCGACTCTTCGCGACCCCATGGACTGTAGCCTACTAGGCTCCTCTGTCCATGGGATTCTCCAGGCAAGAGTACTGGAGTGGGTTGCCATTGCCTTCTCCCAGGCTTTCACTTGGGTTCAGCTAATGGCAAGACAAGCAGCAACAAGAGGTCTAGAGGCAGAGAGGTAAGTGTTCTTTTCCCTGGTTCCTCCTCTGCCTTTTGGCTGAGTCCCCTTTTGGAAGGTCACTGTTCCTACCAGGTGTGACCTCACAGGTCACAACACGGCTCTCTCTGGGGCCACTTCTTCCCTCTGCCCCGCTTAGGCCCTGAGTACTGCCCTAAAGCCCATGGTTCTCCCACATCCTGTCCACATATGATTAAACCCTACTCAAATCATTCCACCTTCAGAGAGCCTTCTATTTCCTGCCAGAGCCAATTGGTTTAAAGTAAGGAGTATGACCTGGAGCCTAGTTTCCTAAATGCTCAAAACAAATGCCCTGAGGCTCTACGTTGGTCTGGTGTTCTAGAGCTTTTAATCCTAGAGTCACAAACTACATGCCCAGGAGGGCCAGAAAGGCCATGAGAATGAGTGGTGTGCGTTGGCCATGGAAGAACCTTGGGGACTTGGAGAACAAGATTATAGCTTACAGGGACAGCAGCTTCTTCACTCTAGCTGAATTTTCTCCAGTTGGGAATGGAGATCCAGTGTTGCCAAAATGAACTTTTACAGAAAAGAGAAATCAGAAATCAAGATTTTTTATGTGGACATTCTTCATGTTTCAGTCTTGGCAACTAGTTCAAAAAATGTTCAAACACAGCAGGCCAAGCAAAATACGTCCTCCGTCTAGACTTGTGACCTCTGTCTCAGCTCCATCTCAGATCCAGCAACTTCCTGGATCACGATAAACTACCTGGACTATATTACCTTGGACCTTCCAGAGGAATTACAATGCAATCATGTGTCTAAGTTTTTTTTTTAATTAATAAAGGGCAAAATAAAAGAAAGTATCTCTATCCTTTGTGTTATCTACTTTTGAAGACTTTATTATTTTTTTTACTAGATTATTTATTGTCCTTTCCTTAAAGATACATGAAATAAATTTTCCTCAAGAATTTAGCTCCAAGCATATCCCTGGTGGTCCAGTGGCTAAAACTACATGCTTCCAATGCAGGGGGCCCTGGGTTCAATCCCTGGTCAGGGAACTAGATCCCACATGCCACAACTAAGACACGGCACAGCCACATAAATATGTGTTTAAAAAAGAATTTAGCTCCAGAAAAAAGTCTGTGTTGCTCTTGAAAAGCACAAACGTCTTATATTACTGGTTAAAGGGGTAAGTAAAAGTGGCTTCTATGTCAGACATAATACTTGGTATTTTATTTATTAATAGGACAGGCTAGGCTCATGCTGTGGTCATAGACAGCTCCAAAATTTCAGTGGCTTAACACAGAAAATTTATATCTCACTCGTATAAAGTCAGAGAGTAGCTTTGACTCTCTGGAGGAGAGAGTAGCTCCTTGAGAGAGTAGCTGTTTTCCTCTCATCCAAGCTGCCTGGATCTGGTGGCTCCTCTCAATTAATGCATGTGCTGCATGGAAGAGGTGCAGGGCCTTGCATTACCTCACTCTGGAAGAGACATGTGTTATTTCTGGTCAAAACCAGTCTCATGCCCCTGCCAACTGTAAAGGGATTAAGAGGTATAATTTTCCACATTCTTAGGAAGGAGTGGAGATCAGGAATGGTGAGTACTAGCAGTATCCATCTTCAATATTATCTGGTGGCTCAGAGGTTAAAGCATCTGCCTGCAATGTAGGAGACCCAGGTTCAATCCCTGGGTTGGGAAGATCCCCTGGAGAAGGAAATGACAACCCACTCTGGTATTCTTTCCTGGAGAATCCCATGGACGGAGGAGCTTGGTGGGCTGCAGTCCATGGGGTCGCAAAGAGTCGGACACGACTGAGTGACTTCACTTTCTTCTTTCTTTATGAAAGCTATTACAGTACTCTTTTGCCTGTGACTACAGAAACTCAGAGCAGCTGATTGTACACTAAGTATTTCCTAGATATCCTTCAGATATTTTTCCTTTTTCCTTTTATTTTATCAGGTCATGTTCTTTCTTATTTTAGTAGGACCCTATTGTTTTTATTGTAAGTTGCCCCTTAATCATTTGGGGGAAACAAGGAAGAAGAATAGTAAATGAACTGGTTAATGGGAATAAACAGGAAAAGTTAAGTATACAGATATGTGCTTTACAGCAACATCTGATGCTGACTGACTCCAGCCACTTCAGACTAAGGAGATGCAGGGCATCAAGAAGTGTGAATAGTTAACAAGGTTAACCGTGGGAACAACCTAGTCCTACACCCTTCCATTACCTTCCCCCCCATGCCCTTCCCTTCTCTTGGTGTAACCCCATGTGGTTCATGTGTGCTCATGATGGCAGATTTGTCTTCTTGTGGGTCCCACTGGGTACAGCTGGGAAGTAAATGTCTAAGAGTGTGTTATTGCCTCCCTGCTTTCTTGCTTACCAGTCCAAGGGGTAGGTGTGCAAGAGAGTCCTTTCTCTGAAACTCCAGCTATATAGCAGTATCTTTAATACTATATAAAGATAATAAAGAACGATATTCCACTCTGATCTATGTCTTGGTATGTGTGTGTGTTAGTCATTCAGTCATGTCCGACTTATTTGTGACCCCATGAATTGTAGCTCACCAGGCTCCTCTGTCCATGGAATTCTCCAGGCAAGAATACTGGAGTTGGTAGCCATTCCCTTCTCCAGGGAATCTTCTCAACCCAGGGACTGAACCCAGGTCTCCTTTATTGCAGGCAGGCAGATTTGTTGTCAATAAATCAAATTCCTCAAGCTCTCCAAAGTAAGGGGATTAAAGAGAACCTGATTCTAATGAAGGGATAATATTTATAAAAAAAGTTGATGGAGGAAACAAACTTATCTTTCAGAGATAATCCTTTTAAGCATGAAGGAAAACCCACCTCAAATTTCTTAATCCGGAACCTTCTGTGGGGCTTCTAAACTCCTAGGGATAAAACAAGGTGTTCTCTTTCTGATACTGCAGCTGAGATTTTCATCTTGCTGGGGTCTGCAAAGCACTCTCAGGCTCAGCAGGAAAATATTGAAGTGGAATTTTTCCGTTCCTTCTGAGTTTTATCAGATTTTCATGCCACAGAGAACAGTGAGCATGCTGGAGAGTCAGGGATAAATGAATCCTTTGGTGAAGGAAAAGAGGGATCACCACCAGTACTAGTTTCTTTCTTTCTTTCTTTCTTTTTCTTGCCTTTTCTGCTGATAGCAAAAATAAATGGTTTGGTAACTGCTAAGTATTGTGATATAAGAAAAACATGCTGTTTGACTTGGATAAACAAATCTCTTTTTATCACCCATTGAGTTTATTGTTTAACCTTATTGTTTTAAGTTTTCATTTCTCTTAAGGAAAGAGTAGAAGCTACAGGAAACAACACTTTGGTGTTTGTATTAGTCTGCTTGGACTGTCAAAACAAAATGCTATAGATCGAGTGGCTTGAACAACAAGAATGTATTTCTTATAGCTCTGGGGACTGCAGATCCAAGATCAAGGTGCCAACAGGGTTAGTGTCTGGTTAGTGAGAGCTAGCTCCTTGGGTTACAAATAGCTGCCTTCTTGGTGTGTCCTCACATGGCCTTTCCTTGGTGAGTGGAGGTGAAGAGAGAGAGGGAGAGAGAAAGAGCTGTCTGGTGTCTCTACTTATAAGGGCACCAATCCTATCATGAGGACCCCACCCTCATCATCTCATCTAAACCTAGTTCCCTTCAAAAGGCCTATCTCCAAATACCATCACATGGGGGCTTAGGGCTTCAAGATATGAATTTGGGGAGGAACACAATTGTCCATTGCACTCTACCTCTGCATTCTCTTCCCAAAATTCATGTTCTTCTCACATGTAAAATGCACACATCTCATATCAACAGCCCTTAGAGTCCTAATTTATTTCAACATCAACTCTAAAGTCCAAAATCTCATCTAAATATCATTTAAATCATATATGAGTGAGTCTTGAGGTATGATTCATCCAAAGACAAAATTCCTCTTTAGTTGTGAACCTGTGAAACTGAACAAGTTATGTGCTTCTAAAATATAGCTGTGAGACAGGCATAGGATAGACATTCTCACTTCAAAAGGGAGAAATAAGAGAGAAGGAAGGGATGTCAGGTCCCGAGTCATCCAAAACCTAGCAAGACAAATTCCATTAGATCTTAAGGCTTGAGAATAACTCTCTGTGGTTCAGGGTCCTGCCTTCCAGTCCCACAAGACTGGCAGTGTCACCCTCAGGGCTCTGCAGGGTAGCCTTGCCGCTTACACTTCCTCATTTTCAGCAACATATTCCTCGCTTCCACCTGAGACTTCACTGGCCTTACCATCCGTATTTCTAGCATGTACCTCAAAAGTCTGCCAACCACTATTCATTACCTAATTGCCAGATTGCTTTCACATATTTAGAATTTGTTAAAGCAGTGCTCTTTTACGTAAAATAATTTCATTAGAACTTCCAAATAATGACCCCTGGGAATCTATAGTAATCAAGATCACTTTAGAAATCTCATTATTTTTTGTTCCCAGAACCTAGTGAACATTGCAAAAAATAAAATTAATAAAATTATTTCCAACCTGAAAAAATTATACAGAAATAAAGTATTTCTCTTCAAATAATAGGTTCTGCGCTTTTAGAATGGTATAAAATTAGGTCACTAAGTCTTTTGTTTGATTTCCCTATTGACTAGCATTTAAAAATCAAATTTATATGTGCACATAGTTGAACTAGTCTATCTGTCCTATAAAATTTACTAAGATAAAGCAAAGACTTCAGTTCCTCACTTAATTTGGGGGAAGCTGGTTACATTAATCTATGATAACAGTTGAAAAAAATAAGCCAGAGTGAATTACCTTCTGTTTTGCTTCTATTTTTTTCTAACATAGAGGCATTACGACAGAAAAGCATTTATAAAGCAACATAAAGAATATAATTTATTATAGGTTAAAATGTAAAGAGAACATAACAACTTCCTTGTGCTGTGCTGTGCTTAGTTGCTCTGTTGTGTCCAACTCTTTGCGAGCCCATGAACTGCAGCCAGCCAGGCTCCTCTGTCCATGGGGATTCTCCAGGCAAGAATACTGGAGTGGGTTGCCATGCCCTCCTCCAGGGGATCTTCCTGACCCAGGGATCGAACCCACATCTCTTATGTCTCCTGCATTGGCAGGTGTGTGCTTTAACACTAGTCCCACCTGGGAAGCTCCTTGATAAGTTTGGGAACATACTATAGCAGAGATAAGGCTAGGTTTCATGAAACCATTTGAAAACATCAGAATATCTTTGGAAGTAGTATGGAGAAATGTAGGCTGAATGATATTATGGTGCAGTGATCTTGTTGCTTGATTAGTCATATGTCCTTCCTCCCTACCCCTCCCCGCCAAAAGTTTACAACAGGAAGATGCCAACCATTAGTATAACCAAGGGAATCACAACTGTTGGGATTTTAGGCTTTGGGGCAACTAAAGAGACTCTTTTTGCAAGGATATTTTTTGGCATCTCCCGAAATAATATCAGGTTGGCAATTTCTTGGTTATGGTTCCTGAGGAGACTGTCTCTTGAGTAAATATTTTTAAAGTCACAAAATGAGCTTTGCAAAGAATGGGACAGGCAAAACAAAGGGCTGTTTTAAATTTAAGATTTAAATCTCTGTTCTTGGATGTGTGCCTAGTTCTATCAAAACAGTGATAGCCATCCAACAAATCCTGCACGAACTATCCTGTGATGAATCTCTACAGAAATGCTCATTTTCCAATTGAATTATTAGTAAATAATTGAAAAACTATTCTATTTGTTTTGTTAAAAAAACAAACCTTTTAAAAGTTAACTGTGCTTTATAACTTCAGAAACAACTCAGAAAACTTCTCATTTCCATCATAGGATAAATAGGAAGATGGTTTTGTTTTATTGTAACATTTTTATAAGTGGTGAATAAAATCCTATAAAATGCATGAGTTTACCAAGGTGATTGAATGAAAATACTGGTACAATTTCAAATTTTCTTCTTTTCTTTTGTAACTCTCATTGACCTTTTTTTTAATGGCAGTTTTCCTCAGAAAATTGCACATCTGTGGGACAGTAGTTTACAAAAATGTTTTTCATTGTAATATTATGTTAGATTTATGGAAATCTTGCAGCCAGGCTCCGACCATTTGAAAGCAAGGGAAAAGGCAATTTGATTCACTGTTTAGGGTGTCACTGTTTGCTTGTGCAGATTTAATAAATCCTACCATGTTGTGAGTTCAGCTTTATTTAGTTTTGTGCTCACCCATACTCTTGAGAATAAACCAAATCACTTTCTTTCTCTAGTGTTGTATTCGTTCTGTGCCTTGAATGGAAATTAAATGCAAATGTTTTCATTGCACTATCCCCTTGTTAATTTATCACATGTTTAAACACAGCAACATATTGGAAACCCTTATTATTTCGTAATCTTCGGAGTTTTTGCACAGTGATATTAAGAACAGAATAATGAGTCAAGATAAGCCGATGGGAAGCACATGTTTACAGGGCCGCTGGCAGCAGCCCCACAGCCATTAGTCCACGGTATCTGGTGAAACTGCTGGAGTCAGCTTGCACTCCAACTGCATGACAGAGCAAAAAGAAGGCAGGAAACTGTCTCCAGAGGCGACCAAAGCACCATGCTCAAACTTTAGTTATAGTCCCAGATAGTTTGTTCTCACCTTTAAAAATGTCCGTTCTGATAAAACTTGCTCTATAGTGGACTTTTAGTGAAAATTAATGATAATGATGATGATAATAATAAAATAAAAATACAGAGTACCAACTTCCAGGAAAGGAGAAAGTTAGAGTGTTTTGCAAAACATAGTACCAGAAGGTACCCAGTAAATATTTATGGATGTGATTGATGGTGAGTGAGGGCAATTAAGGGAATTAAGTTACTCCATTTTTGTTTTGATATACTGAGGGCAGAAGAGCTAATTATAGCCAAATGTTACAGGGTTAAATTCATAGGCGGGGATATGTATTCAGTGATGATTATGTGCACATGAAGAGAGAGATAAGAAAAGGGTGTCGGAGATTCTCCTTTGCTTTTCCTCTTTCTCAGCACATTTTATCCATCAGATTTGGTTTTAAAAGCTGCCTTAAAATAAGTAAACACCACCCCACAAGCATTTAGGCATTTTGCAAATGGCTGCACCCTAAACCTACTTTACTTAATCCTTCCCATTGTTCTGAAGTTTACTTAGTCTCTATATCTCAACAAACATGTTTCAAAAATATCTAGCATTGTTTTCAGTAGAATTTCTTTACTTCAGCAGAGTATTGATGAGCTTGACTGCACGTTAAGTCATGAGACATTTTAAGTGGACTTTGCTGACCCTATCATTCATCTTTTAAGTGTTGGTTCTCTTGTGATCCCTGTCTCTCATGCTTAAGATTTAGTTTAAAATCTGGATCAATAAAAAAAGCATAAACAATTCCCAAAGGTGGTTTTTGGAAGTGTTTGGTCAATAAAAACTCTTTAAAACTTTTTAGTTCTGCTTCTGAACTTCCCAATACTATCAACACATTATACTCCTATTAGCTGGTTGTTCTCCCAACCTCACTGCTTTGGTTCCTTTCTCTCTCCTCCCTTCCTTTCTGCCTTTCCTCCTGCCTTCTTTTTTCCTTTTCTTCCAATCTGGTGGATGTGGTACATTCCCGAGATGGGAAACAGAAAGAGTAGGCTTTGGGTCAAGTCTGAAATGTGTACAAACCTCCAAGTGAAGATGTCAAGATGTTGTGTATATGAGATAAGCAGCCCAGAGGAGGAGATTGACCTGTAGATACAAATTAAAAATTCAGTAGTAAGAGAATTTGGAGAAGGCGATGGCACCCCACTCCAGTACTCTTGCCTGGAAAATCCCATGGATGGAGGGGCTTTGTAGGCTGTGGTCCATGGGGTCGCTAAGAGTCAGACACGACTGAGCGACTTCACTTTCACTTTTCATTTTCATGCACTGGAGAAGGAAATGGCAACCCACTCCAGTGTTCTTGCCTGGAGAACCCCAGGGATTGGGGAGGCTGTTGGGCTGCTGTCTATGGGGTCCGCACAGAGTTGGACACAACTGAAGCAACTTAGCAGCAGTGAGTGAATTGGAGGCTTCCCAGGTGGCACCAGTGGTAAAGAATCCCCCCGTCAGTTCAGGAGGCACAAGTGATGTGGGTTTGATCCCTGGGTTGAGAAGATCCCCTAAAGTAGAAAATGGCACCCTATACCAGTATTCTTGCCTGGAAAATTTCACGGACAGAGGAGCCTTTCAGGCTATCATTCATGGGGTCACAAAGAGTCAGACACAACTGATCACATGCACACACACACACGTGCACGCACACACATAGTGCATTAATATGCTTAAAGACACAACATCCAGTGAAATCACTTGGAATGAGTGCCGTTAAAGAAGAGAAATGGCTAAGAACCAAACCCAGAGCATTCTAACATTTAAAGGTCAGGAAGAGAAAAAGGGAAAATAATATTTAAATGTGTTAATACAATTTTATTTTAAGGAGTCTACCATCCATGTTGGCCTGTTGAGCCCTATTGTTACTTATTAAGGAGACATCATGCTACATGGTTTTCTCTTCTTAGAGCTTTAAGACATTGGCTGTCTAAGGCCTAAGGAAAGTTTCTGATTCAAGCTGTTAGGTCTGGTCTTGTGAAGCTGATCCACACTGGTGTCAGTTTTGAGACCAGTGCTTAGATAATGGGGCTTCCCAAGGCTGAGCCGAGTAAGGTACGTTATCAAATACCAGAACTACAAAGGTGTCAGTCCCCGTCAGGCGGAAGAGGTAAGACGCAATTTAGGACAGTGACAGGAGTGTCTAGAGCTGAGAGTCTCACAAAATTGGAAAGGGAAAACAGACAGGAAGTGAGATGGACAAAGGTAATAATCATAGGGTCAGAGTAGGTTGTCTGTCGTGAGTCTGGTAGATTGTATTCAATCTCCTGCAGTGATTTCTGGCATCTGCCTTTTAAGCTGTGCTTGAAACAGCCAAACCACATCAGACGGAACCTTCCATCCGCCTCTTTTGGCATTTCTAATTTTAAAGTGCATAGTCATCGTCTCCCAAATGTTCTCACTTTCCATTCTGATGGTTAGAATCATGTCAACTGCTTCCTTCTAAGAGTTAAGATTCAGATTCAGCTTTCACTAACGCAGCTGAGGGTCAGCTACCTACCAGGCACTGGCACTGGGCTGGTCACTTGTACATACATCAGCTCTTTTAGGGATTTAATTGTCGTCTTGGCGGAGGCAGAATTCCTATAAATAGCTTATCCTGCCACAGTTTAAAAGCCATGTGTACATTTCCTAAATCCTCTTTGTGTAATTTTTGCTTAATAGTTGGTCTCATCTGGAATATTTGAAA
The DNA here is from genome assembly GCF_001704415.2 of Capra hircus. Taxonomy (NCBI): domain Eukaryota; kingdom Metazoa; phylum Chordata; class Mammalia; order Artiodactyla; family Bovidae; genus Capra; species Capra hircus. The sequence goes on from NC_030812.1 coordinate 6,460,850, forward strand.
ATTGAGTCTTGTATGATTTATATGTGGTGTCCCGGTAAGTCTTTAGAGCTTATTTGCTTCTTCTATGCAGAGAGGGTACATCTGACATAATGTACCAAGTTTCATTGCCAGGATAAGACTAGATAACAAACTATAAACAAACAAATAAGAAACCAAGTCATCAAATGAAAGAACACTGGAAATCTAGTCAAGCACTCACTGTGAAGGGACCTGAATTTAGGCATTAAATTAGGTAAATGAATCTTTGGTTATGTTAGGCAGGTAGTTACCTCCTCTGAGGCCAGGTATTCCTTCCTGGGTTAGCTGTATTCTTAAGGCTCTTAAATGACTTACCAGCATCAGAGAATTATTTTCAAAACTTTTGAGAACCAGAAGAACATCTTACACTTATTTATCTGGGACAAAGCTTTGTATCTTTGCCCTTCACTGCTTCCTTTTAATACTGTGCCATGTCATTTCTGACTGCCTGTCTGCCCCTAGAACTCCATCATGTCTGCTGCTGCTGCTGCTGCTGCTAAGTCGCTTCAGTCGTGTCCAACTCTGTGCGACCCCAGAGACGGCAGCCCACCAGGCCCCCCCCATCCCTGGGATTCGCCAGGCAAGAACACTGGAGTGGGTGCCATTGCCTTCTCCAATGCATGAAAGAGAAAAGTGAAAGTGAAGTCTCGCAGTCACGTCCGACCCTCAGCGACCCCATGGACTGCAGCCCACCAGGCTCCCCCGTCCCTGGGATTCTCCAGGCAGGAGCACTGGAGTGGGTGCCATCGCCTTCTCCTCGCCTACTCACATCAGCTCTGCATCACCTTTCCAGTGGAACACTGGTCATTTCATCATGAGCGTATACTATGTCTTCAAATCAGAAGACATGAGTAAGTCAATGGCTACTCACTACTGATGTGGGCTCCCTGTCATATTCCCCGCCTGGCATGAGCCTGGTCCTCTGGAGGGATGAGATGGGCAGGGAGAGTGCCCAAGTTTTCCCCAATGGCATTCCCATGCCTGAGTGCCAAGAGAGTGAGTACCCACTGCTTCCCACTCCAGGGTTCTCCAGCTCGCTTCCTAGAGATGACGCTGTGTTATGCATCACTTGAATCCTTGTAAGGGGCTACTGCTTAATTGTTACTTAACCAGGACCAGTAAGAGAAAGAAAGTTTCCATGGGACTCAGAAACACAAGCTTAAGTCAACGTAAGAGACATAAGCATAAGCTTAAATTAACTCCTTTATATACAAGTGATATTCTTCCCCTTCAGGACAACATTCTTTGTCTCTGAAACAAACCTCAGGAAACTCCTAAGTCCAGTGGTTTTCTGTTTTGGATACTCATCAGCATCACCTGGGAAACTTTAAAAAGTCAGTATTTTTAAAGCTCCGAGGTAATTCCAACGTGCAGCCAACTTGAACGCTGCCCTAGTGCTTCTCCCACATCCAAACTGACAAGGTCAAGAGGAACCCTACCTCTGATTACCATCTAAGTCTGGTTTGCATTTTCTTCATGTACAGTCACTTTGATCAGGTGGAAGCAACCAGGAGTGGGATATGTACAACAGAGTTTGAGAAATACTTTTTGCTTCCACTTGGTAAGACTCTTTCTGTGCTCTTGGCTACTCTGACTCTTGAGGTTAAAAAAATGCAAACCACTCCATGTTTCTGCCCAGTTTGCTCTTCTTGTTTTGTTCTTCTCTCTCTTCAAGGTCTGGCTCTCTAGAAATTCTGACTTATCTATGAAATTTCTCCAGAATTTGCTTAATGCTTTGAAGCCTTTCCCACTTCTTAAATACTTGACTTCTCACCCTGGTCAATATTTGATTCTCAATAATAGATAATATTTTACAAAACTGGTCAGATGGAGAAAGAGAATGAGAAACTTTAGGTGGTGAAGGGGTTGGAGATGCAGAAAATGTCTGCACTTTGGTCAGTGATAGAAGTTGATGGAGATTGTTGCCATCAGATGATGAGAGTTGAAGGTAGCTTGGGCTTGGTGCTCAGGATCATAGAGATGGCTTCTGGCCTCAAGTATCTACTCAGACATCTGTATCTGTGCCTAACCAGGACCTTTACTAGGATCAGCCTCAAAAGCAACAGAGCAGACCTCTCTGCCTGAGAGGGATTGGCCTGGTCTGACCGTGGTGATTTCAAATTAGGCAAACTATTGCTGGCTTCACAAGGCCTCCACCTCTATTTGGGACCTCAACTAATGTTTGTACTCAGGACATTTATGCCAGAATTCTCTTGAAAAAACCAGAGTTGGCTCATCCCTTATGCCCTAGACTTGTTCATTTCTGCAGTAATCTCCTGCCTGGTATCAATCTATGCTTCTCATTGTGAGAGAGAACCAAAACTCCATTGCTGCCTATTTAAACTTAATTCCATCAGAAACCAGCTCTCCTACATCCTCGCTTTCTTTACAGAATGCTCTTGCTACTTCTTTACCAGAATAAAATATAGCTTTCTCATGGTGTATATTTTCTAGGGCATCTCCTCAAATACAGGGAACCACAGAGTTGAAGGATGGTGTCAGTTTTCTGCTTTCTCTACAAAATTGCATGTCTAGTTCCATCATTCTTCCACCTTCATGAAAAAAGTTTCTGCCCCTCTGGAAATTCTGCCACCTGGAATGACAATCTCTGCCTTCCTCATCCCCATCACCGACTTTCCAATTCGTTAGTCCCTCATGTTAGTTTAAAACGTGGGCGTTCTTCTACTATCATCCTCTCCAACATAGATTCTACCATTTCACTGGCTGTATTTGTAAGGACATTTAGTTTGCAAGCACAGAAGGGTAAAAGTTTATTCACTATGTTTAACATGTGCCAAAGATGGAATGTTTTTTAAAAAACTTTTTAATAATTTATTTCATCTTACACTCTACCCTCCATTGCCCTCATAGTGGAAAAAATAAAACCAGAAAACAAAACTCTCCAAATCTTAAATGTATCCTTTCTAAGTATGAGGGTGTTTCAAACTTTAAAAATTATTTTTGTGTGTTGTTCTAGAATCATCATTTGGATAAATGGTCATTCAACTCAAAGTTATACTCCTTACTGAGACAGCATCTCCCCTTTCCTAAAAGAAGTTCTTTGGTGATGCTGCCAGACCCCAGGCCTGGAGGCAGGGGCTGCTGGTCTGAGCCTCCCTGGGCTACTTCTAGCTTAAATGCATTGTGACTAAGTTGGACATCGGTGTTGGCTGGAGTACTGCTGATCGGGCCTGGCTCTCTGAGAAAGGTTTCCTGTGTTCATATAAACCAGTGGCACCCACCAGATCCCATTCCTGTGGGACTTGCATTTTATGGCCTTCTCAACCCTATCCCCAGCCCCCTCCCGGCTTGCTGGCTCTCTCAGCACCTCTGTGTACCCTCAGCCACTAACTCTGTGCAGTGATGGAGTGTGTGCTGCTACACTTCCAGTTACCTCCCTCAGCCCTTACTAATCCCTTGTCCCCTTGTCACAGGTCTCCATGCAGACTTCCAGCCAGAAGGCAAAGACAAGCCCGCCTCTGCTTTTAATGTCCCCTTCAAATTCTTTGATTTCTGGGGGTGTCTTTTGCATCTTCTTTGCTTCCCATCTGTACTTCTCAAAAGAGTGGCTTCTGCTCCCATCATGTTACTGAGTCAACTCCTCATAAGGCCATGAGTAATTTCTAACTGCCCCCAAATGTCTTAGCATTTTCAGTTTTGTTTTGTTTTGTTTTGTTTTAACTTTGAATCTCTTTTGATTTATATTTTACAAAAAGCAGATCATTTGCAAACTTGGTATTTCTTTTCTTGGCTGCACCGTGGGTTATACTAGATCTCAGTTCCCCAATCAAATATTGAAACTGTGCCCCCTGCACTGGGGTCGCACAGAGTCGGACATGACTGAAGCGACTTAGCAGCAGCAGCAGCGGTGGGAGCATTCATCTGAAACCTTGATTCCTGAATTTTCCAAGCACTGTGCTTTCTTGGTTCCACTCAGAGGTTTTTGCCAATTTCCTATGTTGTTTTCCCCTTCAGTATGCGTGTATAAGGATTCTGCTCTTGGATCGTTTCTACTCTGATTATAGTTAAGTCCAGGAAGTAGGGAGTTCCTCCTGGGTGATTGCTTTCATTTTCATGTTAAACCTCATTCTTTATACTGCAGCTTAAAAAAAAATCCATACATCCATTCAGAACATTTCTCCAAGCCTTAGAGTTGTATTTTTAACTGAAGGTGAAAGTCGCTCAGTTGTGCCCATCTCTTTGGGACCCCATGGACAGTCTATGGAATTCTCCAGGCCAGAATACTGGAGTGGGTAGCCTTTCCCTTCTCCAGCAGATCTTCCTGACCTAGGAATTGAACCAGGGTCTCCTGCATTGGAGGATTCCTTACCAACTGAGCTATAAGAGAAGCTTTACCTACTGGGTATTTCCAGGCCTTTCAAACTCAACATGTACAAACTGAATTCATTATCCTCCCCAGCTTCTCAGGATGTATTTTCAGTCTGGATTGATACCACCTTGTCTCCAGTCACCAGAGCTAGAAAACTTGGGAATTGGTTTTGATTCTTTTTAATTTTTTTTTATCTCCCACATTCCCACAATGAGTCACAAAGCCTGGCAAGTTTCTTCCTGTTCAGTACCAATTTGTCTTTGATCTCTTAGTCATCATTATATCTACTTACCTATCATCATCTGTCAATCCTCCACCATTATTTGTCTGCAATGAAAATTTGTCCCCCAGAGTTTAAAAGAAAGTGGAAGCGTTAGTTGCTCAGTTGTGTCCAACCCTTTGTGACTCCATGGAATGTAGCCTGCCAGGCTCCTCTGTCCTGAATAGGAATAAGATAAATGTACACTTTCTAGAAGGGAAAAAAGGAATAAAGACATTGCCTGTGAAGATCCATATTGTTAATTATTGTTGCTATAATTAAGCCTCAAACTTGGCACTGAAGTTTTGGGTAGCTGCAGTGAAAATGAGACTAGGTTGATTAGCTAATGATTTTTCTCAGAGAAAATGGAGGTATTTTCACAATTTAAGTTATAAATTATGATTAGCTGAAGCTTTGTATTGATAAAACATTGCTTAGCTTTCCCTCTAATTTCTAGATCACCCTAAACTGGCCCTTTGAACCAATTCTTCCTTCTTTAAGGCTAATATCTTTTGAGCATTTAAGCATTTTAAGACGTCTCTTGCTAAAAGACAGATCCTTTTCAGTTTTTCCCAGTCTGTCCCAAGCTGAGGACCTGTGTTCTCTGTTTATGGTAGCCCGCAGTCCTGTTTGTCCTGGAAGCCATATTTTATAAACTTGTCTCCCTTTCTTAAAGCTCAAATTGCTTTGCAGCTCAGTATTTGAAAACCATCCAACTAGATTTTGAGCAGATTTGTATGTGACAGTGATTTTAGTTTGGGTCTAAGTTGTTCTTTTAGACTCACACGTGCGTGAACAAGTTCATGGGTCCACTGGGGCTGGCTCCCCAGGCCTTACTTCATAAAATGACGGGGGAGTCTTTGATGAGGAACTGTGCTTGCATTATTGTCAGCGATGGGATATGAAAGTGCCACTTCGAGTCATTATTTGTGAATGAAGCAAACATAATAACCTTTACAGACGAAGATTGCTAGCCTACATCTACATATAGAAGAGAGGATAGTGGTGACCGAAATGGGAAGGAAATACGAAAAAGAGGGGATGTATGTATACACATAGCTGATTCACTTTGCTGTACAGCAGAAACTAACATAACATTGTAAAGCAAATATACTCCAATAAAATTAATAATAAAAAAAGAGAAGACAGCGTCTTCCGACATTAAAGCAGGGAAGTCGTGTTCACAGTGTTCACAGGAGCTGTGCCAGTCCCGCCCCTGGGAGCAAAGCTGGCTGTGGTTTATCTTCACAGGGGTTCTATGTATGGTGCAGTGGTAGGGAGGCAGGCTGGGGTGCCAGACAGACTGGTGGGAATCCTGGCTCTGCTCCTTCCCTACGCGGAGCCTTGGGCAACTTCCCTAGCCTCTCTGAGCCTGCTCTGAGGATTAAAAGTAAGGCACATAAAGTCAGTACTCCATAAATGGGAATTGTTATTTCTGATATTATTATCAGATATCACCAGGGCAATGAGCAGCAAGGGAGGAGGAAACTGATGGGCGTGGGAGATGAAAGGATGGCTCTGGGAGCTCAGGTGAGACACACCTTAGGGGCACTGTAAACAGTGACTGAGTGAAGGAAGTTTGAAGAGGGCTGGGATTCTTACATTAGATGATGCACAGAGAACGGAAGAGATCTGTGTGGTCTCACTTCCTATCCACAGGATCTGTGGCCAGGCTCAGGGGTATGGTAGTTTCTTCATAAACATTAAGTTGAAAAGAACATTTCCAAGGGTCTTATCTACTTTGGGTTACAATCTCATAATCTGGAGGGTCTGGGAGTTTTTGTTTTTAGGTATAGAAATGAATTTCTGAGGTTGGTTTTTGTCCTATAAGTATTTTATCCTATGAAAATTGTCCAATAATACTTGAACTTTCTGTCATACTTTGCAAAGTTGCCACTCCTTTCCTAAAATGTCTCCTCATTGGACTTTTATAAATCCAGATTTTTTCTGGAGTGTTCTTCTAACACTCAGGGCTTTCCTTCTTGGTCTTCTTGCTTGGAAGCTAAGTTTTCCCCCGTTGTTTTCTCCCTCTGAAGCTCTTAACTATGCATATTTCCCAGGACTCTGTTAGCTCTTTGGTCTTCTTGCTTTTTAATAATCTCTGGTACCAAAACCCATAGCTTAAGCACCACATCTGTTTCTAGAGCCCAGACACTTCTCCTAATCTACTGGATCCACATACCGAAGGGCCTGAGTGAAAAAAATTAGGAAACTTCCATTCACACAGGTGGCCGCTTGGCCCCTGACATGTTTCAGCCCCAGGTCTAGGGGTAGGCATAGGCATCTCGGTGTGAACTGACCTGAGAACTAGGTCGAATGAGTTCTACCATTTGCCAGTTGCATAACCTTGGGAAATTTTCTTCTCTCTCTTGGGCTTCCCAGGTGGCTCTAGTGGTATAGAATCCACTTGTCAATGCAGGAGATCTAAGAAATCCTTAACCCCAGAGAGCTTTTATTTAGTCATCTTTAAGATAGGGAGTGGAGAAGGCAATGGCACCCCGCTCCAGCACTCTTGCCTGGAAAATCCCATGGATGGAGGAGCCTGGTGGGCTGCAGTCCGTGGGGTCGCAAAGAGTTGGACACGACTGAGCAACTTTACTTTCACTTTTCACTTTCATGCATTGGAGAAGGAAATGGCAACCCACTCCAGTGTTCTTGCCTGGAGAATCCCAGGGATGGTGGAGCCTGGTGGCTGCCATCTATGGGGTCACAGAGTTGGACACGACTGAAGTGACTTAGCAGCAGCAAGATAGGGAGTACGTATACACTTTTAATTTCTTGCCTCTTGGCTCAGTGGATGCTTCCAGGATCTACATATGTTCTTTTGTTATTAGGTTTTATAAATTTTCTTCTTGGAGTATTTTATTTTAAAAAGGAGTGGGCTGTATATACAGTGAAGACCATGTCGAGTAATATCTTTCCTCGGTATGATTTCATTTTAAATTACTTCTTCCCTGTTGGTTTAATCCAGTTTTCTAGAGCATCTATTGTGTTGTTACCTGGGAAACTCAGCCTTCACAACCGTTGGTTAGAATGTCCCAAGGTTGTTCATTATATTCCATCACTCTCAAGAAAGCGAATATCCAACATGTACTAGAATTAGCTTATAACCTTTAGCAATCTGTTACTTACATTTAAGATTTTGACATGATTTTTAGTTCCTAAACTGTTTTATAGACTTTTGGGGGAGCATAGAAGCAGAATTTTTTCCTACAGTGTTATGAATGGTAATCGTTGTGGTCTCTAGTTTTTATAAGCAAGAAGTTTATTTTCTGTTGATAAGAGAAATAATCCAAATGTTTCCTTCTTTTCAGCATGCTTGCTTTAGCAATTCAAAGTGGGTGGGGAGACTGTCCCTCTAGAGTTTTTACTATGTGCAAACAATAAAATAGGTTGAAAAGAAAGAGTTTTAACCTGCCATCTCCAACTGATACAAGCCAGTTTTTCCTTTCCTTACCGTTCTGCCTTCTTAGGGAGTTTGGATTCCCTGACCTCCTGAAAGATGATGATAGCCTTTCAAACCCTCAAGATTAGCTTTCCTGGTGCTCATTCATGGTGGAATCTGTTTCTTCTGACCCTAAGGTCTACAAATATATTTGGTCTGCTGGTGCACACAATGTCTACCTCACTGCCCTTGAGAAAACCACTGTCTTCAATTCGTAATTATTGACCTATAAGTAGATATTTATAAACACAATACAACATCAAATTAAAAATCATGTTCAACTGGGATATACCATCGAATCCTGTTAAAATTACCAATGTGTCTCTTCCCATTTCCTTGTAAATGTAGCCTACTTGGTGATTTTATCCAGCAATCTTTTCTTTTTATAAGTGACCATATAGGTTAGTCTACATATAGAAGTTTGCACATGTGTGCTTTTGTCTTTATTTCTAAGTTACCTTTGTTGTTCAGTCACTCTGTCATGTCTGACTGTTGGCAACCCCGTGGACTGACGCATGCCAGGCTTCCCTGTCCTTCACTATATCCTGGAGTTTGCTCATACTCGTGTCTATTGGGTTGATGATACCATTTATACCTTAAACAGATGTAAATTTGAGGCATAAAAATGCTACCTGGATGCAGGAGTTCCCTGGTGGTCCAGTGGTTAAGAATCTGCTTCCAGTACAGGAGGTGAGGGTTTGATTCCTGGTTGCGAAGTGAAGATCCCACAAGCTTCGTGGCCAAAAAACCCAGAACATAAGAGAAGCAATATTGTACCAAATTCAATAAAGACTTTAAACGTGGTCCACATAAAAAATACTACCTAGATGGATTAAGTAATTGTGATACTTATAATGCTTTAAGTTAGATTCTCTTTTGAAAAACAAAGTAGATTATAAAGGGAATGTACTACAAGACATCCATATACCTATTGTACTTGCTTTTGAAGACCTCTGTGTTACCCTGTTCTGTAGTCTAGAAAGTCAGTGTGATGTCAGAGAAAGAGCATTGCTCTGTGAGTTGGCACGTGTACCTGGTCTCAGCTGGGTCGTGCACAAGCTATGGGACTTTGACTCGTCTCAATCACCTTTGTGGGCCTCAATTACCCTACTTATGAAATACACACAGGCTAATAACATTTTTTATTTATTGAATGGGTTTATTTTGAAGATTTGATGTAAAACAGTGCAAAAGTTCTTTAAACTCAAAACAAATATGGAAAGAAATAAGAAATGCTGAGTATGAGACAGATCACCTAGCAAAGAGTTTAACAAGTCCAGGGAAGAATTATCATATTACTCTTACCATTCAAATTTTCTTACTGGTCAAAGAGAAATTGAATGTGTGTTGGATCTAGCATATCTCTCTTTCAGCATTTCAGATTTTCTCAAACCGTAAGGCGTTTTCTCACATACTTATGAAAAACAAGATCGTTTTCTGCATGCTTTTTAAAAAACAGGTTGTCCTGTCATTTGGGAGGCCAATTGCCCTTTCCAGTTCTGCTTGTTTTCACCTTTAGTCCATGAGAATTTTTCCTTGTTGTTGATTCACCCTTTCCTTCTCCCTATAATATACATGGATCCATACTTGAAAGGCAGAATGTTAATTGTGAACAGAGCATTGAGCTGGCAGAGATCCAGGAAGTAGGTTTTAAACACCGTTCTAGCAGTCACTAGAATCAATAACATTCACCAGCATTTAATCTATGCCTCATATTTGTTGAGTTGTATAATCTCCAAGTTTGAAAGTTAAAGAAGAACAACAAAACCAATAGATCATTGATTTTCCTGTCCCAGGGGAAACCTGCTTAAATTTTTTACACATTTCCAGTGAAAGAAAGTATAATATTATAGACTTAGGAGTCAGAGTCAAATTTAAATCTCTGCTTAGCTGCATAGAGCCCGTGTGACCTTGGGGAAGTTTTTTATATCCTCCATGACCCAGGTTGTGGGTTGCCTTTTATAGAATGGAAATAGTAATATACAACATAGATGGTTGTATATATGGAAGATTTCCTGAGATGACACAAGTATAGCCCTTAACGTGGAACCTGGCACATGATGAGGATCTCAACAAAGGATTCTACTGTTTCCTCCTCCCCCTTCCCTACCTCTCTCCCTCCTCCTTCTCCATCTGAACCAGTAGTGGAAAACTATTTTACCAGTGATGGGAAACTATTATGTTCTAAGATATACCACTCCAATTTTGTAAAGTTATCCTAGTTAGAAAGTATTCCTCCTAATCAACCAAAATTGCTCACTTTAGCTCTACACATACTTTTTTGTCCAAGTACTGACTTCTAGGGTCTTGCTGCTGCTGCTGCTAAGTCACTTCAGTCGTGTCCGACTTGACTGCCCTTTATATACTTGAAAATGACTATCATGCCTGTTATGTTACCCTACTCTCCTCTTAACTTTATTTTTTCATCATTTTCTTCCTAATATGGTCCATCAAGCTTTACCTGCCAACTTTCAACTAATTCTTGACTTTTCGCCATTAACTTGTTCGTTGATCAGCCGCTCAGTTGTGTCTGACTCTGTGACCCCATGTACGGCAGCACACCAGGATTCCCTGTCCTTTGTCATCTCCCTGAGCTTGCTTGATACCAACCCTTTCAATAAAAATGTATAGAGTAACATGTAATAATCTTGTTTCTCAGACCTGTAGTGATTCTTCGGAAAGATTGGAAAGGAACAAGAGGTCACTCAGAGCATGGGTCTGTCTTCATTTGCACTACCAATTCTACCCATTTTAATTCTGTACCTGAGACAAACCCTTTCTCATTTAAGGGTTTTTTCCTTTATAGAGTTTATAAAGAATATAAGGTGACATTTTCAACCCCATGATGACTTTTATATAAAGTACTGTGTGGAAGTTCACAAAACATTTTTACATACTCTAAAGAATTAGATTGACTAATCAAATTTCATTTTTATAGTGTCTTCCTAAAAGTTGATCCTTTAAAATATCAGATGATCCATCCACAGAATAAGCCTCTAAAACAGATTGGAAGCATTATTTCCCTCAATTTTACAGAGATCTGAAACCAGAGGTTTCCCAGGAGCCATGACCCAGTGGCCTTTGAGACATCTGGCCAATGAGTGGGTTTATATATGTTGTGATAGACTGGGCAACGTTGAAAACACATTTTCTCCTTCTCCACAGGATTGTCCTTTATATAGTTGAAGACAGAATTTTGCATCTCACTTGGACACTTATTCTTTTGGCTTGTTCATTGTAGTTACCTTTTCACTCTATCAGACCATAAGCTCTTGGTGGGCAGGGAATTTTATTCTCTTTTGTATGTCCTGTTCTGTCTAATACAGCACTCAACTTCAAATTTTCAGTACATCTTATTAATGGAATCACAACCAGGACTATAAGAGCTGAGTGACCAGGTGACTTTAACTCTGAAGCAGACAGAAGGTACAAATATCCATAATGTGATATTATATTCTCTAGAGTAAAAAGAAAAACTGAAATCAGGTTGCCAATTTATATTCTTAATTTTTATCAGTTGACTTACAGCATACATAGATCAACTTGACATAATGTTGAAATAATTCTCCAAATTGTTAGAATTGAACATTTATTATTATAAAAATAAAATATAATAATTATAGTTGCATTTTATACTTCTGCTTTGTCTGCCAATTATTAATGATTATTCTAGCATTGTGTAGGAATAAGAGATGCCCAGTAGGGATTCTGATTGACAAAATTTCTTTCAACCATTTGCTTCAACTTTTGTAGAAATAGTGATAGGAAAAGGAACATGAAAATAGTACTTACTAATGATTATAATCAATTGCCATGAAAAAACAGATATCTTTTATTTAGTGGCACAACTAGTCACAAAACTAGGAAAGTTTTCTGTATTTAAAACTGTCCTTACATAAAAGTTTATATTCCAGAATATATTTGAGTAATTGTCCAGCAAATAATAGGAGGATATCATAGAAACAATGAAGGGTTCATAATCTTCCTTAAATGCTAGGTCCACAAGAGCTTGCTATAAAGTATCTTCATTTTCCCAATTGTGCCATTGAACAGAAAGAAAAGATTATTTTTGGAAAGGCCCTAAAGAAAATACACTGTAATGGCCAAACAAATTGAATCCCGGTAGTGAATGTTTTATCAACTCTTCAGGGTTAATTGTACTATGATCTTTTTTAATATTTGTGATATTGCAATAATCTACTGTAAAAAAAACACTTAGAGTCTGTTCTGCCAAAGGCAGGTAATAAAAGTAAAATTTGATATACAGCTAAAGAAAAAGAGAGAGAAATGGATAGATATTTTTGCTTTGATCTTCATCTTTTCCAGGTTTTCCTTTAACCCACATCTTACTTTGGACCTTTCTGCCTTAGGGATTGGTTGGGCATAGCCCTAGACTGAGCCTCCAGAAGGGGATTTATTCTGAACATTAACGATCTCTCAGATAATCTGGCCCAGGACCACCCTTCATCAGGACCTCTGGGAGATGGGGGTATCCCACTCAGTCAATAGATATAAAGCATCTACAAGGTGCCAGCACTGTGGAACCTTAGAAAATACCTTTATGTAAAAGCAGAAAGGGAGCCCTGTGTAATGTATCTTTATAACTTTGGGAGCCTCAGCATTCCTTCATAGCTTGCCACAGCATCGTAATCTTATTTTGGGGAATCATCTCTCTTCTGTGTGTATGTTTTCTCAGGGCAGGAAAATCCAGGTTTATGTCTTTTACTCTGGAGCTCGATGGAACTGGAGGCTCTCTCCTCATTCTCTTTGCCCACGAGAAGGCATGTGACCTCTGTTTAGCCCATCAGAAGGTCTTTATTGGCCCCTTGAATCATAACTAATTGAATCAAATAAAAGAGTGGTCTTTGATGCTCACTCATGATGACCTGGATGTCCCTGAGATGAGGCCACTGCCGAGATTTATCTTTCTTAGTCCCCTAAACTCTCTTTCCTGTCCAGGACAGAGATTTATTCCTCTGTTCTTCTGTCAGTTCTGGGAATATATCAATTCTACCCTTATATTCTTCCAATAGATCTTTTTATGTTCAAGTTGGGCAGAGTTTTTTTAGCCAAGGGTCTTCATTGATGAACCTCAGTCTATGGTTAGTGACAGTCTTCAAAGCTCCAAGGACAAAGAATCACTTGAGATTGGGTCAGGTGATTGAAGATCACCCTGGTTTGTATTCGTAACTGAGCACACCCTGGTGGGTGAGATCTCAGGGTTTCATTAGCATCATATGACCATAGGCAAATGTAGGTAATAAAGTTGTTTGATGAAGGGGATAAAAGAGAAAAGCAGGCTCTGTGTTATAAACAACCACCAGCAGAGGGAAGGAGGCAGAAGCAAGGACATACCTCCTAGGCCTGTGTAAGCCCAGGAATAAGAACACAGGAAGTGAACACAGACATGGCAATATTTTCCAAATAAGAAAAAGAAAAAGGGAAAATGGAATTCCCACAAGTCTTCAGAGGGTTGTGTGGGAACGTAAGAGAGATAACTGCCATAATCAGACAGTGACATGCCCAAGGCCTTGTCCCAGGGGAACCTGGGAGCCTGTTAGCAGCCATGCTTTCTTGGGAACACTCAAAAAGGCTCCCCTTAACTGCCCACACACAGACACTACAGCCTTTCTTTGTTCTAGACCAGATCCTATAGGAATTGCAGAGCAGGGTCCTTCCACTGGCCTCCCTTGTGTGTGTGTGTTTGTGTGAGAGAGAGACAGACAGATAGACGAGACAGAGAGACAGAGAGACAGAGAGAGAAAAATGTGAGTCAGAGACAGAAAGCGATGGAGAGAGGACTTTATTCTCGCCCTTAGAGAGGAAACCCTTTCTCAAGGTTTTGAGCCAGTCTGCCTAAATCATGCCTCATCTCCTGCCCCCTACACTTAGTGCCCACCTGTTGGCTCTCGTGCTTCTCCAAACCCAATGCACTTGCCTCTTCCTTTCCGCTGCTTTTTGCTCCTGTCTCCAACCTTTCCTTTACCCTTTTCGGGGGACTTAGACATGCTCAATCCTTGCTTATTTCTTCTGCCAACTAATTGTCCTAATATTTTATTCAGTGAGAAAGCTATTCTGGAAATCAAATTTTCCTACCAAGAATTGCAAAACCCATTTGGGAGAATTAAACATCTGTAATCTCAGGAAAACTTTAGGTATTAAGAAACTTGGATGTATAAAATTTTCGAAACCATAAAGTTTCCAAAGTGAACATCTTCTCATTGGAGGTATTTTTACCTCTGCCATACAGTTTCACAGGAGATTTTCCTTACTATTCTTTTCAAAGTACTTCTTTGCAGTCAGTGCTTTTCAGCCTCAGTGTCTTTTCAAAGTTACTTTTCTGGGGACTGTTGATTTCAGGCCACTTCAACTGCATGAGTTATGCAAGTGTGAAAATTTTTTTGTTCTAAAAAAAGATGCTCCAACTTACTTTTCATACTCATAATAAGACAAAAGGATAAAGGCCGAAGTTCAGCATTGGTCGAGTCTTTTCTAGGAAAGGAAGAGCTAAGAAAATTTGTACTATCCCATTTTGATAACACAGTCAAAGTGAGTATGAAGGCCTGATGAAACAGCTTCAAGTTATGCAGAGAACTGCATTTTAATTTTATTTATATTGACATTTTATTAGTATTACCCTTTTTTTTACTTCCTCAGATATTAAAGGAAACACAAAACATTATACTGAATGTAAGTATAAGAAGTTATGTAAAGACCTAGATAATACAATGTGCCTGCAGTATAAAGCGAATTGTTCAGTCATGAAGTCTTGTCTAACTCTTTGAGACCCCATGGACTACAGCACGCCAGGCCTTCCTGTCCCTCAGTGTCTCTTGGAGTTTGCTCAAGTTCATGTCCACTGAGTCGGTGATGCTCTCCAACATTCTCACCTGCTGCTGCTCTCGTCCCCTTCTACCTTCAGTCTTTCCCATCCTCAGGGTCTTTTCCAATGAGTCAGCCCTTCGTATCAGGTGGCCAAGTTACTGGAGCTTCAGCTTCAGCATCAGCCCTTATATTGAGTATTCAGGACTGATTTCCTTTAGAATTGACTGGTTTCATCTCCTTTCAGTCCAAGGGTCTTCTCCAACACCACAGCTGAAAAGCATCGATTCTTTGGTGCTCAGCCTTCTTTATGGTCCAACTCTCACATCCATACATGACTTCTGGAAAAAGCATAGCTTTGACTAGATGGACGTTCGTCAGCAAAGTGACATCTTTGTTTTTTAATATGCTGTCTAGGTTTGTCATAGCACGAAGTGAATATTTATCTGATTTTGGAAGTTTCCTTTTTGTCAGTTAGTGCTAGTTCTCCAGTAAGTGCATTAAACTGTGGACACTCACTGCCTTTGAAAAATTTAGAATCTAAGGAGAATTAAATCTTTAAATACAATCTGTCTTTGTGTATCTCAGCATGTTTCTGTGTGTCTACACACATATATTTAAATGAAACCATGAAACATATGTGAGGCTCAATACATATGAACCATCATTTAGAAAATCTTTAGGCATTACTGAATTCCCCGATGTCTCTTAGAAACAAATGTCTGTTTCTCATAAACTTATTGATAGAAATGCCAAATGAAATAAAATGTCACAGGCATGATACAGAACTGATTGAAGAATTTGCTGACTGTTTTACCAGCAATTTTTCCATCTCTGGGATTGCTCCTGCTAATGAACAGCATGTGTCCTCTCACAACTGATTGTGGAAAACTTCATTATCAGAGGTGGAAGTCAGAAAGATGGACCCCTGAACATGATCCCCGTCCTCTGTTTCTTAGGGGAACTTTATATCTCGGTCTGCACTCGCTTCTCCATGGTGGCCCTTGAAAAGTTTGTGGTGACTCTCCAGCCATAGAATCGTAGAATCCTCTTACTGTTACAGTCTTTATGTTCCTATCAGTTGGCGTCACTCAGCTGCAAGCTACACCATTCTCAACTAACTGTGACTCAAAAATGAAGGCCTTTAATTTTCCTACAGAGTGAAAATTCAGGGAGTAGGTGGCTCTGGATTTGGTAAAGAAACCCAAAGTTCACATCAAGGAACTAGTTTTCCATCTTTCTTCTCTGCCATCCTCAGCTTGTGGATGTTTTGGTCCTTAAGCTACAAGCTGGCTACTGAGGAAGCAGGATCTCACAACTTCATGTTTGCTTTAGAGAATGGGCTGGGGGAAAATGGCTTTTCTTGTGTCAGGAAGACCAGTCTCTCCCAGACTTTTTATTAGGCTTTCCTTTGTAACTTATTGGGAGAATTGGATCACATGGTCCCCCATTGCTGCCCAAAAGATGCACAGAATATTAGCCTGACGATTAACTAGCAAAGGAGGCTATGATTGCTAGCATTGTATTAAATAAGCCAGAGACATCTCCTGGGGCTGAGCTTGAAGACACACTGTCCTCTCCCAACATGATCATTGATTCTTTATGGCAGAGAAGAAAGGGGAAAGGCTGCTGAGTAAGTTTTGCTAGTTTCCCAAGCTGTGGCTTCCATGACATCTCTCTCCATTTCATATGACTCAGCAGTGGGAATATTCTGAACGTTCACCTGGGTTTTAAGTCTTCCAATCAGAAAACCTCCTCGTTATGGATTTGGAGAGAAAGGCAGTTTTAACTCACCATTCCATAGCTTGCCACATACAATTCACAGCTTCCCCTTTATATGCGTTCTCAGCTCATTTTTGTTAAACTTAAGAGATTCTACCTTCAACTTATGCTTTTATCTTTTTAAAAAACATTTTTCTCCCCTATGGCTGCTTCTATTGGGATGCAAAATAAAGAGGAGGAAAACTCTGTTTATCTGGTAACTTTTGGTTATCTTCTCTAAATTCAGGACCCATTAGCCTCTGCCAGGATACAGTTTATGATGTAGGACATTTATGCTCTCTTGTTTCTGCTTTTAAACACTCTGTAGGCTGCTCCACCTTGCCCATGAATGTTTAACTATGTGTATAATGATCCTGCCAGAATTGATTTTTCATTATAGAAGTCATTTTCCAAAGAGGTTTGTCACTATTTTAAAAATCACATTTTAGCATGTTGATATAGAAAACAGTTCTAACCTCAATTTTTTGTAGCAGTTTTTTTTCACAGATAGAAGAAAGGGATTTTTTTTAGGCATTTCATATTATTCATATGATATTGATAAGTTGAAAGTATTGAAAAGTCTGAAGTATCCATTTAGACTTTATTTTTGTTTAGAAAATTTATTTCTAAACAATTGATAATGCAGACAAACTTTAAGTTAGGCATGTTCAAGGGTGCTATGTGATGTTTACAAATCAGTAATTTTCCACCAACATAATATATTATATCTAGCTAACAGTCCCAAGTATTCCTGCCATCTTAGTCAAGAAAAATGAGATGTAAATGAACATTAATGTTTTGGTTTTTAAATGGGTGCTTCTTTTATCTTTTTTATTAGAGGTCTTGCCCTTCTAGATTTTAATTGTCCTTTCATCTCCCACTACTTGTTCATTTTCAGTTTAACTCTCATTTCTGAGTGACTAATGTTTTCATATTACATTGTCCCATTGTCTTGATCACCTGAAATCAGGTACAAGTGGTCTAGCTGGTTCTCAGTGGGGAAGTTCAGGGAGGCTTGGAGCTAAAGAGAGATGACTAGAGAGGATGATCCCAGACTGCCCTCTGTGATAATTTAATATTAAAAAAATGAAAGCTCTTTCCTTCACACACAAAAAATATTCACAAGGGCTTCCAGAAAGAGATGAAGGATAAATAGTTATGTTTCCTTGGGCCCTAAATCTTTTCTGCAGATCTTCATAATAGAATGAAGGAGGGAAAGAACATGTCATTATTTCTTGTCTCCATGTTCTTGAGAGCCGTATATCCTAAGATATCATAGAACTTAGCAAACTAGCTTGGATGCTGATTGAAAGGCAGACTCAGAGTCTAGAAATGCAAAATAACAGCCCATATGCCAAACCACATGCATCGTAAGTCTTGATACTTCTGAAGGAAGATTTAAAAGGCGACAAAGAATTCCAAATTTGGAACCCACAGAGACATCTGGTATCTTAGAACTTTCCATTTTATCTTGGCAGATATTTCAGCTAATTTTCCCACCTTGGTCAGAGTGTATAATGCTTTTTTAGCTGATTCTAATTTTAACATATTCTCTGTATTCTACTGTTACTGTGAAATGGCCCTACTCTCAGGACCAACCATTTAATTTTAACACTTAGATCATTTAGCAATTTCTTAGAACAAAAATAAGGGAGTAGAATTTAATTAACATAATGGGTACACCATCAACCTTTTTTTTGGTGACATTTTTGTATATTTCCAATACTTCAAACAGATGCATGTGAAAAAAATGACAGATGAATCAAACTGTAGAAAAAGTGTTGCATTCCAAACGGTGATTTTCCTCATCAGCAGGCATGTAGTGGCTCTTCAGTATCACATAGATACTACCAACAACTATCCTGAGAGGTATCTTCATGGTGCTGCTTGCTTCTTACCAGCACGTTGCTAGGAGCTGGGCTGTGTCTACTTGAAGATTTCATTAGTCTGGGTCCATACCTGCCTGGTGTGATGGTAGAATAGCATGAGGACTTAGGAGACTGATGAGGCTTTGAGATAATTACTCTAAATAATGTACTAAGTTGTGCGTACATTACTGAGTATCAGGAGGGGTCAGTTGAAATTGAATACTATGAATATTTAGTAACGTCAGCCACCCCTAGTTAATATACTCATCGACAGTATCATAAATTATGCTCATTTTAGAGATGAAGGGGACCATCTTATTAAACTTTCAGATTAGGAGACTGAGATACAAAAAAGCTAAAGGAGTTGCCCAAGTCTGCACGGCAAATGATAGAACAGTTCTCACTTGCAGACTATATCTAAGCACAGTGTTTATAGGGAGGTCAAAGTACGACTAATATTTTTAGCAGTAGAACCCCAATTTTTATTCAGGGTACCAAATACCATATTTTCAGCTTCTCTTATAGCTATGGTGACCATGTGACCAAGATCTTTCTAATGAGAAATAAACAAAAGTTGTTGGGTGAGACATCCAGGAAGAATCCTTAAAAGAGGAACTGTTGGTCACGACCAAAAATCTTTTGCCTTAATTCTGCTGCTTCCTGAAACACAGAGATGATGACTGGTGCTTCAGCAGCTATCTATTATATTTCAAGACTATGAGTTAACTTGCGGTCTCTTTAGGAACTCTCGCTTCTTTTGAAACAGCAGACATTCCAAGGTCCAGGAATTTCCTTTGGTCGTGGAGAGTAGAGGTGGGAGGTGGCTGTGACTCACCGCAGGGGCACAGACCCTGGCTGTAGCCGTTCTTGGGAGCTCCTGTTACCACGTGGACACTGGTGGTGGTGGGCACCATTGTCTGTGACTGACTTCTTTTTATTGAGTATAATAAACTTACAAAATTACAGTAGATTCAGGTATACAACAATGACCAAATTTCTACACATTTCAGAATGATCACCACAGTAAATCTAGTTGCCATCTGTCACTATACAGAGTTATTGGAGATTACTGATTATATCCCCTATAATGTACACTGTATCTCTGTGACTTATTTGTCTTATAACTGGAAGTTTTTACCTCATCACTTCACACACCTTTTCCATTCTCTGGCAGCCACCAGTTTGTTCTCTGTATTTATGAACCTGTTTCTGGTTTGCTGTATTTGATTGCTTTTTTAGATTCCACATAAATATGAAATCATATCATATTTATCTATCTTTGACATTTCACTTAGCATAACATCTTCCAGGCCCATTCGTGTTGTCACAAAAATAAAAATTTCATTCTTTTCATGGCTGAATAATATTCCACAGTGGTGTGTGTGTGTGTCTACATGTATGTATACATACCATATCTTCTTTAGTCAACCATTTATGGATACTTAGGTTGGTTCCATATCTTGGTTATTGTTAATAATGCTGAAATGAACATGGGATGCATATAACTTCTTAAATTAGTGTCTTTAGTTTTCTGTGGAAAAGCCCAGAAGAGGAATTACTGGATCACGTTGTTGTTCAGTCACTAAATCATGTCCAATTCTTTGGGAATCCATGGACTGCAGCACGCCAGGCTTCCCTGTCCTCCACTATCTCCCAGAGTTTGCTCAAATTCTTATCCATTGAGTCAGTGATGCTATCTAACTGTCTCACCCTCTGCTGTCCTCTTCCCCTTTTGCCTTCAATATTTCCCAGCAATAGGGTCTTTTCCAATGAGTAAGCTCTTTGCATCAGGTGGCCAAAGTATTGGAGTTTCAGCTTTACCATCAATCCTTCCAATGAATATCCAGGACTGATTTCCTTTAGGATTGACTGGTTTAATCTCTTTGTTGTTCAAGGGACCCTTGAGGGTCTTCTCCAGCATCAATTCTTCAGTGCTCAGCCTTCTGTATGGTCCAAGTCTCACATCCATACATGACTATTGGAAAAACCATAGCTTTGACTATATGTAACTTTGTCGGCAAAGAGATGTCTCTGCTTTTGAATATGCTGTCTATGTTTGCATTGCTTCTTTCCAAGGAGCAAGTGCCTTTTAATTTCATGGCTGCAGTCACCATCCACAGTAATTTTGGAGCCTAAGAAAAGAAAATCTGTAACTGCTTCTATTTTTCCTCTTCTATTTGCCATAAAGTGATGGGACCGATGCCATGATCTCAGATGTTTTAATGTTGAGTTTTAAGCCAGCTTTTTCACCGTCCTCTTTCACCCTCATCAAGAGGCTTTTTAGCTCCTCTTTGCTTTCTACCATTAGAGTAGTACCATCTGCATATCTGAGGGAGCTGATATTTCTCCTGGAAATCTTGATTCCAGCTTGTGACTCATACAGCTTGTGATCCATACTGAACTCCACTGTTTTCCATAGTGGCTGTACCAATTTACATTCCTAACAATAGTGCAGAGGGTTTCCTTTTCTTCACATCCTTGACAACACTTGTTATTTTTATTTATTTATTTATTTATTACTATTTTTTTTTATTTTAAAATCTTTAATTCTTACATGCGTTCCCAAACATGAACCCCCCTCCCACCTCCCTCCCCATAACATCTCTCTGGGTCATCCCCATGCACCAGCTCCAAGCATGCTGTATCCTGCATCAGACATAGACTGGCGATTCAATTCTTACATGATAGTATACATGTTAGAATGTCATTCTCCCAAATCATCCCACCCTCTCCCTCTCCCTCTGAGTCCAAAAGTCCATTATACACATCTGTGTCTCTTTCCCTGTCTTGCATACAGGGTCGTCATTGCCATCTTCCTAAATTCCATATATATGTGTTAGTATACTGTATTGGTGTTTTTCTTTCTGGCTTACTTCACTCTGTATATTCTGATAGGTATGAGGCAATATCTCATTGTGGTTTTAATTTGCATTTTCCTGGTGATTAGTGATACTGAGCATCTTTTAAGGTGTCTGTTAGTCATCTGTATGTCTTATTTTGAAAAGTGTCTACTCAGGTCCTCTTTTCATTTTCATTTCTCTTCTCATTTTTTTAAATCAGGTTGCTTATCTGTCTGATGTTGAGCTGTATGATTTCTCTGTATATTTTAGATATTGAAAGTGTGAATGTTAATTGCTCAGTTGTGTCCAACTCTTTGTGACCTCACGGACTGTAGCTAACCAGACTCCTCTATCCATGGTGTTCTCCAGACAAGAATACCGTAGTGGGTTGTCATTCCCTTCTCCAGGGGATCTTCCTGACCCAGGGGTCAAACCCTGGTTTCCTGCACTGCAGGCAGATTCTTGACCGTCTGAGTCACTAGGGAAGCCCCATTTTAGATAATACCCCTTTATCAAATATACTGTTTGAAAATATTTTCACTCACTCAGTCTGCCTTATCACTTTACTGACAGTTTTTTCTCTGTACAAAATCTTTTTAGTTTCATATACTCTCACTTTCCTGTATACAGCATTATGTCATCTGCAAATAGTGGCAGCTTTACTTCTTTTTCAATTTGGATCCTTTTATCTCTTTTCTAGTCTAATTGCTGTTGTTAGGACTTCCAGCATTATGTTGAATAAAATTGGTAAGAGTGGTCATTTGTGTTGTTTTCATGATCTCACAGGAAATACATTCAGGTTTTCCCAAGTATGACTTGGCTATGGGTTTTTCATATATGGCTTTATGTTGAGGTATGTCTTGCCTATACCACTTTGTTAAGAGTTTCTATCATAAATGAATGTTGAATTTTGTCAAACACTTTTTCTACATCTATTAAGGAAATTGTATGGTTTTTATTCTCCATTATGTTAGTGTGGTATGTCACATTTATTAAATTGGAGATATTGAAGTGTCCTTGCATCTCTGGGATAAATCCCACTTGATCATGGTTTATGATCCATTTAATGTAGAACACGTGTATAACCTGTGGCAGATTCATGTTGATGTATGGCAAAACCAATACAATACTGTAAAGTAATTAACCTCCAATTAAAATAAATAAATTTATATTTAAAAATAAAACAAATGAGCAAAAAAATAATAAAATTAAATACTATTTGAACTTAAAAAAATTCAATTTGATAATGTTTTATTGAGAATTTTTATATCAGTGCTCATCAGTGATATTGGCCTATAATTTTCCTCTTTTGTCTTCATCTGTCTTTTCTGCCAGGGTGGTGCTGGCCTCATAGTGTGAGAAGGATAGGTGTGGCTCTTCTTTAAATGTTTGCCAGAGTTCACCTGTGATGCTGTCCAGTCCTGAAACTTTATTTTTGGAGAGTATTTTGATTACTGATTCTGTTTCATTACTGGGAATTAGTCTGTTTGTATTTTCTCCTTCTTCTAATTCAGTCTGACGAGATTGTACATTTTTAAAAAAAATTATTTCTTCTAGGGTGCCCATTTGATGGGCATATACTTGTTTGTAGTAATGTTATGTGATCCTTTGCATTTCTATGGAGTTGATGTGATTTCTCTTTTTTAAATTTCTATTTGGGCTCTCTTTTTTCTCTTGATAGGTCTGATTAAAGATTTATCAATTTTGTCTTTTCTAAGAACTAGCTCTCAGTTTCATTGATCTTTTCCATTGTGTTTTAATCTCTTTTATTTATTTCTGCTCTGAACTTTATATTTTATTACTTTCTATTAACCTTGGGTTTTGTGTTTTCTCCTTTTTTAGCTTTTTTTTAAAAAATCAGTTTTATGCTCTTTTTTTCTTGTTTTCTTCAGGTGTAACATTGTATTGTTTATATGAGATTTTTCTTATTTTCTGAGGTAGGCTTGTATTGCTATGAACTTCCCTTTAAAACTGCTTTTGCTGTGTTCCATAGATTTTGGATTATGGTGCTTCTATTTTCATTTGAATCCACATATTTTTTAATTTCCAATTTGATTCTTCTGTGACCCATTTGATTGTTTTGTAACATGTTGTTTAGCCTCCATATGTTACGTTTTTTGAAGTTTTTTTTCCTTGTAGTTGATTTCTAGTTTCATGACATTGTGGTTGGAAAAGATGCTTGATGTGATTTCAGTCTTAAGTTTATTAAGACTGATTTCGTGACCTAGATATGCTCTGTCCTGGAGAGTGTTTCCTGTGCACTTGAAAAGAACATGCATTCTGCTGCTTTTGGATGGAAGGTGTATATGTTATATACATATATAGTTGGTGATTGACAGGAAAGCCTGGCATGCTGCAGTTCATGGGGATGCAAAGAGTGAGACATGACTGAGTGACTGAACTGATATATACATCCATCTGATCTAATATGGCATTTAAGGTCAATTTTCCTATTTATTTTCTGTCTGGATGATCTATTCATTGATGAGTTGGGGTGTTAAAATCTCCCACTATTATTGTGTTTCTGTCGATTTCTTTTTTATTAATTAGATGCATTTATGTGCTCCAAAGTCAATTTCCTGATCTTGGAGAAGTAGCCTTACACAGGTCATGTTCTATTGGACTGAGAAGCATATTTTCCTGGTCACGAAATCTGTATATTTACTCCTAGAGGACCCTTCTCTTGTGGTGGGACTGGCAGGCAAAAGTGGACACCAGGCTGGTTGGCTGCCAGGTCCTGTCTTGCATGGTGGGCGCCTACCCTTCTGGTGGGCAGGGATGAGTCCCAGTGTGGCTTGCTGAACAGTCTGGTGGATCCTGGGGCTGATGCTTATCCACAGGTAGGGGCAGCCAGCTGCAGGGGGCTGCGGTCCTAGAGCTGATGCATGGAACTTGGTGCTGGCACTGATGCCAGCCTGCTGGTGGGCTTGTAAGCTGCCAGTTCTGATAGGCTAGGGAGAGAACTCCAACATGGTACTTGCCAGCACATTGTCCTCATGGCAGAACGAGCTCCCCAAATGACTGCCACCAGCATCTGTGTCCTCAGGGAAATCCCCGTTGCCTCCTGCCTCTTTGAGAGGCTTTCCAAGATCAGCAAGGAGGTCTGATCCAGGATCTTTTCAAACTATGGCCCCTGTGCTGGGACTGGGAGCATGTGAGATTTTATGTGTAATTGTTAAGAGTAGAGTCTCTACAGCTCTCAAGTTCTCCCACATTTACCATAAGTCCTGCTGGCCCTCAAAGCTAGACGTTCTGGAGGCTCGTTTTCCTGGTGCAGGACTCCCAGGCGAGGGAGTCTGATGTGGGGCTTGAATTCACCCCTCCTTTGGGAGAGCGTGCGCAGTTGTCATTATCCTCCCGTCTGTGGGTTGCCTACCCAGGGGTGTGAGTCTTGACTATATTGTCTCCCCTCCCCTCCCACTCTTCTTGTTGTGCTTCCTTCTTGTGCTTCTTTTCAGACTGTTCTCATAGATAATTGTAAATGGAACTGTGGTATGCCTGTGAGAAGAGGCAACTTCAGGGTCTTCCCAGGCTGCTCTCTTGGCCATACCCAAAGTATAACTAGTTTTGCAATAATTTGATCTGGAAGAGCTAGAATAGGTGTTGGACCAGTAATTCCCACCAATGTCACTTAAATAGCTGAAATGTCATTGAATGCATGCATTTACCTCATTTAACCTTCATACTGTGAGAGATGTATCATTTTCCTTATCTAAAC
Source organism: Capra hircus (assembly GCF_001704415.2). Classification (NCBI taxonomy): domain Eukaryota; kingdom Metazoa; phylum Chordata; class Mammalia; order Artiodactyla; family Bovidae; genus Capra; species Capra hircus. The sequence continues at coordinate 6,485,911 of NC_030812.1, forward strand.
AATATGTGCTCAGACGCTCAGTCGTGGCTCCTTCTTTTTGACCCTGTGGACTCTAGCCCACCAGGTTCCTCTGTCCATGGGATTATCCTGGCAAAAATACTAGAGTGGTCGCCATTTTCTCCTCCGTGGGATCTTCGCAACCTAGGGATCAAGCCCATGTCTTTTGTATCTCCTGCACTGACAGGAAGACTCTAGTACTGCACAGGAAGAACAAACTCAAAAAGACTAAACATATAATCAGTGGCTAAACCGCGTTCTTTCTTGCAGAGTCTACTTTTTTATGTCTCTAGTCTAAATATATATCTGACTGGTAACTTTTAAAGAATAATGTTGATGCTTCGGAAATTGAAAAGAGGTCAAGATCAATTTGCTTAAGGAAACTTTTACTGAACAAATTGCAGTCTATGGAAGCATATTTCATACAGCTGGCCAGAAGTTGCTACTAACTGATGATTTCCCTAGAGACATATTCAGGATGGAGTAGAACTGACAAATCATTTACTTGACCAAGTTGTTGGGGGAAATGAGTCAATAGAAACACAGGGCAAGATAGGTATCACCTTGCCTGGATGTTCCTAGGGGCCCACTTACATAGTCATTAATGGTTTCTGGCTTATTGTGTAACTAAAATTTCGCTGCATTAGTAGAATTCTTTCCAATAAAACCAAAATGGACAGATGTAACTTGTGTTAAAATAATGAGACATTATATTTCAAAGGCACGGTGGCCACATGACATTCCAATATGGTTGAAAAATCTAAGCCTGCAGAACTGTAGAACTCTTTCATCAGAACCTTCTCCAGCAGCAAAATTCACAGACATACTTATGCTTCTTACGCAAAAGGAAGAACAGCATAAAGTGACTGGTATGCAGATTCTGTCTCCTCTTATCAGTAGGTGAAGCAAAGGTAGTACTAATTTGCTTCCTAGGAAAGGTAGATAAAAGTATTGTTGGTCTCTTTATCTCTTTATTCTCACACAATTTTTATGGGATAAATACCCAGTTAGCAAGGATTACCAGGGTCTCAGATTGGCAGGTTTTAACAGAAAACTGCTTGGAGACCTGCTTTGTTTGGTTTGGTTTTTTGTCCCTTCTGAAGTTTAGAAAGGCATTATAATTGATTACGTGTAATTGTTGGTCAAAATACAAGTATTATTGCTTAAAGTCTCTTGGCTTAGATCTGGCACCCTTCAGATTTTTGTATCATCTGTTGAGCCCTGGTGGACATTAGAAATTGTCTAATGCAGCTGATCCTTTGATAAGAAACCTAGACCATTTTCTAAAATGGGATATGCTCTGGGATAAATAAAATGTAAATAGTGATAGTAATCAATGCTATATTATGATATGACTTAGGGACTCCGCTGTAGTAACACTTCATACTAGGAAGTAAATTTTAAGTGTAAAAATGTGTGTTTGTTTTTAAATACCTATCTCATGAAGTAATGTAATTATTATTAAAATTTTAGAAGTTATTAGTTATTATTTTGGGATATTGAAACCACAAACATTTATATATGTATGTTATACATATATCTCAAAATTTCTGTAGAGAAATGTCACATCTTAAGAAAATCCTTTCACTAAAAGAATAACCAAGTAACTACAAAAATTAAAGTATAAAAAGGAAATGTTCTTGTTCAAGATAACAAATAATATTAAAACATATTTTGCTTAGAGAATTTGGATGTTTTTAAAAGAGTGATGGTGATAAAAGTAATTTCATACTTTTATAATTGGGTTATAGAGAGTGGTGAGAAGAGAGCAAGGAAATGCATGAGCATAAGCTGTTATATACAGAATGGATAAACAGCAGGATCTCACTGTATAGTGCAGGGAGCTATAGTCAGTGTCCTGTGATAAACCATAATGGAAAAGAATATGGAAAAAAGAATGTTTATAGCTGTATAACTGAATTGAGTTTGTATACAGTAGGAATTAACACAACATTGTAAATCAACTATATGTCAATGAAATAAATTTTTAAGAAGAAAATACATGAGGAAAAGTATACCAGAAATGATTTTAAATATAATAATATTATTATATATAATGATACTATTATCTATAATGATGACTGTTTTTTGTAACAAGGAAACTGAGCTGATACTCTACTTTCAACACACTGGAAATGTAGATAACCAAAAAATCAGATGTAAGAATCAAAAGGAGTAATAATATTTTGCATTTATTAAGCATTCACTTGTCTTTGTGATGACTATATCCTCACACAGAATAGTTTATACAGAAAGTGTTTTTATAGGGAGTATCTGATTTGATGCTTATGGTGTTATAAGAACATGCACAGGAGTTATTTTTAATACCTATTTAATAATAGAGGAAAATGCTCCAAGGGGGAAAATGACATGCTCAGGTGAAAAAGACAGGTTGATATCTAATGCATGTGTTTATTGAATTTTATACCTTTGTGAATAAATGTGGGGTTTTTTTTGCCCTACCTCATTCTCTTCTTATCAATTGAAATGTTACCCTTATTCATATTTCCAAATTTTACATTATTTTTAAAGTTTTTTTGATAAGGTAAGATTTAAAATATTTAGTAATCAGAATGATGTGGACAGCAACTAATCAAAATGGTTGCTGGAATGGGCACCGATTCAGCAGGATGCCCCTCCCCATAATGGGACAGATGTGTGCGTGTGTTTTCACTAAGTAACAGCCCTGTGCCAGCAAACCCAATTTCTATTTGAAGGAATTCAGAGTAGATTTTTGACACATATGTGGACTGCCCAAAGGTGGACTCTTTTTAGACACAACAGTGTACAAGGGCTCAAATGTTAAGTATTTTTAAAATCACTTATTTCTTTCCTCTCTGTTAACTCCATTTTCAGAAGGGCTGTCCCCTTGTAATGCAAGATGACTTATAATAGTTCCAGATTTATATTCTATGTCCTCAGCAAAAATCAGCATCTTTCTGTTGGTTTCCTGAGTAAGAGTCTTAGGACTAGCTTTGAACTGGCTCTGGTTAGTGGCCATCCTTGTGGCTAAGGGAAAGCGATGTAATAAGCGTTAGAGAAGGCAGTAGACTCCACCCAGACCATTAGATTCAGAGTGGGAAGGAGAGTTCCTGAAAGAAGGCCAAGGCTGCACCCAAAACAACCAGGAAAAGCACCAGTCACTGACAAACTCCACCCTGTCCTTCTGAGTTCTTATACTATACCTTTACTACTTTAAATATTTTTTTCTAAATTATAAATGTAATATACTCTCATTTAGGAAACTTCAAAGGTTGAGTTAAATAAAGAATGAATTATAAAATAAAGAAAAATATAAAAATGACATGTTACTGAATTAGAAATGAAGAAAAATTATAATGTCTCTAGCAGCATATGTGTGCTGTGCTAAGTCACTTCAGTCCTGTCCATCTCTTTGCAATCTCATGGACTGTAGCCTGCCAGGCTTCTCTGTCCATGGACTTTTCCAGGCAAGAACCCTGGAGCAGGTTGCCATTTCCTTCTCCAGTGGATCTTCCTGACCCAGTAATTGAGCCTGGGTCTCCTGCATTGCAGTCAGATTCTTTGCCATCTGAGCTCCCAGGCAAGCCCATAATGCACTTCAAATAATCAGGTGTAAAACAGATAATTCATTATAACTTAGAAACAGTCAAATCAATTTTATTCTACCCCATCCTCCAGTACCTTTAATATTTTCCTTTATAAATCTAATTGGAGTCATAGGTTTCATTAGTAAAATATCACTGATTACTATAAGTAAAATAATTTTTGTTTAATAGTGTTATCAGAACTTAGTGAGAATTCTTAAAATATAATATATATTACCTCCTTTGTCCATGGGATTTTCCAGGCAATAATACTGGAGTGGATTGCCCTTTCCTTCTCCAAATGTATATATTGAAAGAAGAAAATGAAAAATAATTTGTATACAAAAGAAAACTGATTTCTAAAGTTTAAAGATATCATAGTCGTTGGAAATTACATTGCTACAATTACACATATTTTTGAAAAACCATTTTTACCAGATAAACCTAATATTGCTCCATCTACTAATTCCTTTAGCCTGATAACATACAATTTTTAAACAGTGGTTTTAGGCTTTTATCTAAATGAGTGAACCTTTTGATGGAATCTTTAGTCAAAAAAAATAGCCAAGGATGACCAAGAATTTTATCTTTGAAAATCCAGCACTGCCCAATAGAAGCATAATGAAAGCCATAACTGTGAGCTAATATATCATTTAAAATTTTCTAGTAACCACACGAAAGGGAAACAAATGAAATTAATTGTGATAATGTATTTCATTTAACCTAATGTGTCCAAAGTATTATCATTTCAAAATGTAATCAATACAAAACCTTTTAGTGACATACTGCATATTTTTTTTCATATTAATTCTTAAAATCCAGTGTAGTTTACACTTATAGTATACCTTAATTCTCACAAAGCACGTCTCAGGGCTTGACAACCCCATGTGGCTAGTGGCTACCTTTTTGCACCACACAGATCTACTATAACGGGCCAAAGATTTTTAATAAGCCAAGATTTTTCCTATTATTAATATTAAGGCTTGAATTTCTAATGCATTCTTTGACAATTCCAGTCCTCAGCCTGACTAGCTATAGCTGGACTGATTCTACAAAATTTGACAAGATAATCTGTTGAGATTATATAATCAGGCAACAGGGAATTTGCATATCACTGTAAATTATTTTCATGTACATTACTTATCCTGAATTTATGCATCAACTTTTATTTGTGAATTTCAGAAGCCAACATGGCTTAGCTCAAGGTTCTTATCCTTAATCCCAAAGCATGATGATCTAATGTGAAGAGAATCATTCATGACACACCCAATAATAGAAAGGGAAAGTTGAAGGTCTTAGAAGTGCAACAGAATGCTTCGAAGTGGTTAGTAGGGTATTGTTTTCCTGGTGTAATGGCACTTCATAAGTGTTATAATCAATAAGGTAAAACTGGGGAAAGGCTTCCACATGTTTGCTTATTTATTAAAAGTCTTCTTTTAATTATTGTTTTACTCAAGTCATAAAGAAAGAATTTTAGTATAAACCAATACCCCAAAGTCTTGCCAAGGAATGAGCTTGTTCTGCATGACAGCAAATCTGGGGAAGCACAGAGATGGTAGGACAGGGATTCAACTTGGTTTTATGTTTTTATTTTTATTTTTAAATAAATCTAAAGCTATTTAGAAACTGTTTTAAAAAGATCTTAATGAGCTGGATTACTACAATGGTGTGGTTAGTCACCCAGAGCCAGACATTCTGAAGTCAAGTGGGCCTTAAGAAGAGCAGCTGTTAATAAAGCTAGTGGATATGGTGAAATTCCACAAGAACTATTCAAATCCCTAAAGGAGGATGCCATCAAGATGTTGCATTCATTATGTCAGCAAATCTGGAAGACCCAGCAGAAGCCACAGAACTAGAAAAAGTCAATCCTCATCCCAATTCCCAGGAAAGGCAGTACTACAGAATGGGCTAACCATTGGACAGTTGCATTCATCTCCCATGCTAATAAGGCCATGCTTAAAAGCTTGCATGCTAGGCTTTAGCATTATGTGAACCAAGAACTTCCAGATGTCCAAGCTGGGTTTAGAAAAGGCTGAGTAATTAGGGATCAAATTGCCAACATTTGCTGGATTATAAAGAAAGCTAGGGAATTTCAGAAAAATATCTATCTCTGTTTGATTGACTATGCTAAAGGCTTTGACTGTGTGGATCATGACAAACTGTAGAAAGCTCTCAGAGAGATGGGAACACCAGACCATCTTACCCATCGCCTGAGAAATCTGTATGCGGGTCAAGAAGCAACAGTTAGAAGCCTATGGAACAACTGACTGGTTTAGGATCGAGAAAGGAGTACGACAGGGCTGTCTGCTGTCACCCTGTTTGTTTAACCTATACGCTGAGCACATCCTGAGAAATGCCGGGCTGGATGAGTTAAAAACCAGAATCAAGATAGCCAGGAGAAACATCAACCACCTCAGATGATACCACTCTAATTGCCTAAGGCAAAAAGGAACTAAAGAGCCTCTGGATGAGGGTGAAAGAGCCAGCTTAAAACTAAAATTAAAGAAAAAAAAAAAAACCTCAGATCATGGCATTTGGCCCCATTACTTCCTGGCAAATAGAAGGGGAAACAGTGGAAGTAGGGACAGATTTCCCCTCCTTGGGCTCCAAAATCACTGCAGACAATGACTGCGGCCATGAAATCAGAAGACGACTGCTTTTTGGCAGGAAAGCTATGACAAACCTAGACAGTGTTTTGAAAAGCAGAGACATCACTCTGCTGACTAAAGTCCATATAGTCAAGGCTGTGGTCTCCCCAGTTGAGACTAAGGTTCATATAGTCAAGACTACGGTCTCACAACTGTCACGCACAGTTGCGAGAGCTAGACCGTAAGGAAGACAGCCAGGGAATTGCTGCCTTCGAAACGTGGTGCTAGAGAAGACTCCTGAAAGTCTCTTGGACAGCAAGGAGTTCAAGCCAGTTCAATATCAACCTTAAGGAAGAGCAATCCTGAATATTCACTGGAAGGACTGATATTGAAGCTGAAACTCCAGTATTTTGGTCATCTGATATGCCCAGATGATTCATTGGGAAAGTCCCCGATGCTGGGACAGATCGAAGGCAGAAGGAAAAGAGGGCATCAAGGTAGAAGGAGAAGAGGGCATCAGAGGATGAGGTAGCTGGACCTCATCACCGATGCAATGAGCATGAACTTGGCCAGACAACGAGAAATGGTGAATGACAGGGAGGCCTGGCATGCTGCAGTCCATGCGGTCACAAAGAGTTGGACACACTGGGTGACTGAACAACAACAAGGGTAGTTAGACGGATCGATTACTTAAGTTCGTTCCCTGGGCTGCACTTTAAATATGCTAAATGGAAAGAGTAAATGGAACAGGCCTATATTTTAACATAGTGCATAAAATCAGTAGATAGCAGTAATTCTTCAGCTTGAGTATATTTATAATGTCCAACTGTCCCACATTTACTTAAAATGGTTCCCATTCAAATACTCTTATTCCATTTCTATCTCATTTTTGGCTTAACAAAGATATTCCATGTCTAACATATATTTCTTTCTTTCTCAAAAACGAACAATGCAACTTTAATGTCTGAGATTTCCAAAATTGATGCAGTGGTGATGAAATTTTCCCACATAAGGTAGAATTTGGGACCATGAAAAAGATGATTGTGTTCAACATCATTTTCTCAACAAATAATATCATGCTTTCTTAACAGAATCCAGTGTAGATTTAAATTATCGTTCATTAACTATAAGAAAGTACATAGACATCATTTCTGTAGTGGGAAAGGCATATCACAAGTGTTGCATGAAGTATGTATGTCCATATGTTAAGAATATTTACCAGGCTACTTTGAGAAAAACATTTGTGATAGAAACTAGAAATGCTGGATATTGTTATACTGACTCACCTTATCAGTTCAGTTCAGTTGCTCAGTCATGTCTGACTCTCTGCGACCCCATGGATTGCAACATGAAAAGGCTTTCCTGTACATCACCAACTCCCGGAGCTTGCTCAAACTCATGTCCATTGAGCTGGTGATGCCATCCAGCCATCTCATCCTCTGTCATCCCCTTTTCCTTCTGCCTTCAATCTTTCCCAGCATCATGGTCTTTTCAAATGAGTCAGTTCTTCGCAAAGTTCTTGACCAAAGTACTGGAGCTTCAGCTTCAGCTTCAGCATCAGTCCTTCCAGTGAAAATTCAGGACTGATTTCCTTTAGGACTCACCTATATTAAACCTCAATAGCAATAGAAAATGTTTGTGGCATTTTCTGAATGTGAGGATGAAAAACAAGAATCCTCATCGATGATGGGGATTTCCTCTTTCCAGTTCTCTTTATTTTCTCCTTCTGAAATTCCAGTGAAACATCTTCTCAATCTTTTCTTCTCCATGACTTTTACATGTGTTGGTGCTGTATTTTGGGATTTCATCAGATCTGTCTTTTAGTCTGCTAATTTTTTTATTTTGTAAATATCAGCTCTGCTTAACCTACTGTGTAATTCATACCGATTAAAACAAAGATCTGTGAAGAGCTCTGTGTGCTGGGTCTTTTGCTTGGCTTCCTATTCTTCTGTTTTATTTTTAACATTAACTTGAGATATACATACTTACGGGCTTCCCCGGTGGCTCAGTGGTTAAGAATCTGCCTGCAAGGCAGGAGCCACAGGAGCCGCAGGTTTGATCTCTGGGTCAGGACGATCCCCTGGAGGAGGGCATGGCAACCCACTCCAGTATTCTTGCCTGGAGAATCCCTTGGACAGAGGAGCCTGGTGGGCTACAGTCTGTAGTGTCACAAAGAGTCAGACATGATAGAAGTGACAGAGTATGCATGCACATACGTACATATGAGTGTATAACTTACTAATCATACTAAATATATTCTTCGGTAAGTCTCTTTTGGATGCTTTTATTTCACTTTTTCTTCTTTTGTGTATACTCCATATGTTTTGAAATTGCATGTCCTCTAGCTAATTATTGACAGATATACACACACACACACAACATTTAGTTGTGGTAAAATAACATTGGATTTGTCGCTGTAATAATTTTAAAGTGTATAATTCAGTAGTATTAACTATTAATACATTTCCAATGTGCAGCCATCACCACATCACACAAAATGTGCACATGAAACTGTCTAGCTCTGGAAATCTTTCATCTATACAAACAGATACCTGTTAAGCAGGTACCTGTTAAGCAGTCAGTCTCAATTTTCCTGATAAATCGGGCTTCCCTGGTGGCTCAGACGGTAAAGAATCTGCCTGCAATGCAGGAGACCTGGGTTTGATCCCTGGGTTGGGAAGATCCCCTGAAGAGAATGGCAACCCTCTCCAGTATCCTTGCCTGGAGAACCCCATGGACAAAGGAGCCTGGCAGGCTACAGCCCATGGGGTTGCAAAGAGTCGGACACAACTGAGCAACTAACACACACACCGAATTCACCACTCTCCCAACTCCCAGCAAACAACAATCAACCTCCGGTCGGTATGGATTAGCCTATTCTGGACATTTCATACAAATGTGATTGCACAATGTGAGTCCTGACTCCTTTCACTTGGCATGTTTCCAAGGTCCATCCACCTGGGAGCATCTACCAGTGGCATATGCAATTATTCTTTTCTATGGCTGAATAACAGTCTATTGAATGACTATTTTTATTTTATTTATTCATTTATCTGTTGATGGACATTTGGGTTGTCTCTACCTTTTGGTTATTGTACATAGAGCTGCTGTCAACGTTCTTGTACAAGTTTTTATTTGAAAACCTGTTTCAATCCCTTTTCATACGTACATTGGGTTGGCCAGAAAATTCATTCAGGTTTTTCCCATAAAATGGTATGGAAAAACTCATACAAACTTTTTGGCAAACCCAGTACCTAGGAAGGATTTTACTGGGTTATATAGTAATTCCATGTTTAACTTTTTGAGGAAACGCCAAATTGTTCTCCAAAACACTGTACCATTTTACATTTCCACCAGCAACGCACAAGGGTTCCAATTTCTCCACATCCTTCCTAACACTTGTAATTTTCCTTCTTTTAAAAATTTCATGTCAATGTATGGCAAAACCAATACAGTATTGTAAAGTAAAATAAAGTAAAAATAAAAATTAAAAAAAAAAAGAAAAGAAAAACAGGAAAAAAAAAAAGAAAAACAAATGCACGTGGAACCAACTAATGTTCTTGCATCCTCTGTATTCTGGCTCCATCCTCAAGGCATTATTGATCTCCATTATATTTTAATTAAAGCATTTCTCTCTCAAAAAAAAGTAAATAAAAATAAAAAATAAAAATGGCCATCCCAGTGGATGTACCATCTCATATCACATACCCCAAGTGGCATCTCAGTGTGGTTTTCATCTGGGTTTCTTCACTGACCAAAGACCTTTAGCATCCTTTCATGTGTTTATTGGCTATTTGGATTGTTTTTTGAGAAATGTCTGTTAATTCTATTATAAGTCATTTATCCATTTTAAAACTGGATGGTTTGCCTTTTTGTTGCTGAGTTGTGAGTTCTTTATATATTTATATACATATATATATTCTGGACCTGAGAAAATATTAGCAAATATTTTCTCTCAGTTTGACATAGCCTTCCTGTTAACTGTCCTTTCATTTTCTTGATAGTATCTTTTGATGCTGGGAAGTCTTAAATTTTGTTGAAATCAAATTTATCTATTTTACCTTTTGTTGCTTGTACTTTTGATGTCATATTTATGAATCCATTGCCAAACAATTGCTAAAATCATGAAGATTCTCCCGTTTTCTTCTGAGAGTTTTATAGTAGTAGGCCTTTAATTTAGATCTTTGAATCATTATGAGTTAATTTTCATGCATAGTGTAAGATAAAGGCCCAACCTCATTCCTTTACATGTGGATATCTACTTGTCCCAGCACCATTTGTCAATGAGACTATTCTTTTCCCATTGAACAGTCCTGTTAATCTTGTTGAAAACTGATTATAAAACTCTTATTCTCCACCCCGCTCCAAAAATAAAATCACGCTCTCCGGTTTTTCCTGCCAGGCTTTCTGCAGGTCTCTTTTCGCTCCAACTTTTATTTTCGTTCCCCAGGCGGTGGCAGCAACATGTTCATTTGTTTTCACTGTTTTTGAGGACCTCTAGGCACTGCATTCTGTGGCAGAGGTCTGAGTTAGGCTAAACAAGGGGAAGACCCTGGCAGAAGTCTTTTGGGGAAACTCCAGTTACGTCAGAACAGAGAAACAGAATCCCATGGGAACAAGCTGCTTTCTGCTGTTTCTGATATTAGATACCCACTCTGATGAAATGCAGGCTGTCATCTTCAAAAATGTCTCCATGCCAGAGAAGAGGTGGAACTAGGTTAAAATACCACAAAGATCTCTTACCCTGTTTCAGTGGCTTTCTCTGGTGACTAAGCTTTTGGTTGCTAAAAATCTTCATCTATTTTTCTGAGTTCTAAAAAGTTGATTCCAATATGTTGTTTTGTTTCACCAAACTTTTAGTATTTCTTGAGAGGGATGCCTCCTGGAGGTCCCTACCCTACCGTATTTTCTGATATCCACCTATCCTATACATTTAACTTGCATATTTAATCTAACAATCTGACAGAGTTCACTTCTCTCTCAGAAATACAAGGATTTTAGAGTGTTTTCACTCTAATCACATCCCAACCAACTTATTATAGGCTATTTCTCCCCATTATTCTAGTTCATGGCTGCTGCAAAATTCTGTGGTAATGATAACATCAATGAGGATGATGATTGTCACTGTTTCATAAAGCAATGTATAATTATTTTTTTCTCTCATTTATTAGCATAGCTCCCCATCATTCCACTGTAAATCATACAACCTCCAGACCTGCATTCTCCAGCACGATAGCCCCTATTATAGCGTGGCTAATGCCCTTGAAATGTGGTTAGTGAGACTGAAGTGTTAAATTTTTTTGTTAATTTTAATTATCTTAAATTTGAATTAGAAAAACAAAATAGTTGTCTATTAAACACAATTTATTGTTTGGATTAGGACTGTGTTTTACTTTAAATGTTAGCATTGGTATCTCAATGTGTTGGTACAAAATACACACTAGATATCTAAGACACGGTAAAAAAATTGATGTGAGTGATCTCATCCGTTTTTAAATATTGATTTTATGTTAAAATGATCATTTTTAGTAATTATCTTAAATACACTATTTTTAAAATTATTTTACCTGTTTGTTTTTAATGGTCTTAATCTGGCTACTTGGAACTATGAAATTACATATGTGATTCTCTTGGTAGTTTTGTCTGAAACTATGATTTTTCATCTCTCTGATAAATATATATATAAAAAATTTAGAATTTCCATTAGTGAAGATTTTTAGGTAATAAACTCTCTTTTGTCTAAAATGCCTTAATTTCACTTGTGTTTTTCAAAGGTAGCTTCTGTGGGTATAGAATGCTATATTAATTTTTCTTCAGCACATTGAAGATATCATCCTACTGTCTTTTGGCTCCTACCATTACTTTCAGCAGGTGAACATTCAGCCTAATTGCCATTTCTATATTAGTCATTACTCATTAGCCTCTGAATGATTTTAAGATCTCCTTCATGTTCTCCTGTTTCACTGTTGTGGTCTCTATAGGTATGGATTTTTTTTTTTTTTAATCTTGCTTGGAGTAGGTTGGGTTTCTTTGATCTGGATTTTAGTGTCCTTCAGTAATTCTGGAAAATTCAAAGAAATTATCCCTCTAGAGAGATCTCTTCTCCATTCTTCCTATTATCACCTTCCTGAACTCTAATGGTCTAATCAAACCCATTAGACCATCTCTTTATAAGTTTCATACTTTGAAACTTCCCTTTCATATTTTCTGTCTCTTTATCTCTTTTGGCTACATTTTGTCAATCTATTGCTTATCATCAAATATATTTATTCCCACCATTAAACACTGTAATTCTAGAAGTAATGTTAGGTTCTCTTTGGTCATTCTTTGCTCATATATTCAAGCTTCTCTTTAAATTCTTTGAATAAATTAATTATAGAATTTTTAAGATATTCTGACACTATCAATATATCATGTCTTTGCAGGTTTAGTTCTACATCTGATATTTCTGCATATTTTCACTCATGATAACTTTTTTCTTTGAATGTATTTCATGACATTTTTGTGTAGACTGCCTTATTTCTGGAAACTTATCTGCAGGAATTTTTAAGGTTCAAGTTGAATTCCTCAAAGAGGATTTTCATTTGCTTTTTAATTTCATTTGGATTTTTCATTTTTTTTTAATTTGGATTTTCATTTTTCATTTGCCAGTCACTTGGCAAAATTAACCCAGAATCACTTTAGTTTTTCTATTTAGGGATAAAAAAAAACTTTATACAGTGGTATAAATTTGCAACAAAACCCTACATGTTTGTTGGTTTATGGCTAAATAGTTTTAGGAGAGGATTTTTTCCTTCTCTACCAAATGCAATCTGAATTAGGGGAATTTCCTGGCTTTCTCTTTCTATGTGATGTAGTTATTTCTAATTCATATCCCCACTAACAGAGAAAGCAATGGCACCCCACTCCAGTACTCTTGCCTGGAAAACCCCATGGATGGAGGAGCCTGGTGGGCTGCAGTCTATGGGATCTTGAAGAGTTGGACACAACTGAGTGGTTTCCCTTTCACTTTTCACTTTCATGCATTGGAAAAGGAAATGGCAACCCACTCCAGTGTTCTTGCCTGGGGAATCCCAGGGACAGGGGAGCCTGGTGGGCTGCCGCCTACGGGGTCGCACAGAGTCAGACACGACTGAAGTGACTTAGCAGCAGCAGTAGCAGCAGCAGCAGCATCCCCACTGAGGAAACAGCCTGTGGAGTTCAGTTTACCTCAGATCCCTTATTAGGTTCCTAATTCACTTGGACCCAGGACCCAGGACTCAATCTGCAGTTTCCTGAGACTCCCATGCAGAAATTGGGGCAAGATCCCCAGAGGAGCCACAGAAACTCTCAGGGCATTTGCCAGTTCTGGTGTTCCTTTCCTCTTGGGACTTCAAATTCCAGTGAGTTTTGAGGACCTACAGATTCTTTGCTTTTGTACCAGTTCAGTGATATGCTAAAAATAATACTGTATCTGGAATTTTAATTCTTCTAATCAGTGGATCATTCAGGGTATCTTGTCTGTCATAATGTTAGAAAAGAAAACGATCTTTTGTTCCATTCGTATGTTTTCTATTCCATCTTTTACTTCTCAGATATTTTGAATGTAATGATTTTATAGTTTGCATCCAGTGCTTCTCATATCTGAAATTCTTGACAGTCTGATTCTTTTTTATTTAAAACTCTTTGTAAACTTCTTTTCTTTTTTGGGCTGTGCTGAGTCTTTGTTGCTGCTCGCAGGCTTTCTCTACCTGTGGCAAGCAAGAACTACACTCTAGCTTGGTGTGCAGGCTTCTCATTGCAGTGACTTCTCTTGTTGTGACGCATGGGCTCTAGAGCGCGGGCCTCAGTAGCTGTGGGACACGGGCTTAGCTGCTCCATCACCTGTGAGATCTTCCTAGACCAGAGATGGAACCCACGTCCGCTGCGCTGGCAGGCAGGCAGATTCTTATCCGCTGGTCCACCTCGACAGGCTAACTGTGTGATGTGCTGCTGCTGTTTCTGTTGCCCCTTGCTCCCAGAGTCTTGTTTTCTCATGTGTTTTGTAAGTTTGGATTGTGAAGTCAGCTTACCAGGGCTTTACATGTAAGAATATTATGAGGGAGGCATCCTTCTGTGCAAGATGAATGCTTTTCTCTTTTAGTAGTGCAGCCTTTAACCTTATGTAAAATGAGGAACTTAAGCTACTTTCACTTGCTTTCCTTCATTCAATTAAAAAATATTTCATGAATATTTATCATAATTCCTTAGTCACCGTTCAAGTTGTGAAAAACAAGGATAAACATCTCTCCCTTCTTGGAGTTTAAGGGAGACAGATAGGTAATAAACAAATAAATAAGCAAATGACCATTTTTCATTGAGTCAAAGAACATTTTTTTTCACAATTTAAAATCTTGGAAATCAGGATGCCTCTTACAATGGGTGATATATCATATTTAATTGGCCATGCTTTGAGGGTAGAATCATTTTAAAATGTGAGCCTTTATAATTAATGATATTTTACATTAAATGAAGTTTATGTCAAATGTCAAATGGTGGTAAATACTATGGAGAAGAAGAAAGCAGAGAAGGGAGATGGGAATTTCTGGAAAACTGTTCCATTTTTAAGTAGGGTGGTCAAAGGATGTATACCTGAGAAGGGGCCTTTTGAGTGAAGAGCTGAAGGAGATGAGACAGTGAGTAAGACCACTCAAATACACTGCTTCACTTTCACGACTGTTGTTCGTATGAAGTGTGTGAAGATGCTCACAAACATGCTCAGTGCCCGCATGGATGTCGAGGGGAGGAAGCGTCTAGGCAAAAGGGGCACCCTAGGCAAAGATATTGAGGCTGGAGCATCCCTGGAATGTTCAAGGCGTGGAACAAGCCTAGGGACGAGGAGCAGATGACACAGCAAGGGCCAACGCTTATAGGGTCCCAGGGGCACTAGAGCACTTTGAATTCTACTTTGCCTGAGATGGGCAACAATGTGAAGATGTGGAAAAAGCAAGTGATAAGGGCTTCCCAGGTGGTGCCAGTGGTAAAGAAACCACCTACCAAGGCAGGAGATGTCAGAGACGTGGGTTTGATTGCTGGGTTGGGAAGATCCCCTGGAGGAGGAAATGGCAACCCCCTCCAGTATTCCTGCTTGGAGAATCCCATGGAAAGAAGAGCCCAGCAGGCTACAGACTGTGGGGTTGCAAAGAGTAGAACATTAAAAAGTGTGAAGTGACTTAGCAAGCAAGCAATACCCAACTTACATTACTATTTTCAAAAGGATCACACTGGCTGCCATGTTGATAAGAAGCTGCAAAAGGGGCGAAAATGAGGACATAGCAAGTTGGGTTAGTGGGCCCTTTGCAGTGATCCAGGTGTGCGTTGAAAGCGCCTTGGTGGAAAGGGTGAGAAAGAATCAGGGTCTGGGTGTATTTGCAGGTATGACAGGCCTGTGAGCTTTGCTTGGGGAGTAAATACGGTGCATGAGTGAAAGAGCAGAGCCAAGGATGTGTCTAAGCTTTAGGGGCCTAAGCAATTATCCTCACTCCCCTGTTTGTTTATATCCTCTGGGGTTTAAAACCAAAAATACACATTTAAGATTACTTTTTAATAGCCTACATTTTCTTTAAAGTACTCTCGCTTATATATAGACTCAGGTTAGTAAGCAAATTTATTGTGTTCACCCAACATTAAGTTAAACTGGTTTTAGTTCTCATCTGCTTAATTATTATCCCAGGGTTCTTGATTTCAAGGTATCTATTGAACTGTGTCCATGCCTGACCTCTGTCCACAATGTTTGACGCTGTATTTTAGTATTTACAGCTTCCAGCTGGTTCTGGGGTGGGCTAACTCATTCTCACTGCCATGGTGTGAGCAGCGAGAACAAGAACAGTGACGCTCTGATTTTTCTCCATCTATCCATATGGTGGGTAGGGAGCTGCTTAGTTTTTTGCTTGGTATAAACTTTGTGTTTATGAACCAGAGAAAACACAGAGGTTGGAGATGTGTCCTCTGTCTGCTCTTTTCTGGTTGTGTCACAGGGCTTGGTCACTGATGTGATCTCTCAGTCCGGTTTCATTGGCCTGGCAGGGAATAATTTTCCCCAAGCCTGGAAGCAGAGAGACTATCAGCATTTGTTTCTGGTGTTTCTGTTTCCTGAAGTCTTGTCCCATGCCTTCATATGCCTTCATTGTCTAGTGGGATGATGGTGCAAATGAGTGTCAAGGATGGTCTGTTGGGCATTATTGTAAGTGAGAGTTCAGAGCCTTTGCATTTAAAACTAATAGAGCAAGCTGCCTTAGTTGAAAAGGACCAGCTGAGAATAACTTAACCTATTAAAAGGACTTTATTTTCATCAGACTCAGCAAGGTTCTGACTTGTAATAATATTTCAAAATTTCGCTATTACCTACACATACAGTTATCACAGGGAGTATTTGTAGGGAATTATGCTTTATATGACATCATATATAACAGCCTATATGTTTGTCCTCAATAGCTTTCTTTTGTGTTTGGTTGATGCAGAATTTAAAAGCAAAGCCATCCCTATAACATGCAAGACCACAACCTGAAAGCTAACTAAAGCATATTACGTTCACGTAGACTCAGAGAACTAAGAAGCTTATTCAGATATTTAGGGGATAACATAAACTGTCTGATAATGTGGTCTGCAGGCAGTACCCGGATCTGCCTCAGATGTTTTGCACATTGTCATGTTGAGGTGTATTAATATATTTAAGAACTTATGAGCTCCTTACAGATCTTGGTAGAATAGCAAGAGACACTGGCTTTGTGCACTTCCTAAAATAACATCTCTAAGAATACTGCTTTTATAGTATGTACATAGGAACAGTCCATAGCTATATATTTCTGAATGTACTTCTATGTTATATATAGGAACACCTCAGAGATGTTGTGGGTTGGGTTGCAGATTACCACAATAAAGAATATATCACAATGAAACAAGTCACACAAATTTTTTTACATAAAAGTTACATTTATACTCTTCTATAGTCTATTAAGTGTGCAACAGCTTTATTTCTTGAAAAACAATGTACATACCTTAATTTAAAATATTTTATTGCTAAAAATTATTAACCATTGTCTGAGCCTTCAGACAGTCATAATAATTTTCCTGGTGGAGGGTCTTGTCTCAGGGTTGATGGCCGCTGACTGATCAGGTTGGTGGTTGTTGAAGGTTGGGAGGGCTTTGGAAATTTCTTAAAATAAGAGAACAATGAAGTTCACTACATCAATTGACTTTTCCTTTCACGAATGATTTCTCTGTAGCATGTAATGCTATCCAACAGCATTTTACCCACAGTAGAACTTCTTTTCAAACTAGAGTCAATCCTTGGTAGGTTCAGCTCCAGGAGGGAGAGAAGATGCTTCATGGCTCCTTGTCCATCTAATTCCACATCTGCCCAGATCAGCAGTACATTTGGCAGGAGATGGCAGAACTTTACTCTGCAATAACCGCGGAATCCCGATGACAGTCCTGAGCTGCCTCCATTCATATTCTATATCAGGCCTCTCTCTGATGCCTCTTACAAGAAGCTTCGCCAATGCCCCTGTGTTACCTATGATCTGCTACAAATCCTTTGCACTGCTCCCAGTGGAGCTCATTTCCTGAGCTCCATAGTATCTAGTCCAGTGTTCTGCAAATAATAGCTGCACAATAAGTGGTTCTTGCATTAAAACAAACTGGAGTCAAAGCCTGCTGCCAGTTTATCAACTGTTCATGCAATATTCTAAATTTTTATTGTCCTTTCAACAATCTTTACAGCATTTTCACCAGGCGTAAATTTGATCTGAAGAAACCACTTTCTTTGCTCATCCATAGGAAACTCCCTGCAAGCTTCTCTTCTGCACCATCCTCACTTCTCTTAGCCTTCAGAGAACTGAACAGAGTTAGCGCCTTGCTCTGGACTAGGCTTTGGCTAAGCGAATATTAAGGCTGGTTTGATCTTTTACCCAGACCACTACAACTTTCTCCATATCAGCAAATGGTTGGTTATCTTTCTTATCATTTGTGTGTTCATTGGAGTAGTAGTTTCCTTCAAGAACTTTTACTTTGCACTCACAGCTTGTCTATCTGGCTTAAGAGGCCTAGCTTTCAGCTTATCTTGACTTTCGACATGCCTTCCTCACTAAGCATAATCATTTCTAACTTTTGATGTAGATTGAGATATAAGCAATTCTTCTCACTTGAACTCTTAGCGGTCACTGTAGGTCATTGATTGGCCTAATTTCCATAATGTTGAGCCTCAAGGAATAGGTAAGCCCAGAGAAAGCAAGAGAGAGGGGAATGACTGGTTAGTGGAGCAGTCAGAACACATGTAACATTTATTGGTTAAGTTTGCTCTCTTATATTGCTGTGATTTATGGTGCCTCCAAAACAACTATAATAGTAATATAAAAATCACTATCACAGATCACCACAACATAACAATAATGAAAAAGTTTGACATATTTTAATTGTTAGCAAAATGTAACAGACACATGTGTGCTTAGTTGCCCAGTCATGCCCAACTATTTGAGACACTTTGGACTGTAATATACCAGGCTCCTCTGTCCATGGGATTTTTCAGGCAAGAATATTAGAGTGAGCTGCGTTTCCTTCTCCAAACAGAGACACAGAGTGAGCAAATTCCATTGAAAAATGGAACCAATAGACTTGCTCAATGCAAGGTTGCCACAAACCTTTTTCAATTTGTAAAAAACAAAACACTGGACTTCCTTGGTGGCCCAGTGGTTAAGAATCCACCTTGCAATGCAGGGAACTTGGGTTTGATCCCCGGTCCAGAAAGATTCCCCATGCTGTTGCGGCAGCTAAGCCAATGTGCCATACTCCCTAAGCCACCTGCTCTTAGAGACTGCTCTGCAGTAAGAGAAGCCCCAACTCACCGCAGCTAGAGAAAGCTGACTCTCAGCAATGCAGGATGAGTGTGGCCAAATATAAAAAGTAAATAAATAGACAAATAAATACAATAAACATTTTAATAAACAGAGTATCTGTAAAGCTCAATAAAGTGAAGTGTGTTAACAAGATGTGCCTGTTTAGGAACTATGAATATTCTGGTGTGAGTCTTTATAGGCAAAATAATATTGTCTCTTTTAAAATGATGGATAAGGCCAGTGCCAGCCCACCAGGAAGGCCTGAAATCCTAGCCATCTGTCATCAGAAAGAAAGAAGTGGTAGCAACTGAAAGAAAATTTCTTTGCATGAAAGGGGTTTTTTTTAGATATTCTAGTTATCCTTTGTGAATTTTACATCACTGAAAAAATATAAGCAAAGCTGTTTTTTACACTTTGTCCTGCGTTAGCTTGGCTTCGTGATCCTGCAATGAAAATTCTCTTTTATGGGTGGTTGTGGGTTGTCAACATTCTACTGAATGATATTTTAATAAAATTGAAACTTAATAGGGTTAGAAAATTAGTAACTATACACCTAATGTTGTTATTACCAGGATAACTTTAAGAAAATATTTTAATAGCTGATAGAAATAACAAATAATCCATGTTAACTTTGTAAACTGCCACTCATCCAGAGGATTAACATTAGAAGTGGAAAATGTGGTAAAGGGTAACAACAATTTATTTTTATTTCTTTGCTCTTCCCCAAGAAGGGACATGTGGTTAACAACTGGATGAGTGGTGAAGACTTTAGGCCATTCTGTGAAACTCTTCTCTTGATTAAGCAGTATCATTATGAATACAAGTGTTATTTCTAAGCACCTTCTATGTTTCCTGCCCTTTCCTAGGTATCTCAAGAAGTTAAACAAACAGGAGACAAACAGATCTTAAATTAGGAGGGGAACTGTCATGTTCTGTCTAAACCACAGTAGAAAATAACTAGAATCCATTTGCCTTGTCATTCCTGCCTGTGGCTAAAGAGAGAAATTTATTTTGTGGAGTATGGGGACGAATATTTTATCATCTTTCTGCAGAATATGACTAATTTTCTAAAACAAAAACAAGCCCCCCAATCTAAATATTAGTATCTCAAATTTCTCAATCACTTTTATCTTGTGTTCTGAAAGCAATATGGATGACCTTCTGTAAATGTCTTTGGACCCCTGTAACTTTTAGAATACTAAACAGTTGTTAATTTCAATTTTATATTTCCTATTAAAGCCCAGTGAATAACTCAATAAATGAGAACACTGTGTGCCACTGAACACAGCATAGCTTGCTTTCTTTTGTCAATATTAGTTGAAAGATTATAGAAAGCAGGTGAATTAGACCAGATTTTTAAAAACAATGTATCAATAATTGTACGAATAAATTGTGTTTAGTGTCGGGAAGCATTAAGGTACCTGCTTAGGAAAGCAGGCTATTCATTTCTCCTGTTCTTCAGCTTGAGTCTCCGTCGGTGTTTGTTCCTGCTGTTATGGCCTGGTAACCTGCTGAGGTCTCAGGTGGAGAAGCCGCAGTTGCCCAGCTGTTCTAGATAATCGGCAGAATTCATTATCTATCTGCAGACACTGTAGAGGCTATCAGTATAGCCCTCTTTTAAAAAATTTATACTACAAAGACAGACTTGCGAGGCAATCTTGTGAAAATCATTGTTCACACGTTAGAGGATTTTGGGCAAGGAGGGATTTACGAAGGGAATTACCCTGAGATTCTGGCAAAAATCAATCTCCCTTGTGCAATAAAACCCAAATTAACTGCCACGATTTTTTTGGGCAGAATTTTCAGGAGGACTTAGTGAGAAAATAAGTAAATTTGCATTCTTTCCAGGCATATTTAGAAAGTGAATTTTTATTGTAATTGAAGAGTTCATCAAAATTGTTATTCCTTATAGTTTTCTGTCATTCAGATCTTGGGCAGGAGTTTTAATTCCAGATATTAAATATTCATTGATATGTATTCCTCTCTTGAGTTGCTTTCATAACCACCAAAGGATGATCTGGGGCCAGGAAACTGTTACAGATTGTTAGTAGAATGATTTACTGGTATATAATTTGAAGAGAAGAAGCCTATAGAATATTAAGCATAGTGTATCAATGGGAGAATTACCCATTCCTACAAGATATTGATTCCCTGATGGCTCAGACATTAACAAATCCGCCTGCAATGCAGGAGACCTGGGTTAGATCCCTTGGTTGGGAAGATTCCCTGGAGGAGGCCATGGAACCCATTCCAGTATTCTTGCCTGGAGAATCCCCGTGGACAGAGGGGACTGACGGGCTACAGTCCATGGGGTTGCAAAGATTTGGACGCGACTGAGTGACTAAGCACAGCACATAAGATATTGCTCCCCAAGTTCTAGCTTTTATTATTTGTGTTCACGGGCTCCTGCATGTGCATGTGTGAGCGTGCATGTAGCTGTGCAAGCACACACACACACGCACACACACACGTGCACACACGTGCGCACACACACATGCACGCACACACACGCACACACGCACACACATACACACACAGTTTGTGTAGTTATGACAGTAGGGATAACAATGCTATATTTATTCAGTTTTGAAACAGAGTAGGGGATTTGCATAAATAAAACTTTAATATTTGGTGTCAGTGAGCTATACTCATGGGAATGCGAGGTGTAGAATTGGGTCTTTTAATACTAGTTCCCAGATTGGAATGCTTTCCAAAGCCAGATTGAAACCTCTTCTAAAGCAAAGGAAGATATTTACCTTAAGAAGCTAAGGCACAGGAACTCGATTGGAGACTGTTTGCTGCACAAATAAATGCTAATGCAGTGGAATGTGATTTGCGTCAGTCTGCTCCTAAATACATCAATTTTCTCTTTTGGTATTCCAAATGCTCAATTAAATTCTTCAATTTATTTTTCCCTAAGGAGAATAACTTGAACACAGAATTAGTTCCAGCTGAAGCAAGACTATGTTAACCTGTTATTTCTGGGCTGCATTTGTGTATTTTGTATACTAGTTTGAAAATGATTCAATAATGAATTTGCAGATCATGACACAAAGTATAGTATTAACGCACTGAACTATGTGGTTAAATGAGCACTGAGTTTTAAATGAGTATTATCTTTTAATGATTTATAATTAAGATTTTCCTAACTATATGTTTTTACAATACATTTCTTTCTGAACCTATTTTTGTATTTGCATATACTGCTAAAAAGAAACCACACTAAAAGAGAAAAGAAGGATTTAACATAAAGACCCAGGAGTATGGCTTTGCAATTTGGAGATATAAGAAGATACATTAGATCAGGCTCTTTTTTATAAAGCTAATGATAAAGAGTTAGGATTTTATTTCATAAACTAAAGGGCATTGTTATCATTTGGATAATACCTTGGAAAATGTTTACCACTTTTTGTGAAACATTCATATTCTACAATATGTTGTATATTGAGTTAACAGATTTATGTGGCAATAAAGGAGTAGAAAAATAATGTAATGAAGTCATTTATCATTGAAATAAATTCTCCTTTTGAGAGCTCATATTGGAAAATTTGAGATAGAGTGATGTAAACAATATCTATAAACACTGAATTTATTATAGAAATGATGAATTATCATTTTTATGAAATCAAAATCAAAGGCCAAGAAGAGACAGTTTGAAGTGATAAAAATCCAGGCCACTGCCTCTTATGCCCACGCCATTTAGAAAGCCAATGAACTTGAGACCTTTTTGTAGTCTCTGATGAGGAAAATTCACTACTTTATACAGAAATTTGATGCTTAATGAAAACAAGATATATATATATATATATACACAAGTAAAATATCTCTTTATAATTTAGCTATGGAAAGTAAGTTGATAACATTAATATATAAAATTATATGTACATTATTATTTATAGCAAATATACCTATTAAAAGAGTCTCCAGAGACCTATTACATATGATATGTAGACGTTGTTTGGGTCCTGATTCAAATACCAGGTCTAAAAGGACAGTTTTGAGATAATTGGGAAAATTAAACATGAATTAAAATGTAGACAGTATTAAGATTTCAGTAATTTTTTTGAGTTTAATAATAGAACAGTGATTTTGGTTTTTTTTTTAAATCTCTTTTTGTTTGCTATAAGTACTGACATATTTGTAGGAGAAATGATATGATATCTGGACTTTGCTTTAAAATATTCTGGAAAAATTTTGGAAGGAGGTTGATGAAACAAGATGAGAAAGTTGGTGGTTGTTGAAGCTGGGCAAAAACATTTAAAATCTTCCATAATAAAAAGTTGACAAAAAAATAGAGCACTCACATATGCATGTACACAATCAAGTATTATTTTAAAAGTAATCATCTTGAAAGGTCTTAAGCTCATTCTATACTCTTTCTAATAGTATCCCTGGTAGTTAAAATAGCTCTGAGACACTTACTTTGAAATTATGTTCATAGCAGTGGAATTCTCAGTGTGGACCACATGGTTCACATCGGAATTGGGGTTTTGAGGCGAGCCAGGTAGAGTAGGGAGTTCTTTATCAGCAAACACAAAGCATCCAAAGGCAAAAGAAAATTTTAACTCAAAGTATACTTGGAAAATTAGTAGTTTAAACAGCGGGGAAATCATGGCTAATGCCCAGTTAAAAGAGCCACAAGAGAATCAAGTTCTGGATTCAAGATCTTTAAGTTGGAAGTAGAGTTGAGATTGATAAAAGGCTGAAAAATACTGCTGAGCTCAAGCTAAGTTATATCATATTCCTAAATAATAATGAACACCAGTAGGCTCATTACAATAGGTGAACTGGAGGGTGGGCAGGAAATGAGCAGAAGAGCCAGCACAGGAAAATCAGGATAGTTTACTCCAGAACTGCACCTCCCTTTTAAGCCCAGATTCTATTACCCAGTGTGGATGTCTACTTGTAATCACTGAACTTGGCTCTGAATGCTTTTTATTTTCACCAGTTAGATAGACTCTGAAGAGAGAAGTTTTGTCACTATGGACAATATTCAAAAGAACATCATGGGTTCCAAAGACCATTCTAAAATAAGAGTTGCAAATAAAACAAACAAACAAACAAAAAAAAACCTGGCCAATAGAATCCTTGAAATAAACATATAGTTTCTTTTCTTTACAAGGACAAAACCTATTTACGTAATGTAAAAATGCCGGTCTATTTGTTAAAAAATCAGTCCTCACCATTGTTATTGATTTGTAATTTTTCATTTAAAGATGGTAAAATTGAATGGTATAACTAAATTCTAATAATTCACAGGAAAAGGAGTATGTATATGTGTGTGAGAGAGAAAGTGAGAGACAGACTCTCACGCGCACGCACACACACACAGATGCAGAGGCCTTTACTTTTAGCTCTTTGAGCAGCTGGGAGGTTCTACTCCCTTGCTTCCTCCTCTCATGTAATCTATCTTGGTTCTTATAACGATTGATTCTGTCACTGATTCATGTGAGAAGAAGCACTGCCTCCTCTATTCTAGCTGTCCCCGACCTCTTTCACATCAGGGACCTGTTTTGTGGAAGACAATTTTTCCACAGACAGGGGAGGAAGGATGGTTTGGGGATGATTCAAGCACGTTACATTTATTGTGCACTTTATTTCTATTATTTTTACATCAGCTCCACCTCAGATCATCAGGCATTATATCCTGGAGGTTTGGGGACCCATGCTCTAAAAGATTGGCTTATTCATTCATTAAATGCCATCAACCTTGCTATATCCCACAGCATGAGAGCACTTTCCCTGACCATTAGGAACACTAGGAAAAAATACAGTCACTTCCTCTCTTCCCCTTGGGGCTCATGACTACCTAGCCACAAAAAGATGAGGATGGAGGTGATAAGCACAAAGCTGCTGTTGAAACACACCCCCACTCACATGCTACATGGATGAACAAGGTGCCTTACAACTAGAGTCTGAACAGAAATCATTGCAAAGGTGCCCTTGATCCTGCAGGTCCCTCTCGGTCACCACCTACATGAACTGGAGATTGCTCCACTAGCCATACTACCAGGCGGACAGATGGGAGGAAGACAGGAGCAAAAGCCGCTGCTCCTTCTTTGTAGTTCTCACAACCCCACTGTTCGCCTGACATCTGACACAATGAATGCATTATCAAGTCATTAGCCCTCATCAAATATGTGATGCCTGGATCTTCTGTCAGTCAGCGTAGTATAGATTCAGAAGAGAAGTAGTTAAGTGGTAATGGATTTGCTTTAGGCATTTCACAACCTATTGGTCCTAATTAGCCTGAAAACGGGTTGCTATAGACAACCTGGAAATTTAAATAATGCATTTGTTCTCAAATATTCTTCCTAAACAAGTCAGCAAGAATCTAAAACAAAAAGAAGACCAGAGCAATGTCTTAAAGCAATATTGGAATTTGCTTTTTCAAAACATGGGGCCAAAACCACACTGAATTTTTGTGTCCAGCTGATAGTTTGACTTGGCAAATCCTAAAATGGTATTCTGAATATAGCTCATGCAATAAGCTTATACCATGTATTACCTAAACATTGTGGTTGCAAAGACATTTGAATTGACCACTAGAAATGGAAAGGGTAAACCGCAGAAAAGCACAGATTCTCCAAACAAGGGGTGGGGTCTGAAACCAGCATGGGTCCCGTGGTGTTAATCTGGAAAATAAGAGCAGAGGGGTCATTTTCATACGAGATTTAACGAGCTACAAGAAAGCCGTGCCACAGTGGAGATCCTTTGAAGTACCCACAACTCTGAGAAGGCAACGTTTGGAGAGACATACAAACGTTTACAATAGTCAATAGGAACCATGGCAAAGGCATTCATTAAAGCTGCTGCAGTTTCTTGCAATCTAGTGAGGCTGAGTTTTCAGATAATTGTAGTACAATAAATGCAGTAAAGAAACTAAAGCTATTTGTCTCATATGCAGGCCAATTTTCTAGGCACAATCAAATTTTACTTCTTATATTCCCTAACAGCTGCTCTAAACCCACTGAGGATTCGGAAGTCGTGATACAATATCCGTAAGAAAATTAGAGGGGCAGCAAATTGCAAGTCGTTTTCTGAGCAACACAGTAGGAGGTCAGTTAACAGTAAATATCCACAGCCTGTGTGCACACACTCATGTTTCCTAGGAGAGTCTAAGCAAAATATTGCCTTCAGGTATCCACTCTTAGGAGCTTTTGCATAACAGTAACCAAGATGCTGATAACAATGAATGAAATTCTGATGCTGAAGAAGGCGCCCCAAGGCTCAGAACAAAGCTCTCTAGGAAAACAGAGGTAAACTTATTTAAAAAGTAAACAGTGTAATTATTCATTCATCTTATATTTATCGAGGACATTTTTTCTGTCACTTTGGTTAGGCTCTGGAGATGTCATAGTGAGAAAATACAGACTTTGTTCCTGACCTCATGAAATTTAAGACTAGAAGGAGACAAATTCTAATGAAAATAGTCACATAAATAAATGTGCTTTTACAAACAGTGAAACTGCTTTGAAGTAAATGTACCTGGTACTACAAAAGCAAATAATAGAAGACACTGACTTTGACTGGAAAGGGTGATGAGGGAATATAAGGGATGACTAGAAATTCTAGAGAAGAGGAATTTAATAAAACTCCTGGTGGAAGGGCAAGTATGTGGAAAGAGCCTGTGGCCTGAAGGAGCAAAGGGCTTTAAGAAATGTGAGAGCCAGGATACTTGCTGGACAGACAGCAAGAAGAAAGGTGTGAAATGAGATGGAGACACATAGGTAGACACTAGACCATCCAGGCCCCAAGAATTTTTTATTCCACAAAACAACGGGAAATCGTTGAAATTTAGGCAGAGGGATGACATAAGCTTGTTGAAATGGTCACTCTGGATAGATTGAAGAATGGATTGGAAGAAGTTAAGAGTTGCTGTAGCCAGTGGTGCCGTAAAGAGAATGGCAGTTTGGACAAGGATGGTAGTGAGGTACCTACAGGGCCATGAACAATTCAGGGGGAGACATTTAGGAGGTACAGTACATAGGAGTTAATACAAGTTTAGATATGGGGGTGGCATATGAGAGGAAGCTGTTGAGGATGGCTTGAGATTCTGACTTCCGTAATAGGATGGAAAAGACATGATTTCCTTGGACAAAAGCCTTGCAAAAGTAACTGGTTTATTATACGTTCATTTAGGGGCATATATAGAGATTGGAAGTAATTTTGATGCATGCAAGTGGAAGGTTTTGCCTCCAATTAGATATTTGATTCTGGATCTAAGACAGGATGTAAATAAATTTGTGTGTCATTCATATGTAGCTGATAACTGAAGCTATGGGTGTGCATGAAGTCATCAATAGAAAGAGTAGAAAGTGCAAAGCGTAGATAGGTACAACTGAGCCTGGAGGAACTGTATTTAATACAGGGAAGCCCCATATTTAATACAGTGGCTCCCAAAGCATAACCCCCAGACCAGCAGCATCCAGGCCACCTGGGAATCCATTGGAAAAGAAAACAGAGTTACTGGAATCTAAAACTCTGGGAGTGGAGCTCAGCAACATGTCCAGATGAGTTTGTGTTTGCACACTCAAGGAAGGGTTAGGGCTAACCCTGACCATTGACAACGGAAAGCTGGAGGATGTGTCAGTAAAGATAATAGAGACTGAGCTGCTTGCCAGGTGGTGAAAGGAAAAATCAAGCATCATCGAGTCTTTCGGGAAAGGGATGGAAACATTCAAGGAGAAGGTCACGATCAAAAGAGGTAAGTGTCGCTGGGAGATCAAGTGAAATGGAGATCACTTTGGCTTTAGGAAAACTGTTTTATTCTAAAGATGGAGATGGAAATATATTGGAGAGTACTGAGAAGAGAGTGGGAAGGGAAGAAAAGGGGTAAGTACCGACAACTCTTTCGTAAGTATTTAGTTTTATCCATTTATTTGGCTGCTCCATGTCTTAGCTGCATCACGCAGGATCTTTGGTTTTCACAGCAGCAAGTGGGATTTTTAGCTGTGGCAGGCAAACTCCTAGTTGTGGCGGGTGGCATCTAGTTCCCTGATCAGGGATTGAACTCAGGCCCCTACGTTGGGAGCATGGAG
The DNA here is from genome assembly GCF_001704415.2 of Capra hircus. Classification (NCBI taxonomy): domain Eukaryota; kingdom Metazoa; phylum Chordata; class Mammalia; order Artiodactyla; family Bovidae; genus Capra; species Capra hircus. The sequence goes on from NC_030812.1 coordinate 6,513,954, forward strand.
TCTAGACCACCAGATCACCAAGAAAGTTGAGACAACTCTTTTTCAAACTTCACATATGCTCCGGATCTGGAGGAGAAAGTGGGGGTGTGCTGTGAACATGTTTAAATGCTGACAGAAAAGAGCAGATTGAGAGACTGCAGAAGAGGTAGTCTAGGAAGTCAGCTCTGAGCATCCTCGGAAAAGCAGAGGGCTGGGTTCGATAGCCCAGATAGAAATACTGCATCCAGGTCAGTATGCCTTGTTTAAGGGATGAATCAAGAACCTGTCTCACACCATTCTCTCCCTTGCTCCCTGTGCTCAGGCCACATGAGCTTCGTTTTTGTCATTGTTACTTGAACATGTAATAAACCAGTCTCTTCAGGAACTTGGTTCTGGCTTTCTCTCTTGATCTTTCCATGACTGATTCACTCTAGTCATCTGAGTCGTACCTAAAATGCCCCTTCCTCACACAACGCTGTATCTTTTTTTAAATTTATTTTTTATTGAAGGATAATTGCTTTACAGAATTTTGTTGTTTTCTGTCAAACAACATGAATCAGCCATAGGTATACATATTCCCCTCCCTTTTGAACCTCCCTCCCATCTCCCTCCCCATCCCACCCCTCTAGGTTGATACAGAGCCCCTGTTTGAGTTTCCTGAGCCATACAGCAAATTCCCGTTGGCTATCTATTTTACATATGGTAATGTAAGTTTCTATGTTACTGTTTCCATACATCTCTCCCTCTCCTCCCCTCTCCCTATGGCCATAAGTCTATTCTGTATGTCTGTTTATCCTTTGCTGCCATGTAAATAAATTCTTCAGTACCAATTTTTCTAGATTCCGTGTATATGCATTAGAATATGATATTTATCTTTCTTTTTCTGGCTTATTTCATTCTGTGTAATAGGTTCTAGGTTCATCCACCTCATTAGAACTCACTCAAATGTGCTCCTTTTTATGGCTGAGTAATATTCCATTGTGTATATGTACCACCACTTCTTTATCCATTCATCTGTCAATGGACGTCTAGGTTGCTTCCATGTTCTAGCTGTTGTAAATAGTGCTGGAATGAACAATGGGATGCGTGTGTCTTTTTCAATTTTGGTTTCCTCGGGGTATATGCCTAGAAGTGGGATTTGTGGGTCATATGGTGGTCTCACTCCTAGTTTTTTAAGGAATCTCCACACCATCTTCCATAGTGGCTGTATCAATTTATATGCCCACCAACAGTACAAGAGGGTTCCCTTTTCTCCACACCCACTCCAGCATTTGTTTATAGACTTTTTGATGACGGCCGTTCTGACTGGTGTGAGGTGATATCTCACTGTAGTTTTGATTTGCATTTCTCTAATAATGAGTGATGCTGAGCATCTTTTCATGTGTTTGTTAGCCATCTGTACATCTTCTTTGAAGAAATGTCTGTTTAGGTCTTTCTCCTACTTTTTGATTGGGTAGGTTGTTTTTTTGGTTTTGAGTTGTATGAGCTGCTTGTGTATTTTGGAAATTAATCCTTTGTCAGTTGTTTCATTTGCTATTATTTTCTCCCATTCTGTGGGTTGTCTTTTCACCTTGTTTACAGTTTCCTTTGCTGTGTAAAAGTTTTAAGTTAATCAGGTCCCACTTGTTTATTTTTGTTTTTATTTCTGTTCCTCTAGGAGGTAGGTCATAGAGGAACTTGCTTTAATTTATGTCACTGAGTGTTCTGCCTGTGTTTTCCTCTAAGAGTTTTATAGCTTCTGGTCTTACATTTAGGTCTTTAATCCATTTTGAGTTTATCTTTGTGTATGGTGTTAGGAAGTGTTCTAATTTCATTCTCTTACATGTAGCTGTCCAGTTTTCCCAGCACCATTTATTGAAGAGGCTGTCTTTGCCCCATTGTATATTCTTGCCTCCTTTGTTAAAAATAAGGTACTCATAGGTGCATGGATTTATTTCTGGGCTTTCTATCTTGTTCCATTGGTCCATATTTCCATTTTTGTGCCAATACCATACTGTCTTGATGACTGTAGCTCTGTAGTATAATCTGAAGTCAGGAAAGTTGATTCCTCCAGCTCCATTCTTCTCAAGACTGCTTTGGCTATTCAGGATCTTCTGTGTTTCCATATGATTTGTGAAATTTTTTGCTTTAGTTCTGTGAAAAATGCCACTGGTTATTTGACAGGGATTGCACTGAATCTGTAGATTGCCTTCGGTAGTATAGTTATTTTCACAATATTGATTCTTCCTACTCAGGAACATGGAATATCTCTCTATCTGTTTATGTCTTCTTCGATTTCTTTCATCAGTGTCTTATAATTTTCTGTGTACAGTTCTTTTGTCTCCTTGGGTAAGTTTATTCCTAGATATTTTATTCTTTTTGTTGCAGTGGTGAATAGGATTGATTCTTTAATTTTTCTTTCTGATTTTTCATTGTTAGTATATAGAAATTCAAGTGAATTCTGTGTATTGATTTTGTATCCTGCAACTTTGCTAAATTCATTGATTAGCTTTCGCAATTTTCTGATACTATCTTTAGGGATTTCTATGTACAGTATCATGTCATCTGCAAACAGTGAGAGGTTTACTTCTTTTTTTCAATCTGGATTCCTTTTATTTCTTTTTCTTCTCTGATTGCTGTAACTAGGACTTCCAGAACTATGTTGAATAATAGTGGTGAAAGTGGATACCCTTGTCTATTCCTGATCTTAGGGGGCATGCTTTCAGTTTTTCAGCATTGAGAATAATGTTTTCTGCAGGCTTATCCAGGGAAGGCAATGGCAACCCACTCCTGTACTCTTGCCTGGAAAATCCCATGAGCAGAGGAGCCTGGTAGGCTGCAATCCACAGGGTCGCTGAGTCAGACACAACTGAGCGACTTCACTTTCACTTTTCACTTTCATGCACTGGAGAAGGAAATGACAACCCACTCCAGTGCTCTTTTCCTGGAGAATCCTAGGGATGGGAGAGCCTGGTGGGCTGCAGTCTATGGGGTCGCACAGAGTCAGACACGACTGGAGCAGCTTAGCAGCAGCAGCAGGCTTATCATATATGGCCTTTACTATGTTGACATAGGTTCCTTCTATGCCTATTTTTTGAAGAATTTTAATCATAAATGGGTGCTGAATTTTGTCAAAGGCTTTTTTTGCATCTATTGAGATGGTCATGCAGTTTTTATCTTTCAGTTTGTTAATATGGTGTGTCATATTGATTGTTTTGCATATATTGAAGAATCCTGGCAACCCTGGAATAAACCTAACTTGATCATGGTGTATGAGCTTTTTGATATGTTGCTGAATTCTGTTTGCTAAAATTTTGTTGAGGATTTTTGCATCTGTGTTCATCAGTGATATTGGCCTGTAGCTTTCTTTGTTTGTGTTCTCTTTGTCTGGTTTTGGTATCAGGGTGGTGGTGGCCTTGTAGAATGAGTTTGGAAATGTTCCTTCCTCTGCAACTTTTGGAAAGAGTTTTAGAAGGATAGGCATTAGCTCTACTCTAAATGTTTGATAGAATTCTCCTGTGAAGCCATCTGGTCCTGGGCTTTGTTTTGGGGGAGATTTTTTTTATCATAGCTTCAATGTCCATGCTTGTAACTGGGTTGTTCATAATTTCTGTTTCTTCATGGTTCAGTCTTGGAATACTGAGCTTTTCTAAGAATCTGTCCATTTCTTACAGGTTGTCCATTTTATTGACGTATAGTTGTTCATAAAACTGTCTTATAATCCTTTGTATTTCTGCATTGTCTGTTGTAACCTCTCCTTTTTCATTTCTAATTTTGTTGATTAGATTCTTCTCTCTCTTTTTTTTTTGTCTTGATGAGTCTGGCTAAATGCTTTTCAATTTTTTTTTATCTTCTCAAAGAACAAGCTTTTAGTTTTATTAATCTTTATTATTATTGTTTCTCTCATTTCTTTTTCATTCATTTCTGCTCTGATCTTTGATTTCTTTCCTTCTACTAATTTTGGGATTTTTTGTTCATCTTTTTCCAGTTGTTTTAGGTGTAAAGTTAGGTTGTCTACTTGATGTTTTTCTTGTTTCTTGAGGTAGGATTGTATTGCTATAAACTTCCCTCTTAGAACTGCTTTTGCTGCATCTCATAGGTTTTGAGTTTTCATGTTTTCATTGTCATTTCTTTCTAGAAATGTTTTGATTTTCCTTTTGATTTCTTTATTAACCTGTTGGTTATTTAGAAATGTATTATTTAAGCTCCATGTGTTTGTGTTTTTTTACAGTTTTTTTTTTCTTGTAATTGATATCTAGTCTCATAGCATTGTGGTCAGAAAAGATGTTTGATATGATTTCAATTTCCTTAAATTTACTAAGGTTTGATTTGTGACCCAAGATGTGGTCTATCCTGGAGAATGTTCCATGTGCACTTGAGAAGGTGTATTCTTCTGCATTTGGATGAAATGTCCTGATGATGTCAATGAGATCCATCTCATCTAATGTATCATTTAAGACTTGTTTCCTTATTAATTTTCTGTTTTGATGATCTGTCCATTGGTGTGAGTGGGCTGTTAAAGTCTCACTATTATTGTGTTACTGTCAATTTCTCCTTTTACGTCTGTTAATGTTTGTCTAATGCATTGAGGTGCTGCTATGTTGAGTGCATAGATATTTACAATTGTTATGTCTTTCTCTTGGATTGATCCCTTGATCATTATGTAGTGTCCTTCCTTATCTTTTGGAATCTTATTTATTTTAAGGTCTATTTTGTCTGATATGAGGATTGCTACTTCAGCTTTCTTTTGCTTCCAATTTGCATGGAATATATTTTTCCATCCTGTCACTTTCAGTCTGTATGCGCCTTGAGGTTTGAAGTGAGTTTCTTGTAGACAGCATATATATGGGTCTTGTTTTTGTATCCATTCAGCCAATCTGTGTCTTTTGGTTGGAGCATTTAATCCATTTAATTTTAAAGTAATTATTGATATGTATGTTCCTATTGCCATTTTCTTAATTGTTTGGGGTTGATATTTCAGATCTTTTTCTTTTCTTGTATTTCTTGACTTCATAAGTCCTTTTAACATTTTTTGTCAAGCTGGTTTGGTGGTACTGAATTCTGTAAACTTTTGCTTGTCTGAAAAGCTTTTGATTTCTCCATCAATTTTTAATGAGATATCTGCCAGGTACAGTAATCTTGGTTGTAGATTTCTCCCTTTCAATACTTGAAATATATCCTGGCATTCCTTTCTGGCCTGCAGAGTTTCTGCTGAAAGATCAGAAACCCCATAAAGTATATTATTTGTTGTTTTTCCCTTGCTGCTTTTAATATTCTTTCTTTATGTTTAGTCTCTGTTAGATTGACTAGTATGTGTCTTGGTGTGTTTCTCCTGGGGTTTACCCTATATGGACTCCTTGTGCCTCTTGGAATTGATGGACTACTTCCTTTTCCATGTTGGGGAAATTTTCAACTATAATCTCTTTAAAAATTTTCTCATACCCTTTCTTTTTCTCTTCTTCTTCAGGGACCCCTATAATTTGAATGTTGGTGCATTTGATATGGTCCCAGAGGTCTCTGAGACTATCCTCAGCTCTTTTCATTCTTTTTACGTTATTCTGCTCTTCAGATGTTATTTCCTCTATTTTATCTTCCAGCTCACTGATTCGTTCTTCTCCTTCAGATATTCTGCTCTTGATTCCTTCTAGAATATTTTTAATTTCAGTAATTGTGTTGTTTGTCTCTGTGTGTTTATTCTTTAACTCATCTAGGTCTTTGTTAATTGATTCTTGCTTTTTCTCCATTCTGTTGTCAAGGTTTTTGATCATCTTTACTATCATTATTCTGAATTCTTTTTCAGGTAGTTTACCTATTTCTTCTTCATTTATTTGGGCTTCTGTGTTTCTAATTGTTCCTTCATTTGTGTAGTATTTATCTGCCTTTTCATTATTATTTTTTTTTAACTTATTGTGTTTGAGGAGTCCTTTTCCAAGGTTTCAAGTTTGAATTGCTTCTTCCTTTTGGTTTCTGCCCTCCTAAGGTTGGTCCTGTGGTTTATGTAAGCTTTGTATAGGGTGAGATTTGTGTCAGTTTTTGTTGTTGTTGTTGTTGTTTTTCTCTGATGGGCAAGGCTGAGAGAGGTGGTAATCCTGTCTGCTAATGGTTGGGTTTGTATTTTTTGTTTGTTTGTTGTTTAGATGAGGCATCCTGCACAGGGTGCTGTGGTTGGGTAATGCCAGGTCTTGTATTCAAGTGGTTTCCTTTGTGTGAGTTCTCACTGTTTGATACTCCCGAGGGTTAGTTCTCTGGTAGTTTAGGGTGTTGGAGTCAGCGCTCCTCCTCCAAAGGCTCAGGGCTTGATCTCTTCCAGTGTTGGGAAGCAGATTCCTTGTTCATGAGGCTCCAACCCTCTGGTGCCGCCATTCAGTGTTACTCCGGAGACACTCCCAGTGACCCATTTTGTTGGCTCTTCTCTGACTGAGTCTTCCTTCCTAGTGACAAGCTTCATTGCCAAGGGGATGGATGTGATGTCACAATCAGGAGCACTCGCCTTGGCAGCGATCTGGACTCTCTGTACACACTGCGACCAAGAGACAGCCTGGGTGCTGTGTCCCAGCCTTTCCTGGGAGGGGAAGGGGAAGATGTGAGAGGGTCAGAACACTGTGTCTTAATGTTGCTTCCTTTGACGGCCATCCCCAGTTGTAGCCTAAGCTAGTATCCTGTCATTCTTCACAACTGCACTTTTCCCTCCCTTAAATTATTTATTTATTCTCTGGTAGGTAATTCCAACCACTAACCTGGTGTCTCAGATGGTAAATAATCTGCCTGCAGTGCAGGAGACCTTGGTTCAATCCCTGGGTCAGGAAGATCCCCTGGAGAAGAGAATAGCTACACACTCCAGTATTCTTTCCTGGAGAATCCCATGGACAGAGGAGCCTGGTGGGCTACAGTGACTACATGGGACAGAAGGATTTTTTTTTCCTGTTTCCAGATTTAGCCCTGGTTTTCAGAACAAGATGTGAAGTATGGTAGGCATTTTATAAACATTTGTTGATGGAAAGAATAGAGTGAGTGCAGATAAATCTACCTTGTACATTTGATGAAGGGAGGTAGAAGGGTCTCCTTTCACTAGATTTTACTTTCTTTCAAAGGAATAAAAGGGGAGTCATCATCTAAGGACAAAGGTCAGGGGAAATCAGAGCTATTGTTTTACTAAAGAGTGGAGAAGAGGCTTCCCAGTTGGCACTAGTGGTAAAGAACCAACCTGCCAGTGCAAGAGAAATAAGAGACATAGGTTCTATCCCTGAGTCAGGAAGACCCCCCTGGAGGAGGGCATGGCAACCCATTCCGGTATCCTTGCCTGGAGAATCCCATGGACAGAGTAGCCTGGTGGGCTACAGTCCATGGGTTGCAAAGAGTCGGATACAACTGAAGCAACTTAGCATGATTGTAGAAAGTTTCCATCCAGAGTGAATTCCAGGTGGTGGTGAGGGCCATTTGAGGAAGATAACCAATGACCATGAACTTAGGGTGATGCAGGTTGTTCTGCTGAGTGACTCTCTCCAGGGGTGCTCAGCTACATAGAGGAAATCTGGAAAACACAGGCAGTTAGGTACACCAGTTAGGACTGGTATTTTTCCCAGTATGATGGACTTCGGAGCCTGACAAGCCTAGAGGGTCATAGCAGAAATAGTTGAGTAGGCAACATGAATGTTTGGAAAACTGTGCCTATGACCAGGATGTCTTGTTTTGAGTCACAGCTTCCATGATCACAGAAGGTGGAGGCAGAGGTGGAAGAAGTCATTAGAAAAGGTCAGTGAATCGAGTTTTCCTAAAATGTTTTGAGGGCCTGAAATGTCTTATAAACCCATTAGATATTTCAAATCACAATATAAAATACTTCACTAAAAAAAAAAAAAAAACAGATAAAAATTGCCTTGTAAATCCTAAACCATGAGTGTAATGTATTACCATGAGTGTAATCTTACTCCTTGGAGGAAAAGTTATGACCAACCTAGATAGCATATTCAAAAGCAGAGACATAACTTTTCCAACAAAGGTCCATCTAGTCAAGGCTATGGTTTTTCCAGTGGTCATGTATGGATGTGAGAGTTGGACTGTAAAGAAAGCTGAGCACCAAAGAATTGATGCTTTTGAACTGTGGTGTTGGAGAAGACTCTTGAGAGTCCCTGGACTACAAGGAGATCCAACCAGTCCATTCTGAAGGAGATCAGCCCTGGGATTTCTTTGGAGGGAATGACGCTAAAGCTGAAACTCCAGTACTTTGGCCACCTCATGCGAAGACTTGACTCATTGGAAAAGACTCTGATGCTGGGAGGGATTGGGGGAAGGAAGAGAAGGGGACAACCCAGGATGAGATGGCTGGACGGCATCACGGACTCGATGGACGTGAGTCTGAGTGAACTCCGGGAGTTAGTGATGGACAGAGAGGACTGGCGTGCTGCGATTCATGGGGTTGCAAAGAGTTGGACATGACTGAGCGACTGAACTGAACTGAACTGAACTGAATCTATCACAGTAGATCCCATTTTTGTGCAGGCCTGAAAGTTGCATCTCTGAATTGTAAATGATAAAGTGAAACCTCATTACCTCATTCCACTAATGAATTAGTGATAATTTGATTACCAGCTGGGCTAATACTTTGTTTCATTAATGAAAAAGCTATAGACTAAGAAGAAATGGGTTTGTGTATTGACTTTGTCACTTTTTCTGTGTGTATGGTCTGGGACTAGCTTCTTAACATTAGTGAATCTGTTTTTTTGCATCTGTATAAAAGAGGGAAAATTAAATGTTTTACAGCATTGTCCTAAGGATTAAGTGACAACATGTAGGTGAAAGTATCTGTAAACAATAAATCCCCCAACAAAAAGGCCTTTTTACAGTCTACAGAAAAGATATCCACTAAGGAAATTAACATTCTAATAAGACCTCAGTCAAATGCTTATCTTATTACAAATTTTTAATCATCTTAGAAGCACTGTTTACAAATAACATAAAATTATAATTACATAAAGTGGATCAAAAAGAACTGCCCTGTTTTGCCAGCTCGACCTGAAATTAATGAAAGCACATTTATTCAAAATAGTTTATAAAGATGCCTTATAATCCTGATTTCTCCTGATGTTAGAGGCTATTTTATAAGAGCATAATTTTATTTTATTTTAAAATATTGCAATTCTAGCATAAAAATTGTGGTGTGTGTGTGTGTGTTTGCCCTCATGCATATATAGTTTGCACATTATACCTGTAACTTCTGTAAAATTTTTTCTTGTCAGATCAAAGTTGATACCTATATTTATAATCCTCACCCAGACCAGTTTAATTATGGGAGCACAATTTCCTATATCAATGAAAAAATTGATTAATGGAATTTTATTAACATCTATAGCATGACCAGATAGTTAAAGTCATAATATAAAATATATAACTGAAAATAAGAAGACAGCATTACTATGTAAAATATACATAAATTATTTTACTGTATTTTTATAGTGTTTTTCTTATTTTTAGGGAGATACACATTGACCTAAACCTAGTGTTTGGTGGTGTGAGCAGGAGAGAAATGGAAGAGGTCATTTATTCAGATATTAATATCAAGATGTGAGGACAAACCTCTCATTTTTACAGTGTGACCAAGGTTATAAAATATCTCCAAATCTATTTACTGACTTGAGAATACCTATACACTGAGTTGGCCAAAAAGTTTGTTCCCATCTTACGGAAAAACCTTAATGGACTTTTTGGCCAACCTAATATCTCCCTTGTACTGGCCTCAGCTGTTGGCTCAATGAGGGTATAATTGAAAACAGGCTAGGTACTTCATTTTTTGAAAAATTATGGCTGTATCTGCTCTCCAGTGTGTGTTGCCCAGGCACTGTCAAGTGAAGATGCCATTTGAAAGTTCTGTGAATACTTGTTTTGATTGCTTATGTTTAGGTTGTCTCAAGCTGTTAAGACAAGGAAGCTATGTTTCTTTCCACACCAACTCACTGAAGTCTGAGCTTACTTACCATCAAGTGAAAATGGAATTTAATTGGTGGCTGCTGAGAAAGTTCAACAAAAACTCACCAGTATGATTTCCTGAGCTATGGATACTTTCTGAGTTAAACCTGACAGGATGCTAGTAAATGTGAACCAATTTTCAGTAAACATTCTGTTATTCTAAAATTTTGGGTAAGGAAATTCTTAATTTATGTTGTTTCCTCCACCTGTTTTGGAAAACATCACTCAGGGACAATACAGATCATTGTACCATAGACCCAAGGAAGGGAAGTAGAATATTCAAATGTTATAATAGAGGAAAAACAGGTCAAACACAATAATGTTTGTAACAATGATGCATATTTTGTTTTCTGCAAGTTGGGTATAGATTAGGAAATGTAATTAGGTAGACTATTACTTTCCTATTCATGCTGCCTCCTGATTGAAAAAGGCAACAATTTGAATTCTTTCATGTTTTTCCCATCTTGTTTTGGAAGAGCCTGGAAGTCAGAGCCCAGCTATGAGCTCATAAAGACAGCATTCTATCTGTATTCCCTTCTAAGGGAAAAGTCAGGACCGACAGCTCATTAAATGCACAGTTGGTTACCTATCAACCCACAGAGCCCTCGCCTGGTGTTCTCTAGCGTCAGAGCCAGTTGGGGACCGTTGACTAGGCAATGGGCAGGAATGGATGCTTCAGGGATTCACCAGTCAAATGGATTGGTGGCAAAACAGGCAAAGGGCCAGGAAACGAAATTCCCAACTAATATTGGGCCCTCTGCATGCCATCCTTGTCATTGCTTTACTCATCACACCCTTGATTTTCAGCCACAAGGAACTTCTTTCACTTACTGGAACAGAGATGTATCTGGAGGGGGTGGGATGGGAGGCAGGGGAACACCTGTGGTCCTGAGCACCTCTCCAAAAGCAGTGCCTGTTCAGACCATGGTGAGGACGAGAAAGTTGAAGAGTGGCCCATAACCCTGCGAGTAGACTCTGACTGCACCTCTGATATGAAGGGGCCGTTTGTTTATGCACACTCCCTCTTCCCAGTGTGTCTAGTGCTATTGCTTTCTCCTGCTCCTCCCTTTTATTTTGAATAAGTCTTACTTACACTCTAGGCCTCTGCTTGGACATCACTTCCAGTTGGAAGCCTTCCCCTATCTCCTCCTACCTAGTCTGGGTCCTTTTCTATGTATCCGTTGCCCGACTTACAGCTCAGCATTCATCACAGGGTGTGTGCCAGCCTGTTGTTTGGGTCACTCACTAAATCATATGCTCTCTAAGGAAAAAAGTTCAATCTCTAGTATCCCAGGGTCCGACATCCCTACTGGATCATAATAGGCATGTGGTAAACATTTGTTAGATGGATGAGTGAATGAATGAATGATTGATGAATGAAGAGCAACAGTGTATACATCATCTCAGGTGGATTTGAATTACAGCTTTTTCTATTTAAAATCACATCTGTTGTAAATAAAACATCAGAGCTGCAATGGCAAGGGAAAATTACACGTGTTTCATTTTGGTCTACTCACTGATTAGAAGGTCTTAAAATGAGACTTTAACAGATTGATCTCAGCTGACTTATTAAAAATATCTATGTAATGACTTAGCTGTTACTTATAGAATGTACATGCACGATGGTATAAGTTAATATTTATGCAGTTCCAGGTTTTTACAAACAAGTCTTTATAGCAATGAGTATAAATTTTGTATTATTTTTTTTATTTTTATTTTTACTTTATTTTACTTTACAATACTGTATTGGTTTTGCCATACATTGACATGAATCCACACGGGTGTACATGCATTCCCAAACATGAACCCCCCTCCCACCTCCCTCCCCATAACATCTCTCTGGGTCATCGCCATGCACCAGCCCCAAGCATGCTGTATCCTGCATCGGATATAGCAACGAGTATAAATCTTGAAACTGAGAACAATAGTTCTTTTAAAATCTGAATTAGAGTACCGAGAAAGTTGTCTGAAGATGGCATGGTATCTATTTTGTTGATTGTGTGTGAGGAGGTAAGAAGACACGTTCTAGAAGTCTTGTCACTTGAGACCAGACAGGAAAAATTTCTGCTGGGGGTCAAGTTAGGACTTAAATATGATGAAGGAAACAAATATCAATAAAGCTCAGAGAGGATAATGGTAATGGATTTGGGCTTCTCTGGTAGATCCCTTGAATGGGACAAAGGTTTCTATTTTAATAGTTTGTCATATACATGGAAATTTCAGGAAATGACATATTCCATTATGATCTCAGTACTTCTATTGGGATGAATCTTCTGTGTTGTGTTAACTTCACTTGTTGTTGCTGTTTGCTCACTTAAGTCATGTCCAGCCCTTTGTGACCCATGGACTGCAGCATGCTAGGCTCCCCTGTCCTTCACTATCTCCTGGAGTTTGTTCAAATGCACTCTTACGTTTATTCCTACTGGGGATAATCAATTTGGTTGAGCCCCTAGACCACTGGATAACCTTCTCATTGGCTCTTGTTTGATTCTAGTCTCTTCATTCTTCAGGAAATTTGCTTCAACCATTGAGGTGATCATCTAAAGCAGGTGCTGGCAACTCTCCCTGTAAAGGGCTAGACAATAAATGTGATCTCTGTTGTAACTATTCAAACAGACTGGGGTAATGTGAAAGCAGCTACCAGTTCAATTCAGTTCAGTTCAGTCGCTCAGCAGCTATAGACAATACATAAATGAATGAACATGGCTATGTTCCTAGATGATGTTTATATGGGTGTTAAATTTTATGCAATGTCCAAGTATCACAAAATATTCTTATTTTGATTTTTTTCAGTCATTTAAAAATATAAATAACATCTTGCTCATGGGTCATACAGAAACATAAAATGGGATGACATTGGCTTGCAGGCCAACATTCACTGACTCCTTTTTTCCCCCTCTTTTAAAACTTTTATTGATTTTATTTATTTATTTTTGGCTGCACAGGGTCTCCCTTGTGGCCCATGGGCTTTCTCTAGTAGCAGCACAGGCTTTGTTGCCCTGCGACATGTAGGATCTTGGTTCCCTAACCAGGGATCAAACCCATTTCCCCTGAAGGTGGATTCTTAACCACTGGACCATCAGGGAAGTCCCTGACTCTTTTCTAAAGCATAAATTTAATTGTAACATCTGCATTTTCCATTCTGAAGTCCTCTGGTTATAGTTAGGTTATTGATTCCCCTGGCTGTGACAGGTGGCCTCTCTATACTGGCTTACACTGGATTAAAGTTGATGTTTATTTTCATGTAAGAGTCTAAGGGTGATTATTCCAGGGCATGTGTGGAAGCTGCAGGGAGCTGGGGACACAGGCATCCTCAATCTAGTTGCCCTCTACCCTCAGGGAGCTGCTCTCAGCAGCAAGGTCCAGGATGGCTCACCACCACTGTGTTTACACTCTCAGTTTGCAAACACCTGGAAGAGAGAGGAGGATTGGCCTAGCTTGAATCTAAGACCACCTTGTAGGTGGAATATAGACGGTGATAGTTAGCAGGCAGCAGGGAGGGTGTGAGAGGCAATTCCTCAAAGAAAGGGATACATTGCCTCACTATATAAAAAAAGGATAACTATCACAGAGGTTTCCAGTAGCCATACATGTTTCTACTTCACTACTGCTCCTTGGCGATGCTGGTGTCACTCTGCTATAGAGGTAGTATATTAGCCTTGAAACTGCTCTGTGGTCATGAGCTGGATGCCGGGAGGCAGCAGTGTCTGTCAGAAATCTTAGCTCACAGTGTTGACAGCCTCTGTCCCGGTGAGTCTTGCCAGGAGTAGAAGGGAAGGAGAAAATTCGCAGAAAAATCCCCGATGACATTCCAAGGAAAGAAGAGAAAAACAGCAAGAAATGCAGAATTTTTAAAAGAGTAGTTCTTCCTGTATCTAATTCTGAATCACTGATTCACCTTTTCAATCAGTTAATGTCTCCCACCAAGGGAATGGAGACTTTGAATGACTTTGTTATTGCTACTTTTGTTGTTATGGATGTTCTTTTTACATAAACCTAAAGCAGAGGGGTTTGCTGTAAAATTTGTATTTACCCAAGATACAAAAGAAAAAACTATCATCTCATCAAAATTGCAGAAAATCTATATCATTAAATACCTTGAGCATTAAAGTGGTATCAGGGTTGGGACTGAGAGAGGCCATAAGTGGGAAACTGAAATTAGAAAGATGCAGAAGAGGAAATTTTTTGACAGAAATGTCCCTAGAATTCCTTGAAAAATGACAGAAGACTGGATGTAGGGCTTTGGAGGGGACAGATTATCTGGAGGGAGAATGTGAGCAGATTTGTAGAGAGTTGTACCAGGTGCCACTGATCTAGCCCAGTGAATTAGAGAACAGTTGAATACACTGAAAAATGACACAAAATGTCATCCAGTTACATCATGGAATTTAATACATGAAATTTTACACTCCTAAATTATGAGGAGGGAGGAAGAAAGTTCTAAGATGGGCCTCCAGGAATGACTTCTGGAAGAGTTCATAATTTACTTGGAGTTACCACCTGTAACACTATAAATGGTGCTATAAGTTCAAGGACACAGCCCATAATTTTGATCCCAAGGATCAGTCATCTTTACTAAAGCACCTCTGTAGTGAAGCTGCTACTGTGGACCACTTCCTCTCATCACCCAGGAATCTATGGAATGGACCTATAGCTAAGATCCAGAGATCTCAAAGCCAGAAGAAGCTGACCCAATCATTTCTTAACACCCAGACAGCTCTTGAACAGACCCTGAATCATTGCTGCAGAAAGCAATTCCCATTTCCATGCATTGCTTGCAAGCACAAAGAACCCAAAAGGAACAGACTGATTCTTTCATCTTTCTTTGTCTCACATATTTCATGCAGGTGCATTGAAGAATTTAATCTGTGAGACTTCCCTGATGGCACAGTGGTTAAGAATCTGCCTTCCAATGCAGGGGACTTGGGTTCAATCCCTGGTCAGGGAACTAAGCTCCTACATGCACAACCGGAGCCCAAGTCTGTGTGCCACAAAGCAGAGAAGGAGCCGTGTGCCCGAGGAAAACTTCCACATGCTGAGACCTGACACAGCCACACAGAAGTAAATATTTTTTAAAAAAGAATCGTATTTGCAACGAGAATTTTAGATTCACGTTAAGAATTTTACATTCAAGGAAGCCTAGATATTTATTTTTAGGCTTTCCAGCCTGTCTAATTAGAAGATAAAATGGAACTTGAGAAGCTAACCTTCGATACCTGGGTCTTCTCAGGTGGCTCCGGGCAAAGGATCTGTCTGTCAAGCAGGAGACATGGGTTTGGGCCTTGGGTCAGGAAGATCCCCTAGAGAAGGAAGTGGCAACCCACTCCAGTATTCTTGCCTGGGAAATCACATGGACGAGGAGCCTGGTGGGCTACAGTTCATGGAGTCTCAAAAGAATCAGACACAACTTAGTGACTAAAAACAACAACCTTCAATATCCAGCATATATGTGTAGCATTTATTCATATGTGTGTTTATGTATGTGTATGTATTTGTGTCATATATGTACATATTTACACATGTAAAGCATAATCATGCCTTATGTATTTGTGTATAGTACTCAATTAACTTGTAACTGAAATGATAAGATAGGCTTAAAGCTCTAAAGAAAATCACACCTATAGGAAGGAAATATATATTTGTAGTCAGCTTTACTTGTATTTGAAGAGGATACAGAGAAATGAGGCACTCAAAGTTAATTTTTTAGGTGGCTTAATACCTAATGAATTTATATGTAAAACACATGATTAAAAAAAAAAAAAGCTTTCAAAAGTCAATAACCACTACCTTCAGTGGTGCTTTGATTCATTTATTTATAGATTGTCTTTCTTACTTTCTGATTTTCCCCTTACATCACAGGAACTGTGCCTTAACATAAAGCGCTTGATCTTTGTGAGGTATCAGCTTGCCCTTTTCCTAGTCCTCTCCTTTATGAAGCAAATAAAATGACTATAACCACAGTGAGCTAATTTTTACCTTATTTCCTTCTCCTGGGGAGCAAGACAAGGGAATATAGTTTGACCTCAATAAAACAAAATGGATTTATATTAATTGCATACTAGAGAAAATCCATTAAAGTCATTTCAGATGATAAAAAAATGTTAAGATTTTCAGACCATATTACGGTTTTTAATGTAAAATAACTAATTTTCTTATCACTGGAATAAAATTAAAATGCAGCTCTTTTCTCATTTCTCTGACTGGGAAAAAAATTTGCAAGTGTTTGGGTTAACCATACTACTGAATTGCATATACAATGTATGTGAAGCTTTTCAAGCTATGAGGACAATTCATCCAGGAGACAGATTCATTTGAGGCTATTCTTTATGGGTACATTTTGAGCCTAGGGAAATAATATATCTGAGAAGGAAGATGCATGCTTGAAGAGTAAAGTTTCCCAGATAAAAATAAATAAACATTATGTATTAGTAGTTTTTTTTTTTATAAAATGGGGAAATAAAAAGGGTTGGGAAGGAATGCTGTGTGGTTCTGCTACTGTGAGGGCGGCATTTGCTTTTCAATGGGCTGTTCTACTCAACAGAAGATAAACGCCATATGTAGTTTCCTTTTTCCTAAGAGTGTGTCCAGCACCCTTTCCTCACTGCAAGCCAAGAATATGTATCAGGCAGACTCATAGCAGAAGGCTATCAGAGTTAGACAGAGAAAAGCCCTTCTGGGTTAATAAATAATTCACTGCAAGCATTTACAGAGCATGCTGGTTAGAGGAAATATACTCTAGATATAAAAAATGGACACATAATTTTAAGTCCAGTCAACTTTCATTAAGTCTGTACATGGAGATTGAAAATGATATCCTAATACAAAGAAGTGATATCCCAGAACAGGGTGACGTGGGGCCAGAAATGGGGGACATGGAGGGAGAAAGTAGCTAGCTAGCTGTTTCAACTTCTCTCCCTTGATATTTTGCCGTTCTAGATTTCCCAGCCCTCTTGTATGTGACAGAGTTCCCGCCAACGGCATGTAGGTGAAAGGACTGTGTGCCATTGTCAGGCTTGGTTCATATGCCTCCCGTGAGAATACGCAGATCCTCTTCAAATGTTGCTTATTAGCTGGTCTGCCTCTAGAGACTGCAGTAGAGGCTCTGAAGATGGGTCGCTACATAGAGCCTTCAGTTGGAAGGAGCCTGGTCCTTCTGTGATTGGTGGAGTGCCCCATCTCACTGACTCTGCCTTGATGGCAACCTGAAAAAGAAAGACACCCTTGTTTGTTTCAACCACTACAATCTTTGAGTTGTTCATTGCAATGATTAGCCACTCTAAATAATAAATAATAAAGCGGAACAGCAGAACTTAAAAAGTGCGAGAAGAAATGTTCAGACAAAAATACAGAATAGAATAGAGACTTGCCCATAAGGATGTTCTGGCAGAAATCCCTAGGTGCTATTTATCATTACTAACTATAAAATCTAGCCAAATTTATTCTAAAATTTTCATTTGTTTTTAGGCTCATTTATTCTCTCTTGACTTTTTGTAAAGTTAAAGCACTCTCCAGGTTTTTTCAAATTCCCTGAGGTGAGGTTCTGATATATTATTTGGATATACTCTGTTTTTCAGTGCATGCTATGATACTATCAAAATCCTCTGTTTATTCATTCATTCAGTCACCCAGTCAACAAACAAAAAATGAACAACATATGTGCCAGATATAGTGGCTGAGTGGGTGGGAGAGAAGGAATTCTTGCTTCCTTCCACTGGTAGTGGCCCCAGAACTCCAACTGTGTTCCACATGCCTTTTTAGGAAGCCCCTTCACTTCAATGCAGCATCTTCAGTGGTTACTTCTGAGTCAGTTACTATCACTTTGCTCACTTTAAAATACTCACATCTTAGACACTTGGCAGTTTCACACACAAATAAAAGTATGGAGAGACAAGATTTCAGTGAAAAGCCAAGTAAAGGTTGGAACCTCAGTTTTCATCATGATTTTGGGGTTTTTCATGTTAATAGTCCCACTAGATGATTATACCTACTTGAGTTAAAGAACTCAGTTTAGTTACCTAAATCTTTGAAGTTTAGGCTCTATAAATAGGATGTTTGTTGGTCCTGAGTAAGAAGGTATATCAGAGGAAAACATCTTTCTTTTTTAAGATATAATTGTATTTATTTGTTTATGTTATTTTTGGCTCTGCTGGGTCTTTGTTGATGTCTGAGCTTTTCTCTGGTTGTGGTGAGTGGGGACAACTCTCCAGTAGCTGTGCACAGCGTCTCGTTGCAGTGGCTTCGCTTATTGTGGAGCACAGCTCCAGGGCACACGGGCTTCAGTAGTTGCAGCATGTAGGGTCAGTAGTTGTGACTCCTGGGCCCTAAAGCACAGGCTCAATAGTCATGGTGCATGGGCTTAGTTGCTCTGCAGCACGTGGGATCTTCCCAAATCAGGGATCAAACCCATATCTCCTGCATTGGCAGGTGGATTCTTCACCACTGAGCCACCAGGGAAGCCCAGGAAATATCTTTCATGCAAAGGTTTATACGTTTTTTCTCTCAGGTCCAAGTGTCGGGACAGTGATTGTGTTGTAGACATTTTTGAATGTTAGATAGAGTTTTTTCTGCTTAAAGGAAGAATGAGTCATTCTTATACAAACGACCAAACAAAACACCAGGGATTCTGATACAGAATCATCACATCAATTTTTATACCAGTCCTTCTCCCCAACAAAACCACATAATTTTTCTTCTTTAAAAACATTGTTAATTAGATTTGTGACTCTCCCTAGTGTTTTTCTCCAATGTTCTTACTAAAAAGAAGCATTTTAATGTAATTATCCTTGTTTATGGTTTTCTGACTAAAGTTTGTTTTATGCTATTTATGTAGATTATATTAAAAATTCAGTTTCTTAATTAAATATTGAACACCATACCAGAAATTTACGAATGATTGCAAAAAAGTTACAGTTTTATCTCATGGAATGGGGATGATGATATTCATCTAAGAATCAAACAAATAAATTCAAATGATTAGTTTTAAAATTTGTTTTAATCTATTGGAGTATAGTTGATTTACAATGTTGTGTCAATTTCAGGTGTACAGCAAAGTGATTCAGCTATGTACATACTCATTCTTTTTCAGATTCCTTTCTCATATGAGTTATCTCAGAATATTGAGTAGGGTTCCCCACGCTATACAGTAGGTCCTTGTGATTATCTGTTATATACAGTAGTGTGTATGTTAATCCCAAGTTCCTGATTTATCCCTCCCCACCACCTTTCCCGTTTGGTAGCCTTCAGTTTGGTTTTGATATCTTTGAGTCTATTTCTGTTTTGTAAATAAGTTTATTTGTATCATTTAAAATAAATTAGATTCCACTAATGGATGATGTGATATTTGTCTTTGTCTGACTTATGTCACTTAGTACGATAATCTCTAGGTCTGACCATGTTGCTGCAAATGGCATTATTTCATCCTTTTTATGGCTGAGTAGTGTTCCATATACCACATCCTCTTTATCCATTCCTTTGTCGATGGACATTTAGGGTTCTTCTATGCAAATGACTGCTTTGATAAGTATAATGAGGGAGAAACACTTGTAAAAAGTGAGACCTGGTGATCGAACTGAGTGAGCGCTTTCCTGAAGGATATGATCACAGAGCTGAAATCTGAAGGAAGGGATAGTTTCCCTCAGCAGTTTCAAGGTGGGGTACATCTAGGGGTAGAGGGTGGAGTGTGTTTGAAGTCCCAGAGATGGGAGGAAGTGAGTACTGTTGGAGAGGTTGGAGAGAGGGGCGTATGGTAGATGGCAGAGGGGGAGATGGAAGTGAGGGAGTCCCTGGGGAGGAAAAGACTTACACGATAATAAGGTGCCACAGGGTAGAGGCACAGGGTTTGTTTTTTCACCCCAGTAATTGTTAGAAGCCTTGACAGAATTATGAATGGAACTGGGTGTAGAGGGTCCATTTAAAATGATAGATTTATCTTCGGCTTATTCTTTCCAGTTAAGGTACTGCTTGTTAGAAAATTATAGTATTTCCTGTTGTTACATACAGTGAAACACACTGAAGTACCCAAATAGGAGCTACCAAAGATATAAAAATAGGGTCAATTTCACGCTGCACAGGAGCAAGAGTATTCTGTTTTCAGAAACAACAGGATTCTGAATCAAAGAATGAAGCTATAATTTGTACATACTGAAAACTTTCCCAAAACAGAGATAAATCAGGTTGTTCTGAAAGTATTAATTGCTTACAGGAAGGATCTTTGAGGTCTTTGCATTATCAACTTGGGTGTAAAATCATTCAGCTCAAAGGGAGATTGAGTGTTGTGTCTATGAAAACACTTTGAAGATGGTGATATTATATTCCCAGTGGATTAAAAGCTGCAGTTTCCATTAAATTATGTAAAGTGTATCAGAGAAGCTTAATGTTCATGGTGATCTATTAGTTCAGTTCAGTTCGGTTCAGTTGCTCATTTGTGTGTGACTTTTTGAGACCCCATGGATTGCAGCATGCCAGGCCTTCCTATCCATCACCAACTCCCAGAGTTTACTCAAACTCATGTCCATTGAGTCAGTAATGCCATCCAACGATCTCAACTTCTGGCATCCCCTTCTCCTTCTGCCTTTAATTTTTCCCAGCATCAGGGTCTTTTCAAATGAGTTAGTTTTTTTGCATCAGGTGGCCAAAATATTGGAGTTTCAGCTTCAGCATCAGTCTTTCCAATGAATATTCAGGACTGATTTCCTTTAGGATGGACTGGTTGGATCTCCTTGCAGTCCAAGAGACTCAAGAGTTATCTCCAACACCACAGTTCAAAGCATCAATTCTTCCACAGTCAGCTTTCTTTGTAGTCCAACTCTCACATCATACATGACTACTGGAAAAACCATAGCTTTGACTAGGTGGACCCTTCTTGGCAAAGTAATGTCTCTGCTTTTTAATACGCCATCTAGGTTGGTCATAACTTTTCTTCCAAGGAGCAAGCGTCTTTTAATTTCATGCCTGCAGTCATCATCCAGTGATTTTGGAGCCCAAAAAGAAAGTCAGCCACTGTTTCCACTGTTTCCCCATCTATTTCCTATGAAGTGATGGGGCCAGATGCCATGATCTTCATTTTCTGAATGTTGAGTTTTAAGCCAACATTTTCACTCTTCTCTTTCACTTTCATCAAGAGGCTGTTTAGTCCTTCACTTTCTGCCATAAGGGTGGTGTCATCTGCATATCTGAGGTTCTTGATATTTCACCTGGCAAGCTTGATTCCAGCTTGAACTTCATTCAATCCAGCATTTCTCATGATGTACTCTGCATATAAGTTAAATAAGCAGGTGACAATATATAGCCTTGATGTATTCCTTTCTGAATTTGGAACCAGTCTGTTGTTTCATGTCCAGTTCTAACTGTTGCTTCCTGACTTGCATACAGATTTCTCAGGAGGCAGGTCAGGTGGTCTGGTATTCCCATCTCTTGAAGAATTTTCCACAGTTTATTGTGATCCAGATGGTCAAAGGCTTTGGCATAGTCAATAAAGAAGAAGTAGATGTTTTTTCTGGAACTCTCTTGCTTTTTTGATGATCCAATGGATGTTGGCAATTTGATCTCTGGTTCCTCTGCCTTTTCTAAATCCAGCTTGAACATCTGGAAGTTCACGGTTCATGTACTGTTGAAGCATGGCTTGGAGAATTTTGAGAATTACTTTACTAGCATGTGAGATGAATGCAATTGTGCAGTAGTTTGAGCATTCTTTGGCATTGCCTTTCGTTGGAATTGGAATGAAAACTGACCTTTTCCAGTCCTGTGGCCCCTGCTGAGTTTTCCAAATTTGCTGGCATATTGAGTGCAGCACTTTCACAGCATCGTCTTTCAGGATCTGAAACAGCTCAACTGGAATTCCATCACCTCCACTAGCTTTGTTCATAGTGATGCTTTCTAAAGCGCACTTGGTTTTTATACTGATAGACTAAACTTTGTTGGTCCGTGTGCAATGAGGTAAAGAGATTGAATAATGAGTTATTTCTTGATATTGCACAGAAAAAGGGACTTTTATCAGTTGCCTTAGTGTCTGAGTTAAATTCACCCATTCCAGTCCATTTTAGTTCACTGATTCCTAAAATATCGACGTTCACCCTTGCCATCTCTTGTTTGACCACTTCCAATTTGCCTTGATTCATGGACCTGACATTCCAGGTTCCTATGCAATATTGCTCTTCACAGCATCAGATCTTGCTTCTATCACCAGTCACATCTACAGCTGGGTATTGTTTTTGCTTTGGCTGCATCCCTTCATTCTTTCTGGGGTAATTTCTCCACTGATCTCCAGTAGCATATTGGGCACCTAATGACCTGGGGAGTTCCTATTTTGGTATCCTATCATTTTGCTTTTTCATACTGTTCATGGGGTTCTCAAGGCAAGAAAACTGAAGTGGTTTGCCATTCCCTTCTCCAGTGGACCACATTCTGTCACATCTACTACTGCGGGCAGGAATCCCTCAGAAGAAATGGAGTAGCCATCATGGTCAACAAAAGAGTTTGAAATGCAGTACTTGGATGCAATCTCAAAAACGACAGAATGATCTCTGTTTGTCTTCAAGGCAGACCATTCAATATCACAGTTATCAAGTCTATGCCCCAGCCAGTAACACTGAAGAAACTGAAGTTGAACGGTTTTATGAAGACCTACAAGATCTTTTAGAACTAACACCCAAGAAAGATGTCCTTTTCATTATAGGGGACTGGAATGCAAAAGTAGGAAGTCAAGAAACACCTGGAGTAACAGGCAAATTTGGCCTTGGAATGCGGAATGAAGCAGGGCAAAGACTAATAGAATTTTGCCAAGAAAATGCACTGGTCATAGCAAACACCCTCTTCCAACAACAGAAGAGAAGATTCTACACATGGACATCACCAGATGGTCAACACCAAAATCAGATTGATTATATTCTTTGCAGCCAAAGATGGAGAATCTCGGTACAGTCAACAAAAACAAGACTGGGAGCTGACTCTGGCTCAGATCATGAACTCCTTATTGCCAAATTCAGACTTAAATTGAAGAAAGTAGGGAAAACTTCTAGACCATTCAGGTATGACCTAAATCAAATCCCTTATGACTATACAGTGGAAGTGAGAAATAGATTTAAGGGCCTAGATCTGATAGATAGAGTGCCTGATGAAGTATGGAATGAGGTTCATGACATTGTACAGGAGACAGGGATGAAGACCATCCCCATGGAAAAGAAATGCAAAAAAGCAAAATGGCTGCCTGGGGAGGCCTTACAAATAGCTGTGAAGAGAAGAGAGGCGAAAAGCAAAGGAGAAAAGCAAATATATAAGCATCTGAATGCAGAGTTCCAAAGAATAGCAAGAAGAGATAAGAAAGCCTTCCTCAGCGATCAGTGCCAAGAAATAGAGGAAAGCAAAAGAATGGGAAAGACTAGAGATCTCTTCAAGAAAATTAGAGATACCAAGGGAACATTTCATGCCAAGATGGGCTCGAGAAAGGACAGAAATGGTATGGACCTAACAGAAGCAGAAGATATTAAGAAGAGGTGGCAAGAATACACAGAAGAACTGTACAAAAAAGATCTTCACGACCCAGATAATCATGATGATGTGATCACTAATCTAGAGCCAGACATCTTGGAATGTGAAGTCAAGTGGGCCTTAGAAAGCATCACTATGAACAAAGCTAGTGGAGGTGATGGAATTCCAGTGGAGCTGTTTCAAATCCTGAAAGACGATGCTGTGAAAGTGCTGCACTCAATATGCCAGCAAGTTTGGAAAACTCAGCAGTGGCCACAGGACTGGAAAATGTCAGTTTTCATTCCAATCCCAACGAAAGGCAATGCCAAAGAATGCTCAAACTACTGCACAATTGCATTCATCTCACATGCTAGTAAAGTAATGCTCAAAATTCTCCAAGCCAGGCTTCAGCAATACGTGAACCATGAACTCCCTGATGTTCAAGCTGGTTTTAGAAAAGGCAGAGGAACCAGAGATCAAATTGCCAACATCTGCTGGATCATGGAAAAAGCAAGAGAGTTCCAGAAAAACATCTATTTCTGCTTTATTGACTATGCCAAAGCCTTTGACTGTGTGGATCACAATAAACTATGGAAAATTCTTCAAGAGATGGGAATACCAGACCACCTAACCTGCCTCTTGAGAAATCTGTATGCAGGTCAGGAAGCAACAGTTAGAACTGCACATGGAACAACAGACTGGTTCCAAATAGGAAAAGGAGTACGTTAAGGCTGTGTATTGTCACCCTGCTTATTTAACTTCTATGCAGAGTGCATCATGAGAAACGCTGGACTGGAAGAAACACAAGCTGGAATCAAGATTGCCGGGAGAAATATCAAGAACCTCAGATATGCAGATGACACCACCCTTATGGCAGAAAGTGAAGAGGAGCTAAAAAGCCTCTTGATGAAAGTGAAAGAGGAGAGTGAAAAAGTTGGCTTGAAGCTCAACATTCAGAAAATGAAGATCACGGCATCTGGTCCCATCACTTCATGGGAAATAGATGGGGAAACAGTGGAAAAGTGTCAGACTTTATTTTTGGGGGCTCCAAAATCACTGCAGATGGTGATTGCAGCCATGAATTTAAAAGACACTTACTCCTTGGAAGAAAAGTTATGACCAACCTAGATAGTATATTCAAAAGCAGAGACATTACTTTGCCGACTGAGGTCTGTCTAGTCAAGGCTATGGCTTTTCCTGTGGTCATGTATGGATGTGAGAGTTGGACTGTGAAGAAGGCTGAGCACCGAAGAATTGATGCGTTTGAACTGTGGTCTTGGAGAAGACTCTTGAGAGTCTCTTGGACTGCAAGGAGATCCAACCAGTCCATTCTGAAGGAGATCAGCCCTGGGATTTCTTTGGAAGGACTGATGCTAAAGATGAAACTCCAGTACTTTGGCCACTTCATGTGAAGAGTTGACTCATTGGAAAAGACTCTGATGCTGGGAGGGATTGAGGGCAGGAGGAGAAGGGGACGACAGAGGATGAGATGGCTGGATGGCATCACTGACTCGATGGACGTGAGTCTGAGTGAACTCCGGGAGTTGGTGATGGACAGGGAGGCCTGGCGTGTTGCGATTCATGGGGTCGCAAAGAGTTGGACACGACTGAGTGACGGAACTGAACTTAACTTAGTGTCTGGACTGATAATGTAATTATGGATTGGAAGGATAGGATTGATATACTTCTACTTGGCTGAGTCAATGGAAGGTTTTTTTTCTTTGAGAGTTCCTGCCTTAAAGAAGGACTCTTAGCAAGATAACAGGGAGAACTTGGTGAAGCTAATGTCTTCAATCTAATGCCTAATGTGTTACAAAGCAGGTGGCTAGTGCTTTAGTGCTTGGGAGCACCACAGCAGTGAGGCTGACAAAGGACCAAAGGGAAGGATGGGACACCGTTAGGGACAGTCTGGAGTTTAATGCATGACCAAGAGATGGTTCGTGCATGCAAACTCATTTGTATCTGACTCTTTTTGACCCCATCAACTGCAACCCATGAGGATCCTCTCTTCATGGAATTTTCCAGGCAAGGATACTGGAGTGCATTGCCATTTCCTTCTCCCAAGGATCTCCCTGACCCAGGGATTGAACCTGTGTCTCTTATGTCTCCTGCATTGGAAGGCAGATTCTTTACTGCTGATCCACCTGGGATTCCAAGAGGTGATTAGCCTTTGTTGTTTTCTGAGCATTGATTTGTATGTTTGGTTCATGGTTTTTTTCTTGTTCTCTAATTTATATTTCTTGGTTCTATTTTTCCTAGAATTCTCTTGTCATATATGCAAATAAGATGCTAATGTTTGTCATGAAATTGACTTTTCCAGAACGTGTCTCCCCACCTGGAGTAGAAATCTGCTGTTTGTGCTGTTTGAGAAGGGGCATACGTTCAATGTCACCTTTCGATGGGCTCTTAGTTTCTGACAGACTCCATCCAGTGGGACTTTTTATTCATTGATCACAGTAGGTTCCATTTCTGCATTCAAAGGCTCAGATCTCTCTCTGATAATTTTAAGGTGCTGTCAGAGAAAAATGCTGGTTTCTTTCTTGTAAGGTTTGTATTAAGTGCAAACACAAGGAACCCTAGCCTAGCCTTCCTAGAGGTTATCTCATCTAGCCTCTTGGTTTTAAAAATTTGAAGTAGATAGGCTTTAGTATAAACTGCCTAAAGAATAGACTTCTTAACTTGAAGCCAGAAAAACTTGTTTGTGATCCATTCATTCACTGTTACACATCCGTTGTCTGCCTGGCCTTGAGACTCCAGGATGCTTAGCAATGAGGATGTTAAGGGAAGGCAGTCCTAATCTCTGTTTTCAAGAAGCCAAAAACTAATGAATAAGAAAGACACATGAATCTGTAATTTGTATAGATAAATTATATAAACAGATACTCTGTTTCCTCATCTTTTAATTGGCAATAACAATTTTTTGACAATAATAATTTCCAGGTTAGATTGGGGCGGAGAGAAAAACAAACAAGGTGGACAGAAGGTTCTTTGCAAATGCTCTGTGTTTCTAAGAGGGAAGGGAACTGACGAATACACCTGAGCAGGGGTGATATGCGAGAGTTGGTGGTTTCTCTCCCTCCTTTCTGTAGCAAGTAGAGAAAAGATTGCTACTCACTTCACATCTCTTCTCCTTGAGCCTCTGGCCTCTGGCTAAAGAGGCTGATTGTGTTCAAAGTCTGTTTAGAGGAAAGAACCATCAGTTCTGCTGTAAAAGGAGCAGAGCTGAGTTTGAATCCTGATTGCACACTTATTAGCTATTTGACTTTGGGCAAGCATTAATCTTTCCTGAACTCTTGTTTTTCTCTACTCTTTCCTTTTCTTCTTTGCCCACTCCATGCAGCGTTGCAGGATCTTATTTCCCCAAACAGAGACGGAACTTGTGCCCCCTGCAATTGAAGTGTGTGTGTGTGCTAAGTGGCTTCAGTCATGTCTGACTGTTCATGGCCCTATGGGCTGTAGCCTCCCAGGCTCCTTCTCAAGGCAAGGATACTGGAGTGGGTTTTCATGCCCTCCTCCAGAGGATCTTCCTGACCCGGGATTGAACCCACTTCTCTTAATCTCTTGCATTGGAAGGCGGGTTCTTTACCACTAACAGCACCTGGGAAGGCCAGATTCTTAACCACTGGACTGCCGGGGAGTTCCTGAACTCTATTTCATCAGTAAAACGAAGTATTAGAGCATTAGTATGCTTTGGCTAGAATAAAGGTGTATAAATTATTTCTTTCAGTATAATCTTTTACATAAATGAAATTAGTTGAATGGTGCGATTTGAGAGAAAGCCAAAAATATCACCCAGTATTTCTCAAAATCCCACTAGTTACAGATAATAAAATGATACAGACAATGGAAAATTCTTTTCTTATAAAGTAAACATACATCTACCTTTTAACTCATACAGACTCCAAAGATGAAGACATATGTCCACACAAAAATTTCTCCTTGAATATTCAGAGCTGTTTTATTTATATCAGCCTCAAATTGTAAACAGCACAAATGTCTATCAACAGGTGAATGGATAAACTGTGATGTATCCATGCACTGGGATACTACTCAGCAATAAAAACAAAAGAACCAACAGTTGAATGCAATTGCAACAACATGGATAAACCTCAGAAATACTACACAAAGTGGAAGATGCCAGACACCAAAAAAGCATATACTGTATGACTCTATATGAACTTAAAACACAGCCAAAACTAATCTCTAGTGATAGAACAGTGGTTGTTTACGGGAAGGTTAGAATTGAACGGGAAGTAACACGTGGAAACTTTCTGTTGTGGTCTAAATCTTCACTAGAGTGGTGGTTACATGAGTGCACATAATATCAGATCTCTTCAGGTTTTGCTCTTAAGACCTGTGTGTTTTACGTAATATATGTACGTAAAATTCACCTAAATAAAAATAAATCCGCCAGTTAAAGATCCATTCAACTTGGAGAGTTAGGTCAACTTGGTGAGTTAAAGAAGAGTTAAGCAGGAAGCATAGTGATCATGCCCTTCTTGTATTAGTTTATTGTCAGTTGCTTTGTTGACCAAGGGCAAGTTTAGAACTAGAAACGTCTCTGTCGAAGGTAATCATGCTGAGACTCTCAAAACATAACTTTTAATTTAAGAAGTGTATACTGCATAATTGCACTCATCTCACATGCTAGTAAAGTAATGCTCAAAATTCTCCAAGCCAGGCTTTAGCAATACATGAACCGTGAACTCCCTGATGTTCAAGCTGGTTTTAGAAAAGGCAGAGGAACCAGAGATCAAATTGTCAACATCCGCTGCATCATTGAAAAAGCAAGAGAGTTCCAGAAAAAAACATCTATTTCTGCTTTATTGACTATGCCAAAGCCTTTGACTGTGTGGATCACAATAAACTGTGGAAAATTCTGAAAGAGATGGGAATACCAGACCACCTAACCTGCCTCTTGAGAAACCTATATGCAGGTCAGGAAGCGACAGTTAGAACTGGACATGGAACAACAGACTGGTTCCAAATAGGAAAAAGTACGTCAAGGCTGTATATTGTCACCCTGCTTATTTAACTTCTATGCAGAGTACATCGTGAGAAATGCTGGATTGGATGAAGTACAAGCTGGCATCAAGATTGCCGGGAGGAACATCAATAACCTCAGATATGCAGATGACACCATACTTATGGCAGAAAATGAAGAGGAACTAAAGAGCCTCTTGATGAAAGTGAAAAGAGGAGAGTGAAGAAGTTGGCTTAAAGTTCAACATTCAGAAAACTAAGATCATGGCATCCGGTCCCATCACTTCATGGCAAATAGTTGGGGAAACAGTGGAAAAGTTTCAGGCTTTCTTTTTGGGGGCTCCAAAATCACTGCAGATGGTGACTACAGCCATG
This sequence comes from Capra hircus, assembly GCF_001704415.2. Classification (NCBI taxonomy): domain Eukaryota; kingdom Metazoa; phylum Chordata; class Mammalia; order Artiodactyla; family Bovidae; genus Capra; species Capra hircus. Next base: position 6,542,697 of record NC_030812.1, read on the forward strand.
AAATTGAAAGATGCATACTCCTTGGAAGGAAAGTTATGACCAACCTAGATAGCATATTCAAAAGCAGAGACATTACTTTGCCAACAAAGGTCCATCTAGTCAAGACTATGGTTTTTCCAGTGATCATGTATGGATGTGAGAGTTGGACTGTGAAGAAAGCTGAGTGCCAAAGATTTGATGCTTTTGAACTGTGGTGTTGGAGGAGACTCTTGAGAATCCCTTGGACTGCAAGGAGATCCAACCAGTCCATCCTAAAGGAGATCAGCCCTGGGTGTTCATTAGAAGGACTGATGCTCAAGCTGAAACTCCAATACTTTGGCCACCTCATGCAAAGAATTGACTCATTGGAAAAGACCCTGATGCTGGGAGGGATTGAGGGCAGGAGGAGAAGGGGACTACAGTGGATGAGATGGCTGGATGGCATCACCGACTCGATAGACATGAGTTTGAGTGAACTCCGGAAGTTGGTGATGGACAGGGAGGCCTGGTGTGCTGTGATTCATAGGCTCCTAAAGAGTCAGACAGGACTGAGCGACTGAACTGAACTGAACTGATGGCTCTAGAAGTGTGAAGTGTTAGTCACTCAATAGCATTTGACTCTGCAACCCCATGGACTGTAGCTCATCAGGCTCCTCTGTCCCTGAAATTCTCCAGGCACTAAAGACCAGCCTAAAATATATTTGCAGTGATAGGTCTCCTCTGAGACGGTGTGTGTCCACCAGGAGAATAAGCTCCTCAGATCATCAGTTACAGGGAGCGTAATTGACGGGGGGCCCCAGATGTGGAGCTCTGTAGGTCATCCCCAAGTTTGTGCCGAGGCCACGCCTCCCAAAGGCTGCTCTCAGCCAATGATTGAGCTCTCCTAGGATACCAAGGTAGGCCTTCCCAGATGGCACTAGTGGTAAAGAACCTGCCTGCCAATGCAGGAGACATATGCCCATTCCCTTCCTCGGTAGGGAAGATCCCGTGGAGAAGGGCACAGCAACCCACTCCAATATTCTTGCCTGGAGAATCCCTTGGATAGAGGAGCCTGGTGGACTGCAGTCTATAGGGTCGCACAGAATGGGATACCAATGAAGAGATTTAGCAAGGAGCCCCAGGACATGTGGGACTCCTCTGACACGTGACATTGGTTTGAGGTCCTTAGTATTCTCCCCCACCCCTACCCCTCATGGCTCTGCTAAACTTCTCTTAGAAGTTACTGCCGAGTAAGACGCAGCATCCAGCCTTCCTCCCGTCCTTACATCCCCTCTTTCTCCATTCAGGCAGACCTGCATCAAGGTTTGACTGCCTTCCCCATTTTCTCTCATAGGTGGGTCTCTAATAAAGTTCTTAACTGTGTCATTCTGTCTTGATGTCTACTTCTTGAAAGTTCTGACTGAAAATGTCTGTGTTATGGTGGAGGGTGGATGGAAGGAGTCAGAAAGATGCCCAGCTTCCAACCATACCCACCTCGCGGGCCCATCTCTGCTCAACACTCACGGGTTTACAGAATTCTGAGGCTTCAGACACCTTGACAGTATTATTAAACACTCACTAGGCCCTCTCATGTACCTTTTTATAATAAATCTGTAGCAGAAAGCACAGAAAAGCTGTAGCTGTAGTTCTTATGCTGTTCAGGATATTGAATTAGAGCTATACTTCCACCTGCTTTAAATCTTGCCTAATTTTTTCGAGCCTATGTCAGCTTCTGTAGTTGTAGTGTATGTGTGTGTGTGTGTGTGTGTGTGTGTGTGTGTGTGTGTGTGTTTATGCTATAGCATAAATCTAAATCTGGCTTACATGTATCTCTAGATTTTTTTTTTCCTTAAAAAATAAGCCCACTAACAACTTCAACACTGAAAAGAAGAATCAAAGTAAATATAAGGGTTTAGTGATCTCTGGGAATATGTAATGGAGAAACCTGGGGATATTTTGTTTTTGAAGCAATAGATTTGTCATTGAAATTTGATTTTAAGAACATAACATTACTCCCCTCCGAGAAAAAAATTTAAAGGGCCCCTCATAGGATGAAGTTTGAAGAAGCTGATTATGGCACACATAATATTACGGGTAGTATTTGCTGAGAATTATTTATTACCGAGATATTTTAACATACACTTTTCTTTTTCCAAGTTGTAAGATGCAGCCTACAGAATCTAAAGACTTGATTTAAACCACTCAGAAGATTTGGGGCAGGTTAAAGTTAATCCTGTCAGAGACTATGGTCTAAAACAAAAATGTGAGAACCCTATCATTAAGAAAGAATCATTTGTGCTTTAGTAGGAAAGGCTCTGTTTAAAAGGAGAATTGAGTATATGTGAAGTATTTCTGGCAAAACACCAAACCTGATTGCCTAGGAGGACTAGGAAAGAGAACTGGGCTTGCTAGAAAATTTACTTTGCATCCTGTACCCCCATTTTCTGTGTGTTTTTTTAAATTAAATCTTGTGAATAAATAAAAAATGTTCAAATAAAATTTAGGGCACGCAACAAAGAATATAATAGGGGTATAATTTTGGTGAATTACAGTTATAAATGGAGGTCAGAAAAAATGAGTAAGTGACTGGACATCTTCGTGCTAATCTTTGCAAGAAAGAGTGTGACTATTGCAAGAGAAACCAAGAAGGGACTTGCATGATACACTTTAAAAGATTTTTAATACAAATCATGGTTGTAATACTATAACTCAGTCATTTGGTGTCTGCTGGTGATTCATAACTTACTGGATACTCTGGTTAAAATGTCAACATCACTTATAATGAAAATGCAGAGGTATCAAAGAAAGAAATGCAATGTTTTAGGGAGATCAGCAGACCACCCTGTGACGAAGCTCTGCTAAATAAGCATGATCTCATAGTTTTTGTTTTTTTTTCAGAATCAGTCTCAGTATATGAGAGTGTGATTAATAGCATGCATTATGAAAGCTAATGCTCTGTATTTCTATTCCTGATTCTATAACCACAGACTTTTTAAAAAATTGACGTGAAATATACAGGGATGGATTTAAAGGATGCTTACACATTGAAAAGTTTCGTTAAACGTGGTTCCATGTTTGTCTTCTTTCATCAGGTTCTAGAAATCTTGTTCATTTAAGAAACTGACAGCTAATCTTTTAAAAACCAAGAAAAGGATCTGAAAATTCAGCTGTGTTCTCTTTTGCTTTTCTATTTCCCATTGGAACTAAACTGCAAATTGTATGATTCATAAAGCAGGATGCAATTCAGCTGTTTTTCTCACCATCCTGGGATAGATCCAGTAGGGAAAGCCCTGAAAGTGGCTTAGAAGATCATTTTAATAAATCTGTAACTCACTGACTTTAGCAAACTTGCCTCTAAGTCTTACCTCTCTCTGTCTCTCCACTTTCTAGAGCATTTGTGAAATTTATGAAATGATAGTTTATTAAGAAAGTGTTTTAAATTCTTAGAGGAAAATATAATCTGTGAAGTGGGTAGAATGGGAACCCCCTGAAAGATACACCCCCCAGAACCTGTGAATGAGACCTTATTTGTAAAAGAGGACTTTGCAAACGTAATTAAGTTAAAGATCTTGAGACCATTCTGGATTACCTTGTGGACTCTAAATCCAATGACAGGAGTCCTATAGAAAACAGAAGAGGACCAGACACAGAGAAGAAGTGTGAAGATGGAGGCAGAGACTGGAATGGTAGAGCCACGAGCCGGGGCTCCCCTGCTGGCACCGTGGTACAGAATCTGCCCGCAGTGCAGGAGATTCAGCCCCTAGGTCATCAAGCTCCCCCGGAGGAGGGCATGGCAACCCGCTTCAGTACTCTTGCCCGGAGCCTGGCAGGCTGCAGTCCATAGGGTCACACAGAGTAGGACACTACTGATTCGACTAGGCAGCAGCAGCAGCAGCCACATGCCAGGGCTTCCCTGTAGCTCAGCTGGTTAAGAATCCACCTGCAATGCAGGAGACCCTGGTTCGATCCCTGGGTTGGGAAGCTCCCCTGGAAAAGGGATAGGCTACCCACTCCAGTATTCTTGGGCTTCCCTGGTGGCTCAGATAGTAAAGAATCTGCCTGCAGTGCAGGAGACTTGGGCTGGGAAGATCCCCTGGAGGAGGGCATGGCAACCCACTCCAGTGTTCTTGCCTGGAAAATGCCCATGGACAGAGGAGCCGTGGCAGGGTTGCATAGGGTTCATGGGGTCACAGAGAGTCAGACACAACAGAGCCACTAAGCACAGCCACAAGCCAAGGAATACCTGAGTCACCAGGAGCTGGGAGAGGCCGAGAGGGATTCTTCTCTACAGCTTTCAGAGGGAGTGTGGTTCCACCAAAGCCTTTATTTCTGACTACTGGCCTCCAGAGCTCCAGAAAACTCTCTTATTTTAAGTCATCAAGTTTGTGATAATTTGTTATGGCAAACAAAGGAAAGCAAATACCCTCTGATTCCACGTTATCATTGTTATCTACCTACGGTAATATTATTAAGCTTGTGAGTATTATTTGAAAATGTATGAAGTTGGCATGGGGTATAACAGGTTTTCATGTGGTGGTGATTTTGCTGGTAAAAGACACTTGGCAACATCTCTGCTGTCATAATGGTGAGAGGCAGCACTACTTGTTTCTAGTGGGAGGAGCCAGGGGTGCTGCAAAACATCCTGCAATACAGAGGATGGTCCCCATCCCCAAAAAGAATTATCCAGCCTCCCATGTCAATAGTGCAGAGACTGAGAAAGCCTAATGTATGAGAAAGCCTCACATTGTGAGATTAAAACCTTAGCTCTGCCATGAATTTGTTAGACAATTTACCAGGCAATAAACCTCTTGGAGCTGTTTAGTTTTCTCATCTGTAAAACATGATGGCACTAACACCTGCCAGAGCTTTATACAATCCCAATGAGATAATGTTGGTCAAAGAATGTTATACTTTGGGTTCTTTAATAGTAATGGAGAGGCTTTCATTATTATTGTCCCTATATTTCTTTAGTGGAAACAAAGGCACACCTTTGATTTTTAATTAATACCATCAGGAAGTTCACAATGAATGGATGCACTGAGCCGCAGGAGACTCCGTTTTGTATGTTTATGATTATTATCTCAAGCAGAATAGTTCTTGGAAATTTCAGGGCTATTACTGTTTAATGATGTTTTTCAGTGGCAAGGATACTTGGAAGTATTCATAAAGTTTCTCTGGGGAGCACATACTTTATGTCAGATGAATAACAAAACTGAAGCCAAATCAAATATTGCACAGAAATTTAATGTGTAATAAAATATGTAATAAATAAATAATATGTGTAATGTGTAATAAAAGCAGAGACAGCACTATGTGGCCTTTAAAGTGTTTTTGCTATCTATTTTTTTCTAATTATTACTAAACAGCCCTTTGAAGCTAGTTGGACAAGTGTTGTCTTTTTCTGACTCATGAGAAAACTGAAGACTAGAGGAGCACTGTGCTTGGTCAGCAAATGGCAGCGCTATGCTTAGAGCTCAGATTTTTTCATCCTTATTCAGCGACAAAGTGTCTGCAAACACGAGCCCATTAGAATAGGGTGGTAATAATGATCCCTGAAGAGCAGTGGATCACAGGAAAAGTGGATACAGGTTCACCTCATCTTATTGTACCTTGCAAGTACGTATTTTTTAAAAATTGAGGGCTTGGTTGAGCAAGTCTATTGGTGCCATATTTCCGAACAGCATTTGCTTACTTCCTGTCTTTGTGTCCCATTTCAGTAATCTTTGCAACATTTTAATCTTTCTCACAATTATTATATTTGTTATGGTGATCTGTGATCAGTGATTTTTGATGTCACTATTGTAACTATTTTGACATTTCCTAGCAATAAAGAATCTTTGAAATATATACATTTTTTTAAGATATGATGCTATTACACAATAGACTACAGTATAGTATACACATGACTTTTATATGCACTTGAAAACCAAAATTTGTGTAGCTCACTTTATTGTGATATTTGCTTTATTTCAGTGGTTTGGAACTGAACCTTCAACATCTGTGAGGTATGACTGTGTTAATATGAGATTAAAAGGCAGGAAATTCTTTGATAGACATTTTAGAAAGAAAGTTTTAGTCACAAGACAGAACATACTTAGAATTGTTTTGGAAGCAGGCTGGGAAAACTTCCGTGATGCTCACAGTCCGGGACCTTCATCTTAGCACTTTTGTTGACCACCTTGTGGCTCATACAGTAAAGAATCTGCTTGCAATGCAGGAGACCTGGGTTTGATCCCCAGGTCAGGCTTTCACTGAAGTGTAATGAAAGGTTTCCTAGACACTGTAGGGAGGGGAGAGAGAAGCAATAGGCATAATCTTTTGTTCAGAAGGGTTGTATACTAAGAAAAAAATAAATTGTTTAAATCAACTTATGCCAAAGGGTAATGTAATATAGAGAAGGAATACATTTAAGGCAGTATTTTTAAAAAGTAAGATTCAGAAAATGCTAGTACCTTGAGACAGTTCTTTAAAAAGTGAGGGTTTCTTCTGTGGTTGAACATGTTTAGGAATAATGATATTTCCATTGATTTTAAGATGAAATGTGTATGTGTTTTCAATTTTAACATCTCTGAATTCAAGACATATCTTACAAATGGTGTTGGCCAAGCAGGAGTTGTAGTATAGTTATTCTAGCCTACACATGGGTGAACTTAATTATTACTCCTGGTACCAAACTGGAAAATGAAAACCTCTGGACCTTTAAGTCAATGCACAAACCATTTGAATCCTTGACTGGTCTTTGAAGCTTTCTTTGACATCTAATCCAATACACACCAACATCAAAACTTCCAAAATAGGTATAAGTGGCTTGGAAGAATATTCTAGAGACAATATTGAAACATACTTAAAAACCAGTGCATCTAGCAGCAGTCTCATCAGCGCGTCTAGATGTCACAGAGGGAAATATTACACGGAAAAGTGATAGTGAAAATCAGTTGAAAAGTGATTCAAAAGAGTCAGACAATGTGAAGACATGTTGTTAATGCTGCAATAGATGTGCTTTACTTATGTTTTCCTTTTCATATATGTAGGTGGGTGATTAAATTTAGGTATATCTACAAGAGCTGGGTCCATAAGTATCTAAAAAATCAGGTGACTCGCGAAACACCATGTCATACTAAATTTGTGTAATTATTTCCTCTTGAGTGGTACTAAATTGATATGTCTTAACGTTAGAGTGCCATTTTAGATTCCGTGAAATATGACACATTTCTGTCTTGGCCTATATAGTAGGATCTATTATATATTATGTATATAATATATTATATATTATATTATGCCTATTGGCATGCAGAGATGCCAATAACTAGCCTTTTAAAGACTCTATGAAGTTTTACAGTAGGTGAAGTGGTTTAATTTTTGCATACAGTTTATGATAACCCTTCCCTTTTCCTATAAAACTTACCATGTTTTCAGCTAGTTCAGTTCAGTTCAGTCACTCAGTTGTGTCTGACTCTTTGCGACCCCATGAATCTCGGCACGCCAGGCCTCCCTGTCCATCACCAACTCCCGGAGTTCACTCAGACTCACGTCCATCGAGTCCGTGATGCCATCCAGCCATCTCATCCTCGGTCGTCCTCTTCTCCTCCTGCCCCCAATCCCTCCCAGCATCAGAGTCTTCTCCAATGAGTCAACTCTTCTTATGAGGTGGCCAAAGTACTGGAGTTTCAGCTTCAGCATCATTCCTTCCAAAGAAATCCCAGGGCTGATCTCCTTCAGAATGGACTGGTTGGATCTCCTTGCAGTCCAAGGGACTCTCAAGAGTCTTCTCCAACACCGCAGTTCAAACACATCAATTCTGCGGTGCTCAGCCTTCTTCACAGTCCAACTCTCACATCCATATATGATCACAGGAAAAACCATAGCCTTGACTAGACGGACCTTAGTTGGCAAAGTAATGTCTCTGCTTTTGAATATACTATCTAGGTTGGTCATAACTTTTCTTCCAAGGAGTAAGCGTCTTTTAATTTCATGGCTGCAGTCACCATCTGCAGTGATTTTGGAGCCCCAAAAAATAAAGTGTGACACTGTTTCCCCATCTATTTCCCATGAAGTGACGGGACCAGATGCCATGATCTTCGTTTTCTGAGTGTTGAGCTTTAAGCCACCTTTTCACTCTCCTCTTTCACTTTCATCAAGAGGCTCTTTAGCTCCTCTTCACTTTCTGCCATAAGGGTGGTGTCATCTGCATATCTGAGGTTATTGATATTTCTCCTGGCAATCTTGATTCCAGCTTGTGTTTCTTCCAGTCCAGCGTTTCTCATGATGTACTCTGCATAGAAGTTAAATAAGCAGGGTGACAATATACAGCCTTGATGTACTCCTTTTTCTATTTGGAACCAGTCTGTATCATATTGGAGTATAGCTTCCCTAGTGGCTCAGACAGTGAAGAATCCACCTGCAATGCACGAGACCTGGGTTCGATCCCTGGGTTGGGAAGATCCCTTGGAGGAGGGCATGGCAACCCACTCCAGTATTCTTGCCTGGAGAATCCCATGGACAGAGGAGCCTGGAGGGTTACAGTTCACGGGGTCTCAAAGAGTCAGACATGACCGGGTGACTAAGCACGTACATGCGCATGTAGCAGATTAACAATGTTGTGATAGTTTCAGGTGGCCAGCAGCGGCTTACGGCTTGGCAGGTACATGTACACATTCTCCCCAAGCTCCTCTCCTGTCCAGGCTGCCACACAACATCAAGCAGAGTTATCCATAACACAGTTTTTAAAATTCTTTACTGAAGGACTGTTGCTTTACAATATTGTGCTGGTTTCTGCCATATGTCAGTATGAAGCAGCCATAGGTATACATATGTTCCCTCCCTCTTGAACCTCCCTCCCATCTCCCACCAAATCCTACCCCTCTAGGTTGTCACAGAGCCCTGGGCTGAGCTCTCTGCATAACACAGTTTTGAGAAAGACAGGCAATATAGGCCAATCCTTACTTTTTGGGATAAATGTTGCCTACTTTAATTAAGATGGATTATTTTTATTACCTCTAAAGGCAGTTTATACAGTCAACCAACACTACTTGTCTCCTTCACTTATTATGGATTAAGCTCATAATAAAAGTTAGGGGTTTCAAATAAGTTCTTTGGAATTACTTTAGTTAGATTATTAAGATTTGATTGAAATTAAAAAAACATGTGTATTAGAGTAGCAGTAGCACTTGAGATGGTTCATTTTATGTGTCAGCTTGACTGGCCTGAGGGACACTCAGATATTTGGTCAGATGTCATTCTGGGTGTGTCTGAGAGTGTTTTTGAATGTCTAACTTTTGAGTTCGTAGAATGAGTATAGCAGCTTTCCTTCCCTACCATGCTTGGCCCTCCTCCAGCAGCTGAAATCTTGAATAGGATGAAAAGGCTGATCCTCCTGCTGAGAAGAGGGAACTGCTCCTGCCTTTCTGCTTGAGCTGGTACATCAGTCTTTTCCTGGTTTTGGACCTGCACTGCCGCCTCTTGGGTCTCAGCATGCAGGCTTTCTGGACTGGCTGGACCTAAACCATTGGTTCTTCTACGTCTCCAGCTGCTAATTGAAGATCTTGGGCTTCTCAGGCCCTATAATTGAGTGAACCAATTCCTTATAATAAATCAATCTCTCTTTCTCCCTCTCTCATCTGTATATAGGATGAAGTGAAGTGAAGTCGCTCAGTCCTGTCCAACTCTGCGACCCCAAGGACTGTAGTCCTACTACGCTCCTCGGTCCATGGGATTTTCCAGGCAAGAATACTGGCGTGGGTTGCCATTTCCTTCTCCAGGGGATCTTCCCAACCCAGGGATCGAACCTGGGTCTCCCGCATTGTAGGCAGACACTTTACTGTCTGAGCTACCAGGGAAGCCTGATAACAGGGTTCTATTTATCTGTGGAAACCTGACTAATACAGCACCCAACCTTGATTAGTTTTTTTGGACTTCAAGCATGGCCCACAGCCAGCAGCACTGACATCAGTTGGGAACTTATTAGAAATGCAGAATTCCAGGCCCTCAGGCCTCAGTTCAGACCTACTGAGTCAGAATCTGCATTTTAATAAGATCTCTAGGTGATCTGTACACACATTAAATCTGAGAAGCACTTCTTTAAAGTAGTTTGAAGTCTTTGCCTATAATTTGTGCTGCTGAAGAAGAATACAAAGGAACCTTATAATTATTTGACATTAATACTTCAGAAAAGACATAATAGGGAGATTGTAACAAAGGGTTTTTTGTTTTCAGACATTGCATAACATTTGATGAATGATTATGTAATGATGAGAAGAAAAACTTTTCTTTGAAATTTGTATTCCTAGAAAATATCTAGATTTACCAGTTTCTAAATAGTAATGTACCACAGTTGACATCTGCTTATCCTTAAGCATTAAACAGAAGATTTCTGAAATTAATTTTACAGATAAACATTATGGATATCAATGTAACACCTTCAAACATTTTAATATTTATTAGAGTGGATTTCACAACCAATAAATTATGGCTGGTAGTAACAACCAAATACTATCTTGGATTTTTGAATGCATTTACATAGCACTTTATAATTTTCTAAGTAGTTTCATGTTCATCAATAGCTCAGGAGATTGTTTCAATAAGCTGATAAGAAATAGCTATAGGGTATTTCTTCTAAAACACTTTTACAATTATTCACTTGTATTTTCACCTTTTACAAGTCAGAGAAGTCAGCATGAATTTAAATTTAGTGTATATGTATTGACACTGCTCAAATAATTTTATTATTTTCAGTTACTTTTAGTTTTATTGCCCAACCAAGGCTAGATTGGTTTGTGGTTGTTGATGACTGAATTTTGCTCTGCTTTCTCTTTGATGTGGCAGTGAAATCAATAGCAGTTTCTTTTGTTCTGTTCAGCCCACTTACCTCCTTTCATACGTAATAGGGAAATACTCATGTGTGATTCATTGGACAGTATCTGCTTCTTATTTCTGGGGAAGTAACTCAGTAATCATCGCCCGAAAGGGGCTAGCTGTTAGGCAGGAGATGAAGTTGCTATAGTATCTGCCTGTCTAGGATTTAACTGTAAGAGAAAATGATATCCTATCACACTGAAATTTTATCTTACCCAAGGGACATTTAGGCATGGGAGGTTAACTGAGAGATGTCAAGGGAACAGCTGCTGCGTCTGAGACTGCTTCTCAGTTCTGGAGAACTGGGTTGCTGGTGCTTAGAGGAATGATGAAGACTAGAAAGAACGTGTCTTTTGGTTTAGATAGACAGTAATACTCTGAACACAGGGAATAAACTGCCAGTTTGGAATATTGCCTTATAATACTTAGTATTTGGTAGAGTTCAATAATGCAAAAAATGACGAAATTGCTTTTTGGTAGTTATTCAACTTTATGGATACATTTATATAATTTTTAGAGTACATCAATGTCTAATGAGGCAAAATGATTTGAGGGAAGCAGGGATATCATTGCTATGAGATAAAACTTTCAAATTTTTTATTATAATAAGCCATATGAGCAATATCTAGTTGATTTTTATAGAAGGTTTTCAATTCCCTGGTGGATTTTTTAATATAATTTATAAATGTAAGATCAGGTCAACAGTTAGGCTGATTACTCAAAATTTCAAGGGTATAGTGGAATGAAAAAGACTTTGTTTTTAAGAATGAAAACCCATAAAAGCAAAGGGTAGGGAGACAAGGAAAGCTGATATAGAAACAGACTCTGTGTATAATTAAGCAAAATGATCTCTTTGATAGGGAATGTAGAGTGACTGATTACTGCTAATAATGATAAAATGGCACTTTTTCAACATTACCATTGCAGTCGCTTAGCCTCAATCACAACCCCTTCCAATTTCTCTCCCTATAGGTTTCTCTGTCTCTGCTTGCAAGCAAGTAGAGATGGCAAGATGCTAGCTTGACGCTCCTCATCCCTTGGGTCAGCAGTTTTGTTCTGTCCCTGCCGCCATTCTCTGTCTGGTCTCAACATCCAGGGACACAACAAACCTTTTCTTCTTAAACATCTCATGTAAGTGCAAGCACCTGGTACACAGCTGGCACGTGAACATTTTTACCTTTTCCTTTGTATAAAGTCCGAGGATTTATTTTTAGGCTCTCTGTGTCCTCTGATCTCTCCGTGACATTTAATACTGTTGACTTCCATCTCACTGAATCTCTCTTTAGGTTTTCATGTTATCACTCTTTACAAATTTCAGTTTTACCCTGATATTCATTTCCATTTCCAAGTCAACAATACAGGACTGTCTTTCCGGCCATACAGGCGTACCTTATTTCACTGTGGTTTGCTTTACTGTGCTTCCCAGATATTTTGCTTCTGACAAATAGTGAAGGTTTGTGGCAGCTGTGCCGCGAGCGATTTTTATTGCCCACTTTGTGTCTCTGGGCCTCGATTTGGTAATTCTTGTGCTACTTCCAGCTTTTAAAGTATTACTGTATTTGTTATGGTCATCTGTGGTCTTTGATGTTCCTACTGCAAAAGGACTACAGCTTTGTTGAAGGCTAAGGTGATGGTTAGGTGTTTTTTGTTTTTTTTTTAGCAATAAAGTGTTCTTTAATTGAGAACACGTGATATCATATGCGTGATATCCTGCATTACTTTTTTTTTTTCAAAAATTTTTTTTTTTTTAATTTTAAAATCTTTAATTCTTACAGGCGTTCCCAAACATGAACCCCCCTCCCACCTCCCTCCCCATAACATCTCTGTGGGTCATCCCCATGCACCAGCCCCAAGCATGCTGTATCCTGCGTCAGACATAGACTGGCGATTCAATTCTTACATGATAGTATACATGTTAGAATGCCATTCTCCCAAATCATCCCACCCTCTCCCTCTCCCTCTGAGTCCAAAAGTCCATTATACACATCTGTGTCTTTTTTCCTGTCTTGCATACAGGGTCGTCATTGCCATCTTTCTAAATTCCATATATATGTGTTAGTATACTGTATTGGTGTTTTTCATGCATTACTTTTTAAAAATAATACTCTTGCACATATAAGAGACTACCGTGCAAACATAACTTTTATATGCACTGGGAAACAGAAATATTCACGTGACTCGACTTGCTTTATTGTGATATTTGCTTTACTGTGAATCTGCAGTATCTCTGTGGTTCCTATATTTTCTTTGATTTTTTTGATGACACATCTTTTTCACCCTACTCTTTATTTACCCTTAATGAGCTGATCCATGAGGTTATAATCCTCTGAGAAGTAAAAGACTCAAATTTGTACATTCACTTCTAATTTTTAGCCATGCTCTATTTTTAAAAATTTCTAATCGTCCATGAACAATCATTTATACTTGAATGTTCTACTCTTAAAAAGCACAAAACCAATATTTCTCAATGTGAATGAGTCGTTTTTATCTTAAAGCAGCTACATTTGCTTAACTTCTACTTCTTCATTGGATCAGTATTATTTTCTTCTCATTTTCATCATTCAGCCTTAAAATTTTGTATCACACTTGACTTTTTTTTTCTTTCCATATTTTATTTTTTGGTCTAATAAAAAGTCCAATCAATCTCTAGGTTCAATAAAGTGGGGTTTTTTAGTCAATTATTCCTTTAAATTTTTCAAATTTATTTTTTATTGAAATATAGTTGATATATGTTACAGGTGTACAGACAGGGATTCACAATTTTTAAAGGCTGTACTCTATTTACAGTTATTATAAAATATTTGCTATATTTTCTATGTTGTATAATATATCCTTTTAGCTTATTTTATACATAATAGTTTGCACCTCTTTTTCCCGTGCCCCCATGCTGTCCCTCCCTGCTTCCCTCTCCCAGCTGGTAACTGTTAGTTTGCTCTATATATCTGTGAGTCTGCTTCTTTATTGTTATAGCCAGTAGCTGTATTTTTTAGATTCCACATGTGATATCATAAATTGTTTGTCTTTCTCCATCTGACTTATTTCACTTAGCATAATCCAGTAAAGTTTTTCTTGGGAAATGGCTCTACTTGGTATTCAAACATTTCCATCCCCAACTCCAATGTTAATACCTTTTCCCCCAGGTCTTTGTTAAATCACAATGACACCCACTTAGCAAATAGACACATTCCAATTTTATTAATCTGTTCATAGCAGAATATTCTGTCAGAGTTTACCTTTTTAAAAATGTATTTTACACTATTTCTTCTTGCAAAATGTATAGTTTTATTACATAAAAAAGGAGAAAGTAAAAATAGTAATGCTAGCACCTTCTCTATCTGAAATTTTTAAAGCTTTTTAAAAAAGAGCTTAAAAGAGCTTTCCTAGTTCTTTTAAAAATTCTTTTTCAGTTTTACTGAGAAATAATTGACATGCATCACTGTCTAAGTTTAAGGCATACAGTATGATGGTTTGATTTACATGTATTGTGAGTGATTACCACAACAGGTTCAGCTAACCTTTATCTTCTTGTATAGGTATAACAAAAGGAAAAGAAAGAAAAAGAGAATAAAAGAAAATAATTTTTCTCCTCGTGATAAGAACTCTCAGATTAACTCTCTTAACAACTTTGCGGTATATCACACATCAGCCACAGTCGTCATGCTGTGCATTGCAGCCCTAGGACTTGTTTATCTTATAACTTTAAAAGAATCTCTCTAAATAGAGGTGCCCACATCTGGTTTTGGAATCATAAGAGGTATCATCCACCTTTATCTTCCTCCAAACATATAAGAGTTCCTCAACAGCAAGGTAAAACTATCTTTGATTCACGGAGTATTACCTGCTCAGAAGAGTAACACATTGTGTTTGGAGACTATAAGACGACAAGCTGTCCAACACCCTGGAGAGGGAAGCTGACATGGTCTGTGGTTGCCTGACACTGACCATCTTGTCATAACCAAAACACTGACGGCGAAGACCAGTAATTATTGCCAGCTCAAGTGAGAGGCACGCTTGCTCTTGCCTATACTGAAGAAGTGGGTTCCTGCTTCGTTGCAGCATGACAGTGGCCTGAGCCCGGATCTGGATTTCTAAGTCCTTATTTCCATGGTGGATTGGCAATGACTCTGGAATTTTGCAGAACACAGCTTCAACAGGGCCAAACACATAGCAGAAAGAAGTGATGCATGGATTACAGTGTTCATCCTGATTGAATATGTGGGTGGGGCTGTGTGAACACTGGAGGTTTCGGGTGATGGAGGGACGGTTCTAAAGAAGAAGGTACGTGCCTGTCTACTAATAAAGAAATTAGGGGCTCAAGATAGTATTTGGAGGAATGTAAGAGATTTCACAGTCTCTGCATTCTGAGTTTTTAGGGCACTTTATACCAGTTTCATGTGTAATCACACTGTAATTTGTAGGGTAACAGAGGTTTGTTCAGGAGTCTTAGTTTACACCTGTTGTCGTGGTGTGGTTTTAAGGAGTTTTCTCTTTTTACCTTCTTTTTACCTTTATAAAAGTTATCCTACTTTGAAAAGCATATTGTTAACCTCTCTATAAACCTCCAATTCTGGGGCTTAGGGTTAAGGAGGGCCTTTTATTTTCCTTAAAGAATCTAGATCTTGGAACTTTGGTCCTCAGACAAAAATCTTGCATCATTGGAATCTATTTGCCCAAAAAGAATCCACTTGCCCCAAAAGAATCTACTTGGTCAACAGATATCTAGTTCACCAACAAGAATCTACTTAACCAACAAGCTTCCTTGTAAGGACCAGGAGGCTGCCTCACCTATCCATTTTTATGAAAAGCAGAGGAGGACAGATTTCTAGACTAATTTTCATACCCTGCCTTCCCGACCCTTCTGTGGGTGGGAAATGCAGACTCTGCTCTGGTATGTTTATTCCACAAGAACAAGAAGTGCAAGATAGTTCTCCAGTGAAAGGGCAGCAAGGCCAGTTCATGCTTTTTTTTTTTTTTTTTTTCATTATTTGGCTCCGTCGAGTCTCAGCTGCAGCACGCAGGCTGCTCACTGCATCATGAGGCGTCTTCCCTGGTGGTACCCAGGCTCTCCAGTTGTTGCGGCTTATAGGCTCAGTAGTTGTGCTGTGCGCACTTGCCTGTGACATGTGGGATGTGGGGTCTCAGTTCCCCAACCAGGAATCAAACCTGCATTGCAAGGCAGATTACTGACTACTGGACCGCCACGAAAGTCCCCCAATTCATGCTTTCAAGGAACAGAATTTAGAGCCACTAGCAAGACACAGCTCAATGAATCCCAGGCTCTAACCAGTTGGATTCACTTCTGTCTCCTTTGGGTGCATGTACAAATGTTACCCTTAGTCCTCTTTCCTTATGGAAGAAAATAGCTTGCATGGACAACTGTCATAGTACATGGTGTGTCGTCTCCAAGCTACGTTTTCCTAATTGATGCCATGGTTCTCCTTATGCGCATGTGTGCTAAGTCATTTCAGTCGTGTCCGACTCTGTGATCCTATGGACTCTAGCCCGCCAGGCTCCTCTGTCCATGGGATTCTCCAGGCAAGAATACTGGAGTAGGTTGCCATGCCCTCCTCCAGGGGATCTTCCTGATCCAGGAATTGAACCCATGTCTCTTTCGTCTCCTGCATGGCAGGCGAATTCTTTACCACTAGCACTACCTGGGAAGCCTGGTTCTCCTTATAGCTGTTTTCTAATACTTTCTATACTTGATCACTGCAAACAGGAAAAGGGATTAAGTTGAACTTTGGGGACCCTTCACTGTCTGATTTTGCTTATGACGATCATCTTAGCTCTTTTGTTCTTTCAGTGCAAGGACACATATTACATAATAGTCTCAGATTTAAAGGGCATTTTGAGAAGGAATGGAATGAAAATGAAGATTCTGATTACCACATCTGACTTGAGGGCTGAGATTCTGTATCTGTAACCAACTTCCTATGATGCATTTATCACTGGTCCTTTGGATCACATATTAAGTATTCAAGGCTCTGTAAAGCCACATTAAAAGTCACTAGCTCAATTTAACCCCATTTCCTCAGACATTCAAATTAAAAAGGGCTGGAAAATTGTCATTGATTGTTCTTAATGACAAATTACTCATTTGAAATGTATATTATATTCTCTCTTTTTTTTTTGTATATTCTCTTATATTACTGTTTAAATGCTTCATTCTCATAAGCTGTAATCCCAGGTAAATAGAAAGCTTCTTTAGTACAGGAATGGTTCCTTACAGCTTCTGTATAATCTCTTATAGTGAGGTTACTCTGTCCTATACCTAGTAGGTCTACACTAAATTTGCTGATTAATCATTCTTAAGGGATTGCCACTTACCATTTTATCATGTGAGAATTCATGAGGTACATTTAAATTTACAATTTGGCAACAAACAAATGTTTTAGGTAAAATTATAAAATACACTGAAGTGAGGAAATCTGAGTATTCTGAATAAAATGCTATATTTGAATTATTAAATTACAATGCTAAAATAGGAAGTAAAGGTCTTTGCTATTTTGAAGATAGTATAGATCTGAATGAGACTTTATAAACCAGGTTAGGGAAAATATGTATTATTGTTTTATTGCTTTGATTACAATACATGTGTTCTGGAAAACTCACAGTCACAAAATAACAGGTTATAATCCTGACAATTACTTCCAAACTTAGTTTTCAGTTGATTTGTTGGATATAGATATTATCAGCTTATATGGGTAGAGTGACCCTTGCAGAGAGTTCTTATTAAAACGTTTTGAAGGATTTAAAAGTTAGGCACCCTATAGAAATAACATGCTCTAAACTATCTTCTTTTGTGAACTTTGAAACAGAGTTGGAAAACTCCCACAGACAGCAGGATGTAATAGTCTATAGAAATGATGGTGAAAATTTGGGAAAAAAAGTAATAACATGGTCATAAATCCTGAGTACAGATTTTGGATCTCCACTTTCAAATGATTATATTGATTGAGTCATCTCTTAAAACTCCCAAAGGAAGTCAGATGCTCCTGAGTAAATTTTATGGGTATGTGTGTTTCAAAATACAAGCTCTGCTATGGTTTGCACTTGCCTTCAATGGAACAAATCTGTGTCTTAAATCACTTTAGCACTTCCTCATGAGAATCTCATCATTTCTTAGAGATCTCAGAGTTCAGGAAATAAATTGGAAGGACCAGATACTTTCTCATCATCTGTGCACCATTCTCTATGAGCTTTTTGTTCAGTTTTGCTTTACTGTTTAAATTGATGAGATAGTCTTTGGGCATGCGTTCTTATGACTAGCATTCAGATGATATTTCTCCACTCACACCCTATTCGGCAGTATTAGCAGGAAAGAAATGGTTCTTATCTGGGTGTTTTTAAAGATATTAGTGCAATTTTTATGTAAAGGGAATTATCATTTATCTTCACCAGCCCCAGCATCTGTCATTCTAATCGGATACTGTGTATTGTGAACAGTGGGAGACGTAAATAAGTTTTGATTCTCAGGTGGATTAATGATCAATACAGTTGTTGACAGAAGTAGTAAGTGTTGCCCTTTCAAGACTCCTGATTAAGCTGGAAATAAAAAAGGCTTCATAACACTCATGACTTTCACAAGTTTATATATTACCAGGAAAACCTCACTAGTCTGCAAAACATCAAGGAGACAGACATTAGCATTTCATATCTGCTCTCCTATGACAGTTATTGCAGGATGTGAGATACGCCTCCACATTCCATGTCATGTGATTCAGGTCCTATCCATCCTTTCAGCTTCTCGAAATGCAGACTGTGGCTAGAATCAAGTGTTTACGCAGAAGAGTTATACAGTGAATAAAACGTGGTTTCAAAATGAAGTATCTTGGTGTGTCATAAACAGGGTTGGGATTCTTGTTAAGCTAAATAACACATTCCTTTTAAGAAATAGGAAAGGTTTGAGAATTTTGCTTAAGAATTTTTTGAGAGTAGGAAATCAAAGCCCATGCTTTTAATACTATTTAGGTGCCAATAAGGAAAGGTCCGTCTAGTCAAGGCTATGGTTTTTCCAGTAGTCATGTATGGATGTGAGAGTTGGATTATAAAGAAAGCTGAGTGCAGAAGAATTGATGCTTTTCAACTGTGGTGTTGGAGAAGACTCTTGAGAGTCCCTTGGACTGCAAGGAGATCCAACCTGTCCATCCTAAAGGAGACCAGTCCTAGTTGTTCATTGGAAGGACTGAAGTTGAAATTCCAATACTTTGGCCACCTGATGAGAAGAGCTGACTCATTTGAAAAGACCCTGATGCTGGGAAAGATTGAAGTCAGGAGGAGAAGGGGACGACAGAGGATGAGATGGTTGGATGGCATCACCAACTCAATGGACATGAGTTTGGGT
The DNA here is from genome assembly GCF_001704415.2 of Capra hircus. NCBI lineage: Eukaryota > Metazoa > Chordata > Mammalia > Artiodactyla > Bovidae > Capra > Capra hircus. The sequence continues at coordinate 6,561,850 of NC_030812.1, forward strand.
AGAATCCGGCAGTTGGTGATGGACAGGGAGGAATGGCATGCTGCAGTCCATGGGGTCGCAAGGAGTTGGACACGACCGAGTGACTGAACTGAAGGAAGCTTTTAAATAGTAGATGTTAATGAAACATGAATTAGAAATATGCTAGCTCGTTTTCATCAAACATGTAGACTGAATCCTTACATGTACTGTATTAGGAACTCTGAGTTTTAAAAGTTTCCATGTAGTAAATCAGATTTACAGTGTAGGTTCAAACACATTTCTATCTATTTATTTTGTATATAGCTATATATATTACATAAATGTAATGTGAAGCTTGAATATTTGGGGATTGCATGAAGTTATGGGGAAAAAAGCTGTCTTCAAGCAATTTTTAAATAGTTATTTTGCCTCAGGCTTATATCTGCTATTTATCCATTATCCACATTATTTGTAATAAGTTAACTTTTCTATGTTTGAATTCCCAACAGCTATGGTTAGGTGGGCACTCTGTGAATGGAATAAGCAAATCAATAAGGTGGTCTATACTGGTGTTTTAGTCTCTAAAGGCAGCTTGCTAAAAACATTAGAAGAAACCAATAATTCATTAATGGAAATTAATGAAATTCCTCCCCAAACGGGCCCTTGTCAATCCCTTGGTAGGAGAAAACGGTATACTCCTAGCACCGGGCTTGATGTAATATAAATAAATAAACTTCCACTAATACCTACCCGCCTCCAGTGACTGTAAGAGTTCAGGACTATACTCTTGCTCGCCTGTTCCATATAAATTCCAGTTAGCACTTGGAACTTTGGATGCACAGAAAACACAGAATTTCCCTTAGGGGAACCAAATTTTAGAAAGATCTATCGCTTTGAGGAACAAAACCCTGTCCTATATTTCTGAACTTTTCACATATTCAGTGTAGACTCTCTGCAGGGCTGAATAACTAAGAGGGGATCCTAGCTCTCTGTTTATGACTTATTTTTACTTTGAGTGTTCTGTCGAAGTGTGGTTTTATATTTACTGATGAGGACAATTGAATGTTTACTTCTTCAATTGAATGTTTAATTCTCAATATTTGCCTATATATTGAGCTATTCAAATAGAAATTTCCTTACCTGATTCTTTATTTCTGAAAGAAAAGAACATTCTCCTTGTGTTCTCCTAGCAAACACACCTTGAATTTTTATTTGTGTTGTCAGTGTGTGGCCAGAAGTGATTAAGTTGTCCTAACTTTATCTTTTCTCTATATCTTCTGGCATGTAGGAAAACAATCACTCTCTGTTCCATTTTATTTTCACACTAACTAGTCTTCCATTTTTGCTTGTTTCCCCCCCAAATTAAGGAATCTATGCAAGTCAAGGTGGACCAAATACTGGAAATCAAAATCTTATCCCCTCCTCATCACTTAGAAAATTAGGATTGTTCTAACAGAAACAGGGAAGTTGCTTTGAAGAAACTCAATATGCCTGGCTTATTTTGATCCCATTTTAGCTGGTTATTTGTAGGAATATGTGTCTGCTAGGGAATTCTAAGTCATAAAGCTCAAGATAGGTGCTGACTTCTTATTTAATGATCTGGGTGTGATTCAGGGTTTGGGATTGCTTTTTCATAAGAATTTTTAAGGAAACCTTAGCATGGGTCACTGGGGTCAGCATCCATGAAAATTTAGCGTATGGAAGGACATTTTTATGGGTTAAAAGTTCACGGCAACAACAAGTAAAGATGATTTAATAATAGGAAAATATATGAATAATCTCACATATCATGGTTTCAAGGGTTACATTCACTTTACATTGTCTGCTAAGTTGCTGCAGTTGTGTCCGACTCTTTGAGACCCTATGGACTATAACCCACCAGGATCCTTTGCCCATGGGATTTTCCAGGCAAGAAACCTGGAGTGGGTTGCCATTTCCTTCTCCAGGGGATCTTCCCGACCTAGGGATCGAACCCAGGTCTCCTCTATCTCTGCATTGGCAGGCAGGTTCTTTACCATTAGTGCCACCGGGGAAGCAAGGTTTAGAATTCTACTCTTAGTCTGGAATAAAGAAAAGTATAAATTTACTGGTCCCGGTGTTGTAGTGGGTACCTCTGAGGGGCTCACTCAACTGCTTGTAGCTCTTAAATGTGACCGTACAGAAGGCTCTCGGGGCTGCGGCTCTCCTGACCAACCATAAGCGTTGTCATGAGGCCTCTGGGAGAGAGAGAGAAATGTGATTGAGTGCAGATGAGCGAGGAAATGCAGGCCTCACAGCTGGTCAGCCTTGCTCATTGTCTTCTAGGTAGCCAAGGCTATAAGCAAGAGGGAACAGGAATGGCTTGGAAATCAATTTGCAGAATATTCAAAGGTCACCATGGTACAGACTAGTGTTCTGATTACTTGCAAGATATGATGTGCTAAGCTGTGTTTGCCTCATCTCTAATGACAATAATTGTCCTACAAGAAGGGAACACGTTGCCAGTCTCTTAATGGTGTTTAGAAGAGACCAAGAATCTATCCTCAGCATCCTCATTGTAAACTCTTTTCGTATTGTTCCTTTGAGTCACTTACTTTGCAGAAATTTTATTAATCCCTTCTTTTTTAACTATACTTTTTGTTTTGAAAAAGTTGCAAATCTGCAGAGAAGTTATATATCTATTACAAATCATTTAGATTCACCTACACACACCTTTCATTAATGTTCATCACATTTGTATTCTTTCTCCGTATATGAAACATAAGTCTTAAAATTTTTTAAAATTGAAGTATTGTTGTAGTTGACGTAAAATATTGTGCTAATTTCAGATGTATGGCATGGTGACTCAGATATATGTGTATATATATTCCTTTTCAGACTCTTGCCTTGTAGGGTATTATAAAATATTGAGCATGATTCCCTGTGCTATACAGGAGGTCCTTGCTGGTTACCTATTTTATATATAGTAGTATGTATATGTTAATCCCATCCTCCTAAATGATCATATTCTTATATAAAGATAAGACATTCATATTCTTATAGAAGAATAAGAGACATTTTTATTCTTATATAAGCACTTATTATTATTATTTTTATAGCTGTTTCAGTGTCACGTCAGCTGAAATCTCCTAAGAACAGGGATATTCTCTTATGTAACCTCACAGTTACTTTCAAATTCAGGTAGTAATCTATTTTTAACCGTCCTCTGATTTGAAAATTTAGCTTTTTATTATTTTTCCCAAAGAGATCTACTTCCTAATGAAACACCCCAGCTGTTTCTCTGAAACTGACACTCTCCCAGTGAAGGCTTGTCTTGCCATTCACAGCAACTCCCTTCCCAACTATTCTTACACGCCCTTTCTTTTCATCGTCTTTTATCTACTGTTCTTTCCCTTACATTTCCCTCTCTCCCAAATGATATTTCTAAAGGCCACTTCCTGCTGTTCATCTAAGCAACTTAGTTACATTTCTCAGAGCTGCATTGCTTATTTAAGTATATATGCCTTAAAAAAAAAGAAATCTAGGTGACATTTTGCTGTGTGGTGGAGACTATTATTTCCTCCAGCCTTGAGAGGAGGAGACTTCATTCAAACTTTAAGACCTTTGGAGCATAAGTGGTTCAGTGGTGGATGTAGTAATTAACAATGTGGCTATTTGAAAGAGCACAGGCAAACATAGGCTGGTAGCTCACTCTTAGAAAGGCTTTTCTCTTGTCAGTAACTCAGCACCCGAGGTTTCGGCAGGCATGTGGGAGCTCTTTTAGGATCTTCTCCCTGGAGCTCTCATCTGTTAGAGCAGAGAAATGCCATTGATCCTAAAGTAGCCTTAGAAAGAAAATGCAGTTTAGCAGTCTATTTCGGAAATTTTCAAAAGCAGTTGCCAAGTAGAGGCAGGGTCTCATACTATTTAAAAAAAAAAATAAAAAGCTTATCCCCAAAAGATCCTCCCTCAAGGATCCAGGTTAGTAGCTTGAAATCAATTCAAGCAGCTAAAAGGATGAAAGGAGATTTCATGGTCCGGGGTGTCTTCTTTTGAGTGCTCTGGTTGGGGGTTTTCTTTGGCTGCCTGTCTAGAGGCAAAGATTAGTGACACAGTGCTTGCTTTCAGTGACCTGCACTTCTATGCTTTTCTCTGGAAAGCAGCCCAGGCAGTGGGAATGGGGGTTCTTTTAACGCTGTGGATTAGGATGGACCAAGTTTATACAGCTACATTTACACCAAGGCACTAAGAAGTTTTTTTTTTGTTTGTTTTGCTTTTTGAGAATGAACAGGTTTTTCTTTCTTCTTCAAGCAATTACAGGAAGAATAGTAGCCTCTTTGGGAAGGCAAATGGGCTCGTATGTGTAGCCAGAGAGGGCAAAATTTTCACCAGCAGTTTTCTTATACCCTGGACGTGGTGCTTTGGTTTGAGGAGAGAGGGACTGTCTTTTCTTTCTTTACTTTTTCCTGGGGTTTTTCTGCAATCCAATACAGGAACTTTTCCCAATCACATTCATTACCATGGTGCCCATAGCTTTTAGTGCTGAATGCCAGAGGTTTTTTTCTGACCTGGTAATTCAAAGTAGGTTAAAAAGTATGTATTACACAATCTTCTGTATTTTTTTTTATTAATTCTTAAGGAATAAGTACAAGAGTAATCACAACAAGCTTGATGGAGCCAAACACATTGGTTTTATTTTGGGACAGGTTCCTTTTGAAAACAAATCTCAGGATTATTAATGCTTAGTTACAGGGCTGGGGACATAAGAAGACAGTGGTTCTCAAACTGTGATCCCTGATCCTACAACATCAGTATGACCTAGAAACTTGTTAGAACCACCATGATAGGGATTAAACAGATGCTTACTGAAGGTAATGCTGAGTACCATGTTGTAAGGCATGTTGCTGCATGCATGCATGCTCAACTGTCTTCAGCTCTCTGTGACCCCCATGGACTGTAGCCTGTCAGGCTCCACTATCCCTGGAATTCTCCAGGCAAGAATACTGGAGTAGGTTGCCATTTTCTTCTCCAGAGGGATCTTCCCAACTCAGGTGATCGAACCCACATCTCCTGCATTGGCAGGCAGGTTCTTTACCACTGAGCCAGGAGGGAAGCCCAAGCTGTAAGGGAGTGGTTCCCACACTTTAGTGCACATCAGAGTAACCAGGAGGACTTGTGGAAAGACCACGTTCTGGATCCCAGCAGCAGCATTTCTGACTCGACAGATCTGGGGTGGGAGTGAGAGTCTGCATGTCCAACAGGTTCCCAGGTGCTGCCTCTGGTGCTGTTCTGAGGACCCTGTGTTGAGAACCGTTGGTATAAGACCATTATCCTCAGAGCACAACATTAGAATCCCCCGGGGTTGCTTTTAGCTGCAGAAAGGACTGGGCCCCAGCTAAACCAAATCAGAATCTCTACAGGTGGGTCTGGGCTTGGTGGCCTTTAACATTTCCCAGGTGATTCTAAGGAGTGGCCACGATTGGAGTCTGCTGCAGGTGCTCTCAGATGTGGTCCTCAATCCTGCTTGCCCATTAGAATTACCTGGTGGGCTTTAGCACCCTTGCTGCCTGGATACCAATCCTGGAGGTTCTGATACAATTGCTTCCAGGTGCAGCATGGGCATTGAGTTATTTGAATGCTCCAGAAGTGACTCTACTATGCAGCTAACATGTGAACGACTGCCCTAAAGATACCTTCTAGCTGTAAGAATGTCATGATTTTAGCATAATCCTGCATAAAGGTCACAACATTCATGGAAAATGAACATTCCTATAGAGAGGTACTAATTTATTCTGTCATTGTATGGATCCCAAATTTACACTCATTTTATGAGCTCTGAGAGTTGGTTTATTTATAACACATTAGCTGAACTTTTCATTGAAGCCTTATCGCAAATGTCTATAAAATCTACTTTTTGAAAAAACTCACTTCTGTTAAATATAAAAGAGGGAGCACAAATAATTTTTTATCTACCATACCTTTAATGTTCACACATTTCCTTGCTAGGTAATGTTTACCTCCATTATAGTATTATAAAATGTAGCATAGTGGAAAGGACGGCACGTGAAGAACTCTGGCCCTGTCACCGTAGTGGATGCTTACCTGTCTGGTTTGGTTGGTTGGTTACAAATTTATATAACATGAAGGATACCACACACAGGTTGAGTATGGCCGCACAGAGATGGCATCCAGCAGTCAGAGAAGCCCCTCACCTCGGTGGACCGCGGAGTCACGGGAGGATCAGTACAGCCTTTGAGGCATCAGCCCTTGAGGCAGAGTCCCTTCTGACCGGAAGGGGAGTGAGAGATTAAGCGGCATTCATCAAAGTAACAACAGCCCATGAATATTTAGGTATAAATTAAACACATCATACCTGTGGTAAGCTGTCTTTGTGGTGCTGGCAGTGAAGCATAAGCTCCCTCCCTTTGCTCCACAAGAGCCACCAAACAGCTGTGTGATGTTAACCAAGCAGCCTCACTTTTCCTCGCCTGAGCTTTCGGGTCATGTTTATCTTGCAGGGTTGCTTTGAGGAATAGGGGAGGTAAGAGTGTCTGGCTGCTCTAACAAAAATATCCAAGGGTGCTTAAATGACAAATGTTCATTTCTCACAGTTCTGGAGGCTTCTGAGTCCAAGATCAAGAAGCCATACTTGGTGTTGGGTGGGGACAAGCTTCCTAGTTCACAGATGACCATCTTCTCGCTGTGTCCTCCTATGGAGAAAGGGCTGAGGGAACTCTCTGGAGTCTCACACAGACACTAAATTCCACTTCTGAGGCACTATCCTTATGACCTAATGCCCTCCCCAAAGTCCCCACCTTCAGATACCGTCACACTGCAGATTAGGTTTCAACATACGAATTTTGGGGGAGATACAAACATTGTTTATGATAACAGACATGCAAAGCATTTAACCCAGTATCTTCTAGAAGTTCAGAAATATTCTTTTTTCCCCCTCTGCCTTTCTAATATTATTGTGTGCGTTAGTCACTCAGTTGTGTCTGACTCTTTGAGACCCCACAGACAGTAGGTCACCAGGCTCCTCTGTCCATGGAATTCTCCAGGAAAGAATACTGGAGTGGGTTGCCATTCCCTTCTCCAGGGGATCTTCCTGACCCAGGGATCAAACCCAGGTCTGTTGCATTGTAGGCAGATTCTTTACTAACTGAGCCACCAGGGAATTACTACTTCCTTTATGTCACTTGGTCTTTCGTCTTTACCATTATCACAATGAAAAATGGTGTCCACCTTCCTCTCCTCTCTCCCCATCTGCCTCCACATTTATTGAGCTGCAATATCTTGGCCAGTGTGCTAAGTAATTGGGGATGTGGTAATAAGTAAGCTATAGTCCCTGCCCTTAGCACAGCCAGTCTAGTGAGGAAGCAGACAAACATGCAGTTGTTATGCCTAAGGTGTGAGAAGCGGGCACAGTGGCAGTCAAGGCGTGGTGTAAACTCAGATGTGGGACCCACGAGGGTTTAGGGAGGCGTCCTGAAGGACCTGAGTTTTCTGGTTGATCAAGTTATCAGATGTGGTGATGGGGAAAGTAGGGGAAGGAATTCCTGGCAGAAACCAGCGAATGTTTGAGAAAGCATGGCATCAGTAAGTTTGACCAGCTTAGCAAATGCAGGGTAGGTGTAAAAGACAAAGCAGGAGGAGCAGGCAGGTGCTACATCATAAAAGATGATTTTAAAAGGATGGGTCCCAGATCCACAGCATCAGCTTGGATCTTGTCAGGACTACAAATTCTTCTGCCCCACCCTAGACCCATTAAAGAGGAAAAGTTGAACAGGAATACGGGGCCTAGAAATCTTGGTTTAATAAGCGCTCCTGGTTATCATTTTGATGCATGATAAAGTTTAAGAAACCCTGTACTATGCCACAGTAAAAAAAATTTGGTTATTTCCCTGAAGGAAAAGGAACTATGGGAGGATTTAGATAAGACTATTGTTTTTTGCAGGCTAACTCTGGAAGCAGGGTAAAAGCGAGCATGATGGATGCACGGAACAGGTGTCAGTACTGGAGATAAGTCCATAGGGAGAGACAGGGAAGAAATTTAAGACTCTTGAGTTAGAATGTAGCATCCTTGCTGAGTGCTGGGCTTCTGAGAACGTATAAGGTCTAAGAGAAGGATTCATGTCTCCTGCCCACAAGGTGTTGATAATCTAGACTGACTAGATTCATTCCTTCTGACAATACATTCTACCAACCCAATAGAGTGCCATCCCTGTTTCTGGAGTATCTGCTACTCTTTGCAAGGGTAACTGTGAAATCCACTTGACTGATTTGGACAAGACCACAGGGAGGGTCTCCTTGTTTTTTATCCCCTTGCTTTTTATTCCCCATTGTGGAACTGTACCACAATGGCTGTTTACTATATATGAAGCAATGAAAGGTAGTGGTTACAATAGTAAAATAAATTGGATCATAATTTCTCTGGTACTGGTACATCCATGATGGCATTAAACCATGTAATTTATAAACACATTCTGCCTGGGCTGCATGTTGGGAATAGCACAAATCTGAGCCTTATTTACAATAGCAGTGAGAGAACTGCCCATTGAAACTGGTTTTCCGCTAGGCATTGAAGAGGGCCAGCCAGACTAGATGTTTCTTTCTGATAGACACATCCATCGCTGTAGAGAAAAGGTGCCGGCAGGAATGTAATTTGTCGGATAATGCTGGACCAGAGGTTGGATTCTGCCTTCATGCGTATTCTCCACGGCTGGGAGGGAAGGGAAAAGGAGGTGCTTCGCTAGCTGAGAGGAGGAGAGAAAGAAAAATTATTTTTTTTTCAAGATATTTGACAGCTATATCTTCCCGCCACCACCTTCCTTCCAAACCCATGCGGCTCCGCTTAGAGTCTACATAAAAGGAGTGACCCCCTCCATTTGTCTCTCGGTGCTTTCATTGAAAAAAGTCGCTGCACAGGACGGAAACGAGCGCTGCTGAAAATAGGTGCATGACTTGTTGAGCATACAAATCATTTCCCCGCTAGTCTCCCAGGGAGGGGAAAAAAAAATCCCTATCACTCTGCCTGCAGCCTGTGTTCTGCATTCGGGAGAGGAGGCCGGGGCCAGTTTTGGGCGCTCCCCCAGTCGTCCCCGCAGAAAACTTTTCTCGCAGGGCTGGCTCGGGCCGCTGGGCGGGGGCGCAGGCGGCGGGCGCCCGGTGTGCCGCTCTCGCGGGCCGCGGCCCCGACCTCGCGCCGCGCCTGTCTCTTTAAATTCCAGCTGCGCGGCCGGGAGACAGCGCCGCCCGGCGCCCAGGCCGGCAGGCGGCGGCTCGCTCGCGCTCCCGCTCCCGCCTGCGCGCCGCGGAGGGCTCGCTCGGCCCGCGGGCTGCTCGGCGGCGGCGGCGCGGGGCGGGGAGGCGCGGCCCGGCCGAGGAGCGAAGAAAGAGCGAGCCGGGCCGGCAGAGGCGCCGCGCCCGGTCCCGCGCCCGCGCTCGGCGGCCCCGGCGGCTCCCTTCGGGGGTGACGAGGATGTGCCTGGCTGCTGGCTTTCCCCCCCGCCCTCCTCCTTAAGACGATTTCCATAGTAACCTGATCAAGTGGCTCAGGATCGCAAACCTGAGGATCTCCGCGGCCCGCCGGCTTGACCTCAGTCAGGTAACGCTCGGATCTCGTCCTCTCCCCTGGCAAACGGCTGCTCTCCCTCCAAACTTCCTTTTGTGGACAATCGCCCAGCCCCACGCAGCCCGGGGTATTTGCAACAGCGTGCTCCTTCCCAGGTGCCTTCCACGGGTCTCCTCCCCTGCTGCTCCCCCAGGACCCACAAGCACCTTACTTAATATATATATATAATATATAATTGTATAATATAATTTGTATATAATTTTTTCTTGGTCGCCCCCTCCCCTCCTCTTTTTGATTTTTCCCATCTCTGCGCTCTCGCTGGCTTTTTTCCCTGAGACTAGTGATGGGGGCGCGGGGAGAAGTAGGGGCGGGGGTGGGCGGCCAGCGCGGTCCAGGGAGTGGCGGGCTCGGGTGGCTGGGCTCCGGCGGGCTACTTTGGGCATTTGGGCGCTGGGTGCGCCGTGCAGGGGTCGCGGGGAGGGCTGTCAGCCCTAGGGCGGCGGTACCGGGGAGCCCCGCGTCTCCAGACGGGCGAGCGAGGGACGCAGGCTTGGGGGCCGATGGAGCGCTCGGCTGGGTGGCTGGCGAGCGTCCATGCATCATAGCTCCCCTTCCTATTCCCCCGCCTCTCTCCGGGTTTCTCTCTTTCTCTTCCCCCCTTCCCATTTCTTTCTTCCTTTTCTCATCGCTGGCTCCATTATCTTCCCTTCCTTATCTCCCCACCCCCCCGCCTCGTTTCCCTTTCTCCTTTCCCTCTTAAAAGAAAGGGGAATGGTTTGTAACCTTTGGTTTTGCCAACATGGGAAGAGCGGTGAAACCTGCAGCGTGGCCACCTCAACCTGGTCGTTTCCCGACTCGTCTTCATCCATCAACATATTTGTTTCCTGAGTCTATTGATCTCCCTTGATTCTGCAGAAATGCGTTCTGAGCTGGGCGTCTGTATGTCAAATCAAGAGTTCGGCAGCTCGCTTCGGTGCTCACAGGAGGACGTGTATTGTAAGGACTGCTTATGTTTTAAATCCACATAAGCCGTGGGTGTAAAGAAATCTATCGGTTTTTTTTTAACCCCTAGTTTTTTTTCTCGAGGAACTTCCCTCTTAGACTGATAGACTCTTTCCCCTCTTTGATATTTAATTTTAGGAGAACCGAGAGACAGGTGTGTGTTTTTCTTCTCCCAGTTGATTAGGAACATGCAACTTCTATTACCTTAATTATCTCCTCTTTAAACCTCATTCAGTTTTGCGCTTCTTAGTCCCTACAGTGAGTCGATAGAGCATAACTAAGGTTCAGAGGCTTGCTTCCAAAACTCCAGGCTGGGTATGAAAACCAAGTAGGGGGCCAGGACATTGGGACCTGCCAAAGAATAGAAAAGGCGTAGCAACTCTAGTGTAAAATACATAACTAGATTCAGACTTCAGTACTGAAGACATGCAAATACAATAAAATGAGATTTTTGCTTTTGGTTCTTAGCATGTGTATAACCATACTAGGTAGGTATAAGTTAAAACTTACTTGGAAAACAGAGCCCCTATGTAGTACAGAACCCATTCAGCCTTGTTTATGTTGAAGTGATTTTCACCATGGTTTTATTTTTCTTTGAAACTTAAGATGTCTGGATCATGTGAAAACAAAGGGAGAAAAGGAGGATGACTTCGATTTTTACCAGAAATAGGATTTATATGGATTTCCTTTGTTTCTCAAAAGATCTACTTGTTATGCTCTCAAGTTTTCCTGAGGTCAGAATATTTCAGGGGTGAAAACAATGTTAAGCAATGATTTTCCTCCACTGTTTCAGTGGTGTTCAGAGTTTATACAGGAAAAGGTCTCAGTTTTTAGAGAGCCCCCCTTGCCTCCTTTTCCTTTGTCTGCACATTTGTTTTTAAATTCAACTTTTAATATAGAAAAAAGGATCTTGGAGCAGAGAATCAATCAGGAAGAAGAGAAACTACTGGTATAATGGAAACTAGACCAAAACCAAGAAAAGATAAATACTGCCACGCCACCTCACAGTGTCTTTGTTTTTAGCCAATTAAGAAGCTGCAGCTGTTCTAAATGGATTTTCCTCTGCTTAAATCTGTACCTAATACTTTTCGGACCTGGGGTCGTAATTATGCAGTTTAGATGAATATTTACAAAAGACTTAAATCTCCTTGCCAGTGATATCTGAAAAGCACAGTTTTTTTTCCTACAACGTTTTCTTCTTCTAGTGAATGCTGATAGTAGTAATGGTCCTATGTGATTGCTTGCACCTGACTTCTGATTTTTGGCATTCTTTAGGTTGGGTGGGTTGCTCCTGACACATTTACAAGATTCTCCTAGCATGCTTCTTGGAACTTGAATGTGCAATTAATTGTATGTACAATAAAATGTTCATTTTTGTTATTGTTCTTAGTTTAAGAGATGGCTTGCCCTTCTGGACATTTAATGTTTTGATGTGATTGCTTGTGTGTGTGTGTGTGTGTGTGTGTGTGTGTGTGTGTAAAGGATTTAATATAAAGCCTGTCCTGACTAAGCCTGTGTGATTTGAGGTTAAAAGGTATGTTAGTGACAAGACGTAAATTACTCTTGTTTATAGTACATGGATCCTAAAACTGTTTTCTCTTCCTTGTGATTGCATGTTTATATGGATCACTTAATGAAAGGTTGGGAATGTTATCTGTTTTATAATAGGAAAAATATCCCTCAAGTTTACTTAACCTCAAGTCCCCATTTTTATCTCAAGGGATTAATAGATATTTTTCATCTGATATTTTAATAGACTGTATTGCTGAGCACTGCTAATTACCAGGAATGTATTTTGTTAATTCTGACATTGGTATAAGACATCTCTCAAGTTGTTTGGAGGGCTGCAAGTGACTCATCCTTGTAACCCATGGCAACAGGAAATGGTTTTCCTGGGTGGAAGCTGAAGTGTGGACCCATATCCACACTTTGTCATCATTCAGGGACTTGACAGGAAAAGTGTGCTGCCTCTTTGGTTTGGACTGGCGTTGACTTTCTGACTTTAGTCAGAATAACAGTTCCCCCTTTGCAATTCCCTTTAGCTCCTCATTCACTTGAATATTCTAAAATTCTCAAAAAACAAGTTATATTTTTTAATTTAAAAGTGTTTATACAGAAGTGCATCTGACTTTGTGCATAGCTAGGATAATTAGGGTGAGAATAGCACCCAATCAAGCATGAGAGGCATTGTCAGCTTTAAAATGTTGAGAGTCGGGGAGGTGTGTTTGTAAATAGAAGCCAAGAGGCCAAGGTTACATTCTCCCTTCTCACTGTATCACAGAGTGCTTCTTGGAGCGGCTTCCTTGTTGACAGATGTCACTTAGCTTTGTTTTTCTTTCAGAAGAAAAATGGGCATAGTGATGTTTTTCCTGTTTTTTTGAATTCTCAAATATATGTGAATGACATGATCATGTACATGCAAGTGTACATGTGTAGAAGTGGTGGATGCTAAAACACACACACACACACGCTCACACACACGCACACATGCTCACACACGCTCAGAGGCAACAGACAAGACTTCTGTCTCAGGAAAGGAAGTGTTTCCTTATACCATTGAGATATGTGTAATGATGCTGAGTATTTCCTTCCATTCAGGAAAAGGCAAATACATTCCTCTGTTTTGTGGGTATGGGTAGTCAGTGCTCAGTGAGTAATCGTATAATTGAATATGCTGAATAATCCCAGCAGGTATCACCCTTTTTAGTTACAGGAATGCAAGTGAGGAATACATTTCTTTTTTCTTTTTTTTCTTTTTAAACCATTTAAGATCTCCTCCTCCCCTCCTCCATTTTTTGTAACAAAAAAGCAATTTTCTGTTAGATTAAGTGGACCTCAGGGTATGAAAAATCCCCCGAGCTTTCTGCTCAGACTTCATTTTTTCCTCCCCAGTCTGACTGTCAACAGCAGTGTGTGATATGTGCCTCAGGTGGTGGAGTTTCCACAGGTCATCCTTCTTCTCTGGCCCAGATGAAGTCTCAGGACAAGTACTTCAGTAACATAGATTCTGAATTCAGTGCATCACTCAAGCTGGTTATGTAACTCAGTGGTCTTTTTTTTTTTCTTTTTAAGCTCTAGGTCTTTATAATTATGTCTGTTTACTATTGTATTTCTCCAAACATAATTTTTAAAGTTAGCTTGGTCCCTGTGAGAATTTAAAAGCGGCTAGTTCATTATACAGTGTTTGTACAGTGCTCTTTTTAAAATCTGTGCAGCATTTTCATAAGAGCTGTGGCAGTTGTGACCATTGCTGGTGGTGCTTCTTTGGTTAACGGGGGCCTGGAGATGTCAAGGTCTGGAAACACTACCAGCAACATAGGGCCAGAGTTTTCTAGAGAGAAGACTGGAAGTTAGCGTTTTTGATAAGTGATAGAGAACAGTTCAGATATAGTCAAGAAAATTTGAAAAAAAGTTTCTATATTTAAAAATCTTTCTTTGTAGCTATTTATATGCAGCACTCATATCCAGCTTTCATTTTTTTTTTTTTTCCTACTGGGAAGCGCCATTGAAATCTCCAGTCTTACTTGGCTTTTGGTAGGTTTGAATGCATAGTGTTGAAGAAGAAATGGTTCCTTTTACATGCTTGTATTACAGTTACAAGCATGACCACAAAATGATACCATTAGTTTTTTTCCCGAATCAAAAGAAACATTTATGTTATTGAACTCCATCTTAGGCCACCTTATTAAGATGGAATCAGACACCAGGGCCGCCTGATTATAGTGATACATTTTAAGGCAGTATTGCACAGCGCTTAAAGACGTGGCTTCTTGAGTAGACTGTGTTGGGATTTGAATCCCAGCTCCGGCACTTACTATGTAGGTTACTTTTGGTACTTTTCCTAATCTGAGTCTTAGTTTCCTTCTCTGTAAAACAATTGTTGAAGGATTTTTGTCAAGACTAGCTGGAAGAGGGTGTTGCTGATAATACTGAGGACTGCTGCTGACGTCTAGCGCACATTCATTCATTATTATTGTTCCATTTTGACAACAGCGTTATCCGAAGTCCAGTTCTTTTTCGGTTGAGATTTTTCCTTCTGAGTCTGAATGTGCTTTATAATATTTGTCCACTTAAGAGCTGTGCCCTTTTCTTGCTCCCTCCCACCCCGTGCCACTTCCCACCTTAGCTTTTCCTGACAATTTCAAGGTGAAAATAATGATCAGGTGCCTGGGTGATAAGAATGCATTTATTTGGGAGGGTTTAATTCTCCTTATTTCCAGAAAAGCTTATTTTATAGTCAGTATAAACATTATCCATGGACTTTTTGAAAAATTCACAAATTGAAACTCAAACTCAGGATTAGCTCCAGTAGTGCTATATTACATCAGTTTAGAAAATGACAAGCATAAAACTTACGTAATGCTTCAGTTTCACAGTGCTGTTTGCTCACAAGCCACACTGCCTCTTATTATCCTAATGTAATCATAAAGCAACAAACTTTCGCTAAAGGTGTCTGAATAATTTTTTTGTATGAAGTCGCTTGAAGTCTCATTGATGAGAAAATGTTGTTTAAATATTTGTTTCATCCTTTTTTTCCTTTGTGAGCTCCAGTATAAAGAGCTGCATTGAGTAGGTCAATTTCTTTACATATTGAGAGGTTGTTCTCTGCAAACTGAATGTGTTGGGTTAGTATACCTCTTTTTTAAAAACTTTCCATAATGAAAAAAAATTTAAAAACCAAAGTAGAAAAGATAGTACAGTGGGTTTCCAAGGACCCATCGTTCCACTGCAACAAATTAGGTGACAACCTCTTAAGAGCCTTCCTAGTTCTGTGATTCTCTGACCATGGAAATTCTGATTCCTTCTGGTTTTGAGAATCCAGAATATCTGCTTCTAAATAATATTGACACTGTTGTCAGGAATATTGATACTAAAGTGATAAGGTTATTATAACCCTGAGAATTTAATGGCAGGTGAACAAAATGATACATGAGCAATGTGTTGGGATTAGTTTGGTTCAACAGACATTTATTAAATATCTCCCTCAAAGAAGTTAGGGCTTCCCACAGGGCATGGTGGTAAGAAATCCACCTGCCAACGTAGCAGATGTGGTTCGATCCCTGGGTTGGGAAGATCCCCAGGAGGAGGAAATGGCAACCCATTCCAGTATTCTCGCCTGGGAAATCCCGTGGACAGAGGAGTCTGGCAGGCTACAATCCATGGGGTCGCAAAGAGTCATACATTACTGAGCATGCACTCAAAGATGTTACCCAGCAGGATTGATCCCATATCACCATATTTAAGATGAAATTCCCTGGTGGTCCAGTGGATAAGTCTCTGCTTTCATTGCCAAGGGGCCATGTTCAATCTTCCTTTGGGGAACCTAACATCTTACAAGCCATACAGTGTGGAGAAGGAAAATTGTTTTTAAAAGAAATTGGGCTATAATAAACAGTTCTAAAACTGTACTGAACACTTCCATTTGGAAGGTTATTTTAAGATAGTAAAAGCCAGCTTCCAAGACGGTCCCCAGTGATTTTTGCCTTTTGCTGTTCATTCTCTTGTTACTTTTGCACATTTATAGGGTTTTTCTCTGTGACCAGTGAGATATGGCGGATGTGATAGTGTGTGACTTGTGTGGCTAAGTTGTAAAAGACATTGCCCCTTGTGCCTTGCTCTCTTGGATGACTCGTTCCGGGAGCAGCTGGCTACCATGTTGTGAGGATACTCAAGCTGGCCATAGAGATTCCTATGGCAAGGCAGGGAGGCCTTCTGTTGCCAGCTAGCACTGCTCTACGAACCACATGGAGCATCAGCCTTGGAAGAGGGTGTTTTTAGCCCTGATAAAAGTCTTCAGATGACTGCCGTCCTTGGTAAAACACTGATTGTACCCTTTTGAGAAACCACAAGCCAGAACCACCTAGCTAGGCCACTTCTGAATTCATAACCCATAGGAACTGCATAGGTTATTAAGTGTTTGAAAGTGCCAAATTTTGGAGTAATTTGTTATGCAGCAACACTATAAAAACCTTAAACCGCCTCAAGTTTGTTAGTATATAAATAGTTATGATTGTTCTTTAGGTAGAAGCATCAGTAGAATTCTAGCTGTGAGACTGCTGTTTAAATCTGCATTTAGCACAGTGAATTTTTGGCATCCTAGCTTCCTTTTAAACTTTTAACTCCTTGGAATGAATCTTCTGTGGACATTATCCATAATTAAATGAGGGCACGAGGCATGGTGTCTCTTCTTTCATTAATTGCTCACCTGGAACCTAATCAGCATTTCCGTTTGGCAATGGATCTGTTTAAGAGGGTGGGGCTGGAGGTTGAGGGCTGGGACGTGCTTTAGCTGATGCTCAGGTGAACTTTAGCTAGTATTGTAATTTACTTTGAGTGTGTGTGTGCTCAATTGTGTCTTCTCTTTGTGACACAATGGCCTATGGCCTGCCAGGCTCCTCTGTCCATGGGATTTTCCTGGCGAGAAGCCTGGAGTGGGTTGCATTTCCTTCTTCATGGGATCTTTCCAACCTGGGGACTGAACCCATGTTTCCTCCTCTGGCAGGCAGATTCTGTACCACCAAGCCACCTGAGATTCCCCAGTTTACTTTCAGATTATCCCCCAGAGAGTTCCCCCGACCCTCAGACACGCAGGAAGACATTTAAAATTTTGGCTTTCATTGCCAGAGAAGTTTTCCTTTGTTATCTTCTGAACCAGGCAAGATTAAAGTGCCTCAAATAAAATATGCCCCAATGAGGCCCTGGTGATGTTACCTAACGTAGCCATTCTTCATGGATTTGTCTGTACTTCTGGTCTTTTCTGAATATTGTTAGACTCAGACAGTAAAGCGTCTGTCTGCAGTGTGGGATACCCAGGTTCGATCCCTGGGTCAGAAAGATCCCCTGGAGAAGGAAATGGCAACCCACTCCAGTACTCTTGGCTGGAAAATTCCATGAATGGAGGAGCCTGGTGGGCTACAGTCCATGGGGTCACAAAGAGTCAGATATGACTGAGCAACTTCACTTCCCTCCTTAAGCATAGTTCTGGGTTGTACATATCAAACTTTTTTCTCTTAAGTTTAAGGGAATCTAAAAATTGTATATTATTATGGGAATAAAAGATTCTGTATAACTATGACATTTTAGTACATACAAAATGACATGATTCAGAAAACCAAAAAAAGACCGTAACCTCACTTTTTACTTCATGGATCTGTTTAATGCTATCTACATAAAATTATCATCCCATAAAAATTTAAAGGGTGACTGAGTTAGAGACCTGGGTTCAATCCTTGGGTTGGGAAGATCCCCTGAAGAAGGAATGGCTGCCCACTCCAGTATTCTCACCTGGAGAATTCCATGGACAGAGGAGCCTGGCGGGCTACAGTCTGTGAGGTCACAAAGAGTTGGACATGACTGAGCGACTAACACGCATACAAGTGGATATTAGGCACTTGGAGAACAAGAAGAAGTAAGGTTTTCGAGCCTTTATATTGGCGTGAATATTATTTTCATAAATGAACCATTAGTCTTATGCTTTGGAGCTTAAGGTTTTAGTATATTTGCTTTTTGTCAGGTAGGGTTACTAATAGGATTGTTTTGCCTCTGAGAATGTTTTCAGATCCAAGTTTTTCTCAGTATAAAACAGTGATGGTGTTCACTGACCTGTACCAATATCATGCTCTCTGGGAATTGAAATTGATTTTTTTTTTTTTTTTTTTTGGTCCTTGGTATGTGCATTTGCTATTTGAACAAGCATCACCTGGGATGGCTTAGGAAAACCAGTAAGTAGATGTTCAGAAATTAGTTTTCAAGATATCACAGATGAGTTGCATCACAAGCCTCAGGAGAAAAATAATGAAGTCGCTAGGTCGTCTTGATATTTTTATGTTTGAGCACAGTGTGTGATAAGAACTACCTTTAGAACTGAGGATAAGCAAAATGTCTGGTTTTTCTGTTCTTTTTGAAAATGTAGAAATTAAACTACTATTCATTGCCGGTCAAAAGGCTATATGGCAGATGTGTAGTCTGGGAGTGTTTTCATAAATGTCTTCTGCTAAGCAGGTTTTTGTTGGATAATGTGACTCATCTTATGTGCTTGTTTTATGTTCTTTGCACACTTGATGTGGCTTTAATTTATAAAGTAAGCATGATTTTTAAAAGAAAGTTTTAGGTATATGTTAATTACTTTCTGTACTGTGATGAGGATAACAGGGATACAGAAATGAATAAGATAAGGTCCTTGCCCTAGAGGAAGTTGGGATGTGCTTAATTAATTTAAATTTCTTTTCAGAGTATTTAGCTGCTTATTTATGGTGGACTTTACAAGTTAGGGTTAGGCTGCACTCAAGACAAAATCCAGTTCAATTATGTCACCATAATTGAGAGTTATCCTGAGTTCTACACTGTTAATGAATGCTAATACTCTTTTGAAGGTCTCCTATGTATGGCCTCAATAACCACAAAGGCTTTTCTGCCTACAGCAGATAAACTCTCAATAATGTCACAGGAAGTTGCATTAAAAATTCTGCCATTACCTGTTTTTTAACTGACTAGCTAGTTGTGTCTGTTCAGTGTATTCCCTGTAGGGCAAATGTCTGTATCATACTTGGGATATATATATATATATATATATATATATATATATATATATGCCAGAACGGAAATGTGTCTTATGAATGTTTAAGTAAATTTTCTGATATTTGTGCTTTTTGCTTGCATGTTCTAAGAATTGAGGTGGGGATTAGATAGTATGTTAGAATCCCAGACATACCTGAATCTGTTCTGTCAATTACCTTTGTGCCTGTGCAGGGCCCCCAGGGAAGATAAATGCAGGCAATAGCAGCCAAATGGTAATCAGAATACCACTTTATTAATTGCTTGAGCTGGGGCCGATTACCCTTGATGCAGGGCTCTTTGGAAAGAAGTGGTTTGGAGCACATACTCTTGGCTTGAGTCCAAATATATATGTATTTAGTCTTGCTATGCTCTGGTCTAGCCATAGTTTGGGAAGGAAGTCAGGAAGAGGAATAAATGATCATGTCCCAAGAGGGGTCCTAATTTCAACTTAAAAACCATGTAAAACTAGGAAGGAGAAAGAGAGAGGGACTAGATCTCGGTTTTGTTCTCTTTAAAGCATGGTGACCCTGCTCCCTCATAATTAAACTCCAGTCATTGTTTTTCTGTCTGACCTACTAGAAGAGCAATTCCTCCTTTGAAAGGGGTGGACAGAGGAGCTCCTGATGAGGAGGGAGAGATCCAACTGGACAGATTCATCATAGTCACAGTCACTTATCTGAAAGCCTAGGGACAAGAAATATTTCAGAATTTGCACTTTCTTGTGTTTTAGATAGAGGAGTGTATGTGTGTGTATCTATATGTATATATATCATGTAACAAACCCAGTGTGACCTGTGACAACTTCTCTTGGCGTAACATATAACTATTTCCGTAAGAAAATCCTTGAATATTCAGAATAAGTGAGCATAGTGGACAGAATAATACCCCCTTCATAAAATGTCCACATGCTAATCCCCAGAGCCCGTGAATACATCACCTTTCATGGCCAAAGAGGACTTGACATTTGTGATTAAGGTTTAAGGACTGGGAGATAAGGCCATGATGCTGGGTGGTCTGTGTGGGCCCTGTGTAATCACAGGGGTCCTTGAAAGCAGGGGACCTTGCCCAGTGGTGGTGGGAGGAGGAGGTGTGGTGATGGAAACAGAGGTGCTACCTGGCTGCCTTCAGAAATGGAGGAAGGGGGCTGGGGTGAAGAAATGCAGGTGGCCTCCAGAAGTCAGCAAACACAAGGAATCACTGTCACTTCGAGCCTCCAGACAGGAACGCCGTCCTGCTGACACTCTGGTTTTGGCTCAGGGAGCCCACTGTTGCACCTCTGCACTCCAGAACTGTAAGACAGTAAATTTTTTAAGCTACTGCATTTGTGGTAACTTATTACAGCAGGTGGTACAAGACTAATACGGGCTTCCCTGGCGCCTGCAATGCAGGACACCCAGCTTTGATCCCTGGGCTGGGGAAGATCCCCTGGAGAAGGGTATGGCTACCTACTCCAGTACTCTTGCCTGGAGAATTCCATGGATAGAGGAGCCTGGCGGGCTACAGTCCAGGGGGTCGCAGAGTTGGACACAGCTGAGCGACAGTAACACGGATGCAATGAGATAATGACTATCGCCTTGTTTTACTTCAGGTCTAGTTATGCGAAACCTTTGGACTCGCAGAGCTTTTTAGATTATGAATTGCACTTAGGAATTGTGAGCCTGTAAAAGAAATGGAAAGTCTTGATGTTTTAACTGGCTGACCTTACGGTGTTTGAATTAATCATGGGATGAAGAGTTCTTAGGAGGAAAGCCTTTTAGTTGTTATCATCTGAATACTCGAGCCTCTGGTGATTTCTTTGTATGCGTGTCCATTGCCTCCACAGACCTTACACTGGTTGATGATGGCTCCGGCCAACTCGCCCCTGTGGATCTTGGTTCACCTTGATTTAGATTAAAGTAATATATATGGAGGGACTCAAACTCTGAATGTAAATGTTTGTGGTCCTTGATTGGTATTTATTACTGGGCAGCTGCCTCCTGTCCCTCCTTCCTTGTAGTGGGGTTGGAGGGGAAATCATACCGCAGGATGATTTTGTGAGTGTGGCTGTGGGGTTGCTTCTTCCTTCTGGCTCTGAGAAATCCATCCCCTACATTACAAGTCGCTAGTGTTGGTGTGGCTGCAAGGGACGTGGCATCTGGGATGAACGTCTCAGCACAGAAAGGCTGCATGCCTTGGGCTCATCCACGGACCCCCATTCTCAACCATTTAATTACATTAAGTGAGGAAGAAACGTCCATCTTCTGCTCCTTCTCATAGCAGAATCCAGGGAAAAGTCTATGTATTTTGAAATTTTCCCAGAAAATAACCTGCAAAGTATAAAGCATACTTTAGAATACAAGGCAGCAATTCGCGCTCAAGAGGCAATATTTGTTTTATTTTGTTGTGAGGCTGCGTCCTTGTAGTAGATGCCATGATTCTGGAATTACTGTAGTTGTCTGATACACGTTTGAAGGTTATACCTTCGGTGAAATGTTTCAGCATGATGATGCTAGCTCTGATTCAAATTAAAATGCTAACATCTAGCGTGTACCTCACACTGTCCTTGATCTATAAGTGAAACTTCAGGAACATCATTTCCCTGTTGATTCCTTGGCTCATGTGCTGGGAGAGTGAGTGTTGCCTTGCCTGGTCCAGGGTGGTGTGGGTGTGTGGTTGTGTTATTGTTTTTCATTTTTCTTCTAGAAAATTGGTAGATTTTAAGCTGTGGTTTACGACCAAATACGTGACTTTAAACGTTTTTTCTCACTAAAGACTATATCTCCTCTTTGTCCTCACAAGCACATCACCCTTACCCATAATACAACCCTCCTTTTCTTCCCCAACATTTTCAGTAGGATACATCTGAAATCTTTTCTAAGCTTCTGATGAAAGTGATTGTGAATCAGATACAACCTTACAATGTACCCAGACAAAAGACTGTGTTGAGACTTCATGTCTGTATCATCAACAACAAGATGGCTAGTTGTGCAAAGTTTAGTGCCCAAATGAAGATCTAGAATATTGGGAATTCCAGAGAGAAATTTTATTTGAAATCTGTCTTAAAATTTAGCAGTGATATATAATCATAAATTGGTTTTCATGCTTATAGACTCTACTGAAATTACTATAAAGTAGTTTCAGAACCTAGGGAATGTGTTATTCTTCATACCACAATGTATTAGGCTTTGGGCTGTGTTCTGGGTTGTAACTGGCCCGAAAAAGGATCTAGACTTTGCCCTTAATGAGTTTATGCTCAGCAGGTAAGGTAAGCCTTGAACAAAGAAAGAGGTAGGAGGCTAGTTCTCTGGACGACTAATGTGTGTCCGTGCAGAAGAGCAGATAAAGGAGGGAGGGAGGCTTCTTCCAGATGGGAAAATACAGTGTGCTTGATGGAGGAAGTGTCATTTGAACCATGAAGGTCAGGAAACCATTCATGCAAAACTTAATCCGTACCATCGCATATGGGTCTCCAGGACCTAGCTCTGCCTCCTCTTGCCTCTGGCCACCTTCACCTTCCACTCCAGCCACAATGAGCTGTTCATAGGGCCCTACAAGCGCCATGCCCTTCACACCTGGGGTGTACGCTAACAGCTCTAGTTGCTGTACAATGAGAGTTCTATGTTGAGTAATTTTTTTTTTTTAAACTCCTCTTAAGACATAGATGTGACTTTCTGTAAATGACATCTTCCTGGTTGTCCAGTCTTGCCATCCACAAGGTCCTGGAATTCCCGAGCTTATATGTAGGTGATGTTGTTCAACTCCAATAATGCCACTTACACCATCTTTGCTTATTTTTTGAAGCATCTGTCCTGCTAGAGGAATGACAGAGAAAATAGTTGTTCTTAAGGATCTCACTGCTGGAGAGACTAACACAGTTTTAATGCGAAACTTCCACAGCCGTACTAGACTAGTGACGAGGACGCCTGGGAAAGCAGGAGTGGGAATGACCGTCCCTCCTGCTGGTGGGGCCTCAGGGATGAATGCCCAGAGAGGAGAGGCTCAAAGTGAGTCATGAAGGATGAGTGGGAACCTGCCAGATGGACACAATGGAGGAGGATGTTTTGGATGCGACTCTGCAAGTGTGCAAAGACATAAGGGAGCGTGAAAAGTTAGAGCACAGTCAGTCCTCACCAGAAAAATATGTGTTGGGGATGGGTGCATAGTGATGAAGCTGGAAGGGCAGGCAGCTGAGAAAGTGTATACATTCTAGATCAAGGAGTTAGTACTTTATTCTGCAAGTATCAATTGTGGAAGGATGTTAAACAGGGGAGCCTTGTGTCTAATTCCCTTCGAAAGCAGATACCAGGATTATAGTATCTTAATAAAAAAAATTGTTCAGTGCAGCAGCAATAAAGGAAAGTGAAGTCGCTCAGTTGTGTCCGACTCTCTGTGACCCCCTGGACTGCAGCCTCCCAGGCTCCTCCGTCCATTGGATTTTCCAGGCAAGAGGACTGGAATAGGTTGCCATTTCCTTCTCCAGGCAATCTTGCCGACTCAGGGATTGAACCCAGGTCTCCTGCAATGCAGGTGGATGCTTTACCTTCTAAGCCACCAGGGAAGCCCTACCATGTGTCAACTAAGAGTTGAGGCTTCGCAATATGCTGACACTTATTATAGGTGGTGTGAGTGGGGGCAAATTATGTAGCTTCTCTGCATCTCAGTTTCTTTATCTGCTTAGTGGGCATGATAATACCGCTGTTGCAGAATCGATGTGAGAATTAGGTGAGTTATTGTTGCTAAAGAACCCAACTATTATACTAAGTCCACAATAATTAGGTGTACATTTACTATGCATTTTGACTTTATTAAGAATAAAGACTAGATGTCCAGCAAGAACTTGGAGTGAAAACTGAAAGGGTCCTTAAAAGTCAGTTGCACCATGTATTGTTCTGCGTGCTAAGTTGCTTCAGTCGTGTCCCACTCTTTGCCTCAGACCGTGTGTACTGTAGCCCGCCAGGCTCCTCTGTCCATGGGATTCTGCAGGGAAGAATACTGGACTGGGTTGCCATTTCCTTCTCCAGGGGATCATTTTTCTGACCCAGGGATTGAACCCACCTCTCTTAAGCCTTTTGCATTGGCAGGCAGGTTCTTTACCACTGCACCACCTCGGAAGGCCATTTCAAGTTTCTAATAAAAGCCAAAAGCCATAGGCTGAATGTTACATATGTCTTGAAATCTGAGATGGTCCTGTTTACCTGCCTGAAGAAGGGTCCTTAAGAAAATGAGATGTGGTAGGAAGCAAAAATGAGGCAGTCTGTGGCAAAGAGTTTGTGTGGGGCCTTGACCGGGATTAGCCACATTTGGGTGAGGCTTTTGAAATCCCACCACCCCACAGTCAGCAGGATTGTGTTGGGATATCAGGAAATGTGGCGTCTCTTCACGTGATGCAGTCAGCAGAACACAGGGAATGTTGGAGATTGAAAGAGCTGCCCTTGCCGTGACTCAGTTGGTCCAGAGAAACGTGAGCAGAAGCTGCTTCTGCTGCTGCTAAGTCGCTTCAGTCGTGTCCGACTCTGTGCGACCCCATAGACTGCAGCCCACCAGGCTCCCCAGTCCCTGGGATTCTCCAGGCAAGAACACTGGAGTGGGTTGCCATTTCCTTCTCCAATGCATGAAAGCGAAAAGTGAAAGTGAAGTCTCTCAGTCGTGTCTGACTCTAAGCGACCCCATGGACTGCAGCCCACCAGGCTCCGCTGTCCATAGGATCTTCCAGGTAAGAGTACTGGAGTGGGGTGCCATTGCCTTCTTGGAGCGGAAGCTAGGGCACCAAAATGATGCAAGGGCTTGGCGTGGCTTCTGCTGGCCTGGCCGAGCAATTATCAGTGAAATGTGGATACCCGCAGAAACGTGCGTTTGAATGGGCACTTGAAAATCTCTCACATTTCCATAGGTTTCACAGTTTAGCTGATAGTAACCACCTACATGTAATAAATCTTTCTCAGAACAGAATGAGAGGCAGGTTAATGCTTCAACTGGTGGAGGTACTGGTGTATGTAGTAGTAGCACAACGCATTTCACAAGCACAAGCATTCTAACAGTTGAACTCCCGTATACCAAGACATATTACATGTATCATTGGTCTTTCTGTTAGTGGAAAAAATCAAATGTTTTTATAAGATGGAAAGATGGACTGAGACTTCCTAGCATTTTATTAATTGATGATTACATTTTTCTTTGCTGTTTTGAAAAGTGTTTTTGCCTCCCTTTTATTGTAGCAAGATTTTAAGGTAATAACCATGATAATTTTTTTTTAATGTGGGGTGTGACTTATTTTTTTAACTGGAAGGTAATTGTGATGTAATGTTGTGTTTCTGCTGTACATCCAAGTGAATCAGCTACACGTATACATATATTTCTTCCCTCCTGCTCCTCCCTCTTCTCCCATCCCACTTCTGAAAGTCATCACAGAGCACTGTGCTGAGCTGCTGTCTGTGTTGCACATGGTAGTGTATATATTGGAGAAGGCAACGGCACCCCACCCCAGTACTCTTGCCTGGACAATCCCATGGACGGAGGAGCCTGGTGGGCTGCAGTCCATGGGGTCGCACAGAGTCGGGCACGACTGAGCGACTTCACTTTCAGTTTTCACTTTCATGCACTGGAGAAGGAAATGGCAGCCCACTCCAGTGTTCTTGCCTGGAGGATCCCAGGGACGGGGGAGCCTGGTGGGCTGGCGTCTGTGGGGTCGCACAGGGTCGGACACGACTGAGCGACTCAGCAGCAGCAGGGTATATATGTTGGTACTCCTCTCAGTGTGCCTCACCTTCTCCCACTTGTGCACAAGTTTATTCTCTGTGTCTGTGTCTCTGTTCCTCTTCTGCAAACAGGCTCATCAGGACTGTTTTTCTAGGATCCATATATATATATTAACATATGATATTTGTTTTTCTGGGAGTAGTTTTGTTTCACTGACTTTCCAGGGAAAATTGAGATGTCCCTAGTTCATCAGGTTAAACAGCAGGGCTTTTAAATATTTGTAACTTCTCATAAAATCTGTCACAGGTAATACAAAGATGAAGTCAGGCCTTGGTCCTTCTTGCTAAGCAGTTACTATAGATTGAATGATGAATAACTGTTACTCTGCCAGTCACGTGACTCATGAGTTCCAATGGAAGGCACAGTCTGGAGAAGTCTTTAATGACGAGTTGGTGCTGCTAATGAAGGAAGTGGTTGGTAAATTGCAGCTCCAAGCCCTTGAAAATTAACCTCTAGCACATGTTATTAGTTTCATTTTTTGCTTAGAGTTTAATTTTTTGGGTAAAGCAGTTTATTGTCCTCTAAAAGATACTTAGAAAAATGGCTTCTTTTGGGGTGCTTACCACTGCCCCCAAACAATTTCCCGGCGTCTATATTACGGCTGCTTTTCCCAGGCATAAGTGGGTTTGCATTCTGAACCCACTATTAGGGCTTTTGTTAGGAACCTGTATGGATTTATTTGTAGAGGAGGACACGTTGAATTGGACCTCAGGATTAAATGAATTCCATGAATTAGAAGGATGACCTTGTAGACAGAAAGAGACTTCATTATATGCCTTCCCTGCTTTCTGTGTAATAGATTTTGTTGCATGCTTCATATTCAGTCTTTGAGTGTGTGTGTGTTTTACGTTGAAAGAATAGATCGAAATTCAGCACCCTGACAGTGGACAATAAATGGACTGAGTTCTCATTGTGAAGACTGTAGCACTGCGTTTCATTTTTCCTCCTGTCATGCTCAGCAAATAAATAATCCCATTTACATTTCAGTCTCCAAACATGCCTGTGTCTTTGGGCATCATGGGAATACCATGTGGGCAAATGCGGTTATGGTTAGAATCCTAGTTTATATGGATTTTTATTTCTTGTGTGTGTCGCCAAGTAGTGTAGAGTCTGCTCTTACACAGGTATTAAAGCTTAGCTGGAGCGAGAGAGGAGAAAATAGAGGGGGAGGAAAGCAGTAGACTGCCAGGGCCTGTTTCTCGTGGAAACACAGTTCATAGCCGGCTGTTGCAGGGGGAGGCTTTGGAAGCTGCAAAAGGATCAAACCAAATGGCAAAGTTTTAACAATTTACCGCTAATTGATTGACTTTATGTAGAAGGAGATGCAGGTACATGCTCTTACAGCCTACTGTCTTTTATTTATTTGTTTTCTTGCTCAGTTTATGTGACTTCTAAACCAGATTCATTCGCTGCCTCTCCAGAGTCGTTTTATTCTGTACAAGGCCGGATTGATTTGACCAAGGGCTGAGTCTCCATGATAGCTAACTGTGATGATGGGGGATAAATTAAAATCGCCTATGGCCAGGATCAGACCATCTCCAGGAGGTAATAGAAGAGTCCCTGAGGCCTGGCGACAGAGTGCTCAAATTCTATTTTCTACTTTGGTTAAAGCTAGTTTAAAATGGTATCATTTAAAGTACATGGGATACAATAAGTCATTTCCTCTCTACAGATTGTTTATAGGAAATCTCTAGGAAGTCCTTTTGCTTTATTCTGAAGTACTTTAGCATATGATGGTTTTAAATTTGGAAGGCACGTGGTACATATATTTGCTTCAGTGTACAGGTAGCTAAACTGAGGCTTGGAATAAAGTGCAGTGGTTTATTCAAATTCAGAACAATGATTGGTGATAGAACAGAATTAGAACCCAGCTCAGCTAGTGTAGAGTTTTGAATTGGCATCTGTGATTAATCAGGAAAGGCATGTAGTTGCTAAGGCCATGGGTAGGGATGCTATTTCTCATTACTTCTGGGGCATTCTCAACCATAATAGGGCTTTAATTATATCTGCAACATTGGGGGAAGCATGCATATTTTAAAATTAGTAATGACATTTAAGGGAAAAAAGCATGATCTGCTTATTAGGGAGGCATGGATGGAAGGAACAAATACATCTTTTTGCAAAACAGTTCTGCTTATGTTTGGGGTCAGTGTGTCTCATCCTTTGACATAGGCTTCTGCAGAGTCTATAGTGGTGATAAATTATAGTTCTGTGATGTAGTCTCCTCCTTCTGTGCATCACAATGAATCAGGTATGGAAATTTTTGTTTCCATTCTCACCGTAAATGATCATTGTGGATAATTTACTCACTTTTTTTTTCTCAGGAGTGTATGATTTAAAGTATCATCATAGTTTTTTTTTTTTTTTCATTCTCGAAAGGGACTAATAAAACCCGCCTCTGAAATGAGTAAGTATATTATCATTGGTGTTGAAAGTGTTCAAATAGAAATGCTTATCCCATCCTTGAGTAAAGATATATTATCTTCAGCACAAACACTGTTAATAGAAGCATTTGAATGTGTCCTTCAATCAGCTCAAGATCACTGTATAGCTAGGGTTCAATCAAACACCACTTTTAATCACTTAATTACAAAAAAGCAGATCAGGTTTTCCTGCCAAAACAAATGACTGGGGAGGACTAATTCTGTAAGTGTACAGCCCTGAATAGTTCCCCGCTTCACAAGGAGTCCTTTGAGAAAACCCTGCAGACAAGGTGAAAGTTGTATAAGTTTCAGATTTTGAAATGGTTGCTTATCAGTTTGGGAGGAATTTGGGCATGTTGGATTGTATTTAGAAAAGAGAATTCTTTTGGCCTTTCTTCCTTCCTCGTGCCTGCTACTGAGTCCCCGAATCTCCACGTTTCCCTTTGTGCAGTAACCTTTTCTCCCCAAGTCTTCAGGGTCCTGAGGCTGAGAAGGCCCAGAGCGCACACTCTCCGTGTGGCGATGACATCATCCGTTTGTCGTGGCGACGGTTTCCTGGTCCTCAGCAAAGACCGGGCAGCCTTTCTGTGGTCTTTTTACAGCCGGGTAGTTGTATATGTCTTTCGATATTGCTAGAAGCCCCCAACTTACATCGTTTTGCACAGTTAGTAGGGTAAAGTTCACCTCACTGGGGCCCAGGGAGGCTAGAGGTTCGCACAAGCAGGTGAGTCCTGCAGTGGAAACACGCGTGCAGGTTGGTTTGCGTCCAGATCTTTTTGCATTTAAACTGGGACATTGAGAAGTGATACAGTTGCCAAGGTGAAATAATCTATTCGTCTTCCTGCTTACAGTGCAGTCTCAATTACAGTGGGAAGCTGTATCTCACATACAATAAATATCTTTTAAGGCTGCGAGAGTTGAGAGAGCAGCGCTATTCCCGACCTGAGACTGTTGGAAGCTTGTTCCCTGCTTCTACTATGTAGTGTTTCCTCTGTCACCAATAAAGCTTCATATTACATCAGTCAAGTAGTGGAGGTTGACAGGATTTTCTCATGTAAACAGCTTAGCAC
Source organism: Capra hircus (assembly GCF_001704415.2). NCBI lineage: Eukaryota > Metazoa > Chordata > Mammalia > Artiodactyla > Bovidae > Capra > Capra hircus. The sequence continues at coordinate 6,591,126 of NC_030812.1, forward strand.
CTTGCTTGGGAACGGGAGCATACAATACTGGGAGTGCATATACTGTAAGGGGCTCGTCATAACCCCTGCTCTTTTCTCTCTGCGTTTGTGTTTCCCTCTGGGTGTGGAGGCAGCATGGCTGTGCTGAGGTGTGTCGCTGGGTCAGCATTTGTAGGGCAGTGCATCATTTCAAGTGAGTGTCAGCAGTCTCTCTCCCCTAGCTAGCAAAAATTCCTGTTTGGATGTTAATGGCCCGAATGGGACGTGGTCCTAAAGGTTGAGGAAGAGGCAATACCTTTTTTTTTCAGGGAGGCACACCATAAGGAAGACTATAAACAGATGCGGTCACATTCTGAAATGCAGTGATAGTGACCGCCATGGCGAGTCAAGGGTGGCGGCTGCAAATAGTTATCATGGGACACTTAGAGTAATGTTGATCAGCTTGAAGATGGAAGATAGTGAATACATGCTGTAAGGTTCATGGGGCTGGTCTATGGAAACGAGAGAATCACTTGAAATCTCACATTTCACATGAAAAATGAATGCAGATTTTTCATTCAGCTTCCTAATTTTTATGTTATTTGCATTATTAAAACATGAGTGACATAGAAAATCTAGAAATAAGGATCCTGTCTATAGTGGGAATTCCCTCTAGTGCACATCTCTGGGTCATTCCCAGACGGTTTTTATACCTCAATTTAAGTCTGGGCCACTGAAAAAAAATCCAGAAGTCTAATATAACCTTTCAGAAGGACAATCCAAACAGACTCTGTGGTGTTTGATTAATATCTAAGCAAAGAAGCAGTGTGGAATAGAATAAGGAAAATGTTCCAGTGATCATTTATATTTTTTCTATGGCTGCTATTAGGTTATAATGGAATTCTTTCCCCTGTCAGTGAAACACAAACAAAAAGCAAATAAAAACCATTCTTTCTGATAAGAGGCTGAGTCTGAGTAGCAGGAATAAGCCTAAGAGCCACGATCTGGTCCTGGCTGAGGCGAGGCTATAGTTAGCCAGTCGTGTCCGACTCTTTGTGACCCTGTGGACTGTGGCCCACCAGGCTCCTCTGTTCATGGGATTTTCCAGGCAAGAAGACTGGAGTGAGTTGCCATTTACTTCTCCAGAGGATCTTCCTGCCCCAGGGATCGAACCTGAGTCTCCTGTGTCTCCTGCATTGTAGAGGGACTCTTTACCTGCTGAGCCAATGGATACTGGCTGAACCACACAGGAATGTGGGGCCTTAGGCAGATCCGTAACTTAATTGCGCTTGGGTGACTCCATAATTAATTGTCACATTATGGAGCTGCTCTTCAAAATTACAGCAGGTCATCAGGCATCAACCCGACTGTCCTGGGCTGACTTGTTATCCTCCCTTCAGTTCTCCATGTTTGTTGGTGAAATTAGATGGTTGCATTCAATTAGATGTTGTTAAACCTCTTTTTTTTTTTTTAATTTCCTTCAAGAGGCCCAAAATATAAAAGGAGAGTTCAGTTTGCAGATGGACTGGGGCTGAGTTCCAGTTTCCCACCGTCCGTTCCACATACACACTGCAGCCGAAGATCCAAGGAGATCCCTGGAGCACAGTTTGAAAACTCTGACATTCCATGAGTGTGTTCCACCCGTCGCTTGCCTGGGCTGGAATCCCATGCCACATCTCTGTATCCGGGAGATCATAGGCAAACCCATCCTAGCAGGAGGAGGATACAGTCTCATCCAGGATGTTCCTTGGGGGCTTCATCTTTTTATTTGTGCCTTAACAAAAAAAACCCTCATATTTTGTCTTTCCATCTGGAGTAGGAGCTTGGGATAATTTCATTTCTTCTAACCTTTTTACTCTTCTCTTGTTTGAAAGACCTGGGCCTGCAGATATAAATGTAAGGGTGAAAATATAGATAAAGCTCTTAAAAACGGAAATTCTGTATGTCTGGAAAAGTGATCAGGTTGTTTCCTAACTCTCCATGATCATCAAAAAGAACGCCCTAGTGCTAAGACCCACCCCAGGTCATCTACAATGAAAAACATAAGCTCTTTTTAGGGCTGTGTATAAAGGCACATAGGGCTTCCCAGGTGGTGCAGTGGTAAAGAACCCGCCTGCTAATATAGGAGATACCAGAGACGCAGGTTCAATCCCTGGGTTGGGAAGACCCCCTGGAGTAGGAAATGGCAGCCCACTCCAGTAGTCTTGCCTAGAAGATTCTATGGACGGAGGAGCCTGACGGGCTGCAGTCCACGGGGTCACAGAGAGTCAGACACGACTGAGTGACTCAGCACATAAGGCACCTATGAAAGTAAAGCCCTGGTTCGCCCATGAATTTCACAGATGGAAGAATCAGGTAATCCTGTCATTCTGTCCCCACACTGCTCTGCTGTGTTCTCCTCCCTTTCCAGCCTCCTCATTGCAGATGTCCCATCCATCTTCCCACACATGGTTTGGTGGTGTTATTCCTAAGATCGCCCTAATCGCTGTGTCTGTCTCCAGTACCCAGCAGCAGGAATCTGTACCCCCTGCAGAGGAGGCAGAAGGAAGTCAACACGCCCCTCCATGTACCAGCAGACATGCTGCCAAAAGTGACTGTAGCCCTCCATCCACACCAGACATTAAATGAAACGGGAGAGGAGAAACCTCCTGCTTTTGTGTTTCCCCCCCGTTATTGACTGGGGCAGCAGGCTCTTGAATTTTTGTGTGTCAGCCCTCCTCAGTGATCATCTGGAGGTTCCTTGTTACGGATGCCATCAGATTTATAGGCTCGGTAGTCTTAGACCTGACCTGAGGCAAGTAGACATGCTTTTTGTTATTTCTTTTCAAAACACTGTGGGTTTTTTTTCTCTTTTGAATTACAAGATTGCCTTGGGCTAATGATATTCCTGTCTAGGTTTGATCATCTTCAAAATTCAGCTGCTTCTTGGTCGATGGTACCTCCCTTTCTGGTTCATTTAGCTATCTGGACTATTTCAGGTGCAATTATCTGAGAACGGATGGCTAGAGCATGATGTCTGTCTATAACTTTGATATGTGGCAGGAGGCATACAGGTTGCTACAGGTAACAGACACCAGTGGAAAACTAGATGCCTGAGGTTTCTAAGGAACATTGAGCCCCTCTAGTCACTGGCATCTGTCAGAATTCAACAACCATCATTTATTCAGAGCCTATTATGAGCGGAGCATTTTGCATAATACATCTCCATCTCTGGCTCCTCTGCTTCTGTCTTCCTTGTAAACACCCTTGTGATTACATCAGATCTACCTGGATAATCCAGGCTAACCTCCCCATCTCAAGACTCTCTTGTATAATCACAGGTACAAAGTTCCTGTTGACATGTAGAGTATGTATCCACAGGTTCTAAACTGAAAGTGGGGTCTGCCTGCTTACCCCTCTACAGCCGGTAATTAGACCATGTTCGTGGAAAGGAAAGTTTGCTTTATTCTGGATGTGGGCAACCAGGTGGAGACGGGGGCTGGTGAGGGTGGGGAATTGGGTTCAAAGGCTATCTCCCTCGACCACCTCTTGCCCCAACCGTGAGTGGGAAAGAGCTTTCACATGTGAGGGGCGGGGGCTGCACGCAGACACAGTACAGTTAGCTCTGATGGCCGTCTTGAAATTGGTCTTACAGTGGTCGGACCAGCATCATCTATTATTTTAAGTGCAGTGAATCTGCAGTTCCTGAGTCAGTTTCTTGCCATTCCCTTGAGGCCAGTTCTTGGAACTGCGGCGGCTTTTGTCGGGGTCGCAGTCTAGTCGTCATGCAGTTAACTGCTCCCTGTTAGGGGCTTCAGCATCTAGCATATAAGCTAGTCCACAGTACGTGGTGCCGAATAGTATCCATAGGTCTTAAGAAGACACTGAAGGCCCTCGACTTTGCTTAAGGACTAAGTGACTTTCATTTTGTCCCGTTTGACCGCTTTCCTTTGTTTCTATACTTGCTCGCTGCTCTGGTTGAACTGACTCTTTGGCCAAAGTTTTACCGCAGACAAAAGGCAGGAGGAGGACTTGGCGGACGGGCAAGGGCCATAGGGCCTGGCTCCATCTCAGTCCTGGGATTAGGATGTGGCCGTCTTTAGGGGAGCATTGTACCACCTGCCATAGGCAGTCAGCTCCCACCGCCAGAGTGATGGCAGCGACCTGAGCCGTAACACGTGCTTGGTTCCCACTGTGTTCCCGTAACACGTGCTCAGTTCCCACTGTGTTCCAGTCGAGTCTTATTCCGTGTTCATCTCAGTTGCTCAACGGTGTCCAATTCTTTGTGGGCTCTCAGACTGTAGCCCACCAGGCTGCTCTGTCCATGGGATTCTCCAGGCAAGAACACTGCAGTGGGTTGCCATTTCCTCCCCCAGGGGATCTTCCAGACCCAGGGACTGAACCCACATATCTTGCATCTCCTGCATTGGCATACCAATAGATGCCATATGCCATCCCAATGGCATACCATCCAGGAAGCTGTTAGGGGTAGGTAAGGTTATTTTACAGTTGAAAGCACTGAGGCTCGGAGAAGTTAAATAACTTGTCTAAAGTCACACAGCTAGTTGGCCACAGACAAAGGATAACAGTCCATGCTGTTTGTGGCCATTACGCAGTTCGACAGTCATTGCCTTGTTAGTACACAGAGGCTTAGGTGAGAAGAGGGTGCTTTCTCAGGGTCATGTTGGTAGTCAGTAGCTGGGTCAGTATTCAGATCAAATCTGACTGCAAAGCCTCAGGCTGAAATGCTGTCCTGCCTGTGCTGGTGATGCCGGACCTCTGTTCTAAGATTTTTGTTTTCGGCTCTGGTTATGGTGACCTTTGTTTTGCTGATTTGCTTTGATGCCCTTTCTGGGTGGTCTTCATGTACTGGTGAAGGCAGGTGGAGAATGTTGTCCCTTAGGTGGGGTGTCACGGGGCTGAGAGTTAGTGGGTGAAAGCCGTCGGTGCACGGCAGCTGAGCTCTCCTGGCTGGGGGCTGCTACTCTGCTCCAGTGAGGTTTGTTTTTGGCATGGCTTATCGTAGGTAAAGGTGCCAGCGCTGTCTCATATGGAGCGGAGACCCTGCCTCACGGTGAATTGTAAACACGATCCCTGCGTTGGAAGGCTAATGTTTGATGGAACCAGCCACAATTTAGTTACCATAACAACTTGGTAATACTCATTCTGTCTTGGCTTACTGCCTCCAAATGTGATGGACAGCAGTCATTCTGGCCAGCTGAAATGGACTCTCACCTTCTTCTTGTCAGGCGTGTTGATAAATGACTCTGTTTCATGACACACGTTTCAAAGTCCTCACTTTTTGTATATGTCTGACCTTCCTGTAAGCTGCGGGTTGTAGAAAGAGAAGTGGTTGGAGTAACCCAGTGCCACTGCTGCTTTGCTGTTCCTGAGCTACTGTATTGTAAAATAGTGTGTGTGTTTTGTGTGTGTGTTGTGTGTATGTGTGCGTAGGGCGGGGTAAGAGAACTAAGTACATGGTTGAATCCACGTCTTGGAGCGGAATATCACAGTATTGTAGTAGTGTATTTATGTCATCTGCCCTGACCCCGAGGCTCAAAATAATGTTATTAAATTCAATCTCATTCTTTATGCAGTAAATTTGACATGCTCTGGAAAAGGTGTGGGTAGTTCAATCGAAGAGTGGGTTCCTTTCTCTTCCATTGAAGTGTTAGAAATGTACCAACTATTTATGTCCAGTGTTGCCTTGATAAGGAACCTGTAGTAGAATTTGAACTTTTTCATATGGGGAAATAGCTGGGTTGGTGGGAATTTGAGGGAAGGCAGACATCAAGATTTTATTTTCTATTCTAGTAGGTAAGAGAGTGTTCTTCCCATTCAGGAAGGGTTAATAGGTTTTCCTTAGGGGGGATGAGGGAAGGAAGAGGCTGGGTAATGATGCATTCTTTATTCCTCTCCGGGCGATACAGAATCTATATTCACATTCCAAGGCTCTGAAAAGTCCAGCGGCAGAGAAACCTATTTAATTAACTGTTTCACTCAGCCGTGGGGGCCACGGGAGCCCCCTTTCTAGCAGAGCATCTGTGAATATCTCATAGAACACTGTTTGGGAAATGGTGCTTTTAGAGCAGTAATGATGACGAGGAAACCAAAGTCAGAATCTCGCCTTCTGTTCCTAACCGTCTCTGTAGAGATTCAGCGACAGGACAGGTTCAGTACTGTGCTTTGATTCTTCTTTGTGAGCAGACGCATTTTCTCTGTTTCCCTCCCCAGACGTTAGCATGGCATTTCTTCTGATTTGTGCCATCCGGGGCTCCATCTTGGCATTGACTTTGGGCACTTTGTACAACATTCTATTTAGCTGCTGCTTCTCTAAGTATGTGAGCTTATTGCTATGGAAGATTATGGAATCTCCTTTGAAGAGTTCCAAGGATAAGTAGCGATCATCTTTTTTATGGGATGTCTGGAGTTCAGTCTTCTAGGAAACCCATAATACAGCCGCAAAAATCTGTATTTTTATTCTAATCATTTCATGAAAACATGGAAGTCTAGTGCTGAATAATAAATGCTAAGCTCTTTGTATACACTGGAGAAAATCTTAGAATAAGTTAGTTATGCCTCTCTTTCTCTAATGGTGAAAAAGCTCATGGCTAAGAAAACTGGCTCTAGAATTTGGATCTCGCAAATCCTTAAGAATGGATTTCTGTGTTTTGTTATTGGTAATCTTAATAAAGTTAGGGAAGCAGAAATACTTATGAAAGGGGTATTAAACCCCTCTTGATGGTAGCCCCTTTTTAAAGAGATAAGCTGGAAAGGTCCTCGTCTTATTGGCTCTCTAAGGCACTGATTGTTTAAGACACTAAGGAATAGAAGTTTAAAGATAATTGCCTTCATGCATGCTCCAGGATTATGTGATTTTCTTCCAGTCCCAGAGTTGGAAGGAAGCATATTTGAGTAACTTGTTATGTAGGAATAAAGTCATTGACTGCTATTGACTTACCAGATGTTCTCAGATCCAGCCCCAACCCAGCTGGCTTGCTGGATTATTTGACCACAGTCGTGGAGAGCTAGTGGTCAGTGTATTGTATGTGATTTAGCAGAGTCAGTAGCTTTTTAAATTCAGAACAGCCTTTGTATGCTGTGTTGTCAACTCATGGTTGACATTATCCAAATAACAATGCCATGCCATGGTTTTGAGACAATTGTTAATCGGTCTGATGAAGCTTTCCTGTATCCCGTTTGTTAGAATTTAACATGCTTCTCTCTTCCTTTCTTTCCTTAATTTTTTCCCCCCTACAGTAGCATTGTATGAAATTTTTATGTAATTTGCATTTGCATTCTGGTTTAAAAAAATGGACTTATCCAGCACTGTCCATATTGTTAGCCAAAGTAATTGTACAGTAGGATAACTTGATAATGGAGCACCCAAATGTATACTTAAAAATTTCAAGTACTTTCTCTTTTGTTGATAGAAATTAGAGCTTAATGGCAATAAGCAGATAATAACCCAAGATGTGTGGAAATATTGGGGTATTGTACGCAGCCCAGGGGAAAGAAATAGACACTTATGTGTATGACTGCTAAAATGCTGGCTCTGTTTATTTTCAATAAACATAACAACTGGTTTCATATGAGTATATAATTTCTTGGAAGAAATTAGAAAGAGCTGGAGTAAAGTGGAACATATATAAGACACATATATTTACCCACTAAAGATACACTTCCTGGTATGTAGTCACTCAATTTTTATTTTTAGGAGGGAAAATCAGATGAAGACAATGTGTTAAAAATCCTTCTTGGCTTCAGAAATGTTAGTACTTTGCATATTTTCTTAGGTGCAGTTAACATAGTTACTCATTTCCTGGCATGATATGCTGAAAGTATGTCTTTATGATGATTAAAATCATCATAAAAGCCAGGGATTGGGCTTTTGGAAAATTATCTCCCAAGGCAGGATAGACAAAGAAAGACATCATCTGTGTTGCTTCAGTGAAGCTATAAAAATAAGGCATGCTGTGGGCATGAATAGGATTGGAACCCAGTGAAAGTCAGGTATCATAAAGACAAGAAATGTGTTGACACTGTCATTTCACGTGCTCTATTTTTATCTTAATTTTTTTGTTCTGATCAGCCGCCGGGCTGAAGACTTTCTCTTTTATATCATTAAGTCTTTGGTTGGTTAGAGAGTGTGGTTTAGCCTTTTCAGTCTGATCAGCATTGTTTGTCACTGATAGTATTCAATTGCGGAAGGACCATCCCCTGAAATTCACTGAGTTCAAAGTATGCCCTTTGAGTGGGCATCCAGGGGCTCCTGTTGAGCACCCCACACTCTGAACAGCCACTCCAGAGAATGGCCCATGCACTGTGGGAGCCTAGAGATGGGTGTCAGTTGCTGCAAGGGGGAGGGTTTATGTCAAGAGAAGTCTTCAGAGGAGGAGATGATGTTTGAGTTGAGTCTCAGAGGATTTATAAGAGTTTGCAGGAGGTATGGAGGGGTAAAACAGCACAGCATATGTAGGGCTCTGAAAATATACTCCTGAGTGCTACATGGCTGCACCCTAGAGAGCATGGTTGGCAGGGGGCAATAGTCAAGTGTCCAAAGGCAGATAGGCATGGCATCACATGGAGCTTTCTGTGCTATGCTGAGGGTTTAGAACACGTGGCACTGGAGAGAGAGATGACCTTGCATCTTCTAAGGATGAATGCCCCAGGGGAGTGGGGGATTGATCGGGAGAGGGCTGAGACTTGAGAGTAGGAATTTATTAAGAAGATACATTCAGTGGTTTATGTTAACGGCCTTGAGGACCTAAGATACTGTAGTGGCAGAGGGCACGGAAAGGAGGAATGGGTAACTGGAAATGTGAGGCCATGATCCTCGACACTTGGTAACGAACACATTAGGAATGAGGAGCAACAGATTGTTAGAATTAAATGAGATGCTATATTTTAAGTGTTTAACACAGTGTGCGGTACCTGGTACATTGTGAGCACACAGGAAATGAGAACTTGTAGTTCTTTTATTACCCCTGTTGACAATAAGAAACATCTTGGAGATTCCTAGCACCAGTAACTCGGGACTTCACCTCTGTAAAACCCCATCTCCAAATATACACTCTAGCAGGTTTCATACGTTTGGATTTTGCTTATTAGAGCAACTGTGGCTATCTTGTGTTCACTTTACATGATGGCCTGAGGGTAATATTGAAGTCTTTTCAAGTTGTTAACAGTATCTTAATTTTTACAGACCCTCATCCAATGACCTGACTCATGTTTTAAGTGCAGTTCAGTTGTGGGGTCACATCTGTTTACCTTTATGCTCTCATTAGGGAGAAAGCCCCAACCCACCACTCACATTTGGCTATTTGTCTAGAGTTTTACTCTGCAAGTATCCTTTTCCTCTGAGTCTTTGCAGGTACCTGAAGATTCTGTTCCTGTGAGGGCCGACTTCCTAGCTTTGTAGACAGCTGCCTTCTCTCAGCGTCCTCACTTGCAGAGAGAGAGAGAGAGCTGTCTTCCTCTTCTTGTAAAACCACTAATCCCATCATGAAGGCCTCACCCTCATGACCTTATTTAACCCCAATTACTTACTGAGGGCCCCATTTCAATACCATGACATTGGGGGTTAAGGCTTCAGCATGGCGCTTTCGGGGGATTCAGTTCTGCCCTAGTTACTGGGATTGAGGAGTGTGAGTTAAGGTGTTCACTGCCTTTATGCCCTGCTTTTACATGCTACCATTTCCAGACCCGTCCTCATGGTCATCTCAAGCTGGTTGTGCTGGTTGTTTTAGGTATCTTGAAGAGCCATTCACTAATTGACTCATCATACAGCCACAGAGCTAGGATTTAGAAGCCAGTAAGACAGTTTGGAGCTTTAAAAGCTTGTGGAGCATAGCTGTACTTTCTTAACTGGGAGGGAAAACAAACATATGCAGATTGTAACGATGGGAGTAATTGTCTCTTAGGGAATGGGAATCTGGAAGGTATAGAATCAGGGTCTGGCAAAAAGGCTACTCTCCAAGATTCCTCTCAAGGCCCATATAACACTTGATGTGCTGCTGAAATTGACATTGCATCATGATGAAATTCTGTCCTTTGATTAAGTTAATGATTGAGCTAATCTTCACTGTAAACATGGATAATTTCTCTTCAGGTATGGTCCTGTATTTAAAGGAAGGCTGTTAATTTAATGACTTTTAGTTAGTATCATTTTTTTTCTCTAATGCTAAAACACACATTTGTCCACATTAAAGAAATCTCTGAGGGCTTCCCGGGTGGCTCAGTGGTGAAGAATCAGCCTGCCAATGCAGGAGACACAGGTTCGATCCCTGATCTGGGAAGATTCCCACATGCCGCAGGACAACTATACCCACGCACCACAGCTACTGAGTCCGTGCTCTGCAGCTAGGGACAGACCCACGGGGCGATGCGGACCCAGCACAGCCATAAATAAAGAGAGACAATTACAGAAAGAAGTCTCCGAAACCAGGATGTATCTCAAAATCAGTGAGGCATTATGGTTCCTTGATGGTTTTTCTCTTTTCTTCCCTTTTATTGTATATTTTATATTGTTAATTTTATTCTTGTATTAGCATACGACTGATAGCACAGAACATTTAATGAGATACAGTATAGAAGCTATGATAACATGTACTACGTGAGCTCTTTCCATACTATCTCATTTAATGCTCACAGTGATCCTGTTATCATGCTCAATTTACAGAAGGTTTAGTGATGTTAAGTTGCTTGCTCAAAGTTGTTTTTTCTTTATTTAATTTCTATGTGAAATAAACACATTTTTCTTAGAAGGCCTGGGCACACATCTTTTAGTAACTCTCTAAGGCTGCATATTTTAGAGGAAAATGCCGAGGAGTTTCTCTCTTAATTTTGTATGAATTTGAATCACATAGTTGTTGGAGGAAAGTTCTATCTTCTTGTATCTGCTGATGTCCCATGTGAATTATATAGCAGTTTTATCCTTCAGGGTGTTAGATCTTTGAGGACGGCTGAAATGACGCATCTGGCTTCCTCCTCCTGCAGATTTCTCAATTCTGTAGCTGAGACTCCCGAGGTCTTGCTTGCAGGCTTAGTCTCATCGCTGTCTCTAAGGGGAATCTGTTAGTCAGAGGGAATTTCAGAAAGCCAGGAAATTATCTTGATTGGCTAAGCATAAAATTAGCCATGCTTCTTGTCCTGCTCTTTACAGAATCTGGGTTCCATTCACTGGGTTCTCTTGTGAGCAAGCTTTGAAGCTAGTATCAGTAGCTGCGTCTGCATTATCTCAGCATGTCAGAGCCTCTGCCCAGGCCTTCCAGCACCCAGGCAGTGCCTGCCTTCATCTTCTCCGATAAAGGCCTGAATCTTCTATATCTGGACTTGTTCTTTGGTGCCAGACACTTCGGCCCATCTGCCTTTCTTTGGGGAAAGTCTATGCGCTCTGCTGGCATCCCCTGGCCCTGCCTGTTGCAGAGAGGGACGGGGTCCTGGCCTCAGTTCTTTTTACTCTCCACCCTGGGCTCTGATTCAGATGTCAGAGATGCTACCTTGAACACTACTCAGCTTAGCCTTAGCCTAGCATTCATGCCCTCCAGAATCTACCTCTGAATTTTCCAACAGTTTTGTACTATCCACTACTATATCAAACTTCCTATATTATGGTATTCATTTTTATTGCTGTATTATGACTTCTGTATTTGTATATTTGTCTAATCTTGGCTAGTACATTCTAAGTCCCTTGAACATGGGACCGTATCTTTTATCTTTAGATACTCCCATAGTAACTTGCACATAGGACACATAATGAATGAGGGGTAGTAGAGCTAACAACTGTTAGGCACCCAATGTGTACCTGATGACTGAAGGCTCATAATAAACAGAAAAGCATTCACAGGAAGTTGTCCCTGATCATATAATCTATGCCTTACGGGTTCATGTGTTTTGTCTTTGGGATAAAGCTCTTTAGGTTTTGGGTATTTGGTTATATATCTCTCTAATCCATGTTGTGTGTAATCTATTAACTCATTAACCTAGAATTTTGCTGGTTTTCAATTCACGGATGCATATTTTATGCATGATTTCTGCATGAAGTGTATGTGCACATATACACTGTATAGTCTTTCTGTATAAATGAAGGTTTACAATGCTTTGAGTTTTTTGTAGTTCAGGTACTTTAGAACTGTTTGAATGTGTCACTAGACTCTAAGCTCAGGGGGGCAGTGGCTCTTTCCAGTTTATTTCTGTATGCCCAGGTCCTAGAACAATGTGTAACACATGGTAGATTCTCAGTAAATATTGAAAAGTGAAAAAGCCTAACACTCTCAGCTTTTCTTGGGAGAAAAAGACTTCAGATAGGGTATATATATATTTAAAATTTTATTTTTAGTTGAAGGATAATTTTACAACATTGTGTTGATTTCTGCCATACATCAACATGAGTCAGCCATAGGTACACATACGTCCCCTCCCTCTTGAACATCTCTCCCATCTCTCACCCCATCCCACCCCTCTAGATTGTCGCGAACACCAATTTGAGCGCCCTGAGCAAATCCCCACTGGCTGTGTATTTTACGTATGGTAGCGTGTGTGTTTCCCTGCTTCTCTCCCCATTTGTACAGCCTCTCCTCCCCACCCCGCTCCATGTCCACAGCTCTGTTCTCTGTGTCTGCATTTCCATTGCTGCCCTGCAAAGAGATTCATCAACACCATCTTTCTAGATTCCGTATATACATTATGTTGTTTGCAGTTTGATTCAACTCTAATTTCCAAGTGGCATGAGCTTATACACTCTTGTGTTTGGATTGGAACTTAAAGCTATATATAGTCCAGCTTCTCTACCACAGAAGAGCTAACACGGCTGCTGCTAAGTCGCTTCCATTGTGTCTGAGACTCTGTGCGACCCCATGGATGGCAGCCCACCAGGCTCCCCCGTCCCTGGGATTCTCCAGGCAGGAACACTGGAGTGGGTTGCCATTTCCTTCTCCAATGCATGAAAGTGAAGATGCTCAGAACTTGGACTGGTGATCTATTTTTGCCAATTTTTTAAAATAGGAAGTTTCCTTTAAGCTGTCATTTGTTTGCTTCAGGTCCTGCCCACTATTATTAGTTTGATGTCGGTGCCCTCAGGAACCCGTCTAACCCCCTCGCATAGGTGGCTCTTCTTGGGTTCAATCTGCTTCCCCAGGTTAAATCAGCACAAGCCTAGAACTGCTTCTCACATGCCGTGGCTCACTCCCCTTACTATCCCACTATCGTTATTTCTTTATTTTTAAAATAATTTTATTAATTTACCCATTTTTGGCTGTGCTGGGTCTTCCTTGCTGCACGGGCTTTTTCCTCCAGTTGCGGCAGGTGGGCGCTGCTCTCGTTGCGGTGCATGGGTTTCTCCTTGTGGTCTCGTCTCTTTGCTGCAGAGTATGCACTCTAGGGCACACAGGCTTCAGTAGTTCCAGCTCCTGGGCTCTGGACCAGGGATTGAACCTGTGTCTCTTACATCGGCAGGTAGATTCCTCACCATTGAACCAACAGGGAAACCTCCCGTTATCTTTAGATTAGACGTGTCTTTCTTGCTATATGCTATTTTAAAACAGATTTCGGACAACAGGAACATAGAGCAGGTTGTATTCTGGGCTATAATCACAGAGGCTTTCTCTTGAAATAAATGAAGTTTTGTGCATTGTGAAGTGAAAATTTAATCTTAATAAATGCGGCAGGCATCACTTTTTTTTTCAATTTACAGTTTGTTTGAAAACGGTCACTAGGTCTCTGGGCCTGCTATTATGATCTTTACAACCAACTCAGTGATAATGGGTTCTTGCTCAAATATGAACAAACACAAACAGAAGGGACATAAACCTGTAATTGCATAGCTGAGACTTAAGGCTAGAAAGATTGTTTAATATGTATTTAGCATACATAAAGCAGATTAGAAATGAGAAGCTCTGTCATCTGCACTTGCTCCAGCCCAATTCTTGTTCATTAAAATGAAAGACGGTTCATTCTCTTTTGGAGCATTGCCATTGTAAAAATAAATGTCAATATGTTTCATACTTGCAGAATTTTAGCACTTGTCTACAAAATGCCAAAGGATGACTACACCAGTCCTTCTGGGTGTGGGCTGTGTATTCACAGTAGAATGACATCAATTACAAAAATGTAAGCTTGTGCTCTTAAAGGAGTTTCCCAATTGCAATGGTTATTTAATTACACCAAATGCTTTGTTGACTGGCGAATTCTAAGAAGAAAAGTAGGAAGAGACTAACAGAGAACAGTTTCGGAGGTTTTCTCTCTACCACTTGCTCCCGTCCAGTTCCAACTCTTTTTTTTTTTTTCTTTAATTTTCCGTCTGACTTGTCTAACTCTCTCTCTGTTCAATCATTTTCCCCTTTGCCTTGCACTGAGCAGCATGGACGTTACTTTGTCCCAACGGTGGCACAGGGATTTAATAAGACTGCTGACCTCTGGGTCAGAATGGCTCTTGCCTGGCTGACCGTGGTTAACTCCTAGTGGGCTGTGTAGGTAAGAGAAGTGAAGTGATTGGATTTGCAGGAGCTGCTGAAGCAGGCGTTGAAGACTGGGAACCTCTGTCAGCACTTTCTTTGCCCCTTTCTTTTCTAGCCCTGGGTCTGGATGGGCGTTGATCTGACTGGTTCAGAATTAGATAACAAGAAGGGGTTGGTAGTTTGGTATCCCATTTTGCTTATAATCGCATGTGCTCACTGTAGTCAAGGACTTAGGGAGGTAGAGGGGGAGGAGAACAGGCTAAAGAGGCGCTGGGAGGACCAGTTGTGTGCTCCTTGTTCTGTGCCTGAGAGTGTGGGTTCTGACCGTGGCTGTGGAGGTGGAGCTGCTGTAGGACTGGGACCTGAAAAATGGGTTTGGACGAGGAATTTCTGGGAACATAGGGGCGATTGCTATGGTTGCTAGAGAGGAAACCTATAGGGAATGCACTGTCAGCGCAGTGGAGGTCAAGCCAGTTTTGCGAATTATGTGTTTGTTTAATTTACTGCTCTTCACAGTAGAATGCTATGATTTTTATATTTATATAAAACTTTACAAGTTTTGGACTTATTGCCAATAAATGGATACATTTTTTTAAAGTAAAGGAATATTTCATTCTAGATGCTGATACCTTATGACTTCTTAATATCTTATTATATGGTATATAACATGAGAGAATATGGTATAGTCTCTCTCATATATATATATGATTTACAGGAAAAAGATATTAGTCCCAAACTGGCCTTATACACGAGGCACCTGTGAATTCCTAGCTTTGGCAACAGACAGGTCAGTTTCATGGTATTCTTGCCTGGAGAATCCCACAGGCAGAGGAACCTGGCAGGCTACAGTCAATAGGATTGCAAAGAGTCAGACAAAACTAAAGTGACTTGGCATTCATACCATTCACACATGCTCCCTTACATGTAACCATTTGCCATAAAAGAACTGAGAAGGGGGCAGAATGGATGGGTCGAGAGTTTTCTGTAATCTACTCAGTTTTTTTTTTTTTTTTTGGTTTGTTTTTTCACCCAGTACAAAATCAAATAGCTAATCCAAGGCAATCAATTTCTGCCTTTCCACCCTGCCCCTATTATGCCCAAGTTGTGAAATCTCCCAATGACCACCAGGGAGCCGATATCCAATGCAAAAGCAAGAGAGTTTTTATTACCAAGCTCAAGCTGGGGCTCCCACTGATACCGATGCAGCAGCTATAGGGAGGAGCCCTGAGCTCTGGGTTACATTGCTTATATAGGGTATTCTCGTGTGAAAAATGTGAAAAACAGGAGTCTCCAGGTCTGATTGGTCACCTTCTGGTGAAGGGTTAGGTGTTGAGTTCTGATTGGTTCTCGTTTCCCGGGCTGGCCACAGGTGCTGACTGGTTCCCATTTCCCGGGCTTGATTCGAATTTCCTGGGCTGGCCAAGGGTTCTGATTGGTTCGCAGGTGGTGGGGTGAGGTCAGGGGCTTTCCAAAGGCTCTTGGATTTCCAAAGGCTCTTTTCCCGGAACCTTACAAAATGGAGTAGCTTAGATTCTTCAACCCAAACCCTTAAAGTGGGATATAGGATTTGAAATTTGGAAGTAGATCTTAAAACTCTTCTGTGAATATATGTATCTATTACAATTATTTGAAATGGAGAGGTCTACTGACTTACTTGATCTTTCTCTCTACTCTTTCTACCAATAAAACAAAATAAGACTTTATTAAATATTTGATTAGGTCAGTTTTCATTTATGGGGAACCCATTAATGTACTGCACAGACAGGAATTACACAGATTTGATGAATCAACAAAGCAGGAAATGGAAAATACCTTCTCACCTCTGGGTTTTATGAGTCAGGAAGAACACGTCCCTGGCCACGGTCAGGCTTTCTTATCAGTGATGCAAAAGAAAATGTAAATTAGTTTCCGTTTGTGCTGACCTATTATGCTGTGAAAATACACTGTGTATTTTCATGTTTAAGAAGGATTTCTGCAAACAGAGCTCTAAGAAAGGAACATAAACGATTGTAGAGATTGTCTAATTTTTCCTAAAAGCAATATCCTTTCTGCCAAAGCAAGGGATTGAGATGGCAGAATCAATAACTTGGTTTCCGTGTGGGACTTGCTAATACACAAATTAGTGTATGGTGCTTATGAGCTAGATAAGCTTAAAAGGCTGTATTCTCTCAGTATTTTATTGCCATGCAGTCAAATTAAAGAACAGACAGAAACAACGTAAGGGAATGAAGCGATATATATCATAATCTTCCTAGGATGTTAATTCACACGCATAGCGGCAACAGCTGACATCTGTGTACTACCTCATTGCATGAGAAACTCCTATAACAAATCACTGGTATTGTATATGGTATGTTTTCCCAAAGCAAAAATCAGGTAGAACCTGTTTTTTTTTTTTTTTTTTTTTTTTTTTTAATAAGAACTCATCATCCTTTGGCATGTATAACTAGGAAGCACTGGCAAATGGACACCCGGCTGGGAGATTTATTCCCTGAAATGCTCTTTTGAGGGCTCCGTGTGAAAGCGTTAGCTGGGTCAGTTAGTTGCGATGAAATGACATAATTTATTGACCGGTAGTGATAACTTTCTAAATACATCGAACATTTGGTGCCACATAACTGCATGCCTCACTAATTGCTTAGACGCATGCCTGCTTCTGTAATCAATGTGCTACTTGGGCTAGCCTCCGCAGAATTTATTGCCTCATTTTCTGTTTCAGACTGCTTAACTATTCACTAGGTGGTATCCCTGAAAATGGCAGTCCCTAAGGAGAGGAATTGACGTGTCAGGGGCCAGAGGTCTCCCCTTTTCATGGCTTTGGAATCACTCTTTCATATTCTAAGAGCAAGGCAAAGCTGGCAATTTGCATTTAAAGCACTGCGCTCCAAGGTTACCTTCTGCTGAGTGTATCTTTCAGATAGTGGACATTTATCATGGTGTAGCTCTCAAATCTGAAATAGCTGCGGAAGGTATAGCCAAGGAGCCATCACGGTCCCAGGGAACAAGGTAATAAATCAGAAGCTGCCACATGATCACTATGGTAACCGTCAGGCCCTGTCACACTGCAAACATTATTGAAGGGTAGGTACAATGTTCAGCTCATCAAGTGTTTGTGATCATAAACCTGTTGACATTATAGATTTGATATGATCATATTATTGTCTTTGTGGATTGAAAGGGACTGCTCTCAGACTCCATGTTGGAGGAAAATAGTATCATGTTTAAGGGCACATTTTATGAATGTAGGCTTGAGCTTGTCAATATAGATAGGCATAATAGAGTAGCATGTAGTTTCTCTTTTTAAAGATAAAACCTGTTTTTTCATCCCTGTGAAGCTCAACATTTTTTTCTAATGAGGCATTTCCTACTGACCTGTACATGTAGATGTATGTAATTTTATCCGTATTGATTACAGTCACTAGTTGTAATATTTTAGCTATTGAATCACTTAGTATTCAATACTTATATTTGACACAATTTCTTTATGATTATTACGAATAAAGGATCTTAAGATAATGCTTTCTTCCAACTTTGGTTTTAAATACATGCACATAATTGTACTTTGAAATTTTATAGCATGACATTTAGAGTTAGATATAGATACCATCTTGGTAAATTGTTGATGAATTTGTTGTGAAACAATTCGATTTTATTATGATTATGAAAGGTAGTGCTTTTTAATTATAAGAACTGTGAATGCTCACAATTATAGTAACTTTAGGTAAGTATGTTCCCTAAAAGCAAAATTTGTGTATCCAGTATATCTTATATGAATGTTGTGAGCAGTGGTATTTCAATTGTGTTACTCATAATAGAAGGTGGTTCCCCCAAACACATTTAGTATGTACTAATTTAGCATTTTATTGAATCATATATATTTAGAACTCATCAGCCAGGGAGGAAAACTCCACATTTATTATTATTATAAAATTGTTAGTATTTTCATAATTATTTTTAAATTTTAACATCTTTCTTTCAGCTGTCTGGGAGGGCATTACTAAATGTTAATGGCAGTAACTATGGTAATCCCCTTAGAAGCAAGATAAAAACTCGTTAAGAGGATAATGGGGCTGTCACATCTCTCTATTCCTCCCAAGGATTTGAATTTTCTTCCTTTCCCTCTCCCCCGTGAAAAGAGGAATTCAGCGTTGCATTAGTGAGCACACAGCCATCTTATCCTGTCCAGTGATAGGCAGGCGTCATCCCCTGGAAGGCTGGCACTGTGCATAGTCCTCGGTTTCCTGAGTGTTAGCAGGCAGGAAGGAGCGAAGGGCCGTGGGAGGGAGGGAAGCCGCCTAGCATGTCCTCTCTCTTTTGTACACTGCACAAGTGTGGAATCAATATAAACGTGTTTCGTGAGCTGCAGAGAAAGAGGCAAAGCACATATTTAGCAGTTTTCAAAAAGAAAAAAAAAGGATTTCTCCCTGCTAGCACTTTTCATTTGAAGGGCAGCCTGTAATAGGGTCCCGATGGTGCTGAAATGTAGTGGAACTCAGAGATAGGGCTGCACAGCTGAGTCTGAGCTGGACGGTGCGTGCCGCCTTCTCATGTGGGAGGCGAGCAGCTGGCACATGGGGAGCTCCTTTGCGCTACTTATGAGCTAGAGTTGAAGTAGCCGGCTGGGGAGGAAAGACTTGGGGCCCGCCAGCTAGCTTCTGAGGGCTCTGTCTGAAAGAGTGCTTAGAGAGGCAGCAGTTAGCTGTCACTTCTATCCTGACTCAGTTCACTTTGCTCGGACTCAGTTTCCAGTATGCTTATTGCATTAGATTCGTATTCAGAGTTACTTGCACTAGTGTTTTTGTAAAGAAAAATGCCATGAAGAAGTCCAGGATAACTGTACACTGTCAATCAAGGAAGGATGCTAATACTGCTCACTCACTGTGTGCTAGGTACTCCGATAGGTATTTGCATATATTCTTTAATCCTGAGCACCATCCGGAGAATTCCCACGTTACTGATAAGAGGGCTGAGCCTAGGAGATTTAAATGCCTAGAAAGTGGCTGAGCTGAATTTTCAGCCCAATTCTCTCTGATACCATGTCTATGCTCTATTTTTTTCTGTACTGTGTGTGTGATGCTCAGGAAGGCATAATGTCTTGTTTCTTTTTTGTTTTTTACTCTTGTGGTAAGGAATACTTAACCTGAGACCTACCCTCTTAGCAATTTTTTTAAATTAATTTTTTTATTGAAGGATAATTGCTTTACAGGAATTGTATTGTTCTCTGTCAAACCTCAATATGAATCAGCCATAGAAGGATATATATCCCCTCCCTTTTGAACCTCCCTCTCATGTCCCTCCCCTCCCACCCTCTAGGTTGATACAGAGCCCCTGTTTGAGTTTCCTGAGCCATACAGCAAATTCCCGTTGGCTATCTATTTTACATATGGTAATATAAGTTTCCATGTTACTCTCTCCATGCATCTCACCCTCTCCTCCTCTCTCCCCATGGCCGTAAGTCTATTCTCTATGTCTGTTTCTCCATTGCTGCCCTGTAAATAAATTTTTCAGTACCATTTTTCTATATTCCATATATATGTGTTAGAATATGGTATTTATCTTTCTCTTTCTGACTCCCTTCACTCTGTATAATAGGTTCTATGTTCATCCACCTCATTAGAACTGACTCAAATGTATTCCTTTTTATGGCTGAGTAATATTCCATTGTGTATATGTACCACAACTGCTTTATCCGTTTATCTGTCCACGGACATCTAGGTTGCTTCCATAGCTATTGTAAATAGTGCTGCAATGAACAGTGGGATACATGTGTCTTTTTTGATTTTGGTTTCCTTAGGGTGTATGCCTAGGAGTGGGATTGATGGTTTTATTCCTAGTTTTTTAAGGAATCTCCAACTGTCTTCCATGGTGGCTGTATCAGTTTACATTCCCACCAACAGTGCACCGCTTAGAAAATTTTAAGTGATGTTAACCAGAGGCATAATGCTATACAGCAGGTCTCTAGAACTTATTTATCTAGTATAACTGAAATTTCACACCCACTGAATAGCAACTCTCCATTTCCCCACCCCTATCCCCTGACAACCACCGCTCTTCTTTCTGCTTCTGTGATTTTAACTGTTGCGGGTGACTCATCTAAGTGGAATCATGGGGTATTGCCCCTGGGTCTGCCTCATTTCACTTAGCATATCTTCCAAGTTCTTCCGTGTTGTTGTGTATGGCAGGATCTCCTCCATCTTTAAGGCTGAGTAATATTCCTGTGTGTGTGTGTGGGTATCACCTTTTCTTTATCCTCTAATCCGTCATGGGCACTCAGGTTGCTTCTGTGTCTTGGTTATTGTGACTGATGTTAAACTTTAACAAGGGAGGGCAGATTTCTCTTTGAGATCCTGATTTCAGTTCCTCTGGATAAATACCAAGCAGTGGGATTGCTGGGTCATATGGTAGTTCTGTGTTTAACTTGTTGAGGAAACTCCATATGGTTTTCCATATGGTTGCGCCATTTTTCATTTCTACCAGTAGCATACAATAGCATCCTATATCTCTGCGTTCTTGCCTACACTTGTTATCTTTTTTTTTTATAATAGCAAAGAGCAAACATGACTTATTGACTGAAGAGCCACCACATTCTAATAGATAGATGATAGCTCATTGTGGTTTTAACTTGAATTTTCCTCATGATCTGTGATGCTGAACATCTTTTCATATACTGGTTTGCCATTTGTATGTTATCTGCATAGAAATATTTGTTCAAGTCCTTTGCCCATTTTAAATTGGATATTTTTTTGCTATTGAGTTGTAGGAATTCTTTTATATTTTGGATATTAACCCCTTAACAGATACATGATTTGCAACTATTTTCTCCCATTGCACAGACTGTCTTTTCACTGTTTCCTTTGCTATGAAGAAACTTTTAAATTTGATGTAGTCCCATGTGTGTATCTTTGCTTTCATTGCTTGTGTTTTTGGTGTAATATCCAAGAAAGCATTTGACCAATGTCAAAGATTTTCCCATGTGTTTTCCTCAAATAATTTTACAGTTTCAGACCTTGTGTTGAAATATTTATCCATTTTTGATTTTTTGCGTAGGATACAAGGATCCACTTTTCATTCTTTTGTGGACATCCAGTTTTCCCAACACCATTTGCTTTTTCTCATTGTGCGTTTTTGGCACCTTTATCTAAGAGCAGTTGACATACATGCCTGGGTTTATTTCTGGGCTTTCTGTTCTAGTCCTTTAGTCTATGTGTCTGTTTTTATGCCAGTACCATACTGTTTTAATTACTGTGGCTTTGTAATATAAACATGACTACTGAACAGTGCAGGGGTTAAGGATGCTAAACTTCTGTGCAGTCCAAATTCTGGGTATGATTTATAGTTGACCCTCTGACTACATATGGTTCCATGTCCACAGATTCAACTAACTGCATGTTTTGTAGCACTATAATAATTATTATTGAAAAAAATCCTCGTATTCATGGACCTGTACAATTTAAACCCATGTGGTTCAAGAGTCATTGTAACTGAAATTTGATGTGATGCTCTCAACTTTGTTCTTCTTTCTCAGAATTGTTTTGGCTATTTGGAGTTCTTCGTAAAAGGTTCCATATGAATTTTAGGATTTTCCCCATTTCTGTAAGAACATGCCATTGGGATTTTGATAGAGATTTGTGTTGAATCTGTAGAGCAATTTGGGTAGTATGGACATTCTAAGAATATTAAATATTCCAGTTCATGAGCATGGGAGAAATAAAAGGTATCCATATTGGGGAGGAAGAAGTAAAATTATCTGTTTAAAGATTATATGGTCTTGTGTGTTCAAAGCCCTAAAGATTCCACAAAAAAACTATTAGAACTAATTAACAAATTCAATCAAGTTGCAAGATACAAAATCAACATATTGAAATCAGTTTGTTTTTTTTTTTAAATTGAGATATAATTGGCATAACATTGTATGAACTACTTTTCTATATACTAACAGTGAACTCTTCAAAAAGGAAATTAAGAAAATGATCGCGTTTAAAATAACGTCAAAAAGAATAAAATATTAGGGCATAAACTTAACCAAGGAAGTGCAAGGCTCATACACTGAAAACTGTTGAATATTGATGAAAGAAATCACAGAAGACATGAATAGATGGTAACGCTTCTTTCAGTTTCTTTGGTGGATATTTGTATCTTTCTTCTTCCGCTGTGTAGTCATCATTGCGTGCATGCTTAGCAGTGCAACCCTGTGGACTATAGTCCGCCAGATTCCTTTATGGAATTTTTCCAGGCAGGAATACCGGAGTGGGTTGCCAGGGATCTTCTCAACCCAGGGACTGAACCTGAGTCTCTTACATCTCCTGCGTGGGCAGGCAGGTTCTTGACCACTGTGCCACCTAGGAAGCCCTGTGTAGTCCATCACCTCTTAGAATTACATTTTAGACACTGTACCTGGTACTAGAAAAATGTAACTAACTTCAGACCTCTGGAATCCCATTTGGTGTTACTATAAAGATGACTAAGGAAAAGTAAGCCACTTCTTGGACTGGTGTACTTCCACTGCTACACTTAGAAGGTGCTAGGGAAGAGAGGAGCCTGCACCCGAGCTCTAATGGAGGCGGATTAGGGTAAACAATCATGCTTTGGCGATCATGCTTGGGGTTTGATTTTAGGCCTCAACCTGTATTACTTAACTCTTTAGTTTGGGGCTGACAGCGTTACCTTTCTGGACCACTTTCCTCATCTATAGGGGAGAGATGTAATGCTTACCTTGCCGTGTTGTAGTAAGGATTCAATGAGGCAGCTGATGATGACCTGGTGTGGATTGGGTGCTGCCCCTCTCCATTCTTACTTGCTGACACTTCCAATTATAATAAAGTGAGGTTACAGTAAGCCAAAAAAGTAAATTAGATCAGGGTCAGCATTCATTTTCATGCAACTCCATTGTATATAATATACTTACCAGTAGAGTATATGACATTCATAATAATGATATTGTGTTCATATCTTATTAGAGATTTCTTGCTTCACTTATACATTCGACACTGAACTATTATCTTGACCACTGGAGGCAAATATGAAAGAGAAAAATGAGAGACACTGTTCTCAAGCCTCAATCTGCAGCTGAACCCAGGGGGTCCCACAGCGTCCACTTGGGGAGCCTGTGCAGAAGAGAATCCTGTGAACTAGAACCTGGAAGGAAATGTTAACGTGCTAACCCCTATGCTTCCTCCAGGAATTGGGTCCTGTCTGCTTCTGTTAACTTGCCTGCCTTTGTTTTTATTTGTCATCTCATTCTTCAGAGCAACATCTTAGGTTTTATACTTTTCACCTCTTCTTACATTTTATTATAAACTTTGCTGCCCAAGGGTGGACAGTTGTTTTGTTTCATCTGGGTTGTTATAATTATGTTGATCTCTTAAAAAAAAAAAAAAAGGCTTCTGGTTTTCCAGCTCCAATACCTGGAGAAATCCGAGTATATAAAGGCTCAGTTCACCCCTGGTGTGGAGAGAGGCAGCCAGTGTGGCTGGCTGGGATTGTCAGGGTCATAGTTACAACTTCCTGTCATTGCCAGGCTGATTAATGTTCTTTTGAAATGATGGTAATTATCTGATTAATTGAAAGATCCTTCTCATAATAAAGGATTAAAAAAAGTTTAAGGTTTCAATTTTGTAATAACTTTGTCAAATGCTGTCAGTTGATGGCGATAGTCTGTGTTTTAAGTTTTTGTGTGTGTCCTTTTTATTTCAAAGGCTGATGGGTGTGTGCAGAAAGCAGATAAAATGCTGTGGGTTTTGTTATCTGGTGTAATACTTAAAGTAGAGTGACCATGGTAAGGCATGTTTGGATAGAAATTCTGATGGCAGTGACTTTTCCTCTATCATCCCTATTCAATTCTGAACAACAGGCAGTAGCTTGAAATTCTTGTTTCTATTAGATGAAAACTCACCTTCTTACTGCAGTGTTTTATTTATCTTGGCTTGGCTTTTCCAGTGGTAAACAAATAAGCATTACTGTGTGCAAGAGTTGGACTAAGTTTAAACAGGTTTTTATATTTAGGATTCTTGATTCTAGTCATGCTGCTGCTGCTGCTAAGTTGCTTCAGTCGTGTCCGACTCTGTGCGACCCCATAGACGGCAGCCCACCAGGCTCCCCTGTCCCTGGGATTCTCCAGGCAAGAACACTGGAGTGGGTTGCCATTTCTTTCTCCAGTGCATGAAAGTGAAAAGTGAAAGTGAAGTCGCTTAGTCGTGTCCGACCCTCAGTGACCCCATGGACTGCAGCCTTCCAGGCTCCTCCGTCCATGGGATTTTCCAGGCAAGAGTACTGGAGTGGGGTGCCATTGCCTTCTCCGGATTCTAGTCATACTATCACATATATTTTAATGCGCTGTTTTCTAAGAAGTTGAAATGGAAATGCTTATAATTGGCGAACCAGGGAATGCTGTGATTGTTTGATGTGTATGTGTATGCGCAGTTGTCCAGTTCCAGAAGTTCTGCGTTTTCTTATAAGATTTGGGACCTGAATGAAAGGCAACAAGAGACTTAGTGAATATAGGTAAATTCCAAAAATAACTTTCGTGTGTTGAAAAGTTCTCAGCAGTTTTACTCACTTTTTGATGAGTAATTCTGTGAATTATGGCAAGTTGCATGGGATAGTATAACCATCAGCATGAAGTTCAGGTTATTCCTTAGCTGTTATTTCTTTTTATTTCTTTATTATTTAGCTGTACCGAGTCTTAGTTGCGGCATGCGAAATCTAATTCCCCGACCAGGAATCAAACCCTGGCCCCCTGCATTTCTTAGCCACTGGACCACCAGGGAAGTCCCTGTTCCTTAAAAATTCCCTCACGCTGCCTCTTTGTGGTCAACAACCCCCCCGCCCCACCCCGCCCCGTGACCCTTGACAACCACTGATTTGTTCTCCTTCCCTATAATTTGACCTTTTTCAGAATGTGATATAAATGGAATAATATATAGCCTTTTGCTGCTGCTGCAGCTAAGACCCGTCAGTCGTGTCTGACTCTTAGCGACCCCATGGACTGCAGCCCACCAGGCTCCTCCGTCCATGGGATTTTCCAGGCAAGAGTACTGGAGTGGGGTGCCATTGCCTTCTCCAAATATAGCCTTTTTCCATTCAGTAGAGTGCATTTGGGGGCTTCCCAGGTGGCACTAATGGTAAAGAATCCACCTGCAAATGCAGGAGATGTAAGAGACTTGGGTTCGATCCCTGGGTTGCAAAGATCCCCCCTGGAGGAGGGCACGGTAACCCATTTCAGTATTCTTGCCTGGAGAATCCCATGGACAGGGGAGCCTGGAGGGCTAAGATCCATAGTGTCACAAAGAGTTGAATTCAAATAAAGCAACTTACGGAGAAGGCAATGGCACCCCACTCCAGCACTCTTGCCTGGAAAATCCCATGGATGGAGGAGCCTGGTAGGCTGCAGTCCATGGGGTCGCTGAGGGTCAGACACGACTGAGCGACTTCCCTTTCACTTTTCACTTTCATGCATTGGAGAAGGAAATGGCAACCCACTCCAGTGTTCTTGCCTGGAGAATCCCAGGGACGCAGGAGCCTGGCGGGCATCCGGCTATGTGGTCGCACAGAGTCGGACACGACTGAAGCGACTCAGCAGCAGCAGCAGCAGCAAAGCAACTTAGTGCACCCACATGTATACTGCATTTGAGATTTCTCTAAGCTGTTTGTGTGTATCAGGTTTTTCCTTTTTACTGAGTAACATTCAGTTCAGTTCAGTTGCTCAGTCGTGTCCGACTCTGTGACCCCATGAATCACAGCACGCCAGGCCTCCCTGTCCATCACCAACTCCCGGAGTTCACTCAGACTCATGTCCATCGAGTCCGTGATGCCATCCAGCCATCTCATCCTCTGTCGTCCCCTTCTCCTCCTGCCCCCAATCCCTCCCAACATCAGAGTCTTTTCCAATGAGTCAACTCTTCTCATGAGGTGGCCAGAGTATTAGAGTTTCAGCTTTAGCATCATTCCTTCCAAAGAAATCCCAGGGTTGATCTCCTGTGTGGATTTACCATAATTTGCTTACCTATATACCAATCGAGACATCTGGGCTGGTTCCAGGTTTTGGCAGTTACGAATAAGGCTGCTCTAAACATTCACATACAAGTTTTTATGTGAATTTTGTGAATTTAAGTATCTTTCTTGGATAAACATCTAGGATTGGGATTGTTGAATCGTATGGTAAGTGTATAATTAACTTTATAAGAAACTGTCAAACTGTTGGTTTTAAAGTGACTAACATTTTGAACTCTTCCCACTAGCAAAGTATGAATGTCTTTGTTACTCTCCATCTTTCTCAGCACTTGATATCTTTTTTAAAATTTAGCTGTTCTAATAGGTGTGTAATTATCTCATTGTAGCTCTGTTTTGCATTTTTCTAATGACTGATGTTGAGCATCTTTTCATGTGCTTATCTGTTTTATCTTCCACAGTGAATTCTGTATTCAAACGTTTTACACAGTGAAAAAAAAAGGGTGTTTTCTTATTCGTAAGTGTTCCTTGTGTACTCTAGATAAAAAGTCCTTTCTCAGTTTTGTGACTTGAAAAAAATTTTTTTCCCCACTCTGTGGCTTGTCTTTTAATTCTCTTTTTTAGAAAATATTTATTCAGCTTTTTTGACTGCACAGCATGTGGGATCTTAGTTCCCAGCTGAGGGATCAAACCCATGGACCCTTCAGTGGAAATGCAGATTCTTAACCACTGGACCACTAGGGAAGTCCTCGTTTAATCCTTTTGACAAAGGCCTTTGCAAAGCAAAATATTTTAAATTTTAAGTCCAGTTTATCCATATTTCTTTTTGGAGTCATACTTTTAATGCTATACTTAAGAACTATTTTCTTCATCCATGGTTAGGAAAAAAATTTCTCTCTTGTTTTCCCATAAAAGTTTTATGGTTTTAGGGATCACATTTAGATCTATAATCCATTATTAGTTAATTTTTGTATAAGATTTAGAATATATGGCAAGAGTTCTTTTTTTTGGGGGGGGAGGGGGCATTATATATGTTCAGCTACGGGCTTCTATCGGAGAAGGCGATGGCACCCCACTCCAGTACTCTTGCCTGGAAAATCCCATGGGCAGAGGAGCCTGGTGGGCTGCAGTCCATGGGGTCTCGAAAAGTCGGACACGACTGAGTGACTTCCCTTTCACTTTTCACTTCCATGCATTGGAGAAGGAAACGGCACCCCACTCCAGTGTTCCTGCCTGGAGAATCCCAGGGACGGGGGAGCCTGGCGGGCTGCCGTCTATGGGGTCGCACAGAGTTGGACACGACTGAAGCGACTTGGCAGCAGCGTGGGCTTCTGCGCTGGCTCATTGGTAAAGAGTACACCTGCAATGCAGGAGATGCAGGTTTGATCCCTGGGTCAGGAGGATCCCCTGGAGAGGGAACGGCAGCCCACTCCAGTATTCTTGCCTGGAAAATTCTGTGGACAGAGGAGCCTGGCAGGCTGCAGTCCATGGGATACAACTTGGTGGCTACATGACGGCGATGACAACATGCATGTTCAATTATTCCAGTACCAGTCATTGAAAAAATTCTCCACTTAACCACCTTGACATCCTTGTTCAAATGGATTGTATTTGTGTGCTTTTGTTTCTGATCTGTCCATTCTGTCCCATTGATATATATGTGTCAATTCTTTGATAACACCCTACTTTGCTGATTACCATAACTTTATATATAAAACAAAAAGCCTCAGAATCCAGTCCTGGAAATCCCCCAACTTTTTTTATTTTCAAAATTGCTTTGGGTTTCTGGTTCCTTTGCCTTCCCATATGAATTTTAAAATCTGCTTGTTTGATTGGTGCAAAAATTTTTCCTAGGCATTTGTAAAGAAGTTGTATTGATTCTGTAATACAATTTCTGTATATCAATTTGTGGTAATTGACATCTTAGTATTGAATGTTTCAATCTATGCACATGATGTAGCCCTCCCTTTATTTTTTATTTCTCTTATATCAATGTTTTGTAAATTTTCAGCATACAGGTACTGGATATTTTTAAAGTATTAATCATCTAAATATTTTAGAGAGTGCTGTTATAAATGGTAGTTTGAAACATTTTTTATATCTTAATTGCTTATTATTACTTATAGAAATACTAATTTTTGCATTTCTACTTGTTTCCTATGGTCATAGTAAATTTTATTTACTAGTTTTAGGAACTGCTTATGAGTATGGGCTTCCCTGGAGGCTCAGATGGTAAAGCGTCTGCCTGCAATGGGGGAGACCTGGGTTCAGTCCCTGGGTTAGGAAGATCTCCTGGAGAAGGAAATGGTAGCCCACTCCAGTACTCTTGCCTGGAAAATCCCACGGATGGAGGAGCCTGACAGACTACAGTCCCATGGGGTCAGAGAGACGGACATGACTGAGTGACTTCACTATGAGTATTTCTTGATATATATATATATTTTTAATTCAGGCAATCATCTTGTCTACAGATAAGAACAGTTTCCTGCTCCTCTTCAATCTGTTGCCTTTTCCTTTTCCATCTTATTGTACCTGTTAGAACTTAGAGATGTTAGAAAGAAATGGTGAGAGCAGATAGCGTTATGTTTCCCCCCGATTTTAGAGGAAAGCATCCAGAGTGTTATCAAGTTTGATGTTAGCTCTAGGGATATTTTTGTAGATATCCTTTACTAGGTTAAGATTCTCTTTCTGCTGTTGACATAACTTTTAAAAAATTATGCATGGGTGTTGAATTTTGTTATGTGCCTTTTTCTGCATCTACTAATATAATCAGATTTTTTTCACTAGTCTCTTACTAGGGTGAATTACATTTATTTTTAGAATGTTAAAGTAGGCTTGTATTATTGGAATGAACCTCAGTTAACTATAAAATGATATGTTTGTATATGGTATGTATGAATTAATACATATTTGCATATGCTGTGTGTACATGTGTGCTGAGTCACTCAGTCGTGTCCAACTCTCTGACTCCATGGACTACAGCCCGCCAGGTTCTTCTGTCCGTGGAATTTCCCAGGCATGAACACTGAAGTGGGTTGCCGTGTCCTCCTCCAGGGGATCTGCCCGACCCAGAGATTGAACCTGCATCTCTGGCGTCTCCTGCATTGGCAGGTGGATTCTTTACCACTGTGCCACCTGGAAAGCTATGTTTGTGTATACATACATATATATGATATGCTGGTATTTTCTTGTGGATTTTTGAATCTATATTCATGAAGATATTTATACTTGATGTCTGTCTGGGTTTAGTCTCAGTGTAATGCTAGACTCAAAATGAGTTTGAATGTGTTCTTTCCTCTTCCATTTTCTGGGAGAGCTACTGTGAAACTGATACAATGTCTTCCTTGAGTACTTGGTAGAATTTCTAAGTGAAACCATCTGAGCCTCCAGTTACCTTTGTTGGAAGGATTTTAATTGTAAATTTAATTTAAAAATTATTTATTTTAATTGGAGGATAATTACTCTCTGGTATTAGTTGTAGGCCTATTCAGGTCATCTGTTTGTTTCAGTTTGATATTTTGTGTCTTTCAAGGAATTATCTGTTTTATAAGTTGTTGTATTAATGCTGTTCAGTGTCCCTTATTATCCTCTTAATGTTTGCAGGGCTTGTAGTGATACTGTCTCTTTCATTCCTGTTATTGGTAATCGTATCTTTCTTTCATTCTTTGTAAATCTGCATAGAGATTTATATCTCGGTCTGATGAGAAAGATCAAATCTGATAAAAATCAACTTTATTGGTCTTTTCAGAGAGTTGGCTTTTTGTTTCATTGATATTTTGTGTGTGTGTGTGTGTGAAGTCAGCTTCATTAATTTTTTCTCTTGCGTTTATTGTTTCACTTTTTTTCTGCTTGTTTTTGATGTAATGTGCCAGGTTTTGAACCCAGGTCTCCTGCACTGCAGGCAGATTCCTTACTGTCTGAGCCACCAGGGAAGCCCAAGGTGGAAGCTTATATTAATGATTTTGAACTTTCTTATATAAGCTTTTAATGATACCATTTACCCTCAATGAACTTTGGCGGAATCCAACAGATTTTGATGTACTGTAATTTCATTTTATTCAAAATATATTCTAATTTCCCTGGAGACTTCCCTTTTTGACCTGAGGATTATTTAGAAATGTGTTGTTTAATTTCCAAATATTTGGGCATTTTCCAGTTATCTTTCTGTTATTGTTTTTAGTTTAGTTCTGCTGTGGTCAGAAAACATACTTTGTAGCATTTAATTTCTTTTTAATTTGTTTATTTTGTGGCCCAAGATGAATGTTCATCTTCACTGGATGTTGGAGTATATTAAAAATGTCAAGTCAAATTGGTTGGTAGTATTGTTTACTTCTGCCTTTTTTTTTTATCAATTTTTCCATATACTTTTTTCATAAGTTTCTGAGAAGTATTGAGGTCTCCCAGTATATTTGTGGATATATTTATTCCTCTTTTCTGTTCTGTCAGCTTTTGCTTTATGTATTTTGATATTCTGTTGTTAGATGAATAATCAACAGTTTTTTTTTTAATGTCTCCTTGTTGAATTGATGCTTTTGTCATCATGAAATGTTCCTTTTTAATCCTTATTTTTTTGGTTCTGATACCTTCTTTGCCTAATATTAATATAGCTACTCAAGCTTTCTTTTGATTTAAATTTGCATAATGTTTTTATTTCTTTTGACTTTTAACTCACCTGTATCTTTGTATTTAATGTGAGTTTTGGTAGACAAAATATACTTTGGGTCTTTGGTATTCTTGTTGCATTTCCTCACACTTAATCCTTTAGTGTGTGTGTTTAAACCATTTTCACTTAACATAATTACTGATATAGTTGGATTTAGGTGTACCATTGTATTATTTTCTGGTTTTTTTTTTTCCCTTCTCTGGTATCTCTTCCTGTTTTTTTTTTTTTGGTATGATTTGAAATTTTAGTATGTTGTTAATTGCTTTTTTGACTCTATTTTATTCATAGGGTTTTAAAAAATTACAGTGTACATAACTGACTTTTGCAGTCTACTTTACACGTCTTTATCCTTCCTACCTACACAGTGCTAGAGTTTTTGCTTTATGTATCATACATATTTTTAAAAGCTTTGAGAAGAAAAATAATCTATTTACCCTGTTATTTATTATTTCTCTTGGTCCTTCTTCGTTCCTGGTATTTCCCTTTGACATGAAGGACTTCCCTTAAGCATTTCTTTTATTGTTAGTCTGCTGGCGACAGATTTCTTTGTCTGAGAATGTCTTAATTTTGATTTCATTCCTGAAGTGTATGCTCACTGAATCTGTAGACATGGGCTGATTAATTCTTTTCCTTTAGTACTCTAACAGTGTTCCACTGTCTTCTGCCCTCCGTGGTTTCTCATGAGAAATCCACAGTCATTTGGATGCTTACCCGTGTTTAATGGTCTTTTTTCCCTCTGATTGCTTTCAGCCATTTGCTTACCATGTGTCTGGATATGATTTTGAGTTTATCTCTTTTGAGGTTCATTTGGCTTAACGAATCTGTAAATTAGTGTTGCGCCAGGTTTAGGGTTCTGTCTACCATTATTCCTTCATATATTTTTTCTGCACCCTGATCATTCTCCTCCCCTTCCAGGAATCCAGTAACACACATGGGTAACCTTTTGAGTTTTGTCTCACATGTCCTTGAAATTCTGTTCCTTAAAAAAAAAAAAAAAAAAAAATCAGTCTTCTTCAGACTGGTTAATTTCTGTTGATTTATCTTCAGGTCCACTGACATTTTCCCTTTCATCTCTGTGTTGCTAGTGAGACAATCCGCTGAGTTTTTAGATTTCAAAATTTTAGTGTGAATGCTTTACACATTTCTAACCTTTTGCACTTGCGTCAGAATAAAAATGGGAAAAATTTAGTACTTACTCTTTCTTTTTTATGATTGCTTGATGTCTATGGAGACCTTTCCCTTTCATTTCAGGAGTGTGTTGTTCATGTTTACCACAGTTATAATTGCTTTTAAAAGAATCTTCGTTCATTTTAAGATCATCTTAGACTGGTCTCTATTGTGTGTTTTCCTTGTGAATGGGTCCGAATTTCCTAGTGTTTTGTATGTTGAATGAGTTTGGACTGTATCCTGGACTTTTTGAGTATTGTTTTCTGAGACTCTGAGTCTTGTTAAAGGTCCCTCGAGAACGCTGACTTCGTTTCTTTGTTCGGGCAGGCAGTCGGCCCACTTAGGTTTGTGCCGTTTCGGTGGGTGGCTTTCCCGGTGTCAGCCCTGTTTTCCAGCCCTTTGCTCTGCTGCTTTGGGTCCGCTTCATGCATTCCTCACTCTGGGTTTCATTTCAGACACGGGTGAGGGTTTAGATCACGGCTTACTTCTCGAAGCTTCTGTTGAGTTTCTTCATGTCTGTGTCACAGAGTGCACAGTTGGAAGGCACTGGCGCTTGTGTTGGTTTAGACACAGCATTAGAGGACCCCCTTCTCCAGATCTGTCCTCACTGGGTTTCCCCCAGGACTCTCTGACTCACAGGGGTCTGTTTTCCTGTATCTGTTGGGGAGAAAAAAGGCTAGTGTTTCAGTTTGCTTCCCTTGCTGTGGCATAGTTCTGCCCATTTGGGCTGCCCTAGGGAATCGAGCAGTGGGGGTTGAGTGGAGTGGGAGGTCTGGGGGAAGACCGAGACAGAGAAATGCTGACACCGTCACATTCTTCAGACCACTCGGGTTCATTTGCTCAGTTCCTTTGAGTCAAGTGATGGGTTTTCTCTCTAGATCTTAATGCTTGAGTCATAGCTGTGGCAGAACTGCATGGCTGGGGCTGCAGCTGGCTTCTGGGTAGGACAGGGAAAAAAGGACGGATTCCCTGCGCACCCTCCTGTTTGCAGGAGTACCTTTCCCAAGCTCTCTGAAGAGAGAGGACTTTCTGATGGAGGTCCTTGCTGTTGTTGCCATTTGTACCTCCCATGTAGTTCTGGGAGTCAGGGTCAGCCTTGAGTCAAATCAGGAATGTGAAGAAGAGGGGTAAGATCTGGAAACCACCATTGAGCTGGTTCTTTAGGGTTTCGCTTCCCTCCCTAAATCACCTGCTCCTGTTTATTTCTCAGAGTTTTCAAGTGGCTGCATTTTGTGTTTTGCCCAGAGTTTTCAGAAGAGGATATAAAAGGTATTTCTCCATCTTGGAGTGGTATAAAGAAACCAAAATAGTGTTTTTAAAAATTATTATTTGATTTGGCAATAATAAAATACACATTATAGAAAGTCTGGTAAGTACAAAATTAAGGGGAAAACTACCCGTTTAACTGTAACGTAAAATTAAGTGCTCCTGGCATTTTTATGTATACTGATTCTCACTTTTTAAAAATATTTGGCTGTGTGGAGTCTTAACTGCTGCACTCAGGGTCTTCATTGTGTTGTGAAGGGTTTTTTGCTACAGTGCTTTCTAGCTGTGGCCTGGGGGCTCCAGAGCATGGGGGCTCAATAGTTACAGCGTGGACTTGAGGTGCTCCGTGGCATGTGGGATTTCGATTCCCATACCAGGGACTGAACCTGTATCCCCTGCATTGCAAGGCGGATTCTTAACCACTGGACCAGCACGGAAGTCCTCAATTCTCACTTTTTAATATACAGTTAGTAGTGGTGATCACATCAAATAACAATTTTGTATCTTGCTTTTTTCCACTTATTACAAAGGAAACTTGTTCTGTGTTATTAAAATTATACTTAACAATGATTTTATGAGTTAATTGAATAAATACACTATTGTTTATTCGGGCATCTCTCTGTTGTTGGAAGGTTTTTTGCCAAATATTTGCTCCCATAAAATTGCTGTGATTAACATCTCTGTGGATAAACATTTCCCTAGTTTTAGATTGTTCTTTAGGCTATCTTTCCAGATACATAATTACTAAGTCAAAGGGTATGAATGTTTTTAAGAGATTTGCTGCATAATTCTAAATTGTGTAACACCATCATCTTAGCAACATGTAGGGTTGATCAAAGAGTTTTCCTGTAAGATGTTACGGGCTGTTTGGCCAACCCAATATTGTCCCACTAGCAGTGTGTCAGAGGGCCCAGTTCCTAGCAATGGAGGCTTTGCTTCATAATCTTTTAGAAGCCTTTATCTTCCATTCCCTGGATCCCTTGGAC
Organism: Capra hircus; assembly: GCF_001704415.2. NCBI lineage: Eukaryota > Metazoa > Chordata > Mammalia > Artiodactyla > Bovidae > Capra > Capra hircus. Next base: position 6,625,547 of record NC_030812.1, read on the forward strand.
GTAATCAGGAATCTGCTCACCATAGGAATACATATATGTATATATGTATGCATATATGTTTGTTATAGCTGTATTCAATTTATTTTCCATAGATTTCCCTCCTACAGTAAATTATGAACCATGCACACTGACAGTGTTTATTTCATATCCCCAGAACCCAATACATGCATGCCAGCACTTTAAGACACACTGGCTAATTGAATTAATGCATATCTGTAGGAATAAATGCGTTCCTCTGAAATGCTCTTGCTTCTGCTTGTTTTTAATGTTCCAGTGACTTAGAGGAACATCTTACTTTTTATTGTTTGTTTCCACGCCTGTGTGTCTGTTACTGGTGCTGGTGGGCAGTGATGTATATGGAGCGCTCTCTCAGCACTGCTACATCATGAATGACAGTTCTTGATTCACAGGATTAAAATGGATATAGGTTCACGTGGCTTGACCAGTCATTTCAGACTCTGATACACGACAACAAAACGCAAGTCTTGTTGGATGTTGTGTTAACTACTGTTGTGTGCTGTGCAGTAAGTAAATGCTTTTTTGTCTTTGTTTTTTTCATTTCTCTCCCTGTCCTTTGAAGGTTCTACATTTTGTGCCTATAAAAACTTTAATATATATGATTGAAATTATTTTGCTATTGGTCAGTTAAAGAACTCTGAGAACCCTTTGGTTTCACTCTTAGAAAGTAAAAACAAATTAAAAATGATAAAATACCATAAGTGGGTTTTTGAGGAAGGGCATTTGAGATAATAAAATTTTTCATCTATAAAAATATTGCCTGAGCTTTCTGCTTTTTTCTCTCCCCCTAATTCTCTAGGATGTACCCAAACTCGGTTGAATGTGGATTTTAATGGTTTCCAAATAGGTGCTCACTGTAAAGTAAGCAGGCCATGAAATAAACTGTAGGCAAATAGGTACGGCAGAATATAAAGTAGAAATAAAGTGAGGCAGACCCTCACTCGATTACCAGTTATATGTACTCTCTTTGGATCCTAACCCATTAATGTGGACTGACACATCAGAATTGTCCTTGTCAGTTTCACCTTTTTGTTCCTGGCCGTGTTTTCCATTTTTCCCTATCACTAAGCATCCTTTTATGTCCTATAAGTACCACCATGGGGCAAACACCCACCTTTTTCTTTTCCCATTTAATGAAATATTTGTTCTAGTTTCAAATTGCCTTTAGGTGATCCTGAATTCTGACATGCTATCTCTGGCTCTCAAGATGAGTTAGGGTTTAGAATCTGACAGCTGGTTTGGCCTGTATCATTCATTCATTCAAAAAAAATTACGGGTGTCTGTTATGTGCCGGGTGTAGTACAGACATGGCGTATACATGTGATAAGACACAGTGTCTGTGCTTAACGGACCTCACGTGGGGGCCAAGTCAACAGGCACCTGCTGATCACAGGACTGTGAAAGGTACCAGGATAAGAGTGACTGCGTGGTTCTTCGAGGGCATCTACAGTAACCTTGGGCTTCCCAGGTGGCTCAGTGGGTAAATAATCTGCCTGCAATGCAGGAGATGAAGGCAGACGCAAGTTCGAAGATCCCCTGGAGGAGGGCATGGTGACCCACTCCAGCACTCTTGCCTGCAGAATCCCATGGACAGAGGAGCCTGGAGGGCTACAGTTCATAGGAGTAAAGAGTCGGACACGACTGAAGCAACTGAGCATGCACACATGCACAGCAACCTTGGTGAATCAGGAATCATTTCTGGGAGGCAGTGAGACCTTCAGCTGTTGATGTTATTGATTTATCATCTGGGATATAAAAAATCCTTCTGTGCTTTTGGATACGGGTGTTTGGCTCTCACCCCTGGGTTTCCAAGTCAGTCCTTATGACTCTATACCTTACTACTCAAGCAATCTGTCCTTTCTTTTTCTGGCATTACATCTTTAACACCATGAAGCATCCAAAGAGCTCTTCTTGGAATCTGTGAAGAAATCCATAAGGCACATTTATTCAGGGCCCCGGGCTTTCTCCCCTCCCTCTCTGGATCCTTGGGCCAACTGGGAACAGTCTTGCCATCCATGTTTCCCAAGAGCTGTTTGCCAGAAAGAGTGCTGGAGGAGGCAGGTGGTTAAGGTGAGGAGGTGTGTGGCCTGGCTAACTCTTTGGCTATTGACAAATTGTTATTTAAATTTCTCAGAGGCAAAAGAGGGAACTGTTGTTAGCAATTTCAAACAGAGGAAAAAGTGTTGTCGCTAGAGAAATGATAATTTAAAACACACTGTTTTCCATTTTGGAGCTCATCCTGGTAGCTGTGTGTGTGTTCTCTTCTCAGCTGGGTGAATGACACTCTGTCAGCTTCCAGCAAATCGGGGTGAGTCTCTTGGCTCCAGTCCCCAGGTTATGGCTGGGTCACTGCAAGCGCCACGGTGGCTACACAGTCTCCCCTTGAACCATACACAACTATAGGGATTCACATTAAAAACCACCCAAATCTCTTGGTCTGATATAGCACTTTGCAAATAGATTGAGTATAATTCTTTTGAGGGGGAATACAGTTAAACAGAATATATTTATTGTTATAGTCACTGGTGGTATAGGTTTTAAGATTTTTTAATTGCAGTATAGTTAATTAACCATGTTGTGTTAGTTTCAAGTGTACAGCAAAATTATTCAGTTATATTATATATATATATACACTTATTTAGATTCTTTTCCATTATGGGTTATTATAAGATATTGAATGTAGTTCCATGTTCTGTACAGTGAGTAGGTCCTTGCTTACCCATTTTATATATAGAACTGTGTATATGTTGGCCACCTGATGTGAAGAGCTGACTGATTGGAAAAGACCCCTATGCTGGGAAAGATTGTGGGCAGGAGGAGAAGGGGACGACAGAGGATTGAGAAGGTATTGGATGGCATCACCGACTCAATGGACATGAGTTTGGGGGAACTCAGGGAGATAGTGAAGGACAGGGAAGCCTGGCGTGCTGCAGTTCATGGGTTCACAGAGTCAGACATGACTTTGCGACTGAACAGCAATGTGTATGTTAATCCCACACTCTTTAGATCTGGATTGTTTGGGTTCAAATCTGGCTCCATGTAACTTTGTTAAGTCACTTAATCTTGTGTCTCGTGTAAAATGGGAACGGTAATAACCACTTTCTGTGAGAATTAAATAAATTTATATACATGCATGAATGCATGGTTGTGCTCAGTCATGTCCTCTCTTTGCAACCCCATGAACTATATATAGCCCACCAGGCTCTTCTGTCCATGGGATTTTTCCAGGTAAGAATACTGGAGTGGGTTGCCATATCCTGTTCCAGGGGATCTTCCCAACCCAGGATTCGAACCATGTCTCTGGAGTCTCCTGCATTGGCAGGTGAATTCTTCACCACTATGCTACCTGGGAAGGCCCCAAGTTTATATACATAGAGCACTTAAAACAGTACCTGGCATGGGAAAAGTACTAAAGTGCTATTGGAAGTCATTAAAAATGAACAACACTGAATTATATGGCATCAGAGAATAACAGAAGTAGGAATTGATTAGGGTTTTTGTTAAAGATCTGCATAGCCATTGAAGATTGCTTTGTGTGGCATGTACAAATTAAAAGAAATGTCAGCAGTTTCTGTAGTCACTTTATTGTGGCATTTTTCATCTACTCTGCCCTCCCTGATCCATATCCAAGGAGAATTTTGGTCCCCTTGGACATATCTCATTCTTTTATCATGGTTAGTCATCATATAAGTTAATTTAAATCACCCTTGGGGTTACTAGTCCAATGGTAGCCTCTGGCAGCCTTTTTAAAAGTGTCTCATCTTAAATAGGTTTCATAAATAAAGCTTGTTTATCAGAGTCTGGGTTTTTTTTTTTTTTTTTTTACTCTTTCATGTTATTTATTTACTTGTTATTTCTTTGGAGTGCTTTCTTTCTTTGTTTGAACTTTGTTTTGTGAATGGAGTTTCTCCTTTTGTTTATAACATTGCTTTGAAATGCTTTCTGTCCTGCTTTTTCCTGTTTCACTTCTTACCAATTTGAGGAAACTTTTTCTTTCATTTAGCAATTAAATGAAAGGCTTGAAGTGCATTTAAGCAGCTTCCACATTGTCTTATTCCTGTTTGCATTAGAGCAGTGAGTGAATCTCAAGTTCAAGGACAATTGCTGCATAGCCTACATGTGTGCAGCTTTAAAAGCAATATAAGGGGTCATTTTCATTTGGTGAAGTTTGACTCCAGTTCTCCTATCAACAAAAATCCTTTAAAGTCACTAGGGTAGGCTCTTCTCTGAGTGCTTTGCTATATATATGGATTCATAATCCGTGATAAAGCTTTGTCATCAGTCTGTCTCATTATAAATGTTGCCTAAACTAAGAGGAACTTTTTTATTATAGCTCACTTCACTCTCTATTCAGGGAAGACCTTGACATGTGCCCTTTAATTGGCTTAAATATAGCTCATCTCCAAGTTAATAAACCTTTCCAGAAATGCCCTTCCCATAACATATATGGAAAATTTTACTTAAATGATAAGAGGACGCTTAGGGGAAAACAGTATCTAGCTGCCACTATTACGACATTTTTGGTAAAAGGTCGCTAGTATCTGCTAGTCTCATCCTTTCTTAACACATGAAGCTCATGATTTACTTATAAACACATTTCCCCAATGTTTTCAGATACTTTTCCTCAACATATAAATATAGTATTCTTCAGTGTCTCCCTTGGTGTGAATTTTTCCTATTGAGTCTCCTAAATTTTACACCCTTTTTATTGATCTGGCAGCTTTGAACACACTCAGCTTGTTTTGAGTGCTCCTTGTTTCTTCTAGTTTTTCTTTCTTTCCTGAAATTCTGTGTAGATGTTGAGTTATGAGATACCGAGTGGGTTGTAAAACTTAAAAGTGGCTTTGTTTTGTTCCATTTACCTCAGCTAACAGTTCTTAGGTGCCTATGCTGTGCCATGTTGAAGATGCCCAAGTGTATACGGTGGGTACATGCTTTTGAAGTTGAAGTCAGTGGTGGAGATATCTGGAAAGGTGTCATTTCTGTACTTCATGCCAAGTGTACTGATAGAAGTGTCCATGGAAAGTGCCATGGGAGCTCAGAGAAAGAGCATGTAAGTAGGTGGGCTGGCCAGCCATGGAAAGCTTGCTGGAAGAGCTCAACTTTAAGGGACAGTAGGGTTTAATTAGAAAGAGTGAGCATAAACCTCAGATGCAGAGTGGCACTCCAGCCAATGGGAACACTTTTACACGGTTATGTAAAATACCAAAATCATGTGGTCACTGCAGGATACAGTCAGGTCTGCTATAACGTGACATACGCATGGCTAAAAATCATTGTTGCAGAATTTTACAATGAAGAGCCACTTATGGGGTAAAGGGGATTGGAGCGACACATTCAAAAGCTGTATAATCATAAGGGATTTGATTTAGGTCATACCTGAATGTTCAAGCTGATTTTAGAAAAGGCGGAGGAAGCAGAGATCAAATTGCCTACATCTACTGGATCATCAAAAAAGCAAGAGAGTTCCAGCAAGATATCTACTTCTGTTTTATTGACTATACCAAAGCCTTTGTGTGGATCACAACAAACTATGGAAAATTCTGAAAGAGACAGGAATACCAGACCATCTGACCTGCCTCTTGAGAAATCTGTATGCAGGTCAGGAAGCAACAGTTAGAACTGGACATGGAACAACAGACTGGTTCCAAACAGGAAAAAGGGATACGTCAAGGCTGTATATTGTCACCCTGCTTATTTAACTTATATGTAGAAAGAGAAATGCTGGGCTGGATGAAGCACAAGCTGGAATCAAGATTGCTGGGAGAAATATCAATAACCTCAGATATGCAGATGACACCACCCTTATGGCAGAAAGCCTAGAACTAAGGAGCCTTTGATGAAAGTGAAAGAGGAGAGGGAAAAAGTTGGCTTAAAACTTAACATTCAGAAAATGAAGATCATAGCATCTGGTCCCATCACTTCATGGGAAATAGATGGGGAAACAGTGGAAACAGTGTCAGACTTTATTTTTCCGGGCTCCAAAATCACTGCAGATGGTGATCGCAGCCATGAATTTAAAAGATGCTTGCTCCTTGAAAGAAAAGTTATTACCAACCTAGACAGCATATTAAAAAGCCAAAGACATTACTTTGCCAACAAAGGTCCATCTAGTCAAAGCTATGGTTTTTCCAGTGGTCATGTATGGATGTGAGAGTTGGACTATAAAGAAAGCTGAGCGTGGAAGAATTGATGCTTTTGAGCTGTGGTGTTGGAGAAGACTCTTGAGAGTCCCTTGGACAGTAAGGAGATCCAACCAGTCCATCCTATAGGAAATCAATCCTGAATATTCATTGTAAGGACTGATGCTGAAGCTGAAACTCCAATACTTTGGCCACCTGATGTGAAGAACTGACTCATTGGAAAAGACCCTGATGCTGGGCAAGATTGAAGGCAGGAGGAGAAGGGGACGGCAGAGGATGAGAGGTTGGATGGCATCACCAACTCAGTGGGCGTGAGTTTGAATAAACTCCGGGAGTTGGAGATAGACAGGGACGCCTGGCGTGCTGCAGTCCATGGGGTCGCAAAGAGTCACACGCAACTGAGCCACTGAATTGAACTGAACTGATTCGAAACTTCCTAAGTGACTTTTGAGGAAAAAGATAGAAACCTAATAAACATGAAAGCACAGTTGTACATCAGTTAAGTGTTAGGAAATATAGAAATACCACATCAAATGTGGTACATTAGCTTGAAAAGAATCTGAGGTTTACCTGTAGAAGCGGCTGTCAGAAGGGCTGTAGCCTGTGAATTATTGCAAAATGGTGCCCGGAGGGTTATCTGAGATAGGAGTGAAAATTAACAGCAGCCTTGGTGGTGAGGCTCATAATACAGCAAAGGGGGCTGATAGATGCTCAAGTATGGGGCCTGCCTGGATCTTTGAATACCTACCTGGCTTGGATCAGCCAGCTGTGTTCTCTTTGTTCATCTGGTCTTCCCCAAAGATGACATCGCACCTAAACCAATGCAAGATCTGCTTTGCTTAAATTGGTTCCTGATACAGCGGGTCATGTTGGAACCCATTCTTGAGCTGCAGCAGAACTAGCTGGCTTGCGCCACTGGAGGGTGATGAGCCACATCTGGTGGGGGAGGGCAGGATAGTAGGGGCTGGGGCCCAGCCTGTGGCTTCCATTTTCATCTCCAGCATGTTTTAATCCTCTGGCATTAAGGAAGGTCATTAAGACTTCTTTAAACCTTTAGCAAGTCTGTCTGATCTTTCGTGACGTTCCTGGTTTTCTTGTCAGTTCTCCTCTCTTCAGTACGCCACCTCGAATCCCAGAGGAATTTCCCCTGTGGTCACGCCGTCTGTTTCTCACCTGGTTGGTCCTGAGTGGCCTGCTTCTTTGTCAGCAGCCCCAGCTTTTCCTTGGCCCTCCGTCCTCTCCTTTCAGGCCTTTTCTGCATTAGTGTGAAGGCCACTGGGACCTCAGGCCTCTGCTCCCAGCTTTCCCTTGAGTGCCCCCTTGCTGTAGATTGGTTTCTGTGTGGACTGGTCACTCTTACACCGAAGATGTTGCTGCAGGTATGTTTATATGTCTTGCTTTTTGAAAATTTACCCTCAGGTGCTCACTGTTTATTATCTTTGCTTAGCAATTAAAGTGGACCTGTGAAGGTTGTGGGGGGTGGTGCGGGATTAGGAGTTCTTTCAAATCATTTACCTATTTGGAATTTAGTAATCCCTCGCATCTCTCTCATTCAATTGTGATAAGTAGCTGCTAACATTTCCTGAATGTGTAGTATAATGTCAGGCATCCAGTCACATGGTTGACTTGGGTTATCTCATTTCTCCACAATGGCCATAGGGAGTAGGTACTATTACTGTCTTCATTTTACACGGAAGCCAACTGAGAGTGAGACAGTTAAGTGGCTCGTCCAAGGTCACCCAGGTACTTGTTCAAGATGACATGGTCTAATGCGCATAGGAATCTGGATAGTTTGATCCAGAGCCCACACTATTAATCATTGCTGCATAAGTGGAAAAGTTTCCTTCAGACACTGTCATAGACATCTTGAGCTTGCACTGGAAGAGGGCAAATGTCACCGTGAAGGACGATGATATTTGGATAGTTCCCCAATCAGATATACTAGGACTCTAAGTCTTTGCCCTTAGCTACATGAGTGTTATCTTCATCACATTGTATGTGTGGCATTCACTTAGAGTATTTCTGTGCTGTGTTAATAAACGTCAGCTAACTCTTTCATCCACACTTTTATTAGTCTTTTGTTCTCCTTAGCTAAACTTGCCTTGTGGTAGCCCAGATGGGGAGAAGAGGAATGTGATCCTTACCCTGTTTCAGGTTGTAGAATCCTTCCTACATACTGGGGTGAGAGAAGGGAGATGTTGTGCAATCTACCTGTGAGAAGTGTGCTCAAGTATGAAACCTGAAAAGTTCATGACTACAAATAAATCAACTTTTTGCTTCTGCTGTTGTCAAGCTTAGTCACTCAGTCATGTCCGACTCTTTGCAACCCCCATGGGCTGTAGCCCATCAGGCTTCTCTGCCCGTAGGAATTCTCCAGGCAAGAATACTGGAGTGGGTTGCCATGCCCTCCTCCAGGGGATCTTCCTCACCCAGAGATCGAGCCCTTGTCTCCTGCCTTGGCAGGCGGATTCTCTACCGACTAAGCCACCAGCAAAGGTGTGTCTGTAAGCAAAATACTGAAGATGAAAACTGAAAGCGAGGAAGCTCTAGCGCCATCTCGTGGAAAGACCGCCTCCGTCAGGTTCTGCCATTTCTGCGACCATGCTTCTTTCTGCTGGTGACACTTGGTGATCGGGGCACTTGGATGAGGGTGTTGTGACGTGTTTGCAGCCAAGCATTTCTAACCGATGTCTCACCTCTAACAGTTAGGGAAGGATAAAATTGGATGCCTGTGTCACAGGTAACACTGACAGTTTACAGTGCCCTTCCATACGTGTTATTTATTTATTGCATTTTTGTAAGGTAGGCAGGGAAGCTATTATTCTCATTTAATAGGAGAGGGAATGGGCATTCTGGGAGGGTTAATTTACTTGCCCAGGGTCACAACCAGTAAGTGATAAAGCTGTGCCTTGAAATAACAGCCTTTTGTGTCTTAATCCGGGGGATTTTCTTGCTCTCCCGTGTTCTTCATAATGTATGAGACGGTTTCATGTGCAGGCAGCAGCTGGTTCACCAGACAGCTGCTCCTGAAGCTTCATTTATTATTTTATAGTATTTTGATGCCTCTCGTCATCTTTGTGACTGGCAGTCTGGGATCTGAGAACTTCATATACGTAAGGAAGCCATAGGCCTAGTTTTTTCTAGAGCTGGATGGATAGAAAGTGACAAGTCCGCATGTATATGGGCTTCCCTGGCAGCTCAGGCGGTAAAGAATCTGCCTGCAGTGCAGAGGACCCAGGTTCAGTCCCTGAGTAGGGAAGATACCCTGGAACAGGGAATGGCTGCCCACTCCAGTATTCTTGCCTGAAGAATCCCATGGACAGAGGAGTCTGGTGAGCTACAGTCCTGGAGCCTGGTGAGTGGCATTTGTTGGACAGATTATATATACAAATTATGTATATGTATAATTATATACATATATAATATGTATATATTATATGTATTATATACATATTATAATATGTATAAATACACACATGTATATATTAATATATCATACATAATTATGTATTAATTATATGCATATATAATATGCATAAGTATATACACATACATAAATTATATATATTATATATTAAATATATGTTATGTAATATACAAATTATGTATATATATATGCACACATACACGTGTGTGTGTGTGTATATATATATATTGTGTGGAATTTGTCATCAAATGGTCTTTGATGGGGAGAAAGAGCTCTATTTGTATGGGAAGCAAAGTTTAATTTTGGGTTTTAAGGGAGGAGAGGCCTCCGTACATGATTGGGCTGTGCTTTGCCCTGGGCCTAGTTAAAGGGGGTCAGAGTTTCTTGAACAAATAGAAAGCTCCTGTTTCTGCTTTATCCTTGCAGACTTTATCATCAAAGACTCCGGCTAAGCCCCCGAGTTTCATCCTGGAGGTTTCTATCCCTGCTGTTCTGCTAGTTGAGATCAAGGCATCTGTCTGTCCTCTTCATTACAGTATTCTTAGCTCCTAGGAGACACTCAGATAATTGAGGGATAAATGAAGGAACGTTGTTCTTTGCCTCTTTCTTTTGGACCAGTACTCTCATTCATTAGGAAGTTGGTATGGTACAGTGGTTAAAGCTAGACTCTGGAGTCAGGAATACCTAGGTTTGATTCCTACATTTTTCTAATTATTACCTTATCTCTCAGAGCCTACGTTTTCCGAAATGTAAAATAAAGTTTATAATAGCCACACAATATTGTGTCTGTAAAGAATCCAGCATGTATTTGGCACACAGGGAGTTTTGCACTGATGCTAGTTGCTGTTTTCATCATGATCGTTATCTGGATTCATTTAAACTTCCATATGTTTCGTAGGATGAACTGAAAATCCCAAGGGTATAATGTCTACTTTTGTTTCATCTCTACATACAGACGCAGTGCTTAAGATTTTGGTATCTCTCCAACCGCAAACGCTCCATCTCACCGAATCACTTTGCGTATCTGGGTGCCAGCTAGACTCATGCTGATTCTTGGGTCAGCAGGATAGCAGCTAGACCCTTTCACAATTACTATCAACATTTGTGTTAAAGGTTTGTGGAAAACAGTGGCCTGCCTCTGGGCTATGCAGATCAGCATAAGCAAAGTGGAATCTTTCCTGGTGAGCCTTTTGTACCTGCTAAAAAGACCCTTGTTTAATTGTCTCTGCAATCGTTTTTCACGTTTTACAGGAGTTTAGACCAGGGTTTCTCAACCTCAGCACCAGTGGTGTTCTAGACTAGGGTGGATAATCCTTTTTTTTTTTTTTAATTAACAGAATTTTAAATTGATAACTGTATCGTTGATTTACAATATAGAGTTAGTTTCTGGTGTGTAGCAAAGTTATTCAGTTTATGCATATATATATATATATAAATTGTTTATTTTTGTTTTATATGTGTGTGTATATATGGTTTACCTGTTTTATGTATAGTAGTATGTATTTGTTAATCCTAAACTCCTAATTTAACCCTCCCCCTCCTGTTTCCTCTTTGGGGAACATAAGTTTTATTTCTATGTCTGTTTCTGTTTTATAAATAACTTCATTTGTATGTTAAGATTCTACATATAAGTGATATCACATGGAATTGTTTTTCTCTGTCTCACTTCTCTCACTCACCGTGATAGTGCCTAGGTCAGTCCGTGGGCTGGATGGCTGTTTGTTGTGGGGGCTGTCCTATGAATTGTAAGATGTCCAGCGTCGCCCCTGACCCTATCCGCTAGACGCCAGGGTGTTCTTTCCCTCCCAGTTGTGACAGCTAAACCTGTCTCCAGATGGGCCTGGTGTCTTCTGGGGGACAGGATCGCCGCTGGTTGAGAACCGCTGCTGCAGGCTTGTGAAGTGCTAGAAACACCTCCTTTAACTAATGACTGACTTTCCTCGTGCCTTGCTTTCTCGGTATCCTTCATTCTCTCAGCTCCCTCGTTTTCTCTCTGAAGATACCCATGTGCTTAGGTTGAGGGAGTAACTGAAGTGCCGTTTCACTTTCAAAAGCCTCCAATGATTATAAAAGTTTCAACGGCCAGAACAATCTGCAGAATGTAAAAGTGGTGTTCCTGTTCTCCTTTATTAAGGAAATTCGGCTTTTGAAGGAAGGATAGGGTTTGTCAGCATTCTGAGACAGTGAGATTTGTCGTGCTTCTGACTTTCTTTTATCTCCATGTGTTTCCTTTCCCAAACTTCAGACTTATTCCCTAAGTATGCTCTGTAATGCAAAACCTTTGACTGTCAGTCCTCACTTTGTAAGGAGTTCTGTAGGTGTTGGATCTCAGCTAATTATTAGAGGAGCCGGATGATCCATCTGATCTGTGTGAAATTAGAAATACAGTTGACCCTTGACCAGCATAGGTTCGAACTCTGTGGGTCCACTTATCTGCAGAGTTTTAAAAAATGCATACTGCAGTACTACATGCGATCAGTTGAATCCACAGATGCAGAACCTGGTTGTAAGATGACATGCATATGGATTTTCAGTGATCTGTACCCCTAACCCTTAGGTAGATCAGGGGTCAAGTATAGTTCGTAGGAGGCAGTATTTGCTCCTCTTAGCATTTGCATTTTGTTAGCAGTAAAGCTTTCTATTAATAACTTAAATAAATCTCATGGATTGTGCTGTTGATATGATGAAATGAAGCATTTTCAGCAGATGGGTGAGATACTTTTAGACAGAGGAGTCTGCCTTGCACTTATTAAGTCATGTCTCCCAGCCAGCTACTTCTTCTATATATTGACAACCAAAACCCATTTCAAGAATTTTAAAATAGAGGCTGTCTCTCTCTCTCTCTCTCTCTTTTTTTTTTTTTTCCATTTTGTAGCTTCTTGGAGTCTTCCCTTGTTGAGTGTAATCATTTCTTCTAACTAAACTAATTTTGTTGTTGTTGGTATTGATGGGACTTTCCCATATTTACGGTCTGCCAGCAGATAAGGACATTGAGCAGCAGGACAGCTGATTGGGCATCGGTTGATCCAAGCTGATGGAGGCTGGAAGTGAAGTTTCAAAATTGGGTGAGTTACCTGGGAGGCTTTGGAGAGCAGTGGTGGTGTAGATCTGGTTATGGGAAAGAGTTAATTTATTCTGAAGATTTAAATAACTTTAGAAGAGAAGAGCCAACTGGGGGAAAATGTTCTGGTGCAGAGATGAGGACCGTCTAAAGAGGAAGACTCGGGAGGATTAGAGAGGCTGCAGGAGAACTTTGGAAGCTTGCGCAGAAGAGCTCTGTGAGGATTTATGGATCTGTAAATGAGTCTGTAAAATGAGACGATTGGCTTGCTGTCCTCTGAGTCTAATACTCTTGTTATTACTAGATGACATTCTTGAGAAGCTGAGAAAGTGGCAATGCTTGCTCCTTATACCAAAACTGCAATACGAGGACCTTCTCTGTACTTCATTATAGGGAATGTCAGTAACAGGGAAATAACCACAGGCTGTGACGGTTGTTTAGGCAAAACCTTGGGCGTATTTCCTCTCTCCTTTTATGCTTGAGTGTATTCTGTGTTCACAGGCTTAGGACTTATAGGTGTCTGAGTTTGATTCAAAATAAATTTGCCACTTAACATATTTTCACGGGGAGGGGTAAATTAGGAGGTTGGGATTTATACGTATACCCACTACTATAATATAAATAACCAATAGGGACCTATTCTGTGTGTGTGTATAACCAAGTTGCTATGCTGTCCACCTGAAACTAACATGGCACTGTAAATAAACTATATTCTAATAAGAACAAACGAAAAAAAATAAGATGCTCTCATGGGACTAATTAGCTTTCATAGGTCTTGCTTTCTTTCTGGATATTGTGAAGCATCATAGAATAATTTAGTGGAATCACTTTCTTCTTTCATAATTTCCAAAATTTGTCTGGGATGATCTTTAAAAACATGTCAACAGAGCAAGTAGAAATGCAGTCAAAGCAATGGCTCTCAGTAGAACATGGCATTAAAAAAATAATTCTTCAACAAGCTGCGAGGGATTCTGCTATATGCTGGGGCTATTAAAGAGGAAATAGACAAACACAACAGCAACCGTTTCAAATTGTAGTTTGCCCTTCTCCGTTCACAGAAGCGCGGTGATTAGCACGGAGTCAGTGCACAATGCTAGGGGCCCATGGGCTTGGAGCGCAGATGGCCAGGGCCCTTTGCTCTGGACATCTCTAAACATCTGGGGTCAGCTGCAGAGGAAGTTTCTGAAGGCAGGGGGAGAAGTGGAGAAAGGTACCCCAGTGTGGGAGTGGCTGTGGTTCTCGTGGAGTCATTTTCTGTTGTTCTGGATGGATTCTTGGTACACCCTGCCCCATTTAAGTTTTTCAGAAAGATTGATTCTGGGTTCAGGTTTCAGCTAGAGGCCATACAGTTCTTGGGTCTTTTCCAGGCTATGGGAAAAGACCAAAAACCACGTTAAAATTCTGGCACAGGCTCTACTTTCATGGAGGGTCTTCCTACCTACAAGTGGGTCACCTGTGTGCTTTTGTGGGATCTTCAGGCTGAACCTCTGTCTGCTTCAAAGAAGTTCTGGGTTGCTAAATGGCCCAGATTTGAACGAGAGAAGCCTTGCACAGGAAGGTTAGAAGCGGTTGTTAATGACGGTTTAATGTAACCAGTTGTTATCCTTGTGGTAAAATGTCTAACGGGTAGAGCTTGAATTCTACCTCTGGCTTTCAGCTCCCTTTGTGACTGTCAAGTCATGTTTATTCGTTGGGACTCTGCTTCACATCTGTCATGTGAGGAAACTAGACTCCGTAATTTCTAAAATGGATCAAAGCAGAAATTGTCTCTAATTGTGTGTCTTCTTGCTATTTCTAGTGGATTTTTTTTTAAGAATAGGATTTATTCTGAATCAATTTATCCTAGTTAACAAAATTGTGCTTGTGAAACTCTTACTTCTGTGCATTAAAGAGGGAGCTGTTCTAGGGCGGGAGTAAGCACCCATGCTTCCTCTTCCAAATAAGATGCCCCATTTAGTCCCACTGCCAAGATCAAGATGGGTTCTTCGGTTGACCTGAAGCATCAGAGGAGAATAGCGATGATGAAGTGGGAGAGAGTGGATTGGTTGTTACTGCTGCTTTAGTGGACACAGGCATGGGGCCTCAGGCTTCTGGCTGCCAGTATCATTCTTGCCATATATCTAGAGAAAACTCATGGCTTCCGAGTTGGGAGATTCAGGGGGTAACGTACAATAGAGAGTATTTCTGTGTAGAAGGAGGAGGGTAGCAATGGGGGATGGTAGCCAGCTTTGGAAAACGCAGGACTAGTTTGAGATGAAAACATCATGATGTCCAGAAAAATGATTATGTATAAATGGTACATTTTGACTGAATTTGTCATCAGCCATAGTGTTTGATTTATACTGACCTCTTTTGTAGAAAAAATAAAATAAAATTAGGTACACATGGCTGTTAACATCAGAGAAGCAATCCAGATCTAAAGAAAGAGCTGGACGCTTTCCTTGCATTATCTCCAAAGCTGTCAGTGATGTGAAATGTGATTGTGAACTTCTGCTATTGTGGCAGTGTTATAAGTAGGAGGGGTCCCAGATGAAATGTGTGACTGGCACTTACGTCCTTGATTCTGATTTATAAAAACAAGAACAGAATCATGGAGGGAGTGTAAGATTTACCCCACCTAATCTGTCATCCAATTTCATAACTTCTTTCAGTACAGTTTTTCCCCCGTTCCCTCTTACTAGAAAAATAAATGCAATGCTATCATTTTTAGAAAGAAAATTCCAGTGTTTATTGTATTTAGAGGGAATCATGAATGATTTATTTATATTAAGTATGAGAGTTTCCAGAACAGTGATTAAAAATGCTTACAAATTCTAGATTAGAAGTGTGGGAATTTCCTTTTGGGATAATAACCCTTTAGAAAGTTACAATTATAATATAACTCACAGGAACCAATTAAAATCAGGCCATTTGCCTTTATTCTCTTCAGAGCAGTGTATACCTGTTGCGATTTTTAATTCTAAAAAATTTTTAACTTGCCATCAAAATTTTGAATATCTATTGATATTTGGAAATCATAGTTCTCAATGATTTAATGGGTCTCAATGATTTAATGGGTCTCAATGATTGGACCCATTCCTGAGACACACATCCTGTATCCTCTGATTAAATTCAGTTTTACTTCTACTAAGTTGGAAATAGGGAATGTTTAAATCGCATATAGTAATCACGAGTAATTCTTCTCCAGTATTCTTTGTTGGAAACATCTGGAACATGACTAATGGTTTGGGAAATATGACCTATGAGTAAGAGTGAACAGGAATTGGAAATTATTTCATATGCAGATAAATATATGGTGATTTAAATACAAGTTGCAAGTTCATGAGGAGTCGGAAGAAGGACAGTAAATGTCATCCATTCTTCTCAAAACTAAAGAAAATCCTATAAAACAGCAGGAGAAATTTGTGTCAGGAAAGAACTTGAAGACTTGTAGGCATGGCCCAGGGAGATAGCAGATTCTATAATATGTTAGAGAAAGGACAAATAGTTAACTGTCTATGAAGTTCGAGGATTTCGGAGCCCTGGACACAATTATTTCTGGAGTCTGTTGTGATTTTGTTTCACTTATCAGTGGAGTGGTAAATATGAACTCATATTCTTAAAGTTCATAACATTTGTATCTGTTTTTCTGCAGAAGTGTGATTTGATCGGACTCTTCTGGAAGCAAACTGATGTCCGTGGAATTGGTTGTTTCAGGAAACAAAGCCCAGGAGTTAGAGACTCTGCTGGATTCTCTCTGAGTGGATTAGAGGTGCTCTGGTAAGAGACAAACCACGATAAGCTGTGTTTACCTGGAGGAGTCTCTAATGTTCTGAGACATGAAAGAGTGTGACTAGAGATCCATAATTTCTTGAAGAGGAGTTGTGGGCAAAGTGAATATATTGGTTTAAAAATCACCATTGGAAAATAGGCATTTTTTTTGTCGCCAGACTTCCAGTGCTGAAACTATGGCCCAAATGAGGGGCTTCAGTTAAAATGTAGTGAGAGCAATCTGTTAGATCAGATTTTCATATATTTTTGAGAAAGTGCTAAATATGTTGAGGGCATTTCTCGACTCATTGGCATTCCCTTTTCTTTGTTTCTTTACCTCTTAGAATGATATTTTATGAAGCATTCTTTTAGTCCACAAGCACCTCTTTTCTTCCTCTGTGCTTTTTCCTGGGATTGAAATAAAATAAAAAATGTAGGGCTACACATTGCTGTCAAGCCCATAATGAAATCTAGCTTTATTTATGTGTGCTTAGAGGGTTTAGGGCAGTCTAAGCTGCTAACTGTGGTGTTAAACATTGTTTGACACTCCCCTCCCTTAAATCCTTTGAAAGGAGCTGATTTTTTCTGTTCGTGGAAAGAGCCCTTAGAGGATTGTGAGGGAGGCATATGATTTGCTCATACATGGCATTATCGTATTACAATATAACCTGTGCAGCTGTTAGAAGCAGCAGCAGACTTAACAATACTGAGCTGTTTCCTATACGGTGATGTCCGATGTCCAAGTGCTCTATAGCTTAGAAACTTACAGGAAAACCTTGAGTAATTTAATATTTTCCTGAATATAGATGATTATTGGGATGCTTTTTTTAAAAATAGGATTTCATGACCTAAAATATCTGAGCTGACTTTTTCCATGAAGAGCTGCCTAGGTATTGCATAATCATGGCCTTCTGTTTGTATCAGGATATTCTTTTTTTTTTTTTTTTGTATCAGGATATTCTTGATGATTTTGTGAGAAGGGACAGGGTACCTCATATTTATCAAGAGGAATATGCATACTGGAAGAACAAGTGATAACTAGCAATTAGGAATGTTACGGTCCAGGAAAGTAAGGGGGATGAAGAGAAATGTGTTGTTCAAATTAGCAAGACCCGCAGCCTAGGCGTGACCTGGGAGCTTGTTAGAAACGCGGAATCTGAGTTACTGCCCTGGACCAGCTGATTCCAGATCTACGTTTTCCACAAGCCTCTGAGGTGGTTTGTATTAGCTGTAAACTGACTGGTATGTTCTCAAAATACATGTGTTGAAACCTAACCCTCAATGTGATGGTATTTGGAGGTGGAGTCTCTGAGAGGTGATTGGATCATGGGGAGAGAGCCTTCATGATTAGGATTAGTGCCCTTTATAAAAGAGACCCCAGAGAGCTCCCTGCCCCTTCTGCCAGGTAAGAACACACCTGGAAGACTGCCTTCTAGGAAGCAGGTTCTCGCCAGATGCTGAACCTGCAGCTTTCTGGATGCTGGACTCCCCAGCCTTCAGAACTGCGAGCAATACATTTCTGTTGTTTATATGCCTTCCAGCCTATGGTATTTGTTTTAGCAGCCTGAACTAAATAGTGTGCATATTCAAGTCGGAGGAAGACTTGATCTACAGAGTCCCCAAAATGGAATGGGCCAGAAATTGAAATGTAATTTAGAATACACAGAGTTGAAGGAGCTGGAGCCTGGGAAGCTCAAGTAAATCAAGGGAATCAGGATCAAAGGGAAATATATGAGTTTGTGTTTGCTTTTTAGTGATGGGGAGGGTAGGAGTCAGGGAAAAGATGGTTGGTATCTTGAGTGTTTGCCACAGTTAAAACCACAGTTGTTGCTTGGTATTTGGCTTTATGGAGTGTGCATGGGATGAATTTGTTTACAGTTGAAGACAGAACACGCATTGGATAACTACAGAATTTTGCAGCTATTAAACATTGGAACAGATCAGAAACTTGGGTATCTGGTGAGAGTGGAAGACCCGCACTGAGTCAAGTCTGGGGAAATGAATGTTGTTGACTGAAGGTGGTTCAGCCTTGTGGAAGTGGAAAACCAATCAAATCTTGCCCTCTGGAGAAAAGACATTTTATTGGTGGGATGTTTGCTGAGTCTGGCTTAGCTGCGTCTGTCTTCCAGGTCATATGACTAACTATTGCATACATGGATTTTCTCCAGATGCTGGTGAAGTGGGGTTTTATGGGCAGGCCCAACGTTTAGTAAAAAAAAAAAAAGAAAGAAAAAAGGCATGAGGTTTTGCAAAATTGAGATAAAAGAAGCATTAAGACATACATTGTCTACTGGAAATAAGAAGTCACCCATCTCATAATTGGGGAAATGTCAATACTTAATTTAAAATTTTAATTAATTAAAATTTTAATGTTTTCATTATTTTACTTTTAGAAATGCACACATGGTAATATAAAAAGTTAAAAGAGTAAAAATTTAAATCAATTCATATTATACTATACTTCCCTGGTGGCTCAGTGGTATAGAATTCACCTGCCAATTCAGGAGACATGGGTTTGCTCCCTGGTTCAGGAAGATCCTCTGGAAAAGGGAATGATAACCCACTCCAGTATTCTTGCCTGAGAAATCCCATGGACAGAGGAGCCTGGAGGGCTACAGTCCATGGCGTCGCAAAAGAGTGGGACACGACTTAGTGCCTAAACAACAATTATACTATACTGCAGTACTATTTTTAGGTTGTATCTCTTTATTATATACACTCCCGCCTAATTTCATTTCTTCTTCCTTTCCTTGGTTACCATATTATGGCTTGGTATGTAACTTTACACTTCTTATGAGAAGAAAAGAATCTTACTGTGATAGCATTTGGAATTTTCAGAAGAGAACAAAGCATATTTTAGTAACAACAAGTTTTCTGAATAAAAGTTGTGTAGGGCTTTTAAAGCTTGTAATAAAGACCCAGACAAGATCTTTCTTTGAACTACTAGCACTGTAGGGAGGAAATGAGGGAGATGAGTTGCAATATATTTGCAGTATGTTTTGATCTGTGCCAATTATGTAGTTGAGATCAGAGGTATATATAAAGTATATTTTTAGTGGTTGTACAGCACTTAAGCTGTGGAGGTCCTTGTCCTGCACTTCTGTGGTTTAGCTTGGCAGATGTGAGATGAGACATAAGCCACAAAGTGCTACGGGTCTTAAGACGTAATGAAGTCATGCATTCATTACGGTAAAGGGTAGGGAGAGGAAAACCAATGGTTTTCAATAGCCAAACTCTGCACATTGAGATGCTTCAGATACGTTTCACTCTTTCTGTATTTATAGCCTATTTAAACTCAGTAAAGAGTGCCTTAATTTCTCCACCTATAAATTTAGAGGATGGACGTGACTTGTCTTTGTTCATGTTTGTGGGGCTACTCAGTGCTGTGTGGAGCCCTTCAGAACAGTGACCTGGACCTTCTTGGTGCAGTGAGTGTTATGTGGCCCGTTTTTGTTGTTGTTCATAAGTATTAATATTTTGTTGGGTACCCATGGTAGAAGTTCTTGACATTGTAGCTAGGGGGAAACTAACTATTGAGGTCCTTCCCTTGCCTAGAGTGGTGCGTCTGGGTGAGAGGTGAACATGGTGGAGTGAGGAGATGGTGTGGGTGGACTCCAGCCAGATACAGGAGGATGACACACCATTTATGATCAGGTGGCTGATGGCTCACCTCCCTGGCCCTCATGGTCTCGATGCCACAGGTGCAGTATGACTAGAGGAGCTCCTGGACTGTGAGTAACTAGGTTGGTTAGGAAGCCTTTGGTCTAAGTTAATACTTCAGTTGGAAATTCCCACCAGAATCATGCCTGGTAAAGGATGCTTTATCCAAATAAATCAATGTTGTTTGGGGTCCAATTATCTGTAAATGATAGAGTGAGAATATATGCTGAAATGTAAAGACGAGTGAAATCATCTTTTTGTTGCTTCTGCTGTGTTTTCTATTCAGAATTAGGACTATGCCTTCTTTCTGTATTAGAAAAGTTGTTAGCATGAATCCCTTGCAGAAAAATGACTACTTTTAGCCATTTTTTAAATAATGCAAACGTATATTTGTCTTTTTTTAGAGTTGGTTTGTTGGTATAGGAAAGTCCATTCATTTGAAATGTTTCCCCTTTGCTTGTTTTTTGTTATTTTAGCCTCATTTTACTCAGTAATCTGTGCTCTGCATTTATGTAAGTCCCTTCTGATTTGGGGTGATGCTTTCCTAGGCTTAAATCCATTTCACCTGTAGGTGTTTATGAAGCATGCAGAAAGGGGGACTAAACACTATCCTCAGAGTAATCCTGAGAGTTTTCTGTTGCTTCTTTCTTTTTAAAAGACGCTAAAGCATTTTCTGAATTGTTTCCACTAAGATTGATTTTGTTTCCGAATGGTCATAGATAATTGAAAAGGAACCCAATAATTATTTAAACAGGG
This sequence comes from Capra hircus, assembly GCF_001704415.2. Taxonomy (NCBI): domain Eukaryota; kingdom Metazoa; phylum Chordata; class Mammalia; order Artiodactyla; family Bovidae; genus Capra; species Capra hircus. The sequence goes on from NC_030812.1 coordinate 6,646,362, forward strand.
GTTGGTTGTTAAAATTCACCTGGAGATGTTTTTTCTTGGAGAAAAAGAATGTCAGCTTACAGTTTACTGTTCAAGTAACTATCATTCTACTGCACATCCAGCACAGATGTGTATATTGTGTGTTAAAATTTACAGACTGAATCTGAATGAGTGCATAGTATTTGTGCCATTGTTTTCTATTAGTGCCTTGATCTTTTTTTTTATATTCACATCAAGTCCCTGTTTGCAAATCAGTTAGTTAAATGTGTACTTGTGTTTTTAGAGGCAGAAGATTTTTCAAGGGGAAGAGGCAGCCTTTTGTCTTTCGTAAGTGGACTCATGGAGTGCATTTCAGAAATGGATTTTCTGCGGCAAGACTTGATCCCACATGTTGTTGGAACTTTTATTAGTCAGGCCTTACCAAATTTCCATTTAGCACATTTCCCCTCCATTTAGACACCAGGACATGAAGAGAATTTCGAATAGCCTAGCAAATGTACACATAGCTATTCATGGAATTAAACTGCTTCCTTTTACATTTATAATTTTGACATTGAAGATTATGTCATAAAGGGTGATCATCATTCGTGAGACAGCGTGGAGCAATAGATAAGAAGGTGCTGGCATGAAGAGTAACAATTTTAATGGGAATTAATTTTATTTGTTTTGGAGGAATAGTATTTAAGGTCTCATTTGTAAAAACTGCCTTGACACTAGCTCTTAATTAAATTTCCGTCTAAAGGCCCTCTAGGTAATAAGCAATGAGCAAGCCAGAGTGGAGGAAACTTCCCTGTGTGTCAGCACAAAGATCTTGTGCCTGGGTGTGTGCTGGATTTGTGGGTGGAGCTGAGGAGCATGTGGGTGTGTGCCTGTGTGCCTGTGTGTGTGTCTGTGTGTTTGCATGTCTGCATGTGTGTGTGTGTGTGTGTGTCTATGTGCGTGTGTGTCTGTGTGCGTGTGTGTCTGTGTGCGTGTGTCTGTCTGTGTATGTGTATGTGTCTGTGTGTGTGTCTATGTGTGTGTCTGTGTGTCTGTGTGTGTCTGTGTGTGTGTGTGTCTGTGTGTCTGTGTGTGTGTCCGTGTGTGTGCCTGTGTGTCTGTGTGTGCCTGAGTGTGTCTGTGTGTGTGTGTCTGTGTGTGTGTGTTTGCCTGTGTGTGTGGGTGTCTGTCTGCGTGTGTATGTGTCTGTGTGTGTGTGTGTCTATGTGTGTTTGCCTGTGTGTGTGTCTCTGTGTGTGTCTCTGTGTCTGTGTGTGCGTGCGTGTGTGCGTGCATGTGTGTGTCTGTGTGTGTGTCTGTGTGTGTGTGTCTGTGTGTGTGTCTGTGTGTGTGTGTCTGTGTGTGTGTCTGTGTCCGTGTGTGTCTGTGTGTGTGTCCGTGTGTGTGTGTGTGTGCCTGTGTGTGTCTGTGTGTGTCTGTGTGTGTCTGTGTGTGTGTCTGTGTGAGTGGGTCTGTGTGTCTGTGTGTGTGTGTCTGTGTGTGTGTTGCGGCTGAGGGTAGGATCTTTGCTCCTGAAGATGCTGTGTAACTGTCTTTTGTTTTTCATGTACTTTTCTCTCCCTTTGTCTGCAGTCAGCTGGGTTCTCCTCTGCACCAGTGCCCTGTGTGACAGCCCCTGGCAGTAATGAGGCTGTGCGCTCCACTGTAATTGAACCCTGTCAGGGCTGCCCATTAAGGCCGCAGTGTGTATGCCAGCTCATTAATCTGAAGCCTCTTTCTTCTCCTCCGTCATCTCCCTTTTTTATCCTGGCACTGTTTCAAGTCCTGATCCCCTCATTGTGCATGTGGAGATTCAGGAATGGAGAGTAATTGGTGGTGTTGCATCCGTCTTGAGGAGTAACCCTTTTAATAAAAGACATGTTCACATCTGCAAACTAAGATCATTGTGTCATGATTACATATTGTTTGGGTTTCTTGGATAGTCTATTTGCAGTCAGAATTTTTCATCTGGGTTTAGATCTAGCATATCAAACTTGCACAGTTCCATGAGCTAAAGATAGGTCTTTATGATTCAAACACACACATATGTGTATATGTGTATTTCTATATATTTTTCTTATATAACTGATTATATATTATGAAATCCCAGTTGACTCTAAAACTGCAACTATTTGTTAATTTTCTCCCATGTGCTGGTGTATAAATAATGGGCTTATTATTATACTCTTTTAGACAAAATTTCAGAGAAAAATCTTCCCTTTTTCTTCAGATATTGTTAAGTGTTAGGATATTAACATCAAAATAATAGCTAATACTAGCAGGCTTTCATCTTCTTTACTGTTTCTCATACAATGCATTTAGATTTCATAATTGTTTTCATTTTTTGTGCTTTGTACACATGATCCTTTTGCATGTTCAAATTCTGTGATAGTACAGCAGAAATGACTTAATTATCACTTATATGGCAAAATGTTTCTAACATTATTATGTGAAACTCTGCTTAGGACTCTTCTTTCATCCCATCATGCTAAGTACACCCTCCCCCCCTTTTTTACACTTGAAAAATGTAATTAAATTCCTTTTTGAATCATTTTGAATCTACAATCTAATTGAGGCTTATCTTTTAATGTGCTTTCTAAGTAGAAATTAAAGAAAATATACTTTGGGCCTTAGTGTAGAGAAGGCAGTTCAACTCAAGGTATCACCTAATTGAAAAGCAGAAATGAGAAAGTGGTCTGGCCTGTAGATCCTGGATGAGGAGATGGGTGTGGGAAATAAATTGGAGGTACTGACAAAAATGGTTTAAACATTCAGGTGAGTCTCCAGAAATGAAAAGCTCTAAATGAGTCAAATTTGTCAACATTACCACTTGCTTCTATTGTAGACAACTTTGAAGTTTATCATAATGAGATTAGGGAATGCTGTTAAAAAAAAACAAATAAATGGAAATGCTTGATACTTGGTAATTTATTATCTATTAAGATATTTTTTAGGCAAACTTGGGCCTAAGTATCCTAGGATGCACTTTCTATAAAAGTTAAAAAAAAGGGGGGGGGGATGAAAAAATAAAGTTAGCAGGAAAAAAGTAAATTGTGACTTCTTGAGGGTGAGCTTGTGTTTTCATCACTGTTACTGTATTTGCTATTTAGTTCAGTGTCTGAACACACAGTGAGTTTTCACTCAAGATTTAGTCAAAGAATGAAAGTTGTGTTTAGACAGAGATTATTTGCCTCTTTTTGTCTATATTTTCCCTAATTCCCAGAATGGTGCCTGGCATAGAGGATGGTGCTCAATAAATAGTTATTGAATTCATTAATTAATTCATTTTATAATGGGGAGAAAAAGATTGCTGTTGAAACAGGTATTTTCAGTCTAGCATCTAGGTTGATGATGGAAAGCGAAGAGGAGTGTGTAGCAGAATAGCGAAAGAAAATAATCCTTTTATTATTTAGAAGAAGTGAAGTGAAGTCACAGTCATGTCCGACTCTTTGTGACCCCCATGGACTGTAACCTGCCAGGCTCCTCCATCCATTGGATTTTCCCAGGCAAGAATACTGGAATGGGTTGCCATTTCCTTCTCCAGAGGATCTTCCCAACCCAGGGATTGAACCAGGGTCTCCTATGTTACAGGCAGACTCCTTAACATCTGAGCCCCCAGGGACCTGGAAGAATAGTATGCAATTATGAAACAGTCTCTAAAGTAAGCCTTGAAACTTTTCTCAACCAGTCATCTTTGTAACTGTTCCTATCCCTGTAATCAGATGTCTAAAGTATTAGTTTTAATTTTTACCTTTTTTGATAATGTTTTTCTGTTTCACTAATTGTCAGTTAAAACATATACTATATAAATTCAAAATTTAATCTCTGTTAAAGGTCATGTAACCTATATTTTGATTTCTGTTTTTTTAGAAAAGAAAGTTCAGAGAAGGCTCTTTAAGGTTTATTCAGTTGTTTTGAGCTAAGTGAAATTGGCATGCTTTAGATCAGACCTACCAATTTATATCTAATTTCTGGATTATGAGGTCAGAAGATATTTGAGCTTTTGAGGGTTTGTTTTTGTGTGTGTGTGTGTAAGGGAGTGGAGGTGAAGGAAAATTTGAACACGGAATGTGGAATAGTGAGTGCTGTCATGTATTTCTAAATAAATCAACCAAGAAGCCAGAGTGCCTGAAGCCACGTTTTATCCTAAAAAGAAAACGTTAAGGTGGGTGTGGCAGTCATGTGGGGCCCCTTCTAATTTCAGTGCTCGCATTGATTTTGATGTCATGAGCAGCTTCACCCTTGATTATAACCACAGGACTGGGAATTTTCACGAAGATGGAGACATGATTCCTTTTTTTTTTTTTTAATAACAGCCCAATTATAGTGAAAGGAAAATAAACATATGTTACAGGTCTTGAAAAATACTGGAAGAATTTGACATCATGGAAGTTTTATACACTGTTTAAATGAAAGCTAAGTATTAATTAATCTGTGGTATTGTGAATATTTATGTGAATGAAGACATTAGCAGATTATTTTCCTGATATTTTTTTCCCCTGATCTTCATTTTCCTCCTCATTTTTTCCCCAACTTTTGGAATTGGCCACTATTGTGCCTCTTACAGATGTCTCATTATACAAGAGTCCTCACAAAATTGGGTGTGTGACAGAATGAGCCTCTGGCAGCCATAGACAGCGTGGCAGAGGGGTGGGTATATTCTGTCTTGTGTAGGAGGTATGGCTCGTGCAGAGAAGACGATCAGGCTTAAAAAACTTGTGCAGAAAAGACGATCAGGCTTAAAAAACGAAAACAAAAAACTTACCTATTCCCTGGTGGCTCAGATGCTAAAGAGCCTGCCTGCAATGTGGGAGACCTAGGTTTGATCCCTGGGTTGGGAAGACCCCTTGGAGAAGGAAATGGCAACACCACTCCAGTGTTCTTGCATGGAAAATCCCATGGATGGAGGAGCCTGGCGAGCTATAGTCCATGGGGTTGCAAAGAGTCGGTCATGACTGAGTGACTTCACTTCCATCCCCCACCCCCGCTTTTCTCTGACTTTCATTGAGGTTCAAGCAAACTAATACCTCCAAAGTTTCGTTGAATCCCAGTTCCTAAATTCATCACCTTCCTCTTAGACCCTGCCTTTAGACCTTGGTGGCCTTCAAATGAGCTAATGGTTGTATTTTCAGTAAGGGTAAAGACCTAGTCCGGTCTGGTAGAGAGATCTTATAAGTCAGCTTGTCATGGGTCACCAGTAACTTCGGCTGGGGTTGCTGGGTATGTGGGATGGTTGTGTGTGTGTCGGTGGGGTCGGGTGGGCAGCTAATGCTGACTCTTCTGTAAGCTGACTGATGTTAGGTGCTTGGAGACCAATAAGCAAGACTTGCAAATAGATGGGACTCTGCATGTCATGCACCAAAGAACTGTCGTGTCCATCGACATGAATCAGTCGATGCTTGTTGGGTCACTTCATGCCTTACATTCTTGATGATCTTTTTACTGAACTTTCTTGTGGCTTGGAACCTTTTGTTTACTGTGGTAGAATTAAATGATAGGATATGACTATTTTTTTGATTTTCCCGTGTTCTTGTTGATAATGTTTTTCTTAGATTTATCCTCTTGTGTTCTTTGCTAAGAGCTTTACCCATGTCTAGTTACTTGGACCCCTTTGGTCTCAGAAAATATGGAACTTTTTGCCTTCTCCCAAACACCTCTGCTTTACTCCTTGAGATGTACTTAGAACTTGACTTCCTTTGAGTGAGATAAATGAGTAATTTTTCACTCATTTATTGTCTTAATACTCTCATTGGCACAGAATTACAAAACTTAGATTTTACCTGATAAAACTCATCCTTTGATTCTCTTCCTTCTTTCACACTGTGTTATTTCTTCTGCATTCAGCGCTGAGATTTTTGGCCTCTTGTGTACCTAGGACAAGTCATGGCTTTATAGTATTGTTCTGTGGTTGGTTTCCTGAAGGAGAGGTTAGATTTTAAAAGTCTCTTGATGTGTGCCATTTGTGGATGGTGAGATAGGTAGGATAAGTGGAGTTCTTGAGTCATAGCTTCGGACTCTTAGTTAAAATTCTGAAGATGAGTCTTCTGTTCTGCTTGTTGTGCTGTGAGAAGTTAGTCTTTCTGAAGGATAGTTTGGAAGTGCACAAAGGTGTTACAATGTACATGTCCTTTCAGGAGTATTTCCTAAGGAAACTGTTAGGGAGTGCACAGAGAGTTGACCAAACAGCACCTCTTTTCAGACAAAGAGGAGAATAATAACAGCTGCTGCTGCTAAGTCGCTTCAGTCGTGTCCGACTCTCTGTGCGACCCCATAGACCGCAGCCCACCAGGTTCCCCCATCCCTGGGATTCTCCAGGCAAGAGTACTGGAGTGGGGTGCCATTTCCTTCTCCAGAATAATAACAGAGGAGGAATAATTTAGATCTTCAGTAGTAGAGGCATTTCTTAAATTCCATTTATTCCTAAAATGACTGTGTATGTGGCCTTTCATAATGAAGCTGAATGTTATACCAATGACACTAGTGAGGATTAGCATGGAGTATGATTCCTTGTTTGTTGAAAAAATAAGTGTCTTGAAGTGTATTTACTAGGGTACAAATGGATGTTAAATGTAAACTGTGAGGATTATGTTTTGCTTTTGTTTCCAAATTTTTCCTGATCTTTCTACAAATGCATACTAGGTTGGTAATTAACACGTGTTTCCTTTAAGAGCCCTGCAAGTTTATTGAAACGTATTTGTTGAATGCTTAGTGAAATAGCATGTCATGAAATAATAGCCAGTATTCCTCTAGACATCATGTAATCAAAGTGAACTTGATTCAACTATCAGCAGTCATTCCCTAATGAACAAATGAAAAGTCTGTTACTTTTTTTCGAAAAATGAGCATGAATATTTTACAGAGTTGCGCTTTTCATCACCAAGGATATTCTCGCTGACAGTGGTGGTTAAAGAAAACTTTTTGAGGACCACTTTTCATAATCAATATTTTTGTAGACTTCAGCCTCATTCCGTTTGTTCTGAATTTCCTTTAGGTGTGAAGGTGAAGTTTGTCAAGAGATTGTACATACAGGTTATCTCCTCTAACTTAGGAGCAGTTTATACTTAAGAGTCACTAATCGCTTACAAAGTAAAAAAGTGTATTTTTGTAAAAAGAGAACTCAGCCTAATTAGTAACTTTGAATACCGAGTGGAGCAGTGATATTTCACTATGGATTTCATTAGCGGTGAGAGGGAGAGACTCTACAATCACAAATCTGTTATCTAAATTAAATTCCAAATTAGCCTTTTAGGAAAATCGTTAACAGGAATGCTGTACAACCCTAAAATACTGTGGTATTGTGTCACTGTGGTTTTTTTTTAATTTAAATTATGTTTTGTAGTAATGTATTTAACTGCCAAAACAACCATGACCAAGAAAACATAAATAACTTTTTGCAAATTAAAATGGCTTAAACTGTCTAGGATGGTGGTAATGAAGATACCACAGGTTAATTTTAATTAGTACTTAATCAGTACTTTTTTCAAATGGCTGCAAAAGCAAGATACCTCAGTTAGATTGTTGAAGAGAATGACTTCATACACTGATATTCCACACAGCAGTATTTCTTGAGATGTGGTAATTATGGTGATAGTATAGAGTGAGGGGTTTTGATAACAAAAATAGTTGGGTAACATTATATGCTGTGTTCTCTTGGAGATACAAAAGAACACAAACACGTTAAAGGTTAGGAGAAATCGGGCGACAAAGAGGCCAGCTTAGCTTTGTTTAATCTAAAGTTTAAAAAAAATAAAAAAAAATTATGTAGTTGATTTACAGTGTTGTATTAATTTGAGGTGTGTGTGTTAGTTCACGGTCCTGTCCGACTCTTTGTGACCACATGGATTGTAGTCTGCCGGGCTCCTCTGTCCGTGGAATTCTCCAGGCAAGAATACTGAAGTGGGGCCATTTCCTTCTTCAGGGGATATTCCCTACCCAGGGATCAAACCCAGGTCTTTCTCATTATGGGCAGAGTCTTCACTGTTTGAGCCACCAGAGAAGCCTGATTTCAGGTGCACAGCAAAATAATTCAGTTATACATATATAGCCCAAATCGTCACCTTGCTTGTTTACGTTCTGTGTAGAGTATGTCACGCAAAATGCCGGGCTGGATGAAGCGCAAGATTTCCAGGAGAATTATCAATAGCTTCAGATATGTAAATGACACCACCCTTATGGCAGAAAGTGAAGAGGAACTAAAGAGCCTTTTGAGGAAAGTGAAAGAGAGTTAAAAAGCTGGCTTAAAAAAAGCCAGAGAATATTCAGTATTCCAAAAACGAACATCACAGCATCCAGTTCCATCACTTCATGGCAAGTAGATGGAGAAACAATGGAAACAGAGGATTTATTTTCCTGGGCTCCAAAATCACTGTAGATGGTGACTGCAGCTATGAAATTAAAAGACACTTGCTCCTTGGAAGAAAAGCTATGACCAACCTAGACCGCATATTAAAAAGTAGAGACATTACTTTGCTGACAAAGGTCCATCTAGTCAAAGCTATGGTTTTTCCAGTAGTCATGTATGGATGTGAGTGTTGGACTATAAAGAAAGCTGAGTGCTGAAGAACTGATGCTTTTGAACTGTGGTGTTGGAGAAGACTCTTGAGAGTCCCTTGGACTGCAAAGAGATCAAACTAGTCAATCCTGAAAGAAATCAGTCCTGAACATTCATTGGAAGGACTGATGCAGAAGCTGAAACTCCAATTCTTTGGCCACCTGATGGGAAGAACTGACTCACTGGAAAAGACCCTGATGCTGGGAAAGATTGAAGGCAGGAGGGGAAGGGGATGACAGAGGATGAGATGGTTGGATGGCATCACCGGTGCAATGGACATGAGTTTGAGTAAGCTCCGGGAGTTGGTGATGGACAGGGAGGCCTGGTGTGCTGCAGCCCATGGCCTGCAGGACCCCCCTTGGCCTGGATGGTCTAAGCTCTAGAGCAGTGTTTCTGAAACTACTGTAGTAACAATCTTGACAATTTCTTCTGTCATAATAGGTTGCTTGTGGTGATGAGCACACAGCTGGTATGTAGCTCATGAGTCCACCCACATTCCAGCTGACCTGTATCCAGTTCAGTATGATGAGTCCAGTGACCGTGTAGTTGGATTTTTGCAACAACAGTAATAGTTTCTCAAAGCTCATTCTCAGTTTTCCCTTTCTGTTACTGCCTCGTTTAGGCTGATAGATACTTGGAGAACAGCACTGCTCTATATGGCACGCTTGGGCAGCATATGTACAGAGCCTTGATTCCCAGTTCCACTGGGATCAGATTACCTGGGAGTCTGTTAGAAAGCAGCATGTTAGTCCTCACCCCAGACCAGATGAATCATGAAGCTACATTTTGTCAGGATCCCAGCTGAGTCTGATGCACATTGAAAATCGGGAAACAAGAATCTAGAACCATGCTGTCCAATAGAAATAGAATGCAAGCCACACGTGTAACTTAAGATTTTTTGATACACTCATAAAAAGTAAGGTGAAATTAACTTTAATAGATCTTATTTAACTCGTATATCCCAAGCAATGATCATTTCCATATATCTCTATGAAGTGTTTGTAAGATATTCTATATTTTTCTTGTGTTTTTGAAATTCAGTGTGTATTTATATTTACAGCACCTCTCAGTTCATACTGGTCACATTGCAACTGTTCAGTGGCTACTCGTGGCCAGTAGCTATCATATTGGGCAGTGCAGAATGGGCACGCAGTAGGTGTTTTGCAAATATTTATGAAATAGAAGTATTATAGTTGGGGGGAAACGTTTATTGAAGGTCGGATATGTATCAGCTGCATTGCCAGCTCATAACTTGAAGGGTAGGTAGTTTTCTTGAAACAGCACTTAGAACTAGGTCTGACTCCTTGGTCTACCATGCTCTTTTTAACTCCTGACTTTTTTTTTTTTTTAAATTTCTGGTGATTCTCTTTAAGTGCTTTAAGTAGAATTTTTAAAAATTTAACTCTTAAAGAGCTTACTTTCTCAGTTTGCATATGTTTATTTTCAGATTGCTCTGGAAAAAAAAATTAACTGTAAATAGATAAATAATCAAGATTGAGTTTTTATGGTTTCTTTGTTTCTCTGATACTATCCTGACCATTTCCCTTTCTCACTGGTTGGAATCTGTAACTTAAAATCCACTTAAAGAAAACTAATCAGATATGTCCTTTATTCCAGAAATTCTTTTTCCAAATTTGCTGAGAAAAGTCTTAGGAGACTGAAAACAGTTTGTCAAATAAATAAATTATAAATCATGATACTTTCCTATGTAATGAGACCAATTTGATAAAAAAAGAATACTATCCATTCCTGATATCCAGGAGATGTAGAATCTTGTTGTCCTTGGAGAACAAAACAAAACACACATAGGATGCTGAGGTAATTATGAACTTACAGAGTTTGTTATCATAGGTAGAGCATGTGTGCTTAGCTGTGCAATCATATTTGGCTCTTTGTCACCCTGTGAAAATCCCATGGGTGGAGGAGCCTGGTAGGCTGCAGTCCATGGGGTTGCGAAGAGTTGGACACGACTGAGCGACTTCACTTTCACTTTTTCCCTTTCATGCATTGGAGAAGGAAATGGCAACTCACTCCAGTGTTCTTGCCTGGAGAATCCCAGGGACGGGGGAGCCTGGTGGGCTGCCGTCTATGGGGTCGCAGAGAGTCGTAACTTAGCAGCAGCAGCACCCCATGGACTGTAGCCCACCAGGCTCCTCTGTCCCTGGGATTCTCCAGGCAAGAATACTGGAGTGGGTTTCCATTTCCTCCTGCAGGGGATCTTCCTGACCCAGGGATCAAACCTGTGTCTCCTGCATTGGCAGGTTTTTTTGTTTTTGTTTTTTGTTGTTTTTTTTAAACTACTGAGCCACCTGGGAAACCCAGAGGTTGAGAGAGAGTGGTATTGAAAATTTCTCATAGCACAGGATGGTGAAGGGCAAGTACTTCGAAGCCTTTTTCTCCTAAGGGTTGTGGTTAGTGATTTTGATGGGACAAGAAATATGTTCCCCTCCTGTCTTCGTTCTTTCCCCTGACTTCTCCCAAGTTATTTCTTTGGCTGTGCTGGGTGTGTTGCGGAGCACAGGCTCTTCCTGCAGCCGGTAGGCTTTCTCCGCTCGAGGCACGGGGTGCCTTCACTAGCTGCGGTGCTGCCTTCTCTTGCGGCACAGCACAAGCTCTCGAGTACACAGGCCTAGTAATTGCGTCATTCGTCTTCTCTAGTTGGAGCACGTGTGTCTAGTTGCCCTGCAGCGTGTGGACTCTTAGTTCCCTGACCAGGGCTCGAACCCCAGACCCCTGTACTGCAAGGAGGATTTTCAACCACTGGATCACCAGGGAAGTCCCTCTACTCCTATGCTTGCAAATAAAATCAGAATATTGACTCCACACCTAAATAGCTATTCTGAGGTTACTGTTGCTTCTCGGTCATCTACTGCTTGCTTTGGTGGGTGAAACTTTCTCAAGACAGCTGGTGGGACAAGTTCCTGAATTTTAGTTATGCGCCCACAGTCTGTTGAATCACACAGGAACTTAGATTAGAAAAAGCTTGTCTCTAGGAACTAGGCAGCCTAGGTTTTAATCTTGATTTTGCCTCAACCCAACTTTTCTAAATCTGAGTTTCCTCATCTGTTAAAATGAGGATAATACAAAACTTGCAAGATTGTGTTGAGAGGAATAAATGAAACAGCATGTTTTAAGATTCTTCCATAAAGTTGGGCCAACAGAACTTAGTTATCCGTCCTTTGTTTTTGAGTGAGGTTGTGGAGAAATGGGAGTTTTCACAACCAGTGCTTACTAATAGAGCATTAATAAGAGCAGGCTTTATGGAAGGCAGTTTGACCGTCTTTGTACATAACTGTCCTATCATTCTTGTGTTGGCAACCTAAGTATATGGTCTTAGGATATATGGGCTAGGGGGCTCATGATAGCATTGTATTATAAGATTTAAAACTACTGACAACTAAACTGCTCATAAGTTAGAAACATTAAATTATGGCAAATCCGTGCAGTGAGATCGATAGAGATTACAAAGAATCTCTATCCTAGGTATCCTTGGGAAGATAGCTAAGGCATAGTAAGTGGAAAAAAAAAATTGCAGGATGCTCTTCTTTGTACAGAAAATGTATCAAAAAACATGCAATAAATTATTAAGTGGTTCACGCCTGAGAAGTAGAAACGGGGTCTGGAGGAAAAGAGGCCTTTTATTTTTTACCTTCTGTGCTATATGAAATTTTTGTTATGAGCAGGCATTACTTTTTCAAAGTATTTCTATCAATATTTGTAATAGGGCGTGTATTGCCTTTTAGCTAACTATTTCAAATTTTGGATGCAAAAACCAATTTAGGGGTGGGAGCTCAACTTCTTACAGTGTAGTCATTTTGAAGTTTCACCAGACTCATACTACAAAATCAATTCAAACGCCTGCGTACTCTAAATTCGATTATTCAGCGTGTGAAGTTTGGTCTAGAAGTGATTGTTCCGGTGATTTCATTTTAAACAATCTAGTGTTCTGCATTGGGATTTTGGGAACAACTTAATTCAATGTTTAACGTAGATAGGAGAAGTGCTGCCTTAAAGTCTTCGATTGCGTTTCTTCTCAATTTTGTATAAACTCATTAGGGCTGACTTAATCTTTCTGGGGGAGGTCAGTTTTTAACTCGCTTTTTTTTTTTGCACTGCATAAAGATACATGAAAGATGAGATAAATGCAAATTGATTTATTATAGGAGGGGCATATTCTGAATGAGCTTAGCTAAGTAGATATTAAAACAAATGCGGCTTATGAAAAAATGCAATAATGTACGGATTTTTTCTTAATCCTGATTAGATTTCAAATTGTCCCTTCGGTAGTTTGCATAATTATAAGGCACTGCCATAGAATGAGTAACAATAGAAAATAACTCATTAATGTCTGTTGCTCTCTGGCATTGTTCCAGGGCATGTAGCTTGATGTTTGCTGAGGAGACAGTCTGGAGTGTCTCCCTGTCTGATAGGGAACATCAAAGATTACTGATTTCTCTGTGCTCAGACATTCCTGATTTTGTCTGAAGTGGTAATATCCTGAGGAGCCAATAGCAGCATGAAATTCCAAGTGTTTTGGCGCTTCCTATTTCTTGTATTATTTTCAAATGTAGTGATATTAGAGAAGTGGATTGAGATTTCTTGGCTTTTAAACAAAGAAAACTGTTACAAATCAGGGTTTTGAGCCCAAGGTTAGAAGGTCATTGTCATGCCAGTGACTGAGCTGATTTGGTTTCCAGAGCTAGGTTTTAAATACCCACCACTTTCAAGCCGTCGTTTCGTTGGCCTTAGTGCATTTTCAGGGGATTGCTGAGACGAGATACTAGATATGCATCCCTGATTAATAAATAATGAGACGTTGAATCTGGAGGTTGCAGTTTGAGTCTTCACTTTATAACAGGTTTGAATATAGATTGTGCCCAGACATAGTGTATTAGGAAATAGCTATATGCAGCTGATGACTTGCAAATACTTACAAAGTAAGAAGTTCCTGTCTTAAAATGGTTCAATCATTGACAGCCTCTTTGGGTTTAGACTGATCATGCCTACTTAGAGGAGAACGCTTTGATATACAGACATGAGTCCAAATGTGAAACTTAAATGTATATGTTCTTTTATGTGTGTGTGTGTGTGTGTGTGTGTGTACATGCTTAGGTGCTTAGTTGTGTCCAACTCTTTGCGACCCTATGGACTGTAGCCTGCCAATCTCCTCTGTCCATGAAATTTTCCAGGCAAGAATACTGGAATGGGTCGCCATTTCCTCCTCCAGGGGATCTTCCTGACCCAGGGATTGAACCCACGTCTCTAGTATCTCCTGCATTAGCAGGCATATTCTTTGCTACTGTGCCACGTGGGAAGCCCAAATGTGTGTGTGTGTGTGTGTGTGTGTGTGTGTGTTCTCCTTGGAACAGACACTGTGGAACAAATTAAGACACACTCTAGTGGTTTAGTACAAAGATATAGGGTAAATATTAAGACAATCAATTAATCATTTGACATATAATTCTTTACTGTTGTTTCTTACTAATAAATTCTAAATTTATCAGTTTGAAACACTCAAATAATTATTCCTTAGATCTCTGCTTTTTAAAAAACATATTCTTTGAGTATTTATTAAAATTTTTTTTTACTACTACCACCCAGTGAAGTTTGAACATTCAACAAGGATTATATAGTATGAAGTTTTTAATGAGATATAATATTCACGACAGTAAGATATGTGTATATGTATATGTTTAGGTGTCTATATAGTACTTTCACACAATAATACATATAATATGTATTGGCAATGGTAATTTGAAAGTGTTCAGTTCAGTCGCTCAGTCATGTCCGACTCTTTGCGACCCCATGAATTGCAGCACGCCAGGCCTCCCTGTCCATCACCAACTCCCGGAGTTCACTCAGAGTCGTGTCCATCGAGTCAGTGATGCCATCCAGTCATCTCATCCTTGGTTGTCCCCTTCTCCTCCTGCCCCCAATCCCTCCCAGCATCAAAGTCTTCTCCAATGAGTCAACTCTTTGCATGAGGTGGCCAAAGTACTGGAGTTTCAGATTTAGCATCATTCCTTCCAAAGAAATCCCCGGGTTGATCTCCTTTAGAATGGACTTGTTGGATCTCCTTGCAGTCCAAGGGACTCTCAAGAGTCTTCTCCAACACCACAGTTCAAAAGCATCAATTCTTTGGTGGTCAGCCTTCTTCACAGTCCAACTCTTACATCCATACATGACCACAGGAAAAACCATAGCCTTGACTAGACGGACCTTAGTCGGCAAAGTAATGCCTCTGCTTTTGAATATGCTATCTAGGTTGGTCATAACTTTTCTTCCAAGGAGTAAGTGTCTTTTAATTTCATGGATGCAGTCACCATCTGCAGTGATTTTGGAGCCCCAAAATTAAAGTCTGACACTGTTTCTACTGTTTCCCCATCTATTTCCCATGGAGTGATGGGACCAGATGCCATGATCTTCATTTTCTGAATGTTGAGCTTTAAGCCAACTTTTTCGCTCTCCTCTTTCACTTTCATTAAGAGGCTTTTGAGTTCCTCTTCACTTTCTGCCATAAGGGTGGTGTCATCTGCATATTTGAGGTTATTGATATTTCTCCAGGCAATCTTGATTCCAGCTTGTGTTTCTTCCAGTCCAGCCTTTCTCATGATGTACTCTGCATAGAAGTTAAATAAGCAGGGTGACAATATACAGCCTGGACGTACTCCTTTTCCTATTTGGAACCAGTCTGTGGTCCACTGGAGAAGGGAATGGCAAGCCACTTCAGTATTCTTGCCTTGAGAACCCCATGAACAGTATGAAAATGCAATATGATAGGACACCAAAAGAGGAACTCCCCAGGTCATTAGGTGCCCAATATGCTACTGGAGATCAGAGGAGAAATAACTACAGAAAGAACGAAGGGATGGAGCCAAAGTAAAAACAATACCCAGTTGTGGATGTGACTGGTGATAGAAGTAAGATCCGATGCTGTAAAGAGCAATATTGCATAGGAACCTGGAATGTCAGGTCCATGAATCAAGGCAAATTGGAAGTGGTCAAACAAGAGATGGCAAGGGTGAACGTCAACATTCTAGGAATCAGCAAACTAAAACGGACTGGAATGGGTGAATTTAACTCAGATGACCATTATATCTACTACTGCGGGCAGGAATCCCTCAGAAGAAATGGAGTAGCCATGATGGTCAACAAAAGAGTCTGAAATGCAGTACTTGGATGCAATCTCAAAAATGACAGAATGATCTCTGTTTGTCTCCAAGGCAAACCATTCAATATCACAGTTATCCAAGTCTATGCCCCAACCAGTAATGCTGAAGAAGCTGAAGTTGAAAGGTTTTATGAAGACCTACAAGATCTTTTAGAACTAACACCCAAGAAAGATGTCCTTTTCATTATAGGGGACTGGAATGCAAAAGTAGGAAGTCAAGAAACACCTGGAGTAACAGGCAAATTTGGCTTTGGAATGCAGAATGAAGCAGGGCACAGACTAATAAAGTTTTGCCAAGAAAATGCACTGGTCATAGCAAACACCCTCTTCCAACAACACAAGAAAAGACTCTACACATGGACATCACCAGATGGTCAACACCAAAATCAGATTGATTATATTCTTTGCAGCCAAAGATGGAGAAGCTCTATACAGTCAACAAAAACAAGACCAGGAGCTGACTGTGGTTCAGATCATGAACTCCTTATTACCAAATTCAGACTTAAATTGAAGAAAGTAGGGAAAACCGCTAGACCATTCAGGTATGACCTAAATCAAATCCCTTATGATTATACAGTGGAGGTGAGAAATAGATGTACGGGCCTAGATCTGATAGATAGAGTGCCTGATGAACTATGGAATGAAGTTCGTGACATTGTATAGGAGACAGGGATCAAGAGCATCCCCATGGAAAAGAAATGCAAAAAAGCAAAATGGCTGTCTGGGGAGGCCTTACAAATAGCTGTGAAGAGAAGAGAGGCGAAAAGCAAAGGAGACAAGGAAAGATATAGGCATCTGAATGTAGAGTTCCAAAGAATAGCAAGAAGAGATAAGAAAGCCTTCTTCAGCAATCAGTGCAAAGAAATAGAGGAAAGCAACAGATTGGGAAAGACTAGAGATCTCTTCAAGAAAATCAGAGATACCAATGGAACATTTCATGCAAAGATGGGCTCGAGAAAGGACAGAAATGGTATGGACCTAACAGAAGCAGAAGATATTAAGAAGAGGTGGCAAGAATACACGGAAGAACTGTACAAAAAAGATCTTCACGACCCAGATAATCATGATGATGTGATCACTAATCTAGAACCAGACATCTTGGAATGTGAAGTCAAGTGGGCCTTAGAACGCAAACAAAGATTGTTGAGGTGATGGAATTCCAATTGAGCTGTTTCAAATCCTGAAAGATGATGCTCTGAAACTGCTGCCCTCAATATGCCAGCAAATTTGGAAAACTCAGCAGTGGCCACAGGACTGGAAAAGGTCAGTTTTCATTCCAATCCCAAAGAATGCTCAAACTACCGCACAATTGTACTCATCTCACATGCTAGTAAAGTGATGCTCAAAATTCTCCAAGCCAGGCTTCATCAATACGTGAACCGTGAACTCCCTGATGTTCAAGCTGGTTTTAGAAAAGACAAAGGAACCAGAGATCAAATTGCCAACATCCACTGGATCATGGAAAAAGCAAGAGAGTTCCAGAAAAACATCTATTTCTGCTTTATTGACTATGCCAAAGCCTTTGACTGTATGGATCACAATAAACTGTGGAAAATTCTGAGAGAGATGGGAATACCAGACCACCTAACCTGCCTCTTGAGAAATCTGTATGCAAGTCAGGAAGCAACAGTTAGAACTGGACAAGCAACAACAGACTGGTTCCAAATAGGAAAAGGAGTACGTCAAGGCTGTATATTGTGACCCTGCTTATTTAACTTCTATGCAGAGTACATCATGAGAAAGGCTGGACTGGAACAAACACAAACTGGAATCAAGATTGCTGGGAGAAATATCAATAACCTCAGATATGCAGATGACACCACCCTTATGGCAGAAAGTGAAGAGGAGCTAAAAAGCCTCTTGATGAAAGAGAAAGAGGAGAGCGAAAAAGTTGGCTTAAAGCTCAACATTCAGAAAACGAAGATCGTAGCATCTGGTCCCATCACTTCATGGGAAATAGATGGGGAAACAGTGGAAACAGTGTCAGGCTTTATTTTTTTGGGCTCCAAAATCACTGCAGATGGTGATTGCATCCATGAAATTAAAAGACGCTTACTCCTTGGAAGAAAAGTTATGACCAACCTAGACAGCATATTCAAAAGCAGAGACATTACTTTGCCGACTAAGGTCCGTCTAGTCAAGGCTATGGTTTTTCCTGTGGTCATGTATGGATGTGAGAGTTGGACTGTGATGAAGGCTGAGCGCCGAAGAATTGATGAATCCCTTGGACTGCAAGCAGATCCAACCAGTCCATTCTGAAGGAGATGAGCCCTGGGATTTCTTTGGAAGGAATGATGCTGAAGCTGAAACTCTAGTACTTTGGCCACCACATGGGAAGAGTTGACTCATTGGAAAAGACTCTGATGCTGGGAGGGATTGAGGGCAGGAGGAGAAGGGGACAACAGAGGCTGAGATGGCTGGATGGCATTGCGGACTCAATGGACGTGAGTCTGAGTGAACTCCGGGAGATGGTGATGGACAGGGAGGCCTAGCGTGCTGTGATTCGTGGGGTCGCAAAGATTCGGACACACTGAGTGACTGAACTGAACTGAACTGTTGTTCCATGTCCAGTGTTAGGATATAGATATTGAAAATTGGTTTTACTGAACTATCTGAAGGAAAAAAATTCATCGTTTAACTTCCGACAGTGAACTTCTGTATAATTTATTCTTGACAGTGTAAGAGGATATTGCCCTCTGTGTCCCTCAACCTGATAGACACGTGCTTTACCAGATGTGTGGCCTCTGTCTGCTTTCTGGCCATGATGTTTATGGTCCTTAAACAGCCCCAACCAGCAGGATCGTAGTCACTGATGTCTTCCCTGGGATTGGAGGTTGCCACTTCCGAAATAAGACTAGTAAAACAGGCTGCCCTTGTTGACCATACCAGGAAACCACACGTGCAAAGGAAACCACACTCAGGTAGCACCTTTTCTATGGACCTCTTTAATTCTGAATTGTAGACCCAGTTTTTCTACTGAATATGTGGATCCATGGATCTATCGGCTACAAGGTATCTTTAGTGTCTCTGAACAACTCTTCCTGTGTTCCTCCTGTGAAGAATTTCATGGTATGCATTGGGAAAGTGAAAAAAGCTCAGTCAACATTAAAGAATATCTCTTTATATACATAAGGACAGTTTTCCTTTCAAATACGTAATTGTGTTACTCTTACAACAATACCTGTTTGCTTCAAACAGGCTGATTGTAACCTAGAATTGAAAAAAAAGACAGTTCTACCAGCATTCTGCATAGCTGTATTTTCTGAAATGTCTACTGCCGTATCTAGGAAGACATAGTTCTTGTTTTTTTATTTTTTTATTTTTTTATTTTTTATTTTTTTTTAATTTTTTTATTATTTTTTTAATTTTAAAATCTTTAATTCTTACATGCGTTCCCAAACATGAACCCCCCTCCCACCTCCCTCCCCACAACATCTCTCTGGGTCATCCCCATGCACCTGCCCCAAGCAAGCTGCACCCTACGTCAGACATGGACTGGCGATTCAATTCTTACATGACAGTATACAAGTTAGAATTCCCATTCTCCCAAATCATCCCACCCTCTCCCTCTCCCTCTGAGTCCAAAAGTCCGTTATACACATCTGTGTCTTTTTTCCTGTCTTGCATACAGGGTCGTCATTGCCATCTTCCTAAATTCCATATATATGTGTTAGTATACTGTATTGGTGTTTTTCTTTCTGGCTTACTTCACTCTGTATAATGAGACACATGTACCCCAATGTTCATCGCAGCACTGTTTATAATAGCCAGGACATGGAAACAACCTAGATGTCCATCAGCAGATGAATGGATAAGAAAGCTGTGGTACATATACACAATGGAGTATTACTCAGCCGTTAAAAAGAATTCATTTGAATCAGTTCTGATGAGATGGATGAAACTGGAGTTCTTGTTTTTTTAAATTGAAGTATGCTTGATTTACAAAGTCATGTTAGTTTCTCCTGAATAGCAAAGTGGTTCAGTTATGCATATATACAAATTTTGTATGCTTTTTTCCATTATGGTGTAGCATAGGATATTGAATATAGTTCCTTGTGCTATAATGTAGGACCGTGCTGTTGATCCATTCTGTATATACTAGCTTATGTTTGCTAACCCCAAGCTCTCCCTCCCTTCCTTTTCCACTCCCTTAGCAGCCACCAGTCTGTTCTGTGGGAGTCTGTTACATACGTAAGTTCACCTGGGTCATGGTTTAGAGTCCATGCAGAAGGGATATCACGTCAGTGCAGTGATAGCATATGGTACCTGTCTTTCGCTTTCTGACTGGCTTCACTTGGTGTGGTCCAGCACGTTGCTCAAATGGCGCCATTCCATTTTCACGGCCGTGCAGTACTCCATTGTGTGTGTGAGCGTGTATGCACCACATCTTTTTATGCTTTTCTCAGCAGATGGACATTTAGGTTGTTTGCAGGTCTTGGCTATTGTGAATAGTGTTGCTATAAACAGGCAGGTATGTGTGTATCTTTTCACATTATAGTTTTGTCCAGATATATGTCTAGGAGTGGGATTTTTGAATCATATGGCAACTCTCTTTTTAGTTTTTTGAGGAACCTCCATACTGTTTTTCCTAAAGGCTGCCCCAACTTACCTTCCCACCAACAGTGTAGGAGGGTTCCCTTTTCTCCACACCCTCTCCAGCATTTGTTATTTGTAGACTTTTTAATGATGGTCATTTGGATCATGTGAGGTGGTATCTCATTGTAGTTTTGATTTGCATTTCTCTAGTAATTAGCAATATTGAGCATCTTTTCATAGGCTTGTTGGTCATCTGTATGGAAAGACATAATTCTTGGACATAAATTTTCCAGATGTAAAGTATTATTGAGAATGTTGTGAAATGAGATTCTCTCTGGAGTGTTGTTCTGTTTCAATGACATTGATTTATTTTTGTTTGATTAATATTTTCTTTTTCCCCCTTCATTTTTTTTTGGCTTTTAGGTTTTCTCCAATAGATATGGATTTGCTGAATGAAAAATAAAATTTAACTTGTAAATACATTATATAAATGAATATATTATGAGAGATGCTGTTAAAGAAAATAGTTTATTACTGACCTACTTCATTATACCAAGTCAATGTATAAGAACAGATATAAAGTATCTGGGCTTCTCAGCAGGAGACACAGGTTCGATCCCTGGATTGGGGAGATCCCCTGGAGAAGGCAATGGCAACCCACTCCAGTATTCTTGCCTGGAAAATTCCCTGGACAGAGGAGCCTGTCAGGCTACAGTCCATAGGGTCACAAAAGAGTCAGACACGACTTAGTGGCTGAATAACATAATTACAATAAAGTATCTATAGATATGCCATCTGTATTAGTTTTCTAGGACTCTGCCATAACCCAGTACCCAAAACTGGATGGTTAAAACGACATAAATTTATTGTCTTACAATTCTGGAGGCTAGCTGTCCATGGGGTAGCTAAGAGTTGGACTGAGCGACTTCCCTTTCACTTTTCACTTTCATGCACTGGAGAAGGAAATGGCAACCCACTCCAGTGTTCTTGCCTGGAGAACCCCAGGGACGGGGGAGCCTGGTGGGCTGCCGTCTATGGGGTCGCACAGAGTCGGACACGACTGAAGCGACTTAGCAGCAGCAGCAGCAGCAGTCTGAGAGAAAGTGCTGTAGGGGAAAACCCTTCCTTGCTTCATTTAACTTGTGTTTGCCACGAGACTTGGTGTCTCTTGGCTTTGAGTTGTATCGTTCCAGTCTTGTGTCCATCTTTTCTGCGTGTACTTTGACATTGTCTTCTCTATGTGCACGCCCTTCTCTTTGTCCAAGCATCTCTTTTTCATAAGCACAACAGTAATACTGAGTTATGGTGTACACTCATGACCTCATTTTAACTTGACTTCCTGATAAGGTCACGTCCTTAGGTACTGGAGGTTAAGACTGAAGCATAACTTCTCTGGAGAAAACCAGTCAACCCGTAATACCATCTCATGCTTGGAATGTGGAAGCTGTTTATTCATTCATTTAGAACATGTTTACTGAAGTCAAGTTATAGGATACAGACAAATAAGCCAGGTAGCAGCAGACACACCTCTAAATAATCTCTAATCGTTATTCATTATTTATTCAATTACTTAAATAGTTTAGAGAATTTCATGGATTAAAGCAGCATCAGAGTTAGCAGAGTGTTTGTTTTAGGGACACTGGTGCTTGACACTGTAATCATGTGAGAAAAAGTTTCTGGGGCCAAAAAACGTACAAATTGCTAGCTTAAATAGTCGAAAAAGTTCTTCTTTGCAAGACTTCTCAGAGCCTTGAATATGCTGTTGTGATTTGAGAGCAACCAGCAGGAGGTCACAATATTTTCCAACTTACTCAACCACAGGATTCTTTTTTATAATCATCTCCAAGAATTATGTTCCCTAGGACAACAATGGAAAATAATTTAGCATCAAACCATATGATCTTATTTAAAATGTCATTACAGAGTTACAGTAATCTAATAGTACAAAAATAATTCATGGCCCTTGGGAGTTAGACTAAAGGTTTTCAGAATTTACAAAACTGTCATGTAGATTAAGTCAATCTTTCTCAAGAGTAAAAATTTCTTTCATGACAGATGCAAGAGAATTATGATTAGAGGACTGAATCATATGTTTTACCCAACAAATTTGATTTACATTCGAATTAATAAAAAGCGAGTGACCTGCTCTTGAAACAAAGCAGAGTAGTATATTTGCTTCACTTTTTACACGCATTATTTATTGCCATATTTGAGACACAGGAAATATTCTTAACAGCCAATGTTGAACTCTGCCTGGTATCCCCTGGGGAATTTTTATATCTCAATATGGATGTGGTTAGAAAAATGTGATACATAGCTGTTATTCTGGACCTTGAAAATGTGTATATCCTGTGTACTTTTGAGACAGTGCCTCATTACTTACTATCTGTGTTCAAATGTGAAGCCATGTACTAAATTAGGAAAAATCTCAGTGACTACATTTGTATTAGCAGATCACAGTCGAAACAGTTAATCTAAACGCGTCTTCAGTATGAGGAATCTGGAAAATAAGGTCACTGAGCATGGTCTTAACAACATTAAGAACCACAGATCAGCTAAGAGATACGTAAATGAGTAACCTGGCCCCCCTTTTCAATGGGATATGGGGTTGAGACGGTTCTATCCCTTGCAGAGAAGACTGGTTTTATTATGGTTATTTACCATACCTATTGGAAACCCATTTCCAGTCATGAAGTCATGGCCAATCTGAGGTGTTATGGAGACTTTTAGACGTATTTACTCTCCCCAGATATGTCAGTGGTAGTCAGTTTCCTACAAGTTTCCAATGACAGAAGCTACCGATGTTACTGAACCAAACTTAGGTCCCCTCGCCCGTGTGCTTTGTAAAGCCAATCTATTGACACTGGATTGTGGTGAAGGAAAGTGCAACATTGATTGTAAAGCCCCATACAAGTAGTCTTGGATAGTTAGTGCTGAAAACTAGCCCAAACTCCCCATGCGTTTCAGGAAAGCATTTTATTTTTTATTTTATTTTTGTTTGTTTTTTTAAAAAATATGTTTGTTTATTTTAATTGGAGGTTAATTACTTTACAATATTGTAATGGTTTTGCTATACATCAACATGAATCTGCCACAGGTATACATGTGTTCCCCATCCTGAACCCCCCTCCCTCCTCCCGCCCCCCTCCCCGTACCATCCCTCTGGGTCATCCCAGTGCACCAGCCCCAAGCATCCAGTATCATGCATCGAACCTGGACTGGCAATTCATTTCATATATGATATTATACATGTTTCAGTGTCATTCTCCCAAATCATCCCACCCTCTCCCACAGAGTCCAAAAGACTGTTGAATCAGTTCTAATGAGGTGGATGAAACTGGAGCCTATTATACAGAGTGAAGTAAGCCAGAAAGAAAAACACCAATACAGTATACTAACGCATATATGTGGAATTTAGAAAGATGGTAACGATAACCCTGTATGCGAGACAGCAAAAGAGACACAGATGTATAGAACAGTCTTTTGGACATCAGGAAAGCATTTTAAAGCCTAGGGGAGGGACGGTGGTTGCAGTGTCCGTGATCAGTGCCTGCACGGTGCTCTGGTTGGTAGATGGTGCGATAACAGGGCGGTGTCACAGAGGTTAACATTTTCAGTCTTTAAGTTCTGATAGGTCTGGGAGCTATGTGTTCCTGGTCATCAGGTAGTTAACGTCTTCTATCAGTAAAACAACTGAGAAAATGTGCATCAGATACTATTATCTGGGTACTTAAGAGAGAAGTTAAAGCAGAGAATATGGGGTAGAGGTGTGTCTCAAGAAGGCCCCATAGATTCATTCACAGTTACAGCAAGAATCAGTGAACTGTCCTGCACGTGGTTTCTTTTCTTCATCCTATAGCCCATCTCCTAATCTTTTTTATCTTCATTATTCCATACCTACAGCTAGAGCTAGCTTAGCTAACCATCTCAGTGGTTCCACCAAAAAAAAAAAAAAAAAAAAAAAAGAGAGAGAGAGACATGGCATGCTTTCCTCTAACCACAGGTCAAATAACTGCAGAGAACTAAACATGAATTCTTTGACTTCCAGGTCCCAGACTGATGATTTTCCAAACTTCCAAACTCAAATATCTCATTAAATATGTCTGTTTTGAGTTTTATAGATGTTGTTGCTATTAAATTTAAAAAAAAAAAAAAAAGAGGATCGGGTCTCACTGGTGTTAGTTTTGTATTTAACATCATAGTGTCCAGAAGACTCTGAGTGCCTGGTACGGCGTTTGTTGAATTGCTTGAAAATGTCCCTGATGTATAGATTTATAGGCAGGCTAAGTGGGTACTCTGTACAGCCAGACAGCTGTCAAAAGGTTACATGCTCTCCAGAAATGGAAAGCCACAGCATTAGACAGTGGTTCCCATTGCCTCTCTGGGGCCTCTGTTGAGTCATCCAGCCTGTGGTATTCTTTAATTGCAGAGTAAATCTGGAGGTCTTGATGATATTCTTTACTGCCTCAAGAATGGCTCACTTTCAGAAATGGATGTTGAAACTTCTGTGTTTCTTAAAAATTTTTTTCAGTCTGCAGATTAATAGCAAAAGAGAAATGTAACACATGACATTATTCTTCATGGTGATAATCTTTGAGGCTACTCCCTGTAAAGAGAGAAAGCCAAGAACTTTCTATTCATTTAAGCTTATGAGGAGAAAGCAGAGTATTGGACAGCAGAAGAAGCTCTGGGATGGATATAAACTAACTTCTCTTTGCAGTGGCCAACAAACGTTTCCTCTCCATTGAGCTCACACAGCAGATGTTCTTAATATCTGACTGATAACTGGGAATACAGCTCATCATTTCAGAAATGCACATCGGTGACTGTTGTTCAAGCAATAGTGTCTGGGAGGAATATTTTTACAGATTACAGGCATTTCTCTAACGTTCTGAAGGCAGATGTGAGGGTTGTATTAAAGAATGCTATTGTGGCATGCATTTAACTCCTGAGAGGGACAACCATGCGGTTGATTCCGTCCTAAGCCTGAATCCACAAGACATGGTTGTTTTTATTGAGATCATGTGCAGAAGTTTTTGTTTACTTACGTTATCCTCATTTAATTGGAGCAGCTGTGGAAATGTATTTGGTTTGCTCATCTAAGCTTAGAGCAAACTTTTCATTAGAAATTCCATTGAGGACTGGAATTGCCCCCTTTCTCTTGTGCTGGAACTCCTAGTTTTCAGTACCAATACTTAAACTGTTTTCATTCTGAATATTTATCTCATTGTTACCCCAGGCAGGTGTCATCAGCTGACTGCGCGCTGTCTCTTTGGACTTCCAATTAAGATCCTTATTGTCGGCAACTTGATACATCTGCTGCCCAGTCCAGACTGTTTTGTAGAATTCCAGATTTGCTTTCATGCAGAGGTAGCAATCTAAGTGATATCAAATAGGGATGTAGCACTTTTGTTGGCAGGACCGAAATCATTTACGCATATAGAAACTGTTACCAGAAAAAGCATATATTCTAATGTAATCTATAAATACATTGGGTGGACGGAAAAAAGGAGCTGGACTGTGTGGCATTGAAATGGTTTGTTTTCACCTCTGGGCTGTGAGTTTCTTGAGCATGCCACTTTTCAACTGGTATCACAAACCTTAGCCATCACCGGACTCCTGTAGTTTAGCTTGAACAACATTCTCAGTAATTTTGAGTGGCTTTTTCTGTAACCAGTGAAGGGAAGTCTTACATCTGATTTATTACACTTTCAAATCTTTGTTACAGATTTGCAGGGTATGAATATAATTTGACTTGATGCCTGTCACAACCCCATGAAGGAGAAAAGGCATTTTTCTCTTATTTTTTCATAAAAGAAAAGAAACAGGAACAAAGAGAGTACATAGTATCCTTAAAGCTGCAACTGGGATTTCTCTGTAAGGAAGAATGCAGCATTCTAACTGATACCATATAACTTGTAAAAAAGAGTAAACTTTCTAATAGCCTTTAATTCTTGGAATCACCTGTGAATTATAGAAGAAATGAATTCTGGTTGGCTTGTCAATTTTAAATGCTAAATCTTTAAATTTTAAATACTAAATCTTAGAAAAGTGGAAAGATTCCAAATTGGAATTAAAAATTATCTTAATTTTGATTAGTTGATTAACTATATATAGATTTAGTTACTTCTCTTTATTTTTGCCTGCTTTTACTTCTGAAATATTTGGATGATAGCAGTTCTACTTTAAAGCATGTCAATAGGCTTTATTTTTGTGTAACTGATATAAAATATGTCTCATATTAACTTTTGTGTTTCTCTATATTTAAACTTTACTTTCCAATGGGATAATTAAAAAAAGAAATATATTCATGAAAGGCACTATTATTTTAAAAACTTTTTACGGTATACTATACATATCCTAAAAGTCACTCATTGCAGTGTATAATTCAGTAATTATTGATCAGTTTATGGAGTTGTGCCACAATATAGCACAGTTCAGTTTTGCAGGATTTCTATCAAACCCCAAGTTCCTATGAGCATTTTTGCAGCCACAGTCTAGGTTCACTATTTTTTCCCATAGATTTACACTCTCTGGATATTTCATATAAATGGAAGGACTGATGCTGAAGCTGAAACTCCAGTACTTTGGCCACCTCATGCAAAGAGTTGACTCATTGGAAAAGACTCTGATGCTGGGAGGGATTGGGGGCAGGAGGAGAAGGGGATGACAGAGGATGAGATGGCTGGATGGCATCACCAACTTGATGGACGTGAGTCTGAGTGAACTCCAGGATTTGGTGATGGACAGGGAGGCCTGGCGTGCTGCGATTCATGGGGTCGCAAAGAGTCAGGCATGACTGAGCGACTGAACTGAACACATAAATGTTACCATAGAATACACAGTTTTTTTGTGTCTGACTTATTTCACCTGACATAAATATTTGAGGTTTATCCATGTTGTATCAGTAGTTCATTCCTATTTCATTGCTAAATGATGGTCAATTGTATGGATACGTTATGCTCATTTATGTATGGACATTTGAATTGTTTCCATTCTTTTGGCTAATATGAATAATAATACTGTTTTTAGCATTTGTGTACAAGTCTTTGTGTGAACATGTTTTCATCCCTTTAATTTAGATCCCCAGGAGTGAAATTGCTTGGTTGTATGGTGTATTTTATATTTAATTTTAAAGAAACTGCCAATATCTTTTTCAAACTGTCTGAGCCAGTTCTCTCCAGAAGTGTATAAGTGATCCACTTTCTCTGTGTCCTCACCAATTTGGTCTTTTCTTTGATTTTAGCTATCTCATTTTAGATTTAGTTTGCATCTGCTAATGAATAACGGGCTTCCCAGGTGGCACAGTGGGAAAGAATCCACCTGCCAATGCAGGAGATCCAAGAGACGCAGGTTCGATCCCTGGGTCAGGTAGATCCCCTGGAGTAGGAAATGGAACCCCACTCCAATATTCTTGCCTGGAGAATCCCATGGACAGAAGAGCCTGGCAGTCCATGGGGTCGCAAGGAGTTGGACATGACTGATCGTGCATACACCTTTAAAGAATAGTGATGTCGATCATATGCTTCTTCTTTGATAAAATGTCTATTGAATTGTTTTGCCGATTTTTAAATTGATTTGTCTACTTACTGTTGATTCATAAGAGTTTTTTATGTATTTCACAGACAACTCCTGTATCAGATACATGATTTACAGGTAATTTCTGCTAGTCTTTGATTCATCTTAGAAGATTCTTATTGGAGTCTTTTGATGTGGAAAAGTTTTAGCTTTAAGTCCAGTTCATCAGTTTTTTTAATTTTATGGTTTGTGATTTTGATGTCAAGGTGTTAAGTGGTAGGATTGCTATAGTTTCGGAGTTCAGCATCCCTACTGACTTCTATTTAGACAACTGAAAAATGAAAATAAAATAGAGTGTGAAAGATGCTGTGGGGAGGATTTTCTTTCTTGGAAGTATTAAGGGAAAGGAGCCCATCTAAGCGTTGGGATGTATGCTTGTGAACTCTGAGTTGGCACCTGGGATTAGCGGGCACGTGTGAAGAGTGGTGGTGTCCAGGGACCATCTTGACTTCTTGTAATGCCTGGGTCTTTGTATTAACATTGGTTTTTGTGAGACAAATGATAAGAACCTCTGTAGAAGAAAAATACACCGTATGCAGTCACTCATCCTCTTAGCACTCTTATGTTTCAACTCTAATACATATATGCTGGGTTTTATAAAGAAAAAATGTTTTAACATTTTAAACACGTAAACATTTAAACATTTTTAACACCTCACTAGATTATTCTGGTAAAAATGTATTTCCAAGAATTCTGTGTTATGAAAAAGTCTTTAGGCTTTTTATTGTTTGCCCAGTTGTTTAAGAGATACTAATGTGGTGTTGGAGAAGACTCTTGAAAGTCCCTTGGACTGCAAGGAGATCCAACCAGTCCATTCTGAAGGAGATCAGCCCTGGGATTTCTTTGGAAGGAATGATGCTAAAGCTGAAACTCCAGTACGTTGGCCACCTCATGCGAAGAGTTGACTCATTGGAAAAGGCTCTGATGGTGGGAGGGATTGGGGGCAGGAGGAGAAGGGGACGACAGAGGATGAGGTGGCTGGATGGCATCACTGACTCAATGGACGTGAGTCTGAGTGAACTCCGGGAGTTGGTGATGGACAGGGAGGCCTAGCGTGCTGCGATTCATGGAGTCGCAGAGTTGTTCACGACTGAGTGACTGAACTGAACTGAATGATCATTGAGCTCCTTTTTCAAAAGCAGAGTCTCATATGATTTAACTTCACTTCTTGATGGCATCGTGAAGAGTTGGACACAACTGAGCAACTGAATTGAACTGAACTTGAATTTCTTACACAAAGTGACACCATAGTGTTGATTTGTTTTCTTGTTGTCGACAAGCTCCCTGGTATTAATACCAGGATTGACTGATGCCGGTGAAAGTGAAAGTCGCTCAATCGTAGCTGACTCTTTGTGACCCCATGGACTGTAGCCTGCCAGGCTCCTCTGTCCATGGAATTCTCCAGGCAAGAATACTGGAGTGGATTGCCGTTTCCTACTCCAGGGCGTCTTCCCAACCCAGGGATCGAACCTGGGTCTCCCGAATTATAGGCAGATTCTTTATAGTCTGGGCCACCAGGGAAGCCCCTGACTGATGCCTGTAGCAGTCACCTTAGAGAGGTGTGGTGTTACAGTATGCTGCAGAGAATGCTTCTGTGGGAGAAGAATTAGCATCAAGACAGAGGTGTTGCCGGGAAGAAAAAAATACCTGTCCTCCATGTCATCATCCCCTTATTCATTTCATTATACCAATATCACAGCTTGGCTGACCCCTTGGTCTTTGGGGGAGAGCTTTTTGCTAACTTTGATTTGATTTCTAGCTCTCCTGGTTACTAGTTGAATGACTGCGGACAGGCTCTTTGACCTTGTAAACCCTGCAGTTCCATTGCGCATAAAATGGAATAACTATACGTGCCTGTGCTGGGTTGTTTTAAGAGAAAAAGTACACAAGCCATCTAACATTGTGCTTAGCATATGGTGAGTGCTTTATTGGAGATGGTTATTACTGTTAATTTTTTAATCCTCTTGATTGTTTATGATTTGAAGGACTCTTACATTCAGAAATATGAAGAAGGGAAAATTGAAGGTGGAACAAATAACCTGAGTACTATAATGAAACTTCAACTTGGAAAATGTATGATTGTTCAGATGCGAATTCATGCCTTTCTCTTCTCCGTTTTTTCCTTCCTTTTACATTCCCCAAAATAGAACCTCTTAGAAGTGTGCGTGTGTGTGTTAGTCGCTTAGTAGTGTCTGACTCTTTGTGACCCCGTGGACTGTAGCCCACTGTAGCCAGGCTCCTCTGTCCGTAGGATTCTCTAGTCAAGAATACTGGAGTGGGTTGCTATTCCGTTCTTCGAGGGATCTTCCTGACCAGGGATCGAACCCAGGTCTCCCCCCTTGCAGGCAGATTCTTTACTGTCTGCGCCACAGGGGAAACCTATGAAGTCTAGAGGCAAAAAGACCCTACCATGAGTGTAGTCTGTATCTTGGAGAGATTTGAGCCTTCTGTAAAACCTGTGGGGTGGTCTGAGATCTGTGGAATTCCTACATGTGAATCTTTTTTTCTCTTCCTCACGACCCTCAATACTTTCATGGTCTGAAAAGCTGAGACTCTTGCCTTTGCTTTCTTTGAAGTATCACTTTTGATAATGAGTAATTAACATTTTTAAGCCTAAACATGAAGCATGCTCTCTCAATTCATTATTAAAAAGTGCAGATATCTTGCAGCTTTAACCTAAAATCAAGTTTATATTGTAATAGACAAAGATCAACCATTGTCAGATACTGGAGACATGAAGTGAATAGTTTGTCTCTTGATATGTATCATTCATTATTAATGTGAACTGTTTAATTATTTGCAGCTGCTCAAAAGATTTGTTTTCCTGTTTCTTTCAGATGAATGTTACTAAAAGTATAGAAAAGGAAAAGATAAAATGATTCTCTTCTGTGTGTTCTCATGGTTAAAGTTCTTCATTTTCCTCCAACATATATTTTCCCCTCATAAATATACATCTCAATTTCGGAGCTCAATTACAGATTTATCCATACTAAAATTAATAAGAATCTCTCCTTCTGAATATATTGACTTATGAAATATTGTAAGGCATTTAATTCTCATATCTACCATTTAAAATGACACTGACTATCTTGACAACTATGCCATATTATGTGTTAAAAATATCCCCAATTTGTATGAATTAACTCTTTGTAGAAGTCTTAAGTATTAAAATTAGTTAATGTAGTATGTGCCCCATAGAAACAGGAGCACATGGGTATCTATAATTAGGATAGGAGAGTTACTTACCTGCGCTTCCCTGGTGGCTCAGATGGTAAAGCGTCTGCCTGCAATAGTCTGCATAGAATCCCAGCGGTAATCTTCAGTTGGCTTCATCTCAGATAGCTTTCTTTAACAATATCTAAAAGAGTGATTCCAATATTAAAAAAGGAGTTAACATCTATCAGCTGCCTACAACATATAGAGATGTGCTACATTCGTATTCTGTCATGTTTTATTCATGAGCGCGTGTGTGTGTGTGTGTGTGTGTGTGTGTGTGTGTATGCGTGCATGCTCAGTCATGTCCAGCTCTTTGCCACCCTGCGGGCAAAGTGGCACCAATAGTGTAGATTTGTTTTCTTGTTGTCAACAAGCTCCCTGGTATTAATGCCAGGATTGACTGATGCCTGTGAAAGTGAAAGCTGCTCAGTTGTAGCCGACTCTTTGCGACCCCATGGACTGTAGCCTGCCAGGCTCCTCTGTCCGTGGAATTCTCCAGGCAAGAATACTGGACTGGGTTGCCAGTTCATTGTCCACTGATCTCGCCGACCTAGGCATTGAGCCCGTGTCTGTTGCATTTCCTGCACTGGCTGGTGGATTCTTTACCACTTTACCACCTGGTTAGCTCCCATTTTATTCATACACATGGCTAAAATATTTAAACCCCCATTTGCTATGGAATGGTAAAGAAGTAGCTAAATAGCTCAAATGTGAAAACATATGTAGAAAATTAAAATGAAAATATTACTCTGATTTTGACATCGTCAACTCCTTCCTCTGCCTAAGTACTGGCGCCCCTTTCCTACTCCTCAGCCTCACTTGGGTTCCTCTGGTCTTGATGCTTTTCTTTCCTTATTTACCTGCTTTGTGTTTCTCAGTCATTCTCTGTACCATGTTACCCTACATTCCACGAGAAGGCTTCCTAGACTTCCTATGTCTGACATAAAAGCCACTAGCACCCTGTGGCTATTTGAGTTAAAAATAATAAAAAAAATTAAAGGTTCATTTACTGTATTTCAAGTTCAGTAGCCACATGGCCAAACTGGATAGAACAGAATAGACTCTCTTCATCATCACAGAAAGTTGAATTGGACAGCACTGCATTAAGCCAGTTGTGTCTTTATAGAACTAACAGGCTAATTGCAGAATATCTTTGCTTCCTCTTCCCGAAAGTTCAAACTCGGGTCTTCATTAACTCTCGTTTTATTGTCTTACCCGCTTTTCTACATACTTGGCTACTTTACGGCTCTGTGGAATGCTGAAGTTAAGGTTCTTCATTCTTCCCTGTGAAATACAGTCACCGCTCTGAAACTTGCTTTGCTCCTTTAGCAGAACAAGTCTGAAGGATTATCTTTCCATTGAAGGATGCTTTTTTTTTTTTTTTGGAAGTACACTTTGGTATTTGATCTTTTAAAATGTTTTCAATACTCACTACTCCAGGAAAAAGAACTAGCAGGTCATGTCCTGTATTTCTTCTTGTAATTGAAATAAGACACAGACGGGAGAGGTGCTTACTACTACAAGTGGTGTGATGGGCATTGTTCTTTCTTAGCACTCATCAGCAGCAATTCTAGTTTAATAAGCGCACTCATCAGTTCAGTTCAGGTCAGTCGCTCAGTCGTGTCTGACTCTTTGGGACCCCATGAACTGCAGCATGCCAGGCCTCCCTGTCCATCACCAACTCCCAGAGTTTACTCAAATTCATGTCCGTTGAATCGGTGATGCCATCCAACCATCTCATCCTCTGTCGTCCCCTTCTCCTCCTGCCTTCATTCTTTCCAGCATCAGGGTTTTTTCCAATGAGTCAGTTCTTTGCATCAGGTGGCCAAAGTATTGACGTTTCAGCTTCAACATCAGTCCTTCCAATGAACACCCAGGACTGATCTCCTTTAGGATGGACTGGTTGGATTTCCTTGCAGTCCAAGGGACTCTCAAGAGTCTTCTCCAACACCACAGTTCAAAAGCATCAATTCTTCTGTGCTCAACTTTCTTTATAGTCCAATTCTCACATCCATACATGACCATTGGAAAAACCATAGCCTTGACTAGATGGACCTTTGTTGACAAAGTAATGTCCCTGCTTTTTAATATGCTGTCTGCTGCTGCTAAGTCACCTCAGTCGTGTCCAACTCTGTGCGACCCCATAGACGGCAGCCCACCAGGCTCCCTCATCCCTGGGATTCTCCAGGCAAGAACACTGGAGTAGGTTGCCACTTCCTTCTCCAACTATGCTGTCTAGGTTGGTCATAACTTTCCTTCTAAAGAGAAAGCGTCTTTTAATTTCATGACTGCAGTCACCATCTGCAGTGATTTTGGAGCCCAGAAAAATAAAGTCAGCCACTGTTTCCCCAACTATTTGCCATTAAGTGATGGGACCGGATGCCATGATCTTAGTTTTCTGAATATTGAGCTTTAAGCTAACATTTTCACTCTCCTCTTTCACTTTCATCAAGAGGCTCTTTAGTTCTTCACTTTTTGCCAGAAGGTTAGAGTCATCTGCATATCTGAGATTATTGATACTTCTCCTGGAAAAGGTCAGTATTCATTCCAATCCCAAAGAAAGGCAATGCCAAAGAATGCTCAGACTACTGCACAATTGCACTCATCTCACACGCTATCAAAGTAATTCTCAAAATTCTCCAAGACAGGCTTCAGCAATACATGAACCATGAACTCCCTGATGTTCAAGCTGGTTTTAGAAAAGACAAAGGAACCAGAGATCAAATTGCCAACATCCGCTGGATCATGGAAAAAGCAAGAGAGTTCCAGAAAAACATCTATTTCTGCTTTATTGACTATGCCAAAGCCTTTGACTGTGTGGATCACAATAAACTGTGGAAAATTCGGGAAGAGATGGGAATACCAGACAACCTGCCTGTTGAGAAACCTGTATCCAGGTCAGGAAGCAACAGTTAGAACTGGACATGGAACAACAGACTGGTTCCAAATAGGAAAAGGAATATGTCAAGGCTGTATATTGTCACCCTGCTTATTTAACTTCTATGCAGAGTACATCATGAGAAACGCTGGGCTGGAAGAAGCACAAGCTGGAGTCAAGATTGCCGGGAGAAACATCAGTAACCTCAGATATGCAATGCACTCATTAATATACTCAAAACATGAATAGTTTAACATGTCTAATTTATAAACACCACCTGGTGGATATCAATAGACCATCAGTGATTCATTGACCCTATTTTCAGATGTCTTGGAAATGACACAAATAATTTTATTTTGATTTAAAAATATTCTAATGAGCTTTATAACTGCCTACTATATTTACAATTAGAATAACTTTCTGGGATGTCTAAAGGAAATAGGAAGCCATTTATATTGATTATTTAATGCGGAATTTTGTTTTCATGATATATTAATACTTTTGGAATATGAGCCCAAGATTTTTGTTTCTTCTGAATGATCTCGTATATTTGTTCCATTCGATCAGTACTGTATCAGTTTCAATTATCTTAAGTTGACTCCTGGGAAAGTTCCAATGACCTAAGCGTTTTAATGTGAAAAGGAAACTGAGGAAACTATGTGGTAAATAACTTTTAAGACATAGCAAATGGCACGAAGAATGGCTGTAAATGCTTTCTATCTATTTGTCCCTATGCTGCTGAGATTGAAATATATCAAGCTAGGCTGGAATTGCCACCACTTTTTAGTCATTAAACTTCACCATGCTGATGCTGCTATATTAAATGTCCTTTCAGGAGGAGACATCCAAGCAATTTTCACATTCTCGAGCAATTTTCAGGTACACAGAAGAAAGAGATAACTTGAAGATATTTGTAAGATTAAAGTATTTCATTAAAAATGGCCTGTGTGGAGCCACCCATAAATCTACAGATTTGGTTCCACAAAAAGGTGATATGAGACGGTAAAATAATATCCTGTATTGAAAACTATCTTTTGCAAAGCACTTCAAAACATGGTAGACAATTGGTACAGCATTTTGGGTCCCCCCAAAAAAGAGTTTTGGGGAACAAGATTGTATGTAACGTGGAAGTGAAAGTGTTAGTCGCTTAGACTTTTTGCAACCCTAGGGACTGTAGTCTGCCAGGCTCCTCTATCTTTGGAATTCTCCAGGCAAGAATGCTGGAGTGGGTTGCCATTCCTTTCTCCAGGGGATCTTTGCAATTCTAATATGGAACCTGAGTCACCTGCATTGCAGGCAGATTCTTTACCGTCTGAACCCTCAGGGAAGCCCCATGTAAAGTGAGGTCCATGTTTAGTGAGCAGTTAGTATTCCGGTTTTGCTTTAGGAAGCACAGCCATAAAGTACTTAGAATTTATCTAGTGTATTGAAATAGATTTTTCTGAATATATTCTCTAAATTTCTTCATTTTGGGGAGAAATGTCAATGTTTTCCTTCAAAGAAAATACTGCTTGCACAGGAATGGTACATATTAAGCATAATGTTTGTGATAAAGAAACCATAATGATGGTCATTTGGTAAACTTTGTTCTCTAGACCGTGTACAGGAAAAGAAAAATTCCACAGGCACCTAAAAGGTATGCTTAAGCTCAATGTACTCCTTCCTCGTTTCCTAAATGCGGGTTCCTATCAGTTCTAGATTTTTGCTTTAAGCAATTACAGGAAACTTAAAGCTCATTATACTTTTCTAAAGAAATAGTGCCTTCCAAAGATGTTGAGTTTCTTAACAAGAACCAAGGAGTTATAACAAAATAGAAAAGGTAACAAGATTAAGAATTTCAGCTAAAATTCACTGTGGTCTAAAATACTTAAAATATTGTATTTCTGTTAAATATTTAAGGAGTTTTAATACATTTTATTTTAAATACACTCATAAAATTTGACATAGTTCAAATAAATATGCCAGGTAGAGTTGTTACAATGAATATTTGATTACCAGTAATTTCCTTTACCTGAGAGTTGAGCAGAATGTTTACTTTAGGAAGGATTTGAATTGTTCCTCTGAAATTTCTTTTCAGATTGATTATTCCCACAGAGTTGAATTTATTCACATTATTTGAATTTCCCAGCAGCCGAGCAAGAATGTTTTAATCATTTCTATAGCTCAGTAGACCCAGTCTCAGAGAGTAATTCACTTACAGCACACGTGTTTAATCAAAAATTTTATTGCAATTTTCTTTTAAATGTACTCTCAGTCTAACATAAGAGATGTTATAATGTAATCTCATAGATGTTGAAGACCTGGATATAAAATTCATTTGGACCTGACCTTGTAGACTGGGAGCTGTCTGAAGTCATTTGGTGTAAAGATAAGTCATTCACTTTGACAAACATGACTGTACCATCACAGGGTGGTAAGTTTGGGTCATTTCCAAATAAAGGATGTGGGTAGGATTTTTTTGTGTCTCAAAATGTCGCTGCTACAGAGCAGGACCCAGTTTCGTACTCAGGTCTTCTGATTCCATGTTAAGGCCTGCTGCTAGTGTACATGTGATAAAAGTTAAGTGACTGCTTATTTTAAGTACTTAGAATAATTTCATGGATCCTGTAATTTTAAGTTGTGATTATCCTTTTAAAATAGGAGACCTAAAATGTTTGGAGACTTTCATTATTTTAGGTGTGAAAATTTGAGTGATTTGTTTTTTCTTTGACTGTCCCTCTTACCAGTAAAAAACATTAATAAAACCTAGGAAGGGTAAATTAAAAAAAAAGAAATTCTAATGGCAGAGAATGAGTCAGAGAGCCATACTTCTTTGCTACAGTATTCTGGCTGTAGAGCATGTATGTAAGTTGGGGGAAAAGGTGACAGGATTATGGAAAAGATGTATATTAACCTCCAAACTTTGAGCTCTGATGGCACGCCTGTATCAGCATATACTAGGGTATGCTGCCCAACAACCCCCAAATCTTGGCACTTTACAAAAATAAAAGTTTGTTTCTCACTCATAAAACATTTCTATTGTAATTCAGCTGCAACATCACTTCACATTTTCTCCAGTCAAGTCCATGCCTGTAAGGCAATAGAATATTGCTGGTCTTGTGGCAGAGAGAGAGTTAACGTCCTGTGCACTGATTCTCAAAGCCAGAGGTGACGTATCTCACTTCTGCCTACATTTCATTGGCTGAATTGCAGGGAGGGGCATCATGGAGGTTGCCACAGAATGAATGTGGGGTGAGCAGAAATCCAGTCCACCAAAACCCCCTTCTAACATCTTCAGTTTCTTCCCAGAATCACCAGAGGCAAAGGGACCTTTATTAATCTATTTTGTTATGTTAGTCAAAAAGAATATATATGAATATAGAAAAAATGTGTGTATGCACATTTGTGCATGTATATCTGTGTGTGTATCCACATACACACGCCTACGTGAATGTATGTTAATGTAGCAGCTACCTTGTAAAAAACCAGTTTTTGGCTGTGCTGGGTCTTTTTTGCTGCATGTGGGCTGCTCTCCAGACGTGGTGCGCAGGCTTCTTTTTGAGGTGGCCTCTCTTGTGGAACGCTGGTTCGAGGCGTGCGGGCTTCAGTCGGGCTTCAGTCGTTGCGGCACTCAGGACCAGCAGTTGTGGGGCATGGGCTTAGTTGTTCCACAGCATGTGGGATCTTTCTGGATCAAGGATGGAACCCGTGTCTTCTGCACCGGCAGGTGGATTCTTTACCACTGAGCCGCCAGGAAAGCCCACAGTTACCTTTTTCGTTTTTGTTTTTTTGTTTGTTTTTTTTTAATTTTAAAATCTTTAATTCTTACATGCGTTCCCAAACATGAACCCCCCTCCCACCTCCCTCCCCCTAACATCTCTCTGGGTCATCCCCATGCACCAGCCCCAAGCATGCTGTATCCTGCGTCAGACATAGACTGGTGAATTCAATTCTTACATGATAGTATACATGTTAGAATGCCATTCTCCCAAATCATCCCACCCTCTCCCTCTCCCTCTGAGTCCAAAAGTCCGTTCTACACATCTGTGTCTTTTTTCCTGTTTTGCATACAGGGTCATCATTGCCATCTTTCTAAATTCCATATATATGTGTTAGTATACTGTATTGGTGTTTTTCTTTCTGGCTTACTTCACTCTGTATAATTGGCTCCAGTTTCATCCATCGCATCAGAATTAATTCAAATGAATTCTTTTTAACGGCTGAGTAATACTCCATTGTGTATATGTACCACAGCTTTCTTATCCATTCATCTGCTGATGGACATCTAGGTTGTTTCCATGTCCTGGCTATTATAAACAGTGCTGCGATGAACATTGGGGTACATGTGTCTCTTTCAATTCTGGTTTCCTCGGTGTGTATGCCCAGAAGTGGGATTGCTGGGTCATAAGGTAGTTCTATTTGCAATTTTTAAAGGAATCTCCACACTGTTCTCCATAGTGGCTGTACTAGTTAGCATTCCCACCAACAGTGTAGGAAGGTTCCCTTTTCTCCACACCCTCTCCAGCATTTATTGCTTGCAGATTTTTGGATCACAGCCATTCTGACTGGTGTGAAGTGGTACCTCATTGTGGTTTTGATTTGCATTTCTCTAATAATGAGTGATGTTGAGCATCTTTTCATGTGTTTGTTAGCCATCCATATGTCTTCTTTGGAGAAATGTCTATTTAGTTCTTTGGCCCATTTTTTGATTGGGTCGTTTATTTTTCTGGAATTGAGCTGCATAAGTTGCTTGTATATTTTTGAGATTAGTTGTTTGTCAGTTGCTTCATTTGCTATTATTTTCTCCCAATCAGAAGGCTGTCTTTTCACCTTGCTTATATTTTCCTTTGTTGTGCAGAAGCTTTTAATTTTAATTAGATCCCATTTGTTTATTTTTGCTTTTATTTCCAGAATTCTGGGAGGTGGATCATAGAGGATCCTGCTGTGATTTATGTCTGAGAGTGTTTTGCCTATGTTCTCCTCTAGGAGTTTTATAGTTTCTGGTCTTACATTTAGATCTTTAATCCATTTTGAGTTTATTTTTGTGTGTGGTGTTAGGAAGTGATCTAGTTTCATTCTTTTACAAGTGGTTGACCAGTTTTCTCAGCACCACTTGTTAAAGAGATTGTCTTTACTCCATTGTATATTCTTGCCCCCTTTGTCAAAGATAAGGTGTCCATATGTGTGTGGATTTATCTCTGGGCTTTCTATTTTGTTCCATTGATCTATATGTCTGTCTTTGTGCCAGTACCATACTGTTTTGATGACGGTGGCTTTGTAGTAGAGCCTGAAGTCAGGCAAGTTGGTTCCTCCATTTCCATTCTTCTTTCTCAAGATTGCTTTGGCAATTCGAGGTTTTTTGTATTTCCATACAAATCTTGAAATTATTTGTTCTAGTTCTGTGAAAAATATGGCTGGTAGCTTGATAAGGATTGCGTTGAATTTGTAAATTGCTTTGGGTAGTATACTCCTTTTCACTATATTGATTCTTCCGATCCATGAACATGGTATATTTCTCCATCTATTAGTGTCCTCTTTGATTTCTTTCATCAGTGTTTTATAGTTTTCTATATATAGGTCTTAAGTTTCTTTAGGTAGATATATTCCTAAGTATTTTATTCTTTTCGTTGCAACGGTGAATGGAATTTTTTCCTTAATTTCTTTTTCTACTTTCTCATTATTAGTGTATAGGAATGCAAGGGATTTCTGTGTGTTGATTTTATATCCTACAACTTTACTATATTCATTGATGAGCTCTAGTAATTTTCTGGTGGAGTCTTTAGGGTTTTCCATGTAGAGGATCATGTCATCTGCAAACAGTGAGAGTTTTACTTCTTCTTTTCCAATTTGGATTCCTTTTATTTCTTTTTCTGCTCTGATTGCTGTGGCCAAAACTTCCAGAACTATGTTGAATAGTAGCGGTGAAAGTGGACACCCTTGTCTTGTTCCTGACTTTAGGGGAAATGCTTTCAATTTACATTTCTCATTCTTATCAAGACTCACTGCCTTTCGTCACCAGTATTTACTGTTTACAGTGCACCAGGCACAGTAGAACATACAGTAGAAAAATATATCTGTGCTTTTGAGGAGTGTGCACTCAAAAAAAAAATCTGTATGTACCTCTTTTAAAAATAGGGGAGTTTTAGGTTCAAAGCAAAATTGAGGTGAAGGGACACAGCTTTCCTATGTATCTCCTGAGCCCCCACACCCGTAGTCTCTCCCATTGCCAGTATTGCCTGCCAGGCTGGTAAGTTTATTATAGTTGATGACCCTACGTTGACACAGCATTATCACTTAGTCTGTAGTTTACATTAGGATTCGCTCTTGGTGGTGCACATTGTGTGGGTCTGGACAGATTTATAATGACATGTATTCATTGTTACGGTATCACAGAGAGCAGTTTCACTGCCCTGAAAACCTTTTGTGCTTCACTTAGTCACCCTCCCCTCTGTCCTCTAGTCGCTTGCAACCACTGATCTTTTTTAGTGTCTTTATCATTTTGCCTTTTCCAGTAAGTCTTATAGTTAAAATCACACAATATATAGCTTATTCAGACTGGATTCTTTCACTTACTATTATGATTTTTGTTTCCTTCATGTCTTTTCGTGGCTTAATAGTTTATTTCTTTTTAGCACTGTTGAAAAAGCATTGTCTAGATGTGCCAGAGTTTATCCGTTCCCATATTGAAGGACATCTTAGATGCTTTCAGTGTTTAGCAATTATGAATAAGGCTGATGTAAACATTTGTGTGCCATTCTTTGTGTGGACATAAATTTTCAACTCGTTTTGGTAAATACTAAAGAGCCCAATTTTTGGATCTTGTGGTTGGGGCATGTTTAATTTTGTTAAAAACAAACAAAAAAAGACATAGAACTATCTTCCAAAGAAGCTGTCCCATTTTACCTTCCCACCAGTGAGTGAGAGTTTCTGTTACTCCACGACTTCACCAGCGTTCCATATTGTCAGTGTCTGGATTTTGGCCGCTCTGATAGGTGTATAATCATTACTCATGATTGTTTTATTTTGCATTTCCTGGATGACATGTAATGTGGTGCATTTTTTCATGTTTATTTGCTATTTTTATATCTTCTTTGGTATGGTGCCCTTTAAGACCTTTGGTCAATTTTAAAATTTTTGTTGTTTCATTATTGTTGAAATTGAATAGCCTTTTACTAGATATGTTTTTGGAAAATGTTTTCTGCCTGTCTCTGACTTGTCTTTGCATTTTCTTGACAATGTCTTTTGCTGAAAAAATTTTTAAAGTTTTTTTCAACGAAGTCTAGCTCATCAGTTCTTTGTTTCATGGATCATGCCTATTGTATTGTATCTAAAAAGTCACTTGCCAAACCCTGAATCATCTAGATCTTCCCTTAGGTTATCCTCTAGGAGTTTCATAGTTTTGTGTTTTACATTTAGTTCTGTGGTCTGTTTTCAGTGAATTTCTGTGATGGGTGTAAATTAATATCGAGTCCTTCTTTTTTAGTTTTGCTTGTGAATGTCCAGTTGTTCCAGAACCATTTTGGGGAGGGGGGGAACACAGTTTTCCATTGACTAACTCTTTAAATTTTTATATGATTTTAAGGGTTATAGTCTGTTTACAATTACTACAGAATATTGGCTATACTCCTCATCTTGTGCATCCTTGTGGCCTATCTCATACCCAGTGATTTGTACCTTCATTCCCCCACCCCAATATTGCCCCTCGCTGCATCTCCCCACTAGGAATTGCTGGTTTGTTCTCTGCATTTATGAATGCCTTCCTCTTTTGTTGTATTCACTAGTTTGTTGGACGCTTTAGATCCCACATATGAGTGTTATAATGTAGTATTTGTCTTTGACATATTTCCCCTTATCATATTGCCTCCCAAGTCCATCCATGTTGCTGTAAATGGCAATATTTCATTCTTTTTGATGGCTGAGCAGTATTCCACTGTATACACCGCATCATCTTTATCCATTCATATGTTGATGGCCTTTTAGGTTTTTTCCTTGTCTTGGCTGTTGTAAATAGTGCTGCTGCCAATATTGAAGGTGCATGTATTGTTCAAATTAGTCTATTGGCAGTTATTATCAAATATTGGCTATATTCCAGATATATGCCCAGGAGTGGGGTTGCTGGATCCTATGGTAACTAGTTCTATTTTTAGTTTTTTAAGGACCCTCCATACTGTTCCCCATAGTGGCTGCACCAGTTTACATTCTCAACAGCAGTATGGGAAGATTCCCTTTTCTCCACACCTTCTCTGGCATAACGTGGCATTTTTATTTGATGATTTCTGCAAAGTACTTGGGAAATACTCTGCAGGGTAAGCTTTGCTCACCCCATCCTTAAAGAATAGAGGAGAGAGATTATAAAGATTATTTAATGGCAACTCTGTATTAGCCATGATACAACCGAGTTTATTTATATTATTTAGACTTAGTAAAGGACTTTTAATGATGTATTGATATACTTGAACAAGATACGAAATTTCAGATATAGCTTAGATATTGATTTCCACCAGATTCACACAGTGCAGGTAGGAAGTAGCATATACACTAGGGCATCATAGGATCCGGCACAAGTTCCTGTTCAGTTCAGTTGCTCAATCACGTCTGACTATTTGCAACCCATGGACTGCACCACGCCAGGCCTCCCGGTCCATCACCAACTCCCAGAGTTTACTCAAACTCATGTCCATAGAGTCGGTGATGCCATCCAACCATCTCATCCTCTGTTGCTCCCTTCTCCTCCCGCCTTCAATCTTTCCCAGCATCAGGGTCTTTTCCAATGAGTCAGTTCTTTGCATCAGGTGGCCAATGTGTTGGGAGTTTCAGCTTCAACATCAGTCCTTCCAATGAATATTCAGCACTGATTTCCTTTAGAATGGACTGGGTGGATCTCTTGCAGTCCAAGGGACTTTCAAGACTCTTCTCCAGCACCATAGTCCAAAAGCATCAATTCTTCGGCACTCAGCTTTCTTTATAGTCCAACTCTCACATCCAGACATGAGTACTGGAAACACCATAGTTTTAACTAGACAGACCTTCCTCAGGAAAGTAATGTCTCTGCTTCTTAATATGCTGCCTAGGTTGGTCATAGCTTTTCTCCCAAGGAGCAAGTGTCTTTTAATTTCATGGCTGCAGTCACCATCTGCAGTGATTTTGGAGCCCCCCAAAATAAAGCTTTCCCCCCATCTATTTGCCCATCTGTTTCCCCATCTATTTGCCATGAAGTGATGGGACCAGATGCCATGATCTTAGTTTTCTGAATGTTGAGTTTTAAGCCAACTTTTTCACTCTCCTCTTTCACTTTCATCAAGAGGCTTTTTAGTTCCTCTTCACTTTCTGC
This sequence comes from Capra hircus, assembly GCF_001704415.2. NCBI lineage: Eukaryota > Metazoa > Chordata > Mammalia > Artiodactyla > Bovidae > Capra > Capra hircus. The sequence continues at coordinate 6,689,560 of NC_030812.1, forward strand.
CATAAGGGTGCTGTCATCTGCATATCTGAGGTGATTGATATTTCTCCCGGCAATCTTGATTCCAGCTTGTGCTTAGTCTAGGCCAGTGTTTCCCATGATGTCCTCTGCCTATAGGTTAAAAAAGCAGGGTGACAGCCTTGACGTACTCCTTTTCCTGTTTGGAACCAGTCTGTTCCATGTCCAGTTCTAACTGTTGCTTCCTGACCCACATACAGATTTCCCAAGGGCCAGGTCAGGTGGTCTGGTATTCCCATCTCTTTCAGAATTTTCCACAGTTTGTTGTGGTCCACAAAGTCAAAGGCTTTGGCATAGTCAATAAAGCAGAAGTAGATGTTTTTCTGGAACTCTCTTGCTTTTTTGATCATCCAACATATGCCGGCAATTTGATCTCTGGTTCCTCTGCCTTTTCTAAATCCAGCTTGAACATCTGGGAGTTAATGCTTCATGTACTGCTGAAGCCTGGTGTGGATAATTTTTTGAGCATTACTTTGATAGCATGTGAGATGAGCGCAATTGTGCAGTAGTTTGAGCATTCTTTGGCATTGCCTTTCTTTGGGATTGGAACGAAAACTGACCTTTTCCAGTCCTGTGGCCACTGCTGAGTTTTCCAAATTTGCTGGCATATTGAGTGCAGCACTTTCACAGCATCATCTTTTAGGATTTGAGATAGCTCAACTAGAATTCCATCACCTCCACTAGCTTTGTTCATAGTGATGCATCCTAAGGCCCATTTGACTTCTAATTCCAGGATGTCTGGCTCTAGGTGAGTGATCACACTATCATGATTATCTAGGTCCTGAAGATATTTTTGTGTAGTTCTTCTGTGTATTCTTGCCATCTCTTCTTAATCTCTTCTGCTTCTGTTAGGTCCATACTATTTCTGTCTTTTATTGAGCCCATCTTTGCATGAAATGTTCCCTTGGTATCTCTAATTTTCTTGATGAGATGTCGAGTCTTTCCCATCTTATTGTTTTCCTGTATTACTTTGCATTGATCACAGAGGAAGGCTTTCTTATCTCTCCTTGCAGTTCTTTGGAACTTTGGATTCAAATGGGTCTATCTTTCTTTTCTCTGTTGCTTTTCGCTTTTCTTCTTTTCACAGCTATTTGTAAGACCTCCTCAGACAACCATTTCCATTTTTGCATTTCTTTTTCTTGGGAATAGTCTTGATCTCTGTCTCCTGTACAGTGTCACAAACTTCTGTCCATAGTTCTTCAGACAGTGTCTATCAGATCTAATCCCATGAATCTATTTCTCACTTCCACTGTATAACAAAAACAGATTTCATTTAGATCATTCCTGAATGGTCTAGTGGTTTTCCCTACTTTCTTCAATTTAAGTCTGAATTTGGCAGTGAGCAGTTCATGATCTGAGCCACAGTTAGCTCCCGGTATTGTTTTTGCTGACTGTATAGAGCTTCTCCATCTTTGGCTGCAAAGAATATAATCAGTCTGATTTCGATGTTGACCATCTGCTGATGTTCATGTGTAGAGTCTTCTCTTGTGTTGTTGGACGAGGTTGTTTGCTATGACCAGTGTGTTTTCTTGTCACAACTCTGTTAGCCTTTGCCCTGCTTCATTCTGCATTCCAAGGCCAAATTTGCCTGTTACTCCAGGTGTTTCTTGACTTCCTACTTTTGCATTCCAGTCCCCTATAATGAAAATGACATCTTTTTTGGGTGTTAGTTCTATCTGAAAGGTCTTGTAGGAATTCATAGAACTGTTCAACTTCAGCTTCTTCAGCTGGTCAGGGCATCAGTTCAGTTCAGTTCAGTCGCTCAGTCATGTCTGACTCTTTGTGACCCCATGAATCACAGCACGCCAGGCCTCCCTGTCCATCACCAACACCCAGAGTTCACTCAGACTCACGTCCATCCAGTCAGTGATGCCATCCAGCCATCTCATCCTCTGTCATCCCCTTCTCCTGCCCTCAATCCCTCCCAGCATCAAAGTCTTCTCCACTAAGTCAACTCTTCACATGAGGTGGTCAAAGTACTGGAATTTCAGCTTTAGCATCATACCTTCCAATGAACACCAGGACTGATCTCCTTTAGGATGGACTGGTTGGATCTCCTTGCAGTCCAAGGGACTCTCAAGAGTCTTCTCCAACACCACAGTTCAAAAGCATCAATTCTTCGGCATTCAGCTTTCTTCATAGTCCAACTCTCACATCCATACATGACCACTGGAAAAACCATAGCCTTAAATCTTTAATCCAATTTCTGTTTATGGGTGGGGCTGTGTTCCCTCCCTGTTATTTCCTGGGGCCAAACTATGGTGGAGGTAATGAAGATAGCGGTGACCTCCTTCAGAAGGTCCCATGCATGCACTCAGTGCCCCCAGCCCTGCAGCAGGCCACTGCCAACCCCCGCCTCCACTGGAGACTCCTGGACACACACGGTCAAGTCTGAGTAAGTCTCTTGTGGGGTTACTGCTCCTTTCTCCTGGGTCCTGGTGCATACAGGGTTCTGTTTGTGCCCTCCAAGAGTCTTTTTCCCCAGTCCTGTGTAAGTTCTGGTGGCTCTATGGTGGGGTTAATGATGACCTCCTCCGAGAGGGCTTATACCATACCCAGGTCTGCTGCACCCAGAGCCCTGTCTTTGTGGCAGTCCACTGCTGGCCCATACCTCCTCAGGAGACACTCAGACACAGTTCTGGCTCAGTCCCTGTGGGGTCTCTGGGTCCTGGTGCACATGAGGTTTGTTGGAGGTTTCTGAGCGTCTCTGGCAGGTATGGGGCTTGATTCTAAATGTGAATTTGCCCCTCCTACCATCTTGCTGGGGCTTCTCCTTTGCCTCTGGACATGGGATATCTCCTCACAGCCCCTCCAGGGCCATGCAGCTGCTGCTCCAGCACCTACTGCCTTTCTGTGTTGGGATGGAATGTATTGGAATGTAAGCCTTGCCACTTTCTAGCTGTGTGGCCTTTGTCAGGGTATGTAATTCTCTATTGTATTTTCCACCTTTGTATAATATGGGCGATAATCGCATCTACCTTAGAGAACTTTTGTAAGAATTAGTGCCTGTGCAGTGCTTCCTTCGAGGACTATAGTCAGTGATTGCTCACTAAACGAGGTGTCAGCCACCATTTAAACCCAGATACACCCATTCTTTCCATCTGATAGACCGTGCTGGTTTTGAGGAGGAAAACAGCTGCAGTAATTTAGGCCTGGTTATATTTGACTGTGTGGATCGCAATAAACTGTGGAAGATTCTGAGAGTTGGGAATACCAGGCCACCTGACCTGCCTCTTGAGAAACCTGTCAGGAAGCAACAGTTAGAACTGGACATGGAACAACAGACTGGTTCCAAGTAGGAAAAGGAGTACGCCAAGGCTGTATATTGTCACCCTGCTTATTTAACTTACATGCAGATTACATCATGAGAAATGCTGGGCTGGAAGAAGCACAAGCTGGAATTAAGATTGCCAGGAGAAATATCGATAACCTCAGATATGCAGATGACACCACCCTTATGGCAGAAAGTGAAGAGGAACTAAAGATCCTCTTGATGAAAGTGAAAGAGGAGAGTGAAGGGGTTGGCTTAAAGCTCAACATTCAGAAAATGAAGATCATGGCATCTGGTCCCATCACTTCATGGGAAATAGATGGGAAAACAGTGGAAACAGTGTCAGACTTTAATTTGGGGGGCTCCAAAATCACTGCAGATGGTGACTGCAGCCATGAAATTAAAAGATGCTTACTCCTTGGAAGAATTATGACCAACCTAGATTGCATATTAAAAAGCAGAGACATTACTTTGCCAACTAAGGTCTGTCTAGTCAAGGCTATGGTTTTTCCTGTGGTCATGTATGGATGTGAGAGTTGGACTGTGAAGAAAGCTGAGCATCAAAGAATTGATGTGTTTGAACTGTGGTGTTGGAGAAGACTTCTTAGAGTCCCTTGGACTGCAAGGAGATCCAACCAGTTCATCCTAAAGGAGATCAGTCCTGGGTGTTCATTGAAAGGACTGATGCTGAGTCTGAAACTCCAATACTTTGGCCACCTCATGCAACAAGTTGACTCATTGGAAAAGACTCTGATGCTGGGAAGGATTAGGGGTAGGAGGAGAATGGGATGACGGAGGATGAGATGGCTGGTTGGCATCACCGACTCGATGCACCTGAGTTTGGGTGCACTCTGGGAGTTGGTGATAGATAGGAAGGCCTGGTGTGCTGCGATTCATGGAGTCGCAAAGAGTTGGACATGACTGAGCGACTGAACTGAATTGAACTGATATGGATACAGAAGTTAAATTTTAGTGAAGCTGCGCATGTTATATCACAGGAGAATGATACTCAAGGCACTTCCACATGGAAGTATAAAGTAATAAAAACGGTTTAAGATGTAGTATAACACTTTGAAAACATGTTGCCATGATGAAATAATAAAGAAGAAGCAGTGAAAATTGCCAATGGAAAATTAAAGCTGAGGATCAACAGGAGATACATCTGTCAGATTGCATCAAAAACCTGATTAGCCTAGGTATCATAAATTAAAATGAACTCTTATCACAAGGGATTGTCAGTTGTTAATACACTATTCCACTGAAGCACTTTGTTTTATAATAGACGAGTAGAAGATGTCTTAATCCAATTTCTTATTAAGGAACTTGTTTTGAAAGAAGATATCAAGGTAGTATTTTATCTGTGGTCAGTCTAGAAACTTTTAGGAATCAGTTGTGTTCAAATGGTTTTGTAAATGTCCATCCTTGTGGAAATCCCTAGGTGTTGGATTTGAGTGTTAGTCGCTCAGTTATGTCCGACTCTTTGCAACTCCTCAGTCCAGATTACTGGAGTGGCTAGCCATTCCCTTCTCCAGGGGACCTTCCTGACCCAGGGATTGAACCTGGGTCTCTTGCATTGCAGGCAGATTCTTTACTGTCTGAGAAGCTACCTGGGAAACCCAGGTGTTGGATGTACCAAGTACTTACATTTAATCCAACTAGCAGTTCTGTGAGGAAGGTGCTGCCATCATGCCCATCTCCTTTTTACAAATAAAGAAACTGAGATACATAGAAGTTACATAACCAGCTCAAGATTGTCTGACTAGCATGTGATTGTGGCTGAAATGTGATTCATATCAATATTGTTCTGGTCCCAGATCCTGCATTTAACCACTCTCTAATGGACTGTGGGCTTCCCAGGTGGCAGTAGTGGTAAAGAACCTGCCTGCCAATGCAGGAGACGTAAGAGACGCAGGTTTATTCCCTGGGTTGGGAAGATTCCCTGGAGGAGGGTATGGCGACCCACTCGAGTCTTCTTGCCTAGAGAATCCCATGGACAGAGGAGCCTGGCAGGCTACAGTCCATAGGGTCACACAGCGGGACATGACTGAAGTGACTTAGCATGGAGCACGCACAGTAGAGTGTGTAAATTATCTTTAATCTTCCAAAGGCTCTATGAGAAACATCTTATCAGCATTATTATTGCATAAGCTATTTAAATTGTCCTTGAATTTGGGCTGAAGTTGCCACAGATTCTTTTGAAATACAGGGTCTGAGGGGATAAGGAATAAATATGAGGTCCTTGGTGGGGAGTTGTGAGATGAGACTAATATTTAGAGCAGGATTTAGGAATTGAGGCACGTGTGGACTGGACTCAGTCTACAGAGATGTTAGTTTCCATCAAATATGGGTTTAAAAAAAAGTTCAAGTCTGGATACGTTGGATCAAGGTGTGCACAGCCCACCTCAGTTCCCTTCCATCCTCAGATCCTCTTCGTTGAGTGTGTGGTTCCAGGTCTGAAGAGAGGTTCCCCATTAGTTTCCTGAAGTCTTTGTTGCTGTTGGTGCTTCATTCAAAACACAGCATTTCTTTTGTCCTAATTTTTCATTGACTAACCTTTCTTGAGACAGTATAGCTTTAAATACTGTGTGTTGTATTTGGTCCTTAAGATTAGGAAATTGTGTTCCCAACTTTTGCATGTAACACTTTGAGCCAGTTATTATCATGACAAGTTAAGCCATACAATAGTAATTATTCATGGGCTGATTTCCTTTAGGATTGATTAGTTTGATCTCCTTGCAGTCCGTGGGACTCTCAAGAGTCTTCTCCAGCACCACAGTTCGAAGTAGCCTTATAGACAATGTATTTTTAGGAAAGTTGAAAAATAAATACTGAGCAATTGCAGTTAAAAAGGCTCTTAAACGTTCAGCTCTGTAGTAAGTTCTCATGTGATTCTTCAGCTGACCAAGATCAGGTGGCACAGAGAGAGCACTGAGGGTGCAGCTGAGATGGGGGTGGGCTGAAGGGCACAGGCGCTGCACCTGCCTTACCTGAGGCTGAATCCTGCTCCCTCGCGTCCTTACTGCTGGTTTCTGTGCCTCAGTTTCTTCAGCTGTACGACCAAGTTAATGGTAGCACCTCCGTACTACTCACGTGTTTGCATAACTGGTGAAGTTAACCTGAGTTAGCGTACTGAGCTTGCCTAGAACAGTGCCAGGCACTCACAGGTTAAAAAGGTATGCATGTTAGCCTTTCTCACTAACACTCGTCTCATTGAGAACATCCTTGATTTTTCAGTACCAGAGAAAAATGTAAACAACACCACACATATTGTACAATAGAAAAGAATTTCTTTTAAAGCTCTTCATACTAGAGAGTTTTTAGGAAAATAACCTCAGTTGTCCTTGAGAAGGAGCTTGCATTTAGCAAAACCCCAGTTCTTCATGATGAAGTTCGAGTGTCTCCTCAGACGTCAAAGCTTTTTGACTGAGAAAGCATTCCCATCCATCGTGTTCAAGGAGTGCTCACCTATGCAGGTCCTCTGAATACAAACTGTAGAAATGGATTGAGTCTTATTTTTTTCCTCGCATAACTAGCTTTTGAGAAGTAACATTCAATGGCAAAATATTCTACAGTTGTTTTGGTAAATAAATGAGTGAATGTAAATTTTCTACGCGGCACAGATTCTGGAGGAGACGTTGGTGTCGAGCTGGGAGTAGGTCTAAAAAGAAAGAGTGAAAACATCATAAAATTTTGTAGGTGTTCACGTTTCATGGTATTCGTGGCCTAAAGGTTGCAAGAGGTCTGCTACGTCACTCAGTACATCTGCAGTTGGTGGCTGCATTTTCTTTGAAATTTTGAATTTTTGATGTTAAGATACTGAGAAGGTTTCAAGTGAACTCTGCCCTCTGAGGACATAGCATTCATTACACGTTTATGCAGCTCCCTGGCTTCCTGTATCCCCATCTTTGCTCTTGGGCCACAGCAATGCACTGTAGTTTGCTCTGCTTAGGAACTCTAAATTTAACATTGATTTTGGACGGGAGGAATCCATGGGTCTGCTTTTTTTCTGGGCCCAGGAGGACAAGAGATGGGGTGCTGTTAAATAAGATAGAAATAGAGACGGAGTGGGAGTTTTCTGGCTTGTGTATTCAATGAGGGAAGTAAAACGCTTTCAGGCAGAAGATAATTTTTCTCCGGGTCTTCTATAGCAAAAATCTAAGTTGTCTGCATAATAGAAGAAAAAAATAGGAGCTCTATTTTCAACACCTCCTCCAGCTCCTTGTAGACAGACTCCTTATAGAAGCAAGGAACTCATTAAAACTACACTTACTATCCCTTGCACTGCCCACCTGCACTCTACCGGTGGAGAAGGTGAGAAAAAGCCAAGAAAACCATGATAATAACCAGTATTAAATTTGCTCAAATTTTGCATTAATTCATATTTAAAATAAACTTAGAATGTTCTTTTCCTGTTTATTCTTACAGTTGTAATTCTCTTTGATGGACAAATATTTGTTCAAGTAGATTTTTTGGTATCTTAGTGCAGCTGGGTGAGAGCTTGTTGATTGCAGATAGGTGAAGGGAAACACTGACAGTTTTGAAGTGCTGTCTGGTATTTACTGTTGATGCTGCAATTTTTTGGGCGTCATTAGCTATGAACTTTTTCTTTAATTGTTTCTGGCCTTGTTTCTTCTTGCATGTAGTAAGATATTCGGAATAAACCTTGTTAATGTCCCATGGCACACATAACAGGCCTTTGACTTTGTTTTCATTCCCTATAACCCTAGTGGTACTGGGCACTTAGTAGGTATTCACTAAATACTTGAATAATCAGTTATACTTTCTACCCGTTCCACAGAAGAATAGGGATAACTATTACCTTGGATTTAGTCCCCGGAGAACGGACTGCTTCCTAAGTCCCCACGAGTTCCCTTCTGCATCTGTTTGTGTGTAAACCTCTTGACTGCTGGTCTTCTCTAGTTCAGGAAGGATTAGACCCTGTTCTTTCCTTATGGTTGTATAGTTGCTTGATTTAGCAGAGGTGTTATCAGTAGTGGCTAAGAGCATGGGCCAGTCCTGTTTCTTCCGTTTATAAGCCATGTGACCTTGGCGGTTGTAATCACACCTGCCTGTTGTTGAGAGAGTTAAATAGAAGTAAATCACAAGATAGAGAAGAACCTGATACATGGTAACAGCCATATTAGTGTTAGCTTTTTAAAGTGACAGTCCTTTATTCCCTTTATTTGACAACACTGGGTAATCAAAAAGCTCTATGGAAATGCAACTGCTTATTTTATTTAGATTAATTCAGGCCTTTTGGATGGGTTTATTTCCCTTGACCTTGGATTCCTTTCTCCAACAGAAACCTTTTTCCTTAGAGTTGCCTCCTGGAAAAGACAATGATCTTTATGTTTAGAAGAGATAGGCTGAATTACAGACAGAATATTCCTTATTTTCACCAGGTTTCCTTGGCATATTGAATACAGTGGTCTCTAATGGGTTGATGAGACCCTTGATAATACTAGTACGTGGCCAATTTAGACTTTAAGATTATATATCTTTGGATGTAAAAGGAGTTTGAGGTTTTTTTAAAATTATTATGTCAAACAATTTTATATTAAAAGAGCACTGTAACTTGTTCTTTCCTTTAGTAAGTGCTTTTAGATGATCAGATCTTCTTAATTTTTGATATTGAGGTATTATAAAAAGTATTCTTCTGGCTTTAGTAAATATGATACCATTGAAGCAGTAAATAGTACTTTCTTGGAATCTAAAGGCCATTAGTTGAATATTTTAAAAACTGACTTCATAGGCTGTATAAGTACCTTCCCTCATTAGACTTAAATGACTTGGTTCTCATAGCCTGATAGTTTTGAGATGTATTTATGCTGATCTATGATGAGGACTGTAGTCTGTAAGGGCATCTCTCTTTAACTCCGGGGAAATTGGCCTAACTTTACAATTCATCTAGAATTCCAAGTTATCAATTAGCTGTCAAGTTTGCTGCTTTAGAAATCAAATAGCCTCTAAAATCCAACTCTAAATCTCAGTAGATTTCTTTCTAACCACATCTGAATCATGGTCCACAGTTGTAAAGTGCTGAATAAAATCAACCAGATACTATTTCTGACTCTACCCCTCCCCATCAAAATGAAACTTCTAGTGGATCAATTAGGAAACCTATTTAATTTTTTATAAAAGGCTCTTATCCTAGATAGAACTTATAAACCACAAGAGCATCTCTGTATATTTATGTATCAGTAACTCAGATGGCTCTCCATCCTTTGCCAATATGATACTGAAGTACGATTTGCTGTGAACTATGGTCTTTTTTTAAATGGGTCACCAATGAGGATTCATTGTTAAAGGCCAGCAGGAAATAGAGGCACCAAATTTAGAGTGTGTGTTTCATTTTAGAAAAATGAATTTCAACATTAGAGATGCTAAAGATTCAAAAATAAATCTGCCTATTTACAATAATCTGCATTGGTTATTGTCTATTTTGAGTGAATTAACTCACGGACATTTAGGTTTTTAATAGTCCAATTGAAAAAAAAGATTCTGTGTTCTGTGATAGTATTTACTAAAAAATCCTTCAAAAGCATTAATAATAATATTTATAAACATTTAAAGTAAAATATAGCTTATTTAGGATCAAGCTTACACATACCATGCAGCATACAATTAGATTGATTCCATGGCAGCTTATTTCTCTTTCAAAGATGATGGATATAACCTGTTGCTTTTTCCTCTGTGAGCTCTAGCTTTATGTAATATGTCTGCTTTTATAATGAACTATTAAAATATACAAAAGTATCCCCTGGGAGGTCAAACAATAAATGTTGCTGTGATCCTAAGTATTTTTGTCACTTCTGTTTTGGAATTACAGAGGTTGAATCATGTAAGTTAACTTTGTAGAGTTAAGTTTTTCTTCTTAAAGTGAAAGTCGCTCAGTCATGGCTGACTCTTTGTGGCTCCATGGACTGTACAGTGCATGTAATTCTCCAGGCCAGAATACTGGAGTGAGTAGCCTTCCCTTCTCCAGGGGATTTTCCCAACCCAGGGATCAAATCCCGATCTCCCACATTGCAGGTGGATTCTTTACCAACTGAGCTATCAGGGAAGCCCCTCCTTAAGCACAGTGTTGCCCAAAATGATCACCAACCTCATTCATGAACCTTTGTCTGAATGACTTGGCTATAACCAAAAATTGAAATCATCTTCAAATAATGAAGATATTCTTGTGACAGTGATGCAGATTCTACAAATAGTTCCGCTTTGGAGTCATTCTTGTCAGTGACTTTGGGGGTTGGTATAAATGTAATAGCTTTGCCAAAGGAGGCAAACATTTACAAAGAAGAGTGGAAATTTGCTGTTTGTTGAGTAGGGTAGACAAGGGGAGATTGAATCAGCATTCACTGCCTAAACTCCAGTCGTGATTATTTTCCCTTTTCTTCCTTCAGGTATGTATCAGTGGTATTTTCTAAATTCTCAGAATGTGTCCCAAGTTTCCTAACAAAATACCAGGTTGTTTTTTTTGAACCATGGGCCAAAGGGGCATGATGGAGGAGTAGAAACTGTCCTGCGTACTATGTGGAACTGTTTTTGATGTGAAGAATTGCTCACTGTACGAAGTTATAGAATCTAAAGTTAAATTACCTTTTCTTGAAATAGCCATGATTAAAGAGTTGAACTTATGAAATAGCTTAAACATATTTGTTATATGCTACATTGTCCTGATCATTGTTGAAAACACTCAATCTGGGAATCTTATTTGCCTTCATATAGTGAAGACTTGATGGGAATGTGAAGATATAGATCCCATTTTAAGAGCTAAGTAACAACTGTGAAAGAGAGAGCAGAAGGCATTTCATGGTTTATTGATAGTATTTTACATGCGTTTACAATTGTCAAAGTACTCATGTACCGAATCATGTTAGCTTTGCCCAATGACCAGGTACACAGGCTAGATATTATTCTCCTTATTATTGTTGTTGTTCAGCCGCTCAGTTGTGTCTGACTCTTTGCAACCCCATGGACTGCAGCACACAAGGCTTCCCTGTCCTTCACCATCTCCTGAAGCTAGCTCAAACTCATGTCCATTGAGTCATTGATTTCATCCAACCATCTCCTCCTCTTCTGCTCCTCCCTTCAGTTTTTCCCAGCATCAGGGTCTTTTCTAATGAGTCAGTTCCAAAGTGCAGAAGCTTTAACATCAGTCCTTCCAATGAATATTCAGGATTGATTTCCTTTAGGGTTGACTGGTTTGATCTCTTTGCAATCCAAGGGACTCTCAAGAGTCTTCTCCAGCACCACAATTCAAAAGCATCAGTTCTTCGGTGCTCAGCCTTCTTTATGGTCCAACGCTCACATCCATGCATGACCACTGGAAAAACCATAGCTTTGACTAGAAGGACCTATGCTGGCAAAGCAATGTCTCTGCTTTTTAATATGCTGTCTAGGTTTGTCATAGCTTTTCTTCCAAGGAGCAAGCGTCTTTTAATTTCATGGCTGCAGTCACCATCTGATGATAAAGAAGCCTTTCAAAAATTAGCATTCGAACTGACGCAGCCAGAAAAAAATTTTGGCAATTGAAAATAAAGGTAGATCTTGGAGAAGATACAGATGGTGTATTCTGGAAACATATGAAAATGAGAAAGTCTAACAATTTTCTGAACTAGAACTGAGATTTTGTTTTAGAAGCTTTCTGTGGGGGCCTCTTGGTTATAAAAACTGCTGGAAACGTGGCTTGTGTTATTTTCATAGTGATTTTCAATAGGACCTGACTATCGCAGTGATTTTCAATAGGACCTGATCCTTGGCCATGTCTGGAGATGGTTTTGGTTGTCACATCTAGGGAGGAATTGCTGGCATCTAGTTGGTAGGGATGGGGATGCTCCCAAAAACTGAAAAATCAACAGGACTGTCCCACATAAATAATCTTCTGGCCTCAAATGTGAGTAGTGCTGAGGTGGTGAAATCCTGAAGTAGATTGTGGAGGGTCAAAAATGTCGATTCAAGGAGTTAGAACTTAACCCTATGTGGATTAGGGAGCCATTGAATTTTGTTTTTCTTTCTTTTGATTTCAAGAGGGAGAGCCTGTACCCAGTGGAAGTAGGTCAGAGATGGTAATCTATAAAATAGATGTGACTTTCCAAGTTCTTTGACAGTAATAAAACTCCAAACTGCTACCTTTTACACGCAGGAAATTACAAAATCACTTTCTAATGAGTTTTTTAGGTGCTCCTTGCAGGGAAGAGGGAGCTCTTGAAAGGTACTTAAAACCTTACAGGCAAACCCTTGGTAGGTGTGTGAGATAATGAGAATTCAGCTCACGGAAAGGTAAAATTGAGCAGCCAACACAAATTTCTTTTGCTGAAATGAGTCTGGATGTTCCTGTTGCCCCCAGCAGAGCTGAAAGGGCACAACACGTCTGCCGATGCCTATAAATCACAGACATGGTTTACAGCGAGGGCGGACTGTACGGATGTGATGGGTGTGCTCCAAACTGTCAGTGGGACATTCCTCACGATGATGAGATGCGAATGCTGCCAGGGTCATGGGAATCTTGGATTTATCCGCTCTTCTCTACTCCGAGTAGTTTCACCAAGAGAGAATTATCACAGCCCCAGCCCCTGCCCCCATTTCTAACCTGCAGGAGATTTCAAATTGGTGAGCTACACGTGATGAAATTTAGCGGCTAGCTTCCGCTCTGTTTGAAATCATCTTCCTGTTGCTCTCCCCGCTTTTTACTTTTCACTTACATAATGTTAGGTTTCATTCTGCCATTGAGCTCTAGGCGCTAAAAGGCTGGTTCCTTTTTGCTGCTGTTCCATGTATCTCTCTGTCAGACATTCTCATGTGAGAAAAACAACCCACTAACAATGTAAGGTGTCTGTTGCTTTAATAGGCTAGCGAAATATGAACGATAAATACCAGGCTATCATTTGATAGTGGCTCAGTGCCAGGATTGATAAGTATGTTGCTGTACCTAAGCAACTCCTCTTTGGGCTGACTATCTGGGCAGAATATGATTAATGTGATGCAGACCTCTCCCAGTGGAGAAACTGGAAGTTTTCAGTTATCTGGATAGACTACTGCTTGCTTTAAGCAAAAGCGCATGTTTGCTCCTGCTGTAGACTACCTTGAGGGCCAAGAAAATATCTAATGGTAAGCAAAAGCGCATGTTTGCTCCCGCTGTAAACTACCTTGAGGGCCAAGAAAATATCTAACCTTATAGATTGCTTCAGACTGATTCAATCCTGGAAAAAGGTCAGTCTGCAAAAATTTTGTTTTGTACTTTTCAAAATCTTGCAGCAGAGAATGTCTGTGTCCTGAGGTGTATGCTTTGCTGCCTGGGCTTGGGGACACTTGGTCATCATCTTTTATTCATATTCTCGGTTTTCTGTGATGCTCTTTCAAGTGTGGCCAGATTCATACTCTGGATCAATGCTTATTTGTAGGGGAATAAAACCCATTTTAGGTTCCTTGCATTTAGCCAGTCTTTAAGGGAAAATAATGTGACTCTTAGGAAGATATTTTAAACCTTTTCGGTTGGAACTTTACTCAAAAAAACCACAAATGCAGTTGGTAAATGACAAGCATGGGATGTGGTGGGCGACCCATTTTGTTGGTTTATTGCATCAATTCAGAAGAAATATATTGTGAATATCAAACATTAATGTGAGATAATACAGGGCTAAGCCTAAATTTAGCTATTAGGTGCTTCCTGAATTTTATCAATTACACTCCTTTCTTACTGAATCCATAGCTGTAGTTACTAAATATGCTTTGAATGTAAATATGTTGTCGGTTGAGTTTTTTCTTAATAGTTTGGCCATGACATTTCCTTCATATTCTGAATCTATACTAATAAATTTTAATACGTGCACCCAGCATTTATGGTTAGTCTTAAATTTTATTTTGTTTGCTGTCTATTTTTACCTTCTAATTTTTTAGTTCAATAAATTTAAGTTAATGGGTTAGATAAAAAAGCAAATGTAACTAGTTAGAAATTTACAGGCATATACTACTTGGCAAACTCAAGAAGGGCATTTGTATTTTGCATTGCCAGTTTTGAGAAGACTATTCCTACTTTGAATTTGTTTGAAAAATACTACAGCTTGGGGAATTCCTTGAGGATCCAATGGTTAGGCCTCCATGCTTTCACTGCCTTGGCTTGGATTCAGTCCCTGGGTTGGGGAACTAAGATTCCACAAGCCACATGGTGCAGCCAAAAAAAAAAAAAAAAAAAGACTACAGCGTGATTTGGAAAGTGTAGGTTTGCTATAAGGGAATCTTTAACTAAAAGAACTTAAAACATACCTTAGAAGAGTCTTCAGAATTCTCAAGAGGCCCGAAATCACTTTGGTGATATTTGTCAAAATGTTGCTGAAGTCTCCTTTTTGAATTTTATGATCCTAGATTTGATGAGAAAACAATAGAACATGGCTTATGTAGCACTCAGGTCATGTTAAATAACATGTAACAAAATTGGTTACTGGATTATTGGACTTCTGTGAACGCTGGAAATTTTTATGCTGTGTTGTACCACAAATGGCTAAATACAGTATTTATGCTCATTTCTATAAAAAGTTAGGCATTTGAACCTTGAACTTGAGTGTCGACTTCAATTATAAAGCATTCATCTTGCTTAATTTATGCTTGCGGATCCTTAGTTAGAAAATCAATTAGCCAAACGCATATGAATTTTTCTTTTTGACTTTGGTTTCGGGTTCTAAGATCTGGAATCATAGGAGAGATTTTTTATTTATATTAATAATTAGCACATAAAAAGTTATAATAGGCTGGCTGGTATGGTTTACACTATGGTAAGATGGTAAGGTTTACATTATGATAAGATGATCCATGGTTATTAGATGATGAATAAGTAGCCACATAGCCCTCTGTGTGTCTTGTAAAATTCATTAAATGAAGGCATCTGGTTCGAGATGGCAGAGTAGGAAGATCCAGAGCTCATCTCTCCCTAGAGCCATACCCGAAATACAAGTGCATATTGAATGACTGTCTCCCAGAACAGCTGAGGACTAGCGTAACAGACAACCGCAGACATAAAAACTGAGATGAGATGAGTAGGAGGGGCTCACACCCCGTGCAGTCAGAGCCCTTGGCTCCAGAGTTGCAACCCACAGGTCCAGTGGGAGCGAGGCGCCCCCCAGAGGAGGGAGGCATCCGAGCCCCACCCTGGGCTCTCCAGCCCTGGAGACCTGCACTGGGAAGAGGCGATCCTCATGGCACCAGGCTTCGAAGCCAGCAGGGCTTATATCTGAGAGCACTGGAGGGCTATGGGAAGCAAACTCCTTTCCAGAAGGGCTTGTGTACAAACTCATTGGTGTTGAATTCCAGTGCAAGGGAGCAGCTTGACAAATATCTGAATTATACAAGGATATTCACTGACAGATTTTAGGTCATGTGCTAGAGTGGTGGGGATCTGGTGGAACTGTATCTGGTGCTGAGTACGCTGGTGGGCACCACTGTTTTCTGTGGAACAGAATAGCCCAGAAATAAACTCATGCTCATATGATCAATTAATTTATGAGCCAAGGAGCCAACGTTATACAGAGGAGAAATGACACTCTCTTCAGTAAATGGTGTTGGCAAAACAAATCACCTTCTCACATCACAGATAAAAATAAACTCAAAATGGATTAAAGACTTAAATGTAAGACCTGAAACCATAAGAATCATAGAAGAAAATATAAGCAGTATGCTCTTTGACATTGGTCTTACTCTAATTATTATTATTATTTTTGGTCTGTATCCTCAGGCAAGGGCAACAAAAGCAAAAATAAACAAGTGCACCTGTATCATTCTAAAAGCTTTTTGCACAGTGGAACTGTTAGGAAGATGGAAAGACAACCTACTGAATGGGAAAAGCTATTTGCAAATGATATGTCTTATAAGAGGTTAATATTCAAAAATATATAAATAACTCACACAACTTAATACCAAGAAATCCATCTAATTAAAAAATGTACAAAGGGCCTGAGTAGACATTTTTCCAAGGAAGACATACGAATGGCTAACAGGTATATGAAAAGATGCTTATCATCACTAGTCATCAGGGGAATGCAAATCAGAACCTTGAGATATTACCACGTTTGTCAAAATGGCTATTATTAAAAAGACAGATAAGTGGTGGTGAGGATATGGAGAAAAGAGAACCCTCCTGCACTGTTGGTGGAAATGCAGATTAGTACAGCCACTATGGCAAACAGTATGGAGGTTCCTCGAAAAATTAAAAATAGAATTACCTATCCAGGAATTCCACTACTGGGCATTCATCAGGTGAAAATGAAGACACACAGAGTAAAGAACATTCATATACATTACAATCACTACAACAGGCCTAGTAATCACCTGTGACTATACAAAGTTATTGTAGTATTATTGACCGTATTGCTTCTGCAGTACATTACATCCTCATGGTTTATTTATGTGCATAAGGGCTTTCCTGGTGTCTCGACAGGTAAAGAATCTGTCTACAATGCACGAGATGTGGGAGACGTGGGTTCAATCCCTGGGTTGGGAAAATCCCCTGAATAGGAAATGGCAACCCCCTCCAGGACCCTTGCCTGGAAAATTCCGTGGGCAGAGGGGCCTGGCGGGCTACAGTCCATGGGGTCACAGAGAGTCATACACGACTCAGCATGAGTGCAATGTATGTAAATATTGAATTACTTTTGTACACCTGAAACCGATATTGTATGTCAACTCTAGTTCAATTAAAAGAAGGTACATTAAAAGAAAACAAAATTTCAGACAATTCATACCTGTTGAGACAAGATAACTTATTTATATATTAAAGTCCAAATTATTTTCAGTGTCTTATTTAAATACCATTCCATTTTCCATAAATAAGCCTTTCCTATATAATTGCTTGATAAATTGGTTTTTGAATGTTTGCTAAAATTCAGTCGGTTTGAATGAGTCTTTGCCCTTAGACTAGCTTGCTTTATCTGTGACATGTACTCAGAGATTGTTTTCTCCTCATGTATTCAGTTTTAAAAGCCAGTTTGTGTCAAAGATTCTTGATATTCAAATTTCTACTGATGGTGCTACCGTAAATAATAACAAAGTAGAGCTTTGACCATGAGTACTACAAACAATTGTTTATATAAATTTCAGTGTACTTTCTTTCAGCATGTAGTAGATACTAAATAAAAAATATTTGGGTATCTTTAAATTTCACTGCAGCCAGATTTAGTCTTCCCGGTTGCCTTTTCCTGTTTAACTTCACTAGCCCATACTTGTAATGCTTTTCTCCCCCTAGCCAACCAGCAGCTGGATCTGGCCACCGTCACGTTTGAAAGAGATGGCTGTTTCAGTTTTCTATTGCTGCCATCACAAATTACAATAGATTTAGTGGCTTAAAACAGCATCTTTTCCTATGCAGCTAGAGATGATCATACTAAGTGAAGTAAGGAAGACGAATAGCATGATCTCACTTACTCATGGAATCTAAAATGCAGTAGAGACGAACAGATCTACAAAAGAGAACAGACCCACAGACATGGAGAACGGACTTGTGGTCGCCAAGGAGAAGTGCCGGGGGAGGGAGCGGAATGGACTGGGAGTTTGGGTTTGGAAGATCCAAAGTATTATGATAAACAACAAGGTCTTAATGTATAGCTCAGGAACTGTATTCAATATCCTATGATAAACCATAATGGAAAAGAATATAAAAAAAGAATGTATATATGTGGATAACTGAATCACTTTGCTGCATAGCAGAGTTCCGTGCAATATTGTAAATTGACTATACTTCAGTAAAAAATACAGAAACACACATACACAAACACCACTATCCTTTTATTATCTCACACTTCTGTGCGTCAGAAATCCAGGGTGCAGTGTGACCCAGCTGGGTTCTTTGCTTATAATCTCACAAGGCTGGTATGAGGTTGTTAGGTGGGCTGTGTCTCTTTCTCTGGGGATGGATCCACTTCCAAACTCATTCTGGCTCATAGCTGAGTTCAGTGTCTTGCAGTCCTGGGGCAGAGGCCACCCTTTCCTCGCAGGCGGTTGACCAGGGGCTGGTGCTTGCTGCCCGAGTCCTTGTTGCATTCCTTCACATGCTTTCTGCTTTGCATGTGTCTCTTCCTTTCCTCCCTTAGCAGCAAGAGATCATGTCCCTCTTATACTTTAGGCTTCTCTGACACCAGTGAAAGAAGTTGCTCTGCCTTTAAGATCTTGTATGATTTGGTTAACCTGGATGATACAGGCTAATGCCCCTGCTTTAAAGTTTTCAACCTTAATCACATCTCCAAAATCACCTTTGCCATGTAACAGATTCACAAGTTCCACAGAGTAGGATGTGGATATATTTTGAGTGCCATTCTGTGCATTGAAATTGTAATAAAAACAAACCCCAAAGTTCCCCTAGTCCTCTTTAGTCTCCCCCACTAGCCAGTTTGTGACCTTGATCTTTCTGTTTGCTCATTGAATATGTTGGATCATGAAATCTTAACAAAAGGCCCATCTGGTTGTTTACACAGTGAGTGTTTCACTCTTTCTAACTTTCCTTCTTTTTCTATTTAATCTCGTCTCCCTCATTTAATTTTTGCTCAAAATATTTTCATTGTTTCTATTATATTGTTTTCACTTTTTCTCTTAATGTTTTTCATGATAGCATGATACTCTTAACTCCCCAGAAAGAGTTGTGTAACATATGGAACATCACCATATTACTTTCCTAAAATCTGGATTATTTTGAGTTCTGTATCAATCTGACCTCAGTCATTTGGAAAAGACAGCTTCCTGAGTGGTGTGGTCTTGCATTCCTATGATAGACCATTTGGTTTTAAGGCCTCTTCTATCTTCACGATGCTAGGTGTCAAATATTTGTTGAAAATTAAAATGAATCATACTTAACTGTGAGTTGTTTAAAGTACTTTTGAAAATTGCCCACCCATTGTGCTAATAACATGCATCACTTTTGAGAATTGATGTCACAGAGCTTGGCCAGAAAAATACAGTCTCCAGGAATGTGTTGCCAAAACTATTGAGAAGCAAAATGTGCATGAACCACGGAGGGAGGAGACCTCTTTCTTTCAGGGATTCATTTGGTTTTCAGTTAACAAAAAACTCTGGGCATTGTTCCAGAATTTAAATTTACAGTGTTGATAGAAACACATGAATTTGAAACTTGGGAGATTATGCTAATTGTGGTGGATTCCCATAAGATGCACTGGACTTCAGCTATGCTGAATACAAATTGTGATGGGAAAATTTACTGTGTATATCTAGCAACCTTGCTAATTTATTAATTTGTTTAATTTGTGATGCTAAAATAATTCTTTTCTTGGGCTTTTCTTTTTATTTTGGATATAGCTCCTGTTAACACTTCATCTGGTTAATTTCTTCACTTGATTTTTAGAAGGCTCAGAAATCTTATTCAAAAACAAACCTATGGCTGACTTTTAATTGCTAATTTGCAGAAATGTAAATGCATTTATTTTCTGGTAGTGTTACAGACATTTAAAGCAAGAATCGCATATATTGGAGCTGTGAATGTGTTGACATAGAGTTAAATATCTCCAGAATAAGGGACAACCTATATTTAAAAATTTGCTGTCCCCACTCCAACCTTTCTGGAGTTTTACCAAATGAGCTCCAGGTTAGTTATTTTGGCAATGAGCCTCAGGCTCTTAAATAAGAGGAGTTGTTAGGATCTTGTACCGGTTATGTTGCCTGGATACCCTGAGGTGTATGCTAAGAGAATGAAAATGAACTATGAACTTGTAGCTGTTTTATATTTATGGTTCTCCATGATGGCAGTTTTTTGCTTGTGGTGCTCCCAAAGTACCAAAGGGGTGGTGGTGGTGATTGCTGCTATTGTTGCTATTTTTCATAACTCTCATTGATTGATTTCTGAACTCAAATAACCTTATTTAGGTATCCAACTATTCACTTAAATTAAAATATATCTACTGTGGTAGATTATTATTTCTTAAGATATGGCTAATTCATTTGTCATCAAGTTCTAGAATAGCATCACAAATAATTGGACATTCTGACTTTCATTTTCTTGGTTTATTTTTCTCTTTTATAAGTGAACAGTAATAGTAGGTAACATGAAGAAATATTTCTTATTCATCACATTGTCACTTCTTTTGGGTGTGGAGTACTTATGGGAATGGAAATTTTTACTCTGTTCTCTTGGCCGTTATGGATTTATTACCTATGAGCATTTCAAAGTCTTTTCAATCAAAATTATTTAATTCCTTTGAAGCTTTTTTCACATTCTACTATTTATTCAAGTTTATCACCTAATGGTGAGAATCATTTCCTTGTTTGTGTCCAGAAAACTTATCTTTTAAGCTTCTAAATGAGTATATGGGATGGGTAGAAGTTATAGTTTTGGTTTTCTATAAGAAAATTAGGGTTAGGGTTAGGCTTTGTAGGTTAGGGTTTCTGTAATTTTATTAGTTTTAATATTCCCAGATAGTTTAAAATATCAGGTTTTTAATGTAACATCGTTGTACTTTGGTCATATTCTTCGTTAGCTTTTGGAAGTAAGGAATACCCCTTTACCAGTGGTTCCTGAAGTTTGTCCTGGGGACCCTTGGAGGTTCCCCCAATCTTCAGGAGCCCACAAGGTGCACCAGCTCTTTTCAGCTACAAATCTATGAGTCAGATCGTCTTTGCATACTTCAACCAAAATAGTATACTCAATATAATCCATATTGTTTTTATTTAAGCCGGATAGTAAAGAGCTTAACAAAAAAGTAGATTAATGCTGCTCTTTTCACTAATTATTTTTGTTAAGATAGTTATTTTTCACAAAAGATACATATATATATTTTAACAGGCATTGGGTACAATGTTGTTATTTAAAATGCATTAGGAAATACTGGGTTGGCCAAGAAGTTAAACTTGAATGAACTTCTTGGTCAACCGATTATTTAAACACTTCTCAATTTTAATTCTCAAAGAAAGCTGAGCACTGAAGAATGGATGCTTTTAAACTGTGGTGTTGGAGAAGACTCTTGCGAGTCCCTTGGACAGCAGAGAGATCCAACCAGTCCGTCCTAAAGGAAATCAGTCCTGAATATTCATTGGAAGGACTGATGCTGAAGCTGAAACTCCAATACTTTGGCCACCTGATGCGAAGAACTGACTCCTTAGAAAAGACTCTGATGCTGGGAAAGATTGAAGGCAGGAGGAGAAGGGGACAACGGAGGATGAGATGGTTGGATGGCATCACCAACTCAATGGAGATGAGTGTGAGTAAACTCCAGGAGCTGGTGATGGACAGGGAGACCTGGCGTGCTGCAGTTCATGGGGTCACAAAGAGTTGGACACAACTGAGCGACTGAACTGAACTAAATTTTAATTCTTAACAGGTAGATTTTTTTTTAAATTTAATTACTTTACTTTTAACTGAAGGATAATTGCTTTACAGAATTTTGTTGTTTTCTGCCAACTATCAACATGAATCAGCCATAGGTATACCCGTGTCCCATCCCTCCCGAACCTCTCTCCCATGTCCCTCCCCATCCCTCCCCTCTAGGTTGATACAGAGCCCCTGTTTGAGTTTCCTGAGCCATACAGCAAATTCCCTTTGGCTATTTGACATACGGTAATGTAAGTTTCCATGTTACTCCTTCCATACATCTCACCCTCTCCTCCCCTCTCCCCATATGCATAAGTTTATTCTCTGTCTGTTTCTCCATTGTTACCTTGCAAATAAATTCATCAGTACCATCTTTCTAGATTCTGTATATAGGCATTAGTATATGGTATTTATCTTTCACTTTCTGACTTACTTCACTCCGTATCATAGGTTCTGGGTTCATCCACCTCATTAGAACTGACTCAAATTCATTCCATTTTATGATTGAGTAGTATTCCATTGTGTACATGTACCACAGCTTCTTTATCCATTCATCTGTCTATGGGCATCTAGGTTGCTTCCACATTCTAGCTATTGTAAATAGTGCTGCAGTGAACAGTGGGATACATGTGTCTTTTTCAATTTTGGTTTCCTCAGGTTGTATGCCTAGAGTGGGATTGCTGGGTCATATGGTGGTCTCATTCCTAGTTTTTTAAGAAATCTCCATACCGTCTTCCATAGTGGCTGTATCAGTTTACATTCCCACCAACAGTGCAAGAGCATTCCCTTTTCTCCACACCCTCTCCAGCACTTATTGTTTGTAGACTTTTTGATGATGGCCATTCTGACCAGTGTGAGGTGATAGTTCATTGTGGTTTTATTTGCATTTCTCTAGTAATGAGCCATGTTGAGCATCTTTTCACATGTTTGTTAGCCATCTGTGTGTCTTCTTTGGAGAAATGTCTGTTTAGGTCTTTTTCCCACTTTTTGATTGGGGTGTTTGTTTTCGTGGTATTGAGTTGTATGAGCTGCTTGTATATTTTGGAAGTTAATCCTTTGTCAGTTGTTTCATTTGTTATGATTTTCTCCCATTCCGAGGGCTGTCTTTTCACCTTGTTTATAGTTTCCTTTGTGCAAAAGCTTTTAAATTTAATCAGGCCCCAGTTGTTTTTTTATCTCCCTTACTCTGGGAGGTGGGTCATAGAGGATCTTGCTTTGATTTATGTCACTGAGTGTTCTGCCTATGTTTTCCTCTAAGAGTTTTATAGTTTCTGGTCTTACATTTAGGTCTTTAATCCATTTTGAGTTTATCTTTGTGTATGGTGTGTATCCTTGTGTATGTGTAGGAAGTGTTCTAATTTCATTCTTTTGCACATAGCTTTCCAGGTTTCCCAGCATCAGTTATTGAAGAGGCTATCTTTGCTCCACTGTATATTCTCTGCTCTGTCAAAGATAAGGTTCCCATAGGTGTATGAGTTTACTTCTGGGCTTTCCATCTTGTTCCATTGGTTTGTATTTCTTAACAGGTTGATAGATCCAACCCATATAAACAAAAGATTGCTATGATCCTCAGTAATTTTTAAGGGTTTTCAGAGGTCCTGAAACTTCAGTATTTGATAAGACCTACCTTATATACCTTTCACAAAGCCTTCTAAACTTGTATTTCCTTGAAATCTTTTCTTGTGAGTTTTAGCATTTGAGTATAGAGGGTTTATAACTATTTTATGATACTTCTCTTTAGTTTTCTGACCTAAAAAATATCAGAAAGGCAATGTTCTGTTTTCCTGTACCTGTCCAGGGATATTTGACTGGGTTAGGGAGTGGTAGTCCAGAGTGGGGAGATTGTAGCAGGATATTGTACCTGAAACTCTTGAAGCCATCAATAACTAGAGGAGGGAGAATGATGAATAGCTTCATAGTTACCACTCAGCTTTATCAAAATTCAACATATTGCTATATTTGCTTTGTTTAACCTTCCTGCCTGCCTTTCCTTATAAGAACCCTTACTATTATATTGGATCCACTTGGATGATCCCTCTCCCCATCTCAAATCTTCAAAATCCCTTTGTCATAGAACGTGAACACAGACACAGGTTTCCGGGATTAAAAGCTAGACATCCTTGGTGGTGGTGTAGTCTCTAAGTCATGTCCAACTCTTGCGACCCCGTGGACTATATAGCATGACAGGCTCCTCCGTCCTTGGGATTGTCCAGGCAAGAATGCTTAAGTGGGCTGCCATTTCCTTCTCCAGAGGATCCCCCAACCCAGGGATTGAACCAGGATCTCCTGCTTTCCAGCCGGAATCTTTACCAACTGAGCTACGAGGATAGCCCTCAACATCTCCTAGATGACTTTGGAGAGCCATTATTCTGCCCTACTATGGGCATATATGTCTTTACTAGGTATTAAGGAAATGGCAACCCACTCCAGTGTTCTTGCCTGGAGAATCCCAGGGACGGGGGAGCGTGGTGGCCTGCCGTCTCTGGGGTCGCAAAGAGTCGGACACGACTGAAGCGACTTAGCAGCAGCAGTAGCAGCAACACTTCATTCTCCAGAGCTGTTTACCAAGTTTTTCAAGAATTGGTCAGCTTCCTTGTCAACACTCCTTACTATCAGACTTTATTATTTTTGCTACTTTAGGTATAAAAGATTTTGTATTTGCATCACTGTTAGTAAGGTTAATCATCTTTTCACTTGTATTTTTCCCTTTTGCATAATCATTCTCTGATTGCATTGTAAGTACCATCATACAAAATGGAGAAGGAAATGGCAACCCACTCCAGTACTCTCGCCTGGAGAATCCCATGGACAGAGGAGCCTGGCGGGCTATGGTCCATGGAGTCGCAGAGAGTCGGGCATGACTGAAGTCATTGAGCACACCATCATACAAATAAAACTTGGATTATTTTGGCTAGGAATATTTGGTCACATTTTTTCTCATATAGCTTTGTGCAGTCTTCTAGCAACGATTCTAGCAATCATTCTAGCAATGATTGACATTTTTCTAGTCAGAAATACTTAGTATCGCCTGCACATTGAAAGACGTTATCAAGTTGTAAATTAAAACCATTCTCAGATTTAGATGGATGAAATTAATCCAGAGAGTTACCAGAAATCCACTTGTATGTAATGCTCTTCTTGGTAAATGTATCCTTGGAGGTTTAAAATGTATACATACTTGTAGGCTTATTATGGTATACATGCTTATAGCAAGAATATTGTTGCCTGTTGGTGGTTCTCAACAGAAACTCTGAGTTGCCTGATTCAAGTACTGTCTGTGTTTTTTGTAGCCTGGGCACTTTCTGTAGTCTCTGACCTGATTTCCCTTCTTCAGTATCGTGTACTGTCTGCCCAACCTATATTCAGTCCTTGATCAGATTAATCTCCCCAATGCATAACCTGAAGAAAATTTCCCTGCAGGTGATCCCAACAGATTTCATAACCATTCTTCGTTCACGGACTACTTTAAAAATTTAAAAACAGTTGTAGATCCTTTTCCAGTGTGTATTTGCACACGCGCGCACACACACATACACACACACACACATTGTAATTATAGTCTCAAAGGATTCAGTGACCACATCTATTGTCCGTGTCTTCCAAATTAAAACATCTGACTTTCAGGATGAAGATGAAACTGATTAGCCCACACATACGTCATGATGCCTTTTATTATCTGATCCCTATGTACTGCTTCTCCTGATTAATTTCCTATTACTGTATCCTGCGTAAACATTCTACTACTTGAAATTCTTTGAACATTCTGTCCTCTTATCAGTTGAAACCAAATCTGAAATTCAGTTGAAACCAAATCTGAAATTCTGGCTATAGAATCCTGATATCTAATTCTGGATGTCTGAGAACCTTATTGGGGTTTCCCTGGTGGCTCAGATGATAAAGAATCTGCCTGCAGTGCAGGAGACCCGAATTTGATTCCTGGGTTGGGGAGATCCCCTGGAGAAGGGAATGGCAACCCACTCCAGTATTCTTGCCTGGAGAATCCCATGGACAGAGGAGCCTAGCGGATAACAGTCAATGGGGTCGCAAAGAGTCGGACATGACTGAGCAACTAACACTTTCGCTTTCAAACAGGTAGGAGACTGCCCCTGTCTTCCTTCGTCAAATGCTTTAGACGGCCTTCAGTGCTCGTCTTTCAGTGTTTTCTCCTTCTTTGCTCTCAGCAGTTGGTTGTCAGTTTGTCAGCTTTGAATCCCTTTTGTGCCAGAAGCCCTGGACAAGGGGAGACCCCAGTTCTTCCATACCATGTAGAAACTTTGGGATAATTATTTGCTGCTCATTGTCTTTAAAACAATCTTACTGTTTTCTTGATTCTGCAGTATTCTACAAGTAATAGCTGTTTGAATGTCTGACAGTGGGAAAAGTGGGAGCCAGTATGGTGCAGTGGTTATGAAGTTGTGTTTTAAAGCCAGGTGGACTGGATCAGTCAGCAACCTGAAAGTTGCAAGTTTTGGAAAATGCACTAGAAGGTGGCTTGATGAAGGGCATTTTTCTGATTTATGTAAGCAAAGGTCCAGCAATGTGTTCTTCAGCTGTGGTTTGATCTCAGCTCCTGCACCATTTAGCTGTGATTATCTTGGTCATGTCAATTCTTTCTGAATTGTCTTTTCTTTAGAATACTGTCTCTCATAGGTAAAGTAACTGCCCTAATTCTAGGCCTTATACCCTGTATCAAGCCATCCAAAGGTACCGAGTATACTCATTCTAAACCCTAAAATGGGAGCTTTAGAATTTACTTAATTTGAAAAAACTTGGACCACATGCTGAACCCTGTGGCTAAGGAAATCTCACATACTAATTGATATATAATGGGGCTGCTGCTGCTGCTGCTACTAAGTCGCTTCAGTCGTGTCCGACTCTGTGCGACCCCATAGACAGCAGCCCACCAGGCTCCCCCATCCCTGGGATTCTCCAGGCAAGAACACTGGAGTGGGGTGCCATTTCCTTCTCCAATGCTAGTGCTCATCAATAAAAACAGTTGGCTTTGAATAAATTAGCACATTAAAAAATTAGTGTCTGGAGAACAAGAATATTTAAGGTAAATGCCAGAGGCATGAATTCCTCTTATATCATGCCTGGACTAACATCATTGAGATATAGCTTGATTGATCTAAAAAAACTAACTGGTTTAAGATACCACACTTGGCAGAACTCATTTGAAAAACGTCTGCTTCTGAGATTATGAGTGTTGAGAAATGTGGAGAGTCTGAGATTTTACTCTGTTTGCAAGATAATGTATTAGTCTGCTACAATTCGTGTTTGCTGGCAGACACGGACACACGACTTCTGATTCAGATACAAAGGATTGTGTTCCTCATAGCAATAGCTGAAGCATTAGCATTTGTACGACTTTTCTTAGCCCTGTTTCCATGGACAGTTCAAAGACAGCTTAATAATGCCTGTATGCTGAGAGGGTTACATTAGAGACAGGGAATGCAAAACACCAGGACCGGGGAACTGGATTTTTTACATTGGCCTCTAAGCAAACCTGCCTGACCTTTGCCTTGGACAGAGTCATTGTCTTTATTATACTGGACAGTAAAAATAAACCTGGTCTTCGCTTCAGAGAGAGATACTGTTCTTGTCTTCCAAAGCTGTTTTCTACACAGACATCCTTGAAGACATAGTCCAGAACAAAGGCTGTTTGTGCTTCTGCTTGTAAGAGACATGTAAATGCGAGGACCTCATGGAAAATTGGCTCTAAAAGTGTCCTCCTTTTGTTTCTATGTTGTCTTGACTTGGGAAGAATTTTCCCATGGGAGTGCCTTTCCATTGGCCATGCTAATTAATCTGACCAACAGAAACTGTATCAAATCTGTTTATCTTACATAGTGTTTAATTAAGACTCCTAAAACAGGATTCCAAACAGCATGATGAGGCCAAACTCAGCCTCCAGGGTCCCAAACTAGCTAACTGAACAAATCCCATAAAACATCAGGGCCAGTCTTAGGAAACCTGGTGCTTTTTCTGCTTAAGTGTATATACTGAGCTTTCCACTTGACCTAAGGCATTAATTCAGCTGTAGCAGGATACGTTGGTGACTGTATATACTCTGCCTCGGCCCAAAATGAGGAGGCCTAGTGCGTTTTCATCATCCATAATAGCCTTGGCCAGTGAACTGAGGCTGACCTGAATGCCTTCCAGGGCCTAGGTGGTGTCATTGATCACTTCAGCTAAAGTCAGGGATAAATTTCCCACCACCTTTTCTAATTAGATGGCTCCTGTTATATGGAAAAGTGCCCACAGGGTGTGTGTAAATAACAAATACAACTCTGGGAAGCTCAGCCAAGTAACCCTCTTTTTTTTTTTTTTTTAAATTATGGATTTTTGCTGTTTCCTGAGAACTAGTGGTAGTGTTCTGTGATCTAGTGGTAGTATTTCTAGAAGCAGTTGTAGTATTCCTTAAACCTTCCAAGGCTTCTCATCCTTAGCAGAGCCTATGAGCCTGTGTGTCTGACCTGGCCTTTGCCTACCTTTCAACTTTATCCTGTCCTAGCCTTCTTGGGCATCCCAGGTGATGCTAGTGGTAAAAGAACCTGCCTGCCAATGTAGGAGAAGGAGGTTCGATCCCTGGGCTGGGAAGATCCCCTGGAGTAGGAAATGGCAACCCACTCCAGTATTCTTGGGTGAAAAATTCCACAAACAGAGCAGCCCGGTGGGCTGTGGTCCATGGGGTCGCGAAAAATAGAACACGACTGAGTGACCAAGCACAGCCTTCCTCTCCCTCTTTGCATTCTTTAATCCCCTTTTGTTTACCATGCTCTCTTGCCACTTAGCCCATGTATAATCTGGGCCCTCAATATCAAGTGCGTTTCCTGACAATCTCGGACTAATTAATTTTCGCTTACCCATTGTCGTCTCTGCCCTCTCCTTTTGCATTTTCATTATATTCATGGGGTTCTCCAGACAGAATACTGAAGTGGTTTGCCATTCCCTTCTCCAGTGGACCACGTTTTATCAGGCCCTGACTAGCAGCTACATGCCCTTCAGCCACTTCATGTTGCTGGCTCCAGAATCACTGTGGACGGTGACTGCAGCCATGAAATTAAAAGGCGCTTGCTCCTTGGAATGAAAGCTATGACAAACTTAGCCTATTAAAAAGCAGAGACATCACTTTGTTGACAAAGGTCCATCTAGTCAAAGCTATCATTTTTCCAGTAGTCATGTATAGATGTAAGTAAGAGTTTGGACCATAAAGAAGGCTGAGTGACAAAGAATTGATGCTTTCAAACTGTGGTGCTGGAGAAGTCTCTTGAGAGTCCCTCGGACAGCAAGGAGACCAAATCATTTAACCCTAAAGGAAATAAATCCTGGATATTAACTGGAAGGACTGATGCTGAAGCTCCAGTACTTTGGCTACCTGATGCTAAGAGCTGACTCGTTGGAAAAGACCCTGATGCTGGGAAAGATTGAGGGCAAGAGGAGAAGAGGGTGACAGAGGATGAGGTGGTTGGATGCCATCACCGACTCAATGGACATGAGTTTGAGTAAACTCTGGGAGGTAATGAAGGACAGGGAAGCCTGGCGTGCTGCAGTTCTTGGGGTTGCAAAGAGTCAGACTTGACTGAGCAAGGGAAGAATAGCAGTAACACCCCGTCCTAGGCTGGTTATCCTATTATACTATATCTTCTACATTTTTTTTTTTTTCTTTAAGGTATCTTTTGTTGCTCTTGTGGACTATTTTTAAAGTCTTTATTGAATTTGTCACAATATTGCTTTTGTTTTATGTTTTGGTCTTTTGGATGCGAGGCATGTGGGATCTCAGGTCCCCGACCAGGAATGGAACCTGTACCCCTCCACTGGAAGGCAAAGTCTTAACTCCTGGACTGCCAGGGAAGTCTTATCTTACACCTTGGACGTGTTAGGCGTCGCTTCATAGCCCTCGTCATACCTGTAGTGTGCATCTGCTCGAGTTTCATTCGTGTCCGGTCACTGCTAAGTCACATGTCATCTGATGGCTGGTAATGCATTTGATTTGTTTTTACGTACCTTTATATTCCTGCACCTGCCTAGCCCCATCTATGGGAGGTAGTCAGAGATTCCGTAAATATTATGAAACGAGGGACTTTTGTAGTGCATTGAGAGTTAAGAGTTTAGAATATTAGCATCAAGACCTTGGGCAGTCACTTCGCAGTCGTCAGAGCCCGCTCACCGCAGTTGGCGGTAGCTTGATTGACCAGAAATCAGACCGAGTAGTAAGATACCAAGGGAAATACAGGAGGGTATAATTAGCAGCCGGTAAGGGAGACCAAAGAGACTTTTGGAGCATTCAGGAAAACAACACCTTCAGGCCAAAGAATGTGGCGTTGGCTTCCTTGAAATCAGCAGCAGTCCGCCTAACGGGCAGGCAACAATTAATCAAGTGGTGACTTAATCTGTAACTAAACCCTGGGCTGCTTAGAAGGCTTAAAAGAGCAGTCCTTCTAATAGCCAGGGTACAAGAAATGAATGTCAGCTGATCCTGTCCCTTGGCTGCTTCCTCCAGGGATTCAGGGATTCAGGGATTCAGGCCTTGGGGTGATGCTTGTGCGGTGTAGATGTTCGTTCAAATGGAACAAACAGGAAGCTGCCATCCCAAATTTACCTGGACGTTCTTTTTATTTCGTTTGTGCTTTTATTTATTTTTATTAAAGTGGTTTGTTATTAGAGTGTTTTTTTAGGGTAGTGGAAACTCTCCATGTTTGCTTTCAATCATTTCCCCCCTTGACTGTAAAAACTTCTCAAAGTCAGGAGCCCTATTTGGTCCGTGTGTCCCGGTTACCTGGCACAGTGCCTGGGAGGTACGGAGTGGTGACACCCTGACGATTTGTCCTGAGAGCTCTGCAGAGCGTCTGCTGGTTTCAGCCAAGCTCTGCCACCTCTTGCTGTGTGACCTTGTGTGTTGACTGAGTGTTCCCTAGCTTCAGCTTCCTCCCGGGGATAATAAGGCCAATCCATTCTCGTGAGAACTGTGCCATAATGGACAGGTAACACTTAGGAAGTGCCTGGTCTCTCTGTAGTCCTCAATGAATATTAGCTTTTGTTTATAGATATATAACATCACACTCTACATTTTGATAGAGATTGAGAACCTTAAGGTCAGGTGGAGCATGAGCAGCTTTGTTAGTAGAGGTAATTAGTGGTTCAGTTCAGTTGCTCAGTCGTGTCCGACTCTTTGCGACCCCATGAATTGCAGCACGCCAGGCCTCCTTGTCCATCACAGACTCCTGGAGTTCACTCAAACTCATGTCCATCAAGTCGGTGATACCATCCAGCCATCTCATCCTCTGTCGTCCCCTTCTCCTCCTGCCCCCAATCCCTCCCAGCATCAGAGTCTTTTCCAGTGAGTCAGCTCTTCGCATGAGATGGCCAAAGTACTGGAGTTTCAGCTTCAGTTACTCCTTCCAGTGAACACCCAGGACTGATCTCCTTTTCGATGGACTGGTTGGATCTCCTTGCAGTCCAAGGGACTTTCAAGAGTCTTCTCCAACACCAGTTCAAAAGCATCAATTCTTTGATGTTCAGCTTTCTTTGCAGTCCAACTCTCACATCCATACATGACCACAGGAAAAACCATAGCCTTGACTAGACGGACCTTTGTTCTCAAAGTAATATCTCTGCTTTTCAATATGCTATCTAGGTTGGTCATAACTTTTCTTCCAAGGAGTAAACGTCTTTTAATTTCATGGCTGCAGTCATCATCTGCAGTGATTTTGGAGCCCCAAGAAATAAAGTCTGACACTGTTTCCACTGTTTCCCCATTTATTTCCCATGAATTGATGGGACCGGATGCCATGATCTTCGTTTTCTGAATGTTGAGGTTTAAGCCAACTTTTTCACTCTCCTCTTTTACTTTCATCAAGAGGCTTTTGAGTTCCTCTTCACTTTCTGCCATAAGGGTGGTGTCATCCGCATATCTGAGGTTATTGATATTTCTCCCGGAAATCTTGATTCCAGCTTGTGTTTCTTCCAGCCCAGAATTTCTCATGATGTACTCTGCATATAAGTTAAATAAGCAAGGTGACAGTATACAGCCTTGACGTACTCCTTTTCCTATTTGGAACCAGTCTGTTGTTCCATATCTAGTTCTAAGTGCTGCTTCCTGACCTGCATATAGGTTTCTCAAGAGGCAGGTCAGGTGGTCTGGTATTCCCATCTCTTTCAGAATTTTCCACAGTTCATTGTGATCCACACAGTCAAAGGCTTTGGCATAGTGAATAAAGCAGAAATAGATGTTTTTCTGGAACTCTCTTGCTTTTTTGATGATCCAGCAGCAGTTGGCAATTTGATCTCTGGTTCCTCTGCCTTTTCTAAAACCAGCTTGAACATCTGGAATTCACGGTTCACGTATTGCTGAAGCCTGGCTTGGAGAATTTTTTAAGCATTACTTTGATAGCATGTGAGATGAGTGCAATTAGTTGCAAGTTAAAAGGCAGCCCTGGGTGGTTCTCATTCGAGTGGTGACACAAGGGTGCAGAACCCTTCTTTCTTATGGTTCTGTCTGTGCCCTAAATCAGGGGTCCCCGGCCTCCGCGACCTAATGCCTGATGATCTGCGGTGAAAGTGATGTGATAATAATAGAAATAAAGTGCATAGGAAATGTGCTTGAATCATCTGGGCCGCCCCCCTGACCCCATCCATGGAAAAATTGTCTTCCATGAAACTGGTCTCTGGTGCCAAACAGGTTGGAGGCTGCTGCCTAGAACATCCTTGGAATTCTAATTATAATTTCAGTGGCCAGCATCCCCTCTCCCTACTCACTGATCAGCTGGATTGGGGGGATGGAATTCCCTTCTATCACTGTTCTCTTAGCCGGAATTTGGTCACGTAGCCCCGCCTAGATTGCTAGAGGACTGGAAAACCTCTTCCTGTGTGCCTAGAGAAGGTATGAGGGCCTCATTATATTTCTCTTGCCACAGATTTCATTACTAATTGTCAAATATCCACGAGCAGCTTGAAATAGTATCATTTTCAGTGCAGTTACTCTAGCTTTATCAATGTTGTTATTATTTTCCTTACACTTGTTTTCACAGATTGCCTTGCATGGTCATGTCCTGCCTGTGGGTAAATTTATTTTGGCAGAACTGGAAGAACAGTAGGAAGGATGGTGAAAACAAGGGATCTGCCTCCAAACAGGCACCATGAAACTGCTGAAGCTGTTTTATATGTCTTGGAAATTATAAGAACTTCAGAGATATTTCATTATGACATCTGTTGATTTCTCATTAAATTCTCCTTTGGTTTAACTGTAGGTTTAAACAGATCCCAGTTTAAGCATTAAACAGCTTCATATTTGAGATTCTAATTAATCTAAAGCTTCTTTTAGTATGGTACATATGGGTACGTCTTGGGCTTCCCAGGTGGCACCAGTGGTGAAGAACCCGCTCGCCAAGGCAGGAGAGTAAGAGACGTGGATTAGATCCCTGGGTCAGGGAGGTCTCCTAGAGGAGGGCATGACGATCCACGCCTTAGGGCTGGACATGACTAAAGTGACTTAGCCTGCTCGCATATGGTATGTCTTACTTGCTAGTTGTATGATAAGCTTTTAGCAGTTATTTCTCAAGAGACTCATGCTCCGGAGGTCAGATATTATCTCTGTTTCACCAAGTAGAGGTTACTTAATTCTTACACTAAGTCAGTTGACCAAGTCAGTTTGACATCCATTTGGGTTTTAGTTTCTTGGCACTTAACCTGACACATTTCATCTGACCTGCCTCTTGAGAAATCTGTATGCAGGTCAGGAGGCAACAGTTAGAACTGGACATGGAACAACACACTGGTTCCAAATAGGAAAAGGAGTGCGTCAAGGCTGTATACTGTCACCCTGCTTATTTAACTTCTATGCATCATGAGAAACGCTGGGCTGGAAGAAGCACAAGCTTGAATCAAAATTTCTGGGAGAAATATCAATAACCTCAGATATGCAGATCACACCACCCTTATGGGAGTTCCTGAAAAAGAACTAAAGAGCATCTTGATGAAAATGAAAGAGGAGAGTGAAAAAGTTGGCTTAAAGCTCAACTTTCAGAAAACAAAGATCATGGCATCCAGTCCAGTCACTTCATGGGAAATAGATGGTGAAACCATGGAAACAGTGTCAGATTTTATTTTTTGGGGCTCCAAAATCACTGCAGATGGTGATTGCAGCCATGAAATAAAAAGACGCTTACTCCTTGGAAGAAAAGTTATGACCAACCTAGACAGCATGTTAAAAAGCAGAGACAGTACTTTGCCAGCAAAGGTCCGTCTAGTCAAGGCTATGGTTTTTCCTGTGGTCGTGTATGGATGTGAGAGTTGGACTATAAAGAAAGCTGAGTGCCGAAGAATTGATGGTTTTGAACTGTGGTGTTGGAGAAGACTCTTGAGAGTTCCTTGGACTGCAAGGATATCCAACCAGTCCATCCTAAAGGGAATCAGTCCTGAATATTCATTGGAAGAACTGATGTTGAAGCTGAAACTCCAGTACTTTGGCCACCTGATGCGAAGAGCTGACTCATTGGAAAAGACCCTGATGCTGGGAAAGATTGAAGGCGGGAGGAGAAGGGGACGACAGAGGATGAGATGGTTGAATGGCATCACCAACTCAATGGACATGAGTTTGAGTAGACTCTGGGAGTTGGTGATGAACAGGGAAGCCTGACGTGCTGCAATCCATGGTTTTGCAAAGAGTTGGACACAACTGAGCGACTGAACTGAAGTTCTTGGCATTATTTTTAGTCATTCTTTTTTTTTTTCCCAATTTTTATTGATTTATTTATGGCTGTGCTGGGTCTTCCCTGCTGGGCAGGCTTTTCTCTGGTGGTGGAGAGCGGGAGCTACGCTCCAGCTGCGGTGCGGGGCTTGTCATTGCTGTGGCCTCTCTTGTTGCAGAACACAGCCTCTGGGGCACATGGGCGTCAGTAGTTGCCGCCCACAGGCTGTAGAGTGTGGGCTCAGTAGTTGGGGTGCATGGGCTTAGGTGCCCCATGGCATGTAGGATCTTCCTGGACAAGGGATCGAACCTGCGTCCCCTGCATCAGCAGGTAGATTCTTAACCACTGCACCACCAGGGAAGCCCTGTTTTTAGTCTTTTTTAATAATCTGTATTTTTAATTCATTTGATGAAGGTTTTGAATTCCCCAGGGTAAGAAACAAGTGAGACTGAGTGTCCTCCTTATTGCTTTTAAACCTGAGGGATTATCAGATGCATTACAACTGCGTTAGGCTCAAGGCAATTTAATAGCTTGCACATTCCAAATCATGAGAACATGTGAAACAACTAGGACAGTAACAGCGTAAGTAGGACATTTCCTTGCTAAGCACCGAGAGGTAGAAGCGTTAGGCTGAGCCACAATGGAGCTAAATTCTGCTCCTGTACCTGACCTTTGCAATCAGTTACGACTCTGAAATTATTTGTAGTGATTGGCTGGATTACCTTTGAGTCTTACCAAGTGCTTATTTTGAGTATTATCAAAAGTATATGTGAAATTGTGATGGTTAGTTATGTGTGTGGCCACAGATGTGGGTCATGAGGTTATGTTAATATTGCTGCCACCTGTGGACACGTGCTAGTGGTAATCCTAGCCGCTAGTTGGCACTTCTGTGCTGGGAGCCAGAGGCACGGGAGTTGGGTGCAGGCCTTAAGTTTTCTCCTTTTCACTTTTGGAGGGCTGTAAATCTAGATCAGAAAAACTGCAATATGCCTGCTGGGTGATCTTATGTAAGGATTCATGATATTAGGTTTAAAGGCTTGTTTGATTGAATACATTTCCCTGTAAGTCATACTCTTTCATATTATCTGTGCCAAGAACTTCTGAAAAAGGGCTAGAAGATGAAGTATTGTAACTTCTCTATCTGTGGTTTCCAAGTAGTTCTTTATTCAGCTGTATTTAATGACCACATCTAGGAGCTGTTTCAACAATCTAAGGTTGTCTTAAAGGGGCTTGTTGATCAGCATGAAGCTTTTACCCCCCGGTTAGATGTCAAGGGCATATTTTTGTCCGTGGAACCTTTCTGGATGTTGGCTGGAACCCGAGGAGCCAGAAAGAAGGGCGATGCTGTTTTTCTTTGATTAATTTTTTTCCTGACTGTTGTACTTTTATGCTTTATGTGTGTTTAGCAGCTCTGTGCAGTTTTATTGACTTCTAAACTAAGCAAATAGAACAAACTCTGGTGGTGTAAAGCGCTAAGTGAGTGAGCCGCAGGGAGCACATTATAGCAAGGCTCTGCCAGTTCACTTTCAAGTGCGATTCAGGAAACTGGTCTTTGGTCGATCAGGTCCTAAGTAATGTAGGCCTGTTCACCTTAGAAATTAGCTCCTTGTGTTTATACCATCCCCAAGATTAATCATAACTCATCATTCTCAAGTCACGTGGAGGAAGTTTCTGCAAATATGTCATCTGATGGCCTCTTCGTACAGCATCGTCCCTCTTGTGTGTGGTGAGCAGCAGTGCAGACGAGTGGTTAGGAGCTGGACATTTTTGAGACTGGAGTTCAAAATTCAGTTTTATAATGTAACAGCTGTGGGATGTTGGTTGATATACTACAGCCAGTGGTATTATTAATGATAATGAGCAAACGCAGGACAATACAACTATATGTCAGGTACTTTTGTCAATTTTAACAAATATTAATTCTTTCACTTATCATTCCCAGCCCTGTCCTGCAGGTATGATTGTTTTCCCCATTTTGAAGCTGAAGAAACTGAGAAAAAGTAGTGAAGATTACAGTCTTCCCACTTAAATGTTAATCTCATTCAAGAAACACCCAGAATAATGTTTGACCAAACACCTGGATACTCTGTGGCCCAGTCAAATTGACAAATTGAAATTAACCATCACAATAGTATATCTGATACCATAATTCATATGATAAATATATTTCCCATGAAATACAATCTTCTTAGGAGAATCACATCTGATTTATTTTCGACAGTTCAGGGTTTTGGTTCCACCTGTGTGTGGATGTGTATATGTTTATGAGTGTGTATATGTTTGTTGTTTCCTGTCTAAAATCATCTATTTCCTCCATGCAGACAAGGACATTGCTTTTTTTTTTTTTTAATGCTTATTTTGGGGAAGGAGTATCTTTCTTAACTCCTAGATTCCTGGAAATTTGGGCATCCGTGAGGGATGCCTAGAACAGTGGCTCTAGTTTGCTCTCTTTGTAACTGCTGTTAGGTGAGGATGTGCCTAAAAGTCTTCTACATGAGTGTGTGTTCTAAGGCTGAGACCCAATAGATCACTTTTGTGTCAGATATATATTTGACCACGAGGTAATTTTTTTAAGTTCACCTTTATACTTGGAAGAATCCAGTCAAAATCCACATTTTGCTACTCTGCCAATTTCAGTTTCTCTATTTTAGTTGTTTAAAAAGAGGAGAGGAAATGATGCTTTATGTTTGTAAAGCTCTTCATGTTTTACGATGCGCTTATCTCCGCAACGGCATCTAGTTATTTCAAGATGTAATTTAACTGGCTTTGTGTACAAACATGCAGCAGCCATTATGAAATCATCCTTTCACCTGGTTCTTTATAACCACGCTGTAAACTGTTATCTTGGTATGCAGTTGGGATAATTTGAAACAAAATGCCAGTTTATCAGAAGACATCTGACAATTAATCATTTCCTATATCTACGTTTTCTCTCCTAGACTTGTTTGCAAAATCTAAGGCTCCCTAATACTCACTTTAACTCTATTTGACTCACTGTTTAGTAGGATATTTTCAATGCTGCAGCTGCTCTTTAACTTACATAATAATTTACATACCCCATGCTGTTTTTGAAACTTCTGAACTATTATAATACTGAGATTGCTTATAGTAAGAGACAAGTCAGAAAAGGGATGAGATATTGAAAACTGGACTCCATACAGCAGGTTGAAAGTTTCTATTTAAAAAAATAATAATAATTCGGTCAGTGGGGCTGTCATCTTCTTACACTGGGAAAGCCAGGGTAGAAGGACTAGGAAGACAAACAGTAAAATAGCCAGAAGAAAACAAACCCCCAAGGCGGTTAAAGGTCTTAAACTGGCTTTCTGCCATTCTGTCCATTCCTATCTTAGGCAAAATGAACCTGCTTAATCTTCCTTCAAAACCCTTTCAGTAAACAACTGTAGGTGGGGAAAAAGACAACAAGAAAACACTGATATTAAGGAAGGTCTTCTCTTAGCATATATAATGCCCATTTTCTCTTTGTAAAAGCAATGCAGTGCCCTATTGTGACTTTCTCTGTGTTAACATAATTTGTGTGTAAGGTTCCCCAGTTGATTCCACATCATAACTGGTTGAAGAGAATATTTCTTTCTTTGAGACTCTGGTGAGATACCGGAGTAAAAGCACAGTGCCTGATGACTTTTGAGGTGGTGCATTTAAACGGTTCTACCTGTAGGCAATCACTCTAGAAAGAACGTCTTTCGCGTTTATCAGTGGCTCATCGTGACTCCTTAAAGAGGGGGACCTTTTGGTGTTCAGCTCTGTAGTCTTGAGTAAGAACTCATCTCCAAGGTTAAAAGTGGGCAGAGGGCAGGTAGAATAGAAGATATGTGGTTTTATTAGTCTTGGTTTGCTTTTTTAAAACAATGTCTAGATAGAAACGAGCCTGCAGACAATTTAGCAATGTTGACTCCTGCTGTTGACCCCAGAAGTCTTGACAGCCATCTCTCACAGTCAACTGTGGAGTATGGAGGAAAACATACTTGACTCTACCCCATTGTTGGCTTGGAAACAGACCCATTGAGGCAAGAGGGACAAGGCCGGCCCAAGGACAGCCTCTTTACGTGGACAGGCATTAGGCAGAATGCAAAGCCACCTCCTGTGTTGCACTTAATGAGGCCAGGACAGGTGGAGAATTGGCATCTGAAACAGAAATTTTGTAGCATCTGAGCAAGAAGCTCTGACCGTGGAAACCTTGGAGGAGGCACAATGAAAATGTACAGGTTGCTGATGACTCTGAACAACCTTCCTTCTGCATATAGCATTCAACTAGTAAGGGAACATTCAAGGGAAAACAGCTCTTAAGAGTGCATGTGGCTTCAGGAGACTGATGCACAGCATCAGAAGCTGATGCAACCTGGGGCAGTCCAGGCCACCCCTCAACCCTCCTCCCTTCAGTGAATATTCCATTCCTAATCAAAAAGACCCCACCCATTCAAAGGGCTAAAAGTAAGAAAAAGGGGGGACCAACAATCCTGCAGGGCACCTCTCGTTTGGGAGGATGTCCATAGTCTTCTTCGAGAGTATAACTTTTGCTGCTGCCCTAAATAAACTGCTTCTTTGTTCTCAGCTCTTGACAAGGTGAGGTTGTTGCAGAGTTGTGAGCTGGAATAAATACTGTGGCCCATTTTGTACACTCTATTGAGATAAAGAATGCTTGTGCTAATTTATGGAGACTCACGACCTAGACTTCTGGCTGTCCACGTAGCAGAGAGAAGCAGAGAGACCGTTCCCCAAAGGCTCAGGCTGCATGTTAACAAAACAGCTTCTACCGATAGCTACTCTCCTGTTAGGATCATTGTGGAGAGCAACTCTTCCCAGCGCCCCTGAGGCTTCTTTCTGCCTTAGGGCCTCTGAGCTTAATATTCGCTTCCTAGAAGCTTTGACCCAGATCTCGATGCAGGTGCTTTTCTGTTGTTTAGAAATCAGCTCAAACATTTACTTTTCAGAGACTCTTTTCCAGTTCGCAAACTAAAGCGGCACTTGCTGTCACTTCAGCTGTTCTAGCGGAACTCTCACTCTCTGTATCTATTGTCTTTCTCCGTCTCATCACTGGAAGGAGGGAGCTTGCCTTTGTGTCTGAGCTTCTGTTAATGCGTATAATAATCTATATCTCTATACACATGTATTCATATACATGTGTATAAATATGGTGTGTGCATGTATGTTCAGTTGCTAGATCATGTCTGACTCTGTGACCCCGTAGACTGCAGCCTGCCAGGCTGCTCTGTCCATGGGATTATCCAGGCAAGAATGCTGGAGTGGGTTGCCGTTCCCTTCTCCAGGCGATCTTCCCGACCCGGGCATTGAACCCAGGTCTCCCTCCCTGTGAGCAGATTCTTCACCATCTGAGTCACTTAGGGAAGCCTGAAAGGTTCTTAACACTTGCAAAGCTCACCTAGCTGGTAAGGGGCAAAGCTGGGAGTAAGATGCACACGATATGAACTCTCAATAGCTAATTGTGTATTTCAGATCCAGAGATGTTTTTCTCTGGATTATGACAGTTTCTGAGCTTTGCTTTTATGTGAATTAAGAATTATTGATGCTTGACAGTTTGTGCTATGATAGTTTTGGGATTCCATTCTGAGTGATATTGAATGACAGAATCTCTGAGGGTAACTTATTTTTTTCCCTCATGCACACTTTACATTACATGTTCCTAAGCTTTTGTGGATGGTGCCAATGATAATTGTTATTGTTCAAGACGTATGATGAAGCAAGTGTTTCCTGTATGCTGTCTACTGGCAAAATATTTCTGTTTATATGTATCAACTATTGATACAAGATGACTCTTTTTGAGGCTTGTGGTAGTGCCTCACTGGCTGAAAGCTTCTTTTCATTTTTTATAACTGGCAATTTTAGTTCACTCATGGGCTTTAGGAAGAAGTTACCTGTGATCTTCACATACATAAACCACACCATACCTTTCTATTTAAAGGTAATAGATTCTGTTAAAAAGCCCTCAAATCTCAGCGTTGAGACATTTTCCATGTTTGTGCTGTATGTAAGCCTTAGCAGTGTCATTTCTTCGAGTAATGAGGCAAAATGAAAAACGGTCCTTCATGTGACCGGCAGAATCACTCAACGTCCTAATCTTTTGTGGAGTGAGGATGGCGAGAAGGCTTAGCATTATCAAGCGTTTGATTTTGACCGACTCTCAGTAGAATATCAAAGTAGGTAGCTGGTCTGAATCACCCTCCGTAAACTTAAGTATGCTGAAGATGCTGTTCTGCTTCACATTCTGTAACTAAGAGAATTCCATTTTGCAGAACCTGCTGGCATGATGGGAAGTCCAAGCTCGTTTAAAATTATATATGCTCTCCTTCCTCCATGACTGTGCAGAGGTCCCAGGGTTGTGCAACTCAGTAAGGCGCGGCGTGTCATCAGTGTCGTGGTGGGGACTATAGGGGCAGCATCATTCCTGTCCCAGATGTATCCTTAGGGTCCTCAGTCCCTTAACTCCATACTAGAATTGTGGGTCAGGATTCGAAAGTGATGTTGAGAATCCAGGAGCCCTGGAAGCTAGGACCTCTTCTCCCTCGGGGTCCCGACACAGTGGTTTCCCTTCCTGGCCCGACTACCTCCCTAAAGCAGAACAAGGTGCCAGCCCTCAGACCTCGGTCCCTCTGCTAGTCCCAGGATATCCTGCCCGCCCCCCTCCTCCCACCCAGTTCTTCAGTATTACTTTCAATGGACCAGTCCAAATCTCCAAAATAAGACATTACAAGGGAAGGCAGTTTAGTGTTTCAGCAGATTATTTCATCACAATAAATTTGAATGCTTTTTTTGAAAAATGAATCCTACGATGCAGCATGACTTCTATCCATTTACTTCATGGAACAAAATAACCATTTGGGAAGTAAGGTCTAGGTCTAGATGCAATGTAGGTCGGAGATCACACTAAATGTTAGCCCATAGTTCCTTAGAGCAGGGTTCAAGATACTGTCTTGAGAAATGCTGTTGTCATCAGGGCCCTATTTCCTGCGAGAACTTATTTTATTAACTTGTTAATAACTTATTTTACTATTATACTAAACAGGTCTTTTGGAGAAAGAAATGGCAACCCACTCCAGTGTTCTTGCTTAGAGAATCCTGTGGATAGAGGAGCCTGGTGGGCTGCTGTCCATAGGGTCACACAGAGTCGGACACGGCTAAAGTGATTTAGCATGCATGCATGCACTGAAGAAGGAAATGGCAGCCCACTCCAGTCTTCTTGCCTGGACAATCCCAGGGATGGGGGAGCCTGGTGGGCTGCCGTCTGTGGGGTCTCACCAAGTCGGATATGACTGACGCAATGCAGCAGCAAACAGGTCTTTTACCAGGGAGGCCTTCATAGCTTCCAAACTTTCCCACAATATGCTTAAAAAAAAATGTGAAGGAACAAACAACTAAAGAACGCAAATTGGTTAGCCCCCTTCACTAACAGGAATCATACAACTCCCTAGCCCACACCATAGAGCAGCCGAGTGGTGAGATAGGAGAAGGCCCCACAGCACACCTTCTGGCCTCCTCTGGCATAGCATCCTTGCAGGAGTTAATTCCATTTGGAAGATTTTAAAAAGGGCAAGGCTTACAAATATTTGATCATTATAACACCAGAAACACAGATTGGCCATAAACACATATGAAAGAGACATAGAAAGAACACTTTCTATTTGTGTTTGTGCACAGTTGATTAGAGAAATGTTCTTTTTTCCCCTTTTTTATTACTGTAATTCTACATGTTCTTAGAGGTGTTTGGCCTTTGGATGAGAATAAGTGTCGTTCGCATGGTTTAATTGTAGCAATTCTCCTGCCTTTGTTTCAACTGTTATCTAAGTCTTATTTCTAATTTCACTTTGAAAAGTCCATGATAGTGAAATTAATTTTGCTTTGATGTGGGGCTTTCTCTGTTGACTGAATACTATAATTGACCAAGTGCACTGACTTTGATATGTTTTTCTTGGTTAAGCTTACACAGCTATTGCATGTCATAACTGGTGGTGCTCTGGCAATTTTACTGTTCACTGAATGTCAAATTAAAAATGTATATGAGACAGTTAAGGATCCTATCCCATTAATTATTCTTTTGGGATTTTTGAAACTCTTCATTAATGAGCTGAAACATTCTAAAGACCACATTCCTGGATATTTTAAAAAGGAGTGAGTGAGGAAACTGGAAAATGCACATCAGACCTTCCTGTATTTCCCCATCTCTGAGAGTTTACTGAATCTCATGTCCATTGAGTCAGTGATACCATCCAACCATCTTAGCTTCTCTTGCCCGCTTCTCTTCTTGCCTTCAGTTCTTCCCAGCATCAGGGTCTTTTCCAAAGAGTCAGCTCTTCGCATCAGGTGGCCAAAGTATTGGAGCTTCAGATTTAACAACAAGAAAGTTTTTCTGTAAGATGTTACTGAACTTTTTTGCCAAACCAATATTTTAAAATTTTGAGTTATTTGAATAACTTCTGCAGTTTCTTAGCAATCTGTTGCCATGCTGATTGAACCGAGGGAGCTTTGTAGAGTGTGTTCTGTGTGTTGATTACTCTTTTAGTTCATTGAAGGACAATCTGATAATTGCTTTTTCTGTTTTGATATAGGAATGGTTTGTTAGAAAATATAGCTTTAACAAGCTACACCTGTTTGGGTGAGTAAAAAGGCTGGAGGAAGGGGTGTGTCAAAAGAATTTCAAAGATGTTATGGAAAGTTGGAGCTCAGGAATGAATCTTGGTAATGGGATTTTGCGCTAAGCAGCCAAGTGGCAGAGTTCAGTTCAGTCGCTCAGTTATGCCAGCCAACCATCTCATTCTCTGTTGTACCCTTCTCTTCCTGCCTTCAGTCTTTCACACATCAGGGTCTTTTCCAGTGAGTCAGCTCTTCGCATCAGGTCACCAGAGTATAGGAGTTTCAGCTTCAACATCAATCCTTCCAATGAACACTAAGGACTGATCTCCTTTAGAATGGGTTGGTTGGATCTCCTTGCAGTCCAAGGGACTCTCAAGAGTCTTCTCCAACACCACAGTTCAAAAGCATCACTTCTTTGGTGCTCAGTTTTCTTTATAGTTCAACTCTCACGTTCATACATGACTGCTGGAAAAACCATAGCCTTGACTAGACAGACCTTTGTTGACAAAGTACTGTCTCTGCTTTTTAATATGCTGTCTAGGTTGGTCACAACTTTCCTTCCAAGGAGTAAGTGTCTTTTAATTTCATGGCTGCAATCACCATCTGCAGTGATTTGGGAGCCCAGAAAAATAAAGACAGCCATTGTTTCCACTGTTTCCCCATCTATTTCCCATGAAGTGATGGGACCGGATGCCATGATCTTCGTTTTCTGAATGTTGAGCTTTAAGCTAACTTTTCCCCTCTCCTCTTTCACTTTCATCAAAAGGCTCTTTAGTTCTTCTTCACTTTCTGCCATAAGGGTGGTGTCATCTGCATATCTAAAGTTATTGATATTTCTCACAGCAATCTGATTCCAGCTTGTGTTTCTTCCAGCCCAGCGTTTCTCATGATGTACTCTGCATATAAGTTAAATAATTAGGGTGACAATATACAGCTTTGGCATACTCCTTTTGCTATTTGGAACCAGTCTGTTGTTCAATGTCCAGTTCTAACTGATGCTTCCTGACCTGCATACAGATTTCTCAAGAGGTCAGGTGATCTGATAATCCCATCTCTTGAAAAAATTTCCACAGTTTATTGTGGTCCACACAGTCAAAGGCTTTGGCATAGTCAATAAAGCAGAAATAGATATTTTTCTGAAACTTTTGCTTTTTCAATGATCCAGCGGATGTTGGCAATTTGATCTCTGGTTCCTCTGCATTTTCTAAATCCAGCTTGAACATCTGGAAGGTCATTGTTCACATACTGTTGAAGCCTGGCTTGGAGAATTTTGAGCATTACTTTGCGAGTGTATGAGATGAATGAAATGGTGTGGTAGTTTGAGCATTCTTTGGCATTGCCTTTCTTTGGGATTGGAATGAAAACTGACCTTTTCTAGTCCTGTGGCCACTGCTGAGTTTTCCAAATTTGCTGGCATATTGAGTGTGGCACTTTCACAGCATCATCTTTCAGGATTTGACATAGCTCAACTGGAATTCCATCACCTCCACTAGCTTTGTTCATAGTGATGCTTTCTAAGGCCCACTTGACTTCTCATTCCAGGATGTCTGGCTCTAGGTGAGTCATCACACCATTGTGATTATCTGGATCATGAAGATATTTTTGTATAGTTTTTCTGTGTATTCTTGCCACTTCTTAATCTTCTCTGCTTCTGTTTGGTCCATACCATTTCTGTCCTTTACTGAACCCATCTTTGCATGAAATGTTCCCTTGGTATCTCTAATTTTCTTGAAGAGATCTCTAGTCTTTCCCATTCTGTTTTTTTCCTCTATTTCTTTGCATTGATCACTGAGGAAGGCTTTCTTATCTCTCCTTGCTATTCTTTGGAACTCTGCATTCAAGTGGGTATATCTTTCCTTTTTTCCTTTGCTTTTT
The DNA here is from genome assembly GCF_001704415.2 of Capra hircus. Classification (NCBI taxonomy): domain Eukaryota; kingdom Metazoa; phylum Chordata; class Mammalia; order Artiodactyla; family Bovidae; genus Capra; species Capra hircus. Next base: position 6,734,312 of record NC_030812.1, read on the forward strand.
GCTTCTCTTCTTTTCACAGCTCTTTGTAAGACCTCCTCAGACAGCAATTTTGCTTTTCTGCATTTCTTTTTCTTGGGGATGGGCTTGATCCCTGTCTCCTGTACAATATCATGAACCTCTGTCCATAGTTCATCAGGCACTATGTCTGTCAGATCTAGTCCCTTAAATCTATTTCTCACTTCCGCTGTATAATCTTAAGGCATTTGATTTAGGTCATACCTGAATGGTCTAGTGGTTTTCCCTACTTTCTTCAATTTAAGTCTGAATTTGGCAATAAGGAGTTCATAATCTGAGCCACAGTCAGCTCCCAGTCTTGTTTTTGTTGACTGTATAGAGCTTCTCCATCTTTGGCCGCAAAGTATATAATCAGTCTGATTTTGGTGTTGACCATCTGGTGATATCCATGTGTAGAGTCTTCTCTTGTGTTTTGGAAGAGGGTGTTTGCTATGACCAGTGCGTTCTCTTCGCAAAGCTCCATTAGCCTTTGTCCTGCTTCATTCTGTACTCCACGGCCAATTTTGCCTGTTACTCCAGGTGTTTCTTAGTTTCCTATTTTTGCATTCCAGTCCCCTGTAATGAAAAGGACATATTTTTGGGGTGTTAACTCTAAATGGTCTTGTAGGTTTTCATAGAACCGTTCAACTTCAGCTTCTTCAGCATTACTGGTTGGAGCATAGGCTTGGATTACCATGACATTGAATGGTTTGCCTTGGAAACTAAGAGATCATTCTGTCATTTTTGAGACTGCATCCAAGTACTGTATTTCGGACTCTTTGTTGACCATGATGGCTACTCCATTTCTTCTAATGGATTCCTGCCCACAATAGTAGATATAATTGTCATCTAAGTTAAATTCACCCATTCCAGTCCATTTTAGTTTGCTGATTCCTAAAATGTCAATGTTCACTCTTGCCATCTCCTGTTTGACCACTTCCAATTTACCTTGGTTCATGAACCTAACATTCCAGGTTCCTATGCAGTATTGCTCTTTACAGCATTGGACCTTGCTTCCATCACCAGCCACACCTACAACTGGGTGTTGTTTTTGCTTTGGCTCCATCTCTTCATTCTTTCTGGAGTTATTTCTCCACTGATCTCCAGTAGCATATTGGGCACTTACTGACCTGGGGAGTTCATCTTTCAGTGTCCTATCTTTTTGCCTTTTCATACTCTTCATGGGGTTCTCAAGGCAAGAATACTGAAGTGGTTTTCCATTCCATCTCCAATGGACCACATTCTGTCAGAACTCTCCACCATGACCTGTCTGTCTTGGGTGGCCCTACATGGCATGGCTCACAGTTTCATTAAGTTAGACAAGGCTGTGATCCATGTGATTAGATTGGTTTTCTGTGATTGTGGTGTCAGTCTATCTGCCCTCTGATGCCCTTTCTCAGCATCTACCCTCTTAACTGGGGTTTCTCTGACCTTGGACGTGGGGTATCTTCTCTCAACTGCTCACCCCTCCAGCACCATACAGCCGCTACTCACCACTCAGGACCACTCTAAATGAAAGCTTTAATTTTGAAATTGCAAAGAAGCTTCATTTTTAGGTTTTCATTCATCTTGTCATGTGAGCCACCAAAAGCTTTACTCAGAAATTTTGCCTATGTTTGACTGGATTTCTACATTCTTGACAATAATGCTATGTAGCTTTATCCTAAGAATAAATATCACCAAGGAGTTACATAATGTAAGACTGTGTTTACTGTTTCATGGGCAGTGAAGATTTTCATCTTATGTTTGTGAACTCTGAAAATTGACTAAAAGCAAAACAATGGTAGAGAAGTTATGTGGGCTGTGAGTGATTAGGAGGAGTATGGGATAAGGGCCAACAGAATTTTAGATTTCTGGTTTCTTTTTTTACTTTTCATTTATGTATTTTTGGCTGTGCTAAGCCTTCATTGCTCTGCAGGGGCTTTCTCTAAATCCAGCTTGAACATCTGGGAGTTCATGCTTCATGTACTGCTGAAGCCTGGCTTGGAGAATTTTTTGAGTGTTACTTTGACAGCATGTGAGATGAGTGCAATTGTGTGATAGTTTGAGCATTCTTTGGCATTGCCTTTCTTTGGGATTGGAATGAAAACTGACCTTTTCCAGTCCTGTGGCCACTGCTGAGTTTTCCAAATTTGCTGGCATATTGAAGGCAGCACTTTCATAGCATCATCTTTCAGAATTTGAAATAGCTCCTGGGGATTCCATCACCTCCACTAGCTTTGTTCTTAGTGATGCTTTCTAAGGCCCACTTGACTTCACTTCCAGGATGTCTGCCTCTAGGTGAGTGATCACACCATTGTAATTATCCGGGTCATGAAGATCTTTTTGTATAGTTCTTCTGTGTATTCTTGTCACCTCTTCTTAATATCTTCTGCTTCTGTTAGGTCCATATCATTTCTGTCCTTTATTGTGCCCATCTTTGCATGAAATGCTCCCTTAGTATCTCTAATTTTCTTGAAGAGATCTTTAGTCTTTCCCATTCTGTTGTTTTCATCTATTTCTTTGCACTGGTCACTGAGGAAGCCTTTCTTATCTCTCCCTGCTATTCTTTGGAACTCTGCATTCAAATGGATATGTCTTTCCTTTTCTCCTTTGCCTTTTGTTTCTCTTCTTTCCTCAGCTATTTGTAAGGCCTCCTCAGACAACCATTTTGCCTTTTTGATTTTCTTTTTCTTGGGGATGGTCTTGATCTCTGTCTCCTGTACAATGTTACGAACTTCTGTCCATTGTTCTTCAGGCACTCTGTCTATCAGATCTAGTCCTTTAAATCTCCTTCTCACTTCCACCATATAATTGTATGGAGAATGTTGGATCCTACCAAAAAAAGATACCCCATGCCCAAGGGCAAAGGAGAAGCCCCAGCAAGACAGTAGGAGGGGTGAAATTGCATTTAGAATTAAACCCTTTACCCACCAGAGACGCTCAGTGGGCTCAAACAAACCTCCTGCACACCAGGACCCAGAGGCCCCACAGAAAATGAGCCAGAACTGTGTGAGTGTCTCCTGTGGAGGTACGGGTCAGCAGTGGCCTACCCCAGGGACAGGGGCTCTGGGTGCAGCCAACTGGGTACGGCATAAGCCCTCTAGAGGAGGTCACCATTAACCCCACCTAGAGCTGCCAGAACTTACACAGGACTGGGGAAACAGACTCTTGGAGGGCGCAAACAGAACCTTGTGTGCACCAGGACCCAGGAGAAAGGAGCAGTGACCCCACAAGAGACTGACCCAGACTTGCTCGTGCGTGACCAGGAGTCTCCAGCGGAGGCATGGGTCGGTGGTGGCCTGCAGCAGGGCTGGGGGCACAGAGTGCAGCAGTGTCTGCTTGGGTCCTTCTGAAGGAGGTCGCCATTATCTTCACTCCCTCCAGCCTAGTTTGGCCTCAGGTCAAGTAACAGGGAGGGAACACAACCCCACTCAGCAACAGAAAATTGGATTAAAGATTTATTGAGCATGGCCCCGCCCATCAGAACAAGACCCAGTTTCCCCCTCAGTCAGTCTCTCGCATCAGGAAGCTTCCATAAGCCTCTTATCCTCTCCATCAGAGGGCAGACAGAATGGAAACCATGGCCACAGAAACTAAGCAATCTGATCACATGGAGCACAGCCTCGTTTAACTCAATGAAACTATGAGTCATGCCGTGTAGGGCCACCCAAGATGGACAGGTCATGGTGGAGAGTTCTGACTAAATGTGGTCCACTGGAGAAGGGAATGGCAAACCACTTCAGTATTCTCGCCTTGAGAAGCCCGTGAATAGAAGATAGGTGGGTTTCTCAAATTCCGTGACCCAGCAAAACGCCTGTGCATTCTCTCTGAGAATTTGGGTGAACGCATGTGACCTGATAGCATTTTTCCCTTATAGCAGAACTTAAAGTTCTTTCCCTGGCTTTACTGTATGATATGTCAGGCTAAACAGTTAGCTACTGTGTGTGCGACAACTATCGTTTTCATAATCTTCTCCTGCTACTATTCTATCGTGTCTATTTTGGTTGACTGCTTTAGATTATAGGTTCCGAGAGTATAGAAAGTAAATTTGCTTAAACAACCTATGCATGTTGGAAATCAATAAATTTATTTTAATTATGATAATCATGTTCCCATATTAATATTTATTAAAGCATGTGCTAAGGAAAGTAAATATTAGTCTTCAAATCATATAAGATTCTTAGTGAGAAAAGTTAGATAACAGATTAACCAATTGCCATCTTTTAATTGTTAATTCTTTTACATTGAAATTCCCCTTTTCTTTGACCATGCATTTAATTTATCAACATCTTCACTAATTTTTCTCTTGAGAGTCTGTACATTTGCCAAATGAGTACCTGGCACCTGGTCATACTGCCTTCTCTTTATCTGACTTGGAGAAGGAGGACTGTTTTATTCATAGAAAGTGGCAAGCCTAGTAAAGACGTAAAAAAGGGAACAGTCATCTCCAAATGCAGAAATGAGTTATCTTGGTTATATGTCATGAATGCAGTAATACATGGTTAGAATCATGTTTTATCTTTTAAAGGTATAAAGGATCTCTGCTCTCCACTCACAGCCTTCTATTTGGTGTGATCCATTTCAATTTAAAATTTGTATCAAATATGCATTCAATTATTTAGATTTCAGTGCAATTTAATAAGCATTCTTATTAACGTTCTCTATTGTGAGCCCTTCAATTTTACTTCTGTGCTGAACTAAGGTTGCGCTGGGATGATTACATTAATAATACATCTCTATCCAAAATTAAAGTGCTGAGTAGAGAACATGCTAATAGGTTTCATTGATTTCAACTTGGAAATGGGTGCAGGCAATCAGAAAGCAGGTGCAAACCTGACTAGCAATGAACTACTGTGAAAATATTGAGCTGGGATCAGTGGCAAGATTCATAGCTGCGATCTGAGTTAGAAAAATGTTACACTTAATGAACTTGGAGCGATTAAAGTCTTCTGGGAGAAATGTGAATGCTTCATTATGCTTTTCAGATGATGGCTTTGAGTAATAAGAGTTCTAAACTTGGTCATAGGGATTTCATTGGTTTTCTTCTACTTTCTGTGGTGTTATCTACACATAGATTGACTCATTTTAGTTTTCTAAAAATCAAAGATGTGGTTAAAAACACAGCTCAAAGTATTCAAATGTGACACTACCCATGCACTTTTCTTTAAAATTAATTTGGATTTAATTTCAATGTATATAAAACTGCTTTGTTACTTTTGCTAGTTCTGTAGTTGAGTGTATAGTCCTTCATATTTACTCCTTCATCTTTGCCCTTAATTTTTTTTTTTTTTTGGCCGTGCTGGGTCTTCATTGCTGCATGAGCTTTTCTCTAGTTACAGCAAGCAGGGGCTACTCTGGCTGTGTGAGGGCTTCTTATTGCGGGGGTTTCTCTGGCTGCAGAGCATCAGCTCTAGGGCATGTTCAGTAGTTATGGCTCCCCGGCTCTAGAGCACAGTCTCCGTAGGTGTGGACCACAGGCTCTGTTGGGCCACAGCATGTGGGCATTCCCAGGTCAGATATCAAAGCCCAGACTTCTGCACTGGCAGGCGGGTTCTTCCCACCAACTCATCAGAGAAGCCCTGGCCTCAGCAGTTTTAAAGGATAGACGGTGATGTACATAAGAAGTGATTTTAGAGTTAATTGGAGGGAAAGTTCTCTTAAATGCAAAGCAAAAGCAGTAGTAATATTTCTTTCTTTCTTTCTTTTTTTTTTTTTTTGTCTACTTTCAGGCACTGTACTTCTTGATGCAGGTAACCATTCAAATGATCATTGTCATCGGAAACCTTCCATAACACATAGAAATTGATTTACTCACTAGAAAGGAAGAGGTTGATTTGGTTTTGTCATATAGTTTACAGTGGGTGCTGGATTAAAGATCAGTCCTCTGTTCTATACCTATAGTACCTAATATCTAAAAATATTACGTATGGTTGAGGGGTTGCTCTTTAGGTAGGCATCGCCTTTGGAATTTGGAGCGCACACTTAGAATCTAGGTGACCTGAGTTTTAAACCCTTTTCCAACCACTTTGTGTCTCAGTTTTGTCATTTAAGAAGTGGGGCTCATATCGATGTCTGCTGTAGAGTTGCTAAGATTAAGTGAGTTAATTCATTTAAATCTCTTGGTGCAATGCCAGGCACGTGGTCAGCACCCTATAAATGTTAACTTGAGTAGCAGTAGTTGTTGCTGCTGCCCCATGCCTACTTTCCCAGGAGTGGCCTTACAGCCTGTGTTTCTCCTTAGAGACACAGCTCCTATTGTCATTCATTCAAGAAAAGTCTCTTTCTTTGGCATTCCTGCTGAAATATCACGCTACATCTAGTTTGTTTTCATTCTTGAGAAGTCTGAAATTGACTTTCTGACCCTTTCTACCAAATCCTTTAGCGTGGGTGTGTATGATGCCAGAGAATGCACTTTATTCATTGTATTGAATGGGAAGAGTGCTCTTGCTGGAATCAGGACCAGATCTACATCAATGGCTGATCCTTACCCTGGGATTGTTGGAATGATATACAGAGAATAATTTGGTCCCATGCAGGACTCTCCTTCCTGAAGCTCTTTTCCTAAATCTTCTCAGCTACTATTTTATTGGCATCATTTTATTTTTTAATGGTCTTTCATGCATCTAAAGAAATAGAGGTCTCTTTTTTGCTGACGCCACTTCCAGTTGTGTGGTTTTAATCACATTGCTTAATTTCTCTGAGGCTGTTTGCCAATCTATAAACGAGGATGAAAATAGTATCTGCTTGATATGGTGGTAGCTAGGATTTACTGATTTAATGAATATGATGTACCCCATGGAAAAGAAATGCAAAAAAGCAAAATGGCTGTCTGGGGAGGCCCTACAAATAGCTGTGAAAAGAGAGGCGAAAAGCAAAGGAGAAAAGGAAAGATATAAGCATCTGAATGCAGAGTTCCAAAGAATAGTGAGGAGAGATAAGAAAGCCTTCTTCAGCAATCAATGCAAAGAAATAGAGGAAAAGAACAGAATGGGAAAGACTAGAGATCTCTTCAAGAAAATTAGAGATACCAAGGGAACATTTCATGCGAAGATGGGCTTGATAAAGGACAGAAATGGCATGGACCTAACAGAAGCAGAAGATATTAAGAAGAGGTGGCAAGAATACATGGAAGAACTGTACAAAAAAGATCTTCACGACCCAGATAGTCATAATGATGCGATCACTAATCTAGAGCCAGACATCCTGAAATGTGAAGTCAAGTGGGCCTTAGAAAGCATCACTATGAACAAAGCTAGTGGAGGTGATGGAATTCCAGTTGAGCTGTTTCAAATCCTGAAAGATGATGCTGTGAAAGTGCTGCACTCAATATGCCAGCAAATTTGGAAAACTCAGCAGTGGCCACAGGATTGGAAAAGGTCAGTTTTCATTCCAATTCCAAAGAAAGGCAATGCAAAAGAATGCTCAAACTACCGCACAGTTGCATTCATCTCACATGCTAGTAAAGTAATGCTCAAAATTCTCCAAGCCAGGCTTCAGCAATACGTGAACCGTGAACTCCCTGATGTTCAAGCTGGTTTTAGAAAAGGCAGAGGAACCAGAGATCAAATTGCCAACATCCGCTGGATCATGGAAAAAGCAAGAGAGTTCCAGAAAAACATCTATTTCTGCTTTATTGACTATGCCAAAGCCTTTCACTGTGTGGATCACAATAAACTGGAAAATTCTGAAAGAGATGGGAATACCAGACCACCTAACCTGCCTCATGAGAAATCTGTATGCAGGTCAGGAAGCAACACTTAGAACTGGACATGGAATAACAGACTGGTTCCAAATAGGAAAAGGAGTACATCAAGGCTGTATATTGTCACCCTGCTTATTTAACTTATATGCAAAGTACATCATGAGGAATGCTGGACTGGAAGAAACACAAGCTGGAATCAAGATTGCTGGGAGAAATATCAATAACCTCAGATATGCAGATGACACCACCCTTATGGCAGAAAGTGAAGAGGAGCTACAAAGCCTCTTGATGAAAGTGAAAGAGGAGAGCGAAAAAGTTGGCTTAAAGCTCAACATTCAGAAAATGAAGATCATGGCATCCGGTCCCATCACTTCATGGGAAATAGATGGGGAAACAGTGGAAACAGCGTCAGACTATTTTTTGGGGCTCCAAAATCACTGCAGATGGTGATTGCAGCCATGAAATTAAAAGACGCTTACTCCTTGGAAGAAAAGTTATGACCAACCTAGACAGCATATTCAAAAGCAGAGACATTACTTTGCCAACTAAGGTCCATCTAGTCAAGGCTATGGTTTTTCCTGTGGTCATGTATGGATGCGAGAGTTGGACTGTGAAGAAGCCTGAGCGCCGAAGAATTGATGCTTTTGAACTGTGGTTTTGGAGAAGACTCTTGAGAGTCCCTTGGACTGCAAGGTGATCCAACCAGTCCATTCTGAAGGAGGTCAACCCTGGGATTTCTTTGGAAGGAATGATGCTAAAGCTGAAGCTCCAGTACTTTGGTCACCTCATGCGAAGAGTTGACTCATTGGAAAAGACTCTGATGCTGGGAGGGACTGGGGGCAGGAGGAGAAGGGGACGACAGAGGATGAGATGGCTGGATGGCATCATGGACTTGATGGACATGAGTCTGAGTGAACCCCGGGAGTTGGTGATGGACAGGGAGGCCTGGTGTGCTGTGATTCATGGGGTCACAAAGAGTCGGACATGACTGAGCGACTGAACTGAGTGTACTGTGTGTGATCTTAATAGAATGTGCCATTGTTATAACCAGTAAATATTCTTTATAGTTATATTCCTGACAAGATCCTGACAAGTCCTTCAGGCCACAGCTCTGCTTCTCACTGTGGCGTTTGGTGAAGGCCTTTGCGCCACATGAAGGAAATTTACTTAAGCCAGCCCTAGGCGGAATTGGGTCCCTAGCCCATTCCCCAGGCCACACCTCCTGCTAACCTGCTTGTAGCTGAGAATGGTCCTGATTCCTTTTGCTTTCTTTACACTTGATTATGAATATTAATTTGTTCATCTCTTCAGCTATAAGCATTGGTCTTGGTGAGCTAGAGATCAGTATTTTCTTTCTTCAGAAAAAGCAAATAATATTTAAAATGAAATAACTGAAGCAGGAAAAATGTGACGAGCACATACGTAAAGAGGAAAAAGACAAGCGTGATACTTGGTACATGATACATGCAGTAGCCTTATGTGTTCTACAACAAAATGAAAGACTAGGAGAGCAGACTCTCAGAGATTCATATTCTTCATTAATGTTCAACTAAGGGCTGGAGCCAGCACCATGTGAACTGTTTTACCTGCTGATAACTAAACTAAAAGTGAAGAAATTGAGGCTGTATAAAATTTCCACTATAGCAAGGATACGACCAGAAATGCAGCCATTGATTCAGTATAATCAAGTTATTCCCTTGTGCGTTTTGTCTTCTATGCCTGAAAGTGCTTAATGCTGTTGGTGAGCTTATTAGGAAGCCCTGTGTCATTGTTTCTTAATTCATTTGATGGTAATGTTCATTAGAGTTTGTGAGGTGTACATGGAAGGTAAAATTAGCTGTTGTTAAGCTGCCAATACACATGCTATGGCCTTCAATTATACACTAATTTCTCCAATTACTCATTTTAATTTTCTAAAGCAAGGGTCACAAGAACACATTTTCTTTGAATGAATAAGCACCATGGAAATTATTTGAGGCCGCTGTGTTACATAATGTCCACTTTTCTTCTAGCAGCAGAAAATCCCAGAAGCTTTGGGAAATAACTGCCTGATTTTGTTTTGGATATCAAAAGAAAAGAAAGAAGCTTGCAAAGGATTGTTGTGTATTTCCTTAGCTATGTTTGAAAAAGAAATTCAGCTTGGTCAATTTATGGATATGTATATGCTTCAGAAATATTGCTTCTATCTTAGCAATTGGATATTTGTAGACATATCCTTAAGTATGTAATATCACAATGGATTAAGTGAAATTGTGCAGAGTATCTCAGTGGGCCAAACCTACCATGAGGAGAAAGTTTATTCCATGACCACACACATATTTATTTCTAATATGACTCTTCCTATCATAAGTGTGTACAAGTGTGTGCTTGCATGTTTGTGTTTGTCTTAGATTCTGCTTGACCACAGTTCAGTTGAGGGAGTATCTCTGTTTCCTATTGATATCCTTTCCATTTTTGTGACTTCTCAGGGCAGGGGTTGCAGGTTGCAGTATATCTTGTTTAGTTGCTAAGTCATGTCTGACTCTCTTGTGACCCTATGGACTATAGCCTACCAAGCTCCTCTGTCTGTGGGATTTCCAAGCAAGAATACCGGAGTGGGCTGCCATTTCCTTCTCCAGGAGATCCTCTGACCAAGGGAATGAATCCACGCCTCTTGCACTTCCTACATTGGCAGGTAGATTCTTTACCACTGCAACACCAGGGAAGCAGTATATCTAGAAAGCATCATATGCTAAATTTGTTTTCCTTCCAAATCATTAATATATAAAAAAACAGACCCAAAGCTTATTTTCTGGCTAGCGTATTGCTGCAGGAAATAGATATTATAAAACTGATTTGCTGAATTTTCCACCCTCCCAGCCTCCACCTCACTTCACACCCATGGTCTTCAATTTAGGGGTGTATTGTGGAACTTCTCTGGTAGTCCAGTGGTTAAGACAGACATCAGCTTCCAGTACAGAGGGGTGCGGTCTCTATCCCTGGTCGGGGAGTTAAAATCCCACATGACTCCTGGACAAAAAAAACAAAACCTAAAGCAGAAGCAATGTTGTAACAATTCAATAAAGACTTGAAGAGTGTGTATTGTGAAATTCAGTTCAGGTGCTCAGTCATGTCAGACTCTTTGTGACCCCAAGAACCGCAGCACACAAGGCTTCCCTGTCCATCACCGACTCCCAGAAATCACTCAAACTCATGTCCGTTGAGTCAGTGATGCCATCCAACCATCTCATCCTCTGTCATCCCTTTCTCCTCCTGCCTTCAATCTTTCCCAGCATCAGGGTTTTTTCAAATGAGTCAGTTCTTCACATCAAGTGGCCAAAGTATTGGAGTTTCAGCTTCAGCATTAGTCCTTCTAATGAATATTCAGGGCTGATTTCCTTTAGGATGAACTGGTTGGATCTCCTTGCAGTCCAAGGAACTCTCAAGAGTCTTCAACACTGCAGTTCAAAAGCATCAATTCTTTGGTGCTCAGCTTTCTTTATAGTCCAACTCTCACATCCATACATGATTACTGGAAAAACCATAGCCTTGACTAGACAGACCTTTGTTGGCAAAGTACTGTCTCTGCTTTTTAACATGCTGTCTAGATTGGTCATAGCTTTTCTTCCAAGGAGCAAGCGACTTTTAATTTCATGGCTGCAGTCACCATCTGCAGTGATTTTGGAGTTCCCCCAAAATTGTCTCTCACTGTTTCCATTGTTTCCCCATCTATTTGCCATGAAGTAATGGGACCAGATGCCATGATCTTCATTTTCTGAATGTTGAGTTTTTAGCCAATTTTTCCCCTCTGCTCTTTCACTTTCATCAGAAGGCTCATTAGTTCTTCACTTTCTGCCATAAGGGTGGTGTTGTCTGCATATCTGAGGTTATTGGTATTTTTCCCGGCAATCTTGGTTCCAGCTTGTGCTTCATCCAGCCCAGGATTTTGCATGATGTACTCTGCATATAAGTTAAATAAGCAGGGTGACAATATACAGCCTTGACGTACTCCTTTCTCAATTTCGAACCGGTCTATTGTTCCATGTACAGTTCTAACTGTTGTTTCTTGACCTGCATACAGATTTCTCAGGAGGCAGGTCAAGTGGTCTGGTATTTTCCTTCTCTTTTAGAATTTTCCACAGTTTGTTGTGATCCACATAGTCAAAGGCTTTTGCGTAGTCAATAAAGCAGAAGTAGACATTTTTCTGAAACTCTCTTGCTCTTTGATCATCTGATGCCTGTTAGCAATTTGATCTCTGATTGCTCTGCCTTTTCTAAAACCAGCTTGAACATCTGGAAGTTCACGGTTCATGTACTGTTGAAGCCTGTCTTGGAGAATTTTGAGCATCACTTTGCTATTATGCTAAATGAGTGCAGTTTTGCAGTAGTTTGAGCAGTCTTTGGCCTTTCTTCTCTTTGGAATTGGAATGAAAACTGATCTTTTTTATTAAGTGAAATTACTCTACCTCATTATCTGGGGGAAAGGAACCCCAGTGAGGATGTACACTGTGTCTGTAGAGCTCAATTAATTAGTAGTTTTCAACAAATACTAATTAATGACAAGTCCAGGATTCTCTACTTAGGTGTTCATTTATTGATGCATTCTAAAAACAGTTATTGAATACCTGTGTTATTTAGGTATCATATATGTAAAGCCATGTTTATGGCGTATGGCTATTGAAAATTCATTGCAACATGTTCATCCTTGAGTTAATTGGCATACAGCACAGTAAACACTGAGAAAGACCCTGATACTGCAAAACATGGAGGGCAGGAGAAGAGGGAGGCAACAGAGGATGAGGTGGTTGGATGGCATCATTGACTCAGTGGACATGAGTTTGAGCAAACTCTGGGAGACAGGGAAGTCTGGCATGCTACAATCCGTGGCATCACAAAGAGTTGGATTCGACTGAGTGACTGAATAACAACTATAGTAAACATAATTTCAGGTAGTTTCTAATGTAGAAAAAATACAGGAATTAGTATACAGAAGTACAAATATAGAATGCAGTAAATATAGAATCCATGTGCATAGTAACAAGCAACATTTTCTTGTTTAACAATTTTCTGATACATATAGAATATTGTTGTGATTTCTGTCAAATCTAACATTTATAGATGTCAAAAACTGGAAAAATTTACCCTGTACTTTTATTTTCCTCTGTCATGTTTTTATTCCTTTGTCTTGCAGCATTTAGTGTTTTGTTGTTTCTTTCATTTCAAGTTTTTTTGCATGCATATCTGTCTCTTGACAACCTTCTGAGTACACAGATACACACTCTCTTCAGACTCTTGTGGATATTTCAGCATGAAAATAGTGAAGATAGCAGGTGATGTGTGAAACGCTGCCACAGTATTGATTTTCTTGCCGCACAAACAGGAACAAACTGAATTACTGCCATCATCCAAGCCTTTTAATAATTATGGGCAAAGGCCAAGGTTAAGCTGAAAGGTGAATTGTATTTGGAATGTAATATGACATATGGATTTTTTTGGAAAGGATGGAGGTTGAAGATGGAGAGTTAGTGAACTTTGCCCTGGTACATAGTATGCGATTGTTGGACCAAGATTAAAAATCTGCTGTAATAGGCAGACATGTCCCCTTCAAATAATATAGCTATTATTTGAACTGTAAATAAGGTGGTTGAAAAAATTGTTACCTAAAAAAAAAAAAATCTCATAGTTGGTGATTGATACACATCACTGACAAAATGATGTAAGTTTACTGATTTTAAGATACCAAACAAAACAGTGAGAAAATAATATTTCATCCTTAGTACTAGGAGCTCTGGCTTGTAGGCTTCTGAATTTCAAATTGAAAATTTCTGGTTTCCTGCTTTGATGTTTCCTCAGAATTGTTTTCTTTTCGTTTTCAGAAACCTGAATTCTTCAAATGTAGACATTCCATTTGCTTGCAAGTGATTAAAAAATCTTGAGTTTAATATGTGAGTATATGATATCTGAGATAATATTCAAATCATGGTTTATGTTAATCATCATAATGTTGAACTCAAATATCTTTTGTTTTCCTCTAAATAAACATTTTCCCATGTTTTCTCATTTTAGTCACTTGCTTTATAACGATGTAAAAATATAATCTTGTAGACTCTGTGGTCCTAGTCAATAATGTTTAAGATAGAAAACTTGTTAGGCAATAATTTCTCCTTTTAAAAAATCTTTATGAGCTGTGGTTATGTTATCTCGCACATCTCAGCACTGGAGTACATTCTTCCATTTAAATTTTTTTGTTTTTTATCGAATGTCATATCTCATATATAGTGGTAAACTTCTTCAAGGCAAGCAACATAGAAAACCTTCAGAATTATCACCTTTTCTGAGGCTAACATGCCATAGTATAAATGGTGTCATGCTGTGAAAAAATGAGAAAGAAAATGAAAGAATTCTACATCCAGCAATGTTAAAAGTCCACATGGCCCTGGTGGTAGAGATGGTCTAGTCTTCTAGTGCTGGACAGTATTGGCCAGGACCTATGGGAAACATGGCCAGGAGCAGACAGTGATGAAAGAAGGGAAGGGGACAGAGATAAGGGCAGCAGAACAATTATTGGTAGTAACGAGGGACAGGGAGAGGGGCATGAATGATAGTAGTTTTTCACATGAATGAATCAGAAATGCACTACATAAGTCAGGTGTGTAATTATTGCCTCTAGGTGGACGATTATAACAATCTAATACTCTTGCAGGATTAGGTATATAATGAAATATTGATTTACATTTTCTATTCCAGCCCTGTCCAGTAGAAATATAACACAAGCTGAATATGCAATTTTAAGTTTTCTAGTCACTGTATCTCAGTAGAGGAAATGAATTGTCATCATAGAGTGCAGATAACACCACCCTAATGGCAGAAAGTGAAGAGGAACTAAAAAGCTTCTTGATGAAGAGGAAAGAGGAGAGTGAAAAAGCTGGCTTAAAACTCAACATTGAAAAAACTAAGATCATGGTATCCAGTATCATCACCTCATGCAAACAGATGAGGAAACAATGGAAACAATGAAAGACTTTATTTTCTTGGGCTCCAAAATCACTGTAGTTGGTGATAGCAGCCATGAAATGAAAAGATAACTTGCTCCTTGGAAGAATTGCTATGACAAACCTAGACAGCATATGAAAAAGCAGACACAAATCACCTTTCTGACAAAGGTGCATATAGTCAAAGCTATGGTATTTCCAGTATTCACGTACAGATATGAGAGCTGAAACATAAAGAAGGCTAAGTAGGAGGAACAAGGTGGCAGAGGAGTAGGTTGATGTGGATCTCTCCATGGATACAACAGGATTACACGTTCAGACACAGAAGTGCATGCAGAACACCAGCTGAAAGCCGACAGGAGTACCTTGCCAGCTGGAAAGAAGATATAGACCTACTCAAAACTCGAGATCAAGTCCTCACCTTTTGAGTGGGAGCACTGACTCCAGGACCCTAGACTACCAGGTAACTCACCCTAGGGGTATCAAATAGTGATAACTCACACAAAGAAAACCACTGTAATACAAGACCTGGCATCACCCAACCACCAGTAGCACCCTTTGCAGGACTCCTCATCTAAACAACAAACAAAACAAAAATGCAAACCCAATCATCAGCAGACAGGATTACCACCTCACTCAGCCTTGCCCATCAGAGGAAAAACAAACAAACAAGCAAAGTCTCAGCACAAATCTCACCCTATGAGAAGCTTACACAAACCACTGAGCCAATCTTAGAGGGCAGAAGCCAAAAGGAAGAAAGAATTCAACCTTGAAGCCTGGAAAAAGGAGACCTCAAACACAATAAAATAAAATAAAAGAATAATGAAAAGGCAGATAAATACTACACAAATGAAGGAACAAACTAGAAACACGGAAGTCCAAATAAATGAAGAGGAAATAGGCAAACTACCTGAAAAAGAATTCAGAATAATGATAGTAAAGATGATCAAAAACCTTGAAAGCAAAATGGAGAAAGTGCAAGAAAAATTAAAAGAGACCTAGATGAATTAAAGAATAAACTTGCAGAGACAAATAACACAATTACTGAAATTAAAAATACTCTGCTGCTGCTGCTAAGTCGCTTCAGTCGTGTCCGACTCTGTGCGACCCCATAGACGGCGGCCCACCAGGCTCCCCTTGTCCCTGGGATTCTCCCAGCAAAAACACTGGAGTGGGTTGCCCTTTCCTTCTCCAATGCATGAAAGTGAAAAGTGAAAGGGAAGTCGCTCAGTCGTGTCCGACTCTTCGCGACCCCATGGACTGCAACCTACCAGGCTCCTCAATCCATGGGATTTTCCAGGCAAGAGTACTGGAGTGGGGTGCCATTGCCTTCTCCAGAAATACTCTAGAAGGAATCAAAAGCAGAATATCTGAAGCAGAAGAACGAATCAGTGAGCTGGAAGATAAAATGGTGGAAATAGATTCTGAAGAGCAGAATAAAGTAAAAAGAATGAAAAGAACAGGATAGTCTCAGAGACCTCTGGGACAATATCAAATGCACCAGCATTCGAATTACAGGGGTCCCAGAAGAAGAAGAGAAAAAGAAAGGGGATGAGAAAATTTTTGAAGAGATTATAGTTGAAAATTTCCCCAACATGGAAAGGAAGATAGTCAATCAGTTCCAAGAGGCACAAAGAGTTCCTTACAGGATAATCCGAAGGACAAACAGGCCAAGACACATACTAATCAAACTAACAAAGACTAAACACAGAGAAGGAACATTGAAAGCAGCAAGGGAGAAGCAACAAGTAACATACAAAGGAAACCCCTTACACTTAACAGCTGATCTTTCAGCAGAAACTCTGCAGGGCAGAAGGGAGTGGTAGGATATATTTAAAATACTGAAAGGAAAAAAATCTACAACTAAAATCACTGTACCCAGCAAGGACCTCATTCAAAATTGATGGAGAAATCAAAAGCTTTTCAGACAAGCAAAAGTTTACAGGATTCAGTTCCACCAAACCAGCTTTACAACAAATGTTAAACAGATTTACGTAAGCAAGAAATACAAGAGTAGAAAAGCGATCTACAAAATCAACCACACAATTAACAAAATGGCAATAGAACATATATTATCAATAATTACTTTAAATGTAAAAGGATTAAATGATCCAGTCAAAAGACACAGACTAGGTGAATGGACACAAAAATAAAACCCATATATATGCTGTCTACAGGAAACCCACTTCAGACCTCAAGACACATATAGACTAAAAGTGAGAGGATGGAAAAAATATATCCCATGCAAATGTGAAGCAAAAGAAAGCTGGAATAGCAATTCTCGTATCAGCCAAAATAGACGTTAATATAAAGAATATTACAAGAGATAATGATCAAGGGATCAATCCAAGAGGAAGACATAACAATTGTAAATATCTATTTACTCAATATGGGAGCACCTCAATACATAAGACCATCACTAACAGACATAAAAGGAGAAATTGACAGTAACGCAGTAAGAGTCGGAGACTTTAACACCTCACTCACACCAATGGACAGATCATCAAAGTAGAAAATTAACAAGGAAACAAATCTTAAATGATACACTAGATGAGATGGAGCTCCTTGATATCTTCAGGACATTCCATCAAAATGCAGAAGAATGCATTTTCTTCTCAAGTACACATGGAACATTCTCCAGGACAGACCACATCTTGGGCCACAAATCAAACCTCAGTAAACTTAAGAAAATTGAAATCATATGAAGCATCTTCTCTGACCTCAATGCTATGAGACTAGATATCAATTACAAAAAAAAAATCTGTAAGAAACACAAACACATGGAGATTAAACAATACACTATTAAATAACCAACAGGTTACTGAAGAAATCAAAAGGGAAATAAAAAAAAATCTAGAAACGAATGATAATGAAAACACACAACTCAAAACCTATGGGATGTAGCGAAAGCAGCTCTAAGAGGGACGTTTAGAGCAATACAATCCTACTTCAACAAATAAGAAAAACATAGAATAGACTGCGTAACTTTACACTTAAAACAGCTGGAAAAGGAAGAACCAAAAATCCCCAAAATTAGTAGAAGGAAAGAAATAATAAAGATCTGAGCAGAAATAAATGAAAAATTAAACAATAGTAAAGATTAATAAAACTAAAAGCTGGTTCTTTGAGAAGATAAGCCAAATTGACAATCCTTTAGCCAGACTCATCAAGAAAAAAAGAGAGAAGAATCAAAGTAACAAAATTAGAAATGAAAAAGGAGAGGTTTACAATAGACAATGCAGAAATACAAAGGATTATAAGAGACTATTATTAACAACTATATGGCAATAAAATGGGCAACCTGGAAGAAATGGACAGATTCTTAGAAAAGTTCAATCTTCCAAGACTGAACCAGGAAGAAATAGAAATTATGAACAACCCAGTTATAAGCACTGAAATTGTAGTTGTGATCAAGAAACTCCCCAAAAACAAAATCCCAGGATCAGATGTCTTCACAGGAGAATTTTATCAAATATTTAGAGAAGAGCTAATGCCTGTCCTTCTAAAACTCTTTCAAAAAATTGCAGAGGAAGGAACATTTCCAACCTCATTCTGCGAGGCCACCATCACCCTGATACCAAAACCAGACAAAGGCAACACAAAATAAGAAAACTCCAGGTCAATATCACTGATGAACATAGATGCAAAAATCCTCAACAAAATTTTAGTAAACAGAATTCAACAACATATCAAAAAACTCATACATCGTGATCAAGTTCCTAGATTAATTCCAGGAATGCAAGGATTCTTCAATACACCATACTAACAAATTGAGAGATAAAAACCATATGATCATCTCAGTAGGTACAGAAAAAGCCTTTGACAAAATTCACCCACCTCAACATAGTAAAGGCCATATATGAAAAGCCTGCAGCAAACATTATTCTCAATGCTGAAAAACTGAAAGCATTCCCCCTAAGATCAGGAATAGACAAGGATATCCACTTCCACCACTATTATTCAACATAATTCTGGATGTCCTAGGTATAGCAATCAGAGAAGAAAAAAAATAATAGGAATCTAGACTGGAGAAGAAGAAGTAAAGCTCTCACTGTTTGCAGATGACATGATCCTGTACATAGAAAACCCTAAAGATAGTATCAGAAAATAACTAGAGCTAATCCGTGAATTTAGCAAAGTTACAGGATACAAAATAAATACACAGAAATCACTTGCATTTATATATACTAACAATGAAAAATCAGAAAATTAAGGAATCAACCCCATTCACCACTGCAACAAAAGAAATTAAATATCTAGGAATAAACGTACCTAAAGAGACAAACTGTACACAGAAAATTGTAAGACACTGATGAAAGAAATCAAAGAAGACATAAACAGATGGAGAGATATTCCATGTTTCTGGGTAGGAAGAATCAATATTGTGAAAATGACTATACTACCAAACGTAATCTACAGATTCAATGCAATTCCTATCAAATTACCAATGACATTTTTCACAGAACTAGAACAAAAAATTTCACAATTCATATGGAAACACAAAGACCCCAAATAGCCAAAGCAGTCATTAGAAAGAAGAATGGAGCTGGAGGAATTAACCTTCCTGACTTCAGATTATATTGCAAAGACACAGTCATCAAGACAGTATGGTACTGGCACAAAACAGAAATATAGTCCAATGGAACAAGATAGAAAGCCCAGAAATAGACCCATGCACCTATGGGAACCTTATTTTTGCCAAAAGAGGCAAGAATATACAATGGGGCAAAGACAGCCTCTTCAATAAATGGTGCTGGGGAAACTGGACAGCTACATGTAAAAGAATGAATTTAGAACACTTCCTAACACTATATACAAAGATAAACTCAAAATGGATTAAAGACCTAAATGTAAGACCAGAAACTATAAAACTCTCAGATGAAAGCATAGGCAGAACACTCAGTGACATGAATCAAAGCAGGATCCTCTGTGACCCACCTCCTAAAGGAATGGAAATGAAAACAAAAGTAAACAAGTGGGACCTGATTGAGCTTAAAAGCTTTTGCACAACAAAGGAAACTATAAGCAAGGTGAAAAGACAACCCTCAGAATGGGAGAAAATCATAGCAAATAAAACAACTGAAAAAGGATTAGTTTCCAAAATACACAAGCAGCTCATACAACTCAATACCACGAAAACAACCCAATCAAGAAGTGAGAAAAAGACCTAAACAGACATTTCTCCAAAGAAGACACACAGATGGCTAACAAACACGTGAAAAGATGCTCCACATGGCTCATTATTAGAGAAATGCAAATAAAACCACAATGAACTATCACCTCACACTGGTCAGAATGGCCACCATCAAAAAGTCTACAAACAAGAAGTGCTGGAGAGGGTGTGGAGAAAAGGGACTGCTCTTGCATTGTTTGTGGGAAAGTAAATTGATACAGCCTCTATGGAAGGTGGGATGGAGATTCCTTAAAAAACTAGGAATGAGACCACCATATGACACAGCCATTCCACTCCTAGGCATATACCCCGAGGAAACCAAAGTTGAAAAAGACACACGCATCCCATTGTTCATTGCAGCACTATTTACAATAGCTAGAACATGGAAGCAACCTAGATGTCCACTGACAGATGAATGGATAAAGAAGTGTTGGTACATACACGGAAATATTACTCAGCCATAAAAAGGAACACATTTGAGGCAGTTCTGATGAGGTGAATGAACCTAGAACCTATTATAAAGAGTGAAGTGAGTCAGAAAGAGAAAGATAAATATCATATTCTAATGCACATATATGGAATCTAGAAAAATGGTTCTGAAGAGTTTATTTGCAGGGCAGCAATGGAGAAACAGACATAGGGAATAGACTTAGGACATGGAGAGAGGGGAGGAGAGGATGGGATGTATGGAAAGAGTAACATGGAAGCTTACATTGTCATATGTAAAGTAGATAGCAGTGGGAATTTTCTGTATGTCTCAGGAAACTCAAACAGGGGCTCTGTCTCAACCTAGACGGGTAGGGTGGGGAGGGAGATGGGAGGGAGGTTCAACAGGGAGGGGATATATGTATAACTATGGCTGATTTGTGTTGAGGTTTGACAGAAAACAATAAAATTCTATAAAGCAATTATCCTTCAAAAAATTAAAAAAAAAGAAGGCTGAGCACTGAAGAATTGATGCTTTCAAATTGTGGTGTTGGAGAAGACTCTGGAGAGGCCCTTGGATTGCAAGGACATCAAACCAGTCAATCCTGAAAGAAATCAGTCCTGAATATTCATTGGAAGGACTGATGCTGAAGCTGAAGCTGCAATACTTTGGCCACGTGATGTGAAGAGCTGACTCATTGGAAAAGACCTTGATGCTGAGAAGGATTAAGGGAAGGAGGAAGTGGGGATGACAGAGGATGAGATAGTTGGATGGCATCACTGACTCAATGGACATGAGTTTGTGCAAACTCCAGGAGGTAGTGGACAGGGAATCAGGCATGCTGCAGTCCATGGGGTCCCAAAGGGTTGGACACAAGTGAACAACAGTAGAATTGAATTTTATTTCATCCTATGATCAACTTAAAATTTAGTGAGCATCATATATGTGTGTGTGTGTGTATATACAAGCACATACATGTATATACAGGTACTAAATTTTAGAAATCTGATTTAGACTTGTAGTCATATTTCCATTGCTTAGTAGCCAGTAGTGACTGTAAAGGATCGTGAAGTTAGGGATTTTTTTTAAATAAATAAAAAGTATTATTTCCTGTCTTATTAAAAGAGAAGCACGCCCAATTTGGGGACATTTCTCACATCTGTATGTTGCCATTTATCATCTTAGAAGGAGTCTTTCATGTATAGTGTTTAGAAAATTCAGCAAGATATTCCTAGTGTTATTAAAGTTGCACCGTGTCCTTGGGATCTTACTCTGACTATGAATGATGAGGGAAGCCCAGGAAACCCCTGAGAATATTGTTAAAATTTTGTGTTTGTGCAGATATATGATATTTAAAGGCTCATGTTCTCATGTACTTCTCTGGGAGGAGAATCTGTGCCTGTCTTTTATTTCTTTTTGTGGCACTGTAATTTTTAATTGAAGGATATTTTCTTTACAGAATTTTGTGGTTTTCTGTCATACTTTAACAAGGATCAGCCATAGGTACGAGTCTGCGCCTATTGTTTAATTCTCCAAGGGGCCATGACGTCTGTACCCCGTCCCCCAAATAGATTAAAAATGTTGTCACTGTTTATTTCCTTTATGTGAAGAGCCCCCATATTAAAAAAAAAGTTGGTGAAGTGAAAATCAGAAGTGTAGTTAAAATTGCTAGAAAGCCTAATATGTTGGTTCAAATACACATTATAGCAAATGCCTAATTAGGAATCTGTGTTTCTGATGTACAGTATGAATTAAATTATGAGATTCTATAATAATGTATTCATTATCAAAACATGACAAGTCATTGTTTAATGCTTTAGGTTTTTAATGAAGTATTTACAGAACTTGGGAATGACACATTAATTAACATAACTTGTCTGGGGGCTCCACAGCTTTATTCTTCAATGATACATTTCTGGCAAGTTTACCTATTCAAAGAGTGTGGTGAGAATAACTTCAGTTTATCCAGGAAGCTTTATTTCTAGTGTAGCTTATACTATAGGATTTTTCAATCTCACATTTCCATGGGGAAAAAAAAATGGAATTATCTAGTTCAGTGATCTGTACCCTAAATCTATGTTATTTTGTTTTCCATGAGATATTTTCCTTGTTTAAAGAGATCAAAATTATATTTCCACCTTGATGTATTTTAGGATGAGAAGAAGTCTGTGTTCCATATTTGTTTATAAGAGGTATCAGGTGGTGAAATCTTATTTCCTTTTTCTAAATAATTCTCCATTTAAAAATGCACTTGAAATGCAGAGACTGGAAAACATTTTTTAGCAATTTGCAATTATTAATTGATTACCAGTATGTTATACAAACTCCCTAGTGACTTGGCTGGAGACAACTGTAATATATCCCAGCATTAACATAAATTAATCATGAAAGAAAATAGGGGTTATGTGAAGAGCTGAAAATAAGATGAGAGGTGACATTCCCTCTAGAAAATAACAAAACGAGAACAAAGGCTTTAGGGAGAGTAGAATTGGATCATCTCACAGACAAGTAGAGATGAAAAGCAGGTCTCAAAGGATTGATAACATGAGCGGGTGGGGTGAGGTGAGGTCCAGGTTCATGGTCAGGCTGCACAGGAGACAAGAGGAGAGTGAAAACTCATTGGTGGATCAAAAAGTGACAGTCAAGTCTGATTCAAAGCCATTTGGAAAGGATTAAAATGTAGTTAGTAAAGATAATTGTTACGGAGAAGACAGGGGGAAATTATATGGAATAAAAATGGGAAAATCCAGGAAATAGGTATTCAGCACAGCCTGGCAAAGCTGGTGCTTCTGAAGCCAGGCCCCATCACGACGTTTGGATGAAGTTCTCATCGTGTGGGTTGGGTCTCCCAGCTTTCTCTGAGGGACCAAAGCTGACGTCCCGGTTGTGATGACAAGAAATGGACTTGAAGGAGTATTTGTTTCTTAGCCTGTTTGGGCTACAGACTGTGTGGTTTAGAAACCATAGAAGCTGATTCCACTTGGTTCTGGAGTCTGGGAAGTCTAGGATCAAGGTTCCAGCAGATTCCGTGGCTGCTTCATGAATCACAGATGGCCATCACCCGCTGCGTCCCCGCATGGCAAAAGGCGAGAGAGCACTCTTGGGTCTCTCTTTAAAAACAGTTTCTATAACTTTGATTGTTCCGGCTGTGCTGGCCTTGCTGCGTGGGCGCCCTCAGTGGCAGTGAGTGCGGCTAGCCGGTAGCTGGCGCCTGGGCTTCTCGTTGCGCTGGCTCCGATTGTTGTGGCGCGCAGGCTCTGGGTCGGGCCTCAGCACTTGTGCAGCGCAGGCTCGAGGTCGGGCCGCAGTAGTTGTGGGCACGCGGGCTCCTTGGCTGGGGCTCCCAAGCTCTAGAGCTCAGGCTCAGGAGTTGTGGTGTGCAGGCTGGGGCTTAGTTGCTCTGCCGCATGTGGGATCTTCTTGAATCAGGGATCAAACCTGTGTCTCCTGCACCAGCAGAAAGATTTTTCACCCCTGAGCCACCAGAGAAGCCTGTCTGGTCTCTAAAGCGTCTGCCTACAGTGCGGGAGACCCGGCTTCAAGCTTTCTGGGTTGGGGAGATCCTCTGGAGAAGGAAATGGCACCCCACTCCAGTAGTCTTGCCTGGAAAATCCCGTGGACGGAGGAGCCCGGTAGGCTACAGTCCATGGGGTCACAAAGAGTCGGACACGACTGAGCGACTTCACTTCACTTCTAGTCCTGTGCAGAGGACTCTTCCTTTAGCACCTAATCACCTCCCAAAGGCGCTACCTTCTAGTATCACATTCGGAATATGGTTTCAACATAAGAATTGGTGGGGGACACAAACATTCAGGTTATAGCAATTTGCACCTATAATCCTATTCAAGGGGTTGACTTTGAAAATCACATCGAACACAGGGACAGCTGTTTTGTGCTGGTCTCATCCTGTCAGTAACCAGCGTTGTAGTTGGACCAGCCCTTGTGGTTTTTACTATAATTGTGAGATGCCCTCCTGAGGGTTATAACACAAAAAGATGATAAACAGAGATGTATTGCTTAAAAGACCGGGAAACTACAATGTACATTTTGTGGAGGGAGCAAGCTGCAGGGGCTGTGGTTCCACTTTTATTGGGGTGGAGGGTGGGGGCCTAGGATTTCTAGGGCTCATTCTTTGTTGGTGAATTTAAAGCATAGAGCAGAAATGTGGAGGGGTAAGAGGAAAAGACCAAATAGTCCAAATCAGTTGTTGAAATCAGCCAAGATGTCTAAAACAAAGGAGCCTGCTATGGGGAGATGGCCTGGCTCTTTATCTAGTCTAGTGGCTGGCAGTATGTTTCTGTAGGATAGCCAGTTTTCGAGCGGGTGCCTCCTTGAAATGAAAGCCTGGGCAATCACAGCTTAAGTCAGGCACTTGTGTTACAAAAAAGAAAAAAAAACACAAGCATCTGTGAGCCCTTATATTACACACACACACGCATGCACACGCACACGCACACACACGCACGCACACACACACACACACACACGGGAGTATACAAATACTAAGATCTCGGGTTGAATGGATTTGAAGTATATAACAATGGCGGTGCTGCTACATTGGAATTTGCAGGTTTCAAAGAAGTCCAGGAGCCGCCGTGGCAGGGCCTTTCCTATAGCTCATATGGATTATTAGTTTGTGGAATGTGAGTTATGGAGAGGAACTTAGCTTCTCGGTGGGTATAATTATTAAGGGGATGGGGTTGGTTGATAAATATGACACCATCACAGTATCTCTCCTGCTGACTTTTTCTCTTTGTATGGTGTATATGTGTGTGTGTGTGTGAAGTAAATAATGTCTTGGAAAGGGAAGTGGGTAGCTACATATGAAATAAGGCAATACTTAGGCAGATAGACAGTCTGTGTGGGTATTGATATATTAGCAGTTTAGTAGTTTGAACTCTCATTTTTATAGAAAATATTGTTGTAGTAAGAGTACAACCAGAGAAGTCTGAATCCAGACAGTTGCTGCTGGAAGGGAAAGTGGTGCTTTTCTCTCCGGGGCAGGCAGAAGGGAAGGCTCCTGTCAAAAGCCCTAGCAGTATTGCGCTTGCCTTCTCCCTGCCCGTCAAGTACTCGTTTGCCTCCGGCGTGCTGCAATTCATGGGGCTGCAAAGAGTCGGACACGACTGAGCGACTGAACTGATAAAAGAACCCATCAGGGATCTGGTACTTTATTCTGAAACTCTGTGCTGAAGGTTCTCAGCAAAACCTTGGTTCACGTTTCCTTCTGCACTGTGAGCATATATTTCTTCTCTAGTCCTTGACACTTCTGAGACCCCAACAAGAATGTTCTTATGGATAACCTGTGACAACCCTCTTCAGCCGTAACTGACCCAGCTTCTTATATCCAGAAGTTCCTGGAGTCATTTATACCCACTAATTTTTATAGTGGGACATCATTAACTTTGGGGTTCTTTCCTTTTCTTTCTTTCCAGCTTTATTGCAAAATAATTGACATACAACATTGTATAAGTTTAAGGTGTACTATGAGATGATTTGGGTTATTTCTTTGATTTGTTTACATATTGCTTCCAGCTGCAAGTCTCTCTTCGACCAGAGACTCAGCATTTTCTGGGAGATGAAGACTTGTTGAATTGCCTAATATGACATGAATACATCAGTCATCCTACTCTATTTACATATTTGACTGATGATACCCAGAGATGGATGGTAAAGCTGTGCTGTTTTTACTGCTAGTATTTCAAGAAAGAAAATGTGTGTCGATAACGTCTATAAACTTTAAGAGCTATATAGCAAAGTGTGTTTCTATTAATCGGAACAAAGGTAAATAAGTTGAGATTTCCTGGTGCACAGGAATAACTCCCTCTGATAGAGCAGTAGAAAAACTCTTCTTCCCACCCTCGTCACAGAGCCTGCTGTCACCGGGTAATGTGCACAGCGTTTAAATGGTGATCCACACCACAAAATGCAGAAACTGTTCATGCAGTCTGTAATGTCTGAGTCCGTGCGATGAGAATTTCCTTCCTTCCATTTTCCTTGGTAAACAGAACCTGAGTAGAATATAAAGTAGTCTTAATAAATAAGATTAATGAAAGTTGGTAATCAATGTATCTTACTCTGGCTAATAAAATTTCCCAGTAGGAAATTTTCTCCCCAGCAGCCTTCTCAAAGTCATATTTATTCATCTTCCTCATACACGTGGTTGTGTGCTATGGGAAAAGATTTTTCTACTCAATACTTGAATAGATTACATATTTCCTGCCCAGCATGTGGTATATTTTAAGAGAATATTGGTTTTGCTGTTTTAGTGTATCGTGTGTCTGTAAACAATATAATCTTTCAACTTGAGCCAAAATATTTGCATTTGAGAAATAGCTCATTTGCTTTATTTATTGTCTCATATTTCTTCCTGTCTGTGTCTGGTTACTCACAAGATCAAGGAAAAAATAGTAATGATGCTAGATTTTGGATGTTGTTTACTCGAGCCAGTTGAATTTGTGTTCATTTTGTAGTGCTTTAAGCATATTGCCTTTGCATGTCCCACTGTAGAAAAAGAACTGAAAATATTTAATTCTGGATAGCATCATTTTCCTTCTAACTGAGACCGAGAAATGTATGATCACTTCATCCTTTTTTTTTTCTTTCACTGAATGAGAGAAAACATTGATTGTACTCAAGGTCTGAATAACTGTTCATTAGAAAAGGTAATATTAAATTTTTATCACTCTGTAGTATAGTAACAGTTGCACCCATTGCTTTAAACTTAGAGACACTTTACCCAGAATGTTTTCTAGGAGTTGATGTAAAGTGCACTGAAGATATCATATTTAAAAATATGTTTGCAGACTTTCATAACTCTGTGTGTGTGTGTGTGTGTGTCTGTACACATACATACATACACAACTACATTGCTTGACATTACGAAGTAGAGAGATCTTACCAAATTCTACCGTCTAGGTAGCAAGTGAATGGTAAATATAAATTTAGAAAATTCGCTCCGAAGTCATTGTGGACTGGCAGACCGTTTGTATTGAAGAGAACTGAGATTTATGCTAAACCAAGTTTTATAAGGTCGGCATAGAATTTGGAGAAATGGTTCCTCCACATCCCACTGCTCAGGCAGTTGCATCCGCATTTCCTGTGTGTTCTGCTCAACACCGTGCAGCTCCCTGCAGTGGGAGGCTTCCAGATTCCCTCAGCCGCGCTTCCTGAGAAATTCTGCTGAACCAGGTAAGTATATGGAACACCGGACAGCAAGACCTCCCACCGGGAGGCTTTTGTGGAAGCAGAGAGAATTCAGAAAAAAGAATCGAATCAGAAACTAAAGGAATAGCTTGCCCTAAATGTCAGTTCTAGGGATAGTCACTTTTCTGTAGCTCTTCTGAATATATACCCAGAGGACATGAAATCTGTATCTTGAAGGGATACCTGCACTCCCATAGTTGCTGTTCTTATGTGCTTCATTGCATCAGTCATGGCTGACCCTGTGTGACCCTATGGACTGTAGCCCGCCAGTCACCTGTGTCCATGGGAATCTCCAGGCAAGAATACTGCAGTGGGTTGCCATGCCCTTCTCCAGGGGATCTTCCCGATCTAGGGATCAAACTCGCATCTCTTATACCTCCTGCACTGGCAAGAAGGTTGTTTAGCACTAATGCCCCCTGCGAAGACCACTCCTATTTATATTGAGGCATTATTCCAGTAGTCAATATATGAAAACCCGTTTCTGTCATTGAATAGAGAAATTGTGACAATATACATATATATCACTATATATGTGTGTATATGTATTATATATGCACTTACATGTATATAAGATGTATTATCATTATAATATGTTGGAATATTATTTAGCTTTAAAAAGGAAATCCCACATTTGTGACAACATGGATGAACCTGGAGGTCATTATACTGAGTAAAAATAAGCTAGACACATAATTAAAGATACTGCATGTTCTCAGATATGGAATCTAAGTAAGTTGAATACATAGAAGCAGAGAGTAGAATTGTGGTTGCCAAAGGTGGGGAGGTGGAGGAAATGGGGAGATAATGACCAAAGGGTACAAAATTCCAGTTAGGTATGATGAATAAATTTAGAGCTATAATACACAACATGTTGGCTATAGTTAATAATACTATGCTGAATATTGGAAATTTGCTTGATTGTAGATTTCAGGTACTTACCACCCACCCATATACAAAAGTTATATAAGAAGATGTTAATTGGTTTTCTGTCGTAAC
This sequence comes from Capra hircus, assembly GCF_001704415.2. NCBI lineage: Eukaryota > Metazoa > Chordata > Mammalia > Artiodactyla > Bovidae > Capra > Capra hircus. The sequence continues at coordinate 6,762,763 of NC_030812.1, forward strand.
CTTTTCAAAACCTCATATGGTACTCCTTAAATGTATGCAGTTATATTGAAGTATAGTTGATTTACACTGTGTGTTAGTTTTAGCTATACAGCAAAGTGATTCAGTTATGCATATATGTATATCTGTTCTTTTTCTGATTCTTTTCCCAGATGGAAAATTACAGGATTATTGTGCAATATTGAGCAGAGTTCCCTGTACTGTGTCCTTGTTGATGTGTTTTATATCTAGGATTGGGTATGTGTCAATCTGAAATTATTTATCCCTTCACTTTGCCTTTCCCATTTGGTAACTATAAATTTGCTTTCTATGTCTGTTAGTCTGTTTCTGTTTTGTACATAAGTTCACATATCATTTTTTTTTAGATTACACATATAAGTGATATATGTGTAAAATATAGTGATTTGTCTTTCTTCACAATCACAAAAGTGATTTGTCTTTCTCTGTTTTATTTCACGTAGTATCATAATCTCTAGGTCTATCCATGTTGCTGCAAATGGCATTATTTCATTCTTTTTGATAGCTGAGTAATATTCCATTGTGTATTTGTACCACATCCTCTTTATCTGTTGATGGGTATTTAGGTTGCTTCCATGTCCTTTTTACCTTTAAAAAGGACAGTCTTTCATTCTTGTCAAATTAAAAAAAACAAAAAAGTTCACCATAGAATCTGCTAAACTAAGTTGCACACAGTGGCAAACTAGACCCATTGCAGCTCTCGCCACAAGGCTAGGACCCACCCTCCTGTATCTGTCCTGCGGATGTACCTGTGGATCTTACAAGAGATTCTCAGATATCACTACATCCTTGTAACCAATGGCATTTCCAATAGAACAAAATTAGGGTTTGGAAACAAGAATTTTTCCCTCTGTTTCTATCCTGTTGTCATTTTTGGATAGCAAAACAGGATTAAAAAAAAATTACTTCATATGTCGTCAGTTATCCTACTGGGAACCTGCTCAAGTAAAGGCTAATATTAAAATGGGCAGCCTGCAAGTCATCTGGAACTCTGTAAAGTAATACGGATAAAGTTCGCCCAACATAGGAATTTAGAAGAAGAGGTGTAAGATTTTAGTTCCACAGTGCCCCTAGTTAGGTCAGTGCATTTCTGGAAGTCAGATAAATACCAAATGATGCTGCTGCTATGTTAAATAAAGGGATAGTTGATATGGGACAAATCCATGGAGTATCTTTTGCTTCTTTTTTGAGAAAAGAAAAATGCAAATCAGATCTTTTATAATTGATGTTTATTTAGTTGAAGGTGTGTAGCATGTGGTCCTTCAAGATCATCCATGGTTTAAATTGGAATTTGTAAACTTGAGACAAAGAGTCCCAGTTTGTTTTAGGGAGATGTTTGGATGGTGGTGGAGGGTGTGTGGAAAGTAAGCTGACATTTAAAAATCAGAGGTTTAATTTAAATACTTGCATGTTTCACTTCTGGGAATACGTGGAAGGTCAACCATGCTGAGCCTACCTTCTTATGTGGTGATATTTTTCTAAGACTCAGTTAATCTCACTGTCATCTTTAGAGTGTATGTGTTCCCCAGTGTACAGGCTCCATTACTTTCTGTCATTTAAATGTGAGGTCATGTGCAGTGTTATGCTGGTCATTGTTTTCTTGGCTCTGCAGACAGTGAAAAAACCTAGACTTGTAGCATCTGATTTTCCACCATGGCCAATTTCAGGTCACCTGGTGATGTCGTTGAACTCAGAATAGGAAAGATGCTCAGACAGCATGGTGTGAGCTTGTCCTAGCCTACCATGGTCAGTTTCATTTATCATCACACTTGTATTATTTTTCTGATGGTAAAGAAATATTTCTCGATTCTTTTCTCTATTAAAATTGGAAGCTTAAGACAAAAGACAAAACGCTTAAAAAAAAAAAAAGGATGTTTTGTTGTGGTTCAATATGCAAATGACTGGCATGGTTTACTAGTTCGTGGTACCCGTCTGGACCTTCTAGGTATTTGTGTGCTCCCTGTGGTCTGAAGGACTCTGAGGATTTGAGAGGATTCTAAGGAGCTTTAAGAAAGCTGTGCTATGGTGGCAAGCATAGCAGAGGAGCTCTTGGGAGCTTCAAGTTTCAAACTTCTGCTAACTTACCGTTCAGTCTTCAACAGACCATTAACCCCAATGTTAATATTTTGAATCACAGACCTTTAGATTTGGAAGGAGCAAAAGCAGCTCTGTCTAACCCACTGTTCTAGACCCAGCTGTGTCTCCCCCGTCCTTGGCAACTTGCCTGATGGATGGCCCCACCACTGTTGCCACCACTGCCTCTGCTAACAACTCCTCCTCTGGAGCAAGGTCCAACCATAGGGGTTCACACCCAAGGCCAACCTCCAGGGCCAGACTGACCAGACTCCCTCCGGGAGTCCTCTCACAGCTTCCTGTCTCAGGGGAAGTGTGGTCCCAAGATGCACAGGTTCTGGCTTCTGTCCCTTTAGTGAGGTGGAGGGGAGGATAAAGAAAACAGAAAGTATTAGAGGATTACATAACAGGGGGCTGACTCTGACCAATGAGGAAGATATGACTGGAAGCGGTGTGTAGATGAAATGCTCTCCTGCTTGTCCCAAGCTGCTCTGGTTCCATGGCCTCTCTGAGGACCTCCTCTCTCTGCACCTGAGCCGCTGACTGTTTTCTTGTAAGCTTCATAATTACCCCACCCTGTATGTTCTTTCCCTCCTTATCTGCTTTTTCCCCTTCCTCCTCAGCATAGCTGCCTTGGAGTTGCCCCTTCCATTCAAGCCTCAGCCCATAATATTTGCCTCAGACTTGGGTTTTTAAAGGATCAGTGCTAAGATATTAGCCACTTATCAAAGCAGGGATTCAAACAGATGGCCTTGTGACTACATCTACTTCTGCTTTATTGACTACGCCAAAGCCTTTAACTGTGTGGATAACAACAAACTGTGGAAAATTCTGTAAGAAATGGGAATACCAGACCACCTGACCTGTCTCCTGAGAAATGTGTATGCAGGTCAGGAAGCAACAGTTAGAACTGGGCATGGAACAACAGACTGGTTCGAAATTGAGAAAGGAATAAGTCAAGGCTGGATATTGTCACTCTGCTTATTTAACTTATATGCAGACTACATCATACAAAATGCTGGGTTGGATAAAGCACAAGCTGGAATTAAGTTTGCTGGGAGAAATACCAATAACCTCAGATATACAGATGATACCACCCTTATAGCAGAAAGCGAAGAAGAACTAAAGAGCCTCTTGATGAAAGTGAAAGAGGAGAGCGAAAAAGCTTAAAGCTCAACATTCAGAAAACTAAGATCATGGCATCTGGTCCCATCACTTCATGGCAAATAGATGGGGAAACAATGGAAACAGTGAGAGACTTAATTTTGGGGGGCTTGGAAGTCACTGCAGATGGTGACTGCAGCCATGAAATTAAAAGATGCTTACTTCTTGGAAGAAAAGCTATGACCAACCTAGCAGCTTATTAAAAAGCAGAGATAGTACTTTGCAAACAAAGGTCCATCTAGTAAAAGTCAAAGTCTTTCCAGTAGTCACGTACAGATGTGAGAGTTGGAGTATAAAGAAAGTTGAGTGCCGAAGAATTGATGCTTTTGAACTGTGGTGTTGGAGAAGACTCTTGAGAGTCTCTTGGAGTGCAGGGAGATCCAACCAGTCCATCCTAAAGGAAATCAGTCCTGAATATTCATTGGAAGGACTGATGTTGAAGCTGAAACTCCAATACTTGGCCACCTGATGCGAAGAACTGATTCCTTGGAAAAGACCCTGATGCTGGGGAAGATTGAAGGCGGGAGGAGAAGGGGACGACAGAGGATGAGATGTTTGGATGCCATCACCAACTCAGTGGACATGAGTTTGAGTAATTTTGGGGAGTTGGTGATGGACAGGGAAGGCTGGCATGCTGCAGTTCATGGGATTGCAAAGAGTTGGCAACGACTGAGCGACTGAACTGCTGTGACTACTATCTGAGTAAATATTTACTGTATTCTAAAGCAATTTTCATGCCAAGCTTTCAAGGGGTATACAGAATAAATATAATTCCTATTTCACATGCTTTGCAAAAAAGACTATTATAAAATGGTTAATAGTTGGGACTGCTGGAGTCAGGGAAATCTGAGGTCAGATCCTGTTTCCAATACTTGCTATCACTTGGTGTGTGATTGTGGTGAAATGTATAAAAAGTCTCTCCCAGCTTCGGCATTCTTAAAATATAGACCTGTGACAATTTAACTCTGTGTCCTGGGCCTTGATGGAAACTGCCATGGCCTCGAGGAACTTAGCCTCTGAATGACAAGGTGGGAGGGGACTGAAGATGGTTGATGAATGGTCCAGCCTGCTACTTTGTGCTAGATATCAGTCACATGGGTTCAGGTGGGGAGGTTATCTGACAACAGCATCTATACTATTGAAAGAGACTGGAAGGAAAAAGAAAATGCAGTCAAAACTAGAAACTGCAGCTGTGCTTGTCAGCTTGTCAGCTGAATAAAAAAAAAATAAGAGGTTAGTAAACAGCACCCAGGAATGTAAGATAAGATTAGATGTGACAGCTTTGCCAGGACGTCTTCCTGGGGCTATGGAAAAAGAAGCAGCAGAAAAGCACATTTTGGTTTCTCCCTGTTTCTCTTATCGGCATAGCTTAGGGAAAGTCTCTGTGTTAGAAATATCACTTCCCATACTGTTTTCTGTTTCTCTCAGGCAGTTTACTAATCACTGTTTTTCATTTTGATATATTGAATATATCATTTGCAAATATCCAAAATCCTAAGAGGAGGAAAAATGAGAGAAAAAAAATACTTCAATATAAGTTCTTTTTTCCTGGCTAGCTGACATCAGTTAAAGGAATCTTTTGTTTGTGAAAAGTTACCCATTACTATATTTTTTAAGATTATTAAGTGTCATGAAATTAGAGTTTTGTGACAAAACATTGTATTTGAAGTTAAAAATGACTTTCAGGATATGTATTTGATCCACACTATATAAATTTTTTTGGACTCACTCTCCATTTCGTAGTATTTTCATTTTACAACGAAGAAAATTGAGGCTATGTTGATATTTATTGGTTCACAGTAATAGAATGTGGATGTTACTGAGTTCTTAGATAAACCTCAAAATGAATTTTGCAGGGAGGAGTTAACTACAGGGTATTGGGTGACCCAAAGAACATTTGAGCAGTTAGAACTTGGACTCAGGGCTTAATTTTCTGGGACACTGAGTCAAGTCAAGCTGCTTAGCTGGCCTGTTGAGGAAGCTGATGCACCCAGCCATTAATGCTAGAAACTTGAGCTTGTTGTACTGATGCCTCTTGAACATCAGGAACTTGACCTTGCCTCCACTGAGGCCTCAGGAAACTGGATGCCTACCAATGCCTACCATCTCCAGTGCCAGCGATATGGAAGCTGCCTGGAGAGCTTGTCCACTCGTTGCTCGCCTGTGAACTGATGGCACCTGATGAGTGAAGCACAGGTCCTATGTCTGGGATGTGGCTGCAGTTTAACATCAACAGCGGGGACATGGGAATACCTCCAAACATGGAAAAGTCATTCAAAGGAAGATAGCCTGCCACTAATCTGCCCAGTGTAATGCGGTTGGGAGGTTCTAGCGCTCACCGGCACGTCTGGTCCTAAGCTGGTAATCTGCCCAATGTAATGCGGTTGGGAGGTTCTAGCGCTCACCGGCACGTCTGGTCCTAAACTGGTAATCTGCCCAATGTAATGCGGTTGGGAGGTTCTAGCGCTCACCGGCACGTCTGGTCCTAAGCTGGTAATCTGCCCAATGTAATGCGGTTGGGAGGTTCTAGCGCTCACCGGCACGTCTGGTCCTAAGCTGGTAATCTGCCCAATGTAATGCGGTTGGGAGGTTCTAGCGCTCACCGGCACGTCTGGTCCTAAACTGGTAATCTGCCCAATGTAATGCGGTTGGGAGGTTCTAGCGCTCACCGGCACGTCTGGTCCTAAACTGGTAATCTGCCCAATGTAATGCGGTTGGGAGGTTCTAGCGCTCACCGGCACGTCTGGTCCTAAACTGGTAATCTGCCCAATGTAATGCGGTTGGGAGGTTCTAGCGCTCACCGGCACGTCTGGTCCTAAGCTGGTGCTCTTCACCATTATGCTGCGCAGCCTCAGTACTGCCTCTGCTTTATGCCAGTGCTTTGTGAAGGGGGATTCCTGGGCCAGGAGCATCGGCACCCTGTAAAACCTGTAGGAATGTGGATGCCTCCCCACATCTACAGAGTGAGAGACACACACTGGAACCCAGACAGGAATTTTTTTTTTTTTCAACTTTTTTTTTTTTTTAATGTGGATCATTTTTAAAGTCTTTACTGAATTTGTTACAATATTGCTTCTGCTGTTTACATTCTGTTTTTTATGGCCGTGAGGCAAGTGGGATCTTAGCCCCCGACCAGGGATCAAACTCACCCCCAGCTTTGGAAGGCAAAATCTTAACCACTGGGCAGCCGGGAAAGTCCCCGTCATGTGTGTTCAGCCAGTCCTCTGGATGTTTCTGAACTGACTGAAGTTTGAGAAGCACTATATAACCAAAGCTTCATTTTGAGGGACTTGGTACTTTTTGAAAGCTGGAGGAAAAGCAATAGAAAACCGAGTGAATTAGAAACCATTAACATATTTTTACATAGTTCCTTTACGATTCTTATCCATATATATGTGATGTCTTCATTTATTAGGACTTCATAAACTCATAGGAATTTACAGGAGTTGAAATATATCAAATAGAAGATCTCTTCAGTTGAGCTTGTAAATGAAGATGATGGGGTGCCAGAAATTTTTAACTCCATGTAACAGACCAGAAGTTCCCTTTATAACTGCACCTTAGAAGCTGAATCTTTTAATTTTGCATAAGCCCTGGAGGAGTTCTCTTGGCTTGGTTACTGTAAGGAGTCATTGCAAAACAAATGGCCCTTGCCTGCAAGGGTGGGAATGTGCATCAAGTCTAGAGTTAAGCATGCCTTTTCTCCAGGTCCGTCTGTGTGCTTTCCTCTTTCTGAATTTAGAATTGCTGGCTTGTTATAAATTCTTAGCCACATCTGCAATGAATGGGATAGGAGATGATGGAACAGATTGCAAGGTCCTCAATCACTTGTTCACTCGTTCGTCCAGCAGTTATTTATCAAGAAAATAGCTTGTTTTATGGTGCTTTTGCTTTATTGTGCTTCACAGATACGCAGATACTGTGTTTTTGAAAAACAGAGCGTTTGTGGCGGTCTTAAATCAAGCAAGTCTACTGGTCCCGTTTTTGCAACAGCATTTGCTCACTGTGTGTCTATCTCTGTCATATTTTGGTAATTCTCAAAGCATTTCAAAGTTTTAAATTATTTTTATATCTGTTTTGTATTTGTTTATATCTGTGCTCGGTGATCTTCAGTGTAGTTACTGTAATTGTTTCGGGGTGCCACGAACCACACTTATGTGAGACAGTGTACTTAATTGATCGGTGCTGTGTGTTCTGACTGCTTTACTGATGGGCCGTTCCCCATCTCTCCACCTCTCCTCAGACGACCTTACTCCCTAAGACACAACAGTATTGAAATTAGACCAGTGAATAACCCTACATTGGCTTTTAAGTATTCAAGTGAAGGAAGAGTCAATCAGTATGACAAACTTGATTGTTGTCTTATTTTGAGACAATAATTTAAGAAATTGCCATAGCCACCCCAACCTTTAGCAAGCACCACCTTGCTCAGTCAGCAGCCATCAACATTGAGGCAAGATCCTCCAGCAGCAAGAATACTACAGCTTGCCGAAGGCTCAGATGATGGTTAGTTTTTAACAATAAAGTATATTTAGATTCAGTTATGTGCATTGTTCATTTAGACATAATGCTATTGCTTAAGTATGCATATATGTTAGTTGCTCAGTCGTGTCTGACTCTTTGTGGCCCCATGGACTGTAGGCTACGAGGCTCCTCTGTCCATGGAATTTTCCAGGCAAGAATACTGGTGTGGGTTGCCATTTACTTCTCCAGGGGATCTTTCCAACTTAGGGATCAAACCCCAGGTCTCCTGCATTGCAGGCAGATGCTTTATCATCTGAGCTACTAGGGAAGACCCACAGTATAGTATAAACATTAACTTTTCTCTGCACTGGGAAACTGAAAAATTTGTGTGGCTCACTTTCTTGTGATGTTCATTTTATTGCTGGTGGATTCTTTTCCACTGAGCCACCTTGGAATCCCATATAACATACTAACAATGTTCACAGAGTTAAGTGTCAAGTGAAATACTTCAACACAAAAATTAATGGCTTGAAACTTACTTTGGGGAGAAGACAAGGTAGGTATGATTTAAGAGCACTGTTAGCTATTGGGAGTCTGCTTTGGATTGAGCATTTTACTAGTCACTTAGACATTTAAACTGCAGTCAGTGTGAGGTAGGTGTGCTCCATGATAAGTGCTGGTGGGACAAAGCCCACAAAAGAGCCGCTGTCCTGTCCTCTAGGAGTCTGCACTCCAGTGGGAGACAGGCATGGGTAATTTCAATACAACATGACCTAAATCCAAGAGCATAGGAATCTCCACCTATAAATATATGAACTGAAACCCACTGCATGCTACCCGCACCCGACAGTCAGCCCAGGCCCAGTCAGGGACACCCTGTTCCATCACAGTGGATGCATGTGGGGCTGACTGACTTGTCTGGGGTCAGTGGTCCCAGTGTATGTGTGTGTTCTTCTATTTGGGCGCTGGAGAATGAGAAACTCGGGGAAAGATATGGGTATGTTATTTGACATCTGTAGTAGGGCTGACAGTGCAAGATCCGAGTCAGCCAGATGGGACTCCCTGTAGCCTTGGAACAAAGGTGATGTTGGGACACACTCCCAGTACAGTGGGAGTCAGTAAGAGTTATAGTGGGCTACCCAACTAATAGATCTTTTGGGGTTTAAAACTAATGAGTAGGCACTCCTGAGACACAGAGATAAAATGACTTGACAAAAATTATATAATCAGTAAGTGGCAGGGCCAGGATTACTCTAGAGTGCCTGCTCTTAGCCATGATATTAGAATGTCCACTTAGTCACCACCACTAGATAGAGCAAAGTGAGGTTTAGGGACATAAAGGAAGACCTCTTGCTTGGGGTGGTACACCTCTTAAGTGTCAGAGACAGCTGGGCCTAATTACCTATCGATTTTGCTCCAAAGTCGTATCATACTTAAGCTAATTGTTGTCAGGAAAAAACATTTGTACTTCAGCTGTGTCAACTGTTGGGGCTCGCGTGGGCACAACTTGTCCGAATTCACGTGGATACGATTAAATAATATTTCTTAGAGGCGCAGCTGGGAAAACAATTTGTGTATCTCTTTTGGGGCTCATTCATTCTGGCAGGCCCTTCAAGAGGTAGCGCTGTGAGCTAGAGAGTGAGAACAAAAGATATTTACATTTCCCTGGCCCGATGCAACATTTTTCTGCATGTTCCCCGATACAGACCTGTGCAGTCTCAGCTTAGTACTGGTCTTATCACTTGAGCAATTCCGACTTTTATTTCTTCAGAACAATGTCAGCTTTTTCTCCCCAGGCGTCTCTGCAGCCTGTAGAGAGCTTTGGTCCGGGAGGGTTAGATGCCACAGGTCTCAGTGCGCAATGCCTGCTTGTCACTTTCCCCTCGTGTTTCTGAAGGCTTTCATTCTCCTTTCAATGGACAGTGTTATGTTTGTCCTTGGGGCACTCACTTGAAATGCAATTGTGAATTGACTGCTGGGTAAGTTAAAACGTACAAGATGCTCACAATATCTTAGGCATGACTGGCGACATAATTTGGGGATGTGTTCGTGCATTCTGTCGCTAAGTCATATCCAACTCTTTGTGACCCCGTGGACTGGAGCCCACCAGACTCCTCTGCCTACGGGGTTTCCTAAGCAAGAGCACTGGAGTCGGTTGCTGTTTCCTTCTCCAGGGGATCTTCCCGACCCAGGGATCAAACCCGCGTCTCCTGCGTCTCTTCCCTTGGCAGACAGTTTCTTTATCACTGAGCCACCTAGGAAATCCTTGGGGATGCCCAGGGAAACCTGATAACAGTAGGCATTTTGCATTTTTTGAGAAGCTCAAGGTAATGACCACAGAGCCTTACCCCCCCAAGTGAGAGGCCCTTCTGAGTCCTGGGCCCTGTGAGGCTGCAAGGACCACTTACCTGTGAGGCTGACTCTTTATTTTAGGAAGATTGTCTGAGGGGGTAATTCCCAAATGTCTGTGTTCTGATACTATTCTGTGGCAAAGCTTTCACTGTTGGTGGCAAATAGCGAAAAAAAAAGAGGACAATTAAAAGTATGAGGCGATCTTTAAAAAAAATGTATGAGGCGATCTTATACATTTTATAAAATATCATTTTGCCATTTAAAATAGCCTTTCTTTTTGAGGTTATTGCAATGACAGACATAAAGTGATCTCTGTCTGACAAAAATAACACATGGCAACCCCCTGTCCTGGTGTTTTTTCCTCCCCTGCCCCCTGATTTTACCCATTAGAAATTCCTAGTATCTTGGAACCATAGGTCTAAAGTACCTAATGAGAATATATCATTGCTTTCCCCAAATTTTTCATCAGGAGGTACCTTCAGAAAGCAACATATTATTTAAGCTTCATGAAATTATCTGCTATTACGTTCTAAGTGATCATCAAGGATTGTTATATAAGAAATGGCTCTAAGATGATAGTTAGATTCTGTATTAAGAAGATGGGGCTCCAGGTGGCATTAGTGGTAATGAGCCCACCGGCAGTGCAGGAGATTTAAGAGAGCAGGAGATTTAAGAGAGGTAGGTTTGATCCCTGGGTCTGGAAGATCCCCTGGAGCTGCAGGAAATGCAGGAGGAGGAATCCCCTGGAGGAGGAAATGGCAACCCATTCCAGTGTTCCTGCCTGGACAATCCTGTCAACAGAGTAGCCTGGAGGGCTATAGTCCATAGGGTCACAAAGAGTGGGATAGGACCGAAGCTACTGAGTATGCATGCTTGCATATTAAGAAGATCGTTTGGCTATTCCATATTCCAACGATAGTTTCTGTCCTATTGCTCATATCTCCTTTGCCTGTAAGGATCCACAGAATACATTCTTCCCAGGATTTAACGCCAGCAAAATCTGCCTCTCAAATGAGCTTGCTTGCATAAAGAGAGCTATAAAATCCATTCCAAAATTTACTTGAGTGCTGAATTCGCTCTTCAGTTGCAGGATGGTTTTATGTCATTTTTCTAGGATCTCTCTTCCTTTTCTTTAAATGGTTTCCGATTTCTTCTGAGAAATTTGTATGTTAACTGTTCTTACTTGGTTTTAAATATTCTTACTGTAACACTTTAAAGATCTATTCTTTTTTAAAGCGCTACGTTGGCTATGTATTGTAAACAGTCAAAAATATGGGATCCTGAGTGACAAGAGCTGTGGGCATAGAGCAACATTTTGATGAGCTTGGAGAGCTTGATCATGCAGGAGGAGTAATGCTCCAGTCAAAGGGATACACTTTCTTCTCCTGACACTTCCTGTACCTGCCTTATTTGCATTTTTCTCATATGATCGTGCCACCTGGTAGGAAGGCAAGGAAGATGAAGACGACTTAGCTTCTTAGTGTACATTGTCAACCAGGTTCTACGACGTTGGCAGGCTGTTCTTTTTCCTCAGATGTGTAGTCAGGGTGAAGTATAAAGTATTATTTATTTCTCCTCTAGAATAGAAACTGCTTCTCTAAATTGCAGTTTCAAACATGAAGCATAATCCCGGGTTCAGTCTGCAAATGCATAGGCAAAAGGTGCTGTGTCTTGAAAATGTTGTAGAAGGGAGCCTCTAGCTAGCTGGGTGCTGTGTCAGTAAACCTACATCTTAAATGGGGCTTTACAGATGTTTTCTTTCATCTTAATACGTGTCTTACAGTTCTGTAGAGCCACATTCAGTCAGCAGTGCTCTGTATTCTTACACTTATGCATGTTTTAACTTGCATTTTCATGGAGGATTGATGTGTGCTCTTCATGAGGAAATAGTACAGAGTGGTGGTTACATGTTCCGAAAGAGGGGGAACTGACTTCATTCAGTAACCTAGAGTTACTGCATGTCAAGAATGCCTTCATTGTCCACCCATTATTTTATTTCATTTTTATGATAATTTCATGAACATACATTATTTCTATTTTTTATATATTATGAAAATGAGACTCAGAGAAGAAATTTGCCCAATATTACACAACTAGTAATTTGAGGTACTAGTCTGTGACTATATCTGTCCAGTTCATCTGGACAGATTTCAAAGACTGCACTTTCCCCCTTAATGTTGCTGAGCTAGATATTTGAGGTCTTCAGGCAGCTTGTAAGGGGGTCACTTGGGAGTTGATGATATTGGCTGTGTTCCTGATTCATCATCACTCAGCCATACTTTACTGCTAGAAGACTCCCTACCAGAGCCAGCCCCATCATCTTGCTAGAACTTTCAGAGCTCCTTTGCCACTGCAGTTGTTATCTTTGACAAGAACAAGATTAGGAAGCCTCAGATTGGAGGGAAGGCCTCTTTTTCCCACTCAGGGCCACTCGGTGTAACATCTCATCTATACATTAATGTGACACAAAGCATTTTTCTTTCCGCTATGTGTCATGTTAGACTGTCTTAGGAAGGTAGTAATGAACAAGCACGTGGGCTTATTTCTCAGAGTGCATTGTTTGAGATGCACAGTAAGCTAATAATCATCACACAAATGATTCATTAATTAGAATTCTGAACAATATTGCAACAGAGAAGTACAGGGTGTTACGAGGGTTAGAAAGGAGAACTAATAAGTCTGAGATTGAGTAGTGATCAGCTAAATGAAACCGGTGGGATGGGCTGAGCATTCCAGGCCTAGCGTGCAGATAGTTTATAGAATTGTCACATGAAAGTAAGCAACGTATGTATTAAGTTGCTGCAGGACAGAATATGAGGATGCAATTACCTGGGGCTGTCAGATACTTTCAGTTGACACTTACACTAATTCTGAATCCCATCCTCACCCCAGACAGTTCTGTGACACGCAGTACAAGCTAGCTTAGCACCTACATATTCATTAGGGGTCATGTGTTTTTCCTGAATTTTCAAATTACCTATTGCTATGTAATAAACCATTCTCAAACTTACTAACACATTCAGTTCAGTTCAGTCACTCAGTCATGTCCGACTCTTTGCGACCCCATGAATCGCAGCATGCCAGGCCTCCCTGTCCATCACCAACTCCCGGAGCTCACTCAGACTCATGTCCATTGAGTCCGTGATGCCATCCAGCCATCTCATCCTCTGTCGTCCCCTTCTCCTCCTGCCCCCAATCTCTCCCAGCATCAAAGTCTTTTCCAATGAGTCAACTCTTCGCATGAGGTGGCCAAAGTACTGGAGTTTCAGCTTTAGCATCAGTTCTTCCAAAGAAATCCCAGGGCTGATCTCCTTCAGAATGGACTGGTTGGATCTCCTTGCAGTCCAAGGGACTCTCAAGAGTCTTCTCCAACACCACAGTTCAAAAGCGTCAATTCTTCAGTGCTCAGCCTTCTTCCCAGTCCAACTCTCACATCCATACATGACCACTGGAAAAAGCATAGCCTTGACTAGACGGACCTTTGTTGGCAAAGTAATGTCTCTGCTTTTGAATATGCTCTCTAGGTTGGTGATAACTTTTCTTCCTCCAAGGAGTAAGCGTCTTTTAATTTCATGGCTGCAGTCACCATCTGCAGTGATTTTGGAGCCCCCCCAAAATAAAGTCTGACACTGTTTCCACTGTTTCTCCATCTATTTGCCATGAAGTGATGGGACCAGATGCCTTGATGTTCGTTTTCTGAATGTTGAGCTTTAAGCCAACTTTTTCACTCTCCTCTTTCATTACTGAGAGTTTATTAATGACTTCCCGTAGTTCTGTGAGTTGTCTGCCTCCAGCTAGGTGGTTCCAGAAAGTCCAAATTAAATCTGTAGGATTCCTTCTCTAGCTTTCTTGGTCTCATGACTTCAGTTTTGCCATATTCTATCAGTCAATAAATATCACTAAGCACCGGGGTCCAGCCCCCGCAGGATCCAGGGAAACCTGAAGGAGGAACAGTGTCGGCGATTGATTTAGAGAGGGATATGGAAAGAATGTTGAAGATAAGAAAATACAGAGAAAGAGGCTGATATTCTTTGGTTTACATAGAGAACCAATAAAACTTCAAGACAAGAAGTTTGCCCTGTTCACTGAGGCCACAGGTGCCCTCCCGGTCTCCTGAGGGAGTGAAGATGCAGAACATCTTCCCGTTCAGGTCTTAGAAACCCGGGCAGATAAGTGAACTCAGGGAGCCTCTATGCTCCAAGGGATCAGCCTGAAAAAAAGAGGGAGAGGGAGAGAGGAAAAAAAAAGATAGAAGAAAAAACATGGGTGACCAAGCTGCTTCGGTGAGCGAGGCCCAAAAGCTTTATTTTTCAAAAGGTACTTTTATACCTTGCCTTATACATAGAGGGAAATGAAAGATGCAAGGTCATACAGAGTCAGCCCAAACATTCCAGCAGTTTTGCCCTTATCGAAACCAGGATTTTTCTGCATACCTTTTCTACAAATGATGTTGTGTACAGTATCTTCTGGCCTTGGAGGCCTGTGAACATTTTATGACCCTCTTTTGATAAAGGCTGCTCAACCAGAAAACTTATTTTCCCTCAGTGTTTTTTATTTATATTTCTAATCTATGTCAGCCTCAGAAAATGCGAAACAGAGTTACGTTTTTCACAGAGCAAAGATGCAGTGAGTTACAAGGAAGAACCAATTAGCTCAAAGATCTAATGTGGTTAAATTCAAGGCTACACTTGTTTTTCTTACATTCTCACTATGTTAACTAATGCACTCCCAGGTGCACAGTGGATAAGAGATATGGGAACTTAGCAACAAGCATTGGCCCAATAATGAAATCCTACATCAGCACTAGCACTACTCTAATAACTTTTAACTCTTTCAAAGGCTCTATGTTTTAGGCTTTCTATGCCTCTCACAGTTGGGAGGCTGTAGATAATCACATGCGTAACTGTAAGAGTCTGGATATACCTGCCGAACAAGCTAGAATGCTAACAGAGGGGGTTTGATTTGAAATATTCCTCTCATGTCCAGGAGACTTATTAGCTATAGCCCTAAGTTGATTTTCTCCAGAGAAAGTTGGTCGGGATAGCCCCCTGTTAATGTCAGAGGAGTTGGTGAAAGTCATGAAGTAGTAAAACAGGCAGATTCTGGTTTGGGGGTAGATGCTCGAGAAAGCCTAGGGAGCCCCTTGAGTCCTGAAGCCTTGCTTAACAGTTCTCTTTCACATAAACTTTGTCACGGGTGGGATCTCCCGTGGTGGCTCCTGGCAACTAAGGAAACCCCAGAGTCAAGGGAAGGAGGATTTGATTTGACCCTTCAGGGGTGATCTTAGGACTTGAGGAGTGGGTGAGTCCCATTGGAGATGAGCATGTGGGAAGGGAGATATTGTTGCCACCATCTTTGAAAAATGCAGTCTGCCACGCTGAATAAAGGAGTTGGATGCCAGTCAGGACTGAGATACACTCAGGGGAGCAGGCTTGTCCGCTCCTTATGGTCTCAAGTTTCTGATTCGATTCATATTTTAGGAACTGCCAAGATAGAGATATCTTCCTTTTAATCAGATCTTACTTGGATTCATTTAATCTTTATGATATGGCTTTGCAAAATAGATTCTTGCCAAGTATTTTTGGTCAGCTTATGTTACATATTTCTCTAACTTAAAAAATCTGGTAAAAATATAGAGTGTAAGAGCTTCCTTATCTGCTACATCAGGTAGGGACAAGGTTGTCAGTGACGCGTTGATTCAGAACCGACAATGGCAGTGAACACTTGGGGCGCTTGCTGTAGACTTGAAAGTCTTCCATTATTCTAAGGACTGTATAAAACCTCATGACAGGATAAGGGCCAGCTGTATGCGAAGCAGCATGCTCTGTTCTGGGGGTATAAATATATAGAGACAAAGGTACAGTGCTGCCCTCATGCTGCTGCTAAGTCGCTTCAGTCGCGTCCGACTCTGTGCGACCCCATAGACGGCAGCCCACCAGGCTCCCCCGTCCCTGGGATTCTCCAAGCGAGAACACTGGAGTGGGTTGCCATTTCCTTCTCCAATGCATGAAAGTGAAAAATGAAAGGGAAGTTGCTCAGTCATGTCCAACTCTTAGCGACACCATGGACTGCAGCCGACCAGGCTCTTCCATCCATGGGATTTTCCAGGCAAGAGTGCTGGAGTGGGGTGCCATTACCTTCTCCGGCTGCCCTCATGAGTCTCTAGCATAAAGGAAGTTTAGCTTAGTCAAATGTTCACACAAATGTGAATTGACATCTCATACACAAAAGCACTGCGTGAGGGGAATAGCAACTTAGCTTAATGAAGATGTACCTATTTCATGCCAGGCCTGGAGTGCTTCGCAACCGTAGATGATACTTCCTAGTATGAATGATGTGTAGGAATTATCATCCACTGATGTAAACTGTTCCATGAATGATGTATAATGGGCATTACTTAGGTGAGTATTCTGGGGTTTGGGGAGTTACTTTAGTAATCGTAAGCTTCAGTCTAAGCAGACTTTAGAAAGGAGCTGAAATATAGATTTGATGATGAAGAAGATCCTTTGAGTGCTGTGGTAGAGTTAGCTCCTTGTGGTATTGATTTGAATGGACAGACATGACTGAAGAGCGATGGGAATTACTTAAAAATAGTGTTTCTTAGCAAATTCAGTCATTTTTATGAAATATGTGCCCACTTTCCCCACCCTGGAAAATAAAAATGAAGTTATTTTTCTGGCCCCATAAGTTAGAAAGAATGATGTTCCCATCCCATAGAAGTAATAAAGAAAGGTACTTTTCTGGCCTTTTTGCTGAAACACTTACACATACTCTTTAGAAGTCACAGAAGTACAATTTAGAACACCAAAATCTTTACATTTGGAGCCAAGATTTGACTCTGTATTTCATCTCTACCTTTTCTAACCAGACATCCTCGGGTGTGTCACCTAGCACTTTTGAGCCTCAATTTCCTCATCTATAAAGTGGATAATAATATCTTTATGTTATATAGGCAGTAAAACACTATGGAACACATTATATTAACAGATTATAATTATTTAATACTATTTGGCAGCACTTGGGATAGAATATTGTTTCTAGCTTAGACAAAAGCCTTTGTATCTCATATATTCTATTTTATTTTAAGATCAATAATTGCTTTCAAAATAATATTGGACATTGATATCAGTTGTTGTTAGGGCTGATGGCTATTTGGTGTGTAAGAGCTCATTTTATGTCATCATTTGAATATTTGACTAATTTGGTCACCTGTGGGCTTAGTGACTAGTCAGTTTATTCTACTCTATGATATTTTATCACAGAGAGTCCTTTTTATCTATTTATAACGTTGAGTAGGATAAGTAATTGCTTTAACATGAAACTGTTTATTGATATTTACCTCAAAAAATAGTCTCCATTCAAACATCTCCTGCGCTTAAGGAAGCCGTCTTATCCTACACCTGACAAAAAATATCACAGTGGGTAGTTGCTTGCTGAAATATAATGCAAATGATGTGAATCACTGGAAAATTATCTCTTCTTTGGAGTGAATTAGGAATGAAGTGAACAGTGTCTTGTAATGTTTTCATGCAATTTTGTCAGAAAAATAGTGCTTCTGAAATTATATTTTTTGTTTCACTTAAAATATAACTGATTTTTAAAATTTCCGTTTTCAAGGAATTCTATCAATCCAAATTTCTCAAACACTTATGATAAGTTTTACAGTATCTTCTTAACTGGCTGCTTTTGGGTACAACTGTCCTCCAAAACAGAGCTCCTATTTTATTTTAAATTAGAGCCTGGCATTCAGTTTAACAAAGTGTGAAAGGAATTTGATAGAGATCAAGAAAATAAATTTTGAGGGCTAAAGTTAGGTTTAGCAATTTAAAAAAATGGATTCATATTTTTCTTTGTGTTTATTTAAACTATATATAAAAAATGCAGCTTCTTAAAAATAATTACTAGTTTAATATGAATTATTGATAACTTGATTGTTCAATAATAACCACTGTTCTTCTTTGGAGACTTGGGATTAAAAGAAGTAATGATAATTTGAGGATGACCCAGAGAGGAGTGGATAAAATATAACTTACAGTTTTCCTTTAAATTTCTTCTACCTTCTCCTTGTTGCAAACATTTCTGTTGAAATCACACACTGAACATTATTTGCTCTGATTGATGGTTCTCAAAGTGAAAGTGAAAGTTGCTTAGTCATGTCCAACTCTTTGCGACCCCATGGACTATACAGTCCATGGAATTCTCCAGGCCAGGATACTGGAGGATACTCAGGATACTGCAGGATACTGGAGTGGGTAGCCTCTCCCTTCTCCAGGGGATCTTCCCAACCCAGGGATTGAACCCCTGGGCCTCCCGCATTGCAGGTGGATCTCAAAAGAGGTGGCAAACTCCAGAATCACCTGGAGAACTTTAAAAACACTAACACCCAGGCCCCACCCAATCCAATTAAATGATGGTAAGGCCAAGCCCTGCCTGCTTTTAGAATTTGTCCAGGTGACCCTACAGTATGACCAAGGTTGAGAACCACTGACTTAGATCCTTACCTAGCACTCTCTCAGAAGTCAGTGTAGGATGGCCGTCAACAACCCCCCCAGCTCCTGGAACCCATTGAGTCAAGAATGCTGCAGCTTTAATTGTTCTCTATTCTCAGCCGTCCTCCTATTGCTCCCACATAGGAGATCGGAGCATCATCATTTAGAGCACAACTGGACCCAGGATGCTGTTTAAGCAAGGCTCCAGCTTGGCTGCCATTGTTGACTGGAATTGCTTTCTGTAGAACCAAGCCAATTATTCTTTCAAGCAACTTTCAGTTTAATGTCATCATAGATTGGCAAGGGATAAACAGATGCCTAATCTTCTAAACACCCTCCGACCCTGCTGAAGCTTTTCAGCTGCTACATAGTGACAGTGAAGTGAAGTCGCTCAGTCGTGCCCGACTCTTTGCGACCCGTGGACTGTACCCCACCAAGCTCCTCCGTCCGTGGGATTCTCCAAGCAAGAATACTGGAGTGGGGTGCCATTTCCTTCTCCAGGGGATCCCACATTGCAGGCAGACACTTTAACCTCTGCACCACCAGGGAAGCCCTTAAATATAAGAATACAGTCTCTCAGAAAACCTCCTATAAAGACACAGAACTTCAGACCCAAGTACTAACATCAAAGATTTCAAGGGAGGAAAGGAAGCCAGGTTGAAAGAAGAAGGGAGAGGAGGCGGGAGAAGGGGGGCGACAGGGGTGGCCTTACAGATGTCTCCTGCCACCTGCAGATGCCCAGGCATTATGGGACTTTTCCCTGGGCCTCCAGAGAAGGGAGGACTGGAACTCGGCCTTACCAGAAATCAGACCAGACCAGAACCAGAATTCAAGTTCTCTGCCAAGAGGAGGTGATCAGTCTCCAATCCTCAGCTCAGGCTGAGGGCCCTTCAGCCAGATTCCTGCGTCCAGAATGGGGGGACTAGAAAAACAGGGAAGGATAGGAAGGGTTAAGGAGAGGAAAGAGAGAGGGAAGGCGAGAGAGGTCAATAAAGTCTCTTGTTCCTTACCGGTCAGGGCACTCTGGCCAGTTGTCCGTGTCAGGAGGAGACCAGGGACTAAAGGGTCCCAGTTGCGGCCGCTGGGTCTGGTCCATTGGCAGGCAAGCTGGACCCTGAGTACCCCGGGTGGTCAGGATGTCAGTCTCAGCAAAGAGACTCTGCTACATACTGCCCTTGAAATGGCCTGGTACAAAGTCATGGTGGGAATTTCGCTGATTTTCAGTCGAGGAGGTGCCCAGACAACGCTATGAGGTGGAAAGATCCAGCTGCTGAGAAGGGTGAGGCTGCCAGGAATGGCTTTGGTGCTGGAGCTGGGAACTTTGTCTGTCTGGCTCACTGCTTGGTCCCTGGCTCTTAGAATGGTATCAACCACAGAGTGTGCATGTGATGAAAACTTGTTGGCTGAAGGCATAAAGCGTGAAAAGCTGAAGTGCTGAGTGGCTCTGAGAAAAGCTATTAAACACCAGCCCTCTCCTTCCCCCAACACAACTGAATGATTGTATGATAGTGGTTATTATTGAGTGCTTATTCGTGCCAGACATCATACTGAGATTACACACACACTCACACACATATATGGGCAGACAGGTATGTACACACAAATTCTATTCTTTCTTGTTTAAAACTCATAACAGCCTACTCAATACTCATTATCCTCATGGCATAGTAGGGGGTACTGAGACTTCAACTGGCTGATCAACATTTCTAAGTAACAGCCAAATGATAGCAGAATTGTCATCAAAGATCAGGTCTCCCAATTCTAAGCCTGTGTGATGGTACCAACTATAAGATACTGATAAATCTTTCCACATCCAGCTTCAGATTCCTTAAACATTCCTTAAACAAGCATCACCCCTAGTAGAGCAGTTATCACTCTCAGAAGTTAGGTTATTCCTGTATTGTTGACTTGCCTCCCTCTCTTAGAAAACCAGTTTCAGGGGAAGAAGGGTATTGTTTTTGCTGTTGTTCATCATATCACCCCCTGGAGAGTGATCAGGTACTCATCTTTAGTCCCTCTTTGAATGACTAGCCCCACCATCCAGTTGCTCAGTCAAGGTAGCTGGGCATTCATTGTCTTTGCCCATTGCTGAGTCGGACACGACTGAGCGACTGAACTGAACTGAAGCCTCATTCACTACCCATAATTGGATGCTGTGTTTGCCTCTCCAGTGGCACCCAAATCTATTTTTTCCCTGCATTCTCCACACTACTGCTTTAGTTCATGCTCTTATTCTTTGTAGAGTAGCATTCTGATCTATCTCCCTGTCTTGAGTTTCACCTTCTAATTCACGAAAGTTCCAGTGCAGTGATTCTTTCCCGGAGGGAATTTTACTCTCCACCTCTGGGTGAAATTTGTCAGTGTCTGGAGATATTAATTGGTTGTCACATGTGGGTTGTACTGGCATCTATATGGAAGGGACTAAAGATGCTGCTAAATATTCTGCATTGAGCAAGACAACGAAGAATTACCTGGCCACAATGTCAACAGTGCAGGTGTAGAAAAACTCTTCTAGAGTGACCTTCTGAAAACCTCATTCTAATTTATGTATAGTCAAACCTTTTCAGTGACTGCCCGCTACCAAGAGGGTAAAGGACGAAGTTCGTGCTGTCACGTATGGAGAATAGTTATGATTTGCTTCTTCCTTGATACTTTACCTACATCTTTCATTTTTCTTCCAAGTGTGCATAAAATTCCAGCCACTTTAAACAATTTGCATGTCCTCAAAAGCATTCTGTTATTTGCTGTAGTTTACCTGTTAAAGGTCCCAGGCAAGATTCTGAGATGTGCTCTTAGACTATCCTAGTTACAGTCACTCAATAAACCTTGAGTGAGCTGTGTGAGCGCCGTGTTAGGCCTGGAAGGCACAGCAGAGAGTAAAATAAATGTGGTTCCTCCCTTGGAGGTTCCTGTCTTCATCTGCTGTAGCTAGCTTAGAGCTGTCTAGCACTTGAAGCTGTCACTCCATCGTTAGTAGACCACTAAATGCAACTTAATTATCACTTCAAATCAAATGAGCAATACTTACGGTTATTCTCAGTTCATAGCAAATTCACATTTACTTGTCTAAAAAATAAGTGCGTGTTTTAAGCAGTTGTTTCTTCAAATCAGTTTCTAGAAAAGATGCATACCTTGTTGGTGGTTGTGTTCTTTAAGTCTCTTTGAAGTCTCTTGGGTTTGATGCTCTAAGAACCAACTTCTTCCATCTTCCCCTCCGTCTCCCCTTCTTCCCTCCTTTTCTCTCCATTCCTCCACCTTTCCTTTCTCCCTTCATCCCAGTCATCCTCTCTTCCTAGCTTCTCTAGCTCCCCTTCAGTGATTTTGTAGAAGCAATCAGTTAGTTGTCCTGTAGAAAGTCCCGTTTTGGAGTGTAGAGTTTTCTGACGGCTCCTTTGTGCAGGTATTTAGCTCATTCCCCTATTCTGCATGTTCCCTGCAGACTGGAAGTTGATAGAAGTGCTTAGATTTACATGTATTTTTGCAAGAACAATTCATAAGGGCTGCTGTGTATTTTCATGTGTCATCATATCAGTTGCAAACAGTGTCTGGTGGTTTCAGTTTTAGCAATATTTAAATCGGGTCCAGATGCTGAGAGGTGACAGTCTGAACTTCCCAATCAACTTTGCACTTACTGGTTTTACTATTCATTAATGGCTACTGATTGCACAAATCAGTTATTTATTAAATATTGGAAAATGGTGGCAGTCTGATCATTTCATTCTGTTTGCACTTACTGGGTAAGATTTCCCTCCATCAACTTTCCTTATATTTACTGTGAAATACAACTTAAACAGGAATAGTAGCATAAATTTTATTTTTTCTCTTTATTCATTAATTTTTGGAGAAATACAGCGGTGCCTTAACATGCTTTAGTGGAATCCAATGAATTTAATTGTGTTTTTCCCTTTTTTCCTTCTCTTCCTTCCCCCCTGTTATTATGAGTGCTTGGCTTTTTTATCTGTTACCTCGTAAATGGATGTCTTCCAATATTTAATACAAACCTTTGTCCACAAACAATGAATGTTTATAGTTTTTTCTAATAATCAAAGAAGCAATTTTTATTTTAGAATGTGGAAAAAAGTTCTCTTAGAGAATTAAATAGGGGTTGTTACTTAGGGCAATAGATCTCACTGTTCTGGATGTCTTGCCTTACTTGTTGAGGCCCTATTGTGTGTCAAGACATCAGACTAGGTACAAGTTTTATAGCAGACTTACTGTTGGTCATCAGATCTATGAACTGTTTATCATTAGAACCAGATACTAGTGGAATATGCAGTTTGCTAGATGATCTAGAGCTGTCTCAAGCCTCTTCTTTGCAGCAGGCTCGGGAGGATTACAGGTCACAGCGGAACCTCTCTGACGTGTGTGCAGTTCCCTTGTGTGAGCAAGTGTTAGAGGTTCTTGGATAGTGACACCTTCTAGGTGAACTAACTGGTTGGCAAGGACTTCAGCTGCGTTATAACAGGAGCATGAATTTAAAGGAGTTCCTGCAATATTTTAATTTGCAGTTGATTTCCTAGACTTTCTTGATCAGCTCTTTCTATCTCCATTTTTACCTAATTGCTTCACATTTAACAAATGGCATTTATGCCAACCTGCTTACCTTTTAGAGTTGTGGTGTAGTTTAATCAAGGGGTAGCTGAGCTGGTAAAGAATCTGCCTGCAATGCGGCAGACCTCGATTTGATTCCTGGGTCAGGAAGATCTGCTGGAGAAGGGATAGGCTACCCATTCCAGTATTCTTGGGCTTTCCTTGTGGCTCAGCTGGTAAAAACTCTGCCTGCAATGTGGGAGACCTAGATTTGATCCCTGGGTTGGGAAGATGCCCTGGAGAAGGGAAGGGCTACTAACTCCAGTATTCTGGCCTGGAAGATTCCACGGACTGTATAGTCCATGGGGTCGCAAAGAGTCTGACACAACTGAGCGACTGTAGTTTAATCAAGGTTATGTAAAGAGCCTAAGTTATAACTGAGTTTTCAATATCCTATTCCTGTGTATGTCTTGATGTCTTATAATTTTACCTGGTTGATGCACACTGATTTTCTGTGCTGTCAGTGGACTGTTATAGAGTTGATTTCAGTTATAATTACCTTTCATTATTGGAAACTGGAACACCCAGAACAGTCTGGGTTTTTTGCTTGTCATATGTCAATTTAAAAAATGATGAATATAGTAGTTATGTGAACTGGTGAGTGAAAGTTGCTCACTTGTGTTCGACTCTTTGTGACCCCATGAACTATAAATCCCTAGAATTCTCCAGGCCAGAATTCGGGGGGTAGGTAGCCTTTGCCTTCTCCAGGGGATCTTCCCAATCCAGGGGTCAAATCCAGGTCTGCTGCATTGCAGGTGGATTCTTTATCGTCTGAGCCAGCAGGGAAGCCCACGTGAACTGGTAATCAAGACTGAATCGTTGAATGATCCTGGTTCTTATCTGATGGCTTATAGAAGCAACGTATTCTAATGCATCCGCTCACTTTCTCT
The DNA here is from genome assembly GCF_001704415.2 of Capra hircus. NCBI lineage: Eukaryota > Metazoa > Chordata > Mammalia > Artiodactyla > Bovidae > Capra > Capra hircus. Next base: position 6,786,800 of record NC_030812.1, read on the forward strand.
TGATTAAAACGGACTATAGCTTTGGATTATCTGCTTTAAAATACTTTTAAGAATTATAATTTTAAATAAAAATAGCTTCCATTTACCGATACTATGTGCTGGGTTCTAAGAGATTGTACTCTTTGTTTTAATATGCTTTTTATTATTTGATTTTCAAAGCAACTTATGGATTTTCTAAAGAAAACTGAGTCTTATATAGGTTGAGACATTTTCCCAGTCTTCCTGGGAAAATATAGAACTGGAAGTAAAAGTTGGATTAGCTGAAATCTGCTTGACTCCAGAGTTTATGCTTTTTACTGTAAACTACTGTCATCTGTTAAAAAGATGAGTTCCCTTTCCATAGAGAGTTGTTAAGTCTTTTCCCATCATAATAAATACCTGTTTATATAAATTAACATATATTTGTAAGTATGAATATATTATGTAGTTCTTAATAACCTAGAAGTTCATTTCTTAACATCACAGCAGAATGAGATGAAAAAGCCAAGGTTTATAGTCCAAAATTATTAAAAATATATTCTTTATTTGCTCTAAACTTTAACAGACATAAAAATAACCTAAATATGTGGCTTGCTATTTAAATTCCCTTTTCTAACTCACAGCTCTTCCCCCTTCAGATTAATTCTTCAAATTCGTTTTTCACCATCTGTCTTTTATAAATAATATTCCCCTTCCTATCTTTTTCAGTTAATTTAGGAAAGGGTTATTCCTGTTTAAGTGGTAAGAGATAATCAAATTTGTGGCTTTCAAAGTTTCTTGAACATATAAAGTGAAGTGAAAAGTGAAAAGTATCAGAAAATAATGTATTGGACTCTAACATTTCTATTTTATTCCATTCCATTCTGCTCTCCACCCTTCCCCACCCCTCTATTCTCCTCTGTCCTCTATTTAAAACTTCCAGTTATGATTTTATGATTCATTAATGTGTTCTGGGCAGCAATAAGAAACTGAATCACATAATTATCTTTGATGAGAAAAAGAGAAGTCTATGAACATGGCTAAATTAATAATTTTGCTCCTAACACCCATATAAATGCATGTCACAATTGCTTTGCTAAGAATTACTTTAGTGGGGATTTTTATTTTGAAAAGTCATATTAAAGTCATTATTAATGAAAGAAAGAAGGATAATGATGAGGTCGGAGGGGAATGAAGTAAAACACTTTGAAAATAATAGGATTAAGATGGATTATAGCTTTAGTATATTTTGTATCATTTAAAAGGTTGTTTCATAGAGTTGTTTGGCAACATAGGTGTTTCCTTGGAAAGGAGATCAGAAGACAACAAACGACTTTAATAGGGAGTAAAAGGAACAAGAGAAATTATAAGTATTGAAAATACATGTTTTAAGACAGACAATGACAAGTGTGGGTAAGAACGTGGAAAAATTGGAAACCTCGTGTATTGCTGAAGGGAAGGTAAAATAGTGCAGCCACTCTGGGAAGCAGTTGACTCTTCTTCAAAATGTTGAACATAAAGTTACCATTTGATACAGCAGTTCCGCTTCTGGGTATGCATATGACAGCAATGAAAATACATGTCCACACAAAAACTTGTATGTGAATGAATATTCATGGTAGCTCTATTCATAATAGCCCCAAATTCACAATAACCCCCAGATCTATCGGCTGATAAATGGATCAACAGATCATAGTGTACTCACTCACTGCAATATTATATGGCCACAGAAAGGAGGGATGTCCTGTTATATATTATAAGATGAGTGAATCCTGAGAGCGTCATTCTAATTGGAACCAGTCACAAAGGACCACCTATTGCATGATTTCACTGACGTGAAATGTCTGAAACAGGCAGACTTATAGAGCTAGAAAGTAGATTAATGGCTGTCTGGGCTAAGGGTAGGGTGTGGAGTGAGGCAGGGCTGTTAATGTGTTTTGAGTTTCTGTTGTAGATGATGAAAACATTCTAAAGTTAGATCATGTTGATGGTTGTATAACTCTAGTAATATAATAAAAGCCACTTTCAAGTACACTTTAAGTGGGTGAATTTTAGAGTGTATGAATTACATCTCAACCCACTCCAGTGTTCTTGCCTGGAGAATCCCAGGAACGGCGGAGCCTGGTGGGCTGCCGTCTATGGACTTGCCCCGAGTCGGACACGACTGAAGCAACTTAGCAGCAGCAGCAAGGCTATTTAAAAAAGGAAATATATATTTAAGGATCATGTGGGAGTATTAAATAAATTCTGCCTGGTGGGCTACCGTCCACGGTGTCACAAAAGAATTGAACACAGCTTAGTGTCTAAATGGCAACAATAGAATACTTTGATGAACCAAGTGGCAGTCCTTATGTTTGCAGTATAGTGTACATATGTACTTATCACGTTGTGGTCGTAGCGCTGGGTGCCTTCACATGTTGAAGCACACAACTAGCATAGCAGCTTGCACAGCCGTAAGAATATAGCCGATTAATAGAAAAGGTATTTTCAGAAAGACATCTAAAACTAAGTCCGATAAAACTGCCAAAATAGTTTAAGAACAGAAGGAAAGCAACTATAAACAGAATCATTTTTACAATGTAGGCAGTAGATTTCATGTTTCTAATCTTAATTCAAGATTTTTGTAACTACACTTCAGAATTAACCTTTTATCCTGTTCTCATGCTTTAACTGGGGACATGATTGCTTCTCTTGCAGCAGTTTAATTGCAATTTGAAGTAATTCAGAAGTAGATACCAGGCTTTCCTGGTGGCTCATACAGTAAAAGAATCTGCCTGCCACGGGGGCAACCCAGGTTTGAATCCTGGGTCAGGAGTATCCCCTGGAGAAGGGAATGGCAACCCATTCCAATATTCTTGCCTGGAGAATCCATAAGCAGAGGAGCCTGGTGGGCTTCATTCCATGGTGTCACAAAGAGTCGGACATGACTGAGTGACTAATATACGCAGAGAAAGAGATACCAGGATGTTAATTTAATTTCTTTTTTGAAAATAAATTTATTTCAAAATAAACTTTGTATTTGGCAAGTTATTTTTTAATGTAGAAAAATTGTGAAGATGGTAGAGAGTTTCTTTCTTCCTCCTACTCATTTCCCCTTAACATTAGCCATGGTATTTGTCAAAACTAGGAGACCTATATTAGCACATTAATGTTTACAAAGTTCCAGAGTTTGTTTGGAATTCTTAAGTTTTTCTGCTAATGTCCCTTTTTCTGTGATTCAGTCCAAGTTATCACATTGTACTGAATCATCATGCCTTCTTAGTTTCCTCTGACTTGTGATGGTGTTGTACTTAGCCTTCTTTCATATGACCTTGACACTTTTTAAGAGGTACTGGTCAGTGAGAGGTCTAAGAGAGAGGGTATATATATGTAAGCATATGACTGATTCACATCATTGTACAACAGAAACTAACACAACATTGCGAACAATTATATCCCGATTGGAAAAATTCTGGAAAAAATAGAAATTTTTAACATGTGAAAAAAAGAAAAGAATTCCTCAACTTAATTTTGACTGAATATTAGACTTGAGTTTTGAGGCTTGGGAAAGAATATCACAGAAACCATATTCCCTCCTTCTCAGCTCCTATCAGGAGCACAGAGTATCAGCATCACTTACTCCTGGGATAACTTTGATCACTTGGCTTAGGTAGTGTTTGCTAGATTTCTTGACTGGAAAGTTCCTATTTGCCCCATGTGTATTCTATTGTTTGGAGGTGAGAGCATAATTTTATATGATAAAACAAGAGCTACATTTTTATTTTTCTGTTTTATCTAGACACAAATACACCTTGTAAATCTGTGCAGTAGGAAGATTCTTTTTTATCTTTCATTGAAGCATTCAAGTGATACACATTTTGATTCTTAAGTGAAAATTGGTTTTCAGAGCACACCAGAGATTCCACTGTAAGTTCAGTGGCTTTTTACTGGTGACAGTGAAAGTGTTAACATAAGATGAAAAATTCTCATATCAAAGGAACATATATTTAGGGCAATCTAATTAAAAAGCTCTTTCATGAGTGTGGGGAAAATACTCGAAGTCTGCACTTTGTGTTGTATCTGGGAAGATATGTATATGTACTTTTCCTGTGTTTGTCTTTCCATTTATGGAGTTCTCTTTATCCTTGGAAATAGTATTTTTTATTTACTCCATCATACTTTACAAGTTCTACATCAAGAATTGTATTCCCCGCCCCCCCCCCGAGATTAAAATTATCTCTAAGACTAAGATTTAAGAGTTTTCCTATCCAAGGCTAATTCCTCTTGGTCTAGTTACCTCCTTTCCTCTCCAAGAATTGATTCCTTCAGTTAGTTCCTCTTTTTTATTTAATTTTCAGCCTCTCCTTTAATATGGGCTTCTTCACTGGAGCTGGAAATAAACTGGCTTAGCTTTACAGTGAGCATATATGAAGCCCCCATATGTGTGTGTGCATGTACACACACGTGCACACTGCATGCGTATTCTAGCACTTGGAGGCAAACACAGAAAAGTATCTTGAGGCTTAAGAGCTTCGTCTGTCTGTCTGTGTCTCTCAATCTGTCATTCCTCCCCTAAATCTCTTAAAAGAAGAGATTGCATTTTCTCTTTAGCATCCTCATTTGCCAATTTTACACCAGTTTCTTTCTGATTTCTACCGATATCTCTTTAATGACATTGTTTTGTCTTTGTCACCAATCGTCTCTAAATTTCAAATTAAATGGACTTTCTCCTACTAGAGTTTCACAGTTACTGGCACAGTGTTTATCGAATAAATATTGCCGAGGTCCAGCCTCAGCAGAGTCCAGGGATAGCCTCAGGATGGACGATGTCGGCGAATGAAGAAAGATAGATAAAGAGATAAAGAAAGAGACACGGGGTGACCCAGCTTCTTCGAGCGAGGCCCATTTACTTTATTCTTCTCGGGGCTTTTATACCCTGAGTTATACATGCAGCAAGGTGAAAAATGCAGAGTCAACTCAATATTCCATCAGTAATAACTTTTATCAGTATCAGGTTTCTTCCTGCAAAAGTCTTATTTTCTGTACATCATCTTCTATTCCAGAGGCCTGTTCATATTCCATGACCTCTTTTTGATAAAAGATTGGTCAGCCAGAACACCAGAACAATGATTTTCCCTTAAAGTGTTTCTTCTTAAATTCTTAGCCTGCATCACCCTTGAAGTACAGTTACATTTTTATGGAGCAAAGATTCAGCAGGTTACAGCAAAGAAAGAACTTATTAACTCAAAGTCTAATGTTGCTAATGCTAAGGCTATTACTTGCTTCATCTACATCCTGACTATATGCACTCCCAGGAGCACAATGGATAAGGGATGTGAGAACTTGGCAGCAGGCATTGCATAGGCTCAACAATGTTGCAAGAGTCTGGATAAAGCTGCCATGTAAGCTAGAATGCTAACAGAGGGTTTGAAACACTCCTTTCATGCCCAGGAGATTTAGAAACTAAAGCCCAATGTTAACTCTTTTCGTCAGGGACAGACCCCTGCTAATGTCAGAAGAGCTGGTGAAAGACATAAAATAATAAGACAGATTCTGGTTCGGGGGTAGATGCTCGAGCAAGTTCAGGGGTCCCTTGAGTTCTGATCTCGCCTTTGCCCGTCAGGCCTCTTCCTCATGACCTTTGCCATGGATGGGATTCTCCACGCTGGCTCCCAGCAAAATATCAGTCTATTGAATGTTGCAAGAACTTTGAATACTCAATGAAATTTTGGCATATATAAAAATACCTTTCACAGTGTTGTGAAATTTCAGTTTGCTTCCTTTATTATAACTGATGCCTTTTCCCTTCCATGGATGTATGGTTCATATCTGTGAATCTGAATGGAGCAGTAATAGCTGGTATAGTGAGACGATGTCATAGCCTTTGCAATGTTCATATGGATGATTATTGTGCATTTTTACTTAGTTCTATAATTTTAGTAAATGGTTTCAGGCCAGTCCATGACCTTCTTTTACCCAAACACTCTACCCTTTGGATCCCCAAAGGAAAACTTGTACTTGTTCTGGACAAGAGAAAATAGGATGAAGAGAAACATTCCTCACCCAGAATGGGTTACATGTTCTCTCTCCTGAGAAGGATCACCTGGTTGTCTGAACTAAAGACACAAATTATTAAAAACGAAGGAGGAGCCCTATCCTCTGGTTACAGAAGCAGGATGAGTGCCCAGCCACAGAGGAGAGGGGTTTTAAAGCAACGCTAGAGAGAGTTTCACTGATCAGTCCTTGAGAAATATTTTCCCAGGCTCAAATACAGAACCAGAGGAGAAGGCTTCTGCATCCATATATAAGGCCAGGCTGCTTTTCACAGCGGAGTTTTATCTGTGTTTGTCGGGTCTTGGTGGATCTGCTCAGAGGTTTTCTCCCTTTCTTCTCTCATAAATACACCTTCATTTAAGCTTCCTTTATTTCAAGACACACTGTAGAGAGTAATGGCATAGATGTTCCCACTAGGGGAAGGTACCTTGCTCTCATCCTAGTATTGTCAGCATTTTGCTGAGTTGAGAATAATGCAAATGAATATAATAACAGTGACAGTATCAGTTACCATTTGAGTACCTGCCATGTACTTACAAAAGGCATCCAGGCATTTTACAAATATTCTGACGTCAGGAACCACGTCTCTCTTATTCACTGCTATGTCCCCATTCTTGGCAGAGTTACTGTGATGTGGAAGGCAGTTAATAATAAGTGTTTACACGCACACCTCAAGACATTGAGGGTTTGGTTTCCAGCTCAATGCAGTGAAGGAAACATAAGTTTATGTTTATATTTAGTTTATGTTAGTTTTATTAGTCTATCAAATGTGCGTTAGCATTGTCTGAAAATGTTCACACTTAGTTTAGAAATACTTTGTTATTAAAGAAATCCTGACCGTCTCTGAGCCTTCAGCAAGTTGTAATCTTTTTGCTGGTGGCAGGTTTTGCCTAAGTTTGATGGCTACTGATCCATCAGGGTGGTGGTCCCCTTCACCCCAGGTGAAGGTGGGGTGGCTTTAGCAATTTTTTAAAATAAAAAAACAGTGAAGTTTGCTGCATCAATAGACTCTTCTGTTCAAGAATGATTTATCTGTAGCATCAATGCTGTTTGATAACATTTTACGCAGAGTAGAACTTCTTTCAAAATTGAAGTCAATTCTTTCAAACCCTGCTGTTGAAAAACAGCTAGATTTATGTAATATTTTAAGTCCTTTGTCATCCTTTCAACTTAGGGTAGATTTCATCTGTAGAGAACACTCTCTTTGCTTCTCCACAAGAAGCAGCTCCTTATCCATTTAGGTTTTATCATGAGATTACAGCAATTCAGTCTTAAGTTTCCACCTCTAGTTCTAATTTTATTTTTATTTTCACCATATTGCAGTTATTTCCTCCACTGAAGTCTTGAGCCCCTCAGAGTCATCCATGAGGGTTCAAATCAACTTCTTTTAAACTTTTGTTAATGTTGATATTTTGACCTCTTCCCATGACTCACAAATGCCCTTAATGGCATCTAGAAGGATGCCCACATTCTTCAGAGGAATCACTATCTATGGCAACTATAGCCTTTAAACTATAGCATATTAAATGTCTGTTTTTTTCTTTTCTTTTCTTTGAAATATTTGGTCGTGCCATATGGTTTTGCAGGGCTGACCAGGGCTTGAACGCATGCCTGCTACAGTGGAAGTGCAGAGTCTTAACTGCAGGACTGCCAGGGAAGTCCCCCCAACATATTTCTTAGATAATGAGACTGGAAAGTTGTAATGGCCACGGGCTGCATAATGGATGTAGTATGTAGTATGAAAACAACATCACTGTCATTGGGCATCTCCATTATAGCTCTTGGGTAACCAGGTGCATTGTTCATGAGTGATGATATTCTGAAAGGAATCTTCTTCTCTAAGCAGTGCATCTCAACATTGAGCTTAAAATATTTAGTAACCACGTTGTTAACAGATGTTTTGTCATGCAGGCATTGTTGTTCTGTGTATAGAGCGCAGGCAGAGCAGATTGAGCATAATCCTTAAGGCCCTAGGATGTTTGGAATGGTAAGTGAGCTTTGGCTTCAACTTTAGGGTGCCAGCTGCGTTAGCCCCTAACAAAAGCGTCAGCCTGTCCTTTGATGCTTTGAACCCAGGCAATGACTTCTCCTCTCTAGCTTTGCAAATTCTAGATGGCATCTTCTTCCAATGGAAAGCTGTTTTGTCAGCATTGAAAAGCTGCTTCTTAGTGTGACCCCCTTCACTAATGAATTTAGCTAGATCTTCTGAATGACTCGCTGCAGCTTTTCCATCAGCAGTTGCTGCTTCACTTTGTGCTTTTATGTTACAGAGGTGACTTCTTTTCTTAAATCTCATCAGTCATTTTAAAATTTAATCCAGTTTTAAAAAGTACAATGTGAAGTTAATCTCATCTCAAACTCTGCTAGCTACTGAAGAGAGTTAGGACCTTGCTCTGGGAGGCTTTGGCTTAGGGCAGTGTTCTGGCTGGTTTGATCCTCTATCCAGACTTAACGCCTATCAGCAATAAGGCTGTTACACTTACCATTCATGTGTTCACTGGAGCAGCACTTTAAACTTCTTTCAAGAATTTTTCCTTTGCATCTACGACTTGGCTAACTATTTGGCACAAGAGGCGTAGCTGTCCACCTGTCTCAGCTTTTGACGTTCCTTCCTCACTAAGCTTAATCATTTCTAGCTTTTCTTTTAATGCGAGAGACTTGCAGCTCTTCTTTTGCACTGAAACATTGAAAGGCCAGTGCAGAATTATTAATTGGCCTAATGTCAGTATTGTTGTGTAAAGCCCACAATGACAAAGAGATGGGTGAAGGGAGGTTAACTGAGCAGTCGGGACACGTGTTTACTGGTCAAGTTCACAATCTTCAGTGGATACAATTTGTGACACCCCAAAACAATTGCAATAGTGATGTCAAAGATCTCTGATCATGGATCACCATAGCAATATAATGAAAAAGTTTCAAGTATTGTGAGAATTACCAAAATGGGATACAGAGACACAAAGTGAGAAAATTCTATTGGAAATAGCACCAACAGACTTGCCTGATTCAGGACTGCCACAAACCAACTTATTAAAAAACACAGTAAAATGAAGCACGAGAAAATAAGGTATGCCTATGTTCAATGAATCATTCTCGTCCTGAGAACAATCCTGAGCAGATCTGTTATTACTTCTCTTCTGTAGATGGAGAAACTGAAGCTTACGAACAGGTAACTTTTACAAGGTCATTAACTAGTAATCAGTAGTATCATTGAGCTCAAGTATATACAGCTTCAAAGCTGTAAATGTTTCCACTCTGCCATGTGGTTATTAAGTGGATGGATGACATGATAAAAGAATGAGTTTAGTGAATGAATTGTTGCCCTGTTTACTTGTATTTATTGCTCAGCCATCTGTAGGCTGGAGAAGGCAGTGGCAACCCACTCCAGTACTCTTGCCTGGAAAACCCCATGGACAGAGGAGCCTGGTGGGCTGCAGTCCATGGGGTCGCTAAGAGTCAGACACAACTGAGCGACTTCACTTTCGCTTTTCACTTTCATGCATTGGAGAAGGAAATGGCAACCCACTCCAGTGTTCTTGCCTGGAGACTCCCAGGGACGGGGAAGCCTGGTGGGCTGCCATCTATGGGGTCGCACAGAGTCGGACACGACTGAAGCGACTTAGCAGCAGCAGCAGCCATCCCTAGGCTACATGGCTTCTGAGAGTTTGTTCCTTTGGTTAAAATAATAGAATTGCACTTGCTACTCAGGAGAAGGTGACTTTGAACACTGCTCCCTGTTCTCCATCTCCATAGCATCTGTGGAGATCAGAAAAAGCCAATGGCATCAGGTTTCTAGATGGATCCACACCGTGGAGACTAGCCTGCTTGTATAGCTGTCAGTCTCCAAGTCTTCCCTCTCCATTATGTCATGAGAGCTTGTCACCAAAGGTTCTCGAGACTCTTGTCTCCAAGCATGGGTCTGTGTGAATGAATGATTCAAATGCCTGTGTCATTCTTTAGGCCTTGTGAGCTCAGCTTCCAAATGCATTATATTTATGTAATTCTGTTCTGTGCTTTGTCTGGCCCAGAACCTGATTTACTGTCAAAACTTGGGGAGCTCACAAATCAAAACAGTCAATTTCAGAGAAGAGCAGCCTATTTAAATGCAATTCCAGGAAGGTGCTGGAATAGGAGGAGTCTTGAATAGAAGGGGTCTTTAATATGGCAGATCAGAGCAAAAGACTGAAATGGGCAAGGGCAGAGGAAAGGCATTCTTTGCAGTGAATAACAGGTTCAGTATCACACTTGGGCACCTTCAAATTTTGATCCTTTTATTTCCCTTTTGTATCTTTTCACTAGAAATCACTAAGGGAATTGGCCAGACAGTGGAGTGAAGATGATAAAAGGCTGTAAATCATCTAAAAGTTTAATAATTTTTATCTGCACTAGAGAATTTTGAGTTATTGGATATTTAAATAGCATCAAATATGGAAAGAAAATTGAAGTAGCCAACAACACTCCCAAAATACTTTTGAAGGATCTATTTAGCAAAACACATGCTGTTTCAGACTCTTTTCCAAATTTCTAGTGAGAATTCTAGCACTAACAAGGTGTATCAAATATTACTGCCTCTTTATTAGAGGGCTGTAGTTATTCAGCTGGAAATACAGTATTTTAGTTGCTAGGCAAAATATGCCTGTTATATTCAATGGTGCTTTTACATAAATTTATCTGACATTTTGAAAGAAATGAATTCTCATCCTCATTTGTATCACTAGTGTATGCTTTTGACTCTGCTGATTCTAAAACATTGGTTATGACTGTGTTATATTGTTAACTTATACAGTAGTACACTGTTTATAGACTACAGGCTTCTGGGACTTGAGACAGTTTGAAGAAGAACATACTGGCATTCTTCCTATAACCTTTTATTTAAAACAGTAAAGTATTTTGAGGTTGTTGAATTAGAATACTTTGAAGACTGTTGGATGCATCCTATTTTGTATTAAATCATTGGCTCTTTGTGCTTTTCTTCACACGTAAAACAAATACTTGAGGAAAAAAGCATTCCTCAAAATTTTGTTTTACATCACTTTTATGTCTCTTCCACTTAACTTCCTCTTTAACTTAACAACTATCTAAACATGAAATAAAGCCATTTCTTTTCTGGGCATAATTGAAGGCTTCGTTGATGGTGTTTTGGTGCAGTTAAAAGTATCTGCTGCAGATGGGCTTGCAGGAGTCACATGCTAACTTCAGCGTTTGCTGGCTGCGTGGTTTTCAGAGGCCGTGATGTTTGGCTGTGCCGGGGTCTCCGTTTCCGTGAGCGTTCCTCTGGGTGTGGCGAGCGGGCCCTCCCTCTGGTTGCTGTGTGCAGGCTTCTCATTGCGGTGGCTCCTCTCGTGTGGAGCAGAGACTCGGCAGTGTCCTCGGACGTCAGCAGCTGTGGCGCGTGGGCTGGGTTGTTGTGGATTCCCCAGACTGCAGAGCACAGGCTCAGCCGTGGTGGCGCACGGGCTTAGCTGCTCTGCAGCCTGCGGGATCTTCGCAGCTCAGGGACTGAACCCATGTCTCCAGTATTGGCAGGAAGATTCTTTACCCCTGAACCAGCAGGGAAGCCCTTGCTGTGAGATTTTAAAGCAATGTACAAACTGCTTTGTGCCTTAGGTTTGCTAGCTTTAACTGGGAGTTATAATAGTACCTACTTGCTAGCCTTGTACTAAGGATTAGATGAGATCCTTCTAAGTATGCTTACTTAGAACAGGATCTGGCACATAGGAAACATAACTTATATTATAGTTTTTGTCTTTGAGATTTTATCATCTCTATTTTATTTTGATTGATAATTAAATTTCTAGTCATCTAGTCTACCTAAATCTTGATCAATCAGGGTTCCATTTACTGGATTTACTGTGGGTTCCTCCTTTAGCAATTTGTGAAGAATATTCTTTGAGAAAATCCAAAGATAATGTACAGTGGCAATTGAATCTAAATATATAAGTACATATATAATCATTTTGTATTATTATTTTGGAAATGATAGACTATTTCTACCTAGTTCATCTGTTTTTAAGACAAAGTGCTTTAGTACTTTGAAAAATTCCTGTTAATACTGCATGCTGCACTCTTGTCTTACGCTCCTTAGTAAGCTATGCTTTGTTCTCAAAAGATGAGCACTTCACAGTTACAAAATCACTGAAGGAGAATGATTAAATCTTTTAGATTTGGTAATTTACGTTATGCCCCTTCTTTAGAGAAATAATAGGAAAGTTTGAAACTTTATAGAGCCTATTTTTATTTTAATAAGGCATGGGATGCAAAGCTGTACAATATGGTAATAATTTGATTTCATGGCATGTTGTCAGGAAATGATATGTTCTAGATAAATACACTTTTTTTTTTCAGGTGATTTCTCCCTGTGATGTGGTACTCTCTTCCTTGTCTTCTGATGCAGTACGCAGTGAAAATAGTATCAGCTTTCTTCATAATATGAGGTCATCATTAGGCATTTTTTATTACACTGCTCAGTGATACAATACTGTCCTCAGATGTATGAAAATATGTAGGCCTGCTTGACCATGTGCTAAATGGATCCAGACAGCTGTCCTGTTGTGAATTCTCATGTCTACTGTTATTTCTCACCACTGGCAATGTGCCTACTTTTAGAAAGCTTATCTTTATTTGCTAATTCTGACTGCAAGCTATGCTTGCTGGGATTGTGTCTAAAATAACACCAGAGCTTGTGTGAAGACTTGATATTTTCTCAAGTGCAGTTCATGGAATAAGGGAGATGTTAGTGTTTGTAGATGGGCTGAAGACTGCCTTAGGAATTACTTTGATTTCTGGAACACTGTTTTCCTATATTCAATCAAATGACCTATATGTTTAATATTTTTAATATATGCCTAATTTGAGAACTTGAGCACAAATGCTAACATTATATAGATATTATTTAGCTCAGTTATGCCCTACTATTTGCAACCCCATGGAGCCCACTAGGCTCCTCTGTCCATGAAATTTTCTAGGCAAGAATACTGGAGTGGGTAGCCATTCCCTTCTCCAGGGGATCTTCCAGATCCAGGGATTGAACCCCGGTCTACTGCATTGCAGGTGGATTCTTTACTGTCTGAGCCACCAAGGAAGCCTGATTTACTAAATCTGTGAGAAGGAGCGATAGAACTGCGAATTCATGAATTAGACATCTCAAATATAATGATGGTTAGAATAGGTGGTGGTTTTGTCGCTAAGTTGTGTCTGACTCTTGCGACCCCATAGACTGTAGCCTGTCAGGCTCCTCCGTCCATGGCATTCTCCAGGCAAGAATACTGGAGTGGGTTGCTGTTTCCTTCTGCAGGGGATCTTCCCAACCCAGGAATCAAACCCGGGTTTCCTGCCTTGCAGGCAGACTCTTTACTGACTGAGCTACAAGGGAAGCCCGGAGGTTAGAATAGGAACAGAATCTAATGCAAGTGGTGGAGAAGTCTCCATCCCTGGAGATATTTCACAGCCTCACTGGAGAGTGACTCACCCATTTTGGGGATGCTCTTTGGTAGCAGGTATTTTATGGCCGTTTGAAAGTTCTCTGGCGTTGCCTCTTCTCTACTTCGGATATAAACATTGCTGGATTGATTCATTGAGTCTTTATTTGTGAGCTTATGTTCTAAATTAAAGGTATCATTGGAAAGACAGGAGTAAAATAATTTCAAAGAAATACATATTTTTCAGTTGTCATGTCTTATGAATGAAAACAATTGAATGCTATGAGTTAGGAAAAAGAGGTAATTAAATTGGAATTCAAAGACTAGCTGAGCTCAAGTTGAGGTCTGAAGGATGAAGAGAAACTCAAAAAAGAACACTCTTAACAGAGTACACAGCATGGGAACATTCTTAGAAATGGAAAAGACCTCGGCATATCCTGAGAAGTGAAGGAAGGCCGAGGTAACTGGTGTGCAATGAGCAAGGATGGATATGTTAGGTAAAGATGGAGAAATATGTTAGTGCCAGGTCGTGAAGTGCTTTGTAAGGATTTTGAATCTATTCAGAAGTGGAATGACACTGAAAAGTTTTACGTAGGTGATGGCATAATTACAGATGAGTTAAAAAAATATTTTCTACTATTCATTGATTAATGAAATTTGGTGAAGGATTGAAGAGGGTAGTGTAGAGACTGGCTAAGAGGATATTGATAGAATAGGAGAGTGGTCAAAATGATGGAAAGAGTCAGGATATACAGACCTAGCCTTCAGTTTCATTATCTGAAAAATGGAAATAGTCGTGTTTGGTATAGAGTTCCTGTAAGTAAATATTACCTACTGTTGTTATTTGTATTACCCAATAGAATACGCTAGTTGGTTAGTTAATTGAAAAGTTGATTAAAGGGAAATATTAAATAATATGTACTCAGATCCTATATTTTATTTTAACTTAAAGAATAGAAACACTCACTGCCGGTCTTTTGGTACAGCTTGGGACCATTTGTTGAGGGTGAATTTGTGAACTGGAATTCTGACCTGATTTTGTCTGGTTTACTTTTGTGTGAACCATACCTATAGTTGCATCTTCCATGATTTCCAGTTTTGTTTCCCTTATATGAAGCAAGAATTTTAAAGACATCTGTAAATGGCTTTATGAATTAGGGATGAGAATGAGAGCACAAAACTTTCTAGTTTATTTCCCCCCCCCCCCCAAATTTTGCCCATGACGGGATTTTAAAACAATTCATATAGAAGATTTTCTTGGAGATTTGCCCAAACTTTCTACCTTGTCTTTATGAAGCCAAACTTTTTAAAATTCGAAATTAACCAGTTTATGTAGTGTTTAATGGAAATATATCATTTCAGTAATAAGTGCGTACTGGTATCGGCAAGTTTGGAGAAAAATACAACTGACTTCTGGCACCGATGTCGTTTAAATGGAGGGAGGGAAAGTGTAGGGTGATGCTCGAGGCAAACCTTGTGTTGGCTGTAAGCATGCAGTGTTTCATGGCCACAAGTCTTTTTATAGAAGAAGTGAAAAATATCAGTTACTCTGATAACCAGGTAACTAGTGAATAGTTAAGAGTGCTTTTACTGGGTATTGGATATAGAATTAACAAGACAGGCCCTGGTGTGTGGTGAGGGAAAGGAGGGTCCCAAGAATGTCTCCAACGTTTCTGGTGTAAGCAAGGAGGAACTGATAGACGGGTGGGAAGATGGGCGACAGGGCACAAATGTGGTTTTCCATTTAAGATGCCTGGAAGACATTCAAGTGTCAGTATTACAAAGGCCATTGACAAGTCATCCCCAAAGTTGAGAAGGGGACCTTGGCTGGCTTTGCTTGAGGAGCTATAAGGGGAAATGCCGTGGGGTTCTAAACAAAGATAGAGAGGCCCATCTGCTAGCCTGGATTATGCCAAATATGGAGTGATGGTTTCTGGAGGGCAAGAGGTGAGAGGATCTGAATCCTACTAGAAGCAGAGGGGTGTAGCTATAGAGGCAGCGCTCATTGTCGGGAACCAGGGTCAGGGTAGAGCTCCAAGTGCAAAAATGAGTAAGATGCGTAATAAGAACATGACGAGTCTACAGCCTTAGGAGTAGGAAATAGTGAAGTATGGCAGGAAACATATTAAGGTAAATGCTTTAACAGTAAGACTGAAAAATGCCAAGGTGTTAGAACATTGTTTTTGTGTAGTACCGACTGAACAGTATGTGGGCCAGTCTGGGAGCTCCTGATACACAGTCACCCAGGCATAATCATTAATTTGATTTTCTGGAAGTGTCAGTGGGTTTTTCATAATATAGCCTAAATACGAGGATACCCTTGAAATCAGTTGTGTGCGTTTATGAGCACATTAGCCCATGTTAGGGGTGAAGGAAAGAAAGCAATTTTGAATTCCCCCCGAAAGGACTGAGCTCTTGAACTTGGCCTTATTCACATTGTTCTGTTACAAAATAAACAAAGTCTGATCCTACCAGCGTGTCATCTGCATGCACAGCAGCACAGATGTTTGTTATCACCAGATCCCTCAATTCATGTTGATGTGAGAATCATTCAATTGTGTTGGACTTCATGCTGAAAACACAACATGTTCAAAAACTGGTGAAAATTATCATTAGATCTGAAAGTACTCTGTCAGTCACAATGAATACTGTGTTGTTTTACCCAGCTGAGTTCAGAGGCAAATTGTGGTCGGGAAGGAAGTGTTTATTTTTAGTCAATGAGTATAGCTAATCTGCCTCTCAGTGTAGGGATGCTGGGCTATGATATGAGATAATTTGGCTCAATGACCACGTGATGGCTTGTTAAGTAATTCCAAACACCCTGGCATGAAGATTCTCATTGATTTCCCATTTTCTGAAAGATAAGATTGCTGAATCTGGGTATCTTTTCTTTTTAAAGAGGCAGTTTCTTAAAGGATAGTTTCTTTCTTCTGATGGGAATATTTATATACTGAATATTAAAACTGAAAATAGCAACTATTGATTTTGGAGAGGGAGGCTTGATCCCTTTCTGACATAGTGAAAATCATTTCCTAAATGTTTTAATATTTAATGTACAAATATTTGGTGCTTATTAAATTTTTTTCCTTAAGCATCTATTTTAAAAACACCCCAGAAGGAATATACCTATATGTGAGAAATCTGTCAATTTCTCAAGTGTATAATTTTTTCCATTTTATATTTAAAAGGAACCAAACATTCATTATGATTTACCATATTCCCCTACCAGCTGTTCTTCTTTTCAGTTCCCTTTCACAGACTTTGGTTCTACCACTGAATCTCTTGTATAAGTCAAAAACCTGGACTTCATCCTTGACTCGTATTTTTCTCTTTTTGTTTGTTTGTTTTTAATTTTAGCTAATTAAAAAAAAAATTTAATTTCTTTGGCTGTACCTGGTCTAAGTTGCAACCCATGGTATCTAGTTCCCCAATCAGGGATCGAGGTTGGGCTCCCTGTATTGGGAGGGAAGAGTCTTAGCCACTGGACCACCAGGGAAGTCCCTCTTTCTCTTGGTTGAGCTAATTCTAGAATCTGGTCAGGATTCCCCATCTCCAGAGCCACCACTTACTTCAGCCGGCTATCGCCCTGGATGATCGTGGTGGCTTTCTGCATTCTCCCTGCCACTACTTTCAGTGCGTCCTTCCCACGTTAGTCAGCAGGATGTACTGTCACGCAGCCTCTGTGCTTAAAGCATCGGTGGTCTTGCCCTTAGGGTAAGAACAAAACTGCTTAGAATGTTGCAAAAGTGTCCAAGGCTTGACCCCTCCCCCCCACTTTGTTCAGCGTCAGACTCACTTCTTAACTTCCTCACTTTCTGAAGCTTAATGCGTGGTCTCAAATCTTGCATGGCTACATCCCCCACCCCCACCCCCCGCCTTCATGCATGATCTGCCTTTGGTTTCAGATGCTGCCTTCCTGCTTGCTTATCCTCAATTTAGGTGGCGCTACATGGAGGAAATCTTCCCTGCGAGCCACAGACGAGGAGAGGTGTTCTTGCTAACATCCCAGTGCAGGCATTCCATCTTTTCCTGGCGCTTTTTAGTTCTTCATTGCTGTTGCTTATTTCCTTCTCTATACCTCCCAATAGACTATAAATGAAAGTGTTAGTTGCCCGGTTGTGTCTGACGCTTTGTGACCCCATGGACTGTAGCCCTGCAGGCTCCTCTGTCTGTGGAATTCTCCAGGCAAGAATACTGGAGTGGGTTGCTATTTCCTACTCCAGGGGATCTTCCCGACCCAGGAATTGAACCTGCATCTCCTGCATTGCAGGCAGACTCTTGACTGCTTGAACCACTAGGGAAGTCCTAGTAGCCTGTAAGGGATGGCATGGAATGGGACCATATCTGTCGTTCTGTGTATCTATTGTTACCTGTTTTAGGTTTCAGTTGCACTGTGTTTACAGGTATCAAAATCTGTTCCTGTTACCATTTTTTTTTAAAAACCCTCAAAGCTTAGTGGTAGAAAACAGTCATCATTTGTATGCTCATTGAATACATAGATCAGAAATTTGGAAAGGACATAATGCAAATGTGGATATGTTTTTCTCTGCTCCACTGTGTTGGATGTCTTAAGTAGAAAGATGAGACATGCAGGGGCTATTTTAATGGCTAGAAAATGGAATCCTTTGAAGGCTTCCTATTTCTTTACTTTTAATCAAGTCCAATTGATTTTTTTCTTTTCCTATTGCCACTGTATTGTAGTAGTACCTTTGGTGTTGAGAGGTCATTGTCTAGCTCAAGATCATGGAAATTTAGCTCATCAGTAGTGAATGTGGTAGTTCCCACACATGCTGTGCTTACTGGCTCAGTCGTGTCTGACTCTGCACCCCCATGGACTCCAGCTCCTCTCCGGGCTCCTCTGTCCATGGGATCCTCCAGGCAAGAATACTGCAGTGGGTTGCCATTTCCTTCTCCAGAGGATCTCCCTAACCCAGGGATCAAAGTTGGGTCTTCTGCATTGGAGGTGAATTCTTTACCATCTGAGCCCCTTGGGACTCAATTTGCCTTACACATAGGATAACAAATACACGGTCCTAT
Source organism: Capra hircus (assembly GCF_001704415.2). NCBI lineage: Eukaryota > Metazoa > Chordata > Mammalia > Artiodactyla > Bovidae > Capra > Capra hircus. The sequence goes on from NC_030812.1 coordinate 6,805,243, forward strand.
CTCCTGACCATCCCTCAAAAGAAGCGAAAGACAAAACAATGAAAACAGACAACCAAAATAAAGAAAACCACGACCAAGTAACAGACAAAACGGTCGTAGGGCAGCCCGGTAATGTGAAGTAGTGTCATATGCCAGCTAAGCCGCGAGGGAAGCCCAGCAAAACTTAATTTAACTCGTAAGGAAGCAGCAACAAAACAGAAACAAGTTACTCATAAGGCAGAGTGGCGCGTTGCGGTTAAACGTCCCGGGTCTGTCGGTGCACACCTGCGTTGACATGCGCAGCCAACACTCCCGGGTGGGAAAAGCTTCTTTAGTCTAAAACCTCTTCAAAACAGAACGCAACTTTTCCGAGTTGCCACATACTGAACTTTTATCCATAATATTTTGGCAGGAAATAAAAGAGTCTTAAAACTCCCCACTTTTTTTATCTTTAAATTAAAAATATGTGCCAAAATTGTTTTCCTGTTTTTGGTATCTTCCATTCTCTGATAGCTCAGTTGGTAAAGAATCTGCCTGCAATGCAGGAGACCCCGGTTCAATTCCTGGGCTGAAAAGATTCGCTGGAGAAGGGATAGGCTACCCACTCCAGTATTCTTGGGTTTCCCTTGTGGCTCAGCTGGTAAAGAATCCACCTGCATTGTGGAGACCTGGATTCGATCCCTGGGTTGGGAGGATCCCTTGGATCTTCAGGGAATCTTCTTCCTGGAGAAGGGAAGGGCTACCCGCTCCAGTATTCTGGCCTGGGAAATTCCATGGATTGTATAGTCCATGGGGTCATAAAGAGTCAGACACAACTGAGCGACATTCACTTTCATTAATAAACATTGCCTTGAAAAGTACTCGGAAAGCAGCATGGCTAACTTAAGTCAGCACCATCTAAGGAATATATACATGCACAAAGCTGTGTGCAAGTTAATGGGTTGGTGTTTCCCAGACAAGGAGACAAGCTATGACATTAAGGATTCCAGAAACCACCTGCTCAAACAAGCTCATTAAATCAAGCAATTGCGTAATTTGTGTTGACCCAGCTATTAAACAGACTCTCTAAGAAAGCTTACCAGTTTTTATTCATGGAGAAGTCATATTAGAAAACAAGATTGCAATCTCTAGTGATATCTTTGGAATTAACTGTATAAAGTAAAGGTTCTTTCTTTCAATCAATGAATTATGATTGGCTTAAACCAATAAATGAGTTTATTTGAAGTTTATGTTGTAGTGTCCATTACTGAAAGGAATAATACAAACCAAGCTTCAGATAGGCCAGCACTGGGTATATTAATATGGCTTTTGGGAGTAGAGACACTAATCATCTTGTTCTGGCAGCTCCCTGGGATTTGTGAGCTCATGCTTGCTCTGTCCTTGCGTTACCTTTCTTGAATTTTTATTTTAGGTTGTTCCCACAGCTTAACCTTATATGGACGGAAAAAGAAAAAGACCCATGATGAGACCTTTAGGCGCTCCTTGGGAGGGTCTGTAGTGGGAACGTGTAGCACCTTGACTTACTGCTCCAGCAAGACACCCTGCAGAGAAGGAAAAGTTGTTTCCTGAAATGAAGCTAGATATTGTTAGCAAAGCAGGGGTCTATCAGGCAGCTCGAAGGCAAGAGCTGTCCTCTACACTGGCTGTTTCAGGAAATTTAAGGGCAGTTTGGCTTTGCATAATGAGTCCTGCTTCTGCTCACAGTTCTTCTTTTAAAGAGTGAATGACTATAGCTTAAAACTAAATAAATATGTGTTCTGGAACTTTCTTCACAATGTTGTCCCGAAGACTCACTGTGATACTATACTATGCTTAGCACAATACACCTAGAAAATAGAGTTTAGATATTAAAACAAGTACTGTCTTTGGAATGAAAAAAAATTGGGTTGCTACCAGTTTAAACAGAATTTGAGGCTAGAACCACAAGAAAATCATATAAACATGAACTGCAACCTTAAATCTAATGGGAGAGCAATTAGAAAATTTTGTAACTGTCTAAAAGATAAATATTTGGCTTTAAGAAGCTACAGAGCATTCAACAAGCTTGCCAAGATAATTCAATAGGGAAAGAAGAGTCTTTTCAACAAATAGTGCTGGACTAGTTGGATGTGAACGTGTTAGTCGCTCAGTTAAGTCCGCCTCTTTGCAACCTTATGGACTGTAGCCCGCCAGGCTCCTCTGTCCGTGCAATTGGACAGAGGCAAGAATACTGGAGTGGGTAGCCATTCCCTTCTCTGAGGGATCTTCCTGACCCAGATAACCACATGTGAAAGAATGAATTTGGTAAACTTCATACCATATAAAAAGTTAACTCAGAATGAATTACGGAGATAAATGTAAGAGCTACAACTATAAAATTTTTTTAAAGAAAATGTAGGAGTAAACTTTAATGATCTTGGATTAGGAAACGGTATGACATCAAAAGTATAAGCAATGAAAGGAAAAATAGATTAGACTTTATTAATATTAAAAACCGTTCTTAAAGGGATACCATCAAGAAAGGGAATCAATAACCCATAGAATAGGAGAAAATACTTGAAACTCATTTGTCTGATAAGAAACTACTGTCCATACTATGTAAAGAACTCTTACAATTCAATGGTTAAGACAATTCAACTAAAAATAGGTGAAATATATATGAGTATGTTTTTCTAAAGAAGATATCGCAAATGTTAAGTCCCTGAAAACATTATTAGTCATCAGAGAAATGCAAGTTAACACAACATTGAGATACCATTTCATACCCAGTAGAATGGCTAATATCAGAAAGACAATAACAGATGTTGTTTGGATATGGGGACAGTAGGATCTCAAACGTTGCTGTAATTGTAGAATGGTGCAGTCACTTTAGCAAGCAGGTTGGCAGTTCCTTCACATGTTAAGGACCTAGTTAAGCAATTCTTCTCCTAAAGAATTCCCCACCCAAGAGAAACGAAAACCTATGTCCCATGAAGACTTGTATACATAAGTTTGTAGCAGCATTATTTACAGTAGCCAAAAAATCAGAACAACCCTAATATTGATCAATATTATAATATGTAATAATTTCTGCTTAGAAGGCAGTGTGGCAATGGAAAGGAATGAAGTAGTGATATATACTACAGTACAGATAAACCTTGAAAACATGCTCAAAAGAGATAATAAACTGTATAAAGCACAGTCATTAATTTCAATATTAAGAATACATTTATTCACTTAATTTGGTGATTTAATGCTATGCTTTTTAAAGCTCCAGTAACTGGTAGCTTGTTTTCTGTTTACAGTAGTGCAACGAAAATCGTAAAGACCATTTCTTGTGTTGTATTGTTTATTTGTTAATAATAGAAATTATTTCTAGGAAATTAAATGATATTAAAGGTTAAAATCTGTTTTTAATCTGTATGTTTAAAATAGTTCAAAGATAATGGTATGTTTGGAATAAAATTGTAACATTCTGTTGTGTTTTACTTAAGAGTAATTAATGTCATCATGCTTTGTAATTTAATTCAGCTAAAAGAAAATCTATTTTCTTCATGTAGGTGTTTGCTTTTTATTATCTTATTTCCATTTTTATTTTTTGGAAAAAATACACACATTATTCTCAACACAGAAAAAAGATGAAGAACGAGATATGAGTAAATTATTTTGACACATGTATTCATTAAATAAAATACAATTGTCTAGGAAGGGAGTTTAAAGTAAGCAATGTAAATGAATTAGTGACAAAGTAGGAAGAACGAGTTAGGATGAATGTAGAACAGGTTTGAGGGCACTCTGGTATGTTTTCATATACTTAGTTGCTTTCTATCAGTATTTCTGCTAGTGGGATTTGGTCGTTTTGAATTTTATGTATCTACTATTCAGTAAGTTTTTAGTAAAGGTAAAGAGTATACTCTTTAATATTATAATCGTGCAAGCAACTTTTTGTTTGTATGGTGGTGCTAGTGGTAAAGAATCTGCCTGCCAACACTGAAGATGAGGGTTTGAATTCCTGGGTCAGAAACATCCCCTGGAAGAGGAAATGGCAACCCACTCCAGTGTTCTTGCCTGGAAAATCCCATGGACAGACTAGCCTGGCGGGCTGCAGACCACGGGACTGCAAAGAGTCGGACACGACCTAGTAACTGAACACACGTACACTTACTCACACACACACACAGTTATTAAGTATAATGGCTAACGTTGTATATAAGCAGTCAGTTTCATTGCTTAATATAATCACATGTCTGATTCTGTTGGCAAAAAAAAAAAAAAGATTTGCAAACAATCTAAGATGACTAAAATCTATTTTATCTTAGTAATTTCATTGGCCAAAAATATAAATGTACTCAAAGATACAAAATTTACCTTTTTTTCCGTGGCTATACCAATGATATGTCCTATACTAATATTAGAAAATGGCTATGTTTTCGTCTTTATAATGAGGCATAAGATCCTTTAGAGGTTATCTGGTAAGAATGGTAAAAGGAAGACCTTGGTGTTAGTACACTATTCATGCTGTGTGATATTTTGTTATATATGTTGAGTGTTCACAACTCCATAACTTATAGCAAATGTTATGAAATGCATACATAACAGATTCTCACTTCTAGATTTGGCACTTACCACATTTTTTTTACATAGACAAAAGCTTTATCAAGTATACTTTTAATTTTGTTTTTAACATCACGGTTTTAGCACTGGTTTATGATAATACATGAAAGGTGGGTTTAGCCAATAATAGAGTCTCCATGCTTGATATTCTGTTCAAGGAGCGTTTGATATATCCGAACATTTTGAAAAGGATGCAGATGTTACTGTAAGTAGTTTTAAATTCATGTGTTGTATAATTTCTTGGATTCTGGTCATGGCTATAAAATATCACAAAATGTTTTTATAGTGGGTAGTTAGGCTCAAGAGTATATTTGATATTTTCAACATCAGTGTATATACATTATGAGTGAGACGAAGGAGAAGCAGATACACAGAAGGAGGTGAAGGAGAATAAAAAGGATGAGGGGGAAGTAGAGAAAGGAGGAGAGAGATTAGTGTTGATAAGAAGTATGTTTCAGAGTTTAATATGTATTTATTGAACATAACACTATAAGTTTTGATATCTTTTTAAAAATTTAACTTTATCTTTCAATTTGCATTCTTTTTTCTTTCATTATAGTTAGTTTATAGTGTTACATGTTTCAGGTATACAGCATAGTGATACACTATTTTTAAAGGTTATACTCCATTTATAGTTATTAGAAATATTGACTATATTCCCTGTGTGCAGTATCTCCTTGTAGCTTGTTGATTTTTTACATCATTATTGGTTTATTTTTTATATGGCACTAAAAATGTTCTAACAATTTCATTTTTTACCATGTGGCTCTCTAGTTTTCCCAGCACCACTTATGAAAAAGACTCTTTTCTCTGTTATGCCTTCTTGCATCTTTTTTAATAGACTAATTTATGTGTGGGTTTATTTCTGGGCTCTGTTTGGTTCCGTTTATCTATATGTGTTTCTGTGCCAGCCGCTTAGTGTTTTGATTACTGTCGCTCTGTAGTATAGTCTAAAGTCAGGGAAAATGCTATTTCAGGCTCTATTGTTTTTAAAGATTGTTTTAGCTATCTAGAGTCTTTGTGTTTCCTTACATATTAAAAAATAATTTTGTTCTAGTTCTTTGAAAAATGCCACTGGTATTTTTGATAGGGATTGTTTTATCATTTTTCTGATTCATTTTTGCATTTGGAGCTCCATGGTGGTCCTGGTACTATGGGTACTTTTGGTGCAAACTACACTGATTTGCCTCCTTTTTCAAGCAAGATTTTCACCCTCTCACCCCTTGGCCTCCGGCTACCATGACTCCATACTTTACATAATCCAACCTAGCAGATGGGCTACTCCATCTTGATTAAGGCTATTACCACACTTATAGCTCCTCTAGTGTGGGAAACAAATGTCTAAATAAATAATAATGATTGCAGTCAGTGCTTGGAGAGCTTAGATAGAGAGGTGGAATTGGAGCCCAGTGGATGGAGTGACTGCCAACCAGAGGCAGGCAGAGGATGACCTGGGTCAGGATGAGCCGTTACTTCCATGGCAAAGGAGGATAAATGCCTTTAGGGATGAGAAGGAGCACAATTAAAACTCTGGAGTTGTGAAGAAGAACATGCCTTGAGGATGAGGAGAAGTGAAGCAGGTCTGGAGTTTGCGTTGCAGAAGTGAGAACATTTGGAGCCAGGTTTTAATGCTCTCAATGGTAGATAAGGAAACTGAGAGGTTAAGTAACTTAACCAGAGTCACCTAGTCGGTGACCTGCGTAGCTGCGTTTGGAGCCACACAGGCTCAGATTCCAAAGCTTCTGCTCTTAATGTAGTACTTCACTGCTTCTGTTAACAGTTTTTAAAGAGAGGAGATAGAGATTGATGCGAGATCTGTTTAAGGATGATTTTGTAGAAATAATGTGGAGGAAGCCTCTGGAGGAAAAGGTAGGCTACAGCAGTAGTGCAGGTGGAAAAATCCTGAGTCCAAATAAAAACGTTGGTGGGAAATTGTTGAGTCTGTTACTGAAGAAGCTTTCTCTCTGCCTGTGACTCCTCTCTTTACTCCTAGAACCCACCCTGCCTCCCCTTGGAACCAGAATGGCTGTCATAAAAAAGAACACAAATAACAAAAGGTAACAAGGATATGGAGAAAAGGGAACCTTTGTACACTATTGATGGGAATGTAAATTGGTGCAGCCACTGTGAAAAACAGTAAGGAAGTTTCTCAAAAAGCTAAAAACAGAACTATCATATGACCCAGCAATTCCATTCCTGAGTATATATCCAAAGATAATGAAAACACTGATTTCAAAAGATATATGCACCCCAGTGTTCATAACAGCATTGTTTATAGTAGCCATGAGATGGAAGCAAGATAAGCACACACGCACAGACACACACACACATGTACATTAACACAAGGGCATAGTGAAAGTGAAGTCGCTCAGTCACGTCCAACTCTTTGCGACCCCATGGACTGTAGCCTACCAGGCTCCTCTGTCTATGGGATTTTCCAGGCAAAAATACTGGAGTCGGTTGCCATTTCCTTCTCCAGGGGATCTTCCCAACCCAGGGATCGAACCAGGGTCTCCAGCATTGCAGGCAGACACTTAACCATCTGAGCCACCTCAATAGCATGCCACTCAGCCATAAGAAAGAAGGAAATCCTGCCATTTGCAATAGCATGGATGATAACTATGATAAGTGAATAATTCAGACGGAGAAAGACAAAGCTATACGATACTGCTTATATATAGAAACTAAAAAAAAAACCACACTCACACTAGTGAATGTAACAAAAAAGACTCACAGAGATCAAGCTAGTAGTTAGCAGGAGAAACAGGAGCAGGGGAGAGGCATAAGGGGTGGGGATTAAGCGGCACAGACTGATAAATGTATAGAGTAACTTACAAGGATTTAGTGTACAACACGGGGAATATAGCCCGTACTGCGTGTGCGTCCTCAGTCATGTCTGACTCTTGGTGACCCCATGGACTGTAGTCCACCAGCTTCCTCTGTCCATTGGATTGTCTAGGCAAAAATACTGGAGTAGCTTGCCGTTTCCTTCTCCAGGGGATCTTCCTGACCCAGGGATCAAACCTGTGTGTCTGAGTCTCTTACGTTGGCAGGCAGGTTCTTCACCAGCTAAGCCACCAGGTAAGCCACGTTGCCAACATCTTACAATAATTGTAAATGGAGCATACCTTTAAGAATTGTGAATTACTTTAGTATAAATTGCAACATATAATATTGGACATCAACTTTAGTTCAATTAAATTTTTTTTAAAAAAAGAGAAGAAGCTTCTTGTAAGCCAAAAGCTCACCTGCCATTGTAGTGTGCCTGTATAAACACTACAAAGGAGGAGACCTCTGGATCAGAGATTAGACCATTTGTTCACACAGCATCTTGGAAGCAGTGATTCCCCTGTGTTCCAGTTCCTCGTGGGGCCATGCATTGTGGACTAGACCCATCTGTGCATGCAGAGACTGCGCCGAGGGAGAGGAACCCCTAGATTATGAAACTCAGAGTATCTATAAGGCAGAAAGCATGTTTTCCCCTCTCTCCCCATGGAGAGATAAGTTCTGTCTGGGGAGGGGAGGGAAAGGTCTAGAGATTTTTATTACCCTAAACATGTAAGCAAATATCTCTGAGGCAGATAAGCCCTTAAATCTCTCTGGAAAAATTCTCTATCTCTAACTTCCATTCAATCATCTTTTAACCCAGGTTGCTGGTAATTTTTACCCAGAAAGTCCTGAGTATGCAGAAATGTGAACCTATTCGTGAAACATAGTCTCCCAGCAGTGGTATGAACAACCTACTGAAATTAGACAGAATTGCTACAGCTTTTATAAGATACTGGAATCAGTCCATCTCTAGCTTTGAATATCTACTACACCAATTGAAGTGGACAGTTTTTGAGACCAAATTATCGTTTAAAAGGTGTTCCTTAAAGAAATTTCTGGGTTATTCAAGTGATAGTCTTGGTTTGTATATCTTTACGTTGAGTGCCAATAAATTATGTTTGAAGGGAATCTTATTTATTCTGTGCTCTGCAAGTTTCTCAAGAAATATGGATAAATGTTTAACAGAAGGACCAAGGAATCTTGTTTTTATTCAGAAGCCTGGGAATTTCAGGATTATAGAAATGTATCTTGTGAATATATTCTATGTAATAAAAAATTACATGGGGTGTGAAATTAAAAAAAAATAGTTTATTTTAGTTGATAATGTAAATCTTAGTTTAGACTTTAGTTGAATACTTTTAGGTCTTGCATTTTATTTCTCAAATATATATATATGTATGTATATATATATATATTGAAATGTGTGTGTATATATATATTGAAATGATGGTAGCAATAACAAGTCATGTTGAAATAAGAAATTCCACTATTCTGCCACCACCAATTTACTTTTCTATATTACCTTGTGCTTCAGACACACTTAGCAGAATTTTAGTACATATTAGACACTTTCATCTTTCCTATTAGCGTTGTGTTATGTTTATGGAGTTGTGAAAAGCACAGAATAGAAAATCATATGAGTTAGATGTAGTCAGTCTTTCTATTTTAAGTTTGCCAGAGTAGCCCTAGGCTAGCGTTAGTCCTGACAGTGACAAGTTAAACTAGTGACAGGGATAAAGTGATCCCTTGTCATAGCTGTTAGCCAAGGTGAGAGTGCCAATCTCACTTTATCTTGATAGCTTTGTAATAGTGACTTTACAAGGCCCTTTTGGGAGCTTGACTGTTGCTTCATCAGAGTTGTTCAGTCTATCATTTCTTTAAAATATCATTTATTTTTGCATGTATATTCATACATCATAATCATTTTAAGAGAAATGTTCTTGCTACATAAGCCAGAAGCTCCTAGATCTGTGAAAAGCGCTTGCACATCTGAATATGGGTCAAGTGAAGTCTCAAAATTTGTTGTCTGCCTGGAGTATTGCTTTACAGTGGGCTTCGTACACATCTCTGAAGAGTCTGGTTCAGTTGGTCTGATGGGAGGCCTGCTAAACTTGTATTTTTAAACTGTACCCCCAGGTGATTTTGATGCAAGTATCGGACCACATTGAGAAAATTTCAACTTAAGACTTTGTCTACTTCAAACACTTACTTATTAGGTGACTATCAGAAAGGCTGCAGTTAACAAAACACAGCTGTACACTGTGTTAATAAGAAATACTATTGGCTCCTTCCAGAGGACATTGAGAGGCAAAGGGTTTCAGGTCTGGCTCAGTTAGGACGCAGCTCTGTCTCTCCCTGGTTACTGCGCTCTTTCCTTCCCCTGAGCAACATGTCGCTGCGCTCACTTCTCCTGTGGTTGCTGGACGGTCACACTGGCCAGGGGAACGGTATGTTCCTTGCTTCTATTTGGCGGTCATTCCCTGAAACTTCCTAGCTTATTGGCCAGAATTGGATCACAGTTCCATCCCTAATACAATTTTTGACAGAGGAAACAGAATCCCTGTGCTTGATGTAGACTAATTCTTTCTCATTTTTGGAGCTGAAATCAAGTTTATGATCTACCTTGCCTATTACTGAATGGGCAAAGGTGAAATAAATGTAGAAATTGAAAGCTAGAGTGCCTTGTTTAAGGAAACATTTATCTTGAATGTTGTTTTTCATCGAAATTATGCAAAGTGTTATTGCTTCTCTATAAAGCCTTTCTGTTATTTTTCTTTTCTTAACATGTTTAACAGTCTTCTTCTCTTAGGATAACACTGTAATCTCCAAACTTTTAAGTGTTTTTAATATGTAAAAGTTAAAGTCGCTCAGTCGTGTCTGACTCTTTGCGACCCCCTGGCCTATACAGTCCATGGAATTCTCCAGGCCAGAATACTGGAGTGGTAGTCTTTCCCTTCACCAGGGGATCTTCTCAACCCAGGGATCAAACCCAGGTCTCCCACATTACAGGTGGATTCTTTACCAGCTGAGCCACCAGGGAAGCCCAAGAATACTGGAGTGGGTAGCCTATCCCCTCTCCAGTGGATCTTCCCCATGCAGGAATTGAACCAGGGTCTCCTGCATTGCAGGCTGATTCTTTAATAGCTGATCTCGCAGGGAAAGAAAGCACCAAAGAGCAAGTTTTTATATTATTATTTAATTGAGATTCTACTCGGAAATATAATTAACGAGTCACATTCGTGTCACATCAGCTTGCTATTGTCAGTAAGTCTCATTATTCACTATACCCTGCCATGTAGAGACCACGTCCGTGCTGAGAATATGGTGTTGAATCCAGATGGGTAAGACTCTGTGCCAGTGGACGTGTATGCAGCTGAATACAATATTGTCTCTGTTCAGAGTGCTGTAACTTATCAGGGACTGAGTGGCTTAGACAACAAACAATCCTGTTCTGGTGCCTGCAAGTCTGTAAGCAGGTTGCCAGCATGGTCAGGTTCTTGGTGAAAACCCTCCTGTTGATTGTGTTGGCACACGGCCTTCCCTTGGTGCTTCGAGAGGGGAGGGGAGAGAAATCTTTGAGTCTTAGTTTCTTTTCTAATTGTCAGTTTCTTAAGAAATACTTGTTTTAAATATTTGTTTTCAAATAATATTTGTTTTCAAATAAGTTCAGTCATGTCCGACTCTTTGGGACCCCATGAACTGCAGCACGCCAGGCCTCCTTGTCCATCACCAACTCCCAGAGCTTACTCAAACTCATGTCCATTGATTTGGTGATGCCATCCAGCCATCTCATCCTCTGTCGTCCCCTTCTCCTCCTGCCCTCGATCTTTCCCAGCATCAGGGTCTTTTCCAATGAGTCAGTTCTTCGCATCAGGTGGCCAAAGTATTGGAGTTTCAGCTTCAGCATCAGTCCTTCCAATGAACACCCAGGACTGATCTCCTTTAGAATGGACTGGTTGGATCTCCTTGCAGTCCAAGGGACTCTCAAGAGTCTTCTCCACCACCACAGTTCAAAAGCATCAATTCTTCAGCGCTCAGCTTTCTTCATAGTCCAACTCTCAAATCCATACATGGCCTCTGGAAAAACCATAGCCTTGACAAGACGGACTTTTATTGGCAAAGTAGTGTCTTTGCTTTTTAATATGCTGTCTAGGTTGGTCATAACTTTTCTTCCAAGGAGCAAGCGTCTTTTAGTTTCAGGGCTGCAGTCACCATCTGCAGTGATTTTGGAGCTCAAAAGAATAAAGTCAGACACTGTTTCCACCAGTTCCCCATCTATTTGCCGTGACGGGATGGGACCAGATGCTACTTCATTTACTTATTTGACTGTCAGGTGTTAGCTGAGGCGTGTGGGATCTAGCTCTCTGATCGGGGATTGAACCTGGGGCTCCTGCATTGGGAGCACAGAGTCTTTGCCACTGGACCACCAAGGAAGTCCCTTGAGTCTTATAATTTTTCATAAGGGCATTAATCCCGCCACGGGGGCTCGACTTTCACGACCTCGTGTAAACCTGATTATCTGCCGCATGTCTCGCCTCCGTCCACGCTGGTGATCAGGGCTTCAAAACGTGAATTCGGGGTGTAGGGGACACAAATGTTTAGTCTGTACGGAGTATAGTGTGGTGAGTATGGTGACAGGGAGGCACACCAGGAGCCGTGGAAGCCTGGGTTAGGAGAGGATCTAACCAAGAGTGAGAGGGCTGTGTCAGGCACCTGGAGGAAGTAATATTTAAGTTTGATCTTTAACAGTAATACGGTAGAAAGGGGTAGCAGAGTTTCCAGAAAAAGAAGGGCGAGGAAGGACAGTTTGGTTGCGTGTACCCTACGTTCAGCATGTCATTGTGTTTGGAGCAGGGCTGGCTGGTGGGGTGCAGTGCAGAATACCCAGGGATGTGGGTGGAGAGACTCCCGGCGCCAGATTCTTAAGGGCCTTTGTAAGTTATACTCCAGAGTTGTGACTTCATCTTGGAGGCAAATAGGGAGCCAGTGAATGCCATTTGAAGAAGGAATTGCCATTCTTGAATCCATACCTGCAAGGGGTGACTTTCTCCTCCGTGAATAGTGGATTTCAGAAGGTAAGCTAAACAATTTGAAAGGTGTTGGTTGATCGAAGTAAGGGAGGCTGGAAGTCCGATTGAATTAGCAGAGGTGCTTCACAGGTTGAATCAGCGGGGCTTTGTGTTTAAGGGACCTCAGTGGGTTAGGATTTAGATCCCTTGGAGAAGGGAATGGCTGCCCACTCCTGTACTCTTACCTAGAGTGTTCCATGGACAGAGAAGCCTGGTGGGCTACAGTCTTGGGGTCACAAAGAGTCAGACGGGACTGAGTAACTAACACTATGACTTTTTCAGTGGGTTAGGAAGAGGGGACTTTGGGGATTGATGCAGAGTGTCTAACCTAGAAAACTGTGATTTTTAATGCCAGCCACTGTGATGGCCATAAATTGAATGATGCCTCTCCATCTTTTTCAACGCCCGTACTATCTCCAGGACATAAACATGGTGAATACATTTGTCCCTGACAAAGTGAGATATATATATGATGTTATCAGCTCTTTTGTTCTTAAGTTTTACATTTTAAGTTTTATATCAATACCACTAATATCCGTAAACATAAAGAATATATTTAGACATATCTTTTCAATTCTTACTTGAAGTCTTCCTGATTTTGGTCATTTAAAAATGACTAATTTTTATTTGGCATTTAAACTTATAATACGGCACAGGTATGTCAGTTTTGAATTATGAAATAGCAAAAAAAGAAATATTTGTTGTGAAGAGTTTTTGCACACTAATTGTTTTTTCATTACTGCAACACATAAAGCTTTCTGAAATAAACTATACTCAGATCTCTATGAATAAATCCAAACCAATCAGAATTGTTTCACCAAAGTGTTTCTTACTGCTCATGGTGAGCTTGAAGTTCCTTGCCAGCTGTAAAAGTATGTTACTGTAGCATCAAAAAAACTACATGAAGAAAATGAAATGTATGATAATTTCTTACGTTTTTCTTAGCTGAGCATAAATGTTGACGAACGGACAGTCTTACATATACAAGCTCTTACATGCAAAACATGTCTGATTTAATGCTCAAACACTCAGAATCATTCATGCTGTTTTACATTTTGCAATTGATTTTTTTTTTCTTAAAGGATCTCCTTTTTGTTGTTGTTCATTACGAAGTACCTGGGATTCCACTGTAGGATCTTTAAAGATTTTTGACAAATAAATAAGAGGAAAGAAACTGAATTCTGCCTTTCTACATGGCCTATTTATATATTCATTTTTAGACAGAATTACATTATGTATATAGGTTGACTTTAAAATTTTGAGCTCCAGGGTCATACTTGGTATTCTTTTTATTTATTTATCTTTCATACTGTGTTATTTCAGAGCAAATAACTGTGGCCTGATTTCTTTCTTTTTTCTTGCATGTGTCCTTCTTAAAATGTTTTTTTAAATCCAATTCAGTCCTATTATTCTGTCTTTTATTCATTTTAAACTGTACGTGTTGAGTGTTCTCAGCCGATCATCAGGTTATTATTTAGCTTTAATGTTTTAATATGTTGGGTTATTATATTTGTTCTATTTGTCTCTTAGTCTCTTCCTCCAAAAAATACCTGCTATCCGTGAGCTGAAAATCAGTTATCTAATATCGTTATTAACTCTCTTTGTCCGAGTCAACTTTTGTATTCTTCCTTTCCGTTTTTGGAAAGTCTGTCAAATATGATAATTCATGATTTGATTTTTACATTATTATGTAATGTTCTTTTGAATCCTACCATGGCTTTAGGAATGATCTATGATTCTTTATGCAACCCCCTTAGTATATTTTATTCTTAGCATTTGTGCTAAATAGTATGAAATAGTCTATGTTGCAAGAATAAATGCGAATCTATTTCTTCTCATGCTGCATAACTTATGGTGATGGTGTGCACTATTCCACATAGGCACTCAGTGATCAAAGCTGATGGAGCCTGACTCTTACCAGCACCACTTGGGACAGGCCACATTATCAGTTACCACAATGTGATTTGATTTTTCTGGCTTACTGGCCAGGAGCAGTCATTAAGCCCCTCTCTTTGCCCACCAAACTTCATGTGCCTAGAGGAAAAAGAGACCCATGTATGAGTGAGGGCTAGAAATCGGTGGTTACCGTTTTAAGATTTATCTTTTTTTTTTTTTCTTGCAATTATGGGTCTTTGTTGCTACACTCAGGCTTTCTCTGGCTGCAGAGAGCAGGGGCTATTCCTTGTTGTGGGACCCAGGTGTGTCGTTGTGGTGGCTTGTCTTGCTGTAGAGCATGGAGGCTAGGCACACGAGCTTCGTAGTTGCAGCCAGTGGGCCCAGTAGTCGTGGTTCCGGTGCTTTAGAGCGCAGACTTGGCGCTTGTGGCACACAGGCTTACCTGCTTCGTGGCATGTGGGATCTTCGGGGACCAGGGATCTTACTGATATCCCCTTCATTACAAGGCAGATTCCTGACCAATGGAACACCAGGGAAGCCTGGTTATTTTTAAAAGTTGTTTTGCGTGTATAGAGCAGATGCTGTCTAATCTGTTGCTATCTACCTGTTGTGTTTTTGATGCAAAACTTTCTCAGATGTATGACTGTTCTCTTGCTTTGGTTTGGCAGAATCTAGACTGCAAAGCATCTGAATATCATGTTTTGCTTGTAGTTAGTGTATTTTAGTATACCAATTTATACTGTATGAAATACTTACAGATATCTTAAAATGCTTTCTCAGGTTGAATACTAGCCAGTTGCTCCTGTCTCCCACTTATTGGATATTTCTTTTCATTGCTGATTTGAATTGACTCTTTGTGTACTAAATGCTTATGTCTTTTAACCAGCTGGTAGGGAAAAGCATTACATTTTTTTCTTAAAATTTTTAAAAAATCATCTGTATATATTTAATCTTCAAGTGAATTTTAGACTCATTTTATCCCTCTTAAGATTTCTGGAAAAAAAGTAAAAGGGTTTCATCCCATCAATATTATGCATGATTAGTAGAAAGCCTTAGAATTATTTTTTTTGGAGTCGGCTTCCTGGATTCTAATCTCCACTGAGCCACGTTATAGCCATGTGACCTTGGGAAGATCTAGGCTCTCTGTCTCAGTTTCCTCATCTGTAAAATGGGGATAATGATAACATCTATCTTACAGGGTTTCTATGAAGATGAGTTGAGTTAGTATTTGTAAGGATCGTATCACAGTGTCTCGTATGTATAAGGTTTTGTATATGTAGGAGTTTTAAAATTTAACTGAAGTAGATTAAAAGTGTAACACTGGAATACAGTAGCCATGTGCGAGCTTCTTAAGGATATTGTGTTAGAGAAATACAGTTATTTGCCAGTAGGAGAGAGACACCATGTGTGAGTGGAGGCAGACAGTATCATTCTTTGGGTGTTGGTTTTTAGGGTGGATGAACTGTAGATGTACCTGAGAACATCTGAGCTTAAAACATTTGATAGTCCTAAGGAAAGAGTAAAATTCCTGTCAGTGGACCCATACATATTGGGGAAAGGCTAACTGAACCCTGCCCTCAAAGCATTGTTTTCATAGTAAAGCTTGCCTTTAGAAGTCTGCATCTTTAGCCAAAACAAACTTGTTGGTTGTGAAGTCTTTGAATCAAAGATAGCAATTAAAAACAAATAATGTGTACAGACAATCATACATTCTCTGAATCTTCTATGTCTGTTAGTAAGGGTAAGTTGGAAATTTTATGCGCTTATAATGCTTTTTAAAAGTAGGCTTTGTTACATTGAGTATTATATTTGAAGAATTATGAAATCTACAAAGAAGTAATATGATCTAATGTACATGAATATTAAAATATGGAGCTGTATGAACTGAAATATGAGTATACTGTTTGTATGACCACCTGAAGCCACGTGAATCAGCTCACTTTAAAATGTTAAGAATCCCTTGCCTTCCCCTGAAAGAGGAAGATGTATACGAGATGAACTATTATTGCCAACTAGCGCAGAGCAACATACCTTCTTTATTACAGAATCCGAGAGCACTCCTCTGAGATTCTTACTTGAGGTAGAAAGGAATGAATTTTTATTGATTCATTATTTCATTTAAGACATCATCCTGCCCTCTTGCTCTCTTGTAGTATGTGTGTTCAATAAATAATACATTCTCTTTTCTCCACGCTGCCATCTAAGAATCTGTTTGGCTCAAAATAAGCCAGGTGTTTCCACAACCTACTGTTCCGGCTTCTCAGCGGTTTTGCCTGACAGCTGTCAGGACTGGCCTTCTTAATTGCTTTATGTGAGCGATGTTAATTTGGGTTGTAATATCAAAGGTGGTTGGGGGTCACTGGCGAATGCCCCTTGCCCAACATGTTTAAGGATGTGTACATTTCATACTGTCTCTGGTTGATTGCAATGATGGCCGTTGACCCCTGACTGCTGTATGTGCCTGGAGACTGATCGATTGAATCCACCTCGGAATGATCAGGACCCGGGCTTATGAGGCCAGCAACAACCAGAAGCAGAATTGCAAGTAAGACCCTCGTTTCATTTCATGGTCTGCTTCAGCAGGGAGCTTGGTTGTGACACAAGCTACTACATTTCCATAGTCAGGAAAACAAATGACCAGACAGGTCTCTCTAGAGAGGGTTATTTGTATATTTCATCAATGATTCCTTTTGGTTTTTACTAGGAGAACTAGGGTTGTCACTTTTAGATTGTTTTAGTGGCCCTAAAAAAAGAAGGCAAAGGGTATAATTTTATTTTTTTAATTTATTTGTTTTTAATTGGAGGACAGTTGCTTTACAATATTGTGCTGGTTTCGGCCATGCATCAACATGAATCATTCATAAGGATGCATATGCCCCCTCCCTCGTGACCCTCCCTCCCATCTCCCACCCCAGCCCCTGCCTCTAGGTTGTCAGAGCACCGGGTTTGATCTCCCTGCATCACACAGCACATTCCCACTGGCTCTGTATGTTACATACGGTGATGTGCATGTTTTAATGCTGCTCTCTCAATTCATCCCACCGTCTCCTTTCCCCACCGTGTCCACAGTCTGTTCTCCATGTCTGCGTCTCTCCATTGCTGCCCTGCAAATGGGCTCATCAGTACCATCTTTCTAGATTCCATACATACGTGTTGACGTCCAATATCTGTTTTTCTTTCTGCCTTATTTCATTCTGTATAATAGGCTGTGGGTTCATCCAGAGGATATACTTTTAAAATGGTACCTAGAAGGATTTCTGTGAGTGTTTAATTGAAGTTTGGATTTGGCTAGAAAGCCTCTTTGGTTGTTTCCAGCCATTCATTCCTCTGTGAAACTGCTGTGCTCTTTAGGGGAACTGCATGGATAGAAATCAGTCTCAGTGGGAGGTGTCACAGTTAGAAAGGCAGCATGAATTGGTTATGTGGCTTACGTTACATTAACTACCTCAACCTAGAGGTTAGATTTTTGCTGTCAGCTAACAACATTTTGGAGAGAGAATGTTCATTTTTATTTTTAGTATCCCACTTGGTTCTTCCCTGTCTCTTCTAAGAACTCAGTTTACTATATTCCTGACACACCTTGACCCAGGCTGGAAGGACAGGATTAAGTGGAGTGAATGCATATTTCTTTGACGATGTCTTTGTAATGAAGCGTCTCTCTGGGAGCCTACCTTAATACAAATCACCTTTCATTTTCCAACAAGGTAGCCAATGTTGGAGTCAGGTAGTAGTTTTAAATAAAAGTTCATTTTACTCCCAACTTCACAGCTCAAATTTAACATGATTTTTAAAGGGCCATGACATAATATCGTTAATATGTTCTAGTTTCCAAATATCATTTTAGAATGAAACATTTATTTTGAAGGTACACAATGATTTGTGCTTGATTCTCATTAGGTTTTAAAATTGTAAATATCTCAGGTTTTTGTCTCATTCAGCATTTGGATAGTTTTGAATGATACAGAGGATGTGAAAAATAGATGTTAAACATGCAGTATCACACAAAGCCAAGATGGCAGAAGGGAAGTGCACACTGAGTTATTGAGGAAGAAATCGGTATCTTTGCTGTGAGCATTCATCTTAATTTCATGTTTTGTTTACCAACAGTTTAAAGGCCTGTACATCCTCCAAAATTGTGAAAACATTAAGAAGTCAAAGATAATTGAAACAGGAAATGGTAATAAGAGGTCTTCAATGCCAAGTCAATACACATTATGACCCTTTGCATTTCTTATATGCCTATTCTTTGTTACTACTGGTTTACAGTGTCTAGCACTTAATAGTCTTTTGGTCCTGCCTTGGAGTCCATATTTTTATTGAGAAAACTTATTGTCTTTTTCTAGTATAAAAGAAATAGTCACGTTAAAATATTTAGAAAATAGGTACAGTAGAAATTAATGAAAAGAATTTGTGATTAAATGAGACATGATGATATTTGCTTCAAAATAATTTTGGTTAGGGAAAGAGGTGAGGGTCTAGATGAAACTGTATTGGCCCTGGTAAGCTGTGTGTACGTAGTGGTTCATTGTGCTGTTCACTTTATTTTTGTATCTTTTGATAATTTCTGTGAAGTTAAAATGATAAAGGTCTCTAGTCCCATTGCTCAGAGAAAATTATTTCTTCTCCTCTATAAAAACAGATTCACAGAAATACACTTAACACACATTCATATATATATTTCTTTAATTTAAGCAAAATTGTACCACCCTAATATAGAGACTCAAGAGTTTAGTAGACTCGGGTTGTTCTCTCCAATGCCTGGGAGCCTCCTGTGTATGGGTACCATTTGAAATTTGTTGACTTGTTGTTGGATGGTCAGGTTTGGTGAGTAAGTAAAGCCACGTGTGAACTCATTTAGGGGGCTTCAGTTCCAAAACACAGTTAATTGCTGTATTTGTTGTTGTTTAGTTGCTAAGTTATGTCCGACTCTGTGACCCTATGGACTGTAGCCTGCCAGGCTCCTTTGTCCGTGGGATTTCCCAGGCAAGAATATTGGAGTGGGTTGCCAGGCCCTTCTGCAGGGGCTCTTCCTGACCCAGTAACTGAACCTGCATCTGGCAGGCCAATTTTTTTCTTTTTTTTTTTTTTAACCACTGAGCCACCTGAGAGCCCTTGTGTTCAGTCATTAAGTTGTGTCCGATTCTGTGACCCCGTGGACCGCAGCACACCAGACTTCCCTGTCCTTCATTATCTCCTGGAGTTTGCTCAAACTCATGTCCATTGAGTTGGTGATGCCATCCAACCATCTGTTGTCCCCTCCTCCTCTCGTCTTCAATCTTTCCCAGCATTAGGGTCTTTTCCAATGAGTTGGGTCTTCCCATTAGATGGTCAGAATATTGAAGCTTTAGCTTCAGCATCAGTCCTTCCAATAAATATTCCAGGTTGACTTCCTTAAGTATTGACTGGTTTGATCTCCTTGCTGTCCAAAGGACTCTCAAGAAGCCCTTAGACGTAGCTTAAATATTTTCTGTAGGCTGAGATGTGGAAACAAATAGAAAAGCAGAGAAGCTACCTCATTCTTTCCTCTCTCCTTTTGAATTGTTACTCTCTATTCCTCTGAAAGAAGAAATGGAGGGAAAACAGAGCAGAAGCTCAAAGGGTTTGTTTCAGAGAGTGAGGAATGAGAGTTGGATTGCCATCTGCCCCTACATGTCCTAGCCCCTCTATGTCATCTACTTTAAGCCCAAGTGTGTGTCCATTTCATATGTACAAGTTCTTTTTCCATACCCCAAGCAATAAAAAAAGGTCATGAAAATAGAATTTCCAGGACAGATTCTTAGGTAGCATGACTCAAAGAGTTGTACAGGTGGCTAGGTAAGTTATCTAGAAAGATAATCCTTTAAAGAGATTTAATTATAGTTCTTTTATTTACTTTAAAGGTATCTTTTACCTTAGGTTTTTAGCAGAAGTTCACATGACTTCAACTTTGTGTGAATGACATTATACCCTAAAAGCATGTGAGAAGCATTCTTGGTGCACTTGACCCTTATCCACGTTAATTTTCAGAACACTACAGGAAAGTGTTGACCCTGTTATGGAAAATAATCTCATTGATTATGGAAAGTTCAGTTCGATTCATGAAGCAAATGGCTGCCGATCTGTGAAAAACTTTTCTTAATACAGGACAGGTCTCTTGGACTAGCCTACCTTTGCATGACTAGTTATTCTTGAACATTTTTTCATGGTGTATGATCCTTTTAATGTGTTGTTGGTTTCTGTTTGCTATTACTTTGTTGAGGATTTTTGCATATATGTTCATCAGTGATATTGGCCTGTAATTTTCTTTTTTTTTTTTTTTTGATGATCTGTTTGTCTGATTTGGATATCTGGGTGATGGTCATCTCATGGAATGTGTTTGGCAGTGTTCCTCCCCCTGCTGTTTTTGGGAAGAGTTTGAGAAGGGATAGGTGTTAGCTCTTCTCTAAATGTTTAACAGAATTTGCCTGTGAAGCTATCTGGCTCTGAGCTTTTGTTGTTGGAAGGTTTTTTTGTGCTTGTGATTGGTCTGTTCATATTTTCTGTTTCTTCCAGGTTCAGTCTTGGAAGGTTGTACTTTTCTATGAATTTTCCATTTCTTTCAGGTTGTCCATTTTATTGGACATTGAATTTTCCTTGAACAAGGGAAAAAGCATTTGTTTCTATATTACAGGTTAGTTTGCAAGCCAGAATGATATAGGCATAAACCCCTTTATTCCTCCATCTTGGCAAGGGAACACTATTATTTTCTGATAATTGAATCAACAAAACATTGCTTTTATAGAAAACTGGACACTGTCACTTACTGAGGAATTTGCCTGGAGTCACTTCTTTTTAATTTGCTCAGACGAGGTACTAGAAGATGGTTTTTTCTAAGATGTGGAAGATATACCCCTTGCTTTTTAAAATTGCTTTGAGTTTCTTTGGGAACATAGGGATTTGTGAGATGTTTGAATTAATCCCTCTTCTGGCTATGATGGCAGAAGTGCACGTTTATTTAACTGTTAACCTATCCTCATAAGACATCTTCCACTTCTTGTTAGGTTTATTCTCTAGATCTCAAAGCTACAGAGAGCCTTGAACTGAGAGCTCTCATCTCAACCCTTCTCTGTCCTCTCCTGTTTCATCACCCTTTCTCCTTTCCTTGCTGTCTTTTCTCTTCTCCCTTTATTTCCCTTCCTCTCTTCTTTCTCTTCCCTCTGTCTCTCCTGCTTTAAGCCCCCCTTTCTGTACCCTCTCTGCCTCCTTCTAGCCCCCCTGTCCTGGAATGTGCAGTTTAAATGGTGACTAGGTTAAAATGAGAGATCACTGGATGTCATGGCTAAGTGGCAGCCAAATACATAAATAAGTATCCAGAGAAGATGTTTTTGAACTTGACTTTAATTAAAAATTAATCTCTCTGAAATAACAGGATTCCTTTATTGCTAAGGAGTAATTCGATCAAACATTACTTGAAGCAACCTATCAACTTCATTTTGAAAGTGCCCTAGGTCTGTTGACCTTAAGTGTTGGGTTAAAGACGATCTTGCTTTGGTTTGGCAATATGTTTCAAAAACTTATTGTTATTTTTACATGGTTCCAGGAATTAGTGGAAATTTTCAACAGAAATTAATTTATTACAAAACAACTGAAAATTCAAAGTACATAAAATTTTTCCTAGTTTCTTAGACTTTGAGTTGAAGAATTAAAATACAAGTAGACACAACATCTACCATGAAATGATATTTGGAGGAAATATTAATACTTTTACTAAATGTTTAGGCATCTTCTGATATTAGAAAAATACCAGCTTACAGCAAAAGTCATTGTAAAATATGATAGAATATAAAGATACTAAAACTAAAAACTAAAAATCCCTCCTTAGTTGTGCCAGGTACTCCTTAGTTGTAATCAACATGGGTTTTTAAACGTAGCCATTAATGGAAAAATTATGAATCATAAATTATGTTTATGTGGCAATATCATTTAGTAGTTCCGTCTAGAAGTGGAACCCGGTAGGAGTAGAGCAGACCCAAATACTGAATAGAACAGTCACCCTGTGGAGCTCAGTGCAGTTCAGTCGCTCAGTCGTGTCTGACTCTTTGCGACCCCATGAACCGCAGCACGCCAGGCCTCCCTGTCCATCACCAATTCCCGGAGTTCACTCAGACTCGCGTCCGTCGAGTCGGTGATGCCATCCAACCATCGCATCCTCTGTCTGGAGCGTGTGGCGTGTGTGTGCATGTGTATGTGGGGAATGTGGATGCATGTATATGTTCATGCGTGTTTTATTCTTACATGGTGCTCGACAGGTAGACCAGGTCTAGTGTGTAACTTTTCACACTGGGACTGAGGCTCATTCAATCTTGTTTTTACTTTCTTCTCAATAGGCAGTTTTCATGTGATGGTTCAAGAAGAGTGTCGCCCTCATATGTATACTTGAGGTGATCAGAATAGGGAAGGTCAGCTGAGCGTATATCCCTTCCTTCTAAGACAGTAGCACACTTCAATTCTCTGTAAGTTCCATTAGCCGGGTATTAGTCATGATCACATTAGATGCAAGAGAAGCTGGAATATCTCTAGCTAGGCTGTTGTTTACCTATTTAATTCAAAGTTTTTAATTTGGCATTTTTGCTATTAAAAGAAGGAGATGATGCATATTCATGCAAAGCCAGTGATCTCTTCCAGAAGTATTGTGTATGCTAATCCACCAGTGCCTTGTGGTTTAGTCAGTAGGTGAGCCCAAGCTACTGGTCCCGATACTCACTGGGCCTGAGGAATATCATTTATCACCTGCTATGCTTGGCAGGAGCCGAAGGACTGCGGTTCTGAAAGTGACTGGATGTCGTCTGATATTACAGTGGATGGAAATATTTCCTCTTAGCAAA
Organism: Capra hircus; assembly: GCF_001704415.2. Taxonomy (NCBI): domain Eukaryota; kingdom Metazoa; phylum Chordata; class Mammalia; order Artiodactyla; family Bovidae; genus Capra; species Capra hircus. The sequence goes on from NC_030812.1 coordinate 6,828,431, forward strand.
GAACAAGCTAAATTGCTTTACTGAGAAATATATTTTTTGTACCTTTAAATGTACAAAAGGATTTATTTGAATGTACTAAAGGATTTAAATGTACTAAAGGATTTATTTAGTTAATTTTGTTCTTGTGTGTAAATAAATGTTCTGGCATGCTCCAATGAAAAGCACATAAATAGGGAAGATAATTTATAGAGAAAGTTTAAACATACTCAATTTGCTGTAATTATAGTCAGAGCAGGAAAACATTCCATAATGTATTTTGTACAAATACTATGCATTTTTGCAGATATGCTATTTATGGCATATCTTTTATAGCTTTTTTTCTCTGACCTGAATAGCAAGTCTTGTCTGTATCTGATTCGTTTGAATAATATATTTTGATGTTTTTGCATATTTCTGTTAATATCCCAGGGTAGATGCCTTCATATATATTATACCATTTAATCCTTTGGATTTGAAGGGTGCTGTTATTTTCTCCTTTTCATTGATGACGTCACGAAGTTGTCAGAGGAGGGTGGGGATCCCAACCTAGTTCTGATCACTGTCTTTGCTTCTTGCAGTTCACTCTACATCCTTTTATTCTTGGGGCTCCCCCAGTGGTGCAGCAGTAAAGAATCTGCCTGCCATGCAGGAGACCTGGATTTGATACCTAGATCAGGAAGATCCCCTGCAGAAGGAAATAGCAACCCACTCCAGTATTCTTGCCTGAGAAATCCCATGGACAGAGGAGCCTGGCGGGTTATAATCCTTTTGTTCTGATAGCTACCAATTATTACTTTATATTTGTCTATATTTTAACTTATTTACTCAGTTCTGAGTTCTTTGTACACAAGAACTTAATTATAGAAAACAAACTATTTGTTTCTCACATGTCAGCTATGAAAGCAAGTAGCATTAGTATATTCAGAACACAAAAATCTATGCATGCTGTTAATTTTCCTTTTGTATATGGAGCCTAGGTTGTGTCATGTGCAAAGGATCTGAGGAACTTCCTTGAAATTTCTTCTGTGCTTTCATCTCAGGTGTTTCTGCAAGTCCCGAATCATTTAATGATGACTTCCAGACAGAATAGAAAATATAGGATGAAGCTATTAAAAATTAAGCAGTAATTAAAATAGATACTTTTGATTTTCTTTTTTCACAAAAATATTTCTTCTATTTAAAGAAATTAAGAATTTCCTCTTCAGTTGTTTTTTAGTTAATATCACTTAACTAATTTAATTTGTAGAAATATGTTTGTGTTAAAAAAAAAAAAAGTTGAGAATTCCCTGGTGATTCAGTGGCTAAGACTCCATGCAGGAGGCCTAGGTTTGATCCCTGGGCAGGGAACTAAGAGTTCTGCATGCTGCAACTAAGATCCCACACGCCACAACTAAGACCCAGCACAGCCAAATAAATAAATATTTTAAAAAATTGTTGTCATACACACACTGAAAGAAAACAAGTGATTTCCTCTTTACCTTGGTATAAGGAAAGCTATGTCTACTTATGACTCAAAATCCAAAGTCGATAAAAGAAAAAAAAATGATAATTTGGATACCACACACACAGAGCTCATGGGATAAAACACCATTAGCAAATCAAAGACAACTTATGAACTGGTAGTAAATATTCACAACGTATGCCACAAACAAAAAGCTTAATACATCCTTAATGTACAAAGACTTCTGAAAGGCTGAGAAACAAAAGACTAAAACATCAAAAAAATAAATGGGAAAAGCTATGAACTATCAATTCAAACCTGCAAGTAAAGATATAAAAATGGGACTCGAGCATGAGGAAAAGAAGTTCAAGTTCACCCATAATTAGGTAAATGCTAGTAAAAAGAGTACTGAGATGCCATTTCTCAACTATCAAATTAGTGAAAATTAAATACTGTGATAACACATCCCACTGATGAAGCCAGAAAGAAATAGGCACTCTCAAACACCGCTGGTAGGAATGTACCTACTACAACCTTTCTGAATGAAAATTGGACAATACTTGGCTGTGTTACATGTGCTACTTTCCTTGACCAGCAGCTGCACTTTTAGGAATCTCCCCTGTAAATGCAGTACTCTGGAAATACCTATACAAATTTATGCATTGCAACTTCAATGAGAATTACAGACTAGTGGAAACACCCAAATACCCACATACAAAGGAACGGTTGAATCAGCTATTGTATAGTCATTGAGTGGAATACTAGGCAACAGTAAAAAAAAAAAAAAAAAAAAAAGCAGCATTATTCACAATTGGTAAAACCTGAAACCAATCCAAGTGTCCACTAACACATAAATGGAAATGCAAAATATGATGTGTATTATTCAGAATATACAGAATATTGTTATTCAGAATATTATTCAGCCTTTAAAAGAAAGGAAAATCTGCAATACGCTAAAACATGAATGAACCTTGAGGACATTATGCTAAGTGAAATAAACCAGTCACGAAAAGGCAAATGCCGTGTGATTCCACTTACATGAAGTACTTGGAGTAATCATATTTAGGGATTAGGTCATTATTATAAATGTGTGAAGTGACTAGTTTTAAGATAATAGCAAGTGTCCAGACATGTTGGGAATTGAGAATGCATGATAACAATTAAACAACAGCAAGAAAATATTCCCAAACCTCTCTGAAGCCACATATAACCCCCATGCCTAACATACACTCCATGGTGCTAAATTTCTGGTCAGGTAGGCTGTCATAAGCCCTGATAAAGTTCCTTTTCTTTCCCCGAGACGAAGCTGAGGATCTGTCATTCTTAATGAACACCTCCCTATCATCCTTTTTCATTTGAAGTCATGCTACAAAAATTTAAATGTAACAGTTTTACCAAAATTTTACTGAAATAGATAATTGGAATCAGGATTAGTTCGCCATTTTCTAAAGTCTGTCTTTTGGAATATATTTGAGAAGATACCACTTTATTGTGCTATTGTAAAGCGAAGTAGAGTTCATGCTTGGCATTTAGTAGGTACTTGATGCATATTAATTGAACGAAGGAATACCTGAATTGCTTTTATGAATAATAAGAGCCATTTGTAACTAACTGATTGATCACTTGTAAACAAATTACATAGAGCTGAAGTGCTTTGAAGCAGCTCGTGCTTGTTGAAGTACTATTTGTACTATTGATTTGCTCTGAAACTCCTTTCAAGCTAACATTAAAGAAAAATTAAGTCCAATATAATTTAACTTCTTAATATAAATTATTAGTGTGGTGGGTCACTGGTGATTGAAATATTTTAAAAGATTACATTCCCCATTATTAAACAGTTCTTTTTTGATACATATCTTTATAGTATGTACAGACCCAGCATTTCAGAAAGTCAAATATAGAATAATCCTTTACAAAATAGTTGAGTAGTAAATTTCTTTGGTTGGCTACTGTATTCTTCCTTCCTGCCTGCCTTTCTTCTTTTCTGTTTCCTTTCTTATTTCCATAATCATTTCTTAAGCTCTGTGCTAAGATAACTTACTCCTGAAGAATAAAAATAAGATAGTCTTAACTGTCCTCAAGTAACATTGTGTTAGAAGGATACGAGAGTGGCTATATCTCATTTAACTATATTTCCTATTTCTCGGATATTTATAGTCATTGTGATTGTTTAGACATAAAAGAGTATGTCTTTGCATTTCATTTTTATTTCTTAATGCCTAACATGAATGAGCAGGTTAAATCATTAAGTATTAAAATCTTTTCCATAATGAAATTAAGATTCTGTAAAACTCTAGTCCATTTGGAAACTGAACCACTATATAAAACATACCGTCCTTCCTCCTGAGTACTCTTGTGCAGTGGAGTTTTGTGTATGTCAGCAGAAATAGAAACATTAAAAAAATTAGGGGCATTTTTCTTTATTTCTACTTCATAGGTTTATCCAAATTTCATTGATGAACAAAGGAGAACGGTTTTCAGTGCATGATAGCAATATTCCAGTAGAGAAGAAGAAAAACCATGCAAATCTATGTGGGGATAGGAGCCAGTGATCTTGTACGGGTGAGGGAAACTGGTATTAAGAAATTTCAGATGTCAGTGCATTAATATGGCACAGGTTTATTTCTCAGTTGTATCACTTCCTGATGTGAGTTGGGCCACTCTCCTGGGTGACTCTTCCTCAACAGTTTTCAGGAATTCCAGCTGTTTCCCTCTTAGCTACACAGTTGGGAAAGACTCACACTTCACAGTCATTGTATTTAACCATCTAGTTCCAGAAGTAACAGCTCACTTTGGCTGTTGGTGAGAACTGAGCAACATATATATACCCAATCGTGTAGCTGAGAATTGTGGTCTTGCTTATGCACAGGAGGAGAAAACGCTGTGGTGAGCACACGGCCTGGTTTCTTATTCACCTGTGGATAGTAATACGTAAAAATAAACTGCTGAAGAAAGAAAAGAATTATGTCCAAAGCAGGTTTTTTTACTGGACACAAAAATAGTACAGCCTTTCCCTGAAGGGCTTCTCGTATCTCCATCCTTTAACACATCTTACTATAAAAAAGAATGCCCTCCACTGAAGACTGGTGTTTCTTTGATCGCTCTTCAAAATATATTACTAGTCTCTCTAGTAGAAAGTTTCCACAGTTTTATATGCTGGCCAGAATTCTGATTCTCTAATTCACATAGAATTTATGATATTTTATAATATAATTTGCTCCTTTATTTGTGTCATACTGATGTCCAAAAGTTGGATATTAAGAGAAAGTAAACTGTAGACTCATTTGGCTATAAAATGTCAACAAATCACTTCTTAGGATGATCTGAAATCACAGAGGGCCGCAAACATCTCGTAACAAGAAGAATGTTACTCTACTCAGATTATCTACAGGTTGCAGTCCACTGATCAAACTAGTAAAGGGCGTTATCTAAGAAAGTGGTGGAAATTAGGAGCCAGCGTCCACAGTCTTAGAATATCTACTTAACCCTTCTGTTTTTGAAGATCAAGTGATTGAGTTGAAACTACGTAAAATTTTTTAAAACTTCCGGTTCCAAGTTCATGAAGTACAAATTGTTTTCTTTAACATAGCATCCCATCTTCTTTCTTTTCAGTATTATATATTAGTTTAATAATGTTGCCTAACCTCTCGCTATTCTCTTCCCCCCAAATACAATAGCTCAGAACAGCAGCTATGGCACTTCCCTGGTAGCCCAATGGGTAATACTCCGTGCTCCCAATGCAGAGGGCCTGGGTTCCCACCCTGGTCGGGGAACTGGATCCCACGCGCTGCAACTCAGAGGTCACAGGACGCAACAAGAGGATCTCCCACGCCACAACTAAGACCCAGCACAGCCAGCTGGCTAAATCCATACATGTTTTTAAAAACGAACAGCAAGCATTTGTTTTCCCATTGTCGGGTAAAGCTGGGCTTGACTGAGTTTGCCAGAATGCTGTGGGTTGGATTTAGGTTTTCTCCATGTATTTCCTCTTCCTTCATGAGCCAGTAGTACCCAAGGTTCCCAGGTTCTTTCCATCTCAATGCCCTGACATTGCCCGTAGGATGGGTGTCCTCGTCACACGGTTGAAGTTTTCTGACCAGCACAACGTCCCATTCCAACACATGGGAATTGGGGGAAGAGAGAAGATTGCCACAGAAGCTATGGCCTTTTGAAGTTATTTGAAAGGGATTTCTGCTCTTATTCCATTGGCCATAGCATTGTAAAGTGGCAGGACTTTGTGACCAGCTAAACTAGTGGATGTAGCCTTTCATTTTGAGGCCCTGTATTCAGGTAAATAAAATCTTGAGGATCGACAGAGAACAGATATTGACAATCAGCAGTCTGTACCTTCAGAAAAGTTTGAACTCTTATATATATTATATATGTATGAGTATGGGTATGAGTGTATGTGTGTGTATTTTGGGGGACTGAGCATGAGTAGAAAAGATGAAAAAAGCCCCCTTCTGCTTAGGAGAAACTGTATAGATAACAGTCTTTTCATAGCAAGAAAATGAGATTTTTGAACTTTTCTTAGCTCATCAGCCTTCAGTATAACTTATATGATTACCTCGATAAAATGATTGTCTACTTGTTTTTGCAACAAGAAACAGCCATGTGTTTCAAATCTCCCTTATGGGAGCCTGTATTTTGTAAATACCAAGTTCATGTACAGATTAAATGTGAGAACTTGATCAAATGGAAAGTTTGATTAAAATGACATGATAAGGCCTTGCATGTTTATAAGCACACATCATAATTGTATTTTACATAATGTGTGCTCTGTCGTCTGGGTTGTGACCTGAATTATTGGAAATATCGTGCATGTATGTGTTTTTCTTCTCCCTTTAGAGCTTAGAAATTCCATTTCAGAACTATTATTGAAGATCTAATTGATGTCAGCCAGGAAACTGTAACTTCCTGTCACTTGGCATTGAATTACTACATTGAGTTTTTAGACAATGAACAAATTTAGCTAAAAGATGCAAGCTTTTTTTTTTTTTTGACTTATCATTAGTACCTAAGAATATGAATCTTTGATACTGTTTCATCTCCATTACAGATATGGTTATTGGCTCAGAATCATATTCAACCCTCTTTTATCTTGAACTAATCAAGTCCAAACTTCCTGCTGGAAACCCATGTATGTTCTTTAAGTGTGGACTGCAGAGCCAACTTATCTGATAAAGCAAATAACATACCATTTTATACAGAAATGAAGCAGAGCAGGTCTGTTGCAAGGAGCATAATGTTTTCCCCTGCTGTTTTTATTTCTCCTGTGTATCACCAGTGGGAAAGATGGGATTGTATAAGAATGTAGTTTATGAAGCCTGATGCAAGGCAGTATTTTTTAAAAGTAATTTTCCTGAATATGTGGTATACAAGAGAAGGATTTGTTTTGTCTTTGAAAATTGGGTCACAATTTTCTGAAAACCCACAAAATTTGCATTATATCTTTGTTGACTTTCTGGTTGCCAGGTTCTCTGTGGCACCTAAAAAACAGTATACATTTATGTGTGCAAGGGCCTTTATGGCGCAACCAGTAGTACCAAGGCTCTGTTTTATTGTGTACAGCCTAGTTCAGTGGAGCAGGAAGGTGTCCTGGGGTTGACTTGATGGAGCCCAGGTCTTTGCCTGAGAGGATGAGCTGGGAACTCACCTTACGGGGAAGGGGCAAGACAGAGCCTTAAGCATCTTCTTTCTTCCTGGCCCTAGAAAAATCTCTGACACATGGGAGGCTCTAGGAAAAAAAATTATATATATATATATATATATATAAAAGAATCCCAAGGGAGAGGCCATCTTCTCAAGGTGAGGATCTTGAACTTATATTGTGATCAAGTCAGACATGTCCCAGGCTGCTTGGTATAGTGACTGTGAAGATGTAGGGACAATTTTTCTCTGTGCTGAACGGTACAAATTGCATTGCAAGATATTTATCATGTTCCCATTCCCTCCCAGGAAATGCCAGTAGTGTCTACAGTTCATGGGACAACCAAAAAGAGCCCATTCCTCCTGGTACGTTGTGAAATGTCACTTATAGAGAGGTTCTATCCCTGCTGAAAATCACTTGCTATAGTCCCATAGTTGGTTGGTTGGTTGATTTATCTATTAGAAATAATTTTACATTCTGTAAATTCTTTTGTTTTTATTTTAACATTTCTTATTTTTATTGTGAACTAGTTTAAGTGTTAAGAAAAGCACAGTGAATAAGCATAGCGAATATACAGAATTAACACTTACGTGTACTCAGCATCTAGCCTTGCCTCATTTTAGCATGTGGCTTTCTAAATTTTCCACAGCCATGGGGCACTGCATCGTTATTAAAGCTTTCTTTGTGGTCCTCATCAGTCTGTCTTCTGTATCCTTACCCCAGGAAAAAAACTGCTGCCTTGATTTCAGATTTTTAATTTCTTATGTGTTTTTATGATTTTACCATATTTCTGTATATTTCTTAGTGGTATTTGTATTTATTTACATATTTTAAAACTTATTATAAATGATATTACAGCCTATTCTTGTGCATCTTCTTTACTTGATGCATGATATGTTATCAAGATTTGTCTATGAGATATGGGCGCTTTAGATTATTCATTTTAAAAATCTATACACCAGGTAATACAAATACATGCCACAATTGATTTATCTATATTTCTGATACTTGTATATTTAGAATATATCTAATTTTTTAGAACTCAATACCAATGCTATATTGAATGTTCTCATACATATCTTTTAGTGTATGCATTTATCCCTAGAAATTCAGCTTACAGGTGTGAGGATCTGCTGACGTTTAATATACCAAGTTTTGCAAGATTACTCAATATGCTTGCCTGTACCAACAAAGCATTGCAGGACCCACTGAAAGTTCCTGAAATTTTAGTGTTATCTTTTGCAACTGCTGCTATTGGCAACATTAAAAAATGTTAACAATCCTTTGTGTGGGTCATTGTTTGTTTTTAACACTTTGTATTTTCCCAGTTACTACTTTTCATATGGTAATCAGGTATCCATGGTTCCTCTTGTGGGCCTTGCTCATATGATTTTTTCCTTTTTTCTCCTGGGTCTTTAGTCTTTGTAGATTTTTTAAGCCAGATTTCTGTTTTTAGTATGTATACACATACATACATATATGTATACTTTAAACAGATTTTCCCAGCCTCTGACTTTTGTATGTTATATGCTTTTCGTTGTACAAATGAAGTGAAGCGAAGTGAAGTTGCCCAGTCGTGTCCGACTCTTTGCGACACCATTGACTGTAGCCTACCAGGCTCCTTAGTACACAGAATTTTCCAGCCAAGAGTACTGGAGTGGGTTGCCATTTCCTTCTCCAGGGGATCTTCCCAACCCAGGGATCAAAACTGGGTCTCCCACACTGCAGGCAGATGCTCAAATGGCTGAGGCCAATTTTTATCAGTCTTTTTTATTAGAGTTAGCAGTTTTCCTGTATTGTATAAAAAAATTTTTATATTAGTCTTATTTTTTCTAGGTGGAAAGCCAGTTGTCCAAGAATCAGCTTTAAAAACTGTCATTTTTTTCCACATTGGATTGCATATTAAATAATCTTTATGTGTTATTTCTATTTCTGAGCCATATATTTTATTCTGATATTTATCTTTTCCTTTGTCCAATACCTCTATTACCTAAATATCTTTGTTTTAGATAAATCCTGTGTTTATGAAAGTGTGCGTTTTTCAAAATTGTCTTGGCTAGCCGTATACTTTACTCCTTTATTTTCTTTGACGACCCCGGGTCTTCCTTGCGGCACGGGCTTTCCTCTAGTTGTGGTGAGCAGGAGCTCCTCTCTGATTGTGCCGGAAGGGCTTCTCACTGCCGTGGTTTCTCTTGTTGCGGAGCCCGGGGTTGAGGGTGTGCGGGCTTCAGTACTTGCAGCGTGTAGGCTGCGGAGTCGCAGCTCCTGGGCTCGGAGCACAGGATCGGTAATTAAGGCACATGGGCATAGTTGGCCTTGTGGCATGTGGGATCCTCCTAGATCAGGGATTGAAGCTGTGTTTCTTGGCATGGGCAGGAATGATCTTTACCACTGAGCCACCAGGGAAGCCCATCCCTTTGTTCTTATATATGAATTTAATAATCCTTTTAAGTTATTAATACATAAAAGTTATACATTGAAATTTTGATTGGCACTGAATTGAACTTACAAAATAATTAGAATAAAACTCTAATTAACAAATAGTTTATTAATAATAATAATAAAACATCTCTATGCTATTCACCCCTCCTACTCATGAACATGTTATCTCTCTATTTATATAGAAAATCTTCATGTGTTTCAATTTAAAATGAGACCATTCTATTAAAAAAACATTTTCTTCTAGTTGTATCTCTAGGATATTGTGTTCTATGTGTCTCTTACTAATGGAATTGGTTTTAATATTGTATTTTCTTTCACTGTTTTTATTGTTGTTCCTGATACAAAGGTATATATTTTGCTGGTGTTTTGTAAATTATAGCTTTATTTCTTCGAAATCATTTCAAGATAAATTTTCACAAACTCTCCATATAATTGGTAATATTATATGCTGATATTTTTCCTACCCTTTCTATTCTTATTACTTTGTTTTAATGTGTTGTCTCACCATGGTGATAAGTGCCTGTGGCATAAAGGTTTATGGAACGGGTGAGAGACATTTTTATCTTATTCCTGCCTTTAGAGACTTATCATTTCATGCATGATTTTGAACTTTATATACATTTATAGACGATGCTTAGTAATGACTTGCATTGTTTTGAGTTGTATGTGTTGGTCAGTCACTAAGCCATGTCCAGTTCTTTGAGTCCCCATGGACTGCAGCGCGCCAGGCTTCCCTGTCCTTTGCTGTCTCCCAGAGTTTGCTCAAGCTCACGTCCATTGAGTCATTAAGGCCATCAAACCATTTCACCCTCTGTCAGCCCCTTCTGCTGGGATCATACTCTGTATGTTCACCATTAATATGGTCTTCTCTACTGTAGCTTTTGACTTCTTTCTATTCCTGTTTCTGTTATTTAAATTTTCTTTTTATATTTAAATCATGAATGGGTATTCATATTTATTGAAAATAATTGTGGACTTTTTTTTTTTTTACAGCAGTCATGCTCTTCCAGTAGTTTCCTCATAGTTGTTGTACAGTGGTCGAGTCCGTTGTTACAGGGAACATTGGAGTCACGGGTCTGGGACCCACTGACGGGAGGAGGAGTGGCGCTTCTGGCTCCAAAGCCATTTTCTACTGAAGCATCTTCTCAGCCCTTTCGGCCTTGGCTCCTTTGTGCTTCAGAAATACTGGCTGAGCTACGTAGAGATGACATTTGGCCCTTGAGCAACATGGGTGTGAACTGTGAATGTCCACGTACTATGGATTTATTTTACTAAACACGCAGCAGTGTTAGTATAGTATCCAAGGTTGGTTGAGTCTGCTTGCAGCACCGTGGCTATGGAGGGCAGCCTGTGAAGCTATCCCCAGATTTTCTGCTGTGCAGAGGCGTGGGCTCCCTTAACCCCCACTTTGTTCAAAGGGCAACTGTATTTAACAATTCATTATCAGAATTCAAAGCACAGACAATGGCCGTTTCACCTCAGATTAATGGTTTAAATTCCAAAAGAAACTTCCCGTCATTTCTTAATGATTTCTGGATCTGGTTTTATTACTCAATCAGTGGTATGGACACAGGGAATGTTGATTCTTTTTGCATTCTCTTTGCCTTGAATAGAGGTCATAGAGCCTGGGGAAAATATGTGAAATAAACTGAGCCTCTTTATTTTCTTCATTTGTAAACACAAGGCATCTGGAAAGCCTGTATTAGGATATTGAGTTCTGGATGGTTAAAAATCTTGGATGAATTTAGGCTTTCTTTGGGCAAGTACATGAATTGGGATGTATAAGCGCGTTCACCACTCCACAGAGCAAAGAAAGTAATGAACTGCTGCTGCAAAAAAATGATGCAGATGAGTGCTGTGGAAAACACACAGAGGCCACACACTGTGTGATTCCACTTAACGCGAAGTTTTAAGAACAGAAAACAAATCTGAGGTGACAAAGCAGAGGAGTGCTTACCATCCGAGTGAACACAGCTTCACTTTGGGCTTTCCACGTGGCTTAGTGGTAAAGAATCCACCTGCCAGTGCAAGAGACACAGGAGACGTGGGTTTGATCCCTGGGTCAGGAAGATGCCCTGGAGGAGGAAATGGCCACCTACTCCAGTATTCTTGCCTGGAAAACCCCATGGGCAGAGCAGCCTAGCGGGCTACAGTCCATGGAGTCCCAGAGTAGGACACAGCTGAGCACTCACAGACGCACTCTCACTGCTGTGGGAGAGGGGAAATCCGTACGTCTCAAGGAGTCTTGGAAACATTTTGTATTTTGATATGGGTAGTGGTTAACTAAGTGAATCATGGGCTATATACCTTTAAGATTTTTGTACTTTGTGTGTGATGCCTTAATTAAAAAGAGAATGGCTGAAATAAATTCAGAAAGGGCTCAACTACATGTTTTCAGATATAACCTTTTTAGGTTCGTAGGAAATTACAGTTGACTCTTGAACAACAAAGGTTTGAACTGCACACATCCACTTAGATGCAATGTTTTCCAACAGTTACTCCGCTTTTACATGATCTGTGGATGGTTGAATCCATGGATGCAGAAGGCTGACTGTAAAGTGCCTTTTCAACTGTGTGATGGTTGCTGATCCAGAAACCTCCTTTGGTCGAGATCAACTGTATTGGTTGGAGCGTGCATGTATAAGCATGCTCCATTTCACATGCTTGCTTCACAATCATATGAATCCGCTTACGAGCGGCTGCCAGCCTGAAGGCGTTGTGTCAGGCCTTGGGGGAATCTGAGAAAGTACATAGGGCTGACAGTCCAGTGGGTGCTGAATAACTAGGTAAGTGTCATGGTATGGTGGAAGTCTATAAATGCCAGTAGGCTCTTAGGAAAGAAGGGGTCAGTGTGTTTAGAGCAGGGTTGGGGGCATAAAGTAGAGACTTTGGAGAGGAGATGGATTTGAGGAGACATTTTAACGATAAGTAGGAGTTTGTCAAGTGGAAGTGTGGCACTTAGGGGTATGTTAATGCTCAAGCTGTAGAATGAGGCATTATACTCAGGAACTCTCTATTTCTTATAAAAATATAAGCTCAGAAGTGGTACTATATGAAGCTGCAAAGTTGAGAAGGGATCATGAATAGGGTAGAATGTTGAATGACATGCTAAGGAATTTTGATTTTGATTTTCCTTTTGGCTTTAGGGGTTAGGGAACTGTCGAAGAATTTTAATTAAGTGTCATGATTATGTTTGCATTTTTTGAGATAATTTTGGCAGTAAAACCTAAGACAGTTTTGATCTTCCCTGGAGGTATGCCTTTGGTGCTTTTCTCAATTTATGTAACTTTTATGAGTTATCTCTTTAGACTGATGACTCTTAAATCCAAATCTCTATTCCAAACGTCTCCATTTTCTTCACACTCTGAGTAGAGTTATTTCTCTGCCCCTGGATAGAAACTTGTCTTATTTCATGTGTTTGTTCGCCTTTAAATAATATAATCTTTATGATCACTTTAGGTCACAAAGCAAGTTTCAATTTAAAATTTAGAATATTTATTTCAATACATTTATAAACACATCATTACTCAAAGCTCTTCCTGTTCCACCAAACCAAGACTGGGTACCAGTTTCCCTCCTTACCACACTTCAGCCATTTGGAAAGAGCCTTCTTTTTTCACCTCCTCACCCATTCACTAGGATCTTTGTAAGGGAGTTGAGGAAGAGAGAAGAGGTATAGAGGTAGAAAATTTCTTATTGGTTGCTCCTGGCTTAATGGCCAGTATTGGCTTAGTGACCTAATGGCCTAATTCTCTGTAGCACTGGGGGATTGAAAACTAACTCTTGGTTATTTATGTGAGATGTTTGAGGACTTCCTTGTTGGGTCCCTCTGATCTCACCTCCCTTGATCTGGAAAATGATCTCTCCTTGAGCATTTCAGGTCACCTGGGCTTGTCTTTTCTGCAGCCCCTATAGCTGCCTCCTGCAGGAGTCCCTTACCCATCCTGGCAAATTGCTTTTCTGAGCAGGATCCCTTTCCTCTTTTATATGGATTCAGGCAAACATTCCTACCACAAATTCCTATTCTTGTTCTAAGACAGATACATCTTTGATCTACAATCAGAGAAGACCATGATTCACTCCTCAGATGCCTTGCCCTCTCCTGCTGCCACAGGCCACCTTACCACACTTAGGTACTGAGCTTCTGGGTTTTCTTACGTGCAAGGGGACCTACAAATGCAGGGAAGCTCTCTGATGATCCCCTTAAAATCCCTGAGAGAAGGCTAGGTCAGGAAGTAGCACATATCCCGATCACCCAAAAATCCTTTCATAAATCTCATATTCTTCATCTTTTTCATCCTGCATTTATGTGAGGGGCTTTTAGATAAATTTGAGCAAGATATAAACTTATTAAGCTATATAAAAATCAAGCTATTTATGCTTATGCATAAAGTAAATGAATTTCACTCCCAAACCCGACCACTGAATTATATTGAGTAAGAGAAGCAGAGAATTGATATGGCATACTTGCGACCTCCAAACGAGAGAATAACCTCTGCGAATTTTTTCAATATACATAATCTATTCCTTTTGAGCCAGTTAGTTTTATTATAAATGGTTTTTATTCCATGAAAGTAAGCATAAGTTGTATTAGATTCTTTATGCATTTAAAATGAACTGTTAGTTACTTAGTTGTGTCCAACCCTTTGTGACCCCATAGACTCTAGCCCGCTAGGCTCCTCTGTCCATGGAATTCTCCAGGCAAGAAAAACCAGTGGGTTTCCATTCGCTTCTCCAGGGAGTATTCCCAACCCAGGGATGGAGTCTGGGTCTCCCGCATTGCAGGCAGATTCTTTATTGTCTGAATCACCAGGGAGTATATTTAATATTCATTTCATTCCATCCATGTGAAATTCCCTTTTATCACTGGTGTAAACTTCTCATAGGTATTCTAAGGTTTTGATGTTAGACAAAACTGAAGAGTTTTCTGGTGCTCCTTGGTTTTAGTTAAATCTGACTCCCCACTGGACTGTAAACTCTGTAAAGACAAGGACTAGATTTGAAATTTGACTCCTTTATATCTACATGGTGTTGAGTACATATTAAGCACTCAGTGCTGTGTGTTTTAAATGTCTTTTAACACTGTAATGAAAGGTAAATTAGATAACATTGGTACATTTAAATAATTTAGAGCGTTAATGATACTTTGGAAATTCTATTTTATACTCCTATAAATTTGTTCAGTTGCTAAGTTGTGTCTGACTCTTTGTGACCACATAGACTGCAGCATGCCAGGCTTTCCTGACTCTCAGAGTTTGCTCAGATTCATATCCTTGGAGTCAGTGATGTTATCTAGCCATCTCATTCTCTGCTGCCTTCTTCTACTTTTGCCTTCAGTCTTTCCCAGCATCGGGGTCTTATTTCCAATGAGTCAGCTCTTTGAAGCCAACTTCTTCACTCTCTTTTACTTTCATCAAGAGGCTCTTTAGTTCTTCTTTGCTTTCTGCCATAAGGGTGGTGTTATCTGCATATCTGAAGTTATTGATATTTCTCCCGGCAGTATTGATTCCAGCTTGTGCTTCATCCAGCCCAGCGTTTCTCATGATGTACTCTGCATATAAGTTAAATAAGCAGGGTGACAATATACAGTCTTGATGTACTCCTTTCCTAATTTGGAACCAGTCTGTTGTTCCCTGTCTAGTTCTAACTGTTGCTTCCTGACCTGCATACAGATTTCTCAGGAGGCAGGTCAGGTGGTCTGGTATTCCCATCTCTTTCAGAATTTTCCAGTTTGTTAAATGGCAACCCACTCCAGTGTTCTTGCCTGGAGAATCCCAGGGACAGGGGAGCCTGGTGGGCTGCTGTCTATGGGGTCGCACAGAGTCGGACACAACTGAAGTGACTTAGCTGCAGTAGCGGCACACAGTCAAAGGCTTTTGCATAGTCACATATGATGTAGTCAAATTATGACGTAGTCAAAGTCTCATATGAAGCATGGTAGACATCAGAAGAACTGTACAGATTGGTTATTGGCCATTTGTATATCCTCTTTTTTTCTAAAAATTTTTAAAAATTAATTTCAGCTTTGCAGGAAGTGGTTGAACCAGTTACCACCTCTTTTCCCCAGTGGTAACATCTTGCATAACTGTAGCACAATGTCAAAGCCTGAAATTGGCATCAGAGATACCAGAATTGATTCATGTTTCACCAGACGTATATGCATTTATGTGTGTTTGTGTATGTGTTGTTTCATGCAGTTTTTCACATGTATAGTTTCATATATGCCTACATTCAAGATTCAACATTGGTTCCTTACTGCAAGACTTCTTTGTATCATGCTTTTGCACCTGACCTTCTCTCTCCATCTGTAACCCATAGTAACCACTAGTCTGTTCTTCATCTCTACGATTATTTTTGGAGTGCTGTTAAAATATTTTCTATTGTAACCTGTCTTTGCTTGATTTTTGGATGTTTTTACATGTAATTTTACATTTAACAAGTACATTTTCCTATGCTATGGGTTGCGTTTATATTTTCTTTGTATAATCTGATGATTTTGGTCATCTGATGCTCACAGAGGACTCATTGGAAAAGTCCCTGATACTGGGGAAGATTGAGGACAGAAGGAGAAGAGGGTGTCAGAGCATGAGATGGCTAGATGGCATCACTAATACAATGAACATGAACTTGGGCATACTCTGGGAGATGATGAGGGACATTGGGTCACAAAGAGTCGGACATGACTGGGTGACTGAAAAACAGCAACAACAATCTAATAAATAAAGTTCTTGATTTTAATATAATCTTATTTATAGTTTTTCTTTATGTTTAGCAACTGTTGTCTTGTTTAAGAAATCTTCCCCTTCCCTCAGATCATGAAGGTGTTTTCCCATAAGCCTTATTGTTTTGTGTACAGTCCACCTGAAATTGATTACTGGTGTGAATCTGAGGTCAAGTTTTATTTTTTTCCTTATGAATATCCAGTTGACCCGGAACTCTTATTAAAGGCTTTTTCCCCAGGGCCTTGTAGTTCCACCTTTGTGAACTGCATATGTGTTATGAGTCCTTCTTTGGATTTTTGCATTCCATTGGTGAACTTGTCTACCCTTGTACGAGTGAAATCGTGTTTTATTTACTGTTGGTGGATAATAGGCCTTCACATCTGGTAAAGCAGATAGTTGCAACTTGTTCTTCATGAGTGTCTTGGACTTTCACGATCTTTTACATTTCCATATATATTTTACAAACATCTTTTAAAGTTATAAAAAGAAAATGGGGTTTTGATTAGTAATGCACTGAATCTAGGCAAGAGCTGGCATTTCCACAGTACTGAATCTTAAGTTATTAATATGGCATAGGCCTCTTTCATTTAGATATTTATTTTTGATGGTGTTTTATTGCTCTCTCATAAAGTTTTTATCATCTTTTATGAGATGCATTCCAAGATATTTGTTATTTTTGTGACACCATAAATAGTATATTTTTAGAGTTCTGAGTATTTGTTGCTGTTATAAAGAATATAAAGGAATGTTATATATTTTTATCCAGGAAAATTGCTAAACACATTAATTCTAGTAATTTATCTCTTGATTTTTTTTAGTGTTTTCTGCATGCATCATCATGACATTTGCAAAAAATAAGACTATTTTCTTCTTTTTGGTGCTTTATACCACTCACCTGCCTCTGTCTCCTTCCTCCCTCTCCTTCCCTCTGCCTCTCTCCCTGTCTTGTATTTTCTTTTCTCAATGCATGACTAGGACTTTAGGTGCAATATTTAGTAGACATCACAGTAGCAGGCATTATGTGCTATTCCTGAGCAAATGGAAAATCTTTAGCTTTTCATCCATAAAGTATGTGTTTGCTATAGACATTTTATGAATACACTCTATCAGATAAAGGATGACTGTGAAAATCCCTTTTTGGTCCTCATTTGCCAAGATTTTTTTTTTTTTTTGATCATGAATCAATGTTAACTATGTCAAATTATATTTCTGTACCAATAGAGATGAGTACATCATTTTTCTTCCTTGCTGATGTGGTGAATTAGACTGATGGATTTTTAAATCTTAAACCAGTCTTTTATTCACAGGGTGATACCAACTTGAAATTGATGTATGATTCATTTTATACTTTACTGGATTCAGCTCGCGCGTGTTCCTTTAGGACTTTGGCTTCTGTGTCCACCAATGAGATTGTAATTCGGGCTTCAGTAAGCATCTTTGGTTTGCTTTACAAATTCTGTGATCTTACCTGTGTCCAAAGTGCTTCTCTTATGGGGTTTGCTCTCTTAGTGATATCATCATGTGTTCTCATGATGATGTTCACACACAGATGATGCTCACGGATGTTCACACATCCATTCTCCCGTCCAAGCAGTTACCAGTTCCGTCGACTCCACCTGCACACCGTAGCACTCAGTCGGGTCATCTTTTCCCATCTGTCAGCTCCTACACTTGTTCAGAATGCTATTTCTTTGATTGTTCTAATGATCCCTATAAAGTTTCTGTGCCACAAGTTTTGTTCTTTCCCACCTATTTTCCATACTTTAGTTAGATGGACTTTTAAAAGTAAAAAATATATATATTCTTTTTAGTTACATTCTTTCTTTAAAAATGTTAGTGGCTTCTCATTGAATTTCTTTGGATTCCTCAGATAGGCTATGTTTTCTCCCATGTACAGGTCCTTGCCTGTGCAGTTTCCTTTGCTGGTAATGTTCACACAGGACAGAAACTTTGTACATTGTATTTAGTGAAAATACCTGTGCTGCAGAGCAGAGGAGGCATAGAATGAGCAAGGGTTGGCCAGAGAATGACTAGTCAGGAAACAGTCCAGGAGCTGATTTGTCAAACATTATCTGTCTACTTTATCATATATTTTATGCTTGGCTTGGCATGTTTAGTGGTACCTGGAGGTGAGTTCTTAAAGGGAACATACCATGTTCGACTCTTGCGCTCATTTCTAGATAGAACAGTTTATGGGTCATGTCAAAAGTAAAGCCTTTTAAGTAAATAACCGGGGCGGTGAGGAACGGTTGCAGGCACAAGGCATAGTTAACCCTGCTAAAGTGATACTTGAAGAACTGTCAGATGAAAGGGGAAATTTAAAAGATATTGTGTACATTGAGGACTACAAGGATATGAATAATTACAATGTACAGACACATTCAGGAATGCAGACTTCGTTTCCAAATTAGGAAGAACAATCTAAAGCCTGGAACTACCCCAATCTGGAAAGAGCTGCCTCCTGAGACACTAAGTTTCCTCCTGTTCGATGTATTCTTGCAGTGGCTGGTCAATTGTGTAAATGGAATTTATATATTAGAGCAGTGGTTCCAAGACTCAGGCCATATCTCAGACTAGTAAAATCACAGTCTCTGGGGATGAGACACAAGAATCAGTTGTTTCTGAAGCTTCCCAAATAATTCCAAAATGCAGAAAAAAAGTTTGGAAAGTGCGCTGCATTAGAGGGAGGTTTCAACTCTTCAGTGGTTTTCTTGCATCAGAAGGGTTTAGAAAAGATGGAAAAACAATAAAAGCCAGCGTGTTTGTGAGCACTACCCTGTAGCTCCTGAACTGGCAGGGTAGGGTGGACCCCAAGAATCTATGTGATTAAGATTATTACCAGTTGATTCGCTTTTCTGGCTGGGTTTGGAAACCGCTGGATTATAAGGAGAGGGCCTTGTGTGTTCATCATCTGACAAGGCACTTAATGAACTCATTTGTGGTATCCTTGTGGACAGTAAAATACATACTGTGAGCTGAGACAACTGTGTCTGGGACAAAGAGTGTGTTTTGGATTCAAAGGTATCTGAATTGAAATTCTAGTCCTGTTACACTTATCTAACTAGACTTACAAAATTTACTCACCCTCTCAACCTCCTCATTGTAAAATGGAATAATATTATCCATTTTATAGATTCATTTGGAGGTTTAAATAAAGTTGTTTATGAAAAGTGTCAGTCTTGTATAATGTCTGTCAGGCTCTTTTCTAAATTGTAGCTCTGTGAATGCTGAAATTAATGAGTGGGACCATAAAGCCTGTACACATTTGGTGAATGTGTGTGTTTTCTAGGTTGATTTTTTTTTTTTTTTTGCTTCAATCCCTGTCAATCCCTGGTTTTAATATTCTATTTTGGTTTGGGCATTATAATTGGTGTTTTAAAGGCCCTAGGGTTAAAGAATAATGTCATTTATTCCCATTCCTATTAT
Source organism: Capra hircus (assembly GCF_001704415.2). Classification (NCBI taxonomy): domain Eukaryota; kingdom Metazoa; phylum Chordata; class Mammalia; order Artiodactyla; family Bovidae; genus Capra; species Capra hircus. Next base: position 6,848,091 of record NC_030812.1, read on the forward strand.
GTGAAGTATAATCCATGCCTACAGGTTTTTTTCTAAATTGGACATTTCAGATAAATTTTTCTCATTAATTGTACTATAAATGGTGGGCTACTAGAATTAACTGTGTGCTTCTTTTTTTATTATAGGCTTACAAGAACTGTAATTATTTATTAAAATGGAAAACTCTGAAGAAAGAAAAAGATAGCAGTTGCAGTTAAAATTCCTGGATGAATATTTTGCTTTTGAGAAGTGTGCATTTAAAAACGATATGTTGATTTGGAAAGTCCCAGGAGTCAATTACAAAATCCACTTTTTCCATTCAATCAATGGAGTTTTTCATCATTCCTTGGAGCTGATGAAATTCAGAGATGGTGCGTGATGGGAAGTGTTTTCCTAGTGATTGCATCTTGGATTAGCTTGCTGCTTTTTTGAAGATATTCTATTGTGAAGGGCAAGAACCTAATGTGATGGATTTATCTTCAGAGATGAGCAGACATGGGAAGAACCCAGTGAGTCACAAGCTAGAAGATCAGAAAAAGGTAATACAGATACATTTCCTTTTGCTTGGTCACTTTTTTTTTTTTTTTTTTGCTTACACAGAAGACTGTAAGTTGAAAATGAATGTGCTCTGAGAAATAGCATGCTATTTCATGAGAATTAATCCTGCCATGTAGCCAAGTGTTGCTCTGGGCCTGGATTTCATTATCAGCTAGTGGTTTAGTTTCTAAAGTCTTCTGAATTCATCCATCCAATGGGTTTGTAAAGGATTCTACTATGTTTGCTCACCCCGACTTGATTCTGTTCATAGTAACTTGCTGGTCTGACTGCATGTGAACAGTTTTCTCAGATCCAGATGAAGTGAGAGTTGTGGGGCATCTCTGGAGTAACGGAGCGAGACAGAGTTCTACAGGAAAACAAGTGCCTTGAAGCTGTTGCTCTTCGAAGGCTTAGTTGGCATTTGAAATTCTCTGGTTTCATGTCCTCGGGGCACATCAACCTCTTAGTTTCCCACCTAGCCTAGAGAGAGAGTCATGAGCCAACTGTGAGCTATGGTTTGCCTCTTCATGTGTGATGTCCAAGCAACTAACGGAAAATATCAAGAAAGGACTGAGCTAATATATATTTTTAAAATGGGCTTAGAGAGCTTCTGAGAGGGAAGCTGGGAATTGATCCTGAGGGCTGCATTTCAACCTCATTTTTCTACCTTTTGAGAAACTCTTACCTGCTAAACTGTTGTACTGTTGTGGGAACCATCTAGAGAGCACTTAGCAGAAGGGTCAGGGATGGTCCCCGGGAGAGGAAGCCTACTCTTAATGAAATGCGTTCTCTTTTGTGGTGCCTTTCATTGAATCCATTAGTACAGAGAGGCTTGTGGGAACCCAGGGGCTAAGGCACAAAAGCAAGGAATAGCGAGATAACAGAAAGATGTTTAGTTAGAGCTGGATTTCAGGGACACGATTAAGGTTTGTTTTTACATCTGTCTCGGAAATTATTTACTACGCACTTTGTACTCCCAGAATGCAACGAGCTCTTTCACAGTTTTAGAGGTAAGAAATTTAGAAGAAGCCAAGAAGAGTCAATAGCTTATGAATTTGTTCTGATTTTGTGACCACTGCCACTACAATGGGGGCTACAGGGATCCTTTTTGCAGCAGTTTGGGCAGAAATGGATGGATTATTTATGCCCAGTTTGGGTCCTCCATGAAGACTACCTTCAGTATAAGTAAGTCTTGGAAAACACTAAGTATTGTAAAGTCCAAAATGGCTGGAATCTGTTTTCAATTCATTGTGGATATCAATTCCTGCACAAACAAGTGTGTTACCAAGAATGCTGTTTGTGTTTTAAATGGTCATCATTTTTTTTTCCCTTGCTCTTTAGCAGTAAGGGTGTTAATCTGAAAAAGTTGGCAAGGTAAGTTTCTGTCTAAAGCATGCTCTTCAAATTCTTAACTACAAAGGAACCACTTAATCTGTTTCCTCTGTTCACATTTCTAAAAATGTCTTTCACACTGATGATAAAATTTTGCCGACTGTATCGGACCAGTGAGGAATGTGAATGACAACTACTGCCTGCCATGTCAATAGACCAAGGGTGTTGCAGCTGTCAACCCTCTGCCACTACAGCAGATGGTGTGTACCTGAGCAGACTCAGGTACAGTGTGTACCCTGAGGAGATGTGTGTACCCTCAGGATGAAAAAGCCCAGGATGCTGGCCCTGATGGTGTGTACCCTGAGGAGACTCAGGATGAAAAAGCCCAGGATGCTGGCCCCAGATAGCTGAGGTGCATATCAAAGGAATGATCCCAGCGAGCCAAGACTCTTGCCTCCTCCTATATATAGAGAAAAGCACTAAATTCCTTAACTTCAGTATTTGGTTTTCTTTAATTAATGATAATCTTCCGATATCCTGACTACCTGGTCTTTGTTGCAAAAGCTCCTTCATATCCTGACTTCTCCCATAGCTTTTTTTTTTTTTGTCATATTCTTTCTTTTTTTTTTTAAATTTATTTATTTTTTTAATTTTAAAATCTGTAATTCTTACATGCGTTCCCAAACATGAACCCCTCTCCCACCTCCCTCCCCATAACATCTCTCTGGGTCATCCCCATGCACCAGCTCCAAGCATGCTGTATCCTGCATCAGACATAGACTGGCGATTCAATTCTTACATGATAGTATACATGTTAGAATGTCATTCTCCCAAATCATCCCACCCTCTCCCTCTCCCTCTGAGTCCAAAAGTCCATTATACACATCTGTGTCTCTTTCCCTGTCTTGCATACAGGGTCGTCATTGCCATCTTCCTAAATTCCACATATATGTGTTAGTATACTGTATTGGTGTTTTTCTTTCTGGCTTACTTCACTCTGTATAATCGGCTCCAGTTTCATCCATCTCATCAGAACTGATTCAAATGAATTCTTTTTAACGGCTGAGTAATACTCCATTGTGTATATGTACCACAGCTTTCTTATCCATTCATCTGCTGATGGACATCTAGGTTGTTTCCATGTCCTAGCTATTATAAACAGTGCTGCGATGAACATTGGGGTACATGTGTCTCTTTCAATTCTGGTTTCCTCGGTGTGTATGCCCAGCAGTGGGATTGCTGGGTCATAAGGTAGTTCTATTTGCAATTTTTGAAACAGTCACTTAGAGCTATCTGAGAGGGTGTGTCCTGGGCTTAAGTTTTCAGTTTTGTCTGCTCGAATAAAACATAAGTCTCAAGTTTTAGGTTTTGAATTATTTTTCATCTGACTAAAGGAAAATGAATTTGGTTCAGTTCAGTCACTCAGTCGTGTCCAACTCTTTGTGACCCGTGGACTGCAGCATGCCAGGCTTCCCTGTCCATCACCAGCTCCTGGAGCTTGCTCAAACTCATGTCGATTATGTCAGTAATGCCATCCAACCATCTCATCCTCTGTCGTCCCCTTCTCCTCCTACCTTCAATCTTTTCCACCATCAGGGTCTTTTTCAGTGAGTCTGTTCTTTGCAGGAGGTGGCCAAAGGATTGGAGTTTCAGCTTCAGCATCAGTCTTTCCAATAAATATTCAGGACTGATTTCCTTTAGGATGGACTGGTTGGATCTCCTTGCTGTCCAAGGGACTCTCGAGTCTTCTCCAACACCACAGTTCAAAAGCATCAATTCTTTGGTGCTCAGCTTTCTTTATAGTCCAACTTTCACATCCATACATGACTACTGGAAAAACCATAGCTTTGACTAGATGGACTTTTGTTGGTAAAATAATGTCTCTGCTTTTTAATATGCTGTCTAGGTTGATCATAGCTATTCTTCCAAGGAGCAAGTGTCTTTTAATTTCATAGCTGAAGTCACCATCTGCAGTGATTTTGGAGCCCCCCAAAATAAAGTCTCTCACTGTTTTCATTGTTTCCCCATTTATTTGCCATGAAGTGATGGGACCAGATCCCATGATCTATCTTAGTTTTCTGAATGTTGAGTATTAAGCCATCATTTTCCTTCTCCTCTTTCAGTTTCCTCAAGAAGCTCTTTAGTTCTTCTTCACTTGCTGCCAGAGGGTGGTGTCATCTGCGTATCTGTGGTTATTGATATTTCTCCCAGAAATCTTGATTCCAGCTTGTGCTTCATCCAGCCTGGTATTTCGCATGATGTACTCTGCATATAAGTTAAATAAGCAGGGTGACAGTATACAGCCTTGATGTACTCCTTTCCCAATTTGGAACCAGTCTGTTGTTCCATGTGCAATTCAAAATGTTGCTTCTTGACCTGCACACAGATTTCTCAGGAGGCAGGTCAGGTGGTCTGGTATTCCCATCTCTCTCAGAATTTTCCATAGTGTGTTGTGATCCACACAGTCAAAGGCTTTGGCATAGTCAATAAAGCAAAAGTAGAGGTTTTTCTGGAACTCGCTTGCTTTTTGGATGATCCAGTGGATATTGGCAATTTGATCTCTGGTTCCTCTGCCTTTTCTAAATCCAGCTTGAACATCTGGAAGTTCACAGTTCACATACAGCTGAAGCCTGGCTTGGAGAATTTTGAGTATTACTTTGCTAGCGTGTGAGATGAGTGCAGTTGTGCATAGTTTGAGCTTTCTTTGGGACTGGAATGAAAACTGACCTTTTCCAGTCCTGTGGCCACTGCTGAGTTTTCCAAGTTTGCTGACATATTGAGTGCAACACTTTCATAGCATCATCTTTTAGGATTTGAAATAGCTCAACTGGAATTCCATCACCTCCACTAGCTTTGTTCCTAGTGATGCTTCCTAAGGCCCACTTGACTTCCCATTCCAGGATGTCTGGCTCTAGGTGAGTGATCACACTGTCATGTTTATCTGGGTCATGAAGCTCTTTTTTGTACAGGTCTTCTGTGCATTCTTGCCACCTCTTCTTAATACCTTCTGCTTTTTTTAGGTCCACACCATTTCTGTCCTTTATTGTGCTCATCTTTGCATGAAATGTTCCTTTGCTTGGTATCTCTAATTTTCTTGAAGCGATCTCTAGTTTTTCTATTGTTTTCCTCTATTTCTTTCCATTGGTTGCTGAGGAAGACTTTCTTATCTCTCCTTGCTGTTCTTTGGAACTCTCCATTCAAATGGGTATACCTTTCCTTTTCTCTCTTGCCTTTTGCTTCTCTTCTTTTCTTATCTATTTGTAAGGCCTCATCAGACAAACATTTTGCCTTTCATTTTCTTGGGGATGGTCTTGCTCACTGCCTCCTGTACAGTGTCATAAGCCTCGGTCCATAGTTCTTCAGACACTCTATCAGATCTAATCCCTTGAGTCTATTTCTCACTTCTACTGTATAATCGTAAGGAATTTGATTTAGATCATACCTGAATGGTCTAGTGGTTTTCCTTACTTTCTTCAATTTAAGTCTGAATTTGGCAATAAGAAATTCATGATCTGAGTCACAGTCAACTCCCAGAGGCAGAGAGACAGGCTTGTGACAGCCAGAGCTGGAAGGCAAGGGGCTACTGCAATCCTAGCCCCAGAGATGGCCTCCTCCATCAAACTGAGAGCAGGCTCCCAGTTGGTAACCAAGTCTTCCTGGGAGCCTGGAAGGTTGACATCTGCCAGGAGGGTCACGGCCTGAGATCAGCTCCCCAGAGAAGACAGATGGCCCACCTGAGACAGTGCTTTCTCGGGGTACTGGGAAACTGGGCAGCTGGGACTGGGAAGGTGATTAAGATGCACAGTCCACCTGGGACACTGCGTTCACCAAGCACCTGGTCACCGGAGCTGTTCAGACCTGGGAACGGCACAAAATTCACACCCAACTAACAGAGACTGAGCCAGAACTGGGTCTGAGTGTCCCCTGTGGCTGTATTGGTCAGCAGTGGCCTGTTGCAGGGGCTCTGGGTGCAGCAGGCCTGGCTATGGCATAAGCCCTCTCGGAGGAGGTCACCATTAACCCCACCATAGAGCTGCCAGAGCTACACAGGACTGGGAAACAGACTCTTGGAGGGCGCAAACAAAAGCTTGTGCACACCAGGACCCTGGAGAAAGGAGCAGTGACCCCACAAGAGACTGACCCAGACATGCCCATGAGTGTCCAGGAGTCTCCGGCGGAGGCGTGGGTCGGCGGGGGCCTGCTGCAGGGTCGGATGTACTGAGTGCAGTAGTGCACGCATGGAAGCTTTGGAAGGACGTCGCCATTATCTTCATTACCTCCACATTATATCTATTCCTGTGGGCAAGAATCCCTTAGAAGAAATGGAGTAGCCGTCATAGTCAACCAAAGAGTCCAAACTGCAGTACTTGGTTGCAGTCTCAAAAATGACAGAATGATCTCTGTTCGTTTCCAAGGCAAACCATTCAATATTCCAGGTTATTGGATATTGACAGTAATCCAAGCCTGTGCCCCGACCAGTAATGCTGAAGAAGCTAAAATTGAATAGTTCTATGAAGACCTACAAGACCTCATAGAACTAACACCCAAAAAAGATATCCTCTTCATTATAGGGGACTGGAAAGTAAAAGTAGGAAGTCAAGAGCTACAATAACAGGCACATTTGGCCTTGGAGTATAAAACAGAGCAGGTCAAAGGCTAATAGAGTTTTGCCAAGAGAACACACTGGTCATACCAAACACCCTCTTCCAACAACACGAGAGAAGACTCTACACATGGAAAGTGGGTTAGGTAAGCAGTTAGTGCTACAGGGTTCTGATTTCTGATAGCAGCCCTGCTTTTCTCGCAGGCAAACAAAGTACTGCTGCATGTGTTATTCTTTCATTTCCTGAATAAAAGAGATTTTTGCAAATACGGAAGGGAGTACAGACCAAAGAATGGAAGGAATTGCAGTGGGATGTATTTTAAAAGTAATTTGAGAATTTCTTGAGTGGAACTTTAAACAGTGGTCTGTAGTCATACTTAGTTGCCTGGGCCAATTCACAGAGGACTGTTTAGCACATAGAGAATAGTAATAGAATTTGGACAAACTATGGGGATCCATGATTTTGTGGAAAACAACATAAAAGAACAGCTTGGTGCTGTGTTGTAAGAGAATCCTTATTGCCTTACCTTCTAGTTGGCCAGGAGATGTGGGAGGGATGAACATTTTCGTTAAGCAGTATCAAGATGGAAAACAGGGTTCTAAGACTGCTCAATTGGGGCAGGCGTTTGCAGTGAATAAGTCAGGAATTCAGGTGTTGATTGGTCAGTACGTAAGATGGAAATCTGTTACATGTCAGCAGGAATACCATTCTAACAACAGTTTTGTGAGTTTGTATTAAGGAGACAAATGAAATGTTGCATCATAAATCTTCATAGATTAAGCTCTGGACATAGCTCTGACGCCACACAATTGCCAGCAGAGATTATAAGATCATTCATGTAATTACTCTAAGTGTTTGTAGTCCTTTGAGGTGAATTCATTAAACAGGAGCAATGTTTCACAGAAGTGGAATAAAATTCATTAATTCTAACTTACAACTTGAAAATCCAGTGGTGAAACTTTTTTTTGGCATTACTGAAAAATGTGTGCTTTTCATAGTTTGACACATGGTAGACCTTCAAAGCAGGATGCATTGAACTGGCTTGAGTCTAGGTTTTTATTTTGAACTCTGAACAACCAATTTCTTGTTTAGTGAATAAATAGCTCACTAGCTTTTGTTCTTACCTTAGATAGCTCACTAACTTTTGTTCTTAATTTAAAATGTGTGCATTTGTACTTATTCTCTGCTTCCCAGTAGAAACTTTTAGAGTACTGAAACAGAGTTTGTGAGTATGTCTGTTTTATCCCAATAAGTAGGTAAATATCAGAGATCATTTGTGGAGTACTTACTATATACCTGGGACTTCCCTGATAGTTCAGTTGTTGAAGAATCTGTCTATAATGCAGGAGACCCTGGTTCGATTCCTGGGTTGGGAAGATCTTCTGGAGAAGGGCTGGGCTACCCACTCCAGTATTCTGGGCTAGAGAATTCCATGGAGTGTGTAGTGTATGGGTTCACAAAGAGTCGGACATGACTGAGTGACTCTCACTTTCACTTTACTGTCTACCTGGCACATGCTTGGTCCTTTATCATTTATTAAGAATGTACCTTCATGCAAAGATAAAAACTGTTTTTTACCTCTTTAAGATAGTTGGTCCTATAAACATAATGCTCAGTTCTCAAGTATATATATACACACTTATATATACACATACATCGGAGAAGGCAATGGCAACCCACTCCAGTACTCTTGCCTGGAAAATCCCATGGACGGAGGAGCCTGGTAGGCTGCAGTCCATGGGGTTGCACAGAGTTAGACATGACTGAAGTGACTTAGCAGCAGCAGCAGCAGCAAATACATACATACACACACTATTATTCAAAACTAATAGTTCAAAAGTGTGTGTGTGTGTGTGTGTGTGTGTGTGTGTGTGTGTGTGTGTGAATTCTTGGGCTTCTTTTAAATAGTACCTCATCATCTCACTAACTCTGAACAGAGGAAAACATACTTGAAAGTTAGAAAGTTATGTCTACAAATCCTATACTGAAGTGCTCTTCATTATGGATAAGCCAGAAATGTGGATCTTATAGGAACTGAGAATACACCTAAGAATTTCAGATCACCTTGGATTAGTGTAGGACTAGGTGGAATTCCATTGTCTTTTTGGATTCCTATGATTATCATCAGTAGAACTTTCAGTTAATATTGGCACATAGTCCTCCTCTTGGCATTCGGCTTCTGGAATGTCCCAGGTGGCAGAATTATGATGGCATTGCAAAACTTCTGGATGCCTGTAATGAGGTGTTTCTTTTGGGAAACTTTACCTTCTGACCCGTGTTTGCTCACTGATGCCTGTGAAGCTGGTATATTACTTTCCACTAATTGTATTGCTTTGCAGAATTATTTCTGTAAAAGCTCCCAGAGCAGTGTAAGCCCTATAGGTACAAATGTCACTTGTATATAATTACTTGTGACCTTGAACTCAAAAGCACAGCTCGGATGATCTTGCTGTTAGTCTCACTGCAGCAGTTTGCTGACCAGACAGCCCTGGGACACTGCATTTTTGCTCTACAAATATCTTGTGTATTAAACCAAACTCTTTGTCATAGTCAGTGATTTACTAGGTGCTGCTGAAAAAGGTAGCAGGATACACATTTTGACATTGTGGCAGTGACATACAATAAATAGAGAATGACCTGTTGGAACTATTTTGTTTCTCTATTCTCTAAAGCAGAAAGGAATGAGCAGTATTATTGCATTTACGTGGAGGTGCTTACGTTTATGGACATGTCCAAGATGGGTGCCATCTCGGTTTGTCACTTTTAAAATCATGTCTTTTACACGTTGGGCATTATTTTCACAGTGCGATCCAGAAAACTCAAGATAAATCCCAACACATCGTGTCTTTCTTTCTAAGAGATGACAGTTATTTCAGTAGTGAATGAGTTTGAGATGTGGAAAATCATGGAAAATGAGAGAAATGATTGTATTTATGAATAGAAAAGAATAGGCTGATTGTTGTTCAGTCACTCACTCGTGTCCAGCTCTTTGTGACCACGTGGACCACAGCACGCCAGGCTTCCCTGTCCTTCACCATCTCCTGGAGTTGACGCAGACTCATCTCCATTGAGTCGGTGATGCCATCCAACCATCTCATTCTTTGTCGTCTCCTTCTCCTCCTGCTTTCAGTCTTTCCCAGCATCAGGGTCTTTTCTAATGAGTCGGCTGGAACAAGCCTTTTATTTCAAGGGCAGCCCCTGTAATGCTGTGGAATTAAAATCAAGTTTAAGTAGCAGGTTCGAGGAAGCATCATCTGTAAATGACACTGAGCTCTTCGTCATTGTCTTTGCCCATGGGCTAGTTGTGTTCTTTTTTTTTTCTTTCCTGTTGACATCATGCAGAGGTGTGACCCAGGTGTGTATCTGAATATGACTGTGTTAGGCTGCTCTAATAATTTTATTGAAAAATCTTGCCCACTTATGGTTGCCACTGCTTTAGAGAGTAAAACTGCTTTATCAGTTTAAAACTAGCATACTCTTTACTATTTATTTAGCGTGCTGAGATTTTAAATTTAGACTACCTTTGTTGCATTTTCTTGCAACACCATGTAAAACACCATCGTGCAGGAGAACAGAAATATACTGGGATTACTCTCACAGGGGTTGAAGACTACTTGAAATTGTTTATGTTAGAAACCGATTAAAAGTCTGTCTTCTTAAGATAAAATATGAAGATAAATCACCATAGAAGAGAGGCTTAGGATAGATTCAGCTCTTTATTCTTTCATATTCTTCAAGGTTAGACTCATTTCATGGTGCTTTATTTTTCTAAATCTGCCTGACTTCTTTTAGTGTGTGTGATATATGTTAAAAGGACTGTGCGGGAGGATGAGGTTTCTGAAGCAAAACCACATCATTTGTTAATCATCAAGTTCTGAAGCATGAGTGCTAATATGAATGCATTATCAAGGGTTTCAACAAAAATGAACAGTTATCCCGTTATGGGTTACTCAAATTTTTAATTTTTGAAATATTGCTGGCCTTTTATTAACACTTGGTTTGAACTCTGTGGGTCTGCTTACATGCAGACTCTTTTTTTTTTTTTTTCCCAAAAAATATGTACTGCAGAACACAGGCCATGGTTGGTTGAATCCAGAGACTCAGAACCTCAGCTGAAAAGGACAAGTAGAAAATTATAGGTGGATTTTTGACTGCAAGAGGATTAATGCCCCTAACCTTTGTATTGTTCAAGGGACAACTGTACATCAAGCAAAATCAGATTGATTATATTTTATGCAGCCAAAGAAGGAGAAGCTCTATACAGTCAACAAAAACAAGACCAGGAGCTGACTGTGGCTCAGATCATGAACTCCTTATTACCAAATTCAGACTCAAATTGAAGAAAGTAGGGAAAACCGCTAGACCATTCAGGTATGACCTAAATCAAATGCCTTATGACTATACAGTGGAAGTGAGAAATAGATTTAAGGGCCTAGATCTGATAGATGGAGTGCCTGATGAACTATGGAATGAAGTTTGTGACATTGTGCTGGAGACAGGGATCAAGACCATCCCCATGGAAAAGAAATGCAAAAAAGCAAAATGGCTGTCTGGGGAGGCCTTACAAATAGCTGTGAGGAGAAGAGAGGTGAAAAGCAAAGGAGAAAAGGAAAGATAAAAGCATCTGAATGCAGATTTCCAAAGAATAGCGAGGAGAGATAAGAAAGCCTTCTTCAGCGATCAGTGCAAAGAAATAGAGGAAAAGAACAGAATGGGAAAGACTAGAGATCTCTTCAAGAAAATTAGAGATACCAAGGGAACATTTCATGCAAAGATGGGCTCGAGAAAGGACAGAAATGGTATGGACCTAACAGAAGCAGAAAATATTAAGAAGAGGTGGCAAGAATACACAGAAGAACTGTACAAAAAGATCTTGAAGACCCAGATAATCACAATGGTGTGATCACTCATCTAGAGCCAGACATCTTGGAATGTGAAGTCAAGTGGGCCTTAGAAAGCATCACTACGAACAAAGCTAGTGGAGGTGATGGCATTCCAGTGGAGCTATTTCAAATCCTGAAAGATGATGCTGTGAAAGTGCTGCACTCAATATGCCAGCAAATTTGGAAAACTGAGCAGTGGCCACAGGACTGGAAAAGGTCGATTTTCATTCCAATCCCAAAGAAAGGCAATGCCAAAGAATGCTCAAACTACCACACAATTGCAGTCATCTCACATGCTAGTAAAGTAATGCTCAAAATTCTCCAAGCCAGGCTTCAGCAATACGTGAACCATGAACTCCCTGATGTTCAAGCTGGTTTTAGAAAAGGCAGAGGAACCAGAGATCAAATTGCCAACATCCACTGGATCATGGAAAAAGCAAGACAGTTCCAGAAAAACATCTATATCTGCTTTATTGACTATGCCAAATCCTTTGACTGTGTGGGTCACAATAAACTGTGGAAAATTCTGAAAGAGATGGGAATACCAGACCACCTAACCTGCCTCATGAGAAATCTGTATGCAGGTCAGGAAGCAACAGTTAGAACTGGACATGGAACAACAGACTGGTTCCAAATAGGAAAAGGAGTATGTCAGGGCTGTATATTGTCACCCTGCTTATTTAACTTCTATGCAGAGAACATCATGAGAAACGCTGGACTGGAAGAAACACAAGCTGGAATCAAGATTGCCGGGAGAAATATCAATAACCTCAGATATGCAGATAACACCACCCTTATGGCAGAAAGTGAAGAGGAGCTAAAAAGCCTCTTGATGAAAGTGAAAGAGGAGAGTGAAAAAGTTTGCTTAAAGCTCAACATTCAGAAAATGAAGATCATGGGATCTGGTCCCATCACTTCATGGGAAATAGATGGGGAAACAGTGGAAACAGTGTCAGACTTTATTTTTTGGGGCTCCCAAATCACTGCAGATGGTGATTGCAGTCATGAAATTAAAAGATGCTTGCTCCTTGGAAGAAAAGTTATGACCAACCTAGATAGTATATTCAAAAGCAGAGACATTACTTTGCCGAATAAGGTCCATCTAGTCAAGGCTATGGTTTTTCCTGTGGTCATGTATGGATGCGAGAGTTGGACTGTGAAGAAGGCTGAGCGCTGAAGAATTGATGCTTTTGAACTGCGGTGTTGGAGAAGACTCTTGAGAGTCCCTTGGACTGCAAGGAGATCCAACCAGTCCATTCTGAAGGAATCAGCCCTGGGATTTCTTTGGAAGGAACAATGCTAAAGCTGAAACTCCAGTACTTTGGCCATGTCATGCGAAGAGTTGACTCATTGGAAAAGACTCTGATGCTGGGAGGGACTGGGGGCAGGAGGAGAAGGGGACGACAGAGGATGAGATGGCTGGATGGCATCACGGACTCAATGGACGTGAGTCTGAGTGAACTCCGGGAGTTGGTGATGGACAGGGAGGCCTGGCGTGCTGAGATTCATGGGGTCGCAAAGAGTTGGACATGACTGAGCGACTGAACTGAACTGATTGTATAAATCTGGAATACATGTGTAGATACAAATATGCATATCAAGTTCACAAAAAACTAGTACTGGCATTGTGACACATTATGATGCCAGTTAGGACTGCCCCTAATTTATTCTTCTGCCCCACTGTCTTTAATGCTGCTGCTGCTACTAAGTTGCTTCAGTCGTGTCTGACTCTGTGTGACCCCATAGACAGCAGCCCACCAGGCTTCCCCATCCCTGGGATTCTCCAGGCAAGAACACTGGAGTGGGTTGTCATTTCCTTCTCCAATGTGTGAAAGTGAAGTCGTGTCCAACTCTTTGCGACCCCATGGGCTGCAGCCTACCAGGCTCCTCCATCCATGGGGTTTTCCAGGCAAGAGTACTGGAGTGGCTTGCCATTGCTAAAAACAGCTGTCTCTCAGCCATTTGACCTGGAGTTCTCTAAGGATGAATTAGATAAGGTGAATTCTTTTTCTGCTCAGAAGGGATTCTAGAAATGTCTCTTTTCAATCTGAACTTGGATTTGAATTGCATAGAATTTCCTTAAAACTTCCTTTATCATGACATTCATGTTCCTGAAGTGGACTTCTGAAAGCTTGTACGGCCATTGGCCTTTTTGCTTCTGGCAATATACATTTGCCCTATAAATAGACTTGGGAAAATGGAGAGAGCTGAAAATAGGTCAAAGTAAACACTGTATACCATGCTTCTTGGGACTATTGCTTATTTTCTAAGCTAAACCATATTCTTTTTCCTGATTGCTGGGTTTAAAATATCAGAAAATATAATGACCATATCATCTGCATATAGATAAACAGGCCAGTCTGAAATATGTGGTACTTGAACTATAAATTAAGAAGTGGTGGCAAGAATACCCAAAAGAACTATACAAAAAAGATCTTCATGACCCAGATAACCATGATGGTGTGATCACCAGACACCCTGGAATGCGAAGTCAAGGGGGCCTTATGAAGCATCAGTATGAACAAAGCTAGTGGAAGTGATGCAATTCCAGTTGAGCTATTTCAGATCCTAAAAGATGCTGTGAATGTACTGCACTCAATATGTCAGCAAACTTGGAAAACTCAGCAGTGGCCACAGGACTGGAAAAGGTCAGTTTTCATTCCAATCCCAAAGAAAGGCAATGCCAAAGAATGTTCAAACTACAGCACAATTGGACTCATCTCACACACTAGGAAAGTAATACTTAAAATTATTTTAAGCCAGGCTTCAGCAGTATGTGAACTCTGAACTTCCAGATGTTTAAGCTGGTTTTAGAAAAGGCAGAGGAACCAGAGATCAAATTGCCAACATCCACTGGATCATCCAAAAAGCAAGCGAGTTCCAGAAAAACCTCTACTTCTGCTTTATTGACTACGCCAAAGCCTTTGACTGTGTGGATCACAACACACTATGGAAAATTCTGAGAGAGATGGGAATACCAGACCACCTGACCTGCCTCCTGAGAAATCTGTGTGCAGGTCAAGAAGCCATAGTTAGAACTGCACATTGAACAATATACTTGTTCGAAATTCAGAAAAGAATCTATCAAGGCTGTATATTGTCAGCCTGTTTATTTAATTCATATGCAGAGTACAGGATGTGAAATGCTGGGCTGGATGAAGCTCAAGCTGGTATCAAGATTGCCAGGAGAAATATCAATAACCTCAGATATGCAGATGATACCACCCTTAGGGCAGAAAGCAAGGAAGAACTAAAGAGCCTCTTGATGAAAGTAAATAAAAGAGGAGAGGGCAAAAGTTAGCTTAAAACTCAACATTGATAAAACTAAGATCATGACATCTGGTTCCATCACTTCATGGCAAATAGATGGAAATGAAAACAGCTTTTTTTTGGCTCCAAAATCACTGCAGAGGGTGACTTGATCCATGAAATTAAAAGACACTTGTTCCTTTGAAGAAGAGCTATGACCAACCTAGACAGCATATTGAAAAACGGAGGCATTACTTTCCTGATAAAGGTCCATGTAGTCAAAACTATGGTTTTTCCAGTAGTCATGTATGGATGTGAGAGTTGGATTATAAAGAAGGCTGAGCATGGAAGAATTGATGCTTTTGAACTGTGGTGTTGGAGAAGACTCTTGAGAGTCCCTTGGGCTGCAAGGATATCTACCCAGTCCATCCTAAAGGAAATCAGTCCTGAATATTCATTGGAAGGACTGATGTTAAAGCTGAAACTCTGATACTTTGGCCACCTGATGCAGAGAACTGACTCATTGGAGAAGACCCTGATGCTGGGAAAGATTGAAGGCAGAAGGAGAAGGGAATGACACAGGATGAGATGGTTGGATGGCATCACCGACTCGATGGACGTGAGTTTGAGTGAACTCCGGGAGCTGGTGATGGACAGGGAGGCCTGGCGTGCTGTAATTCACGGGGTTGCAAAGAGTCAGACACGACTGAGCGACTGAACTGAAGTGAACTGATGCCTAGTATATATAAATACCTTTGGAGCGTCCCGGGTTGTGCTAGTGGTAAAGGACAGCCTGCCAATGCAGGTTAGACGTATGACACTGCATTCCATCCCTGGGTTGTGGAGATCCCCTGGAGAAGGGCATGGCAATCCACTCCAGTATTCTTGCCTGGAGAATCCCAAGAATAGAGGAGCCTGGCGGGGTACAGTTTATAGGTCCACAGTGACTTACCACAGCAATAAGTAAATGCCTGCGTTTTTAAGCAAATGCTCAATATTTTGTGACATGCCTTCAGTGGTCAGTCAGATCATTGGTAGTTTCTGGTTTAGGCTGTGTTTGTAAAGGGGCTAGGAAAGGCTGACAGTGCAGTGCCAGGGATAAGAGTTGCATGCGATGAAGCAGATTTAATGATAGGTGATGAAAGCAGTGGGCAGGAGAAATTCTGTCAATTTTGGATGCAAATTTTGAAAATTTGAATGAGAATGAAGTATCAGCATCCTTGTTCTTCAAAGTGTTCTGAAGAGTGGCAGCAACATCTTTCTAGTCTGGAAGCATGTAAGGAATGCAAAGTCTCAGATATCAGGCTAAATCTTCAGAATCAGCATATGCTGGAGCCTGAGGGGATTGGAGAAGCCCTGTCCTGGAAACCATGTCTGAGAGGCCCTCAGTGGAATTGAGCTCTGGTTACCTACTGTTGTGATAAGACGCCTTTTATTTTCTGTCTTCTGGTTCTCATCTCCCATCCTGACTTCCCTCCTAGTATTTCCTGGAATCATCAGCCAAATCCAAAACTTGCTTTTGAGTCTTTCTGGTCTGTTCTGGGGAAACTTAAACTAGGTCATTCTATAGCAGAGTTCCGGGCTAGCGTTCAGCTCTAAGTTCATGCAAATGCTTGAAATTTAATTTTTCTCACGAATTCTTCTATCATCTTTTTTATTCAGATGTATTTTATTCTTGGCTGTTCCAAGTGTGTGGCTTCCCAGGTGGTGCCAGTGGTAAAGAATCCGCCTGTCCCTGCAGGAGACACAAGGGATAGAGGTTTGATCCTGGTTCGGGAAGGTCCCCTAGAGGAGGGAATGGCAACCCACTCCAGTATTCTTGCCTGGGACATCCCATGGACAGAGGAGCCTGGCGGGCTATAGCCCATGAGGTTGCAAACAGTCAGACCTGGCTGAACACACATACGCACACACACACACACAACCCAAGTGCACACCCAGTGCACACATAGACATCTCGAGTCCACGCTCAGACATACGATAAGTCAGCACCTGCATGCTGTGGCTGGCCCTGACTTGTGTGCTCCCAGCTGGCAGGTGACCACTCACAGCCCTGCTTTTGCCTCCTCCCGCTGTCACCCCATTGTTGAGGCCCTTGCGACTGGGATGTTTCAAGCAGTTCCTGAAGTTTCTGCTAGTACCTCTTTCCATCTCCTGCCTTTACCCCATTCACTAAAAAATCACCCAATAGAAGTCATTTATTCAGAGAAGGCAATGGCAGCCCAATCCAGTCCTCTTGCCTGGCAGATCCTACGGATGGAGGAGCCTGGTGGGCTGCAGTCCATGGGGTCGCACAGAGTCGGACGGGACTGAGCGACTTCGCTTTCACTTTTCACTTTCCTGCATTGGAGAAGGAGATGGCAACCCACTCCAGTGTTCTTGCCTGGAGAATCCCAGGGACGGGGGAGCCTGGTGGGCTGCCGTCTATGGGGTCGCACAGAGTTGGACATGACTGAAGCGACTTAGCAGCAGCAGCTGCAGAAATCATTTATTAGGAATTTCCCTGGTGGTCCAGTGGTTAAGACAGGCTGGGCTCAGTCTGCCTGTTTCCTGAAGAGACAGCGTAGGTGGTGCTCAGGGTATTTCCTGTTTTAAAATATGGATCAAGGTCAACCACGTGTGACTAGAGCTCAACCCTAGAGCGGGTCAGAAGAAACATCTGTAAGTTCAGAGTCTTTATTTCCCTTAGGATAACGAATTTGATAAACCAAAATACTTTCCGGCCATGGCGTGGTTTGACAGATACTCAATTGCCTTCTAATACATGGTACATTTTAAATAAAATTTTACTTTCTAAATTCTGAACATGAGTATGGATTTTATTTCAAAGAGAGGCAAAAATTGTTAAATATAGGGAAAATTGTCAGTACATCAAGTAATTCATTATCTCTGTCACCTCCAAAGTGAGGCTGAGAATGTAAAAATTGTGTGTTACAAAGACGTGTGATAAAGGAGACATAGGAAATTGTTAATTGTAGACTCTAGTGTTAGGTGTATAGGTGTTTACTGTAAAATTACTTCAACTTTTTTATATGTCTGAAAATATGCATGAAACAGCGTGGGGGAATATGTTAACAAAATGTGATGCTTGCTTTCAGTGTATCAGGTTGGCCAAAAAGTTCATTTGGTTTTAAGTAAAATAAAAGACACATATTTCATTTTCATGTAGAACTTTATTGAACAACGTATTTCTTAAATGAACAAACTTTTTGGCCAATCCAGTATTTAAAATCTGTTTTTCTGCCTTACTTTCCCAGGCTTGATCCTTCTCTCCAGTGTAACTTGGGGATCTAGAGAGCTTAGTGGATTTTGGAGGAGTTAAAGGAGACTGCTATTACTAGTTTTATTAAGCTGAAGTAGGCAGTTTTTTTCAATTCTCCTTGGATCCTCTATAAGTGTGTTTTACATGATATATATGGGAAATACACTCACAATTTTTAACGACATTCTTAAAAATCTGTTTTATGACACCATCACATATATTGATTTTGCCTTGACTTAAAAATAAGTTTTATATATTTCATCATTTGTATGTTTTGTAAAAGAGCACGATTCTTTTGCTCCAGTTTGAATCTGAGTTGTCAGTTCTAAGGATTAATGCAATAAAAGAAAAAAAATCCCCATTAATCATTTTTGGAATCATGTTCTTTGATCAGTTTGTCATATTTGGTAGAATATGCTCTTTTATAAATGCTCCTTAACACGTACTGTACTGGACAGTGTAGTGGTTAAAGTACATTAAAATGTGCAATATTAAATTGCCTTTTTAGAAGCTATTTCTTATGCATATTTTTGCATAATGGTAAAACAGTTCATTAGTGCCCGGTGGATGCAGTTCTTGCCTAAGAATTTTCCACAGTATATTCAGAGGGCTCTGCATATTACCTGCTACCTTCCAATTACCTAATTAGATTTTGAAAAGTGATTGTCTCAGAAACAGAATTAGTTGATTGAGGCTAGTAGTACTGCTCTTAGTTGTATTATATGTATATATATATATTAGCATAATATTTTGTTTGAAGGTGGAAATTATCAATTTGTGGATTTACACAGATTTAAATGGCACAGTATTTTGGCTGAATTCAGTGTATTTTCGTGTATTTATAGAGTGCCTTCTAGTGCCCTGTGGTAGGTAACAGTAATGCACTTTATGGTGTTAACTGCATTACTAATGAGTTCATCCATTTATATCCCACCACTTCCTTTTGAATAACAAACGGGGTTAGGCTTCCACGCAATATTTGGACAGCAGCCTGCGGTTTACAGAGCACTTTTCCTCACATTTGTATCTGCCTTTGCATCTCGGTGGAGCTGAAGGTCAGATATTCTTTATGTCCCTTCTTATGAAGGACTTGCCCAAGGTCAGAGAACTCACGAGGCTGCATCTGTCTTTTTTGTTTAGTGGTCTGTGATTTTATTCAAAATTCGTATCTACCTATGTTTAGCATGTTTTCTGTGTGCATGAAAATTATGTATCAAATAATTTCTCTTTTTTCTTAAAACCATTTAATTTATTCATGGTTTATTAAAATCTCTTCGAAGGATATACATCTACAGAAGCCTTTCTAGTTTTCTATTCAACTTTTCCGTCGTATGAGTCTGAGAGTGATATACGTTCTTTGAGCAAATATTTTTCAAAAGCTGCTCCCTAAATGAGTTTGAAAATGTGTAAAAAATGAGAATTCAGATTTGGGAAAGTGCAGTTCTTTGTTGACATTCAACCTGGTTTGGTCACATTAGACTTGTCACATTTGGGGACCCAGATTCAAGGTTCTCTAGCTTATTAAAGGTGACAGATTTCATTACATCACATCAGGAAGCTTCGTTTAGTTGTTGGAAAATACATGGTAAGGAACACAGGTCACGTTTAAATTTGATGGGCTGCATGGAGAAAAATCATCAGTCCACACAGGTAGGGCCACGCTCCATCTCAGCTTCTCAGTTTTGCCAGGCTCGTCAGCCACCAGATAACCCACACACTTGGCTATCAGGTCCGCTGGCTGTGCCAGTGACACATGTGAGTACATGCAGGTATGAGAGCCGCCTTGCCCTCCTGTCACGAGGCAGCATGTTCTGTTGGACCACGATCACATTCAGAATGAATGCTCGCCCTGGTGGAAATGAGTGGGAAGCAGGGCCTGTCCCAGAGGTAATACTGCTGACCATTTCCAGGCACAGCCACGTCATTTTTGAGGGAATATTAAAAAATAAAATGGATTTGTGCCTGTCTTTGGACCTAATTTGCCATATGTTTGATTTGTCTGATGCAAAATGAAGATGAGCATACTGTTCCAGATAAATGGCCCTTTTGATTTTCCACTCTGATAATATTTTTCTTGTTTTCTGAGGTTTTTCTTTTCATTGTTTTTTTTTAAATAATATTTTACAGTGGTGCTCTGGGTACAAGCATCACATTTTCCTAATGTCTGTGTTTTCATAAACACTAATAGCTTTAGGGTACTAATCTAAGTGTTCCCATTCAAGGCTACCTCTTCTTACGAAGGTGATAGAAACCACACGAATTTTCCTGCTTGCATTTTGCCGCTGATAGTTAATTTTGTACTTTATATTTTTCATTAAAATTAGATGTTCTCCTTCAAAACCGTTAAAAACTCCCTGAGGAAACATCCATGTTAAATGCAAGGTAGAAGTCTCAGCTCATGCTATCTTGGTAAGAAAGGCCTTTGGCTTTTAGCAGTTGCTAGTATTGGCAAATAGTAATGTTTGCAAATAACAGATAAACAACACCTTTTATATATATGTAATCTCTAACAGTGGGAAAGGGTTTAGGGTTAAACTTTAGAAACAGTGTGAATTTTGTAATTAACGTCTTAGTCTTCTTCGTGATGTCAAATCTTTTTATATAATTATGAACAGATGCAGTGATTTCCACATTGCTCTGAGAGAAATGTACAAAATTATGTTAAAAACTATGCCTTAATATTTCTATAGCACTTGCCACTTATCAAATGTCTTTCATAGCCATTATCAAATACTATACTAGTGGGTTCAGCCTAAGAGATGACACTAAGAGTATCCATGGGTATTAACAGTGGGTTTTTTTTTTTTCCAATACGTTGTGCCTCCAGATTTATTCCTTGCCATTGTAAAGCCTTTTAGTGGCTTTTCAGTGCATTCAGAGTACAATCTGAACTCCTTCACACAGCCCCTGGGGCCTTGCGTGATATGACTTCCATTCTCTCTTCCAATCTGGTCTCCAGGCTGCAGTGTTCCGTGTTCCTCACTTTGGAGTCTGTACATATATTCACTTCCCAGGATCAGCTGACATCAGGGACACTCGATCACGTCTGTTTCCAGGGTCTCGCCACCACAGGAATTTACACTTAGATATCAGCCACCGTTTTTTTCCTACTGTCACACACAATGTGCTTGGTTATACTCTCTTTTTTTCGGGTAGTGGGCTTCTAGTAAAACTCCCTTGAACCTTAGACAAAAATCAATTTCAATGACTTTAAGATAATTTCCAGCAACTCTCTTGCTGGGGAAGAGAAAACATAAAAATGAAAAAAATAATCATTCCTCTAAGGAGTCATACTACTTTATGAAATATATGATGCCACATTAGGCTTGTTGGTTTCTTTACCTCTGAAATATTATGCATGTCCATCTCAGAAGCTTCCTGTAATGTTATTTTGTCATTTACATTGACCGCCAGCTCCTTTTACATCAATTTTCTTCTGTAAAGTCTTAGGATATCGATTGGTCAAAAGTATTAATATTCTTTCCTGGAAGAAAGACTTTATTGTTGGTGCTTAGGAGAGCACTTTCCTAGGAAAGAAAATGTAGTCAACTCTCTATGTACTAGTTTTATATGACGAGATTCTTTTCCAATGTTTAGAAAGACTGGGGGTCCTTTAGCGCACACTGCTGTTTTATTTTTTCTCAGAGATAATGAACTTATCATACTCTTGTTTACAAACATAATTAAAAATAGGCTTTTTGCAGAGAGGAACTTGATGCTAATAGAATATTGATTAACTGAAGTGTTATTTAGTTTTTTTAAAAGTCCTAGAGAGCACCTGACAAAATTTAGGATGATTTTCAAGAGAAAGTAAGACTAGAACAACTCTTGCAAAATAGAAATGAGAGCTTAGAAAAGATATGAGTACTTTATCCGTGCCTCTTGATACTGTATTCCCTCGTCAATGTGAAATGATTAAGTTAATTAAAATTAAATCGGTATTTTAAATTCATAGTCATCACATGTGGCTGCTGGCTGCCATATTGGACAGTACACATTTACAACATTTTTATCCCTGCAGAAAGCTCTGTTGGACATCGTTTCTGAAATGTTGTCCAGGTTAAAATGCAGTGGATAATGGGATGTTGGGGAGCCAGAGTCAGAGTTCGACCAGCGAAAGGAAGGAAAAGGAGCATTCATGAAAGGTATTTTGTAATTTTTTAAGTGCACAAAATTGGAATGGGAGGCCATCATTGTTCCATGATAAAGAGGACAGTTACCTCTTTTTCTGCTATAAATTAGTGAATAAAGTGCTTGAAAGAATCTTAAAGATCAGTTAGACCAATTACCAAATTAGTATTTGAGCTATTTATATTTCTTATTTTCTGCTTACATGGAAAAACCCAAGCTCCTTACCTTCAGAAGCAACATACAATGAATAAGATGATTAACTTTGTGTTATATATAAGGAAAATGCTGAATTATGATAAATGATTATCCATAATAAATTCTTTGGTCATAAATTTTCACTAGTGCACTAAAGTGAAGGCTTTGCAAAGCAGAATTGCTTTCCATGATCTCACAGGGAACTAAATACGATTTCGAATCTTACATCATAATACAGTCAGCCAACAAATTAGTACTGGGGCAAAAATATTGAGGTCAAAAAGAATAGTAAAATTTTTACAAAAATACTTGTATAATATTTTCCATCATTTTAGCAAGTGATTTAAAATCATAATTATACCCATTTATATTGTAGTTCAACTCATCTGTTTTATATGTATTGTCTTCCTGCCAAATAATAAGATCAACAAAGGCGTATGTTTTCTAAGCTCTTGTTAGAAGTTTTACTAAAGCTAAAACAAGTAAAATGTTAGCTAGTTAGCAAAGGCATTGTTAGTTAAATTTGTTTTCTAGGCAGCATTGATCCAAAATAGGTATTGTGAAAGCCCATTTTCAGTGAGGTAATGTCAGACCACTTTAGGTACAAATATAAAACTGAACAGACCTCAGAAAAGCATGGTGAAGCCATTATGTTCATTAAAAATGAAAGATTTGCATGGAATTTATATAGTAATACAAATAAGATACATGAATACTAAATTTACCAGGAATGTTAAGTCTTAGTAGACTGAAGTATGTGTTTCATGTAATAGTTACAGAATTTTAAAACCAAAAACAGAAAAATCTCAGTGATTACATAGTTCACTTGGAGTGTGAGAAATCTGAGATTGAGGGGCTGTGTAACTCGATAACCAAGGTCATAGCGTCGGACATGTAATCAACGACACATAGGCACTAACAGCTACAGTTCCATCACGGAGATTTTTAAAAAATTAGACCATCCATTCCAATGGTTTAACAACTTATAATCATCACATGTCTGTTAAACATACGTTTATATACACCAATCATTCCTAAATTTAATATTGAGAAGCTTGTCTTAATGTTATAAGCCAATACAGGTTTACTGTTACATGTGACCAGTGATAGGATAGGAACAACCCGCTAGAGGACTTAACTTGAGCATCTTTCACTGTCTTCTTGGCAATTTCAGACAGTGGTGTCCAGATCCCAACTTGTGCTGTAGTTCTTAATGAATACTAATCAGTAGGAGATGAAGGCAGTCAGTTTTAAGTAAGGACTACAGTCCTGGGTGTTATTTGGAAGGACTGATGCTAAGGCTGAAACTCCAATACTTTGGCCACCTCATGCGAAGAGTTGACTCATTGGAAAAGACTCTGATGCTGGGAGGGATTGGGGGCAGGAGGAGAAGGGGACGACAGAAGATGAGATGGCTGGATGACATCACCGACTCGATGGACAGGAGTCTGAGTGAACTCCGGGAGTTGGTGATGGACAGGGAGGCCTGGAGTGCTGCAGTTCATGGGGTCGCAAAGAGTCGGACACGACTGAGCAACTGAACTGAACTGATTTGATGGTGCTTAGTCCTTCAGTCATGTCCAACTCTTTGTGACCCCATGGACTGTAGCCTGCCAGGCTTCTGTGTCCATGGGGATTCTCCAGGCAAGAGTACTGGAGTGAGTTGTCATACCCTCCTCCAGGGGATCTTCCCAAACCAGGGATTGAACCCAGGTCTCTCACAATGCAGGTGGATTCTTTACTGTTTGAGCCACAAGGGAAGCCCAAGTTAGGACTAGGCACAGGGACCTAAAACCTAGGAGGAGCTGAAGAGGTTGTTCAGATGGGTGATATACTAGAGCTTTAAGTACAGAGTAACAGTTCCGGGAAGAGGTGGTGTACCTGTATCTGCATTGGGCACTTTAGGTCGGTGATGGGGGAACATGGAGAACTAGGGGATGGGGTTGTGAATGTCTCATCAGTGATGGGTTAAGCTCCTGGCCTATCTTTTGCTTAAGCCTTCCCTCCACATTTAAGATGAGAAGACTCGATAGCATATTCTTCAGCAGGAGAAATGAAGTTAAGATCCCATCTTGTAGTTTTAATTATTCACATCAATGTACTCATTCGTGGAGATGGGTCATCAAGAGCATATACATAGATGCTTTCGTGGAATTTGTGAATAGACATAGAATTTTATAATGATTAGCAGAGAAGGTTGTAGAGTCCTACAGATCTGGGTATGAGTGCCAAGGTTACTCTTTGTCTTTTTGTGATCATAGCTCCTTTATTTTATTTTATTTTTTAATTTTTGTTTTTACTTTATTATACTTTACAATACTGTATTGGTTTTGCCATACATCGACTTGAATCCACCACGGGTGTACATGCGCTCCCAAACATGAACCCCCCTCCCACCTCCCTCCCCATAACATCTCCCTGGGTCACCCCCGTGCACCAGCCCCAAGCATGCTGTATCCTGCGTCAGACATAGACTGGCGATTCGATTCTTACATGATAGTATACATGTTTCAGTGCTATTCTCCCAAATCATCCCACCGTCTCCCTCTCCCTCTTGAGTCCAAAAGTCCGTTATACACATCTGTGTCTTTTTTCCTGTCTTGCATACAGGGTCGTCATTGCCCTCTTCCTAAATTCCATATATATGCGTTAGTATACTGTATTGGTGTTTTTCTTTCTGGCTTACTTCACTCTGTATAATCGGCTCCAGTTTCATCCATCTCATCAGAACTGATTCAAATGTATTCTTTTTAACGGCTGAGTAATACTCCATTGTGTATATGTACCACAGCTTTCTTATCCATTCATCTGCTGATGGACATCTAGGTTGTTTCCATGTCCTGGCTATTATAAACAGTGCTGCGATGAACATTGGGGTACATGTGTCTCTTTCAATTCTGGTTTCCTCGGTGTGTATGCCCAGCAGTGGGATTGCTGGGTCATAAGGCAGTTCTATTTGCAATTTTTTAAGGAATCTCCACACTGTTCTCCATAGTGGCTGTACTAGTTTGCATTCCCACCAACAGTGTAAGAGGGTTCCCTTTTCTCCACACCCTCTCCAGCATTTATTGCTTGCAGATTTTTGGATCGCAGCCATTCTGACTGGTGTGAAGTGGTACCTCATTGTGGTTTTGATTTGCATTTCTCTAATAATGAGTGATGTTGAGCATCTTTTCATGTGTTTGTTAGCCATCCGTAGATCATAGCTCCTTTAGCTTCAGTTTATTTATCTGAATTATGGGAGTCATAATAATATCCACCTTATTAGGTAGTTGTCATAATAAGGGTGATAAGCCATGGAAGTTCCATTGTAAGTGCTCTTTCTGTAAGAATGGCTCAAGGGAAAGAGGAAGAGGAGGAAATGATATCAGATAAGCAGTGGTGACTTACCGAATCGGTTTCCCTGAATATTGCTCAGAGTCATTTAACTGGAAAATTGAGGGGGGTGGGGGCAGAAAGTATATGAGATATGTACATTCTTCTCATATATGTTAGTTATGTTTCTAAATTCACTGCTCACCAAAGCCAATATCTTCTTAATCTGTCATTTTGAAACCTTATTTATTAAAAAGAAAGTTGTAATTAATTTAAAAATTATGTTACTTAAATTCATTTCAAATACATTGAAATATATTTGTCTGTTTCATTTACTTTCATGGCTAATTGGATAGATCTAGGGAAACCAGAATTGAAAGAGACACATGTACCCCAATGTTCATCGCAGCACTGTTTATAATAGCCAGGACATGGAAACAACCTAGATGTCCATCAGCAGATGAATGGATAAGAAAGCTGTGGTACATATACACAATGGATAGATCTTATTGACCAGATTTCTTTTGTAAGTTTTTAGGATTATTTGCTGTAAGAAATTTTATAGCATGGGGGACATGCTGGTGATGTTACCTATTTAATTATTTTGTACAAACTTTGAAGTTGGAGATATTTCTGGAAAATTTAGAAAAGATACAGACATTAATGTCAACTCTATACAGATGGAAGAAGCTGAGGAAGCCCATGCTACTAATTTCTTGAATCAGCCAATAGAGAAAAGTTGAATGGTCAGGAAACTTTATACATAATACTTTGATCAGCCTTACTTAGATGTATCATTTGATTCAAAACCACTTAAATGTTAAGCAAATATTCTAGATAAACCTATCTAAAAATGAGTGTACCAGGAGGCAATCATATTTAAATATAAAATTAATATGCACATATTTATTTATATAAGCTTGGATTTACATATCTATGTGTTAAATGTGTTTATATATGTGTTTGTATATAGATATAAATATATCCAAATCTGTACACGTGTGGCTAAGTACAATATCGTATTTATATTATTGATCAGAACGTCTATGCGATTTTTAGTAAAAGGTAAAGATGAGTTTCCATGATGATTTATGAATTGTAAAATACACTTTTCTGTTGAACCAAGCCTTCTGAAGTAGGTTTCAATGGTAGGTTGGTACACTGTTGTTAGAAACTAGAAACTTGGGCTTCTTAATGACTAGACGCTTTGCACAGTGTCTGGCTCCAAAACCAGCTTGGAATCCTGCCTGGCTCACTGGGCTTTCCTCTCAGGTTTCCTGATCAGGAAATTGAGGGCCAGCTGCTGCCTGTCATCAGGAAGCGTATTGAAAGTCAGCATGAGGTTGGGCGCTGGCTGAGGGCTATTGGGGTACTGTCCACAGTCAACTAAAGGGTCACTTAGAGCCTGTGCTAATGCTGCTTGGGGCCCATTGTGTGATGCTCTTGCTCTACAAGCAGCCGCAGAGAGGTAAAAAGTCAGTTCCAGAGTGTTCTGTCGTAGAAGTATGTTGCCTGTCTTTTGTCATTCTTTGAGCTCATGTTTCCCTGGTGGCCCAGTGGTAAGGAATCTGCCTGCAGATTCAGGAGACGTGGGTTTGATCCCCGTGTCAGGAAGATCCCCTGCAGAAAGGCATGGCAACCCACTCCAGTATTGCTGTGAGGAGAATTCCGTGGACAGAGGAGCCTGGAGGGTTACAGTCCATGGGGTCACAAAGCGTGGGACATGACTGAGCGACTAAACAACAGTTATTATCCTCTAATAAAGATGCCTTTGGTGTTATTCTGAAACTTAAATTTAGCTACTTGTCCTTTCCGTTTCTGACAGGAGTCTTACCATGCCCACCCAATTTTTTCAGTAAAGCCTCAGGGGGTGAGTTATCTTCTGACCCTCCTTAGTGAAGATATCAGATTATGTCCTGTGGCTTAGTTCCTACACTTTGGTCTGATATGTTGGTTGGTGCTGCTACACATGTTGTACTTGTTCATATATGCTAAGCTGTAAAACTTCTAAATTCCTCTAAATATTTTGGTTGAATGATCTCCTCTGCCAGTTGATTATCCAGGTTGCCCATATACTAGGTATTCTGAATTCATCCTACTTGTAGCAAACTGTTTCACACAGAGTCATATTTTTGTTTAGCAAAGTCTACTGAATGAAAAGAAAATGCTGACATTTGAATTGAAAGGCCAGTAGCCTGAGGAAATGCCAGAGGAATTCTACAAATACCCTTTCTCTGTGGCCTAGACAACTGGGATCTAATTCTTCTTAGGCAGCAGATGGAGGTGGTAAAAACTGAGCTTCTAAATGGTATGAGTCTCCAAGTTAAAGGGCTTGGTGCTGTGCCATGCAAAAAACCCTGCTTTTTGTAGCCTGGAGCAAGGATAGAAGCCAGCTTGCAGAAAAGACCAGGCCTGCCAGAGAAAAGAGAAACCCCAATCGCCCTTCGGTGCCTAGAAATGATCATAGTGGAAAAATAATGAATCTGTTGAAAAGGAATGTAACTGTTACTCCAACACTAGTAACACTCATTAACTCTCTGGAGTATGTGTGTGCATGTGTGTATTTTTACCCTTTATATTTTAAATAATATAAAGCTAATTATATATTATTCTAACATATTTAACTTCTCTCTCCCTCTCAATTTCTTCCCGCCTCCCCGCTTTGCCCTCACCCCTCTTGTCTTCCCCTTTCCCTCTCCCTGGCTATCTCCTAAATAGCCAAAGTGTCACATTTTTTGGTGATTATTTTTGGGGGGGAGGATGAGTATTTGGGGTAGATGAAAGTGAAAGCTGATGTTTATAGCTAGTTTCGTTGTCAGATGTCTTCATGCTCTTTTCCCAGTATGTCCCCTCTTTAACATTCCGTGGCTCTGCTGCCTTTTTGCAGTCTTGAGTATATGAAACTGCATGTATACTGGCGCAACTTCTGTCACATAATATTCACTTACTAATTTTTCAACACAGTTCACATAATTTTTATCTCTTCTTTTTTTTTTTTTAGCCAGCAGATCTACTTAATGCCAGTGACTAACAATACCCTAAAAGGAAAATCTTACTAATGCCCTTTGCTGTTGGAACAGCAAAAAAGATTGCTAATATATCTTGTGTCTTTTAGCAGAGGAATTGTGGGGACTGTCTCACACATTTACAATTACATTGTATGTAATCATTCCTACTGCCCACAGGGGAAGTGGTGATAGGAGGAAGTAGCTAGTCTGCTGTCCTGAAAATACTGTCATGGAGAAGAAAACAGTCACTCAGGATTCCAACATCTTTTGTAATCATACATCTGTGCTAAGAAAAAAAGAAAAAACAAAGGCTTAGCCCTTCTTCCAGTGTTTAAATAAAAGTACCCAATTATTTTAACTAGTTTCCACTGACTTGTCAAAGATCCTTGTGTATAATAATGGTCTGCCGGTGGCAAGACTGGACAGAATATTGTGCAGAAATTTATTTTGATAGTTGAACGTCTGGCAGAAGAGCCTGAATATTTACTTGGAAGGAATGTTGCCCAAGCAGAGTAAGTTTGCTGTTGGGTTTTAGGGCACTGAGGTGCCAGATCAGGCTTCCCTGGGCATAAGACACATAGCTGACAATAGGCAAGTGAATCGTAAAAGAAAAGGAGGAAGAGACACCTAGACATGGACTGAAGGTTAGAAGACCTTTTCCCAGGCCCTCCTTCCTGGGGTGCAGAATGGAAACCAAGCAATATGCAATAGGATTATTGTTTTTACTTCATATGGTTTGTAGTCACCTGTTATTTTCCTTAAATGTAGTTTTGCTTTAATAAATGCCAGGTGAAGAAAACCCAGTTATGAAGAAAAAAAGAATTCATTATTGGTGTGATGCCTGCAGAAGTTTATCTGTGGTGTAAGAGCATACAGATTAGAATGCAACAGTGGTTATGATAAATACAATCACTGGGCTTATTTCATATATAACGTGTAGCATGTGTATCTGTATGTTGAATGGCTTAATTGCTTTTCTCATAAATGCATGATTTTGACAACAATGAAAAGTACACAATGGGTTCTTTCTCACCCGTATTTCTCCAGGTGGGCTATAAGCTACAAAGTGTGCCTGAGGATGTAAAATGTTGTGGATATTTTTGCTGTCTATTTAATTCTAAAGATCTTGTGGTAGCTTATTTTCTTCTGGGACACTAACAAAAAAAAGTTTTCCAAGGAAATGGTCAATTGTACTAAGCATGAATGGTAGGATATGTTGGCATGACCTCCTTATTTGTATTCCTCAAATCACAACAGTTAATTCATTGTACCTATAGAGGTAAACTTGCCAAGTGGCTGAGGTTGCCGTGTGGGTAAGACTATATCAGACCAGTTTGTGTATTCGGTTACCGACTTTTAGTCGATTGTTAAGTAAATATTTATTGAAAAAAATCCCTCTATCATTTATATTTATTTTCAGCACATCTTTTATCATGTCAAAAAAGTTTATGGAAGATATAAACCATCCTATACAAATGTGAAGTGTTACTTTGCTGTGTATATGTTTGACTTGAATACTTGTCACATTCACGTTCTTCTAATTAGCTTCATGGCGGATACATGATAAACAAGAAAGTGATGCACTGAACTGTGAAACTGTTCATCTCAAGTAGGAAGAAACTTACCTTAAGAACATTGGAGATTTCCTGGATGCACAGGTTTCATTCAACCGTCGGGAGCAGCATGTGATTGTTTAGTCATGTAAGTAGTGACTCAGAGGTTGGGGGGCAGGCAGCTCTGAGTGACAATCCCAGGTCCATCACTTTCCAGGATGTTTGACCCTGGACAAATGGGTTGATCTCTCTGAATTTCTTGTACTCGAGGGAAATGTTAATAGTATTCTGGGACGGTTGCAGTGTATTCTAAAACCTTTACAGGTGCAAGATACGTGACAAGAACTCAGAAGATGGTAGTTTTTGATTATTTGAGCATATCAACTTAACAGGTTTTATTTGTACAGACTCTGGATTTGATCACCGTTTAGCCTTTTTGGGGGCTTCCCCAGTGGCCCAGCAGGTTAAGAATTCATCTGCAGTGCAGGAGACACAGGAGATGCAGGTTTGATCCCTGGGTCAAGAAGATCCTCTGGAGGAGGGTCCAGTATTCTCCAGTATTCTTGCCTGGGAAATCCCATGGACAGTGGAGCCTGGGTCAAGAAGATCCTCTGGAGGAGGGTCCAGTATTGCTCCAGTATTCTTGCCTGGGAAATCCCATGGACAGTGGAGCCTGGTGGGCTACAGTCCATGGGGTCGCGAAACACATGGCATACGTGTGTGTGTGTATCCGTTTTATTGAATATAATTGATTTACAATGTTTCAGGTGTACAGTGAAGTGATTCCGTTTTAGATATATATATATATGTGTGTGTTCTTTTTCAGATTCTTTTACGTTATAGGTTATTACAGTAAAAGAATCTGAAAAAATTTAGACTTTTATCAAGTCTATTTAAATATTTATTCATTAATACATTGGAACATAAATATTTTACCCTTTTAATACCAGTAAAATAAAAATGTAAATGTAATACTACCAGTGTAACGCTGTGCATGCTTAGTCACTCAGTAGCGTCCGCCTCTTTGAGACCCTGTGGACTGTAACCCAGCAGGCTCCTCTGTCCATGGGCTCCTCCAGGCAAGAATACTGAAATGGGTTGCCATGCCCTCTTCCAGGCTGTATAGTAGTACTAGTGTTTAAATGTAATACTAAAATTTAAATGTGGTACTAATTAAATGTATATAATTGGCAGTTCAGTTTTCTTAGCTATCAAGTAAAATTGAAACAAGTCTGAGAAAATAATTTATGCCACTAATCACATATTCAGCCAGTTTCCTAGATTTTAGTTAGAGTAAGTCAGAATATTTTAGCATATCTTTATACTTTCAAATTAAAGATTTGTTCAACAGTCTAGTCTTAAAGCAGTCACTTACAGACGCGCCCTAAGTGCTGAGAATAGAAAATGTGAATTACAGCAGCTTAGAGACAAAGAATGAAAGAGAGCTTAATAGGTTAATCAATGAAATGAGAAGCTTGAATAATGTAGAGAGTTAACACAGAGGAAGCAGTGATTAGCTGTTAAAGAACTATTAAAATATTTAACTTTTTTAGGGATGAATATTTATTCAAGAATTTTCAAACATTTGTTTTTTATCATCAAGTGTCATAGTCCACGTTGACAATTAGCAAACTCCAAGTATTTTCCTCAGGCTTTCTTATTTCTTTCAATATAATAGTGTTATTAAAGGAAGATTCACATCAAGTTTCCTCCTCTAATAAAATACTGTGGTTTACATTTGAGAGACTGTTAATTTTTAATCTGGTTAGTTTTTAGTTCATAAGAATCTAAACACAAACCCAAGAAATATAGGGGAGGAAGGCACATTAACGATTATTTAGCTTTTAGTACAGTCCTCTCACACTGTGAACGGAAAGTCAATTTGCAGAAATATTTTGCCATTAGGCCAGTACAGCAGCTTTTTAATTATTAAAGAAAACTGTCAGCTCTTTGAAAAGCTACACAACATCACAGATTTTCTTCTCCTTTGTAGCTGTACTTGCTGTCAGAATATATTTAGAAACATTGATGCTTAAGCAAATGTGTAATACACGTGGTCAAAGTAATGCAGCATTGAGTGTAAGCTTTCTCCAGGGAATGCAAAACGGGAGTTTTGATGTTTGCGCTTAAATATTTAGTACCTGGGCAGAATTGGGAAAGCATCAGTAATACCTTTGGCATTCACGTATCCTCCCATCCTTTCTTCTGTGTCCTGTATACTGCGTCTGTGTCTGATTTGTCACTGACCAGTACATCTTAGCTGTCTTTTAT
This sequence comes from Capra hircus, assembly GCF_001704415.2. Taxonomy (NCBI): domain Eukaryota; kingdom Metazoa; phylum Chordata; class Mammalia; order Artiodactyla; family Bovidae; genus Capra; species Capra hircus. Next base: position 6,880,410 of record NC_030812.1, read on the forward strand.
ATTGATGTTTACGGGTTCCTATGCCCTCCTGATGGTCTATTCTCTCTGACCCTTCTTTCCACCATGAAGTCTTGTCCAGGCTTCGTACTCAGTCTCTGAGGCTTCAGTAGGGATCACCCCAGGTCAAGTGGTGATGGATGGCCATTAGACAGGAATAAAGGTCCAGTGTAGGGCCGGTCCAGGAGACAGTGGGCTCTGGCTTCCAGTGTCTTTGCAGATTTCTCTGCAGGTGTCTTTCCATGTGCTGGGCCTTAAAGTGCAGTCTTCTTCCAGGCATCCTGTAACCTTTGAACTTTAATTATTTATACAATAATTAGCCAGTTTCAGAAATGTATCCCTACCTGATAATAATGAGAAAAGATAACAAGGAGTCACCCCTACTGTTCACTCACATCTCCCAGTACTCTCCTTAGCCTTCCTTGTAACACTTTATTTTGAAACTATAAGAATAGCTAACCTTTCTATAATGCTTAGTGTGTGGCAGTTGCTGTTTTAAGTGTTGTATATGGAAACATTACATATCCAATTCATTTACACTTTTTATATTTTTATAACTCATTACATAATCAAACTTATAACATCCTCAGTTCAGTTCAGTCACTCAGTCGTGTCTGACTCTTTGGGACCCCATGGACTGAAGCACGCCAGGCTTCCCTGTCCATCATCAGTTCCTGGAGTTTACTCAAATTGATGTCCATTGAGTCAGTGATGCCATCAGCCATCTCATCCTCAGTCGTCCCCTTCTCCCGCCTTCAATCTTTCCCAGCCTCAGGGTCTTTTCAGATGAGTCAGTTCTTTGCATCAGGTGGCCAAAGTATCAGAGTTTCAGCTTCAGCATCAGTCCTTCCAATGAATATTCAGGAATGATTTCCTTTAGGATGGACTGGTTGGATCTCCTTGTGGTCCAAGGGACTCTCAAGCATTTTTTCCAACACCACAGTTCAAAAGCATCAATTCTTTGGTGCTCAGCTTTCTTTATAGTCCAACTCTCACATCCATACATGACTACCGGAAAAATCATAGCTTTGATTAAACAGACTTTTGTTGGCAAAGTAATGTTTCTGCCTTTTAATATGCTGCCTAGGTTGGTCATAGCTTTTCTTCCAAGGGGCAAACATCATTTAATTTCATGGCTGTAGTCACCATCTGCAGTGATTTTGCTGCTATTGCTGCTGAGTCGCTTCAGTCGTGTCCAACTCTGTGCGACCCCATAGACAGCAGCCTACCAGGCTCCTCCGTCCCTGGGATTCTCCAGGCAAGAACACTGGAGTGCATTGCCATTTCCTTCTCCAGTGATTTTGGAACCCCCCAAAAATAAAGTCTCCCACTGTTTCCATTGTTTCCCTATCTATTTGCCATGAAGTGATGGGACTGGATGCCATGATCTTAGTTTTCTGAATGTTGAATTTTAAGCCAATTTTTTCACTCTCCTCTTTCACTTTCATCAAGAGGCTCTTTAGTTCTTCTTCACTTTCTGCCATAAGGGTGGTATCATTTGCATATCTGAAGTTATTGCTATTTTACTCGGCAATCTTGATTCCAGCTTGTGCTTCATCCAGTCCAGCATTTCTCATGATGTACTCTACGTATAATATCCTCACAAACACTGAATTAGGTGAGAATAAATCCTTATTTCAGATGAGAAAACTGAAGCCCAGAGGGTAAGTAGCATGCCCAGGGTTGTACAACTGGTAGGCGGCAGAGTTAGGATTTGAAACCAGCCACTGTGACTTCAAGTCTCATGGACTTCACAATTCCCAAGCTACTGTGTCAACGAATACTTTTCTTTCTGTAACCAAAAAGAGAGACTTGATGGGGGGAGACTAGGCGGAATATAAGGGAGAACGGCCACCATTGTATATCTTAATGCAGGTAGGATGCTTCCTTACTTTCCTTAAATCAGTCTTTGTAGATCTGCTTAAACTTTTGGAGCATTTGTGTCGTCATTCAAAAAATATTTAATATTTACTACCGTTTACATACCGGGGTGATAGAGATCCAAAGGTAAATAATAAAATGATTTCCATCCTTCAGAAATCTTAGAGTGGATCAGATGTGCAAATAGATACATTAAAGTACAATTTATAACTGTAGTTACAAAAATATGAGCAAAATCATATAAATAGGACACAGATAACAGAACAATGATTTCTAAGGGAGGATTTCTAAGAGTCTTTATTGATGATATCACATTTATACTTGGACTTCAGGGTTTTTTTCATGTAGGTGTTTTCATGACCAAAGGAGAGGAAAGGGGATATTTTAATCAGAGAGACTTCATAAACAAAGGCCTAGTGTCTTAAGAAGGCTGAGGTCATTTCAGAAAAAAAGTGAACTTCTGTGTGACAGGTGCAGGTGTTGCATAGTGAGGGTGATAGGAAGTGAGAAAGATTTCAAAGATCTGTGTATACAGAACTAAGAAATTGGAACTATATTTGGTAGATACTGGGAATCTTCAGAAGATTTGATGTTGAAGACTGATAGCAGAGGATTTATTTGATAGGAAGATTGTGCTATAGGCTGTTGAAGAATAGAAAGAAGCATCAAATATGAGACAGAAAATTCTAAGCCAAAGGCATTGGCAGCTAGAGCTCAAACGGTGTCCCTGCACTTGGGGAAGAGAAATTGGAGATTTTTAAAAACTTTTATATTTTTAAAATTTAAGTATATTTGATGTATAAAATTATATGTTACAGGTGTGCGATGTAGTGCACAATTGTTAAAGTTTATACTCCATTTTAGTTATTATAAAATATTGGCTGTATTCCCCACATTGTACAATACATCCTTGTAGCTTATTTTGCCTCCTATTCTCCTACCCTTATATTGTCCCCTCCCCCTTCTTGCTCCTAGCTGGTCACTACCAGTTTACTTTCTACATCTGTAAGTCTGTTTCTTTTTTGTTCTATTCACCGGTTGTAGTTTTAGATTCCACCTATAAATGATATTATGTAGTATTTGTCTTTTTTGTCTTACTTATTTCATAACACTCTCCAAGTCCATCCATGTTGCTTAAAATGGAAAAATTCCATTCTCTTTATGGCTGAGTATTATTCCATTGAATATATACTGTGCCCTCTTTATTCACTCATCTGTTGATGGACAATTGGGTTGGTTCCATATCTTGGCATTTGTAAATAATGCTGCTATGATCCTTGGGGTACATGTATTTTTTTTCAGTTAGTGTTTTTGGTTCTTTTGGATCCATACCTCCAGGTGGAATCCCTGAGCCCATTTGGTAGTTCTATTTTTACTTTTTTGAGAAACCTCCGCATTGTTTTCCACAATGGCTATACCAGTGTACATTCCCACCAGCCATGTGCCACGGTTCCTTTTTTTCCACTTCCTCACCAACGCAACACTTTTTGCTTGTGTTCATTTTGCTGATAGCCATTTCTCCAAGGTGTAAGGTGATATTTCATTGTGGCTTTGATTTGCATTTCCCTGATGGTAATGATTTTGAGCTTCTTCTCATGTGCCTGTTGGTCATCTGCCTTTGCTCTTTGAAGTGAAAGTTGCTCAGTCATGTCTGACTCTTTGTCACTCCATGGACTCTATACAGTCCATGGAATTCTCCAGGCCAGAATACTGGAGTGGGTAGCCTTTCCCTTCTGCAGGGGACCCTCCCAACCCAGGAATCAAACCTAGGCATCCCACATTGCAGGCAGATTCTTTACCAGCTGAGACACCAGGGGAGCCCAACAAAACTGGATTGGGTAAGCTATCCCTTCTCCAGGGGATCTTCCCAACCCAGGAATTGAACCAGGGTCTCCTGCATTGCAGGCAGATTCTTTACCAACTGAGCTATCAGGGAAGCCCATTTGCTCATTGGAAAATGTCTATTCAGTCCTTTTGCCCATATTTAAAATTGTGTTTTTTGGGTTTTTTTGATATTGAGTTTTATCCACTGTTTATATATGGTGGAGATTAAGCCCATATTGGTCAGTACATTTGCAAATATTTTCTCCCATTCAGTACGTTGTCTTTTGGTTTTGTCAGTGATTTCCTTTGCTCTGCAATTGCTTTTCACTTTATTAGATCCCATTTGTTTATTTTTGCTATTATTTCCTTTGCTTTAGAAGATAGATCCAGGAAGTATTGCTTCAATTTAAGTCAAAGAATGTTCTCTTTTCCTCTAGGAGTTTTATGGTTTCTGATCTTAAATTTAGGTCTTTTATCCATTTTGAGTTTAATTTTGTATATGCTGTTAGAGAATGTTCTGATCTCATTGTTGTATAAGTAGCTATTCAGTTTTCTCAGCACCACTTATTGAGAATAGTCTTTTCTCCACTGTATGTTCCCGCCTCCTTTGTCATAGACTAATTGACCATAAGTGTGTGGGTTTATTTCTGTTCCAATGATCTATGTGTTTTTGTGACAGTGCCATACTATTTTGAACTTGAGATTTTTTTTTATCAGAATAAATAAGATTTGTTAAATGAGTGAAGGTAGGGGATGAGATACATTGATGAGACATGCCTATGAAGTTTATAGCTTGAGATATGGATAGCTTAGAATCCTGGTTATCCTCTGTACCAAATCCAGTTTAACAACACTTGTTTAAATAAAGCAAAAGTTGATAGGTGAATGGATCAAGAAAATGTGATATTTATATATTTTTATATTTATTCACATGGGGTATTAGTCTTTAAGAAAGAAAGAAATCCTGCCATTTGTGACAACATGGCTTGAACCTCAGAGACATGATGCTAAATGAAATAAGGCAGATGCAGAAAAACACACACTGTATTATCTCGAGTATATCCAGAGTCTAGAATAGTCAAACAAATACAGTGAGCAGGTATAATGGGGGATGTTGCTCAAGGAAAACAAAGCTTAAGTTGTGCAGGATGAATTTATGACAGCAGTGCAGCTATAGTTAACAAGATTTTATGCTTGAAATTTGTGGAAAGTATAGATCTTAAGTGTTACTACATTCAAAAAAGAAGAAAAAGGTACTTGTGAGGTGATGGCTCTGATAATTAGGTTGACTCTAGTGAGTAGTTCACAATACAAACATATATCCAATCATCAAGTCATATACCTAACGTGTATAATTTAACATTGTCAGTTATTAAAAAAAATAGCAGAAGTTAATTTCTCTTTTAATGAAATGATCCAGGTATAACAGTCTAGTGATGACATGGGGATCTGTGGTATCACCAATTTAGGCATATATTTTTTTCTTATTGCTCTGCCTTCCCTTAGGCTGACACCCTCATTCACATGTTCGAAGCTATCTCTTTACCAGTCTAGTAAGAAGTCTGGAAGTCTGCTCACATTTTACTGCCTACCACTTAGTCACATAGCCATTTCTAATAGTCATGAAGGCTGGGGATTATAGTCTTTATTCTGGATGCCCCTGTATCCAGCTAAAACTCGGAGGTTCTGTTGTTAAAGGAAAGGAGAGAAAGTGAATTTTGAGGTATAATTAGCAGTTCAGCTCTAGAATGTTTTGTGACCACGTTAATAGAGATCTGAGATGAAGGAAGTGGGACAAATTTAGGAAGACTTGGGGAGATAATGAGTTCTGTTTTGGATATTAAAAATTTTTAAGTGTCTGTGAGACTGTCTGATAGTTTTGTCCAGTAGGTAGTTTGGAATAAGGATTTTGGTCATGACAGAGATAGATTTGAGTCATCAGAAGTTTACTGCTATTTCAGATGGACTGAGGAGGGCATTAGTAGTGAAGATTAATAGCAGAATCTAAAGGACAGCAACCTTGGAGGGAATGGATTAGAGAGAAGAACAGAAAGCAGGCAGAAATGTTAATAGAGTGGAGCGGGAGATGGGGCAGTTTGACATTAGGGTTCTCTGTTGAAGTTGTGCACCCCAATCCACTGCTCCTGAAGCAGCAGTCGGTAACATCCTTGCGTATATCACCATGCCCTGAAAAGTGATTCCACTCTGCAGCCTCCTATCAGAAAACAGTGTCCAAATTCCTTGCGTGCAGTCACAAGGACCTTCAACCAAGGCCTCAGTCTTGTCTGAAGACTGCTGTTCTTCACACTCAGTGTACTGTTCCCTCTAACCACGCAAAGCAAAGACCAGTGCAAGAGGGAGCTCTAAGAAATTTTGAAACGCTTAGCCCTCAGTTCAGACGATTGAATAATATTCTCTCTCTCAATTCCTTGCAACAATTCTGCATTTATCTCCTACCTTATTGTCCTTAAAGAAAGAGTAGAAACAAAGCTATGGGCATCCTGGACCTTCTGATGCTGAACCGTGTTGGATATTAAGGCAACAGACTTTAGAACCGATTCATAGGCTTGTGGCCCTTAGGATCACCTGTAAGCGTATCAATCCATGCTCATTGGTATGTGGAAACCACGACAGAGTGCGTATTTAGAAATAGCAAGTGCTGAAGAGAGATCAAGTGAGCTGAGAATGAACATGAATGATGTTAACTGACATTAATGAACTCTTAGGTGATTTCAGCAAAAGAATTCCAGGCCAGAATACTGGAGTGTGTAGCCTTTCCCTTCTCCAGGGGATCTTCCAACCCAGGGATCAAACCCAGGTCTCCTGCATTGCAGGTGGGTTCTTTACCAACTGAGCCACAAGGGAAGTCCAAAAGACATTTTAGTACATTGGTATTAGTAGAAGCTGAAGGATCCTAACTTGCTAAGTGATGCCCATTAGACTGTGCACTAACAAAAACTGAGCAAGTAGAGACAGAAAATGCAGACTGTGATGCTTTCAAAAACTTCTTACTGATGAGCAGAAACTGGATACATGATTATGATGAAGGGAAAGTAAATGTGTTTATAATCTCAGAAGAAGCCAGTATGAAGGAATTTGCCTGAAGCATGGGAGCGAGAAGTCTAGTGTATGGAGGAAGTCCTTCATAAGAAAGATAGGAGCAAAGGGCATAAGAAAATATTCTGTATTGGATAACTTTAGAGATTATATTTGAGGAGACACGTTGGTAGAGTCCCTGTTTGATATTTTCTCTATGAATCAGAAAGCTGGTTTTTCAGGACTTCCCCGGTAGTCTAGTGATGAAGACTCTGCTCCCAAGGCAGGGGGCATGTTTTGATCCCTGGTCAGGAACTAGATCTCACATGCTGCAACTAAATAAATAAGTAAATATTAAAAAAAGGAGAAAAGCTTGTTTATCAACTATGTATAATGGCAACCCAATCCAGTACTCTTGCCTGGAGAATCCCCATGGACAGAGAAGCCTGGTAGGCTGCAGTCCGTGGGGTCGCAAAGAGCCGGACACAACTGAGCGACTTCACTTTCACGATGTCTGCAGTTGCAGACATGACAAGGAGCTCACTGAGGGCAACCGTGATGAGTGTAGAACAGCACCAGTTGCCCAGTTGGAGTCGGAAACCACTCATCGTGCATAGTGGATAGGTTTTCATCTAGTACAAAAGGATGGGTGCAAGAGAAGAATAAGAGAGAAAATGAATCAAGAATGAGAAGAGGATTAGCATTCTCAGAAAGATGAGCACTTAAGCCAGACATACTGATACCTTAATAAAACAGAGTCATTGGTAAAGAATCTACAACAATGCCTGGTACAGAGTAGCCCCAGATAAATATTCTCTAAGAACCATACATTTATTCCTAAGTGTCTGTCGAAGGTGGGGACACATTTTGGGAAAAATAGCTGGTTAGAATGTAGCTAAGATGCAAAGTCAGGATTGGACTGGGTTGCTTTTTCTTTGATGAGATTTTCTTCCTTTTGAGTGTCTACTAGGCTGTATAGTTTGTGCTGATGTAGTCAGTGGTTCATTTCTGTTTCTTTTGCCCTTATTTAGTTGGGTTTAAGCTTTGTATATAAGGTATAAACTTTGTTTATAGTTGGTAAAATTCCAAATATCTTGAGGATGTTTAGATAGCTTATTAAGAGGATTTATTCACTATTGCTCACAAAACTGGACTCTTGTATTAACACTTCACTATGTATAGAAATAAACCTTGTTCCTTTAAACTCTAAATAAAGACTTAACTATTTTAGTTGGTGCACTTAAAAAAAAAAAAGAAATGGGATACTGTAGAATGGTTGTTTGCTTTACAGGTTGATCTTATGTTGCCCTTCTTTATTCAGTATTTGTTAAGAGCCTGGTTTTTTTAATAAAGCCGAAGAATTGATGGTTTTGAACTGTGGTGTTGGAGAAGACTCTGCCTTGGACTGCAAGGAGATCCAACCAGTCCATCCTAAAGGGGACCAGTCCTGGGTGTTCATTGGAAGGACTGATGCTGAAGCTGAAACTCCAGTACTTTGGCCACCTGATGCGAAGAGTTGACTCATTGAAAAGACCCTGATGCTGGGAGGGATTGGGGGCAGGAAGAGAAGGGGATGACAAAGGATGAGATGGCTAGATGGCATCACTGACTCGATGGATGTGGGTTTGGGTGAACTCTGGGAGTTGGTGATGGACAGGGAGGCCTGGCGTGCTGCGATTCCGGGGGTCACAAAGAGTCAGACATGACTGAGCGACTGAACTGATGGACGACTGATAGCTTATATTATGAAAGATGAACTGAGGACTCAATACTTCGGGAACAAGAGAGAAGGGGCTGCATTAATGATGGATCGTTTCAAAAGCAGTTCCATTTCCTGTGCTATAGAAATGCCTTTTAGCTACAGCAACTCTAAAGATGATGATTATAAGATAAATTGGAATCAAGTTTAACAAAATGCCTTACAAGCATTTATTCAGTCATTTAAGCTTTGAGAGTCTCAATTTCCTCTTCTGTAAAATGGGAGTAATCATGCAAACAAGGTTGTTATGAAATAAAATTGATAGCATTTATCCTCATTGGAAAAGACTCTGATGCTGGGAGGGATTGGGGGCAGGAGGAGAAGGGGACGACAGAGGATGAGATGGCTGGATGACATCACTGACTCGATGGACCTGAGTCTGAGTGAACTCCGGGAGTTGGTGATGGACACGGAGGCCTGGCGTGCTGCGATTCATGGGGTCGCAAAGAGTCAGACACGACTGAGCGACTGAACTGAACTGAACTGAACTGATCCTCAAAGGGAATGGTTGGAAAAGGGCATGGCAGCCCACTCCAGTGTTCTTGGCTGGAGAATCCCGTGGACAGAGGAGCCTGGTGGGTTATAGTCTGTAGGTTTGCGCAGAGCTGGACACGACTGAAGCGACCTGGCACACACAGCACACACACCCACTCCGGTGTTCTTGCCTGGAGGATTCCACAGACGGGAGAGCCTTGCAGGTTGCAATCCAAGGGGTTGCAAAGAGTCAGACACGACTGAGTGACCAACACTTTCACTACTTCATTAGTTTTCTTGCCCACTTTCCTATCACATTAGAAGATTCAGTTAATCAGCTGACTCTTACTATATTCCTTCCTCAATGACGAAAAGTAAAGGAAAGAAAACTCCAAGCCATGCTGTCTGGGTTTATTTGTACGGATCCCAGTAAGAAGAGTGAAGATATCAGTTCTTTATTTCGACAGAGTGATTTGTATTGGGCCTTCTTTGACATGTTCGGATTTTCCTCTGAGATTAAAGATATCAGAGGTAGCTGCATGGAATAATCATACTTCCTGCATCTCTGATCATAGTAACAGTGTTCACTCTCAAGAGTGTCAATAACCAGCATTTGCCTTCAGTTCTTCATAGTCTGTAACTTGCTTTCATATCTTTTATTGCATATGATTCCACAGGAAGCATTTTACTGGTAGAGGAATATATTTTAACATCTAGCTACTGTTTTACCACTGTGGTTTTTTGAAACTGCCTCACTGAATCTGTTGAATTCAGGTCTTCAGAGATTCCTTCTGAGAAACCCTTCAGGTAACATAAGTTACCCGATAGTGGCCTAGGGGTTAATACTTTGCATTTTGTTCGCTGGAATGTCTTTGTCATGCCAGACAGTAAATGACAATTTATTTCAGGAATGACTTGGTGATTTCAAGGGGCTCAGTCTTGGGTGAGAGTATTAGTATTTGGCATTTCAACCGCGGGCATTTCATATTGAATGCATCGGGAGTAGCCATGCTGTGAACTGGTTGATACTGTTATAGTGTGTATAAGATAATGATGTCGTTCAGTCTTTATGTTAATTTTTAAAGTCATTTTTTTAAACAGTGCTGGATTAGGTCCCGCTTTTCATAACTTTTCTCTTGTTCTGTTTACCTTCCTAATTTATTATCAAACTGTATTGTTCTGTTTACCTTCTTAATTCATGATCACACTGTATTAGTTTAGTTGTGTTGTTGCTGCTTTATTTTTTTCAGTTTTTCTGCTAGAATGTTCACGACTTCAGGGAGGAATTTATGTCTCTTTGCTGCACTCCTAGAACTTAGCGTGTGGCATGTGCTCAATATATATTTGCTCAATTCTTGAGTTATTATGTGTTTGGTTGCAGGTTAAGGGAAAACCTGCTAAAAATGCCTTGAACGATGAAGGAATCTGACTTAATAATTTAGGTCTAATTCAGTCAAGACTTGCATCACATCTCTCTGCAGTTGGTTTGGCCCTTTCCATCTCCGGGTCAGAGCATCACCCTTATGCCTGCTTCCCTCAGGCTGCAACGTGTATGTTCATGGATTTAGGGCAGGGGATAGCATTTGTGTCCCACACTGCTGGAAGGAGTCGTGAGCTCACTCCAAGAAACTGGATTCTTGTAGGTCACGTGCCATTCGTAAACCTGTGACTGTGGTCAGGCATAGCATCTACAGACTGACTTTGCTGGGACTATAGTCTGCCAAGAGAGGACTGGAGTCAGGAGACAAACGAATGCAAGGATGCTATAAAAAATATTTACTCCAGCTAATGAATGGGATTCCAAAACTTTTGTGGCATTTTATTTAATAAAGTGTAGTGAACTGAGGACATTTAAGTTTTTTTTTTTTAAGTCTGAATTATCTCAGTCTATCATAGTTCAAAAACACTGGCACACACGTTTGTAAACATGTGTATCGAATCTATTAATAATGATTCTGGCAGCACACAATTAACTAAAACCTCAGACTCAGTTTAGCAAAAGATAGAGTGTATACTCACATTCCTGATGCAATGTAGGAAAGATCTTCTACCGCCCCCATTTCCACCAACCTACCCTCCTAACTCTGTGAGGAGTTTTAGCCTTCAACAAGGGATGTATTTTCCTTTTGACACTAGGAAAATGACTCAGTGACTGGGTAAGGAAAACACACATAGGAAAGGGAAAAGGGAGGGAAACAAACCTGGCAGATGCATAGTTTTGCCTAGAACCATCCCAGTGATCTCCGACTTCTTAAACACTTGATTTTGTGTGAGCATTTCCATTCTGAAAGAATATACATCACGAGTGCATAAGGTGTCTAAAGGATGGGAGAGGAACAGCCAGGAGGGGAGCCAGGAAGCCAAACCAACATTGTGGGATTGGTGGCGCATATAAACCTTCGAGCATCAACTTGTGGGATGTGTGCTTATCAAGTGCTCACCTCCGTGGCGGTTCTCCTTTCTGCTCTTCCAGCCCCATACAAACCCTGTTATCTAGTCTGTCCTGCTCTTACTCCCCTTACTGCTCTGAAATATCATTCCACTGTTTTCATGCACATATATTGTCTCCCTAAATAGAGTGTAAACATCCTGAGAGCAAGCATTTTGTCCTGTCCTTTTCTGGAATGAACCTCAGCATTTTGAGAGCTGTATAGTAACTCATTGGTGCTGAGTAAATGCTTGTGAGAATTGGCTCCAGTGTTCTATTTCATAGTAATTTGGACACAGGTAATGGGATTACAGCGATGTGAAAGCGTTTGCCTCGCTTTTTTACCTTGAGAAACTCAGATGAAAATTTAAATACTGCCATGCAAGGAAAAAGATCCAGTAAGAAAGCAGACTGCGAAAAGACTCTCAAAGGGAAGAGAACCACTTGAAATTATTTTTCCTGCTTTTCTGATGCCAGGTTTCTCATGACTTTCAAACAACTAGATAATAAGGGAAGAAGTTTTATGGGTGTGTCACTGTATTTATCTTACTTCCATAAAATTCATAAAAATGTCAAGATATGGACGTGCTCTAGTGTTATTCAAACATTCTTCTTAAACAGATGCAGGAAAATGAGAGATGGTACAGTATCATTATTGTTTCCATATTTGTTGTCATAAGCAGTGAAATCCTTGTCTTCATGAACTGTCAGCTTCAAACGTTCTGCCAAAAACTTTCTAAGGCAAGTTTTTATTAGAATTAATCACAAGTGTCAGTCGAGACAGTATTATCCTTTCCATGTAATTTAAGCAGACTGTTATAGCCTGTATGCAAAACATTTGCTTCATGTTAGATGTGGAGTTGGGCCATAACAAGATACTAATAAGATTAGGAGAATCTTTTGGCCTGGCTGAGGCTCAGCATGCTGTGCAGCCGGGGTCTTAGCCTCTTGTCTCTACTAAAGCTATTTTCTCTGTCTCTGTCTTGATTTATCCAGGCTGGTAGTAGCATTTTCCCAGTCACATTCCAGAGTGAACTGGGAATTCTCCATTTCGTTCTCCTTATCTAAGCATTTGTCATGTCTTATCAGTCTTCTCCTTGAAAATTCTGGCTATATTTTCTGTAGCGTGCAGTGTGGCGTGGGAGAAATCTCTGTGGACCGAGACAGTCAAGGACATTGAAAGAGTCGTGCTGGTCGTGGATGGAACTGGTGATGCCTCAGTAGCTTCTGTAGTTGAGATCTCATCCTAAAAGTCTTTCTGGAATCAGTCGGACTTCTTTTACTGAGATTCAGAAGAAAATTTCAAAGAATATCTCATTTGTGCTTGGAACTGTAGGGCTTCCTACGGGCAGACAGTACTACAAGAGTCGAGTTCTGCTGAAGGACCTGAGGATGGGAACGCGGTCTCCATGGACTCAGACGTCAAGTGCCTCTCTTCTGCCTTCTTATTTGGAAAGTGGGCTATTTTAGGAGCCGAAGCATATCTGACCCAAGATATGTGTGATCTGTACACTTTTAGAAGTAAAATAGACAAAAAACGAGAATAAGAGGGAAGTGAAAACTAAATGCTTGAGAGTGGAGGATGCCCAGTTTTCAAGTAATTCTGAAAAGTCTTGTTTAAAAAATATTCCCTAGCTCTGCTTAATAGGAATATTCATGTTTGCTAATTTTGACTACTGTAATAATAGTTTTTCATTTTAAATGTTAGTATGAGAAGAGTTTAGTCTTGCACCTAATAACCCACATTAGAGGGTGAAAATAAAGGACTTTAACCAGGACACCCTGCAGGGCAGTGCTTCCCAGTGAAATCTCTCTCCTGACAGGGCAATTTTGTTTTCTAATTTTCTGTTTCTTTTAATGTTCCATTTTTGTTATCTTTTCCTCCTGTCAGAAAGCTTTTTCTTTGAGTTGGAGGATATTAGTGGCAATGCCTAGATTTGTATGCCTCTCTTTTCTGGGGAAAAAAAGAATTATAATTTTGGTTGAGTTTGATAAGACTGGGCAAAAGGATGAACTGCTAAATATATATACTAGCTGTTTATTCTCCTATTAAATATTACACTCTTTGAAAAAGTTGAAACTCAATTTTAAAAGAACTATGTGCACATAGAAAATTGCATAAACTATGTTAAAAGGAAAATTCTTCTTTAAAACTCACTTTATTTATTTCTTTGTGGCTGTGCTGGGTCTTTGTCGCGGAGAGAGCTTTTTTCTCGTGCGCGAGGGGCCGCTTTTCTGGGTGGGCAAGCGGCCGTCTCATTGCAGTGGTTTCTCGTTGCAGAGCATTGTCTCCATGGTAGGACTCAGTAGTCGTGGCCTTGGGGCTTAGTTGCTCCACGATATGCGGGATCTTGAAGGATCAGGAATTGAACCCATGTCTTCTGCATTGACAAGCGGATTCTTTACCACTGAGCCACCAGAAAAGCTCCAGATGAAAATTCTTTAGGACATTTTCTGTGACTCACCAGTTCTGCTTCCCGAGGCAGTCACCATTAACAGGTTTTTGTGTATCCTTTCTGTTTGTACAACACACACACACACCAGAAATTGAATCATGTTCTCTATAGTTTACAAAGCCTTGATTTTTGTTTCAAAAGTGCATACTTAATGAGAAGCAAAACTGCTGTCATAAAAATAGAAGAAATAAATAATCGAGGACAGCTTAGCAAGCGTACCTTTTTTAGAAAAATAACCTGAAGCAGATTAACAGTACTCTATTCAAAAGCACACAAGCATCTCTTCATTATTAAATTGTTGATACAGGAAGCTGGTTTTCGTTTCTGTTTGCCTCTACTCATTGCCTTTTTTCATTCTGTAAGTACTGTTAATGAGCTAAGGAGATAATGACCCCAGAAACATCCTCTCAGACGTTTTGGATGGTATTAATGTTAAGATTTTATTGTACATTTCTAGTTTAAATTCTTAATAAACTATTAGCAAAACTAAATTTTAGATTATTTGCCAGAAAAGACTAGACCTTATGACTTCATAATCCCATAGTAAATAGTGTGAACAGATCTGTAGGACTGTAATTGCTGCAAAAATATTTTGTAATACAGTATTATTTGAAATATGTGAACTTGGTGAGAATACAGCCTTTATTTGACCTTGGCTGCAGAAGAGTCATTCTTCAGTCATTCATGTAGAAAGTACCTTCAAGTGGTGATCTACACTTGAAGAAAATACATAATTGTGAGATTTTATAGCGTAAAACGTAAATATCTGCTTCACTGTTGGATAACTCCGTGATTTCTATAATTTCCCCGTGCCACAGGTGGGAAGCAGCAGGACAGAAAAGATGCTCTGTGGTGGTAGCATGCGTGCGTGCTAAGTTGCTCAGTCGTGTCCGACTCTTTGCGACCCCACGGACTGTAGCCCACCAGGCTCCTCCGTCCATGGGATTCTCCAGGCAAGAACACTGGAATGGGTTGCCATGCCCTCCTCCAGGGGATCTTCCCGACCCAGGGGTTGAACCCCTGTCTCTTAGGTCTCCTGAATCGGCAGGCAGGTTCTTTACCACTAGTACCACCTGGGAAGCCATGCATTTATCTGAACCTATCATTGCTTCTTGTGGGTTTGGAAGCCACCTTCACAGATTTTGGAGCAAGGAAATATTTTTCTTTAATGTTGCTTTATTATTTTATATAATTAAAGTTTTCAGAAAGATTTTTGATGACCTAAATTCTTTCTTCTCACTTAAAATGCCACCCCTTCAACTGGAAAGAAGTCTCTTTCAGCAGCAGTTGCAGTCTCATTGAGTTCTAGAATCATATTGCCCTGAAGGCAGGATAGATTTTATTTGTTTATTGGCCAGCTACTTGCTGACTTTTTTTCAGAATTCTAAATAGGGTAGTGAGTGGATTTCATGCACGCATGAGTCCTGTATTGTTTTAATTTGTTTCTTGTTTACCGAGGAACTCGACAACATTCATTTCTGTTTACCAGTGTTTTCTCTGTCTAAGGACATTGGTTATACTGGAGCATTTGGGAACATGGTCGTAAGGAGAAGTCTGGGAGCTGATGTTAGCAACCTTTAGCCTCCAGGACTGGTACCCAGCCTTGCTCCAGGCACTCAGGCGCCCTCTGTCCGTGAAGTGTGCAGCCTCATTTCCCACCATGTGTGCCTTCAGCCTTAATTGGTACTCCCTTGGTAGAGAGGAGCAGAGGGAAATTCTTGGTATTCAAGGCAGCCCATGTTCTTCCAACACTTGTGGCCATGACTTAGAAGAGGACTTTGTTCTCAGTGGTTGTGGGTGAGGCTGGAAGGCGCATGTGGAGAATAAATGGCTTTTTCACAGCGCAAACCCACGTATGATGCTGGCGTTTGTTTCTGTGTTTTGTATGACAGTTTCCTGAGTTTTTGTCACTTCACTGGGGAGAAGTCTTTTTGTCTATTAGAGATTTCAGGGTTCTTCTCCAAGAAGCCATTTATATAACTACAAGCCAAGCTGGCCTGGCAGCTGTTCGTTGGTTTGGTACCAGGGGGCCTGCCTGGCCTTCTGGTTGGGCACCCCTATCTGATGTTAAGCTTATGATCATGGAAAAGGGGAGCATGGGCCTTTAGACCAGGTACCTGTGTGTCAGGGCCTTGCTGCTGCATTGAACCTATGACCCCAGCAAAGCTACTTTGTCTTTTTAGAACACAATCCCCTCTTGAATGAAATGTCTAGGATGCTGGAATGTTTCTCAATGCCTAGCCCTTGGCCTGAACCAAGTAGGTGTATTTAGTAAATAATTTTCCTTGCCACCAACCTTTACTTTTACTTTCCTGTTATTTATATATGTATTCCTTTAAAAAATTGTTCTTATGTTAAATTTCTTATTTAGTATAACTTTTATTGACATGTAGTTAATTTAAAATGTGTTAATTTCAAGTGTACAGCAAAGTAATTCAGTTACACACACACACACACACACAAAACAAGATATTGAGTATAGTTCCCTGTATTATACAGTAGGTTCTTGTTTGTTCTGTTTTATGTATTAGTACAGAGTATTTGTTAACCCCAACTTTCTAGTTTATCCCTTCCCCATTTTTCTCTGTCTGTGGGCCTGTTTTGCAAGTAAGTTTATTTGTATCTTTTTTTTTTTAGATTGCACATATAAGTGATTTCTCTTTCTGACTGACTTTACTTACTATGATTATCTCTGGATACATCCATGTTGCTGCCAATGACATTATTTCATTCTTTTTTATGGCTAATATTCCATTGTATGTATATATACAATGTCTTTCCTTTTTTTACAATAAGGCAGCAGGATATTTTATTTTTTAAAAACAATTCATCATTCAGTAAATGTTGTTGCACTGTGAAATATTACATTTTAATCTAATTTTCATTAGAAAGGTTTTCTAAGGAGATGACTTGGAGCCTTCCACATTTATCGGATGGCTTATCATTATTCTTTTCTATTTTTGCAATTCTGGATTCAAATTGCATGGCCTTCTTTGGTAGAAGACCAGAGATTTGTTAGACCAAGTTCCAGTGCTGCAAGGTGCAAAATTCATTTTTCACCAATTACACGAGATAAAGTCAAGTTTGCCTTTTCCCAGACTGGTAGGAAATTTAGAAAGGAGACAATATTTTCATTCAGGAAGGGAAATCTTGCTTCTTTTCCATGATCACCAATAACTTGATCATCACGACCAAGATTTCTAGAAGAAATTTGACCCAGTTCCATTTCAATTTCCTTATTCAGTCTTTCCAACCTGTGTGTCTGGAAGTGGACATGATGATGAGAGTAACTTGCAAGCTGCTCCTCTGCCCCAACTCCAGTGAGAACTGCCTTCACACGGCTCTGACATGGGTTTGCTTCATCTTGGATCACTAACCAGCCAACTCCTCTGGAAGCAAATCAGGCCGCGCAGCCAGTGCTAGCAGCCAGTACTGAATCCAAGGGCTGAACTACGTGGGATATTCAAGTTCTTCTTAATCTTTGCAATTCTAGAGAAACATTAATTTCAACAAAGTTCCAAATGCAGGAAGGGTTGGCAGCTTGCAGCTCCTTCAGCCCTGCTCTTCCTGTGAGGCGATCTGGTACATTGAATTGTTCACCAGGGTTAGCAGCAGCCGTTCGTAGCAATAACATTTTTGGAGGATTCCTCAGAGGGTATTTAATAATGATTTTTCTGTTTTCTCCCCTTTTTGTTAAAACTAGCTGGTATGATCTATTCTTTAGTCATATAAGCCACATTAAGAAGATCAACTGATTCATTGCACGGCAAATACCACACACATTACTATATAAAATCAAGTTGGTTATTTCTTGATTTTACTCTTCTCTGAGTTTCTTTATTCCTTGTTATTCTTTCCTCAGCTCACCCAATATATCCTCCTCTTCTTCAGGTTAGAAGGTTTATCCACAACAAATTTTTTTTCTTTCAACTTGCTGCTGAGCGCTTCCTTTTGCGGGGTCTGATTGTCGGCAGGGACCAGCCCAGCATTGTCCTTTGGTTGTGCACCTCAGCTGGGCACCCCCAAGGAGTATCACATACACGCAGCCTGCCTGGCACTCCACAGCCCGCAGCCCTGACCATACCTTTTTTATCCATTCATTTGTGATGAGTGTTTGAGTGGCTTCCAGGTACTGACTGGTGTAAATGGTGCTGCTATGAACATTGAGGTGCTTATATTTTTTCAAATTAGATTTTTCTCTGGATATATGCCCATGAGTGGGACCACTCTGTTTTTAGTTTTTTAAGGAACCAACATACTGTTTTCCACAGTAAAGCTTTACCGATTTGCACTTCCACCAGCCGTGGAGCAGGGCTCCTTTTCCTCCACACCCTCTCTAGCATTTATTATTAGAAGACTTTTATTTTTGTCGTGCTGTGAGACATGCAGAATCTGTTCTCTGACCAGGGATCAACCTGTGCCCCCTGCAGTGGGAGCTCATGGCCTTAACCACTGTGTCAGCCTTTGCTTTTGATGTTTTAGGATTCTTGGAGGTCAGTGTTCATCTTCCCAGAAGTCATTATTTTACAAAGCATTGGCCTCTCTCTCTCGTCCTTTGAAATTGTGGGTTTGTTTTTTTATTATTTTTTGTTACCTCTACTTAGGATATAAAGTATTATGGGATTTGGAGGTTAGTGGAGATTCCTTAAATATTAATCAGCATATTAGAGTTTGGAAGGGAATGTACATTCAAGAGTAGCTCTATAGCGCTGCTGACGTTTTGAGCCAGGCCGGGCTTTGCTGTGGGGCGTGGTTTTCCACTGGGTAGGTTGTTTTGCAGCATCGCTGGCTTCTAACCACTAGATGGCAGTAGCACTACCCGCTCAGTTGTGACAACTGAAATTGTCTTCAGCCAGTGGTTCCCTCCCCCCACCCACCGCCACCGCCACCGCCCCCGCCACCGCCCACTGCCGAGGGCAGGATCCCCCCTGATTGAGAACTGGTGATCTGCAGGGAAAGGGCGTCTGCACGAGGATGCCTCTTAAATATATAGCCTTTATAAGCCAAGTGTCACCCTTTATTGTGGCACTGTGTGTTTGTGTGTTCAGTTGCACAGTCCTTTCCAATTCTTTGTGACCCCATGCACTGTAGACCACCAGACTCTGCTGTCCTTATAATTTTTCGGGCAAGTGGGTTACCATTTCCTGCTCCGGGGGATCTTCCTGACCCAGCGATCGGACCCACACCTCTGGTGTGCCCTGCATCGACAGGATAATCCTTTCCCACTCAGCCACCTGGGAAGAATCCTGCATTTTCCAGTAACCTTTTGTCCTCGGTCTAACCATAATAGTGAGAAGAAACTTTTAATTAATATTTAAAATATTTATCACTATTATATTTTTAAATCACTTATTTATATTTTGAAAAATGAAATTGAGCAACCTACTTGGACCAGGCACTGTCCTACATAATGAGTATTTTAAAATAAATCAGGTGAGGCGGTATTCACTCAGCAGTTAAGAGGCTGTGTCCTAGGGTCAGACTGCCTGAGTTCTAAGACTGGTTCCAGCATTTCTGGCTGTGTGATCTTACCAGTGAGTACCTCAGTTTCATCATATGTAAAATGATAGTTGTGTTGTCGAGTCCGACTCTTTGCGACCCCATGGACTGCCTCCAGTATCTCCCAGAATTTGCTCAAATTCATGTTCATTGAGTTGGTGATGCTATCTAACCATTTCATCCTTTGTCCCTTTCTCCTTTTGCCTTCAGTCTTTCCCAGCACCAGTATCTTTTCCAGTGAATCAGCTCTTCATATCGGGTGGCCAAGAACTGGAGTTTCATCTTCAGCATTCATCCTTCCAATGAATATTCAGGGTTGATCGATTTTCTTTAGGAGTGAATCCAGATCAAAATAATACTTACAATACTGCCTGTTTTTACACACTTGTTCATAAGGTTAAACAAAACCATGTGTAAAGCACTTAACGCAGTGATTGGTACATACTTAAGTGCTTAAAGAATGTTAGTTGAGGTGGATGTTACCACTGTCTGCATCAACACTATGACGGAGGATGCTGTTCTCGTCAGGAGAGCAATACTTCATCTTGAGTGGAGGGGTGGTAGTAACCTCAAAAGTCTTTCTTATATAGCTGAGCCCTGTAGGACTAGGTCACCCAAAAGGACGTGTGGTAAAGAAGAGGGTAGGGCATTCCAGCAGAAGTTTTACCTTTTAAAAAATGTATGATCTGTGATACAGAAACAAATGCATTATTTAAATATTTTAATATGTAACCTTTACTTTCAACCGGTATTTCTTAGGTCACAACTCTCTATACTTTATAAAAGTTTATTTTGCTATTAGAATTTTCGTGGACTATTTTTATCCATTTTAATGAAGTATTGACTCTCAGTGAAAACCTAACTTTTTCCTTGAAAATGATGTCATTACTATATGATAATCTTACCTAATTTTAGAATTCCTTCTTATCACAGACTCAGGAAAGCCTGGCTATTTCCTATTTCTTTTTGCTTCTTTACAAATAATGTCAAAGTGCAAGTATTATTTACCATCTCTTTTTCTCTCCTTCATTTCCATGTTAGCTATCTTCTTTGTGTGAGAATAGGCATCTAATCATCCTTGGGCAATTCTTGACAAACGCTCAGCTGC
Source organism: Capra hircus (assembly GCF_001704415.2). NCBI lineage: Eukaryota > Metazoa > Chordata > Mammalia > Artiodactyla > Bovidae > Capra > Capra hircus. The sequence continues at coordinate 6,900,872 of NC_030812.1, forward strand.
CCTGGGGATACAAATATAATATTGAAAACTAAATCATACCCCTTCCTAACATATGTAAGACCTGGTGCTGTTTCTGACACATGTGCAGGGCTCTGGGACCCACATAATAACCAGTGGGGCAGGTAGGACAATTTTAGAGATTGGGAAACTGCTGTCAGAAATATTGTTGCTTGCCTAAATTGACCCAGTAAATATCAGAGCTAGGCAGGGAAATGAGGTTCTCCTGACTTCAAAGCCTGTTATTTCTAATATAAACACAAACATATATTAAAGTAGACTCTATGCTGTCATACACCTCCTTTTCAGAGACCTCTTATTACCTGTGAAGGTAGGATGATGTTCTGCAGAAAAGCTCAGTATGTCTTCTTTATTTTTATTTTTTTACATTTTATGATTCTAAGCTTCTGCCAATGGACTTAAATTACTAATTATTTTAACTCTTCACTGGTTTAGTGATTTTTTTTTATATAATTCAAGAAGAATGTATTAGAATCCATTTTAGTATTTGCATGATTCTGAATAATCATTTATCTTGCCCATTCTTGTGAGTTTCCTGAGGACATCTATGACTTTATCTTGGATGCATTTCACAGTTTTTCTCATTGAGCATCACACCTACTGGAAATGTTTTGGACGAATGACTTTTGACTTTTCTAGAGTAGATCACACAGTTCTTTATTTTTGACCATTTTGCAAGATAGGTGGTTGTAGTAGCCAACTTCCAAACGTTCCCCAGTGATCCTTACTCCCTTGTATTCATGTCCTTGGGTTCCATCCCACTTGGAGTAGGGCTGACTTGTGTAAAAGGGTGCTGCTGTCAGAGACTGAGATCCGAGACTCGATCATAAAACCCGTCGCAACTCCCATCTTGCTCTTTTGGATTCCTTGTCCTGGGCAAGCTAGCGGCCATCTCCTGAAGACATAGCCGTCTGGGCTCAGCTTTGTGGAGACATGCATGATGAACTAAGGAGACCCATCAAGTCTGCGTGAGTAGGCCGTCTAGGCAGTGAGTCCCCCAGCCACAGTCAAGCGTTCAGATGCCTGCAAGCTCTGGCCACTGTGTTGACCCAACATCATGAAAGAAGGACTGGAGCCACACAACCAAACTGCCGCCAAAGTCATGACCTGTGTAACCCAAAAAAGGATGTTCATTGTTTTCAGCCACTAGGTTTGGGGATAATCTGTTATACTGAGCAATAATTAACAAACATAGTCTTTATCTGAAATGGTTTTAAACCTCTTGATAGTTGGGCACTTTTAAAGTGGAAGTGCTCAACATTTTTTTGTGTGTAATTAAAATGGAAAGTGAAAGCGTTAGTTGTTCAGTCATGTCTGACTCTTTGCAACCCCATGGACTGTAGCCTGCTTCTGTCCATGAAATTCTCCAGGCGAAAGTATTAGAGTGGGTAGCCGTTCCCTTCCCTAGGGAGTCTTCCCCACCAAGAGAGTGAACCTGGGTCTCCTACATTGCAGGCAGGTTCTTTACTCTCTGAGCCACGAAGGAAGCCTGCAAAATGGAATACACCTTTTATTTGTTCATCTACATTCAATATTATAATTGAAAAATGATTCTTTTAATTCGTTTTACCAATAGTCATTTCGTATTTTTAAGATGGAAGAAATAAATGGAAAACATTCATAAAACTGAAGTGTTAGGCAGTGATAAACTATTGAACTGAATTGACTTCATAATTGTTATAATGTGTTTTAACCTATTTATATCTCATAATATTAATAAAAGATCTTGAAGAGATTCCCCCTTAATAAAAAAATAGTTGTAATCCTTGAGTATTACTTTTATCTTAGTATTTGTAAGATTTATTCATTGATCTAATAATGCCTCAATGAAGTTGAAGTAAGGATGAGAGGAAGAATGATAAGGCAATAAATATTTTTTTTCCCTCATCTACAAATCAAGAATTGAAAGCATGCCAAGTCTAAATTGGTTGCCAGTAGCCTGGTAGAGTTTGCTCCTGGTATCCAAGGAGCTTATGTTTCTTTTAGTTTCATTGTCAGGAGAAGCTTTGTGTTGTGTAACCAAAAGGTGTAGCTTTGAAATCTAAGACTGTAAAGGATGGCTCAGGAGATTTGCTCAAAAAATGGGTATCTTGTAATAATCATTGAAAATATATTTTCGTAAGTCAGGTTAGTAGTGTATCAAATGCTTTTAGTATTCAATTTAGTATTTATTGTATCCTATTTTCCTTTTAGCACAATACACTTCCTTCACGAAGAATTTTCCTTCTCCATGTTTTGAAGAAGTGGTTTATTCTGTTGGCATAACATAATAATCACTGCCAGCCACGCTTCTCCATGCTTCCACAGAATAGAAAGCTGTTTCTTTATCCCTACTTAAGTTTATGAATATTGTCAAAAGCCACAAAGCTTCCTGAAATGTTTAAAAGGAATGTGTATCCACAATAATATTTTTTAGATTTCATAAGCTTCTGGTGATTAAGACCATAAGCCACATCAGACAGATCCAGAAATCGGGCTGGGTTAAGTCTTTTCTGCTGGTCCTTTGTTCTGACCCGGCCAATTGCCTTTCGTGATTTCCTCTTACTCTGACAATTTTCTTTATTAGTAAGGTAAGGGAAAGCGTTTATTAAGAGCGTGGCTGTGAATCTTAGCACGTTCTCTTGTCTTGAGCGTGCACAGCCGCTGTACTTGCAGGCCTTCTAAGCAGGCCTTTCGTGGTCCCTGTGGACGGTGTGTCCTGTCAGTTGGACTCACACGTGATGTACGGTATTAATTGTGTCTGGACTACTGAAGGAATGAATGCTTTTGTTATCACAGGGAACTTACGAGAAAGAAAAATGAGTCAGTAGAGTTGTCATGTGTGAGTCACTTTTTTAAGTCACCATTTTTATTCATGTGTATTAAAAAAATAAACATGGGGAGGCACTCCATCCTCAGAATGACTTTGGAGTGGAAGGGATTTTTAAGACAGACAAATCGCAGATTTGGAAGGTCTGTCTGTTTCTTTTTTTCTCTGTCTCTCTGATGCACACACGCAAACCCATCCCAGATGTGGAGATTTTCAAATGTTTCTACACCTTTTGGGTAAAGGGTTTATTAAAATGATGTGGAAGACAGTTGATTCTGAGTTGATTTCCACTGCCCAAATAGAAACAAATTTTGTTCATTGTAAAATTAAGGATGCTTTTAATTTGGAGACTACCTTTTAGACCAAATCATAAAAATAAGTGTCATTTCTAGAAAAACTAGCGATGTTGCTGGTCTCATACCTGAAATTCAGCCTTCCCCTCCTCCTGTGCCTGACTTTGCTACCTGTGAAATCCTAGGCAACTAACTTATCTGCCTGAACCTCATCTGTCTAATCTTGGTAATGGGTTTTTTAAAGATAATAGATGCTGGAAACTTCTTACAACATGCTATTTCATATAGAAGTCACCTAGTAAATATGTCAGTTCTGCTACTCATGATGATGTTGGCAGGTGTTGCTGAGACAAAAATGTAGGCACCCTAATGGAATCCATTCACACACCATTTCCCTGTGATTGTGCCCAATCTTCAGAATCACGTCTGCTTTTGAACATTCATTTTATGAAAAAGAGGCCAAATGGCTGCTGAAAGAGTGCAGAAAGAAAATATTTTGGCATTTATATGAATGAATTGAATGAACAGTTAAAAGCTTAAAACTTACAAAAATCGAAAGTCATAAAATACCTAAATAGTTGATAAGCTTAGATGACGTCATGACAAAAGCTAGAAACCGGCCTTGGTGTGGCAGCATGAGTGCTGGAAAAGCTGGAGAAACCGACAGAGGGGTGAGACAAGCGGCTTGAGTTTCTATTTCTCAGTAAGTTATTCTTGAAGGAGGGTTGGATTTTTGATGTGTCTGAGTCCATTCTGAACGTCTGTGAGATGTACTGAAAGCGATAAGCAACGATCGTTTGCCATTTACCAGTTTATCATTTATAAAACTATTCTCCCTGCACTTTATGGGTCAATCACTGTGAAACCGGAGGGGATGGTAGTTAGGAAGCCTTCCTACAACTCTTGGGTCTTATTTTCAATAGTGGAACTAAAGACATTGGCACACTGCCCAACAAAGCGCCCAGCAACCTGGGACACGTGAGGAATGAAACACTGTAGGTTCTGAAACACATCCTCACTTTGAGGCTTCCCTGCTGGCTCAGTGGTGAGGCGCCCTCCTGCTAGTGCAGGAGACTCGGGTTCGATCCCTGGTCCAGGAAGGTTCCGCATGCCGAAGGGCGACAAAGCCCCTGTACCACAGCTATGGCGCCTGTGCTCTAGATAGAGCCTGGGAACCAACAAGATAAGCCCCCGCAGAGAGAAGCCTTGCGCCACAACCAGAGAGCAGCTCCTGCTTACTACAGCTAGAGAAGAGCCCACACAGCAAGGGAGACCCAGTACAGTACCCATGCCCTGCGCAAATAAATCAATACATTTTAAAATCCATCACTTTGTTTAAATCCTAAGGAAGTAATTAGAAGCTAATAACAACCATCACTGAACTCTCCCTTTGAACCACAAAGCTCCATTGCATGCCACCTTTGAGCTCAGAAAGTCTTACCAAAAGAAGATAACCCCCAACCCCAACTGCCAATCACACATGTAACATTTTCCTGCCCATTAATACATCACTCATGTCTTAGAACCTGGGAAATAATATTTGAGTGAATACAGTGTATAAGTTTCAGTGATGCTGGGGTGGGGGGCGGATTATTGGACATGTTCAAATTTAACATCTTATTCTTTCAACAAGAATGTTTTGGCTCCCTTATCTTTCTAGCATAACGCACGCCTGAGCCATTATTATTATTTAATTACATAAATGAGGAAAATGAGCAGAGGAAGCAGGAGACGCACAGCGCTGAATTTCAAGTCTTCGGTGTCTCTCCACCGTACCACATTGATCAAGGCCCACTGTGCTCTGCATGGTGCTCACCCTTATGAATTTTTCATCAGAAGTTGGAGGAGAAGTGATTAGGCAAGCACCGAGAAAACATGATGCATAGGCTGGTTGTACTTGTTCCAAAATGTTTAGAAAGGCAATAAAGTCCTTGTGGTTTAGTTCCTGGCCTCAACACATTGTGTTCTATCAATCACAGTGATTTTGTTCCATTTGCTAAATGAATTTTGATGTGGAGATTTATGAAACATAAAGTTGAATGAAATATGTATGTGTGTGTGTATATATAATGTGTATCTATAATTTATACAGTTTAAAAAATGCACTTGGTATCTGAAATATACTGAGAGTTAGATGCAGACGTACCATTTCTTCTGTCATCCAGGAAGGTACCGAAGTGCGTATGTGTATGTACCCAGAGAATGTTATATATACATAGTGATTTTCAGTCAATGATATTTGTAATACAGTTTTATGTTGGACAGTCTCACATTGGAAAGTAATGGGTACCAATTTATGTTGACAGGAATGTGCCTTGGCAAATATCAAGGCAGGAAAAGAAATGATTCACCGAAGTGTCTGCTTAGATGTCTTGGTATAGGATGGCTTTGAGGCCAGAACACATTTGTATTACTCTAAGTATGTTCTTTTCCAATTAAAATATGGTATTCTTTTGTTACGTAAAATTGCTTGATTCTTACTGTAAGACTAAAAATAAAATATTAATTAAAATTAAAGATATTAAAGGCCCTTTTTACCCATCGTCTCTTAGGCAACCAGAGAGCTGTGGGGGGCATCTTGATTAGAGTTGGGCTGTAGGAGTTAATCTGAGGATAATATATTCGCTGGATTAAAAGCCAATAAGGAATTAAGTCAGACTTGGAGGAAAAAGAGTAAACCTGAAAGGCTTATAGCCTGTCACAGGTTCTTCACTGGAGGTGGGGAAATGTTTGGAAACGTTTTTAGTTGTTACGGTCCCTGGGGATGCCTGTGGTGTTGAGTTTGTGGGAATCTGGAAAGTGAAAGATCCTCCATTATGAGAGATCGCCTTCACAGCAGAGTTTCTGATCCCAAGTATAGGACAGCCCTTTAGTGAATTATCTAACAGTCATTGGGAGTTTGTGGGGACACTTTCTCTAAGAGGCAGCATAATAAGGGATGAGACACTTCAGGGGAGTCTGTGTTACTTCTGCACACCATTATTAAGGTCTAGCATGTCCTCTGAGATGGAGGTATCTTTGTGTTTTTGTTCTTGTCTTAAAGAATACTCAAATGCCAGGATTTTCCTTGAGTTTTATCTTGCAGAGAATCAGGAAGATAATTCTTATCAGTAATATAAAGATACGTATTTCAACCTTTAAAGTATTAACAGCATTTTACAGGAGAAAATTATAGATAAAAATATCTGTTAGAAACTCAGGGCAAGAGCTTATGATTCATACTCCTTAAGGAAAATAAGATGAAGGACTAGAGTCAGTTTACTGTTGTACTAGTGAAATGATTTTAAGAAGAAATATTGTATCTAAATCGCCTATTCTTTCAGCAAATGTTTTTTAGCATCCACTGTGTGTCAGACACTGCTGTAGGAATTAAGCCTACAGCAATGTCTAAAGGAAATTTGCACAATAATAATGAAGGCAAAATATCAGTAATGTCAGGCAGTGCAGGAAGCGCTAGGAAGACAGGGTGAGTAGATAGAAAATGACAAAGGGTTATTTTAAAGGGGCTGGCCAAGAAAAGATTGTCTTAAAGAAGTGGCCTTTTGAGTAGAAACTGAATAAAGGGTGATGTCAGCATGTGAATATGTGAGATGTAAGAAATTAAGCAGAGATACCAGTGAAAGCTCTGAGAATGATGGTCATGTTGAGCACCAGTAAGGAGACCAGAGAACGAGAGGAAAGTTGTAGAAACCAAGTTGGAGCAGCAGCCAGGTGGCCCAGAGGAATGGCAACGCCATGTTAGCCTGTGGAGCGGCTTTCGTTCCGAGACACCTTCAATGGCACTGGAGGGTCCTGCGTGTAAAAGAGACGCAGTCTGACAAGTGTTTCCAGAGGGGCACTGTGTACTCAGGAGTCTGCTTCAGTAGTCTGACAAGAGTGGACACAGAGGTTGACCTGAGCCCGGTGAAAGGGCAGAATTGGGAAGTGGCTGCTGAAGGCAGAGTTGGCGGGATATGCTGAGGGATGGCGTGTAGGCTGGGAGAGAAAGAGAAGGACCAAGAATGACTGCAAAGTTTATGACTCCTCTCAATGTGTGGGACGTTCATCTGAGAAATTAACATGTTACTGCAGAGTTAAAATCAACATTATCTATCAGATTTAACCTCCTTAAGTCCTTTCAAATATTGCATTAGTATTAATAGCACACTTCCTTAATTCTCAGGGATATTTAAGTGGCTTATTGCAGATTGGAGATTTTTCCAACCTTTGGCTTTGATTTTCTGTAGTTTTGTAAACAGTCACTCTAGAGGATAAAGTTTAAAAATATATGTAAGAAATACTTTTGGAGGAATGAAGTATCAATAATAGTGGAGTTGTTAAAAGTGTGAATCCTAAAAGTAGACTGCCTGGGTTTAAATGCTGACATCCCCACTCATGAGCTTTGAAATTTCAGGGAAATTAGCTACCCTCTTTTCCCTCATCTGTAAATTAGAAATATTAATGTTGCCTACTTAAGAGGATTATTGAGATGATTTAGTGGTTTACTGTATGTCAAATGTTCCGAGCAATGCTTGCACATAATAGGTTCTTAATAAGCGTTGATTTGTATTGTCCATCAATACCATTGCTAGTAAGAACAGATATGTAGTGATTTGAATTTAAAAAGAGGCAGGTTCAGAAACAAAAGACCTGAATAATCCATAAACTGAGCAAGCCAAAATGAATAATTGAAAGCGAGTTCTGCATAAAATTAATGGAAAGAAATGAAACTCAGTAAATTCACGTGTAAGAAGTTAAAAATTACATCAAACTATTCTTGCCTAACAAGATGCTTAGATTTGTAACCTGAGAGAAGAAACAAAATATCAGCAGGAGAAACAATTTTTCAATTATTATTTGTGTCATTAAAGTATAATTATGGTACACATTTGCTGTATTTTTTCCATTTGCAAGTTGCTTTTGAAATCCAGACTCTACATGTTTTCTGCATTTTCCAGAATTTAAAATTTTTTAATAGCATTCTCAAGCACATTGAGGGTACTGAATTGAATGTACACGGTAAGTAAACCTTAATTGCTCATATAGTTGAAAATAATTTTATCATATTGAAAGAAGTTCTCAAAATTGCCTAAAGGCACAGTTTTATAAGCTGTTGATCAATATCTATACTACTTAATAACAATTTTATCCTAGCATAGGAATAATAAAGTTGTAAAAAAAAAAATGAGGGCTGACTTATTTACAAGCCCATAAATACTGTCTCTCTTTTAGAGCCTAGTAATAGGATTCCAGCTGGCTTGGATGTAAGTATTCAATAAATATTTGCAGCTTGATCAATGTTTAATTATAAATTTCATGTGCTAAGTGAAGTGAAATAGAAATTCTGAGTTTGCTCTATGAATCAAAATAACTTGACTTTTAAAGTGTAATTGTGATAAGTGGCCTTTAGTTTGACATTTTGAAGCTGACCTGACAGCATGGGATCATCCACAAATCTTTATCCAGTGCCCATTATTTAATGTGCATTGTGATTGGAGCTTGGGCATTTTATTTGCAAAGCTGTGGATAAATTTGATTCTTTTCTGGTTCCTTTTATCTCCTGCTTTGGACTATTGCAATACCATTAGCTTTAATTTTCCCCTAGAATAAAATCCAAAACATTAAATATTCTTTTCACGGTGGTACCAACAAATCTTTCCAAGCTGTTTATGAAGTAATATCCTATTTTGCTATCTTGATATGCTTTATTGCTTAAATATATGTAAACCATATTAACTTTTGTACATTGAAAACGCTCCTCTCTTTAAAATGACATTCTGCTTATTACCTGCTTCTTGGGTGTTCTGGGAATTCCTAGCATGCTGAAAATAGGAGCCAAGTAGGCTTGACTTCCCTTTCACTTTTCACTTTCATGCACTGGAGAAGGAAATGCAACCCACTCCAGTGTTCTTGCCTGGAGAATCCCAGGGACGGGGGAGCCTGGTGGGCTGCTGTCTATGAGGTTGCACAGAGTCGGGCATGACTGAAGCGACTTAGCAGCAGCAGCAGGCTTGGGAGAAGATGGGAGGAGCTACCTATATAACAGATGATTCCTTGCCAGGTTTTAGTCGTCTTAAAATATCCATAACTGCGTAATCCCGCAGTCTATGTTGGGGCCAGCTCATGGCAATAGTGGTTACAGAAGTAGGTCTTGGAGAATGTCCCATAGGTTTAGCACCAGAGATGATGGAAGTAAGGTGAGAGAAACATTTCAGTCAGAAATTGGATAGCAAACTCCAGAATTCAATTAACCAGGGTCAAAGTTGAAAAAGCTGCAGCCAGATTCTCTTTCATATACTTTGGAACGTACGGATTTGTCTTGGGTAGTTTAGTCATTTTAACAGTATTGATTCTCCCAATCCAAAAACCTAGTATATTTTTTCCATCTGTTTGTGTCATCTTTGATTTCTTTCATGAGCATCTTACAATTTTCAGAGTACAGATCTTTTGCCTCCTTAGACAGGTTTTTTCCTGAGTGTTTTATTATTTTTATGTGATGGTAAATGGGATTGTTTCTTTTATTTCTCTTTCTGATCTTTTGTTGTTAGTGTATAGAAATGCCACAGATGTCTGTGGATTAACTTTGCATCCTGCAACGATACTGAGTTCATTGGCAAGCTCCACTAGTTTTCTGGTGGCATCTTTAGGATTTTCTGTGTATAGTATCATGTCATCTGCAAACAGTGACAGTGTCACTTCTTTCCCAGGTTGTACACACTGCTGTATTTAAATAGATAACCAACAAGGACCTACAGGAAATAAATAGCACCAATAATAGAAGAGGTCACCAGTCAGTGGTCGTGTAGGGAGACAGCCAGGACATAGGAGTGTGACGAGCAGGCAATCAACTGCAGACTTCTCTCCGTTGTGATGAGAGGGTCTCCCGATTCAGTGTCCGTACCATCTTCCTAGTGGAATTCAAGGTTATGTCTGCAGGTGGGCAAGTTATTCCTTCTGGCAGCTATGAGCAACTCAGCGGGCCCGAAGTCTCACCATCCTTCAGGATATTGGGTAGAATATGTTTCCATCAGTCTCCTGGGCTGGATTTAACCTGCTTTTCTTCTGGGTTCTTAGTGCTTTCTATAACTCGCTAATGGACCCTAATAGAGTTGGCTTTGTAACAGAGTAAAACCATGTTTCTTTAGACCAGTTTCCATTCCTCCCTGGTACCTGCTAAGAATTCAATGCATACTTTTTTGTGTGTGTTGGGTGTGTGAAATATCTTAATGAAGTGAGGGAAGAATCAGATTTATTTTTTCTTGGCAGCACCTTCCTATTCTCTTAACTGCTTATATTGAAGATTTTAGGCTCCAATAAGGACCCCCCATCCTTATTAAAGCATATGGGAGAAAGACAAGTCTTTTATATTTATTGCTTTATTTAAATAAATTGGCAGATTCACACCTGAAGATTTAATCATCTATTTTTAGACTTCATTCACCCTCTGCACACTGGGTGAACAACTTGCTACTCATTAAACAGATTGTACATTAAAAACTATAGAGTACAAAAGCAGAAATATCATACATTTGGTGATAATTAGTAGTGTTCATTTCCTCGCTAAGTACTAGGGCATACCACACTGTTTCCATAGCAACCTCTATTCTGTTCAATTAACTGCCTAATGTGAATATATGAATAAGTTTCTGTATTTAAGGAAAAAAAAACAAACAATGGGGTGATTTCAGAGTTTACAGTTACAGATGTAAGAATACTGGTTTTACCTTATTTTCCACTTTACTTTTAGAAACACATTTTTGATGTTTTTAGGTACTGGTCATAGCCAGAAAAACCATAAAGAGTGAATAAATTTTAATGAATTTCTAAATGGCCTACTGAACCAGATTCTCCCAGTCCCCAGCTACTCCCTGGTTGTAAATTATGCACATAAACAAGCTGCCTTAACTCTTTCAGGACACTAGGGTACCATTTGGCAAGTAGCTGCTCCAGGGGACTAATCCATCATGGGGATAAAGAAAGAAAAACAAAGGCCATTCCATAGCAATTAAGTCAGTGCTGCTTTAATTTATAAAATATCCCTGGAAAGCAGGACTGACGTTATGTTTGTTTCTCTGAAGAGAAAAGCTTAGATATTTTCAGCAGAGTCTCAGACCCCATGGCCAGCAGCATGCCACAAGGGAGAGAGCAACAACTGGATTCAGAGAGCAAATCCTGGAGCCAAAATACGCTAAGGCTGAGGCTGGAAATAGCAGCTTGCCCCACCATGAAAGTGATGGTAGCGCTCTCGATATTGAGTTGGTTCTTACTCTTACGATGTCACCTTCTTGTGTGAGTATGTCAAGGCACCATGAGTAAAGCTGGATTCGTTTTCCTCTTTTCTTTGGTGGAACCTTATTATATTGTTAGCGTTAACCATTTCTGACACCAAAGAAAGTATAGTTCACATTTTCCTAAAGCACTAAAATGTGTTGTTTGGCTAAATAACCTGTGTAGCCTGATGCATTGCAAGCATCCAGGAATCCTGAGTACCTTTTCCATTTCTAATGATTGGTGGGTAGTGGGTGGAATGTCAGCCAGAATAGTGTTGTCATCAGCCTGGTGCTTCCCTGCATGATTTGGACTGTTGAGCTCAGGTGGGGAATCAAGAAAACAGTTTTATGTCCTACTCATTCCACTAAGACGCACACCTGGTGAACTTAACTATTATTCCGCTGCTGCTGCTGCTGCTGCTGCTAAGTCGCTTCAGTCGTATCCCACTTTGTGTGACCCCATAGATGGCAGCCCACCAGACTCCCCCGTCCCTGGGATTCTCCAGGCAAGAACACTGGAGTGGGTTGCCATTTCCTTCTCCAATGCATGAAAGTGAAAGTGAAGTCTCCCAGTCGTGTCTGACTCTTAACGACCCCATGGACTGCAGCCTACCAGGCTCTTCCATCCATGGGATTTTCCAGGCAAGAGTGCTGGAGTGGGGTGCCATTGCCTTCTCCTCTATTATCTAACTAAAATGAGAATGATGATGTTGATGTACTTTTTCCAAAGAGGTTGCAGTCTTTTGATGTTCTTTGTAAACAATAACAACAACAAGCTAATAGGTTTATATTACCATACATTTTTATATCACTGCCAAATATTTAATATCACTTCTGTTATCTTTGCTGGCCATTTTAAAGAAAATAAATCTAAAGTCCATAGCATATGCTATGAGGAATGATGAGTCTTTTAAAAGCAATATATCAAGTTTGGGGTTTCCTTTTTTCCTATCCTATAAATATCTATAGATACTCTCTCTATATATATTAAAAGATATACATACATATATGTTGATTTTTGAATAAAGTATGTATAGGTATTTTTGGATAGCTTTATATTGAAAATATCTTAGAAAATATATAGATACATATCCCGTAATTTAAAATCTTTACTAATGTTAAGCCTTGTGCCTAGTAAGTACTCAGAAATGTCAGCTGTCATTTCAACTGCTTTTTTTATTTTTTATATAGTGATTCTAATTTAAACAAAATTATATTATAGATATTTCCAGTTTTGACCAAGAGGTTCATATTCAGAGAGAAGTGGAAAAACATTTCTGTTAGAATAAATTCAACTGTAAAGTGAATTTTATTGATTTTTAAAAATATGCTCAGCAGCATATTAAATGTTATATGATTATTATTTCATTGTATGCTCATTATATCCCTATGAGTTATGTTCCATTGTTATGTCCACTTAGTGTCTTAAGTATACATCATCACTTTAATACTTTTATGGATCTGCAACTGTTTCATTATTTTAATTCCATAAGCAGAAGGAAGGGTGCTTAAGATGAGTCATCATTATAGTCCTTAGACTTTTAAAAACTGTTTTTAATACTTATTGTTAAAGTCAATGTATACTTAATATGAGAACATTTATTTTGCTGAGGTTATTCTACACCATTCCTTATCACAAATTTTTCACAATGAAGAAATTAAAATGAGAATTAAAATAGTCATCTTTCAGACTTCTCTGGGGGTGCAGTGGTTAAAAGCCCACATGCCAATGCAGGGGGCACAGGTTTGATCCCTGGTCAGAGAAGACCCCATATGCCAAGGGGCGCCTAAGTCCATGCACCACAGCGCCTGAGCCTCCACTCCAGAGCGCATGCCCCTCGACAAGGGAAGCCACTGCCGCGCGGCGCTGGAGCACTGCAGCTGGTGAGCAGCCCCCGCTCCTTGCAACCAGAGACCCGGCACAGCCAAGCGTTTTTTATAATAGTCATTTTTCTTCAAAAATTGACAATTCTTATGAGTTCATAAGGATGTCTATCAAAGAAAACTAGGTATTCTTAGCATTGGCCAGAAAATAGTCCAAAAGAGTCAAAGCTCTTTCCAAGTATTAAATAATTGACTTAAAAAATTTAAAGGAGAAGCTAAACCAATTTACATTCCCAAGTAACATTTTATGTTAGTAGTGAAGTTAGAATTTGGCTACTATTTTTAAAGTGCTGGGAGGTCTTATAAATGTGAAGTTCATAGTCAGAAAATTATACACCATTGTTTCAGTGAAGGGGTTTGCAAGATAACTGTTTCCATTTGCCTCTTCTTTCTTTTGGGTAAGAATATACTTGGGTAAAATTAAGCATACTCATTTTACTCTGTTTGAAAAACATGATTATTGGAGTGCTGTTTGGAATTGCATCAAATGTATATATTTATCTTGGGACATCTAACATCTTTATGATAAATTTTCCCATGTCAGACTGTAAAATGAGTTTTTAATTGTTCAGATCTTATTCTATATCATTCAAAGATATCATGATCTTTTCTTTATATAATCCTGATCTGTTTTGTTACATTCATCTCTAGCTGTTTAACAGTTTTGTTTTTAATGTAAACAGGGTATTTTTTCCTGGTTCTATTTCTCACTTCTTTGCTGCTGCTGCTAAGTCGCTTCAGTCGTGTCCGCCTCTGTGCGACCGCATAAACGGCAGCCCACCAGGCTCCTGTCCCTGGGATGCTCCAGGCAAGAACAGTGGAGTGGGGTGCCATTTCCTTCTCCAGTGCATGAAAGTGAAGTCTCACTTCTTTATGTGTATTTTAATTTTGTTTCCAGCCGCCTTGAAAAATCTTCTCTTTAATTGAGGTTGTTTTCTAAGACTCCTTTGAGGTTTTGAGAGGATTGAAATGAGATGTGTTGTTTTCAAGCTTAAATGATGCCGGACACAGAGCAAGTCCTCGGTAAACAGTGGCTGTCCTCGTTATCTAAGGATGCACTTCCAGGCTTCGTGGTCTCTCTAGGACATCCTCTTCAGCTTTGGATTGCATGCACTGCTATTTTGGTGGTTCAGTGGATTCACTTTACTTTTGAACAGTGATCAGTGAAAGTTGCTCTGTCATGTCAGACTCTTTGTGACCCCATGGACAAAACAGTCCAAGGGTTTCTCTAGGCCAGGATACTGGAATGGGTAGTTTTTCCCTTTTCCAGAGGATCTTCCCAACCCAGGGATCGAACCCAGGTCCCCTGCATTGTGGGCGGATTCTTTACCAGCTGAGCCACAAGAGAAGCCCAAGAATGCTGGAGTGGGCAGCCTCTCCCTTCTCCAGCAGATCATTTATTGGGCTTCTGCCATCCCGTGCTTGTTGCATTTAGAGATAATTTTTTTCATTCTGTGAAACAGCATGAGCATAATTTCTTTGTTCTAAAGACTGTCATACCATAAACAGTACTACAGGGACCAACTGCAAGATGATCTAGCTTTGGGATGACAACTAGTGTTCATTAATTAAAGATAGTTATTAAACATGTTGAAAAGAGAGATGCTCTTTTCCTTGCAACATCGTCATCTTTAATAGATGATGACAATATTTTTGCATCCTCAAGCACAAAAATATATGTGTTTTAATGTGAAAAATGTGACATTCATAGTGTGAAACTTTGAAGTAGCCATCATGGTTTTTTTTTTTTTTTTCTATTTTGGAAATTTCCTTAAAATATTCCCTGTAGAAATTATTCCTGGGGGAAATTAAAGCTCTGAGAATTGAATAAACTTCCCAAAGTTACAGAATTACTGTAAAGCTGATATAATACTCAAATCTTAATTAAATTCCAAAGTCATCCTCTTATCCTCTAATTCTACTACTCATTACATCATAAATAATGATTTTATTGAAATAAATAATTTTACTTTAAAAAATATTCAGCTAGTTTATAAATATCTAGGGATGCATAATGGATTTAATATGTAAGATAAATCAACACTATAAATGTTGGACTAAAGGTGATTACCGATGCTTGTGACAAAAAATTTGCCATAGAATTTTTAATATTTAAGCCATCACTGAGATTGAAAATTTACTTATGGCACTTAGAATTGTAAAGTTAAGTATTCGTTAGAATTTTAGGGGGGAAATAGCATCATGGTCAGGAAGATTGCAGCCTTTTTTTTGTCCTTAAGGTTAAGAGTTGAAGCAATTTCCAATATTGACAAAAAATTTTTACCCTACAGATACATCATAACTGCTTTGTTCTAGACATTGCCCTAAGCATTTTATAAATATTAACTTACTTAATCCTCATATTCACAGGAGGTAGGCACATTACTGTTCCCATCGTAGGGTAAAGAAAATGAAGCATACACACTGCTTATGTTTCCACAGCTAGTAAACGTGGCCATCAGATTTCATCTAGGCTGTCTAATTCCAGAGTTTATGCTCAGGGCTGCCTTTCCTCCATAGCATCCAAATACTTCAGTAGGTCAGTCAGTGCTTTATTTTATTTTATGTTTTATTTTATTTTTTTTTCTATTGAAATCTTTTTTTTTCCCTTTTTTTAAATTTTTTTTTATTTTTTTATTTTTTAAATTTTAAAATCTTTAATTCTTACATGCGTTCCCAAACATGAAACCCCCTCCCACCTCCCTCCCCACAACATCCCTCTGGGTTATCCCCGTGCACCAGCTCAGTGCTTTATTTTAAATGTATTGCCTATATTACCATGTTCTGTGTTCTACAGAGTAGCTGATGCATGCAGCTGTAATTTCAGAGAATTTCCTTATTTTCAAAATTGTGCTATGATAGGGCAGAGTCATGTTTTTAAATAGCATTTCCTTATTTGACTGCTGTCATAGAAATTTTTAAAATTGACATTTTAATTAATGAGTCAAAGGTTCTCAACAGACACGATTTGATGGATCATGAAGTAACCTTTGTGTGTGCTCTGCTGCCATTTGTCATCTCTTTCTGCAGCAGAGCAGAGGACATAATGTTTCTTGTCTATAGGGATTTCTTTTGCAGTTGATCATTAATTGAAAAGCGTGGCATAACTAAGTCTTAGGAGAGAAATTAATGTCTCGTCCCAATTAAATGCATTCATTAAAAAAATAGGATCTTTGAATGATTTTTATGAATGGCCAAATGTCTTTATACTGCTGTCTTGAGTATAATGGGGAATATTTTCTGCTGCTTTGTTAGAAAACAAAGGATAAGATCATGGAATTTCTCTTAATGTATCTTCTGCTGTGCTTAGTTGCTTAGTCCTGTCTGACTCTTCACGATCCCATGGACTGTAGCCCACCAGGCTCTTGCGTCCATGGGATTCTCCAGGCAAGAGTACTGGAGTGGATTGCCATGCCCTCCTCCAGGGGGTCTTCCCAACCCAGGGACCACAGTCAGGTCTCCCACGTTGCAGGTGGAATTTTTACCATCCGAGCCACCAGGGAAACCCAAAAGGCTCTCTCCAGGCCCTTAGAAAGGATAACTCTTTGCTCTTGTACATCTTCGTTCTCTTTAAAGACTAGGATTCCGTGTTGTGTGCTTCTTGTCAGCTCCTTACTCCACCTCCTGCTCTCTCTATGCTCTGCCCCTTTGCCTTTCTGCCACATCCAGTGTGGGTGTCTGCTTTCTCTGAGAAGCCTCGGTCTCTTGTGTGAAGGTAACTGTGCACAGTCTTCCACAGGAATCTACAGGGCGTACTGTGTTAGCTGTAGTTCTCTTAAGTATCGTCTGGATATTCTGAAAGTACTGATTGGAGAATAGGGCAATTTAAGAGGGGACTTTTACACTATTTTTGAACATGTGACATTTTTATGTATGAATAGTTCATCCATCATATTTGAATAGATTAAACTCTACAAACAACAATAAAATCCATAATATTCATAGTGCCATCACCACTGTGTCACAGTGGTGAAATGACAGATATCATCTGAGTTGTTTACTCTTTACCTTGTCACTCTATTTTAGTAGGACTGATACCTTGAATCTGCTCTCTAATGTGCTTAGGTGACAATGTTTAAATGTTCTCTAGGAAGGATGAATATCTATTTGGACCGATGCTTCACTTTTTTTTTTTTCCCTTCAATATATTCCACATTCTATTTAAAGGACATTGGAGTGACTGTATCTATATTCAGCAACAGTTTTAAACATTGAAAAATAATTGGTGATAGGCACATTGCATCCTGATGTAGAACCACTGAGGTAGGTGTGGGGAAAATGCCCATTGAAATAAAGTTTGGGGTAGCTAGATCATCTCCCTTTGGGTCTAGACTGCTGACAGGTCAAGGATCTGCAAGCAAGTTTTTATTTACCCTCATCTTCTGTGTATAAAGGACATTTGAGATTCCTTCACTACTTAATTTAGTCAAGTAACAATCTGATCTAGGTGCTAGGCACTTGTCTAGGTAGAAACGGCTCAGAAATGAGCAGGATAGACCCACTCTCCGCTCTTGAGCAATGTATAGTCTATGGAGGAATGCTGAAGCAGAAACTGAGTGGTTTGTTCATTCCTTGATTCAGCACACTTTATCTGTAGCACTTTTTGTGATTTGCCCCATTATACATTTGTTGGCGGTCTCCGCCAACCAGGATGTAAATTCTCTGAAGGCAAGGGTTTGTCTACTTTGTCCATTGCTGGAACTCCTCTGCTGGAACACGCGCTGGCTCCTAGTGTGAAGTTGGTGTTGAAGGAGAAGAAGTAAGTAACACATACTTCCTATTTATCTGCTAAGTAAGAGGGTGCTTACTGCCAGGTATAAAGATGAATAGGAATCGCAGGGAATAGGAAAGCCTGTTTGGGAACAGACGGTCCACGGAGAGCTGGCAACATGCAGCGACAGACCGAGCAATCGGGTACTTTGAGAAGCACAGAGCAGGGCTAATAGGTGCAGACTTTAGAGGTGAGCAGTAGCCTCCTAAAAGGCATGAGGTCTGACTGCACGGAGCAGTCAGCAGCCTAAAACTCAGGACCAGGATCTTGGTGTTAGTCCCCGCCTCACCTGCATACGCCCCACAGCCAGACAGTGGCCTGCACAGAGGTGTAACGCGTGCACTGTTGCTCCTAGGGTATCCAGGCAGCAGAGAGGAACATCTGACTGCAGGCCTAAAAGAGATGTGACAAGGAGGAAAACGGACCTGAACTTTCAGAGGGGGTATACTGTAATGGAAAGAAGCTAAAAAGTGGCCCCATGGCAGAGGTGGTGGTGGTGGTTTAGTCACTACGTCATGTCTGATTCTTTTGCAGCGTCATGGACTGTAGCCTGCCAGGCTCATCTGTGCCTGGGATTTCCCAGGCAAGAATACTGGAGTGGATTGCTATTTCCTTCTCCAGGGGATCTTTCTGACCCAGGGATGGAACACATGTCTCCTGCTTTGGCAGGCAAATTCTTTACCACTGAGTCACCTGGAAAGCCACATGGCAAAGGTTCTCATATAGAATCTTCCTGACCATCATCTAATTCTTGGATTCAGTTCTTAGAGATTAAGGCTGGTTGATTAGCCTTGTATCATATACCTTTCCCCTTCTTTAGATATGTTTCTGTTTCTTTCCTTTGACTAAGTTTTATGGCATTAAAATGTATCAGGGAAGTAGAAGATTATAATTGCCGAGCAAACTGTACAAAAGAGATGATGAATTTGGAAAACTAATCACAGAGATGCCGAGCAGAGAGAAAGAGATTTGTCTTGCAGCACCCTGGGAAAAGCAATTCCTCAGTGGGAGATGAGTCATCATTTTGCAGAAAAGACTGCAGAAAAGCAAAACTTTCTTTAAAATACTCCTGATAAAGAAAATATAAATTGCAAAACCACTTTGGAGAGCAATTTGGTAAAACCTAGTAATCCTGACATGACCTGGCAATTCCACTCCTATTGAGTTGAACTGTCTGAAATTGCTGATGCCTACCTGTTTTTGACCTACAAAAACAGCATTTTCAGATGGTCTACCTATATATTTCTTAGAGACATGTGTCTATGTGTGCAAGAAATACAGTTGTAGTAGCAAAAATTGGAAATGAACTAAATAATGCCATCAAGAAAGGAATGAATAAATTGTTGCATATTTATACAATGAAGAGTTAAAATCAAAGCATTTAACTTCATTATAATTAAAAATGACTTGGGGGTGACATCTCTTGGTAAGGGGAGAGCAGCTCCCTCGTATATCAGAAAGGCTTTACGTGTCTTAACTGGTTCATCAAATTACACTTTCTTCTGTTTATGCATCAGCTAAAATCACAGTAAGCTCAAGTCATTAGTCTTCTAAAACAGCTCTGTGTCACAGCCAGCTGTAGCCTTGTAGCAGTTTTCTTTGCTGAAACTGAGTAGACATTTTTCTTTAATCTCAGAAATCTGAGAAAGTTTGGGACTTGAGATTTTTTTGCCTCCATTTTACCCTCCTTCCATCTTTCCAGAAACACTTGGAAAGGCGCACACGGTCAGAATCTATCAGTGCTTGTTCAGTGCTGTTTCTGATCCTGTTCTTTTTGATAGAACATGAAGTGGTTTATTAACATTTTACAGCCAGCGCTGCTGTTCTACTGTGCCAACCCCCTCTAAGGCTTGGAATGAAGTAATATAGATGCACTTCTCTTTCTAGTGATATTACTACTGTATTGTGTTTGCTACTGCTGAAGAATAAAGCCTGCCAGTCAGGAAATTGCTTGCTTTAAAAGCACAGTTCTACCATTCCTATACCATATAAAAGAAAAATGCGGTTTCTGTACCTTAATTTACAGTGTGCATCTCAACTTCTCCTAAAACAGATGGAGAAATGCAATAACATTACATTTTGGGCCCTCAAGACCAAGGAGAAACCTGGCAGCTGTTCAAAAATAATGAAATAACAAAGAGAAGAAAACAGATCCTGGTACTTCCCTCTTGCTGGACCCTCTATCATTGCCCAAACAGAGATTCTGCCCTATTTGAAAAATCATACCTATTTGGAAAGACATACAAAGTATAATTGAGTCTTGCAGCATTGTCTGGTAAAAGTAAGTCCTGGTTTCAAAGGAATTTCTTTGGAGGAGTATAAAAACCATGAAGCTGCTGAGATTTATCATCAAACAAGGTCTGATCCTGAATTGTGCTATAATGTAGCTATAGTTAGAGACCTAATCTTTATTATCTTTTCAGGAGCATGTACACATGCACACGTGTATAGCCAGACACCCTTAATTTTACTTAATTAATTGGGCTCTTGGTTGGAGACTTTGTCATGTATGGTGTTTTAAGTCAAAAACATCAAAGGTGGTGAACATTGCAGATAATCAGTTTAATAGCAGTATTTATGTCTCACAAATTACAGAGTCTTAGAATATATTACTGACTGGTTATTAAATAGTAATAGTTGGATCAGGGCCAAACTGATTATTCAAGTATTTCTGCTTCTTTATTATGAGCTTGGCAGTCAGTGGAAGAGCTCTCCTCTGAATGTTATTGTTCATCCAACTGTGGAGAAAAACTGTGAAGAAAACTGCAAACAGCAAGTCCCCTCATATATGTCATAAAATTTTTGGCACCTGTTTGCTCTAATAATTATGTCAGTTTTGCTTTGTGTATGAAGTGTAGAGCTGACGGAGCTTGCTTCAACTCTATTCTATGAACTTTCCTGAACTTTTTTGCTGGCAGATATTATTGGTTAAAGTGTCTCCTGAGAAGATAAGTCTTTTTTAATTTTCCCTTTCAGAGTCAATTGGAAATCCTCTGTTTACCCCCCATATTGTTTTTGATGTGACTGATTCAGCACATCATAAAGTAAGCTATTTGGGAACTAGTAAAGTAGACTAGGGAGGTGGTTTAGGTAGAATCAGGCTCAGATGATAAGCTATAATCATACATTATCCCCAGTAGATGAATTTCCTGGGTTGTTCCTTTCTCAATTTCTTAAATAAATTTCAGAATATAATTCGGATTAGACCTTATTCAAGCCAGTGGTTCTGCAGAGAGCCCACTGCAACAGAGATGTACCTAGACCAGGAATGAAAAATTCATTCCATCTTTCAATCAACATTTATTGAGCACCTCTTATATGGAAGGCAGTTTACTAGGCACTGAGGATAACTTAGTGAATAAAACACAGGTTGTTAGTGACCTTAGATTTTTCAAAGTCTGATGATATTTGTGTATTTCAAGTTGTACAATGAATATTATTGACAAGAGATGGAGATAATACATCCCATGTAACCCTTGGATAGTAAATACACTATGTGCTATATTATTTTTTGTCCTGTTGGCACTTATTTCAAGTTTTAATTTATCTTATTTAATTAAAAGGCATAAATTAGCACGTCATGTTGTTTGCATCAAATTATGCAGCTCAGGGCTTGGATTATCTTTGATTCACACAGTGAATTCAAGATACAGACAAGGGATGGTAAATCAGAAATACAAAGAAACTTTCAATTTGAATTTTAAATTACAAGCAGAATTCATGTGCACTGTATCTGTACATCATTGTGACCATTATATTGATTACTCTTCTGTAAAAATGACTTTGTTGTAATAGACTCGGTTTGAGCAGTCTTCTGTAATATGACAAAGACAAACTCATTTTGCCATTAAAACTTGCTCTCTGCTATGTTTTGTATGACAAAAGATTTTTTTATGTGTGCCTTTGGAAAGGAATAATTTACTAGCTCTTTCTTTTCAAATGACAGTCTCCACTCTTGCTTCTCTTTGCGATAGTTTTATTTTCTTTACCGAGGTCCTGTTGAGTTCCTCTTGCACTTTCGTTTAGGTCCTTTCATGAGTCATTTAGTCAGAATACGTTGAAACAAAGATCTTTCTCTTCAGGTATGTTGAGCTCTGTTGTTACATTTCAGTGGTGATGCCCTGATGTCCCTCCATCCCGTCTTCTCTTTCCTAAGCTTGTCTTCTCCATTTTTGGCTTTTGGCTGGCCTCCTGTTTCTCCCTTCTTTTTCAGATAGTTCCTAGGTGCCAGGCAGAGAAGGCAATGGCACCCCACTCCAGTACTCTTGCCTGGAAAATCCCATGGACGGAGGAGCCTGGTAGGCTGCAGTCCATGGGGTCGCTGAGGGTCGGACACGACTGAGCGACTTCATTTTCACTTTTCACTTTCATGCATTGGAGAAGGAAATGGCAACCCACTCTAGTGTTCTTGCCTGGAGAATCCCAGGGATGGGGAGCCTGGTGGGCTGCCGTCTATGGGGTCGCACAGAGTCGGACACGACTGAAGTGATTTAGCAGCAGCAGGTGCCAGGCTCTGTGCTGGCTTCTAAAGATGCAGTTGATGAAGCCGTTAATCACATGTGTCTTCAAGCTAGTAATCAAAAAATATTCCTTAAACAAATTACTGGCACACAGTGAAATGATTCTGTGTTTTGAATGTCCTGAAAGGAAAAGTATGAGGTATATTGAGAGGTGTATTTGGGGAACTTCCCCTAAGCTATGGAGGAGGGGGTGAAATAAGAAAGTCTTCCTGAACTTGACATTGACGATGAACCTTGAGCGCTTCTCAGTTGGTGAGAACAAGGAAGAACTTGAGAAGCAGTTCTAGTCGCCACTTCTCTGCTGTCAGGAGATATTTCACTTGATGCTGAGTTTCAAGGAGATGCAGCTGGAAAGGAAGCCTTGTTATTAGGTATGCTAAATTAATCTAATCATGATTTGAAAAGAGAGAATTTGTCCTAAGTGCAAAATCTGATGAAAAGAATATTTTACCATGTACAATGAACCGTTTCATAATTCTGTATTTCTTTGACTTATTTTGTGTGGTTTATTATTTCAATTTAAAAATTATACGAATTGTAATTGATTTGTAGAAGGGTGCTTTTGTTTTTAAAGACTGCTTATTTTGTTTTTTTATTTTACTTTACAATACTGCATTGGTTTTCATACATTGGCATGAGTCTGCCACGGGTGTACATGAGTTCCCAATCCTGAACCCCTGCTCCCACCTCCCTCCCCATATCATCTCTCTGGGTTTTACAGGGTCAATAAATCTGAGAATGTTTTTGGAGTCTTGGAAAAACATTGTTTGCTGGTTAGTCATAAGTCATGTCCAACTCTTTGACCGTGGCCTGTAGCCTGCCAGGCTCCTCATCCATGGGATTTCCCAGGCAAAAAGTACTGGAGTGGGTTGCCCGTTGCTTCTCCAAAACATTAGTTAGTGTTAATGACTTACGTTTCCCGCTTTTGGTATTATTCAGTAACAGGCTAATATAGATCATAGAGATGGTCTTTATAATACCTGTTACTAGGTCAGCAATAGATTGAGCCTCAGACTAAAGGTGCTGCTGCTGATATATGAGGAGCCTGGTGGGCTACCGTCTACAGAGGTCCAAAGTGTCGGACATGACTGAACACACGTATAGATAGATATAGGAACAGTTTCCAAACTTTCATGTTTTCAAGTGATTTGATACTATTGGATGGGTACTGGGAATTGAAATTTCCATTTCTCATTAATTTTTAGCAACTTTCTTAAATCTAGAGTAAATTCATCCCAATGACTCAGATTGTTATTAAAACTAGCTTTTCAGCCTTGTAGACTCATCAAAATACAAATACGTTTTACACTGCTAATATCATTTTAACACAAAATGCCTTAGAGGACAGGGTCCCTTTGATTTAAATTAATCACGCAACTTTTCTACTTTTCAGACCAGCTGTAGTCATAATTACCTCTTGGTGAACATAATCAATTCCTTAGAAAATTTTGGTCATTTATGCTCAAGGGAATTCCCCACCGTATTTACACTGACATTGAAAATACTGAAGGAAACTTTTAACTGCTTTTCCTCTGTGAGCCTCAGTCTTTTCAAATGGACACTGAATTGTCCATTCTCACATTTTCTCCATTTTGTTGGTGACTTAGTCTGTTACTGCCAGCATCTTTCCTATGCTTTTTTTTTTTTTTTTAGTAGTTCTTGCTGCTTATATGAATGATGATTGGAGTGGATTATTTAAGAGCCACAGGGATTTAAAATACTTAAACAAACAAACAAACCTCTGAAATTTGATCCATCAGTAGGGCAGACTTCTCTTCTGCGCTTAACTTTCTCAGGGCTTCCCTTGTGGCTCAGCTGGTAAAGAATCCGCCTGCAATGTGGGAGACCTGGGCTCGATCCCTGGTTTGGGAAGATCCCCTGGAGAAGGGAAAGGCTGCCCACTCCAGTATTCTGGCCTAGAGAATTCCATGTTCTGTATAGTCCATGGGGTCACAAAGAGTCGGACACAACTGAGCAACTTACACACACACACACACACACACACACACACGTTATACATAAATGTATTACATCCCTGTATTGAAAAACAAGTTAATCACTCAAGTCGTGTCCGACTCTTTGTGATCCGACAGACTGTAGCCTGCCTGGCTCCTCTGTCCTTGGAATTCTCCAGGCAAGATACTGGAGTGGGTTGCCATTTCCTTCTCCAGGGGATCTTCCCTACCCAGGGCTCAAACCCAGGTCTCCTGCATTGCAGGCAGATTCTTTACCAGCTGAGCCACTGGGGAAGCCAGTATACATGTGAGCACTGTATACATGTGTGTATATGTCTTTATTTTCACATATACATGTATGTATATGTCTTTAGTTTCACATATACATGTGTGTATATGTCTTTATTTATCTCTGTGGGAAGGGTATTGGGAAAATTTGTAGTTTTCTGAATTAAGAAAGACATTCAGATAGCCCTGAAGTGAGGAAGACCAGATAGCTATTTTTCTTTATGGTAATTATATATGTGTATGTAATATATATGTATGTATAAAAATACATCAGAAATGACTTATGGTAGATGGAGCAAGATCTAATGAAGTTCTTATTCAGCTACCACCATCAGTTTAAATATATTGTTTATTAAGTAGAATAATTTTAGCAAGTAGGTGTTAGTCCCATTTTCCTGCTTTAATGGTATTTGTTTTATCATAGAATTTAAGTCAAATATTGTGAAATCATAAGCTAAATTATTAAAGCTGGGAATTTGGGAGAAGTCAGAAAGATTTAGTTCTATGAGACAATTCTGTGCCTTCAAAGGGATTAGATATTTTTTTCATGTCTATGCCACAAGGTTTCTACATGAATTGTCTAAAGGTATTGCTTTTATTTTTAATAAAAAATTAAAGTAATATGTAAATTGTACTTCGTTTTTTAAAGTATAATTTATATACAATCAAGTTCACCATTGTAAGTTTTCAGTTTGATATATTTGAGGAAATATGTGTAATTTTGTAACCACGGCCTCAGTCCAATTTTAGACCATCTGTCTTCACCAAAAATTCCTCTGTGGCCCCTGCTGTCCATTCTTTACCCATCCCTGGCCAAATATAACCCCGTATGGGCACACAGTTTACATTCCCACCAGAGATTATTGCAAGTTCTAATTAGCCATGACCTCAACAAACAGATTTTTCAGACTTTAAGATTTTAATCATTCTAGTGTAAATAGTGGTATTTTATTGTTGTTTTAATTTGCATTTCATAAATGTAGAGAGAAAAACCTTTATTAGTGAGTTGCATGTGTTTTTTCATGGTCTGGAGCTTATCTTTTTCACTTAATGGTGTTTTTTTGAAGAGAAAGGTTACTGATTTTCCTGGAGTTAAATTCAAAAGTTTCGTTAATGGATCATGGCATTGGAGTAACACAAGGAAATTTTACTGACCTTCAAAGTCAGGGGTGTGCTGCTATTTTTCCTATTGTCGTCTCCTGTTTCTTCTGGATAGTTTGTAGTTTTAACTTGTACATTTGAATATTTGTTTCATTTTGTGTTTATTTTTGTAAATGGTGTGAGGCTAGATGTTAAATTTATTTGTCATATAAATATCCAATCATCTCAGTGGTATTTAGTGTAAAGGTTTTCTTTCTTCTTCATGTTGCCTTGGCACATTTATGAAAAATCAGTTGACATAATTAGAAGGTATGTTTCTGGAGTTTTTATTTCATTCCATTGGTATTTATGTCTATGGAAATAACAGACTGTCTTTATTACTGTAGCTTTATATTAACCTCTAAAATCAAAGAGTATATCTATATATATATCCTTCAACTTTGGCTTTCTTTTCCAAAATTGCTTAACTTTTCTAGGTCTTTTGCTTTTCTATATAAAATTTAAGGTTAGCTTATCAATTTCTATAATAATGAGATTTGGAATTTGAATTGAGATTTTGTTGAATTTATAGATGAATTTGTAGATCAGCTTGAAGAACTGCTTTCTTAATCATATTCTTCCAATCTATGAATATGGCACATCTTACCTTTTTTGTGTCTTTTGAAGTTTTTCTCAGCAATGTATTATAGTTTTTAGTCTGCAGGTCTTAGATTTATGTTAAATTCATTCCTAAATATTTTATTCTTTTAATGCTACTGTTAAAATTTGTTTTAACTGTATTTCAGATATTTTGTTCATATCAGATGCAAATAATATTTATATTTATCTTGTATCCTATATATATCTTATCCTATATATATCTTGTATCTTGTATCCTATTCTATGTTTATCATGTACACATGTATTAATTCTAGTGCATGAACCATTCTTTCATAAAAAGTTTTTAGGATTTTTAAAGGGTATCTCATTCTGGATGTCTCCCAGAAATAGTCTGTGTGCTACCTGAGTAGATAACCGTGCTTAGCACATAATGAATACTTGATACATATTTATTGAATGATGGAATGGATTTTTGCATATATTTCTCCAATATATTAGGCTTTTTCTAACTTTAGTTTACAAGTACTTTAAATTTATAAAAATGAAACTTTAATAGGTTTGATTATATATTTACATTTTGTTACAAATACATTGCAAATATTCGTGCTTTAGACTCCATTCCTAGGTCATACAGACAATGTGATAACAAAACCCAAGTTTGCAATAAAATAAGAGTTGTTTTATCCAAGAGCATTTTGGTGAAAAAATTCACTTTTTTCTTTTTTCCAAAAGGATGCAAAGTTCAAGGTGAATATGTGATCAATACTAAATGCATTAAGAATGCATCCCTTGCAATCAGGTTTTTATTTCATAAAAGAAAAATGCTTATGCCTTATCATGTTTATTTTGTAATTTGCAATTTACAGCAACAGTGCATTTATTTAATTTTCATTTAAATTTTGTAAATTTCATTAAGTATACAGAGTACAAATCTTTTTTATTCACTTCAGCTTTTTTTTTTTTTTTTTACCAGCAATCTGTGTCATTTTAAACATCTCACATTTTACTGGGAAGATCTTTTTTTCCTTAACTAATTTTTGAGTGAGGAATTTTAATTGCATAAAACACTTAACACCTGTTTTCCCCACGTATGAATTGATATAATGCCAAACATACATCAGTCTGACTACTGTGTGAGTTGTGTCAAAACATAACTTTTCAAGCCAAAGACAGGTTTATGGAGTTTGGAAATTAAGGACCCAAAGAAAAATGTAAACAAACATAAACAGAAAGATGCAACCTGCAAAGTTAGCTTTTCCCACTGCAAGTAAAGCGTATCCTGCATGTGAAGCAGCATTTCTTGCCAGTGTGTGGCGTCAAGCCTGCACCCTGTGTGCCTGAGTGTATATCCACCGCACTCAGTCGCACGTATGTGTTAATATTACATGGAAAGTATACAGAAACAATCCACCTGTCCTCACTACCTGTCTAACCTGTTTGTTACCATTGTTCCTGGAGGCGGCTGCAAGCAAAGGGTAAGAGCCAGGACTCTGGCCTGCATTACCTACGTTCACATTTTTGGCTAGGTCACTTATTAGCTATGTAGTCATGGGCAATTCTGTGAGAATGGCAACTCACTCTAGTGTTCTTGCCAGGGAGAATCCCATGGACAGAGGAGCCTGGAGGGCTACAGTCCGTGGGGTCACAAAGAGTTGGGCATGAATGAATGACTGAACACACTCACCCAACACACGTAAAAGTGTGTAGTTATGTGTCTTTGTGTTGGAAGTGCTATTCTTATCTGTTATCTATCTATATATACATATTTCCAATTTTTAGTATTAACCCTTTAGCTTGGTACAAAGTTTGATGAAGGTAAACATTGATAAGAAATAACGTCATTATTAAAAAAATTGATTAACTGTGAATTAATTCAGGTTGTGGTATGTGCCAGTGCTAAAGTACATATATAAAGAGTTAATAACATATTCAGTAGTTATTTTAGATTCTGGATCCAAATTACTTCAGAAGTATGAGAACTGAACATTTAAGTATCCATGGTCATCCTACTTAAAACATATCAGAAAAATTTTGCATCCTGTACCAAATAACTGTCATATTCAATAAAGAATTAAGTTCTATTGAACAGATCTTATTTTTTTTCCCCTAGAGGAGTTGGTTTGATATTCAGTAGATCTATGTCCATTGCTTCCTCACAATGCTTGAGGATATTTTAAAATACTTTTTCCTTTTTGAGACTTTTAATGTGTACTTGTAATTATATTAAATATGTAATCTGACAGTATCATTATTAATGACAAACATGATATAGGGAAAATACAGTATTTTAATACCTGTCCGCTAAATTCAGAGATGATAATCTCCAAGTACTATTATAATTCCTAAATCTCAAATTCCATTGAACTTCAAGAGTAAAATATTTATTACTCTATAAATCTTTCTTCAGAATTTCTTATCCATTAAGATGTGATACCTTTACTGCCTCTCCACTTATTTATTTTTATTTAAATTAAAAACAAGAGAAGAAAAAGCATGCTATAATCTTGTTAGTCTATGTGGAGTCTTCTCTGATAGCCTTTTTTTTTTTTTCCTGATAGCCTGTTGTTTTTGTAAACTAAAGATAAATATTTAGTGACAGTTCCTGAAGACAAGTTTGCAGGGCTCTGCAGTGCGTAAGAGTTGTGATGTATGTTGGCACTTTTGCAGCATTTTGTGTTTGAGTTATAGATCGTTCTGAGAACCTATAAAGAACCAGTGAAAGCCCTAGACTTTTCCTCTGAGAAAAGCATCTAGGCACTTATGCAAATACAGTTTCCTATACAGTTCCTTTAGGTCACTGGATCCCTTAAAGCTAAATCAGGGAGATGTTCATAGTGTAACTCTTGGTACTTTAAGAAACCCAACTGTTATGGTGGTGGTGGTGGTTTAGTTGCTAAGTCGTATCTGACTCTTGCGACCCCATGGACTGTAGCCTGCCTGGCTTCTCTGTCCATAGGATTTCCTAGGCAAGGATACTGGAGTGGATTGCCATTTCCTTCTCCAGGGCAATTTCCTGACCCAGGAATCGATCCTGGATCTCCTGCGTGGCAGGCAGATTCTTTACTGACTGAACTATGAGGGAAGCCCATAACTCTTATCAGTTCAGTTCAGTTCAGTCGCTCAGTCGTGTCCGACTCTTTGTGACCCCATGAATCATAGCACGCCAGGCCTCCCTGTCCATCACCAACTCCTAGAGTTCATTCGAACTCACGTCCATCGAGACGCTGTTGCCATCCAGCCATCTCATCCTCTGTTGTTCCCTTCTCCTCCTGCCCCCAATCCTTCCCAGAATCAGAGTCTTTTCCAATGAGTCAACTCTTTGCATGAGGTGGCCAAAGTACTGGAGTTTCAGCTTTAGCATCATTCCTTCCAAAGAACACCCAGGACCGATCTTCAGAATGGACTGGTTGGATCTCCTTGAAGTCCAAGGGACTCTCAAGAGTCTTCTCCAACACCACAGTTCAAAAGCATCAATTCTTCGGCACTCAGCTTTCTTCACAGTCCAACTCTCACATCCATACATGACTACTGGAAAAACCATAGCCTTGACTAGATGGACCTTTATTGGCAAATAATGTCTCTGCTTTTGAATATGCTATCTAGGTTGGTCATAATTTCCCTTCCAAGGAGTAAGCATCTTTTAATTTCATGGCTGCAGTCACAATCGGCAGTGATTTTGGAGCCCAAGAAAATAAAGTCAGCTACGGTTTCCAATGTTTCCCCATCTATTTCCCATGAAGCGATGGTACTGGATGCCATGATCTTGGTTTTCTGAATGTTGAGCTTTAAGCCAACTTTTTCACTCTCCTCTTTCACTTTCATCAAGAGGCTTTTTAGTTCCTCTTCACTTTCTGCCGTGAGGGTGGTGTCATCTGCATATCTGAGGTTATTGATATTTCTCCTGGCAATCTTGATTCCAGCTTGTGCTTCTTCCAGCCCAGCGTTTCTCATAACGTATTCTGCATAGAAGTTAAATAAGCAGGGTGACAATATACAGCCTTGATGTACTCCTTTTCCTGTTTGGAACCAGTCTGTTGTTCCATGTCCAGTTCTGACTGTTGCTTCCTGACCTGCATATAGGTTTCTCAAGAGGCAGGTCAGGTGATCTGGTATTCCCATCTCTTTCAGAATTTTCCACAGTTTATTGTGATCCACACAGTCAAAGGCTTTGGCATACTCTCATATTCCTGTGTAAATCAGAAACGATTAATAATCTATACTTTCTTGTATTTAGTCAGCATCACAGAAATCCTGCTGACTTTTTGTTTTTTTATTTTTAGTTCTAAGCACGAAATTATTATGGGCCTTGTGGCACTATTTCATATTATGGTTCCTTTGTAAAGATTACAAATGTTTTAAAAGTTATTATGAAAAAAATGGACATTTTCTCTCCATCCTGTTTTTCTTCTCATGACGATATTCTTTTCTCTTGGAAAGTTGTGAGGAAGTCTCCATTATTGGTCAAACAGCTCAGTATGTGGGGAGGAAGAAAACAATGTAGAGCTGAAATAGCTT
This sequence comes from Capra hircus, assembly GCF_001704415.2. Classification (NCBI taxonomy): domain Eukaryota; kingdom Metazoa; phylum Chordata; class Mammalia; order Artiodactyla; family Bovidae; genus Capra; species Capra hircus. The sequence continues at coordinate 6,931,875 of NC_030812.1, forward strand.
TAAAATATTTTATTTTCTGAAATTCAGGTATAAAAATACTGACTGGTAAACATTTGTGACAGTCCAGGCTTTGTATTTGGCACATTAGTAACGTCATTTCATTCATCTTCATAAAAAACCTACAAGTTGTATCAGTCTGTGTAGGCTGCTCTAACAAAATGTCCAGACTAGGCGTGCTTCAAAAGTGTCTAGACCAGGCCACTGAAGCACAGAGATTGGTTTCTCGCATTCTGGAAGCTGGGGAGTCCAGGTTCAAGGCAGTGGCAGATTTCGGTATTTGGTGGAGACAAGCTTCCTGGTTCATACACAGCCATCTTCTTGATGTGTCCTGCATGGAAGTGGGGACAGGGCTCCTCTCTGAAGTCTCTTTTATAAGGGTACTAATCCCATTCATGAAGACTCCTCCTTCACAGCCTCACTAACGTGGGGTTAGGTTTCAGCATATTAATTGGCTGGGGGTGTATGGGTGAGACAGGGGGACATACAAGCATTAAATCATTACCACATTAAACATTAAGTGTTTAAAACGTTAAAAGATGTACATGGTCATTCCTCTTTTACGTTTGAAGTGACTGTGGCTGTGAGTGCGAAGAACCTTCTTAGGATCACTCAGTCAGTGGTTCCTGGAGGACAGATGGGGATTCCCTGGTACTTTGTCTGACTTTCAGCCTCTAATTGTAACCATTCCACTGAAAGTGAAAATACTTTGCCTAGAGTTACCAAGGAAGTGTTGATTTGATAGTTTCTCAGAAAAAATGGCAGCCCGCTCCAGTATTTTTCCCTAGAGAATCCCATGGAGCCTGGTGGGCTGCAATCCATAGGGTTGCAAAGAATTGGACACGACTTAAGTGACGTAACACCCTGCACACATTAGAGAAGAAACATCATATGACCTCTCAAACTCTTTACACATTTCATTATAATTATTCAGTATTTACCTAGTGCTTAGGATTAACTTGGAGAAGGAAATGGCACCCCACTCCAGTACTTTTGCCTGGAAAATCCCATGGATGGAGGAGCCTGGTAGGCTACAGTCCATGGGGTCGCAAAGAGTCGGACACGACTGAGCAACTTCACTTCACTTCTAGGATTACCTATCCTTACTTGACAAATAAGAAAACTTGAGGAGCCTATACAGTTACGAAATAATTACTCTATTGGCCATTGATCATAATTTAAGTGCAACTTTCTTCCTAATCTCCTCTGTTTTTATAAAATTCCATATTAAAGTTGTTCAGATATTTCATGTAGACAAATCCAGCCCCAGGGGTTTCCAATCAACTGCATGTTTTGTTTGTTATCCAGAGGCCTCTCTTGAATCTTTCAGATCTTCCATGGACAATTTCTTTTCAAATTACTGGTAGAACAGTGGTTCTTGGTGTGTGATTTTAATAACTATTCCTGTTAAACCAAGCACATTATGTATAGCAAAGAGCAAATACCTGTAGAATGATTGTGTGAATGAACGAATTTTATAATGTCTAGACTACAAAAAATTAGGTTACTTAAAAGAAGGGATAGAGTTGTTTAATTGGATATGTGTTAAAATAGAAGCTGAATTCCTGAATATCTATTAGGAAAAAAAATACTCTACAAGAAAATAATAGTTTTAATTTAGTACATCCTGAGAATGAATTAAAAGATTTTAGAGCAATTGACTTGTGCTAAGTAAGTCTGAATATTCCACTAAAAGTATTAAATTGAAAGAGGAATTAAACCCTATTCTTTAAAGGTATATTGTGCTTCTTTGAAGCTTATTCTATCTGGATTAAGTATTTTTATTTGATTTAAAACTTTACTTTGATACCCACATCAGATAAGAGGATAAAATTTGTTTGAAAGAAATTCTGGTAAGTCTGATTTGATTTCTTATACTTCTGTTGAACATTTTCTACATGTTGTTTATTACGACTGGTAATGATAGATTTCTTTCAGAAGCAGAATACCCATTTTGGGGTATTGCATATTTAATTTCTTAAACCAAAAATTTTAAAATCATGCTATCCTATATTGAAGCGTTTAATAAGCAAAGATTATATGATCTAAAACAGTTTGTATTATTATTCAGAAATAATAACTTAAAAACCAATTTTCAGAGCCAAAGGGTTTTATTTTTTTTTTAAATTCGTCAGTCCCGTGTCAAAGTCCAAAAAATAAATTCCCAATCACAGAGAATGTGGATGGAGAATGCAAGGAATTTTGTGGGAAAGGAACTACTTGCTAGTTTTAGTCACTGTTAAAATGCATTTAATTTTTTTTACTATTTTGAAGGGTAATAAGAGAAGAGGATAAAAAAGAAAAAACTAATGGCTTCCAAGTAAAAGATGCTTGACCTTTGTTCTTTATTTTTTCCCCCACTTTGAATAACTCACGTATTTGCACATTAATACTTCATTGAAATTAATAGTTATTGTGTTTGCTCATATTTGGTAGTAATCAAGTATAGTTTGCTATATAAATTCAAAAGTTTTCATTAAATCAAGGATATTTACTTATGGGAATAGCAGTTTTTTTAAATTCATCATTATTTTGTTGTTGTTGAATGATGTGTCCTTCATTTGGATTAAAAACTCCATTGACAATAATTTTTGTTTTCACTGTTCATACATATTTGAATTTAAACTTTAGTCTTTAATAATAAAATTTCCTCGCCAGACCTTCATACTCAGAGTACTGTATGAATCATTAAATGGAGCTTAATAGCTATAATAGTAATTTCTTTTGATTCATTGAAAGGTGTAGGTGCATGCATGCCAAGTCGCTTCAGTCCTGTCTGACCCTTTGCGACCACATGGACTGTATAGCCCTCCAGGCTCCTCTGTCCATGGGATTCTCCAGGTGAGAATACTGGAATGAGTGGCCATGCCCTTCTGCAGGGGATCTTCCTGACCCAGGGATCAAACCTGCCTCTCCTGCAGCTCTTGCATTGCAGGCGGATTCTTTACCACTGAGCCACTGGGGAAAACGTAGTTTACTTGTTCAGTTGTGTCATACTCCTGTAACCCCACGGACTGTAGCCTACTATGCTGCTCTGTCCATGAGGTTTCCCAGGCAAGACTACTGGCTGGATTGCCATTTCCCTTCTCCAGGGGATCTTCCTGACCCTGTGATTGAACCCAGGTCTCCTGCATTGCAGGCAGATTCTTTACTGATTGAGCAGCACTAGTAGATACTAGATGTAACTGTTAAAAAGATTCCCTTTTAGCAGTATATCCAAAGCATAACATACATTTCAAAGTTCCTATGTGTGCTTTCAAGCATGAGATCTTCCTTGAGCCAGTGAAATTATCTTAGTGAATATGAGAGACGCACTAATTTGTTGACCATGCATCCAAGTAATACTCTGATTCACAAGTGGCATCAAATTCATTTGAAAGTAAATAGTTGTTCCTGCGTTTTTGTATTGAGTGTTTGATTTTAGCCTTTTCTACAATTTCTCCACTTAAAAAGAAATAAGTGAGTAGATAGTTGAGGATCCTTTTCTCACGGGAAGGATTTTCAACATGAAAAATTTCATTTCCTAAAGTGCAGAATACGTAGAATTATAAGGAGGTTCTATTTCATTTCTACTCTTCTGCTAATGTGATCAATGTCTAATGTTTAGGTCGTGTCAGAATTCCAAGAATTTGGTTTGCCTTTAGAGTATGAACATAGGTTTTTATTAAAAATATTTACAACTCCCTAAATTCTCATTATCCAATTTAAACTTCCAAATTAATATCACAAGTCATGAGATGAATCATTATTTCCAAGGGATTCAAATATTATTAAGAATGTCATAAAATGTGATGTCATTTAGCTGTCTTGGAGAACCATAAAATCTCTGTTTCTGCATAAATGTAAAATTGGCAAACCAATTTATGAGCTCTTCTTCACACAGCTCTGGCTTGAGCCATTTTTAGCTCATGTGATTTGTATGATATTAACTAAAAAGAACTTCATGAATGCTGTGGTCTGAATGTATCTCCCCCAAATTCATGTTGAAACTTAACCTCCAAGGTGATATTATTGAGAGAGGAGGCTTGGCAGGTGATTAGGTCACGAAGGTGCTGTCCTCATAATACGATTGTGAAGCGAAAGTGAAGTCGCTCAGTCATGTCTGACTCTTTGCGACTCCATTGACTCTATAGTCCATGGGACTATAGAATTCTGTAGTCCAGAATACTGAAGTAGGTAGCCTTCCCTTCTCCAGAGGCTCTTCCCAACCCAGGGATCAAACCCAGGTCTCCCACATTGCAGGCAGATTCTTTACCAACTGAGCTATCAGGAAGCCCTTGTTCGGGATTCAGAATGTGGAATTTAGAGGTAGGAAAGGCAGGAGTAATTAGCATTGCCTGTGTACACAGCCCACTGAATACCACTGTTGGTCACTTTGGGCTGCTACAACAAAATACCACAGGCTGGGGAGTTTATAAACAATAGAAATTTATTTCTCATAGTTCTAGAGGCTGAAGACTGAGAAAAGTGTGCCTGGTGGTTAAGCAAGGATCCTCTTCTGGGTTTAAGATTTCTTGGATCCTCACTTGAAGGAAGGGTTAAGGGATCTTTATTAGCAATCTTATAAAGGAAGACCCTAGGAAGATTTTGTGGTAGCAGCCCAAACTGACTGACTGTGGTATTCAGTGGGCTGTGTACACAGGCAATGCTAGTAACTCCTGCTATTTTTACTTCTAAATTCCACATTCTGAATCCTAAACTAGAGTTCCTTGAAAGGTATTGCTAAGGATCAACTACCAAAAGCAGATATTTTCAGATTATATTCACACGTGAAATGCAGGGTGTTTTAGCTTTTACACACACTTATGTGCACGCATTCACTCAGTTAACACTTGTTCAGTGTGTGCTGTAAGTCCTTGACAGTGTGCACAATAGTGAGGATGTATTGCTCGCCAAGTCAAACCTGACTCCGTCTTCATAGGGCTTAAACTTCAGGGGGAAGACAAATGAATATCAAATAATGAGACGTTCGTTTCAATTGTAATGCTTGCTACAAGAGAAGAACAGGTGTCATGAACATGTTTAACAGCAGACCTGAATATGACTGGTGGTCAAAGGAAGCAATCCTCAAGGAAGTAGATTTTTAGATCAAGCTTTGGAAGGAGGATGGGCTTCCCTGATAGCTCAGCTGGTAAAGAATCCACCTGCAATGCAGAGACCCCGGTTCGATTCATGGGTCAGGAAGATCTGCTGGAGAAGGGATAGGCTACCCACGCCAGTATACTTGGGCTTCCCTTGTGGCTCAGCTGGTAAAGAGTGGCTCATATGTTAAAGAATTGGCCTGCAATGCAGGAGGCCTGGGTTCAGTCTCTGAGTCAGGAAGATCCCCTGGAGAAGGGGATGACAACCCACTCCAGGATTCTTGCCTGGAAAATCCCATGGACAGAGGAGCCTGACGGGCTACAGTCCATGCGGGCTTCAAAGAGTCAGACATGACTGAGTGACTAACACTTCAGAAGGAGGATAGAGACTAGGATAAGCACATTTCAGGCCAAGAGAGGAGTAGGCGTGAAATACTTTAGGTATGCTGGTCTGATTTATATATATGAAATTACTCTTGCCACAAGCCAAGAAGTGAAGAAAAATATAATATTTACATATTTCATTATTATTTTGGCTTTATTTGATTATATCAATCCAAGTTCAGCCAGAGAAACAAGTAGGAGGAAATATGTATGGAGACTTATTGTAAGCGATTGGCTCACAAAGTTGTGGGGACAAGCTAGACAAGTCCATTGGCATCCTAAAGGCAGGCCAGTACTCTTGCCTGGAGCTGAAGCTGCTGTCTGAGGCAGAATTTCCTTCAGTTCTGCTTTGAAGACCTATCAACTGAAAGGCCCACCCAGAATATCTTGGATAGTCCTCCTTACTTGAAGGTTACTGATTATGGATTACAATCATATGAATCATATCCACAAAGTACCTTCACAGCAACACCCAGGTTGGTGTTTGATTGAATAAGTGGGAACTCTAGCCTAGTCAAGTTGACACATAAAACTGACCGTCACACCAATACAATTTCAATTTTGTCCAATGTGAACATTTAAGTGGTCTTTATAGGTTAATGTCGACCTGTCATTTAGACAAAAATGTGCTGTTTGCACTACCCCCCTTTCAACCTTCTTCCCTTTCTACAATGGCATCCAGGTGCCTGCGGGTGAGTATTCTGGAAAGGTTGTGCGTCATGAGACCTGGGGTCGTGGGAAGAACGTGGGGCTCTCTCCCACGCTGTCCCTTGTGTGTGTGTGTGTGTGTGTGTGTGTGTGTGTGTGTGTGTGTACACTCACTGCTATTTGTACCCTCCAGGTTTCTGTCCTTGATATACTTGATTGGTGCATGATCTTCTGTCTGTACGTTGGTCCTGGCTGGTGTTTCTAGACACGTCCTCAGTGGCTAGTCCTATAGACATTCAAACCTCTCTTTTATCCATTTCTTCTGTGGCCTGGGAGTTCTCATAGCCCCTCACTCACCAAGAGGGCTCAAGGGTTAACCCGCTGGTTCTCAACATGTCATTAACTTTGACATGGGAAAGTGAAAGTCACTCAGTTGTGTGACTCTTTGCGATCCCATAGACTGTATAGTCCTATATAAACTGAATTCTCCAGGCCAGAATACTGGAGGGGGTAGACTTTCCCTTCTCCAGCGAATCTTCCCAAGCTAGGGATTGAACCCAGGTCTCCTGCATTGCAGGCGGATTCTCTACCAGCTGAGCCACAGCAGCTTCCAAATGTTAGCGCTAAGGTTATCCTCTACCTAACCTCTATGTCTTAACTCCCTGGCTCACAAATAAGAGCTGACAAGATGGCATTCTCCCATGGATTCTCTCAGAAAACTGATACCCTGATTCCAGTGCTCTCCCAGCAGAGCCACCAAGGATGTATTACAGTAATTTTTAATTTTTATTTTTTTCCTTCCTAACAATCCCCCAGGACTAGAAAGGGGGTGGACTTTCTTTTATTTTTGCAGAACTCTTCTTTTGTGGGTTACAAACCTGACCCTTTAATGTCTTTTGAAAAGCAGAGTTTGAGTATCAAGTATGTTGGCCTTCAGTAAGCACAGATTGAGGAGAAAGGATATTTTTTTTTGCTTCTGCTGGTAAACTGTTTATTAGGGAAAGTTAAGGGGTGGGATGAGGGTGGTGTGTATTGGGGGTGGGGGTGGGAAAGTGAGGAGTGCATTCTCTAAGCTTTGCTTAGAGCCCCAGAATTTAAATGTCAACTCTAGATAGAAATGATAATTAGATTTTAAAATAGCTTCTTTACAGTCATAAAAACTCCCAAACCGGCACAAATGGAGCATGCAGTTTCCCCCAGTGGTGCGGATGGATTCCTAATGATCCACTTTTCTTTTCTTAACCTATCTCCGCGTTTAACCAGAGGCATTTTCAGCATGAGTTATTGAAGAGAGGGGTTCAGTTTGAGGCCAAGAAATAGGTTTATTTATTCAACAAATACTATTGAGTGTATCTAGGTACAGCCCATAGTATGAATTCTGAGTCTTAGTTTATAATTGGCTAATTGACCATTACAGATACTTATTCTTTGAAGAATATAGTTTGCTGCTGCTGCTAAGTCGCTTCAGTGGATAGTTTAGGTGGGTTAAAAAAAGAGAGAACTGTAGACGTTGTGATCTGATGGAGCAGAGGCGGGACAGACTCCTGTGCTTAGAAGTGCCCATGCTCGGCTTAGTGCGCTGCTGTGGGCATCTTAACATCCCTAATCATTTTTGAACAACGGTGCTCACGTTTTCGTTTTGTCCTGGGCCTAACAATTTGTGTAGCCAGACAGGAACAGATGGTATTTGCCTTCTAATCATGATTTTACTTACTAGCTCTCAGGGAAGTTACTTAACTACTCCGAACGTCAGTGTCTTATCTGTAAAATGGGGCTATACCAGTGTCTGCATAGGCCTGCTGAGTAGATAAGTGAGGTGTATGAATGGAGTAGTTAGTGCTTTGCTCAGCAGTTACCAAGCACGCTGGAAACCTTGGCACCTGCTGCTGCTGCTGTTACTAATACATAAATGAATGTGTTTTGGAACCAAACTGTTTTCCAGGCCTGAACAGTCTACTAAAGTAGCCAATAAATTTCACTATTCTAAAATAATAATGATATAAAATCATTTTTTAAAAAATTCTCGTCTTATTCCCTTAACATTGCCAGCCTCTTCTCTGATCATTGGCGAGTTTCTGCACAGCAAGTAGACTGTTGTTTTTTCTCACAGATACAAATTTGGAATATTTTGTTTCTTGTAACTTCAAGATTGCTAAATTGCATAATTTTCTAAAGGAGGAGTAGTGGGCTCTGATATTATGCCTTATTAGCACTGATTTGCTGTTAGGATTTTGACAGTGTAACTTCTTAATGGACTTAGTATTTGATATGGATTTATAAATAAAGTACACATAAACTCTAATAAATAGAAAAGGATGAAGGTGGTGGGCAAATGGGAATGGAAGATTAGGAGGAAGCAATAGACATTATACAGCTATGTTGTATTTTAAAAATGTATAATCAGCCTTATTTGAGAAAAGATTGGAAGCAGAATGCCTCAACCATTCAGCATGCGAAGGGAAAGGGTAAATGAACTTTACTTATAACTGACATTTAAGCACTTAAATTTAACACGTTTTAGTGGAAATTATCATTTCTATGGGAACCTTAAGTATTGCAGGCATTTGATTCAGAAAATAGGGTGTACTAAGCAGTTTTTATTAGTAACTCAAGATCATCACTATATGACTATCATGCCTTAACTGTTTTCTCTTTGGAGATAATAAAAGGACATAGGGATTCTTTATTTCTTCAAGGAAGCTCCCCAACCTTCTGAATGATGCTGGTTGGTATTTGTTTCATTTGTTACCAAAAGCCGTGTTTTCTAAATAACCCTTTAATGGATATGTCTGTTCTAGCAACTTCCCCCTTTCTCAGGAAGTTTTAATAATTTGTTTCTGTTCAGCCTCTATGTGGTTCGATTAAGAGATCTGTAAAAATGCAGGAGCAGTACCTCAGCCATCTTATGCCATATGGTACCCTAACAAGGAGAGGAATCCAGTCACAGAGAAATCAGAAGGAAACAGAAGGCTAGAGAGGCAAGAGATGAGGGTTGAAGAGAGCGTGCCCAGATTTCCTGAAGGCTTTCTGGCTCCTGTTTCTAGAGCCTCCTGAGGCCCTGCTTCCTTTGAGATTCTTCAAGTATTTCATTATCTTTTGCTGCTGCTGCTGCTAAGTTGCTTCAGTCGTGTCCGACTCTGTGCGACCCCGTAGACGGCAGCCCACCAGGCTCCCCCGTCCCTGGGATTGTCTAGGCAAGAACACTGGAGTGGGTTGCCATTTCCTTCTCCAATGTATGAAAGTGAAAAGTGAAAGTGAAAGTGAAGTCGTGTCCGACTAGTAGCAACCCCATGGACTGCAGCCCACCAGGCTCCTCTGTCCATGGGATTTTCCAGCAAGAGGACTGGAGTGGGGTGCCATCGCCTTCTCCCATTATCTTTTAAGTAACTCCAAAACTTAAAAAAAATGTTTGCATTTACATTCCCTTACTTGTGACCAAAGGCATCTTAAATATGATTGTGTCTATATAGAGACCTCTGAGCAGTTACTATTCAGTGGTAACTTCATTTGAATTTGCGGTTCAATTGAGAAGGCAATGGCACCCCACTCCAGTACTCTTGCCAGGAAAATCCCATGGACAGAGGAGCCTGGTAGGCTGCAGTCCATGGGGTCGCTAAGAGTCGGACACGACTGAGCGACTTCACTTTCACTTTTCCTTTCATGCATTGGAGAAGGCAATGGCAACCCACTCCAGTGTTCTTGCCTGGAGAATCCCAGGGACGGGGGAGCCTGGTGGGCTGCCGTCTCTGGGGTCGCACAGAGTCGGACACGACTGAAGCGACTTAGCAGCAGCAGCAGCAGCTCTAGCTCTTTTTCTTTCTTTCTAATCCCAGTTCAGGAGTTTAGCTCTTTTTCATTTAGATCCTGAGCACAATGTAGGTATGACTGAGGTGGTGCTTTCGAATATCCACACCATCTAAGTATGAGATGGTAGAGGCCTCTGCTAATGTCAGGGTCCTAATGGAGATCCTGGGGATGCCATGAAGCATGGGATAATATTAGGAAGAGGCATGATAGGTCCTGAATGAAGGTAATGAGGTGAATGCGTGGTTCAGTCTTGAGGAGCACTTGCAAATGCGTGGGTAGAGTTTGATGGCATCCACTAAGATGGAGCACATACAAGTTGGTGAACAGGATGGTACATTTCTTTCAGACCCTGTCGTGTTTATAGATGGGAAATAAGTATTTGAGTCTGGGAATCAGAAGAGAGACTCAAAGGACATTTAAACAAAATTTGAGAGTTATCCATTTTTAAATAATAGTTGACTCCACAGTGGTGAAAGAGGCCACTGAACAAAGGGAGGCAGTGTGAGAAGAGAAAGCCAGAGGTGGGACATGGAGGAGCACCAGCCAGCGGAAGAAGAGGGGGAACCTCTGGGAAAATAGAGACCCGCAGCCTGGAAGGTGTGGAGGAAGCCGGAAGAGACACTGTCTGAAAGACAGCAAAGAGGGAAAGGGTGGCAGCAGTGTCAGTGGAAAGTCCAGTAGGAACAGGAGTGAGACACACTCAGTAGCTTTGGTAACTCAGAGAGAGTTGTTGACGTGAGGCACCGAACTGTCAGCGGATGGATGGGAGGAGGCCAGGTTACAGCGGGTGGGGAAGCAGCGGACAGTGGGAGGGCGAGCATCACGTGCCTGCTCCTCAGAAGCTGCACTGAGGATGCCAGGAGGCAAGTTACAGATGCGCGAGGGCACATGGTGAAGGGAAAGGATTTAGCAGTGGAGATTGCATGCTGTTACACTGAAGGAGCACGGAAATCAAGAGGTTTAAGGAGAGCAGAGATTTACTGGCAGAGGGAGAGAATGAAAGGTGCTCGAGCTACCGTATCTGCGTTTGACCCGGATGAAACTTGAGGACATGTTTTTATGTCATGAGGGAAGGAGGGGTGGAGTGGAAGACAGAGATGTGCTACTCTCCCACCCAGTGGTGTTTTCCCTCCACGAGGAGAGAATGCTTACTGGGGTAACACTGCTTCTTTCCACCTTCTACACACTGCTCCCCTAGGCGAAGAGGGAGACATAATTCACTTAATTTGTGAATTTGACACACTGGGTGTTTATAGCCCACTCTTTCTCTTTCCTTCCTGTTGTGAATTCTCCTCTTTTTTTTTTTTTTAATTATTGTTATGACTGGGTTGAAAGACTGCTTAGTTTTGATTTTTGATAATATATAGAAGCTTTATTTAACCCTTACACTTTAGTCATTGTCTCCAGTGTTTACTTCAACAATAAGAAAGATGATATTTTGGACTTAATTGATTTTTGTCTTATTTCTCAGTTAACTCCAAATTCAGCTAAGGAAGAGGTACATTTACTTCTTGGTGCCCCTTACTTGATTTTCAGGAAACTTTTCTTCTAAGATAAGTGGGAAATGGTTGACAATAGAAGATGAAATATCTCCATATGTATCCAAATAAAAATTTAAGAGCACCTTGACCTTTAGCCTTCAGATAGGAGATAAGTAAATGCTAGGAGAAGAGGTTAGGGTACAGAATAGAATCTGATGAATCGAATATGGACACGCAGGATAAGTACTGACTGGCATTTTTCATCTAGTGGAGACAAGAATTTATTAAAATAGATTTTCTTTTTAGTTTTTTATCAAGGTTGGCTAAGATTATAAAAATTTTTGTCACATTTCTGGCAATTGGTTTTTATCTTAAAAACATTTTTTTTTGAAGTTGTTGTTACATACCTAGATATACATAGTATTTTTTATTGCTATTATTTCCAAGATGGCTTGGTAACTTATCAGGTAAGTACTTTATCCTAATTATCTTTTAATTTTGAAAATATTTCAGTCCAAAGCAGACCCCAACTTACTTTGTCTCCCTTTAGAACAATGAAATTCAAAGCCTAGTTAAAATAGCACCCAAATAATAAAAACGCACTTTGCATGTCTTTTTGTTGAAAGACAGGTAGGTAACAGTAATTTATGTTGGTGATGTCAATTCTATCAAACCTTTAGACCTTCAGTAAGTAGGCATTCTGGCCCAGGAAATCTTTGCCATTCCTACTGTTAGGTAGGAATAGGAAAAAGGAGTCTAAGATGGTAGTGGCTAAAGGAGAGGGAAAAGCCTGGGGAAAAGGGAACAAAGGAAAAACTGCCAGCCTGAGAGAGCACTTCCTGTGGAACAAGCACTCCCCCTTTGGGGCTAGCCCTAAATTGCACTGGGCGGGCTCAGTGGGAAGCCAGCATGGATTCAGGCCTCTTCTTTGAGGTCACAGGCCCTCATGCCTCATGGGTGTTCTGTTTCTTGTTTGCTGAATAAAACTCTGAGCTCTAAACTTTGCTGAATGAAACTCTGAGCTGTAGCACTGATCCGCCATTTCAAATCTTTGTTGCTGCGAGACAGAACCCAGGAAATTACACACACGCCCAACACTGTGAGTCCTAGGAAGTAGAGCACAAATCGTTAGGACAGGAGACAGTTGGTATTTTCAGTAGGATAAAGGCATATTTTCTTACAGAAATGTCTGTTTTAAAATTTTAACTCGAAAAAGAGTCTCACCTGTGTTGAAGTACCTCCATGTGAGTGGGGTTTGCAGTTGAGAAAAGGTAAGAGCAGCTAAACGTGTTAAATGATCACTTTTTTGTCAGTAGGTTCTGATGCAAGGTATTCTGTTCAGTTGGATATTTTATCCTTTTTTGCTGGCATTAATTTCAGTCACAGTCACAGTCACAGATCTTAAGTGTATTTTGCAGAATTTGGATAAGTGTATGCACTCATGTGACCAAAACCTCAATCAGGATACACAGCATTATCATCTTTCCAGTGTATCCCCCTTTCTCCCAGAGGCAATGGCTCCTCTGATTTCTTGCTTCATAGAATGATTTTTGTTTGTTCTTGAACACTGCAGTATTGTGTTATACAATGAGTGAGTGAAAGTCGCTCAGCCGTGTCCAACTCTTTGTGACACCTTGGACTATACAGTCCATGGAATTCTCCAGACCAGAATACTGGAGTGGGTAGCCTTTCCCTTCTCCAGGAGATCTTCCCAACCCAGGGCTCAAACCCACATTGCAGGCAGATTCTGTAACAGCTGCGCCACAAGGGAAGCCCTTATACAGTAGGTGTGTTTTTACGTCTGGATTCTCCTAAGAATAACATTTTTGAGATTCATCCCTTTGCCCTGCATCAGAAGTTTACTGTTTATTGCTGCATAATGCTCCATTGTATGAATATGTTCAGTTGTTACAGTTTTAGATTCTTTCTCCTATTGATGGATGACTGGATGTTTACAGTTTTAGGTTAGTGTGAATAAGATTTCCATGAATATTCATGTATAAGTATTTTGGGAGATGTGTTTTTATTTATTTTGGGTAAATCCATAGGAGCAGAATTAATGGATCATAAGGTGGCCATATTTATAATTTTATAAGAAACTGCCTCATGATTCCATGTACCATTGCTCTGCATTCTCTTCCCATTAAATGCTATCACACTTTAAACTTAGCCCTTCTAGTGAGTATGAAGTGATATCTTCATTTCTCTTCCCTTGATGGTTATGCTGAACATTTTTCATGTGTTACGATTCCAGTGTTCGGGTTTCTGAAGTATCAAGTCTTTTGCCCTTTTTTAACTGACTTGTTTGATAATCATATTAGTATTTATTTGTAGGCATTGTTTAGGTAATCTGAATCCAAGTATATGATTTACATGCCAATATTTTCTCATTTTGTGATTTGATTTCTCATTTTCTTAATGATGTCTTTCAGTGATCAGAAGTTTTAAGTCTAATGAAATCAAGTTTATTATAATTTTTTATGGTTTGCTCTTTTTTTGTTCTACTTAGAAATCTTTTCCTAATTGGTTACAGGGATAATTATCACAAATATAATTGCCTATGTTTCCTTCAGTGAACTTTGTAGTATGATTTTTATTTCATATTATGGTTTTTGCATTTTCTGTAATCTAAACTTGGTGTGTGTGTGTGTGGGTATGTACACATGTATACTCTAGCAAAAAAAAAAAAAAAGCAAATTTCCTTTCCCCACTGAATTCCACTGATACCTTTGTCAAAAGTAATTTGGGTCATTTATGGACTCTATTCCATTGATCTTTTTGTCTTTATGTTAGTTCCAGACTATTATGATTACTTTAGCTTTAAAGTAAGTCCTGAAATCAGTTAATGTTAATCCTCTAACATGATTATTATTTTTCAAGATTTCTGAAGCTGGAATTCTTAATTATTATTACTTTGGACTTATTGAGAGCCTCTATTTTTCTTCTGCTTTAACTGAAAAATGGCTATTTTGTGAATGGGTTATTGAAGAATCCCAATATGTAAATATGCATGCATCTTTCCACTGTGCTTCCTAGATGCAATGTGTGACATGCCATGAAAATGTCAAGTAACTGAGCACTTCTGTAGTTTTTGTGAAACAGGTTTCCTGACAAGTGTGCCATCTGCTGTTTCCAATTGCATTGAAGGTGATAAACTCCCTTTCTTTGTTCATTCAGTGCCTTCAGTGACAGGTACTCTAACTCAGTCGCTAACACACCCCTAACACAAGCACACACATTTGAATGACTGGATTTTTATTTCAAAGGCCATTTTAAGCCTCAGAATTAATGATGAGTCCACACATAGCATCCATGAGTGCTGAATACTTTGTATATATTATTTCATTCTATTGTTATCCCCATTTATCGATGATGACACTGTGCTTAGATGGCTGAGATAACATATCCCAGATAATAAGTGCATGGTGGCGAGAAGCCAGTATTTTAACCAGGTCCATCTGACGTCACAACAAGCTCTTAATATACCTTACTCCCTATTTCTCTATTTCAAACACTCTCTTAAAAGAGTTGGTTCATAAAGGCTCTGATGAAATTTTCAAAGCTCAGATCTCTTCATATTAGAGTTTATGTTGTAATACACAAGCAGAGTTATAGGAGAATTAAAAAGAAAGAAACAAAATTAATAGTGTGTACTTGTCTGAAATGCAATACTGCCTCTTAGTGGGGTCTCTTTTCCATAACAACCTTTTCATTATCCCACGAGCCACTGGACAGTGTACTTCTTGTACTGCATCCATGAGTTCCTGCATATGCACACTTAAGTCTGGTTAAAAATTTCCTTTTCATTTTTTCCAGCCTTATTGAGATATAATTGACATATAACATTGTGTACGTTTAATATATACAATATGGCTTCATATGTGTCCAACATTTGTTTTTCTTTCATTTTCTGAGTCTTATCTCCGGTCAACCCAGTCTTCTAATTTTATACCTCCAGGCTGGAAGAACATGAGCAATTGATACACAATGTTCTTTCTCCCTTTTGTTTTTTTCTTTCTTTCTTTCTTTCTTTTTTTTTTTTTGTACTATGACAGATGATCAGTTACAAAAGCTGAAAGAAGTGGCCTGGTGCATTTTATTATCTTACGTCTGCTTTTTGACTTTTTTAGGGATGTTCTTCATTATTTGGACACATTATATGCTCATATATGAGGAAGGATGTGTGTGTGTGTGTGTATGCACATATGGAAGAAAGCTCTGTGGAGCCCATATTTATCAACCAGTCCCAAAGTGTACACTTTATCCTTCCACTTCTGGGGCCATCCCAAACTCATTTCTGAGAATCCAAGATCTAAAAACACCTAAAATGTCTGAATCTGTGGACAATCAAGAGATGGGGAATCGACCCAGGAAATGCCTAGAGATAATGAAAGAGACTTAATTAATCAAGCTTATATCTGCCAGAGCTTTAAATGGACTATTTATTTGCCCAGTCACAGGCCAAGTATGAACAAAAAAAGAACAGCATATGGAATCATTCTAGCACAATGCTAGGATGATCATGAAAAAAACAGGATTCATAGGCTCAACCACTGAATGGTAATATGAATTAGGTAGGTTCCGTGAACTCTATTAAAGAGATGATAACGCCTTTCTTGATTATAAGCTACTTGTGGATCAGGACAGAACCGATTACCCTATTGCATAGTAACAACTTGTAAAAACATCATGTCATTGAGTGTTTTTAACCCGTTGGACTGAGTATTCCCTCAAAATTATTTTTATAAAAAATGTATGCTAGCCCACATCTTTTACATTGTATCCTATAAAGTTTTCAATATATCATAATTATTGACTTTACATAAAACTGCTATACCACACTTTTAATTATATCCAGTGAAATATAAGTATCATGGCAAATGAAAACACACTGATATCCATTTAAATAGTATATTTGTTGCAAGCTCAATTTTAAGTTATTTTTTCTTCTTGAAATTTTTCTTTCCATTCACTTCTCCCACATAATTATTGTTGGTCCACAAAGTTGGAAACAATATTAATGTACTTAAAGTTTTTATAAGTGATAAAACTTTACATGAAACATTCATCAATTAGCTTAAGAGATGGTGCAAATACTGTTTGATTAAGGACCATTCAGGCTCTTCCTCAAGATCATTCCTGACCCCCAGAATACGTGAGATTTGGTTACTGTATGTGCTCGCTGTAGTCTGTGCTATTTCTTTCTTAATACTGTGAGTACCTTTTTATTATTTCTTTCCCTGGGGATAAGGACCTTATCTCATTCGCTGTTTCATCTCTAAGGTCTAGTCTGGTGACAGGATAATAATAGATTCATCATTAATATTCAGTTGAATTTTCACTGAAGAGTCAGTAACTGAGGGGGACAGAGTGAGAGACAGAGAACAAGAGTGAAGTATTATAAAAACCAGTGTTCAGATAAAGCACAGTTATTACAAGAAATGGTTTGTTACAAATGCAAGATTTTGGAGAATGAATTTTCAGTAGAAGGAAGTTAATGGACGTTAAATTCTAGAGAATTTAAGGACTGATGGGAAATGAAAAAGGAGAAGCAGTATAAGAAAAGAGAAATTTGGTGAAACTGGGATGTATAGGGGTGGGGGCAAAGAAGAAGAGTTTGGCTGACCACTCTAAACAGTGTTCTGTAAGCAATTTGGGGTGAATGAAAGGACTTCTCAGACATTATAAGAAGCCAACTCAAATCAGAAAGTCTGAATTATCAGTGGGCTGAAGTTCCATAGTTCTGTAACTTTCTCTGGAAGGGCCTAGGGTGAAACCAAGATAAAAAGTATAAAAGAGGGGAAGTTCAGGATTTAAGACTGGAACAGTAGTGGGCTTCCCAGGTGGCACTGATGGTAAAGAATATCCCAATGCAGGAGATATAAGAGATGAAAGTTCAGTCCCTGGATTGGGAAGATCCCCTGAAGGAGGGCATGGCAACCCACTCAGTATTCTTGCCTGGAGCATCCTCATGAACAGAGGAGTCTGGTGTGCTTACAGTCCATAGGACTACAAAGAGTCAGAAATGACTGAAGTGACTTAGCATAGCACAGCAGAAGGATTAAGGAGGAAACAGGGTTGAGAACATTATTAAAGACCTTATCAGTAGAAATATGGAAGATCTCAACACATTGAGCAGCCTATTTCCAAGTATTAACAAGTCTAAAAGAAGATAACATTTCCTGCTGAAACTGCTGCTGCTTTTCCAAGCAAAATATGTTATTCTCATGTCTTGAACATCAGCTGCCAGGAAAAAAAAAAAAAATCTCAGAAAGCTCAACATTATGTACCAGTGTTCAAGCCAAAGCAGTGCTAAAATTACTGAATGAATCAAGATGAGCTCATTTGAGAACCATTTTAGAACATAGCTAGTCTTCTACAGATGTTTGAAGACTGTAGACTAAAAATATCAACCTCTTTTGACATCATAGATTCTCTAGTCTGAGATGTATAACCAATACATGGGAACCCAGATTTCTCTAGGCAGTGGCTTTTATGCTGGATATTTCAGGAAGGTGGGTTAGGATGTCTGTGAACTCAAACTTTTAAGGGACTAGCAGATGGTGGTTACCTTAGCAACTGTAGCAGTGTACTATACTTAGATGTTTTTCTCCGAGAGCTGATTGTAGAAACACCATCCTAGTGCTTAGATGCAGTAAAAAAATGAGTAAGAACATAAACTGAGGTAAGGGTTTATCATAAAGGTAACATTTCCAAATGACTATAGTTGAAGGAGAGCTTCATTTTTAGCTGTTTTTATTTAAGGTAATAATTAAAATGGAGAGTCAACATTTTAAGTAATGCACCTATTTTTTACTACACAAATTGTATGTTGCAGTGAAATATTTCAATATTTTCAGAAATCATAGTAGGACTAATTATTGCCATGTCAGCTGTTAGATTTCAGTTCAGTTCAGTCACTCAGTTGTGTCTGACTCTTTTTGACCCCATGAATCGCAGCATGCCAGGCCTCCCTGTCCGTCATCAACTCCCAGAGTTCACCCAAACCCATGTGCATCGAGTCGGTAATGCCAACCAGCCATCTCATCCTCTGTCGTCCCCTTCTCCTCCTGCCCCCAATCCCTCCCAGCATCAGAGTCTTTTTCTAATGAATCAAGTCTTCGCATGAGGTGGCCAAAGTATTGGAGTTTCAGCCTCAGTATCAGTCCTTCCAATGAACACCCAGGACTGGTCTCCCTTAGGATGGACTGGTTGGATCTCCTTGCAGCCCAAGGGACTCTCAAGAGTCTTCTCCAACACCACAGTTCAAAAGCATCAATTCTTCGGTGCTCAGCCTTCTTCACAGTCCAACTCTCACATCCATACATGACCACTGGAAAAACCATAGCCTTGACTAGATGGACCTTTTTATTTTTTTCCATTTGCCATTCTGAAATGAAATTGAATAATCACTAACATTGAGCCATTTTCTCCGCCTTAGATAAGTGGTTCTCAAACTTCAAGGTATGTTAACATTCAGCTTTATCAGGTTCTTCAGGAGCCTCCTGTATAAAGTAATTTATGGAACTTGATAAATGCAGATTTTCAGGTCCCTGTCTCAAGTATTCAGTGGGGCTGAATTGTTTCAGTTTCACAAGTGATTCTGATGCAGATGGTGCCCAGACACCACTTGAGAAGCAAACTGTCTCAATGTGATGCCCCAGAGAGGTCTTGGGTCACTTTGACAAATGAGAGCCTCCAAAGGAGGCAGATAAACAGTGTGGATTATATGCGGCTGGGGACAATAAAAGTACTACTCAAATGTCTAGAAAACTACACCCATTCTTGTAAAGGATAAGAAAATCCATTCTTGTAAAGGATAATGTTTAGTTACCATTTCTATTCTAACAAGGTAATTAAAAACCAATAAATATTTGGAAGCTGTTTTATACTTTGTAAGTATCATTCCAATATGAATACATTTCAAATTCCTGAAACTTAACATTTTAAAATTTCTTTCTGTTGTCTAAGGCATGCTTATCTCATTTCTGCTGCATATGGGCAATATGGTGGAGTGGAAAGAGCCTGGGCTGTGCAGCCAGACGGCTGTGCCTGCCATTCTCAGCTCTGCCATGTAACAGAAGGATATTAGGCAAGTTATCTGCTTTTCTAGAACATTACTATTCGCCTTTGTTAAAGTGGAGGTTATCTTAGCTACAATCCTGGATGCTTCTGAATAAGAAGTAATAAAATATATTTGTGATAGCTACAGTAATATTCACTTATAAATTTCCCCCCTTTCCTCCCTTTCTCATTAAAAAAGGAACACTTATTCAGTGTGAATGATATTCTGAGTTTGTTTCAGTAGTTCACATTGCTAAAATTAAAACCAAAGTCTTAAACTGTATCTACATTTTAGTAATAAATTATGTTCTAAATTTGTTTTCTTTCATGCAGTTTGTCAGTTATATCCACTATCTTCCTCACATTAATCTTCCAGATCTGAGCCAAATTAATACTATTTTTACATTAATAATATGATTATTAAAAAAGATCCTAAATGAAATAATATTGGAAAATCATTTTTGAATCTCAATTATATTAAGAAGAAGAAATAGCATTTCAGGAAGCTAAAGTGGAATCAATCCATTACTCTTTGTTTTCCTAACACCTGCAACATTACTGAGTGCATGGAGTGAATAATCGGTCAAGCCTTGATGAATGAAAAATGAATGAGATTAAATGAGGACCTCAGTTTAATAGAGGGGACAGCTGGCTACTGTTGTGCATCTACTAAAAGGGAGCAAGTAATATTATTCTGATAAGAATCACATGAGTGAACATCTTTCTTCTCGTGTTTGTTTTAAAATTAAGAGCATTTAAAATAGCACTTAAAAATATGCAGTTACAGTTTTGAAGTAAAAATAAAGCAGGAGCAGAGAAAACCAAGTGGTTAAATATCCTAAGATGGGGCAGCAGGTGGCAAGTGGGTCAGGAGGGACTTGACCAGCCTAGAGCAAGTTCTTTTAGAGCCATTAACAACTCAGTTATTGTCAGGAATTATGGCTTTAGAAGTCAATTATGGTGTGACATTCCCCTGTAAATGGCATTCTTTATTTCTGCTTGGTTTATCTGAATCGTTAATAGTTTCCTTATCACAGTGGCAACTTAGACGGCGGGGTCTGGCATCACCTCTATAGAAAGTAGTACAGTGTGGTTTTCTGAGCAAAGTCCCCACAAAACATGTAAGATGGAATATTTTGGGTACTATTCTGAAGCTGATTCTTTGAAAAAATAAATAATTTGTCTCATACTTTTAATTAAAAGTCTTGTTACTTCTATGTTTTGTTTATTTTAATTTGTTAATACAACTTCATAAGAACGGCTGGGCATTCATGATAATGACCCTTAATGATAAATGTAGCTTTTCCTTTTTTGAATTTTCATGTAATGCAATACCTGTATTAAGCGGTATCTTACTATTGTTTCCATTTTTGAGTGATTGCTAATATAAATTAGATATAATCCTATGAGGTTGGTTATTACATTGTCATTTATAGATGAAATCATTGAGGTTTAGAAAGTAACTTGTCCCACATTGTGACTGGAGAATCTGGGATTTGAACTCAGATCTGTCAGAATTCAAAGTACTTAAGGTCTTACCCATATTACTTTATTACATCAAATTTTAATAAACATACACATATATATTTAACTTATTAAACTCTAAGTTCATTTAATACAGGACTGTACCTTGTGCATCATGGTATCACCATTAGCAACGATGCCAAACTCTCTCCAGGGATTCTAGTACACAACCTAGTTGGGACGTTTCTTTGCCTAATATTGTGTCTGAAATAAACATTACATTGGAATATGTGAATGAAAGACAAGAATAGGAGGGCTTAAAGTATGAAATTTATCTTTATGTAATGAGTCTATTATATAGGGGTACAATGATTATATCTTAAAGATTTTATTTATGAGATATCCATAATGAAATATTTTACATTTATAGTTTTAGAATATAAGAACTCACTGATGTTTCTGAGAAATGGACTAGGACTCAAAGAACTTGGGTCAAAGGCACTGTTCCACCATTTAACAGCTCCATAGCATTTAGCAAATAATCGTCCCTGCAGCCTGTAGTGTGTCAAATTTGTAATGAGGAAATGGCATTATTACCAACCTTTATTGGTGGTAAGGATCAGATGAATTTGTTGAAGCACTTTATTGAGTGTGGTATACGCTATCCTTTGGATCTGGCACTGTGTACTACTCATGGGGGGTCCAACAGATGCTTCCCATCGCCATCCATCACCATTATTAGTGATAGTTCTGAGCTATAGTGAGTGCTTAAAACAAAGAAGCATGTTTAGGTCTTAATGAATGGTACGGGGAGGGAGGAGAGAGGGGGATTCAGAATGGGGAACACGTGTATACCTATGGCAGATACATGTTGATGTATGGCAAAACCAATACAATATTATAAAGTAATTAACCTCCAATTAAAATAAGTAAATTTATTTAAAAAATAAAGGTATAGTCATTGTATTTTATTAGCTAATTCAGCCATTCATTCTTGGGTTGTTTTCAAGTGTTGTTATGCATAAGAGAGATACTAATGTGCAAACATGTATATTTTAAAAGGCAAGAATATATTTATGTCCATATAAAGCTTATGTTCTCTTCAGAGAGAGAGATGCTAATCAAGGAATCACAGGAATTATAACTATGATAAGGATGCCAAATTCCCAGTAGCTCAGATGGTAAAGAATCAGCCTACAGTGCAGGAGACCTGGGTTCGATCCCTGAGTCTGGAAGATCCCCTGGAGAAGGAAATGACAACTCATTCAAGTATTCTTGTCTGGAGAGTTCCCTGGACAGAGGAGCCTGGTGGAGTAAAGTCCAAGGGGTTGCAAAGAGTTGGACAGGACTAAGCGACTAACACACACATATACAAGGCTGCAAAGGAGAAGCACATAATCTTAAGAATATCATAAAAAAAGGAGAACTAACCTAATCCAGAAGGTCAGTGACAGCTTCTCTGAGCAAGTTATGTCTGGGTTAAAAATCTGAAGAATTGAAGTTAACCAAGCAGATGTGATAGGGAAAAAAATGTCGACATTCTTATTAGGGGGCAGCATATGCACAGACCCTTCAAATGACAGTGAAGACCAGAGTGTCCAGAGTGCAGGGAGCGAGGGGGAGGTTAGGGAGAGGTTGTCCAGAAGCAATTCAGGGAGCATGCAGGGGGTGGGGGCTGACTTCTAGACCTGTGTTTCCCATGAACAAGGACAACTGTAACTGTGCCCTTAAACTAGGAGCCCAAATAATAGGCCACGAGAACAGCTTGTCATCCTTTCGTCTACAGACCTTGTACCTGGTAGTCCAGTCTGTAAACTAGGAATCACTTGGACTAGCACCATTACCTAGAATCAACTGAATGGCTACTTTGTGACTATGCCATTCATGCTCACCATGGACCCACTTACAAGTGGAGGCTCCTTTACTGACAATCTGTTATTTATTATGGCTTCTAGTTACTTACTAAATACTCTGAGAACTCCTGTTAGAATTAGCCCTTAGTCAAGGCTATGGTTTTTCCAGTAGTCATGTATGGATGTGAGAGCGGGACTATAAATAAGTTGAATACCAAAGAATTGATGCTTTTGAACTGTGGTGTTGGAGAAGACTCTTGAGAGTCCCTTGCACTGCAAGGAGATCCACCCAGTCCATCCTAAAGGAGATAGTCCTGGGTGTTCATTGGAAGGAGTGATGTTGAAACTGAAACTCCAGTACTTTGGCCACCTCATGCGAAAAGCTGACTCATTTGAAAAGACCCTGATGCTGGGAAAGATCGAGGGCAGGAGGAGAAGGGGACGACAGAGGATGAGATGGTAGGATGGCATCGCCGACTCAACGGACATGAGTTTGAGTAAACTCCGGGAGTTGGTGATGGACAGGGAGGCCTGGTGTGCTGCGGTTCATGGAGTCGCAAAGAGTTGGACACAACTGAGCGACTGAACTGAACTGTTTTGCTGGAGTCACGTGGCTGAACAGAATACTTTACTTATTCTTATGCTATTAGGCAACACCTGTTACCATCGTTCATACCTGATTAGCCTTGAAAATACCAGGCTTGTGGTATTATTGTCCTGGTAGCTGTGCTCACAAAAAATATCCATTTTATCTCCTGCTTTAGACTTGCACTCTTCTCCCCAAAAGACATTATGCCCTATGGCTTTCTGGATTGCAGAGTTTAGTTTATTTCTCTAGGTACCCTTTTTAATGTCCTTCAAATGAAAGAGCATCTGCCTCCGCTTACAATCTTTAATTCTGAGGGACACGACGTTCTAATAGGATACACGAGAAATACTTAGGATACTGTGTCTCTTAGCAGCAGAATAATTGGGACACCATGCAGGTCCCTGAGGTTTTGCTGCTGCTGCTGCTGAGTCGCGTCAGTCGTGTCCGACTCTGTGCGACCCCATAGACGGCAGCCCACTAGGCTCCCCCATCCCTGGGATTCTCCAGGCAAGACCACTGGAGTGGGTTGCCATTTCCTTCTCCAATGCATGAAAGTGAAAAGTGAAAGGGAAGTCGCTCAGTTGTGTCCAACCCTCAGCGACCCCATGGACTGCAGCCCACCAGGCTCCTCCGTCCATGGGATTTTCCAGGCCAGAGTACTGGAGTGGGGTGCCAGTTCCTTCTCTACTGCAGTGCAATCCCCCACTCTCTCCTTATTATCAAGGTTTACAGTGTCTGTGATCTCTGTTCCTAGATATCTCAGTTTTCTCTTCCAGAATCCTTGTACCTGCAATAGAATTCTGTGACCAAATGTCGTCATGGCTGATATTTTTCACCCCAGGGCTGGTCATAAAAAGAGCCCCTCCTTTCTCTGAGTCTATAATCTGTCGTATACAACAACCAATCTCAGTGTCCATACCACGTGTTTACAAATAAAGCCAACTGGCAGACTTCCTTTACACGAATGGCCTCTCTTAGAGCCACCTCTGGCTTGCCTAGCCCTCCTTGATACTTATATACTTAATTTTTTTTAAACAAAAAGTTTTTCAGACACTTGTTAAGATGGTAAGGAAGACTTCATTCAGAACTGCTGTGATAGATGTCAAGATTTCACAATAAGGGGGAGAGATAGACTCAACTTTGAATGCAGCAAGGACAAGGAGGGGTATTATAGTCAGTGGATACAAAAGACGAAGAGGAGGCATCGAGGGAAGGGGAGGATTCTTGCTGAAGTCAGGCGGAGTGGTCAGATATCAAGGGTGGATGGATCCTCATTAAATGGACCCAGTAGAATTGATGCTACAGCCGAGCTTAGCAGGCTGATGACAGGGCCCAAGGACAAGGTCTGGTCAAGAGGCCTTAGAGCAACCTGTTTAAGGTTTGATTAGGGTCTTTGTCAATTTCTAATGCTTTAATCTTTTTCATGGTTCTGTTCATGTGTTTCCCAAACTGATGGCTCTCTGAACTAAATGTGGCATATAGTGAGAGTTAGTGATTTATAGGCTTTGGAATCATAAACGACCAGAGATCAAAACATATATACCCCCAGCTTACTAGGCTACCACAGAGAGGTTACTCTAAACAGGATGTAGAATAGTATCTAATATATAAAGTTAAGCTAGGCTAGAGTATGCTCTTCGTGGCCCCATGGACTGTAGCCCCACCAGGTGTCTCCGTCCATAGAATTTCACAGGCAAAAATACTGGAGTGAGTTACCATCTCCTCCTCCAGGGGATGTTCCTGACCCAGAGAGAGACTTGCAACTCTCGCATCTCCTGCATTGCCTGGCAGATTCTTTATCGCCAGAGCCATCTGGGAAGCTCTATCTAATATGGAAGGAAATCAAATTATATGTGTATTGAGTAGAATAGACATTTAATGGTAAAATGCATGTAAAGCAGTCCATTGTCTGGCACCCAGTAAACACACAATAAATATAATCTTTGATCAAGTCTCTAAACCATCTAGGAGCTTGTCCCCTACTGGAATGTAGGTTTTTTAAAGACACAACTTTGTCTGTTTTGATGCCAGTGTATTTCCTAAACTTAAAACAATACTCTTAAAGAAATACATATTTGTTGAATGAATATAAAACTCACATTTCATCAGTATAGAAATTAAAAGGAAGAAAACCTATGGCTACTACTTCCCAAAAAAGATCTGCTCCCACTTTAAATAATCTGGGCCTGTAGCCCAAAAAGACACCCTCTGCCCATGTAACACTATTACTGGTATTGTGTCAAATTAAGGTGAGCCGTCTTGGATTTGAAAGGGGGGCCTCTGGTCAACAGCCAGTAAGAAATGGAGTCCTCAGTCCAACAGCCTGGAAGGAACTGAGCTTTGCTGACAACTGTGTGAGTTTGGAAACAGATTTCTCCCCAGTTGAGCCTTCAGGTGAGACCCCAGCCCTGGACAGTGCCTGCAGTACAGCCTTGGGGTGGATCCCGAAGCAGAGTCTAGCCTGCCTGGTTGTCTGGCAGTGGGAATTGTGAAATAATAAGCATGTTATTTGGAGCCACTAAGTTTGTGATTTGTTTAGCAGAAATGAGTGATTCATACATCCGGCTAGCCTTTGGAGAAAGTGGAAGAGGAAGTCAGTAGAGCAGTGTTGTCTGTACCCACTGACCTTCCCCATCTTCCCCTGGAACCTGCGTCTCCCTCAGGCACTGCTCTCCGTAGCTGGGTGTTCTCGGAACCAAGTGCTGAGACAGCCTCCTCATGCTGCAGCGCGTGTTGTTCTAGGCAGCTAGCCTCTCATAGCCACATCCTGCGTTTGGAACTGTAGGTGTAGCGTAGAAAGGAGGTGGTGCTCCTGGGCCTCTCTTACCGTTCACAGGATGAGAAGCACTAAGGAGAATTTTCCGGTGTTTCCACGCTCACTCTTGGCAGTAAGGCGTGATGCCATCTAGCAGAGAGCCCAGTAGCTACTGGAGTGCATGAGGACTTGTACGCCATCCATACTTTCTGGGTTTTCCATAAGATCTGTGACCAACAAAAAGCCCCTTAGCTGGGTGCTTCCTGCTTTTAGAAAGTTTTTCTGGCTTCCTAACAAGTGGCACTAGCTCCGTCCTAAGAAGGGATTTCTGGTAAGTCATGAACCTTTCCCTGAAGATATTTTTAAAATTCCCAAACCTACCTAGAGCGGCTTTTCTGTGTTGTTTCTGAATGAGAATCTTGCGGTTCTCTAGGAGATGCATGATGTGACGCTCTTATTCTTTCTTCTTTGAGGCATGTGGCAAGACTCTGAGCTTGTTGAGTGCAGGGACCCTTCTTCTTTCTTCCTGTTATCCCTAGTGACTGCTTGTGTGCCTGAGACATGATAGATGCAAACACATTTGCTGGCTGAGTAATGACATGGAGTGACGTGTGGGTGAGGCTTCCTACACTGTGTGTTCACCGGTTGATAGTCTGATGTTGCTTGAATACAAGCATCATGGAAGCGATTGTGCTTTATTACTAACTCGTGTGCATGCACTGTTATTTCCAACTACTGCTAATTCATTTAATTCATTATTTGTGCTTGTTGGCTTCATCTTTGGTTACACAATTGAAAGGTTCTTGTGGGATCCTCCCTCTGGAAGCTGACTCCCTCAGTACAGAGCTGCATATTTCTGATTCTGACCCAGTTTCTGTCTCCCGGAGGAGACAGCACGTCTTGGTATCCTTCTCCTGTAATTTCTCCTAGCCTGGAGGAGTCTGGTTTGTGATTAACTCCCACCCTCCCCTGATCTTCTCTGTTTCTCCTGGCTTCCTTGAGCCCATCACTCTCCCAGCCCTCTCTGTGCCTCTCGATGCATCATCCCTGTGTTGTCATCCGTCTTTTCTTCCTTCTCCCTACAACTGCCCTCATGCTTGTCTTGGGGCGTCTCCCGACAGGGATGAGCAGGCTGACACGGCTGAAATAAAGCGGAGTAACTAAAATCAGGGACATTGGAGTCAGACTCTCCTAGATGTAGGTCTGGATTCCTTGTGAGTTGTATACATAACCAAGTTGATTAATCTCAGTCTATTCATCTGTAAAAGGAAGATGATGATTATTTTTTGGCCCCAAGTTCAATTTACCACATTAAGCTGTCAGAGATATCCTTTTAATTTCATATTTTTACAGTTTCAGAATTGTATGAACTCATGGATTTATATTTCGCTTTGACTCATTCCCTTAATCTCTCATGCATTAAATAAAATTTGAGTTAAGTGCCTGCATATGGAAAATTTATGTCACATGTCATGGATAAAAGGAGTAATGAGAGGTTATTCCTGCCCTCAGAGTACTTACAGACTAGAATGAAAGGAATAAAATCATAATAGGGCCATAAGGTAAGAAATAAAATATGTGACAGGAGCTTGAGAAGAAAGAGATGGAAATGCTAAGTCAGGGATTAAGGGCTTTCCAAAAGAAGTGGTATATGGTTGAACTGGACCTTGAAAAGTGAGAAGGAATTTATAAGTTAAAAAGCATGAGAGATTAGAGTTCAGTTACAGAATTTTCTTTTTGATTAATATATATATCAGTTCAGTTCAGTTCAGTTGCTCAGTCATGTCCGACTTTTGCGACCCCATGAATCACAGCACGCCAGGCCTCCCTGTCCATCACCAACTCCCAGAGTTCACTCAGACTCACATCTATTGAGTCAGTGATGCCATCCAGCCATAAATAGTCTTATATCTACCACATGGCAACCCACTCCAGTATTGTTGCCTGGAGAATCCCCATTGACAGAGGAACCTGGTGGGCTACAGTCCATGGGGTCACAAAGAGTTGGACATGACTGAGCAACTTAGGATACACGGCACATATCCACCACAACAATATAAATATTCCTTATAATCTAGAGCATTCCCTATTCATACAGTTTTCTCATCTCATCTCATCTTTGATCCCTTTCTCCTTTCCTAGCTCCTGGCAACAATTGATCTGTTTTCTGTCTCTCTTTTTTTTTTTTTAATTCCACAATGTTATATAAGTGGAATTGTTGCTTAGTTGCTAAATCATGTCCGACTCTTTTGCGACCTCACGGACTGCATCCATGGTCTTCTGTTCATGGGATTTCCCAGGCAAGAATACTGAACTAAGTTGCCATTTTTTTTCTCTGGTGATCTTCCCAACCCAGGGATCAAATCTGCACCTCCTGCATTGCAGACAGATTCTCTATCACTGAGCCATCAGGGAAGCCTATAAGGGGAATTATGGAGTATTTAAGATTGAGTCTCCTTTTACTTAACATATTTTTGAAGTTCATCCACGTATTGCATATATCAGTAATTTATTTACTTTTATTGTGGAAGAGTATTCCATTTTATGGATTTATCACAATTCATTTACCCATTCATCAGTTGTGGTTATAGGATTCATCCTTGATATTTATATATTCTGAATAAAACTGTCTTGAACATTTGCATACAGATTGTTTTGTAGATGTATATTTACATTTTTTTTTTTTTGGTAAACATCTAAGAGTGAGCTCACTGAGTCATATGGCAAGGTATGTAAGAAATCATCAGAATTTTGCGAAATATTTGTAACATTTTCCTTTTCTGCATGCAAACTTAGGAGAGTTCAAATTCCTGAGAGAACAAGTCCAGTTGGCTTGGTTTCAGACATATATGCACACCTTGGTCAGGAGAGGGTAGATTCCTATTTTGAGAATTCTAAAAAGTGAAAAAATCATTGAAACAGTTGCTTCATTTGCTATTATTTTCTCCCATTCAGAAGGCTGTCTTTTCACCTTGCTTATATTTTCCTTTGTTGTGCAGAAGCTTTTAATTTTAATTAGATCCCATTTGTTAATTTTTGCTTTTATTTCCAGAATTCTGGGAGGTGGATCATAGAGGATCCTGCTGTGATTTATGTCGGAGAGTGTTTTGCCTATGTTCTCCTCTAGGAGTTTTATAGTTTCTGGTCTTACATTTAGATCTTTAATCCATTTTGAGTTTATTTTTGTGTGGGGTGTTAGAAAGTGATCTAGTTTCATTCTTTTACAAGTGGTTGACCAGTTTTCCCAGCACCACTTGTTAAAGAGATTGTCTTTACTCCATTGTATATTCTTGCCTCCTTTGTCAAAGATAAGGTGTCCATATGTGTGTGGATTTATCTCTGGGCTCTCTATTTTGTTCCATTGATCTATATGCCTGTCTTTGTGCCAGTACCTTACTGTCTTGATGACTGTGGCTTTGTAGTAGAGCCTGAAGTCAGGCAAGTTGATTCCTCCAGTTCCATTCTTCTTTCTCAAGATTGCTTTGGCTATTCGAGGTTTTTTGTATTTCCATACAAATCTTGAAATTATTTGTTCTAGTTCTGTGAAAAATGTTGCTGGTAGCTTGATAGGGATTGCATTGAATTTGTAAATTGCTTTGGGTAGTATACTCATTTTCTCTATATTGATTCTTCCGATCCATGAACATGGTATATTTCTCCCAAATGAAGCAACTGACAAACAACTAATCTCAAAAATATACAAACAACTTCTGCAGCTCAATTCCAGAAAAATAAACGACCCAATCAAAAAATGGGCCAGAGAACTAAATAGACATTTCTCCAAAGAAGACATACGGATGGCTAACAAACACATGAAAAGATGCTCAACATCACTCATTATTAGAGAAATGCAAATCAAAACCACAATGAGGTACCACTTCACACCAGTCAGAATGGCTGCGATCCAAAAATCTGCAAGCAATAAATGCTGGAGAGGGTGTGGAGAAAAGGGAACCCTCCTACACTCTTGGTGGGAATGCAAACTAGTACAGCCACTATGGAGAACAGTGTGGAGATTCCTTAAAAAATTGCAAATAGAACTACCTTATGACCCAGCAATCCCACTTCTGGGCATACACACCGAGGAAACCAGAATTGAAAGAGACACATGTACCCCAATGTTCATCGCAGCACTGTTTATAATAGCTAGGACATGGAAACAACCTAGATGTCCATCAGCAGATGAATGGATAAGAAAGCTGTGGTACATATACACAATGGAGTATTACTCAGCCGTAAAAAAGAATTCATTTGAATCAGTTCTGATGAGATGGATGAAACTGGAGCCGATTATACAGAGTGAAGTAAGCCAGAAAGAAAAACACCAATACAGTATACTAACACATATATATGTAATTTAGGAAGATGGCAATGACGACCCTGTATGCAAGACAGGGAAAGAGACACAGATGTGTATAATGGACTTTTGGACTCAGAGGGAGGGAGAGGGTGGGATGATTTGGGAGAATGACATTCTAACATGTATACTATCATGTAAGAATTGAATCGCCAGTCTATGTCTGATGCAGGATACAGCATGCTTGGGGCTGGTGCATGGGGATGACCCAGAGGGATGTTATGGGGAGGGAGGTGGGAGGGGGGTTCATGTTTGGGAACGCATGTAAGAATTAAAGATTTTAAAATTAAAAAAAAATAAAATGAAATAAAATAAAATAAATAAAAAAAATCATTGAAACAGCAGTAATTTTGTAAATAAAGCATGATCCTGACAATAGAAAAATGATTTGTGAGCAGAAGGAAATGGATGTTTTCTGCAGAATAAATCACTTAAAAATGCTGCAAAACTAAAAAGATGGTTGGATTTTATTTTATTTTATTTTAATGCTGCTAATCTTGCCAACAATCGTTTGCATTACCTCCGGCACAAACTGTGACTTCTCCATGTGTCATTCCTCTCGCTTGTAGTGCTAGAAGAATGGAATGGGTGATCTTGGTGAGATCCCTGCCATTTTGAAATTAATCTAAGTCATAGAATATCAATTAAACACGTATCAAATGAACACATTAAAATAATGTTCTACTGAGATCTTTTCTATTCTGTTTTCATGTCCCTGGTTCATTGTTGCGTTTACATTGGATAAAGAACTTTCTTCTCTGTTAGTGTTGTTCTTGTTTAGTCACAGTCGTGTTGGGTTCTTTGCAGCCCTATGAACTGCAGCAAGCCAGGCTTCCCTGAAATTTGCTATCTCCTGTAGTTTGCTCCAACTCATGTCCATAGAGCTGGTGATGCCACCCAACCATCTCATCTTCTGTTGCCCCCTTCTCCTCCTGCCCTCAGTCTTTGCCAGCATCAGGGTATTTTCCAATGAGTCAGCTCTTCACATTAGATTGCCAAAGTATTGGAGCTGTTGGTTTTATTAATAGTTAAATCTATTTAAAAGCTTTAAGATTAGAGACATGCTTGTGTGTGTGTGTATTCATGCATATATCTGTGTAGCACTTAAGAATAATTGAGAAGTGATTCACATAGATTGGATTGCTAGCAGGAGTGCCAATCTGGAGTTTATAAGGTATTGGTAACAAAGCTTACACACTTTGAAGCACAAACGAAAGCTACCATATCCCAAATGCTATTTGGTCCAGCTGCTCTGATTCCTATTTGATTTCCTAAATAATATTGGGT
The DNA here is from genome assembly GCF_001704415.2 of Capra hircus. Taxonomy (NCBI): domain Eukaryota; kingdom Metazoa; phylum Chordata; class Mammalia; order Artiodactyla; family Bovidae; genus Capra; species Capra hircus. Next base: position 6,963,642 of record NC_030812.1, read on the forward strand.
ACACATTCTCTGGAAATCCCATGATAATCCAACAATTGTTGCTCTTAAATCCTTTAAAAGAATTCATGTAATTCCATAAAAACTGCCATATAAATAGCAAAAATTACCAGCTTTTTTTTTTCAGAGGAAAATGCTCCTGTTAACGAGTCAGTGGATTTTTGTATACTCATTAATAGCTAAGGGTAACAGTAATAAAAAGCCAGCTCTCAATATTTGCTAAAGTAAAGTGGGCTGGACTGCATTGTAACAAACTGGACATTAGTAACTAGATTGGCTGAAAGTGTATTCCAAAAAAAGTCTAAATAACTAAAGAAATTGTGTAAGGGATTTTTTTATTTCCAACGTTGCAAAGAGCCTTCTTCTGTCTGTTCTCTGACTTATACCATCAGCTCAAAGACCCTTAGTGTGTCTAGAAATTTCCCACTCATCTGTAAGTTTCTATAATAGCACTACTTCTTTCTAGGATATTTGCATTTTAAATCTAGTTTATATTTTTTATATTTATAAGATCTTATGATACCATTTTAGGAACTTAATAGCACAATGTAAGTCATTTTTAAGGTTCCAGAGACAGTGAAAAGCATAATGGAAACATCTTATTGTTGCCCTAATATTACACTAACTATATTTCTATATTAGCTTAAAGGAGACAGTATATTTATCATGTTTGCATATGTATTAACCAGAAGTCTTTCTCTCCTGATAGTGAAGTAAATGATGTAAACTAGCTCAAACTGGCTTGAAATTCAAAGGGAATTTATTGGCTAACAAAACTCAGAAATTTAAAATTGTAAAATGGCTTTAGACCCAGTCCCCCAAATTATATTTTAAAATGTTATCTTTCCTTTTCCTTTTAAAATTAATTTATTTTCAACTTTTTGTTTCATATTGGAGTATAGCTGGCTAACAATGCTGTGATAGTTTCAGGTGAACAGTGAAGGGCCATACATATACAGGTACCCATTCTCCCGCAAACTCCTCTCCCATCAAGGCTGCTGCATAACATTGAGCAGAGTTCCTTGCACTGTATAGTAAGTCCTTGTTGGTTATCCATTTTAAACATAGCAGTGTGTACATGTCTATCCCAAACTCCCTAACTATCCCTTCCCTTATCCTTCCCCCGCCCCCGCAACTGTAAGTTCATTCTCTGTTGACATCCCTTATATATGGAATCTAAAAAGAAAAGATACAAATGGCCTTTACTTACAAAACAGAAAGGGACTCACAGACTTGTCTGTCCATTTCTTAGCATTGCTTTCCTCTACGTGGTTCCATTCTTGGACAAAGTTTCGTGGGGAAAAAGGAGATAATATGGCTATTGGCAGCTCCAACCAGATAGGGTACTTAGTTGGTTTCACCTAGGTTGTTTTTTGCCCTTAGTTCAGGCATGATTCACTGAAATCATAGGTACTGTTTTAAATGCTGATTGCAAACAGTCCGAGTTAATGCCGTCAAGGAGCTTAATGTCCTAGCCACAGTCTGAGGATGTAGAGCTGTCAGTTATTAATAATGAACATTTTTAGTCTCTGTATTTTCTTAGTCTTAATGAGTTTTCAGATATTTTATAATAGCCATCTTATTTTTTAAGTTACATGTTTTCAGCTTACTTCTTTCCTCAATTGGAATAAGCCTTTGATGTGTCTATCCATTTTGATTGTGTTTTCCCATCAAAACTATTAGAATAGAGGATATTCTTACAGTGTATGAGATCTGCAGTTGAGACTTTACAATTCCTTTATAAAGACAGGAAAGTTATTATTGAACAACCTTTAACTTTTATGACGCATACTTTATATCAAAGAAGATTACCCTGTTGTGTAGCTAAGAGATTCGATTTAATAAAAACTTGATAAAATTTTAGGTAGACTTATCACTATGCAAACTACTTCAGAAAGCCTGGTTAATCATTTTGGAAAACTCAATTAACATTAACAGATCCCCGTTATGAATGGTGAGAAATCACATTAAAACTTTAATGAGTAAATTGAACTTCTAGCAGTGCATACTATATTTCCCAAGAGCTGTTCAAAGACTTTGAGATCGTTTTCTCATTTCCACATAAGGAGACTTTCCTCAAGTTAGAGACAAACTCGACCTGTTGATCTCTGCCCTCCATCCATTACTGACACCTCTTTGGCACTTGCCTTTTAATGTGCACCCTCTATTACCTGCCAAGTGGTAAGTTATTACAATTGTCTTCCCTGGCCCTGATCACTCTTCTCACGCTGGAAATCAAAAAAGAAAACAGACCCAGGATGATAACATCTGAGGAAAAAGGTGTTTTTTTTGTTTGTTTGTTTGTTTTGCATGTTGCTCGTTTGCAGGCAGGTAAATGTTTTGCCAGCTTTCAATTATCTACTAAATTCCCATTCTCTTTTCAAGGTACTAGCTAGAATCCTACCTTTTCCCTCTTACTACCAAGTAGTTTCAGCTTTCTTTTCTTGCACATTTTAATTTATAATGACTGGTTGCCTACTCCGTGTCTGCTCTGCAAGGCATCATGTTTGTAAACATCCAGTACCTTAAAGAGCCGTGCAATAGAGTGGAATGGGAGCAATGTAAGTATAAATTCAGTAAAGTATTTTAGGTACCATAGTTGATAGGCGTAGCAAGGGATTATGTCAAACATAGTGTTTTAAAGTATAAAATATTCTTTATATGCAGTTTCTTCTTAATTACAACAAAATGATGGGTTAGTTATATCCCTGCCTGATCATTTAGAAACTGAGATATTGTGTATTGCCACTGTTATAGTCTGGCAAAGGACTTTTGAATAGAAGCACTCTTTCTACTGCATTTGTTTCACGCCCTCCTGTTAAATTGCAACCTTCTCAATGTTGATTTTCTGTTTCTAGCAATTAGCATTGTGCCCGACATGGAGTAAACACTCAATAAATGTGTGCTTAATTAAAAGGTGTGTGTTTTCCTTCCGTATATAATTTCCAGTGATCTTTTAATCTGTCTCTGTTCAACTTGTTAATGTTAAAGAGTGAGCCAAATTCAGTAGGCCCAGTTATACAACATGAACCCAGAAGAACCATCTGGAATCTTGAACTCTGCTACTGTGGGCCTCATATGAGCATCAGCAGAGACAAACCTCAGCTCACATTACTTTAAAAAAACATTGGAGTACATTTAGTTATAATGTGTTAGTTTCAAGTATACAGCAGAGTGAATCAGTTCTACATGTGTACATATCTGTTCCCTTGTTTTTAGGTTATTTTCCTGTTACATTCAGGCCATTACAGAATATTGAGTCGAGGTCCTGTGCTACACATTGGATTCTCATTGGTTGCCTGCTTTCATACAGTAGTGTGTTTATGGCAATCCCAGTCTCCCAGTGTATCGCTTCTCCTGCTTATCCTCTGGTAGCTGTGAGGCTGTTATCTACATCCATGACTTGACTTCTGTTTTGTGAAGAAGTTCATTGTACCCCCTCTTTTTTTTTTAGATTCCACATACAAGCAGTATTATGTTATTTGTCTTTCTGTGTCTGACTTATTTCACTCAGTGTGAAAATCACTAGGTTCATTCATGTTGCTACAAATGACATTATTTTGTCCTTTTATGGCTGAGTAATATTCCATCGTATGGATATACCACATCTTCTTTACCCGTTCCTCTGTTGACGAACATTGAGGTTGCTTCTATGCCTTGTCCAGTGTTACAAGTAACCCTCCTTGGGCTTCCCTGGTGGCTCAGAGGTTAAATGTCTGCCTCCAATGCGGGAGACCCGGATTCGATCCCTGGGTTGGGAAGATCCCCTGGAGAAGGAAATGGTAACCCACTGCAGTATTCTTGCCTGGAGAGTCCCATGGACGGAGAAGCCTGGTAGGCTACAGTCCACAGGGTCGCAAAGAGTCGGACACGACTGAGTGACTTCACACACACACACACACTCACACTCACACACACTGTTGTTGGGAATATAAATTGGTATAGCCACTATGGACAACAGTATGCAAATTCCTTTAAAAACTAAAATAGAACTACCATATGACCCAGCAGTCCCTTTCCTGGGCATGTATCTGGAGAAAACCATAATTTGAACAGATACATACACCTCAACAGTACTTTTTTAAAATAATAACTTTTGGTAGTAGTATATGTCTTAGAAAGCTGCATTTTGAAAGCCAATAGTTAGTAAATGGATTCTAACCCCCCCACCAAAAAAAAAATCAGCTGATGATTACTCTTGTTAGAGTGTTTACTTTTTTCTTTTAAATATCCTAATGCATTTCAACTATAACATACTTCAAGTCAATAAAGATTCAGCTCTCTCCAGAACACTTAAAATCACTTCAGAAACAAAATGCTTTTGCACAGACTCTCTTGATTATGAAGCAAAAATTTTACATCTAACATAGACTTAATTTGTGATTCTAAAACTTGTTTTTTTTTCCCTGGACTTGATTCTGAGCAGCTGTTACCTGTTTGGGACTCTTGTCAAATAAATAACATTTTGGATGCCCTACAGCTTGCCGACTCTTAAGGATTAGAAGCAGAAGTAGAAGACTAAGTTCAAGTTTGAATCTGCCAATGTTCTTTGTGATGTTGAAACTCACTTGTCTTCTTTGTACCAATTTTTACATCTGGTAAATGGATGTTAATGTGATTTATCTTGCTTCCCTCCCCACCATAGGTACCAGTAGAAATTACTTACAAGTGTTTAGAAATATATCAGTATTACACAACCATAGTTTAATGAACAAATTAATAGAAAAGTTATCAAGAACAAAGTCCTGGTAGAGTGTCTCTGACATGCACAAAGACAAGAACGTGTGTTCTTTGTTCAGGCTCTCTTGAATTTTCGTGGAATTCTGTAACATATTAGAAAGATAGTACTTTGCATTACTTGTATTTCTAGACATGATTTGAGTGTTTTCCTTGTTCTAGCTCTTGGCAGTGGATTAAATGAACTAATCTAATATACTTGGCAAAATTTCTTTGAGTCAGCTTTTCTTTTTCTGGCAGCTACCTTTAAACATAGTTTAAAAAGTCATTTCTAAGAATTTTGAAGTTATTCAATTTTTGTTGATCAGAACTTTTGTACCATGATATTTCTTGATTCCATTTCAACCCAATGACCTTATAAAACAACAAACTGAATAAAAATCCTTGTCAAATACTGTGTTACTTTGCACTTCTCAAAGAAATGAAATCACTAAACATTGTGCATTGTGGAAATAATTGCTAATTGAACTGTCTCAGTATGCAACAAAGCTCAAAATGCTTTGCATTTTGAGAAACATCAAACCCACTTAGGATCCCACTGTCATCTGCAGACCCTCTGTGACTTTGCATTAGAATTATCAGCGGGACCTCAGAGACTCATGTATCCTTCACTCTTGTTAGTGTGACCTAACCCCATGCCTCTGGACTGACGTAGAAGATTGTTTTTGGTTAGTTCATTGGTTGGGTTTTTTGGGGGGTTTTTTTGCTTATTTTTTAAATTTATATTTTATTTATTTATTTATTTTGGCTATGGCCTCTGCCCTGCCTTTTGTTGTCTGTACATAACTACTCTCATGAGAAATTCCCAGTCTTCACTATTAATGTAACGATGTTAAAGTTATCTTTCCCTGACTCTAAGGAAATCAGCGAAAGTAGGAAGAATATTGGGCTAGTTTTCTTTTCTCATCATTTTGCTTTTATTTTTTTTTTTATGAAAGTATATAGTTTTATTTTTTTTTTACTTTATTATTTTTTTCTTTTTTTAATTTATTTTTTTATTATTTAAATTTTAAAATCTTTAATTCTTACCCCTTGCCCCAGATTTTAAAAGCAAAATGATGATGAACGCATCATTTTGCTTTTAAAATCTGGGGCAAGGGGCAAGAACTTTGAACTGATCTTGAAATTATAACTTAAAACTGGAAGGAATCCCATCCAGGACCTTATCTCCATCTATGGCATGGAGTGTGGTGTCAAGGGAGGCTGAAGGGCAGACACTCCTGATGTCCTGTCAGTCTTGTTTCTTAAGCTGCCTAAAGAAGATTAGCCAGGATGTCAGTGGGACAAGGGATCTCTGAGGAAGGAGGTATCCACAGACTGGAAGCTTTTAGCTGGAACCCCCATTGCTGTGAATCGAGTGATAATTTTTTTATTACCATCCTCTGAGGGCCAAAGAAGGCAGCCATCCTTTTAAGCCCTAGGTGCCTGTCTGTCACTTCTCCCTCTCTTTCCCTCCCAGGGGTCTGAAGCTGTCCTGTAAGTCCTGGAACCTTTCTTCTCACAGTGGGAGGGAATTGTAGAGTGGAAGCTATAATTGCTTGTCATTCATCAGATGTAGTTACTTGGTTATATCCAGTGAGATGCAGGCGTGCAGTGCTTGACAGTCTGCTTGGGGATGCGGCTGTCCTCTTTTTATCAATTCTAGGCTCTCATCTTGAACACTGGTCCAGTCTTTTCAGTCTTTAGGTTTGGGGAACAGTTGTCTTCATTTCCGGTCTTAGATAAAAACTGCTACCCCAGTGGCCACTAAGCAACCACTAAGTCAGCTCTCAGGAACTTTCTGATTAGTCTTCTACTACTCAGCCTCTGTGCCAACAAATAGAGCTAAGGTTATTTACCCTCAAGTGTGATCTTCTTGTTTTCTGATTCATTGCCTCCTGTATTTGGTTTTATCCTTTCTCTGGTGGACTATTTGTAAAGCTGTTTACAGTGAGCTCATTCTGCCTCCGCTTTCTCTCTCCCTCCCCCTCCCTCTGTTTTTTCAAAACCCATAACTCCATTAAAAAGCTTTTAGTTCTTTTGAATTAAGACTATGTGCATCTCTTCTTCAACCTCCAGGTCATTTAAACCACCTGTAATTTGAGCATGGTAAAAGCAAATTCTGGTTTAGATGTCTTATATTATTTTCTAATATTGCACTTTATCATGTCTAGCTTTGGTACACCCTTTAAGCTGCAGTCTCCTTTTCAGAGAGAGGAGATTTTTGTGAAAATAAGCAGCAGAGACTAAAGGAAAGCCAAGAGAAAAAAAGAATGCTGGACTAAGGGAAGATTTAAGTGGATGGAAGATACCATTGTATGTTTATCATATAATGTTTTCCCTTGTGAATTTGTTCTACTTGTAAATACTCATTGTTTCTAGAAAGCACCATTCTAAATGTACCCAGGCTCCCTCTAAAGTGAAATACATTGAAAGCCCTATCTTTATATCAGGAAGCAGGAAGATGCTGGCCTCGTATAAGTTCAGGACCAATAAATGCTGAGGTCCAAAAAGCGTTTCCAATGAAAGGCCACTTCTGTCAATAATTAGAATTGAGACTCCAGTACGATAAGTATTAATCTGATGCCCTAGCAAGAATATGTTTACAGTGACCTAAAGGTGCTTACAATCTTAGTTTTGCCTGTTGGATTCTTAATAACTGATAGTTATAAGTGCCCAACTATGGACATTTCTTTTCAAATAAGGCTTCATTTGTATAAAATGCCAAACAATTAACTTCTTTTGATAATAGTGAAGTAATGGTGCAGTGGTAAAGAATCCGCCTGCAGGAGACACAAGAGATGTGGGTTCCATCCTTGGGTTGGAAAGATCCCCTGGAAATGGCAACCTACTCCACTATGCTTGCCTGAAAAATTCCATGGACAGAGGAGCCTGGAGGGCTACAGCCCATGGGGTCACGAAGTTGTTCACGGCTGAGCAACTAAACACACATGCACACACACACACACACACACACACACACACACACACACACACACACACCCCAACCATTGTTTCAGAGTTTGCATACAAATAAAGCAAACTCATCCATGCAAATTACTCATTAAAAAACAGGCAAGCGAGGTGATGGAGATCACTTAACCTAATTATATACAGCTAAATTTCATAAATCACGCTCTGGAGCTGTATCTGGTTTTCTCAACAAAGTGAGCATGTGGCTGAGTCCTATTGGACTGTTTTGTGATGGTGCCAATGCTCATGGGCACGGCAGCTGTGGGCCCAGAAGCCTTCGGGTCAGACACTGCCTGTCCTTCCACTCTGGAGCTGCGTCACCGTGGAAGCTAGTTCAGGCCTAGTGTTCTTCCGCTGAGGCAGTGTGAAGGCCCAGAAATGGCCCTTCCATTGGTTACCGTTGGCTTAAGCAGCATACCTATGCATTGCCAGCTGTGTGTGTTCACATATTCATTTAGACAGAAGAAAACAGCAAGTAATCAGCCATCTGAAAGAGGGAGGTAGATGTGTGTATGCGTTAGTTTCTGATTTCTTCAAACATTTGGTTTTCTATCCAGTTATAAAAATATCTTCACTCACAAAAATATGTTGTGTTCAGAAATTATCTATGGTATGTATCTGTGCCTATCTATTCCTGTAGTTTTAAAATTTGATTTATAATGTATATTCAGTTTTATATACTGTTTAAAACTTACAGAGTGAGTAACTTTTGCATCGTAAAATAGTATTCCAAAGCTTGATTTTAGTAATATATCTGTTCTTAATTACACATTTGAGTGAAAGTCAGTGAACCAAAAATTAGAAATGGTGTTCGGTAACATATAGAGTATATGACGCTCATGAAATGCTGAGTGGAAGCACCCCTGCTTATTCCATTTTATACTCTTTATCATGCTTTAAAGGTACCTTTAGTAATCTTCCTTTCTGATCTTTATTGTGTGACTTTTTGATGTCTTTATTTCCTCTGTTGCATCCTTGCTTTTTATCTCTTTCCAATCTAAGATTAAGAATGCAAATGTACAAGCCAGAAATGGAAATACAACAATGTATATACTATCTCGTGGTGGATGACAGCATGGACATTATGGTCAGAAAGTTTGGATCTGAATCCTAGCTCTAATATTTACCAGTTCAATGGATACTGACAGCTAAGTAATTCATTGTTTGTTAATATTATTCATTTTCATTATTAATTCATTGTTCATTTTGTTTTTTAATGACTTTTTAATGTGGGCCTTTTTTTAAAGTCTCTATTGAATTTGTTACAATATTGCTCTTGTTTTTTGGCCACAGAGAATGTGGGATCTTAGCTTCCTGACCAGGGATGGAACTCATACCCTGTGCTGGAAGGCAAGGTCTTAATCACTGGATTGCCAGAGAAGTCCCTAAATGTGTTCTCATCATTTCTAAAAAAGGCCAATAATATTTCCTAGCAAAATTAGGTGCCCAATAAGCCTTCGTTGTTATTTTTGTTATGATTATTATTATAAGACTCCTCAGATGGAGCTAGTGGTAAAGAACTGCCAATGCAGGAGACCCAAGAGACACAGTTTCAGTCCCTAGGTTGGGAGGATCCCCTGGAGAAGGAAATGGCAACCCACTCCAGTATTCTTGCCTGGAAAACTTCATGGACAGAGGAGCCTGGCGGGCTACAGTCCATGGGGTTGCAAAGAGTTGGACATGACTGAAGCGCATTATTAGCATAGCAAAGTGTATTATTATTATATATTTGTATAATATAACATTATTACATTGAGGAAATATTTCTTCTGCATGGTAGAAAATATCATACTATTTTATGGAGATCATAAACATACATATTTTCTGTCTTCTTCTGGGAATATTATTTATTATATGTATAATGCATGGCTTGTGACAGACATTTGGAGAAATTCCAGGGAATTTCTACAGACTCTGTTACAGACTCTGCTTCTCAAAATCTAGATTGAGGATATAAGGCATAAAGATGTCAAATCTGTATAACTTAGAAATTTGGGAAATGAAGCTAAGAAGATAAATCCAAAATAATACTGCACTAATGGATAGAGAAGATCTAATGCAACTCTACCTTATACTCAGATTTATCCTATGAAATTCATCAGCTGAGGCTGTTATTTTATTATTGTTTTCAGTTTACTAGCTACATGCTGAACTGTAATGAGCCCTGTGCACAATCTCTCATTAATCGATCTAGTTTCTGATCTTGACTTCATTCAGCTTTGTGTCCTACAGCCTATCAGATCTTTTTAGAATTGAAGGTGCAGCGCCACCTATCTGTGAGATTCCATTCTTTTTTATTTCTCTCACTCTAGTGTTGGACACGACTGAGCGACTTCCCTTTCACTTTTCATGCACTGGAGAAGGAAATGGCAACCCACTCCGGTGTTCTTGCCTGGAGAATCCCAGGGACGGGGGAGCCTGGTGGGCTGCTGTCTATGGGGTCGCACAGAGTCGGACACGACAGAAGTGACTTAGCAACAGCAGCAGCAGTGTTCTTGCCTGAAGAATTCCACGGACAGAGGAGCCTGGAGGGTTACAGTACATAGGGTTGCAAAGAGTCGGATAGGACTAAGAAAGTGACACAGGTCCACCTTAGAACATTCGTTTCTTTAGGGATTTCTGTGACTGGCATCTGCCTTAAACAGCTACCCATTTAACCCTGAAAATTTAAAATATATTAGATTCAATAACATCTATGGTTTTATTTATAATAAGTGATTCAACTTGTTGAATTCAATTTTTTATTCTGTACTAAAAATTTTACATTCAAGCCTCATTATATTCAAGCTATTAGGAAGGAAATTTGCGAAGATATGCCTTTTGAAAGTATCCCTTACAATTTGGGAGTCTTTGCCATTTTAAGTAGGCTGTGAAAGTGAGAGTGTTAGTCACTCAGTCTTGTCTGACTCTCTGCGACCCCACGGACTGTAGCCCGCCAGGCTCCTCTGTCCATAGAGTTCTCCAGGCAAGAATACTGGATTGGGTAGCCACTCCGTTCTCCAGGGGATCTACAACCTAACCCAAAGAGTCTGTCATGACTGAGCGACTGAGCGTGGGTGCATTATTGAAAACACTAGTTTTAGATATTTTTAACCATTGGTCATTTCTGAAGTAAGTCTTTTGTCTTTTTCCAGTGCCTTTTGTTGCTCTATTCAGGGTGCCTCATTGAGGAGGCACTTAGGGGCTGAGTAGCAAAGCTTTGCTGACTTGGCCATTTTTTACTTTTTGTGTATTTTCTCTGTGTAGTGTGCTACTTTGCTGAATGATTAAAAAAAAAGTTATGTGGCCTTCAATCATTGTTGTAGGAGGCCCTTTATTTACATCTTGAGAACTTGAGGTCTTTATAAAATTATACTTAGGTATATCTATATGAACTACTTCATACCTGCACTGCAAATTCTCAGGAGTCTGTAGAGCCGAGGCCATTATCAAGATTTAGAGCCAAAATAAAAATCATTGTACTTCACAAGTACAATATATTTATGTTATATTTACAATATACAAAACCTGTAATTATAACTTTGAACCTCGTAGAGTTCGTCAATTTCTTACAAAGAAATTTTGTCTCATTTTTCAAGCTTCTTTCCAATCTATGTAAGTCTTGAGGACATCAGTGTTTTTTCCTAAATAAGAGTTTAAATTAAATATTGTAATACTTGTTTTTTTAAATAAATTTTGAAATTCAACCTGTTTTTTTTAAAATAAGTTTTGGAATTCAAGAAATCTGATTTCATTTATCAAAAGGAAATGATGTAATTTTCCTTTCTTTACACATCTTTAATATCCTCAAGAGCAACCACATTAGAGGAATAGCAGAAATTATGCCCTTTAATTTTCCTGTACATTTTTCAGTCATGACATAGAAATTTATAAGCATTTTATCTAAGCAACTAAAATCATTTATCATTCAAGGTTCTATAGTAACAAATCAAATTACTAGTGAATAAATCTAAATTCTCAATTTTTCTCTTGGACAAAAATTGTTAGAATCCTGAACTAGAGCTCCACATATCTAATTTCAATCTAAACTGTGCTATTTATTCCCTCTTACCATGTGTAAGCCTCAACTTTCTTATCTGTCAAAAGGGAGATACAATTCCCCCCACACCAGATTTTGAATAATATTAAATGGGATGAGGCAAACCCCATTAAATAGGATGAGGAAGGAAATCAGAAATCCTATGGAATAAGGTTTTTAGGAAACTGCTTGTAACGTTTATTCTAAGGGAGCACTATAATAAGAGTAAAGAAACTGTGTTGTAGCTTGCTGAAAATTAAACATATGTCTGTGCATGAGTGGGTACATATGTGTGTATATAGGGAATTATTGAATACCTCTGGATTTTATCCTTTTTTCTTGTAATAAAAACACATAACATGGACTCTACTGTCAAATTTTTCAGTGTACAGTACAGTATTAACTACATGCACATTGTTGTATAGCAGATGTCTAGAAGTTTCTCATCTTGAATGACCAAAACTGTATACTCACTGAACAGTGACTTCTTATTTCCCTGCCCCCCACCACCAGTCTGTCAATCACCATCCCATTTTCTGCTTCTTTGAATTTGACTAGTTTAGATACCTTATATAGGGGAATCACACAGTATTTGTCCTTCTGTGACTGCCTTGTTTTGTTTAGATTAATGTCCTAAAGGTTCATACGCATTATAGCATGTGAGATTTCCTTCCTTCTGAAGGATGAATAACATGCCGATGTTGTTGTTGTTTAGTTGCTAAGACTCGTCCAGTTCTTGCAACTCCATGGACTGTAGCCATCGATCTCCTCTGTCCATGGGATTTCCCAGACAAGAATACTGGAGTGGGCTGCACTTCCTTTCCGGGGGATCTTCCCTACCTAGGGATCGAACTCGCATCTCCTGCACTGGCAGGCGGATTCCTTGCCGCTGAGCCACCGCGGAGGCCCGTAATATCCCATTCCATGTGTGTGCAATTGTCTTTATCCGTTCATCCATCAGTGAATGTTTAGATCTTTTGTACTTCTCTGCTGTTGTGAGTAATGCTATAATAAACATGGGAATGCAAGTGTCTTTTTGAGGGTTGCTTTCAGGTTTTTTTTTTTTCTTTCTTTTTTATAAATACACAGAAGTGAGATTACTGGGTCATATGGTAGTTCTATTTTTAATTTTTGGAAGAAAATGCCTGCTGATTTTCATACTGATTTTACCATTTTGTATTATCATAGACAGTGCCCAAAAGTTCCAGTTTCTCCATATCCTTATCAACATTATATTCTGTTTTTCTTTCCCCTAGTGGCCATCCTAACAGGTATGAGGTGATCACTCACTGTGATTTTGATTTGTATGTTCTTGATGATTAGTGATGTTGAGCATCTTTTCATTTACATGTTAGTTGTTTGTATGTCTTCTTTGAAGAAATATCTATCAAGTTCTTTGCCCACTTTTTAATACAGTTATTTGTGTATGTGCTACTCAAAATTGGTTCACTTTGACAGTAGCTCCTTGGCCCTGTGTTAGCATAATGAAGATATTTGTGTCTGCTGCAAATTCTGAGTAATTAAATATTAAAAATTACCTGTTTATATTTGTCTTAATTCCCCCACAGGCTTCCCTGATAGCTCAGTTGGTAAAGAATCTGCCTGCAATGTGGGAGACCCCAGTTCAATTCCTGGGTCTGGAAGATCCCCTGGAGAAGGGATAGGCTACCCACTCCAGGGTTCTTGGGCTTCCCTTGTGGCTCAGCTGGTAAAGAATCTGCCTGCAATGTGGGAGATCTGGGTTCAATCCCTGGGTTGGGAAGATCCCCTGAAAAAGGGAAAGGCTACCCACTCCCGTATTCTGGCCTGGAGAATTCCATGGATAGTCCATGGGGTTGCAAAGAGTTGGACATGACTGAGCGACTCACTTTCACTTTAATTCCCTCACATATGTGAATGTATATCCATTTCTCGTATATGAAATCCTATAATTCAGTAATGTAGGTATGCATTTTATACTTAAATTAGTGTTAGTTATAAGTAAGAAGCATGGGTATAAAAATATGAAACATTTAATGGAGAGTAAAGAGAGAAGCTTTAGTCATCTATCTTTTTAAAATCAGTGATCCTATTACCATCCTTTATATTGAAATTGAGATGTTACATTCAAAATCTGAAATGCTGAAAGTCATACTAGCACATAAACAACCGTTTTAGAAAATTGTTGTATAAGAATGTAGCAATTTACAAGGCACTTTTACTCAAGAACAAAGCAGTTCAAGACTTATCTGATTTGTTGGGGGTGGGGGTAAAATCTCAGTCTTTTAATTGAAGGAAAAGAGGCTTTTCTGATTCCGGAGAGCCAACCCTAACCCAGTCTGCAAACCACTGCACTGCTTAGGTTTTCTGAGGGCAAGAAATTAAGGATAGCACCCTTGGAAGAATTGTGAGTTTTACTCTGTGCCAACAGTTGCCATAAACCGTGTGCTCCTTGTGTTTAAACGGAACAGAAATTCAACTCAATTTTCTGCTGGACAAATGTTTGCATTGAAAACAGCAGTGATGGAGCCCACAAACAAGCCTTTCAACATGATGCACATTTTTTGTTTATTCTCTCGTTTTATTGTAAGTGGGATGTCTCTAGAAAATGAAAGACATGGAAACAATTTCAGTTGTGTTTGGCAGTATTTTTTACACTGTGTACTGGGCTTGACTGACACTTCATTTGATAGAAATTATAAGCACCCTTTGTTCATGAAAAAGAGGATTTAAGACTTCCTGTAAGTAATATACTTGTGTCCTTTCCAGAAAAGTACGTGTTGTGTATTTATATGTTAAAGTGCCAGGTAGTATAAAAAAATGTTGTTAATACGGTATGTGATAGCTTTCAGCTTTTTGAGGTTTAAACCTTTGTTTCTACAAAGCATTATGCTAGTAATGCTGCTTAACAATAAGTTTTGATTACTGAAGGGCTATGAGACTCTTTTTAAATGGGCAGTATTAAAATTGCACATAAATTGCACTGATGGAAAAAAATGAAAAATATTCTTCTATAGTCTGGGAGAAATTTTGTTAAATAATGTTATTATATGGATCATTGGGTTCTTTTAGAGTCTTTTGAAGAGTGTCCAGGCTGTTTCTATGCTTTGTTTATGTGGGAACATGGTTTAAATAAAAGAATGATCTGAACTATTCTTGAATTAGGCCAAATATTTAACTTGTGGCATTATTGATAGAAGTTTTGTCATGTTCCTTGGAAATCATGTAATGTTTACGAGGATAGCAGTTTTCTAGCCAAGACCTTACTCGTGAAGTTCAGCTTTCAAACGATTTCTTTTTTCTCCTTCTTTGCCATGCGTATTTGGCATAAGCCTCAATGAGGCTAAGTCCAAATGAGTACGTGCAGACTTTCTTTCTGTTTCTGGGTCTACATAGGGGTACCGCTGTAGCTTTTGGGTGACAGGCTTCGTGATCTCAAATAATCTTTCTGCCTTTTAGAATCTTAGTGTTTTTCTGATTTGTGATTAACTCTCTGTGCTTCTCTGATAGCTCAGCTGGTAAAGAATCTGCCTACAATGCAGGAGACCCCAGTTCGATTCTGGGTGGGGAAGAACCCCTGGAGAAGGGATAAGCTACCCACTCCAGTATTCTTGGGCTTCCCTTGTGGCTCAGCTGGTAAAGAATCTGCTTGCGAGGCAGGAGACCTGGGTTCGACCCCTGCGTTGGGAAGATCCCCTGGAGAGAAGGGAAAGGCTATCCACTGCGGTATTCTGACCTAGAAAATTCCATGGGGTCGCAAAGAGTCAGACACGACTGAGCGACTTTCACTTTCACTCTGTGAAATATATAAGCTGTCTCATTTATTGATTGTTCTTCATTCTTCAACAAATATTTGGTTGTCTGTCTACTGTGTGCCAAACACTGAGCAGGTTACTAGGATGCAGAAGTGGCAGTGGTGTGGTCTCTGCCCTCATGGGAGACTATGTGATCTACAAAAATATCTCTTCTCAGTCCCTTTTCCTTTATCATACCTTGCCATTTACTGAAGTGCCTATCAATACAGTGAAGACTGTATGCATTAACACTTCACTTTTGCAGAATTGCACCACTTGTTACATTTAATGCTGTTGGAAAGTATTGAAAATTTTTGGCTTCATAGGATGGTGTTGTGTGAAGAGTTGTGATGAGATGTTCATTAAGGAGACAGGCAGATGGAGAGGCCATGTGGAGCGACTGAGCAGATGTTGAGCACGTCTCACTCTGTGCCCAACACTACGGTGGCTGTTGGGAGGTCAGTGATGAACAAAACAGGGATGATCTTTGTCTGCTTAATGTAAATAAATTTCAAAACTTAAATTACAATAAATACTTTGAAAAGTTTGGCTCTTCAGACTTATGTATCTTTTCCTTGCAGCAAATCTAGATGCGAGCCAAATTTTGATTCCTTGGATGTTTAATGATCATGGAAATAGAGGATTAACAGGAGATCCTGATCACTAGCCAAATCTGTCCTTTCTGTGTCTTCATACAGATTTAGGGACTTGTGTTGGCACTTCTGCCATTTGGTACATATGATATTGTTTCATTTATAACTTTTGCAACTTACACAGTGAATGCTTTCAATGTAGTGATGAGCCTTTTACATGTTAAATTCCCAATTTTGGTCTTTGATATGGGCATGATCTCACATCATGTACATATCATGTACATACTATATCATGTACACATACATATCATATACATAACAAGGTTTCCCCTATGGCTCAGTAAAGAACCAGCCTGAAGTGCAGGAGACAAAACACAAATTCAGTCCCTGGGTCGGAAGATGCCCCTGGAGGAGGAAAAGGCAACCCACTCCAGTATTTTTGCCTGGGAAATCCCATGGACAGAAAAACCTTGTGGGCTACAGTCATGAGGTCGCAAAGAACCAGACATGACTGAGCCACTAACACTTTTTCGTGTTAAATTTCCCAATTTTGGTCTTTGATATGTACATGATGTTAGGTAATGAGTACATTTATATATACATTTATTCTTTGAATGTGAGAGGGCATTTGAGTATTTGTTGTGTTTTTCTATTCATTATTTTTAAATATGTCAATGAATTATTACTTTTCTTTATCCATTAAATGTGGATAATAGCGTGCATACACATGCATACATCATTAGCTTATTGTTTAACCAAATGAAATTATTTATAACATACTTTAATGTTATCCCGGACATTCATGTAAGATCTCAATAAATGTTGAATATCACTGACACTAAATAATATCACATTCTAAATCTAAAAAATTAAAATAAAGGTATTTTTCTGTTAAAATTTCTTCTTTCATATGTAATCCAAGCTGAAACCACATATGTGGGTACTTGTATATTTATCTACAGTCCTGCTTTTTGATTCTGCCTTATCCAATTTTATTTTTGAGTTCAAACCTTCAAAAAATTCACCATACCTGCAAATAAATTAACTAAAAGGTCTGGAAGAAATCTTAAAATTATCTTTTCTGATATGGTCATTTTATGGACATATCACCATAATTACAGAAAAAAAATATTTGGACTGCTTTGAGGGATAATCAAGATACTGAGAAATACGTCAAACATTAAATGATGTTTGCAGTAAATTCTTCCTATTCATTCTAGAGAAATCAGCAATATACCAAGTTAGCCACCAGAAGGTGCTAGAGGGAAATGAAACCAGCTCTATGAATGCTTTGTACTAGCTCTTTTCCATTTGCTTGGTGGTGTTTTCTCCATCTAAATCATCTCCTCTGTTCAGTGGCAGGTTTTCATATGGTTTAAATATCAGATATACAAAGTTTCAGGGTTTTGGCCATGTGCAAAAAGAAAAGCAGATTTTTAATCTGTTTATTCATCAAGATAAGTAGAAGAGACCTTGGGCGGCCGGGGAAGCTCGGGAGGGGGGGTGGGTGCGTGGGGGGTGGTGGTGGAGTGGGGGGCGGGGGGGGGGGGAGGAAATGTACAACTTATTTGAGAACATAATAGTCATGTAATTGAAGATAAATATTTTATGCTTCTGTGTAAAAAATCATCTTTTAAGTCAACTATACAAAGAAACCTTATGATCTGTCCTAATTTAAATTTCAAATCTTTCAAAAGTCAGTTTACACTCATTTCAAAATAAGATAGAACTGAGAATGGTAGTGTTGAATGCATACTTCTTGAGCACACTTTCTAATCTTGTTAGTAAATTCATTAACTGTAAAGACTCTGCTGTCCTCCAGGTTTCCTAGGTATAATATCAGGTATGCATGTGTATTTTATTGAGATAGTTAATTTCAAGATGCTGACATTAAAAAATCCCATCGAAGATTTCCCTTTTCTTTCCCATCCAGGAATTACAGCATACGTCTCAGATTTCAAAATCCAGTACTTATCTTTACTACTACTGTAAAGGTATAAAAAGAGGATAAAATAGTAAAGGGACAATAATAATATCCTGGGATCTCTTTCTGTCTTTCAGTGTTAAAAGTCATCAAGCTATATACATATTTTCCAAAGTCCTTTTCTGATGTTAATGTAACTGATGAAAATTTATTCATTTAAAATTTTAGCGAGAAAAACTATGGAATTTCTCTGTATATTTCTTTGAATTTCTGCCATTTACATTTTCATGTAATGTTCTTTTAGGGACAAAAAATGCTCTCATGTGTGAACCAGATAATTTCTCTATGGATTGAGTGGAAATATGGCAGTCATAAGGACAGTGATAAAACTGGGCTAAAAGCAGAGAAAGGAGAAGTTACAGAGAGCTTATATGAAAAACATGCAAACTTTGAAAACAGAAGCTCATCAACTCTCCTATCCTCATATATCCTTTTATAGTATTTGTCTCCTATTTCTGTTTTAACAGATTACCACAAACTGATGGATTAAAACCCTAAAATATTTTATCTTAAAGTTCTAGAGATCAGGAGCTCCACAATGGGGTTTCACTGGGATAAAGTTGAGGATGCAAAGCTGTGCTCTTTCTGGGGGCCCTGGAGAGAATTATATTTTATCTTAAAGTTCTAGAGGTCAGGAGCTCCACAATGGGGTTTCACTGGGATAAAGTTGAGGATGCAAAGCTGTGCTCTTTCTGGGGGCCCTGGAGAGAATTTTCCTGGCCTTTCTCAGCTTCTAGGAGCTGTTCACATTCCTCTTCCATCCTACTTGGCTCCTCTGCCTCATCTTCCACATTTAAGAGACCCTTGTGATTACATTGGGTCTGACCAAATAATCCATAGCTCTCTTTATTTTAAGGTCAGTTGATTAACAGTTTCCATTACGCCTTCCCATGTAATACAACATATTCAAAGGTTCCAAGGATTAGAATGTGAACATCTTTGGGGACAGGGTTATTTCTCTGCCTACCGCATCTGTCTTCTGTGTATTTTTTACAGAATTGAAATAGTATGTGTGTAACTTATATGTAGCATTTTCTCATATCAGCAGTTTTTAGTATATGTCTTTTCACCTGTACTACATTGAAATAATTTACTATACTTACCTCATATTGGCCATTTCCCTTATTCAAAAAATATTTATTTTGTTCCAATTATTTTGGAGGTATTCTGCAAAGAAATGGGGCTTTAGTCATAAGTAAGATAAAGCTTCTGCCTTTGGGGAATTTACAGGAAATGGAAAAGAAAGAAAAGTAAGGGATTAACCAAAGAATTAATTAATTAAAATTCTGACTTGTGTGTGAAAATGAAAACAAGGGTGCCGTAAAAATAGAGAGAATATTCCTAGTCAGGCCCAGTTTCCCTGATTAAGTGACATTAAAACTGACTAGAAGGATGGATGGATTTATATACTTTTAGGAAGTGGGGAGGAGTGTTTGAGGAAAGAGAAGAGCATAATTAAAGACCACAGTCAGGAAGTTGTTTAGAAAATTCGAGGAATCTGTGTAAGTCAGAGAGGCTTCCCTGGTAGCTCAGGTGGTAAAGAATCCACCTGTAATTCAGGAGACTCCAGTTCGATCCCTGGGTCGGGAAGATCCCCTGGAAAAGGGATAGGCTACGTACTCCAGTATTCTTGGACTTCTCTGGTAGCTCAGATGGTAAAAAAGTCTACCTGCAATGTGGGAGACCTGGCTTCGATCCCTGGCGTGGAAAGGTCCCCTGGAGGAGGTCATGTCAACCCACTCCAGTATTCTTGCCTGGACAGTAATCCCCATGGACAAAGGAGCCCGGCGGCCTGCAGTCCATGGGATAGCAAAGAGTCGGACAGGACTGAGCGACTAAGCACATACACAGAAGTAAAAGAAATCTCCTCTGTGGTGAGCAGGAGAATGGCTTAAGATGACGAAGGAGAGGTGGGCTGAATTTGATCCTACAAGACTTCATATGCCAGGGTGAGAATATTGGGTTTTGTGTTAAAGACAAAAGAAAGCTATTGCACACTTTAGTGAAGTTGCATTTAAAGTGATCCATCTGGCTGTAGACATTCCTGAATGAAAGGAGCAGAATAAAACTGGGAAAGGAGGGTTGTGTTGAGAAGTGTGCACAAGTTGATAGTGAAGTGAATAGTCAGGGTGACAGGAACCACTGGACAGTTATCTCCATTTACAAGAACAAGTACTGTCAGAGAAAGCAGCTGTAGTGGGAACATTGAGTTTGGCCTTGGGTAGGTTGAGTTTGAGATGCCTTTCCATCATCAATGTGACGCTTCAAGGGGAAAGTTTAATAATTTATTCAAAGTCTGAGAGTTCAGTCTGAGTTGGATCTATATCTCTGGCCATCTTTAGTCTATATAAAGCTACAGTGAGCATGGAATGGAAATAAAGAGGGGGGAAGAAAGGGAACCCCTTCCTATTTCAGCTCTTAAGAGGAGCAATTAAAATATTGCATAAATCTTTGACTACTTTTTATATGATCTAGAAGTACCATTACCAAGTTGAAGTATAATATTTTAATATTGAGATGAAATTTAGATGGCACAAAGGCAGGCAAAACTAGGGAAGGGCATTCCAGAGACAGAGAATAGAGCCAGCATGGCCAAGAGGCATGGAGAGAGATTTTTGTCTACCAGTGTGAGTATGAGGAACAGGATAAGAAATTATGCTGAAACATTAAGCAAGGGCCAGGTTGTAATGGGTTTTCTTTGTTACAGTAAGAAAAATTTGATTTATTTATACATGACTAATCACAGCAGATGGTGACTGCAGCCATGAAATTAAAAGACACTTACTTCTTGGAAGAAAAGTTATGACCAACCTAGATAGCATATTCAAAAGCAGAGACATTTCCTTGACGACTAAGGTCCGTCTAGTCAAGGCTATGGTTTTTCCTGTGGTCATGTATGGATATGAGAATCGGACTGTGAAGAAGGCTGAGCACCAAAGAATTGATGCGTTTGAACTGTGGTGTTGGAGAAGACTCTTGAGAGTCCCTTGGACTGCAAGGACATCCAACCAGTCCATTCTGAAGGAGATCAGCCCTGGGATTTCTTTGGAAGGAATGATGCTAAAGCTGAAGCTCCAGTACTTTGGCCACCTCATGCGAAGAGTTGACTCATTGGAAAAGACTCTGATGCTGGGAAAGATTGAAGGCAGGAGGAGAAGGGGACGACAGAGGATGAGATGGCTGGCTGGCATCACTGACTCGATGGACGTGAGTCTGAGTGAACTACGGGAGATGGTGATGGACAGGGAGGCCTGGCGTGCTGCGATTCATGGAGTCACAAAGAATCGGACACGACTGAGCGACTGAACTGAATATTTGTTTATTACAGACTATGGAGCTAAGACTGTTGTAAGAATTTTATCCTTATTAAATCAACAAGTGTATGAAATGATTAGTGTCGTTACTCTCATTTTATGTTTTAGACAGGAAGGACGCTGAGGAGTTACCTTCCCTAGTCATACAGCTAGGAGGTTGTGTCGGGATTTGCGTCCAGACACTCTGTGTTACACAGTGGGCAGTGCTGTTGCTCAGCATCCTTCTGTTTAATCCTCCTTTTGTGGGAAAATACTCCGCTATTCATCTGTCAATCATCTCCATTCCCATTGGCCATCACAGTAGACAGCAAACCCAGACTGGCCTCATGAGAATCTTCCTTTAGGATTAAAAGTCAGAATTAAGAGAGTATAAATCCCTGCTTCTCTGGTAGCAAAGCCAGTAAAATGTGCACTGTGGATTGCAGGTGACTGGGATTCCAGCCTTGTGGGCATAGTCAGTGGAATTCATAAACCTAGCACACCAAGAGAAGCAGAGGAGAGATCTAGTGAGTCTTTGGGAGGTATTCAAATACTCGATTCATTCCGGTCCTATGGGGGCAAGCATCCCTTTTCAGCAGTTTGGTCATATGAACCAAAAAATCACTAAGGTTATTTGAGTTGTTTATTAGGGCATACGATCAAAAGTGTTTTATTACTTTTCAGTAGGCAATGGCACGGGTAGATTTGTGTCTGGTAAAATTCTCCCTTTTAATGGTATGGAAAGTGTAAGACTATAGAGACAGAAAGAATATAGCTGGACACTTTCTGTAACCCCAGTAAATGTTGTTATAAAGTGAGTTAAAGCATTTGCACCAAGGAGAGGGGTCATAGTTATATAAAACATTAATTTAATCATGCTTGCTGATTTTTTATTATTATTATTATTAGATGGAGAAGGATGGGGAGGAGGGAGAAAATGTCCAAGTCTCTAGCTTGAATTGTAAGTTGAGTAGTGGTATGGTTTCATGCAGTAATAGCTTCAGGGTGGAGAAAACAGTGAGTGCAATTTTGCACATGATGTCTGGAGCACACTTGTACATGTGGAGAAGAGGCCTTGGCTCATATATATAGATTTGGAAATCATCAGTATGTTGATTTTAGAATGCAAAGTGTCATTATCGATCCTGGCTAAAACAGTGTTAGCAGCAAGTAGATAGCCAGAGGGATCCTACTGTAAAGCGCAGGGAACCCACCTCTGTGCCCTGTGATGGCCTAGATGGGGAGATGGGGGCAGGTGGGAGGGGGATTGAAAAGGCAGGGAGTATATGTATACATATAGCTGACTCGCTCTGATGTAACAGCAGGAATGAACGCAACATTGCGAAGTAATTATAACCCCAATTAAAAAGGCTAGAAGCCTGATTTTATAATTGGAAAGGGAAGTCTTCTATTGAAACACGGAAGATTGAGTTCATGTGTTTATTTTTACTTCTCAAATCTCACTAAAATGTTAGCAAAGGGAAAAAAAATACTCCAGGAAAAGTGATGGGAGAGGAAAAGAGTAAGATGTATGGCTTGTTCAAGAGTGAAGTGCCAAGGAAAAATGGTCAGTAGAATACAGTAGAGCTGCAATGTAATTATCTTTAGAAGAAAGAGCCAATGAGAAGTAGAGTTTTGTCTTCAGATCCTGGAATGGCTAAGGAATCAGAGGTGACAAGAATCACTGAAAAGGGAGATGAATGATCGCTGAAATTTAAATACGCTCTTAGTCTCCCAGATTCCCTCTGAGCCATGTTCCTCCTCAATCCAGATATAAGGCGGAAGTTTTAATCACTGTTAAATTGAACCAGATATAGTATTAGACACAGTATTGTATCTGATACAATAATTTCAGATACAATAGAAGGCCTAAAAACACTTGACAATGTAGATATAAATAGACAGACCATGAAATGCTTCCTTTTATATTAACAGAATGCTGCCTCCAAGCTTTTAACTCCTTTGATGAGAGAATGGTAGCTTTCTTTCTCAAGAAAGGGGAGTAGGAAACAGAAGGCTTTCTAGATAGTGACATCTGAGAGCTTCTATGTTGAAAGCAGACTCTATCCACTCACTCCACAATAAGAACCATGAACCCATAAACTCTAAATATTCACGAAGGTCTTCTAATCTACTTTATCTGCTTCATGTTAAATATATAGACTTCCAAGGATCACAAGACATTGGAGAAATTCCTTTAATGTGAGACAAGAACCTTAGGAAAAATCAGGAAAAATAACTCAAACAAAATAAAAACATTTATATATACATAGCAAAAGAAAAGTTAAAGAGCAATAATTGATAAGCTCACAGAAAAAAAAATAGAAGATAGAAGAAAGAAGAATAGGATGAGATTTTTAAAAAGAACAATTAATGAAAAATAAGATTTTTAGAAAGAATGATTCCAAGAAATTAAAAAATAATAAGATTTAACAGTTAAAATCAGGAAGACAGTAACAGCTAAAAAAGGCATGAGAGAATGATAATAGGAAAGCAAAGTGAGGAAAGTAAACCAAGAGGGCTAATATCCTAATTATAGTATTTTAGTCAATTTTTATTAGCAGTACTTTATGTCATCTGTTCTAGATGCAGGGAACATGCAGTGGATAAAATAAAATCCTATGATAACGAGATCTAGTAAGACAGAATTGAGAAGTTCAGTTCAGTTCAGTCACTCAGTCGTGTCCGACTCTTTGCAACCCCATGAACTGCAGCACGCCAGGCCTCCCTGTCCATAACTAACTCCCAGAGTCCACCCAAACCCATGTCCATCGAGTCGATGATGCTATCCAACCATCTCATCCTCTGTCATCCCCTTCTCCTCCTGCCTTCAATCTTTCCCAGCATCAGAGTCTTTTCCAACTAGTCAACTCTTCGCATGAGGTGGCCAAAATATTGGAGTTTCAGCTTCAACATCAGTCCTTCCAATGAACACCCAGGACTGATCTCCTTTAGGAGGGACCGGCTGGATCTCCTTGCAGTCCAAGGGACTCTCAAGAGTTTTCTCCATCACCAGAGTTCAAAAGCATCAACTCTTCGGGACTTAGCTTTCTTTATAGTCCAACTCTTGCATCCATACATGACTACTGGAAAAACCATAGCCTTGACTGGACGGACCTCTGTTGGCAAACTAATGTCTCTGCTTTTGAATATGCTATCTAGGTTGGTCATAACTTCCCTTCCAAGGAGTAAGCGTCTTTTAATTTCATGGCTGCAGTCACCATCTTCAGTGATTTGGAAGTCCAGTAAAATAAAGTCTGACACTGTTTCCAGTTTCCCCATCTATTTCCCATGAAGTGATGGGACTGGATGCCATGATCTTAGTTTTCTGAATGTTGAGCTTTAAGCCAACTTTTTCACTCTCCTCTTTTACTTTCATCAAGAGGCTCTTTAGTTCCTCTTCACTTTCTGCCATAAGGGTGGTGTCATCTGCATATCTGAGGTTATTGATATTTCTCCTGGCAATCTTGATTCCAGCTTGTGCTTCATCCCACCGTAGCGTTTCTCATGATGTACTCTGCATATAAGTTAAATAAGCAGAGTGACAATATATAGCCTTGATGTACTCCTTTTCCTATTTGGAATCAGTCTGTTGTTCCATATCCATTGAGAAGTTCCATTTCATGTTCCATTGAGAAGTTACTAGTGAAAAAATTAGGAATGAAATAATACAAAAATAATATTGAATTATTGAGCTTCCAAACTGAAGTGCCCATTGAATTATATATAATGAATTCTTTAAAAAGGCACATTATGATGGGATTTTATATAGTCAGAATAAAGAGAAAATTGTTTAAAAGCTTTCAGAAAGGAAGGTAACTTCCAAAAAAGGAGACAACCATTCTTGAAAGGGGTGCTAGAAGCTAGAAAAAAAGAAAATTCCTGCAGTCCTCAAAGGAGAACAGTTGCCAACCTACATTTTGGTATTCAGCTAATCTCTGATTAATGTGAGGATTAAAAATAAAACAAAGGTATTTGAGAAAATACATGGCATTGAACATTTTACCACTTACATCACATATGGTCCGTCAGATAAATGGATTTAAATAAAAAATGAAGGTAGCGTTAGATTCAGGAATAAGGAGACCTAACCCAGAAGAATCCCAGGGATGGGGAAGCCTGGTGGGCTGCCATCTATGGGGTCCCACAGAGTCGGACACGACTGAAGTGACTTAGTAGCAGCAGCAACCCAGAAGAGAGGCAAAGGTGAGTCCCAGAAAAATGAAGTTGAAGTCAAGGGTGATGTCTGTATACCAGACCTACAGGGCAACCAGTACTGACTATTGGACTCGAAGGAAAGGGTCCAGGGGAAGGTCTTTCAAAGAAAAAGTTAAAATGATGGATTAACCTACATGCTTCACCATAGAGATTTATAGAATAATTTAGTGACAGGAACATAGAAAACAATGCAGATGTTTTAAAAAAGGCATTTAATTCCAAGAAAAGCAAAAAACAAAAAAAGTATAATAAGGATTTTATGCTGCAATGCATGACCCATCAGTAAACAAAGTTACTTAGTTACTGTAGTTACTGTAATAATAATACGCTGCATATTGACTTCTATTCAAATTGTGATTGGAAATTGCTCTTCAGAAAGTAAGCTCGTAGGAGAAAGAAAATCTTCATCTTCCATGTAGAAATTCAAGAGATTCTTGAACTTTGAAATAATAGGAAATAACACAGATATTGTTTGTACCTCTGAGATAAATTCTAGGAAAATTAACTGAAAGAGTTAAAATAATTGCTTTTCAAGAAACTTAACTCCATGTTGACACAGGGGACTGCTGTTCTTATTAAAATCTTTAATTTAAAAAAATTATATTAGGCTATAGTTGACTTACAATGTTGTGCTAGTTTCAGGAGCACAGCAAAGTGATTCAGTTACATGTATACACATATCTGTTCTTTTCCAAATTCTTTCCAGTATCTTTTTACCAAAAAAAAAAAAAAAAAAAAAACCAAAAGATTTTTTTTCTAAGTTAAAATTTGCACATAACATTCTGGATATAAAATTATTCCGAAATGGAGGAGGAATGCTTGAAGAAGAGTCTGCAAATGGAGTACAACTGTGGTTAGAATTAAGCTAGGAAGGGCAGAAGGAAGAAACTCGAGGAACGGTTGCTCCATTGAGCAGCTTTAGTGTGAGAGAGATTTGAATCATGTTATAGAATACAGAGAGTGAAACAGGAGAGAAAAAAAGTTTGAAAACAAGGCAAAAAATGAGAGCCCGCAAATTAAAACCCTCAAATAGTAAAGTTTGCATGGAGGCCACAGAAAAGGATTAGGGTTAACTCAGAAAAGGATTAACATTCTTCTCCTTCATTCTGCATCCCTACCGCTTTTCCATCCCAAATTCCATAGCCCACTTTGCAGCCCATATGCAGGGGTGGTGAAGTAGGTTTTTATCAGTTGATGAGCAATTCCCCAAAAAGGTCATGGTGTTGAAATGAAGAACCAATGAGAAAGAGTTTAGGAAGGGAGTTAAACATTAACTGAACTGGAGAAGAATTTGACTGAAAGAGAACGTAAGCTGACAGAGGGAGATTAGAAGGGAGGCTCTTCTCATTGTTTCTTGAAGGTGCCTCCATGGGTAAGTGGAACCAAACTATAGGGCCTCAACACTGCATCTGATCCGCTTGATTAGTTTCGTGAGTTATTTCTCAGACTGGGTAGAATTCAGGACTTCCTGTAGATACTCCTTGCATATATGTTTGGTGATTACTGCTAACGCTTGCTGAGAGGTTATTGCTGCCTTATTTTCATTGCTTCATATGGATTATCTCACCTAATCCTTGCCACAACTCTATGAGGTAAAAGTTGTTTTCACCCTATTTTACAAAAAAGAAAAACAGGAGACCCAGCATTTAATTGGCAAAGAGTCATGAAGCAAGTGAATGGAGGAGGTGATATTGAAATCTGAGTAGCCCAACTCCTTTCCTTTCTGGTTAGCTATTACCCCTATGTCAGTTGTAACTAAGTTGTAGACAGGAATAGCAAATGCACAGGTTGAAAAAGAGTGATTTGGGCAATCGGAAGGTACAAGCAGAGCTGAAACATAGAATACATCATGCACATATAAAGGGGGATTGTGAGGAACTAGTAGAAATAAATGGGTAGACATCAGAGAAACTAGTTCATGAAGAGCCTTCTTGTCATATTCAAGACCTTTGCTTGGGCATTAGCCTGATAGTTAAAAGGAGCCATTGATGAACTTTAAGAAAGAAAATAACTTTGTATTAGAAAGAGCCCTCTGACATTATAGAGAAGATTGTTTGAAAAGTCAGAAGCGGAGATATAGCATTGAAAGCCTTTAAGAAACTGACGTTGATTGAGCTAAAAAGTTGGCACAGAGAGGAGAGGACTAATAGGACAGACACTATGGAAGTACAGTTAGACACAGTGAGAGATGGGTGAGGGGCAACGGGTACAGTTAGACTCAGTGAAAGATGGGAGAGGGGTAAAGGGTACAGTTAGACTCAGTGAGAGATGGGAGAGGGGTAAAGGGTACAGATACACTCAGTGAGAGACGTGAGAGGGGCAAAAGGTACAGTTAGACTCAGTGAGAGACATGAGAGGGGTAAAGGGTACAGTTAGACTCAGTGAGAGATGGGAGAGGGGATGAAGGGTACAGTTAGACTCAGTGAGAGACGGGAGAGGGGATGAAGGGTACAGTTAGACTCAGTGAGAGATGGGAGAGGGGCAAAGGGTACAGTTAGACTCAGTGAGAGACGGGAGAGGAGGTGAAGGGTACAGTTAGTGAGAGACGGGGGAGGGACAAAGGGTACAGTGAGAGAGACTCAGTGAGAGACGGGAGAGGAGGTGAAGGGTACAGTTAGACAGACTCAGTGAGAGACGGGAGAGGAGGTGAAGGGTACAGTTAGACTCAGTGAGAGACGGGAGAGGGGTACAGGGTACAGTGAGACAGACTCAGTGAGAGATGGGAGAGGGGCAAAGTGTACAGTGAGAGCGACTCAGTGAGAGATGGGAGAGGGTAAAGGGTACAGTTAGACTCAGTGAGAGATGGGAGGGGGGTAAAGGGTACAGTTAGACTCAGTGAGAGACGGGAGAGGGACAAAGGGTACAGTTAGACTCAGTGAGAGACGGGGGAGGGGATGAAGGGTACAGTTAGACTCAGTGAGAGACGGGAGAGGAGGTGAAGGGTACAGTTAGACTCAGTGAGAGACGGGAGAGGGGCAAAGGGTACAGTTAGACTCAGTGAGAGACGGGAGAGGGGCAAAGGGTACAGTTAGACTCAGTGAGAGACGGGAGAGGGGATGAAGGGTACAGTTAGACTCAGTGAGAGACGGGGGAGGGGCAAAGGGTACAGTTAGACTCAGTGAGAGACGGGAGAGGGGCAAAGGGTACAGTTAGACTCAGTGAGAGACGGGAGAGGGGCAAAGGGTACAGTGAGAGAGACTCAGTGAGAGACGGGAGAGGAGGTGAAGGGTACAGTTAGACAAACTCAGTGAGAGACTGGAGAGGAGGTGAAGGGTACAGTTAGACTCAGTGAGAGACGGGAGAGGGGTACAGGGTACAGTGAGACAGACTCAGTGAGAGATGGGAGAGGGGCAAAGTGTACAGTGAGAGCGACTCAGTGAGAGACGGGAGAGGGGCAAAGGGTACAGTTAGACTCAGTGAGAGACGGGGGAGGGACAAAGGGTACAGTGAGAGAGACTCAGTGAGAGATGGGAGAGGAGGTGAAGGGTACAGTTAGACAAACTCAGTGAGAGACTGGAGAGGAGGTGAAGGGTACAGTTAGACTCAGTGAGAGACGGGAGAGGGGTACAGGGTACAGTGAGACAGACTCAGTGAGAGATGGGAGAGGGGCAAAGTGTACAGTGAGAGCGACTCAGTGAGAGACGGGAGAGGGGCAAAGGGTACAGTTAGACTCAGTGAGAGACGGGAGAGGAGGTGAAGGGTACAGTTACACTCAGTGAGAGACGGGAGAGGAGGTGAAGGGTACAGTTAGACTCAGTGAGAGACGGGGGAGGGGCAAAGGGTACAGTTAGACTCAGTGAGAGACGGGAGAGGAGGTGAAGGGTACAGTTACACTCAGTGAGAGACGGGAGAGGAGGTGAAGGGTACAGTTAGATTCAGTGAGAGATGGGAGAGGGGCAAAGGGTACAGTTAGATTCAGTGAGAGATGGGAGAGGGGCAAAGGGTACAGTTAGACTCAGTGAGAGACGGGAGAGGAGGTGAAGGGTACAGTTACACTCAGTGAGAGACGGGAGAGGAGGTGAAGGGTACAGTTACACTCAGTGAGAGACGGGAGAGGAGGTGAAGGGTACAGTTAGACTCAGTGAGAGACGGGGGAGGGGCAAAGGGTACAGTTAGATTCAGTGAGAGATGGGAGAGGGGCAAAGGGTATAGTTAGACTCAGTGAGAGACTGAGAGACGGGAGAGGGGTAAAGGGTACAGTTAGACTCAGTGAGAGATGGGAGGGGGTAAAGGGTACAGTTAGACTCAGTGAGAGACGGGAGAGGGGTAAAGGGTACAGTTAGACTCAGTGAGAGACGGGAGAGGGGTACAGGGTCCAGTGAGACAGACTCAGTGAGAGAGGGGAGAGGCGGTGAAGGGTACAGTGAGAGAGACTCAGTGAGAGACGGGAGAGGGCGTAATGGATTCAGTTCCTTTGATTTTGCCTTGAGAGACTTGGTGCAGGACGCACCATTCACCCATCTGAGAAAACCCTGAAGAAGAGCACTGGGGAGACAATATGTGTGTTCAGTTTTCCGACATATCAGCTCTGTGACCTGGCAAGCTTTTCCATGGAAATGTTCATTGTTGGTTGTTGTAAAGTGTGTCTGTGTTTACGTATGAGCCCATGCATGTGTATATATGTGAGAGCGAGAGAGAAAGAGGAGACACGAATGAATGCATGGATGGGTGTGAGACTCCGGTATTTCAGTCTGGGTTTCACCTGTATAAGTCACCTGTGCATATTGGCCATGGTTGTAACTGTCACAGGAATGTGTAGAAAAGTTCCTAAACATCATCTGGGATCATTTGATGGACAAGTGGTAAAGAGGAATGTGGTTATAATTTTGAGGGAAAATCACAGTTAGATGGTAGCTAGAAACAAAGACCCCAGAGGAGATTGAAGTGGAGCCAAGTTAAAGGGAAACCTACAAATCGTGTTTTCATGAAAGTTTGAGAATAGTGAGTAGAATTTCAAGGAAATGGTAATCAAATTTTACTGAGAGTCCACTGAACCTTTGGCACTCAGCAAGCTATTAATGACTTGTTTAGATTAGATTCATTGAGGAAGTCAGGTTAAGAACTTGTTTCCAGTTTATAGATAAAGAGAAGTGAGAAAGTAAATGTAATTTTTAGACTAGACATTTCCCAAAGCTAAGAGATAACAGGAAAAATAGGGTCAAAAGATTTTTTTTTTTATTTTTTTAAGATGAGAGAGACTCAAGGGAAAAACTCAGAAAATAAAGATGAATTGGAAGATTCTGAGCAAAAAAGGAACCCTGGGGGAATATATTGAGCTTCCCAGGTGGGGCAGTGGTGAAGAATCCAGTCTGCCAATGCTGGAGACGCGGGAGACATGGGTTTGATCCCTGGGTTGGGAAGATACCCTGGAGAAGGAAATGGCAACCCATGCTATTATTCTTGCCTGGAAATTCAATGGACAGAGGAGACTGGTGGGCTATAGTCCATAGTATGCAAAGAGCTAGCAGGACTGTGTGACTGAGCATGCATGCATGGAGGAATGTATTCATGGGAAGGATGGCATCCAGAGTAGAAAAGGGACATTTGACTTGGATAACAATTGAGATATCTTTGTTCACTAATGCTATAAAGGATGAAAGTGAGAACTTGGTTGACAAAATCTAGCAGTCTGTCAACTTGATAGACTCTATTTTTTTGTATCCTATCCTGTCTACCATGAACCACTCATTTTTTCCTTCTCTGAATTCCAGTTGTATTTGTGGTATTTTTCATTTGCATACTTAAGTTGGTTCTGATGCTTAGTAACTTAATTGCATACTTAGATTTCCATTGTGTATAGGAGGGGATTCCCCTCAATTCCAACATGCCATTCCCAGATATCAGCAGGGTGACCATGAATTCAACTCAGTTCTGACACAGTTTACTCAGAGATAGCGTCAGATTCCACAGGTGTAAGGTTGGAGTCCTTCAAGACTGCGCCCCTACTTCAGATACCAGTTGTGTGCCCAGGTTGTTATGTTTCCTTCTGAGCTGCTGCTGCTAAGTCGCTTCAGTCGTGTCAGACTCTGTGCGACCCCAGAGATGGCAGCCCACCAGGCTCCCCCGTCCCTGGGATTCTCCAGGCAAGAACACTGGAATGGGTTGCCATTTCCTTCTCCAATGCATGAAAGTGAAAAGTGAAAGTGAAGTTGCTCAGTTGTGTCTGACTCTTAGCGACCCCATGGACTGCAGCCCACCAGGCTCCTCTGTCCATGGGACTTTCCAGGCAAGAGTGCTGGAGTGGGTGCCATCGCCTTCTCCGCCTTCTGAGCTACTGGGTGAGCTACTGGGTCTAAATCAGAGGTTCCCATAACATCCTTCTTGGGTTTGATTAATTTAATAGAGCAGCTGATAGAACTTAGAGCAATATTTTACTTACTAGAATACTACTTTATTATTAAAGGGTAGAAGTCTGTAGCAGCTATATGGGAGAGAGACTAGGGCAGGGTATGGGCAATGCCTGCCCAGAGCTCCCATGCTTTTCTAAGTGGGCATTATCCCCATCTCAGTAGTGTTCACCAGTCCAGAAGCTTGCTGAACCTCATCCTTTGGGGCTTTTGGAGGCTTCATCATATAAACATGATTGGTTAAATCATTGGCTGTTGGTGGTTTAATTCAACCTCTAGGTCTTCTCTCTCCAGAGGTCAGGGAGTGGGACACAAAATTCCAACATTCTAATCATACGCTTGGCTTCACTGGCAATTAAACTCATCCTCAGGTCATCCAGATGGCCAAATATATCTTCTTACAAATTGCAGTATCATGGTGCTTTTTTGTCTTGGCACCACAGACTATGTCTCTTTGTCCTTTATTCTCTCAGATTCACTGTGTATGGTAGCCGTGTGATAATATTTAAGGAAAATTTGACTGATATCTATGCATGAGAAAAATACCTAGCATCAAGCAAACAAAAGAGAAAAAAAAGCAACAACTGAGTTTTGAAGCTTTGGCTAAATGACTTTTCTAGAAGTCAGTCACAGCAACTAAATTTGAGGTTTTTTCATTTGCGTATTTGGATATAATTTTGCAGTCTGAGCCAATGATCTA
Source organism: Capra hircus (assembly GCF_001704415.2). Taxonomy (NCBI): domain Eukaryota; kingdom Metazoa; phylum Chordata; class Mammalia; order Artiodactyla; family Bovidae; genus Capra; species Capra hircus. Next base: position 6,996,254 of record NC_030812.1, read on the forward strand.
CAACCTGGCCTCAAAGATCTGCCTGCAGTAAATTGTAAGATGTGCCTTCTTTTTCTTTTTAACCTCTAAGAGTAGAAGGGATGAGTCAGCCTATCTGGGATTTTAAACCGTCGGTTCTAGGGAGACTGCACAACCCAAAGCCATGCCTCCAGCGAATCACCATTAAAAATATTCTCTGCTAGGCAAGACCGCCTAATGTGTCAACCTTGACCAGTTCCTGTAAGTAAAAAGAAACATTTAGAAGGGAAAACAACAGAATTATCATTGAAGACAATTATACAGTTACTTCCTTCATTTGCCTTTGAAAATCTGGTGTGTGTTTTATTCCCTGGTAGCCTTGATGTTTTACATGAACAGTCAGATGTAACTCATTTTACTAAGGACAAGATGAAGTTGAATCAATTTTCTCTCCGAAGAAGCTAATAATATGTAAATTGATATACAAATGTCAGTGAATACACTGTGTATGTGCACTTGAATGATATTATAGGCTTTTTTCTGCGCAGATATCAAGAACATAATATTATTCATATAATTGCAAACATTTTAACACAAGACAAAAAAATATTTTAAAGAAAAATTGTGAAATCATGCAAATTTTGTTAGTCTTTTAATGTCTTATAAGACAGACACATTGAAAATTAGTATCCTGAACATTGTTTATAATATTAATAATGGAACACTAGAAAATGATACTCATCTTTGAATATAAACACTTTATTTTTTCTTACATAGGCTTTGAATTTCAGTACCAATGAGAATGTACAAAAATATTAATAATAAATGAATTTACATAAAAGAAAGCTCAGATCACTGTTCACAGTAGGAGTTCAATAATAGTTAGCTGAATTTGAATGATGTAAAGATAAGAGGGGAAATGTGTTAAACCCTTCTGTAAACAGAAGATGCTCCCTGGCAGAGGTTCATTCTTTTTCTTAGCTTGATTAAAGACCTTACTCTTCAGGGTGATTAATGTTTTTCTTTAAAATTTCCAATATTCCTTTAATTTTTTCTGCCCTGTTAGACATTATTTTATTATTATAATAGAAAAATATATTTTTATCCTGAAAACACAAATGACTTATTTATATGGAATTTTACTTTAAAGTAATGGTGCATGAAATATCTGCCATTTGAATCTGCTGTTATACTCCAAACACTGACTTTCATAAAATGAAGTGCCATGTGCAATAAATGAGTTCATGTACCACTTCATAGGTTTCCTTGGTGGCTCAGTGGTTAAGAATCCACCTGCCCGATGCAGGAGACTCCGGTTCAGTCTCTGGTTTGGGAGGATCCCCTGGGGAAGGAAATAGCAACACACTCCAGTATTCTTGCCTGGGAAATCCATAAACAGAGAAGCCTAGCAGGCTCCAGTCCATGGGGTCACAGAAGAGTCAGACAGGATTTAGCAACTGAACAACAGCAAAACCTCTACATAAGATGTGTTGATGTTGATGTTTCTTTGGATATGCAGGTAGAAATATGTACTGGTTGTGAGGTTTGTGAATTTGGAACAGAGAGAGATCTAGAATGGGGAAGAAGGCTTAGGAGTCATTGGCATACAGCTGGTTTTTGAAGCCTTAGGAGAGATTGAGCTCATTCAAAGAATGCATAGAATAGTATTTCATAAAGAGGAGGAGGGTATAGTGGAATTCACTAGACGTCATTTGCAAACTTTGCCTTCTAATCTTCTGCCTTGTCTCCCAGCATCACCGGGGTGGAGAAGCAAGCACACAAGCATGTATTCTTTGAAACACCATCCCCGGAACCCATGTGTGTGTGTGGGTGCGTGCGCACGCACATGCACACACACACACACACACACACACACACACACACACACTTCCAGGGGATGTGGACATAGTTGCTGTTTTAAAAGTTCTTCAGGGGATTCTGATGTAAACCAAAGATTAAGAAACCCTGAAGAAAAGTGAAAAGGGAAGATGGGCCAACATTTCATCTAGGATAAATAACACTCAAACAAACAGGCCAAAGATGGTAGTGTTATCTACAGATACAGATATAGTAACTACAGAATATTAGTAACTATCACAGATTTAAAGATACATTCATATATGTACTTTCTGTGAAGGACTCATTGTCATTTATGGGGCTCTTCAACAGCTCGTGTACCTTCTGTTTTGTAAGAATTCAACAGTCACTGTTTTTCTAGAGATACAAGTGTTTCCAGTATTTCACATTGATTTGGTGACTGAATTTGAAATCTAGAAACTTTCAAACTTGCTTTTCTGCGTCTTTCTAGTCACTAGCTTATCCCTTGCTTCAGAACCTCTCTTTTCTTCCCACCACATCCATCTTAATTTTAGCGTCCTTGAAGGATGTTTTCCTGTATCCCACTTATTCTTCCTTCTCAGGTTCTTGGATGTTTCCTTTAACTTTAGTTTCTTTCTGTTGTTCCATGGTGAATCTCCTAAGATATGCAGTCTAGTCCACATCTACTTGGATTCTGAAGACAAATCAAATGTAAATGTGAATTATGGAATTTTCTTCTTGGCATTTAAAAATATCTCCTAACATCCATCTATCTTATTATCTTTTTAACTGGTCAGTTAGTAGAGTGAAAATTCCAGGTTTTACTGCTTTCTTCTTTTTAGCACTTCAATTTCTAATCTGTAAAATGAAGACAATTGCAGTATTTTTCTCATGGGGCAGTTCAAAGGCTTATAGCAAGCATTCAGTATAAAATATCAGGTAAAGAGGTGGCCGCTTAGTGGGTACTCAATAAATGTTACTTTTTGTTTTTACTTCCTAATGACACCTCCTTTTCCCACAAGGTTTATAAGCTTTTCTGAATAAATTTATAGCAAAGTATAATTAATGGAAAGTGAAAAAGTGAAAGTTGCTCAATCGTGTCCTGACTCTTTGCAACCCCATGGACTAGGCAGTCCATGGAATTCTCCAGGCCTACTGGAGTGGATAGCCATTCCGTTCTCCAGGAGATCTTCCCAACCCAGCTCTGTCTTGCATTGCAGGCAGATTCTTTACCAGCTGAGCCACCAGGGAAGCCCATGATTAATGGAAGCCAGACTCAAAAGTGCACAAGTGCATACACATGCACACAGGCACACATAAGCATAATTTGATTTGGGTGGTGGTTACATAGACGTAACCATTTGTCAAAGTTTCTGAGATCTATACTTAAGATGTATATATTTTCTAGATGTAAATCATACCTGAATGAATTAGTTGAGGGAAAAAAGTGTAATTAGAAGCAGAGTAGTAGAGCAGTTAAGATTGTGGCTTCTGGAACTGGATTTGGCTTAAAGCATGGTTCCAGCACATACTGTCTATGTGATTTTAGGCAAGAGATGGGCCTCTATACTTCTGTTTTCTCATTAGTTAGATCTGAATGAAAGGACAAAATGTTATGAGGACTAAAGCAAGTGATCTAAAATAGTATTCGGAACATCTTAAATAGCATATAAAAATTAGCTATTGTTTTTTAATTTGCTAATGTATTTTCTTAAAATAATGGCATTACTTCTAGCCATACTCTAGACAAAGGATGTCTTGGTATATCCTATATATTTACTTAAATAGTGTCCTTTTTTTCAGAGAATACAGTTTTATAAACATTTTTGTTATTTCTGTGTGTGTCTAGCATTTAGCATGATGCTACATTTAATAGCAAAATGATCATGCATTGAACACTGACCCAGAATGTCACACTGGATCAAAATAAGACATTTTTTTATTGTAAAAACTGATTAAAGTGGGTATTCCTGACGGGTAGTGAAAATTGTATCTGACTGATTTAAAGCAAATCTACCCAAAACGTAATTATTCATTTCACAGCAAATTTTAAAATGGTATGAATATAAGTTTGTGAGATGCAAACAGATTTTATTTTAACCTCAACTATTCTACTCAACTTTACAGATCCCAGAAAATTATAGTAATATTAAAATTGGAATAATGTCAGATGATGGAAAATTCAAATCCACGTGGATAATTGTCTCTTCTAAGTAGAGAGTGGCTATGGTTCTGGCACATTAAACATTTAAATCTAAAAGACAAATGTGCTAGTGTTTTATAATGATTCACTCAGTGACCTTTCTCATTATGCATTTGAATTGTTTAAATCAAATTTTAATATTAAGTGCTAAATCTGTTTAACTATCATTTGTGTGAATTAAAAGAATGTCATCAATGCCTTAAAAGAAAGTTGCAGACTTTATTTTTAAATTAGGTTGATGGTAACCGTATTAATTAATAAAAATATCTATTCTTTCAGTCATATAGTAAAGAAAATAAAAGATGCCTCTTGATTCCCAGTTCTTGAGTTGGAACTGATAATTTCAATAATCACCACTTATTGCATATTAATTGTTTTTCATTTCCTATGCTTGGTGGATTTTACAGGTTTTATTAAAACGAGGTAATTATTATCCCCATGTAGGCATAATAAAACTAATAATTTAGCACTCAATTTAAATCTTAAAATGGTTCATTTAATGTGTGGACATTTTCTCCTTTAATATGATGTTTCTAATATGTAGAAAGCTGGTACACAGAACCAGGATGCTTTAAACACTATGAAAATAACCGTCTAGAAAGTGATAAAATGGTCTGTAACAAAATAAGGGCCATTACAGAAGTCAATAAAACATATTATTGGTTGGAGGAAACCTGATTTTGCAAAAAAAAAAAAAATAGAGGGGATATTTATGATATATGAGGGGAGAGTTATTCTTTCATAAGTTAATTTCAAAACACTATGATAAATAATTCAGTTTGAAAAAAAGAAAAACAGTGAAGTTAGGACTCATCATATATTAGTTAAGGCATATTTCCAGTGAAGGGGGTGTTTCACCTATGGTTCTGGACTGATGAATGCCATTCTGTGGTTAAGACCACATCTGGAGTACTGAGTCCATTGCTAAGGTCATTTTCTAAGAGGATGAGTAGGAATGTGAGAGGTCTTTCATGGTTTCCAGTGAGGACAGGCTGTCGTGATTACTCCTTCTCTGTGGAAAGGAGAAGGCTTGCCAGTAGACTTCAAGAAGGCAGAAGATGAACACATGGGTGAATAATCCTGGGAGGTAAATTATGGCTTCTGGAAGAGAAGCATCATTTTCCATTAGTATTATTGCAACCACGACGCAAGGTAGTTAGCAAGGAAGTTAACTGTCATTTACTGTGACTTCTTCAGCAGAACCTGGGTCACCACATGTCAGGGATGTGATAACTGAGGATTCCTCCTTGGGAGAGAGGGCCTGAGAACTTCTGAGCCACCTTCTGACCCGTAGCCTTTTAGACCAACCGAAGTGCACAGAGGTTTGCCAGGTAGATTGTATGTTATCAGAGTAGGAGAGTCCAATATTAAAAAAATTAATTTATGGGGAAAGTATTTCTTGAAATGTCATTTGTCACTGGTTGTAAAGAATTATTTGATACTAGAAATAACCGCAGCAAAATTTAGTTGGCAAAGATAGTAAAAATGAGAATAAAAAAGGAGAGACAGAAAAACGTAAAATCCTTATAAAATGTGATACAATTAGCACTTTTTTAAACTTCCCTATGTTAACTTAGCCATTATTTTCCACTGTATTATAATAATCTAGGTCTTCCCCGTGGCTCAGGGGTAAAGAATCCACCTGCAGTGCACGAGCTATAGGAGATGGGGATTCGATCTCCGGGTAGGAAAGATCCCCTAGTATGGCAGCCCACCCCAGTATTCTCGCCTGAAGCATCTATCTCAGGGACAGAGCAGCCTGGTGGGCTACATACAGTCCATAGGACTGCAAAGAGTCAGACATTGAAGTGACTTAGCATGTATAGGAATCTGAGGTTTAGGAATTATGTTGTTGTTAGAAGCTATTAACTTTTACATTATATATTTCTGTCCTTTATGCACTTTTAATTTTTGTATTGCTTTCAGGGTGTTTTTGTTTTTGTTTTGTTTTTACTATATTTGCTACGGTTAGACAACTTTTATTTAACTGATTTTTGTTATCCCTGCCGGTATTCTGTTCCACCACTTCTTTATTCAGTATCTCTTAAACTTGATTTATTACTAAAACACCTAGAATATGCATTCAAAATGTTTGTTTCATAATTAGGTAGTTTGAGTTACTGGAGATACCTTTCTCTTGCTTTATATATGAATAAAAAAATATGGCCAAATATAAAGGTACTGGTTGGCCATTAAAATTATAGGCAGTCCTCAATATTTTAATAGGAATTCAGTTTTGCAGATGGGTGTGATAACAAATTAATGTCTTTCTTTTTCATTGATAACTGATTTTCCTAACTTCATGCTTTTTTGACAGTTTATCTTTATACACAAAAATATTAAATATATGATTCTTCTTAGGCAGGAGGGTAAAAAGCCTGTTATTAATTAATTTGAATCTGTTAAGAATCTAGTGACCTCATTTGATCTTCATATATAGCGTCACTAAGTTTTCTTTCATAATTACCGCGTTATTCAATATATATTGAGATTCTTATTGCTTATTTTTCTGGTTTCTGCATCCAGTATACCTAAAAATGTTTCATTAGTGATCTGCTCTGCTATCTCTATAAAAATTTTCTTCTGATATAAATTGAACTTGTTGCACTTTTTTGCTCATGAGTTTTTCTAGTTTGACATCTGTGTTACAGTTTTAACCAGCATATCAGCTGTACCCTTAATTCAGCTCGTACAGTGTTAGTATATATATGTATCCTATCCTGTTTGAAATAATTTATCTCAGCACATTGCTTTTGCTGGAGGCAATGTTCAGTGATACACCATCATTATAAAATTAAGCGTATACCTCTCATCTGACACAGCAACTCGCTCCTAGGTATTTATCCTAGGAATCAGAAACATAAGACTCTGATTTTGAGCTGAGACAACACGCTGCAGGAGCAAGTGAGAAGTCTCATGTGTTGTGAAAGAACTTCTCTGTTTAATAAGTGGAAGAATATATGTGTGTGTGCTCAGCTGCTTAGTCATGTCTGGGTCTTTGTGAACCCATGGAAGGATATATAGGATACGTTATTTTTCGTCTGTCTATATAGAGTGTGGCACTTCCTAAGATTCTAGACAGGCTCTTTACTATACTTAGTTTTTGATTTTGGTGTTTTTTTTTTTTTCAGTGTTTTTCATGGTATATTAATAAAAATATGTCAGGAGAAGGTATGTCAGGAAACTACTGTTATTAGTTAACCTATTTAAGTATTTTTATTTATTTAAATATTTTATCTCTTTTTATGTAAAATAAAAATCATAATCGACTTTTTTTAATAGATATGAACTTTAAAGTATGTTTCTAAAATAGATCATGAGAATATCCTTTGATGCTAAGTAGCTCCATCTATCTATGGAAGATTTGCATTTCAAGGGGTGAACAATAACTGTATTTCTGTCTTGATTTGGACAGTGTTATGTTAAATGTAATGAGGAACTCTTTTTTATTAAAAAAAATTGACAATCTGGGCTGAAGTGTTGTCTTTTGGTTAAAAACTAGTGTTGCAGCAATTTTTGCTGATTTTAGTATCATTAAACTTTGTCAAATGAGACAGTATCTAAAACCAACACTTTGTTAGTGGTGAGAAAGTATTACATCATTCATTCTGCATGAAACGGAGGCTATCTCTTTTCCTTGTATTAGTAAGAGTTTAGACTACTTAGCCAGGTAGTAATCATTGGTTCTTGTGAAAGCTGGGAATATTTGAGTCAGTTAGAAGAGTGAGAGAAACAGAAGCAATGATAAAGTAGCCAAAAGTGTTTAATGGAACAAATTGTGAGAAGACTGTGGATAAGTCCAGGAGGCTTGGAAAGGGGGACTCAGTGGAAAAGGACGCGTGCAGCAGAGGTCAGCCACATCTTCTGGTGGAGAGGAAGGAGGCTGCAAGATGTCATCTCCAGCGACTGTCATCTTTGTGAATTCAGAAGCAGAGCCCCTGCTCAGTAAATACTCATTGGATGAGTTGAGGGCACTGAGAGAGGGGAAGAAAAGACTGAGAAGCTCTGATGGTAAATTGTGGTCAAGTGTGGAGGAGAATGCAATAAGGAATCATTTAGGAAGGAATCAAAGGCTTACTGAGCATTAGTGAGGTCTTGGTGTGGTTATATGTGTATTCTTGGTCAGTTACAATGGGCTTTTCTGGTAGTTCTTGACAGAGAGAAACAAAGGAAAGTAAAACTCTAGGATAAGCGGGACGACGGTGACTGCTCAAGTGAATAGGATACCAAGAAATTTTATGGGAAAATGGACAGGGCTTTAGAAACCCTGATTCTGAAAACTTACACTGGAAATCTATACATACGTACATTTCTATACAAGAAATCTATACAAGGTTAGGTAAATGTGCTGTGTGTGTGCTCAGTTGCTCAGTCATACTTAAGGTCAAAATATAGGAACATATTCTAGGAACAATTAGTGAAAGTGAAGTCGCTCAGTCGTATCCGATTCTTCGCGACCTCATGGACCATTAGTAAAGAGTGGTAAAGAAAAGTTAAAGTGTTCGTCACTCAGTCATGTCCGACTCTTTGCGACCCCATGGACTATAGCCTTTCAGGCTCCTCTGTCCATGGGATTTTCCAGGCAAGAAATCGCCATTTCCTTCTCCAGGGGATCTTCCCAATCCAGGGATCGAGCCCGGGTTTCTTGCACTGTAGCCAGAGTCTATACCATCTGAGCCACCGGGCAAGCCCTAAAGAGTGGTAACCTGTTCCCCAACTGGCAAGCTGATAAGAACAGCGGTCAAAAGAAAATCTATCAGGCTAGCCCATCTTCTACCATTATTCCTGTTAGTTGAGGGCTACTCTGTGTTATGTATTTTGCTTGTATGAGATGTTGACGGAAGTTTTCTTACCTGGCGAGACAGTATATTTTTGGCTTTGTGGGCCCTATTCTCTATTACAGCTACTGAGATCTACCATCCGAGCAAGCAAACAGCCATATACAATATGAAAATGCTTTTACATGAAAACTATAGGTTGTTGCCCAGAAACATTCATGTGAAATCCCCATTAAAATTCAACATAAAGAAGTATTATTATAAACAGTGTTGCAATTCTTGTAAAAATAAACTGTCTAGCCTCCTGGATGTTAAAGAGCTTTTTTAAAATCTATCTACAGGTATCTCTAGCTGTATGTATGTATGTGTGTGTATACCCACATATGCACACATACATACATGTGTGTATATGTTCATTATATTATATACCTAATACTGTTATTATTTTTAGGATATAATATAATAAAGAGACATATGACTTCCCTGATAGTTCAGGTGGTAAAAATTCTGCCTGCAATGCAGGAGTCCTGGGTTCGATTCCTGGGTAAGGAAGATCTCCTGGAGAAGGAAATGGCAACCCACTCCAGTATTCTTGCCTGGAGCATCTCATGGAAAGCAGAAACTTTGCAGGGGTTGCAAAGAGCTGGACACAACTAAGCGACTAACATGCACAATACTGTTATAGTCTCTGTGAGAAATATATAGAAATTAAAGATTTAGTCTGTCTTCCCAGAAATAAATATCTATTTGAAGAAGGAAATGGAAAAGGGAAGATTGGAAGAATAGAAATAATTATAAAATATCATATCGTTGGACAGTGAGTTACTGTTAAAAAGGTTACTTAATGACTTTGAGTGCAGAATGCCTGTGCACCAAGCAGGGAGATTTTTCTGCCTTTGGACATGAGATTTGAGACAGTAGCCAACAGGGAACTCTTTTCCAATGTATAGCATTTCAGCTCCTATTGTGCTTTGGAAAGACAAAAGAATGACTCATTTTTCCAGGATTATTATTTCTACCACTTAGTTCTGCTAAATATCATATAGTCTGAATAGTTATTAAAAGTCAGAAAAATTTAAAAATTAAATGGGCACTTTTCAAACTCAGTCACATTTTGACAAGTATGATAATGGTCTCCCAAAATATTTGATACCTTGAAGGTGGTGCTCCATTATATTTGATATCAACTCCCTTTTCTTCTTTTAAAATATTTTATTGAACTATAAATTAAATTTAGGTGGCGGTAGGTTCTTAAGTCTGTTGATTCTATTTTGGGAAGTTATACCTATGAAAAATAAAGACCAGTGGATAAATCTGATTTGGTGTTTGCCACATTAAAATAGGCATTTAAAATTGTTACACCATATTTTGAAAGTAATCAGAAAGGAACATGTCAATAAAAAACCAAACAGGATTATAAATTTGTTCCCTTTTAATATCATAGAACAGTATGTTGAAAGGGCCAGTGCTATCACTTTCTACTGGTAATTTTACAGTAAAATACAGTCTGTGATTCTAGATGGGAAATTGTATTATCAGCTGTTCAGTGTCATGATGGTGGTGTCTATAAAGTTTCCTGAGCAATTTGGTTGCTATAATCACTCAGCTTCCATTTGTGTTTTGCCTTTCTCATTGTCAAATTCAAGATTTCTGTTGTTCTAGCTGACTAAAAAAGTTTGTATGTAAGCTTTCAAGATGGTGAGTAAGATTCAAGTTGGCCTTTTAAGATATATGTGATATTAAACTATCACACAATGTTGATAGTAAACTTTCAATGACATAAAGTGTGAAAGATTCTCCCAACCCTGAACTATTGAAAAGAGATGTTCTTTAATGATGACAGGCATAATGAAGGAAAATTTGATATGAACTGCAATTATAAAGAGAGTGATTCTAATTAGACTGTGGTGATGGGCATCAGATTAACAGAGAAGGAAATATTATTGTAAATGGAAAAGGGAAAGCTTTTCATTTCTAATAATTATATGTTGAAGGATATCTAAAGATTTGACTATGAAGGATTCATCCCTGAGACTGGGTTTAACATTTAAAAGCATTTATAAATATTAAAACTTGAATGAGGTCATAAATGATATATAATTTTTGCAGATAAAAATACAGGAGAGAGCATTAATATGATGGATGAGAACATCAATGCACAAAGTTAATAGCTTCACTTGATGGATATCATCAAATTATGGGTTAAATTTGACTGTACATATTTATGTAAAAAATCAATTTGGACAATTTTAAGATAATGGAACCACAGCTTGATAGCAAATGATGCTTTTTAAAAAGGTTAAGCTGGGTATTTTTATATGACCATAATATAAGCCAGTAGTATGAAGCAGATGCTAAAAATGAAAACCTTAGGCATGAGAGAAATGTAGTAAAGATCAAAAGAATCTTTTGATTCCTGCACTGTTGGTGGTGGTGTAAACTGCAGCCCCTATGGAAGACAGTAGGGAGGTTCCTCAGAAAACTAAAATCAGAATTGCCATGTATGCAGCAGTCCCACTCCTGGGCATATATCTGGATAAAACTCTCATTCAAAAAGTTAAATGTACTTCTGTGTTCATAGAAGCACTATATAACAATAGCCAAAGCATGGAAGCAACTTAAGTGTCCACTGATAGATGAACGGGTAAAGAGATGCAAATAAAACACAACAGAATACTAGTAAGCCGTTAGAAAGAGGGAAATTGTGCCAGATGCCGCAGCATGGATGGACCCAGAGATGACCACACTGAGTGAGTCCGAGAAACACAGTATCGCCTGGTACCACTCACACGTGCAACCTGAAATATGACACAAATGAATTTACTTATGAAACAGGCTCTCAGATGTAGAAAACAAACTTATGGTCTCCAAAGGGGAAAAGGGGGTGGGGGGTAATAAATTAGAAGTTTGGGGTTAGCAGATAAACACTACTATATAGAAAATAGATAAAAAACAAGGATAGCACAGGAGCTATATTTTATATCTTATAAAAATAAACCATAATGGAAGAGAATATAAAAAAGAATGTATCTATCTACGTATCCATATTGTATAACTCAATCACTTTGCTCTACATCAGAAACTAATGCAACATTGTAAATCAATTATACTTCAAAAAAGAAATAGATTTAAAAATATTCCTAGACATATAGCACCCTGTGATGTACAGGCCACATCCAGAGGCTTGGGCTTCCCTCTATGAGCCATGATTTAAGAGAGTGCTTAATATGTCAGACGGGGTCCAAATGAAGCTGGAGGCTGACCAGTTATCCTCAGATGTTCAACTTGCCAATAGAAAAGATGCTAGAATTATTTTCTGTCAAGTAAAAGTCATAGGCGGCCACTGCCAAACAGATATAATAAACAGGAATCTTTAGTTTGGTAGAGATTAAATGGAATAACTTCTGCTCTATTTTAAAAGTCAAAGATACCATGATTATTTAATATAAATGACAAATTTGAGAGAGCAAAAAGAAAGACAACCCTGGGTAAGAGCTAAGATGGGGTTTCACTGGGGGATCTCACCCTTGATTAGCTTCTGCGCCTATTAAAGCGTATTGTTTAGACCTTGGGCCTCTGTTTCAATACTGAAGTGGACTTAATTGTGCTACAGTGTTGAGTGGTAAGAGATTATATCACACGTTGTAACTCTTAGCATTAAAAAGGGAAAGTCAGAAATAGTTCTATGTGGATTTTTTCCCAAATCAAGCAATGCAATGAAGTACAATAAAAAAAGGCAAAACACAAAACTCACAAAAAAAATGAGAGCCTGTTTCCTTTGAAGGTTTTCATGCACTAATAGGATTATCGTTTTTTACGTTATTTCCCTTAGTTTTTTACACGATTTCACTTACACTATTTCACTTAGAATTGGAAATAAAGGTGCCTTTGGCTACATGACTGCCTTTATAGTATGCTCAGTGGTTCCTACAATCTCATGGCTAATTGTAAGAATTTTCTTTTTCTCCTTGTTTATTTTCAGAGAGATGGGCTAAAGGGTTGTGTTCTTTAGAGTTTCACAAAGATGTAGTAGATTTTAGCTTGAACAGATTGAACCTCTTATTTCTTTAGGCTCTTTTAAGTGTATGAAAGTTTAGTTTGGTGTGGGTCAGGGGAAAGAAAATGTAAGGATTCTGGGTAACAAGAGAGAAAAGAAGGATGACTAACATGTTACACTCTTTAATGCCTCTCTACTTCAAAAATGAGTCTTGAAAGGACTCTTTATGTCTCCCTCAAATCCAGTACCCAGACCCACGTATACGTAGACTCATTTCATAATCTGAAACTGTAATAGGAGTCTGAGAATACACTTTGTATTATTACATGACACAACGTTCAATTTTTTTTTTAATCTTTCTCAACTGAGTTTATAGTCATTCGTTCTGTAATGTTAACACATTGTAGTTATTCTTAGTTTTTTATTAAAGAAAATATTGGTACTATTAGACATCTTCAGGGAAATTTTTTAAAAACATGTTACCAGATGAGTGAACATTTATCCTTTCCAAGAATATAAAATTTGTGACTCATTTTTATCTTTGGTTTTCCCCTATAAAGAATGGGTGTCAGCTTCCTATGTAATTTTGATTTGTTTATCCAGCAGTTTTGTTTGTCTGTGCAGTTTTCTGTGTGCCAGTTGTGGTCAATATTTGGTTTCCATAAAAGGCATGAGTTTTCTTTGAGGCTATCTTTCTTGCCCTTGCCAAACCCACAACTGATGCACCATCATTTTGACTTTTGTTCTTAATTTAAACTTGGCACGGATCCTGTCTTTGGTGTAAAATATGAAGCAAACTCCATTTTGACCTGGAATCTGGTCCAAAGGTCTATATACACAGGATGTTTGTGTTGCCCTAATTAGAAGTGCTACCTGAATATGCCTGTTCCCACAAGTTCAGGGTTGGCACTGCTATTAAAAAAAAAAAAAAGTCTAGCCAAGTCCATTTTTCTCAATTTATAGGTAAACGCAGATAAAGACACACCAAAATATCTCAGTTTAATGGAATGCAAAGCAATCTATTCAAACAGCCCAGTATAGGATTGAGATCTGACGGCCTGAGTTTGAATTCCGACTCTATCACCTATATGCCCAGACGAGTTATTTCCTCTCCCTGAGTCTTTGTTTTCTCAACTCTAAAATGAGATATCAAAAGTTTCAACCTCATAGAGGTCTTAGAAGGATTAAGTTGAGGGAGGTTGAACAGTGATTGACACAGAGTACACCTCCTCCTCCTTCTCTTCATCTCTCAAAACTGAATATAGAAGTTAATTCCTTTTGGCAAGACTATGAGGTTTAAGGTCTTTAGAAAGACTTAGCGGCATTCCGGCTTCACTGTCACCCTGGTCTCACTCACCTAGTCAATGAGATAGTCTTTACTTCTTCTCCAGTGAAGTGAATGGTAACGCAGTGACCTGAAGGTGATAATGCAGCTCTAAGATGTGAACCATTCCATCGTAAAGGTCAGTTCAGTCGCTAAGTCATGTCTGACTCTTTGTGACCCCATGGACTGCAGCACGCCAGACTTCCCTGTATATCACCAACTCCTGGAGCTTGCTCAAGCTCACCTGTCTATTGAGTTGGTGACGCTATCCAAATATCTTATCCTCTGTTGTCCCCTTCTCCTCCTGCCACCAATCTTTCCCAATATCAGAGTCTTTTCAGATGAGTCAGTTCTTCACTTTAGGTGGCCAATGTATTGGAGTTTCAGCTTCAGCATCAGTCCTTCCAATGAATATTAAGGACTGATTTCCTTTAGGATAGACTGTTTGGATCTCCTTGCTGTCCAAGGGACTCTCAAGAGTCTTCTCCAACACCACAGTTCAAAAACATCAGTTCTTTGGTGCTCAGCTTTCTTTATAGTCCAACTCTCACATCCATACATGACTACTGGAAAAAAAAAAAGATAGCTTTGACTAGATGGACCTTTGTTGGCAAAGTAATGTCTCTGCTTTTAAATATGCTGTCTAGGTTGGTCATAACTTTCCTTCCAAGGAGTAAGCGTCTTTTAATTTCATGGCTGTAGTCACCATCTGCAGTGATTTTGGAGCCCAGAAATAAAGTCTCTGTTTCCATTCTTTGCCATGAAGTGATGGGACCTGATGCCATGAGCTTACTTTTCTGAATGTTGAGTTTTAAGCCAATTTTTTCACTGTCTTTCACTTTCACCAAGAGTCTCTTTAGTTCTTCTTCACTTTTTGCCATAAGGGTGATGTCATCTGCATATCTGAGGTTATTGGTATTACTCCTGGGAGGCTTGATTCCAGCTTGTGCTTCATCCAGTCCAGGATTACTCATGATGTGCTCTTCATATAAGTTAAATAAGTAGGGTGACAATATACAGCCTTGACGTACTCCTTTCCTGATTTGGAACCAGTCTGTGGTTCCATGTCCAGTTCTAACTGTTGCTTCTTGACCTACACACAGAATTCTCAGGAGGCAGGTGAGGTGGTCTGTTATTCCCACCTTTTAAAGAATTTTCCACAGTTTGCTGTGATCCATGCAGTCAAAGGGTTTAGCATAGTCAATAAAGCAGAAGTAGATGTTTTTCTGGAACTCTCTTGCTTTTTCGATGATCCAGCAGATGTTGGCAATTTGAACTCTGGTTCCTCTGCCTTTTCTAAAACCAGCTTGAACATCTAGAAGTTCACGGTTCACGTGTTGTTGAAGCCTGGCTTGGAGAATTTTGAGCATTACTAGTGTGTGAGGTGAGTACAATTGTGCAGTAGTTTGAACATTCTTTGGCATTGCCTTTCTTTGAAATTGGAATGAAAACTGAACTTTTCCAGTCCTGTGGCCACTGCTGAGTTTTCCAAATTTGCTGGCACATTGAGTGCAGCACTTTCACAGCATCATCTCTTAGGATTTGGAATAGCTCAACTGGAATTCCATCATCTCCACCAGCTTTATTTGTAGTAATGCTTCCTAAGGCCCGCTTGACTTCACATTCCAGGATGTCTGGCTCTACGTGAGTGATTACACCATTGTGGTTTTCTGGGACATTAAGATCCCTTTTGTATAGTTCTTCTGTATTTTTTTGCCACCTCTTCTTAATCTCTTTGCTTCTGTTAGGTCCATACTTTTTCTGTCCTTTATTGTGCCCATCTTTGCATGAAATGTTCCCTTGGTATCTCTCATTTTTTGAAGAGCTCTCTAGTCTTTCCCATTCTATTGTTTTCCTCTACTTCTTTGCATTGATCGCTGAGGAAGGCTTTCTTATCTCTCCTTGCTATTCTTTGGAACTCTGAATTCAAATGGGTATATCTTTCCTTTACTCCTTTGCCTTCCACTTCTCTTCTTTTCACAGCTATTTTTAGGGCCTCCTTAGACAACCACTTGCCTTTTTCCATTTCTTTTTCTTGGCAATTGTCTTGATCACTGCCTCCTGTATAACATCACAAACCTCCATCCATAGTTCTTCAGGCACTCTGTCTATCAGATCTAATCCTTTGAATCTATTTCTCACTTCCACTGTATAATCGTAAGGGATTTCATTTAGGTCATACATGAATGGTCTAGTGGTTTTCCCTACTTTCTTCAATTGAAGTCTGAATTTGGCAATAAGGAGTTCATGATCTGAGCCACAGTCAGCTCCTGGTCTTGTTTTTGTTGACTGTATAGAGCTTCTCCATCTTTGGCTGCAAAGAATATAATCAATCTGGTTTCAGTATCGACCTTCTAGTGATGTGCATATGTAGACTCTTCTCTTGTGTTGTTGGAAGAGGGTGTTTGCTATGACCAGTGTATTCTTGGGCAAAACTCTATTGGCCATTGCCCTGCTTCATTCTGTGCTCCAAGGTCAAATTTGCCTTGGAGCACAGGAGTCCAGGTGTTTCTTGACTTCCTACTTTTGCATTCCAGTCCCCTATAATGAAAAGGACATTTTTGTGTGTGTGTTAGTTCTAGACGGTCTTGTAGATCTTCATAGAACCACTCAACTTCAGCTTCTTCAGCGTTACTGGTTGGGGCATAGACTTGGATTACTGTGATATTGAATGGTTTGCCTTGGAAATGAACAGAGATTATTCTGTCATTTTTGAGATTGCATCCAAGTACTGCATTTCAGACTGTTCTGTTGACTGTGATGGCTACTCCATTTCTTCTAAGGGATTCTTGCCCACAGAAGTAGATATAATGGTCATCTGAGTTAAATTCACCCATTCCAGTCCATTTTAGTTCTCTTATTCCTAAAATGTTGATGTTTACTCTTGCCATCTCCTGTTTGATGCCTTCCAATTTGCCTTAACATTCTAGGTTCCTATGCAGTATTGCCCTTTACAGCATAGGACTTTACTTCCAGTCACCAGTCACATCCACAACTGGGTATTGTTTCTGCTTTGGCTCCATCTGTTCATTCTTTCTGGAGTTACTTCTCCACTGATCTCCCATAGCATATTGGGCAGTTACCAACCTGGGGAGTTAATCTTTCAGTATCCTATCTTTTTGCCTTTTCATTCTTTTCATGGGGTTCTCAAGGCAAGAATACTGAAGTGGTTTGCCACTCCCTTCTCCAGTGGAACACATTTTGTCAGAACTCTCCACCATGACCCATCTGTCTTGGGTGGCCCTACATGGCATGACTCATAGTTTTCATTGAGTTAGACAAGGCTGTGGTCCATGTGATCAGATGGATTATTTTTCTGTGATTGTGATTTTCAATCTGTCTGCACTCTGCTGGAGAAGGATAAGAGGTTTATGGAAGCTTCCTGATGGGAGAGACTGACTGAGTAGGAAATTGGTCTTGTTCTGATGGGCTTGGCCATGGTCAGTAAATCTTTAATCCAATTTCTGTTGATGGATGGGGCTGTGTTCCCTCCCTGTTATTTGACCTGAGGCCAAACTTTGGTGGAGATAATGAAAATAACGTTGACCTCCTTCAGAAGGTCCCATGCAGGCACTGCTATACTCAGTGCCCCCAACCCTGCAGCAGGCCACTGCTGACCCACCCCTCTGCTGGAGAGACCTGGACACTCACGGGCAAGTCTGGGTCAGTCCGTCCTGGTGCACACAAGATTCTGTTTGTGCCCTCCAAGAGTCTGTTTCCCCAGTCCTGTGTAAGTTCTGGTGGTTGTATGGTGGGGTTAATGGTGACCTCTTCCGAGAGGGCTTATGCCATACCCAGGCCTGCTGCACCCCAGAGCCCCTGCCCCGTGGCAGTCCACTGCTGATGCGTACCTCCATAGGAGACACTCAAACACAGTTCTGGGGGTCACTGTGGGGTCTCTGGGTGCTGATGCACACAAGGTTTGTTTGAGCCCTCCGAACGTCTCTGGCAGTATGGGGTTTGATTCCAAATGCGATTTCACCCCTTCTACCAACTTGCTGAGGCTTCTCCTTTGCCCTTGGGTGTGGGGTATCTCCTCAAAGTTGCTGCAGCACCACGCAGCCACCACTCCATAAAATTCAATTGTATTTTATGAGTAATTTAGGTCTCATTGGCTCAGTTCATCTCTATTTTGGAAGGTTTTCAAACTATCTTCAGTAAGAGCTATGTGAGGCTAGAAAATGAAACTATGTAGAAGTAATAAAAGAATTCCAATGAAACTTTACCTGTCAAATCAACCCTTTTATTCATATTTATTGAGTGTCTAGAATGTTCGCCGTGGAGAAAACTACTTATCATTCTCATGAGCTCCCTGTCTTGCACATTGTAGGCACCTAATAAAATTTTTTTTTTCAATTGAAGTTTATGACCAAGATTTTCATAGTGAAGATTCCTTCTAATATATTCTCTCAATCTCTCCTTTTAAGAGTATATACCCAGTCAGAGTGGAGAAGTAGCAATTGCTGAGCTTTATAGTAGCCAAAAGTGAACTTCATCCCTAGGTCTAACGACAGCTTCTTGGATGCAGCTCACGTGTGCTTCTCTCCTCTCTCTTTTTAAAGACAATCCCTAGGTCTGCATCCACTGCTGATTTTGCAGTTTTTCCCAGTTAGGTCATATTGAGAATGATGACAGCATTAAAAATGAAGTGTTGGATTCTTCTTATCCTTTGCCACAAATCAGTAGAAAAGGAAGAGAAGAGGAGGTGGTCCATTGCTGTTGTTCTGCAACACAGCACTCATGGCTCTGTAAGAAACGGTGTGAAAGTTGTAAACACCGTATAAAAAATTCTTTGTCTACAGTGACATTATTACAGATGAAGAGACTGTGTGCTGATTGAGGTAATGATGCACCAGATCATATCCAAAGGAGAATTAAATGAGGGATGTTTTGTCCTTCTATGTGCTGTTCACTAATATGAGATTCAGGTTTTTTCACGTTGGTCAGACAGCCACTTTTAGTGCCATTAAATTATGTGTCACTTTTCAGTTCAGTTCAGTCGCTCCGTCGTGTCCGACTCTTTGCGACCCCATGAATCACAGCACGCCAGGCCTCCCTGTCCATCACCAGCTCCCGGAGTTCACTCAGACTCACGTCCATCGAGTCCGTGATGCCATCCAGCCATCTCATCCTCTGTCGTCCCCTTCTCCTCCTGCCCCCAACCCCTCCCAGCATCAGTTTTTTTCCAGTGTCACATAATTAACCATTATTTTGAGTCTTGATATACGGGGAAAATTGAGGCTAGTACAGTTGTTTGTTTCTGAAATAATTAATAATTTTAGGTTTATCACTGAAATTGTAAGGATTTCTGAATGAGCTTTTACAAAGGCATGTTGTAGGCATCTCATTGTTTCATGGCACCCTGCTTCTCTCAGCTTTTACCATTTAGAGCTTCTGTTTGGACATTTACTCTCATGTCCTTCACTTCCTCAGCTGGAGTCTTGGCATAGGATTAGCATTACCAGAGCTTTCAGTCACATGGAACTAGAGTCAAACACATTAACTGAATTATCTGCTGGCTTAATTCCCCACTTATGCTCACATGGAAAGGGAATAACAATACATGTGAAAGTTCTTTTACATATACTCCAGTATATGTAACTATACTCCAGTACAAGCTCGGCTTCCCTGGTGGCTCAGATGGTAAAGAATCAGCTACCCACTCCAGTATTTTGCCTGGACAATTCAATGGACACAGGAGCCTGGTGGACTACAGTCCGTGGGGTCATAAAGAGTCAGACACCACTGATCTACTAACACTTTCACTTTCCAGTGGAAGCTATGGCTATTACCAGTTCCCTATGTTGGATTATTACAGTGGCCTTCATTGCTCTTAAAAAACTACCTTACCTCGTCTTTCTCTTTCATGGTCTGTACAGCCCAGACTGTGAGGTTAATCGAACATCTAGTTCTTACGTACTAAAACTCAGCTTCAGAAAACAAGCTTTATAATCACGGTTTCGTGTTCCTTGCTGCTACAACGAGAGGAGGAAGGCAAAGTTATTAACTAGTATTAGTGCTACTTTATGAAAATCCTAGAAAAATGTTAATGTTCCTTTTGGGTGTGCTTCCAGTGAATGAGTTGTTTATGTGAAATTTTGCCTGAATTGCTCATGAGTTTTTTTTTTTTTTTTCCCCTCTACCTTGGAAAGAAGTGTTGCCAGAATCATGTTCCTTGTAATATTGTGACTTTGTTCCTGATTTTGCACTAAATTCAAAGATATAATCAGGTAGTGTTGGGTGAAAATTGTTGACATGGATATATAGAATCCTTTATCAAAATATTTAAATATAATATTCTAAATTACAAGTTTCGTTCCTGAATTAAAAGAAAACAAAAACCTAATAGTTTAATTTTCCCTTTTCTTTTACTTAGCCATGAAGGTAGGACTGCAGATAAGCCTTTTCATATGGATGCATACCTCACCTCATCTTGGTATTTCTAAGCCTGTTTTTTCCTGAAGTTTGTTTTACTCAGTCTTTTTTTAAATTTTTTTTAAAAGATGATTTCAGAAATTGAATTAGGTATCTTATATCATAATTAATAATGTCCAGTTTATGTTTTCCTTATAAGGCTCTTCTAAAATAAAATGAAATACACATATTAACATATATGTTAATTTAATATATTAATATGTGATATATAAATATATATATTAATTTAACATATGCTGCATACATTTTTGACCTCTTTGCTCACCTATGTCTACCAGCTATGGCTGGGCATATGAGGGGTGCAAAGCCCTCTGCCTTTATTTGGTGGGAGTTGTAACCTCCTTTTTGAGAAACTATTGGATAATAACATTAACGAGTTGAAACAATAAGTTGGGTTGAAACAACAAATTAGAAGTCCTTTTAAGACATACTGAAAGATTAAAACTACTTTAATGACCTCCATACATTATAGGAAAACGCAGGAAAAAGCCTACCATGCTAACTTAGAATGGACTTGGGAATAGATATATCACCTTTGGAATCCTAGCACTGTTACTTAGCAGGCACAGATTACACTTGCCTTTTTGCATTCTCATTCTGTTTTCTTTAGAAAGGTAGAGCTAATAAAAGGATCACCTTACAGAGGTGTGTGAGGACTATGTGGTATAACCTGCACAGCCGCTCAGGAGGCTCTTCATGCATGTCTGCCTTCTGTTTTTATTACCAAAGTTATTAAAAACAAGATTTTATGGAAACTAAGTAGACTTACAAAAATTAGAAAATTATAGGATAGAATAATCTTTCAGAATGTTGGCTTATATGGCTTTTGTAGTTTACGCATGCCAGGCTTACTTATCTGTCAGATTTATTTTTAAACTTTCAATTTCCTCTCCTATCTCCAGGAAGCATGTATTTTTATTTTTCCACACAGTGTGTTGTCCTATTTATTATTCTGGACATGGGAATAAAGGCGTTCTTGGAAAAGTCTCAATTATCTTTGCCATTCTCTTCTTACATCCTGTGATATCAGTAAGACAGGCTCCTTCAGGAGCTGTACAGTTTATGAGTCTGGAGTGTCATATAAAAAAGAAATAACCATAACTTTCTGTTTTATAGCTGGAGGTTATATAAAGATTCTTGGTTGACTTTCTTTTGAGACTGAGTACTTCAGTAATGGTTTAAAAGTGATATCCTGAATTATCATGCTGTTGTTTTGTGGTGTTCTTATTTTCTTATTTGAAAGCCAAGAGCTCCTAATAACCAAAATGTAGATGTATGTTGTAAGTCTTTGAGATATACTGCTGCTGCTAAGTCGCTTCAGTCGTGTCCGATTCTGTGCGACCCCATAGACGGCAGCCCACCAGGCTCCCCTGTCCCTGGGATTCTCCAGGCAAGAATACTGGAGTGGGTTGCCATTTCCTTCTCCAATGCATGAAAGTGAAAAGTGAGAGTAAAGTCGCTCAGTCGTGTCCGACTCTTAGCGACCCCATGGACTGCAGCCCACCAGGCTCCTCCGTCCATGGGATTTACCAGGCAAGAGTACTGGAGTGGGGTGCCGTTGCCTTCTCTGGATTGAGATACACAGTATCCACCAAACCTATCCATCTGTCTTTAGTGGGTACATTTCAGCTACTCTATTTAACTGTATTAACTGCATTTAAAAAAATATGTGTGTGTGTGTGTATATATATATATATATATATATATATATATAGTAAATTTACCTCATGCCTGAAAAGATTCTTTTGTCATTTAACTTGCTAACTTTACTCTTAGCTTAATATTTGAGTTACTACTTTAAGATGAAAGGGATCTCCCTGATGACTCAGATGGTAAAGAATCTGCCTGTAATGCAGGAGACATGGGTTTGATCCCTGTATTTGGAAGATCCTTTGGAGAAGGGAATGGCAACCCTTTCCAGTATTCTTGCCTGGAGAATCCCATGGACAGTGGATCTGGTGGGCTAGAGTCCATCCAACAAACCCTTTGCATCTCATTAGGTAGCCTTTTCTAATTTACACTGCAGTAAGAGAAACTTTCATGAAGTCAAAACTTTATTCCTTGCTCATGTTCAATGTTTTCCGAGGCTCCCGTCATGTTTTTGTCCTGGTGGGACTCAAGCTGAAGGGCAGCCCTTATCTAGGCCATGCCAAGATGGTAGCAGATTGGACAAAAGAGATTGTAAGACCACGTGCTGGCTCTTATTTCTTCTGCTTTCAAGGGGCCCGTGTCTCATCTCTCTCTCACTCATGTTTCATGAGCCATAAGTCACGTGGCCACGCTTGATAATGTGATGGGAAGTATGGCTCCCTGCAGCAGTGGGCCTAGTTTGTGGGGGAGGAGAGTAGCAAAAATGTTTAGACAAAATTATAGTCTACCGCTACGTCAGTAGTGCTCTCATTACATGTTGAAATGGCCCTTCCTCTCCCTAATTTGAAAACATCATATACTCACTTTTCAGACATGTATTTAATAGTAACTATTACATGTTCCACATAGTTAATAATTCCTAAGCACTTTCATTTTTAATTCCCATTTTTGATCAGCAGAAGTGTTTACCATAACTGATAGTCATTGAGAGCCATCTCCATGCTAGGATTGTAGTAGCTGCTTTATAAATGTTATCTAGCAGCAGCAGCTCTACACAAAGAAATGAAAATGGATTAAAAAGAACAGGAGGCCCAGAAGGGTTACAAAATTGGCCAAAACTCATGTAGTTTAAAATGGCCGAGCTGTGATCTCAGATCTTAGTTTTTGACTGATCTAGGAATTTATGTAGGACCAGTGGTCTTCAATTTCCAGGGAGCCATTTATTTCATAGGGAATTAAACTGTGCTAATTGAAATAAGCATGAAGCTATAAATGTGGTCCTCTGACTCTTAGGTAACTGGTCAAATAAAATCATTCGTGGTGGCCAGTATAGCTGAAGTTGAGAAATGGGCTTTTAATGGATTAAATGCCATTATTTTGGTTATCTACTATGTTCGAATGAACAAATATTAATTTTACCCTGTTGTGGCTATTCACCACTCTATGAACGAATATGCAGGAGTTAAAGTAAGGTTGTTTACTGATGAAGACTTTCTCATTTAAAAAATATTTTGGGCTTATATTCCAGTTTGATTCTAGAGGAATCAACAACTTTTTCTCTAGTAAAGTAGTCCATCTTCCCAGTACTGCTGTTTTTCTGGATTCTAAAGCACTGTCACATGACTTCTGCTTGAAATTATGCCTAGTATGCAGCAGTTTTCTGTTTGCAACAGAAGCCCAAAGAGTGAATTGAAAGTGTCCTCTTTGTATATAATTAATGCATAAGTGCTTCTTTCCCGGGATCAGTTATAAATCCAAGGGAGGTTGAACCTTTCTAGTGGTGATTTGAACACCCTAGACTGTTGAACATTGTGAATATCAGAAGATCTCTGGGGTAGAATATGTATAATGTTCTGAATTTCTGTTAGAACAACATTAAATCCAGATATGGCAGGAGATACCCATGTGTATGAGGAAAGCAGTATCTTTTGAGTCATTGAGTAGCCGTGTAAAAAAGAAATTTTTTTTGGATTCTTGTTCCAAAATAATTTTCCTTTTGTCAGGATTTTAGTTACACTTTCAGGTGGGGATCGTTTTTTACGCTGAGAAAGTCTCTTGGCCTTGGTCCCACTGTCCTGAATGGAATCAGAGTGGGCAGATGGGTTTCTGGGGAACCACAGAGCAGCATGCAAGTTTACTTTGGATTCTGGGGTTCTTGCCATACGTGCAGATTTCAAAGTGAAATGTTAACCTGTCTTAGCATCTGTAAGCCTTTACTGTTGATCTTGGCTGTTGTTTAGTGACAGTTGTGCTAGCAGCAGTTGGAGAGTTTGCAAAGCTATCTGTAGCCTTGTTTTTAATATTCCTCTAGCTGTCAGTAAGTTGGACTTCAAAGCTATCATTATGAAGAAGTTCCATTAAAAATGAATTCTGTTTTAGATGAAATTCTTGGTCCAAGCAAGGGAAATATTATCATATAACTTTTCCAGTGTCAACTTATGGGATAGGAGTATGAACCTAGGGCAACATGGAGCTTAGAGAGACTGAAAGGAAGGTAGAAGGTCATAGTGTTGGGTCACTAGGGGGGGTACAATTTTTTACCAAGCTTAAGTGTGATTCCAGAACCTGAGTATACTAGGAGTTAGCTCTGAGTGATAATGTTTTTCCAGGCAAGTGGATTTCTAGGAAACACAGTTAAGTAATGTTAAGCTCTGACCAGTTTAAGAGTAAAAGAAAACCCAGCCTCCTATTGCTGTCTCTGACTGAAGCCATAATCTTACCGCAGGTTTCAGGTTCGGTTGCTAAGCATTAGCAGAGATGGAAGATACTAGACAGTTCCAGAAGAGGTATCCTGCAACAGATTCTAAAGGCTTCCCCAGGAATGTCTAGTTATAAGAAGTCCTCCCCCACCACCCATTGAAGTATAGGTCAGCAGAAAGAATATATCAGCAGGATGTATAGGTATCCAGCAAGTGGCCAGTATTTACCAGCATAGGGCAGGGATGGAGGATTCATTCAAAGCCAAGTGCTAATCCAGAGTTCTTCACATATATTAGAGGATTTCTGAGTGTCCAACACTGAATGCATTTCATAGTAGGGTCCTTGTCCCAGAAGAGTTCAAAATCATAGGCCTGGTCATGAATCAGGGAAACTTTAGGGAAAATGTAGCAATAGCCCAAGTCTTTTTGAGCTGCAGTAGGAGTATCAGGATGGAGAAGGCAATGGCACCTCACTCCAGTACTCTTGCCTGGCAAATCCCATGGACAGAGGAGCCTGGTGGGCTACAGTCCATGGGGTCGCAAAGAGTAGGACACGATTGAGCAACTTCAC
The DNA here is from genome assembly GCF_001704415.2 of Capra hircus. NCBI lineage: Eukaryota > Metazoa > Chordata > Mammalia > Artiodactyla > Bovidae > Capra > Capra hircus. The sequence continues at coordinate 7,021,627 of NC_030812.1, forward strand.
TTTCACTTTTCACTTTCATGCATTGGAGAAGGAAATGGCAACCCACTCCAGTGTTCTTGCCTGGAGAATCCCAGGGATTGGGGAGCTTGGTGGGCTGCCGTCTATGGGGTTGCACAGAGTCGGACACGACTGGCGTGACTTAGCAGCAGCAGCAGCAGCAGGAGTATCAGGAAGAATGTCTCCCTGTGCATGGATGTTGGGTGATGCAAGGAAGCAGCAGGTGAGCCAGGACCTTAAATGATATGAGGAGCACTGCCTCTTGGAAGTTGACCCTAGGACTGTAGGAGAGTCCTGCTGAGGTACTGATCATCTAAATCAAGGTTGATCCAGGCACAGAAGCTGAAAGTCAGTGTGTGCAGGGACCCCTGCTGTGATTGGTTGCCATGGACACAAAGAACACACTGACTCTAAGGACTTCCCTGGTGGTCTAGTAGCTGGGAATTCTCCTGCCAACGCAGAGTACCTGGGTTTGACCTGAGAAGACCCCACATGCCTCAGGGCAACCAAACCGATGCACCACAACTACTAAGCCTATGGAGTGCGACAAGCCTTCCCTGCAACAAGAGAAACCAGCAGAATAAGAAGACCGGCACCACAGTTAGGGAGAGCCCTCATGGAGTAACAAAGACCCAGCACAGTCAAAAAATAAAGGCATGAACAAATAAAATTAATGCAGGAAGAAACTCTTTCTGTTGTCTTCAATTAAAAAAAAAAGAATACACTGATGCTGTACTAGATCTAGCAGGCAGATACCGGGCATATCTATAGATCATCTCCTAAGGTAGATCCTTAAAACAATATGAATAAGCAAAACAATACACCCGTGGCGGATTCATATCAATGTATGGCAAAACCAATACAGTATTCTAAGGTAAAAGTAAAAATAAAAATTAAAAAATAAATAAATAAAAAAGCTGATAGGAAATTATGTTAGTTCAGTGCCTAGCGCTCTCACTAGTCAACTGTTTTTCCTTTGACTGTACTGATCTCTGCTAGGTTGTTGTATGTTGAGAGAACATTATACAGTGACACTGTTAATAATTCCGCTTCAAAATCAAATATATATATATATATATATTTCAAATGAAGTAATGGAGTATTTGAAACTATCTTAGATTGATGATGTTTTGTCCAGAATGCTTACAGTTTTACCTGCAGAATTGTGGAATTACATGAAGATAATGATAGAACTGGATGATTCAAAGGAGAAAAGAGTGAAGGAGATAGAACAAACCTCAGATTCTAGAAACCTCAATGCACGATTTCTCCTTACTCTAGTAGGAACACTCACAGTCATTGCACAAAGTCATGAGGCTTAGTCAGATTAACAGAACAAGGGAAGAACAACAATCTTAGAACATTTTAAAAATTCTGTTTCAATGGTATGTTTTTCAAAATTGGCAGCTTACACACCTATTAACATTTTAAACTCAGTTATATCAACTTCTTACTTTACTTTGAGAAACCCTATGCTATACCTTGCAGAAACCTGAAATTACTTAGAAAATTATTTTGACACCACTTGGGGAATTCCAGTGTCTCTCACCAAAGAAGGAGTGATTGAAGACAGTGATAATTCAGCGACACCCTAAAGATCTATCTATCTGTTTCTATCTACTGCATTGCAACTATCAACTCCCAACCTTTCTGACATTTAATCCATGTTCTTTGACCTCTTATCATGGAAAATGTTCAAAATATGACTAATCCACATATAAACAGGAATAACTGCTACAAAGTTCTTAATTGACAGAAGTCTTCCTCCTTGAAATCCCACTCATTTCTTCAAATTCTTTATTATTCAGTTCAGTTCAGTCACTCAGTCATGTCTGACTCTTTGCGATCCTGTGAATCACAGCACGCCAGGCCTCCCTGTCCATCACCAACTCCTGGAGTTCACTCAAACTCACGTCCATCGAGTCGGTGATGCCATCCAGCCATCTCATCCTCTGCCGTCCCCTTCTCCTCCTGCCCCCAATCCCTCCCAGCATCAGAGTCTTTTCCAAAGAGTCAACTCTTCGCATGAGGTGCCCAACGTATTGGAGTTTCAGCTTCAGCATCAGTCTTTCCAATGAACACCCAGGACTGATCTCCTTTAGGATGGACTGGTTGAATCTTCTTGCAGTCCAAGGGACTCTCGAGTCTTCTCCAGCACCACAGTTCTTCAGCGCTCAGCTTTCTTCACAGTCCAACTCTCACATCCATACATGACCACAGGAAAAACCATAGCCTTGTCTAGACAGACCTTTGTTGGCAAAGCAATGTCTCTGCTTTTCAATATACTATCTAGGTTAGTCATAACTTTCCTTCCAAGGAGTAAGTGTGTTTTAATTGCATGGCTGCAATCACCATCTGCAGTAATTTTGGAGCCTCCCAAAATAAAATCTGACACTGTTTCCACTGTTTCCCCATCTATTTCCCATGAAGTGATGGGGCCGGATGCCATGATCTTTATTCTTGAATGCACAGTTTTGGGCTAGTTGACTGTTGCTCCCTGTGGTCATCTTTGTCACGCATCTTTTACTTTTAGTGTCACACATCTTTAGAAACTATTCATATTGAAACAATATGCATCTTGCCTCTGCATTTCCATGATGCCGTTTATTGAATGCTCATTGGATTATTCACAACACTGCATTATCCATTGTTCTTTCCCTGAATACTGACTTGTGGAGGCTCCCTCCGAGGTTGTTCTTATAAACACTAACAACCGTGAAAGGACATCTTACTCAGAATATGGAGGAAAATGTGAACCATAATTGGTTTCCTATTTACTATTTAAATTTACTCTCTAGAGTATGAACTGAAAATAACATATCCATCTTTGTTATATCTTTTCATGAACTCCTTAGCCCATAGTCAGTGTGTTCCTAGATTGTGATTATTTTTAATGTAGACTGTGTCTTTGCCTTATCCACAAGGTCATCCCTAGGGTGGGGATGATGAAAACTTCGATAGAGAGAGAAGTTGCCTCTTCATACAAAGAATACGTCTCCTTTGTCCATACAGCTTAGGACTGGACTGGGGAAGCAGTTCAGTAGGCAGTAAGAGAAGATATTGATCACAGTGACTCATGAGCATTAGGGAAAAAGGCCTTGGAGAAGATGGATATGAGCACCACTAGAGAACATTCAGCATGGGGCCTGCAAATGGGGATGGATGGCAGCCCTGGATGCAGGGGGTAAGGAGCCCACAGAGTAAAGACTGCATGCTGCCACCCCTGCTACCCTTGAGTGCCATGGACCAGCAGTGTCACAGAGTTGGAACATGGGTGAACTGATGGATGAGCCATGGAGCTCAAAGTAGCCTAGACCTTTGGTTGCCCACATTCTGAATTTGCCGTCTATCCAACATGAGTAAACATTATTCAAAATCACTTATGTGTGCACAACTCTTATGACCTAACCTTGCACAACCTTATGAAAGAAATAGTGCACTGACCGGTATGAGGGATTCCTTGCCAGGCTACTCTCCTGGAATGAGGGCAAGGTCACTAAGTCCTGGAATAGGTGTGGGTCCCTCAATAAAGCATTGCAGAAGACCTCAAATGGAGGAAAGAGGAATAGTTCCCATGAGGTTCTGGTCTGAGTTTGAGGTACCACACCTACCTAGCACTGTAGACCCTGGCTGGCTCCAGGCACTAGAGAGGGACTTTTTAAGACAATTTCAGTGTTTAGTTATGCAAGAGGAGTAAGTTCTAGAAATTTGCTATACAACATTATTAACCTATAGTTAATATTGTACACTTAATACAATATTATTGTACAATAATATTGCACACTTAACATTTGTCTAGAGGACAGATCTCACATTAAGTGTTCTTACCACACACACTTGCATGCATGCATGCACACACACACACACACACACACACGAGGAAGGAAACTTTCAGAAGTGATGGGTATGTCTGTTACTTTGTGGTGATGGCTTTCTGGCTTTATTCATATGTCCAGGCTCATGAAGCTATGTATATTAGGTATATATAGTTTCTTTGTATATCAATTATACCTCAATAAAATTATTTTAAGAACAGAGGAAAATTTCAGACAAGGCACTTCAGATGTGGGAACCCCTGAATTCTGGGGCCCAGGATGGGGGCCTCATGTGCCTGTAAATGTGGTACTGCCCATTAGAGCTGTTTAATCGTGTAAACAGTTTTCTTCCCAGTTCTGAGTCATCTTTTCTTGTCCTTTGCAATCTCTTCAAATATTCCCACAAGAGAATGAATGCCTCCTGAAGCATAACAGCATTGTGGATGCCGCTGTTTTATGTGTGACCATCTGTACACCAGCCCTGTCCTTCCTAATAAGCTTGTACTTACTGGCATCTTCATTGTTTATACGTTTGCTTGGCATTCATGCCCTAAGTAATACAGCCTGCTCAAAATCAATAAAATCACCCCAATTGTCCCTCATCAAATGCAAATATTACCACACAGGCCATCATTGTTATTTTGGTATATGTTTTAAGACCCACCCAGAGGACCCTGGGCATTTTGTTACTGGGACCAGTCATTGGTTATTTTGAAAGGAAGATAGAAATGAACTACTCATATCTGTTTAGGGATTTAAAGACAAACTTAATCCTGAGGTGTTTTAAGATCCCTTTAATCAAGTTGCAAAACATCCCATGGATGGAGGAGCCTGATTGATAGGCTACAGTTCATGGGGTTGCAATGAGTCGGACACGACTGAGCGACTTCACTTTCACTTTCTTTCACTTTAGTTGATTTGAATGAGATTAATTTTCTTCATTTCATGGGATTAAAAAAAAAGACTTTTATTAAATTGGTTTTGCACTGTTTTAAAACCTAATAAAATAGTGTTGTTAGCTGTTGGGAAGGAATAAATTTTCTTCTACTCTTTTAGGTTCTTCTGGCTGGCTTAGGAATTAAATTGACATGAGACAGATCACGGGAGAACATCCATCAAATGTTTAATAACGAGTATACATGGGAGAGACCCAGGAAGACTAACTAGGCAAAATGGCCAAAGCCCTCACCTTAAATGCCATTTCAACTAAAGCCAGAAGAGAATGTCGGGGGTTGTGGCTTGGGACTTCACTGAAGAGGAAGGCAGTTCATATGGAGATGGGAAAACAAATGTTTGGTAAACAAATGTTGGCTGGTCCACGCAGAGACAACTGGACACAGAGGGGAATTTTAACAAGCAGACTTTGCTAGCCTCCTGGTCTACCACACGTAGTTCATACTCTAGTTATCTCTGGCATCAGTTCCTTTCTGGGAATAAGTTCTTTATGTACGTTCTTTTAGGCAGGTAGGGGGAAGGCCACAAGGTCTTCCTGAGTCTGTGGGCCTTGATTACTTTCAGCTCAAAATAATCCTCATGCAAAGAGACACATTTGGGGGTGGCAAATTTTGGTCTCCCACATGGCATTATTGCATCTTATTCTGCTTTTAACTATTTTATCATCTTAATTCAGAGGTCTGTACCTCTGAATTAGCTAATGGACCTCTTATTTACAAATGGAATGAGTAGATACATAAATTTCTGTGTATTCATGTCAGTGTATAAGTGACATTCGTGAAAGCAAGTCTGGGTCATTGTTTTGGAAGCTATCCCAGTTCCTGTAACATATACCGCATCCAGGAAGTGTCTGCATATGTATGCATTGGCAAGCCAGTCCTCCCATGCCCTCTTGTAAAATCTCTTAATGGTATGTTCTCAATTATGCTAGGTTAGGAAACCTGCTTAAAAGTTTTCATGAACATAAAACATTATGAAGGCTATTAAATTGAACAGACTGGTGTTTGGAAAGTGGAAATCCCCAGAAATCCTAGTATTTCAAACGTTCTTCTTTATTCACATCTTGTTGGACGAGCCTAGCAGGTTCATACCCGGAGCTGAAGGAAGACTTCTGACAACAGTCTTGCTGCCAGACCTGAATCCTTTAGTCTCCAAGGTTCTTTGACCTTTCTGAGACCCTCGGCCACAAATCTCTTTTCCAGCCACCTTAGCCTCAGCTCTGTGCTCCTCTAAATGTCAGTGTCAGCTGCTTTACCCATGACTCCAGATTGTTCAGTGATCAGACTGTTAAGAACTAATTGTGGAAGGGTCTATAGTGTATAGGTATCATGACAATTACTTGGGCTATGAAGATAAATAATGTATTTCAAAGTGGTGCCTTTGAGGATCACATTCTGCTGCAGGAGAAGTCTAGTTACAAAAGAAGGTGATAGGTGCTGCAGAGACTTTTAAAAATATAGAAGCAACAGCAGCTGACTGTGATTCAGGCATTCAGTTAAGATGGTTTTTAAGCTAAGTCAGGAAGCAAAGAGGAAAAGAGCCATGCTGAAAAAGGAGTGACATGACCAAAGGCGTGCAGTTCTGAAAGAACGTAGGATATTGGAAGGACAGTATGGATGGAGCCGAGCGTTCCTGTGAGAGCTGGTAAGAACTGACTACAGAGGAAGAAAGGAAGAGCTGATTACAGCGGAAGAAGGGGAAATTCAGGATGGGCGCACAGGCTGAGAATAGAGGGAAGGCCAACAGTGAGATCTGATGAAACTGACTAGACAGGAAGAAGATACCAAGATCAAAGAAAGAGAGAAGAGGAAGAACCGGGAGAAGAACGTAACATAGAAATAAGAGAAAAATGTAATGGAAGACGAAAGAATCGTGGATGAACTTTGATGGAAGGACCTGAAACCCAGCGAGATGTACAGTGTGTTCTGAGGGTCCAAGCTGGATCTGTTTTAGCTGACTGGTTGAGAAGAAATGGCCACAGTTTGAGGACTGTAAGTGATGTGAGGAACAGGAGACGCTGAGTGGTCGCATTTGTTGAAGGAGAACAGAGAGTAAAGGGGTGGAAACTGAAGCCTTATACAGACAGGCTACCCTTTGCTACTAGATAGAAAACCTTAGATCACTTTTATCACACAAGGGAGAAGAGCTAGAGGAAGGGAAGATGGTGAAGAGACAGGAAATAGAAGAGATGGTAATTACTTTTAAAGGAGGTGTGGAAAATCTGTCAATTCCTTTTACACATCGACACTACCATTTTCTCTTTCTCCATTTCCTTTCCAAGTGAAACTTAACTCCCCTTTTGGCAGAACTCTAATCCACCAACAAAGCTATTCCTTTTATCTCCATCTCAGAACCTGGCTCAGCATTTCTGTTAGTGACTGGCTCTTTCATTCCCAAGTTATCATGGCCTCATACATATTCATCAACTCACTGTCTAAAATGGATAATGGCCAAGAGAATGTTTTTAACATTCAAAGAGAATGGTTTTTTGTATAAAAAACATATTGATAGAGCCGAAGAAAGTAAAAAACAGGATAGCCACATGGCCTTAGAACAAATGCCTTAAGCGCTCTAAGTTTCAGTCTCCTCCTGCTTTTTAAAAAATATATATTTTTATTTTTTTATTTTACAATACTGTATTGGTTTTGCCATACATTGGCATGAATCCACCACAGGTGTACATGAGCTCCCAACCATGAACCCCCCTCCCACCTCCTTCCCCATATCATCTCTCTAGGGCATCCCAGTGCCCCAGCCGCAAGCATCCTGTATCCTGTATCGAACCTAGACTAGTGATTCGTTTCTTACATGATAGTATACATGTTTCAATGCCAATCTCCCAAATCATCCCGCCCTCTCCCTCTCCCACAGAGTCCAAAAGTCTGTTCTCTACATCTCCAATACAGTATACTAACACATATATATGGAATTTAGAAAGATGGTAATGATAACCCTGTATGCGAGACAGCAAAAGAGACACAGATGTAAAAAATATATATTTTTAGAAAAGTTTCAGGTTTACAGTAAAGTTGGGACAGGCACAGAATTTGGCTCTATGCCCCTGACCAATAGTCTCCTTCATTATTAGCATCACTCACCAGAATGGTACACTTTTTACCAAAGATGAAGCCACATTAGAACATCATAATCACCCAGAGCCCTTAATTTACTGAAAGGGTGACTTGATGTCATATGTGCAATGGATCTGAAAAAGTGTATAATGACATATATTCATCGCTAAACTATCATATCGTGTATATTAATTGCCCTAAAATTCCTCTGTGCTTTGTCTGTTCATCTCCCTTTCCTCTAATTCATGAAACCACTGATCTTTTTATTGTCTTTCTATCTAGTTTTTCTTTTTCCAGATTGTCCTATTGTTGAAATATACAATATATACCATTCTCAGATGGGCTTCTTTCACTTAGTAATATTTAATTAAGTTTCCTTCATGTCTTTCGTGGCTTGATAGCTCATTTTCTTTTCTTTTTTTTTTCCTTTTAATTGAAATATAGTTGCTTTACAATCTTGTATTCTTCTGTACAGCAAAGTAAATAAGTTACACGTACACACACACACACATATATATATATCCCAGACTATTTATATTTTTCTTCCCATTTAGGTCACCACAGGATAGCTAATTTTCTTAAAATGCTGAATAATACTCCATTGTCTAAATGTACCGCAGTTTGTTTATCCATTAATCTGCTGAAGTACATCTTGATTGCTTCCAACTTTTGTCAATTGTGAATTAAGCTTTTGCAAAAATTCCATGTGCAAGTTTATGGGTGGTTATAAATTTTCAACTAATTTGGGTAAATACCAAAGAGAGTGATTGGTGATTGCATGGTAATAATATGTTTATTTTATTTAAAAGTTATATTTAATTGGAGGATAATTGCTATACAATATTATGTTGGTTTCTGCCATACAGCAACGTGAATCGGCCATAAATATAGATATAGCCCCTCCCTCTTGAGGCTCCCTCCCACCTGGTTTGTTTCATTTTATCAAACTGCCAAATTGTCTTTCATAGTGGCTGTGCCATTTTGTATTTGCACCAGTAGGCCATGAGAGTTTCTGTTACTCCATATCCTAACATTTGGTGGTGTTAGTGTTTCAGATTTGGGACATTCTAACAGGTATGTGGTAGTATCTCGTTTTAATTTGCATTGCCCTTATGACATATTTGTGGAACATCTTCTCATATGCTTATTTGTCATCCATATATTCTTTAGTGAAGTGTCTCTTAAAGTCTCCCCCCCCTCTTTTTTTTAATCACTTTTGTTTTAAAGTCTATTTTATCTGATATGAGTATAGCTAATCTCATTTTCTTGTGGTTTCTATTTGCATGAAATATCTTTTACCGTCCCCTCACTTTGAAGTTGTGTCTTTCACCCTGAAGTGAGTCTCTTTCAGGCAGCACATTGTAGGTTCTTATTTTTCAGTCTAATCTGATACTTTATGTATTTTGATCTACTTTTAAAAATTGCATAGTTTTCTTATTATTGAGTTTAAAGAGTTCTTTGTGTATTTTGGGTAGCAGTCATTCAGCAAGTGTGTCTTTTGCAGTGCTTCCTCCCCCCAGCCCTTGGCTGTGGCTTGTTTTCTTCACAGACTAGTCTTTGATTTTAATGAAGTCCAGCTTATCATTGATTTATGAGTCATGCCTTTGGTGTTGTATCTTAAAAAATACATCACCATACTCAAGGTCATCTAGGTTTTCTCCTATGTTGTCTTCTAGGAATTTTATAGTTTTGTGTTTCACATTTATGACTGTGGTCCATTTTTAGTTAATTTTGTGATGGGCATAAGGTATGCCTCCTCTTATGGTTAAAAATGATAACTTTGTATAGCTTCTATCTACGATGTATTCCAGATGAAAATTTAAGGATGCTAAAATTAAGCAATTAATCATTTTATGAAAAGGGATGAAATGGCTAGTAGGAAGTTTGGTGGAAAGTTGGGGGTTACATGGATAGGTTCCAATCTTGCCTTCTCACGTGGTAGCTTTGTGTCCCTACCTCAGTTTCTTGAACTCAGTCTCAGTTTCGACCTCTTCATAGGGGGTACACAAAGTTTCCTACAGGATTGTTGTGAGAGCCACATGTGATGATCTGGGTAAAAAAGCCAGCACAAATGTGGCACATGATGGGTGCCTAATGAATACCTGTGATTATCTTCTTCCTCAAGTTAATTTTGCTCAATGGCAATGACTTTTCCCCAAGAAAATACTAGTAGCAGACATTAAATGAAAATTTCTTGTGAGCAATGCATTGTTTTAAGTCTTTTACATAAATGAATATATCTAATCTTTAAAAAACTCTTTGAGGTAGGTAGGTATTATTTTCATTACCATCTCATGGTTGAGGAAACAGGCATAGAGATGTTAAATAATTTGCGAGGGTCACTCATATAGTAACGAACTAAGCCCAGATTGAAATCCAGGCAAGTCAACTCCAGAACCTGTGTTTTAAACTTCTACATATAGTTGCTGCTTATTTATGAAGTAATTCTTTTCAAATATGTTTTTGATATAAACTTAATTTGATATAAGGCTTAGCAGTAAATGGCTTCCAAGCTTTCAAATATTATTTCTAATACAACTTCAGACATATGTAAAGCGCCCAGCTTGTCATTAATAACTAACAGAATAACGCAGGTCTCAGAGCAGTCATGCCATCTGTCAGAAGCATTTTCTGATAGTGCAGTAGTTGCTGTATTTGAAAAGAGGAATGTTGACCTGTTTTGTATGGTTACCCAGATAACTATTTCAACATCTGAGACTTTTTCTGTACATTTCCTGGACTGAGAGTAAACAGTATATTCATAAAAGAAAAGTAACAGGAGTGTTTGAAGAGACAATTCTGATTATGGGTTAATAAACACGAATTACTAGACTTTTATAAATTAGTAAAGGAAAACATTGAATCGTTAGAATAATTTAGTAATAATCTCAACTGAAATGGTTTATTTTTATAATTAAGGTCCTTCATGCCAGAGTTTGAAATATACTGCCTGGAAAATCCTATGGACGGAGGAGCCTGCTAGGCTGCAGTCCATGGGGTCGCTAAGAGTTGGAGACGACTGAGCGACTTCGCTTTCACTTTTCACTTTCATGCATTGGAGAAGGAAATGGCAACCCACTCCAGTGATCTTGCCTGGAGAATCCCATGGACGGGGGCTGGTGAGCTGCCGTCTGTGGGGTCGCACAGAGTCGGACACGACTGAAGTGACTCAGCAGCAGCAGCCATTATAGAAACTTAGATGTCTCAACAAGAAAGTGATTTTTAAAAGTTAAAATGATGACTATAAGACATTGAGTATATCCTATACTGATTTTTCCCAAACAACCTGGTAGTGAATATTATTAATTTAAAAACTGTCAGCTCCTGTTTCAAGATAGTAACCTCTCATCAGTACATCTAGTGAAATGAATGTTTGACCAATAACTAGGGTATTCAGGTAAATTTCTTTTGAAAAAATGAAATTAAAGAAATGAATAAGAAGGAGAAATTGTCTTTTTAAAGAAGTTGATAAGTTTGAATCTGGGTATGTTTTATTGAGAAATACCAGTAGGAATATGAACAGAGAAGACATAAGAAAGTTGCTTATGCTAAACTTCTAGATTTTTGTTGCCATCAAAATATTATGAGCCTGGGAGCAATGGGCTTTCTCTAGTTTATAAGAAAGAATATTGGTGTTGAGGACAACATTTATAGGAGTGGGAAAATCATAATTGAGAAAGTTAAATCCCTGTAGGAGGAGAGTAAATTGTCAGTTTGCAGTCTTAGAGATGGAGCAATTCTGAATGAAGTGAGGTCTCTGCTGAAGTAGCCTTGGACTTGGATGTCACTGGAATTGACTGAGCATGTCAAAGAAGTGGGCCAGTCAATAAACTGTCCTCCCAAGTAACCAGAGAGTGTTATTTAGAAGGAACTTTGGATTGGAAAAGACCCTGATTCTGGGAAAGATTGAAGGCAGGAGGAGAAGGGGACAACAGAGGATGGGATGGTTGGATGGCATCACCCACTTGATGGACATGAGTTTGATTAAGCTCTGGAAGTTGGTGATGGACAGGGAAGCCTAGAATGCTGCAGTCCATGGGATCGCAGAGCTGGATGTGACTGAGCGGCTGAACTGTAATGAACTTCCCTGAACTACTCAAGAGCTCTTGAGACACAGATGTAGAAAGTTGAATTTGACTTAGAGAGGGCTTGCCTCAACAGTTGCCAGGAGCTTCAGATCTAAGTAGTTAATGATAGCCTAGCAATCACACTTCTGGAGCCTGTCAGCTACTCTTCCTTGCTTTTATATATGAAGCACTGGATTTAAGTTTATCCCAGGATATGATAAAATATGAAAAATTAACACTATATATTCAACATTGGTACCTACTAACAATACCTATTAATAATAATATGTATCATTCTTTTCTGTTGTTCCAGACACTGTGCTAAGGGCTTTGCATGATGATCACCTTTAGACCTTACCTCAACCCTGAATTTGATATCATTAAGCTTTATTTACAGATGAGAATTCTGGGACTTGGAGAGGTTGTATCATTTGCTCCAGGTGACATTGCTAACAACAAGGGACAAAACTAGTATTCCAACTTGGGTATGTCTAATCTCTTAAGTTATACTGATTCTGTGAAGGCTTTTCAAAAACGTTGAATGTTTTGTACTCTGAGCAACAGATGATAAAAACACAAAGATGATTTCAAAATAATTGAAGAAATTGTTTGAAATCTTTTAATTAGGAAAAATCAGCCACTATCCACCAACCAAGTGTTTTTATTCATGAATCTTTGATTTTGACTGTACCTGTCACTCCTTTTATGAGTATATGTCTTTCTGTAAGGAAATATCAGAATCAAATCCTTGCTCAGGTTAATGATAAATTGTGTTAACACTGATGTTGACCTCACTGAGCAAAATCAGTAAGGAGATTCTAGCAATTTTCATATTGAAACCTGAACTGAGGTTTTTGTTGGGGGTGGGGGAGGGCTATCCTTTTAAATTTCAGTTCTTCTCGATTTGAGAGTTTCTGTTTCAATGGGTAGACTCACAGTCACATGAGAAACTGTTTTAAAAGGAAAATCCTTGATGGTTCAAGCAGTTGGACTCTGTGTTGAATTCTTACTGAGGTTTAGGATGACTGTTGATGGCTGAAATGTGCTTGTGGGACACACGTGTTACACGATAGCACCCAGTCCTAGCTTAATGAACTAAGCAGATTGCTGGTCTTTCCTACCAGCTGTTCCAGCCTTCTATAGTTGTTTGCATTATGACTCTTTATGAACAACAGATAAATTTGGACATTTCAATAGCGGATATGTTACATGAAGAATTTGTAATGCTGAAGAAAATAGGCTACATTCTGACATTCTTTCATTCCAGTATTTAATCATCTGAAACGGCAGAAACAGATGAGTTCTCCTATTGGCTACAAAGCTATCTGCTGTCATAGATATGACATCGTTATAGAAGATATATGTCTGGTTGCCATGTAATTCAGTAATAAATAATCAGAAATTGTTTTCCCCCAAAGTGTTGATTATTTACTGTATCACCTTATCAGAACTCCTTTTGCTCAAATCATCAGTTTTTTGTTGTTTTCTCCAGTGATCATCCTCAGTGTTTTAAAAAAAAGTATTGGAATTTTTGTAGACAACAGCAAAAAGGCTGTAACTGTTACCACCAAGATTTCAAAAGAAAAGCACTATAAACAATAGCATCTTCCATTGGAATATTCTATTTGATGTCTCTATTAGTTTGGTTGTTGCAAGATGTTCAATAATTTTAAATAAAATTGACTGTTAAGTCATTCTGTCTATTAATTCACAGCTATTTATCAAATACAAAGTGCTAGTAAGTAATACTTCCTTACACATGTTGGAAATAAATAATCTCTGGCTCCGTGAAGTGGAGACATAGATTGTCCCAATGGAGTTTAAAACCTAGTTGGAGAGTCAGACAATAAATGAGATACATAACTAAACTATATAATATTAGATGGTGATAAGAGCTATGAAGAAGTACAAGGCGGGAAAGACAGAGAATGCTGTTGGGGAGTACGGGGAGGTGCAATTTAATAAATTAGTTATCAAACATTAACTCTCAAATGTATTTTTTGACAACTTTATATGGTGTTTTCCCCAGTGTACATAATGTGTAACTTTGATATATTCATCTACTTAACTGTGTAATTATACTATACACTATTTTTGTATATATGTCAGCTAACCCCTGCTGTTATGTTAATGAACAGAAAATAAGTGGGATTTGGCAGATTACACAAGCTGCTCTTCTTTCTTAGGAGCTGTAGGCATTAGATATGATTATTCTGCAATTAATCACTATTATACTTTGTTGCCAAAAACTCTGTTTTTATTGTACTTAACTTGGCTGTTAAGCACATGATCAGAAATTCATCATGGGTTAAAAATGCTTGCGTTCACACAACAGTTTTACATTAATATTAGTGAATTAATATGAATGAAACAATTTTCTTGAGAATTACATAGCAGTTTCCAGGTGTGATTTTCATGCTCTGGTGAACAGCATGCATAGTTGCCTGCCTAGTTATAGAGACTAGAAAGAATAAGCATGTCATCTTCTACTCAGAAGGTCAAATGGTTATATTCTCACACACTTGGAAAGACATAGTAGGAAGTGTCTGCAGGTATCCAGTCATTGCCCTCCTTTGATCCACTTCCATGAAGACATAGAGTGGACTTTATTAGCTTTCATAAGTTGATGCTGGTCTAGTCTTACTTTTCTGAATAATCACTGCTCAATCAGCAATGTACAATAGTGTATTCAAGGCATTTCTTGGAGAATATTATTTTGACGTCACTGCCCCAAATATTTATCAAAAGCTAGAATGAAAAAAGGAGTCTTTATGGAAGATTCCTTGAGGGAGGTGCAGATCATCTACCCTTCTAGACTGATAATTGCAAACTTAAAGGACTAGAGTAGCCAAGAAAGTAACAAAATTGAATGAAGGCAAGTATGTGACCTGTGGCCTCCTGGAGGTCACATGCACATCTAAGAGACAGTCCTCATTCCATAAAGCACACTTTTTGAAGGTTGATTTCTGGAACCAGATGACCACTTTAAAACCATGCATTTAATCCTTCAATTAAAATAGGCTGGTATCTGATTAAGATACCCAAACCACGTTTTTCCAATCTGTTAAAATTTTCTGAATTCTAATATATTGTGAATCTAACAGTCTACATGAAGGAAGTTAAAAAAATGATTATGAAGCATGCACTTCTATTTATTTACATATCACAGATTAATCCTATGAGGATCCTTGGGAGAAATTTCTGTCTGTCCTTAGTACCAGGATTAGTTGAGCTTAGAAGCTCAGAGCTTCTACTCTGAACAAGTGGGTTATTTTCCTTATCAATAAAATAAGTAAGTTTGTTTCATTCTCTACCAGGAGCTCCTGACCTTAGACATGGATATTTCACCTTAAAAAGTCTCTCTCTTTGTCAATTTGAGCTGTCTCTTGCAAAGTTAATTTAAATTCATGACCAAGCTCTAACCAGAGAATTTCATCTCGCAAGGTATACTTGTCTATCAACTTCACTCCTGACTTTATCTTATCTTTCTTATTCTTATTTTCCCTCTGATATATTTCCTCATCCATTTACTTAAAATTTTGTATTTTGTTTTAGTTCATATGACTATATAGAGCACCTTAGAACTTTTGGAAAATGTGAGATTGAAAATAAATGAATAACCAGTTTACAGAATCTGTACTGGTTGACATTTTTCTTACCACAATAGCATTGCATACCAGTATATTATGAGGTCAAACACTAATGTCCCTACCTTTGTTGGGGTTTCCTTGGTGGATCAGATGGTAAAGAATCTGCCTGCAATGTAGGAGACCTGGGTTCAAAACCTGGGTTTGGAAAATCCCTTGAAGAAAGGAATGAGGAAAGGCTACCCACTCCAGTATCCTTGCCTAGAGAACACAATGAACAGAGGAGCCTGGTGAGATATAGTCCGTGGGATCACTAAGAGTCTGACGTGACTGTTACCAAGCATAATTAAATAATAATACCAAAATATTTACATTTGACATGAACTGATGATTACTAGATGGTCCTTATAATGCAATTTTAAATAAGACCATTATTCACTTTCTGAAGTTTGATAAGAGAGGTAAGTTTACATCTAATGCTGGAAGTGGCATGTCAACAGGTGTTTGTACTTGTGTGTATACATTACTGCCATTAGCTCATTTGCTAACTTTCTGTGATTTAAAAACAGGACATTCTGTCCTCTCAGATGATACAACCCAAGGTCGGGACACACACTTTTGTCCTCAGGATGTGGAAAGGTTTGTAGTCCCCATCTCTCTGAGACCAGGAATTATTATAGGGGAAGATGCAACCTACTGGAGCATTCAAGAAACCTTACTAGTGTGTTACATGTGAAATTCATCAGTCACATGTGTCTAACCAAGGAAAACTAGATTGGGAGCTGATGGGGTAAATTCTAGGTTGGTGACATTTTATAAACATGTGAACAAAAACAGGCAGTTCTAATATCACAGGAAAAGACGTGACAATAGGTAGATATGTGTCATACAAAAGATTAATAATATTTTTAATATGTATTGAACTTTTCCTGCATTTAAAAGCTAAGTACTTTTTGAGACTCTGATGAAAGCTAAAGTTCTTCTATGGAAAAATGCACAAAAGCACAGAAGTAAAGTGAAGTGAAAGTCGCTGAGGGGGCTGTAGCCTGCCAGACCCTGTCCATGGAGATTCTCCAGGTAAGCATACTAGAGTGGGTTGCCATTCTGTCCTCCAGGGGATCTTCCTGACCCAGGGATCAAACCCAGGTCTCCTGCCTTGCAGGCAGACTCTTTAACGTCTGAGCCACCAGGGAAGCCCTTTTTGATAGGTCATAAACCTCTTGAGAAATTGATGAAAGCTCTGGTCCCTCTACAGAAAAATACACAAAAAAATAGGCATATTTTTTAAAATCCCATTTCTAGAAGTTATCAGATACTTGGAAATGAATTCCAGCTATTGGTTATGGAGAGCTCATTCATTGCCAGTCATTTGTTCAGTAGGATGATGATAACCTCCTTATGAAGGTACTGCACTTCTCTGACCCTGTGTCTCAAAATCATCAATCCTTAAGTTCATCAAGGTCATGTTCTGGGATTGCATGACTGATAATATAGTCTCTGAACGAGTATAAACAGGAGCTGAAAGTTTTTTGCTATTCAAACTGTGATTAATAGAAATGAATGTGAAGATTTCCTTATCCACGTAATCAAATTGTTCAGATTTCATTTGATGGTTAAGCATATTCTTGAACTATTATATCGTCATTTAAAAGAATGTTTGAAAAGAATTAGTATCCATATAGGAAAAAGGCTTGGTATGTACTGTTATGATAAAGTAGACTACATAAGTGTTTCATCAGTATATTTGCAACACTTTCCCCTTAAAATGTATTTTAAAAAGACTAGAAGATACTGTACCAAAAGTGTTAGTGATCCTCTCTGATAAAATTATAGATCATTTTCTTTTTTGTTACACTGTTTTATTTTCTGTATTATTTTAATGAACATGTATTTAAAAATAAAATGGGGAAAAAGTTCCTTTTAAAATTATAAAAAGTAGTTTGCCGGAGAAGGGAAATTGTATCTAGTGGTGAAGCATAAAATCGTGTCGTCAAACAGAGTTCTCCATCCTCATCAATAAATGTGTATATAATTTGATGACATCAATTATTGTCTTTGGGACAAAGAAATAATCAATTTAGTGATTACTAAGATTGACTATCTCATATGACTCTCACATGACTAAGTTAAAAGATGCCTTGAAATTTGTAATGTTCTCAAATTATTAATAAAAACAAGCATTAACAGGCTTTAAAAATGTAGATTTAATAGCAGTCTTTTTGATACTACCCAGTGCCACTTTGTGAGAATAAATTATTGGAGTCTGTACTTACATATTGCTTTGTAATGACACTTTTGTGGCAGTTGGTCACATTACTTATTTCCTCTGCAAGTGTCAGTTTTGGATAAATGTTATGAAGTCACTGAGATTTGTGGGTTTGAATTGAAATTTTGTCACCACACTGAAAGAAACCTCACCCAGAGGGTATGAATTAAATTTTTGGTGTCTACCCATGAGTTGAGTGAAATCAGCACTAAAATAATATCTCAGTGGGCATAAAACCGACCATTCCAATAAGATGGACATATAGGGAAAGCCTCGTTTTATTGTGCTTTGTTTATCACTCTTTGCAGACTTTACCTTTTTTTTTTTTTTTTACAAACTGGCAATTTATGGTAACCTTGTGTTGAACAAGTCTAATGACACAATTTTTTCAATAGCATTTCCTCATTCATGTCTCCATATAACATTTAGGTAATTCTCACAATATTTCAAACTTTTTCATTATTACTTTCTTTGTTATGGTGATCTATAATCCATGATTTTTGCTGCTATGACAGCAAAAAGATTATAACAACCTGAAGGCTCAGATGATAGCAGTTTTTAGCAATAAGTATATTTTGATTGAAGTGTATACATTGTTATTTTAGACATAATACTATTGAACAATTAATGACTGCAGTATGGTATAAGCATGCCTTCTATATGGACTGGAAAACCAGAATATTTGTGCAATCCATTATACTGTGATATTCACTTTATTGTGATGGTTCGGAACTGAATCCATAATCTCTCTGAGGTGCCTGCATTCTGAAATTGAGTTCTGTGCAGCTTGTACATTCTCAGATCATCCAGGACTGCTGAAAAAGAGAATTAACAACAGTCTTAAACTTCTCATTGGAAAGAACTAATATGTACATCTTGTGTTGCACAACTTCATGAAGTTCTGTGTGAATAAGTATGAGAGGTACCTTCTAGAACTGAGCAAATACTGGACGGAGTTAAACAGACAAGAAGACTTTACTATTCATGTCTGTTGCAATAGGGGTCAAGACTATTGCAGTGAGATTATTCAAAATTATACAGTAGAGGAAAGAGATTGTTTTAATTATGCTGGACCAAAAAAACAGTAGGATTTTTAAGTACTTGTAATGAGCTAGTGGAAAAGTTTGTGGAATAACTGTGGGGAGGTCAGTCAATGTGTTTGCAATATGGCAATTTACCTAATTTAGGCTCCTACCTTCCGCAGAGACTGGAAAATTAAGGCTAAATCTTTACTGATGATAAAATTTCAAAGAGATGTTTCCCAGGTCCTTGAGAAAGACTTTTCTAGTGATAGAAGGAGTCAGAGGCTGGGAAATGATTTATATCTGAAAGAGAGAAAGAATTTACAAAATCAAGTTTTTAGAAGGAAATCTAAGAAAAGAGAAGGCAAGGGCCAAAAGTCAGGAAGAAACTTATCTGAATCTTAGTGATGCCAAGGGTGCTCTCAAGGGCATCTTGGTTACACTCATTGTCCTTGGAGGCAGAACGAACGTAGAGAATTCTTAACATAAGGAGTTAGGTTCTGTCTTTGGATCTGGTTTCTGTATGATTTGTAGATGTCAGTTCTTTATGCATTTTCTGTAGTGCATGACAATTACCACACACCTAGTGGCTTGAAACAGCACACCTTTATTTATCTCACAGTTTCTGTGGGTCAGGGATTGCTTAGGCTCTGTTGAAATCAGTGTGTTGACCACGGTGGCGTTTTCTAGTAGACACTCAAGTTTGAAAGCAGCTACTCCCTCCACTTGTATGATTCTAACCAACATTCTATTGGTTAGAATCAAGTCACATTTTCCACACACACTCAATGGAAGAATTGTACTTAGAGACGTAAATCCCAGGAGGATTCCCTAACAGTCTTATGTGCCATATCCTTCATTTGAAAAATTTGTGCAATTAAAGCAGTTTCACTAATAACAGTTTCCTTAGATCTGTAGGAGTCCTCAAGTTGCTGCTAGAGAAGTTTGGTGATGAAGGTGATGTCCTCATATCATACAGCTCTGATTCTCTAAATCTCCTTTACCCTGAACAGCATGCTGAGGTTTCTTGTGAAATTTGTTTTTTTCCTTTTCTTCTCTCGTTTTTTTTTTTAATGAAATTCTTCTCTTTCCTTCAAAATATAATAAAAAATGCACTGCACCAGATAATACGTCTGACCACACTAGCAGGAAAAGCCATGATTCAAATAAAATTTAAAATGGAAACTTCATGAATTAATGCTTAGTGTTATGAATTTGACCAATCATAGTTATATGACTTGTCCTAGAGAGATTTTAAAGATTCCCTATATTGTGCAAAGAGCCTGTTATTTGGGGGTTTACTTTGCACAGAGGCACATAGAAACAATTCAGTCAAACTTTTCCACACAGTTTCACACTGTTTTTTTCTCTGCATTTCCTTGCATCTTTCATAGCTGTACCTTCTCAAAGAAATTATCCCATTTGAAATAGGACAATAAGAAAATCCTAGAGGAGCTGAAAGTAGTATCCAGACAAAAAAGGAAGAAGTCACATGTTGCTCTCATTCTAAACTTTTATTACTTAGTTGCACTTTCCACATTTGAGAGCATACTTTAATTTGTCCCCACTTTTTATTTGCAAAGTTCTCTTTTCTATCTTAGTGTGAATATGGAGCCTCTGCTGATGCAATGTCCTGGGCTGTGTTTACAGACTCTCTGGAGGTGAGGTGGAAGTGGAAGGAGCATGGGAAGAATCAGCTCCTTAGCAATTGTTTTTCTCATTATGTTGTAAAGCAGCCCATTTCAAGTTATCCTTGGAAAATATTTTTTTCATATTCATACACCATTGACTCTATTTTGATAATTTATTTTCAATTTATAGTATTAAGGTTGTCATTTTAAAAGATGCTATATTAAAGACCAGTTTGGGCTACGGATTCCAGCTCCCACTTCATGTTTTACGTATTAGGACTATGGCAACCAGTCTTCTCCTTTGTACTTATAAAGTGTAAGCACATGACCTTTCCAGGCTTAATGGGAGAACCCACCCAGAAGGAGCACATGGAGCCTGAAATTGTGAAGGAAGATAAGCAAGGGCAGGTGTGGTGGCCTCTGATCATCGGTGTCTGGCAATCATTGCATTCCTTCGAGATAGGCTGGGAATAGGATCAAGCAGAAGAAGACTTAAGTGAGTCCAACAGTTGAGCTTACCAGGGAAGAGAGTGGTGCACAGAGCATGCGGTAGAAGAGAAGATCACAGTGTGAGCCTGCAAGGAACTCAGCATCTTGTTGAGGTGGTGTGGGTTATGTAGAGAATAAATTAAGTATTATGGGAACTAAAATGACGGGCACTTTTTTTAAGTGGAGGGATGATGGGGCAAGGCTTCATGGAAAAGGACGTGTTTGATCTGGATCATCTGGAACGAATAGGATGGAAAATGGAGATTATAAGGGTAAGAATGTTTTATATTATAGGAAACTGTATTAGTAAAAGGATGGCCATCTGGGGCTTGCGGCATAGAGCTTATTTGTAGATATATGCATTTTGATTTGCCTGGAGTTCAGATTCCGTGTGGCTGAGAGAGGGAGGAGGGACAAAAGGAGAGAGAATTTTGGAAAGGCAAACAGAAGCAAATCATAAGGCCTTTAGTCCGTTAGGAAGACTTGATGAGTGTTTTCGTGGCCAAATGTGTTGCGGGCAGATTGGAGTTAGAGTGTAGTGGTTCAAACCACAAACTTTGGGATCAGAGCAACTTGGGTTTCCATCCTTACTCTGTCATCCACAAACTGTGTAAACTTGTTTAGTACATAATGCTTCTCACCTTCAGTTTTCCCCTCAATAAGTGAGGAGCAATAATGCTAATTGCTTCAAGGCAATTATTAGGTAAAGTGCTTAGGCTGGTACCTGCCACTCCGTAACAGTAGTCTGTGAGCAGTAGTTATTATCATGCTAAAAAGAAGGATGAAAATCCCATTTCAACACAGTTATTCTCTTGATTGTGAGTGGAGATATAACAATCCCTCTCCCATAAACTGAAGCTGTTCCTGCTGCATTGAGCTTCTTACCAAATGGATGAGAATGCTGGACTGAGTGGGAGTCCAGTGATCTCATGGAGAGAACCTGAAACCAAAGTTACACAGAACAATGTGCAGTCGAACAGTCAATGAAGAGAGGAAGAATCTAGGGATAAGGTAGCAGAAAGCAAAAAGAAACTAAAGGAGATGGAAGCTGGTGAAATTAAGCCTGGAATTTATTCATTGAGGTTTTAAGGCTGGGAGAGATTTGTTCAGTTTAGTCGCTCAGTCGTGTCCGACTCTTTCTGACCCCATGAATCGCAGCATGCCTTGCCTCCCTGTCCATCACCAACTCCCAGAGTTCACCAAAACCCATGTCCATTGAGTTGGTGATGCCATCCAAGCATCTCATCCTCTGCTATCCCCTTCTCCTCCTGCCCTCAATCTTTCCCAGCATCAGGGTCTTTCCCAATGAGTCACCTCTTCGCATCAGGTAGCCAAAGTATTGGAGTTTCAGCTTCAGCATCAGTCCTTCCAGTGAACACCCAGGACTGATCTCCTTTAGGATGGACTGGTTGGATCTCCTTGCAGCCCAAGGGACTGTCAGGAGTCTTCTAGGAGCCTGCAACTATGAGTTGTTCAAAGAGGAATCTGTTATGGTATTTCCCTCATCTAGACAGAAGGGGATAATAGCTCTTTATCCTTTCTGTGAACATTTGATTGTCACTGTCATAAGATACACATCATGAATGGGGGTTCAGACTACATTCTGATTGAAGTCAGGATCTGAAAACGTAGATAGTGGAGCACATAGCGCTGTCAGAAGGTGGGCCATTCAGGGAACATGCAGCAAGGACAGTGTCACCCTAAGGAAGGACGATGTAACTGATATTCCACCATCAAAAGTAGGAAGTTACCTGCCAAAGGCAAGTCAAGGTTAGAGGTGCAGTGAGAGTCAACAGTAGAACTTCACCTGTGGCAGGAGTCGGTGAGTTTGGTCAGTGAAGCAGTGAGTTGACTAGTATATTTTCCATTTCTTGTTTGGCTGGAGGAGCAATATGTTGGGAGGACCAGTTTAGGTACAGTTGACATTGGGAGATGTATCCATCAAAGATCTTAGTACCAACCTACAGTAGCTAACACATGAGAGTGAAATGCATATTAATTAGGATGATGCAAGTTCAGTGAATCCAGTGAGAAGCAGGAGGTTCAGACTTGGAAAATGAAGAGAAGCTATAGGCACAGTATAGGGTGAAGACCATGTGGTCTTCATGCCTCCACTCTGACCTCTAGTGCTCCCCATATTAATTTATGGTATCGCTTACTCAACACTGAAAACCTCAGGGAGCCTCATATTGACCTGAAATCTGTCTGTGCCTGGCTTCTGTCTGTCCTGGACAGGGTCATGATGATATGCTACTTTGACTTCCTTAGCGAGAAGTAGGCACTGTTTCCTAAGACAATGTGCAATGTGGTGTGGCGGCGATGGGGAAGATTCCCTAAACAGAGATGGATGCTAATTGGAAAAGGGTTAGCATGTTAGACAGAAATGTTCCTAGGAGGTCCTGAGGTGGAGAAGCAGGAGGGGAGGGGAGGGCCCTGAAGAGGTGAAGGGACAAAGGAAGGTGAAGGGACAAAGGAGGCGGAGCAATTTCTGCAGACCATCCCGGTACTGATGGCACATCGGTATTTTAAGTATGGATTCAAGGGGAAGGTGGAAACAGAACTGATCCTTGAAGGGTTGAGGAGAAATAAGCCAAAAGACATTCCAGATGACAAAACAGGTCTGTGTGTATGCACAGAAGGGCAGAGCCTTGTGGCCGTTCCTGCCGTGCTTGTAAGCAGGTTGATATTCCTGGAGTGGGAGGCCTGGAATAAGTGTGAGCTGTTCACTCCATAGTCTTACTGATGAAAGGAATGGAAGAAAGGAAAGTTCTCCTTCTTCGTAGATCCTTTGGCTATTCTAGTAATTACATTGATATGAAACAGATTAACAAGAAAAAACAACAAACATTTTAATTTTGAAGCTATGGGGAACCCATAGAAATATGAGACTCAGAGAAGTGACCAAAAGAGGCAGCTTTAGACAAAGACAGAATGCGTTTGTGAAGAATTGACAAGGCAAAGAAGTGTGGGCTTAGAGAAGTAACTTGGGGTAGAAACAGCAAGGTTTGTTTATACAGTCTTCTCAACTCTATGAATTCTCTCTCTGAGGAGATAGCTAAGAAGTCTTTCTCTTCCTCCTGGTGCAGGAAGAACATCTTTGACACAGGAGAGTCATCTCCTGTGTATTCTTGTACTGGCTGTTTCTTAAGTAGCTTTAATTCCAAATCGTCAATATCTCAAAGTGGCATTTTGGGGCAGCCTACCCTGAATGCCATCAGGAATAATGGTGGGCCTGGTGGCTCAGAGGTTAAAGCGTCTGCCTGGAATGCAGGAGACAGGGGTTCGATCCCTGGGTTGGGAAGATCCCCTGGAGAAAAGTGAAGTCGCTCAGTCGTGTCCGACTCTTTGCGACCCCGTGAACTGTAGCCTACCAGGCTTCTCCGTTCTTGGGATTCTCCAGGCAAGAATACTGGAGTGGGTTGCCATTTCCTTCTCCAGGGGGACTTCCTGACCCAGGGATCGAACCCAGGTCTCCCGCATTGCAGGCAGACGCTTTAACCTCTGAGCCACCACATGGCAATCCACTCCAGTGCTCTTGCCTGGAGAATCCCATGGAGGGAGGAGCCTGGTAGGCTACAGCCCTCAGTCCGTGGGGTCGCAAAGAGTCGGACACGACTAAGCGACTTCACTTTCACTTTCTTTCATAGTAGCTTTAAGATGACTTTTATCAGGGGGACAATTTTCTCAGTATATACTTTGGAAACCCAAGAAATGCATAGTCATCCATCCTTCCAAATCCCTCAGTAACAGAGCCTGTGTATATTGAGATGAGGAGAGGTTTGTCATGTTAAACCTTAAAATAGTCAAGCCTTAGCAGGAGCTGAATGATCTTTTTTGATGAGTGTAGATTTATAAGAATTTTGGCTTGGAGTTTGGGATCAAATTCTCGCACCTAAGCTGTGGGAGCCCACAAAATCTTTCCAATAAAAATCATTGCAGTTAGATTTTTGCCAAATAATGCTTCTTAAAAAAAAATCCCCATTTAAGTCATTTCACAGGAATAATTGAAAATGGCTGTTTTGTTATGTATGTTATATGGTACTATTTTTTTTTTCAAGAATATGATAGAGAATAAGATAATTCTGATTATGGTGAAATATGAGAACACTGATACTATTTTATTTAGGTTTTTTCCTCAGTTAAAGCTTTATATTTTTGGATTGTTCATCATATACCCATTTGCCTGTTATCATTTCCAAATGGTGACTATTATCCATGTATTTTAATATTCTTCACATGTCATTTTAATGTTATTCATATGTTAAAACTGAAGTGACTTTTTTTGTCTTTGTAACACTAGGATAATTTAAAGAGAATGGTTTGAAACATCATTCTATTTTTTTGTAAAATGGGCCAAATAAAATATTTTTGTTCATTTGGGCAGCATATCAATAGCCATATAGTTTAAATAATAAGCATAATTTCTTTGGACATTTTGAAGCAGTTCAGATGGAGGTAGTGTATAAGGTGGATCCTTGGAAAAGGTTGTGTTAAAGCTGATATTGAGACATGGGGTTGCGGCTGCAAGAACTGTATAGGAGAAATCACTGCATCTTTACCTCTTGCCTTTTTGCTGTCCTCACACCTCCAGCTTTTGCCATCTCTGACTTCCCAGGGTCTTTCTTTCCTAATCCTACAAGCAATGGAATCGAAGTCTTAGAATCACATCATTCTTCTGAAAGATGTCTTGGCCTTTCATCTCTCAACACGTATTATTTTCAGTTCTGTTATGCCATTTCTCTGCTCTGTTATTCCTGATCATTTGTTCCCCATTATAGCTCAGCACTCAAGAAAGAAGACCTTTGAAGCTTAAGAACTATTTATTACTTTAAGTTGATCGATGAGTACTTCCTTCCTCCTCTCATGTGATTGGACAGTGTCATCCTGAGGTTGAAGGGTGATGGCTCTCAGAGACAACTGTGGAGAAACAGAGTTCTTATGTGTGTGGCTTACCTGTCCCCATCTGTCCTTTAAGGCCGGCAGCACTTGCTTAGATACCCAGAAGGTAACTTAGGTACAAACACTCATGTGACCAACATATTTTACTGGCATTGTTTCCTTTAGGATGTAGTCACTGTCCATTTTAACGGATAAGAATTTCCATAAAGCATTGATTCCTAGAACTAAGTTAAACAGTTTTTTTTAAAATAATCTTCTTTGTTATTTAGCAGGTTTTTTGGGAAACTGTTCATTTTATGTAAGCATGGTTTACCGAGTCGAGACTGTTTTGTAGATCATCATTAAGTTATTATGGAGTGTACAGATGCAGTCTGGTAATTTTACAGATGATATACATATTTTAAAATTATTCATGGACTTATCTTGATAGTGATTAGATCTATATTTAAATGGCAACCTGTTTGAAAGTATTTTGGTATTATCAATGTGTCATTAGCTCTGTTAGTTTGTGAACAACAAAAAAAGAGATGATTGAGAGACAGTATATTATGGAGGTCAAAAAGCTGAAGCTAGATTACTTGTGTTCCAGTTCTAACTCCACAGATTATTAATCCTCTGACCCAGAGTCAGACCTGTGACACTGCTATACCTTGGTGTTTCATTTATTAATATAAAGTATAGTTAATCCTCATGGGATTATAGTGAATATCAATAGACCCAAATAATGTCTTTACTGTGGATTTTATGGAGGTGCATATATGTGAATTCCTTACCGTTATTAGAGTTATTTAGATTGATGCAGAAAGATTTCTAGTAAAATTAGAATAAATGCATATATATGAATTCCTTACTGTTATTAGAGTTATTCAGATTGATGCTGAGAGATTTCTAGTAAAATTAGAATTTCCAAATGTTAGAAAGAAGTGCAGCAGGCATTCAGTTCTCAGTCTGTGGTAGTGCTTCCAATTTAGGCTGTGCTGAATGTGATCCCTCGAGGCAGCAGCCTGGCAAGAAGAGCAGTCCCGAGATGGGCCCCTGTGCGTGATCTTGGCTGAATTTCTTAACCCCTCCCTACCCCTGTTGCCTCATCTCGAAAAGTGCTAGCTTGGGTTACATGATCTCTAAGATGTCTCTCGTCTCTGAAGGTCTGTGAATCTTTCCGTATGCAGACTTAATGAATTTCACACATGCCGTGTTCTTAAACACATTTAACCTTTAAAAAAAAAAAAAAAACTGACTTTCTCAGGTGTTTCCTCTTCCTCCTTCCCACCCCGCTTTTCCTTCTTCTCCCTTCTATTATGTAGAATTTGTAGAGATTCCAGGCCTAACTACCGCTCTCAGGATGGGTAAGCAATAGGATGTCTGTTCCTAAGACACAGTCACTGAGATTTCTTGAGATTAAACTCTTATAGTAGATTAAAACAATAAAAACAACAACAACAAAACTTCATGTTGCCTCGTGACTGAGCCCATCATCTTCTCTGTTTCCTGGCTCCGCAAACTCAGTCCCTCCGCTGCATCTCCTCACCCTGTGCAGGGCATCCCTTTCTGCGTCATCTTCCCCAGCCCGAGCACTGGAAGCCGTCTAACCGTGCCCTTATCTCCTACCCCAGCCATGGGCTTCCCTGGGGGCTCAGGGGGTAAAGGACCCGCCTGCAAATGGAAGAGACGCAAGAGGCACTGTTCCGATCACTGGGTAGGGAAGATCCCTGGGACAAGGAAAGGACAGCCCACTCTAGTATTCTTGCCCGGAAAACTCCGTGGACAGAGAAGCCTGGCGGGCTAGTCGGACCTGGGGTCAAAGTCGGACACGGCTGAGTTTGCACGCACACGCACAGCCCGTCCAGGGTAACCCAGTAACCCCGTCGTGACTCTTCCGCTTCACTCATGTCCTGGTCCTTCGGCTCCATTGCGGTTGCCACTGCCTCGTTCCAGGCTCTGATCGTTTCTCACTTGGATCATGCCAGCTCACCTATTTCTTCAATTCTGATAGCAAATCCTTCCAGTAAATTTTCCATTTCTCCACCAAAGTGGGATTTCCTGGAATAAAAATGTGTATCTGATTATCATATCCCTCCCATAGTAAATTTTTCCAGTTTCTTATCAGCTCTTCATCAGCTGCCTCATGCACGCATGATTACTTGGCTTATTAGTCATCAGTCCCTGTTTTTCTTGCCCCTCCACCCTCTAACTCTTATTGAACTGCTTTATTTTCCCTAGTCTATTTTCTGGTACCCACCACCTGCCTTTATCCTCCTGTTCCCGCTTTCTGTTACACCTTTCTCTCTCTCATCTGTCCTGTGTCTGCCAGGGAAGTATTGATGCTTTCAAGATTGAGCAAATCTGTCCTGCAGGGTCTGCCTCTGTGAAACTTCCCTCACTACCTACTAGCTCACATCATGTGTAACAAGCCTATTTCCGGTACCCCTACTGTCATTTTTAATATAAACACCCATAAAAGAAAAGTTATAGGAAAGCTTTTCACACTAGAGCTGAGATGCACAGTGAACACATGATGTCTTGCACTGAGTTGATGTCCTTCAAACAGGCCCACATCTTCTGACTCACCAGAAAAAAAAGTAATGCCACAACTGGCAACTGTAAAATAGATATATACAGTGGGCTCTTTAGGTGATGCTTAGCATCCCTAGGAGAAAACACTCAACCTTGGGTTCAGGCCTCTGCCCCATTTTAGGTTTCTTTCCTAGACTGGTCTGCATATAAGGTATTGAGGAGTAAGTGACTTTCATTATCTTGTGGGTAAAGAGTTGAGATTCTTAGGTTCTGGAGCTTCTGTTTTCTCTGACCCCTGGGTTGATTGCCCTTGCCCCCCTGGTGCTGGTCTTGGCAGGTGGGGGCAGCTACTAGTATAACTTGCAGTCTGGCTTTATGGCTTGGGCAGGGCCCACCTTTGCCTCCAGCTGACCAGATGTTGCTTGTTTTAGAGGCTTTCCAGCCTTTGAGGCTCTGCATTATCCTCTGTAGGGTTTGAGATCTGGATGTTTATCCCAGGGTATGGGATTCACTACTCAGAGGATTCACTACTGCTTGAGTGAGTCTCAGCTCACTGTCCAGTGATGTAAGAACATTCAGGAGTGAAAACCAGAGACTCTGTGTCTGCCTGCCTGACTCAGGTACCTTCTGCAGAGCAAAGTCCTTCTTATCTTGCTGCTTTCCTCCATGTACCTTATGTTTTTAAGGCATTTCATTCCACCACTCCCTTCTCCCCATATACCCATTTAGTATCGTCTTTCAAAGGAGGCAGAAACGAGGAAGAGAAAAAGGCAAGACCCTTGACCTCAGTTTGGCATTTTCTTAATACCTGTAGGACAGTAAGAAGGGTTTCCTTTCATTTTGTCATTTCTTGCTTCTGCTCATCCTATGAGATGGTCATCACGATGGGCACTAAAGATAAAAGAGGGCATTTTCCTGGCATATGAGACAGGCTCTCTGATGAGATGGAACAGACTTAGCTCTTAGAAACTTACTATGTATGCTTTCAAGATATTGTCTCATTGAGTCCACATAACTCCCTTCTGCTGTCATAATTGCTATTTTGAGAAGAGGAGGTAAGACTCACAAAAATTTATCAGTAGCCCATGGCCATCCACAGGCATGCGGTAGGACCCCACATCTGTAAGTATTCCTCCAGAATCTATCTAAGCACCAAGCATCTTGCATTTTTTCATCACCATCATCTAACAGCAGTGCCATTCTTACTGCCAGACTTGCTTTATTTCAGCTCCTCCAAATTGTCTTTTTGTTGTTGTTTTCATCTCTGGACCATCTGCTTTCCTCTCTGTTTAGAATTCTTTATCTTCCAACATGCAGCAGATGAAAAGCTCAGTTCACCAATGCAGGTGCCAAGCAATAAAATAGTCTTTGTTTCATAATTCAATTCAGTTGTTACTTTAACCTGTCTCTTGTCAGGCTGGCAAAAAAAATTAATCTTCACCCTTTTTCAAGGCCCACTCATATACCCACCTGCCATGGTGCACATATATCCTGCAGGGCTAAGGCACTGGATGGGGGTCATGGTGGTCACGACCACTGTCTCCAGGGAGCGCCGCTGAACCAAGACATCTGCTGATGTGCCCTGAAATCCATCAGCCCCCTGACACAGGATTCCTGGCGCTGCTCTCCACCAGCTGCTAAGCAGAACAGAGATGTGACGGTAGGTTGATGGCTGAAAGGCATGGGAGTCCTCGGATGGTCAGCTCTGGTTCACGGACTCCCCTCAGCCTTGCTCAACCGTCCTTTGATTGCTCAGCACCTTGAGGCAATTTTGCTCTCAACTGCCCTTCCCTTTTTCCTTCCCTGGGATCAGACTGGTACAGTCTGAATGAAGGCACTCACAACCTTTTAGGTCTCCCTGTCTATTTTCTTGCATAGCTGTTTCCTATAGGAAAACCTTAGCACATTTAATCCTGTCTTAGTGTCTGTTTCCAAGAACTCCCTTCCTGGGAGTTCTCTGGTGGCCAGGTGATTAGGATATGGCCCTGTCACTGCTGTGGCCCATGTCCGCAGTCAGGGAACCGAGATCCCACAAGTCATGTCGTGTAGCCAAAACTAAACAAAAATATTAAAAACAAACAAACCCCTTACTAACAGGTAGGGGATTTGGACATCAAATCATCACTTTCCAGCAGTTACGACCAGGAGGCATGTCTCTTTGTGGACGTATTATTGTGCCCCTTCAAGTCTGCTGACTCCTACCGGGTGCGTTCCATACTCCAGCGCGAGTCTTCAGAGAGGCTGCCTGTGGTCCTCTGTGCTGGGCACCCTAAGAAGCTGAACACTTTCTTAGGCTTTGCTGATGCCAAACTGACTCCATCCATACACCCAGTGAGGTTGCCCTCTATGAACTTAATTTCACTGAGAAAACACAGGCAATAATGTAATGAGTGAGCACATAAGTAAAATAATATCTGATGGTTAACCTTGTAAAGGAAAAAATAATAGAGGTATAATAAAGAGAACTGGGTAATGCTATATTGAAATCAGGAAGGTTTCACTGAGAAGGTAGTATTTTGTCTAAGATTGAAAGAGAAGTGACAATTATTTCTTAATGCCTTCTGTTTAT
Organism: Capra hircus; assembly: GCF_001704415.2. NCBI lineage: Eukaryota > Metazoa > Chordata > Mammalia > Artiodactyla > Bovidae > Capra > Capra hircus. The sequence continues at coordinate 7,052,508 of NC_030812.1, forward strand.
GATGTTATAGCAGTTAAGTTGTAGCGCCCATCTTAAAATGAAGACGAGTCAGGAATCTGTTTATAGTCAAGTCTTCCTTACAAACTATCAAGTAAAATCTTGGGCAAGTAAGTAAACTCAGGTACTCCATTTTCTTATTGTTATTTAAATGAGATGGTTTTAAAGATCACTTCACTTCTTATGGTCCGCAAGTTGTAATCAGTCTACAACCTAGCTATTGGTTAAGATCACTGATCTTGCCAGCTATCTATCTAAATAAAAATATATTTTTTAGCATCAACCTTTTTCAGAGCACCTTGCAGCAAGTCCTGAGAAACTTGGGTTTGAGTACTGGTTTGTTTTCATCTAAGATGTATGATCTTGGTTCAGGTTTCAACTTCTTTTTACTATAAAATGAAGATAAGAGTGCTTTTCCTATTGTATGTCAGAATGGAGATTATGTGTGTATAATGCCTAGCACACATGAACAGTTTCACTTGTTTTTATTTCATTTACAAAATATTCACAGAATATGCATTATTTTCCTCAAATTACAAATTAGAAAACCGAGGCGCATAGAGAACAGCTTTGCCCAGATATTAACTGTCAGTATCAGGGCTAATAAGAGTATTAATCAAGGTCTTGGGACATACTTGTTTTTTTCTATAATCTACTATTTACATGTGGCCTTCTTTTAAAAGCACTATTTGTGGGTTTTCAATATATATGTGTTTGTGTAGGTTAAACTAATTCAAAAATTATATTGTGACTGCACTTCATTTTGTACTTAAGAGTAAGTAAATCAGTAACATGTGTCCTGAATTAATTTTTTGTGTCAAAGGATTATACAGAAATTGTACAAAGTAGAAAGTAGTTTGAAGGTCATGTATTCAAATACTTTCATTTGATAAATGAGGAAGTAACCAAGTTCAGGGTAGATAACACACACTGCATGTTTAATAACTTTGCTTTCAGTTCAGTCACTCAGTCGTGTCCGACTCTGTGACCCTATGGACTGCAGCACGCCAGGCCTCCCTGTCCATCACCAACTCCCGGAGTCCACTCAAATTCATGTCCATTGAGTTGGTGATGCCATCCAGCCATCTCATCCTCTGTCGTCCCCTTTTCCTCCCTCCTTCAGTCTTTCCCAGCATTAGGGTCTTTTCCAATGAGTCAGTTCTTCACATCAGGTGGCCAAAGTATTGGAGTTTCAGCTTCAGCATCAGCGCTTCCGATGAATATTCAGGACTGATTTCCTTCAGAACTGACTGGTTGGATCCCCTTGTAGTCCAAGGGACTCTCAAGAGTCTTCTCCAACACCACAGTTCAAAAGCATCAATTCTTTAGCACTCGGCTTTCTTTATAGTCCAGCTCTCACATCCATACATGACTACTGGAAAAATGGTAGCTTTGGCTAGATGGACCTTTGTTGGCAAAGTAATGTCTCTTCTTATTAATATGCTGTCTAGGTTGGTCATAACTTTTCTTCCAAGGAGTAAGTGTCTTTGAATTTCAAGGGTGCAGTCACCATCTGCAGTGATTTTGGAGCCTAAAAAAATAAAGTCTGTCAGTGTTTGCATTGTTTCCCCATCTATCTGCCATGAAGTGATGGGACCAGATGCCATGATCTTAGTTTTCTGAATGTTGAGTTTTAAGCCAATTTTTTCCCTCTTCTCTTTCACTTTCATCAAGAGGCTCTTTAGTTCTTCTTTGTGTTCCCTTTTAAAACTCATTGTTTATGTGATATATAAATACATTTAGTTTTAATACTGTTTTAAAATTATAAGCATAGAGAAATGCATAACTTTTGTAAGTATATAGTTGTAAAGCTGTAGAAATTATGGAACAATAGTCCATCTAATAACTGTGTAATGGACAAATTATTTAACATCTTGAACTTCACTTTTCTCCCTTAAGGAGAAAATTATAAGCATAGAGAAAAGCATAACTTTTTAAAGTATATAGTTGTAAAGCTATAAAAATTATGGAAAAATTGTCCATCTAATAAATGTGTAATGGACAATTTATTTAACATCTTGAACTTCACTTTTCTCCCCTAAGGAGAAAATTATAAGCATAGAGAAATGCATAACTTTTGTAAATATATAGTTGTAAAGCTATAAAATTTATGGAAAAATAGTCCATCTAATAACTGTGTAATGGACAAATTATTTAACATCTTGAACTTCACTTTTCTCCCCTTATAATAGAAGTGAAACCTCTTTTATCAGTTGTGTGGTGATTAAATGAGATAGTGTGCTTGAATACATAAATATTAATTTTATTTTATCTTTATCTTTAATGATATTTGAATGATGATAAAATATCGTACTTACTATGATTACTGTTGAAGGGGAATTCCTTTCCTTTGATTTGATGTTGCTGCTGTGAGGAGATTCTTTTTTGGTTTTTGTTTGATTTTATTGGCGTAGAGCTGCTTTCCAGTGTTTCTGCCGTACAGTGAAATGAACGAGCCATACGCATATGTATTTCCGCTTCCTTTTGGAATTCCTTCTCATTCAGGTCACCACAGTGCATGAAATAGAGGAGGTCCCCGTGCTACACAGGATGTTTTCCTCAGTTATCCAGTCTATGCATAGTGTCAGTAGCGTGTATGTGTCAACCGCAGCCTTCTTGTTCCCCCCACTACCTCTTTCCTCCTTGGTGCCCACGTTTGTTCTCTGTGCTTTGCAAATAAGATCGTCTATACCATTTTTCTGGACTCCACATTATACATTAATGTGTGACATTTGTTTTCCTCCCTGTGTGACACTCGGCATGGCAGTCTCTAGGTCCATCCATGTCTGTACAAGTGATCCAAGGGGGAGCAAGATTCACATATGATTTGACTTTGTTTTACAGTGTGTATGTACCAAATATAGGTATAAATGGATGAAAATGAATTAATGAGATGAACCACATTTTCACCCAGATGAATAACTTAGAATTACTTCATTGGAGGAGAAATACTCTTGTCAGTTAGCTTTTGCCACATAACAAAACACCTCCAGACCACCATTTATTAACAAATCATTGTGTTGCCGAGCTGGAACGGCTTTTTCCTGTTTCGAGTGTTTTGGCCGCATTCAAGCATCTGAGGTGAGTTGGCTGCTCCCTCGTGGCCTTGCTCACGTTTCTGGCAGTTGATACTGGCTCTCCGCTGGACCGCACATCTTCAGCAGCCTAGCTTGAGTCTGTGGAGCAAGAGATAGGGCACACCCCAGTGTGCAGTTTCCATTAAGGCCTCTGTTGGTATGGTGTTTGCTCTTTTCCCATTGGCCAGAGCACACGTGGGAGGAGTCAGTGAGAGAAGAGATAATACAGGGGTTGGAACATGATTCACTGGAGCTCTTTCTTATAACAGGCTACTACAAATAGAGCTTTTGAGCCTCCCTTGCTTTATTGGACTTTTAATTTATATTAAATGCTTTGATTAGCTTAATTAATGAAGCAGGTAAACCATTGAACATGATTTTAGAGACCTTAGTCAATACGGTCCTTTATTAAGAATTTATTAAGAATTATTGTCTCATTATGATTTTAAAGTCAGAATGTGATCAAGCCAAAGTTTAGTTGCTATGGCTGGCGATAAATACTAAGGTTTATTCCTCCCCCAGTGATGATGCTTACACTGGTGATAACACCTAAAAGTTAATTTTGAGATCTTAATGTACATTGCACATGCTATTAAATTATTTATGTATATTCTCCTATTTTAGCTTTGTCATAGATAATTATTTTTTTATTAAAAAATCAGATAGGAAGGCAAAATACTTGGAGGCTAGGGCACTCCTCTAGAGTTACATACTAGTAAGTGGTAGAGGTGATTGACATTTGTTGGTCTGATGTTAGAACACAGACTTTTGGTTACTGTACTCTACAGTGTCACAGATTTTATTTGTGTATATATAATGTATATGTATATATTAAAGCTTTATTGAATTTATTTCAATATTGCTCCTGATTTATGTTTTGGTTTTTTGGCCACCAGGCATGTGGGCTCTTAGCCCCCAGATCAGGAATTGAACTCACACCCTCTGCATTGGAAGGCGAACTGGATTGCCAGAGAAGTCCCTGTAATATATACTTTAAATATGAAATGAATATATGTAGTTATGCTGTTTTGTATTATCTGTACTTAGTTATAATGCTATTATAATTTGATTCTTCCAGAATCTCAACAGTTATCTCAGTAAATATTCAGAATCAGTGATATAAAAAATCAACCGCTCAAGTAGAATAATGTGTTAAAAGGCATCATTCTCACCATGACATGCCCTTGCTTTCTGAGACACGTAACAGTGAAGACATGTCAAACCATGGATGAATAATAGTTTAATAATAGTAGAGCTGGACTTTCCTGGAACATCAGCAGGAGTGTCATGAGATGGCTTTTGAGGCCTTGAACTTGGCAGCCACTGCAAAGATTCAATTTGGCCAGCAAAGCATTGGTAAAGGCCAAAAGGGAAGATGGTAAGAAGGAAGGGACTGGCTTGTATTTATGGGTGGTCTTTAGAAAAGAAACTCTTCCCAAAGCAGAAATGGAACATGGAGCTCAACTCCCATAGCTAATAAACTGAGGTATTCACATTTACAAGTCACATGAACTTTAGTCTGGCTATTTTTATAGGAAAAGTGTTTGTTATCATGGTATAAATTCAGTGGGTTTTATTATGTGTACAATGGTCTGATGTTCTTGGGTCTCATATTTTTCTTGAGGGAATGTGGATATTTTGATGGTTACTCATTAAATACCTAGTGCATTTGACCCTAAATGTCATCAGTTTGATATTATCCTTAGTATTTTAATATTCACTTTACTAACAAAATAAACATTCTTTTTGTTGTTTTTAAGTACAGTAGGCAAAACTCTTGTCTATAAACAATCTAAAATTTTATTTAGACATGATTATGTAGCTTTGCTTTTAAAATACAGTAGCAACATATTTTGGCATCAGTATAAGTGACCTACATATTTGACTTTATACCAGAATGAACTGTGAAGAACTAATTCAGAGGAATGTTTTTAAGATCTGCTTGTTAATGGACACAGATTTGTGAGATAAAACACATGATAGAGAAATCCTCATTTATTTCTAATAAATTCATATTTCCTTTTTAGGGAAGGTAGAAGTTAGTATTCATTAGACTTTTCTTTATTCTTAAACCTTTTTATTCACCCAGGATACTCCTTGTTGTTTTCTGAAAACTCTTTCATTATTTCCAGGGCATTCTGTGATTTTGTTTAAGAGGCAATTAGGAGAAAAGACAACAGTCTTTTCTTACCAAAGATGATGTGTTTCTTTGCTTTGCCTGACTGAGCATTAGAGTCTGAAAAAAATTATCTATTTTGGAATTCAGATTCTAATCCATCCAGATTGATCATGGGTACAATATTGAAACACATAGAGTCTTAGTTCTGCACAACGAAAGCTGATATGATAACCTAGCTCAAAGTGTGATGCTCAGGATTCAGTGAGGTAACCTGGCAGAGTGGCTGTCATATAGATGTTACTCAGTGATGGTTCCTTTGCCCCATTTACATGATTCCCTAGTGTACTGTAGGTATATATATATATGTGTGTGTGTGTGTATTGGAGGAGGAAATGGCAACCCACTCCAGTATTCTTGCCTGGAGAATTCCATGGACAGAGGAGCCTAGTGGGCCATAGTCCATAGGATCGCAAGAGCTGGACATGACTGAAATGACTGAGCATGTGTATGTGTGTGTGTGTATATATATATATGTAATACTGTATATGTAATTTACATCATTATATAACATACATTAAAGATACTATCATTGTGAACAAAAACTAAACATTAACTAAAAGTGATTTTAGAGATATAATGGATCTTAAAAATGAATTATAACACATGATTGTAATTTCTTCTCCTATTTTTAAAATTTATATCCTCGGCATTTATATGTACCTCTTGAACACAAATGTACATCCAGAGGAAGAGATGGATATTTGTTTTTCCCATGATTTCGGAATTTCTATTTTGAAACTGTGTATTTACAGTACTGATTCATTAACATTTTTAATTTGCATTATTTCATTCTTTGATGAAAAATGGTCCGTGGGATAATTGATTTTGCTGAAACTCTAAAAAAAGTAGTATGCTCCATCTAAGTTGGGAAACTTAGTATATAAAGCTTAAATTTTTCTTTCTTGGGTTTTGTGCTTAATGATAAGACAACCTGGGATATTTGTTGTGACTTGCTCCCAAAGACTTCAGTTTCTTTTGCGAAATAGCTAAGAGCTGCCCCTCACGTCTGACCTTCCTCATTCCTCAGCCCTGATGTTCATCTCAACGCTTTAATGATTTCTAGTGAAAAGATCCTTATCTTCGCTTCCTTTTCAGTTAAACTACTGAGGGAGAGATGACATGCCTAATGCCTCTCTCCTCTCTTTGTTCTTTATTAGACTTTTTTCTTTTGTATTGCAGTATAGCCAGTTAACAATGTTATGAGAGTTTCAGGTGGTCTCTAGTCTTTTAGCATCTTTGCTCATAGTTGCTGCTGACTCAGTATTTGATAAATGAATGAATGGTCATTTAGTTCTCAGGGGCTCCAAGTTGAACATCTTAGAATTGTACATATAAATATAAAAGTGGGTAAACCATGGTTTAAAATAATCCATCTTTTAAAAGAAACCTTTGGCCTTCAACTCTTTGTGTTCATTGGAAGGACTGATGTTGAAGCTGAAACTCCAATACTTTGCCCACCTCATGCGAAGAGTTGATTCATTGGAAAAGACTGATGCTGGGAGGGATTGGGGGCAGGAGGAGAAGGGGACGACAGAGGATGAGATGGTTGGATGGCATCACTGACTTGATGGACATGAGTTTGAGTGAACTCCGGGAGTTGGTGATGGACAGGGAGGCCTGGCGTGCTGAGATACATGGGATTGCAAGGAATCGGACGTGACTGAGTGACTGAACTGAACTGAACTGAACAATATGAGAAATGATTCTTGTTCAGAAGGTTTGGTGTATATTTTGATGCTTGGTATATATTTTAAGAATAGCACTCCTCCCACCTGCCACCTCCACCCCCATTCTCTCCTTTCCCAAGTTAACCTAGATATTCAGGGGATTATTGTTGTTTAGTCACTAAATTGTGTTCAACTCTTTCGCAGCCCTATTGTAACCTGTAAGCTCCTCTGTCCATGGGATTTCCCAGGCAAGAATACTGGGTTGGGTTGCCATTCCCTTCTCCAGGGGATCTTCCCGACCAAGGGACAGAACCCACAACTCCTGCTTGGCAGGCAGATTCTTTCCCATCTGAGCCACCGAAGAAATACTGGATAGAAATCAGCTAAAAATACATCATTGACTTTTTATAGCAAATACAATGCCTGATAAGTGACTCTAGGAAAACCAGGCTTAAGCGATTGAGAAGTTAGGTATGTCATGAATTTCATATTATATTAACTTTGTGGTTTACATTTTTAGCTCAGTCAAGCTTATCTCTGATTTTCAAGAAGGAAAGATGGAAATAAAAGAAATGGATTTCATATTATTCTCAGGTATTCAAAAGGAAAACAGTTTTTTCTGAGAGTTCAAATAATTGTTTTCTGTAAATGGATACTAGAGTAATGGAAATGAGTTTCAATTAAACTATGTTAATGAAGCCCAAAGGAACGTTAAAAATTATATTCTTCTTGTTTAGCTTTGAAAATTGCTTTTGATAATTTAAAGTGTACATTTATTATACAACATCCTATATTTGATGATATTTTAATGACAGTGTTACATTGTTTAGCTTTCTATCTTGCTGTACTATTACATTTTAGCCAATGAACTGAGGAATGAGTTACTAACCTTTTTTTTTTTCAGTGATGAAAAAAATTCAGAATAGAAAAATGCTTTGCTAATGTGGGTTGTTTATTCTTTATATTTGATCTCTGTCCTTTAAATTGGGTTAAATTGCTAATTTCCAATTCATAGCAAAACCACTGTTGTGTGGCTTTCTCCACGGTGAATTGCAAATCATTTTGGCTTTAATGTTTGGCAGATACATACTTGGTCTGTGTATCAGATCTGCCTTTGGTTGGGTTCCTGGTTGCTCCAGTGCAGCAAAAATTGAATTGCTAACTATTTTTATTGGCTTGTCACCTTTGCTGTTATAAAAATACTAACTCAAGTATCTATTAAAACCAGATCCTCAAATGCCGGACTATACAAACTGTTCTGCTCAGGATTGATCCAGGTTTTGCCTGGACCTTTTCTTTTTCAGTTTGATTCCAAATTCTGTTAGTTAGTTTTCTAAACTTCTTAGTCATTTTATACATTTTTTGGTACAAGATCCATTATGTGTTTTCATATCGATCAATAATTGTTTATTACTTAGTGAATAATTGTTTTAAAGTGATATTATGTGATTCCATTTATAGACTGGTAACTGTTTTAAAATCAGAAAATACTTTTAAACTTAGAGTAACGTTGCAGACCAACAAGGCTAAACAAATTTTTCTTCCCATAATTAAATACTTTGGGGGCAGTTAATTAAAATAAATAGAACTAAGACATTTCATGGGCTTCCCTGGTGGCTTAACTGGCAAAGAATCCGCCTGCAATGTGGGAGACCTGGATTCGATCCCTGGGTTGGGAAGATCCCCTGGAGAAAGGGCAAGGCTACCCACTCCAGTGTTCTGGTCTAGAGAATTCCATGGACTATACAGAGTCCAAGGGGTTGCAAAGAGTCGGACACGACTGAGAGACTTTCACTTCACTTCACTTCCCTTCGAGACATTTCATATATAATGTCAACAAATATGTTTCTTACAAATTTTTAAATTCTTTTCACTGCTTAAAATATTTTTGCCAAGCCATTATGAATAAAGGAAGTCCAATATTCAAATGAAGCCTTTAAAAAAAAAATTGACACTTAAAAGTTTTGTGTTAAATCAGTTTTATTGCTTTTTAATTTTAATTCAAAATTACTTGCTCATGTTAAACTATGCAGTGAATGATAAACATAAAACAAATAGCTGTATATCACATTCCCCTGATATGACTGCTGCTGCTGCTACTGCTGCTGCTGCTGCTGAGTTGCTTCAGTCGTGTCCGACTTTGCGACCCCATGGACTGCAGCCCACCAGGCTCCTCCGCCCATGGGATTTTCCAGGCAGGAGTACTGGAGTGGGGTGCCATTGCCTTCTCCGCTGAGAAAGACATGGATAGGTGGAAAGAAGGAAGACAGACATTCTCTGAGAGTGCTATAAAATAAGATGAGGTAAAAAAATTAACCATTTTGAAGTGAACACTTTGGTGGCATTTAGAACACTCTTGCCGTTGTGCAACCACCAACTCTATCTAGTTTTCCAAAACTTTCATCACCTGGAAAGGAGACCCTGTACTCATTAAGCGGTCGCTCCACACGTCTACCCCTCTGCTCAGCCCCTGGAAACGACCAGTTTGCTTTCTACCTCTATATATTTACCTATTCTGAATATGTCATAGAAATTGGAGTTGTATGATATCTTTGTATCTGGCTTCTTTCATTCAGTACAATGTTTTCAAGGTTCTTTCACATTGTAGCACATATCAGTACTTTTCTCTTAAAGGCTAGGTCTTTCATTGTATGTATATACCACAGTTTGTTTATCTATTCATCTATTGAGGGGCCTTTGGCCTGTTTCCACCTTTTGCCTGTTATGAGTAGTGCTGCTGTGAACATGAATTCATGTGTAAGTTTTAGAATTTGTTTGCTTTTTGATGCTTTGAATATTTGTACTGAAGTAAAATTGACTTAGTGTATTGTGTTTTAGGTGTATAGCATGCGTACGTGTGTGTGTGTTCAGTCAGATCTGACTTTTTGCAGACACTTTGGACTATAGCTTACCATGCTCCTCTGTCCATGGGATTTTCCAGGCAAGAATGAATGCTGGAGTGGGTTTCCATTTCCTCCTCAAAGGCATCTTCCTGACTCAGGGATCAGAGAGACGTCTCCTGTGTCTCCTGCGTTGACAGGCAAATTCTTTCACCACTAAGCCACATGGGAAGCCGAGATGCACGGCACAGTGCTTTGATATTCCTATACATTATGAAATAAACACCCTATGTATTGTCACCATATGAAGTTATTTAGGATGTTCAGGTCTTAAATTTTTTTTTTTAAGCCATTCTGAGTTTATTTTTTTCAGATGGTGTATGTTGTTCAATTGCTTAGGTGGGCCCAACTCTTTGTGACACCATGAATTGCAGCACGTCAGGCTTCCCTGTTCTTCAGTATCGTCCAGAGTTTGCTAAAACTCATGGCCGTTGAGTCAGTGATGCCATCCAACCATCTCATCCTCTGTCTCCCCCTTCTCCTCCTGCCCTCAAGCTTTCCTAGCATCAGAGTCTGTTCCAATTAGTTGGCTCTTTGCATCAGGTGACCAAAGTATTGGAGCTCTGGTTTCAGCATCACTTCTTCCAGTGAATATCCAGGACTGATCTCCTTTAGGATGGACTGGTTGGATCTCCTTGCAGTCCAAGGGACTCTCAAGAGTCTTCTCTAACACCACAGTTCAAAAGCATCAATTCTTTAGTCCTCAGCCTTCTTTCTGGTCCAGTTCTCACATCCATACGTGACTACTGGAAAAACCGTAACTTTGACTATATGCCTTTTTGTTGACTAAGTGATCTCTCTGCTTTTTAATATGCTGTCTATGTTTGTCATAGCTTTCCTTCCAAGGAGCAAGCGTCTTTTAATTTCATGGCTGTGGTTACTGTCCAAAGTGATTTTGGAGCCCAGGAAAATAAAATCTGCCACTGTTTCCATTTCCCCCTCATCTATTTACCATGAAATGATGAGACAAGATACCATGATCTTAGCTTTTTGAATGGTGTGTTTTAAGCCAGGTTTCTCACTCTCCTCTTTCACCTTCATCAGGAGACTCTAGTTCTTCTTCACTTTCTGCCATTACGGTGATACCATCTGCATATCTATTGTGCATTAAGGGACCACTGACCGAATATTATGCTAGAGACTGGTGGACACTCCCAGGTCCAGTCTCCCAGAGAAAGTAGTATGTCCATGCCCAAGAAGACTCATTGCTTTTAATGGCAATTTCTATCCTGTGATAAGTTTATCAAGAAACCTTTGGGAAGGTGTGGTCTCCAAATCAGACATTCTGCCTTCTCTGCCATGGCCTGGCACTGAACTCTACTTCCACCAAACTCTACACCATGCAAATCGAAAGAGAAATAAAGCAACACAAAGCAACGGAGATCTTTATTTGAAATGTTATACCAGGAAAACATCAGTAAGGAGGGAAGATTGAGTTCAAAGGGAATGAATGGGTTGGTGCCAAGAAAAACAACTGATGTGTGGTAAGCAGAGGAAATTATAGCAATAGGGAAAGCACCGGATCCTATGGAAAGGACTAAGGAACTGTGGAGCAGCAGTTTGTAAAGTGAAAAAGGGAGCCCTCAATAGCACAGGCCTACTTTCCTCCTAATTGCGACAGGAATTGCCCATTAGAGGGACTCACCTGTGATTAAAACCCAGCAAAACACAGTAAGCCACTGGATGTGCAAGGTTTAAAACAAGTTAAGACTGTCTTCAGCTCGATCGTGGTTGTAAACTGTTGATTAGAATGTTGCTATTGCTGGTGCTATTAATCAGTTAGATTGGAATGTGAATCCCCAGTTTGGGGAGAGGAAGAGATATACGTATTTTTCGTTCACGTTCCCAAAGATGTGCTGCTAGATGTGCTGATTTTACTAGAATTTATGTTGGCGCTATTAATGAAGGGAGCCTTGAAGACTGTCAGGGGTGGGAAGAAATATGACTTAATAGCATGGCAGTGTAATTGACAACGTGGTGAGCATCAATCACTGAAGGGCGTGGGGTATATGTTTCTTGAATTTTAGTCCTGGCTGTATTCACTACCAGTCAGACGTTCTTTGTTATTTCAAAGTAAAATTTTAGGCTGAATAAATAGATAATACAAAAAGCAAATAATTTGTAGACAGTTTTAGTCATAACTTCCTCAGTGAGATTTTTATTTATGGTATGACGGTTACTTATATTGTTTATATGGAAGCAAATGAGGATCAGCCTTGATCCAGAGGATACGAGAATAGACAGGGATGCAATTACTTTAAAAATTCAAGTGGTGAAATTTGAAACATCTAGTTCTGTGAAGATGCTGCTATGTTATAAACCTACTATTTTCTCATTATCAGAATTACAGCATATGTATTTTCAGGAGCACATAGTAAATATTGACCTTTCATTTTAAATATTTCAGTAGACTGAGGACATCTCTACTATGAGTAGATAGGTTAAATACAATTCATTTAAAAAATCCTGATACACCCCCTGATGAATGGATTTTTCAATAATCATGTGTATGAGAACATCTTAGTTCTCATATAAAGTGTGGTCATGGCTTCCTGAGATGTCCTAGTTCATCAAATCACTTTTGCCTGCATTTCATCTCCACATCCTTTCTGAACTATACACTGTAATTTTTAGATTACCAAGAATGAGCTCTCAAAATGAGAACTTGGGTGTGGTACCTAACAGTTTTAGATATTCCAATAAAATAATAATCTGATGTCTAAGAAAACTGGATCATTTTCTATTGATATTTTGTGGTATTTTGAAACTTCTTAATATGTAACCATACACCACAGTGGGGAATTGAAATACATTATATTATGTGTCAAGCTAGCCTCATATATTGAATGATTTGAGAGGACAGGGAATAAGAGCAGGGATATTGAGGAAGTATAAGATGGAATTTCAAAGGCAGGAAGAAGCTTGATGGGGCAGTTATTAAGAGTGAATTAATAAGGAGATGTGTGTATAATCACAAGGTATGTTTGGGAGAAATGAACACAGTATTCATTGGAAAGGGTTAAGAAGGAAAACTTAAGAAATACTAGAAGCAGGAAATTTGGAAACTGAAGGTATCATTTTATGATGTTTTGAGTATAATATCCATGGATCGTTTAAAGTATTCATCTGTATTTTCAGACTTAGTGAATACCTCTAATGTGATTAATATGTAAAGAAATTATTTTAGCTCTGCCAGAAAAGAAGGTGCATTTTTACTGGAAGACAGAACTTAACAGACTTCTGAAAGGTGAATACGCTGGAAAACCACGTTTCACTTTCTGTTTAGAACTGGTACTGGGTCAGTATTTTCAAATTGAGTCTAAGATAATGACATTTGTTTTCCTTTGCTTCCCTTCCTATGAGTGTATCAGCTAGGATTACCTCGAAGTTCCTTATCCAGTGTGAGCACCAACAACTAGAAGAAATGGAAGGTGAAGCCGCCAGGTAGCATGTGACATGCACTTTTATCTGCCTTCCTCTCAAATGATGCCCAAATGTTGACCCGACACTCCTTGTGCCTGAAAGTAAAAGTGAAAGCCACTCAGTCCTCTGACTCTTTGGGACCCCATGGACTAGTCCATGGGATTCTCCAGGCCAGAATACTGGAGTGGGTAGCCCTTCCCTTCTCCAGGGGATCTTCCCAACCCAGGGACTGAACCCAGGTCTCCCACATTGCAGGCAGGTTCTTTACCCACTGAGCCACCAGGGAAGCCTTGTGCCTAGTTGGCTTTGAATATTACTTATAGACACAATATCTTGTTCTATCTAGCTTTATGTTTATTTCATTACTTGCCACTCCCCACCTCCCTATTCAAAACTGGAGAAAAAATAAATGTTATATCAGTGAGCACATATTTTAAATGAATATTGTAGATTTAGGGCTTTATGTTTCAGCTCACTTCTAAACATCAGACACGACTGAGCGACTTCACTTTCACTTTTCACTTTCACACATTGGAGAAGGAAATGCAACCCACTCCAGTGTTCTTGCCTGGAGAATCCCAGGGACGGGGGAGCCTGGTGGGCTGCCGTCTCTGGGGTCGCACAGAGTCGGGCACAACTGAAGCGACTTAGCAGCAGCAGGGCTTTATGTTTCAGCTCACTTGTAAACATCTTTATGATCTGTAATGACCTATGGAGGGAGTGTTTGCTCTTTTCCAGTGAACTTTTAAAGCTAGCATTTCAGAGATAATAATGAAGTGCTATCAATTTGTTAATAACTCTGTGAATTCTTGCTGATGGACAAACTGAATTTTGTGGCCGTGTGTCTGTACAGCTGGCATTTTACATGCTTCTGTCAAACTGCAGTTGCTCCTATTGATTTCAGTTTTTTTTTTTTTCCATTCTCTTTTCCAATTTATTATACTCTTTACATCTTCTGGGTGGCTTTTTATTGACCTTTAATCCCAATTTGGGCCTCCCTGGTGGCTCAGTGGTAGAGAATCCACCTGCCAATGCAGAAGGCATGGGTTCGATCCCTGGAAGTTCCCCTGGAGATGAAAATGGCAACCCACTCCACTATTCCTTGCCTGGAAAATCCCATGGACAGAGGAGCCTGCCGGGTTATAGTCCATGGGGTTGCAAAAGAGTCAGACAGGACTTAGCAACTGAACAACAGCAATCTCAATTTACGATGTACACACTGGTGATAAGATTTTGGGAGGATGCTTATAGGGCCTCTGATACTAAGAAGATATATCAATAAAATGTAAAGTGGATAGAAAGAAAGTGGGTAACTAAATTTTAATGCTTATCTAAATTGAGCTAACTATTTTGAAATTGTGGGCCTGGAATGGCTGTACCCACTTTCAGATTTACTAATAATTTTATGCCTTTATTAAATAATCTATGTAGGGATAATAAGCCCTATTGTTTGTTTTTGTTGGTTTTTTTTTTTTTTTTTGCCAGAAATGCTTTGTTAAAGTCAGATTCTTAAGAGGAGAACTGCTGAGTTTACCTTAGACAAACAAAAAAAAAGTTTGAATTTGTGTTTGTTTATTTATTTATTTTTTACTTTAGAGTAGTTTCCTTGATGGCAATGCCTGTTGATTAGAAGGCTTTGCAAAAGGCTTCCAGTGATTCTCTTAAGACCACACTGTACATTTTTTTTTTTTTTACTGCAGAGACAACTGTAACCTCTCCTGAGTATTTTTTCCTTTTCAGTTCTTAGCATTGCCAGATGTGCAATTAAACGGTCACTTCACCTTCAATATAGTTTTCGTGGCATGTTATTGTCATTATTTTCCCTCTTTTGTACACTACAGCAGTTATGGTCTCCATATGCTTATTTTGTAAAATAGCTTTTAAACCCAGCTGAGAGATGCAAGCTGGTGGGTAAAAAAAAAAAAAATCACGACTGGTCTCTCATTTTTCTTTTAACCCTCAAAAGTGAATTCAACTGGGTAAATGTGTTTCTAAGCATCTTTCAGCAACAGGACAATATTTTTGTATGGTTTGTCTCTAGCAAGATGGAAGATGCCTACAACTGTGGAACGTGCTCTTATCATTTTATATCTTTGGGATGTTGAGATAACACTTTTTTAGATAAGATACAGTAAGCAGATGAATTAGAAGCTGAGGTGTGGTGAAATAAATATATGTAGAAACAAGGCTTTCTGTGTTTGGGGAAGGGAGCATGTAAGGATTTTATTCTGCTGAAGACGAGGAAAAACAGCTTCAAAAACATGAGACTTTAATCATGGAACTAAGTTGAAGTAAGCCATACAACTGAATGGAACTGATTTATCATAATGCTTTTCTTAGAGAAATCCCAACTATTTTGTTACATGAGAGTCTGGGATGTGTACAATAGAAAATGCAAATATACCGTTGTTGCTGAAAGAATTACAGAAATACAACTTCTAGAATGCATCTGCTTTGGGGCATGTCTTCTAAAACTATCCTATGAAAATGATCTATTTGTAATGAGTAATTTTAATGTTTCATAAGAAACAAGGAAATTGGCTTTATGGGAGAAATCTCTGTCCCATCCAGTTCGAATTATGAAACTTTCCATTTGTTCAAAGTGTTTGGTCTTGTTTTGTTTGCCTGTTTTTTGTCAGAAAGTGTGGAAAGTTGAAAAGTGTGGAAAGTTGGCAGTGTTGTCCCCAAGACTAAGAGTATGTGAACCCTTTGTTTTCAGTGACCTCGTGTAAAAGTTAACACTTCTGTTAGGAAAGTCTGGAGAAAATCAGTACATTTGTGAGAATTCAGGTTAGCATCTGATGGTCTCCATCAGATGGGGTTTAGAGGAGATGAGACAACGTATTACCTTTCATCTTTAACATTTCCTCTCTCATCTGCCTGCACCTAAGAGAAGAAAGTTTTTGTATTAATTCCAGAAATGTATGTGAGAGATTTTGTTTTGCTTATGATAAAGAATATGAAAATGAGTCCATTTTCATATAATATAAGCAGAGTTTAAGTAATGAAAAGTGAGGTTATTTTAAAAGTTAGCAAACTGTTCATATCCCTGGTTCTATATTCCAAGTTCCCCACATAGGATGTATTGTGCCAATTGGTGATAGATTTCAGCCCATCCCATTTTCAGCAAGTCTAATGGTACTTAATTCCATTTTATTTTGGCTGTGCAAATTTTCTCTATATTCTTAAAGTCCACTGAAGACATTTTCAGTTACTGCAGCGATATCTGTCAGTGATAGTGGAATTGATTGATTCCAAACCTGCTTGGTACTGTTATAGATCTTGGCCGAGACAAGACTCATGGCAGCAGTAGATGTTTCTGTGAACTTTTTATGAGACCAGTGGGAATCTTATAAATATCTTGGGGGTTCCCTATCCCCTCACCTTCTTTTTAATTTTTGTCTGAACTGAATATTAAACATGGTATAAATATGCTACTCATCCTGAGTACCAGAGTTGACTAAGAGGATTTTAAGCTGAGGTTACTAAGAGTCAAACTTGCTCTATTAGATGAAATTCTACTGTATCTCCAGCTACTAAATAGCAAGCTATCAGCAAATTTTGAAAAATCTCATTTCTTCTAAGTTTGTGGATTGTAAATCTTCAAAATATAGCTGTTGAAAAATGAAAAATAGACTCATATTTTAGATACCAAACTTAGTTTTCCTTTTTTTTTTCCCTTCCATGTTCTCGTCCTTGCCTAACACATAAAGCTTATAAAGTTTTTGTGGATGCATTGTCAGGAGGATAATAAAATGTTTTTGCTAAAATATTTAGCAAGAGACTACAGGTACATGAAATAAAGTGAAGAAAACAAACAAAACATCTCAGCCTTAGCCTAAATTTTCTGCTTTGAGAATTAGATGTTCCTGATATATATCTTACATTGATGATGATAAAGAACTTCCTGTTAAATTAATTGAAATTAATTAATTAAAATCATCTTTAGAGAAATCTGTTGTAGTTTGTCGACATTATGCTCTTCTATTCAGCCATCTTCAAAGTCCAACGAATTAAAACAGGAAAGAGGAAGATTTTTCAGGGTAACATATGTGTTGTTCATAAATGCAATAACCAAAAATATGTAAGAAAGAGTTAGGCAACAGTTTCTATTGCTGTCAGAAATCATTCTTCCATTTTGAAATTTCAAGAAAGGAATCCTTGAAATGTGGATAATGTGGAAGTGAAGGGGATATATATTTGGATATCATATGTTGGTAAGAAAACCGATTGGCAGAGGAAACAGATATCAAGATCAGGAGAATATTATGTCAGTAAAAGGATATACATAAAGAAAACCATTTTGGTGAAAAATAGATAAAAAAAGAAAAAGAAAACTTTAAAGTGTTACCTCAGACTTGTTTATAAAGAATATATTTGAAGCTTGCATCTTTTATGGTATATTTTCTGTGTATTTTTGAATCCAGTGGGTTAGATATCCCTGATACAAAAACCATGGTTTTCCAGTTATTAGTCTTATTTTATCCCCGGGCTGCTGTGAATGGGGCCATTGCGTACAGCTGAGAAGATTGTGCACTGCACCAACCCAGGTGTGAAAGGCACTACAGCTACAAAGTGGTAACCCTGGGTCATTACTTGTGTTCAGTGGGATAAACAGATGCCCCTAATGTATATGGAATTTTATGTTGCTGTTCAAGCACCTGAATAAAATACTTGGGATAGTAGGAGAGTAATCCTTAGACCACGTGTTTTCATCCTCACTCTTCCTAATTCCTCACTCCTTATTTTCATGTCTATTATGTCATGAATATTATTCATGATGAATAATATTCGATCTTGCTAAATCTCTCAGTATTTCTCCTCTCCTCCCCCCACCCCCTAACAGCTGTTTTGAAATATCCCCAGGGTTCCTAGTAAAATGTTACATGATCTGATAAAGACCACCTTTGCGAAGCTATTGATTTGGGTGGGTTTTCTGGGTGGTCTCCTATAATGGAGATGAAAGTTGGTTATGTCTGAAATTCCCTTTGCTAAAACTGAGAGACATATCTCCTCCTGATCACAGGCAACAATTAATTTAACTCACTTTTTGGGTTAAAATATAAAAATAAAGTTAGGAAGACAACTTTAGAAAAGTTGTCTGAATTACTCAAAGAATTCTGATGCACCCTCAAGGTATCTGAAATAAAGCAAGGGATAGTTAACAATATTCTGAAAGATATAAGAACAGTGGTTATATATAATGCCATAGGGTACTCAGTGTGTGGGAATGTGTAATATTTCAAGTGATATTCCTACAAATTCTTCATGAGAAGTGAGTACAACCTTTGCCAACAACAATTTTATTGATCACTTTTAAACAGTTATGCTTTATTGCTTTATCTCTTATTTTAAACAACTCCTATTTATTGAATATAGTTGAAAATAATGAAAAGTGGCAACAATACTAAAAACAATATTATGTGAAAGAAGTGTGTTAGGCACTCAGTCATGTCTGACCCTTTGTTACCCCATGGACTATATATAGCCTGCCAGGCTCCTCTGTCCATGAAATTCTCTATTAGTTATTCCCTTCTCTGGGGGTCTTCCTGACTCAGGGTTCAAACCCAGGTCTCCCACATTGTGGGCAGATTCTTTTCTGTCTGAGCCACTGTATGCTGCTAAGTCACTTCAGTCGTGTCCAACTCTGTGCGACCCCATAGACGGCAGCCCACCAGGCTCCCCCGTCCCTGGGATTCTCCAGGCAAGAACACTGGAGTCGGTTGCCATTTCCTTCTCCAAGCCACTGTATACTTTTATAAAAATAGACTTTATATATTGTCATGTCTAAAATTGGGCTTCCCAGGTGGCTCTAGTGGTAAAGAACCCACCTGCCAGTACAGGAGACGTAAGAGACGTGGGTTCAGTCTCTGGGTCAGAAAGATCCCCTGGAAGAGGGCATAGCAACTCACACCAGTATTCTTGCCTGGAGAATCCTATGATCAGAGGAGCCTGGTGGGTTGGAGTCCATAGGATCGCAGAGACGGACGTGACTGAAGCGACTTAGTACTCATGCATGCCCAAAATTGTTCGGCTGCATTTTCCAGGACCAAACTCTCAGGACTTGGTTTTAGTTCCCTTTCTTTACCTTCATAACACAGTGTGTTTATGTACTTACATGTCAATAGAAATAGTCTTTTCAAGTGTATTTTTAAAGTTACTAATGTCCTTTTTGAGTAAGATCTGCTGTCTTATTGGAGCCCTGAAATTTATCTGGCAAAGCTGTCAAAGATACTTTTGTCTCAATAAAACAACTGTGCTTTCCCCGGATGTGTATATTTTTCGCTCTGGAAGATGATACTCTGAAAGGGAGAGTATCAGCATGCAGTGCCATTTCAGAGCTTACTACATTTGCTTCTCATTATACCTTGTGGTTAAGAGGCTTCTGAATTTGGTGAATTTTATTTGCTCAATTGACTGTATCAGTAGTATACTGTGAGGAAGCCTATAAGACGCTAAATATATGCCATAGAGCAAATATAATTAGTTTCAACTCTCTTGAATTGTTCCTCATTTTACTGGGTATCATGTGCATTTCCCAATGTTCATTAAATTTTATTATTGGCTCTTTCGTACTCATCACCTGCCTTTATATTTGAGCCAGCTGCTTTACTTTCTTTTTCCCTGTCTAATGCCACAATAAAGGTATATTTTGGCTTTATGCCCCTTCAAATATACTATATGGCTAATATGTCTTTCTGCATCAGATATTTCCCAGATATCAGGAGGAAAAAAAAAAAAAATGGTGCCAGTGGGGATTTTGGAAAGAGACATTCTAAAACAGATCTCAGTGTTTTAAGTGTTTCAAGCCAAGTTTGGAGACTAGTTGTAACTTCATGCTCATTGTATCTGATGTTAGTTGTATTATTTAAATTTTCTCATTAGATCTGGCAGACAGTCTAACCCAATCAGTCAAACAGTTTGCAAGTTGTCAGTATAAATTATTTCTTCTCTGTGCTTTAAGGGAAGTACTCAGCTAAATGAAAGAGGCTCACAAACCAAGAAAGGTTTTGAGGTGTATTGTGAAAAACTAGTAACAGTCAACAGTTTTCAGGATGGATTGGAGGAAAAAAAATTAAGATCTGACTCTATTTCTGCTTCTGACCATTACAGATTAATAGGGATCTGACTTAATCTCCTGTCTTAAAAAACTGGAAATGGGACAAAGTTATAAAAAAAAAAAATGACATTGTTCAGTTTTTGAACAAAAGGCAGCGTAAATCTGTGGTACCCAAGAGAAGGATAATTAAAAACTGGTTCTATCATTGTGCCACCTTACTACCTGGAGGCAATGTCCAAATTCCAGAGAAAGTCTCTAGAACCCAAGCAGAGTCCAGCAGGTGTGCTGAGTCGTAGAGACTGAAATCAAAGTTCAGAAAACCTAGAGGTCTAAATTTTTTAAGAATACCAGAAAGGAAGGGAAAAATGAATGAGAGGGAAAATGAGAATGAACACTGGAAACGTACAGAGGTGTTTTCTCAAGTGTTTGGTAGAGGACTACACTGTACTTGTATGAGAAGGAAAAAAGCAAAGGTCTAGAGAAGAAGCACCATGACGTAGTATGATAAACAGTCCGCAGAACTCATGTAAGTCTAGGGACTCTTGGTATTCTCCCCAGCTAGAGTGGAGAGGCCACATAATAGATGAGGTATTTGTATTTCTTTAGAAGTGGTGTTAAATTGACTCTAGACAACAAGCTGCTCTATACCTTTTTTAAAATAGCTTGTGATAAAGTCTCAAAAGTAACTTAATTGTGCCATTACAAACTCATACATTACATGAAATCCAGCAGACAATAATGTATAATTCAAAACATCTCCCATCCAGGAAAAAATTATCAGACATGTAAAAAGCAGTATAAATGAGTCATACCTAGGAAGGGAAAAAAAAAATTTATAAGAAGGACATAATCCAAAATGACAGAAAGGATGAAATCATGTATAAGAATATTAAACAGCTATTGTAAATATTCCTCATAAACACAAGGTAGAAGAGAACATAAATATGGTGAGAAAAGAAATGTTAGATACAAAATATTTAAATATTATAGAAGTAAGGGTTGGCGAACTTGACAATGTAGCAATAGAGGTTTACTGACTGTAAAAAAAAAACAAAAAAAAACAAAACAGAACAAGAAAACAACACAGAGTTAAAAGACCTTATGGCAGAAAGTGAAGAGGGGCTAAAGACCATCTTGATTAAGGTGAGAGAGGAGAATGCAAAAGCTGGCTTAAAACTCAACATTCAGAAAACGAAGATCATGGCATACGGTCCCATCACTTCATGGCAAATAGGTGGGGAAACAATGAAAATAGTGAGAAACTTTATCTTCTTGGGCTCCAAAATCACTGCAGATGGTGACTGCAGCCAAGAAATTAAAAAAACGTTTGCTCCTTGGAAGAAAAGCTATGGCCAACCTAGACAGTGTATTAAAAAGCAGACACATTACTTTGCCTAAAAAGTTCCATCTAGTCAAGTCTCTGGTTTTTCCAGTAGTCATGTATGGGTGTGAAAGCTGGATATAAAAGGATGAGCACAGAAGCGCTAATGCCTTTGAACTGTGGTGTTAGAGAAGACACTTGAGAGTCCCTTGGACTGTAAGGAGATCAAACCAGCCCATCCTAAGGGAAATCAACCCTGAATATTCATTGGAAGAACTGATGCTGAAGCTGAAGCTCCAATACCTTGGCCACCTGATGCAAAGTGATGACTCACTGGATAAGACCCTGATGCTGGGAAAGATTGAAGGCAGGAGAAGAGGGTGACAGATGAGATGGTTGGGTGGAATCACCGACTCAATGGACATGAGTGAGCAAGCTCCAGGAGTTGTTGAAGAACAGGGAAGCCTGGTGTGCTGCAGTCCATAGAGTTGCAAAGAGCTGGGCATAACTGAGCAACTGAACAACAAAAAGACCTAAAGAATAATGAGCACATGAATAATCTGTGGTTCAAAACAAATGGTCCAACATGTGTGTACCGGGAGCCCCAGCAGGAAAGAGGGAGGCAACAAATATTGTTAGAAATAACTATTCTAAACTTTCCATCTTTGGAAGAACTCTAAATACTAAAGAACACAGAAGAAACATAACAAAATCAAATTGTTAAAAATGAGTAAAATGAGCAAATCATAAGAAAAGCTGGATGAACTAGCTGCAATACACAGGGAGGAACAAAGATCAGAATTACAACGGACTTCTCCTTAGGAACTATGCAAATGAAAAGCTATAGAGTGGTATCTTTAAAGTATCAAAGAAGGAAAATCCATAACTCAGAATTCTGTACTCAGAAAAAAATTTCTTTGAAAAATGGATGTGAAGTAAATCCTTTTTCAGACAAACAAGCTGAGACAGTTAATCACCAGCAAATCTGTAGTAAAATAAATGTTATTGAGGTTGTTCAGGGAGAAGGAAAATGATACCAGATGGAAATTTGCATCTACACAAAGGAATACATACCACAGGAAATAAAATTATGTGGATAAACATAAAATGCGTTTTTATTCATTTTTGTTTTTCTTTAAAAGGAATTGACAGTTTAGAATAACGTAATAATGTGCTATTTTAATATATGCTGCTTTCCCTCAGATTTGATGAGAAAAATGACTTAATTTATCTCATTTTTTAAATTCTCACAAGTAACTTGTGGAAGAACTAGAGATATTCCCCCCATTTTACAGAAGATGAAACTGAGGCATAGCAACTGCCAGATTTGTACAGCTAGTAAGTGAAGAAGCCAAATTTGACTACAGGCAACCAAGGCTTTTAAAGTCCATCCCTGAACTGTCAAGCTACAAATCAAATAAAATGTAAAATAAGATAACCAATTTATTAAATTCAATTCATAAACTTCTCCCTCATGATTCTTATTTAGTAGATTTGGGACGAATTTGAGAATCTGTATTTGGAATCTGTATTTTTAGCGAGCACTCCTGATGGTAGTTTGTTGAATCCAGTTTGAGAAACTCCAAACTGGAGTTTCTGTTGACTTTAAGTTCATTACTTCTCAGCACCTTTGTCTCCTATTCAAAGGTGGTGTTCTTTTTAGGATGAAATGGATGATGGTGCCTGGCACACAGTGCCAGACTTATTCTCTATAATAGGTTAGCTTGTGTTTATTGTACTTAGTGGTTGATGTAATTTCCTAGGCTATCAGCAGTGACTATTTTCAATTCTATATTTCTGTCCTAGTGAAATGATATTGTGTAATAAGCAAAAGATATTTCAAAGTGAAAGATATCCTTTTGCATGTGAACATTGGTTTTCAATTTGATTGTATCAGGAAATACAGTGTGTTCTCCTCCAGCACATTTCTGAAATACCAATTAGCTTATGCACAGTTGGTAAATAGAATTATGTTGATATAATGTAGCTTTATATGTCATATATTCTAGATCAAGGAGGCAGAATAAGACAAGGTAGAAATTATAGCCTTGGGTAGGAAAAGAAATCCTCAGCTTTAATACTATCCACTCAACAGGTGCCCTTTTGGCTCAATTTTAAGAAAATTTAAAGAGTAAGTCCCTTATTCAGGGCCTCCGGTCTTGTGTGACTTTTAAATATTTGCTGATTGTACTGCCCCATATGCCCATTTCAGTGGCAAACCTTTGGACTCAAAAGTTTGCCTTTCAGCTAGATTTTTTCCTACCAATTCTAATTAAAATATCTCCAGTGCTTCTATTCAATATGTTATTTGCTTGTTTTGTTTTTAACTCTGAGCTTGACTGCTTGCCTGGGTGGTCCTAATTATCTTCCGGAGTACCGGTATTATTTTTTATTAGTGATCTGCTCCCAAAGTCGCTTATGTTTTGAATGACCTTCCCAGAACCTGATTTCCCCCCCAGTACTATTATTTTAGCTATGCCATTTTGTCTGCAATGCGAGGACTGCAGGGTGCATTATCTTCTCACGGAATTTAAAACCTGTTTTAGGAACTTGAACATCTGGTTTGCAGTATCTCAAAAGTGTGTTAAATGGTCTATAAATGTACAGCAACTGACTTGCACTAGAAATGTAAAGTAAAGTAACTATTTCTTTATGACTACTAGTGTTATGTTTGTTTCGTATTATCCCATTGTGTAAAGCCCACTTGAGATGCTTTTTAAGTTTGCAAGATTTCTAAGTTGTATTTGAATTTCTTCTATACTTATATCAAAAGAACAAAAAAAAAGTACTTTAGTTCTTGGATTAAATTCAAGTTTAAATTGGATTAAAAGTACATAATAATTTTAGACTGGGAAAGAGTAGACAAATAAAATCATTCCTTCACTATAGAGAGATATTTTCTACAATAGTGATTATGATTTTCATATTTGCCACCAGTTCTTGAAAGAATACTAAATGTTCATTCATTTTTCTATGGGCCTTTACTTAGAATATTACTAAATCTTAACATAGTTGATAATTTTTACATAAATGTTTTAAAACGAGGAAATCTGTGAATGTTTTACAGAATTCTTCAACGTAAGGGATATAAAATCAAATAAATTTCTGTTATTAGGTATAAATTTTCTATTGAAATCTCAAGACCATCATATAAGTATGGTTTTGCTAAATGGTGGGGGAATTTCTCTGGGGACCCATTATCTAAATGCAACTGCTTTAAAGACAGTATGCTACATCAGATGCTTTCTTAAAAACATACCCCTTGCTTTTATTATAGATCCTGGTAAGCTTTTACTAGAAATGAAACTTGATCTGATAATTAAAATCATTTTATGGATAGAAGCATTATTGTTCTTAGCCACTGAATACATCAATGGACACTTTTTAGAAGTTTAGAATTTTAAGTTAGATTTAATGGGCTTGAATAATAGTTTTATTTTAAATTGTTTCTTAGTTTTTAAAGTTACTCTTTAAATAGTATAGGCTCTTTCACTTTTTAACTGCATGATTTTCATCAAATTACTTAAATGAATATGAGTTAGCCTTTCTCTGAAGTGGAGAAAATACATGTGCCTATTCTTGAGTTATCCCATTGGTTAAGTGTGATAATGTGTGAAGTGCTTGCCTAGTAACTGTTATGTAATACATTTCCCATATGTATTAGCTCTAAATATTATTATTGTCACCATAATTAAATTTTAAAATGATTATTGTATATCTGGTGTCTTGCTCTTTGTACTTACTGTTTTCATAACCTAGGCAGTCATGATCTGCTGAGTGATTTAGCAGTTTTAGCTGCTATTGCATGAATTTAACCTGATTTCATGGGATGAAACGGAATGAACACCATGGTTCATGGCTGTCAGTAGTGAAAAATAGCTGGAAATCAGACAAACAGCTTCATTGCTGAGATTGTTTCCGGGCTAAAAGTTCTTCCAACAGCTGTTTGTTTTGGCCATTAATCGCGTCCATTCTTTTTTTCTTTCTTTTTTTTTTTTTTTTTAAAGCTGGAGGAAATACAATTTTCTTTAAAAAGAGAGTATAGGCTGATCATTTCTGAAGTCAGGAAGAATGCCTGTCCTTCTACTATTGTGGTCTCTTGGCTGCTTTGGCAGTTGGACTGAAGGGTTTTCCTTTTGTTCTTTTTCACTCGCGATGCTCAGACTCAGACTGTTCTAGTGAGAAGAAACAGCAAATCTAGGAGCTCTTTAATCCTAGAGAAAGAGCTCTGTAGCAGTTACCTTCAAGAAAAGTTTCCTCCCCAAAGGAGTATTTAATATTGCATGGGCAGTGACGCACTGAACAGCGGAGAGAGAATGAATACTTGAGAGAATGAAAACATGAGAATTCAAGCCAGCAAGAAACAAACTTAACTAAAGATGAAGGGAAGTTTTGCCTCTTCCTGAAAGTTATATTATTAGTTTTTTTTTTTTTTTTAAACCATGATGACTGCTAGTTTTGTTTAAAGTATTTGTTCTGGAAATACTAAAGTTGGAGTCTACCAGACTGAGGTTAGAAGCATTTTCTTTGGCAGCAAGAAGATACTTTTATAGAAGCCATGCCTGTACTTGGGGTTGCCTCAAAACTAAGGCAGCCAGCTGTTGGGTCAAAGCCTGTTCACACTGCTCTTCTGATACCAAGTCTTGGCACCACGGGGTCACAGCGCTCTTCTTCGAGACCTCTGGAACTTGCTGAATTAGAGAGCTCCATGCTGTCTTGTCAGCTCACCTTCAGATCAAAGTGTGAGTTTGAAGAGAAGAAACTCCTCCAAGGAAAAGCTAAGGAGACAGAAGACAGCAAGGTTAGTGACTGAAGGTTACCTGCAGACTTTAAAGCTGAAATGCAGATTTCCTGTTAGGTAGCATATAAAGCAAGTTGTGAATTGGAGAGCAGTAGAGGCATATGGGTGTAAAAAAGTTAAGCAGTTTGTATGGCCAATAAGCCTATGTGCAGTTGTTGTGAAAGTTATGAACAGACTTCTCTGAATATGCCTGTGTTATCAGAACTACTTATTGATGAAGTACCTTGTTAAATCCTAGATATCTCTCTTACTGAAAACCATAATTGATCACAAGTATGAGGTAAAGGGGAGCTACTTTTCACATACATTATAAAGTAAAAATAAGATTTATTTGTGAAAAGTCATACAGACACCATCACTTTTCTCTAAATCATTTGCATTTTATACACTTTCTGACCGGATATGTGAATCCTAGCCTGCTTAATTCATTACAATATAGAAGAAAATGAAATATGATTTTCCTTGATACTGCACATTTGTCTGGGTTTTCGCTTGTAAATTGAAACCTCGGGTTTACTCATTACTGACATCTTTTTCAGTCATTTAATTTATGACATTTGTGAACAGTAGCTCTTGGGTTTTAAACCATACTACACTCGTTTTCTCCAGATGCTGAAAGGTAGCATGACCCTTTCTTTGGTGAACTTCGCAGGAATTCATTTATACTTTGCATCACGTTTTAATGCAGCCTTAACTTTGGGTGTCCAGCTTTACAAAGTCACCATTCTCATCTCTGACTCCTTTGGAATGAGTTGATTTTACTCTCCCACCCACATGTATGTTAAAAATAATTTAAGAAAAAGTCTTTGTACAGAAATCAACTGTACAAGTTGAAAAGAAAGTCACCCTTTTGTCTGAAATGTCCAGTCTGTCCTCACTTGTTCGCATCTTCTCAGGCACAGCAAAGTGCAACTTTCTTCATAAAGTCTCTGCCAGTTACCTTTCCTGCCCCTCCGTCTTCTGTTGTTCATCTGTAGCAATGATTGCAGCGTCTTGATTTATACTGAGTTTTAATTATCTGGATAATTTATTTCTATCCCCACTAAACTGAAAATATGTAGAGCCTGGGAACTTATTCTCTGTTACAGTTTCCTCTCCTCATCCTTTATGCATAACAATTAAATAGTCATTGAATGGATTAACACCTGAGTGAGTGAATCAATGAATGAAAAGACAGTTATGCTGAGAAAGATTTAGTTATGTTCATGAGTCTCTTTGGACCATTCCGCCTGTAAAACATATGGCTTAGAATGAATGATTTTTAAAGTGCTTCTAGTCCTACAGTTATTGCTTTTATGTTTTAGGACAGCATCTTCTACCCAACAAAAATCAGTTAAAAGAAAGTAATTAATTTCAGGCTTAGGGTTCTCAGCCCCAAATAAACATTTCAAGGTGAAAGTAGGAAAGTGTAAACTACCAAAGACTAAAAAATATATAACTTTATGAAAATAATTAAAAGCAAATGGATGCCATTCTCTTCTAAAATTCCATGTACCAACAATGGTTTGTCTGATCTAGATGGAAGAGAAACCACTTTTCTCTCCTGACCGTGGCTATAATCTCTGCAGGTTTAGTCCAGCTTCTACTTTGATAAATGGCCTTGGCCTAAGACTTGACCACCATAAGTACTGTTCACAAGAGAATTTTGGTTGGTCTCTGGTTAGTGAACATATCAGTCATACATCTGATATTCCAATAAGACTCTGTGGTAAGTAATGCTGTATTTATAAGGATGTTTTTACCATGTCACTTATCAGATTAAAAATGTTTCAATCAAATGGAAAGAATGCCTGGTCAGCATTCCAGAATATTTCTAAATGTTAGAAAAGAATAAAGACTTACATAAACCTTTGAAAAAATTGACCTAAAGACAACAGCAAACATGATCAAGGTAGCTATATTAGAGAGAATTAGATGTGGCTACAAATTGTTTAAACAAAGATGCAACCTAACAATAGCAGAATTAAAATAGGGGTTTCGTGCCTTTTCGTTTTAAGGCTCTCTGGAAGTAAGTGCTCCATGACTGGCAGGGGGACTTCACGAGATTGTCGGGGATCCAAGCTCCCACTTTTTTGTTCACCATCATCATTTCAGCATCCATCTCTAAGGCTTGAGTGGATAACTGACTTGCACTCAATTAAAAAGACATGTCCTATTTCATTAAGGATTCTTCCACATCCATTTGGCCTATTTTATAGTTCCAAGGCCTTATCTAGTTGTAGTGGAGACTGGAAAATGTAAAGTTTATTCTAAGCAACCATGTGCCCAACTAAAAATTATGGGTTCTGTTTCTAAGGAAAAGAGACCATGGATAGTACCCACAATAGATGACTGTCATTAAGAAACATTTATGTGGAGTGTTTGGCTAGTCCTTGCACTGAGCAGCCTCACAGTTTGGTGAGAGAAAACAAACCTGTATATGGCGGGGTCAGAAATGGATCGTCAATGCAGTACTCCCTTCTCTTGTGCTTGTTTTTGGTTAGTGTACATGCCAACATTCCAGGCATCTAATCTAGATTTCCCAGTCTAACTTCTGATAATAAACATTGCTATTCCATGTTCCATATTTGCTAGAGATTGGAGATTTTGCTTCTGTACTGCAGCTTGTGTTTATCCCCTTATGCACATCTTCACTGATTCCTTTGTGCACAAGCTTGACCCTTGTTCAGTTTTCTGTCAGTTATTGTAATAATTCCAAATTGGTCCCTGCCCCAGGGATTCTCTATCACATCTATTCAAAATATTTATCATTCTGATTAAAAAAAAGAAAGACTTTAGCTACTTCTCCTGTCTTATAGTTCAGTCCTCCAATTGGTGTCACTTCTATCTTAGCTCCATCTGGCTACTCTTTTTCTCATGCTTGCTTGTCCCAACCTTTTTCAGTCAAATTAGACTCCCTGTTCTTTTTTTTCTTTTTTTAACTGAAGTATAGTTGCTATACAATACTATATGTTACAGGTGTACAATATAGTGATTCATAACTTTTAAAGACTATACTCCATTCATAATTATAAAATATTGACTATTTTTCTCATGTTGTGCAATACATCCTTTTAGCTTATCTTGTACCTAATAGTTTGTATTTCTTAACTGTATTACACCTGTTCTAAGTGTGCTTAGTACCAAGTCACTTTCAGTCATGTCCAACTCTTTGCAACCCCATGGACTGTAGCCCGCTAGGCTCCTAGGTCCATGGGATTCTCCAGGCAAGAATACTGGAGTGGGTTGCCATTTCCTTCTCCAGGGGATCTTCCCAACCCAGGGATAGAACCTGCATTGACAGGTGGGTTCTTTCTCACTAGCAACACCTGGGAAGCACATACCTATACCATACCTACTAAATACTCTCTCCCTTTCCCGGACCCCACTGGTAATCACTAGTTTGTTCTCTATATCTGTGTCTGCTTCTGTTTTGTTATATTCACTGGTTCAATGTGTTTTTTAGATTCTACACACAAGTCATATCATAGGATATTTGTCTTTGTCTGACTTATTTTCCTTAGCATAATGACCTCCAAGTACATCCATGTTGCTGCAGATGGCAAAATTCCATTCTTTTTATGGCTGAGTAGTGTGTGTGTGTGGGTACACTGCATTTTTTTGGTCTACTCATCTATTGATGGACACTTAGGTTGCTTCCATATCTTGGCTATTGTAAATAATGCTCTGTGAACATTGGTGTGCATGTATCTTTATAAATTTGGGCTTGAGAGGTTTTCCAAGAGTGCAATTGCTGGAACATATGGTAATTTTGTTTTTAGTTTTTTTAGAAACCTCAATACTGATTTCCACAATTTACATTCCTACCAACAAAGTAAAGGGTTCCCTTTTCTTCATATCCTTGCCAGCATTTGTTATTTGTGTTCATTTTGATGATTGTCATTCTGACAAGTGTGAGATGATAGCTCATTGTGGTCTTAAAAAATAAATAGCTTTAATTACAGATTTCATGTCCCGATTTCATATTCCACCATGATATTTCAAGGATTTATACTTTTTCCTGTCTACCTCTTGTTCTGACTTTCAACTTTTCTTGAATTGTCTAGTGTCTTTCCGCATATGGATCTGCTTTTCTTTTCTTCCTGGGTGTTCACCCAAATGAGAAAGAGAGACACATTGGTTAGGAGATCATACTTAAACATCTGGAGATTTAGGTTAAGAGAGAGTGTTATACATTGTCATGGTTCAGCAAATATCGTGTGATTAAGCATTAGACATCCCTGTGCGTGAAAGTTCCTTAGCCGACCTACCACTGAAAACTGGTCTTCACTTTTCAATGCCCAGCCTCCTTTCAGCTTGATCTGTCACCTACATATTACCTCTGTTCTCGTTTTTAATTTCTTTCACACATGGCTTGTTCACCCCTTCTTTCTTAGATTACCTATGCACTACCTTTTTGATATTATTATAGAAAATAAATTTTTGAGCATCTGCCTTGTACTTTGTAATCACAATGGTGTGACCACTTAGCTAGAGCTGCACATCCTGGAATGAGAAGTCAAGTGGGCCTTCGGAATCATCACTATGAATAAAGCTAGGGGAGGTGATGGAATTCCAGTTGAGCTATTTCAAATCCTAAAAGATGGTGCTGTGAAAGTGCTGTACTCAATATGTCAGCAAATTTGGAAAACTCAGCAGTGGCCACAGGACTGGAAGAGGTCAGTTTTTCATTCCAGTTCCAAAGAAAGGTGATGCCAAAGAATGCTCAAAATACTGCACAATTACACTCCTCTCCCCCACTAGTAAAGTAATGCTCAAAAGTCTCCAAGCCAGGCTTCAACAGTATGTGAACTGTGAACTTCCAGATGTTCAAGCTGGATTTTGAAAAGGCAAATTGCCAACATCCATTGGATCATCAAAAAAAGCAAGAGAGTTCCAGAAAAACATCTACTTCTGCTTTATTGACTATGCCAAAGCCTTTGACTGTGTGGATCACAACAAACTGTGGAAAATTCTGAAAGAGATGGGAATATCAGACCACCTGACCTGCCTCTTGAGAAATCTGTATGCAGGTCAGGAAGCAACAGTTAGAACTGGACATGGAACAACAGACTGGTTCCAAGTATGAAAAGGAGTACATCAAGGCTGTATATTGTCATCCTACTTATTTAACTTATATGCAGAGTACATCATGAGAAACGCTGGGCTGGCAGAAGCACAAGCTGGAATCAAGATTGCCAGGAAAATATCAGTAACCTCAGATATGCAGATGACATCACCCTTACGGCAGAAAGCAAAGAAGAACTAAAGAGGCTCTTCATGAAAATGAAAGAGGAGAGGGGGAAAAATTGGCTTAAAACTCAACATTCAGAAAACTAAGATCATGGCATCTGGTCCCATCACTTCATGGTAAATAGATGGGGAAACAATGGAAACAGTGTCAGACTTTATTTTTTGGGGCTCCAAAATCACTGCAGATGGTGACTGCAGCCATGAAATTAAAAGACACTTGCTCCTTGGAAAAAAAGTTATGACCAACCTAGACAGCATATTAAAAAACAGAGTCATTGCTTTGCCAACAAAGGTCCATCTATTCAAAGCTATCATTTTTCCAGTAGTCATGTGTGTACGTGAGAGTTGGCCTTTAAAGAAAGCTGAGCACCAAAGAATTGATGCATTTGAACTGCGGTGTTGGAGAAGACTCTTGAGAGTCCCTTGGACAGTAAGGAGATCCAACCAGTCCATCCAAAAAGAGATCAGTCCTGAATATTCATTGGAAGGACTGATGCTAAAACTGAAACTCCAGTACTTTGGCCACCTGATGCGAAGAACTGACTCATTTGAAAAGACTGATGTTGGGAAAGATTGAAGGTGGGAGGAGAAGGGGATGACAGAGGATGAGATGTTGGATGGCATCACTGACTCAATGGACATGAGTCTGAGTAAACTCCAGGAGCTGGTGATGGACAGGGAGGCCTGGTGTGCTGCAGTCCATGGGATCGCAAAGAGTAGGACATGACTACGTGACTGAACAGAACTGAACTGATCTTGTACTTTATAGGAAATTTCTCATTTTAGTCTCACAGTGTTTCAAAGAAGGCATTGTATCCACATTTACAGAGGATTAAACTGAGGCCTAGATAGAGTGGGAAACCAGCATAGGATCAAACAGTTAAGTACTAGTGTCAAAATCCAGAGTTTGAATCTAGATTTGTCTCTACAATGCCTTTTTTTTTTTTTTTGCCTTTATGTTACATTCTCTCTTCATGATATAGTTGCAATGTTCTATTTATACTTTTTTCTCCAAATTTCACTTTTTTGAAAGACTTACTTCCAAAGTCAAAGAAAAGAATAAGTGTTTTGCAGGTTAAAAGGAAGGAAAGTTTACATTCAGTTGGGGAGATATAAAGAAAATACTTGTACATAGCAGAATGGAGGCTTGATTAACATTCTTACCCTATTAGTTGTAAGAACAATCAAGGGAGAGATCACTTCTTACTATTTTGTTCATATAGTCCCAAAACTAATGCTTTGAGAACAGAAGATACTGAGAAGCATTAAATTGAATATTAAAAAAAAAACAGAAATTGTGACATAGACAAGAAAATATATGGATAATATTGCTAATGAGGGAAGTTATTTTGTCAGAGTTTGCATTGGATAGAAATCTTATTTGGCTGGAACATTCAAAAAATACTTCATCATCAAGTAGTTGGAATTTAATGCATTCTTTTGTGGAGAGGATTTCACAGAGGGATACCAAGTGGGAAAGCCATTATAATTTAAGCAGACTATTAATGAAAAGAAACAGTTTAGGGGATCAGATTATAGATGTAGGTAGATGGAGGCATTTGGTAGACAATGAAGGAGTCTCTTCTTATGTAAAAATGAGACGAAATTACACTGTTAATGACATTTCAGAGAAATCAGAGTGGAAAGGGACTAATATTAACTAATGCTTACAGAGGTTTGCTAGATGCCATTTATTGGACTGAGCACTTCATGGAATATTCCATTCAGTCCTTGCAATACTTTATGATATAAGTACTCTTGCTATCCCCATTTTACAGATGAATAAACTGAAACTGAAATTAAATTGCTTGCCAGTATCTCAATGTGGTAGAATATGGATTCAGATTGTGGTTCCAGAAGATGCTGTTCTTACCAATAAACAACATTGCAAGCAAGGAGGACTCCTTGTGGTGCCAGGGGAAGAGAAGAAAAGCTGTTGGCTGACTTGATTTCTATATGTATTGATAAGGTTTAAATATTTAATTAGCATTGCTAGTGAGTTGCAAATAAAACACTGGTGTGCCCAAGTGCCGGGAATGATCAGGAGACAATTAAGTTGACACATGGTCTCCATCAACTTGTTTGAAAAACAAAAATATTGATATATAAAAGCAATCCCATGATAGAAATACAGAGCAGCAGCTGTCAGTAGAGTAGAGGGCGGTCTCTGGCCTCCAGCTGTTTCCTTCATGGCGAGGATGCCTGGTTGCTGAGGACTGTGGACACTCCTGTGGGCTCGCTCACACAGCAGCGCTTGCAGTGCTGGCCAGGCCCATGGCTGCATAGGTCAGCCCTCTGCTCTCTAGATGGTTCCCCCTGCTTTGCCTAGTTCTGCTGTGCTTGCACATTTAATTATTTGTATTTAAAGAAACATGGTGATTTATTTTTCTCATTATAGCTCATGCTCCAAGTTTTATAGTGAAGCCATTAACAGTTGCTTTAATTGTTTTTGTCTTTGTGACAGCAATAGTGTAAAGAATATTGTAATGATCTCTGAATTTTAACTTTTTCTCTGCTTGCTGAAGACTCAGATTTTCAGTAGCATACATTTCTTTCCCTTGAGTAACAATTTATAGAAATGTGGCAGTGTAATAATTTATTATTTTAGTTTGTGCTTTATGATATGTAATGTTTTAAACTGTGAAATTACCAGAATTTCTAATGTAAATTATATGTGATTAAATGTAATTCAAAATCTCATACCACTTGTAAATTGTTCTTCTGTGGGTGTCACTGTTGAGTGAGTATTTGATGACAATTTGCTAAATGCATTCTTCTTAGCTTCTTCCTTTCCAGTGTTATAGACATTTTTCTTTCCTGTAATAAAAATGAAGGTGCTTAATATATTGTTTATGGAAACATACAATCAATAGGTATGTCGTTAATTTGTAAATAAAATAATTGCTCTATAGTTGATATTTATTTATGCTATCATGTCTCCAGGAATTATCCTCAATCTTGAACGTAAAATACCAGCTGGCATAGTTAAAAGAACATCAAATTAGGAGCTCAAAGATTTGAATTAAACTTTTGATAGATTTTGAAAGGATAAGTTATTTAAATTCTCTCGACTTCAATCTCTGTATCTGTAAAAAATAAAAGAGAACCGAGGACAGCAGTTCTTGGTAAAGTTTTTCTAAGGGTAATAGTTTTGTTATGTACCCCTTTTATTCTCCTTCGTGATTTTTGTCCTATCAGTTATCACATTTCTCTTTTTATTCAATCTTTCTCTTCAATGGATTTTTTTTGGACCAGTATGTTTCAAACTCATCACATTTTGGACCTGATGGTTCTGTGATGTGGGGAAGCAATTGTACTATCATGGGACATTTAGCGTAATTTAGGCCTTTATCTACTGCATGCTAGTAGGATCCTCCACTTGTGACAACCAGAAGTGTCTCCAGATGTTGTGAAATGTGCCCGTGGGGAAGGTGAAGTCAAACTCAGTTAAGAAGCACTGCTTTAGAATCAGCTTCTGAAAATGCTCAGGTTTTTACTATATAATAATAACAACCAATATTATTATTAATTGTTTAAACACTGAATATATTCATTAATTTTAACATTAATATTTAATTATTATTATTTGCAGATACATTTCTTTAAAGAGTAGTTTGTGTTTATTGCCACTATTCCAAGCTTTATGTTTGCTTTACTTTTCTTGATTTCTGAATTTTGTTTTCTGAGAAGTTACTAATGGCTTTTAAAAAGACATCTCTTCTTGGCTCACATTTACTTCTTATTTTCATCCTGTTTGTACCATTTAACATCTGCTGGCCACAATTGTCAACTTAGAATACTCCAATATTCATTAATGAAGTGGCCCTGGTAAGTCAATTAATACTTAAGCCTCAACTTCTTCATCTATAAAATGGAGACAATAATATAAACTAACCACATAAAATTGCTCTGAAGAATAAATGAGATATTTATTGCCTATAAACTGTGTGCCACCATGCATAGTTGGTGGTCAATGTATCACCTATTATAATACTCTAAAATATGTAATACTTTAGTATAAAGATCGGCAATATTAAGTATTGTTAGTAGAACAAAGGAAATAGTGATTAATTTCCATGCATGAGTAAAGTAACATTTCAACCATGTTTTGAAGACTGGATTTGTTTAGCCAAATAAATACAGAATAAGGAACATTTTAGGGAGAATAGCATCTACCAAGGTATGAAATACTGTGCTGTGGTTAGAAAACTATAGATTATTCAGCAATCCTAAAACTTAGATAAGAGAGATGTAGTTGAGATGAGGCAATGGGAGGGTGACATTAAATGCTCAATAAGTAGTTTGTACTTATTCTGTAGAGGATAGCGGGAGGATATCAAGAGACATGATTAAGTCTATATGTTAGAAAGATGAGGATAAAATAATAAAATATAGAAATACCCAGTAAAAAGAGAGTTCAGAAATACAGGAGTTTAGGAATGTGTAATGGAGCAAACTTTTGTCTAACCCTCTCAAGAGTGATGGAAGAGGGACAAGTCTAGTGAAATAAGCTATAACTTTTTGAATTAACGTACTAATCATCAACAAAACACACTGTGTTTTGAAGAATTTTAATTCAAACAAAAATTTACGGTTTATTTGGAAATGATAATTTGTGAATCTGGCAGCAAGTAGCAGTTAAAACTAATGATAATTGTTAATACTTTCTGAGTACCTACTACATGCTGGATGCTATACCCAATTTATTATTATTACAATTAAATATATGTAGAAACTGAGCTCAGAGAGATGTCAAGATAGAGCAGGAATGCCAACCTAGGTCTATATGACCCTTAGGTCCTTACTTTTCAATCTCCCTCTCTGTCTCTCTCTGATAACCATTTATAAACCACAGTCAAAATCAATGTTATTATTTCTTCTCTTTGTTGCTTCAGTCACATAATGGGAAAATATAGAAAACTGTGGATGCTTGCAGGAGGGCTGAATTAAGTTTTGACAGTTTTCACTTTGAACTCTTTGTCCTCCCACTGTTGCTCCATTTTTGCTCTGAGAAATGCTTTTCTTTGGATTCCCGCTCGTTAGAACCAGTAGAGAAATTCAATATCTGTGGGAGAGATCATTAATTGAATGCATGTCAGGATTTCCCCACTGTTCCTGGTAAATGGAATGATTTGTTAAAAAGTGTTGCAAGTCTGCCTGGAGATGGGAAGATGGTGGCAAAAATTTACCTGTTTCCACCATAAAATAAGATGATACAGTCGCCATCACAGAGAAAAACCAAAGAAACAAAAACAGCAGGCCATCTCTTTTTGCTGCATTTTGATGTTTCAAAGGACTCTCGTAGAATTGAAAACCTGTGGGGTGTCACGTTCACAGGTTCCCGTCATGACATGTGTTAAAGAAAATTTTGTTTGGTTAGTTAAGGTAATGCTAAATTCTCTAACAGATAAACTCAAGGGCTCGGTGGCTTAACACAGTAGGAGGTTATTTATCAATCTTTTGGTTGTTCTATAATATTGGGGTTTGACAAACTGTGGTACATAGGTCAGATCTGGGTTGGCACCCAATTTTAGTAAGCAGAGTTTTATTGGGATGCAGCTATCACATTTGTTTCTGTGCTATCAGTGGTTGCTTTTGTGCAGTGGGACTCGAGTGGAGTAGTTGCAACAGAGACAGTACGGCCTTAAATATCTACTGTCTGGTCCTTTATAGAAAGTTTGCTGACATAGGTTTATGGTAACTCAGGAAATCAGATTTTTTTTTTTTTTTTAGCTTGTGGTTGTACCATCCTACCTTTAGCTAACCATCACTGAAAGAGAGAAAATAGAGGATTGTGTAAGAGGCTTAGAAATTCCACAGAACTCACTTCCACTCAGTTCTGTTGGCCAGAGCCCTATCACATGATACCTAATTGCTGGAAAGGCCAGGAAATGTAGCCTAGCCACACATCTGGAAATGGTTTGGTGAACTATTAGCCAGAATTTAGTTAGCCTATGACTGCCTAATTAGTCAGATGCTCAAAATCAGCCAAAATTTGCCATATTAGAAATATTCCTGGGTGCCCAGAAGTGGTTTCCAGATTGTCCAAAAGTTCTTGATATAAGGACATGTCTTTAAGTGCAAAACATTGATTGAGTGGAGGACCATACTTATATTCAAATTACTCAATGTACAGAAAGAAAATACTGTGTATTTAATTCTGCTTTAAAAAAATAGACCAGGCCCATGTACACAAATGCACCATATACCAGTAATAACAGCGGCATCGTCGCTCTGCAGGCTGCTTCCCGCTCGATGATTTTGCTACCCATCTTGAGTTTCTCCTGTTCAATCCGGCTGATCCAAACTCACATCCTGAAGGCAGCTCTCTCTTGACCCTGTGCCCCTGTTTCTGTTTGCTTTGCTGCTCAGTTTGTAGCATTTTCCTCTTGTTGGATTTGGAAACTCTCCATCGAGCTGGGAGCCAGAAGGGCCGAAAGAGGATCGGATCTGAATTCTAGAAGTGGAATGTAGAGGTGGGCTGGAGTCAGGAAGGGAGTCAGGAGCAGGAAGGAGGCGTTCGGTGGCTTCTAGATGTCCAGTGCATGGCTGCATAGTTGTGTTAGGGAATATCTGCTTTCTCAGCCAGAAGACACCTCCTAGCTCTGTAGGCACATTACACATTGGCTCCAAAGTGGACCAGGTGGCAGTGTATGAATGGATCATTGACAAATCCACCGCTAGTATTGGGAGAAGCAACTCATATTGCAATCCTTTCAGACCTTGGTGAGCAAATACAAAGAACAGTGTATGAAACAACCTCTTTTGAAATGCAACATAAATTTCTAAATGACTTAATTGGTCTTTAGATTTAATTGTACATCTGGGACCGTCTACTCGGGTTTCTACTAATCTTTGTTAGTGTTTATTGTTTAGCTTTAGCATGGATCAATTTAAATTGCTCAGCTTTTAGGCTCTGAAAAATATGCAGGTAATAGGTATTTCTCTTTATTGCCCCTGAATGCTTACATTTTTAATCTCGCTGTGCCTTTCTGTTTTTAGCCATTTGTTGCATTTCTATAGAGCACTGTTTTTGCCAGAATCATTTATGTTATTATTTTGACCCATATACTTTTTTTGGATTCTGTTTTACATTTCCTTTCTCCTCAAACCATCTGCTTTTTATAGCTGTTTTTTCCTTCCTTTGGCTGGCTTTTTGATATCCACACTTGTGTGTTGCCTTCTTCCACTGAACACAAGGGTTATCATCTCCAACAATATGTTCCCTTTGCTCTTTTCCTCTGATTCAAGCTAAATCTATTATATTCGAAAACAAGGTTGCTATTTCACAAATAAATCACTCCAAGTTCTACTTCTGTGTCTATGTCATGGATCCTATTTCCTGTATCTATTAATTAGTCCATTGTCAGCTATTTATGCTTATTATGTAAAAGGAAGTGTGTGTGTGTGTGTGTGTGTGTGTGTGTGTGTGTGTGTGTGTGTGTGAAAGCTCATTTTAACATGATGGGCTTTGTGGGAAATATGCTAACAACAACTATGAGTCCTTAGGAATTTATGTTTATTATTGAGGGCAACATTAAATTCCTCTTTGGTATTACTTAGAAATATCAGAAACAATTATATTGATAATTCAGGTTTCCAATAATCATAGTGTTTATTATACATTTGAAGTATGTTTTTTTTTTCTTTCTTTAAATTTCAAACAGGTTGATTCTCTTCAGTTGGGACAATCAAAAAATGTCTCCAGACATTGTCTGTCTCCTTGGAGCGGGAGAAATTGCTCTCCATTTAGTGCCACCAGTTCAAATCCTGTCTCTCTTAAAAAAAAAAAAAAAAAAAGCTTTAGTAGAATTAAAAAAAATGCAACATAACTTCAAAACATGTGTGAATAAAATAGGATCATAAGAAGGAAAGAACAATAGAATAAGATAAAGCTAGAGGAAAGACTGGTGTATAAAATTTATTCTGTGATGTTGTGTATAGTTGCTAAAGGTCATCTACACATTTAGAACTGAGCTTTGGAGCTGCTGATACATGAAGGTTAAAGCAAATGATGTTTTTATCAATGCCCAAAGCGTGAGCTAATATTTCCTTAGGAGATTCACACCTTTGCCTGCTCTTTGGTGTGCAAGAAATATTTTGTAGGGACATAGGGAGATCTTACTGTATAATTTAAACAACAATTTTCTTGATACCATTTTTATTCCAAATTTTACTTATTGTTTTCTCCCCTTCTTCTTACCTTCTATAAGGAACCATTAAGATGAAAAAAATTCAGTTCACATAGGTGAGCAACTGTATTGGTTTTCCCAGAACTGTCCTGATTTTCAGCTCTGAAATTTTTTGTTCAAGGAATCTCTCAGTCCAGGGTACACTGGGATGATGGGTCACCCTAATTCTGAATCCGATGTTCTTATTCCTCTCTTTGCTTTTATTTCACTTTTATCTCATTATTAATTCTAATTTGGTAGTAGTTGAAATGTGTTTTATATTGATTGATTTTAAAATATCACCTTATTAATGAAGGGTTCATTGTCAGACTCAGTTTGACAGACCATGTTCTTTCCTGAATGCCAGTTATTCAGATTAGAGGTAGTTTCTGTGGAGGTTTTAGTTGTTCGAAGAACGACTCTTGTTTTGAGGTTCAGATGTTTGCATCTGCTCCTTCTTACCTTGGCCATTTGTGCTGCTGCTGTTGCTAAGTCACGTCAGTCGTGTCCGACTCTAACGTAGGCAGTAGTGAGCGCCCTGTGGTTTTGTTTTGTGTGAAAGACTTAGGGTTGTCATTGAAACAAACATAGTTCCCTGCGTTCATCAGGTGATTTCCAACCTAAGTTCCACAGTTCTGAGTTGCATTTGGAACTATCATCTTGAGGTTAATTTGTTTTCTCTCCACACTTGGAAAAACAGGACTTTTCAATATACTTCAGCAGTGTCTTTCTCCATAAGACAGACAGGATGTGGTCTGGGAGAAAGTCCACACTTTTAACAATAGCCCATTGACAAAAACTTGGGGAAGTACAGAGAGGAAGAGAGCATCTGTCTACACCCAGAATTATCAGAAGCATTTGTGTGTGTGTGTGAGAATCTTAGGTTTCAGAAAAATGTCTTTTAAGGTCACCCGTTTTCCCTCTGTTTTTATTGGATGAGGATGATTGCCTTAAAGCATTTTAAATTCAGGGGAGGAATTGCATCACACTTTGTCTAGTTATCCCAGGCAGAAAATTAATTCCCTCAGGCACTAAACACATTTTGTTTAGCTCTTATGTCTGGTGTGTGTGAGGCAAGCTGAGAGAATTTAAAACGCAAGAAGATAAAATACAACTGAAAGATAAGGCTGCAGAGGTTTCAGCAAGAAAGAAATCCTTTTAGGCCGAGAGTGGGCCAGGTGTCGACAACTATCTATAGCTCATTCTGGGTGCAATTTGAGAGAAGATGCTGCTTGGAGTAAGGGTATCACAACGCACTGATATATCCCTTTCTCTTCTGCATCCTTGATCCAACAGTCATGAAATTTTTAATTAAATTTAATATTTTCAGGGTTTACAAGAAGATCTCAGACATCATATCCCTGTGTTTGTTCTGTCGTGTTCGTAGCTTGTTTTGCCTTCCAGAGGCTAGTTCCTGTCTCTATCCACCCCCTCACAATGGTGACTTGTGTGAACACATTCAGCTGGAGCAGCTGCCCATGAGTTGAAAGAGTTAGAGCGAGCCCCAATGTCTGCCTTGTCTCTTGTTTCTTCTTTTCAAGTGCGGCTAAGTAAAACTTTTGTTCATGTCTTACCACCTGGATCCTCTGGTGAATTTGTTGCTACTCTCCAAAGGACTTGGCTATTGGTACTTCCTGTTGTATAGTGGGCTTTCATTTACAGGACATCTGTAAAACCACCACATGAATTAGTCATAACAGCAAAAATGGCATTCTAATAAATACAGTAAAACTTCAGAGGACATTCTTGAGCCAGGAGAAAGTCCCCCAAACAGATGTAATTTAAGATGAGTAAGCTGTAAGTCAAGGTGCGGGTCTTATTCTCTCTACCAGAAAACAACACTTGGATTTCCTGGCAATGCAATTATGTAATAACTGTGGTTTCTTTCTGTAAACTGTGTCTCAGACAGGGAGGAAGACAGAACCAAAAGGATTGTGTAACTTTATAAATAGAAACAGCCATGTTAAAATAACAGGACTGCTCTGAGTAAAGCCTATGAATGTTGCTATTAGCTGCAAAGCTGGGCTGCTGAATGAATATAAAATCCATTCTGTGGAGTATATCTCAGGTTTGCCCAAGAATGCTTAATGGGAGAAGTCAGTGAGAAGTCCTTACCCTCCTTCCGTTGTATGCCAAGTATTTTAGTTCAGGTAAATGAAAATTTTCTCTGCTAGAAATAGTCAAGTTGAAGACATATTGGAACTTTGTCTTCCAGTATGAAAAATAAATAATGAGCTCACACCATTTTTAATACAGCACATAATTTACTAAACACTTGGAAGAGTTTATCCTGGCAGTCGTATAAAGGATAAAAAGGCACATATCATCTTATCTATTGAACAAAATGTGCGCTACTTTTGCCATGTTTCTGGAGCACTAGATGATTTAAACTTTATTGCTGTTCTTTATTTTAGAGGGCAGAACCCAGGTAAATAGAGATAAATTTCTTTAATAAAGACTGAACCATCAGTCTTCTCAGCGTGATGCCATTCGATTAGATGTATGTTCCAAAAAAGAGACTGTGCTCTATTTGCCAGTTTGCTGAGGTTTATAGATCGTAAGTTTTGACTCTCTCAGGAATGACTGTACAATAGCAGTATTTTCTGTGATTTTTGTGGCTATAAAAGTGACGCTAGTCCTTCCTAGATGCTGTTGACCAATTAATCTTCCATAGCACGTCTGGGAATCTTGGCATTCATTCAAAGTTCTCCCTTATCTGATTGAAATGAAATTTCTCACTTAAACTCTAACTTTAAGGAGAGTCTTTTATTGATTCATGTTTCTATCCCCTGAGACTCCTGATATACCATCCTGCATGCAGTAAGATTTAGAACATGTTTTTGAGTTAAAAAATTAATAATGGTTTTGTCATTTGCCTTGTGATGGTTTTGTTTCAAAAAGAGCTACTGTAGAGTATTCATGGCTGCTGCTGCTGCTGCTGCTGTGTCCGACTCTGCGCGACCCCATAGATGGCAGCCCACCAGGCTCCCCCGTCCCTGAGATTCTCCAGGCAGGAACACTGGAGTGGGTTGCCATTTCCTTCTCCAGTGCATCAAAGTGAAAAGTGAAAGTGAAGTCGCTTCGTTGTGTCTGACTCTTAGTGACCCCATGGACTGCAGCCCACCAGACTCCTCCGT
Organism: Capra hircus; assembly: GCF_001704415.2. Classification (NCBI taxonomy): domain Eukaryota; kingdom Metazoa; phylum Chordata; class Mammalia; order Artiodactyla; family Bovidae; genus Capra; species Capra hircus. The sequence goes on from NC_030812.1 coordinate 7,095,473, forward strand.
CCATGGGATTTTCCAGGCAAGAGGACTGGAGTGGGGTGCCATTGCCTTCTCCTATTCATGGTTGCTTGGATATAAATATTGGCTCTACTGTTTGGGTATATTTCTGCTATTTTAGTGATTGAGGATCAAAATCTTCTTAATTCTGGCTTTAGTGTTCTAGTTCATCTTGAGTGACTCTATCCCAGTTCAGTGGTGGTTTCATAGGTCTCTATATCATCATAGGTATCATATGAATAGGACTTCCCTGATGGCTCAGATGGTAAAGAATCTTCCTACAGTGCAGGAGACCTGGGTTTAATCCCTGAGTCAGGAAAATCTGCTGGAGATGGAATGACATTCCATTCTAGTGTTCTTTCCTGTAGAATTTCATGGACAGAGGTTCCTGGGCTATAATCCATGAGGTTGCAAAGAGTCAGACATGACTGAGTGACTAACACACACACATCATATGAATAGTGGATGGCCTTCTAGTACAAGTTATCTGTTTTTTGTACATTGATAGAATCAAGACCCAGCAAATTGAAATGGCCTATCTTAAAGCCATGTCCTCTTAAAAAGTGAATATACAAATCTATGACCTGAGTGCCCCAGTTGTTGCTAACGTTTATTTAGGTTGCCCTAAGAATCTTGCTTGAGAAAAATGAATATGACTTTAACATCAAATCCAAGACTCCTTGTTTCATAGGAAGCCAGCCATAGCTTTGTGCTGGAGGAACAGTAGGGAGTTGGGAGATGTTCCAAGCAAACTCTGACACCTCATATTATCTTGGCATTCTTTGATTTCCTTGTCAGTTAAAACATAATTGATGAGCTCGCTCTATTTAGCAACAATGCCCATGCTCTATCACCAGGGTAGGCTTATGGATGTTAACACAGTTTTCCTTGTCTAGGATGATGTATGATCTGGATCTTCCTGTAAGTAATCAGAGATCCATTGTAGTGTAGTAAATTCAGCCAAGTGCACTGTAATTTATATGTTGGACTTACAAGGCTTTAAGATACATTACTTTCTCCAATGTGTAAGAAAATCTAATTCTGCATTTTCTGTAACACATCTCACCTTGCTTTCAAAACGTCAATTCCTGCTGATAGTGATAGAAAAGGAAATAGATGATGATGGGAGAAACCTAAATTAGATCCCCCCCCCCCCGCTTTTTTGTTTGTTTGTTTGGGAATGCCTCATTAGTCATTTATTAATTGGAAGGTCAAGCTTCTTATCAGTGCTGTTTTCCTTTCTCTGTGAGGTTTCTCTCCTCTTTTCTCATTTATGAAATGGCATCATCTGATAGGTAAACACAGCACATTTAGGAAACTGTGTGTGTCTTTAAGTTGTAACAGGGGAAATGGGAAAGGCTCTCAGGTTTGCTGGCAACCATCTGGATCCTTACTCTTCTGTGCTCTGGTGACCTCACACAGCTCTCGGCTTGCTGTGCCAATTCCTGCTGAGACTTGGGCTTTGCCTACTATGTGGACACCCACTGCTAGTGACCGTTGCTGGACCCTGCATCTGCCTTCCCCTAATGCCAGCTCTCTTTGGGGACATGGCCCTCTCCTCACTTTCACATACCCTCGCTGGATGGAGAAATTCTGGATTCAGTGCACATCAGGAATGCTGTTTCAAACTCTGTCTGCCTGCGTCCTATTGCCATTTCCCCTGTATTTTCAGTATGGATTTTTGCAAGAGGCGCTTGTGTTTAGGGCTTCCCAAGTGGCTCAGTGGTAAAGAATCCACCTGCTAATGCAGGAGACACAGAAAACACAGGTTTGATCCTGGGTCTGGTAGATCTCCTGAAGGAGGAAATGGCAACCCATTCCAGTTTTCTTGCCTGGGAGATCCCATGGACAGAGGAGTCAGGGGGTCGCAAAGAGCTGAACACAGTTTAGCCACTGAGCACAAGCACCCTGCGTTTTGGCCCTGTGTGTGTGTGTGCTAAGTTGCTTCAGTGGTGTCCAACTCTTTGCAACCCTATGAACCATAACCCTCCAGGCTCCTCTCTCTATGGGCTTCTCCAGGCAAGAATACTGGAGTGAGTTGTTATGGCCTCTTCCAGGGGATCTTCCGGACACAGGGATCAACGCCAAGCCTCTTACGTCAATGTATTGGTGGGCGGATTCTTTACCATTAGTGCCACTTTCCAGCTACCACATAGGAAGTGGGATGCAAGTTCTCTTAGTTTTCACTCTAACCTACAACCTGCCTGGGAGCTGTTCTTATCCAACAGTCAATCCTGAGAATGCTCTCCAGGGGCTGGAGTCATGGGCTTCTATGTGGATCCTTCTGGCGTCTTATTTTAAACATATCCCTTCTGAATCTCCTTGCTTCCTTCCTGCTATTTGAACTTCTAAAAATTCTCACCATGACAATAGGTCTCTCTGAAAATACCTCCTGCATCCTCTGAATTGTGTTTCTTATGAACTCTGCACTCAGGTTTTCAATTTGCTTGGTAAAAGGAAATTTTGCCATCTTGAAAATGCTTTCTCAGAATCCTAACATTCAAAACTACTTTGTCACTTAAAAAATATTTGAAATACAGTTGAGCTGTGAGTTCCTTGTTATATGCTAAATTCTGTCTTCTTGAAGTTATAAATATCATTGTTTCAGTGGGTGGAGGAACCAGGAGCCAAATGTCAACTAAAATAGAGATAAATAAGGACCAACATATGCACTCAAAAATACACGCCTTTCCACATAAATATAATGAATATATATTATGATAATAAAATTCACAAGTTACTGTATTTGTTTCCTAGGATGTTTAGAACATTTTGTAATTCTGGGCTCAATGTCTATTATATATGTCATGAAAGACCAATAATAATTAATTGTTAATGGAAAACATTATTTGTTATAAAATTGAATATGTATAATATGTTTGATAGCTACTTTTTAATACACATACATAGACACATATACTAACATGTGCAGAATTGCTCATTGTGCAGAAGACGGATAATCTTATCTATTCTTAAAAAGTAGTGTCGATTTTGTTTTGTGTCACGTTATTTCTGAATTCAACTTCATTCTGAAGTAACATGGTGAAACCTCTCATTTTAATGTAGAAATCCTTCTTGTTGTTTTCCTTTCTGAGCAGAGGCCTATTCCACGTATGATATGGATTCCAGACTCTTTAACATCATGAATATTCTTTATACATGGCCCAGTTAGTTATGATATCTTTACATTTAAAATTAATAGCAAGTGATAGTCCCATGGTGTATTACTGTTGCAGGAAGGGGGACCCCTTCCAGGGCCCAAAACTGGGCTCTTGTCTAACACTCGGAAATGAATTGTCCGAGGAGACACATGTGCTGGCAAAGCAAGAGACTTTATTGGGACAGGGCGCCCAGGCGGAGAGCAGTAGGGTAAGGGAACCCAGGAGAACTGCTCTGCCACATGGCTCACAGTCTTTGGTTTTATGGTGATGAGATTAGTTTCCAGGTTGTCTTTAGCCAATCATTCTGACTCAGAATCCTTCCTGGTGGTGCACACCTTGTTCAGCCAAGATGGAAGCCAGAGAGAAGGATTCTGGGAGGAGGTCGGACATGCGGTGTCTCCTTTCGACCTCTCCTGAACTCTTCTGGTTGGTGGTGGCTTCTTAGTTCCGTGTTCCTTCCCAGGACCTCCTGTCCTAAAACAACTCATGCAAATGGTTGCTATGGTGCCTGGCCAGGGTGGGCGGTTTCAGTCAGGGTACTTCCTCTAACATTATTGACAAAGAGCCTATGGTTTCCTTAACTCTTACAATGGAAGGTTGCATGTGTCTGTTGTTTGAGGGTAAAACATCTTTAGTAAATTTTTGTCAGTGCTAATATTATAAGCACATACTGAACTTGAATTTGAATAAATCTTAATAAACCCCATTGATCTGTTCTTATGATTGTTGTCAATAAAAGTGTCCTGCTCAACATTTTAATTTATGAATAAACCACAGTTGCTTGTGTTTTTTTTTTTGTTGTTGTTTGTTTGTTTTAGCTTTATTTAGCTTTACATAAAGGTAAATGAGACTTCCCTGGTGGCTCAGACGGTAAAGCGTCTGCTTGCAATGCACGAGACCCGGGTTCAACCCCTGGGTCGGGAAGATCTCCTGGAGAAGGCAATGGCACCCCACTCCAGTACTCTTGCCTGGAAAATCCCATGGACAGAGGAGCCTGGTAGCTACAGTCCATGGGGTCACAAAGAGTCGGACGTGACTGAGCGACCTCACTTTCACTTTCAAAGGTAAGTGAAAAGGTTGGGATATACTGTTTGTGATGATTTTAATCCAGTTGTGTGTCTCTGGGTATATATGTGTATTATATGTATCTTTGGATGATAACGTGAATTTAAATCCAGCTACATTAATTTTTCTTACCAATCATGCTAACTATACCTAATATCTTTTCTTAATCTTTACATATAAAGGAATACCATCTAAATCTTTTAAATCTAAGTGTCTATTACTTAGAAATGCCGGTTAATACATCGTTGTCTATGGTTCCTAGGAACATTCAGGCAGACTGTGCTCTGTTAATCATCATTCTTTAGCTGTATTTTTCTAAATATATGTGAAATTATCAAACTATTCTGTTGTATAGCCTGAATGTCAGTATATTTTTGCAAAACATTAATGAAGTCATTATCTAAAAAATCTGCTCAAATTAAGATATCTATGTCTTTGTTATTCCCTTGGCTGACAACTTAAGTAATGCTGCCACAAAATGAAAGAAAGTTGTTTGATAGAGTCTGCTCTTAGAGAATTCATGCTATCCCTAAAGGGCACTGGGCTCCCCAGGTGGCGCTAGTTGTAAAGAACCCACCTGCCAATCCAGGAGAGGGAAGAGACCCAAGTTTGATCCCTGGATTGGGAAGATCCTCTGGAGAAGAGAATGGCAACCTACTCCAATATTCTTGCCTGGAGAATCCCATGGACAGAGCAGCCTGGCGGTTCCCAGGCAAAGAATCAGGAATGGCTAAAATGACAATACGTGTGTTAAAGGGCACTAGATATGTTTCTACTTTCTCATAAAGTCTTTGTTTAATGACTGTGTTATTTATCACTATTTTTAAAATTCTACATGACACTGTGGCTCCTCTCATCAAAGTGAAGTGCAGGACTCGATCCCCATTTTGAATCCAAGTTGGCTTTGAAATTTGCTTCTAGCAATAGAATATAGCTGAAGAGACAGTGTAAGAATTCTGAGCCTAGTCGCTTTCCCCCTTGCTGCTCTTGGGAACCCTAGGTGAATAAGCCTGGGTTGGTGACTGAATAACGAAGGGCATATGACTCAGGTCCCTCACCAACAGCTACTGACTGCCGCACACACTCAAATGTCCTATGATACCAGTCACTGATACCAGTGCAGTGTAGTTACTTGAGGGGGACTAGCGAAGGTCAAATGAAAACTGCTCAGCTGCGCTCAGCCCACATTGTCAACCCAGAGTATCATGAGCTAAACAAATGCTTTACTACATTTTTGGTGATGTATTTTATAGCAGATGCTAACCGATACTGATATGTAGTACATTTGTATACTAATGTTACAAAGTTTATTTCCATGTAAGTTTATTATTAACATTTATTTTTTCTATACATTTTGAAATATTCTGGTATTCATATCAGTGAAGTTTTTCTGAATTTTATTTTGTCCTGGCACATGGATTGCAAGGGAATGCTTTATAATTCTTTTTACCAATGGATGTACATTAAAATCTTTTAAGTCCCTTTGGTGTCTTCTCTTAGGAAAAGCATTGGGCTTGTAGATCTTGGGCTTCTGTTTACTAGATCATTCTTAGTATTTTCTTGTTACCTTTAGCTGTTTAAGTCTGAATATAAATACCAGTTTTGTTGTTATTGTTCAGTTGCTTAGTCATGTCCAGCTCTTTGTGACCCCATGGACTGCAGCAGGCCAAGCTTCCCTGTCCTTCGCTGTCTCCCAGAGTTTGCTCAAACTCATGTCCATTGAGTCGGTGATAGTGTTTAACCATCTCATCCTCTGCTGTCCTCTTCTTTTGCCTTCAATTTTCTCCAGCAACAGGGTCTTTTTCCGATGAGTCTGCTCTCAGCATCAGGTGGCCAGAGTATTGGAGCTTCGGCTTCCGTGTCAGACCTTCCAGTGAATACTCAAGTTTGATTTTCTTTAGGATTGACTGATTTGATCTTCTTGTTGTCCAAGGGACTCTCAAGAGTCTTCTCCAGCACTACAATTCAAAAGCATCAGTTCTTTGGTGATCAGCCTTCTTTTTGGTCCAACTCTCACATCCATACATGACTACTGGAAAAACCATAGCTTTGTCCATATAGACCTTTGTCGGCAAAATGACGCCTTTGCTTTTTAATATGAAGTCTTGATTTGTCATAGCTTTCCTTCCAGGAAACAAGTGTCTTTTAATTTCATGGCTGCATTCACTCTCCACGGTGATTTTGGAGCCCTCAAAATAAATACCAGTTTATAAAGCGATAATGGCAGGGTGAAACTGAGAGAAAATACTGATAAATTGCTCATAAAATTTGAAACTTGTCTCTTGGTCCCTCTGGGCCTCAAGGGCTATGTTCTCACACAGACCATTCACCTCACATTTGTTGTGTTTATTCTAAAGTATAAAGATACTCATTGGAAATCTAGACTTCTTTAAATTAAGACTATATTGGTTTAACTCAGTGTTTAAAGTTCATAACTCTAGAAATAAATGAAAACCTTTCTCTGAAAATTTTATAGTAGAAAGAATATTACAGAATGTTGAATTGATATAATAAAAAAATAATAAAAGTGAAAGTCTTACTGTTATATTCTTTTACAATTTAGGGAAATACAGCAAATTAAAATGTTAAATTGAAAACAGGAAAATAAAGTTTAATATCTACTTTCTTTTCTAAAATAACATTAAATATTTGAATATTAGGAAATGGCTTTTAAAAAACAATTTCCTCAGACATTGTGAAAGTAAACATTTAAAAATTTGAATTGAGTTGAAAATAAGAAATGATTGCTTCTGAAAGTAAGATTTTTACAAATCTTAAAGTGATTTAACATTTTTACACTTTCTTTGGACAGTGAAAGATTAACAGTGATTAAAGTCTAAATGTTTAGACTTCATGTAGCATTATCAAATATTTAAAGCTCTTTTTTTTTCTGGCTTTGCATAGACTACATCTTAACCTTTTGTTTTAAACAAATGCGTTCATGTTGATAATCTGAACAATTATCAAATCATTTGATAAATTATCAAATCTGGACAATTATCAAATACTGATTAAGGGAAACTCGAACCTACACATTTCTGATAAACTTGGAGAGGATTTCAAGCATGAGGATTGGAACAAGACAATCTTACACACAAATACCAGCCCTTCCACGTATAAAGGGGGTAACCTTGGGTATATCGTTTAGCCTCTCTGTGTTCTATGTTCTTTCTGTTTAAAATGGAGATTATAAGATGACCTTCATGAAATTTTCGTAAGAGTTATATATCCGTGCCTAAAATAAATTGAGCCTTTAAAAATAATAACTTGTTGTATACTCTAAGATTTTGGTTTCAATTTTCTTTGAAATCATATGACAATTGTGGGATTTCTGTTTTATTCTTCATGTGATGATTGCATGGAATAAGATGCCTGCAACAAAAAATTTCAAAAAATAAATATCGAGTCTCATTAATTCAGCAACTAAAAAAAAATTAACCGATTGTGTTATCTTTAAATATTCAGCAATGCTTGTAATGGGGAATTTTAAATATCATCAGTTTGGTTTCCAACAATTTCTTTTGTCTAAATTTTGAACCATTATCTTTAGTTAAATATGACATCTCTTGGATTTTTTAAGGGCAAGAAAAAAAATAAGATTTTGGAAAATGCCTTGGATAATCTTTTCCTCATAGGAATTAATCATATTTAAATGTTCTTGCAAAAAAAAAATGGTCAGATATAAAACCATGTCTTAGAACTGGGGATAATAAAAATCTGTATTATGTAGATGTAATATTTAGATGGAAAATGCTCCACCCCACAAACTTGTATTTACAATGCCATGGAATTGGTTACGTTTTTGTGACACAAAGTTGATGAATTTTGTTATTGTTGTTTTCTTTGCTTTTTTTAAAAGTATCTTTGTAAGGATGTGAGTGAAAAAATTCACATTAGGTACCAAATGTTATCTGTGCATTTTGCCAAAAGACATTTTGCATTTGAGACAAAATAAAATCCATATTTATTTCATGGTTTTAAGAATTTCAAGGGGTCACTTCTGTGGGAGAGTTCCAAGGGAGTTAGGAATCTGGCCCGTGATTTTTACTTTTGGCAGTAGCTTCTGAAATAAAACACAATAGCTTATAATATTTCAAAAAGTTATCCGTCATTCACACTGTAAAGTACATTGCAGTATTTTAAGCTCTGGAGTATGGATTGAAAAATTTGCTGTTCATGGGAGGTGGGAAACATGAAAAGAAATGAAAATGGAAGACAGGGAGTTAAGGAGGGATTGGGTTCCATGTGGATGAAGAATTTGACTCAAAACACATATGTTCCAGGAAATGTTTCGGAAGGACTGTGTTGTTAATTAAGATTTCTAAAGGTTCAGCAATACCTCAGGTTCTCAGAAAGTATAATGCATAGAGCCACCATGTTAAAAGTTAATATCTAAGGCTCCAGCTGTTTACACACACAATTGATTTACCAGGAGAAATGGTGAGAAAGCAGCTCTGTTGAAGACAGATTGGGAACTCACAGTTGTATTTTATTACCACTATCTCATTGTGGTTTTTCACACTGTGGGAATTCTGCTTCCAGAACTAGGGGAGCCTCTCTACTCTCCTTTCAGTCTGACCACTTTTCTTCAGGGAAAGCAAAAAGCTCACAAATCAAAATGTTGTTCCTGTTGAACCCCAGGAAAATGTTTAAAAGGAAAATCCTGCTATATAAGCATGCTTATCCACATAACAATAGCTGCTCTACCCAAACCCAAACCAATCCAAATAAAATCTTACAAAATCTTATTAAGTATACAACCTCATGTACAGTGCTTACCAGAGGAGTTAGTTACCCTGGATGATTCTGCTATGGGTTCCTACTGAGGGAGATGTGAGCTTCTTTACCCCAGCCTAAGATCATAAGCCTTTTGTGTTGATTGACTGGCATTACAGGTTGGCTTGCATTTCTCCTAGTTTATTTTCATTACAAGTGTGAAAAGTGTGGCTCCTTCCTCTGTTTTTAAATGAGTAAGATGTATTATTCGTAATAAAAGAGTTTCAGTCATCCCCTCCAAGAATGAAAACTAGTAGTTATAAAGAACTCATTGAGATACCTCTTCATTCTTTTAGAGAAGAGAACAAAATTTCAGTTGAGCTATGATTTATCTTCAGTTCATGAAACTTGTAGCATATTTTATCATAATTTATACTTTCCTTGGAATGCAGTTATAGTCCCAAATTGCAACATTTAGAAATTATAAGTCCCTGGAAACTATTGCAAATGTGTCTCAGAAACAATTTAAAATATAACTCCAATCTTCAAATTTCTCAGTTTTGTCTAAGAGAAATATATAGTCCCTTGAGATATGTTTTTTGGCCCTCAAGGCCAAGGTTCTGTGACAAAGCTAATAATTTTTCAGGCTTAAGGAAAATTGGATGTGACTTTTGAAAGAACAATTTTTTGAGTGATGGCAAAAACTAAATTGATAGCCTTTTTTGCTGTATCTTTCTCATATTCAAGACAATATTTAAAATGATGACTTTACCTTGAATTTGAACTGTGACATGCCTCATCATCCTTGTATTTCTCTTTTCCCTCTTGCTCACACTGTCACTATTTTCATTATTTTTATGCTTAATTATATTTCCTCATGAGTTGAATCAGTTCCTGCTAACAAGTAAAGCACATTTAAAATATTTTCCTGTCCCTTAAAAAATGTGGTTGATCTACATGTACTGATAATGAACTAGACTGAAGATATGGTAAGTGAAAAAGTAGAGTACATAACATGGTGGGCTCTGGGAGTTGGTGATGGACAGGGAGGCCTGGCATGCTGTGATTCATGGGGTCGCAAAGAGTCGGACACGACTGAGCGACTGAACTGAACTGAACTGAGGATGATTCCAAATAAACACAAAATATATTTGCATGTATATGTACATATGTATTTATGTATGCACATACCAGCTCTGGAATAACACATTGTTATTGTTTAGTCACTAAGTCATGTCTGACTCTTTTGCAACCCCATGGACTGCAGTCTTCCAGGCTCCTCTGTCCATGTGATTTCCCAGGGAAGAATACTGGAGTTGGTTGCCATTTCCTTCTCCCAGGGATCTTTCCAACCCAGGGATCGAACATGTCTCATGCATTGGCAGGAGGGTTCTTTACCAGTGAACCACCAGGGAAACCAAAATACTACATAAGAAAATAGTAACAGTGATTGCCTCCAGGGAGGGGAAAGAAACTGAGACGTTTAGTGATCAAGGGTAGAGGCGGTCTTACTTTCCTGTTATATATAATAATATAATATACCATTATGCTGTTATATACATGTATATGTCATATATATAGTATATATATAAAAGGATACACATAATTATATTCATATATACACACAGCACACATTTATACAAATATATATACATACACTTATTACATATAAAAGTTATACATGTAAACATATACATATATATGTATATAAACACTTTGTATTATTTAAACTTTTATTATACACATTATTTAAAATCCAGGAATATTAAAATGTTGCTGAGGTTTAAAAAATAATTGTTAAATCCTTTTTTATACTTGAATTAGAAATAGCCGTTTCCAAACAGCAATCATGAGTACACAAAAAATTCTTTGTCTAATTGCTAGAAAATATTTCTCTTTTGTTAAATGTTTCTGGGTAGAGGGCACAAAGTGCCAGTATTAAATGAAGCATTATTTCTTTCAGGTTGGAATAAATTGGTGTTATTTTATTTGAATAAGATGCAATAATCCCAAGTCTGTATTTAACATTTAAATAGAATAAAGTTCGTTTGTGCCATCAAAATATTAGTGCAAATGTAAATGCCTAAAGTCAGGTTTACAAGTTTAAACTGATTTCCATGTAGGTTTCTTACTGAATGGAAACAGATGCTAGCAGTGTCTCATACCATTTGAAATGGCAATTAGCTTAGCATTTTAGTAATTTTTAGTCAGGTAGTTTTAATTGAACTGTAAAAAGGGAAATAAAGGACTCGAGGATCAAAGCTGTTTTTACAGAATGGGTAAAAATAATTCATTTTAGTCTGAATTATTTAACTGTATAATAAAATATTCATTTGCTATGTGTTTGTGAAGAAATGACAAAGAGTCATGAGCTACCAGGGAAGCCCCCATTTAAAAGCAGAGTGTTGGTAAATCCCATTAATTCCTTTCTTGATCATAGAGACACTTGTGGCCATTCATGTGCTTCAGCTTGATATCGTAGTCATGGTTATCTCCTGGGTAGTAGAAATAGCAAGTGATCTCCTGGGTAGTAGAAATAGCAAGTGACTGCAACATCATATACAGGCTCATACTGGATTAAAATGTTTTCTGGCTTAAAAAGAAGACATCATTTTCTTCTTTTTTCTGTCCTGTTTTATGTTGATGATTATATACAGTCATCTGCATGAAACACTCTTAATTAACCAAGACCAGCAAGAAGTTTTATGACTTTTTGTCCAGTTTGCCTTTATCGTGTAGCATCAGTCATTATCAGGACAATATTTAATGGGTTAAATTAACAGCATTTACATTCTGATCCAATGCTAAGAAACCTGGAATAATTTTCTCCTCAAACCAGCTTGGATGTCTCTCTGGAGAGCACATTAAGAAACGCTTGAATGTTGCAAATACAGTTTTGTTTCAGGAAGGAGAACTCCTAGCAAGACCTGAAAGGGGGGGTCTCATCTAACACTTGGAAATAAATTGAAGGGACACACGTGCTGACAAAGCAGGAGACTTAACTGGGGAGGGATGGCCCAGTGGAGAGCAGCAGGGTAAGGGGGCCCAGGGGAACTGCTCTGCCGCGCGGCTCTCAGTCTCGGCTTTATGGTGATGGATTGGCTTCCAGGTGTCTCTGGCAATCATTCTGACTCAGGGTCCTTCCTGGTGGTGCACACACTGCTCAGCCAAGATGGAAGCTAGAGAGGAGGATTCTGGGAGGTGGGAGGACACGTGGCTTCTCCTTTTGATCTTTACCAAACTCTTCCAGTTGGTTATAGCGTATTACTTTCTTGTTCCTTACCAGGACTTCCTGTCATAAAATAACTCATGCAAATGGTTACTGTGGTGTCTGGCCATGGTGGGCAGTTTCAGTTGTTTCCCCTACCAGTTTCATACTATATCCTCATAAAATAATGTGAAATACTATGATATGTGAAACGTGTCCCACTCTTTGCAACCCCATGGACTACACAGTCACGGAATTCTCCAGGCCAGAATACTAGAGCGTGTAGCCTTTCCCTTCTCTAGATGATCTTCCCAACCCAGGGATAAAACCCAGGCCTCCTGCATTGCAGATGGATTCTTTACCAGCTGAGCCACAAGGGAAGCCCCAGAATACTGGAGTGGGTAGCCTATCTCTTCTCCAGTGGATCTTCCTGACCCAGGAATCAAACCAGGGTCTCCTGCATTGCAGGCAGGTTCTTTACCAAATGAGATATCAGGGAAGCCCAAAATAACATTAAATGACATGAAATATGGTCTCCTGGACATTTGCAACCTGCTATATAAGCACTGTGAAGAAGGCTGAGTGCCGAAGAATTGATGCTTTTGCACTGTGGTGTTGGAGAAGACTCTTGAGAGTCCCTTGGACTGCAAGGAGATCCAACCAACACAATCTGAAGGAGATCAGCCCTGGGATTTCTTTGGAAGGAATGATGCTAAAGCCAAACTCCAATACTTTGGCCACCTCATGCAAAGAGTTGACTCATTGGAAAAGACTCTGATGCTGGGAGGGATTGGGGGCAGGAGGAGAAGGGGACGACAGAGGATGAGATGGCTGGATGGCATCACTGACTGGATGGACATGAGTCTGAGTGAACTCTGGGAGTTGGTGATGGATAGGGAGGCCTGGCGTGCTGCGATTCATGGGGTCGCAAAGAGTCGGACACGACTGAGCGACTGAACTGAACTGAACTGATATAAGCAAAACCAGGGCTTCCCTGGTGGTTCAGATGGTAAAGTGTCTGCCTGCCATGTGGGAGACCCTGGGAAGATCCCTTGGAGAAGGAAATGGCAACCCACTCCAGAACTCTTGCCTGAAAAATTTCAAGGACAGAGGAGCCTGGTAGGCTACAGTCCATGGGGTTGCAAAGAATCAGACATGACTGAGTGACTTCACTTTCTTTCTTTCTTGCTCGCTATATAAGCAATAGGATGTCTAAGAGTTTCTGTTACCTTTTGGACAGATGTCATGGAAGCCAATTTGACTTTAAATTGATGGGATTGGGGAGGGAGTAAATTATGGAGAAAGCTCCTGAAATCTTAGAGCACACAATAAAATGTCCTGAAACCTTAAATAATTTTTCTGCAGTATGTTTACTAGTCTAGATTCTATTATATATTATGTCTAAACTCCATTATTCTACAAGTGAAATTCATTTTTTGAGCCATTAAAAAATAGTCACTCCCTCCCCAGGCTAATATCAATGTGAATAAACATTAGGTAGGATTTTGGTCATTTTTATTAATTGATATAAATAGTGTTTGTCTAAAATTGCTTTTAAAATATACAGTGAAAGGTCAAGAACAAATTTCATACACACAAAGAGATACTTTTCTGCTGTCTCATTTCTGTCATGTTTTCTAATTTTTCCAGTGGATTATATTGTTATGATTGTTCTTTTAAATAACAGGCAAGTGCAGCTCTTCAGCAGTTTTTGCAGGTGTGAGATGCACATTAAAATGAATTATGTTTTCTATTTATGGGTCTTTGTAGGAGTACTGAATAAAGTAGCAGTCTATTAATTTTATTTTGTTTATCATTAAAATAATGTCTTTTAAATGCTTTCAAGTTATGTATATAGAAAAGAGCAGTTCATCAGTTGTCCCTGAAGGGCGTTTTGAAGATTTGGTGTGACATTTTAATTACCTGAAGGTTAATGACAGAGATACTGTGGTATCTTGCCTTCCTCGAGTCAATTCTGCTTGTCAATAAAATGAACTTGTTTCCTGTGTTCTGGAGTTTGGGGGTAGGTGAACAGAAATTTGAGTGGTAACTGAAACTGATGCTGACTCTGCAGTGGCCAGCCTGTAGACTCTGTTGAATAATTTGAGATTGTTTCCTTTGGCTTGATGTTCTATTTTGAGATGGAACCAAAAGTGAAAACATGTATTAAATTCATAATCCTTCCTGTAATCCTTCATAGCAAGGTCCAATGAGTGTACCAAGCAAATCATAACAAAAAATTATTAAAAAGACAGCATCATTATTCTCCTTTTGTTGGAGAAATGAAACCCCAAAGGGAAAGTATTGTTTCATTGGTGGTGATATGTGATTGTTTAAAAAAACATTAATTTGTTTAAATGATAGCTTATCTAATGTTTCCGTATTAATCAGGCAGAAGTTTCTTGGATGAAGCAGCTATTTATTTTAGGACTTGAATGGGGACAGGATGAAGGAGGATACTGTCACACTCAATTTTAGAAGGTCATGAAACCTTGGCCTTTTTTCTCTCATCTGAAAAAAACCCGAAAAACAAAAAATAAAACAGGACTACAGTATCAGCTTTCTTTATTGCTATCATATTTTAAACACTGCATGTTACCATTCTGAATCTCCTTTCTTCTTTGTTAATGAAAACTTTTGCCAGTGACTAGATGAACTGTATGCATATTCTTAAGAAATTGACATGCTGAAGGTCTTTGTTAAATTATCTGCAACTGCTCATAACAAATACAACAGGTTTATATTTAAAACGTAAGGCCTGGGAGTGCCAACTGTCCAAGTACTAGAGAAACAAAGTGTAAACAAATAACAACTCTGCTGAAGATAGGTAGATCAGAATGCATACTTGTTTGACAGTTAACTTTTAACTTCTTTATCTGAGTCAAAATGAATCATATATACTTCAAGTCATAAAAGCTCAATTCTCTTTAGTACATATCAGGAGACATGTTGAGAAGATACTCTGACTCTTGGTTAAACTTGTGCAAATCACTCATATTTATTTTATCACTTTGTATTTCCTTATTTATAGTCACTATTTGGTAGACGACTTTTTGAAGTCCTCATAATTATTTTATCTATTTTTTAAAGTAAGTAATAGCATAGGTTACTCTACTGATCATCTTAGCAAGATATTTTAAAAATGTATTGATTCATATCATTATATGTGTAACTCTTCAATTTTCTTTTTATCATGATTCTTTGCATTTCGCATTGGAGTAAATGTGTGTGGGAGTCAACCAATTAGCAACATTCCTAGTCTTAAATCTTCCCTTTGTATGGAAAAGTTTGAATTGATTACATAGGGAGAAAAATTCTTCTATAACTGGAGTCAGGTTTTAAGGCTGCAATGAGTATTAAACTTTCAAATTCAGAAAATTGAGAGCTAAGACTAAAAATTCACCTAAGGACAGTTTTCTCACAATTCAGTCTTATGTGTCTTTTGCTTCTTTTATTTGTTGGTTTTAAATAATAGGACTATTAAATCAGAAGACAGGAAGAGAAAACAAAAATCATTTACAGCAGTCATATAGGCAATGAAATTAATAGTAACACATCTCCAAGTTCTGTAACATATATATTTCAATTCATTTTTCTCTGTAAAAAATGCCTCTTGTGGCAGATATTGAAGTGGGGGCAGGACTGATGAACATCTTTGATACATCTTAGAAAATGCCAAAACAGAAAGATTCATCTAACCACTCATGTTTTCGGAGGTAGGACCCAATGGTTTGCCAATGTATCTATGAATAATGGTGAAATTTGTTTAGACGTACCTCATTATGAAATGGCTTTGAGTCCTTTTCGTAGCAAGTAATCTTTATTTTAACTACCTTTAAAAGTATCACTAGTGTCTGTTCACTGCAAGAATTACCTTGGTGCAATAGAATGGAGGCTTCCCTGTATCTCAGTGGTAAAGAATCTGCCTGCTGTGCTGGACACCCGGGTTAGATCCCTGGGTCAGGAAGACCCCCTGGAGAAGGCAATGGCAACCCACTCCAGTATTCTTGCCTGGAAAATCCCATGGACGGAGGAACTTGGTGAGCTGCAGTCCATGGGCATGGCTGAGTGACTAAAATGCACACACGACAAAGTAGGGGGCTTGCTATACAAAAGCTACTCTCTGTAGGAAGCATTTATAACGTTTTGATGCAGTTGCTTATGATTTTTGAGATGGTTGAGACAGCAAAGGTTTTAGGTATTCTTAAGATTAATCTGAATAGAAGTAGATGTCCTTTAGAACTATGTTCTAATAGAGTCTGCTCACCTCCTAAGCAGCCTTTTTCCTATCTAAAATTCCCTCTACGCAACCACTGGGTGTTACGTTACCATTTTTTAAAATTTCTCTCTTGATATGTATCTCGGTCTGTAATTCTCTTTTCTTTATTTTATTTGTTTCAGAATTATGTACCATAAGGGGAGAGCTCTGGCCTGTCATTTTTTTTTTTTTTTTAATCCCAGATCCCTCTGTGTCTTGAGCAGTCTTACACAAAATTGATGCTCAGGAAATATCTATTCAAATAATAAATAAAGGAATAAATGAGCAATCTAAACTGAAAGAAACCCTTCAGAGGTTCAAAATGTTTACTCTTCTCCAGGATTAGCTTGTTGGCATCAGGCACATTTGATGATTTAGGGCTGTTGCACGCATTATTATAAAATCTGTGAGAAAGGCATTTATATTGTCAACAGATGATGACTTAAAGGCAATATGAATAGTTGGTGAGGAAATGTAAGATATGCTTATTTACATTAGCTCCTTTTGAAAAAATTGATGGCTGAACTGAAGTATATTCTATAGTTCAAAGCTCTTTTGTAGTTCACGTAGATGAGTCTATATGTTTTCCTATTTTATTTTACTTTGAAATGGGAGGGAAAACTGATATGAGACGTCTCTCTTGAACAAGAAAGGATTAAGGCTTCCCTTTACTTTCATAATGCCCATAAGGATACTGAATATTTCAAATCCTTTTTCAAACATTGTAGAACTTGTTTTTGTTTTCCAATCTTCTGTTGTCAGAAATACTTTTTCCAAGAGATATTTTGAGGTTCTTTGGAACTATGAATATCTTTTAGATATAGGAAAAATACTCATTAGTTAATGTCTCATAGCTTGCTGCTAAGCCGCTTCAGTCGTGTCCGACTCTGTGCAACCCCGTAGACGGCAGCCCATGAGGCTCCCCTGTCCCTGGGATTCTCCAGGCAAGAACACTGGAGTGGGTTGTCATTTCCTTCTCCAATGCATGAAAGTGAAAAGTGAAAGTGAAGTCACTCAGTCGAGTCCGACTCCTCGAGACCCCATGGACTGCAGCCCACCAGGCTCCTCTGTCCATGGGATTTTCCAGGCAAGAGTACTGGAGTGGGGTGCCATTGCCTTCTCCGGTCTCATACCTTAACATGTATTAAATCACTTCTCTTGATAGTAGTCATTTAAAAAGATTAGTTTGCTAAATAGTGTATGTATTATGATTTAAGAAAATTATGAGTAATATTTAGGCACATTTATAAGTTTTAAGACAATGAGTTTAATAACAAACGCATGGACCAAAGCTCAACTATTTCTACAATATAAAACAACCCAGTGTTCTCTTATCCTGCTTGCATGTTTTTGCCAGCCTAATATGCTTGCTTGCTGCTGCCAAGTCGCTTCAGTCGTGTCCAACTCTGTGTGACCCCATAGATGGCAGCCCACCAGGCTCCCCCATCCCTGGGATTCTCCAGGCAATGCATAGTGACCACTATAAAACACACTTTCCCATTTCCCCCTTTTTCTCTCACTTTGCGATCCCCTACTAGGTAATACTCAGTATACACTTCTTTAAAATGCATCAAGAGACAACCCACTGTTCTTAGGGATGCTCCCGTCCCCTTCACACTATAGGAGTGTGTCAGCTTGCCACAAAACAATGTGATTTTTACTTTCGGTAGTGGCCTCTGAAATAAAACACAATAGCTTATAAATTTCAAAAAGTTATCCATCATTCATACTGTAAAGTACATTGCAGTATTTTAAGCTCTGGAGTATGGCTTGAAAAATTTGCTGTTCATGGGAGGTGGAAAACATGAAAAGAAAATGAAAATGGGAGACAGGGAGTTAAGGAGGGATTGGGTTCCATGTAGATGAAGAATTTGACTCAAAACACATATGTTCCAGGAAATGTTTCGGAAGGACTGTGCGAGGGTCTCCTGCATTGTAGACAGACGCTTTACTGTCTGAGCCACCAGGGAAGTCCACCAAAACAATGTGTGATAACATTTTTCCAGTATTTTTTTTTAACAAAAACATTTTATGAAGAGTAATTAATTAAATTTTAAGCTTATAGTTTGAAACCAGATTTTAACACTAAATAAGGTAAAATCTAAATGTAAAACAAAAAACATGATTTTGACACAGTTATATTGATTGTGAATGACTGGTCAACTTAGATAAAATATGTATATTGATATAGGACTTATAAGAATATTAGAATACTTCTACATTCTACTGGAGAATTGACAATAAATATAAGGCTTAAATATAAAATAAAGTGTAAGACTTAAGGGTTTTTTTAAAAAAAATTATTTGTTCATTTTTGGCCATGGTGGGTCTTTGTTGCTCCCCACAGGCTTTCTCTAGTTGAGATGAATAGGGGCCACTCTGTAGTTGCATGTGTTGGTTTCTCATTGAGGTGTCATCTTTCATTGCAGCGCATGGACTCTGGGCACGCAGGCTTCAGTAGTTGTGGGGCACAAGCTTAGTTGCCCCAAGACATGAGGGATCTTCCCAGACCAGGGATCAGGCCTGTGCCATCTGTACTGGCAAGCAGATTCTTAACCACTGAACCACATGGGAAGTCCCAAGGCTTAAGGTTCAGTTAGAATGGCTTTGAGGGTTTATGTAGTGCTACTGGATAGCAGAATAGAGGTTGTTTTTTTTTTTTTTTTATTTTTCTATTATTTTTTATTGATGTATATTTGATACATTATATTTCATATGGACACCATAGTGATTTGACATTTGTATACACTGTGAAATGATCACCACAGTAGTAACCATTTGTCACTATACGAAGTTAATACAGGGTTTCCCTGGTGATTTGGACTGTAAAGAATCTGCTTGCAGTACGGGAGAACTAAGTTTAGTCCCTGGGCCAGGAAGATCCCCTGGAGGAGGGCATGGCAATCCACTTCAGTACTCTTGCCTGGAGAATTCCATGGACAGAGGAGCCTGGTGGGCTACAGTCCATGGGGTCCAAAAGAGTCGGACATGACAGAGTGACTTTCACACGCTCACAAGATAATATAAGATTATTGGTTTTATTTCCCATAGTGTACATTACATGCTCATGATTTATTTATTTTATAAGTAGATGTTTGTAGGGAAGGGAGCTTTTTAAAAACAGGAACAAATTAGCCGAAGTGACTGCAGGCTCATGCAAATGGTATAGGCCTCCTGGTCTGTGGGATTATAGAAGCAGTTTGATTTGATTCAGAGAAGCCAGAAAATCCAGCAACCACAGGATGCGGAAGCAAACATTTTCTTTATCCCACATAAAGACCAATGACGGATTAATTTTAATCACAGAAAGATTCTGAGAAAGGCCTAGAGACAGATTTGCTGTTGGCTAGCTATAGGAAGCGGAGAAGGCAGTGGCACCCCACACCAGTACTCTTGCCTGGAAAATCCCGTGGATGGAGGAGCCTGGTAGGCTGCAGTCCATGGGGTTGCACAGAGTCAGACATGACTGAAGCAACTTAGCAGCAGCAGCAGCTATAAGACGTGTGATTAAGATTTAAAATCTAACTTTGTGCATAGAAGGTACATATTTTATCTATATTCTTCTTGAATAACTCAGCAAATAATTTGGATAGTTCATTTAATAATTGTAAAAGTAAAGAAGTCCTTGTAATATCCAATCAAGCTTTGATCTTTAGCTAAAATAACAAACATACATTCCGAATAGAGATCTCATTCATATTCAACCTCCTCTTCAGTGTAGCCAAATAAAATTATTAACATATACATTTGTTCTTTAGAAGATACACATCACATGGCAAGGATTTAATTTAGTAATGTGACAGTCAAAACAAGCATTAAATTTAGCAGTTTAAAATGAAGTCAGTAGACATGATAAATGCAATTATTCAAGTTGAAAGTGGATGAAGTCCAAGATACATAATTATTCTTTGTTCCTCGTGACTGTTGTTATTTCTTTTCACATATTGATTTTATCTGATCTTTGTTTCTAAAAGAATATTTGGCATTTCTAAGATGAAAGTATATACAGAGTTTAAGTACACTGAAAAATATGTAAGCATTGTTATTAGCATATAGGTTAGTATATAAAATCCGGAAAGTTGCTATTGAAAGTAAGTGAAATTAAAGTTTAGCTAGGCATCATGGTAACAGGAAAATGAATATCAAATGCCCTTTGAAGAAAACAGTGAATAGATGGGTGTGAGGAAAGGAGTGGAACACGTGATGTCCTTTCAAACAGAATCAGAGGTGTAGAAAATTCTAGAGTATGAGAATAAAATGTGAACATTCCCAAGCATAGCAGACAGGCCATTCGTAGAGCTGTGACACGTAACCATTGAGTAGACCCAAAGATACAAATAAAAGCTTAAACACTTGTCTGCAGAAGGAAATGGCAGCTCACTTTAGTATTCTTGCCTGAAGAATTCCATGGACAGAGGAGCCTGATGAGCTACAGCCCATGGGGTTGCAAAGAGTCAGACACGACTGAGTGACAAACACACTCAAAACACTGATTAGTTTCAGTAATCGTTGTGTGGGCTTCTGTGATGGTTCAGTGATAAAGAACACGCCTGCCAGCGCAGGAGGTGCTGGTTCGATCCCTGGGTGGAGAAGATCTCCTGGAGGCGGAAATGGAAACCCGATCTAGTATTCTTGCCTGGGAAATTGCAAGGGCAGAGAAGCCTGGTGGCCTACAGTCCATGGGGTCACAAAGAGTTAAACACAATTTAGTGACTAAACAGCAACAACAAACTGTTGTATAGCAAAATTTTTTAAAAATCATGAGAATAGAATAAACCCTAGGGTGCTGTTGTGACCCCACCTCTTCAGGCTCCAAAGAGTATAAGATGTAGCCAGCTTGCATTTCTGGGCTGCACTGATCTAGGAGATCCTAAGCTGCTGAAGCCACTCCAGTTTGCATGCATTTAGGTAAAGCATGGAGGGAGACTACAGTGGAGCCTGCTCACCCCAGATACTGTCCTTCACTTAAGGCACAGACTCTGCTTTGTAGATTTGCTGGCTCTGTAATAAACCAAAGTTTGTCATTTACTTCTAATCTTCAAACTTTGTGATTGGCTGTAACTCAAAGAACTATTAATATTCAAAAGAACTTGAGAAGAATCAACGGAATGCTGGGATATCTGGATTATAATGTGGAGAGAAATAGAGCCAGGGCATATGTTCCTATGGAATAAAAATAGGTACTCCTAAAAAACTTAACTCGTGCATGAAGTCTGGTTAATTTAAATAATTGTATGAGAGCTGTAAACATCACTATGCAAAAACCTACCCTTACAGATATGTCCAAACTGTTTAAAATGATGATTTAAAAAGACTGAGAATGCTCTGCTCTACTAGCTGAGAATGCAAGTTTTAATTAATATGGTGGAAATGAGGTCAAGTGGAAAGAAGCTGGGCTTTGAGTAGGGCTGACTCAGTTCTTAGGTTTGCCCCTTATTAGCCTTGTGACCTTGGGCAAATCAGCTGACTATTCTAAGCATCGGTTTCCCAGCTGTACAGGATTCCATGAAATTATAAATTTCTTGTCGTATAATAAGTACACTATTTGGGAAAGTAAATGTCAAGTAGAAACAATATTATGGAGAAGGCAATGGCAACCCACTTCAATATTCTTGCCTGGAAAATCCCATGGGCAGAGGAGCCTGGTGGGCTGCAGTCCATGGGGTCGCTAAGAGTCGGGCACGACTGAGTGACTTCACTTTCACTTGTCACTTTCATGCATTGGAGAAGGAAGTGGCAACCCACTCCAGTGTTCTTGCCTGGAGAATCCCAGGGATGGGGGAGCCTTGTGGGCTGCTGTCTATGGGGTCGCACAGAGTCCGACACGACTGTGTGACTTCACTTTCACTTTTCACTTTCATGCATTGGAGAAGGGAATGGTAACCCACTCCAGTGTTCTTGCCTGGAGAATCCCGGGGACTTGGGAGCCTAGTGGGCTGCTGTCTATGGGGTCGCACAGAGTCGGACACGACTGAAGCAACTTAGCGTCAGCGGCAGCAGAAACAATATTGTATTGAAAAATATGGTAATGATAATTTTTTATGAAGCAACTCACATAAGGTACTGACATATTATGCCTATGATCATTTGTTGAGAAAATGGAAATTTGTTTTAATATATGTGGTCCTGACCATGTCAGCTATTTTGAACATGGCATGACCTTCCCTCCTCAGAATTTTTGAAAGTATTGTTTCTATTTGGAACTTTCTTCTTTGCTCTTAACCTGGTTAACTCTTACTCATTATCAGGTTTTAGTTCAGACTTAACTTCTTCAGGGCTAGTTCCATGACCACCTGCCTCCACCAACCAAACTTAGATTAGTTTCCTTTGCTTCATGCTCTCTTAATATCATGTTCCTTCCATTCAAAGCCATTATCTCAATTTTTAATAATGCATACATTAGTATAATTATTTATTAAATATATCTCCCAGTAGGCCACAAACTTTATGGAGGCAAAACTGTGATTTCTTTTGCGCACCAATATATTTCTAGTGTTTAACATAAAATATATTCTGCATGTAAGTTAAATAAGCAGGGTGACAATATACAATCTTGACATCCTCGTTTCCCAATTTGGAACCAGTCTTTTGTTCCATCTCCAGTTCTAACTGTTGCTTCTTGACCTGCACACAGGTTTCTCAGGAGGCAGGTAAGGTGGTCTGGTATTCCTGTCTCATTAAGAATTTTCCACGGTTTGTTGTGATCCACACAATCAAAGGTTTTAGCACAGTCAATGAAGGAGAAGTAGGTGTTTTTCTGGAATTCCTTTGCTTTTTCTATGATCCAATGGATGTTGGCAATTTGATTTCTGGTTCTTCTGCCTTTTCTGAATTCAGCTTGTACATCTAAAAGTTCTCATGATATATACTGTTGAAACCTAACTTGGAGGATTTTGAGCATTACCTTGCTAGCATTAGAAATGAGTGCAATTGTGCAGTAGTTTAAACATTCTTTGGTGTTGCCTTTCTTTGGGATTGGAATGAAAACTGACATTTTCCAGTCCTGTGATCACTGCTGAATTTTCCAAGTTTGCTGGCACATTGAGTGCAGAACTTTAACAGCATTATATTTTAGAATTTGAAATACCTCAGGTGGAATTCCATCACACTGGCTTTGTTCATAGTGATGCTTTCTAAGGCCCACTTGACTTCACACTCTAGGATGTCTGGCTCTAGGTGAGTGATCTCACCATCATGGTTATTGGGTCATTGAGACCTTTTCTTTTCTTTTAATCACATTATAGAATGTTAAATCAGATGATATGAAGTTTCTCTTTCTAAATACCCTGTGAGTTAGTTCTTTTGATAATAATGTTGTAAGATTGTCCATTTTTCTATAACTTAGTTAATACTAGTTGTTATTATTTTTAATCTTTTCAAATAGGTTGAGTAGCTTTTAAAAACATTTAAACCTATATTAATTGTATTAGTTACTGGTGAATGCTTGCATGTGTGTAAGCTTTAAGCTTTGAGATCTCTCAGAATGGGCTTATCTACTATAATTACCTGTCAGGAGCCCTTCTGGAACAAGTTACAAAAGCCTGTGATACTTTAGATTTTTGGTCTCTAAAATGGATTTAGTAATACCTATCTTACTATGTTATTATAATGAGTGAATATGCATAGAGGGGCTTCTCTCTCAATAAATGATTATTTCATTCTCCTTACTTTATAAATTTGGCTACTCAGTTTTATATTAACAGTTTCCATAATGAATGTGAGCTTCCCTGGTGGCTCAGATGCTAGAGAATCCGCCTGCAATGGGGGAAGATCTGGGTTCAGTCGCTGGGTTGGGAAGATCCCTTGGAGGAGGGAATGGCTACCCACTCCAGTATTCTTGCTTGGAGAATCCCCATGGGCAGAGTAGCCTGGAGGGCTGCAGTTCATGGGGTCATAAAGAGTCAGACACAACTGAGCAATTAAGCACAGCACACAGTATCATGAATGCATAAAGTAACCAAAGTTAATTAACAAGAAATTTATATTTTGTTGTAAGAACAATGCATATTTATTTTAACTTTATAAATAACTAGCTGTTTGGCAAGAGTAAAGTTTTTCATGGCAAGACTTTAGCTGCCACTGATAGAGGTGATTTCTTTGGAAGGAATGATGCTAAAGCTGAAACTCCAGTACTTTGGCCACCTCATGCGAAGAGTTGACTCATTGGAAAAGACTGATGCTGGGAGGGGTTGGGGGCAGGAGGAGAAGGGGACGACAGAGGATGAGATGGTTGGATGGCATCACTGACTCGATGGACGTGAGTTTGAATGAACTCTGGGAGTTGGTGATGGACAGGGAGGCCTGGCGTGCTGCAATTCATGGGGTCGCAGTGTCGAACACGACTGAGCGACTGAACTGAACTGATAGAGGTTAAAGAAACATTTTTTTGGTCATTTGTTGCTTTTTATACAGAAGAAACACTTTAAATGTATATTTTCTCCAGAAGTATTTTTGGGAAAACCCCTTTTTCTTCAAGCTGCCAGCAGACTATAAACATTTAAATTACTGATTTATGCTATTAAACACTCCATGCATGAGAGCCTCAGGGCCTCTGTAATAGTTGTTACCCTTAGGTTACCCAAAGCTCACTTCTATATTTTACACAACTTTCTGCTCCAATTGCACCTTGTCAAAAAGATCTTCTCTGACTATACTTCTCAAGAAAATACCCTTGTTGCTCCTTATTATCCTGTTTGATTTTTCTGCTTGGTAAGTGATAGCACTTACCAATACATTATAGTTCTCAATTACTCTTCCCATTGGAATGTGAGATCTGTGGGAATAGGGAGTATCCACTATTGTGTTCTCACCTCCTGAAATGTCACCTAGCATATAGAGCAGCCACAATACGTATTTATTAAATGAATGAGTAAATTGAATAAATAATCAGAAAGGGTTCCCTGGTGGCTCAGTGGTGAAAGAATCTGCCAGTGATGCAGGAGACATGGAGACTTGAGTTCGATCCCTGGACTGAGAAGCTCCCCGGAGGAGGAAACGATAACCTATTCTAGCAATCTTGTCTGGAAAATACCATGGACAGAGGAGCCTGGTGGGTACTGTCCATGGGACTGTAGAAGAGTCAGAGATGACCGAGTGACTAGATAGCACCAACAATAATGAGAAAAAGCGTTCTTATTGGACTATGGAATTTGATTGAATTGACAGTGTGATTATATCCCTGCTCACTTGAGTGATGTATTTTATCGACTATATGTATTTAGGCTGTATGTAGATTGCATAATACTCTTTGTCTCCATTTGCATGTTCCTCTATCAAAAGGCAACACTGAGAGGGATCCATTATAATTTCCTCTTTGTCCTTGTATCTTCTGAGAAAAATATAGTGCATTGGAGGAGCACGTAGCAATTCAGGTTCTTAGTCTCCTTCCAAGGCATAGGGTAGCGTGACAGTGGCTATGTGTGCTATTATTGTTCTTATTTCCATCAAAATTCTAAAGTAAATTATATATATATATATTTGGAATAATATATTTGGAAATGAAGTTGGTTAATGGTTCTATTACTGTTCTGTAGCTATGGTCTGAGAAACTGGCAGAGCCAAGAGGAGCCTAAGAAGACATGCCAACTAAAAGTATTAGATGCTGAATGGGATCCTGGAACAGGCATAAAAGACCTTAGTTAAAAACTAAGGAAATGAGAATGAAATATGGAGTTTAGTTAATAGCAAGGTATTAACATTGATTCATTGATTGCAACAAATATACCACAGTAATATAAGATGTTAATAATAGAGGAAATTTGGTGCTGGGTATATGGGAACTCTTGATATGGTCTTCTCAATGTTCTGTAAGCCTAAAAAACTATTCTAAAAAAGTCTGTCCATTAAAAACAAAACAAAACTGTAATGCGATCTGATGAAGAGGTCTGTGGCAAAGGGAGCTTAGACATTCTGGTTACATTTGTTTTATTTTAATTGTATAAGGGTTGTTAGAGTTCTCACAGTAAATATACTCTTTGCTCTATAAGCAGCTTTTGGCCATCAAACTCTGACCTGAATTGCTTTCTGAGAATGGGTGAGAAAAATGAATGCTCACATCAGTCACATAAAGTTCAATAAGGTGTTTCAGTTGCTTCAGTGGTGTCTGACTCTTTGCGACCCCAGGGACTGTAGCCCCCCAGGCCCCTCTGCCCATGGGATTCTCCAGGCAAGAATACTGGTGTGGGTCGCCATGCCCTCCTCCAGCGGGATCTTCCCCACCCAGGGACTGAACCCGCGTCTCCTGCGTCTCTTGTGTTGAAGGCAGACTCCTGATGCAGTGAGCCACCTGGGAAGCCTATTTATAGGAGAGAGACCTGAGTTTGTAGCTCTTCAGTTTCCCACTGAGCATATCTGTGACTGTGTCTGCACGCACTGTGTCTCAGACCACCATTTGTTAGTTTTCAATGACGCTTGTGGGAGGAAGCAGCTCTCAGTAGAATGTGGCAGCACTGGGAGGTTGGTCATTCTGTGCCACTAAATATAGTGGATAGAGAGGAACTATTTACGAATGAGTAAGGGAGAGTTGCAACACGGTCTATATTAAGCAAGTAACCCTGAAAAGTCCCTAGGCTCAAAAATTTCCCTTGCATGCCTTCAGAGAGCCATAGGGTTTTGAGACAACAGTGTTTTAGTATCGGTCTAAATCACGTCTCTTTGTAATGCAAGATTCGTGTTCACAGAATTCCTATTAAGTGGGAATTAAAACGTTTGACCCATAGGACTATACAAGCTAAATGAATTCATGTATATGATAATCATTTTACCGTGTAAAGTACTCCATATGGATATACATAAATTGTTATGTGTAATCATCAGAGTTCACTGCCTTACAAGCCAATTTGTTTCACTTGTTGGTTGGCTATAGCTTTTTAGAAAGCACTTTCTCTCATTAAGTCAATCATCTTTTCCATCATTTTTGTGGTACAAAGCAGGTAATAATGAAGTCCTGCAGATGTGGGTTCAAATGCTGGCCCTCTTAATTACCATCAGGACCCTGGATAAAAGATATAAGTTCTTTACTCTCATTTTCCTCATTAGTACATAAATGGCCATAATCTTTACCTTACAGCAATCTTGGTGATGTGATATTATTTGTAAAAGTGTGTGTATCCGGTGATGTGATATTATTTGTAAAAATGTGTGTATCCTAAGTGTCTAATAAATGGTAGTAGTTATTATTCTATGAATTTGCCTGTTTTGATTCTACATTAGGTAAGAAAGAGTGAGTAGAAGCCCCAAGGCTTTCCAGCCTCCCAATGACTCTTCATAAAAATATGCCTGAACCTCCATTTCTAAGTAATAAAGACAGTGAGTAGCCTGATTCTGTTCCTCTTATTGTATTTCTCATTCTAGGAAAAGAAAGCCTGAGGGACAGATTCTTTGTTTGGCAAATGGCTTGTCTCATAGTGAAGTCACCTCGTGTAAAATGTGGCTTCCCTTCCTTATCAGGAAAAATGGACACTTCTGTTAGCATGCAGTTAATTTTTCCTTATAGAGGTTCCGTATTTAGAAATAGGATAAATCCTGCAGGCAAGTAGTACTTTTAAAGAACATTTTATTTATTAATTTGGCTGCACTGAGTCTGAGTTGTGGTGCACAGGCTCTGTAGTTGTGGCGAGTGGGCTTAGTTGCTCTGAGGCGTGTGGGATTCTAGTTCCCCAACCAGGGATCGAGCCTGCATCCCCTGCATTGCAAGGTGGGTTCCTAACCACTGGGCCATCAGGGGAGTCCCAAGTAGGATTTCTTGTAACTTCTCCATCAAGAGCTGTAGTGCTGTGTCACTCCAACTTTGCCAGATGCCATCTACGTAGACGGCATGTGACTGGCACGCTCTGGAGCCGTGCAGTGTGTTGCTGCTAATTCCCCTGCCGATCAGTAATCCACTATTTTGCAGTTGTTCTGAGGCAGAATGCCTCGAGAGCTGTGCTTTCCTCCAGGCTAGCTTAGTGGACCTCAAGCGTGAGCACACATAAATGAGACCTTATTCCATCAGCCTAACATTTTGTACAGGGATGTTTGTCATGCTGTGTTTGACCTTAGAAACTGGCTCTAAGACGACTCTCTCCCCCCTGCCCTATTCTAACACTTGGCTCTGCTGTGCTGTGAGGGCAAATCTCAAGTCATTCCCGTGCTTGCCAGTGGGTAGTAGCTGCGTTGGAATCTTCCTTAAATTGCATATCAGGATCAGATTTCATCAGCTATCAACCTTCACGGAAAATGGCAGTTAGTCTTTTACAGCTCTTCCTGCTGCCCAGAAAAATCATCTGATATAATATTTTGTTAAAAAGCTATTTTCTTCTAGTATGTTTGCTAAGAGAGAGTACAAGAGAGAGGATGCACTGATGAGCGTGTTTCATGGTGAAGAAACATATTTTCTCTTTTCCTCAAAGATGCTCTCTGTTGCATTAGGTTTTTGCTATAGTTACTTGATATTTCTTTCTTTTAACTTTCAGTATACCACAGGGAAATAAAAAAAACACAGGTCCATCTGGAAGTCTTTCCTAGAAAAGATTGGTTATACATTCAAGCCATATATTTTTTTAAAGATACATTTTACAAAAGATACAAATTACATTTGGCCACCTGAAATATTTTTTTTTTCCATGTGATCTTCTTGTCATTTGAAATAAAGCCAAAAGTAAACTCTCTGGGAGGCCCGGCACCTACCATAACTTTAAAACTTTATAGCTCTTTCAACTAAAAGGCAGAGCTGGCTTTTAAAGCTAGTTGGTTCATTTTATAACTGTGGCCCTTGAGTTTGGTACTTAGAAGCAGCTCCAGACGGTAGCTCTGATTCTTTATTTCTGCAGTTCTCAGTTCACCATCAATTTAGTAAAACTTTAGAAAAAGGAAGCAAATACTGACAGTGGCAAATTATTATTTAGATGTACTCTATTTTCAGAAATGTCAAGTGTGTTTTATCATGAGTATAATAATGAGGATTATGATGATGGATGGATGAAGCATTTCTAGAACCTCATCTTTATTATTGGAAAAGATCTATATCCATGGACTATAAATCGACCATGGAGAGTATATCATGTTAAATTCTGCATCATTTGCTTTAAAGAAGTCTAACCATTTTATTAACTCATTGTTATACCTGAAAACATGAGATTATCATTATATACAGTGGGGCAAAAGCAATTGAAATGTTAAGCTTTTTCTAGGAGTGAGCGTTTTATTACAGTGAAATGTGATTCAGTTCCTCGATTTATGTCAGAGTCACGGATTTTCAACAGCCCTTAGAATTCAGTGACCTACTTGTATAAATGATCAATCTAAAGAGATTACATAGTTAGTCACAGCTTTCACCATTGTTTGTTTATTTGTAACTGTAAATGTACCTCTTATTTTTAGGGGAGAAAAAAGATAGCAATACACAACAATGCCTTGTACAGAGCATGCGCTCAATAAATGCATTTTAGATTGTTGTATAATCAATGTCTGCATAGAAATGCAAGTGATGTCGCTCATGTATGAAGGTTCCTCTGCTTCTTACCAGTGTATCTGCCCCAGAGAAGTATTTCTATGCATCAGAAGTGTCAAGAATATGCTCTGGTCTTAAGTTGGAAGTGAATTCTGACGTTCATTCTAAACATCCGTGCCTCTGGTCGTCTCCTGTCCTTAGTTTCTCAGTTGAGTAGCTGACCATCGTTAACATGCTCTTAAATACCCTGGAGTGGTCATGTTCCTGAAAAAACAGTGCGGAAGCAAAGAACATACTTGCAATTTGAGTCATTCTTTAACTCTCCTGTTGCTTAAGATTAATTTTAGTCCAAAGTGAGACATAGCTGTAGTTCCATGATCTTTCTCACCATGTTTGACAATGGGAGCTGCATTAGGTTAAATCAAACTGGTCTTCTCAATCTTTCCATTTAAGAATATTTCTGTTTAAATAAATGATACATTATTTTTGGCAGTTCTTTCTCCCAGTTAAAAGTGGCATCATTCATCTCTTTGTCTAAGCCAAATATCTGTTTTTCATTTCTGGTATCAAATCAGTCACCAGATCCTGCTCATTTTATGTCTTAACTATTTCTTCAACACCCTCCCGTCCCCATTTATCACTTTTATCACTACCCTTGTTCCCACCATTGCAATCTCTCATATGCAGTTCCTAAAGTCACCTTGTGGATGGTCCCAATCCAGTTCTTCTGTCTCCCAAAAAGTCTTTAAACTGTTGGCTGAGAAATGTCAGTTCCACCATGCCACGTACATATGAGCGATCCCTGTTGCTACAGGGTGAATTCCCATCCGCACAGCATACTGCATGGAGCGGCCGTGATCTGCTCCCTGCATTCACTTCCAGCCTCTTCTCTTTGCTCTAATAACACTAAATGGCTTCTGCTCACACAGCCTGCTGTTTAGTGGCTTAGTTTCCCCCCCAGCTCCTTTGAACTTTTGTATCTTCCTCTACATCACTACAATGTATGTGTCTCTTAGACTTAACATATTATACTGATTTATATTATCTTTCTCTTAGTCTAACATGGATTATTAATCCCTCAAGTATTGTTACCATTCTTTTTATTCATATTGTTTTTCAATGGGTATAATTTCTTTTTATTAGAATATATCTCAAACCTGACTTGGATATTGTTTAAGCATTTTGTTGCTTCTACCCCTGGACAACTCACTGCTGAGTTCTTCTTTCTCAAAGATATCCTGACATCCTACAATTTTTTCTGATATTCTTGTTTTTAACTGTTTAGCTTGCTGAATAAACGTTGTTAAATTTGATACATTTAATGTTATTTCCTTCATCTTTCTGGAACTGGAGATACTTTTAAAAATAATCTTTTCTTCTTAAATAAATATCCACAGTAGTGCCTACCACAAAGCCAGCTCTCTATAAATAATTACTAGGCTGAAATGAGCTATATAATTGTGGTTCTATTCTGATGTTGCCTTTTGACATGATTTATATATAACTCTACCCTTTGATTTCAGACACCATAATCAATTTAAAATGTCTTTGTGTTAAGAGTTTTCAGTTGTCTTCATGTAGGATACTGCGTATTCCAAGCTTTTTGAGAAAGAAGAGTTCTCTTCTAGGCTTATGGAGTTTTGACAAGATTCCCATGTTAATTAAATAAACAATTATTAGGTTCCAGCTACAATGTCTGACTCTCTGTGACCGCATGGACTATAGCCTGCCAGGCTCCTCAGTCTGTGAAATTCTCCAGGCAAGAATACTGGAGTGGGTTGCCATTCCCTTCTCCAGGGGATCTTCCTGACCCAGGGATCGAACCCAGGTCTCCCACATTGCAGGCAGACGCTTTACCATCTGAACCACTAGGGAAGCCCACAACGTTAGATGCTAAGAATACAAATGTGATGTTGCCTTAAAGAACACCCTGTTCTCAAGGAACAGACGTGCCTCCTAAGTGGTGTCCTATCACAGCTGCATTTAATTTAGAACATTTTATTCATCTGAGTTGGTGAGAGAGAGAGTGATTGGGACTGAGTAATGAGAGAAATTAAATACCATGGAAAATTTCGTCCATCATCCCATCATGAGATGGACTGGAACCCCTTCTTGGTTTCAGTTTCTACGTGACTATTTGATCAGTAAAGTTAAGACTGTCCATCCTCTACTTTGGAGGAAACTTCAGTATTTGAAAGTGAGAATGTCTTCTATGGTAACTTCAGAAACAGTGTTCAGGGAAAGACTGTGGCACACTGTGTTTAGGGATGGAGTAAAGTTTTATCAAAACTTGCATTTATTTGTGTGGTTATGTGGCACCTCTTTTCTCCACTAGATTATAAGTTCCCTGATAACAGGGACTAGATCTACCTTGTTATTACACTTGCAGTATTAGCATTTGTGATCAGGGCTTAGTCCTGTTGGACTCTTGGTGACCCTTTGGACTGTAGCCCACCGGCTCCTCTGTCCATGGGATTTTCTAGACAAAAATACTAGAATGGGTTGCCATTTCCTCTTCCAGGGGATCTCCTTGACACAGGGACTGAACCCACATCTCCCGTCTCCTGAGTTCCTTGCATTGTAGGTGAATCATTTACCAGTGAGCCACTTGGGAAGCGATTAATTAGCATTTAGCAAAACTTAACAGGAACTCAAAATATTGTAAGGAGTTACCGTATGTTAATGTGATTTTCCTTTTCAATAGGTCTATTCAGATATTTAAACTGCTTTTATGATCTTTAATTATGAATTTATTTTCTCTAACTTGTAAATTATCTTCTTTGGTGTTCTAGTAACATATGATTTAATTTATTTTTAAAATAAACAGTAAACTTTAGTAGAAATAAAACATCTCCATTTTATCTTAAAAGTTTGATGAAGTTTAAAAAAAAAGTTTGATGAAGTTTAAAAAGAACACTCACCTTTTGGGTCATATGATCATTAATTTTTTGTGTCAACTTGATTGGGTCAGACAGCACCCAGACATTTGGACAAATGTTACCATGGGCATGATTGTATGGGTGTTTATGGATAAGATGACATTTGATTTGGTAGACTGAGTAACGATACCCTCCCTAATGTGGAAGTGCTTTGTCCAATCGATTGAAGACCTGAATAGAACAAAAAGGCTTGAGCCAGGAAATCAGTATTTTCCTGCCATTGGGTTAGAGCTCACCCTTTAGGTTCCCCTACTTCTCAGCCTTTGGATTTGGGTTGGAACTACACAGGCCTCTTGTGAGTCTCCAGCTTGCCAGCTGCACACCTTGAGATTCTCAGTCTTGGTGTCACATGAGCCACTTCCTTTTAATAAATCTCATTAAATGTATTCCTTCTGTTTCCCTAGAGACCCCTGACTTATACAGGTGGACTTATCTAGGGCTAAAATTTAAGTGCTGGACAATCCATGGTAAATGCAGCTATTGTTTAACTACCATAAACTATTTCAGTGATAACTCAGTAAATACTCTTTTACACTGTAATAATTATTGTTATACCAAACTCAACAAATCATGTCTATATCAAACTTAAAGGACCTTATCGTCCATGTTTATCACCATTAGTTACAATTTAGGGTTAATGGCTGTTGAATGGTTGAGACCCAGTTGTCAGAGATGTACATGAACCAATAAAGTTGGGTTCTTCTTAATATCATTCCTAAATACAATTCATGTTTTTAGAGTGGAAGCACATTCTAGTTCTCACATAAGCATGCAGAAAAACTCCTATAGTTATACCATTTATCTGCATTTTGAAACTTCTCTAGATACACAAAGAATAGCTGTTATAAATTTGAATTCCAGTTTATAGAATGTGGTAGCTACCACTCTTATCCTGTAGCTGTGTTAAACCTAGCTAGATAGTCACAACTGAAACCAAGTTAGTGGGTGAGTAGAATAAGAGGAAAAAACTAAGAGCTAATGTTCTAGTGAACTTAATATGTGAATTTTATCTTAGTCTCATAAACCTTCATTTTATAAATTCTTGTTCTATGTAAATTGTAATCCATAGTCAAATTTAGCTGTTGGTAAAATTTTTGATAAATAACCTTCCTGAGAACTTTGCTGTTTACAACATACTATGATTTCTTTAATTTTAAAGAAATTATAAAGTAAAGAAATACAATAAATATAACTTTAAGCCCTAGCTCATATCTAATTCTTATGTGGTTATCCATGGTGGGAATTAGAAAAACATGTCTATTTTTTACCTCTCCTTTTTAATTTAGATAACATCTGTTTTGCTTTGATGTTTATTAAAAAAAAAATACAACTCAGGGTAAATAGCTTACTCTATTTTGACTTAGGAAAATATCCCTAAATCTCAATATAACAACTATATTATTAGAATTTAAAGTATGAAGATGACTTTATGCACAAAGTAGGTACTCTACAATGTGAATATATCCCAAAGTGTCTTAAACAGCTATCTGTCAACTCTGTGGAAACTTTTCAAGTTATTCTGAAAGTAGCTTCAAGTCAGACACATCAACATCTGAAATGCCTATAATGTTTCAGAAAATGGATCAAAAGGAGGGAATCATGCCCAGTATTCTAATATGATAAATGATTTAATAATTTAGACACAAGATAGTTCTCCAGAGCAGCCTGTGGTTAGCCAAATATTTTCCTCCCTTTCTTCTCTTAAGCAAGATTATCCTGTTTTATAACAAAGACTCCTTGTAAATTTCGTGTTCCTAATGAAATAGTAGAACTTTTTCTTGATATTTCTGCTTTAAAAATTGGTAAGTGAAACAAAAGAAATAACAAAATAACTTAATCAAGTGTATTTCTCCAGTGATTTAGATAGGTCATTCTGTATCTATGCTCTGATTCAAGATAAATGTACTACCAAATATTATTTTCATGATAATTCAGTAAATGCGTATGTGGTAAGCATTGTTTTATAGTATGTTGAACTCAAAATATTCCAATAGCAATTTTGTTCTCACTTCTTTGTTTATGTTCTTGGCAGAAATATGTAAATATGTTGTCTTTCGCTGCTACTGCTGTCGCTTCAGTCATGTCCAACTCTGTGCGACCCCATAGACGGCAGCCCACCAGGCTCCCCCATCCCTGAGATTCTCCCAGCAAGAACACTGGAGTGGGTTGCCGTTTCCTTCTCCAATGCGTGAGAGTGAAAAGTGAAAGTGAAGTCGCTCAAGTCATTTCTGACTCTTAGCGACCCCATGGACTGCAGCCCACCAGGCTCCCCCATCCCTGAGATTCTCCCGGCAAGAACACTGGAGTGGGTTGCCATCTCCTTCTCCAATGCGTGAGAGTGAAAAGTGAAAGTGAAGTCGCTGAGTCCTGTCCGACTCTTAGCGATCCCATGGACTGCAGCCTACCAGGCTCCTCCGTCCATGAGATTGGCCAGGCAAGAGTACTGGAGTGGGGTGCCATTGCCTTCTCCAAGTAGTAACATCAGAGATCACCAATCACAGATCACTGTAATAGATACAATAATAGTGAAGATGTTTGAAATTTTGTGAGAATTATGAAAATGTGACATAAGTGGACACAAAATGAGCAAATAAATGCAAGTGGGAAATGGCATCCAGAGGTTTCCTTAACACAGGGTCATCACAAGTCTTCATATGGTTAAAAATACAGTATCTGTGAAGCATCATAAAAGCACAATAAACTGTTATATACCTATATTTATTTCCAGAATTCTTTAACAAATTTCCAGTTGTATTATTTGTGGCTCATAACATTGTTTGAAATAGGAACTACCTAAGTTCAGTGACTTAATATGTGATGCACTGTATCATGCAATCACAAACATTTAGCAATTTAACAAACCCATTTTCACTGAAACAATTGGAGTTGTAGGACTTAAGCACAACTGCAAAAGCCAGTAGCTATAGAAATGTCACTGAACTCCTGCATTTCAGTCTAATATACTTCTGTAACACTATGCCGCCTTCCAGAGACAAACCATTCATTCTAGGTGCTGCTGCTCCCGTGTCTGTTTATTTTCTTTCACAGGAACTGTGTTACTGATTCCTTCAGTTTCTCTCGTCTCTGTGACCAATAGCCTTGCAGGTCTAATTCCCCATCTACTAGTCTGCAGCCATGAAATTAAAAGACACTTGCTCCTTGGAAGAAAAGCTGTGATCAACCTAGACAGAATATTAAAAAGCAGAGACATTATTTTGCCAACAAAGGTCTGTCCAAAGCTATGGTTTTTCCAGTAATCATGTATGGTTGTGAGAGTTGGACTATAAAGAAAGCTGGGTGCCAAAGAATTGATGCTTTTGAACTGTGGCATTGGAGAAGACTCTTGAGAGTCCGTTGGACTGCAAGGAGATTCAACCAGTTTATCCTAAAGGAAATCAGTCCTGGGTGTTCATTGGAAGGACTGATGTTGAAGCTGAAACTCCAATACTTTGGCCACCTGATGCGAAGAACTGACTCACGTAGAAAAGAGCCTGATGCTGGGAAAGATTGAAGGTGGGAGGAGAAGGGGACGACAGAGGATGAGATGGTTGTATGGCATCACTGACTCTATGGACATGAGTTTCAGTAAACTCTGGAAGTTGGTGATGGACAGGGAAGCCTAGCTTGCTGCAGTCCATGGGTTTGCAAAGAGGAGGACACGACTGAGAGACTGAACTGAATTGAACTAGTCTCGAAGAAGCCTCTGGGAGTCTGTTCATCCTGCCACTCTCATGCTGTTTAGAGGAACTGACCACAAAAATATTTCGTTCTTACTCAGGGAAAATTAGTTCTTTATTCATCAGATGGCCACTGAAGTTTCCCCTAAGTTCTTAGAGAAGGCAAGTTGTGGAATCAGACACTCTAAATTTAGTTTAAGCTTTATCACTGGCCAACTACATGATTCTGAGAATATTATTTAAACCTGAGAAGCCTAATTTTCTTTATTTCAAAATGAGAATAATAATGAGAAAATAGGAATGCAGCAATTGGTACAAAGTAATAAATGTATGTTAGCTATTATAAAGGAAAGAAGGGAGGGGTGATGATTATTTGGTAGATATCTAACTTTGATAATTATTTGGTAGGTAGCTTAGTGATAAGTTTCATTATAATCATTCAGTGCCATTGAATAATAACTATTAATATCTCAATGGATATTAGTTATCTGAAGAACAATGCTTAGAAATATTAACATAGTATAATAGTATAATTAACATTATACTTAACATTATAATTAACATAGTATCATTAACATTATAAGAAATTTATGTCTAACTGTACCATTTTCCCTTACATGGTGTATAAAAGATCTCTATCAATATAAAATAGGATTCAAAGAAACATAAAGTAAGGAAAGAAATTTGTTATCTTTAAGAACCTCAGGAAGGAGCTAAATAACCAAGTACAACATCAGTTCAGTCGCTCAGTTGTGTCTGACTCTTTGCGACCCCATGAATCGCAGCATGCCAGGCCTCCCTGTCCATCACCAACACCCGGAGTTCACCCAAACTCTTGTCCGTCAAGTCAGTGATGCCATCCAGCCATCTCATCCTCTGTTGTCCCCTTCTCCTCCTGCCCGCAATTCCTCCCAGCATCACAGTCTTTTCCAATGAGTCAACTCTTCGCATGAGGTGGCCAAAGTACTGGAGTTTCAACTTTAGCATCAGTCCTTCCAAAGGACACCCAGGACTGATCTTCAGAATGGGCTGGCTGGATCTCCTTGCAGTCCAGGGGACTCTCAAGAGTCTTCTCCAACACCACAGTTCAAAAGCATCAGTTCTTCAGTGCTCAGCTTTGTTCACAGTCCAACTTTCACATCCATACATGACCACTGGAAAAACCATAGCCTTGAATAGATGGACCTTTGTTGGCAAAGTAATGTCTTTGCCTTTGAATATGCTATCTAGGTTGGCCATAACTTGTCTTCCAAGGAGTAATCATGTTTTAATTTCATGGCTGCAGTCTCCATGTGCAGTGATTTTGGAGCCCAGAAAATAAAGTCTGACACTGTTTCCACTGTTTCCCCATCTATTTACCATGAAGTGATGGGCCTGGATGCCATGATCTTCGTTTTCTGAATGTTGAGCTTTAAGCCAACTCTTTCACTCTCCTCTTTCCCTTTCATCAAGAAGCTTTTTAGTTCCTCTTCACTTTCTGCCATAAAGGTGGTGTCATCTGCATATCTGAGGTTATTGATATTTCTCCCGGCAATCTTGATTCCAGCTTGTGCTTCTTCCAGTCCAGCGTTTCTCATGATGTACTCTGCATATAAGTTAAATAAGCAGGGTGACAATATACAGCCTTGACATACTCCTTTTCCTACTTGGACCCAGTCTGTTGTTCCATGTCCAGTTGTAACTGTTGCTTCCTGACCTGCATCTAGGTTTCTCAAGAGGCAGGTCAGGTGGTCTGGTATTCCCATCACTTTCAGAATTTTCCACAGTTTATTGTGATCCATACAGTCAAAGGCTTTGGCATAGTCAATAAAGCAGAAATAGATGTTTTTCTGGAACTCTCTTGCTTTTCCCATGATCCAGCAGATGTTGGCAATTTGATCTCTGGTTCCTCTTCCTTTTCTAAAACCAGCTTGAACATCTGGAAGTACACGTTTCACATATTGCTGAAGCCTGGCTTGGAGAATTTTGAGTATTACTTTACTAGCATGTGAGACGAGTGCAATGCTGCAGTAGTTTGAGCATTCTTTGGCATTGCCTTTCTTTGGGATTGGAGTGAAAACTGACCTTTTTCAGTCCCGTGGCCACTGCTGAGTTTTCCAAATTTGCTGGCATATTGAGTGCAGCACTTTCACAGCATCATCTTCTAGGATTTGAAATAGCTCAATAGGAATTCCATCACCTCCACTAGCTTTGTTCGTAGTGATGCTTTCTAAGGCCCACTTGACTTTACATTCCAGGATGTCTGGCTCTAGATGAGTGATCACACCATTGTGATTATCTTGGTCATGAAGATTTTTCTTTTTTCTTACATCATGCTACAAATCTTATAATGTCATAGTTTATAGAGGTCACCTTCTACCAAATTAAAACATTTTCTTAGGAGTTTACTGTGAAGTCAGACTTCTCTGCTGTTCAATATGAAGTTTTCCCTCAAGCATAAAACTCAGAAGAGTAATTAGTATTGTTTAAATTGTTATTTATTTATATATATTTTTATTGAGGAATAGTTGATTTACAAGTTTCTGGTGGATGGCGCAGTGATTCAATTTTAAGATTTTTTCTTCCTTTATAGGTGATTTCAAAATATTGAGTACAATTCTCTGTTCTATACAGTAGATCCTGTTATCTATTTTATATATGTGTTTGTGTATTTAGTCACCAAATCATGTCTGACTCTTCTGCAACTCCGTGGACTGTAGCCCACTGGGCCTCCTCTGTCCATGAGATTTCCCAGGCCAGAATACTGCAGTGGGTTGCCATTTCCTTCTCCAGGGGATCTTCCCAATCCAGGGATTGAACCTGTGTCTCCTGCATTACAGGTGAATTCTTTACCACTGAGCCATCAGTGAATCTCCTATTTTATACATAGTATATGTATCTGTTGATACTAAACTCCTAATTTACCCCTAACTCCCCTTTCCCTTGGTAACCATAAATTTGCTTTCTGTGTCTGTGGGTCTATTTCTAAATAGGTTCATTTGTATATTTTTTTCAGATTGCACATATAAGTGATATCAATATGGTATTTCTCCTTCTCTGCCTGATTTAGCCTACTTATTCTCATCTCTAGGTGCAGCCATGTTGTTGCAAATGGCATCATTTCATTCATTTTTCTGGCTGAGTAATATTCCACAGTGTGTGTGTGTGCACACGTGTGCAAATAAACTTCCTTTTAGCTGTTGATATTAAAATGAAAACTCCAATCATGATTATGATATTGCCTTCCTAGTTGCAATCTAGTTATAGTAATACATTCTGAGAAGTAGACGAACAGCTAGCTGTTTTTTGCATAAAACACTCAGGATGTCATAGACAACTGGTTTTTGCCCATCAGTGCTGTTGCTTTTGTCTAATTTTTGGCAGTTTTCTGTTTCCCCTTTCAAATGCATAATTTGATATCCTGGGTCCTAGAACTTTGGCTTCCCTCTCACCTCCTGACTTCCTGAAACTATACCAGGTTTACTTTGCTTTGTTGATTCTTGAATTTTGCCCAGCATGTTCCTAGATATTTTTCCAGTTGACTAACATCATGGTGTTGTCACCGTCCTCTCAGCATGACAATTATGAATGTAACATAGGAAGATTTCTATTTTTAAAATAAGATTCAGACTAGTTTCTAAGCCAACATATAAGTTAGAGAAATTGCATGTTATAGATCTTTAAATCTTGCTCTAAGCGATTGTTATCCTTGTTGTTCAGTTGCTTAGTTGTGTCTGACTTTTTGTGAACCCATGGACTGCAGCATGCCAGGCTTGCCTGTCCTTCACCATCTCCTGGAATTTGTTCAAACTCATGTCCCTTGATTTGCTGATGCCATCCAACAATTTCATGTTAATATAAAAATTTCAGTAATTTGGTTTGGAAAGCAATAACCTACTGACAGTGTAAAAGGGTTGATTATCAGAAAAACAAAAATCCTTGGCATGGCTTTATTTTTATCCAACTCTACCAACTGTAGGTAGAAGAATTAGAAAGGACTAGCTGATGTCTCAGAGAAGGCAATGGCACCCCACTCCAGTATTCTTGCCTGGAAAATCCCATGGATAGAGGAGCCTGGTGGGCTGCAGTCCATGGGGTCACTAAGAGTTGGACACGACTGAGCGACTTCACTTTCACTTTTCACTTTCATGCACTGGAGAAGGAAATGGCAACCCACTCCAGTGTTCTTGCCTGGAGAATCCCAGGGATGGGGCAGCCTGGTGGGCTGCCGTCTGCAGCAGCTGATGTCTAGTACAGGAGTTGTAAAGGTAAAGAAATGTCTCTGGGGACCAGGCAAGAAGAGTAAATGTGTGGAAAGGGCTGATGACACAGAACTGCACGTCCTGGTGAAGAGGACTGGTGAACTGAGAAGTGGAGGTCTCATTTTAAAGGGAGAGCTCACTACTGACTCGCCAGAATGTGGACCTAGTGCTGCCAGATCTCCCCACTGCTCAGAAAAGGCCAGAAATCTCAGAGAGTCTGAGTTTTAAAAACTAACATCATGTCAATGTATGCCAAAAACCAATACAGTATTGTAGAGTAAAATAAAGTAAAATTAAAAATTTTTTAAAAATAAAAATTAATAAAAATAGAAAAAAAAAACTAAAGTCTTTTTAAAATTATTATTATTTTTTGTTGTTGTTGTTAAAGTATTCCCAGGTGGCTCAGTTTGGTAAAGAATATGCCTATTGATGCAGGAGACTGAAAATTCAGGTTCGATCCCTGAGTTGGGGAGATCCCCTAGAGTAGGAAATAGCAAGACACTCTAGTATTCTTGCCTAGAAAATCTCGTGGACAGAGGTGCCTGGGGGACTACAGTCTGTGGGGTCAAAGGAGTCAGACATGACTGAACATACACACACACATACTTAATTTACAATGTTGTGTTAGTTTCTGCTGTACAGCGTAGTGAATCAGTTACACATGTACACTTATACACTCTTTCCATTTTTTCCCCCATGTAGGCCACTAGATAGCATATTGAAAAGCAGAGACATTACTCTGCTGGCTAAAGTCCGTCTAGTCAAGGCTATGGTTTTTCCAGTAGTCATGTATGGATGTGAGAGTCGGACTGTGAAGAAGGCTGAGCGCTGAAGAATTGATGCTTTTGAACTGTGGTGTTGGAGAAGACTCATGAGAGTCCCTTGGACTGCAAGGAGATCCAACCAGTCCATTCTGAATGAGATCAACCCTGGGTTTTCTTTGGAAGGAATGATGCTGAAGCTGAAACTCCTGTACTTTGGCCACTTTGTGCGAAGTGTTGACTCATTGGAAAAGACTCTGATGCTGGGAGGGATTGGGGGCAGGAGGACAAGGGGACGACAGAGGATGAGATGGCTGGATGGCATCACCCACTTGATGGATGTGAGTCTGAGTGAACTCCAGGAGTTGGTGATGGAAAGGGAGGCCTGGCGTGCTGCGATTCATGGGGTCGCAGAGAGTCGGACACGACTGAGCGACTGAATTGAACTGAACTGAGGCCATTAGAGAGTTCTGAGTAGAGTTCCCTGTGCTATACAGTGAGTTCTTATGTGCTTTACATATAGAAGTACATACATGTCCATCCCAGTATTCCAGCTCACCTCTCCCCAGCTTTCCCCTTGGTTGTCTTCAGTCTCTTTTCTACATCTGTGACTCTATTTCTGTTTTGTAAATAAGTCCATTTGTACCATTTCTTTAGATTCCGCACACAGTGATATTTATGATATTGCTTCTATGTGGAATCTAAAATCTTTTTTAAACCACTGTGTTTGCCAAACAAATCATCTTTGGAAGCTTGATCCTGTTGGCTGACTACTTCTTCCCTCACGTATTCTATTTTCTTGATATATTTGAAAGAGATATGAGATGACAGGGTCTTATCATAGAAAGAGGAATAAGAAAAGGACAGCAATGTTTCTTGAAAACTATGTTATTTTCTGAGATTCCTCCAATGGCCGCCTTGCTTGGCCGGGCCTCTCATGCTGGGATAGGATGAAGGGAGCTGAGGATGTCACATACTAGCAAACAGTGTAATAGGAACAGAAAGTCAACAGAGACTTGCTGGTCCATCTGGTACTGACATAATTTTAAAAACATATTTTGAAAAGAAGGGATGTGTGTGTGTGTGTGTGTGTGTTTTGTGGAAAGGAGGAAAGAAGGGGATAGTAGGATGTGGATAGTATAATGTTCAGACCTTACTGGTCAAACCTTTAGTGATAAACGGTAAAGGGAACTTTTTTGAGTCTTGGACATGCTGATAAATATAAAACTTAGATTATGTTGTCCAAATACAAGGCAAATATTTTGATTCAGTTCAGTTCAGTTCAGTCACATCTGACTCTTTGTGACCCCATGAACCGCAGCACACCAGGCCTCCCTGTCCATCACCAACACCCGGAGTTTACTCAAACCCATGTCCATTGAGTCGGTGATGCCATCCAGCCATCTCATCCTCTGTCGTCCCCTTCTCCTCCTGCCCTCAATTCTTTCCCAGCATCAGGGTCTTTTCAAATGAGTTAGATCATCACCTCAGGTGGCCAAAGTATTGGAGTTTCAGCTTCGACGTCAGTGCTACCAATGAACACCCAGGACTGATTTCCTTTAGGATGGACTGGTTGGATCTCCTTGCAGTCCAAGGGACTCTCAAGAGTCTTCTCCAACACCACAGTTCAAAAGCATCAGTTTTTCGGTGCTCAGCTTTCTTTATAGTCCAACTCTCACATCCATACATGACCACTGGAAAAACCATAGCCTTGACTAGACAGACCTTTGTTGGCAAAGTAATGTCTCTGCTTTTTAATATGCTGTCCAAACACAAGGCAAGTATTTTGATTAGAACCTGCCTTTCTATTACTTGGGTTTGACTTTATGTTGTTAATGTTCTCAGCAGTACTCTTCAAGGTGCAAAATTGCACTCCTGAGCTTTGTATAAAATATATTAAGTTTATGTTTTCCTAAATAATTAAAGTGTCTACTTTAAGTAAGAATAATGATTCTTTTTCACATCTGCTTTCCATGCCACTCCACCCTGTACCAACATATATACATACATACACACACATTTGAAAAAAATTCTGTCTGGAAACATTTATGCAAATATTCCCTTTAAACAAAATATATATATCTGATAAGAGGAGTTATATTTCCCACTCTTTTGCAAAGAGCTCATATAAAAGTATACATTATGATTTATAACCACTGAAACGGAGATTTTATTTTATTCTGAACTGTTGCAGCCATTTAGTTTGTCTTTGATCTCAATTTCCAGTAAAAACAAAACAAGAGGTTCTTTTACTGCCGTTTTTAGGACAATGGAAATCTGTCACAAAAGTGAGACAGTGGTGCTAATGTCAGACAATTAGTGAAGTGAGTGCTTTATAATAAAGTTGTATGTTTAATTTCAA
Source organism: Capra hircus (assembly GCF_001704415.2). Classification (NCBI taxonomy): domain Eukaryota; kingdom Metazoa; phylum Chordata; class Mammalia; order Artiodactyla; family Bovidae; genus Capra; species Capra hircus. The sequence continues at coordinate 7,139,284 of NC_030812.1, forward strand.
GTTGTATGTTTAATCAAATTGTATGACTTGATTCCAGTCAGCAAGATCCTTTTCAGGATAAGTGTAGTCCCATTTTCTAGTTTGTCAGAACATAAAATTGATCTAAAAGATTGAATGAACCTGTGGGTTGACCGTAGCTAGGGACAATTACAGTTCATGGATCTGCCTGCACATGGAAACCAGTGGAAACACTCATGTAACAAAACAGGCACTGCTATAGGATTTCAAAAGCAGGCTCTTGATTTTGAGTCTCTGTTTTCTATTAGCAGTTCATTTCATAGCATTCTTTGCCAGGCTCTGTCTTAGGTTCTGGAAATAGATAGGTGAATAAAACCATGTATTACAAGCTTAAAAATGTGAAGGGGCTTGGCATATAATATAAATGATTGATATAGATAAAGCATATATTGTGATACAGTCTGGTTTAAACCTTCAGTTTTAACAGACATGGGATAGAAAAGTCTCTCTCTCTGAAACAAATTCAACGTAAAATTTTCATGATGAATGGAAAAATGGTCTCTGCCTCTGTCAGGGAGCTACTTGGTAGTGAATGAGGCTGTTAAGGATTGGAGGGGAAATACCTCTCCTGAGGGGTAACTTTCAATCTGCTCTAGTGTCAACTGGTGGTTGACAGGTGCAGTGAGGCCAGCTGTCTTAGGATTTCAAGAGAACCGAGAAACTCAGTCTTTGCATGTAATCTCCTGCTTTTTCACTGTGGGCTTGAAAATGGTGTGGGCCAGACAGAGCAAAGCTGTGAATCGAGGCCTCCAGGAGGCTTGTGAACAGCCACAGAAGGCCCGTGTCAGGCTCTCAAGTTGCTTATGTATCAGTGCCTCACTGATTGAAGAGTGCAGTGGTGGACTCATCACCTGCGTTGGCTGTGAACTTGTTAAAAATGCAGAATCTCAGACTCTGCTCCAGATCTCCTGAGAAGGAATCTGTATTTAAGTAAGTCTCAAGTGACTATGCTCAGGTGGTGAAGAATCTGCCTACAATGCAGGAGACCTCGGTTCTATCCTTGCCTCGGAAAGATCTCCTGGAGAAGGAAGTGGCTACCCTCTCCAGTATTCATGACTGGAGAATTCCATGGACAGAGGTGCCTGGTGTGTTACAGCCCATGGGTCCACAAAGAATTGGACACAACTAAATGACTAACACTTTCACTTTCCACACTTTTATGTGATTTTTACATTCATAAGCATTTGACCAGTTCTGGCCTAGAAAGGCATCAGAAAGAAAAGTTGACTTTTCTCTCGGTCATGACTTTGAATTTAGGGTCCTTTCCTTTGGCTTCCTTTTCCTATGCCCACTGGCCATTTTCATTGATTCTTGGTCTCTCCTAGAGAGCAGCTCACTGTAATTTGCATGGAAATAAATCTTCTGAAATGATTACAGGGTGTTTCAGGAAATGACTAGTACATACCGTCACATCACATCATGCTTTAACTTAATGGGATATTTGAGTATTTACGGGCATTCTGTCTGTCATCCTGGAGCTCTGACATCAATCTTTATTGCTCTTTCTTGCTATTTTGCCTTATATCTACTTCCTCATATTTATTTTACTCAAAAGTATGCGGTCTTTCCCTAGCTACACCTTGGTTACACCTCTGTGAACTTCAATTTCTAAATTTGAATTGCAAGCCTGTATGTCCTCCTGGGCTTCATACTGGCTTCTGTGGTTCTTTCTTCTGCTTTCTTTCATCATGAATGGCACATGGAGTCTCCGCTAGCCAATTCTCAGCTCCTATTTCATCTTGTTTCCCTTTTGTATTGGCATACTGTATGTTCCAATTGCTGACGGGCATGTGTGTTGTGGTATCTGTATGTATGATGTGTCTGTATTCTTTGTTATTCATGAGATTAAACATGGTCTTGGAACTGTGTAATTCTAAAAATATCTCAAAAGAGAAAGTCTTTGTACATATTTTATTGTGGATTCTATACCCACTGAGCTCAGTGTCCAATCTCACAGCCCTTTTTTTCTTTAGAGCTCTGTGTCCAAGTGTTTAACAGTTTAGCTGACCTAATACAGAAACATCTTATTGATAATTTCTATTATAAGTACCTATTTTTATTTGACCTTCCTTTACTTTTGAAAATTATACTCTATTTGTTTCTTATAGTATCTGTTACACGTTAGGTGTCTCCTATATGATGACTATGGAAATTAGCTAATTAACTAAAGCCATACACACTTGAACCAACACCAAATCTCTGGCTTTTGGTACCTTTTTGGAATTGTGTTATATGCCATATTCTCTGGAAAGCATGATATCCTTATAGTCCATTTGCATTTTATCTCATTTCAATTATCATCAAACTAGTCAAACTGAATGAATATGTTTTCTTCTTGTTATATATATATATAGTTAAATATTAGCATAAAGCTATTGGAACTTGCTGACAGATGATACACAGGCTATGAAAGAAAGAAGATAGTCAAGGATGACACCAAAGTTTTAGAATGACCAGTTGGAAAGATAAAATTGCTGGGATGTGAAATGGGGAAGAATGCAAGAGGAGCCAGTTTGGGTGAGGTTGGGATAAGTGACTAAATTTTGTAAATATTAGGTTTGAGATATGTATCAGGGCTCTCCAGAGAAATAGAGTATTTTACATATATATATACATATATATATATATATATGGACTGGTAGAAACACAAGCTGGAATCAAGATTGCCGGGAGAAATATCAATAACCTCAGATATGCAGATGACACCACCCTTATGGCAGAAAGTTAAGAGGAGCTAAAAAGCCTCTTGATGAAAGTGAAAGAGGAGGGTGAAAAAGTTGGCTTAAAGCTCAACATTCAGAAAACGAAGATCATGGCATCTAGTCCCATCACTTCATGGGAAATAGATGGGGAAACAGTGGAAACAGTGTCAGACTTTATTTTTTGGGGCTCCAAAATCACTGCAGATGGTGACTGCAGCCATGAAATTAAAAGGCGCTTACTCCTTGGAAGAAAAGTTATGACCAACCTAGATAGTATATTCAAAAGCAGAGATATTACTTTGCCGACTAAGGTCCATCTAGTCAAGGCTATGGTTTTTCCAGTGGTCATGTATGGATGTGAGATTTGGACTGTGAAGAAGGCTGAGCACCAAAGAATTGATGCTTTTGAACTGTGGTGTTAGAGAAGACTCTTGAGAGTCCCTCGGACTGCAAGGAGATCCAACCAGTCCATTATGAAGGAGATCAGTCCTGGGATTTCTTTGGAAGGAATGATGCTGAAGCTGAAACTCCAGTACTTTGGCCACCTCATGCGAAGTGTTGACTCATTGGAAAAGACTCTGATGCTGGGAGGGATTGGGGGCAGGAGAAGAAGGGGGCGACCAAGGATGAGATGGCTGGACTGCATCGTGGACTCGATGGACGCGAGTCTGAGTGAACTCCGGGAGATGGTGATGGACAGGGAGGCCTGGCATGCTGCGATTCATGGGATCGCAAAGAGTCGGACATGACTGAGCGACTGAACTGAACTGATATATAGTATATGAAGAGAGTTACTATTTATTCTAAGGTATTGGCTCACAATATTATGAAGGCTGAAAAAAATCCAACTACATAATCTCTGAAAGCTGGAGACCCAGGAAATCTGGTGTAGTTCAAAAGCATAAGAGCCGGAGAGCTGATGGGGCAGATTCCGGTCCAGGTCTGAAGACCTGAGAGCCAGGAGTGCAAAGAGGGGAAGATCCATGTCTGAGCTTAATCGGTTAGGCAGGGACGAAATTCAACCTTCCTCTGCCTTTTGGTTCCATCAGGACCTCAGTGGATTGGAGGATGCTCATCCATATTGGGGAGGGCCACCTGGTTTATTCAGTCTATCAGTTTAATGCTAATCTCTTCAGTAACACTCTCACAGACACCCCAGAGATAATGAAATAAGTCTTACCAGATATCTGGGCATCTTGTGACCATGTAAGGTTGGCACATACAGTTAACCAGCACATGATGCTTTTTGGATCACTAAGTAGAGATAGTGGATTGGAAGTTAGTATAACTTATACTAAGTTATAACGATAGTATGAAAAAAGGGCCCATGAATTTAACACTTGGAAGTCATTATTGACCTTGACAAAGCCAGTGTAGAGAGAGCATGCAAGGTGGAATCATAAAATGCAACGGACAGAGGTTTCTCTGGACTAGACGCTAGGGGGTCCAGGGTGGTCTGTCCAAGGCTTCTTGAGGAGACAAACTGGTCAGACCTGAAGATATGGTGTGAATGTTAGAGCAGAGAAAGGTAAAAAGTTTTAAATTTCCATGCTATCTGGATCGTAAAATGAGGCATATTTTATGTGTTCGAATTTTTTAAGTTTTATATATTTTTCAAAATAAATTGTTCATTCACTAGCTACAAAATGATCCGTAGTATAGTCAGCTTAATTTCTGTTCCTTGTATTTCTTTTTCTTCTGTTTTTGTTATGTTTTCTCTGCCGTGTACTGACTTCCTTCTTTTCTCTGGCTGCCTCCTTGAAATTGTGACCTTTTGCTCCTATCACCTCCAAATTTGTTAAATAGACTTCTCAACAGAAGGAGCAGTTTTGTTCTCTTCAACTTTCTTCTGTGTTAAAAATCACATTAAAGTTTCTGTGCAGGTTGGGCCTGGTGTCTGCCTCTTTGTTTCTTTATGGAGGGACAACTTGGCCTTTTTATTCTTTGATTTCTTTGATCTTTTTTTCAATATGCTCTCCTTAACTCTGCTCTCACAATGCAGTCATCTTGAGGGCAAAAGAAGGCACAGATTCTGAACATCAAGGCAATTCAGCATAGGTTAATGTCAGTGGTAATAAAGTCCTCCCCAGTTGAAAGGGCTTTGCCGATAGCTCAGCTGGTAAAGAATCCACCTGCAATGCAGGAGATCCCGGTTCCATTCCTGGGCTGGGAAGATCTGCTGGAGAAGGGATAGGCTACCCACTCCAGTATTCTTGGGCTTCCCTGGTGGCTCAGCTGGTAAAGAATCTGCCTGCAATGTGGGAGACCTGGGTTCAATCTCTGGGTTGGGAAGATCTCCTAGAGAAGGGAACGGCTACCCACTCCCGTATTCTGGCCTGGAGAATCCCATGGACTGTATAGTCCACGGCGTTACAAAGAGTCAGACATGACTGAGCACTTTCACTTTCACTTCACTTTCCCCAGTTGCATGTGGAACGTGAAGCTTACCTGGAGATTGTTCACTCTGTACAGCTCCCCATATCTGGATTATTCTTGCCATAGACCTTGCCTTCTCTGGTTTTCTGAATCAACACATTCGTTTTTCTTGCAGCTCTATCCCTCTTCTCTGCTTCATATTCAGGCTGAGCTGTTGCTGCTTTTCTTTGAGTCTCAGCTGAGCTACCCTACTTCCTTAAAGAGGAAGGTTGTCTCCTTTCTGTTTGGGATCTCTGGGTTTGGTTGACTCTGAAGCTCTAAACTTATCCAGTAGTGTATAAAGGGGCCTTCTGAATTTAGCAATAGTTGTCCACCATAAGAATGTGTGTAGGGTGCTTGTGGAAGAAGAGATGGTCCTACAGTAAATGATTTCATTATAATTACCTTCACTCTTATTTCTTCCTCTGAAACAAGTGATATATATTCTTATTTTCTTTATTTCTGGCATTTCATTTTAGTTGTTAGATGTTGTTTTCCAAAATTATCTCCTGACACTTTGACTAGATATTTTATTGATGGTGGAATTGTCCCTGAATTACCTCCCTTACTTAATTGTCTTTAATTAGTATACTTCTGTACCTGAAATTGGTTTCTGGACAGATTATGCTCACTCTGTGAGTGGTCAATCCCACTAAACCTGTAGTTTGCCTGACTGGTAAGCAACCATTTGATTGAATGAACCACTGTGTTGTTTTTACATGCGTAGACAGCCCCTATGATGCCAGGCCTGTGAAAAATGCACTAAAGATTATCCAAAAAGGTAGGTGGTCATGAAAACCAAGCCAACATGGAACTAAAAGGCACAATAGTACTAGTTAAATTTACTTTAGAACAACTGCCAGCTTCTCTAAATTCTAACATTTTCGGCTTAGAACCAAAAGTTGTTTTCATGACTATTTTATTATACTTCTATCCACTTTAATTTTTCTTCTATATGTTATCTGCATAGGCGTTGGCGTTTTGTTTTCCTGCTGTGCTGGTCATGCCATATAGTTGCTTTCATTTATACAGATACTTTATTTTTAAAAAATTACTAAGAAAAAAATTGGAAATAAGTATGACTGATTGGTTCCAATGCATACATGAATGTGCATGCATGCTAAGTTGCTTCAGTCATGTTTGTTTGCGACGCTATGGACTGTAGCCCACCAGGCTCCTCTGTCCATGGGATTCTCCAGGTAAAAATGCTGGAGTGGATTGCCATGTTCTGCCCCAGGGGATCTTCCTGACATAGGGATTGAACCACGTCTCTTATGTCTTATGCACTGGCAAACATGTTCTTTACACCAGTGCCACCTGGGAAGCCCATAAATGAAGGTATGATAAATTATCCTTATACTTATTGCTCAGTGGTAGCAAAGTCAATACGTCATCTCCCTGGTCTCTATGCCTTTGAATGTATCTGCAATTATTTCATTAAAAACTCGCCTTTCAGCATAACAAAATGTAACCTATGTCTTTGGGGAGCTGGGGATTTTTAGTATCAACTGGAACCTCAGTATTCAGATTTAGAATGGATTAATATGTTATAAGCTATAAAAAATACTTTATGGGGAAAATATATATCTACTTGCATTCATTAATGATTGTCTGCAAGTAGGGAAAAAGGATTTTCTTTGACGTGCGTTTCTTTATGTCCTCATGAAGTATTTTGTTTGAATGAAATTCTCTAGATTTTGTATCATTACCCAAAATACTATATGTGTGGAAAAAAAAAAGTGTCATTCGTTTTTAAAGTAGGGAGACCTACACATTGCCTAAGTGAAATAACAGGATGGCAAGGACATAGAGAACTTGAGTGATTTGTCCAAGGTTATAGAAGTTGTATTCTTTTTCATTTTTCACATTTTTTAATGACATTCATCTTTATTTTATATTACATTATTTTTTAATCTCTTCTCAAACCTCTTGCTATGCAGCTGCCTAAGCTATGAAATGGAAATTCTTCGCCATGCCGCACATTCTGTCTTGCTGTTGTTTAGCCTCTAAGTCCTGTCCAACTCTTTGTGATTCTGTGGACTGCAGCCTGCCAGGCTCCTTGGCTCATGGCATTTCCCAGGCAAGAATAGTGGAATGGATTGCCATTTAGTTCTCCAGGGGATCTTCCTGACTCAGGGATAGAACCTGAGTCTCCTGCATTGGCAGATGGATTCTTTAACCACTGAGTCACTAGGGAAGACCCCTTTTTCACATTTACTTTCAAATATATTAGATTTATGTTTTTGGTTTACATTTATGTTTTCAGTTTTCAATTAAACATTTATACCCCACTGGATTTTATCTCCAAATTTAATGCATTTCTCATTCTTGCAAGCTTTTTTAATTAATAACAATGTAACTCAGTATATGTTTATCTTCTATAACAATAGTACTTATTTTAATCAATGCTATATTAACAGTGAGTGGCCAGATCCATAAAAATATTAGAATAAAAATTGCCGCAGTAATTAACTTTTGTGTAATGAAAAGTATGTAAACGTGCTGAGCTAACTAAACGTTTTGGATTGGTGTTTAATAATGGAGTACACGGGCCATGGGGACCTGCAGCTTCCTTCATTTTGCTGAGTACTTTTCACACAATCTACTGAGTAGGCAACATGCCTGGGGACCTTGTTCCTTGTGGTCACTTTTGATTAGATAAAGGGTGGGATTTTAATCCATGCTATGTCAATTCTGTATCTTCTTCCTTGAAATTGTGGACCAAGACTATACGTGGCTTTAGACACTGGCTCTATTAGTTCAAAAACATCAGATCTGCTTTTGCCAGAGACCTGTAGAACAGAGAAAATCAGCTGACCCTCAGAAGGATGAAAGACATTAAGGGGAGAGGAGAGGATGGAGGGGAGTCCCCCAAATTAGGCATCCTGTTTCCAGCATCCCTTTGACAGCTTGTCTGTAGACATGCCAGGGAACCCTAGTGGCCATGCTTTCTCCACCACCCTAGAGCTCCAGGATATAAGACAAGAGGATGGAAAACCAGATTGCAAAAGATCCCAAAAGCTGGATAGAGAGCTTCAGATATGAATTCAGATTTTAGATTGTTTGGAGAATGAGTGACAGTCAAGATAATTGATGGGAGAGGAGAGGGGAGAAGGGGTGGAGAAGGCCGTTCAGTCGACATGAGAATCTTCCGTGACAGGATGTGACTTAAAGAATGAACTGAAAAGCACCTCCTTCCCCCCCCCGCCCCCCCCAAAAAAGAGAGGAGGGAGCGCCTTCAAGTCAGAAGGAACAGAATGTGTGAAAGCCTGATTCGGAAGCCATGAGAGCTCATTCATCTTGGAACACGTAATTTTTCCCAGTCTGAGTCTTTGAGAATTTTGTTACTGTGGAAAGCCTTGCAGGCTGTGCTTTGGTTGAGGTGGTTTCTAATAGCCACCGGTGGAGAGCTGTTGGTAATTCTTTTTATCTCGAGAGATTTTACTCAATCCCCATCTCTTCTTTGTGACATTTCTCACATGCTCCAGACCTCTTCTGGTTCTGCCTTTGTGATGAATAGTAACGCAAGTCAACAATTATCACTCCCATACACTTTTTTTTTAAACTGGAGGGCAATCGCTTTACAATATTGTGTTGGTCTCTGCCGTATATCAACATGAATCAGCCAGAGGTACACATATATCCCCTCCCTCTTGAACCTCCCTCCCACCTCCCCCCCATCCCACTCCTCTAGGTTGTCACAGAGCCCTGGGTTGAGTTCCCCACGTCACACAGCAAATTCCCAAAAGCTCTCATCTACGTATGGTCATGTACATGTGGCCGTGCTGTTTTCGCAGTCTGCCCCACCCTCTTGTTGCCCGTATACCCAAGTCTGTCTCTATGTCTGCGTCTCCATTGCTGCCCTGCAAATAGTTTCATGAGCACCACAGTTTTAGATTCCATGTGCATGTGTTAATATAGAATATTTGTCTTTCTGACTTATTCCACACACTTTTAATGGTATTCATTAATCTTATTCATGTCATATACATATGAGTCCTCACAATTCAGTAGGTGTTATCATACCTGATTCTTCAGTTAACATAGCTAAGACTTCAGCACCTACAATTGTAAACACCCAAAAGGGAGCTAATATGTTCAATATATTGGATGCAGGCATGATGCTGGGCAAGTGAACCAGCTCAGTAAACATAACTGACAGCAAGATTCCACATCTCAATAGCACTATATGTGCCACAGACTTGTAAGTAAGTATGGAGGTTTAGGAACTTTTCTTTCACTGTGTGAGTGGCTGAATAAAGTTACTGGCCTGTGTACTGTCCATGGTGATTACCACACATTTGCTTCCATAATATTCTGGAAAACTGGAAACAAACTACTCTCACACAGAAACTATAGAATTAGAGTTAACAGTGGGTTTTAGCTTGTTTTCTTATATTCTCATTTTAAAACATAATGAGATCTTGATTGTAAGGAGTAGTCACAAATTATATATATATATATATATATATATATATATATTTATCAGTAGGCTATTCCAAATAGATATGCAGAATTGCTTATTCCAATGTAGACTACTAATAACATATTGGAAAATATATATAAATATTAAAATCACCATGTGTAAATATAGTATGAAATCAACAACATATGCTTCCAGAAAGTATTGAAGCTGACATATTGTTTATCACTTCATATGGGCTAAATATATTATACTTCACTGAAAAGTTTGGATGTCTTTTATTTTAGAACTATAAAATAGTTTCCAAGTGGTCATCATTTAGCAAAGTGTCCAAAAATATATTTGTTAGAAGAAAAAGAAACAATGATGCTAGTATTTTTAAATGAGAGAAAATACAATTTAAAAAGAATGTGAGTGCTAAGTCGCTTCAGTCGTGTCCGGCTCTTGTGACCCCATGGACTGTAGCCCACCAGGCTCCTCTGTATGGGGATTCTCCAGACAAGAATACTGGAGCAGGTTGCCACACCTTCTCCAGGGCATCTTCCTGACCCAGGGGTCGGACCCATGTCTCTTACATCTCCTGCACTGGCAGACAGACAGATTCTTTACCACTAGTGCCTCCTGGGAAGCCTTAAAAAGAAGATATCCTTGTTAATCCCTAGCTTCTGATGTCTAAACAGTTTTTGATGGTCATATGAATTCTATTTGATAATAATATATAGACTTTTAAAATAACTTTTATGAAAATAATATTCATCAAAAAATACAGACTTTGCTTTGGTTAAGTGGCTTCAGTTCAGTTCAGTCACTCAGTTGTGTCCGACTCTGATGCCTTGAACTGCAGCACGCCAGGCTTCCCTGTCTGTCACCAACTCCCGGAGCTTACTCACACTCATGTCCATTGAATCAGTGATGCCATCCAACCATCTCATCCTTTGTCGTCCCCTTCTCCTCCCGCCTTCCGTCATTCCCAGCATCAGTGTCTTTTCATATGAATCTGTTCTTCACATCAGGTGGCCAAAGTATTGGAGTTTCAGCTTCAGCATCAGTCCTTCCAAAGAATATTCAGGACTGATTTCCTCTAGGATGGACTGGGTGGATCTCCTTGCAGTCCAAGGGACTCTCAAGAGTCTTCTCCAACACCACAGTTCAAAAACATCAATTCTTCAGTGCTCAGCTTTCTTTATAGTCCAACTCTCACATCCATACATGACTACTGGAAAAACCAAAGCTTTGACTAGACAGACCTTTTTGGTAAAGGTCCAATAAGCAGAATAAGTGGCTTAGATATAGTTAAAATACCTTGAGTAATAGTTGGATTTTCCCACTGCTTTACTATTTACAATATTTCAGAGAAGCATTTGGCATACCACCCTCAGATATTTTTTCTTCTTTGTGTAATTTATAAATCAGATTGCTCCTTCTGTGTGATAGCAGCAGTTTATCCTTTCCTGTGAAAATAGATTGAATAGTTTGTATTTAAAGAAGTTGGAAATCAAAACAAACCATACATAGTTCAGGGAAAAGAACATAGACCACAGATGTCAACATATGCAGACTGGATTCAGATCATGACCCTTCTGTTTGATGTTTGATGCTGCTCAAGCTACTTAATTTCCCTCAGTCTGAATTTCCTTATCTGAAAAGTAGGATTAATGTTATTTGCTTTACAGTTTTGTTGTGAGGATTCGACTAGATTCTGGATATAAAGCCTGTAATATAGGTCCTAGCCTGTAGATGGTACACAGAATGTAGCTTCTGTTATTATCAGAATTATGTTTGTAGGTGTAGGATTTTACAACTATCTGATCTTTAAAGATAACAGAAACTTTAAAATGGGAAATACAAATGAGTATCTGATATATAGTTGAGAAATGTTAAGGAAATTTTTAGGAATTTTTCTTCTCTATATTGCTTGAAACAGTGGTGCAAATTAGGCCCATTTCCAGCCAGATAAAGACTGCATTCGGATCTAAGCTAATTCAACGATAAGAAGAAGGAACACAAGAGATGCCAACTCAAAGTCTGTTAAAAGAGAAAAAATGTTATGAAGAGATTGTGGTACTACATGCTAATGCTTATCGTCACAGACGGAAAGGCAAACCAACTTGGTCATTCTCTTTTAAATAGAAATAGTTCTTCAGTGGAACATAAGTGGAGCAAAATACCTTTGCCTTTTAAAATCAGCTACTAACATAAAGTTGTCACCCATTATCTAATATGACTCAATGCAAATGGAAGCTTTATTTTATGGTTTTCTCATACAAATAATCTTCATAAATGTTTATATATTGTGGAATGATCTCTTCAATCTTTATAACTATCAGATTCTATCAAAATTATTAAATTGTCATCAGAATTATGGTTACAAGGTACATTTTTAAAAGGTATCACAATTTACTTTAAACACAAAATTGAATACCTACAAATGCGTATAGTATACAGTTGCTGTGGTGGTATGGATACCTTTAGAAACTAAGACGAATCATTATAATGAAGCTATCATTTGAATATTTTCACTATTTCCATTCTTGAGCCATCTGTACAGTGTTTCTACTATTTTTATTTAAAAATTTTCTTCAGAATAACACTAACTGATTATTAAGGCATTCTTAAACTATACCCCTTAGGGATTTCAATTCAAGAGGATGTCTTATGTTTGGTTATGTGCTTAGTAACTCAGTAGTGTCTGAGTCTTTGCAATGTCATGGACTGTAGCTGCCAGGCTCCTCTTTCCATAGGGATTCTCCAGGTAAGAATACTGGAATGAGTTGCCATGCCCCTCTCCAGGGGATCTTCCAAACCCAGGAATCAAACCCAGGTCTCCCACAGTGCAGGCACATTCTCTACCATCTGAGCTGCTAGGGAACCCAAGAATACTGGAGTGATACCATACCCAGGGGAAATTTCCGACCCAGGGATTGAATCAGAGTCTCCAGGATTGCAGGCAGATTCTTTATCAGCTGAACTACCACAAAACCCTTTATTAGCAATGTATCACAGTTAAGAATACTGCAATTCTATTTAGCATGAGTATAACCATACATGGTTATATGTTTTATAACAAAAGATGTTTGGTTATACTTATAATAAATAGAATTAGAGTATTCTTAACTTTGATACATTGCTAATAAGGTTGTTCTTATGTTACTATTAAGTCACTCAGCCTTATCTGACTCGGTGACCCCATGGACTGCAGCACACCCAGCTTCCCGATGCTTCACTATCCCCTGGAGTTTGCTATTCATGTCTATTGGATCAGTGATGCTGTTCAAACATCTCATCCTCTGTCATCTCCTCCTGCCTTCAGTCTTTCCCAGTATCAGGGTCTTTTTCTTTTTTTTTTAATATAAATTTATTTATTTTAATTGGAGGTTAATTACTTTACAATGGTTTTGCCATACATCAACATGAATCCGCCACAGGTATACATGTGTTCCCCATCCTGAACCCCCCTCCCTTCTTCCTCCCCGTACCATCCCTCTGGGTCATCTCAGTGCACCAGCCCCAAGCATCCAATATCATAGCTCTCCACATCAGGTAGCAAAAGTATTAGAGCTTCAGCTTCAGCATCAGTCCTTCCAATTAATATTCAGGGTTGATTTCCTTTAGGATTGACTGGTTTGATCTCCTTGCTATCCAAGGGACTCTCAGGAGTCTTCTCCAGCACCCCACAATACAAAAGCATCAGTTCTTTGGCACTCAGCTTTCTTTATGGTCCAAATCTCACATCCATAAATGACTACTGGAAAAACAGTAGGTTTGACTATAGGAACCTTTGTCGGCAAAGTGATGTCTCTGCTTTTTAATAAGGTATCTAGGTTTGTCATAGCTTTTCTGCCAAGGAGCAGGTATTGTTTAATTTCATGGCTGCAATCACCATCTGCAGGGATATTGGAGCCGAAGAAAATAAATTCTGTCACTCTTTCCATTTCCCCCCATCTATTTGCCATGAAGCGATTGGACTGGATGCCATGACCTTTGTTTTTGGAATGTTGAGTTTAAAGCCAGCTTTTTCACTCTCCTCTTTCACCTTCATCAAGAGGTTCTTGAGTTCCCCTTCACTTTCAGCCATTAAGGTGGTGTCATCTGCATATCTGAGGTTATTGATATTTCTCCTGGCAATCTTGATTTCAACTTGAGCTTCATCCAGTCTGGCATTCCGCATGATTTTCTCTGCATATAAGTTGAATAAGCATGGTGACAATACACAGCCCTGATGTACTCTTTTCCCAATTTGGAACCAGTCAGTTGTTCCATGTCTGGTTCTACCCATTGCTTCTTGACCTGCATGCAGATTTCTCAGGAGACAGGAAAGATGGTCTGATAGTCCCATCTCTTTAGGAATTGTCCAGTTTGTTTTCCACTGTTGTCCACAGTTTGTAGTCAAAGGCTTTGGTGTAGTCAATAAAGCAGAAGTAGATGTTTTTCTGGAATTCCCTTACTTTGTCTATGATCCAACGAATGTTGGCAATTTGATCTCTGGTCCTCTGCCTTTTCTATATCCAGCCTGAACATCTGAAGGTTCTCAGTTCTTGTACTGTTGAAGCATTGTTTGAAAGATTTTGAGCATTATCTTGCTAGCATGTGAAATGAGTGCAATTCTGTGGTAGTTTGAATATTATTTGGCATTGCCTTTCTTTGGGATTGGAATGAAAATTGATCTTTTCCAGTCCTCTGGCCACTGCTAAGTTTTCCAAATTTGCTTGCATATTGAGTGCAGAACATCACAGCATCATCTTTTAGGATTTGAAATAGCTCAGCTGGAATTCCATCACCTCCACTGGCTTTGTTCATAGTAAAGCTTCCTAAGGCCCAGTTGACTTCACATTCCAGGTTGTCTGGCTCTAGGTGAGTAATCACACTGTTGTGGTTATGCGGGTCATTAACATCTTTTTTGTACAGTGCTTCTGTGTATTCTTGCCATGTCTTCTTAATCTCTTCTGCCTCTGTTAGGTTCACACCATTTCTGTCCTTTATTGTGTCCATCTTTGCATGAAAATTTCCCTTGGCATCTGTTTTTCTTGAAGAGATCTCTGTGTTTCCTATTCTATTGTTTTCCTCTATTTCTTTGTATTGATCACTGAGGAGGGCTTTCTTATCTCTCCTTGCTATTCTTTGGAACTCTGCATTCAAATGGGTATATCTTTCCTTTTCTCCTTTGCCTTTCACTTCTCTTGTTTTCTGAGCCATTTGTAAGGCCTCCTCAGACAACCATTTTGCCTTTTTGCATTTCTTTTTCTTGGGGATGGTTTTGATCACTGCCTCCTGTACAGTGTTATGAACCTTTATCTGTAGTTATTCAGGCCCTCTGTCTATCAAATCTAATCTCTTGAGTCTGTTGGTCACTTCCACTGTATAATCGTAAGGGATTTGATTTAGATCATACCTGAATGGTCTAGTGGTTTTCCCTACTTTCTTCAATTTTAAGTCTGAAGTTTGACGTAAGGAGTTCATGGTCTGAGCCACAGTAAATTCCTGGTCTTGTGTTTCCTGACTGTGTGGAGTTTTTCCATCTTTGGCTGCACAGACTATGGTCACTCTGACTTCGGTGTTGACCATCTGGTGATGCCCATGTGTAGAGTCATCTGTTGTATTGCTGTCACGTTGTTTGCTATGACCAGTACATGCTCTTGGCAAAACTCTGTTAGCCTTTGCCCTGCTTCATTTTTTATTCCAAGGCCAAACTTGCCTGTTACTCCAGGTAACTCTTGACTTCCTACTTTGGCATTTCAGTCCTGTTGTAAGTCTTCACGGAAGCTTTAAACTTCAGCTTCTTTGGCGTTAGTGGTTGGGACATAAACTTGGAGTACTCTGATATTGAATGGTTTGCCTTGGAAATGAACAGAGATCATTCTGTTGTTTTTAAGACTGCATTCAAGTACTTTTTTTCGAACTCTTTTGTTGATTATGAGGGCTGTTCCAATTCTTCTAGCAAGGTATAGAAATCTAAAAATTCTCTTTTGTCTAAGTGTGTTTGCTCTGAATTTCAGCAATTTGCTAGCATTTAGTCACAATAAGATTTAAAACTTCATATTTGAGAAACTGCAGTTCCAAAAAGTCACTCTGAACAACAGGAGAGCCAAGGGAAAACTCCCCGAACTTCTGTATTTGGGATTGAATTGAATGGCCACTTTTTTATACTTCTATTAGCCTGTAGCAGTGTTTAGAGATTCAGAAGGAAAGAAAAGGCTGAGGGGAGAGAAAGAGAGAGAATAACCTTAGGACAGTATTGTGTCATTTCAACCAAACCTTAGCTCTAGAGTAACTAAGTAGCAATTAATAGAATAACTAACAACATTGTTATTTAGTTTAGTTTCTGAGGAGAAACCAAAGAGCATTTTGGTGAGAAAACTGAGCAAGTGCCTCAAGATTTAAGATTGGAAATGGAGTTTATCCTAACCTTTGCATGTTCCAGAATTTCCTTGAGGGAATGGAATTAGAATCTGGCATTTTCATAAAACTTAACCAATTTTCTGAGTAGTGAGAGCATGTAAGTTTACTACCAAAAAATGTTTTACCCTTGACTTATCATTCCAGAAGTGTTTGACACTTTTCACTCAACCTGTATCTTTGTTTATGTTAAAATATTTTTAAGAACAGATTAAAGGATGTTTTAGTTTATTATCCATTTTGAGTCAAAGAATCAAATCCTATCCAAGACTTTCTGAAACACCCTGGCAAATGATGATCCATCTTATATATTAAAAAAAAAAATCATGCTGGCAATACTTCATTAATTATTTTTAACTCAAAAAATAAAGCATCTACAGACTGATGTAGTGAATGTTTACTTATAAGGGTTTGCCAAAACTCCATTCTCCTGACTTGTTTTGAAACTAAAAGTATTTATAACAGCCTATGTGATAACATTCCATTGTAAAATATGTTGATTTTAAAATGAAATTAATGTTTTAAGTCACTCATCATCAGATAAATTTGATTTCCATGGAAGGTGGACCATGTTAATGGGAAAAATTCTTTTCCACTAGTCACACATTTTGTGTCTCTAGGATGTTCTTACCCCTGTTTCAGAAACACAGGCTATGTAATCAGTCAGTTCCGGGTTTGAGACTCTGCCTCTTGCTTGCTGTGTCCTTCCTTATAACTAAATTAACCTTAGTGAGCTTTCTTTTCATCAGTTAAAAGGGAATGTTGCCTACTCTACTGAGTTTATGGTAACCATTTACTGAGGCAACATACTATATGTTGCCTGGAATAAAGTACTCTTGGGGATTGAATTGTGTCCTCCCAAAATGTATTCAAAACTCTTAACCTACTGTACCTGTGAATGTGACTTTATTTGGAAATGGGATCTTTACTGATATAATCAAGTTAAGGTAAACACATACTGGATTAGGGTGGGCCTTACTCCGCTCACTGGTGTCCTTATGAGAAGGGGGCAATCTGGACACACTGGGAAACACCACGTAACTATGGAGTGTGATGGGCCTACAAACCAAAGGATGCCTGGTAACCTTATTACAAATGATATGGTGTTAATTTGAATTGATTTGTTCCTAGTAAGTAGTCTGATTGCTGGAAACATGTTTTACTATGTAAACGCTCAGTTATCAATTGCTCAGAAATTGACACTAGAATTTTCTCATAAATCAGCATCAAGTGATCTGCAAAGGCATATTTTCCCCAGTTTTGAAAATTGGATCAGTCTCTTTCTTAAAAGATCATGACAATCACGATTATCATTATTATCTCTATAGTTCTTAAAAGATGTATTTTTTTTCAAGAACATAAGGAAATAGTTTATACTTGAAAACTTTAGTATATTTAAGGTGCCTAGATAATTTTATTTACTGTATTTTCCTTTATCTTCAGTTATTTCTGTAACCCTTAATCATGTTTTCCTTTTCCAGATTACCAGTTATATTTTAATCACTCTGTTTAATGTAACTTCAAAGCCCATTATGATGTGAAAATATGTGCCTAGTGGAATAAAAAAATCTTAAAATAACTTGATTGGCCCTGATACATGGTATACAAGATTATTTAGCATGTGATGGTGGTGGTTTATTCGCTAAGTCGTGTCTGACTCTTTGGGACCCCATGGACTGTAGCCTGCCCCTCCTCTGTCCATGGGATTTTCCTGGCAAGAATACTGGAGTGGGTTGCCATTTCCTTCTGCAGGGGATCTTCCCAACCTAGGGATTGAACTCTGGTCTCCCGCATTGCAGGCTGATTCTTTCCGGACTAAACCACCAGAGAAGCCCAATTATTTAGCATATGTATGTATATACTCTTACTTGGAACCACTTAGCCACACTGAAGGAAGGGACAGAAGGGAAGTCCACATGCCTCTCTGTGTCCGGTGGAGCTCAAGTCACTGTGGTGACTGGGTTATGGGTAGAAAACTCTAAGCAGCCCCTGCAGCTTGTATGTCCCATCCAGTAAACCACTAGAAGATTAACATATTTGAATAAGAGGGAAGATTATGAGAATTATCACAGCTAACATTGACCTAGTATTTACCCACGTTCTAGGCTTAATTCAAAGAATTTTATATTATAATATTAGCTCTGTTTTTTTTTTTTTAGTTATGATCATTTGACTTAAGTTGTGGTTTATTGGCAGATTAGACCCTCAATTCATGAAAACAAATTGGGATTTTGCATGTTTTTTAATCTTCTCTCACTTTAAGTTCTATCTTTAAATATAACTACTTAAAATGTTTGCACAACTCTCATCTTATGCTGGGCTTCAGCCATTTTTATAGCTGATTTTTCAAGTATTTTCTTAGTTCTGTGCCTCTTTTGTCTGTTGTACATACTCTTTTTAAGTCTGATGTGGATCTTGTATTTCTCAGGCAGCTTTTTTCTTTAGCACTTTGCCTAGAATTCAATACAGATTTATTGAATGTTAATTTTTCTCCTAATCCTTTGTGGGCCTTAATCATTTCCAGTGCAGAGGTCGCTCTTTACCTCCAAGCCATGACATTTTAAGGAAGCCAAGTCAAGATTTTAAGATGTTCTGCTGTTAATTGAATGAAAATTACAACAGATGTTTAGCTGGTTCATGTGTCACATAATTTTCACATTTTGTAGCTATGCCAGCTTTGTAAACTGCTTCAGGAGAGAATCATGTAACGATCTCTTCTGCAGATGAATCCTTATTGGTCTTACTGGCATGTGAAGAGAGCATGCCTTTGGTTCACTGTTAGAAGCTTCGATCCTTGACTCACTCCTCAGTCATGTGGGAAGGTGTAAGATGTTTGGGGAGGTACAAGATGATTTCTACTGCCTGCACTTGAGCTGGCCTCTGAGTTTAGCAGCTACTTTGATATCTTAGTGAGGGGTGCTCTCTAGTGTTTTGTTACAAATGTTTCTGTGTCATGGAATTGTAAAATAAATGATTTTGCTTTTATCTAAAAGTCATACTTGAAGAATAACTTCTCATTTGGGGGATACCATTAAAATAAATTACGGTCACAGGCACAGATTAAATTCCCTCAAAGGGCTGGCTCGCGCCCTGTGGGAAAGCCTGTATATCTTGCTTTTGTTGTCTTGTTCTTGCACAAATATGGAGTGACAATCTGTGGAGTCTTGCCTAGTCTGTTGTAGACTGAAACGCATGTTGAATAGTTTTAAAAAGAAATTTTCAGATATCTGTTCTTATTCAGAAAACAGATACTTAAAATTCAAAACAATAAACTTAAACCTGTTACCAAGTTAAGAAATGTGTAGGTGCTTAGTCTTTGTTTCAGGATCTGGTGTTTTTCCATTTTATGCCTAGTTTGTGCGTTGCAGCGTGCATGTTATTTTACAATGTAAGTCATTTAAATGGCTTTTAAAAACCCAAGCCAAATGCAGCTCATTAATTTCTGAAGATCATTTAGTTTAGTTATGCAATGTATGTTTAAGGGATATCTTGCATCTTTTTGATTCTAGCTGTCAGAATCTCGAAAACACCATAAAAAAAAATCTAAACATCATCCTTCATGCCTTAAAATCCTCCTCTCTTCCTGAGCTCTGCAAAAATTTCTCCACCCTGGATTTACTTCCCAACCAGCTGCAAATTTTCTTTGACTTTTGCCTCCTCCCTGAGTCAAGAGGCTTAATTTCAATGTGTAATTAACTTTTATTTTTAAATACAATAGTGGGCACATCACAGAATTTCACATTATATGCTTTATGCAAAAGAATGCATAAGTAAGTAGTCATCTGTGTGTACATTAATTTAAACCTAACGTTTATAGAATGGCTGAGAATTCTTCCTGGCATTGCATAGTGCCGTGGAGTTTGTTTAGGGCTTTTCTGAAATTTCCACTTGTATGGCCCTCTGGAGATTTGTCAAATAAATAACAGATGTAGAGATTATCAGTTACTGTTGAATGTTTGACAAAAACAGACACGCAAGCCAGGGATTTCCCACTGGGTCTCTTCATGTTAAAAGGAAGAAAAGGTCTTCCAGCCAGAATCAAGTAATTCAACTGAATAGTGTCTTCTTTTTATGCCTTTTTTTTTTTTTTTTTTTTTTTTGCTATTTTATATCTACAAAATTTGCAAGCCAGGGATTTCCCACTGGGTCTCTTCATGTTAAAAGGAAGAAAAGGTCTTCCAGCCAGAATCAAGTAATTCAACTGAATAGTGTCTTCTTTTTATGTTTTTTTTTCCTTTTTGCCATTTTATATCTATAACATTTGCTCAAGACCAGGAGGGTAAATTTTCTCTGATCTTTGAGGATCATCACTTTATCTCTGAGAAATAATTAAACTGACTGCATCATTATCTTCTCCGTAGAGCTATAAAGACAAAGAAGTTGTAAAATTGGTGAGATGTTTGCTGTGTATACTCTGTGGCCACATTCACTCCTCATTCATTCATTTTACCCTATCAGTATTTATCAAGGACTTCCTGTAGGCTAGACCTGGTCTAAGCCGCAGGAGATAGATCAGTGAACAAGGCCATGCTAAATGACATGAAACGTACATTCTACTGAGAGCGTGGAGGTAATTGGGAGGCAAATCTATAGGGTATCAGGTGATGTTAAGTACTTGGAGGAAAAAATATATGGAGTTCGGCTGTGACAGTTGCATTGGCGAGAGTATTTTATCAAGAAATTTAAGAACTCTCTGAGATGACGATTTGAGCATAGACATGAATGAAATGGTTAAGGGAACACATGACTGGTTAGGTGAATGATTAATTGGTATAAAGGCAAAAGAGCAGTGGAAACAATGTCCTGAAGCTGGATAGGATGTATGGGAGACTTAACCTACACCAATTTTTTATTTAACAATGCGGCTTCCCTGGTGGCTCAGTGGTAAAGAATCTGCATGCAATGCAGGAGACCCGGATTCGATCCTTAGGTCAGAGAGATCCTCTAGAGAAGGGAATGGCTACCCACTCCAGTATTCTTGCCTGGGAAATCCCATAGACAAAAGAGCCTGGTGAGCTACATGGGTTTGCAGAGAACTGGACATGACCGAGCGACTAACACTTTCACTTTATTTAATTGCATACCTAAAGGACTATTTATTATTTGGGAATCATTGGAAATTATGTACTACTGGTCCAATATTTAGTTCGAGGAAGAGGAAAGAATAAATCCAGAAAAATGTTTCGAAGGCAAACACTAAGGCTCCTTTCTGGTTGTACTTTGTGGGAGTCCAGTTCCTTTTAAAAGGTACCAAAAGGTACCAAAGGTACTAACTAAAAGGTACCAAAGCAAAGAGGAAGGAATGGTTAATCATAGCAGGAGAGGGACAGAAGGTATAAAGATTGTATTGGTAACAGTGAAAGGCTATTAGGCATTTGTTGAAATAGGAGGGAGACAGTTTTTCCATAGATTTGAATCAGCATTTTTAAAAAAGTCTAAAATACAGAATCTACCTAATATCTTTCTGTCTGTTGTATTCAACGTATTTTAATCTTTGAACATCTATGGGTAGTAGGTTGGCATTTTTTGCATTGAATGTGTCTTCTCTGCTGTGGTCTCATCTCTCTCCAATTATAGCTTTTATTAGCAAAGTCAGGTTCTAGGATCAGCAATACCACACCCTATTTCCCCTCTGCTGTAAAGGTGATAATGACTTCCTGCTCTTTTAAAATCAGGATTCAGTTCAGTTTAGTCATTCAGTCATGTCCAACTCTTTGCGACCCCATGAACCATAGCATGCCAGGCCTCCCTGTCCGTCACCCTGTCATCTCCTGGAGTCCACCCAAACCCATGTCCATTGAGTCGGTGATGCCATCCAACCATCTCATCCTCTGTCGTACCCTTCTCCTCCTGCCTTCAATCTTTCCCAGCATCAGGGTCTTTTCCAATGAGTCAGCTCTTCGCATCATGTGGCCAAAGTATTGGAGTTTCAGCTTTAACAGCAGTCCTTCCAATGGACACCCAGGACTGATCTGGATTAAGCATTCCTTATTTCCCTGGTGGCTCAGACAGTAAAGCCTCTGCCTACAATGCGGGAGACCCGGGTTCAATCCCGGGTCGGGAAGATCTCCTAGAGAAGGAAATGGCAACTCACTCCAGTACCCTTGCCTGGAAAATCCCATGGATGGAGGAGTCTGTGGGCTACAGTCCATGGGGCTGCAAAGAGTCGGACACGACTGGGCAACTTCACTGTCTGTCTTTGTGGCTATTCCGTGGCCATAAATTCAGTTCTTCAGTTCCACTACTGCAGTGCATGTGTGCATGCTCAGTCGTGTCTGACTCTTTGTGACCCCAAGGGCTATAGCCCACCAAGCTCCTCTCTCCATGGGATTTTCAGGGAAGAATACTGGAGTGGGTTGCCATTTCCTTCTCCAGGGATCTTCCTGACCCAGGGATGGAACCCACATCTCCTGCATTGCAGGCAGATTTTTTACAGTCTGAGCTACCAGAGAAGCTTCAATTTCTCTAGAGTGATTACTGTTTTCATGAATAGATCCTGACTCACACTGTGAGTTTTGTATCCAAAGGCAGTGACCAAATGGATCCTGTTAATCTAGTATCTCTTCTTAAACGTGGAAAGCATGTGATGGCATTTTGAAAAACTTTCATTCACCTGTACATTGTCAGCAGCGATTTTTTTCCTAGCACAAGGGCCAAAAACTATGTAAAGTTCAAATTGAAGTAATCAAAATTAAGCATTAGCACTTGAACTTATACCTAAAGAACAATATTCTGACTTTCTGTATGGAATGGTTAATTGTGAGATTTTTTTCTCTTCTCTCAATCCTAGGGATTTCTCTTGCTTTAATTATTAGAGCTCTTCTTAAATGAGATATGTTAGCACCATCTTGTTACCTTCCCTTTGGACAAGTTTTCATGGTCAGGAATGTTTTCTTTGAGTAACTCTTACCATCTTGCATATGACATCTGCGTTCTGTTAGACAGTGATCCACAAATAGAAACTGTTTGACTGAGAGTGTTTATGGTCTATATTATGGGAACCTTTTACATCAACTAGTCCAGAGTTGCTAGCTACTGATTATTTTAACACACCCAAACCTATTTTGAGTTATCAGAAAATGTACCTGGTAGCTTTTGCTTCAAAATCCACCCAAACTCCGCATCTTAAGACAACAACTGTTTAGTTCATAACTTTGTGGGTCAACAGTTTGGCTTGGGTTCATCCAGGCAGTTTAACTCTATTTCACGGGTCACTCATGTTTGTGGTCAGCTACCAGACAGATGATTGTTTTTGAGAGTCGGATAGCTCTTCTCAAGCTGGCCCACAATCTCCTTATTTGATAAGACTGGGATGACTGGAACCTCTCCCTACGTGTTTTTCCTCATCCAGCAGAATAGTCCAGGCTTGTTCACATGGCAGCTTAGAGTTCATTCAGCTACTGGGGTTCAGCTTAACCCTGTGGCAGTGTTCTCAATGGCATTTATATGTTGTTTGCTTTCTGTTTGAGCAGATCAACAGAATTCTGAGTCTCAAAGGGCCACTGTTTATTCAACCTCATGGAAACCTAATTGAGCCGTGATTGGTGACCTTATGTCATTGTTGGGGCCATGTGGTTAGAATTTGAAGAGAATGAGCAATGTTTTTCTAGAGGGGACTGAAAAATCATTGTATTTCAGTTCTGGAAATGATACTATAAATACAGCAAGTTTAGAATTTACTACCATTTTAGGCACTATTTATCAAATGCATTTAAAATGTAACATCAAAATATAATGTTAAAAGTTTCAGAGGTTTTTTTGGCTTGCCCAAGAGTCTGCTCCACCACTTACTACCTGTATAAACTCTGGAAAATGGCTTAACATCTCTAAACCTTAGTTTCCTCATCTGTAAAATGATAGTAATAATAATTTCTCTAATGTATTGTCTTGATAGTCACATTAAGTATACCTATGTAGCGCATAGCGCAGTGCCTACTACTACTACTACTAAGTCGCTTCAGTCGTGTCCGACTCTGTGCAACCTCATAGACGCAGCCCACCAGGCTCCCCCATCCCTGGGATTCTCCGGGCAAGAGCACTGGCGTGGGTTGCCATTTCCTTCTCCAATGCATGAAAGTGAAAAATGAAAGTGAAGTTGCTCAGTCGTGTCCAACCCTCAGCAACCCCATGGACTGCAGCCTTGCAGGCTCCTCCATCCATGGAATTTTCCAGGCAAGAGTGCTGGAGTGGGGTGCCATTGCCTTCTCTAAGCACAGTGCATAGGGCATGGTAAAAGACTCATGCATCTTACTATACAGTCTATAATTCATAGTTCAGATTTGAATAGAAAATACTTTGCTCTATCAATGGCAACTCACTCAAGTACTCTTGCCTTGAAAATCCCATGGACAGACAAGCCTTGTACGCTACAGTCCATGGGGTCGCAGAGAGTCGGACACAACTGAGCAATTTTACTTTCACTTTCATGTTATATGTAATTTTTCAGTTATTTTATCCAACCCAAACAGTTTTCTTCCAAAAAATGGAACTTGTTTTGAGAATGAGCTAACATTTTACATAAATAAAATGGAAAAGATAAATTTAAAAAACACAATAAAAAAGCCTCCAAACTTTAAAATGAAATGTCTTAGATGACTTTTTATTTAGAAATTTCACAGGACGAATAACTCATTCTTAGCATTTTCCTGGTAACTCCTTCTTAGCATTTTCCTGAAAACATAGTTAGTTTGGTATTGTGGAAAATAAAAGTTTTAAGAAATATATATTGTGAAAATTAGAACTATCTGAAAGACAAATACAAATATTTGAACTTACTCTTATGTACCGATGCTTAAACACCTCACTCATGTAGCCAAATATTTGACTTTTTTCTACTTGATTTGCTAGTATAAATCCAAATATTAACAACAATATTTGTCATAAAAACTTATATAAATAGTAGTAGTAGGCACTGTTCATATTATGTATGAACATCCTGGTTCCTGTCTGAGCACTTGCTGCGTTAGATCTTCTCTTTTCTACTCTCTGCTGCTTCTGGGAAGATTTCCTCATCAGTGTTCTTCTGACTTTTCCAGTTACCCCGTGCCTGCCTTCTGTTTTCATCCTGCACAAGTGTTGGTCTTACCTTCTAGACGTAAATGGACCACCCCCAAAGTGCTGTGCCCTCGCAGACCACATGCCAGCTTTTGCTCATGCCTTTGCCCGGATTTGTCCTCTGTCTTGTCCGTATGGCCTGTGTCCCTCGGTCTGTATGTGGTCCTAACCCCCTCTGGTTACCTCTGGTTCTCCCTATAGAAGCGATAAGTTGTAATGTATGTTCATATAACTATTTTGAATTCAAAGTCTCACTGCATCGTTTTTCCGAAAGACCAAACAGTGCTCGTAAAGAACTCTTACTAATCTCCTTATAGCACCTGTGAGGTGATGCTTTGAAATCAGTTTTAATTATATAAGAAATATAATATTATAGAGTTTTGTTAAATATAGAGAAAAATCTGTCTGATCACCCTCATTACAACTACTGTCATACTTTGCATTTGCTCACAGTATTTTCTACATGCACACCTAAAAACTGCCTTATATTCTACTCTTTTACATTATGCTTTCATATTTTGGTACACAAGCATCATAATTTCTATTTTCCATAGCTACTTAATATTTACTAGGATGATTGAATCTTATTTAGGAATAATAATTTACCTCTTGGGTATTCATTTTAATACTTATTTTAAAATACTCCGTTTCATAATATATGTGACATTTTCTTGGCACACAAGGCATATTAAAAAAAGAGTACGGAGTGTTACAACAGTGTATGGCAAAACTAAAGCCAATTTGAGAAATATTTTTAAAATATTTTTATTTATTTTAATTGGAGCCTAGTTACTTTACAGTATTGTAGTGGGTTTTGCCATACATTGACATGAATCAGCCATGGGTGTACATGTGACCCCCATCCTGAACCCTCCTCCTACCTCCCTCCCCATCCCATCCCTCAGGGTCATCCCAGTGTACCAGCCCTGAGTGCCCTGTATCATGCATCAAACCTGGACTGGCGGTCTGTTTCACATATGGTAATATACATGATTCAATGCTGTTCTCTCAAATCATCCCACCCTCTCCCTCTCCCACAGAGTCCAAAAGTCTGTTCTTTGCATCTGTGTCTCTTTTGCTGTCTCACATATAGGGTCATCATTACCATCTTTCTAAATTCCATATATATGTGTTAGTATACTGTATTGGCATTTCTCTTTCTGGCTTACTTCACTCTGTATAATAGGCTCCAGTTTCGTCCACCTCATTAGAACTGATTCAGATGCATTCTTTTTTAATAGCTGAGTAATATTCCATTGTGTATATGTACCACAGCTTTCTTATCCATTCATCTGCTGATGGACATCTAGGTTGCTTCCATGTCCTATGCTATTAATAACAGTTGCTATTATAAACAGTGCTATAATCAACATTGGGGTACATGTGTCTCTTTCAATTCTGGTTTTCTTGGTCTGTATGCCCAGCAGTGGGATTTCTGAGTCATATGGCAGTTCTATTTCCAGTTTTTTAAGGAATCTCCACACTGTTCTCCATAGTGGCTGTACTAGTTTGCATTCCCACCAGCAGTGTAAGGGAGTTCCCTTTTCTCACCCTCTCCAGCATTTTTGTTTGTAGACTTTTTGATAGCAGCCATTCTGACTGGCATCAGATGGTACCTCAGTGTGGTTTTGATTTGCATTTCTCTGATAATGAGTGATGTTGAGCATCTTTACATGTGTTTGTTAGCCATCTGTATGTCTTCTTTGGAGAAATGTCTGTTTAGTTCTTTGGCCCATTTTTCGATTTGGTCATTTATGTTTCTGGGATTGAGCTGCATGAGCTGCTTATATATTTTTGAGATTAATTCTATGTCAGTTGTTTCATTTGCTTTTATTTTCTCCCATTCTGAAGGCTGTCTTTTCATCTTGCTTATAGTTTCTTCATTGTGCAAGAGCTTTTAAGTTTAACTAGGTCTCATTTGTTTATTTTTGCTTTTATTTCCATTACTCTGGGAGATGGGTCATAGAGGATCCTGCTGTGATGTATGTCGGAGAGTGTTTTGCCTATGTTTTCCTCTAGAATTTTTATAGTTTCTGGTGTTACATTTAGATCTTTAATTCATTTTGAGTTTATTTTTGTATATGGTGTTAGAAAGTTTTCAAGTTTCATTCTTTTACAAGTGGTTGACCAGTTTTCCCAGCACCACTTGTTAAAGAGATTTTCTTTTCTCCATTGTGTATTCTTGCACCCTTTGTCAAAGATAAGGTGTCCATAGCTGCATGGATTTATCTCTGGGCTCTCTGTTTTGTTCCATTCATCTTTATTTTTGTCTTTGTTTCAGTACCATACTGTCTTGATGACTGTAGCTTTGTAGTATAGTCTGAAGTCAGGCAGGTTGATTCCTCTAGTTCCATTCTTCTTTCTCAAGATTGCTTTGGCTATTTGAGGTTTTTTGTATTTCCATACAAATTGTGAAATTATTCATTCTAGTTCTCTGGAAAATACCATTGGTAGCTTGATAGGGACTGCATTGAATCTATAGATTGCTTTGGGTAAGTAAGTATACTCATTTTCACTATATTGATTCTTCCAACCCATGGACATGGTATATTTCTGCATCTATTTGTGTCATCTTTGATTTCTTTCATCAGTGTTTCATAGTTTTCTATACATAGGTCTTTTGTTTCTTTAGGTAGATTTATTCCTGAGTGTTTTATTCTTTTCATTGCAATGGTGAATGGAAATGTTTCCTTAATTTCTCTGTTTTCTCATTGTTAGTGTATAGGAATGCAAGGGATTTCTGCTTGTTAATTTTATATCCTGCAACTTTACTATATTCATTGATTAGCTCTAGTAATTTTCTGGTGGTGTCTTTAGGGTTTTCTGTGTAGAGGATAATGTTATCTATAAACAGTGAAAATTTTACTTCTTCTTTTCCAGTCTGGATTCTTCTTATTCCTTTTCCTTTTCTGATTGCTATGGCTAAAATTTCTAAAACTATGTTGAATAGTAGTGGTAAGAGTGGGCACCCTTGTCTTGTTCCTGACTTTAGGGGAAATGCTTTCAGTTTTTCACCATTGAGGATAATGTTTGCTGTGTATGGCTTTTATTATGTTGAGGTATGTTCCTTCTATTCCTGCTTTTGGAGAGTTTTTTTCATAAGTGGTTTGTTGAATTTTGTCGAAGACTTTCTCTGCATCTATCAAGATAATCAATGGGGTTTATCTTTCAATTTGTTAATGCAGTGTATCACAATGATTAGTTTGCAAATGTTGAAGAATCCTTGCATCCCTGGGGTAAAGGCCACTTGGTCATGATGTATGATCTTTTTAATATGTTGTTGGATTCTGTTTGCTAGAATTTTGTTGAGGATTTTTGCATCTATGTTCATCAGTGATATTAGCCTATAGTTTCCTTTTTGTGTGACATCTTTACCTGGTTTTGGTATTAGGGTGGTGGTGGCTTCATAGAATGAGTTTGGCAGTTTACCTCCCTTTGCAATTTTCTGGAAGAGTTTGAGTAGGATAGGTGTTAGCTCTTCTCTAAATTTTTGGTAGAATTCACCTGTGAAGCCATCTGGTCCTGGACTTTCATTTGTTGGAAGATTTCTGATTTCAGTTTTGATTTCCATGCTTGTGATGGATCTGTTCAGATTTTCTATTTCTTCCTGGTTCAGTTTTGGAAGGTTATACTTTTCTAAGAATTTGTCCATTTCTTCCAAGTTGTCCATTTTATCGGCATATAGTTGCTGATAGCAGTCTCTTATGATCCTTTGTATTACTATGTTTTTTGTTGTGATTTCTCCATTTTCATTTCTAATTCTGTTGATTTGATTCTTCTCCCTTTTCATAGTATATGTGACATTTTCTTGGCACGCATGCATATTAAAAAAAGAATACAGAATGTTACAGGGGTGTGGCAAACCTAAAGCCAATTTGAGAGTTATTAAAAAAAAAAAAACCACAACTTTCTACTACTCCAACATTCTGCCACCTAATTATGATAGTAAAGAATTCTGAATTTTAAAGACCAATGCTTATTTTTTAAACAGAGTTTATAAGCCATTGAATTTAATGTCCCAAGCACAGACATATCAATACTAAAATAGATAGGAAGCAGTGATGAATTTAGAAATTGATCATCTTCCAGATTTTTAAAAGCACATTTCATTGACATTTGGAACCGCCATTGCCATAGAAACAGTGTTATAAATGATGGGTAAGTTTTCCAAACGGCCCTCCTAAAACTGTATTACCCCTTCCATAGGTCTGTAAAGTAGTACCATGATTATAATAACTGCTGCAAATGCTGCTGCTAAGACACTTCAGTTATGTCCCACTCTTTGCAAACCTATAGACCATAGCCCCCCAGGCTCCTCTGTCTGTGGGATTCTCCAGGCAAGAATACTGGAGTGGGTTGCCATGCCTTTCTCCAGGGGATCTTCCCGACCCAAGGAAGACTCTTGCTTTGGCAGGCAGGTTCTTTCCCACTAGTGCCACCTGGGAATTCCATAACAGCTACTCTGTGCAACTCAAAAGAGTATTGTGAGGAAGAAATGAGATGAACCATTTGTAAATTGTAAACAAAATAAGGATTTTACATGTATTTAATAGTTCAGTTTTGAATTTTTGTTGTTGTTGTTGAGTCACTAAGTCATGTCCATCTCTTGTGACCCTGTGGACTATAGCCTAATAGGCTCCTCTGTCCATGGGATTTCCCAAGCAAGAATACTGGAGTGGCTCACCATTTCTTTCTCCAGGGGATTTTCCTGAAGCAGGGATTAAACCTGAGTCTCTTGCATTTGCAGGAGGTTTCTTTATCATTGAAATACCTGGGAAGCCCATTTATTAAAAAAAAAAAAAAGCACACATGTACAAAAAACAGTTATACCAACTTCTGAGGATATCAGGTATGGAAGTTTAACCAATCTCTGCCCACATTCCCACCAGTAGCAACAAATTGAATGGAATTGCTGAGGGTCTGAGCTCAGAGCTTCATAAGGAAGAGATAAGTATTCCTAGTGATGGAGTGGTAAGTGTTCACATGATACATATGACATGAATTAATGAAAAGATTATCAAGAGGAGAAAGTCCTTGATAAGGACTGTGGGTACAGGGCAATGGTCTCTGGAAGAGAAAATAGAAAAGGAATATTTCCTGTGTCCCTCTGGTGTCCTCATCATCAAATTCTGGGATACATGGGAACGCTTCTGTGATGAATCTTTCACGGCAAGGAAATTTAATTTAAATTAACACCAGTCTCTAACAAACACCTAATTCCAGTAGCTTAGCATGGTATGTATTTCTTTCTCACTCCTGCTATCCGAGATGTGTTCTGCTTGTTGGATGTGGAGTCAGGATATTCTGTTTTGGACTCTCAAGAACTAATACTAATGGTAGCTCTGCCATTTTCATCATGTGGCTTCCATGTTCCACCACGATATGAGCTTCTAGCTGCCTTGAGGGCAAAAAAAAAAAAAAAAAAAGGATACAGAACAGGGTATGGGATGTTTTTATAGGCCAGGCTTGGAAGAGATGAGTATTACTTCAGTTCACATCCCATTGGTAAGAACTAGTCGACATTTTCCTACCTAAATCCAAGGAGAGGAGAGCTGGAAGTGGGGTTTCTGTGTGAGAAGCTGCTTGCTAGAAGAGATCTTATCCATGGAAGCTGCAAAACCAATTTTGGTGAACAGTAGCTAAAGGGTAATAGATTTCCTGACAAGGGATGGGAGTAGGGGCACTTCTAATCAGGAAGCGGCTGGAAGGGCATCCTTGCTTGGGTCAACTCCACATAAAAATCATCCATTGTCAGCAGACATAGTTGATGTGTGACCTTTTCTGGAAGAGATTAGGAAATGCATCAGATATGGACAAAGAAAAAATTTGAGTTAAGGGTATTTTGTGGAAATAAATTAGGTTCTGTGTCTTATTAATGCAGTTAAAAACTAAAACATATTTGACCTCAATAGACATGCACAATAGTTCTTTGAAACAGTTGTATGTTTGTTTTGGGGGAATATGTTTTTTAATGTAATTCATGGGTAACATGTTTCATGGCTTATAATAATGATGCCTTATTTTGGATAATATATTTTGCCTTTGCAAATGTTTTCTATTACAGTTAATCCTCACAATAATCCTCTGAGATAGGCAGGGTAGATAAGGATATGATCCCCGCATTAAAGAGGAGGAAACTCAAGATCCAGTAGTAAGTGGTGGGACTGGGAAACAAGCCCAGAATTTTTGACTCCAGGCTCCACTGCTGAAACCCTTCAAAACTTTTATTTTATTTTTTTCTCAGAAGGGTACAGAAGGGTTGGGAGTTAGAAAACAACATCAACTGAGATCAGCTTCCCTGCTTAGTGAGAAGTTTTGCTTCCAGAGTCCACCCATGTGGAGTGAGTGACCTAGACCATGTTTCACATACCTCGCGGGGAACAGCTTCAGTCACTGGAATGGGTTCATAAGGAAATAGATTGTAAAATTTGGTTTGGAGGCTTGAACTTGAAATATTGGCCAAATCAGAATCTTTGGTTTACTATTTGCTGCCTTGCATTCATATATAAACACAGTGTGAATTCATATAATGAGCAGTATACCTATTTTTTGTTCTTTTTCCATTTTACTTAATGTACTGCTATAATTTTTAAGGGATTTAAATTGAATCCTTAGCAACCTAGCTGTTGGGTACATGGAACATGAAAAGATTTCTTAATGAAATTTGGAGATGTTTGTGGTGACTGTTAAGGCTCTCTTAGGGGTCAACAGACCACTAGTGTGGTTGTCCCAGTCTGTGAGCAGGTCACTCTGCAGTGTGACAAAGCTGTACAGTGGCTGTATGCAGGCTGATGGTCTTGGACTTACGTGGCTCTAGCCCCTCCCCGTGGTGATTTGGAGCTATAGCATGTCACCGGAGAGAAACCACCTGCAGGAAGCCCATAAGTAATTCTGTCTGATTGGAATATAAACTGAATCCATTGCAGTGTCCTTTCCAAACAGCAGACTGCATGAGAGATCTCACCATGTGTCACGTATATACACACTTATATGTGTTTGCTACTGTAATTGATGATAGTTTCAAAATTGTCACATATTTATGAAAATAGCATATGCCCCCCAAATCTTCCAAATAGTGTTGTGCTGGCTAAGAATTAATGTGATAATAACAAAAACCAAAATGGCACAAAACAAAAATATTTTCAAAAGTCTCTTTTTTCCCCCAGGAATTCACTCCTGCAGACTAGCAGTGACTGAAAGGATATACTGGGGACCCTGGGATGATGCACATTTATTTCCTTTACTTTTCATTGCAGGTTTTTAGCACAGCAGGAAGTGTCTCTCTCTCAGCTTCCAAGTTTATGTTTCTAGTCTAATTAAATACAAACCACCCCTTGTTCACTTTCTTCTAAATAATTATTTTTAAACTTGAAAAAAAAACTTGGAAATAGATGCCTACCTTTATTACTAAAAATGTAAAGATTTTAATATAGAATCGAATGGTTTGCAAAGAGCATTTACAGTCAGTATTTTCTGGGCTCATTGTGAGGTTTTTGTGATTGTTATTGTCGTTTTGGTAGCAGAAGTAGTTTAGGAGCTAAGGGAAAGTACCATATAAGCCGTAAGTCTTTTGTTACTTTTAATTTACTCAGAAATGACATTCTCTTCACATTAAAACACAGTTTAAAGTATTAGAAATAAAACCATTTTTATGTGTGTACATCATTTTCTGTGCCAGTGGTTCTCAAATGTTAGCATACATCAAAATCACCTGAGGGGTTTATTAAAACACAGATTACAGGCTCTACCTTCAGAGTTCTGAGTTAGTGGCTCTCCAGTGATAACTGATAGTTTTCACTTCAAGCAAATTCCTAGATGACCCTGAGAATGTTGGCATAGGGACCATAGTACTTTGAGAATTACTGGGCTATGTTTAATATTTCTGTTAGTCAATTCTTCACTGATAATTATAGGTACATGAAGAGAAATATCCAGGTCCGAATCCTGGAAACTGTGACTTGCTAAGACTAATAGAGATTTATGCTCTTTTAATTTTGTGTTTCATTAATATGATTTTCTTACACATATTTTTCTGCCATGTTATTTGGTCTTTGAAGGCTGGTTGCTAATATTTACCTTGAATTTAAATTGCATCAATTATTAGACTGACATAAAAAAGAAGGTAAGAGAATTTCAAGTATAATGCTTTTTTTTTTTTTCCCCTGGAAAACTATGGGAACTAAAAGTTTTCTTAACTGGTTCTAATATGCAGATTATAGCTCATGTTGCCACCTGGGTTATTAGAATTTTGCAAGCTTTTAGGATTCCCCATAGACCATTCTATAAATGCCAGATGTTGTAGCAGTCAAATAAAGGAGATTTTTCCTCATATTTTGAGATGCATGTCACATGCAATGGAAATAACTATAGGAGGCCGGAATTAGGAAAGCTCGTAACTGAGATATTTCTTTTTGTGTGGGCTAAGAGTACAGATTCTGAGACAGAATATCTGGATTATTTGGCACCCTTACTGCTGAGACCTGGGGAAAATACTTCACCTCACTATTTCAAGATCCTCATGTCTGCAATGGAATAATATTATCTTCCTGTTAGGGAGCTTTGAGGATTGATTAGTGAAACCACTTAACATGTACAAACAGTGCCTTACTCTTAGCAATATTATTAGTAGATACTAAATCTTGGAGAAAGAATGCTATAAAGTTTTTTCAGTCTTGCTGCTGGTAGCAGTGGAAATACAATTGAAGTTAAGTGGAAAAAAAATTAGTACCAGAATTGCACTGTATGATTATATTATCCAACTCCTTTTTTTAAAATAAAACTTACAAGATGTCATATTTTCTATGGAAGAAAAGATCATTTTTTAAAAAAGCACTGGGAATTTAAAACAGGGTCAGTTCAGTTCAGTTGCTCAGTCTTATCCGACTCTGCGACCCCATGGACTGCAGCATGCCAGGCCTCCCTGTCCATCACCAACTCCCAGAGCTCAAACTCATGTCCATTGAGTCAGTGATGCCATCCAATCATCTCATCCTCTGTCGTTCCCTTCTCCTCCCGCCTTCAATCTTTCTCAGCATCAAGAACTTTTCCAGTCAGTCAGTTCTTCACATCAGGTGGCCAAAGTATTGAAGTTTCAGCTTCAGCAACAGTCCTTCCAATGTGTGTGCAGGACTGATTTCCTTTAGGATGGACTGGTTGGATCTCCGTGCAGTCCGAGGGACTCTCAAAAGTCTTCTCCAACACCACAGTTCAAAAGCATCAATTTTTCAGTGCTCAGCTTTCTTTAAAGTCCAACTCTCACATCCACACATGACTACTGGAAAGAAACCATAGCTTTGACTAGTTGGACCTTTGTCAGGAGAGTAATGTCTCTGCTTTTTAATATGCTGTCTAGGTTGGTCATAGGTTTTCTCCCAAGGGGCAAACGTCTTTTAATTTCATGGCTGTAGTCACGATCTGCAGTGATTTTGGAGCCCCCAAAATAAAGTCTGTCACTGTTTCCATTGTTTACCCTTCTATTTGCCATGAAGTGATGGGACCAGATGCCATGATCTTAGTTTTCTGAACGTTGAGCTTTAAGCCAACTTTTTCACTCTCCTATTTCACTTTCATCAAGAGGCTTTTTAGTTCTTCTTCACTTTCTGCCATAAGGGTAGTGTCATCTTCATATCTGAGGTTATTGATATTTCTCCCAGCAATCTTGATTCCTTCCAGCTTGTGCTTCATCCAGCCTGGCATTTCACTTGATGTACTCTGCATATTAGTTAAATAAATAGGGTGATAATATACAGCCTTGACGTACTCCTTTCCCAATTTGGAACCAGTCCTTTTTTTCATGTCCAGTTGTAGCTTTTGCTTCTTGACCTGTGTATAGATTTCTCAGGAGGCATCAGGTGGTCTGGTATTCTCATCTCTTGAAGAATTTTCCACAGTTTTTGTGATCCACATGGTCAAAGGCTTTGGTGTAGTCAATAAAGCAGAAGTAGATGTTTTTCTGGAACTCTACTGCATGTTCAGTGATCCAATGGATGTTGGCAATTTGGCCTCTGGTTCCCCTGCCTTTTCTAAATCCAACTTGAACATGTGGAAGTTTGCAGTTCATGTACTGTGGAAGCCTGGCTTGGAGAATTTTGAGCATTACTTTGCTAGTGTGTGCGATGAGTGCAACTGTGCGGTAGTTTGAGCATTCTTTGGCATTGCCTTTCTTTGGGATTGGAATGAAAACTGACATTTTCCCATCTTGTGGCCACTGCTGAGTTTTCCAAATTTGCTGGCATATTGAGTTCAGCACTTTCACAGCATCATCTTTTAGGATTTGAAATAGCTCAACTGGAATTCCGTCACCTCCACTAGCTTTATTCATAGTAATGCTTTCTAAGGCCCACTTGACTTCACATTCCAGGATGTCTGGCTCTAGGTGAGTGATCACACCATCATGGTTATCTGGGTCATGAAGATCTTTTTTATATAGTTCTTCTGTACCTGGTAGATACTTCTAATATATTTAATTTCTGGCAGTTATTAATGGATTACTCACTCATGAGGAAATTGCCCAGGATGATGATCACACTTAAAACCTTAAGTGAAGGAGATAATATTTCTCAAAAGCTGAAGCAGTCTGTGCATTTGCAGTGCTGAAATGGATCAGTGACACGTGACTGCAGACGGATGCCAGGGAGCCTTCGCAAGATTGTGGGAAATGATTGGGACAGAGGAGCCGGGTGGTTAGAATGTCACCAGGTTTTCCTTTTGCATCACATTCTGTCTGTTCCTGCCCATCTGAGACTTTCTTATTCCCAGTATCAATGAGGCAGGTCTTGTTTTGTTGTTTCACTTTATTGTACCTCACCAATAATAGGTTTTTAAATAAATGGTAGGTGTATAACAACCCTGCATCAAGCTTTCCCAGCAGTATTTTTTCACTTCATGTCTCTGTGTCACATTTTGGTATTTCTTGCAGTATTTCAGCCTTTTTCATCATTACTACATTTGCTATGATAATCTGTGATCAGTGATTTTTTTCGGTTACTGTTGAAAAAGATTGTGACTCGCTGAAGGCTCAGATAGAATTTTTACCAATAAAGTATTTTTAATTTAAAGTATGTAAATTTTTCCACTTAATGGCTGTTGCACTTAATAAACTACAGCATAGTGTAAACATAACTGTTACATGCCCTGGAAAACAAAATTCCTCTGACCTGCTTTGTTGAGACACAGGCTTTACTGAGGTAGTCTAGAATGGAACCCGCAATATCTCGGAGGTATGCCTAGAGGGAGAGGTCATTAGATGCCAAGCTAATAATTTGTGGTATAAAGGTAAGCAGATGAATGCAGTTGTAAATGAAAATGACAATACAATTTTTTTCAGCAGCTTCATACCAAAAACATGTCACTGGGATCCATAGGGTTGCAAGCGGGAGATTTGAGAATATTGATGATGATTTGCTTCATGCCGCTTGTGCTCGAAATAGTAGGTGGTCTAGGTGTATTGTAGTCTCATAAAGGAAATAACTCTCAAAGAATTTGAAACACTAAGTGCAGTAATAATGGAAAGTGATAGTTTTGCATGTATATGAATTTTAATCATGTTTATTTAAGACTGGTAATCCCTTCACATGGAATATATTATTAGTAATATATGTGACATGTACCAGAAGTGTACTAATCATCATTAAGGCATTTTCTTCTTTACAGCCAAAAATCAGATATTTTAAACAATTAAGAAACATTTATGTTTTCTTCAAATATAAAAATGAAAGCCTCACGTATATATCATCTATATGGATTGTGTACAGATGGCTCAAAAGACTGAAAGCCAGACTTTTTTGGGTGTCTACTAAGTGGTAGACACCAATATTATAACTTCCTTGAAGTTTTAGTCTACTCCTGCCTTTTACAGCATTTTATTCTGACTCTTTTATCTGCCTGCCTGGTGTCTGTATTTTATTTTAGAGGGTTTTATCAAATGTATTGTAAGCTTCAACTCTGTGCACCAAGTGTGAGAGACTATAAAGCTGTGTTCACACGTCCACACATTTCTTAATGTCTTCTGGGATTAATTATAGGTCCCCTACTGGCCAGCTGGTTGATTCACTGGGTATCTTAAATTTTGCTGTCTTTGGTCTTAGAGAAAACGACTGTTGTCAGAGAAAGACTTTCCAGTTCTGGAATTAGGCTGGAATGAGGATGGGGAAATATACTCCTGCATTTCTGAAGGAGAAAGAACGCCAATAGAGGAAGACAGTTGCTGGAGTCTTAATTTCATGATGCATAATATTTATCTCTCATTTTCATACTTATGCTTCCACCCTCCTGCCTGACTGGTAACTCTCAGTTTGGAATTTCCCTGGTCTGTATTTCCAGGCTTTGGATGGTATGAGTGGGAGACAAGGAATTCTACAGCTGTCTCTGGTTCCTCCCAGCTTCCATTTGGTCTGTTGCCCACACTTTCGGAGCTGTTCTGGGGTTCTATGGGAAAACTTCCTTGCATTGCTTTGGAATCTCCCTCTGCAGATCCTGTGGGTTTGATGTTTCTTTACTTCTCTTTGCTAAGTCATGCATCACTCTTTCATCTCCTCTTTATGTTCATGTATTATAGTCATGGAGTTAAGAGTTTTTGGTTTCTGCTCTTGCTCTTTTAAGGGAGAGTTTCTAGAAAATACCAGGGTGGTGAAGTATTTATTTCACTATGAGAAAGAAGTCTTACATCTTAACTGATTGTTCAGTTGCTAAGTCGTGTCCAGCTCTTTGTGACCCATTAGACTGTACATGCCAGGCTTCCCTTGTCCTTCACTGTCTCTCTGAGTTTGCACAAACTCATGTGTGTTGAGTCAGTGATGCCATCCAACCATCTCATCCTCTGTCACTTCCTTCTTGTCTTGCACTCAATCTTTCCAGCATCAGGGTCTTTTCCAGGGAGTCAGTTCTTCACATCAGGTGCCCAGAGTATTGGAGTTTCAGCTTCAGCATCAGTCCTTCCAATGAATATTCAAGGTTGATTTCTTTTAGGATTGACTGGTCTGATCTCTTTGCTGTCCAAGGGACTCTCAAGAGTCTTCTCCGGCCCTACAGTTTGAAAGCATCAGTTCTTCGGTGCTCAGCCTTCTTTATGGTCCAACTCTACATCTGTACATGACTACTGGGAAAAGCATAGCTTTGACTGTATGGACATTTGTCAGCAAGTGATGTCTCTGCTTTTTAATATACTGTCTAGGTTTGTCATAGCTTTTCTTCCAAGGGGTGAACGTCTTTTAATTTCACGCCTGCAGTCACTGTCCACAGTGCTTTTAGAGCCCAAGGAAATAAAGTCTCTCACTGTTTCCATTGTTTCCCATCTGTTTGCCATGAAGTGATGGGACTGGAAGCTATGGTTTTAGTTTTATGAATGTTGAGTTTTAAGCCAGGTTTTTCACTCTCCTCTTTCTCAATAAGAGGCTCTTTAGTTTCTCTTCCTTTTGTGCCATTAGAGTGGTATCATCTGCCTATCTGAGGTTGTTGATATTTCTCCCAGCAATCTTGATTCCAGCTTGTGCTTCATCCAGCCCAGCATTTCTCATAACGTGCTCTGCATATAAGTTAATTAGGCATGGTAACAATATACAGCCTTGACATACTCCTTTCCCAATTTGGAACCAGTCCATTGTTCCATGTTCAGTTCTGTTGCTTCTTGACCTGCATACATGTTTCTCAGGAGGTAGGTAAGGTGGTCTGGTATTCCCATTTCTGTGTATTCCCCTTTCTGTGTAATTTACAGTTTGTTGTGACCCCACAGTGAAAAGACTTAGCATAGTCAATGAAGCAGATGATTTTTTTCTGGAAAAAAATTTTTTTCCCTTGCTTTTTCTGTGATCAAATGGATGTTGGCAGTTTGATCTCTGGTTCCTCTGCCTTTTCTAAATACAGTTTGTACATCTGGAAGTTCTCAGTTCACATACTGTTGAAACCTAGCTGGAAGGATTTTGTGCATCACCTTGCTAGCATGTGAAATCCTCTTACGTAATCTCCCCTCATCACTTTTCTCTGTTCCAAATGATCCTCTGTAGCTGCACCGGAGCTAGAGTTTAGAAATACAGTCATGTCGGTCAGTGTTACGTCTCCTACGTAAGAATCAGCTTTCACCTCAAGTACTGACATAGCCTTCTTTGCACAGGACCCTTATCCGATCCCTGTTATTTTTTCTCTAGCTTTTCAATGTGCCTCTTCCCCACGCTCTGAACAAATGGAATTATCCTGAACAAATGGATTCAGAATTCAGGATGTGAAATACACCCCTGCCTCTTACTATGTTGCACCATCTTTCATCATATATATGGGATATGCTTTTCCCTTCTCTCTGCTTGTCAAAGCTTATCCTTTTGGATGGCATTCCTCAATCTTCCATTATTCTTCTAGAACCTTCATAGTTGTGGCCGTCTTTTTTTATCTTTTCTTTTTTGCCATTTTTCTTTGAGCAAAGTTGCTTTAAGATGGCAATGATGACCCTGTATGCAAGACAGGAAAAAAGACACAGATGTGTATACCAGACTTTTGGACTCAGAGGGAGAGGGAGAGGGTGGGATGATTTGGGAGAATGGGAATTCTAACATGTATACTGTCATGTAAGAATTGAATCGCCAGTCCATGTCTGACGTAGGGTGCAGCTTGCTTGGGGCTGGTGCATGGGGATGACCCAGAGAGATGTTGTGGGGAGGGAGGTGGGAGGGGGGTTCATGTTTGGGAACGCATGTAAGAATTAAAGATTTTAAAATTTAAAAAAAATAAATAAATAAAAATAAAAAAAATAAAAAAAATAAAAACTGGAGTAAATTGGCTTCAGAAGGAAAGTTTTCTTCTCAAATCAAGTGGGAGCTATCCTGTAATTTTTTAGGGAGGAAGGTAAATTATTAATAATTTAATAATTTTGCACTTTAAAGCAGTTCCTATCTATAGTATTTAGAATAGTTTAGAACTTAGCCTGCCTAACTTAGAAACAATTCCCTGGACTTTTAAAGTAATTTGTGTGAGAGATGATGAGAAGTTGAACAAGAACAATTACATCAGCAATGGAGCTGTAGGGTCAGAAGGCATGAAGAAGATCAAGTTAACAGAACTAGGTTAGAGATTGGATGTGAGAAAGAAAAAACAGCAAAAGGAAATTATTGGAATTTATTTTATGCTTACTTTAGAATTTACCTGCTTTCAAAGACCTTCTGATTTGCTGGGTTGTTTATTCATTAATATTCATTTTTTAACTGCTTCAACAATTTTTTATTAAGTGACTGCTATTCAGCTCACTCATTTATTCAAGTTTTTACCCTGTATACCAGGGAATACAGTAGGCACTTTGGATATAAGGTCAACAAAACTAAATTATTCAGTCTAGTAGGGAAAACTAATTAAATAATCAGTCATATAAGCTTGGGCTTACATTTCAGTGATTAAAAAAGTGACCAGCCTAAGAAAAAATGGGCAAATAGACAACTCATCAAAGAAATACAGTGGCAATGAAATTCCCCCTCAGAAATGCTGAGAAGCACTACTTCTGAATCTGGGAGGTAGCTTTTCAGAAAAGTTGGTCAATTTACATCCAACTGTGAGTTTATAAGAATGCCCTGTCACACTCTTGCCAGCACTGAATATTATCATGTTTAAGTCTTTGCCAATTCTATAAACAAAATTAATGTTCACTTTTAATCAACCTCCAAACAGTGGATTGTTTAAAAAACTTCATAAACAGTATTTTCCTACTAACTGAGTTAATCATATACTTGGTGACTCTATTACATGCATTGTGATGATAGTGATATTATCAAAAGCTTTTAATGTGTTCATTTTATAATACCTCTTTGGGACTTCCAAGATGGTGCAATGTAGGACGCAAGAAATGTGGGTTCAGTCCCTGGGTCAGGAAGATCTCTTGGAGAGGGAAATGGCAACCCACTCCAGTATTCTTGGCTGGAAAATCCCGTGGACAGAGAAGCATGGTGGGCTAGAGTCCTTGGGGTCGCAAAGAGTCGGACATGACTGAGCACATACACTCACTCATAGCCCTCAGTATTGAGATTTCTAGAAGGTCTGCAAGAGCCACGACATTGACCTCCATGGATCATTGGTCTTATCAGTTCTGTGATAACACCTGAAGATCCAGTCTGGGTTCAAATTCCAAGCTGACCAAAAATAGCATGTTTTAAATCTTAAATCCTTAGTAATTTTGCTAATCCTTTTGTCTAAGTTTGCCTGTTGTTCATGGATTTTTGAGTCATATACTGAGGTGTGTAAAATCATAGCGTTTAAGTCTCTGTTCCTATTCAGCAGGAGAAAATTGATTTTTCCCAAATCAAAGTTACTTCCAGTTTAAAGCCCAGTATTATCAGAAAGTGTAAGTGAAGTCACTCAGTCGTGTCCGACTCTTTGTGACCCCGTGGGCTGTAGCCTACCAAGCTCCTCTGTCTATGGGATTCTCCAGGCAAGAATACTGGAGTGGGTTGCCATTTCCAACCCTTGGATCGAACCTGGGTTTCCCGCATTGGAGGCAGACACTTTAACCTCTGAGCCACCAGGGAAGCCAAAGCCCCAGTCAACTCCCAAGTCTTCTCCTTCCCTGTGCACATTTCTTTCTGAAGGGTGGTCTGGGGAGGGTTGGGGCCCAGGGTTACTTGTTCTCATGGCTCTGTGATGCTGCATCTTCTGGGCCACCAGTGCCCCTCAGTGCTGCTGCCTGGTGATGGCGAAACTTACGATGCCTGTCAGACTGTACTGATCATAACCTGTGATCACATCTTTCTTTCTTTTTGTCCTTTCGTGTATCAGTTCTCAGCATTCTTCCTGTCCTGATTTCAAATACTCTCTAGGATAAGTGGCTTTCCTTTAGACAATTCCATATTGTTTTCAGGAATTGGAAAAAAAACAAAACAAAAAATAGATGCCGTCCCACAAACTTTTGGTACATGTTATGCTTTTTGAGTCCTTCTTGGATCCACATGTGACTGTGAAATTCTGCCCCGACAAGTGGCCTGTTAGGGTACACCTTAGCACCTTTCCTTTCTTCCAGTTATCTTGCCAGTACTAGTTCTCTTTCTGGGAAAAGTACTTCCCTAGTCCACCATTTATGGCCCATCTTTTATGTGCTTAGTACTTTGCTGATTTAAATAATGCAGAAGCCTCTTATTGCCATGGAAATTCTTGGCTTTCAAAATGATTTCTGTCTGCTGTGGGTTTAGAAGAGCCTATTTGCCTTCTGAAAGGCAGTGAATTGAATGAACTGGAGAGTAGTGCTCATGGGAATGTCACTACTCCTTGAATGCTGGGGAGACACTAATGGAATAAGTAAATGCAGGGTTGAAACTGGCTCAAGTGATATTTTAAAATTATCAGATTTCACTTACAATATTTTCTATTAAGTTATCAGTTCCGTCCCTCAGTCGTGACCGACTCTTTGTGACCCCATGGACTACAGCATTCCAGGCTTCCCTGCCCATCACCAACTCCTGGAGTTTACTCAAACTCATGTCCATTGAGTTGGT
The DNA here is from genome assembly GCF_001704415.2 of Capra hircus. NCBI lineage: Eukaryota > Metazoa > Chordata > Mammalia > Artiodactyla > Bovidae > Capra > Capra hircus. Next base: position 7,181,748 of record NC_030812.1, read on the forward strand.
GATGCCATCAAACCATCTCATCCTCAATCGTCCCCTTCTCCTCCTGCCTTTGATCTTTCCCAGCATCAGTGTCTTTTCCAGGGAGTCAGTTCTTTGCATCAGGTGACCAAAGTATTGGAGTTTCAGCTTCAGCATCAGTCCTTCCAATGAATATTCAGGACTTTAGGTTATAGGTTAGTGTATTTCTATTAATATAGATTCTTGACTAAAGAGTCCATCTTTCCCAACCTACTTCTCTACATTCTTTTGATCATTTAGCACTCATTGTAAATAAATTAATGTCTCTGACACATTTGTGTACCTCTGTGCAGTATATTTGCTTTTCGCCTCTCTTCTTTTCACAGCTATTTGTAAGGCCTCCCCAGACAGCCATTTTGCTTTTTTGCATTTCTTTTCCATGGGGATGGTCTTGATCCCTGTCTCCTGTACAATGTCACAAACCTCATTCCATTGTTCATCAGGCACTCTATCTATGAGATCTAGGCCCTTAAATCTATTTCTCACTTCCACTGTATAATCATAAGGGATATGATTTAGGTCATACCTGAACGGTCTAGTGGTTTTCCCTGCTTTCTTCAATTGAAGTCTGAATTTGGCAATAAGGAGTTCATGATCTGAGCCACAGTCAGCTCCTGGTCTTGTTTTTGTTGACTGTCTAGAGCTTCTCCATCTTTGGCTGCCAAGAACATAATCAAGCTGATTTCGGTGTTGACCATCTGGTGATGTCCATGTGTAGAGTCTTCTCTTGTGTTGTTGGAAAAGGGTGTTTGCTCTGCCCAGTGCATTTTCTTGGCAAAACTCTATTAGTCTTTGCCCTGCTTCATTCTGCATTCCAAGGCCAAATTTGCCTGTTTCTCCAGGTGTTTCTTGACTTCCTACTTTTGCATTCCAGTCCCCTGTAATGAAAAGGACATCTTTTTTGGGTGTTAGTTCTAAAAGGTCTTGTAGGTCTTCATAAAACCATTCAACTTCAGCTTCTTCAGCATTACTGGTTGGGGCATAGACTTGGATAACTGTGATATTGAATGGTTTGCCTTGGAGACGAACAGAGAGCATTCTGTTGTTTTTGAGATTGCATCCAAGTACTGCATTTCAGACTCTTTTGTTGACCATGATGGCTACTCCATTTCTTCTGAGGGATTCCTGCCCGCAATAGTAGATATAATGGTCATCTGAGTTAAATTCACCCTTTCCAGTCCATTTTAATTCGCTGATTCCTAGAATGTCGACGTTCACCCTTGCCATCTCTTACCACTTCCAATTTGCCTTGATTCATGGACCTGACATTCGAAGTTCCTATGCAATATTGCTCTTTACAGCTTCGGATCTTGCTTCTATCACCAGTCCCATCCACAACTGGGTATTGTTTTTGCTTTGGCTCCATCCTTTCATTCTTTCTGGAGTTATTTCTCCACTGCTCCAGTAGCGTATTGGGCACCTGATGACCTGGGTAGTTCCTTTTTGGTATCCTATCATTTTGTCTTTTCCTACTGTTCATGGGGTTCTCAAGGCAAGAATAGTGAAGTGCCTTGCCATTCCATTCTCCAGTGGACCACATTATGTCAGACCTCTCCACCATGACCCGCCCGTCTTGGGTTGCCCTGCAGGCATGGCTTGGTTTCACTGAGTTAGACAAGGCTGTGGTCCAGCGTGATTAGATTGACTAGTTTTCTGTGAGTATGGTTTCAGTGTGTCTGCCCTCTGATGCCCTCTTGCAACACCTACCATCTTACTTGGGTTTCTCTTACCTTGGATGTGGGGAATCTCTTCACGGCTGCTCCAGCAAAGCACATGGAAAAGAAATGCAAAAAAGCAAAATGGCTGTCTGGGGAGGCCTTACAAATAGCTGTGAAAAGAAGAGAGGCAAAAAGCAAGGAGAAAAGGAAAGATATAAGCATCTGAATGCAGAGTTCCAAAGAATAGCAAGAAGAGATAAAGAAAGCCTTCTTCAGCGATCAATGCAAATAGAGGAAAACAACAGAATGGAAAAGACTAGAGATCTCTTCAAGGAAATTAGAGATACCAAGGGAACATTTCATGCAAAGATGGGCTCGATAAAGGACAGAAATGGTATGGACCTAACAGAAGCAGAAGACATTAAGAAGAGGTGGCAAGAATACATGGAAGAACTGTACAAAAAACATCTTCACGACCCAGATAATCATGATGATGTGATCACTAATCTAGAGCCAGACATCTTGGAATGTGAAGTCAAGTGGGCCTTAGAAAGCATTACTATGAACAAAGCTAGTGGAGGTGATGGAATTCCAATTGAGCTGTTTCAAATCCTGAAAGATGATGCTGTGAAAGTGCTGCAGTCAATGTGCCAGCAAATTTGGAAAACAGAGCAGTGGCCACAGGACTGGAAAAGATCCGTTTTCATTCCAATTCCAAAGATAGGCAATGCCAAAGAATGCTCCAACTACCACACAATTGCAGTCATCTCACATGCTAGTAAAGTAATGCTCAAAATTCTCCAAGCCAGGCTTCATCAATACGTGAACCGTGAACTCCCTGATGTTCAAGCTATTTTAGAAAAGGCAGAGGAACCAGAGATCAAATTGCCAACATCTGCTGGATCATGGAAAAAGCAAGAGAGTTCCAGAAAAACATCTATTTCTGCTTTATTGACTATGCCAAAGCCTTTGACTGTGTGCATCACAATAAACTGTGGAAAATTCTGAAAGTGATGGGAATACCAGACCACCTGACCTGCCTCTTGAGAAATCTGTATGCAGGTCGGGAAGCAATGATTAGAACTGGACATGGAACAAAAGACTGGTTCCAAGTAGGAAAAGGAGTATGTCAAGGCTGTATATTGTCACCCTGCTTATTAACTTATATGCAGAGTACATCATGAGAAACGCTGGACTGAAAGAAACACAAGCTGGAATCAAGATTGCCTCAGATATGCAGATGACACCACGCTTATGGCAGAAAGTGAAGAGGATCTAAAAAGCCTCTTGATGAACGTGAAAGAGGAGAGTGAAAAAGTTGGCTTAAAGCTCAACATTCAGAAAATGAAGATCATGGCATCCGGTCCCATCACTTCATGGGAAATAGATGGGGAAACAGTGGAAACAGTGTCAGACTTTATTTTTTGGGGCTCCCAAATCACTGCAGATGGTGACTGCAGCCATGAAATTAAAAGACGCTTACTCTTTGGAAGGAAAGTTACGACCAACCTAGATAGTATATTCAAAAGCAGAGACATTACTTTGCCGACTAAGGTCCGTCTAGTCAAGGCTATGGTTTTTCCAGTGGTCATGTATGGATTTGAGAGTTGTACTGCGAAGAAGGCTGAGCGCTGAAGAATTGATGCTTTTGAACTGTGGTGTTGGAGAAGACTCTTGAAAGCCCCTTGGACTGCAAGGAGATCCAGCCAGTCCATTCTGAAGGAGATCAGCCCTAGGATTTCTTTGGAAGGAATGATGCTAAAGCTGAAACTCCAGTACTTTGGCCACCTCATGCAAAGAGTTGACTCATTGGAAAAGACTCTGATGCTGGGAGGGATTGGGGGCAGGAGGAGAAGGGGATGACAGAGGATGAGATGGCTGGATGGCGTCACAGACTCGATGGGCGTGAGTCTGAGTGAACTCCGGGAGTTGGTGATGGACAGGGAGGCCTGGCGTGCTGCGATTCATGGGGTCGCAAAGAGTCGGACACGACTGAGGACTGAACTGTGCAGTATATGCAATAATAAAAAGTCATAATTATTTTATTTAACTGTCAGGTTACTTAAAATACGCTCATCAAATTCTGAAATTATGGTTAAAAAATTCAGGAATAGATTGTTTTGATACACAACAGCAGTACATTATGTTGTCAGTAGTTAAAAAGAAGTCATCGTGAGCAAAAGTTTAAGACTCCGTGGAGAATCAAAGTAGAACTGGTGATGATGTTTTGCTGTAACAGAGCAAATGCAATGTGGTATCTATGTATTGTCTTCTGTTTTTGTTTGTTTTGTGTGTTTTGCCGTATTTATTTATCCATTTGCAGTTTTACTGAGAAATAATTGATATACAGCCTGATAGTTTGGTTATATACGCCAGTGTGTGTGCTAAGTAGCTACCATCGTGTCCGACTCTGTGTGACTCTATGGACTAGCCTTCCAGGCTCCTCTGTCCATGGGATTCTCCACACAAGAATACTGTGTGGGTTGCCATCTCCTGCTCTGCCAAGGGTATCTTCCCAACCCAAGGATAGAACCCATGTCTCTTACATCTCCTGCATTAGCAAGCGAGTTCTTTACCACTAGCACTAGCTGGGAAGCCTTTGGTTTACATATACTGTGAAATTATTACTATAATAATTTCAGTAGGTTCAGTAACATCCATCTGCTCACATAGAGTAAAAAGAACAAAGCAAGGAGGAGGAAGTCTTTTCTCCTTATTCACACCAGCGTTTATTATCTCATCATTTTGATAACAGCCATTCTAACAGGCGTGAGGTAATATCACATTGTGGTTTTAATTTGCATTTCCCTAATGATTGGTGATACTGAACATCTTCCCTCATACCTGTTGGCCTTCTGTATATTTTCTTTAGAGAAATGTCTATTCAGATCTTTTGCCTATTTTTAATTGGATTATTTGTATTTTTCCTTTTGCACTATATGGTTTTTAAAAATGTATTTTAGATATTAATTCTGTCATTACACGAGTCATTTGCAAATATTTTTCCCATTTTTTGGGTAGTCTTTTGACTTTATTGATAGTTTCTTTTGCTGTGTCAAAGCTTTTTAGTTTGGTATAGTCCCACTTGTTCTTAATTTTATTTTTTGAGCTTTACATGTCATATTCAAAAATTCATTCCCAAGACCCATGTCAAAGAATTGATTCCTGTGTTTATTTCTGGGAGGAGTTTCATGGTTTCAAGGTTAGTCCATTTTGAGTTAATTTTTGTCAAGTGGCATAAGACATAGGTGCGGTTTCATTCTTTCACGTGTGAGTATCTAATTATCTCAGCACCATTTACTGAATTAACTGCCTATTCTCTGTTGAGCGTTCTTAGCCCTTTTGTCAAATGTTACTTGACTGTATATGCTTGGGTTATTTTTAGGTTTTCAGATTTCTTCCATTGGTCTGTTTATTGGTTTTTGTATCATATTGTTTTGGTGACCGTAGCTTTCTAGTATGGCTTGAAATCAGGAATATTGCCTTCTCTCTGACCCGGTTGTTTTGTAATTTAAAAACAAGCATTGTAAAAGAAATATTTTAGTGTATGTGCTGCTGAAGAGAGCACTGTAAAAGAAAAATTATAGGATCAATACTTTAGAGATCATTATAACTTGCAGCAATTTTCCTTCATTAGTTAGGTTATCTACATTTGGGTAGACAGCTAGTATTTAAGGATTTGACAGTGATACTGATGAATTATGTTAATAAACTAATTACAGTTAACATAAATGTATTTTATATTGAAACATGAACTACTAACACGGTTTGACATTTAACACATATTTAGTAAGTGAAAGGCCATGTTCCAAGAGTATAAATTTATTCAGTCCTCACAATAATTCCATTAGTAGATAATACTGTTATTACCATTTTATCGGTGAGAAAAATCTGATACTGAGAGAAAATAAATGTTCAGTCAGTATCCACATGGGTAGTAAATGGAAGAGCAGAAATTTCAGCCCTGTAGATTGTTCCTTAAAGAATACCTGCTGTTGCATACAGGCCCTAAAACACATGCTGATAAATACAAAGTATAAAATATGCCATGGTGCATTTAATTCTATTATTTTAACTCACTGTGAATGAATAGTTAGACATACAAATGTGCTAGAGTTTCTAAGGAGCACTTTGGTAAGTGTAATCTCGTTAATTCTTCTGAATTATAATTAATTATAATTAAATGTAATTACTACATGAGATGACATTTACATTCATAACATTGCAGTTAAAATAGTTGAGGAAAGTTGGCTTAAGATGCTTGAAGGTAAATGCTATTTAAAGTTTTGGTCAGAACCTTAATGACTTAAATACTCAGTGATCCTGCTATAGAAAATACAAAATATTGATTTATGAGTAATTTGATGTTATTTTCAATTATATTGGTTTCTTCACACACACACAAAATAACCCTCTAATTTGTAGTATAATCCTACAAACTATGTTACCACACATTTTACTCATTCAACTGAGGTTAAAATGTTAAATAATGTGATTATTTTAGTGGAAATTAACCAAGGGCAACTTTGGAGCTCAGATCCAAAATCTGGTCATGATTTCACCATTCTGATTTCACCATTCTGTTCAAATAAATTCTGTATTTATTTGAACAACAGATTTTAATGATGGTTGACAAGGTTGTTTGTATCTTCTTTCATCATATTATTACAGTAAGTTTATTGATGATTTTTAAACACACTTATATACCATATGTCCTTTGCTTGAAGATTGTCTTCTTAAAGACACACTTCCTATTTCCACTTTTTTAAATTTAAGTTTTCATTAAAGACATGAAACTATAAGCTTATATTTAATATTTAGAATGTATAGAAGTTTCCAGGTAATTGTTTTATATTTCATCATCTATATTATAACCCTTTGGAAAACACTGATTTATTTGAATCAAGTATCTTCTACACATGTCTATTAGAAGGACTAAGTAAAATACACAGGAACTAATTTTTAAGTTCATTTATTTAGTCTGAATATATTTTTCTGATTGCTGCTAAGTCAGAGTTATTATCTGAGCAAAATTTCACTTGTTGGAGTTGCTGGGTAAGTCAAAGCACTTGGGCTTGGGATTCCTCTAGAAGAAATCCTGGACCAAGTGAAAAAATGTTTCTTGAGCTCAGTCAGAGGCTTTCTCAACAAGGTCTTGAAGCCAACCAGCTAACTTCCCTTCTGTTTTCTCACCTAAGTTTCAGAGGGCTTTGGATAGAGGATAAGGCACTGTTAGCATGCATTCGGAGAATAGAAGTATTATTGTTTTTACTTTTAACGCATTCTATTTGGTATATATTTAAATAAATGTTAAATAAGCATAATTTCTGTAATTTCATACCTTCATTAAAAAAAAAATCCATGCAGTATGAGCTTTGTTGGAGGTGGTGTAATGATGGAAGCATTCACTGAAGGCCTGGATGAGAACACTGCAGCCTCAAAACTGGACACATTCCTCAGAGTTTGGATGGGGGACAGATCTGTGGCCTCGGTGAATTAGATAACAGCAGTCAGAGATGTGACTAGTGTAAGAAAGCAAGGAATCCAGTTTCTCCAGTCTTCGACTGCCAATACTTCCACATTTTTTAACCTTTGAGCAATGATAATGTCAACAAATATTTGTTGGAAAGCCACCATAGCAAATAACATTTAGATGCCATAAAATAATAATAATAGGCCTTTTTTCAGGATCAACTCTGTGACAGGTCCTTTATAAGTTCAATCTTATTAGTCTTGACATAATACTATAAGTATTATATCACCATTATTTTGTAGATAAGGAATCAGGTTTAGAAAATATAAGTAATTTGTTCAAGGTTCCAGGGGGAAGCAAAGAGTCTTCTGGGCCTCCAAGCAATGTCTGCTTGAGTTCAGAACTCATATTCTTCATCATTGTGGATCCTTTAGAGTCAGTTAACTGGTCCTTATAAATAACTCGCTGCCTCAGGGATAGGCACAAATAAAGTCTGGCTCACACTGAAATTTCTACTAGACACCAAATGATTAATGCTATCATTTGATTGATGTGTAGGTGAAGGGAAAGCGCTCAATTTTTTTAAGATTATGAACAGTGTAAATCTTATACAATTAAAATTTTGCCATAATGCAAGTAGAATAAAATCTTAATTGAGGAGGATAATCAACAAATAAAAATGTCAATCTAGAAATTGTGCTTGTTTTCTAATTAAGGAGACAGTTGTGCAAGTGATTTTTCTTACACTTTAATGACCTTCAGTATAAAGAAGATAATGAACGTGAAGAAAGAAGATGTAGTGTTGCCATCATATATGTTTTTCTTATGGAGTAGGATATACCTCAAATTACTGATATCTTTCAGAACACATTCTACCAGTACATATGCATTAAGATGCCACTTTATATTTTCCAAAATAAAGACTCATTTTCTTTTGTGTTATATTTTGAAATGTTTGTACCTAGGGTCCATTATAAAACACTTGGCAGTCCCGTTTTTAGATTCTGGTCCTGTAAAAAATACTAGTATAAGTATGTGGCAAGACACATATATAAGATGTCCTTTACAAATTTAGAAGCAATGGATTTATGTCTGAGAGTGTTTTGCCTATGTTCTCCTCTAGGAGTTTTATAGTTTCTGATCTTACATTTAGATCTTTAATCCATTTTGAGTTTATTTTTGTGTGTGGTGTTAGAAAGTGATCTAGTTTCATTCTTTTACAAGTGGTTGACCAGTTTTCCCAGCACCACTTGTTAAAGAGATTGTCTTTACTCCATTGTATATTCTTGCCTCCTTTGTCAAAGATAAGGTGTCCATATGTGTGTGGATTTATCTCTGGGCTTTCTGTTTTGTTCCATTGATCTATATGTCTGTCTTTGTGCCAGTACCATACTGTCTTGATGACTGTGGCTTTGTAGTAGAGTCTGAAGTCAGGCAAGTTGATTCCTCCAGTTCCATTCTTCTTTCTCAAGATTGCTTTGGCTATTCGAGGTTTTTTGTATTTCCATACAAATCTTGAAATTATTTGTTCTAGTTCTGTGAAAAATGTGGCTGGTAGCTTGATAGGGATTGCATTGAATTTGTAGATTGCTTTGGGTAGTATACTCATCTTCACTATATTGATTCTTCCGATCCATGAACATGGTATATTTCTCCATCTATTAGTGTCCTCTTTGATTTCTTTCATCAGTGTTTTATAGTTTTCTATATATAGGTCTTTAGTTTCTTTAGGTAGATATATTCCTAAGTATTTTATTCTTTTCATTGCAATGGTGAATGGAATTGTTTCCTTAATTTCTTTTTCTACTTTCTCATTATTCGTGTATAGGAATGCAAGGGATTTCTGTGTGTTGATTTTATATCCTGCAACTTTACTATATTCATTGATGAGCTCTAGTAATTTTCTGGTGGAGTCTTTAGGGTTTTCCATGTAGAGGATCATGTCATCTGCAAACAGTGAGAGTTGCAAATAGAACTACCTTATGACCCAGCAATCCCACTGCTGGGCATACACACCGAGGAAACCAGAATTGAAAGAGACACATGTACCCCAATGTTCATCGCAGCACTGTTTATAATAGCCAGGACATGGAAACAACCTAGATGTCCATCAGCAGATGAATGGATAAGAAAGCTGTGGTACATATACACATGGAGTATTACTCAGCCGTTAAAAAGAATTCATTTGAATCAGTTCTGATGAGATGGATGAAACTGGAGCCGATTATACAGAGTGAAGTAAGCCAGAAAGAAAAACACCAATACAGTATACTAACACATATATATGGAATTTAGGAAGATGGCAATGACGACCCTGTATGCAAGACAGGAAAAAAGACACAGATGTGTATAACGGACTTTTGGACTCAGAGGGAGAGGGAGAGGGTGGGATAATTTGGGAGAATGGCATTCTAACATGTATACTATCATGTAAGAATTGAATCGCCAGTCTATGTCTGATGCAGGATATAGCATGCTTGGGGCTAGTGCATGGGGATGACCCAGAGACATGTTATGGGAAGGGAAGTGGGAGGGGGGTTCATGTTTGGGAACGCATGTAAGAATTAAAGATTTTAAAATTTAAAAAATAAAAAACTGAAAAAAAAAATGTTTCAAAAAAAAATTAAAAAAAAATAAATTGAAAAAAAAAGAAGCAATGGAAACATTTTTAAACAAAATAAGTATCTTTTGTTAGGGGGGATTGATACTATGTATAATATAACATCACAAATAGTGACAAATTTTGGTAAAATGGTTTTAGAAGTATTGTTAAAATATTGTTACATGAAAAGCTGAAAATGCAGAGTGATAGGTAAACCTGAGCTAGATTTGGTTACCCATTCTGTCATGAGTATGTGTATATGGTGAGTAATATAATGTCATGTGGTGAAGTGTGTGGGTGTAGAAAAAGTTCTAGAACTATTCATATCAAGTTATTCAAACGTGAGTGGGGTTGCAAGTATGGGAAACTTTTATATGTCCGGTTTTTACACTTCTGTTTTACTTTATTTTTATAAAAACGTGTATTAATTTTGTTAGACAAATTTTTTTCTTTTTTTGCAGTTGCCTGGGTCTCAGTGCTCATGACCACAAGGCACAACTTACATTTCCAGGCTGATCTGTCCTAATTTCAGGCATCCTGCCTTAATTACATGATTTTCAACTCTGCGCTTGATTCCTTTGTCCCTCTTCCTCTCTGTACGCTGTACCCTCTGGGGGAAAGCCCTTCCCTTCCCTGCCTCTCTTCAGGCTCGACTGTGTTTCCAGTTACTTCCAGTGCTTCTCCTAGAACACATTTTTACATTTCTCAGTTATTTGTCCTCCTCTCTTCCTATTTCAGGTTTTCATTCTTCTATCACATCATGTTACAGTCTGCCTTGTAAGTGTACTACTATGTCCCTGTCAGCCTCTCATGAAACTGAAGTTTTCTCCCTATAATTAGATTAGATTACATCAGTAAGTGCCTATAACATTTGAAAGATTAGTAACAGTTTATTATTTTTGTGAAGTTTTTGAACAGTTTCAATTTTTTCCTCTATCATAATCTGTTTTTGGAGAGACACCTCTTCTTTATATGGATAGCCAAGCTTAGAGTTCATAAACTATACCTCAGTTCTCTATTAATTACAATTTCTACATAATAGCTGCATTTAAACTTCCTCTGTTCTCTTATAAAAACACATTACAAGAAGCTGAAATGGGATTTGACAATTCAAATAAAATAGCTTAGGCATCTGCAATTATTTCATAAAATGATGCCAAAATATTATCACATGTAGTATCTCACATGACAGTTTAATAAAGCCTGCTCAGAGAAACACACATTTTTATAGTGAGATTCCTATATAAGTCAATCCAGGTGGCTTCCTTTTACAAGGACAGACAGGATTCTTTTCAGTATGATGGAACGAGAGGCAAGAGAGTAAAAACTGAAACTTAATGCGAACAGGAGCTTCCTCAGTAGTCATCCAGGAAGGGAGTTTTGCTCTGTCACAAGTGACTGGTCCCTGGTTTTGAAAAAGAGTGAACTTAAAAGTTATTTTACAGCTATTTCCTTTTGAGCTATGACTTCTTAAGCTGGAATGTGATCCAGAATAACATCCCTCTGTATCCAGCATTTGTCTTGAGCATTTTTATTGCCTCTCTTTTCCCTCATCTCATCTCACTTCTTCCCTCCCTCTGTTCAACAGATTTACACAGACTGGGCCAACCACTACCTAGCAAAATCGGGCCACAAACGGCTGATCAAGGATTTGCAGCAAGACATTGCAGATGGAGTCCTGCTAGCAGAAATCATCCAGATCATTGGTGAGACCTCCCCTCTGGAAAAACAAAACAAAACTTGAAAGTCTCTGTCCCCACCTACTTTGGGTAAAATACAATTTAAGTCGAATGCTTAGAAACTTGGTCCATGTGTCTGTGAGATTAATGTAGCTCTCCCTGTGATTTAATTAAAATGTTTATGCGAGAATGTTTGAAAAAGGCAGTTTGGCCGTACTTGTAAATGGCTAGAGCTGTATCTTTACGTACACTGAATTGTCAGAAATGAACGCTTCATTAAACCATATGTCTCCCATGTGTGCTTTTCGTTAGCTGGAGCAACTCATACACTCTGAGATTCCTTGAAACTGTATCCTGATCCAGCAGGGACAATTGTGAAAGGTTTCATGTCAGCAGTCATTTGGCACAAGCTGAGGAATTAGCGGCAACTTCCTTCTCAGTCACTTTTTTTGTTTTCTTTATTTGCCTGATTTCTGCATGTGGACTTGGCGGCTGCTACAAGTGTGTCCTGTACGCAGCTTAGGAGACAAAGTGAATGTAGCAGCAGCGTTTGCTTGTTTTGTTTTGTTTTTTCCCTTTTTTTTTTTTTCTTAGTCTCTTGTGTGTGTGTTTCACTTCATGGCTCAAGCATGTCGTTCTTTTTTTCTCTCCTTTATTTTATTTCTTGGCTTTAGCAAATGAAAAAGTTGAAGATATCAATGGATGTCCTAGGAGTCAATCTCAGATGGTAAGAATCATGTTTATTCTAAATATAATGCCTGTCTTCACTTCCAGAGTTAACTGCATTTATAAATGGACTAGAAATTTCTTTTACATATGTTCCTGCTTATTCAAGAGACCATTTGATTGTGTTCTATCACGTATGTGTATTTCTTTGGGTGCAATTTAGGAAAAAGTGATAGCATCAATATGTTTGAATATGTATGACTTTTGAAAAAACCGTCTCCAGGTGTTTTATCAGATCCTTGACATATTTTTGTGTTCTGTTGTCTGAATAATTTCACTAGTGGCAGGAAATCCCATTTCCAGTTTTAAGGGGAGCTTTTTTGTCTGAGCAATTGATTTGAAGAACAAAAGTTGTCATGTACATTTTTAAAATATATAAATAGTATTTTCTTTACTCATAACAAAGCCCAGTATAAACATATGAACTCCTCAGCACTTTTGGAAATGACTCTATAAAGGCAGACTGCTGGTTTTGCTGAGCACAGACTAGCTAGGGGATATGATTCATAGCCTTTTCCAGAAAGTAGCTGATCTAGAGGTCTGTATCTCCCCCAGCCCTCTCTTATCTTTACTAGTTGGTAAAGGGTAGAGTTTTGTAATAAAACAATAGATTGATAAATTTCTGAGATTAGAAGCCCACCCCTTTACTAATTAAATAACCACAACTTAATTTTATAGGACAACCTGAAGCCAAAATGCCTTAGCTGAAGTTACATCAGCAGATATAATTAGGAGTGACAACCAAAATTCAGAAGATGAGGTTTTTCCAAAACCCTTTTTAGCATAGAATAGACATTGAAAATAAAAATGATGAGTACTTAAGTGACAGGAATACGAAGAATGAAAAGAAATGATAAAATTTTTGACCTGCTGACCTGATATCAGTAATGTCGGAAAACTGAAATCCAAAATAATAAAAAAAAAATTTAGTTTTAAAGAGTGATTAATTAGCATGTCTGGTGTGTGTGTGTCTGTGTGTGTGTGTGTGTGTGTTTAAGCACTCTAAGGACCTATTACAGTGTCTTGAACTCTCTGTCGCTGTTGTGAAAAAAAATCACTATAAAGAAAGATTCTCTGTAAAACACTTTAGTGTTAGGGAAAGGTCCTGATCTAATTACTCTGGGCACAAAGATGACTCTATAAAAATTAATTATGGTTGTTTCCTGAAGTTTTCCTGGAAGCAATTATAATACCTTTGGGCCCTGCTGCAGCAAAAGCTCCTTGATGTTGGCAAAGACATGTAACTTCTCTGACCCTCTGCTTTCTCATCTATAAAATGAACCCTAATAATGATATGATAATAACGTATAACTATGGACAATCTTTAGTACCTAAACTGATTTGGAAATGCAGAATAGTACTGCTACAAACTTTATAAAGGGCACATTCATTAATTAATACCTGTTAAAAACTTTAACGTTTCTTATGAAAGCACTGTAGTCCCTGAATATCACATTATGTTTCTCAAACCCAACACTATTGGTTTTACTTTCCATATTTCAATCATCAAGAGACGCTGGATACTAAAATTCTTATCTTCACTGCTGTCATTCCAACTTGATTCTGATAACAGTTCAATGAATAGCCAAGCTATTGTTTCATGATAGATAATAAACAAACCTCCAAAGCTCATAACTATAGACAGAGATGCAGTCCTTGGATATTCATCTGAAACATCTGTGCCTAAGATTCTATAAATATGAAAATATCTCATAAGATTCTCTTAATTTTATTACTTCCTGCTCCTTTAGCCCTCAAATGTCATATAACATCTAGTATACAATGTTATGTTGATATTTCTGCTTCTGATGGAAAAAAAAAACAGACAAATAAAAACCTGAGAAATGCATATGTTATAAAATAGGTGTTTTTTTCCAGCCAGAAGTTTTAGTCAGAATTACACTGAATTATGAGTAACAATGACTTGTAACCTCATTTCTGTGTGTGTGTGTGTGTGTGTGTGTGTGTGTGTGTGGTTGAATTTTTAACCTGAAGTTGGAATGGCTTCCCTGTGGTGATTCACAAGAATGCATGGGACACAAATGTAACTTTTTGGTTGAATCATTTTTGCCTCTGTTCTTAAAAATTGGCACTGGTAACATGTTATTAACGAATAAAAATCCTAGATTTTAGTCGAGATAAGAAAGTAGAGGAAATAGAATTATGACAGCGTGACTAGGTTTATAAAGTTCATATATCTATCCCAAACAGGATGTGGCCTGCTTCTTTTTTTGTGTAACAGCCAAGCAATGCTGCATTAGTAACAGTGAGCACTGTCCTTACTCATAGAACAACTTGTCCAATTCTTTATATATATATAAAGGATTGTTCATGGCCTTTGGGTTGGCATTGATGTTTGATAACAAAAGGCATAGTAAAACTAGGTCTGCTACTATTTCTAGTTACAAAGTGTTTTTTTTTTCTTTTTTAATTTTAAACTTGATAAACTTTTTTTTTTTTAAGCAGTTAGTCGTTCACTCATGTCTGACTCCTTGCAACCCCGTGGATTATACCATACATGGAATTCTCTAGGCCAGAGTACTGGAGTGGGTAGGCCTTCCCTTCTCCAGGGGATCTTCCCAACCCAGGGATCTAATCCAGGTCTCCTAGATTGCAGGCAGATTCTTTACCAGATGAGCCACAAGGGAAACCTTTACTGAATTATTTTAAGCCTTTAAGAATAGACGTTCTCTTGTAGTATGAATCTACAGGAAATCGATGAACAGCCAGATGTTCATATTTGGGTAAGATTAACTGAGCTCATAAGGTCCAGGTATAGGGCCACTTGAGAATCAGAAACAAATATTCAGATGAGTAATAACGACAGTGTTACATAGGGAAGAACAAAAGGAATGTGGAGGGAGTGAGCTTGGTGTGTTCCAGAAACAGAAGACCATGTGGTTTGAGCACAGTGAGAGGTGTTCAGAGGGGAAGATGGAAGCCTAATTATGTGGAAGTAAAGGAAGGTCCACTGTGTTACTCTGTTGATTGAGGAGCCTTTGGAAGACTTTTAAAGCTGGACCGTGTTATGATCTGAGGTAAATATTTAAAAAGATCACCCCAGGTGCTTTCTGAGAATCGTACAATCCTTAAGTGTTGACTTTCAGTTGGGTGTGGGAGATGAAAAATGTAGGGACTGTGCTGCCGCTAAGTCTCTTCTGTCGTGTCTGACTCTGTGCGACCCCATAGACGGCAGCCCACCAGGCTCCCCTGTCCCTGGGATTCTCCAGGCAAGAACACTGGAGTGGGTTGCCATTGCCTTCTCCAATGCA
The DNA here is from genome assembly GCF_001704415.2 of Capra hircus. Classification (NCBI taxonomy): domain Eukaryota; kingdom Metazoa; phylum Chordata; class Mammalia; order Artiodactyla; family Bovidae; genus Capra; species Capra hircus. The sequence continues at coordinate 7,197,176 of NC_030812.1, forward strand.
TGAAAGTGAAAAGTGAAAGGGAAGTTGCTCAGTCCTGTCCGACTCTTAGCGACCCCATGGACTGCAGCCTACCAGGCTCCCCCATCCATGGGATTTTCCAGGCAAGAGTGCTGGAGTGGGGTGCCATTTTTTGGCCTGAATGAGTAAATAGTTACCATTAAATAAGATGGCTATTATGGAGGGAGAAAATAGGTTAAAAGGTGAACGGGGGGAGATGACAAATTCAGATTTTCACTAAAATAATTTGATGCATCCTTTGGAACGTGAAGTGGAGGTGATTGGAGGCAATTAGGCATGTCTTTCCAAAAGGTCAGAAGTAAGGTATGGGTGAGAATGTACCTAGTTGTAGGCACTGATTGAGGTGGACAAGGGTGAGATCTCTAGGAGATCTGTGTGAAGTCAGATAGGAAGAAAGCTGAGGTTCTCACCTAGGGGTATGCCAGCATGTATGTGACGAGGAGAGGTGTAGGAGTCAGAAAAGGGTGAAAAGAGTGGGCAGAAAGTGAGCCCATCATTGAGAGGGTCACTAAACAGATGTGGATTGTTAATCCTTGGGGTAGCTATGGTAGCTGAAGCTATAGTGCATACTTGGCTTAGCCTAGTGGGACAGGGAAGAGCAAATGAGGGAAATATGATGGATACCGTCCAGGGCTACATAAAAAATAGGTAGGTATACCAAAGGTGAAAAATTAGTTCTAGTAATTGGACAGGTACTAATGACCTTCAAGTAAACATCTTCTGTAAGAGTGATCATGTGTTCAAGAGTGGCTGAGAGGGGCAGATAGCCACTGAATGTTTAATATGTTTCTAGGATTTTCCTGTTGAAGGGAAAACATGGTTTGAGAGGAAGGCAGGGTGAGGGGAGTGTTTGCAAGGGGGAAGTAGAGAAGGAGGAAGCAGTAAGGAGAGGGGAGGGAGATTCTGGGGAAATGCCAGATCCTCAAGGAAGTGGCAGAGAAGGAAATTTGAAGTCTGAGTGGAAGATTTAATGTTGGAAAACAATGGGAATACATTTTCCTTTATGTCATGTCATAAGGGAATATGATCGCATGAAGAGGTATATGTTAGTGGATTACATAGAAATTAAATTCAAATAAATATAATAATTTCAGATTATTAGATAATATTAATGTGCTCTTTTCCATGTCATTCTGTTACCTTATAATATAAAGAACAACTGATTATAGTATTTTATAACATACAATTCAACAATAATTCTTTCAAATATCATTGATTAAAGAGCAGATATTTAAGACAATAGGAACTTGTCTTTACAGCAGTTTATTAGCATGATTATTGAGAGTTTCCAATTCATACTTATTGTTTCAACGGTTATCTGTTGCTATCTTTCTTTAATAAGCTTAAGACTAAATTCATCCTTGGGGGGCAGGAAACAGAGCTAAGTTTGTAGGAGCTTATTCAATACTATATTTAACCTCATCCAAAGATGAAGTTACTAATATGGATGGCACCTGTTAAGTAATTTCTAGGTGGGTGGTATCAGGATTCAAAATATATGCTGCATGCCACAACTTTGGTGAGATTACACGAGGAAATAAATTAGTCAACTATAAATACCAGGAATGTCCAGAATGCCCAGCAGATTAAAAATAGCAGAAAAAAATGCCCAACATGTATTTGAAATGCAGAGGCACAAGTGCAAGGTTCTTAGACAAAAATGAAAGACACATAGGGGAAAAGTTGTTTGGAAAACAACATTTTCTTTATTTTAAAATAGCCCATTAGAGCACTTGGCCAGTTAGCTCCGTTGGTTAGAGTAGAACACTAATAAGATAGACCATGGTATTTAACAATCTTCGTAAATGCATGGAGGGATTAGGAAATTTGATTATGTGCAATAGTTGCAAACCACAAATCAGATTATGGGGCAGAACTGAGAATCTGGCAAATGCAGCTCCCAGCTTGTCCTTCCTGTTTGCTGGCTCATCCCTTCACCTCACTCTAGTAGCTCAACTGTTTTCTCAGCCACAAGCTTCTACCTTCTTTCCTATCGTGTCATATTGCTTAAAACTTGCTGATAGGAGGAGTTTTGGAACGCTTGTGCGTCTTACCCTTTTCTGGTCCTAGATGAAATAATATGTTTTAGTCTTCCCTTAATTCTCTGAATCCATGTCCTACAGAGTTGTGGCTGCCACAATAATTCCTATATTTCACAGGCATCTTTGTTCCATTTCTATAGTTTACAGGAATCCAGACAGGGAAGCTATTCTTGATAGAAAAATTATTCTGTTGTTTTATCTGTATGTTGCCCTTTCAAGTTTTAATTCTTCCAGCCACTGCTTGTTATTGCTGCCCTTTTAAAGGATCTATTTAGGTAAGATAAGATGAGGTTTCTAACCAAATAGGGGAAAGATAAAATATTGGAATGCTCTAAAGATTTAATAAAATCTTATAAATGGCACACTGCAGGATTCTAGCACTATGACTCAGAGGAGTGGAATATTGCTAAGTTAGTCCATTCACATGATCCCCTGCCATTTTGAAACTGTTCATCTTCTGGAATGTCTAGAAAAAGATAGCTTAATGAAGACAAATGTTTTCCTACAAATAGAGCTCTGATCTCTAAAGAACCACTAACTAAAAATCTTCTTTGTAGTTTGCTTAACGGTTTCATTATTTTTATTTAGGCTCACACTTCAGGAGAATAAGCATAAACTACAAGTGTTAGGAAATTTATATTAAATTACTGATACAATTTATTTATATTATTAATATAAATCACCCTGATGATTTTTAAAGCTGTTTATCTCTAGAAGTTGTTCAGTATACTCATATGTAAAGTTTAAATGAAAAAATTGAAGTAAAATGGGGACTTGAGAGTAAGTGTGTCATGTTTAAAGGACAGTGATCACTGGAGTTCTAATTCTGATTAGATGATTCAGGAGAAACTCCAAAAATCAGACTGATAAACTCTGAAATCCGTTGGAATGCTGAAGTGCTATACTGATTTAACAAAATAGCAAAGACCATGATTTCTGTTCAGTGTTTCTGCTTAGAGATGTACTTGGGTTTTCAATCTTTATAACTTTTTAAAACAGCATCCATACTAAGGTAAAAAAGATATTTTCTAAGATGTATTAAGTCTAATTTACAATGAAAAACAATACTTTTATGAATATTATCTAGTCTGCCATTCAGAAATTAAGTAAATGCTGAAAATATAAGAATTCTTTTCTACATTAACTTTATAATATAGAGTAAATAGTGTAAATGTTTTTCTTGTAAGTGTCAATATTATAATTGGTTTGTGTCATTAGTAGGACAAATAGAAATTAAAGTTAGGTAGCTAATTTTGAATTTGATACCAGATATCCACATACAATTTATTTCTTTCTTTTTGAAGATAGGATGTAACTTATTTCTGTTTTTACAGGTCGTTATTAAGCTTTATATCTGTATGGAGAAAAGAATTGCAAATGCACTTTGTATTTCTGCTGTATATTTGAATATCAACTACTTTCTTAAAAATTTAGAATATTCTTATCCCTAATAGTTTGACTTAAAATACTGTAAGGTGTTTCCCACTGATAAGCCACTATCCCAGTTAACATGAAATACAATCATACCTAATATTAGAAAACATATTTTGTAGCAATCCTTTCATAACTTTAGCTTTTATTACCTTAAATTGCCTAATTTTTAAAAAGAACCTACTGCTCCATCTTTTTCAATTCCCTTCTTAAAATTAATAGAAAATTACCACTTTCAATACTCAGTAATGAAAAAAAAATACGAAAAAAGAAAATTTTAAAATCTTGGCTTGGAAAACAATATACTAAGATATGAGATCATTTTAGCTATGACCTGTGGTATTCATAGCTTAAAAGCCTATAAGTAAAAGTACTTCCATTGGACAGAAAAAACAAAATGAAATGGGAGAAACTTTTTCATTTGACCTCAGTATGTTCAGTTGAGAAGTATATATTTGATAAGATAAATTACTTGAAAATGTAATTTTCAGCAGATGTACCAAATCTCCTTTGTTAAATGATTTAATATGAGTTAAATTAAACTGACCTGTGTGGATAACCATAGATAAAAATTCATGACATATCAGGTTACACTTTAAAACATTGTATTGCCCTTTAATTTGTATGAATCATGTTTCAGACATAAAAAAAATATTATGAAATTGCATCACCTGCATGCATCCTAAGTCACTTTAGTCGTGTCCTACTTTTTATGGCCCTACGGACTGTAGCCCACAAGGCTCCTCTGTGCAAGGGATTCTCCAGGCAAGAATACCGGAGTGGGTTCCCATGTCTTCCTCCGGGGGATCTTCCTGACCCAGGGATCAAACCTGCGTCCCTTATATGTCCTGCACTATAGGTGGTTCTTTACCACTAGCGCCACCTGGGAAGCCCATTACGAAACTGCACCATAGAAGCATCAGGCTTTAGAGATGGACCTGAGAGTGCGGCAGTATCAGCATAACTTATTGATTCACGTGTAGATTCAATGCCAGCCATCTTTATCCACTGCTGTCCTAGCTGCTTTGCTTGCATTTCCGTTGCACCATCATAGCAAACCTACGAAAGAATTTGTATCCCTGAGCCTGCCTGTGTCCCTTTTCAGTAAGTGGAAAATGTTTTATTTTGTTCTCTGTAACAAATGGAAAAGCAAGAAATTACTAAAAACCTAGAGAATATATTTTCAGGTTAATAGGTACTGATGCAGTATTTTATAATTTTATATTTATAACACTTTATATTGGCAATTATAGACTATAATGAAGATTTAATATCATCTTTAATGGGCAACTAATATTAAATGATCTTCATCATTATCTAACACCAAGTCAATTAAAGCAGAATATAGAATTTTGAACAGAAAACAATTTTTATCTGATAAAGTCCTAATAAATTTTCCATACGAGTACCCTTATGTATCTAATTGGTCATATACACACATTCTGTAATATGTGTGTTTATGGGCATTTCTAGTATCAAAATATATACATACACATGTATACACACAGACATGGATACACATATGCCTAGTATAGAGCTAAGCTCTTCATAAACATCTGTATTCCTCACATAATATGTTGTGTGGGAGCTGCTTTCATTCTCATTTCACAGATAGGTTAGCCGAGGCGTCAGGAGAGTAAAAACTTTATCAATCTGTTTTGTTGATTTCTTACAGGGTGTAAATGTCATAGCTAGGATTCAAACTCGGATTTGAGTGCAAAACTTTAAACTATTATTCTGTAGTACTTAATCATGTGTCTCGCCCCAGACCAAATTAACACAAAAACAAACTGAAGAGCCAAACAGAAGTACCATTTCCTGCCTCTCCCTATCCCACAGCACAAACTAACCTGAAATAGAAAAGCAAAGCATGGGGTAGAGTGCACAGCGGCAGGAGGTACCTAGCTAAACTGCATCTTTCAGCTCCACTCCCCACAGATTAACAAATCAGTCCTCAGAGAAGAAGGCCCAGAGATCTGCATGCTCACAGACCCCAACCCACCCTTACGTGCTAGACTCACCCTTGCCCCGCTGCTCTGCTAGGTAGATAATTGTGTTAGTTTCTTGTGCTTGCTGTAACAAATGATCACAAACGTGGCTTCAAACAGTAGACCTTTAATCTCTCACTTGTCTGGATGCAAGAAATCTGAAATCAGTACTTAGTCAGTTCAGTGACTCAGCCATGTCTGACTCTTTGCGACCCCATGGACTGTAGCACACTAGGCTTCTCTGTTCATCACCAACCCCCAGAGCTTACTCGAACTCATGTCCATCGAGTTGGTGATACCATCCAACCATCTCATCCTCTGTTGTTCCTTCCCCTCCCACCTTCAATCTTTCCCTGCATCAGGGTCTATTCCAGTGAGTCAGATCTTTGCATCAGGTGGCCAAAGTATTGGAGTTTCAGCTTCAGCATCGGTCCTTCCAATGAATATTCAGGACTGATTTCCTTTAGGACTGACTGGTTTGATCTCCTTTCAGTCCAAGGGACTCGCAAGAGTCTTTTCCAACACCGCAGTTCAAAAGCATCAATTCTTCAGTGCTCAGCTTTCTTTATAGTCCAACTCTCACATCCATACATGACTACGGGAGAAACCAGAGCTTTGACTAGATGGATCTTTGTTGGTAAAGTAATGTCTCTGCTTTTTCATATGCTGTCTAATTTGGTCATAGCTTTTTTTCTAAGGAGCAAGCGTCTTTTAATTTCATGGCTACAGTCACTATCTGCAGTGATTTTGGAACTCCCCAAAATAAAGTCTGTCACTGTTTCCATTGTTTCTCCATCTGTTTGCCATGAAGTGATGGAACCGGATGCCATGATCTTAGTTTTCTGAATGTTGAGCTGTAAGCCAACTTTTTCACTCTCCTCTTTCATCAAGAGGCTCTTTAGTTCTTCTTCGCTTTCTGCCATAAGGGTGGTGTTATCTGCATATCTGAAGTTATTGATATTTCTCCTAGAAATCTTGATTCCAGTTTGTGCTTCATCTAGCCCAGCATTTCACATGATGTACTCTGCATATAAATTAAATAAGTAGGGTTACAATATACAGCCTTGACATACTCCTTTCCTGATTTGGAACCAATCTGATGTTCCATGTCCAGCTCTAACTGTTGCTTCTTGACCTGCTTACAGATTTCCCAGGAGGCAGGTCAGGTGGTTTTGTATTCCCCTCTCTTTAAGAATATTCCACAGTTTGTTATGTTTCACATAACATCAGTATTCCACGGCCAAAATCAAGCCTTCAGCAGTCCTGTGCTCCCTCCAGGGGCTGTGAAAGTGTAAGTGAAGTTGCTCAGTCATGTCCGACTCTTTGCGACCCCATGGACTGTAGCCCACCAGGCTCCTCTGTTCATGGGATTTTCCAGGCAAGAATACTGGAGTGGGTTGCCATTTCCTTCTCCAGGGGATCTTCCCAACCCAGGGATTGAACCCAGGTCTCCCGCATTGCAGGCAGATGCTTTAACCTCTGAGCCACCAGGGAGTGTAGGGGGAATCTATTCCTTGTTTGTTCCAGCTGCTGGTAAGTGCCAGCATTCCTTGGCTTGTGGCCACGTCAATCATTCTATATGTTCATCTACCAGAATATAAAAATGCATCAGACAGTTGTGAAATAATTTGGAATCATTTAAACCTTATAAACTTAGACTCTGTATGGAACACACAGATTTTACATGCTCTTTATATCCTTGTTTGTTAGTCACTCATTCGTGTCTGATTCTTTGAGACCCTGTGGATCATAGCCCACCAGGCTCCTCTGTCCATGGGATTCTCCAGGCAAGAATACTGGAGTGGGAGTGGGTTGTCATTTCCTTCTCCAGGGGATCTTCCCAACCCAGGAATCAACCTAGGTCTCCTGCATTGCAGGCATATTCTTTACAATCTGAGCCACCAGGAAAGCCCATACTCTCTCACGGAACAATTTCATCCTTACATTCAACCACATTGTTCTGCAGCACCTATCTTGTGCCAGACCTGTGTCCTACCTAGCTGTCTGTTAATCATGTAGAGAGCCTGAGTCAAAAGCTTGAACTGACTTAACTCAGAATGCCTCAGTTACAGTGGTAGGAAGCATAGTGTGGCAATAATATTTCATTGAAGACTGATGGGGATGAGTTTGAATTCTGGTTCTGCTGTGTACTCAGTTGTGTAAACTTATAAAAAGTATGTCATTTCTAAGCCTTTATTGAATAATCAGAGTATCAAATTTTTCAGCATCTATGGTAAAAATGATAAGGATTTTGCATTTGGAGTAAATAATATACATGCTTAATGTGTATGAATTCCCTTCCTGTGCTGTGATTTTAAGTGATAGAGAAAGAAGTGGCTTTTAAACCATGTCCCCTGCTTCTGTGTTTGACATGTAGTATGAGGTTCCTCACAGTACAGCCTATTGTGAAGTTAATATTTTACAAATGACATATTAAAATTAAACCCACTAAAATCAAGATTGCTGGGAGAAATATCAATAACCTCAGATGTGCAGATGACACCACCCTTAAGGCAGAAAGTGAAGAGGAACAAAAAAGCCTGTTGAAAGTGAAAGTGGAGAGTGAAAAAGTTGGCTTAAAGCTCAACATTCAGAAAACGAAGATCATGGCAGCCGGTCCCATCACTTCATGGGAAATAGATGGGGAAACAGTGGAAACAGTGGCAGACTTTATTTTTCTGGGCTCCAAGATCACTGCAGATGGTGACTGCAGCCATGAACTTAAAGGACGCTTACTCCTTGGAAGAAAAGTTATGACCAACCTAGACAGCATATTCAAAAGCAGAGACATTACTTTGCTGACTAAGGTCCGTCTAGTCAAGCCTATGGTTTTTCCAGTGGTCATGTATGGATGTGAGAGTTGGACTGTGAAGAAGGCTGAGCGCCAAAGAATTGATGCTTTTGAACTGTGGTGTTGGAGAAGACTCTTGAGAGTCCCTTGGACTGCAAGGAGATCCAACCAGTCCATTCTGAAGATTAACCCTGGGATTTCTTTGGAAGGAATGATGCTGAAGCTGAAACTCCAGTACTCTGGCCACCTCATGCAAAGAGTTGACTCATTGGAAAAGACTCTGATGCTGGGAGGGATTGGGGGCAGGAGGAGAAGGGGATGACAGAGGATGAGATGGCTGGATCGCATCACGGACTCGATGGACGTGAGTCTGAGTGAACTCCGGGAGTTGGTGATGAACAGGGAGGCCTGATGTGCTGCAATTCATGGGGTCACAGAGAGTCGGACATGACTGAGTGACTGAACTGAACTGAACTGAACTGAAAATACTTTTAAAAATTAAAGCACATGGCAGATAGTGTGGGTACAAATTGATTTGTGAAACGTTTATTAATTTCTATCTATAAACCTATGTATATACTGTGTGATCATAAAAAAAAAAGATATCTTCCATGCAACATTGACAATTTATTTCTTTTGCTTCAAATACATTATTACCGTCCTCAGCCTTAAGATCAAGGCCAGCCACTAGCAAGAAATGGACGATGTTACACGTCCAGTGCCTGCTTATCTCTATGGACTCATCTTCTGCCATTGGATTTGGCAGATCTCAGGATTCTTGCCCTTGAAGTCCCTTCTTTCTGAAGGCTCCTCTGACACAGTTTCTTCAAACCTTTGAAGGCCACCAGAGAGGCCTATTTTCACACTGATGACAAAGAAGTTGTGGGAAAAGCTTTAAGTAGCGTTCAACTCTTAATATTCCTAGCTATTCTGAATTCCTTGCAAGTCCTTTAACTTAAGGTGTTTCTCAGCCCTCAACAGTTCACATATTGTCCCTTCCTTGGCTTCACTTCACCCCACATCCTGTTATTTGGTTAACCCTTCCTAACCTTTCAGGGACTAGGTCAGGCTTCCCTTGAAGCATGCATATATATATATATATATATATATATATATATATATATATATATATATATATGTAAGTGTGTTTGTGTGTGTGTGTCAAGTTAATGACACACACTCTGGTTTTGATATATTATCTCTGTGTAACCTTGAGCATCTCAATTTAATTAGCTGATCAACATTTACCCCTGGAAAAAATATTATGGTAACTTTAGAAGAAGAGATCTTTGTAACCATGATAGATAATGTTAGTTGCTAATAAATTTCCTAGTCTCTTTGCCTCTGGTCATGAATAGAGTGTTTAGCAGTCTGTGTTTCTCTATAACATTCATTGTGTTACATTGGAATCATCTCTCCTATGAGATTTTATATGTATTTAAGGTCTTGGACATGTCTCAGTGAATAAATAATCATACTGTGAATGAATGAAAACAAACATCTTAACAGTTTTAACCAATGCAAAAACATTATTGCATTTTACTTTAATTCTCTAAGTGTTTATATTTTAAAGAGTTATAATAAAATCTTTGGCTAAAATCTATATAATCATTTGAATTTTGCAATATGATAGGAGTTTGCTCAAACCGAACCATCTTATTTATTTTTTTGGTTGAAATAAAATTTAGTTAGTTTATACAATGATATGGCAACCCACTCCAGTACTCTAGCCTGGAGAATCCCATGGACAAAGGAGCCTGGTAGGCTGCAGTCCATGGGGTCGCTAAGAGTCGGGCACGACTGAGTGACTTCACTTTCACTTTTCACTTTCCTGCATTGGAGAAGGAAATGGCAACCCACTCCAGTGTTCTTGCCTGGAGAATCCCAGGGACGGCGGAGCCTAATGGGCTGCCGTGTATGGGGTTGCACAGAGTCGGACACGACTGAAGCGACGTAGCAGCAGCAGCAGCATACAGTGATATTAGCAATACTTGTTTATCATGAAAAATGGGAAGAATCATTAATTTAAAATAGCACGGGTCACAAAAGAATTTACATCCAGAGAGAATAAAAGTCACATTTGGTTTATATTCTTCTACACATTTTCTGTGTATGAGTCGCAGCAGCAGTACCTACAGACATGCTCCAACCAGGATGCATTGTGTCTGCAGAGAAAACTCAAATCTTTGAAGTATTATTATTCTGGTTTACAGTTATTTAGCTTTGTATATCGCAGTGGTTTTAGGATCCCAGTCGGTATTGGAGCCTTTTCAGTTCCAGGCCAGATTTACTCTGTAAGCATGACTGCAGAGAGGAAAGGCTGGCATGGTCTGTTTTCACATGTCCTTGTGAGCAATTGTATTGCTCTGGATGGCTCTGATGGGCATGCCTGCTCCTCCTTCTGAAGCTTGTCCAACCTCATCAAAATCAGACTTATCCTGTGTGTCCAAATGATGCTTCTTCCATCGTGAAAGCTGATAAATCCGTTCTCTTCCCTGCCACACACTGTTCTTTATAATTCTCTTTTGGAATATTATGCCTTATGTTATGCTGGTTTATGAATCTTTTTTCGTCTCTTCAGCTGTATTACAAACTCACAAAGCCCACAAAGGCAAAGATATTCTTTCCTTCTTTATGTTATCTCATTTTCTAATAACGAAATGTGAAGAAAGGAAAAAATTCAAAGTACGTTTCAGAACTATAGGTTTTTTGCATATTTCAATGTAAACAGGTAGAACAAGAAGGTCCACCTGGTCATTTAATATTTAGTGTCTTCAACTCTATAATTCTTTCAGTAAAACTTATTTTGAAATGAATTAATATAAAACTGGTTTTTTTTCTCAAAGCAAATGTGTATACCTTGGCTACAATCATTTTAAAGCAAAAAAAAAAAAAACCCTCTCATTGGGTATTATTGCCTTAATTTTGCATAAAATTACATTTTAAAAGAAATGTAAACAGTTGTCCATTTTATAAAGACAAAGTCTGGAATGTATTTTTTCTTTTTATTTTCTTTAAAAGACATTTTGACCTTCCTATGAAGCTCAGCTAGAGAAGACATTGGCAGAACTTCATATGTCCTCATACATAGCTTTTGATGAGAATTTAATAAGACAGAGAACAGTACCTTGCCAAGTATTAACTTTAAACCTTATTTACTTTAGAATTTCAAGATTTATGGAATACCAAAAAACCCATGGAGATGACTCACAAAGAACTGGAACTTACTAGTTTCCTACACTCTTTTAAAAAGTCTTAGTTATTTAACTTTGCTACATATTGCCATGACTAATACTGAAATCAACCCATGAATTAACATAAATTAATCTGTTTCTTTTTTCTTCCCACCCCAAATTGTTAATCACTTGCCGGTTATTGTGTTGAAATGGACTATTTACAAGCAGTGGCATTACTTTTTTAAATTACAAAGATGATTTCTGTATTTAATCAGAGAATTACTCAACTATGGGAATACAAGTATAGGTTTTCTCTTTTTACTTTTAAATTATGAAAATAAGATAACGTATTTACAGGAGACTTAGAAAATACAGAACAAAGTCATATAGTGCCATTATATAATACAATTATTTTTAAAGTAGATAAGTAAGATTTTTGTTGTAATTTCAATATCAAGCTCTCAAAAAATAAATAGAATGAATATACAGAAAAGTAGAAGGATATAGGAGACCTGAAAAGCACCATGAACCAGTTTAATATAATTAAGATTTATACAGTTTTCACACAACAGTAGGATGCAAGTTATATTCAAGTTCTCATAGACTGTAAACGAGGAGACACTGGAACACACCAGGGACATAAAACAAGGTGTAAAAATTTCACAGTCTAAAGGTATTGAAATCATACAGAGTCTGTTCTCTTATCGTTGTAGAATTATGTTAAAAATCAGTATCAAAAGATAATTGAAAATAACCCACATATTTTCAAGTGCAATGTGACATTTACCAAGAGAGATCTTTGACTTAGCCATTGAACGCCTCAGTACAGTTAGACGCCTGAAAAAACACAGAGGGTGGTTGCTGAGAGGAAAGCATTTAAAAGAAATTGCTGTCACAATGAGAAATTAATACCAAAGATCCTTTAAAAACCTCATGTATTTGAAAATTAAATGTCCACTTTTAAATGATGGGTGTATCTAAGAAGGCATAACAAGGAAAATAAGAAAATATTTGTAATGAAATCCAAATGAAAAGAGAATTTACCAGAATTTGTTGCATGCAGCTGAAGCTGGCTTATTGCAACTAAGTACAATGTGGAATCTTGAATAATGTATAAAAACAAAGAATGCACACTAGCATAAAATTTTGGTAAATTTGAACCAAATCTGTACTTTAGAAGATTTAGTACTTAGTTAATAACACTGTATCACACATTAATTTCTTGTTTTGTTTTCTTTTTAAACAATAGTAAATACAGTTTTAAAAAGAATTCTATGATGTAGAATGAAAATATACTTCATTTCTTTCATGTGTATCAACCCCCTTTCCATCTTGTTTGTCTTTTGGCATACTTACTGAGTCTCAGTTACCCACATCCTAGTATTCCAAGCATCTCCTATTTGGATGCTTTAGAGACTTACTTATGAAGCACAGAACCAGTCTGGTTTTATGTTAAGTAGGTGGGTTGCTAATCTGTAAGAATGCCATTCTTGATCAGGCCTCTATGAATTGTTTGTAAGTACCAAATCAGACAATGCAGGCTTTATATTCGTCCTGCAATTAGCCAAAATTATTCTAGTTGTAGTCCAGTTAAAGATCTCTAGTATGAAATGAATGTAAAATATTCATTCTTTCTTTATCTTTCTCTCTGGCTTCATTCTAGCTCATTTATGTACTTACAAATAATCTTCTAAGTTACTTTTTCACTGCTTTTCATGTTGCAGATTGAAAATGTTGATGTCTGCCTTAGTTTTCTCGCAGCCAGAGGAGTAAATGTTCAAGGTCTATCTGCTGAAGGTAAGAAAAAGCACAATTGTCACAAATGGCCTCTGTGTTTGAAAAGACTTTTTATAACACTAGAAATGTCAAATGAGAGTACCTGGGCCCTTAATATAGAGAAGGAAATTAGTCAAGTTTCCAGAATAATAGAAACATAAGTTCTGTGGTTATTAGTATATGCTTTCATTATGTAGCTGTGTTCCAGATTTTGTCAAAGTTGTTCTTTACATTCCTGAGTATATGGAAGGGGGGCATATTAACAAAATATCTTTATGTTATAACGGATAAGTAGTACTTTCAGAATATTAAGTAGATGGTGGATAGATACTGCTGGGTAATAGATGAACAGAAATACATTTAAATGGTGTAATTAATGCTTAAATATTATTTTATCAATAACAATTCTATAATTTGATCAAGTTGGTAGTCCAAGCCTAAATATTTGGTTAAGTTTAATGAAGTCCTCAGGAATTCTTAAATAATTAGTATTATTAACTGTTCTTTGTAAAGGCCTTAACATTTTTTTTTTTTGGCCTTAACATTTTAAAAAGTTTAAAAGATCATCACTGACATTGAAATACAGAAAACAGGAAAAAGACAACTAAATCTGTCACTTTTTTTCCTGCATTCTTTTTCTTCAACGTGTATTTTTAGGAAATCTTTTCAAAATTTTCAAGTAGTAATAGTAACAAGAACAATTGTCCCAACATTATGACGTATCAATTCCTTTGAGATCTAGATCAGCAACAAACATCTTTTAAATTAGAATTTTAATTATATTACATTAATCCCTTTTGGCAATTTTTGTTACTTAATGTTTCTACTACAGTCAATTTACTCTGCAAAGCCTTCCCGACCCCCGCAGATAGTATAAGTATCAGATAGGTCTAAGTTTTCCAAGTTCTACTGCCATTGGAAAAATAGGAGTTGTGTGACTTCTGAAATATTATGAACGTGAACTAGAATGATTTACTTTTCTCAATTTTTCTGTACTGTTTAAATTTTATTTTGAATTTCTTCTATCCTTTATATGTTTATGTCATGATGTTTAATATTAAATTATATACTTAATGGCCAAAACTTAGGTTTAAACCTAACTCATGGTTCTGTTACTTAGAATAATATTTGAGAAAATTCTCCAGAATGATACTTTACTTTCTAAGAGGTCGAAAGTAGGTGAGGAATGTTACTATTTGTTGGTCTTCTGTCTCTTCCTTTTAACATGACATCTTTTTATTAACATAAGCCTGTTACTTTTTATCTATCTCCTAAAAATATATGAATAGTCAAAATGATTTTCTGTATTTATTTAACATGAATAGTAATAAAACAAGAAGTTTAAAGAATATCTTTCAATAAGATTCACAGGAGAAAAATAATACTTGCAGGTTCACCCAAGAAAATTTATACTTTCTCACTGTAGCTTCATATTGATCAAGCCTATAGTTATGGCCCCTGTGAGAAAGGTTGGGGGTTATAATAACTCAGCCTTATTTTATATGAATAATTCCACTGCATAGTGTGTGTGTGACATTATAAACCATCAGAGGGCAAGACATTTAAGTAGTTTATTAATGTTTCTAAATTCTGAAAAGAAGGCAGAAAACCTTGACCTCATAAGAGGATATATTTTATTGCCAATGGCAAGTTTCATTTAAAGTGTGATTATTGGTTGCATAGCATTATATCTAGCTTTACTGGCCTCTATTTTTCTAATTCTAAAATTATAACTCCAGAAGAAAAAAACTAGCTCATGTTATGGCCTACTTTGTGCATTTAATTTTTTCTTCAATGTTAGAAAAACTTACACAGGAGCCTCATGTGTTTAGAACTAGAAATTCTACTTATTCTATTATGCTTATTCTACTTACACTATTATGCATGCATAATAAGCATGCATCTAAAGCCATGCATAAAATGATATTAATTATTTCTTAATATGTAATGTGAATTAAAAATAAAAGAATTGGAACATTAAAGTGGATAACTGTGGTGCCATCTGCTCTTTGGAGGACAAATGCATAGTTTTTTAATAAATCGGTTGGTGGGTGATTTAGAATGCTGCTAACAGTTATTATGAGGTATACGCATATAGCATCAGTGGAGAAGGAAATGGCACCCCACTCCAGCTACTCTTGCCTGGAAAATCCCATGGACAGAGGAGCCTGGTAAGCTAGAGTCCATGGGCTCACTAAGGGTCGGACACGATTGAGCGACTTCACTTTCACTTTTCACTCTCATGCATTGGAGAAGGAAATGGCAACCCACTCCAGTGTTCTTGCCTGGAGAATCCCAGGGACGGAGGAGCCTGGTGGGCTGCCGTCTATGTGGTCACACAGGGTCAGACACAACTGAAGTGACTTAGCAGCAGCAGCAGCAGCATATAGCATCAGTATTTATAATGCAGGCCACTGAGCATATAAGTGGCTTTCTTTCTCTAGCTCATGGGCATCCCTCCGCTGGCAACAGCTGTGTGCATTTGTGAGGGAAAATATGTATGTGTGTGCGTATGCTCAGTCACGTCAGACTCTTTTGAGACCCCAATATACTGTAGCCTGCCAGACTCCTCTGTTTAAGGGATGTCCCAGGCAAGAATACTGGAGTGGATTGCCACTTCCTGCTCCAGGAGATCTTCCTGACCCAGGGATTGAACCTGTGCCTCCTGAATCTCTTACATTGGCAGGCAGATTCTTTACCGCTGACCCACCTGGGAAGCCCATTTGAGAGATAAACAGAATGATAAATCAAATGAGGAACACAAACCAGAGCGCCTGTCCATTTGCATGAAGAAGCTAACTCGAGAAAAACTGTAGTTCAGGGTCAGCAAAGAGCATCCCTTGAGTAAGCTTTGTTCTCTCTCTGAAATTTCGAAGCTATGTAAAAATGTTAGCATGTTTTAGAAAATCAGACTTACTTAAATGTGTGACTGAGAAAACCAAGTTTTATTTCCGTCTTCAAAGATTTAGTCTATTAAGGGTCTATTGGAAGCAATTTGCAAACTGCTTCTAGAATTTCTGTTGTTAAAAAAAATAATTTTATATGATACTGTTTTTATATTTTCCGCTTGATACAGAAATAAGAAATGGAAACTTAAAAGCCATTCTAGGGCTGTTTTTCAGTTTGTCTCGCTACAAGCAGCAGCAGCACCACCAG
This sequence comes from Capra hircus, assembly GCF_001704415.2. Classification (NCBI taxonomy): domain Eukaryota; kingdom Metazoa; phylum Chordata; class Mammalia; order Artiodactyla; family Bovidae; genus Capra; species Capra hircus. The sequence goes on from NC_030812.1 coordinate 7,213,554, forward strand.
CAGCAGTATTATCAATCCTTGGTGGAGCTTCAACAACGCGTCACCCACGCCTCCCCTCAAGCAGAAGCCAGCCAGGCCAAAACCCAGCAAGATATGCAGTCCAGGTAAGGGAGGGAAGTGGGGGATGTGTTTAAAATGAATTTACATCACTGCGAGTCTGTGGGAGCATGTAGACACAGCCAGGGTGGGATGCTGGCAACTTGTTTTTATAAGTTTTTGTTTGTGAGTTTGGTCACCATATTTATGTAGCTATATCAATGTGATGCGATTATTTGACTAATGTTATAGAATTTAAAACCTCTTTTGCTTGGATAACCAACATTTGTCACTTTTTAGGTGAAATATTTGTGTTTGTTTTCTACAGGTGATGGTGGTTTGTATTGAAATGTGTAAAGTGTCTTTCTTGTAAGCTGTGTGTCAGTTACTGTCTTCTTATTTAGAATGTACTTTTGGAGTCCTGGTCTCCAGTTGTATAGTTTTCTTTTGTCGATGCTTCTGATTGGTTAAATCATTAAATCTGTCAAAAAGTTTAGGCCTGTTAAACATAGGAGTTTGAGTATGTGGGACCATGCTGTTTGGATGTGAGATTGTATGTGTGCGCATCTGCGTACGTGTGTATGTGTGTATTTATATACACAGGTTATGTTTGTCTTACTTGAGTCTGTGGGTACATGTAGACACAGCTAGGATCGAGTGCTGACAAACCATTACAACACCCTTTTTACTCTTTCATTACTGTTTTTTTCAGTTTGGAATTACATCAGTCATGATTCAGCCAGAGAAGCAGAGTCAGTAAAAAATAGTGTTAACAGATTCATTGTAAAGAATTGATTCATGTGACTGTGTGGCTGGCAAGGCGAATCTGAAGCCAAACCACAGCCCAACAGAGAGGACAGGTTGACACTGTGAGCCTGAGCCAAAACTGCTATAAACAGGTGGAATTTCATCCCTCCAGGAGGCTGCACTCCTGCTTTTAAGACCTTTCAAGGAGTGAATTGGGCCTGCTATCCTAGCGATAATCTAGGATAATCTCCTTTACTTAAAGTCAAATGCTATGGTTTTAGACCACATCCACAAAATGCTTTCACAGAAAGACCCAGATTGGTGCTGAGTGGGACTAAACAAACCTAGCTAAGTTTGCACGTCAAAAAATGATCACTGAACAAGATTAACAGGTTTCATGGAAATCGTTTATTTGTTTCTGATCAGTGTTTGGGTTATCAGCTCATTAGTTCTATCGCATACAAAGCTGCGGTTGTTTTTCTTAAGGAGAGAGAATGTCCAATACAAAAATACTCTTTATCATCTTCTAAAATATACACATGTATCAAATATATGTAAATATTTAACTTTTTCCATCTTAGAAGCCAAACCTAAAACCTAATAATACAGTTTGCCTTGAGTTTGTTTTTGGCAATTAGTACTGACTGAGAAAACTAATATAAAATTCCAAAATACGTTCACAAACCATTTCCCACTTATTGACAGATAGCAGTTCAGAAATCTCCTCTTTCGTCTGTCAACCCCTCCTTGCTTCACATTAAGCAATATTTCTGTCTCTGTACAACCATGTAAACTCTACTTCTTTTGGCAAATTTTACTCATTAGTAAGTTATTAATAAAGAAAAATTATAGTTTCACCAAAAAATTTGGGATGTACTACAAAGGCTGTGGAGTGATAAGGGAATATTTGTTTTTACTCAGTAATGGAAATGTGCTTCTGCTTTTTAAACTTGTCTTGGCATTTTGTGATGTTGTGTGAAACTGTTCAGGAATCAAAGTGAAAAAAAAAAGATTTATAGTATAAGTTCTTTGGATTTCCTTAAGAATAGAGGAGAAAAATAAAACATACGACTTATTAATTTTGGGGGTGGTGGGCTAGATTTTGAGACCTGCCAGAAATAATATTTCTTAGAGTTTGGTTCAAGCCATTTGAATAGACAAGAAGCAAGAATAGTAGCTAGAAAAATACAGGAAGTTAAATGGTATCGTGCAAAGAATGTTGACTCTGGAAATGAGATGAGCTGTCATTTGTCACTTCTTTTCCTCACTCTTCTTCTGTATGAGCCATTGGAGTCTCTTGCCCAGCCTTCTCAGTGGTTATAACCCTTTGGGGGAGATCTTTTTTCTCTTCTTGCTAGATATGCATGGATATTATAAAGCTGTATAATATTTTAAAATATAGAACCATGTATAGAATAGGCATGGCCATTTTACAGCATCTTGCAGAGAGCTATCTTATTTTTTTCAGCGAAATGTTATAAAAAGCATTGGGAAGCCCATTCTTTTCACTAGTGTCCTTTAATTCTGGGATAGCAGGGGAGTTCTTTACCATGAGCGCCACCTGGGAACCCAGACTTAATTTTTTTCTTTTGATAAATTGGATTTAATTACTTTTTGGATTGGTAATTTAACAAATCAGGGTACTTACTGTACTAAATGTAGTGCTTAGTTAGGGTCATGATAAAGAGGAGCTCAAAGTCTTCATTTCAACAGAATTTATTATATGTTTTAGAGAATGCTCTATTTCAGATATTAATACTTATTTTCATCTGTGTAGGCTTGATAACAGAGAAAGCAATGGCACCCCACTCCAGTACTCTTGCCTGGAAAATCCCATGGACAGAGGAGCCTGGTGGGCTGCAGTCCATGGGGGTTGCTAAGAGTCGGACACAACTGAGCGACTTAACTTTTACTTTTCACTTTCATGCATTGGAGAAGGAAATGGTAACCCACTCCAGTGTTCTTGCCTAGAGAATCCCAGGGACGGGGAAGCCTGGTGGCTGCTGTCTATGGGGTCGCACAGAGTCAGACACTACCGAAGTGACTTAGCAGCAGCAGCAGCAGGCTTGATAAGCAATCTAGATCTGTTTCTATCAATTACCCCCTCCAAAGTTAATAATAAAGTGTATGTTTTATTTTTCTCCTTCTCCATTCTTAAAGAAATTCAAAGAACTTACACTATAGATCATATTTTTCACTTTGATTCCTGCACAGTTTCACACAACATCACAAAATGCCAAGACAAGCTTAAAGAACAGAAGCACATTTGCTATATTGAGTAAAAACAAATATCTCTTATCGTTCCATGACCTTTTAGTACATTCAGTTTTTTTTTGGTGAAACTGTAATTTTTCTTTATTAATCATTCACTAATGAGTAAAATTTGCCAAAGGAATTAGGGTTTACAATGTTGTGCAGAGACAGAAATATTGCTTAAAGGTTGCTAAAATATTACTTAAATATTGCTAAAGGTTGATATAGTGAAATAGTATATGATTATAATTTATGTGAACTGAAATGTGATAACATATTTAAGCATTTTCAAAATCTGTGTTGACAGTATACATAGGAAAGGTTTAAGTCTCCATACTAGAGAACCAAGGTGATATATGTGAAAAAAAATCCCAGTGACACATTTCTCTTTGTTTGCTTGACATGTGAGTCATAAATCATGATTTATGAAGATTTTCTGTTGATTTCAAAGCTCTTTCCAAGCGAACGGTTTAAATGACTGGTTCCTATATTATTCTAGATATTTAGCCAGAAAATGTTCTTATATTTTTCTTGGTAGACCTGAAAGGATTTTAGTGCACCTTGTTTCATGAGAATGTTTTTGTTTTGTTCACTTTATTAAATAAACTGGCATAACTGCCTAGATTTCCACAATATTTATTTTGTACACTAAGAATTGCTTATTTGTTTTGCTCTTTTGAGCATAACACTAAATGTTTCCATTTGAACATTTCTCATGCAAATAGACATTTTGATCTATAGGTTAACAAGTAAAATATACAAGAGAGAAAATCAAATGTGAACCGAGAGAAATAGAGTGGGGGTGGCAAACTCTCCTCCGACTTCTCAGCTTCCTCTCTCCTCTTGAGTGTGTGTTTGTGGTTGTGTGGCTGTGCGCATAGAGCTGGGCACAGGTGCCTGTGTGTGTCCTGTTCAAGGACAGATCTTCTTGTTGAGAGCTCACCTCTAGGATCGGACTGCCTGTGCCTGGCTCCCAATTCCACCTCTTTCTGGTTGTGTGACTGTGGGCAGCTTACCTGACCTCTGTGTACTTCAGGTTCCCATTTGCTAAAAGGGCAATGGCACCATTATCATGAGGTTGTTCTGGGGATTCACTGGGTCAGAATCTAAAACTCACTGCACACACCTGGCAGATGTCACTCTTCTGCTCAGAGCCTTGAGATGACATCAAATAGCCTCAGCTTGCTCCCCACTTAGGAAACACGCTGTGTCTGATTCCTTTGCCTAGAGTGCTCTTCCTCCGAGAGTCACTTGGCTGAGTGTCTCACTCCTTCAGGTCCACTGCTCCTGTGTCACCTTCTCACCAATGGTGACCTTGACCATTCTGCTAACACTACAGGCTGCCTATCCATCCTGGTGCTGTACTTTCCCCTCCTTTCCATAGCCCTGATCACTCTCTAGCCTAAAGCATATTTATTACGTCATTGTTTGTTATTGCTACTTCCTCCGCTCCAGATCGTAAGCCCTGAGAGGAGAGTAGTGTTTTTATGTTTTCATACTTTTCGAGGGATTAAACAAGAACGTTATACACAGGAGGTGCTTAGTAATGATTTCTGAAGTGATTTAAGGTAAAAATGAATGAATCTATTATAGCTGCTTCTAATTTTAAGAAGGAAGACTCTAACATTTAAAGTTGCAATGGTAGGTCATTTAAAATGGAAATTGTGTATATTTATAAAAATACTATATTAAAGGTAAATGTATTCTGGATTCTTAGGTGGTCCTGATATAGTTAGTTTCAGAGTGGTATGTAGTGGAACCATCAGACCTTATCTGGATGCATGAAATTATTCGCCTCATCCTCACTGATCCCTGAATATATTCCTTTTTGGTCTTTCATGAAACATGTGAGAAAGAAAGAAAATGCATGTGAAAATATAGCTAAGAAATTACATAGGTGATAGAGTATTAGAGGGAGTGATAACAGATCTTTCTGAACTAAACTAAGAGCTATTTGGGAAATTTGGGAGATTATGATCCCCACAGAGGATCATTTGTCCCTTCTGCTTTTCATTTTGTAGGAGGAAGTCAAGAATGTGTCCAGTTGCTGTTTAGATGAACTTACTCCTTCCTACAGGACTCACAAGTCAAATTGCAAAATCTCTGGGCACATGCTTTTTGAGTGACTTGCCTGCTCCCTTTACAGCCCCTTGCCAAGGTTCTTGTGACCCCTACCACACACATTGCTTTTGGAACCCTCTTCCATGAAAGACATTTGCCTTCCCCTTTTCCAGGAAACATCCTTTCCTTCTGGGAGATTCATTGTGAAACTGGGGCAGTTTACAGCTTTTCAGCCTGGGGTTATAAATCTTGAGAAATGTAGAGGAAGTTTAATTTAAGATGACAGCAAAGCTCTGGTAATTTAAGCCCTCATGAACCCGGCTTCAATTAGCTGCTTAATTCAGCTCTGTGTTGTGGATTATAGTGTGCTCTTCAAAAACGACGGTGAATCAATTAAACTTTAAAGAAAATGAAACAAACAACAAAGATGTTTATGAATCTCCTTTTTAATATCAGGATTTTCTTATTCCCAGAGAGAAATAATTGAAGGGAAAGAAATTATTCTTTGATTGATTGATTGAGGAAACCAAGAAAGGGTGTAATAGTAAGAGTGTATATGTACACAATGCTTATGTTCTATGCTTTTATTCAGTGTTTTTAAAGCTTGACAGCTATTCATAGTTCTGCTGTGATGACGGCGTATCATCTCTATAGTATTGGTTATTTTAGCATCTGGCAAACATGGCTTTCACTTCTGCCTACCAATTCCCAGTGATGTGGCATGAGCCAAGTTATTTTAACCTGCTCAAATAACAGTGTTCCTACCTCTAATATTGGAATGGTGACAACTTTTTCAAAAAGGTATTGAGAAGACCACAGGACATAATTTTTATTTAAAGTGCCTCCTTAACGCAACTCTTAGTGTGTAATAAACACTCAAACCAACCATTTTCATCTTCCCTCCTCTCACTTTAAGGTCATATCAATGTATAATAAAATTACAGATCAAAATTAATACCTCAAGTCAACCTCTTCACTCTCCCTTTCTTTCCCACTTTCTCTGATCAGTTCTGTCCATTACACTTCTAACTTCTTTTATGCATTACATAAAAGTAGTTCAAAGTATATCCTCACAGTTTAAAAATAATGACCCAATGCTCAGAGCCTCCCAGGCCTGATCTAGCTAAATGGAGGTAGCCCCATTCATTATTTTAGGTTATTTCCTTTAGTAATTATTTCCCTATAGATAAATCAAATGCTACTGCCACTATTTTTTATTCATTAATTGGATCATTATTTTAAAAATTATTTATTAATTTGGCTGCCTCAGGTCCCAGTTGCATCTTTCCTTGCAGCACACAGACTTGCAGCTGTGGCACGTGAGCTTAGTCACCATGTGGCACGTGCAATCTTACTTCCACAGTGGTGGTGTTCAGTCACCAAGTCATGGCCAACTCTTTGCGACCCCATGAGCTTCAGTACACCAGCCCTCCCTGTCCCTCACCATGCCCTGGAGTTTGCCCAAGTTCATGTCCATTAAATTTGTGATGCCATCCAGCCATCTCATCCTCTGTCACCATCTTCTCCTGCCTTTGACAGGCAAAATATACTCCAAGATACATTCTCCAGGCAAGAATACTGGAGAAGGTGAAAGTGAAAGTCGCCCAGTCTTGTCCCACTCTTTGCAACCTCATGGACTATACTGTCCATGGAATTCTCCAGGGCAGAATACTGGAGTGGGTAGCTGTTCCCTTCTCCAGGGGCTCTTTCCAACCCAGGGATCAAACCCAGGTCTCCCACATTGCAGATTCTTTACCAGCAGAGCCACAAGGGAAGCTGAAGAATACTAGAGTGGGTAGCCTATCCCTTTTCTAGAGGATCTTCCTGAACCAGAAACCGAACCCGGGTCTCTTGCATTGCAGGTGGATTCTTTATTGACTGAGCTATCAGAGAAGCTCACTGGAGTGGGTAGTCATTCTCTTCTCCAGGGGATCTTCCCAACCCAGGGATCAAACACAGGTCTCCAGCATTGCAGGCAGATTCTTTACCATCTGAATCACCAGGGGGTCCCTTAGTTCCTTGACCAGGGATCAAATCTACAACCCCTGATGTATGCACTCTCCCATCTCACCAATCCCCCATTACTATATTCAACAAATATTTATTAAGCACTTAGGTGTTCCTGGCACTCTTCTAAACATTGGAGTTACAGCAGAGGATAAAATAAATTGAAGAATCCTTTCCCTTTTGGAGATTATATTTAGTTATAAACAAACTATTAAAAAATATGTACTAGTAATTGAGCAGCTGTTGGTAGAGAAGCATAAATCAGAACAGGAGAAATAAGATGTTTTTCTGCATTTCAACAGGCTTCTGGGAAAGTCCTCACTCAGGTGATACTGAGCAAAGGGGGAAAAGAACTAGCTCTGCAGTTATCCTATAGAAGAGAGTGTCAGGCAGACAGAAGAACAAGAGCTAAGACCTTGAGTTAGGAGTCTATCTGTTCTTTTTCTTTTTCTTTTTTTTCAAGAAGAGGAAATAACCCAATTTGGCTGTATCAGAAAGAAGGACATAGAAGAAGAGTAGGCTATATTTCAGAGAAAGATCACGTAGTATGACCCCGTTGCCATTATAAGAACTGTGGATTTTATTCCAGGAGAGATGGGAAACTGTAATATGCCATGTTGCTGCAAATGGCGTTATTTTAAAGACTCTGATGCTAGGAGGGGTTGGGGGCAGGAGGAGAAGAGGACAACAGAGAATGAGATGGCTGGATGGCATCACTGACTCGATGGATGTGAGTCTGAGTGGACTCCGGGAGTTGGTGATGGACAGGGAGGCCTGGCGTGCTGCGATTCATGGGGTCCCAAAGAGTCGGACACGACTGAGCGACTGAACTGAACTGAATACATTTCAGTAAAAGAACAGGCCATGGCTCATTTAATGTTGCTCTAGAGGGATATTATAAATTGAGGGACCCCTCTTTGCCAGCATCTTTTCTCTAGAATTATTTAGTTGTTATAGTTAAACTTATTTCTTGTTTGTTTGGATGGTCAACTAGTTGGTTTGTTTATGTCTGGTCATAGAGTGAGCAGCAATAGTAATTGACATAAGTATTGAATTAATCTCCCTCTTTTTGTACCTCCTTCATCTCATCTGCAGTTTCCTAGTCCAGCCTCCCTCTCTCTTATGGACTGACAGCCCCCCTCGCTCTTAGAGACTGAACCCCCTCTCCATGTGTATAGTACGATGAGGCTTCCCCTGCTGTGTGTTCTCTATCAAAAATACGTCATTTATTTTCAGTTGCCCAAAATCTGTTGAAGCCTCCTGGTCATTGATGGCCCCTTTGATCTGTAATGATATCCTTTGATGTTATGAGCTTAAACCTTGACTATTTTTTATCAACATGTTATGGCATCACATTCTTGGACAGAATCATTCTTCATTCTAGTAACTTTATTATTTTCTTTAAATAAATGAAAATCAATTAGCTGAACTTATCCAGGGAGAAAATGAAAACATCGCAATTAGCTCTACCTTCCCAAGGGAACTGTGAGAATATATCTTTTAAATTATTAGACTTAGCCCTTAATTTAGAGATTTTAAGACTTGTGCTCTTTGTGACATACATGTCTAGATAAAAACAATATAAACCAGTGTTTCATAATTTGATAACTACCAAACATATTCATGTATCATCACAGAGCCACGACTCAATTAACTTGTGATTTATTTCTTGACTATTTTACTCCAGGACATTTTGATTTCCTGTTTATGTATTGTATGAACTTTGTCTCCCAAACACTAGAAATTTTCGTTCTGTTCAATCTTTGCTATTTCTGGAGCACTGTCTTCTCAAATAGGGCACTGGTAATGTTGAGTTGAAGAAGGAAATTGTTAGGTGAAAGACCAGGACACCAGAAGAGTGTCTAACAGGCTTTTTAATGGCGAAGCGCTCCCGGGGCGGGCTTCCCGGACCCAAACGAGGCAGGTCGAGGAAGTCTGCGCCCGGACCGTGTTGGGGGTGGTTTTTATATGTTTGTTGGGAGGGATGGTCAGGCTAGATGGACGGGGGTTCGGATAGGTCGCCAGGCCGAGGCGTCGCGGTCTGACAGGTCCTTCTACGTGGCTGGGGTGGGGCGGCTTTAGCTGGTGAAGTGTGCTGTCATTGGTCCCCGGGATCTGGGAGGCTCCTTCCGTTAGGGACTTCCCCCCGCCGGCAGGAGGGAGAGGAGGGGTGGCCCATCATGGCCCCCGGGTCCGGCCTTACAGAAATGACAACCCATTCCAGTATTCTTGTGTGGATAGTCCCCTGGATATAGGAGCCTGGTGCGCTACAGTCCATAGGATTGCAAAGAGTCAGATATGAGTTAGTGACTGAACAAATGTCGAGTTGATAAGTATATCTGCAATTTCATACCATATGCAATGATTATGTATTAATCTGTTTTGCACTACCATCTGTGTATCAGAGATTCAACTTATTGTCTTACAGTAGAAAAATGCAACTGTCACAATCATTTCAGTATAAACATCGAATACTTTCCTGTCATAAGGTATACAGAGAAAGCCAAATTATAATCAGAGGATGACAGAATAAGCAAAGAACTGAACTTGGGACACTTGCATGTTTCTGCAGCGGAGATAGTCTTGCCATGGGTCAAGAGTCTTTCTTGATTGCAAAGCGCACTGTCAGCGTTTTCCTTTTCATATTCCATGCCCTGTGCTTCTGCCTCTGGCCGCCCCATTGCCCACACCACGCCACCCGCCTGCACCCACATCTTTCTGGTTGACCTCTCAGTCTCAAAAGATGTATGAGCACAACCCTGTGGGGAGGACTCTGGAACAGAGTCCACCACCAGAAGTGTTCTGAGACCTCAGTCACCCCTTAACAACGTGAGACTTCCTGTACTGATGCTTACATTTGCTTTGCAGTAAATCGAGAGGAGCTCAATTGCAAGGACTCCTTGAAATCTACTTTCTCATAGACCTTCAAACATTTATATAATTATTTTATATGTCATTTTCATGAATGTGTATACTAAGCAATGATTTGTTAACATATTTTGTGCTTACTACAATTCTTTTTAAGTGTTCAGAAGTATTAAATAATCCAGATTTTTCACTCAGGGTAGTCTTTGCCAACGTTTGTTATTTTATTTATTTTTTTGCTTAAAATAGTAATAACCAATATATATAGAAGAGAATCTGAAAATTACTTTGCAGATTCTCTTCTATATATATACATTAGTTTTCAGATTCTTTTATATATATAAAATGGGCTTCCTTGATGACTCAGACAGTAAAGAATCTGCCTGCAATGTGGGAGACCCAGGTTCGATCCCTGGGTCAGGAAGATCCCCTGGAGAAGGGTATGGCTACCCACTCTACTATTCTGGCCTGGAGAATTCCATGAAAAGAGGAGCCTGACAGCCCATGGGGTCACAAACAGTCAGACATGATTGAATGACTAACACACATTTATACATGTTAACTTATAGCTGAATCACTTTGCTGTACCCCTAAAGCTAGCACAACATGAAATCCACTATACTCCAACAGAAATCAATAATTTTTTAAAAATAGTTTTATCTAACAGTATTGAGAGTCCACTTTTTGTTTTTTGAGGTAGTTGCATTAAAATGGACCTTTGGAATGGAGCACTGAATGCATTGGGATATAATTTTCCTCCACACTAAAAGTTGTAAATGGAAAAGATCCATGCAGCAGCATAGTGTTTTGAGCTACATGTAAGTAGAAGCAGTGTGGAAAACCTAATTTGTGGTAACATTGTGAGAGAAATATGAGCCTGGTTTCCTGAGTTCTCCTTTATCTTGAAGTTCTGCATTCCTAAAAGAGCGTGAGACTTTGATGCAGTAATATCTTATCCAGGCATCTCTCTCTGTAGTTACTGTTTTGAGGTCCCACAAAAGCAGACCATGCAGGTGGCCTGATTAACTGTCAGCTGTAATTTAAGATTCGACAGAGGTTGTAAGATATTTACATACCATATTTCACTAATAGGATAAGTTATCACAGTAACCTGTCTCATGTGTAATCAGGATGATATTTCAGCCACCCAGCTGCTAAAAAGAAACACATGTGGATGAAGGCTAAGTTTCTGACTCATTTATGGATTAGGCAATAACTGTTTTTAGTGACGTCTCAGCAAAATTTATGTGTAGGGACAATATATTTTTAAAAAATGCTCTGAAGTGAGTAGCTGTTACAAAATGTCTTAAATATTTTTGAATAAGGTACAAAAAGCCATTTTGAAGTGTCTGAACACTTTCCTCTTTTTTAGAGCTATTACCTTGTCAGTTATCATTTTATAACATTGCCCAATGATCCTACAGAAGGGAAACTATATCTACTAAAGGAAGAATTTGGTTTAAATAATATTTATTCTGAAAATCTGGCTTCATTTCTACCCTTGGCAGTCATAGGATATATAAGGAAATATATTTCAATCTATCTCAGTCTTAAAAAATTTTAGGGAATGTGCCCTATTGTCTTCAGTGTTTGTTATTTTGTATAAACATCCTAGTTTAAAACTTTCTTGCAATGTGTTAATTATAGTACATCTTGGGGAATTTATTCCTGATTTCTCTCAAGCCTTATTTAGTAAATTTGAAAGGAAATAATTCCTATCTTCTTCACATGATACTGACTTACAAAAGAAAGGTAAAATTTGGAGGTAAAAAATTACACCAAAATTTATGCTCAAGAAATGTCTTACCTCCTGTTATAAAATTTGTTTCTTTGTATTCCTCTTTGGCTCCTTGGGAATAGTGTTGTTAAGAGAACAATGTGATGTTATGATTAAGCATCGTTTCCCTTTCTTTGGGAATAGAGTACTAAAGGTCTGAGAGGGATTTTGTATAGGGATTTCCACTCTTAAAATATCTGTGTGACTCCAAACCTAAAGTTATGTAGACTAAAGGGAGGAAAGATAGTTGATTCTAAGATAGTTTTGTATAAAGTTTCTTAATATAGATGAGTTGTAAAAACCTACATAATATGAAAATTGCTCTGGTTAACATATATATAACCAGTTATATTTATTAAGTACATCTATTTTAAAAATTACTGTCTTTATGACTTGTTTTTATGTTTGATGAGCTAGTCACTATACAGTTGGGCATAGTCCAAGAATACCATATGGCTTAATGAAAAACAATATTGTTCTAATGATCTTTCATATATTACCTTAGAGCACAATGTTCTTTTTTATTGGTGATTTGAAAGCTCATATGTGACCTTTCAGCAAATAAAAGATTCAGCCCCCTCTGTGCACCAAGAATTATGCTAGATGTGCAGGTGAGATCTGTCGATGCTTTAATCTTTCACATCACCCACCAACTAACAGAGAAACTAGATGTTTAAACAGATGGTTCGGTGAAGTGTACAGACTACTACAACAGTGTACAGGAGTCCGAACAAAGGCCACTGGTGAAGGATGCCATTTCACACTCAGGAAGCTGCCACTTTTTGGCCGAGGCGGAAGTGAAAGTAGAAATGTGTTCTAGGTATCTCTTGCTATATAAAGTATTTTGGCCCAGAGTGATAATGATTTTCTTAGACTCATGGATAATGTAGGCTTAGGAGTTAGACAGGGCACAGCAGGAAAATCTTCTCTCTACTCCACTGTGTCTGGAACTTTCACGGGAAAGGGTGGAATGGCTGGCATGTCACAGACTGGTAGGAGGCAAAACATCTTTGATTGGAGAATCACTTCCAAGGTGACTTTTTCACTCACTTGTCCAGCAGCTTAATTGCAATAGTGACAGCATATATCCTCACCAGCATGGGCATCTCAGGGACATTGTACTTCAAATATGATGACCTACTGATCGAAAGCAGTGGCAAGACCACCCATCTTCAAAGGGAGAGTGGGTGGGACAAAGACCGCACATCTTTTTTTAATCATTAATTTTATTTTACTTTTAAATATTAATTTATTTTTTATTTTATAATTTATTTATTTTTTTTACTTTACAATATTATATTGGTTTTGCCATACATCAACATGAATCCACCACAGGTGTACACGTGTTCCCAATCCTGAACCCCCCTCCCACCTCCCTCCCCGTACCATCCCTCTGGGTCATCCCAGTGCACCAGCCCCAAGCATCCTGTATCCTGCATCGAACCTAGACTGGTGATTCGTTTCTTGTATGATAATATGCATGTTTCAATGCCATTCTCCCAAATCATCCCACCCTCTCCCTCTCCCACAGAGTCCAAAAGACTGTTCTATACATCTGTGTCTCTTTTGCTGTCTCGCATACAGGGTTATTGTTACCATCTTTCTAAATTCCATATATATACATTAGTATACTATATTGGTGTTTTTCTTTCTGGCTTACTTCACTCTGTATAATCAGCTCCAGTTTCATCCACCTCATTAGAACTGATTCAAATGTATTCTTTTTAATGGCTGAGTAGTACTCCATTGTGTATATGTACCACAGCTTTCTTATCCATTCATCTGCTGATGGACATCTAGGTTGCTTCCACGTCCTGGCTATTATAAACAGTGCTGCGATGAAAATTGGGGTACATGTGTCTCTTTCAATTCTGGTTTCCTCCGTGTGTATGCCCAGCAATGGGATTGCTGGGTCATAAGGCAGTTCTATTTCCAGGTTTTTAAGGAATCTCCACACTGTTCTCCATAGTGGCTGTACTAGTTTGTATTCCTACCAACAGTGTAAGGAGGGTTCCTTTTTCTCCATACCCTCTCCAGCATTTATTGCTTGTAGACTTTTGGATCGCAGCCATTCTGACTGGCATGAAATGGTATCTCATTGTGGTTTTGATTTGCATTTCTCTGATAATGAGTGGTGTTGAGCATCTTTTCATGTGTTTGTTGGCCTTCTGTATGTCTTCTTTGGAGAAATGTCTATTTAGTTCTTTGGCCCATGTTTTGATTGGGTCATTTATGTTTCTGGAATTGAGCTGCAGGAGTTGCTTGTATATTTTTGAGATTAGTTGTTTGTCAGTTGCTTCATTTGCTATTATTTTCTCCCATTCCGAAGGCTGTCTTTTCACCTTGCTTATAGTTTCCTTTGTTGTGCAGAAGCTTTTAATTTTAATTAGGTCCCATTTGTTTATTTTTGCTTTTATTTCCAGTATTCTGGGAGGTGGGTCATAGAGGATCCTGCTGTGATTTATGTCAGAGAGTGTTTTGCCTATGTTCTCCTCTAGGAGTTTTATAGTTTCTGGTCTTACATTTAGATCTTTAATCCATTTTGAGTTTATTTTCGTGTGCGGTATTAGAAAGTGATCTAGTTTCATTCTTTTACAAGTGGTTGGCCAGTTTTCCCAGCACCACTTGTTAAAGAGATTGTCTTTACTCCATTGTATATTCTTGCCTCCTTTGTCGAAGATAAGGTGTCCATAGGTAGGTGGATTTATCTCTGGGCTTTCTATTTGGTTCCATTGATCTATGTAATACACCACATTAACGAATTGAAAATAAAAGCGATATGATTATCTCAATAGATGCAGAGAAAGCCTTTGACAAAATTGAACATCCATTTATGATAAAAACTCTCCAGAAAGCAGGAATAGAAGGAACATACCTCAACATAATAAAAGCTATATATGACAAACCCACAGCAAACATTAATCCTCAATGGTGAAAATTTGAAAGCATTTCCCCTAAAGTCAGGAAGAAGACAAGGGTGCCCACTTTCACCACTACTAGTCAACATAGTTCTGGAAGTTTTGGCCACAGCAATCAGAGCAGAAATAGAAATAAAAGGAATCCAAATTGGAAAAGAAGAAGTTAAACTCTCACTGTTTGCAGATGACATGATCCTCTACATAGAAAACGCTAAAGACTCCACCAGAAAATTACTAGAGCTAATTAATAAATATAGTAAATTTGCAGGATATAAAATCAACACACAGAAATCCCTTGCATGCCTGTATATTAATAATGAGAAAATAGAAAAAGAAATTAAGGAAACATTTCCATTCACCATTGCAATGAAAAGAGTAAAATACTTAGGAATATGTCTACCTAAAGAAACTAAAGACCTATATATAGAAGACTATAAAACACTGGTGAAAGAAATCAAAGAGGACACTAATAGATGGAAAAATATACCATGTTCATGGATTGGAAGAATCAATATAGTGAAAATGAATATACTACCCAAAGCAACCTATAGATTCAAAAATTAATTTATTTTTTAATTGAAGGATAATTGCTTTACAGAATTTTGTTGTTTTCGTCAAACTCAACATGAATCAGCTATAGGTATACATATATCCCCTCTCTTTTGACCCTCCCTCCCATCTTCCTTCCCATCCCACCCCTCCAGGTTGATACAGAGCCCCTGTTTGTGTTTCCTGAGCCATACAGCAAATTCCAGTTGTCTATCTATTTTACATATGGTAATGTAAGTTTCCATGTTACTCTTTCCATACATCTCACCATCTCTTCCCCTCTCCTCATGTCCATAAGTATATCCTCTATGACTATTTCTCCATTGCTGCCCTGTAAATAAATTCTTCAGTACCATTTTCCTAGATTCCATGTATATGTGTTAGAATATGGTATTTATCTTTCTCTTTCTGACTTAATTCACTCTGTATAATAGGCTCTAGGTTCATCCATTTCATTAGAACTGACTCAAAGACATTCCTTTTTATGGCTGAAAATATTCCATTGTGTATATGTACTACAACTTCTTTATCCATTCATCTGTCAGTGGACATCTAGGTTGCTTTCATGGTCTAACTATTGTAAATAGTGCTTCCATGAACAATGAGACACATGTGTCTTTTTTGATTTTGGCTTCCTTGGGGTATGTGCCTAGGAGTGGGATTACTGGGTCATATGGTGGTTTTATTCCAAGTTTTTTAAGGAATCTCCACACCGCCTTCCATAGTGGCTGTATCAATTTACATTCCCACCGAAAGTGCAAGAGGATTCCCTTTTCTCCATACCCTCTCCAGCATTTATTGTTTGTAGACTTTTTGATGATGGCCATTCTGACCTGTGTGAGGTGATATCTCATTGTAGTTTTGATTTGCATTTCTCTAATAATGAACAATGTTGAGCAACTTTTCATATGTTTGATTAGCCATCTATGTGTCTTTGGAGAACTGTCTGTTTAGGTCTTTTTCCCAGTATTTGATTCAATCTTTTTTTTTTTCTTTCTGATATTGAGTTGTATGAGCTGCTTGTATATTTTGGAAATTAATCCTTTGTCAGTTGTTTCATCTGGTATTATTTTCTCCCATCCTGAGAGTTTTCTTTTCACCTGACTTGGGCTTCCCTGGTGGCTCAGAGGTTAAAGTGTCTGCCTCCAATGCGGGAGACCCGGTTTCAATCCCTGGGTCGGGAAGATCTCTGGGGAAGGAAATGGCAACCCACTCCAGTATTCTTGCCTGGAGAATCCCATGGACACAAGAGCCTGGCAGGCTACAGTCCACGGGGTCGCAAAGAGTTGGACATGACTGAGCGACTTCACTTCACTTCACTTCATAGTTTCCTTTGCTGTGCAAAAGCTTTGAAGTTTAATCAGGTCCCACTTGTTTACTTTTGTTTTTATTTTCATTATTCTTGGAGGTGGGTCATAGAGGATCTTGCTTTGATTTATGTCGAGTGTTCTGCCTATGTGTTCCTCTAAGAGTTTCTGGTCTTACATTTAGATCTTTAATCCATTTTGAGTTTATCTTTGTGTATGGTGTTAGGAAGTATTCTAATTTCCTTCTTTTACATGTAGCTGTCCAGTTTTCCCAGCACAGTTTATTGAAGAGGCTGTCTTTGCCCCGTTGTATATTCTTGCCTCCTTTGTCAAAAATAAGGTACCCATAGGTGCATGGGTTTTTTTCTGGGTTTTCTATCTTGTTCCATTGGTCTATATTTCTGTTTTTGTGCCAGTACCATACTGTCTTGATGACTGTAGCTATGCAGTATAATCTGAAATCAGGAAGGTTAATTCCTCCAGCTCCACTCTTCTTTCTCAAGACTGCTTTGTCTAGTCAGGGTCTTTTGTTTTTCCATATGATTTGGGAAATTTTTTGTTCTAGTTCTGTGAAAAATGCCATTGGTAATTTGATAGGGATTGCACTGAATCTGTAGATTACATTTGGTAGTATAGTAATTTTCACAATATTGATTCTTCCTGCCCAGGAACATGGAATATCTCTCCATCTGTTTATGCCTTCTTTGATTTTTTTCACCAGTGTCTTATAATTTCCTTTTACTAATTTTGGGGAGGGGGGTTGTTCTTTTTTCAGTTGTTTTAGGTGTAAAGTTAGGTTGTCTATTCAATGTTTTTCTTGTTTCTTGAGGTGGGATTGTGTGGCTATAAACGTCCCTCTTAGAACCGCTTTTGCTGCATCCCTTAGGTTTTGAGTTGTCATGTTTTCATTGTCATTTGTTTCTAGAAATTTTTTGATTTCACTTTTGATTTCTTCAGTAACCTGTTGGTTATTTAAAAATGTATTGTTTAATCTCCATGTGTTTGTGTTTCTTACAGTTTTTTTTTTCCTAGTAATTGATATCTTGTCTCAAAGCATTGTGGTCAGAAAAGATTCTTGATATGATTTTGGTTTTCTTAAATTTGCTGATGTTTGATTTGTGTCCCAAGATGTGGCCTATCCTGGAGAATGTTCCATGTGCATTTGAGAAGGTGTGTTCTTCTGCATTTGGATGGAATGTCCTGAAGATATCAATGAGATCCATCTCATCTAATGTAACATTTAAAACTTGTGTTTCCTTATTAATTTTCGGTTTTGATGATCTGTCCATTGGTGTGAGTGGGCTGTTAAAGTCTCCTACTATTATTCTATTATTGTGTTACTGTCAATTTCTCCTTTTATTTCTGTTAGTGTTTGTCTTCTGCATTGAGGTGCTATGTTGAATTCATAGATATTCGCAATTGTTATGTCTTCCTCTTGGATTGATCCCATGATCATTATGTAGTGTCTTTCCTTATCTCTTGTAATCTTCTTTATGTTAAGGTTTATTTTGTTTGATATGAGGATTGCTACTCCAGCTTTCTTTTGCTTCCCATTTGCATGGAATATATTTTTCCATCCTCTTACTTTCCATCTATATGTGTCTTTAGGACTGAAGTGGGTTTCTTGTAGACAGCATATATATGGGTTTTGTTTTCATATCCATTCAGCCAGTCTGTGTCTTTTGGTTGGAGCATTTAATTCATTTACATTTAAAGTAATTCTTGATATATATGTTTCTCTTGCCATTTTCTTAATCGTTTGGGAGTGATTTTGTAGATATTTTTTCTTCTGTAGATCTTTTGTATTTCTTGACTATATAAGTCCCTTTAACACTTATTGTATAGCTAGTTGGTGGTACTGAATTCTCTTAACTTTTGCTTGTCTGAAAAGCTTTTTATTTCTCCATCAATTTTGTATATCCTTGCCTGGTACAGTAATCTTGGTTGTAGATTTTCCCCTTTCAGTACTTTAAATATATCCTGCCATTCTCTGCTGGCCTACAGAATTTCTGCTGAAAGATCAGCTGTTTAGTCTATAGGGTTTCCCTTGTATGTTGCTTGTTACTTCTCTCTTGCTGCTTTTAATATTTATCCTTTGTGTTTAATCTTTGTTAGTTTGATTAGTATGTGTCTTGGCATGTTTCTCCTTCGGTTTATCCTGTATGGGATGCTTTATGCTTCTTGAACTTGATTGACTATTTTTTTTTCCATGTTGGGGAAATTTTCAACTATAATTTCTTCAAAAATTTTTTCATACCCTTTCTTTTGCTCTTCTTTTTCTGTGACCCCTATAATTAAAATTTTGGTATGTTTGATATTGTCCCAGAGGTCTCTGAGACTATCATCAGCTCTTTTCATTCTTTTTACTTTATTCTGCTCTTCAGATGTCATTTCTATCATTTTATCTTCCAGCTCACCAATTCGTTCTTCTGCTTCAGATATTCTGCTATTGATTCCTTCTAGAGTGTTTTTAATTTCAGTAATTGTGTTGTCTCTGTATGTTTATTCTTTAATTCTTCTAGATTTTGTTAATTGATTCTTGCATTTTCTCCATTTTGTTGTCAAGGTTTTTGATCATCTTTACTATCATTATTCTGAATTCTTTTTCATGTAGTTTGCCTATTTCCTCTTCATTTATTTGGATTTCTGTGTTTTTAGTTTGTTCCTTCATTTGTGTAGCATTTCTCTGCCTGTTCATTTTTTTTTTTTTAACTTTTTGTGTTTGAGGTCTCATTTTCCCAGTCTTCAAGGTTGAATTCTTTCTTCCTTTTGGTTTCTGCCCTCCTAATGTTGGTCCAGGGTTTGTGTAAGCTTTGTATAGGGTGAGATTTGTGCTCAGTATTTTTTCTTTTTTTTTCCTGCTCTGATGGGCAAGGCTGAGTGAGATGGTAATCCTGTCTGCTGATAATTGGGCTTGTATTTTTGTTTTGTTTGTTGTTTAGATGACAACCAATGTATCAAACTTTATCGGGGCAGTGGGGCCAACAGCCAGTAGCAGGACCAAAGTGCTTGCCTTTTCTAATTTTCTGATATTTCACCTCCCCAAATTTCACAGTAGAGCCTGGGTGAAGAGTGAGGTCAGGAGAGACAAGGC
Source organism: Capra hircus (assembly GCF_001704415.2). Lineage (NCBI taxonomy): Eukaryota > Metazoa > Chordata > Mammalia > Artiodactyla > Bovidae > Capra > Capra hircus. The sequence goes on from NC_030812.1 coordinate 7,233,168, forward strand.
TTTTAAGGCTACCTGCAGTAAATATAGTTGGTAGGTATGGTTGCTGTGTGAAATGAAACCATCTCCAGCCATATCAACAAACAAGAAATGACACAGACCTCAGCGATTTCTGGCCTCCAAACGTGAATGAGGGCTCCCAAAAGTGCAATCCAGCAGATGCTGCCCCCCCTCGTGGTGAATCCTGAGGAGCCCAAGACCCCACTTCTTAATGATAGGAGTACCAAGCAATTATAGCTCTGGGTTTAAATTGTCACAGGGTTTGATGACAGGATAGAGAATGAGGCAGAGGTCAATTTATGGGTCTCTGGATGCTTTGTCTAGGAGCTGACTGTTCTTTATTCAAGGTAAAGGGAGTTGCTTTGGGAATTTTATAACAGAGGAAAGATGATTCTATTTATAAATTGGGAACTTGACCTTGATGACAATGTAGAGAAAAGATATTCTTTGAGGAGAGGAGTTTGAACAGTTTAATGCTAGTAGGCATGAGGGTAGCATGAGGAAAATGGATTTGGGCTGTTTGGAGATAAGGGCCAAAAAATCATCATGTTTCTAATTTTGCTGGCTCATTGGTGGTGATGTCTTTTAATAAGGAAAAGAAAAAGTAATGCTGTGGGAGAAACACATGAGAAGGAGATGCAGAGAAAGAAGTTTAGCTTTGGCCTTTATGAATTTGATATTTCACTGGGATTTGTAGATGGTGATATCAAATATGAGGCTCTGGAGCCCAGGGGAAAGGTCAGGGCCAGCTCTACAGGCCTGGGAACATTATCTTAGCAATGGTTTGTTGGCTGAAACAAGAGAAATGGAAGAGATTACTCAGAAAGAGAAGATCTTGCTCTTCCATTTCGGTAAAGAAAATGAGGTCTCAAAACAAACTCTGGAGACAGCAAAAGTTTACTGGTCAAGTAAGCAAACAAGAGATTGTTCCTTTTGTTTGTTTTGCAAAGTATTTAAATTGTGCAAGCCCATTAGCTACCTTCTTAAAGGCAAATTATTTTTGTTGTTGTTTCTGAGGCATGTTATATTTGTCTTTCTAATTAGTTGTGAAATTTTGAGTACAGATCTAACACAAAACTGTGGTTGAATATTAAAGCAAATGTAGGATTAAACATATCAAAACTGTATTTTCATCTAATGACATATCACAAAATAAAACATTCATGAAATTTATGTATTTGAGATACTTTGAGGATTATATACAGTGCTGCAAATTATAGATTCTGAAAGGCTTATCCTCTGCCTATTGTGATGGGAATGGTGGTTCATGGGTGCCCTACTGGGACAATTTCTGATGATTCTTTATAATATTATGACCTATAGGGCTGGCTACTGAGTTTAGGAAACAAAAAGAGTGAGTGGTATCCAGGGAGGTTTGAAGGGGATTAAGACAACTGTATTTGCTTACAAGAACCCATGGTCTCAAAGTAATTATAAACCAGGAGACTGACAGCCAGAGTTAAAGCTCACATACTGCCCTGAGGAATCCATGCTTGTTGGTCTTAGAATAAGAATGTAGTAACATTGAAAGTGATAGGTGGGAGCAAAGAATGTGGTGTTGAGATTAAGACCAAGCACAGGCGGGCAGGGTAATTATAAGAACATAGGAAGTTATGTTGTACTGAATTCACCAGACTATTTATAGAACCTCACATGGGGGCTTGGTGAATCCAGGGACTTCCAAACATTCATCTGAATTCCACTGAGTTGTCTTTTCAACTGTTCCAACACTTATTTCTACTGGCCACCTTTCTAAGTGATTTACAATTTAATCCTTATGAAAACCATGAGGTAGGTAACATTGTCATCCTTATTTAACCCACAAGGACACAGGCACAGAGAACAGCTGAGCTAGGATTCAGGTAGAGCATTCTAGAGACTGTGCTATTAACCAATATATTATGATAGATCTTTACTACTGGCATTTTATTTTAATAATTCACAGAGAATAAATATTTGAATGTGTCACTTTTTGCCTAATATTGTCACACTTGCCTAATATTGTTGAGCTTCTCCTTCCAAGCTTGAAGTCAATTCAGTTTCCGTAAAATATCATGTTTTTAGGAAGGGTTTGAATTAAAATACATGGTCTTTAGGGTTATACTTCTCTGAGTGAAGTGGTGATCCCTGCATGTCTAAACCTAATTTTCCATATTGAAACTTTGTGGTCAGAAAAATGCTGATACTTTGTTAGTGGTCAATAATAGTATTTTTAATAGTTTATTAATTGGTGGATAATATCAATATATGCTTATTAGAATAAGCGGAACACAAAACTCAATCAAATTTCTCAATATCTATGTGCATCTGCCACTTTAAATACCTTAGGGGTATGAAGTCAGTGTCTTCTTTATTTATTGATTCACTCAGTATCCAAAAGTCTTGTGTGCTTTATAAGAGAGCTATTATAATAAGATCATGAAGTGATCTTTCTCTCTGCTGTGAAAGTGGATTTACCCACCTGTGAATATCCATCTTTCTAGTATTTCCCATTATTTATTCATCCTTTGACTAGTGACATTAGTTACAAGTGGAGTCTTTTTCTTCTTCTTCTTCTTTTTACACTGTATCAAGGATGTGACATCTCTTTTCTCTGCTCTTATATAACTGTACTACCAGCTCAAGCCAAGGTCCAGGAGCTGTCTTCGGTTTTTTCCTTCAGTTCCTACGTTTATGATTATAACTTATCTCATTAGTCATTTTTTTCTTATTTCCTGTGCCTCTGCCTCCATTTAGGCCAGGGGTAGCATCAAATCCTTCCTGAGCAGTAGCAGTGATTTCTTATGAGTCTGGTTCCAAGCTTACTAAACATCCCAACCTCTTTTGTCCCCCAATTTTTTCATTACATATTGAAGAATAGGATCTCACTAACGTGGAAATTTATTATTTATTCTACAATTTAAACTTTTTGGTATTCTATGCTATATTCAGTACAAAGTCTCAATTTGTTAGTAAGTTGATGTGCCTCTCCAGGTTCCTATCTGAGTATTTAATTATCATACTAATTAAGCACCAATTAAGACAATTCAAATATTAACTGTCTCAAATGAGATTTATACAAGGCAGAGGAACCAGAAATCAAATTGCCAATATCTGTTCAATCATAGAAAAAGCAACAGAATTCCAGAAAAACATCTGTTTCTGCTTCATTGACTATGCTAAAGCCTTTGACTGTGTGGATCACAACAACCTTGGAAAGTTCTTAAGGAGATGGGAAAACCAGATCACCTTACCTACCTCCTGAGAAACCTGTATGAGTGTCAAGAAGCAATAGGTAGAATCAGACATGGAACAACAGACTTGTTCCAGATTGAGAAAAGTGTATGTCATGGCTATATATTGTCACCCTACTTATTCAATTTCCATGCAGAGTACATCATGAGAAATGCCAGGCTGGATGAATTACAAGCTGGAATTAAGATTGCCAGGAAAAATATCAATAACCTCAGATATGCAGATGACACCACCCTAATGGCAGAAAGGAAAGAGGAAAAGAGTCTCTTAATGAAAGTGAAAGAGGAGAGGGAAAAAAGCTGGCTTAAAACTCAGCATTCAAAAAAGGAATATCATGACATTATTTCAATGCAAATAGATGGGAAAAAATGGAAAGAGTGACAGACTATTTTCTTTGTCTCCAAAATCACTGCGGATGGTGACTGAAGCCATGAAATTAAAAGATATTTTCTCCCTGGAAGAAAAGCTAAGACAAACCTAGACAAATTAAAAAGCAGAGACATTACTTTGCCAACAAAGGTCTGTATAGTCAAAGATATGGTTTTTCCAGTAGTCATGTATGGATGTGAAAGTTGGGCCATAATGTTGGGCTCAGCATCAAAGAATTGATGCTCTCAGATTGTGGTGCTGGAGAAGACTCCTGGGAGTCCCTTGGACTGCAAGGAGATCAAACCAGTCCATCCTAAAGGAAATCAACCCTGAATATTCATTGGAAAGACTGATGCTGAAGCTGAAGTTTCCGTACTTTGGCCAACTGATGCGAAAAGCTGACTCTTTGGAAAAAACCTGATGCTGGGAAAGATAAAGGGTGGGAGGAGGACGGGATGACAAAGGATAAGATGATTGGATGGCATCATCGACTCAGTGGACATGAATTTGACCAAACCCCAGAAGATAGTGAAGGATGAGGAAGCCTGGAATGCTGCAGTTTATGGGGTCACAAAGAGTCGGACATGACTGAGTGACTGAATAAATGAGATATTCAGAAGCTTATATCTGGGTCCATTTTGATTTTTGAAGATGAAAGCTAACTAATAAGATTATATAGTTTTTACTGCTGTGTGGAAGTCCACTGTTAGAATAATTACAACAGAAATAGAATCTTCTAAAAAGTCCTGCACTGAACCACTCAAAATCTTCTTTATATTTTAATGAGAGCATAAAAGAAGGAATCAAGGAAGTTTTTACACTCATTCCAAGCCTTTTAATTAATATGAGTTCCTGGAATCCTGGCCAGAGATTTTGAGGTTACCATAGTGCTCAGCAGAAAAAGTTCAAAAGTTCTGTGATTGATTGCTTAATTATATGTGTAATGAACATAAGAGTGGCAAGTTATAAATAGTATGACATATTCTGGTTCTTACTAAAACGTGGCTTAAAAATTTTAAATATAGTGCTTAATTGGGGGATTTTTGAGGCGAGCTGCCTGGATACTAAAAATACCTTACAATTTAAAGTTTCTTTTACTGCCTATTTAATATTTCTGCATAAAGTAACTTGTTGAATGAAACAATCTAATATTCTCTCTCTGAATGCTGAAGAGTGTCTATTGAAAGTAGATGTATTTGACACTGGAAAAGATGATACCCTGAAGGAGTTATTCACAAATCCAAAGGGCAATGAATTCATAGACAAATAAGCATTAAAATATTGCCAGTTGTAATTTGCAAGTAAATAATATATCATAGTAGAACACAGCCTAGTTTATAGAATTCAACAGACAAACATTTAAACTTCAGTACTATCATTTATAATATGCATAACTTGTACAAGTGAGTTAATGTTTAAAGGTATCAATTTCATATTTTTCAGTGATGAATAGAGCATTAACTTTGCAGGACTATTGCGAATAATAAATGATAAAGGCTAACATCACTTATTAAGGAAGGACATGTTGTTTTCCCTCCTTTAGCATAATTTTGAGAATTCCATTCTTAAAACAATTTCACTTGGTTATAAAATGGTGATGTAATTACCATTGTTGTATACTGGAGTGGGTTGCCATGACCTCCTCCAGGGGATATTCCTGACCCAGGGATTGAACACGTCTCTTCTTCTCCCACATTTGGCAGGCATGTTCTCTACCACTAGAGCCACCTGGGAAACCCATTGTTGAATGATACTGCTCCAGTACTCTTGCCTGGAAAATTCCATGGACAGAGGAGCCTGGTAGGGTGCAGCCCATGGGGTTGCTAAGAGTAGGACACAACTGATTCGACTTCACTTTCATGCATTGGAGAATGAAATGGCAACCCACTCTGGTGTTCTTACCTGGAGAACCCCAGGGACAGGGGAGCCTGGTAGGGCGCCGTCTATGGGGTTGCACAGAGTTGGACACGACTGAAGCGACTTGGCAGCAGCAGCAGCAGCCAGTAAATAGCAATCAATTATTTTGTATTAAACACATGCCAACCCATGATGGGCTTCCCTGGTGGCTCAGAAGGTAAAGCATCTGCCTGCAATGTGGGATCCCTGGGTCGGGAAGATCCCCTGGAGAAGGAAAGGGCAACCCACTCCAATAGTCTTGCCTGGAGAATCCCGTGGACGGAGGAGCCTGGTAGGCTCTAGTCCACAGGGTTGCAAAGAGCTGGCCACGACTGAGTGACCTCACTTTACTTCACTTCACACCCATGATAGGAACTGGGAAGGCATAAATGAACATACCATAATCCTTTTCCTGGTGAACAATGCCATCTTTTCAGGAGACAGACATTTACCCTGATAAATTTCCATATTAACCAAACACTTAGAGATGAGTAAAGACCTGGGGACTCATGGAGGACAAAACTAACTCTACAGTACTTGAGAAATGCCTCAACAAGGAGGTGACATTTGAGTAGGATCTTAAAGTAGAAGTAAGATATCATAATGTGAGGAAGAGAAGTAATGGTTGAAGGAAACCTCATGAGGAAATCAGGGAGCTGGGAGAAGAGGCCCCAGGCCACGGCTGAGGTATGGTGACAGTGGAGAACACGGGGTGGCGGTGGAGGAGAGGAAGCTGTAGGAAAGTCTGAGGAGACACACAGAAGCACTCTGTAAACCAGATCACAGAGTTTGGACTTTGTCCTGCAGACAATGGGGAGTCAACAGCAAGTTCAGAGAAAAATGTTGACATCTATTCTTTCTTGGGAAAGTTAGTTCTGTGGACTCTGAGAAGAATGAATTTGACTAGCTGTGAAAAAAAGGACTGATAACAAAGAGACTAGTCACCTGAGTCATTATTAGAATCCATGAGAAGGATGACACAGAGGGAAGAATGGAGTGGGTCAAGATCAAGATTAAGTTCTTTGTTCCATGGAAAAAAAAAATATTTGACACTAAATTTAAATAGCAACAGCAAAGAGAAAGAGGATGATTTGGAAGAAGAAGGAGTTGAGGTTTGAACGTTTGGGGAATATCTGGGAGAAATCTATTAGCAGCTGATAGATTCAGGTAGATTATCTAGGAGATAATGAGATATTTTAGAAAAGAGGCTGGGTTTAGAATTGAGATTGGATTATGAAATAGAGATTTGATATAATGGAGGAATAGATTAGCTGATGCCTAGGATTATGACTTTGAAAATATTCGTGGTCATAGTATAAAATTTAGAAGCTGAGTATGGTGAGTGACCCTGAGTCTGGGAAGGAAGAGGAGGAGTAGCTCAAGAGAGAGCGTTGTGTTGAGAAAGCTAAGGGAGATGATGCATGCTTAGTTTCTGCAGCCATCTCCAGCTCTCTGTGACCTTATGGGCTGTAGCCCACCAGACTCCTCTGACCAGGGGATTCTCCAGGCAAGAATACTGGAGTAGGTTACCATGCCCTCCTCCAGGGGGTCTTCCTGACCCAGAGATGGAACCCATCTCCCATGGACTGAGGCAGGCTACAGGCTATGTCTTCTGCATTGATGAACCTGCATTCAGGCAGGTTCCTTACCACTAGTGCCACCTGGGAAGCCCAATTATGTATAGGAATCCTGTTAAAATGCAGATTCTGAGTCAGCTGATTGGGAAACAGACCAGTATTTTAAGAAGGTCCATCCAACTCTTTGTGACCCCATGGACTATACAGTCCATGGAATTCTCCAGGCCAGAATACTGGAGTAGGTCATTCCCTTCTTGAAGGGATCTTCCCAGTCCAGGGATGGAACCCAGGTTTCTCACATTGCAGGCAGATTCTTTACCAAATGAGCCACCAAGGAAGCCTCTAAGAAGGTCCATGTCATGCCAGTTTTATTCATCTATGGACAACACTTTGAGTAGTGAGATTCTGGTGGTTAATAAAAATAGGTAATCAAAATTCAGGATCTGTTTACTTTGAGAAGCATTCTTTCTTTATAAATAAGTGGATATTGTAATTCCACGTGGAGATTTGTGCTGAAGCTGTTTTAGATAGTTCTGGCAGTTGGGATCCTTCTGTGTTTTGAATACCGGATGAATTTCATCCTTTGCTTAATTGGCTATCTGGAAACTCCTCCTCTTCCCTTCCATGTTAGAGGAAATAACAAGCATTCCCTTGATATTCTACTTCATTAGATAGATGAAAAGATGCTTCTTTAGTATAGGACACATTTTTGTTGTTGTTCTTTTGTTTCTGATACATTTTGCCATCCAAATTATTAACTAGAAGTTTCCTTTGATAACATTTCTGGAAAAGAAGATACAATCTTCCATCCAGATGTCTGCAAATCCTTAGTTGACTGATGCTCTAACTCATTTTATCTACCCCCACTTGCCTCATAGCTGTGTCTACATGTCCCTTGTGTCTATTTCATTAATAAATTGTTTTAACTGTATCCACTCACCTACTTCGTTACTAGCCAGTTTGTAAATATGAAACTAGAGAAATGGTATTACAAGCATTGTGGGAAAAAATATGTTTCTGCTGCACAGGGAGTCAGAGCCAGGTTAAAAAGAATTAAGAAAAATGAAAGGAACTAGAGTCGCTGTGGGAAGTGTTGAGGCTTGAGTTAGCATGGGAAACATGAAAATTGAGGGAGAAGGTAGATGCAAATAAATATGTAGAGGTCGAATCAGCATGTCAGGATATTGATTGCACATCTACAATAATTAAAAGGAAGGAAAAAGGGAAGAGTTGACTATTGAGGTTTCAAGCCCAGAGGGTTAAATAAAATGGTGATCTTGTGAACAGAAATCATGAAATGAAAGAAAGGACCTATTAATAATAGAACGTGGAGTTAAAAAAGAAAATGGTGAGTTTGGTGTGGTAGTTGATTTTGAAGTTCATGGAAATGGGTGTCTTTTACTCATTTGATGTTAATCACTGACAATATGATGCAGATATTAACTCCAGCCTTCGATTATTAACCCCAGCAGGAACCAGGGTTCAATCCCCGGGTGGTGAAGATCCCCTGAATAAGGGTATGGGTGCTGCTGCTTAGCTGCTTCAGTCATGTCTGACTTTGTGCGACCCTATGGCCTGCCAGGCTCCTCTGTCCATGGGATTCTCTAGGCAAGAGTACCAGAGTGGATTGCCATGCCCTACTCCAGGAGATCTTCCCGACCCAGGGATAGAACCGGGTGTCCTGCATTGCAGGCAGAGTCTTTACCGCTGAGCCACCAGGAAAGCCCAAGAGTATGACTACCCACTCCAGTATTCTTGCCTGGAGAATTCCACGGACTGGGGAGCCTGGAGAGCTACATTCCATGGGGTTACAAAGAGTCGGACATGACTGAGCAACTAACACTTTCACTTTCTAGCTGATTTTACCTGAAATCTTATGTAAGACTTAAATGAAAGAATGCATACAAGTGCTTGAGGAAAGATAGCCTATGAAAAAGCATGTCTTTAAGACATGGATAATGGAAGAGGTGAAGGAAAGAGAAACTGATCAAGAAGGATGGTGGGCTGATCAATTGAGTTTATTTAGTATGACAGTTTATGAAAGAGAGTCAGAAAGGCAGAGGGAACAATATGGTCAAAGACATTAGAATATGTTAAGAACTGAATCAAACTCTCGTGTTCTTCAAATAACAGTTTCACAATTGCAAGGAGAGAATAGAGCAGAACCCCACTTTTAAAGAATGGGAATAGGGTACAAAAATAAAGGCAACTTGTAGACTATTCCCTGATGTGCATGTGCTCAGTCATGTCCGACTGTTTGTGGCCCAATGGACTGTAGCCCGGCAGCTCCTCTATCCATGGGATTTCCCAGGCAACTATATGGGAATGGGTTGCAATTTCCTCCTCCATGGGATCTTCCTGACCCATGGACCAAACCTGGGTCTCCCGTGTTTCCTTCTTTCGCAGGTGGATTCTTTACTCTTAAGCCACCTACGAAATCCTATATTCTCTGATACTTAGAAAAGACACATGGGCAATAAAATCAAATGGATTTTGGCCAATTAACTTCTCTCGATTTTGCTGTTGGTTTCCACTTCCATAGTAGAAATTACGATACTTTATAAATCATGGAGGAAAGTATCAATGAGGTGGCCTCAGCTCCCTTAGGGAATGTGCATTTTTTTTATGGGCATCTCTCCTGCTAATATTTGTCTTCAATTTGGAAGGTACAGGATAGAAGACATCAGGGTAAACCTTTAGTTCTCTTTTTCTCAGTTGACACATTCACAGAAGATTCTTTTGTCACTGCAGGTACTTTTACATTTAAATTTTGAGTGAATGTCCCATTCTACTGTGACGCTCTGTTGTTTCTGTTTTTCAAGCTGTCCTCTGATGTTGTGGTAGTTGAGGTGTAGTTTGGCCATTGTGGCCAGCTGTCTTAGTGTCCAGTGCCGTTGGAATACAGAACGCACTCTCTGCAAATGAGAATATATCATGTATCCTCTTGAAAACAAGTGCTCTGAAAAGCTACCTCGATATGAAGATGTATTTATTCCTCTCTAGCCAGGCAGTTCTAAGGATCTATATGCTCCCACCACAGGCTGCCTCTGTGGAGTCAGAGTTTACTTAGGAAACATGTCACCATTTTAAGGACACCATTAATCACCATTTTGATTACATACCCTCTGCTTGGCAGCAAAGCAATTGGCTGAACAGCAGGGCTCCACACAACCCTTCCACCCTGATTCCAACACCCCCATGTTGTTCCCACTCCTTGGAGGCCTTGAAAACTGTGCATGTACAGCTGGCTTCATGTAGAGGCGTCATTCACCAGCACAGTGATTCTCTACTCACACAGCAGCCCGTGCCATCACAGCACTTGTGCAAATGTTTGGGGCCACTGGGTCTTACTGTGTCCTCAGAACCCTAGTTTCAGAGCCATTAGGTAACTCGGAACCCAGTTCAAACTGAAGCACAGATGTTGATTTTGTTTATGAAGTGTCCACTGCTCTTCAAAGCTCAGTTTCCATGATGCTCTTTGGTGTATTTTTGACCAAAGATTGTGATTTAAAAAATCGTTAAGAACTGTAATTTAAGAATGCCTAGAAATTGTCCTAAGTAGTTGTTCAGTCTGTTTTTGAAGAATTTGACTCCATTTTAATTTCAGTTTTTGCATAGCTCTTTCTCTGGAAAGGTATCTTTTATTAACCACTTCCTTAAAATGTTGTATCCAGGACTGGAGATCAGCAATAACTTATTAGAGAGAAACCAGATATTTTAACTTTTGGTATTCAAAATAGTATTTAGGTTAAAATTTTCTAATTAGAGTTCATAAAATAATGACTCTCATTTCATACTTTTTTTTATTTGAATCTTTTTTTGAGAAAGAGATCTTGCTATGGTATAAGTCAAATTTTAGCTTTCCTGAAGTTTTCACTGTTGTTTACAAAGGTTGAATTCTTTATAAGATGAAATACTACTACTTAAGAAGGCACTAATATTGTCACACAGCCATTATTTTACAGTCATTGACAACACACTTATTAAGGGGTACGCAGCATTATTTCATAGTATGTTCATAATCAATGGTCATGGTGTGTATGTTACATATCATAATTTTCTAATTAATTTATTCTTTATGCATGTTTATACATGTTCCAATTGCATTTCATTAACTCATAGTTTTCTTGTAAGTTTGTGCTTTCTTTCCATGCTCAAGGAATCTCTTTAATTCAATCTCTCTGTTTCTCCTCATACAGTCTGGCAGCCAGATATGCAACTCAGTCTAATCACAGTGGAATTGCAACCAGTCAAAAAAAGCCTACTAGGTCAGTTAATATCTCTAATTTATTGCTTATTAGTGATAATAAAGTAAATGCCCAGTGATATTTTGTCCTATCATTCTGATTTTTTTTTTTTAATGACATACTTCTGGATGAAATGGTTAGAGTACTGAATTTTTCCAAGTAGATTTCCACATGCTTCTTGAGGATGAGCTTGTTGTGTTAAATTATGAAATGGACCTTGAGTTCCTCTAATTTAGTTTTGTTACATATAGTGCTATGACTGGGCTAAAGTCTAGGTTCTAGGCTTAGAGAAAATCAAGGAAAAAAATTACTTTGAAGACCCTCTTCTTTCCAGGTCACAAATTCTGGAAGTAAAACAAGATTATAATTGCTTTTTGAAATGGCCTTGCATTGATTATTGCACATTTTGAAGCAGCACTGAGACACATTGGCAGATTTTTGTGGGGTAGTTAGCACCAGGTCAATCTGGGTCATTCTTTTATCTTTAACATTTAAAACTTTTTCTTCTTTATGAAATATGTATTTTAAAGTCAGTGTAGTATAATAAATGACAGTGCATTATGTACTGTTTGGAAAATCAATAGTGTATAAAATGTGTGAAAATTGATCCTTTTTTAATGTTAATGATGGTACAGCTAAGTGAGGCCAAAGCAAATGTGTTTTGCCCCTCTGATTATGATGCAGTTATTTGTGCCATCTTACTCACTGGGAGAGTGTCTAACTGATGGTTAACTAGTCACTACTTTAATAATGAATCATATTATGCAGTGTTTGACCACAAGGACTGCTGATGGTGCCTTGACTTGAAATATTTTCCCCTTGTCTTGGTTTTCTAACTTATGCTCATTTCCATAGTAATTAAACTGATTCTGGATAGGCAAATTGAGAGAGTATTTAATGAAAAACCAGAAGAAATGAGATTAATTAGGATGTGGAAAGAACAATGACCTTCCATGTTCAGTGAGCATTTTTTTATTACTACTTCTGAGACTTATGAATGTAAAATGTATTTTAAGTAGTTCTTCAATTTAATAGAACATCTCTTTTTTTTTTTGGCTTCAGTCTCATTTCTCTTTTTATTACTTTGATGAATGATCTAGAGCTCTGGCTCACTGTCAAATTAGGGTAATGAGAAGAGCAAATGGATTTTTAAATTTGTTTTAATTTGTTCTTCTGAGAACTAAAGATCACTTGGCTCCATGGGTCACAGTCATGATTAAAATGCAATTTAATTGCTTTCTAGAAACACATCAAGTTTCATTGCAATCAGGGCAAATTTTGTAACAGAATCTGTTTATAAATGTGAGTTTGGACTGAACTTTCTAAGTCTGTGGCTGACTCTGCAGGACTAGTTCTCATTTTTATTATGATTGGGACATTTAGCCAAATTAATTAATTGAGTTCTACATAGTGCAATCACTGGTCTCCACAATTCCTGGTGTCTGTGGTTATTATGCTAGACTTACAAACCCTGTAGATCCATTTGAGCAAAAGTTAAATGCTGGAGTCATTTGGGAAAGATTCTAATCTTGGGTATGACACAACCTCTAATTAGCAAAATAGCTGAAGGAACTATTAGCAGTCATATATATTTAAACTCCAAAATACAGTCAACATTTTGAAGCTATGAACTATTCCAAGATATCAACATTTCTGCTTTCAGGCTGGTGTATGTGTTTTCCTGATGTACATTCCTTTTGGCTATACCTGTTACTACTGTAAAATATTTATAGTACACATTTAAGAGTTTGATTTCCCAAGGATCTATGGAGATAGTATGTCAGGTAGTGTAATAAGGCAAGTTAAATTTTGAATATGGTAGCAAATGATTGTGAAATTGTAATATATTGGGTCCAGTATAACAGATATAAACATTTTTTTAAACTTTTTCTAAAGGACGTCAGTAAAAAAAAATAAATTGCTACCTTTATAAGTTCTAGATTATTTTGTTACTTTTCTTTTAAAATAGAATTTATTAGAGCAGTACACAGTGATGTTCACACGGTGGCAGCAAAAGCTAGTAAAGATGCTGGCGGTGCTTAATGTCATGTCTTCAAATATGTCTAGAATACCAATACTAGTTCTTAATTTCCAGTCTTACTGTTCGTGGATTGTTTATTATAAATATGCAGTGTACACTAAATAAAATATTGTAATTGCATATTTTAGGCCTAGCAAAGATGCTGGCAGTGCTTAATATCATGTTTTTAAATATGTCTAGAATACCAATACTAGTTCTTAATTTCTAGTTTTACTTTATGTGGATTGTTTATTATAAATATGCAGTATACGGTAAACAAAATATTGTAATTGCCTATTTTAGGCACCATCCTTGAAATGACTGAATACTTGAAATTTTAATATGGGAACTGTTTAAACAGTGAAATAAATCATCCAAACTGATGTTTAGTTATAGTTGAAGTAAAACAACTTAAGTACATTAACGCTTGCCAAGCTTTCCCCAGTTTTAAGATAGTCCACACGTATTTCCTCATGTCTTGTTCCTCATATGAAAAGAGCGGAAGCAACTGTCACTGCATGTGCATTTTAGATTATCATTCTACTAACAGATATCTTTTTCTTATGAGACTTGCATCTTTTTTGTCACATGGCCTGTATGATTATTAGCCACACTTGTGGGGTAACCAGGTAAAGTCCAGGTCTTCACTTTTGGCAAGCGAGTGAAAGTTTTTATATGAGACAGGTGGGTCCAGTATGAACAAACTCATAACCCTGGTCTCCACACCATGTTTTAGAATAGTTAACTAGCTCAGATATTCAGTAAGTGTTTGCTCTTTGCAGTTTACTCTGTAAGTTTATTCTTCTTGTTATTAACATATAAGTTCATTTAAGATACAGCTACCTAAGATAAAAACAAATGTCCCATACATTGAAAAAACTTAACAATAATTGCAGGCAGCTGCTTAATATCCTGAGAACATAATAAAATATTATTTCCCTTGCTTTTCATAAAATTGTTACAGCCCCTTTAAGCAAAGTTTTATTCATCAGGCATGTGATAAGTGTGAGTTTTTTAGTTAGAATTACTTTATTTCTAATTGTCTTGCATTATTAATATACTTTGGAGGCAGAGTAGGTCATATAAAACAAGCCTTTTCTGGTGATTCTCAAATTTAGCAATTTGTCACTTAAACCAACAATTTTTGCTGAACTCCATAAATTATTATTTTCCCATTAACCCTTCCCAACTCAGAACCTCCTGTTCTATGTCTTTTGGTAATGTACAATAATGATGTAATTTTTCTTGTACTATTTCAGGCTTCCAGGTCCCTCTAGGGTGCCAGCTGCAGGCAACAGCAGCAAGGTCCAGGGAGCCTCCAATTTAAATAGGAGAAGTCAGAGCTTTAACAGCATTGACAAAAACAAGCCTCCAAATTATGCAAATGGAAATGAAAAAGGTAGGTGTTCTCCCCTTACATCATAAAGGCACAAGTGTAACCTACGAGCCTCATAAATTACAGGCTAAATCTAGCATGTGAGCAATGTTACACCATTCGGAGTGGAAATGTCATCAGCGGACTTTCTTATGTTTTCTAAGTGCATCCTCTTGAATTCCAGCTTTCTTCAGGACCTTTCTTATCTGGAGAATATTTTAAGGAAATGTAGTCATTTATATTAAAGCAGTTAGTAATATCCCCATGTTTAAAATCTGTTTCTCAAAGATTTCCTCCTGGATGCATGTAAATAACATTTTCTTTTGTCTTCTCATGTTTTGTGAATGTTTATTCTGAAGTCATAAACTTGTATAAAATGTCTCTGAATCCTTAGTTTTAGTTAACTAAATTAGTTAAGTGTCTGAAGTGCTTGGGGAAGTTGAGTTTGAAGCAATCAGAATCTAAGACATAATTATGAAGGATATTTAGTCTTTGGAAACAGCAGGATAGATAAATATTATGACCTTAATTTTTCCTTTAAGAGACAAATTATCAGGTTTGTTTTACTTTCTTGAAAGGGTATATGATAGAAATATCCAACCACATACTGATAAGGAAGACAGGATACAGTTGGAAGTGTGTTAAAGGCAGATTATATATTAACTATATGATACACAGTTCTCTGTAGTGTGAGCAGAGTGTATTTAAAGAGGCTCTGGCTTGATGCATATCCCTTCAGAGCATGCATCCAAGTGGGAGAATGTGTAATTTACATCTAAACCATAAGAAAACCAAGAACCTCTGCTGTTGGGAGCAGGGTGGCCCTGTGAGGGACGAGGGCATATTGCAAGATTTTGAGGTAGTGTTTTTTAAACTTCTCTTTGTAGTATTTAACTCTCCATGCAACAGGAAATTCAATAGTGACAAATATGCTTAGCGGTAGAACAGCTGGCAGGTTTAGTTTGACTAATTCAACCAGGTCAAAAGATTTTTGGCTCTGATTAGAACATTTCCGATTGCTTCATATGGATGATTTGATGAGACTTCTTTTACTCAGAATTGACAAGGGTAATCTATGGGTGATCCATAGGTGAATTGATAGGGGTGATCTATACACTTTACTGAAATTTTCTTACCCATTAAAACACAACTGGGGAGGAGACTCTAAACCCCTATAAACAGAGCAGTGTAATATCCCCAGTTCTTGCGTTAAATGGAAAAAGAAGAAGAAAATATGTATTTGGAAGTTAGGATTTTGTCTTTAAAATAGACAATAAAATCTTTGATTTGAGAATCTAAGAAGTATTTCTGAAGACTTATACTTCTCCTGGACAACAATTTCTTATCACAAAAATATCTCCCTCATTTTGTGACTTTTCTAGAAAGTGTCAATGGCCTTTATGTGCTGTGAAATTCTAAGGGAAAGTAAACAGGCTTAGACCACATATGCTGAGTGGAATGCTCAGGCGTCCAATTTAGCTACATGATACTACAGTTACATAATATTTTTGTAAGAAATGACTAGTAACATTGGCAAAGAAACCTAGAAATGCTTTAGATGACCTAACACTTTGACAGAAAACTGTCATTTAAAAGTGAAATACTTTTTAAATTTCTGGTATCTAAAAGTAAAAATCCAAAGATAGCTAAATACTCCCATTTTTCCATAGCCATTCAGCCTCTCTAAAAAGTAGCAGTATTTACAATAACCGCAAGGTGGAGACAGATGACACACATTATGTGATTTTTGACCATAACCAGATTTCCTTACATCAGTCTCAAGAGCAAAAGTTTTCCTGGTGAATTATAGCCATTACTTTTAATTCCAACAAAGTAAAATACTAAAACCTTTAAAGTGGATGATCTCACACTCACAAATATTTATAATATATTAAATGTAGGCATTAAATGGTCTGAAACTGTCAATAATAAAGCTTAAATTGCATTATATAATACAGGGCTTTCTTCACAGCTCAGTCGGTAGAGAATGCACCTGCAATGCAGGAGACCCTGGTTCGATCCTGAGTTAGAAAGATCCACTGGAGAAAGGATAGGCTACCCACGCCAGTATTCGTGGGCTTCCCTTGTGGCTCAGCTGGTAAAGAATCCACCTGCAATGTGGGAGACCTGGGTTTGATCCCTAGGTTGGGAAGATCCCCTGGAGAAGGGAAAGGCTACCCACTCCAGTATTCTGGCCTGGAGAATTTGTTTTATATGTTATGTGACATTTTATATTAACATGGAGAATGCAACTTCATGTCAGTAATTCCAATATCATTTTTAAATTAATCATTGCTATTTTATATTGCCAAATGTGCATGCGTGCTGTCATTTCAGTTGTGCCCAACTCCGTGCAAGCCTATGGACTGTAGCCCGCCAGGAGTTTTGTCAGGCATGAGATGGGATTCTCTAGGCAAGAGTACTGGAGTGGGTTGCCATGTCTTCCTCCAAGGAATCTTCCTAATCCAGGGACTGAACCTGTGTCTCTTAGGTCTCCTGCATTGGCAGGCAGGTTCTTTAACACTAGTGCTACCTGGGAAGCCATATGGCCAAAATATTATCTCAAACTATAGAGCAAACAAAGCCAATATAAACATCACATATGAAACAGTTCATAATTTATCCTTTAGACTGTTCCTGTGGTACATCTTTTTGGATAAGAATTATTTAACCTTTTTGACATGGAGATGTGGTAGGATAACATCTAAAAATATTCTATCAGATAATAAGTTGATCTCTGTGACCAACTAGTTTACATACATATCCTGGGCATGTCCAAATAAGGTGAAAGTTAAACAAGATTTTTCAGAGATTACAGTGTTACAATGACAGAATTCAGAAAGTACTGACTTGAGTATTCTAATTGCCTTTTCTTTTTAGTTATTAGATAGTATAACATTTATGTTTAATACATATTTTGCTAGAAAAAATAATCATACTATCTGTAATGTGCTCCCTGAATGCTTCTGAATGAAAAATGTACTTTCTACTTTCCTTAAGTCTTAAATAATGAGTTATATGAATCAATTGGGGAATCTCTAGAATTTGTAATACATAGTAAAGACTTATTCACAATTAAAACAATTTCACTTCTTATTTAAAAACATAATTTTGAAAGCATAGTAGCTTCTCACATGTTTGGGATGGTAAAAATAGCTTATTTGGAATTTTGTGACTTATCTAATAAAGGAAAATCAGTAGAGAATCACAAACCACACTTCAAATGATACATCTAATATCATCTTAATATAATACAAACCAAAAAATAGTGTGCTCCTTTCACCAAATGGATTAAAATATCAGTGAATATGGCCATAGATTAATTATCACTTGCAGAGAAGGCTAAATAGAAATGTTGTTAAAATAGAAAGCAATGCCATCCACCATTCTGTTGAAATGGAATGTAGTAGGGACAAATTTCACAGAACAAACGGTGAAATGAAGACAGCATTGTTTGTAGAGAAGCATTTCTCTGGGGAGTCCAAGTTTCTTCCCTTGATGACCTGCCATTCAGAAACTGACAATGAATAATATATTCTGACACTAGCATTTAGCAGTTTGCTTGCGGAGCCTATAAAATTACTCTAGACAAATGTATGCTTTAAAGAAAAATCAAATACCTATTCAGTGGAAATCAGGGATCCTGTGGGAAAAAAAGGCCGTGGTTCATTGGGACATATTTTTTATGACTGAAGTAGTTTACCTTAATAATTGTTTTATAAAGTTGACACGATAAATATGAAAGCAGCTTAACAGTTTAGTGTTATCATGAATGTAAATATTCCTGGCTCTGTTGGAATTCACTTTCTGAATTATGATCCGTGAACACACATTATTTGACAGAGTTTCTTAGCAGAGAGATGTTTTTCTGTGTTGCTAGGAAACACGCCACAGCAGCATAGGGCACGCTCCTGTCTCTTTATATTTCTCCCATGTGATTCTTACATGGTACCTGCACATCTCCAAAAGAGATCTGTTTTCTGTTTTCCTAGATTCTAATGAAGAAGCTTCTGGTGTGGAGGTGTTTTCTTTCACTTACATTCAATATAGATCTGGTAGACTTGATACAGAGAATTTAGCAAAATTGATATTTTTTAAACTATAGGTTTAATGTAATTGTTGTATTATTCATGGTTTTTTTAAACACCGTTATCTAGTTCTTAAGTATTTTTTAAAAATTACTCTGAAATTGCTATAAGACAAAAAATGAACTTTCATTTTCTTTTCAATGCAATGCAAATATATTTTACTTATTATGTCCCTTTACTGGTGATTTATGTATTCTGCCATGACTTTTTGCTTTATTTCCTTAATTATTATATAAACCTATAATGACATGACAACTTCAGGTTAATCTTGGGGATTTTTTATGAGGTAATGTAATTAAGTACACAGATCAAGTGATACGATCAAATAGACAAATATGTTGTCTTCTGTGTATACATGCTCACATATTGAGGTGCACACATATTATACATCCTTATACATAAATCAGGTATGTTTCAAGAATCTGGCTGGTGAACTGAAGCTTCCCTAAATCTTGCAGTAGTCTACAAAGCAGCACTCTCCCCTTAAATATGGCACAACACCTGCGCGTGCAGGACGGACAGAGCCTCCACAGTCCCTGTGTCAGCATTCCATGCTCCTGTTGAGTCATCATAAAACTGATGATTGAGGCATTTTGACAACTATCATTTATGGGAGACAGTGTGGTGAGGTAAACCAGGGCCAGTTGATAACAAGCGATATTTAAATCTGAATGCTCCTTTTTTTTTTACTTTCAAGATGTTCAAAGTCTTTTGGTATATTATTACAAAATGAGAATCTAATTATTTACCAAGCTAATTACCATGACTACATTGATCAATCATTTCCTCCCTTCCACAGTGATCTGAATATTTAGTAGGGACCGTACATGTCACTGACCGCAATGCTGGCTAGACAGTGACTACTTTAAAAAGGGAGGTGCTTTGTCATTGGGCTTCCAAGGTGACCCAGTGGTAAAGAACCCACCTGCCAATGCAGGGTATGTGGGTTTGATCCCTGGGTTGGGAAGATCTCCTGGAGGAGGAAATGGCAACCCACTTTAGTATTCTTGCCTGAAAAATCCCACGGGCAGAGGAGGGGGCTACAGTCCATGGGGTCGCAAAGAGTCGGACATGACTGAGTGAGTGAGTACACACGCTCTTTGTCCTTACTTTGTAACTTGAAACTGGTTTGTTTGCATCTGAACAGCGTAGTGCTGAGTGAGGAAGAAGAGAGAGATAACTGAGGGTGCTCCCCGGTCCGATTCTCGGCTAGCAGCGCTGTTGGCAGCACGCCTCTAAGCTCTGAAGCTGACCCGCCAAATTTCCCCAGAGATTCGTCTTTATCTAAACTTCCCATATGCCTGTGGTGACTGCCACATTTATCTCCGTGTAGTAATTTTAGAACAGATTGGCATTTTTCCCAGGTCATCAAAGTGTTTTTTTTTTTTTTCAGTATGAACTAACTAAAAATTAACTGTGGATTTAGCTGTTTTCTGAGCAAGAATTAAAATCTTCTGTAACATCAGCTCAGAGGGATGGTGTCAGTAGGATGTCCCAGGAGATAGTATATGGCTAGCTGAATAGTATCTTGTATGATATCCTCCCCATGTATATTCTCTATTTGTTGAGGAAGAAGGAACCCACACTTCAAGGAGTTATCTGATTCCCTTCACTGTTGTGACAAGCATGACTTTCTGGAGAACCGTACTGGCAGATTTTCTGGGTGGGCCACGGACATATGGAAAGAAGAGAGTATCAAAATCTTCCAAATTTTGGAGTCACATAAGCCTCGTTTCCAATTTTGAGTCTCTCTTCTAAATTTTACTGTACGTATGATTTGGAGCAAGTTGCTTTCTCTGAGCTTCAGTTTTCTCATTATATAATAGTAGAAATCATAATTATATCGTAGGTTATTATGAATTTAAACGAGGCGTGTCGTTAGCGCTCTCAGAGTGATACCATATATCAAAGTATCTGGAGAAAGTAAGCCGTTAGTAAATAATTGGTTATTGGTTGTAATGGAATTGGTGGTGGTGGAGAAGGGGAGGAAGAGAACAGGAGTACAAGCACCCTTCTCTTTGGAGATCAGAGACAAGGAACAGTTTAGGCAGAGAGGAGCCCCTGCAAACACAGGCTACAAGTTTGTTGCAGGAATGCCTTTAGATTTGTGCTGTACATAGCTGTGGTTTTCCCCATACCCAGCTAACCATTCATAGAAGCTGAGTTAACAACACTCAGAAACACATCTGTGAGACCAGGCTGCTTACTACCGAAGATGTAAATGGAGCAGAGAGCAGAATGTGTGGTGGCCCCTACTCTGTCAGAGCTGAAAGGCTGTCATTTCAGTGGCTATTGTTCTGCAGCCTTTCTTGTGAGAAGCCCAGAGACACTCATTATGCTAATGTTCCCTGGATGCACAGTGACCTGAGAATTGTGCTCTTCATGAAACCTGAAGCACCTCATTGCGACTGTGTCGAGATGGGGGCAGACTGAGAGTGGAGCTCAGAGGAGTGTCTTCTCTGTGTGTGCTCACCTGAGGACAATTGTACAGCTGTTGTATGACTGAGACTGTGGGCTGGATATAGATGTCATAATTTGGAGTCCCTCCTGTCTCATGTTCAACCGTGATGATGTTGAATTTCCCCTCTACTTGAACGGTGATAGCAGTCTATCTAGCTAACATTAGCACTCTTAAAGAGCATCCTGACTGGTCCTTTTTTAACCCTCTCCTCTCATCTTCACCAAAAATCCCAGGTAGGCAGCAGAGGAATCCCCTGACTTCTTAACCTGATTGCAGAAACAGAAGATACACACTAAGTATGTGCTAAAATGATGAAATAAAAGACATTAGGAAAACCTGATAGGCTTCTTTTGCTTTTAGTGGTCCCTTACCACAAACTGCCAAGCGTCTGGGGAAGGTTGAGCTTGCCAGGCTTCCAGAAGTTCACAGAGTAAACAAGATTAATGCTGCATAGGTGTGGAAAGTTTAATGAATTTAGCTAATTTGGACACTATCATAAGAAACAATTCTTTTAAAGCTGATAATTTCAGCAGTTGCCCTGATTTCCCAATCTGTTCAAACTCTATTTCTCAAAGCACTGTCTGTACCAGCAGCGTTGGCATCACATGGTAGCTTGTTAGAAATGCAGGATCTCAGGGCCTCCTGCAGATCTGCTAAAGCACAAGTGATGGGCATTCAGTAGGATCCCCAGTGACTGAAGCACACACTGAAGTCTGAGACCCTTACATCACACACTTAGAATGTCACACATCGTATAGCAACAACAGAGCTTTGGCTCTAGAATCACACACGCTAAGTCGCTTCAGTGTTGTCCAACTCTTTGTGATGCCATGGACTGTAGCCCGCCAGGCTCCTCTGTCCATGGGATTCTCCAGGCAAGAATACTGGAGTGGGTTGCCATTCTCTTCTCCTGGGGAGGTCTTCCTAACACAGGAATCAAACCCATGTCTCTTATATCTCCTGCATTAGCAGGTGGGTTCTTTACCACGAGCACTACCTGGGAACTAGAATCACACATGTGGGATCAATTCTAGCCACACAATAATTACTAACTAGCTGTGTACCACTGAATGAGTTGTTTAGACCCTCAAACCCTTGGCTTATACAAGTGTGTATTAGAAATAGAAGCCCTTCCCCCAAAAAAGATAGGCAAAGTAATTATAAAATTGTACATAAAAAAAAAAAAGCCCGAAAAAACAGATAGGAACCCTTCTCATCTCATCAGGTTGTTGTGAATGCTAATGTGAGAAAATATAAAGAACCTTCAATAAAATGTTAGTAGCTAGTAGGCATTATTATGTTCGTAATAATCACTAATAATATTTTCATTCTAGAATAACAAATATTGCAAATAACTTTTGGGATCAATGTAAGAAAGTGAAGATAAATTCAATATGAGGCCATTATGTTCCTATAAACAATAATACAGCAGACTATGCTTTCACTTTGGCGGTACTTTGTTTCTCTCCAACTCTGAATCCCAATATGAATATGTGTATATTATTTAAAAGTAAATACATAGAATGAGTTTTCACATAGTTTTCTGGAAAAATCCTATCTTCCTCCTGCCATGAATGTCTGTGTATCTCCCTTAGCTCATTTGTCTTGATCTTATTTAATATTGTATAGCCCTTGGTGCACTTCTGAACTTTTCCATTTTCCTTCCCACCTGCTGCTCATTTAACGCTTAGTATATGCCATTCATCTTTTGTGAATCCAATTTCTTTCCTCTGACCAGTTTGTGTCTTGGGGCATCTAGGACTTTGCACAATATAGCTACTCAGTAAACTTTAACAGCTGTTGTGCCTAGATTCATGTCCTAGAGATCGTAGGAACTAAATAGCACTGATTAACATTTCTGTAGATAGTCAAAATAGAGCCATAGATGTTGACAAAAATCACTGAAATAGTAAGTTCACTCTGTGAAATTCACAGACATGTACACAAGTCACTGAACTTGAGAAAATCCATCTTGCTTGGGTGTGTTCTTAGTTTCCAGTTGAACCCAGGTAATCAAGAAATAAAGTTCATTTTGCAATTCTATTCAAGCATTAGTTTGACATTGACTATCTTCTGTGTTTCCAGAGTCCAGGAACAGTGTTATTCCTTATCACTTTCAGAAACTGTAAAATTGTATTTAGCACTATATACATTGGAAAATATTATGACATAGTCGTTGACAGAATTAACTTAGAACCCCAAGCTAAATTCAGTTCTCAAACTTGTCACTTACAAATTTTGTAATGTTGGCCAAGTTACTTAACCTCGTTGTGCTTCAGTTTCTTCACATGCAAAATGAGGTTAATGATGAAAATTTCTTGCAGTTGTTGGAAAGATTGAATTAATGAGTGTCAGATACTTAGTGTCGTACACATAGAAGGTACTGTGTACATAGTATAGAACTATGCATAATATAGACCATAATATATGGTCTTTGCTTTCATGGACCATATATATAGATGTAATAGAAGAAACAATTACAGTGAAGTTATAATGGCTATACTAAGAGAAATAAAAAACTATGGTAGGGGCTTTCCAGGTGATGTAGCGGTAAAGAAAATACCTGCCAAAGCAGGAGACTCAAGAGGTGCAGGTTCGATACCTGGGTTGGGAAGATCCCCTCATGTAGGAATGGCAACCCACTCCATTCTTGCCTGGAAAATTCCATGGATAAAGGAGACTGGAGGGCTACAGTCCATGGGGTGGCAAAGAGTTGGATAAGATTGAGTTAGCACACAAGAGTGGTCACCTAACCCAGACTTGATGCTAGGGAGAGCAGAGGGGAGGGTGGAAATGATGTTTTTGGTTTTTTTTTTGCAGAGGAAGTGAGGTGAAAGTGAGACCTGACCAGTAAGTAGGAGCTGTTCTGAAGAAATGTTTGATAGGCATTTCTAACTGTAGGTAATCAGTGTACTCTGTCTGCTACTGAGAATGACTCAGATTACAATGAAATGTTAACAGTTTCTGAAAGGAATCTGTAAGTGAGGTAAATTTGGAATAACCTATACTTAAAACCAGAGAAGGCAATGGCACCCCACTCCAGTACTCTTGCCTGGAGAATTCCATGGAGGGAGGAGCCTGGTAGGCTACAGTCCATGGGGTCGCAAAGAGTCAGACACGACTTAGCGACTTCACTTCACTTCACTTCATACTTAAAACAGATACAAGTAAAGAACTGAAATCCATTCACAGAGACTGAAGGTATCTGAGACATCGGACATTTGAATCTTGTTTGTCTGGAATTAGTCAGATACTTCTACTGTTTAAGAATATCTTACTATTTGTTTATAAACCAAATGGAACCTTACAAATATTCTAGAAATGGACACAATAACAGACTTTAAATACTGTTAAAAAAAAAATCAATGTATTGTCCTATGCTTTCAAATTTAAATATACCATGTAAGTGTTTTGGGTTATCAGTGAACTACTACATTTTAGTGAAGCATTTTTAAACACAGAATTACACCAATTTTTATAGTTGAAATGTGGAATTGTAGGAAACTTAGTGAGAATTAGGAGTCAATGTTGGTGTACTAATTCAATATAAAATAGTTGTCTATTTGCTGTTGTTGTTTTAGTCACTAAATCATATCTGACTCTTGTGACCCCACGGACTATAGCCTGCCAGGCTCCTACGTCCGTGGGTTTTTCCAGGCAAGGATACTGGAGTGGAATGCTGATTCCTTCTCCAGGGGATCTTCCCAACCCAGGGATTGAACCTACGGTTGCTGCTGCATCTCCTGTATTGCAAGTGGATATTTTATTGCTGAGCCACCAGTGAAGCCCACATTTCTCTATACAGTTGTTTTTATTAATAGAAATGTCACAAATCTACTATATTATTTTAGGCATATTCATTAAAAAAGAAAACCTAACTCATACAAAAATTCGATAAGCAATTTAACCTCTCTTCATGTCTCTAACTTCTTTATTAACTTTTTATGTACATTTTTCTTCTGAAAAATAGGTAGGACAAGTATTCTATACCAGTTGACTTAATTACATGTTTTTATCATGCATTTTGATACCCTTGAAGAAAACAGTGAAAAGTGAAAGCATTGTAGTTTTATATTTATTAATATTTAACTGGTTTAATGACTCCAATCCTGGAATATTATTAAAAGATTCTTTAGTAAACTATTTCCTTTGGACATTTCATCAAGACAACTTTGCATTAATTTGATAATATCTAGTATGTTAACAGTATCACTGTTGCCTTTTTTACATAAATAGATAATTTAATTTTTTATCACTCCATTTCTCAGAAAAAGAGGATGGAAGAGGGAGGTATTTATGGTAGATGAAACTTCAGGTAAATAACATGACCAGAATTATATGGTTCTTAAATGCTATATAGTTCTCAAATTTATGCTGAGATCTCTTAACTCCAAACTCATTTTTTTCTTCTATATGATATTATAAAATCTTTTTTTTTTGGTTTAGCTTTTTAAGACTTTTAATCTAGCATTCATCAGTGTTGTAATAGTCATATAAAAATTCATATCATAATGAGATTGCTGAGTGGAAAGTAAGTTAACACTAGTGTACTGTAAGTACTTATATGACAATAGGCCTTATTTTCTTATAGCCCTCAAAAAGTAGCTTGATATAAATGATCAAAAACTAATCAGCCTTTTAAAAATGTTTGTTCTTAACCATGTCCAGATTCCTCCAAAGGACCTCAACCATCTTCAGGGGTAAATGGTAACATGCAGCCTCCCGGAACTGCAGGGCAGCAGCCCCCTGCCTCAGCCATCCCTTCCCCGAGCACCAGCAAGCCATGGCGCAGCAAGTCCATGAATGCCAAGCACAGTGCCACCTCCACCATGCTCACCGTGAAGCAGGCAAGCCCAGCCACCTCTCCCACACCGTCTGCAGACAGACTGAAGCCCCCTGCCTCAGAAGGGGTCAAAACAGCTCCCTCAGGACAGAAATCCATGCTTGAGAAATTCAAGCTGGTCAATGCCCGGACTGCTTTACGGCCCCCGCAGTCGGCCAGTTCAGGACCCAGTGATGGTGTGAAGGAAGACGATGCCTTTTCTGAATCTGGTGAAATGGAAGGTTTGAACAGTGGTCTCAATAGCGGTGGCTCAACAAACAGCAGCCCCAAAGTGTCACCGAAATTAACCCCTCCAAAAGCTGGAAGCAAAAATCTCAGCAATAAAAAGTCTTTGCTACAGCCAAAGGAAAAAGAGGAAAAGAACAGGGACAAAAGTAAAGTTTGTACTGAAAAGCTGGCCAAGGACGAGAAAGATCAGATGATGGATATGGCTCCAAAAAAGACCTCTAAAATTGCAAGCTTAATTCCAAAGGGTAGCAAGACGACAGCAGCCAAGAAGGAAAGCTTAATCCCCTCTTCCAGTGGAATTCCAAAGCCAGGCTCAAAGGTGCCAACAGCAAAGCAGACTGTTTCACCTGGCAACTCAGCAAGCAAAGAGTCTGAAAAATTCAGGACTACCAAGGGAAGCCCTTCCCAGTCCTTCCCTAAGCCCATAACCACTGAGAAAGCAAGCACATCCAGTTGCCCTGCTCCCTTGGAAGGAAGGGAAACCAGCCATGCTTCTCTGGCGGGTTCCTCTGTTGGTTTAGTGGTGCAAGGCAGTGGGCAGAGCATGGGAAATGGTGCTGTCCAACTCCCTCAGCAGCAGCAACACAGCCACCCAAATACCGCCACTGTGGCTCCATTCATCTATAGGTAAGGTGGCCTCTCTTCTCCACAGCTTTAAACAATGACATGTCTGCGTACTCAGTGTCCTGAGGGAGGTTGCAGAGTCCTGTTTCACATAGTCGTTGTGGAACAATGGTTCATCCTGAAGTTAGAGGCCCACAGTGACACATTTTAAGAGAAAATCTCCCATATCCAGTCTGCTAGTCCTCTTGTCCTTCCCCCCTCCCCCTTTCCTTCCCCTCTCTACTCAAGAAATGGAGGCCTTTGAAAGTGAACCTACTCGTTGTTCAAGGCAAAAGAGAACCCAGGTGCCGTGACTTTTTTCTTGGTCCTCTTACTATTAGTCATTCAAAATAATTTTATTAGTTATTTAAAATAATTCTTTTTTTATGGAGTTTAGGGATATTTCACCCATGGGAGAAAGTAAATGGTTAAGGGTGCAGGTTCTAGAATCAGGCATATGTAGATTTGATAGCCAGGTCTGCCACTTAGCAGCTATATGCCTTTGGACAATGAATTTAATATCCTTAATCTCATTATTTTCAAGTGTCAAAGAGGAATAGTATCTAACTGGCTGAGTTGGGAAGAATAGCAGGCATAATGCATATAAGATGCTTATTATATATTCCAGCACCTTGTACACGTTTGTTATATGTTGTTTATAAGGCATTGTTTTCCCAACATAAAATGTATATTAACTTTCCACAGCTAAGCCTGTGTTTCTAGGTACAAATAATGATCTATGCAATTATTATATTTATACTTAACTTTTTGTTTATATTTTAGTTTTCATGTATTAAAATATATAGCACATGCTATATTTTCAAATATAAATCCTAGTATACAGCTCTAAAAAGAATACGTTTTGCCTGTTGTTTTGTGGTAAGTTTTAATGAGTTAGAAATTTCAGTGTTGCTGTGTCACCATTTTCATTCCCTGTCTATTCAGTGAAGAGGTTACTGGAGAGGAATAATGCCTATGATTTTGGCAGTTGAATAGTTTATCTACAGGAAAAATAGGATGTAGCATTTACTACAAATAGGAAATGATCAAGACTATATTGTTTCAAATTTTATTAAATTTATTGCATATATGAGTTTTTAAGTAAAGAAAATAATTATAAATGCTTTGTTTTCTCTCCCTGAAAAACCTAAGTGCTTTAAGTGATCCCCACCCCCTCCACCTCCCACCAGAGATTTATGTACTCATCCAAACAAATGTTTAGTTACCGAATTTCAGATCTTAGCTTACCTTATGTAAGTCTGCTCTTCTGACTAATAACAATGATCCATTTAAAACTGTTGTATTCAAATCACGTGGTGTCATGGAGCCCAAGCTCACTCTGCTGGCTGCAAGGCAGGGCAGTAAATCCAGAGACGGGTCGCTGGCTCAAGGAATAATGAGTTTAATCAGAAAGCTAGCTTTCATGCATTGGAGAAGGAAATGGCAACCCACTCCAGTGTTCTTGCCTGGAGGATCCCAGGGACGGGAGCCTGGTGGGCTGCCGTCTATGGGGTCACACAGAGTCGGACACGACTGACGTGACTTAGCAGCAGCAGCCGCAGACCAAGAAGATGGCAGACTAGTGTCTCAAAACCCATCTTCCCTCGGTCGGAATTCAGACTCTTTTTATACGGGGCGGGGGGAGGGGCACACTGGGCTGCTGACCAGTGGCTGAGTGGGACCGCTCTAGGTCATGCCTGCCTCACCCTCATTACAGCGGGAGTCAGCAGATCCTTTTAACTCCAGAGACCCTACCTGGCCAAAAAAAAAAAAATTAAGATGTTAGAATCATAATCCACATTTCAACAACATAAGAAGAAATTATAACGTTTGAAATATGCCACACTCAGCACACTTGTGGCTCTCAAGTATATTCCGTAAAAATGTCCCTCATTTCAAATCACCACAGATGAATTTCAACAAGAAAGTATAAATCTAAGCAGAAAGGACATACCCACCAATTTAGCAAGCTTCTTTCTGTAAGTAGCAGCAGATGTTTTGGGTTGTTTGCAATAACATATCCAGTGGGTACAGATTTAGTGATTTCCATTTGAAAGTATAGCCTTTGCTATTTAAAAGCGGAAGCAGCATAGTTTAGAGGTTAAAGTGTGAATCAGCTGTGTGACTTTGCCAAATTCTCCAGCCTCTTTCAGTTTCTGTTTGCACTCTTTAAAATGGAGGCTATAAACCTGAGGTAATATAGCCAAGTAGCTAGGATTTCAGGCTGTCAAGTCTGTGTGTTGTACCAAGGTTCAGAAATAGCGCCTTGTATTATTGAGACAGTGGCCCCAAGAGCCAGGTTCCCTGGGTTGAAATCTTGATGACATCATTTATTGATCATGTAATACATTTAAAGACTCTGGACCTCAGTTTTTATAATCTGTAAAATAGAGGTAGTAATAATAGAAGCTTCCTCATAAGGCAGTTTGAAGGTTAAATGAGTTGATCCTTATACAGGGCTAAGAACAGTACCTACCACATTGTAAATGACCTTCCCCAGACTTCAGTTTCTAACCTGTAGAAACTGTAAAGTGTGGTCGAATATCTACCTCATTTGGTTGTTTTAAAAATTAAATTAGGACAATCTTGTGTAAAGACTTAAGCACGGAGCCAGATTCAGAATAAATTGCTTATAAATGTCATTAATTCTGTGTTTTATTTTCAGTAATTTAAAGTAATTGAAAACAAATAAAACCATTGAATCAGAAATGTCATATCATAGTCTACATATGAGGCAAAGGTTGCTTGAAGTGTTTTATAAGTTCAGAATAGTTTTATTAATGATAATATAAATCATCTTAGAGTAGACAGTATTCAAGCTTCATAACGGTCAGTGAAAGCTGTAGAGTCACATCATATGGCTTTTGTGACCCCAATGTCTTTTCAACTCTGACTACTCCAACACCATTTACAAATTTTCCTGGAAAATTTCCTAGCGTTGCTAATCATTTGATAAGATAATAGTAATAATGTACTATTTTATGATGGTGTTTGTTGAGTGCTTACTTAATGCAAGTCTCTATTACAAAATTTATATTCTTTTTTTTCATTTAAACTGTGTCATAAACCCATGACAAAGGGATATAATAGCATTTCACAGGGATGAAGAAGCAGCAATTTCAAGGCAGAATAATGATAATCCCTTAAAGTCACAGGGCTAGCAGGAGTTTGCCTTTGAACCCATATACGCCTGAATCTAGTGTGCTCTCCTTTGCTTTGCAGTTCTTTCTGTACCTGCAGAACTAGGAGATATTGTTACTAGGGAAATTCTGGCTGGGAAAATGTCAATAGCAGATTTGCAGATATCTCCATCAGAATTCATTTATAATGGGAAATACTTTACTGCTTTTAAGTAGAATAAGTTCAAAACACATATTTATTTGTGTATATATATCTATATGTATAAACATGCATATATTTGATATTTAAAGAAAATTAAATAGCCTTTATATAATGAGAAGATTGATGGGTCATGTATACGTTTCCTTGTTCTCAGTCTACTTCTAGGTCATGCTGATTATTAATTATTCCTTTGCGGACTTTATATTTGCTTCATAATATTCTTTACTGCAAATTGAATGTTCAATGTCCTATAAATATAATGTTGAGTTTTAGAAGTTAATGAATTTTATATTAGACGTACTCCTGTATAGTGCAAGGATATTCTATATTAAGTTCCTGAAGCTCATTTATCACTACAGTGTGATAAAAGTAGTTCTGAATTTGGCATACGTTATCCATTTAATGTGTGGATAGCACTAAAATCAAGATGAAAAATTGAAAAAGATTTGAATTCACTGTAAGAAGTTTCCAGTATTTAGACCTGTACGAATGGATTAAGCTGTCTTTTTAAGTGTTAAGGTGACTACTGAAGATTCTTAAGTGATACAGTGACCAGTTTCCATAGTTTAAGTAAAAGAAAATCACCAAAGTTTTTCTTTTTCTTTTATGTACTCATTACTCATTCTGAAAATACTGTGTTATAAGAGTTACAAAGAGTAAAAAAGTCTCTGTTCTGTGGGGGTTCAGTATACTGGTGATAATGATAAGAATTTGATCAAGAACTTAAAAAAAATCATTGTTCTCATGGAAATATGTACAACAAATAATGTAGAAGAGTTGTCCTGACTCTTGTGTGAGGGTGGAGTCAATGTATGCTTTAAAGAAAAGGTGAAAGAACAGATAAGACTTAAAAGATGAGTTAGAATTTGTCAGGTAGAAGGAAGAATGTTATGGCGTCATCCAAACTTGACATTTTTACAATCAAAGCATGATGGAAAAAATAACAGGCAAATTGCTAAGTAACATGTAAATGCTAGTAACCAAAACTGCTAGAAACTAGAGATTAGAACCCATGATTACTTCATTGGGAAACTAGGAAGAAAATTTAGAATGAATCCATACTTCGTTTTTCTCTTTCAATCATTCCTTCCCAACATGTCTTATTTTCAGCTAGTCCTATTGTCTCTTTCTCTAAAACATCCCTTAGTTGTACATTTCTTTCTATTCCCACCCTACTTCCCTTGGGGCAAGTCATGGTACCACCAATTTTCACCTAGTTTCCAGTGAATCTTCTAGCATTTCCTGTTGGCTCTTTCCAGTAATATCCTTCACACAACAGGGACTCTAATCTTCTAAAAGAATAAATTTTATGTCGTTTAAATTCATATACCATCTGTTGGCTTTCCATTACATGTAGTAAAACCCAAGCTTCTTACCAAGCCCTACAAGTTCCTACACAATCTGGCCACCATCTCGCCTCTATCTAGCCCTTAAACCACAGTCCCTGCATCCCTCCATTCCTTCTGTTCTCAGCAGACTCACTTGTCCTGCTTTGGGGACTTTGTCATAGATATTCTCTCTGCATGTGAGGAGTTTCTCCTGGATCAGAGCAGCCTCCTTTTCATCAGAGCTCTACTTACATGGTGCTTATTAACACAGTCTATCTTCAGCTATCTAATCTGAAGGAACACTCACAATGCCTCCTGCCAGAACTGTATGCTATATTGTCCTCTTGTGTTTTGTTCATAGTTTATCACCATCCCCTGTTTTTTTTGTTGCTGGTTTACTTATTGACAAGAGTGAATTCAGCCACCTCCAACTATAACATAAACTCATTGAAAAACAAGAGTCTTGTCTATTTTTATTTGATAGCATAATTGCTCAAGACAAGCCTCCCGCAATAGGAACCAAATAAAAATTGAGTGAAACACCATCATCATGGCTTAGACTCGCCCACTACAGAGGAATAGAAACACTGCCAAAAATATACAATGGAATAAGAAAAAGTCAGAAGTCTTTTATTCCTATAAATGGTAAAGTTTAGTTGAAATATAAACAACTTTAAAATGTTTACAAAATGAAACCATATCTACTCTTTAGGACATTCATTCATGTATCTCCCCTCCCCCCCACTTCTGACTCCCTGATAAATAGCTTTACTTTATTAAGGTATCAGGGTCAGAGTGAAATGTCACACATCCCATATGTTATTTCTTTTCTTTCTATGGTCCACAGTGTAGTAGAAAAGAGACTGACTCAAATGTAACCACAGAATGAAGCAGGAAATGTTTAAAAAAAAAAAACAACACAGTAGTGAACCGGATTTGGCAACTCAGACTTCGAAAAATGGAAAATTACTGCTAGTTGTTGGAATCAGAAAGTAGCGCTTAAGCTGGGTTCTGAAAGAGAAGTGAGAGTTGGACATTTAGAGATGAGAGGGACAGAAAAGGAAATGTAAGACTAAAGGAGCCAAATATACAAGATCAACACTAGATATGTAGGTTGTTGGCAAGATCTGTATTCCTAGAAAACAAAGACTGATTGCAGCCTGATTGTAGTAGAAACTCTTGAATGTCAAAAACTTTAGACTCTGTATGAGTGTGTCGTCTAGCGCTTGAGAGCATGAGTGTGCGGCACAATCTGAAAATGTACTTTGTCTTCTTATGTAAGTAAATTGTTAGTGGAAGAGGTCAGGGAGGATATACCAGGGTCAGTGGCTGGATGAAGGAGACATTTACTGACTTTCAGAGTCAGCTTTGTTAAACTTGAGTTAGAGGTACTGATTATAGGAGGAAAAGAGAGATAAAGAGTAAGAACATACTTAAGAAGAAAAGCTTGCTTTTCCATATTCCTCTTCTTTCTTGGCGTCTACCCTCTATGTTACAGTCTTCAAACTTGTTTTCCTTGCCTGGAGTTCAAAAATTGTTACCTTAGCTCCTTGGGACCTTCAAAATTGCCTCCCCTCTTTCCATGAGTCATTTTTTTCTTCTATTTCTTTTACTTTCATTACTTCACAGCTATGCTTTTTGTGCTTATAAAGATACATGAATAGTAAAGTTAGTCAAGGAGGCATGAAAGACCTGTACATTTTCTCTAAACCTCAGTATTTTTAACAGCACCCAATAAAGTTCAAAATAGCCATTAACCAGATTCATAACTTATGAGTTTGAGGAGATCTATGTGCTTTTTGTTATTTTCTGACCATTTGTGATAAATGTCAAGAAAAGAGTGTTTTGGACATAGAGCAAACATCTAAAGGCAAAGAGAGAGAATCGGGCGGGGGAGGGGGGACATTTCACAAAGGAAAAAAAACTGAACTCAATCTTTAGATAAGGCAAAATATTGTTAAACTGAGAGAAAAATCAGTGTGCTTCTTAAACCCTTTGATTAACTATTAAATATAAGCAGAAACCTTCTACACAGCCTTGGTTTATAAAATCAGGT
Source organism: Capra hircus (assembly GCF_001704415.2). NCBI lineage: Eukaryota > Metazoa > Chordata > Mammalia > Artiodactyla > Bovidae > Capra > Capra hircus. The sequence continues at coordinate 7,266,832 of NC_030812.1, forward strand.
TAAGAAGGTCTGAATTTAGAGGTTTCCTTTTGTTTGATATAATGTGTCTTGAACAACAACATTAGGGGTTTTGGGGAAAGATTTAGGTTTTAACAAGATTTTGGAGATCTCAGATTTGCCTAGAAAGTGACACAGAAAATTGGCACCTGAATATACGATGTTCTGAAAGGCAAAGAATGCAAAACCTTAGTTTTAAAAATGCTTACTTATATGGTTTTAAGTTTAACTTGTTTGTTGAACCAGTATATTGAGCAGGAGGTTGTGAGTTTACAAAGGTTGATGTGAAGCATTTAACCATCTTGCAGATAAAACTTCTGTAAGCCCTGAAGCTATTATTATGGATTACGTACGCTGCACTTGTGGTTTTATGTGAACTGGGCATAATTGGTCATCAGCCCAAACTAAAGCTTATTGAAAGCTTGCCTTGCAAACTTGTCTCTGCTAAATTTGATATATATATCTGCCTAGGGTAGAGGGTAGCAGTTTAGCTTCCCTCACACAGGAGTATTTTAAGCAGGAAAACAGAGCTAATGCTAGAAGAGGGTCTGTTGTGTTGAAGATGGTCATGAGTTGGCATTTCTTCAGAGAGAAGCTTGGTAAACTGCCCTTTCTATATTTAGCTTATAAGCTTCAGTGCCAGATTGCCCAACCAAACCACTACTGTTTCTTTTTCTTATATTTCATCTTTTCTTGGAAAATATATATATATATATTTACTTCACAGCATGTAAGGTCTTATTTCCCCCACCAGGTATTGAATTGGAGCCCCTTTCATTTGGAGCATGAAGTCTCAAACCCTGGACTACCAGGGAAATCCTTGAAAGCAAGCATTTTATAGACTATTTCTTAGCGTGGGGTTGATGATAGTTTCTCATGATTAGACCCACAAATATACTTTTTGTCTAGAATGGCACAGAAATGATGCTGGATTTTTTTTCTGTTTCCTTCCTTTCAAGTATCAATAATACTAATATTTACCATTTTAGTGATGTTGAATTTGATCACTTGTTTGAGATATTGTTTGCTAGTTTTCTACTCTATAGTTATTTTGCCCCATTTCTATTTCACAGATATTTTTATGGGAAGATGTTTGGAGACTCTATAAAAATTCTATTCCTTGATCCACTTTCACCCATAGGATTTTAGCACGCATTGAGATTTCTTGAACTTAGTCATTTACTCCAATTGATGTCATGTGATTTCTAATTCCATCTGTATGCATGCCTTGCCATTCAACTTTTAGAAAATAATGTCCCTTCTTATTTTTCTCCTCTTTCCCCTCTTCCTTTTCCTTCTCCTATACTCTATCCCTCTCCTTCGCTTTAAATTTTATGGACTGATGGACTCCTCTTGTCTTCAACGGATTATAATCTATTGATAACGACTCTTTACTGTGATGTTTAAATTTTCTCAAGTCAGGCTACTGGGATCCACTTCACACTCATTTCCGCTCACTCCGTTATTCTTTCATAACTTTGTTTCCTTTTGGCTCAAGCTGATCTAGGCTCATCATGTACTGTCACTGCCTTAACTTGAGCTTTTACCTATGGTGCCTTGAGTTCTTTTGTGAAGAATAATATTTAGAAGCCTGATCTCACTGCCCCTATGTTTCCTAAATGGTGAAACAAATAGGTGCTTACATAACACACATACGCATTTGTCTCAATATCGGTGAGGTGTCTGTTAGAGAATTCATAATGCCTCCAATTCCAAATCAACATGCAAAGTTTTGTCTTGCTTTCTCCTTTCCATGCTTGTGCCTTCTTTTCTCACCTGAGAAGCCTGGCTCCCACTGTCCTCAGTATACCTTCTAATTTGCTCAGCACCCTCCCGCAACACCCAGATCTAACAAATGTCCCATCCATCCTGGCCTGCTCTTCATTCTGACAGATTGCTGGCCTTCACCCGGCTGTCACCCAACTGCCGCCCACCAATAAGGAAATAACGGCTTTTAGAAAGATACTTGATTTTTCTTTCTTTTCTATTGAATTTATAAAGCAGGAACTATAAGACCATTCATTAATGTTGCTGATTCAAACCAGTTTTGCTTGTGTCCACATTTGTAACTGGTATATCCATATAAAGATGAGTTCATATAGATAGATTTTTTTAATATAAACCAATGTGCAACACCTCTATTTGTGAAATTGAAAATCTGAACACTGATAGTACCTAGATGTATTGCTGAATTCCTTTAGATGGCATGGATAATAGCTTCCTTTTCTCAAAAGTAAAAAATTAAAGTAGTAAAGAGTAAAATTAAGGTTAGACCATTGAGTACTGTTACATTATTAACTCTTAGATAATAACTTAGTGGCTAAGCTATCTGGTATCTGGGGAGACACCATATACATTAACATGCTCAGTGTCCAGAGACACTTGCTGCTGCTGCTGCTGCTGCTAAGTCGCTTCAGTCGTGTCTGACTCTCTGCGACCCCATAGACAGCAGCCCATCAGGCTCCGCTGTCCCTGGGATTCTCCAGGCAAGAACACTGGAGTGGGTTGCCATTTCCTTCTCCAATGCATGAAAGTGAAAAGTGAAAGTGAAGTCGCTCAGTCATGTCTGACTCTTAGCGACCCCATGGACTGCAGCCCACCAGGCTCCTCGGTCCATGGGATTTTCCAGGCAAGAGTACTGGAGTGGGGTGCCAGTGCCTTCTCCGAGAGACACTTGGATGGAGTTAAATTGTAGAGTAGTGGTTCATAGAACAATATTTATAAGATGCCAGGTTTAAATACAGCTTAAGTATCTACCAGCTTGTTATACAGGGCAAACTGTTATGCCTCTATAACCCTTAATTTATCCACAGCGGCTACATTACCAGTGTCTCGGTCTGTTGTGTCTTCTCTAACAAGAATACTATAGACTAGGTGGCTGAAACAACTAACATTCATTTCTCATAGTTCTGGAGGCTGAGAAGTCTTGAGATCAGAGTGCCAGCAGATTCTGCATCTGGTGAGAGCATGGTTCCTGGTTTTTGATGACCGTCTTCTCATTCTGTCCTCACAGGGTAGCAGGGGTGAGAGGCCTCTCCAAGATCTCTTTTATAATGGCACTAATCCCAGCTCCATCCTCATGATCCTATCACCTCCCAAAGGCTCTGCCTCCTAGTATCATCACATTGGTTTCAACACATGAATTTTGGAAGCAACCAAACACTGAGAAAATAGTGACAGTATTGTGGAGTTTGATATGCCCTAGATAAAACACTAGGCATAGCACTTGGCACATAGTGAGTGCATTTAAATGGGGAAATAAATTTTATGGTAATCATTGGTGAAATCTACTTTTACCTACAAAGACTCTTAGTAACAGATGCTAGCACTAACATATTAATATTAGAACTCTAAATAAATTAAATGGTGTTTTTGCCATGCCCTATCTTACAGTTTCAGTAAGTACTTTTTATATGTTGACCTTGTAAATGCACAGTCAGATGGTCTGCACAAAGTAATGTCTTCTGAATAGTTTGAAGGAACCTCATGATACTCATTTCCTTTCCTTTTCCCAGTCAATCTGAGGAGAGTTCAATATCATTCTACATGGAAGCAGTGAATGATGCCACTGTGACTGTACCTTTTGATTAGAGAACACTATTGATTCTTAAGTCTTCATTAGTTATTTTATGAATCATCCCTGGAGCTTTTTATTTTACTGGAATGAAGCATGTGCAAAAATAGAGGACATCCTGAGAGAATTCAGAGTTTAAACTGAACTTCTTTGATCATTTATATAAAAGTTAAATCTTTTCCAGTTAGTGTTGATTGTCCCTCTAGAGACTAGAGTTAAAATCTGACTCCACTTTAACAAATAATGAGGTGCAAATCGTGGAGAAATGGATGGCTTGTAACATATGTAGAGCAGGAGGTCTGGAACCATATACATGTGAATACAAACCAAAGATGATTTCTTGGGGTCTTTTTATAGTTATTTGAAGTCTAACTTGTCTATGTTCCTTCCCTTTACCAATCTGTTGCTCTGTCATTGCTATGGTAGGCAACTCAGGGAATATAGAGATACATACACCAAAGAATGTGAGAATATGGCATAAATAAAATTATCTCTTGTGACCTAAATTAAAAACAACAAATGGGGAAAAAAAAAAGTTAAAGAGCAAATCAGCCAGAAATGTTCACTGTCACGTTAAAAAATAAAACAAAGGTTTCTAAGACCGAAGTATGAATATTTTTATCTAAGGGTGGGGACTTAGCCAATGGAATTAATACCAGGTTTCGTATACTGAGGAAGATAGCCATACACTGAGAAGTACTTTGTAAGTTGTATTTATTTGCAGCAAAGAAAAACTCTACTCTCGAAATACATTCTACATATTCTTTTGCTCTGTAGAGATTTTCCTAGAGAGAGACGCTCTGCATCTTTATAACTAAGGCTACAAGTATTCTGATTCCTGAGATAGCTCAGGTTTTGTTCTAGGAAGACCCAGTTGCCGTTGGGCATTGGACAGCCATCTTAGAGAACTGCTCTCCGTGACTCAGCATCTGAAAGGCCAGGCTGTGAATTCTGACCTGTGTGACTGTAGACTACCCTGGCTCCCAGCCAGTTCTAACCGCCCATTCCTCTCAGAGACTCCTTGGCAGGCAGCCAGTACACTCTCTTGGGGTCTCCTATTTCACTATATACTAGCAATTTAAACTTCTTCTGCAAGTAATAACAATCCTTAGAAAATGTCAAGAGGAGTATTTCCCCCCTCATTCATAGACACCAGGCTAAAGAATAGGCCAAGGAGGTGCAATGGCTCACAAGTAAAGAGCCCAAGTGGAGGAGTAGATGAAACTGAGCTTTGGAAGTGAGTGGGCATGGGCAATAGACAGGGCAACTAGGAGATCCTGGGGGACACAGAAGAAAGAAAGTGGCACAGAGAGCCAGATATACTCCCCACATTTTAACATTGGCCAGAGTCCCACAAGCCTCAAGAGAATGCTTTTCCAGACCTTTAGTAATTATAGTACTTGAGCTCACAGTTATTTTGTGAAGAACATATTTTTCTTTACTTTTGCACATAAGCAAATTGAGGTTCAGAGGAACTAAGTAACTTAGCAAGGTCACATGAGTTAATAACTGCTTAGAGAGCCAAGTTTCTAACCAGACCCAAAGCATGCATTGTGATCCCATGCTTCCTTCCATATATTTTACCCACCAAGGAGACTATTTTTATAATCACTACTGATAAGATTTACTCATTCATATATATGCTAGATGTGGGGCTAGGCATTGGGGTATAATGGTGAGCTCAAATACGGAGAATGGACTCTACTTTGGAGATGAACATTTATCAAATAATTGCACAAATGTCACATTGTGAGAGTATGACGTTCTGTCAAAAAAGGAGAAAAATAAGTATCTGTAATTTTGGACTTTGCCTGAAAATTAGGAACGTCTGCTAGAAATCACTGGAGGTCAAGGCACAGCTTTCTATGAACTCTTACATGCCTCTTTCTTTTATTATATCAATTCCTATATACATATACACAGCATTTAATTTTCCATGATTTATTAAGATCCTAATGAATTTTTCAGACTTTCTAGACATGTCCAATAAATTAAAAAGAAAATATTTTTATCATCATCAGTGACTACACTTTATTTTCTCTTAAACAAAACCAGGATTTAAAATAAAAGTAAGATATTAGGTAAAAATTTATTAAAGATATACTGAATTTTTCTTTCACATATAAATATTCTTTTTAGATTTTTTTTTAAGTAAGAAATAGTTAGTGATTACTTTCCACGGTCCAAACCCTGTAGGAATGGGACCCCAGATAAATGAGGTAACTATGAAGAACAAAGTCCAGTGTACAAGGCTGTGTTGTCTTGTCTCCTTCTTTCTCTTGTACTTCATAGTGCGGACTTTCTAAATATGTGGCATTCTTGACCAAATACATGTAGATTTTGAAACTGCATAAGGAGAGAGAGAGCCTCTTAAAACGTTTGTCTGCGCATAAAAGGAAGAAGCATTGCATGAAGACTGTACTGTCAAAACATGTGTGGTCCTTCTGCGGAGAGCCTTTTATTTAACTAGACCCAATCTTTACACATTAATCACACACAAATACATATCCGTGTACATATATAGACAAATATAAAACAATATAAAAAGGGGGTTTTCAGAATGAGAATTTCTTTTTGATTGACTTTTTTTCTGAAACGAAAACATCATAGTGACATTTATAGCCCATAGTAGACTCAGTATTTATTTTATATATACTTTGTATTTTCGGATAGATTTTATAGAATTTGCAGGGAAAGAATATTTGGGTTATTTTCAATGCTTTTATTATTCTCAGAACAACACAATTTAGCCAGGCTTTCTCTAAAACAGCTAAAAGAAAAAAGAACCTTTTGAAACCTTTTGTCGAAAACAATACATTGGTAATTACAAGCTTTCAAACTTAGAAAAGTCTAGGAAATCTGATTTAACATCTCATTACAACTTGGGTTGTATGTGAAAAATAAGGAAATCTGATTTAATATCTCACTACAACCACTGTATCTCAGTTTTATGTGAAAAAGAAATTTCTCAGACATAAAGAAATGCTCATTCACCTTAATAGAAAACTTTTAATACATTGATTTCTTGCTGTGTTAGAGAACTTTGATGAGTCACTGATGACAGCAATCTGCATTTCTGTCCTCTTGGTTCATTTCAGAGCTCATCCAGAAAATGAAGGGACCTCTTTACCATCTGCCGACTCCTGCACCAGCCCTACTAAGATGGATTTATCATACAATAAGACGGCTAAGCAGTGCCTAGAGGAGATATCTGGTAAGTGACCTGATTGATGCATAGGCCAAACTCAGAATTCTTGTAATCTCTCTACATAAGTCTTTTTTATTAAGTCATATTTGTGCTATACTGTTTTCCCTTAGGCGTATATGGACTATGTACATTTCATGCTTCAGAGATGTTTCGGTATTTGACTGTTTTGCTTAGAATGATCTCTTTGTTGTTCTGTAAAGAATTCTGTAAAGAAGGGTAGTGCTCTCAGAGGCTGAGATTTTAAGTAATTGTTGCCCTCAGTCAAGTTGAATACTCTCAGAGACAATCTGGAGAAACTTCTGTTGTTAATAAGGCAGTCCTTGGATGTATTTGCAGATTTTAAAAATATTAATGATCATGTGAGAATGTTAAATTTCATGGCCAATCCAACCCTACTTTATCTTCAATTCTGTATTATTTTGTATATTTCTGCAGAGTGGCTCTAAATGTGTATTCTGTGAAAAATCTAATTATGGAAATTTTTTTCATTTTATATAAATAATGTAAAAAAATGCCATATACAAATTCTAGACCCAATTTGTCAGATTCTCAGCATTAGTGCATTGTTTTTCCTAGGATCTGGATAAGCCTAGGCACATAGCAAAGGCTTTTGGAATAATTTTATTATATACAGGTCAATATTCACAAGGAGCGAAGTAGGCTCTTAACACAGTTAAATGCTCCTAAGGAGAAAAAGTCCCTGATTCTGAGAAATATCAAAGGCAGAAGGAGAAGGCAGAAATTAGAGGATGAGCTCACTGGACGGCATCACTGACGTGATGAACATGAACTTGGTCAAACTCCAGGAGATGGTGAGGTACAGGGAAGCTTGGCATGCTGCAGTCCATGGGGTCGCAAAGAGTTGGACATGACTGGGCGACTGAACAACAACAAGGGGGAAGAGGGTTGAAGAACATTTTATCTGTTTCCAAGTTTAAGAATGCACAGACATAGAGGTATATTTGTTAGTTCAATAAATCTCTGGCTCAGCCCTTATCTATTTCTAAGGAAAAAACTAATAGAATATTTAATTTTTTTAAAATTACTGCAGTACTCCAAGGACTCAAAATACTGCTCTGAAGCTCATGAGCCTAACCATGTCACAAATTTGGAAGTTAAGAAACGTCCTCATTCATCAGACTTTAAATGCTTTGGCAAGCATTAGCCGTTACTTCAGTATCCACCCGTGGATATTGACAACGATGACAGCGCAGCATCCCAAGGGTTCCTTTTGGAATTAACATCCATGGTATTATTAGGCTTTAGAGTTTTCATGTGGGAATTAAAATGGGTCAGTGCAGGGTAAGGGCTGAAATGGTAATGCCACGGCATAGGTGTGGGGATGTTGTGGGGGGAATTGCTTGAACAATTTGTAGATTTTTTTCAGTCACTAGGAGAAGGTGTTGGTTTCCCATAGTTCCAGATAACCCCACGGTGATTGATGATATATATCTGTATTGTGACTATATATTATTTAAACATAGTGTGGTATGGAGATGTATATGTTTTACACATTTCTTTATTCATGAATGCCTTCAAATAGTATCAGTAAGCCTACAAATTATAAGAACTCAAATCTGTAGGAGAAAATGCGTTTATTACACTTTGACTTCAGATTTTGATGTGAATTTTACAAAGAAACTTGTTTTTCTGAAATTAGTATATCACTTAGTATCTCTGAACATGTTTGATTCTTTCTTCAGTTTTTTTATTCTTTTGACCATTTGATCATTTTTTCATACTTCCAGCTAATATTTCTACAAAGTCAAATCACTATGTTGTATACCTTAAACTTATACAGTACTATCTGCCAATTCTATCTCAATAAAACTGGAATTTTTTTAAATTTTCCATTTAATGTTCTGGTTTTAATAAAATATTTGAAAGTGAAATATAAACTAGACTTTAACATTTTACAATAGCCCTATGGATTTACTAGAAGATATAATATTAGTTTTTACAATAATTATTGTTGTAGAATCATAGATTTGAATTGATAATGTAGATAGGAATATAATAAAAGAAAGAAAATGGCAAATAAGTGCCTAAATGAGGCTGATTTGATTTCATCATTCTTATGATTATGTGTTTAAAGTGAGTCTGTGGTTGCAATATTGAAAATTTCTGTCAATGCAAACTGGAGATTTCATGAAGGAAAGATATTTCCTTATATTCAGTAAGCTATCATTCAGTTCAGTTGAGTTGCTCAGTCATGTCCGACCCTTTGTGACCCCATGAATTGCAGCATGCCAGGCCTCCCTGTCCATCACCAACTCCCGGAGTTCACTCAAACTCACATCCATTGAGTCGGTGATACCATCCAGCCATCTCATCCTCTGTCGTCCCCTTCTCCTCCTGCCCCCAATCCCTCCCAGCATCAGAGTATTTTCCAATGAGTCAGCTCTTCGCATGAGGTGGCCAAAGTACTAGTTTCAGCTTTAGCATCATTCCTTCCAAAGAAATCCCAGGACTGATCTCCTTTAGAATGGATTGGTTGTATCTCCTTGCAGTCCAAGGGACTCTCAAGAGTCTTCTCCAACACCACAGTTCAAAAGCATCAATTCTTTGGTGCTCAGCTTTCTTCACAGTCCAACTCTCACATCCATATATGACTACTGGAAAAACCATAGCCTTGACTAGACGGACCTTTGTTTGCAAACTAATGTCTCTGCTTTTGAATATGCTATCTAGGTTGGTCATAACTTTCCTTCCAAGGAGTAAGCATCTTTTAATTTCATGGCTGCAATCACCATCTGCCGCGATTTGGGAGCCCCCAAAAATAAAGTCTGACACTGTTTCCACTGCTTCCCCATCTATTTGCCATGAAGTGATGGGACCAGATGCCATGATCTTCGTTTTCTGAATGTTGAGCTTTAAGCCAACTTTTTCCCTCTCCTCTTTCACTTTCATCAAGAGGCTTTTTAGTTCCTCTTCACTTTCCGCCATAAGGGTGGTGTCATCTGCATATCTGAGGTTATTGATATTTCTCCTGGCAATCTTAATTCCAGCTTGTGCTTCTTTCAGCCCAGAGTTTCTCATGATGTACTTTGCATATAAGTTAAATAAGCAGGGTGACGATATACAGCCTTGACATACTCCTTTCCCGATTTGGAACCAGTCTGTTGTTCCATGTCTGGTTCTAACTATTGCCTCCTGACCTGCTTATAGGTTTCTCAAGAGGCAGGTCAGGTGGTCTGGTATTCCCATCTCTTTCAGAATTTTCCACAGTTTATTGTGATCCACACAGTCAAAGGCTTTGGCATAGTCAATAAAGCAGAAATAGATGTTTTTCTGGAACTCTCTTGCTTTTTCCATGATCCAGCAGATGTTGGCAATTTGATCTCTGGTTCCGCTGCCTTTTGTAAAACCAGTTTGAACATCGGGAAGTTCACGGTTCATGTATTGCTGAAGCCTGGCTTGGAGAATTTTTAGCATTACTTTACTAGCGTGTGAGATAAGTGCAATTGTGCTATAGTTTGAGCGTTCTTTGGCATTGCCTTTCTTTGGGATTGAAATTAAAACTGACTTTTTCCAGTCCTGTGGCCACTGCTGAGTTTTCCAAATTTGCTGGCATATTGAGTGCAGCACTTTCACAGCATCATCTTTCAGGATTTGAAATAGCTCAATTGGAATTCCATCACCTCCACTAGCTTTGTTCGTAGTGATGCTTTCTAAGGCCCACTTGACTTCACATTCCAGGTTGTTTGGCTCTAGGTGAGTGGTCACACCATCGTTATTATCTTGGTTGTGATGATCTTTTTTGTACAGTTCTTCTGTGTATTCTTGCCACCTCTTCTTAATATCTTCTGCTTCTGTTAGGTCCATACCATTTCTGTCCTTTATCAAGCCCGTCTTTGCATGAAATGTTCCCTTGGTATCTCTAATTTTCTTGAAGAGATCTCTAGTCTTTCCCATTCTGTTGTTTTCCTCTATTTCTTTGCATTGATCACTGAGGAAGGCTTTCTTATCTCTTCTTGCTATTCTTTGAAACTCTGCATTCAGATGCTTATATCTCCTTTTCTTCTTTGCTTTTCACTTCTCTTCTTTTCACAGCTATTTGTAAGGTCTCCCCAGACAGCCTTTTGCTTCTTTGCATTTCTTTTCCATGGGAATGATCTTGCTCCCTGTCTCCTGTACAATGTCACGAACCTCCATCCATAGTCCATCAGGCATTCTATCTATCAGATGTTCCCTTAACATCTATTTCTCACTTCCACTGTATAATCATAAGGGATTTGATTTAGGTCATACGCAAATGGTCTAGTGGTTTTCCCTACTTAAATCTAGGTGAGAGAATACTGGTACAGCAGTGATGAAAGGATGGTAGCCATAGGGAAGTAGACCAATGAGATGGCAAACTCTGGCATTTCTTCTAATGATCTTGTCTTCTTATCCCTCCTTGAGCTACTTACTCTCCTGTTCATACCCTAGATCTGGGCATCGTCAGAATCTGCACCTTTTCTATAATCCCGCTTGCATGCAGCCCACTCTTGCTCATGACAACCTCCTTTTTTTTCAGTGTGCTCCCTTTCATTCTTTGCCAACACCACTGGTCTAAGATGTCTAAATCGTTGATCCCACTACCTATAACTTACCCCCACCAAGCTCTACATGTCCTTTCTTCCTTCCTTAATCAGGTGAATTCTGATAGTGACGGAATATGATTTTACTTTTGCATGCACTCTTTACTTCCTTACCCCTCTCTTACTTCATTGTACTCATTGGATGAAACCATAGACCTAGTGACATTCAAATCTCCACTTAGTCTGTACCAGCAATGAATGAACCTGGAGAAAAACACATGACATGTTGACGTGATTTGCTTTACATTCATGACCACCAACCTCAACTGAGTAATTAATGCTGCCTGGCAATCATTCTATATTTCTCTGGTGCATTTACTGTTTTTTTTCTTCTAAGAACAATCTCAAGATTTTGGATGACAATTTTATACCTTTTCTCTGCTTCTCAAATCTCCACTTAAGCAGAGAAAAATACCACTTAAGCAGAGAAAAAAGAATTTCACAAACCCCTGCCACCATACCTACCCATGCCCAGCATTTATACTTATTTGTTGTTCAGTTGCTAAGTTGTGTTCAGCTCTTTGTAACCACATGGACTGCAGCACGCCAGGCACCCCTGTCCTTCACCATCTCCCAGAGCTTGCTCAAACTCGTCCATTGAGTCGGCGATGCCATCCAACTATCTCATCCTCTGTCGTCTCCTTCTCCTCCTGCCCTCAATCTTTCCCAGCATCAGGGTCTTTTCCAATGGTCAGCTTGTATATCTGTTTACTCCACTTTTACTTGAATTAGTTTCTTTTCTACCTCTTTAATATCTCCCTCTATACCAAATCACTCTGTAGCCCACAGGATGCTGCTCTCTCTCCAATCATAATAAAAAACAACAACTTTTCTCGATCCCTTCCACCACTTCCTTTCTCTTTCTGATTTCTCTTATTGCTGCAGAAACCACAAAGTACACAAACACTTGATTTTATTGCTAAGCCATACCTTAGACTGGCCCATAGAATGTTTCTTCAAAGACAGTGTGAGATATGAGAAGGTAAATGTTCTAGGAAGTAGAAAAAAATAATTCTGGCTCTTGCATTGCTATTATTTAGCTGTTTGAACTGTTCCTTGGTTCCCTTCGTTTTATGAGGTGACTATAATGATGCTTAATAAATTCAGAGGATTGTTGTGAGATAGGATTTTATTCCATTCATCTTTTCAGTAATCATCATCGGTCCTTTATAAATGCCAAGCATGCCAAAGGCTAGGAAAACAAACATGACTAAGACATGAGTTCTCCTATAGAGGAATAAGAGACAAACTTTAACACCATGAATAATTGAATTACTAGATTTATGGAAACAACTAACTTTGCTGCAAAGATTTATTTAGGGCTTAAAAGAAGGTCACATGTGTTTAGTAGAATTCTAATGGATAAAGAAATCAGAAAATAATATTCCAGGAAAAAGAAACTTCAATGAAAAAATTTTGAAAAAAAAAATACTTACCTTACTATTTTCCTCTATTTCTTATTGTAAAACTGAGCACATTTGGGATTTTCTTAACCCACAATTTCAATGCTATTGTTGAACCTTTACCACTAAATGTTGCTGTGGGGACCTCATACATGTAAATAATATAGAACTCCTCTGATGCAGTTAGTCTTGGCTGGATAAGATCTGATTTTGTGAATTGTTAGAGGCTATACAATTTGGAAAATCCTGAAAATAATTTTAAAAATACAAAATTGCGTTGTTTAGAAAGGGGCTCAATCAAGTAAGAAGCTCTGTATCTTAAATATCATTGGCTTCATAGTGGACATACCTTGATGCCCTGGTATAGTCTTACCTGAACACATTGCCACGTCTTCTAAAAACAGTGCCTTGATTTTCTTTTTGGGAACCAACCACAGCCTCATCAACCTTTGTTCATGTGGTTAAGATGAAATTTACCCAAGCAGATCCCTTCAGAACAACCCATTCTGTTGACCACAGGGACTCTTTCAGGGGTGGACATGTGACTCAATTCAGTTGAATTGGAACCAGTGAGAATCAGTCTTAGAACTTTACTTGACTGTTAGGAAAGAGACCTGTGTTTTTCCACTAGATCCGAAGTTAATCAAAAGAAAGCTTGAAGGTGCTGACAGTTAGTTACCTTCACCCTCCTGTGAAACAAATGTAGAGAAAACAGAACCTGAAGTAGGAGAGAATTAGCTCAATGTCTGAGCTCCCTGGTGGCTCAGACAGTAAAGCGTCTGCCTGCTGTGCAGGAGACCCGGGTTCGATCCCTGGGTTGGGAAGATCCACTGGAGAAGGAAATGGCAACCCACTCCAGTAATCTTGCCTGGAAAATCCCATGGACTGAAGAGCCTGGTGGGCTACCGTCCACGGGGTCACAAAGAGTCGGACACAACTGAGCAACTTCACTTTCACTTTTACTGAGCTCTTGAACAAGCCATGTCAGAAACTCTCTCTCCCTTCTTCCCTTCACTTTTATGTTGTGTTACCCAAGAAAATCCCTGTTTGCGCTTAAACAAACATTAAAAGCACCTCTATTGCATGACCTGTGAGATGCATGACCTGTAAAGTTCTCTGATACTGTTAAGGAGCAAACCTGAATGGTTCATTTTGAAAAGAATAATTGTTAGAGGGATTCACTAAGTAACCTAGGAAGCTCAGCTTGTTGTATAGCTCATGTGAATTTATAAGAACAGTGTCTTCATGATTAAATGTTCCCAGAAGTTAAAATTTTAGTTAAATTGAGGTATAAATATAAGTATCAGAAATGAATGACACTCAATAAAATAGCATTTTCTAAAGAAAGCCCAAGACTTTTACAGTTTAGAAACCTTATATCCCTCCAAAGTCTTTATGTATTTCTCTCAAGTTTCCTATTGTTTCTCATGTTCCTGGGGAGCAAACTAGTAATACTCACCCAATCTGATGATGATGTTTCTATTAAGTATTGCAGTCAGGTGATATGTTTCATGAAATTTGTGACACAGAGTGAGTAAGCCTCTTGCTTCCAGCCTATCATTTAGGAGTCATGCCATGCTCACAATATTACAAGTTCAGCTGAAATAGCAGTTTAGATTTTACTGCCTGGCTTGGGTTTTATTCTCTGTTTCATTGACAAAAAGAATTTGGCCTCAGAAACCATCCCTTTCATCAAGTATCAAGAGATTCTGCCAGATGTACTTTCCATTTCACTGGAATCATTTAGAAAGTTTTTAGATTTTTTTTAGTACATACATCCCCACATTTCCCTTGTTTTGCATAAGGCTATATACCAATGTGTATCACATTTATTTAATCCACTTTTTCACCTTCATATAGAATTTATATATTCAACTGAAAAATGATGGTAGATGCCAAACTGAAACAGAATCAGCAAAGCCAATATGTCATTTGTAAAAATGTAATTAAATAATTGGATGGACTCAGGAAGTAAGAATTTAGATTAAACAGAGAGAGAAACTAATGGTTACATGTGTCTTTTTCCGACTTTCCAGTCTTTGTATTGAATAATGGGAAATACTTCATATTTAAGATCTTTGTAAATGATCATTTATCTTGCCTCTTTCTTGGACGTTTATAAAGACGAAGATGATAAAGCTCAGGTCATTTTAAATCAGTTTAGATCTTCTACTTAAATAGTTACTTTATAATTATGCTTACTAAAGAGCTCAAAAACATTCCTTCTCAGAACATTGTAGTGGCTATGTTTTACGTGAGGTAGTGGCTGAATTAGAGTGAGTCACATCTTCAGCATTGATTGGAGGTGTTTGTCTCTTATGCCCTGAGGCTTTCTCTTCCACCTATATAACATACATTTAAATAGTTTAATATAAATACATATGAATACACCCATGTTTAAATGTACTCCCAAGCAAGCAGAGATAACTGCCTTTACAGAAGCAATAATTAGGTTTCTAGCTGTTGTTCAGGGTAAACTTAAGGCCTTAAGGATATAGTTTCCAGAGGAGGAACTACTGTAACTACAAGTTGACAGTGTCTTTAAACAAAGAAACAAACACAAATGCCCTTTTGATGCTTTCCTCTATTAGGTTTATGTCTTCAAAATAACCAGCCCCTTGTTACTGAATCCAGTGAACTTAGCCACCTCTTCCTAAATTCACTCCTACAGGAAGATTATGTTTTGCCCCACTGAATCAGAATGGACCCTGTGCATTCGTTTGACCAATAGTCATGAATGGAAAAATGACATGAACCATTCTTGAGCAGAATCTGGTATTTCTCATCTTTTTTTCCCTCTTTCATATCAGTATATCCCAGACTGTGGGAAGTTGCTCTTTTAGTGCGGTTCTTAGTATGAAGGGTACCTGGATCAGAACCGCTGCCAACATAGCATGGACATTAATGTGAGCAGCAGTGCGTCTTTGTTACTGGAAGCCACTGACATTTCTAAATCATTTATAAATACAGTATAACTTAATCTAAGCCAGAATTTCTCAGCCTTGGAACCACTGACATGTAGTCTGCATAATTCTTTGTTGGGTGGGAGGAGGTTCCCTATCATTGTGGCATCATAGCAGCATCATCGGCCTCTTCCTCCCAGGTGTCAGAAACACCACACACCAATTTGTGACAAACAAAACTGTCTCCTGATTCTGCTGAATGTCCCCTCAGGAGGACCCAGTTAAAACCACTGGTCTCAGCCTATAAGTTATTAAAGTGGGGTTCCAGAGCCAGCAGTATCTACTACATCACCTGGGAATATGTTAGAAATGCAGCGTCTCAAGCCCTCCTTTCAAACTGTCTGAATGAACAGGGCTGGGGATGGGGCACCACCGGCTAAGTTGTAATAAACCCTCAGAGAGGTTCTGAACATTTAGGTTTGAGAACCGCTGGTCTAAGCTGACTGCTACACAAGTTTCCTTGTATAAAAAGAGGGCATCATTATTGCTTTTACTTATATATGCTCAACTCTTGATGCCTAAAGCATAAGAATTCCATTTTTGGTGAATCTGTAAGACTTTATAAGATGCTACATGTGTACTTCAGCATAATACCTATCAAACAAATTAATGTTTTCTAACCTTAACAAATTTACTCTGGTCTTGTAATCTCGTGATTCACTGGATCACGATAACTCCAAACGAAGAAAGAAAAAGCAAAACAAAACTCCAAAGTGGAGTAGCATTCTAATCTTTAAAAAAGCACTTTGTAGAATGATGTAGAAGGCCAGTTTTCAGTTTCTGTGACTTAGCCTTTGTGCCCTTGTTTTCTTTAAACACGATATCTTTATACATTTGTTTATCTCTGGCTGTGCTAGGTCTTTGTTGCAGCACAGGCTTCTCTCTTGTTGCCACCGGCAGGGCTGCCCTTAGTTTCAGGGTGCGAGCTTCTAGTTGGGTGGCTCCTCCTGTTGCAGAGCAGATTCCTGAAGTGGGCAGGCTTCAGCAGATGCCACTCCCAGGCCCTAGGGCACAGATTCAAGAATTGTGGTGCTTAGTTGATCTGCGTGCAGCAGGTGGCATCTACCAGCATCAGAGACGAAACCTGAAGCTCTAGCATTAGCAGGTGGATTCTTCACCACCGAGCCACCAGGGGAGACTTAAGCACATTTTATACAAACATAATTTATTTTTGACAAGTGGAGAATTGAGAATCTGTACTTAAAATTCACAGGTTCATTTAATCGCAAAATTTTTTATCACAAGTAATTGCTGTTCTTTCCATCTGATTCTCTTTTATGTATCTGTGTACTCATGGTCCCTCTTGAGCTTGAGCATAAGAAACAATTAATTTTGCAAAGTAACTTGTTATCTATGTAAAGGTGTAGGCAGTGTACATTGTAATGATAATTTATATAGTTAGAAGATTGGGCACCCCCCTACCCCCAGCTTTGGCTTTCCCTGGTGGCTCAGTGGTAAAGAATCCAGCTGCTAATGCAGGAGACATGGGTTTGATCCCTGGATCAGGAAGATCCCCTGGGGAAGGAAATGGCAATCCACTCCAGTATTCTTGCCTGGTGAATCCAATGGACAGAGGAGCCTTATGGGGTTGCAGTCCATGGGGTTGCAAAAGAATCTGACATGACTGAGCAGATAACAACAACAACATGTAGTTGAAGTTAGCAATATGATGTGAAAAATCAGAATTAATTTGATCATATTTGCTCAGGAGATTATGTGCTAGGGAATTATATCACTTTGAATGACACAAATATTTTAATCTGTTTCTCCATGCTTCCCCCTTTTGGAGAGGAATGTTTATGGACAGAAACAATCTCATAAGCTTTTCCTTGATATTCTTCTCATTAGCTCTCAGTAGAACATGGTCTCTACTACACTTGATAAGTATTTTCAAAGTCTTCCTAAAATCAGAATTTCAGGATGGTGATTGTAAGGTAAATACAAGAAACTTACCCTTTAGGTTGTCTGCTTTTTATCAAAAGAGTAAAAATAAAGACAGATTACACAGTGATAAGCTTATAGAATAGACTAGGAAAAATGTTCCATGTAAGAAAACATAATACACATTTTATGTTTTTGGCGTGTCACTGTCTTCCACACACTTAGCCATTAACTCTCAATTATATACTTTAAGTAAAAATATCCCTTCTCACAATAAATTTAAAAAAAACTTTTAAGGTTTTATTTTTTCTACTTTTATAGGGAGAAATGTTGACTTTTATTGTACAGTAGGATTGTGTAATCCTAAATATCCTCAAAATAAAAAGCCCTTGATTTTCCTCTTTAAAAGAGAAGGTGAAGTCTTTCCCTTTAAACCGTTATCTGCCTGCCGGGGGAGTGTCACGCTCTGTTTTTTAGGTCCTTTACCCTCTTGAATTTGATTTGTGCTTTTGTAGCACGAATCCCAACATTCAGAAGACAGATCTGCCTGCTTCGGCTGCCTGCAGCTATGGAGAATTAGTCCGTCATTCTCAGTGTCGTGGAGCGTGTGTTATGTGTGAGCGTGAGTGAGTAAGTGTGTGTGTGTGTGGAGGGGCGGTGGTGAGTGCGCGCGCGTGCCTCTGTATCTGAGGCGGGGTAGCCTAGAGTGATTTAAACGTGAAGAGGGTTAATCGTGTAGCATCTCATTCAGGCTTGGCTTTGAAACCTGTGGCATGCTAGGCTGGACAGCCGCTTCCGTGCCTCCGTTTCAATTTAGCAGGATGCTTGCTGCCATGGCAGCCAGCAGCATCCACTGCAGCAGCACGGAAGAGCCGTAGATCTGCGAATGCAGGTGGAATACTGAAACACGAGAGGCTCGTGCAGGGCTGGCTTCAGCGCTTAGTCTGCTGTTACGGGGCTCTGATGAGGAGGCTGTGCATGCTACACCATGTCAGTTCCTCTAGAGTTAAGGGCTGCAGACCCAGATCAGTGAAGGGCTGGTGAGAGACAGGGGGAGAGGAAAAAAAAAAAAAAAGCGCAGTCAGAGACATCTGGGGAGCTTGTGCTTCACTTCCTCGCGTTTGGGAATACAGAAGCGATAGAGGGAAAAGTGGACCCATCTCCCTGCTGAGACATGTGATTGGAGGAAGATTGGAAAACGTGGTGGCTTCCTGTGCTACTTTGCAGCTGGAGAAGTGTCTGGTGAACTCTCTTCTGCTTCCGATATGTCCAAGCAAAATGTTTGTGAGTACTGCTGATGAGGGCAATGACGTGGCAAGCTGAATTGTGGGCAACTCATTGATTGTGCTACAGCTCTAGAATCTAACGTGAATGTCTGAGCCTGGCCTGAGCTTTTCTTGAAGTGCATGTGTTAATTATAAGCAAAAGGGCCAGTTGGCATCTCTGTGCAGAAAGACAATATGAAGTCTAATTGAAAAAGAAGCCAATAAAGAGAACCATGCAGCGGCCAGCTGAACTCTCTGTGTTTCGGAGCAAAGAAGTAAGGCCAAAGAGAGCTTGTCTTCAGAAGCAGAAATCTCTGACCAGTCTGTCCCTCACCAGTGAGGGGGAGAGGCGCCCTGCTGTGCGCATTTCCAACTGGTTTGGAAATGCCGCCAAGGCCAGCCAGAGGGAATCCAGCTATGCAGAGAGGCGCTCACTCTCCAGGTGCTCCTCCCGCTCTGTGCAGTCCCTGTACCACACAAGCCTCCCTGGGGCCTGGAGCCTCCTGCCCGCCAGCCACTCAGGCAGTGAGAGCTTAGAGGAGTGGACTTCCAGAAGAGGCTTAGAAGGTGAGAGCGATGAAGACAGCCGGTCTGAAGACGAAAATGTGTCCTCCAGGCCCGGCAGTCTCAGCCGGAGCTGGGCTGAGGAGGAGGGAGAAAGCTGCCTGCGGGAAGGCACAGCCCATCTGGATGAAGATGTCATCCTGACGATGCTGGGCGATCTGGAAGAGGCCCTTTACACTGACTTGTTAGGTAAGTTGGGTCTGCTCCTGAAAGGAGGATGGAGTTTTAAGGAGCTGGCCTTTTGCATGAGCCACAGAGCTTCTGTTCTTCCTACTGACTTTTTTTTTTTTAATTAAAAAAACCACCGTGACTCAAAAGAATTTTAAATTCCTTGTGTCTTGAAATGATTGTCTTTGGCAAACTGAGCTATGAGAAGTAGTTGTAAAGTCTACATGGAGAAAGTGAATAGCAAGCACCTGCCCTGGGCATTATTGGCTCAGAATCTAGATAGCCAGAATTAAGTGTTCACGATTTAAAACTCCAAATGTGCTTTTCACTTAGTCATCAGTAGGGCCTATTTGTTCAACTTCTCTCAAGGTGATCTCACCACAGATGTGGAATGAAGAATGATGGAGCTCGTGGGTCAATTTTTGTGTGTAGTCAACTTTCTCCTGCTGCCTCCCTGGTGTCTGAATAGATGGCTTTTTTTGTGCCTCAGTGACGAGCACCATGCACTCTAGTTACACTTCTAGAAATGCAGAGGTCTCTTCTGACAGCTTGACTCTCTTTTTAAAAAGTGTTAGACAAAAATATTTCTGAGTGTGTACATCGTAACTATTCAAATCACTATGTAGATGAGTGTGAACTATTCTGATGCTTTACAAACTAGGCCTTTTTGATGACATGATTGTTAGGAGTAACTGCTGATATAATCTTTAATTAACTAGGTATGAATAAGTCTGAAGTAACTCTTTAGTTCGCCACCTGCCTGAATAGGTAAACTATATGAAAGTGAAGTGAAATACTTCAAATCCAGTACTCTCCTGTACCATATTTATATCATAGGGGGCCTTCTTCAAAAACTCTTAAGTATTTAACCATTGACCATATCCTCTTTTATATCAGTGTGTTTATTTCCACAAAGGCCTTATCATCACAAGAATTAAACCAGACCAGTGATCTCTTTGTTTCTGATTCATTCAGCTGATGCCAGATATAGGTTTGCTTTTATTCTCTTTGTAGACCTTCCTGTTACAAGAAGTTTTATGAGATTTTCTGGAATCTCAGTGAATCAGCTTAGAGAGACAGCAGAGGCAAATATCGCTCCATTTTGCATGTCAGTTTAGCTTTAAAAGAAGAATGTTTCTGCAGTTGAAGGAATGGTGATTTCTGAATCTGAATATCCTAGGTGATCAGACACTGAAGATTTATTTCTTCACCATTGTGTGATTTCTGTGATGAAAGCTTCTCATAAAAACAAACAAACAAACAAATCCGCATGCAGTACAAAGGCGAGAGAGGGAGTCTTAATCGTTAAGACTCCTTTTTCTTCTCTTGATCCTCTGAAACGGTAGCATCAAGTCACATTTGTCTTTTGCCTTGAAAATGGTAGCATTTATCTTGTTCTGAGTACCTCTTATGTAAGTATTCTCAAAGATACGACCAGAGTGAAGTCTTCTGACAGCGTGTGTTGGTTGTTCTGTTAAATTATAGCAGGCTGTGGGTGGGTGTGTATATCACACATGCCTTTTTGTGCATAAATAACTTGGAGCATTACTGTCAGAGGGTCAGCTCTCCATAAGTGTCTGTGGAGTCCATGGTTTTTAAACAGAGTATCTGCTAATTGTATTTATGGGATTGTTCTCTGTAAGGCTTTTTTCTCCCCCAACAGATGCCAGTTTTCAAAAATGCAGATGAGAAAGTAAGAGGAAGAGTTTATTCAAACAGCTCTGATATGAATAATCATATCAGGATAATGAAGCATTGCAAAGCAATTCCCTAAATAATGATGCATTTTAAGTTGGTAAATATATCCGAGCCCATAGCACACAGGAATTTCAGGATTTCTGCCAGGTGCTTAAGTGGGTTCTGCTTCTGACTCAAAATGGCCTCTTCCAAGTTAGTTTTTAGGCAGAGTTCCCTGAGTTCAATTCTTTATTCTTATATATTCTAATA
The DNA here is from genome assembly GCF_001704415.2 of Capra hircus. Lineage (NCBI taxonomy): Eukaryota > Metazoa > Chordata > Mammalia > Artiodactyla > Bovidae > Capra > Capra hircus. The sequence goes on from NC_030812.1 coordinate 7,288,385, forward strand.
AATTAGACGGACTAAGGTTTGTGTTATAACTATATAGGAGAATATTGAAAAGGTAACTAGTAAAACTGCTAGTTATATTTTGCTATTTTTGCCCCCCAAAGTGTCTGGTTTACCCTGATGAGTTGAAAAATTTTGTATCCAACTCCCTGTTGGGGGTAATCCACAAAACTACGGTGATTTCTACAAATAAATCAGACAGCTAAACTCTAAAAAATAACGTTTGTAATATGGGTACTGTAGAAGATATAATTCTCTGTGAATAAGGTTATTAAGAGTTTACTCATTGGAAAAGACTCTGATGCTGGGAGGGATTGGGGGCAGAAGGAGAAGGGGGCGAAGAGGATGAGATGGGTGGATGGCATCACCGGCTCGATGCACATGAGTTTGGGTGAACTCTGGGAGTTGGTGATGGACAGGGAGGCCTGGCATGCTGTGGTTCATGGGGTCGCAAAGAGTTGGACACGTCTGAGTGACTGAACTGAACTGAACTAAAGGTTCATTCATATTTAATTTGTTTTCCTCCTAAAAGATAACAGGACTCTCAGTGTTAATTATAATGCATGTGATTAAAGCATGAAAAATAAGAGCAAGACCCCACAGTTTAAATGGTCTGTCTGCCATTAAGTAAAAATTCAGAAGCACCAAACTGAGCCTGTTATTCTGTGTCCTGCTCAGAGAAGAGATGTTACAAGCCAAGAGAAAACAGTTCGCACTAATGTTGAAAACTCAAAGTGAATTTCAGAATATGGCCTTCTGGAAAATGTGTGTATAAGCCTTTACTACTTTGTCTGACACTTAGGAGGCTTCCTTCAGGAATAATGGCTAGATTTAAGGTTATAAAAGTGAAACGGAATACGTTTTTGAGACTAAACACCTTTCTCACTAAATACATTTTCTTCTAACTTTTGTTACTAAATATTTCATATTATTTGTACTTTTATATTTGACCTTTTAGGTTGACATTCTCTCCCTACCACCATTTCTCTAGACATCACTTGGATACAAATTTACAGGCTGTTTCAAGCCTGTGCCATCCTTAAGGGGCTTGCTGCTAAGTCACTTCAGTCGTGTCCGACTCTGTGCAACCCCATAGACGGCAGCCCACCAGGCTCCCCCGTCCCTGGGATTCTCCAAGCAAGAACACTGGAGTGGGGTGCCATTGCCTTCTCCAAGTACATTTAACTTCATCTTGCCATTTGTGGGTCATTGAGGACATTTACTGCAATAAATTTTGATTTGGTTAGTATCTTCCCCGACATGAATGAGGCAGTGATTATGCTCTGCTCAGTAAGTGCTAGGAGGGAAATGTCCGTTTGTCTGATGGTTATGAGCTGCGCAGTGTCGTGAGTGGATGTCGTGAGGGGAAAAACCAGAGAAGGGAGAGAAGTGATGGCTCTGAAACATGAGGGAAGCTGTGTAAACAAGCAGGGGATTCATTGGGAAGAATCCAAGCACTTAAGATGCCTGTTGGATTGGAAGAAGGAAACTTAAAATGTGATAAAAATGTTTTTAAAAAAAATGCTGTGTGAAAATGGAATGTCTGAAAATACAGTGTTCTTAAAGTTTATGTAAAAAATGTTGAAATTAATTCAAATATCAGTATTATTAATATTAAGAAATTGGCAGGTAGGTGATTGAAATGCAGTTTGATTGCAGTGTGAAAGTTCTCCCTGAGAGAAAGGGCTTGGTGACAGGGTACGTATAAAGGTATATATTGGGAAACTCGTACAAGGGCAATATTGTTCTTTCTTTACTCCCTCCAGTAAAAGTCATCTCAGCACTTTCTTCTTTAAGACTCTTCATCTCTCCCCATCACTTAGAATCACTGGCTTCTCTACTGTGTGACGTGTTGGATACACCACCACATCAGTATTAACTTTAGTGTGTCTTCAATTTGGTCTCATCCTTCACTATTACTTTTTTTCTGCCACTTTCAGTAAACCCCTTCTTTACCTCTGCCTTTCCTTTGATTGTAGTGATATTTTTTTTCTGTTGTTCAGTCACTCAGTCGTGTCCTACTCTTTGCGACCCCATGGTCTGCAGCTCACCAGGCTTCCCTGTCCTCCACTATCTCCCGAAGTTTGCTCAAACTCATGTACATTAAGTCATGATGCTATTTAACCATCTCATCCCCTGATGCCCTCTTCTCCTTTTGCCTTCAGTCTTTCCCAGCATCAGGGTTTCTTCTAATGAGTTGGCTCTTCTCATCAGGTGGCCAAAGTATTGGAACTTTAGCATCAGTCCTTCCGATGAATAGCCAGGATTATTTCCTTTAGGATTGACTGGTTTGATCTCCTTGCAGTCCAAGGGACTCTCAAGAGTCTTCTCCAACACTCTTCTAAAACACAGTTCTAAAGCATCAATTCTTCGGTGCTCAGCCTTCTATATGGTCCAACTCTCACATCCATACATGATTACTGGAAAAAACCATAGCTTTGACTAGATGGACCTTTTTTGGCAAAAAGTAATGTCTCTGCTTTTTAATACACTGTCTAGGTTTGTCATAACTTTTCTTTCAAGGAGCAAGGGTCTTTTAATTTCATGGCTGTAGTCACCTTTTAAGATTTTTATTACAAAGCCTTCCTTTTCCTTCAGGGTTCTGCCAGATTATTTGGAAATAAGACATAGACTTCTTTATAACCATTTCTCTAATATGCTGTGTTGTATTTATGAAGAGAAGAATAGGAAGAATTTCTGGAGAAGGTATAATTAGATTCTTAAGGGCTAAGTTAAATACAGTTCTGATATTTAAACATATATTAATTTCCTAGGTTAGAAACCACATGGATTAGGATTGGAAAAGTTTATGCCATGTGCATGAGGATACAATGGGTGACTTTTTTATTTCTTTTTTAATTGAAGTAGAGTTGATTTACAATGTGTTCTTTTCAGGTGTACAATAAAGTGATTCAGTGTTTTATATATATATATATATATATATATATATATATATAATGTATGCATGCTCACATAGTTTTTTCAGATTCTTTTCTCATATAGGTTATTACTAAATATTGAGTGAAGTTCCCTGTGCTATACAGTAGGTCCTTGTTTAATTTATATATATAGTAGTGAGTATATGTTACTCCCAAATTCCTAATTTATCCCCTCCAGCCTTTTCCATTTGGTAACCATCTCACATGCTAGTAAAGTAATGCTCAAAATTCTCCAAGCCAGGCTTCAGCAATACGTGAACCATGAACTTCCTGATGTTCAAGCTGGTTTTAGAAAAGGCAGAGAAGCAGAGATCAAATTGCCAACATCTGCTGGATCATGGAAAAAGCAAGAGAGCACCAGAGAAACATCTATTTCTGCTTTATTGACTATGCCAAAGCCTTTGACTATGTGGATCACAATAAACTGGAAAATTCTGAGAGAGATGGAAATCCCAGACCAACTGACCTGCCTCTTGAGAAATCTGTATACAGGTCAGGAAGCAACAGTTAGAACTAGACATGGAACAGACTGGTTCCAAATAGGAAAAGGAGTACGTCAAGGCTGTATATTGTCACCCTGCTTATTTAACTTATATGCAGAGTATGAGAAATGCTGGACTGGAAAAACACAAGCTGGAATCAAGATTGCCGGGAGAAATATCAATAACCTCAGATATGCAGATGACACCACCCTTATGGCAGAAAGTGAAGAGGAGCTAAAAAGCCTCTTGATGAAAGTGAAAGAGGAGAGTGAAAAAGTTGGCTTAAAGCTCAACATTCAGAAAATGAAAATCATGGCATCCTGTCCCATCACTTCATGGGAAATAGATGGGGAAACAGTGGAAACAGTGTCAGACTTTATTTTGGGGGGCTCCAAAATCACTGCAGATGGTAACTGCAGCCATGAAATTAAAAGACGCTTACTCCTTGGAAGAAAAGTTATGATCAACCTAGATAGCGTATTCAAAAGCAGAGACATTACTTTGCCGACTAAGGTCCGTCTAGTCAAGGCTATGGTTTTTCCTGTGGTCATGTATGGATGTGAGAGTTGGACTGTGAAGAAGGCTGAGCGCCAAAGAATTGATGCTTTTGAACTGTGGTGTTGGAGAAGACTCTTGAGGGTCCCTTGGACTGCAAGGAGATCCAACCAGTCCATTCTAAAGGAGATCAGCCCTGGGATTTCTTTGGAAGGAATGATGCTAAAGCTGAAGCTCCAGTACTTTGGCCACCTCATGCAAAGAGTTGACTCATTGGAAAAGACTCTGATGCTGGGAGGGATTGGGGGCAGGAGGAGAAGGGGATGACAGAGGATGAGATGGCTGGATGGCATCACTGACTGGATGGACGTGAGTCTGAGTGAACTCCGGGAGTTGGTGATGGACAGGGAGGCCTGGCGTGCTGCGATTCATGTGGTCGCAGAGAGTCGGACATGACTGAGCGACTGAACTGAACTGAACCATTAGTTTTCTTTCCTTGTCAGCTTCTGTTCTGTAAATAAGTTATTTGTATCATTTCTTTTAGATTCGACATATAAGTGGTATCATATGATATTTGTCTTTGTATGATTTACTTCACATGGTATGATAATTTCTAAGTTCACGCATGTTGCTGCAAATGGCATTATTTCATTGTTTTTATGACTAACATTCCTGTGTGTGTGTGTGTGTGTGTGTGTGTGTGTGTGTGTGTGTACGCATGCATGCATCTTCCATATAGTTAATTAGGGAGGTTTTTCAATATTTTCTAAGTTTAAAATAATAATACAGTTATTAATCATATTTCAGCAATTCAGATAGTTGGTAAATTAAAGAAAGAGATTTGCAGACTGGCAGAAGAGTAGTGGTTGCTTTGACAACCACCCAGGATGAAGAAAAAAGAGCAAGGTAGCAATGTTTGGCTGGACAGGGAATTATCAGTTGGCTTTTTGAGGGGCACCATGGTAAAGTAGTGTAAAGTTGTTCTGTTGTTTCAGAGTTATTGGGATCCCTGGGTGGAAGTTAAATGGAGACAAATTATTACTCATCCTCAGAGTTCTTTTTATAATTAGGTCTAATTAGTCTAATATTGGAAAGAATCAGCTCTTACTGTAGAAGAGGAAGTCTTTCTAATCTTAGAGGTTTCAGATAGAAACATATGGCCACCTGGCTAGTGAGACAGAGATTTGTTTCTTCACTGGCTGAGAGGTAAGGCCAGAGAATCTCTGAAGTCCCCACCAACAGTAAGTTTCTATTATAGATGTTAAATGCTATATAGCTGTTCAATGGGTACAATTTTTCTGTATTTTAAAAAAATATGGCATAAATATTGTGGAGGAAAAGCGAACAGGTTGACTACCTATATTCTTAAAGCAGATTGTAGATGTTTGGCTTGTTTATGTCACAGTCTTTATTCTGGAATTTAATACATACCGTTTTCTACCTTCACTTTTCCTTCTTGTTTTTTCCTTTCCCTCCTTCCCTTTTGCATGTCCTTGCCGCCATCCCCTCCTTTGTCGTCTTCTTCCTCCCTCTCTGCCCCATACCTCCTGTCTCCGTCATTCATTCATTCCCCTTCCTCTCACCTTTTTTTATTTTAAATTCTTTCTTTCTTTTTATTTAAAATTCCTGATCATTGGACATACTCCTGAGCTAAATTGAACAAAATGGAGAGTATGATTTCTCTCCTCCCTTTTCATGTTCTGCTTATTTCCAGATTCACCAGCTTGAAACGGTCACTGGCCTGGACTTTATTGCATGGCCATAAACAAACTGGCTTAATGCCCCCTCTGCCCCCGAATGATACGTTGAGGTTGTAAAAGGCCAGCGTTTGTCACCCTGGCTGAGCTGTTTATTTTATGTGTAGACTTGTTCCTGGATTCGATGCCTAGGACTTTGTTTGAACTCTTGGTGTCACATGTGCAGACCTGGTTCCCTGTAGAAAGTGGAGGAGTAATTACAAATCCAGTCCTGAATCTTTGTTCATTAGTCTGTTGAAAGACTTGAAAAGATATTGCTTCGATGAGAAAAGGCCTTCATCTTATTTCCCTAAATCCAAACGTATACTTGCTACATAAGGTTATCTCAGCTACTCTGAGCACATTGAAACCGGCGATTATGGAAATGATTAGGATCCAAATAGCTGCAGATTTTTAAATTAAGCTCAGAAACATGGAACTGGTGACTCTCATTTTGCAACAATTAAACTCATAGACCTAAGAAATATTATTACATTATCACCACTTGAAATTATTACTTTTCCCATTATATTTGTTTCTATTCCCATTTTGTTTGTAGAACAAAAATTATAATTTTAGATGATATAGTTATTTGGAATTTTCTACCTATTATTTTAGTTTTGATGAAAGAAACTCATATATACATATACACAATAAATGACATGAATAACAAATTATTGTGTTACTTTTCTAGGTGAAGACCCTGAAACAAGAAGAATGAGAACAGTTAAAAACATAGCAGATTTGAGGCAGAATTTAGAAGAGACGATGTCTAGTCTTCGTGGGACCCAGATAAGCCACAGGTCTTCTTCAGTTCTGCCTGTTTGGGGGCCAATAAAGAAAAAATTACAGCAAGCGTTTAACTTCTTATAATGATAAAGAAGGGATTTAGTTTCCCTTTACTCTTTTCTCACTTAAATTTTATGTGACAATCAACGGGTGACTTCTCAGCACCTACCCAGTGATATTTTTTGCTCCTAACCATTTCTTCATATAATTTCCCATTCAGACTGAATTAGCTACTGAACTACCACCATCACTGCTAAATGGATTTTCAGACCTGCCTTAAATAACAATGGCAGATGTTGTAATTAAAATGCATCTGAGGAGGGATGTTAGAGAGTCTTTCAAACGAATTGTCATTAACTTCCAGAAATGTTCCAGGAAGGCTACAGTGAGTTAAATTAAGGGTTAGTTGAGAATATGAAATATTGTTTTACCTAAAATGTAATGATGGCCTTTCTTGGAAAGCACAAAAGAAAAAGCTGTGGTGAATGTCCCTTCCTACATTTTGATACCTACAGAGGTGTTTAGAAATCTCAAAATGAATGTATAATTTGACTTCCATGAAAGTGGACATCGCTCCAAGAAATGACTCTCAACTATAAGCCTTCCCGTGCTCATGCGCTCTGGGTCCGTGGCCCCAGGTGAGGCAGTGTCTAGTGATTTCTCTATTTTATTTGACAGCACCCTGGAGACAACATTTGACAGCACTGTAACAACGGAAGTGAACGGCAGGACCATACCCAACTTGACAGGTCGACCCACCCCCATGACCTGGAGGTTGGGCCAGGCGTGCCCTCGACTTCAAGCTGGAGATGCTCCGTCCCTGGGTGCCGGCTACCCTCGCAGCGGTGCTGGGAGGCTCATCCACACAGACCCCTCGAGGTTCATGTACACTACGCCTCTCCGTCGAGCTGCTGTCTCTCGACTGGGAAACATGTCACAGATTGACATGAGTGAGAAAGCAAGCAGTGACCTGGACATGTCTGCTGAAGTCGACGTTGGTGGATATATGAGCGATGGTGATATCCTCGGGAAAAGTCTCAGAACTGATGACATCAACAGTGGGTAAGTGGCCCTGGGCTCCAGCAGAATTGTGTAAAGAGGGTGGTCTGCCGAGATGCATTAGCTGTGGGGAGGGAATTTGTTGTTGTATAGTCGCTAAGTCCTATCTGACTCTTGCGACTCCATGGACCGTAACTCACCAGGCTCCTCTGTCCATGGGATTTCCCAGGCAAGAATACTGGAGTGGGTTGCCATTCCCTTCTCCAGAGGATCTTTCTGACCCAGGGACTGAAACTGTTGTCTGCTGCATTGGCAGGCAGATTCTCTGCCACTGATCCACCCGGTAAGCCTCCAGGAAGGGAGTGTATAAGGTCAGTTAATACAGTTGTTAGAAAATGTGAGAAATCAAAGGTTATTTGGGGGTATTCCAGCCTTCTTTTCTGATCACTCATGAACAGTAAGATATCCAAATTGTCTCTAAAATCTTTTCATTATAATCCATTAACTTTACATGAGTTTGGGTGAACTCTGGGAGTTGGTGATGGACAGGGAGGCCTGGTGTGCTGCATTTCATGGGGTCGTAAAGAGTCGGACACGACTGAGCAGCTGAACTGAACTGATTGTTAATTCAGAGAAACACATGTGCTGAATGTTTTTCAGAGTGATTTTCACATGCCTCTTAAATCACAGATTTTGTAGTGAAGGACATGGGAAGGAGACAGGAGGAGTTTTGCTGAACTACTTGATTTTTGGGGGGCTTGTCAAAGCTGCCTGTAACTGCTCTGAAGAACACATATTTTCTAGCATTCTTAATTATACACCTCTGATCTAATTTTTACATTTGAAAGTTTCCATCTGTTTATTCTCTTTTTTGTTGGCATCTTAGCCCATTTTCCTTCTGTTTCCTATTACATTCTGAAAAAAAAATATTGTGGTATAAAACTCTCAAAAAGTATTTTGGCAATTTGGAATATTTGGTTCAATCTTAGGGTGATCCCTGGTGGCAAAAATATAATAGTCTATTAAAACTATTTATATTAATGACTGTAGTTGCCACTTGGAAAACTTATTACCTACTTCACTCTTGTTAAGTTCTTTAAGGACGTTGTCATTTAGCCAACCCTCCACTAACAACCCTTATGAGGTGTGTATTTTTAAACCTGTTTTACAGATAAGGAAACTGATCACAGTTGGCCCCAACTGTATTAAAGCTAAGGAGAGACTAAAATGGCATTGGGACTCAGATACATCTGACTTCAAAACCCAGGCTATGAAATACAGGGAAAAACTTTCCAATTAACTTTATCTATATTTTTCATGTGAGTCTGGGTTTTGACCTATTCTTTGTCCTTTTGCTTCTGAGAGAACTAGTCTCAGAAGACATTCTTTATACAAGTAACCTTTCCTGACTTCATTCATGAAAAACTTGTTTGAATGGGGACAAGACCTTAAAAAGTACAAAAGAGCTTTTGATCAGACTCATAGCTCTGCTTTGATATCCTGATACCCACCAGTGCACTCCTGGTGGCCACCTTCTTTGAGCTTCTAAGGAGCTAGAATTAGGGAGACAGGTTATTGTTAATTAGGGTGGGAGGCAGTTGAGTTGCCACTCGAGTCATAGTGTCTAAATTAAATCTCCTTCTAACATGTGCTGTCTGTGATCTCCTTGAGAGCTTAATTTATCCAAATTCCTCTCTGTAAGAAAGACAAAATTGCAGAATCTTCATTAAACTGTTAGGAATGAAGAAAAACCCACAAATTGTCCTTATCACAAAGTCTTTCACAATGTAAGTGTTCAGTAAATTATCATTGTCATCACAATTAGATTTTTATCAGTAAAATTATTAACCTGATGATTAATAACCTAATAATCATAGGGCATGATCTCATATAGGAGATAGTTGAAATTGTAAGAGGTATGAAGAAAGCATCCTGGGAAAATAATAGAGAAGAGAGATCATGAGAGGAATTATGTATGTACCTATTAGAAAAATTTGTTGAATTCTTCCTATGTGTAAAGCAACATTCTCGGCACTGTGTGTTCAGTGTTAAACATACAGACACAGTACCAGCCCATGTGTTATTCACATGTTAGTTTTTTTATATTTTTATGTGTTCATTTATTCAATAAATGAATAGTAATATATGTACATGTATATGTGTGTGTATATACATTCTTAAATAAGTGGGTTTTGAAGGCATATTTTTTAAAAAACTGAGTTCTGCTTCTAGTAATATATTTTACCAGCATACCCATATTCAGGAGCTATATTAGGTAACTAACTTCTGTAGCAGAGAAATTTCAACATCTCAGCAACTTAACACAAAGAAGTTAATTTCTCCTTCACATAAAACCCTTCCTGGCATGTCTAGTCATCAGTCGGGAAATGCGTATATAAGACACAGTCTTTCAGAGACTAGGATGATAGATAACATGGCTATTACCCAGGCAGACAGCCAGTGTCACCCTGGGGGTTGATTTCATTAAGCAGATGACAGATAGAGAACCGAGGTGTAAGAATATTTCATATGCACGAGGCCTGGAAGTGGGGGTATGACTTCTGTGCGCATTCCCTCATGCAGAACTGAGGTGGCTGCATCTAATAGTCAGTGCAGCCAGGGACCATTGTTCACCTGTGTGCCCAGAAGGAAGAGGAAGCTGGTTGGATAAGAGCTGACTAGTCTCTGCACAACTCTAATGAGAAATTTTAAAAGTACCGTTATATCCCTTTTCCTTCTTGCTTGTTTCCTGACTCACTGGAAACCTGTTTCTCATTTCTGTTCTCCGGTTTTGTTCACTATTGGTCTTTCAAAGGAGGTCTTGAACAGTCCCACAATGAGTCTGTATAAGTACGTATTCGTGGTCTGCGTGTGTTGTGTTGACCACCCAAGTCACCCATATTCAGTGATTAAAGTAAAAGATGAAGGAAAAAAAACAAAACTAAGTAAAAACACCCCAAAGCTTGTTTGAAAGCTCCCTCTGATGATGTTGATGTGCTTGGCCTGATGCACGCTCTCTTTCCCGTGGTGGGGTGCAGACATGGGAAAGTGGCGCGTGGCTCAGAGTCCTGACCTCAAGTGGAGGGTGGCGAGCGTGGCAGAGGCAGGGCCGCTGGCCCCGGTTCAGCACTGGCTGGGGTTGTGGGGACGCCCAGGATGTGCTGTGTGCCCTCTCCGCTCAGCTCTGAATGTGCTGTGCCCATCGACGTCGGAAGCATGCGGTCCAGTGTGTCAGCCTGAAACTAAGAGATAGGAAGACAAGCTCAGGGGAATATTAATCTGATATTTTCCTTAAGATAAAGGGCATAGAGATGTCTGTGCTACAGTTCATGAAAAAATACTGAATCACAAAGTTAACTGTCTGCTCCCAATTTTTAGAAGTATGCTTTAGTGATTAAATGGACAAAAAAAGGCTCAAAAGGCATAGCAGTGAATGAAGATGTTTAACTTAGGATTTTTTCTTCATGTAACTGCAAGGTATGTCATGAAGTTAATGGAAATGGACTTTCCTTTTTTTTTTACGTACTTCAGGTAGAACTGAGAAAATTAGGTAATCGGCATTCTGAGAATTCAACATTCTTGAAGCATGCAAAGGCTTATCTCTTTTTTCTCTTCTCAAAATTACTTTAAACACTTGGGGATGTGAATCTTCCAGTAATTAGGAATTAGTCAGAGGAAGGCCTCTTACTTATAATGAATATCTTTGAAAAAGTCTCCATGTAGGAAAAAAAAAAAAAAAAAGGAATACTCTAGAAAATTGGAGGGGAAATTGCATATTTTAACTGGGTGGAAACTGGAGTTATCTCTAGGTGTCACAGTGATAAATAGTTGGGCCAAGAATATAACCTAAAATTCTACTTTAAATGGCCCAAACACAAAGTAATTTAATTCTGGAGGATGACATTTTTAAAAGAGAGGTGGATACTCTAATCCTGCTTTTCCCCTGCGTGCAGGCCTGAGTTCTCAGTCGTGTCCGACTCTTGGTGACCCTATGGGCTGTAGCCCACCAGGCTCCTCTCTCCACAGGGTTTCTCAGGCAAGAACACTGGAGGAGTTGCCATTTCCTCCTTTGACCCTCCCTCATTCCTCCTGTAGTAAACTTTGTGAGTGACTGAAGCCTGCATCGGAGAAGGCAATGGCACCCCACTCCAGTTCTCTTGCCTGGAAAGTCCCATGGATGGAGGAGCCTGGTAGGCTGCAGTCCATGGGATCGCTAAGAGTTGGCACGACTGAGCGACTTCATTTTCGCTTTTCACTTTCATGCATTGGAGAAGGCAATGGCACCCCACTCCAGTATTCTTGCCTGGAGAATCCCAGAGGAGCCTAGTGGGCTGCCGTTTATGGGGTCGCACAGAGTCGGACACGACTGAAGCGACTTAGCAGCAGCAGTAGCAGAAGCCTGCATAACGTTGGAAAAGATAGGGTTACCTGAGTTGGGTTAAAAGGATGTGCATGGTAAACTACTTATTCCTAATCGTGACACTTCACTTCATATTCAAGATATGAGAATTATTACTTTTTAGTGAATGTAGAAAGTCTAATGGACAAATAGTGGTAATGCTAGTCAGCATATACATAGCATTTATAATGTGCTAGGTAATGCTCTATGCATTTTACATATATTAACTCATTTTGATATTGTTCAGTCACCCGATCATGTCCAACTCTGTGATCCCATGGACTGCAGCATGCCAGGCCTCTCTGTCCCTCACCATCTCCCAAAGTTTGCCCAAGTTCATGTGCATCGCTTCGGTGATGCCATCAGCCATCTCATCCTCTGACGCCCTCTTCTCCTTCTGCCCCCAGTCTTTCCCAGCATCAGGGACTTTTCCAATGTGTCAGCTGTTCGCATCAGATGACCAAAATACTGGAGTTTCAGCTTCAGCATCAGTCCTTCCAGTGAATTTTAAGGGTTGATCTCCCTTAACATTGACTGGTTTGAGCTCCTTGCTGTTGAAGGGACTTTCAGGAGTCTTCTCCAGCACCACAGTTCGAAGGCATCAGTCCTTTGGTGTTCTGCCAGTTCTGCTGCACTCAGCCTTCTTTACAGTCCAGCTCTCACAACCATTCGTGACCACTGGGAAGACTAGCGTTGACTATATAGACCTTTGTCGGCAGAGGAATCTCTGCTTTTCAAGACACTGTCTAGGTTTGTCATAGCTTTCCTTCCTAGAAGCATTTGTATTCTGATTTCATGGCTGCAGCCACCCTCCGCAGTGATTTTAGAGCGCAAGAGGAAATCTGTCACTACTTCCACATTTTCCCCTTCTATTTGCCATGAAGTAATGGGACCCTTGCACTGCAAGGAGATCCAACCAGTCCATCCTAAAGATCAGTCCTGGGTGTTCACTGGAAGGACTGATGTTGAACCTGAGACTCCAATACTTTGGCCACCTGATGCGAAGAGCTGACTCATTTGAAAAGACCCTGATGCTAGGAAAGATTGAAGGCAGGAGGAGAAAGGGATGACAGAGGATGAGATGGCTAGATGGCATCACCAACTCGATGGACATGGGTTTGAGTGAACTCCAGGTGTTGGTGATGGACAGGGAGGCCTGGCATGCTGCGGTTCAGGAGTTGCAAAGAGTTGGATACAACTGAATGACTGAACTGAACTGAATGGGGCTCAATATAGTTTGTTTAATATTTAGTTTTAAGCCTGATCTTTTACTCTGCTCCTTCACCCTCATCAAGAGACTCTTTAAATCCTCTTAACTTTCTTCCATTAGAGTGGTATCACCTGCATATCTGAGGTTGTTGATGTTTCTCCCACCTTTCTTGATTCCAACTTGTAACTTATCCAGCCCGGCATTTCTCATGATGTGCTCAGCATATAGGCTAAATAAACAGGGTGACTGCAGACAGCCCTGTCATACTCCTTTCTCAAGCTTGAACCAGTCAGTTGTTCCATACAGGGTTCTAACTGCTGCTTCTTGACCCACATACACATTTCTTATCAGACAGGTAAGATGATTCAATATGTCCATCTCTTTAAGAGCTTTTTCACAGTTTATTATGGTCCACGCAGTCAAAGGCTTTGACATAGTCTGTGAAACAGAGGTTGATGTTTTTCTGGAATTCCCTACCTTTCTCTATGATCCAGCGGATGTTGGCAATTTGATCTCTGTTTCCTCTTCCTTTATTAAACCCAGCTTGGACATCTGGAAGTTCTTGGTTCACATAATGCTGAGGCCTAGCATGCAAGATTTTAAACATGACCTTACTAGCATGGGAGATGAGAGCACTTGTCTGATGGTTAGCACATTCTTTACCACTACCCTGCTTGGGAATTGGGATGAGGTTTCACCTTTTCCAGTCTTGTGGCCAATGCTGGATCTTCCAGATTTGCTGACGTATTGAGTGCAGCATCTTGATGGCATCATCCGTAAGGGTTTTGAGTAGTTCTACTGGAATTCCATCAGATCCACTAGCTTTATTAACAGCAGTGCTTCCTAACTCATTAACTAATTTATATCTCACCATAACAGTAAGAGGTACGCACATTATTACTGCCTCCATTTTACAGATGAAACCTCTTAGGCATGGATAGATTAAGTAGCTTTAGGTAGAACTCAGAAAGTTAACTCATTGACATTCCAAAATAATACAAACTTACTTGATGCATGCATTGCTGAATTTGAACTTGAAAACCATTTGCCTCCAGTCTGCACTCTTAATCATCTTGACATACTGACCCTGTTGTCTACATGTCTCCTTGCCCACATTTCTGTCATAGAAGTTTATTCTTTTACAAACAAACATAAAAGAGCTTCACAGCAACCATTCATTGTTAGTATAGTTTTCCTTAGCTAGCACCTTTGATCAAGGAGACGATCCTTAAAATTGTCTGTGCTCACAATCTCTGTTCTAGATGCTAAACTAGAGTTCCTTGGAAGTTAGACATGAACACAAATTTTAGATGCCCTGTGTTTTCATGTCATAAAAAATATCTAATTGTCATGTTAAGTTTCTGATATGAAATATTGAGTGTAAAAACAGTTCTAGGAAGACTGGTTTTGAATGGGTTTTGAATCTTTCCAAATCTCCACAAAAAGAAACAGACAAAACAAGTAGATAGCTAAGCCATAAAAAAATGATCATTGTTTACTTAAAAAAGTTGATACAAGGTATCATTTCAAACCCCAGGTATAATTAATGAGGGACAGTTAGTCAAGAGCCAAAGAATCAGAATGGTACTAGCTTCCGTGTGTGCTCAGTTGAGTCCAACTTTTTGCTGCCCTGGGGACTGTAGCCCACCAGGTTTCTCTGTCCATGGAATCTTCCAGGCAAGAACACTGGAGCACGTAGTCATTTCTTACTCTAGGGGATCTTACCGACTCAGGGATTGAACCCACATCTCCTGTGTCTCCTGTACTGGCAGGCAAGATGCTTTACCACTGATACCATCATCCATGTACAAAGAAACAGAGGGTAGTAGTGGGACATCTGATCACACTGAGAACAGAAGAACCCCAGAAGAGCCAAGAGATGCCGACAAGAATACGCACAGGCCCTATCTATAGGCATCAACTGGAGCTGGGAGGGTTATGACCAGGCAGGGAGAGTCAGGGAAAGGGCACATCTGGAGGGAAGGGAGCTTTCTTGTTCCCATGAGTTCATTAAACTCTCCAGCCACAGCTTCCTTCCCAGACAGAGCCCCACTCTGAGGGGAAACTTCCAGAAGGAGAAGCAAACTGAACGGGATGTGGCAATAAAGTGATGATGGAGAAGGTCCAGATCAAAATGAGGGGTGAGGACAGAGTCCAGAAATCTCAAAAAGCTAATTATCACATTTTAAAACACTTCACAAAAATAATAGGGGCAGTTACTGTGTGAAGTTAGAACGGTATCAGATCAAGTTTCTTTTTATTCCAAATAATTGATTTCACATAAAAATAAGCAAGACAAAAATGTCAAAATAAAAACCCCACATAAACCACAAACATATGCAACACGTGCAGCTAATAAAGGATGAATATCAATGAGAAAAAAACCATAGACTCCAATAGAAAAATGAGCAAAAATCATGAACAGACATTTCACAGGCAAAACATAAATGGCCTTTAACAAGGTAAAAATATGATAAACCTCCTTGATAATTTGGAATTTATAAATTAAAGCTAACATACAAATTCTTATTCATAAGCAAGTTTACTTTGTAAGCAACTTCTTATTCATAAGAAGTTTATTCTGAAAATATTTTCAAAACTCTTGGGCACTGACTAGTAAGGTTTGAATATGTATATGGGTCTATTATGACCCAATGATTTCCTTTCTAGATATAGACTTTAGACAAACACTTGCTTGTGAGCACAAGGAATTATGTTTATATAAATGTTCATGGTAGAGTTTTTTGTACCATCAGAAACCCTAAAAACAGCTCCAAAGTCTGCAGTAGTCAAAACGATAAGTAAGCCGAGTGTGTGCGCTCCGTTGTGTCCGGCTCTTTGTGACCCCATGGACTGCCACCTGCCGAGTTCCTTTGTCCGTGGAATTTTTCAGGCCATAATACTGGAGTAAGCTGTGATTTCCTACCCCAGGGGATCTTCTCAACCCAGGGATTGAACCCATGTCTCCCGAGTCTCCTGCACTGCAGGTGGATTCCTTAATCACTGCGCTACCTGGGAAGCCCTATAGTGCTTATGTAAAGTGAAGCTACCCAACTCTAATGTGCAAAACACAATGATATACATCAAGGTAGATGATTTGCAAAAATTTAATTTTGAATGAAGGAAATAAGTCACAGAAGAATATATATAATATGGTTTAATTTATATAAAGTCCAAATTCATGAGATGCTAAGCAATGTATGTCTAGGAATATATGTCCATGTGGTAAAATCATAAAGACAAGTAAAGGAGTGCTTAATACAAAACAGGACAGTAGATATCCCTGGAAGCGAGGTTTGGAAATGTAGGGTTAGAAAAAGCCTGTATGGTCACTGAAGACTGGAAATATTCTCTTTGTGAATGCAGGTTATGGGTACATGAAAATTGATAGTATTTTTTACTTATTATTTAATGTGTACTTTTATACTCTTGCAAAAATATGATATATTTAACTATGATGCTTAAAAAATTATGGATTTGCTGTGAAGATAAAACTGTACATATTTACATTGACTGAGAAAATGAGATTGAATCACATACAAAAATAAGATTTGAATACTTCTTCCTATTTTAGTGATTTCTAGACATAATTAAAACATAGTGATGCCGATTCACAGGTCTGAGTAAACTATCTTATAATAGTTGAGGGTGCTGAGTGACAAGTAAAAATCATCTATCTAGATTGTTGGCTAGGTGAATGGAGTGTTTTTCCTGTAACTATATTAGCATACACAGAAAGAGCTTAATCTTTGTGGTGAAGGTAATATATGGCCAGTTTATGCTAGATGTGAGGTGCTAATGGGAAATACAAGTTATCTGTGCACAGGGAGCAGTTTGATGTCTCATTCTAGTGCAGGGTGGAGCAGTATGGCCTGGAAATATTAATTAGGAAAACACACACCTAAGGAAAATATGCCAAAGTAAGCAAAGTTTTTTTTCAACAGAAGGAAGAAAAGAGATAGCAGTGGGATGGAGGAAGACTTAGAAATGCTTTTGGAGACCATTGGGTTTTTATGTGAACCATCTTAGAGCTTACAGAATTTCAACATGGCTAAAGTTGTCTTAAGACTTTAATATTTTTAGAGATTTTTCTTTTTGTCAGTAACCTTCACAAATTTCCTTTGCTACTTCTTGTTTATACCAGTCTCCCTTATGACTATTACCTGTTAAACTCAGCTTATGGTTGAGAAGTTTACATATAACATTACAAAGAGATCTTTTTAAAAATTTTACATTTTCTTTCAAAATGATTTCCTAACATTTATGGTTCCCAGATTGTAGCAAATTTTTCTAGAGGAACTACGAAATTCATTAAAAAAAATTTTTTTTAATCCTTTAGAAAAACTGAAAAAAAGGAAGAATTTTCAAGAAAAAAATTTTAATCAAAAATTTGCTTTACCTGTACCCTATATATAATTTCTCAAATAGCAGACTCATGGTTCATGGTTCGACTATGAAAATGCCCTGTTACAATTCCAGTGTAACAGTGTCTGTAAACAGAGGAATTAGACATGAATGACTTTTTTGGTACAATTAATACCTGATGTAAACCTATTTAATATTACCTGGAAAATCCAAGGGTTGATGCAAAATGAGTATCCTTTGAAATGCTTCTTTAAAAGAATGCTTTTTTTTTTTTCTTAATTCATTGAAATTTTCAAGCATTTTTTTCTTTTGAAATTGAATTTTCAAAGCATTTAACCTTTGTCTATAGAACTTACTCTTCCGTAAACATTGAATAATTGAAAGGTTATGTTTCTAATAGAAGTGATCATCCATCTCATTTCTGGTTTACATGCATTGTCATTGTGGATAAAGGGCTGAGATCTGCTGCCACGGTTTCTCCCTACAGTATGGAAGCCTTTCAAATTCAGCTGAACAAACAATATGTATTTATTGACCCCAAACTATACACAAAACACTTGGCTGAACACTTTTAGATATTTACCAATGAATAAGAGAGACCAATGAGTTGTAAAACTTAAGACATAGACATTGTTATTTCTTCCTCTTAAAGTTAACTTTAGGATCAACGATGTTGATTTTTTTTTTTTTTAATAAGTAACTCAGTTGTCCTTAGAGAAATTTTATACCATTCTCAAACATTTAAGACAATTTCAAAGGGAGAGTGAATGAGAAAGCTGTTTATTTCTAAACACTTTTACTTTATCCGAAATTCCATATATTTCACCTTTAAAAAAAGCAATTAACAATAGAATTGGTTGAGAATGATGTGGAAGTAAGAATAAACAATAAAACATCGACAGCCCCAATATGGCAACTGAAAAATTTAAAAGCACAAAGGACAAATATCCTGTACTCTTTGTCTAATTTAGTATCATTGTTATGATACAGGAAATTAATGCTCATAATCATGAATTAGTTGTCAAAAAAAGTTGTCATGTCTGAAACATTCCCTGTTTAAAAGTGTCAGTTTTCAGCACATTTTGGAACCAGAATACTCTTTTTCATTGTTTTAATTTTGATGGGATTAAATTATTTGGTTATCAAGAAAATTAACCATGTAGAGTACCTTACAAGGATAATACACTATGACTTGTTTGTATATAAAATTTATATATTTCCTTTTTCACATGTGGGAGAAACTTTGTGAATAACAAGTTGCTATTATAGGATTCTCATTTTAAGAGCTTTACGTATTTTTCCTTCAATTATATAAAATCTATCTTCAGTAAATTTTATTCTTCCCATTTTCATAGGCAGAAATTGAGATATAATTTAAGAAATTTATGATCTTTCAACTAAAATGGACAGAATTTATTAATCATATGAGCAATTAGCAAATTTCATAATCCTAGTTTTAACTCTTTGAGCAATCTTTAATATGATCATGATTAATTTTTTGTTCTAAATAGTGGAATCAACTCAAATTTGTTTAAGCAAATTGAGGATCTGATTATGAGGAAGCAGGGATATCTCATAGAACCCAAGAAGTTGTGAAGCTGAAACCACATGACCAACATGTGCTTTTTGTGCACCCGGGTCATTCTTTCCATTCTGCTGATCAGTTTTCTCTGTGCCTCTTTGCATTTGGTGAAGATAAATATCCACATCTCCCGGGTTTTCATTATCGTAAACTTTTCACATAGAAAGACTGATGAGCTGTCTTAGTCCCATTTTTCAAGAAAGAAACATTTGATTAGCCCCACCTGGGGTAGGAGATTAATACCTGTTCTAACCCCAATTGCCAAGGAAGCAACATGACTATGACAGCCTACCAGCCCTATTGATGACGGCGGGCCTGTGATGGCAAAGAAGCAGTTCTTATAGACAGGAAGCGGCAGTGTGGTCCTTCGGTTCAGACAGCTATGCATGGTGGTTACGATGATGGTTTTTGAAGCTGACTTTCCAGATTTATTCTCAACACTCCTGACATGGGGATAATAACGTTATTGCAAGTAAACCATTTAGAACAGTTCCTGGTGATGTCTTAAATGTTTAATACATCTTAGTTATTTTATAATAGTGGTGTACATTTTATTTATCAAATAAATTAATCAAATTTTAAAATGACTCCTGGGACCTTCAGTTCTTCCAAAATGGTATTTATAAGATGAAATGATCTTGGTTTTATTTTGTTAAGTCCGTTCAAAATATTGATAACAAGGAGAGAAAGAAGGAAAGTTTTATAATAGGCTAGTTGCTTGTTGCAGTAAGGAAGATTAATTTCCTAATAAACTTCAAGAGATTTTCTAATACTTCCTGGTGAGTAGGATATTTATATAGAAAAACTATAATAGAGCATATTTCATAATTACAATATTGAAATTTGTGAACAATATTAAGTTATACGGATGCAGTCATTCAATTCTCTGTTGATTAATTAGGCTCTTACTTTCAGCTACATGACAGATGGAGGGCTCAACCTGTACACGAGGAGTCTGCACCGAGCCCCAGACACAGCAGCGTCCAGGGACGTCATTCAGAGAGGGCTTCACGACGTGGCCGTGGATGCAGACAGGTAATGCCATCAGCATGCTCGATGGTGAGGAGTACATAAAGCCGTTTCGTAAGTGAGATCCTAGGACTTTTACAGTATAAACCAAATGAGTTTTTATCGTGCTATAATCATTATTTTGGAACATTTTGAAAACTAAGGTGGTTTTTGCTTATAAGAATTTTCATTTTATATACTAAAAGGAATTGTGTTGCTGATGAGAATATTTAATAAATTTCAGGTTACATGGTGGCAAATTTTAATATCTACAAAAGCAAAATTATAAATGTAGACTTTTGCTCCTTCCCTGAAAAGAACCCTGGCTGGTAAATTCCTTTCAATTCAGATGCTCTCAGTTCTACCTGGGGGCTAATGATATAAAGATTACAACATAATTCTAATTATATTATAAGATGAGCTTGATGCTTTTCTTAAGGGGTTTCTTCAAAGCATACAACTAAATTTTGCTTTAGGCTAACCTCTTTCATATCTCAAATTGCTTAAAGGCTGGTGTGTTTTCATATACTAGTTATTATTTTGCTGGGAATTGTTTTGCCAATATTACAAGAATCACTGCTGTTTAAAAATATTGTCTTTGTGAAATGTTGTTGTAAGACATACTCAGACCTGATTTTACCCCCTCTTCACTCAGAATGTTTGATTTCTTAAGCAAGGAGAGATTGCCTATTTCTAGAAATACTATAGGCACCCCACTCCAGCACTCTTGCCTGGAGAATCCCATGGACGGAGGAGCCTGGTGGGCTGCAGTCCATGGGGTCACTAAGAGTCGGACAGGACTGAGCGACTTCACTTTCACTTTTCACTTTCATGCATTAGAGAAGGAGATGGCGACACACTCCAGTGTTCTTGCCTGGAGAATCCCATGGACAGAGGAGCCTGGTGGGCTGCAGTCCATGGGGTCACTAAGAGTCGGACACGACTGAGCGACTTCACTTTCACTGTTCACTTTCATGCATTGGAGAAGGAGATGGCGACACACTCCAGTGTTCTTGCCTGGAGACTCCCGGGGACAGCGGAGCCTGGTGGGCTGCCGTCTATGGGGTTGCACAGAGTCGGACACGACCGAAGCGACTCAGCAGCAGCAGCAGCAGCAGAACCACTGTGTATCGATCCCTGGAGTAGTTCTTTAATTCACTATTTATGAAGGAGACAAAATGTTAAGACCTGATGTGTCCACATTCTGAAATAAGAACTGTGTATAACTCGTTGTGTATTTTAATACAGCCAACTCCTAAGGCTAGACAGTGCATCCTGATCTTAGTCTTCGGTTCCTGCTCACTGAGATGCTGCTGATGCTTTAACTCTTGTTGGCCTAGACCATCCTGTGTGTGTGCTCATCTCCAGGCTGTATACAAGGTGTCTGTGTGGATCATGTGCTTGTAACAGGCTTATAAAACATTTTATTCACTCTGACCCTCACCTGAACTATTCTTCCGCTGTTTTCCCTCACTGACTCTAACTTCAAACACAATGGTCCTCTTTCTGCTTTCAAACTGATGCTTCCTCTGCCTAGAATGCCCTTTTCGGTTTAAATGTTACCTTCTTAACAAAGTGTTTTTGGAGTAGCTAAGGTACATTTCATTTCTAGTCACTTTCTTTCCCGCTATCTTAAATTATTTTCTTTAGTGTACACATCAAGCTTAATTATTTGTTTCCACATTTATTTTGTATCTCCCTCACAACAGTGTAAGCATGGGAGTGCAAAACATTTTTGTTGCATTTAGGCTATGTTGAGCTTTTAATAAACGCCTTTGGGGTGAATGGAGAAAGGAGTGAATACAGCGATGCATTCATACAGGCGGGCGATAGGGTCCAGTTAGTGGAAGAAGCAAATAAGGCTGGGAAGAGACAAGATACCGCAAGGACATTACGTAAGAGTGGGAATGTACTGTAAGGATATTATATCAGAGGGGCAGTGAGTTATGCTGGGAAATAGGATGTAGTGATTAGAGGGAAAGAAATCCAAAGGGCCCCATTTTGAAACTATGACCTACATATCGTTAGCTGACAGTGGAAAGCATTAAAGGAAGGGAAAAAAAAAATTTGTTGGTCTTTGGGAATGAGATTTATGATAGCAGAACCCGGGAATTATTACAAAGGTAAAGTATTTTGGAGACATATGAGATAACCAGCTCTCTTTGCTCCCTTAAGGCTTCAGATTGGGGCCTGGCTGACAAACCTCAGACCAATAGAAAGATGCAGGGCTCCATCTAATCAATTAGGGCCAGCAAAAGTCAGTATTCTTGAAGTGTGGTACCTGGATCTGCAGCATCAGCATGACTTAGGAACTTTTCAGAAATGCGGATTATCAGCTCCATTGGAGACTTGCTGACTTGGGTTCTGCAATCGAAGCTTTAATCGGGTGATTCGGATATACACGAATACTAGTGAACCACTGTATTAAAATTAGCAAGTAGAGGCGAGGCCTATGAAAACTAAACACTGAACATAAACATATAAAAATAAAACAATGACATTTGGAAATATTTACTTTATTAGCTATGGTTTGTCAAGTGGAAGAGACTATTAAAATAACAATGGCACAAATCTTTATTGTATTTTTGACACAAATCTCTTGTTGTTGTTGTTCAGTCACTAAGTTGTGTTCAACTCGTTGCGACCCCATAAACTGCAGCACGCCAGGCTTCCCTGTCCTTCACCATCTCCTGGAGGTTGCCCAAGCTCAAGTTCATTGAGTCAGTAATGCCATCCAGCCATCTGATCCTCTGTCATCCCCTTCTCCTCTCGCCCTCAATCTTTCCCAGTGTCAGAGTCTTTTCCAGTGAATCGGCTCTTTGCATCAGGTGGCCAAAGTACTGGAGCCTCAGCTTCAGCATCAGTCCTTCCAATGAATATTCAGGGTTGATTTCCTTTAGAATTGACTGGTTTGATCTCCTTGCTGTTCAAGGGGCTCACAAGAGTCTTTTCCAACACCACAGTCCACAAATATTGATTCTTTAGTGCTTAGCCTTCTTTATGGTCCAACTCTCAAGTCTGAACATGACTGTTGGAAAAACCATAGCTTTAACTATATGGACCTTTGTCGGCAAAGTGATGTCTCTGCTTTTTAATATGCAGTCTAGGTTTGTCATAACATTTCTTCCAAGGTTTTCATGAGGTTTTCAAGGGAGGAACACTGAGATGGTTTGCTAGTCCCTTCTCCAAAGGACCACATAGTGTCAGGCTCTGACTAGCAGGGACGTGCCCTGCAGCCACTCAGCAGAGCTGGATGACATGCCCGGTGCCCTGGTTGTCTCACTACTGGTCTTGGTGAACGTGTAAACCATCGCTGGCCGACGGGTGTCAGTCAGTGTGTGGTCATGAGTAGAGGCACAGACCCTGCTACAGTGGCTGGGAGGGAGGTCCGGAGAAGGCTGGAGCAAATATTCTTCCAAGGAGCCAGCGTATTTTAATTTCATGGCTGCAGTCATCATTTTTTAAATTAGATAATGATGTGTTGTGTCTGTCTCTATTGGATTCAGATCTTGAAAATTATGTAAAAGTTTTTTTAAAGAATTATATGAGGAATACAAAAGAACTGTCCACTTTTATATATTAAACAGCAATGTGGTTATAGTGAGAATCCTACTATAGGAGTTTCTCTGCTATTATAGATAAATCTCAAGCTCTTTTAAAAACATATATTCAGAAAGTGATTCAAGAGGCATATCGTTTTAAAGTGCATCATCTTACATATTAAAGTTGTGAAAGTCCTTGTGTTAACTTCTGTTGTTTCATAAAATTTTCTCGATTCTGATATCCATTCCAAATAGGAGAGACAAGAATGACTAAAGGTACTGAACAGTCTTTCAGTTTGAAATAAAACCTGCTTAACTTTATTTAATTCACTGTGCCTTAATTTTTTCTCATCACTGATTCCCCCACCTTTTTCTCTATAATAATTTGCTCCTATAATATTTTAAGAAATGCTCATTTAGACTAATACCCTCATTTAGTGGATATAATAGTGCAAGGAGTTGAATCTTTTAACTCCTTGACTTGTACCTTCCCAGCTACCTTAGTCAAGTTCCCCCCACCCACCCCTGGATTTTTTAAATTTAATTTTTTTTTTATTGAAGTTTTAAAAACAATATTATGATATAATTTGTGATTAGTTCATTTTAGTAAATTGATAAATGTTAGGACTTGCAATAACTCACTGATAAGAAAGTTTAAAAGCAAAAAAAAATCAGCAATGTTTTATTACTTTTTTGTATCTTCTGGAAGGTGTATCAGTGAAAAATGCACTTGTATGACAAAGTACCCAGCTGCTAGGATGGTGGTGGATTTGAATTGTTTGTGTTGCTGTAGCGATGGAGAAGGAAATGGCAACCCACTCCGGTGCTCTTGCCTGGAGAATCCCAGGGACGGGGGAGCCTGGTGGCCTGCTGTCTATGGGGTCGCACAGAGTCGGACACGACTGACGCAACTTAGCAGTAGCAGCAGTGATGGTTAGAGGCTCCCCTTTGATCAACTTCTGTAGAAAATGTGGTGAACAATAGAAACAGCTGAATTCCTCTTCTCGGCAGATTAAAATGGCCCTGAAGAAAAGAGGAGGGCTTCCAACAGCCACCTGTATTGTGTTATTGTGTTTTAAGTATTTAGTTTCTCAAAGATTGTAGTTATATCTGTCCATTTCCTCAGTAACCTAAGAGAATATTATAGAGTGGGACAAATCCTTGTAGACATGCTGGAGGCTCTCTGAGAGCTTCAAAAAATAAATTTGTAATAGAATGTGCAGACTCTATCTGTTTGGCTCTGGTTATAATGAGGTCAGTCCTAATTCACATATACTTTATTGGTTTCATTGAGCTTTTAAAAGTTAATTTTGGGGAGCGGATGGGAGATGATTATTATTTAAACTTACTTATTCCTATTACTGTCCTCTCTGGCTTCTGTACTAGCACTAATAATATTTGGTTAATAAATATATAATTTTCCTAAGTACCTAACATCTTAATAGCACCTTGGGTAAAAGTAAAACAAAATAATAAATGTGAAAGACCCTGAGTTTATAGGTCAGAAAGAACAATGTGAACAAAAAATAAAATGATAGTAAAACTGACCAAGTGCTAATAGATGTATATATAAAGTGCCTTAGAAGCACCAAAGGAAAATAATTATTTAAACTTGGGAGGGTAAGAAAACACTTCCAAAAGCAATATGATTTAAATGGGGCCATGAATAAAACACTGGAAATGAACTTGGGCAAACTCCAGGAGCTGGTGAGGGACAGGGGGGCCTGGAGTGCTACAGTCCATGGGCCGCAGAATTGGACATGACTTGGTGACTGAACAAGAATTACCAGCTGAACCACAAGGGAAGCCCAGCCTGGGAGTAACCAAAGGGAATAGGGGAATGAGAGTGTAGAGGCATGGTAGAGTTTGGTTTAAGGAGTTAAAGAAATCCAGAAGCCGACAGGAGCTAAAGGAGTGAAAACAGATTTCATTAGGAACTATTGCAGTAAGGGAAAGAAGACCTCCGTACAGAACTGGGCTCAGTTCAGAAAACAACAAGAGTAAATGGGGCCATAGCCAACAAGCAGAATGAGGGGGCTTAGGGAAGGAAGCCTACTGAAAGGAGATAGAGGGTAGGGGGATTCTTGTTAAATCCATTCAGTGAGATGCTTGCTAATGTCTAGGCCATGCATTTAGGTACTGAGGGTGGAGGATGGACAAGTTGACCAGATATTAAAGATGATTATCTGTCAAGGATGGAGGATTCTTTCCACATGGAGAACCTAGCAAGATTTGTAATAACTGGACTATGCAGCCCAGAAAGGGGCCAAGGTCAGGGATGAGTTAAGAAGTGACCTCAGAGGACCCTGAATAAAGTGTTTTCAAGGAGAGTATTTGTCAGAGCCGTTAGTAATGCGATGTTGCTAGTGTCTTGGTGATGTGGGCAAAAGTGGATAGCAGAAAATGGATCCAGATGGCTGTTCTGGAGTATTTGGATCTCTAAGTGATAAGAAGCTATTTTACCTATTTTATTTAGTTTTTTTTTTTTTAAAGCAAGAACACATGTTATAATCATTATCTCTTAAAAAGAACATTTGCAAAGCAAATATTAAAGAGGATGATTCAAACTTAGGTAGACTGCTTAGGACATAACTGTAAAAGTCCAGGTGAGGGAAGATGAGCACTGCTGAAGAGCAGAAATGGGGCATCATTTGGAGAGAAACTTGGATTTAGCCTGTATATAGTACTCTGCGTGGACTGCCCTAACCAAGTATCACCGACTGGGCGGCTTAGACAATAGATGGCTGTGTTCCCACAGTTCCGGAAGCTAAAGTCCCGATTACAGGGCCAGAAAATTCATTCTCTTGGGAGGGTGTTCTGGCTCTCACACAGGCGCCTTCTCACCATGTCCTCTCGCGGCCCTAGCTCTGAGCTCTCTTGCAGTGACAGAGACCTTTAGTGCCTGTTCGTCTTCTGATAGGGACTCCAGTTGAGTTGGAATACTCACCCCCCCTTATGACCTTATTTAACCTTAATTATCTCCATAAAGGTGCAATCCCTGGTGGCTCAGAGGATAAAGTGTCTGCCTGCAAAGCAGGAGACTCGGGTTCGATCCCTGGGTTGGGAAGATCCCCTGGAGAAGGAAATGACAACCCACTCCAGTGTCCTTGCCTGGAGAATCCCATGGACAGAGGAGCCTGGCGGGCTACAGTCCACGGGTCGCGAAGAGTCGGACACGACTGAGCGACTTCACACACACACACAAAGGTGCAATTCCCACTGCAGACACATTGGAGAATGAGGACTCCACCATGCTAACGTGGTGTGGAAGGTGATGACCTGGACACAATTCAGTCCCTAAAACCATGTAACTCCCAGGGGGTTTTATCCTTTGAGGTATAGGTTCAGACATTCTATAGGTGCTTGAGTAAGATAGTGAGTATATGTATTACACACATCATAAGCCCAAATCGTACAGGGATGAGGAGCATCACATGAAATTAGTGAAGCAGAAGAGACATGATAACATGACAAGTCCAAGTAGGCATCTGTCCTCAGCTGTTGCAGCTTGCTGCCTGTAGAAATGCACAAATGTGGAAAGGAGGGCTGAGAATCGCCAAACCATTTCATTTATTATTTCATTTATAGTTTATATTAGAGTATAGTTGGTTTTTAATGTGTTAGTTTTAGGTACAAAGCTAAGTGATTCAGTTATACATATATTACATATGTAGTCTTTTTCAGATTCTTTTCTCATATTGGTTATTACAGCATGCTGAAGAGAGTTCTCTGTGCTGTACAGTACTTCCTGTTGCTTATCTATTTAATATATAGTGGTGCATATATGTTAATCTGAAACTCCTAATTTGCCCCTCCCAACATGTCCTTTTTTGAAGACCATGAAGAAAAATCAAGTGTCTGGACTTTTTTGAGAAATCTCCCAGTTTTTAAGTATTGGTAACTATCTTAGCAGATCTGTGAGGCCAACAGGTAGTTAAAGATACACATACTTTTTCAATGTCAGGTAATCTTGGAAACCACAGAGGAGCTCATAAAAAGCAGGAGACCATGACCATTCTCCTATATGGTCTTGTAAACGTCCTAGGTCCATTTAAGTTTCCTAAAGATACTCACTAGTGGTGATACCTGTGAGGCAGAGTGAGAATGCTGCCAGTCATGAGAACCCTGCCCAGCAGGTACAAAGAATTGTGGCAAAACTCTCTGAGTTCATTTTTAAGTTTTTAATATAAGATAGGACCGAAACAAAAAAAAAAGTCTGTATCCCAGTCATAGCATCACTGAGGTGAGACTGTGAGGCCTGTTATGGAAGTAACTGTAATTAATTTTGTTTGAAACACTCTGCAGATCAACATTGTTCAAGCTAAGAGCACATCTGGGTCTGTGATGTAGAGTGCAAAAACAAGCCTTGAGAATGTACCCTTGATACTTAAAAAGAGAATAAAGGAAGAGTAGCAATTGAAGAGACAGACAAATCAACTCTAACACAAAGCAGAGGACAGATTGAGTTAGCTGGTGGTTTTGCAACAGAGAGAAGGGGAATAGACACCAATGTCAAATTCCATGGAGATTTGAAGTTAGGACAAGAAGTTTATGAAAAAAATTAAATAAAATATAATACGAAGTTTAACATTTGAGACACAAGTCATCACCTAAGTTACTAAAGTAGAATGATCACAGAAGTCAGAATTCAGTTATGTAGATGATTTATTCAGGTGCCCATTAACTCATTATGGTGATAGAATGAGTCTCAAAAGAGAGGAAGACAAAGCTCCAGGTGCCACTCTTTACTGAATATGAACAAAATCCCTTAAATTTCAATAACAAAGATTCCTTTTTCTAGCTCTTTTCTGGATTGTCTTACATTTCATCTAAGTTCAGTTCAGTCGTGTCTGACTCTTTGCGACCCCATGGACTGCAGCATGCCAGGCTTCCCTGTCCATCACCAACTCCTGGAGCTTGCTCAGACTCATGTGCATAGAGTCGGTGATGCCATCTAACCATCTCATCCTCTGTCATCCCCTTCTCCTCCTGTCCTCAGTCTTTCCCAGCATCAGGATCTTTTTCCAAGGAGTCTGCTCTTTGCATCAGGTGGGCAAAGATTTGGAATCCTTCCAACGAGTATTCAGAACCCCATGAACAGTAGGAAAAGACATTTCATCTAAACTGTACTCTTAAAAGCAGGGGCTCCCTGGTGACTCATATGGTAAAGAGTCTGCCTGCAGTGTGAGAGACCTGGGTTCAATCTCTGGGTCAGGAATGTCCCCTGGAGAAGGAAATGACAACCCACTCCAGTATTCTTGCCTGGAGAATCCCATGGATGAAGGAGCCTGGCGGGCTACAGACCATAGGGTCACAAACAGTCGGACACGACTGACTAACACACTATATTCTTAAAAGCAGTGATTGTTTATTTCAATTATAAACTAAACAATTTATTCATCTTTTTCCTTATTTTTGCCTGTTTAATCATGACTTTTTATAAAAAATATAAAAGCATCATCTATCATAGAAATTATAATTTTTGTATTGTATTAAAAGAGAGCCTGATTTCATTTGTGATACTATAATTCAGAAACTAAAATCACAACTGATGGACAAGTTTACAGAATGCATTAAGGATTATCATGATATTACATGCCTGTCGGATTATCAGTTATTCTAACTTATTGTATTTAGGGAGGTCTAGTGCCAAATACTGAGTCCCCTACTAGAAGGAGAAATCTTTTTTCCACCCTCTTAGGTTTAGTGGTGGCGGCCTGCAGATTGCACTGACTGAAAAACAGGAGCCTCATTCCTACCCACATAGATATGCAGGAGAGCACAGAGGGATGTGACTCAGGGAGGCGACTGGAAACGGGACCTCTGCATAGGGAAGTGGGGATTGGAAACGGGACCTCTGATAGGGAAGTGGGGACTAGGAAAATTAGGCATTCTCTTATTCAGCGCTATCTGTCTCCGGTGATAGGAGTCAGTCCTGACTGACTGTGGAGCTCCCCGGGAGGAGATTGATGACAGTTGCCTCCTTTGAGGGAGACTCTTCACAGTGGTCTATTTTGGATGCCTTCATAGTTTTCATCAATGTGTAGAAAACGGCACTGGCTCTGCAAAAGGACTCATGGAAGATTCTTATAAAATCAGAAGGGGCTGTCATTTCAAAGGGGCAGAGGCCTTTTGTATTTTTATGGCTTCTGCAAACAAGATTCACAAAAGCAACAGCGACTTCGCCTAAGCCACCAAGCAAATGTCTCCAGAGTCTGGACTCATGCTGCTTGTCACTAATTTATGTATATTTCAACAGTTCCTTCTATCCTCTGTTGATTCATCCCCACATAATCACAGATTTGGTATATTGCCGTATCCTAAGTATTTCCTTCGTTAACTTACTGGTTTTCCACAGTAATTAAAAACAAACACAAAAAAGATTAATAGGCTGTGATGAAATAGATAAAAGTAAATGTAATTATTTCATTTATAATTGAATGGCCTGCCATTTTCCCTCCTTTCTTTAAGTAGGGAGAGACCAATGCAAAACACTGGAGAAGTAGAAAAAATTTTATTTGCCCCCTCAACTTTCCCTTGGTACCTTGCTCATCTTTGCAGGCTTACAAACTGCTGCTAACTTCTCTCCTGTGTCCTGTTTCTCAGCATTACCTGACCTCATTGTGAGTAATCTTATAAACTTTCAAGACTTTTAAGTAATATCCCTCATAGAATTAATTCACACTGTATACATGCATTGAGAACCTGTTCTCTGTCAAACTCTGTACTCAATCCTGGGGGGCCCTGTACTCAAAGGTCTTACATTAAAAGAGCTTTTTAGGGAAAGGCTACCCACTCCAGTATTTTGGCATGGAGAATTCTGTGGGGTTGCAAAGAGTCAGAAGCGATTTTCTCTTCACTTCATTGGAAAAACCATAGATTTGACTGTATGGACCTTTATCGGTGAAGTAATGTCTCAGCTTTTTAATATGCTGTCTAGGTTTGTCACAGCTTTTCTTCCAAGGAGCAAGTGTCTTTTAATTTCATGGCTGCAGTCAGCATCTTCAGTGATTTTGGAGCCCCCAAAATAAAGTCTATCACTGTCTCCATTGTTTCCCCATCTATTTACCATAAAATGATGGGACTGCATGCCATGATCTTCGTTTTATAAATGTTGAGTTTTAAGCCAGCTTTTTCATTCTCCTCTCACTTTCATCAAGAGGCTCTTTAGTTCCTCTTAGTTTTTTGCCACAAGGGTGGTGTCATCTGCGTATCTGAGGTTATTGATATTTGTCCTGGCAATCTTGATTCCATCTTGTGCTTTGCATTTCTCATGATGTGCTCTGCATATAAGTTGAATATGCATATAAGTTAAATAAGCAAGGTGACTGTATACAGCCTTCATGTACTTCTTTCCCAGTTTGGAACCAGTCCTTGTTCCATGTCCCACCCTAACTGTTGCTTCTTAGCTTGCATACAGATTTCTCAGGATGCAGGAAAGGTGGTCTGGTATTTCCATTTCTTGGAGAATTTTCCACAGTTTTTTGTGATCCACACAGTCAAAGGCTTTAGCATAGTCAATGAAGCAGAAGCAGATGTTTTTCTAGAATTCTCTTGCTTTCCGTATGGTCTAATGGATGCTGGAAATTTGATCTCCAGTTCCTCTGGCTTTTCTAAATCCAGCTTGAACACCCAGAAGTTCTCAGTTCATATACTGTTAAAGCCTGGTTTGGAGAATTTTGAGCATTACTGTGCTAGCATGTGAAATGAGTACAACTGTATAATGTTTGAGCATTCTTTGGCTTTACCCTTCTTTTGGGATTGGAATGAAAACTGACCTTTTCCAGTCCTATGGCCACTACTGAGTTTTCCAAATTTGCTGGCTTATTGAATGCAGCACTTTCACAGCATCATCTTTTAGGATTTGAAATAGCTCAGCTGGAATTCCATCACATCCAGTAGCTTTTTTCATAGTGATATTTTCTAAGGCCCACTTGACTTCACACTCCAAAATGTCTGGCTCTAGGTGAGTGATCACAACATCGTGGTTATATGGGTCATTAAGATTTTTTTTTTTTTTTTGGTATAGTTCTTCTGTGTATTCTTGCCACATCATTTTAATATCTTCTGCTTCAGTTAGGTGCATACCGTTTCTGTCCTTTATTGTGCCCATCTTTGCATGAAACATTCCCTTGGTATCTCTAGTTCTCTTGGAGAGATCTCTATTTTCCTATCCTATTGTCTCCTCTATTCCCTTGCATTTTTCACTGAGGAAGGCTTTCTTATCTCTCCTTGCTCTTCTTTGGAACTTTGCATTCAGATGGGTGTCTCTTTCATTTTCTCCTTTGCCTTTCGCTTCTCTTCTAATAAATGATAGTGGCTGGATTTGAATCCAGTTCCCGTATTCTTACTGTTATTCATAAATTAATAATTTAGATAAGGTTTTTATCATGACTGGATAACATTTTCTGATTTTTTAAATTATTTTAGCCATTAGTATGTCTAATACTGTAAAATACAAACAGATCTTTGTTTTCAACTTTATAAGTGATGGTACGTTCCTTCAGTACATGTAATCATTTTCTATTTCTACTGAACATTGTCAATAAATGTAAAAGCACAACTAACAGTGGAGAAGCAAATGGCAGCCCACTCCAGTACTTCTTCTGCCTGGAAAGTTCCATGGCTGGAAGAGGCTGGTAGGCTGCAGTCCATGGGATCGCAGAGTCAGACACGACTGAGCGACTTCACTTTTTTTCTTTCTATAGTTCCTTTTGGAGAAGGAAATGGCAGCCCACTCCAGTACTTCTTCTGCCTGGAAAGTTCCATGGCTGGAAGAGGCTGGTAGGCTGCAGTCCATGGGATCGCAGAGTCAGACACGACTGAGCGACTTCACTTTTTTTCTTTCTATAGTTCCTTTTGGAGAAGGAAATGGCAGCCCACTCCAGTACTTCTTCTGCCTGGAAAGTTCCATGGCTGGAAGAGGCTGGTAGGCTGCAGTCCATGGGATCGCAGAGTCAGACACGACTGAGCGACTTCACTTTTTTTCTTTCTATAGTTCCTTTTGGAGAAGGACATGGCAACCCACCCCAGTGTTCTTGCCTGAAGAATCCCATGGACGGAGGGGCCTGGTGGGCTGCAGTCTGTGGGGATGCAGAGTCAGACATGACTAAGCAACTAACACACACACACACCTGACAGAACAATATTTTCACATCATTAGAGCTTCTAAAAGGCTGATAGTTTGTTAACATTGGTAACAATTCAGCAGTGTCTTGCTTCTTTTTATACATGTAAATCTATCATAATCTTGAAATCTAATGTCTGTTGAAATATCTAACAGGCTCATGAGGTAATAGAAATGGAAAGGGGAGAAATATGATTCATCTTATACGTAGGAGAAAAGCTAAAGCGGTACTTATATGAGGGGAAGAACAATGTGGGCCTTTTATATGATTTTTTTTCCACAAAGAGCAATAAAACAGGAGAATTATCACTGAATTTAATTGTTTACTGTAAGAGTTGCATCTATACGTGAAACAGTTGTTTTTATTTCCCCTTCAAGGGCTGTGGATGAGTTCTTTTTTTTTATAGGCTAACTAATAGGGTGGGACATTCAACTTTGGATCGTTAAACTGAGGGTTCCCGGCTGGCAGCTGATATTATAAGTTCTGTATCCTCATTCCAGTTGCACTGAGTGAGTGGTGTGGACATATTTATTAGTGTCCTATGTGCTCTGTCTATATTCCTTTTCTTTACTTGACTTAATTTGTCTTTGAAATGGTTAAAGTTATTTGCAGTGAGCTGGGATTTTTTTTTAAGCATCAACAGAGCTTCCATATGTTTTTTTTTAGATAAGTTGCAAATGAAAGTGCTTTCATTACAAATGAGTGCTTATTTTCTGAATTAAATAGTTTTTTTGTTATTGTAAAGCTTTTCTGTGATTATTGAGGGAAGTTCACAGAATAAATAAAAGTTTAAAAAAGAATCTAAAAATAATTCATAATCTTCCCACCCCCAAAACAACCAAAAATACTGCTTTGATATATTTCCTCTTAAACGTGCTAATCACTCTGCTTATACAGTTTGTGCTATTGCGTCCATATGACAGATTATACTTTCTTTACCCACGTACATAAGGAACCTACCCGATAGCATTAAATATTTTTTAAACTACGCCTTTTAATGTTTGCATGCTCCTCTATCACATGGGATAAATCTTATCCAAGGAGTTTGTGTAAGTAATTCTTACTTATACATATACACATGCTGGAATCAGCTGTTCCATGTCTTTGCTTAGACCTGGAATTCCATACTCAACCCTTCTATCTCCTTCATAATTCTTACTTGTTCTCTGAGACTCACTTCAGGTGTTATTTATTCTGTGAACTTTCCTTAAAACCTTACTAGGCTCAGTGTTTCCCCTCGGTGTACTGGGTGTACTTCAGTCTTAAAATTCACCGCATTATTTTGAATGCTCTTTTTATGTGTCTGTCTCTCCCAGAAGCCTGTGTGGTATCTTAGGACAGGGGCTGTGCCCTATTCATTCCCTTATCCCGAGTTTCAAGTGCAGTTATTGTCCATGTATATCTATTTTCCTGAAATCCCATTTCATCTAGTATATCCTTATATAATACTCTCCACATGGTATCAAAAATATTTTTCCATATCTTATCTGACTTTATATTCTCAGCATCTAGCACAGAGCCTGATATACTGTTAGTACTCAATTAGTGTTTTCTTGAATGAATGAAATTTTTTTTTAATGGAGACTTTGTTTGAAAACTGTAGGTAGAAAGGGATAAATGTAGATAATAATGTTAACATCGAAGACATTATGGAAGAGTTTATTATGTGTGAATGTCTTTGAAAGTCATTATTATCCAGAATACTACTATTCACTTCTTTTTTAAAAATTGAGATAAGATTGACATATAACATTGTGTAAATTTAAGGTGTAAAATGTATTGATTTAACTCTAACTGGTGATGATTTAAAAATATTTTGGCCAAGACACTCAAACCACAAATTTATTTTTTAATTAAAGTATAGTTCTTGTACAATGTTATATAAGTTATAGGTATACAGGGTCAGTTCAGTTCAGTCGCTCAGTCGTGTCCAACTCTTTGCGACCCCATGAATCGCAGCACGCCAGGCCTCCCTGTCCATCACAATCTCCCAGAGTTCACTCAGACTCACGTCCATCGAGTCCGTGATACCATCCAGCCATCTCATCCTCTGTCGTCCCCTTCTCCTCCTACCCCCAATCCCTCCCAGCATCAGAGTCTTTTCCAATGAGTTAACTCTTCGCATGAGGTGGCCAAAGTACTGGAGTTTCGGCTTTAGCATCATTCCTTCCAAAGAACACCCAGGGCTGATCTTTAGAATGGACTGGTTGGATCTCCTTGCAGTCCAAGGGACTCTCAAGAGTCTTCTCCAATACCACAGTTGAAAAACATCAATTCTTCAGCACTCAGCTTTCTTCACAGTCCAACTCTCACATCCATTTTATTTTATTTTATTTTTAATTTTTATTTTTACTTTATTTTGCTTTACAATACTGTATTGGTTTTGCCATGCATTGACATGAATCAGCCACGGGTGTACATGAGTTCCCAATCCTGAACCCTCCTCCCACCTCCCACTCCATATCATCTCTCTGGATCATCCCCGTGTACCAGCCCCAAGCATCCAGTATCCTGTATCGAACCTAGACTGGCGATTCTTATCTTATAGGATAGTATACATGTTTCAATGCCATTCTCCCAAATCATCCCACCCTCTCCCTCTCCCACAGAGTCTAAAAGTCCGTTCTATACATCTGTGTCTCTTTTGCTGTCTCGCATACAGGGTTATCATTACCATCTTTCTAAATTCCATATATACGTGTTAGTATACTGTATTGGTGTTTTTCTTTCTGGCTTACTTCACTCTGTATAATAGGCTCCAGTTTCATCCACCTCACTAGAACTGATTCAAATGGCTGAGTAATACTCCATTGTGTATATGTACCACAGCTTTCTTATCCATTCATCTGCTGATGGACATCTAGGTTGTTTCCATGTCCTGGCTATTAGAAACAGTGTTGTGATGAACATTGGGGTACACGTGTCTCTTTCAATTCTGGTTTCCTCAGTGTGTATGTCCAGCAGTGGGATTGCTGGCTCATAAGGCAGTTCTATTTGCAATTTTTTAAGGAATCTCCACACAGTTCTCCATAGTGGCTGTACTAGTTTGCATTCCCACCAACAGTGTAAGAGGGTTCCCTTTTCTCCATACCCTCTCCAGCATTTATTGCTTGTAGACTTTTGGATTGCAGACATTCTGACTGGTGTGAAATGGTGCCTCATTGTGGTTTTGATTTGCATTTCTCTGATAATGAGTGATGTTGAGCATCTTTTCATGTGTTTGTTAGCCATCCGTATGTCTTCTTTGGAGAAATGTCTATTTAGTTCTTTGGCCCATTTTTTGATTGGGTCATTTCTATTTTTGGACTTGAGTCACATCCATTTTAAAGGTTATATTCCATTTATAGTTATTATATATATTGGCTATATTCCTCATTTTGTATTTATATCCCTGTAGTTTATTTTATACCTAATAGTTTGTACATCTTACTTAAATAGTGAGGTAAATTACTAGGATATCTAACGACAATTTTCATCAGAAATTCTGCTTTAAGTATGTCTTGATTGCATCTAAAACAATGCAGAACTCATCTCTGAGTTTAGAAAATTCATTGAATAAAGCCGTATACTTTAATATTTGCTGGTTATGTAATTTATATTAATATTTCTAGGGAAAAACTATAACTATATGTTCATAGACCTTTCAACATTTCTTACGTTTTTCACATTCTTCATCTTTTGATTTACTCCTTGATACTGATTCTTTGAAATTGGAAAATTATTATAAAGACTTATTCTGCAAATAAAAATAGGAAAGCTCAATAAATTTAACTGTACTCCCAATAATTAAATATCGCAATTGGAACTGAACTCAGCTTGATTCTTATCTAAGACCAGGGATCAGTAAAATTTTTCTGGTAAGAGTCAGTTAGTAAATATTATAGACTTTGCACATTAAGAAACAAAATCAAGAAATTATGCATGTGCTTAGATAACAAAGAAAAATAATTGCCACAGATGTTTCCAACTATGTAAAAATGTAAAGAGCATTCTTAGCTCATGGGGTCTACAACTTGGATTTGGCTCGTAATCATAATTTGGTCTGTCTTAAGGCCTGTCTGTCCTTAAGGCCTGACATTTTTCTCTGTATTAGTTTTCTGGGGCTGCTGTAACAGACTCCCACAAAGTGGGCACCTTACACAATGGAAATGCGATGCCATGCTCCTGGAGGATGGGAGGAGGAAACGCTGGTGCCTGCAGGCGTGGCTCCTGCCGAGGCCCGGGAGAGGAAGGCCTGTTCTTGTCCCTCTCTGCCTGTGTAGATCGCTGTCTTCTCTTCATGTCTTCACATTGTCTTGCTCTGTGTGTATGTATCCAAATGGCCCCTTCTTATAGTCACATAAACAGTCATATTGGATTAGTGCCCACCCTAAAGACCTCACTTTAACTTAATCCCCTCTGGGAAGATGATACCTTCAAAAAGGTCCCGTTCTGACGTGCTCTGGGTTAGGACTCTGCCATGTGGTTTTGTGCTGGGTAAGGATGGTGGCATTCTGTTCAACTATAACATTCTCCTTCTCTTTGGATGACATCAAACTCAATAACTACCAGGAGGTAAAGTAACAGATATGAGAGTTGTATCTTATTCTTTCTGTCCTTCTAAATATCAAGCCATAGCTTCTCTGTTAGTAACTCTACAGGGTGATAATAGAAAAATAGAACTAAACCAAGAAAATGGAAAGGTGACCTTATAAGACTCGCTACTTCAACCCTACAAAACACCTGGAAGAAAATGAGGCATCATATCAATCATCTAGTTACCATTTTAAGAAACAAGCAGCAATATTTAGAAAAATCAAATTATAAACAAAATTACTAATTTTCATCATATTTCTAACAAATATTCTTCTGGCTAACATCCTTAACTCTGCGATTCCCTAAAAATATCAAGAATAATACACAAATCATACCCATCTGTGTCTAACAGCAGGCAGCATTGACTCTAAAATAAAACTGTCATTTGAAGTCCCCAGCTGTGAATGTGCCTTGTCCTTAAGAAGTATCATACCTTTTTGTAACTGGAGTTGTCACAGCATGCAGAGCTGAGATGCCATTGAGTCAAACAGCCGGGGCAAGGATGGGTTAGCACAGGTATTCTAAAGAGGTTTTTTTTAAGGCTTAAATGAAAAGACTGTGTGAGGTTCTTAGATATAAAAGCTTAGATTTGTAGCTTACATACCTGAAACTGGAAAAATTAGTCCATAGTCATCAATTTTGAAAGAAATGTGCTTTAAAATAGAGCATGGTATTTTGTCTCTTTGAAGTCTTATTAGGCTGCCATTGGATCTGTGCATTATTCTCATGACTAATGACATTTTTATCAGCAAAAAGGGGCAATATACTTTGGTATGTGTGGTTTGATATTCAGCTCTTATTCCTGCTCCATCATCCCAAGTCTGCCTTAATAGGACAGTTGTAATCTTTTACAGTGACAAGCACAATTCTCTTTCCTTCTCATCACAGAAAAAAATTAATTTAAAAAAATTTCCCATCTTTAAAACTAAGAAAACAAACATAAGACTTCTTTACTTACCTAGAACATGACTAATATTCAGTATATAGATCATACCTCTAGAATAAAAGCATACAGAAACATCTTCAAAGAGAACACTGGAGAACTGATTAGGGCTGTCTACTGAATGGAGTTTCCATCACATCTATGCAGCATAGTTGATATTTGCTCCCTTTTCCCTGCATATGGCAGTAGAGAAGTGGAAGGGGGCTTAACACTGTTAAATTATAGGCGAGATGCCATGCTACGTGTCCTGTATTCATAACCGAAGCACTGTATTCTGCATTTTGCAAATAAGGCAACCAAAGCAGGGAGAGTGAGCACATTTACCATACCAAATGCATTTTGTTTATATTTCAGTACCGTATGAACACAATCCTTCCCCTCTCTCACACACATGCACACATTCTGTTGACTGCCAAATCTCAAACTTTATCCACATGCCTTGGCCTTCTTCACTGATATTCCAGTTTAGAGATTAGATATAGTTAAGATTTTTCTAACTTAAAGTGTCTCTTCCCTAGTAGGCACTCATGTGGTGTGGGTTAAAGTATAACAGTACAAAGAACCAGTAGGAAGCAGAAAAGACGAGTGTCACACCCCCTTAGCCAGCAAGCACAGAAGGAGAGCTGGCCTCCTCTCATTTTCTAAAAATCCATAGGAACCCTTTTGTAAAATTAAGTTGTCCGTGTGGTATATGGAGTGAGCCTCAAATTAACTTTTAAATGTTTTCTATCTTGCAACATGCTTTTGAAATAAATTTTCACCCACAAAAATGTTCTCTCTGAATTAAACGCTTAATCACCACTCTTTGAAGTGATGCTTTTCTTAACCTTCTGATTCCATTGTTATTGTAATGACAGCAGCTCATTAACACAGTGGGTGTCAGTATTGATTGTGACTTTTAGATTTTGCTTCTGCCTATTATGGTTTAATTTCTATCTGAAATAGATCCTAATTCTTGATTGGCTGTCGCCTTGGAGTTTTTCCAAGATATTGGACTCATGGTAAGAAAATAGTGTTCAAATGGATACTGATGGTCACTAGGGATTCTAAATGTTTTTCCCTTACTGTGATGCTCTGTTTTGCAGAATGCAATAGTATGGGTAGTCTTCAATGCAGAAATAATTATGAAAGTCAAGTGCACACCCCAGGTACCATCAGCACCATCTGATTATCTCAAAGTTGTTTGTCTTATGATTTTATTTAGCTGAGTACATGCACACAATAATAACAAACAAGGCTAATTCAAAGTTTTGTCAACCACAGGCCATTTAGTTATTGTAAATGTGGCCTGGTGCATTTTAGACATTGTATCTGTGTGGCAAGCTAGCAGGTATGAAGAGGAAAGGCAATAAGATACAAGATAGAGAAGTTAGAGTTTGATTTCCTCCCTTAGGAGAAAAATCTATCAAGCTCTAGAAGTTCTCTTTGTTCAAAGGATATTTGAAATATTCACTTATCCACATTGTTATAGCATCTCATAGCCAAGGGCTCCCCACTCCAGTACTCTTGCCTGGAAAATCCCATGGACAGAGGAGCCTGGTAGGCTGCAGTCCATGGAGTCGCTGAGGGTCGGACACAGCTGAGCGACTTCAATTGCACTTTCTTGCATTGGAGAAGGAAATGGCAACCCACTCCAGTGTTCTTACCCAGAGAATCCCAGGGACGGGGTAGCCTGGTGGGCTGCCGTCTATGGGGTCGCATAGAGTCGGACACGACTGAAGCGACTTAGCAGTGGCAGCAGCATCTCATAGACTTCCCAGGTGGTGCTAGGGCTAAAGAATCCACCTGCCAATGAAGGAGACGCAAGAGACTCAGGTTCAGTCCTGGGCCTGGAAGATCTCTAATGTCTTATAAACTATTTAACACTATAACACATTAAGAGAGAGTGAGGTTTATTTTTCAGACTACAGGAATGTTCTTTTCTTGAAAGACTCTCTCTTGGTCCGAGTCAGCAGACACTATCATGCCTTTTATTATCCCTTGTGTGTAGGTGCAAGCAATGAGCCTGTTTGTTCAGCTCCACAAGGCTCGTGGTGGGTCTGGTGCAGACACAGAGCCTGGAGCTCAGCACAGCCAAGGGCCCCACGGTGGCGAGTGCCAGCCTTCGCAGGCTGTGAATGGCAGGAGCTGCACGGGGGAAGCGCTCTCTGTCCTCGCTGCTCCTCTCATCTGCGTCAGCTGTCTGTCTTGCTGACAGGCTCTTGCTTACTGTCAACAGTCATTTCCTCTCCTTGTCTCTTGCGTCTGTCTCTGTTAAAACCCTGGCACAGACCCTTTTATACACCTGGGAATTCTAATAGGGCCCATCCTGAAGTGGGAGAGAGGCTTGTCTGAGGAACTAAACCCACTGTGTTCATTCAGAGTGGAAACAATCATCTTTCTTCCAGTCCCCAGAGAAGGGCTGCCCATCGCCCTCACAGGCCAGGCGTCCTGAGTGTTGAACCCTCTACATTCACGGGCTCCATGGTTTTGTAACCTGTGTGGTGTGTTTCAGCTGCTGACCACACCACAAAGATACTTTTTCATTTTAAAATACAAAAAGTCCCTAAAGACAAGAATGTTAACTCACTGTTTCCCTGGGTGTTCTTTAATTTGTCTCACTCCCTGGCATGGGCACATTTTCCAATATAAACATACAAGCTGATGAATTATTCTTGCCTTCATCGTTTTGTCAAATTAATGATGTTTTGAAAATATCTTTCCAAAAGGTTTCAAGGAAAACATGGTCTTTTGGGTTAATTAACTTTTTTCTGCTAAAATTTAATTTGAGGGTAACAAGTTATGTGTTGAACACTTTGGTATTTTGTTTTAGACATTCTCTGTGTGGTTTCTGTTCATCTGTTATTAAACAAAAGCATGTGTGACGCAGTTCTCCTACTGTTAACATTTATACAGAAAAAGTTTGATTTACAAGCTGTGTTGTTACATGCATCAGACTTTTCAAGACATACATTTAATGTGATAATTAAAAGTTGCTCTCTCATATCTATACCCCCAAAGCTATAGAGTTTGGTAAATCCTCCTTTTCCCAATTCCATCTTCCACACCTTCAGATATTAGAAGCCTTTTCACCACACTTCTTATAAGTTAAAACCATCTTCAGCTAAGTTGCCTCTAACAGTATTCTCGTCCTGAATCGCACCCTTCATCTGCTTTTCCCAGTCAACCACCTCTGACCCACAGGCTTCTGATTCCCGGCACGTCACCCACAGACCTCCCGCAGCTGCGCCCAGATGCAGCTGACCCGTCGTCCTGCCTCTAACCACTGCCCCGCCCCTTCCGACAGTATCCGGTTTTGAAGCTCCTCCCTAGCATCAATCTAGACTCCCTGCTACCCGTTCTTGGTGGTGTCATTCTGAGAACTGTAGGCTCCTCTCCCTCAGTTACTCAAGATGGTAACTCAGCGTTTGTCACTTCCTCTGAGGTAACTCCTGTCATAACCCATTATGGTATCAGTGTTTAGACACACTTCCCCAGAGCCTACCTTCTCAGGACCTTGACACCATCCCTTGCAATGATCCTGCCTTCTAGTCTGTCCAAAACCGTGTGCTCCCACCATCACATCCTAGAACTTGTTGTTAATAAGAGCTTCTGCCCTCCCCGTTGGAACAGTTTTGAATATTATGATAATGATCATTCTAATTCTTTCAGTTTACTCCTTTTATTATCCCTGCTCCAAGAATAATATAATTCCGCTGTGTGTGCATGCCTGCTTAAGCCTGTCTGAGCTTTTGCAACCCAGTGAACTATAGCCTGACAGGCTCCTCTATCCATGGGATTTTCCAGGCAAAAATATTGGAGTGGGTTTTCATTTCATCCTCCAGGGGATCTGCCCAACGTAGGAATCAAACCCATGTCTCCTCCATTGCAGGTAAATTCTTTACCCCTTGAGTCATCAGAGAAGTCACATAATTCTACCAAGACCTTTTATTCTTTAATTTCAACCTTGCCAAAATGCCTCATAGTCTCCTTCATGCAAGTTAGATTCCATGATCCCCCCCCCCCAAAAAAAACCCCTTTATTGGCTATAGAAATCCCCTCTATTCCACTGCCCAGTCTTCCCTTTGCTTACTTGACTAACAAAGCTTTAATCTGTAGTTGAGTCCAACATTTCATCTACTGCCCAGCTGAATCTGTCCAGCTGAATGTGGCCGGAAAATTTCAAAAATCCTGCAGACTGATTTGTGACTACTAATCTCGAGTGGACTCCTGCTTTGCCCCCAAATCCTACATCCCCTTATTCACTCATCCTTCCATTTTCGTAACAGATAATCCACACCTCTTTCTCCTGTGCTTCTGATCTCCTCTTCCCGTTCTCATTCCCAGTTAGCATGCTTACCACTTCCCTGAGAAATGGAAGCAACTTGAAGAGAACTCTCACCACCCTAGATCTCTTCTCAGAACTCCCTTTATATCCTCTATTACTCTATTGGAACTGTCTAGCTGCTAATATAAGGCTGAACACTCCAGTAAGTACTGGATCCCATCCACTATCTCCTGATCGAATGTTTAGCTTCATTACTTCTAAGCTGCCCGCATCATCAGTTTTTTCTGTTTGTTCCCACTAGGTTATTCCTATCAGCACGCACACATGTTGACATTTCTCTCTCACTGTAAATAAATACGACAAACCCCCCTTGGCAAAGTCCATATTGCCCTTGAGCCGCTTCCCTCTTTCTCTGCTTTTCTTTGCACCAAAACCCTTGAAAAGTTTTTGAAAATTCTCTTGCTGTCTCCATTTCCTGTCTTCCTATTGTCTCTCGACTCTACACTTCCAAATCTTTTCTTCCTGAGGTAATGAATGACTTTCTTATTAGGGTTAGCAGTGACTTTCATTGATGTCAAATACGTGTTGCTAAATTTAGTGGTCATTTCTCATTCCTCCCTGACTTGACCTGTCAGCACTATTTGATAAATGGATTACTTAGTCTTCTGTGAGACGTTTCCTTGCCCTTGGTGAATCATTTGTATTTGAATAGTGAGATGCTCAAAGTGAGATGTTCAAATTTCACTTGAGGAAGAGTCCTCTTGATAGAAACTAGAGAAAAAGGCATAAGGAATTGCGGTTACCAAAGAAACGGTAACGATCAACATAATTTGGATAGTGGTGGTATAAAAGTAAAAGGGTGGAATACGCATTACAAATGTAGAATTAACAGGAATTGCAATGGATTTGATGTCAAGTGAGAGTAAAACAAAAATGTATATTTGGAGTTACAAGAAGTAACCTGCTAATATCAATGGTTTATAATAACAAGTATTTATTCCTTGTTTACAAAACATGCCACAGTTGTGACTTGCCTGATGTTGCTTGGCTTTCCTTTGTTTTCTCATTCCTAGACCCAGGCTGAAGGGGCAGCCCCTGTTTGGGTATTGTAAGAGGGGAAGAAGCAGAAAGTCAGCAGAAGACTGCAGTGCTCCTTAAAGAATGTGGCCTGTGTCGTATTTGCTGATAGCCCTTCCACCAAAAAATGTCACCAGAGCAAAGTCAAAGTCAGTGGGTTAGACATGGATAAGCCACAAAAAGAGAGAAGAGTAGGGTGTTTGTGAACAGTAATACCATTTTCTATAGGGATAATTCAAACTACTAGCTTCTGTCCTCTTAAGTGATTGTGAAAAGGGTAGGCAGAAATAGAAAATCGAGTAGAAAGGATAAATTTGAGAAGGAAGAAGATGAATTCAGTAAGAAACATATTTTGTGTAGGCTGAACATCCAGGAGCAGATGTCAGACAAGGCAGATTGAAATGGAAAACTGCACTTAGGGAAAGTTCAGGGCTGGCGATTCTGAATAGAGCCAAGAACAGATCATTTGGAAACACCTACATTTTGGCAAAAAGCAATAAAGGATTTAACTCTAAGAAACAGAGTAGCTAGTTTCCAAATTACAAAAATCCAGCTCAAAGTAAAATGCATCCTGATAGAAGTGTGGATTGGTGATCTACTATTAAATCACCTAGACTTACTCAGCAAGTGGGTTCTGAGTTTTGTGAATTTATCAGAGAGACAGCATGGCATAGAAATTAAAACATAAGCTCAGGAGTCCAAGATAAGTGTTTAACTTACCACTCAGCCATTTTGTAACACTTTCAGTTTGTGCAAATTATTTCACTTCCCTAAACCTGTTTCCTTTTCTGCAAAATAGTAATAATAACACTTACCTTATAGGATTGTGGAGAAGTTTAAATGAGGTGATTTCTGTAAAATGCTCAGACATTTCCTGGCTTGTTTTAAACATTAACTTAATGCTTTAACTAAATAACAAAAATGAAACATTAACTCTGGTTTTATTTGCCTTTACTTTTCTTGAAGTTGGTTCTTGAAACATGAGGGTTTTTTTTTTTTTTTAATTTTCTCTGTTAAAATTTCTTTTGGCAACTAACAAAAATGCCTGGAATGTGTATTATTAGCCAAGTATGTGAAAAATGCAAATAAGATTAAATTCAATTGTAATGTGTATGCAGCACTTTGATTGATAACTATAATTTATAGATTCATTGTGCCCAAATGCTCACCT
Source organism: Capra hircus (assembly GCF_001704415.2). Lineage (NCBI taxonomy): Eukaryota > Metazoa > Chordata > Mammalia > Artiodactyla > Bovidae > Capra > Capra hircus. The sequence goes on from NC_030812.1 coordinate 7,333,089, forward strand.
CATGCCCCTTGCAAGAGTATGGCTGTGTAACATGTACATCTATTGCTACCAATATTTTTATCACACTGACATTATAAAAGGCTATTTGCATGGTATTGATACACTTACCTTCAGCTTCTTAAGTTTTTATGCTTCATAAGAAGTCAGATAGTAATGAGAAACATTTTAAGGAATGAAACATTGCTGAAGGACTATTTATTCCATTTAGCTTGAAGAATTACATGAAGCAACTCTTGACAGTCGGCTGGAGTTAAAAACTTGGAATGATACACCTATTTTAGTGTCAGAATTTCTATAGCCCACTGGTGGCCCACGCTCTCTTTATGTTCCATTCTGCACTATCACTTCTTTCCACTGAGATACCATTTCCACTGAGGTATAGCTCTGTGTTGGGGTTATCGTGGCTTCACTGTCCATCTTTTATTCTAGTAAAAAAAAACAGTACTCTTTGGTGAAGATTCCCTTTATGATGCCAACATTTTTTCCCTGTTTTTTGAATTAACTGCCTATGAAGTCTTAACTGTTGTCAGTAAAACAGTATGTATTCTAGACCCTGTAGACCATATTGCTCATTTATACTATCTTGTGGTTTTGCTGTGAAATGGTTTTTGGTGTTTATTTTTTTCAACATCACTAGCCATTTGTTAGCCTGCAGCACTAATTAAAACCCAGACTCCCATATGAGGCTTACAGATGTTGCAGAATTAAAGGAAATTAGCTTGGATGCAATCTCAAAAATGACAGAATGATCTCTGTTCGTTTCCAAGGCAAACAATTCAATATCACAGTAATCCAACCAGTAATGCTGAAGAAGCTGAAGTTGAACAGTTCTATGAAGACCTACAAGACCTTTTAGAACTAACACCCAACAAAGATGTCCTTTTCATTATAGGGGACTGGAATGCAAAAGTAGGAAGTCAGGAAACACTGGAGTAACAGGCAAATTTGCCTTGGAATACGGAATGAAGCAGGGCAAAGACTAATAGAGTTTTGCCAAGAAAATCTACTGGTCATAGCAAACACCCTCTTCTAACAACACAAGAGAACACTCTACACATGGACATCACCACATGGTCAACACCAAAATCAGATTGATTATATTCTTTGCAGCCAAAGATGGAGAAGCTCTATACAGTCAACAAAAACAAGACCTGGAGCTGACTGTGGCTCAGATCATGAACTCCTTATTGCCAAATTCAGACTTAAATTGAAGAAAGTAGGGAAAACCACTAGACCATTCAGGTATGACCTAAATCAAATCCCTTATGATTATACAGTGGAAGTGAGAAATAGATTTAAGGGCCTAGATCTGATAGATACAGTCTCTGATGAACTATGGACAGAGGTTCATGACATTGTACAGGAGACAGGGATCAAGACCATCCTCATGGAAAACAAATGCAAAAATCAAAATGGATGTCTGAGGAGGCCTTACAAATAGCTGTGAAAAGAAGAGAAGCAAAAAGAAAAGGAGAAAAGGAAAGATATAAGCATCTGAATGCAGAGTTCCAAAGAATAGCAAGAAGAGATAAGAAAGCCTTCCTCAGTGATCAATGCAAAGAAATAGAGGAAAAAAACACAATGGGAAAGACTAGAGATCTCTTTCAAGAAAATTAGAGATACCAAGGGAATATTTCATGCAAAGATGGGCTTGATAAAGGACAGAAATGGTATGGATCTAACAGAAGCAGAAGCTATCAAGAAGAGGTGGCAAGAATACACAGATGAACTATACAAAAAAGATCTTCACAACCCAGATAATCACGATGGTGTGATCACCTAGAGCCAGACATCCTGGAATGTGAAGTCAAGTGGGCCTTAGAAAGCATCACTATGAGCAAAGCTAGTGGAGGTGGGAATTCCAATTGAGCTATTTCAAATCTTGAAAGGTGATGCTGTGAAAGTGCTGCACTCAATATGCCAGCAAATTTGGAAAACTCAGCAGTGGCCACAGGGCTGGGAAAGGTCGGTTATCATTCCAATCCCAAAGAAAGGCATTGCCAAAGAATGCTCAAACCACCGCACAATTGCTCTCATCTCACACGCTAGTAAAGTAATGCTCAAAGTTCTCCAAGCCAGGCTTCAGCAATATGTAATCTGTGAACTTCCAGATGTTCAACCAGGTTTTAGAAAAGGCAGAGGAACCAGAGATCAAATTGCCAACATCCGCTGGATCATCAAAAAAGCAAGGGAGTTCCAGAAAAACTTTCTGCTTTATTGACTATGCCAAAACCTTCGACTGTGTGGATCACAATAAACTGTGGAAAATTCTTCAAGAGATGGGAATACCAGACCACCTGACCTGCCTCTTGAGAAATCTATATGCAGGTCAGGAAGGAACAGTTAGAACTGGACATCGAACAGCAGACTGGTTCCAGATCGGGAAAGGAGTACGTCAAGGCTGTATATTGTCACCCTGCTTATATGCAGAGTACATCATGAGAAACACTGGGCTGGAAGAAGCACAAGTTGGTATCAAGATTGTCGGGAGAAATATCAATAACCTCGGATATGCAGATGACACCACCCTTATGGCAGAAAGTGAAGAACTAAAGAGCTGGTTGATGAAAGTGAAAGAGGAGAGTGAAAAAATTGGCTTAAAGGTCAACATTCAGAAAACAAAGGTCATGGCATCTGTTCCCATCACTTCATGGCAAATAGATGGGGAAACAGAAGAAAGGGCTGACTGTTTTTTTGGGCTCCAAAATCACTGCAGATGGTGACTGCAGCCATGAAATTAAAAGACGCTTACTCCTTGGAAGAAAAGTTATGACCAACCTAGATAGCATATTGAAAATCGGAGACATTACTTTGCCAACAAATGTCCGTCTAGTCAAAGTATGGTTTTTCCAGTGGTCATGTATGGATGTGAGAGTTGGACTGTGAAGAAAGCTGAGTGCCAAAGAATTGATGCTTTTAAACTGTGGTATTGGAGAAGACTCTTGAGAGTCCCTTGGACTGCAAGGAGATCCAACCAGTCCATTCTAAAGGAGATCAGCCCTGGGATTTCTTTGGAAAGACTGATGCTAAAGCTGAAACTCCAGTATTTTGGCCACCTCATGCAAAGCGTTGACTCATTGGAAAAGACTCTGATGCTGGGAGGGATTGGGGGCAGGAGAAGAAGGAGACGACAGAGGATGAGATGGCTGGATGGCATCACTGACTCGATGGACATGAGTCTGAGTGTACTCTGGGTGTTGGTAATGGACAGGGAAGCCTGGCGTGCCGCGATTCATGGGGTTGCAGAGTTGGAAACAACTGAGCGACTAAAATGAACTGAACTGAGCTTCAGGTCTGGCAGTGATTTTCTAAAAATGTTTCTGTTGATCTCACTGAAATCGAGGATTTCTTTGCTAAGCTGCCAAAATATATACATTTTCTATGAGAGCTGATTTTGTAACAGACCTTGGCATGTATGATCTAATTCTAGAAGTCAAACTTTTAACTGAAAATTAACAGGCTCGGGGCAGATTAAAGGTTATATTGGTATCCATATGTGTGTTTTATCCTGTGTTAGGCAGATGAGTTTGGAAGTTGTTACATTCAAAAGGAATCCAAAAGCATCCATACATTATCACTGTAACCTCCCCACCCTCCCATGCCTAGTTGCAAGGCACAGTCAAGAAATGGATGTTTAGAAGATGGGGTTGTGACCTAGGTGATTTGTCCTGCAGTTTTATGCAGTTATGTTGTTTAAATTTTTTAAAAAATTTAATTGACAGCCTTATTGTACTGTGCACAGTCACTCAGTCATGTCTGAATCTTTGTGACCCCAAGCACTGTGGCCCACCAGGATCCTCCGTCAATGGGGATTCTCCAGGCAGGAATATTGGAGTGGATTGCCATGCCCTCCTCCAAGATATCTTTCCAGCCCAGGGATCAAACCCAGGTCCCACATTGTAGGCGGGTTCTTTACCATCTGAGCCACCAGGGACGTCCAAGAATACTAGAGTGGTAGCCTATCCCTTCTCCAGGGGAACTTCCTAGCCCAGGAATTAAACTAAGGTCTTCTGCGTTGCAGGCAGCAGTACTAAAAAGCAAAGACATTACTTTGCTGACAAAGGTCCATCTGGTCAAAGTATGGATCTTCCAGTAATCATGTATGGATGTGAGAGTTGTACTGTAAAGAAAGCTGAGCGCTAAAGAATTGATGCTTTTGAACTGTGGTGTTGCAGAAGACTCTTGAGAGTCCCTTGGACTGCAAGGAGATCCAACCAGTCAATCCTAAAGGAAATAAGTCCTGAATATTGATTGGAAGGACTGATGCTGAAGTTGAAGCTCCAATACTTTGGCCACCTGATGCGAAGAATTGACTCATTGGAGAAGACTCTGATACTGGAAAAGATTGAAGGCAGGAGGGGAAGGGCCGACAGAGGATGAGGTGGTTGGATGGCGTCACTGACTCGATGGACATGAGTTTGAGCAAGCTCCAGGAACTGGTGATGTACAGGGAAGCCTGGTGTGCTGCAGTTCGTGGGGTCACAAAGAGTAAGACACGACTGAGAGACTGAACTGAACTGAACTTCTGCATTGCAGGCAGATTCTCTGCCAGGCTACCTCCCAGGAAGCCCTATTAGTGGGTAGTAATGTAATCTAGAATTGTCATGTAGATTTATAAAGTATAAGGTCTCACCTTCTTGTCTGCTTCTAGAAATAATAGATTATAAAATGCAACCTCTAAAATGAATTGGCCTCTTTTAACTATTTTCCCTGTATATTATTCAAAGAGAATTTTAATTAAAATGGCCAGCTACTTAATTTTATAGTCTTACAGAGACTTTCTATTGAATTGAGGACTTATTTACTTGCCCTAGTTTTGTAGATGAACTCCTAATAGAAAATTAATTTGAATATTCACTTATAAATGAACATGATTAATATAAACTATCATCTTTTTATTGCAAAAGCAACATAACATCATAGAAGAGCTTTTGCTAAATAGAAAAAAAAATTTCCTACCTCTTGTCTAAGCACAACTAGTGTTGCATTTTCTTTTCCAATCTTTCATATGCATATTTGTATATTATATGATAATATATGTTTCGTTCAATTTTATATGCTACTGATTCATTTGCCCTTCTTATGATCATAGTTATAATTTATCTTTATTGTCACAGCTATGTAATTCATGTAATATATAAAACATATTAAAATCAAATAGTTGTTCTGAAATGCATATGAAGAAAAATAAATCCAGAGGTAGCATATTATAAGCAAAATATAACAGGATAAAATATAAGATTCATTCAACATCGTGTTTTCTTCCCGAATACCTTTCCAAGAAAACATAAAATACTATTGTGACAGAATTTGTAAATGGATTATCACTGCAACAATATTATCTAACCTAGGCAAACAAAAGGAGACCCAATGATTAAATTAGCTTGGCAGCTTTTACTTTTCACTGCTTTGTTGAAATGCAGTCACATCAATTTACAAGACGTGTTAAGGATGTCCTCTCTAGAGGAGAAGATAAAAAGTTCTTCATCCCGCTTCTTTCTCTTTTTGTTCTCCTGTCAAGAGAGAAACTTAGAAAAGCAACTAAAATAAATACTGTTACCCAGAACTCTGCTTAAATGCTACTTCCCTTGCAGTATTGCCATCCTGTAGGTCTTGTTGTCTTAGGCAGCAACTGCTTGCTGTTACAGGGGTCCCCAGAGACTTTGAAGATGGGATCGCTCACCCAGAATCAAGAGCATGAGCAAGATGGCTGTATGTTCCATGTCACTGCAGAATTAATTTGAGACTGCAGGCTGTAGTACAAAAATGGGAGCCAAAAAAAGAAAAGAAATTACATCACAAACCTCTCAAATCCCTCACTGGCATTTAAATTAGGTGTTTTGGATTTTGAGAGTATTAAGGATTCTATTCTTCATATATTTTGAAATCAGTATGAGAGACATGATTGTGTATTGCACTCTCTTTGAAAACATGGTAGGTCTGGCCATTTAAATCTGTGATTTAGTCAACCATCTTACTTTCTCCCACCGCCACTTTCTCTCCCCTCCCCACCCCCAAAAAACCTTGTGGAATTCACCTGTGTATAAGCTTATATTTGTTTTCTCTGTGGTTTAATTCAAGTGGAGAGATTAAGCCAATGCAGGGGAAACAAATGAGAAAGATAGATGCTAAACCATGAGAGGAGGCCATAACTGTTAATAAAATATTGAGATAAACATGTTAACATACCTAAAAAACTCCGTTTTATTTCACATAGTAAAAGAACCAAGGCATTTGCCTTGGTTAGGTAGATACCCTGGTTTTTCTGATTTGTTAAAAAGTAAGCTATAAATCTCCTTTTCAAAGACAACTACATTTGGTTTTCCAGAGGTTTCCTTTTTCTCATTTCCTTCCCTCTTTTTTTTTTTTGCTGTGCTTAGTCGCTCCATCATGTCCAACTCTTTTTGACCCCATGGACTGTAGCCTGCCAGGCTCCATGGAGATTCTCCAGGCAAGAATACTGAAGTAGGTTGCCATGCCCTCCTCCAGGGGATCTTCCCAACCCAGGGATCCAACCCAGGTCTCCCACATTGCAGGCGGATTCTTTGCCATCTGAGCCACCAGGGAAGCCCTCCCTCATTTTTAAGATGAGATAAACTTCATTTCAGTTGTTTTATTAGCTTGGATAGTGGCATTTAGGTTTAACATTATAAATGACTTTTGAAATGTTCATCCTGTTTGAATGCACTGCTTAGTGATGGAATCAAGAGTGGAAATTAGGACTTGGGGTTATGATGAGAGAGAGACTCTGTTTTATGGGAAGTTGGTTCCCTTATGCCTCCTTACCATATGCAAGTTGGTACTTGTGGCCACCAGTATATATCTATCCTACTTGCTAACCTTTCCTTATTCTTCCGCTATCTCTAACTCATCGAATAAAAGATAATTTCAGATCCCAGATGCTTCTGTGTGTCTGTGCACCCCCACCTTCCATTCTCCAGCGTTGACCTTGATTTCCTGCCTGGCTGGTACCTTCAGTCCTTTCGTGCCTTTGCTCCATCTTCTACATCTTCTAATTCAAAATGACCTCTCTCTCAGACCCTAGCTTAAACTTTCTTCTGCTCTGTTTGACTTTTATGATTTTCTTTGCTTACTTTATGAATTCAACTCTGTCATCTTTTTGCAGAATTAATATTGTATGTCGCTATCATCCTTTTTATCAAACGATGACAACCATACTTTGTATTCAGGTGAACCCAGAAATATTTTTGAAAGTTGAACTAAATTGCCGATATTCCTACGTCCGTGCTTCTTTGATTCCAGTACTGCAAATAAATGTATAAGCTATGGAAAATTCAAAAGTGTCAAGAAATTTATCCAAGATTCTAATTTCAGCTTGTCTGAATTTAGAGCCTTTGCTACTAACATTACCCACATTGCCTGAAGAGGCCTGTTAGATCTTACCATAGGAACTGTGCCTTAAGTGATTCTAAACAGTTAGGTAATAGAAAGTATATGATGACTGAGCCTTTTGGAATATTTTCCCACTGATCGTGGCACCATTGACATTAAATAGAGCTTTGTTGTCGGTATACTGTGAACTTTATTACCGAGTAGCCGTGGACAGTGCTTTTATAGGTTCTTAAATTTACCATGACGTGTATTTTAAAGTCCTCTCTAATTCACTTTCACAAAAACTGCTGTGGTTGACACCACATACAACAGTCTTTATGATCTATCTTTAAAGTGATAAACAGGATTCTACAATAGTTGCTCTCATATTTCTAAAATCCATTGATTTCTAAAATAAAACTTAAAAAGATGAGAAAATCCCTCTTCATAGGATCCATCCTTGCACTTCCAAACTCTAACAATAAAAGCAAAAGGTGAATGGTATCTTGCAAAGTGTCAGAGCTGATTCTGTGCTTTCTGTGGACGTGGACATGTGTGTACGTGCCAGTGTGAACACATCCAAAGACACACAGGTTTAGCTTTTTACTCAAGTAACTAGAGTATTGTAAAATAACAGTAAAATCGAGAAAATGTGCAGCTGGCAATTTAAAATGCCTTTTTGAAACACTGCAGATTAATAACCTAGCTAATTAAGGAGATCTCCTTAAGATACGTGCCTGACATGTTAGAGATCATAGAAATTACACCTACTGATTCTTACTGATGTTTTGACATTTAAAAGTTCATTTGGAGATGTAACATTTAATAAGAACCTTAGTTTTGTAAACAAAGATGATTTCTGAAGAGGATTCTGATGAGTTCTTTGGAGGTGCATTATTGACCCTTTTTTGCTAAAATGCATTGTTCTTTGATTAATATTAGCAATTTTTAGATTGTTGAAAATTAGTAATTTAGGAAATGATCCTTAGTCAGCAGGTTCAACTGTTTACAGACTCTATCGAAATAAATGTTAAGTGAAAGCAGTGTTTTAATCAAGGACCAGCAAGTAATTCATCTATTCACTGGCAACATTTATTTCTGTTCCTTCTTTTATTCCTTTTTGAGTTTCATTTTAAAGCCCGGACAAAATATAGAAAATTACTTCATGCTCAGCCCATCTCAAAATAGCACTCGCTCTAAGTTAAAGAACAGTCATGAGAGTAAGAGAGAAAATAGTAATTTAATTTTTCTGATATATTCAGCCTACAACATTTATTTATTGTTATTCTAGCAAATATCCAAACGTAATATATACAAAACAGTGGGGATACAGCAATGCAGGGTACAGATTCCATGTAGCTTAGATTCTTGGAGAATTTCTTGATTTAGTGGAAAGTTCACATTCAAGTTCAAGATTATTTTAAGTAACATTTCAAATCAGTACCTGTGTAAATTGGGAGTCGAGAAGACAAGGAGAGGTCAGCCCCATGTGAAATACTTGGCTTATATTGATAGAATATTATAATGTATAAAATAAATACATCCGTAATGATGTGTTCACACTTGATATAGTATTATTTTTCTAATGCCATGAAAAAGATTCATTTTATTTGAAAGTATTTATTATTTTTCCAGCTGTTTCATCAGTATTCACTTGGGCCTTAACCAAAATTCTAAGGCTAATTCCATACGAAGGAGACACAGACATTTGTATCTCTCTATTACAAAGGGCAGAGTAAGGCAGGTATTCGGCTTTCATACAGTGATTAAGTTACTCGGTTGATCAAATCACCTAGAGAAACCTGCCAAGTCATGTCTGCTTCCCACAATAATTCCCATTTGGTCAAGCCCTAGGAGGCTGGATTTTGTCGTCTTCGTTTTCATGAGTTAGCAACTAGTAAATCCTTGAAGACTGAATGAATAAATGAAAATAAAAATTATTCACTAAACAATAAATATAATTCACTGAGTAACATTTTCAAGTTTCTGTGGCCAAATCTGTGACTGCTTGTTGTGGCAACAAAGTCAGGGGTAGATTTTACATAATGCTTCTGTAGTTTTCTTCGTTGACTAAAAACAAGCTGAAATAAATATCCTCAATTACAGATATTTACCCCTCTGTATTTTTCTGCTTATTGAAGACACAATCTAATTTTCATTCATTATTTTATAACAGCAAGTAGTGTGGAGCCTGGAATTTAGAAGGTGCTCAATAAATCAAGAATGGAATAGAAGAACAGAGGAGGCATTTTAAGCTCTGATTCGGAAATTGAAAGTGTCCTTAAATCTCTTGGTCTATGAAGTTGTGGTGGAATAAATGCAAGAAATCTAAATACTGTTTAGAAATAAAGCACGCATCACTGAAGGATAAAGATCTGCAGAGCACTGGAGGAGCTGTAGGGACAAGACACCAAACGCTCTCTGTGTCCATTTGGCAAAGCGCAGGGACTCTGGGGGTTAACAGAAACGAAACAGAATACGGTGGCACATTAAACCATAAAACAGACAAACTTCTTATTTCCCAGAGAACGTTATTTCCTACCCCAAACTGTCTTTCCTTTTACATTAGAAGATATATAGATATATTTATTCCAGAGCATATTCAAATGGTTATTGTTTACCAACATGTCTTAAAACATAACTTTATTACTATTTATATTTTTAAAGTTAGATTTAAAGTACCAATTTGAATACAATTGGAGGATTAGACTTTCACTTTGTGTCCATTTATTTGAGTTTACCTACAAACACTGTGAAGCTGATTGTTTGTAGACTGGAGCCAGGTGGGAGTTTCCTTCTAACATGCAGTTATGAAGTCGACTTGTTCTTTATCCCGAGAGCAATCTAGAAAATACAACTTTCAAATGCCCGCGGTATAGTATTATGTTCAGTTTGTTAAGTTATGGGCCGTTTATTTGTTTTTAATGATTTTGTTTATTTTTTATTTTTGCTGTTCTGGGTCTTTGTTGCTGCACAGGCTTGTCTCTGTGGACAGCAGGGCCTGTTCTCTAGTTGTGGTGTGTGGACATCTTGTGGAGATGTCTTCCCTTGTTGCCAAGCACAGATTCTGGGGCATCAGTAGTTGCAGAATGTAGGCCCAGTAGTTGCGCCTCTGGTCTCTAGGGCACAGGCTCAGTAGTTGTGGCATTTGGGCTTCGTTGCTCTGTGACGTGTAGGATCTTCCCATCACAGGTAGAACCTGTGTCTCCTGCACTGATAGGCAGATTGTTTACCACTGAGCCACCAGGGAAGCCCTGGCTTGTTTCTATTTAATGAAAATGATTCAGTGGAAGTAATGATACAACATTTTAATGAAAATAATATAATTCTCCAAATCAAAAGCTATACGTGATAAATTATTAACAATAACTGAAATGATTGCAGATTATATACATATTTAAACTTGGAGGATGACATTAATCCTGTCATATCATTATGAACATCATAGATTGTTTGATCTTTTAAGGTCATAATTATAATACTTTGTAGCTACACAGTTATAAATATGTTCTATTATAGTTATTATTGGAAAAAATGTCAAGAATATAATGAATAATAAAATTAGTGTTTTCTTAATTACCAGGTTATAAATAAGAAGCATATAACTTCTATATATATTGTCTTACATGTGAAAGATATTTTAAAATATTTCTTTATATGATAGATACAATTGCTATTCTTCCCAGGTGGCGCTGGTTGTAAAGAACCGGCCTGCCGATGCCGGAGACGTGGAAGACACTGGTTTGATCCCTGGATCAGGAAGGTCCCCTGGAGGAGGGCATGGCAACCCACTCCAGTATTGTTGCCTGGAGAATCCCTCGGAGAGAGGAGCCTCGCAGGCTACAGTCCATAGGGTCTCACGGAGTCGGACATAACTGAAGCAACTTAGCATATGCATGCATGCACACACATACTATGTGTTTATTCATACAAAAGTTCCAAAGGGCTTTGCAAGTTAGGTAGGCTCCACAAGAAGGAATTCCAGTGACTAAAACTGACTTCTGTACACTTCCTCAGTCATCTCAAACTCAACGGTTGAAGAAAGTGTATGTTACTAAAGAAAGTGGACATTACCATATGTAAAATAGAGAGCCAATGGGAATTTGCTGTATGGCTCAGGAAACTCAAACAGGGGCTCTGTATCAACCTATAGGGGTGGGATGGGGAGGGAGATGGGAGGGAGGTTCAAAAGGGAGGGGATATATGTATACCTATGGCTGATTCATGTTGACATGAAGCATGATTCATGTTTGACAGAAAACAGCAAAGTTCTGTAAAGCAACTATCCTTCAATAAAAAATAAATCAATTTAAAAAAAGGAAAGTGTAAGGGTAAAAGGGAGAAAGAACATGAGCATATATGTTTATAAACACAGTGGAAGTGTTCCTGGAGTTCTTATTTCACCACTCCACTAGAAGAGCCCAGACTCCAGAGTGGGCGCAGATGGGGAGAGTTCTGTTTGTGGTCCCCCTAGTCTCCTTTCCACTTGTCCTTTAGAGAGTGAGACACACAATGACTCTAGCATTGGAGACGTGTTTCTTTCATATATTTTGGGATAAAGTGAAGAAATTGCAGCGTGTTTTAATGAGACCAAGGCAACGGCACCCCACTCCAGCACTCTTGCCTGGAAAACCCCATGGACAGAGGAGCCTGGCGGGCTGCAGTCCATGGGGTCGCTGAGGGTCGGACACGACTGGGAGACTTCACTTTCACTTTCATGCATTGGAGGAGGAAATGGCAACCCACTCCAGTGTTCTTGCCTAGAGAATCCCAGGGACGGGGGAGCCTGGCGGGCTGCTGTCTCTGGGGTCGCACAGAGTCGGACACGACTGAAGCGACTTAGCAGCAGCAGCAGCAGGGAGGAACTAGTGATAAGGAAAGGAAGATCAGTGGAAACACTGGCTTAGGAATGTCAAAATCTGCCTGTTTTACCTTACATGAGTTCTTACTGGACTCAACCCAGTGTTTTATGTATTAACATTTGAATTTTAATGTGTTAACATTAACCAACTTACTACATTTTATTTTTCAGAGATTTTGTCTAAAAGACAAGCAGAGATTGGGTGATTATAATATTTTAGCTTTCTGAGAATGAAATCTACCAATCATATATAACCTATTGTTAATGTAACCTATAGTATTTGTACGTTACAAAATTCATTGTATATGTAATCAGAAACTCTGTTTAAACAGATCACATGCCAATGAAAAACATAGATAAGTAGAATAAATAATATCAAATTTGACGAGAGAAGTGCTATAATGAGTATAAATATTTGAATTGGATACACACAGTATACACAGCAGGGTTATTTAAGAGCCTCAGGTGTTTGACAAGTTTTTTGAGAAGGAACTGAAGCTATATAACAGCCTATATAACTGAAGCTATATAAGAGCTATATAACAGTACATTTAAAATTTTATGTTTACATATAAAAATACAGAAAGGAATGCATGAACTTATGAAATTGAGAGAACACTTGAAAAAGGACAAGATAGCACCACATGATTATAGATAGAGAAGCCATCAAAACATAGGTTAAAATGGCAAGAATAGACTTGGAAGAGTCTTTGTACTCTGCGGAGTTCTTGGTAATGTGTTCTGGCCTTTTGGAGGATCCATTGGCTCAGACCGACTTCCCTAGTGGCTCAGATGGTAAAGCGTCTGCGTGCAATGCGGGAGACCTGGGTTCGATCCCTAGTTTGGGAAGATCTCCTGGAGAAGGAAATGGCAACCCACTCCAGCACTCTGGCCTGGAAAATCCCATGGACGGAGGAGTCTGCTAGGCTACAGTCCATGGGGTCACAAAGACTTGGACATGACTGAGCGACTTCACTATTGGCTCATACCAGAGGAAGAGATGACCGTTAGGTGATAGCAGTACTAGTTTGCTGGAAAGTAGTGAGATCATTTAAGACAGTGGTAATGGGGACAAAGAGATGAAAATAGAGGAAAGATAGAGCAAATTGAGCTTGTTGACCAGTTGGATTTAGGTTGTGCAAGAGAGAGAAATCTAGGTTTTTGTCTTGGGCGAGTGCTTCCATGATAGTACTCAGGATGGCCATATATGATCATATACGTTGCATACTATTCAGGAGTGCACAGCTGAATGACTGTGGAGCTGAACTCCAGATGACATTTTGCTTCCAAAGCCATGTTCCCATGGAACTGTAAAAGATACTTACTATATAGGCTATTGATAGCCCTAGAAGCAGCCCAGATGAAATATAAAAAAATGCAGTATATTTGGTTTAAACGCTACTGAAAAAATTCATTTGCTGATTCTAGCATTTTAACTCACATCAGCCTGAGAGGAGTCTTCCATATATCTGTTGTATGCCTGAAGCTAAGACAAGACAGTATTAAATCCACTGTGTGGAAAACAGAAATACGCTTCTCGTAATCAATCCCATGACTCAGCACTACAGAGGATACACCCCAACCAATTATCTCACTTCCTCCAAGCTTATAGTATAAAACCCAGTGCTCCTCTCTTGAGAGGACCAAAGAATGACATTATAACCTGCATCCCAAACCAGCTGGAAAGGAGATGCCTTTCTCATCTTTTCTCCAGATCTTTACATCATTCTGTCAGACCCTTCTGTTTACCCTCACCAATCCTAAGAAATTGATTTCTGCTTGAGTGATATAAATGCTCTCTGTTTGAAGCGAGACTGACCCATTTCTCAAAATATTTTTTGTTACTGAGCATTGCATTTTTTTTTCTCCTGCTTAGGTTCTGAGCCTTTTCAACCCCTGTAAATCCACTAGCTCTCAACTGTGCAAGGACTCAATGACCTCTCTCTTGCCTGTTTGTGTTCTGCCCTATCTCTTTCTTTTTGGGTGTGCCCTGACTCCACTTTGCCTGTCTGAGGTGAGAGATGGTCTATTTACCAACCACTGCCTCATCTTTCGGAGAAGGCAATGGCACCCCACTCTAGTACTCCTGCCTGGAAAATCCCATGGATGGAGGAGCCTGGTAGGCTGCAGTCCATGGGATCGCTAAGAGTCAGACAGGACTCAGCGACTTCACTTTCACTTTTCACTTTCACGCATTGGAGAAGGGAAATGGCAACCCACTCCACTGTTCTTGCCTGGAGAATCTCAGGGACGGGGGAGCCTGATGGGCTGCCATCTATGGGGTCGCACAGAGTCGGACATGACTGAAGCGACTTGGCAGCAGCAGCAGCAGCCTCATCTTTGAAAGTGTCATCTTTTCTGAATCATCTGTTCATGCTGAGTGGGACCCAAGATGAATCTGGTCAGATATTATGATCCAGGTTTAGCAATAGGCATCTATGGATGAAGTCTTCCTCTGGGAGAAAACAGAAATCAAGCAGAATTTTCTAAGCCGTGCTCAGAGACACAGAGACTGGGGTGTGGAAAGTGAGAGAGTAGTTTGGAAGCAGCTGGCAACATTTCAGATGTAGATAGTTCAGGCACAGCATCAGCCGTGAGTTGGTGCTTGGGAAGTCTCAGGAGACTCAGACACCTGGCCAGGTTCATGTCATCACTTCATTTTTGCTTTTAAGGTTTCGTCCTTTCCCTGTGAAGGCAATTCAAGTGTCATTCTTGCATTGTTTTTCTCTCTTCTATGTCCATACATGCGATACAAGGAAACAGCAGTTGACTGTTTGTGGTGGGAGATATAAATGGCCATTTTGAAAGTGTGCCAGCCAGAATCTGCTGCAAGTTTTCATTGTTACTGCTGCCATCTGTTGTTCTTCAGTGCTGGGATGTGAATTTCCTGGCAGACATCTCCCTAATTCTGAACCATCTTTGACTTCCTCCTGGAGATATTCACTCTCTGGAGCAGCTTGTGAGGGGATGTTCTTTACCAAGGCAGCTTTGAGACTGTTTTAAGATAGAAGAATCTGGAACGTTTTTATATGACCTATTTTATATTATTTCAGAGAAAAAATATTTCTTCACTGTTAATAATATTTCTCTCTTAAAAATACTTTATTGAGATCTTGTTACTTTAATGCATGCTATTTCAGGTAAGATAACAGAACAGATTTCCATCTTCAACCTTGTTTTGTGGATAGATCTGTAGATCAGTTGTCGGGTTTTATCTAATTTATTTCTACATAACGTTTCTCTTCACTCAGCCTTGAATTTATAGTAATTTGAGGACTTCTATTCTTCTGAAAGATAGAGCTGATGCCAAAAATATTTCGAGTGGGAAAGGAGGCTTTTGAGAGAGCAGACAGTTTAGCTGAGGGTTGCTGTCCTGTGCCTAGTCTCTCAGTCGTGTCCGACTCTTGGCGACCCCGTGGACTGGAGCCCGCCAGGCTCCTCTGTCCATGAGGATTCTCCAGGCAAGAATACTGGAGTGGGTTGCCATGCCCTCCTCCAGGGGTTTTTTCCCAACCCAGGGATCAAACCCAAGTCTCCCTCATTGCACAGATTTTTTACTGTCTGAGCCACTAGGGAAGCCCAAGAATACTGGAGTGGGTAGCCTATCCCTTCTCCAGGGGATCTCCTGGACCCAGGAATTCATCCAGGAATCCAACCAGGGTCTTCTGCATTTTAGGCAGTTTTTTACCAGCTGAGCTACAGGGAAGCTCATAGCTGAGGATTAGTGGCTGCAATTGCTACTTATTAAGTAAAGTGCCTGTAACTAACTGTTCAGATATCAAAAAAAAGTCTGAATTCTCAAAAAGTGAAAATTGCACATTTTCTACATTAGAGCAAAAGTTGTATCTTTATAATATTGTATTGATTTCTGTATTATCAGTATCTGCGATAATGATATCATTCAATTAACTTGTCATGCACTAACTGAATAAAGCTATGAAAGTGAAAGTCACTCGGTGGTGTCCGACTCTTTGCCACCCCATGGACTATACAGTCTATGGAATTCTCTAGGCCAGAATACTGGAGTGGGTAGCCTTTCCCTTCTCCAGGGGATCGTCGCAACCCAGGGACTGAACCAAGGTCTCCCGCATTGGAGGCAGATTCTTTACCAGCTGAGCCACAAGGGAAGCCCTTGTGGCTATAAATGACAATAATTTTTAGAAGAATAGCTAATTAGTGTAATTTCGAGAAAGGTTTTTTAAAGGCTTCGATTCTTAGTTATATATATATATATATCTAGATACATATATAAATATTTTGAAGTTGTAAAAAAACTACAACTCACTGTACTAGAATAGCATGTATTGCTGCAGAAATCAACAGGTAAGTCATTGGAGCATATCTGATAGTCATTTTTAAAAAGACGGTGCATTAAGCCTTGGTAAGTGAACTGTGATGATACATAGAAAGGAATAGTTATTAATAAATGATGTCTATGAAATTCACTGGCTGTTTAAAAAAAAAAATAGTTTCTCACTTTACCATAACAATAGTACATAAAAAGAAAGAGGCAGAGAAACCAAATTGTACATGCAAAATTTCCTGGGAGAAATTGGAGAAAAGATCAGAGATGGATTTTTTTCAACTCTGTACATTAAAATATAATAAATAAAAGTAAAAACCATGAAATAGATTGAGAAAATATTTTTAATATATAAAAACATTATTAGATTTTTTATTGTTATTTAAACCCTGTTGGAAAAATATACAAAAACATAGACAATTTATGGATATAAAATTAGCTAATAAACCTATAGAAAATGTAATCCCACTTACAATTTGATCAATTTAATTAAGACTACATTAAGCAACTATTTCACATCTCAAAACTTTTGAATCACTGAAGGAAACCACGTGCCTGAAAGTATCCATTTTTTGTAAGATTGGCATTCATGGCTTACAGGAGCATAAAATGATGTCTTTCTCACTTATTATGCTGCATCTGCAGTTCTTGAGATGTTTGTATTTTGTGAATCACTAATTCTCTCTCTAGGACTTTATCCTAAGAAAATAACTGTAAATATAACCTAAATACTTAACATGCAAATATTCATTAAAGTTTTGTTTACAATAGTAAAAAAATCATAAAGTATTTCATATATCCTAAAATGGAAATGGTAAAATATATAATAGTTGATATAATTATATCAAAGAAAATTTAAAGATATTAAAAATCATCATAAAGTAATACAAATGAAGAAGTTACAATCAGACATGCCATCGGGTATAATCAGCAATGTCTCAGTGAGGTCAGTTTACATATGTATATATTATACATCCAGAAAATGACTTGACAGAAATCACAAAATGTTGGTGGGTACTTCTAGTGGGATTACAGATAAATTAAAAGCTTTGTCTCTTTTATATATTTCTGGATTTCTGAGTTTGCAACAATGAGTACATACTGGCTTTTTAATTCATGTACTATATAAAAAGATACCAAGTGGATCTTAACCCCAAGTTAGCTTTCATATGAGTTATATGTTATATTCTCAGCTTATCACTAATAGGAAACCTTTAAACAAGCTTCTACACTTTTCAACTATGTAACGGAATCATTAAAGAAGGCTTTGAAATAAACTAGCAAAACCATAATAAGCACTGTTCCAGTGATGTGTTTCAGCAAAATAAGTTTAATAAGATTACTTTATCTCTTATGGTATCAGCCTGTATAATAATAAAAACAAAATAGATGTTTCTTATCTGCCTCAGATACCATTAATTCTTAAAATCTGCCTGATTACATAGATTCATTTTGAGCTAACATCATTCATCATATTTAATCAAATCTACCTAGGGCTTTCTTTTATAAAGAACAAGAGCTTTTTTGTTTATCTTACCCTATCTGATGCCATAATAGAATAACTGTAAATGTTCATTATTTGTTTTCTAGAAAAAAGAAAGGGGAAAGAAAAGGCCAGTAAATAGAGTTTATTGATGTTCTCCTATCCAAAACCCCCACAAAATAATGGTAGTCTCTATGAATATTTCATGGATAAATATATAGCATGTTGTACACACTAAAAATAGTGAAAATGGAGAAATTTTTACTTCATGTTTATGTGAATTGCCAGTTTTGCCAAGAGTTATGCACTTAAACTATGATGTTAAACTCATAGAAGTTTCCCTTGATATATAAAAATAACGATACTAAGTGCAAACAAAATTTAAGAAGAAATTATGCTTCATGGTCTGTTGATGGAATCTTTACTTTTCTAAAAATCCATTCATGCCTCTATTGCCAGTAGATACTCTACAAGAGATCTAGTCTTTCTCTCTCTCTCTCTCTCTCTCTCTCACCATATTCCAACTAAAGGAAAACTTCTGTTTTCTATGTAACTCACTCACTAAATACTTCCGACACCAGATGTTTGGTGTTTTCTTTTTTTCCACAGCAACCAATTCTTTGACACCAGCTCTGTATCCTGTGTTCAGTTCAGCTCAGGTCTGGCCCTGTCTACCTGGAATTTGCATCTGATGCCACAAAGCTAAAGGCTCAGTCCCGTAAGACTGCCCCCACTTCAGATGCCAATTGCAAGCCCAGGCCTCCTATTTCTGACTGACCAGCTATAAGTTGGAGGTTCCTATGACCCTCTTCAGGTTCTATAATTTGCTAGAATGACTCACAGAACTCAGGGAAACATTTACTTATATTTTCTGGTTTATTATAAAGGATATGACAAAGGATATAGATGGACAACCAACTGAAGAGTTTCATACAGCAAGATAGAGAGCAGGGACATGAAACATCCAAGCTCTCTCTTGGCAACCTACTGTGTAAGCACCTCTGTATGTCTACCTGGAAGCCCTCTGAACCTCATAATTTATGGATTTTTATGGAGGCTTTGTTATGCAGGCATGATACATTAACTCAGTCTTCAGCCCCTCTCCCAAAGAATGGAGGTGTGAGATAAATCAATAAGCGATCTAGTCTCACATCGTCACAAACTAAGGCCTTAATCTGTGATGCATTCACTCATTCTAATATGTAAGTGCAAGTAATTTTGAATTGTTGTTTAAAAGAAAAAGACCAATAAGCCAACCAAGCATTGTCTTATTAGAACAAAAGCTGCTCCTATCACCCAGAAGATTCTGAGGAAGTGAGGAGCTCTGACTTAGAAACAGGAGTCCAAGACCAAATGTTAGAACAAAAGGTGGTCCTGGCATACCTACCACATAAAAAAATTACAAAACTCTTAGGAGCTCTGTATAAGGAACTGGGGATAGAAACCAAATATATATTGCTTATTATGTCACACCAGCCAACAGCAAATCCTGTCATTTCTACCTCCAAATATATCTTGAAACTGCCTTCCTTTTGTAAAATTTTACTTATTTACTTACTCTGAGTCTTAGTTTGCAGCATATGGGTCCTAGTTCCCTGACCAGGTATCAAACACAGGTTCCCTGCATTGGAAGCACAAAGCCTTAGCCACTGGAGCACCGTGGAACCCCCAAACTGCCTTCTTTCAATTTACTTCTAATCCCCCCATCAAAGACTGACAGATATTGTAATAGCCTCTTTGCTGAGCTTCCCAATACTATTCCTCCTTACCTCTCATATACTCATAACACTAAAGTATTATTTTTAAACCTTAGATCTGCTCATGTGACTTCATGGCTTGGAACTATTTGATGAATTTCTTTCATACTTCCAAGGAACTCTAATGTCTTAACATTGTCGAGAAGATCGTTCAAGAGCTGGCCCTACCTACTTCCCAGTCTCAGAACTGACACTTGCCCCTTTCTTGGGGCTGCACGGTCCTGCTGGCCCTTGGCCTTTGCTGCTGCTGGGTCTTTACACTCGCTATCTCCTCTCCCTATTGTTATCTTCTCCACCCCTTTCACAGACAGCTTTCCTTTACCCTTCACTCATCTACTTAATGACTGTCTACAGCTGCCTCCTCAAGGAGGCTGTTCTTTATTCACCTGATGTAGTAGGTCCTTCTGATTGGTTTATCTCTCGTATAATCACATTGATTTCTTTAACCACAGTTCTTAATGATGTGCATATTTAAGTGTTAGAATGAGTAAATGAATCATAGATTAAGGTTGTAGTATATGACTGTAAGACTAGATGATTTATTGTGTCACTTGAAAAAGATGCACAACCTAAGCGTTGAAATTATTGTCATGGTCCGGGCACGGGTTGGAAAAGAATTTCCAGACATGAGACAGAATGAGAGGGAAATAAAGCTTATTGGAGTGGGAGCAGCTGGTAGAATAGCGGGCCAGCTCAAGGGAGAACCGACGTTGAACAGGGGTCCTTAGTCCACTTTTATACCCCCGGCACACGGAGTGGATTGGGGTCTTGCGGGTCATTTGCTGATGAGGCGCATGTACTGAGTGTGGGAAGAGTAAGGCAAATACCTTCTCTCTGTGAGGTAGGAGGGGAGGCAGGCTATACTGCTCAGGAAGACCGGAAATCCATTAATAGTTACAGCACGGGGGAGGGAAGGATGATAGGGGTCTGGTTTTTCTGTTCCTGCATTCCAAGACCCACTTTGGTTTTATCTGCTCTTTCATCCTTGGTTCACTATAATTATGTTTTATTTCATGGGAAAAACTGAGGACTTCAGTCTGGGATACAGACTCTCAGGTAGCTTTGAGAGACTATTCCAAAGTAAGGGAGGAGCCAAGATATACACGAGTTTCTGCAACAAACACAGGTGGTCTGAGCATCAAAATATCACCGGTACTAAAGGAAAACCAGACATCTCAAGTGACTCAATGTAATGCTTTTCTGTGTACAAGAAAACGCTGGGCTCTTTGAAACCAGTCTTCACTGTGTACCTCAGCTACTCGGGATCCATATCCTGCGGTTCCCTCCGGAGCCTCGGCAGGGTACACTGCCTGGGAGTCACTGAGGTGGCTGATGGCTTGATGGAAGGCATGCTGTTTCTCTTCGGAGTTCCCTCAGGGCTCACTGTAGGGGCTGGATGATTGCAACAGTCTTTGTTTACTGCTACGGGCAGGCAGCATGTTTTTCACTCACAATTGATTTATCCCCCAAACATTAAGAACCTATCTGGGGCCAGATGCCAGCCTGAACACTGAGACTATGAGAAAAGCCACTCTCTGCCCTCAACCACAGTCCTGTGGCTGTACCTCCACTGCAAGCAGATAAATTACAGGGCAGTAGAAGCGCACTGGTAGAAAACACAGACAGGGAAGAGTTAATGTGTCCTTGGAAATCCTAGAAGGGTTCATTGAGGAAACGACATTTCAGCTGGATTATAAACCAGTTGCTTATACTCCACCGCGGAGTTAATGAGCAGTGGAAGGACAGAGTACCTTTGAAAGTAGGACATTTTTTAAAAAAACTCATTGAAGACCATGTTCATTTTATAGGTTGAAAGGACTACTTTAAACATAAAATTGTGTTTAGTATATTGATGTTATTATATACTTAGGTTTCTCCAGTTATAAAATCTTTTTTAATGCCTCATTCTTTTTTTCTTGGTGATAAAATGTTTTTTGAGGGAAATGCTGAATGAATCATTGTTGAGATACACGCCATTGCTTTCTTTCAATGACCCTGAAGTAATGTAGAATTTACGCTTCAGTGGTTGCAGTGCTCAAATGTGGCAGGTAGTGTATTGTGCTTGCTGATTAAAAAAAAAAAAATGTATGGAATAGGTCCAAGTGTTTTTATGCACATTTAGTTTTGAGGAAAAGATCATTGACAACATATTAGTACCAACCTGCAAAGCCTCAACAGTTGATTGTCAGTATTTTTAAGATTATTATTGCAAAGATCATTATGTCTAAATATTTTTGAGATAACTGTTATCTTTTTATGTGTATTATAGAAATTGGTGTAAACAGTAGAAATGGAAAACAAAGCTATCCTGGAATGTGATAGACTTTTAAGTGGTACCTTTATTTTCTTAGGCAAATGTTATTTACTTTTGCCTTAGAAACAGAAAGCATATCCAGTTTTCACCCAATGGTCTTACAGATAACTACAGAGACTCCTCTTGTATTTTCATGAAAAAATTACTTGTCTTAAGACATATATAGTAAAATCCTTAGAACATATACTTTTCATATATTATTAATTTTCATATATCAGATATTTGTACTTTATCATGATTATATTTAGGTTGGAAGAAAGCAGCCTATTTTCCTCAGTATGATTATCTTATGAGATTTTTAACATTACCTCTGACATACCCATGGAATGTGTCCTTTTTCTTCTAGGCTCTACGTTTTTTCTGTTTTTGCCACCTCACATATAACTAATGTATCCCCATTTTACATTTTATAATAGACACTCATGGAATAAATGGGAATCTCCACACTCGTATGTGTCTGCAGAGCCTAAATGCAACTAGTGTATTGGACTGTATGTGTGAGATGTTCCCAGACTCAAGCACTGGAGTGAACACTTTATTATGTTATCTATGTTATTTACCAATGGCCAATGGACAGGGAGGCCTGGCGTGCTGCCATTCATGGGGTCGCAAAGAGTCGGACACGACTGAGTCACTGAACTGAACTGAACTTTGTTTAAATCATGTATAAAAATGATGGATTTGCTTATCATCCAGGTATGTGTTGAAAAATTACTTACCAACAGCACTAGCATTCTTCCCTGAAATTAGTTTTATATCTGTAAAATTACTTTAACATTTATTTACTTAATATTTCAGAATTCTTCAACATAAAAAAAATGAAAAAGATTATGAATATATACCACATATTTGCTTCACAGTGTAAATCCAGGGGTGAACATGAGTGTCAGAGCCACCTGTGCATAGCCAAATAAATAAAATAGATCCCCAGCTTCACTGAGTTATTCAGTTCAGTTCAGTGCAGTTCAATCACTCAGTTGTGTCCAACTCTTCGAAACCCCATGGACTGCAGCACACCAGGCCCCCCTGTCATCACCAGCTCCCGGAGTTTCTCAAACTCACGTCCATTGAGTAAGTGATGCCATCCAACCATCTCATCCTCTGTTGTCCACTTTTCCTCCCGCCTTCAATCTTCCCCAGCATCAGGGTCTTTTCCAGTGAGTCAGTTCACCACATCTGGTAGGCAAAGTATCGGAGTTTCAGCTTCACCATCAGTCCTTCCAATGAATATTCAGGACTGATTTCCTTTAGGATGGACTGGTTGGATCTCCTTGCAGTCCAAGGGACTCTCAAGAGTCTTCTCCAACACCACAGTTCAAAAGCGTCAATTCTTTAGCACTCAGATTTCTTTATAGTCCAGCTCTCACATCCATACATGACCCCTGGAAAAACCATAGCTTTGACTAGACGGACCTTTGCTGGCAAAGTAATCTCTCTGCTTTCTAATATGCTGCCTATGTTGATCATAGCTTTTCTCCCAAGGGGCAAGTGTCTTTTAATTTCATGGCTGCAATCACCATCTGCACTGATTTTGGAGCCCCAAAAATAAAGTCAGACACTGTTTCCTCTGTTTCCCCATCTATTTGCCATGAAGTGATGGGACCAGATGCCATGATCTTCATTTTCTGAATGTTGAGCTTTAAGCCAACTTTTTCACTCTCCTCTTTCACTTTCCTCAAGAGGCTTCTTAGTTCCTCTTCACTTTCTGCCATAAGGGTGGTGTCATCTGCATATGTGAGGTTTTTGATATTTCTCCTGGCAATCTTGATTCCAGCTCGTGCTTCCTCCAGTCCAGCGTTTCTCATGAGGTACTCTGCATATAAGTTAAATAAGCAGGGTGACAACATACAGCCTTGACGCACTCCTTTCCCTTTTAGAACCAGTCTGTTGTTCCATGTGCAGTTCTAACTGTTGCTTCCTGACCTGCATACAGATTTCTCAAGAGGCAGATCAGGTGGTCTGGTATCCCTGTCTCTTTAAGAATGTTCCACAGTTTGTTGTGATCAACACAGTCAAAGGCTTTGGCATAGTCAATAATTAATCTTTAAAAGTATAATATTAAAGACATGCCAAAAAAGTCACTTTCTTCTTAGAATGATTAGTAATCTAGTATATATTCAAATTGTGATTTGCCAACAGGTTAATTAGCTACTTTTTTAAAACTTTACATACAATAATATTTTTATATAGTTCAGAATTTTGACATATGCGTCAAGTCATGTAACAGACACCACAGGTCTTCCCATACTCCTATCCACTGGCATCACCGATTTGTCCTACATATCTGTAGTTTTGCCTTTTCTAGAATGGCACATAAATGGAGTTTATGTGAATGTTCTTGACAGCTTTATTCATAGTATTTTAAAACTGGAAATAACTCAGTGTGTAAATGCAAACTATGTGTATAAGATACTCAGATATGTAATTTTTTTTAACTGTCCTAGTTTGTTGAGAAAAGCTTAGCAGAGCAATATATCTGTAAGTTGAAGGAGATAAAGACTTGCACTTTTATAAAAAAATATAGTCAGGAATTCTTAGAATATCTTAATGAAATTAAAAATGAAATGATGAAAATATATTGAGTTTGAGACATATTACTTGGAGCTAATTATTTGAGTAAATTAACATTTTTGTCAGTTAAAAAAGGCTATTTTCTATGGAGTTTTTCACTTAAGTAAATATGCCATAATAAACAAGATTAATTGCATCCTACCTAGGGAGAATTCTGGTTCTAAAAAACCAAAGATGAAAGTCAAAACACAGAACCTTAGGATGAGGAAAATCATGTTGTCAACAATCAAAAGGTGTTCCTTTAAGATTACTTAGCAAAGAAATATGTTGAACACATTTTTTTTCCCTCAAATTCTACATTTATTATTGCATTTAGTCTAACTTAACATTATTGGATAGAAGCAGTATTCTCAAAAGTAAAACTGTTTCATTTATTTAACAACCATCAACTAATCATCTGTTCAATGGTTGACACCATGTTAAATGCTAGAATTATGAAGATAAATGTCACACAGTCTCTGACGTCAGGTAATCCAGATTATGACCAGGAAGATGGGAAAACAAAATAATGGCATAACAAGCCATACATGCTCTGATACAGTGATTAACAGTTATTTCTTCTGATCATGCTATAGTATCCCTATCTGGAAGAAATGCTTGAACTCTTCTAATGAGTGGTAAGGGCTGCTGTTCTGCCATACATTTGCCATTCATCTCTATTACAACCCTTACCATTTTGTATTATAATGGTCTGTTTATGTTTGCCCTCCACAATACACAGTGAGCTCTTCAAAGGATAGGAGCTATAATTTATTAATCACTTAATGAATAAGAGCAGATTCTTACTAAAAGCTCTTATGGAAGGAGTATACTGACTGGTAATGCAGAACGCAAGGAGGGCCATGCCACCTGTAACTGAGACAGACTTTAGAGGATAAGAAGCAACTTGATCAACAGTGAATCAAGGTGAGAGAAGAGAGATACTAGCAGTAATGTTTTGAAGAAGGATAAACAAATAGGCAGTAACTGAAAGGGAGAAAAATTTTTAAAGAGAAATGATGGGATCTAGGTAGACTGAATTTGAGATTTGAATAGGACATCCTTGAGAAACTGTTCAGAGGAAGGCTGGAAAGGCTGCTCAGTTAATCAAGAAAGAAGTCTGAATTAGAGATGTAAACTTGAGTATTGTCATCATGGAGGTGATATTGAACTTGTGAGAGACTAAGATATTTCCAAGAAAGAATCTCTAAGTTGATTTAAGATTAAGTCCTGAATTTTGAGGAATTCGAAGGAATCACAAAGAAGAGAAAAGTAAAGGGTTCTGTGGACTGGGGAACTTTGCAAAGAGCCTCTAAAGGCTCATCATTGGTGTATTTTAAGATACAAGGGGTGAGAAGATGGGAGGCAAGAGAGAGAAGTGCTGACCAAGTTTTAGGGCAAAATTCCTGGGTTCACATCCCAGCTCCATCATTCAAACTTCCCGAACCCCTTTATCTGTATAATGTCTGTCTCTTGGCTTCATTTGGGGATTAGATAATATATATTAAGTATTTTGGAGAAGTAAATGGCAACCCACTCCAGTGTTCTTGACTGGAGAATCCCAGGGACAGAGGAGCCTGGTGGGCTGCCGTCTGTGGGGTCGCACAGGGTCGGACACAACTGAAGCAACTTAGCAGCAGCAGCAGCAGCAGCATTAAGTATTTAGAAGAGTAGGACACATAGTAAGCACTCAATCTATGGATTTATTGGCCTTTGTGAAAGTGGTTTCACTAAAGTACTAGGAGTAAGATCTTGGGATTCAGAGAAAGAAGAACCAAAACTATATCATTGGAATCTGAAGAAAATCACTTTTGGATTAAGCAGAATTTCTAAGTGAGAGATCTAACCTCAGCTGAGAAATCACATGAGGTTAGGTAACTTGAATCTATACGCAGTTATTATTCAGTTCAGTTCAGTTCAGTCACTCAGTCGTGTCTGACTCTTTGCGACCCCATGAATTGCAGCACGCCAGGCCTCCCTGTCCATCACCAACTCCCGGAGTTCACTCAGACTCACGTCCATCAAGTCAGTGATGCCATCCAGCCATCTCATCCTCTGTTGTCCCCTTCTCCTCCTGCCCCCAATCCCTCCCAGCATCCAGATCTTTTCCAATGAGTCAACTCTTTGCATGAGGTGGCCAAAATATTGGAGTTTCAGCTTCAACATCAGTTCCTCCATTGAACACCCAGGACTGATCTCCTTTAGGATGGACTGGGTGGATCTCTGTGCAGTCCAAGGAGCTCTCAAGAGTCTTCTCCAACACCACAGTTCAAAAGCATCAATTCTTTGGCGCTCAGCCTTCTTCACAGTCCAACTCTCACATCCATACATGACCACAGGAAAAACCATAGCCTTGACTAGACGGACCTTAGTCGGCAAAGTAATGTCTCTGCTTTTGAATATGCTATCTAGGTTGGTCATAACTTTACTTCCAAGGAGTAAGCGTCTTTTAATTTCATGGCTGCAATCACCATCTGCAGTGATTCTGGAGCCCAGAAAAATACATTTTATAAAAATATATAATAATATTTTATATTATTCATTCTCATTAATTGACTTGGTTGTCATTTTTCAAAATAGTAATAGGGAAAACATGTTTAATTAACAAAGTCAAGACAGGTATGGAAGACTGCTATGGTGGCAAGAGCTAGAATACAGTACTTCTCACTTTAGCAGTCCGTTTGTTCCAGCATCTTTGGATCCTGCCTCATTCAGTAAAGAGATCAGTGGCATAAAAAACACGAGAAGGCCATTAAAAGTAGACAACAGGAAGTAGCTATCAAATAGTCTTAAAAATTAGGAATCGGTAGATTTTAGAACGCTGGAAATATGGAAGATTGTGATCAAAAAATGAGACTGCAACATTTGAGATCTTGGTGGTAAAGCAGTTTGAGGAGATGACGGAAAAGTGTAAAGTATTATAAACTGGTTCATATAAATGATTCATTTTCTTCCCATGCTACCCTGTGAGATAGGGAGATCAGAACAGCAAGACTAGCTATGTGCCTCTAATAAAGGCTCATGTGAGAAACTTTCATTTTAGGGATCCATTGTTCTTTCCATGAGGAATCCATTGTTCTTTCCATGAGGAATCCATTGTTCTTTCCATTACACCAAGATAAATTCAGATTGTTCATATCTATGATATTGCTAAATTTGATATATTTTTTAATTTTTCTGTTGTGAGATTGAAAATTTATATCTTATTTTGAATTCTCTCATTTATATTATTTTAACAACAAAGCCACCATGATCATTTGAAATTTTAAGTGGCTTTAAAACACAAGTGATTTTTTAAAATTCCGTAAGAGTTGTTGCATTTAACTTTGAGTTGCAAATGCTAGGATTTATATTGGTGAAAGCTATAGTTAGAAATATTGATTCTATCTTCCTTGCCAGAGAAATCATTACCTTAAAAAGATTCATTTTTAAAACAGCTAAAATTTCCTTTTTGTTTAATTTTCTTTGAGTACTTAATATATTCTGAAAAGTATTTCTTAAAACTCCATTTCATATGAGTATGAAAGATTACCTCTGTAATTTTCTTTCTTTTAACCTGAATAAAACATGAGAATTTATTCAACATTTACGTCAGTCATTGCCATACAGTAGAAATTGCCAAATAGAAGAATTTCAAAGAAAACTATCACACAGTTCTGTGCTCAGAAAACTCACGGTCTAATGATCCACTTATACACATGTTTGTAGATGTGTAAAACAGTGTGCTGCACCCAGTCCTGTTAGTCTGTTCATGAGTGTTATGACAATGCAGAGAGGACGCTCCCTAGCTTATCCTGAAGACAGTTGCTCGAATTGCTTTGTAAGGCAAGTATGAGGTAGTCAGGTAGGCCAACGGGTAGCTTGGTCAAAGGCAGACGTTGCAAACAATGTGATGGTGATGGGAACTGAATGCAGCTCTTAGTCCGAGTGCACCCAGTCAGGCAGGGGATGGAGAGTTTAAGCTGAAGAAGTAGTCTGCTGCTGCTGCTGCTAAGTCGCTTCAGTCGTGTCCGACTCTGTGCGACCCCATAGACGGCAGCCCACCAGGCTCCCCCATCCCTGGGATTCTCCAGGCAAGAACAGTGGAGTGGGTTGCCATTTCCTTCACCAATGCATGAAAGTGGAAAGTGAAAGTGAAGTTGCTCAGTCGTGTCCGATTTGTAGCGACCCCATGGACTGTAGCCTACCAGGTTCCTCCGTCCGTGGGATTTTCCAGGCAAGAGTGCTGGAGTGGGATGCCATTGCCTTCTCCAAAGAAGTAGTCTAGGGCCACATAATTTGGAAAGCCATATGTTTTTTAAAGGAATCTGATAAGTAGTTGCTTAATTAGATAGCAATTAGTAATTGCTTAATCTAATTAAGTAACTACTTAAATAGACAAGTAGTTGCTCAAGTATGTATATTTAAAATTTTATAATTATATGCACACATTCCTATGAGAATATACGTATTATGCTATGCTAAGTTGCATCAGTCATGTCCAGCTCTTTGCGACCCTATGGCCCATAGCCCACTAGCCTCTTCTGTCCATGGGATTCTCCAGGCAAAGATACTGGAGTGGGCTGTCATGCCCTCCTTCAGGGGATCTTCCTGACCCAGGGATCAAACCCACATCTCTTATGTCTCCTGCATTGGCAGGTAGGTTCTTTACCACTGGCACCACCTGGGAAACCCAGTATATGTATTTCATAGCGTATATAAACATTAAAAAACATTAGAGGATATATGAAAGAAGAAATATTATTTTTAAAATTATGCGTTATTGATAGAGGTTCTTAGTTTCAAACTACAGACTCTATCTCATTTAAGGAATGAAGCGATCTAAACAGGCTGTTGGAATCATTGAGGTGATTGGATAATGAGGCTCTTTGCAGGCTTTGATCCTGCATCATGTCTTCCTCTACCAGGAACCTCTGAACCCTGGGGCTAGAGACCATGTATCTGCCAGTGTTTATAAGAGAAAATTCGAATGACTACTACTATGTTTGCCAGAAGATTATTTTTCTCATCTGTAACTGCGGGTGCATGTGAGGCCCTGTGTTACGTGTCATATCTGTCTATAAGGAAATCTGGAAATGTGAGTTTCTTACATTCTGTCTTGAGAAACTAAGGCTCCTAACGTGGGAAATTATCAAAATAAGATGTGGGGAAGATAATCAAAGGATGAGAGGAGCTTCGAACGGCAGGTATTTCCTACAGTGGAACAAAATACCCTTTTGCTGTGATCAAATATATAATTGTTACTGGTAATAATATGATTTATAAATGTGTTTGGTCGTCATGTTTTATGCTGTCAGTAGCTCACCTAGGGGCATCTCGTCAATAACAATATTTTCTATAAATTCGAATTTCAAATTTTCTTCTTGATAATTACATTTCGAGTCAGCTTGCTCTGTGATCTCAAGCCATCCCTATTATTTTTAATGTATGGCGTGACTCAGAAAGCACACGTGGCAGAGTAGGAAGGTCACCAGTTTGCCCTTCCTTTGCCGTTAGCTTGTCCTTTCGTTATGCGTAGTCTCTTCTTTGTGTGGATTACTTGCAGATGGTGTTCTAAAGCCACTTGTCTATTTTATGAGACTTCACTCTTGTCTGTATGTGACATATGTATCCAGTTTACACAAATCAACTAATAGAGTGCAGGTGAGCAGCATTATTTCTCAGGAGTCTGAAAACCAGCCAGGAAGCGAGAGCCGTGGTTCACCTCTTTACTCTCTGGAGTTCCCCTTCCCATGGAGTTCCCATTCTCGTCAGGTGACCCTGGTCAGCCTGCAGGATGTCTGCATCGTCTGACATGTTGATTGAGTGAGGGTTCCCGTGGTAGTCTGCATATGAATATTGATATAGCCTATTTTATTTATTCTTCTTTCAATTGAGAACAGATTTATTCCAAATTTCAGATACTTTCCTTATGCCCCAAATGATTACTTTGTGCACCTTGAAGGGCAGGAGCTTTAGACTGTGGAACCTACAGCTTTGGTAAAGACAAGTCTTTGAAGAGTGTTAAGTTAGGGAGTGACATGGCTAGATGTGAACTTCTGAATGTTGACCCAAGTTTACCAGGTGAAGTTTATTGAGAAGGACTGAAGGCGGGAAGGCCAGATGAAAGAATATTGTATGTTGTCCAGGTCAGAAATCTTGAAGTATTGCAAGAGGAATGCTATGATAAAATAAGTCTCAATCTTCAAGAGTTGGTAAATCACTGGAAGTAGTTATTGGTAGGAGAAAGACTAAGGAATGATTTTCTGGTTCTTGACTAAAGCACAGTTTTTGTGTGCTTGTGTTTCTTCTTACTTTTTAACACAAAGGATGGATTCTTACATGCTACATGACTTCTGATTGCCTTCTCTGGGAGAAAAACAAAGATTATGGGTATAATGTTTTTTTTTTCCCTGATGCTTTGAAGTATTAATAGCAATATTTTTTGTTGTTGTTCAGTTGCTTAGTCATGTCAAACTTGTTGCAACCTCATGGATTTCAGCAGGCCTGGCTTCCCTGTCCTTCACCATCTCCAGGAGTTTGCTCAAACTCATGTCCATTGAGTCAGTGATGCCATCCAACCATCTCATCCTCTGTCGTCCCCTTCTGCTTCTGCCTTCAGTCTTTCTCAGCATCAGGGTCTTTTCCAATGAGTCAGTTCTTCAAATCAGGGGGCCAAAGTATTGAAGCTTCAGCTTCATCAGTCCTTTCAATGAACATTTGGGGTTGATTTCCTTTATGATTGACTGGTTTGACATCCTTGCTATCCAAGGGACTCTCAAGAGTCTTCTCCAGCACCACAGTTCAAAGGCATCAATTCTTCGGCTCTCAACATTATTTTTACTCATTTTATCAACATTCTCCCTGTATCTGCTCTAGGCACTGATTCTTAGCAAACCTTTGATAAGATTATCCTCAGGTTTGTGCTCAGTTCTTAACAGCATGATTTTCCAAAAATGAAAAGTGAGTATTTTTCATCATAAGATTGAAAAAAAAAAAAGAATTATTTTCCCAATACATGATACACGTTAAGTGGAAATTCGGGTGATTTGCGTTGTGCACCCTGTGCTGAGTCATTGCCACTGCCTGTCTTTAGCTGGGATGACAGCAGTTCGGTGAGCAGTGGTCTCAGCGACACCCTGGATAACATCAGCACTGATGACCTGAATACCACATCCTCTGTCAGCTCTTACTCCAACATCACTGTTCCATCCCGAAAGAACACTCAGGTAAGAATTGCCTCCATTCTTTCTCCAGTGCTTCTGCCAGATTTCCCCCCAAGTTATGTTACATTGCATTAAAGTATAGCACAGCCTCTTTGTCCGAAATAATTACATTAAACTGAGGCAGCTTATGTATATGTATTCTTTCAATTGATTACAATCTAACCCAGGAAGCCTTCTGTTGCATATCTTTCTTTATAATATTGATATAATTGTTTAGGAATCCAAAAATGATTTTTTAATTGTCTGATTTTGGATGGTTCGTGATTCATTTTATATTGATCTCTGAGATGCATCGCTGAATCTCTTGAGAATGGTGAATTGAGAATGAATATTAGATAATTAAGTTTTATCTTGTCTTACTTTTCCTTGTTAGATTTGACATAGAAAATGCCTTCCTCTCTGGAGTGTTTAATTGAAGTTTTCTGCACAGATTTCTTCTGATATTCTCTAATATGTGCAAATGAGAATTATAGGACTAAAATTAATGAAACTTAAATGAACAGAGAGATAAAAATAGAGGCATCTTTGGAGTTCTTTTGAAATACAAATCACTGCTGCTGGTTTTTTTTAAGCTAATTATCTGAAAGGACATTCCAGGGCCCAATTTACACTTGATAGATTTTTCTGCACAAAGTTCTTCTGTCCTATTTTCTTTACAGCTGAAGACAGATTCAGAGAAACGATCTGCAACAGATGAGCCTTGGGAGAGCACCGAGGAGCTGAAAAAACCCGAGGAGGACTTTGACAGCCATGGGGATGGGGGTGGCAAGTGGAAGGGCGTTTCCTCTGGTCTTCCTGAAGACCCTGAGAAGACGGGGCAGAAAGCCTCCCTGGCTGTTTCTCAGACAGGGTCCTGGAGAAGAGGCATGTCAGCCCAAGGAGGAGCACCATCCAGGCAGAAAACTGGGACCAGTGCACTCAAGACACCTGGTAGGCTGGTCTTCTGGCAGCTGTTAAGCTAAATTGTTTCAATTTGATCTTTCTTGTCTTTAATAGCAGCTTTTCATAATTATATCAAAAATATAATTATTTATATTGATATAGTAATTCTCAATATAAATACTTTTTCTGTCTAAATTTCACATGCCTTACCATATGCATCCACATGAATACAACACTCCAGGCATCCTCTAGAGGGTATCATCACAGTTTGGTGAGTGTTTTATTTTGCCACAGTCATTTCTGATCATGTGGAAATAAAATAAGCACACTTATTAAAAAAAATAAGATAGCTTTCATTCTGATTTCCTATAAAGTTTGGAATATTTATGTTACCTCTCCCCCTATGTTTCACTTCTAAGAGGCAAGAAAAGTCACACTAATCTAATGGGTTGGAAGGCTGGAGATTTGAAACATTATTTCCAAGTTAGACTTGATAAAATATTGAGTAAAAGATTTCTGTAAATTGTACCATCCTTCTTTTTTTTAAGACGCTCTCCCTATTTTTAAAATGATGCCTCATATAAATAGTGCCACCTGAGGTACTAATGTACCAGGATCCTTCAAACACAATCATCTGATGAACTCTTTTTCAAGCACTTAGTTTGATGAGATTAAGTGCTATCTTTATAAAGGAAGAGAGTTGCAAGCTATAAGGCAATAATACATAGCAAAAATATGCATTTTCATTTTATCTCCTTGCTCTCTAGTCATTTTCCTCTAACAGCCATATTTTTATAGCTTTGTACTTAATCTTCTGAATATATTGTGTACATGCCTATTTAGAGCTAAAATAATGAATAGGAATTTAAGTAGTAAAAAAATATATTTGGGCCTCCCAGGTGGTACAGTGGTAAAAAACCTGCCTGCCAATGCAGGAGACACAGATGTGAATTTGATCCCTGGGTCAGGAAGATCCCCTGAAGCAGGAACTAGCAACTCACTGTAGTATTCTTGCCTGGAAAATCCCATGGACAGAGGAGCCTGGTGGGCCACAGTCCATGGGGTCGCAGAGTCAGACACAACTGAGCAACCAAGCACACACACAGATGTATTCACATTTTACACTCTGTTTAAAGAAATATTATGTGCAGGCACATAAATGTGTATATTTCTCACTCATTAGGGAAAACTGATGATGCCAAAGCTTCTGAGAAAGGAAAAAGTCCCCTGAAAGGATCATCTCTGCAGAGATCTCCATCAGATGCAGGAAAGAGCAGTGGAGATGAGGGGAAAAAGCCCCCCTCGGGCATTGGAAGATCAACGGCCACTGGCTCTTTTGGATTTAAGAAGCCAAGTGGAGTCGGGTCCTCTGCCATGATCACTAGCAGCGGAGCCACCATAACAAGCGGCTCAGCCACACTGGGCAAAATCCCCAAATCTGCTGCCATTGGTGGGAAGTCAAACGCAGGGAGGAAAACCAGCTTGGATGGGTCCCAGAATCAGGACGACGCTGGGCTGCATGTTAGCACCAAAACCTCCCTGCAGTACCGAAGCTTGCCCCGCCCATCCAAATCCAGCACCAGTGGCATTCCCGGCCGAGGCGGCCACAGATCCAGCACCAGCAGTATCGATTCCAATGTCAGCAGCAAGTCAGCTGGTGCCGCCACCTCGAAACTGAGAGAACCCGCAAAGATTGGCTCAGGGCGCTCGAGTCCCGTCACCGTCAACCAGACAGACAAGGAGAAAGAAAAGGTTGCAGTCTCAGATTCAGAGAGCGTTTCTTTGTCAGGTTCCCCCAAATCCAGCCCCACGTCTGCTAGTGCCTGTGGGACACAAGGGCTCAGGCAGCCGGGGTCCAAGTACCCTGACATTGCCTCACCAACATTTCGAAGGTAAGAAAGCGTAAAATGGAGCTGGGACAACATATAATGCTTTATCTATATTTGTGTGTCCCGTAGCCTGTCCTATAAAAGATGTATATCCTCCATGTGTATGTATATGCATATAGCCTCAGTGTATGGTATATATAACTTAGATTCTAAGTCAGCTTCTGAGTACAATGAGTTTTCAGAAGCCAATGCTATAAATAGCTAGAGGAAAAATATTGCTCATTTTGAGAAATGCTCCAACTTTGCAGTTTCACTATTGTCACAGCAAAACAAACAGCATTTATGAGTAAAAGCAGATGGTAGTACCTAGGGGGAGTGATAAAACAGTAGCTTGTAATAGATTTTCATCTTTACACAGTTAATAAAATAAAATAGGTCTTTATGACTATTGGTATCCATTTCTAGTGTTTATTATCTTGTTGGCTCCTAATGAGCTGATGTTAATCATGAACATAGATGAAGTTGTGTTCTTTATACAGTACTGGATCACAGAGGACAGATTTATGTAGCACCATATCCTGAAATCTTAATGAAAGTCAAGGTATGATATGATTGACAGAATTTGAAAACCTTTAGATGCTTGGCATAGGATTATAACTAAGAAATGTGCTAGGTTTTCTAACTCATTATCAGCTTTCATTGATATGACTTGAATAACCTATAGGGCTTGGTTTCTGCATGGGGATTGTTTTTGATATTCAATATATCGAGTTCTCCTTCTCAATATCAGTGTGTTTAAATACTGATGTGTTTTAAGTGGCAGGAAAATACATACAGGTAAAGATTTAGTACAGACAGTTAAATTATTCTGGGTCTGTTTCCTTGTCTGTGAAATGACAGGATATGATTTATAGTCCATTTATAATCCATTACATGTTATGTTTAGTATTTTTAATGTTTGCTTTGATTATACTGACTAAACCAGGAGCCTTGATATCTGGGAAATAGTGTCTTGAAACACTTACTTTTACATTTCAGTAATCTCAGATACATGATTGTTTGAAAGACCTAGAGGTTTTATATTCCACAGTAGAAACATTAATCCTGAAGAAGTGGTGTTTTGAAATGTTGATTCTCATTGCAAAGAGTAATCACTTGTAGTGAGAGTAAATATTTCCGTTGCTTAAGTAAAGCCAATAGTGCCCTCCAGTGGCCCATTACCTATGAAACAATTTCTCTTATTCGTCATAAAATATTTCGCTATGGGAAATAACGATTTCATTGCAACTTAATTAGTGATCATTATGTCATTTTTCATATCACACTTTATTTCCATATTTACATGAATTCAATTATATCATCTGCTTCATTTACAAAACTAAAATGTTTTCTGAAGAAACTCCGACATCTAACTTAGCACCAACCATGTTTCAAATCACTATTATAAATATGTATTGGAATAGCACTGGCAACTGACATCTGACCCTCTGGCCTTTCTTGGGGACACTACAGACATACTGACATGTTGCCGACAGTATCCAATATTTCTAACCACCTCCTCTCTGACAGTCACTTGGGACCCCAGCCATACAACACAGACTCCTAAACTTTGCCTTCAGCATTCCTTCTAGAGTTTGAATAAGCCGACAACATGAAGGAAAAAAAAAGAAGAAGAATTTCATATTATATACCGAATGCGTAGAAGTTGTTTCATTATAATGGTTCTATAAATAGGTAGCAAGTATGTGCAAACTACTTAATTTTGCAAAAATAAAACTCTCATGATTACGTAACTGCGGAAACCAGGGACTTTGATGTTTGGCTTACCCTTCCTTCTGTGTGGCCCATGTCCCCCCATCATCAGGATGGCAGCCCAGTACCAGTTTACCCCTATGGCAATAAGAGAGAGAGATTAGGAAGTTCAAGCTTATCAAGTTTATCAAGCTTATCAACAGGAAGTGCTCGGTGACCTGTCCACCAGAGCACGCTTGGCTCTATGTACTATAACCCTAAGTATTAAATGTGGATGTCAGTTTCTCGGAACAACTGAAGCTGTTATTTGTTTTTCTTTTAGGTTGTTTGGTGCCAAGGCAGGTGGCAAACCTGCCTCCGCACCTAATACTGAGGGTGTGAAATCCTCCTCTGTAATGCCCAGTCCCAGTACCACACTAGCGCGGCAAGGCAGTCTGGAGTCGCCGTCGTCTGGTACGGGCAGCCTGGGCAGTGCTGGTGGGCTCAGTGGCAGCAGCAGCCCTCTCTTCAATAAACCCTCAGACCTCACTGCAGACGTTATAAGCTTAAGCCACTCGTTGGCATCCAGCCCTGCATCGGTTCACTCTTTCACATCAGGTGGTCTCGTGTGGGCTGCCAATCTGAGCAGTTCCTCTGCTGGCAGCAAGGACACTCCGAGTTACCAGTCCATGACTAGCCTCCACACGAGCTCTGAGTCCATTGACCTCCCCCTCAGCCACCATGGCTCCCTGTCTGGACTGACCACAGGCACTCACGAGGTGCAGAGCCTGCTCATGAGAACTGGTAGTGTGAGATCTACTCTCTCAGAAAGGTGAGCTCTCCTGGAGGCCTTGCTGAAGTCTTCACCTCCCTCCTCCCCACACTGTACCTACCCATACCCTGCATTCAGTTTCGGTTTTTTTTTGGTTTTGTTTTTGTTTTTTTAAATTTCAGTGAGAGTGCCACTTTGCAAAGGGATGTCGGATTATTAATACTGGGCCTTTTATTTGGTGTTACTACCACATTTGCAGAAGGTGAAAACCATTAAGGATCCATAAAAAAATTGAGTAGTTAGTTTTTTGGTATGATGCATACATATACACCCACTAGCCAATTTAAATAAAATTCAAAGCATGTTTTTATGTATTGAATGATGTTTTCTCAAGACACAACAATGATTTAGCTTGAGCTCTAGGATGATTTAAGCATATTTAAACATCAAATCTAAATGGATTCTACAATTATGCTCAGAGTAAAATGTTCAGTTGGCTTTATTAGCATTTCTTTGGAAAAATAGCAAATGGATAGCTAGGAATCCTAGTTGAATTGGAAAAGAAAAGATCAGTTGTCAGATATGAATTCTTAGACAAAATTACAACTCTAGTGACATTTTTATTAGGCCCTTTTTAAACTACATTATAAGATATTTCTCATTGATTTAATTAATTACTGTTTTCCTTTAAACTTAAAATGACCATACTAAGGCATTCCTTACCTAATATACTTAAGAGAAAGCATCTCTGTTGGCCAAGAAGGCTCTGGATTCTCCTCCCTAAAAAATCCTTTCTCAGGTATTTTGGTACTGATTCTTTTCCCCAAGAATGTATCTTAAACCTGCCTGGTTTTCCATGATGAACTTAATGCTGTTTGTTTCTCGGCACACCTAAAGCTTTCAGAAATGCCCTTGGCTGTATATCTTAATTGTGTTATTTGTGAAAGTGCCACAGGTCACTGAAAATGCCTGATAACTTTCACAAACTTTTATTCAGTCTGTTGTTGATGATGACATGTCACTTCAAACATGGCACACTGCAAATAGGTTATTATTTGTTAACAATACTCACCTTCCAAAATACTGATTACTTTTATCATGAATATGACTACAAGTTGACCATTTAGCCATCGACTCATTTCTTTGGCATTCGTACATTAAAATACAGGAAAGTGGTCAAGTAATTATTTGTAACCAAGTAACTCTAAAATAAATCTAGTTGATAATACTGATGAGCTTTATAGCTGCAGTATAAATGTGGTGTTAATATTTCCCTTTGATCTGTATTCTAGCAGAAGTCAGTATATATATAATTTTAGCTATGGAAATACACTGGCAAATATACAGTTAATTTTCTCTTTAAACAAATCTTCTTTTTAAACTTGGTTTTCAGAATTCAAATAGACCAGTTTTACAGATGGATGTGTTCTGGTATACACAGATAAATAATTTTTCTAAACTAAGTCTTAAAACTAATTTTGAAGAGATTAAATTTTTACCTTTTACTCTTAGTAAGATATATTCATGACTATTAAACTATGAAAAAGCAAATTATCTTCATAGTTACGGTATACAATATAAACATTAACTAGTTTCTTCCAATAAATTACTTGACTGAAATAAGTTTTGATATAAGAAGTTGTGCTTTTTTTTCTTGTGAACAAAATTGCAAGCAACAGAAATTCATCCTAATCCTTTAAAGTACACCCAAGAACTATGTGATCCCTCGAAGAGAAAATTAGATCCTATCAGAGATCCTGACTTAATTACAATAGTCCACATAATATTGGGAACACTAAGGAAGCCAAGCGTTTAGCAGGAGGAGAAGGGGACAACAGAGGATGAGATGGCTGGATGGCATCACCGACTCAATGGACATGAGTTTGGGTGAACTCCGGGAGTTGGTGATGGACAGGGAGGCCTGGCGTGCTGCAATTCACCGGGTCGCAAAGAGTCGGACATGACTGAGCGACTGAACTGACTGAAGAGAAAATGGGCCAAAGTAAATATTTTAGACAAAGTAATTAGAAAGATATGATAGAGATGTATGTAAGTTAATGACTTTCCTGTTGATTTACAATTTCAAAAGACTTTATTGATATTTATTATTCTAATACTATTAAATAAATAGCCTTTCTTATAGATTTTAATTTTGGTCTAAATTTCTCCTCATTAAAGTATCATAAATTATTTAAAATTTAACAGTTTTTTCCTCTAACTGTTCTAGATCAGAGCAGCCTTTGGCTATTAGTTCATATTTGTTTTGTACATTTTGCTTTTTATGACCAAACCAAACCTTAAAAATTTTTAAGTTGTAGCCAACTTTAAAGCGTCTGGCTTGTTTTTTACTGTCAGATCTAGCTACCCTGCCTTTAAAATCCTGTACCACGTTTACTGGCTTCAGACACACAGTGCCTGTCCTCTTCAGACTGTTAATTAACATTTCTACTTCATTTATCCCCATTGCCCTCTTGGCTCTTGGAGGCATAAGAGCTTTTAGCCTTTCAGCATTTGTGAAAAGTGTCCATATTATAAAATCATTAATATCCAGATTCAAACAGATATTTCTACTTAAAATTTTAACTTATATTGGTAAACTTATTCTCTGATTTTCCTTTCATTAAATTCTCTGTACAATACAAACATATAATGTTTACACAGTAAATAACATGGGCAAAACCATGCCTATTTTCAGTGTCCTCTGTGATGTTAAAGTCTAGTAAATTCATACATATGAAAGAGATGATCTTTAAAATAGCTAACGACGCTGTCGATGCTTCAGCGTGTTGTAGTATATGTTTAGAGTACTCTTGTAGTTGTTCAGAATGATTCCTTTCTGTTGTACTAAAAATACAGATGTACTAAGAATACATCTAAAGGCAAGATACATACTAGAATTGGCTTCTACATAATTGTGTGATTACCCTATTTGGACATTCCCAGTACATAAAGTAAAAGAAGATGATGTCTTTGGATGGTTTCTATTGCAGTGCTAATTAATGGAGAACCCATAGAAGAAAACATTTTAGCTTTGATTTTTAGTGATTAAATTTCAAGTCATTGTGTTGGCATCCATGTTATATCATCCTCATGTGCATATCCTGTGTATTCAATTTTGACCATTTGAAGTTTAATGAAACAGATATCATCCTGAAAATCCAAATTAATTGTATTATTTGGTTATCCATATGCCAGAGATTATAACAGAAATTCCTAGACTCATCCCACTTAATTCTTGACACCCTTTCCTCTATTTTTAGGGAGGCCACTTCTCATTTTCTCCAGACACATTCTTTCTTCCCTTTTTAGGACCAATTGAGAATTGTTTAAAATAGACACTGAAAACTCATAGCCTTTTAAACATCCAATTTATAATTTGAAAAGATAGCATAGTTTAATTGTATTTAAATATTTAAATAAATGATGCTAGAAGGATTACATTTCAAGCAGTTATATATTTCTCTTCTTTTTCTGTGAATAGGAATATATCTGCCTTTATTTTTACTAAAGATCATCTAAATACAAAAAATAAGTATTGAAAGGGGATTTATTACATCTCTCTCTGTTGGAGCGTGCCACTTTAACTTAGGCAGAGATCTTTCTCATTCCTCCTCTATGATTCTCTTACGTGTGAAATCATAGCAGAAATCTAGTCATTTGCATGGGGAAGGAAAACCTACCGTAACAGTAGGTAAATAGAATCTAGAGGAGAAGTATGTTAATATAGAACTTAATCTATCTTCAAATAGACCTGTCAATAAGTTATCATTGAATGTGTTGCAACAGTGAAATCCAGTGTCCTTTGGTTGGCATTTTCCAATGAGTTAAGCATTAAATATGTTTTTACAAAAAAGAAAACCTTATTTTGTGTAACAGATTTCAAATAGAGTCATTTATGTTGGATGTATAATTTGGAGGGGTTTTTACATTATGTCCTTAGGGGTTTTCTTTGTTTTAACAGCATGCAGCTTGACAGAAATACACTACCCAAAAAGGGACTAAGGTATATATTTCTCTCAGCACAATTGCTGCCTTTCTCTGTTGTTACGTAAGCTTTGTGTGCTGTCTCTCTGCCTCTTTCTTTCTTTCTTTGCAAAGAAGCGCCTGACATCAAGGATCAACTCACTCTTAATCCTGATGTTTTCTCTGGCCTGAGGAGTTGGTGAGATGGCCCTCAGGTAGAAGTTGGTAGAGGCCAAAACTCAGTAATTTAAATGTGATGAAAAAGACATTATTTGGGGGGCAGCAATTTTAATAGAATTCAGGACTCACTTCTGAAGAATAAAATCAGTTTCCCTAGTGTTTGTATCTTGGAGGCATATGCCTCGACCCCTATAGTCTGCACCTGTAGCCAATTAATGTTGAAAGGTTGAAGGATACTCTAATTTGAATCCAAGAACAGTTATTTTCATCATCAGAGGACAAATAGTGTAATTAAGGGATAATTTTTAAGAAAACCTTTTGGTAAAAACTCAGAAGAGCTTTTTTTTCTGTTTTTCAGAAGTGCTGATATCTATCAAAGCAGAACAGACAAAAGTTAGTCTAGTATTACATAATAATATAAAAATAATAATTGCTGCTGCTAAGTCACTTCAGTCGTTTCTGACTCTGTGCGACCCCATAGGTGGCAGCCCACCAGGCTCCCCCGTTCCCGGGATTCTTAAGTTCATAAAAAATATAAAATGAAAATTTAATGCATGGCCATCTTTTACTGTACACTTCTATCTAATGGGAAGATAATGGAATGAACTATTACTAGAGGTATGACACTATACGAACATGATAGGTTGACTGCTATTTGGAACTAAGAATTTACTTACTCTGGCGAAAGTGAATACTGGCCTATTAGATCTTTATCTGTTATCCTCCTTCTCTCCAGTTTCTTAACAAGAGCAAACAGTTTGCAAATATTCCATTTTAAGATTTTGTTCCAGAAATGTATTCCAATAAAGGGAGCTTATTTCTCTTTCCATGTTTTAAAAAAATCCAGACATAGTGTCAAGTGGCATTTTTAACCAAATAAATGTTTTCGCTTTCCTTTAAAAAAGATCTGGCAGTTCGTGTTCTGTTTCCTGTGTCTTATTGTGCCCATCCATCCGTTCCTTTGGCTTCTGGCCAGCTACTGTCTACCATATTTACTTTGTGTTTTCACCCTCTTCACACCCTTCTAAACACCATGCTTTTGTGCCCTTCTCAATTAACCTGGCTGTCTGCTCGTTGCTTATGATTTTCAACCACATATCTCACAGGAATGTAATTTTCTTTTCAAAATCCTTTATTTTTTTTTTTTCCTGTGAGATTCAAACAGATGGTGTCAAATCATCTGGAAGAACTAAGCAATTATAATTAAATTCAGTCTGTTTGAGAATGTTGTTCAGTCTGAATAGTAAGCTCCTCTCAATTGTTTCCTCGTCCTGATATTGCCTTGCCCTTGCAGATGTGCTGAAGTGTCTTAGCTGTGCTGTTTTGCAGATACACCCCATCGTCTCGGCAGGCCAACCAAGAGGAAGGCAAAGAGTGGTTACGCTCCCATTCTACTGGAGGGCTGCAGGATACCGGCAACCAGTCACCCCTGGTGTCCCCTTCTGCCATGTCATCTTCTGCAACAGGAAAATATCACTTTTCCAACTTGGGTAAAATCTTCTAAACCATCAGTTTCATCTTGTTCCTTTTACCACCTACTCTCCAGGAACCCTGGCATACGTTCACAAGGATTGCTCATTTAAACAGGAGATAGACACCTTAACATTACCTTTTATTTGTATGTTCACAATCCCCAAAATAATTCCCAAGCATTATGCAGTTTATTTCTCATGACAACCAGATGACATAGTTAATACTGTTGTTATTTTATATCCTAAGATCCAGAGGCAAAAAGAGAGTTTTTTCACTTAAAAAAACAAAATCACCAATCTTAAGGGGCAGAGGTAGTAACTGATGCCAGAACACCTGACCTTAAGCCTAGGAGTTTTCTCAGAGTCCTCTTACAAACCAGTAAAACCCCTCCTTCCTTTCTGTTTAAATGTTTTAATCCTTATAAGAAAATTAATTATAATTTTGTAGAAAAAAAGAAAATAGAAATAATTAAGAAGAAAAAATATCATTCCATGACTCCATAGTCACATCTTCATTTTAAAGTTAAAACTCTCCTTAAAATGCATATGAGAATTCCTATTAAGGAATCCGTGAACATTTTTGGATGAAGGCAATGAAAAGAAATGATTATTTGAAACACTGGATTACTTTGTGTTTAGCATAACTTTTACAAAATATAGAATCATTTGCACAAATATCACAGCAAACACAAGGGAAAGCGACAAAATAATGAAAGCCTAAATATGCCAGTTATCATTGAACAGATCCATTGCTTTTAAAAATAGATGTCTCTTCTATAAAGTCATGTGTAAAATAGTCGCATTATTTTTTTCACTTGAGGATTTTTTTGTAGCAATAGACCAACAGAATGTCCAAATTCTTTAATAATTTGGACTTTTCAACTTTCCCCCCTGTTGGGACAGTCAAGGCTTTTTCTCTTCTATTATAACTGTTCTGCTATAGAGACTAGAGATTATGACAATGAAAAACAGTTATTAGGTTATTGTTCTAAATGTACTAGTGAATATACATCCAACACCAAGTTTTTATTGATGAACCTACACAGTGATGAGATTTCTTTGTCTCATAATGGCGAAGGATGGTAAAACTTTTACTTTGAGTTGTAGTTATAAAACGCAACAGGAAGCTTAAAACTCTGATTTCAAAAAATGAAATGGAAATGTTTTTGTAGAGTCACAGACATATGAAACAAAATCTGATATTGTACAATATAGTCACCTAGTTTGCTGAATTTGCTGGGTATCTCATGGCTCCCTCCTGTCAATCTTTTCATTAATTGACATTAATCTGAGTATATGAATCCTTACTCCATTATTTTTCCATTGTTATTGTTCTGATTCAATTGATCCCTTTTTTTTTTTTTGAGAAGGAAAAAACTTGCTATTTACTGTGTCTGATGTTAGCAGTCATTTTACTTCAGTTTTCTCACCTGTTAAATAGGCTCCCAATTCCTAGGTTACATTGTAAGGAATGAGTAACATGTACAAAGCGACGAGAGACAGAGAATCAGACTTGGTAGACTCCGCTACATCATCATGTTTATTGGAAAGAGATGTCTTACACTAGCAGAGAGCTGCAGTAGGTTTCAAATAGATCTTACTATCTCTACTTTCATACCGCTCCAAGTGTTCACCCACTGGGACTTATGAAGAAAGATCTGCCCATACATATCCACACACTTTTATGTGCGTCCCCGTATTTTATAAGTGGGTATGTGGGTTCATATCAGATATGCTGTATTATTTTACAAGAGAAAAAAAAACTAGTTTCAAAACCATGAAAATTGCTGTTGAAGACTTTTGGTTGTGTTTCCAGACCACTGGAACTTA
Source organism: Capra hircus (assembly GCF_001704415.2). Taxonomy (NCBI): domain Eukaryota; kingdom Metazoa; phylum Chordata; class Mammalia; order Artiodactyla; family Bovidae; genus Capra; species Capra hircus. The sequence goes on from NC_030812.1 coordinate 7,377,553, forward strand.
CATTTATTAGGCAAGAGAGCAGACACTATTAAAATGCAATCATAAGTGATTTAATAATCACTGTATTATTAAATTCTAAAAATATATCAAATGTAACACTGTAACTTGAATATGGGTAGCATTGTTCTACATTTTACTTTAGTAATCACTTGTTTTCAATTTGATCATTTTTTGAATAATCACTAAGATAAGTGATTATTACAAACACTTAAGAGTTGCATTAACCATGCTTTTTATTCTTACCCACTAAAAATATTAATATTGTATATAAAATTTTTGGAAATGTTACTGTAAAAATCACATATAAAAAATAGACATTAGAAATGTAAGGTCACTACTATTATGTCATTATTAGTAGACTACTGTGAGCTACTGCTGAAGTCAGCTCGGGTTCGTATATGGTTTCTGACATGATAGCTATAATAGAAATCATTCCTCTCCAAGAAAGCATTACAGAATATAACTGACATAAACAAATTATTATTGGATGCAATTTCATTTACTCTCGGTCACAGTCCTTGTGAGGCATCCCATAACCTACTGAGACATTGTCATAGTCCCATGGGTGATGACAGTTGCTCAGATTCTTTTTCACCTTGCCTCAAGGGTTACCATGTAGAAGCATTACTATCAACGTGTCAATTTCAAAGTCTACATATTTGATGGGCTCAGACGGTAAAGAATCCATCTACAATGCAAGAGACCTGGCTTCAATCCCTGGAGAAGGGAATGGCTACCCACACCAGTATTCTGGCCTGGAGAATTCCATGGACAGAGGAGCCTGGCAGGCTACTGCCCATGGGGTCGCAAAGAGTCAGAAAGGATTGAGTGACTTTCACTTTCACTCTTGCCTAGAATGATGTTTAAACACCTTTGTATGGGAAGTTTCTTTGCATTTACTCCCTAGAGTCCCTACACCTTGAATGCCCTTCTAGTCCCTCTCCATATTCACCCTTAAGCCATTCAGGATTGAGCTTTTTCTTCTATACTCAAGGAAGAGTAGAATCTCACAGTTAGAAGAAGCCTACCTCTGATTCAATTGTGGATCTGTTATGCAAGTTCCTGTGACAGCTCTAGCTTCTCTAAATCCACTGACAAACTACCTATATCTAGATATAGTCCATTTTTAAAGTTCTTTAAATGATCAAGTAAACATTTTATGAATCTCCACCTAGTTCCTACTTATACTCCCAAATTTTACAAAATAAAAGTTGCATATGACAGCTTTTATTAGAAAAATATCATGAACTCATTAGCTAATATGTCTACGGCAGCAAAATCTGGAGTCATTTGCTGTATTTAAAAACCCCCTCCAAATGAAAAAACATAAAAATAAATAAATAAATAAAAAACACACTCCATCTTTTTTTCAGTTCCTGTTCTGCTCAGATCAACACAAATTTACATGTAATTTAATAAAAAACAGTGACGTTAGTATGATATACAATTTAAGCCAAAGCCAGTAGCCCTCTTTTTCCATAATATCTTGTCACACCTACATCTTGCTTATTAGAAATGTTTACATGTGGCTTTAAATGGATCTTAGAGGCCATTTATTCTTTTTTTTTTTAATTTACAAAGAAACTGAAGGGTAGATATGGAAATATTTGCCTAAAGCAAGTGGAAATCAAAGCTACCACTAGATGCCATGTACTGATTTGTGTCCCATTACAGAAATTCTCTGTCCGTCATAATTTTGACTCCTTCCTCTGACTCTCTTATGTTGTCTACCTTTCAGTCACCTCCTCTAGAGGTCAGTCTTGAAGCCAGAGATCTTGCTTTACTGATCTTTCTACTCAACCACATTAACAACAAAGCAAACCTGCCATAGATTTAACTTAATTGAACATTCTTAAATAGAATGAATATATTTCCAATGGAGAACCTATCAGAAATGCTTATAAATACCCACTGTTCCTTTTATTTTTAAAATATAAAGCACAGTTTAATGAGTATTTCCAAGTGAACATGCATGCAGCTCTCATTCTGGTCAAGACAGGGCATTCTGAACACAGAAATTCCCTTTCACCATCTAGCAACCCAGCCACAATCCATACCTTCCCCCAAAGCTAGCTACTATCCTTATGTCATTTTTTAAAAAAAATCAGAGTGTAATTGCTTTATAACACTGTGTTAGTTTCTGCTGTACAGCAAAGTGAGTCGATGATATGTGTCCATGCACCCCTCCCTCTTGAGCCTTCCTCCTAGTCACCCCTTCCCGCCCCTCCAGGTCACTTCGGAGCACTGAGCTGAGCTTTCCCCTCTACAGTGGCTTTCCCCTGGCTAGCTGTTTTACACATGGTAGTGCTACTCTCTCAATTCATCCCATCCTCCTCACTCTAAACCATTCCTTTTAAAATCTGTCCTAGTCTTCATTACTATTTCATTTTGAATGAGCTAAATGTTATGTTTTGAAATTATATAAGGAGACTTTACCTGGATATATCTGCAACCATTTTGTAAGAATTTGCATAAAGTCAGTGAATGAAGTGTGTTTCTAACCTCTCTCTATATATGTATGTATTAAAATGATGCACTTGCAAATGTATTCAGTACCTCATTCATTTAGCAAAAAGTCAGTTCATACTGTGAACCCATGATAGTAAGATTTACTCCAGTCCAGACACCTTAAACACACGCATTCAACTCTAGAATGTCCTCTGGGGTATCTGTTGGTTGTTATTAGCAATCATTGACTTGTCACTGCTGACTGAAGGAATGTGCCTGAAAGGTCTTTCTTTAACTTTTACTCTCTCACTCTTCTTTCTTTCTCCCCCACCCTCTTCCACCCTTTCTTCCCCTCTTCCAGTGGGTTGGGGACTTTGCAAATCCAAAGTTTCTTTCTTTCATTATTATATGTCACATATGCACACATAGATATAATTCTAAGTCTTAAGATACTTTTCTTGGTCTTATTTTACTTGAATTCACAACTAGCTCTATCAGATTCCTTAATACCTGTAAAATATCCAGCATAGTACCTGGCAAATAGGAGACAGTCTTCTAAAGTTATCTCATAGTATATATGCCCCATATTTTACATTGTTCTGAGATTCAGCAATTACATTAAGAAATGTAGTGCCTATGTCAAAGGAAAAAAATAGCACGTTCTGAAATTTCATCAGACCAGTTCTAAGCCAAAGACATAGATTCTCCAAGAATATTGTTTTCCTGTTCAGTCAACCACATATTTCTTTAATGACAATCAGTTGGCCTAAAAACTTGAATGTTATTAGGACTATTTGGCAGTAGGCACTGGGTAAATAAATTCATGTTTCAAATTACAGATTTAAGGTATTGCTTGAGAAATACAAGTTTGTGACTTTTGACAGTCTCACTGTGACATTCTCATCTTAGATACAATGGAAAGTAGTTTTAAATGATTAACGTCACAGTGAGCTATGGATAACCATGTACCTTACATTATATTTCATTTTAATTTTTCTTTATTATGACCTAACTCTGATAATAGTGATGGTTCTGATTATGAACTGACAAAATTTTAGAACTCAAACTGACTGAAAGTCTTTGGTTGGAAGCTTCCTACACGTTTTCTTAGAAAATTTAGATTTCTTTTTCTCGAAAAATAAATGTCCAGACTCTAGGAAGACAGTTTTTTTCTTCATAATGGGCAGCAGGAAATACCATATCATTTCTAGGAAAAAACAGTAGAGGTGACTTGATGGTTTTGTTTAATATTGCTTTAGAAATTGACATACTGCTTGCCGTGAAAGTGCTAGAGAAAAGAGGGACTCCTCTGTAACTGCTATTGAAAATTTCAGAGGCAACTTCCAAGCCCCGGAATAATGGGCTGTGTGCACTTTGTCTTTCAGTGAGCCCAACCAATCTTTCTCAGTTTAACCTTCCTGGGCCCAGCATGATGCGCTCAAACAGCATCCCAGCCCAAGACTCGTCCTTCGATCTCTATGACGACTCCCAGCTTTGCGGGAGCGCCACGTCTCTGGAGGAGAGGCCACGGGCCATCAGTCATTCAGGCTCATTCAGGGACAGCATGGAAGAAGGTAGGCGTGGGGGAAATAAGGATGAAGCTGGCTAACTCAGACCTGAAAGCTATCATATCTATCACTCATGTCAAAAAGATGCCTTCAACAGTAAATCAAGTAGGGTAGTTCCATTTCGGGAGCCGTGAAACTTGAAGATGTTTTAGTCTGTATTACCTTCTGTTTCTTTATGCATTTGGAAATATGACAGGAATAGTTTAGATTAATACTTGGCTATAGAACAGTTCAGAATAAATCTGGTGTTCTCCTACACAAACCTGGGCAATTTTAGAGACTATTTGCTTTGGTTTGCCAAATATAAAAGTGAATGTTTCATTTGACACATTGATTAAAAACCATAAAAGATACATAAACCAGAAAAAATTCTCATATGAAACAACCACATGCTGCCAACTTTTATCCTCAGAAACTCTCTCTGGTGTTCGTTTTTATTATCATATCATTTAAGAATTCATAGTGCACCTACATTTTGCTTTATAAGTTATATTTCCTTTATCTATTACACTAAAATTCTCACCTGACCTAATAAATGTCTTTATAGTTGTAAAATTCTACGTGAACATTGTATAACAAATACTCTTTGAAAAACTCAGGAGGCTTGATTTTCGAATGTATATAATTTTCTAAAGTGTATAACCCCAAATGTCAAATTTGATAATAATATTTGAGAGATTTTCCTCTTTGATTTAACGAATGATTTTTAAATGCTCACAAAGGAAAATTGTGACATACATTCTATAAAGCACTTTTCGTTAGGAATAAAACAAAGGCAAACATAGAAGTCCAAATTGCTTAGAATAAAATTAGAGGCAGTCAGCTATACTATCCTGGGCCTCGGTCAGTTTTTATAACAGAGAAGACTCGATCTTGAAACATACTGGTCATCTCTCTATTTGTGGTATAAACTTGAGAAAGTTTCATAACTTTGTTACGTCCGATTTCTGTGTCTGTAATTTCTAAGGATGAAAACACAGTAAAGAGCAATTCTGTTCCTTTATTTTTCCCCTTCCTACCTCCTTATTTAAAACACCTTCTGACTACAATTGAGGCAGCTGTGAAAATTGATGGTCTTCAGGTCATCGTTGTAGTGTGTTTATTTACCAGGTGATTACTAAATCAGTTGACCGCAGTGGCCACTGCCTTTTGGTATATTAACCAAAGCACTGAATTCACTGTGACAGATAGTGAATTCTACCCTGAGAGCCTCCTGATAGCTGCAGATGTAGGCAAAATATAACAAATCTGAAATGTAAAGTCATTGCATTTCTAAAATGGTCTATCTCTCTTCACAGATAGGCCTTTTATTAAAAAAAAATACTGGAAAAATGATGTGCTAAGCATGCTCATGGCTTTCTATGGTGCTTCCCTGGCAGAGAGAATACTGTTTATATGCTTGGAAATCCTGACCTTCCTTTATGTGGATACATAATCTGACCTTATAGCTCTCAAATTCATCACTTTATTATCATTCCACCTCTTCTCCTAGACTTCTTCAGACCAGGTGTGAGCACCCCCAGTGCTTTCTTAGAAGCCAGTACATTGCTCTCAATACTATTTATATGGCCCCACTGTGATTTTGTTTTTAGTTACATGTATTTTTTTTTTTTTTTTTTTGAGCTCTGAGAATTGTGGCATTCAATTTTATAGTCCCAGCATCTAGCAAGGGCCTGTCACACTGTGTGTACTCAACTGATGTTTCTTTAACGCATGAGTAGGCAGAAATAACTATATATTATCCCACAATGAAAAGAGCAAGAACTTTTCTACAAGTATAATTAAACACAATTGCATCCTCCTTTGAGCTTAACACTGTGGACTTGCAGAAGTAATAAATCATTCTGTTAACTGATCGAGATGATATTTTTCTACACCTCCCCAAAAGACAGTATAAAATTTCCACTCTTAATTTCTAAGAGACACCCCCTTGAAATACATACTTTTCTATTACCAAAATTACGAAAAAACCATACTTCATTTAAATGAGTATAACAAGCTCATCACAGATAATGTTGAAATAATTTATTTCCCTGAACGCATATGGAGAAAAATACTGAAAATCAACCTTTGTTGTATAAAAGATGAAATAGAATGAAATACATAAAATATTTTTATAAGCTTACACTTTCACAGTAACTTAAGATGTCCTTGATTTTCTGTTAATTATTGCGTGAGAGCTTACTCTGTTTTGAAATATGTGCATAGCATACTAGAAGGGCTTACATTTGTCAATTTTTCTCTGTAGATGATAGAGGAAGTACTTTAGGGGAAAGGTATGGGACCTTTCCATGGCTGAACATTTGGATCTCTGAAAACTGACAGCAGGCTTGTCCTCAGATTCTGATGTCATTTTTACTTCCTTAACCGCCTCTTCTTCATTCTTCAGCAAAGGCCTGGTGGCTCTGAGCAGACATCTTATCTCACCTCTTGTCCCTTTTGCTCCCTTCAGTCCATGGCTCCTCATTGTCATTGGTCTCCAGTGCTTCTTCTCTGTACTCCACGGTAAGTGTCGGCTGTGATGAGAAGCCTTTTGCCTTTGCCAACCTTTGTTAAATAGGTTGACATTTACACAGAAGTTCCACAGTGACATAAAGGTGTACTCTAAGCTCTTGCATATCTAGTAAGGAGGCAGGTACTCTACCAATTCTTCTATAACACACTTGTATTTGTAATCAGTGCGTGGACGAAAAACTGAACTTCATAAAACCTGATGGTTTATGACTCAGAACCCTTAAAACCACGTACTGTTCTCCATCATGACTTTATCATACTGACCACATTTCTTTGTTTGGTTCTCTGACTGGTAGTTGTTCTGTGGTATGTTCTTCATTTTCTTTTTTTTTTAATTTTTTAAGTTCATTTTTTGAGAAAATTGTATTAAAGGGGTTTTAAACTAAATCTTCTTAAAGAGGGTGATTTTTAAAACTTAATTTCTTAAGAGAGAAATGCCAGTATATCAACTTATTTTTCCAGTCTGTGAAATATATTTTGTTTTCACAAGTGTAAGTTTTCTGCCCAGTTACTATAATTTCATCCTTTTCTAAAAATTAGTCTACAGGGAGTTATGTTTTACAGAATACTTCCTTCATCCTAGGTATATTTTAGTTTATGAATCTCACTGAGGCTTGAACATTCTGCTGCTGCTGCTGCTAAGTCACTTCAGTCATGTACATTAAAAATTGTATTGAACTGGTTTTGTACTTTTAATCTACTCTGTATTGATTTAATAAGAGTGAGGGCTGAGTTAGTTCTTTCTGGATCCCTTCAGCATATTTCCTAACACGCAGCTAATAATAAAGCAAATATTTTTTAATTAATAAATTTGAAAGGATAAATGAATGACCAAGAAAGGCTTGCAGAATAAAGAAACATCTAATATATTTTTATTTAGGCAAGATGTTTTATACTGTTTACCATCCTTTAGGACATTGAGCCAGCTTCAAAATCATTATTTAATACTATATTTCATCATATATCATCAATCCATACCTAACCCACCAAAAGAAATATAATATTAATAATCTGGCTCATTGCTTCCACTTTATGGTAATAGCTACCAAGTATTGCTAACCAAAGCATATGAAAAAAAGCAAAGATTAAAGAAAAAGTTCTGAAAAGTCAGCAAGGAAATGATTCTATACAGTACGCATATACATATGTATAATTAATATGCAATAGTTATGCATGTAGTTAGTGTATGTAACTTATTCAGGGTTTTTGATTAATAATAAAAATTGATGAATTTCTTTTTATACAATTTTTGTAAATAACATACAGTGCTCTTTTAAACATGCAGATTACTTATTGAGCTTCAGGTCTGTATAATCCTAGCAAACCTAAAGCAGGATTTGAACAGAATAAACTGGCAGGAAATATTCAAAATGCCAGGGAAACCAAATAGGGTTAATCACACCATATGTGTCAAGGCAAACAACTTCTAACTTTCTTTCTGTCCATGAAATTGTCTTAAAATACTAATATATGTCTGATTCAAAAATCAAACTATATGAAACCTTGAAATTATTATAATTTTAAAATATTGAATCTTTACTTAAAGATTCACTTAACTTTAAAATAAATTTGAGATGTAAAACATTAAAGCTTTATGTCAGTGTTTATTTTTAAAACAGTTTTGCTATAAAGGCTATTGGGATTCTATTAGGTAACTACTGTTTATATAACCACTGTCTTACTAAGTATTCAGTTCAGTGCAGTCACTCAGTCGTGTCCTACTCTTTGCGATCCCGTGGACTGCAGCACGCCATGCCTCCCTGTCCCTTACGAACTCCCGAAGTTTACTCAAACTTATGTCCATTGAGTCAGTGATGCCATCCAACCGTCTCATTCTCTGTTGTCCCCTTCTCCTTTCGCCTTCAATCTCTCTTAGCATCAGGGTCTTTTCCAATGAGTCAGTTCACCACATCAGGTGTTTCAGAAGTTTCAGTTTCAGCATCAGTTCCTCCAATGAATATTCAGGACTAATTTCCTTTAGGATGGACTGGTTGGATCTCCTTGCAGTCAAAGGGACTTTCAAGAGTCTTCCCCAACACAGTTCAAAAGCATCAATTCTTTAGCACTCAGCTCTCTTTATAGTCCAACTCTCACATCCATACATGACTACTGGAAACACCATAGCTTTGACTAGATGGATCTTTGTTGACAAAGTAATGTCTCTGCTTTTTAATATGCTGTCTAGGTTGGTCATAACTTTTCTTCCAAGGAGCAAGTGACTTTTAATTTCATGGCTGCAGTCACCATCTTCAGTGATTTTGGAGCGCCCCCCAAAATAGTATGTCACTGTTTCCATTGTTTCCCCATCTATTTGCCATGAAGTGATGAGACCAGATGCCGTGATCTTAGTTTTCTAAATGTTGAGTTTTAAGCCAACTTTTTCACTCTCCTCTTTCACTTTCATCAATAGGTTTTTTTGTTTCTCTTTGCTTTCTCCCATAAGGGTGGTGTCATCTGCATATCTGAGGTTATTGATATTTTCTCCCAGCAGTCTTGATTCCAGGTTGTGCTTCATCTGGCCCAGCGTTTCTCATGATGTACTCTGCATATAAGTTAAATAAGCAGGGTGACAACATACAACCTTTATATACTCCTTTTCCGATTTGAAACCAGCCTGTTGTTCCATGTCCAGATGCAACTATTGCTTCTTGACCTACATACAGATTTCTCAGGAGGCAGGTCAGGTGGTCTGGTATTCCCATCTCTTGAAGAACTTCCCACAGTTTGTTGTGACCCACACAGTTAAAGGCTTTGCATAGTCAATAAAGCAGAAGTAGATGTTTCTCGTAACTGTCTTCCTTTTTCAATGATCCAACGGATGTTGGCAATTTGATCTCTTGTTCCTCTGCCTTTTCTAAATCCAGCTTGAACATCTGGAAGTTCATGGTTTATGTACCATTGAAGCCTGGCTTGGAGAATTTTGAGCATTACTTTACTAGCCTGTGAGATGAGTGCCGTTGTGCGGCAGTTTGAACATTCTTTGGCATTGCCTTTTCTTGGGACTGGAATGAAAACTGACTTTTCCTGTCCTGTGGCCACTGCTGAGTTTTCCAAATTTGCTGGCATATTGAGTGTAGCACTTTCACAGCATCATCTTTTAGGATTTGAAATAGCTCAACTGGAATTCCATCACCTTCACTAGTTTTGTTTGTAGTGATGCTTCCTAAGGCATACTTGAGTTCTCATTCCAGGAGGTCTGGCTCTAGGTAAGTGATCACACTGCCATGGTTATCTGGATCATGAAGATCTTTTTTGTATAGTTCCTCTGTGTATTCTTGCCTCCTCTTCTTAATATCTTCTGCTTCTATTAGGTCCATGCCATTTATGTCCTTTATTGTGCCCATCTTTGCATGAAATGTTCCCTTGGTATCTCTAATTTTCTTGAAGAGATCTCTAGTCTTTCCCATTCTATTGTTTTCCTCTCTTTCTCTGCATTGATCACTGAGGAATTCTTTCTTATCTCTCCTTGCTATGCTCTGGAACTCTGCATTCAAATGGGTCTATCTTTCCTTTTCTCCTTTGCTTTCACTTCTCTTCTTTTCATAGCTATTTGTAAGACTCTCTCAGACAACCATTTTGCCTTTTTGCCTTTCTTTTTCTAGAGGATGGTCTTGTTCTACTTCCTCTAGAATGCCACAAACCTCCATCCATAGTTCTTCAGGCACTCTGTCTATCAGATCTAATTCCTTGAATCTATTTGTCACTTCCACTGTATAATCGTAAGGGATTTGATTTAAGTTATACCTGAATGGTCTAGTGGTTTTCCCTATTTTCTTCAATGTAAGTCTGAATTTGGCGATAAGGAGTTCATGATCTCAGCCACAGTCATCTCCTGGTCTTGTTCCTATCTATCCCAGTGTCTTACTAACTATTCATATTTTTAAGACTAGAGAAAATATATAAAAGAACAAAACCCTGTTTAAAAGAGGTGCTTATGCATAAAAAATATCCTGAGAGTTATTTTACTTTGCTTCATTTTATGTTTTCTGGAGAAATGAAAGAATTTAAAAGTAGGCCGAATAGTTCTGCATCAGTTAATCAGAAAGTGTCACAAAAAGAGAAATAGGAGGTAAGAGATTGTTTTTCATCCTTGGAGCTGCTCAAGGCAGTGAAGACTTGTAATGTTCAGCAATATTATGCATTCTCCAGCTTTTTTCAGATTGAGGGAGCTTCCCAAGTATAATGGCACATGTAACTCATTGTCTGGCATTTTTGCAGCCCGGTGAGAAGAAGAAAAACAGAGCTAGGAGTTTTCTACAGCTGAGGCCAAAACACCCCTTGAGGTCCTACAGCAGTGCTTGTTTCTGGCATCTGTAAAGCCTGTATTTGCCAACCACTTTTTTCACCACTTCACCACTGGGTGTTTTACTGTTTTGCTAACTTGCAGCCCAATAAACTTATTTAGTGATCATTAGGAAAAAGGCAACCAAATAGTAACTAATAAGCTGATTTTCTGTGGTTGTCAGTATAGGTAAATGTTGTTCCTGTAGTTATATTTGGCATTCTTTATGATTTATAATTCACAGAATAAAATTCCAACTCCTAGGTCTTGGCTAAAAATCTCTATGATTTCATGGAGTACAAATTTCCTAAAATCTGTATAAGAAAAAAATCTACTCTGTTACTTTTTCCTTCAATCACCTTTTAAAAATATAATTTTATAACTTTTGTTTGTGTTATTTGTTGTCTGGATCTTAAGGTAGCACCATCTTTTAATTCTATACTTTTAAAGATTTTAAGACACAGTCTATATCCATCAGTCAAATAACCTATGTTTTCAAAATACAATATGGTCTATATATAAATAAATATCATTTGCAGTCCTACAGTTCCTACTTTTACTATTAATTTATTTAATATCTTATATTTTATTACTGTTACATTAGACCAAAATAACATTTTAAATTACACAGTATATTTATTATATTCTTTTATACTTGTGAAATGAATTAATACTCATTATTTATAGTTAAGTTCTTTTTCCTTTTATTTTTTACAGGCTGAAGAAAAGGCTCATTCAGAGGTAACAACCCAGCAGCATTTTTAGTTGACTATTTTCAATTACATTTAGGATGAAATGAATAGTTCTACCACCAGAGGGCTCTGTGATACAATCCATAGCTCCAACACTGCTGATCCAGGTGACCCAGCAATGATCAATAGTCTTGGATATTTCCTCTTAAAAGAAAGTGAAACTGAAGTTTTTAGAAGCAAACTCTCTTCTCACATTCTAGCTTGAGGTCTTAACTCAGCATCTATTAAGTTGTCTCTAGTAGTAATCACTTAAAAATCTTTGATGTCTGAATAAATATGTGGTCTCTTCCCCCACTGCTGAGACTAAGCACGTAGGGTTGTGGCAAGTATTATATTTGAGGCACTGGGCCTCCAGAATGCAGTTTGCTCCCAGCACTTTTCTGCTTCTGATCACTTGATGTCTGGTGCACTATGTTCTTCTAATCACACACTTCCTTACAATCACATGCAAATCAGGTTGCAACCTGGAGAGAACATTCTTTTTCTTTCCCTTTGTTTGAAAGTTGTCCTTCCAAGGAGAGCAGAGGGACTTTAATGAGGCCTTTATTCACAATGTGTTAATGACTATTTGATTGGTTTTACCCTGAGCAAAGAAAAATGCATTGGCAATAGCCTTTGCAAAGTAACGCTTCCCTTTGAAGTTTTATTTTATCTGTTTTCTAAAGTTTGTACTATTTTACTTTACAATATTTACAGTAAATTTTTTTATTCTCTCTCTCTATATTACAATAAAAATATTGAGAAAGTGTAAATTATGCCAATTTTATCTGTATAATTGCTAGACCAAAGAGTAAATACAATTTTGAAAAACCTAAACTATTTATATACGGGGACATGGCAAAGCTTCCTACATTGATCGTAATTTATTTAGCTAAGGCATAAAAGTACCACATCTATTTGCCATATTAGTAGTTATCCACCTCCACTTTAATTATTTATACCCATAGTGGGTCATTTTCTTTAATGATTTACATTAGTTTCAGGTTTCTTGTATTCTTAACTTCAAAGGAAATATAATCATGTAATAGAGAATATTAATCTGAGAAGTGTTCTTTGGACTTTGTACTGTTTTAAGAAAATAGATGCCTCTTAGAGCTATTTGTGGTCATCATCATTTGAATGAACCCAAATTCTCTTTGGATCTGGGTGTGTCTTTTTTTTAAAGTACAGGAGTCAAATGGAATCACATCTGCTGAAATTATATTAATATCCCCTGTCTCTATTCCCAGTTTAAAATTTCATTCTTTTTTAGAATCTTTGAATATTGACCACCATTTCTTCTCTACAAAAATCTAATGAGTAGGAAAAAATAAGCACTTAATGGACTGTATCAAGAATGCTCTTTCAAACTAAGATAGTGTTTTGAAAGTCCAACTACAACAATAGCAACTTGTTTTTGAAGAAATGAGAATCATCAGAGTAGAATGTTTGGCATCTAAGTAATTAAAATCCCTTGAGACCAAAAGTGCACTTGTAAACTTATTTTAGATTCTTGTAAACATTTTAACCTTGCTTATCACTGTTTATATTTCATGGCATCATGAGACATGCAGATTAAACCCTGGAAAGTACTGAAACTTGAAAATACTCTAACCTTTTTTTGGTTTAATTTATTTGAGTATGCTGCTACTGTTGCCAAGTCGCTTCAGTCGTGTCCGACTCTGTGCGACCCCATGGACTGCAGCCTACCAGGCTCCTCCGTCCATGGGATTTTCCAGGCAAGAGTACTGGAGTGGGTTGCCATTGCCTTCTCCTGTAGCTGCATAGTGATACACCAATTCAGCTTACTGCTATGGGGGTAAAACACCATTTAACGAGACATGAAGACGAAGCACAGACCCGGCTAAGGGGACACATGCTGTGGACCACTGCACGGCCATGACCAGAGCAAGTGGGGGGACGGGGAGGGGAGAAGGATGGGTAGACTACAGCCTGAGTATGGAGTAAACCAAAAAAAGAAAACATTTTAGCATATTTTTGTTATTGGTTTGTCTAGCCATTTACACAGTCTTACTGACTTTTCCCCTTTTTTCCAAACTATGGATAATCTATAAAGCGATTCTGCTCGGAGCTCATAGTAGCTCGCTGAATAAATGACATTGTAATAAATATTTGAGAAGGCTTCTCTAAGTGTTAGTAATGAAAACTTCAGCCAATAAAATTATTTTCAAGTATGGAATCATTAAATGTTGGATTGTAGCCAACTTTCAGTGACTATAGGAATATTCTACAGCTTATTATTAGTACTTATCAAAATATAGGAAATAAACATACAAAAATGGATAGAAAAAGAAAAAGACCCAGAAAATATACACGTGTATTTAACTTTTAAAAAGAAAAGCTTTTATTACCATAAATTTCCAGAGGTAGAAGGACCAATAGACAGAGTGAACTGATTCTGGGTTCAAATAGCAATGGCAAATAAGCATTGAAGCAAATGGCAAATGAACAAAAAAGCATCCTTTAATGTGCCGATTCGAACTTCAGTTGTGAACGTAGGCGCTTGCCTTTCTTTTTATAAGGGGCATTTAATTGTTACTCAGTAGCCAGCTTTCACATTTCTTTAAGTTTTGGAAATTGGTGCTGATACAGTGTTATTAGAATGAACTAATTATAGTGTTTGCTTTTTTGGACTAAATTCCTTCTTTTTAATTTATTTATTTTAAATCTATTACCCTATTGATTTGATTTTTCAAATTACATTCAGCAAATCCATAAACTACGGAGAGAGCTGGTTGCATCACAAGAAAAAGTTGCCACCCTCACATCTCAACTTTCAGCAAATGTAAGTCACTTTTAATTTTTTTTTGACATATTAAAACAGATGTTTAAATAGTAAATGGGATAATTTTAGTAACAGGCTCACAAACATTAGATGTCCAAATGATACAGACTTAAGTCTCTAAATCAGGCACTGTGCACACTGAATCATAACATTTAAATCCAAGTTCATGAGGAATGAGAATGTGGTTAAAATGGCTTTTTGTCTCTTGTAAGGTTGGAATATTGGTAACATCTAGAAAGGTTATTTCTTTTCTTATTCTTATCATTACCCATGCATAAGACTTTCTTTAGCCACAGACAGTGAGGGGTTGACAGTGATTGACCGTGGAAGATAAAAGATTCATGCACACTGACTCCTTCAGCACAGTTTATTGAACCATTAATGAAACATCCAATTAATTCTCAAAAATTAGATTGGTCTGAATTTGGGTATCTTAGCTATGTTGTAAAGGAGCTATAGTTCTCTCAAAAACCTTAGTAGCCTTCTCATAGGTTAAGGAGCCGAAGATAGCAAAAATGATGGTGATAAAGACTACCAATGATATTAGCATTTACTGAAGATCTTTCAGTGTGCCAGGGAGCACTCAGAGTAGATGCAGACGTCCAGGAGGGCATGCGGCATTGTGCCTGGTCCTGAGGACCGGGGTCTCCAAGCAGCAGGGAGGGGTGAGGAAGCGCCTGCTGTTTTGCCATGTGTCCTGACACCTTTGCTCAGCATCAATCTGCTCACTCCCACTGGGTGGCTTTGGGCCTGTTCACTGTCTTACCACGCTCTGCTCTGCCTTGAGTTTTTCCATCTCAACAAAGCTTGACATAGCAAAAGTGAGCAGGTGTGGGCCCATCGTGTATGATTTCAATAAGAGAGATTTTTCTTCCGCAGTGTATAAGTTAGTTCCCTCACAAGGAGTTCACTTTAGCACTGTATTTGAATGGATTTTATCTTTTTTTAACTTTGAGAGAAGTTTGTCTGCAACGAGGAAGGCTCAGTAACTGACCCTATGCCCTGGATAGTAAAGATACAAATGTCTTGAATGATTACTCAGAGTTTTATTTTCTTTTGTAAATGTCTCTTGCATGGACTTGTATATTTTGTTATTGGATTAATAAATTACTGCTATACATAATGGAATTTGGGCTTTTACAGAGTGATATATATACCATCTCCATTTAAAAAGTAACACAGTTGACCCTTGAACAACACAGGTTTGAACTGTGCAGGTCCACTTATGCATAAATATTTTAAACTCCTCACGTAAGTGGATTCACACATTAATTATCTGTATATAAATGGACCCACCTAGTTCAAATCCGTGTTGTTCAGAGCTCAACCATACACCGTCCATGGCTGGCTGACCTCTTGAATGTGTAATTCAAATGCAAAGGGCCAACTATGATACATGAGCATTCATGGACTTTGGTCCTGAAACTAATCTCCCATGGGTACCAAGTGACAAATGTCCATGTATATTGTATTAAAAAAGAAAAACAAAAAATAAAATAAGCATGTATAAACCATTTAATAAAAAATTAAATAGAGCATTAAATTAAAGCATTAAAATTTTTTAATAAAAAAATTAAAAAGCATTTAATAAAAACAAAATATATATGTTTTTCCCTCTGAGGCTCCCAGTTCCATTTGTGGTTATTGATTTCTTGTGTGTCCTTTCAACATTGTTCTTCTATATACTCATGAATACGTGTATATATATAGTACACACTTGCAAAGGCTTACACACACACACCCCCGACGGAAGGAACCAAGTTCTAACATAGGAGGACGGTCCTGGAGAACAGCTCAGCACCACTGTTGCAAAAGGTAACAAACATTTTAAAAACACGTGAGACTTTGGCTACCTACCACTTCTCTCAAGTCATGCGTGCCGCACTGTGTTCATTGATTTGTTTTCATGACTATGGAGTATGTGTCCTCAGCTGGGAATTGATATGACCTTCACAGCATAAATATAGCTTCTTACAGTTAAAAAAAAAAAAGTGTTCTTTTATGCCTAAAGCAGAGATATACAGAGAGGATATGAACAGGTATCCAGCATATCTGTGAAAATAAAATGGTCATGGAAGAAGGGGGCAATTAGGGAAAAAAAATCCATATTGTCTCCCTAAGGGGCAATAAAGAAAAATAAAAGTAAGAAACACAAAATTAGAGAAAGTGGTGCCAAATACATAAATTTGTTTAAAAAGGGCTAGTCTTTGAAATGGAGAAGGAAATGGCAACCCACTCCCGTATTCTTGCCTGGAGAATCCCAGGGACAGAGGAGCCTGTTGGGCTGCCGTCTGTGGGGTCGCACAGAGTCGGACACGACTGCTGTGACTTAGCAGCAGTAGCAGCAGTCTTTGAAAAATTATCCAAACGTCTCCAGCCTTTCCTGTCCATGTCTGTGTTATCAGTAGTAGTATATTTTACACATGGGTGGGAGCTTAATCCTATTTCGTATGTTATTCTAGTTTTATGTCATAATACATTTTAGAAATATTCTCAAATCACCTCAGACCCACACAAAACCCCACACATAGAACCTTTATTTTGTTTAATAGTGAAAAAATTGGAAATAACGGAAATGTTTTAGTAGGTCGATGGATAAACAACTTCTGATAAATACATACATACCATGGACAGTAGCTTTTAATACACACAGCAACTTGGGTGGATCTCAAGTGCATTAAGCTGAGTGAAAAGAGTCTGAGTTTTACAGTCACATGCTGCATAATTCCATTTATTCAACATTCTCGAATGACAAAATTGTATAGATTGCCAGGGTCTAGGAATGGTGGTCGCCTCTTTCCTGAGAGGTGGGAATAAAACTAGAGGGAGCTTGGTGGTGATGAAGGGTGGTTCTTTACATGTGTGTGTGCGCATATGTGTACCAGAAATGACATTACACTATGATTATATAAAACATAGCCATTGAGGCAAGCTGGACAAAGGGGTACAGGAGTCCTTTCTGTACTCTCCTTGAAACTTCTTGTGAATCTATAATTATTTCAAGTTAAAAGATCAAACACCTAAAGATCTATCACAAGTTTTAAAAGAGATGTCTAGGTTTTAATTTCTTGCACATTTCTATCTTATTTCACTATTTAGTGCCTTTTTTATTTGGTGGTGATAGGCATTGTTAAAGTTTTTCACCATCAGATAAAGGTATTGCTGAAACTGTCAGAAGATAAAAGTCAGGAGATTCAGGTAATGAAGATACACATTATCTTCTACTCTTACAAAACAGTTTATCAAAATTCACTTTAACTCTATTGCAGCAGTGAAGATCTTGTATAAGTGGATGAGTTCATCAATGTTTATAAAATACTTTTAATGCCAATCCTATTTTAAACATTTAATAGTTTCATAATTACTAAGGGTGGAGTCTTGTATATTTATGTCCCTTTGTATTTTTAAGGATATAGGCTCCTTTACACATTCAGAAATTTGAATTATTTATAAGGTACAAACTGTCCTGAACTCATTATCTTTAGCATCTAGTTTAAAATGTCACTTTAGATTCAGTGCACCATTATGAATCATCAAAGGATTTACTTGAGAAAACACTTGGTTTTTCCTCAGTTCTAGGAAATGCTGCATTTGAATTTCATTCAGAGTGTTCTTTACTTCATTACCTCTGAGTTAGCATCTGTTGATGCACATAATATATATGCATACATTTTAATATACTTTTATAAAAATTAATTATAAGACTGAAAATAGTTTCTGTAGAATTGCTTCAATATAAGTTGAAAAATGTTTACTCTTGTACATTTCCTATTTGGAGTTAGAGATCTGTCCTTTATTATTTTATTTTATTTTATTATTTTTTTTTAATTTTATTTTTTATTTTTTAAATTTTAAAATCTTTAATTCTTACATGCGTTCCCAAACATGAACCCCCCTCCCACCTCCCTCCCCACAACATCTCTCTGGGTCATCCCCATGCACCAGCCCCAAGCATGCTGCACCCTGCGTCAGACATGGACTGGTGATTCAATTCTTACATGATAGTATACATGTTAGAATTCCCATTCTCCCAAATCATCCCACCCTCTCCCTCTCCCTCTGAGTCCAAAAGTCCATTATACACATCTGTGTCTTTTTTCCTGTCTTGCATACAGGGTCATCATTGCCATCTTCCTAAATTCCATATATATGTGTTAGTATACTGTATTGGTGTTTTTCTTTCTGGCTTACTTCACTCTGTATAATTGGCTCCAGTTTCATCCATCTCATCAGAACTGATTCAAATGAATTCTTTTTAACGGCTGAGTAATACTCCATTGTGTATATATACCACAGCTTTCTTATCCATTCATCTGCTGATGGACATCTAGGTTGTTTCCATGTCCTGGCTATTATAAACAGTGCTGCGATGAACATTGGGGTACATGTGTCTCTTTCAATTCTGGTTTCCTCGGTGTGTATGCCCAGCAGTGGGATTGCTGGGTCATAAGGTAGTTCTATTTGCAATTTTTTAAGGAATCTCCACACTGTTCTCCATAGTGGCTGTACTAGTTTGCATTCCCACCAACAGTGTAGGAGGGTTCCCTTTTCTCCACACCCTCTCCAGCATTTATTGCTTGCAGATTTTTGGATCGCAGCCATTCTGACTGGTGTGAAGTGGTACCTCATTGTGGTTTTGATTTGCATTTCTCTAATAATGAGTGATGTTGAGCATCTTTTCATGTGTTTGTTAGCCATCCGTATGTCTTCTTTGGAGAAATGTCTATTTAGTTCTTTGGCCCATTTTTTGATTGGGTCGTTTATTTTTCTGGAATTGAGCTTCAGAAGTTGCTTGTATATTTTTGAGATTAGTTGTTTGTCAGTTGCTTCATTTGCTATTATTTTCTCCCATTCAGAAGGCTGTCTTTTCACCTTGCTTATATTTTCCTTTATTGTGCAGAAGCTTTTAATTTTGATTAGATCCCATTTGTTTATTTTTGCTTTTATTTCCAGAATTCTGGGAGGTGGATCATAGAGGATCCTGCTGTGATTTATGTCTGAGAGTGTTTTGCCTATGTTCTCCTCTAGGAGTTTTATAGTTTCTGACCTTACATTTAGATCTTTAATCCATTTTGAGTTTATTTTTGTGTATGGTGTTAGAAAGTGATCTAGTTTCATTCTTTTACAAGTGGTTGACCAGTTTTCCCAGCACCACTTGTTAAAGAGATTGTCTTTACTCCATTGTATATTCTTGCCTCCTTTGTCAAAGATAAGGTGTCCATATGTGTGTGGATTTATCTCTGGGCTTTCTATTTTGTTCCATTGATCTATATGTCTGTCTTTGTGCCAGTACCATACTGTCTTGATGACTGTGGCTTTGTAGTAGAGCCTGAAGTCAGGCAGGTTGATTCCTCCAGTTCCATTCTTCTTTCTCAAGATTGCTTTGGCTATTCGAGGTTTTTTGTATTTCCATACAAATCTTGAAATTATTTGTTCTAGTTCTGTGAAAAATGTGGCTGGTAGCTTGATAGGGATTGCATTGAATTTGTAGATTGCTTTGGGTAGTATACTCATTTTCACTATATTGATTCTTCCGATCCATGAACATGGTATATTTCTCCATCTATTAGTGTCCTCTTTGATTTCTTTCATCAGTGTTTTATAGTTTTCTATATATAGGTCTTTAGTTTCTTTAGGTAGATATATTCCTAAGTATTTTATTCTTTTCGTTGCAATGGTGAATGGAATTGTTTCCTTAATTTCTTTTTCTACTTTCTCATTATTCGTGTATAGGAATGCAAGGGATTTCTGTGTGTTGATTTTATATCCTGCAACTTTACTATATTCATTGATTAGCTCTAGTAATTTTCTGGTGGAGTCTTTAGGGTTTTCCATGTAGAGGATCATGTCATCTACAAACAGTGAGAGTTTTACTTCTTCTTTTCCAATTTGGATTCCTTTTATTTCTTTTTCTGCTCTGATTGCTGTGGCCAAAACTTCCAGAACTATGTTGAATAGTAGCGGTGAAAGTGGACACCCTTGTCTTGTTCCTGACTTTAGGGGAAATGCTTTCAATTTTTCACCATTGAGGATAATGTTTGCTGTGGGTTTGTCATATATAGCTTTTATTATGTTGAGGTATGTTCCTTCTATTCCTGCTTTCTGGAGAGTTTTTATCATAAATGGATGTTGAATTTTGTCAAAAGCCTTCTCTGCATCTATTGAGATAATCATATGGTTTTTATTTTTCAATTTGTTAATGTGGTGAATTACATTGATTGATTTGCGGATATTGAAGAATCCTTGCATCCCTGGGATAAAGCCCACTTGGTCATGGTGTATGATCTTCGTCTTTTATTATTTTATTCAAACCACAAGTAAACTTTACTTTTTGGTTAAATGAGATCACTATAATGGCCATTTTTGTATAGAAGTCTAATAGCCATGATTTATAAATATAAGTTGCAATGTTTGGTTCTATAGAAAATATCATTAACTGTTATTATTTATTTAGTAGTCATTTTAAGATCTATTCAGTTTACTTAATATATGAATAATTCTTTCAGGACTTAAATGTTTTTCCTAAATTTGGGATATTTTTTTTTAATTGGTGTATCAGATGTTTGGGACTGGCATTATTATATTTATATGGAGTCTGCACAGCAATCTGTGTTTTAATATTTAAATTGGAAACATCTGCTTCTCTACTAAAATGTCTTTTCCCCCTTTGTTAAAAGAGGCACTGGTAAGTCAGAAATATATTTGGCTATCTCATCTCCTTTATCTGACAGAGTATAACCGATGTTCAGTGGAAGGTACACTGAGCCTACCCAGCAATTTGTGCAGGTCTCTGAGCAGAGCTGAGAAAGCCCTGGGAAGCCTCTCTTTGGACGTGTGTCCATTAGGTTGTCTGTAGGAAGGAGAGGAGCAATGTGGGCCAGCACTGTTGCCTGGCTTTCTTTGAATGAGTACCCACCATTGAATAGCAGCCCCACAGTCCACGGCCCCCGGGAACGAATGGTCATCTCAGACAGCCAGCCAGTTACCCCTGACCTCTCGCCCACAGCTGCTTAAAGCCAAGCCAGGTGGGATGCACTTATTTGTGTCTTAACGTATTTTCTTACAAATGTCAGCCCTTAGATAATCTGGAAATGGGCACGAAGGCTAGTTATTACTACTAGCTTTCAAAGATATTGCTGAATGAATGTGCAACCAAAGGAAGTGTTTTGTCTTTCAGCACATGTCATTTAACCAAATTTCTCAGGTTTTATTTTTGCTTAGGATTGTGCCCTATTTCTTTGCTCTATTAAATATTTTTAAATAATCAGGCAGTTATTTTTGTTTTTCTGCATCTCGCTTAAGAAAAAATATTTTGCACATAATTAACAATGACAAACACTGAAGGGATAATTATATATATTTATATTTATCTATATATATGAAATCTTTATGATGTTTCAGACTCATGTATATAAAATACCTAGCTACCTATCTATCCATCCCCATATACATATATGTAAAGAGTATTTTTTATTTTATTGATGGGATGTTGTTGAATTCTGAGTGAACAAATGCAATTGCAGGCATTTTTCACTGTGGTATTCCTTCTTATTGTTTAGTTCCACAATTCTTTACATGTGTATTCAGATTATGTGATTCTAAAACTAAAGACAGTATGTATTAAAAATTTATCCCTTAACTAATATTCAGTCTTGTTTATTTTATTTCCTTGACAGACTTTACCTAACACAAGCAGGGAATATTCATTAATCAGTTAGTTCAATTCAGTCACTCAGTCGTGTCCAACGCTTTGCAACCCCATGGACTGCAGCACGCCAGGCTTCCCTGTCCATCACCAACTCCTGGAGATTGCTTAAACTCATGTCCATGGCGTCAATGATGCTAGCTAACCATCTCATCCTCTGTCATCCCCTTCTCCTGTCTTCAGTCTTTCCCAGCATCAGGGTCTTTTCTATGAGTCAGTTTTTCGCATCAGGTGGCCAAAATATTGGAGCTTCAGCTTCAGCACCAGTCCTTCCAATGAATATTCAGGACTGATTTCGTTTACGATTGAAAGGTTTGATCTCCTTACAGTCCAAGGGACTCTCAAGAGTCTACTCCAGCACCACAGTTCAAAAGCATCAATTCTTTGACAGTCAGCCTTCTTTATTGTCCAACTCTCCCATCCATACATGTCTACTGGAGAAACCATAGCTTTTACTATACAGACCTTTGTTGGCAAAGTAATGTCTCTGCTTTTTATTATACTGCCTAAGTTGGTCATAGCTTTTCCTCCAAGGAACAAGAGTCTTTTAATTCCATGGCTGCAGTCACCATCTGCAGTGATTTTGGAGCCCAAAAAAATAAAGTCTGACACATATCTATGTGCCCTTAATACACTAATGCAATTTTACTCTGACTTGAAAATTATGCAGCTTCTAAGGGAAAACTTAGAACCTGTAAACTATGATTAACCGTCCCCCTAAAAATCCACAGTTTTTCAGATAAGATATATTTTCCTATAGTTTAATCTGATCTTATATTCTCTTTTCTCTCCAGTAAGGTGACAAAGATTATCACTGGTAGAAATTCCTTCCTTTATTTACTTATTGTACTGCCTTTCTGTTAATCTAATTGGTAAGAAATTTAACCTTGTATTATATTCAAAGTAACAAAGCTATTGTGATAAATTAAGCCAAGGAGACATAACTTACAGCAGCACTTCATAAATATACTTTTAACCTACTTTTCGTTGAGAACAATATGACTCAAATGAAAATACTCTTTTGTAGCCAATTTTATGTTCTTATAAATTAATTTATATTAATTATATAAATAATAAAGAGCAATGTTCTAAAGATTAAAAATTGGCATTCTAATGGTGAACATTTTATCTTTACTGACAACTACTACATATAAGCAATATATTGCTCAGATGGTAAAATGAACGAATTTTCTATAAAATGGCACATTCAAGGACTCACAGTCCAACAGCTAAACCTTACAGTTATTTGAGAGGCTTGAAACTTTTAGATGTTATATAGAATCTTGCATTTCTTTTGGTGAATATTAACAAAGCTTTTCTATTTTAAAGGAAAGCAAGCAATTTTATCATTAGGATTTAGTAACCCACTGTATCTTCATAGCAGAATTATTTTTAACAGTTTAAACTGGAATCAGCTCTAATGGTCACCATAGACAAATAAATTTTAAATCAGATATAGCAGTGCTTTACAGTACATTCTAACACCTGCTAACACACCACATGTGTGAATCTGAAAACACGATGTTAAGCAAAAGAAAACCGACACCAAAAAAATCATGCCATGTGATTCCACTTGGAAAGTTTAAAAATAGGCCAAGCTAAAACATAGTCTTTAGGGATTCAGGTTCAGGTGGCCAAACTCTATAAAACAGAGGCAAGAACATAATTTTCACACAAGTCACAGTAGTGGTTATCTTTGCAGAAGGCAGAAAGGACAGAGATGAAACAGGGACAAGGGAGGGTTTCCAGATCTTCAAATGTTCTGTTTCTTGACTTGGCTGCCAAGTGCACGAATGTTCACTGTGATAAACCCGTGGGCTGTATGTGTTCATTTTTTTCACTTTTAGCATAGTGTGAAGGTTAAGTACAAGAGAAAGTGGAGCACAACCTTATGCCAATTTCTGAGGGTAATGAGTCTGACGTAATGACTTTCCTTGTCATTGGAAACATTTTGAAGTATAAGATACTGTTCTTAAAAAAAAAAAAAAAAGATCATGTATCCAAATAAACCCGCTAACAAACCTTGGAGTACCATTCTCAAGGTTGTGTGTATGTGTGTGTTTGAAAGAGAGAGAAAAGAGGAGAGAGGGAGAAGAGAGTGGGAGAAGAATAGATGGGAGATTTGGGGTTATTTTTCAAATGTCTTATTAAGTATAGTTGATTTACAGTGTTGTGCTGATCTCTGCTGTACAGCAAAGTGACTCAGTTTTACATATGCGACATTCTTTTTTATATATTTTTCCATTATGGTTTATTAAAGGATATTGAATAGTGTTCCATCTTCTATGCAGTAGGACCTCATTGTTTATCCACCTATATATAATAATTTACATCTGCTAATTCCTCACTCCCAGTTCTTCCCTCCTCCCACCCCCTCACCTTGGCAACATGTGTGTTCTCTATCTCTGTGAGTCTGTTTCTGGTTTGTAGATATATGGAAAGAGAATAGAATTGTATGCATGGACTGAAGATTAATTGCGTTTTCTACAAATTTTTTTTCTATATATTACAGTGTCTGAAAAAGAAAGGCATCCCAGGATAGACTCAGAGCTAGGAACAAAGATACTTTTGTATTAATATCATCCTGTTAATGGAAAGAACTTGTACATTCTAGCTGTTACCAATAAGGGAATAAATTTCTGGCTGTTACTCATAATGAAATAAACTTCTGGTGCCCTAACTCTTAGAACTCCTGTGACCCATTTGAAAATAGGTACCTCAGCCTTTCAGTTCTGGTAGGGTTACAAAGTGATTTATTTTAATTGCACCCTCTCACTCCTCTCTCTTTTACCTCTTATTTACTAAATTTCATAGTTTATTATAGGTGGAAGTTGTAAAATATTCTATACTTGAATCTCTTATGGGTGCAATAAAACTTGATCACATTGAGACAACATATCTGTGGTTCTACATCCAGCCACAGTGAGAGGCTGAAGCGTGTCTTCATGCTTAGTATTCTGAGGTTCAAGCCGTTGCATAATGGTGTGTCAGTAGAAACTCGCCTGTTTTAGAGCTGTAATAGGATTGTCAAATATCTCTTAATCATAAGAGTTATGGTTATGCACTGCACTGTGTATAATTCTCTGAGATTTAAAAGAGAACCCCAGAGCCACAAAAACTTAAATAAAATATGACCGAGTATTATCTCTCACTGGCCTACCTACACTTCCTTAGTGGGAGGGAATAAAGTAAAAATAAAAGCCCTTTTTATTGAAGAGAATTTGGAAGGAGAAGACAACTCTTTTCGATTGAATTCTTTGTAAGTAGGAAAAAAGGAAAGATAATGTTAGAGCTGTCAGCAGATGTCTGACACTTGGAGGAAGCATCATTTCAACAGAGGAGCTAACAGTATCTTCAGAGGTCATCGTGCAGGTATAAAATGTGAGGAACATTCTTCCATTGACTATTGCAGTGAGTTCCTCTTGGGCTTTGAGTCTAAAAACTTGGCAACTCAGAACTTTCTGGCAGGTGTCAAATCCTCTATGATATGCAAGTTAGAAGGTGTTATTATTTGCAAAATATCATTCCCTTTCAACTCACATTACATGTCGGGACTGAAACGCTGATTTTTAAGCTGAAGTTTGGAAATAATAGATGAAGATTTGTGTTAAAGGCAAGTCAGCACTGAAAGCCAGCTATGATAGTCATAGTACTTAAAGAATAAGAGTACCTGAAATTAAGCACTTTGGTAAAGTGAGGGGTTTTCATCCATCCACATAAGGTTCTGACATTTAAGATATGTTCCTTTCATTTTGTTCACAGGCTCATCTCGTAGCAGCTTTTGAAAAGAGTTTAGGGAATATGACTGGCCGACTGCAAAGCCTAACCATGACAGCGGAACAGAAGGTATGCTCAGGAATTGCCACTGGGACTTGCAATAAGGCAGCAAGTTGCATAGATGTGTAAATAACACCTGAGATGCAGCTCCTTAGAAATAATACTGAAAGGATCCATCCTAAGGTATATTGGGACTATGACAAGAGGATGCCTTTTCTTTTCAGATTTTAATTTAAAGACTTATGATTCAGATTAACCTATATTTGAGTGTGCGTGCACACACACACAAACACACACACACTCTCATATTCTTTCAAGGCAATCTATTATTTTCCTTCTGACAGGAACTATTGAAAGAATATCTAATGTTAAGAAACAAGAGACGAGTTACAATATTCTAGGAATAATTGTTAACACTGTTGACAGGAATTGTACGCTGACAATTATTTTCCCAAATTCATGGTCTATGTTGTAGACCATATTGTGGTCTGAGATACTCATGAAAAAGGCCTAAAATGGAGCTTAGGGCCTTTTCAAGGTAAGGAGCCTTAGGTTCCAGTATCCATGCAACAAGACACAGTCCTGTGTAATTGGGGAATAACAAGGATGTGTTGGCATCTGGGGATACTGTTTTTGAAATAAAGCTAAGTTACAGCAAAAGCTTTAAAATAAACTTAAGGATTTTACAGATTGGGAGAAGGAGTACTTAAAGAAAGAAACAGAGAAGTTGGTTCACAAAGGCAGAAATATCAAAAAGGTCTACATTAGATAGACACAATCTGGACACTTTCCATATGATCACCAGTAACTTACCTCTGGTCATGAATTTGGTGGCCCTAATCTGAATTCTTGGATGAATGTCTAAAAAGTCTCTAAAATTGTGTAGAAATAATTTTAAAAATCACATATGTGTAAAATGTGAGCAGATGTCCATGGTCTTCCTCTAATTTTCAAA
The DNA here is from genome assembly GCF_001704415.2 of Capra hircus. NCBI lineage: Eukaryota > Metazoa > Chordata > Mammalia > Artiodactyla > Bovidae > Capra > Capra hircus. Next base: position 7,404,339 of record NC_030812.1, read on the forward strand.
GAAATCCATAACCCTAAGTTTGGGATAATTTCATAATCAGTACCTATATCTTTCCATGAGGATGGCTTTAGTTTTGGCTTCAGTTCTAGAAAGTATGGTTTGGCTTTAAAGAACTAGCATGTGTTACTGAGTTTTGTCAGTTTACCACGTTTTTTAAAAGTTAAGAAAAGGTGAACAGTTCAGTTAAACCGAAAGAGAAAATCAAATATGCCTATAGATGCCTGGTGTGAATATAAAACTATACTCTGCTTGCCCTTATCTTTCATTCTACTATTCAATAATCTATCCTGCCCGTGAAAGAGAACATCCTCTACCCCCGTCAAGTCTGTCCAAAAAGAGAAGATAACAAACCGCTTCAACCATAAATATAAATTTTATCTTAATCTTTTGGGAGGATACATATTTGCCATTCCACTAAATAATATAAGGACTCAGCAAACAGGATTACAAGGCCTTTTTGAGGGCAGCTTAGTGGTAACAATTATAAATATTAGAGTCCAGTAGCCTTGTTTAAATCTCGGTGAGGTCTGCCAAGAGCTGTAGAACCTTTCCTAATTCTCAACTTTATAATTTTGAAAGCGGGTGTTATAATACCTACCTCATTAAATCAATATGAGGAATAAGGGAGATATTATAATGTATCACAGGCAGTGAATAATCAACAAATGTAACCTTTCTTGATATTTTTCTTCTTTCTTCCATTAAAACAATGTAAGGTAAACCAAATGCATCGCTGGCTATGTGCCAGGCATATTGCTAGAAATCATGGAGAATATTTAAGTGTCAGTATCTTTAAGAAGTCAACATTGATATATTTTGCCTCTGCATATTTCCTTCAGCTCTGTTATATTTATAGGCAAAATTTCTCATGGAAATCAGAAGTATATACATGTATATTACTTTATAATGCCTATGATAAATTTCTAAATATTTTGCAGTCTATCTCTATACTACAAAGAATTGTAGTTCATATTATCCTTGAAGTAATATTGCCAAAATTGTAAAGCTTTCTTAGAATAGATCATAATGTCTGCAATTGCCCTTGACATTTTTTAACTGAAAATGGAATGATGGCTCTTTTAATTGAAAGCTATATACCCACAAAGCAATGTTCATTTTATTAACATTGGGTTTTTTAACATTAGCGTTATACTTTGTTAACAATGTTTACGTTATTAATCTGGGATTTATAACTTGCTTTTTCTCCAAAGTGATTTTAAGAATCTTATAAAATGTATTGGCTTATGATATAGCACAATTCAATGAGACAGAATCTATTGAAAACCAGCAGAGGAATGTATGTAACAAGGTGCTTGAGCCTAGGTAATACTGCCCCAAAGTAGTGATTTACTGAATTGAATTGATCTCAAAGAAGCTAAGGCACAAAGGGAGATTTCTTAGAATGTGTAGTTTTCATTTTCTGACCAGGAGAGCGTAATTTAGATTGAAGAGACACACTTACAGACACTGAATTCAAGGACAAATTTATTGTAAATTTTCTTAAATTGAGGTCATGAAATAACAAAAGAAAAAACTACTGTTCAAATAGGCATTTCTCTAAAAGCTGAGGGCATAACATTTAGTCATATTTCAGTAAAGCCATTTCTTCAGGGAGCTGAGATAAAAGGGCAGCTCTCTGGTGATCCAACAATCCTGAGGAAAAAAGAACAGATAATATAGAGCAGAAGTTTTGACACTCTCTTCTAGAATTCCAAGGTTCCTTTGTCCATTTAGTCATTCACCAAATTTATGTTGAACTTCTATTGTATATGAGATACTGTTTTAGCTACTGAGACTTCAGCAGTGAAATACAAACACACATACACACACACACACTTACATCCTAGTTAATAAGTGGTTATAATATAAAATAGAGTTCAAATTCTAGTACATGATAGATTATGATAAATTATGCATGATTTCAGATGAAGATAAGCACCACTGAAAAAATTTAAAGCTGAGAATCAGTATGCTGTACTGAGAAGCAAGGTGGAATGTTAACACATGAAGAGCTAAAAGCCAAGATGGTCACCTGTGCTTTGTTACCTAGTTAACAAATGGATGGACTACACTAACACTCAAATCCAAGACTCCTGCTTCAGGAGGATTTTTAATAATCATATGGGATTAATATCCTGAAAACTGTATCAAAATTTTAATTAGAAATAGCTCCCTTGAATAGTGTTCTAAGTTTCCTCCTTGTTTCCAAATGCCAAGTCACACTGATTCTCTTGCCAAATGTATGTGCCAAAACACTGCTTTTATATATGTGTAGCCTGGCTAAAAAAAAGGAAAAGCCCATGTATGAATAACTCGGGAGGCAGAAAATTATGAGGTACACTTAGAAATCTAACAGGATGATGCCCTGACTGTTTTCACAGAGAACCATTGCAATTTCATACTAGTTTGTTTAGTTTATAAGTAAATATTATGTATTTACTTATATTTTTATTTTTTTATTGAAGTGTAGTTGATTTACAATCTCTGATTTTTTCAGGTGTAGAGCAAAGTGATTCAGTTATATATAGTCATATAATACGTTACATCTTTTCTTTTCTAAATTCTTTTCCCTTGTAGGTCACTACAAAATATTGAGTATCGTTCCCTGTGCTATATATAGGCCCTAATTGATCATTTGTTTTATATAGGTAGTGTGTGTATGTTAATCCCAAACTCCTGTTTTTTCCCCCACCGCTTTCACGTTTAGTAACCATAAGTATGTTTTCCATGTCTATCGACCTAGTCACGCTAGTTTTATAAATGAAGTGGCACACAGAGGACACATGTCAGGCTCTGGGTGGATGAAAAAAAAATCAGGTGAGATGAAGGATGTAAGTCAGAGAGGAAGGAGCACCGTGGGTGAGAAGAGCAAGGAGGGAAATGAAGGGGAAAGGGAGGGAGTGTGTAGGGAAGTGTGGAACCAAGGCCTGAAAGATATCTAAGGAATTTGGTCTTTGGAAACAAGGAGCCATTCAAAGGTTTTCGACACCAAACTAACAGGATAAAAGATAGTTAATGCAGGTAAAACTCTTAACTACCTTTCCCGGTAGTTTCACAGCATTTCCAGTAGTTGCCAAAAGATCAAGCTTCCTGGATCGTTCAGTGGGTAAAGAATGCACCTGCAATTGAGGAGACGCAGGTTCAAACACTGGGTTGGGAAGAGCCCCTGAGGAGGAAATGGCCACCCACTCCAGCATTCTTGCCCGAAATATCCCATGGACACAGGAGCCTGGCAGGTTGCAGTCCAAAGGATTGCAAAAGTGTCAGACATGACTGAACACAAGACAAGATTCACATGTTACAGAAGAGTAAGTCTATAAATAGGAGTGGAGGTCCCAGGTGGCGCTAGTGGTAAAAAAAAACCTGCCTGCCAATGCAGGAGACGTAAGAAATGAGGGTTCGACCCCTGGGTTGGGAAGATTCCCTGAAAAAGGGAATGGCAACTCACTCCAGTCTTCGTGCCTGGAGAATCCCATGGACAGAAGAGCCTGGTGGGCTGTAGTCCCTGGGGTCACAAAGAGTTGGACACGACTGAAGCGACTTTGAATGCATGCATGCATGCATTCTGCTTAATTACTAAGTAGAAATAATTAAGATCATTGTCAATAATGTTTGCCTGTACAGTAATATTATGGCCGGGGTCCAGCCCCGGTGGATCCAGGGAATTTGACGGTGGGGACGGCGTCGGCGTTTTTGGAAAAACACATATTTAATCACAGATATAGAGAGATTAGAAACGGATAGTGTAGTAGGAAGATTAGTGGAGAAAAAGAGGCTGAATAACTTGGTCTACGTGGAATAGCATCCATGCTCCAGATGGGAATTCAGCCAGAGCAAGCCAAAACAGGAGCAAGAAAGAAGCGACATGGGGGAATCAGTCTTTCCGGAAACTGATCCGATTTCTTTATTTGGGGGTTTGCTTATATACCTTTTGTTACACATAGGGATGAATATAGAGTCACGTGGGAGTCAGCAGTCCTGACCTTTATCAAAATCAGGTGCTTCACATAAATGTATAAAAAAGGTACATCATCTTCTGGCCATGAGTGAGACCTGCTGACATTTTATGATCCTTTCTTTCTGATAACCAAAAAACTTATTTCTTCCAAGGGTGTTTTTTCTTAAACCAGGCACCACCCTCCAAATAAAGTTACATTCCTATAGGGTGAGGGTGTAGTGAGTTACAATCAAGAAAGGAATTTATTTAACCCAAGGTTAACATGATTAATCTTAAAGGTTAATACTTATTTCTCCTATATGCTTAAAGGTTAATGCTTATTTCTCCTATATGTTAGTTATATTCATTATAAGGGCAGGGAGCATGGAGATTTAGCAGCAAACATCAGCCCAACAAATGAAAATCCTTTCACCAATGCTCCCCTTAAGATCTATTTAGTCTTAAGATAGTGATAAAGTTACATTTTTACATAACAAGGAACAGTGATTTATAACAAAGCACAGTGATCTATTACAAAAGAGAAAATCCATTAACTCAAAAAGTCTAGTATTGCTAACCTTAAAAACTACTATATTTCCTTTTCTATATTCCAAATACATTGATTAATATAGTCCCAGGTGCCTAAGGATATGGAGGCCTGGCGGCAATCATTGACTCAACAAGAAGAAAAAGCCCTATGCTAATTAAGTCTCTCAAAATACTCCAAAACTCTCTGTGCTGTTTATGCTTAAGAGGTAGTAAACAATCATGTGGCAGGAGTATGGATAATCCTGTCACACAAGCTAGTCTGTCAGCAGAGAGGTTTGACCTGAGACATCCTTGTCCCACCCAGAGCAGGGAATTAGCAGCAATTACTGACACAACAAATGAAAAAACCCTTCACCAATATAATTCCCAACCAACCCACTATACTAATAATTTCCAACTCCCCAAAAGAATTTGCCTTTAGTAAGTCTAAAACATCTCATGCCTCTCGGATTGGGAGGCTGTAAACAATCACGTGTGGCCGGATGAACCTATACAGGCGGGCTAGATAACCTTCAGAGGAGTCCCTAAGCTGAAACACTCTTGTCACGCCCAGGAATTTTTATTGCCTTGGAGCTGCACGTTTACTCCTTCTCCGAGAGAAACGGTTATGGGGGAGAGCCCCCCGTAAAGTCAGAGGTGTAGGTGAGAGCATAAAACAGACTCTGGTTTTGGGGTTTAGATGCTCGGGAACAGGGGGTTTCCTGAGGCTTGATCACACCTTAGCGTATGCCAAGCCTCCTTCCTCATGACCTTTGCCATGGGCGGAGTTCCTCACGCTGGCCCCCGGCATATTATTTCTCAGTATTGCCTGATACCTACTGCTCAACAAATTGGAATGGTGACATAGTTTGAGCAAGAATTTTACCTGGATTTCAGGTCCTTGTCCCTTGACTAGTCCTTTTCTACCAAGATTGTTTAAAAGAATTAAGATCTAATGCCCTGAAGCCTTGTGATGAAGCAGTTATCTTTTCACTGCATCTAGAGTGGTACTAACAACGTACCAGCCTTGTCAGAATCGAAAAAAAAAAAATGTCACTCAAATTATTATTCAGGATTTTATTTTCTTATGCTACAATAAAGGTCATCAAAATGGTAAGAATTCTGCAAATCTATATGAAATTTTTATACAGCTACTGCTGTTTTGCTGTCCTTGAAAATTTACTAAGGCTGTGTACTCACGAATCACTTCTTTATATCTAGTGCCAGAGCTGGTTAGAACATATATTAAGGTGTGGTCGGTTAGTCTTGTTACAAGGTCAGAGCACGACAGAGAAATGTATTTTTGTCTGAGTGTTGGAGCTCAGATATTGATCTTTATGCCAAGTATGATGTCTAGGGTTTGCTTCTTCTTACTTCTGTGAAACTGCTTTTTTGGATAGCTAGATGAATATACACTTAAATGCTAAAATAGAAAATTCAAAAGCAACTCTCTGGAAGTGGTTAACATAAAAGCTAAAATTTTAGTTGAATTGGGTATTTTACATTAATTCCTCCTAGCTCATGTTAAAATATTTATATCTAGAAATGTTTTTTAAAAAATTTATCACTAGACTCAGAAAATTCGTTCATTAGCCTTTTAGGGTGCAGCATAATTTGAATCCACAAGTTACTTATAGATTCAAGTTGCTACTGGGGTTTGATGAGTTCAGTTCACTTAGAACCAGGAATGGCCAGATTCATTTGGTAGAAAACCTCATGGTATTTCAAGACATACACACAAGGGAATGGCAAGTGGGACATGTTCAAAGAACATGTCTGATAGCTAATATGTCCTCTAATAGCTCAATAATATGGAATTAATTGTGTCAATATGGGGAAGCAAAAGGCAGGTTTAATGGAAAAATTTTAATAACCTTGCCTAGAAGTTCTGGTTGGTTGATAAGATTTGTTGCCAAGCTGTGGGATTCTCAACAAGGCCTGTCCAGGAGAAATTTGGAAAGAAGTCAGATGTAGTTAGGAAATTAGGTTGGAAAAACACCAAGCAAGGCTAGTGTTCTGACACAATATTTGATCATTTTATTTTGAAACATTTAAAATCTGACCATGATAACTTGTTTTGCCTCAGATATGTATACAACACAGTTAGAAAAGATATTGACTCCATCTAACCTCTTTTACACAAGAAACTGTCCTAGAATATTGAAATCTTACATGGCAAGTTTGTGTTTGAGGCATTATCTTGAAAGGCTCATTGTAGGTAAATAAAATTTTAGTTCAGTTTTCACATTTTAAAGTATCAGTTTTGATAAGTGGGACGTATAAACAAAATACTATCTGATCATCTTATTCCCAAGACCCTCTGCAGAGTTACTCTAGGCCCAAAACTGCTGAATTGGAGAAATAGACTTCAGATTCATCTCTTGATGGTGTATACGTTTTCTAGGTTCTTTCTGAAGGCTTAAAAGGGATACTCAAAACTTAAATATCTTCTATTAAGTCACCTTTAAAATGAAAAAGAGTATGTTAATATATTTCAGATTATCAAAGAATTTTATAGTTGGATATCGCTGGAACTCACTTCTAATTATTTTTCTCATTCACTCTCTCCCTACCATGGCCAAAATAAATACAGATACCATAGTTGTACTTAGAGGCAGTGTTGCAAGTTCCATGAATTATAGACATCTTAGAAAATATGTAGCTTAAGAAATGTGAAAAATCAACTATAATCAAAAGGGGAAAGAAGAACACTAGAAGTAAGCTATTTAAAAGATTGCTGTCTCAGTGAAGTTTTGAAATGCTTTATATTCATTTCTATACATTTTTAAAAAGAGAGAAGGAAAAAACTTACTTTGTTGCCACCCAAAGGATATGATTCTGCTGATTTAGCTATATTGAGACTTTTGTTTTATAATGAATGATAAGGTTTTGATGTTTTTAGAATATGGCATCTATTTGATGAGACACCCTCTTGTTTAAATATGCAGTACAGTTGAATTTTTTCATCATTCTTTGAAGGGAAGAAACATCTGTTTAATATAGACCAGACATTTGAACAAAATCATTCCAACACTTATTGAGATCAGATCGTAAGTCAGATGAAAAGAAAAACTCTTCAATAGCTAACTACACTCAATGCATTAAATGGTCTGGACATATAGAGAAGAAACTTTTTCATTTTTCCTCAAAAGAAAACTTGTGTCATTGTGTATAAAGATACTTCACCGTAGTCTTTAGGGGTGAAGAAGGATATTCAAAGCACAGGAAGAAATCACATGGAAAGGCTCAGAGAAAAATATGTGCTAATTTGAGTTATGGTGAGGGTGGGTCTCATTAACAGAAGTAAGAAAAAAGGGATTTGGGAAGATATGGAGAGTTAACTAGTTCAAATTTGAACAGACTATCAGTGTAGAATTTAGCTACTTTGTTTATTTAAAGTCAATGTGACATTTTATAGGTACTTGCTTATACTTACAAAGTTCTCCTGAGGAAGTACTGAGTTTGGCTAAACTAATTTATTCATAGATGTGATTTTCCCATACATATAATGGAATATTTCTTACATAGTTATTCTTCCTTTGGGCTTACTGTGCCACCCTGAGTGATTACTACCCTGCCAATAGCTGTTGTTTTTAAAAAGATACTTAAGATTTTAGAATGTGATCATTCTATTTCATTAAACACAGTTTTCTGAAAAAATCAGTATTACCTGAACATTCTACTTCTAATTAAAAAAAAAATAATAGTTTCTAGAAGAGATTTCTCTAGAAAAGAACAAAATTTGAAATAAATGAAACAAGTCAACCAACCCATAAAATTAAGCTAAATTTTTAAACATTTATATAAGATTTAATTTTCATTTTTTCCTCTTTTAACCTAAAGGCAAACATTTTAGCACTGTTGATTTTAAATTCAAGAGTGAAAATCTGAGTTTAATTAAAATTTAACATGCATGCTAGTTATAAAATTACTTAAATTATGTGATTCATTAAATATGCACTATAGGTGTTCTTTTGTGAATATATTTCTGGTAAAAGCAGAATAAATTTCCAATAAATATTTTATCACTTGGGAGATTTATTTTAAATGGGAAGCGTATTAAATTTTGGTAAAATAATCTATTACTAGTTGGACAATGGGCAAAATATAGATAGAAGTTGGAGAGACTGAAAAAATATGACAAATTGTAATAGATTTTTGGTCACAGTATTGGTAATTTTCACAAACATGTTCTTTCTCCTTTATGACAAATAAACGCAAGTGAAATTACAGTCAAATATTTGAGGATCCATGTGTGAATCCAGGAGGTCACTACTGATTTTCTATTAGGAGATTCTTTGATTTATAAGCTATTAAAAGTCTATAAGAGGGTGTTTTTTTAATGCCTGTCTTCTAGGAATATGCCAGATACTCAAGGAAAATAGACATATGAGGTGCTGAGTATCTGTTCTGAACTTGGATATCATTTCAATTAGCACCATCCATCTTTTTTTAAAAAAGTGTTGAAGGCTGGAATAGCCATTGGATATTCCCATGCATGAAGCAGTTTTCTTCAGTGGCACTTATCATGACCCTGCTGTTTTTCATGCATACGTTAGGTAGGGATAAACTGCTTACCACTGAGTGAAGGACTCAAATGCAGTTCTTTGGCTTTCTGCCAAAGATACTGGAAGAAATATGAATGACAAATATATTATGGAGGAATTCTCCTCCTAAGAGGTCCACAGGATTCTAATTTTTAGGATTGCTATCACAGCCAGGGATGCTCCGTGTTTTTGTGCTCCTGATGGAAACACTGCTTTCGCTGAAACAACACTCCAGTTCCTGGTTGTTGTTGCTGCTTCTGTTATCTTCCTTATAGTGAGTCCTTTATTTCTAGTAAAGATATGCATTTAAATAACCATGGATGATGAAATTTAGACAAGAATTTTCATTGAGACGTAGCTTAAAGTTACCCTAAATTCAATTAAAAAACGGTGGTGGTGATGGTTTAGTTGCTAAGTTGTGTCCGACTCTTGCGACCCCATGGACTGTAGCTTGAGAGACTCCTCTGTCCATGGGATTCTCCAGGCAAGAGTACTGGAATGGGTTGCTATTTCCTTCTCCAGGGCATCTTCCTGACCCAGTGATCAAACCCCTGTCTTCTGTATCTCCTACACTGCAGGCAGATTCCTTGGCTGAGCTACGAGGGAAGTCCCAATAAGGAAATAAATGTCATAACATTTTTATTTGTAAGCTTTTTAAATAATTTAACTATTTTAAGGACTATATGTTACATATATTTCTATTCAGTTTTTAAAAATTCCTGTATTTCTTTGGCTTGCTGAAGCTAGGTCTTTATACTAGGAATTTTATTTGCCTGAAAAGTGCCCAAATCTAAGATGACCTTGATATGATAGCAGCTTTAATACTATGGGATTCAATAGGAGTGACTTAGGAATGAATTCCAGGTTTTGTTACTGAATATAAAAGTCTCTGTTTCCCAGATGCAAAACAGATGGGAAAACCTAAAATCACTCATCTGACAAAACCTCGGGGTTTCCAATTAACAGTACATGCACTGTGATATGCTTTTCGGTAGTAGTAAAAGTTTGGTATCTAGATGAGCAATGTGCTGTCTTGTTTTAGGTCACACTGGTCAGCTTTGGGCGCATGCATACTCAGTCGTGTTTGACTCTTTGTGACCCTATGGACTGTAGCCTGCCAGGCTCCTCTGTCCATGGGATTCTTCAGGCAAGAATACTAGAGTAGGTTACCATTTCCTCCTCCAAGGGCCTTCCTGACCCAAGGATCGAACCCGCATCTCCTGTGCCTTCTGCATTGGCAGGTGGATTCTTTACCACCCGGAAGCCCTCAGTTTGGGTACCCTTTTAGACAGATAAAGACTATTCAGATCACATTTGTAAGAGAATAACCAAAACATTATTTTTAAATTCTCTATTAGATTTAGCTTCTTACATTTACAAGTAAAAGATTGTAGGATACAGCTTAGAAGGTCAGCCAAGCATCTGGATCTCCCAGGACAGCAGCGCTACATAAAACCAAGCTCATTAGATAGTGAGCTGTGAATAAAAGTGGTTTGTTCTTCTCTCTAAAGTATTAAAGCTTCTAAATTCTGTTTGTTTCACAGGAGTCTGAGCTGATAGAACTAAGAGAAACCATTGAAATGCTGAAGGCCCAGAACTCTGCTGCCCAGGCAGCCATTCAGGGAGCACTGAATGGTCCTGACCACCCTCCCAAAGGTATATTTAGAAATCTTGCCATTTTTTCATGCAATCTGATAGGCGTCTATTTTTCTTAATTAGAGCAAAGCTGCTTTTACTCAGTCACACTGCATTTGATAATATGTGAATTGCTGTTATTCAGAATCTCAGAGTTAAAGAACAGTAGCCTTCAGTATCAAACTGACGTTAGGAACTGGCTCCTACGTTCGAACTCTTCTCTCCTCTTGATTTGGTGAAGTTGGGTCTAGAGAGATTAGGTAACGCAATCATATCTACCATTGAGCAAAACAAACCAGGGAAGGAATACGGAAATTTAGATCTTTATGTAAAAAGATAGCAATCAATATGGTGAAGTAGTGGGTATTGGGAGCAACTTGATCTGTGTGGTTCAGTTCAGTCGCTCAGTCGTGTCCGACTCTTTGTGACCCCATGAACCACAGCACTCCAGGCCTCCCTGTCCATCACCAGCTCCCAGAGTTTACCGAAACTCCTGTGTGGGGGCAATAAGAAAAATATTTTTTGTGGAAAACTTAAAAATGGTAAGAAAATGGACTAAAAGTTGGTGTGTTTTTAATTATTACTGTGCTTCAGCAGGGCTTTCAAGGTGGCTCATTGGTAAAGAATCCACCTGCCAGTACAGGAGACAAAGCTTCAGTGCCTGGGTTGCGAAGATCCCTTGGAGAAGGAAATGGCAACCCACTCCAGTATTCTTGCCTGGGAAATTCCATGGACAGAGGAGCCTGGTGGGCTACAGTCCATGGGGTCACAAAAGAGTCAGACCCAACCTAGTAACTAAACAGCAACAATGCTTCAACAATCTTAAACAATGATAACATAATCTTTTTTGCCACCACCTCCACCCCTTTGACTGCCATTGAAGAAATACTCTGTGACAATGTCATGCCATTTTTCTCTTTATGTAAGTTCTGCTTATTCTCAGTCTTTTTTAAGTAGCATTCAATATGCTCAGCTCTTACCAGCTGACAAATGCTTTCTTAAATCCTGAGTGCTCTATCATCTCTCTTCCCTTTTCCAGATGAATTTTGGGAATGTTTGATAGAATTGTTCAGTGTCTTTAACAGCCAGTCATACTTCAGACACTGGAGTGTGGTTTTTCTTTCCACTACTCCACCGAAACTGTTCTTTCCATCATCAATAAGGACTTACATAACTCTAAATCCAGTACATTTAAAATTCTTACTATATTTATCATAAAAGTAGCATTTGATACTGATATCCACTCCATCCTGCTTGAAACATTCACTTCTGATGCTCATTACATGCATCTTCTTATTTTTCTATGATTTTTGAAAGTTTCCTTCACAGTTTCTCTTGTAGAGTCACTTGTTTGTTGCATTTGTTAAGTATTGATGTTTCTTAGAGCCCAGTCCTAAGCTCTCTTCCATTATGATTTTATACATTTTATGATTCTCTTCATCCTATCTAAATTTTTATACAAGCCCATCTAATACTCTCTCTATAATTATTGTTAATGTGTTGATAACCGTCAAATAGATCTCTCCGGGGCAGGCTCATCTCTTGAGTCACACGTCTGTAAGTCCAGCTGCTAAACAGGGAACCCTATCTGGTTATCTCTGGATGTGTGTTTGTCACCTGAAACTCGGCATCTCTAAATTTGAACTTGTCTTCTCCCTTCTCAGGCCTGTTTATGCCTTCAATGCTGCTTTCTCGGTCAAAAGCATCGCCATCCTTCCATATTAGCAGAAATCCTCCTCTGCTCACTCAGCAAATCACTAAGTTCTGTTGACCCCACCCCTTAAAGATCTCTCATTTCCATTTCTCTGATCCTATTGCCATTCCTCATCTCCCCCCTGAACTGCGGCCACAAGCTCCTCAATAGCCTTCCTGCTCTGTGACTTTCGCCTCTTTGTACCATTCTTCACACTGAGACCAGAGCAGTGGTCTACAGGATCCATCTAACAGGTATCCTGTTGCCTTGAGATAAAATACAGACTCCGTAACATGACATACTCTCTCCTTGCCAGTGTTGTTTATTCAACAAGCATTTAATGATCATCATTTATGTTCTAGATATTTTGGACCTTATGTCTTGCATTTTGTCATTTCAGGCTTTAGCTGGCCTGAACTTCTTTCAGTTCTTCAGAAGCTCTTTACATATTCTGTTTATTCTGGTTGGCACTTTCTACAGTGTTTGTTCAGCATAAAAACCTTCTGAGATCTTGCGAGGGTTAGCTTAAACATACCACCTTGGGGCTTCCCTGTTAGCTCAGTTGGTAAAGAATCTGCCTGCAATGTAGGAGACCCTGGTTTGATTCCTGGGTTGGGAAGATCCACTGGAAAAGGGATAGGCCCACTCCAGTATTTCTGGGCTTCCCTGGTGACTCAGCTGGTGAAGAATCCACCTGCAATGCAGGAGACCTGGTTCCGATCCCTGGGTTGGGAAGATCCTCTGCAGAAGGGAAAGGCTACCCTCTCTAGTATTCTGGCCTGGAGAATTCCACGGACTGTATAGTCCATGGGGTTGCAAAGAGTTGGAAACAACTGGGCGACTTTCACTTCACTTTCACATACCTCCTTGACTCTCAAACTATATGAAGTCCCTTTGTGATATGTTTTTGAAAATAACTGTAGTTCCCTTACAAAATTTGCATTACACTTTGGTGCCTTCATTTATTTATGGTCTACCTTTCCTGATTGATAGCAGGGTGGTTTGTTTTCTTAATACTAAATCCTGGCCATGTTGATGGCTTGTACATGAAAGGGGCTTATTCAAATTTTATAGAAAATATAATTTTTAAAAACAAAATTTAAGTTTGGGCAAAATAATTATATAAAGTGAGATATACTGAAATTAAAAGAAAAACTAATTCTCTAGGGGCTACTTCTGTTAAGAATTTAGCAACTTTCCATGTGGGGGAGTTAATTTATATGCAGCATGGAAAATTACTGCATATTTAAAGCTTATCTTAGAGCTATAATAAAGCAGCTTATGTTCTAAATCTTCATGTTGTAAATAGGTCCAGAAGGGATTTTAAAAGGCTTAATCCCTTCCTTACTGTGGTGCAAGATACTGAAGTAAAACTTTCTGAAAAGATTCATTTTATCTCAGGCAACAGGTAGCTTAATGTCTACTGGAATTGAAATATAGGAATTCCTTTGCTCAGATATGTGAGAGGGTTGACTAAAATGAACAAAAGGATAATGATTACTATACAAATTGGTCAAGAAAGATTAAATAATAGTTTTTAGATTAAATAAAAGTTTAAACTAATAAAAACAAGTAGTTATAAAGGATTGAATGTATATAGGATATTCAGATTAATATTAAAACTCAGTGTTACACTGAATGAATTGTAAGAATATATTTATTCAATAATTACTTGTTGATAGCCTACCATATGATATACTCTGTATAAAGCCCTCAATATATAATGGTAGGCCAACTAAACAGTCTTTCTCAACATTTAACTTTTAATCTTAAAGGAAAGCAGAAATAAAGAATTGTTGTGATCATTAGTGTAGCTGAATGTGCATATAAAACAGTTATAAGTTATAAAATGGACAAGAATATGTGCCCTGGAGAGGACGGGTACCAGGGAACCTACTCCGGTCACAGTCAAGGAAGTCCTTTACCAGAGAGTAATGTATAAGGGGAAACCCAAGAATTAATTGTCAAGGCAGATTTTAAATACTGACAGAAAAGCGTTCCATAAGGGTCTTAAGACAGAAGAGATCCAAGCCTTTCTGGAACTGACCCCAAGAATATAATGATCAAAGGTGAAATAAAAGAGAGATGAGTACTGACCAGATGACTTAGGGAGGGGTCTGTAGGCCATGTTTAAGAGCTGGAATGTTTTCTATTCTTGCTGAAATGGGAATCTACTGGGAATTCTTAGATAAGAGAGTGATGGTAAGATTTTTATTTTTTTTTAATTTATTTATTAATTTTTAACTTCACAATATTATAGTGGTTTTGCCATACATTAACATGAATCAGCCATGGGTGTACGTGTGTTCCCCATCCTGAACCCCCCTCCCACCTCCCTCCCCGTACCATCCCTCTGGCTCATCCCAGTGCACCAGCCCCGAGCACCCTGTATGATGCATCAAGCCTGGACTGGCGATCTGTTTCACATATGATAATATACATGTTTCAATGCCATTCTCCCAAATCGTCCCACCCTCGCCCTCTCCCACAGAGTCCAAAAGACTGTTCTATACATCTGTGTCTCTTTTGCTGTCTCTCATACAGTGTTATCGTTACCATCTTTCTAAATTCCATATATTTGTATTATTTATTGGTGTTTTTCTTTCTGGCTTACTTCACTCTGTATAAGGCTCCAGTTTCATCCACCTCATTAGAACCGATTCAAATGTATTCTTTTTAATGGCTGAGTAATATTCCATTGTGTATATGTACCGCAGCTTTCTTATCCATTCATCTGCTGATGGACATCTAGGCTGCTTCCATGTCCTGGCTATTGTAAACAGTGCTGCAATGAACATTGGGGTACACGTGTCTCTTTCAATTCTGGTTTCCTCGGTGTGTATGCCCAGCAGTGGGATTGCTGGGTCATAAGGCAGTTCTATTTCCAGGTTTTTAAGGAATCTCCACAGTGTTCTCCATAGTGGCTGTACTAGTGTGCATTCCCACCAACAGTGTAAGAGGGTTCCCTTTTCTCCACACCCTCTCCAGCATTTATTGCTTGTAGACTTTTGGATCACAGCCATTCTGACTGGCGTGAAATGGTACCTCATTGTGGTTTTGATTTATATTTCTCTGATAATGAGTGATGTTGAGTATCTTTTCATATGTTTGTTAGCCATCTGTATGTCTACTTTGGAGAAATGTCTGTTTAGTTCTTTGGCCCACTTTTTGATTGGGTTGTTTATTTTTCTGGAATTGAGCTGCAGGGGTTGCTTGTATATTTTTGAGATTAATTATTTGTCTTTTGCTTTGTTTGCTATTATTTTCTCCCATTCTGAAGGCTGTCTTTTCACCTTGCTTATAGTTTCCTTTGTTGTGCAGAAGCTTTTAAGTTTAATTAGGTCCCATTTGTTTATTTTTGCTTTTATTTCCAATATTCTCAGAGGTGGGTCATAGAGGATCCTGCTGTGGTTTATGTCAAAGAGTGTTTTGCCTATGTTTTCTTCTAGCAGTTTTATAGTTGCTGGTCTTACTTTTAGATCTTTAATCCATTTTGACTTTATTTTGTGTATGGTGTTAGAAAGTGTTCTAGTTTCATTCTTTTACAAGTGGTTGACCAGTTTTCCCAGCACCACTTGTTAAAGAGATTGTCTTTTCTCCATTGGATATTCTTGCCTCCTTTGTCAAAGATAAGGTGTCCATAGGTGCGTGGATTTATCTCTGGGCTTTCTATTTTTTTCCATTGATCTATATTTCTGTCTTTGTGCCAGTACCATACTGTCTTGATGACTGTGGCTTTGTAGTAGAGCCTGAAGTCAGGCAGGTTGCTTCCTCCAGTTCCATTCTTCTTTCTCAAGATTGCTTTGGCTATTCAAGGTTTCCATACAAATTATGAAATTGTTTGTTCTAGTTCTCTGAAAAATACCATTGGTAGCTTGATAGGGATTGCACGAAAGATTTTTTCTTTAAAAAGATTTGAAAATGACTTGGCTGGCTGTTCTTTGTTAGAGTGAGTAAGTGATGGTGATGGCTCCAACTAGAACAGTGACAGAGCAAAGGATGGGAAGTGGAATGTGAAGAATGAATAAACATGTAACTGAAATATATATTGTTTCAAATAAGCTTCTCCATTCATTCAGATTGTTGGTATTCATTTGATCAGCCATTTTACTGAACTCTGTGATGCTGCATGTACTCAAATACTTAACTCCAGAAAAGAATTGTCAGAGAAAAGTTAAATGCATTCCCTTCATCCTGTAATGTTATTGAGATTATGCCCTTGCCAGTCTTTATTGGAAATGCGGTCATAGTTGAACATAGCTAATACTTCCAAGGACTACTTTTTCTTTCCTTTTCTTTTTTTATTTTTACTTTATTTTGCTTTACAATACTGTATTGGTTTTGGCATACATTGACATGAATCTGCCACGGGTTTACATGAGCTCCCAAACATGAAACCCCCTCCCACCTCCCACCCCGCATCATCCCTCCAGATCATCCCCGTGCACCAGCCCCAAGCATCCTGCATCCTGCATCGAACATAGACTGGCGATTCGTTTCTTACATGATAGCATACATGTTTCAATGCCATTCTCCCAAATCATCCCACCCTCTCCCTCTCCCTCAGAGTCCAAAAGTCCGCTCTACATATCCGTGTCTCTTTTGCTGTCTTGCATACAGGGTCACCATTACCATCTTTCTAAATTCCATATATATGTGTTAGTATACTGTATTGGTGTTTTTCTTTCTGGCTTACTTCACTCTATATAATCGGCTCCAGTTTCATCCATCTCATTAGAACTGATTCAAATGTAAACATTTTGGGATTATTTGAAGTCAAATATAATTTATTAATTCTGGATATAATAAAAACTCTTAAATACTTTAACTCTTAATACATCTGCTTTATTTGTAAAAGTCAGTTATGATGAGAAAACTAGCAAATGCTAATCTTATTCAGAAAAGCTTGTAGCCAAATGTAGCAGATATTTAAAACATAAATACCTACACATATTCTTTTATTGATTATTCACATAATTTCCACACTAGTTGATTAAGGGATACTGAGCTCCTTTATTGTTGATGCAAAATAACACACATAAATACCATGATTTAGATTTTGACACTGGTAATGCTTTTCACATGCAAAAATAGTTTTCATCATTAAAAATATACACTTTTAGAACAAATTCTAGGGATTCTTAAAAACAGCTATTATAGTTTTCCCCTCCTATAAAATTTTTCAGCACAGTTATTCTCTTAATGGAAAAATGAAAGTACTTATGGATAGGTATGAATATGAGATTAAAGATGGAGATATGTATATGTATATTACCCACCCACACATATAATTATTGTACAATTTGAAAGTAACCAGTTAAGGTTCCATTTCCATTGGTCATTTTACTGTCAAAGTACTTTGCTGAAAAGTTTTGATTATATACTATTATTTCTATGGGAACTTCTTGAAAGATATATTATAATTTCTGACCTCTGATAAGTTCCACTGAGATTTCTTTTGCTTGGCTAATCTGCATTGATTCCAATTAAATATAACAGTAAGAGATGGCCTAAAAGCACATTTGACCTTAAAAATAATTTTATAAATTACTTGTGTCTTCACTAACTCCTACGGTCAGTTCACTATGAGTAGAAATAATTTCAATTTTAATAATTGTAAATAAATCTTATAAGCTTGTTGTGTGGAGTGGCTATCTTCAAAAAGTGATTTAGTATCAAATAGTGTCCTTTTCAAAATATCTTATTAGCTAGAGGGAAGTTCTTGCTTTTTAGGAGTATATAGAGGTCATATTACCTGGCAGTTAGTACAATAGACAGTAGGATCCATCTAAGACTCTTTTTCTGCTGTGTTACTGCAAGGAAACTTTAGTGATTATGCTCATTTCAGTGGTTTGCTTTAAGAGTAAAATTAGATGCTCCCAGAGCAAAGTAAGCATCTAGTAAAAGCTAGCTTTATTATTACCTGTTATTATTGCTACTGCTATTATTCTTCGAAGTCATGGGCTGGGATTAGGTGTAATGGGAGAATTACACTGTCTTAAATATGATTTCTGTCCTTTATCGAGCCCATCTTTGCATGAAATGTTCCCTTGGTATCTCTAATTTTCTTGAAGAGATCTCTAGTCTTTCCCATTCTGTTGTTTTCTTCTATTTCTTTGCAATGATCCCTAAGGAAGGCTTTCTTATCTCTTCTTGCTATTCTTTGGAACTCTGCATTCAGATGCTTATATCTTTCCTTTTCTCCTTTGCTTTTCACTTCTTTTCCTTTCACAGCTATTTGTAAGGCCTCCCCAGAAAGCCATTTTGCTTTTTTGCATTTCTTTTCCACGGGGATGGTCTTGATCCCTGATTCCTGTACAATGTCACAAAGCTCCGTCCACAGTTCATCAGGCACTCTGTCTATCAGATCTAGTCCCTTAAATCTATTTCTCACTTCCACTGTATAATCATAAGGAATTTGATTTAGGTCATACCTGAATGGTCTAGTGGTTTCCCCTACTTTCTTCCATTTAAGTCTGCATTTGGCAATAAGAAGTTCATGATCTGAACCATAGTCATCTCCCATGCTTCTTTTGATGACTGTATAGAGCTTCTCCATCTTTGGCTGCAAAGAATATAATCAATCTGATATTAGTGTTGACCATCTGGTGATGTCCATGTGTAGAGTCTTCTCTTGAGTTGTTGGAAGAGGGTGTTTGCTATGACCATTGCATTCTCTTGAAAAAACTCTATTAGCCTTTGCCCTGCTTCATTCTGTATTCCAAGGGCAAATTTGCCTGTTTTTCCAGGTGTTTCTTGACTTCCTACTTTTGGATTCAAGACCTCTATAATGAAAAGGACATCTTTTTGGGTGCTGGTTCTAAAAGGTCTTGAAGGTCTTCAGAGAACCATTCAACTTCAGCTTCTTCAGCATTACTGGTTGGGGCATAGGCTAGGATTACCATGATATTGAATGGTTTGCCTTGGAAACGTCCAGAGATCATTCTGTCATTTTTGAGACTGCATCCAAGTACTGCATTTGGACTCTTTTGTTGACCATGATGGCTACTCCATTTCTTCTAAGGGATTCCTGCCCACAGTAGTAGATATAATTGTCATCTGAGTTAAATTCAAGGACAGAAATGGTATGGACCTAACAGAAGCAGAAGATATTAAGAAGAGGTGGCAAGAATACACAGGAGAACTGTACAAAAAAAGAGCTTCACAACCAAGATAATTATGATGGTGTGATCACTCACCTATAACCAGACATCCTGGAATGTGAAGTCAAGTGGGCCTTAGGAAGCATCACTACGAACAAAGCTAGTGGAGGTGATGGAATTCCAGTTGAGCTATTTCAAATAGCTCAAAGAAAGATAATGCTGTGAAAGTGCTGCACTCAATATGCCAGCAAATTTGGAAAACTCAGCAGTGGCCACAGGACAGGAAAAGGTCAGTTTTCATTCCAATCCCAAAGAAAGGCAATGCCAAAGAATGCTCAAACTACCTCACAATTGCACTCATCTCACACGCTAATAAAGTAATGCTCAAAATTCTCCAAGACAGGCTTCAACAATATGTGAACCGTGAACTTCCAGATGTTCAACTGGTTTTAGTAAAGGCAGAGGAACCAGAGATGAAATTGCCAACATCTGCTGGATCATGGAAAAAGCAAGAGAGTTCCAGAAAAACATCTATTTCTGCTTTATTGACTATGCCAAAGCCTTTGACTGTATGGATCACAATAAACTGTGGAAAATTCTGAAAGAGATGGGAATACCAGAACACCTCACCTGCCTCTTGAGAAACCTATATGCAGGTCAGAGGGCAACAGTTAGAACTGGACATGGAACAACAGACTGATTCCAAATAGGAAAAGGAGTATGTCAAGGCCGTATATTGTCACCCTGCTTATTTAACTCATATGCAGAGTACATTATGAAAAACTCTGGGCTGGAAGAAGCACAAGCTGGAATCAAGATTGCCAGTAGAAATATCAATAACCTCAAATATGCAGATGACACCACCCTTATGGCAGAAAGTGAAGAAGAACTAAAGACCCTCTTGATGAAAGTGAAAGTGGAGAGCAAAAAAGTTGGCTTAAAGCTCAACGTTCAGAAAACGAAGATTATGGCATCTGGTCTCATCACTTCATGGGAAATAGATGGGGAAACAGTGGAAACAGTGTCAGACTTTATTTTGGGGGGCTCCAGAATCACTACAGATGTTGATTGCAGCCCTGAAATTAAAAGATGCTTACTCCTTGGAAGGAAGGTTATGACCAACCTAGATAGCATATTTAAAAGCAGAGACATTACTTGCCAACAAAGGTCTGTCGATTCAAGGCTATGGTTTTTCCAGTGGTCATGTGTGGATGTGAAAGTTGGACTGTGAAGAAACCTGAGCGCCGAAGAATTGATGCTTTTGAACTGTAGTGTTGGAAATAGTCCCTTGGACTGCAAGGAGGTTCAACCAGCCTATCCTAAAGGAGATCAGTCCTGGATGTTCTTTGGGAGGACTGATGCTAAAGCTGAAACTGCAATACTTTGGCCACCTCACGCGAAGAGTTGACTCATTGGAAAAGACCCTGATGCTCGGAAAGATTGTGGGCAGGAGCAGAAGGGGACGACAGAGGATGAGATGGCTGGATGGCATCACGGACTCAATGCACATGAGTCTGTGTGAACTCCGCATGTTGGTGATGGACAGGAAGGCCTGGCTTGCTGCAATTCATGGTGTCACAAAGAGTCAGACACGACTGTGTGACTGAACTGAACTGAACTACGATTTCTATATAATTCACAAATGAAGTCTACCTAGATTCCCTCTTGACGACCTTCACTCCATTAGCTCTTTGACCGTGGTCAAGGTACTTCTTGCATTTCAGTTGTCTCATCTCTGAGATAAAGCGCTTAGATGACTTGGCAGCTTTGTTTGGCTCTAACAAGGTATGCGTCCATGAAATGAAAAGTCGGTAATTTGGCTTCAGTAGCTTTATTCAAAGGACAAATATTAAAAAGACACAATTAATTTTCATGCCACTATGAGTTTCCATTTATTCCATGGAATATATCATTGGGATAAATTATTTTCTAAGTGCTGCTTGATCTAGGTATTCAGTAAAAATCACTAGCATAACATTTTATTTGGGGACAAAACTCAGAATTCATTTAAGTGCCAGTGCTACAGACTTACCTGCGATTCCTGTTGACTCTTAATACAGGTAACCTAATTAATTAAAGCAAATAGGGTGATACTTTGTTAAGCTTATAAAACTAAAACTGCATTGAAATGATCTATACAAAGCTGTGTTGACTATAATTAGAGAACTTCTTCTCAGAAACCCTAAAAGTCTTATTTGCTCCGATTGAAAGTCTTTATGAGTAAATGTGACTCTCTCTGTCTGTGGCTAGATCTCCGCATCAGAAGACAGCATTCCTCTGAAAGCGTTTCTAGTATTAACAGTGCCACAAGCCATTCCAGCATTGGCAGTGGTAACGATGCTGACTCCAAGAAGAAGAAAAAGAAAAATTGGGTAAGCTATTAGCATTTGTCTAATTCAGAAGCTTATTAGCACAGTGAGGCAGGATTTTTCCTTTTGGGTTTAGCATTTGTCTAATTCAGAAGCGTATTAGCACAGTGAGGCAGGATTTTTCCTTTTGGGTTTTAGAGATTGACAGCAGTTTACAGTATCTCTTTCAAGTGACTGACCCCTCAAATTCTACACTGATCAACAAGTTCAGGGCAGCCTGGCGCTGAAGAGCAGACACCTTGGAGTTGGGACTAACTGAACTTAGATAGGAATCCCAACTCTAATGCTTACTTTCTGGCTCTTAGGCAAGGTACTTTACCTTTTGGTGAGCCTAAAGTTCCTCTTTTGTAAAAACTGGATAGTTATACTGACTTGGCAGGGATATTGTAAAGAAAAACAGAGTAACATCTATAAATAAATGGCTCCAAGCAGGGCCTTATTGTGAAGGTGGAGATGAAGAAGAAGAAAAGGATGATGGTGATGGTGGTGGTGGTGTTAGTAGTGGCGATGGTGGTGATGGTGGTAAAGATGCTGATGGAAAAAGAGGAGAAAAAATAGAATTGGTAAAAGAGAAAGAAGAGTCCTTGCAAGCTTCTCCACCCCTTGCATCAACAGAGCTTATAGTGTGAAAGTATCACTGTATTAGAAATGAACTCTCTATATTTTCACCAAAAGAACATAGGAGAAATATAGAAATGTACTTCAACAGAACTATCCCCTGTTAGCTAGAGACATAATTTATGATATAAAGTAATTGCTGAAAAACTGAGGGGAAGATGCTACCACTACAAAATGTTTAAAAAATAATGAAGTAAAGGATTTCTTTGACTGCCATGAAAGAAAAGTAAATTTTAAATAAGTAGAACTCTTGATGACATCCAAAATGAAATCAGGAAAGGATTTTACTAGAGTGCTTTCTGTAAATAATGAGAGAAATATCTTTTTTGTTTTAAAAAAATGTTGATGCAGGTAATATTTTAAAATACTGATCAGCCTTCCTTCCCTTGATTTGTAATTCCGCACTCTTTCATGTTTCTGCAAGGTGAACTCTAGAGGAAGTGAGGTGAATATAAACCGTGGACAGTTTGGCATGCATCTATAAAAACACCCACCCTTGGCATGAATGCTATTCATTTTGGCAGGAAGCTTTTATACCTTTTAAAAACAGATTACCTTGTTTGTCTTTTCTTTGTGTCTTTTCATTTTAATCTTCAGTTTTAAAGAGAAGTAAAACTACTTTCCGAATAGCGCTGTAGGGCATACCAATTCTGGTTTTGCATAGTCTGGGAACTGAAAATTTGAATAGAAACTCACGATTAATGAAGTGTTAGGTGAATTTGATTTCATTTTGCTTTTTAAGTTCATACTGTCAGCAGGCCCTGACTTGACAGTCGTGCTAAAGTGGCCATTTAAAACAAATTGCCTTGAAGAGAGGAGTCTTCTGAAAGGAGATCCCTTCAAGGTACTTCGTTTTAAATGAGTGCTCTGATGGCCATGCCCTTGTCCCTGCACTGTTTAAAAGCCTTCCATGTTTGCGCTGTGCTGGATTAATACAAGAATAAAACAGAAACACAAAGCACGGTATCTTTTTTTTTTTTTTTTAATCAGAGATACCGTGCTGCAGCTGTTAATCCCTTGCTTATACATACTGACCCCAGGCAGTGGCTAGGATGGCACCTGCAAACTAACGGCCCAAAGCGAGATGCCCCCAGTGCAAACAGACAAGGAAGGTAATTTCTGTCCTTCTTGCAGCTGAGAAGCTCGTTCAAACAAGCCTTTGGGAAGAAAAAGTCCACCAAGCCTCCTTCCTCACATTCGGACATTGAAGAGCTTACAGATTCGTCCCTTCCAGCATCCCCCAAGTTGCCCCACAACGGGAGTGACTGTGGGTCAGCCTCCATGAAGCCCTCGCAGTCTGCCTCTGCGTAAGTCACCCCCTCTGCAGCACGAGGAAGAATCTATTGAAGGCGACTTCAGGCCAGGCCCACGTGTGTGTTCTGAACCGCAACACTGTCTCTGTGGCCATTATTTCCAGATCTTCCTTAGAATAGCAGACAGTATTCATTTCTCTTCTGTTTTCCATACATTAGAATGTGAATGTTTCTTGATCTCATTCTCCCCTTTTCTAAGTTATTATTTTCACTTATTTCACTGGCATTTGTCCTTGTATCTATCTAACTGTGCATTAAATGCAGGTCACCCCTTGTCTGGCCACCAAAGAAACGGCAAAATGGCCCTGTGATCTACAAGCATAGATCCCGGTAAAATGGAGTGTGATGCATGAAAACTGCTAAGATCCCAGTTCTAACCTAAGCAGTGTTCCCTCCTGCTTTCTCTAAAATCACTCACGTGTGTTTCAACAATGACCACCTCCTCTGCCCTCCTGTTGTGGAAGTAAAACTTTGTTACCTTAAGCCGAACTGCAATCCTTTTTTCTTCAATTGGGTTAGATAACCTAGCCTAGCATTTTTTATAGTATCCCACTGGAATGTTATAAGAAAGAATAAAACATTTAGAACATAAAACATGTGCTCTGATCATTCTCTTTGTTCTGTATACTGTTTAGTTCAGAGTCCGTGTGTGCCCATGACGGCAGCTCCCCAGAGCTGTCATATACAGCAAGGCCACAAATAGAACCTTGTACCCCTATTTAATTCCCTTACTTAGAAGAGCATAGCACTATCATTTTGTGACCAGCAACTTAATCCTCACATTAAATAGAAAAGCTATTCATTAATACAACAGAAATTCTTTTTGACATATTTCCTCCCAAGCTGTCTACAAAACAACACAACAACAGTAAGGATGTCGTGTATGTGACCTTCAAGCAGCCCCAACTAGCCTGCTTGTTTGGGTTGAAACCTTGCTTCAGTTTCATTAGCTGACCTCCTAAATCAGCCAAGCCTACCAGAAGGATTATATAACACTCATCCATTATTTAAATGTCCAAAACTAATCTCCCTGATGTATTGTCTACAATATTTATTTTGAAGTTTTGTGGTAACCTGGAGAGAGTATTATGGCAAACAAGATTATTCTTTGCAGAATTTTGTAAAACTAGAAATCAGCATTTTAATACATAATAACTTTGTTTTAAACAAATTTAATATGTTGCAAATAGGTTAAGTCCCTTGAAAAAATGGTTGAATGAGATGTAGTAATACTCTGACTTTCAGCCCCACAAATATTAGCAACAAGAGAATTTTGAGTATCAGTTTCTATACAGTAAAGATAGGTTGTTTTTAAACTTCAAAAAATAGAGATTAAAAAAAGAGAGAGACAAAGGCCTACTCTTTTCAGTTTTGAACCTATGAATGTATTTCTGTTTGTAAAACTCTTTTTCATTTTCTCTAGGTTTTGCCAGCAGCAAATAATCTCTGTACCTGCTGGATAATATTGCAGTTCAGCTTTTAAAAGAATCATTGCCTTTCCTAATCCTCTGGCTTCCCCAGCTGCTGATTTTGTGCTTGTTTCTTTCTTCAGGATCTGTGAATGCACAGAGGCTGAGGCAGAGATAATTCTGCAGTTGAAGAGTGAGCTCAGAGAAAAGGAACTAAAATTAACAGATATTCGGCTGGAGGCCCTCAGCTCTGCACATCATCTCGATCAGATCCGGGAAGCCATGAACCGGATGCAGGTTGGTCGTGTAAGCACCTTCAAGGAATGAACAGGAGAGATTTGAAATGCTGCCTATTCTCTTCTCTCAGTTATTGTAAAAGCAAATCTCACATTTAAATCCCTTTTTAAAATGCACTCTTTTTATTTAATCTCCACAACTCCTTGCCTAATATCGGTTGGAGAATTTTGTAAAATCCAGGTTTGGAAATGGGAGTGCAAACTGGCTGGTTGCACTCAAGGACCATTGAAGGCACTTCTACTAGTGATTGAACTGGCTGACAGCTAAGTTTTCGGAGAAACTACTACAGCCCTTGCTTCTTCCCTTTCCCGTGATTTACCTTTTGGTATCTTTTCCCTATAATTTTGAAATCTGACTTTCAAACACCTTTACCTATTTTTTATTGAAAAACAAATGAAATGAGGAAAGGACAGAAATATAACACAAGCTTTCTAAATAGGAAAGTAAAAGTGATGTAGAACGCCATCTGTAAAAGTAAAGCTTTTATATGTCTTGGAAGGATCCGAAGGCTAAATTCAGAATCAGTCTGTGCTCAGACTTTCACTTTATTATTGTCAACCAGTAATCACTTGGTACCGCAGATGACTGAAACAGGAAAAGCTCGTTGCCAGGCAGATTCGTATACCACTGATATATATTCATCAAAAGGCATGTGTTGTTTTTATGAGCTCAGTGCCCTGTTTTGAAGGAACAAAAACTTTTTCAGACGTTAGCTAGATTCTGAAGTGATAATTTTAAATCACTTCATTTATATTACTTTTGTTTTACTGTGGTTTTCAACTCTCCCTGAATTCAGAATAGTACGAAGGGCATTTTCTTCTATGAGATATTAATAGTATTGCATTAAAATTTTAAATTTGATTTTATTAAAGCTTGGTTGATTTATAATGTTGCGTTACAAAGTTTCAGATGTACAGCTCAGTGATTCAGTTGTGTGTATATATATACACATAGAGAGAGAGAGATATAGATAGATAGATATAGATACATTCTTTTTAAAATTCTTTTCCCTTATAGGTTTTTACAAAATATTGAGTATATAGTAGGTTTCTCTGTTTTTTATCTGTTTTTATATATATTGTAGTGTTTAATTCTAAAATGAGAAATGGAATGACCTCTTCAATTATGTTATTCTTAATTCAGGTGAGACCACATCCTGGAAAACTCCTCAAATATATGATATATATTTTTTTAAGTATAAAAAAATTCTACTGGTCAGTCTATCTGTATTTGTGAATATCTGAATATGTATATATGGGAGACAGAGAAAGAGATTTACTTTTCCTTCTTTGGAAAGAAATCTTGATTTCATAATTTATATTTGTTTATTTAATATCTCACCACATTAAAAAAAAACAAAACTCTGATTAACACAAGTTAGCACCATGTTTTTCGATTTCACCACAGAATGAGATTGAAATACTGAAGGCTGAAAATGACCGGCTGAAGGCGGAGACGGGGAACGTGGCGAAGCCGGCTCGGCCGCCGTCCGAGTCCGCGAGTAGCACCTCCTCGTCCTCCTCGCGGCAGTCCTTAGGACTCTCGCTGAACAATTTGAACATCACGGAGTCTGTTACCTCAGGTGATTTTGTGCGCACGGTGCCTGGATCACAGCATGCCTAGGACTTCACAAGCGAGGACACCTCGAATCTGGAGACCCTTGCCCACCGCCACCCTCGCCGATCCCCTCTTCAAAGCGTTAACACCCTAATTCTCAGAGATAGCCCTTTTTCCTTACAAGTTCATTCTCTGTCATGATCATCTTAAAAGAACATTCTGTGTAAAAGAGTGAAACGACTTAGAGATACGGTTTTCGTATCATTTTTTAAAACTATTATTTGTGCTTGATACAGATAGGACGGAGTAATATTCTCAGTGATGATCTTCCATGCTCATCGCAATATGATCAGAACCCCGTGCAACGTGATAGCGTTTTGCCCATTTACCGGTGTTTCAGGACCTACTCCTAAATTTGACTAGGTGCTCCTGCGTTTTACAGCCCAGGGAGAATACCGTGCTCCTCTGTCTCCAGGCTACAGCTCTATTAAACTGTCACCAAACAGACAAAAAGCAAACACTGGGTTCCAGTAGTGTGTTCAGAGTAAGGGTAGAGCTTTAGTCAGTTGCAAATAGAATCATATAACCTAAAGTTGTCTTAATATCTGATGAACTATTCCGTTATAAAGGATAACTGCTCCCTTAATTGAGCGTGCACACTGCATTTAACCATTTTTGTATACATGAAAGACTTGGTTGAGAAAAGATTTACAGGAGGATCTGTGGTGATTACAAAGCACAGCCACTAGATGACGCTCGAAAACCAATAATATACATGTTCCTGGGCAATTTTAGATCCCATGGTAGAACTGAGAAACTTCATGACTTGCCTTAAAGTACACTAAAATATAGAAAACAAAGATAAGATGAAAACGAAAAACACAAAGAAATATACAGAAAGCTGATATTGATGATATTTTAATAAATCATATCTCTTGCTTCTAAAAGATCAGAATTTGTAAAATTCTACTAATTATATCTTCCCTTCATGGGTAAAATGAATGGCCCAAATGCATACTTGCTTTCTTATAAAAGGTAGCTGGAAATCAAAAGGTAAGTAGGAATTCCCTTAAGTTCATGAAAACATTGTTTTCTACCATTTGGCAGGGATTGGGGAAGGAAAATGAATTCTGAAAAAACACATCAAGCAAAAGAAATATTAGTACCCATAGCTCAGCTGGTAAAAGAATCAACCTGCAGTGCAAGAGACCCTGATTCAATCCCTAGATTGGGAGGACCCCCTGGAGAAGGGAATGCCTACCCACTCCGGTATTCTGGCCTGGGGAGTCCCTATAGACAGAGCAGCCGCCTGGAAGGCTACAGTCCGTGGGGTCACAAAGAGTCAAACAGGACTGAGCGACTGAGCACAGCACAAGAAAAAGCAGAGGTTATAATTAACTGAAGTTATCAGTCATTAGGTAAAATGAAGCCAAAGAAATATGGTAGTAACTTGAATGTATACATTGTCTATGTGGTGTTATCATACACATTCTTCAAAAGATAGGGGAAGAAAAAGAACAAAAGCTTTAAATCTGAGAGTCCTGAGCCACGTCCTATGTGCTGGCTTCTCAGTGAAGAATCCGAGAGAAGTGCAGTAGGACCCACACCTAATGGCAGACAGTGCTGTCCTACTTCCTGGGGCTTCACTTCATAAGGGTTAGTACCTTACAGGAAGGCTTAGGGTGGGATTTTATGGCCTGTTACATGATTTTGTTTTAGTCCAAGGAAATATGATCAGGTTTGAAGGAGGCAACTTTAGTACTGAAAGTAGTTTAGAAAGAACAGCGATATAAAAATTATACTACGACTAATGTCTAGGGAGGCTAGGACTCATAAAGATGAATATAAAATCAGAGAAATTAAATTTACAATTTCTGTGTCCATGTGATGGCCATGATTCAGAATTTGAGACAATTTGGTGGGGGGAGGATTTTTTTCTTTTTTAATGCGCTTTATAATTACCCATTTCATTATTTGTTTTAGTATTGCATAGTTTTCTTCCCTCAGTTATTTTTTAAGTGTGGTTCTTGTGTCTGAACAGGCAAAAATTTAAATCACTTGACATCACTTGACTAGGAGAGCTTTTATTCCCTTCACGATTGTTTCAGTTCAGTTCAGTTGCTCAGTCGTGTCCGACTCTTTGTGACCCCATGAACCACAGCATGCCAGGCCTCCCTGTCCGTCACCAACTCCCAGAGTCTATCCAAACTCATGTCCATTGAGTTGGTGATGCCATCCAACCATCCCATCCTCTGTCGTCCCCTTCTCCTCCTGCCTTCAGTCTTTCCCAGTGTCAGGGTCTTTTCCAATGAGTCAGTTCTTCACATCACGTGGCCAGAGTATTGGAGTCTTAGCTTCAACATCAGTCCTTCCATTGAACACCCAAGACTGATCTCCTTTAGGATGGACTGGTTGGATCTCCTTGCAGTCTAAGGAACTCTCAAGAGTCTTCTCCAACACCACAGTTCAAAAGCATCTATTCTTCGGCACTCAGCTTTCTTTATAGTCCAACTCTCACATCCATACATGACCACTGGAAAAACCATAGCCTTGACTAGATGGACCTTCATTGGCAAAGTAATGTCTCTGCTTTTTAATATGCTGTAAAGGTTGTTCATAACTTTCCTTCCGAGGAGTAAGCGTCTTTTAAGTTCATGGCTGCGTCACCATCTGCAGTGATTTTGGAGCCCAACAATATAAAGTCTGCCACTGTTCCCACTGTTTCCCCATCTATTTCCCATGAAGTGATGGGACCAGATGCCATGATCTTCATTTTCTGATTGTTGAGCTTTAAGCCAACTTTTTCACTCTCCTCTTTCACTTTCATCAAGAGGGTCTTTAGTTCTTTATCACTTTCTGCCATAAGGGTGGTGTCATTTGCATATCTGAGGTTATTGATATTTCTCCCGGCAATCTTGATTCCAACTTGTGCTTCCTCCAGCCCAGCATTTCTCATGAAGTATTCTGCATATAAGTTAAATAAGCAGGGTGACAATATACAGCCTTGACTTACTCCTTTTCCTATTTGGAACCAGTCTGTTGTTCCATGTCCAGTTCTAACTGTTGCTTCCTGACCTGTATGCAGGTTTCTCAGGAGGTAGGTTAGGTGTTCTGGTATTCCCATCTCCTTCAGAATTTTCCAGAGTTTATTGTGATCCACACCATCAAAGGCTTTGGCATAATCAATGAAGCAGAAATAGATGTTTTTCTGGAACTCTCTTGCTTTTTCCATGATCCAGCAGATTTTGGCAGTTTAATCTCTGGTTCCTCTGCCTTTTCTAAAACCAGCTTGAACATCTGGAAATTCACAATTCACGTACTGTTTAAGCCTGGCTTGGAGAATTTTGAGCATTACTTTACTAGCATGTGAGATGAGTGCAATTATGCAGTAGTTTGAGCATTCTTTGGCATTGCCTTTCTTTGGGATTGGAATGAAAACTGACCTTTTCCAGTCCTGTGGCCACTGCTGAGTTTTCCAGTTTGCTGACATATTGAGTGTGGCACTTTCACAGCATCATCTTTTAAGATCTGAAATAGCTCAACTGGAATTCCATCACCTCCAGTAGCTTTTTTCATAGTGATGCTTCCTAAGTCCCATTTGACTTCACATTCCAGGATGTCTGGCTCTAGGTGAGTGTGAGTGATCACACCATTGTGATTATCTTGGTCGTGAATATCTTTTCTGTACAGTTTCTGTGTATTCCTGCCACCTCTTCTTAACATCTCCTGTTTCTGTTAGGTCCATACCATTTCTGTCCTTTATTGTGCCCGTCTTTGCATGAAATGTTCCCTTGGTATCTCTGGTTTTCTTGAAGACATCTCTAGTCTTTCCCATTCTATTGTTTTCCTCTATTTCTTTGCATTGATCTCTGAGGAAGGCTTTCTTATCTCTCCTTGCTAGTCTTTGGAACTCTGCATTGTTAGTGGGCTCAAACTTGACAATCAAAAGTGCTTTTGTGCTGGGGCTTTTTAACAGAAAAGCTTTGTAGAGTACATGATTAATTAAAAAAAAAAGAACTAGACAGAGGGCAGTTGACAGGGGTCCAGGTCCTGAAATATAGTGCACACTCCATGCATCCAGTGAAGACAGACATGTGAAAAACCTTGATGTTTTCTTGTCGGCATTTCACTTGATTGGAACCAGAATGGCAAATCTTTTTATTCTTTTTTTCGATATGTTGACAGAGAACCATAACTTATTTTCCAGGTAAATAAACCAAAAACAAAACACAAAGAACCCTATCTCAAATTGGCTGTTACTTGTTTTCCCTCGGAGTTGTTTCCCTCAGTGATCATCCCATTGGTGTGCTGATGGGGAGACCCAGAGTGAGCCGCAGTGTTCTCCTCCAACTGTTAATACAAGAAGTTAGGATAGACACACGGAGAAAAAAGCAATGGTTAGAACAGATGAACTTACCAGATACTGAGGATAAAGTGCTTTAAAAGCATTGTCCGTTATGCTCTCGATAACTCTGCCAAGCTGAAGGTTTTATAACCCATTTTACAGATGAAAAGGCCAAGACTTGGGGAAGTGATTACTATAATTAGTTCAGTAAGTGATAGAGCAGGGAATTCATCTGCTTTGTCATCATGGCATTCATTTCCAATGCCCATGACAGTACCTGCTTTCTTTGATGCTTAATAAATTATTATTTTAAATAAATATTTTTGAATATTTATGAATAGTTGTGAATAACCGAACAATGTACTAAAGATGTGGTTTGGTCATGAATTATGAGATATTTAGATGTGAATAATTAGCCACTCAAAAATTTTGAGAAATGGGACGAGAATTAAAATGACACTTAAGGAAGAGTTTTGAGCAGGATAAGCAAAGATGAGACCAGGAGGATGTTCATCTAGTAAAAAAAAAAACAAAAATTCCAGTAAGGGAGATTGTCTTTGACAATTTAAAAGTTTCTAGCAAAAAAATCTCCATATTCCTTAAACTCTAAATTTTTTTTCATTGTTATGGTATTGTGGCATTTTTAAAACTCCTTTCTTTGCAAAATTGTGTATTCCAATTATTAAAGTAATAGAACCATTTTATTTTCAGAACCCATTTGATGAAATTGTTTCTTTAATATAATGATACAGTCAAAGTCCTTGTCTCTCTGAATTTACAATTTGAGCAACTGAGTCCTCTTGTCACCAGGCACATGTGATCTTCAACATGTAGCTAAGTTTCCTTTGTCCACAGAGCACTATCTTCATATTAAATATGCCTCTATAATATCATCATTTTCAAAGGAAAACATATGTGGGATAGTTTGCCTTACTCATTCTCCAAATTGAACATTAATCTCATATACTATATTTAAAAAATTAATCTTTAATCACATTTAAAGTTGGTAGTTTAAAGGTTAACTAGCTTTATCATGCTTCTGTAACTCTTAGCTGATTACTAGAAATATCATTTTTGTTTTGAAACTGTGAGCAGAAAGAGGACAGAAGAGCAATAATTAATATATTTATGCAGGGAAGTATAATGCCATCGTTGAAATTCAAAACATTACCTAAAATTACAGATATAAGGAAAAGTAGTCATATAGCTGTGTTTGTACCAAATGCTTGAAAATAATTTCAGTCGACAGTCAATCTCAGCACCTTTGCATTCATAATTTCATGGGTTTTGAGCTTGGATATCTTCAGCTAGATAGAAAATCG
This sequence comes from Capra hircus, assembly GCF_001704415.2. Taxonomy (NCBI): domain Eukaryota; kingdom Metazoa; phylum Chordata; class Mammalia; order Artiodactyla; family Bovidae; genus Capra; species Capra hircus. The sequence continues at coordinate 7,437,012 of NC_030812.1, forward strand.
GATTGCTTTTCAATTTGCGGCAGTTATAATGGTAACTAAATATTACTCAGGTATTACTCAGACCTGTGCATAATAGGAAAAGAAACCCCTTATTTCCTCATCTAATGCGATGGCCCAACACTTGGGTGAAGATCTTTGAAAGCAGAAATAAAGTCTTAGATGAAAACTTTAACCCAAGCACAGCCACCTATCTTCTTGAAAGTGAGGTTTTTCACATGTGTTAAGGTAGAGTGAATGGCAGAAAAGGTAAATATTCCCCTTGAAAAACGTAAAACTGTGGGGGAGAAAGAGATGACAGTAGAGAAATCCGAGCTAACGTGCCTCTGTTATGTGTGTGTGTGTTTCTTTGGAAATTTGGTAGATATTTTGCTGGATGATCCTGGTGATGCAACTGGACATAAGGATGGCCGCAGTGTGAAAATTATAGTCTCCATAAGCAAGGGCTACGGCCGAGCAAAGGTATTTCTTTAATTTTAAGCTCTTTATTACCATGAATGAACATGAGTCAAATATACTGAAATATGAGTATTTGTCCTAATAAGTATACTACCAGCAGAGTTTGTCTTGGCATTGGCTTAATATGTTTCTAAAAGCATGAAAGTTAGGGACTCAAAAGAAATGGCCTCATCCTATAGATAGAAATATGTCTCCGTACTTCATGTTTATTCACTGAAAGCAGTAGTGGTTGTTACAGCCACCCTCATTCCTAAAACCTAAAAAGAAACACATGGCTTTCTTTGACATAAACATCTTATCTAGCTAAATACAGGTGATGTTTATGATGTATGGTACCATGTTGCTAGAACTGTCAAGATGGTCTTTCTACAAAAAGGAGACTACAAGCTATATGGCTATTCTAGACACTGGAAAGATAGATGTATTTTATTAGACTCATTATAACAATGTCCATTAATGCTACTTATGTGTATCGTTTTTAAGCAAGGCCTTAGCTGAAAAGGCAAATATTTAATTTTTCTGGAATCAAATACTACCTTCAAATTGGCAGTGTCATCCTGATCCTAGACTCTTCTTGAAACAAAAAATATTTTTCCAAGTTGAAATGGTATTTCAGTGGCCAAAGATACAAAATTAGTAGGTATCCAAATTTTTTTATATCAAACAGAAGAGGAAAGAACTTTAGAATTTTAAGATAATTGAAGTATTTAAGTTTGAAAAGTGAGCTAGCAATTGTGAATTTTTACATTGAGCATATATTCTAAGAATTCTAATGCCATAAGCTTTCTGCTTGAACTGCAGATCTGTGCCTGAACTTCCCATGTAAGTCTTTTTGTAAAAGGCTATAATAGTCTCAGTGAAGCTTGAAAGATCTCTGATTTAAAAGCAGCTGCTTAAAAGCACTGTAAGCATGTCCATTTTGACTCAGTTACATTAACACCAGAACATGTTTTCTTTTTCAACATAATTCTGAAAGACAATATTTCTGAATGTTAAAAAGAAGTTCTCTTGGTCTTCTTGAGTTACCATAACAAAATACTGCAGATTGGATGGCTTAAACAATGTTTTCTCATGGATATTAAGTCCAAGGTCAAGGTGCTGTCTGGTTTGGTTCCTGAAAAGGGCTCTCTCTTTGGGTTGCAAAATGGCACCTTCTTGGCTATGTCCTCACAGGCCTTTCCTCAATGTGTGTACTTGGGGAGAGAGAGATCTCTGTCTTACTTCCCCTACTTTGAAGGCTACTGATCCTATGATGTCAGACCCACTGTCATGGCCAAATTTAACTCTTATTACCTCCTGCTGACTCCATTTCCAAACATAACCAATTGGGACTTGTGGTTTGATATATGAATTTGAGTGGAAAAAGAACATTCAGTGTATAACAGTGGTATAAAAATAACAGTGGTTTTGCTATGAATTTCTTTTTTATTTTTTTAACAAATATTGGTTTCAGGTTATACCTAAGTAGTGGTGATAATCATTTACCCTTATAGAGTTAAATGCTACAGGTGAAGAAATGGAGGTCTGAGCCAGCTAAGTGACTTGACCTAACATCACTTTTCTTAATTACATGGTAGATGTAGTTTCACTTTAGACTTTCATGTATGAAAAGTAAACTAACCACTTTAATAGTTTTGCTATGAAATGAACCATGTTTATATTTAAAACACCAAAACCCTACCAAAAGACAAAAAAAAATCAAGTCAATGAAAGTCTTTGAGTTTTGAAATTTAATTTTGAAGATTCTCCAAGAATCTTCAAGAATTCCTTGTAATCCTGTAGGATTTCCTGGCAAGTATTCTAAATACTGAATTTTCTGAGACATTCAAAGTGGAGCTTGAGTTGTGAATCTATGAATGCCATACTGCCATGGATAAGTTATTTTTCAATTTGGATTCGATTTTAGAGATAATCTAAATAAAAAATAATAAACTGAGTTTTGGACTTAACATTTAGATTGCAAAAACGTTAAGATGAGATTTTAGGACTCAAGAAATAGTTCTGTTGCGTCTCTATCACCATCTCCTTCCCACCAAGCTGCTTCTCTGCAGAAAGGTACCTGCTCGCTAAAATGGAAGACTGTTCTCTCCCGGACCTTTCCTTTCTACTGAACAGGTCATGAATCAGTTTGTCTTGGCCATACCACTTCATCTAACCTCTTTCTCTCTTGTTTTGTTGCTATTCCTGTCACTTTGCTTGTCAGTTAATTAGTTACTTCGGTTGCTTTGTTTGCTGGGGTATTTTGTATAATCCACTGTATATGTCTACTATTATATAAACCATAAGTTTGATATATATTTTACTGTTAATCACCACCAATATTAACATTTTTAGTAGACATACTCAAACAAGATACAGTTAGGTTTTATCTTATTTTATTTTGATCTTACTTAGGATCAGAAGTCTCAGGCATATTTGATAGGATCCATTGGTGTTAGCGGAAAAACCAAGTGGGATGTCTTAGATGGTGTAATTAGACGTCTCTTTAAGGTACGTGGTACAAGATATCCTGATACTAATTTTCAAACGTGTTTCCTTTTGGATGCTTCCCTTAGCTTTAATGGCAGGGACATATCTGCTTTTCCTCTCCTGTATTTTAAATATTAAAGAAAGTTTCCTCTTTATGCTGTGTGATATGAATAGTTATTGTAGTACCCAGTTCTAAAATTCATGACAGCTAGTTTCATATGCCCATGAATTTTACACTGGAGTGGTACCTCTGTTTTGACTTTGTGTCTTTGTGTGCACAATTGTAGGAATATGTGTTCAGAATTGATTCCTCCACTAGCCTTGGCCTGAACTCCGACTGCATTGCCAGCTACTGTATAGGAGACTTAACAAGATCCCATGGCCTAGAAGTGCCTGAGCTGCTGCCTTGTGGATACCTTGTTGGTGATAATAACGTCATCACTGTGAACCTGAAAGGTAAAAATAAAAATGGGGGAAAAAAAAACCCACAATTGCATTTTTACCAATGTTTATTTTCCTTTTTTTTTTTTGCAGTTTCACTTCAAATTTTCATATTTGAAAAGTGGGCTAACTACTTTAATAGTTTGGGTATGAGATGAACCATATTTATATTAAAAACACAAAAATCCAACTAAAAACAAAAAATCAAGTAAATTAAAGTCTTTGAGTTTTGAGATGCAATTTTGAAGATTCTCGAGGACTCACAGAGGAAGTGACACGTCAATTTTCAAATTTCTAGGTTTTCTGCATTGTCCTCTTTGATTTAGGGGAGATTTCTAAAAGTTTATTGCATATTCTAAGGTAATATATTCATCCCTATACCTTCAATTTTAATATATGTATGCTCAACAAGGGCTTCCCTGGTAGCTTAGATGGTAAGAAATCTGCCTGCAATGCAGGAGGCTCAAGTTTGATCCCTGGCTTGGGAAGATCCCTTGGAGAAGGAAATAGCTACCCAGTCAAGTGATCTTACCTGGAGAATCCCATGGACAGAGGAGCCTGGCAGGCTACAATCCGTGGGGTCACAAAGAGTTGGACGCAGCGGAGAAACTAAGCACATAGTCAATGAATACCCACTGGGGAGAGAGAATGGAAGTTAAGAATCAGGGGTGAGAAATTATTTTGCTTTGAATAATGTGATTATTTCTAGGTAAATGGAATATCTCAAGTATCCTTGTCTCCATAATTTCTTGTTCACATATGTTAATGAGTTCAGAACACATCTATGTAACTATGGGTTAATAGAGGGATTTGTCAATATTTTATTTTATGATTAAGATAGTTGAGTTAGTGAAAGAAGATACTGTTGCTCTCCTTAATTCCTTGCCAAATATCACAATATATATTCTTCAAAAGCTTAAGTGACGGTATAGCAGGGATGTATAATGAGAGCTAGAAGGAAGTAAATAGGAGGAGAAAAGAGGAGGACAAAGAGAGGAACGCAAATTTAGGTATTTTATTTTAATTTTTATATTTATGCTTAACAAAATTACCACCTTCAAAGAGAAGAATGATTCTTGATAGAATTCATAGTAATGCTTCCACTTCTCTGTGGAAACGTGAGTGGGAAGCATGAAGTAGACAGGGGACAGAGTCTCGGGAACAGCAACTGGCTTGCTTTCATTCACATGTTCACTCTGCCTTGTTACTCATGTATTCTGTGTTAAAATAGCAACACATGTTGGTGAGACAAATGTCAAGGAAAGTCTCTTGCAAGGGGTGTTATTCCTATGCTAACATAGCCCGGTTACCAGTTGACACTGTGTTCTAAATTCTAGCTTATGTGGAACCATAAGCCATTCTCTTCCCTTTGTTTCTCCCTTCAGGGGTGGAAGAAAACAGTCTGGACAGTTTTGTTTTTGATACTCTGATTCCTAAACCAATTACCCAAAGATACTTTAACTTGTTGATGGAGCATCACAGAATTATACTCTCAGGACCTAGTGGTACTGGAAAGACCTATTTAGCACACAAACTTGCTGAATATGTAATAACCAAATCTGGGAGGAAAAAAACAGAGGATGCAATCGCCACTTTTAATGTGGACCACAAGTCTAGTAAGGTAAGTTACAGACTCCTAAGACAACCGCTGCCATTTATCCGTAAGTGTATTACTCAGCTAAGCGTTAAGATCATGAAACTTCCATATTGTGCGTGGAAACATATCTATCTCATTGGCCAAGGCTAGAATCTGGAGAATGAATAAACCCTATTTTGTGAATTTGAATAAGACTGCTCAGGGGCATCCAGTTATCTACTACTTCACAAGCATTGGGAATTGACAGAAGAAAAGAACAAGGTCTCTATTGTCTGATTTCTCTGAGACATCCATCTAGGAAGTGTTAGAGCAAAAAGAGATCCAAGTAAATACTATGGAAGCAAGAGGCTAGAACTCTTACTGGAGGAATCAGAGCTTTCAAAAGTCGATGTCTGGTCTGGGTCATAATAAACAAGGAATTAACTGGAATATTACAATGGAGATTTGGGTATGATTAATATATTCTAAGCAGAAATTCTGGGAGCAGAAAATTGTTTACATGATATTTCTATAGGATTTCTGTGTAGGAAACATAGGAAATTGAATAGTGTTCCATTTCACCATCACCTAAGGTCTCAGTCACTTTAGTTCAGTTCATTGCTCAGTTGTGTCCGACTCTTTGCAACCCCATGGACTGCAGCACACCAGGCCTCCCTATCCATCACCAACTCCCAGAGTTTACTCAAATCCATGTCCATTGAGTCAGTGATGCCATCCAACTATCTCATCATCTGTCATCCCCTTCTCCTCCTGCCTTCAATCTTTCCCAGCATCAAGGTCTTTTCCAGTGAGTCAGTTATTTGCATTAGGTAGCCAAAGTATTGGAGTTTCAGCTTTAGCATCAGTCCTTCCAATGAATATTCAGGACTGATTTTCTTTAGAATGGACTGGTTGGATCTCCTTGCTGTCCAACAGACTCTCAAGAGTCTTCTTCAACACCATAGTTCAAAAGCATCAATTCCTCAGCGTTCAGCTTTCTTTATGGTCCAACTCACATCCATACATAACTACTGGAAAAACCATAGCTTTGACTAGACAGATCTTTGCTGGCAAAGTAATGTCTCTGCTTTTTAATATGCTGTCTATGTTGGTTATAACTTTTCTTCCAAGGAGCAAGCATCTTTTAATTTTCTGGCTGCAGTCACCATCTGCAGTGATTTTAGAGCCCCAAAATATAAAGTCTGTCACTGTTTCCTCTGTTTCCCAATCTATTTGCCATGAAGTGATGGAACTGGATGCCATGATCTTAGGTTTCTGAATGTTGACTTTTAAGCCAACTTTTTCATTCTCCTCTTTCACTTTCATCAAGAGGCTCTTTAGTTCTTCTTCCCTTTCTGCCATAAGGGTGGTGTCATCTGCATATCTGAGGTTATTGATATTTCTCCCAGCAATCTTGATTCCAGCTTGTGCTTCATTCATCCAGCCTGGCATTTTACATGATGTACTCTGCATATAAGTTAAATAAGCAGGATGACAGTATACAGCCTTGACATACTCCTTTTCCTATTTGGAACCAGTCTGTTGTTCCATGTCCATTTCTAACTGTTGCTTCTTGACCTGCATACAGATTTCTCAGGAGGCAGGTCAGGTGGTCTAATATTCCCATCTCTTGAAGAATTTTTCACAGTTTGTTGTGATCCACACAGTTAAAGGCTTTGGCTTAGTCAATAGAACAGAAGTAGATGTTTTTCTGGAACTCTCTTGTGTTTTTGATGATCCAACCAATGCTGGGAATTTGATCTCTTGTTCTTCTGCCTTTTTAAAATCCAGCTTGAACATCCGGAGGTTCATGGTTCACGTATTGTTGAAGCCTGGCTTGGAGAATTTTGAGCATTACTCTGCTAGTGTGTGAGATGAGTCTCTACTAAGGTCTAGTATACCAGAATTACCATCCTGAACACTCTCAGCTGTTAAATAGTCATGAGGGGATATAAAATGCAGCCAGTACTTTCATATACTCCAAGCAATGTCAACAATTTTAAAAAGAAAATAGTTGATGCCTGACATATCTCTAACACTGGGCTACTTTTACTGATAGTTACTAATTACATTCTCAGCCAGTGCAGCCTGAGGTTCTCTTAGGAAACTACATCTGTTATTAGCAATACCTCGAAGTTACCCAGATGACACTGGGTCACTGGGATTTTTTTCAAAAATGACCTGGTTAAATGATCTAAACTGACCCAGTCTCACAGTAACCTCCCTCCTACAAATATTTAGAAAATAAACACGACTCCCCAAAGCAGCCCCAAACCACTAAATTCTTGAAAGACGTTTAATTTAGTGAACAAAAATGCCTTAAAGGAATAGTTCATCAAGTTCATGTCACTGACCAACTGTGGAACCTGGGGCTGAGTCTTGAATTTCTGTGTGCCTCAGTTTTCCCAGCTATAAAATGGGGAAAATAGTGAAGCTGTGTTAAGGACTAAAGGAGTGACTCTGTGTGTGTGTGTGTGTGTGTGTGTGTGTGTGTGAGAGAGAGAGAGAGAGAGAGAGAGAGAGAGAGAGAGAGAAATAGATGCAGGGAAAGAGAGAGAATAGTACACATAGCAAGCACTGTCTAAGGCTTGCCCACAGTTACTAATTATAGCTCTTGGCTCCAATGAGGATTTCTTATGCAAATACACTCAGACCCATACAGACCACCCACCCCTGTGACACACACAGACCTTTGTTCAAATTGTCTTATATGTGTTTTTCAAGGAGAATAGACGTGTATAAGGCATGATGGTATCTCCTCATGTTGACTCAATAGAGCGCATGAATTCTGACTACGTCCTTGGAATTCAGCACTGTTCAGATTGTTGACGAACCAAACATTCTCATTTCAAGTAGAGAGAGACATGGCACCTGAGACAGAATATTAAACTCTTCTCTAAGTAAAAGCAAAAGACACAGCTGTTTGCTTGCTTCAGCCTACATGTCTAATGCCCTCAATGAATTCTGGGTCTCCTCATAGCTTTATTTAAAAGCTTTAACATATTATGTTTCTTTTCAGCCAAAATGATAAAATAATTGACATATCTTGATTACCCTGTGTTCTCTTTGATTTTTCCTTGATGTTAATGTGAAATAACTTTTTAGAAGTTACTTCCTTTCTGAAAAAAAAAACTGGTTGGAAAATAGAAAAGAATAGATTTATTCGAGGAAATGGGACTTTGATAAAGTTGGAGAATCACTTAAAGTCAAATTTTGAGTCAAGTTGACCGGCCTTCCGCAGGATATAATTTGACATGCTAAAATAAAGTAGGGTAACTTATATTAGTTCTAAAATTTGCCTCACTCCATAAGACACTGTCATATCTAAGTTATTTTTATTTCAGTTAAAAAATGTTTAGTGCTTGGGGATGTTTTTAAGCAATAACAATTTATATAGCCTTTAAAATTTGATCAAATACAGGCAGCACTCTTATTTTCTACTTTTTCTGAATAAAATCACTTGTGCCATTATGAGGTGAGTTTAATCTTTGTTATTATAAAGTAATAAATAAAGCATGACAAAAGTGAACAGAATGAACAATGCTAGAGAACAGTTATAGGAAGAAATCCATGGACAAGTCACATAGCATTCATCACCAAGAAAGCACAAAATGCAACTAACAAACGTTTATTATTTCTTTATGGTTGTAAGACATGAGTGACCTGTCGGTAATGTTGGATACCAAGACCTGGCCAGAGAATTTGGCCAGTTCTTGCCACATTGTTAGAGGATTTGCGACTATTTTCAGGGAGTTGATGGTATGTGAGAGTGGCATAGAGAAATGGGGATGGCAGGTTAGCATTGTGGGAGGGACAGCCAGGTGTCGGTTTATGAGACTAAAGGGTGAATAAGGTGTGAGATAAATGACTCCCCTGAGAACCAGAGCTGTGTAATTGCTGACACGCTTTACGCTGTGCCTCTGATCACCCTGAAGGGGCAAAGGCACAAAGTACTCACTGATTCCAAAAACGTCCAGCAATAAACCATCAAATGAAAACAAATCTGTTCATGTTTTTGGTGTCTCTGCATTTTACATTCTGTCCCTCTTCCCATTCTTCACGCCCTCTCTTGAGGTGCCAGCTGGAATATTTTGATTGAAAGCAGGACACATAAACAATTACACTTTGTGACATTTGATATAGTGGGCCCAGAAGGCTGGAGATGGATTTGGTAAAGAATATGTGGCCAGCTGAAGCCATTTGGGATGTTAGGTGGGAAAAGATCAGAAAGCTGGACTTGGCAGATTCATTTTGAGTGTGTCTAGAGTCACAATGAAGGAAAACAGTGATCAATAGCTTTTATGCAACCACTGTGTTCTGTGTATATTTTCAAAGTATGGGATTCATCTCATTATCAATATCCATCTGGTAGATATACCTGTTTATTTTTCTGCCTTATTAGATCTTGGACTGAAACTTCTAATGCTAATGCATCAATACATCAGTCTAAGATTTTACCCCAGTTAAGCTCAGGTGAAGATCATGAAGTGATTTCAAATGGGGTTTTAAAAAAATTAAAAAAAAACTCAAGTTATATGACTGAATTATTTGTATTTGCCTATTTCTATTTCTGACTGGCCCATACCCTTTATTAGATTCCCAAAGGAATCTGCTACCAGTCTCAAGACAAAAGAGAACCGTAATAGAATCTTCTAGCCCTAGTTTTTCAGAAATCACCCAGTGACTTCTTATTTACCAAATCCAAGTCAAGCTTCTCCAACTCCCTGTTCGCACCCCGCCCCCACGGCCTCCCTGCTTCAGCTCCTCCTGGTCCTCCTCTCCCCTCGCCTCCCTCCTGCTTTCTCTCTTTTGATTAATGTATACCAGATTACTATGATTGATCCCCCTTTCTAGAAATTGTTCTCATTTTCATGAGTATGGAATTCTCTCCTTCTTTCCTTCCTACCTTCTAGTAAGCTCCTTCTTAGTGTCATTCACTGACTGTTTCTCCTTCACCTTCCAGTGAATGTAAATATTCCTCAGCATTCTGAGCTCCTCCACATCTGTTCTCATCCGGATAACTCCCTTGTTTGAACTTGTGTTGGTTCCAGTTGGACACTATTAGCCATGCCCGTCTTCCATATGGTAGACATTTCTGTTAGCTTACAGATATGTTTCCATGAGTACAGTAAATATACACATTTAGAAATGCCAAGTTCAACTCTGAAAATGTATCACAAATGCATCTTCTTCTATCCATCTCTGCTACCACCACCCTCCCAACCAAATGAACACTCTATCACTTACCTGGGCTACTGCAGTTGCTTACTAACTGCTTGATTTACAATTTCCATTAAATTCCAATTCTCTCAGTATGTCTCTTTTTGCTTTGACTTCATGGAAATGGAATGTCTTTTCCTAATTAAAAGCTGACCACTTTAAAATCCAGCAGTGACTCCCCATTGCTGGCTGCTCTAGGTCAAAAATCTTCCCGTATCCCTATTATTCCTCTTGAGTCCCAGTGTGCCTTGGCTTCAGCAATTTCAGTACTCTCTTGACTGATTTCTCTTCTTCCTTTACAATAGACTTGTGGTTGTTCAGTTGCCCAGTTGTGTCTGACTCTTTGCAACCCCATGGACTGCAGCAGGCCAGGCCTCTCTGTCCCTCACCATCTCCTGAAGTTTGCCCAAGTTCATGTCACTTGTATCGGTGGCGCCATCCAACCATCTCATCCTCTGATGCCCTCTTCTCCTGTCCTCCATCTTTCCCAGCATCAGGGACTTTTCCAACAAGTCAGCTGTTCACATTGGAAAACCGAAATACTGGAATTTCAGTTGAGCATCAGTCCTTCCAACGAATATTCAGGGCTGATTCCCCTTAAGGTTGATGGTTTGATCTCCTTGCTGTCCAGGGGACTCTCAGGAGTCTTCTCCAGCACCACAGTTCAGAGGCATCAATTCTTCACTGCCCCACCTTCTTGACGGTCCAACTCTCACAGCTGTACATGACCACTGGGAAGACCATTGCCTTGACCATACGGACCTTTGTCGACAGAGTAATGTCTCTGATTTTCAACACACTGTCTAGATTAGTCATAACTTTCCTGCCGAGAAGCAAACATCTTCTGATTTCATGGCTGAAGTCACGATTTGAAGTGATTTTAGAGCTGCAGAAGAGGAAATATGACACTACTTGCACTTTTTCCTCCTCTATTTGCCATGAAATAAGGGGCTGGATGCCATGATCTTAGTTTTTTTCTTAGTACTCAGTTTTAAGCTGGCTCTTTCATTCTCTTCCTTCACCCTCATCAAGAGGCTCTTTAGTTTAAATAAAGTAAAATAATAATAATAAAAAAAGAGGCTCTTTAGTTCCTTTTTGCTTTCTGCCATTAGGGTGGTATCATCCGCATGTCTGAGGTTGTGTTGATTCCAGCCTATGTTGATTCCAGTTTGTAACTCATCCAGCCCGGCATTTCTCATGATGTGCTCAGAGTATAGAGTTAAACAATATATTTACCTCACTTCAAAATCATGATTCTGGCTACATTACTCAGATCTCCAAAACAGTCAATGTTTCTTCACTGTCAGTAGGAAAAGTCCAGTAGTCTTAACAATCATTCAAAGTTGCAAACTTTTCTTTCCAATTTACTTACAACTCTTTCACAAATCGTATACTACCAATTCTTTCCTACATGGAGCTCATATTTTTGTGTTTTGCGTTTGTTTTTCTCTATGTGGAAAGCTATTCTTCCATTTTTAAGCATCTAAATATTACCTAACCTTTAGAATAAAAAGTTAATAGCGAATAATACTGCCACCAGAAAGTCTTTCCCAGAAGCCACAAGTAATCTTTATATGCAGTGAACAAAATCTTTGTTGTATACTCTTTCGAGGTAATGTATTATTTTCCACTATGAATTGTAGTTATCTGCAAATATGCCTAACCTACTCAAGGCAGTAAGCATCTTGATTGGTTTTTCCATTTCTAATTGGTCATCCTGTCCTTCAAGCATCTACATTAAAAGATACTTGCTGCTTGCAAGTGAAGCTATGATACCTACACAGCATATTGAAAAGCAGAGACATCACTTTGCTAACAAAGGTCCATATAGTCAAAGCTATGGTTTTTCCAGTAGTCATGTATGGATGTGAGAGTTGTACCATAAAGAAGGCTGAGCACTGAAGAATTGATGCTTTTGAACTGTGGTGTTGGAGAAGACTCTTGAGCGTCCCTTTGACTGCAAGGAGATCAAATCAGTCAATCCTAAAGGAAATCAGCACTGAATATTAATTGGAAAAATTGATGCTGAAACTGCAGCTCCAGTACTTTGGCCACCTGATGCTAAGAGCTGACTCATTAGAAAAGATCCTGGTGATGGGAAAGATTGAAGGCAGGAAGAGACGGGGACAGCAGAGGATAAGATGATTGGATGGCATCACCAATTCAATGGACATAAGTTCGAGCAAGTTCTGAGAGTTGGTGAAGAACAGAGAAGCCTGGTGTGCTACAGTCCATGGGGTTGCAAAGAGTCAGACATGACTGAGCTACTGAACAATGACAAATCATATGTATGTTTTCTTTGATGAATTCCCTACCCTTGTCAAAACAACAACAGCATATGAATGGTGTTTGTGTTTATATAGTAAAATCCAAATTTCTCTGCATGGATTCAGTCTTTTCTTTTTTTGTCTCGTTGAGATCACTACTACCATGTACCATTTTCTTTAAAAGCAGAACACTAGTATTTCTCCAAACACATCACACACTCATATCTTCCGGCTCTTATGCTTTACTCTTATTCTTCAATTATACCTCCCACCCCCATAGCCTATTTCTCTGAACCTTAAATCTGAATTAGATATCTCTCTCTAGTTTTTCTATAGTGCTTTGTGTATTTCACTTATCACACTGCATTGTGATTTACTTGTTGGCCTGCCCTTTTGTTTGTCAACTCTAACACCTGGAATGTAGAAGTAAGCTCTAAATCCTTGATGCCAGAGTACCTGGCACAGAGTAGGCACTTGCTAAATCTGTGTTGAAAGAGTAAAAATCTACATACTTATCATTTGGAATTCTATTCATTATTTTCAAGATCCATCATGAAATTGATTTTAACCCTGCTCAAGTTTTACAAATTGAAAATGTCATTGTAAGTATGCAAATATTATGGAAATGCTCTTACTGATTAGGATAATTCTAAGAAACCTAATTATGTTTCTGGCCTACCCATCTGTGACAGCAATCAGTGAACTGGTTATCATATTTAGATTAAAAGCTATTAGAAAGGAAAAATACCTGTAAATAACCAAGAAACCTAGTAAATGCTAAATGCTAATGTCAAGTGACCCAATGAAATATAACAACTTTTGTCTTTGTTTTAAACTACAACAGTTGCATGCAGGTAATAAATAAGTCAATCAAACAACCAACCAACCACAGTTTTATTTGAGTCCCAGGGTTGTATTTTCAGATGCCCCTCATCAAAATGATTAAGACGTTTAGAGTCTAATCGGAAATTTAGGGGTAACATTTTGGATTTAGTCAATACCTCAAATTATAAGGCTTGCTAAAATCCATTTTTATAATTATATCAAAAGTAAGAATGGAGTCTCAATATTTATGGTTTACCATAAGAGCTCATATCAAGAATTCTCTTTTTTTGGCCTTTCTTCCAGGGAGAGAACAACTGAGAAATATGTCCTTGTGTTTACAGTTTTATATTTGCTTCAGATATTCTGTACTGGATTTTCTCTTTCCTTTAAAAATCTACACTTTCAACATTATATGTTTTTTGCTTTGTAGAATAAGATTTTATATCAATGGAATGATCTATGAGTTTTAATCACAGAACTCAGATGGAAGACAAAATGCATTATTCCTAAATTATGAATTGCTTACCATTAGTATGAATTTATCATTGATGTATTTGTTTTCTTTATTTTTTAAAGGAATTGCAACAGTATCTAGCTAACCTGGCTGAACAATGCAGTGCTGATAATAATGGTGCAGAGCTTCCAGTTGTAATAATTCTTGATAATCTTCATCATGTGGGCTCTTTGAGTGATATCTTCAATGGTTTTCTCAACTGTAAATACAACAAATGGTATGCTTGAAATATTTTGAATGATGAAACATGAAAAATGGTGGTCAAATTTCCATTCTTGTGCTTTTATTCCTTTTAAGACCTATAGTGGATGCCATTCAGAGAAGGCAATGGCAACCCACTCCAGTACTCTTGCCTGGAAAATCCCATGGACGGAGGAGCCTGGTGGACAGCAGTCCATGGGGTCGCAAAGAGTCAGACACGACTGAGCAACTTCACTTTCACTCATTGGAGAAGGAAATGGCAACCCACTCCAGTGTTCTTGCCTGGAGAATCCCAGGGACGGGGGAGCCTGGTGCGCTGCTGTCTATGGGGTTGCACAGAGTCGGACACGACTGGAGCAACTTAGCAGCAGCAGCAGCAGCAATGGATGCCATTAATTTGAAAAGGCTTCATTACCATTATACCATGTTTACAAAGAATCTCTGTGTATCCCTTATAACGTCTATTTATTCATTCAACAACTGTGTCCCAAGTGCTTTTATAGCAACAGTATTTACTTGATGATATTAACTTCTACATGTATGCTGAAAGTCTGGAAGACTATTGTCAATAAGAGAATGTTTAAATCAGGAATATTAAGAACTAGAATGAGGCTATGTGATGGGATATGAAAGTTGCTCAATTGTGTCCCAACTCTTTGTGACACCATGGACTATATAGTCCATGGATTTCTCCAGGCCAGAATACTGGAGTGGGTAGCCTTTCCCTTCTCCAGGATATCTTCCCAACCCAGGGATTGAACCCAGGTCTCCCACATTACAGGTGGATTCTTTAGCAGCCGAGCCACAAGGGAAGCCCTATTATTGACTATTATCAATAACAGAATGTTTGAATCAGGGAAATTAAGAACTAGAACAAGGCTATAGAACTGTTTCATTTTTAGTCCATAGTAACATTTAAATTCAACCTTCCTATAGAAGTAAATTTATTACATTCAGATATACCTTTGTCCTTAGTGATTCTAATGTTTAACTATTTACATGAGAGAAAAGGTTAAATAGGGTATAAAAAATCTGAGAAGATTTTTGAGATTCACTGTAGTGTGATCTCTAAAAAAGAACATAGAGGAACAACTGCGTAAATGTTCGTTTCAATGGTGCAAGTATCCCAGTTATCTCTGCTAGAAATATGAAATAATAGAGGAAAAATTAATGAATTGAATTATAAGCAAAAGAATCATATTAGAGTGGGATGAGACCCCTATGATTTTTCTATCTAATCTCTTTTTTTATATATGAGTAAACATGGGATTAGAGAGGGAAAATGATTACAATGATTTGCCTGGGATGCCAGAGCTGCCATTTGAACCCCAAATCTTAATTTCTACTTCAGTGGTCTTTGTCATTTTCCAGCCTAACGTTATAAAATTACCCCTTTACGGCATAATGTTAAAATGGAAGAACACAAGTTTATCCAAATTGTTTCCTGAGACAATTTTAACGTATTAATATCTTTTACCTTTAATGCATTTACATTTTCTTTTCTTTTTGTCTCCAGTCCATATATTATTGGAACAATGAATCAGGGGGTTTCTTCATCACCAAATCTAGAGCTACATCACAATTTCAGGTAAAAATAAGTTGCAATTGTTTGTATTGTCTCTTTTCTGTTTGCTTTTGGTGGTGGTTTTTTCCATTTGTACACTGACGAATCGGTAACCTGGGGTGTGGAAATAATTCTCACTTCTTCTGACACTCTTTCTCAAGCAGACATTTTGTGATCCCTGACCTATAATCAGAAGTGTTTCTTTAAAAAAGAAGAAAAAAGAAATGTTTTTCCTGCTCACTATGTCGCAGCTAAAGTAGAACACTTTTCTTCTAAATGTGAGAAATGTGAAGAGAGTTCCTATTTCAGGATTTGTGATTCTCCTACAGAAGAGTGCTCAGCATGCACACTCCCACTCACTGCTGTGACGCACATGAGCTTCTCTTTAGCTCAGAAAGAAAAGTTACATGCAGTTTAGCTCTAATGATAATAGACTGTGTCATCTCTTTGATCATTAACATATGGCCTCCAACTGAATTAGGAACATTATTACTTTATATTGGAGAGAGAATCACTGTGGACTTAAAGTTTAATTTATATAAGGATTTCTGGGTTTTGGTTTTGATTTTCTTTTTCTTTTTATAGGTGGGTACTATGTGCAAACCACACAGAGCCAGTGAAAGGCTTTTTAGGCAGATATCTTCGAAGAAAACTGATAGAGATGGAAATTGAAAGGAACATTCGCAATAATGACCTAGTCAAAATTATAGATTGGATTCCTAAGACGTGGCATCATCTCAACAGTTTTTTAGAAACACACAGTTCTTCTGATGTTACAATTGGTGAGTTCTAAAATTGCAATATGCCATTTTCCAGGAACTAAGAGTACTTGGTAAAGATAGCCAGATTGGAAGTAGAAAATAACAACTGAAGCTAATGTTTTTGAAGCTTCCAAAAATTTAAGTTTTCATTTTTTTTTTCTCCTTCTGAAAGTTTGCCTTCAAGCTTTGTGTCTTTTCATCCGACTATTACAGTTTAGTAAGGCTTCCCAGGTGGCGCTACTGGTAAAGAACCTGCCTACCAATGCAGGAGACACAAGAGATGTGGGTTCCATCCCTGGGATGGGAAGATCCCCTGGAGGAGGGCATGGCAACCCACTCCAGTATTCTTGCCTGGAAAATCCCATGGACAGAGGAGCCTGGAAGACTACGGTTCTTAGGGTTGCAAAGAGTTAGACATGACTGAGAAGACTTAGCGCGCATACAAGCATGAAACTTTGCTAACATCAACTAATGTCAACAACTATATTAGTATAATATCGACAACTAAAAGTCAGGTAGCCAAGTGAAATAAATTAGACTTTATTAGCAAATAAAGTCTTTTCAGAGTATCATTTTTATGCTAAAAACAAATTTTAGCATATATCAATTATAGTTGTGAGAGATTTTAAGATAATTTAGGCATTTTATATTTTCATGAAGATAAAATTGTTTGAGTTGTTTGTCTTGAGTTGGCATAAAGATGTTTATTTTTGTATTCCTTCTTAAGTTGCACACAAAAAAAGTCCCCTTTTCCTTGCTGTGGATCAGAAAGATATACTCACTAAAGGCACAGTGTAGAAAGAATTAGGACAATTCTACAATTGGGATCAGAAAATCACAGCAGAGGCCCACTTCCAGGAAATAATGACATATTTTATATTTGAAAATTCATTCCATCATAGTTTTGTCATTTGTAAAGTGGAGCAGATTGACTGCGTTATAACCTTTAAGGTTTCTCCAAATACTAACATGTGATGTGTTAGACTAAGATTTTAGTGTAAAAATAAAGGAGGGTCCTGAAGATGGATCTTCAGTAAAACACTGATAATAATTAAGCTGACCAAGATTATAATTTTCTAAGACTCCTGTAAGAAGCATATTAATACCCCCAAAACAGTGTCTAAATATGTGTTTAGATGGCTAAATACAGGAATTCTCATAAATGGTTTGTTATTTCTTTCTTCTCAGGCCCTCGACTTTTCCTTCCTTGTCCCATGGATGTAGAAGGTTCTAGAGTATGGTTCATGGATCTCTGGAACTATTCTTTGGTACCTTATATTCTGGAGGCAGTAAGAGAAGGTCTGCAGGTATAGTACTCAATTTTCTTAACTGTTTTAAAAAACCAAATAGAAAAAGAAATCATCCTTTAAAAGCAAAAAAAAAAAAAAATCATTTCTCTGATTTGTGCAGAAAAATAAAGGTAGCTTGAAAGAACAAATAGTTTCTAATACATTTTTTCTGAGGATAAATGTGTAGGAGAAAGAATTCCAACAAGAACACATTGAAGGCCAAATGTATTGCCATCGGTGTTTACAAAGGGTTCTTTTTAGACAGCTAGTTAATTGCACAGTTCTGCATCTTATGAAGCAGGCGTGTTGGTGTGGGCCGTTGCCGTTTCTTCTCTTCTTCTTTTCTTGACTATGTCGCACAGCGTATGGGATCTTCCCTGACTAGGGGTGATCCCATGCCCCTGCAGTGGGGGCACTGGATCTCTAGGAAGCCCCATTTACTCTCTTCTTATACTATCTGTAGCAGGCAGTTTGTGCTTACATTAATAGATTCCCTGCTTTAGGATGTCTCATTGCTTGAAACCCTTCAACATCCCTTGCAAAATCCCTTTCTGTTTTTAAAAATGCTCTGAATCTAAGGCATTTGAATTTTTTAAACTGTGACAGGTTGGTTTAGCAGTGTCTCTGCTCCTTCCTCCTCTACCTTACATCACGAGGCCCTGCAAGCACCCCTTCTATTTACTCTTAACTAAGAAATCAAAATACATCCCTAATAAGAAAACCCCTTTTCAACAAAAAATATCATCCCTTTTCTGTAAGTCTTGATTTTTTCTTCCTTGTGTGAATTTTTTTAAGATTCGCAATGTATAATCACCAAACTTGTGTCAGAAAAATCCAGTCACCCTTATAATAACTCAGCCAAGGTTTAGGCAGTTTTTGCTTTTCTCTATTTCTCAGTTTTAGGCATCTCTATTTCTGGTTATCACAAGTGCTGCTAGAATTAAGATATACTTCATGCTTTTCACATTTTGTCATCTGCAGTTCTGTGTTAAGTCTTTATATCACTGTCTAAAAAAATTGGTTGTCTATTTTCCTTTATTTCACTTCCTTTCACTTCCTTATGCTTTCCTCACCTTGTAGAAGGGCATGGCAGTGATTTAGAACTAACAGGATGGTGAATGTGATGAATATTATGAGGATGTTCTGAACGTACAGAGGTAATGATCCTAGAGAATGCTATCAACTGGTTCTACCTCAGATTTAAATAACTCAGTTTCATATTTTTAATGGTATGAGCCAAACCAGCCTGAGAAAACATCTCCAACAAAGTTAAAGACTGTGCCAAAAGGTTTTATTTTCAAGTATAACATAGCACATGTCAAGATCCTCCTAAAACTATTATGCTATCTCAGAAGTGAGTTGGGTCTCTTGGTTTCAATTATTTGTTCCAAAAACATCATATATTTGTATGAAAATTTATTTAAAATATTCATGGAGTCATGATTTTTAAATTAATACTTAAATTAATTATGTGTTCCTCTAGATACTATTTCAGCATTAGTAAACTCTTATCCAAATCTTTATATATTAAATTTTCCTTATTTCTTATTCATTTGCTAATACATCAGAAGAATTAGAAGGGTTTTAAAAACTCAAAAACAGTAATACCTAAAAATCCTTAAATCTCATTTTGTAGAAGTATGTAGCATTTTTAATGTTCAAATCATTATTTATAAAGCACCATCCTAAGAATTATCATTCTATAAAAATTCCCTTTAGATAAAGTCATAATCACTAAAATAACACCAGTTCCCCAAGCTGAGAGATACTCCAAAAAATTTTTTTGGGGGAGGAATAAAAATATCTTAAGTTTTCTGCTATAGTTCTAGATTTTTGTTAGTAGGTTAGAGTGAAAGCTGGATCAATCACAACATAGGGAATAGCTGAGGCTTGGGGGGGATGGAGGTGGCAGGAGGCAGATACAGCACTTTGAGAAAAAAAGGAAAACCCTTTGGTGAGTAGAGTTATCATCGCTACTGAAGGATATACTGGACTGGAAGTCTGTTGGCAGATGATGTTCTTGGGATGGTCCATATGTGACTTCTGGAGGAACAGGAAGGAGAGAAATCACATATGTCATGAACTACTTTCTTGGATATACTGGCAAGAAAGAACCATGAACTGGAACAAAAGGTGGAAAAATAAAGCATGGTTGCAAAGATGAAAATCTGAGTTGAGAGGAATAGAATAATTTCTCCTCAAGTGAAGGCTGATGCTTTGGTGGGGAACTGTATGGCAAACACTCTTTGCCAGATGTTCTAGTTCGAAAAAACACTGTGATGCACTGGATTCTGATTTTTATCCTGATGATTCTGTCTTTCTTGAAATGTCAGCAATCAGATCACCTCCTTCTGAATATTTAAATGTCTCTTCTTTCATTTCTTGTTCTATAACATCTACTTTACTCTGAAATACAAAATTGAGCCTGTGTACCTTTCTATTGGTCACCCCAATTTTGCTGTCCATGATGATTCTGGACATCATCAGTTGATTCTGCTAGATTTTCGTATTCTTTTCGTAACATTTCCGTTCCATGATTTATATACTTTCCTTCAGTTAGTTTAAGTTGTATAGCAATCTAAGTAGGTTTTTAACTGATTCTGCTCCAAAATAACAGAACTATTACAAAAAAAGGCTGATTACGACCCCTACTGTTATCCCCTGCTGCTGCTAAATCCCTTCAGTTGTGTCTGACTCTGAGCGACCTCATGGACTGTGGCCTACCAGGCTCCTCCGTCCATGGGATTTTCTAGGCAAGAGGACTGGAGTGGGGTGCCATTGCTTTCTCTGACTGTTATCCCCTAGATGTGCAGATATCAAGACCTGAACTTTTTTTTTTCCTTAAGGCAAGCCTGCCACAACCCCATGCAACTTCTCCAGGAGAAGCTCAAAAGACAGTTCCAAGCAGACTGTGGGCCTTTCATGGACTCAGCATCCGCCATTTTGTTTTTGTCTCACTGAGGCACATCGAGCCACATGAAACGCTTCACACTGCTGTTTGGTGCCGTCTGGGGCCAAATATACACCTAGTAACCAGGATTGCCCTCAGTAGAGTAGGAAAGTCCTTCAGAGAATTAGTGTACCTATGTTACTGCCCTCTACTCTTAATTTTCACCTTTCTTTCTATGCCTTTGTGGTTTGTACTTTTTTTTTCCCCAAGCCCACCAACCTCTGTCTCCTCAGTGTGCTGTTTCTAGTTTGGTTTTGGCTTTGCTTCCAGTTTAAAATTTTTTAACATCACTTGTGTTCATCTGCCATCTACTCCACTACCCGTATTTTAACCAGGCTTTATAATCTCTTTCTTATCAGCTTTCTTCTTCCAGAAGAGTTCTGACAAAGTTTTCATTTCCCATAATTTTCCTCTGTACTAGTGGTCTTACAAACAAATATCTCAAAGAAGTTTTAATAGGAAGCAATGAGATTACAGAGGAAATTACTCTGATGGAAATGATTGTCAGGGAAAGAATGCTTATGTTCAAGGAAAATCTGAGCAGAATGAAGTAGAGAAAAGAAATCTCTTGTATTCATCATCTTTCCAAAGTACACTTTAGTAAATAAAGGTATTTAGTGTCTAGCATGAATCTTTTTATTTTTCTATTACTGGAACATTCCTTTCTCAATGTTGAGCTTTCATTTAGTTTGTAAAATTACTAACAAAGATAAATGAGGGTAGTCATTTCTTCACGTATTTAAAATAAACCTCCCTCATGCTCTCCCCCAAATGCTGACCATTTATTTTGTCTAGCCTTCAAGTTTAAAGTGAACTATACAGATAGTTTAAAGTCTGGGAAATAGCATATGGACACTTCATTCCCCTGACAGTCCCATAGGGACTCAGTGTGCAAATTAGTAGTCACCTCCATACCGAGCAGAGATGTAGGGAATTCCCTGGTTGTCCAGTGGTTAGGACTCCAGGCTTTCACTGCTGAGGGCCTGGGTTCAATCCCTGTTCTGGGAACTAAGATCCTGCAAGCTGCATGGCAAAAAAAAAAAAAAAAAACCACAAGGAATTCATTTCATATGTGCTAAATATGTGATCTCTTTTTAGATGTATGGGAAACGAGCACCTTGGGAAGATCCCTCCAAGTGGGTGCTTGATACATACCCATGGAGCTCAGCATCTCTGCCTCAGGAAGGCCCAGCATTACTTCAGTTGCGACCAGAAGATGTTGGGTATGAGGGCTGTGTATCCACGAAGGAAGCTACAACCTCAAAGCACATTCCGCAAACTGACACAGAGGGGGATCCCCTGGTAAGAAGCTGATGTTTGATTCTTCCTGTCTAATCTCGACTACAGTGTGCAGTCACTAGGATTTAGTCATTTGCATCAGAGATATTAATTCGCTTTCCTGGGTAATATTTGAGATTGTCCTGATGCTGGTACTCAGTTTTCAAATCTTTACCTTTGGCCTACATTCATTGGGTGAAACTCTTTAAAAAGGCCAAACTTGTATACTTCAAAATAATTAAAAACACTTAAACCAGGCTGAGCTCTGAGACCATAATTTTTCTTTTATTAAGCAGAAAATTATATAAATAAATAAACTTCAAACATTGCAGGACTCAATTCATTAGGTATGTAAGAAAAAGCTGAATTTTGTTCTAAAATGACAAAAAAGAATATAATCTATACTTGAAAAACTAAAGAATATTTTACATGTATCAATTTTATATTTTACATGTAAAATTTTGTCTAACTAAATTTAGGATTAGTACTCCATTGCCAACAGTAGAGAAGAATGAACTGACTTTGGAATTCAGTTCAGTTCAGTCCAGTCGCTCAGTCGTGTCCAGCCTTTTGTGACCCCGTGAACCGCAGCATGCCAGGTCTCCCTGTCACCAACTCCCGGACTCCACCCAGACCCATTGTCCATTGAGTCAGTGATGCCATCCAACCAGCTTATCCTCTGCCGTCCCCTTCTCCTCTTGTCCTCAATCTTTCCCAGCATCAGGGTCTTTTCAAATGAGTCAGCTCTTCGCATTAGGTGGCCAAAGTATTGGAGTTTCAGCTTCAGCATCAGTCCTTCCAATGAACACCCAGGACTGATCTCCTTTAGGATGGACTGGTTGGATCTCCTTGCAGTCCAAGGGACTCTCAAGAGTCTTCTCCAACACCACAGTTTATAAGCATCAATTCTTTGGTGCTCAGCATTCTTTATAAAGGGCCATTATTCCCTGTCTTGCTCAGATTGCATTCTTGGAAGTCATACTATAAGTCAATAAATCCCTGAAGCACGAATACTCTGGAAATACTAAGCACATCTGTTCCTAATAATATAACTTTATTTTCATATGTATTTTTTAATTTTTAGAGATGACTTTCCATAAATTTGTCTCAAATGTAATGTGGTTTTTAGGTTACTATTCTGGCTAAAGAATTCACTGAATAACCAATACAGTAAGAAGACATGCTGAGATAAAGGTCCTTATGTTACTTAAACAGAAAAAGTGAAGTCGCTCAGTCATGTCTGACTCTTTGCGACCCCATGGACTATAGCCCACCAGGCTCCTCCTGCATGGAATATTCTAGGCAAGAGTACTGGAGTGGGTTGCCATTTCCTTCTCCAGGGGATCTTCCTGACCTGAGGATTGAACCCCAGTCTTCCACAGTGCAGGCAGATAAATGCTTTACCATCTGAGCCACCAGGGAATCTAAGGAAATGATTAAATCATAGTCTGTAACCATACCTAAAGACATAAAATTATGAGTTGATACTTTGTAGAATATCCTTACACTAATAACCGTAACACATGCACATCTCGTCATTTCAGTTGACCATTTTGAACATCTTGGAATTTACATGTGAACCATCTGATAAAGATTCATTATTTTTTCCTGAAAAAATGCATGCACACAGAAGATTTTCCATACTATTTCAAAAAGTTCCATAAAGTCATAAGAAATATACATTGATCTACTTAGACCCCAGGGATCTCTTATTTAGAACATTTGCTCTAAACTATAAACTTCTTGGGGCTTCCCTTGTAGCTCAGCTGGTAAAGAATCCCCCTGCAATGCAGGAAACCCCACTTCAATTCCTGGATCAGGAAAATCCACTCGAGAATGGATAGTCTACCCACTCCAGTATTCTGGCCTGGAGAACTCCATGGACTAGGGCTTGGAAAGAGTTGGGGCTTGCAACTCTTGGGCTTGCAAAGAGTTAGACATGACTAAGCGTCTTTCACTTTCATAAACTTCTTGAGGACCTGAATTCATATTTTTATAACAAGTGTCTGGCCCTTTAGCTCATACATAGCTAAATAACTAAACAACAGTGATGGTGAAATTGGTTTGAAGTCCACAAAACTGTGACTGTACACTAAGTAATTCCTGATCAGTTCAGTTCAGTTACTGTCGTGTCCAACTCTTTGCGACCCCAAGGACTGCAACACACCAGGCCTCCCTGTCCATCACCAACTCCCAGAATTCACTCAAACTCATGTTCATTTAGTCAGTGATGCCATCTAACCATCTCATCCTCTGTCGTCCCCTTTTCCTCCCACCTACAATCTTTCCTAGCATCAGGGGCTTTTCAAATGAGTCAGTTCTTTGCATCAGGCGGCTAAAGTATTGGAGTTTCAGCTTCAGCATCAGTCCTTCCAATGAATATCCTGGGCTGATTTCCATTAGGATGGACTGTTTGGATCTCCTTGCAGTCCAAGGGACTCTCAAGAGTCTTCTCCAACACCACAGTTCAAAAGCATCAATTCTTTGACTCTCAGCTTTCTTTATAGTCCAACTCTCACATCCATATGTAATAGAGAAAAAGTAAGCCTTACAGTACAAATAGGGGTTATTTCATCTGAGTTGTTTATAATTTCCAGTTCGCCCTTTGCAGTTTCTCATTCAGTTCCTGATAAAGGTAAGATGTTAAGTTTGTTTTCAGGGCTACTCTATAGAGTATGGGACATTTAGGGGATGTCCTAAATTTTCCCAGTTCACACAGTCCTGGTGAGCTAAACCCACTAATCCCTCTTTTCCCTGACTCCAGATGTTTTTATCTTCTGCTTTGGAAAAGGGATCAGAATCTCTACATTCTGAATGAGAATGGGTTAAAAAAAAAAAAAATCTCTGATTCCTAACCTTCTGCTTCACTCAACATCTTAAAGAACAAGGGGTTATGATGTCTGACATATTAAGTGACAAAACCTTCTCATCTAAATATCTGTGAATCAGGTACATTCTGATTGGCAAGTATCTCTCTGCATTTATTGCTCTATATTTTTATAATGACTGACATAAGGTAACAACATTTTTGCAGTCCAATCTAAATCAGAAGTAGTCAGAGAAAGCCTCAGTGTCAGTAATATATTTTTGACTCTGAACAAGGATGTAAGTTTTTGGCACATCTTACAGTATTTAAAAATGTAATGTGTATTTATCATCAACAGACTCATTCATTCAGTAAATATTAGTAAATAATAAGTATGTACTCAGGGATAAATCCTGGTGATCATAAAATCCATATCATTTCTGACATTAAGAAGCTCCTAGTCCAGCCATGGAGAAAGATATCTACATATATAAATTACAGTGCAGTAATGATAGAGGTATGTTCTAGGTAAAGTTTTGAGTCTGTTGAGGAAGTGGTTAGGATAAAGCTCCTCAGAGGAGGAGATGCTTGAGCTAGGTTTGGAAGGATGAGTAAAAGTTCATAATGAGGTTGGATAGAGACAATCCAAAATTTAAAAAAACAGCAAGTGAAACATGATGAAACAGTACAATAAAAATAATGAGTTTAGGGAGCTGTATACAAATTTGTGGAATTAGAATAAAAGGGACAGAAAGAATTAAAGCTACAGAAGTCTACAATTGATAAGCCATCTGAAGCCTTGTTTATCTTGAAGGAAGTTAAATGTTTACCATACAGTGGGGAGCCACCAAAGATTTTTGAGCAAGGGACTTATTAGATTTGCAGTTTATAATAATCACCTTGGTAATAGAATAGAGGGCAGCTTAAAGGAAAGAGGATAGAGGCTGGAAGATGGGCAGATGTGTAAATACCAGGGATGATAAGGACCTGACCAGGGTGTTATAAATGATAGGCATTGTGTTTATGACTATGGGTCTGGGAAAGAAGCCGGGGAAAAGAGCGCAAGGAAATACTTGTGTAGAGAATAATGATCCACCCTGATTATACCCAGTCAGACTACTGACTGATGTGAACCTTACCTACCTCCTTTGACTCTAATGTACAAAGCAACCCTCTGAGAAGGCATGGTAAATCCTTTGTATGTATTTACCATGAATCTGAGACTTGGAACTTATTTTAATGGAACATATTTACTATATAGCACCATTTTCAAAACATAAGACTTTAAAATACTATTATTATACCATAAAACTTTTATAACAGCCAGCTTTCAGGTGATTTCAGATATTTGTAACTGAGATCAAGGCATAACCTTGAAAGCATTTCTATTCTTGAAAGGTGCTCAAAACACAGTGTTTTTTCTTTTTTGGTTTTTGGTTTTTTTTTACAAATTGTCTTCACCCAGATGCTTGAACATACAGCCAGCTACTTAGAGTAACAAAACAAAGGAAAAAGGGAATATGAATGTTCATGAAGGTGGGAATGTGTGTGTGTATTCAAAAGAGAGACAGAGAAGGGGGGAGAGAGAGAAAAACTATGTTGATGGAGAAGTTTAGCTTTTTGACTCACTGGGTTTAAGAGGTTATCACCAACTACTTCCGTATGTTTATGTAGCTTGTTTAATAAATTCAGGGAATTAGACAGAACATTATGTTGAAAAATATTGTCCTAAAGAATGACTTTAAAATATGCTATAACTATAGCTTCTTTGTCAGAAAGGCATTCTTGATGGAATTGGTAATTACCAGTGTGTCATTTTATTTCACAAACATTTTTTAATTGAACACACATTTTACACTGTCTCAGCAAGCAGAGCTTAACATACGACTACAGAATCCTTTTGGATTTAGCCTTTCTATTGGAGCAGTTTCCCGAAATTTTAAGTTGGGGGAAAAAAAGAACATCTTTGATTACATAATAAATAGTAAAGTTAGCATGCATTAAACAATACAAAGATGATTACCATTTACAGAAACTCTTGATAAGAAAACAAGTCCATACCCTCCCGAAGAGGTGCCAATTTTTCTGTGCTTTCTAAAACTGTCAAATCATTTATTCACGATTTGCTTTTGAACAAGATTTCTTTATCCATCTCTACCACTGAATCTGCAGATCTCTCAAAATCCAAGCAAAGTGGCCTCCTTTTATTTTCTAATACCCGGAAACACTAGCTGCCTTTCTCCCCAGCTGCTTTCCTGCCCATGTCCCTTTTATGAGAACAAACGTTGCCATTGTCCTAGAAGGCTGGGAAACTTGAGACAGCTGCTCTTGTTCCAGAAGGTGGTTTTTCTTTTCAGTGAGATATCCATCATATTTTAGCCAGGCGCTCAACAGCCACAGAAGCTTGACGGTGATTCTTCCCTTTGCCCTCTTCAAATGCTCATGGTCGGCTTCATTCGGTTGCCTCCCCTCGAGGTCAACGCTTAAGCAGCAGATGGGGGGCTTGTATGAAGCAGCTGGTTCCATTCTACTCCAGCCCCGCCTCCTCTCCAGGGACCCTGAGCGGAAGCCTGTGTGCCCGTCGGCGTGTAGGAACGTTCAGGACTTGCAGTTGCCATTCAGCGCTTTCTGCTTCTCGCAGCCAAAAAGCTGGGCAGCTTGGCGTCCTCTGCAGCCACGAGCCCAGATGTCCGGCTGTGATACAGTTTCCTGTCGGCGCTCCCTGCTGGCGCTATATTCATTTACAATCACGAATAAAAGACTTATCCAGAGGCCCTATTTTGTCCTTATGGTTTGCCGGTGTAGTCATGTGTGGGAGAAACAGTCTAGGAGCCAGGGCAACCGGTCAAAGTCTAAAATTGTTTTCCGTTTCCCTTGGAGGGGATGAGATGGGTCCTCCGTGTGGCTCGGGGCCGTGTGTTTTCTGGGCCTGGCTTTTTCCATGCATCATCGCCTCCATCGATGTCTCTTTTTCTTTCTTCAGATGAATATGCTAATGAAACTCCAAGAAGCAGCCAATTACTCGGGCACACAAAGCTGCGACAGTGATAGCACCAGCCATCATGAAGACATTTTGGATTCGTCTCTTGAATCTACCCTCTAGAGGGTGAAAAAAAGTTAGGGGAAAAGACTATGCTTTAAAAAAAAAAATGTTTGAAAAGTAAGGTATTTTCATTAAACCACTGCCAGTATGAAAGCATCCTGTCAGGGCCCTGACCCAGAGTTGTGGTCTCTAAGGAGACAGCAGAACCAAGTCTGAACCACCAAGATACTCAGTTGACACGGAAGCGTAACTTGCTTTTCTTTCTAGGCATTTTTTTTTTTTTTAATCTCTGTGGAGTGATGTAAGGCTCCAATACTCAACTGGAAAGGACCCTAATGACAGGGCAACTGAAGATTGTGCATGGGATAGCCAAACTGGACTTTCTGTTTTTTCTCTTTAAAAGTTTACAATGCAGACCTTTTCTTTCTTTTTTCTTTATTTTTGTTATCGCAGTTCCTTCTCTTGGTTTCCTCTGAGGGGTTGTTCTCCCCAGGCAGGGTCCACTCTTCTGATCCATCCAGCCTCTTTTGTGCCACATGGTGCTGGTCGCGGAGCCCCAGTAGCGTTTGTGTTGTGCGCTCACCCCATTCCAAAATGAAGAGGCCAGGCCTCTACAAGCACAAATGGAATTGTGCGACCCCAGGGAAACACTGCTGTGGCCAGCCAGAGAAGTGCCAGTATCATTCTCAACTGCCGTGATCACAGGATGTGCTTCACCCACGCTTTAGTGTCTGAGTCACAGGTTTGATAAGGTGGTTTTTCCCACTGTGGTCTTTTTAAACCACCTGCCCATTCCCTTAAAAAAAAAAAAAGTTTTATACCAATTATTAGTCAACACTGACAACAGGCTTTTTTAGGGCTTTATTTGTTTGAGCCTTGTCAGTGAAAAGAAGGAACATTTCCTATGGTGCTGTCTCACTGCCTTAAACCGATTTCTACAACAGTTTAACAGTTGGTTTAAATCCTGAACCATTGGTAATTTCCACCGTCTTCACTTATAACACCAGTTAACACAGTAGCCTCATCTCTATTTTTGTGTTTGTTTTGAAGAAATGGATAGGAGAAAGATCAGTATTTTTACCTTGAGAACAGATTGCTTTGCCTATCCTCCAAAAGACTCAAGTAACCCAGAAACCCTCTTTGAGTGTCATTTAAAAGCTAAGCCATGTGGCTATCTTCCATCCAGTTCTAGGGGAAAGAGTTTCCGAAGGCGGGAGAGGGTGAATTCTTATCCAGCAGAGCTGGAAGCACTAGATGCAGCATGAGCACAACTATTCGGCTTTTCTCTCCTATTCTTTTTTTTTTTTTAATTATTATGAGTTTTGAGCATGTTGTTTTGATGGGTATTATTGTACATGAGAAATTCAGCATCCGAGAACACTGAAGCAGTGAAGTCACTGTGGATGAGAAAGCATTTATACTGTAAAAGAAGGTTAGATTTGCACAGTCTACTGGGTAGGTATTGTAAATAACCATTAAAAAAAACTTGCACAACTCAAAACAAACACACACACAAATTGTATTTTATCCTGTGGGTGTTAAGAGATGTTTCACTTGCTGAGATTTCCTGTACGTTGCAAACAAATGCAGAATGCAGACCCTCAGTGCTCTTGTTACCTGGTGTGTTTGTCCTGTATTTACAGTTGTGGTGGCCACGCAGGAGCTATCAGTGCTAGAGTGAGCATGCTTCAAAATTCTCCATGAAGCCAGTGCATTGTTGGAAAAGTAAAAATGTCTGAAAGTGCATCTGTCGTGGCAGGCTTTCAAGAGAGGACATGAGAGCTGACGGGAGTGACTGGAGAAGTTCCCACCACACGCAGAGGACAGGTTTGAAATTCATCACCCCAAGGGCTAGGCCACGGTGTAGACTTGTTCCGTGCGTGTGAAAATGTGCTACTTCAGGACGTTCAATTGGTGCTACCCTCTGTGACCACCCACGGGTCAGTTGCTGTAGAACAATAGCCACCCGAGACATCGGTGCAGCGGTCAGAGTGTCACTCGATCTGTAGGCCCTCCACGGTGCTATTGCCCTAAGGGAAGTTGGAACTGGATTTGCGCACGTAGAAAGGGCACCCTGACTTTGCAGCCTCAAACGTGGATCACGTCTGTGGTGAAACGTCGATGTACGTAGCTGGATGAGTGACTAGTGGCCCTTGTACAATATGTGATCTAAGAAAATTGCTAATCTTTCCCTGCCATTTTGAGAACCACAGTCCAAACATGATCATTAAACAGAAATTCCTGCAATACATCCCAGTAGGTCCGCCTAGTTTACAGCTGAAACTAGTTTGTGAAACATTTGTCTGTATACATTTTATATTTTGTACATTTTTGATGTAACATACCATGTAAATAGAAACAGTGAAATAAATCATCTGAAAAGTTTTGTAGTCTTTGTAAAGCCCCGACAGCAACTACTTGGTGTCAGTGGACTTAACTGGGTGATGTATTTTCTATTGGTTGGTTGTTCCTCTAGCTTGTAAACCAGCTTGCATATATTTTTTTGCAAATGTGCACCCTGTATCTGTCTAAATTATTACTTTGACATTAAAGTGGAATTATTTATTGACAACAAGGTGTGGTGTCTATATGTGGAGAGAATTGAATAATTATGCACCAAAAGTATCAAACTTTAAAATGTTGCTTGCACTATTAATAAGCCATGAGTAGGATGTATGTGATCTTTTTATTTTATATTCCTCATAGAAAGAAACTCATAGCTTTTAAATGAGTAAATATATTGAAGGCACTAGGTATATCTTTTTAAATGAAAGTTATTTATTCAGTGAATATTTTTAGAAAACTCATTATTAGTCTACCTAAATGATTATAAAATAAGCATTAATATAAAATAAAATGTTAATATTCACTTAATTATATCAACTTATTAAACGTTTCTTTGTTTTTATTCCATTAACTTTTTTTTGACCTTTTACCTCTAAAGATGCTTTTAACATGGAAGAATTCTTCTGATGGTTGTTTATTTTTAAGAGATTATAAAAAGAAAAGGAACCCTCTTTAATATGAGAAATTTTTTTTCAAAGCACCTTGGTCTTTCATACCAGTAACTAGAATGCTTATTTGGGTACTCTGAGTAGGGTTTTCATTCTAAAAGCAGGAAAATTAGAACACTTGTTGAGAAAAAAAAATATATTTTATATATATTTATATTATATATATTAGTTAAAATGAGTTGAACAACAGTGATAGATAAAAATGGATAAATGTTTCCTTTATTCACACTTTCAGAGATTGGGAAATTTCCACAATCCATCTTATCCAGGTTAACACTGAATTGATATAAAACTTGAACATTATTCTCACACCTTTGGTATCAGGCTGTGTGAGTGTGGGTCCCAATAGTATCATTCTCTGTGTAACCTTGGCCAATTACTCACACTCTTTATGCCTAGTTCCCTCACCTACCAAGTGGATGATAGGAATAATATCCACCTCTTACAATTACTGTGTTTTCAAAGGTCAACAGTATTTTTTTTTAAGACTGCATCTTCTAAAACTTAATGTTCTCATTTATAACATGGGGTAATAGTACCTATCTCATAGGGCTGTTGGGAGTATTGAATTTATATCTGTAAAGTACTTCAACTGATGCCTGGCACTCAGGAAACTGAATGAATGCCAGCTACTATATTAGCACAGCCATTATAATATATTTATAACATCAGTAGTGTAACAAATACTCTCATTATTGAATTTGTAAATGTAT
The DNA here is from genome assembly GCF_001704415.2 of Capra hircus. Classification (NCBI taxonomy): domain Eukaryota; kingdom Metazoa; phylum Chordata; class Mammalia; order Artiodactyla; family Bovidae; genus Capra; species Capra hircus. Next base: position 7,468,399 of record NC_030812.1, read on the forward strand.
TCATGGTAATATTAAAGTCTTATGAAATGTATGTCTTTTATCCAGTTTGCCAATCTGTAAAATGGGATAGTTTTAGTTTCTACTCATAAGATTGTTTTGAAGATGGAATATTTTATTTGTTTATTTCAGTTTCAGTTCAGTCACTCAGTCGTGTCCAACTCTTTGTGACCCCATGAACCGCAGCACGCCAAGCTTCCCTGTCCATCACCAACTCCCCGAGTCCACCCAAACCCATGAACATTGAGTTGGTGATGCCATCCAACCATCTCATCCTCTGTCGTCCCCTTCTCCTCCTGCTCCCAATCTTTCCCAGCATCAGGGTCTTTTCAAATGAGTCAGCTCTTCACATCAGGTAGCCAAAGTATTGGAGTTTCAGCTTCAACATCAGTCCTTCCAATGAACACCCAGGACTGGTCTCCTTTAGGATGGACTGGTTGGATCTCCTTGCAGTCCAAGGGACTCTCAAGAGTCTTCTCCAACACCACAGTTCAAAAGCATAAATTCTTCGGCGCTCAGCTTTCCTCACAGTCCAACTCTCACATCCATACATGACTATTGGAGAAAGCATAGCCTTGACTAGATGGACCGTTGTTGGCAAAGTAATGTCTCTTCTTTTTAATATGTTGTCTAGGTTTGTCATAAGTTTCCTTCCAAGGGGTAAGCATCTTTTAATTTCATGGCTGCAGTCACTATCTGCAGTCACTTTGGAGCCCCCCCCCACCCCCCCACCCCCCGCCGCCCTGCAAAAGTCTGTCACTGTTTCCACTGTTTTTCCATCTATTTGCCATGAAGTGATGGGACCAGATGCCATGATCTTAGTTTTCTGAATATTGAGCTTTAAGCCAACTTTTTCACTTTCCTCTTTCAGTTTCATCAAGAGGCTTTTTAGTTCCTCTTCGGTGTCTGCCATAAGGGTGGTGTCATCTACATATCTGAGGTTATTGATATTTCTCCCAGCAGTCTTGATTCCAGCTTGTGCTTCTTCCAGCCCATTGTTTCTCATGATGTACTCTGCATATAAGTTAAATAAGCAGGGTGACAATATACAGCCCTGACGTACTCCTTTTCCTATTTGGAACCAGTCTGTTGTTCCATGTCCAGTTCTGTTGCTTCCTGACCTGATTATTTCCTTTTTTTAATTTTAATTTCAATTTGTTAAGTATAATTTATTTTCAATGTTGTGTTAGTTTCATGTGTACAAAGTGAGTCTGTTATATGTATATACATATATTCATCTTTTTTTCAGATTCTTTACCCGTATAGATTATTACAGAATATTGAGCAGAGCTCCCGGTGCAATACAAGTAGGTCCTTGTTGGTTATCTGTTTTTTATACAGTAGTGTATGTATGCTAAGCCCAACTACGTAGTAGTGGTTTTCTGGATCATATGATAGCACTATGTTGATTTAATAGTTTTTTAAGGAATCTCCTTCCCTTGTAGCTCAGTCGGTAAAGGATCTGCCTGCAGTGCAGGAGACCCGGGTTCGATTCCTGGATAAGGAAATGGCAACCCACTCCAGTATCCTTGCCTGGAAAATATCATGGACAGAGGAGCCTGGTGGGCTGCAGTCCATGGGGTTGCAAAGAGTCGGACACGACTGAGCGACTAACACGCTTACACGGTTCTTCATAGTGGTTGTACCAATGTATATTCCCACCAACATTGTAGGAGAGTTTCTCCACACCTTCGCCAGCATTTGTTATGTGTAGACTTTTTAAAATGTCTTATTTATTTCTTTGGCTGTGCCAAGTCTTAGTTGTAGCACATGGAATCTTTAGTTGGGGTATGGGGCATCTTCTAGTTATGTGTAGTCTTTTGGATGATAGCCATTCTGACTGGTGTGAGATGATATCTCATTGTACTTCTGTTACACAAGTCTCTGATAATTAGTGAATTTGTGCATGTTCTCATGTGCATTTTAGGAAGATGGAATATTTTAAAATCATGAAGCACTTGGAAAAGTTTGTCACACCTTAAATGCTATATGTTAGCTATTATTATTAATATTATTCAACAAATATTTATTACATGCCTAATATGTGTCAGGCAACTTTCTTAGGCATCATTGAGACTCAGGCCACAAACTTAAGGAACTTACAGTTAGAACTGTTGGGTCTCTGCTTCTTATTTTCATGGGTACCTAAGTTCTCTAAGAGAATGACCAATGAGAAGCCCAGTGAATAGTAGCCAAAGGAGATTCTGACACTGATAGAGCCAACAATAGCAGTGGGTTATGTTTTAAATTTGGAGAAATTCACGTACCTTTATTTCAGACTTTTGGACGTTCATGTTAAAAGAAAAAGCACTTTTATAAGAAATAAATCTATGTCTAAATCTGTGTCTTTGATCAGTCAAGACGTTTAAAAAGTTTCAGTTGTGTTTTGCTTTGAGGGGAGGACAAACTAATAACTAAAATATTGCATTCAGATCAGATCAGTCATTCAGTCGTGTCCGACTTTACAACCCCATGGACTGCAGCACGCCACGCTTCCCTGTCCATCACCAACTCCCAGACCTTGCTCAAACTCATGTCCAATATTGCATTACTGAATTAATACTACTTTATAGTTCAGAGGAGATGATCTGGAAACATAATCATTGAAGTCTCTCTTCTCCACGTCAAGTATACATAATCTGTTAGTTACCCAGGAGTTCTTCTGCTAGTAAACATATTTACAGAAATTAAATATAGCACACTCTGAAGTAGAATCTTATTAAAGGAAAATAAAAAGTTCTCAAGTTCCTTTCCATAAAATTGTAAAGACATTCATGAACCTTTTATTTATGATTGGAAATTTTAAAGTTTGCCAGTATTCTATAACAGCATGATAGAGTTGAATGTGGTATACAACTGAGTAATTTTTGAAGTGATTTTTGTAGTAATTTTTGTAATTTTTGTACATGTTGAGATGAAAATATTTTCAGTATATTGGATTTTATTAACTGTAGTATTAAAATTCTCTTGATCATTTTTCTTTTTTTTTCATGTGGCCACTACAAATTTTACAATTAAATATACTGCTCGTATTTGTGACTCACTTGATATTTCTATTCCTATTGGCTAACACTACTATAGAAAGATTGATCTTTATGAAATTTGATCACCCACCTCCCTCATCTCTTCTGCATTTTGTTTTTAGGAATAAGGTTCAAATATCAAATGACAGTTCTTTGCTCAATCTGGATTTCCCACTTATCCCTTGATTTCCTTTATTACCATGTTCACTGCCTCCATTTTGATTCTGTTCTCTACATTACCTTAGTTGTAGAATCAAGAAGTAATTGTTGAAACATCAACAAGTTAACAACAACTTTCCAGACAATTTAGCTATGGGCATGTGTCAACACTTTAGTATAATCTTGAAAAAAAAAACCAACCCTGTGATAGGCCAATTTAAAGGTTGCTCTTCTAGTAGAGAGACATTTAATAAAAATGTAGGTTAGATTACAAAATACTTAAAGATTCCCAGCTTCTTAACTGTCAGGTGGATGGGTAAGTGGAGGGTTTCCCAAATCAAATGTGAATCTCATAACTAAGCAAATGTTGAACACTACTAAACATTTATCACCATTGTAATTTATTCAAAGATTATGGAGTTCATAAAGATATAATACTTTGTCTGAGACCACGTTTAGAACAGCATTTCTTTTACTGTAATTTACTTCCTCTTACCCCAGTGCTGTGTGCTCGTTGTGTCCAACTCTGCAATCCCACGGACCATGGCCCACCAGTCTCCCCTGTCCATGGAATTCTCCAGGCAAAAATACTGGAGTGGGTTCTCTTACCCCAAGGGCCTTAAGTATTCTCAAACGCCTTAGACAAGCCTTTCAGATCCCTCAGACAAGGTCAGACAAGACTCTGAATTATTTGCTTTTATATAGAAAATCAAATTACACACACACACACACACACACACACACACACACACATATAGAGTGATCTCACTTATGTTCCATTTTAGGGCCTAGAATATAGTGCAAGCTCAATAAATATTTACTAAATAGAAATATTTCTGAACATGGAGATAGCAGCTGAATGTAAGCTTATGTTAAATAAAAATACTTAATTTGAGAAGAGCCACTTTCACAGGTGGAGCTCCCCGAGAAGACAGATGAATAATGAGCGTGCCGCTTAGTGGCCGCAGGAGGAGGACAGATACCTGAGGGTTTGCGTCCTCACGCTTGGAATCTTTTCCCCCTTTAGATGTAATGTACTACGTACTTTCGACCAAATCTTCTTTTTTCTTTCTGCTTTGCAAGTCCTTTGAAGACGGTTTAATTATATAGTGCAATTTAAATACATGGATTTTTTTAGAGGAAGAGATAAAATATACCAAGCAGTTGGCAATCTGATGCTAGAGCCTAGCAGACAGGTGGAGCCTGAAAAGATCAAAACACTATGAATCTCACCTTGGGATAGTTCTCCCACAAGAAAGATCTTGACCAAATAGAGAAAGCAGAAGAGAGAGGAAGCACTGCGGTGAACATCTTTATAGTTCATTGGCTTTAGTTTTCAACTAACATATTTAAGCCTGTTTAATGGGACACTTATAAAGGAGGAGTATAATGTAAAACCATTGAATTCCAAGTCAGAAAATCTATATCCTAATCTCATTTTGTGATTTTTTTTTCCTAGGAAAAATTAAATACAGTGTTAACCTAGATTTTATACCCCATAGATGGCATCGGATAATGAAGTGCAGCCACAGTAAATGGAGTCACTCTGTACATCATTTATGATACAAATCATGCGTATCTGTCAGTTCCTAGAGAACCATATTCACAAGACATAGTGGAAAGTCTAGAAGTCCAGTCATAGCCTACTTAAGAATGCCTGAGCGCTTATTGGTAATTGTGTTGAGTCTGGTTTGGTTCTGACTTGGTGTTCTGAATGGAGGCAGCTGAGTATAAGCTGGTTTTAGAGGATGATATTCAAGGTGGAAAAGCTGGACCAAATTCCCTATAGACCCTCTGAACGTGGGAGAATGATGGTGTGCCTAACATCAGTCTCTTTAAGGGCGTGCTGTCTGGTCCCAGGCAAATGGCTCTCCTGGTAAGCTTGCCATCCCCAGGCCGGCCCTTACCCAGGGTACGGGGGCCATGCAGAGACGGGGCAGGCTTTTTGGCCAGTTGAGAGGCTAGAGACTTAGACAGTGTTGGGCAGCGCTGCCCAGAAACCTGGTACAAGTTGAACTTCTGAGGCCAAGAGTGAACCCAATGAGCAGCTGAAGTCAGGCTCATGGTGGCTGGAGTGAAATCTTCCAATTTGGCCACTTCAGAGAGTCTTTGCCAATAGCAGTGGTTTCTCAGGGGAAGGAAACTGACCTGGACTCTGCTTACTCATGAGACTTCATACTCTTTAGACAATTACAGCCCTCCAACTAGAAATATGACAGGAGCCTCACATACCAGTTTAAACTGTCTAGTAGCATTATTACTAAAAGTAAAAAGAAACAGGTAAGATTAATTATAATAACGTACATGCTTTCTTATCTCAACATATCAAAATATTGTTTCAACATAAAAGAAGCTGAAATCTGTTTTAGTAAGATCTTTACCAGTTTGCATTTTCTCTCTTCTTCTGCACTGTCTGAAATCTGCCCTGTGTTGTGCACTCAGGGCACATCTCAATTTGGAGACTAAATATCCATCAGAAGATCATCATCTGCACTCAGATTTCAAAAACTTAGTTAAGAAGATCCACTTAGGTAAGCTGTTCCAAACATAGTTAACATAAACTGAGTACCAGTTTTAAAGTTAAATTTCAAACGATTAACATTAAAGTTAAAAAGTGAGCTCCTGAATTGCTATACAGCCTGCAAGCAGACACAAGTGGACAGTGGCCACTCTTGAATAAGACGGCCCAACCTTAGCCTCAGCCAGCAACCAGCTTCCTCAGATCGCAGTGTGTTCATTTCTTGTTTGGACATCTCATCTCATATAATATATACACATATGTACACATGTATGTGCATATGTGTGTATACATATAGCAATTATACAATAATTATATGTATATACTTACATATATTTATATCTTTACGTATCTCCATATATTCACATATGTTTTCTAAATCCCAGGACAAAAATTGTCTACTCATCCTACACTTGGATAAAAAAGGACCTCTCCTCAAAGAGAGACAAAAGTTCTTTTTCCACAGGAAAAAATTCTCTTCTCTAGATTAAAAAAGAAGAATGAGCAGGTAAAGACATTTTAAATAGCAAAAGGACTCCCAGAGTTAGATCTGAACTTCAATTCAAACCTGAAAATAATATTAACATATATAAATATAAAAAGAATATTTTTAAGATTGGAGGTAGTAGAATAACAGACACACTAGAAGTGGAGAAACGTACTAACTAAGAGAGATAAAAAACAGGTCAAAGCAGTGCATTTCCTGATCTGTATAAAATATCCCTGGCGGCTAGACACCTACTGTTTTTGCCAATGTTCACTGTTTACCAAACATTCTAATTGTCTGCCTTTCCAGAAACCTCCAAACCTATAAAGGTATTTCTCTAATTTTTTTTTTCCTTCTCTCTGTTATATATTAAAATTCAGTGACTATTTCTTTCCAAGATCTGAAACTTCATATTTCCTAGACTATACATTTTTTTAAAGATTTGCTACTAGAAATTAAGTCCATCTGCAGAAGCCACAGGGCTGACCATAGAGAGCACACTGTAAGACATCCCCTTGTTAATATAACACAGTAAGTAATTAGCCTTTTTTAAAAATAGTATGCCCTTTAGCTGTTTGCTTTTTCAGTACCAACCAAGAGCTTTATTAGCTAGCTTGAGAAAAGGATGTCTTATAATTGGGCACACTCAGAAACTGGAAATGATTAATACCCCAAATACACTTTAGGGTTTAAGTAAAATGAATGGGTTATCAAATAAAATTATGCTTGATACTAATGTTATCTAAATTGCAAACTTGGAAAGAAAATGTCTATATGCCATTAGCAAAAAAGCAGAAGTAGAGGAAGGTTTTCCAGGGAGCCAGCTGGCGTATGGACTACATGAGAGCGGTTCCTGCATGACTCCTTGCGGGACATCATGGATTTGCAGTATGCTCTGGAAATTTCCTTTTCACAGAATGATTTGCAGAAAATACCCAGGACCTCCAGAGAACTAGAAAGTAGATCGTGTGCAAACAGAGGAAAACATTTTGCCAGCCAGGCAAATATTGAGACCGCCGGAAGCCAGTTACTCTGTGACTATTAATTTCAAAGAAAGGTCAAGTTGCAAATCAAGTCTCAACATTACTAAGGCAAAAATGGAATAAGAGTTTGAACATGTCATAGGAAAATACTGTAAACAATTTTAAACCATTACCATTTATTGTAAATAATTTAAAATTGTCATCATGTTAATTTGAAGAGAAAAAAAAAAAAAACCCAAGATTTTGTGGCCAAACAATTGTAACTTCTATTATTATGTTAACAGTATCATAGAGATCTGTCTAGGGGGTATCGGTAACAAATTTTTAGAAGGTATAAGAAAATACGTATTAAGTAACTTTGTGTTTCTCTTCATATAGAACAAGGGACCTGAACTGTTCAAAGGGGAGAGTTTAATGGATGTCCTATTTAATATGTCTGGGACACTAATTGGAAATGCAGTGAGCATAAATATATTTCCAGGGCCACTTGGAATAATCTTCCAAAATTTGTTTCCGCAAAAGAAACGACCTCACATGGAATTTCTGAACTTACCTGCATGTGCTGTTCGCTATTCAAGCTAGAGACCGTTTGGGAATGCAAATTTTGTTACCACTTGTCTTAAAGACATGCCCAAAGTCAAGAATAAATGAAGCACATCTGTGGTGCATTCAGTAAGAGTTTTAAGAAAATAATCATTCCCAGTTTGTGTTTAGGAAAGAAGTAACAGAAGTTTCCCTTCTTCTTGATTTACCTCAATGATCGCAAAGTAACAAATGCTGAAAACATCCACAAAGCTGATAAATCAACGCACTTATGTACTTCATCAGCCTTATGCTTTCACCCATCATCCAAAATGTGGATAATTTTTATTTGCATTTCAAGTCAAAACATTTTTTAAGGGTGTTTTTAAGTGAGGACCATAAGAAGTACATTGAGTAGTGTGTTACCTTGGAAGATGGAAAAATGCTTCCATCTGAATTCATTCACCTCATCTGTAACATGCATGCGTGCCAAGTTGCCTTAGTTGTGTCCAACTCTTCGTGACCCTATGGAGTGTAGCCCGCCAGGTCCTCTGTTCATGGAATTCTCCAGGCGAGAATGCTGAAGGAGGTTGCCGTGCCCTCCTCAAGGGCATCTTCCGACCCAGGGGTCAAACCTGTGCCTCTCATGTCTCCTGCATTGGCAGGGAGGCTCTTTATTACCAGTGTCACCTGGGAAGCCCTGGTTAAAGCCAAGCTGCAAACTAATACTTCCTCGACTGGTTTGTGCTAAGTGACCTACCAACAACTTAAAAAATTTTTAATTGCTTACTGTATTAAGTTTTCTGTTGCTGGGTAACAAATAACCACATAGTTAGTGACCTAAAGTCACACTGTTGTAGCCACACGTTCCCGGAAACAAACTCACTCAGATGCAGTTTATTACACCAACAGCCCCAAGGCAGAGTCTCCTCTTAGCCAAGGACCCCGACCAGTTTTTGTGAAAACCTTATATACCCTAAGTGTACTTGCTCAAACCCGTCTCCCCGAATTCCTTGAAACTAGTCTGGACAAGGTGAAAGAGAGATACGATCAAAGTTAACCCATGATTCATGCGTCACAAGACTAGATAAACAGTGGATATTTATCAATAGGCCTGTGGTCATACCCCAGGAAACATAATGCAATTTACCACTTTGTTCTGTTACAGAGATAATTAGCATATTCTTTTAGGCAACGGAGAGTCCAAGTACAAGTCCTGAGGCTCTTTTATCTGGGAGTCTGGTTTTCCGTTGGTATGCCATTTCTGTAGACATCAGGCGCAAAGTTCAGAGTCCATCGGGAGGGGGACCATACGTGTAGCCCAGTGTTGCAGCCTGGCCTAAGATGGAGTCCGGCTCTGTCTGTTTCCTCCTTCAACACCTGTGTATTGTCTCAGAGTCCGTGAGTCAGAAGTCAGACTGGGCTCAGTTGCATTCTCTGCTCAGGGTCTCACAAGACCAAGATGAAAGTGTTGACTAAGATGAGCTCTTCCTGGAAAGATCTGAGGAAGAATTTGCATCTAAGCCCATTCCGGTTACTGGCTGGATTCAGTTCCTTGTGGTTGTGGGACTGAATTAGTTCCTTTTCTCTGCTGGGACCACTCTCAGCTTCTGCAGGCTTACTGGATCTTGGTCATGGCCTTCTATATTATAGCACCAAAGCCAGCAAATGCCTATCATATCTACCTTTCTCCTGCTTTCCCCCTCTGATGCTATGTCATTGATTAGATCAATTTAGATAATCAACCTTTTGCCCCATAACATGAAAGTCATGGAACAAAGACCTCGTTATATTAACAGATCCCATTTACATTCAAAAGGGATAGGATGAGACATGGGAGGTCATACTTAGAATTATGCCTACCACTTACTACTTACCTACTACTACTTACAACTATTACTACTACCTACTTGCCAACATTTAAACATCAGGGTATTTCATATAGACATCCAGAAATATGGTTTCTCTCAAAATGAGAATGTCCAGCAACTTTGGACCTCATTCCATCATTGACTAGCCTTGACAAACGACAGCCTCTTTCAGAAGAGCATTCCCTAGTCCCTGTTCATGTACATCCACCCACTTTCACTCTACATATCTGCTTTCAACAACTGCATTACAGAGCAAACAATACTGCGATACAGCCTTCCTAACAGAGTATATATTGATACATCTTCAAACTTAGATTTATCCAGGAAACTCATCTCAATGATGTCTGCACTTTGAAGATAACAAGATAATCTCAAGCTGGCACTGATGTCTCTTTGCCTCTCAAGACTGATTCCTGTAATAACATTTGAATAAACTTAGTGATTCTGAGCATGCACCATGTTTTGGTCTGGTAAGTGAATAATAGTGCACAAATTAAATGCTACCACTGAGTTAACCCATGCAAAAGACACAAATGTACTCTCAGTGGACAAATGTATTCCCGTGTAATCATGCCAGCAGCATAAAATGGAATCTGTCATAAAAAATAAATCATCCAAGAGTCAGACCATGTTCACACAGCTCGGGACTAAATTTCATTTTCCTTGTTCTTCAGCTGAGAGTCTAAATAAACACGTATAATATAGTCTGAAAGATCGCATTGTTCATCAAAGTTGGATTCTACAGCCTCAGAATTCAGAGGTCTGAAACCGTGGCAGCTGGGAGACCCGCTGCTTCTCGTGTGCTGGTTTCTCTGTGATCTTCCCCTCTTTCCGTTAGGCTTTCTGGTTTCAGAAAGCACAGACGTGCAGGAAGTTGGTGCAGAGCCTGCTGGCGCATGCTTTGGGTGACTGTGGGAGGAGAGTCTGGAGGTGATAGGGTTGAAGTGATGGAGTTAGCTAAAGGTTGTTGGCTAAATTGTGAAGGTGCTACTTGTCAGGATAAGACATTTAGAAATTACCCTTTGGCATCCAGGGAATCTCATTTAGGATTACAACAGAGTACGGTGACTAGAAGTCAGCCTTTGAGCCAGACTCTCTAGATTCAAATCCCACTTCTGCCACTTCCTAGCTGTATGACTTGGGGGGTTAATTATTTTTAGGTATCTGCATCCTCAGTCACTCAGTCATGTCCAGCTGTTTGTAACCTCCATGGACTGTGGCCTGCCAGGCTCTTCTGTCCAGGGAATTTTCTAGCAAGAATACTGAAGTCAGTTGCCATGTTCTCCTCAAGGGGATCTTCCCAACCCAGGGATCAAACCCATCTCTCTTGTGTCTCCTGCACTGGTAGGTGGATTCTTTATGACTGAGCCACCTGGGAGGTGCCCTGTCCTAAAATTTTGATGTAAAAATGGAGATAATAATGGCGATGTATTAATATATTCAGCACAGTTCCTGATACATAGTAACAGTGCAGGATATGTTAGCCATCGCTCTTACTCTAACAGTTCATGTTGAGACTAACATTGAGGTTAAAAAAAGAAGAAACCCCAAGTAAAACTTGTGGGAAGAAAACAAACACGATTTTTATCCCTTTAAATATGTATATTAGCTTCCTCTGGGTTGCCAGGGAGAGGCGCACTTGAATTGCCTCAGTTAATTAGACTTTATTTTAAAGCCATTTTGCTGCTTTCTGCCTCAGGTCTAATGTTTATGCAAGGCTTGCTGCCATATAGCTCTTCATCTCTTTGCGTCTGTTCTCTCTACTAACTTATCTTCCTGCTAAGTGTTTCATATTTAAATTTAAAAGAAAGGGCGTGCGTGGTTTTTCCAATCACCATTAAGTGTGGCTGTCTCAGCTGTGCCTAGCCTGGCAGAGAAAACGTTTACAAACTTGTGTCTCGCCTACTGTGTGGTGGGTTACTACGCCTACTCCAAGGTAGGTTGCAGATAAATATATTGTTTTCCTGTCTCTTCTGCTTTCAAGGTCTTCAGTGCTTTGGGTTGTGGTGTTGAGTCTGTGAGAGAAAAGACAGAAGCAACGACCACTTTACTGCCAAACTTTTCAACAAGAATGAGGAAAGAATAGCTAATATACTCAGGGGATACTGACTCAAAGAAAGGCTCTTGTGAAAGCAACATATTGTAGGTGGAGTGGGAGAAGGGGAGAAAGCAAGGCACAGAAGGGCATAGAGGATGGAAAAATACTGTCAGAATGAGCGGCTTGGGACTGTTCTGTGATATTAGAGAATAGAAAAAGACTGGGGATTTTAGTAAGAATTCTTGTTGACTATGTACATGGATCCTCTTTTTTGTTCTTTGAGAGATTAGGCAAAAGATGGAAACATCACTTGAACTGTGCTTCTTTGATGCTGAAATTCCCTAGCCTAACCATGTGGGACACAGTTGAAATAAGTATACACAGGACCAGCAAAGAGGAGGTTGGGATCACTCTGAGACCCCTGGAAGGGCAGTTTAATTGGTTATTCAATACAACAGTGGATTCTGGGATTCCAAATGCCACATTGATTCTAGTACCTTCTTTGTAAACATAAGTCTAACTATTTGACTTATAAATATAGACATAAAGTTATAGACATAATATAAGTCTATATGACTTATAAATAGGACTTCTTTAAAAAAATACCAAGCTATAATATAGCATTTAGGAACTAACAAGTTTTTAAAATACCTTTGAAATCAACAAAAATTGAGCTAGATACTTGCATTTGGTTTCTAAATGTACTCCCAAGAGATCATGTGTTCAAATGTATGGTTGCTCTAGGCAGTAGAGAGCTGTGATTAAAACATCTGGTCCAGGCAAAGATTGAAACTGTCAGGAAAAAACACACAACGTGAGTGCTTTATCTGAGGCAAGATGAGGACTGCAGCCTGTGAGACACCATCTCAGCTCTGCAAGAGTGCTCAGAGGAGGCAAGAGGGGAGCTAGGATATATAGGGATTTTGCAACGAAGGGAATAGTCCAGAACACCAAAAGATTACTGTTATTTAAAGAAAACCAGATACTCCAATTTGAGGAATTTGGCACTTTTTTTACAAATGGGAAGCTGCCAGAGTCTGGACTTCCTGAAATCATCCCTCTGATGTGCACCTCAGCTCTTTTGTATTCGCACGTTCCGAGTTTCCTCAGGCTCAGAGCAGGGAGGGGCTGCAGTCTGAGGGCTGCTAGAGGACAATTATTCTTTTCTTTCCTCAGCTTCCTCAGGGCTAAAAGGCTGCAGCTGCTGATCACTGTGACATCCTTGTTTACTGATATGGCAGGAAACATTTCCATTTCTCAAAACAAATTCAAATGCAGGCTTTTCCACTTATTAGTTCCATTGCTTTAAATAAGTTGTCTATAGTGGATTTAAATTATGCATACAGATTCTTTGATACTTTTTCCTTCAAGAGTTGGAGCCCACTTCTCTTCTAGTTGAGCTTCTGCTGAATGTGGTGGTTTGCTTCTAACAAATAGATTAAAGAGAAAGTGAGGAATTTGGATTTAGAGAGTAGGTCACTGGAGAAGGCAATGGCACCCCACTCTAGTACTCTTGCCTGGGAAATCCCATGGACGGAGGAGCCTGGTAGGCTGCAGTCCATGGGGTTGCGAAGAGTCAGACACGACTGAGCGACTTCAGTTTGACTTTTCTCTTTCATGCATTGGAGAAGGAAATGGCAACCCACTCCAGTATTCTTGCCTAGAGAATCCCAGGGATGGGGGAGCCTGGTGGGCTGCCGTCTATGGGGTTACACGGAGTCGGACGCGACTGAAGCGACTTAGCAGCAGCAGCAGCAGCAGAGTAGGTCACAGAAAGCACTTCAGCCTGCTCTGTTGGACTGCATACTCTAGAGAAACCCAGCTGTCATGAGTAAGAATACAGCAAGCAGCCCTGGGAAGAGGCCCACTGGCTGTGAAACAAGGCTTTCTGCCAACAACCTGTGAGTGAGCCATTTTAGAGTTAATCCTTCAGCTCAGCTGAGCTTCCAGATGCCTGCAGCCCCCACAAACATAACTACAGCTCCACAAGGCCTTGAACCAGAACCACCCAGCTAAGCTGCCCCCCAATTCCTGGTCCATGGAAACTGTGAAAAGAAAGAGTGCTTGTTGTTTTAAGTTACTAAATTCTGTGGGTACGTGCCAAGTCACTTCAGTCATGTCTGACTCCACGCGCCCCTGTGGACTGTAGCCCTCCAGGCTCCTCTGTCCATGGGATTCTCCAGGCAAGAATACTGGAGTGTGTTGCTGTGCTCTCCTCCAGGGGAATCGTCCTGACCCAGGGATCAAACCTGCGTCTCTTAAGTCTCCTGCATTGGCAAGTGAGTTCTCTACCATTACTGCCACCTGGGAAGACCCCAAATTCTGTGGGTAATTTTTGTTATATAAGAAGTTGTTTTGGTAATATTTGGAAAGCCAGCATTTGACAGAGGTTCAAAAAAAGTACTGTTCTCTTGGACATTACAGTAGCTGCTAGCCAGATGTGACTATTTAAATTTGAATTAGTTAAAATTAAATACAATTTAATATTCAACTGACCAATCACATTAGCTACATTTCAAGTAACCCTATAGCCACTTGGGACTATTGTATTTGATAGAGCAGATATAGAACATTTTAATTATTGCAGAAAGTTCAATTAGTGTTTCTCTAGAGCAATGAGGCTCAAACTGGAACCTGCAAAGACTTAGGAAAATAGGGATACATTTTGTGATATTTATTTGGATTTAAATATTTGATATATTTGGCATGATAATTATTTTAAAAAAAACACACCCACATTCTGGATCATTTGGAAAACTATCTTAAAACCAAATATTGCTAACTGATTTCTGTTTATGATTTAAGACCTTGAATTTGGATATTTATAGTGGAGTTCCAACCAAGCAGTGCTACTTTAAAAGACTGAAGGCTGTTGATTAAAGAACAAAGTCTCTGTGTAAGCAGTGGGCACTTGAGATGAATGTTGTATCAGCTCATAGTATCAAACATACTGACTGAAAGTCTAGTCATGGGAAAATTGGTTTTTCAACATAACACATTGAGCAGTCAGTGATATATTTTAAGCAAAACAGCATTCTCTACATATGAAATTTATCTTCTTCATTTAACTGTTATTGATTATTATAATTTTGTTTGTATTTATAATTACCTTTGACCTTGTAAAGAGATAGTGGCTATACATGCAAATACATTTATGCTTATCCATGATTGTCATATAAAAATTATTGTGATATTACCAAGATTCCATGATATTTTCCTCCTTTAAAAATCTACCTGCGTGACTGAGATTTGAGAAGCAAAAATCCTAAGAGAGAGTTCATTCATCTCAATTTGCAACTCCTAATTTCTGTGTATCCAAGTTTAAATTCCTGAGCAAAAGATTCTGACTGGCCCGGCTTGAATCATGTATCCTTGGTTGTCCAGCAAGCTATGATTAGATTGACAGGATCTCCCCAGATAAATATTTCTCTCAGGCCAACTCATTTTAATTGGAGTACTTTACAAAGAGGAAAAGCTGGGGAGATAACCCGAGTTACCATCTACAGTGCTATTAGAGATGAGAATCATGCCTGAAAAAGAAGTCTAGTTTTCCTTTCAGTTAACAGACTTACCTTTTCACCTGACTTCACAGAAAAGAATTCCTTAGTCTGAATTACCCAGCTGGGGGTATCTTTTTGTGCACAGTACCAAGCCCAGGAGGAAGGTATTTTTAAACAGGGAACCTCTCCTTGCACTTCACAGCATATCCAGTAGGTGGCCATGCCTATACTTTTGCAAATGCCCATGAATACAAGTGCTTCTTTGATGATGCATTTCATTAGCTCTGTGAGACATCTAACTGCTTGCAGAGAATAGGCTTCTAAAGAGAGAAAGGCTTTTGATGAATGCAATAGAATTATATTAGGGTATCGGCATACCTTTTGTTATGTTGATTGTGTCCTGGTTTTTATTCGAACTGGGTGAAAAATGAAAAGTGCTGAATTTCTCCCTCAGCTTTGTCCATGCAGTTCTTTCCAACAGTTCACAGAACTAGGTCAGTCCTTGCTGGGTAAAACAGGCTGGCCTTGGGGCATGCTGTTTTCTCTAGTCCTTTTTTCCTGGGCTGGACAGTGGCCTTGAGAAATGCTTTCTGTTATTGATGGGGAAACCAAACTTGCTTTGCCACTGCTGCTAAGTCACTTCAGTCATGTCTGACTCTGTGCGACCCTATAGACGGCAGCCCACCAGGCTCCCCTGTCCCTGGGATTCTCCAGGCAAGAACACTGGAGTGGGTTGCCATTTCCTTCTACAGTGCATGAAAGTGAAAAGTGAAAGTGAAGTCGCTCAGTCGTGTCCTAATTGTAGCGACCCCATGGACTGCAGCCCACCAGGCTCCTCCATCCATGGGATTTTTTTTTTGCCATCGACTTCTCCGAAGCTGCCTTTAGTAAATACCAATGTCAATGTCACCGCTCTTGCTTCCTCTTTGCCTCCTCTCCTCCCCAAAATCCACTTGAAAAAGTCTTCCATCGTCTCCTTCTGCTCTGCCTTTTCACCGCCCCAGGTTCCTATATTCTCCATCCTTGCTTAGTTTATTTCTCTTTCTTTAATTACACTTAAACCGACATCTATTTTTGATTTGGCCTTCTGAGAAGTCTCACCAGGCTTTTCCTCTCAAAGGTTTTGCAATTAGCTTTTTTATTAAGTGTTTCTGACTTCCCATTGGTGACATCCATTCAGATAGTAATATTATCTTTGTGGTGTGTTTATTTGAAGAGGGAACAGGGCCTGCTTTCATAGGTCTGAAAGCAGGAAGTTCCCATTTTCTCACAAAATTATCTCTTGAAATTCAGAGAATAAATCAGGGCTCCTTGAAATGTGTCATATTTCCCATAAGAACAATTTTATGACTGGAGAATTCACGTCAGTGATAATGGACATTTAGTTATATAGAACACGTGTGCATCACATTCAAGTTCTTAGCAATTCTATAAGACTTAGAGCAAATATACCTGATTCTTTAGGGACCCCTGGCCCCAGTAAGGAATGAAGTGAAATAAAATATTGTGTGTACTTAGTCACTCAGTTGTGTCCAACGCTTTGCAACCCCATGGACTACAGCCCACCAGGCTAGTCTGTCCATGGGGATTCCCCAGGCCAGAATACTGGAGTGGGTTGCCATGCCCTCCTCCAAGGGATCTTCCCAACCAGGGACCAAACCCAGGTCTCCCACATTGCAGGTGGACTCTTTACCAACTGAGCCACCAGGATTGTGACTTATAAGGTATTAGCACTCTGATTTCATTTTTTAAAATAATATGATTTTGGATGTGTGTCTCAAGACTCATAACTAGAATAGCAACAGTGGGTTAGGTTCAGGTACTTAGCCTAATGCCTTCTACCTCCATAATAATTTAAAGTGGTAAAGTTATGAGGAAATGCTCTAAATAGAAACAATTGAATCACGCTTGTACAAAGATGTCTCATATACCATAAAATGTTGTCAACAGCCAAACTGCACATGGAGTGAAAAAGCAGAAAGATGAGTTTTTTGCAAAAGCTTCAGCCTGCAAGCTGAGAAATTCAAGGCTACAGGAACAGCTCTGAGTTGCTCACAGAATGAGGAGTTTTTATGGGATACACGTGGAACTTTTTTAGCTCACTGGTTGCCTCAAGTTCTCCGTCCTCATCGGGATGCAGATAGCTGAGTCAGGGCAGTAAGGAAATCCAGAGATAAGGTACACAGACTTGGCATTTGGGGACCGGCTTGCATCCTCTGTGGACTTCTGAGAAGTTCTGTAAATTCCTGAAACTTATGTCAGGTAAGCTTAAGTTTCATTTTCTTTAAGGCACCGGCCTTGGACAACTTAGGTGAAGTTATGTTTCCTTCTCTTTAAGGCACCTGCCTTGCCAACTCCATTTTGTCCCAGACTTAAGTGACTAGTTCAACAACAGTAAATAAAATTCTACCCATGTGTAGAATTGAGTCACTGGGCATGAAGGATCTACTGAAATTTGATATTGTTTTTTTAAAAAAAATTCAACTGAGACAATTTAAGGACCTACTTGGCTTTGTTCAATGATTTGTGAATTGGGCAGCATGCAATCTGATAGAAAGGAGCTCTGAGGAGCCATTCAAAATGAAAAACTTTTACAGGCAGAAGGACGCAGGAATAAGAAAGTTATACCAAAAGAAAAATCAGGTCGGTTATTGCAAGGTCCTGTACCTTTAGGGCAGAGGTCTCCAACCATTTTGGCACCAGGGACCAATTTCATGGAAGATAATTTTTCGACAGGATAGGGTGTGTGGTGGGGAGGGGGTGGTTTTGGTTGCGCCTGATGCTCATCTCCTGCTGTGTGGCTTGGTTCCGAACCACGGGAGGAGGGGTGGCTGGAGAACCCTGCTTTACAGAATAGCAGGGGGTCTATCCAACCGCTTACCTAACTACTGCTGATCAGGTGATTCCCAATTGACTGGTTTAACATTCCATTTCTGACAGAACAGAAACTCTCATTAATTCAAGTCTCAGTTTGGCAGTTTGGTGACATTAGCCTTAGCATAAGCAACTCCATTTTTCGCCTGTTGTCTTTCTTTTGGACAGTATGCTTGCAAAAATAAACATCAATTAAAATCACCAAGTAGTATCTTTATTGATATTTTAGGTGACAGAAGATTTATTTTAAAGGGCCGTATCTTTTAGAATGTTGATTGCTTTTTAATAAACGATCCAAAAGAGTTTGTACAGATAAGGTCACCATAGTTAATGTTCAGAGTCCTTTTATTAACCTTTTAGTGGCATACACATCTGTGGTCATGCTTTTCAAAACAATATCTGAAAGGCTAGGTATATCAGTAAAGTATTTTAATAGTTAACGTGAGTTCTTAGAACGCCTTTTGGCAATGAATATACTTCTACATTTTGTAGTTAAATTGACAATCAGTTTATTAGAGTTCCAAATTAAAAAATCATGTTTTCCTTAGGTCTTTAAGCTATTTTTCACAAAATTTATCTTGTCATTTATACATCTAATAAATTCTACTTGAGGACCAACAGTCACCTTTACTCCCTTACTTATTCTTTAATTAAATTTGATTTGCTCAAGTCTAATGGTTGAAGCTCTCAGATAATCAGTTCCTTGAGCAACAGCGTTAATTAAATCCCCTTAAATATTTTAAACAGAATTTATAATTTTAATATCTTCAGGTTTTAAGCACTGAACTGACAAAATCTTGAAGTGAAAGTGTCAGTGGCTCAGTCGTGTCCGACTCTTTGTTACCCTATGGACTTTAGCCCACCAGTCTCCTCTGTCCATGGACTTCTCCAGGCAAGAATACGGGAGTGGGTTAGCATGCCCTTTTCCAGGGGATCTTCTGGATCCAGGGATCGAACCCAGGTCTCCTGCATTGCTGGCAGATTCTTTTTTTTTTTGCCAAAATGCTCCTTGCCCTAGTTTGAAACCTATTTATTTATTTTTCAGTTGATTAATTTCATAACCATATAGTGCTTACTTTCTCTCAAACTGCTCTGCCCCATAGTCAAGCAGATGTTTTAAATTCCAAAGTTGATGAGTAAATAATTCACTCTTCTCCCATGGGGGAGGGATTGGAATAGGGAGTCATCTACGGGAGCACTGAGATGAGATGGTGAGATCAAGAGAAAGATGTGCCCTCAGTTACCCAGCTGACGTACACACACACACTCAAAACCTCCAGTCTTGAAATTCCGTTACTCCTCAGGCTTAACCATTACAACTATGCTCAAACAGTGCCCTGAATCTCTGCATCAGAAGAGGCCATCAGCATGTGACTTGTCCAAGTTAAACTGTACCTAATGTCACAGGAAAGGACAACTTTATTCAAGCCCATAACAGTAGGAATCAAGACTGCTACAGGAAGAGAGAGAATGAACTAAATTTCACTGATACAAAGAGTGATAAAACTGCGAGGAGCCCGGGGTAAGTACAGGAGGATTTTGTTGGGGTTCGTTTATGAGATTAAGCCATCTGAGGTTGCTAATTGGTGCTGATCATGAAGGCAGGCTCTGATGCTGTCACAGAGACTGGGAGATTGAGGCTCCGCCTTTCTTTAAAGAAAGTTGTTAAAGTAGAGTTGACTTGCAATTTTGTGGTACGTTGTGCTGTATAGCAAAGTGATTCAGTTACACATATATACTTACACACACACACACACACACACACACACACACATATAAATGGGTTTCCCTTGTGGCTCAGCTGGTAAAGAATCCACCGCAATGTGGGAGACCTGGGTTTGATCCCTGGGTTGGGAAGATCCTCTGGAGAAGGGAATGGCTACCCGCTCCAATATCCTGGCCTGCAGAGTTCCATGGACTGTATAGTTCATGTGGTCAGGAAAAAAAGAGTCGGACACGACTGAGCAGCTTCCATATATATATATGCATGTATACATTCTTTTTCCTCTTCTTTTCCATTATGGCTTATCACAGGGCACTGAATAAAGCCCCTGTGCTGTACAGCAGGACGTGCTATCTGTCCAGTCTGTTTGTAGTAGTCTGCATCTGCTAACCCCAACCTCCCACTCCCAGCCCTCTCCCCCACTCCACCTTGGCAACCAAAAATCTGCTTTCTGTATCTGTAAGTCTGTTTCAGTTCTGTGGATGAGTTCATATCTGTCACATTTCAGATTCCACCTGTGAGTAATAAGATATTCGTCTTTCTGACTTCACTTATGTCACTTCATACTTTAATATAATGATTATATTAAGTTAATCCATCCATGCTGCTGTAGATGGCATTGTCTTCTTATTTTTTATGGCTCAGTAGTATTCCACTGTGTCTATATACCGTGTCTTCTTTATCCATCTGTTGATGGACATTTAGGTTATTTCTCTGTCTTAGCTACTGTAAATAGTGCTGCTATGAAAATAGGGGCAAATGTAGCTTTTCAAATTATAGTTTTGTCCAGATATATGTCCAGGAGTAGAACCTGTGGATCCTGTTAGCCTCCATACTGCTTTCCATAGTGGCTGCACCAGTTTAGATTTCCGCCAACAGTGTAAGAGAATTCCCTTTTCTCCACACCCTCTCCTGTTATTTGCAGACTTTTTAATGATGGCCATTCTGACTGGTATGAGGTGATTTGCATTTCTGTAATAATGATGTTGAACATCTTTTCATGTGAGGCTCCATCTTTCTTGATTATTCAATTTTAAAGGAATGAGTCTCTATAGATACCTGAGGGGGGATAAAAAACAATCTGGTTTGTAGAAGACTTACATCTCCAAGTGCCAGAGAAAGGATAAAGTAAATGCCCTAAGAAAGGCAATATAATAAGCCAATAGTTAAGAAGAAAGCTATTTAAAATTTGCTTAAGCTGAGGGGTTAGACCTCATATGGGTAGTGACAGCTTTGTCACTGAGAAACCTCAGAAGTGGTTAAAAACAGTCACCCCCTAAATCAAATCTCAGTTACTCTGTACCCAAAGAGAAAATATTAGGAAGAGACAGCTATTCTTTGTCCAGGCTAAAATTTAGGGGTGTCTAAGAGCTATTTGTATAATAGAGCACCTTAGATCTATTCTAATCTCTAATGCAGTAAAAATTCCCGTTACCTCCTCTGCTTCTTCCTCCCATATCTTAAATGCCACTTCATCCTCTTCTGCTGCTGCTGCTAAGTCGCTTTAGTCGTGTCCTACTCTGTGCGACCCCATAGACGGCAGCCCACCAGGCTCCCCCATCCCTGGGATTCTGCAGGCAAGAACACTGGAGTGAGTTGCCATTTCCTTCTCCAATGCATGAAAGTGAAAAGTGAAAGGGAAGTCGCTCAGTCGTGTCCGACTCTTCGCGACCCCATGGACTGCAGCCCACCAGGCTCCTCCGTCCATGGGATTTTCCAGGCAAGAGTACTGGAGTGGGGTGCCATTGCCTTCTCCGTCATCCTCTTCTAGGAGGTGCTTAAATAGGAGGTGCTTAAATAAGGTAATAAGAACGGAAATATATATGGATACTTGATATTCGGAGCCTTATAAAGGGCAGAGTTTTGTTTCTTTTTTGTTTTCATTTATGCACTTCTCTTTGGCTCTGCTGTGTCTTTGTGGCAACGTGCAGACTCTCTAGTTGTGCCGCCCAGGCTTAGTTGCTCCAGAGCATGTAGGATTTTGATTCCCCAACCAGGGATCAAATATTTGTCCCCTGCATTGAAAGGCAGATTCTTGACCACTGGACCACCAGCAAAGTTCCTGGAAATTTATTTCTTGATTGGCATATAGTATTACAAATTAACTTACTAAAATGTGTGTTCTGAAGAAGAGGACACAAATTCACACTAAGGAAAATTCATACCTGGAGAGTTTAATCTTTTTGAAAAAAAATTTTTCTCCAATCATCTTCATGATATTCTGAGCTTTTGTACCAACCTGCAATTTAATTTTTCAGTTCTTAAAATCCAGCTAAACCTTCTGAGGGCAGAGTTACTAGTCTGGTTTAATAAAAGCAGTGAGCCTTGTACAGAAGGTGAGAAGAGACGGACTCTATTCATAAGGGAGGAAATTAGATTTTCAAATTTTGATTGATTCTGGAATCCACACTTTTGGGGGCTGATAAGTTGATAATATACTTTACCTGAAGGAAAGCTGAATTTAATAAAGTGCAAATGTGAGTATGTGCTAATTGAAAAAAGTTAGAAAGTGTTAGAAAATCAATTCATTTTGTAAGTACAGTTATAAAGAAGGTACTGCAAGGGGATTTTTGTAACTATAAGGAATTAAAGCATTTATCTTGCAAACTTGATAAACAGCAATAGGCACTTTAGAAGGTGAAAATAATTAGTTCCTCAGCTCCCATATGAGCCCAAATCATTGTTATAATTATATTTATTTATTATAACAAAATGACTTTATATTTTAATGCAACACAGACTTCGAAGCCTATAATCACATCATTTTTTTCCTCATAAGTTTTGTTTGTGTTTATTGTAAGAATGAATTCCCGTTTCTCATGTAATTGACCTTTTATCTCTCTCTCCTTAAGAAGACACAATAGCACTGAGCTATCTGCTTGTAGACAAGATGGTTTAGAAATAACCACTCCTCTCCCTAACCCCTCTCTAATACATTATCTAAATGTCACTCTGTGATTTTATTTGATTTTTTTAGAATAAACATAAGCTCTTGTCACTCCCTTCTTAAAAACCTTCCAATGGCCCAGAATTACCCAGCATAAGATTATCATAAGACAACTTATAACTCCTGATAATTAACGGCTAATCACCCTAAACTGTTTGTCCCCACCTTGGACTTGGCTTATCAGTCCAATGACAACTTGTGCCCATGTCCAGGCATGTCCAGCTGTTTGCAACTTCATGGACTGTAGCCCACCAGGCTCCTGTCCATGGAATTTTCCAGGCAAGAATACGGAAGTGTGTTGACATTTCTTACTCCAGAGGATCTCCCCAACCCAGGGATCAAACAAACACTCGTCTCCTGTGTCTCCTGCATTGACAGGCAGATTCTTTACCACTGTGCCACCTGGGTAGCCCTGAATGAACTCTTGTGTGCCCTTAAATATGTTGTCTATCTGTTACCAAACATAGGTTCATGTACCTGGTGTGTGTTGTGAGGCCAAATAAACCAAAATTGCAGAGTTTGGAGCAGAGTTTCATTGCAGGGCCAAGCAAGGTGAGTGGGCGGCTCATGCTAAAATCCCTGAATTCCTTGATGGTTTTCTGGGAGATTTTATAGGCAAGATTTGGGGTGAAGGCTGCAGGGTAGGTGACTTTCTTCTGATTGGTTGGTGATGAAGTAACTCGGCAGTGCTCTAGGAAGCTTGTGCTCAGCCTGAAGTGACCACCCTCCACCAGGATGGCGAGGGTCTTTGTTCTTGCAGAAGAATTCAAAAATACTGTTGTGTGTATCCCCTGAGGAGGAACCAGGATGCTGCTTTCAGTTCAGTTCAGTTGCTCAGTCGTGTCCGACTCTTTGCGACCCCATGAATCGCAGCACGCCAGGCCTCCCTGTTCATCACCATCTCCCAGAGTTCACTCAGACTCACGTCCATCGAGTCCGTGATGCTATCCAGCCATCTCATCCTCTGTTGTCCCCTTCTTCTCCTGCCCCCAATCCCTCCCAGCATCAGAGTCTCTTCCAATAAGTCAACTCTTCGCATGAGGTGTCCAAAGTACTGGAGTTTCAGCTTTAGCATCATTTCTTCCAAAGAACACCCAGGGTTGATCTCCTTCAGAATGGACTGGTTGGATCTCATTGCAGTCCAAGGGACTCTCAAGAGTTTTCTCCTACACCACAGTTCAAAAGCATCTATTCTTTGGCGCTCAGCCTTCTTCACAGTCCAACTCTCACATCCATACATGACCACAGGAAAAACCATAGCCTTGACTAGATGGACCTTAGTCTGCAAAGTAATGTCTCTGCTTTTGAATATACTATCTAGGTTGCTCATAACTTTTCTTCCAAGGAGTAAGCGTCTTTTAATTTCATGGCTGCAGTCACCATCTGCAGTGATTTTGGAGCTGCCCAAAATAAAGTCTGACACTGTTTCCACTGTTTCCCCATCTATTTCCCATGAAGTGATGGGACCGGATGCCATGATCTTCGTTTTCTGAATGTTGAGCTTTAAGCCAACTTTTTCTCTCTCCTCTTTTACTTTCATCAAGAAGCTTTTTAGCTCCTCTTCACTTTCTGCCATAAGGGTGGTGTCATCTGTATATCTGAGGTTATTGATATTTCTCCCGGCAATCTTGATTCCAGTTTGTGTTTCTTCCAGTCCAGCGTTTCTCATGATGTACTCTGCATATAAGTTAAATAGCAGGGTGACAATATACAGCCTTGACATACTCCTTTTCCTATTTGGAATCAGTCTGTTGTCCCATGTCCAGTTCTAACTGTTGCTTCCTGACCTGCATACAGATTTCTCAAGAGGCAGGTTATGTGGTCTGGTATTCCCATCTCTTTCAGAATTTTCCACAGTTTATTGTGATCCACACAGTCAAAGGCTTTGGCATAGCCAGTAAAGCAGAAATAGATGTTTTTCTGGAACTCTCTTGCTTTTTTCCAAGATCCAGCGGGTGTTGGCAACTTGATCTCTAGTTCCTCTGCCTTTTCTAAAACTAGCTTGAACATCAGGAAGTTCACGGTTCATGTATTGCTGAAGCCTGGCTTGGAGAATTTTGAGCATGACTTTACTAGCATGTGAATGAGTGCAATTGTGCGGTAGTTTGAACATTCTTTGGCATTGCCTTTCTTTGGGATTGGAATGAAAACTGACCTTTTCCAGTCCTGTGGCCACTGCTGAGTTTTCCAAATTTGCTGGCATATTGAGTGCAGCACTTTCACAGCATCATCTTTCAGGATTTGAAACAGCTCAACTGGAATTCCATCACCTCCTCTAGCTTTGTTCATAGTGATGCTTTCTAAGGCCCACTTGACTTCACATTCCAGGATGTCTGGCTCTAGATGAGTGATCACACCATCGTGATTATCCTGGTCATAAAGATCTCTTTTGTACAGTTCTTCTGTGTATTCTCGCCATCTCTTCTTAATATCTTCTGCTTCTGTTACGTCCATACCATTTCTGTCCTTTATCGAGCCCACTTTTGCATGAAATGTTCCCTTGGTATCTCTCATTTTCTTGAAGAGATCTCTAGTCTTTCCCATTCTGTTGTTTGCCTCTATTTCTTTGCATTGATCGCTGAAGGCTTTCTTATCTCTTCCTGTTATTCTTTGGAACTCTGCATTCAGATGCTTATATCTTTCCTTTTCTCCTTTGCTTTTTGCTTCTCTTCTTTTCACAGCTATTTGTAAGGCCTCCCCAGACAGCCATTTTGCTTTTTTGCATTTCTTTCCCATGGGGATGGTCTTGATCCCTGTCTCCTGTACAATGTCATGAACATCATTCCATAGTTCATCAGGCACTCTATCAGATCTAGGCCCTTAAATCTATTTCTCATTCCACTGTATAATCATAAGGGATTTGATTTAGGTCATACCTGAATGGTCTAGCGGTTTTCCATGCTTTCTTCAGTTTCAGTCTGAATTTGGTAATAAGGAGTTCATGATCTGAGCCACAGTCAGCTCCTGGTCTTGTTTTTGTTGACTATATAGAGCTTCTCCATCTTTGGCTGCAGAGAATATAATCAATCTGATTTCGGTGTTGACCATCTAGTGATGTCCATGTGTAGAGTCTTCTCTTGTGTTGTTGGAAGAGGGTGTTTGCCATGACCAGTGCATTTTCTTGGCAAAACTCTATTAGTCTTTGCCCTGCTTCATTCCACATTCCAAGGCCAAATTTGCCTGTTACTCCAGGTGTTTCTTGAGTTCCTACTTTTGCATTCCAAAGGATATCTTTATTGGGTGCTACTTCAAAAGGTCTTGTAGGTCTTCATAGACCCGTTCAACTTCAGCTTCTTCAGCGTTACTGGTTGGGGCATAGACTTGGATTACTGTGATATTGAATGGTTTGCCTTGGAAACAAACAGAGATCATTCTGTCATTTTTGAGATTGCATCCAAGTACTGCATTTCAGACTCTTTTGTTGACCATGATGGCTACTCCATTTCTTCTGAGGGATTCCTGCCCACAGTAGAAGATATAATGGTCATCTGAGTTAAATTCACCCATTCCAGTCCATTTTAGTTCGCTGATTCCTAGAATGTCGACGTTCACTCTTGCCATCTCCTGTTTGACCACTTCCAATTTGCCTTGATTCATGGACCTGACATTCCAGGTTCCTATGCAATATTGCTCTTTACAGCATCGGATCTTGCTTCTATCACCAGTCACACCCACAACTGGGTATTGTTTTTGCTTTGGCTCCATCCCTTCATTCTTTCTGGAGTTATTTCTCCACTGATCTCCAGTAGCATATTGGGCACCTAATGACCTGGGGAGTTCCTCTTTCAGTATCCTATCATTTTGCCTTTTCATACTGTTCATGGGGTTCTCGAGGCAAGAATAGTGAAGTGGTTTGCCATTCCCTTCTCCAGTGGACCACATTCTGTCAGACCTCTCCACCATGACCCGCCCGTCTTGGGTTGCCCCGCGGGCATGGCTTAGTTTCACTGAGTTAGACAAGGCTGTGGTCCTAGTGTGATTAGATTGACTAGTTTTCTGTGAGTATGGTTTCAGTGTGTCTGCCCTCTGATGCCCTCTTGCAACACCTACCATCTTACTTGGGTTTCTCTTACCTTGGGCCTGGGGTATCTCTTCACGGCTGCTCCAGCAAAGCACGCTGCTCCTTACCTTGGATGAGGGGTATCTCCTCCCACACCCTTCCTGACCTTCATCGTGGGATGGCTCCTCTAGGCCCTCCTGTGCCCGCACAGCCACCACTCTTTGGAGGTCAGGTTGTTCCTTCTGGCCACCGGCCCTGGTCTTGCGCGTGGGGTTGCTCCTCCTGGCCGCCGCCCCTGGCCTCAGCCGTTGCCCCTGGCCTCCAACACAGGGTAGCTCCTCTCAGCCGCCGCCCCTGACCTCAGACTCGAGATAGCTCCTCTCAGCCATTCCTGCGCCATCGCAGCCTGGCACTCTGGGCCGTTGCCCCTGACCTCTGACGTGGCGTAGCTCTGGGCCACGCTTAGCGTGCCGACTGCCGCCACCACCGCCTGCTTATTTCTTGATTGCTCCTCCTTCGTTTCTGCATGCCCTTCCTTTTCTCATCAACAACTGTTTGAATCTTCTCTTTGGTGTTTAGGAAGGTCTAGGAGGCTACGGCCTTTATTCTGCCAAGAAGAAATCTGGGACAAGAAAGGCTTTGTACCCAGGAGGGCCCCATAGGTCCTACTCATTTCAATCATGCTGACCTTAAATTCCTCCTGCTCCTTAACTTCTTTTCTATCCTAGGCTTTCCCAAGGGCTGACTTTGTGTTCAGAATGCTTCTCACATCCTCCTATCTTGTTAATTCATTTTCACTACTCGTATCTCAGCTTAAGTCTGCCTTCTCCAGTAGCCTTTCTTGAGTTCCCCAGCCAGTTCAAATTTCCCTGTTTTCTTAGTGCCATAACCACTTCACACCTTAGCACTATCGTAGGTTTCTTTATAACACTTTACATAGGCTCAGTAAACACAGGGCCACAACTTCCTTTATGCCCTCCACTATTCTGAGTGGTACCTAGTAGGTACTCAAATATTTGCTGAGTGAATAATGATTGATTACATCTTTTATCCAGGATGTAGTTGTTTCTTTAGTCTTCTTTTCTGCCATCAGACCTTCAGATCCTGGGTGGAAAATCATTGTGTTCACCATACTTAATTGTGTTGGTCCAGTAGTGTACCAATTAAGATAGGCTAAGGTTTGCTCCAGTAATAAATACTGTCAACTTCAGCTTGGCACTTGCCAAGAACCTTTACCAGCAACTGACCAACAACTACATGGGCATTTGCCATCTGCCTCTGCAGAGATTGAACCCTCCCCTGCTGCAGCTGCCCACCTTCAGCACCCTGAGGGGAATTCAGGGTGGAGAGTGAGGCACTCTGTGTTCCAGGGAAACTGGTGGGACAGGTCTTTAGGTAGTTAGATATTTTCAGGAACTGATTTCATGATCCCAATCCTTGCATCTCTTCATATTTAGAAAATCACGAAATCGCTTCATGGTTACAGTAGCTCCTCATGACTAGCAGAAACACTTTTGTAAAGTAAGTGCTTGATTGCACAGAATTCCCCCTCCACCAACATCTTATATATTGAGCTTCTCCCACTGTCTCTTTGGAGCAGTCTCTCAGAGCTATATGAGGTGCTGTCTCCCGGGCTGCCATCCTCATTTTGCCCTCAGTAAAGCTTAACTCGCAACTTGCACATTGTGGATCATTTTAGACAACAGTACTGCAAATTTTTAGAGTATTAGCACAAAAGTTTATTTCTCTTTTATTTGGTGAATAGCAATAATGACTGTAAAACAGATGGGGTCTAGCATGTATACTGACTAGAAACAAGGGGTTTGTCTTGTCTTGTTCAGTCACTCAGTCATGTCTGGCTCTTTGTGACCCCATGGACTACAGCACACCAGGCTTCCCTGTCTTTCACCAATTCCTGTAGCTTGCTCAAACTCATATCCATCGAGTCAGTGATGCCATCCAACCATCTCATTCTCTGCCGCCTGCCTCTCCTCCTGCCCTCAGTCTTTCCCAGCATCAGGGTCTTTTCCAATGAGTTGACTCTTCGCATCAGGTAGCCAAAATACTGGAGCTTCAGCTTCAGCATCAGTCCTTCCAATGGATATTCAGGACTGATCTCCTTTAGGATGGACTGGTTTGGTCTCCTTGCAGTCCAAGGGACTCTCAAGTCTTCTCCAGCACCACTGTTCAAAAGCACCAATTCCCTGATGCTCAGTTTTCTGTATGGTCCAACTCTCACATCCTTACATGACTACTAGAAAAGGCATAGCTTTGACCATACAGACCTTTGTCAGCTAAGTGATGTCTTTGCTTTTTAATACACCATCTAGGTTTGTCATAGCTTTTCTTCCAAGAAACATGCCTCTTTTAATATCATGGCTGCAGTCACTAAGAAAAAAGAAAAAAAAAAGGGATTAGTTGACTAATGATTTATAGAGAAATCAGAGCAGAGTGTCGAGGAAGAAGAAATTTTCCTCTACCATTCTAGATTCTTCTGGCTGGTCTAAGAATTAAATTGATATGATGCATATTAACAGGAGAAAATCAAACAAAGTTTAGTAACGTGGATACATGGAAGAAACCCAGGAAAACAAAACAAACAAAAAAAATCACTCAAATGGCCACAACCCTAACTTTAAATATTATCCTCAGCTAAAGATAAGAGAGGATGTGATGGTGGGGGAAACGCAGTAAACAAGAATAAGGTTGTTGTGCAGATTTAAGTCCTTACCTTCTCTCTTCATGGGCTTCCCTGTGGCTCAGCTGGTAAAGAATTAGCCTGCAATGCAGGAGACCTGTGTTCGATCCCTGGGTTGGGAAGATCCCTTGGAGAAGGGAAAGGCTACTCACTCTAGTATTCTGGCCTGGAGAATTCCATGGACTCTGTAGTCCATGGGGTTGCAAAGAGTTAAACACGACTGAGTGACTTTCACTTCACTTCTCCATTCATAAGAATTTCTAGACATGTGGTCATCTTCTTCTTTCTGAATAAAGCAGGGGAGACACCCTTACACATGGGTTTGCCCTTACGTGTAGATATTTCTTGCAAAAAGGTAACTCTTACTTGGTTTTCAGAAGTCTTCTCATATCTTCTATCTCTTCAAAAATAATCAGCTTAAAATAATGTGCCAAAGAGAGATGCATTTTGGGGTGGCAAATTTTTCTCCCCTACAATAATTAACTTTTATCTCAATTATAATCTAAGGAGGACTCTCACCAATTTGTTATTACAAAAGTTAATCAACTATGATCATGTTTAATAGATAAAACTTTAATTTGGCTAAATATCCATGAATGCAAAACCAGGACTTAGAAAATTATAGGTTTCAAGGTACTGTTACGATCCAAAGAAAGGATTTTAGGCAACTCTAGACTGCATGTTGAGAGCAATGTGAACTATGCTTGGTAGAAATTATGCCCAGTAGAAATAGATAAATAAATATCCTTTTCTTCTGCTTTCACCACAGAAAGATGTGTTATCAGAGAAAACAGGAAATTAAACATAGGAACCATCCAATATCTTTGCTTGACTAGACTCACCAAACCAAAATGAGTTCACCAAATAAGATTTGTTGCTTGTCTACAAATATTTATGTGTAATCAAAAATTCTCAGCGTAGGTGGCACAGGGGAATATATATGCAGCATAGGCCTTATCTTGAAAACACCACAAAAGTACTGGAAAGAGTGGGGCTTCGTAGGGGGTACCAGTGGTAAAGAATCTGCCTGCCATTTCAAGAGACACAAGGGAGACTGATATGATACCCGAGGCAGGAAGATTCCCTGGTAGAGGAAACGGCACCCTACTCCAGTATTCTTGCCTGGAAAATGCTATGGACAGAGGAGCTGGGTGAGCTACAGTCCCTGGAGTTGCAAAGAGTCAGACTTGTCTGAGAATGCACACACTCCATATATTTGTATTAGAACCATGAAATTTCACTGCAATATTGAATTCCAGTTTGATAACAAATGTTCATTTTTAGCTTTCTTCCTTTTCTTCTTTTGAGCATCTTACTCCAACAGTGAGAAACTAGACTCTCACTGTTTATCATACATTTACCAATTTGGTTCTGATCTAGTATACATATAAACAGTTTTTGAACTCACTTAAAGACCCTGATGCTGGGAGGGATTGGGGGCAGGAGGAAGAGGGGACAACAGAGGATGAGATGGCTGGACGGCATCACCGCCTCGATGGACTTGAGTCTGAGTGAGCTCCGGGAGCTGGTGATGGACAGGGAGGCCTGGCGTGCTGTGATCCATGGGGTCGCACAGAGTCGGACACGACTGACGCGACTTAGCAGCAGCAGCAGCAGGGCTAGTTCTTACCTCATAATTTTTCTTTGGCCATTTTTTCATGCTATTCTTGTATGTTTTCCCATATGAACTTTAATAGTGATTTGTCTAACTACCAAAAAGCTTGTTTGCATTTTTATTGGAGTTATATTGATTTTATATATTAACTGAGGGAGACCTGACATCTTTATGTTGAGATTTTCTATCCAAGAAAAAGAATGTCTATTTCAAGTCTATTTTTGTGACTTTTAAATTGTTTTACCATTTTCCTCTTAGAGATTTTATACATTTTGGGTCAAATCTATTCCCAAGTATGCTATCTTTTTTTAAAATAAGATGTTAAATGGGGTTTTCTCTACCTTTATGACCTTTAACCATTTATTACATGTTTATATGAAGACTTTTGATTTTCATATGTTAATGTTATAGTTTGTTATTTCGCTGAGTTATTTGATTATTTGAGTTAATTTATCATTGATGCCCTGGTGATTTTCTAGTATACTCTCACACCATTTACAAATGAATATAATATTGCTCCTATATCTGCTTTTATTCTCTTGTTTATTTCTCCTGTCTAATTTGACTAATATCCTAGTAAAATATCAACAAGTAAAAGGGATAGTGGAAATGCATGAAGTATCGCCCCTTTAAATAAGATAACTTTTTAAAGAGTAGGGTATACACATACACACATATGTTAAAATCTCTATGTCTCAATTCTTATTTTCTTGAGTTTTTATTTTTTATTTTTTTAGCAATAGTGGATGTTAAAGTTTTGTCCAAGGTATTTTCAGCACCTTTGAAAATAATCATAATATTCCCCTTAGATTTAATAGCATGGTGTGTGATATTAATAGGTCTCCTAGTGTTAAACTAATCTTACATTTTGGGAACAAATCCTACTTGGTCATGGCACATTATTTCTTAATATGGTGCTGTATTTTGCTTACTAATATTTCGTTTAAAATTTTTTCACCAGTATTTATGGGTGCAATTAGTCTTTAATGTTCTTCCTTTGTACTCTTTCTAGTTTAAGTTAGATTAATATCTTGTTTCATAAGGGAAATTAGGAAGCTTTTCTTCCTTTTCAGTGCTCTGTAATAACTTTAGAGTACTAAGACTATATGGTCTTTGGAAATTTGGTAAAATTCCTCTGTAAAAACCTCCAGGTATGGGGTTTTTTTAATTAGTTTGTTTTAAGCATTGTTTCTATTTCTTCTAAAAATGTGTCTGGTTCAACTTTCATACTTGAATGAGGTCAATAAAGGGGTTTTATTTTTTTGAGCCAAACAGAAAATCTTTTTTCTTTACTAGATGAATATTTTAGGATAAACTATGTTCCTCCAAAATTCATATTAGGGTTCCCCAGGTGGTGCTAGTGGTAAAAAACCTGCCTGCCTTTACAGGAAACATAAGAGATGCCCTGTTCAATCCCTCGGTCAGGAAGATGCCTTGGAGGAGGTAATGGCAACCCACTCCAGTATCTTTGCCTGATGAATCTCATAGACAGAGGCGCCTAGCAGGCCACAGTCCATGGGGTTGCAAAGAGTCAGACACAACTGAAGTGACTTAGCACACACACAAAATTCGTATTGAAGCCCTAAACTACATTATATAGAAGGGGGATGAATATAAATATAAAGCCTTTAAGGAAAGATTAAGTTAAAATGTACCTGCATGAGTGGGTCCTCAGCGAATCTGACAGTATCTTCCTAAGAAAAGATTAGGACACAAAGAAAAATACCAGGGATGCATGTGTAGAGGAAAAACTATGTGAAAATATAGAGAGAAAGCAGCCACCTGCAAGCAAAGGTCAAAATAAACCAAACCTCCTGAACCTTCATCTTGGATTTCTAACCTCCAGGACAATGAGAAAGTAAATTTCTGCTGTCTAAGTCACCTAGTCTGTGGTATTTTGTTACGGCAGCCTTGCTGACTAATACAGTGAATTAAGCCCACTCACAGTTATTGATGTGACTGGTATGTTTGGTCTCAATTCTATGTGGCATATATTATTTACTCATTACATATGTTGCCTTATGAGATTCTTTCTTTTTAAGTTGCATGTATAGTTTGCTCTTTTATTTAAAAAATGGGGGACTATATAGGAAGGTCTGTTGTTTTGTCTAATGCTACTCTTTCGAATGTTCTTTATTTAACCCTTTACCACCTAGCTTACCAACTTTCATTTTATTTAGCACCCACATTTCGCCTATGCAACAAGGAGCTATTTATATTTCCCTCTTTTCCCCTCCTCTCTTCCCATGTTCAACTGCAGTGTTTCTAATTTTTCACAATATATAGCAATTGGGTATTAGCATTCCACTCTCATCTCTGACATTGCTTTAGTCTTATACGTATATTCCTATATTTTAAAGTGCTTACATCCAGTCCTTATGCCAAAGTTTTCCTCATCATTACTTGGTTGGATAGAGCTCACGCTTTGCTGGGCAGAGGTCAGCAAGCATTTTCTGTAGAGAGCCACATAGTAAAATCTTGGGGCTCTGTAGAGCAGTGAACCACAAACTGTTTCTGTCACAACTCTATCATAGTATGAAAGTAGCCATAGGCACTATGAGTGAGTGACCGTAACTTACCAACCAAACAGGCCCTTGGACCATAGTTTGCTAAATAGTGCATTGGGATATTTCTCAAAAAGGACGGATATATACAGAATCTCTTAAGTTCTTGTATATTGAAAGTGAAAGTCGCTCAGTCCTATCCGACTGTGCAACCCCATGGACTATACAGTCTGTGGAGTTCTCCAGGCCAAAATTCTGGAGTAGGTAGCTTATTTCATTCTCCAGCAGATAGTCCCAACCCAGGAATCAGACCAGAGTCTCCTGCATTGCAGGTGGATTCTTTACCAACTGAGCTATCAGGGAAGCCCCATTTTCTCCTGTGAGAACTCCAAAATTATAAATCACGACTGAAGAGCCATCGACAGGAAAATGTTGGATCCCATCAAAAAGATAACCCACGTCCAAGGGCAAAGGAGAAGCCCCAGCAAGATGGTAGGAGGGGCGAAATCACATTTAGAGTCAAACCTCATACCCACCAGAGACACTTGGAGGGCTCAAACAAGCCTTGTACACACCAGGACCCAGAGACCCCACAGAGACTGAGCCAGAACTGTGAGTGTCTCTTGTGAAGGTCTGGGTCAGCAGTGGACTGCGGCAGGACAGGGGCTCTGGGTGCAGCAGGCCTGGGTATGGCATAAGCCCCCTTGGAGGAGGTCGCCATTAACCCCACCATAGAGCCTCCAGAACTTACACAGGACTGGGAAACAGACTCTTGGAGGGCACAAACAGAACCTTGTGTGCACCAGGACCCAGGAGAAAGGAGCAGCGACCCCACGAGAGCCTGACCCAGACTTGCCGGTGAGTGTCCAGGAGTCTCCGGCGGAGGTGTGGGTCAGGGGTGGCCTGCTGCAGGGCTGGGGGCACTGAGTGTAACAGTGCATCCATGGGGCCTTTTGAAGGAGGCCTTCATTAGCTCCACCATAGCTTGGCCTCAGATCAAACAACAGAGAGGGAACACAGCCCCACCCATCAACAGAAAATTGGATTAATGATTTACTGAGCATGGCCCTGCCCATCAGAGCAAGACCCAGTTTCCCCCTCAGTCAGGCTCTCTCATCAGGAAGCTTCTGTAAGCCTTTTATCCTTCTCCAGCAGAGGGCAGACAGAATGAAAACCACAATCACAGAAAACTAACCAATCTGACCACATGGACCACAGCCTCGTCTAACTAAAAGAAACTATGAACCATGCCTTGTAGGGCCACCCATGGTGGAGAGTCCTGACAAAATGTGGTCCACTGGAGAAGGGAATGGCAAACCACTTCAGTATTCTTGCCTTGAGAACCCCATGAACAGCATGAAAAGGCAAAAAGATAGGACACTGAAAGATGGATTCCCCCGGTCAGTAGGTGCCCAACATGCTACTGGAGATCATTGAAGAAATGACTCCAGAAAGAATGAAGAGACAGAGCCGAAGCAAAAACAATACCCAGTTGTGGGTGTGACTGGTGATGGAACCAAGGTCTGATGCTGTAAAGAGCAGTATTGCATAGGAACCTGGAATGTTAGGTCCATAAATTGAGGTAAATTGGAAAAGGTCAAACAGGAGATGGCAAGAGTGAACATCAGCATTTTAGGAATCAGTGAACTAAAATGGCCTGGAATGGGTGAATTTAACTCAAATGACCATTACATCTACTAAGGTGGGCAAGAATCCCTTGGAAGAAATGGATCAGCCATCATAGTTGACAAAAGAGTCTGAAATGCAGTACTTGGATGCAATTTCAAAAATGACAGAAGGATCTCGTTCCTTTCCACGGCAAACCATTCAATATTATGGTAATCCAAGTCTATGCCCCAAGCAGTAAAGCTGAAGAAGCTGAAGTTGAACAGTTCTATGAAGACCTATGAGACCTTCTAGAACTAACACCCAAAAAAAGATGTCCTTTTCATTATAGGGGACTGGAAAGCAAAAGTCAAGAGATGTTTGGAGTAACAGACAAATTTTGGCCTTGGAGTATAAAACGAAACACGTCAAAGGCTAACAGAGTTTTGCCAAGAGAATGTACTGGTCATAGCAAACACCCTCTTCCAACAACACAAGAGAAGTCTCTACACATGGACATCACCAGATGGTCAATATTGAAATCAGATTGATTATATTCTTTGCAGCCAAAGATGGAGAAGCTCTATACAGTCAACAAAAACAAGACCAGGAGCTGACTGTGGCTCAGACCATGAATTCCATATTGCCAAATTCAGACTTAAGCTGAAGAAAGTAGGGAAAGCCACTATACCATTCAGGTATGACCTAAATCAAATCCATTACAATTATACAGTGGAAGTGACAAAGAGATTCATGGGATTAGAACTATGGATGGATGTTCATAACATTTTACAGGAAGCAGTGGTCAAGACCATCCCCAAGAAAAAGAAATGCAAAAAGGCAACATCATTGTCAGAGGAGGCCTTACAAATAGCTGAAAGAAGAAAAGATGCAAAAGGCAAAGGAGAAAAGGAAAAATACACTCATTTGAGTGCAGAGTTCAAAGAATAGCAAGGAGGGATAAGAAAGCCTTCCTCGGTGATCAATGCAAAGAAATAAAGGAAAACAATAGAATGGGAAAGATGAGATCTCTTCAAGAAAATTAGAGATACCAAGGGAGCATTTCATGCAAAGATGGGCTCGATAAAGGACAGAAATGGTATAGACCTAACAGAAGCTGAAGATATTAAGAGGCAGCAAGAATACACAGAATAACTATACAAAAAAATCTTCATGTCCCAGGTAACCAGGATGGTGTGATCACTCACCTAGAGCCAGACATCCTGGTATGAGAAGCCAAGTGGTGCTTAGGAAGCATCAATATAAACAAAGCTCATGGAGGTGATGGAATTCCAGTTGAGCTATTTCACATTCTAAAAGATGATGGTGTGAGGAGTGCTACACTCATTATGCCAGCAAATTTTGAAAACTCAGCAGTGGCCACAGGACTGGAAAAAGTCAGCTTTCATTCCAATCCCAAGGAAAAGTAATACCAAAAATGCTCAGACTACCACACAATTGCAGTCATCTCACATGCTAGTAAAGTAATGCTCAAAATTCTCCAAGCCAGGCTCCAACAGTATGTGAACTGTGAACTTCCAGATGTTCAAGCTGGATTTAGAAAATGCAGAGGAACCAGAGATCAAATTGCCAGCATCTGCTGGATCATCATTAAAGCAAGAGAGTTCCAGCAAAACATCTAATTCTGCTTTATTGATTACACTGAAGCCTTTGACTGTGTGGGTCACAGCAAACTGGAAAATTCTTAAAGAGATGGGAATATCAGACCAGCTGAGTTGCCTCCTGAGAAATCTGTATGCAGGTCAAGAAGTAAGAATTACAACCGGACATGAAACTACAGACGGATTTCAAATTGGGAAAGGAGTACATCAAGGCTGTATATTGTCACCCTGCTTATTTAATTTATATGCAGAGTACATCATGAAAAATGCCGGCTGGATGAAGCACAAGCTGGAATCAAGATTGCCGGAAGAAAATCAATAACCTCAGATATTCAGACGACACCATCCTTATGGCAGAAAGCGACAAAAAATTAAAGAAGGCCTTGATGAAAGTGAAAGAGGAGAGTGGAGAAGTTGGCTTAAAACTCAACATTCAGAAAACTAGGATCATGGCATCTGGTCCCATCATGTCATGGTATATAGATGGTGAAACAATGGAGAGAGTATTAGACTTTATTTTGAGGGGCTCCAAAATCACTGCAGATGATGACTGCAGCCATGAAATTAAAAGACACTTACTCCTTGGAAGGAAAGTTATAACCAACCTAGACAGCATATTAAAAAGCAGAGACAGTACTTTGCCAACAAAGGTCTGTCTAGTCACAGCTATTGTTTTTCCAGTAGTCATGTATGGATGTGAGAGTTGGACCATAAAGAAAGCTGAGCGCCAAAGAACTGATGCTTTTGAACTGTGGTGTTGGAGAAGACTCTTAAGAGTCTCTTGGACTCCAAGGAGATCCAACCAGTCCATCCTAATGGAAATCAGTCCTGAATAGTCATTGGAAGGACTGATGCTGCAGCTGAAACTCCAGGACTTTGGCCACCTGATAAGAAGAATTGACTCATTAGAAAAGATCCTGATGCTGGGAAAGACTGATGGTGGGAGGAGAAGTGGACAACAGAGGATGAGACATTTGGATGGCATCACCAACTCAATAGCCTTGAATTTGAGTTGGTGATGGACAGGGAAGCCTGTTGTGCTGCAGTCCAGGGGGTCATAAAGAGTCGGACACAACAGAGCAATGGAACTGAACTGTGTATTGAAAAATTTTCATTGGCTTTTTTTGCAACCTTGGTGTTTGAAAGGCAGATTGGTTACAAAATCTTTGGTTCATATATTCTTTCACTGAATTTTTAAAAAATGGAAGTCCTGCCGTTGCCTTGCTTTTTATGTTTTGTAGAGTCAGACTTCTTTATATGGCATTTTGCCTGCATGTCTTGAAGATCTTCCTCTTTGAAATCCAATAGTTTTATCTAGGACATGTCTCAGAATTGGTTGATGTGGCTTAACTTGTCCAGGTAATTTTGTAATTTCTTTCAGTGTGTACAACTGGGTCTCATTTTATATTTCGGGAGAGTTTTCTGAGATTAGAGTGTTGAATATTATCTCTGGTCCACTGTTTTTTTTTTCCCCCAGTGACTCTGATCATACTTTTGTTATTCTTTTTTTGCCTGTCTCCATTCCACTGCTCTCCTTCTGATTCCTTTTAATTTCTTTCTTTATGTCATTTTCATTCTCTTGATTATTTTCCTGTATTTCTTGATTGTACGTATGAATTTTCATTTGAGTCTATTTTCCCTTGAGCATTTTAAAGCATTTTTGTATTTACTCTTTACAAGGGCTTAAGTGTTAAGGTGCCAAACTAATACCCACATTTTACACATGAGAAATCTGACAGTTTATGCCCTGAAGAAACTATAGACCTGTTGGAATGGAAGTTCATGAAGTAGAATCCAGGATCGCTGAGTCCTAGGGACAGTGTTTGCATAACAAGATGGCCTCATCCACATTAGTGCAGAACAGAAGGATCCCGGCGCTAGAGTCACTGTACATGGGTCTGCAAACGCTAAAATGTGAGCTCCAGCATCTGGAACAGAGGCTGGGCCCATAGTAGATACTGAAAAATGTTGCTGCATTATTATTGAATGAGTCATATCCACATTGAAACTGCAAAATACCCAATCTTCAGGACACCAAACCACAGATTGTAGGCCAGCAGTTCTTGTGATGGTGATATCTGTATTGACCAGCAAACCACTTACAAGCCTCCTTACTCTCCCAGCATCCAGCTTTTGCTGTTTTCCTACTTCCCTGCAGCTTTATCCCATCTGCCCTAGCAGGCACATGTCTCCCTGCCAAATGGTAACCAAAGCTCTGTGGGAAACTTGAGGGTAAGACTAAAAGCACTGGCTAGATAAGTGGTTTGTAAGTTTACTCACACAAGATTTATTGTGACTATTTACTGGACAAAGTGCAAACTCTCCTAAAAAGATCCTGGGGGTTAGACTCTGTAGCAAAAGCCATCGAAGATTATCTGTGGATTTGTCTATAGAGAACAGAGACATGTTTGGGGAGGAGGAGGTAGACATAGCCAAATAATTGAGGAGCATAAATTTTACAGATTTCTACTCCCCTCTCCATTTTTAAAGATCCCCTTAATTACACAGACCTATGTGGCCACTCTCCTGCTTTTATATTGCTTTGTTTCACTTATTTGGTCATTTACTTGCTCCCAGCTACTGGGGAATATATGCGGTAGGAAGTGTAGGTGTTTCATTCAGTGAGGTAGTACAGTGAAATATTGAATGTGAACTTCCTTAATCGGTCAGAGCACGCACATTGCCTGGAGAATAAGACATTGAGGCAGGAGTGCAAAAGAAGAGAGACAAGGTTCAGTGTTTGTCTTCCAGACGGGCAGTGAGCAGCAGAAATCAGAGTCAGCACCAGGAGGCTGCTGAAAGCTCTCAGCCTCCGTGCCAGGAAGCAGAGAGGGAGACGAGCCAACGCGTGTGGGCCTTGGTACCACTTGAGCAAGCTCATTGTGTTCCTGCTTCTGGGGAGCCTCATTAGCAGTTCTTGTCAATGCCAAGGGAGTTTTCATCAAAAACTGCTGCCTGAACTTACCCAGGTGATGCCCACCTGTGCTCAGAGACTTTGCTGACATTTATTTAAATAGGCTCACATAGGCCCCACTCCCCTCCCCTTTGCTTCCCTCTCCCAGTCCTTTTTTCAGTCCCTAGGATCTTTGTAAGTCAAATGCTCAAAAACAGAATGCAGTTGGCCATGAAACCCAGAGTTGATCACGCTTAAAGAGAACGTCCGTGGTGCATTACTTGGGGAGAATGAAGCAGTGGAGAAATTCTCAACTGTGAAAAGTGAAAGTGAAAGGCACTCAGTTGTGTCTGACTCTTTGTGACCCCATGGACTGTATAGGGGATTCTCTGGGCCAGAATACTGCAGTGGTTAGTCTTTGCCTTCTCCAGGGGCCCAACTGTATTGCAGGAATTTTTACCGCTTTTAGGTGAAAACAGACATTCTGGGGAGGCCAGCTCTTTAAATTATGAAAATATAGACTGGAAACTTTTTTGAATGTGTATGTATGATTTAGTTAGGAGTAAAGAGAAAAGTTTAAAAAGAATTATAGCACTGTCATGAGGTTGTTCTGGTGGCTGGTGTAATTGAACTAGTCGTTCCATGTACTGCAGTTTACTAAATCTACTGATTCAAATGTTAATGTCATTCAAAGACACCCTCACAGACACATCCAGAATTATGTTTGACCACATATCAATGGCCTTGGCAAGTTGATACGTAAAATTACCCATCCTAGGGGCATAATAAACACTCTGGATATAGTGAACCAAGTTGGGGGATGGGTACTACAAGAAAAGGCTCTCACAATTATTTTTCCTTCTTTAATTGTTTTACTGGATCTCCTGAAAGAGAGAAAAGCTCAAGATGGGGAGAATCGGGATGAGTAATTTTGGGGAAAGGGCAAAGGAAGTAAAATATATCCTCTGTATCTTTATTTTTTATGAGACTGTGATGATGTACGTACACAATTTCTGTCACAGAGAGCCCAACCAGGCAAGCTTTAGTGTGAAATCGTAGAGGAAGAAAAAGATTATATCATTTTGAGGTCTGGCACAGAACTCCTCCTAGGGAGAGAAGAGCCGTGTTCAGTCTTAAATATGAGGATCAGGCTCTTTAGGCAAGAGCAAATGGTTTGTGTTAGAACAAAGAGTTAGCTAAACACTTCTGCAACAGGAATGATCTTAACCTTGGTGGCAGCTATAGATAAGTGAGCTTGGTTTGAGGAGAAAGATGGACAGCGACATCATGCAAGGTTAGAATTCTTCTAGGAAAAATGGCCACCACAAATTCCCTGGGTCAGTTCGAAAAGAGAGGTGTCTAATTGTCAGTGTTAAGTCATTTGTCTTGCTGTGCAGCTAAGTAATCCTACCCCTTTCATTGTTATCTCTAAACTCTTAAGTTAGATCTGAAATACACATCACCTTGGATTGGAGGCTTTTGAGAGAATAAAGGCATCTATGTTTGATTCAATGGGCCAATGGGGTGTAGAACAAACATGTAGGAGATATCACTTGTGACAGAGAGTAAGAATTAAGCTGAAACGACACAGAGAAACATGGGCTTGCCTCCCACATCTCTACCCAAATAATAGGGGAATTTAAGGAGCTCAAGCCAATTTCATGCAAATATTCATATAGTCACCACAGCCAGCTGGAGAAATTAAATATGTTCAGATATTTGGATTACACTGTAACAGAAAACTTTTCTGATGTACGTCTTCATTTAGCTTTCAAAAAAATTTGTCGGCCTATGTTGGAAAGCATACCTGGGGTTGCAGTCAAAAGCGTATGAAATCATGCATTGGATATTTTGATCCACGTTTGTCCTTTGGCTCTTTTTCCTTAAAAACTAAGCTCTGGCACATTTGCTCTGCGTTGTTTTCTCTTCCTTTCTCTGTGTACATGCTGTGGCTTTCATATTCATGCTCAGTGGTGCGTTCTCTGAAACCTATATCAACCAAAGCCTTTCAAAACGGAGCCAGTGTGGAGAAGATCTGGAGGTCCCTGCTGGAGTCTCCCTTTGAGGTGGACTTGGAAATCAAAAAATACCAACTGTGTTAGTAATCAAAATAAGCTCAAAGAATATTTGTTTGGGCAGCACTCTAGAGAGCAGTAATTAAAAAGCCCCTGTGGGTAGTTACATATGAAAAATATTTCTTTACTTATACAAGGACAGATAAATGGTGAAGTATATTAGGACCTGAAACCCACTTTAGAGGAAGCCTGTGAGAATGGCCCTTTACAGACCCCAGCTGGTTGTCAGCATCTTCCATGCACCCAAATGGCTCCTCTGCTGTGGTTGCCAGGGACTGACATTCACATCTCATAAAATAAGAGAATCTCTTCATTGTTTCAAATTGGAGGCTAAATATTCTAATAGGAAGTGGCACCTGGAAACAGGGACTGAGTATCACGCCAAGGATTTGGAAGGTAAGCCTTGGCTCTTTAAGTCTTTCATTGGCTCATTCACTGGGCTGACAGATGCTTACTAATTCATCATACTTGCTCACCACTGCAGAATACAAACACGACTTAGATATGTTTCTTTACATAAAGGAACTTTCCATTGAAAATGAGAAAGAAGGAAGATATACATAGTCAGAAGTGCCACAGATAAGGAGTGCTAAATGTTATGAGAATATTATTAGGTATATTTTCACTACTGCTATTATTGTGTTTTTGTTATTGAAATGGATGAGACACTATAGATTTAAGAGATTTATACTTTATGTCTGCAATTCCTTACCTCTCACTCATCCCTCAACCCACTGTCATCTGGCATTCATCCTCAGCAACTTCTAAGAACTATGCTTTGCAACACATTATCAGTGACCTCTTAAAGTTAAAAACTTCAGAAGATCTTAAGTCCTCAAGCAACTTGATGTTCATACCTTTAGTTCCATCTTTATTTTCTGTTCCATATTGAGAAGGTGGATAAACTCTTCCATTAAGAAGTTGATTTCACCATCAGCTTCCAAAATGGGCCTCTTCCATTTTCCCCCTGTGTCACCGGTTTCTCTTTTCCAAGTCTCTTCCTTTACCTACACCATCAATGAAAATGATGCTTTTGTCTTGACATCCTTTCCTCGTCTCTTTTCTACTCCCTTTTCCTTGAAAAGTCCCACATGTGAACAGAGCTTTTCCCATCAGCTTTGTGTTGTGGACTCCCAGATTGCTATCTTTAGTTACAAT
Organism: Capra hircus; assembly: GCF_001704415.2. Taxonomy (NCBI): domain Eukaryota; kingdom Metazoa; phylum Chordata; class Mammalia; order Artiodactyla; family Bovidae; genus Capra; species Capra hircus. Next base: position 7,511,211 of record NC_030812.1, read on the forward strand.
ATTTTTTGTGCTATTTCTAAATCCCTAGTGAGAAAATCCAACTGGATGTTACTCAGATATCCCAAATTCCTAGTTCTGAAATTGAATTCATTAAATTCTTTCTACATACATTTTCTATCGCCCAAATCAGCCCTCATCCTATTTTCTTTATTTCGGAATGGTCCTGCTACTGCTGCTGCTAAGTTGCTTCAGTTGTGTCCGACTCTGTGCGACCCCATAGACGGCAGCCCACCAGGCTCCCCCGTCCCAGGGATTCTCCAGGCAAGAACACTGGAGTGTGTTGCCATTTCCTTCTCCAATGCATGAAAGTGAAAAGTGAAAGTGAAGTCGCTCAGTCGTCCTAATTGTAGCGACCCCATGGACTGCAGTCCACCAGGCTCCTCCATCCATGGAATTTTCCAGGCAATGATATTCAATGGCTAAGCTGAAAACATAGGAGTCACCCTTCCCTCCTTCCACTGATTGACACTTACCAAATTCCCAATATCAACTGAACCCACCATATCGTCTTCATCTGCAGAGTTAATTATGGCCCTCATATTTTGTTTACATTATTAAAATAGCTTCCTAATGAGTCTTTCCATCTTTTAGCCTTTCTTCTAATCCATCCTTCACACTGCTAGCAGAATTATCTCTGAGGAATCCCAGATAGTTGAGGACAGTGGTGGCTGCCTATGTCCATATTTCTTAGTATTTCTTCCGCAAACGATATGGATCAACAAGGAGGAAAAATCAATACTTTCAGCCTAATTTAGAGACAACGAATAATAAAATTCATACAAATTCTAAGACAGAATTCTGAAAGAGCAAAATCCAGCCTGAGGTCTCTCATCTAGCACCCCCTAAAGCAAGACCTTGCAGTAAGCAAAGAGGGGGTGGAACCATTCTGGGAGAGAGAAGGTGCAAGCTAGAACTGGCTTAGAGTTAACTCAAACCTGCCACCAGAAAGACTAAGCCTTTAAAAAGGCTGGAAATGCTAAATGTGCCCAGTAGATCAGAACATAGATGAAAGAAAGGAATTTGAAAGTATGCAGGATTTGAGGAGGCAGTTTTTGAAAGGCATACCTTCTGGAGAGAAAAAAAAAGTCCAAAAGGAGGGGAGAAGAGCTAGTTGGCAATTAGTTTGTTTGGGCTGCTATAATAAAAGACCATAAACTGTGAATTATAAGCAAAAAATATTACTTTTCACCATTCGGAAGGCTGGAAGTCTTGAGATCAGGGTTCCAGCATGGTTGGTGAAGGCCTGCTTCCAGGCCCTTTTCTTGTTTTATCCTTATGTAGTGGGAGACTCTAGGGAGCTCTCTTAGGCCTCTTTTATGAGGGCACTAATTCATGTAAGAGGGCTCCCCCCTCATGACCTAATCACCTCCCAAATCCCTGCTTCCTAATACCATCACCATGGGGGTTAAGATTTTAAGATATGAAGTTAGGAGAGGACGCAGTCGATCCATAGGAACAGGTGCGCATTTTTTCTGGTAAAACATCCATCCTTTCCTTCAGATTTTCACGAGCACCCATCCGTCCAAACAGTTTAAAAACTTATGCTTTTGATAGAGATAGGGAAAGTCTGTCAAGATATGTCAGTACCTTGAGAAAAGGACTATTAGACAGAAAAACAATATGTTCTTCTGAAGGAAGTGCATGAGTGGGAGCATTTATTTCATAGAGTCAGGCAAAGAATAAACATATCCACTCTAATTAGACTAAAGGTATATCTGTGAGGACTGATACTGTGCATAGTACTTTATAAAGTCTGGATTATTCTGTCTGGAGAATGATGAATATTAAATAATTTTAAGATACAAGAAAAAATTTAGAGATGATATATTTCTGAGTTACCAAATGGTAGAAGGCTGAGACTAAGACATTGTAATTCATATACAGAAAATGTGTAACAGTATTGGCTATTGGCACAAGGACAGACTTTGGCCAATTTGCAGTATTCCTTCAGGCAATAATAGGTACCCAATAGGTGAATCAAAGATGACATATTTGTTTCTGATGTTTTCTTTATTTATTTTGCTCCATGTGGACAGAGCTTATAGTAAGATAGTGAGATAATTAGAAGATAAAAATAAGATCAGTTCAGTCAGTTAGCTGTGTCTGACTCTTTATAACCCCATGGACTGCAGCACGCCAGGCCTCCCTGTCCATCACCAACTCCAGGAGTTCACCCAAACCCATGTCCATTGAGTCAGTGATGCCATCCAACCATCTTATCCTCTGTCATCCCCTTCTCCTCCTGCCCTCAATCTTTCCCAGCATCGAGTCTTTTCCAGTGAGTCAGTTCTTAGAATCAGGTGGCCAAAGTATTGGAGTCTCAGCTTCAACATCAGTCCTTGCAATGAACACCCAGGACTGATCTCCTTTAGAATGGACTGGTTGGATCTCCTTTCAGTGCAAGGGACTCTCAAGAGTCTTCTCCAACACCACAGTTCAAAAGTATATATTCTTTGGCGCTCAGTTTTCTTCACAGTCCAACTCTCATATCCATACATGACCACTGGAAAAACCATAGCTTTGACTAGAGGGACATTTGTCAGCAAAGTAATGTCTCTGCTTTTTAATATGCTGTCTAGGTTGGTTATAACTTTTCTTCCAAGGAGCAAGCATCTTTTAATCTCATGGCTGCAGTCACCATCTGCAGTGCTTTTGGAGCTCCCAAAATAATCTCTCACCGTTTCCACTGTTTCCCTGTCTATTTTCCATGAAGTGATGGGACCAGATGCCATGATCTTAGTTTTCTGAATGTTGAGCTTTAAGCTAACTTTTTCACTCTCCTCTTTCACTTTCATCAAGAGCCTCTTTAGTTCTTTTTCGCTTTGTGACTTAAGGGTGGTGTCATTTGTGTATCTGAGGTTATTGATATTTCTCCCAACAATCTTGATTCCAGCTTGTGCTTCATCCAGCCTGGCATTTTGCATGATGTCCTCTCCATATAAGTTAAATTAGCAAGGTGACAATATACAGCCTTGACATACTTCTTTCCCAGTTTGGAACCAGTCAGTTGTTCCATGTCCAGTGCCCCTTGACCTGCATATAGATTTCTCAGGAGGCAGGTAAGAGGTCTGCTATTTGCATTTCTTTAAGAATTTTCCATGGTTTGTTGTCATCCACACAGTCAAAGTCTTTGGCATAGTCAATAAAACAGAAGTAGATGTTTTTCTGGAACTCTCTTGCTTTTTTGATGATCCAGCGGATGTTGGCAATTTGATCTCTGGTTCCTCTACCTTTTCTAAATCCAGCTTGAACATCTGGAAGTTCACTGTTCATGTACTGTTGAAGCCTGGCTTGGAGAATTTTGAGCACTACTTTGCTAGAATGTGAGATGAGTGCAATCGTGTGGTAGTTTGAGCATTCTTTGGCGTTGCCTTTCTTTGGAATTGGAATGGAAACTGACCTTTTCCAGTCCTGTGGCCACTGCTGAGTTTTCCAAATTTGTTGGCATACTGAGTACAGCTCTTTAATAGCATTATCTTTTAGGATTTGAAATAGCTCAATGGAAAAATAAGATAGTAAGATAATTATTTAACAACAATATTTTATAGATGCTAGAACCTTGGCTGTCGCTTTTCTGTATCGTTTCATTATTGTCATTATCAGAGCTATCCTTTGCTCCACGTTTCTTACTGGGCTATGAAGTTACATGCATTACTATGTTTAATCCTTAACAAAAGTCCCTCTGTAACATATACTATTATCATGCCAGCTGTAGGGAAATTGAGGCTGATCGCAGTTAACCCACTTCCCATAAGGTGGCACACCCCTTGGCCTATGTGAGATTGAAAGCCATTTTGCTACTGTGCTCCTTGCAGAATGTTTCCATTTCAGTTATGAGAGAGCACTGAAAAGAGAAAATTAGCATTGGGACAACCTGGCAATATCTTTTGCCTGGAACCAGTGATTCAGGATGATGCAGCCTCTACAAAGGAATCAAGAACATGGGTTACGATTTGCATCAAACCTCAAACACATTGCCAAGTTGCATGATAGAAGATTCCTAGAGGAAAATGCAGAGAGCTGGAGAAAAGAAATGGAGATATAGTGAGAGAAAGAAGGAAAAGCTGGGGGAAACAGGGGAAACAAAGGCAGCTAGCAGAGGCTAGAGACATCTGAGAAGAGCAGGCACATGGCTGCTTCCCCTCGTTCTCCACCCACACAAGCTCTTGTGCTGAACTGTGTGGAAATCTGTGAAGTACGAGAAAGAGCCCGGAGTCCACTGTCATTTCTGTTTCCGTTTTTAATGAAGATTATTCTTGAATTCAAGGAAAGCATTCTCCTCCCCCATGTGTTTAGCTTTCTTCAGCGTCTCAGGTTGGGATCTTCAATTTAATACATTTGTGTGGACACGTAAATTTTTCAAGGTATAATTTTTAACTACTGGCTTGAACTGCTTTTTCTATACATTTTGTTTTTGACTTTTAAAACTCATTTCCTTTAAAATTCTATCAGTACCAAATAGAATAAAGAAACCTACATACTCCACAATTATAGGTAATTTCCTTTTTAATGAATTTTAAATAGTAGAATCCAATGTCCCTAGTAATTGACTAATAGTGATAATGGTAGCTTCTGGGTGCTGACAGTGGATCAGACTCTGTGCTAAGAAGTTAACATGGGTTAACTCATGAAATTTGTCTTATAATCCTGTGTGGGACATCGTGGCACAGACTGCTGGTTGCTTACCAGTCTAATTTTTCTTTTCCTCTCTTCTACCCAAGCTTTAGCTGAAGTGATAAAGTGTCCGCTAAAAGATTCCATTTCCAAGCCCACGTGGTAGCTTCACAAGGCCCTGGGACTGAGTTCTGTCCAGCAAGAGGCGCACAAAACTGCTGTGTGGCTTTTAGGCTGTCAGGAGCTTCCTTCTGAGCCCACCCTCTACCTTCACCTTGCCTTTTTTACTTTCTGGAACACAGGTGTGATGCCTAATGACTCAGCAGCCAGCAAGGACTATGGGAGCTTGAGGAAGGAAGCCTGTGCTGAGCAAGGGGGAGCAGAAAGCCAGAAAGATCTTAAACTCCGGATGACTTCCTGAAGTCCCCCTACCATAAGCTTTGTAATTCTTGCAACTGTACCTTTTTAATGAGATAGATTAATTCATATGTGTTTGCTGCTGCTGCTGCTAAGTTGCTTCAGTCGTGTCTGACTCTGTGCGACCCCACAGATGGCAGCCCACCAGGCTCCCCCATCCCTGGGATTCTCCAGGCAAGAACTCTGGAGTGGGTTGCCATTTCCTTCTCCAATGCATGAAAGTGAAAAGTGAAAGTGAAGTCACTCAGTCATGTCCAACTCTTAGCAACCCCATGGACTGCAGCCTACCAGGCTCCTCTGCCCATGGGATTTTCCAGGCAAGAGTACTGGAGTGGGGTGCCATTACCTTCTCCCCAAATGTGTTTAAGTCACTGTATTTTGGGTAGTCTATTTAATACTATTCCCCAAAATTCTTAGTTGGTACACAGGTATTATCTCAATTTTATGAATGAAGAATCCTATGGTTTAACCACATTATGTAACTTTTTTAGTAATTGGATTCAAATTGGGGCCTGATTCTAGAACTCAACAATTTACTATTGATAGAGAAATTTTTACTGTGAATATCCAAGTCATATAGAATTCAACAGTTTTTCAAAGCAGCAATAGTAATTCATAGAAGAGAAAAGACCACAGCAAGTCAAGGTCATGAATTCCTGTCCCAAGAAGGTCAGATTCATTTCAACAATTTGTTACTGACTCTGGCTACTCCTCAGCTCCTGCCCCCTGCTATACAGTCATACAGGAAGCTGGATTAGGGTGTGTACAACTGTTTACCAGCAATGAGAAACAGCAAAGAGCACATCCATGAGGCAGGGCATATGTATGTGCACAAAAACGTTTGTATTCTAGACCTAGCAATTAGTTTACCAGCAACAATCTACTTTCTTTCTTGCATATCCTTTCTGACCACAACCACAGCCATTTATTTCAAGACCTGGCACTGTTTGCTTTATTCCCCTCCAGAGGCTGACTCCACCAGTGGGAGCACCGAATGTTAGCCAAACCCTCCATGGATGAGGCTAAGTCAATCCGATTCCCCAGTTTAACAACAGAGACCATAGGCTATCTGTAACAGCCTAAGGGTTATGTAATTTCTGGATTTGAAATCATCTATATTTTTGGTCTCTGCAAAACTTATACATAGGCAAAATAAATTGCATAGACAGAAGGATAAAGCAGACGTATAAAGAGAATGGGTTTAGATAATACACAATTATACTAACTGAAACTTCATAGCATCACTTACTTGGTTGCTTTCTGTTTTTTCTTAAAATTTCAACTTCAACTTCCCTTGTAAGAAGTTTTTGCTTTCCTCTCAAAATCAGCTGGTTTCTGCATCTAATATTTCTTCTTTGTACAATATTACTATTTTAAAAATATTTTAAATAATTAATTAATGTCCGTGACCTCCATGAAACTGTGTAAAGAGGGCAGAGACAATTTCTCATTTCTGCAGTCTAGACAGTGCCTGGCTCATAGAGGTTACTCAATACATATGTGTGGTAGACACTATGACCCGAGAGCAAGAGTCATCTTAATCCTTGACTTTCTTGTCCTGGTCCTAATTATATACAGTGGGATACTGATTTTTATTTCCGAGTGACTAATAAACTACAATGCTCATGATGATAAAAATATCTCCATATTTTCTTTATTTAGCTTCATACGCATTTATTTCTTGAAAACAAAAGACCATATAGTTAGGGAATGTGTATATAACACACGGTTATGTGAACAGAGAAGGAAAAAGCCACAGATGTAGGAAGGCAGAAATGTAAACATTGCCTCGTGTGAGAAATTAATTTACTACTGTATGTTTAAAAGGAGTGTAATTATGATTCTTGTGACACCATTACATCAAACTTCTATTTTGACCAGCAGTTTAATGAATGGCAAAGTTCAAATAGAAGAATTATATAGATTTTCTTCACTGACATCTTTTTTTTTTTAACCCAAAGAGGGTATAAGGGGTTCAGTTCAGTTCAGTTCAGTCGCTCAGTCGTGTCCGACTCTTTGCGACCCCATGAATTGCAGCACGCCAGGCCTCCCTGTCCATCACCAACTCCCAGAGTCCACTCAAACTCATGTCCATCGAGTTGGTGATGCCATCCAGCCATCTCATCCTCTGTCGTCCCCTTCTCCTTCTGCCCCCAATCCCTCCCAGCATCAGGGTCTTTTCCAATGAGTCAACTCTTCGCTATAAGGGGTTAACATTGCTTAAACAAGAAGAGAAAACTTATGGGGAGTGATGTTTTATAGAAAGCTCATTTGGTTAAGTGGCATGTCCAGGAGAACCTCCTTATTGAGGAAAATAATGGTTTAAAAACCTTCTGTGCAACCTATCAACTCAAATGCAAATTTCCATTATATTTTATGAATTCATTTACATGTAAATTATAAATAATACAAAATCATAAACAAGTTCTGGTGGCAGACAGGGAACAAACAGGTTTGTGTCTAGCACTTTGGAAGAAAGGGTTGCCTGGAACAATTTAAGCTAAGAAATGCCACACCATTGCTTTCCTTGAAATCGTACTTCATAGGTAACAGATGGCACCACATCAATAGCTGATCGGAGAATAGCACTTGGCATTCTATCTGCCGGGTAGGAGGAAAAGACTGCTTAAATTTTAAGGGAAAAAAAAAACAACACGGCTCATGAGCAAGATTGGCATACAAATACAGAGAAAAGTGCTAAGGAAAAGAGTCACTTTTCTTTCCCTTCAATATCCAGAAAAGTGATGAACAAAAATTTGTTTGTCAGAGCTCAAGTCAAATGATAAAATTTCATTTGGGATTATTTTCCTAGGACTGGTTGTTTAGTTTCAAATCATAAGTACTGTTAGGGATATATTCCCTCCTTCCTTAGGTAAACCTACTGGGCTATTTCTTCATGTGACTTGATGTGTGGTGGAAAAATTGAGGGCTGAGGAGACTATTCGAGCCCAGCCCCGTCAACTCACCATCTTGTTACAGTACGTTATAAGTCATCAGGGAAACAGTCCCGCGGTCTCTCCACTCTGCGGTCCTCTTCTCACGCCTCAGGCTGTTCACGCCGACTGGGTGTGGACCAGGGCTCCCTGGGGGCCGCCCTGACTGCACGCCTGCCAAGCGTGCCGTCAGCACCTTCTGTCAAGTGCTGAGGCCTGAATTCTTCCACCCATGCTCCACTGGAGTTGACCACCAGACATCACATACAAAGGAGAACATTTAGAAATATTGAATGTTAGGTGGCCTGTGGGCTTGCTTTGTGTGTGTATGTGTGTGTGTGTGTGTGAGAGAGAGAGATTTAGTTAGTGACAAAGGCTGAAGTTAGTCAGTGTTAAAGCTAAAAGTTGTGCTTCCCTGGTGGCTCAGACCAGAAAGAGTCCGCCTGCAATACAGGAGACCCAGGTTCAATCCCTGGGTTGGGAAGACCCCCTGGAAAAGGGAATGGCAACCCACTCCAGTATCTTGCCTGGAGAATCCCATGGACAGAGGGTCCTGGTAGGCTACAGTCCACTGGGTCTCAAAGAGTCAGACACGACTGAGTGACTAACACGAAGACTAAAAGTTAGCAAATCCCAGCAGTTTCTGTAAGAACCTTGAGTTTATGAAGGTGTCTGTGGTGTATTAGCACAGGATTCTTGAAGCAAACATCCATACCTCTGGAAAAATACAAGCATAAATCAGATTTCCAATCTAAGAAGTCTGGTAAGCAGCCAGGCGCTTGTCTACAAAAGTGAAAACAGGATGTTCATGAAATCAAGATCAGGGGGAACAAATGGGCAAGAACTGTGTATATGTGTGTGTGCGTGTGTGTGATTGCGGCTCATTCCTCTCCCTCAGAAGACATTTCACAGTAAAACTTAAAAAGCTGCTGGCTCTCTAGGCAGACGATCTGGAAGAGGGGAGGAAGTACAGATGACTGGAGCTGGTAATCAAATGATAGGTCTCCCATTAATCATCTCAGGAGATCTGAAACCGTCTGTAGTTAAGAGAGGTAATAGAAACTCTGACGAGTACCTGGAGTTGTATTTTGTGTAGATTCGGTTCTAAAGGTAGAATTTCAAGGGAAATTCTCACATATTCCAATTCAGGCAATAGCAGTCATGGATTTTAGTATTACTCAACCTGGACTATGTTGCCCTGCAGTAATAGGCAGTCCCTGAGTTTTAGCAGCTTAAACTCAAGATTTGCTTCTTTCTAGAGTTCATTGGCTAGATTTGCTTGCAGCTTGGCTGCACATGCCCTCTTCATTCTGCCGTCCAGCCTGCATGGGTTCTGCTCTCAGGACATCCCATTCTTGCTGTAGACGGTGCTTAGTCACTCAGTACTGTCCCACTTTTTGTGACCCCATGGACGGTTGCCCACCAGGCTCCTCTGTCCTGGGGATTTTTCAGGCAAGAATACTGGAGTGGGTTGCCATTTACTCCTCCAGGGGATCTTCCAGACCCAGGAATTGAACCTATATCTCCTGTGTCTAAGCCATTGAGGTAGGTCATTTTGCTGTAGATAGTGAGATGCAAAGGGAAAACAGATCAATGGCTGTTGAAGTTTCTGTTCAGTTAAGGAAATTGTCCCCCCTGCTCACATTCCACTGGCTCAAGCAAGTCACATGGCCAAACATTAAGTTGACGCCAGTAGAAGATATTTATATGTCTTCCAGCAGGAAAGAAAGTTACATGCAATGTGGCGGTGGGGGTGGGGGTGGGGGGTGCATATAATGCTACCATTCCAAGTGTAGAAAATAACAAGACAAAGATTAAAATCTGCCATACAAATAGCAGCAACAATATAATCTGGCAACTAGTCACTTAAGGAGGTATCACAGTGCTAATATACATATGATTACTTAGTATAGAGGTCATGTAAGCAGCCTCAGTCCCTCTATATGTGCAATTGATGAGGCAGTTGTGTTTGAGGAGAGGGGACATGGGTTTTAACACAAGAATCACACTGTCTTCTGGGAGAGGTACACATTTGGGGAAGGCAGTTGGGAACCGAGACTGGGTTTCCAGGAGATGCATCATTCTCGCTTCATTCTATCCCCAGGGATAATCTCTAGTGATTGGAACAGCAGCCAAAATCTTCCACACGATTGAATTTGGTATTGTTTTTCCTCCCTCTCTTTTAGTGTCAATCATATATAGTGAAATTACAGAAGTTAAATATTTGTCTAATGAAATTCCATTATTGTTGAGAGGTTGTGCAAGCGTGTCTCCATAGGCATGTCAACGGTGACACTTACTAACTGTTCCCACTTGACCTAGACTTGGAGAGTACAGAACAGTGTTTGCCACTCCTAGTGGCTCAAAACATATGTGCGTGGTGGTACGTTCTGTTCTGTGGTGTAGTGCAGTGTTTAAAGTGTGTACACTGGAGCCAGAGTGCTTAGGTAGAGTTCTGATTTTACTATTATGTGTTTCTTAAATTGTTTATGTCTCATTTTTCTCATATGAATAATGGAGATAATACTTCCTGTTATATAACACTTATTAAGGGTTAAGTGAATTTATAGTCGTGTGTGTGTGTGTGTGTGTGTGTGTGTGTGTTTGTAAATATATATAGGCTTCCCTGATGGCTCAGTGGTAAAGAACCCACCTGATAATGCAGGAGACAGGGGTTCAGTCCCTGGGTTGGGAAGACAGCCTGGAGGAGAAAATGGCAACCCACTCCAGTATTCCTGCCTGGAGAATCCCATGGACAGAGGAGCCTGGTGGGCCGCAGTCCATGGGATCAAAAAGAGTTGGACAAAACTGAGCAACTGCGCATGCGTGCATACACACACACGTGCACACACACACATTATCAATTATTACAGTGATTCAGTTCAGTTCAGTCGCTCAGTCATGCCCAACTCTTTATGACCCCATGAAACTCAGCACACCAGGCCTCCCTGTCCATCACCAACTCCCGGAGTTCATTCAAATTCATGTCCATTGAGTCGGTGAAGCCATCCAACCATCTCATCCTCTGTCGTCCCCTTCTCCTCCTGCCCTCAATCTTTCCCAGCATCAGGGTATTTTCAAATGAGTCAGCTCTTCACATCAGGTGGCCAAAGTATTGGAGTTTTAGCTTCAACACCAGTCCTTCCAATGAATACTCAGGACTGATCTCCCTTAGGATGGACTGGTTGGATCTCCTTGTAGTCCAAGAGACTCTCAAGAGTCTTCTCTAACACCACAGTTCAAAAGCATCAATTCTTCTGTCCTCAGCTTTCTTCACAGTCCAACTCTCACATCCATACATGACCACTGGAAAAACCATAGCCTTGACCTGATGGACCTCTGTTGACAAAGTAATGTCTCTACTTTTTAATATGCTGTCTAGGTTGGTCATAACTTTCCTTCCAAGGAGTAAGCATCTTTTAATTTCATGGCTGCAATCACCATCTGCAGTGATTTGGGAGCCTCAAAAAATAAATTCAGCCACTGTTACCACTGTTCCCCATCTATTTGCCATGAAGTGATGGGACCGAATGCCATGATCTTAGTTTTCTGAATGTTGAGCTTTAAGCCAACTTTGTCACTCTCCTCTTTCACTTTCATCAAGAGGCTCTTTAGTTTTTCTTTACTTTCTGACTTAAGGGTGGTGTCATCTGCATGTCTGAGGTTATTGGTATTTCTCCCTGCAATCATGATTCCAGCTTGTGCTTCTTCCAGCCCAGTGTTTCTCATGATGTACTCTGCATATAAGTTAAATAAACAGGGTGACAATACACAGCTTTGACATACTCCTTTTCCTATTTGGAACCAGTCTGTTGTTCCATGTCCAGTTTTAACTGTTGCTTCATGACCTGCATATAGGTTTCTCAAGAGGCAGGTCAGGTGGTCTGATTCCCATCTCTTTCAGAATTTTCTTCAGTTTATTGTGATCCACACAGTCAAAGGCTTTGGCGTAGGCAATAAAGCTGAAACAGATGTTTTTCTGGAACTCTTGCTTTTTGATGATCCAGCAGATGTTGGCAATTTGATCTCTGGTTCCCCTGCCTTTTCTAAAACCAGCTTGAACATCTGGAAGTTCACGGTTCATGTATTGCTGAAGCCTGGCTTGGAGAATTTTGAGCATTACTTTATTAGTGTGTGGGATGAGTGCAATTGTGTGGTAGTTTGAGCATTCTTTGGCATTGCCTTTCTTTGGGATTGGAATGAAAACTGACCTTTTCCAGTCCTGTGGCCACTGCTGAGTTTTTCAAATTTGTTAGCATATTGATTGTCACACTTTCACAGCAACATCTTTTAGGATTTGAAATAGCTAAATTAGATTTCCATCAACTCCACTAGCTTTGTTCATAGTGATGCTTCCTAAGGCCCATTTGACTTCATATTCCAGGATGTCTGGCTATAGGTGAGTGATGACACCATTGTGATTATCTGGGTCGTGAAGCTCTTATTTTTGTACAGTACTTCTGTGTATCCTTGCCAGCTCTTCTTAATATCTTCTGCTTCTGTTAGGTCCAGACCATTTCTGTGCTTTATTGAGCCCATCTTTGCATGAAATATTCCCTTGGTATCTCTAATTTTCTTGAAGAGATCTCTAGTCTTTCCCATTCTGTTGTTTGCCTCTATTTCTTTGCATTGATCACTGAGGAAGGCTTTCTTATCTCTTCTTGCTATTCTTTGGAACTCTGCATTCAAATGCTTATATCTTTCCTTTTCTCCTTTGCTTTTCACTTCTCTTCTTTTCACAGCTATTTGTAAGGCCTCCTCAGACAGCCATTTTGCATTTCAAGAGTCATAAATATCAGGCATTATTATTCCAGATAAATGTCTCTATTTCAGATCCAATCACCTAGAATGGTGCTTGGCATATAGCAAGTATTCAATATGTATTTGTTGAATAAATGCATAAACCCCAGGCTTGGTCCAGGTTATTACTTCTCTTATTCACTGCTTCTTAAGCCAGAAATACAGGAATTATCCTTGAAATCTCATTCTTCCTTGTTCTCCAATTCCATCTAGTTTTTCTCTATAAATAAATGTTTTTGTACATTTCCACTCCCACTAAATTGGTGCAGAGTTCCATCATCTTCTCCCTGGATAAGGAAGAGTCTATTTCCTGGTCTCTGCTTCCTCCCTGGCCCTCCAACCAGTTCTCCACACAGCATGGAGGGAGATTTTCTTAAGAGGTAGATGATGTAATAGCATTGCCTTGCTTAAAACTCCCAATGATCCCCTGTATTTAGATCATCTGAAATCCTCAGTATCTCTGACAAACTCTGGCTCCTCCAGTGTCTACCAGCCTCCTGTCATGCTTTTCTTTTCCTTTGCTTTTTCCACATTAGTCACGGACTTTTAGTCCATTTCTCAAACTCTTTATACTGCATCTTTCTCCCTGATCTTTACAACCAAAGACTGGATCATAATCCAGCCGCTATGGCTGGATTACCACTGCTTTATCTTTTCCACCTGTCTCCCCCTTAGCTCATCCATAGTAATTTAGGAAGACTGAGATTAATAGTTGATTCCTGAGAAAAACCTTCTGTCTTTAACAGGTAAGATGTGCTTCAACACCTTTAGATACTTCTTATGATTTTCTCATTTAAGAAGTACTCATTTAAGGCGTTTTTGAAATTTATTGGATGGATTGTTGTTGTTGTTTAGTTGATAAGTCATGTCTGTGTCTTTGTGATACCAGGGACTATAGACCCCAGGCTCCTCTGTCCATGGGATTTCCCAGGCAACGATTCTGGAAGGTGTTGCCATTTCCTTCTGCAGGGGATCTTCCTGACTCAGGGATGGAACCTGTGTCTTCTGCATTGCCGGCAGATTCTTTACCCCTGAGCCACCAGGGAAACCCACTGGATAGATGAATGTGACTCTTTTATTTATTTATGTTTTTAACCATGATTTAAAGCAGGGAGGCCTCCAAAATCCATATTAAAACCTTTCCCACTTGGATATAAAGCTCTTCAGTGAATTCCCCATAAGAGTTTGTGCTAAATTTTGCAGGAGTCCTCAAAACAAATATTTGCTGGAGTCCTAGAGGTGAAGATGCAAAATGTATCTTCTAGTATAGCAGTGTGAGGACGATTAAGACATAGTGGTAAGCACAAATAATTTTAAGTAGGCTTATTCTCCTCTGCAATTAGTGCTTCCATGCTCGGTAACAGGAGCCAAATAAAACAGATTTAACCTAGGTGTTACAGCACCTCCTGGACTTGGCAGTGGATTGTGGAAGGACTCACCTGGGAACATTGGGAATTGTCTAAGCTATCAGGTGGAAGAAGACCGTTGGCAGACAGTCTCTAGGTCCATAGCTGCACTAAGTTCCTTTGACCATTATCATGAACTTTTCCATAGGCTTCTTATAAGATATGTACTTGTATTAATGAATATTCATTAATATAACTTATGAGCATTTGGTATATGCCTACATTGTGTTTTCCAAAGCAAAAGCCTATTCCTCAGGTTTAATAATAACAATGTTTTAATAATTCATACTAGAAATATAGTATGACTGGCATGGATTAATGCTTGTATGTTCTTTTCCCAGCCCCCCATTTTTTTAAAAAATTTTAACCAGAGAAACATCAAGAAATATTTTTCACTGTACCTGCAAATATGGGAAATATGGGTCTCAAGTGAAGTTCTACCCCAAGATGGAATGGCAATGAACAAACATTTAAACTTCTAAGAAATTACTATGTGCCAAGACATGGCAGTAAGAAAAAGACAAAAGAAACCAGAAAATTATATCTTTAAGGCATGACCCTTTAAGTTCTCAAGTATAGTTTACAGCAGGGAGTCTGACAGTTGGCCATTTTAGGACAAATGCGGCTGAGACTTGGTAAAGAGGTTATCTGAAAATTATTTCCCCCAATATTTGCTTTTTAAGTTAAAGGACCCAAAGCATATACCTTCTCCCTCCCCCCTTATATAGAATATTCAGTTGATCTACTTTTAAAATATACAAGTAGAATGTTCTTGGGAAAGAAAAATGACTAAAGCCTGTAACATCTTTAACTGGTGCTTAAATTCAAGCAGCTGCCTTTGCACAGATAGCCTGGGTCTGAGAACCTCACTTGATGGAATGCTCAGGCTTTTGTTCTGAGCAGTCTCTCCCACTCTGTCCTGGGAGCTAAGATTTGCATGCTTCTCCCAAATTAACTTCCCCTTTTAGAAACAAAAGTATGCATGAGAAGCTTCAGAGATAAAATGTTCTTCTTGTTTCCTGAACTGAATTCAGCTCTGGCTGAAATATTAGTTCATGAGTTTATATCTTAAGCTAATGGGGGACAGAATTTAGCCCTTAAGCCCAACAGATTTCAGAAGCATGGATGCTTACTGTTTCCTTACCTTCCTTTTCACTGTGGAATGGTCATGAGCAACGTCATCCTATTATGCCTTGGTGTTCTCTGCATTTTGAGAGGCAAAGAATGCTTTTTAAGTTATTACATAAAACATATTTTGGTTGTCTCTAAGTGTTAAACCATGTTGATTGGGGAAAGATTTTCATCAAACCATAAAATTTAAAGGGGTTTATTCCATCTTACTGTCTTGAAGTGAGATGGCAGTTCACTGCACTGGACTGAATTTTGCAATGAGGAGTTTGTGATCTGAGCAACAGTCAGCTCCTGGTCTTGTTTTTGCTGACTGTATAGAGCTTCTCCATCTTGGGCTGCAAAGAATATAATCAATCTGATTTCAGTATTGACCATCTGGTGATGTACATGTATAGAGTCTCCTCTTGTGTTGTTGGAAGAGGGTGTTTGCTGTGACCAGTACATGCTCGGGCAAAACTCTGTTAGCCTTTGACCTGCTTACTTGTGTATTTCAAGGCCTAATTTGCATGTTACTCCAGGTGTTTCTTGACTTCCTACTTTTGCATTCCAGTCCCCTATAATGAAAAGGACATCTTTTTTGGGGTGTTAGTTCTAGAAGGTCTCGTAGGTCTTCATAGAACTGTTCAGCTTCGTCAGCATCTACTGCACAGACTTGGATTACTGTGATGTTGAATGGTTTGCCTTGGAAACAAACAGAGCATTCTGTCGTTTTTGAGATTGTATCCAAATACTGCATTTCGGACTCTTTTGTTGACTATGATGGCTGCTCCATTTTTTCCAAGGGATTCTTGCCACATTAGTAGATATAACGGTCATCGGAGTTAAATTCACCCATTCCATTCCATTTTAGTTCGCTGATTCCTAGAATGTCGACGTTCACTCTTGCCATCTCTTGTTTGACCACTTCCAATTTACCTTGATTCGTGGACCTAACATTCCAGGTTCCTATGCAATATTGCTCTTTATAGCATCAGACCTTGGTTCCATCACCAGTCACACCCACAACTGGGTATTGTTTTTGCTTTGGCTCCGTCTCTTCATTCTTTCTGGAGTTATTTCTTCAATGATCTCCAGTAGCATATTGGGCACCTACTGACTTGGGGAATCCATCTTTCAGTGTCCTATCTTTTTGCCTTTTCATGCTGTTCATGGGGTTCTCTCAAGGCAAGAATACTGAAGTGGTTTGCCATTCCCTTCTCCAGTGGGCCACATTTTATCAGAACTCTCCACCATGACCCATCCATCTTGGGTGGCCCTACATGGCATGGCTCATGTTTCTTTGAGTTAGACAAGGCTGTGGTCAGATTAGTTAGTTTTCTCTGACTGTGGTTTTCATTCTGTCTGACCTCTGCTGGAGAAGTATAAAAGGCTTACAGAAGCTTCCTGATGGAAGAGACTGACTGAAGGGAAACTGGTCTTGTTCTAATGGGCTAGGAAATGCTCAGTAAATCATTAATCCAATTTTCTGTTGATAGATGGGGCTGTGTTTCCTCTCTGTTGTTTGATCTGAGTCCAAACTATGGTGGAGGTAATGAGGATAAAAGAGACCTCCTTCAAAAGCTCCATGCTCACACTGCCGGACTCAGTGCCCCCAACCATGCAGGAGGCCACTGTTGGCCCATACCTCTGCTGGAGACTCCTGGACACTCATGGGCAAGTCTGGGTCAGGCTCTTGTGGGGTCACTGCTCCTTTCTCCTGGGTCCTGGTGCATAAGGTTCTGTTTGCGCCCTCCAAGAGTCTGTTTCCCAGTCCTGTGTAAGTTCTGGAGGCTCTATGGTGGGGTTAATGGTGACCTCCTCCAAGAGGGCTTATGCCATACCCACGTCTACTGCACTCACAGCCCCTGCCCCTGCAGCAGTCCACTGCTGATTCGTACCGCCGCAGGAGACACTCAGACAGAGTTCTGGCTCAGTCTCTGTGGGGTCTCTGGGTCCTGGTGCACACAAGGTTTGTTTGAGCATCTCTGGCAGGTATGGGGTTTGATTCAAAATGCTATTTCACCCCTTCTTCCATCTTGCTAGGGTTTCTCCTTTGCCCATGAACATGGGGTATCTTTTGTTCGTGGGATCCAACATTCTCCAGTCGATGGTAGTTCAGCAGTGGCTTGCAGTTTTGGAGTTCTCGCAGGAGAAAATGAGCGCACATCCTTGTACCCCGCCATCTTACACCACTCACTAGACCATTCAGGTATGACCTAAATCAAATCCCTTATGATTATACAGTGGGAGTGACAAATAGATTCAAAGGGTTAGATTTAAGACAGAATGCCTGAAGAACTATGCACGGAGGTTCATGACATTGTACAGGAGGCAGTGATCAAGAATATCACCAAGAAAAAGAAATGCAAAAAGACAAAGTGGTTGGCTGAGGAGGCCTTACAAATAGCTGAGAAAAGAAGAGAGGCTAAAGGCTAAGGAGAAAAGGAAAGATACACCCATTTGAACAAAGCTAGTGGAGGTGATGGAATTCCAATTGAGCTACTTCAAACCCTAAAAGTTGATGCTGTGAAAGTGCTGCACTCAATATGTCAGCAAATTTGGAAAACTCAGGAGCAGTCACAGGACTGGAAAAAGTCAGTTTTCATTCCAATCTCAAAGAAAGGCAATGCCAAAGAATGCTCAAACTACCACACAATTGCACTCATCTCACACTCTAGTAAGTAATGCCCAACATTCTCCAAGCCAGGTTTCACCAATAAGTGAACCATGAACTTCCAGATGTTCAAGCTGGTTTTAGAAAGGCAGAGGAACCAGAGATCAAATTGCCAACATCTGCTGGATCATCAAAAAAGCAAGAGAGTTCCAGAAAAACATTTGTTTCTGCTTTATTGACTATGCCAAAGCCTTTGGGTATGTGGATAACAATTAACTGTAGAAAATTCTTCAAGAGATGGGGATACCAGGCCACCTGACCTGCCTCTGGAGAAATCTGTATGCAGGTCAGGAAACAACAGTTAGAACTGGACATGGAACAGACTGGTTCCAAATAGGAAAAGGGGTACGTCAAGGCTATACATTGTTTCCCTGCTTATTTAATGTACTTATATGCAGAGTACATCATGACAAATGCTGGGCTGGACAAAGCACAAGCTGGAATCAAGATTGTTCAGAGAAATATCAATAACCTCGGATATGCAGATGACACCACCCTTATGGCAGAAAGTGATGAAGAACTAAAGAGCCTCTTGATGAACGTGGAAGAGGAGAGTGAAAAAGTTGGCTTAAAGCTCAACATTCAGAAAACGAAGATCACGGCATCCAGTCCCATCACTTCATGGCAAATAGATGCAGAAACAGTGGAAACAGTGACAGACTTTATTTTTCTGGGCTCCAAAATCACTACAGATGATGACTGCAGCCAGGAAATTAAAAGACGCTTACTCCTTGGAAGAAAAGTTATAATCAATATAGACAGCATATTAAAAAGCAGAGACATTACTTTGCCAACAATGGTCTGTCCTGTCAAAGCTATGGTTTTTTCAGTAGTCGTGTATGGATGTGAGAGTTGGACCATAAAGAAAGCTGAGCGGTGAAGAATTGATGCTTTTGAACTGTGGTGTTGGAGAAGACTCTTCAGAGTCCCTTGAACTGCAAGGAGATCCAACCAGACCATCCTAAAGGAAATCAGTCCTGAATATTCATTGGAAGGGGTGATGTTGAAGCTGAAACTCCAATACTTTGGCCACCGTATATGAAGAACTGACTTATTGGAAAAGACCCCGATGTTGGGAAAGATTGAAGGCAGGTGGAGAATGGGATGGCAGAGGATGAGATGGTTGAATGTCATCAGCAACTTGATGGATATGAGTTTGAGTAATCTCCAGGAGTTGGTGATGGACAGGGAAGCCTGGTGTGCTGCAGTCCATGGGGTCACAAAGAGTCAGACATGACCGAGCAAATGAACTGACGGTACTGCACCGGACTGATGCTCACCCAGTGATGTTCCCAACGCTGGGATCAAACCCAGGTCTCCTGCATTTGCAGGCAGATTCTTTACCATCTGAGCCACCAGGGAAATGCAAAGATCTTTAGTGAAATGATTTTAACTGCACTCCTGCCCTCAAGCATGGTTTATTGTTTGGCATGAAGATTAGAAGGATCAGCTCCACCTAAAACTTATTTATTTATTTTTTTTGGAGAAATGCAAATTCTCTGACCTAAGATGTCTCTGGTGGTGGGCCAGAAGGGGTGTTTTAACAAGACATCCTAGTCATTGTTTTGTTAAGTGTGGGGAACGCTGAGCTGTAAAACATCAGCTGTGCACTGTGGATGGTTGAGTGTCTGACTGTGGGTTTTAGAATGCCTGAATTCAAATTTTGTTTGGGAGTCTCATTAAATTGTAAACCTGCTTGGGTAAGTTACCACTCTGTACTCCATGTTTTCTCTTCTGTAAAAATGAGGTGTTAAAAACATCTAAACTCATGGATTTAAGTGAGTTAATACCCAGAGAACATATGGAATTGCACTTGGTATGTAGACAGTAAGTCCTCGTAAGTAGTTCTCATTATGAGAAGCTGATTTTATTTTACACAAATATTTGGCAACAATTTTGTATTCAGCATTTTTGGGAAACTCAAATAAAAATAAACCTTTACTAGAAATCCAAAGAAATCAGAAGGCTTTCTGAGAAGTGAAAAATGTTTTGTCATTATTTATTCTAATGAGGAATAGCCTGTCTTCTGCATGTCCTGAAATTCATATGAATCAGAAAAAAAGAAAAAAAAAAGAGAAAAACCAGAGAAAATGTGTATAATATTGCAGACGTAATTTTGGGAGTCAGAGTAAGTTTGAGTACAAGTTCTAACAATTTTTTATTCATGAGACTATTTTTTTTTCCTTTGTTCTCTTTGTAGGAAGTGCTTTGGTATCCTTAGAAATATTTATTTATCTTGTAGGTTGCAAAGATTTTCTATGTTTTCTTCTGATAATTTTATAGTTATAGTTTTTTTTTAATCTATAAGCCATTTCAGTTAATTTTTCTGTACAAGTTGAAGTTATGGTTAATGGCCATTTTTTTCCTTACGAATATATAGCTCTTCTTTCATAACGTGTTGAAAGAAGACTCACTGAATTACTTTGCATCCTCAGTAGAGTATTTGTGCCTTTCTATTCCTGGCCTCTTTGTTGGTCATCACACATCTTCTTTACGTGAACACCACTCAGTCTTGAGTACCTTAACTCTATAGTAAGTTTTGAAAATTAGTAATATAAGTCTTGTAATTCTGGCCAGACTTTAACATGTTTTGGGCTATTTACCTTCTTTTTTAAATATAAGTTTAGTTATTTTAATTGGAGGCTAATTACTTTACAATATTGTATTGGTTTTGCCATACATCGACATGAATCCGCCACAGGTGTACACGTGTTCCCCATCCTGAACCCCCCTCCCTCCTCCCTCCCCGTACCATCCCCCTGGGTCATCCCAGTGCACCAGCCCCAAGCATCCAGTATCATGCGTCAAACCTGGACTGGCGACTCATTTCATATATGATATTATACATGTTTCAATGCCATTCTCCCAAATCATCCCACCCTCACCCTCTCCCACAGAGTCCAAAAGACTGTTCTATACATCTGTGTCTCTGTTTTGGGCTATTTATCTGCTAAGTCACTTCAGTTGTGTTCAACTCTTCGCAGTTCTGTAGACGACAGTCCAGGCTCCTCTGTCTATGGGATTTTCTAGGTAAGGATACTGGAAGGGTTGCCACTTCCTTTTCCAGGGGATCTTCCTGACCCAGGGATTGAACCCATGTCTCTTGCTTAGTAGGCAGATTCCTTATCACTGAGTCTCCAGGGAAGTCCCTCGCTCTGTTTACTTAGGTCTTCTCTAGTTCTGTTGCTGATGCTTTGCATTTATTAATGTGTATCCCTCTCGCATAATTTGTTAAATGTTCCCCTTGGTATTTAATATTTTGGGTGCTTTGTCATTGGTAAATTTTTTTTTTTTACTGTAAGTTTTTAAAATTAATTAATTTATTTTAAATGGAGGCTAATTACTTTACAATATTGTGGTGGTTTTTGCCATACATTGACATGAATCAGCCACCGGTGTACATGTGTCCCCCATCCCAAAGCCCCCTCCCCATCCCATCCCTCTGGGTTGTCCCAGTGCACCAGCTTTGAGCGCCCTGTTTCATGCATTGAACTTGGACTGGTGATCTGTTTCACATATGGTAATATACATGTTTCAGTGCTATTCTCTGAAATCATCCCACCTTCACCTTCTCCCACAGAGTCCAAAAGTTTGTTTTTTATATCTGTGTCTCGTTTGTTGTCTTGCAAGTAGGGTCATCATTACCATCTTTCTAAATTCCATATACATGCGTCAATATACTGTATTGGTATTTTTCTTTCTAGCTTACTTCACTCTGTATAATAGGCTCCAGTTTCATTCACTTCATTACAACTGATTCAAATGCATTCTTTTTAATAGCTGAGTAATATTCCATTGTGTATATATACCACAAATTTCTTATCCATTCATCTGCTGATGGACATCTAGGTTGCTTCCATGTCCTGGCTATTGTAAACAGTGCTGTGATGAACATTGGGGTACACATGTCTCTTTCAATTCTGGTTTCCTCAGTGTGTATGCCCAGCAGTGGGATTGCTGGGTTGTATGGCAGTTCTATTTCCAGTTTTTTAAGGAATCTCCACACTGTTCTCCATAGTGGCTGTACTAGTTTGCATTCCCACCAACAGCGTAAGAGGGTTCCCTTTTCTCCACACCCTCTCCAACATTTATTGTTTGTAGACTTTTGGATAGCAGCCATTCTGACTGGCATGAAATGGTACCTCATTGTGGTTTTGATTTGCATTTCTCTGATAATGAGTGATGTTGAGCATCTTTCCGTGTGTTTGTTAGGCATCTGTATGTCTTCTTTGGAGAACTGTCTGTTTAGTTCTTTGGCCCAATTTTTGATTGGGTCGTTTATTTTTCCGGTGTTGAGCTGCATGGGCTGCTTGTATATATGTCAATGGTAATTTTAAAATTTCATTTTCCAAATATTGCTGATTTATACAAAAACAAAGCCCATTTTTTACCTGCAACCTACTGAAATCATTTATTAGTTCTAGTAGCTTTTTGTAGATTCCTAAGGATGTTCTATAAGTACAAAAATGTCCTCTACGAAAAGATAATTTACTTTTTTCTTTCTAGTACCTATTTTTTCCTTGGTTTACTGTACTCGCTAGGACTTTCAATACAAAGATTAATGCAGTAGTAAGTGGCTGTTCTTGTCTTCTGGTGTTCCCACTTTGGGGCAAAATATTTTTTGTTTTTCCTTATTAAGCAAGATGCTAGGTCTATTTTTTTAAATACTCTATCAATTTAAAGGGATTGTCTTCTGCTCTTAGTGGGAAATTTTAATCATGAATTAGTATTCAGTTTTCAAGTGTTTTTTCTACACTGATTGAGATGGTCATAGTTTTTTCCCTTCTATTCTGTAAATATGGTAAATAACATTAATTGATTCTCCAATGCTAAACTAACCTTGTATTTCTGGGAGTCAACTGAAAAGTGAAATGCACAATGTGAGAGTTGAGAGTTAAGATTTATTTGAGGCAAAATGAGAAGATCGCTTTGAGGAACTGCTCAGAAGAGGTAAGGGAAAGGTCAGTATTATATCTGATTTTAGTGAACGGGCTTACATGTAGTCAAGCAGCCCTTTTGGCAGAGGCTTGCTGCGAGTCATGTCTCCATTAATGATTTTAGTGCTTTTCTAGATAGGAGTAGATTCAGGAATTTGGACTCATGAAATCTTCTCCAGATATTTAACTATCTGAAGGCCCATTCTGCCAGTTTTTCCCCAAGCAAAGAGTGCCTCATACCTGACATCCACCCTGAACTCCTTTCTGGGGCTGTTGAAGGTCAGTGACTGCAGTGGTCAGTGAGCTAATCCTTAGAGGGGCAGATGGCAAGTGACAGGTTTTACTTGGCATGGAATAAACCCAACTTGTGTTATACTTTTTGTTGATCTGGAAGTGTTCCATTGTGTCCTAAAGTTTTGTAGATTGTCAAAATGTTCTGCCATGTATCCTTTCATTTTATTAAATTTTGGTAACTAAAAAGGTGAATTTTCTCTTTTGTGAGAAGAAAGTTTTTCAAGAAGCTATAACCAAAAGCCAAGTAAAATGAAAGGTGGCAGCAATATATATTCTGAAGTAACACTCACCAGTTTATTCTCTCAAGAGACTTACTATGTCTATTCCCTTTGTTCTTTAGAAAACCATTTTAAGACTTGGGACCTATATTTTTGTAGGCATATAAGTTTCAACTTAACTCATGACTAGTTGAGATAATCCATGTAAGCCAGTGTAATTGATAGCCATCAAGATTAGAGAAGGGATATATATATTAAGATGTATGTTGTTTTTCAGTCGCTAAATCATGTCCAGCTCTTTGTGACCCCACGGACTGCAGCATGCCAGGTCTCCCTGTCCTTTACTATCTCTCGGAGATTGCTCAGACTCATGTCCATTGAGTCAGTAATACCATCCAACCATCTCAACCTCAGTCATCCCCTTCTCCTGCCTTCAATCTTTCCCAGAATAGGAATCTTTTCCAATGAGTCAGCTCTTTGCATCAGGTGGTCAAAGTATTGGAACTTCAGCTTCAGCATCAGTCCTTCCAATGAATATTTAGGGTTGATTTCCTTTAGGATGGACTGGTTTGATCTCCTTCCTGTCCAGGGGACTCTTAAGAGTGTTCTCCAGCATCACAATTTGAAAGCACCAATTACTTGGCACTTGGCCTTCTTTAAAGTCCAACTCTCATACCTGTGCATGACTATTAGAAAAGCCATAGCTTTGTCTATACAGACCTTTGTTGGCAAAGTGAAGTCCCTGCATTTTAGCGTGCTGTCTAGGTTTGTCATAGCTTGTCTTCTAAGGAGTGAACATCTTTAAATTTTGTGGCTGCAATCAATGCCCGCAGTGATTTTGGAGCCCAAGAAAATAAAATCGAACACTTTCCATTGTTTCCCCATCTATTTGCCATGAAGTGATGGTGCCCTATGCCATGATCTCAGTTTTTTGTATATTATGTAAGCCAGCTTTTTCACTTTCATAGTATATTAACACCTAGCATATCAATATTAACTAGTACATTGATAGGCTCTATTTATTCAAGTTTAATTTGGAAAAATAAACATAAACCTATCATCGATAGCTTTGCCAAAACCATTAAGAAAGAAACAAACAAAACAACAAAAAATTCTTAAAAGATCAAAGTAGGATCTAGCACGGAGAAGCGAGCTGTACAATATTCCCTCAAGTGACCACTTTAGGTAAATATCAGTTAATCCATATGCTGTCACAGAATTGCTAACTCCTAGATTTACTACATCAAGCATATTTCTCTTGGCCTTTAAAACAACAACAGAAACCCTTAAAAGACCTAAAAGAAGTTGGCCTTAAATAGATATAGTTAATCTCATAAGACTTGTTCTATTTTGTCAAAAGCTACCACTTTAAACATTCGTTATACATTTTTTTGATTTAGAACAACATAAATTAAAACTGTCCATAGATGATATAGTCCTCCTTTTAAGTGTCATGAAAGAGTGACCAAGCCTTTCTTTCCATGGTTATTTCTCCATCACCTAGTACAGTCTTTAGATGTAATGGAAGCATAACATTTATTAAAAAATGAATGAAAAATCTCTATCCATTTTCTTTTTAAAAACAAAAATAGTTAAAACAGAACTAACTCTGTGCTAAAAGTTTTAATTTTATTCATTAAAAAATAGTTACAGTAAATGTGTATACACATATAAGTGATATATGTGTTGTTTTGCTTGATTTGAATACTTAAAATTATATAATTAGTATCCACTTATACAGTTCTCAAGTGACTTTTATTTTTTCACTCTAAACATTATATTTGGGAGATTTGTGTTTATAATCATAGCTCTAATTTATTAATTTTTACAGCTATATGCTATTCCATTGCCATATAATTCCTAAATGAGGTTCCCTCCAATCATTCATGTCACCATTATCATCATCAATGTCATTCTCCTCCTCACTTTTGTATTAATATGATGTATAAACAAACTTGAAATATCTGTGATATACTGTCCCCAAATTACCCCCGATGAAGCCCACTTCTCTGTGCTCATACTCCTGTGTCATCTCCTCCTGCACTGTATCTGGCCTAGCCGTTGGCATGGTTTAAAGTGTTAGAGTATTATAGATATGATGGTGTCTTAGTTCAAAAGCCCAAACTTTATGAAACACTGTGGTTTCTTCTTTTACCCTCTTGAGATCCCTGAAATGTAATGTAAAGAAACCTGAGCTATAGTAATGGTGAGATCCTCTTATTGACTTTGAAGAAAATACTTCTAATGTTTTATCTTTTTTCTCTCTCTCTTTTTAGAGGCAATCACAATACTTTAGTTTACTTCTGAGTATTTTAAATATAATGATGATGAATATAACAACTTTGTCTTCAAAACTCTCTTGAGGTATCAACCATTAAAAGATGGGGGTTTGTTAAACACACACACACACACACAGGTTTACTGAATACTTACAGTGTTTACACCTTCAGTATTAATCCCACTTAGGTTTAAAGGACAGAAATGCACAAAACAAGGAGCTGTTGGAAACATCTTCAAAGTGGGAATAACCACAGGTGGAACTGCGGTGCCAGACGCCCACCCCCAGCGTACGTGGGAGTGGTGGTTTAGTCACTCAGTTGTGTCTGACTCTTTGTGACTCTTTGGACTGTAGCCCACCAAGCTCCTCTGTCCATGGAATTTCCCAAGCCAGAACACTGGAGTGGGTTGCCGTTTCCTTCTCCAGCTAGCATTTTCCTTTTAAGCATAGTGTTTTCTGTAATGCTTGTCAGGTAGCATCTAACAAGTTAAGACAGTTTCCAATAGACCATAGTTTACAAAAACTTTAATTTAAAAAAATTTTTTCCCCATATCTATTGTAATGATACTTCTTTTTTCTTTCGTCTTTTAGCATGGCTAGTTACATTTTCAAATGTTAAATAATGTTTTCATGTCTAAGATATACCAAGTTTTATGTACATTGCTACATTGTCTTTGCCAATATTTTATTTAGGATTATTATGTGTATGCCTGTGAATATAACTTTTGCATTAGTTTTATCAGTTTTTCCATATCTACTCTTGTGTTAAGATTTTATTGTCCTCATAATTATTGCAAATACAGACATCCTTTGTTATTAATATCTAATACATACCTGGAAATATGTTGGACAGAACATATTTGCATGTTATGTGTGTGTTATATTCCATTTTTGAATGGTACAAATGAATTCTCGGATCATCCTAAGCTCTCACTCAAGTTACTTCACACATCACTAAAACTTACTTTTTTTTTCAAAATCTTATCTATAAATGTGTTTTTGGCTGTGTTGGGTCTTCGTCGCTGTGTGCAGGCTTTCTCTGGTTGCAGTGAGTGGCGTCTCCTTTCCAGCTGCGGTGCGCAGGCTTCTCTCGTCGCAGAGCGTGGGCTCTAGGGTGTGTGCGCTCAGCAGCTGTGGTACCTGGGCTACGCTGCCCACAGCTTATGGGATCTTCCTGGACAGGAATTGCACCCATGTACCCTGTACTGGCAGGTGGATTCTTAACCACTCGACCACCAGGGACGTCCCACTAAAGCTTTCTTGATTCTAAGCTATTCTATTCTATGATAGAAAGCATCTGAAACCATTTATTCCGCTATTTTCACTGTTCAGTGATGACTCTTAATCAGATACAAACGGTACTTGTAAAGTGTACATTACAAAGAATATGTTCTAGCATATTAAAATAGTGAAATAATAGGTTAATTTTAACCGAACCCAATTGCTTAGCATAAGAAAACTATAATGCCCAGGGAATATGTGGGAACATGTAATGGTTAGGAAGAATCTTTTTTTTTTTTCTTTTTAGAAAACTTTATTATTTATTTATTTTTTACATTGAAAATAATAGGAGATTAAAATACCATCCTTTGGAGACACATTGCTTTCTATGACCATGGGTGGTATACAAATTCAACATTTTTTCCCCCAGTGTATAAATGTAGATTTTTAATAGAGAGTTTTGACTCGGATAATGAATTTGAGCAAAAATTTGTGGTTCATCATGTTGAATATTCATATCAAGAAAAGTTGTGTAGTGAGGTAAAACTTGTAAAGCTTTAGCTTATTTCACAAAGTTTTAACATGTGGCATTTTCATATTTGAATATTTGAAACTTATTCTAACTTCTATTATTTTTTGATTTACTAGTTATTTAGAAATGCTTTCTAAACTTTTTAGGTGTGTCTTTATTTTAAAAATTGTAAGTGCACTGCTTTATCATTAAGAATGTGCTCTACATATTACCTATCCTTTGGTATTTATTTCAGACTCATTTTATTATTTGATGCTTGATAATGTTTATGTAAATCCATCTTGTGAATTTGAAACATTGTGTACTCTTTAATCTTGGCATGCACTGTTCTATACATGTGTCTTCATGCCAGATTTGTTAATTGATATGTTCAAATCACCTGTGTTCTTATAGGCTATTTGCCAAATATTCCAATTACTGGAGAAAATGTGGAGATTCTTTAAAATGTCCCACTTTGCTAGTGTATTTTTTAATTTCTCCAAATAATTGTCTCAGTTGTATTCTGAGATGTGTTCTTGGGTACAAGATGATTTTAAATTTTGGTATTTTTCTATTAAGTATTACTTTAATTATTATGCAGAGAACTTTTTTTTTTTTCTTCTAATTGTGCTTTTTACCTTAAAGCATATTGTGCTTAGCCGTGCTAGCTCTCTTTGGGTTAACACTTTCATGGTATTTTAATATCCTTTTTCAAGTTTTGCATTTGATTAATTTTACTATCCAGTCCTCCTCATTGGTCAAAATTAGGTTCTAAATGATTTCCCTTAGTTGACTCCTCTTCTCTCTGGGATTTTTACTTCTCAGCAACGCTAAGACAGAACTTGTCACTCTGTTTTGAGTCAAAGGATTCTCTCAATATACTACTAAATCTTGCTTCTGAGGAAGCTTCTTTTTTCCCATTTGGTGGCCCTAATCCTAATTTTACCCCTCAGCTGAATCTCCTGATGATGGTCCATTCTGTAACCCCATAGCAAAATCTCATGGGTTAATTATTGTTCTCTAAAAAAAAAAAAAAAAAAGTTACCTTTTAGATCTTAAGAAGCTTTACCTCTTAGAATCTCAGTTTTCTAGATGGACATAAAATTATGCCACTCCTTTTCCATTTCCTAGTAGATCTATTTGCCTTTCTAACACTGTATTCCTCTTGTACAAAAGTCTACCAAGTGTACAGTACTTGGACCCTGCTCAGCAATACATATTTGCATTTGAGGTTCTCAGTGCATTTGGAGTTATGCTGACTGGTGCCAGGTTCAGTTGTTTTCTCATGGCTCCCTGGTACCACCCACGGTGTTTTCCTTCTTTCAGTGTTATAGCTACCGTTTTCCATAGTAAATTGATTTACATACTTATCTCCATGTTTTTCTCCTCCCTCACACATTAAGTTTCGGTTTCTCTTGATTAGTTTATCTAGCCTCAAGGCAAACACATTCTCCAAAGAGAAAACTGCTTGAGCTTGACAACGCTTAGAGAATAAGATGGAAATAAGGAAGGCATGCTATAGAAGATGAATGGTGATGAGGTAGAAATATAATATGTGACTAGGGAATATTAGATGGGAAATTGTAGGATTTCTGAAAGAAAGCAATAAAAGTTTGGGTAAAAATGTTTAGAATAGGGTACAAAAGTAGCCTTGAATTTCAATTTGAAAAGTTTAGTTTATCCCATAGATTTTTAAATTTCATCTGAAGTTGTTGAGCAGTGGTACTCAAAATGACATTTTTTTAAAAGGTTTTAAAAGATTTTTAATCTTTAAAAAGATTACTGTGGAAATGACATGATGAAGAACATGGGAAATAGACATCAGATACATAGATTTGCATGACAATCTGGACTACAGTTCTAGAGAAAATAGGAAGTGAGAAATACGAGAGATCCTGGAAAATGGGTGAGAATGAAGTGAGACGAATATGAAAGAAGAGACTTTGGTAAGGTTTTTTTCGCTTCTTTGAGAAAAACAGTAAGGCTGATACGCATAGGAAGTCACCTTGGGAAAGTAGTTGCAGAATACAGAATGCCTTTTTGTTACCTATAGGGAACTAGAGGCACTTTCAAGTAGTTTTGGATGAAGAGTCTGTTAAATGATGCTTTATACTTGATAGTGGAGAAGGAAACGGCAACCCACTCCAGTATGTTTGTCTGGAAAATTCCATGGACAGAGGAGCCTGGCAGGCTGCAGTCCATGGGGTCACAGAGAGTCAGACAGGACAGAGTGACTAACACGCACAGACATTCTTAATGGAGTTTGAAAGATACACTCAGCATCTTCCTTAATAAGGGGCACAAATGTGGGATAGTTTAAGAGGAATGCTGTATCATGACTTTCCGTTGTTTAAGTGATAGTAACCCAACTTGAACTCGTTTAAGCAACCAAGATTTATTGGAAGTCGCCTAGGGTAGCTCACACAATGAAGGAGAGGCTTTGCTCCGGAGCAAGGACTCACTGCCTGACCACCTAGAAGCGAAGGCAGGGGCACTGGCTTTTGAAAAAAGAAAGGGCTTTAATGCAAGGTCAACTGTCGGGAGACAGGGAAGTGTGACAGTGAAGTGTAAGTCACTCAGCCGTGTCCGACTCTTCGTGACCCCATGGCCTATACAGTCCGTGGAATTCTCTAGGCCAGAATACTGGAGTGCAGGAGGCATGGCGCAAATCTGTTTCCCCTACCTGGCGCCGGTCAAACTTTTATGAGTCAGGGAAAGAGGATTACTGTGCTGAAGAGCTGGTGGGCAGGTTTTGATTGGAGGGCTCGGGAACGTGGCCCTTTATGGTA
Organism: Capra hircus; assembly: GCF_001704415.2. Classification (NCBI taxonomy): domain Eukaryota; kingdom Metazoa; phylum Chordata; class Mammalia; order Artiodactyla; family Bovidae; genus Capra; species Capra hircus. The sequence continues at coordinate 7,541,413 of NC_030812.1, forward strand.
AGGTATGGTTAAGAGACTTCTGGACTGCATCTTCTTGGACATTAGACCCTTCGCTTCAGAAAGGCTCTGACATTCAGTTCCAGTGGTACCCTGGCCTTTTGATTGCATGAAGGGAGAAACCTTGATTCTGAGTGTTATTTGAGGTCAAAATGCTCTCTTCTGCCCATGCTTCAGCTGTATGACTTGGAGTTGTGCTCTACTGTCTCTGAAAAGAAGGGCGCTCGTGGTAAAGAATCCAGCTGCCAATGCAGATTAGACATAGACGTGGGTTTGATCCCTGGGTTGGAAAGATCCCCTGGAGAAGGGCACGACAACCCACTCCAGTGTTCTTGCTAGAAACAGGATAGGGCCAGATTGGGCTGGTTCTGTGGTTACAGTTTCAGGACTTGGACAGTTCTAGGGGCCTGAGGAATAAGGCTGAGGCTCAGCCATGACCTCTTGTCACTCTGTCTCTGCATGTTTATCTCCCTTTGGTCCTATTTTCTTCTTGGGTAGACAAGCTTTTCCCTTGTGGTAAAAATAATAATTGCTGAACAGCTTTGGAATTACATCATGAGAGGATTTTTCTAAAGAAGAGTTGCTAGTTCCATAAAATCTGGGAAAGGACTCCGATTCTTTTGGTTTGGGTCATATACCCATTCCTGGATTGCTCAGTGTGCTCATGGGTGAAGGACACTCTGGTTAAGATCCGTATCTGTGGACAGTGTTGGAGACCAGCGTAGGTCACCATGAATATGCCTCAGTGGCGTATTGATTATTTTGAATTAAAGTGACTAAAGAACGACCATCTCATGAGAAACACTGACTCTCCTTCCCGTCTTCCTGCGAATAGGAAATAGATATCTCATGTGAAGGGTGGACTCCCTGAATCTGGAGCTGGAAGGAAACCTTATTGCCACAGACAGAATCTGGGGCCAAGAGGTCTATGTAAATAAACCTTGTTACTTCTTTAACTTACTACCTGAAACCTACACTGTTTAGATTCTTCACTAATTGGGCATCCAAAACCTAAATTTCTTTGTTCTAGTAATTCCTCACAAATTTATTGTTTCTTTCTAAAAGCACAAAAACTGCCTACTTTGGCAACTTTTTAGGATCTGATACTGAGGGACTTCATGCACATTAATTAAAATTTGTTTCTTTTTCTCTTATTAATTTGTCTGGTGTCAATTTTATTGTTAGTCCAGCCACAATAACTCAAGAGGGAGAAATGTCCCCTTTCTCAGCATCAGGAAGGTAGAATATATTACTAGAAGTGATGGAGGGAAATATGTCTACAGAGAAAAGAAACAGTTTTGATTAAGGTGGCTTAGATTGCACCTCCCAATTTTATGATACAGCAATGAATAAAAGGGACATACACCTGTATAATTATGCTGATGTTAATCCTAATGCATGTTACACTAGTTGACTGGCAACCTTCTCAGTGATGATTAAAACCATAACCAAATAAAAAACGGATGGGCTGACACTGAAGTTAAAAAAAAAAAAAACTAAATTAAGCAACTCCATACTGTGTCTTATAGCAAATCTATGTGCCTCTAAAGCAAGTAAGGGTATCATCAAAGGCATTGTCTTCCTTTGAAATAATTAGGATCAAGCATGATGAAACATCAAAGGAAAGGCTTCAGGATGAGCCAGAGAAAGTCTGTTTCAGAAACAAACAAAATTCGCTTGGTATGTATGCATTAGAGTAGCATGAAGCCAAAAGCATGAAGACAACAATCCATCAACCTGTGACAGGTTGACTCTGAACAAGTCAGAAAGCCAGTGATGGAAGATGGGCTTATCTGTTACAAAAGCCACGAGGCAACTGATGTCTAGGGAAAGCAGACGTTATGAGGCAGCCAGGAGTGTAACAGGAATAAAGGGAGCATGTGGAGAGAGAGAAAACACATGGAGTTATCATAATGTCAGGGCAGAAGATAGTTGAGCTAATTGAGGTGACACTGGAGCTGTTTGTAAAATCGGCATCTCGCTTCTCTATGGAATTTGACTCTGTGGCACGCGTTACTTCTTAGTTTCCTATGGCGTTCCTTAGGACAGACATCTACTCACTGAAACAATCTCTTGGTATCTCTGTTCTTTCAAACCTTTAAGAATCCTAGTCTTACATATCCTTTTCCAGGCGAGTCTTTTGTTTAAAGACAACAGGTTCCTAATAAAAATCTGTGAACTTTTCAGTGCTGTATCCTTGATTAATATGTATCTATGCAAATATGTATTTGCATTTTGTTGAGATTCAAGCAACAAGCAAAGGTTGAAATAAGTTGAATTCATTTTCCAAATAATTTCTGTAGTTTAACAAGAGCATGCTAAAAAATATGATTTTTGCTGGGGTCCAGCCCCAGTGGATCCAGGATGATTCGAAGGTGGGGGGACGGAGTCGGCATCTTTGGAAAAATACATATTTAATTACAGATATACAGAGAGATTAGAAACGGATAGTGTAGTAGGGGATAGTGTAGTAGGAGGTAGTGTAGTGGAGGAAAGGAGGCTGAATCCAGATGGGAATTCAGCCAGAGAAACGGGAGTAAGAAGGAAGCGATATGGGGGAATCAGTCTTTCCGAAACTGATCCGATTTCTTTATTTTTGGGTTTGCTTATATACCTTTTGTTACACATAGGGATGAATACAGAGTCACGCAGGGGTCAGCAGTCCTGACCTTTATCAAAATCAGGTGCTTCACATAAATGTATAAAAGAAAGGTCTTAGGGATATTACATCATCTTCTGGCCATGAGTGAGACCTGCTGACATTTTATGATCCTTTCTTTCTGATAACCAAAAAACTTATTTCTTCCAAGGGTGTTTTTTCTTAAACCAGGCACCACCCTCCAAATGAAGTTACATTCCTATAGGATGAGGGTGTAGTGATTTACAGTCAAGAAAGGAATTTATTTAACCCAAGGTTAACATGATTAATCTTCAAGGTTAATACTTATTTCTCCTATATGCTTAAATGTTAATACTTATTTCTCCTATATGTTAGTTATATTCATTATAAGGGCAGAGAGCATGGAGATTTAGCAGCAAACATCAGCCCAACAAATGAAAATCCTTTCACCAATGCTCCCCTTAAGATCTATTTAGTCTTAAGATAGTGATAAAGTTACATTTTTACATAACAAGGACACAGTGATTTATAACAAAGTACAGTGATCTATTACAAAAGAGAAAATTCATTAACTCAAAAAGTCTAGTATTGCTAACCTTAAAAACTACTACATTTCCTTTGCTATATTCCAAATACATTGATTAACATATTCCCAGGTGCCTAAGGATATGGAGGCCTGGTGGCAATCATTGACTCAACAAGAAGAAAAGACTCTATGCTGATCAAGACTCTCAAAATAGTCCAAAACTCTCTGTGCTGTTTATGGTTAAGAGGTAGTAAACAATCATGTGGCTGGAGTATGGATAATCCTGTCACACAAGCTAGTCTGTCAGCAGAGAGGTTTGACCTGAGACATCCTTGTCTCACCCAGAGAAGGGAATTAGCAGCAATTATTGACACAACAAATGAAGGAACCCTTCACCAATATAATTCCTAACCAACCCACTATACTAATAATTTCTAACTCCCCAAAAGAATTTGCCTTTAGTAAGTCTAAAACATCTGGTGCTTCTCAGGTCGGGAGGCTGTAAACAATCACATGTGGCCGGAAGAACCTATACAGGCGGGCTAGATAACCTTCAGAGCAGTCCATAAGCTGAAACACTCTTGTCACGCCCAGGAATTTTTATTGCCTTGGAGCTGCACTTTTACTCCTTCTCCGAGAGAAACGGTTATGGGGGAGAGCCCCCCGTAAAGTCAGAGGTGTAGGTGAGAGCATAAAACAGACTCTGGTTTGGGGGTTAGATGCTCGGGAACAGGGGGTTTCCTGAGGCTTGATCACGCCTTTGCGTATGCCAAGCCTCCTTCCTCATGACCTTTGCCATGGGCGGAGTTCCTCACGCTGGCCCCCAGCAGATTTTGAGATATTTAAATACATAATATGATTTTTAAAATTTTGGTTAAATAGGCTTGGTTTTCAACTGGGAAAGAGTTCTTCTATGTCCTCAAGCACATTTTCTAAGCTTGAATTTTAACTTTTAGGTGGAGATAATAACAGTACCTCACTTCAGGCTGTTTTGAAGATTAAGTAGACAATATGTTTTCCATAGAATTATCATCATTATTAGTGCCCAAGGATTTTAGCTATTAATTATCATTTGACTGCTATTACCTCACATTAAATTATTGATCTGGAATTAATAAAATGAAATTTTGCAAATACTAATGACTTATTGTTCTTCAGTGATCAATGCAAAGAAATAGAGGCAAACAACAAAATGGGAAAGACTAGAGATCTCTTCAAGAAAATTAGAGACACCAAGGGAATATTTCATGCAAAGATGGGCTCGATAAAGGACAGAAATGGTATGGACCTAACAGAAGCAGAAGATATTAAGAAGAGGTGGCAAGAATACACAGAAGAACTGTACAAAAAAGAGCTTCACGACCCAGATAATCATGATGATATGATCACTCATCTAGAGCCAGACATCCTGGAATGTGAAGTCAAGTGGGCCTTAGAAAGCATCACTACGAACAAAGCTAGTGGACGTGATGGAATTCCAGTTGAGCTATTTCAAATCCTGAAAGATGATGCTGTGAAAGTGCTGCACTCAATATGCCAACAAATTTTGAAAACTCAGCAGTGGCCACAGGACTGGAAAAGGTCAGTTTTCATTCCAATCCCAAAGAAAGGCAATGCCAAAGAATGCTCAAACTACCGCACAATTGCACTCATCTCACATGCTAGTAAAGTAATGCTCAAAATTCTCCAAGCCAGGCTTCAGCAATACGTGAACTGTGAACTTCCTGATGTTCAAGCTGGTTTTAGAAAAGGCAGAGGAACCAGAGATGAAATTGCCAACATCTGCTGGATCATGGAAAAAGCAAGAGAGTTCCAGAAAAACATCTATTTCTGCTTTATTGACTATGCCAAAGCCTTTGACTGTGTGGATCCCAACAAACTGTGGAAAATTCTGAAAGAGATGGGAATACCAGACCATCTAACCTGCCTCTTGAGAAATCTGTATGCAGGTCAGGAAGCAACAGTTAGAACTGGACATGGAACAACAGACTGGTTCCAAATAGGAAAAGGTGTACGTCAAGGCTGTATATTGTCACCCTGCTTATTTAACTTCTATGCAGAGTACATCATGAGAAACACTGGACTGGAAGAAACACAAGCTGGAATCAAGATTGCCGGGAGAAATATCAATAACCTCAGATATGCAGATGACACCACCCTTATGGCAGATATTGAAGAGGAGCTAAAAAGCCTCTTGATGAAAGTGAAAGAGGAGAGTGAAAAAGTTGGCTTAAAACTCAACATTCAGAAAATGAAGATCATGGCATTCGGTCCCATCACTTCATGGGAAATAGATGGGGAAACAGTGGAAACAGTGTCAGACTTTATTTTTGGGGGCTCCAAAATCATCGCAGATGGTGACTGCAGCCATGAAATTAAAAGACGCTTACTCCTTGGAAGAAAAGTTATGACCAACCTAGATAGCATATTCAAAAGCAGGGACATTATTTTGCCAACTAAGGTCCTTCTAGTCAAGGTTATGGTTTTTCCTGTGGTCATGTATGGATGTGAGAGTTGGACTGTGAAGAAGGCTGAGCGCCGAAGAATTGATGCTTTTGAACTGTGGTGTTGGAAAAGACTCTTGAGAGTCCCTTGCACTGAAAGGAGATCCAACCAGTCCATTCTGAAGGAGATCAGCCCTGGGATTTCTTTGGAAGGACTGATGCTAAAGCTGAAACTCCAGTACTTTGGCCACCTCATGTGAAGAGTTGACTCATTGGAAAAGACTCTGATGCTGGGAGGGATTGGGGGCAGTAGGAGAAAGGGACGACAGAGGATGAGATGGCTGGATGGCATCACTTACTCGATGGACGTGAGTCTGAGTGAACTCCGGGAGATGGTGATGAACAGGGAGGCCTGGCGTGCTGCAATTCATGGGGTCGCAAAGAGTCGGACACGACTGAGCGACTGAACTGAACTGAATGTCTTATTGTATCTTTGAATAGGTTATTCAGATAATTGCTTTTTTATGCTAAAATACTTATATGACAGACTGGCTGGTCAGTAAGAAAGCATGAGAAAAGAATGGTTTTCTTTCAGGTCCCTTGATTGTTCCAAACATATAGACATATAGTAATGATCTTTACATTTTTTATTCTATTTAGTGATAAATTAAGTAAAATATATTTTCTTCAAACTTGTGGGGTTTGGGAAGCCTAAGAAGTGGTACTATCAATTTCCTACTTGGAGATTTGAACTGACATATGAGGCAAAAGAATAAAGCAACAGTATTGGTATTGGTAATTCGGATAATGCGGATGGTGGCTTATGTCTGCAGGAAGGTGGGATGTCTAATATAGAGCCACAGAATTATCTACACCCACCCACAGGCAAGCCTGGCTCTGGGTCAGAGCACATAAAAGCAAAGCAGAATGTCTTTTCCTAAAACCACACTGGCTCCAAAGAGGAAGAAAAGGGGTCTCCAGTTTTTCGTTGCAAAATCACCAATCATTTTAAGTCACCATTTATACTTGGGGAAAACGAGTAAGGAGACAGAGACAAGGAATGTTACGTTACTGGAGTCTCTTCCATATGAAAAGAAACACCAAGAGAGTGAAAAAGTAGCCACCCACAAATAAAACACATTTATTTACTGTGTTAGTCTTATGCTTTTTTCCCCCAAATACTCTTATCTTATTTTCTTGACATGAGTAATTGCCAGAAAATATAGTATTACTAACTCAATGGACAAGAGTTTGAGCAAGCTCCAGGAGATGGTGGAGGACAAGGAAGCCTGGCGTGCTGCAGTGCATGGGGTTGCAACGAGTTGGACACGACTGAGCACCTGAACACCAACAACGTTCTGGCTTAGACATGCTCTGACTCAAATCTGATGCTGACACAGTCTATTTTTAGCTTGTCAAATATATATTGTGCATATGTTTTCATGGTAAAGGAGGACATAGACCAGAAGTAAAAATATTCATGTTAAAAATGAAGAGTGAATGCCTCCCTTCTTGGGATCTGGATGCTGCTGCTGCTGCTAAGTTGCTTCCGTCGTGTCCGCCTCTGTGTGACCCCATAGATGGCAGCTCACCAGGCTCCCCTGTCCCTGGGATTCTCCAGGCAAGAGCACTGGAGTGGGGTTCCATTGCCTTCTCCAATGTGAAGGCTAGTATTCTTTAAATAAGAAGACTCCCTTCCCAGGCATCAAGGCCACTCTGACTGGTGGACATGCTGATCTGTTTTTTAAAACCTTGAAATGATATGTCCCTGACTTGTTTGATGTTATTTGTTCTAACAAGGTATAAAACTGTACTGAAAACCTTACTTGCCCTGAGTACTTCTTCTGAGTTACTTGAGACTTTGTCTTCTGGGATAGCATCCTATTTGGTTCAAAGAAAACTCTTTTATATTCCTATTATACTTTGCTTATCGATGATTTCTATAGATAAGGCAATTTGTGGAAAAGTAGATCACTGTTTAGAATAGAAAAAAGAAAGAGTGATGATAGTGTTAAGTAGACTTCGGACAGATTACAAAAACCACCATCAAAACATAATAGCCTTATGACTGTCATTAATGGCAGAGTGAGCAGGGTCAGGGTGGCCGAGGCAGGTCAGAGTGCATTCGTGAGTTCTGCTGAGCTCCTTCATGATTGGATCAGGGGAGAACTTAAACCTAGATCCTGTGGAGTAAAGTACAGGTGCATGAGTTTGCGAGAGAGTCTTGGTTCTGAATTTTCCTCCTTAGGAAATTCATTTAAATGTGACTAATCTTAGAGCAACACTGTCTTACCCAAAGTTGCCAAAATATCCTTTTCCTCCAAAGCCAAGGCTTCACCAGGGGCTGGGTGCTAACAGATGTGGGTAGTGATTTGCACTAGGAACACGTGATGGTGTAGAAATGTATGGGAGAATCATTGATTCTTGGTTGAGAGGTAATATTTCAGTATGGTGTGGTATTCATGCAATGGTAAGTGGCTAACAACTCACCGACAAATTTCCTCTTCTTTGATGATGCTATTTTTAGAATTAGAAAAGCTTGGTGCTTCATTTACCTAACAAGTGCTGCCTTTTTTTCTTTTTCTTTTTTTTGGTATAACTTGTGAAAAATGTGTTTAGATGGTGAGATCTCAGCTAAAGGCCGCCTGGCTCCAATAGAACAGCCTCTGTGATGTGGTGTTTCCATCTTAGACATTGTGGGAAATTGTTAATAGATGAGCCTGTGTACTGGTAGTTAATACTATAAATTTCTCCCTGCTGTAATAGCTTAAGCTTTATTTCTCTTTCAGTGGATCCAGATAGAAATGTCAAATTCATGGAAAGATGAAGTTGAAAAGTTCTAAAGGGTGGAATACATGAATTAAAACCTAAATTAAAGTCCTGCGAGAAATAAGAGAATATTGTGTTGTATGTAGTGAATTTTCTATTTTATTTTTTTCAGAGAGAATGAAATTGTTAGGTAATTGCTATATTCTAACAATGATATTGCTTCCCTAGAAATTGTCTGGTTCTTATTACTGAGGGAAACATAGTTGCCCTAGAAAAGAAACATTATTAGAAAACATCAAAGCTTTAGGGGAATTAGAAGAAAAGTTTTAAAAGTCACTTCTTAAAAAAAAAGAAAACAATGTGATTTTCACTTGGATTTTGCCTTGCGGCTGAATTTACATTTCTAGTTTTTTGGGGTGACTCATGGTTTATTTTAGAAACGTGCTGTTTAGACATAGATGAGATACAGGGAACTTTCTTGGCAGAGCTGTTTTTAACAGCTGCATTGATGTTGAGAATTATTATGTGAGCTTTCCTCAATAATTAATTTTGATGATGTTAAATGTTTCTTTTTTTCCTCCAAATCCAATGAGTGTTCCATAATGAGTTAAAGTATGGTACAGAAGGGGCTTTTCCATAAACCTAATGAGAGTCTGGGGAAGTATTTGTTATGTGTCATTTCTGGTTTATGTGGAAGGATATTAGATATTAATTTCCTGTTGACAATTATTTAATCATGGAATACTTACTATTATTTCACTTTCTTCAGAATTTAAAGTTCCTACCTTCTAAAAATGTCAGTCTTTAACACCCAAAGGTCTATTGAAATAAATGGGGACAGCTGGCTAAACAGTAATACACAAAACTTGCCTCTTTTGGTATATAAAGTATTTATTTGATATAACTTTTCATTATTGTTTTTTGAGAAGATACTTAGCACACAGTCCTCTATTTTTTAAAGTTGAGAGGGTCTTTTATTTGGAAAATAAAGTAATAATAATAAAAATGTAATGGTGCCACACTGCAGTGCAATCTAGGCTGTCAGGCGACACGATTCTTACACAGAAAATACTAATTTAGACTTGTCTTATTTTGTGGATCTTACAAGAGTACTGGCTTAATAAATTCCGAAGGAAAATTGAGATAGTTGGATAGGTTTTCAACATCTACTTGGTGTATATTCCCTCCTTCTTTCATCAAGACCCTACTAAGTTTTTTTTATCTTTTTAAGATAGAAGAAGGGTCAGAGATCAAAATACTGCTACAACTTTATTATTAACAAATTGAATTGGAAAATGTATTTCAGATTTGTAACTCCAATCAGGCTTCCTAATATTCTTCCTTCAGAATAAAATCCATACACGCAGAAATATAGTCATCTCCCCTTGACAGATGCAGCACCTGCTTTCCAAAAGAGAAGAAAGCCTGCGTCTTGAAGCAAGACTGTTGGCAAGAAATACAGGAGCAGGGATTTACAGGCTCTGGTTCTTCCTCTGTTTAACCACCATTTAGGATAAGTCACCTCTCCTTGCGTCACCTCTCCACAACCCTCCCCTCTTTTCTCTCCAGGTTGTGCATTCTCCTCCCTTTGCAGAAAAAGTGTGAGACATGGAATGGAATCCAGCACCCCTGTGTCTGCCCTCTCCATTAGCGTTCATTCTGGGCAGGCAGTTTGCTAAGAGCTGAGAGATTTCACAGCTAAAAAATTCAGCTTCCTTGGCCCTCAAACGATCTCATGGAGATGGGAAACTGAAACCTAAAGTGCCAAGTGTCAAAGAGACATAAACCCTTCTTCCTTCTGGCTCAGATATTGGAGGAACATCAAGGTAGGGAGAGCTTGAAGCTAGGCTTTGGAAGATAAGTAGGATTTTGTCAGAAAGAGAAGGATGAAAAGGCATTAAAAAATAAGAATGAACATAAGGTGATTAAAAATCAGAATAATAGTTGGAAGAAAAAAGATGGATGCAAGGCATCTGAAGGAAAAATAAAGTAGTCAGGTATTCAATAGAGAACACAGAGAAAATAAGAATATACTCCAAGAAATATGGGTCTTAAGAAGCTTAATATTTCTGGATTTAGTATTGTTGATTCAAGTATTTAAGAACTACTCCTAACATTTTGTGACAAAATTTGAATGGAATTAATTCTACTTTGTAGGCTTATTATGAGTTTCACATGTGCTTATACATGTACCACCACTTAAAATAAATAGCAATTCTGTGGCCTGTAAACTTGGGCTCAGATCACTTAAGACCAAGCCCAAAGCTCACTTCTAAAATAATGGTTGATAAATAAGTGATTGGATGAATTCCCAAACATTTTTGATAAACCAGTTTCGAATGTCAAAATAGTCTACTCTCCTCAAAGAAGAAAGTGAGGATCTTGTTCCCTCAAAATCTCTGAACATTCTGAGTTTCATTCCCTTTGCAAAAATTTAAATTGTTGCATATAAGAAAGAAAAGATACCATATTAAACATTCTTTAGTTTTTGAATTATTCAATTCTGTTTCAACCTCAACCCCTTGCCTTTTAGGTAAACAAAATTTGTCACCGCAAAATGTGCCTCTTTGGCGTGAGAATTAATTTACGCTGACTATGTTTAAGACCCAAAAGACTCAGGAAGAAGTGTTAACCTTCCCCCTAGCTGCCTAAAGCAATGTGGATAGAAGACCTGTCCCAGGAAGGGAGCCATCACCACAGATAATTACAGTATGAACTAGCTGTATAAACAGGAGGAACCCAGCAGGTCTATTACTTAAAACTCCTCTCTGTCCCATTGTCTCTGCTTGGCCCTGCAAACATTCCGTTACCAAACATTTGCTTTTCCATCTCCATGTCAATTGCCTTCCTCCCCTTTGAAGTCCCAAACCACTACTCCTAAGATCCTTTTTGTTGTTGTTGTTGAATTCTTAGGCCAGCCAGGGGAACCTATTAATAGAAGGGTAGAGGAAAATTTCTTCCTCCCTGGCCCTTTTTGCATGGACTGCTTCGAATTTTGCATGACTAGCTCCTACTCACCATTCATGTCACAACTCAAATGACACTTTCTTAGAAAATCCTTTCTAGTATACCACTCTGGGCTTCCCTAGTGTCTCAGATGGTAAAGAATCTGCCTGCAATGCAGGAGACCCGGGTTTGATCCCTGGGTTGGGAAGGTCCCCTGGAAAAGGGAATGGCTACCTACTCTAGTATGCTTGCCTGAAAACCCCATGGACAGAGGAACCCATCGCTCTAGAGTAGTTATTCTAAACTAATCAGAAAATTAGTTTCTCTCCTACTTAAGGCATGGTATTGCAGCGGCATCTTTTATTTCATTCAGAGCACTTACAAAATTATCTCTCTCTTTTTTTTGTCAACTTACATATTTTCTGTTTTCTTCCACTAAATGGAAGTTCTTTGGTGTTGGGCAATATTTCTGACTCTGTACAATATTTCATTCTCAGCAAACAGAAGAATGCATATCAATCAACATGTATCAATAGCTCTTGGATGAGTCAAGAATCAATGAATATATAAATAGGCCATCGCTTTGAAGAACAGAGAGGTGTAAATCATAAACCTTGGACAATTTTGGTGCCAATTAATCAATCTTTAATATATCTTTAAGAAAATAAGGATCCTTATACAATCAGTCCTGAATATTCATTGGAAGGACTGATGCTGAAACTCCAATACTTTGGCTACCTGATGTGAAGAACTGACTCATTTGAATCCCTGATGCTGAGAGGGATTGGGGGCAGGAGGAGAAGGGGACAACAGAGGATGAGATGATTGGATGGCATCACCGACTCAATGGACATGAGTTTGAGTAAACTCTGGGAGTTGGTGATGGACAGGGAGGCCTGGCATGCCATGGGGTCGCAAAGAGTTGAATACGACTGAGCGACTGAACTGAACTGAACTGCTCTAGCTGGGTGGGTCAGTGGCCATCAGGGGGTACCTGGCCAACCCATGAGTTGCTTGCTTAACCTGATGCCACATATCCCATAAGGAGAATGGCTCCTGTAGGGACCTCATTCCCTTGATTCACTAGGGTACTCCTGCTATCTTATTCCGTGGCTGTAGAGTGTTGTCCTCTGAGAGAGCTATCAGAGAATGAATAAAAATATAGGAAAAACAAGAACAAACAAACAAAAAACTTGTCTGAGCTTTCAAAAATTTTGTTCTAGTGATTCATTTCTTGAAACAATTGTGAAAAACCTGGTAATTTTAAATAGAGTTTTTAAGCCTGCATTACATATCTTTGATCACCTCAACTTCTACAACAATAGGGCCAGATTCATTTGAGGAAAACATTAATTTGAAAAATTTGAATAACCTAGCATTTTAACCTAATTTTACAATAAATATTCATTTTAAAGCATCCAAACACCTGCACTGATCCTGAATGGGTTAATTCACAGTCACTATTGGTTTTTCATGTTGCTGCTTCCATTGTACTGAGGGATTAGAGACAAAAATTGTGATTCTAAAGCTATAGAAGCTTTTTGAAGCTATATTTTCATCAGAATACAAAATGGGAGTTTTTTTTTTCCTGTTTTAACAAAACTTGTTTTTTAGGAAACATAAATAGTAGGAATTATGTAGTAGTAATTAAATAGTAGTAATTATTAATAATAGTAATTTAAAGATATTTTCTGATGCATGAAGTAGTTATATATATATATATTTTTGGTCACTATCTGAAGACAATTAACTAAAATCTATTGGGTAACTAATAATGCTTATTCTAAATTCTCACAAATAATGTTTATACTCTCTCAAAATGTTGAGCTATCTTGATATGTCGTGATGTGAATTCACATCTCAGAAAAATTATTCTCTTTACAATAACATAATCTATTACATTGGACCCTTGAGAAATGCAGAGGTAGTGCCGTGACCCTTCACATAGTAGAAAACCTTTGAATAATTTATAGTCAGCCATACATAAATATAGGGCTTCCCTGATGGCTCAGTGGTAAAGAACCCACCTGCCAGTGCAGGAGACACAGGTTGTATCCCTGGGTCAGGAGGATGTGCAGGAGAAGGAACTGGCAACCCACTTCATTATGCTTGACTGGGAAATTCCATAGACAGAGGGAGCTGGTGGACTGCAGTCCATGGGCTTGCAAAAGACTTGGACACGACTTAGTGACTAGACAACAACAATACATAAATATGTGGTTTCTCCCTATTTGAAGTTCCATATCCATGGAAGTTTCAAGCAACCTCAGGTCATGAAGTACTGTGAAGTGAAGTGAGTGTTAGTTGCTCAGTCATGCCTGACTCTCTGCGACCCCATGGACTGTAGCCCACCAGGCTCCTCTGTCCATAGAACTCTCCAGGCAAGAATATTAGAGTGAGTTGCCATTCTTTTCGCCAGGGGATCTTCCTGACCCAGGGATCAAGCCTGGGTCTCCTGTCCTGTAGGCCAATTATTGACCATGTGAGCCACCATAGAAGCCCTCATGAAATTCTGTAGTATTTATTATCCACAAAAAAATCCACTGGTAAGTGGATCCATGCATTTCAAACCTGGGTATGTTAGTCAGTGTTGGAAGGAAGAGAAAGAAATTTTCATAAGATGTTTGAAGAGTTTGAATTTGATTTCCAGTTCAGAGAATACCAAAATATTTATTCTTGAAATATAAGCAGCAAGAATAGAACATAGAATTTTAAATGTTTCAAAAGCCATAAAATATAATGCAGAAGAAAAAAATGAGAAATGTGTTTTTGACCAGTGCAATTTTATAAATCAATGATAAAATTAAAAGGGTTTATAATTGGATATTATATGTTATTTCATATTTGCTAGTTTTCTCTAATAAAAAGAAAGATGAGAAGCATGGTTGCAAAAGAGAAGAAATTTATTTCGTTTACAGAAGAACTTAATTACAATGTATTTGCTAAATCTGAGTTTACTGAAATCTGAAGTCAGCTTTTACTTTTTTGTACTCTAGATCCACGATAATCTTTTAAATCAATTGGAATTGAATTCTTAAGCAACAGAGGTTTGCTGGGAAATGCAATTTGGATGAGATGTCTAGAAATAAATGTCTTAGCATTAAACCAGTTCTCATCTCTCTTTCTTTAGGTTTCTGTTTTATTTTCTCTTTTCCTGAACTTGTGGTTTTCCCCCTTTAGCTTGTGATCTCATTGTACTGTATTGGCATGTTCTATGAGGAAACAATATTATTATCAGAAAAAAACATTGCTATATGCATTAAACATCCCTCATTTGGTTATGTAAGCTTGGGGATTTTGGTCTGCTCTCAGCTCTCAGATTGTATTTGCTTCACTGAATTATCTCTCTTTCCCAAAGTCCCTTGTGCCAAAGTACAGCCCTAAGATGGAAGTTCTGAAAGAACAAACCATGAATCATAGTAGTGGGTACAGTTTGGAATAAAATGATAAAAACTTATAAGCAGCACCTTAGGGTTACTATAGAAAACAAGAAATGGTCTTGAATATGCGATTTGACTTTTTCATTCTTTGGCAACAAAATATTCACTAAAGCTAGAGGGTAAAAAAAGAAACGAAAAAGGAAAGTCTGCCCATAAAATCTTGACAACAGCAGGGAAGAAACTTTGCATTTTCTTTCAGTATTCATGGGAGGGAATCTTGACTTGCTCAAAGGCTGGTTGTTATTTTACAGTTCATTAATCACTGAGCGTTAAAGGGCTGCGGAGGAGCTGGGGGAAGCTGGGGTCAGCCAGCCTGTAGACAGCCCATAATAATGACAGGTGGCAGAGGTCTTCAGCTGAGGGCGGCCAGCCCAGGCACAGGGACCGTGATGATTAGTCACCATAACCAATTGGTCTTGACATGCCCTCTGATTTCAAAGAAAGCAATGCTGAAACTTGCAAGTCCACTGATGTAATTATGTAATGCAAATAGCCTATTTTTCTAGATTTTTCAAAGTAATAAAAGCTGAGATGGATTGAAGAGATAATGACTGAATCAAAATGTACAAGAATGTTTCTTCTCCCTAAATAATTGCCAGTTGATCTACAAAAACATTTCAGGTTTGGCAAAATAATTCTCTCTTGTTCAGTATTAAACATACTATTACAATTGTTTTACCACGGGCTTTTTTTTTTTTTTTTTAGTTGCCTTCCAATTCTTTTTCTTTTATTCTTCCCTAAATTCAGTCTGTAGACCTTGGCAATAAACATTATATCGACTTGATTTGCAGAGTTCTTATAGTCACAAATCCTGACTATAAATGCATAACAAATTGTACTGTAACTTAATCAATATAACAGTTGAATGTTGCCTATAAAAACAATTTAAAAACAACTAGCACTTTCTTTGTAAGAGTCTTGTAATAAACATGCCTTCTTTCAGAGGCAAATTATTTATAAGTACCTAGAATTGAATGCCTTTCAAATGATAACCAGACATTTTAATGTTTATTTAAAGGATTTGGTGATACTTTTTATGTTTTAAAATTTTACTCATCAATAGTTGTTTTGTGTCTTAATGTAAAAAAGTGAAAGTGAAACTTGCTCAGTCGTGTCCAACTCTTTGTGACCCCATGGACAATAGAGTCCATGGAATTCTCCAGGCCAGAATACTGGAGTGGGTAGCCTATACCTTCAGAGAAGGCAATGGCACCCCACTCCAGTACTCTTGCCTGGAAAATCCCATGGACGGAGGAGCCTGGTGGGCTGCAGTCTATGGGGTCGCTAAGAGTCAGACTCTGAGTGACTTTCACTTTCACTTTCACTCTCACTTTTCACTTTCATGCATTGGAGAAGGAAATGGTAACCCACTCCAGCGTTCTTGCCTGGAGAATCCCAGGGATGGGGGAGCCTGGTGGGCTGCCATCTGTGGGGTTGCACAGAGTCTGACATGACTGAAGTGACTTAGCAGCAGCAGCAGCCTATACCTTCTCCAGGGAATCTTCCTGACCCAGGTTTGAACCGGGGTCTCCTGCATTGCAGGAGGATTCTTTACCAACTGAGCTATCAGGGAAGCCAACTGAGCTATCAGGGAAGCACTTTACATAAAGAGCAGTATAATATATTAATAGAAAACTCAGTATTATATGTATTTAAGTGGAAATTTTATTCATTTAGAATATATTGCCTTTCATACGGCACCTAACATGAAGCTTGATTTTGCATTTCATGATTAGAAACTTCACTAAACAAAATGAATTATGCACAGTTAATTGCCAAGAAAATGTTTTAAAAGAATTAGAATGTAATAATGAATGCTGTTTTTAGACATATGAAATTTGGAAGCATTCATTTACTTATAAATAATTGAATTCCTAATTATAAACCATTTTTCTATATATCCTATATACCTATAAGAAAAAATGCTAGCCTTTTACGGTCATTCACTTTGCTTGAAATATATGACTTTTTGATTTATGAAAAAATTCTAATGTTTTCTTTCTTTGGATTAATCGTTCTCTTCATCGAAAGTGAAAATTGTTCAGTTGTGTCCGACTCTTTGCAACCCCGTGGACTATACAGTCAATGGAATTCTCCAGGCCAGAATACTGGAGTGGGTAGCCTTTCTCTTCTCCAGGGGATCATCCCAACCCAGGGATCAAACCCAGGTCTCCCGCTTTGCAAGCAAATTCTATACCAGCTGAGCCACAAGGGAAGCCCAAGAATACCAGAGTGGATAGCCTGTCCCTTCTCCAGCAGATCTTCCTGAGCCAGGAATCCAACTGGGATTTCCTGCATTGCAGGAGGATTCTTACCAACTGAGCTATCAGGGAAACAATAAACAGGTCCATTTATAGACACATTTCAAACTTATTTTGACGTGCATCTTCCCTAAGGGAATTGGTTTAACTGCGGTAGCGATAGGGCGTGTTGCCTGGATTTTGCTTTCTAATCATCTTTATGTAATAGGACACAGTTCCTACAGCGTTGCATCTCGGACACTGTCAAGCCTTGATTCAGATCTTCCGTCTACCACAGTGATCACCCCAAGATGCGCATGGAAGAAAAGTCTGATAAAAACGAATCTTAACAACTCAAAACCACATAGATGCAAGGATAATCTTTATTAAATAAGTCAGGAGAGACGCAGATTTACATAGGGGATGAGCATGACATCTACCATGAAGTGATACATAGGTAGACTGACCTTAGGCAAAGCTGGCCTGTAGAATCAAGCTGCTTCCAGGTAAAATCATCTTATTTACTTGAATTCTTGATTGGAAGAGCTCCGGCTCCTTATCGGAGCCCCCGCTTTGTCTCTCCTTCGTCTCCCTGACAACTATTCAAATTGTTTGCTGACATCCTGGTTAAGACTTACACAACTGATTACAGCAAGTGCTTTTGTCTTCCAAATTCTGCCTAGGGCAATAGGAAAACCCAGCAGATAAATTATGGGTTGAACGAGGGGAGACTTATTACATTTCTAAAAGGTTTCACCTCAGGATTTATTTAAATATTGGACTTCTCTAAGGCGATTGAAATAATTCAATTAACTTAAAAAGGACTTTCAGAAAGATATCCATGTTTAGTTTTGGTTAATTCTTGTCATGTAGCTATTAGCACAGTGGCGATGTTTTGAAATAACATTACAACCAAATGAGCGCTTTCCAAGTCCCTTCAATGTTCATAATTTCTCAGAATTAGAAATATCATGAAATTATTCAGAAGCATTTATGGACTATCTAACAAGTGAAAGGCAGTGACAGAATGCAGAGCAAAAAATATATACTAACCGTAAGTGAACATTTGGCTTCCTATATATTTATTAACATTAGTAAATAAATATATATTTAAATTTATGTGTCAGTAATTAAAGTGAAAGGCAAAATATAAGGAAAATAAAAGAAATGCATCCATAGGAATAAGAAAATGAAGGTAATAATTATTTATCTTTGAAAATAACAATGAAAAATAACTGAAAATCCACAGCATTGGTGATACATATGGGTGAAAACTAACAACGATAGTGCAGTAGAATGGACATAAGTTTGAGCAAACTCTGCGAGATGGTGAAGGACCGGGAAGCCTGATATGCTGTAGTTTATGGGATCACAAAGAGTCAGACATGATTTAGCGAATAAACAAATGGAGATTTTAGGAGTCTTAAAAATGTGATGTTAATGTTGATTTCTGCAAAATTTCTAGAATAGATTATTAAAAAAAGTTATGTCAGTTAATATTGTGTTTAGCTGCTTAACAGAACTCTGACTGCTGTTACTTAATGTTCAGTTCAGTTCAGTCACCCAGGCTTGTCTGACTTTTTGCAGCCGCATGGACTGCAGCACACCAGGCCTCCCTGTCCAGCACCAGCTCCCGGAGTTTACTCAAACTCATGTCCATTGAGTCAGTAATGCCATCCAACCACCTCATCCTCTGTCGTCCCCTTCTCCTCCTGCCTTCAATCTTTCCCAGCATCAGGGTCTTTTCCAGTGAGTCAACTCTTCACATCATGTGGCCAAAGTATTGGAGTTTCAGCTTCAACATCAGTCCTTCCAATGAATATTCAGGACTGATTTCCTTTAGGATGGACTGGTTGGATCCTTGCAATACAAGGGACTCTCAAGAGTCTTCTCTAACACCACAGCTCAAAAGTACTGATTCTTTGGTGGTCAGCTTTCTTTATGGTCCAACTTTCATATCCATACATGCATGACTATTGGAAAAACCATAGCCTTGACTAGACGGACCTTTGTTGGCAAACTAATGTCTCTGCTTTTTAATAAGCTATCTAGATTGCTCATAACTTTTCTTCCAAGGAGCAAGCATCTTTTAATTTCATGGCTGCAATCGCCATCTGCAGTGATTTTAGAGCCCCCAAAAATAAAGTTTGTCACTGTTTCCACTGTTTCCCCATCTATTTGCCATGAAGTGATGGGACAAGATGCCATGATCTTAGTTTTCTGAATGTTGAGCTTTAGGCCAACTTTTTCACTCTCCTCTTTCACTTTCATCAAGAGACTCTTTAGTTCTTCACTTTCTGCCATAAGGGTGGTGTCGTCTGTGTATCTGAGGTTATTGATACATATCAATATTATTTCTCCAATCAATATTGATTCCAGCTTGTGCTTAATCCAGCCTGGCATTTCTCATGATGTACTCTGCATATAAGTTAAATAAGCAGGGTGACAGTATACAGCCTTGAGCTACTCCTTTCCTGATTTGGAACCAGTCTGTTTTTTCATGTCTGGTTCTAACTGTTGCTTCTTGACCTGCATACAGATTTCTCAGGAGGCAGGTCAGGTGATCTGGTATTCCCATCTCTTCAAGAATTTTCTACAGTTTGTTGTGATCCACACAATCAAAGGGTTTGGCATAGTCAATAAAGTAAAAATAGATGTTTTTCTCAAACTCTTTTGCTTTTTTGATGACCCAGTGGATGCTGGCCACTTGATCCCTGGTTCCTCTGGCTTTTCTAAATCCAGCTTGAATATCTGAAGTTCACGGTTCACATACTGTAACAGCATTTAATTTTTTTTTTGCAAGAGAAAGTCATCCTGACATTTATGATGATTCAGTGATACCAATAGTGACCTGAATCCTTTTCTCATCCTGCATTTGTATCTTTCTTCCTCATACTCCTTACATTGTTGGTCTATTTCTAGATACATGTCTATAAAAGATATTTGCTAGCTAAATGGGTCCCTCCCTTTTTAGCAGGAGGACAAAGTAGAGGTCAACTTCCGCTTGCATCTTATTATCCAGACTACACCACATAGCCACCCTCCAAGTACACATCATTGCCCATCACCAAGTGCTCATAATTTCCCAACTTTAAACTTCTGCCTGTCTTGACCAAGCTTTATCTGGCTCATATCATTTCCTTAAGGCCAAGAACATCAGTTTGCCTCCAAGCACAAACTACCACTAGAATGCAGAACACACCCACCTATGGGCATATGCTGAGAAGCGGCTGACCGCAAGACAGCCCTGTCCACCGTCGCAGAACATAGAGGGCTTACTACCTCTTTGTTGCTGACTTCCTCTTACTGCTTTGTCGTTGTTCAGTCACCAAGTCATGTCCGATTCTTTATGACTCCATGGACTGTAGCATGCCAGGCTCCTCTGTCCTCCACTATCTCCTGGAGATGTTCAAATTCATATCTGTTGACCTTGTGATGCTCTCTAACCATCTCATCCTCTCCTGCCCTCTTCTCCTTTTGCCTTCAGTCTTTCCCAGCATCAGGGCCTTTTCCAGTGAGTTGGCTCTTCCCATCAGTGGCCAAATTATTGGAGCTTCAGATTCAGCGTCAGTCCTTCCAATGAATATTCAGGGTTGATTTCCTTTAGGATTGACTTGTTTGAACTCCTTGCAGTCCAAGGGACTCTTAAGAGTCTTTTACAGCACCACAGTTTAACAGCATCAATTCTTTGGCACTCAGCCTTCTTTATGGTCCAACTCTCACATCCATTCATGACTACTGAAGAAAATACAGCTTTGACTATATATATAGACCTTGGTCAGCAAAATGATGTCCTTCTTTTTAATAGGCTATCTAGGTTTGTCATAGCTTTCCTTCCAAGGAGCAAGTGTCTTTTAATTTTATGGCTGCAGTCACTGTCTGCAGTGCTTTTGAAGCCCACAAAAGGAAAATCTGTCACTGTTTCCACTTTCCCCCCATCTCTTTGCCATGAAGTGATGGGACTGGATGCCATAGTCTTAGTCATATTAATGTTGAATTTCAAGCCAGCTTTTACACTCTCCTCTTTCACCCTCATCAAGAGGTTCTTTAGTTCTTTTTTGCTTTCTGCCATTAGAGTGAAATCATCTGCATGTCTGAAGTTGTTAATATGGCTCCTGGCAATCTTGATTCCAGCTTGTGATTTGTCTATCTGGCATTTCACATGATGTACTCTACCTAGAAGTTAATTAAGCTGGGTGATATACTCCTTTCCCGATTTGGAACCGGTCACTTGTCCCATGTTTGGTTGTGTTGCTTCTTTATCCACATACATATTTCTCAGGAGGCAGGTCAGGCGGTCTGGTATTCCCATCTCTTTAAGAATTTTCCACAGTTTGTTATGATCCACACAGTCAAAGGCTTTAGAGTAGTTAATGAAACAGAAGTAGACGTTTCTCTGGAACTCCCTTGCTTTCTTCATGATCCAACAAATGTTGACAATTTGATCTCTGGTTCCTCTACTTTTTCTAAATCCAGTCTCTACATCTTTAAGTTCTCAGTTCATGTACTGCTAAGGCCTAACTTGAAGGATTTTGAGCATAATGTTGCTAGCATGTGAAATGAGAACAGTTGTGCAGCAGCTTGAGCATTCTTTGGCATTGTTCTTTTTTGTGATTGAATATAAACTGACCCTTTTCAGTCCTGTGGCCACTGGTGAGTTTTCCAAGTTTACTGACATATTGAATGTAGCCCTTTAAGAGCATCATCTTTTAGGATTTTAAATAGCTGGAATTCTATCACCTCCACTAGCTTGTTTGTAGTACCCCTCGGTCTCACACTCCAGAATGTTCAACTCTAGGTGACTGCCCCCACCATCTTGGTTATCTGGCTCATTAAGACCTTTGTATAGTAATTCTGTATATTCTTGCCTCTTCTTTTTTTTTTCTTCTTAATTTATTTTTTTAATTGAAGGATGATTGCTTTACAGAATTTTGTTGTTTTCTGTCAAACCTCAACATGAATCAACCATAGGTGTATATATGTGTGTGTGTGTGTGTATATATCCCCTCCCTTTTGAACCTCCTTCCCTTCTCCCGCCCCATCCCACCCCTGTAGACTGATGCACAGCCGCTGTTTGAGTTTCCTGAGCCATACAGCAAATTCCTGTTGGCTGTCTATTTTACATATAATGATGTAAGTTTCCATGTTACTCTTTCCACGTATCGCACCCTCTCCTCCCCTCTCTCAGTGTCCATAAGTCAATTCTCTATGTCTGTTTCTCCTTTCAGTTCAGTTCAGCCGCTCAGTCGTGTCCGACTCTTTGCGACCCCATGAATTGCAGCACGCCAGGCCTCCCTGTCCATCACCAACTCCCGGAGTTCACTCAGACTCACGTCCATCGAGTCAGTGATGCCAACCAGCCATCTCATCCTCTGTCATCCCCGTCTCCTCCTGCCTCCCAATCCCTCCCAGCATCAGAGTCTTTTCCAATGAGTCAACTCTTCCCATGAGATGGCCAAAGTACTGGAATTTCAGCTTTAGCATCATTCCTTCCAAAGAACACCTAGGACTAATATCCTTTAGAATGGACTGGTTGGATCTCCTTGCAGTCCAAGGGACTCTTGAGAGTCTTCTTCAACACCACAGTTCAAAGGCATCAATTCTTCGGCGCTCAGCCTTCTTCACAGTCCAACTCTCACATCTGTATATGACCACTGGAAAAACCATAGCCTTGACTAGATGGACCTTTGTTGGCAAAGTAATGTCTCTGCTTTTCAACATACTATCTAGGTTCTCCATTGCTGCTCTTTAAATAAATTCTTCAGTACCATTTTTCTAGATTCTGAATATATGCATTAGAATATGATATTTATCTTTCTCTTTCTGACTCACTTCACTCTGTATAATAGGTTCTAGGTTCATCCACCTCATCAGAACTGACTCATATGTGCTCCTTTTTATAGCTGAGTAATATTTCATTGTGTATATGTACCACAACTTCTTTATCCATTCATCTGTCCATGGACATCTAGGTTGCTTCCATGTTCTAGCTATTGTAAATAGTGCTACAATGAACAATGGGATACGTTTGTCTTTTTCAATTTTGGTTTCCTCTGGGTATATATGCCAAGGAGTGGGATTGCTGGGTCATATGGTGGTTTTATTCCAAGTTTTTAAAGGAATCTCCATACCATCTTCCATAGTGGCTGTATCAATTTACATTCCCACCAACAGTGCAAGAGAGTTCCTTTTTCTCCATACCCTCTCCAGCATTTATTGTTTGTAGACTTTTTGATGATGGCCATTCTGACCAGTGTGAGGTGATATCTCATTGTAGTTTTGATTTGCATTTCTCTAATAGTAAGGTTTCCCTGGTGGCTCAGATGGTAAAGCGTCTGTGTGCAATGCTGGAGACCCGGGTTCTATCCCTGGGACAGGAAGATCCCCTGGAGAAGGAAATGGCAATCCACTCCAGTACTCTTGCCTGGAAAATCCTATGGACAGAGGAGCCTGGTTAGAGTCCCTGGGGTCACAAATAGTCAGACACGACTGAGCGACTTTACTTACTTTCTCTAATAATGAGCCATGTTGAGTATCTTTTCATGTGTGTTAGCCATCTGTATGTCTCCTTTGGAGAAATGTCTGTTTAAGTCTCTTTCCCACTCTTTGATTGGGTTGTTTGTTTTTCTGGTATTGAGTTGTGTGAGCTGCTTGTATATTTTGGGAATGAATCCTTTGTCAGTTGTTTCATTTGCTATTATTTTCTCCCATTCTGAGGGTTGTCTTTTCACCTTGCTTATAGTTTCCTTTACTGTGCGAAAGGCTTTAAGTTTAATCAGGTCCCCCTTGTTCACTTTTGCTTTTATCTCCATTACTCTGGGAGGTGGGCCATAGAGGATCTTGCTGTGATGAGTGTCACTGAGTGTTCTGCCTGTGTTTTCCTCTAAGAGTTTTATAGCTTCTGGTCTTACATTTAGGTCTTTAATCCATTTTGAGTTTATCTTTGTGCACGGTGTTAGGAAGTGTTCTAATTTCATTCTCTTACATGTAGCTGTCCAGTTTTCCCAGCACCATTTATTGAAGAGGCTGTCTTTGCCACATTGCATATTCTTGCCCCCTTTGTCAACAATCAGGTACCCATAGGTGAAAGGGTTTATTTCTGGGCTTTATATCTTGTTCCACTGGTCTGTATCTCTGTTTTTGTGCCAGTACCATACTGTCTTGATGACTGTAACTTTGTAGTATAATCTGAGGTCAGGAAGGTTGATTCCTCCAGCTCCATTCTTCTTTCTCAAGACTGCTTTGTCTAGTCAGGGTCTTTTGTGTTTCCATATGAATTGTGAAATTTTTTGTTCTAGTTCTGTGAAAAACTCCATTGGTGATTTGATAGAGATTGCATTGACTCTGTAGATTGCATTTGGTAGTATAGTCATTTTCACAATATTAATTCTACCTACCCAGGAACATGAAATATCTCTCCATCTATTTATGCCATCTTTGATTTCTTTCACCAGTGTCTTATAATTTTCTGTGTACAGTTCTTTTGTCTCCTTAGGTAAGTTTATTCCTAGATATTTAATTATTTTTGTTACAATGGTGAATGGGATTGATTCCTTAATTTCTCTTTCTGATTTTTCATAGTTAGTATGTATAAATGGAAGTGCTTTCTGTGTATTGATTTTGTATCCTGAAACTTTGCTAAATTCACTGATGTGTTCTAGTAATTTTCTGGTACTATCTTTATGGTTTTCTATGTACAGTATCATGCCATCTGCAAACAGTGAGAACTTAACTTCTTCTTTTCTGATCTGGATTCTTTTTATTTCCTTTCCTTCTCTGATTGCTGTAGCTAGGACTTCCAGAACTATGTTGAATAATAGTGGTGAAAGTGGACACCCTTGTCTTGTTCCTGATATTAGGGGGAATGCTTTCAGTTTTTCTCCATTGAGAATAATGTTTGCTGTAGGCTCATCATATACGGCCTTTACTATGTTGAGGTAGGTTCCTTCTATGCCCATCTTTTGAAGAGTTTTAATTGTAAATGGCTGCTTAATTTTGTCAAAGGCTTTTTCTGCATCGAATGAGATGATCATATGGGTTTAATCTTTCAATTTGTTAATATGGTATATTACATTGATTGATTTGCATATATTGAAGAATCTTTGCATTCCTGGAATAAATCCAACTTCATCATGGCATATGAGATTTTTGATGTGTTGCTGAAATCTACTGAAATTTTGTTAAGGATTTTTGTATCTATGTTCATCAGTGATTTTGGCCTGCAGTTTTCTTTTTTTGTGTGTTGTTTTTGTCTGGTTTTGGTATCAGGGTGATGGTGGCCTCATAGAATGAGTTTGGAAATATTCCTTCCTCTGCAATTTTTTGAAAGAGTTTTAGAAAGATAGGCATTAGCTAGTCTCTAAATGTTTGATAGAATTTTTCTGTGGAGACATCTGGTCCTGGGCTTTTGTTTTTTGGGGGAGATTTTTGATCACAGCTTCAATTTCAGGGCTTGTAACTGGGTTGTTCATAATTTCTATTTCTTCCTGGTACAGTCTTGGAAGACTGAACTTTTCTAATAATCTGTCCATTTCTTCCAGGTTGTCCAGTTTATTGCCACATAGTTGTTCATAATAGTCGCTTACAATCCTTATTTCTGCATTGTCTGTTGTAACCTCTCCTTTTTCATTTCTAATTTTGTTGATTTTATTTGTCTCTTTTTTTCTTGATGAGTCTGGCTAAAGGCTTGTCAATTTTGTGTATCTTCTCAAAGAACTGGCTTTTAATTTTATTAATCTTTACTATCTTGCCATCTCTTCTTAATCTCTTTTGCTCCTGTTAGATTCTTACCATTTCTGCCTTTTACCATCCCCATCCTCACATGAAATATTCCCTTGATATCTCCAGTTTTCTTGAAAAGATCTGTAGTCTTTACTATTCTATTGTTTTCCTCTATTTCTTTGCATTGCTCACTTCAGAAGGTCTGTTATCTCTTCTTGTTTTTCTCTGGAACTCTGCATACTTATTGCTTACCCACTCCTTATAAAAGCAAACCTATTTTTTAAAAAATTTGATTTAAAAATTTTGATTTCTAAGATTGAAGAGCTCTCCCTATTGCAATAGTCTTTCTTTTAAATAACGTCTATTCTTATCCTAGTCCAGATTTGTTTCTATTTGACCCTTCACTGCCTGATTTGAGGGAATAAGGAGAAAGGTCAATATTGGTATTGCGTATTAGCTCAACATTCAGAAAACTAAGATCATGGCATCTGGTCCCATCACTTCAGGGCAAATAGATGGGGAAACAATGGAAACAGTGAGAGACTTTATTTTTTGGGGGGGGCTCCAAAATTGCTGAAGATGGTGACTACAGCTATGAAATTAAAACAAGCTTGCTCATTGGAAAAAAAGTTATCATCCACCTAGACAGCGTATTAAAAAGCAGAGACATTACGTTGCCAACAAAGTTCCGTCTAGTCAGAGCTATAGTTTTTCTAGTAGTCATGTATAGATGTGAGAGTTGGACCATAAAGAAAGCTGAGCACCGAAGAATTGATGCTTTTGAACTGTGGTGCTGGAGAAGACTCTTGAGAGTCCCTTGAACTGCAAGGAGATCAAACCAGTCAGTCCTAAAAGAAATCAGTCCTGATTTTTCATTGGAAGGACTGATGCTGAAGCTGAAGCTCCAACACTTTGGCCACCTGATGTGAAGAACTGACTCATTTGAAAAGATCCTGATTCTGGGAAAGATTGAGGGCAGAAGGAGAAGGGGACAACAGAGGATGAGATGGTTGGATGGCATCATCGATTCAGTGGGCATGGATTTGAGTAAACTCCAGGAGATGGTGATGGACAGGGAACCCTGGCATGCTACAGTCCATGGGGTTGCAGAGTCAGACTTGACTGAGCGACTGAACTGAACTGATCAGGTCATATGGGGTATCTGTGAAAGTTTATAAGCACTTGGCAGTGCTTAAGCAGAAGCTGACCTATTTGCTGATATTGTTATGTCAGGAGATCATTTATACATCAGGAAGAACCTTTGGCTATATGATCTGAATGTTCTCTTCAAATCTAG
The DNA here is from genome assembly GCF_001704415.2 of Capra hircus. Classification (NCBI taxonomy): domain Eukaryota; kingdom Metazoa; phylum Chordata; class Mammalia; order Artiodactyla; family Bovidae; genus Capra; species Capra hircus. Next base: position 7,568,413 of record NC_030812.1, read on the forward strand.
CAGAGTGGGATTCTAACCATGGTTCTCACAAATCCTGAGATCAGCTTTCAGGCAGAATTCATGTCTTATTTTGGGAAAACATTTAGAGACAATAAAGTTGAAAATTAAAGTTTAATCACGTGTAGAATTTTGATCATTGAGACCATAGCAGGACACATTTAGGCAGGATGTGCTCAGGATTTGCAGTTCTTTGTCTTATGGCTATCTGATATCTGGTATCTAGCCACTGGTGACTTCTCAACTCCCAACTTTGGTGAGAAGAACAACTAAATTCAAGATTCCTACACATGTTGATATTTTACCCCCGGAGATACAGTCTTTGGTTTAAAAAAAAATGAGAAAATCTACTCTATTATTCCCATTTTAGTTTAATCTAGTCTTGGTGAGAAAATAAAACCAGTTTGCAATTTTGTTTTCTCTTGATTTGATCAAAAAATGTGATAAAACTATATCTCTAGCTCATCAAAAGTAATTTAAATCATCCAAAGTGTCAAATATCTAATAATGTTTGAAAATAAGATGTAAAAAAAAGTCCTTCACTAATTCTCATGGAAAAAACAATCCTGTTTTATGGGTACTCTGAAAGATGTTACAGCTTTCAGACGGAAAATATATGTAATTCAGTGTACTAGCAGAAACCCTGTAAGACAGAGGCTGTTAAGAGAAATACATTGATAAAACTTGGAAACATTATTTTCCTGAAAACTCACGTCCCTTTAGCTTCACAAACACTTTTTAATCACATTAGCTTATTTGTTTTTTTCTGAAGAAGTGAAAAATTATCACAATTTTATCATATGCTCATCTTAATAGTATACATTGACATAATCATTTTAAAAAAGGGAGCAGAAAATCATTTTGGAAGTTTTTGTCTAAGGTTTTAATTCTACTGTTCAATTCTCTTTACATACTTTTAAATAGACTTTAATATTTTGTGATCTCAATCAGCAAATATTTTTAGGCAGACATCCCACATGAAATATATTTGTCTTGGTTCTAGGAATATGATAATTCTGTCAAATTTTAATTCTAAAGTAGCTTTAGTAGGAAATTGCTGCCATTTTTTTATGAAGTAAAATATATTTTTCTTTGTGGAGATATAAAGTTTCTTTTACTGATTTGTCTTTGTTTTGAAAAGTAAATAAATAAATGAATAAAAAGGCAAAATACGCTAAGTAACGTAACAGATACCAAGTGCCTACCATACAAAATTGGCCAATACTGACATGTTAAAAGTTTTGCTTTCTGTCTAAATAGGAATATAATGTATTTCCTCACTTATTCATCTTTTGTGTTCTTTAATATTTTGTAATTTTTTCTTTGCAGGCCTCACACAATTTTTATTAGGCTTACTCCTAATGGGTACTAAGATAATTTTCTTTGCTTTGTGAATGTCTACACTTTACATAAGAATTTTCTAATTTGCTATTGCTTGTTTCTAAAAATTCTAATGATTTTAGTATTTTTTTCATATTTGATAGATTTACTAAACTCTTTGTTAGACTGAGTGATGTCTAGGATTGTCTTGATTTTCTGTGTAAATAACAACTATTTTGTGAATTTTTTTTGCATTTTTCAATATTTATTTATTTTTTAAATTATAATATTGGCCAGATCATTTAGTACAACATTCAATAATTGAGTGATAATAAAACCCTACTTTTAAATTTTTGATGTTAGTAGGAGTGAACCTTACATTTTACTTTTAATATTCCTATAGATTTTTGTCAAAACTTTATTAGATAAAAATGCTCCATTTGATTCTTAAATACTAAATATTTTTCAAATGCTATTTTTTCTGTGCCTGTTTTTTCCTCAGTTTAATAGATGTTTTATTTTGAAATGCTAATTTTTTAAATGTATCAATCTTGCATTCCAGAATAAAAACATTTCTTGGTATTTTTAAATACTCTATTAGGTTGAATTTGATTTCCATGTTTTCTTTTCATTTCTTAATGTATCTTTAAAAATGAACTTTAATTTTTATGCCATTGCCTAATTTCCATATATGTTATATTAGATACACAAAATGATTAAGATTGTCTTGTATATATATTTTAAAGTCTAAAATATTTTAGTAATATAGAAATTACTTATACTTAAGGTCTGGTAAAACAACTGCAATGATCTGGATTGAATGACAATTTTAGACAAAGTTTTTTTTTCACATGATTAAATTTTAATGTCTAGTGATTTATTCAGCTTTTCTACTTATTAAATCAAGTTTTGTAATGCATTCTTTTATCTGTTGATATATTTTTAAATGTACTCTGGGCTGTGCTGGGCCTTCCCTGTGGTGTGGGGGTTTATCTAGCTGCAGTCAGCGGGGGCTACTCTCTGGTTTAAGTGAGTGGGCTTCTCATTGCAGTGGCTTCTCTCACTGCAGAACGTGGTCTCCAGGGCTTGTGGGCTTCAGCAGCTGCAGCATGAGGGCTCAGAAGTTGGGGCTCCCAGGCTCTGCAGCACAGGGTTAGTAGTTGTCGCACACCGGCTTAGTTGCTCCTCAGTACGTGGAATCCGCTTGAATCAGGGATTAAACCTAAGTCTCCTGAACTGGTGGCTGGATCCTTCCCACTGAGCCACCAGGGAAGGCCTGTAATGTATTCTTTACACACGATTGCTCATCTATATTTTTAGATATATTGGCATAAAGTGGTTTATAATACTCTCTTACCAAAAATCATTCTCTAATGTACTATCACCATATTGCTCCTGTGAGAAATCCTGTTTATTTGTATCCTGCTCTTGCTTTCTTTTTACTATTACATACTTTATCAGTCTTGCTAGAAGAACTCACGTCTAAGCCTGTGACACATGTAACTCACCCAGCCACAATAATTATTTCAGGAATGGACACATTGTGGAGGGAGAAATTTTCGAGCTTCTAGGTTCTTCTGGCTGGCCTAAGCGTTAAACTGATGTGAGACAGATTAATAGAAAGCCACACAAAAGTTTAATAACATGTACGTATGGGAGAGATTCAGAAAAGCTGAGTAACTCATCAAGATGATTGAATTCCTCCCTTAAATACCATCTTTTGCTGCTGCTGCTAAGTCGCTTCAGTCGTGTTCGACTCTGTGCGACCCCATAGACGGCAGCCCACCAGGCTCCCCCTTCCCTGGGATTCTCCAGTCAAGAACACTGGAGTGGGTTGCCATTTCCTTCTCCAGTGCATGAAAGTGAAAAGTGAAAGCGAAGTCACTCAGTCGTATCTGACTCTTAGCAACTCCATGAACTGCAGCCTACCAGGCTCCTCTGTCCATAGGATTTTCCAGGCAAGGGTACTGGACTGGGGTGCCATTGCCTTCTCTGAAATACCATCTTCAGCTAAGGATAAAAGGGAATGTTGAGGGTAGTGGTTTAGGAACTCAGAGTGGAAGAAGGCAATGGAAAAGCACAGTGTTTGGTAGGCAAATGTTTACTGGAGCAAGCAGAGACAATGGGACACAGTGAAGAATTTTCAATGGCAGACTATGCTGGGTTCCTCTGTGTTTACGCACCTCACTCATATGACAGTGATTCTATGGTGATAGCGTCCTTCACGGACTAAGGCCTCTATACACTTTAGGCAGTTAGAGAGATGGTCAGAGTTACCCCCTCAGTCTTTTGGGGCTTGATTCCTTCCATCTGGAAATAGTCACCATTCTGGAGAGATATTTTGAGGTGGCAAATTTTGCTCCCCTTAGAGACACAGCCCTGATATACAACCCATGATAAAGGGGGACGAGTTTTCTGGAGCTTTTGGAAAATGTGTTCTTTCCTTCAAGAAACAGTTACAAAAAGAAGTCGCTTCTTCCTTCTGAGCACTTTCGAGCACAGATGTGTTGCCCCAAACTGCTCTACCTCATTCATATTATCCTCATAAGAAAAGGCACCCAAATAGGATGAAAGGTCGGGCATGATTCAGGGAGAGTTAATCTTAGCTACTGGATTAAATCAGCAATCTACCTCTGAACGCCAGCAAAAGTCCTGTAGAGTTGAAGCCACTTTAAGTAGGGTTTTGGGCTTCCCTCGTGGCTCGGTTGGTAAAGAGGTAGGCTTTTACTCATTCAAATTCTCACTGTTCCACTGCTGCTAGATTCCTTTTGATACATCCATTAGGTTTACCCTCCTTTTGTTTCTTAGTCTTCTTTGACAGAGTTTCCACATAGTTGCCTATACCATAAATGTGTATTCAGAAGCTGGTCAGTAAATGTTTCTCATGAGAATGGAGAAGGCCATCATTTCTCCTTCCCCTTAACCCTACATATTTATAAGTTCTCAGCCATTATCTCTATTCTGTTTGCCCAACACCACTACTATAAATGGCCATCAGAATCTTTAGGTTGGCTGCTTGCAACCTCAGATCCAGCAAAACCACCCTTCTTCCTGTTATCCACTGTGTTGCTAGACATTGTCTTGAAGTGTAAATCTCTGTTTATCAATTTTCTGCCTAAGATTCTGTTCAGTTCAGTTGCTCAGTCGTGTCCGACTCTCTGCAACCCCATGAATTGCAGCATGCCAGGCCTCCCTGTCCATCACCAACTCCCAGAGTTCACGCAGACTCATGTCCATTGAGTCAGTGATGCCATCCAGCCATTTCATCCTCTGTCGTCCCCTTCTCCTCCTGCCCCCAATCCCTCCCAGCATCAGAGTCTTTTCCAATGAGTCAACTCTTCACATGAGGTGGCCAAAGTACTGGAGTTTCAGCTTCAGCATCATTCCTTCCAAAGAAATCCCAGGGCTGATCTCCTTTAGAATGGACTGGTTGGATCTCCTTGCAGTCCAAGGGACTCTCAAGAGTCTTCTCCAACACCACAGTTCAAAAGCATCAATTCTTTGGCACTAAGCCTTCTTCACAGTCCAACTCTCACATCCATACATGACCACTGGAAAAACCATAGCCTTGACTAGACAGACCTTTGTTGGCAAAGTAATGTCTCTACTTTTGAATATGCTATCTAGGTTGGTCATAACTTTCCTCCCAAGTAGTAAGCGTCTTTTAATTTCATGGCTGCAGTCACCATCTGCGATGATTTTGGAGCCCCCCAAAATAAAGTCTGACACTGTTTGCACTGTTTCCTCATCTATTTCCCGTAGAGTGATGGGACCAGATGCCATGATCTTAATTTTCTTAATGTTGAGCTTTAAGCCAACTTTTTCACTCTCCTCTTTCACTTTCATCAAGAGGCTCTTTAGTTCTTTGCTTTCTGCCATAAGGGTGGTGTCATCTGCATATCTGAGGTTATTGATATTTCTCCCAGCAATCTTGATTCTGTGTGTGCTTCTTCCAGCCCAGCGTTTCTCATGATGTACTCTTCATATAAGTTAAATAAGCAGGGTGACAATATACAGCCTTGCCGTACTCCTTTTTCTGTTTGAAACCAGTCTTTTGTTCCATGTCCAGTTCTAACTGTTGCTTCCTGACCTGCATATAGGTTTCTCAAGAGGCAGGCCAGGTGGTCTGATTCCCATCTCTTTCAGAATTTTCCACACTTTATTGTGATCCACACAGACAAAGCCTTTAGCATAGTCAATAAAGCAGAAATAGATGTTTTTCTGGAACTCTCTTGCTTTTTCCATGATCCAGCAGATTTTGGCAGTTTGATCTTTGGTTCCTCTGCCTTTTCTAAAACCAGCTTGAACATCAGGAAGTTCATGGTTCACGTATTGCTGAAGCCTGGCTTGGAGAATTTTGAGGATTACTTTATTAGCATGTGGGATGAGTGCAATTGTGCGGTAGTTTGAGCATTCTTTGTCTTTGCGTTTCTTTGGGATTGGAATGAAAACTAACCTTTTCCAATCCTGTGGCCACTGCTGAGTTTTTCAAATTTGCTGGCGTATTGAGTGCAGCACTTTCACAGTATCATCTTTCAGGATTTGAAAGAGCTCAACTGAAATTCCATCACCTCCACTACCTTTGTTTGTAGTGATGCTTTCTAAGGCCCACTTGACTTCACATTCCAGGATGTCTGGCTCTAGATGAGTGATCATACCATTGCGATTATCCGGGTCATGAAGATCTTTTTTGTACAGTTCTGTGTATTCTTGCTACCTCTTTTAATATCTACTGCTTCTGCTTGGTCCATACCATTTCTTTCCTTTATCAAGCCCATCTCTGGATGAAATATTCCCTTGGTATCTCTAATTTTCTTGAGAAGATCTCTAGTCTTTCCCATTCTGTTGTTTGCCTCTATTTCTTTGCATTGATCGCTGAGGAAGGCTTTCTTATCTCTCCTTGCTAGTCTTTGGAATTCTGCATTCAGATGCTTATATATTTCCTTTTCTCCTTTGCTTTTCACTTCTCTTCTTTTCACAGCTATTTGTAAGGCCTCCCCAGAGAGCCATTTTGCTTTTTTTGCATTTCTTTTCCATGGGGATGATCTTGACCCCTGTCTCCTGTATAATGTCACAAACCTCCATCCATAATTCATCAGGCACTCTATCTATCAGATCTAGTCCCTTAAATCTATTTCTCACTTCCACTGTATAATCATAAGGGATTTGATTTAGGTCGTACCTGAGTGGTCTAGTGGGTTTTGCTACTTTCTTCAATTTAAGTCTGAATTTGGTGATAATGAGTTCATTAAATTATCAGGGAATTTGACTGTAAACAAAAGAAACCAACTTAGGCTACCTTACACAGAAATGGAATTTTGTGAGGATATTGGAGACTTTACACAATCCATGCTCAGAAAACAGAACAAAAGAAAGGCAAAATACAGCCAGGATTATGTCACAGGCACAGTCTGCTCTGGTTGGCTAAGTTTTGATCCCTTGTAGAGTCTTAAATCCTGAGAGTTTTAGAGAGGAAATATCTGTGTTCCTTTAAAAAAAAAATTCTTTTCTAGAGCATCATTGGAGCTGTATTTTTTAAATTAGCTAATTAATTTGTAGTTGTACTGGGTCTTCACCGCTGTGCAGGCTTTTCTCTAGTTGCAGAGAGCGAGGGCTACTCTCTAGTTGAGGTGCATGGGTTTCTGATTGTGGCGGCTTCTCTTGCCCTGGGACACGGGCTCAAGGGTGCGTGCTGCTAAGTTGCTTCAGTCATGTCCGACTCTGTGTGACCACATAGACAGCAGCCCACCAGGCTCCCCAGTCCCTGGGATTCTCCAGGCAAGAACACTGGAGTGGGTTGCCATTTCCTTCTCCAATGCATGAAAGTAAAAAGTGAAAGGGAAGTCGCTCAGTGGTGTCCGACTCCGCGCGACCCCATGGACTGCAGCCTACCAGGCTCCTCCGTCCATGGGATTCTCCAGGCAAGAGTACTGGAGTGGGGTACCATCGCCTTCTCCATCTTTAGTAACTGTGGCTCCTGGGGTCAGTGGCTGGGGCTCCTGGGCTCTAGAGCAGAGGCTCAAAGGCTGTGGAACATGAGCTTAGTTGTTCCTCAGCATGTGGGTTCTTCCTGGATCAGAGATCAAGCCCAGGTCTCCTGCACTGGCAGGTAGATTCTTTACCACTGAACCACGAGAGAAGCCCTCTGTATACCTTCTTTGGGGAGCTCTTTACCAAAAGGAAGGAAGTTCACATAGCAGTGGTTCTCAAGTTCTCCAGTCCAAGCTCCACAACATAGCTTGTAAAAGAAAGTAAATGGAGCCCAGGTTTTATTTCTTCTAGAAAGTTCTCCATTTCCTGGTTGCCATTCATTCTACTGTTCTCAAGTTAGAAGTTGCTTCCTCCAGTGGAATCTATCCCTATTTCTCACGCTCAGGTTGAATGTTCTTCAATGTTCTCATAGAATTGAATGTACTAAAATGTCCTCTTCTTATGTTAGATATCATTCTACATCCCCCTTGCCTTGACTTTATACTGTCCTCTATTTTTGCCTTTCACATAAGATGATACATGACACAAATAGACACTCAGTAAGCATGTATTGAATAAATAAACATTGATGTAAACATTCAATGGAATTTCTAGGAAATATTTTGGTATTCACTAAAATGACTTTGTAAAGCCTTTGACTATGTGGATCACAATAAACTTTGGAAAATTCTGAAAGAGATGGGAATACCAGAACACCTGACCTGCCTCTTGAGCAACCTGTATACAGGTCAGGAAGTAACAGTTAGAACTGGACATGGAACAACAGACTGGTAACAAATAGGAAAGGGAGTATATCAAGGCTGTATATTGTCACCCTGCTTATTTGACTTAAATACTGAGTACATCATGAGAAATGCTTGGCTGGATGAAGCACAAGCTGGAATCAAGATTGCTGGGAGAAATATCAATAACCTCAGATATGCAGATGACACCACCCTTTTGGCAGAAAGTGAAGACGAACTAAAAAGTCTCTTGATGAAAGTGAAAGAGGAGAGTGAAAAAGTTGGCTTAAAGCTCAACATTAAGAAAACAAAGATCATGGTATCCGGTCCCATCACTTCATGGGAAATAGATGGGGAAACAGTGGAAACATTGTCAGACTTCATTTTGGGGGCTCCAAAATCACTGCAGATGGTGATTGCAGCCATGAAATTAAAAGACGCTTATTCCTTGGAAGGAAAGTTATGACCAACCTAGACAGCATATTAAAGCAGAGACATTACTTTGCCAACAAAGGTCCATCTAGCCAAGGCTATGGTTTTTCCAGTAGTCATGTAGGGATGTGAGAGTTGGACTGTGAAGAAAGCTGAGTGCCAAAGAATTGGTGCTTTTGAACTGTGGTGTTGGAGAAGACTCTTGAGAGTCCCTTGGACTGCAAGGAGATCCAACCAGTCCATCCTAGAGGAGATCAGTCCTGGGTGTTCATTGGAAGGACTGATGCTGAAGCTGAAACTCCAATCCTTTGGCCACCTCATGTGAAGAGTTGACTCATTGGAAAAGACTCTGATGCTGGGAGGGATTGGGAGCAGGAGGAGAAGGGGATGACAAAGGATGAGATGGCTGGACGGCATCACCAACTCAATGGACATGAGTCTGAGTGAACTCCGGGAGTTGGTGATGGACAGGGAGGCCTGGCGTGCTGTGATTCATGGGGTCGCAAAGAGTCAGCCAGAACTGAGCGACTGAACTGAACTGACCTGATGGAGCAGGAGCTTCGACAACTTTGATGGTCTTTTTCTACAATAATAATTTCCTCTCAGTAATGCTCTTAGGATTTTATTTTCCATCTAAGCAGAAATGCTGCTGTGAGCCCTAGGGCATAGCTGGTGCATGTGATACTCTGCATAGTGTAACAGCCTTTGTTCTCTGAGCTTAGAGCTGGTGGAGGCTCATGCTAATTATGTATGAATTTCCTTAATTTTATCATTGGGAGTGCAACGTGCATCGCCTGCTGGTTTCATAAATGCTGGCCTTTTTTCATCTTACTTGCTAATAATTCAAGCTATATATTTTCTATAGAAAGTAACTAATTGAGATAATTCTTACTCAACTATTATTTTCAAAGTGGAACTTTCAACTATAACTTTGAGGGGGAGGCTATTTAAAAGTTATATCATTTATTTTTATTCAGTCAATCTTTATTTAATATGTATGTATTGGGTTTGATCCCTGAGTCAGAAAGATACCATGGAGAAGGAAATGGCAACCCACTCCATGATTCTTGCCTGGGAAATCCCTTGGACTGAGGAGCCTGGTGAGCTACAGTCCATGGGGTCATAAAGAGTAGTACATGACTTAATGACTAACCAGCCAACCAACCTTTGTGTACCTACTATGTTTTAAGCGCTGCAACAAGTGCAAATGATACCAAGATAAATAAGATTCATTCCCTTCTCTGAAGGAATTTACAATGTAACTGAGGGGTACAGACATTTAAACCATTCACTGTGAAACAAACAAAACAATGAGTAAGATAGAAACACTAAGAGGGATATCCCTGGGTAGAGACGAAAGTGGCCATTCTGTGTCCTTGATAGTGAAGGAGGGATAACAAACCACAGGGTTTAATTGGAACACCAAGACTTTTCACGCTCCTGAAGTTCTGATTCTAAAGAAGTCAGATATAGGGAGTCGGTTAAAACAAGTATCAGTCATATTCTACCCATGTAAATCAGACTAAAATTGTGAACGCGTTCACTCAGAGTACCTGAAGAACATTATACATTTCAATGTACAGTGATGAAAGACTTATTTTCGAAAGTAATTTCTGTAATTTAGAATTGTTAGGCATTACAATGAGGAATTATGGAATAAAGAGTTTCCAGAGAATGACTAAAGATCCATGGTTTCCTTATTTTGAAAAAGATGGGTTTAAAAAAATAATAAAAAGATGGCTTGTGTCAATAGACACATTAAGCAGTGGATGACTAATGAACTAGCAAGCAATTTTTAAATTATAAATTTAAGGTATGACAAATTTAGGCAATGTTATAAATTATGATAAAATTTTAGAGTATAAATATTCCAACTACTTATTCAGTGTTTACTTGATAACATTTCCATAAATGCCTTATTATTTTTTGTCTCTTCCCCACCCCTGTTGTGATTCTTGGTAATCTTAATGTTCTTGCTTGCCCATTGATTTTGGGTTGGCCATATGACTTGCTTTGGCAGTGAAATGATGGTTCCGTGAAAATGTGTGGACTCTGAGGTGAAGCCACAAGGAACATTAATTAGTTTCTCTCATCCTTCTTGGAGATTCTTCTACCCATAAATGATAAGCACTGACTCTGGGTATTTGGTAGACTAGAATGAAGAAATACATGGTCCCAACCCTAATCTTAAATTTGAAGTAGTGCTTTCCAGCTCATCTGTAGAGCTGTAAGCATGAAATAAATTGTTGCTTTAAGCCATGGAGATTTGATTGTACTAATAAAGCATATGTCAGAAGAAATCTGACAAACACAGATAGTTAACTCACTCTCTCTCAAGTCTATCTTTGCATGAGGATGATGAAGAGAAAGAAATTAAGCTGGTATAAATTAAGCTGTGCTAGATGCTACTTTAGGTATATAACACATATTATCTCATTTATAGTACAGCTCAGTGATTACAATCTTAAAAAGTTCAATTCCAGGATTTATCACTTACTACCTGTTTGTCCTTGGCAGTTACTTAATATCATGCTGCCCAGATTCCCTGTTTGATATATAGGAAAAAAAAAAAAACAACAACAGTCTCTGTCTCATTGGTTTTCTTATGGTTTATATGAGATTTTAAAAATACTAGAAAAAATAGTCTAATACATAATAAGTACTCACCAAATGTTAGCTAGTATTACATGAATACCCTTTATCATAGGCCAGTGGGACAAGTTTTGTTAAATCAGTTTTAATGACTAAAAAAAAAGAGGATAAGTAATATTACCAGTGCAATCCACTCCAGTACTATTGCCTGGAAAATCCCATGGACAGATGAACCTGATAAGTTACAGTCCGTGTGGTCGCAAAGAGTCGGACACGACTGAGCGACTTCACTTTCACTTATGTGGTTTCAAATTCAGGTTTGCTTAATTATTGTCTTTCCTGGTGGTTCATATAGTAAAGAATCTACCTGAAGTGCAGGAGACCCATGTTTGATCGCTTGGTAGGGAAGATTCCCTGGAGAAGGGAATGGCTACCCATGCCAGTATTCTTGCCTGGAAAATTCCATGGACAGAGAAACCTGGTGGGCTACAGTCTATTGGGTTGCAAAGAGTTGGACATGACTGAGTGACTAACACTAACACTTGATTAATTTTAAAGTTCATACTTACTACATAGATCTCTGATCTAGAAATCACCCCTACAAATCCTACATTTAATAAAAATCTATTCAGGCTTTTGCTGTTGTTTGATGCTATGTTGCTCTTGGGCCAATGTATCTAATTATTTCAATATGCTTTAAACCAGTGGTACCCAACTTTTCTGGCACCAAGAATCCGTTTCATGGAAGACAATTTTTCTAGGGACCATAGGGGTGGTTGGTTTTGGGATAGTTCAAGCATATAACATTTATTGCATACCCTATTTCCATTATTATTCTATATAGTTCCACCTCATATCAGGCATTAGATCCCAGGGGTTTGGGACCCCTGCTCTAAAACATATGGAAAAAAAATAACTAAGAAGATGAGGAACAATTCCTTTGAGAAAATGTAAAAGGAAATAATGTTTCATCTGAGGAAAAAGGGGGAAGGAGTAATGCAGATTCTCTCTCTAATGATGTACAGCATTTTAAGAACTTTTGTGGTTTTTTTTTAATATCCAAAGGTAAAGCATGTCATAAACCCCAGTATACTCATCCCCCAAATTTAATAATGAATGTTTTCTAGGCATATTAAAATTCAGAAGCTAATTATAGGATGTAATAAAACACATTAATTGCACTTTGCTATGGATATAACAGAATTTCACTATATACTGCTGTGTGAAGAATTGCCTCAAGCCTTTGTGGCATAAAACAACAAACATTTACAATCTTACAGTGCCTCTGGATTTATTATCTGAGCTCAGCTTTGTTGGGTGCCTGTACGTTAAGTTCTCTGATATTTCAGTCAAGCTGTCATTTGTGGTCTCATCTGAAGGCTCAAGTGGGCAAAGGTTTTTTGTTTTTTGTTTAACTCAGTAGTGTGGTTGTTGATAGGATCAAGTTGTCAATTGATCAGAAGTCAATTGTTTGATGGCTTGTTAGCAGGAAACTTTTCTCATTTCAGGTGGCAGAATTTAATTCCTTAACATTTGCCAGCCAGAGAACTTCTTTGTTCCCTTGCCTCATGGTTCTTGCCATAGTATAGCTTGTCAGAGTGTAACACATTGTGGACAAATGAGGGAAAGAACAAAAAAGAAGAGTTACCCAAGGTGGAGGCCATAGGCCTTTTACAGCCTAATCTCAGAAATGAAATTCTTGTTAGTCTTGCTGTATCTTACTAGGTAGAAGTAAGTAACTAAGTCTAACCCACGCACAAGGGTTAGAGTGCAGGAATATCAGGAAGCAGGATGTTGGCCCCATCTTAGGTGAGGTATAACTTTAAAGTCTAAGGTGTCCAAGACACCAGGTCTGTAAGTACGGGCAGTAAGCATTAATGAAAAATTCTTCTCTGACGTAAACGGTAGCAGTGTGATTGGCAAGTGACAATAGGATTCTGGACATGTTATAGAGTCTACATTCTCAAAGCTCTTTAAGAGGATATCATTATTTATCTTAAATCAACCAGACCAGTGTTTTTCAATCAGTGACCCAAAATCCTTGGGTGTTTACAACAATTTTCAGGGTTCTCGACTTTTACAAACATGAGGTTTATTAAATCTATTATATTTTTATGGAAAAATTTATACAGCTAAATCTAAAAAAAAAAAGTTAAATGAATCACTGAATGAAGGAATAAGTGAAACTTACTTATTTGTCTGTTAGACATGCTGATATGATGGTATAATTTAGGAGTCTTTGCTCTGATATTAGTCCTAGGAAGAAGGAGATTCTCCTTGATTGAAAACTAATCCTCATTACTATATACCCACTTACAAATTTTCCACGGACTAGAATATCTAGCAATTGACACTGTATTTTTAATACTAATTTTCTGTACGCATTTCTATAAGTTTTCTTTCAAATTATATTGACATTTTAGTTATATTTGAATGACATAATGATTTTCTATGAATTGTGAATAGATAAGTTTTACATTCAGGCCTCAGTTGTGTTTTCCCAATGATTGATGACATTGTGAAGTTAGGGTTTTACTTTCCAGTGCGAAATCAATTTTTCAACTTGAGTAACCTGCACATGTAATGAGTTTGGAAAAGTCTTTTCTGGTTTCCTGCTGAGATTCCATTAGCTGCATTTAGAGACTGCTATGTCCACAGATGCACAGTACCAATGGAATGCTGTGTTTCTGTAGTTGCTCCAAACTATTCAGTGACATAAAGTTTGAATGAGTGTCCTGAAGTTACAGCCTTTGGAGAGCCTTAAAAGCCTGGGAACAAATGGTGTAGTGTCAATTAGTGTAGCTGTCTTCAAATCTGGGATTTTACTCTCTAGAGTAAATGTTTTACTTGGGAAACGTGCAGAAATACTAGGCTTCTAGTACCCACTGAATTCTCCAACTAAAAATATTCCTAAAATGTCTATGTTGAGAGGAAGTTAACTAATTCTTCATTGTTTTTTTTTTTTTGGGGGGGGTGGATATTCAACAATGCCAAAGCAAAATATATGTACTGCATTTCATAAACTAGAAGGAAATTAGTATTAAACTTTATTTGCAAGTTTCAGTATTTTAACATGAATATTTTATTCACTTTGCCATGTTCTTTAGTGTAAATTAATTTTAAAATATTTGAAGTTGAGTCATTCAAGGGTTTTACAAGTAGCATTGATAGGAAATGTTATAATTACCATAAGAGGAAATTTAATAAGTGAAACATCAAATCTGTGTAGTCATGATAAGTGGATTTTGCATAAGTTTTTTTCTCCCATCTCTTTTTAAGGCTTTCTCTCTTTGATTATTGCATCCTCATGACACTAATATGTGTTTAAAAGCAAAATAAATTATTTGATCAATTAGTCTCCTTGTTTACATAATGATAAAATATTCCACTGATTGTTTTTTTTTCCACAGAATTTCTGAAATCACTAGTAGTCTCCATCCCATATGGTATTCACAGACTTAGAATGTTCAGAAAAACTGTTCCAAAGTTGACAAAAGGAAAGTCAATTTAGTACCTCTGAGCGGAAAAATAAATCTAGTGCAAAGCATACAACAAGAAGGAAAACTTGTGAAGAAATAATGTTAAAATATCCAGAGGTGAGAGCAGAGAGAAAATTGTATGTGACCTTGCATTATCCATCCAACTGACGCAGGACTGCACAGAATGCCATTGAGTTTTCCCACTGGACACAACTCCCATCATGTTATCTATTAGGGAGGTGACAGACTTTCTCCTTATGCTGCCCTCGTGAGAAACCCCCTCGGGTTTTAAATTCAGCCCTGGACAACTCCGTATTAGAGAAACAGACCAAAGGTTTAAACACATACACACACAACGCAACGCATTGCATGAAATATCTTAAGATCCTAGGGCTGACAGGGACCTAGAAAGGTCATTTAATCTCCCAGCTTGCCTCTGGGTGTGATTGTGTTTAAACCACTGAATCTCCTTTGAGAAAGTAAACTGTATATTTCAGATGTATATTTGGCTTAATTAACCTAAAATCGGGCTTCCCTAGTAGCTCAGATGGTAAAGCATCTGCCTGCAATGCAGGAAACCCCAGTTTGATTCCTGGGTCAGGAAGTTCCCTGGGGGAAAGAATAGGCTGCCCAATTCAGTATTCTTGGGCTTACCTGGTGGCCCAGACAGTAAAGAATCCACCTACAATCCAGGAGACCGGGGTTTGATTCCTGGGTTGGGAAGATTCCCCTGGAGAAAGGTGTGGCAACCCTCTCCAGTCTTCTTGCGGGCTGCAGACATTAGGATCGCAGAGTCTGACATGACTGAGCCACTGACACACAGAACCTAAAATCATTAGACTAAAACTTTTTTGTAAACATTAAAAAAAGTTACATTGAACAAGGTTTAGGTTTAAAGCTCCATGAATTTTTACAGATAAATGCACCAGTGGGATTACAACCGAAATCAAATAAAATACCACATTATCTGCATTACAGAGGCTTTTATCAATCCCTTACAATTCCGTATTTCCCCACCACCCCACAAATACACTAAATGTGTCTTTATATACCTATTAGTTTTTATAATTATTTATATACATACCATTATATACCTTATTTATATACATATTAATTTGTTTTCCTATGGTTGAACTTAATACAAACTTAATTACATATATTGGTCTTTGTTTTGGGGTGTTTTTTTTCAATATTACATAATTCCATTTTGACTAAAGAAATTTTTGGTTCTATCATATTCCATTGTATGAAAATAGTATAATTTAGCCATTCTACTGTAGATAAATTTTTTTCCATTTTATTATGAACAAAGTTATTTTGAGCATCCTTATGTAATTGTTTGCTCAAGCTATGTGTGCATTTCTTTTGGGGAAATACATAGGAGAGGGATTGTTAGATCACAGTATATATATATAATCACACACACATGATTAGCTTCAGTAGCATCAAACTCTTTTTCAATTTATACCATAATTATCGGTGTATAAGAATTTCTGTTCTTCTACAATCGCACCACTATTGGTTTTACCCGTTATTTTAAAATCATAGCCATTCTGGCAGTGTATAAAGATATCTCATTGAAGTTCCAACTTGCACTTTCTTGGTTACTAATGCCCTGGAAGTCATTCCATGACAGTTAATTAAAGATGAAAAAAGAGAGAGAGAGAGAAAGTAGGATTGCATGAAGATGCATTTATTGGGAAGACCTGGAACTGATGTTACTTCTCCATGTATTGTATTGGTCAAAATTTAATTTGGCTACAGGAGTTCCATTAACTGTAAGATGTTATAATTTTGTTGATTAGATAGAGACCACAGATTTGAACACCTAGGTAGTCTCTCATACTAAAAAGTGATCTATAGAAAGGTTTTAGCAAGCAAGGCATCTCGGTATCATTATTAAATCAGCTTATCTTGACTGTCTCTCTAATAAAATCCAAAGCCATGTCTGGGCTTACCATTTATTTCTGATTTTGATACTGTGTATATATATGTGTATATGTGTGTGTATATATATATATACATATATATAATGAATTGATACCATCTAACCTTTGTTAAATTGAATTCATCTCATATATATTTTGTTATATTGATTTCTCAGTTTTTTTTTAATAGAATCTCAGAGTTGAAAAAGACCACAGAGGTCATCTGGTACAATCCTCATCCAATGCATAAATCCCCTCCAGCTGGTTAAACTCATTTTTAATTCCAAAGCTATTCTCCAAGCTTCTAGTCATTTCATCAGCAAACTTAATTAACAGGGACTCTATTGACTCACGAGGCCAGCTTAACAAAATTAATAAATATATAATTTGGCTGACTGCACAGTGAGGTGAAAGATTTGGGAGTAATGTGAATTATTTCAATGCCTGTAATGCCTTTCACAACATTACCAAGCAATATTAGATAATCCTAAATTCACTTTGCTGAGAAAAATTTATCTAGTTACAACAGCATGCTATGTGGAGATCAAAAATATTGTGCTTGTAAGTAAAATGTGCTAGATGGGCAAATTAACATTTCAGATGAACTAGATGAGGCAAATAACTTTTAAATCAGTAACTTTATTAAGTTTTTCTTGAAGAATATGCCATTTTAAAAAGTTACCGTTGACTATGGATCAAGCTGAAAATCTGAGGTGCCACAGCTTGTATAAACTGCAATGTGAAAAATATTTCCTGGGCTTGTGCAGTTCACAAACATTTGATCCTAACCAGTATGTTCATGTATAAAACTCAACAAAGAGTAAAATAAAAAATTTGAGTTTGTATTATATAAAATTTCAAATTTAATTATGGTAACAAAGATGCCATTGAAAATACTTGACATCTAATTATAAGGCAAATTGGGTAACTTTACTTCATACTAATGAAAGTGTTTCCTTTTTCATTAGCATTATGAGTTTTCATAGGTCATACCATATCCAGTGAAGATGTCTGATTGATCAACTGAGTATGAAAACTTGTTTCTCTACAGAGGCACAATAAAACCCACACTGTGATGGACAATAGCTATCATAAATTACCTAAGATGCAGCTTATAATAATGAAAAAATATTTTATCAACTTTGAAGTTTCTTATTGGTAGAGTGAATTTTTGATGGATTCAAAATGACTTTTGCAGACACAAAAGATTATTCAGAGGTCATATTTAATTTTTAAAATATATATTTCATCTTAAAGAAGCTAAATCTTAAAAATTTAAGCTTACTTTACAGCTATTTCTATTCTGTTTGAAGTCTAGCAAATGTGAGCAATCACTTGTAAGATTTGTTATTAATACGTAGTCTCCTTCCTAAACTTGAAAAATTAAAAATTATTATAAAAATTATAATTATAAACTTGTATAATATTAAGTTTCTTGTTTATGTACTTTAGTTCCCTATAGATAAGTCTTCTAGTCGATTACAATTAATTTAAGAGAGTCTCCACATGGACCATTTTTATAGGGTAACTTTCTTAGATAATGAATATTACTTATTGACCAGAGATTTAAACCAGGAAGACAACTTGAAGATGTTCAGAACCAGAGGGGCTTGTTTGTTTATTTGTTTGTAATATCCTTTTGACAGCTCTAATGAAACCCTTCTTACAGCCCACAGACTTCGAAATTTACAGAGAATACTAGTTAGGTAGCACAAAAAGGAACGTTTGTGCCTTATTGTTGCCAAAATGCCACTGGTTTCATATAACTAGTGAATTTTCTAAAGTATTCAGCTCTGAATGCTTTATTTTCTTTTTTATCTGTTAGAATCTTTCCCAAGATAATAAAACAGTATCTTATGTGCTCAGTGTCTCAGTCACATTCAACTCTTTTGCGATCCTCTGGACTATAGCCCGCCAGGCTCCTCTGTCCGTGGGATTCCCCAGGGAGGAACACTGGAGTGGGTTGCCATTCCCTTCTCCAGAGGATCTTCCCCACCCGGGGACTGAACCCGTGTCTCTTTTGTCTCTTGCACTGCAGGAGGACTCTTCACTGCTGAGCCATCAAGGAAGTAAACAGTACCTTGTGTGTGTGCTTAGTCGCTCAATCCTGTCCAGCTCTTTGAGACCCCATGGATTGCAGCTCACCAGGCTCCTCTGTCTATGCAATTCTCCAGGCAGGAATACTGGAGTGGGTAGCCATTCCCTTCTCCAGTGGATCTGCCCAGCCCAGGGATGGAACCCAGGTCTCCCACACTGCAGGCGGATTCTTTACTGTCTGAGCCGCCAAGGAAGCCCAAACAGTATCTTACTGAATTTTAAATATTTTTTATTGATATACCTGTGCCTTAGAGTCCCAGCTTTTAAAGTCATTATACTGAACTATAAAGTTAAACATTTTGAATTAATTTTATGTATATCTGAGCTACTAATTTCTTATTGTATGCCTAAGGTTAGAGTAAGGTAGATTACAGAGTAATGATAGAGAAATGAAGTCACTCTTGGTCATCAAAACTTCCCAGTTACTATTCTTGGATTCCCTGGTATTTCATCTCTCTTATTGCTCCAGGTATATATTCCAACCAGAGAAGGCAATGGCACCCCCACTCCAGTACTCTTGCCTGGAAAATCTCATGGACGGAGGAGCCTGGTAGGTTCCAGCAGCATATCTTGCAACAAACTTTTATAAAGCAGTATAAGTTTTATATCACAGTAGCTCAGTGGTAAAGAATCTGCCTGCATTGGAGATCCCTAAGTTGAGAAGATCCCCTGGGTCAGGAAGATCCCCTGGAGAAGGAATGACAACCCACTCCAGTATTCTTGCCTGGGAAATCCCACAGACAGAAGAGCCTGGGTGGGCTGCAGTCCATGGGATTGCGAAAGAGTTGAACGTTACTTAGTGACTACTGCTGCTACTGCCGCTAAGTCGCTTCAGTCGTGTCCAACTCTGTGCAACCCCACAGACGGCAGCCCACCAGGCTCTGCCATCCCTGGGATTCTCCAGGCAAGAGTACTAACTGACAACAAAAAGTAGTAGCTAGAACACATCCACAAAGTATACTCAAACCCTCCCTGTTCATTCAGGGAAAGCATCATACCAAAGCTCAGTCTGAGGGATTTCCTCACAGTCCACTGGTTAAGAATTTGCTTTCCAATGCAGAGGGTGTCGGTTTGATCCCTGGTCAGGGAGCTAAGATT
Source organism: Capra hircus (assembly GCF_001704415.2). Classification (NCBI taxonomy): domain Eukaryota; kingdom Metazoa; phylum Chordata; class Mammalia; order Artiodactyla; family Bovidae; genus Capra; species Capra hircus. The sequence continues at coordinate 7,588,069 of NC_030812.1, forward strand.
CCATATGCCTTGTGAACAAAAAACATTAAAGAAAAGAAGAAGAAGCAATATTGTAACAAATTCAAAAGAATTTTGAAATGGTTCACATCAAATAAAAGTCTTAAACACACACACAGAAAGAAAACAAAACTCAGCTTGAGTAGAGACCAAACAGAACAAGGGAACATATTCCATGCAGCTGCAGTAACCTGGATTCATCTAAAAACAGACTTCAGAGTACCTGCAATCTTGCATTTCAAACTAGAGTACTTCCAGATGACAAATCATATAAGCATGTCGATGAGTTTTCACAGCTGTAGGACAACCAAAGCACATTTCAGTTCATTGCCAACTTTTCCTGAATATTAAGAGGCAAATAGTTTTGAGTATGTACACTTTTGAAAGGTATTTTAATGCATGCAAGTTCAGTTCAGTCGCTCAGTCGTGTCCGATTCTTTGTGACCCCATGAATCGCAGCACGCCAGGCCTCCCTGTCCATCACCAACTCCCGGAGTTCACTCAGACTCACGTCCATCGAGTCAGTGATGCCAACCAATATGCAAAGTCAGTAGAATCCCACTTTACTATGTCAGCCAATTTCATAGATATGATTTGACAGTGGGTTCTTTTATAATACTAGGAATTCCATGGGACAGTTGTATCAGTGTGAATAGAGTGTACTGTTTTAGAATAAGCAACACATAATAATTATGGCATTATTTGAATTGAATTGATGCTGAATTGATGCTTTTGGATTGTGATGCTGGAGAAGACTCTTAAAGAGTCCCTTGCACTGCATGGAGATCAAACTAGTCAATCCTTAAATAAATCAACCCGAATATTAATTGGAAGGACTGATGCTGGAGCTGAAGCTCCAATACTTAGGCCACCTGATGCAAAGAGCCAACTCACTGGGAGAGACCCTGATGCTGGGATGGACTGTAGGCAGGAGGAGAAGGTGGTGACAGAGGATAAGATGGTTGGATGGCATCACTGACTCCATGGACATGAGTTTGAGCAAACTCTGGGAGTTGGTGATGGACAGGGAAGCCTGGCATGCTGCAGTCCACGGGGTCACAAAGGGTAGGACACGACTGAGCAACTGAACAACAACAACAAATGGGATGGAATAGCTATAATAACTGCTTATTGAAGCTATCATATTGCAAGACTATTTTAATATTTTATCACCTTTTAAACCAGTCTAATTTTTATTTTTTTTTCAATTACTTACAGAAAAACTTGATTCTCAAGTATCTACTCATCTTTTTGTTGCAATTACTTTAGATCAGATCATTTGTTTACTGTTGTATTGCTTAGTTCCACTTTCTCAGTGAGAATACCAATTAGTCCAAGGTTGTGATTTAGTTGCACCCATAGTTTACCATTTTACTATACCTTATTTTGAAAATATGTGTTAATTTGCAATGGTAATTAAGGAATGAGGAAACTAAACAATGTTAGAAGTATGAGAATAGATTTTCTAAAACTAATTTATCAAAAGATTCAAAGGAACATTAAATTATTAAGATAACAGCAAAGAAGTTACTGTCATCATTCTAATTGTAACATGTGACTTGATGGTAGGTGGTGATAAATAGGCAAGAAGTAGTAGGATATATTTAATACTTATTTAAACAATGAACACAAAAAAATGAAATGTTATCCCCCTGAGCAAAAATTGTGTAAATTCACCTCTTTTTTATAGTTTGTACATGATCATGAATTGAAATGAATATCACTAAAAGATTTTACAAAGTAAATGAGAAAAGTGCTGTGTGTGTAAGATACAATAAAATAATAACTTGATCAAACCAACAAATAAAACTTGTTTGAATCTTATTTCAGGGTCAGTTTTAGAACTACCTAAGAAGAGGTTAGAGCTTCCCTGGTGGCTCAGACAGTAAAGAATCCACCTGCAATGCAGGGATACCTGGATGTGATCCCTGGGTTGGGAAGATCCCCTGGAGAAGGGCATGGCAACCCATTCCAGGTTGCCTGGAGAATTCATGGACAGAAAAGCCTGGCGATCTACAGTCCATGGGGTCACAGAGTCGGACGGGACTTCACAACTAAGCACAGCACAAGAAGGTTAAGTTCTAGACTAGTCTATGAGATTACCTTTGCAGGTAGTGATTACTGTAATTATCATTAACCCTTTAAAGAAATGGACAAAAATATTTGGGTCAAAAAGAAGCCGCAAAACTAAAAATATCGAGTGCTTGTTAAACAATGCTATCTAATTACAATTTAAATGTAGTAAAAAACATAGTTACAAATGTGATTCTGAATCTTTATTTACAGTTGGGTTGCACTATTAATATAAATTACTTATCCATTTCATATATTTATATTTCTATAATGATATATGTGAAAACATGAAAATTTAAAGAATGATGGATGATAAATTATGTGATGAAAAAAGATAGGTCATGTAAAGATGACATTGATTCTTTAAAAAATTTATTTACTGAAAAAAAAGACCGAATTTTCATAAAAAGATTGGAATGGTAACTAACATTAAGGTCATTCAGTTCAGTTCAGTTCAGGCACTCAGTCCTGTCTTTCTCTTTGTGACCCCATGGACTGCAGCACGCCAGGCCTCCCTGTCCATCATCAGCTCCCTGAGCTTGCTCAAACTCATGTCCATTGAGTTGGTGAGGCCATCCAACCATCTCATCCTCTGTCATCCCCTTCTCCTCCTGCCATCACTCTTTCCCAGTATCAGGGCCTTTTCAAATGAGTTAGCTCTTTGCATTAGGTGGCCAAAGTATTAGAGTTTCAGCTTCAGCATCAATCCTTTCAGTGAATATTCAGGACTGATTTCCTTTAGGATGGACTGGTTGGATCTCCTTGCATATCAAGGACTCTCAAGAGTTTTTTCCAACACCACAGTTCAAAAGCATCAATTCTTCAGTGCTCAGCTTTCTTTATAGTCCAGTTCTCACATCTATACATGACTACTGGAAAAACCATAGCCTTGGCTACATGGACCTTTGTGTGCAAAGTAACGTCTTTGCTTTTTAATATGCTGTCTAGTTTGGTCATAACTTTTCTTCTAAGGAGTAAGCGTCTTTTAATTTCATGGCTGCAGTCACCATCTACAGTGATTTTGGAGCCCCTAAAAATAAAGTCTGCCACTGTTTCCACTGTTTCTCCATCTATTTTCCATGAAGTGATGGGACCAGATGTCATGATCTTCGTTTACTGAATGTTGAGCTTTAAGCCAACTTTTTCACTCTCCTCTTTCACTTTCATCAAGAGGCTTTTGAGTTCCTCTTTACTTTCTGCCATAAGGGTGGTGTCATCTGCATATCTGAGGTTATTGATATTTCTCCCGGCAGTCTTGATTCAAGTTTGTGCTTCATCTAGATCAGCGTTCCTCATGATGTACTCTGCATAGAAGTTAAATAAGCAGGGTGACAATATACAGCCTTGAGGTACACCTTTTCCTATTTGGAACCAGTCTGTTGTTCCATGTCCATTTCTAACTGTTGCTTCCTGACCTGCATATAGATAAGATCATTGTGTATCTTCTTTACTTTTCTTCTTCAAAATTGTCTGACTATTCCTGTCTCTCTGCATCTTCTCTTTGTTTTAAAAATCAATTTGTCATATGTCACAAAAAAAGTCTAGAATTTTAATTGAGATTTCATTGAAATTATATATAAATTTGAAGGAAATTGACATTTTTGCATTATTGATTTTTCCAATCTATGAAAATCCCTCCAACTCTTTTTGCATTCTATAGTATCTCTCAATAATATTTTGCAGTTTTGTGTATGAACTGGTTTTCTGTATTTTCTTTCTTTTACTCTCCTTACTTAATCTTATTATATTCTATTAACTTGTCTATCTCCAACTAGTCTTCTATTTAGTTTGTCTAATCTGCTGTTAATTGTACCTACTAAGTTATTTTTGATATTTATTGTGTTCTTTTGTGCCTGGAGCCAGCACGAGGAGTCCCGCCCTTTGCAAAGGTCATGAGGTTAAGGGGCCCAATAGGCAAAGGCGAGTCAGGCCTTTAGGGAGCCTCACTGGATCTGCTCGTGCATCTACCCCCAAAACCAGAGTCTGCCTGCTTTACTGTGTTATGCTTTCCACCTACTCTTCTGACGTTAACAGGGGGCTGTCCCCCCACCACCTTTTTCTGGAAAAAGTTAATTTAGACCTTTTAGATAATAAGTCTCCTGGGCATAATAAGGGTGTTTCAATCCAAAAACCCCTCTGATGGCTTTCTAGCCTGCCTGCAGGACTCGTACAGCTGTGCATGTGATTGTTTGTGGCCTCCCAACTGTGAGAGGCACAGGAAGCTTAAAACATCCTAGGAATGTAGGGGCTTCTGAGGAGTCAAAATCATTAGAATAGGACTGATTAAGGGTTTCATTTGTTGAGCCAATACTTGCTGCCATGTTTTCATAGCTTTTATTTGTTGATATAGTTGGTATGTAGAAAAAACAGGTAGTAGCCCTGGCATTAGCAACATTAAATCTTTGAGTTAAGTACTTTCTTTGTTATAACCCACTGCACCTTTGTTCTACAGGAATGTAACTTTATTTATACTTTGAGGGTGATGCAGATTAAAGGAAAAACACTTCAAGGGAAAAAGAGTTTTCTGGTTGATAGACATTTATCTGGGGAAAGAGCCATAAAAATGTTAACAGGCCCCCTGGCCAGAAGATGATGTAAAACCACCTAAGACCTTTTGTATACGGGAAGGTATGCAAAAGGAAAGCCTGGTCTCAATAAGGGTCAGGACTGCTGCCCCTGCATAACTCTGCATATTCCATTATTTCTTTATGGACAACTTGGGTTATATAAGCTGCTTTTGAAAATAAAGTTGTGGGTCTGGCACCGATGCTTGGCTCCCCCATGTCATTCTTTTCTCCCTTTTCTGGCTGAATTCCCATCTGGAGTGTGGAGGCTCACCGTGTCTACTTATTTGCCCTGATTTCTAAGACCCACGCGAGAGGGAGCCCAAGGCAGGGCACCTTCCGCTATTCAAGTGGGCGCCGGTGGCCTACGTAGACGGTGCAAACTCCTTGTCTCAGAGTTTTATTGGTTCTCCATGTAAACCAAGTTTAGCCTCTTTTCTATTCAGCCTCTTTCTCCACTAATTTTCCTACTACACTATTCTTTCCTAATCTTTCTTTATGTTTCTAATAAATAAGTGTTTCCTTGCCGACTCCATCCCCGCTTCGAATTACCCTGGATCCACCGGGGCTGGACCCTGGCATTTTAGCTCTTGGTTTTCCATGGTTTCCATAGTAATTCTTCATAGATCCTGGTTATGTGATGACATTAACCATATTATCACCACCACCACCCCAATTTTATTAAATATTTTAATTTTAGCTATCTCAAAGTCAAAGTCTGATATCTTTAAGCTCAGAATCTCGACTTTTAAAAGTCTTGACTGTAATAATTCATGTGTCAAATGTAGTGCAGTCTATTGCTGTATCAAATTATTTGTGATAGCATGCTGAAAATTATATATGAAAAATTATAGATACAATTTGAATCTTTTGAAGATCTTATGTTTCTTCATTGAGGATTTCCTCTGGCCTGTAGCAGGAGTTAGATTTGGAAAAATCATTGAAGTCTATCATAGGTTAAATTGCCTTTCTGTCCTTGTGAAGATTGTATCTGATTCTCCATTAATTCTTTGGTGTAGCCATTTAAGAACCCAGCTGAAAATTTGAGAATTTCACCAGGTTCCCTCCTCATTGATAGACTCTAGTTTTTCTTTTCTTTCCAGGCTTTTGAAACTGCTCAACCTACCTAGTGGCTCATCCATCACTGATGAAAATGTGTTAAGTGCCAGACTGCCCCTCTGCACTTCTCATCAGCATCTTAAGTATAAACTAGGGTGCTCTATTCGCTCTCTCATTTTTTCAAAAAGGTGTTTTTAATGTGTATTATCCATCTTTTCCTATTGCTACTGGTGAGAGGATTGTTCTGATGCAAACTAGTTCATTATAGCCAGAATTAAAAGTGGTGCTTTTAGCTCTTCATTTCAGATTTCAAGGAATATTTATGTGAGACAGTCTCCATGACTAATCAATGGTTCCTGGATACTCATAGCAATAATATGTAACATCTCCTTCCAAGAAGATGTGCATCAAAATGTCAACTATTGGTGATCTGTGTTGTCAGTATATCATGCTTTCAGTCGCACTCTAGGCATCCCTTCTATGTGATCATATAAATCTCTAGCCACATTTCCCCTCACATACTGAATTTTATTGTGTTTAAAATAACATCAATTTTAAAGAATAAAATTTTATATATCATAATTTTCTGAAAAAATACTATGAGTTATAATTATTGTATCAAAGGTATGAAAATGCCTCCTGATTTAAAAAATGCCAATATGTTAATAATATGAAACTATAGGAAATATAAAACTACATTTAATTTCATAAAATAGGAAAATGTTTTTTTTTAATTAAACTTGGGATATCAAAATATTGGAAAACAAAGAAAAAAAATTGCCTGTCATAAAAATCTGATACATAGTGTAGGTTTTTATTAATTCAGTCACATTTTTTACAGTCGATGATAAACTAAAAAGCATTATTAGCTAATGAAATAGACATGAACTTTTAAAAAATTATTTAATGATAATTAATGTAAAATCTTTGTGTTTTAAAATATATACACAAACATATATTATGGAATAGGGGCCAAGATTTTTTAAATACTACATACTGAAAGTTCTTTTGTGAAGGATATGAGAAATACTGATTATGTGTAATGGATCAACTTTGAATCTTTTTAGAAATTCTTTTTTATTTATTTATTTATTTTTTTTTTATTTATTTATTTTTTAAATTTTAAAATCTTTAATTCTTACATGCGTTCCCAAACATGAACCCCCCTCCCACCTCCCTCCCCATAACATCTCTCTGGGTCATCCCCATGCACCAGCTCCAAGCATGCTGTATCCTGCATCAGACATAGACTGGCGATTCAATTCTTACATGATAGTATACATGTTAGAATCTCATTCTCCCAAAATTATGATCCTTTAATATGTATCAAGCGGTGGCTAGTCAAACATTATTATATCCCCCAATGAATGAAAATTTGTCTGAATGAGTGAGGATACTATAAACATATATATATATACACACACACACTATATATATATATACATAATTTTAGTTTTTAATTTTCATTAATTCAGCACATGTTTAGTACCAGTGCACCAACCAATATAACGAATGCTGAAATAACAATTCTCACTTTATTATCTTGTGCTGGTGGTATAGTTTTTGCTCCCAAGTATGTAACACATGGAACAATCAAGGTGTTAATATCTGTTTAGAAAATCATATATTAAAGAGTATTACAGCAAAAAAGAAAAATAAACAAACAAACCAAGATGGTAAAGGTATAATTCCATAGAAGATACTCTAGTTCTCCACTGGGAGGTAAAATTCACTGGGCAAACATGTTAGATTTCCAGAGTTCTAATCTCTTGACGGCAAAGAGATATGAGAAAGCATTGCCTATTCAGTATGAAATTGTTTGATCTGGCTAAAAGATTAGAATGTCTGAGAGTGAGAACTAGAAGTTAGCATTAGAGGGATTATCACAAGCCAGCTTCAGTTTTAAGACAAGGGATTGAGAATTTACCGCATAGGCTTAGTGAGTCTGTTGAAGAGTAGCAAGAGGTGACCACATATATGCTGGGATATGGCAGGTGTTTTCCAAGATGTGCTGATAGTAGAATTTGGCCCATGTGGCAGCAGTCTTCTATTCAAGGGAGAATACTTCTGAAACTGTGACCTCTTATCATCTTTGGCTTTGTTATAAGAGCTAGCATCAATTAAGGGCTTCATAAGTGCCAGGCATAGTTCAAAGTGTTTTACACGTATAAACTCATCTGTTTGCCATAACAATCCCGTGGGGTAGCCCCCATTCTTTCTTATCCCACTTAACAGATGAGGACAGGCCGCAGGAAATTATATAAGTTGTCCATATTCACATAATTTGAAAATGTTGAATCTGGCATTCAGTAGACATTATAACTCCAAAGCTTGAATTCCCAAGCCTGGACACTTGCTACTCCATGGAAGTTCACTAGCTGTATCACTTCTGACACATTCACTGACATTTTTGAAAGTTGTGGGAAATATAAAATTTCAGGCCCTGCCTAGACTTGCATTTTAAAGACATCTGCAGACAATGTACATGAACATGAAAGTCTGAGAGACACGGCTCACTGCTTCTGCACCCCAAGCTCTTTTTGAAGATCATTCTGGAATAATAGGCCTAAAAAGCCTTTTATTCTTATGGACTTTGTTCCAGTTTTTCAGTCATAGCCAGAGATTACAACTAAGTAATAAATATCAAGGAATCCAGATGAAAATTGGAAAACTCACTTTGGATATTTGACTGCACAGTAAAAATGGCTGTCATATCTGCCTTATCTGCTTAAGTAGGAGCACCAGATTTGGAGGTAAAACAGGCTCAAAAGATACATCATGAAAAAAATGTAGCACTATTGTACTTCCCAAAGGATATGTTAAATATCGCTGGATGTCAGACAGATCTTTTTAGGTGGTTCATGGACATGATGTTACACAACAATGATTGAGGAACATAACTCCACTTTCAATTCTCTCTCAATCCTTTGATCAACTCAGATCAAGAATTGTTGACACTCTATTTATTATAACATCTTTCTACCACTGTCCCTTTTAAAAAGATAGAAAACTAGCTTTGGGGCACGCAATAATAATAAAGTGGAATTTTTATAACTGTTTTGGTTTTGTTCCATTTTTATTTATAATCATTTTAAATTTATAGTTTTAAAGAATGATGAGTTTGAAATTTCCTTTAAAATAAAAGTTAAGTAAAAATCTATTTTAAACAAAGTAATTAAGACAGTAATAATATAATTGATACATGGATATGGCAAACACTCTGATGGATGTGTGTCAATACTGAAGATTACAGATGTTCAGGAAAAACAGTGTTAAAATATTTAGAAAAAATCTAAGCATATAAATCCATGACAGAGTTTATTATCAAAGAGTTTTAAGCAAGTCTAAAAATGATGTCAATTCACAATGGCTTTTATTTCCCTTTGTCTGGAGCGTGGTGTTAGCTGAATGTCCTGCCAGGAGGACAAAGGGTCTGGGTCACCTGTGACTCACCATTCTTCCTTCCAACCGAGACGACACCTGAGTGGAAGAAGGAGCATGATGCGGTCGGTTGAGATAGGAACACATATTTCCTTTTGACAGGAGCACAGATTTTTTTCCCTTTCTGGGAGAATCCCTAAAGACAGTAGCTAGTGGCTACTCAGCTCACCTCCATCACATTCCTGACCTTGTCTTTGTTGGAGGAGGACCAAGAAATTCTGGGATGAGACAAAGAGATAGATACACTATATGAAAGACCCTTATGTAGAAAAGTGCTATACAGATATTGCTGAGGCATAATATTATTTTGAGGAGAAAATTATCTTCCCCATATGTAGGTACCAAATGGAATAAGGGGCTATTTGGACTCTACCTTACAATCTTTTTTTTTTTTAAATCCGAAACATTTAAATAACAACTAACTCCTTCTCAGAGCCACTAAGATCTATAAATCACTATATTTTTTAATGCTAAGGAAAATAAAATTACCTCTAAGTGCTTCAAATCCCAGCAGTGTTTTTAATGAACCAAGCTTGTTTTTAATCAATACTTAAGCTGCAGGGGTTTTATTTATTTATTTATTTATTTATTTATGTTGCTTTTAGATTTCTGTGCTTTCAAAGAGAAAATAGCAGTGGTCATGCTTGGAGAAGGGAAGTTACTTTGATGCCACAGATCAATAAGAGGCATTGTTCGGCTAAGTATGACAGATAAACGTGGAGAAAAAAAAATGCCGTTTCCCAATCTTAAAAGAAATCACCATCACGAGGCATCCTCAGGTAAGCATCAGAAAAGGTAGCTTTTGAGCCTGGAGCTTTAGGATGTTTGCAGGAATCTTTTCAGGTTAATATGAGTCAAGTGTAATGCATTCCAGAACATTAAACCTGTTTTTAATTGTTAATCTCTTTTATTTGTAGACCATTTTATTTTGTACAAACTACCTTTACCTCACATTATATCCTTTAAATCTCACAACAGTTCTGACAGGTAGACAGAGTGAGGTTTTATTATACTCATCTCACAGATGGAAAATTGGAAATTCTAAGATATTAAACAATTAGCCTAAGGTCATGCAAACTGGTAAATGGTAAAGCACAATGGGTACATAATTCATGTAGAGTGTCAAGAGAGAGAATTTGTTCTTACTTCATAGCCAAAATGTTCCCTGTGAGTATACTGAAGAGAACGGGTTCAGTTTCAAATATAAAAGTAATTAGATGCAAATTAAGTTCTTTAAATCCCAGAGAGATGTTGAGGGGAGGGAGGTGGGAGGGGGGTTCATGTTTGGGAAAGCATGTAAGAATTTAAGATTTTAAAATTTAAAAAAAAAAAAATAAATAATAATAAAAAAAATAAAAAATTAAAAAAAAAATAAATCCCACATAATTTTTATTAATTTAGTCAAGTAATATTTACTGTGTGCTGACTGCATGCTAGATGTAGTTACGATGCTGAGAATAGGGTAAAATCCAAGACAATAGCAGTCCCTGAGTTTGAGAAATTTACATTTCCCTGGTGGCTCAGACAGTAAAAAATCTGACTGCAATGCAGGAGACCTGGGTTCGATCTCTGGGTTGGGAAGATTCCCTGAGGTAGAGAATGGCAACCCATGCCAGTATCCTTGCCTGGAGGATTAAATGGACAGAGGAGCTAGGGGCGCTATGGTCCACAGGATCGCAAAGAGTCGGACGTGACTGAGCAACTTCCACTCACATACGCACAGAGTAACAAATTATGGTGAAGTGGTTTTTTTTTTTTTTTTTACCACTTATATCCAGTTTTCCTGTTAAGTAATTTGACATTGTACATTCAAATTTAAAATAAATAATATTTGACACAGCAATTCTACTTTTAAGAATTTATTGTGTGGCCAAGGTGTTGGTATAGGAGGAATCTGAACTCACTTCCTCCCATGAGCACACCATAATTACAACTATTTACAGAACAGCTGTATGATAATGATCTAAGGACTAGAAGAAAAGATTTTCCATAACTAGAAATGTAAAGAAGGAACTATAATTAGATAGGCAGGAGGGGCAGGGATGTGATATAGTCAAGACCTACACTCTCAAGTAGGCAACCCACAAATGGGAGGATAGTCATAATTGTGGGTGAGTCCTCTGAGTGACATTTAGAGTTATTTTATTTTTTTGTGAAGGATTATATATATACATGGATCTATTAGCCTGTGTCCTGCATAGAGAGTTTCAGAATTCCAACAATCACCTTTATTCCATCTCATTTCTGCTCCTTTCTGTCCAAGTTGGCAGCATTTCTGCTTAAGTGACTGATTGGATCCATGGGTTGCATGTCTAATCTCTCCAGCAAAAACTTGTTCAGTCAGACCTTGGCCCTATCTCAGCTCATACTATCTGAACAGACTGAAATTTTTCCAAATTATGAAGTTCCTTTTTGCTTAACAGTTCCTTTTAAAATTTATCTATTTCTCTCACATTTGCTATAAGCAGCAATGAGAAACCAGGTTACATCTTCAACATTTTGCTAGGAAATCTCCTCAGCTAATTATCCAAGCGTATTGTCTAAAGTTCCACTTTCTACTCAACAGCAGAAAATAATTCAGCCAAGATTTTTGCCACTTTACAAAAGAATATATATTTTGAAGTATGGCCAAGATGGATTCAATATATAATTCAATGGATAAATTCCTGGAAATGCACAGTCTCCCATGACTGCATCAGAAAGAAATATATAATATGAACACACCAGTTTCTAAAAGTTTGCTCAAACTCATGTCCATTGAATCAGAGATGCTATCCAGCAATCTCGTCCTCTGTCATCCCCTTCTCCTCCTGGCCTCAGTCTTTCCCAGCATCAGGGTCTTTTTCAAAGGACCAGCTTTTCACAAGTGACCAAAGTACTGGAGCTTCAGCTTCACCATCAGTAATTCCAATGAATATTTAGGGCTAATTTCCTTTAGGATTGACTGGTTTAACCTTGCCTTACAGACCAAGGGACTCTCAAAAGTCTTCTCCAGCACGAGTTCAAAAGCATCAGTTCTTTGGTGCTCAGCCTTCTCTATGGTCCTTCTCTCTAGTACGTACTTGACTACTGGAAAAACCATAGCTTTGACTATATGGAGCTTTGTCAGCAAAGTAATGTCTCTGCTTTTTAAACTCTGTCTAGGTTTGGCAGTCACTCGGTCATATCAGACTCTTTGCAATCCATGGACTGTAGCCTCCCAGGCTCCTCTGTCCCTAGAATGTTCCAGGCAATAATACTGGAGTGGGATGCCATTTACTTCTCCAGGAGATCTTCCTGATCTTCCAGACCTGGGTCTCCTGCACTGCAGGTGAATTCTTCACTGTCTGAGCCACCAGGGAAGTCACAGCTTTCCCAGTTTGTCATAACTTTACTTCCAAAGAGCAAATGTATCTTAATTTAATGGCTGAAGTCATGGTCTACAGTGATTTTGGAACCCAAGAAAATAAAGTTTGTCACTGTTTCAAGCTTTCCCCCTTCTATTTGCCATGCAGTGATGGGACTGGACCCCCTAATCAGTTTTTTGAATGTTGAGTTTAAAGTCAGCTTTTTCATTCTCCTCTTTCACCCGCATCAAGAGGCTCTTCAGTTCCTCTTCATTTTCTGCCATTAGAGTGGTATCATCTGCGTATCTGAGGTTGTTGATATTTCTCCCAGCAATGTTGATTTCAGCCTGTGATTTGTCCAGCCCAGCATTTTGCATGATGTACTCTGAGTATAAGTTAAATAAGCAGGGTGACAATATACAGCCTTGTCATACCCCTTTCCCAATTTGGAACCAGTCTGTTGTTCCATGTCCGGTTCTAACTGCTGCTTCTTGACCTGCATATGGGTTCTCAGGAGACAGGTCAGACGGTCCCTTTAAACCGTTCTACAGCTTTTTGTGACCTACACCGTCAAATGTTTAGTGTAGTCAATGAAGCAGAAGTAGATGCTTTTCTGGAATTTGCTTGCTTTCTCTAAGATACAATGAATACTGGCAGTTAGCGCTGGGAAAACTGGATAGCTAAAAGCAAAAGAATCACACTGGGCTAGTTCCTTATGCCATATGCAAAGACAAACCCAAACTGAATTAAGGACTTAAACGGAAGACCTGAAACCACAGAAAAGTGAAAGTTAAATATCCAGCCCTTTGAGACTCCACGGATTGTAGCCCACCAGGCTCCTCTGTTCATGGGACTCTCCAGGCAGTACTGGAGTGGGCTGCCATTTCCTGCTCCAAGGAATCTTCCCGACCCAGAGATGGAACCTGGGTCTCCCACATTGCAGGCAGATTCTCCACTGCTGAGCCACCAGGGAAGAACTCCTGGAGAAAATCTAGGCAATATGCTCTTTGACATTGCTCTCAGTAAGATTTTTTGGCTTTGTCTCCTCAGGCAAGGGAAATAAAAGCAAAAATAAACAAATGGGACTACATCAAATTTAAAAAACTTTTTCATAGTGAAGGGAACTATCAACAAAACAAAAAGTTCGCCTGCTGAATGGGAGAAGATATTTGCAAATGATGTATCTAATAAGAAAATATTTAAAACATACACATAACATATAACTCAAAATCAGAGAAACAAAAACTTGGTAATTCCTTCAACTTCAAAACAGTCTCTTCTTATGGTCAGTTTCTTGCTATGAAAATTTGCTGAAAGCAATAAAAAGTACAGCTTCTTTGTCAACCACTCTCAGAACCATGGAAAAACCCATGTGAAGAATGTTGATTGAGTGTTTAGTTTATATTTCTTTTCAGATAGAATTTTCCCATAGGCAAGCAGTTATTCTTCCTTAAAACCATCTAAGTTTCTTACAGTTTCTAAAACCTGATCTTAACTTACACAATAAAAAATGCCAGTTTTGTCTTACCTGAGATGAATGCAGAAAAAAATATAACCTGTTTATTTAATACTTTGATTTATATGATTCAGATTTCCTGGCTATTATCATTACCATCTTTCTAAATTCCATATATATGTGTTAGTATACTGTACTGGTGTTTTTCTTTCTGGCTTACTTCACTCTGTATAATAGGCTCGTTTCATCCACCTCATTAGAACTGATTCAAATGGATAAGAAAGCTGTGGAACATATACACAATGGAGTATTACTCAGCCATTAAAAAGAATACATTTGAATGGAATTTAGAAAGATGGTAACGATAACCCTGTATGCAAGACAGCAAAAGAGACACAGATGTATAGAACAGTCTTTTGGACTCTGTGGGAGAGAGAGGGGGTGGGATGATTTGGGAGAATGGCATTGAAACATGTATAATATCATATATGAAATGAATCACCAGTCCAGGTTTGATGCATGATACTGAATGCTTGGGGCTGGTGCACTGGGACAACCCAGAGGGATGGTACAGGGAGAAGGGAGGGAGGGGGGTTCAGGATGGGGAACACATGTATACCTGTGGTGGATTCATGTTGATGTATGGCAAAACCAATACAATATTGTAAAGTAATTAACCTCCAATTAAAATAAATTTATATTAAAAAAGATTTCCTGAATATTTTATTCCCCCTTTGGGAGCCTTTGGGTTTGGAAAAGTAGTTCCAAACTTCTATTCAGGAGAGGCTTCTGTAAATTCTTGTGTATTGTGTCTAGATTGTGAAAGGTGAAGCCTGCATCATTCTTTATATAAATGAACATATTCTCTTACTGACATGGTACAATACATCACCAAAGATTATCTGCTATATCTATGCCAGGGACTGGGAAAGGGGGGGAGGTGTAAATAAAATTAGAGAAGTCATAACTTCAGACTCCCACCCTCAGGACTCTGGACAGTGAACTGTTTACTCTCTGTGTTGAAGAGTCACGATACATTGAGGGGAAATAAATGTGTGATCTGAATTGCCGACTCCTCATCCAGGGAGTGACACACACTTTGCAGTTTTGACTTGGTCCCAAAGGTCTGTGTTTTGTGGCTGACTTCTCCATTCATTATGCGTGCTTTAGACGGGAACCAGCAATCATTCTTTGCTTTGAGCAGAGCCATGTAATTATCGTATTAGAATGACATTACTAACATTTTATTGGCTACCGGAGCTATGAAGAGGAAGACACTGAGGTCTAGCACAAGCTCATTGGCAGAATGCTAAACTCCATCAGTGGTATCTGCCATCTGCAAAAATAGCCCACATTTGCCCTCTGTTGAAGTTGCCAACTGGCACTCTAGTTTCTGGAAAGTTACACCAACCAGGCTTCTCTGGCTGGTGTATAAGAGAAATCCTTAGGAATGAAGATACTAGTGAGAATTTTTATTTTAGGAAGAAAACAAGAGGCAATTTGCTGTGGTAAGAGAAGACTCTACCCTAGGTACTTTTAATCTGTCTGACTTGCACAAGTTATTATAATTCTCTGTATTACTATTTCTTCGCTGGTAAATGGGGATTGTGCTTGTCTTTCCTCAAAATGTTGTTATGAGGGCATTTTCCGAGGTTTTACTCTGAGTCAAGTACTTTGCTATACATTGTATCTAGTTGAAAGTGAATAAACTGAGTTAAGTCCTAATAGATAAATTCTAGTGGATAATCTAGTTCTAATGGATTAAAAGTTTAGTGATATAGTGGGTTTTACTGACATAGCAAGGGTGGCAAATGGTCTTTTACCATTAGACCAGCTATGTTACTCCTTGAGGCTTGCGGTCAAAGTTACATTAATATCATCTCAGTAAACCTGGTGGCTTAGATGGTAAAGAATCTGCCTGCAATGCAGGAGACCTGGGTTCAGTGCTTGGGTTGGAAAGATGCCCTGGAGGAGGAAATGGCAACCCACTCCAGTGTTCTTGCCTGGAAAATCCCATGGACAGAGGAGCCTGGTGGGCTACAGTCCATGGGGTTGCAAAGAGTCAGACAAGACTGGGTGACTAACACTTTCACTTTCACAATAATGAGCACACTGGTTCTAGATGTTGGTTACCAAGGATTCTTGAAGAAATGGTCAAATCTAGAACTTGGTCAGTAAACATACAAGATGAGCCTGGAGCATCTTTAATTTCAGAAGCAGTACAAATGCAATGATACAGGAGCCAGCTAAAGAGCTCTCAATAGCCAGAGCTGGAGCTATTTGATCAGCCTGTTCTGGATTTTCATCCAAATAATTAATTAATATATATGAGTTCATACTTATGTAAATAAATGAATGAATAAGTAAATGGGGAATAGACAAATCTCTCACATAGGAAAACCTGAATAATCTATGTAGTTATCTTGTCCTGAAGGAAGTGGAGTATAGCTCCCCATTCCCTAAATGTGAGCTGTACACAAGGGCTTCACCCTAAAGAGTTAGTGTGGAAAGAGGGGAAAAGAGTCATTTCACCTTAAAGACAATGACAAACTATACCTCAGTCAGGTGGTCAAGACTAACAACAGTGATGTCTTGATAGTATATACCCTTGATGAACTCTGACGACAATGGTCTTTTAAAACAATATTACCTCTCTTCTCTTTCTCCCCAAAACCCATAGCCAAGGTCAGACAAATCTCAATGAAGGCACATTTTATGAAAAAGCCTGGCAGTACTCTTCAAAATTACCAAGGCCATCAAAAATAAGGGAAGTCCGAGAAACTGTGACAATCAAGAAGAGGTTAAGGAGACATCTTAACTACATGTGATGTGCGTCCTGGATGGAACTCTGAAGCTACAAGAAGCCATTTTGGAACAACTAAGGAAATCTGAATAAAAAGGAGACTTTAGCTATTAAGAACCTATCATTATTTATTCATTAATTATAAGAAATGTATCATACTAATGTTCCTAGTGGGGAAACTGAGGGTGAGGTATATGGAAATGCTTTGTACCATCTTTGCGATTTTTCTGTCATCCAAAACTACCCTAAAATTAAAATTTATTTTAAAATCATATTAATAGGAATATATCTTCCTCATGGGGATATAACAGAGTTCTTCACAATAAAATGAGAAAATCCAATGAAAGCTAGGACTAAAGTCAACAATTCTCATCCCTAAAATCTAGGCCGGAATTCATTCACTGCTTTCTCTCTTTCTCTTACAGAACAAAGCAAGACTGAGAAACGAATGCCCGTTTCCATCTTCACATATAATTTGCTGGGGGATTTTTGCAGAAGCTGAGGCCTGTTGCTGGTGATTTGTTATGTAAGTGAATACTGAAACATCTCTGGTCAATATTATTTGGGTAACAAAAGATATATTCATACATCTCTGGTCAGTAAGTAGTCAATAAGAGATGGCAGAAATTACATGTGGATATTTACCTAACACTTGAAATTGAAAAATTTAAGGCAATAGCAAGTAGGGCCTGATTAATTTTCTATAGAAATGTATCATAACGTCTCAGGAGAAGATGAGGGTTAGAGAGATCTTTTGAAAGTAAAGGGCAGAGACAGAATAAGCAACACCCCCAAATTACACTCCAGGATAAAGGAGGGAGGGAGGCAGTGGGGTCTAGCTTGGGGTATGGAGTAACATCCTACACCCCTCCTCTTGCTAAACCTCTACAGCTTAGGTAAATTGCTTATGTCTTTGAGTTAAAAAAAAGCATAAACCTTCATTGGAGTCCTGTGTGTGTTCAGTCAGGTAGCAATGACCCTTGAAGTGATAAACTTGCCCACTAAAAACTGTTTACGTAATGGACATCACAGGCTGCTGGTTGCTCATGACTTGCCTCTGTTCAAGATGATGCAATTTAAGGTGTTGCAAGTTTGACTGCTCATCCTCCAAGGATGCTTAGGGACACTTTGTGAGTCAGAAAATAACTTCTCAGACAATTTCCTCTCAGAAGGAAAAAAAAAAAACAGGAATACTTAAATAATACTTTGTCCTTTATTAATAGTTCAAGTAGGTCCTTGGTTATTTAAATGGCATCATGTAGTTATCACCCTGAAGGTAAAATTGAGCTGAATAGAAAGAAAGCAGGGCACACCCACAACCCTTCTACATCCCCAAGGACACAGAAACCCTTGGAGGTGCAAGCAGTCACCATCAGAATGGCATGGGGCTGAGTCAGCTCTCCAGCCCAGCAGTCAGGCAGCAGGATTTGGCTTGTATGTGGCAGCTGGGAAAGAAATATAGACGTTCAAGTTTTACATAATGTGTTGAGTTTCCTCTCTCACTCAGAAACGTGGGTGCCCTTTTTGTCCCTTTTTGTTTGATTCTTTTAGTTTACAAAGAACAGGGATACATAAAGGAGGTTTATTATATGAATATGCAGGAGGAAATAGCAGCTAGAACTTGTGAAAGGCAGCAATTGCCTTTAAAGCAGGCCTTACAGAGACTGGTTTGACATTTGGAAGCTGGAAGATTGTTCAGAGGAACTCATTGGTTCCTCAGAAACAGGGTTTTTTTTTTTTTTTCCAAAGTATACTAGTGCTCTATTATTTTAGTGACTTTCTTCTGTTCTATCTCTCTGCCTCTAATATTTTGGGGTCTATGATTACTTTTTCACTATTCATCACACTGCTGCTAACTGCTGCCAAGTTGCTTCAGTCATGTCCGACTCTGTGCGACCCCAGAGATAGCAGCTCACCAGACTCCCCTGTCCCTTGGATTCTCCAGGCAAGAACACTGGAATGGGTTGCCATTTCCTTCTCCAATGCATGAAAATGAAAAGTGAAAGTGAAGTCACTCAGTCGTGTCTGACTCCTAGCGACCCCATGGACTGCAGCCTACCAGGCTCCTCCATCCATGGGATCTGCCAGGCAAGAGTACTAGAGTGGGGTGCCATTGCCTTCTCCAATTCATCACACTAGCCTTTTTTCATAGCATCTGCTTTCTCAAGGTTTTTGCAACCATTATCTGAGTCTCTCTGCATGCCTTAGAGTTACAGGAGAATCTGGTTCATTTGGAAATTCACCATCTGGCTCAAGGAATGCCCACTGGGCAGGGCTTTTTGTCGCAGGAGACTGGTGACCGTCCTATACTTTGGTAAAGTCAAGGGGCATAGACAACATGCTTGTGGAACACTGGACAGTGAGCACTAGCCATTCAGTATAATTCAGCTGAAGAAATCCCAGATTGATGCCTGTCCCTCAGAGAATACTTAAAGATGCTCATTGCATCAGAAAATGAAGGAGCCTGTTAGGTGCAGTCAACTTTGGTGTAAGGGGAGGGCACAACTGTCCATGGTCCTGGATGCCACTGTCCCAGGCAGAAGACATGTATATTTTCCTCAAGATGGCCTGTGCACATAGCTGGCACTTGGGTTCTTTTTTCTTTCTTTCTTCTTCCATTTCTTCCTAGACTAGAAATAATTCAAGAATGCAATAATGAAATGTTTAAAAGTTTGCTAAGAATAAGGACCAAACTGTGCTTACAACAGGATTTTGTGGTACATGTACAAACAAGCTTCAGTTCAGTTCAGTTCAGTCACTCAGTCGTGTCTGACTCTTTGCGACTCCATGGGCTGCAGCATGCCAGGCTTCCCTGTCCATCACCACCTCCTGGAGCTTACTCAAACTCATGTCCATTGAGTCGGTGATGCCATCAAACCATCTCATCCTCTGTCATCCCCTTCTCCTCCCACCTTCAATCTTTCCCAGCATCAAGGTCTTTTCAAATGAGTCAGTTCTTCAAAGCAGGTGGCCAAAGTATTGGAGTTTCAGCTTCAGCATCAGTCCTTCCAATGAATATTCAGGACTGATTTCCTTTAGGATGGACTGGTTGGGTCTCCTTGCAGTCCAAGGGACTCTCAAGAGTCTTCTCCAACACCTCAGTTCAAAAGCATCCATTCTTCAGCGCTCAGCTTTCATTCAGTCCACTTGAGAGACTATAGTCCATCTATACATGACTACTGGAAAAGCCATAGCTTTGACTAGACGGATCTTTGTCGGCAAAATGACCACGTACACCATGGAAATAAAAGTTAACAGCCTCAGGACCCTCTTGACTAGTGAGGCTAGTATCGCTGGGAAGAGGTACCCAGTGAGAGGCAAGTGGTTTTCGCCTTTCTTCTTTATTGGGACTTCTTTTTCCTATAGTCAAATTGCTTTCCTTTCATTCACATTCTTTTTTTGGCACTAGCAGTTTATCAGTGGTCTCCCTTACCTCTGAGATAGTTTCCCTACAAATTGTTAAAGACTCTAAACAGAGCACTGTGGTTTATTTCTATCATTTAATTTCAATAATTAGTATATTACTTTTTTGTAATTGCAATTTTAGAATTTTATGTCCTTCTTTGAATAAGAGTTTGATTGCCCCTGTTTGCATATGTGACTAATACTGTTTGGTGTGCACTGAGAGAATTTTTCTTAATGTTTTAATTAAAAACCATGCAAATAATTTTCATCCACTATTATATACAATAAATATTGGTATTAGATTAAACTGTGTTGTACAAACATGCCTTCAAAAGAAGTTCCTTGTAATAGAGATTGGTTTCTCACAGAATTTATGTCAAATCTGAAACTGAAAAAACTCACCAAAAGTCAAAAGCTGTAGTTTCCTGCCAAAACTTTCTAAATTATACTTTGTAAAATAGTGCATAAAATTTAAAGACAAATGAGATATTCTAACATTCGATAGACATGTATCTTAAAAAAATACTAAGTAAAAATAAGTAAGAGAGAGATACAAAAAAATATTCTGTAGATATTCAAGGTACTTTGCATAACTTTTTATTATTTTTCATAGGTAAAATTCTAATGCTAAGAATATAGTTTCATATTTTTGTAATGTAAAAAAGGTATACTTGTAAATTATGCCTTATAATGATATTACGATGGAGACATGATTCTCTTCTTTTTGTTTCTCTTTATATTCCATTTCACCACTGCTCAAAGATAATAAAGACCCCAGGCGCTGCAGTACTTACTAACCTGTAAGTGTGGAATTGGTAGCAGTTCCAATTCTAGTTTGAGATGAATATACATACACATATTTATATACACATATCAAATCCAGCAAGTGTTTCACGTATGAATTTACTTGTGATTGTTAACTGAAAGTTGATGATAATTGCTTTCACTGTTATTGTTAAAGTTGAGCGCTTAAAGCCCTATTAACAACCTCATATTGAACATAAGGGTATTTTTCAAAATCTTGATGGATGTGTTTCATGTTTTAGCTAGACAGAACAATTAAATGCAGACAATTTAAATGGATGAGCTGTTTGAATACTTTCCTTTCTAAAACTATATTCCTTCTAAAGCTCTTTCTGCTAGTACCTTTTTAATCTCTGACAGCTAATAGTTACTTTGTATCCCCAAGCACTTAACCAAGGGTAGAAACCATTCTAGGCTTAACTTCACACAAGTTCTGGTTTAGGAAACTGCTGCCAAGTTGGACCGATTCCCTCTTGGTGATTACATTTGCGTCTTTCTTTCTGTTTCAGTGGACCAGCCTAATTCAGGTCTTTACAGTCTTTTTCCTTGGAGTTTCAGTAGCCTTCTGGCTGAACTGTGCATGCTGTCTTACTCGTGGCTGCCAAATTAATGTTGTTCAAAACACATTTTCTGATCATGTCAATTTCATATATGTGAAATTAAAATGACTACTAAACAGTAGTCATTTTATTCATGTAGTAATTTAATTAAATTCAATGACTACTTAATGGTTTAAAAGATATAAGTATTTACTAAGTTCAGGAATTGGGCAGAGCCCTGCTAATACAAAGATGAATAAAACAGCATTCTTGCCTATACATATTTATAGATTTCTAGGGAAAAATTATATATATTATTTACTAAGTGGAATTTACCAGAAATTAAGTGCATAAATTTATAGCCCTATTGACATCTCAATATACATATTTAAACACACATGTGTTGTAGAATCACACAGATAGGTTTCGGATATGTCAGTTCAGCCAGTTCAGTCACTCAGTCATGTCTGACTCTTTGTGACCGCATGGACTGCAGCACGCCAGGCCTCCCTGTCCATCACCAACTCCTGGAGTTCACTCAAACTCATGTCCATTGAGTCGGTGATGCCATCCAACCATCTCATCCTCTGTCGTCCCCTTCTCCTCTCACCTTCAATCTTTCCCATCATCAGGGCCTTTTCAAATGAGTCAGTTCTTTGCATCAGGTGTCCAACATATTGGAGTTTCAGCTTCAACATCAGTTCTTCCAATGCGTATTCAGGACTGATTTCCTTTAGGGTTGATTTCCTTTAGGACTGGTCGGATCTCCCTGCAGTCCAAGGGACTCTCAAGAGTCTTCTCCAACACCACAGTTCAAAAGCATAAATTCTTCAGTGTTCAGCTTTCTTTATAATCTGACTCTCACATCCATACATGACTACTGGGAAAACCGTAGCTTTGACTAGATGGACCTTTGTTGGCAAAGTAATGTCTGCTTTTCAATAAGCTGTCTAGTTTGGTCATAGCTTTTCTTCCAAGGAGCAGGCGTCTTTTAATTTCACGGCTGCAGTCACCATCTGCAGTGATTTTGGAGGCCCCCAAAATAAAGTCTGCCACTGTTTCCACTGTTTCCCCATCTATTTGCCATCAAGTGATGGGACCGGATGCTATGATCTTAGTTTTCTGAATGTTGAGCTTTAAGCCAACTTTTTCACTCTCCTCTTTCACTTTCATCAAGAGGCTCTTTACTTCTTCTTCACTTTCTGCCATAGGATATGTAGAGTGGGTATAAACACAAGTCCATTGATTCTGGTATGCAAAAAATAACATTCTATTTTATAGAAAAATTCAGTTTCCAATCTGAGCCTTTATACTACTCACATGGTAGAGATGTAGTGTGTTTGGATCAGATCCGTCCTCACTAGGCAACCCTGGATAAATCCTGGAAGTTAATGTTCATCTCTGCCATTGACTCTATGTGTCTCCCCAGAATTTCTGTATTGAAATTTGAATCCCAGTGTGATGTTTGGACGTGGCATCACTGGGATGTGATTAAGACATGAGGATGGAGCTCTCATGAGTAGAATTAGTGCTTTTATAAATGGGACTCAGGGGAAGCACCTGTGAATCATGATTTCCAAACTGGTACTAAGACCCTTAAGGACACCTGGGCCATGAAGGATCTGAGGATAACAAACATTCAGTTCTGTTCAGTTCAGTCACTCAGTCTGACTCTTTGCAACCCCATGAACCGCAGCATGCCAGGCCTCCCTGTCCATTACCAACTCCTGGAATTCACCCAAACCTATGTCCATTGAGTTGGTGATGCCATCCAACCATCTCATCCTCTGTTGTCCCCTTCTGCTCCTGTCCTCAATATTTCCCAGCATCAGGGTCTTTTCAAATGAGTCAGCACTTCGCATCAGGTGGCGAAAGTATTGGAGTTTCAGCTTCAACATCAGTCCTTCCAATGAACATACAGGACTGATCTCCTTTAGGATGGACTGGTTGGATCTCTTTGCAGACCAAGGGACTCTCAAGAGTCTTCCCCAACACCACGGTTCAAAAGCATCAATTCTTTGGCTCTCAGCTTTCATTATAGTCCAACTCTCACATCCATACATAACCACAGGAAAAACAGTAGCCTGACTAGATGGACCTTAGTGGGCAAAGTAATGTCTCTGCTTTTTAATATGCTGTCTAGGTTGGTCATAACTTTCCTACCAAGGAGTAAGCGTCTTTTAATTTCATGGCTGTAATCACCATCTGCAGTGATTTTGGAGCCCAGAAAAATAAAGTCAGCCATTGTTTCCACTGTTTCCCCATCTATTTGCCATGAAGCGATAGGACCAGATGCCATGATCTTCGTTTTCTGAATGTTGAGCTTTAAGTCAACTTTTTCACTCTCCTCTTTCACTTGCATGAAGAAACTCTTTAGTTCTTCTTCACTTTCTGCCATAAGGGTGGTGTCATCTGCATATCTGAGGCTATTGATATTTCTCCCAGCAGTCTTGATTCCAGCTTGTGCTTCCTCCAGCCAAGATTTCTTATGATGTACTCTGCATATAAGTTAAATAAGCAGGGTGACAATATACAGCCTTGATGTACTCCTTTCCCTATTTGGAGCCAATCTGTTGTTCCATGTCCAGTTCTAACTCTTGCTTCCTGACCATAGAGGTTTCTCAAGAGGCAGGTCAGGTGTTCTGGTATTTCCATCTCTTTCAGGATTTTCCACAGTTTCTTGTGATCCACACAGTCAAAGGCTTTGGCATAGTCAATAAAGCAGAAATAGATGTTTTTCTGGAACTCTCTTGGTTTTTCAATGATCCAACAGATGTTGGCAATTTGATCTCTGGTTCCTCTGCCTTTTCTAAAACCAGCTTGAACATCTGGAAGTTCACGGTTCATGTATTGCTGAAGCGTGGCTTGGAGAATTTTGAGCATTACTTTACTAGCGTGTGAGATGAGTTCAATTGTGTGGTAGTCTGAGCATTCTTTGGCATTGCCTTTCTTTGGGATTGGAATGAAAACTGACCTTTTGCAGTCCTGTGGCCAATAAAGATTCAAATGTCCTTAAAAGCGCAGAGGGTAGAGCACGCCCTCTCTCTCCATCAGGCCAGCTGGGCCTGTGGTCCTAAGGCCCTTGTCGGGTGCAGACTGCGCATGTGCTGCGGCTGACAGCGTTCCGGCCCTCGGGGTCCGTCCAGATTCCCAGTGGTGTAGGAAGAGGACCCGCCACCGGCAAGAGAGTGAGGTGGGCTCTGTAAGCCACACTCGGCTGCCAGGGTCCATATGTCTTTTAAAAAGCGAGAGAGAAAGATTCTGAGAGCTCCCGTGTACCTTCTATCATGTGAGGACACACTGAGAAGACGGCCAGTTGTTGAACCAGGAACCTGCTCTCTCCAGACGCTGAATCTCCTCATTCCTTGTTCTTAGATGGACTTCTTGGCCTTTGGAAATGTGAGGAAATCTTTTCTTTCCTTTCGTTTTTTTTTTCTCCGCTTACTGGTCACCCAGTTTATGCTGTTCTTGCTACAGCAGCCTGAGGTACTGAGACAGGCCCTGTGAAGGAGGATACATGGTTTTGCATGTTGCCTGAGTGTGCAGGCAGTCATTGAGGTGACCTTCATCCTGTCTGGTCCCCTCCCATCTCTGATAAAACATGCCTTGTTCACATCTACTTGGCCATTTCGAGTGTGGTTCTGCCTTCCTCCATTTTCTGCTTGTTACTTCAAATTCTGGAACCTCTTCAAACCGTCTTTCTTAAGTGTTTTGCTTATGTTTAATTTTTTCCCCCCTAACATGACTGCTAAGTGTTCATAAGTCAACACTAATTGGTTC
This sequence comes from Capra hircus, assembly GCF_001704415.2. Lineage (NCBI taxonomy): Eukaryota > Metazoa > Chordata > Mammalia > Artiodactyla > Bovidae > Capra > Capra hircus. The sequence continues at coordinate 7,613,316 of NC_030812.1, forward strand.
CTTTTTTACCTTGCTCTCCACATCCGCAGTGAACACTGAACGGCCCAGTCACTGTTCATAGAAGGGGCGGCAGTGCATGAGGACAGAAACAGGGCCAAGCAGGGGGCAACAGAGGGGACTCACAAGGGGGAACATTTACTGTTTCAAAATATTCTACCCCTTATGACACGCATGATAGACGTTAGAGATGTAACTATATGCTGACCCTGGTGTGGCAGTGGTAAAGAGCCTGTCTGCCAGTGTAGGAGACACAGAGACACTGGCTCTATCCCTGGATTGGGAAGATCCCTGGGGGAGGCCATGGCACCCCACTCCAGGATTCTCGCCTGGAGAATCCCGTGGACAGAGGAGCCTGGCGGCTACAGTTCATGGCATCGTAGAGAATCAGAGACAATTGACTTGACTTAGCACCTGTGCTGCAACAGGAATCATAACACACTTATGTTGGTTATACCACTTTTCGGATCCCATGGGCATGAGTAGCATGTGCAGAAATGCAGGGAGACCCTCAGGATTTACAATAATGGCAAACATTAACAGTATTTAGGTATTTTCATCTAATTACATTGAACGCATGCTATTTGTTTGGGGCTGATATTCTAGACAGTAAAGCAAAATAAAGTAAAAATAAAAATTAAAAAAAATAAAAAATAAAATAAAAAGAGAAAAAAATAAAAATGTTTTTCAGAAAACTATAATCTGATATGGAAATCTAGCATTTCACTTTAAAATCAATATCCACTCTGGTATATTATAATAGACTTGCCAGTTAAATAGGAGCAGAACTCTAAGATTTTGATGCCCTATGTTGCTGTCTAATCACCTATCTAAAATAGATAATGGTAGTAATTGATAATTCTTTTACTTATTGAGTGTTTATTTTGTTGCAGTTATAAATGAGATTTTTAATATGAATTATCTTACTCAGTCCTCCACAAGTATAACATGACATGCATGCTTAGTTGTGTCCAACTCTTTGTGAACTTGTGGCCTGTAGCTCTCCAGGCTCCTTTGTCCATGGAATTTCCCAGGCAAAAATACTAGAGTGGGTTGTCATTCCCTTCTCTACAGAATCCTCCTGACCGAGGGATCAAACCTGTGTCTCTTGAATTAGCAGGCAGATTCTTTACCACTGCACCACCTGGGAAGCCCTATAATATGATATACTTGATTTTAATATATCCCTTTTGTAAATGAAAAGTTAAACCTTCAGTTCAGTTCAGCCGCTCAGTCATGTCCGACTCTTTGCGACCCCCTGAATTGCAGCATGCCAGGCCTCCCTGTCCATAACCAACTCCTGGAGTTCACTCAGACTCACGTCCATCAAGTCAGTGATGCCATCCAGCCATCTCACCCTCTGTCGTTCCCTTCTCCTCCTGCCTTCAATCCCTCCCAGCATCAGAGTCTTTTCGAATGAGTCAACTCTTCACATGAGGTGGCCAAAGAAATAGAAGAAAACAACAGAATGGGAAAGACTAGAGATCTCTTCAAGAAAATTAGAGACACCAAGGGAACATTTCATGCAAAGATGGGCTCGATAAAGGACAGAAATGGTATGGACCTAACAGAAGGAGAAGATATTAAGAAGAGGTGGCAAGAATACACAGAACTATACAAAAAAGATCTTCACGACCAAGATAATCACGATGGTGTGATCACTCACCTAGAGCCAGACATCCTAGAATGCGAAGTCAAGTGGGCCTTAGAAAGCATCACTATGAACAAAGCTAGTGGAGGTGATGGAATTCCAGTTGAGCTATCTCAAATCCTGAAAGATGATGCTGTGAAAGTGCTGCACTCAATATGCCAGCAAATTTGGAAAACTCAGCAGTGGCCACAGGACTGGAAAAGGTCAGTTTTCATTCCAATCCCAAAGAAAGGCAATGCCAAAGAATGTTCAAACTACTGCACAATTGCACTCATCTCACACACTAGTAAAGTAATGCCCAAATTAAACCTTAGAGAGGTATAAAACTTATCTAGAATTACACAGTTAATTGTTTGAGTTTTACCTGAGACTCTGGCACATATGTCAGGTTTTGGGGGACAGAGTAGGGACAAATGGAAAGGAGTATGATAAAGTAAGCCCTGTGTTGTACGTTTTATCTCCAAACTGGCATAATAGTGGTATGTATGTCATAGAGTTTTGCGTATTAAGAATAAGTAATGCACCTAAAGCATTTAACATGTTGAGTACACCTACAAAAAGCAATAAATGCTCTTCTGTCCATGGGATTTCCCAGACAAGAATACTGGAGTGGGTAGCCATCCCCTTCTCCAGATGATCTATCCAACTCAGGGATCAAACCCAGGTCTCCTGGTTACAGGCAGTTGCTTTATCCTCTGAGCCACCAGGGAATCCCCAACAAATGCTAATTATTATTCTTATTAAAATTTTCATGAAATGAGTTAGAGGTAACTATATTTGGAATAATAGATGTACAAAGGTTTTATTTGAATATAAATAATGTGGTGTAAACAGCACTGAGACATCACAAGTGGCATCTTACCAGTGACTAGCTATGGGACAGACTATGGTAACACTGATGGGAATATCCCTTGACTGTCTCTCTACTTTCAAATAACTTTTGTTATCTCTTACTTTTCTTCATATACTCTGTGATCCTCCTTACCACGTCCCTCTCATATCTTGCTCCATACTTCTTCAAATGGTCCAGCAATTTTCCTTTATGTTTTTCTATGTCATTTACCTACCAGGCTGTTAAGAATTGGCTATAATATTGCACTTAGGAGCCTGCCTGAGAGTTGTTTTTCTCATATAGGTCCTAGGGATTGACCTCTCCCACCAGAATGTTAATTGAACAATACTGTATTTAACAGGCTAAGATGAAAATATGTAGGAACACTCTCCTGCATTCAAAATCATGAGAATTCAGGATGAAAATTTTAATCTACTTGTGGGGAAATTGTTTTTCACTGTGGAGTCAATTTTCTCAAAATTATGTTTATGTAAAGATATGTTTCATAATGACAATGACATATTTTGCTAGTAGATATATTTTATGATGTCACTTCCTGAGAGTGGGCTCCAGCTCTTGTCCTTGTGTTTCCAGTGCCTAGCAGACTGCACATAGTAGGTGCTTAAAATTATTGAAAGAATAGGGACATAATTAACAATAACTAGTTGTTCAGTTCAGTTCAGTCGCTCAGTCGTGTCCAACTCTTTGCGACCCCAGGAACCGCAGAATGCCAGGCGTCCCTGTCCATCACCAACTCCTGGAATTCACTTAAACTCATGTCCATCGAGTCAATGATGCCATCTAGCCATCTCATCCTCTGCCATCACCTTCTCCTCCTGCCCCCAGTCCCTCCCAGCATCAAAGTCTTTTCCAATGAGTCAACTTTTCGCATGAGGTGGCCAGAGTATTGGAGTTTCAGCTTTAGCATCAGTCCTTCCAATGAACACTCAGGACTGATCTCCTTTAGAATGGATCTCCTTGCAGTCCAAGGGACCTCAAGAGTCTTCTCCAACACCACAGTTCAAAATCATCAATTCTTTGGTGCTCAGCTTCCTTCACAGTCTAACTCTCACATCCATACATGACCACTGGAAAAACCATAGCCTTGACTAGACAGACCTTTGTTGGCAAAGTAATGTCTCTATTTTTTAATATGCTATCTAGGTTGATCATAACTTTCCTTCCAAGGAGTAAGTGTCTTTGAATTTCATGGCTGCAATCACCATCTGCAGTGATTTTTGAGCCCCCCAAAATAAAGTCTGACACTGTTTCCACTGTTTCCCCATCTATTTCCCATGAAGTATAAGTATAATTATAGTAATAATTATGGTGTGTGAACCTGTACTCCTTTTTTGGACAATATGCCCTTTGACAGTGTTTCAGTTCAGGTCTCATTGATTCTGGGAGACTTACGTACGGAAACACACACTGCAAAAACACAGCCAAAATCTGATTTAATCAATAAATTAAATATTTGCTTCACTCTGGATGCTTATGAGCTTATGCATAGGCTATGATGCTATGCATTAATCTATGTGACTTTCTAAAGAAGCCCAGTGATCCTTTTCAGAACTGCTTTACTCCCTAAAAATGTCCTAGGAATAAAGCCTTAGTTGACTTTTTTTTTTTTTTTCTGTTTGCAGGCATGTTTTTACTGGCCTACTTGAAATACTGTTATGAAGCTTAGCGAATCCACGGTTATTATCTGTGAATTTCATGTTTATATCTTTGATTATAGCAGAGAGACTTTAAAATTTGACTTATAAAGAAAGACTTCTGAATAACAGATGATTCATATTTTTTACAAAAACAAGGATCAAATCAAGAAGCAAAGGAATTCATTACCCTTAGTAAAATAAAATGACTAATGTGCAAATATGGGAAAGGTCATTGTATTTGATGCTCGCATTATGCATAAAGAAATGAGACTTCTTTTGAAGTGTTTATTATAGTGATTTGCCATGGGACTGAGTTATGAAATCAGTGCGTGTAATTAAAATGCAAAGTGTCTGAGTCCTGTGGTAACACACTAGTGGCTGAATACAACCTAGGACACACACACTTGGTTATTTGTGACCATACTTTTTGTTTAGAGAAGAAAAAGGAATTAGCCATCTATGGACAAGATAAGTAACCTCGTAATAAAACAGCTGACATCTCAGTATGGTTTGACTTTCTCCTGTCTAGTGAAAGATCATGGGCTTTATCATGGGAGTGTTAAACTAGAAATTTATTAAAGGGAGCAGAGAGTGGTGACCTGATGATTTGAGTCAGAACATAGGAATTCACATTCTGGCTTGCTTCCTTCTCCTTTTAATAAAACTCGGCCAATATCAACCTCCTTCAGCCAGTGATTCTTCATCTTCAGTAATGACTGGGAAAGCAGTATCCACTCTCCTATCAACAAATAATGTTTTAAAAAATATATAAAATTACATAAAATGCTAGTTAAGCTTCAAAGGTAATAATTTCCTGTATTGCAAAGGATTGATAGGAGTGGGACATTCTTAATGACCACAGTGAGCTGGGGATGGATCTTAGGGCACTTGCTAACTTCTCTATGGCTCTTGCACAATCTTTCACAGTTCTGAAAGATGTTTGTGCACATATGCCTTTAGTTTCAGTTCTTCTTCTAGCACGATCATTATTTTTTATGTCACTTCTTGAGGGCCAAGTTTCCCAAGCAGTTTACAATTTAGCTTCTATGCATCTATGCAAGAGATTTATGTGTGCTATTTTTGAATGTTTTTAAAGGAACTATTTGGAATAGGTTTATTCTTTCTATTGATTATTATTATTTTTTTGGCTCAGTTAATAGGTTGCCGCATTACTTAGTGAGTCTAAAATTGAATATCCTGTTTGTATATCTGAAACAGGTAATGGGTAATTATTGTCATTTTGAGGCTGGTAGTGTTCACTTGAAAGTAAAAATTACATTGATTCTCTGACTTGAGTAAAAATACTTTCTACTGAAAATGTTCATGACACTTTGTTCTAGACTTTTTTAAAAAAATTCTGTAACTGTCATATCTAAGTTCCACCAAAAAAATGAGTTTATATTTGTACTGAAGGCAGTTATCTTCAAATATTATCTGTTTAGTTATTTAAATAATTTCTATAATTGAGAATATGTGGATTGGTTTTAGCTAATGACATAGTTTTCTAAATATTTTAATGAAAAAAAACCTCTCCATGTGGTTCAGATATAGCTAGATTATTTAATGAACTACATGGAGAAAATGGACTCAGCAGCCTTGGGTTACCAGCTGTGTAACCTTGAGGGAGTTAATCTCTCTAACCCTCAGTTTCTCTTCCATGAAATACTGACATAAATGATAATATCTAGTTGTACATATTTGGGGTTGAAATCAAATGATGCTTATATATTATGTAAGGATGTACTATAAAGCATAAAATATTACATACTTTTTAATACTAGCAAATATCTTCATCACACTAAAACATCATTTAAATACATTTCAGTGTTGCAGGCTCTTTTCTTCTTGAAATGCCTTTGTTAAAGAAAGGCTACCAATTTCTATCTTTTTGGTTTCTTTCTATTGTCTCTTCCTCTTCGGTGTGTCTCTTCCGGTGTAGATGTTAGTATCCTTTGGTGTTTGATCTGCCCTCTTCACTCCTTATAGTCCACTGGTTGGAATTTTTCTGTAATTCACTAATCCATCTAGGGCATGGCTGTCTCCTGAATCATATTTCTCATTGTGGGAAACTGTAATAGCACTCATCCAATCACTGATCCCAGATATATTTCATCTTTAACTTCTATATTCAGCAGATTACCAAGGTTTGTTAAATTCACCACTCATATGTTTCCCAGATCTCTCTATAGATGCTATCTTTGTTCAAGTCTCTCTCATTTGGATTGTTTAAAGAGCCAGTTAGTTTTTCTGTCTTCAGTCTCAACCCAGACGAATACTCCATCACTCTGTTTGGATGAGTTTTCTCGAGTACTTCGTGGACCTTGTTTTCACATGGTTTGTAATTACACATGGTTTTTAATAGGTTCCGTGTCAGGACAAATTACAAACTCCATATTATGGCAAACATTTTTCATACCGTGTTCCCATATGCACCTTACTCCAGGTAAACAGATCTGATAGGATTTCCCAAAATTCCAACATTCTGGAATAGAATATGAATTTCAAAATTCTGTGCCTTTGTACACATCCTTTCCTTGAAATGGCCCTTCTCATTTTCATCCCTCATTGCCTGGGAAAATGTTCATCTCAAACATAACTTTCTCTCTTGAATTTTCCTGTGCAAAATCACTACATTCCTTTGTGATTTTATGAACTCCTTCATAGTCAGGATTACAGCCTTTAAGAAGATTCCTTTAAAATTATTATTTGTTTTTCAGATTTGTGTTCCTCAGTAGGCTGAACTTCTGGTCTGTTTTTCCTAATAAAAATGCTTGTTGAAAATGTTTATGAGAGAATGAATGAATGGTAATGCTGATTTGGTGTTCATTTCTTATCACTTCCAAAATAATAAGGCAAGGAGAAGGCAAGGAAACTCAGGAAAAAAGGCAAGGAGAAGGCAAAGAAACTCAGGAAAAGGGAAGAAGGCAAGGCCTGGTGATAAGCTGCCATCAGCCTTGACAGGAAGAAACCTCTTTTGCTGTTTGCTGTGTGCTTCAAAAGAGATTCTTTATGACTCATGTTGTTTGTGACAAGTTACAGCCTGTCCTCTGTTCCTCTGTTTTTTCTTTAAAGTATATTTGTAGACACCATTGTGTAATGAATAAAATAAGTTTTTCTAAGTTTTTCTGAGGCTTCAGATTAGTAAATAGTTTTTTTTCATGCAAACATTAAAAGCTAGTGATTCTGACAAACACTGCTTCTCATTTTTGAACAATAGATTTCCTTTCTCCCTCTAATTTAAAGATCTTGTGAGCAAATTCACAGTTACTACAAATATCAGATAAAAAGATACTCTGAAAGAAATATACATAGTATTTTTTTTAATTAATGCTAGGTTATTTGTGACATTATATCTATGTTTAAGACCAAAACCAAATGCCTGAGTAGTACATTAATAAGATTTAAAAGCGGCATATTGTTATCAGAGAAACCTGATAGTACTATGGTGTGATCATGTTCCTGAAGCCCACGATCCATCAAGACAGGGAGCTGGTGTATCATATTGTCATGGCAACGGGATGTCGTCTTAGGTTTAAATTTGTTTGTGTTGCAGATCCATAACTTTAAAAGCTTATCCAAAGCTTTTAAAGAACAACTTGTATTGCTTCCATGGTTCATGCTTATGCTAAAAATTCATGGCTATTTTGCAAATGGTAATTTGAGTGTTCTTTACTTTTGTTCTCTTTGTCTCTAAAGTGTGCAGTTATCAGACTAAAATGGTTATGCCTGAGTCTTCTGTTTTGTCACTTGTGCGGATTCAATATAGAAATGTGCGGGTAGATTTTCTTCTGTATCTTTGCCATACAGAGACTCTGGATTTAGGCTTTTGGATGTAAACATGTATATGCTTTCACTGAGGCAATAATGATAAAACAGACAGCTATTTTAACCTCCTAAATATTCCAAACTTAATAAGCTTATTGTGTTGCTCCAAAAAGCCAAATCTTTCAACGCTCTCACTGCTTTCTGCACGGCAAAGGCATGTCTCTTGCCCAGAGTCTCCGTAAACACTGAAGAAAAGCAATGATCAATGGTCCTGTTCATTGCTTAGCAGAATGCCCTTGACACCCCTCGCATTGCAGCACAAGGCTGACAGCTGGGTTCTCATTTGGAAGCCGGGAACAGAGAATCAGGGGAGCAGGAATCACAAAGGGTGAGAAGGAGACAGCACAGGAGGGCGGAGGGAAGGGAGAGAGACAAACAGCAAGAGGGACAGAGAGAGAGCTGTTGTTGTTACTGTCTTTGTACCTGTTAACCCCTTAGAGTTAGAGATGGAAATTCCCCACATCAGCATGTATTCCCCTGTATTATTGCCTCCAGTGAAGCAAATTGTTTTTGTAAGTTAGCTTTATTTTTAAAGAGGCATACAGATGAAGGTTATGAAGTGAATGTGAAACAGAAAAGGCATTCTGTGATGGTGCTAATACCGAATTGAGAGGAAAAGCATCTGCAGAAGAAAAAAAAAAACAAACAAACTAGGAACTAAACTCAAGTGGGTTCTGGTTTGGTATTTTTTTCCTGTTGCCAATTATTTGTCTCAGTGTCTTCATGTTTGGGTGATTAAAAAGACGAGATGAAAGACATTCTGTAGGCTTTTCAAGTGGACCTCAGATGTTCGTTTTGTTCCTATTTTTGTTGTTTGATTTTTTTCTTTTTTTTACTTCTTCCTGGAGGTTGCAAAGATTACAAGAGTGAAAATCTTGCAGTTTTTATGCCTGTGTATCTACTTTCAGTTTGCCAAGAAACATGATGACTTTTATAAAGTCAGTTCAATTATTTATAATTTGATTTTAGAAAACTCAATTTGTGGGTCTAATTGTAATTCTTTAGTATTCATAACTCCTTCTGGAGCCCTGGGTCATATGCTTTAAGAAAGAAAATGAGGAGTATTGAATAAAAAAGCAATCCTTTGTTTGGTCAGCAAAAATTAGTCCTTCATTTCTATTGTTGGGAAATTGAGTTTCTAACATCCCTGGTGATTATAAAATATGCCTATTGCAGAAAGATAGACAAATCCCATCAAGCCAGATGTTCAAGGGCATGATTTACTCTAGCTGTGTGTTGGACATTTTTCTTTTTGTTTGCTCAAGCCTAGGATTATTTATGACTATCAGAGACCCTCAGTTGATCTCTGGTGGCGTGAAAGTGTAGAGCCTTGGTGTAAACTTCAACTTGTCCTAAGAAGATTGCTGTTGGTAATGGAAAAGTTTTTTGAAAAATATTTTTTTCTGTTGGGAATATCTTAATAATATTAGGTATGCATCCTTAGAATTTTTTTCACAGAGCCGGGACTGGCTGTGAGCAAAGTCAGCTGGAGAAAAGGCCCGTCTGGGCAAAGTGTACCTCTCTATTCCGTTCTCTACCCTTGCCCTCTGCTCGTACGAAAAGAAGCCTGGGCTCACCGTCATCTGAAGGAGAGACAATTATCAGTAGGAAAACAGACTGTTTCAGCTCTTCAGTGACTCTGTTTGTGAAGAATATTCGTTCAAGGTATAGTTGGTAGTCATGTACCTCTCCCCTTCCCCACAAAAGATAAGCCTCCACATTAAATGCTTGGAACCATTTGATGTTACCTTATTTGAAGAAAATGATTTTGGCAGATGTGATTAAGAATCTGGAGATGAGATCATCCTCAATTATTGGGGGAACCCTAAATCCACTGACAAGGCTCTGTATTGGAGAAAGACAGAGGGAGGTTTGAGACAGGCAGCAGAAAAGACGATGTGAGCATCATCAGTGGAGACTGGAGTGGTGCAGTCTCAAGTGTAGGAATGCCGGATGCCACCAGGAGCTGGAAGAGGCAAGGAGCTGCGTCTTCCCTAGAGCCTCTGGAGCGAAGCTGATCCTGCTGATCCCTTGATTTTAGACTTCCAGCCTCCATGAGCTGTGAAAGAATAGCTGTCTGTCTGGTTTGATGATGACACGTTTATGGCAATTTGTTACAGCAGCCACAGGAAACTAATGCACAGAGGACTATGGGGCCTGACTCACCTGTGATGGTCGCTGCTCTGGCAGCAGCCTTCCTCTCTACCTCACTGTCTCAGGCAGTGCAGAGTCCTAGAGAGGAGCAGCCAGCTAGAAACTGAGGAAGCCATAATTTTGGCTTTGGCTCTGAGTTATGCCTGTTTCCTTCTGCAAACATTCTTCTTTGGCTCTTACGCATCATCAGCTCTAAAGCACCAACTTCAGCATCTTTGGTTTTTGCTTCTAATTTATATTCTCCCTTCTGCCTTCCCTTCTTTAACCTCAATATCCTAGGTTTTATGTCAATAAATCATAGTTTCTTCCAATAGAATATTGTTTGTGTGTCTTAAAATCGTTGAGGTTGTTTCCCGAATCACAGCTTTTGCAACTTCTGGCTTTTTCTCTAAAAACAAATATTCTGGGTTTAACTAAGAACTGATCACAGAGGAGTATCAACCAAATGGAATACACAGAAAAGGGCTGGCTGCCAAAGGCAGTCTCTTCTTTTGCTTCTGATTTTAGTGATCCATGTGGTTTTTTTCCCCTTGTAATTATCAGTATCCTTTATGGCTAGGCCCTGCCATCCTCCTAAAAATCATAGCAGTCTGGATGAACAGTAACTAGTGAGTTTTTTCCTTTCTAGCAATTTTAGGTCAAAGCTGTTGAGAGATTCTGATCATAGAATAATAAGAGATCTTAGCTTGTCATAATAGCAACAAATATAATTTCTCAAACATTACATGAAATAATTGACTTAGAGGAGGTGGATTGTTTACTCACATTTCTTTTCATGTCTGGGAGACAGAGATATTACTCTAATGGCAATGCTTTGAAGGATGGACAAGGCTAGAAACTCTCATGATGTTATCCTATGCCACCATCTAATAAGTAGAAGTCTAATGGCACAGGTTAGACTTTAATATGTGGTGGCTGATACAGTTGACTTTTTTCTAAGACATGTTTTGATTGTGTGTGTGTAGAGCGTAGAGCCTAATGGCTAACAATGGACAAAATTTTGATGAAAAATGTGATGTTTTCTTTGGTGGCACTGGGTAAAAATCCCATTTAGCAATGATGTGGTAATTGTGGAACTGCTGTCTTACATAATAGTTGAAAATTATTTTACTAATCCAGCACTATTACACATTTCAACAGGACTCTGCCTAATAATTAAACTTGTGATTTTTGGAATTAGATAGACAGCTTAAAATTCTGGCTCTGAAACATATTCCCAGACTTGTGTGTTATCAGGCTTAATTTATCCACATCTCATTTTCCACATTATTATTGGAATAGTTATAATAGCTACCTGAAAGAGTTATGAAAATTAAAGGAGGCCATGCATAGCAAACACTTAAAACAGTGGATATCATGTACTAAGTGCTCACAGTATGTGTTTTATTGCTACTTCTCTGTATCAAACCTTGGAAATCTTTATTATATTTTTTAGTATAAACCCAGAGAAGATGAAGAGGAACATGTAGTAAGTTGGTATGAGTTAAGCATTTCCTGCCCTGCTCTCAAGGTCTTGACAGTAATCTAGGGAAGCAATGAAATCTGGAAAAAAGGAATTGATTAAGATGCAAAGGAAGAGTGGATTTTTACATGAAGTGACAATTTTAATTTAAAATCTAATCAATAAAAATAAGGACCAAATAAAAGTCAACTTAGAAAGCTAATAACATTAAAGAATTTTCATCAACAGAGGTCCTGAATTTACAATTATACTGTTCTCCAGGATAAAAGTTGTTGTTCAGTCACTTAGTCATGTTTGACTCCTTGTGACCTCATGGACTGCAGCTTGCCAGGTTTCTCTGTCCTTCACTATACTCCAGAGTTTGCTCAAATTCATGTCCGTTGAGTCAGTGGTGCTATGTGATAAAGCAAAACAATGCTTCCCCATAAATTGTTTTTATGAAGTATTAATCAGAGATAGAAGGGAGGATTAAGAGCCATTAGCAATATTTTGTGGCTTGGTGATGGGAAACACTAGTGATTTAGTTCTAAAAATACCAGAGATGAGTGCCATTATTCTCAATTTATAAGTGAAGGTGTAGGGGAGGAAAATTTTTCCTTAACTCTTCTGAGTTCATTTGGCTGATCTAACTAAATTCACATAAGACTGATTTGGGCTTCCTTGGAGGCTCAGACTATAGAGTCTGCCTGCAGTGCAGGAGGTCTGGGTTTGATCCCTGGGTCAGGAAGATCCACTGGAGAAGGAAATGGCAATCTAGTCCAGTATTCTTGACTATAAAATCCCATGGACGGAGGAGCCTGGCAGGCTGCAGTCCATGGGGTCGCAAAGAGTCTGTCAGACAGTACTAAGTGATTAAGCACACAAGACTGGTTTATAGGAGAAAACAAATTTAATTTCATATATACAGGAGCCCCGTATACCTGAGAATCTCCCAGATGGTCTGGCAAATGAGGCTTATATGCCCTCCTGAGCTAAGAAGGTAGGAATCAGGGCCTCAAAGGAAAGGAAGATAATTCACAGGACGATGGGAAATGAGAATGTTTGCAGGACAGGCAAAAAGCATAGGTTCGATTCCTGTACTGGGGAGATCCCCTGGAGGAGTAAATGGCAACCCACTCCAGTATTCTTGCCTAGGAAATCCAATGAACAGAGGAGCCTGGCAAGCTACAGTCCACAGGGGCATGAAGAATTGGACTCAACTGGGCGGCTGAGCACTCGACGCACACATGTCTATCCCAGACTCCTTAACTGTCTCTTCCCCTCAGCAACCATAAGTTCATGCTCTGTGCTTGTGAGTCTGCCTCTGTCTTCTAAGTTCATTTGTATCATTTCTTTTTAGATTTCACATATAAGGAGTGTCATATGATATTACTTCTTCTCTGTCTGACTTGCTTCACTCAGTATGTCAGTCTCTAGATCTGTCCATGTTGCTGCAGATGGCATTACTCCATTCTTTCAAATGGGTGAGTAATATTCCATTGTATATACGTACATCTTCTTTATCCATTCCGGCTGATGGGCATTTAGGTTACTTCCATGTCTAAGCTGTTGTAAACAGTGATGCGTTCTGTGGGCAGTTAAGGGGGAGGTAAAAAGCTCTTTGAGTCTGTAGATCCTTGAGTATCCTTAGCTCAAAGAAATCCATATTCCAAAGTGGCACAATCTGAAGCAGCCTGCCTAGACCCCATCAAAGTAATGGAAGCTCAGAGAAGTTAAAAAAACTTGTCCAGTATTTCAGACTATAAGTGGTTAAAAAAAGTGCTGACCACTTTATTGGAGTTTAAGCTTGAATTTATAATAATCAATCAATAAGAAATCTGGTAAAACTGTTTTTTTCTCTCCTTTGGATCCTTGAGTTTAGTTGTCTTAGTGCATTTATTTGCGTTCTGGATGGTGTCATGGGGGAGAAAACAGAAAATCTACTCTACAAGGAGAGAAAGAGGTTGCAGAGGAGCTGTTTTCTCTCCCTTGGATTAAAATTCCTAGGGAAACAATTCAATATGGATGGCATATTACCTCATTAAGGCTCATCTCTGATGTCAGTTCAGATATCCTGTTACTTTGGATAACTTAGGCACGTAAGCTAACAGGTCTAGTTTTCACTGGAAGCAGGAAATTCCAAGCTTCTGAAATTTATGCTCTTAGTAAAAGTTGCCATATTTTAGAGGCCATAAAACATGTAGTCATTAAAAATATACTTATAAGTGAGAAGATAATTTTAGACTTGGTTCTTGATATAAGCCATGGAATCCTTAAACTGTGATCCCCAGAACAGCAGCATCAGAATCTCTTGGGAACTTGTTAGACATGCAGATCCATGGGCATGTCTCTAGAATCAAAAATCTCTGGGGGTGGGGCCCAGCATTCTGTACATTAACAAACTTTCCAGGTGATTCATTAATGTTTGTGAACCACTGGACTTCCCTGGTGGCTCAGGCGGTAAAGCGTCTGTCTACAATGCGGGAGACCCAGGTTCGATCCCTGGGTCGAGAAGATCCCCTGGAGAAGGAAATGGCAATCCACTCCAGTACTATCGCCTGAAAAATCCCATGGACAGAGGAGCTTGGTAGGCTACAGTCCATGGGGTTGCAAAGAGTTGGACATGATTGAGCAACAACTTCACTAGCCCTAAAGCTGCAAATGAAGCTTAAATAAAGGGACGGAGAATGAGGAAGATTTCCAGATGGGATTGCAGAGAATTCTAAGGAAGAAAGTGAAACAGTGATAGAAAAATTAGCTTTAATTAGAGCTGTGTCCAGCAGAGCTAGCACATAGCATGCATTTGTGGTCTGCATGTCTGTGTCCTGTGATCAATCTTCCTTACTATGGAAAATAAGCAGTGTTTACAATTCCCCCAAATGAAAGCATCTGCTGAAACCCTAATTATAAAGGGTTTGTCTCCTATAGAATGTGCAAAAGTGCAAATGATACCCTCATTTCCCTTCCCCATGGGTAACATGCATCAATAGTTACCCCAGGTCTAAAATTTTCTTGTTCTGCCACCAATAGATCTTTGTTGGGCATTTCCTTGGTGGTTCAGTGGATAAGAGTGAGTCTGCCAATGCAGGCGACATGGGTTCAATTCCTGCTCAGGAAAATCCCACATGCTGCAGAGCAGCTAAGCCTGTGCATTGCAACTACCAAAGCCCACGTGCCTAGAACCTATGGTGCACAACAAGAGAAGCCCCTGCAATAAGAATCCCATGCACTACAACCAAGAGTAGCTCCAGCTTGCTGCAACTATTAGAGAAAGCCCACATGAAGCAAGGAAGACCCAGTGCAGGGGAAAAAAAAAAAAAAAAAAACAGGTTGGAAACTGCAAAGGAGACAGAGCTTCCTGCACTGCAGCCAGCACAGATGTTAGGGACTAAATTGTGTGTCTGCCTCACTCCCCCTAACTCTCATATTCATATGCTAAAGTGCTAACCCTCAATGTGACTGTTATTGAAGGTGAGTCTTTTAAAGAGATAATTAAGGTTAAACATTGTCATAAGGGTGGGACCCTAATCCAACATGACTGGTGTCCTTACACAAGGAGAAAGAGACGCCAAGGATGCCAATGCATAGAGGAAAGGCCATGTGAGGCACTGACTGTGAACCACAGTGGCTCCTCCATGTGGCAGGAGATATCCACGATGCAGCCTCTATCCTGAAAACAGAGACTAAAGGAACTCTTATGTCACCGACAAGATCATAGGTTTCCCGTTTTGCTGCTCTATTATTGCACGTGAGTTAAGAGGGAAATTTAAGTCATGGTGGACAGTTCTGACAGACTGTGGTCCACTGGAGAATGGAATGGCAAATCACTTCAGTATTCTTGCCTTTGAGAGAACCCCATGAAGAGCATGAAAAGGCAAAATGATAGGACACTGAAAGATGAACTCCCCAGGTCGGTAGGTGCCCAATATGCTACTGGAGAACAGTGGAGAAATAACTCCAGAAAGAGTGAAGGGATGGAATCAAAGCAAAAACAAATCCCGGTTATGGATGTGACTGGTGATGGAATCAAGGTCTGATGCTGTAAAGAGCAATATTGCACAGGAACCTGGAATGTTAGGTCCAGGAAACAGGCAAATTGGAAGTGGTCAAACAGGAGATGGCAAGAGTGACATCATTTCAGGAATCAGCAAATTAAAATGGAATGGAACAGGTGAATTTAACTCAGATGGCCATTATATCTACTACTGTGGACAGGAATCCCTTAGAAGAAATGGAGTAGCCATCATGGTCAACAAAAGAGTCTGAAATGCAGAACTCGGATGCAATCTCAAAAACGACAGAATGATCTCTGTTTGTTTCCAAGGTAAAACATGTAATATCACAGTATTCCAAGTCTATGCCCCACTAGTAATGCTGAAGAAGCTGACGTTGAAGGTCTCTATGAGAACCTACAAGACCTTTTAGAACTAACACCCCCAAAAGATGTCCTTTTCATTATAGGGGACTGGAATGCAAAAGTAGGGAGTCAAGAAACACCTGGAGTAAGAGGCAAATTTGGCCTTGGAATACAGAATGAAGCAGGGCAAAGGCTAATAGAGTTTTGCCAAAGAACACACTGGTCATAGCAAACACCCTCTCCCAACAACATGAGAGAAGACTCTACACATGGACATCACCACATGGTCAACACCAAAATCAGATTGATTATATTCTTTGCAGCCAAAGATGGAGAAGCTCTATACAGTCAACAAAAACAAGACCAGGAACTGAATGTGGCTCAGATCATGAACTCCTTATTGACAAATTCAGACTTAAATTGAAGAAAGTAGGGAAAAAACTAGACCATTCAAGTATGACCTAAATCAAATCCCTAAAGATTATACAGTGGAAGTGAGAAATAGATTTAAGGAACATGATCTGATAGACAGAGTGCCCAATGATGGAGGGCCATGACATTGTACAGGAGACAGGGAGTAAGAACATCCCCAAGAAAAAGAAATGCAAGAAAGCAAGATGGCTGTCCTGGGAGGCCTTGCAGATAGCTGTGAAAAGAAGAGAAGCAAAAAGCAAAGGAGAAAAGGAAAGATATACCCATGTGAATGCAGAGTTCCAAAGATAGCGAAGAGAGATAAGAAAACCTTCCTCAGTGATCAGTGCAATGAAATAGAGGAAAACAAAAAAAGACTAGAGATCTCTTCAAGAGAATTGGAGATACCAAGGGAACATTTCATACAAAAATGGCCTCAATAAAGGACAGAAATGGTATGGAACTAACAGAAGCAGAAGATGTTAAGAAGAGGTGGCAGAATATATAGAACTATACAAAAAAGATCTTCATGACCTCGACAAACAGGACGGTGTGATCACTCGCCTAGACCCAGATGTCCTGGAATGTGAAGTCCAGTGGGCCTTAGGAAGCATCACTACAAACAAAACTAGTGGGGGTGATGGAATTCCAGTTGAGCTATTTCAAATCCTAAAAGATAATGCTGTGAAAGTGCTGCATTGAATATGCCAGCAAATTTGGAAAACTCAGCAATGGCCATAGGACTGGAAAAGGTCAGTTTTCATTCTAATCCCAAAGAAAGGCAATGCCAAAGAATGCTCAAACTACCGCACAATTGCATTCATCTAACATGCTAGTAAAGTAATGCTCAAAATTCTCCAAGCCAAGCTTCAGCAATACATGAACCGTGAACTTCCGGATATTCAAGCTGGATTTTGAAAAGGCAGAGGAACCAGAGCTCAAATTGCCAACATCTCCTGGATCATCGAAAAAGGAAGGGAGTTCCAGAAAAACATCTGTTTCTGCTTTCTTGACTATGCCAAAGCCTTTGACTGTGTGGATCACAAGAAACTGTGGAAAATTCTTCAAGAGATGGGAATACCAGACCACCTGACCTGCCTCTTGAGAAATCTATATGCAGGTCAGGAAGCAACAGTTAGAAATGGACATGGAACAACAGACTGGTTCCAAATAGGAAAAGGAGTACATCAATGTTGTATATTGTCACCCTGCTTATTTAACTTATATGCAGAGTACATCATGAGAAACGCTGGGCTGGAGGAAGCACAAGCTGGAATCAAGATTGCCGGGAGAAATATCAATAACCTCAGATATGCAGATGATACCATCATTATGGCAGAAAGTGAAGAAGAACCAAAGAGATTCTTGATGAAAGTGAAAAAGTTGGCTTAAAGCTCAACATTCAGAAAACAAAGATCCTGGCATCCAGTCCCACTTCTTCATGGCAAACAGTGCAAACAGTGGCAGACCTTATTTTTTGGGGCTCCAAAATCACTGCAGACGCTGACTACAGCCATGAAATTAAAAGACACTTATTCCTTGGGAGAAAAGTTATGAACAACCTATACAGCATATTAAAAAGCAGACATTACTTTGCCAACAAAGGTCCGTCTAGTCAAGGCTATGGTTTTTCCAGTAGTCATATGGATGTTAGAATTGGACTATAGAGAAAGCTGAGCTTCGTATAATTGATGCTTTTGAACTATAGTGTTTGTAAAGACTCTTGAGAGTCCCTTGGACTGCAAGGAGATCCAACCAGTCCAACCTAAAGGAAATCAGTCCTGAATATTCATTGGAAGGACTGATGTTGAAGCTGAAATTTCAGTACTTTGGCCAACTGATGCGAGGAGCTGACTCACTGGAAAAGACCCTGATGCTAGAAAAGATTGAAGGTGGGAGGAAAAGGGGATGACTGAGGATGAGATGGTTGGATGGCATCACCGACTCAGTGGACATGAATTTGAGTAAACTCCGGGACTTGGTGATGGACAGGGAGGCCTGGCGTGCTGCAGTCCATGGGGTTGCAAAGAGTTGAACATGACTGAGTGACTGAACTATACTGAACTGAATTATTTAAAATGTTTTTCATTAACAAATAACTATCTAATGTGCATCCTGGGATAACTTTCAATTGCATATAATCTATACTACCTGAGAAAGAGTTTCATTTTTAATAATTGCATCACACTTTTTGTAGTACAAAGTGAATTAAAAACTTTAAAAAAATAGCCCCAAGGTAATGCAAATGAAGTCAACCATCTTTATAATAGAAGCCTTACACAATTTTAAAAGAATCCTTTCTCTAAATGGTTCAACTTAGTAAACACCCAAAGTGTACCAGCTTATGTAATAAATGCAGAGACAGTAAGAATCTGAGGTATGTGCTAAACAAGAGGCGAAATAGCATCGCACCACTGAGGCAGAGATCCACTCGGAATGATGATGAGTAGGTGCTGTGCTTGTATCTTTTTAGCTGTCAGTGTTTTGACTTTTAGCGCGTTATTTTTAGCAAAACATTCAATACAAATTTCAAAATGACAAAAGCCGCTCTTTCCGTATAGATCTATAATTCTAGCAGGATGAAAAATAATAGCCCTTGGGTACCATTCCTAAAGGTTGTCAGCTTTCAAAGATTCAATGCATGGTAAAGATGTCTTTTCCTAGGTTCCTTGAAGTAAAGTTTTGCTAAAGTTGGAAATAATTGCTGTGAAATCCTACTTCTGGTGAGTCATTGTGTAGAGCAGGCAGTTTGACAATAACAAAAAGAGACCATTTGAATTCCTCTCTTGCAAGGAGATGTCATGAACCCAATTCCTAGCTAAGGATACAGGGTCTGAGAGTTCAAATGACTTGATGAGGACCACCCAATGATAGGAAAGAGAGAATTCAGTCTCAAGCATATCTTATCTAAAAGTCAGGGCATTTTCCTACTCTTATCTGCCATATGGCCAGAAAGTTCTGATGTTAATTATTGTGTTTGTTCAGTCACTAAGTAGTGTCTGACTCTTTGTGACCCCATTGACTGCAGCATGCCAGGCTTCCCTATCCTTCTCCATCTCCCAGAGTTTGCTCAAACCAATGTCCATTGAGTTGGTGATGCCATTCAACCATCTCATCCTCTGTTGTCCCTTTCTCCTGTTCCCTTCACCCTTTTCCAGCATCAGGGTCTTTTCCAATGAGTCATCTCTTCGCCTCAGGTGGCCAAAGTATTGGAGCTTCAGCATCAGTCCTTCCAGTGACTCTTCAGGGTTGATTTCCTTTAGGACTGACTGGTTTGATCTCCTTGTTGTCCGAGGGACTCTCAAGAGTCTTCTCCAGCACCACAATTTGAAAGCATCAGTTCTTCAGTGCTCAGCCTTCCTTGTGGTCCAACTCTCACATCTGTGCATGACTACTGGAAAAACCATAGGTTTGACTATATGGGTCTTTGTCAGCAAAGTGATCTCTCTGCTTTTTGATGGTACTTAGGAGGGTATCAAATTGTCCAAGGAACCCCTGAAGTGAGTGCTTTCCTGGTGCTTCCCTGGCGGCTCAGATGGTAAAGCATCTGCCTGCAATGCAGGAGACCTAGGTTTGATCCCTGGGTCAGGAAGATCCTCTGAAGAAGGAAATGACACCCCACTCCAGTACTCTTGCCTGGAAAATTCCATAGACAGAGAAGCCTGGTGGGCTACAGTCCGTGGGGTCGCAAAGAGTCAGACACGACTGAGCCACTTCACTTTTCTTTCTTTCCTGAATGGAAAATATGCAGCAAGTGTTAAAATTCACCTCTAATTCACTAGATTTGGGAACAGTAAACAGCCACACCAAAACATAGAAGATATTCACCATGAGAACTTATCTTCCTGGCTTGAATGATGACTGTGTAAACCACCTGCAGAAAAGCAAATAAAAGGAACCTGTCTCTGAAGATTCTTGCGTACTGAATGTGTCCTGTATCCAAAGAAGCAGTCTTAGTCCATTAAGTAGACACACCTGTGGAGACACATCAATCCATCTCAGTCATCTTCACATGACTTCCCTACATTGGGGAAGGAGGAGGACATTCAGAGCGGGGACTTCAGAAGTGAGGTCCTAAACAATTTAAAACTTTGATTTTAATTTTTTCTCAATGTTCCTTGACCACATGGGCCTTGTATTGCTGAAAGGCTGTTTAAAGGGGATGATTGAAGTTTTTAAGAATTAAAACCAGAAATTTCAGAAATTACAGCCTTGCATAAATATCAAAGTAATTAATCAAACATTAATTTTGCTCTAAAATGTGCTATATAGAATATGGTTACTGAGGACAGTGTTATGCTTATTAATGGGAAAGAAGGGATAATTATTGATCTGCCCAATGATAAAATCTCATTCATAACCTAGAAATTATAATCTGGACTCTCACAGAATAAGATGTGGCTGCTGCTGCTGCTGCTGCCAAATTGCTTCAGTTGTGTCCAACTCTATGAGACCCCATAGATGGAAGCCCACCAGGCTCTCCTGTCCCTGGGATTCTCCAGGCAAGAACACTGGAGTGGGTTGCCATTTCCTTCTTCAATGCATGAAAGTGAAAAGTGAAAGGGAAGTTGCTCAGTCGTGTCCAACTCTTAGTGACCCCATGGACTACAGCCTACCGGGCTCCTCCATCCATGGGATTTTCCAGGCAGGAGTACTGGAGTGGGGTGCCATTGCCTTCTCCGCAGATATGGCAGATGTGGCAAGTTCACCACCCATAGCTAATTTCTCCCTTTTCTTTATTAATATGTCCCAAATTTGTTCCAGGAAACAATATGCTCAGTTCAGATCTTTGCCTCCGGCAGTTTCCATTTAGCTATGGGTAGCTATATGATGAAGTTCTGGCAGGCATCTACTGGATGGGGCTCATGGGAAAACCTTGTTATCCTGAGTAAAAGGGGGTAGACACACTCGTATGTCCCCTTGTCCTGTTCTGTGTGTGTGGCAGCTTTCTTTCAATAATTAGGGTAATGGACCCACTCAAAGAATGGCAAGGCAAAGCAAAACAAAACCAAACAAAAATGAATAGAAGTCTGGTATGTGGAATAGCTATGCCAATCAATTGATTCCCTTATTCCCTTCCTAGGCTTATTTTTAGGTGAGAGAAATAAACCTATCTGATTAAAGCAAATTGTATTATTTGGAGTTGAATGCAGTCCCTTAAGTAATTCACTTGCTATCCAGCAAAATCACAATATTGATAATTACCAGTGGCTCTGGATCAACCACAGTAACATTTAAGACGGTAATTCACAGAGCTTTTTCTGAACTTATTTGATGGTTTTATGAGAACCTGGTAAAATAAATAAAAATCTATGGTATATGTGGATAATAAAAATGATGTAATTCCATAAAAACATAGTAGAATTCAAAAAGAAAAGACATATCAAGTAGGTACTAATAGTAAGGACAGTGATTTTTAGTAGCAAATACATAGCTTAGAGAAACAGTAGAGCTTTTTTTTTTTTTTTGCATCATGAAGTAAATATAAATTGTTGTTATGATTCTGAGGTGAACAACTAATCTACTTACTAAGTACTTCCTACTTCTTACTAATATACTAACATATGTCTGAATGTCACAGGGAGGGATTGGAAGATACTCTTTCTATTCTAATCTGCATTTCTCAGACTCTTCCTGGACTACTTCAGCCCTCTTAGGGTTTTTCAACTGGGCCTGATGTAAAACAAATGAGCAGGCAAACAGCACACAGATTTATATTGTTGTACATGACATGGAAAACTTCATAAGGATTGAAGACCCGAAGACATTGTGGAACCTAACTTTTATCTCAGCTTGAACAAAGAGAGGAAATTGTGGAAAAGTGATAAACTATATGGGGAGCCTAAAGAAATATGAGAATGATTTTAGCCAAGTCTGTACAGAATTCTCTAAGTCTCAACCCCTCATCCTTAATAATACTAATGTTCTGGTAAAAAGACAGTATTTTTCATGTTGAAATATCATCTGGAAAGAAGATCCAAGTATTGTTCTTGTAGTTGCTATTTTTCAAGTGTCTTTAACTCAAAATTGTCAGTCTGCCCATGTGGGATAGTCTGCGATGACATGCTCCAGACTCCTTCACTGTACCGCTTATGTGCATATGTAATCATTATATTTTAAAGCCATTCGGAGAAACTGAACGGAATCCAGAAGAGAGTGACAGAAGAGCTGAAAAGTAAGTCTTTCAAAGAAAGGTTAAAAGAACTGGCATTTAGCCCGGAGGGGAGTAAGTTGATTACTGCGCTCAAACAGATGAAGTTTTTTTGGTTTGACGCTGTGGTAGACTAAAAAAACAGTAGTCACTCTTGGAATTCTTCAGCATCTATTCAGTATACATTTCTTGAATGTCAGTATGAGTCAGCCCCTGGACTAAGTAAATAAGTCATTGTTCTTTGAGAATGTCATTGTACAGGATGAGGATCCTTGTACGTCTTAGGGTAAAGGCTAAGTTGCCCTATCAATAAGGTCCTCAAATACAGTTATTCAAATACTATAGAAAGCAATTATCCAGACACAGCTGCTGTAGCTGACCTGCTTCAAGGGTTGTCAGGGAAATGGTCCTTCCCCCATGTCTCCTGCCCTCAGAGGTAGTACGTTTATCTATGTGATTGAAGCTGAGTCATCACCCACCCATGGAAGATGATAACCCCAAATGGAGGGTATTAGTTTATTAGGAAAGTGAGGAGAAGTTTGCTGTTAAGTTCACTGCCCTTATTATGAATTTAATCACCTATCTAGTTGCCAGGTGAGTGAGAAATATTCTGTCTAGCTGGGCAGATGTATAGTCAGTTGCAGGCGTATTATTATGGAGGAAGGAGAGAAAGATGTTAGGAAACAGCTAGTAGTTTTCCACAGATAAGAAATATTAGCATACCAGTATTTCCAGTCTAAAGAATTATGTAGCAAGTAGCCTGCAATGCTGCTGGGAAGTTAAGTTATACTTTGCCTAAAGTCCAAAGGGTGAGTTGACTTTGTCTATAAAATGTGTTACAGAGTTGGAATTATTTTTAGTCATTTTGACAACTTGGTTTTTAGTCTTTTGGGTCTCTGAGGATTGCTCTCTATAGTAGTTGAGAGAATACCTAAAAGTCCTTAAATTCTGTAAGTGAAAAATAGGATCAAAGAGGGAATTTGGTCTTGAGTTTCTGTGTTTGTCTTCTTGCTATGAGGTTTCTCATCCTGGGGAAACTCTTCCCCTAACCATCGTAGAATATTAAAATCCAGTTATGTTCTGCTCGCCTGTTTATGTTGGCGAAGCATTTGGGTCATCATGTTCTCTTAACATCTAGTAAAGCTCAGGCACAGAGCTTTATTGAAGTCTCCCTACAGTGGATCCTCTTTATCTTGTGTGTATTTAACTTTTTCTTAAATTTAAGGAGAAGTTTAAATGGTTATTTTCTATAAAATCCTATCTAATAATCCTGACATCATATGTAGTACATTGGGAAGGTCTCATATGATCTAATAACATTGTCAATCTCAGATTTATTTAGTTCACTTCTTACAGTTCAAATTCCATAAGCATTGTAACAAACAACTTTATAAAACATGGCAAGACTTTTAAAATAATCAGTCTAAAAATCAGGCTTTCAAAAACCCTTCTAATAAAATTACTTGTAATTTATCCTTAAGAAGATATTATTTCAAACAGAATAAATCACATTCTGCATCATCATGTGTTGTATTTTTTTTTGCAGAATGACATGTATACCCTGTGACTCCATCTTACAATAATAATTGGAAATAGGAATTCTTTCAAAGAAAACACTAATTATCAGATTAAATAAATGCTTAACATTAGATTAAATTATTAAATCTCAGTTGAGTATTTCTAAAACACAATGATTTTTTTTAACTATTGTATTCACATAATAGTCTTGAATGAAGTATTAATTTAATCATTTTTCTAAAACAAAGGTTCTAGTAAACACAAACAAAATTAGTTTGATTTTTTTTCTGTACAGATTGGCTAATTGATTAGTCATCTGAGTCAAGATTTCATATTTATGGTGTGTACAGATAAAGCCTTTATATCTTGAAGTTCCAATTTTACTAATTCCCATCTAGTGCAGTCACTAGATGTATATGAAGTATACATCTATGTACATAAAGTCTTAAGGAATTGAGATTCAAATTATGTATTACCAAGTGACTTAGTCAATCAGATTTCTGTGGCTAAAATATGGTCCCCTGAAACTTTATATATTCAGAAATTATAGCCTTAGCCCTTGCGAGACTATTTTAAATAACCACAGAGGAGACAAAGACTTCACGTTCTGGGTATAGCTGGAAGTACACACACTGGAAAATTCAACCTGCCTTTTATGCACAGTTGAAGTGGTTCTTTTCAAATTTGTTTGGTAATTTTTAAAACAACTGCAACAAAATTCTTAATAATTCAGATCTGTCACTACAATATCCAGAATATGATTGCTGCCCAATTGTTTCCCCGTCTTTTTGATTTTTTGACTATTGCCTAGATTAATGCCAAAGTGATTGGAATAAGAGTAAGTGTTTCATGCTGGGGTTCACTGCTGAGAGTAAATATTGTCACTAACTAGTTTCTTGCATTTATGGTATTGTAGATAATTGAAATATGTCCCTATACAGTGTTGAGACCAACTATAAAGATGTCTGGAGAGAACCGTGAGGCCTGGCAGTCCAGTCTGGCAGCAACCAGTGAATCTGTTTTGGCATGGTTGAGGATAAAAATGAAGGTTGTATTTGCTTGTTTACTTTTTTACCACCTTTTGCATGGGATATTTCTTATCTCCCCAGGTCTCTGAAAATACTCCCAGTCTTTTACTGAAGTAAACTTTTCAGCAAAATTATCTGATGTAACCTTTTCTCTCTTCTTCCTTATCATCTGAGGACCTGGATACGGTTCAAATGATTCTTTCATCTCTTTCCTCTCCTAATGCCATGATCTCAGTCCTCTTCTTTACTAATTACTGCCTGGATGTGGCTCACGTTTTTTTCCCTCCCTCTGGCTTGGCGACTATGCTATGCTGGATTCTCTCTGGAGCAGGGGGATCATGTGAGTTCTGTTCTCATGTTCAATCCAGGTCTCATATGCTCCAAGAATTCCATGTGATTACAGCCCAGTCTGTGTTAATTCTTTTCTAGGACAGGCTTGGGACATGTAAAATTACAGGGAAAAAAGGTGAAAACAGGGGAAAAAAAACCACACAAACATTGCAACTGTAGGGTTGTGTTTAAGTCAATTATATGTATTACTGTATTCCCTGAAATATGAGCACTAAATATTCTTTGGAAGGACTGATGCTGAGGCTGACGCTCTAGTACTTTGGCCGCTTGCTGTGAAGATTGAGGGCAGGAGAAGAAGGGGGTGACAGAGGATGAGATGGTTGGATGGCATCATTAACTCAATGGATATGAGTTTGAGTGAACTCTAGGAGATAGTGAAGGACATGGAAGCCAGGCATGCTGCAGCCCAGGGGGTCGCAAAGAGTGAGCCATGACTGAGAGACTGAATTAACAACGAATTCCCCCAACTGACAGATGTTTTCTGTTGTTTTACTTTCTCAGCTTTTTGCAATTACAGAAAAATATTGCAGTGATTCCGTTCAGTTCAGTCGCTCAGTCGTGCCCGACTCTCTGCGACCCCATGATTGCAGCACGCCCAGGCCTCCCTGTCCATCACCAATTCCTGGAGTTCACTCAAACTCACGTCCATCGAGTCGGTGATGCCATCCAGCCATCTCATCCTCTGTCATCCCCTTCTCCTCCTGCCCCCAATCCCTCCCAGCATCAGGGTCTTTTCCAATGAGTCAACTCTTCCCATGAGGTGGCCAAAGGATTGGATTTTCAGTTTTAGCATCAGTCCTTCCAATGAACACCCAGGACTGATTTTCTTTAGAATGGACTGGTTGGATCTCCTTGCAGTCCAAGGAACTCTCAAGAGTCTTCTCCAACACCACAGTTCAAAAGCATCAATTCTTTGGCACTCAGCTTTCTTCACAGTCCAACTCTCACATGACCACTGGAAAAACCATAGCCTTGACTAGATGGACCATTGTTGGCAAAGTAATGTCTCTGCTTTTTAATATGCTGTCTAGGTTGCTCATAACTTTCCTTCCAAGGAGGAAGTGTCTTTTGATTTCATAGCTGTAATCACCATCTGCAGTGGTTTTGGAGCCCCCCAAATTAGTCTGACACTGTTTCCACTGTTTCCCCATCTATTTGCCATGAAGTGATGGGACCAGATGCCATGATCTTCGTTTTCTGAATGTTGAGCTTTAAGCCAACTTTTTCACTCTCCTCTTTCACTTTCATCAAGAGACTTTTTAGTCCCTTTTTACTTTCTGCTATAAGGGTGGTGTCATCTGCATATCTGAGGTTATTGATATTTCTCCCGGCAATCTTGATTCCAGCTTGTGCTTCTTCCAGTCCAGCGTTTCTCATGATGTACACTGCATATTAGTTAAATAAGCAGGGTGACAATATACAGCATTGATGTACTCCTTTTCCTATTTGTTACCAGTCTGTTGTTCCATGTCCAGTTCTAACTGTTGCTTCCTGACCTGCATATAAGTTTCTCAAGAGGCAGGTCAGGTGGTCTGGTATTCCCATCTCTTGAAGAATTTTCCACAGTTTATTGTGATCCACACAGTCAAAGGCTTTGGTATAGTCAATAAAGCAAAAATAGATGTTTTTCTGGAACTCTCTTGCTTTTTCCATGATCCAGAGGATGTTGGTAATTTAATCTCTGGTTCCTTTGCCTTGTCTAAAACCAGCTTGAACATCTGGAAGTTCACAGTTGATGTATTGCTGAAGCGTGGCTTGGAGAATTTTGAGCATTACTTTACTAGCGTGTGAGATGAGTGCAATTGTGTGGTAGTTTGAGCATTCTTTGGCATTGCCTTTCTTTGGGATTGGAATGAAAACTGACCTTTTCCAGTCCTGTGGCCACTGCTGAGTCTTCCAAATTTGCTGGCATATTTGAGTACAGCACTTTCACAGCATCATGTTTCAGGATTTGAAACAGCTCCACTGGAATTCCATCACCTCCACTAGCTTATTTCATAGTGATGCTTTCTAAGGCCCACTTGACTTCACATTCCAAGATATCTGGCTCTAGGTGAGTGATCACACCATTGGGATTATCTTGCAATGATTGCAATGATTAGCCCTATAGATTTGTCATATTATACATTCGCTTGTTAATTTGCAAAACAAATTATTGGAACTAGAGATAGATGCATTACACAGTAAATGCATTTTCATTTTAATACTCATTGTCCAGTGGCCCCATAGACATTGCATAATTTTTTATTCTACTAGTAGTGTACAAGAGGAATTATTTTCTTTCAAATAATCTAACAGTGCTTTTTATAATTTTAGATTTTTGCCATATCTAAATAGGTTAAAATTATATCATTGTATAGTTTGCTGTTCTTTTATTCTGACAGAGATTGATTATGCTTTCATATGTCTAAGATACTTTTATTTCTTTTAACCTATAAACACTTGGTTCATATTATTTGTCCATTTTTCTATTGAATCTTGTTTTTTTTTACTTAATTTTTAGAGTTTCTTGTATATTCTTTCTGTGATGTTTATTAGGTTTGTTTGTAATTTGCTTTTCATAGAGTGATTTTAATCTTGCAGAAGTTGAATTTACAGAACTTTCAATGGCTCGTGGAACTAAGGTCATAATTTGGAAAGTTTTTAGAGCTCCAGGGGTACAATCAGTGTGCAGTGTTGTACTTATCTAATTTGGAAGCTTTCTCTGCTTCAAGAGTTTAGAGAACTATGCTCATGTTTTCTTCTGGTATTTACATGGTCTTGTTTTTCCTTCTAGACTTAGGTTACCATCTGTTCCATTGCTCTGTAACATTGTGGCAATTTATACTCTGAGTCAATTTGGGTTCTTATTAAGAAAGAAGTCAATTCATAGTGTTAAAAAAAACAAACATAAAATGGACTTCAGTTAATAAATATGCTTTAAATCCATTTAACATTGGAAAAGTAAGAAAAGGCTCCAACATGCTGTAAAAAATGAAAGAAATTATTTCTTGTTGATTATTTCTGGATAACTAGTAGAAAAGTAAGTGTATCTTTGAAGTCTATTATAAAACTACACACACTGTTCTTTTCAAAATAGCTGTTTTCTGTGAAAGAAAATGGAGTCTATTTTCAGACAAGAAAAGACTAGAACACTTTTAACCACCTCCACGTATATTCCTAGCTAGGCATAAAGAGAATGGTTGAGAGTAGGGCACACCAGGCAGGCCTCCCTACTGGTTATGTTACTTTGGGAAAGCCATTTACCCCTCAGCTTCAGTTTCTCAGAGGTGAGCTATAGAAAATAATGTCTTTTTCCTAGCACTGAGAGGATTAAATGAGATGAAATAAGCACAGTGCCTGGAACATATATACTGTGTGTGTGTATATATATATACACATACATATAATAAGCATTCATTGGATTTTGAAATTAGATTTTATTTTAGATGACTCCATATTTTTTAAAAAGATGTTGAAATATTAGTATGAATATACACATTTATGTTAGCCAAAAGTAGAGGCAGCATTGGAAAATATGGGAACATGCATCTTTGGACTGTCTCATTTCCTGATTGAAAGTGGCAGCACTGGTCTATTGGATGAGGCCTTGGGGATATTTCCAAGGTATCTGGAGACTATCCTGGCAAGAACTCACTTGCTGGTGACAGTTCAGTTGGTTCCGCATCTTTCTAGTGGAATCTTGAGTAAAATATACAAAACCAGGTGGTAAATTTTGAAAGAGGCTCTGGTATGGTGGCATTGTGCATCAAGCTTCCTGGAGGCAACTCAAGATGGATGTTCAGTATGTTGGTGTCACGTTTCTAGACATGTTCCCAAAGTCTCATTATTTTGTCTCTTCATTCTTAAATGTCAGCAGTTAGAAATGCCCTCACTACTTGAAAATCCTATGACATCTCTTTACCGTAAATTTAGATTCTAAGTGCCATTGTCACTTGCTGAATGCATTTGTAAGAAATGTGTAAATCAGCAAGACTTTTTGAAGTGTATTTTGGATAAATTATCTTTATTTAATGAATAGTTCCAAAACAAAAGGCTTGGGTGATACTCATTATCTTACTTTTGTTCTTGCTGCCTTGGCAAAACTACAGAAGACAATTGGAAGCAATCAGTTATTCTAATGCATGAATAGTAATGGATGTTTGTTACTGTGGCTTCTAGAATTTGGCTTTGTTCAAGCTACTGTTGGAGAGCTCGAGCTATAGAAATAGAAAGGGTACAGTAACAGAGCAAAAGTGCATAGACACAGATTACACCTTGTGCAGACAGTGATCCTCTGTTGATCAAGCATTTACTTCAGCATGGTACTGAAATGTTGAATAGCAATAAGAAAATACTCTTAAAGCCGCTGTGTAATTATAAGAAGGTTTGCCAATTATTACTATTAATAAAGACAACACAGCATTCAGCTTTAACATTCATGAACTGAGTGAATTTGAAAAAAAGAAAATAACTGTTGTGAGCCTCCATGTGTTCAATGTGGCTAACAGTACCTGTCTCCTTAGATCATTGTGAGAATAAAATGAGAATATGCATCTAAAGCTGTAAGCACAGGGTCTTGTCTATAGCAAGCATACAATTCTAGTTATTTGTGTAAAGAGATAAAAAAGAATGCTTGCTTATATTATGGGCACAGATTCTTACCTTATACCTCTGTGTGCCTTCACGTGGGTTTATTTCAGACATGAAGCTTATTGACATACTTTTACTTATAGATTAGGTGGTTGATTGAATAACCATTGTCAAAATTAAAACCACATATAAATTCATATTTACAGCCAGTTTTTGGTTCTGAAAGTCTCCTTTTAAGTCTGTTTGTTCAGGGATTCAAGATTTACAAAGGATGATTAAAGGTTATAGTTCTTTCTGCAAGTATGAATGTGACTGTATTCTCTGTAGCTTTAAAAATAATTCATGGTCTTTCTTGCAAATACACGTTTTACATGGCGACTTTATCTAAAATAGGCTACCCACTTTATCAACATTGAAAATCTGTGGAATCAGGTAATGTACCAACATGACGTTCTTTCACTTTATCTTAAGTCAGTGCTATCCAGGGATAGCTGCTGCTGCTCCTAAGTCGCTTCAGTCGTTTCCAACTCGGTGCAACCCCATAGATGGCAGCCCACCAGGCTCCTCCATCCCTGGGATTCTCCAGGCAAGAACACTGGAGTGGGTTGCCATTTCCTTCTCCAATACATGAAAGAGAAAAGTCAAAGTGAAGTCGCTCAGTCGTGTCTGACTCTTAGCGACCCCATGGACTGCAGCCCACCAGGCTCCTCCGTCCATGGATTTTCCAGGCAAGAGTACTGGAGTGGGGTGCCATTGCCTTCTCCGAGGAAGATAGCTAGTTACCACTTATAGCTATTTAATTTATTAACATTTAAGGATAATATTGATTTTAAAATGTTATTTATTAGCTAAGTAATATTAGAAATTTATTATAATCAGAAATGACCTTAGTCGTACTGGCTCCATTTCTAATTCTCTCCAGTCACATGTGGCAAGTGGTTATTTTATTCACCACAGATGTAGAATATTACAGGTACCATGGCCAGTGTTATAGAATCTTAGGATCTACTCCATTATAGATGGAGTAATAGACTCTGACCCTCTATGGCTTGAGATGTTTTTATAATCAGATCCTTCTCATATCTTAAATTTAAGGTTTTGAATGAATTCCCGACTTCCTGCATTAACATATACAGCTGGCATCTGGCAAGGATGCTGTTACCTTAATTCAGTGATCCTCAGTCTTAGCTGCACACTTGGAGAGATTGAAAAAAATCGAGATCTCCAGGCCACATGCTACATCACAGACCAATTACATTAAAACCTCTGGGGAGGGGCAAGCAGACATCAGGATTTTTAATGGCCTCTCAGTGAGTCCAGCATCTGGCAAAGTCTGTGACTGTGGATCCAGTGACACAGATCTGGGTTTCCCTTTTGTAACTCATTTTTCTTTTCACTGGTGATTGTGTCGTATTGCAAAGGTACACAGCTCTTTCCACACGTTACATGGGCTGTTTTACTTTAAAGTAATGCTCCCTGCCATTCTTTATGTACACGCATTATTTTTTCACAAATTACTCAATTTACTATTACTATTTTCATTCTAAATCAGAAGTCTTCTTTACTTGGAACTTTTCACATTCTCACTGCTTTTGTGTTTTTGAAGTGCTGGTGAACTTAAGTTCACAAAATATATAACACCAACCCTAAACAGGGAAAAAATGCAAAAACCAAAAATAGAATGAAGAAAATAATATGACCTTATACCACCCTCCTTCCAAATGCCTATAAAACCAGAATTAAGGTGCTTTGCCCTAGAAGGAGCTTTTGTACATGCACAAACCTTCTTAATTAAAAAATTTAGAAATGTAGGAGCATCTGTATTGATATCCTTCCAACCAAAATGATTTTCTAGGAACAAGTTTTAAGCTACCTGATTATTTTGGGAAGACTCATGATGCAAAGAAAAGTTTATATTGAGAACTTTGGGCAAATGCTAACACTTTCTTAAAATAACAGGTGAGGAAAATCTGTGGATGGTGATAATTGAGAACTAAACTTGTTAAATTATATTTTAGGCTGATGTGCCACTGAAATTGTATTTTGTTCATTTACCAAAATAATCTAGTATGACGGAAACTGCTAATTGTTCCCCAATATCTAGCCTTCCTTTTTTGCCTGGTGATAACGCTTTTAGATGACTGTATTAATCTTTCAAGAGAGAACAAAAAATCACATTAAAGTTTTATTTATTTAAAGGACCAAATACTATATGTGTGTGTGTGTGTGTGTGTGTGTGTGTGTGTGTGTGTGTGTGTGTGTGTGTGTAGAGAGAGAGAGAGAGAGGAGGGGGCAAATGCTGATTCTTTATGAGGATGAGTGAATACATTAGTTTGAATATTGGTTCATCTCAGTAGTAGAGAGCAAAGGTAACAGTGTTTTGATCAAAATGAAATTTTTTCTCTTTCATGTGAATGCTTAGGAAATTGGTCCAGGCTAGCATGGTAATTCTATAAATATGCAATATGTTTTGTTGCCCTTTCATCTTTAACAAACAACTTCCATCTCATTGTATTTGCTAGTCAGAAGAAGGGAGAATAAAAATGGAAAACAGAGGCTACATTTTCTTCCTTTATGGATGTGATTTACAAATTGTCCATGGTAGCACCATTCATATTTCATTGGCCAGAACTCAGTCACAAGATCCTGCCTCGCTGTGAGGGAAGTTGGGGAACATTGGCGGCTTTGTGATTAAACAAAAATCCTATTACTATGTAAGAAGGAAAAAGTGGTTTCGAGAGGGAAATGTTAATCTGTGCAGTAAGTCATACAAACACACAGGTACTTCTCCCTCCTCCTTAAGTAGGCTGTCCCCAGCCTCCTCCTCAAATAAGAGATCTACGTACTGAACTCAGCTCAAAATCAAGGCTTTCTAAAAGCTCTACACCTTCTCTTTAGATCTCAAGCCACAGTTTAAAATAAAGATTTTATCTGTGGCCAGTTTCAGGGTCTGGCTTATTGTTAGCAAGAACCCATACAGAGTTAATTAGAAGGGAGAACACATCAAGTGTTGCTGCTCAGACTTCTGAAAATAGTATTGTCCTGCTTGAGGTGCCTTTGATGTTTCTCATTAGAGAGTGAAAGTTATAAGCAGCGGCAGTGAGACACTGAAGAGTTCAGTTGTCAAATCACATTTACAAAATCTGGAGAGCTGACCCTATGTCAAATTTTTCCAATAGTTTAGAGGAAATAGAGGTGAAATATGGTAAACTCTGGGACTAATAACACAGTATTCTATTAGTATATCTTTTCTTATAGCATTGATATTTACCCTAGCCCAGATTTAATATATAAAGTCTTTAAGTGATATATATGGGGCCTTGCTTACACAAAGGGAGATGTGATGGTTATAAAACTCTTCATTTTATACTGTTAATTGTATAACTGAGATGGCATTTTGTATTTGGCCAAGTCTCATAAATGATAAATTCCAGGTTTGTTTACCGTTAACAATCTGCACAATCAAGATAGAATCTGTTAAAAACATGAGATAAGAATTCTCCATTACCTTTGTGCTTGTAACTACTACTAAAATGTAGTAAAATGTTTAATGAACATGTTTACTTAGAGATTTAATCAGCTCATTATTCCCAAGTACAGATAAATTATGCAAGGAAAAAACGTAATAGACCATGTAATATAAAGTATAAACGTAGAGTGACTCCAGGCTCAGTTTAGATACTTTCTTATAACACTGGGGACCCAAGTTCTTTTTTTCTGATCCGCAATTTCAGTGTTGACATCTATCCATAAGTTCGTTTCCTCATTGTCAGCAGAAGGCTGCCCCAGCTCCAGGCAGGACATCCTCTTTTTATGAAAAGCAAAAATGTTTCCCAGGAACCTATCAGCAAACTTAAGCTTGTGTCCCACTGATGAAGGTTTGGTCACGTGTTCACGCTCTGCCTGAAAAGGATTGAGCGACTATGTGGCATTTTCTGTGTCTACAGCAGAAAGTAGAATATACTAGCGAAGAATAGGAGAGAGGAAAGAATGACTGTTGTATAAGCGACTGAAAGGGTCCTCCTCCTACCCTATACATTGCATTTCTAGCAAAAAATATAAAGAGCAAAACTAGTGTCTTTTCTATAATTTTGCACAAGGTTTCCAAGCCCAGGGCTAATTTGCTGTACTGAACTTAGATGAAATTTTATTTAAAACTGCAACTGACTGGAAACATGGAGGGCTACACCCAAGGACTCACGTTTGGATTTAACTCAGGAGATCCTTAAATTGAATGGATTTCTAAGAACAGATAAAAAGCAAGTCCAAAAGGTGGCAGGGGGGGCGGATTTTTAGAATTGGGTATTATATTGTCCCTATTAGTATTCACCACTGTGAAAAGGTCTATAATTTAAAAATCATGCTGATATAATGTATGTAAGCTTACACACATTATGTGAAAAATAAACTCTAGGTAGCTTTGTCATCATTGAACACAATAACCTGAAAATATTGTAAAATTTATAACACTGTTGTGCTGTAGATAACGATTCATACTTTTTAAGTAGGTCATATAAAATATTTGTTCAGTTACCATGTTAAAATATTTTAATCATTTTTATTCTTCATTAGTGTTACAGTACCCCTGGCAACTAAATTAAGGTTCATTATACTCAGCAGTAATTTTGCTCATAGTAAAAGAGAAACTCTGTGACTTTCTCTTCTCTGTAGTTGGGGCTCTCAGCTGTATAAGGTTACCAATGAGATATACCTGCAAATCAATATATAGCATAATAGGGATTCTTTAGCACACCTTTTTAAAAAATAAATTTCTCATTTTGATCAAGTTATCAACCAAATCCTACCTGGTTGCTTTCAAGCAAATGATTGCTTAGCATTGAGGCAACACTTTTAATTAATCCCTGGATGCTGCGCTAAGATTGAGGGTTTCTGACAGAGAACTAGAGGGTCAGACAGCTCTAGTCAAGAGGCTGTGACTGGCTCACTGAAAGTGAGAAAGTACAGCCATCTGAACGCAGCAGCTGTGATAGAGATGGAGGACCAGAAACTCCAGGGGAGGGAGGAGTGTGCTGTAGGAGAGGGCTTGACGTTCTGAGCCTTTGAAATCTTTGTGGAAGCTGAAGGGATGAGAGTTGTTAAGATTCAGTGAGAAAGTGGGAGAGACCAGTAGCGGATTTGGTAAAGAAAAATAATAGGCGATTCAGAAAGTGACCTTACTTGTTATGACAAATGCTGTCTGTGGGATATAAAATTGAGAAGTGGAAGACTCAAATGATGGACTAAGTCAATCTTGCTTCCCACCTGCACTTCATGTGTTCATCCGTTTGTCTTCAAGCACCTGTTGCACTTTGCTCCTGTGTAGCTGATGTCCTGGCTGCTTTAAACTCCCCTCCCTATTCTTGGAGCTCATTGCATAAAAAGGGAAAGCTATCTCTCACCTCTGCCTGCCTGAGTTCTGAAGTGCTTTCACAATGCAAATCTGTTACATCTTTGCATAAATGACTTCACTGACTTTCCATTGGTCCTCTGATAAAGAGCAAAATACAGAAAATGACCTACAAAATTCCGCATGACCTAACTCACTGCCCGGCTCCATCACCCTTTTCTCCTTCCCCTTCTGTCTTCTGCTCCACTGGCCTCTTTTTGCTTTCTCCAGCAACTGCATCAAGGTCATTGTGCACACTCTTTCTTCTGTTTTGCCTATCACCCTTCTTCCTCAGACTTCAGCTCAAATTTGCCTCCTTTTTTCACAGCACTTATCAGTATTGGTAACTATGCATTTGTGTATTATCTGTCTCACAACCAACAATGAGCCTATTTCCGGATATCATAAAAGCCTAGACATGTCCAGCAAGCAGTGAAGACGGATCTGGTAGGAACTTACTTTCATGGGGCAGAGAGTATCCTTAGAGAAAAACTCATTCTAAATAATGGATTCCCAATGGAGTTGGGGTAAGGCATCGTTTCTCTGAAGAGGCACCTC
This sequence comes from Capra hircus, assembly GCF_001704415.2. Lineage (NCBI taxonomy): Eukaryota > Metazoa > Chordata > Mammalia > Artiodactyla > Bovidae > Capra > Capra hircus. The sequence continues at coordinate 7,649,206 of NC_030812.1, forward strand.
TGAACTACATGGTGGGGGACGATCTTTGGTTGTTGCGTATTCTGGCATACCCTTCTCCAGAGATATGGTCCAGTGGATGCAAATACTGTAGAGAATTATTGTTTGTCAATGGTGCGAAGATGGTGTAAACTTTAGGACTCTGAAGTGGAAAAGATTCAGTACCTAATCCCCATTCTGCAGTCTTGGCTTCTTATTACCCTGGAGAAAATAGAAAGCAATCAGGAAATAAAGTCCACCGCATCTACCATGACATACCTATTCCTGTATCCCTGGGATATACGTTTCCTGCTGTTACTGTGGATAACATGCTCCTGCTCCTAAGACTAATTTCTCCTGTTTGCTCACTTGATCTCACTCACTCTTACTGAAGAACATTTCCACACTTACTTCCCTCACTCTACCCAGTATCTTTATTTTTCCTGATTGGTTTAATCCCACAAACATGAACACATACTGTGATACTAACCATGTTAAAAATAAAATGGCAACTCCCTTGACCCAGTATCTGTCTCCAGCTGTCCGCCCAATTCTCTGCTCATTTATACAACTCTTTGCAAAAGTCATGTGACCCCATGGACTGTAGCCCATCACACTCCTATGTCATGGAATTCTCTAGGCAAGAATTCTTGAGTGGGTAGCCATTCCCTTGGCCAGGGGTTCTTCCTGACCTGGGGATTGAACCTGGGTCTCTGGCATTGCTGACAGATTCTTTACTATCTGAGCCACCTATACACTATGTTTTTGCTGTTGTTCAGTGGCTAAGTTGTGTCCAACTCTTTCTGACCCCATGAACTGCAGCAGACCAAGCTTCTCTGTTCATCATTATCTCCCTAATTTTCCTCAAACTCATGCCCATCGAGTCAGTGATGCCATCCAACCGTCCCATACACACTATACTCTGTCTGACATTTCTGTCCTCCCATTTTCTCTTGAATTCTATCCAACTACTCTTTTACCCACAGTACTCCACTAAAACGCATTTTATCAATGTTACCAAAGACCTCCAAATTGCTAAATCCAGTCAACCTCATCGTATAAAAACCTTGAAGAGAATCCAGCACTCGATTCCCTTTTGCTTCTCAGAGGAAAATTTTCAAACAACTTCCAAAGCATTAGGGTTCTCCTCTCTGACTCATGGTTCCTTCTGAGCCTGTTTTATTAGTTCCGTCTCATTACCCTCACCTCCCGATGTTGCTGCACTACAGAGCTCGGTCATTGCACCTTGCTGTCCATGCCCACTCACTGGAGGGAGCTCATGGAGTCTCGTGGCCTTAAAAAATCATCTGAAAGACCCCAAAGATTTCCAGATATATAGAAGCAGATTTATGTAACGGGCCAGTCTTTGGACAGGTGTACCTGGGGGTCTAACAGACTACCTCAAACTTAGTAAGTCCAAGACCAGACCACTAATGCTCTTTTCCCTTTCCCCAGCATGTTTTCACCACAGCCGCCTAGCGGCCACAGAGGCCCCTTTAACATGTGAGTCAGGTCATGTCACTCCCCTGTTCAATGCTTTCACCACTTATCTCACGGAGAATAACATGCAAAATACTTACAAGGGCTTATAGGCACCTGTTTCAATCATCTGCACCTTTTCCTTTTCTGGCCTTGTCTCCTACCACGGTATTTGAACTGTGTTTTCATAAATTTTCTCTTTGTCCATTTCGCATCCATTAATCACAGGGCCAGTCTAATGATCAAACTTGCTTATATCTCCCTGTGATCCAGTTTTTGTAGGCACTTAAAAACTGTATTACTAACCGTCTAATCTATACTGAGTCGATGCTTCCAACCACCTGTTTTATCTAATTCTCACACACCACTTCAGGATTTCTCCTGCCCAGACCAGGGCCAGATACGAGATAACTAGATTCAACCCTAGTGTTCCAAAGTCCACTGGGATTTCTCAGCCGATCCTAAGCTGTGGACCCTGCTTCCTTCGTCTTTCCCCAGAAACCCCGGTAACGGCTGCATGCTGTGCTTCCCCTTCACTCAGGCTCTGCCTCCTGGCCAAACGCAGTGCCTGCCTCTGGGGCTCTGTGTGATGTGGCAGGTTGTCTTTCCTCTGGAACTGTCAGCAGTAAATTCTTCTTTCAGTGACATTAGCCAACCCTTGTCACTCAGTTATCCTTCTGAAGCCAGACCTGGACACATATCACACGGTTCCCCTCGTTTATTCCCTTCCACCCTCACTGGTAAGTCCCCTTAATGTTCCTCCCATGAACCAAGCGTGCCCCAGCCTCAGGGATTTTGCTTTGCTCTGCCATTTGCCTGCAGTTCTCATCCCACAGTTGTTCGCGGGGTTCGATACTTCCTTTGCTTCAGGACTCGCTCAAAGAAGTCATCTTATCAGCAAGGCCTTCGCTGAGTCCTTTTCAAAGATTGTGTTTACCTCTCACCTTCCCTCACCCTAAATGGACACTGTTCCCCTTAATCGTTTTTATTTTGTTTTGCCAGAGAATGAATCATCGCTGAAAATATGACCTATTTGTTTTTCTAGAAACATAACTAGGATATAATCTCCATGAAGAAAAGAAGTGTGTTCACAATGTGCAGGGCCTAGGACAGTATTTGGAGTCAAGTAGCCATTCAGGAAATATTTATTGCTTGGAGGAATGAAGGAGTGAATGGATATGGCCACCCCCAGGTTAGTCCATGAGGCTGTGGACAGGGACATCAGAAATTAAATTTTAACACTTCTCTGCTTGTCTTTCTGTCATAATGACCCCACCTTGCCCCAGTCGCCATAGATACATACGTGCTGCAGTCTAACTGGAGAGGGGATTGGCTGGTCCATGACCACAGGAAGATGTGTTGTTCCCATTACGAACAAATAACTAAAAGCAACAAAGCAGAACCTGGAAAGGGAGACCAGCAGTCCGTGTGGGGCTGCTCTGAGCTGTCTGATGCAGGAGCAGAAGCATCCAGTGAGCCCCATGGGGCCCAGGTGACATGAAGACACTAGAGGGTGACTTGAATTTTATCTGTCCCAGTGTCTTACAACAGGATATTGAATTGACCTGTGTTCAGAATGATTACATGTGATGAAAACAGAAGTCTAATGGAAGTCTTGACTCTACCCAGTTTGTGGAGGTCTTCCTCTCATCAGGGATGTGTCAGAGATGCTGGACTCTCTGACAAAGAGAAATATGAACTGCTATGATACTTTCTTTCAAATATTTATACCCTGATTTGCATGCAAGGTACTCTTTACTCTTTCTGCTGCTGCTTTCTAGATGGTAGCATGTTGGTTATCATATGATTTCTTCAGTTATTCACCCATATATAAAATATAATTTTTGGATTAATTTTCCTGAATGTTTATGTGCAAAACAAACAAGCAAACCTTTTCAGCTTTTAAGAACTTATGTTGACCCCAAAGATACACATTTACACCTATTATTTCTACCTATGTATTTTATATGTGAGCCCTGAATGATTCTGTAAATGCCTATGGAGTTAGGTCTTTTCGTGGCTGTGGTCTTCAGTGTTCCCCAGCAGGGTCACAAAAACCTCAAACTAAGACAAGTAAATCCCATTTCTTGTTAGTTAACACAGTGTTTGCAGCCTACAATTTTTTCCACACTTGACCTTTAAGAAAAACCCACTGAATGATTGTGTTGTGCCAAGCAATGTTACATACTATTTTATGGCAGCAAGAGTGAAACAGTCAGTGTTCATCTGTGCTGTTATCCAGTGGATGTATTTTTGGTGGTTTCAAATTACATAACACAGAAACTCACACAGAAGTTGAAGCGCAAAATACTGATTGACTGAAAGGTGGAAACATCAAACTGATGTGGGAGGTGGTTTTAAGCAGTATGTAGTCATGGCTTAGTTTGTTTCTTTCTTCACCTCTCTTGTTCATTGTGCCCTCCATACTTTAATTTCCCTCTTCAGAGGTTGGTTGCTTTTCTTCCCATGCCCACTCTTTTTCCCTTTCAATTTTAACCTTTTCTACAGCTATAGAAGGATCTCTCTGCATTAGTGTATTAGTATGTAAGTCCCTTCTAAAAACCCTTTAAAGATATACTATTGTCAATCAAATGGAGCCCCATTTCCGAGCACAGAATTCAAAGCCCCAACTTCATCCCACTGAATGTTTTTTCCTAAGATTTATTTTATTTTGGCTGTGCTGGATCCTCATTGCTGGACATGGACTTTCTCTAGTTGCAGTGAACGAGCGCTACTCTATTTGCAGTGTACGGGTTTCTCATCGTGGTGGCTTCTCTTGTGGGGATTCTAGACACGTGGGCTTTAGTAGTTGAAGTACACAGGCTTAGGTGAGCTGCAGCATGTGGGACATTCCCAGATCAGGGATCGAACCTGTGTCCCCTGCATTAACAGGTGGATTCTTAACTGCTGGACGACCAGGGAAGCCCCGTCCAACTAAATTTTGATCCCTTGACTTTATCCTTCCTCTCTGTTCAGTTCAGTTCAGTTCAGTCGCTCAGTCGTGTCCGACTCTTTGTGGCCCCCTAACTGCAGCATGCCAGGCCTCCCTGTCCATCACCAACTCCCAGAGTCCACCCAAACCCATGTCCCTCGATTTGGTGATGCCATCCAACCATCTCATCCTCTCTCGTCCCCTTCTCCTCCTGCCCTCAATCTTTCCCAGCATCAGGGTCTTTTCAAATGAGTCAGCTCTTCGCATGAGGTGGCCAAAGTATTGGAGTTTCAGCCTCAACATCAGTCCCTCCAAAGAACACCCAGGACTGATCTCCTTTAGGATGGACTGGTTGGATTTCCTTGCAGTCCAAGGGACTCTCAAGAGTCTTCTCCAACACCACAGTTCAAAAGCATCAATTCTTCAGCGCTCAGCTTTCTTTATAGTCCAACATTTACATCCATACATAACTACTAGAAAAACCATAGCCTTGACTAGCCGGATGTTTGTTGGCAAAGTAATGTCTCTGCTGTTGAATATGCTGTCAGGTTGGTCATACCTTTCCTTCTAAGGAGTAAGCATCTTTTAATTTCATAGGTATAATCACCATCTGCAGTGGCTTTCAAGCCCCCCAAAATAAAGTCAGCCACTGTCTCCACTGTTTCCCCATCTATTTCCCATGAAGTGATGGGACCAGATGCCATGATCTTTGTTTTCTGAATGTTGAGCTTTAAGCCAACGTTTTCACTCTCCTCTTTCACTTTTATCAAGAGGCTTTTTAGTTCATCTTCACTTTCTGCCATAAGGGTGGTGTCATCTGCATATCTGAGGTTATTGGTATTTCTCCTGGCAATCTTGATTCCAGCTTGTGCTTCCTCCAGCCCAGCGTTTCTCATGATGTACTCTGCATATAAGTTAAATAAGCAGGCTGACAATATACAGCCTTGATGTACTCCTTTTCCTATTTGGTACCAGTTTGTTGTTCCATGTCCAGTTCTAACTGTTGCTTCCTGACCTGCATACAGTTTTCTCAAGAGGCAGGTCAGGTGGTCTGGTATTCCCATCTCCTTCAGAATTTTCCACAGTTTATTGTGATCCACACAGTCAAAGGCTTTGGCATAGTCAATAAGGCAGAAATAGATGTTTTCCTTAAACCGTGATATTCATTGTCCCCTCTAGAGGACGTGAGGTTTTTCTTTTTTTAAACTCTTTGTTTTGCTCAAGCTGTTTTCTTTGCTTAGAAGGCCTGAATCCTTTTCATCTTTTAAAATGAAGGATGAAGTAAGTCTTTCTAACTACCTCTGATTGGAACTAGCTTGCTAGAGTTTTTGCATAGAACATTTTAATAGCATTTATAACATTCATTATCTTAAATGTTTGTGTCAATGGTTTATCACATTTCACCTTGACTTACATACAGTGAAGTTGCTTAGTCGTGTCCGACTCTTTGCCACCCCTTGGACTGTCCATGAAATTCTCCAGGCCAAAATACTGGAGTGGGTAGCCTTTCCCTTCTCCAGGGAATCTTTCCCAACCCAGGGATCGAACCCAGATCTCCCACATTGTGGGTGGATTCTTTACCAGCTGAACCACAAGGGAAGCCCAGGAATACTGGAGTGGTTAGCCTATCCCTTCTCCAGTGGATCTTCCTGACCCAGGAATCGAACTGGGGTCTCCTACATTGCAGGCGGATTCTTTACCAATTGAGCTATCAGGGAAGGCTAGTTATATGTAATATAATGAAGTTAAATTATCTTCCCTTTGTTCGTGATTTTCCATATGTTTGAGTTTATTTTTTTTAATTTTTTCCTGTCTTGGAACAGCCTGGCTAGGAATAAGTACATACATCTCCCTGACAGGCCTTCTGTCAGGATTTTCTCACAGAGATCCAATTTTGAATGTTTAAGGTCTCAGCCTACTGTTGCACTGAGTAATACTTAATCTTAATGCACAGATCCAGGCTTCCCTGACAGCTCAGTTGGGAAAGAATCTGCCTGCAATGCAGGAGACCCAGGTTCAATTCCTGGTTTGGGAAGATCCCCTGGAGAAGGAAATGGCAACCCACTCCAGTATTCTTGCCTGGAGAATCTCATGGACAGAGGAGCCTGGTGGGCTACAGTCCACGGGGTTGCGAGATCAGACATGACTTATCGACCAAACCACCACCACCAGTGCACAGATCATAAGTATCTTAGTAATTAGTGACGTATGAATAAATAGAAACACAATCCTCATGGGTGATGGCTTCATCTTTAAGTTTCCTGGGTTTGGTCTCAGTTTCCTCTTTTGTAATATGATGTGGATGGTCCCTACCATCATTAAAACGATTTCCTACATTACCTGTGTATCCTGCTTATATAGTGTTGTTCATCAAAACCCAGTCCAACTTTTCCACCCTGATTTTCATACTTTAAAGCTGATTATTAAAATTGAGTGGGCTGTCTCTGGTAGCAGGACTGCATTTATTAGAGGGACAGTCACATCACCACCATCAGTCCCCTTCTACAGGAGAAGAACAGATGGCTGTCAGGTAGGAGCACATCCATCCCCGGGCACCAGCCAGCTTGCCAGCATTGCTCTCATCTGTCGAGGGGGCTGAATGAACTTGAGGATGTGAAACTGCTTAGTAAGGTCTAACACAGTAGTCACATCTAGCAGATCACTATTATGAGCTTTGTCACCAGCTTTATAGTGAGATTATAAGGCCGTGACACTTTTGTTTTAAGCAAATTTACTATGAGTTATACCTCTGAATGAGTTTTAGCCTCTTCAAATAACATTCGGGAAGTTATCCACTTATCACAATGGTGTGGCTGTAGTGCTCAGACATGATTTAGAATCCATTCAAAAACAGACTCATTGATTATGGGCTCACTTTGATTTTAAAGAAGACTAGTAGTTCATGTGGCATAATCGCACACACTAAAACTATATAATGCTAAGAAAATACATAATTTTGGACTATTAGATATTTAATAAAGAAGTGGAAGAGGTGGGGAACTTCACATAGGAGAGACTAGTCAACATTTTTTGCTTCTGGTTTGATAGAATCAGAAGAACTAAGAATTAAGTATACAGTACCACTTGTGAACTGTTTTTGCCAAAAAATGTGAATCTAAGTCTTATGAGCATCTAAATACGAAATTAAATGATATAGACAGGAGAGAGACATTTTATGGTAAGGTGACATAGTTAGCAAAACTATGTAATTTAGAAATTTCTATACGATTAGTAACTCAGTTTCTTTGACCGATTGAAGAGATTATGGAAAGAAAGAGGATTTGGGAATTATTATAGATTGAAACATATTTGAGTGACAGATCAACCAAGTGCTAAATGTTGAACTTGTTTGGACTCCAGTTTAAACAAATCAACTATTAAAAGGCATTTATGACACAATCAAAGGACAGTTAAACACTGACAGCATATTTGATGACACTAATAAATTTACTTTAAATTTACATGTGATAATGGTTTTATGATTATATTACTAAAAAGAATGTATCTTTTAGTGGTGTGTACAGAAATATTAGCTACAGAAATGTTATAACAAGTCCAGAATTTGCCTTAATATGTTCTAATAATGTGGAGTGAAAGAAGAAAGTAAGAGATGAAATGGGAAGGACAGAATATTTTAATTGATGAAGCTGAGTTGTAGGTGAACTGCTGTTAGCTATCTATATCCTTTCCTTTAATTTTGTGTATAATTGAAAATGTTCATAGTAAAAAGTTTAAGATAAAAGCATACAGTAGACACATGAAGAGAAAGAAGAGGAGTGAGATTATTTCTGGGCTGTGCGTTACCCCAGCTTACAGAAGACAGACCAGCTGCTATGCTGCCATCCGGTTACTCGAGATATCCTCAGATTTGTCTTTCTTTAAATTAAATTTGTACTAAGATTCTATTTGCAACTGAGATCCCTAATACATCAAACCAGCCAAAAAGAATGCTAATGAGCCTCCTTAGTGATCATATTAGAGAACTAAAAATATTTCAGGCTACTTTAAAAATACCCTGAAAAGAAGTGCTTTATATAGATATCACTGCTTCCATTCAAGTGTCAGTCATTTTCTCAGCTAAAGTTTCCTGGCCTGTATACTGAGCATATTTATAACCTTTAGTAAAATGAAATACAATTGGAACTATTGAAGTAACACTAAGAAAATATAATAATAAAAATAAGCTGCTGCTGCTGCTAAGTGGCTTCAGTCGTGTCCAACTCTGTGTGACCCCATAGACCCCAGCCCACCAGGCTCCCCGATCCCTGGGATTCTCCAAGCAATAACACTGGAATGGGTTGCCATTTCCTTCTCCAATGCATAAAAGTGAAAAGTGAAAGTGAAGTCGCTCAGTCGTGTCCGACTCTTAGCGACCCCATGGACTGCAGCCTACCAGGCTCCTCCGTCCATGGGATTTTCCAGGCAAGAGCACTGGAGTGGGGTGCCATTGAAATACTCAAATCAGTGATTCTCTGCCGGGGTCCAGCCCCGGTGGATCCAGGGAATTCGAAGGGTGGACGGCGTTGGCGTGGAAAGACTTGTTTATTTATTAATGTAAGATTAGATTAAGAAACTATAGTGTAGTAAGAAGATTAAGTGGAGGAAGAGGGCTGAATAGCTTGGTTTACGCGGAAGGCCAATAAAATTCCAGACAAGGAATTTGCACCATCTACGTTGGGCCACCGGCGCCCGCTTGAATATCTAAGGGTGCCTCGCCTTAAGCTCCCTTTCGTGCGAGTCTTAACAGCCAGGGCAAGTAAGTAGACCTGGCGAGCCTCCGCGCCCCAGGTGGAGATTCAGCCTGAAGTTAAAGTAAAGAGCAGAGAGAAGGAAAGGGAGAGAAGAAGAAAGAGAGAAAAAGACATGGGGGGAGCCAGAGTCCCAAGAAACCAGGCCGAGAGACTAGTTCGAGAAACTGGTCCGAGAAGCTGGCCCGAGAAACTGGCCCCCTCCTTTATTGTTCAGAAGGCCTTTTATACTTTTGATAAAACACGGAGATCAATGGGTAACACAAAATTATGTAGCGTTCGCAGCCCAGACTCTTTCTATACATCATTTTGTATACAAAAGGTCTCAGGTGATTTACATTATCTTCTGGCCAAGAGGCATGTTAACACTTTTTGGCTCTCTTCCTTAATGAATGTTAATTTTGTTTCCCCTGAAGTGTTTTTCTTTAATCTGCATCTCCTTAAAGCATTAAAGTTACATCTCTATAGAACAAAGGTGCAGTGGGATATAACAAAGAAGGTACTTAACTCAAAGATCTAATGTTGCTAATACCAGGTCTACTGCTTGTTTTTCTATATACCAACTATATCTAAAAATAAAGGATATGAAAATTTGGCAGCAAGCATTGACCCAACAAATGAAACTTTTAATCAGTCCTATTCTAAAGATTTTGACTCTTCGGAAGCCCCTACATTCCTAGGATGTTTTAAGCTTCCTGTGCCTCCTGCGGTCAGGAGGCCTCAAACAATCACACGGGCAGCTGTACGAGTCCTGCAGGCAGGCTAGAAAGCCATCAGAGGGGTTTTTGGATCGAAACACTCTTTCAAATGCAGAAGACTAAAGCCCTGAATTGACTTTTACCAGAAAATGTCAGAAGAGTGGAAAAGCAGAGGACAAAAGCCGGCAGATTTTTGTTGGGGTACATGCTTAGGAATTTCCAGAGGGGTCCCTGAAGTCTGAGCACGCCTTGCGTATGTCAGCTTCCTTCCTCATGACCTTGTCACGGGCGGGATTCCTCACACTGGCTCCCGGCAATTCTCAACCAGGAATAATCTTGCCTCATGAGAGACATATTGCCATGTCTGTAGACAGTTTTGATTATTGTCGTGACTTTGAGGAGGGGATGAGAGGAACCAGGGCATCCTGTGATGCACAGAACAGGCTCCCACCTTCCTCCTGTATACAGCTGGGGATTACCCTAATTTATTCAAACCTTTGTAATGAAACCATCACTTCACACGTGGGACAGTCAGATACTCTTAGAATTCCTTTTTTATTTTAGCACTCTTAATTTAGTACTATTTAATCACAATTTAGCACTATTTCCATATGTACTTCATACCTGAAAATACAGAAAAATTTTTTTGTCTTTTATTTAATTTGGTAAACAGATACAAAAATAATCTGAAAAAATTGATCATTTAAGGTTTCTTTCTAGCAAATCAAAAAATGTTATTTTCTATCTTTAAAATTTTATCTTTTCACTCATTTGAAGTCACTAATTTTCTGCTAGCTCAATGACCTATATATGGTAATGTTGGTATCTGTCATATCTGTAATTTGTATATATCTATGGTTAATTTCTGTATTAATTTTCAGGTGACCTAGAACATAATTTATCAAAAAAGTAAAAATATGGATTTTAGATGTTCCTAGTTGAAATTTTATTAGATTTTGCAGTCTCTAGATAAACACTATACTAATAACTTAATGAAGGAGATCAGCCCTGGGATTTCTTTGGAAGGAATGATGCTAAAGCTGAAGCTCCAGTACTTTGGCCACCTCATGTGAAGAGTTGACTCGTTGGAAAAGACTCTGATGCTGGGAGGGATTGGGGGCAGGAGGAGAAGGGGACAACAGAGGATGAGATGGCTGGATGGCATCACGGACTCGATGGATGTGAGTCTGAGTGAACTCCGGGAGTTGGTGATGGACAGGGAGGTCTGGTGTGCTGTGATTCATGGGGTCGCAAAGAGTCGGACACGACTGAGCAACTGAAGTGAAGTGAATAACTTAATGAATATCGAAGTTGCTAGCAAAGTTATTATTGTAATGAGTATAATATTTATACATAATATAGAAAATGTACTAGTAAAGCTGTATCTTGTCTTTGTGGAGCCTCGTTGTTTTATTTAAAACCAAATATGTTTTTTAGATATTAAAACAAAAGGAAAAGAATGAATGTTTTCTCCCTGATTACCTATTATTATATAAATAATGCATGCCACATGGGAAATGCTATTACTTAAGCTGATTCTAAAAATGATTTATAAAAATATGCTGTGGCATTTTAAAGATATGCCTAAAAATATTTTACTCTTAATTTTCTTGCAATTCTTTTTCCAAACTACTTTTCAGCTGTACTTGTAGGTATATATTTTGTAAAAGTTATTGCTAGATTTTAGTTATTTAATCTCATCTATCTTTTCCACTCAACAGTTGACTTTAGTTCATTTGATTTTTTAAAAATAAATGGTATATTAATATTTGCAATTACTTCTGCCATCTCACTTGTACTTATTATGTTTTAGCTTCCTTTAGGTATTTCCTCGTTATTTATTGCCTTTTTTAAAAATTGAGTTTTTACTGTCTGTTTTCTCCCTTCAATTAATTTTGGAAGCACACTCTCAATACCCATTATTTGTTCATCAGAGTTTTCACATGCGTACGTAAAATCTGATGTTACTGTCTCTGTAATATTCTTAAACCTTGGAAAGTTTTAAAACCATCCACATCAGTCTTATGTAATTCATTACAAAACTGTGATTCTGAAATTTTTTTACCAAAGCCTGGCTGGCTTAAATAACAGTAGTTCATTGCCTCACAGTTTTGTGTCTTGGTGTCCAGGAAATGGCACCCCACTCCAATTCTCTTGCCTGGAGAGTCCCAGGGACGGGGGAGCCTGATGGGCTGCAGCCCATGGGGTCGCGCAGAGTCGGACACGACGGGAGCGACTTAGCGGCAGCTGTAGCTGTCCAGAGTCAAGGTGTCAGCAGGGTTGGTTCTGTCTGCTGGCTGGGAGACAAGAGTCTGTGTCAGGCCACTCTCCTTGTTTTGCAGATACTCATCTTCTCCCTGTGTTCTTTGCATCTTCTTCCCTCTTTGCATGTCTCTGTGTCCAATTTTCCCCTTTTCATAAAGACTCCAGTCCTGTTAGATTAGAGCCCACCCCAATTTTTTAAATTGATTAGGGCCCACCTCATTTTAACTTGATAATCTCTGTAAAGACCCATCCCAAAATATGGTCACATTCTGAGCTACTAGGGGTTAAGGACTTCAATATATAAATGCCAAGTAGTGGCAGCCTGGGGGTGTGCGTGCCAGCGGGTCAGTCTGTTCTTAGGAGAATCAACCCAACAAAGAGACACAAGATAAGTGAAGCTTACATGGGCATGGAATTTGGTTTCCTATTTACTGGGAGCATGATGTAGAAAAGGAAGGCTGAGACTCTGGCTGGGTAGGTCTCCTTTAATCCGTCCTGCTTACACTTTGAAGATGGGCTTGGCCAGAACAGAGATACAATTCAACCCATAACACTACTCAAATTTGACATATTATCATGATTATTAACTTTTTACTGTCAAGATTGACTTTATCCATGTTTATAATTTTCTTTGTTCTAAAATGAAATGTTAGATTCTGAAATATTTTTCAATATGACTCCTTACTTCCTCAAAATAAGTTATTTTAAGGAGGCTTTATTTGTAATAAACTACATACTTTTATCTGGGAATGTCTTTATTTAGCCTTGGGTGTTGAATGATAATTTATCTGTGTGCCTGATTCTGGGATGACAGTTACCTTTTTCAGAAGTCTTGGCTTCCTCTGTTGCTTTGAGAAGATTCATGTTGATGCCATTTTTATTTCTATGTGCATATTACATCTTTTGCCTGTAATTGCTTTGAAATCCCCCCCTTTATGCATTTTTACTGTAAAACATTTGTTTTGATTTTTATGTATCTAGCTTTGGATTTGTTAAGCTCCCTGAACCTAAAGAAATGCATCTCTATAAATTCTAGAAGTTTTCAGACATTATTTCTTTGAAAATTTTGGTTCTCTTTTCATTTCTCCTGTTTGAACTGGAAGACATTTCTCATTATGTCTCTCATATCTTTTTATCTTTCCTTTATATTTCCTATCTCTGTTCTACAATGACTCTGGAAATATTCCTAACCTTCTTGTGAAAGCATTTCTGTATTTGTAAGTGTTTGAATTATATCCGAAGTAGGAATTTTGTTTGATAAGGTTTTTAAAGAAAATTCAAGTTTCATTTCTAATCTTTCCAGGGCTCAGGACAAGTATAAAATAGAGGTCTATATGTCATATATGTACATATTTAAATATCATAAGTTAAGCCATTAAACAAAACGTTGCCATCCAGTCTTGACAAGTAAACTTTTATAATGATGTGAAAAGCCAAGTTTGAATTTAGACTTTTGGGACTCATCATATATCTTTGCGAGAATGTGGTGGTACAGAGAAAGCCATCTCCTAGCCCCAGGGTCCCTGTTCGGTAGCCTGCTGCCTACTCCCCTTCTCCATTCACCATTGCGTCCCCCTCTTAGGGAGTTCCCCCACTTGCATGTAGACGTAACATCCACAGATCCATGCTCCATTTAAACAGCTCTCCCTTAGTCACCCCTCCAGCCTGGGGGTGTGCGTGCCAGCGGGTCAGTCTGTTCTTAGGAGAATCAACCCAACAAAGAGACACAAGATAAGTGAAGCTTACATGGGCATGGAATTTGGTTTCCTATTTACTGGGAGCATGATGTAGAAAAGGAAGGCTGAGACTCTGGCTGGGTAGGTCTCCTTTAATCCGTCCTGCTTACACTTTGAAGATGGGCTTGGCCAGAACAGGATCATTTCCTGCTGCCAAAGTGCAGGACTTGGACATAAGCCTCTAGTGCTTAGATCTGTGGTCATTATTGCTCTGACAATCACTGACTTTTCCTTAGCCTCCGATTCTACTCAAAGTAATCTGCTTGTGGATGAAAAACTACACCAATGAGTACAGCAGACATGTATCGAATCGTGTGCTTTAGCAGACATGTATCGAATCGTGTACTTTAGCAGACATGTATCGAATCGTGTGCTTCCCAGGGGGCACTAGTGGTAAAGAACCCACCTGCCAGTGCAGGAGATGCGAGAGATGCAGGTTCGATCCCTGGGTTGGAAAGATCCCCTGGAGTAGGGAATGGCAACCTACTCCAGTATTCTCGGCTGGAATATTCTATGGACAGAGGAGCCTGACAGGAGTCCATGGGATTTGCAAAGAGACATGAATGAGTGACTGAGCACAGCACAGATCTAAGCATCTCTCTTTACCAGGCACCAAGCTAGTGCTTATATGTATTTTCTCAGTAAAGTCTCTTAGTTTAACCACTTCCTATCCGTCTTACTGTTACTGATTCATTCAAGTATTTATTATCTTTCTCCTGGACGATTGGAATGGGTTTTCCTGTTATATCTATTTTTAATTTATGTTCATGCTCTTTATTGACTTAAAGATGAGATTTAAAACTAATGTGATTTCTAAAGGCATGTGTGATATCAGCCTTAACCAGCTTTCCTACCCTAACTCCATATCATCCCTCCGTTACATCTTCCAACCATATCAACAAAATTGTATTTCCTCAAGTTTCTCTTTCCTAAGGCCAACTCTTTCTTTTCTCTGCTGCTTTTACAGTTCTCTATATTTCATTTGTTCTATGAAGCGTTTTCTTGACAAGCTGATAGAAATCCTTGTGCCCCCATTATATGCTGAGGGACTCAATTCAGTTCAGTCGCTCAGTTGTGTCCAGCTCTTTGCGACCCCATGGACTACAGCAGGCCAGGCTTTGCTGTCCATCACCAACTCCTGGAGCTTACTCAATGTCCATTGAGCCGGTGATGCCATCCAACCATCTCCTCCTGCCTTCAATCTTTCCCAGCATGAGGGTCTTTTCTAATGAGTCAGCTCTTTGCATCAGGTGGCCAAAGTATTGGAGTTTCAGCTTCAACATCAGTCCTTCCAATGAATATTCAGGATTGATTTCCTTTAGGTTGAACTGGTTTGATCTCCTTGAAGTCCAAGGACTCTCAAGAGTCTTCTCCAACACCACAGTCCAAAAGCATTCATTCTTGGTACTCAGCTTTCTTTATGGTCCAACTCTCACATCTGTACATGACTACTGGAAAAACCATAGCTTTGACTAGATGGACCTTTGTCAAAGTATGTATCTGATTTCTAATATGCTGTCTAGGTTTGTCATAGCTTTTCTTCCAAGGAACAAACATGTTTTAATTTCATGGCTGCAGTTACCATCTGCAGTGATTTTGGAACCCACGCTGAGGGACTGCTGAGTGTTAAAAAATGGATCATGTGTATTGCCTTACGTGTTTGTCTCCCCCTAGTGGATACAAGCAACCTGTCTCCACTGACTGGAGTTGCAGGGGCTTAGACCTTGTGTCATACGCCACTCAGTAAATATTATTTGAGCAAGTGAATAAATCAGCCATTGAAGTCTATCTTGCTGCCTGGTTAATTCTAAGGTAGTATGTTCCAGACTGTTCCTTTTCTCTTGATTTGAGTCCACCTTGTAGGATGGTATAGGGTAGTGCAAGATTGGGCAAAAGCAACTGGTTATAAGTGGAGTTGAATTCCTTAGGGTTTCTTGTGCTATATAGAATCGGCAATGACTTTGTAGCTGGGTTGGTTCTTGTGGACTCCTGTGGAATAAGTTTAAGATTTCTCTCTCGAGTTATTGTGGTTTATTTTTTTCCCCAAATACTCTCTGTATGATATTAAGAAAAAAAAATATCAGATATATTACAAAGAGCAAAAGTGAAGAATGTCACTTCTTTCAAGTCTAACTTAGAAAAAGCTTCCAGGCAAATCTTCCCAAGAAGAAAACAGTTATAATTGCCTTTAAGCCTCCAGAGAAAATGAGACCAAAGTATGCCTTTCCATTGTTTTTCCTTTTTTTCTTGTATATAATATATAACTGTCTGAGTGCCTTTTGCTATGTGCTATGGCTCATGTCATTTCAGTGCAAATGCTAAAAGTCTTAGTTCTTATGAATTAAATCCTATCTTAGAGACAAAAGGACATAAATGATAGCTGTAACTGAAGAGGCTTTAGGAATCAGAAAAAATTTTTTTTCAGTTGAAAGAGTTTGAGGGGCAAAAAAGTAATTTATTTATTGCTTTCTTCTATTATATATTATATCTTACTAATAAACTCAGTGCTCAACCAAATATTATTTTGTTACAGTTTTGTCAGAACTCAAAGGGCCATGCTGTGACTTCTCCACACTGCTTTATAATGATCAATTCTGGGCTCTTATGAAACGTTTTTGGATGGCTTGGAAAATAGACGCCCATCACCAGGAAGTCTTCACTGTGAGTGATTAGAGATGCTCTAGCTCCCAGCCCATAAAAAATTAGGAAATAGAACCTGGTTTAGCATCAGAATCGGATACTTAAAGAGCCTGTTGCTCGGCTTGAGCACAATCACAATCTTTACAAATTGATCGAATGAAAATGTTTACCCAATTCAGTATTTCTGTATTTTATAAGCATGCTTGTAACTGCATCCAAGTCAACTGGAAGCATGGAAAAGGCCAGTGAGCCAGAACATAGGAGGTGAAAGTTTAGCGGTGACTTTCCGACAGCGCTGTGTTTGCTGAAGTCCCCCTTCGTTCTTCTCCTGACCCACACCCCCGCCCCCTGCTTCAGTTCACACTCCCGCGGCACCATGCACTCTGGCTGTTATGAGCACCTTCATGTTCTTGAGTTTATGAGTTCATTTAGGAAGCTTTTATTGTGGTGGTGTTATGTATGGCACTGTTCTGATGCTGATATAATTAGGATGAACTTGGGAGAGGTAATATTCTTAAGGTACTCATGATCTGAAAGGCCAGCTATGAATGCAAACGATTACAGTGCCTGCATTAAGGACAAACTCTAGGTGAGCATGAGATTTCAGGAACCACGCAGGAGTGAGGTAGCAGTGGGATTACTAGAAGGGAAACTGATTCCAGATAAAGCAGATACCATGACCAAATTTGGGCTAAGCTCTCATGTTTAGGTTGATTGAGCATCACTCAAAGTTCAAGTACAACGAAAAGAGGAAAGGGATTTGGACATAGCTTCAAACCCCACACCAACTTGCGTAGTTTGAACTCGTGTGGATTACTGTGCAGATCATATGAGCCAAATCACACAGCTAAGTCAGCCCAACTCCTCTCTGTGGTGATCAGAGGGAAGCATCATATATGTGTGCGTGTGTGCTCAGTAGCTCAGGTATGTCTGACTCTTTGTGACTCCCCTGGACTATAACCCAGCAGGCTCCTCTGTCCATGGGATTTCCCAGGCAAGAACACTGGAGGGGGTTGCCATTTCCTTCTCCAGGAGATCTTCCCAACACAGAGATCGAACTCGTGTCTCCTGTTCCTTCTCCATTGACAGGAGAATTCTGTACAACTGAGCCACCTGGAACACCAAAGGGAGGCAAAGGCAGGTTTAAAGGAGAAGGTGAACATAAAAGAGAAGCGTGCGTCTAAAATATGATCATTTAAATGCCATCTGTTTGAAATAACCCGCCTTTCGGCTTCCCTGGTGGCTCAGATGGTAAAGCGTCTGTCTGCAATCCGGGAGACCCGGGTTCGATCCCTGGGTCGGGAAGATCCCTGGAGAAGGAAATGGCAACCCACTCCAGTACCCTTGCCTGGAAAATCCCATGGACGGAGGAGCCTGGTGGGCTACCGTCCATGGGGTCACAACGAGTTGGACACAACCGAGCAACTTCACTTCACTTCACTTCTCTTCTTCACTTTGCCTTTCAGTAAATGTTAGTAGAATTCTCTCGGTAGCTCAGCAGTAGAGAATTTGCCTGCAGTGCGAGAGCCATAGAAGACAAGGGTTTGATCCCTGGATCGGCAAGATCCCCTGGAGGAGGGTATGACAACCCACTTCAGTGTTCTTGCCTGGAGAATCTCATGAACAGAGGAGCCTGGCAGACTACATACAGTCTATGGGGTTGAGCAACTTAGCGTGCACTTTATGAGATACCATCTTGTAATGACAACACTGGTAAATTTGTTTCAGATATTATACTGTTTTATGCCAAAATACTGGAGATACCAGATTAGTGGTAATCAATTATGGAATGTGATTGAGCAGAAAGTAGAACGTGGCAGATGTGGTATAGTCCTCATTACAGGGTTTGATGTAGTTGGAGGAGGAACATGGAATCTTTGTTAGGTTGTAGCATTAGGCTGAATAACTCCTGATTACTCTGAAATGAATTCACTATTTTATATTTGCTTTGGAAATACTAATGGGAGGTTGGGTTTGTTATTTCTGTAATGAAAACTCTTAATGGCATATTGCTATTTTACAAGCAATTTTATTTAAATAATAATAATTAATGAAAAACCCGGAGGCATCAAAGTTTAGCACTACCACCTTCTCTGAAGAGTCAGTGTATTGCCTCAAACCACATTTTTAAAGTAAAGCTTTGTCTCAGATTCATTTTTGTTTGAACACTTGCAAAACCTTGTTCACTGTTAAAATTTTTATCCACTGAGAATCAGTGTTTATTTTCCTCCAGATTTCATGTAATTCCAAAATGGAAATTTAGGAAAAAAAACAAACCCAACTTTATAAAAGGAAAGTAATTCATTTTTTAAAGCTGTACATTTATTTTTTTCCTACTGCGAAGCCATATGGAGTACACCCTCAGACCTGTGCTAAGAAAAAGGCAGCTGCTTTTTCCTAACCTAGTCATGTGCTGGGGATAAATGCAGTCTGAAAAGGGTGTGATCTGTGAGCTCAGAGAGATCCTTAGAATTTGAGGTATGGTAATGGGCTATTATTATTTATTTTGAATAGCAAAGTAGTAGACTGTAGTTAACCCTGCAGGGTATGAATCCCGCTGAAAGTATTCAGAGTCATCTGTTAAAACCTGCAGGTGCTTGGATCTCTGAGCTTTTTATCTCTGATTGTGAAAGACTGAAGTCTCCAGTTAAAGGCTGTTGGGAGTTTAATTTCCCCTTTCTTCTCCTTTGTCCTTGTTATTTTGTCGTATATCTAGGAGTTGGTTTGTTTTTTTGTTCCTGACAGTATCCTATCCCTAAGATTATCATCAAATATAACCCTCCTTTAGAAATCTAGGATGCAGAAGTAGACTGATGGATGTAGAACTTAAATTTGCCTTCTAGACCCAGGGACTTAAAACTGGTTTTGATGCGTTAATGAATGGAGAAATTAATTTGTGGGCTTGAATATCACTTTTATTGGAATAGACTAATAGAAAATATCACAAGGTATTACAGAGTAGGTTTCTTGTTATATTTTTCTTTCAGTTATACATACAAATGAATGGAAAAGACTACTGCATTTTCTCCAGATACCTATTCTTTTCTCAAATGATAAGCAACTGCATTTTAACTATTTTTCACAGTTATCCTCTAGCAACGTGGTCATATAACTTTGAAGGGTAACAGAATATGCCTCCACAAAATATGCCAGTTTTATTCTGAGCTGAAGGCCACTGAAAACCAGGAGAGGCAGTAAAAGCTCTAAAGACAGGGTGCCTGCTTTTCCCTTTGTAAAGGAAATTTCCATTTGTGAAAGATGCCTCCCTCTCACATATAAGGAAGAAGAGAACTCTTAACAACCCATCCAGTGCGGAGGCACCCACTTACATCTGCACAACAGGGCTTAAAAACAACCCCGTTTCTCTACTTGTCTGGTCACCGTCTCTTAATCCACCTGCCCTAACTCAAAGCAGAAGCTCCTTTCCCTTTGTTTAGCCTTTGGGCTTCTCTTCTGTTTCAGCTGGTAAAGAATCCACCTGCATTGCAGGAGACCTGGGTTCCATTCCTGGGTTGGGAAGATCCCCTGGAGAAGGGAAAGGCTACCCACTCCAGTATTCTGGCCTGGAGAATTCCGTGGACTGTATAGTCTATGGGGTTGCAAGGAGTTGGACATGACTGAGCGACTTCCGCTTTTTTAGCCTAAGATGGTGTATATGCCAGGGCCTAACCAGTCGTCTGGGGCTGTGCCTCAATGGGAAATCCTACATGTATATGCACAACACACACATTAGTAAACTCCTGGGTTGTTGTTTTCTTCTCTTGGTAATTTGTCTTTAGTCAGTGTAATTTACATGGTCCCA
Source organism: Capra hircus (assembly GCF_001704415.2). Classification (NCBI taxonomy): domain Eukaryota; kingdom Metazoa; phylum Chordata; class Mammalia; order Artiodactyla; family Bovidae; genus Capra; species Capra hircus. The sequence goes on from NC_030812.1 coordinate 7,669,482, forward strand.
GTAGGTGAACCTAAGGTAAGTTGAGGATAAGATTTCTTTTCCTGTTTTACAATCTGATTCTGGCTAAAGGGATAAGTGCAGTGCCCTGCTTTGGGATTGAGTCTTTGAGGGAATGAATTGGGACGTCTTCCTTCCTCTGACTCCTCCCTTAGCTAGAAAACAAACACTGGTGACAGCTGGAGCAGCCAGAGCACTAAACAGAAATCACATGTTGCGAAAGACTAGACAAGGAAGCTCAGAGAGGGCAATGGCACCCACTCCAGTGTTCTTGCCTGCAGAGTCCCAGGGACGGGGGAGCCCGGGGGGCTGCAGTCCATGGGGTCGCTGAGAGTCAGACACGACTGAGCGACTTCCCTTTCACTTTTCACTCTCATGCATTGGAGAAGGAAATGGCAACCCACTCCAGTGGTCTTGCCTGCAGAGTTCCAGGGACGGGGGAGCCCGGTGGGCTGCCGTCTACGGGGTCGCACAGAGCTGGACACGACTGAAGCGACTTAGCAGCAGCAGCAGCAGCAGACGAGGAAGTTAAATGAGCCTGCACCCCTAATGGTTACAGGACTTTCATATCAGCCCTGGACTTCCTCATTGTCTCCTGATTAAGAGGAGATAAATAAGCACATCTCCTGCTTCAACTTTTATTATTTCAGATTCTTTCTGACCGTGATCGAATTGGTATTCCAACTGCTGGCTCAGATGGTAGAGGATCTGTCTGGAGTGCAGGAGATGCCAGTTCGATCCCTGGGTTGGGAAGATCCCCTGGGGAGGGAAATGGCTACCCACCCTAGTAGTCTTGTCTGGAAAATCCATGGACAGAGGAGGCTGATGGGCCACAGTCCATGAGGTTGCAGAGTCAAGCACAGCTGAGTAACCAACACACACACATGGTAGGCAGGAATGGGACTATCGGAGCAGCGCCTAAAGATAGCACACGGCTTCGTTATTGGATGGAATGGAATGAAGACACAAATATCGGACTGGAAAGCTCTTGATAATACGTGTGTTGCGGTGAAACATCGACCACATTTCATGTGGACAAATCTTATATATAAAACCATGTGCCAGTCAAGCCTTTGATACATATTCTTGTTGCCTATTGGCTATTTTTTTCATATATATATATATATATATATAAGTTTGCCATTGACAAGGCTTATCAGAGAGGTGACTTGAACTTAGAACAAGCAAGGAGTAAAAAAAAAAAAAAAAGAGTGAGGCTCTGGGAAGGTAGGCTTTCTGTTTCTTTGGCCTGCAAATTAAATGGACTGAGAGTCTTAAAATACAGGGTTTTATGAATCAGTCCTGACAAGAAACAAAGGTGTTTGTGCCCAAACTGAGGCAGTGATCAAATGAGTCTCAACTCCAGAAACAGTCTTAGCAGGAGATAAGACTGGACAAACGATTAGGACTACCAGACAATAGGAGCCAGCCCAGGGGGAACATTAGATTAAGGACCTTTGCTTCCTACTGAAGCCAATTGTTTTATTTGGCCTCAAGGTGGCCACTATTAAATTGAGCAAGAGAGTGAATGACAGGGTGCAGAGGCAAGTAAACAAAAGGCCAGAATTTTGGCTAGAGAGCTAACATACAGATGATAATTTTGTCTTTATTCGTTTGCAGTTAGAATTAATGGAAATAAGAGTCCAGGGACCCTCTAAATTTTTCTCTACAATATGTTACCAAAGAAATCATGAGCCAGACTTAGAGACTTCTTTTACTTTTCACCCCTTAAAACAAACTTTGTCTTCCAAAACCTGTCTGTCTTGCCAGCAGGAATCAGAGTACCAACATTCTGCAGTCCCTAAGCTGGGAACATTCTCCAATGCCTACTTGGTATGTGGCCATATAAAAACCTGTCTGAAGACAAAATCAGACACTGGCAGGACAGTGACCAAGGAGGTATGGCCCAAAGAGTGGAGTCAAGAGCTGCCGGGTAGCATATTAACATAGGAAATTATTCCATGGTGCTAAGCCCAGTTACTATGAGCTATTCTTGTTCCTCTCTTTTCAGAGCTGAGTTTTTTCTTTTTTTTTTTAATATGTTCTTTTCTTATCAGCACTTTATATTAGGTTGGAGATGGGGACAGATAACTCCATTTTGGCTTCGAGACGTCATGAAAAACCACTGCCAGTTTTGATAGACTTGCACGTTACCCAGAGATGCTAGACTTGGAACAGGATGCATGACCCAGATGGGACTTTAGGGTTGTCTCTCGTGCAGAGTGGGAGGACAGGAACCTAGTCTAACTATGAAAGTAAGGGAAACTGTGACCTGAATGGGTCATGAGGACAAAGACATCTACTTTCTGTTATGAAGAAAACTCCCTTTCCACTGAAATCCATGCTCCCATGTATAGTAGAGTGTTGATCTTGGGAAGAGGATGCTTATCCAGGGGCTACACTTTCTAGTCCTCTTGTACCTAAATGAGATCATTTAATGACTTCCTAATGAATGCAAGCCTCTGTGACACATGGAGTCTGTCATTTCTTGGCCAAGAAACACAAATACCTTTTTCATCCTCTTTCCTCACTATCCCATGGCTGGAAAGGAGATAGAATCCTTCCTGTACCCCCAGCAGTAAAATCTATATATTGAAGATGGCAGAGCCATCTTTCAACTAGTTTCTAAATATGGGCCAAACATAAATGGGAAGTGCATTTTTATTGTCTTTGACCTATTTTGCATTTGGAGGGGCATCTCTTTCTCTCCCTCTTTTTAAAACAGAAGCTAGTGTTACCCTACCTAGCACACCTTTTTACATACAATAGAATATTATTTTGGCACGTGTCTACCCAACTGAGGCCTGCTTTTTCCAGTCCCTTTTGCATCAAGCTGTGGCACTTGGCCAAGTCCTGCCTGTGGGGTATGAAGTGATAAATGTGTATAACTGTAACTTCTGTGGCATGCCTTTTAAGAACATAAGGTGAAGTCGCTCAGTCGTGTCCGACTGTTTGTGACCCCATGGACTGTAACCTACTAGGCTTCTCTGTCCATGGGATTCTCCAGGCAAGAATACTGGAGTGGATTGCCATTTCCTTCTCCAGGGGATCTTCCTGACCCAGGGATCAAACCTGGGTCTCCTGCATTGGAGGCAAATGCTGTAACCTCTGAGCCACCAGGGAAGCCCTTTTAAGAACGTAGGTGTGTCTTTCTCTTGCCTTTTTTCACACTGAGTGTGGGGATGATGATAGGAAGTAAAGCACCCATCTTAGACAAAAAGTGGTCTGATTAGGAAGGAGGGACATCAAGATAGAAGGATCCTAGGTCAACATTTCAGGCCTGGACCTCTTATTTGGAATTTTACATGATAGAAATGAACTTTCTTGTTTAAACCATCATTATATAACATGTGTCTGTTATAGCATATGAACAGATAGCTTTTCTAATGCATGTACATATGTATGATTGACAATACAATGTATATGTGCTTTGGGTTATAGTTTTAAAATGTTTGAAGAGGCCATTGCATTGTATTAATTCTGTTAATATCCTTTTACTCTGATGTCCATTCATTCCTCCTGAGCATTCGCTTCGTTATGCCACGTCAGTAGATCAATGACTCATGAATTCTGTCTCCATGGCAATTATGCTCCTCCTCCCCTAAAAATGATCTTTAGTAAATGTATGGAAGGAAAGATAATCTTCCCTTTGCCCTTCTAAATTCTTTGCTGAGACCTCTCCCCCTGTAATAAAAGACATTAACAAGAGAAAAACCACCAGGACTTTAATAACATATATACCTTCTGTATACTTGGGACCTACCTAAGAAAACTGAGTAACTCCTTGAAGGTGAAATTGTGGTGGCCCAAATCACCACCTTCAATACTATCACCTCCAGCTAAAGACAAAGGATGTTGGATGTTGAGGGAAGGCAGTTATGGGAGGTTACCAGGGAAAGCATAGGAAGTCAGGATGTGGTGATTGTGCAGGTTTAGGTATGTGCCTTCTTCATTGATAAGAGTTTCTCAGGGTTTGATCATCCTCTTCTTCTTGGTACAGAGAGGGAGAGATCTTTGTAAATGGAGATTTTCCCTTATGCAAGAAAAAGGTAACTTTAGCTTGGTTTTCAAAGCTTCTCTCTTATCTGCCATTTATTAAAAATAGCCCAGGATAAAAACCTTATACCCAGGGGCATATTTAGGGGTGGCAAACCCTGCTTCCCTTCAACAGTTATTCCAAAGGCTTGGCTATGGAGAAAGGTTTCTATCTATTATGTCTAAAGGATTGGGCAAGTATAGTAAGCTATGGGGATATTCAGAGGAATCTCCCCAGATGTTCCCTGTATGTAAGGGTAAGACTTTTGGAAATCCCATTCATTGGTGAGTAAAATTTAGGACTTCTGAATTCTAATGCAAATAAAGTTGACTTAATCTTAGCTTATATCAATAAATTACCCAGCCCTTTTGAATAGGAATAAGTAAATATTGATGAATAAATTAATAAATGAGTTGTTAAAAGACGCTTACTCCTCGGAAGAAAAGTTATGACCAACCTAGATAGCACATTCAAAAGCAGAGACATTACTTTGCCGACTAAGGTCCATCTAGTCAAGGCTATGGTTTTTCCAGTGGTCATGTATGGATGTGAGAGTTGGACTGTGAAGAAAGTTGAGCGCCAAAGAATTGATCTTTTGAACTGTGGTGTTAGAGAAGATTCTTGAGAGTCCTTTGGACTGCAAGGAGATCCAACCAGTACATTCTGAAGGAGATCAACCCTGGGATTTTTTTGGAAGGAATGATGCTAAACTGAAACTCCAGTACTTTGGCCACCTCATACGAAGAGTTGACTCATTGGAAAAGACTCTGATGCTGGGAGGGATTGGGGGCAGGAGGAGAAGGGGACGACCGAGGATGAGATGGCTGGATTGCATCACGGACTCAATAGACGTGAGTGTGAGTGAACTCCGGGATTTGGTGATGGACAGGGAGGCCTGGCGTGCTGCGATTCATGGGGTCACAAAGAGTCGGACATGACTGAGCAACTGAACTGAACTGAGTGATGCTTAAATATATATAGCAAATAAGTTAAAAAAAATTAACAGAAAAAAATACTTGACTATGTGAAGCTCTACTTCCTGCTAATTTATGATTTATTTATACTTTCTATATAACCCATTGATTGGCTGTCTTACTAAGCAGAGATCAAACTAATGTGGTTTAATTTTGTTTTTTTTTATTATAATATTCACTATGCAAGGACCAAAGCTTTTTTCTTTTTCCTTTTAAAATGCAGCAACAGCTCTGAACCTTATGGGAAATAAATATCAAAGGCTCATAAAGGATAAGTAGGCCAGTCTATAAAATAAGCACACAAATCAATCATTGCCCCTCACTCTTCCACCTTAATATCTTGTCTTCTACCAAAGGTCTGTATGTACCTTAACATCAACACTTTTGTTGACTCGTTTGTAACATGTGTTTTTCTGCTTGGAGACTGGCCAAGTGATTCTTTACAAGATTGGGAAGCTTCTATGGCCTGGTATTACTAGGAACAAGATCTTGCAGAAGTGAGGACATTTAATTTGGAGACAGGAGACTTGTGTCTTTTGGATCTGCCATTAGTAAGTTATAAGGCAGGGCAACTTGTAGCAATATTGGACCCCCATGTTCTCATCCTTGCAAGGAGGGGCTTATGCTAGGTGAGCCCCCAAACTCCTTTGGATTCAAATTTTGACTTACAGGCAGTAAAATAAAGTAAAAAAAAAAAAAAAAGTGATACAGCATAAGGACTGAATCCTATTTTGAAAGAAACGGATGTATTTAGATGTGTATGTATTTTGCTTTAGGGGGAAAAAAAGGGTAGGAACAGAACTCCACACTTATCTGAGAAGCACTCTCATCGCTCTCAATTTTTTCAGATTGTTACGGAATCTCACCTCTTCCTCTCAGCTCAACAGCAAATGACTGTTAAAATTATACCCCCAGATGGCAGTGCAGTATTCCAAGTTTAGAATGGTCTGGTCCAGCGCTCTGGAAAAAGGCAATGCAAACTGTCCCTGGCACATTGACGTGCCATGTTTCTTCCTTCTGGAGGAAATGCGCTATAATTCGGGCTTCCCAGGGGGAGCTAGTGGTAAAGAACCCACCTGCCAATACAGGAAGCATTAGAGACTCAGATGTGATCCCTGGAGGAAGGCATGGCAAGCCATTCCAGTACTCCTGCCTGGAGAATCCCCGTGGACAGAGGAGCCTGGCAGGCTTCAGTCCGTGGGGTCACACAGAGTCAGACACGACTGAAGTGCCTTAGCTCACCTGCACATGCCGTAATTCTGATGCAGCAAGACTTGAGTAATCAATCATTTCAAAGTGAGCACAGCAGCCATCTACTCCGATGCTTGTGTAGCCCCATGTCAAGTAAATAGGAAGTGAAACAGTCCCACCAAACAGTATAATGAAATGCTAGGAGTTTAAAATGTGTAAGTCAAAGAAATCCCCTATATTTAAATTTTTATTTTACATATTTTTTATCAGAATTAGGAAACATTTACTAAATGTAATAGGATTAAGTAACTTTTATCAGCAGTTCCTTTTAAAAGCTACAAATGAAGTGGTAGCATCCACTGTAACCATCATTCAAAGGACCATACGCTTTTTGTTCTACTGTGGTTGCTGAGACCTGCTAACGAGACCTATAAAAATAAGCAAAATAGCATCACATGGAAAGCATGAAAAGAAATCAGGGAAGGAAAAGAGATACATTTCAGTTTTATAGTAAAAATCCCACAGAACCATTTGGATCAAAACTGTATCTGGTCATTTGTATGATGGTCAAAGAGATTAGAGTGAATCCTTTAAGTTTCTACTGTTCATTGGAGAAATTAAATTTTCTAGATTTATAGTACTAAGGCAGTATTCATTGGTAATTCCATGAAAGTGGTGTAAGATAGGAAAGTAAAAAGGCTATGAAAGATCATCTTGAAAATATTTTATTTTCAAGGCTGTGGAATGTGGTCACATTTTTTTCTTGAGATTCCTTTACCTTTAAATTCAGTGAAGTCTTCTCTCTGGTTTTATATTTCCTAGTAAGAAAATGCCATAGAGATTATGAGTGATAAAAATAAGTTATTTTTTTATCCACAGAGTTGGGTTATTTTATTGGATTTACTGCTTATGAATTGACTGTCTAACTTTACCAAAAGCATCCCAAAGGAATAATCAATCACAGTATAAACTCTTATATACTTCCATATGTAGTTTTCCAAACTACTTTATTCAGTTCAATTGAGGAAAAATTCATATATGCACTGTAATATTCTAATCACTGATGGGAATGCAGAGAAAAATATATCTCTGCCTTCGGTGAGCTTGTACTCTAGTAGAATGATACGCAAATTTCAAATAACAATGAACAGAGCAGAAATTGTAAAAGAGGTAAGTGGTAGGAATAGCAGGCTCTGGAGCCAGCGTGCTTGGATTAAAATCTTGGCTCTTCCTCCTGATGTCTCTGTAGCTTTGGAAAGATTATTTTTCTGATTCCTGATAAAGAAGATGATTGGATATTTATCTGAAGGAAATGAAAACACCAGCTCAAAAAGATATCTGCACCCTCATGCTCATGCAGCATTATTTACAATATCCAAGATCCACTGATGATGGATGAACAGATAAAGAAAAGGTTACAGAGACACACACACACATATACAGGGGAGTATCATTCAGACTTAAGGAAATCTTACCACGTGTGATAATGTGGATGGACCTCGAGGGCATTATGTTAAGTGAAATAAGTCAGACAGAAAAAGAAAAATACCATATAATCTCACTTTAATGTTAAATCTAAAAAAAAAAAAAAAAAAGAAGGAACTCAAGCAAAAGGAACTCAAAGGTACTAAGATTGATGGTTACCAGGGGCTATGAGTGGGGCAGAAGGTGGGCAAAACAGGTGAAGGTGGTCAAAAGGTAAAAACTTCCAGTTATAAAATAAGGCATGAAGATATAATGTACAGCATGGTGACTGTAGTTAATAATACTGTATTGCACCCTTGAAAGCTGCTGCAAGAGTAGATCTAGTTCCCATGGCAAGGAAAAAAAAATTATGGTGATTGACTTAGTATGGTGATTATTTTGTAATATATAAATATTAAATCAGAATGTTATGCACCTGAAACAAATGAAATATGTCAAGTATATCTCTTTGGCACCTGACAAATTCATTAACAGTTTAGAAAAAAAAGTTCCATCGGGTTAAGAGGAGGGAAAGACCAGTAAAGAACTAACAGTGGAAATTAGACTTTAAAAATACGCTTTCAGGGCTGTCAGTGATTTGTTAAAGTGTGGGGAATGGAAAGGGCACTGTGGCCTAAGACAACAATGTTCCAAATGTTAGAGGAAGAGACAGGAGCTTGGCCTGACAGCATGTGGAGTAGGAAGAAGGGAAATGTGGGCTCAAACCTACAGGTAAAGGGTGATTGCACTAGGCGAGATCCCTGGGTTGGGAAGATCCCCTGGTGTGGGACGTGGCAACCTCCTCCAATATTCTTGCCTGAAAAATTCCATGGACTGAGGAACCTGGTGGGTTACAGTCCCTGGGTTCTCAAGAGTCGGACATGACTGAGCAACTGAGCGTGCACACACAATCTGGAGATACTTCTTACTGACAAAATAAGGGATAGCACTGAAGATCTTTTACACAAGAAATGGATAGTCAGATTGATGCTGTATCCATATCATTCTGGTAGCACTGTGGGAAATTGACCCTAGGATGAACTAGAGATGGGGATATCAGAGATGAGAAAGGCAACATCATGCAGGAAGATAGAGCGGCCACTGTCCTGGCTTAAGAATCGTGACTGGTTTGATTGCCACTGATTTAAAAATTGCGTTAGCTACCTAAAGGCCTTTTCAGGAGTCTACACATTTTTTCTCTCCTTTCCTATCAGGATGCAGAATTCTATTCCTTTTCCCATACACGTAGCATTTTAGATGCAGAGTTTAAAAATTCTGCTCACAAATAACTACATTTATCCACAGGCCTTCTCCCCTGCTCCCTGAACACTCCAAACCCAAATACAAAATTAACCTCATCTTTGCTTCAAACCGAAGTTTGTTTTGAAGAAGATTGAACTGGTCACGGCTGCTAAGAACAATCTTATTTTTTGGCCACTTAGTTCCTTTTTGAAGTCCCATCAGTGAGAAACTTGACCTGCCAGCAAGAAACCTTTTAAATGGAGAGATTACAGGGTTTGCCTTCCTCATTTTCTCTTCCTCTTATTTCTTTTTGTCTGCCTAATTTTCCCTTTCTATCTGCCTCTGATACGTTCCTTACAGATGCATGGAGACACCATCCACTTCTGTTTTCCCTGCTTCCCAAATGTAATTAAAATGTTTTAGCGCTTTCCTTCTTTCTCCCCACCACTGAAGCCAGAGGATCTTCATTTAGCTAATGGGCCTTGCTCTTCTAAACAAACAATGTGATCTGAAATAAAGCAACAGGCTGGTCCAGATGGGATAGTGATTCTTGCTCCCTGCTGCTGGTGGGGAAGAAGTACCTGAATTACTAAATTGGAACAGTGAGATCTGAACTTTCGAGTCTTCACTAGAGAACAAGTTCAATGATTAGTCTCTGGAGGAAGCACAGTAAATGGCCTTGATATGAGGTTTGCTGTAGGAACTTTCCCAACTCTCAGCTGCGATCAGAAGAAGACAACTGAAAGAAAGGCTTAGAAGTTTTAATTAGTGAGAAAAGAAAACCAGGAAATCAAAACTTTCAGGAAGCCAAGCCGTTCCATCACATCTCGTATTACATCTCTGGGGTCTCATGGTCTCTCTCCCGGGTACCATGCCTTGGTTACTCACTTCAGCACTTCGGTTTTATTTACTTTTACCTCCATAGGACCAAAGGAGGGTGCTCCCAGTTCCTAAATTCACATGTCCTCAGTTCCAGAGGTCCGTGCAGAGAGCAAGAAGCTGGCCCAGCAAGACTGAGCTACTCAATCTTGGTCCAATTAACTCGGCCTCTGGAGCCACAAGACTTGGCTCATGGGGACTGTATTGGTTATCGTGTGATGCTGCTGTAATTAAAAAAAAAAAAATCAGTGGGTTTCCAGACTTTGGTTCTCCCATCTTGTCAGAGTTCTCTTCTGGATCTTCTGCAGAGGGAAGCTAGAAGGTGAAGAGAGATAGCAATAGGAGGAACCCGTGGAAGGAGTTTCAGGCCAGTCCTGAAGAGGCATTCCTCACTTCCTCCCATTTTCCATGTCAGGGCTCAGTCACTGGACTCATCTGCATGCAAGGGGGACCAGGGAATTCTACCCATGAACTCAGGAGTGAAGGAAATGGAATTATTAATATCTGTGCCTCAGGGACCATCCTTGTTGGTCAGCAGAGGAGTTTTTGAAGAATAGTGTTGGGCACTGGGCAAGTACACCTAAGCTATCGTCTATTAGGAGACAGCCATGTGGCTTTCCCTGGGGCTCCAGCAAGGCCTGGTCGGCTGGCTCAGATCCTGAAGCCTAGTTTGAATTACTTGTTTCTATGGGGTGATGTTATTTTCTGACAGCGTTCAAGAGAATTAAAGCAAAGACTTTACTCCTTTTCAGTACTACTCATCTAGGTTCTCAGGCTGTTTATTGGTAATCTCTATTTCTTTTTAATGTCATCTCCAGGGGAGAAAATCCTATTTCAGCCAAGAGATTTCATTCTGTAATTACATCACAAAGAATCACTTCATAAGGAAGGCATTGACTTTGAATTTCTGTCAGCTTCAATTTAAGTAGATGGAAAACTATGGAATATATACTATAAACAACAATCTTTTTTAAGCTTTACGACCAGGAAGATGTCAGCTCTCCAAGTCAGCTGGTGAGCCTAGGACCTGCTCATCAATTCTCTTTCTGAATAGTTCAACAAATAAACACTTTGTTCATAAAATACAAAGTGGATGTGATATTTCAGACAGAAGAGAACAGAGCTGTCTCTCAAAATGAGGTTTCATTGTTTCAGTACATCAAATTCCCAGCCTCCCTCACTCCAACTATCCTAGCAAGGCTGACTGCAATCGCTCTGTGTGCTGAACTTCCAGAAATCTATACTAATCAAACCTTAAAATTACCTCCTCTGTTTAACAGAAATCTGCCAGGGGATGTGCTGTGGTAGTGTGGAAGGAATCCTAGCTGTTAAAAACCATGTCAGCCCATCACAGAAATGCAATTTCTACTATCATCATCTGCCCATATTAAAAATTGGGGAAATGAGCCTTTTTGGGAAATGAGCAGAAGTTACCCACTTCTGCTGCTAAAGTAAAAAAAAAAAAATCCCCTTTGGTATGCTTGCCATTGAAGTTCCACAGTGCATTGTAGGAGTGCAGGTCTGCATGCTTGCAAGACTGAAGATTCTGAATGCGCACATCACTATGTAGCCAGGAAGCTAATCCCTAGATTGTTTGTTTGGAAAGAACCCAAATACCATGTCAAGGCAATATGCTTAAACGTATGCATTTTCTAAACCATTTAAAACATTTGAGAATAAATACGTTGGATTTCATGGACCAGAGGCAACTGACTGGAGAAAATTTCTTATATATATGAGAAGCTGAAAATAATAGAGTGTTTTGTTTTGAATCGTAAATAACGTTTAAAGACACTACCACCTCCCCCATCCCACTAGCTATGCCAGAAATTTGAGAGGCATTCTTTCCTCATCGCCCACGCCTGATATGGTTATAAAGACCTACTTCCGAGTCTGTTTCCTACACCTGGATCCACCTGCTTCCCTTCAGTCTCACTGCTGCTGCCTCCTCCAGTCTCCATCGTTTCTGACCCCAGATCCTACAATTTGCTACTCAGAGGGAGGACCTCAGTTCATCAGCTTTAGCATCACTTGGGAGCTTGTTAGAAATATGGAATCTCAGGCCCCACTCACACCTAGAAATAAGCTCTAGAAGATCCCTGATGGTTTTGAGAAACACTGATGTATCTCCCTGCCTCCAGTTTTGTTCACCCCCATTCCACTCTGAACACTGAAACCAGAGTAATCATTATAGAATTCAAATCTGGTCATGTCACTCTGAAACTCTGTAATTTCTTCTTGACTTTTGGCTGAAGAGCAAAAGCTTCAAAATACATTCCCAAACTGGTTCCTGACTACCTCCCTAAGTTCAGCTCTTAACACTTGCCCTTCCCAAACCTGTGCTGTTGTTAGGACCCTGTCCTCTGACCCCCTAGATCTCATCATATCATTTCTTGCCTTGTCATCATACTCAATGTTATATTAACTTCTTCGATGAATGTGTTTCCAAATAAACCTTAATTTCCATTAAGACAAAGACTGTGTCTTTATTGGGCAAAACAGTAGCCCTGTGCTTAGCACAGCAGCTGGCACATGGCAATTGTGAAAGAGTGGCCAAATGAACTAACTTCTCATGAAGATGAATGGGCCATTTTCCACATCTTTAAGAAGAACTGTCTTCCAAAATTATGATGCCCTGTCACAGGGGAGATGGATCAGACTTACTCCAGTGGGTTCCAGAGGGCAGGATGATACAAGCAGGGCCCGCAGACAACTATACTACCATATCTTAGCACACTGTTGGCATTGAAGAATCTGCTGAAAAAGTGAACCAGAAATAATATATAAAAATTTTAGGGAAAGAGAGAAATTATTAAACAATTTAGTATCATTTATCAGATGCTAAAAAATGAAACTGATTGTTTTGTGAGGGATTGCGGAGTGTATGGCCATTTAACAGCAGCCCATGGACTATAAACCTTCTTAACTTAATGAAGTGGTTGAAGTAGATGAGTTCTTACATCCTTTGCAACTCTAAAAACCCATTGTTTAATCAGTTCCTCTGTAAGGGGAACCGGTGTTAATTATAAGTTAGCCTTATTTTAATCATAAATGCTAACCTTAATTTTTAAAAATGTCACATAATTGTTAATGATTGTATCACTAGTTTTATGTAGACCCTGGTAGTTAGTTGCTCAATTATTTGGTATGAGCGAAAGGATGCTGACACCAAATATTTGCCTCTTCTCTTGTAACTGCTCCTTACACTCCACTGTTAGAGGGTCATTCACTGGAAGATGTTCCTTTTCCAGGCACCAATATTAGGAATGCAGATGTCACAGGAGAGGCAACATACTTGACAGGTAGCAATAATCACCATGTTTATTTGATGTCTTTTATGAGAACCTAGTGTCTAAAGTGTTAGTTGCTCAGCCGTGTCTGACTCTTTGCGACCCCATAGACTGTAGCCCACCAGGCTCCTGTGTCCTTGGAAGTCTCCAGGCAAGAATCCTGGAGTGGGCAGCAACTCCCTTCTCCAGGGGATCTTCCCAACCTAGGGATCGAATGCAGGTCTCCTGCATCATAGGCAGGTTCTTTACCATCTGAGACACCAGGGAAGCCCCTAATGATCATTATCTTTATTTGATGTATTTTATGAGAATCTAGTTTTAGAATTGAGAGTAAGTGATGGAGGAGATATGGAGAGAATAGTAGCATTTAGAACATGAGAGTACTTCAGCTAACATAGCTTTCCATCAGAGACTGCTTTCTGATACCTCAGTCTAAATGATATATCCCTTCATGTGATTCTTTCCCATATTCTTCATTTGGAATATATTTATCGAGTGCTTACTATGTACTAAGCACTGTTCTAGGTGCTTTAGATACATTGAAGAAGTGAAGTCGCTCAGTTGTGTCCGACCCTTTGTGACCCCATGGACTGTAGCCCACCAGGCTCCTTGGTCCATGGGATTTTTCAGGCATGACTACTGGAGTGGGTTGCCATTTCCTTCTCCAGGGGATCTTTCCGACCCAGGGATCGAGGCCAGGTGTCCCTCATTGTAGGCAGACGCTTTACCGTCTGAGCCACCAAGGAAGCCCTTAGATATTTTAGTGAACCCAAAAGACAGAAACAGAAAAATACCTGCTGGTATGAACCTTGCCTTGCATGGTAGTGAAGTGTGGTCCAAGGACCGAGAATTCCAGCATCACCTAAAAGTTTGTGAGAAATATGGAATGTGTCATCCAGACCTACTGACTCACCTTTGGCCTTTGAACCAGCTCCTCAGGTTAATCTTATGCATGTTTAAGTTTGAGACACACTTTTCTAGTGCACCTGTCTTTTATTTTGGAGTATTTTCATGTTTTCAAATGACTTCTCTGTCTGTTTACTTGCTTAAAACCTGTTTGCCCATGAAGTTGAAAGCTGTTTGAGGTCAAGGATTAGTGGGCAAAGATGGAAGAGATGAGAAAATGTCAGTAACAAACCTCATCTGTTACTCAGCTCTGCCAAGGCACAGTCAGAAACATTCTCTTTTCAGTCTCCAGAGCTGATTCACCTACGGCTCAGCAGCCTGGGCAATGGAAACCTCTGCAGGGGAATTAGCTAACATCTGTGAATTCTCTTCCACCTTCTGTCTCAGCGTCATCATCTCTCACATTTTTAAAAACCCCCGTAAAAAAATTTACTAGCATAAGGATATTTGTAATAAAATTTGTTGGCACTCATTCCTGTGGCGCAAAAAAAAAAAAAAAAAAAAAAAAAATCCCTGTGGTTTGTGATAACCCTGCCTCTACCTTTATCCCTGCAGTCCTCACTGAAGATTTTCCTTTCTATTCTAGTTTTATAACATAATCTAGTCCTCTTTAACATGGACAATATGTGAGTGCTCAGTCGCTCAGTCCTGGGACCCCCATGGAGTGTAGTGACCCCGTGGAATGTGGTCCACCAGGCTCCTCGGCCCATGGGATTCACCAGGCAAGAATCCTGGAGTGTGTTGCCATTTCCTTCTCCAGGGGGATCTTCCCAATCTAGGGTCCAACCCATGTCTCCTGAGTCTCCTGCACTGTCAAGTAGACTCTTCACCACTGAGCCCCCTGGGAAGCCCAGCATGGACAGTTGGCTTCAGTGAATGATGGGACTGGCTCTACACGGCACCTTCTGTGGCCCATATGTAGCAGGAGTTAGCAAACTCTGTCTCATGCCCCAAATCTGGCTGATGATCTCCCATCTATTTTTGACTGACTCATGAAGAAAGATTTTTTTTATGTTTTAGATGGTTGAAAAAAAATCAAGAGAAAAATGTTTCATGACACGTGAACATGATATAAAATTCAGACTTCAACATTCTTAAGTAAAGTTTTATTGGAATAGAACCGCGACCATTCATCGGCTCTTGTCGCTGCCTGATTTCATGCTATAGTGGCAGTGTTGAGAAGTTGAAACAGAAACCATATGGCCGCAGAATCTAGCATATTTATTCTCTGGACCCTCTAAAGTAAAGTTTGCCAACTCCTACCCTACTTAACATAGTTCAGTAGAGATATAAGCTCATGTGTAGTTTTAAATTTTATGACAGCCACAATAAAAAAAAAAAAGTAAAAGAACAAAAAGGGCTAGGTGAAATTAATTTTGAAAAGATTTTATTGAGCCTAATATATCCAAATAATTATTTCAATACTTAAAAAGTCTTAAAAATTATCAATATTTGGTATGAGCTTCAGAGTCCATCGCACAGTTTGCCTTTACAGCACACCTCCATTCAAAACTGCTGCATTTCAAGTGCTCATCGGCACGAATGGCTAGGGTTACCACTCTGGTAGAGGATGCAGCTAAGAGCTGAATAATTTATCTTAATGGTAAGTATGCATATAAATTTATTACTAAAATTCAATAATATCCATGATAAGTATAAGGCAGAAGGAAATTATTCCTCATAAAGCACCCCCTTTCTGATGTATCAAAGAGGCAAAGAATCGTGGGCACATGGGAAGTAGCACCATGAACAGCCAAGTGCCTAAACTTCTTGGTCCTCAAGTTTGCATTGCAGAAAAGCCTTTTTTTCTTAGGTTTCTGGAGAGGGCAGCAGAACCTTGATAGAATGGAATTTTGTCAAGGGAAAAGGATGGACTTAATTTGTGGATTCAATTTTTCTGAAAGTTCTATAGCAATGAATGACAGGGAAAAAAAAAAAGACCCAGGGGAACTTCATCTAACAAAAAGCACAATTGTCTCTAATTACTCAGGATAATCCATTTTAAACAGACCACTGGGACGACCACCCATTATTAAAAATAACTTGTTTGAGTTGGACTCCTTGATAACAGGTCACTGAGGATATTTTTAATATGGGCCACCCTTTCCAAAGAGAACTATTTTTACAACCTCATGTAAGGCAGTATGACTGGCTTTCAAAGTTTGGAATTTCTTTCATACTTAACATGCAGAATAGCACCTGACAGCCTTCCAAGTTACTAAAGGAAGACCTCCATCTTCGTCCTTGCCTTCACTTACCATCTGTTCTTTTTCAAATCACAGTGCCTCAGCTGTGCTGTGGAAATTGACAGAGTTAATGACTTCTAGCTCTGGCTCTTATTTCCAAGCACTAGGTAGCTCTAATTATCTTCCACTCTCTCAATTTCCCCAGCTGTTAAATGGGGATAATGATGACTGAAGAATGGGTATGATGTGACCTGGAGTTGAAAGTGTTCCGTTTTGTCTGTTTGCTTAGACGGAGAGAACACAGTGTTGTTTTAATGCTGTAGAAAAGCCAGAAAATGCCCTTTGCTATTTAGCAACTCATATGCTTCTCCTGCTTTAAAAGATCCAAGTTTCCTTAATTAAGTTTGGCAACAAATGGGCATCTCCTTCAGGTAGAACCTGCTTCATAACAAAAATAAAAGGATTTGACAGCGTGCTGGGACACTTCCCAGTTCAGTGCAGGGCATTAGAGGGTAATTCAATGAGAAGGATATATGGTCTGAGAAGGCAAAGGAGGACTCCTAATTTTATGAAGCAACAAAGCATGTTTGCAGCAGTCAACAGTGAGCCTCAAACGAGAGGATTTTCCTGAGGAAAATCACTCACACCTGAAGAGGGCTCTAAGTTTTAGTGTTTGTTCAGTGTGGCCCTATCCTGTGCTGACAAAACACATCCCTTTGTGTGTCATTCTTTGTGATTCTTCGCTCTTAGGGCCCTGAGCCCTGTAATGATGTATCATCTCTACAGACGGCAGGGTGTGCTTTATGATGGATGGAGCACCCACAGTGAGGGAGCTTCATCATCAGTTCCAGTTGAGTTAGTTGAAATGACTCTGCCTGTGGCCGGTTGCCTGAAAGTACCCTGTAAAAAAGAATCTGGATGTGGCAGGACAGGCGCATTATTTCTGGACTGTGGCTGACCCTGCCATAAGAGCCTTAGTAAAAACAACTAACCAAGTGGTCAACTAAAATGAGAAGCAAAATTATGAGAAGGTGACCTGTGTCAGTTTGGACCTTTGACTCACTTCAAGGAAAGAGTAAAATGTGAATTTAAAGAGTGCTCATTTCATCTAACCAGGCTGCAGAGCCGCTGAATGTGCCATAAAAGCCCCATTTGGAAATTTCTGAGATTATAGCATGGTTGTGGTTCAGTTGCTAAGTTGTGTCTGACTCTTTGCTTCCCCATCAACTGCAGCACGCCAGGCCTCCCTGTCCTTCACCATCTCCAAGTTTGCTCAAACTCATGTCCATTGAGTCAGTGATGCCATCCAACCATCTCATCCTCTGTCACCCACTTCTCCTCCTACCCTCAATCTTTCCCAGGATCAGGGTCCTTTCCCAGGATCAGGCCAAAGTATTGGAGTTTCAGCTTCAGCATCAGTCCTTCCAATGAATATTCAGGGTTGATTTCCTTTAGGACTGACTGATTTGACCTCCTTGCTGTCCAAGAGACCAATGATTTTTTTTTTCATAGATCTGAGTTATTAGATAACTCAGATAACCATTATATTTACTACTGTGGACAAGAATCCCTTAGAAGAAATGGGGTAGCCATCATAGTCAACAAAAGAGTCTGAAATGAAGTACTTGGATGCCATCTCAAAAATGACAGAATGATCTCTGTTCGTTTCCAAAGCAAACCATTCAATATCACAGTAATCCAAGTCTACAATCAGACCAGTAATGCTGAAGAAGCTGAAGTTGAATGGTTATATGAAGACCCAAAAGACCTTCTAGAACCAACACCCCAAAAAGATGTCTTCTTCAGTATAGGGGATTGGAATGCAAAAGTAGGAATTCAAGAGCTACCTGGAGTAACAGGCAAACTTGGCCTTGGAGTACAAAACGAAGTAGGTCAAAGGCTAACAGAGTTTTGCCAAGAGAACGCACTGATCATAGCAAACACCCTCTTCCAACAACACAAGAGAAGACTGTACACATGGACATCACCAGATGGTCAACACCGAAATCAGATTGATTATATTCTTCGCAGCCAAAGATGGAGAAGCTCTATACAGTCAGCGAAAACAAGACCAGGGGCTGACTGTGGCTCAGATCATGAACTCCTTATTGCCAAATTCAGACTCAAATTGAGAAAGTAGGGGAAACCACTAGACCATTCGGGTATGACCTAAATCAAATCCCTTACAATTATAGAGTGGAATTGAGAAATAGATTCAGTGGATTAAATCTGATAGAGTGCCTAAAGAACTATGGACAGAGGTTCCTGACCTTATACAGGAGTCAGTGATCAACACCATCCCCAAGAAAAATAAATACAAAAAAGACAAAATGGTTGTCCAAGGAGGCCTTACAAATAGTTGAGAAGAGAAAAGACATGAAAGGCAAAGGAGAAAAAGAAAGATATACCCATGTTAATGCAGAGTTCCAAAGAATATCAAGGAGGGATAAGAAAGCCTTCCTCAGTGATAAGTGCAAAGATATAGAGAAAAACAATAGAATGGGAAAGACTAGAGATCTCTTCAAGAAAATTAGAGATACCAAGGGAACTTTTCATGCAAAGATGGGCACTATAAAGGACAGAAATGGTATGGACCTAACAGAAGCAGAAGACATTAAGAAGAGGTGGCAAGAATACACAGAAGACCTAAACAAAAAAGATTTTCATGACCCAGATAACCATGATGGTGTGATCACTAATCTAGAGCCAGACATCCTGGAATGTGAAGTCAAGTGGGCTTTAAGAAGCATCATGAACAAAGCTAGTGGAGGTGATGGAATTCCAGTTGAGCTATTTCACATCCTAAAAGATGATGCTATGAAAGTGCTGCACTCAATATGCCAGCAAATCTGGAAAACTCAGCAGTGGCCACAGGACTGGAAAAGGTCAGTTTTCATTCCAATCCTAAAGAAAGGCAATGCCAAAGAATGTTCAAAGTGCCATACAATGGCACTCATCTCACACACTAGCAAAGAAATACTCAAAATTCTCCAAGCCAGGCTTCAGTAGTACGTGGACAATGAACTTCCTGATGTTCAAGCTGGTTTTAGAAAAGGCAGAGGAACCAGAGATCAAATTGCCAACATCCGCTGGATCATCAAAAAAGCAAGAGAGTTCCAGAATAACATCTACTTCTGCTTTATTGACTACACCAAAGCCTATATCTCTGTGGATCACAATAAACTGTGAAAAATTCTGAAAGAGATGGGAATACCAGACCACCTGATCTGCCTCCTGAGAAGTCTGTATGCAACTCAAGAAGCAACATTTAGAACCGGACATGACAGCACAGACTGGTTCCAAATTGGGAAAGGAATATATCAAGGCTGTGTCACCCTGCTTATTTAATTTATATGCAGAGTACATCGTGAGAAATGCCAGGCTGGATGAAGCACAAGCTGGAATCAAGATTGCTGGGAGAAATATCAATAACCTCAGCTATGCAGATGATACCACCCTTATGGCAGAATGCAAAGAAGAGCTAAAGAGCCTCTTGAAGAAAGTGAAAGAGGAGAGGGGAAAACTTGCTTAAAAATCAACATTCAGAAAACTAAGATCATTGGATTTGGTCCCATCACTTCATGGCAAATAGATGGGGAAAAAATGGAAATGTTGAAAGACCATTTTTTGGGCTCTAAAATTACTGCAGATGGTGACTGCAGCCATAAAGTTAAAAGATGTTTGCTTCTTTGAAGAAAAGCTATGACCAACGTATACAGCATATTAAAAAGCAGAGACATTACTTTATCAACAAAGGTCCATCTAGTCATAGCTTTGATTTTTCCACTAGTC
Source organism: Capra hircus (assembly GCF_001704415.2). NCBI lineage: Eukaryota > Metazoa > Chordata > Mammalia > Artiodactyla > Bovidae > Capra > Capra hircus. Next base: position 7,689,439 of record NC_030812.1, read on the forward strand.
ATGTATGGGTGTGAGAGTTGGACTGTAAAGAAAGATGAGTGCTGATGAATTGCTGCTTTTGAACTGTGGTGTTGGAGAAGACTCTTGAGAGTCCCTTGGACAGCAAGGAGATCCAACCAGTCCATCCTAAAGAAAATCAGTCCTGAATATTCATTGGAAGGACTGGTACTGAAGCTGAAACTCCAATACTGGCCACCTGATGCGAAAAACCAACTCATTTGAAAAGGCCCTGATGCTGGGAAAGATTGAAGGTGGGAGGAGAAGGGGATGACAGAGGATGAGATGTTTGAATGGCATCACCGATGCAATTGACATGAGTTTGAGTAGGCTCCAGGAGTTGGTGATGGACAGGGAAGCTTGGCATGCTGCAGTCCATGGGGTCACAAAGAGTTGGACACGTCTGAGTAACTGAACTGAACAAAGGATATCCCTCTAAGTTTTCTACTTCAGTAAGTAGAATGTAAACGTACCTCATGTGAGTTCAACAAAACTAAAGAGAGCAGCAATGTTGGAAGCCTAGAAAAAAGCTTCTAGTTGACATTGCATTGCTCTATAGCTAGGAAGCCTTGAGAAGTTTATTAGTCTCATCTGGGCTTTTCTTTCCTAAATTTTTATGTGAATATTCGTTGAACATGATGAGTTTAAGGCTGAATAGTCCAGTATGGGAGCCACTAGTCATGGGTGGCTATTGAGCTCTTGCAGTGTAACTTTGGCAACTGAGACTTACTTTTAAATATAATTAATTCATTTAAATTCAAATTTCAAACAAAAGCAGTACAAATTTGATATTGATTAGTTGCTGAAATAAAATTAGTTCAAATGCCATATTGAAATTCACTTCCCTGGAGAAGGAGGGTTACATTAGGAACTTGGGATTAAAATAAATACACTTTATATTTTTTTTATATATATATACACATATATGTGTATGTGTATATATTTATAAAATAGATAACCAAAAGGACTTAATGTCTTGTATAGCACAGGGATCTCTACTCAATATTCTGTAATAACCTATATGGATAAAGAATCTGAACAAGAATGAATATATGTATATGTATAACCGAATCACTTTGCTGTATACCGAAAACTAACACAACATTGTAAATCAAGTATACTGTGATAGAAAATTTTTAAAATGTACACAAACATATAAATATCTGTAAGAAAACACATACACAAAGTTCATTTATCTTGTTTGTTTTTGCTTCAACATGGCTACTAGAAAATTTACAGTTGCATATGTGATTCTCATTGTATTTCTTGTGGACAGTGCTATCCTAGGGAAATAAGTTGTGTTCAAAATCCTGCTTCTATGAACACCTATAAAAATGACCATAAATATTCAGTAGAAATATTAATGAGTTTATATTTGTTCTCCTTTCTATAATTTATTGTTTTTCCTATTTTAAACTTGAAAGCAGTTTTTATAAGAGGGAATATATGTTCTAGATGAACAGGGGTCAAAATATCACTTCCCTTAGGACTGTAAGCACTTCATAGTTAGTCTTTATTAGTGTCTGCTCTGCAACTCGAGGTAAAGGCATTTATCTTCAATTTCACTTTCCTCTTTTTAAGAAACTGCTTAAGATGCATCTTTTAACTATTAAAGACTACCTTTAAGAAAGTTACTAACAATAGTTCTTTCTTAGTTGAAGAACAAAAGTAATAGATGTTTGCCAACTTGGTGTCATTTGAGAAACATATATTTTCTGGATTTTGAAAGAATTGAGCTGTTTGCTTTTTCTCCATCCGCAGGAAGGATCTTGGTGCCACTAGATCTTTAAGAGCAGTGTCTCGACCTTTCTTGCACAGCCCCTGACATTTAAAGGCCAGGGCAATCAAGCCCATCTCAGAGGTTGAAACTGCCAGTTCAAGGTTGCATATGCCAGCTTCTCCCCAATGCCGTATTCGTGGCTAGGGATTTAAGATCAGCAGGTCATAATTTCCAGAAAGATAGTACAGAGGAAAATGCACTTAGATGGTTTTATGTGGGCTGTATCTTTCCTGAACAAGTGAGATTGATACCCAAGCTGAGATCAGGTATGCTTGCCAAATGGCTGTGCTTACTAATTCAGATATTATTGTCATATGAAAATACTTCCTTGGCTACGCAGTAGTTTGCCTTAGGAAAACATCTTTACTGTAGACGTCTTATATTTGATCATCCAAATGGGGAGCTTGTCCCCTTTAGCTCAGAATAGTATACTATGTTTTTGAGGGTTGAGATGACTTTTTTTGTTTTCTCTGGTATTTTTTCCATGTTTACAAAAACTGGGACTTTAACTTTTTGTGGCCACCCTGAACCATATCTAATCAGCATCATTCAAAGTTCTCTTTTGTCTGGATTTTGAGAGAAACCTAGCTGCTTTTCTGCAAACAATTTTCTTGTTTCTAATCATTGCAATTTCAACTAATTTCCTTGAAGATCAAGAAATATCCTTCACCCTTACTGCTTTTGAAGAGCTTCTAAAGGCTTATCACTCTAGAGTAAAACATTACTCTAAGTGAATGCTTTTATATTTTTCATTTATGTATATTTAAAATATTTTGGAAGAAAAAAGGTAGAAGTGATTCATTGAACTGAGAGTGTTTTCAAATTCCTTTTTCTCCCATTTCTTAGAATAATAATCACTGAAAATATCTTTTTCCAGGACCAGATATTTGTTTTTTCCCTAGTGTTATGACTTTCCAGGAAAAGCTGTTTGTGTTTTCCTGGCATTATGACTTTCCTTTGTTTGCTGTGCTGGCTGAGGACTTGCGTCCAAGGGAGGTGAGAACAGACTATCTCTTCAAGGGGGAATCATTTCTCACAGGGAACTCAGAATTACAGGCCTTGCAAATAAAGATATTGTGTTGATACAGATATGAAAACAAAGCATATCCATTGCCACCGAGTAGTTGCCCGGCGTAGGGGGCATCTACCACTGTCTGCTTGAAGACTGATCGTCTGCCTTCTAAAGATGGGATGTGAGGATTACAGGTGGCCCAGACCACAAACCACCTTTTTAAACGTAGCATACCATGAAGGCCTTGAAGATCTTCTTGAAGATCACAGTGGCAGAAGCCCAGCCCCACTGTTCAATTATCGTGTGACTGTGCGGCACAGTTAGAGAAGGTATCTCAGTGTTTCATTTTCTTACCCCATTGCTCTTCTGTTGCCTGGCCTTTTGTAAAACCTATTGAGCTGGGAAAAATCTGTCCATATTTTAGTGATAAAAAAGACTTCTCTAGTTGCAAACCATTCTCAGAAAGTGTATTCTGAAGTTCTTAGGAATATCTTTACCAGGAAATGTGATAAAATAAAGCCTGTCAATTCCTTCTAAGGCTACGGAGAAGCTTACTGGTATGGCTGTGCTCTCTCCTTTCCTCTCTTCCCCTCTCCCTCTCTTTTGCCCCTCCCTTCCTCTCTCTTTGTCAAGGTTTCTGATGCTAATATCACTTCTTGTCCACACTGCTTGATTGGGTGCATGAAAGCATGTAATTTTAACACCACTGATGCCATACACCTTGTCACCTCCATTTAGTTTTGATGTGATCTATCAGACATGTTATACGGCAGTGAATAGAACAAAGAATTCTCATAAGTTATGATAAAAGGCCATTAGCAGCTACCAGAAATGAAGCGAATACTGAGCTGTTTACACTGTAAAATCACTGTTAGTGCCAGCATTTCAGGAACAAAATGAGAAGTGAAGTGGGAAATTTGGGCTTTGAACCAAAGAACATTTTCCCTGTGTTTGGTTTTTCTCATTGGACCAGGAAGCAGTGCTTTTTTGTTGTTGTTAGGAAAAAAAAAGTACATGCTTCTTACAGAAAGGGAGATAATTATATGTGGTTTCGCTAATTATATTCCTCACTTTTGCTTTTCTATGTGAAAACTTTCTAAAAGGAAAAAGCTCACATTATAAAGTCATGGATTAAACTTGTGTGTGAATAATTTTGTTTAACAGAGTTGAATAAAATCAAGTTGTCAAAGGGAATTTTTACAGCAATACTATTTCTATGTCCTGTTACCCAGTACTGGTGATTTGTTCATCTTAAATTAACTCTTTATGACAAATTATCCTATTGAGTAGATTTTTTAAAAGGTTCTGATATGTGAATAATGAGTGACTCCATCAAAATAAACCATCATCTATTTTCAAAGCATATTGAAGAAGGTATATCAGATAGAATAGACTAGGTAATTCTGTGGCAACAACTATAAAATTATAGTGGCTTACTGAGAAAAAAAGATTCATTTCTTTTTTTATGCTACATGTCCATTTCAAGGCAGCTGTGATTTTACTTCACTTTATCTTATGACAAATCTAGGCACAATAGTAAAATGCAGAGATATCACTTTGCCGACAAAGGTCTGTATAGTCAAAGCTATGGTTTCTCCAGTAGTCAGGTACAGATGTGTTGGATCATAAATAAGAATGAAGGTTGAAGAATTGCTGCTTTTGGACTGTGGTGCTGCAGAAGACTCTTGAGAGTCCCTTGGTCTGCAAGATCAAACCAGTCAATAGTAAAGGAAATTTACCCTGAATATTCATTGGAAGGACTGATGCTGAAGCTGAAACCCCAATAACGTAGCCACCTGATGCAAAGAGCTGACTCACTAGAAAAGACCCTGATGCTGAGAAAGACTGAAGGCCAAAGGAGAAGGGGACTACAGAAGATGAGATGGTTAGATAGCATCACCGACTCTGCACATGAGATTGAGCAAAATTCAGAAAGTAGTGAAGGACAGGGAAGCCTGGCATGCTGCAGTTCATGGGATCACACAGTCAGACATGACTTAGAGACTGACCACCAATAACAAATCTTTATTCTAGGTTCTCTGAGCAAGTAGCCATTTTCTGGAACACAGCCAATTAATTAAATTGACAAAGGCAATGAAGAAAAGGCAAATCATGCACTCATTGTTCAAAAGTGGTACCTGTCACCCCACAATATTTCGTTGGTCCAAGCAAGTCACATGGTCAAATTCATTAGAGATATAGCATCCTTCCATAAGGAAGAGCTCTGAAAGGAGGCACCATATATGTGTGAACAATAATAAAATCTTTTTAGAGATTACACATCTTGCTCATGTGAGATCAGAACTAAAAAAGAGTTAATGCCTTTATAGTTTTCCAAACCAATTTCTTTTCCTATGTTTTACCTTAGATACCTAATTGCCTCAGCTATACATATAACGGAAGGAAATCAGCATATGCATGTTACTAAAACCTAAACCAGAATAAAATTATATCCAAATGTTTAGAGTAAGGAAAAAGGCAAGTTGAAGTGTGGAGGGTGTCCCTCTATTAAGATTAAAATTAGGATCAAGTTGTTATTGGCCGATATACCAAATAAAATCTTGGCCCATTTCTGTTCCAGATCAGCTGCTGCTGCTGCTGCTAAGTCGCTTCAGTCGTGTCCGACTCTGTGCGACCCCATAGACGGCAGCCCACCAGGCTCCCCCGTCCCTGGGATTTTCCAGGCAAGAACACTGGAGTGGGTTGCCATTCCTTTCTCCAATGCATGAAAGTGAAAAGTGAAAGTGAAGTCGCTCAGTCGTGTCCAACTCTTCGCGACCCCATAGACTGCAGCCTACCAGGCTCCTCCATCCATGGGATTTTCCAGGCAAGAGTGCTGGAGTGGGGTGCCATTGCCTTCTCTGATCAGCCAGGCACAATTATTTATTATAACAGAATTTACTTCCCTGGTGGCTCCCATGGTAAAGCGGCTGCCCGCAATGCGGGAGACCAGGGTTCGATCCCTGGGTCAGGAAGATCCCCTGGAGAAGGAAATGGCAATCCACTCCAGCATTCTTGCCTGGAAAATCCCATGGACGGAGGAGCCTGATAGGCTACAGTCCATGGGGTCGCAAAGAGTCAGACCCGACTGAGCTACTTCACTTTCACTTTCACTATAGTCCAGTATATTTTGGGGTTAAAATAGATTGTTTATTTAATAACATTTATTTTGAAGATAAGTTTAAGTATGGAAACAATTTCACATAAATTTCTGTTACTTTGCCATAAATATTTGGTATAGTAAATATGAAAGGGGCTATGAAGAATTTACATACACACTTTTATAGACATTTCTTAATCACCAATGCAATTTTGTTCAGCTGTGCTTAACATTTGGAATATTTGGGAGAAATTTATTCACATTTGGAGGAACATATTCTCATACTTTTCTGTTTCTTCATCTGGAAATCACATCATGTAATTTGGCATTAATATTCTAGTCCCAAGTTATCTCTGTGACTGCTTTCTGGGAAAACTGTCTATCCAGTTCTGGATTCATGAGTCTTCCTTAACTTCATGGGATTGGGCATAATGTTAAAGTTGATAAATTTAGCTCTAATTATATATTGGAGAAGGCAATGGCAACCCACTCCAATACTCTTGCCTGGAAAGTCCCATGGATGGAGGAGCCTGGTAGGCTGCAGTCCATGGGGTCGCAAAGAGACGGACACGACTGAGCGACTTCCCTTTCAATTTTCACTTTCATGCACTGGAGAAGGAAATGGCAACCCACTCCAGTGTTCTTGCCTGGAGAATCCCAGGGACGGGGGAGCCTGGTGGGCTGCCGTCTATAGGGTCACACAGAGTCGGACACGACTGAAGTGAGTTAGCAGCATATATATATATATATATAATTAGAGCTATATGTGTATATATATATGTGTATATATATATATATAAAGCCATTCGATGGAGTAGGGAGCTTTGTAGTATTTCAAAAATTCAATACTACCAATGGCTGCTATTTTATAATATAGTGCCTGGTAAAAATTAGTGTTTGTAAGTACTGGACTTGAAAGTCAGTCAGTCCTTAGGTACATGGAAAGAGCTCGCTATTGGGGAAAATCTCAGAGGCCTTAAGAATTTGAATCATAGCCAAAAGAAATTGAAGAGTAATTGGGAATTGAGAAGTTGAATCATTGCAGACTTCATTTTATTGCTTGGATGTTTGTGTTCCTCTTATATTTATGGAGCATGGCCAAGCTGGTTGATGATTTATAACAACATACGAAACATGAATCTCTACTCTCAAGACCTCAGAAACTAAAAATAAATAAATAAAAAGAACAGACCTGCAAATAAACTATGCAGTATGAGGGAAAGTGTGCCTCTTTCTATTTACATTTAATTTTTCAAATCTCTATTAAATCATCTCTGTGCAAAATATTCACTGTCATGCTCTATTTCTGGCTTATCTTAACTGTATGGTTGTGGAAACACGTAACTATTTCCTTTCTCTACAATGTCCAAGGTCATCAAAACAGGGCCTTGTCTTACTATCCTTAATTTTAGAGTTAGAAGTTGACTCTCATTAGACAGTTAATTCTTAGCTTGCATGAGCTAAAACTAATTTTTAAACCATGAGACCAGTTCGCAGCATATGATCTGCAGTGGCTAATCTGTCTTTCATGTAATGAGTGAATGTTTTATAATCTTAAATGTTTTGGTTCAAATTATGTTATTTATTTACAAACATAAAATCAGATGAGATATCACAGTTGACGTTTAGATTTAAATAATCAAAATAGGTTATTTGAAGAGGGAGACTTCACAGTGGAGAATGATGTGGATTTCAGGTTACAGAGTCCACAAGTATTGTGGCTATTGCTCTAAATAGACAAGAGTCGACTAATGAGAAAACCCCTGATGCTGGCAAAGACTGAAGGCAAAAGGGGAAGGGGGTGGCAGAGGATGAGATGGTTAGATAGCATCACTGACTCCATGGACATGAATCTGAGCAAACTCTAAATAAAATGAAGGACAGGGAAGCCTGGTGTGCTGCAGTCCATGAGGTCTCAAAGAGTCGGACACCACTTAGTGGCTGAAGAACAATACAAGAGAGACTTACTATCTCATGGATATTACTATGTTGCTTATCTGTTTGAAACCAAAATTTAATATCACATTCAGGAAATTAAAGTAAATATCACTGAGTAAGAATGAGAAGCATAATGTGGTGTGGACCCTGTATAATTTTTTTAAGTGCAGTTTATGATACTGTATAGTTAAGGAGTAGGCATAGTGATCTGCACATTTTTATAGATAATACTTCATTTAAAGTTACTACATTGACTGTTTCCCGGTGCTGTATGATATATCCTTATTTACTTTATACAGCATAATCTACAGCTCTCAATCCTGTTCACCTGTCTTGCTTCTCCCTTCTTCCCTCTCCTCAGTGGCAACCACTAATTTGCTTTCTGTATCTGTGATTCTGTTTCTGTTTTTTATATTAATTGATTTGTTTCATTTTTAGATGCCACCTATACTATTTGTCTTTGACTAACTTCTCTAAGGATGACATCCTCCAGGTCCATCCATGTTGTTGCAAATAGTAAAATTTCATTTTTTTAATAGCTGAGTAGTAATCTGTTGTGTATTTATAGACCATGTTTCTTCTTTATCCAATCATCTGTTAAAGGAAATTCAGTTTACTTCATATCTTGGCTATTGTAAAGAATTGTGCTGTGAACTTTAGGATGCATATATCTTTTCCAATAAGGGTTTTGATTTTCTTCAGATAGGTACCCAGGAGTAGAATCACGGGATCATATAATAGTTCTGATTTTAGTTCTTTTTTGCAGCACCTTCATACTGCTTTCCGCAGTGGCTGCCCCCACTTACATTCTCACCAACAGTGTACAAGAGTTCCCTTTTCCTCGACATCCTCCACAACATCAGTTATTTGTGGTCTTTTTGATGATAGCCATTCTGACACACGTGGGTTTAGATATTCTGTTGTAGTTTTGAGTTGCATTTCTCTAATGATTAGTGGCGTTGAGCATCTTTTCATATACCTGTTAGCCACCTGTATGTCTCCTTTGGAAAAACGTTTATTCAGTTGTCCTGCTCATTTTTTAATTGGGTTGTTTGTTTTTTTGATATTGAGTTGTATGAGCTGTATGTATATGTTGGATATTAACCCCTTATCAGTCGTATCACCTGCAAACATTTCTCCCACTCAGTAGGCTGTATTTTCATTTTATCCACAGTTGCCTTTGCTATGAAAAAGTTTTAAGTTTAAATATTCCTATTTGTTTATTTTAGCTTTTGTTTCCTTTGCCTTGGGAGACATATCTAAGAAAATATTGCTAGAGTTTACATCAAGTATGTTCTGCCTATGTTTTCTTCTAGGAGTTTTATGGTTTCCAGGGATAAATTTCATTTTATAATAAATTGTTATTAAAAATAAGTGTTCAGATATTTATTATTTGAAGATTTGTTATGAGTTTAATTTTGGGTTCTCTCTTCTGTTCCATTGATCTGTGTGTCTCTTTTTGTATCAGTACCATACTGTCTTGATTAATATAGCTTTGTGAAATGGCCTGAAGTCTGGGAGGGATATGCCTCCAGCCTTGCTTTTGGAATTCAGGGTTTTTGTGGTTCTCTGTAAATTTTAGGATTAGTTGTTCTAATTTTGTGAAAAAGATCATGGTTATTTTGATGAGAGTTGCATTAAATCTGTAGGTTTCTTTGGGTAAAGGTGTTAGTCACTCAGTTGTGTCCAATCCCTTGCAAACCCATGGACTGTTGCCCACCAGGCTCCTCTGTCCATGAAATTCTCTGGCAAGAATACTGGAGTGGGTACCCATTCCTTTCTCCAGGGGATCTTACCAACCCAGGGGTTGAACCCAGGTCTCCAGCATTGCAGGCAGATTCTTTACCATCTGAGCCAGGGAAGCCTGGCCAGTAAAAAAATATGGGTTCCAATCCATGAACATGAAGTATCTTTCCATTTCTTCCTATCATCTTTAATTTACTTCATCAGTGTTTTACAGTATAGGTAACACAGTTTAGGTCTTGCAACTCCTTGGTTAAATTTATTCCTAGATATTTTATTCTTTTTGATTTGATTTTAAATGGGATTATTTTCTTGCTTTTTTCTGATGATTTATTATTAGATAGTCAATATATTTTTGCATATTAGCCTTGTATCTACAAACTTTTTTGAATTTATTTCTTAGTTCTGGTAGTTTTTTGATGAAAACTTTTGAGTTTTCTGTATTTAGTATCATGTCATCTGTAAACAGTAACAGTTTTACTTCTTTCCTTCCAATGTTGATTCTTTTATTTTTTTTTTTTTCTTGTCTGATTACTGTGGCTAGGCTGTCCATTATGGTGCTAAATAGAAGTTGTGAGAATGGGCATCCTTGGCTTGTTCCTGGTTTTAGAGGATAATTTTTCAGCTTTTCATCACTGAGTGTGATGTAAGCTGTGGGCTTGTCATAAGTGGCCTTTACTGCAGCCATGAAATTAAAAGAAGCTTGCTCCTTGGAAGAAAGCTATGACCAACCTAGACAGCATATTAAAAAGCGGACTTTTGGACTTGGAGGGAGAGGGAGAGGGTGGGATGATTTGGGAGAATGGCATTGAAACATGTATACTATCATGTAAGAATCGAATCGCCAGTCTATGTCCGATGCAGGATACAGCATGCTTGGGGCTGGTGCACGGAGATGACCCAGAGGGATGTTATGGGGAGGGAGGTGGGAGGAGGGTTCATGTTTGGGAACGCATGTACACCCGTGGTGGATTCATGTCAATGTATGGCAAAACCAATACAGTATTGTAAAGTAAAATAAAGTAAAAATAAAAATTAAAAAAAAAAAAAGCAGAGACTTTACTTTGCTGACAGAGGTCTGTCTAGTTAAAACTATGGTTTTTCCAGTAATCACGTACAAATGTGTTGGACCATAAAGAACATTGAGTACTGAAGAATTGATGCTTTTGAACTGTGGTGCTGGAGGAGAGTCCTTTGGACTGCAAGGAGATCAAACCAGTCAGTCCTAAAGGAAATCAGTCCTGAATATTCACTGAAGCTCCAATACTTTGGCCACCTGATGCAAAGAACTGACTCATTGGGAAAGACCCTGATTCTGGGAAAGATTGAAGGCAAGAGGAGAAGGGGACGACAGAGGATGAAATGGTTGGATGGCATCACCAATTCCCTGGACATGAGATTGAGCAAGCTCCAGGAGTTGGTGATGGACAAGAAAGTCTGGCATGCTGCAGTCCATGGAGTTTCAAAGACTCAGACACAACTGAATGACCAAAATGAGCTGAACTGAACTGTGTTGAGATTTACTGCCTATATACCAGCTTTGATGTGAGTTTTTATTATGAACAGATGTTACATTTTGTTGGATACTTTCTCTACATCTTTTGAGATGATCATGTGATTTTTATCTTTGTTTTGTTAATGTGATATATAATATTGATTGGTTTGTGGATATTTAACCATCCTTGCATCCCTGGAATAAATCCCACTTGATCAAGATGTATAATCCTTTTAATATAATGTTGAATTTGGTTTACTAATATTTTATTGAGGGTTTTTTGCATCTATCTTCATCAAAGATACTGGTCTATAATTTTATTTTTTTGTAGTGTCTTTGTTAGGTTTTGGTATCACAGTAATGGTGGTCTCAGAATAAATTTGAGAGTCTACCGTCCTCATCAGTTTTTTGGAATAGTTTGGAAGGGATAGGTACTAGTTCTTTTTTATACATGTTTGGTAGAATTCCTCCTCTGAAGCTGTCCCATCCTGGACTTCTGTTTGCTGGGAGATTTTTGATTACTAATTCAATTTCACTGCTAGTGATCAATCTGTTCCGATTGTCTCTTTCTTCCTGATTCAGTCTTAGGAAATTGTGTGTTTCTAGACATTTATCTGTTTCTACTAGGTTGTGCAATTTTTTGGCATAGAACTATAGTATTCTATTATGGTGTTTTTGTGTCTCTGTGATATTGGTTGTATTTTCTCCTCTTTCTTCTTTTGTTTATTTAGGTTCTCTCTCTTTTTTTCTTGGTCAGCCTGGCCTAAAGCCTGACCCTCAGGGCTTCAGCTCCAGCATCTTGGCACCTGACCCTGCCGCTGATAGAACAGTGACAGCCACTGGCACAGGAGAAGCCCCAGCTCACACCTGGGTCTGCCTCCAGTCACTCCATCTGTAGTCTCACCTCCCACCAGTGTGATAGCTGCCAACATACCTTATCTGCAGAAACTGACAAATATTTTGATTCAGGAAAATATAGCAAAGGTGTTAGCTTATGAGGATTCAAGTGCTTTCTACTCTATAGAAATAACAAGATATGAGAATACATGTATTTACTTTTATATCACTAATAGAGTATATACATATTTTATTTAGCGTGCTAAAATAGTACAATCACTTCATGATAAATAAAATAGAAACATATTGCCAAAATAATAAAAAATCTGAAATAATTGTTTTTAGTGAAAAGAAATTAATATGAGTTAATGACTGCCAAGAGCTGTTGACTATTCTCTTGTATTAGGAATAATGGAATTTTAAACTCTTGAAAATTCACATTTGTTGTTTTTAAGCATCACTTATATGGTCTATTTTTTCTGACACCTGAATTTCAAACAAGTGCAAGTTTTCTCCATTTAACTGAAAAGGTATTGTATATGTACAACCATATGTATGGACTCGTAAGTATTAATAGCATATAAAATACAGTATTTCTATTTTGCTTACCTAAGATTTTGATTCTGAAGCTTAAGCACTGTGCCATGGGCTAATATGTTATATGAGAATGGGATGTTTCTGTTTTATATTAAGAATCACTTTAATGGTAAGCCTTGCTATTATTAGCTAGTAATAGAAAACTCCCAGAGATTCCACTCAAACATTACCTCTTCACTGGACCACTTCAGGCCTCTCCGTTGTCAATTCTGCATCAGTGTCTGTGTTCTTCTAGTATTTTATACATGTCTTTATTATATAACTTGTACTGTTTATGTGTCTTTATACCTTGTTTTAAATATATAGCAGTTTATGTGTCTTTATTAAATGACTTGTACTGTTTGTCTTTCTCTTTCACAATACATGGAGCTTCTTCTTATTTTTGACTCTTTCCTTCTTAAAATAATTTCTCTGCTTCCTAAATTTAGTGCTCTTAAGACAATTAGGTTTTTTAAAATGGTTATTGAATCATGTAGTAGATACTGTTTCTATCATTTAGAAATTTTCTAGATATAGTAACTTTTTAAGGTAGAGGGTAATTATTATTCCCATTTTAAAGAGGAAACTTAGATATTTTTATGGACTTATTGGAGGTGTGGTTTGTCCTGTTTCAGACAGTTAGTAAGTATAGATTTGAAACTCAAGATTTACGTATTTTTGTCCCTAAAGCTTTGTCCTCTAAGTAGCTGAAACATGAGAATTCTCATTGATGCAAATGTTGATATTTAAATTGAAAGATATAGGAAAATGTGACACAGTAGAGCTTTAGATAAAATATGAAGACAAATAAACAAAATTTAAGTAAAATATTCAAGGGTCTGAAATGATTGTGGTTTGGTATGGATTTAGATCAAGATATTGTTTTTATTTTATAAAAAGAACATTTCAAACTTTTGGGTAGAATTATTATATTGTTTTAGTTAATCATGTAATATACATACTCCCTTCATATTTCTGTTATAAAAAAATAATGATCTTTTCAGTAACTTCCTTAGAATTCTCTGATTGCTTCTCAATGTGAAATATTATTGGATCACAGAAGAAAATGCATTCTTATGCTGGGTGATGTCTTTGGACAGTGCAAGAGTTTCTAACAGAGAAATGAGAATCAGTGAAGACCCTGAAAGTTTAGGAAAAATTTTATATATGTAAATTTTGCATATGCATTTTTCTGGGAAGAATTTTATAGCTTTGATGAAATTTTCAAAGTTGTTCATGACCATGTAGAGGAAAGAGCTGTGGAACAAGAATTAATTTGAATCCCATTTATAGACTCCTGTATATAAATTGCTTACCTTATGGGGCTGATGGGGAATTTAATGATACAGCAGAAGAACAGGTTTTGGAAGCTATAAAAATTCTTGCAATATATAGTATAGTTCTCATCCTCATCTATTGCTTGAAGATTAAAGTCCAGATTTTCAGTTTGGCATTTAACAATGTGGATGAATTTTATCAAGCTGCCTTTTCCATCTTTTTTCCCCATATTCTGTTCTCCAGCCAGACTGTGTTATTCACTCTCACAGGATACCCACATTCTCACTCCTCTGGGTTCTTGTTAATGCTGTTCACTCTGTCCAAAGCCCTTCCTGCCAATTCATCTCTTCTAAATTTTGCCCAATCGCCAAGGCTCATTTCTGGAGGAGGCAATGGCAACCAACTAGTATTCTAGCCTGGGAAACCCCATAAGCAGAGGAGCCCAGTGTGCTACAGTCCATGGGGTCACAAGACTTAGCGATACGGGGGGACATGACTTAGCAACTAGACAACAGCAAGACACATTTCAAGAGCTACTGGCTCAATGGAACCTTTTCTATTCTCTCTAGAAAGAGCTTTTAAAGACACCCCTCTCAATTAATAGCACTTTGTAACCTCTAATGATTTTAATATATTTTATTTAACAAAAAGGGATATGTGTATACCCTGTAACTTCGCTCTTGCCCTATATACTCCTTGGATCAAAGACCACATTTTCCTCAAGTCTCTATGCGCCTAAAACCCAGAATACGAACTTACAATAAGCTAGCTTGCATGAATGATATGGATATTCAAATTCAAGAAATAAAATATATTCCTTCCTTTCAGAAGAATATCCAATGTACCTTGTATAGCACCTCTGTCAGTATCTGAGCCTATGTATGCATTAAAAAGTGTTAGTCGATCAATCGTGTCCAACTCTTTGCTACCCCATGGACTAGCCCACCAGTCTCCTCTGTCCATGGCATTCTCCAGGCAAGAATACTAGAGTGGGTAGCCTTTCCCTTTTCCAAGGGATCATCCCAACGCAGGGTCAAACCCAGGTCTCCCCCATTGCAGGCAGATTGTTTACCATCTGAGCCACCATTTATATGTCACTCAGTCGCTACGTCATGTCCAACTCTTTGCGATCCCATTGACTGCAGCATGCCAGACTTCCCTGTCTTTCACTATCTCCCAGATTTTGTGAATAGACAAAATCATGTCCATTCAGTCAGTGATGCCATCTAGCCATCTCATCCTCTGTGGTCCCCTTCTCCTCCTGCTTTCAATCTTTCGATCTCTATCAATGAGTTGACTCCTCTCATCTGGTGGCCAAAGTATTGGAGTTTCAGCTTCAGTCCTTCCAATGAATATTCAAGGTTGATTTCCTTAGGACTGTCTGGTTTGATCTCCTTGTTGTCCAGGGGACTTTCAAGAGTCTTCTCCATCACCACAATTTGAAAACACTAGTTCTTCAGTGCTCAACCTTCTTTATGGTCCAGCTCTCACATCTGTACCTGACTCCTGGAAAAGTCATAGTTTTGATTATATGAATCCCCCAACACATGCATAAAGTGTCTTAAAATGAATTTGTGTGTACTTTTCTTAAAAGTAATTATATTATGTTTCATAAACGTAGTTAACTTTGGCTTCAAAGTAATGAAACTTTCATTTATATCAACTGTAGAACCTATAATGTTTTCCTCTTTTTTACTTTTGGTGATTCTTTTCTGAAATTACTTCTGTTTCAGAACTGGTTGTCCAGACTGCCTAATCCAATTACCACCCATTCCCTTCCTCACAAAGTACAGCTCCCTGATCCTCTTTGATTCTCAACTCTGTTTGTAGTAGCTGAATATTTCAGAATAAAGTGTCCAGGGAGCACTATTGTAGAAGATTAAGAAATATCTTGTCAGTGGGAGTCTTTGCTCTTCTACCCTCTCATTATTCCACAGAGAAAGAAATAAAGTTCAAGATTTCTTTTTCCTCAGTAATACAGAGGTCTGTGAAAGTATAGCCTGTTAATAATCAGTGTTAACAGCATGCATTGGTTAATGATTGGATACTCTATAGATGCAGCAATGCAAGTGTTGACCTTTCACTTATATAAAGGGTCTTTGCTCCATGTAGCTGGAAACTCAAATTTAAGTACATGCCTACTTTCCAGAGGTCAATATTTGGCAAAGTATTACCTATCACTGTTCCTAATTACCTTTAGTGTAGTTTTTTTCTCCTTTTACCTAAAATGCTTCCTGAGGAAGAGAGAGAGACAGAGATAGGGCAAAATTGTGTTAGGATAGCACTCAATGAACTTCGGTGGAATAAATTTCTTGCCTGTGATGAAAACAATCAATCTCAGGAACCCTGAGAAACTTACTTATCGATCATAAAGAGCATTGCAAGGGAAAAGATATGAGGAGAGGTTAAAGTTATCACAAAAGGACTAGGAATTGGCTTCCTTCTCTCAGTGAGTTGTCATACATTGTTTTTATCTGTTTATCAAAACACTATACTTGCAACAATAGGTGAAACCACAGGAAACAGAAAAAGCAAACACACACACACACAACACATATACACAATTCCCAACAACCTTTTCGTGGGAAATAAAATCTTTTGATGAGACTTCCTCTAAATCTTTACTTTAAGACAATGGTGTATTTAAAAGAAATGAGATTTTAATAGACCTTAATAAAGCTTGATTTCACCTTCGTTAATCAAGTTGCCTCTGCCTGAGAATGTGAAGGCTGTGCTAAGTTATTTTTAGAACCGTTTTATCACACATTTCATGCCTTTACAGCATGTAGTTGCTAATTTTCTTAATAAGGTCACCTTTCAGTAAATGGCTTGTATTTTCAAATTCATGTGGGGTTCTTGCCTAAAAATTGGGCCAGTTTATGTGAGCTGCGGATTCTGATTTTATCCCTTGTGTCTTTCTCATTACAGTATGCCCAAATCAGAAGAAATGGCTTTGGCAGCACCTATTCCTATTAATTTCTATCTTTCTTCTTATGGTCCAAGGAAAGAATGAATGATGTAGGCATTAACTTCTTACCCAGCCTCTCCATACTTGGAGATCTTCAAAGGCAGAGATAATTCCCCCCTTTCCTTTGTGCCGACACACAGCACAACAGCACAGGCTCTCCATAGAGAAGAGGCTCAATACACCTTGTTAACAGGGGACTGAAGTCCCATAATCAAGTGGGGAAAGATTAAAGAAATACTCATGCTGTCTCAACTCAAGGGGAGGCAGCGTGAGAAAGTAGGTCCTGTAACCCTAGCTGATGAGGCTTAGGAATCAAAGTCTCTCCCATTTGGAGAGCTGGCCATGTGCATTCCTAGCATTTTAAGGTCAGCTCTGCCCTGATGTATAGACTCTGTTATTTTGCTAAAACAGCAGGAGGGACTGGTGATCACTTTCTCTGGGCATCTTGGCCCACGTCTTCCTCAACTTGTAATTTTCATCCCCATGTGAGTCCCTTAATAAAAAATCCTAACCCTTTGCCTCAGAACTGTCAAAAAATATACTTCAAGCTGATGAGTGTTACGGTTTCAAAGATAGTTTCTAGTAAAGATCATGAGTGTTCTAGAGTGCTAATTGAAACAGCAGGAGAGAATGATTATTTTCCAGATATCCCAGGGGAGTTCCATGTGCCAAGGTGATGGTATAAATAAGCTAGACTAATGGACTTTGATTCCTTAAGCCACAGACCAAATGTAGAAATTTTAAGAAAGAAAACTTTTTTGTGCCATTAAAATTTGATCAACACCATTTATAAATTAATATATAAAATCTGTTTAACACAGATGAAAGGACTCTTCTATATGATAGTACTTCATTTGTTTAGAATCTGTCTGAGGTATAAATACTCTTATTTTGATGTATGTATTTTCTTTGATATAAAATCATTACTTAGTGGATCATTTTTTTAAATTTATTTTTTTAGTGAAGGATAATTGCTTTATAGAATTTTGTTGTTTTCTGTCAAACCTCAACATGAATCAGCCATAGGTATACATATATCCCCTCCCTTTTGAACCTCCCTCCCATGTCCCTCCCCATCCCACCCCTCTAGGTTGATACAGAGCCCCTGTTTGAGTTTCCTGAGCCATACAGCAAATTCCCATTGGCTGTCTATTTTACATATGGTAATGTAAGTTTCCATGTTACTCTCTCCATACATCTCACCCTCTCCTCCCCTCTCCCCACGTCCATAAGTCTCTTCTCTATGTCTGTTTCTCTATTCCTGCCCTGTAAATAAGTTCTTCAGTACCATCCTTCTAGATTCTGTATATATGTGTTAGAATACGATATTTATCTTTCTCTTTCTGACTCACTTCACGCTGAGTAATAGGTTCTAAGTTCATCTAGTGGATCATTTTGATTCACATTTTTAATAACTGAGTGATACAAAGAAACAATTTTGCTTGTAATGAGTTCATTCATGAATGAAATATTTACTGAAAACCGACAAAGACGACAAAGTGAGATGGCAGTGGTGAATTAGACGTGAATCCCGATCTAAGAACTTACAAATCAGTGGAGAGTGAAACATGTATATATAAAGCTATAGTGAAATTAGAGAGTGATAAATG
Organism: Capra hircus; assembly: GCF_001704415.2. Lineage (NCBI taxonomy): Eukaryota > Metazoa > Chordata > Mammalia > Artiodactyla > Bovidae > Capra > Capra hircus. Next base: position 7,707,773 of record NC_030812.1, read on the forward strand.
ACATAAAACAATACAAAGTGCTGTTAATTTCAATGTTTTTGGTCAAAAATTTAAGGAAAGCTCATATCTCTATCTTTTTAGATGTGTAAATAAAGCTTGCAATATCTAATGGGTATTTGAAGTTAGAAAGTCTGCAATCCTCTCACCATAAATATCAATTCTTATTATACAATAATATAGAAAATAGAAATAATTGAATGTAGTCCATTGTACCCTCATAGCAATAAATGTAGCAATAATCATGCTGAGAGTACCTGGGTTTTGCTTAGATAATGGAGTTATTTCTGTATTATATGTCAAGCATTCTAAAATAATGAATAATATGCTTGCCATTTGATTTTAAGACACACATAATAACCCACAAGGCTGAGTGATCTTAAATATATTGAGGAACTGAACTGTCATTATAAGAACAACCTTATTAATTTAAAATTATTAGAAATAAAAAAGAATTTACCTGTCACACCACAGATTGCTAGTATTTCCATTGTTTACAAGGAACAAGGTCTTTACCAAGGTTAAAAGAAACTGAGTTTCCTTGACTAAAGGCTATTAACACAAGAGAAATTCAGCCCAAATGGAACTGGCACATAGAGGTGACCTTGTGGGAGAATAGGATTTCAAGCTGGGGGGCCTGGGTTCAAATCCCAGCTGTGTGCGCTGGGCATGCCAACCTACAGACCGAAGTCTGTTGTTCCAAATCTGCGTCACAGGGTTCATAACATTAAACACAAGGATGTTGGTTAAAGTAAATCACAAACATTAGTTGTTTTGTATTTATACTTGTTTCTGTCCTGAAATTCTTGTACATTTAATCTTTTTCTTTGTACCAAAATGAAGGCTTTCTCCCATAGAGGTAATGCCCTCTGACTACTATCTTTACAGGAGGGAAAATCACCTGTCCATCAGTCTGCTTTATCTTTATTAACTGATTCCAGAAGAGAAAGTGTTTTGGGTTCTAATGTATTTTATCACATTTTTAGGTATGTCATAACAGTGCCACAGACTATAGGGCTTAAAAAAACCAGTTTTATCTTCTTCAGTTCTGAAGGCTGTAAATCTAAAATATATGCTTTCACTATTTTTTTTTAAATTTTTACCAAAACATTGAAATTTTTCTATGGCGTTTGTTGCTTTATAATTATACTGTGGTTTTGTATGTGAATGTGCTATCCTCTGCTGAGGTGCAGGTTCCTTAAGGTCAAGATTCAGGTCTATACAGAAATACATGTGAAATACTGGGAAATATTTCTAACTTGAGACATTCTGTTCTATCTTTTCAAGTGGAATTATTGCCCCAAATCACAATTTCTTTCCATGAGCCAAGAGAAAAGAAGGCATCTATTCAAATAGCAAACAAATCAGCAGGCATCTAATGCCAAGCTAGTGCCCTCTGGAGATGCTCTATATTGGCTAGCAATCTATTTTCTTCTAACCATATGGTTTTGTGCAGATGATTTAGCATGAAAATAACCTTCTTCAGTGAATAGTGGTGCCGTGTGCAGAAAGCTCGCCCTTCCTTTTTAACCACTCGCAGAGGTGTAACCCACCTCCCAGGAAAGGCACCATCCTCTGGCACAATCAAAACCAGAGGTTATAGATTTAACAACTCACTGAAATGTCACGAAGAATCGTTTTCTAAATAAGAGTCTAGTATTCCTCTGTATTGAAGTTCAGAACTTCAGCAATGAAGCACAAGCTCTCTCGAGTTCTGCGGGGTTATTATTTCATTTCAGCATTTTTCTTAGCATTTTAATATTTGATTCTGCTGGTCCATTAAGCCAAGGCAAATGATGCAGCTTGCCATTTTTTTCTCCTTTTTCTTATCTGTTGTTTGTTTAAAGAATTGAGGTTTGTGGAGAAAAAATACTGGAAGTATTTATTCACTGTGTTGCCACAGAAAGTATACATTTAATGCTCTATGTCCTGAGTCTCTTCCAGGTTTTATTGCACATTCCTGTGAGACTGGGAAAAAATGCAGTATTTTTCAAACGGTAGAGTTTATGTTTATAAAATGGAGGCAAGTAGAGTAAATTATAGTCAATAGCTAATGAAGAGATTAAATGTTAGAGCCAATGCTAAAAGCTAACTCAGCTTCCCATGGGCTGATTTCTAACTAGCAGGTCAAAGATCCTGATTAACGTGTCATAGCACTATTCATTCATCCATTCACCAAATATGTTTTGTGAGGCGTTATTCTGCACTCTTGGGATATAGGATACACCAATGAATAGAACAAAGACTTCTGTCCTCGTAGATCTTATACTTAAATACAAGGAAATCTACAACTAATAATAATCATAAATACATAATTGATATCGTTATGTTAGATGACAACAAGGAAAGAGTAGAGCAAGTTAAAGTAAATTGGGCATTAATTGGGCACTGAGCAAGTTAATGAACTGGGCATTCAGAGTTGAATTTTAAATGAGTGGTCAGATAGGGCCTCAAAGGCAATTGTAGGCCAGACCATTGTAATAATAGAATAAATAATGCCTAAAATGAACCATTTTCTTCTTAATTCTTCTTTCTTAAAAATAAAACCAGTTTTCAGGATCAAGTATGAAAAGTTTAGCAAAACACATTTAGCATTTCAGCTATTTGTTTCTGTAGCAAATTTGTTATGTGTTTAATAAATGATGATACTTTACTACTGTAGTTTTCCTTTGTCCCTGTCTGGGAAACATGATTTGTTCTAGCAGCTAGTTTCCTGTTTCTCTCTCTCTCTCCAAACTTTAAACCTGTGCCTCACAGTTCAATTCTCCATCCTTAGGCATGAGAATATCAGATACTGCAAAATAAAACAGGGCATTTCTTTTCCCTTCCAGGCAACTTTCTGTAGTCTGTCTAGATGCCATGGGACATGAAAAGAAAGCCAAACATCAAAATAAAAATTATCAGTGATACTATGCTATCGAATAATCCCAAGGTACATATTCATCCAGGTTAATTTGCTTTCAGCAATGCTGGTGCTACCAACTAAAGTTTTTGTGGCTGGGTGTTAAAAGAAAGCACCTAAGCCTAGGAAATGTTAGCAAAAGGGCAGAATTGTATTTTTAACGAGAAAGGCTAAGCAAGATAAAGGAGCACAAAAGCAGACAGGGTACTTTGCAAATATACAATGCTCTATGAAGCTGGCAAAACATTATGAGACATCTAATTTCAGCTGTCAAAGGGGCTCACATTGATTTTTGGGCTCGCTGTGTGTACTCTTAGGGTCCTCTAAATGGAGTCTTATTTATTTGGCTCTTCTGTAACCTATCTTTCTCGGGGAAAGTTAATAGTACTTTCTAGGAGGAAAATAGGAAGTTAGTTTAGATTGGCATAGTTGAGAGTCCATTTGGCTTCTGTTTAGATTCAAGAAAATGAAAAGGCTTAGACTTTTCAGGTAAAGAAATCAACAGAAACCCTAAATCACTGCTCTAAATGCACATGGCTTTGTTCTCCTGCCCCATGCCTTTGTTACTGTCTGATTCATCTATTTTCAGCCTCCCCAAACCCCGAATCACACAAAACTACTTCTGAGAATTAAAGGAATATCAGGACTCAGTTAAAAATAGTTCTGTAAGAAAGCATTTAAAAGCTGGCCAAACATTAAGCCCAGACCCTAACCAAAAGTATCTGTTTAGAAAATATAATCTGCGTTTAAGGATGATTCATCTCTGCTGTTGCAAAATATTCTTTTCCTAAAATACCATGGCAGTAGCATGTTAAACCATTTTGCTATCTTACTTTCACAATATGACTTAGTTATTCTAATGGTTCTTATAAATAGAAAATGTAATTGTTTTCCTTCAGGCATGATATTTTCTTTTGTCATTTTATATTATGTCTGTTTATTGCAGACTGCAGGGTTTTGTCTTTGAAGCTCCTGTAATGGGTTTAACGAATTACTTCAACTTCTGATTTAATGTACAGTGTAATCCCAAATGTTACACTTTAGAATCTAGTCATGCTTCAACTGGTCTAATTGTCTCAAGATGAGACAGTTCATGTGATATGAATTCATGTGACATGTCAAGTGGTATTTTATAGTTTAACTACACTAGGAGGAGAATACTTTCTAAAATTCTGAAATGATGGCTTTTCTGCAATCAACCAAACCATCAAATCAGTGGGAATGTTAGTAACCATTGTGTTTACTAAGTCAAAATGTCGAATCTGTGAGTATTGAAGTATCTATATGGAACAGGGAAGTTTAGGGGTTTGCATTACGTCATTCAGATCTGTCCCACGTGTTCTATAGTGTAACCCACTTGAATGGATTTGAAAAAAATTTCAGGAGGTTGAAAAAAGGATAGACAATGCAGCGATATCTCTCAGGATGCCTTCACTGGGGATCCACAAACGTTAAAAGGCTGCTGTCTTGGGGGAAAAACATTCTCAATCTCACAGATACAGTAAGATCTCTTTAAAATACAAAATGATTCTAGATTGTAAGAAGAGACATCTTGGGAATAACATGTTGGTCCTTTGAATTCAGTAACTCCTGGGACAAGGGTATTAATGCAGCAATCTAGGGAAAGGGAGATGGAGAGTGTAGAAGTATTAAGCAAAGTCCAGTAATTGATGATGGAAAAAATAAGGCTACTTTTTTACTTAAGAGGCAAACTTCTGCAGTATTTATGTTAAAACCCAACTATACCAATAGCTGGCCCTAGAAGAGCCAAAAAACTATACGTAGCATTCAGATGGTTGGACTAGTATATCTTTTTCCTTCCTAGCATTTAAATCACTATATAAAACTTGCAGTTTAGTTCAGTTCAGTGTGTCTGACTCTTTGCGACCCCATGGACGGCAGCACACCAGGCCTCCCTGTCTATCACCAACTCCCGGAGTTCACTCAAAAACATGTCCATTGAGTAGGCAATGCCATCCATCCATCTCATCCTCTGTCATCCCCTTCTCCTCCCGCCTTCAACCTTTCCCAGCATCAGGGTCTTTTCCAGTTAGTCCGTTCTTCACATCAGGTGGCCAAAGTATTGGAGTTTCAGCTTCAACATCAGTCTTTCCAGTGAACACCCAGGACTGATCTCCTTTAGGATGGACTGGTTGGATCTCCTTGTAGACCAAGGGACTCTCGAGAGTCTTCTCCAACACCACAGTTCAAAAGCATCAATTCTTCAGCACTCAGCTTTCTTAATAGTCCAACTCTCACATCCATACATGACCACAGGAAAAACCATAGCCTTGACTAGACAGACCATTGTTGACAAGGTAATGTCTCTGCTTTTTAACATGCTGTCTAGGTTGGTCATAACTTTTCTTCCAAGGAATAAGTGTCCTTTTATTTCATGGCTGCAGTCACCATCTGCAGTGATTTTGGAGCCCCCAAAAATAAAGTCTGACACTGTTTCCACTGTTTCCCCATCTATTTCCCATGAAGTGATAGGACCAGATGCCATGATCTTAGTTTTTTGAATGTTGAGCTTTAAACCAGCTTTTCACTCTCCTCTTTCACTTTCATCAAGAGGCTCTTTAGTTCTTCACTCTCTGCCATAAGGGTGGTATCATCTGCATATCTGAGGTTATTGCTATTTCTCCTGGCAAATCTTGATTCCAGCTTGTGTTTCTTCCAGTCCAGCATTTTTCATGATGTACTTTGCATATAAGTTAAATAAGCAGGGTGACAATATACAGCCTTGACGTACTCCTTTTCCTATTTGGAACCAGTCTGTTGTTCCATGTCCGGTTCTAACTGTTGCTTCCTGACCTGTATACAGGTTTTTCAAGAGGCAGGTCAGGTGGTCTGGTACACCCATCTCTTTCAGAATTTTCCACAATTTATTGTTATGCACACAGTCAAAGGCTTTGGCATAGCAATAAAGCAGAAATAGATGTTTTTCTGGAACTCTCTTAAACATTGGGTTGTGATAATAAGGATATTTTACTTACATTTTGTGGAGACATTTAAGGAACAAAGTATGGGAACCAATGCCCCTATAATACCTGATGTGCTTTTACATATGTTACCTAATTTCATCATTAGATTAATTAACTCCCTGCATTAGGAACAGTTTCCTCCAGGTTAGACATGAGGAATACGAGGCTCAGAATCATGTGAATTGACTACTGACAGACTTAAAAAACAGTGCAGCTAATCATGGCCCAGGTCAGAAAATGGGTACTCTTCCTTCCTCAGAATGCTATGGTATGCTCAGAACTTGGTTTAGATTAAGTTATTTATGTCATAGGTTTAAAGGAGTGCTTCTCAAAACTCACTGACCTAGAGGGTTGGGATGGAGAGGGTGATGGGAGGGCGTTTCAAAAGGGAAGGGATATATGTATACCTATGGCTGATTCATATTGAGGTTTGAGAGAAAACGGCAAAATTTTGTAAAGCAATTTTCCTTCAATAAAAAATAATTTTAAAAAAACTTCACTGACCATGAGAATCACATAGAAAGTTTTTAAAAATCTTGATTCAAGGAATCTATGCCTATTTTATTATAATCAATCTTTACTAAAGTTCAGGATTTTTCCTTTTGTATAACTCTTCAGGTAACTTTAACCTACAGTTAGAGTTCAAAAATACTGATCAGTAGACACTTTAAATAATTGGAAGAGCAGGGACTTGAACTCACATCTATTTTCTACCACTATGCGAAGCTGGTACCTAGGTTAGTTTTGTATGTTGCCATCAGTGTATTGACACTATCTAATTTATAATGCTTACAGTAATGCTCAACCTAGACAGCATATTAAAAAGCAGAGACGTTACTTTGTCAACAAAGGTCCATCTAGTCAAGCCTATGGCTTTTCCATTGGTCATGTATGGATGTGAGAATTGGACTATAAAGAAAGCTGACCGCCAAAGAATTGGTGCTTTTGAACTGTGGTGTTGGAGAAGACTCCTGAGAGTCCCTTGGACTGCAAGGAGATCCAACCAGTCCATCCTAAATGAGATCTGTCCTGGGTGTTCAATGGAAGGACTGATGTTGAAGCTGAAATTCCAATACTTTGGCCACCTGATGCGAAGAAGTGACTCATTTGAAAAGACCCTGATGCTGGGAAAGATTGAAGGCAGGAGAAGGGGACGACAGAGGATGAGATGGTTGGATGGCATCACCGACTCATTGGACATGAGTTTGGGTAAACTCCAGGAGTTGTTGGTGATGGACAGGGAGGCCTGGCGTGCTGAGGTTCATGGAGTCGCAGAATCGGACACAACTTAACTGAACTGAATGCTCGATGGTAAATATTTATCTCCTGGTGCTTAATGGTCACACATATGTGTTGTATGGGGTCACTAAAAGTCAGACACGACTGAGCGACTTCACTTTCACTTTTCACTTTCATGCATTGGAGAAGGAAATGGCACCCCACTCCAGTGTTCTTGCCTGGAGAATCCCAGGGATGGGGGAGCCTGGTGGGCTGCCGTCTATGGGGTCGCACAGAGTTGGACACGACTGAAGCGACTTAGCAGCAGCATATGTGTTGTATTATTTGTTGTTGCACAATATTTTTACTGCAAACTTATTATCAGCTTAAAATAGCACACATGGGAGCTTACTACTTTCAGGAAGATAGAGTAGTTCTTTTCCTATTCCTTCTGCCAAGTAAAAGTAAAATACCTGGACATTTATATATGAAGCAAGCATCCAGACTAAAAGGTGGAGAGAAGACAGACCAGCTTGAGAACGCAGGTCCTAAAGAATGACATGGTTGTGTGTTTTCTAGGTTTCCTTCTGTTTCTTTGTGTACTTTTTAAAGATCATTATTTATTTCTCAACATGATATTTTATAGTTTAATCATATGCACTTAAAAAAACAGATATATGAAGATATAATTCATTTGCCATACAATTCACCAGCTTAAAATGTGCAATTCACTAGTTTATAGTATACTCACAGATATGTGCAACTATTTCTGCAGTCAATTTTAGAATGCTTTCATTGCTGCCAAGAGAAACCCCGTATCATTTAGCTATTCTTCCTTGTTTCATTATTCCCTGAACCCTAGAAAGCCACTATTTTACGTCCCTTCTCCATAGATTTGCCTGTTCTGGATAGTTCATATAAATGAAATAATATATTAATAGTTTTTTCGTGACTGGCTTCTATCACTTAGCCTAATATTGTCAAGGTTCATTCATAGTGTGGCAGGTGTCAGTACTTCTCTCTTCTTAAAAAATGGTTGAAATGTATACCTTTGTGGTTTTTTTTTTTGCCTTTTTTTTTTAGTTTTTTATTTTTTTACCTTTGTATATAACATTTTGTTTATCCATTCATTTCTTGATTAATGTTTAGTTTGTGTGAACAATGCTGCTAGGAAAATTCATGTGCAAGTTGTTGTTTGAACACAATTCTGATTTTAATTCTTAAGAGCGTGTATACTTAGGATTGGAATGGCTGGGTCATCTGGTAATTTTATTTTTAATTCTTTGAGGAACAACCAAATGCTTTCCATGTCAACCACACCACTTGACATTCTTACAAGCAATATGTAACACTTCTATTTTCCCGTGTGCTCACCAACACTTGTTTTGTCTGCTCCTCCTACTATTTCTTCCACCACCACTGCCACTACTGGTCCTGCTGCTATCCTAGTTAGTGTGAAGTGGTATCTCATTGTGGTTTTGATTAGCTCTCTTATGATTAACGATGTTGAGCATTGTTTCACGTGCTTTGTTCAGTTCAGTTCAGTCGCTCAGTCACGTCCAACTCTTTGCGACCCCATGAATTGCAGCACGCCAGGCCTCCCTGTCCATCACCAACTCCTGGAATTCACTCAGACTCACGTCCATCGAGTCTGTGATGCCATCCAGCCATCTCATCCTCAGTCTTCCCCTTCTCCTCCTGCCCCCAATCCCTCCCAGCATCAGAGTCTTTTCCAATGAGTCAACTCTTTGCACGAGGTGGCCAAAGTACTGGAGTTTCAGCTTTAGCATCAGTCCTTCGAAAGAAATCCCACGGTTGATCTCCTTCAGAATGGACTGGTTGGATCTCCTTGCAGTCCAAGGGATTCTCAAGAGTCTTCTCCAACACCACAGTTTAAAAGATCAATTCTTCGGCGGTCAGCCTTCTGCACAGTCCAACTCTCACATCCATACATGACCACTGGAAAAAACCATAGCCTTGACTAGACGGACCTTAGTTGGCAATGTAATGTCTCTGCTTTTTAATATGCTATCTAGGTTGGTCATAACTTTTCTCCCAAGGAGTAAGCTTCTTTTAATTTCATGGCTGCAGTCACCATCTTCAGTGATTTTGGAGCCCCAAAAAATAAAGTCTTACACTGTTTCCACTGTTTCCCCATCTATTTCCCATGAAGTGATGGGACCGGATGCCATGGTCTTCGTTTTCTGAATGTTGAGCTTTAAGTCAACTTTTTCACTCTCCTCTTTCACTTTCATCAAGAGGCTTTTTAGTTCCTCTTCACTTTCTGCCATAAGGGTGGTGTCATCTGCATATCTGAGGTTACTGATATTTCTCCCGGCAATCTTGATTCCAGCTTGTGTTTCTTCCAGTCCAGCGTTTCTCATGATGTACTCTGCATAGAAGTTAAATAAGCAGGGTGACAATATACAGCCTTGACGTACTCCTTTTCCTATTTGGAACCAGTCTGTTGTTCCATGTCCAGTTCTAACTGTTGCTTTCTGACCTGCATATAAGTTTCTCAAGAGGCAGGTCAGGTGGTCTAGTATTCCCACCTCTTTGAGAATTTTCCACACTTTATTTTGATCTACACAGTCAAAGGCTTTGGCCTAGTCAATAAAGCAGAAATAGATGTTTTTCTGGAACTCTCTTGCTTTTTCCATGATCCAGCAGATATTGGAAATTTGACCTCTGGTTCCTCTGCCTTTTCTAAAACCAGCTTGAACATCAGGAAGTTCACGGTTCACATATTGCTGAAGCCTGGATTGGAGAATTTTGAACATTACTTTACTAACGTGTGAGATGAGTGCAATCGTGCAGTAGTTTGAGCATTCTTTGGCATTGACTTTCTTTGGGATTGGAATGAAAACTGACCTTTTCCAGTCCTGTGGCCACTGCTGAGTTTTCCAAATTTGCTGGCATATTGAGTGCAACACTTTCACAGCATCATCTTTCAGGATTTGAAATAGCTCCACTGGAATTCCATCACCTCCACTAGCTTTGTAGTGATGCTTTCTAAGGCCCATTTGACTTCACTTTCCAAGATGTCTGGCTGTAGATTAGTGATCACATCATCATGATTATCTGGGTCGTGAAGACCTTTTTTGTACAGTTCTTCCATGTATTCTTGCCATCTCTTCTTAATGTCTTCTGCCTCTCTTAGGTCCATACCATTTCTGTCCTTTATCGAGCCCATCTTTGCATGAAATTTTCCCTTGGTATCTCTAATTTTCTTGAAGAGATCTCTAGTCTTTCCCATTCTGTTGTTTTCCTCTATTTCTTTGCATTGATCACTGAAGAAGGCTTTCTTATCTCTTCTTGCTATTCTTTGGAACTCTGTATTCAGATGCTTATATCTTTCCTTTTCTCCTTTGCTTTTCACCTCTCTTCTCTTCACAGCTATTTGTAAGGCCTCCGCAGACAGCCATTTTGCTTTTTTGCATTTCTTTTCCATGGGGATGGTCTTGATCCCTGTCTCCCGTACAATGTCACGAACCTCATTCCATAGTTCATCAGGCACTCTGTCTATCAGATCTAGGCCCTTAAATCTATGTCTCACTTCCACTGTGTAATCACAAGGGATTTGATTTAGGCCATACCTGCATGGTCTAGCGGTTTTCCCTACTTTCTTCAATTTAAGTCTGAATTTGGTAATAAGGAGTTCATGATCTGAGCCACAGTCAGCTCCTGGTCTTGTTTTTGTTGACTGTATATAGCCATTTTAATATCTTTGGAAAACTGTTTACCCAAGTCTTTTTCCCATTTTTAAGTTGGCTTAGGTGTCTTTTGTTGTTGGGTCCTTCATGTATTTTGAATACTGACAATATCTTATGAGATATATAGTTTGGCATCATAATAGAAATTGATAACATAGAAATAAGAAACTTTCCAAATACTTGAAAAGCTAACAGTGTATTTCTAAGTAATTTATAGATAAAGGAGAACATCTTTTTTAAGTTTTATAATTTAAGGATAATTGCTTTACATAATGTTGTGGTTTTCTGTTGTATATCAACAAGAATCAGCCATAGGTATACCCATGTCACCTCCCTCCCCGCCTCCCTCCTGTCTCCCTCCCCACCTCACCCTTCAGCCTGTCACAGAGCTCCTGTTTGAGTTCCCTAAGCCACACAGCAAGTTCCCATTGGTTATCTATTTAACATATGGTACTGTAAACTTCTACGTCACTTTCTCCATAAATCTCCCCTTTTCCCTCCCTTCCTTCCTCATGGTGATAGGTTTATTCTCCATGTCTGTTTCTCCATTGCCACCCTGAAAATAAATTTGTCAGTGCCATCTTTTTAGATGCCATAAGTATGTGTCAATATACGATATTTGTATTTCTCTTTCTGACTTACTTCACTCTGTATAATAAGCTCTAGGTTCTTCCATCCCATTGGAACGAACTGAAAAGTGTTCCTTTTTATGGCTGAGTAATATTCTATTGTATTTATGTGCACCTTCTTTATCCATTCATCTGTTGATGGACATCTAGGGTGCTTCCATGTTCTAGATATTGCAAATAGTGCTGCAGTGAACAGTGGGGAACATGTGTCTTTTTCAGTTTTGGTTTCCTCAGGGTACATGCCTAGGAGTGGGATTGTTGGCTCATATGGTGGTTTTATTCACAGCTTTCTAGGGAATCTTCATACAGTCTTCCATAGTGACTGTTATCAGTTTATGTTCCCACCAGCAATGCAAAAGTGTTCCCTTTTCTCCACACCCTCTACATCATTTATTGTTTGTAGACTTTTATGATGATGGCCATTCTGACTGGTGTGAGGTGGTATTTCATTGTGGTTTTGATTTGCATTTCTCTAATAATGAGCGATGCTGAGCATCTTTTCATGTGCTTGTCAGCCACCTGTATGTCCTCTTTGAAGAAATGTCTCTTCAGGTCCCTTTCCCACTTTTTGATTGGGTTGTCTGCTTTTCTAGTATTGAGTTATATGAGCTGCTTGTATATTTTGGAAATTAATTTTTCCTTTGCTATTATTTTCTCCCATTCTGAGGGTTGTCTTTTCTCTGTGTTTGTAATTTCCTTTGTTGTGCAAAATCTTTTAAGTTTAATTAGGTCCCACTTGTTTATTTTTGTTTTTATTTCCATTACTCTAGGAGGTAGGTCATAGAAGATCTTGCTTTGATTTATGTAATTGAGTGTTCTACCTGTGTTCTCCTCTATGAGTTTTATAGTTACTGGCCTTAAATTTAGGCCTTTAATCCATTTTGAGTTTATCTTTGTGTATGGCATTAGGTAGTGTTGTAATTTCATCCTTTTGCACATAGCTGTCCAATTTTCCCAGCACCACTTATTGAAGAGGCTGTCTTTGCCCCATTGTATATTCTTGCCTCATTTGTCAAAAACAAGGTACCCATCAGTGTGTGGGGTTATCTCTAGGGTCTCTATCTTGTTCCAGTGGTCTATATTTCTGCTTTTGTACCATACTGTCTTGATAATTATAGGTTTGTAGTATTGTTTGAAGTCAGGAAGGTTGATTCCTCCATCTCCATTCTTCTTTCTTAAGACTGCTTTGGCTATATGGGGTCTTTAGTGTTTCCATATGAATTGTGAAATTTTTTGTTCTAGTTCTGTGAAAAACATCATTAATAATTTGATAGGGATCGCATTGAATCTGTAGACTGCATTTGGTAGTATAGTTATTTTCACAATATTGATTCTTCCTACCCAGGAGCATGGAATATCTCTCCATCTGTTTATGTCACCTTTGATTTCTTTCATCATTGTCTTGCAGTTTTCCATATACAGGTCTTTTGTCTAAAGGAGATCATTTTAAGAGAAATTTTGAAATATACTTTGAGCTGAAAGAAATGAAAGTATTACATACTGATTTGTGCAATACAGCCAAATCAGTGAGGAGACAGAAATTTGTAGTACTAAATATATGTGTTAGAAAAGATTAAAAGTCTCAAATTTGTAATCTAACCCCTCCACACCAAGGAACCTAGTATAAGAACAAAATAAACCCCAAAGTAAATGTAAGGAAGGAAATAGAGATGAGAACAAAAATCAGTGAAATTTATTGAAAACAGAAAAGTAATAGAAATCAATGACATATAGAGCTAGCACTTTAAAAAGATCAATAAATTTGTTAAATATCCAGCAAAACTGACCAAAAAAACCAAAAAGGACACAAATTACTGATATGAGAAATGAATAGAGTATATGACTACAGATCCCAAAGACCTTAAAAAGACAAATGAGAAAATAGTGTAAACAACTCCACACATAAAACTTGACAAAAAGATGAATTCCTTTAATATACAAACAACCACAACATATTAGATATAAAATAGATAACTAGAATAGACTTATAAATAGTAAGATAATTGAATTAATAATTTAAATTTCTTAAAAAAGCAAATCTAGTCCCAGATAGTTTCACTGGAGAATTATACCAAACTTTGAAAGAATTAATTCCAATTGAAATAGTCTCTTCCAGAGAATAGAAAAAGAACGATCACTTCTAATTCATTTTTTAGCTGGTATTGCCTCTATAGCAAAAACTAGAAAAAGACAGTACAAAAGAAGGAAACTGTAGACTGATGTCTTTCATAGAAAATATATATAATTCCTTAAGAAAATGAGTTTTAGAATTTAGTCACAAATAATTATATGATCAAATAAGCATTATTCCAAGATGCAAGGCTGTTTCAGTATTTGAAAATAAATCAATATAAACCACCTAAAGGAAAAGCCACATGATGACATAATCCAGTTCAGACAAAGAATTTGAGAAAATCCAGGACTCACCAGTGATAAGATCTTTCAGAAAACTAGTTATATAGGGGAAGTTCCTCACCTTGATTTAGAGTCTCTACAGAAATCCTACAGCTAGAATTAGGCTTAATAAAGAAAGACAGAATGCTTCCTTCTTCATTTTAAGCACAAAGCAAGGATGTCTGTTCTTACCACTCTTATTTAGCATAGTACTAGAAATTTTAGCCAGTGTGAGAATAAAAGGAAATAATACAGACATTTTGTAGAAATAGGATGTTCTAAAATTTATATATAAAAAAAGGAATAGGATCTCAAACAGGTGGAAGAATTTTGTAAAAGGTAAAGAGGAGGAATCAGCCTAGCAGATATTTAAGATATCATATAGCTAGAGTAATAAAGATTATATAGTATTGGTAGATATATATCAATGGATTAAAAAGAATAGAGGCCCCGAAATAGGCTCACACAAATAGCCAAATATTTCACAAAGATGAAAAAGCACTTCATTGGAGGAAAAAATAGCTTTTCTGACAAATCGTACTAGAGCGGTTGAGGATCCATAGGCAAAAATGAACTTTGGTAAAATACAAAATACCTATGCTTGATTCATGTTGAGGTTTGACAGAAGACAACAAAGTTCTGTAGAAGAAAACCTACATGACCTTGGATATGGTGACGACTTTTTAGATACAACACTGAAGGCATGATCCATGAAAGAAATAACTGATAATGCAAGCTCATTAAAATTATAGACTTCTGCTCTGTGAAAGTCAATATCAAGTGAGTCAGAAGACAAGCCACACAGTGGGAGAGTCCACGATTTGCACAGGACTCATCCAATAAAGATCTGTTACCCAATTATGCAAAGAACTCTTAAAACTCAGCAATAAGAAAACCAACAGTCCAATTAAAAATGAGCCAAAGACCTTGAGACAGCTTATCAAAGAAGATATACAGATTGCAAATAAGCACATAAAAAGACGCCCAAGATCAGTTGTTATCATGGAAATATGAACAAAAGTGTTACTGAGATACTACCATGTACCTATTGTGCACGCATGCGTGCTCGGTTGTTCTGACTCTTTGGGGCCCCATGTGCTGTAGCCTGCCAGGTTCCTCTGTTTAAGGTATTTTCCCAGCATGAATAAAGAAGTGGGTTGACATTTCCTGCAGAGGATCTTCCTGACCCAGGGATTGAACCCGATTCTGCTGCATCTCCTGCACCGCAGGCGGATTCTTCACTGCTGAGCCACTGTGAACGCTTGACCATACACCTATTAGAATGGCCAAAATTCAGAACACTGGTAATACCAAATGCTAGTCATAGCAAGGATGTAAAGCAGCATGAATCCTTGTTCAATGCTGGTGGGAAAGCAACATGTTACAGACATTTTGAAAGATAGTTTGACAGTTTCTTATAAATTTAAACATATTATTCTTCTTATTCAGTCACTCAGTCATGTCCAACTCTTTGCAACACCATGGACTGCAGCTCGCCAGGCTTCCCTGTCCATCAGCAACTCCCAGAGCTTGCTCAAACTCATGTCCATTGAGTCAGTGAAGCCATCCAGCCATCTCATCCTCTATCGTCCCCTTCTCCTGCCCTCAATCTTTCCTAGCATCAGAGTTCTTTTCCAGTGAGCTGGTTCTTTGCATCAAGTGGCCAAAGTATTGGAACTTCAGCATAAATCCTTCCAATGAATATTCAAAGTTGATTTCCTTTAGGATTGACTGCTTTGATCTCCTTGCTGTCCAAGGGACTCTCAAGAGTCTTCTCCAGCACCACAGTTTAAAAGCTTCCGTTCTTTAGTGCTCAACCTTCTTCATGGGCCAATTCTCATATCTGTACATAGAAAAACCATATACAGTTTTTCTACTGGAAAAACCATAGCTTACCATATGATCTAGCAATTGTGTTCCTTGGCATGTATCTAAAGAAGCTGAAAATTTAAGACCACACAAAAACCTGTATATAGATGTTTATAGCAACTTTCTTTACAATTTTTTACAATTGCCAAAATGTGAAAGCAACCAAGATGTCCCTGAGAAGGTGAATGGATAAATTTGGTACATCCAGACAATGGAATATTGAGCACTAAAAAGAAATGAGCTATCAAGCCTTAACGAGACATGAAGGAACCTTAAATGCATATTACTAAGTGCAAAAAGCCATTATGAAAAGGTTGTATACAGTCTAACTCCAATGATATGACATTCTGGAAAACTATGATGATAGCCAAATAGATGGGGAAATTCATGACAGATAGATGGGGAAACAATGGAAACAGTGACAGACTTTTATTTTCTTGGGCTCCAAAAATCACTGTGGACAATGACTGTAGCAGTGAAATTAAAAGACGCTTGCTCCTTGGAAGAAAAGCAATGACAAACCTAGACAGCGTATTAAAAAGCAGACACATTACTTTGCCTACAAAGGTCCGTATAATTAAAGCTATGGTTTTTCCAGTAGTCTTGTACGGATGTGAGAGCTGGACAATTAAAAAGACTGAGTGTGGAATAATCGATGCCTTCAAATTGTGGTGCTTGAGAAGACTCTTAAGAGTCCCTTGAACATCAAGGAGATCCAGCCAATCAACCCTAAAGGAAATCAACCCTGAATATACATTGGAAGGAGTGATGGTGAAGCTAGAGCTCCAGTACTTTGGCCACCTGATGCGAAGAGTCAACTCTTTGGAAAAGATCCTGATGCTGGGAAAGACTGAAGGCAGGAGGAGAAGGGGACGACAGAGGATGAGATGGTTGGATGGCAACACTGACTCACTGGACATGAGTTTGAGCAAGCTCTGGGAGACAGTGAAGGACAGGGAGGCCTGCTGTGCTGCAGTCCCTGGGGTCTCACGACTGAGCGACTGAACAGCAACATGATGATGATAGACAGTAAAAAAAAAAGTCAGTAGTTGCCAAGAGTTGTGGAGGATGGGGTGAGTTAGCAGGTAGGACAGTAAAAATTTTTAGGGCAGTGAAAATACTTTATACTATACCATATTGATAGAAGCATGTTATTAGACATTTGTTGAGACACATGATAGCTCAGTTGGCAAAGAATCCACCTGCAATGCTGGAGACCCCAGTTCAATTCCTGAGTCAGGAAGATCCACTGGGAAAGGGATAGGCTACCCACTCCAGTATTTTGGGGCTTCCCTTGTAGCTCAGCTGGTAAAGAATCTGCCTGCAGTGCAGGAGACCTGGGTTTGATCCCTGGGTTGGGAAGATCCCCTGGAGAAGGGAAAGGTTACCCGCTTTAGTATTCTGGCCTAGAGAATTCCATGGACTGTATAGTCAGTCCATGGGTCGCAAAGAGTTAAACACGACTGAGCGACTCTCACTTTCTAAATTTTTTTTTCATAGAATGCTCAACACCAAGAATGAACAGTACTGTAAACTATGAATTTTGAGTGATTATAGCATATCATCGTAAGTTCAGCAATTGTAACAGCTGGTGGGGAATGTTGACAGGGGTCGAGGTTGTGCATGTGTGGGGACGGGAATGATATGGGAAATCTCTGTATCTTTCCCTCGGTTTTTCTGTGAATCTCAAACTGTTCTAAAAGAGTGTTAACAGAAATGAACCTTGACCTATTCTTACACGATATAAAAGATTAACTAAAAGTGGATCATGGGTTTAAATATAAAACTATAACACTTTGAGAAAAAAATGTAGGAAGGGATCTTCATAATATAGGGTTAGGCAGATAGTTTTTCGACTAGGCACCGCAAGCACAATCTATAAAATGAAAAATAAATAATTTGTGCTTCCTCAAAATTAAAGGTATTACCCTGAATAACACTGTTAAGAGGATGACAATCCAAACTGGGAGGAAATATTAGGAAACCATGTATCTGACAAAGGATTAGCATCTGAAATATTTAAGAACAATCAGCATTCGAACAAGCAAGCAATCCATAGATAATTGACAATGGGCAATTGTTAAATGGGCTTTCCTGGTGGCTCATGTGGTAAAGAATCTGCCTGCAATGTGGGAGATGGAGGTTTGATCCCTGGTTTGGGATTCAGATCCCCTGGAGAAGGGAATGGCAACCCACTCCACTCTTCTTGCCTGGGAAATCTCATGGACAGAGGAGCCTGGAGAGCTATAGCTCCTGAGGTCACAAAAGGTCAACATGACTGAGTGATTAACACTTCACTTTCAGTTGTTAAATGGAAATAAAGAGACATTTCACTTAAGTGGGTAACACAAATGACAAGAAAGCACATTACAGAATGTTCAACGTAATTAGACATTAGGGAAATAAAAGCAAAAGGAATACCGCTGCATTCAGACTTAAATGCCGGTAGGGATGCAGAAAAACTGGACTGCGTATACATTGCTGGTGGGAGTGTAAAATAGTTTACTAACCCTGGAAAATATTTGGTATGTTTAATTTTTAAAGAAAACACTAAATATGCAACTATGATATAATCTAGCGATTGCACTTCTGGGCATCTATCCCAGAAAAATGAAAACTTATGTCCAGTGAAGGATGTGCAGAATACTTACAGCCCCAAACTGGAAAAAATCTAGATGTCCTTCAAGAAGGGTGGTTAAAAAAACAAAAAAAAAGGAAGAGTGGTTAAGCAAATTGTGGTACTTTCATGCCATGAAGTCAAGACATAACACAACCTGAGTGAAGCTGTCAGGAATTATGCTGAGTGTAAAAATACAGTCCTAAATGTTTACATAATGTGTGATTCCAGTTATATAATATTTTTAAATGATAAAATTATACAAATGGAAAACATATGAATGGTTGTCAAGAGTATAGTAGGGAGTGCAAGTGAAAGGGAAATGACTATGGCTACAATAGGGAAGCATGAGGTTTCTCTGGTTATGGACAGTTTGGGTACCTTTACTATGCCATTTCAATTTTCTGATTGAGATACTATAGTAGAGCTTTGCAGAAATGTTTCCAGGAACTGCTGGGCAAAGAATACAGAGTATCTCTCAACAGAACTTCATACAACTATAAGGGAAACTATACTTCAGTTCAGTTCAGTTCAGTCGCTCAGTCATGTCCGACTCTTTGTGACCCCATGAATCACAGCACGCCAGGCCTCCCTGTCCATCACCATCTCCCGGAGTTCACTCAGACTCACATCCATCGAGTCCGTGATGCCATCCAGCCATCTCATCCTCGGTCATCCCCTTCTCCTCCTGCCCCTAATCCCTCCCAGCATCAGAGTCTTTTCCAGTGAGTCAACTCTTCGCATGAAGTGGCCAAAGTACCGGAGTTTCAGCTTCAGCATCATTCCTTCCAAAGAAATCCCAGGGTTGATCTCCTTCAGAATGGACTGGTTGGATCTCCTTGCAGTCCAAGGGACTCTCAAGAGTCTTCTCCAACACCACAGTTGAAAAGCATCAATTCTTCGGCTCTCAGCCTTCTTCACAGTCCAACTCTCACATCCATACATGACCACTGGAGAAACCATAGCCCTGATTACACGGACCTTAGTCGGCAAAGTAATGTCTCTGCTTTTGAATATACTATCTAGGTTGGTCATAACTTTTCTTCCATCTCAACATAACAAGTTTAAATATTCACATTTATTAGCTCACTTATTTTTTCTTCTTTTATAAACTTTTTTATTTTATATTGGGGTAAAGCTGATTAAAAATGTTGTGATGGTTTCAGGTGAAGAGCAAAGGGACTCAGCCACACATATACATGTATTCATTCTTGCCCAGACTCCCCTCCTATCTAGGCTACTACGTAACATTGAGTTCCATGTGCTATGCGTTAGGATCTTGTTGGTTATCCTTTTTATATATAGCAGTATGCACATGTCCATTCCAAACTCTGTCCTTCCCCCTCATCCTTCCCCCTGGGAAAGCATAAGTTCATTTTCTAAGTCTGTGAGTTTGTTCCTATTTTGTAAGTAAGTTTATTTGTATTGTTTCTTTTTAGATTCCCCTTATAAGGGATATCATATACTTTTTCTCCTTCTCTGTCTGACTTCACTCAGTATGACAATCTCTAGGTCCATTCAAGTTGCTACAAATGGCATTATCCCATCCTTTTTAATGGCTGACTAACAGTCCATTGTAAATATTTCCCGCATCTCCCTTATGCATTCCTCCACATAGTGGACATTTAGGCAGCTTCTATGTCTTAGCTCACATTTTCTGTGGGTTAGAGGTCCAGCCATAGTTGACTTGGTCCTCTGTGGGGCTGCAGTCAAAACGTCAGGCAAAACTGGGCTCTCATCTAAAAGCTTGGCTTGGCACACATCTGCTTCAAACTCAGGTGTTATTGGCAGCATCTGCTTTTGGGGAATTGTTAGACTAATGGCTTCCGTCTTTGCTGGCTGTCACTTTGAGACTACCATTAGTAACCTGACGTGCATTTCCCCAACATGGCCATTGGCAACATCAAAACCAGCAGAGGAGAGAGACGCTTAGCTGAACAAATATCATACTCTTATATAGTGATACAGTCATCATGGCAGTGACATCTCATCCCATTACCATACGCTATTGGACAAGCCCATCACACTCAGGGGGAGGAGCTGCAGGTGGTCATGGGGACCGGAAAGCAGGAGTGATTGGGCTCTGAGTCTCTCCTGAACATCTGCGGGCACACATTCCTTCCACAATCACTGTTTTGGTTTAACTAGGAGTGTGCAAACTACCTTCTTAAATATTTGGCAGCTGTATAATATGATTTAAAATGTTATCCGTTACATTCTACATTTATAGTAGAAATGGACCTTACAGAGGCTGAAACATTTTTACCATAACAATTGAGACATATTCACACAGGCTGGGAAATATGACATCTTATTTACATTAGACATTTTTAAATTATATGTTAAATCTTTTTAACTTCTAGAGAATGTGTTATATTGCTGTGTTTGTAACTTAGTACCCTAAAGAAGGTAATGTAATATCACCAAAGACAACATCATTATTTACGTTCTGGAAGAAACTTTATCTACATCTTTGAGGCAAAAATTGTCTTTTCTGGCAGCTTCTGAGTTGCCTTGAAAACCTTAGAAATACTTTTAAAATAGAAAAAAAAAAATACTCCATGTGACATCTTTTGTACAGTGAATCCATTCAAGTTCCCAGTGACCTAGGATGTATACTCAAAGTACAAATCATCATTTAAGAAGCACACTTTGGATTTTTTTTTTTTTTGCAAAAATTTACATTGCTGACCTCTTTATATACTAGAATATTTATTAGAAATATTAAAGTATTTTCTTTTTAGGAAATTACGGTATGACACTTTCATTCTTCTTGTATTTCTTTCGTGCCTCCAAGGTTTCTTAAATATTCCTTATGGTACTTCTGAAAATAACTTGCCAATATTTCTTAATGCCAAAATAATGTAGATCATCTGGAAATCATAATGATGACAAAACTATCATCATCACTGTCACATGACTAATTCAGAAATACCTGATACCAGGGTAGCTCTAATCTCTGCAACAACAACAACAACAAATATGTCCAATCAGAAATGAACTCTCTCTGCTTTCCCTCTCCTCAAAAAAGAGGATAAAAAATGTTCTCCTCCCTCTGGCATATTTGGAAAGAAAGAGGTTTCTCTTATATCCCCGATGAGTCATTCCCCATATGGCCCTTGCTTCCCTGTGTTGTCTGGTGCACGCTGAGGCTCAGGCTGCTTTGCTGCAGACTGGAAACGGGCCCCTTTTGTATCAACCCTCATGGCACCACTAACCAAGACTGCTGATGGGAACTGCCCTCCGCTAAAATTTGGGAAGTAATAAGGCCATTTATTGCACATTACTGAAGAAAGAACAACTTATGATTGTGACAGTACGGGTTGTTAAAAGTTTTCTTTTCTTTCTTTTTTTTTTAGCTTTCTCTGAGTTGAAGAATGTATCTTTGGCCAATATTCTTATGTGACCTCTGCTCTTTGTGTGATGCTCAGCCTCCACGCTGACCTCTGCATCTCCTGTTCCAGCTGCCTGGAGGAAACTTCCAGATGTGTTCTTTTATTCTGCAGAGCACTCTACTGTCCTCCTACGTCACATGCATAATGCCTTGGCTTTCATAATTCTGAAAGAAACTGGCTAGCTAGCTGAGTAAGAGTAGTTTGCTGATTAGAAATAATTCTGGTATCTTCCCAAGGCATCTAACTCAAACTCTTGGTAGGTTTAAAAAGAACAACTTTTCATTTAGTTTCATAATAATAACCATTACCATTCACTAAGACATAAAATACTCATAATTTATTGAGCTTTTCCATCATGCTGTGAACCTTGGCCATCGTATGTATTTTACAATTTACATAGTTTGAATCATTTACTTCTCAAAATAACTCCATTATTATTCCATTTTACAAAATAGTGATTGTGAGAAGAGGCTGTGCTTTTATTTTTTTTAATTTTTATTTATTTATTTAATTTTAAATTTAAATTTATTTATTTTAATTGGAGGCTAATTACTTTACAATATTGTATTGGTTTTGCCATACATCAACATGAATCTGTCACGGGTGTACACGTGTTCCCCATCCTGAACCCCTCTCCCACCTCCCTCCCCGTACCATCCCTCTGGGTCATCCCAGTGCACCAGCACTGAGCATCCTGTATCCTGCATCGAACCTGGACTGGCGATGCATTTCATACATGATATTAAACATGTTTCAGTGCCATTCTCCCAAATCATCCCACCCTCTCCCTCTCCCACAGAGTCCAAAAGACTGTTCTATACATCTGTGTCTCTTTTGCTGTCTCGCATACAGGGTTATCATTACCATCTGGGAAGCTAAGCAGGGTCGGGCCTGGTTAGTACTAGGATGGGAGGCTGTGTTTTTAATATCATGTATATCCCCACAAATCTACCAGATGAAAGCTCTAATATCCCAAGATTTCAAAAGTAGGGAGACCCCATATATAGAATTTGAAAACTTTCCAGCTAAATGGGAGAATCGGGTATTTCTAGCTACAGAATCTCCCATTAATCACATATTAATATACAAAGATAGAGAAAATTCTTTTGAAGAAAGATGTGCACTCTTATGATATTATCTGTTGTGATAGCTAGAATAATGTCCCCACCCCCTCACCCAGGTATCTACCTCCTAATTCCAGGAACCTATAAGTGAGTTAGATCACATGACAAAGGGAAATTAAGATCATAGACAGAGTTGCAGTCGCTAATTAACTGACCTAAAAATAGGGAGATGATCCTCGATTATTCCATGGGCCAGTGTCATTACAAGGGTCTTCTAAATGTGGCAGAGGGAGAGAGAAGAGTCAGCGTCAAGATGTTTCCGTGTAAACAAGACTTGACTGGCCATTATTGGCTTTGCAGGTGGGAGGAGGACTTGAGCCAAGGAGTACAGATGGCCTCAAGAAAGTGGAAAAGGTGAGAAAACAGAATCTTTCTAAAGCCCCCAGAAAGGAAGATCACCCTGCCAACACCTTTACTTAGCCCTGTATGACACACTTTTGCACTTCTGATTTCCAGAAATATAAGACAATTCATTTGTATTGCTTTAAGCTATTAAATTTGTGGTAATTTGTTACAACAGCGATAGGAAACTAACACATCTGGTTTAACTTTTTATTATCCTATTCCACTGTTCCCAGTTTGAAAATTATGCTTGATTGATGCATCAGTTGACACAGGACATTGACACCTTTTAAGTTTTCCTTCCCCTTGACACTTCCAAGTAGCAGAACTTATATTTTTGTTTCTTCTTGAGAGGTACAAATTTCAACATCCATTTTGTTTATCATTTAAAGACAACAACTAGTCATCTTTGGAATTTAGGCTTCCATAATCTATTTCAGTCAAAGATAAAGTATAGCAACAAAATGTTCTTTAGATAGCATGAAGCCTGGAGGAGGTGAAACACAATGAAACACAAAAACTGGGAGTTTTTTTTAGGTGGACACTTTCTAGGTAAAGGACATGGAGTGGGAGTATAGTGAAGGCAGCCACGTGCAGCAACATGGTTGAAAAAGCAGATGCTGAAATTGGAAGATTACTGGAACAGACAATGTAAATAGTACAGGAAGTGAGAGATGAGATCGGATAGGATCATAACCCCTAGATTGAAAGGGGTGTGAATATCCTTCTAGGGAATTTGGATTTTATCTTAGAGGTTATGGGGTATTTAGGGGAACATTTATTCAAAAAATTCAACTATGAACTTGATCATAGTTCAGTTTGGAAAGTGAATGGTGGAGGCAGGGCAGTGAATGGGATTATGGTGCAAGTCTGCTGCTGCTGCTGAGTCGCTTCAGTCGTGTCCGACTCTGCGACCCCATAGACGGCAGCCCACCAGGCTCCCCCGTCCCTGGGACTCTCCAGGCAAGAACACTGGAGCAGGTTGCCATTTCTTTCTCCAAGCCTACCAGGCTCCTCCATCCTTGAGATTTTCCAGGCAAGAGTACTGGAGTGGGGTGCCATCGCCTTCTCTGATGTTGCAAGTCTAGAGATAGGGAAATGAATCAAGAGGTCTTTTGGTGCCCTAGGAAAAGGATAACAGCAGTTACAACGTATGGTGCTGGCCCTGGGGGTAGAAAGATGTAGAGATTTGAATGATATCAAGACAGAATCAGTAGTACCTGCTGACTAAATGTGGACTGTGAGAATGCAAAATAAATTATGTTGATGGCATTGACAACAAGATGTAAGTATGATCACCAATCTGGAGAATATAGATTTGAGATAAGATGTCATGCTTGGTTTTGGTTGAGTTTGAGTTGCTCTGGTTCATGATGCTAGAAATGTGAATCACTATCATTTTCTCCTGGATTTTTACTCAGTGCTCCTGTTGAGTATCCTGTTGAGTTTTTAGGACCTAGTTCTGGCAAGTTGGTAAATGATAAGTCTTCCTTTGGCATGTGTTGTCCCAGCCTCTGCAAGAAATCTGTGATCACGTGCAGAGACATCTTTCATTACTTTAAGTTCCCTTTTGTGTGACTTGCTTGCAAATTAACAAAATAATTGAACTTTGGAACATCAGAAAGGCATAGTGGGAAACCACATAGAGACTTGATATTTAATAAAGAAGTAGTGGTACCGTGAAAGCTTAAGAAACAACAAACTGATACAGCTGAAGCCAGTAAAATAGACAACGACATGACAAGACCTGTAAGAGGTCAATATAACATTTGAGACAATTGGTGAAAAGGCTTTCTTGACTGCTTCAATATTTTGCTTCAGCCATAACAAAGATCTGTGAATGACATAATAATGTCAAATAAATGACAATGGAAGCTGTTAATCTCAGTCCACTGTTCTGTTTATTGAGCTGAATGGTACACCTCACAAAGTAAAAATAAATTGCTATTGGACTTGTTCTAGTATTAAAGGCTTGTTTATATTTATTGAGGATTATCTATTAATGTCTGAATGTGATGGGGAAGGTAAGGAAAATATAATATGGGATCTCTATCCCCAAGGAGCTTACATACATCTCTTAGGAGATGCTAGATTAACAAGTATAAGAAACCATGAAAGTTATTTTAAAAGACCAAATGAAATCAATTATCTATGTTTCATATATAAGTAATTCAATAAATGCTAGCTAAATTCAGCTCTAGCATTTTGTTTTATTATTATGACAATTCTAGAGAGCAAAATATTATTTACTCTATGGAAATGGTATAACTCCTTGAAAATATATTTCCTATATGTTGCTCAGAAGTTTGTAAAGAGGAAAGATTATGCATTGTTTAGCTAACCAACCAATGTATCAAAAAGGTACATCTACTAATTACCGATTGTGACATTTCTAGCATGTAACTTTTGTGTAATTCACAAATAGCCTTTATAAATGAGAGTGTATGATTAAGCCAATGTGATATGAATTGAGGTTTGGGACCTTTGAAAGTCTGCCTTTATAAATAGCCACAGAAGAGTGACTTCCTACAAGGGCAAAGGATGGATATTTTAAAAGTCTAGGAGAGCCTGTCTAACATGTTAAGTCTGTGCTCTGCAGAGCAAATCCCTTGCTTGCCTTAAAAAAGATTGATTTTTGATGTAAAGGCACATTTAATCAGACCTTTGAAAGTCTGAAAAGTGTCTGTAAGGGTTTGCTTCTCAGTGGACTGAAAATCTATTAGTATATAGCCAAGAGGTCCTGAATAGCAGAAATAAGATTTTTCAAGAGTTCTGAGGCAAAATTTGTTGAGACATACCAAAGTACTGCATTTGTAAAAGCACAGCACTGAAGCTCTTCTAACAGAAATAAGACTAACAGAATACATCTCATAAGTATGTTGCTGTCGCCATGCTTCCTTTGAGTTGTAGTAAAAGTTAACCAAACTTGCAGATACTTAAAAAAATCTGGGAACTTATAAAAAATATTACCAACTAGGAAATATTTTCGTGGCATTGGCCATAATCTTTGATGATTCTGGGGCTTCTTCCAAATCCATTATGGAACAAAGTATATACTTTATTATCTGTCAGCTAAGTTGTATTTTGTACACGTATAAGCTGTGTTCAGAATGATGCTTTACCAGCCCACAAGACGGAATAATGCCTTTTGTATCTTCTTTCATTTGATTTAATACTGTTAATTTCTGAAGTGTCATCCCTGTTTTTCAGTTTGACTCCCTTTCCGTCAGTTTTTCACTCTGCCATCGTGATAAACTCTTTAAAACCCGAACGAAATCGTGTCACCAGTTGCTTCAAATCTTTCCATCATCATTGTTGCTGCTGCTACTACTAAGTCACCTCAGTCGTGTCTGACTCTGTGCGACCCCATAGACGGCAGCCCACCAGGCTCCGCCGTCCCTGGGATTCTCCAGGCAAGAACAGTGGAGTGGGTTGCCATTTCCTTCTCCAATGCATGAAAGTGAAAAGTGAAAGTGAAGTCACTCAGTCGTGTCGGATTCTTCACAACCCCATGGACTGCAGCCCACCAGGCTCCTCCATCCGTGGGATTTTCCAGGCAAGAGTACTGGAGTGGGTTGCCATTGCCTTCTCTGATCATCATTGTTACCAGCAGGATAAAAGCCAACGCCAGAAGCAATGACATGACTGGGGCAAATTACTTGGACCAGCAGTCAGTGTATGTACCCCAGCTGGCCTCCATACTGGACCCTGAACACAGAAGGGGTGCTGCAACCATCAAAGTGAAATAGCAATTGGGAGATGACAGTCTCAAAGGTGCATTTTGAATACCAAGAGTCCAGATTAAGCAGATTCTGCCCATAAATAATATTTTGCTCAGTTTGTTATTTTTATATCTCATATAATTGAAATATAAGTTATACTTTAATTCAATAGGAGTTGTTTCCTTACTATAATACTTTACAAAGAACTGTTAAAAAGGCGATAAAAAGAAAGATGAGAAACCATGTATAAGACAGAAGATATTTCTTCAGTTACCTTTCTGTTAACATACTCTGATCTCTCCACGTTTCTCCTGTCTTGGTGTGGGCTTAAAAAAATGTGCACAAGGTGAAAGTTGCGAGTTACATTTTATTTATGGCAAAAGGAGGACTATAAGTCAGGAGACATCATCTCAATCAGCTCTGAGAGACTGCCCCAAAGAGGTAGGGGGGATGGTCAGTATACACATGACTTTAGTGGAGGGACAGTACATGCAATCAAAAACATATATATCTATATGTATATATATATATTTTTTTTTTCAGAAAGTTTCTGCTAGTCACACGGAGTAGTCATCACCAGGATGGATTTTAGTGCTTTTCTATATATGAGGAAATACAAGAATTAGGTTCATAAAATCGGCTCCTAAAAATGCCTAACTACCTGAAGACCTGTTCTGCCAGCTTTCCCAGAGCACAGAGTGCCTCATTTTTGCTCTCCACCCTGATACCTTTTCAGAGGGTGTTGGAAGAGTCAGCAGTTGCGGCAGCACAAGGTTTAATCCTTGTAGAGGTAGACGCCAAGTGCCAATTTATACTTGACGCTGGATATTAACAAAAGTGCTACAAGTCGATATGTTTTTCTTCTCATTTTCTCAATTTTTTATCTCCGGAACTAGCATTTCTTTGTACTTGGTTTTTCCTGTTGACATCTGATTTCCTCTGTGCTAACTCCTTCCTTCCCAACTTGGGGTCCACATTCTTCCATGCATGTGTAATTACGTGTCATTACTCTCTGCAGATATTACTGGCTCAAGTTTCTCTCTTCTCAGAATCACTAAACCTCACATTTTCAATAAAATAGTTCAATATTCTCAGGGGAGAACCTAAAATTTATGCCCTCTCTCTATATATCACTTTCTTTGCTACTTTGAAGTTACTTACCTACTTCCCAGAGAACGTTTTAATTCTTCTTTCCACACTAATTTCAACGTTTGTTTCACAGTCCTTTATTCTATCCTGTTTCTGACTTTGTATGAGACTGCTAATTGTCTCCCCATTATGCAGACTCCCAATATGCAGTCTTTATTTCTTTGTTTTAATAAAGAGCCCCATTAGGTTTACTGGAACAGAGTCAGCCAGCCAGAGAGATATATTTCAACCGTTCTTGCATCTGGGCAGCAGGCTGTGAGAATAGGAGCTGCACCAGTTCAGATCAGCTGCTGTAAGCTTCTCTTTTGCTTCTTGCAAACTGATTCATGAACCCGATGGAGAGAGAGCTTGGACTACTTGGAAAAGGAAAACAGCCTCAGGGATGGTAGAGGAATAAAATAGAGAGAATCTGAATTTCTGTATTATTTTGTAGGGTTAAGTTCCCACCAATACTCACCTGTAACTTTAGGAAGCAGAATACATATTTGAATTGGGCGGGGGGGTTGTTGTAAAAATAGCTTAGCCAGCACCAACTTAACTGACAAAGCATCTTGATAAACACTTCTAAAATCCTTGAGAATATCTTCCTTCTATTCAAAGATGACCATATCTTTTTTCCACCTCAGCCATGCCCATATATTTTAATAACATCTGTATACCAAGAAGCGTAATTTCAAAATCCCCTCTTGAGTTGTGACTTATGGTCCTTAATTGTTACATACTTTAACTCTCTTCTTAGCACCATAATTCTAGACTTCTGGTCTCCTTTATCTGCCTGGATGCCTGTTTAGGAGTATCAAGAGACAGAATAGTCAACACAGAAAAACTAAGCATCTGTTTGAAAAAAGAGGGGAAGGTATTTACCAATATCACATGCTGCTGAGAAGTCAGATAAAATGAAACCTATCAGACAAAGGTTGTAACTGGATGTAGAAAGTTCAGAAATGTGGTGAGTTAAGCAGTTGGATTACTTTGAGAAATAAGTAGACACAGATGATGTTATTAATTCTAGAATTCTATAAATATAAGGGAAAAGCAAGCAAAATTTAATTAATCTTACTCTGTATCACATTTTAAAAAGAGACTTACTCTTTAACTCCACTTTTTCTTCCCCCAGCACTTATTTTTACCCTATGCCTTGTCTCCCAGGTTATTCAGAAGATTGAAATGGTGTGACTGATCAGATTCTACTTCCTTCCTTCAGTTCAAAACAGTCTCCATGTACGAGTGGACTGGAAAACATGCACTATGTAAGAGTTCAGAGTTATGGTTTATTTGGTGGACATTCTTACAACGTCAAGTCTGGAAGGCAGCATCTCCAGTAAGCCACAGAAAACTGCTCCAAGGAGGTGAGGGGGGAGCTAGGATATAGTTTTGCAATAAAGGACAGGTGGTTGGAAGGTATAGGTTATTGTTAATTGAAGAAAGCTAGATATCTCAAGTTAAGGAATTTCATGCTTTTCTTTGTATGGGAAGATGGAAGAGTCGGGGGCTCAATGAAATAATTCCTTTGATATGCACTTCAGCTACTTGGGGTCTGTGTATCCTGCATTTCACATCCTGAGTTTTCTCAGGCTGCTCCCTTGGGTCTGGCTGCAGTCTAATGACTGCTAGATGGCAGGTATCTTTTGTTTCCTTCTTGAGTTCCCTTAGGGCTCACCATCAGGAGACTGGGATCGCTGATGACTGGGGCATCTTTTGTTTCCTGGTATGGCCGGCAATATTTTATTTCTCATATGTTTAATCTCAGTGTTGTTTCCTTGCTTCGAAGAAGCCTCCCTCCCTTGTTTGTGCTGCAGTCTGCAACCATACACATGATATGTCTTAGGCCACGTCCTTAAAACTTTCAGCAACTGCTATCCATTTCTCCATCCCCAGGCATTCCTTCTATAATGACCACCTTCTCTTTGCCTGTAGTAACAAATTCGTGTCTCGTCACCCTCAGTAAGATTCGTCCCTCAACCTCAGCTGCTTTCAGACAGCTTTCCGGTCCTTTCTTTAGTTACCAAACTTGTTGTAAGAAGAACTTTGGCTTGGAGCTTCCTTTTCCTCTCACCATGCCAGAGTACCATGTGATCTGACGTCTTGCCTAGCGTTCTGTCTCAAAATTCACAGTGATCTCCTAATCAGCTTTATGTCATTATCTGACTTAGCCATTCTGCACGCTTCTTTCTTTTAGCCTTTTTGTCCAAATTTTTTAAAATTTAATTTCTTTGTTGATAGAGATAGTATCTACTTTCTATAAAAAATTTGCAATATACATAAAGTCATTAATGTGATACATAATGTAAAAATATAACCAGATAAGGTTATTGCAAATTGTTTTGGTTTTCTTTGTAATCTCTCATCTGATCTATTTTAAAAGATGTTTCCATGGTTATAAATATTTTTACTGTTTCTTAAGGATAAAAATATATAAGCTCAATTCTACCAAGTACGTGTTGACACTTTGCTCATTTTTATTTAATATTATAAATAATAATGTATATTAAATCTGCCAGTGGTGTGCTGTATCCATCAGTTACCCTTGAATTACTACAGATGCTATTTTATGCCTTGTTGCCATTTATTATGGGAAAAATATTCATCCCTATGGCCTTCATTTATATTATTGCCTTCATTTATAAAATGTGACTTTGTGCATTTGAATCTTAAATTTTGCATTGTCTATTATTAATACTGGTACTCCTGTTGTTTTAAAATTCCATTTGCTGATATAGATTTGCCCGCAATTTTAATTGTTTGCATACCATTTTCTATTATTTCCTTTCATCCACTCATTCATTAATTCCCTCAAGTAATATTTTCTGTGTCAATGTTGTATATTACACTAATGATATACTGGTGTATAAGATAGGCCCAGTGCGTGCCTTCAGAGGGTTTTATAGTCTAGTGGATGACATAAATAAGATGATTATAGTACAATTGATAAGCATAGTAATGGGGAAATTATGTGTATTTTGAACATATATACTGTGTCTCTGAATTAGCATTGGAAGAGTAGGAAAAACTTTCTAGCATGGGGACAAGAGGAAGAACTCAGAACAACAGGTAAGGAATAGAAAAGTAAATACCACACAATTCTTGATTACCCTCTCAATTGTGTGAAGAAAGTTGAGTTTTATTCTAAGGACAAAGAGAAAAAAACCCATGAATCAAAGTCTTTATTCAACGGAATGAAAAGATGAAAGGGACACTTTAGAAAAGATAATTCTGGTTACATGGTGGAGAAGGCTTGGGGAAATACAAGTTCAGATGCTAGGAAAACTGTAAGAGGTTATTCAGATTACCTAGAAGTAATTAAGCCCTTAGCTAGGTAGTAGCTTTGGGAGTGGAGAAAATTGAAACATTTGAGGGATATTTAGGAGGGAGAATTTTTATCTAAATGAAGGTTTTATTAGTGGTTGAATATATGTGTCTGGAGCTTAAGCAAGAGACCTAAGCAAGAGACCAAAATTTGAGAGTCATAAACATTCACTGACGGAGAAGGCAATGGCACCCCACTCCGGTACTCTTGCCTGGAAAATCCCATGGATGGAGGGGCCTGGTAGGTTGCAGTCCATGGGGTCGCGAAGAGTCGGACACGACTGAGCGACTTCACTTTCACTTTTCACTTTCATGCACTGGAGAGGGAAATGGCAACCCACTCCAATGTTCTTGCCTGGAGAATCCCAGGGACGGGGGAGCCTGGTGGGCTGCCATCTATGGGGTCGCACAGAGGCGGACACGACTGAAGTGACTTAGCAGCAGCAGCAGCAGCAGCATAGCGACCTTGGCCAGAGGAGTTTGGAGTAAAAGGTCTAGGATTGAATGGTTGATAGGAGATTAAATATTTGAAGGCAAAGGTTGGCTGTGAAGAGAGGAGAGTGGTATTGAGCAAATTAAAAGGGGAAGCAGGATTGAATCAGGGAGGTTTGTTCTTAAAATGGAAAACTAGAAAATGTGTAACTAGTGAAAAGGATTCAGGAGAGGGAAATAAAGTATGATCTAGAAAACAAGTCATTGCAAAAGAAGAAAAGGCATGTGAGCATTGTCTTCAGACAAAAGTTGTAACACCTTTTCTGTTGAAACTGGAGGCAAGGAAGAATGATTAAGTTATATATAGGTTTCTGGATTGGGCGAAGTTTAGGATTAAGTTTTACTCTTCTGTTTTATCTTAGAATTCTGCCTTTTTATAGAGAAATTTAAATATATTTCACTGTTTTAAACCTATGATGTTTAATTAATTTAATTTTGATATGCATGTACACATATATATGTATGTGCTTAAATGCATATGAGTACATGTATCTGTGTGAACATGTATATTTATGAATGTGTGTGTTCATAAATGTATGCATGATTGTGTATGAATGTGTTTGGTATAAATGTACCCATTTTGTTTACATATGTGCAAGTGTGTAGGTTGCAGGCAGCATAGTTTGAAGGTTAAGGGTAAACTCTGACAAGGACCATCTGCTTCTAATCCTGGCCTCACCGTCTACTAGCTGCTTGACCTCAGGCACGTTGCCTCACTTCCTCAAACTTTACTTTTCCACCTGTTATGATGAAGTAACAGTAGTGTGTATTTCATATGGTAATCTTAAGGGCTAAATGAGATAAGCCACACAAACAGAAAGCAGAGCATGTAATAAAATACTCTGTCTGTTATAGTTGTTATTTAAAATTTGTATGCGCTCCATGTTTTACATTTTGTACTTTTGCTTCAAAAATATATATTTTTGTTTGGTGAAGACTCCATTGTTTTTTTATATTATGTACCTATTTTTGAAATTGGTATCTTATTTTTAATCAAAATTTTAAAATAATTTGCCCCCCCCGTCTTATTTTCCATGTTGAATGAAGACCCTTTAGTGTCTTGGAATATTTAAATATTTCAACTTCTGTTATCATCAAACTGTGCCTGGTTTTAGGTGACATATTCATCTTTAAAAATGTTAAAAATCTCTTTAAATACAAACTGTGCATGCCTAATATTTTACAAACACATTTGCCACATTTTTAACTATTTCTACATTTTTTCTGCATGTTTAATTCTGTCCAGTATCCATCACCAGACTTTTCTTCCAGTTTGCCATCCTTGAACTTGTTACATTCATCAATCACCTATGAATCTTTTAAGAGAAACTTTTTAAAAATTGTTGTCTATTTTATGACATTCTATACAGGTATTATCTTCACATTTGAAGAGCAGCTAGACAGAATGTGGAAATCATGGGTCTTAGTCTTTCCCTTCAACCTCTAGGAATATTGTCTCCTCATATGGCACCCCACTCCAGTGCTCTTGCCTGGAAAATCCCATGGACGGAGGAGCCTGGTGGGCTGCAGTCCATGGGGTCGCTAAGAGTCGGACACGACTGAGCGACTTCACTTTCACTTTTCGTTTTCATGCATTGGAGAAGGAAATGGCAACCCACTCCAGTGTTATTGCCTGCAGAATCCCAGGGATGGGGGAGGCTGGTGGGCTGCCGTCTATGGGGTCGCACGGAGTTGGACACGACTGAAGCGACTCAGCAGCAGCAGCAGCATGATTTGGTATTTGGTTTTTGAAAGGAGCACTGGGCCATCTTGTTGTTTGCTTTTATTGAAGCATTCTTTATGCTTAGAGTTTGCCAGCATCATCAGATTATTGTATATGTGTGTGTTGTTTTTGTTATTCATTTGGTTGGAACATGACTAGGCTTTCAGTCTCAAAACACAGATTTGTAGAGCCTGGATGATTGTTTTGGAATTTGTTTTTGGTTATTGTTTAGTCTACGTACTCTGCTTTCTCTTTGGAAATCTTCCTCACAGAGCCTGCGTTTGCATTTGCCCTGCCATCTTTCTCATTTTCTCTCTGTGCACCCTCTCTGCCCTTTCATGCTCAGTTCCTCAGTTTATTCTCAGTCCTGCCCTGTGCATCACTAACTCAATTTTCTGCAATGTCAGGTCTGCTAATTATTGACTCAGACTAAAGTGTTTATTTTTTAAATTCAATAAATGTGCTATTTATCAACAGTTTTTCCTCATCTTTATCATCTGTTTCTATTTCATAGGGGCAATGTTTCACCAATTTGTTTTTCTTTCTTCCGTTTTTTTTAGGGATAATATGAACTTACCGAGTCAGACTCTGCTCTTGTAGTGAAATGCTTTCTCATATGTCTCTTACTGTTTTTTTGTGTGTGAAGTTATCTTTAAAAAAATAAATGTACATTTCATATAGTTTTGCAATCATTGTAAATTACAGTATTACAATTATATGTTGCTCTGGGTTTTGTCACAAATCGTCAGAATTCTCCATTCAAATCTATCATACAGGATCCCCTCAAGTTGCCCTCAATCTTCCTCCTAAAAATCTTAATAGACTGTCTCACTTTTCACATTAAATTAACATGTCCAAACTAGACTAAGTGTTATCATCTTCTTCCGAAGTCCCATAGCAATTATGTTATCATCCTGCCAGTCATCCAAGAT
The DNA here is from genome assembly GCF_001704415.2 of Capra hircus. Lineage (NCBI taxonomy): Eukaryota > Metazoa > Chordata > Mammalia > Artiodactyla > Bovidae > Capra > Capra hircus. Next base: position 7,742,281 of record NC_030812.1, read on the forward strand.
TAATCAGAGTATCTTTCACTCTACTTTTTACCCTTTTTAAAAGGCAGCATTCTCCGTTCCACAGGGCCCCATGTGCCGTTTCCTTACATGTGGGCCACTCCATGTCATGTTACATGTTTAATATTTTAATATCCCCTTGGTCTTAGAAGGTTGTTCTTAATGCTCAACTCTAATAATACGTTCTTCGGAAACTTTCAGGAACTGAAACAAGCAGTGAGACAGACCACCCTGCAGAGCAAACAGGACTGGCCGTAAGCCAGGTTTTCAGCTCCTAAGCTGGTCAAAAAATTATCAGGAGTACACAAGGCTCACTAAGTGGAGGGTGAGAGAGAGCAGAGAGGAACGCTGTGATGTGAATCTCAGCTCCGCCTCTCATGGGGGACGCTGGGGATGTTTTTTCTTCACCTAAAGTAAAGTTGGGGAAGGAGGAGCCCCGAGACCACCCCGAAGTTTGAATGGGCATCTTCTGTGGGTGGTTTTGGGGGGCAGACAGAGTGGGCAGATAGTTGACTCCTTCTTTCAGAATTTTAAAAGCGGGGGGGGGGGGGGAGAAATGACTTGATAACAAATCTAATAGCTAGGGCAAGGAACCTGTTTTGGTTGTGGCAAGGAGGATGAATGCTTGAATGTCCAGGAACCACAGGTAGGTTAGGCGCTAAAGGCAGTCTTTGGGGGTCATCTTGTGTGAAGTGCTGCCTGCAGCTGTCAGTTTCTGCAATCTGGATGGTGTGGGTTGTAGAGAGAGTCACTAAGGACCCAGAATAGAGATTCTTTTGAACGGGTTTAGGGAACCACAGGTGAGAGATTGTCAGGATTGAGCAAATTCCTGAAAGCCCATGAACACTCTAGTGAGAAAAAGGGTCTGCTGTAGACACTTGCCAAACCCAGTGGGTGCAGCTCAGGACAGTAAGGCCTGTCTTCTCTTCCCTTCTGCTCCATCCTTCCTGGGTTTAACTCTGCTGTGATCAGAAACTAGAGCCTATTATACAGAGTGAAGTAAGCCAGAAAGAAAAGCACCAATACCTTATACTAACTCATATATATGGAATTTAGAAAGATGGTAACGATAACCCTGTAGGCAAGACAGCAAAAGAGACACAGATGTATAGAACAGTCTTTTGGACTCTGTGGGAGAGGGAAAGGGTGGGATGATTTGGGAGAATGGCATTGAAACATGTATAATATCATATATGAAACGAATCGCCAGTCCAGGTTCGATGCACGATACTGGATGCTTGGGTCTGGTGCACTGAGATGACCCAGAGGGATGGTACGGGGAGGGAGGAGGGAGGGGGGTTCAGGATGGGGAACACGTGTACACCTGTGGTGGATTCATGTTGATGTATGGCAAAACCAATACAATATTGTAAAGTAATTAACCTCCAATTAAAATAAATAAATTTATATTTTTAAAAAAGAAACTAACATACTGTCAGTTTCCACTTCCTCCCTGCCTCACCACCCCACAGTGCATCTTTTCATGGGAGGAAAGGATCCATGCCAGAATTACATCAAGTTGGACATGATATTTTACGTATAAAACTGAGATAGTAATTTTGATTCAAGATGATTATCTCCTTTGAATGACCAAAAGAATCATAAGATTGTCTGAGTTTTCATTCAGTAGAAAAGAAACAACTAAATACATTCCCTGAACAATGGGAGGCTAAAATTGTTTCATGATCACATCTTATGAGTCATCCTTATCCAGTGTACTGGTTACATAAAGAAGTTTTAAGAACTTGCCTGTATTTGAGAACTATTCGCCACAGGCTGAAAGAATAATAATCTGAAGTGGGAAAGATGACTCAGGAAGATCATCTTTTCCTGTCTAAGTCCTCTGTATCATCAAGATACCACCTCAGATGTTACGTCACTACTGATTTTCTTCCACTGCTTTTACTGTCCAAAGTTGATCACTCATTAACTCAGTGATCAGTAGATATTAATTAGGTGCATACAATGTTTCTGATATTGATCTGATGCTTGGCATGCATCAAAGAATGAAACATAAAAATCTCCATCCATAGGAGGTTTACATTCTAGTTGATAGAAACGGATGAGAAATAAGACCCATGATGCCCTATAACTTCTGCAGTATACCAGAAGATGATAAATGCGATAGAATAAAGAAAACATTGAGCAAAGCGATGTGAGTAAGGCAGAGTCATTTGGAAAGGATGGATTGGAGATAGAATTTTCACTTTATTTATTTATTTTATTTATTTATTTATTTTTTTTAAATTTTAAAATCTTAAATTCTTACATGCGTTCCCAAACATGAACCCCCCTCCCACCTCCCTCCCCACAACATCTCTCTGGGTCATCCCCATGCACCTGCCCCAAGCAAGCTGCACCCTACGTCAGACATGGACTGGCGATTCAATTCTTACATGACAGTATACATGTTAGAATTCCCATTCTCCCAAATCGTCCCACCCTCTCCCTCTCCCTCTGAGTCCAAAAGTCCGTTATACACATCTGTGTCTTTTTTCCTGTCTTGCATACAGGGTCGTCATTGCCATCTTTCTAAATTCCATATATATGTGTTAGTATACTGTATTGGTGTTTTTCTTTCTGGCTTGCTTCACTCTGTATAATTGGCTCCAGTTTCATCCATCTCATCAGAACTGATTCAAATGAATTCTTTTTAACGGCTGAGTAATACTCCATTGTGTATATGTACCACAGCTTTCTTATCCATTCATCTGCTGATGGACATCTAGGTTGTTTCCATGTCCTGGCTATTATAAACAGTGCTGCGATGAACATTGGGGTACATGTGTCTCTTTCAATTCTGGTTTCCTCCGTGTGTATGCCCAGAAGTGGGATTGCTGGGTCATAAGGTAGTTCTATTTGCAATTTTTTAAGGAATCTCCACACTGTTCTCCATAGTGGCTGTACTAGTTTGCATTCCCACCAACAGTGTAGGAGGGTTCCCTTTTCTCCACACCCTCTCCAGCATTTATTGCTTGCAGATTTTTGGATCGCAGCCATTCTGACTGGTGTGAAGTGGTACCTCATTGTGGTTTTGATTTGCATTTCTCTAATAATGAGTGATGTTGAGCATCTTTTCATGTGTTTGTTAGCCATCCGTATGTCTTCTTTGGAGAAATGTCTATTTAGTTCTTTGGCCCATTTTTTGATTGGGTCGTTTATTTTTCTGGAATTGAGCTGCAGAAGTTGCTTGTATATTTTTGAGATTAGTTGTTTGTCAGTTGTTTCATTTGCGTCAGTAGGCCTTCTTTTGAAGATGAGATTTAAGTCAAGTCTTGAAGAAGATGAGAGAGTTAACCATGATGGCATTTGGAGGAAAGAGAGTTCTGGAGCCTCAGTGTGGGATTGCATTTGGTTATCTGAAACAGCAAGCAGTCTCAGGTGGCTTGTTGGAGAGGAAGAAAACCTTATTCCTCTAGATTCTTTTGTCCAGTCCAAGAATTGAGTTGACATGAGACAGAGCAACAAGAGAAAATAAAATGTTGTATGTATGGGGATTCCATGCATAAGAGACAGAGAGGTAAAATGAGCTATACATGCCATCCTGAGCTAAGGAATAGGATAGGGGTCTAGGGCTTCCAAGGGGCAACGTTCACAAGAGAACAAGAAGAGCAGATGTTTGTAATGAGAAGTTTTCCCTGCCATTTAGGTACAGTTTTTCTCAGGTAGTAACTCTTTCCTGGGAAAAATCCCCGATTTAAATTATTCTATGTAGTTAATGAGTAAGGCAATAATTCTTCTTGAACCCAAATGGTCTCAGTTGGCTTTAGCTCAAAATAATCCTCATGCAAAAGTGACACCTTTTGGGAAGGCTTACTCTGAACCCCGACAAGCTGAACAGGGTGAGCTAGTGTGAGCTAGGAGGAGGAGGAGGGGGAGGAGACGAGGTCAAAGATGTACTAGCAGTCAAAATGTGCAGAACCTTGAAGCTCATTGCAAGGACTCTGATGTTTCTATTGAGAGAGGCAAAAAAGAGCTAAGCAGGGGAGGGACATACTCTCTGGCTCACGACCTAAGAGAATTATTCCTTTCATCCTCTGTAGCCTTCTATACTGGTCATACTGCATTTACCAGAGCTGATTTTTTGCAATGTGGTTATTTGTGTATGTTTCCTCTTTTAAATGACAAGTGCACAGATGAAAGAGTCTAGGGCTTACTCAGCTTTGTATCATGTGTAGTGAATAGTCAGTACTTTGTGTATAAATAATGCTCAGCCTGCATTTGTCAGACTATGGCTTTATATTGGTTTAGGTGAAGGATGCTGATGTTGTTTGGCATTCAGAGAATTTTTCATCAACTAGAATATCTGATTATCCTGGCCTCATTTTCTTATGCCAAATAGCATAAAATTGCATTTTTTTGTAGATTTGACTATCCTATATTCTTTAGAATAGCAAATGGTTCTTTCAGGTCTCAAATCAGAATGGGATCTCACTTTAAAAAAAGTGTGTGTTACTGTATTAAATTTCTGATTTCCCTCTAAGGCCCAAGCTTCCTAAGTATCTTGTTCATTGTTGACTCCTTAGTATCTAATTTGCTGTTTGACACATAGTTAAGTAATCCTAGACATTGTTGAATGAATACACAAAAGAATGAAAATAGTGTCACATTATCATAACATTCTTTATGACCAGAAAGGATCCTCCAATTGAATGTGAATCATCCAAGTTTATTTCCATATGTCTTATGGCTAAAGGCAGACTTTTAGAGTAAATTATGACATTTTATGTAGCTTTGAAAGAATATAAAAAAGAATGAATGAAAGAAAAAATACGTAAGGAACAGGAAGGAAAGAAGAGAAAAAGAAGGAAAGGAGGGAAGGAAGGAGAAGGGAGAGGGATGGAAGGGAGAGAAACAGTGACAGCTGGAGGGAGGTGAAGGGAAGCAGACTTTGCCACCTCAAAATACGCCTCTTTGGCATAAGGATTATTTTAAGCTGGGTGTTTTTTAAAGACAGTTGGCTTGAGAGACACTCTGGAAAGCAAGTACAAGTTACCTTTTTATATCAGACAGTTATATTTATAAGGGAGATCTCCTTTTGCAAGGGTATGACCCTCTCAGTACCAGGGAGAGAAGGGCAACCAAAGCTCTATGAAACCTCTTCTGCAGAGAAGTCTTGGGCTTCAGTTTACACAGCAATCAGACTCTTGTGCTTTGCCTGATAATTTCCCATTAACAGACCTTCTCCCATCTCATAACCACCCCCCCCACCTCCTATATATCTTTTGTCATTAGCTACAGATGGTATTTAACATTGTGGCTTGGGCCATTTTAGGAGTTAGTCAGCTGTACTTTGTCACTCTCTTATAAACAAGAGGTGTACATGTAATTAAATCTCTATTCATTTTTCTCCTATTGATATGATGGTTTATTACGAGGGAGCTCAGCCAAAATCTAGAAGGGTAGAGGGAAAACGATTTTTCCTCCTCCATCGAGGAAGAAAGGAGAGAAGAAGGCAAGGTCCTCACTTCTGCTTGTAAGTTTCTCATTTTGCCCTTTGCATACACTATGTTCCATATTGCTGTGCACCCCACCACTCTTAATGGTTAAGCAGGGAAAGGTGCATTAAGAAATAATATTTCTGACTTGCTTGACATTGAGTGATCAAAAAAAAAAAAATCCATTGCTCAGTGGGATTTTTAGTCTGTAATAAAGAATGAAAAACTATAGCCGCTTGTCAAGCAACTGGTGAGATTTCCCTCGACTTTTTTACATATCAGGCAGCAAGCATGCAGAGCAAACCAGCCAAGAACCTAGTGATTAATGCAGCTGGCTGAGGAAATCAGCTCCAGTGAACTTACTTGCTCGTAGAATGCTTCTAGACCAGCGCTTAATAGATACTTTCAGTGTTTTCACCCAGTCATTCTGCTGTGTACAGAATGAACGCAGGTTTAGCTAGGTTCATTCTATCATAGGTTCATTCTATCACTTGGGATGTTCTGCCCCAACGAGGTCCAAATTTAAGATTTGAACAATTCAGGTTCCTATGACTTTCAGAGATGGCAAGGCACCATTTCTAGAGAGATAAGAGGCGTACTTCATGAAATCAGGTGTTCTAGGTCTCTGACCGTTAAAATTTCTTACATAAAGCAAGAGACCTGGGCCATTATTTCAGTCGGAATGGAAAATGTAGGATTCCGAAAACATCAAAGCACTGAAAGCTTATCCTCCCGACATCTCACACAGTCTTGTAAGGTGTCAAAAACATGTTAACTGTGGTTCTTTTCAGAATCTCACATGATAAATATAGCATCAGCTTTGTCCAGAAGATAAGGAAGGAATCCTGCAGCAAAGCATAAGAAGAGGCAGAAATATAGAGGTGAACAGAACTGCTTTTCCCAGCAAAGTATCATTCAGCCTTCTTCAGCTAAATTATCCAGACATTTGTTATTTTCTCTATTATGTATACAGTAACAATGAAAAGAAAATATAACAGGAAAAAACAAGAAAGGAACAAAATGAGCCTTTTTATCAGCAATTTTGTTGATATGAATCACAGTGGTGTGTGTTTTTTTTTCATAATACAATCCAGTTATTGAAAGAAATGGTCTGAATGATTTTCATCTGTATTTTGCCTGAACTCTATTACTGGCAATACTTACCTGACCTTATTGGATTTATTAAGACACCAGCTTTTATGTCCTGTCACTGTATCAGATGCCAAGTAGACAAGTTCTCATAGGTTAGAGCATTTATCTTAGAATTAGACAACCTGAATTCCAAGGCTGAGTTAAATTCTGACGTGTCCTACCACCCTCCTTTGGTTTCACTTTGATAAATCATTTGTTGTTCTTATCATCAGCTTTGCCTTCTGCAAAATGAGGATAAGGATAAAATTGTCTTTAATAGTGGCTATAAATGTTGAAACGAGAGTGAATATGAAACCCTTTTAAACCATTACAAAGACCTCATGTGTGTAGGGGATTACTGGCACCACCATATGCCAAGCGTTAAATCTATGTTACATGCGATTGTGTGTTTTCCACCTGTTTACTCTCAGTCATCGCTGTAGTGAGCTGACCAGGATCACCAAGACAGTATGCATCCAAATCACAATCCTTGAATTGTGAATGAGGCCTTCTATGGAAAAGCATCTTTATAGATGTAATTAAGGGTCTTAAGGTGACGCCATCCTGGATTTGGGTTAGGCTGTACAACGACAAGTGTCCTCTTAAGAGAAAGCTAGAAAATGGCAACCCACTCCAGTGTTCCTGCCTGGGGAGAATCTCAGGGACGGGGGAGCCTGGTGGGCTGCCATCTGTGGGGTCGCACATAGTCGAACACGACTGAAGCAACTTAGCAACAGCAGCAGCAGCAGACACATAGCCACAAAGTGGCTATGAGAAAGTGAAATACGGAGGCAGAGAGTGGAGTTACATCACCCTAAACTGAGAAGGGCCAAGTGTTCCTGACAGCCACCAGAAGCTAGAAGAGAGGCAAGGGATGAATTTTCCCTCAGAGCCTCAGAAGGAACCTACTCTGCAGACACCTTGATCTCAAACTTCAGGCTTCCAGCATCGTGAGAGAGTAACTTTCTGCTGTTTTAAGCCACCCAGTTTGCGATGATTTGCTCCACAGCAGCTCTAGCAAACTAATGCAATTTCCATGCTGTTATTGTTAGAGTAACCATCCTGGACTATTTCAGAGCTCAAGGGATGTACTCTGGATTCAAAGTTAATTTCATTTATTTTTAAAATTTATTTTTTATTTGTTTTTGGCTGCATCAGGGGAGGGGATCCTTAGTTGGGGCATGCAGAATGCAGCACATGGGCTCTCTATTTGAGGCACGTGGGCTCAGTAGTTGCAGCACGCAGGCTTAGTTGCCCTGTGGCATGGGGATTTTAGTTCCCCAGCCAGAGACTGAACCTGTGTCCCCTGCACTGGAAGCTGATTCTTAACCACTGGATCACCAGGGAAGTCTCTCAAAGTTAATTAGAGGAAAAAACAGACTCCAAGATGCTTTTCAAAGTACATTACATTTTACACCAAAGGATACGCATCTCTTTGGGTAGAATGATTTCACTGTGTATGCTCAGTCACTCTGTGGCGTCTGACTCTTTGCGACCCCGTGGACTGTAGCCCGCCTGTCCATGGATTCTCCAGGCAAGAATAGTGGAGAGGATTGCATTTCCTCCTCCTGGAGATCTTCGTGACCCAGGGATAGAACACATCTCGTGTCTCCTGCATTGGCAGGAGGATTCTTTACCACTATACCACCTGTGAAGCCCCGATTTCACCTTGGAGATTCTGAAATTTGTTCTTTCTTTCAAGAATCATGTGTAATTCAAAAAGCACATTTCATGTTTGAAATAATTTGAAGAAATTTAGGTTCCTTTTACAACCCCTTCTAAAGTAAACAGCCCATTGTTTCATTTACGGTATTCATAGATATTCCAGACACTATTTTATGTTCTCAGTGTTATTTGCAAAATAATTCTTAAAATCACGTTTTTCAGATCGCATTACCTTACTAATAGACTTAATTATTAAATGTTATTTGTTAGAGTTAACTTAATTTTTGAAATAATACATGTTAATAAAATATGTGACCTGTTTACATTTCTTAATATAGTAGGTATATTTTATCATAAGGTGAAGGTTTCTTCATTTTTCTAATGCCTTCTACACCTTCTGTAATAAGCCATGCTCCTGATTCTGTCTTTACTCTTGGAAAAAAATTAATTAATTAGGTGGGAAAAGTAAAATGGGATCAGCTGTTTTACTAATCACATTTATTGGATTTGTTTTCTTTTTAACTTGTGTAAACAGCCCTTGCTGACCCAGTTTCATTTATTTTTAGCTCTGTACGAAATTAGGAAGGAGCAAGGTGGGAGAGGTTTGTGTAGACGTTCAGCAAAAATACTACCAAAGTTCCCGGCTGTTTTTCTGGATCAGAGGGGGTTTTGTGAATGAATCATTGTACAGATATAGAAAGGTTCTCAAAGACTATTATGAAAGTCTTTCAGTTGTGTCTGACTCTTTGCGATCCCATGGACTATACATTCCATGGAATTCTCCAGGCCAGAATACGGGAGTGGGTAGCCTTTCTCTTCTCCAGGGGATCTATCTTCCCAACCCAGGGATCGAACCCAGGTCTCCCACACTGCAGGTGGATTCTTTACCAGCTGAGCCACCAGGGAAGCCCAAAGATTAGAGTTCTGAGAAGGGATCTGTTTGAATCTTGTCAACTCAGAGGAGCTCCAGGGAGGATGCTCAGTCAAGTCCTTGGGCCTGTGCTCTTCTTAGGTTTAACAAGAAGGATTGGGCCTGAGGTTCTTAATGCTTTTTGTACCAGGTACCCCTTTTCAGTCTGAGGAGGCCTATGGATCCCTTCTCTAAATTATGCTTTTCTATTTTTCCTTTTTATTGAAAACAATTGTAGACACACAGGAAGTTGCAAAAATAATACAGTCTGTTAATTCTTCATCCTTCTTTCCTTCAGTGGTGAGATCATAGGTAACTGCAGCACAAAACCAGGAAATTTATGTCAGTAGTACTATTAGCCAGAGTGCAGAGCTTTCTTGATTGTCGTAGGTTTTACTTGCAGTCATCCGTATGTCTGTATATGTATCTATCTGTGTATCACATTTTTTTGTCCGTCATTGCTGAGGTTGTTGACTTGGAATTATTGTCTCCTACTTCATTTCTCTTATCAGATCCAAATTTATCACCCAGTTACACCTTTTGCTCTATATTGTCATAATATCTTCAGTCAGTTCAGATGCTCAGTCGTGTCTGACTCTTTGGGACCCCATGGATTGCAGCACACCAGGCCTTGCTCTCCAGCACCAACTCCTGGAGCTTGCTCAAATCTATGTCCATCAAGTTGGTAATGCCATCTAACCATCCTATCCTCCGTCATCCCCTTCTCCGGCCTTCAATCTTTCCCAGCATCAGGGTCTTTTCAAACGAGATAGTTCTTCCCATCAGATGGTGTTTCAGTTTTAAAATACTGGAGTTTCAGTTTCAACATCAGTCCTTCCAATGAATATTCAGGACTGATTTCCTTTAGGATTGACTGGTTGAATCTCCTTGCAGTCCGACGGACTCTCAAGAGTCTTCTCCAACACCACAGTTCAAAAACATCAGTTCTTTGGTGCTCAGCTTTCTTCACAGTCCAACTCTCACATCCATACGTGACCACTGGAAAAACCATAGCCTCGACTAGACAGACCTTTATTGGCAAAGTAATGTCTCTGCTTTTTAATATGCTCTCTAGGTTGGTCATACCATTTCTTCCAAGAAGGAAACATTTTTTAGCTTCATGGCTGCAGTCACTATCTGCAGTGCTTTTGGAGCCCCAAAACATAAAGTCTTTCACTGTTTCCATTGTTTCACCATCTATTTGCCATGAAGTGATGGGACCGGATGCCACGATCTTAGTTTTCTGAATGTTGAGTTTTAAGCCAACTTTTTCACTCTCCTCTTTCGCTTTCATCAGGAGGCTTTCAGTTTGTCTTCACTTTCTGCCACACATATATCATCTGTGTATCTGAGGTTATTGATATTTCTCCCAGCAATTTTGATTCCAGCTTGTACTTCATCCAGCCTGACATTTCACATAATGTATTGACTGCAGTCATGAAATTAAAAGACGCTTACTCCTTGGAAGAAAAGTTATGACCAACCTCGAAAGTATATTCAAAAGCAGAGACATTACTTTGCCGACTAAGGTCCGTCTAGTCAAGGCTGTGGTTTTTCCTGTGGTCATGTATGGATGTGAGAGTTGGACTGTGAAGAAAGCTGAGCACCGAAGAATTGATGCTTTTGAACTGTGGTGTTGGAGGTCTCTTGAGAGTCCCTTGGACTGCAAGGAGATCCAAATAGTCCATTCTGAAGGAGATCAACCCTGGGATTTCTTTGGAAGGAATGATGCTAAAGCTGAAGCTCCAGTACTTTGGCCACCTCATGAGAAGAGTTAACTCATTGGAAAAGACTCTGATGCTGGGAGGGATTAGGGGCAGGAGGAGAAGGGGATGACCGAGGATGAGATGGCTGGATGGCATCACGGACTCGATGGATGTGAGTCTGAGTGAACTCCGGGAGTTGGTGATGGACAGGGAGGCCTGGCGTGCTGTGATTCACTGGGTCACAAAGAGTCGGACACGACTGAGCGACTGAACTGAACTGACTCTGCATATAAGTTAAATAAGCAGGGTAACAATATACAGCCTTGACGTACTCCTTTTCCTATTTGGAATCAGTCTGTTGTTCCATGTCCAGTTGTAACTGTTGCTTCCTGACCTGCATACAGATTTCTCAAGAGGCAGGTCAGGTGGTTTGGTATTCCCATCTCTTTCAGAATTTTCCACAGTTTCTTGTGATCCACACAGTTAAAAGCTTTGACATAGCCAATAAAGCAGAAATAGATGTTTTTCTGGAACTCTCTTGCTTCCAGAAAATAATATCTTGCTAACATCTGTATAATTGTCTCAGATCTGTAAATGCTGATAAAAGTTTGTTGATGACAAAATGATAAGAGAAAATGAAAATGTAAACCATAGATCATATATTCAACCCTCCCATATATATGGAACACTTAGGAGGTACAAAAAAAATTTGCTTAGAAACTAGGAGATTATCTTTCATAGAAAAAATTCAATGCCCATGATAGAGCTATTAGAAATAATTTGCGAAAATGGAGAGGAGAATATTAAGTTTATTGTAAGAATCTTTTATTATTTTCAGGTTATTTAAAAGTTTACAATTCAAGGAATATTACTTTGATTGAACACTTGAATTTAAGACCCAGTTTTGGCTCTGTGGCCTGAGGTAACTCATTTAACTTCTTAGAGTCTCAGCTTAAGCAGCTGTAAAGGAGGAACCTGCTTCAAAGCCTTTGACTGTGTAGATCACAATAAACTGTGGAAAATTCTGAAAGAAATGGGAATAACCAGACCACCTGACCTGCCTCTTGAGAAATCTGTATGCAGGTCAGGAAGCAACAGTTAGACCTGGACATGGAACAACAGACTGGTTCCAAATCGGGAAAGGAGTATGTCAAGGCTGTATATTGTCACCCTGCTTATTTAACTTATATGCAGAGTACATTATGAGAAGTGCTGTCCTGGATGAAGCACAAGGTGGAATCAAGATTGCTGGGAGAAATATCAATAACCTCAGGTGTGCAGATGACATCACCCTTATGGCAGAAAGTGAAGAAGAACCGAAGAGCCTCTTGATGAAAATGAAAGAGGAGAGTGAAAAAGTTGGCCTAAAGCTCAACATTCAGAAAACGAAGATCATGGCATCCGGTCCCATCTATTCATGGCAAATGGATGGGGAAACAGTGGAAACAGTGGCTGACTTTATTTTTTTGGGCTCCAAAATCACTGCAGATGGTGACTGCAGCCATGAAATTAAAAGACACATACTCCTTGGAAGGAAAGTTATGACCAACCTGGACAGCATATTCAAGAGCAGAGACATTACTTTGCCAACAAAGGTCCATTTAGTCAAGGCTATGGTTTTTCCAGTAGTCATGTATGGATGTGAGAGTTGGACTGTGAAGAAGGCTGAGCACTGAAGAATTGATGCTTTTCAACTGTGGTATTGGAGAAGACTCTTGAGAGTTCCTTGGACTGCAAGGAAATTCAACCAGTCAATCGTAAAGGAAATCAGTCCTGAATATTCATTGGAAGGACTGATGTTGAAGCTGAAACTCCAATACTTTGGCCACCTGATGCGAAGAGCTGACTCATTGGAGAAGACCCTGATGCTGGGAAAGATTGAGGGCAGGAGGAGAAGGGGACAACACAGGATGAGTTGATTGGATAGCATCCCCGACTCGATGAACATAAGTTTGAGTGAACTCCGGGAGTTGGTGGTGGACAGGGAGGCCTGGCGTGCTGTGGTTCATGGAGTCACAAAGAGTCAGACATGCTTGAGCAACTGAACTGAATTGACGTGCTTTAAAAATAGTATGAACACAGAAGTTTTTTTTTTTTGTTGTTGTTGTTTTCCATAAGCTACACCAGGTGTATTTCAGTAAAATCAAAAAGTAAGAAAAGTTCTCTTTGGGGTTCCATATCCCTTCTCATTGCACCTCTTTGAATTGGTGCTTTTACTGAACTTTTTTCTTTTCTCTTTTGTTGGGTTTAGTTGGTATACAATATTATATAAGTTTCAGATGTACAACATAGAAATTCACAGTTTTTAAAGGTTGTATTCCACTTGTTACAAAGTGTTGGCTATATTCTCTTGTCTTGAACAATTCATTTTTTGCTATTCTTACATCCCTCCTTTAAATGTCCCGCCATTGTATCCTATTATCTAGTTGACCTTTGTTTTTGAAGCATGATATGTCCCGAATAATACTTGACTGCAGACCTCTTTACTCCTTTAACCAAAAGTCATCACCAAGCCACTTTGGGAAACACTTCCTCAGCCTTTCTCTTCAGAACATTTCTGTTTTATGAAACTATCCCACCAGGAGAATATATCTTATAAATATATTCATTCTATTCCAATATGGGAGGTTGGGTAGTATTTTTACATGCAGTTAACTTATTTTCTTTTTTAAAATCATAGACTTCCCAGAGAAAATATTGTAATGGAACCGTTTTTTCTTCCATAATTGTCTTCTATAAAATATGACCTGTAGAACTTTGGCTATGAAAGAAAGTCTTATTATATAAGAGAGGCTGATTGTAGGCCATCTACATTATTCTACCACTTTTATTTATACATATTGATCTGTTTTTTTCCATGTAGCTTTCATCTTAGAAAACTTTTCACTCTTATTTTTGACATTAAACAAGCCTGATTCCATTTAATTTTTCAGCTAACAGAAATCCGTTTTCCTGCCTGGGTAGGGGATGGAAAGAGACATATCAGACATTTTCACATGGCAGTTCTTGTTCTCTTTCTTGGCTTTCCCAAGAGCTGATGTCACTGTTTGATTGGTGACATGCTTGATTTAGGATTGAGGCTCTTCCACATTTTACATACCACTTCCAAGTTCTGCATCTCACAGACCGATCTGACATCTATCATAGTGGCCTCCTGTCAGCACCTCCAGTACATTATCCCTGTAAAGCTCTTATACATACATTCTATCCTATCGTTCTCACAAATATAATGATCTGAAAATTTGACTTTCCAGCCTCTGCGTAGACACTCTGGTTCCTGATAGGAAAGACTGTAATTTTCGTGACAACCAGAAGGCACACAAGATCCTCATCAACTCTTTAGCTATAAGACACCCCGTATCGATCTGACGCTTTTCCTTTCTTCCATTATCTCCTGAGTTTCACAAACCATTCTTCAGAGCGGTACAAGGCAGGTAGCATTATTCTTTCCAATCACTTGGAGGCATAGAGAAATTAAATGACTCACTCATTACACCGCAAACCTGGAGCTAGTCAGTTCTCCTGTGTTTGAAAAAGGAGTTTGAACTGTAATATCTTCTAGTGCCCCGTCTCATATGAGACAAATCATGCTTCATGTATGAGAGTAAATTTCAGCGTATGAAACACTCGTGACTTATCAACCTAAGATGTTCTACAGTTCCATCACAAGTGTGCCTCTACTTAAAATCTGTCAGTGGGTCCTAATATTTTTCAGATTATTTTGCTAAACCCTTACATGATCTGCTCCATCCTCCCTGGATTTGTACACTGCCTACTACTTTTACCCTCCGTCTGTGTATGCATACCTCTCTCCACTTTGATAGTTTTCAAACATACAGGGCACATTTCAACCTCAGGGCTATTGTACTCACTGTTCCCTCTGCCTGAATCATTCTTCTCTGGGATATAAACCTCTCAGATAAGTAAATGTTTCCTTCTTAATGAGTCCTACATTGTTGTTCACTTCTTTTAAAATTACCATCCCTTCCCTCACTTCAGTTCTCACCTTGCTTTATTTTTTCCATTGCACTGATCATCTTGAATATACTGTGTTATTTACTTATTTGATGGATTTATTGTCTGTGATCTATTTCCCTCAACCAGAAGTTAAACTCCTCTGTGGTTGGGCTTTTTTGTTTGTTTGGTTGCTGATGTATCCACAGCACCTGTTGTGTGTGTGTGTTTGTGTGTGTTACTTGCTCAGTCTTGTACAACTGTTTGCAACCCCATGGACTGTAGCTTGCCAGGCTCCTCTGTCCATGGAATTCTCCAGGCAAGAGTACTGGAGTGGGTTGCCATTCCCTTCTTAAGGGGATCTTCCCAACCCAGAGATCGAACCTGGGTCTGCTGAACTGTAGACAGATTCTTTATCATGGGAGCCCACCAGATCCACAGCACCTAGTACGGCTCAGTAAATGTAGACTGAATTAATAAACGTATTCTCTGCCAGGTTATCTGTGGGTTTGCAGATACCAGCTCCCTTTAGAATGCATTTTTGGGATACAGCCTGTGTTTCCTAAGGTACATGGTTAATTACCCGGAGGCTCTCTCAGAGAAGATAGTGGAGGGACAACAGGCTTACTTTTGCAGCTTGAGGGAAATCCAATTTAAAAAGGCGCCATATTCTATAATAGAATATAGCTTGATAAAAGATTTGGAAAATAATTTAAAAGCTTCCTGGTCAGCATTACTTTTATCGGCTGACATATCTCTACTGTAGCTCTTTTCTGCTTGGAAATTGTAAAATGCTTCTTTTCCCCTGATTCTAAGTTTGAAGAAAACAGTGTCTAAATGCTATTTCCCTTAAGATGGAGTAAACTATGGAGAGACTTGCTGCATTCTACTTTTAACACTTTTCACTAACTCAAAGCATTGTCTAAATTCATGAGACTAGTTTGCAAAGAGCCAGCCTTCTCCAGTTAGACCTGTATGTGTAACTGTCTTTGTCTTTGTGCGTGTGTGTGCGTATTTGGTGAATTTGTCATTTAGAACTCTAGTATTTGTTTCA
This sequence comes from Capra hircus, assembly GCF_001704415.2. NCBI lineage: Eukaryota > Metazoa > Chordata > Mammalia > Artiodactyla > Bovidae > Capra > Capra hircus. The sequence continues at coordinate 7,758,136 of NC_030812.1, forward strand.
GTGCCTGGAAGAGCATTTTAATAATTTTCGTCCTATAAGAGTGCCATCTCTTTAGAGAGGTGAGCTTCACTTCTCATGCAGAATGCAACCTCACTACCACAGAAGCTCTTCCAATCAGCCTAAACAGTGATTACTTAAAACAAATGGGAAAATTTTAAAGGACTCTTCTTTTAAGAGATACATAGGAGAAAAAAGACAGCCACTTCGATGTCATCCTAACAAGCCCCATCCAAAGGATTCCTTTCCCTTTCATCAATTTACAGCTTCTTTTCCTTAAGATGTCGCCCGGAGACAAAGGGGAATAAGGGAGCTTATTTCAGCTGGATTGCCCAGAGGAGATGTTAATTGAGGGCAGTGGTGTTGTGTAGCAATTCACTGGTCCTGTCATCTGTTCAAATTTGTTGATTTACTTGGAAAATGAGAAATGGAAAGGTGTGTTTGTGGATAAGCACTTGCACTTTTTCAGATATGTGTTGGTCACTGAAAATGGAGGTGGAAGTCAAAGATCACACACACACACACACACACCCACAAGCACAAACAATAGGTATGTCTCAGGAGGACTATCTTGTCCAGTAAATGATATGCTGATTTTCTCTCTGAGTATTACATTTTTGTCTCCCTGAAGTTTACCATCAAATAAATGATAAGGGCAACTTACTCATTCCAGTGTTTCATGAAGCCTGAGAACAAATCTCTCTCCTCTCTCATTTTTTTTTTTTAGCCACGCTAAAAAGAAAATTGACTTTATTTCAAGATGCATATCAACTGGAGGAACAGTACACTGTGAGGCTCAAGCAGTAGATGCTCTTTCAGGCTATTTCTCAACATAGCTTATTTTCTTGAAAAGTCAGTTTAAATTAGTTAAATCACAATAAGGAGGATGTCTGCAGTTTTAAAGTCAATTGTAGTGATTCTGAAGCATTTTTAGAAGTGTGGTAAATTAGGAGAGTGCTGGATCTGGCCTTGGAGACATGGCATTATTTTGGAGCATCACACTGATGGGCTGAGCTAACATCTTCCTGTGTGATGCCTGGATGTGCCATACAAAGTGACCCCACCCTTGGGAGGTGGGAGTGGGGGGTGGAGCAGGTGGAGAAGTTTTGAAGAGAGCGATCCTTTCCCATTGTGCATGAAAATAAAGATGATCCTTTGTTTTTAAGGAAGGATGGGTGAATCTTTTCCATAGAGGGCCAGATAGGAAATATTTTAGGCTTTGCTGGCCATAGGGTCTCTCACATTTATTCCACTCTATCAAACTATACGACAGAGGCTGAGTTCCAGTCGAACATTGTTTATGGACATTGAAACTTGTAATTCTTCAAATCTCATAATATCCTCCCTCTGAATTTTTTTCAGCCATTCAAAAATATACCAACTATTCTTAGCTCCCTGGTTGTGTAAAACCCAAGATTTAGACCAGCAGCTGAACCCTGGGTTGCTGACCCCTGTTCTGAGGCAACAATCAATATTGGTACATTTTTAAATCCAACTGAACATAGGTTGAGTTTTCCTAAAAAATCAAGTTCAGGATGGGCACTCTATGTTACTGCTAGTCAATCTGGCAAAAGTTAAAAATTTCAGTGGTCCAAAAATATTAGTAAACAGAAGTCTTGCCTTTTGTGGATTACTTTAAGCCCCAATGACCATGAATTCACCTTTTAATATAAAGAGGAGTAGTTCTTGGAAATTTTAGTTACACATCCCTCTTATAGGAGGTAAACAGAGTCATATAGTGTCCTGTATTCATACCCCTTGTTTCAAATATAATCTCTTTCTCCACCTCTATAGCAGCAGTTTTTATTATTATTTAGTGATTACTATGTGCTAGGCACCATAGTAAAAACTTCAGAGATGTCATATTTAATCCTCCCAACACTTTCTGAACGTTTGTAATTCTTGCTCTAGAAGTGATGAAACTGAGTCTTATATGGGTTGCATAAAGTGCTCAAACCACAGTGCTAGCACAGCGTGGCTCTGGATTATAAAATATGACTTTCTACTTCCAAAACCCAATTTATGATGTTTTTTCCCTACAGATATCAGCACAATATTAGCATCTCTATAGCTGTCTAAGGACCCTTAAGTTCCTTAGATTGTGACAATCTAAAGACATATTTCATTTAAAAATGATTAATATATCAATTTAAAATTTTGATTTTACTATGTAATCGACACTAGGGCTGATCAGATAAATGAATGTGATCCCTGTCCCAAAGGACTGATCATTCTAAGCCAGGAGATTAAGAAGTATAGTTTTCTGCTCCAGCAAATGTAGGCATAGAAAGTAGACATAGAAACGTAGATTCGTGAGTGATTAGCTGAGAAGAATGGAGGGTTGTGGGGATGCTTCACGGAGTTCATAAGTGAGCACAATCTTGTAAGAATGGAACATGAATGAATGGTTTCTGCCCACTAGACTTGATTTGTTTCTAGCTATAGTTTCTGCTTACCATAGTTAAGGCAGCACTTGGAACTGTAATATTTGTTCCCATTCTTCTGTAAGAATTGTTTTCTAGGTGTGGATTTTAGAGAAGAAGCTAATTTTTTTCTATCCAAATAAGATAAAATACCAAAAGCTTTCCAAACCAGGTCAATTATTAATTCTCTTTCTGTGGTCTCTCTATTCAGTTGCTCAGTTGTGTCCAACTCTTTGTGACCCTATGGACTGAACCCCGCCAGACTCCTCTGTCCATGGAAATTTCCCAGCAAGAATACTGAAATGTGTCGCCATCTCCTCCTTCAGGGGATCTTCCTGACCCAGAGATGGAACCTGCGTGTCCTGGATAGCAGGCGGATGCTGTTATCAGTTAGAACATCAAATGAGTACTTATACTTCTGAAAAGCACCCTAAACTAGTGGAAAGAAGAAGAAGGCTAACAGTAAAGTCCAGTGGTATTTTTTTCATCCATTCGATCTTTTATTCAGCCAAATACTTATCATAAGTTCTTATTAACTGCTCATGACAATTTTGGGAGATGGAGATGTAGTGGTAAAATAAAAATTCCCTGATTATATGACTTTACACGCTGCTACTGCTGCTGCTGCTGAGTCGCGTCAGAAGTGTCCGACTCTGGGCGACCCCATAGACGGCAGCCCACCAGGCTCCCCCGTCCCTGGGATTCTCCAGGCAAGAACTCTGGAGTGGGTTGCCATTTCCTTCTCCAAGGCATGAAAGTGGAAAGTGAAAGTGAAGTCGCTCGGTCGTGTCTGACTCTTTGTGACCCCATGGGCTGCAGCCTACCAGGCTCCTCCATCCATGGGATTTTCCAGGCAAGAGTACTGGAGTGGGGTGCCATCGCCTTCTCTGCTTTACATTCTAGCATAAGCTAAATAACCGCCCATAAGACATGAAATAAGATTTAAAGAATAGAAAGCTCTGAAAATTTAAAAATAAATAAGCTATGGTAATAAGACAGTGAACTAGAAGGAGAGGAGCACTTCTGATAGGATAACCCGAAAAGGCTGTTCTGAGAAATGATACTTCAGCAGGGATGTCAGTGGACTTAAGAACTCAAGTATAGGAAACCTGGGCCAAAGTTTTGTCAAATATAGGGAAGGAGCTTGGTGGTATCTTTCAGAATCAGAAGAAGGCCTGCTTAGTTGAATATGCTTTTTACAAGCAAGGGAGATGGTAATGAACTAAGCTAGAAGGTGATGTTAATCTTTAATGTTATGTTTAGATTTTTTTTTGAAGAGTTTTTAAAGTTTATTTTTTATTGAAGGATAGTTGCTTTTGACTTTATTTTAATTGCACTAGGAAATTATTGAAGGGTTTCATGCAGTCATGTGGTATCTGATTTATAATTTATTAACTTTTCTATTGAATGGAAAAATGAAATGTAGTTAAGTAAATGCAGAAGTCAACTGTAAATGACTATTAATTCACACTATGGATGGGAATACTTTGTGACAACTATCTGAAGTAATGCAGTAATTTTTATGTTTCTGAACCAAATGAAATATTTTCTTGAATTTGGGGGTAAAGAGAATTGGCCAATTTGTGAATAAATTTGCCTATTGGAAAATGTACCAATTACACATGGGGTATTAATATTTATAAGAAGACGGGCCTACATCTATCCTAACTGAAACCTCACTAAGATGCTTACGGAAGCCAAATACCAAGATTCTAGTCAAAACGTCTTATTTGGACAAAATGCTTAGTTTGGGCCAACGAGAATATGAAACTACCTGCTATGAAATTCCTGTCTTTATGAGTGTGGTGCTCTTGTCTGTGTTACTTGCAAGTCTGCCAGTTCCCTTCTTGATAAACCAAACATTTCAGTTGGCCAGCTCTAATTAATGCCCCATTTCCAGTAATATCTTTTGCTCTGAATAGTGTCACTTTCGTGCATTCTCTCAAGATCCTTCGCTGGCCGCAGTTAAAGTTGTTTTGACAGCCCTTTATTGCCACAGTTATAGGTTCTTCATTAAGGCCTGGTCTTACAGCATCTACTGGCTAAGTGCCTGGTGCATAACAGGTCATCAGGAAGTGTGGGGATGAGTGATACCAGAGGATATGTAATAACAGCTGGCATGTATTCTGTGCTTATTAAAAGTCCAGGACTGTCCTAAATGCTTTTGCAACTCTTCTTTCCTGCTCCTAGTAGATGAGGAAACTGAGGAACAGAAAATGTAAATAGCTTTCCCAAGTTCTCCCAACTAGTAAATGAGACTGGCACCCTGACCCAGTAGACTCCAAAGAGCTGGGTCCTCTGTTCTTTGTCTCCAAAGCCCTGAATTGGGAAGATCTCCTGCCCTTTGAGGGACTTTGCAGGTGGCACTAGTGGTAAAGAATTGCCTGCCAATGCAGGGGACATAAGAGACGTGGGTTCAATCTTTGGGTTAAGAAGGTTGCCTGGAGAAGGGCATGGCAACCCACTCCAGTATTCTTGCCTGGGAGATCCCGTGGACAGAGGAACCTGGTGTGCTACTGTAATCAGAATTTGCTTTAAACACAAAAGGAAGACAGTGGCGTCGTGAGAAACTCAAAATACCAGTGGATCCTAGCATGTCCTTTGTTACTTGGATTTCTTCCCTGTATTAGCCAACTATTTATTCTGAAAATGATTACATCCAAAGAAAGAGAAAGATGGGGCAAGCCATAGTTCCTTTTTCTTTCAATCCTCTTTCCTTCGGTAAGTCTGAAAGTAGAGGGCGTTGGTAGACTGTGTGCATATCAAAGAATGAAATAAAAATGGTTGAGTTAGGTTTTTGCAGCACCTGCACTGTAAGAACAAAATATGTATGCACGTAACAAGCTGCAAAATACAAATTGCGTAATTCAGTGACTCAGCACAGGAGTTAAATGTTCTTACATTTTCAATTAAAACTTATATTGCAAAAAATAAAGATGAATGGCACAACTAATGTTTGTATTATAAAATTTTAATTTTGCTTAGAATGACATTAAATAGTAAATAATAAACATGATGGGAAAGACAGTGAGAGAAAGACTGTGAAAGAAAGGAAAAGCTTTCTATTTTAGTAACTGTAACAACATTTTCCTCCCTGCTTTGTGAATAAAGGGCCCAATGCCATATTTTCATTTATCACCAGGTCCCACAAATTACAAAGCTTTGCTTAACACATAATATTCATATAGTCAGCAAGCCAGCCTCCCCTACCCTACCTGACAAACAGGCAAACTTAAGATCTATCCCAGATGATATTGCCTCAGTAATTTTTTTCACTATTTGGCAAAATTACATGTTTCATTTTCTGAACTCACAATAACCAGTACTTTCTTACTCATTCATATTCATTCATTCTATGAATTTGTGGTACCTACTATGTGCCAAGTGCTGTTCTGCTTGCATTTTATAGCTTTCTGAGTGACCATGTCCTTCTGTTGTGTTTGACTTTTTATTATTCCTGCTAAATATAGTGTCCCTGTGGATAAATACTGTGTTTTGCAGTTGTCAATTTATTTATTCATTCAAAAGGCTGTTGAGTGCCTACTACATACTAGCCACTGGGCTTCATTGATATTTTTTTTATCCCCTGGCACAGCAGTGTATGAACAGAAGTCAATTATAAATGAATATTTTGTAGGAGACCAAATGGATGAAATAAACAGGAGTCATAAATGTAGCTGAATAAAACCTAATCATCATGGGCTTAAGTGGGAAGGATAAACCTAAGGTAAAAAAAAATGTATTTATCCATGATGATTTTATCAGTTATCTTTCATCTACATCTTAGTTCAATGCCTGAGACTTCAAACAGGATTCTGAGAAGCTCCTTCAGTTACCTCCCAGTCATCAGATGGCAGACTTGGAACAGCAGTGGCAGAATCCTGGATGGCAGGGCTTCTCAGCCGTGAAGCTGGTCCTGCTGCCCTTGAATACCACTGAACCTGATGAGGGCAAAGGGCAGATAACAGCAAGACACCCAGGAAGTTATTAATACGCAAGAAGGGAACAATTTTTTTAAATTAAAAAATGTCCTGAGGGCCTCCTGGAGATAACTTTAGTCAAGAGAGAGCTGTGAAACGTGATGGCCTAGAATAGCAGGGTGCACAGTAGGTCAATACGCACCATCAGAACAAGAACAGTTCTTTCTTTGTTTTCTTCTCTTTTCTTCGATCAAAGTATCCAACAATGGATGGAGAGGTAGAACCACAGGCATCATCAAGTTGTCCTGAATTCAGACACTGTATTTACTACCCATGAGAAAAGTATCCTAGGAAGAAAGAAGCAAAGTGAAACAAAATGGGGTGAAAGGTGGAGAGGGATGGATGACGGAAGATGAGTCTGAAGAGCTGTGGTGATAGACTGTATAGCCTCTTATATAGTGTTACTGAAATATTTACTTGTATTCTGAAATCAGGGAAGGAGTTAGCAGAGGGGTTTTAATAGTTGAATTAAGTGATTATGTTAGCAGAAAGGCAGAGAGAGAGAGTACAGTTATAGAGCTGAGTGAGTTTTAAGTGAGCCAAGTGGATATTTGGGGAATAGCATTTCAAACAGAGGGAGCGATAAGTACAGCTAGGAAACCACAGCATAGGTAAAGTGGCTGAAATGGAGTGATCAAAGGGGAGATCTGTAAAAATAAAATATAAAAATTTGTAAAATATAAAAATCACGTAGGGAGTCCAGAGGAACCAGATCACAGAAGAGCTTGTATGTTGTGGTTGGGACTTTGATTTTTGTTCTAATTGCAATGGGAAACCATTGGAGTATTTTGAATGGTTGAATGGCGTTATCTGTTTTCTATTTAAGAAGAACCAGTTTGACTGTTCCACATAGACTCAAAGGTCGTAGCAGAGAAGTTGGTGAGATGGTTAGAGACAATAATGGTTTGTTATCAAGATTTTCATCACAGAACATTGTTGATAAATAGTAAGATTATAAATATACGTTGAAAATAAACCTGACAGTATTTATTAATGATTAAGTGTGGAATCTACAAGAAAAAGAGAAGGTGAATATAGCATCAAAGCTTTGAGCTGTTAGGTGAATGTCCAGGTTGAAAGGAAAGTGGATGGAGTCGTGGAGTATGGGCAACTTGGTGGCAATGGGGTCATGGGAAATTAAGTTTGCAGCGCGTTTTAGACAGCCCAGGAGAGATGTCACCTGGGCAGTTGTATGTGATTTGCACTGGAGATGAAGCTATAGGCAGGGGAATTCAGTTAGAGAATGTTATGGGAAAGGAACACCCACAGACAGACATGCACTCACACAGCAGGGAGATAAGGTATTTTAAGTCTCTTAGGTACCAGAACGGACTTTTACTTAAATTGTATTATTTAATCCCCGTAATAACCCTATAAGAGAAAGTAGTATCCTCCTGTTACAGACAGGGAAACTAGGCGGCAGGGAGGTTATGATTAACAAGTGGTGGATTTGTCATCCTTTGCTGCTGTCATGACCCCTGATTGCCTTCTCAACAGTGAAGGAATAAGCAGTTATGGTAGATAGCTGAGGGTAAAGTGAAAAGCGACAATCAAAATGAACAAACAAGTTACAAAGTTTGGAGACACCCATTCTCGTGGGACTATGGTGGTGCTGATGGTGAAGAATCCGCCTGCCAGGGCAGGAGACATGGGTTCAATCCCTGGGTTGGGAAGATCCCCTAGAGAAGGAAATGGCAACCCACTCCAGTATTCTTGCCTGGAGAATCCCATGGACAGAGGAGCCTGGAGGGCTTCAGTCCACGGGGTCACAAAGAGTCGGAAGCGACTGAGTGACTTCACACACACATTAACCTGTGCAGGGGCCCATGGAGTAAAGATGGGTTATTCTTGGAGTTTTCCTATGCATATTTGCCTTGACTGAAGTCAGTACTTCCAGCTTCTTAATGGTGCTTTACTCTTAAGAAGAGAGCAATAATTAGTGAAGACCAAAAAAAAAAAAAAAAAGACGTAGAGCACAACACAGATTATAGGGCTTCTGATTAGGTCTTTATCTCTTCATGAGTGTCTGCCCATTTAATAATTGGATATTTGTGATATTACTTGATTATTTCTGCATCATCCATCATAAATGAACTTGTCTCAGGACAGACTTTTTTGCTTCAACCACAACTATAACCCCCCCTTGCAACATAGTGCCTGATATATTTTGAGCACTTACGCAGTGTTCATTGAATGAACTAGTGAGAAAATAAAAGACTTTGGCAAGCTCACTTAGGTTTCATGGAGCGTCCTGACTCTGCCTTTCTCTGGGGTTGTCTTTGTTTATGGCAGAAGACCGTGTGTGACTCCCTTTCCAGTATTCTGCTGTGAGAGTCAAGGCCCTAACCAGAAGAAAACAAAGAGTAAATTTTAATTCGGTGATTGTGAATGATAGTGTTTATAGAAACAAATTTAGTAAGTCCTTTATGGAGAAGGAAATGGTAACCCACTCCAGTATTCTTGCCTGGAAAATCCCATGGACCGAGAAGGCTGGTAGGCTACAGGCCATGGCGTCACAAAGAGTCAGACACGACTGAGCGACTTCACTTTCACTTATGCATATTAATTGTTTAGCACCATAAGCTTGACTTCTTCATTTCCTATTCCCCTTTCCTAAAAGAGGGCTTGGTTCAAGTCTCCCAGGATATTCTTAGTAAACATAAGTTGAATGAATAAATACACCCTGATAGGATTATGTACTGATTTAAAACTCTGAAAAGTATAAAAGCTGTAATGATATAACAGGTTAAAATAAATACAGCTGTTATCATAGGGCATATGCTGGTTTTTATATTGTTCTTTACCTTGTGGTAACAATCTGAGGGATTAGATATTCGGGGACTTCTTTTGACCTGCCTAAACCTCCTCTGATGTGTGAAGTTCTCAGAGCTATAACATAAAAGTTTGAATATAACTTATTCTAAGAAATAATGAATATAACTCTTCAAAGAAAGAATGTGACTGCGATCGGACGGCATGGGCCTTGCAGAACGTTTTAGTGAAGTGAAAAACGGCTTTTCAAAGCCCAGCAGCTACTACTATGTATTCCACCCAGTGTTTCAGCCTTCAATTTCAGATGTTGTGCAAACTTGGATAGAATATACTACCACCAAAAGAACAGTGTTGTCTTCCTGAACCTTGCCTCTTGCTGATAAAATATAAAGTGTAAAACAGCCAAGAAAACTTTAGGCTGAGACTTCACCTTCAAAAGACAAAAGACATATGGGTTACTTCTTAGCAGGAGTGAAACATACACATTTCAATGCGAAAACGGGAAGCCAGAGGTCACATTTGCTGTGGAACACATTTCAAGGTGGACTCAATATCAAAATGATCATTAAAGGTACCATGGAGAGCGCAGAGGGCCAGAGCAATAATGTTCAGGATTCTGAAAGAGAGGAAAAGAGAGGAAAGTAAGAGAGGAAAAGCTTTCTGTCTGCCCCATAAATGTGCTTTTATTTTTTTTAAAGTTTATCGTGAAATATAAAGCACCACATACACAGTTGCAAAAACACTTTTTAACAAAAATTCCTAAAAAGGGTATAGAAATACAAATATCTCTTGTCTCATCGAGTACTATGATCCTAGCCATACTCATTTGGGCTTGGCCATGACTGATGAGGTGGATTTCATGTGGAGCATTGAAGAGTCAGGAGGAGAAATTAAATATGTCAGGCAAGACTGTGACTTGGGCAGCTGGTTAATGGGTGATGCCATTCACTGAATGAGGCAAGACAGGAAAATGAATGGATTCTGGTGAAAGATGAGGCTTTCTTTTGGACACGGTCTGGTTGGGGTATTTGTTTTGTTCCCTACTCAATTACCAGTGCTTAGCAGAGACCTGGCACTTAGCAGTTGCTACATAAATATTTGTCCAGTGGATGAATGAATGGCATAATGGAACTGTTAAAGATAGAGTTGGAGAGATTTGGGTTGGAGACATAGATTTGGGGATCGTCAGTACTTAGGTGGTAATTCATGGAATTTTAAAAAGAATGAGAACAGACAGAAATTATAAAAGTGAATGACAATCTTTTAAACTAAGCTATGTTTACTTATAGGCAACAGATGATATCTCTGTAGTCCCTAGAGTTGGGTAGACACCATTTAGGCCTTCATCCAAATGTAGGACTTTCTGGAAACGGTGCCATTGAGAGTAAGAAAATGTGCTTGGAGTCGGTCTTTTTTAAAAAAATTTATTTATTTATTTGGCTGCGTCAGCTTTTTTTTTCAGTTTATTATTTTTTTAATTATTATTATTATTTTTTACTTTATAATATTGTATTGGTTTTGCCATACATCAATATGAATCCACCACTGGTGTACATGTGTTCCCAATCCTGAACCCCCTCCCACCCCACTCCCCCTCATTGCAGCACTGTTTATAATAGCCAGGACATGGAAGCAACCTAGATGTCTATCAGTAGATGAATGGATAAGAAAGCTGTGGTACATATATACAACAGAGTATTACTCAGCCATTAAAAAGAATACAGTTGAATCAGTTCTAATGAGGTGGATGAAACTAGAGCTGATTATACAGAGTGAAGTGAGCCAGAAAGAAAAACACTGGTACAGTATACTAACGCATATATATGGAATTTAGAAAGATGGTAACAATAACCCTGTATGCGAGACAGCAGAAGAGACACAGATGTATAGAACAGAGTTTTGGAGTCAGTCTTGTGCCATGAATGAAGCGCAAAGAATAGGAAGAAGCAGAACAAGATGCACACGTGGAGTTCCTGCTGATATTGTGCTGTTTTAGCTTTCGCAGCAAATCATTTAATCACCATATCAACACTGTAGGGGGAAGGAGGGCAGATATTAAAAAAAAAAACATTTACCATTGGTGTCTGTTATCGTCAGCCACACTCCTGAGATGATTGATTGGTACTTGAACTTCACTAATTACTAACTTTTTTGACTATTATCCTTGAAGGTAGGCATTGTCAGTCAGATTTCAGGAAAGAGAAAATTGAGGCTCAGGGACTGTAAGTCCAAGGTCACAGTATTTAGAATTTTTGTATTTCAGCCAAGATGCGAGAATCTGCTGGACATTTATCCAATTGAAAGCTTCCCTCAGCTTCTTTCCTGGAGGTTCCAGCTCCCTTTGTCTTCCATCCTCCATGGCAAGGAAGAAACCAGGTTCTGAGGGTCCAGAACTCTGTCTACGTGGACGGTGGTCTCTGTCCCGCTTGCCTCCTGGATGAAGATGTACCTAGTGGTTGTTTCTAGCTGGAAATTCTCATGAAATAACGTGGAGTTGCTTATGTCTGCGTTGACTTTTGGAGTCTGCCTTCATCCTGGTTGGTTCACCTTCTTACTTTATCAAGTCACTGAATCTAAAGAAAGTAACTAAAACTCACTTCCTTTGCTCTGCTCTATTCTGCCTCCTTGTGGTTGCCCTGACACCAACACAAAACCCATTTTAAGCACAGTTTCTTACAAAACAGAATAAATCTTATGAAACAAAAGTAACTGCAAAGCAGACGCTTGCTCTCTGTGCTCTTTGAGTGAAGCCTAGCGTGTAGACAATCATGGAAGTGATGTGCCTGAAAAATACTGAGTAGCATAGTTAAATGGGGTCTGGAATTACTCTGACAACAAATGTTCAGACACATATGACAGCTACTTAAAGGGATTCATTTAGGTAATTTAAATTGCTTGCATATTGTGTATAAAACATTCTATCTTCTTTAATAATGAGCAGTAAGTTGAAAGACTTAATGGAGTAGGTAGGGCTGAAAAAAACCATTTCCAAAGAATCCTTTGATAAGCTTCATCTAAAATTTACATTTTATATTTAGTCAAGCAGAGTTTTGAATTAGTTTCATACTAAAAACTCCAACTTGTTTAAAGTGCCTTTTGTTGAAACTTCTTTCAAGCTGTAATTAAGGACATTTTTTAACAATTAAAATCAAATAACAAAAATCCTTTAGATAAATAGTCTCTTCAAGGACTCATAGGAATAACTTTTTTAAAAGTTTCTGCTAGAAGATGAACTGTAATGGTAATAACAGTGTCATAAACTCACAATTCTAATTAAGATTACATTAATTAGCAATACATTTTTATAGATTAAAATCCAAGAAAATGTATGTCTGTGTGCTTATGTGAGGGGGTATTAGTGCAGGTTTCTCAGTATTTTCATAGTTTTAATTATTTCAGAGAGATTTAACATCTACTCATTTGGATCTAATGAGCCTGGAGTCTATCTGAAGAAAGTGTGAGTTATAGCCTGAATATATCTCTAACATCAGGCCCAGTTATGCATATAAATGCTAATCTTAGGGGCAGTGGAAAGTAGGAATTCCAGCATCAAACCCTCTGTCTTTCTCCCCTTGCACACTCAATCATTTAGATGCCCAGGAGATTTCTACTAAATACATGATTTTGCGTGTTCTTTTTTTCATGAACTCTGTCAGTTTAATTCAAGCTATCTTCTTTTTAAGTTTATTTATAGTTAATTGAAGGACAATTACAATATTATGTCGGTTTCTGCCATACATCAACGTGGTGATTATCTTTTGACTCTATTATGTCTCTCCTCACTTTGGTCTACTACCAGAGTTACTTTTGGGGGGCATGTTTTGTTTGTCTTCGATACTAGGCATTCGATTCCCCTATTTATTTATTCATTTATTTTGGTCTTTGCGACGAGGGCAGCAAGTTCTTCTAACCACTGAATTGTTTTGATGGGCATTTTGGCCAGTCCGGATCAGTCATCCCCTGTCTGCTGTTCCCTCTCAAGTCCCAGCACACTAATTTGTTCGGCTGTTAGCTGGGGCAGTATAATCACATTGACCCCTGGAACACGTATAAGCTACAGAAGAAATGCACCCATTCTGCTCCGGAGAAGCAGGAGGAGGATGAGACTCCGGAGCAGTTGGTAGTGGTCTCGCCACTTGAAGGAACCTTGAGATTTAGAAGAGAGCTGGGGGAAATGGACAGGGTTTCCTTTGGGATGAGTACCGGCAAAGAGCATCACTCCAACTCGCGGGCCGTTTTCTCGCCACCAGGTGGCGCCTGAGATAAAAGCAGCAGGGAGGAAAGCAGAGACCGGAGAACAGTCTTGGGGGCACATTATCACCTCCCGGTTCAAGCAGCTAATGGAAGCTACTCCCTTGAGAACAGTTTTCTTTGCGATTTCTATCCCTTGCAACCAAATATTCCATAACTGTTCCCTCTTTAAACTAAGAATAAACCATTTAGTAGGACATTCAAGTCCCTTCACAATGAGACGTTAATCATTCTTTCAATATCATCTTTCTGTGCCCAACAGATACACAGTTTATTCCCAGGAAGGCTAAACCTATCAGTTTTTAATTTGTTAATATGTGTCTTTGTATACTTGGTAAACTCTTCATCTTCTGATCAGCTCAAATATCACCTTTTCCAACAGTATTTCCCCAAACTCCCCAAGGAGAAATTACTCTCTTTTTTGATTCTCAAAGCTTGGGATCAAATTTCTTTTATTGTGCTGAAAATTTGTCTGTTTCTTGTTATTCTCTTCTACTTATAGCCCCGTCATTGCAAAAGTAACACCTTGTCTATTTTCGTGTCTCTGCTGTCTAGTATAGTAACTGGGACAGCTCAGTCTGGTGCTCTAAAGGTGGCTGAATAAGTTTGCCAAAAATGTCCAAAATGCTCAAAATTACCATCTTACCTTTGGTATTTTGCCATCGAATGCTTTGTTAAAATGCAAGTGAGATTTTGAAGAATGTCCATTTAGCAGTTCATAGCCTTTTGGATTTATTTTTTAGCTGATTGAGCCCTAGTCTTCCCCAAATTTATTGTGTCAGAATCACCAGGGAAGCTGATTCAAACACGGGGCCTTACTTACTGCCAGACATTGGGATTCAGCACATCTAGAGTGGGGCAGATCTATGCATACTTTAAAAAATACCTAGATGATTCTGATTCTCAGACATGTTGATGACATATCCCACTGACACATTTAGGAAATGGCACTTTACATCGAGAACCTTAGTTGATGGAGTCAGAGGATCAAGAAAATCTTGAGAGGTAAATTGTCTTGGAGTAGGGGAGGGTTGCAGGGAGCCGGCACTTGGCGCTTAGAGGAAAATGAACAATAATGAGGGGCAGGAAGAGAAAAACCAGATGGAACTGGTGTCAAAGACGTTTACTTCTCATTGCCCCCCCCCTTAAATCATTTTCGATTTTGCAAAAAAATAGTCCTTTTCATGTATTTTTGAAATATAAAATCACTAATCTGTGGTTGAGTTTAGAGAAGCCACTTATAATTTTACTTAACTCGCTTACCATTACATCATATATATTATAAACTAAGCTGATTTGGAACACTTGAGGTTAGTTTTTAATTTGTCTTTTTTTTTTTCTTTTTTATTGCATCTGTAAACTGAAATCTCTGTACTGTAAAAGACCCTGGAGGTTATAGCAATGCTGTCAGAATAGGAAGAAGAAAAGTCACCAAGTTTCCCTGATATTCTGTTGATAGCTTCAGACCTGAGAATATTTTGTGAATAAGGTTAAATGTCCTAACATTTGGGAAAAACTAAGGGATTAATTTTTAATCTCATTAGTTCTGCAGATGATTAAGAAATAATGCCCAGTTGCTAAAAATAGTGAAAGAAGAGAGTGAAAAAGCTGGTTTGAAACTTTACATAAAAGACTAATACCATGGCATCCAGTCCCATAACTTCATGGCCATCGCAAGGGGAAGCAGTGACAGATGTTATTTTATTGGGCTCCAAAACCACTGTAGATGGTGGCTGCAGCCATGAAATTAAAGATGCTTGCCTCTTGGAAGGAAAACTATGACAAAGCTAGAAAGTGTATTAAAAAGCAGAGGCATCACTTTGCCAACAAAGGTCCGTATTATAAAATCTATGGTTTTTCCAGTAGTCATGTTAGAGTTGGACTGTAAAGAAGGCTGAGCACCGAAGAACTGATGGTTTTGAGTTGTGGTGCTGGAGAAGACTCTTGAGAGTCCCTTGGAAAGAAGGAGTTCCAACCAGTCAGTCCTAAGGAAATCAACCATGAATATTCACTGGAAGAATGACAAAGTCAATTCCTAGGTAGGTTGATAAGTCCAGGGTCCCCAAGGAGGAGAGAGGGGTCTGGAGCTCTCAAGGAGGAGAAAACGACAAATGTTTTTGTTCTTTAAGCACAGAGCTGATAACTGCACAACAGAACAACTCATCCTGCTCAAGGATACGTTTTCCCTTAAATTCTATACCAATGGTTTTATAACAACAATGTATCCTGCTTGAGGACAGGTTTCTTCTTTTTAAGAGCCTTCTGATTAATCCTGTTATCTTAAAATGTAAATTGTAGGAGTAGGTCTGTTAAGACCTTTACAACCTTGAGACATTCTTTTGATTAACTGTAATAACCAACTGAAAAAGTATGTAACTCCCTTGCTGAGACTAGCAAGTGGGGCACTCTCTGTCCCCCTTCTGATGTCTGTGTCAGAAGCTTTCTCTGTCTCCTTTTATACTTTAATAAAACTCTGCTACACAAAAGCTCTTGAGTGATCAAGCCTGGTCCCTGGTATGGAAGCTAAATCTTCTTTGGAGATCGTGAATCTGACATCCTTCACCATAAGCTATCAAGAACTGATGCTAAACGTGTAGCTTCAATCCTTTGGCCACTTGATTCGAAGAGCTGACTCATTGTTAAAGACACTGATGCTGGGAAAGATCGAAGGCAAAAGAAGAGGGCAGCAGAGGATGAGATGGTTAGACAGCATCACTGACTTAATGGACATGAATTTGAGTAAACTTCAGGAGAGAGTGGAAGACAGAGGAGCCTGCAGGCCATGGGGTCCCAAATAGTTAGACAAGACTTAGCAACTGAACACCAACAACAATTTATCATGTTCTGCTTTCCTATGAAAGTTACTAGGGTAACTAGCTTTGCATATATGCACCTTTGTTGCCAAAGTGATGTCTCTGCTTTTGAATATGAAGTCTAGGTTTGTCATAGCTTTCCTTCCACGGAGCAAGTGTCTTTTAATTTCACAGCTGCTGTGACTGTCCACAGTGATTTTGGAGCCCAAGAAAATAAAATCTGCCACTGCTTCCATTTTTTCCCCTTCCCCTTGCTATGAAGTGATGGGACTGGATGCTATGATACTAGTTTTTAATGTTGAGTGTCAAGCCAGTTTTATTTTATTTTTTTTCCACTCTCCTCTTTCACCCTCATCAAGAGGCTCTTTAGTTGCTCTTCACTTCCTGCCGTTAGAGTGGTATCATCTGCATATTTGAGGTTATTTATATTTCTCCCAGCAATCTTGATTCCAGCTTGTTGATTCATCCAGCTGGCATTTTGCATGATGTACTCTGAATAGAAGTTAAATAAGTAGGATGACAACATACAGCCTTGTTGTACTGCTTTCCCAATTTTGAACCAGTCTGTTGTTCCATGTCCAGCTGTAACTGTTGGTTCTTGACCTGCATACGGGTTTCTCAGGAGACAGGTAAGTTGGTCTGATACTCCCATCTCTTTAAGAATTTTCCAGTTTGCTGTGATCCACACAGTCAAAGGCTTTTAAGCAGAAGTAGATGTTTCTCTGGAATTTCCCTTGCTTTCTCCATCATCCAACAAATGTTGAAAATCTGATCTCTGACTCCTCTACCTCTTCAAAACCCAGCTTGTAGGTCTAAGTTTTCAGTTCATGTACTGCTGAAGCCTAGTTTGAAGGATTTTGAGCATGACCTTGCTAGTATGTGAAATGAGCGTAGTTATATGGTAGTTTGAATATTCTTTAGCATTGCCTTTCTTTGGGATTTGAAATGAAAGCTGGCCATTTCCAATCCTGTGGCCACTGCTGGATTTTCCAAATTTGTTGACGTGTTGAATGCTGCACTTTAACAACATCATTTTCCAGGATTTTAAATAGTTCCGCTGGAATTCTGTCACCTCCGCTAGCTTCGTTCATAGTGATGCTTCCTAAGGCCCACTTGACTTTGCACTCCAAGATGTCTTGCTCTAGGTGAGTGACCACACCATTGTTGTTATCTGGATCATTAAGACCTTTTTTGTATAGCTCTTCCATGTATTCTTGCCACCTCTTCTTAATATCTTCTGCTTCTGTTAGGTCCTTACCATTTCTGTCCTTTATTGTGCCCATTCTTGATGAAACATGTTCCCTTGGTATCTCCAATTTTTTTTGAAGAGATCTCTGGTCTTTCCCGTTTTATTGTTTTCCTCTGTATCTTTACACTGTTCATTTAAGAAAGGCCTTCTTATCCTTACTTCCTATCCTCTCAAATTCTGCATTTATTTGGGTGTATCTTTCCTTTTTCCCCTTGTCTTTTTCTTCTATGCTTTCCTCAGCTACTTGCAAAGGCTTCAGCCTAAATATAGTATTACTGAAATAGTGTTTGGATCTAGTTGTTGTAAGTTTTACTTGGGAGTCAGTGCAAAATTGAAATAGTGAGTTTTCTGTTTTTCCTATATATTTACCATGCTGTACCCAGGCCTGTATAGCGCAGTTTAGTTTGAAGAGGGAATATAAACCCTTATTTTCTAGTTAAAGGGGTGGGTGTTTCTAGTTAAATGGATGAATAAATGAGTGCATAAATGCATGAATGAATGAAGGCTGCACAATATGATGGAAATATCAGTGGTTGCCCTTTTATGACAGTCAGTGAAAGGGCTAGAGTGTTGATCAATAGAGCTCTTAAACTGCTTTTTTGGTAAAGGGAAATTTAACCCTGGTGCTGAAAGCCTAACTAAAGGTATTTTCCTTGGACTCTGTCTTTGATACCAAGTCTGTTTGGTCCACATGATGAATTTATTGATTGGATATAGGATGGTGTATGTTAAATCATGAAAACACGGGCCTTCAGAGAATATTATAAATTATTTTGGGGATAGAAATAAAGTTATTTGAGAAGGAGAGACTGAGAGAAAAGAGAGAGCAAAAGAATAAAGAGGGAGAGAGCACTTCCGTTGAGAAAAGTCCTTTAGAAAAGTACATTAAGAAAAAAATACACGTATGTAACTAAGAAAAAATATATATAAACAGGTCTATCATATCTCTATGACCATAATCGTGGTTATATCTCTATTTCAGATATTTTTATTTTTTTTCTTTTTGTCTTTGTATTTAGTTTGTTTTCTGTCTTGCTTTCGCAATCAGTGAGAAACAGAAATGAATCACAAACCTTTTGAATGAAGAATAGCTGATGTTCAGTAAATAGTTTAAAGAGTAAAGGCCTGATGGTTAACAGGTTCTGTGTTTATTGCTAGGAAGGCAGCATGTACGCACCCTGAGGGGCAGAGTCCAGACTCCTCCACCCCTCTCTCTGTCCCAGCAGACCTTCCAGCAGGCAAGGGGGCTCCCCAAGGAGAAGGCCTGCCTGAGTGGACCCTCTCTCCTTCAGATGCCTCCCAGGGGCGTCAGTCCTGTCCTGATGCCTCCTCTCTGCCATCCTATCCAGTTATATGGAGATCTTTTTTGCAGCTTTGGTTGTGTAAGAGGTCTTCTGCCAGCTTTCTATGTGAATTTCTCTGCATGTAGATGTATTTTTGATGTATTTGTCTGGAATGTGAACTCCACATCCTCCTACTCCGCCATCTTGATCCTCCTCCACTTTCTTGTTATTTTTGAGTTACTGAACCAATATATCTTTTCACAAAAAAGATAAGTTATTGCAAATTGTATTTTCTCACAGTAAGAAATATGCAGAGCAGTAGTTAGCTTATTTTTGATAATAAAATTCCCAGGCATATAAAAAGGCATAAAAATGATATGAGTACCTGCATAAATACTAGCTTTAAGAAAAAAAAATATACAATAACACTGAGTTTCCTAGTCCCCTCCTACTCCTCATCTACTACCTTTAAGAGGTGATGACTTGAATTTCAAAACTTCACATACAGGTTTTTATATTTTTACTGTTAGTATTTTTTTGTGAATGATATGACTCTGCATGTGTCCATCTGTACTCCCATTTCTTTCCTCAGTCATGTGCTTATCAGTTCTGTCTTAATGTTTGCAAGGCTACATGATAAAAAAATATTTGGGGTGAGTAGCAAACTAGTATCTTCCTGATGTGGGAGTCTTTGTACCGATTAAGGCTTAATTTGTAGCTTAATATGTGATTATCATAAATGTTCCATTTGTTCCTGAAATCTGTCTGTCCTCTGATTTTTGAATACTTCTCTGTGTGTCTAATACATGCGCATGTTTTCCTCCTATTGGTCCAGTCTTCCATAAGCTCATGCTCTTATTTTGTCTGCTGATCTGTTAGCTCCTAAGAAATATATTTATTTTTTTTCTGCCTCCAGTGCAATACAATTTTCTCATTTTGACTTAGCTTTGTTAATGTCTTTTTGTAACTATTTCACTTTTTGCTTCATGTTCTTTTTAGTTTGTATTATTAAGTACTAAGTGATTTAGAATTACTAAATTATGTCTTCCTGACTAAAACTGTTTAAAGGTTACATCGCATTGTCCCATTTTATCTTTAGCAATGTGTGTTTTTTTTTAACTTTGTTTGTTTGATAATAATATAGCTATACCTAAGTTTCACAATGGAGAAGGAAATGGCAACCTGCTCCAGTGTTCTTGCCTGGAGAATCCCAGGGACAGGGGAGCCTGGTGGGCTGCCATCTATGGGGTCGCACAGATTCGGACAAGACTGAAGGAACTTAGCAGCAGCAGCAGCAGCAGCATACTGATTTGGAAGTTATACTTTAATTCTTTAATCACCACCCTTAAACATTTAACATTCATGTTTAACAAAACAAAGTTAATCAGTATCCTTGTGCTCCTTCTGAATAATATAGCATGCTTTGACTTCCATTACTTTCTTTCAATTTCCATAGAACTGTTTTCCAGTGTTCTGATTTCACAAGAGGAATTTTTATTTTTGTCTTCCAAATTATTATTAATGCTGTCACATTGTGTGGTTATCATTTAGTTAGATTCACTCACACATTTATGATTTTCTTTGATCACTATTACTTCTTGCTTATCACTTTTTATTTTTGTTTGTTTCCTTTCTAGAATTTCCTTTATTGAAGGTCTGTTGATGTTTAATGCCCAGGTTTTGCTTTTCTGAAATGTTTTTATTTCATTTTCAGGTGAAGGTATACATTCGTACCGAATTCTAGTTTAACAGTTATTTTCATTCAGAGCCATGTAGCACTTCATGTTGCTTCAGTCTACTTGTTTCTTTGATTTATCTAGAGATTGACAGAGAAAATTAACCATCAGGTCCCTTGGGCATCCTGTACTCAAGAAGCTGCAACTCATGCCCAATTCTCTGTAATAGAGAAGTCACTGTTACCGCATTTGCGTGGATTTAAAAGTGAATTAACCCCAAGAGTACTGGAGAGTTTTATTAGTAGGCCTTCAGCTTTACACTTTCAGCTTTACATATTGCCACCAGCACCACCCTTCATTAACAGTGAGAGAGCTGAAATATTTAGATCAGAAAGCTCAGCACTGTTCAGGTGTAGTCTCTCCATTGGCCATTATATTTGGGGTGGGCATCCCTCTGAAAATTTGTCAATTAGGCACAAAAGTGCAGTGACCTTTTGCTACTAGGAGGAGCCTGGAAAATAGTCCATCTTTTTTATTTAGAGTGTGGTTCACCAACTGCATCAACACAGGGCCAACCTAGACTAAAATCAGGCTGGAGCCATTTGAAAGAACCAGATATGTAATAGTGAGATTTGAGAATCATAAAAGGGAGTTGATTTGACTTCTCTGTGTGCAGTATATCAACAACTTAGGCATTTGTTTTTTGAATCATTAGGGCGTGTTACATTCAGTATCAGAGAACACAGTAATGGTGCAATTTCTCATGACTTCCAAAGTGGGTAAAAGCATATACACCCAAATTAATGGCAAAATTATTTTGTACCTAGACCCCTCAGAATTCCTCCCATTGTCCTTAAAACAGCATGTCTAAAGGGGAGGCATACCTGGAGATGACTTGGGGCATCTCATAACTTCTTGTTTCTGTCTGTCCTTGATCTTCTCTAATTCTAAAGGGGTTACATTGATGCTTAGATTGTTTTCTCAATAACTCGCATGCTATTCACAAAGTTCGTTTCATTTCCAAGGAATTTACTTAGTACCTGAAATAGTCGGTGTTGTTATTACCACTGCAACTACAGGTAGGTCTAGAGTAACACTTTCTTCCCAGGGAAGCCTCTCCTCCTTGCAAGGGGAGCTAGCTAGCAGGGAGTCTCTAACCTTTATGTTGTTCAGGACTTCCCTGGTGGCTCAGACAGTAAAGTGTCTGTCTACAATGCGGAGACCTGGGTTCAATCCCTGGTTTGGGAAGATCCCCTGGAGAAGGAAATGGCAATCCACTCCAGTACTATTGCCTGGAATATCCCATGGACAGAGGAGCCTGGTAGGCTACAGTCCAAGGGGTCGCAAAGAGTCGGACATGACTGAGTGACTTCACTTTCACTTCACTTATGTTGTTTAGTAATAATCTGCTTCCTACTGCTACCATTAACCTCATTTTCTCTCATGTAAGTGGTAGTTCTGATCATCAGTCACACTGTCCTAGCAAGACATTTCTTCAGCATCCCTCATTGCTGGCCAATCACAGTGTCTTACATATCTTTCTTCCTCCCCTCACTGCACCAAAGACACTAGCTTTACATTTCTTGGTGAAGCGTCCATCTGTTTCCTGGGTTCCCTATATGTTGCATGTATATGTGTTTGTGTGTGTGTGTGTGTGTGTGTGTGTGTGTGTGTGCGCGCGCGCACACACGCGCGTGTGTCCATGCTAAGTGGCTTCAGTTGTATCTGACTCTTTGCAAACCCATACGCTGTAGCCCACCAGGCTCCTCAGTCCATGGGATTCTTCAGGCAAGAGTACTGGAGTTGCCATTTCCTCCTCCAGGGGATCTTCCCAAGCCAGGGACTGAACCTGCATCTCACATCTCCTGCTTTGGCAGGCAGGTTCTTCCTTCCACTGGCACCACCTGGGAAGCCCTTTGTGTTACTTCTCTTTAACCGAAGCCTTCATCTAAACTAAGCAGTCATTTTCTTCCTATTACCCAGACTAGATTTTATCATGCATTGAGCAGTTCCTTTTTCTTCCCCAGACGACCTATGATTTTCACCTTTGCAGTCAGATTTTTCCATCACCTCATATGTTTTAATTGCTTGCCTTTGTTTGTTTACTGAGTTGTTTGGGGAGGAGAAAGAAGGGGATTACTCAATAATTTCTATAATCAAAATCATTTTTTTTTGTTTCCATGATGTTTGCCATTTGTATTATTTTCATCTGAGACATTTGAGTCTTTAAGTTTTCATCAGTGGTTTAAATAAACAGAACCATTCTCAGAGAAAAAGGTTTCTTTAACACTAAGCTGCATGAAATAGTACTGAAAAATGACCTGCCAGTTCTCTGAGTAGGGCAAATGCTTGAGAATTTTATCATGAACATCAAGAAGAAGGAATGGAATTTAGGCCTGACACAAAATCAGTGTCAAGGTCAATTAAAGCAGTTGATTAAATGGTAGCACTTTATAGAACATGTGTCAATAAATAAAGTAAGTGTAGACAAGAGATTTGAAATAGAATTCTTGAGGATTTTAAAATACTTCTTGAGGCATTTCTTCCCTGTTGAGCGCCCAATTGAAATTTTGTGGCACATTTGCAAAGCAAAAACGGAATTGCCTGAATTAAGCACTGTGTTCTTAATTGCACGCAGGTAGTCTCTGTTACTGGAACCATTGTCACCTACCCCCTCATTGTGTCTCTACATCCAAAGAAGATGATTTGTGCTATTAGACATGCCATGTTGAATTACAGGGAAGAAATATGCAGAGTATCCAACCCCCTACATCCCAAACTGAAGCACTAAAGTTGCGCATTGAACGTGTTGTTCAGACAAAAACCAATAACTTCCCTTTGATTTTTACAGTAGTTTATGCTGCCTGGAAATTATGGGCTGACATTTCAAAGTTACATTTTAAAAGAGGAAAATGAGTATTTTGGAATACTATTTCTTTTGGTATGCACTATGTCAGAATGCATTTTTTTTCAATTGGTGAAGATCCCTGTTTGCTGGGTTTTATCTTTAAAGGCAGAAGAGATTGGAAAATGGCATGTGACTTAATTACATCTTTTTGTGTCTTAACGTCTAACCATTTCTTCATAGAATTCCCTGTGAAAGATTAATTTTACTGCTACTGAAAACTGTCTGAAGATGAGAGTCAGTTTCAGTAAGAAAAGCAGGGAGTAAGCAGAGATAACACATCAAATGTGAATGCCGTGAAGCCTGAATAGAACGCAACACGGATAAACTGATTTGTTCCACTCCATTAAGTTACACTGAAGTTGCAGAAGTTTGTAGGACTTTGATGTACATAGAGGCAAAAGTGGTATGTGTTTTTGTGAAACTGTATACTGATTGTTCAAAGCTCTGAGGGTGAATGATGGCAGAGCAGCAGAGGGGTTAGAAGAGTGTGAGCTTCTCATCCCATCTCTGTCATTTACTAGTTAAGTGTGGGCAGGTGACCTAATCTGAATCTTATTTCCCACATTTGTCTGTCATAGGGTAATTGTTTATTATATAGATAATGAGAAGTAAATAAATCATTATCAAAATTAAGCAAAATGAAAACCCAGTGCCTGGCATCCGTATATTGAGTCCTCAGTAAGTGCTACTTATTATTTTTATTTAGTATTATTATCCCACAAAAGATTATCATACAAGCAATGGCCAAATTGTTATTTTAAACTTTTCCAAAGTTTTATAGTACATTAATGCTAGTTGTAACCTTATGGATGAAAGTTCCCATAAACTTGAAGAAGCTGTGGAAAAATTATTTTATAACATTTTTCTATTTTCTCAACTCTGCTGTATCCTCTTCCATGATTATTCATAAGATTTGAGCACTTCTTCTGAAAGTAAGTACTTGTCAGTCCTCCTAATGGTCTCCAAGGAGAAAGATGTCAAAAAATTCATCTGAAGCCTATTTTGGTGTTTAAACATGCTGAGCCCATGTCTCTACAATTTGACATTCAGTGGAAGCAATAAATGATGATCATATCATCAAGAAATCAGATCCGTTCCTCAAGACATTTCAGTGACCCATTCCTTTCTTATTCCTGTGAGGAGATTTATATACTTAGAATGGTTGTGTGTATATGTTTTTCCATGTGTGTGTATATATGCATGTATATTTAGGATGCCGAGACCCCAAGTTCGATCCCTGGGTTGGAAAAATCCCCTGGAGAAGGGAGTGGAAACCCATTCTAGCATTCTTGCCTGGTGAATTCCATGGACAGAGGAGCCTGGTAGGCTACAGTCCATGGGATTGCAAAGAGTAGGACACGACTGAGCGACCAACACTTTCACTTTTTAGAATGCCAAGTTTGAATCTTTTAGTGGTCTGAAGTGCAATCATCTCATGGAGTAGCCAAGTGTTTGTAGAATTGTACTAGCCTTACTATTTAGTCAAGTAACATAATGCATTTTATCTATGTCCTACCTCATCCAACATGTGCAGTACTTTGCCTTATTTGGTTGCACATGAATATGGAGAGACTTACCTGAAGGACATATCTCTTTTTTTGAAAGCTTTTTATTTGTTAGAATATATTATTTTTTTTGAGAATATATTATTATACAACTTATTTGTTGAACTTGCTACTTAGTCTTTTATGTATCTTCATCTGTATCCATTAAAGTATGTATGTGTATTTACAAACTAGGATAAAAAAGACACTTGCTAAATACTAGGCAGTCTTCTAGGTGCTTTAGGTATGCTAGCTCATTTAATTAATTCCTGTCACAGGTGCGTGATTTAAATACAAATTGCTGTCCTACAGAGGAGAAAATTTTGGCACAGAAAGGTAAAGCCATTTACCCAAAGACACATGCTGCTGCTGCTGCTAAGTTGCTTCAGTCATGTCCAACTCTGTGCGACTGCATAGACAGCAGCCCACCACGCTCCGCCGTCCCTGGGATTCTCCAGGCAAGAACACTGCAGTGGGTTGCCATTTCCCTCTCCAATGCATGCATGCATGCTAAGTTGCTTCAGTTGTGTCTGACTCTGTGCGACCCTATGGACAGCAGCCAACCAGGCTCCTCTTCACAGGATTCTTTAGGCAGGAAGACTGGAGTGGGTTGCAAGTTTCTTCTCCCCAAAAACACATCGCTAGATGTGTAAAATAGATAGGCAGTGAGGATATAGTGATTAGCACACTGAACCATAGATACCAACTTTTAATAACCCACAGTGGAGTATAATCTGCAAACATGTTGTTCTCAGTCACTAAGTTGTGTCCAGCTCTTTGCGACCCCATGGACTGCAGCATGCCAGGCCTCCCTGTCCTTCACTGTCTCCTGGAGTTTGCTCAAACTCATGTCTATTGAGTCAGTGATGGCATCCAACCCTCTCATCTCTGTCATCACCTTCTCCTCCTGCTCCCAGTCTTTCCCAGCATCAGGGTCTTTTCCAATAAATTGGCTGTTTGCATCAGAATCTCTTTGCTGAGCACCTGAAGCCAACAAAACATTACAAATCAACTCTACTTCAATTTTTTAAAATTAATTAATTTATTTTAATTGGAGACTAGTTACTTTACAATACTGTAGTGATTTTTGCCATATATTGACATGAATCAGCCATGGGTATACATGTGTCCCCCATCCTGAACCCCCCACCCACCTCCCTCCCCATCCAATCCCTCAGGGTCATTCCAGTGTACCAGCCCTGAGCACCCTGTCTCATGCATTGAACCTGGACTGGGGATCTGTTTCACATATGGTAATATACATGTTTCAATGCTGTTCTCTCGAATCATCCCACCCTCTCCTTCTCCCACAGAGTCCAAAAGTCTGTTCTTTATTTCTGTGTTTCTTTTGCTGTCTCACATATAGGGTCATTGTTACCATCTTTGTAAATTATATATATATATGCATTAATATACAGTATTGGTATTTTTCTTTCTGATTTACTTCACTCTGTATAATAGGCTCCAGTTTCATCCACCTCATTAGAACTGATTCAAATGCATTCTTTTTAATAGCTGAGTAATATTTCATTGTGTGTATGTACCACAGCTTTCTTATCTAATCATCTGCCGATGGACATCTAGGTTGCTTCCATGTCTTAGCTAGTGTAAACAGTGCTGTGATGAACATTGGGGTACACAAGTCTCTTTCAATTCTGCTTTCCTTGGTTTGTATGCCCAGCAAGTAGGATTACTGAGTTGTATGGCAGTTCTATTACCAGTTTTTTAAGGAATCTCCACACTATTCTCCATAGCGGCTGTACTAGTTTGCATTCCCATCAACAGTGTAAGAGAGTTCCCTCTCCAGCATTTATTGTTTGTAGACTCTTTGATGGCAGCCATTCTGACTGGTGTGAAATGGTACCTCATTGTGGGTTTGATTTACATGTCTCTGATAATGAGTGATGTTGAGGATCTTCTCATGTGTTTGTTAGCCATTTGTATATCTTCTTTGGAGAAATGTCTGTTTAGTTCTTTGGCCTATTTTTTTGTTGTGTCATTTTTCTAGTATTGAGCTGTAGGAGCTGCTTATATATTTTTGAGACTAATTCTTTGTCAGTTGCTTCTTTTGCTATTATTTTCTCCCATTCTGAAGAATGTCTTTCACTTTGCTTATAGTTTCCTTTGTTGTGCAAAAGCTTTTAAGTTTAATTAGGTCCCATTTGTTTATTTTTGCTTTTATTTCCATTACTCTGGGAGGTGGGTCATAGAGGATCCTGCTATGATTTATATCAGAGTGTGATTTGCCTATGTTATTCTCTAGAAGTTTTATGGTTTCTGGTCTTATATTTAGATCTTTAATTCCATTTTTTTCACTCTATTAATCTTTTTATTGAAGTATAGTTTGTTTACAATGTTGTGATAGTTTCTGGTGTACAGCAAAGTGATTCCTATAAATAGATAATAGAGAGAAATAGAATATATGTATGCTTTTTCAGATTTTTTCCACTATAAGTTATTACAAGATATTGACTATAGTTCCTGTGCTACACAGTAGGTCCTTGCTGGTTTTCTATTTTATATACAATAGTGTGTGTCTGTTAATCCCCAACTCCTAATTTATCCCTTCCCCACTTTCCCCTTTGGTAACCATAAGCTTGCTTTCTATGTCTGTGGTTCTATTTCTGTTTTGTACATGAGTTCATTTGTATCATTCTTTTAGATCCCACATGTAAGTGATATGATACGATTTTTGTCTTTCTCTGTCTGACTTGGTTCACTTAGGATATTCTCCAGGTTCACCCATGTTGCTGTGAATGGCATTATTTTATTCTTTTTTTTTTCAAGTATTTTTGTGTATGGTGTTAGACAGTGTTCGAGTTTCATTCTTTTACAAGTCGTTGACCAGTTTTCCCAGCACCACTTGTTTAAGAGATTGTCTTTTCTCCATTGTGTATTCTTGCCTCCTTTGTCAAAGATAAGGTGTCCATAGGTGCGTGGATTTATCTCTGGGCTTTCTATTTTGTTCCATTGATCTATAGTTCTGTTCTTGTGCCAGTACTATACCGTCTTGATGACTGTTTCTTTGTAGTATAGTCTGAAGTCACGCAGGTTGATTGCGCCAGTTCCATTCTTCTTTCTCAAGATTGCTTTGGCTAGTCGAGATTTTTTGTATTTCTATACAAATGGTGAAATTATTTGTTCTAGTTCTGTGGAAAATACCATTGGTAACTTGATAGGGATTGCGTTGAATCTATAGATTGCTTTTGATAGTATACTCATTTTCACTATATTGATTCTTCTGATCCATGACCATGGTGTATTTCTCCATCTATTAGTGTCCTCTTTGATTTCTTTTATCAGTGTTTTATAGTTTTCTATATATAGGTCTTTTGTTTCTTCAGGTAGATTTATTCCTAAGTATTATATTCTTTTCATTGCAATGGTGGATGGAATTGTTTCCTCAATTTCTTTTTTTGTTTTCTCATTATTAGTGTATAGGAATGCAAGGGATTTCTGTGTGTTGATTTTATATCCTGCAACTTTACTATATTCATTGATTAGCTCTAGTAATTTTCTGGTGGAGTCTTTAGGGTTTTCTATGTAGAGGATCATGACATCTGCAAACAATGAGAGTTTCACTTCTTCTTTTCCAATCTGGATTCCTTTTATTTCTTTTTCTTCTCTGATTGCTGTGGCTAAAACTTCCAAAACTATGTTGAATAGTAGTGGTGTGAGTGGGCACCCTTGTTTTGTTCCTGACTTTGGGAAAATGCTTTCAATTTTTCACCATTGAGGATAATGTTTGCTGTGGGTTTATTATATATGGCTTTTATTATGTTGAGATATGTTCCTTCTGTGCCTGCTTTCTGGAGGGTTTTTATCATAAATGGATGTTGAATTTTGTCAAAGGCTTTCTCTACATCTATTGAGATAATCATATTCTTTTTATCGTTCAATTTGTTAATGTGGTGTATCACATTGATTGATTTGCAAATATTGAAGAATCCTTGCATCCCTGGGATAAAGCCCACTTGGTCATGATGTATGATCTTTTTAATATGTTCCTGCATTCTGATTGCTAGAATTTTATTGAGGATTTTTGCATCTGTGTTCATCAGTGATATTAGCCTGTAGTTTTCTTTTTTTGTGGCGTCTTTAGTTTTTATATTAAGGTGATGGTGGCCTCATAGAATGAGTTTGGCAGTTTACCTTCCTCTGCAATTTTCTGAAATAGTTTGAGTAGGTTAGGTGTTAGTTCTTCTCTAAACTTTTGGTAGAATTCACGTGTGAAGCCATCTGGTCCTGGGCTTTTGCTTGTTGGAAGATTTTTGATTACAGTTTTGATTTCTGTGATTGTGATGGGTCTGTTAAGATTTGCTATTTCTTCCTGGTTCAGTTTTGGAAAGTTATGCTTTTCTACGAATTTGTCCATTTCTTCCAAGTTGTCCATTTTATTGGCATATAGTTGCTGATAGTAGTCTTTTATGATCCTTTGTATTTCTGTATTGTCTGTTGTGATTTCCCCATTTTCATTTCTAATTTTGTTGATTTGATTCTTCTCCCTTTTTTTTCTTGATGAGTCTAGCTAATGGTTTGTCTATTTTATTTATCTTCTCAAAAAACCAGCTTTTAGTTTTGTTGATTTTTGCTATAGTCTCCTTTGTTTCTTTTTCATTTATTTTTGTCTAATTTTAAAATATTTCTTTCCTTCTACTAACCCTGGGGTTCTTCATTTCTTCTTTTTCTAGTTGCTTTAGGTGTAAAGCTATGTTATTTATTTGATTTTTCTCCTATTTCTTGAGGTAAGCTTGTATTGCTATGAATCTTCCCCTTATCACTGCTTTTACTGAATCCCATAGGTTTTGGGTTGTTGTGTTTTCATTTTCATTTGTTTCTATGCATATTTTAATTTCTTTTTTGATTTCTTCTGTGAGTTGTTGCTTATTCAGAAGCATGTTGTTTAGCCTCCATACGTTTGTATTTTTAATATTTTTTTGCCTGTAGTTGACATCTAATCTTACTGCATCATGATCAGAAAAGATGCTTAAAATGATTTCAAGTTTTTTAAATTTACCATTTTTTTAAAAGGACACATAGCTAGTAAGTGGTTGAGTTAGGAATGAAACCCAAGCTGCATATCAGAAAAGTATATCTATAATTGGATAAATGTTCTACTATTCTAGATTTTCAACTCTTTCTACATTGTTCAGAATTTTTGATGACAATTATGGGAGATCAACTTCAAAAAGATTAAGAATAGAAGAAAGTTATGATAAGAAAGTTAGGATAGAGATTTTTTATGAACCTGAAGGTAGGAAAGTGGTCAAGCTTTGAAAAGAATTACAGTTCACTGGCTGACCTTTAGAAATCCTGTAGTTTATTTATGAATACCTGTTGTAAGTTCTTGGCTTCTATTGTTTGTGGATGACAGTTGGTTTACATCTGCTAATTCGCATGAACTTAGTTTTCACATCTGTAATCTCAGGAGACAGAAACTCAGAGAGAGAGGTTTGGGTCAAATACATAATTAGAGTTTAACAAAACTTGAACACAGAGCTAAAGTTTTAGAACATAAACAGGATTCTCTAGTTGCTTCCCTTTCCTGATTTTAGGAGTTGAATTAAAGGATCACAATGAGTTAGGCTGATACTATGGTGGGAGTTACATACTCTTCATCACTTTCCAGTGTGTCAAAAAGAACTCTGTGTTTCAGACCTTATAAGAGGTACAGTATTAATTTCATATTTACTCTGACTCCTCTGAAACCCATTTTCTTCACTGTATTTGTGTCCTAATCTTTTATCATAGTTACTTGTTCGTGATCTCTTCCAGAATTACCTGTGATTACTTTGAATCATATGTCTGCATTCTGTTGGTAATATGTTTAATCCTGCTGCTGCTGCTAAGTCCATCAGTCGTGTCCGACTCTGTGTGACCCCATAGACGGCAGCCCACCAGGCTCCCCCGTCCCTGGGATTTAATCCTGAATATGTTGCTATTCTTGATTTTAGTAAGGTACTATTTATTCCGATATCTACAAGACTCATAGATACTATCATTGATTCAGCTTTTAGAATATTACTTATTGTTCTGAACAGATATACATATACTAGAGCTATAACTCAACAGGTGGTACCATTTAAACTTATCAAACTAAAGCCAAGACATAATAAAAATCATTGTGTGTGTGTGTGTGTGTGTGTGTGTGTGTGTGTGTGTTTGTCTTTAGGGGGTACCCACATCTCTTAGGATCTTGCAGATTCTGCATAGGTTTTAAAACATGAGAATCAACTGAAATGAATATAATCATCTATTACAATGTGTATTTGAGGACAGTTATAGAAGTTTGAAGTTTTCATGACTCTGTGTGTGTACTAAGTTGCTTTAGTCATGTCCAACTCTTTGTGACCCTATGGACTGATCTGTCCTTGGGATTCTCCAGGCAAGAATACTGCAGAGAGTTGCCATTTCCCTAGAGTTCTATTGTTATAATTTGCTTGGCACATTAGTTTCCTAGACTATGAAAATGTTCCTACTATCTCCTTTAGTCAGATCTCTGTTTAACAGGAGCTGGCAATCTACATGCAGCTTGAGCTAGTGAGACTCCTGAAAGGACTTTCAAGGACATCTGTTGCTAATCTCCATTCCCTCAGTTTCCCAAAGATTCAGTCCCCTTCCCCCACTCTTTCTTAGCAAATGATTTTATTCACAGCTTCCCTGAGGAGATGAAACTTACCTAGCATGATTGCACCATATTTAGTCTGTGTTCTCTCTCTCATTACTTCCTGTATCTGCTGAGACTTCATGCCATCAAATATTCTAAACTTACTCTCTTTTTCCCTTTTGTTGAATAACATGAAAAGATTTTACCTGTTATAAAAGATACTCCCTAATGGTGACATATCTTGACTTACTGTGGTGATCAATTTAAAATGTATAGAAATATCAAATCACTATGTTGTCTAGTAGGAACTAATGTAGTATTGTAGGTCAACTATACTTCAAGCAAACTCCTGGAAAAAGAGATCAGGTCTGTGATACCAGAAGCAGGGATGGGGTGGAGGGGCTATCAAGGGAGGAGAAACTGGGTGATTGAATGAAGGCAGTCAAAAGATACAAACTTCCAGTTGTAAGATAAGTAAGTACTAGGGATATAATGTGTAACATGAGAAATATAATTAGCACTGCTGTATGTTACCTATGAATGTCAAGAGAGTAAATCCTGAATTCTGGTGGTGGTTTAGTCACTGAGTCTCATGTGAAACTTGTGACCCCATGGACTGCAACCTTCCAGGCTCCTCTGCCATGGGATTTCCCAGGCAAGAATACTGGAGTGGGTTGCCATTTCCTTCTCCAGAGGATCTTCCTGATCCAGGAATTAAACCTCTTTTCCTGCATCACAAGCAAATTCTTTACTACTGAGCTACCAGGGAAGCTCTTGAGAGTTCTCATCACAAGAAAAAAAAAATATTACTTACTTTTCAGTTCCTTTAATTTTGTACCTGTATGAGATGATGGCTATTCACTAATTGACTGTGACAATCACTACATCTGTAAATCAGATTGTTATGCTGTGTACCTGTAACAATATACAGTAACTTATACAATGCTATGTGTCAGGTATCTCTCAATAAGACTGGAAGTAAGTAAATATATAAATAAGATGTTCCCATCTGATCTCTTAAGTTGCTGCTCTACCTTACCCCTTCCCTTCTTCATCAGATGTTCTAGTGTAAATATCTTCACTTAACTGCCCCTACTTCCTCACTACCTGCATTTTAATTGAGCCCTTATAATCCAACTTTTACACACGTTACTTAAAAATTTTTTTAACCAGGTAACTAACTACTATCATAATTTTCCAGTGCTTAATACATATATACAGAGAAGACAATGGCACCCCACTCAAGTACTCTTGCCTGGAAAATCCCATGGATGGAGGAGCCTGGTAGGTTGCAGTCCATGGGGTCGCTAAGAGTCAGACGTGACTGAGTGACTGCCCTTTCACTTTTTACTTTCATGCATTGGAGAAGGAAATGGCAACCCACTCCAGTGTTCTTGCCTGGAGAATCCCAGGGACCTGGGAGCCTGGTGAGCTTCCATCTATGGGGTCACAGAGTTGGACACGACTGAAGAGACTTAGCAGCAGCAGCAGCAGTACATATATAAGGTGCTTCTAAATTTTTTTTTTTTTTTTGCTTTTGAAAAGCTGAGCTATGTTCTTTTTTTAAATTTATTTTTCAAAATTTTACTTTATTTTACTTAACAATACTGTATTGGTTTTGCCATACATCAACATGAATCCACCACGGGTGTACATGAGTTCCCAATCCTGAACGCCCCTCCCACCTCCCTCCCCATATCATCTCTCTGGGTCATCCCAGTGCATCAGCCCCAAACGTCCTGTATCCCGTATCGAACCTAGACTGGCGATTCATTTCTTACATGATATTATACATGTTTCAATGCCATTCTCCCAAATCATCCCACCCTCTTCCTCTCCCTCTCCCACAGAGTCCAAAAGTCTGTTCTATACATCTGTGTCTCTTTTGCTGTCTCGCATACAGGGTTATTGTTACCATCTTTCTAAATTCCATATATATGTGTTAGTATACTGTATTGGTGTTTTTCTTTCTGGCTTACTTCACTCTGTATAATCGACTCCAGTTTCATCCACCTCATTAGAACTGATTCAAATATATTCTTTTTAATAGCTGAGTAATACTCCATTGTGTATAAATTTTATAAGAATTTAGTTTTAGAAAAAAATGACAGTGTCAAGGAATTTTAAAAATGTGTTGAGAATAAGATTATTACTTGATTAACTTAATTACAACATATTGTAAAATAACATCCAATAAGAAATAAAAATTTCTGCCTAAATTGTAGGTCTATTATCATAATAAACAATTATAAATACAAATAACTGAAAGCAAATCTAATGAAAAGAAGGAATATTGGTACATAGCAGAGTTGTAATACATAAATTGCAAAAGAACCTGAGAGGCTTAAAAATTTTCCACTGAGTCCCTTGCAAGCTCTTGTTACCTGCAGCTGTTTCTTTCAATCCCCTACTGAACTTGAGCTTACTAATTGTTTCTTTCAGCTACTTGATAAATTAAATTGCCAAAAGCATGACTGTTAAAGTACAGGAACAATTTCTCCCTCTTTAAAACAAATTTTAACCCACTATTCCTGAAACTAGCTGAACTTCAGATGACTCCATTGCTAAAAAGCTGTAAAAGTCTACCTTTTTTTTCCCTCAAAGATAATCTGTGGCCTTCTGAATAAAGGCTTATAATTACTAGTGATCTGTTTGAATTTTTTTCCCTACAA
Source organism: Capra hircus (assembly GCF_001704415.2). NCBI lineage: Eukaryota > Metazoa > Chordata > Mammalia > Artiodactyla > Bovidae > Capra > Capra hircus. The sequence goes on from NC_030812.1 coordinate 7,792,311, forward strand.
ACTATAAGTTGTTTTCTGTATCTTCTGTGGAGTCATACAGAGAGGTGAGAAGATGGTCTGTGGTTTTAGTGTCATATTTAAGAAATCATTGCCTAGATCATTGTCAAGAGATTTTATTCTATATTTTCTTTTAGGAGTCTTACAGTTTCAGATCATACATTTAAGTCTTCAACCCATTTTGAATTGATTTTTATGTATGCTATAATATAAGGGTTTGGTTTAATTTTTTGGATGTAGATATCCAGTTTGTTCAACACCATTTATTGGGGAAGCTCTATTTTGCCCATTGTGTGTGTTCTTGATACCCTTCTCTGAATTCAGTTGATCATATATGCATGGGCTTGTTTCTGGGCTCTTATCTGTTCCATCAGTCTATGTCTTTCTGTAAATGGCCAGTGCCATACTGTTTTGATTACTTTAACTTGTTAGTGTAGTTTGAAGTGGGGAAAAATGATGCCTCCAACTGTCTTCTTCTTACTCAAAGTTACTTTGGCTCTTTACGCTATTTGTGGTTCCATGTAAATTTTAGGATTCTTTTATCTGTTTCTCTAAAAATGTGCCATGGGATCCTAATATAGATTGTATTGAATCTGTAGATTTCTTTGTGTAGTGTCAACATTTTAACAATGTTTCTCCTAACCCACGAACATGGAATGTCTGTTTATTTGTGCCTGCTTTCATATGTGTTTTACAGTTTTCAATGTACAAATCTTTCACCTCGTTATTTAAACTTATGCCCCAGGAGTCTATCTTTTGATCCTATTTTAAATGGAATTTTTTAGATAATCTTCTTTTCTGGATAGTTCATTGTTAGTGTATAAAAATATAGCTTATTTTTGTGTGCTGATTTTATATCCTGCAACTTTTCTGAATATTTATTAGTTCTAGTAGTTTTTTGTTGGAGTATTTGACTTTTTCTACATGTAAAGTTATTTCATCTTAAAACAGATATAAGTTCACTTCGTCCTTTCTGATTTGGGGGCTTATTGCTTTTTCTTGCCTAATTGCTCTAGATAGGGCTTCCAATATTATTCTGTCAAAAGAAATGGCAAGAATGGGCATTTTGCCTGTTACAGATCACAGAGGAAAGCCTTTGTTTTTGACTACTGGGTATTACAACAACTGTGGGGTTTTCATATATAGACTATTGTGTTGAAGTAAGTTCCTTCTATACATAATCGAGAGTTTTTATCATGAAAGTGTGTTGAATTTCGTTAGTTGAGTTTTCCACATTTATTGATATGGCAAGTGATTTTTATTCTTCATTCTGTTCATGTGATGTGTATCACATGGATTAGTTGGTAAATAAATTTTGACAATTTAATCATATTTTGTTTTGGTGTAGAACTCTTTAGATCCAATATTTTGGGAAATTTTGGGATTTCATGTATCTGGATGTCCATTTTTTCCTCCTTAGATTTGGGAAATTTTTTGCCATTTTTTTCTTTAAATAAGTTTCTTATCCCTTTATCTTTCTTTTCTCCTTCTGGAACTCCCATGATGTGATTCTGTCTGATGGTATTCTATATGTTCTGTGGGCTTTATTATTTTTCTCTCTTTCTCTTTATGTCTCCCTAACTAGACAATTTAAAACAACTTGTCTTTGAGTTTGCTATTTCTTTCTTCTGGTTGATAGACTTTGCTCTAATGATCCCTATTGAATATTTCAGTGCAGTCACTGTATTCTTCAGATTCAGAATCTTTGTTTCTTTTTTGTATGTCTGCTACCTTTTGAAGTACTCATTTTTTAATATATTGATTTTATGGTTTCATTTGCTGTTTGTTTGGGTATTTTTGTGTTCACTAAGCTTCATTAAGATGACTAGTTGAATTTTTATCATATAATTTGTTCTTTTTTGCTTTAAGTTCAGTCACTAGAGTTTTATTTTGTTTCTTTGGTGGTGGCACGTTTCTCTCCCTTTTCATGATCTTTGCAGCTTGCACTGTCGTTTGTACATTTGAGGAAGTATTCATCGCTTTTGATCTTACCACTGAGTTCGGAAGGTAAATTTCTTCATCAGTTAGCCCAGCCTAAGACTTTGCGCAGGCCAACTGGAGAAGTCCGTGAGTGGGTGGGCCTGGTGCTAAGGACCATGTGCGGTTTGAGATTTTTATCATTTGAAACGTACTAAATTCCATTGCCTTTTATTTTACTCTAATAGTTATCTTGAGGTCCTTTTCTGAGAATACAAAGTATCTACAACATTTTCCTATGTGTAGGTAGTGTAACAGGAATATGATTTATTTATTCTTAAAATTATTTTTATTGTCAACATTTGACAGGTTAAAGTATGCATACAAAATATTTGATACATTTATATATCTTTATTAAGGATATTATCTACTCAGGTATATAGGGAAAATAAAATTTGTTGATCAACTTTGAATACAATCTCACAAGTTACATCATGGAATGACTTAATCTGCATGTACAAATCTGGGTTCTAAGAATCAGACAAATCAAAATATAGAGTTCATAAATTTGGCTACTTTTAACTCTTTGCAGTTATGAAATAAGGCAAATGGTTGGGAATTTTGTATATCACTACTTTTATTTAATTTTTTGCATGTAACAAACCTACCTATCAATTGTATGAATGACTCATGATCTTTCTTGGCATCCCACAGCTTTTGTTTGAATTCCTGTTCCTGAAGTGTTCTGAAAAATATTCAGTGACTTTGTGGAAAAGTAGCACAAAGAATATATTGGAATATGTTTTTGCCTGAACTTGTTTTTAGTAGGAGTCATTAGGAGATGTCCCTTGCATCCCAAAAGAATGCATAGAAATACTTTGCATGTGTCTGATGATAAAATGAAACATGGTCTGCTATATAGGGAAAGCAATAAAAAGATGGTCATAAAATGTTGTTTTTCTTCCTTCAAAGATACATTTTTAATTTAAGTTCATTGTTGATTTTCATTATGTTTGTGTATCATTTGTTGGAGATTTCTTTATAATCCTACTTCCATACATTTAAAGCTTTATGAGAGGATTCCAATTCCAATATTTTAAAATACAGTTATGTACTCTGCTATATTAGTAATACATTTGTTTATTGCAGAATTACTCAAATCCAATACAAAAACATAAATATTTTATTACTCAAGTAGCTGGAAAATGTCTGTATCAATGAGACTGTCAATCTCACACTAGTAAAAAACATATTGACAATACATTTATTTCACAATACTTTTATATCTTTATTTCACTGTCAATTGTTAATTAGTTGGGGGCAATGAGAACCTTTGGGTAAATCCTAAAGCCCTGTAAGTCCCCATAAGTTACAAAAGGCAAAAGAAAAGGGGAAATGAGGCTTCTGGCTTCCATGTTACCTCCTATAACACTTTGAAACACCTTACTCCAATTATTATCTGTTTGGGGAAATCTAATCAAAACTCAACCTCCTCAATTTTAGGGTGAAAATAAAAGGATCCAAAATACTAATAAAACGTTTTTCTGTTTTTCAACTAACTATTTTGCTTAGATTTGTTTTAGATATTATGTACATATTATAGATATTAAGTAAATAGGTATTTGATTTTTGAGAGAGTTGAACTTTATTATATTCTCTATTTACTCTTAAATTCTTTTGAGAAGAAAATTTGAAATTTTCTTCTTTTGCTTCCTGAAGGAATTTATCTCCTGTGAGTCTTGGGACAACATCTTGAAGCTCACCACTTTGACTTCCTTACCATCAGATAAATGGTTGAGGCCAGTAGAAGCAAAACCTACATTTCATCATTACTTGCTTCCTGGTTAAATTTGGGACTACCTAACTATTCATGATTTCTTTTTTTTAAATTGGAATAAAACTGCTTTCCAATGTTGTTAGTTTCTGGCATACAACCCAGTGAATCAGCCGTATGTATACATATATTCCCTCCCTGTTTTGTCTCCTTCCCACCCACCCCATTTTGCCCCTCTAGGGCATCACAGAGCACTGAGCTGAGCTCCCTGAGGTATACATCAGCTTCCTGCCAGCTATTTTACACACGACAGTGTATATATATGTCTATGTTACTCTCTTGGTTTATCTCATAGTTTCTTAATTTCAAAGGAGACACTTTTTTTTTTTAGTGTCAAGGTATAGGACTATTTTTGCAAGGGAATTGGGACCCCCTAACCCTTGTGTTGTTCAGGGGTCAATTATACTTCACACTGAACAAATTGTTTTTCTTAGTCCAGAACTACACAAAGTGTTTTCTTCCTCCAACAGGAAAGAAAGAGGTCATTAAAATGTTCATAACAAGTTGGTTCAATTTAATTGATTAATATTGTTTACAAGTTAACTTCTATCCTTGTTGTATTAATCATAAAGCTCTTATTAAACTCCACAAGGGAACCATATAAATTTTAATATTTATATGAGACATGAACTTAATGAACAAGATTTCAGCTTTGCTGTATTCAAGTAATCATTTTCTTAATGTAAATAAATGACAAGCACTTCTATAGATCTTAAAGAATAAAAGTCTTTACAGATCATCCCTGATATAAAACTTTCTAAATTGTTCCCTTAAATATTTCCCACAGAAGTGTCTTTCTCATACTAGCCTTAAGTCAAACCAACATACTTATTTTGAAATAAAGCCAAGGATTTCTAGGACATTTGAGGAATCGTTATTAAGATAAATATACTAATTGTGTAGAGGAAAATATAAGTGACTTGATATATAGAAAATGAATGTTGGTTTGGACCTTATCATTATGCACAAACTAGTTTTGCTTTTAAAAAGATACAAATAATGAGAGTCAGTTGAATGAAAACAGTCGAATTGTATACTGGCAGCTCTAAGTGAAAGGGAGATTAAAATATGGCACATGTACAGAGTTTACATTTTATGTAAGAAGAAAGAGAGGATTCCTCCTTTTTCAACACGTAAATGTGTTTGGCCCAAGGCAAGGCAAGAGAATTATCCACATGGACTTTTTCCCTCATAAACAAAGGTCTTGCTCTTTCACCTCTATAGCAGTTTCCTAGGCTATGTTTTATTGTTTCTGAAATGGAAAAGAAAGATTTCTGTTGTAGCTCTGAAAGCAGGAGAATCGTTTTTCTTGCCACAAGCATACTGTATTATCAATTTGCTATAAGGCTTGGGGAAACTGAAGTGGTCACTTCTTCGTGCAGAGGGGAGAAAGTTCTAAGTCTGCACGAATAAACACTGTTTTCAACACTTATAGAGATCATCAATAATTCATGAATCTTCAGGCGATATTTGAATCAGAAATGGATGTTTTTGTCTTCTATTATGTTACTTGAGTTGGATATTTTCAGAATGGCTCATGTTATTAACTCTCTATTCATCAAATCATTGCCCTTAAGAAGCTGTCCTCTAATAGAAATGTCACTTTGTTTTTCTATTCCCTTAGATGAGCCATCATTGCAGCTAATCAGCAAGCAAGTACTACATGTCTTTTCTACACCAGATGAACTCTAGGTATGAATCCCAAATAATACCATTTTAATATATAGGGGAGACAATAAAAAAGATCCTGAAGCAGTTGGCAAAAATGTAAGATAGTCTATTCACATTATGCAAGTTCTATTTTTAAGTACTGTATTAATAGGATATAAATGTATGACCATATGTTACAAAATCAAAATCAGGGCCCACATACCGATAAATTATTTTTGGTTTGTTATTGGGTGGTAGAAACTGTCTGAGAAAGGTAGTGTAAGTGCTCAATAATGGAATTTTCAGAATATTTTAATGACTTATGGGGATAGCAGATATTTGCAATTAGTTTTTTCCCTAAAAACCTGATATATAAACATACTATGGATGTTCAAATATAACAAAGAATAATGAAAATCAGAACCTGACTATTCAGGTTTTATATTCGTAGGCCATCATAAAAGATGTTTTTGTCATTTGTCCTGTGTTGTGAAAACTTTATCATGAATCAGTGTTTGAGAAGCTGGTATTGGAAGTAGTTCAGTAAGACTCTCTAGACACAGTGAGCTGGATTTCTCAAGCAAATTGGATTTTGGTGGACAGAGGAAGGATCAGAAGACATTTCAGGTTGGGGGATGAAATGTTTGAGGAAATAGAGTTCGAGAAGAATCTAGCTCCTTTGTAGAACTATTTACATAAAAAGTACATATTGTTGATTAGTGAACATGAGGAATCATCAGTGAAATGAATTAGGAGTATGCATCTTGGAAAACCAAAGTTTAGGCACGGTGGATTACCTGGGTTGTTTATACATTCCTGTTGCAGCAAAGCATAGAATCAAATGTAAGAAGATTATGATGATTTTGCATTTCTTCAAAAGTTATGTTAAGGATATATTGGTGTATTTCATGATGACTATACTTTGATACTGTTCTAAAATTTGAGTTCCTTTTCTGATCACTTAAAATACGTCAAACCAACTTCTTTACCTTCTCTTTTTCTTACTGCTTGCCATCCTCTCCTATTTGTCTCTCTCTGTTTATTTCTCTCTCCACACACAAATGCATATGCATACACATATATAGCAATCAATTAAACTTGACTAAATATAAAAGAAAATCAGTCACTTTCACTGTGTTTCTTTTATTTTTCTATGATACTATAATTTTTGCCCTGAATAATAGAACAAAAAAATCCCACTCTAATTATTGGACGGGGCTTCCCAGGTGGCTTTGGGTAAAGAACCTGCCTGCCAATGCAGGAAACAGAGGAGAATCTCCTGAAGGAGGTCCTGGCAACCCACTCCAGTATTCTGACCTGGAGAATCCCATAGACAGAGGAGCCTCATGGGCTATAGTCCATAGGGTTGGAAAGAATCAGACATGACTGAGGCAACTAAGCATGCAATTATTGGAAAAAGGTGTAAGGAAATGAATATGTGTGAAGTAGAAATTACTTGATAATCACTGATCTGGTATCTCACATGCACACATTCATTTAATCTTCTAATCAGCTGCAGTAAGAAAAAAATTATCTCTGTCATACAGATAAGAATATAAAAAAATCAAAGAAGTTAGTCAGTTTACCCAAGAGTACTTTGCAGGTATCTGTCAGAGGCTGGACTTGAACCCAGATCTGTCTGGCTCCAAAACCCTTGTTCACTTCCCTGGCCAGCTTTTTGCTCAGGAAAAAAAAAAAAAAAAAACTACCATCATAAGGTTCAATAGCTATGAGATTAGAATTTCATTAATCTGTTTGAAATAATCTAGTTGTGGACCATAAAATAGTTACTTCTAAATTGTTTCAATGGGGGAAAAAAAGCCCACAGCAACTGATTAGAGTCTTATTTATTTATCAGAAGCAATCACCCCTGTGATGCTCATCATCCCTGTTTGTAGTTAGCAGAGAAAATAAACTACAGGCAGTTTTTCTGATAATAAAAAGTAAAAGCAAGGGTCTGGTAGAAAATAAAAAAGTAAACAAAATCGAATGGGTCCTCTTCTCTTTATGACTCTTCTATCCATTTTCTTACTTCTAATTCCGTTGTTATCTGAATAGAGGAAGATGTGAACAGAAAAATCACAGAGAAATCACATGCTGAACTTTAACCATGGTACCCTGCTCAGTGAATTTTCTGTATAATCAGTGCCTCCCTCATCTTCTTTGTCCCTGTCTATGTATCACTACTCCTAACTACCTGAGAGTTTATTAAGGAAAAGGAAAAACAGCTAAGCTTTTCTCGGTTCTTTTGTTCTATGCAGTAATTTTCATTCTTGCATCATTCACCTACCCCAATTACTTCCACTGCTTTTGTTAGAGAGATAATATCTGCTAGCACTTGTTCAGCTCCTAATTACATGTGAGGCCCTGCTTCAAGTACCTTACACAGGTAGTTGCCTTGTTCCTCGTGCTTAACCCTATAAGGGCCGTGTTCTTTTGTCATCCATTTTACAGATGAAGCTGCTGCTGCTGCTAAGTCGCTTCAGTCGTGTCTGACTCTGTGCAACTCCATAGATGGCAGTCCACCAGGCTCCTCTGTCCCTGGGATTCTCCAGGCAAGAACACTGGAGTGGGTTGCCATTTCCTTCGCCAATGCATGATAGTGAAAAGTGAAAGTGAAGTCGTTCAGTCGTGTCCAACTCTTAGTGACCCCATGGACTGCAGCCCACCAGGCTCCTCCGTCCATGGGATTTTCCAGGCAAGAGGACTGGAGTGGGGTGCCATGTACAGATGGAGAGCCTGAGGCATAAACTGATTGTGGAGCAGGAGTTTGATCCTGGGCACTCTGGCTTCGGAGGCCAAATGCTTAAACCCTTCATTGTTACTGTACAATCTACATAAACTTCACCTGTCTCATTTCTGTTATTGGTGATATGTGTACAGTATTTCCTGGGCTTTCCAACTGGTGCTAGTGGTAAGAACTGCCTGCCAATGCAGGAGACACAAGAGACTCGGGTTCGATCCCTGGGTCAGGAAAATCCCCTGTAGAGGGCATGGCAACCTACTCCGGTATTCTTGCCTGGAGAATCCCACGGACAGAGGAGCCTGGCGGGCTACCATCCATGGATTCGCAAAGAGTTGGGCATGACTGAGCATGCACACACACGCGTGTACAGTATTTCCTAACTTTCAGAATCATCAGGATTAAATTAGATAACTTATTAACTAATTAACTTAGTTAATGGTGCCTGACACAAAGCACTTATTATATGTTTAATTTACTTATGTTATTGTATTTATATAATTATATATTAGGCTTAGTGAAGTGAAGTCGCTCAGTCATGTCCGACTCTTAGCGACCCCATGGACTGTAGCCTACCAGGCTCCTCTGTCCATGGGATTTTCCAGGCAAGTGTACTGGAGTGGATACAGATACAGGATAGAATTTGGTATTCATTTTTGTGCTCAAGGTACATAGTCCAATATGTAAAATATAGCAGCTAGTTAACACATGTTAAATGAACCATTTAGAAATGTACAAATTAGCCAGTGTCATGTATTTTGAAAGATAGTTTCAAAATTGTTTATACTTTACATACATATTACGAAGTCTTATGGAATGAAAGAATTTGAGGCTCCTTATAATTTCTTACCCACTCCGGTGTTCTTGCCTGGAGAATCCCAGGGATGGGGGAGCCTGGTAGGCTGCCATCTACGGGGTTGTACAGAGTTGGACACGACTGAAGTGACTTAGCAGTAGCAGCAGTATAATTTCTTAAGATGAAATATACTGTATGTCCTTTAATTAGCGGTAAAAATGGTAAATTTGGTTCATTAAATGGATAAATGCTAATTATTGAAGAGTATATAACAATGTTCTGGTGATGGTTCCTATCAATGTAATAGGCCTCCTAAGAGTACAATGTGTAGGAGCTCTCACAAATATAAACCCTAGATGTTTATTTCACAGTGGTTTCAAAGTAAGATTTGTTTTATCCTCTTGAAGCTAAATAGCAGTAATGAACTTCCTGAGAGTATTTTAATTTAAAGGGAAGGTACTGTCAGTTGATGGAATAGATTTTTAAAACTGATATGTTGGTAGTTTAACATTTAACATCTAGAAATACAAATGTCAAACACTTGCAGTATTGTAACTATTGTATAGTATCATATATTACTGACAATATTGTAAAGCAGTGACGGTCTTATCAATTTGTGTATTTAGAGCAAAATCAATGAAAAAGGTCTGGGGCCTCTGAAAGAGATCAGTGTGGTGGCACAGTACTGAAACTCGTAAGTGACTTCAGAAGCACCTGAGTTTTTGCCTTTCTTTTTACTTTTTCCACCTCATTCACAGTCTCATTCAAGTGTGAAATTTCTCTTTGTTATCCCCTTTCCTCCCATCACTCCTTGTTGTTGTTCAATTGCTAAGTTGTGTCCCTCTTTGCAACACCATGGACTGCAGCACACCAGACTTCCTTGTCCTTCACTATCTCCCAGAGTTTGCTCAAACTCGTTTCCATTGAGTCGGCGATGCCATCCAACCATCTCATTCTCTGTCACCCTCTTCTCTTCCTGCCCTCAATCTTTCCCAGCATCAGGGTCTTTTCCAGTGAGTCAGTTCTTCACATCAGATGGCTGAAGTGTTGGAGTTTCAGCTTCAGCATCAGTCCTTCCAATGAATATTCAGGGTTGATTTCCTTTAGGATTGACTGGTTTGATCTCCTTTTTCATAATTCTGTTGCTTTCTCAAATGTTCTAGAGGGTAGTGACATTTATACAGAAGGAAATGGCAACCCACTCCAGTATTCTTGCCTGGAGAATCCCATGGACGGAGGAGCCTGGCAGGCTACAGTCCACGGGGTCGCAAAGAGTCAGACACGACTGAGCGACTTCACTTACTTACTTACTTATTAACAAATGTTTATTGAATGCCCACTAATGGATGGATTTCAAGGGTGAGAGATTCAAAGGTTAAAATCTTGACTGGATAACAGAGCAGCTGAGTGATTTTTTTTTTCTAATTATCTAATTACCAATTAATAATGAGGCTTCCCCAGTGGCTCAGCCATAAAGAATCTGCCTGCAGTTCTGGAGACACAGGAGTTGTGGGTTTGATCCTTGGTTGGGAAGATCCCCTGGAGAAGGGCATGGCATGGCAACCCATTGCAGTATTCTTGCCAGTAGAATCCCTTGGGCAGAGGGGCCTGGTGGGCTATAGTCCATGGGGTCTCAAAGAGTTGGACATGACTGAAGCAACTTAGCACAAATGCATGCTCAATCTCTGTAATGGATAAAGTGAAATCAGACACCCAAGGTTGTTGTGAGAAAGAAAATATTGCCACATGTGGCACATACATACATACAAACATACATATACATATTTATGATGGACTATTACTCAGCAATTAAAAATGAAATAATGCCATTTGCAGCAATGTGGGTGAATCTAGAGGTTGTCATATTATGTGAAGTAAGCCTGATAGAGACAGATATCATATGATATCACTTACATGTGGCATCTGAAATATGACACTAATGAAATTATTTTACACAGCAGAAATAGACCCATGGACATAGAAATTTATGGTTAACAAAGGGGATGCGGGGGGAGGATAAATTAGGAGTTTGAGATTAATATATGCACACTGCTATATATCAAATAGATAATCTATAAGGAGCTACTGTGTAGCACAGGGAACTATGCACAATATTTTATAGTAACTTAGAGAAAATCTGAAAAAGAACATACATATATATATAATCAACTTGCTGTACACTTAAAACTAATACAGCATTGTAAATCACTATACTTCAATAAAAAAATATTGAGCACATGTGAACAAGGCTACTTGAAATCAATCTTGGAATGGCAGAAAATACGCAATAGATGTGGAAGGATGCATTATTTAAGCTGTACAGAACAATTCAAATATTTGAAGAAAGCGAAGTAGAGGTATCTACCCATTTTCTAGGAAAGTGTGACATTTCCTACTTGAAATCACTGTTGATGGTCTAAGTCAGAGAGTACATAAGTAGGAGAAAACTAAGGAATAAAATTAAGGAGTACGTTTTCTAGGGAAAATTAGACATTTATAATAATCAGGATATGTCAATAAGGTTTTAGGGAAAGAGAGATTGTGGAGTAGTATTAAGAACATGACTCTTATACAAGGTGAGAGCGAACAGGGCACTGTAGTTGGCCTCCCTGAGGGCTCAGTTGGTAAAGAATCCGCCTGCAATGCAGGAGACCCGGTTTGATTCCTGGGTCAAGAAGATCCACGGGAGAAGGGATAGGCTACCCACTCCAGTATTCTTGGGCTTCCCTTGTGGCTCAGCTGGTAAAGAATCCACCTGCCATGTGGAAGACCTGGATTGGGAAGAGCCCCTGGAGAAGGGAAAAGCTACCCACTCCAGTATTCTGACCTGGAGAATTCCATGGACTGTATATGCATGAGGTTGCAAAGAACTGGATGGGACTGAGTGAATTTCACTTTCACTTTTGACATGGTAGTCAGTACATGATATGTTCCTACAGTTAAGATGTGACTGCTAAATCTCATCTTAATTCAATTAATCCATTTCATATTTGTGTGAAAGGCTGACTCCATCCAGAGTAGAGTGGGGGCACAAGGAGGAGGGGGCTTTTTTTGTAAAGTGCACAAGAACATCTAGAATTAAAAACACTCATCAAAGTCAAACGTGATTCCTGGAGCTGATCATTATTTGTCTTCCCCACTCGACCTTACGCCACCTGCTGTCCAGGACTTGCTTACCCTTGTGATCAAGGTAAGCACAAATCAAATGCTCCACAGTACATACAAACAAGAAGGACAGCTAGAAAAGCTCCTCTGACTCAGAATCCTCCTGCTATAGTTCTGTCTTCAGAGGTCCAATTCTTTGGGTTATTGAGTAAACTCCTTTAACATGCAATAGTGTTGGGAAGAACATGTAATAATAATAATGGTAGACTTGGATTTGTGTAGTTTTCCAGTTTACAAAATGTGCTTTCTCTTTTTCAAATTATTTAATTCAACAGTTCTGGCTCATTATTTTAACTTTGTAGATGAGGCAAGAGATAAGGGGTAAATAATGTCTCCAAGGAAGTAGGGTAGCTCCTCTCAGCCATTGCCTGACCTCAGATGTGGGGTAGCTCCTCTCGTCTCACATGCTAGTAAAGTAATGCTCAAAATTCTCCAAGCCAGGCTTCAGCAATACGTGAACCATGAACTTCCAGATGTTCAAGCTGGTTCTAGAAAAAGCAGAGGAACCAGAGATCAAATTGCCAACATCTGATGGAGCATCGAAGAGAGAGTTCCAGAAAAACATCTATTTCTGCTTTATTGACTATAGCAAAGCCTTTGACTGTGTGGATCACAATAAACTGTGGAAAATTCTGAAACACATGGGAATACTAGACTACTTGACCTGCCTCTTGAGAAACCTATATATAGGTCAGGAAGCAACAGTTAGAACTGGACATGGAACAACAGACTGGTTCCAAATAGGGAAAGGAGTACGTCAAGGCTATATATTGTCACCCTGCTTATTTAACTTCTATGCAGAGTACATCATGAGAAACGCTGGGCTGGAAGAAGCACAAGCTAGAATCAAGATTGCCAGGAGAAATATCAATAACCTCAGATATGCAGATGACACCACCCTTATGGCAGAATGCAAAGAACTAAAGAGCCTCTTGATGCAAGTGAAAGAGGAGAGTGAAGAAGTTGGCTTAAAGCTCAACATTCAGAAAACGAAGATCATGACATCTGGTCCCATCACTTCATGGGAAATAGATGGTGAAACAGTAGAAACAGTGTCAGACTTTATTTTTTAGGGCTCCAAAATCACTGCAGATGGTGATCGCAGCTATGAAATTAAAAGACGCTTACTTCTTGGAAGGAAAGATAGCATATTGAAAAGCAGAGACATTGCTTTGCCAACAAAGGTCCATCTAGTCAAGGCTATGGTTTTTCCAGTGGTCAGGTATGGATGTGAGAGTTGGACTGTGAAGAAACCTGAGCACCAAAGAATTGATGTTTTTGAACTGTGGTGTTGGAAAAGACTTCTGGGAGCCCCTTGGACTGCAGGGAGATACAACCAGTCCATTCTAAAGGAGATCAGCCCTGGGTGTGTTTTGGAAGGAATGATGCTGAAGCTGAAACTACAGTACTTTGGCCACCTCATGCGAAGAGTTGACTCATTGGAAAAGACTCTGATGCTGAGAGGGATTGGGGGCAGGAGGAAAAGAGGATGACAGAGGATGAGGTGGCTGGATGCCATCACCAGCTCAATGGATGTGAGTCTGAGTGAACTCCAGGATTTGGTCATAGACAGGGAGGCCTGGCGTGCTGCGATTCATGGGGTTACAAAGAGTTGGACACGACTGAGTGACTGAACTGAACTGAAGTGAACTGAACTGAACGTTTCCAAAGTCATGCTGGGAATACATAGTAGAACCAGGACAAAAATAACAGGATTTATTATTAAAAGTAATTGTCCTTTTCTCAATTCATTCAAGAAATAGTTACTTAATATCAACCCCCAACCTTGTGCTAGGCACTGGGAAACCACAGAAAACCGAATATGCATAGTATGCTGAAAAATCATACAACCGTATAGGAGGGAAGAATATGTATTAAAGTAAAAGCCATTTTTCTCATTCAAGGAAGAAAGAAAAAAAGAAAAAGAAGAGGGGAGGGATGGAGGGTGGAAAAGAAAGTTGAATTTCATCAGTTATCAGAAAGGAAAGGAAATTGGGAGAAGGTAAAATTAGATTTTCAACATAAAATTTTCTGTAAAATTATCCAGCATCCTTCCTCTTCTCCTTGTTGAGACCCCAAGTCAAAGTGCTAGAAATCCCAGCGATGTGTAGGGAGTTCACAGAATAAAACAGACTTTACGGTGCTCCAAGGGAGTAGCCCAAAAGACAACACACATTGAAGGAAACACTAGACAGACTTAGGCCTGAAAGTAGGGCTATCCCTGCTGATGGAAAAGTAACATACTCTCGATTTCACCGCGGTGTGGTCTTTAAAATTATACAGCAGATTGTTCCAGATCAAGACAAAGGGACATTGTGACTAGGCCATGTTGAAACAGCACAATAATGATAGGAGGTGTCTCATAATGATATTGACCAAAAGAGATGGTGTGTGCTTTAATGGAAACTAGGAAATGCAGATGCCAGCATTTGGGCCAGATTTCTCCCCTAACCATGATCCACATCAAGCTCGTAAGTTGCCTTTATTTAGCAAAATTAACTCTTCCATAGTATTCTGTACTGTGTACTTCAAGAGTTATATAGAGAGGAATTCAAGAGTTATGTTTTAAAAAGATGCATTATATTTGATTTTTTGCTCAACTAATTGAGCCACTGTGCTAAAATTGTTAATGAATAACAAACATCATCATACTGGATAGTGAAACACTAAAAAACATTCTTCACTATATTCATCAATAAGACAAGAATAACTGCTATCATTAAAATTATTCAATACTATTCTGGAAGTTCTATAAAATGCCATTAAAAAAAGACCTCCTCCCCTTATATCTGCAGATAAAGCAATTGTCTCTTAGAAAACCAAAAATAATTAACTGAAAATCTTTTAGAAATTGTAAATCAGTCCCCAAGCTGGCTTGTTACAAAGTATACATAGAAAGATCAATATATATCATACTATTCAAGGGAACATGATTAAAGACTTAAATATAAATAGCGAAGCTAAAAAAATTAGGTGACACCACTGGAGAAAAAAATCTTTATGAGTTTTAGTAGATAAATCTTGAAATGAAGCTATTAATATTTTTCTTTGAACCTTTATATGTTTCTATTTGATCATATATTTTAATCATATGTTTCAATCTAATTATATATATATGTTCATTTCAGACTATATGACTAAATTAGACACACATTTGTAAAATTAAGTAGATTGATATATATGATTAAATAAATCAAATGATGTTCAGACACAAACATACTAGGAGAAAATTTTTGTAGTATACATCACAAAGTATTGGTATTCTGAACATGTGAAGAACTTTGCATACAATAGAGCAGGTGAGGGCACAAACTCTGGAGCCACCCAGTTCAACTACTTACCAGCTGTGTGACTTTGGAAAAGTCCTGCAACCTTTCTAGGCTCAGTCTCCTCATTTTATAAAATGGAAATAAAAATAGTACCCACCCCATAGACCTGGTATAACAATTTACTAAATTCATATTTGTAAAGTTATGAGAATATTATCTTGCAGATAGTACTAATATGTAGGTTTGTTAAATAAATTAATAGCTAGTAAAATGATGGATAATCCACTAAGAATATGAAAAATCACCTGTTAGAAAAGATCATATGAGTATCTAATAAAAATATGAAAAGTTACTTGACTTCAACTGGTAATAAGAAAAACTCAAGGCAAAAATCCATCAGACCGACAAAAGATTTAAAATGAATGATTACTCAAAGTAAAATAGTAATTTAGAAGCAACATTTGAAGTTTCTATATAAATTTAAAATAACACAAAATCTTAATATCTAAAGGAAATATTCACTCAGTAAAAAAAAATAAAAAGTGCAAAGATACTCATAACTTTACAAACTAAAAGAGTGAAAATGGCTTAATTGTCAAGTGACAAAATATAAAATGGTACAACCATGATACTGTGCAGGGTTTAAAAAAAGAATAAAGGAAAAAGTATTTTATATATATATATATAAAATATACTTTAGGAAAGTTCTGTTCAGTTCAGTTCAGTCACTCAGTCGTGTCCAACTCTTTTTGACCCCATGAATTGCAGCATCCTAGGCCTCCCTGTCCATCACCAATTCCCGGAGTTCACTCAAACTCACGTCCATTGAGTCAGTGATGCCATCCAGCCATCTCATTCTCTGTCATCCCCTTCTCCTGCCCCCAATCCCTCCCAGCATCAGAGTCTTTTCCAGTGAGTCAACTCTTCACATGAGGTGGCCAAAGTACTGGAGTTTCAGCTTCAGCATCATTCCTTCCAAAGAAATCCCAGGGCTGATCTCCTTCAGAATGGACTGGTTGGATCTCCTTGCAGTCCAAGGGACTCTCAAGAGTCTTCTCCAACACCACAGTTCAAAAGCATCAATTCTTCAGTGCTCAGGTTTCTTCACAGTCCAACTCTCACATCCATACATGACCACAGGAAAAACCATAGCCTTGACTAGACAGACCTTAGTTGGCAAAGTAATATCTGCTTTTCAATATGCTATCTAAGTTGGTCATAACTTTTCTTCCAAGCAGTAAGCGTCTTTTAATTTCATAGCTGCAATCACCATCTGCAGTGATTTTGGAGCCCCCCAAAATAAAGTCTGACACTGTTTCAACTGTTTCCCCATCTATTTCTCATGAAGTGATGGGACCAGATGTCATTATTACCTTCCTTTTCTGAATGTTGAGCTTTAAGCCAACTTTTTCACTCTCCTCTTTCACTTTCATCAAGAGGCTTTTTAGCTCCTCTTCACTTTCTGCCATAAGGGTGGTGTCATCTGCATATCTGAGGTTATTGATATTTCTCCAGGCAATCTGGATTCCAGCTTGTGCTTCTTCCAGCCCAGCGTTTCTCATGTTGTACTCTGCATAGAAGTTAAATAAGCAGGGTGACAATATACAGCCTTGACATACTCCTTTTCCTATTTGGAACCAGTCTGTTGTTCCATGTCCAGTTCTAACTGTTGCTTCCTGACCTGCATATAGGTTTCTCAAGAGGCAGGTCAGGTGGTCTGGTATTCCCATCTGTTTCAGAATTTTCCACAGTTTATTGTGATCCACACAGTCAGAGGCTTTGTTATAGTCAATAAAGCAAAAATAGATGTTTTTCTGGAACTCTCTCTTCGATGCTCCATCGGATGTTGGCAATTTGATCTCTGGTTCCTCTGCCTTTTCTAAAACCAGCTTGAACATCTGGAAGTTCAGCGTTCACATATTGCTGAAGCCTGGCTTGGAGAATTTTGAGCATTACTTTACTAGTGTGTGAGATGAGTGCAATTGTGAAAAGCAGGTCATAAAAATGCTTAAATTATCTTAAAGAAGAAACTCAGCAAACAGTACTATGAGCTTTCTATGACAACTTCAGTATTTTAATACACAGAAAAAATGGCTTAATTATATTAATAAAGCCTATTTCTGGGGACATGCTATTCATAAATCAGCATTAGAAATTAATGAGGAAAAAAGCAAGTAAACAATCTTATAAAACTTCACAGATTAATGTAAAAGAAGACAAATACATTGAGACATACTATGACTTTGCATTGAAGATTCAGTAATGAAAATAGACTTTCTCCCCTTAATTAATTGATGCTATTTAAGAATAGCAATGTTAATTTTAACCTTGAAGAATATAAAGCTCATGAGTGAAAATTAGGAAGAAAAATGGCTAAGAAAATATTTCAAAGGAAAATATGGCTGTAGAGCTTATGTTGCCAGATATTAAGATATATAATAAATATATATAATGGAAACATGTGTACCACAAATGTAAAAGGGAGCATTGCATTGTCTGTAAAGGTCTGTGTTAGTTTTCTATTGCTGCTGTAACAAATTACCACATAGTGGCTTAAAAAAACACAGATTTATTACTTTACTAGTCTAGAAGTGTTAGTTTTGCCAGACTGAAATCAAGATATTGGACCACTGGGTTCTTTCTGGAGATTCTAGGAGAGGATTTATTTCCTTATCTTCTCCACTGCTTGAATTTTTCTGCATTCTTTGGCTCGTGGCCCCTTCTTCATTTTTAGAGCCAGTCATTTCAAAGTAACATCTTCAAATCTGCATGGCATCACTCTGACACTTGCTTTCATCATTATAGCTTCTCTGATTTTTAAGGACTCTGGTAATTACACTGGACCCATCTGGATAATCCGGGACAATAGTCCATCTCAATGTCTTTGCTTTATGTAATCATGTATGCAAATTTTTAGTAAAAAAACTGCCAACTGTTTTCAAAAGGGGTTGAACTATTTTATATCCCCAGCCGGAATGTGGGAGAGTTCCAATTGTCCCACATCTTTGACAATATGGTGTATTGTCCATGTGTTTTTTTAATTTTAGACTTTTTCTGGGTTGTGTGGTAGGATAATCATGAAACCATTACTATACGCCATTATTCTGAGTATCTTTTCACATACCTATTAGACATTTATTGTTCTTTTATTATTAGCTCATGAATTCTTTAAATAGTCCAAATATAAGAACATTGTCAGCCATAATATTTAATATTATTTTCTAACCTGTAACTTACCTTTTCAATTTTCTAAATGTCTCTTAAAAAGAAGAATTTTAATATGTTTTTGAAATTTAACTTTTTAATTTTTTTAATTTAAAATTGATTAGTGTCCTGCCTTAGCAGTCTTTACTTACTCTGACATCAGGAGGGTTTTCCACTATGTTTTCTTCAGGAAGTTCATAGTTTTAGATTTTATATCTGAAATCTGAAATATTTTGTGCAGAATTTTATATATTCTCTCTGGTGTGATAGGATTTTAAGGTGTCCCCCAAGCTTTTGCATCCCTCGGGTCTACACCCTGCAGAATCCTTGGATCTGTAAATTTGTTGTGCTTTGCTCCTATTGTTATGATACAGTTGACTTGAAAATGGAGAAATTATCCATTGGGACTAACCTGATCACATGAGCTCCTTAAAAGCAGAGAGTTTTCTCTGGTGGAAGATGAGGAAGACAAGAATATTCATGGGTGTATGAGGGATATGATCTGAGGCAGATTCTCCTTTGCTGAGTTGGAGAGGACTATAAGACAAGAACTGGAGATTGGTCTATAGGAGCAGAGACTATTAGCTTCTTTCTACCTTTCAAATAGAGAAACTGAAACTCCAAAAAATTTAATTGGCATGGAACTATTAAAAACACTGATTCAGAATTCAAAATTCTTTACTCTGACTCTAAATAGAATCCCTTTCCATTTTGCCACATTGACTTCCAAATGTTTAAGTTTTGAACTCTGATGGTATAAAATGCAACAATCAAGGTGTAAAAATTCCTAAATTATTAGATCAGACTATCACACAGTGTAGCAGAACACTAAACTAGTATGGGTATAAAGAAAAAGGGAATATGAAAAGTCTAGGGACACTTTGTTTTCCAAATTTCAACTCCCCACATTACCACCACCATCTGATGCTACACACTTTTTCACTGGTTCAGAGTTTCCTGTCAGAAAGGAATAACAAAAACATTTGAGGCTAGTTCCCTTGTGGTTCAGCTGGTAAAGAATCTACCTGCAATGCAGGAGACCTGGGTTCAATCCCTGGGTTGGGAAGATCCCCTGAAGAAGGGAAAGGCTACCTACTCCAGTTTTCTGGTCTGGAGAATTCCATGGACCGTATAGTCATCAGTTCAGTTGCTCACCTGTGTCTGACTCTTTGCAACCCGCTGGACTGCAGCACGCCAGGGTTCCCTGTCCATTTCCAACTACTGGAGCTTGCTCAAACTCATGTCCATCAAGTCAGTGATGCCATTTAACTATCTCATCCTATGTCATCCCTTTCTCCTTTTACCTTCAATCTTTCCCAGCATCAGGGGCTTTTCAAATGTGTCAGTTCTTCACATCAGATGGCCAAAGTATTGGAGTTTCAGTTTCAGCATCAGTCTTTCCAATGAATATTCATGACTGATTTCCTTTAGGATGGACTGGTTGGATCTCCAGGCAATCCAAGGGACTCTCAAGAGTCCTCTCTAACACCACAGTTCAGAACCATCAAGTCTTCTGTGCTCAGCTTTCTTTATGGTCCAACTCTTACACCCATACATGACTACTGGAAAAACCAAGGCTTTGACTAGACAGACCTTTGTTGGCAAAGTAATGTCTCTACTTTTTAATATGATATCTAGGTTTGTCATAGCTTTTCTTCCAATGAGCAAGCTTCTTTTAATTTCATGGCTGCAGTCACCATCTGCAGTGATTTTGCAGCCCTCCAAAATAAAGTCTCAAACTGTTTCATTGTTTCCCCATCTATTTGCCATAAAGTGATGGGACCAGATGCCATGATCTTAGTTTTCTGAATGTTGACTTTTAAGCCAACATTTTCACTCTCCTCTTTCACTTCCATCAAAAGGCTCTTTAGTTCCTCTTCACTTTCTGCCATAAGGGTGGTGTCATCTGCGTATCTGAGGTTATTGATATTTCTCCCAGCAATCTTGATTCCAGCTTGTGGTTCATCCAGCCTGGAATTTTGCAAGATATACTCTGCATGTAAGTTAAATAAGCAGGGTGGCAATATACAGCCTTGACATACTCCTCTCTCGATTTGGAACCAGTCTGTTGTTCCATATCCAGTTCAAACTGTTGTTTCTTGAGCTGCATACAGATTTCTCAGGGGACAGGTGGTCCCCTGAGGGGACCTCAGGTGGTCTGGTATTCCCCTCTCTTGAAGAATTTCCACAGTTTGTTGTGGAAAGGCTTTGGCATAATCAATAAAGCAGAAATAGATATTTTTCTGGAACTCTCTTGCCTTTTTGATGATCCAGTGGATGTTGGCAATTTGATCTCTGGTTCATATACTGTTGAAACCTGGCTTGGAGAATTTTGAGCATTACTTTGCTAGCTTGTGAGATGAGTGGAACTGTGCAGTAGTGAACATTCTTTAGCATCGCCTTTCTTTGAAATTGGAATGGAAACTGACTTTTTCCTGTCCTGTGGCCACTGTTGAGTTTTCCAAATGTGCTGGCATATTGAGCACAACACTTTCACAGCATCACCTTTTAGGATTTGAAATAGCTCAAGTGGAATTTCATCACCTCCATTAGCTTTGTTCATAGTGATGCTTCCTAAGGGCCACTGACTTCATACTCCAGGAAGTCTGGCTGTAATTGAGTGATCACACCATCATGGTTATCTGGGCCATGAAGATAATTTTGTATAGTTCTTCTGTGTATTCTTGCCACTTTTTTTTTTAAATATATCTGCTTCTATTCAGTTCAATTCAGTTCAGCCACTCAGTTGTGTCTGAATCTTTGCAACTCCATGGACTGCAGCATGCTAGGCTTTCCTGTTCATTACCAACTCCCAGAGCTTATGCAAACTCATGTCCATTGAGTCAGTGATGCCATCCAACCATCTCATACTCTGCCATCCCCTTCTCCTCCCACCTTCAATCATTTCTAGCATCAGGGTTTTTTTCCAATGAGTCCATACAATTTCTGTCCTTTATTGTGCCCATTTTTCCATGAAGCGTTCCCTTAGTATGTCTAATTTTCTTGAAAAGATATCTAGTCTTTTTCATTCTATTGTTTTCCTTTATTTTTTGCATTGATCAGTGAGGAAGGCTTTCCTATCTCTCCTTGGTATTCTTTGGAACTATGCTTTCAAATGGGTATATCTTTCCTTTTCTCCTTTGCCTTTAGCTTCTCTTCTTTTCACAGCTATTTGTAAGGCCTCCTCAGACAACCATTTTGCCTTTTTGCATTTCTTTTTCTTGCGGATGGTCTTGATCACTGCCTCCTGTACAATGTCACAAACCTCTGTCCATAGTTCTTCTGGCATTCTGTCTATCAGACGTAATCCCTGGTCTATTTGTCACTTCCACTGTATAGTCATAAGGGATTTGGTTCAGGTCATACCTGAATTGTCTAGTGGTTTTCACTACTTTCTTCAATTTAAGTCTTATTTGGCATTAAAGAGTTTATGATCTGTGCCACAGTCAGCTTCCAGTCATTTTTGCTGAATGTATAGAGCTTCTCTGTCTTTGGCTGTAAAGAATATAATCTGTCTGATTTTGATATTGACCATCTGGTGATGTCCATGTGTAGAGTCCTCTCTTGTGTTGTTGGAAGAGGGTATTTGCTATGACCAGTGCGTTATCTTGGCAAAACTGTATTAGCCTTTGCCCTGCTTCATTCTGTACTCCAAGGCCAAATTTGCCTGTTATTCTAGGCATCTCTTAACTTCCTAATTTTGCATTCCAGTCCTCTATAATGAAAAGGACAACTTAGGGGTGTTAGTTCTAGAAGGTCTTGTAGGTCTTCAGAGAACCGTTCAACTTCAGCTTCTCCAGCATTACTTGTCTGGGTGTAGACTTGGATTACTGTGATATTTAATGATTTGCCTTGGAACAAACAGAGATTATTCTGTCACTTTTGAGAGTGCATCCAAGTACTGCATTTCAGACTCTTTTGTTAATTATGAGGGCTACTCCATTTCTCCTAAGAGATTCTTGCCCACAGTAGTAGATATAATGGTCATATGAATTAAATTAGCCCATTCCAGTCCATTTTAGTTCACTGGTTCCTAAAATGTCGATGCTCATGTTTGCCATCTCCTTGTTTGACCACTTCCAATTTATCTTGATTCCAGGTTCCGATGCAATGTTGTTCTTTACAGCATCGGATTTCATGTCCATCACTAGTCACTTCCACAACTGGGTGTTGTTTTCACTTTGGCTCCATCTCTTCATTCTTTCTGGAGTTTTTTCTCCTCTAGCATATGGGACACCTACAACCTTGGGAGTTCATGCTTCAGTGTCTTATCTTTTTGCCTTTTCATACTGTTCATGGACTTATGTACAGTTGGATTATAAAGAAAGCTGATATAAAGAAAGATTATATAGTTGGACTATAAAGAAATCTGAGCACCGAAGAATTGATGCTTTTGTGCTGTGGTGTTGGAGAAGACACTTGAGAATCCCTTGGACTGCAAGGAGATCAAACCTGTCAATTCTAAAGGCAATCAGTCCTGAATATTCATTGGATGGACTGATGCTGAAGCTGAAACTCCAATACTTTGGCCACCTGATGCAAAGAACTGACTCATTGAGAAAAGACCCTGATGCTGGGAAAGAATGAAGGCAGGAAGAGAAGAGGATGACAGAGGATGAGATGGTTGGATGGCATCACTTATTCAATGGACATGTTTGAGCAAGCTTCGGGAGTTCGTGATGGCTGGGAAGCCTGGCGTGCTGCAGTCCATGGGGTCATAAAGAGTCAGACATTATTTTGCGACTGAACTGAACTCAGCTCTTCATGGGGTTCTCATGGACTGTGTTGTCCATGTGGTCACAAAGAGTCAGTCTTGACTGAGCCATTTTCACTTTACACAGCAATCTACACTCTTTGTTCTTTCATGTGTAAATTGGTAACCTGGGGCTTTTGTTAAACTATAGATTTGGGTTCAATAGTTTGGGGATGTGCTGAAGAGCCTGTGTTTCTAACAAGCTCTTTGATAATGAAGATACTACTATTCCACAAAATGTATTGAATGTCGAGGAGTTAAGAAGGAATTTAAAAAAAAATCACTTTAAGGAACTTGATTTTGACAGAGTATAGGAGTATCTGAGCAGATGCAGAGCCATTCCGTGTTTCCAGTGATGCTAACATATTTATACATGAATAGCTCCCAAATGTTCAAACTATTTATTCAAGTAGATTTTTGAAACTCATTTATTTATTATGTGTTAAAAGCAGTTTCACTAGAATGAACTGGGTGGTGGCAAAAGATATTTATAGTTCACAGAGATGGTTGGGACTGAGGATGGTATGAAGCATTATAAAATTGTTGTTCGGTGGCTCAGTTGTGTCCTAGTCTTTGCAACCCTATGGACTGCAGCATGCTGAGCTTTCCTGTCCCTCACTCCTCCCGGAGCTTGCTTAAACTCGTGTCCACTGAGTCCATGATGCTGTCCAACCACCTCATCTTCTGTCGCCCCCTCTCCTCCTGCCCTCATCTTTCCCAGCATCAGAGTCTTTTCGAGAGTCTTTTCTTCACATCAGGTAGCCAAAGTATTGGGCCTTCACCTTCACCATCAGTCCTTCCAATGAAAATGCAGGGTTGATTTCCTTTAGGAATGACTGGTTTGATCTCCTTGCTATTCAAGGGACTCTCATGAGTCTCCTCCAGCTTCAGGAAAACTGATATCTTGTTTCTTATGAGTTTAATTTTATTTCTTTCAAGTTAAGGTAAAAAAGACTCAAATAGTTGTTCATCTGTTTTATAGCTGATTTTTAATGACAGAAAAAATATATTGCTAATTTGTGAGATAATTAATATTTTTATTTTTTTGTGCATGATTTTGTTACTGAGTCCAAGCTTGCTCTGCTTGCCACATGTTAAGTCAATTAATCTGATTATTTGGATCAGGAAGGGACTTTATTTGGGAGCTAGCTGATTGAGAAGATGCCAGGCTAGCGCCTCATAATAACCATCTTATTGGGGCCTGGATGTCAGATTCTTTTATGGGTCAGGTATGGGGGGAGATTACAAAAGACCATTCAATTACTACAAATATCTCCTAGAATGGCAAGCATCAGGTAGTGGGGGGATGTGTTATTTTCACTTCCTTACAGTCATTTCTTATTACCAAAATTCAGACTCAAATGGAAGAAAGTAGGGAAAACCACTAGACCATTCAGGTATGACCTAAATCAAATCCCTTATGATTATACAGTGGAAGTGAGAAATAGATTTAAGGGCCTAGATCTGATAGATAGAGTGCCTGATGAACTATGGAATGAGGTTCGTGACATTGTACAGGAGATAGGGATCAAGACCATCCTCATGGAAAAGAAATGCAAAAAAAGCAAAATGGCTGTCTGGGGAGGCCTTAGAAATAGCTGTGAAAAGAAGAGAGGAGAAAAGCCAAGGAGAAAAGAAAATATATAAGCATCTGAATACAGAGTTCCAAAGAATAGCAAGAAGAGATAAGAAATCCTTCCTCAGCGATCAACGCAAAGAAATAGAGGAAAACAACAGAATGGGCAAGACTAGAGATCTCTTCAAGAAAATTAGAGATATCAAGGGAATATTTCATGCAAAAATGGGCTTGATAAAGGACAGAAATGGTATGGACCTAACAGAAGCAGAAGATATTAAGAGGTGGCAAGAATACACAGAAGAACTGTACAAAAAAGATCTTCACGACCCAGATAATCATGATGATGTGATCACTAATCTAGAGCCAGACATCTTGGAATGTGAAGTCAAGTGGGCCTTAGAAAGCATCACTATGAACAAAGCTAGTGGAGGTGATGGAATTCCAGTTGAGCTGTTTCAAATCCTGAAAGATGATGCTGTGAAAGTGCTGCACTCACTATGCCAGCACATTTGGAAAACTCAGCAGTGGCCACAGGACTGGAAAAGGTCAGTTTTCATTCCAATCTCAAAGAAAGGCCATGCCAAAGAATGCTCAAACTACCACACAATTGCACTCATCTCACATGCTAGTAAAGTAATGCTCAAAATTCTCCAAGCCAGGCTTCAGCAATACATGAACCGTGAACTTCCTGATGTTCAAGCTGGTTTTAGAAAAGGCAGAGGAACCAGAGATCAAATTGCCAACATCTGCTGGATCATGGAAAAGGCAAGAGAGTTCCAGAAAAACATCTATTTCTGCTTTATTGACTATGCCAAAGCCTTTGACTGTGTGGATCACAAGAAACTGTGGAAAATTCTGAAAGAGAAGGGTATACCAGACCACCTAGCCTGCGTCTTGAGAAATCTGTATGCAGGTCAGGAAGCAACAGTTAGAACTGCACATGGAGCAACAGACTGCTTCCAAATAGGAAAAGGAGTACGTCAAGGCTGTGTATTTAACTTCTACACAGAGTACATCATGAGAAACTCTGGACTAGAAGAAACACAAGCTGGAATCCAGATTGCCGGGAGAAATATCAATAACCTCAGATATGCAGATGACACCACCCTTATGGCAGAAAGTGAAGAGGAACTAAAAAGCCTCTTGATGAAAGTGAAGGAGGAGAGTGAAAAAGTTGGCTTAAAGCTCAACATTCAGAAAACGAAGATCGTGGCATCTGGTCCCATCAGTTCATGGCAAATAGATGGGGAAACAGTAGAAACAGTGTCAGACTTTATTTTTTGGGGCTCCAAAATCACTGCAGATGGTGACTGCAGCCATGAAATTAAAAGACACATACTCCTTGGAAGAAAAGTTATGACCAACCTAGATAGCATATTCAAAAGCAGAGACATAACTTTGCCGACTAAGGTCCATCTAGTCAAGGCTATGGTTTTTCCTGTGGTCATGTATGGATGTGAGAGTTGGACTGTGAAGAAGGCTGAGCACCGAAGAATTGATGCTTTTGAACTGTGGTGTTGGAGAAGACTCTTGAGAGACCCTTGGACTACAAGGAGATCCAACCAGTCCATTCTGAAGGAGATCAGCCCTGGGATTTCTTTGGAAGGACTGATGCTAAAGCTGAAGCTCCAGTACTTTGGCCACCTCATGCAAAGAGTTGACTCATTGGAAAAGCCTCTGATGCTGGGAGGGATTGGGGGCAGGAGGAGAAGGGGACGACCGAGGATGAAATGGCTGGATGGCATCACGGACTCGATAGACTTGAGTTTGAGTGAACTCTGGGAGATGGTGTTGGACAGGGAGGCCTGGCGTTCTATGATTCATGGAGTCGCAGAGAGTCAGACACGACTGAGCGGCTGAACTGGACTGAACTGAACAGTCATTTCTTGGGTGGTTTATAATGTAACATTTCCTGTCATATCAACAAACAAAGATGTCATATCTGTCTGTGATCCTGGCCTCCCCAAACGTGAATTTCTGAGAGCTGAGCAACAGAGGAAGTGCCCCTGCCACTGGACCGTCTGCACACAGAGTTCGAGAATGTCACAGTCCTTGGTAGCTGGGCAGGGTCAGGTTACCTCGCTGAGGCAGGCCATTATGCATGCCTAACAAACGTGACAAGATGAGTCACAGAAGTAGAGCCAGTGTAATTTCAAAATTAACTCTTCCCAGTTACAATGAGTCAAAAATTAGCTTAGATTGAGTTCATTAGGCTTTGGTAATAAGCTCAATATCTAGGTCATGCTTTGGTCTTGAAATATAGGTGACACATTTTGATCTCTCATTCAGTTAGTTGGAAGAAAAATCAGCGACCCTTGAATATTTTTGAGTACCTTTTTGTTTGCTTTTTTTTATAGATAAAAATGTATTGAACTGATACACAAAATATCCTTAAAAATCATAGATTTGTATAGTAGAGTATATTTCTCCTCTTGTTGATTTATTTCTTGGAATATATAGATATGGAAAATGTGTTATGATGTAAGAATATTTTAAAATAACATCTTCAATAACAACTTTCTTAATGAGTGGAAATGAACCATAATGTAAATTGCATGTGCAAATACAAATTTATAAATTTTTCTCATGAAAGTCAAATTTTGAGTGTCACAAACTGATGCAGTTTGATTAGTCTCTTTGGGACCGCAAGAATACGTGTTTTGGGCTAAGTTGTGCTGGGACAGGAAGTCTCTCTGGGGAGAAAATTAGTTTAACTTACATGTGAAATTTCATAAAGATGAACTTATTATTCAAGTAAAGACTTTGTCTATAAATGGTGCTTCATCAAACTAAAAGGAGTTGTTTACCAAGAAATGAAATTTTAGGAGCTACTTTATGTTTATGAAATAAACAAAGTTGTGTACTTTCTCTCATTCTTTAATTTTTCTTCTTTGTTGTGTTATCTAATTTTTCTATTTATATTATTAAAAAGATCAATCCAACAATAAATTAGATTTCCAGGGACAAAAACATGTTTTTAAATTTAAACTTTTGCTCCATCTTATTTGCTAAGTATTTGAATAATCATCATTGCTTTTTTAAAATTACAGTTCTCTTGTGCCATGGCAGTTATCATGACAGTAGTTTTCTTCAAGTTCTTTGTGAGCTTTCAAGTCTATGTAAGCAATTATTTCTCTTATCATCAATAAAAGGGAAACGAGGACCTAATGGCAATATTTTATTAGCTTTATCTTTTGCCTGTCAGTGCAGTGCTATTCAAACAACAAAAGCCAGATTTTTGTAAGTATCCCATTTACTAACTGCATGGACTTAGAGAATGCTCAAATACTTTTCTCAATCAGCAATATTAATATTTTTCTCTTGAAGCTCTGAGGGAGATGAAAAATGACATATATAAAGTACCCAGCACAATTTCTGACTCATAATGATATCAATAAACATGTTTCTATTCTTCCTTTTTTCTATTTCCTTCTCTTTCTCTCTCAAACTAATAAAATAAATTGTGTTTATTGACAACATTAGTAGTTGTCAATACTCTATACTTGGCAGAAAACTTAGTAGATGTCTTCTCTAACTCCTTGGAAAGTACTTCTCATTCTGTATTAAAAAGAAAAGAAACCTGATCCAGTTGTGAACTGTATTGAAGGAAAATTATTTCATGTTCATATGGGTGAGAATAAATTCACAAACTTCCTTTAAAATGCACTTGTTTTATTTCTGAATACTTAATAGCTTTCCATTTCAGTTTTATTGAGTAAATAGTTTCTAGTTGTTTTAAATTTGAACTCAGTTCAAAATCTTTCCTGCCACTTATTTTGATCTAATAGTGGACTTGTCTGAATAATGTGCTTATTTGCAACAGTAAGTGTTTGATAATGCTGTTTTAATGCTGTGTGCATGCTTAGTTGTATCTACTCTTTGCAACCCCATGTACTATAGCCTGTCAGGCTCCTCTGTCCATGGGATTTCCCAGGCAAGAATACTGGAGTGGATTGCCGTTTATTTCTCCAGGGGATCTTCCCAACCCAGGGATTGAACTTGCAACTCTTGTGTCAGCTACATTGGCAGGTGGATACTTTACTACCGTGCCTTTTCTATAGATCATTGGTAGGTAGGCATTGGGACATTCAGGGGAGCATCTGTATAATAATAGCAAAGTATTTCGTTAGAGGAAAATCAGGTTAATGATGAGAATTTTCCTCTGATTAGGGCAAATTAATGGAAGGGAGGGGAATTGTCTTCGTTTATACTTAAGATTCACTTGATCTAATTTCCTGGGCTCACCTGAAGGTCAAGGAATCTGGAAAAAAAAATGAGGAAACCAGCATACTTTTATTTAAAATGCAATTAGGACCAGTCTTCATAGAATCTCTAGAAGCACAGAGACAAATGTATTCTGTTAATTCATTCATTCAAAAGCATTTACTAAGTCCCCTCCATTTACTGAGTGCCCACCATGACTCTTTTGCGATATATCAATATCCCAAACAGACTACAACCCCCGAGACTGTATGGAACTTAGATTTTAGAGGAAGATTTGATTAGACAAGTGAAACGTATTAAACATAATAAATATATACTTTGCTTAAAGTGCTTTAAGATGCTTACAGTACTTTGAGGAAGAAAGTGTTGTAGTCACGCCTTCTGGGAAACAAACTCACTCAGAAGGGCAGTGCAGATGGTGGAGTGCAGTTTATTACACCGGCGGGCCCAAGGCAGAGTCTCCTCTTAGCCAAGGATCTCGACCAGTTTTTGTGAAAACCTTATGTGCCTTAAGTGTACATGCCCAAACTTACTTCCCAAATTCCCTGAAACTAGTCTAAACAAAGGAAAAGAAAGAGACAAAGTTAACCCGTGATTCATATGCCTTAAGCCTAGGTAGTTAAAATGGACAATTATCAATAGGCCTGTGGTCATACCCCAAGAAGCATAATGGAATTTATGATTCTATTCTGTTACACAGACAATTAGGGTATTCTTTTAGGCGATGGGAGAGTCTAGGTACGAGCCCTGGGGCTCTTCCCTCCGGGGGTCTGGTTTTCCACTGTTATGTTGTTTCCATTCATACTAGGCATATAGCTCAAAGTCCACAGTCCAGCCCAAGATAGAGTCCTGATTTCAAGAGGGAGACTGTTCTGTCTGTTTCCTCCTTCAAAAAAAGGACAGGTAAGAGAGGATTCAAATATTGTGAGAGGAAGACCCATGGATGATGATTTTAAGATTATTTTTTATTTTTAAATTTTTAATTATTGATTTTTTTCTCCTAAATGGAGTCATGAGAGGGTAGCTCTGTGTCTTCCAGTTAGCAGGGTTTTGGAACATTTTAGTATTTCAAGTGATTTCCTTTCACATAGCATAAAGACAGTAAATTGGTTGATTCTGATAATGATAATACTTTTCATGGTGATTATATTCAAATATTTAGTAAAAAGTGGGAAAATTTTCCTTAAAGATTACAAGCCAGTTGTACATTTAAATACAAAGCTCTAGATTTTGATACGCTATGGGAAGTAAGTACTCTAATTTAGCACTGTCTCTTACTATACTTATTCTTTCCTAGAAACATCAAAAAATATATTCCCCCTCTCCTTCACACCAGGTAAGGTTAGAGAATGATAGAGTGAAACACTATCTTTAAAGTATATACAACTATTGTGGAAAATCACAGTGGCAGAATTATGTACTATGAACATCAATGTAGGCACTTTATTTAAGATTTATGAACTATGTATTTTCATTTATGGGTGATAATATTTTTCTTCCTAGCCATTTTCCCTCCTTTCATTAACTTTAATCTTAATAACTCTCCTCTATAAAGTATTTACCAAGAGCTCTTAAATACATACATTATTCATTTAAATACTTTACATATATTTATAAAGAAGTCAAGTGCACATAAATAATGGGTTGTTTCATATTTATTTTTTAGCCTCATTTAAGTAAAATGGAGGTAAACTAAAAACTGTCATGAAATATCTTTCCTGAAGAAAGATTTTCAGAAGACAGTTTTCATCATTTAGGTCATCATCAATGAAAGGCAGACATTGAGGCCAAAATCATACGTTAGAATTAGAAGAGTGCTTTGTGTGAACGTGTTGAAGAACTATAGGTAAATTGTAATGGAGGGAGGAAGGTCAGCAAAGAAAAACGAATTGGTATAAAGCAAATACACTGAAGGATTTAGTGTGTATGTATTGGAGATGAATTCTTCCTTTGAATCATTTCCAGACCCAAGCCATCTAGATGCTGCTAATATTCCCATAGAGGCACCCGTTTACTCTTGGGATGATTCAGTCCACTCATCTGACTCTGATGGGAGAGGGACTGGAAATCGTGGTCTCTGTGAGACTGTAAAGCAAAGGGTGCTTGCTTCCATGGGCTTGCTACGTGGTGTTTCTGTGTAGGGCTGGCAGAAGATTGGGCCACGCATGAGTTCCTCTTGAGTTAGTCAACCAGACTACAATTTAGCCACAATTGAAAAGACTTTGTAACAGTTGCTGAGGATGTTTGAACAAGCCAGCTTTCCACAGCTTTCCTCAGAGGAATCATGATACATTTGCCACTTCCCAAATCAATCAGTGGCTGTGCTATTTTGCTGTTTCCCAATAGCTGGCCTACTACCCTCAGAAATTCTGAGAGCCTGGCCAAGGAGGCTGGGCAATCCGCAGAAATATGCACAACAACCAGAGCTGTCGAGCTGCATGAGTTCTCCTTTCTGCTAAAAAACCTCAGACACTATCATGATGCAATGCCCTGGAATATAAGCAAAGAAATTGTCAGCATAAAATATCTTTGTATGCTTGGCAGTATAGCAGATGCATCATACAGAGCAATTAATCTGATTGTTATCCAGAGAAGAGAACAGAAGGGAGAGCCTGGTCTGGCACACCTTTAACTATGTCAAACACAACAACAAAGTAAAACAACCACAGTCTCTTCGGAACATACTTTATCCTATTCAGTAGCTTTCTCATTGAACTGTAACAACCTCACATGACTTGACTTGAAACAATGTGGCTGGGCCCAGGATTGGGAATCACAAAATGTGGAGTCATGCTACCATTAAACCTGTGTGTTAGCATCTGAGTGGCATTGTGTCCAAGGAAATATAAGGATAAATGAGATGAGTGAGCCAGTGCTTTGTAAATGGTCTGTAGATACAAGGAAATGATATTATCGTTGAAGTTAAGCAAAGCTTTTAAGCAAGCTGCAAACCATGTATCTGACTTGCATCCATGAAGATACCCAGATATGTATGAAGAAAGAAACCCAGTCAAAACCCAGACCTCTCCAGTTAAACAGGGCGAGGATTTGGACTATTCTTATTTGGGCTTTAAAGGAAAAGATGACCTTTGAAATCTGGAGAAATCTAGGACATGTAGGTTATGTAAGCAACTCTTTGAAATGCAGCAATTATTTTTGGTCAGATAACAATGGAGAAAAGTTTTTGTAATTCTATTATTTGTGAAATAAACAGTACCTGTTCAGGGACTGGAAATTGAATGATGCTGCTTATTTGTAGAAGCAGCAGCTATGAGGTAGCAGTTTTGACATGACTGTGAAGCTATGGACCTAAGGAGAGAGAGATTATTATCCAACAGAGAATAATTTTATTTTCAGACTCTGGAGCAGTTTAGTCTCAATTTCCCACGATGTAGCAAATATGTGCACATGCATCACAAGTGAAAAAAAAAATGCTTACAGTAGAGCAAGGCTCGGGAATCTGGGTGAAATTGTGAACAACACTATTGAAGCAGCTCTAATTTTAAATTCCCTCTTGCAGCTGCAGCATCCTGCCCTATTCTCTATGAATACAACACACTGATTTAAATAAAAATAGTTATCTGCCTCACGCTTCCCGGTACCAGCTGCAGAATTCTCATAAGCCTTTGATTTACTCTCTATTAGTGGTATAGAAATAGAGCTATTTAAGATGAAAATAGTAATGCCTCTTATTCCAGTCCCTCGATCCTGTCAAGTTAAATCTAATGTCAATTAATGTGGCTGGTTTGATATACTCAATATCTTGCAATAATTTATAATGAAAAATAATCTGAAAAATTATATGGATGTATATATATGAATCACTTTGCTATACACAAGAAACAAACACTAAAACATTGCATACTAACTGCAATTCAATAATTTTTTAAATTAAAAAATGTAACTTTCATATTTAACAAAGGAATAAATCTGATTCTTTCTGTGAAGCAGGGGGGAAACTTTTGAACAAGAAGCTTCTTCTCCCTTGTTCACAGGTTTGTCTTAGAGTTGATTGTAGAGTTGATGTCTTTTGTGGCATTTCCTGAACACTCCCAGATGTTTTTTCTTTCTTTTTGTCCTTATAAAGCTTCTCTCGTTCTCCTGTCCATCATTGGAAAAATCCCTTGACGATACTTTCTCTCCACTGCCCCCTGCCATAGATAGTACCTGTGTAGGTGCTCAGTCACTTCCATTGTGTCTGACTCTTTGTGACCCCACGGACAGCAGCCCACCAGGCTCCTCTGTCCACTGGATTCTCCTGGCAAGAATACTGGAGTGGGTTGCCATGCCCTCCTCCAGGGGATCTTCCTGACCCGGGGATCGTGCCTTCATCTCCTGCACTGTGGGTGGGTTCTTCACCGCTAAGTACCAGGGAAGCCCTCACAGACCGTGCAGAGACAGAAGTCCCCTCAGGCGCCCCTGCTCTCTGTTCCTGCACTGGAAGCCTCTCTCTAGAGAGACCCACAGCTTCATCAAAACTCCTTATGAGCAGAGGCTGTATCTTCATTTTCTGCATTGTGTATCCCTGGCCCACATCACTTGATAGACCCTTAATAAAAAGTAATTGAACTCTTTGTGACCCCGTGAACTGTAGCACGCAAGACCTCCCTGTCCATCACCAACTCTCAGAGTTTACCCAAACTCATGTCCAATGAGTTGATGATGCCATCCAACCATCTCATCCTCTGTCGTCCCGTTCTCCTCCTGCCCTCAATCTTTCCCAGCATCAGGGTCTTTTCAAATGAATCAGCTCTTCGCATCAGGTGGCCAAAGTATTGGACTTTTAGCTTCAATATCAGTCAGGAAACCAATAAACTTAAAAAAAAAGTAATTGGACAGATAGAATACACGGATGAGAGTATTGCTTGTTTTCTCATGTGATACGCTGCCTGGTATGAAGCAGGTGCTTAATAAGGAATCTATGTTGAAGAAGCAAATCCAGTGTGCTTTTAGTGGTCTTTCTTACCTGTGTTGGCCGCGAAAGGAAGAAAACTGTGAGGACAGGAGAGAAGATGTTCTCTTCATTGCTCTCATCAATGCTGTAATAAACTTAACAGTACGTCTGGCGGTGAATGGCCATCTTGGTTCCCACCTTGCTCACCTAACCCACTTCATCTCTTGCCTCTCTCCAGGCTTTCACTCTTTACCCCACATACTGCCCACCTTGTAACCACAGACATGACATATCCCACTCCCCCTTTGCCAGTCCGTGATGTATTTCCCTTCTATAAGAAATGTCTCTCAAACCTCTTCTCCTAGCTTCTTCAGCCTTTTGGTCTTGGGATTGACATCACAGTCTCAGATGATCCTTTCCTGATGCACCAGGTTGAGATCAGGTGAGTTTTTGTGTTCTTTTTACACACCGAGCTCTCTTTGCTTTCATAACCACGTTGTTGTTTAGTCGCGAAGTCTTGTCCGATTCTTTCAACCCCATGGACTGTAGCCTGCTAGGCTCCTCTGTCCATAGGACTTCCCAAGCAAGCATACCAGAATGCGTTTCCGTCCCCTTCTTCATGGGATCTTCTCGATCTAGAGACTGAACCTGCATCTCCTGCAGTACAAGCAAATTCTTTACCGTTAAGCCACCAGGGAAGCCCCATAGCCATAGTTTATTGTAGACTATGAGATTTCCAGTCCTTTAAATCCCATTCTGCCGATGACTTTGAGTGTCATTTCATTTACGATAAAACCTAAGATTCTTAAATGTGGAACAAGAGGTTTCAGGGGATCAAATGACTCTTTGCTGTTCCAGTCTCATTCCAGCCTTAGAGTCTTTGGCAATAATATTCCTTCAGGTTGAAAAGTTCTTCTACCTTCCGTGAAAATTCCTTCTCATCTTTCAGTCCTCTCTCAGAGCCTCTTCTGTTAACCCTGTAACTACTTAATTCCTAAAGTATTCATTGCAAAAATGATCTGTCATTAATCACACAGCTAATCATAATGGCCAACACAAATAAGATGTAAGTATGTCATGTTTTTCTTAAATCAGTTTTTTTCTCAATATTCAGTATAGCTCTATGCTTTAATAAAAAGGTCTAATATTCTGAAGATTCCTTACAGATTTATGCAGACAGTATTTTGTTTCTCTCTTCCTTCTCATTAGGTTGTAACAGTTAAGACCCTGAGGTTTGTTGCTTTGTTCTGTCTCCTTCTATCAATTAAATCCTTCAACAAGGTTATCAAGGTATTCGAAAGGGAAAATGTTGTTTAGCTCTCTGCAGTTGAGAGTGCCCTAGTTTAATGCTTGCATCAATAAATAATCACTGCAAGGTTATATTATTCACCTGGACAAATTGTATAAACTGGACACTTGTTTTAATTAAGCTCAAGAGCTCTTCCAGTTAAGACAGCTGTGGAAAGATGTGAAAGGAGAGAAAAATGGAAGTAGGGCATTTGAGTGTCTGAGCAAGAAAAAAAAAAAAAAAACCACTAATGGGGGAACTGAACAATCAATTCTATATTATATAACAAAGTCATTTTGAGATGTCGGATTGCAGGAACTGGTTTTCTTGATTTTCTATACGGCATATAGCACAGTCTATGCTTTAATGATCTGAGTCTTCTTGTGCCCAGAAACCTAGATAGGAAGGAATAAGAGCTGCTTGGTAAGCTTGCTGTGCAGATACATGAAAATGTTAGGGATAGAAATTAAAATGATATGCAGAATGCAGTGGTGAGTCAGGGAAGGGATTTAAAAGTGATGAATAATGTGTAATCATTTCATGTGTGGTTTAAGCTGATTGAAGTTGGGGTGACTAATAATACCTCAAGAAAAGATTTAGAAATATCATGATTTTGTCTCCTATAGATACAAGAAATGATAATATTAAACATTCAGATCAACCACATATTAAGTTCCTGCTATATGTCTGTTGTTCAGCAATAACCTTTCAATATTTTGTCTCCAAACTTCCCATAACTCTATGAGATTCATGTTGGTGTTATTATTACCATTTTCAAATATTAGGAAATTAGTAACTGCCCTCATGCCATATACACATTAGATGTCCGAGCTAGAATTTGAACCTAGGACAACTGTACACCCCCAGGGAATTTCCTGCCCACTTAGACATATTATTCGTTTATTCTTGGCAAAAATCTTGTTGAGGCAGTGTCATTATCCTCATTTTGTAGATATATTTGGAACCTCTGTGTGTGTGTGTGTGTGTGAGTGTGTGTGTGTGTGAGAGAGAGTCACTCAATTGTGTCCGACTTTTTGTGACCCCATGAACTGTAGCCCGCCAGGCTCCTCTGTCCATGGGATTCTAGAGGCTAGAATACTGGAATGGGTTGCCATGCCCTTCTCTAGGGGATCTTCCTGACCCACAGGAGACCCAGGATTGACCCGGGTCTCCTGCGTTGCAGGCAGATTCTTTACTGTCTGAGCCTTGAGGGAAGCCCTAAAATGGAAACAGAAGGGTTCAATAACTAACATAAAGCTGTATCCCCAGTCAGGGTGGAGCTCAGATTTGAACCCAGCAGGTTTTTTGTTTGTTTTTTAATCCTGTGTACAGTCTTTATTTTCTACCAGATTAGCTTCAGTATGGTAATCCTGTGCCATACTCTAGTGACTCTGTGGATGAGAAAGCAAAGGATCATTCTATTTTTACATAGGAGGATTAATTTCAAGAGTAATTTCAAAGGGTAAGTAGACAGATCGTTGGGAACTGTGGCTCCATATAATGTGTTTCTTAAAATCAAGGTCACTCACACAGACTTACATTTCAATATGATTTGCTTTTTCCAAATTATTTCAATTTAATCTCTATGCATAGGGCACAAGTTGGTGCCAAGAACTATTGAATCAAGTTGCTGAAATTCAGAATTGATTTATTTATTGATTAATTTACTGTAACAAAATCTAGCCTATCCAGACTTAAAAAAAAAAATGGCTTCTTCACAATTCTGCCTCTCTCTTGCCAGGTAACAATGGGAAAGTCCTTTTATTTTTCTATATATCAGTATCCTTGTCTGCAGAAAGGAGATAATGCTAATGCTAATCTTATAGAATTGTGGGATTAAACTAGTTAATATACTTACAGTGTCAGTACAAAGTACAAAGTAAAATCTCTTCTTTGCCTTCAATCACCCATTATTTCAGATGCTTAGAGATAAAAAAAAAGATGAACCATTTTGTAAGGCTTAAGAAGTTAACCAGGCTCTTCAGAGCAGTCATTTCAAAGCCTCTGCTGAATTTTTGGACATGTAAAGGGAAGCCCTGACCTGCATTGACAGCAGGGGCAATGGAGAGCTCAATTGCTGTGCATTAGAAAATAGAACTTAGTGTCATTATTTATGGGTTTATGACTGTATGTTTTTGCTCTTGTCTTGAAAGAGATAAAAGGAATGGGTTACATGGAATCACTAAATCTCATAGTGACCCAAGGACAAGCAGTAATAATAAATTTAAGGATGTTTTTGTCCTTCTGATGTAGAAACCTTAGTCATCTCCTCCAGACTTACAGTTCTATAGACACCTTAGTAAATAACCTTTCATTGTTTCAGTGTTTGCCTTTGATTTTTATTTTATGGTTGCAGTCATTTTTTAAAGTCAAAGAATGGAGTGGAGGACAGTGCCAGAGCAGAGGTTAAAGGAACATAAATGGTAGTCAGAAATAGGGGCCAGAGAAAAATGCCGTAGAATATCATCTGTAGCCTAACTCTGATATAGTCAAAGTTAATTTCAATGTTAGCCACTAACATCCTGTGGTATCGTTATCAGAAACTGTTAAAAAGTTTTTTTTATTGGATGAGAGATGAGTGGCATTATACACCCAGACTCTATTCCTCCATCTTTCATCTAAGGGTAGAAGACTCTCATGAATCTGATATGCTTCTCCCAGCAATGGATGAAGCTTCTAGATCATGGCTCAGCCTTGGATGTTTCCGTTCTTTCTCCTCGGGAGGCAGTAGACCCTCGTGGATCGTAAGAGTGGAATGAGTATATGGTCAACCCAAGGTACTCCTGTCTGATTGTTCACAGAATTTTCATTGATTCCCCTTCCCACCTTCAACTGCAAACCTCCTCTCCCTCCTTCCATCAGAAGAAAATGAGTTTCTCTTAGGCTGTTTCTGTGAAAACAAAAGATGACTTTCTCCCATCGGTTTATATTCTCCTTGGTTCACACAGAGGAGAGGCGGCCTGACACCTATTAATTCAACATTTTTTTACTTTTTACATAAGGGAATAAACTTACTGAAATAAAATATGTCCAGTTTAAATATATTGTACACAGTAAAATATGTATCTGATCATAAGTATAATTTAGTTAATTTATAAAATATTTGCTACAAATAGTAAAGCATATTAACATGCCATTTACTTATTCTAAAGGGGGAAAAGTCACCTGCAAAAAAATTTTACATGCTTTGGGTTAAACTTGCTTCACCCTTTTTAGGGGAATATTAGATAATAAAAAACATGACTTCAATAACTATCTTCTCTAGTGACATTAACTATTACTCTCATATCCCTTTTCCTTCTTCCTTTCCCCCAAATTTGCTACAAGTATTGATGAAGGTCTTGTATTGTTCATAGTACCTAGCTTGGGGACTCTAGAAAATTTTATCTAACTTTCAATGGGCAATTGATAAGTTTATGAGTAACTTTTGCTTAATCTTTTTAAGGCCTTGTATAGATAATGAAAGTGAGTCTTGTACAGATAATGAAAGTGAGGTTTGAATGTATCTCTAAAATCACAAGTCAGTGAGTGCAGAACTAAGATCTCAATCCAGCTCTACATCCATATTAATGTTATAATGATGCCTACAATAAAGCTTCTCATGAATTAAGCACTGACTATATAATTGTTGTTCCATGTCCAGTTCTAACTGTTGCTTCCTGACCTGCATACAGATTTCTCAAGAGGTAGGTCAGGTGGTCTGGTATTCCCATCTCTTGAAGAATTTTCCACAGTTTCTTGTGATCCACACAGTCAAAGGCTTTGGCATAGTGAATAAAGCAGAAACAGATGTTTTTCTGGAACTCACTTGCTTTTTCCATGATCCAGCAGAGTTGGCAATTTGATCTCTGGTTCCTCTGCCTTTTCTAAAACCAGCTTGAATCAGGAAGTTCATGGTTCACGTATTGCTGAAGCCTGGCTTGGAGAATTTTGAGCATTACTTTACTAGCATGTGAGATGAGTGCAATTGTGCGGTAGTTTGAGCATTCTATGGCATTGCCTTTCTTTGGGATTGGAATGAAAACTGACCTTTTCCAGTCCTGTGGCCACTGCTGAGTTTTCCAAATTTGCTGGTATATTCAATGCAGCACTTTCACAGCATCATCTTTCAGGATTTGAAACAGCTCCACTGGAATTCCATCA
Organism: Capra hircus; assembly: GCF_001704415.2. Taxonomy (NCBI): domain Eukaryota; kingdom Metazoa; phylum Chordata; class Mammalia; order Artiodactyla; family Bovidae; genus Capra; species Capra hircus. The sequence goes on from NC_030812.1 coordinate 7,831,767, forward strand.
CCTCCACTAGCTTTGTTTGTAGTGATGCTTTCTAAGGCCCACTTGACTTCACATTCCAGGATGTCTGGCTCTAGATGAGTGATCACACCATCATGATTATCTGGGTCATGAAGATCTTTTTTGTACAGTTCTTCTGTGTATTCTTGCCACCTCTTCTTAATATCTTCTGCTTCTGTTAGGTCCATACCATTTCTGTCCTTTATCGAGCCTATCTTTGCATGAAATGTTCCCTTGGTATCTCTAATTTTCTTGAAGAGATCTCTAGTCCTTCCCATTCTGTTGTTTTACTCTATGTCTTTGCATTGATTGCTGAAGAAGACTCTCTTATCTCTTCTTGCTATTCTTTGGAACTCTGCATTCAGATGCTTATATCTTTCCATTTCTCCTTTGCTTTTTACCTCTCTTCCTCTCACAGCTATTTGTAAGGCCTCCCCAGACAGCCATTTTGCTTTTTTGCATTTCTTTTCCACGAGGATGGTCTTGATCCCTGTCTCCTCTGCAGTGTCACGAACCTCATTCCATAGTTCATCAGGCACTCTATCTATCAGATCTAGGCCCTTAAATCTATTTCTCACTTCCACTGTATAATCATAAGGGATTTGATTTAGGTCATGATCTGAACCACAGTCAGCTCCTGGTCTTGTTTTTGTTGACTGTATAGAGCTTCTCCATCTTTGGCTGCAAAGAATATAGTCAATCTGATTTTGGTGTTGACCATCTGGTGATGTCCATGTGTAATCTGTATGCAGGTCAGGAAGCAACAGTTAGAACTGGACATGGAACAACAGACCGGTTTCAAATAGGAAAAGTAGTACGTCAAGGCTGTATATTGTCACCCTGCTTCTTTAACTTATATGCAGAGTACATCATGAGAAATGCTGGGCTGGAGGAAACACAAGCTAGAATCAAGATTTCCAGGAGAATTATCAATAACGTCAGATATGCAGATGACACCACCATTATGGCAGAAAGTGAAGAGGAACTAAAAAGCCTCTTGATGAAAGTGAAAGCGGAGAGTGAAAAAATTGGCTTAAAGCTCAACATTCAGAAAATGAAGATCATGGCATCCGGTCCCATCATTTCATGGGAAATAGATGGGGAAACAGTGGAAACAGTGTCAGACTTTATTTTGGGGGGCTCCAAAATCACTGCAGATGGTGACTGCAGCCATGAAATTAAAAGACGCTTACTCCTTGGAAGAAAAGTTATGACCAACCTAGACAGTATATTCAAAAGTAGAGACATTACTTTGCCAACTAAGGTCCGTCTAGTCATGGCTATGGTTTTTCCTGTGGTCATGTATGGATGTGAGAGTTGGACTGTGAAGAAGGCTGGCGCTGAAGAATTGATGCTTTTGAAGTGTGGTGTTGGAGAAGACTCTTGAGAGTCCCTTGGACTGCAAGGAGATCCAACCAGTCCATTCTGAAGAAGATCGGCCCTGGGATTTCTTTGGAATTAATGATGCTAAAGCTGAAACTCCAGTACTTTGGCCATCTCATGCGAAGAGTTGAGTCATTGGAAAAGACTCTGATGCTGGGAGGGATTGAGGGCAGGAGGAGAAGGGGACGACAGAGGATGAGATGGCTGGATGGCATCACGGACTCGATGGACGCGAGTCTGAGTGAACTCTGGGAGATGGTGATGGACAGGTGCTGTGATTCATGGGGTCGCAAAGAGTTGGACACAACTGAGCGACTGACCTGAACTGATATAATTGTTAGGGACTTCCCTAGTGACTCAGCAGTGAAGAATCTGCCTGGATCAACCAACTCCAGTATCCTTGCCTGGGAGAAAGCCGATGGACAGAAGATCCTGGCGAGCCACAGTCCATGGGGTCGCAAAAGAGTTGAACATGACTGAAGGAGTAAACAATACAGTGTAATTATGATAATTATCTAATCTGATCTTCAGAATGACCTTTGGAATAGGAATCATTCCTCCCATTTAAGTACAGTAGGTACTTATCTCATTTGGTTTCAGCCAAAGCCAGTAAGTGGTAAAGCTATGAATTTAATCTGTATTCTTTAGTTTTCAAAGTTTCTCTTCAACTGCAATTTGCACCTTTGTGCCTAACTCCAATTCTTATCCTTTAACTCCTAAAACCCCCTTGGAAGCTCTTGGTACCCTCTTCTGTTTCTGCTTCTTCCCTCTTCTCTGTTCTTGACACCATCTTCAAGGTTCTTGTTTCACTCGTGCTGCTCAAGTATTGAAAGATGATTCCATTCACTAATTTCAGTTTATCAAACTATTATAAAGCTTCTGGCCTTTATTTGTTTACCTCTGTTTTGAGCCTCCGCAAATCAGTATTTATTTTCTCTTGTAGACAGAAATAGATAATTTCATTGTAGGTAAAGTGGAAAGGATTTAAAGTCAAACAACTCACACGTGAACACAGATTATTCCTGACCTACCAGTGTTTTCCAAGACTCATTCTCTGACAGTATGAGGTATTATTTCATTTCTCAAGAATCTCTCCCCTCAAAAGTGGGATGTCAATTATACTTCTTTTTTTCATATATCTTGATGCTACTAAGATCCTAAAAGAGCTAATATGGACATCTTCTTGCTTCATGACTATACTTTTGCGGCTTGAGGTGATATGAAGTCCCAATTTAAATAGGAAGGAGGGGAAGAAAATTAATTTTACCTGCATGTAAAATTTATATTTAATAAAGAAATATTAAGAGTCCACTGTGTAAGGATGAAATGATTCCCCTCTCATAAAGGAGTTATCATTACTGTAGGTGAGATAGGTGCACAAAATAATGGTAAAATTAATTTTTGTATATTGATAAAGTAATGCTAATGAGTATAATTTAGAAATTTTAAAAAGTGTTATTGGAATACAGAGAAGAGATTGCTGACTTCTAAAAGGGAGCAATGTGATGGAGAGTAGGAAAGCCTTCTCAGAAGGAGATAGTGTTTCAGCTGGTTCCATGGGTTTTGAATTAATAATGGTAGATCTTCAGGAAAGCCATTACTAGCGCAAGACAGAAACAGATCATAGAAGCAATACATCAAAGGATCAGGAGCAATATTTTGCTGTAACTGAGAACTGAGGTGCATAAAAGGAAGTAATGGGAATAAAATTGGAAAAACATAATTTGGGAGACGTTGAATACCAAGCAAATGCATTTAGGTTTGTTTAGTATTCAACAGAGAGCTGCTGGAAATTTTGAATGAAAGACATATGGTCAGAATTGAGCTTCAGTGATATTACACTGACAATAAAATCTAGCATAGATTGGAATGGGGAGATTCCAAATGAAGCAAGTTGGGAAACCAGGAGAGCATTTTGGGGGAATGGTAAAGAGAATCTAAATAAGTGCAAGGTATGAGAAGGAAATGAGTCTCAGAATCAGATCAAGTAGGACTTGGTCACTAATTATAAACTGAAGGTAAAGAGAGAAAGGAGTCAGAGGTGGCTGAATTCTAGAATCAATATCAGCATTAAGAAAGCCAGATAAACAGAACTGGGGAAAGGGAATTGAGCTTGGTATATACTGAATCTGAGGCTTAAGTAGGATATCCAAGTGTAAAAAAAAAAATCTAAGGAAATTTGGAAATATAGTCTGGACTATAAATTTCTTTGGGGAAGAAAGAAGAATATTCTGTTTAGTTTAAAAACTTATTTTTAGATAAGCCTGCAGTTGCAGTTCAACATAAGCCAATGTTTTTAGGAAAGAGAAGGAACAGAATAGTTGTGAAATTATTAGCTAGCTGATAGATTCCATTTGAAAATACTTTAGAGATGTTTACAGTGTGTGTTTTCTATTCCTATGTCAGAGACATCTACTCTCATAAATATTTCTTGGGAGAGAATTTCAATTCATGCTTAAAATTGGAATGGTCAGGAAGTGACCATTATAACTCGTATAATCGGAATCTCATCTGTTGTAATTTAAGACTGTTTACACTTATTTTTAGAGAAATTTTCTATTGTTAAATTCCACCTTTTATTCAAATCTTTTCATTACTTTCTATGATTCTATACCCATTTTTGCATTAATCAGCTTCATATTTATATTTTACTCTTAAATTTGAATTTACTGAGAAGTATGGCCAGGAATTTCCCATTATTCCTTGACACATTTCAAAGATTTAAATATTTCTCTGTTTCATTGTATTTATAGTATACTTCAACTTGGCTTTACCTTGATGTCTGTTTGAAATAAGCTGATGTTTCAGAAATTTAGTGAAGATATTAATGACAGAACAGAGAACATTTCTTTTAACTTCTTTGTAATCTCAATCATCTGAAGGCAGAAATTAAAGATTACTTAGGAAAAACTGAAGTATTATTTTGAGAATGTTCTTTTTGTTTACATCTGATCTTAGGCATAAATAAATCTTTTAAATCTTTAGTATACCAGGTTCCTCCTACTCTACATGTAGTTTTATGGTATAAGTATTTTTCTGCATTAGAAAAGAAATGTGGAAATTTTATCTGGAAATTAACCATAAAACATACCTATTTATAAAGGAAACCTAATCCCTTCAAAATATGTTAATAATTCACTTTCCTTTGGTCATAATATAGATGCCTATCTGTATCATGTGTGCAAATGTAAAATTTATCATAGATTATACTGTTTTGACATTATTTGTAATAATGCTGGTTATCCTTTCCCTTTTTTTATAGACTTTTTTTTTTCACTTAAGTTCAGTGACACTGAATACTGATAGTTTTGTGCATATCATGCCAAACAAGCTGGCGAACATCTGGTTGACCTCTTCACTTTGCATAGCACTCAGAGAAAGTAGATCAATTCCCATGGCTTCATCCACTCTTTGACAGTGACTCCCTAATTTTCTATGTTTTATAGAAAGTACGTAGCTATCTCTGACTCTTTTATATTGACATATTCTGTCCACCCTATATCATAAATACTCTCTGTGCACTCCTCACTGACCCCATTGCTGCTGCTCTTATGGACTGTGCTGTCACCACCACTCTATGGATTGTTGAAGTCAGCTCCTAATTGACCCTGTTACTCTGTCTCTCATCATCTACCTTGCTCTGCAGAAGAATTAAAGACATAATAGCTTTAGCATGTAGCCTCTGAACACACTTGCCACAAGCTGTTTTCTCAGCAGACTCAAATCCTCTCCCTGCCTATCAGTATTACTCTTGATTGAAGAGAGTGTAACTTGGGTCTCTTGTCTCGATTCCTTTTCTGATGCTCTTCCATATCCCTAAGGCATACTCTCACTCCCTTCTCAGCTTTATGATTCCTTACCCATTTAGCACAAATATCACCTCTTCTAGTTTTCTTTGATTCTTCTGTCAGAATAACTTTTTCTCTTCATCTGAGTTTCCATAGACCTATGTGTGAATCTCCGTTATGGAATTCAGCATGTTGTATTGCAGGGGGTTAGTTTTCATATCTGGCTGATTATAGAATACCAAGAGTGTTAGGCAGATGAGTGAAAAAATGAAGGCTTGGTCCCTCAGTTGTGTCCAGCTCTTTGAACCCTATGGACTATAGCCCACCAGGCTCTACTGTCCATGGAATTCTCTAAGCAAGAATACTGGAGTGGGTAGCCAATCCCTTCTTCAGGGATCTTCCTGATTCAAGGGTTGAACCCAGGTCTCCTGCATTGCCAGCAAATTCTTTACCATCTGAGCCACCAGGGAAGCTGCTTCATGCAAGGTAGATGTGCCTTATTCCCCTAATCCTCAATGCCAAGTACAGCTTCAGAAATCAGTAGGTTCTCAGTCATTGTTTGAGTCACTATTTCATTATATTGAGAGGTGTAGAAGAAACAATCGTCTCAAAGGAAGAGTGGAGAAACAGACCCAAAAGGGTTAAAAGCTGTTGAACTTGAATTTTTTCATGGAAATATTACTATAATTAAGACAGGTGTCATTAATGGGGTATGGAGAGTGAAGCAACAGCCCTTTGGAGTGCAAGCTGAACTTAGGGAGGTGGTCCAGTAGCTATGTGGTGGAGGAAATGGGTTTGATGAACAGCTAGCCAGACTGGACAAGTGAGAGGAGGAGTGAGAGAGCACATGAGTGTGCCAGGCTTCTCTGACCATGGGATTTTCCAGGCAAGAATACTGGTGTGGGTTGCCGTTTCCTTCTCCAGGGCATATTCCCATCCCATGGATAGAATCTGCATCTCTTGGATTGCAGGTGAATTCTTTACCACTGAGTCACTGGGGAAGCACCACTGCCAATTAAATGCCTCATAATTGCTAAACCTCAGCCCAGGGCAATTAATAAACTGTGGTTGGATGAATCAGCGTCCAAGTTTGCAGATGATGAAACACAGGCCCCAAATTATTTTTCTTCGGATTAAATAGTGACAAATGCCACTTTAGATTTAAAAACAAAATTTTTTTAACATGACCTCTGCTGCTGCTGCTAAGTCACTTCAGTTGTGTCCGACTCTGTGCGACCCCATAGATGGCAGCCCACCAGGCTCCCCCATCCCTGGGATTCTCTAAGCAAGAATATTGGAGTGGGTTGCCATTTCCTTCTCCAATGCATGAAAGTGAAAAGTGAAAGTGAAATCGCTCAGTCGTGTCCGACTCTTAGCGACCCCATGGACTGCAGCCTACCAGGCTCCTTCATCCGTGCGATTTTCCAGGCAAGAGTACTGGAGTGGGGTGCCATTGCCTTCTCTGAACATGACCTCAGCGTTAATTTTATTGTAAGGTACTTCTCCACACATCGTATATACTTAAGCATGGTATTATAGAATTTCATCTTTGTTTGTTTCGTCTTCACAGTAGATCAGCAGTACGAGTGAGGGTTCACATGTGTACCAGGGTCCTGTGAGATCCAGAAATGAAATGAAAGATGCTGTCCCTCTAAGTGGACTTCCTTATACCTTTACTGTTTGTGCTTCTCTGCCTTCAGTATGTCAACTGCAAGTTAAATTGTACAACCAAGTAGCACAGTAATTGCATTTAATGCCTGGAGGGGTGAACATCAATTAGTTACAAGTGTTCAAAAGGTTTCTGACTGGCAGGTTACATTATTCTTATATGAGGATTTCAGATTGCTTTATAGGCATTTTCAATAATGTCAACAGGTGGCAAAACTTTTAAAGGATTTTGCCACTTATCTTTGCCACCATTCCATTAGAGCCCTAGATTGATCTACAATATCTAATAAAGCCTGCTACTGGCCTCTGTGGAGTCAAAATTTCACTCCTTTCTTTTCCCTCTGTTTCAATTTTTGCTGAAATGAGTAATACAACCAAGTGGAGGAAAGAACTTTAATCATTTACAAGGAAGGGCTCAAAAAGTCAAAGTGATTTACGGCAGCTTCTCAAATTTTCATGTACATACAAATCACCTGGGGATTTTGTAAAAATGTACATGATGGTTCAATAGGTCTGGGAATCACCTTGGAGTCTACATTTCTAATATATTCCCAGGTAATGTTCATGTTGCAGATCTATGGATCAAAATAGAAGTGACAAGAAATTGTATCAGTGGTCTGCAAGAATAAAGGTTAGCCACAGGCTAAGACAGATCTACAAATTTAGGTCTCTCATTTTCTGATTAGCAGAATGATGTCTAATGTATTGTTTAAAATATAAATGTTGTTAGATATCTCTGTGTTCACTAGTAACCACCCCTAATTGCTCAACCTTAACTCTTGACTGCAGCCATGAAATTAAAAGACGCTTACTCCTTGGAAGAAAAGTTATGACCAACCTAGACAACATATTGAAAAGCAGAGACATTACTTTGCTAATAAAGGTCCATTTAGACAAGGCTATGGTTTTTCCAGTGGTCATGTATGGATGCAAGAGTTGAACTATGAAGAAAGCTGAGTGCCAAAGAATTGATGCTTTTGAACTGTGGTGTTGGAGAAGACTCTTGAGAGTCCCTTTGATTGCAAGGAGATCCAACCAGTCCATTGTGAAGGAGGTCAGCCCTGGGTGTTCTTTAGAAGGAATGATGCTAACGCTGAAACTCCAGTACTTTGGCCACCTCATGTGAAGAGTTGACTCATTGGAAAAAACCCTGATGCTGGGAGGGATTGGGGGCAGGAGCAAAAGGGGATGACAGAGGATGAGATGGCTGGATGGCATCATTGACTCGATGGATGTGAGTTTGAGTGAACTCCGGGAGTCGGTGATGGACAGGGAGGCCTGGCATGCTGTGATTCATGGAGTCACAAAGAGTCGGACACAACTGAGTGAAATTCTACTGGGAAAAGCCAGCAGTCCTGGGAATCTAGCCTGAGGAGCCTTGCTCTTAAATTCCAGAGAATGAATGGAGCAAGTAAGAAATTTGGCATAATAATTTATTTCATAGTTGTCTTATTGCAGAGCCTCAGAGAAATGTGGCTCTAAAAACATTCCTGGCATATAACAGAATGTGTGCCACTTATTTATTTATCAGCAAATGTTGAATGAGTAGAAGAATGAAAGAATCTCTAATTTTTAAGAGATGTTGATAACCGGTGTCTTACATAGGTTTCAATAGGTTAATCTTCCTGGTAGGTGTATTTTCCTCTGTGTGCTTGTTGAAAGACTCTTACTAACCAAACATATTAGAAATGTCAAGAAGAATTCATCAAACTGAAGATAGAATAGCTCAACTAGTAATAAGAAGTAATCAAATGGGAAAAGGTAACATACAGAATGAGGCAATTAAAAAAAATTCCAGCTAATTAGAAAAATAGATAAAAGCATTATATCTAGCACCAGTCATACATGGAATGTATTAAAGAGTGAATGAATGAAAAAAACAGTTAAAAGTTTTCCCTCTGCCCCTAAATTGAATGCAAGTTTTTAGGGAAGAAACACTTTTTTTTTTCCTACAGTAGAAAAAGCAAAAAATTTTGACTCTGGAAATAATGTATGTGGTGTCATATCTGTATCTTTGCTGAAAATTAGAAATTATACAGCCACAGGTAGCTTAAAAGGGAAACTTTCATTTACAGTAACATTTGTCTGCTGCTGCTGCTGCTAAGTTGCTTCAGTCATGTCCGACCCTGTGCAACCCCATAGTCAGCAGCCCACCATGCTCCCCTGTCCCTGGGATTCTCCAGGCAAGAACATTGGAGTGGGTTGCCATTTCCTTTTCCAATGCATGAAAGTGAAAAGTGAAAGTGAAGTCGCTTAGTCGTGTCCGACTCTTAGCGACCCCATGGACTGCAGCCTATCAGGCTCCTCCATCCATGGGATTTTCCAGGCAAGAGTACTGGAGTGGGGTGCCATCGCCTTCTCCAAGCATTTGTCTAGGGCTGTCCAAACTGAATGTTGTGTTTTATCATTACAGGCTCAGATCACCTGGATCTGATAAAGGGCAGTGAATTTTGAGAGACTCTGAGATACCAGATTTTACTTGAATTAAATGAAGACTTGCCTGAGCAATGAACAATGGAATCTTTTTTTTTAATTAATATTTTTTAGCACCAAAAGCATTTTGTATTGGGGTATAGCCAGTTAACAATGTTGTGATAGTTTCAGGTGAACAGTAAAGGGACTCAGTCATACATATACATTTATCCATTCTCGCCTGAATTAATTGTGTTCAAACCTATGAGCTCATTTGAGACATGACTGAAGTATAGCTTTTAATTATCATGACCACCATGAACTCACTCTTTCTCACACTTAACTCCCCCTGAAACGTTCCCTTGTCCAGAAAATTAACAACCTATTTCAACAGATGTGTTTACTCTCCCAAAATTCATATGCTTAAATCCTAACCAGTTATGTGATGGTCAAAGGAGATTAGACCTTGGGTAGGTGGTTAGGTCATGAAGGCAGAGTTTTCATGAACAGAATTAGTGCCCTTACAAAAGAGACCACTGGTGAATCCCTGACCCCTTCTGCCATGTGAGAGGCTGGGATTTGCAACCAGAAGCAGGATCTCAACAGAGCTTGGCCATGTAGGCAATTCTGCTCTTGAACTTCCTAGCCTCTAAAACTGTGAGGAACCAATTTCTTGTGTATAAAAAGTCACGAAGTTGATGGTGTTGTTATAACAGGCCAAACAGACACTAGCTACTATTAAAGCTCTGATGGCCTTTGAGTTAATCTTTACCAGTCACTGAATTGACCTATTTCCAGGAGGTTGTATATTCATTAAGGAGGAAAACATGTTTCAAGTATCAATTAAGTTGACAATAGTCAGATAGTCCCCTTCTATCTGTGACACAAGATGACTGATACCATTAGAACAAATCTAGGAGATATTTTAGGGGTTTAAAAACTGTAAACTCAGCTTGAATGGCAAGAATGCACAAAGATTGTTTCCTCATTTTCTTCCGGTTAAATTATGAACTCTAGTAGGAAAAGGGCATGGGAAATAAAGCATGGGCACCAAATAACACACATGGTGCAGATAGCATGATTACATATTCTGGATATGATGGGCGATGAAACTGTTTCCAGATAAAACTGAAATGTCATATATCATGGGAGATGTTAGATTAGTTATATACATCCATTCATGCATCCGTCTATTCATTCAACAAATGTTTATTGACTACCTACTGGTTATCAAGCGGTATTCTATATCCTGAGGGAATAGCAGTAAATAAAAGTGAAAATCCTTGCATTCTGTGTTTGTGTGTATAACTAGAAATTTATAAAAATAAGTAAGTTGTAGTGTATTATAGTGAATATATATACAGTGGATATATATATAGTGATTATATACAGAGAATGTAATTTATTAAGAAAATATAATCAGAAAAGGAGGATGAGGAGTGCTGGGAATGTGGGCTGGGGAGAGTTGTGCTTATAAATGGAGGAGTCGGAGAAGGTCTGGTTGAGAAGGTGTCACTGAAGAAGGCGAGGCAGTGAGACACACGTCAATCCAAGACCAGCTGTCCAGGGACGGGAAACTGTGCAGGTTTATGATGAGTGAACGTGCCTGTAGTGTAGCAGTAAGGGCAGTGTGGCTGTGGCACAGTGATCTAAAAGAAGGGGAGATGAGGTCAGAGAGGTTAGACAGTGGGCAGCAGATCCTGCAGGAAAGACAATCAGAGAGGGGGTATGGGAAGTGCTTTATGCATGTGTGTCTATGACGGTGCAGTTATAAATCAGGTGGTGACCCTATGGGATTTAAGATGTTTTGGCTTTAAATTTGAGTACAGTGGGGATAACTGGAAGGGTTTTGAGCAGAGGAAAGACATGACCTCATATTATCACAGAATCAATTTGATCATTGTGTTATGAATAAATTGAAATGGAATGATTGTAGAAATAGAGAGCAGACTATTTTTAAAAATTTAGGTAAGAGGAAACTGTGAGTTAAACTAAGGGGATAGCAGAGGAGATACTGAGAAGCAGGTGGATTTTGGATATATTTTGAAGGAAGAAATGGAAATATTTGTGATGGATCTGATGTAGGACATGAAAAAAATGCAAGGAGTTAAGATTTGGAGACTTACAAAATGGAAGGCCAGGATGGAGATACAAAGTCAGAGGTCATTAGCTTACAGAGACAGAGTTTAAAGCCAGGAGACTAGATAAAAATAATCGTGATATAAAAAGGAAGAACTCAAATTCTGAGTTCTGTGGGGCTTCAGTGTCACCAGGTTGGGGAAATGAGCAGGAACCAGCAAAGAAACCTAGGAGAGGAGCTGTTAGTAAGACAGAAGAACAAGGAATCCAAGTAATAGTCTCAGTGATAAATTACTCCCAGTCACATACAGAAGAAACCTCCAGTAATTTAAAAGTGAAAATAATGTTTTCAGAATTCTATGTGTCAATATATAAGTAGAAAATAAAGATGGAAAGAAATCTTTTCAGAGCTCTGTGTATCAATATTCAGAATATAGAGAGGAATAGTTAGAAGCATGATGAAATATCAACATCATCATTATTATTGACAGTGAAAATGACCAAACAAATGCCATTTAAGTTATATACTTTATTTAATCTTCACAAAAATGTACAGTAATCATTGACACTTTTTAATGGAAAATGAAGGTGAAAAAAGCAAGTAACATTGTCAAGGTGTTTTAGGTGCAAAGGACTCAAGAAGAGATAGGAGTTACAACTGAAATTCAAAAAGTAAAAGGGTTATAACTTTAAACTTAGAACATGCATTTTAATTTACAATTGTTAGGATAGCATACATTCAGCAGAGTGTTGAATATAAGTACAATTTAAAGAATGGTTATAAAATGGATATTAATATAGCCACTACAAAAGGCATGAAACTGAATGTTGTCAGAATTCTAGGAAGTTTTCAAATGCTCAGTTCCAGGTCAACACCTTGCTACTCATCTCAGAGGTAACCATCACCCTGGTTCTTGACAGTTCTAACTAATTCTTTGTTCTTCTAAGTAATTCTGTGACCTACACATGAACCCTTAAACTATGTAGTTATCTTGCTTACTTCTGAACATTATATAAACAGTGTCATACTCTTTTTAGTATTTTGGATTGGGAACTGCAACCAACTGCATCAAACATAACCATTAGGGCTAAGAACTAAGTGTTGTCAACCTGACTCAGTTATTTGTTCCAAGAAATCTTTGCTCAGGGAAGATAAAATTATGAACCAGTGAATACCACCACTACTTGCTAAAGAAAATGTGTATAAGAATATGAGACAACTGCTTCAAGACGACTCAAGATGATCACTTTGCTATGTTTACTACCAAGTCTGGAAGTTTGATGTCACAGATTTTGCAAAATCCAGTCAGTTTCCTGCCAGGAGAGTCTCACTTTAAACTACTTGTGCCAAGACCACCAGATCCTATAAATATCCCTTTCTGACTTCCACCTTCTGAATCACTGCTAAACCATTGCTGAGATAATGTTTTCCTTTACTTTAGTAGCTCTGGTAAATTTAGCTTTTCTTTATGAACAGGTTGTCTGATGCTGTTTAGGGAGATCAGCAAATTTCGGGAACTTTAGGGGAGTCCCGTTGAGATCAGTTCAAGATTTCTTCCTTGCCTTGGTCCAAGAGGCTTGACTCAGAAATAGTGTGCTCCTCAGAGGAACTTTGAGCCTCCCACTCAGAAATCTGTGGAATTAATCTCAGAGTATTTTAGCATTCACTTCTTTTCTTTGAGCTTCAAATGTTAGGTTTATTTTGCATCTCAGAAAGGAGGATCTTTGAGGGGAGGCTTTTAATTTCCTGATCAGATATGAAATCTCTTTCTTTTGGTAGAAACTTATTTTGTAACTGTAAACACTACTGTTTGTCTGTCCTTTCCAGTTTAGATTGTAAATCTGTAAGAAACATACTATAGGGAAAACATGAGTGAAAGTCGCTCAGTTGTGTCTGATGCTTTGCTGCTCCATAGACTATATAGCCTGCCAGCCTTTGCCCATGGAATTCTCCAAGCAAGAATCTGTGGGTAGTTGTTCTTCTCTTCAGGGGATCTTCCCAAGCCAGGGACTGAACCCAGTTCTCCCACATTGCAGGTGGATTCTTTTCCATCTGAGCCACCAGGGAAGCCCGTAGGGAGAATATGGGTATAAGCGAAATAAGCCTGTCCTCAGATTCTGAAAGGCTCTTCAGGATTCCCTTGGGCACAAGTTGCCTTGGGTCAGGTTTTCAAAACCTTATAAGGACAACGTTCAATTGTTCTCGTAACTAACCTGTTTAGTTCTCTCTCTTTTGATCTGAACAGTTTATAGAGCTCTTGATGGGTGATAGACAGTCTGTTGACTGATTTCTTTATGTATGGGCACCACTCAAAGACTGTTGCAATTCTCATGGGCTATTCATATTTAGGTCTTAATTCACAAGGAACTGGTTTTTCTGTAATGTGTGAAATAAATATTTAATTTCATTCCTCCATATGTATGCATAATTTCCTAGGACATTTATAGAAAAATCTGCCTTTTTGCATGATCAACACCATTTCTTCTTATAGTGTGTCTCTGTATGTGTGGGTCAGTTTCTTGACTTCCCATCACATTCCTTTTGTCTATTTGTCTAGCATAGGATTATCAACACACTGTTCTAAATATTATATATTTATAATAAGTCTTGATATCTGTTAGTGCAGTTCATCTCAATTGGTTCTCCTTTGTGAATGCCTTGGCTATTTAAATCTATTTCATTATTTTATATAGTAAAGAATAATCCTTACAAATCACAAGTTCCTTGAGAAAAATCCATACAAAAATGTCATTTGTTTGGTAAGACATTTAATCCATAAAATAACATGAGAGAAGTGACATTTTTTTGTTTAGCATTGGGTATTCCTGTCATGAATATGGTATCTAGGTCTTTTGTTAATATCTCTCAATTAAATTTTATAATTTTATTTACCAATGTATTATATACATCTGTGCTGCTGCTGCTGCTAAGTCGCTTCAGTCGTGTTCGACTTTGTGTGACCCCATAGTCGGCAGCCCACCAGGCTCCCCTGTCCCTGGGATTCTCCAGGCAAGAATACTGGAGTGGGTTGCCATTTCCTTCTCCAATGCGTGAAAGTGAAAAGTGAAAGTGAAGTCGCTCAGTCGTGTCCGACTCTTTGTGACCCCATGGACTGCAGCCTGCCAGGCTCCTCTGTCCATGGGATTTTCCAGGCAAGAGTACTGGAGTGGGTTGCCATTGCCTTCTCTGATATACAGCTGTATGTATATATATATTCACAGATATTTTGCATTTCTGATTACAAGTGGTATCTTGAAAAGTTTCATATTTTAACTACTGGATGGTTTATAGAAAAGCAATATGTATTTATATTGTTACTTTCTTGCTATCAAGCTAATTTTTATTAATTCTAACAATTTATAAATTCTTTTGGTAATATAGATTGCAATCACAAAATACAGATACCATCACTAAACAATGAGAATTTTGTTTTTTCCTTTCCAACCTTGAGTTTATTTGTTTATCCTTTCTGCCCTACAAAGTAGTGAGGACCTCTCAGGTAAATGCTGAATAAAAATGTTGCTGGTGGAATTAATTTCTAGTCCACATATGAAGGGAAAGCTCTCAATATTTCACTGTTAATTATAATATTTGCTCTAATTATAATGGAGATGCTTTTTAACAGGTTAAGGGATGCCCTTTTCCTTCAAGTTCGCTAAGAGCATTATTTTAAAAGTCATGATTATAAACATTTGTTAACAGATTTTTGGTTCATAATTACACACACACACACACATACACACACACACATCTTTGTATCATCCTCCCTGCTTTTTCTCTGATTTCTACAATCTGTTGGTCTCTACCTTCAAATGTCCAGAATTTGACTACTTATCATCTCTACCTCTGTTGAGTGACTACCTCTGTTGAAACCATTATCATCTACCATCTGGTTATTTTAAAAGTCTCTATCCTAACTATACTCTTTGCCTCTATCCCTGTGCAGTCAGGGTAAAACGTTTAATAGATGAATGAATCAGACCACATGACTTTGACTCAAAGCCTTCCAATTGCCGTTCTGCTCACTCGGGGTAAGAGCCAGCGTCCTAGCTAGGACTGTCGGTGCTCTTCAGATCTCTCTCACCCCTGCCCCATGTATGATCCCTCATAGTTCACTCTCTGTCCTCTTCCCTAGTTCTCTAGCCTCCAGCACGATGGATTCCACAGGTATTCCGGGGTTTTTGTTTTGTCAGCACTTTGCACTCGTTGGTCTACTACTCAGAGGGCTCTTTAATCTATTTTCATGGCTGATGTCCCCATTTTCCTTGAAGTTTGAATTCACATGTTACATGTTCTTTGATGACTTTTCTAATCACTATAACTTAAAATTATACATGTGGTCCATTCATACCCTCTCCCCTTATTTTTTCCCTTAGCACTTATCAACATGTATCATATCATAAATGTGGCATATTTTTTACCTTCCTCTACAAACTTGAATGGAGTCTTCACAAGGGTAAGCCTTCTCATCTGTTTTACCCAATGCTATGTTTTCAAAGCATTGAGCATAGACGAATGCCTAGGATGTACTATCGTAAAATGAATTAACTACTTATTGTATTTTCAAAGATTTCTGAAATTCTGCTTTAAAAATATGAAAATCATTTTGTATAGTTGTGTATTCCCTGCACATACTCTCACAGTGTGTTTTACTTCTTTAAATCTAGTAAGTGTTTATATTTCAATCTATGTAGGATAATCCCAGTATCTGAAATATTTTTCAGACTTTTGGCTCTTTTGTTTCCATTGGTTCTCGAAGGAAGTGGCATTTTTGTGTGCTTTTTGACTGGGAGTTACCCCAAAGTGTATTTGCTGTTTCTTCTAACAAGAACTCTGTTTCTCTAGACTTCATTAAACTCAGTGCATAATGTTAAGGTTTTCGTTGCTGTTGTTTGTTTGAGTACATAGGCGGTCTAATTTTATCATAAAGATTCATGGAGCACTATAGGAGGATTTTATTTTTTCCTGTTTTACGTGAAGCCAAGGTGGTTTTTCATGCAGCCTGTTGGGGGTAGAGATTGAGGAACATTTATTTATGGATTGTTTCTTTTGCTAATGTGTTCAGTTCGATTGAGTCGCTCAGTCATGTCTGACTCTTTGCAACCCGATGGACTGCAGTACTCCACACCTCCCTGTCCATCACCACTCCCGTAGTTTTCTCAAATAATTCATGTCGATTGAATCAGTGATGCCATCCAACCATCTCATCCTCTGTCATCTCCTTCTTCTCCTGCCTTCAATCTTTCCCAGCATCAGGGTCTTTTCAAATGAGTCAGTTCTTCGCATTAGGTGGCCAAATATTGGAGTTTCAGCTTCAAAATCCAGTCCTTCCAATCAATATTCAGGAAAGATTTCCTTTAGGATTGACTGGTTGGATCTCCTTGTAGTCCAAGGGATTCTCAAGAGTCTTCTCCAACACCACAGTTCAAAAGCAACAATAATTTGGCACTCAATTTTCTTTATAGTCCAGCTCTCACAACCATACATGACCACTGGTAAAACCATAGCCTTGACTAGATGGACCTTTTTTGGCAAAGCAATGTCTTTGCTTTTTAATATGCTCATAACCTTTCCAAGGAGTAAGCATCTTTTAATTTCATGGCTGCAGTTACCATCTACAGTGATTTTGGAGCCTAAAAAAATAAAGTCTGTCACTGTTTACACTATTTCCCCATCTATTTGCCATGAAGTGATGGGACCAGATGCCATGATCTTCGTCTTCTGAATGTTGAGCTTTAAGCCAACTTTTTCATTCCCCTCTTTTACTTCCATCAAGAGTCTTCTTCACTTTCTGCCATGAGATTATTGGTATTTCTCCTGGCAATCTTGATTCCAGCTTGTGCTTCATCCAGCCCATCATTTCTCATGATGTACTTTGCATATGAGTTAAATAAGCAGGATGACAATATACAGCCTTGACACAATCCTTTTCCTATTTGAAACCAGTCTGCTATTCCATGTTCAGTTCTAACTGTGGTTTCTTGACCTGCATACAAATTTCTCAAGAGACAGGTCACACGGTCTGGTATTCCAATCTCTTTAAGAATATTCCAGTTTGTTGTGATCCACACAGTTCAAGGTTTTGGCATAGTCGATAAAGCAGAGGTAGATGTTTTTCTGGAATGCTCTTGGTATTTCCATGATCTAGCGGATGTTGGCAATTTGATCTCTGGTTCCTCTGCCTTTTCTAAATCCAGCTTGAACATTTGGAATTTCACAGTTCATGTATTGTTGAAGCCTAGCTTGAATAATTTTCAGCATTATTTTACTAGTGTGTGAGATGAGTGAAATTGTGCAGTAGTTTGAGCATTCTTTGGTATTGTCTTTATTTGGGATTGAATGAAAACTGACCATTTCCAGTCCTGTGGCCACTGCTGAGTATTCCAAATGTGCTGGCATACTGGGTGCAGCACTTTCACAGCATCATCTTTCAGGATTTGAAATAGCTCAACTGGAATTCCATCACCTCCACCAGCTTTGTTCATAAGGATGTTTCCTAAGGCCCACTTGACTTCGTATTCCAGGATGTCTGGCTCTAGGTGAGTGATCACACCATTGTGATTATCTGGGTCATGAAGATCTTTTTGTATGGTTCCTCTGTATATTCTTGCCATGTCTTCTTAATATCTTCTGTTTCTGTTGGAGCCATACCATTTCTGTCCTTTATTGTGCCCATCTTTGCATGAAATATTCCCTTGGTATCCCTAATTTCCTTTTAGAAAGACTCTGGTCTTTCCCATTCTATTGTGTTCCTCTATTTCTTTGCACTGATCACTGAGGAAGGCTTTCTTATCGCTCCTTGCTATCCTTTGGAACTCTGCATTCAAATGGGTATAACTTTCCTTTTCTCCTTTGCCTTCCTCTTCTCCTCTTTTCTCAGCTATTTGTAAGGCTTCCTCAGACAGCCATTTTGCCGTTTTGCATTCCTTTTTCCTGGGGATGGTCTTGATTACTGGGTCCTGTTCAGTTCAGTTCAGTTCAGTCACTCAATCGTGTCTGACTCTTTGTGACCCCATGAATTGCAGCATGCCAGGCCTCCCTGTCCATCACCAATTCCCGGAGTTCACTCAGACTCATGTCCATCAAGTCAGTGATGCCATCCAGCCATCTCATCCTCTGTCGTCCCATTCTCCTCCTGCCCCCAATCCCTCCCAGCATCAGAGTCTTTTCCAATGAGTCAACTCTTTGCATGAGGTGGCCAAAGTACTGGAGTTTCAGCGTTAGCATCATTCCTTCCAAAGAACACCCAGGGCTGATCTCCTTCAGAATGGACTGGTTGGATCTCCTTGCAGTCCAAGGGACTCTCAAGAGTCTTCTCCAACACCACAGTTCAAAAGCGTCAATTCTTCAGTGCTCAGCCTTCTTCACAGTCCAACTCTCACTGCCTCCTGTACAATGTCACAAACCCTTGTCCGTAATTCTTCAGGCACTCTATCAGATCTAGTCCTTTAAATCTATTTCTCACTCCCACTGTATAATCATCAGGGATTTGATTTAGGTCATACCTGAATAGTCTAGTGGTTTTCCGCCACTTTCTTCAATTTAAGTCTGAATTTGGCAATAAGGAGTTCATGATCTGAGCCACAGTCAGCTCCTGGTCTTGTTTTGGCTGACTACATAGAACTCCTCCATCTTTGGCTGCAAAGAATATAATCAATCTGATTTCGGTATTGACCATCTAGTGATATCGAAGTGTAGAATCTTCTCTTGTGCTATTGGAAGAGGGTATTTGCTATGACCAGTGCATTCTCTTGGCAAAACTCAATTAGCCTTTGCCCTGCTTCATTCTGTACTCCAAGGCCAAATTTGCCTCTTACTCCAGGTGTGTCTTGACTTCCTAGTTTTGTATTCCAGTCCCATATAATGAAAAGGACATCTTTCTTTGATGTTTGTTCTAGAAGGCCTTGTAGGTCTTCATAGAACCATTCAACTTCAGCTTCCTCAGCATTACTGGTTGGAGCGTAGACTTGGATTACCATGATATTGAATGGTTTGCCTTGGAAATGAACAGAGATCATTCTGTCATTCTTGAGACTGCATCCAAGTACTGCATTTCAGTACTTGGGCTGAAATGTGGGCTACTCCATTTTGTTGACTATCTGGGCTACTCCATTTCTTCTAAGAGATTCTTGCCCTCAGGAGTAGATACAATGGTCATGCGGGTTAAATTCACCCATTCCAGGCCATTTTAGTTTGCTGATTCCTAAAATGTCCATG
Source organism: Capra hircus (assembly GCF_001704415.2). NCBI lineage: Eukaryota > Metazoa > Chordata > Mammalia > Artiodactyla > Bovidae > Capra > Capra hircus. The sequence goes on from NC_030812.1 coordinate 7,851,312, forward strand.
TTCACTCTGGCCATCTCTTTTTTGACCACCTTCAATTTGCCTTGATTCATGGAGATAACATTCCAGGTTCCTAGGCAATATTGCTCCTTACAGCATCAGACTTATTTCCATCACCCGTCACATCCACAACTGGATGTTGTTTCTGCTTTGATTCCATCTCTTCATTATTTCTGGAATTATTTCTCCGTTGATCTCCTGTAGCATATTGGGCACCTACCTATCTGGGGAGTTCATCTTTCCATGTCCTGTTTTTTTGCCTTTTCATACTGTTCATGGGGTTCTCAAGGCAGGAATACTGAAGTGGTTTACCTTTCCCTTCTCCAGTGGACCACATTTTGTCAGAACTCTCCACCATAACCTGTCCATCTTGGGTGGCCCCACAGGGCATGGCTCATAGTTTCACTTGAGTTAGTCAAGGCTGTGGTCCATGTGATCAGATTGCTTAGATTTCTGTGATTGTGGTTTCCAGTCTGTCTGCCCCCTGATGGAGAATGATAAAAGACTTATGGAAGCTTCCTGATGGGAGAGACTGATGGAGGGGAAAATTGGGTCTTGTTCTGATGGGTGAGGCCATGCTCAGTAAATCTTTAATCAAATTTTCTGTTGATAGGTGGGGGTATGTTCTCTCCCTGCTATTTACTTGGGGCCAAACTATGGTGGAGATAATGAAGATAATGGTGACCTCTTTCAGAAGGTTCTATGCATGTAGTGCTACACTCAGTGCCCCCAACCCTGCAGAAGGCCACCGCCGACCCACACCTCCACTGGAGTCTCCTGGACACTCACAGGCAAGTCTGGGTCAGTCTCTTATGGGGTCACTGCTCCTTTCTCCTGGATCCTGGTGTACACAAGGTTCTGTTTGCGCCCTCCAAGAGTCTTATTTCCCAGTCCTGTGTAAGACATGTCTACTAACGTAGACATTTAAAGTTCCAATGAACTTCCAGGCTTGGCCAGTATTGTGTTTGATTTTGGTTCTCATTCTCCAGCTGGCCATCATAAGGAAAACTCAATTTTGCTAGTTCAGTGAATGCTCTCAAAGCATGTGCAGTTTCACTGATATGCTTGCCTTCTCTTTGATTTACTATCTTGTCACATATTTGAAACTTTAAAAATGATTTTCAAAACAGTGTTGAAAGCTCTAATTATTTTCAGCAGAAGGGGTAGTCCAGATAGCTTAGCTTATCATGTTATTGGAAATAGGATTTACATACTTGTTTTTAACCATTTTATAAAAATAGCATAAAAATATTATAAAAGATTTAGACGAATCACCTAACAATGTACCATACTAAATTGTACTGGCATTTTGATTCATGTTATGTAATTTTATTTCATAGGTTAAAATATGGTTGTTGAGCTTTATGTATGATTTTGCATTATTTTAATCATTTAATATCTTATCAGAGGTAGCAAATCTTGTGGCAGCCTGAATAAATAGTTTTTGTTTTATAGTATCAATTAAGAACTCAAAGCCTGGAATCAGATTATTTGTTTTTACTTTTCCACTTTTACTGTGATCTAGAGGAAACCATTTAAATCCTGTTTCTCAGTTTTCTCTTCTCAAATTTAGTTATGCTTCCAGAGTTTCTGTGAAGGAATTAAGTGGGATGAGTGAGACATTTACATACCTAGGAACAATATTTTTGTCACACAGTATCACCTTAGTAATGTTTACTTGTGTAATCATATATTTTAATAGCTATATTTAATTATCTTTTTATTTTACTGAGGCTTTATTGATTTACAGTGTTGTGTTAATTTCTGCTGTTCAGGAAAGTGATTTAGTTAGACCAAAATATACATTATTTGCCAAATTCTTTTGCATTATGGTTTGTCACAAGATGCTGACTATAGTTCCCTTTGGTATACAGTAGGACCTTGTTGTTTATCCATTCTGTTTATGAGAGTTTGCATCTATTAGTCTCAAACTCCCCATCTATCCCTTCCTCTCCTCCACATTTGGCAACCAAAGTCTGTTCTATGTCTATGAGTCTGTTTCTGTTTCGTAGATGGATTCATTTATGTCATATTTTAGAGTTACTTATATGTGATATCATGTATTTGTCCTTCTTTTTTGACTTATTTCACCTAGTATGATAATTACTAGGCCCATCCATGTTGCTGCAAATGGCATTATTTCACTCTTTTGATGGCTGAGTAGTATTCCACTGTGTTTATATACCACTTCTTTATTCATTCATCTGTTGATGGACATTTAGGTTGTCTCCATATCTTGCCTATTGCAAATAGTGCTGTTATGAATATAGGGATGCATGTGATCTTTTTAAGTTATAGTTTTGTCTGAATATATGCCTAGGAATGGAATTGCTGGATCATATGGCAATGCTTCTTTTTAATTTTTTGAGGACTCTCTACACTGTTTTCTATAGTGAGTGCTCCAGTTTATATTCCCACCAATAGTAGAGAAGGTTCCCATTTCTCCACACCCACTCCAGCATTGTTATTCATAGATCTTTAAATGATGGCCATTCTGACCAGTGTGGGGCAGTGCTCCTCATAGTTTTGATTTGCATTTCTCTAATATATAGTGATGTTGAGCATCTTCCTGTATCTGTTGGTCACCTGTATGTCTTCTTGGGAGAAATGTCTATTTTGATACTCTGCCCATTTTTAAATTGGGTTGTTTATTGTTATTTTTTTAGTGGGCTGTATGTGCTATTTGTCCATTTTGGAAATTAAGCCCTTGTTGGTTACATCATTTGCAAACATTTTCTCCCTGTCTTTGAGTTACCTTTTTGTTTATGCTTTCTTTGCTGTAAAAAGCTTATATGTTTGACTCAGTTCACTTCAGTTGCTCAGTTGTGTCTGACTCTTTGCGACCCCATGAATCACAGCACGCCAGGCCTCCCTGTCCATCACCAACTCCCAGAGTTCACTCAAACTCATGTCCATTGAGTCAGTGATGCCATCCATCCATCTCATCCTCTGTCGTCCCCTTCTCCTCCTGCCACCAATCCCTCCCAGCATCAGAGTCTTTTCCAATGAGTCAACTCTTCGCATGAGGTGGCCAAAGTTTTGGAGTTTCAGCTACAGCATCAGTCCTTCCAATGAACACCCAGGGCTGATCTCCTTTAGGATGGACTGGTTGGATCTCCTTGCAGTCCAAGGGACCCTCAGAAGTCTTCTCCAACACCACAGTTCAAAAGCATCAATTCTTTGGCACTCAGCCTTCTTCACAGTCCAACTCTCACATCCATACATGACCACTGGAAAAACCATAGCCTTGACTAGATGGACCTTTGTTGGCAAAGTAATGTCTCTGCTTTTGAATATACTATCTAGGTTGGTCATAACTTTCCAAGGAGTAAGCGTCTTTTAATTTCATGGCTGCAGTCACCATCTGCAGTGATTTTGGAGCCCAAAAAAGTAAAGTCTGACACTGTTTTCACTGTTTCCTCATCTATTTCCCATGAAGTAATGGAACCAGATGCCATGATATTCATTTTCTGAATGTTGAGCTTTAAGCCAACTTTTTCTCTCTCCTCTTTCACTTTCATCAAGAGGCTTTTTAGCTCCTCTTCACTTTCTGCCATAAGGGTGGTGTCAATTTGAGGTTATTGATATTTCTCTCGGCAGTCTTGATTCCAGCTTGTGCTTCTTCCAGCCCAGCGTTTCTCATGATGTACTCTGAGTATATGTTTGATTAGGTCCCATTTATTTTTGTTTTGATTTGTATTGCCTTGGAATACTGACCTAAGAAAACATTAGTATGGTTTATTTCAAAGAGCATTTTGATTCCCCTCTAGGAGCTTTATATATAAGCATGTCTTATATGTAAGTCTTTAAGCCATTTTGAATTTATTTTTGTGCTTTGTAAGGGTGTGCTCTAACTTCATTGATTTACATACAGGTATTGTACTTTCCCAATACCACTTGCTGAAGAAATTGTCTTTTCTCCCCAGTATATTTTTGCCTCCTTTCTTGAAGATTGACAGTAGGTGTGTAGGTTTATTCCTAGGCTCTCTATTATCTTCCACTGATCCATATGTCTGTGCCAGTATCATGCCATCTTGATTACTGTGGCTTTGTAGTATTATCTGAAGTCTAGGAGGGTTATGCCTCTAGCTTTGTTCTTTTCCCTCAGGATTGTTTTGGCAATTCTAGATCTCTTATACTGTGTTTCGTTGTTCTGTTACTAAGTCATGTCCACCTCTTTACAACCCCATGCTCTGTAGCAAGCCAGACTCCTCAGTCCTCACTGTCTCCTGGATTTGCTCAAATTAATATCCACTGATTTGGTGATGCTACCTAACCATCTCATCCTCTGCTGCCCCCTCCTCCTCTGGCCCTCAGTTTTTCCCAAAATCAGAGTCTTTCCAATGAGTCAGCTCTTCCCATCAGGTGGCCAAAGTATTGGAGCTTCACCTTCAGCATCAGTCCTTCCAATGAATATCCAGGGTTGATTTCTTTTAGGATTGACGTGTTTAATACGCTTGCAGTCCAAGGGACTCTCAAGAGTCTTCTCCAACACCACAATATAAAAGCATCAGTTCCTCAGCACTCAGCCTTCTTTATGGCCCATTTCTCACATCTGTACATGACTACTGGAAAAGTGATCACTTTGATTATACAGATCTTTGTTGGCAAAGTGATGTCTCTGTTTTTTAATATGATGTCTAGGATTGTCATAGTTTTCCTTCCAAAGAGCAAGTGTCTTTTAATTGCATAGATACAGTAACAATCCACAGTGATTGTGGAGCCCAAGAAAAGAAAATCTATCACTGCTTCCACTTTTTCCCCTTTTATTTGCCATAAAGTGATGGGACCAGATGCCAAGATTTCAGTTTTATTAATGTCTTTTATGGTTCCATATAAATTTTAGAATTACTTGTACTAGTTCCTTGAAAAATGTCATGGGTAAGTTGATAGGGATCATATTAAATTTGTAGATTGCTTTGGGTATTATGGCCATTTTAACAATATTAATTCTTTCAATCTACGTGCATAGTATATCTTTCCATTTCTATGAATCATCTTCAGCTTCCCTTATTAAGGTTTTATGCTTTTCACATATAAATTTTTTACCTCCTTGGTCAGGTTTATTCCTAAGTATTTTATGCTTTTGATTCAATTTTAAAAGGGATTGGTTTTAAAATTCCTTTCCTCATATTTCATTGTCAATGTACAGAAATGTAACAACTTTCTGTAAGTTCATGTTGTATTCTGCTACCTTGTTAAATTTATTTGTCAGTTCTAACAGTTTTCGTGTGGCATCTTTGCTGCTGCTGCTGCTGCTGCTAGGTCGCTTCAGTTGTGTCCGACTCTGTGCGACCCCAGAGACGGCAGTCCACCAGGCTCCCCCATCCCTGGGATTTTCCAGGCAAGAGTACTGGAGTGGGGTGCCATCGCCTTCTCCGTGTGGCATCTTTAGGGGTTTCTTTATGTAGTATCACATCATATAACTATATTTTGCTTATTTATTCAGGATTATTTTAAACTGGTTTAATGTAAGTAATAGTCTGATGTGCATCGTTGGATATCACTTTTATTCATATTTAAATTATTTCCTTGGGAAAATCTCACAAGAGAGTTATTTTGCTGCTCCATGCATATGCCTTCTCCTTATAGTTATTGTACATAATACCAAATACAAATTCAAAAAGATTGCACTAATGTGCAATAAGAGCTTTGCCAAGCTTAAGTTTTATATTGTTTAATTATTACTAACAGTCAATTTTTTATTATTATTTTAATTTGTATTTGATTACTTATATGAACGAAAAATTTCCCAAATATTTGTTAGTTATTTTTCTACTTTTGAAAAGTATCTATTTGTCTCTTTGTCTTTAAGTTTTTCTTCTTATTTATTTTATAAGCTTTTTTAGATGATGAAGAGATTAAGCTTTGGTCTGCTGTATTTGTTGCCACTATGTTTCCTATGTTGTTTTGGCTTTTAATTCTAGTTTTTCTTTTTTATACTTTAATCTACAACTATACTTTGAATATATTTGAATTCATACACACTTTCCTTTGGAATTTCTCCTCTTGATTCCAGATTAGAAATTTTTTATTTAAAGATATTTAATTTTTGTTGTATGATTGTTAAGTCGTGTCCAACCGTTTTTTGACCCTATGGACTGTAGCCCATCAGGCTTCTCTGTGCATGGGATTTTCCTGGCAAGAATACTGGTATGGGTTGCCATGCCCTCCTCCAGGAGATCTTCCTGACCCAGGGATAATACCCGTGTCTCCTGCAATGGCAGGTGGATTCCTTACCACTGAACAGTCAGGAAACCTCAAAGATATGGACAATGTATTTCTTGTCTGGGTTAAGTTTATAGTTTACATTTAGCTATTTGGTTTTTTTTTTTTTTTTTGGTATATGATACTGTATAGAAAATCAAACTAAATCTTCTTTAGAATGCTAACTTTCAATCCATTTATTAAATAATTATCTCTCCATTGTTTGGGATGCTCCTTTTATGTTTATCCTGGAGAAGGAAATGGCAACCCACTCCAGTATTCTTGCCTGGAGAATCCCATGGATGGAGGAACTTAGTGGGCTACAGTCCATGGGTCACAAAGAGTCAGACACGACTGAGCAACTTCACTTTCACTTTTATGTTTATTCAGTTATTAGCTGTAATAAGATTTTAAATGTGATTTCTTTTTCTTCAGTGCAGGATAGCATGTTTATAATCTCTGGATTACCCTTATAATAGTTACATTGTAGTTTGAGATAGGAAGGGAGTCTTAATTAATTTACAAATTCACAATAGACAGATTTCTAGATTATCAACTATGTACATTTGTGCTGAAGGATAGGTTTTCTCATTCATTAACCACTGCCAAATGAAAAAGGGATCAGTTCAGTTCAGTTCAGTCACTCACTTCTGTCCAACTCTTTGCGACCCCACGGACTGCAGCACGCCAGACCTCCCTGTCCATCACCAACTCCCGGAGTTGACTCAACTCATGTCCATTGAGTTGGTGATGCTGTCCAACCATTTCATCCTCTGTTGTCCCCTTCCAATAACTTAATTTACTAAGTTTCTTGGACTCGGGTATATAGGAATTTCATGGCTGAGCCATGAAAGCAACAAAATAACTTAACTTTAAAATTACAATTAAATTGGATTAGCTGTATTTTAAAGAAAATCTCTCCGACAACTAGAGCTTTTCAAATATAATTGACCACTTCAGGAAGCAATGAGTTCCGATTGCTGACTGTAGTTAAAGAAGATAATTAAATAAGAGCTCTAGCTTTTAACAAATGAAAGATTTTCATAAAGACTCTTCCTTGTCTTATACTGGAGAACTCCAAGTTCCATTTCAGCTTTTAAGATTCCATGTGTCTTTAATCTAGTCATGAATATATGTATTTCACAGTGTAGGGCTTAGAGGATAGGAGTATTTAGGTTAACTTTTGGTTAGCTTCTATACCACAGAACAAATCAATTGTTTAATTAATTCTATTTGAATGGTTAAATTTGCATAAATTCTAATCAAGTTTAATGTCTATCCTTACTCGTCCATGCCTATTTAGAAGTTTCCATGGGTAGTTTTAGAAGTTAAATAAAATAATTAACTGGATTTACCCAACAGATAGTCCCAACAGGGGCTTTGTGTCAGTACTGAAAGAGGAGATAGATGTTACCTGACTTTAAGGAGAATAATGATGAAAATCCATAAAACCATACTTAAGTTTCATTTAAAAAAGAATTATGTTTTATCTACTTAGCTAACTGAGGAAAAACTTCAATTCTGAATTATAAGATAGCTTAAATAAAAATTTGAGGCAATGAAAATTTTAATAATATGTAGTCTTATAGGAGAAAAAGTACATTTCTTCTATAAAATAAGTTGATTCAACAAAAAGACGAGTGTAAATTATAATTAGTATAGGTATTATATTTAATATAGATACTGCAGTTAAGATTAAAAATTTTGATATCCCTCATAGTCTGAAAAATATTGATGAGACTGTAACATATTAATATGCTATTAATCTTTGTAATGTGATAACCAAAACATTAGTCTGAACCCTATATACTGAAAAACTTTAAGTAGGTGGTTAACATTGATGGAATTGTAATACACTGATACATGTCCTTTAAAGCAAAGAGAATGCCTTAGAAATGTGCATCACAGAAGAGGCAAGAGTCTGTGGCTTTTAACATGATCCTCAGGAGAGGCTCAGTCATGAAATTCCTATATCCCTGACTACAAGAATCTTTGTAAGAGGATCACAGCAAATGACATGTTTTGGTACCTTCTTTTTGGCTGTGTCTGCAGATGCAACTTAATCTACTTACAAGGTACAGATGGTTTACAGGTCCTAAGAAACACAGAGGAATTTGTAATGCATGATCATTATTTCAAAAATTTTGCATTTCTCATTTGGAGGAACCATTTTGTATAATGTGACTACTAAAGATAACTTTTATTGTAAAAGATAATGCAAATCACAAATGCAAAGTGGTTTTATATTTTTCAGGAAGAGCATCCTTATTTTCAAATAAATTAGCATAGAAATGTAGGTTAAAAATGACAGAAATAGTTTTTTAAGATGATTATTTTCTAAGGAACAAGAGGAAGATTTTTTTGTTTGTTTCTCAGTTTACTCAACTGTTCAAATGAGGATGATGGTATTGCCCACTTTATTGGGTATTGAACAGATTAATAAGGATAAAGAACAAGTGCTATGTGAAATGCAAAGCATATATTTATTATTGTTCCTTGGAGTTTAATTAAGTGAAATACATATGTTTTCAGTTTGATGTATGTTTATAAACTTGTACTAGGCACAGTAGAGAGGACAGGGTGGAAGAGATTTTACCCATAGAAGAGACAGACATGAGGTTAACCAGTAATAATGTAAAATGGACCCTGATGATAATGTTCCAGCCTAGACTTGGAGGCATGGTTGAGGAAAAAGAACCAAGGGGACAGGTTTAAGCAGTTATCCCTGCTGTAGGTTTCCCTAGACCAAAAACATTCCATATACACTGTTGGTGTCCTTTAATCGACTGGAACCTGGTGGTCCTGAGTCAACCAATAAGAAAGTAAAGGAGAGAGAAAGAGGCTAATATTCTTTGGTTTATGCAGAAAGCCAATAACGCCCCTGCACAGGGCTTGCTCTGTTCATGAAGGCCTCAGGCGCCCTCTCGATGGGGTGAAGGCACAGAGCGCCTTCTTGAGAGGGTCTTAGAAGCCTCGGCAGGAAAGTGAACACAGAGGACCTCTGCACTCCAAAGAAATATCCTGAGAGATAGAGAGAAAGAGAGAGAGAGAAAGAAAGCAAGACACGGGAACCAAAGCTCTGATGGAGCAAAGGTGTTTTAATCAACATGGTGTGGGCATATATACTGTAGTTATTCTCAGCAAAGATAAAGATTACAATTCCAGACTTACAAAACATAGATGATCCATATTAAAGAGAGAGAGAGTTGTAAATAATCACTTTTACCATATGGTTCATAAAAAGGAAAAGGATACTTATCACCGTATAGAAAAACTAATGAAGGAAACGCCTGGATTCCTCAGCCCCTGGGAGAGGCTTGCCTCTTCTCTAGATCCAAAACAGCACACAGGAGGCCTCTTGTTAAATGCTTGCCGACAATTCCATATACACATAATCCAGACTTCCCCTTTGTACGTTCTTAAGTAGCCTAATACTCTACCACTAGAAACATCCTTGGTCAGGTTGAGAATCATTTAAAACACATTAATTTTCCAACCCTTTCTCAAATATGTATGCCATGATCTTCATTTTCTGAATGTTGAGCTTTACACCAACTTCTTCACTCTCCTCTTTCACCTTCATCAAGAGGCTTTTTAGTTCCTCTTTCTGCCATAAGGGTGGTGTCATCTGCATATCTGAGGTTATTGATATTTCTCCCGGCAATCTTGATTCCAGCTTGTGCTTCTTCCAGCCCAGCATTTCTCATGATGTACACTGCATATAAGTTAAATAAGCAGGGTGACAGTATACAGCCTTGATGTACTCCTTTTCCTATTTGAAACCAGTCTGTTGTTCCATGTCCAGCTCTAACTGTTGCCTCCTGACCTGCATACAGGTTTCTCAAGAGGCAGGTCAGGTGGTCTGGTATTCCCATCTCTCTCAGAATTTTCCACAGTTTATTGTGATCCACACAGTCAAAGGCTTTGGCATAGTCAATAAAAGCAGAAGTAGATGTTTTTCTGGAACTCTCTTGCTTTTTCCATGATCCAGCGAATGTTGGCAATTTGATCTCCAGTTCCTCAGCCTTTTCTAAAACCAGCTTGAACATCTGGAAGTTCACGGTTCACGTATTGCTGAAGCCTGGCTTGGAGAATTTTGAACATTACTCTACTAGCATATGAGACGAGTGCAATTGTGTGGTAGTTTGAGCATTCTTTGGCATTGCCTTTCTTTGGGATTGGAATGAAAACTGACCTTTTCCAGTCCTGTGGCCAGTGCTGAGTTTTCCAAATTTGCTTGTGTGTTGAGTGCAGCACGTTCACAGCAGTGCAGTACTTGTATGCAGTCCCAAAAATGACAGAATGATCTCTGTTCATTTCCAAGGCAAACCATTCAATATCATGGTAATCCAAGTCTTTTCTCTGACCAGTAATGCTGAGGAAGCTGAAGTTGAATGGTTATGAAGACCTACAAGACATTCTAGAACTAACACCTCAGAAAGATGTCCTTTTCATTATAGGGGACTGGAATGCAAAAGTAGGAAGTCAGGAAAGACCTGTATTAAGAGATGAATTTGGCCTTGGAGTACAGAATGAAGCAGGACAAAGGCTAATTGAGTTTTGCCATTAGAACGCACTGGTCATAGCAAACACCCTCTTCCAAAAGCATGAGAGAAGACTCTACACATCGATATCACCGGATGGTCAATACCGAAATCAGATTGATTATATTCTTTGCAGCCAAAGATGGAGAAGTTCTGTACAGTCAGCAAAAACAAGACAGGGAGCTGACTTTGGTTCAGATCATGATCTACTTATTTCCAAATTCAGACTTAAATTGAGAAAGTATGGAAAACCGCTAGATAATTAAGGTATGATCTAAATCAAATCCCTTGTGATTATACAGTGGAAGTGAGAAATAGATTTAAGGGACTAGATCTGATAGACAGAGTGCCTGAAGAATTATGGACAGAGGTTTATGACATTGTACAGGAGGCAGTAATCAAGACCATTCCCAGGAAAAAGGAATGCAGAAAGGCAAAATGGCTGTCTGAGGAAGCCTTACAAATAGCTGAGAAAAGAAAAGAAGAGAAAGGCAAAGAAAAAGGAAAGCTATACCCATTTAAGTGCAGAGTTCCAAAGGATAGCAAGGAGCGGTAAGAAAGCCTCTGTCAGTGATCTGTGCAAAGAAATAGAGGAACACAATAGAATGGGAAAGACTAGAGTCTTTCTAGAAGGAACTTAGAGATACCAAGGGAATATTTCATGCAAAGTTGGGCACAATAAAGGACAGAAATGGTATGGCCCTAACAGAAATAGAAGATATTAAGAAGACATGGCAAGCATATACAGAAGAACTATACAAAAAGATCTTCATGACCCAGATAATCACAATGGTGTGATAACTCACCTAGAGCCAGAAATCCTGGAATACGAAGTCAAGTGGGCCTTAGGAAACATCCTTATGAACAAAGCTAGTGGAGGTAATGGAATTCCAGTTTAGCTATTTCAAATTCTGAAAGATGATGCTGTGAAAGTGCTACATTCAGTATGCCAGCAAATTTGGAAAACTCAACAGTGGCCACAGGACTGGAAAATTTCACTTTTCATTTCCATCCCAAGGAAAGGCCATGCCAAAGAATGCTCAAACTACCACACAATTGAACTCATCTCACACACTAGTAAAGTAATGCTCAAAATTCTCCAAGCCAGGCTTCAACCGTGAACTCCCTGATGTCCAGGCTGGTTTTAGAAAAGGCAGAGGAACCAGAAATCAAATTGCCAACATCCGTGGATCATCAAAAAAGTGAAAGAGTTCCAGAAAAACATCTACTTCTTCTTTGCTGACTATGCCAAAGCCTTTGACTGTGTAGATCACAACAAACTGTGGAAAATTCTAAAAGAGATGAGAATTCCAGACCACCTGACCTGCCTCCTGAGACATCTGTATGCAGGTCAAGAAGCAACCGTTAGAACTGCACTTGGAACAACAGATTGGTTCCAAATTGGGAAAGGAGATCGTCAAGGATGTATATTGTCACCCTGCTTATTTATCTTCTATGTAGAGTACATCCTTTGAAATTCTGGACTGGATTAAGCACAAGCTGGAATCAAGATTGCCGGGAGAAATATCAATAACCTCTGATACACAGATGACACCACCCATATGGCAGAAAGTGAAGAAGAACTAAAGTGCCCCTTGGTGAAAGTGAAATAGGAGAGTGAAAAAATTGGCTTAAAAGTCAACATTCAGAAAACGAAGATCATGGCATCTGGTCCCATAAATTATGGCAAATAGATGGGGAAACAATGGAAACAGTGAGAGACTTTATTTGGGGGGGCTCCAAAATCACTCCAGATGGTGACTGCAGCCAGGAAATTAAAAGATGCTTACTCATTGGAATAAAAGTTATGACCAACCTTGATAGCATATTACAAAGCAGATACATTACTTTGCCAACAAATGCCTGTCTAGTCAAAATTTGGTTTTTCCAGTAGTCATATATATGCGAGTGTTGGACTATAAAGAAAGCTAAACACCAAAGAATTGATGCCTTTGAACTGTGGTGTTGGAGAAGACTCTTGAGAATCCCTTGGACAGCAAGGAGATCCAAGCAGTCCATCCTAAAGGAAATAAGCCCTGAATATCCATTGCAAGGACTAATGTTGAAACTCCTATACTTTGGCCACCTAATACAAAGAACTGACTCATTTGGAAATACCCTGATGCTGGGAAACGTTGAAGGTAGGAGGAGAAGGGAATGACAGAGGATGAGATGGTTTAAAGGCATCATCAACTTAATGGACATGAGTTTGAGTAAGCTCTGGGAGTTGGTGATGGACAGGGAAGCCTGGCGTAGTGCAGCCCATGGGGTTCCAAAGAGTTAGACACAAGTGAGCAACTGATATGAACTAAAGTGAGCTGACTAGATGAAATTTTGTTGGCAAAAGAATATCTCTGGTTTTTAATATGCTGTCTAATTTGGTCATAACTTTCCTTCCAAGGAGAAAGTTTCTTTCACAATATGCAGTGATTTTGGAGCTCCCCCAAAATAAAGTCTGCCACTGTTTCCACTGTTTCCCCATCTATTTGTCATAAATTAGAATTATGGGTCCAGATGCCATGATCTTAGTTTTCTGAATGTTGAGTTTTAAGACAACTTTTTGACTCTACTCTTTCACTTTCATCAAGAGGCTCTTTAGTTCTTCTTTACTTTCTGCCATAAGGGTGGTGTCATCTGCATATCTGAGGTTATTGATATTTCTCCCGGCAATCTTGATTCCAGCTTGTGCTTAACCCATTCCAACATTTGTCATGATGTACTCTGCATATAAGTTAAACAATCAGGCTGACAATATACAACCTTGATGTACTCCTTTCCCAATTTGGAACCAGTCTGTTGTTCCATGTCCAGTTCTAACTGTTGCTTCTTGACCTTCATACAGCTCTCAAGAGGCAGGTCAGGTGGTCTGGTATTCCCATCTTTTGAAGAATTTTCCAGTTTGTTGTGATCCACAGAGTCAATAGAGCAGAAATAGATGTTTTTCTGGAACTCTCTTGCTTTTTTGATGATTCAGCGGATGTTGGCAATTTGATCTCTGGTTCCTCTGCATTTTCTAAATCCTGCTTGAATATCTGAAAGTTCATGGTTCACGTAATGTTGAAGCCTGGCTTAGAGAATTTTGTACATCACTGCTATTGTGTGAGATGAGTGCAATTGTGCAGTAGTTTGAGCATTCTTTGACATTGCCTTTCTTTGGGATTGAAATGAAAACTAACCTTTTCCAGTCCTGTGGCCACTGTTGAGTTTCCAAATTTGCTGGCATACTGAGTGCAGCACTTTCACAGCCACATCTTTTAGGATTTGAAATAGCTCAACTGGAATTCCATCACTTCCACTAGCTTCGTTTGTAATGATGCTTCCAAAGGCCCACTTGACCTTGCATTCCTGTCAAAATGGCTATGATCTAAAATTCTCAAATGACAAATTTTGGCAAGGATTTAGAGAGAAGGGAACCCTCTTAGCCTGTTGAAAGAAAGTGAAAGTGAAGTTGCTCAGTCGTGTCCGACTCTTTGCGACCCCATGGGCTGTAGTCTATCAGGCACCTCTGTCCATGGAATTTTCCAGGCAAGAGTAGTGGAGTGGATTTCCCTTCTTTTCCAGGGTATCTTCCCGATCCAGGGATTGAACCTATGTCTCCTGCATTTCAGGTATATTCTTTACTCTTTGAGCCACCAGAGAAGTCCTGGTGGCTTCTTTCCTAAGCTATTGGTAGAAAATGTAGCCACCGTGGAAAACACTATGGAGGTTTCTCAGAAAACTAAAACTGAGACTTCCATATGACTGAACATTTCCACTCCTAAATATATATCCCAAGGAAGTAACAACACTAATTCAAAAAGAAACACGTGCCCTGATGTTTATAGTGGCTTTGTTTGCAATAGACAAGATATAGAAGCAACTTAAGTGTCCATCAGCAGTTGATTGGACAAAGAAAAAGTTGTATATACATACAGTGGAATATTCAGTTCAGTTCAGTTTCTCAGTCGTGTCCGACTCTTTGCAACCCCATGAATTGCAGCATGCCAGGCCTCCCTGTCCATCATCAACTCCAGAATTTACTCAAACTCATGTCCATCGAGTCGGTGGTAGTATCCAGCCATCTCATCCTCTGTCATCCCCTTCTCCTCCTGCCCCCAATCCCTCCCAGCATCAAGGTCTTTTCCAATGAGTCAGCTCTTCACATGAGCTTGCCAAATATTGGAGTTTCAGCTTTAGCCTCATTCCTTCCACTGAACATCCAGGACTGGTCTCCTTCAGAATGGACTGGTTGAAACTCCTTGCAGTCCAAGGATTCTCAAGAGTCTTCTCCAACACCACAGTTCAAAAGCATCAATTCTTTGGAGCTCAGCTTTCTTCAAAGTCCAAGTCTCACATCCATACATGACCACTGGAAAAACCATAGCCTTGACTAGATCGACCTTTGTTGGCAGAGTAATGTCTCTTCTTTTTAATATGCCGTCTAGGTTGGTCATAACTTTCCTTCCAAGGAATAAGCTTCAGTGGAATATTACTCAGCCATCAACGATGAAATTCTGCCATTTGGAGCAATGTAGATTGACCTAGACTGTATTCTTGCTTAGTGGAATAAGTCAGGTAGAGAAATACAAATACTGTATGTTACCATTTAAACATATATGTGGAATCTAAAAAAACTGAACAAATAATTGTAACAAGGCAGAAACAGACTAATAGATGTAGAGAACCAACTAGTGGTTACCAGTGGGAAGAGGGAAGGGGGGAGAGATGTGTTAGGCATAGGAAATTAAGAGATACTAACTAGTATGTGTAAAATGAATAAACAACAAGGATATATTATACAGCAGAGGAAAATATAGCCATTATTTTGTAGCAACTTAAAATGGAGTATAAACTATAAAATATTAAATGACTGTGTTGTGTATCTTAAGGTAATGTAATATTGTAAGTCAGTTAGATTTCAGTTAAGAAAATTTAATTCCTCTATGGTGCCTCCTTAAATCCCCCAGTGTTGTGAGCTGTCCTTTCTGTGCAATTCTCACAACACTTTGCTGTCCTGTAAGGTATTTAGCAGTCCATATATCATGATTTGTCTGCAATATTTAAAACAATATTGAATTATACCCCAAAACAAGGATAGTGTCTTACCTATGTTGGATTTCCCCTCCAATATACAAGTACTGTGTTTCTAACAGATGTTTTTGCTTGAGTTGATGGCTATAATAGTTTCTGTATCATAACTTGCCAAAAATATCATAGAAACAGAATCATAGCTGAGGATGTAATGACAAATATCTAGGAATGTCAACTCTAGGAAGACATCTGGAAGCAAGACTCCGATAACCTCTACGTGAGAGGAAGGGTTTTCAGGTGTTGGAAATAGCTGCAAACTTTTAGACAAAATTACAAAACAAAATGTATGCTCCTCAACTGCCCAGGGAAAGCTCTGAGAAGAAGGTTCTCAAATTTAAATTGCTATTCCTTAAATTATACTCTTTCCCAAAAAAGTCAAGAACACATTATAGTAGATGTTATTGAATTTTATTATTTTTGTCTCTTTTATTCTTTTTACTCTCCAGGAGTCTAATTAATGTGTAAAGTTCAAGTTTTAAGTATTCATGCTTCTTACAGTGCTTTTTCCCTTTTGGGTGAAATTTTGCAAGAAAAAGTCTTTACAAATTTTAAAGTAAAAAGCTTACTTTTCTCACTACTAGTTAAATAGCAATATATTTTTATGAAACCCGAATTTTGTACCAGATCAGTGTTAAGCTAAGCCTGACTGTGAAGGGGGAAGAATGATACAGAGATGTCAAAACATCGTCTCTGCTTCCAAGGAGCTCTCAAGGTCATAGGATAATAATATGTTTTCATATTTTGTAGATAAAAAATACTTTCTTTTATTAAGTCTAATTTCACTTTTTTCCTTCAACTGATTTCTTATCGTGATCATTTACTTTATAACAGGTGAGGAAATGAAACAAAAGATTAAATGATGATTGAGGTCATAGCCATTAAAGGGAAGAACATGGGTTTGAAAATAGGTGTTCTGACTTCAGATGACATTCTCCTTTGAAGAGCATCCTACTTTGTTCTTTTGCAAGACTCAAAATCAAATTGATTAAACTGGATGTCAGGAAATAGTTTAACACTGAAGACAGGTACATTTCCACTGTTATTATAGAACTCTTTATATATATAAAAGACCCAGAAGGGATGATACACAATAATATTTGGAATTGAAATGAAAAGGAAATTTCCTGGAGTTGATCCTTAAGCTGAATTTTGAAAAACAACCAGTGCTAATTTGAAAAAGTTTGAGCAGATTGCCTCTATGCAGTGAGGGCTAAGTGTATGTGTGTACAGAGGTAGGAAGAGATAGAATACATGTGGGGAAAGAGACGTACTGCAGAGAGATTGAAATAAAGGAGCGGTAGGCAATGAGTGAGGAGGCAGGCAGATGTTAGCTTTTAAAGAGGTTGACAGACTGAAAGGAAATCAGGATTCTGTTTATCGAGTGGGGACCCCACAGAAGTGTGACATGACCAGATCAATATTTTGAGAAGATTATTCAGCACAATACATGATTATTTGGAGACAGGACAAGGATTAGTTGGAGGCTCAGACCCAAGGAAGGCATCACAATCATTCAGGGGGAGAAGAAAGAAAGTTTAAAACACAAGAAAGGCCATATGAATGGAAAGGAAAGGACATGGACATCTAAACAGCCAAATATGTGGAGAATTGATAAGTGATTTTATGGTTGAGGTGGGAAAGAAAACAGGAAAGCTTTTGTTATTGTCGATATTCAGTCCCTAAGTCATCTCTGACTCTTTGTGAACCTATGGACTGTAGCACGCCAGGCTCCTCTACCCTCCACTATCTCCTGAAGTTTGCTCAGATTCATGTCCATTGAGTTGGTGATATGAACCATCTCATCCTCTGCCATCCCTTTCTCCTCCTGCCTTCAGTCTTTCCCAGCATCAGGGTCTTTTCCAGTGAGTTGGCTCTTCACATCACATGGCCAAAGTATTGGAACTTCAACTTCAGCATCAGCTCTTCCAAAGAATATTCAGGGTTGATTTCCTTTAGGATGACTCATATGATTTCATAGTCCAAAGGACTCACAAGAGTCTTCTCCAGCACCCCAGTTTGAAGCATCAGTTCTTTGGTGCTCAGCCTTCTTTTTGGTACAACTCTGACATCTTTACGTGGATATTGGAAAAACCATAGTTTTGACTGTATGCACCTTTGTTGGCAAATTGGCATCCCTGCTTTCTAATATGATTCTAGGTTTGTCATAGCTTTCCTTCTAGGGAGCAAATGTCTTTTAATTTTATGGCTGCAGTCACTGTCCACTGTGATTTTGGAGTCCAATAAAATAAAATCTGTCACTGCTTCCATTTTTTCCCCTTCTAATTGCATGAAGCAATGGGACTGGATGCCATGATCATAGTATTTTGAATGTTGAATTTCAAGCCAGCTTTTTCACTCTCCTCTTTTACCCCCATCAAGAGCCTTTTTAACTCCTCATCAATTTCTGCATTAGAGTGGTGTCATGTGCCTATCTGAGGTTGTTGATATTTCTCCTGGCAATCTTGATTCCAGCTTGTGATTCATCCAGTCCAGCATTTTGCATGATGTACTCTGCATGAAAAGTGAATGTGAAGTCGCTCAGTCATGCCCGACTCTTTGTGACCCCATGGACTGTAGCCCACCAGGCTCCTCTGTCCATGGGATTCTCCAGGCAAGAAAACTGGAGTGGGTTGTCATTTCCTTCTCAGGGGATCTTCCCAACCCAGAGATTGAACCCGGGTCTCCTGCATTACAGGCACATGCTTTAACCTCTGAGCCACTAGGGAAGCCCTTATTTATCTTAAATAAGTACTCTGCATAGAAGATGAATAAACAGAGTGACAATATACAGTTTTGTTGTACTCCTTTCCCAATCTTGAACCAGTCTGTTGTTCCATGGCTGGTTCTCATTGTTGTTCCTTGACTCACATACAAGTGTTTTCAGGAGACAGGTTAGGTGATCTGGTACTCCCATCCCTTTAAGAATTTTTGTTTGTTGTGATCCCCATGGTCAATGGCTTTAGAGAAGTCAATAAAGGAGAAATAGATGTTTCTCTGGAATTCCCTTGCTTTCTCTATCATTCAACAGATGTTGGCAATTTGATACCTAGTTCCTCTGTCTTTTCTAAACCCAGCTTGTACATCTGTAAGTGCTCAGTTCACATGCTGTTGAAGCCTAGCTTGAAGGATTTTTGAGCATTACCTTACCAGCATCTGAAATGAGCACAGTTGTTTGGTAATTTGAGCATTCTTTGACATTGCCCTTCTTTAGGACTGGAATGAAAACTCACCTTTTCCAGTCCTGTGGCCACTGCTGGGTTTTCCAAATTTGCTGACATAATGAGTGCCGCACTTTAACAGCATCATCTTCTAGGAGCTGAAATAGCTCAGTTGGAATTCCGTCACCTCCAGCCACTTTGTTTTTAGTAGTGCTTATTATTTCTAATCATTAATATCAGAGCTGCTTCCTTGAGACACCCCTTCATCTATCAACACCAGGTGCGGCATGGTGAATTCTTTCGTGATGTGCATTGAGCAGGCAAGGGTAAGTCCCACATGCAAACTGGTGATCCTCCTTAAGGCACCCTACTGCCTACGTGGCTTCTGAGTTGCTGGGTACCACCAGCAACATTCAAGAGTGACCTTGGCTTTAATGGAAGCATTTTGAGTACAGGCAGGAGAAGCTGCTCCTTCCATGCATTGCTTTATATATCAAGCTGTAGATGTTCCCTCTATCTGGATCCATCTCGCAATGAACTTCTGTGCTGCTGTTATTAAAATACAAGACAACTGTGACATCTTTAGATGCAAAAGTCTAATTTGTTTCATACTATTCTGGACTTAAGTTTTTAATTAAACTCAGAGAGGTGACAACACTGTGGGTATGTGAAGTTGTCTTCCTGCCAGCTAAGTGTTTTTTCCTTTTTGCTTGTGCAGCCAAGAAGGTTGTGCTGTGATTTGTGAACATGCGTGACAGTTGCTTTCTCAAGCTTTCTGTCAACAGCTGGCCATTTGGGGTACACGCAACTGTTCTTCAGTCAGATGACAGAAATGTCTTAGGGTAGTTCTTCAGTCACAATCAAAATAGCTTACTTCTGTATGTCTAAATGATAATAATCATTTCCCAAGCTTCTATTACATTGAAGAACATAAAGAAGACATAGAGGGTCAGAATGCATATCTGTTAAGGAGTTGCTTGCTGTGATCTAAGTTAAAAATGATAGTAGTGGCCTGGATTAAGATGAGGACAGTGGGATTAGAGGGAAATAAAGGGATTTACATGTAGAAGAAGCAGTGACTTTTATGACTTGGTGCTAGATTGGGGGATAATAAGCTAAAGGGAGAATCAGTGATGACCCACTGCTACCCTGGATTGTTTTAAGCACCTATTTACATGCTGTATATACGTTTCTTTTTATGAGAGTCCTAAAACATTGTTATTTCATGTTAGGTTTTATTCTTCACTGTTGCATTGAACCTGAAGGAGGACTGGGGCCATGTTCAAAACAAACTCATCACCAAATGCTCTGTGTCTGCAACTGGAGAAACTGATTCAGAGATGAATAAAGTCCGTATCGAAGGGCTAACAGCATGTCAGGAGACTCCAGGCAATGAGTTGCTAACAAAAACTCTCTGAAGAGCAATAATCTTTGCCTTGGTATCTATCAGGCGTGCCCATTGGATGAGAATTAAGTCATATTTTGATGCCAGCAAAGGGCTTTGTTCCCACATTGCTGTCAGGGAGCATCAACTCCTCTTAGCTTCCTGGAATATTACTAAATTGGGTCCTGGCTGCCATCATGGCACATAGAGCCTGAATTATTTACAGGACTTCAATTATTGTGGGCATACCATGGGGCCTGAGGAAGAACTTATTTGGTTCCTAATGTTGTAAATTTAATTTACTTTCCAAACACCTGCTAAAGGATTAACTAAATCATTTGCCCATGTGAAATAGATCACACTCAAAGTTGATGGTGGCTATATTTATGCTCATTGGAACCATATTTCCCAAGAAGTCTGCCTCAGTCTATAGAGCCAGAGATGAATTTCTTAAAGAAGGTTTTTTAACAGTTGAATTTTTCCAAGCTAAAGAGAATTTTTGAGTTTGTACAGGTTACACATACTAGTCAGAGTATTGATTAAAATGTAGAAAGACATTAGATTGCTTTTTCATGGCACATTTGTCTCACACTTTTAAGTTTCTCAGTTGTAAAACCATCATATGCAATCATTCCACTTTTACTCAAAGAAGTCCTGATTGCATTCTCACCAACAGTCTCTACAAATAAGTCTGATAATTAATAGCTGGGAAGACCAAATTGTCCTCCTACTGTAAGAGGTAGGACATAATTAGGGCAGGCATATTTTGGGGAAGAATTTAGAAGCTTTACCTTGCTTTTTGAAGGGAAAATGAAGTTTCTATAATGCTTTGCATCTCCTTGATAGTTTCTTAAAATAAAAATTAGCTATTGAGGGTAAAATTAGAGAAATAAATTATTAATATGTATATTAATTAATACTCGCATTAGTTCTGCAAATCTCTTTGAGCTTCAGAAAAGAGAATAAAACTAGTTTCGTATCTCTGTTATCCTTATACTATTAAGGGTGAATTTCCTAAATGAATTTAGGAAAAAATGTTTTAAGTATGGCTTGGAACACCCTATGATCCATAAACATTTTTTAAAAAGTGATGATAATGGATATAAACCTAAGATGGCATTGTCAATGTAGTTTAGCATACTTATTTACTTTGGGATACATATGCCAATAAAATTATATGCTTTGGGGAGTGAAGAAAATATATTTCTAAATTGAAAATGATCTTTAAAGTAATCATTTTGGGAATTACAGACATTTGGTGAATTCCTTTTTGAGAATGCCTTCAGAATCAGACCCACGCATGGATTGCAGGTTTTATTTTATAGCAATATATTTGGGACCCTAAACGGTATTACCAAGATGTCACATATGTTATTTGTAAAATTTGCCCAAATACTTTTCATTGATTTAACCAAATCTATCATACTCCCAAAGTGCCATGTCTAATATGGTCTAAATGTATAATACAAAAGACCCTTGTGTCCCTGCCCTACAGAAACAGACTCACAGACTTAGACAATGAGCTTATGGTTGCCAGAGCTGGGAAGGATGAGGCAAAGAGATAGTTAGGGAGTTTGACATCAACATGTACACTCTGCTGTATTTAAAAATGGATAACCATCAAGGGCCTACTGAATGGCACAGGGAATGCTGCTCAATGTTGTGTGATAACCTAGATAGAAGGAGAGTCTGCGGGGGGGAGGAACGGATACATGTATATGTATGACTGAGTTCCTTTGCCATCCACCTGAAACTATCACAACGTTGTTAATTGGCTATACTCAAAAAAAAAAAAAAAAAAAACCAAACTAAACTAAACTCCAAAGTATGAAGGCCAGATAAGTCAAACTTAACTCAGGCAGATCAGAATCATTGTTAATTTTCAAGTAGTCTAATATAAGTCAGTGGGATGCACAGGAGCAGGACTTCTGTATGGCAGACTGTCTCAAATTCCATCTGCAGAACTGGAACCCCTCTGGAGGTCTACCTGCCGTGATGCCAGAGGAGCTGGAAGCAGTGAAAGTATTGGCAAGAACATGGTTCCGGTCCTTAGAGGGGAATGGGATGGAGCTCTTCTTACACTATTAGTTTGGGTCCTCGATATTCACAGACTAAGAACAGATTCCATTATTATCACCTGTAGGTAGACAAAGCTGGTGCAGACAGGGACACACAGAGGGGAGGAAAACAGGCCTTGTAACAGTTTAAAATAACATGCTTTAGAATGTAGGGATAACTTTGAAAGATAGCTATGATGATAGAATTCAAACAGAATTATTTGAGTTGAAATCAGTCTTTAGATTTGTAAGATTGCTACTTTGAAGTGCCTTGTTATCTATCTAGGTCTGCAACTTCCAGCGTGTTGTTTAAATTGTACTAAATAATACTGCCCCTTTTTAAAGGTCACAATGTGCATGCTTTTCTGCTTCTGCTGTCTGGATTCTAAATTCTCTGTGGATTCAAGTTTGAAATTTGCTCACAGAATGATAGGTGTACTGTGACCCCCAGGTCCATCTTGGCTTTTCAGGCTTTCTTCTACTGTAAGAGCATCCCTTCCATCTACTCTGTTTCCTTCGCAGTAAAGATTTCTAATGTTTGCGACAACAAGGTTTTATGTATTATGTTAAAAATATTCTCCCCTCATAATGTTTCAATAGGCCAACCGAGATTAATTCAACATCCCACAATGTCTTCTTTACATCCTTTACTTATTCCTATTCAGTTCAGTTCAGTTGCTCAGTCGTGTCCGACTCTTTGTGACCTCATGGACTTCAGCACACCAGGCTTCCCTGTCTATCACCAACTCCTGGAGCTTACTCAAACTCATGTCCATCCAGTTGGTGATGCCATTCAACCATCTCATTCTCTGTCATCCCCTTCTTCTCCCACCTTCAATTTTTCCCAGTATCAGGGTCTTTTCAAATGAGTCAGTTCTTCACATCAGGTGGCCAAAGTATTGGAGTTTCAGCTTTTGCATCAGTCTTCCCAATGAATATTCAGGACTGATTTCCTTTACTTCTATTAACTGTGTGCATATCTGCCTTCACAACTGATTTTAAGCTCCTTTAAGGGTATGGACCATATCTCATGGAAACTTATATCCTCCATATAGTCTAGGGCAATGTTTGTCATTTTATGATTTTTATTGTCAAAATCTTTAGGGCATTTAAGAATTCATATGAATATAAGGGAAAAGTACCAAAAAAAAAAAAAAAAAAAAAAAAGGAGAGACAGAGAGAAACGTGGGCAGTTTGGGTCATACATTATAGTTCCACACAGGCTGCTTTCCTAGGCAACCCACATAAGCAACAGTCATTTTCCCAAGACAGCTATGCTACTTATAGCTGCTACTTTGAGTTTATCATGGAGAGGGAGCTCTTAGAAGATGCTCTAAAATTATTGCAGTGAAAAAGCAAAAAGCTACCTTATAAGGTCAGTTTGCTATAGCTGAGGAGGGTAAGACCGGTAGTAAACTGGGCTACCACCAAATTGAATTACTGTTAAATCGAAGACCAGTGACCAATAGAAGTTGATGAGCTGAGAAAGTATGTGCCGGATGAACAGGACAGAGGAGCTGCTGATGTAAACTCAGCTGGCGGAAGTTAGGAGCTATTATTACAAGGACAGTGCTGCATCAGGTTAGAGATTTTCATGCCGTGAAGGCTGCAGCAAGATGGAGGTGACAGCACAAATTCCACTCACATGAAAAAAGTCACATTTTAAATGAAAATTGTGCTCAGGGGGAGGAGAGAACATGTATTACTTATGTCTTAAGCATCTTCAAGTAGAAAGCTGAGGCTATTTTAAGTGTTGATGCAGAGGAAGAAATAGAAACGCTGGAAACGATCAAGTGGCATTGAGACTGGAATATGACCAGGTCTTTGGTTTCCGAGGGAGAAGAAGAGGGAGCTCGAGGAAAATATTTGGAGTAAAGAAAAAACAGAAATGTAGCTCTCTTAGAAATAGTTGCTAGTGAAGTTCTTCAAGTTTTGTCTTTACAGTTAGCCACCTAGTTCCTTAATGGAAGTAGAGTACTCTGTGGGTTTCACTCTTTGCATTTTAATTGTACTTATTTCTGATTTTCCTTCATTTTAATTTCAAGCTCTCTTTAATTTTCAAAGCCACCAAAATTTTCTTTTTAAAGAAAACAGAAATAGTTGGGCTTGTATTTGTTTTCTTAGCTCTGTTAAAATAAGATTGAAAATGGATTATTAAGTTGTTCATTCATGAACAACCAGAAATTGCTTTCTTTGCTCAAATGACAGCTTTGGTTAATTGTGTTGTAGGCATTTACTCTACTTCTGTGGGCAGGGCCCCATAACACAGATTGCTCATATGAGAAGCTTCAAGAATGTTCTACTGAAAGTTGCATATTATAAGGACTTAAGCTAGTATAAAAATATGTTGTGGTGGTTGTTTTTTATTAACTATCCATCCCCTCCTCTTCCTTTGCTTGCTTCTCTGGAATCTTTGCTCGTGTAAACCTAAATGTCCACTTGTTCTCACCAAAAGTATTGAATAAATAGTTCTCTCTGAAAATTGTCATTGCTTCCTAAGCCTTCAAATTCCAGTGTATCCCTGCATTCTTCACCCTCTACCCTTGGAACATTCTCTCACTTTTGATTTATGTCAACAGCTCACCCTGCCTAATCAGTCTCTCTTGTCTCTTTCACTGCAGAAACTGCCATGGTAGAAGTGGTAGATATAAGGTTTGAGCTTTAATTTCCAATTCCGTATGCTCTTTGACTGTGTTCTAAAGAAGCTGCGAGATTTCAGTCTCCCATTTTTTTAGCAAGCATTTGTTGTAAATAAGTCTGGCAGATGGCCACAACACCTGGGACAATTAAGCCCCAGGGATGGATGAGTAGTTTCCTAAGGTGAGTAGAATTTTCCATCTGTTCAAATGGAACTTTAGGGGTTTAAGCCAGCCCATGTTGGCTGCCTGGGGTGTGTGCCTTACTCAAGCCTGCATTTTGGTCTCCCATATACATCCTGGCTGTCCTGCTAAAAAGCGGAAAAAGCAGGAAAATAAATATTCACTCTTTTACAACTGTGTGGCTGTTGTAAATCAACGACTTAGGCTCCTTTGGGGTTTGAGAAGTGAAATCAAACAGTTTTCATGAAATTCCACTCACATTTTCAGTGCCTGACTTATTTTGGTTTATTCTGTTGTAGAATAGTCCAAAGCTAGAATTAAATGCTAAAGAATAAATTATCCCGTTTAAAAGATATGGATGTACTGTATAACAGATTGTGGCTACCAGCATTCTGAGTCAGGCCTTCCCCTCCAAATGCCCCATCATCCCTACACCCATGCAGCCTGTTGAGTAATGCGTGATGGAGTCACACCAAGTCAGTATTAAGGATATGTTGTTTGGAGCCTAGGCTATTATTCTGAAGGTCTGTTGCTTGGGATAAAGCCACAGAAAATCGTTAGTGAATTAGGCAGAATTTCTGTTTGTTTGTTTTCTGTTTGAGAATGTACAATAAGTTGGCTAGTACAAGGAAGCACTTACATCCTTGCAAACTTCAGTCATATTGCCATGCAAAGTCATTGCCAAGTTTTCAAAAATGAGTCTGGACTGCTATTCCAATTCACCACTGTTCCGCCTCCGTGGCAGATGGTGCTCGCTTATGCAGGGGGCATAGCTGAAACTGTGTGGTGGAATCACTGCTAAGATTTTGGATTTTGTTGCTCTGAAAAATCTGTATGTCAAAGAGTAGCAGCTTCTTGGTCTTCATCTTTCCCCATCAGCAGCTGGTGTCCACCTTTCTCCTTAATTCCTCCAGACCATCTACTCCCCAGCATCATTTCTGGACTACAACTCTGCCTTTATTTTCTGAACCTTTTTCTTTCTGTTAAGCATCTTGACTTATATGATTTGTTGATAATTCCTGAATATGCTTTTGCAGCCCTGAATCTCAGTGCTTTTCTGGCTTAAATATTTGGGCAATCTTGTAGCACTAGTTGGAGAACCCTCTAAATGCTGAGAACCGACCTGTCAAACAGTGGAAGTAGCATGAAGAGTGAAAAGAGGATGGCTCTTGGATTTAGACAGACCAGGTTTGAACCTGGCTGTGCCACTTGCTATCACTGTAGCTTTCGAGCGTGTATTTGACCTGCTGCTGCTGCTGCTGCTGCTGCTGCTAAGTCGCTTCAGTCGTGTCTGGCTCTGTGCGACCCCATAGACAGCAGCCCACCAGGCTCCCCCATCCCTGGGATTCCCCAGGCAAGAACACTGGAGTGGGGTGCCATTTCCTTCTCCAGTGCATGAAAGTGAAAAGTGAAAGTGAAGTCGCTCAGTCGTGTCTGACTCTTCGCAACCCCATGGACGGCAGCCTACCAGGCTCCTCCATCCATGGGATTTTCCAGGCAAGAGTACTGGAGTGGGGTGCCATCACCTTGTCTGATATTTGACCTATGCTATTTATAAAATGGAAATAATCATTCATTAGAAACCTCACAGGGTTAGGAGGATTACATGAAATTTAATCTTTCTGTTTGATATAGTAAATGATAACCAATTGTATTCTTCTCATTGATAATTGCTAATCTCCTAATCATTGTAAACTTACAACAATGAAATCATATTTAATTTTCACTCTTGTATCTTCTAAATCAAATTCATCACTGTGTTCTATTAATTAGGCTTCCCCCCCCTTCTCTGTGTCCATGGCTATATTTCTTATTGGTTCAGATCATCATTGCAAACCAGAAATACTACTGTATTTTATATCCAAGTTTCTTTGCCATTTTTTTGTATCCCATTTAATATAACTGAATTTTCTTTCACTTTAGCAAGATGATTTTGAACCTACTATGTGCCATAAAGGTTGCTAGCCCATATCATAAATTGCACTGATAGATACCTTGGAAAACATTATTAGTTAAATTTGGGCTTTGGAGCCAGATTGTTTGGGTTAAAGTACCAGCTCAACAATTTATTAGCTATGTAACTACAGATAAGTTAGTTAATATTTCTTCTTTTCAGCTTCCCTGTCTCTAACAAGGATAGGTAATAATAATACCACATGTCATAATGATTATCATAAGAAACAGAGGAGATGGTGCATATAAACACACCTACTATGCAGAAAGCACTCATAATTGTTAACTTCCCTGTTGTTGTTCAGTTTCTAAGTTGTTGTTCATGTCAACTCTTTGCAACCACATGAACTGCAGCATGCCAAGCTTCCCTGTCCTTCAGTATCTCCCAGAGTTTGCTCAAATTTCATGTCCATTGGGTCAGTGATGTCATCCAACCATATCATCCTCTGCTCTCCCCTTCTCCTCCTGCCCCCAATCCCTCCCAGCATCAGGGTCTTTTCCAATGAGTCAACTCTTTGCATCAGGTGGCCAAAGTATTGGAGTTTCAGCTTCAGCAACAGTCCTTCCAATGAACACCCAGGACTGATTTCCTTTAGAATGGACTGGTTGGATCTCCTTGCCGTCCAAGGGTCTCTCAAGAGTCTTCTCCAACACCACAATTTGAAAGCATCAGTTCTTCGGTACTCAGCCTTCTCTATGGTCAAATTCTCACATCTGTACCTGACTACTGGAAAAACTGCAGGTTTGACTATATGTACCTTTATTGGCAGAGTGATGTCTCTACTTTTTAATATGCTAAGTTTGTCACAGATTTCCTTCCAAGGAGTGAGCATCTTTTAATTTTGTGGCTGCAGTCACTGTCAGCAGTTATCTTGGAAACCAAAAAAATAAAATGTGTCATTATTTCCACTTTTTCCCCATCTATTTGCCGTGATGTTAGTTTTTTGAATGCTGAGTTTTAAGCCTCTTTCACCCTCATCCAGAGGCTCTTTAGTTCCTCTTCACTTTCTGCCATTGGGATTCCCTGGTGGCTCAGATGGTAGAGTCTGCCTGTATTGTGGGAGACCTGAGTTTGATCCTTGGGTCAGGAAGCTCCACTGGAGAAGGAAATGGCAACCCACTCCAGTATTCTTGCCTGAAAAATCCCATGGATAGAGGAGCCTAGGGGGCTGCAGTCCACAGGTTTGAAAGAGTTGAACACAACTGAGTGACTTCAGTTTCACTTTTCTTTCTGCCATTAGGGTGGTGTCATCTTCATATCTGAGGTGGTTGGTATTTCTCCCAGCAATCTGTTCTTAATTATCTTCAAATATTTCTTTCAGCATCAACCACCCATTTTGAATACTAATGATGATCACTTCTTCAACATAAGTAAAACTGTAGCCTCTGTTTTTGTTTTTCATTAACTTCCTTTTAATCAATTCTCAACAAATTCTTTGACATCTGCCTAGACACAGGACTTCAGCTTGCATACACACCCACTGATTCCTCTTGGCCATCATCCCTAGACTTCCAGTCACCAACAGAATTTCTCTACAGTATGGGTTCTCTGTCTTAGTCAAGCCATTGTACTTATTCAGGTTTCTTCATTTTTATCTGTTCTACTTCCAGATTCAATGCGTTTATCCAAGTCATTCCTGCTTTTCCATTGTTTACTTTTTGCTAATTTCAAGCACTCTACATAGAACTGTTGCTTATAACACAGGGAGCTCAAACCAGTGCTGTGCAACAATCTAGAGGGATAGGATGGGGGGTATGGTGGTAGGGCGGTTCAAGAGGGAGGGAATGTTTGTATACTTATAGCTGATTCATGTTGTCATATGGCTGAAACCTATACAACATTGTAAAGCAATTACCACCCAATTAAAAATTATTTTAAAATGCTTTACAAATGTAGAAAAAAGACTATTTCCCTTGCTGAGTGCTCCTGAACTTAACACTTCTTGTTTTCCCTCTGCCTTTAGAACAATTTTGCTCTGTTTTTGCTATGCTGAATCTCTTATCCCGTAAGCCTTTAAAAATCTTTCTGCTCTGGTCATATTAGTCTCTTGCTATCCCTGAAACATACCAAGTGTTCATCCCATCGAATGGCCATTACACTTGCTTTTCCCTTTAACTGAAGATAGTGTTTCTGTCCTGACATATGCATTGTTTATTGTCTTACTTCATTCAGGTCTCTCCTCAAATATCAGCACCACTGAGAGTCACCCCATCATCCCTACTCGGTTTCATTTTTCTCTGCAGCATTTGATATTGGGAGATCTGACACTGATCTATTGTCATTTCTCCTCAGGACAGGCAGAGCCATTGTCTTGTTTCGTTCTCTGTTCCAGCCCCAGCTTCTGGTACAGGACCCTTTATATAGGAGACGCAATTATTGTGTACTGGTTGAATGAATGAATGAATTGTAACCTGACATCCCCCACCATGGCTCCCCAGGAGGATCAGTGGTAAAGATCCACCTGCCAGTTCCCCACCAAAAGTAGTTCTAAGTGCTTAAAATACAAGGACAGTATGTCTGGTTTTATAACATACCACTCACTGTTTATTGTGATGCTGACAAAAGCATGCTGGTTTTAGGCCAAAACGGACTCAGTTTTCCAATTTCTCAATTATTTTCTGAGTAAAACCCTGTAAGTATTTCTCTGAACCTCAGCACCTTATGCATAAAATATAATAATATCACCATGATGATTAATTTTATGTCAACTTTCCCAGGGCCTAGTGTCTAGTTATTTGGTCAAATACTAGTCAAGATGCTGCTGCGAACACATGTTTTAGATGTGGTTAATTCTTAAACAAGGAGACTTTGAGTAAAACAGATTACTTTCCATGATGTGGATGGGCCTCATTCAATCAGTCAAAGGTCTTAAGAGGAATAACTGAGGTTTCCAAAAGGAGAAACACTTTTCCCTCAAGACTGTAGCATAGAAACCCTGCCAGGGTTTCCAGCCTGATGGTCTGCTTTAAAGATTTTAGACTTACCAGTTCTTTAAAATCTCATATATTCTCATTCTCTCTGTCTAATTCATATATATCCTCTCTCCATATGACTGTGCTTATATACATACATACACACCTATATTGGTTCTTTCTCTTGGGAGAACCCTGACTGATAAACCTACCTTGCTTGATTGAAGTTGAGATTGAATGAGGCAGATTTTTTAGAATTTTCAGTAAATAGTGGTGATTATTATTTCATAGTTAGTAGATTCATTTGGCAAGTCATTGTGCCTGCTAGGTGCTCAAAAAGAATATGAGGAAAGAATAAATAAATAAATGCCAGAAATAAATATTTTCTGGAACAAACATTATTCTGGAAGACTGTAAACGCTCATATGATTTGGTCACCATTAATCATTTCTGAATAGTCTTTTTGGCTCAATGTAAAGCACATTGCACTCCTTGTAAAGGGCTAAGGAAGCCTATTCATACACAACAGGATCATTTACTGAAAATAAGTCAGTATTTCTTTTATGATGACAAAAGTACTATTTGTGAATGAAAGGAAGTCAGGTGCCAAATCACTCCATGAATCTGCTAGCAGTTTTGAGATAAATCTCATTTTTCACATCTGAAAACACTTTGAGATAAACTCATTTTCTACGTTTGAAATTACTAAGGGCATTTTGAACACTGGTCTTAAAAAAAATATATACATTCATATTATACCATGTTAAGTCTTTTAGTTTAGGTGGAAACAGGAAGTGGTAAGATATCTTTAATATGTTTTAGCATCTGGGAATTAAGTACACACATTTTAAGAACATACACATTCAGATGGGGTTCTAGTGAGAATGTATTCTATTTCAAAGAACTGAGAAGACTGAAATAGTCACTGTTGAAACTGAACAGATTTCAGGTAAAGGCATGTTGCAGTATGGACTTGGAACTTACCAGATGTCATCTTATTTGGGATTTTCCTCAAGGTATCAACTAGAAGTTTTAAGAGGTATACCTGGGTGGCAGGAATGGCAGAACATGTACCAGGATGACGACGAGAGCCTTTAGTGCCAACCAAGCACACTCACCAAAGCATGGGCTTTTAGAGAGACAGTTTGGGAGAAGATGAGAGGAGGAGGGAATGAGCGAAAGATCTAACATGAGATGCTGGAATCAAATTGTCTGCTGTCAGTTTTGCCCAGCTTCACAAGCCAGGTCTTCTAAAAGGAAATGGTAATTTTTAACTCCATTCACATTCTTGTGCTTAGTTGCTCAGTTGTGTCTGATTCTTTGCAACCCTATAGACTGTAGCCTGCCAGGCTCCTCTGTCCATGGGGATTCTCCAGGCAAGAATACCAGAGTGGGTTGTCATGCCCTCCTCCAGGGGATCTTCCCAACCCACGGATTGACCCAGGTCTCCTGCAACAGGTAGATTCTATTGACATTTGTACTGTGATGAAAATATCCTGAACTTAAGAAGAAATTTTAATTTCTACATTGTTAAGCCTTCAGTTCAGTTCAGTTCAGTTCAGTCGCTCAGTCCTGTCTGACTCCTTGTGACCCCATGAATCGCAGCACACCAGGCCTACCTGTCCATCACCATCACCCAGAGTTCACTTAGACTCGCGTCCATCAAGTCAGTGATGCCATCCAGCCATCTCATCCTCTGTCGTCCCCTTCTCCTCCTGCCCCCAATCCCTCCCAGCATCACAGTCTTTTCCAGTGAGTCAACTCTTCGCATGAGGTGGCCAAAGTACTGGAGTTTCAGCTTCAGCATCATTCCTTCCAAAGAAAACCCAGGGCTGATCTCCTTCAGAATGGACTGGTTGGATCGCCTTGCAGTCCAAGGGACTCTCAAGAGTTTTCTCCAACACCACAGTTCAACAGCATCAATTCTTTGGCGTTCAGCCTTCTTCACAGTCCAACTCTCACATCCATACATGACCACAGGAAAAACCATAGCCTTGACTAGATGGACCTTAGTCGGCAAAGTCATGTCTCTGCTTTTGAATATGCTCTCTAGGTTGGTCATAACTTTTCTTCCAAGGAGTAAATGTCTTTTAATTTCATGACTGAAGTCACCACCTGCAGTGATTTTGGAGCCCCCCAAAATAAAGTCTGACACTGTTTCCACTGTTTCCCCATCTATTTGCCATGAAGTGATGGGACCAGATGCCATGATCTTTGTTTTCTGAATGTTGAGCTTTAAGCCAACTTTTTTACTGTCCACTTTCACTTTCATCAAGAGGCTTTTTAGTTCCTCTTCACTTTCTGCCTTAAGGGTGGTGTCATCTGCTTATCTGAGGTTATTGATATTTCTCCCAGCAATCTTGATTCCATCTTCTGTTTCTACCAGCCCAGTGTTTCTCATGATGAACTCTGCATAGAAGATAAATAAGCAGGGTGACAATATACAGTCTCGACGTACTCCTTTTCCTATTTAGAACCAGTCTGTTGTTCCATGACCAGTTCTGACTGTTGCTTCCTGACCTGCATATAGGTTTCTCAAGAGGCAGGTCGGGTGGTCTGGTATTCCCATCTCTTTCAGAATTTCCCGTGGTTTATTGTGATCCACACAGTCAAAGACTTTGGCATAGTCAACAAAGCAGAAATAGATGTTTTTCTGGAACTCTCTTGCTTTTTCGATGATCCAGCAGATGTTGGCAATTTGATCTCCAGTTCCTCAGCCTTTTCTAAAACCAGCTTGAACATCTGGAAGTTCACGGTTCACGTACTGTTGAAGCCTGGCTTTGAGAATTTTAAGCACTACTTTGCTAGCGTGTGAGATGAGTGCAATTGTGTGGTAGTTTGAGCATTCTTTGGCATTGCCTTTCTTTGGGATTGGAATGAAAACTGACCTTTTCCAGTCCTGTGGCCACTGCTGAGTTTTCCAAATTTGCTGGCATATTGAGTGCAGCACTTTCACAGCATCATCTTTCAGGATTTGAAATAGCTCTACTGGAATTCCATCACCTCCACTAGCTTTGTTCATAGTGATGTTTCCTAAGGCCCACTTGACTTCACATTCCAGGATGTCTGGCTCTAGGTGAGTGATCATACCATCACATCACATTATCTTGGTCATGAAGATCTTTTTTGTACAGTTCTTCTGTTTATTCTTGCTACCTCTTCTTAATATCTTCTGCTTCTGTTAGGTCCATACCATTTCTGTCCTTTATCGAGTCCATCTTTGCATGAAATGTTCCCTTGGTATCTCTAATTTTTTTGAAGAGATCTCTAGTCTTTCCCATTCTGTTCTTTTCCTCTATTTCTTTGTATTGATCGCTGAAGACGACTTTCTTATTGCTCCATGCTATTCTTTGGAACTCTGCATTCAGATGCTTGTATCTTTCCTTTTCTCGTTTGCTTTTTGCTTCTCTTCTTTTCTCAGGTATTTGTAAGGCTTCCTCAGACAGCCATTTTGCTTTTTTGCATTTCTTTTCCATGGGGATGGTCTTGATCCCTGTCTCCTGTACAATGTCATAAACCTCATTCCATAGTTCATCAGGCACTCTATCTATCAGATCTAGGCCCTTAAATCTATTTCTCACTTCCACTGTATAATCATAAGGGATTTGATTTAGGTCATGCCTAAATGGTCTAGTGGTTTCCCCTATTTCTTCAATTTAAGTCTGAATTTGGCAATAAGGTGTTCATGATCTGAGCCACAGTCAGCTCCCGGTCTTGTTTTTGTTGACTGTATAGAGCTTCTCCATGTTTGGCTGCAAAGAATATCGTCAATCTGATTTTGGTGTTGACCCATCTGGTGATGTCCATGTGCAGAGTCTTCTCTCATGTTGTTGGAAGAGGGTGTTTGCTATGACCAGTGCATTTTCTTGGCAAAACTCTATTAGTCTTTGCCCTGCTTCATTCCATATTCCAAGGCCAAATTTGCCTGTTACTCCAGGTGTTTCTTGACTTCCCACTTCTGCATTCTAGTCCCCTATAATGAAAAGGACATCTTTTTTGGGTGCTAGTTCTAAAAGATCTTGTAGGTCTTCATAGAACCTTTTGACTTCAGCTTCTTCAGCGTTAACCTTAATGTAGGACAATTTTCTAATCCTGCTGCCTCTTGTCTTTCTAATGCCTCCTGATTTGATAGTTCAAGATAAATGTAAATGCGAATGTTGTTGGTAACTAGGATAGGAAAATATCCTAAAAATATAAAAACGTCTCTGCCACTTTTAAATATGTTTGCATCATAAACCTACTCAGTTGGAGTAACCAAATCTCCAGCATCATTAACTACGTATTTAAAAATTCATTTTTGACACTTTTATATTATATCAAGTTTTATTTCAACAGATGCTGAAATAAGCCTATCAGTTCCATGGGAGTTTTAGTGACAAGATGGGGAAATGTCTAGATTTCAGTTCTTTTTCAGTACTTGAATTCAGGCCAACCACAGGGTATCAGCTTCTAGATGTATTCAAGCTGTCAGACTTTTTAAAAATGAAAGTTATATAGATTGGAACATCAATGCATTGGAGATATATGAGGGAAAGAAAGAGGACAATAAAGGGATCAAAGTGAGTTCATGGACATCCCCGTAGAATTCTTGATTCCCTAAATGACATAAAATGTCATTAGGCTATGTGTGGCTAGGCAGTGAGATTTTGGACATAAATTGAATTCCTGGTTTGAAAGAAGATTTGCCCTAGAGCAATAAAAGTTGGAAAAATGAAATTCTGTACTTGCAAAAAGGAAATAATATAAGCTGAACTTAAAATTCACACAATACGTGTGTGTGTGTGTGTGTTCCCCAGGTGGCTCAGTGGTAAAGAATCTACCTCCAATGCAGGAGGCACAGGAGATGCAGTTATGACCCCTGGGTTGGGGAGATCCCCTGGAGAATTCCCATGGACAGAGGAGCCTCTCAGGCTACAGTCTTCGGGTTGCAAATAGTTGGACACAGCTAAGCAACTGAGCATACACGCACGCATGCATCTACAGAGGCACACACTCATATATATGTATGTATATATGTATTGTGTGAATTCCTATACATTTGAAACTAATACAGCATTATGAATTAACTTCAGTAAAAGGTAAAAGGGTAAAAGGGATGAAAGAGAAAAAAAATTCACACTACACATCTGTGTTGTAACCATTCAGGCCTTGCTACCATATTGTCTCTTGGTCAGTGCTCATCTGACTTGTAGTGCGCACGTGGCTGGGAGGCATCAGAGACCTCCCTGAGAGCACGTATCGCCTGGAAAGCAAGTAGACGTCGTAGCAGCAGGGGAATAACCAAGGTGGCCTTGAAGGTGAAGAGCGTCAAAGGGGGTCGAGTTTGTTTCTCATAGTGAGTCCCTGAGATTTGTTGCCACATGAGAAGGAAATCAGGGACTGGCGGAGTAACTTAGGAAGAACTATCCAGGGACCTTTTCTAACTCAAGTGATCTGTAACCAGCGGGATCCAGCCTCTGAATTCTCACGCAACTGTTATCATCATTTTCCACTAAGCAACATGGAATTTCCTATGAATGACTTCTGTTGATACACACAGGTCTAAAGTGTTTTCAGTCTGATAGCACTGTTCAGTAAGCTGTGAGACACCACTCAGCATGCGTAATTTTTAATAGAAATTAAAATAGTTGCCACTAAAGCTTTCAACAGAGGGAAAGAAATTTCCCTGAACCCCCTTTCTTTAGTTTATACTTCCAACTTCCATTGTTCTCTGCATAACTGTCTCTTGGGACTTTTCAGAAAGCCTTATCACCAAAGTTAAAAATATCTGCCAAATTGGATTTTAAGAACAACGCATGTCTTTACTGACTTTTTGCTTGTTTGTATTCAATTTTTTCTAAATTGCAGATAATGTCTTTCTCTGTACAGCTGAGCTCTTTCAAATATTTTTCCTTTCTTAGAAATTAAAAATATACATATATATTTGCCAAATTATCTTTCACCAAAACACATCCCCTAAAATAATTTAATTAATTCTTTTTATGCATCATGGAGACAGATCTAACTTCAGAAACCAGTCACTAAATGGCTAGATATCCTAGTATTACTTCAGACAGGCAGCCAACATGTTGACTACAGATTTTATTGTTGAGATCTTTTCAGTGAAACCCCACAGCAACAGTGGTCAATAAGGCTACAGATATTGTCAGAGTAGCTAGAGACCATAAAATCTGCATGCTGATATATAAATTTGCATATAAATTAAAGAAGTTCTCCCTTTATGAATTTAATAAGCCTTTATGTTTGATCTCAGTGGTCATGTTGGACATCTGAAATTTACAATTGGTTGTGTCATGATACTTGGGAAGAGTCAGGTAAAAGTGAGCATATCTTAATAATTAACAAGAGACCAAGCTTCAGATAATACACAGAAGCACAAATGGACAGAAAAGGTCTCTGCTATTCTGTTTGTCTCCTTTTCCACAAGTACATGAAGCTAGCAATTTATTTTATATTTTAATTAATCTGGGAGACACAGTTCAACACTAACTAATGGTAGAGCTATAATTGGACAGATCTTTCTGAGTTTTACTGTTTTGATACTTCTATTCTCCGGGGGCTCAGATGGTTAAAAAAAAAAAAAAAAAGCCTGCAGTGTAGGAGAACTGTTTCTGATCTCTGGCTCAGAAAGATCCCCTGTAGAAGGGACTGACCACCCACTCCAGTATTCTTGCCTGGAGAGTTCCATGGACAGAGGAGCCTTGTGGGCTACAGTCCAGGGGGTCGCAAAGAGTTGGACATGACTGAGTGACTGACACTTTTCTATCATGGTGTCTTAATATGGTAAACCATAAATACAATAAAGCAAAGAATTTGGAAACAATCCATATTCATTTTACAAGTACTTAGGAAACTTCTCCTTTTCTGACTCCATAAAAACTACCTGAGAGATGTTTGTGGATACAGAAAATAGCCAATACTTTGTTAATCATACAACTCCATTTCTGAGAAAAATATGTTAGGAAAAGATGTGCTCTGGATTTTCCAGCATGCAAACTCCATAAAACCAGTCCCACATGCAAAAACAATATAATAAAACACCAAAAGACTTATTTTCCCCGGGGCCAAGGTCATATCTATGTGGAATTGAGGAACTGAAGGTTTTTCAACACTGCTATTCGTTTTCAGTTGTTTTTAACTTAGACCAAGTAATATTGAAATGCACCAATTACAACTCTTAATCATTGGGATGATTAAAAATAACATAACTTTTCTAAATAGTGCTTTTAATTTTACAATCATGAAGTTTTCATTTATTAATTTAATACATACTTATTAAAAATAAACTATGCTCCAGGCGTTGTGAAAAGTTTTGAGAATACAAATAGCAAAGTCCCTTCCCCAAGTTGTTAAAAAATCTTAGTGTTTAAAATGAATCTTATAGAGCTTTTAATCCATTCTTTCACAATATCCTTCATAGATGCTGTCACACATTTCATGGAAAGGCTGGTGGCAAGAGTCCTGATGGGGAGAATCAGAGGTCCTGAATTTGAACCCTGGCTTTGTCTTTTGCTTGCTGAGTAACCTTGGGAAAGTCAGTGAAGAGTGAAACAATTGTTTCCTAATTTCTAAAACAGGGCCCAGGGATGTAATAATACCTACCACTTAGGGTTACTATAAGAATTAAACGGACTGATACCACATCAAGTACCTTACAAAGTGGCTTATATGAATTCAGCATCATGAACAGTAGTAATTTTCAAGGAGTTAACAGCCAAATTAGACAGTTCATTCTGTTTTTCAACAGTTCTAATTGTCACAAAGTTCTGAAATCTGCCTCCCTGCAAATTCCGACCACTGGAACTCATTATGCTCACTGGAGCAGATAACTTTAATTCTTCTTCCACATGAACACCCTTAAGAGAGCGGAACAGTTTCCACCTTCTTCATTTTTTCACTGTTGTGCATCTGCAGTGAATTTTATTGTTACTTAACTATTTTTTTCTTAAGTGTAATGAATATATTAAAACCTTCAAAACCATTTACGCTAGAGTGAGAATTGGTATCAGATAGAACATTTTGTGCCGGATTTAAATCTGTTTAGTAATTGAAATCAGAAAATAACCTCTTCCAAATTTTACTTAGAAGATAAACCTCACAAACTTTCACCAAGGCAGTAGTCTCCTAGTTTATTTCCAGCCTGCTTACTGAGTCATGCCCTAAATACAAATCTATTTTTCTACTCATTGCCGTAAATAAAACTTCCCAGCTTACTTAGTACACTGCTTCCAAACTTTTTGATCTCCTGACCTCTTTATGCCCTCACGATTTATTGATGAACTCCGAAAGCTTTTGTCTGTGTAGGTCAAACCTATGTGTATGTACTGTGATAGAAACGGAAACTGAGGCAATTATTTATTAATTCATTTAAAATACTATATATCTATTATATGTTAACACAAGCAATGCATTTTTATGAAAAAATGATACATTTTCTCAGACAAAAAGGAAATGGTGAGCAGAGTGGCACTGTGTATTTTTGTAAATCAGTGTTTAATGTTTAGCTTAGTAAAAGTCAACTGTCTGCTTCTGCATTCAGCCTATTGTGATGTGTTGTTTTGGTTGAAATATGTGAGAAAAATTATACCTCACAGAAATATGTAGTTGGAAATAAAGGATT
This sequence comes from Capra hircus, assembly GCF_001704415.2. NCBI lineage: Eukaryota > Metazoa > Chordata > Mammalia > Artiodactyla > Bovidae > Capra > Capra hircus. The sequence continues at coordinate 7,890,034 of NC_030812.1, forward strand.
ATTTCAGTAGTCTCTTTCGGAAAACTGTGAATATTCTTCTTTGATATTATATCAGATCTCAACAAATGGTAGTTTCTTATGAGTATTTGAAATGTGTCATCTTAGATGATATCCATGACTCTTTTTTTGACTCTTAAATTATAGTCTGTTGGTCTAACTTGCACTTTAAAAGGGCTTCCCTGGTGTCTCAGCACTTTAAAAGGAACTTTTACCCAAGTGTGATCTGATAGTACCATGTTTTGGTTATATGAAAAATATTGGTTCACTAAGTATAGTTATTCCAAAGGCTGATGCAGTTCCCTGTAGAATATCAAGAAATCACACTCATTGATACCATCCTGAATCTCACTTTAAAATGTTATATACTAGGAAGCTGGCAGATACAAGTTTCCTAAAATCTTAATTTTCTCTAAAATTTGAATTTTGTCGTTGGCAACAAATACTAGTAGTTGTTACCTCACAATGACAGATTCACTTTGTTCATTTTCAAGAAAATATCTTCCAAACAAAACTTGTTTTGACATTATGAAACACCCTGGAAAAGTCTTGGGGACTCCAGAGGTCCATAGACCATACTTTGAGAACTGCTGTCTTGACTTTTAATAAAGCCCCTTATGAGTTGCAGCCTACCTTCCTACCCTACCATGCCTCCAATCTGCTCTGACCTTACCATAACTTGCATCAGCTTTGCTCATTGTTTGGCCAAGATTTGTGGAATGTTCCCTGATTTTATTCTATATTTTTATTTTTTATTATTAAAATATTATTAAGATAATCCCTTCCTCCTTGAGATTTTACCATGTCTGCTTTGTACTTACTTTTAGCATTGACCTAACATAATTTCATTTATTTATATACTAATCTCTTCCTTTTAGAAAGTTAGTTACTCAAACACTGGGACTCAGGCTTATTAGTATCTATATCAGAACAAAATTACTATATATACCAATTATTAGCTTGAACAAGTTTTTTTTTTTTTTTAACCACTCTGGGTCTGATTTCTCATCTGTAAAATGGAGTACCATTACTTGCTCCAGAGAAATATTGTGAGGATTGAAAGAAAATGCAGATGCCATCTCAAATTACTATTAAATATGATCATTATTACTAAATAGTCTTACGAGGTTACCCCACTGATATTTTCTATTTTAATATCAGAATAATTAGATAAAATTGAGTCTACAACATTGTCTGAGTTTATAAGAGTTTCTTGTATTTTTTTATTTAGAGCGTAAATTCTAAACAATAATATATTTGGGTAATTTTTTATCTACTGTGAATTATTTTAGGTAAGCAGACATTTTCAGGTAAGATGCTTTGGTCACTGTGTTTATTCTGTGAAGCTCCATGTTTTAAGCACATATTTGTGGTTCAGGCTCACACGGATGCAATCACTGCAGACCCTGTCCTGTCCCTGACCAAGCAATCTCTCACGTTATTCCTCAGCTCTCACCCTTTCTGTTACCATTTCAGGGTCAATCCTTATCCTTTCTCTTCTGGGTTTTTCCAGATAGTCTCCGGTCTCTCTCACCTACAGGTTAACCTCCATTCTGATTCAGAAGGGTGCAAATTCTTCATTAGATGCTAATATGACTTGCTGTGTGTGACACGCAATATGAAGTCCTAAGTCTTTGGAGTGGATATTAAGGCTCTTTATGCCCTCACCTCTTTATTACTTGCTAAATTGACTTCTCATTCATTCTCTCAGCCTCACCCCACCCATTATGCACCTGCTGTGTTGAGCAGCTTGCAGTTAGTTCCTAGAATATAATATATCTATATTTAATGGCTCCATTTTTCCTATTTCTGGGCCATCTTTTTGAAAGTTACCAATAATCCTTCCAGACTCAGCTCTCTTCTGTGATGTTATCCTGCTATGACTTGCTCTTCTCCTAAGGTTATTTAGGCTCTGTATCCTGTGTCATAGCCCACACAGCACTTTGATACCTCTCTTTGTGTTTATATGTCCTTTTTTCACAAGGTAAGATATAGTCACAGAACCTGCCAGTCATATATTCTTCCAAGAGAAACTATTCCCCCTGAATCCCTGCTGTCTAAAAATCTGTGACTTGGACCACTAATTCTGTTCTTCTGGCTAGGTCTTCAGACCAAGAATGTTCAGCTGACAGGGAGGCAGCTGATCCAAAATATACTCTGTGATCTATGGCTTAGGACGAGCAGCATAACCAAGTAGGAACATTTGAGCGAGGCTGATGAGATTCTCTGGCCAAACTGAATTGGAAAGACCTGAATCATACCCTGAAGTTGAAAGGATTTCTGGGAGTATTTTACAAAAAGTCCCTATCTCCCTGTCTACTCATCCGCTTCCATCTGTGCCCATAAACCCTGCCTCCCTACCTTTACCACAGGTGTGCTAACTGACCGTCCTTACTGAAGGCCCGCCCTTCACTGGTACACTCAATCCCAGCCTCTCATTTATTCAAGAACACTAGTCTAGCAGTTCTCTCCTTTTTCTCCTACATTATCTTTTTCCCCTTTTGATAAATCATTTTCTTGAACATACAAATATATATCTGAATCTACATCGCCTTTTAGCTGTTGTCCTATTTCTCATCTTCCATTTATGGAAAAAATCTCCAGAATAAAATAGTCTCTAACAGACAGAGACTCTACTTTCATAGAGTTCTCTACTTTCCTGAACTGCTGTAATCAAGCTTTTACTCCACCACTGTAGAAGTCAAATTGTTGTTACCTTTTTTCTTGACAATTCAGAGGTGTTATACCTCTGAGTATAAAGGTGGTCAAATATTCTACCTCCAAATACTTTCTTCCCCTGTCCTTTAGAAAATCGCAGTCACCAGGTTGCCCTCTACCTCTCTCATCCTCCTTGGGAGCTTCTGTTTTCTCCTCATTATCATCCATCAGGCAATTCTTTCCTTTGTCTATACTGGCTCTGTTAGTATACTCATCCACTCAGGTGATCCTAGAATACATCTATACACCGACGAGGCACACATTTTCATCTCTGATTCATACCACTGGCCTCAACTCCAAATTCCAAATGTCTCCTCGATAAATTTAACAGAATGTCTCCCAGCCTCTGCATTTCTCTGTCACAACGAAGCTTTTGTTAATGCAGTAGCCAGAGCAGTCATTTTATAAAGTCAGTCCAAGGCTATTATTACCCTTCCTTTGTAGCCCTCTCACACAAAATGAAAATTAAAGTCCCTGCTGGGATCTCAAGGTCCTTCCAGGGTCAGTTGTTTTTCCTGTCTTTCATCTGCCAGATTTCATCTCTTCTACCTTCCTCCTGAGTCTCAGGACTCCCATCAGGTATGCTTCTGACTCAGGGATTTTTATGCTTGTTCTCACCTCTGCCTGGAATTCTCTTCCATTAAATATTTCCTAGGTTAATCATATTCCCTTCAGAACTTTGCTCAAAATGAACGTTCCTTTATTAGTGACAAAGTCTGTGAATCCCTACTTGAGATGGAACTACCCCTTACCCAGTGTGATCCATGCCTTTCTCCCTGCTTTAGAATCATAGAACATAATGACACGTACATTTTTATTGATTTACTTAAACTTTATTTATTTGTTGTTATTATAGGCTCCTAAAATTTAAGCTTCACAAGGGCTGGAATTTTGCCTAATGTTTTTGCCTGCTGTATCTCTGACTAATACAGTCTTAAATGTTCCTCTCAGTGAGGCTAAATTTTAGGCAAACTTATTCCTGACTCAAGAGTCTTCTCCAACACCACAGTTCAAGAAGACTCTTGAGAGTCCCTTGGACTGCAAGGAGATCCAACCAGTCCATTCTGAAGGAGATCAGCCCTGGGATTTCTTTGGAAGGAATGATGCTAAAGCTGAAGCTCCAGTACTTTGGCCACCTCATGCGAAGAGTTGACTCATTGGAAAAGACTCTGATGCTGGGAGGGATTGGGGGCAGGAGGAGAAGGGGATGACAGAGGATGAGATGGCTGGATGGCATCACGGACTTGATGGACGTGAGTCCGAGTGAACTCCGGGAGATGGTGATGGACAGGGAGGCCTGGCGTGCTGTGATTCATGGGGTTGCAAAGAGTCGGACACGACTGAGCGACTGAACTGAACTTACTCCTGACTATAGGACACTAACCTCCCTTTTTCTCTTAGAACTTTTACTTTAGAAAACTTGAAACTGTAAATTCTTTGAGATGTAAATTTTCTCTCAGTCTATTTAGCAGTTTTACGATGGAGGGGTAATTTTCTCAAGGACCTGGGAGCCACCCCTTTGAAATGTAGTCACCAAGAAAACTAGAACTGTTATCTCTTCTTCTGTGGGAGGCTAGGAGCCTAACTTCTTTCAACAAGCAAACACAGACAGCCTAATCACGCTGACCAACTTCCCCTTAACTTCATCTAGTATTTTCAACTAGCTCACCCCAGTGCTTAAAAACTCTCCTGCCTTTTGGTAATGGAGTTGAATTCAGTTCTGTGCTGAATTCCTTCCCCTACTTCAGCAGCTCAAACAATACTTGTCTTGTCATTTTTTTAATGAATCCAGTGCAATTTCTGTTTTGTAGTCCTGTAATTTATTTTCAATGTTTCATGCACTGTGCCTGCACATATTATGTGTTTAGGAAATGTCTATTGTGTGGGTTAATGGATTCAAAGCTTCATAGAAGCTAAAAATTTGAAAGGATATGGAAGAAGCACAGAAGATAAAGACTTCAGTAGACCAAGGAAGAATGGAAGAGTATATGTTTAGAGAGTAGACAGAGAGAAGGAAAGGGAGGAGAGAAGGAAGGAAGGGGAGAGGGAAACAGCCAAGTAGAGATGAGCTGTAGGCTGCCTCTTCAATGCCTGGTTTGCATATATTAATATATAGCTTTATGTACATGTGTATAAAGGTAATGGTAACCCACTCCAGTATTCTTACCTGGAAAATCCCATAGACTGAGGAACTGGGCAGGCTACAGCTGTGTTTGCATCCCTTTGTGCATGATGTGTGTGTATGTGTGTGTACACTATTAGAAAGTATCAAATTGCATATGTATAGTGCATATATTTATAGAGAGAGGATGAATAATAAGGATATATGTCATATATGATTAGCATATAACAATAAATATATCCTTACAATACATGTGTTTCTTCTTAAATTTAGTTGAGTGAATTTTCTGAATCACTGATCCTAGATACTAAATGAGACCAATTAGAATTCTCCATTAGTGTGATCTCTTATACAAGACCACATCTTTGAATCTGAGGTGCCTGGCATTGTACCTACTTTGTATCAAGCATTCACTGAGCAATTTTTAAGTAAAAATATAAATATATCAATATCTTCCTCTTCTACTATCCTCATATGTAGGTCTTATGTTTTTGAGAAGATTATGACCAAAATGTATTCTATATAGTTAAGAAAGAGAGTTATTTAATTGTCCTGCCTTGGGGTAGTAATAGTAACTTCAAATACCAGCAAAAATAAATCAAGTTCTCTGGGAGTTACAGCTGTTAACTGAGGCCCCCACCAATTTCTGGTTGCTAGAAATCAGACTTAAGGCAACTCAATAAACCTCTATACTTACTAACAAGGAAAAATACATTTAGATTTCAAGTTCCATTTATTTGTTACTTCTTTATGCACAGGCCAAAATACAGTGCCTCTTTTGTGGGAAAATCCAGTCAAATCTCACAGGAAATAGCCAATAAATATGTAATATAGAGATGCAGTTCCCTTTTGTTTGAATGACCCCTCTAACTCTGGCTTTTTCCAATTCTAATCTCCTAACCAACACTTTCGTACAGCTGGTGAACTGTCCTATTGAAATTACCGTTGAACTTGTTGAATTTTCCATTGTCCTCATTTGCCAGCAGATCTTATTCCCTTCGCTTATATATTTTCAATCTAGGGGCAGAAAGTTGTTCTGCAGAGCTTCACGTGGAAACTTTTGCCAGCTAACTTTGATGAATTATGTGTCAACTGACCACAAAACAAGTCTGTCCTTGACCCTGAAATATCAAATCTTTTACAACTTCTCTTTTGACCTCTAAACCAAAACTGTAGGCATCTAAAGTATTCTTATGTCCCCCATGTTAATTATTGTTAGCCATTTGGTTGAACAGGAAGATAGATTTTATGCTTCTATTTTATCGATCTCTTTCAACTGAACAACTTCTTGTGTGAAATAATTCTCTTTTTTTAACAGTCAAGTGAGATGTGAGGGAAGCATCTGTCTTTGACTTTCATTCAGGGCTTCTTAAGGACCAGCTCCAAAGGGATACATATCGAATGATAAGACTAAAGATGTAGAATTTACTCTTTTTCCAAGGTCTGAATGTCAAAGCTGAATGGAGATTCTTAAGGCAGTCTTCAGCCAAAGAGCTCTAAAAAGCAATGTTCTCAGCCAGCTTGCCCTAGCTAAATGCTAAATACAAGCCAAGTACAGGTTACATGAAGAGAAGACAGAGGGGATGTGTTCTGCAAAGGGGTCAAATACAGCAGTTCAAATCAGTCTCATAGTATCCTGATTTCTTAGAAAAGTGTAGTATATTGAGTGTTATGGGTGGTCCAGTGGGACTACAATGTGTTTTATTCTGCCTCTATTATGTAAAAGGATCCGGGGAAGGTTGGAAACAAAATACAAATAAACCGCCCACTTGGGTGCATGCACACGCTTGCATTTAATCATCTAATGATCTGTTTTCATTTGACAAAAGCCAAACTATTCAGTGTTAGATTGAATGACCTCTCCAGGGACAAGGTTTGGAGCATCATTTATTAATGTTACAGTGAGATGTTTAAGAATTTCATGTTTTCATGCTCTATAGGAAATGTGATCACATAGCAGCAATAGAAAATGGGATTCCTGATCCTCACTCCAAGATCTTATTTTTCTTGTCTCACTTTAGCTTTTAATTATATTTAGCACTTATTATTACATATTCAAAATTAGGTACAGTCTATAACCTGCTGATACATGTTCCATCTGTCCTTTCCTAGGAGAATTTCTTCTGACATTTCAAGTAAACTATTTAGATGTCTTTTCTAGTTTTCAGTCTAGGGAAAAATTATGGGAAATTTGTGGTTTGATTGAAGATTTGGATAAACACAAAATTTCCCAGAAAATATGTCTTGCTTAAAAGTTTAAAATGTCTCTTTCATTGCAATTACTGTTAGGAGGAATTGAATTGAACAGTGATAACTGTGATAACTGCTATTTAATAAGTATTATTCTAATTTGTGCTCCTCAGGAAAATGTGGTAATCAGGCTTAGAATATGATGTGTGGCCCTGGTTAGCATTTTGGAAATTACTAAAGTGCCTTGAGCTAGGAGTGGGGTTATGGAGAGAGACTAGTATGTATATGTATCTTAGGACCACATATCTGGGAGATAAAAATATGGTCAATACTTTAAATACTTCCACAGCACATATCATACCTAAATATATTGATATCTCTGTGTTATACACTGAAAGAGTATAATGGGGCAGAAAATGAAGTCTGCTAAATTCTCTACTGAAGACTAGTTTTTCTCCATAATAGACCAGGGAATGGTAGAGATAACAGTACTTTTTCTTTTGGTTCATTCAATCTCTGTTAGTCACCTAAGACAGCTTAAAGAAGTTCATCCCACTTAAGGAAAGTGGGATGGATATGTTCTGGAAGTTATAAAACTATGTTATTTGTACTAAAGTAAGTAAACAATGTGGCCAGAGATATTAGAACTCACTCAAAAATGTTGAAGGGCTTTCTGTTGCATTTAACAAAGCTGAAATTCATTCAGTTCAGTTCAGTCGCTCAGTTGTGTTGGACTCTTTGCGACCCCATGAATCGCAGCACGCCAGGCCTCCCTGTTCATCAACAACTCCCGGAGTTCACTCGGACTCACGTCCATTGAGTCAGTGATGCCATCCAGCCATCTCATCCTCGGTCGTCCCCTTCTCCTCCTGCCCCCAATCCCTCCCAGCATCAGAGTCTTTTCCAATGAGTCAACTCTTCGCATGAGGTGCCCAAAGTACTGGAGTTTCAGCTGTAGCATCATTAATTCCAAAGAAATCCCAGGGCTGATCTCCTTCAGAATGGACTGGTTGGATCTCATTGTAGTCCAAGGGACTCTCAAGAGTCTTCTCCAACACCACAGTTCAAAAGCATCAACTCTTCAGAGCTCAGCCTTCTTCACAGTCCAACTCTCACATCCATGCATGACTACTGGAAAAACCATAGCCTTCACTAGCCGGACCTTAGTCGGCAAACTAATGTCTCTGCTTTTGAATATGCTATCTAGGTTGGCCATAACTTTTCTTCCAAGGAGTAAGTGTCTTTTCATGGCTGCTATCATCATCTGCAGTGATTTTGGAGCCCAGAAAAATAAAGTCTGACACTGTTTCCACTGTTTCCACATCTATTTCCCATGAAGTGATGGGACCAAATGCCATGATCTTCCTTTTCTGAATGCTGACCTTTAAGCCAACTTTTTCACTCTCTTCTTTCACTTTCATCAAGAGGCTTTTTAGTTCCTCTTCACTTTCTGCCATAAGGATGGTGTCATCTGCATATCTGAGGTTATTGATATTTCTCCCGGCAATCTGGATTCCAGCTTGTGCTTCTTCCAGCCCAGCGTTTCTCATGATGTACTCTACATATAAGTTAAATAAGCAGGGTGACAATATACAGGCTTGATGTACTCCTTTTCCTATTTGGAACCAGTCTGTTGTTCCATGTCCAGTTCTAACTGTTACTTCCTGACCTGCATACAGATTTCTCAAGAGGCAGGTCAGGTGGTCTGGTATTCCCATCTCTCAGAATTTTCCAGAGTTTATTGTGATACACACAGTCAAAGGCTTTGGCATAGTCAATAAAGCATGGAACTCTCTTACTTTTTCCATGATCCAGCGGATGTTGGCAATCTGATCTCTGGTTCCTAAGCCTTTTCTAAAACCAGCTTGAACATCTGAAATTTCATGGTTCACGTACTGCTGAAGCCTGGCTTGGAGAATTTTGAGCATTACTTTACTAGCATGTGAGATGAGTGCAATTGTGCGATAATTTGAGCATTCTTTGGCATGCCTTTCTTTGGGATTGGAATGAAAACTGACCTTTTCCAGTCCTGTGGCCACTGCTGAGTTTTCCAAATTTGCTAGCATATTGAGTGCAACACTTTCACAGCATCATCTTTCAGGATTTGAAATAGCTCAACTGGAATTCCTTCACCTCCACTAGCTTTGTTCGTAGTGATGCTTCCTAAGGCCCACTTGACTTCACATTCCAGGATGTCTGGCTCTAGATGAGTGATCACAGCATTGTAATTATTTTGGTCATGAAGATCTTTTTTGTACAGTTCTTCTGTGTATTCTTGCCACCTCTTCTTAATATCTTTGCTTCTATTAAGTCCATACCATTTCTGTCCTTTATCGAGCCCATCTTTGCATGAAATATTCCCTTGGTATCTCTGATTTTCTTGAAGAGATCTCTAGTCTTTCCCATTCTGTTGTTTTACTCTATTTCTTTGCATTGATCGCTGAGGAAGGCTTTCTTATCTCTTCTTGCTATTCTTTGGCACTCTGCATTCAGATGCTTACATCTTTCTTTTTCTCCTTCACTTTTCACCTCTCTTCTTTTCACAGCTATTTGTAAGGCCTCCCCAGACAGCCATTTTGCTTTTTTGCCTTTCTTTCCATGGGGATGGTCCTGATCCCTATCTCCTGTACAATGTCACAAACCTCATTCCATAGTTCATCAGGCACTCTGTCTATCAGATCTAGGCCCTTAAATCTATTTCTCACTTCCACTGTATAATTATAAGGGATTTGATTGAGGTCATACCTGAATGGTCTAGCGGTTTTCCTTACTTTCTTCAATTTAAGTCTGAATTTGGTAATAAGGAGTTCATGATCTGAGCCACAGTCAGCTCCTGGTCTTGTTTTTGTTGACTGTGTAGAGCTTCTCCATGTTTGGCTGCAAAGAATATAGTCAGTCTGATTTTTATGCTGACCATCTGGTGATGTCCATGTGTAGAGTCTTCTCTTGTGTTGTTGGGAGAAGGTGTTTGCTATGACTAGTGAATTTTCTTGGCAAAACTCCATTAGTCTTTGTACTGCTTCATTCCGTATTCCAAGGCCAAATTTGCCTGTTACTCAAGGTGTTTCTTGAGTTCCTACTTTTGCATTCCAGTCCCCTATAATGAAAAGGACATCTTTTCTGGGTGTTAGTTCTAAAAGGTCTTGTAGGTCTTCATAGAACTGTTCGACTTTAGCTTCTTCAGCGTTTCTGTTTGGGGCATAGACTTGGATTACGGTGATATTGAATGGTTTACCTTGGAGACGAACAGATCATTCTGTCATTTTTGAGATTGCATCCAAGTACTGCACTGCAGACTCTTTTGTTGACCATGATGGCTACTCCATTTCTTCTGAGGGATTCTTTCCCACAGTAATAGATATAATGGTCATCTGAGTTAAATTCACCCCTTACCGTCCATTTTAGTTCGCTGATTCCTAGAATGTTGACGTTCACTCTTGCCATCTCTTGTTTGACCACTTCCAGTTTGCCTTGATTCATGGACCTGACATTCCAGGTTCCTATGCGATATTGCTCTTTACAGCATTGAACCTTGCTTCTATCATCAGTCACATCCACAGCTGGGTATTGTTTTTGCTTTGGCTCCATCCCTTCATTCTTTCTAGAGTTATTTCTCCACTGATATCCAGTAGCATATTGGGCACCTACTGACCTGGGAGTTCCCCTTCCAGTATCCTATCATTTTGCCTTTTTGTACTGTTCATGGGATTCTCAAGGCAAGAATAGTGAAGTGGTTTGCCATTCCCTTCTCCAGTGGACCACATTCTGTCAGAACTCTCCACCATGACCCGCCCATCTTGGGTTGCCATGCGGGCATGGCTTAGTTTCATTAACATAGACAAGGCTGTGGTCCTAGTGTGATTAGAATGACTAGATTTCTGTGAGTATGGTTTCAGTGTATCTGCCCTTTGATGCCCTCTTGCAACACCTACCACCTTACTTGGGTTTTTCTTACCTTGGACATGGAGTATCTCGTCACGGCTGCTCTAGCAAAGCACAGACACTGTTCCTTACCTTGGATGAGGGGTATCTCCTCACCACCACCCTTCCTGACCTTCAGCATGGGATAGCTCCTCTAGGTCCTCCTGCGCCCATGCAGTCACCACTCCTTGGGCATGGGGTTGTTCCTCCCGGCCACCACCCCTGGCCTTGGGCACCACTCCTGGCCTCGGCACCGCCCCTGGCCTCGGACGCTGGGTGGCTCCTCCTGGCCGCTGCCCCTGACCTCAGACGTAGGGTAGCTCCTCTTGGCTGTTTCTGCGCCATCACAGCCTGGCACTCTCGCTGCTGCCCCTGACCTCAGATGTGGGGGAACTCCTCTTGGCTGCCGCCCTATGGGCATGGGGTCCTCCCGGCTTCTGCCCCTGACCTCGGACGTGGGTAGCTCCTCTCGGCCCTGCTTAGTGCACTGGTTAACATGGTCTTTATCTCACAAATCACTTCCAATACTTTTCTTACTCATTGCTTTGCTCCAATTGCTTGGGTTTTTTAGGTTCTTGATCATTTCAAGACTTTTCTTCACTCAGACTCTTATCTAGGCTCCTCTCCCTCCCTGGGCTACTCTTGTCATGCTGTCTACATGGCTTTCTCCTCTCAGCCTTCAGGCTTGGTGTAAATGCTGAAGCCACAGTGTGGTTTACTCTGACATCTTATCTAAGCAAGCTCCCTTCTCAGCTTCTACTCTTTTTTTTCTTTTTTCTCGCTTCATTAGCACTATTTATAATCATGTACTTATTTACTTATATATAAATATGATCTTTTTCCCATTCTAAATAGTAAGCTTGTTGAGAACCACTATAATAAAAGTTCTAGAATGTAGTAGGGGTTCAATAAATAGTTTAAGACTACCTGTGAAAAAAGGAAGTGATAAGAGGGTTACAGGTCAATATCACTGATAAACATAGAGGCAAAAATTCTCAAAAAAATATTAGCAAACCGAATTCAATAATGCATTAAAAGGAATCATATGCCATGATCAAATGGGATTCATGTCAGGAGTGCCAGGATGGTTTATTATCCAAAACTCAAACAATGTGATATATCACATTAACAAACTGAAGAATAAAATCACAGGATCATTTCAGCAGATGCAGAAAAAGCTTTGAACAAAATTCAACATCCACTTATGATTAAAATAAATAAATAAATAACTCTCAAAAAGTTGGTATAGAAAGAACATATCTCTACTGAATAAAGGCTATATATGGAAAGCCCATAACTTACACTGTATTCAGTAGAGAAAAGCTAAAAGCATTTCTTCTAGTGAGAAAGTCAATTCCTCGGCAGGATGATAAGAAGTCCAGGGTTCCAGAGGAGGAGAAAGGGGTCTGGGGCTCTCAAGGAGGAGATAGGGGTCTGGAATTCTCAAGCAAGGGGAAAGGACAAACTTTTTTAACTGTGTTCCTTCAGTTCAGTTCAGTTCAGTCACTCAGTCGTGTCCGACTCTTTGCGACCCCATGAATCACAGCACGCCAGGCCTCTGTCCATCACCAACTCCCGGAGTTCACTCAAACTCATGTCCATCGAGTTGGTGATGCCATCCAGCCATCTCATCCTCTGTCATCCCCTTCTCCTGCCCCCAATCCCTCCCAGCATCAGAGTCTTTTCCAATGAGTCAACTCTTCGCATGAGGTGCCCAAAGTACTGGAGTTTCAGCTTTAGCATCATTACTTCCAAAGAAATCCCAGGGCTGATCTCCTTCAGAATGGACTGGTTGGATCTCCTTGCAGTCCAAGGGACTCTCAAGAATTTTCACCAACACCACAGTTTAAAAGCATCAACTCTTTGGCACTCAGCTTTCTTCACAGTCCAACTCTCACATCCATACATGACCACAGGAAAAACCATAGCCTTGACTAGACGGACCTTAGTCGGCAAAGTAATGTCTCTGCTTTGGAATATGTTATCTAGGTTGGTCAAAACTTTTCTCCAAGGAGTAAGTGTCTTTTAATTTCATGCCTGCAATCAACATCTGCAGTGATTCTGGAGCCCCAAAAAATAAAGTCTGACAGTTCCCACTGTTTCCCCACCTATTTCCCATGAAGTGATGGAACCAGAGGCCATGAGCTTCCTTTTCTGAATGTTGAGCTTTAAGCCAACTTTTTCACTCTACTCTTTCATTTTCATCAAGAGGCTTTTTAGTTCCTATTCCCTTTCTGCAATAAGGGTGGTGTCATCTGCATATCTGAGGTTACTGATATTTCTCCAGGCAATCTGGATTCCAGCTTGTGCTTCTTCCAGCCCAGCATTTCTCATGATGTACTCTGCATAGAAGTTAAATAAGCAGAGTGACAATATACAGCCTTGATGTACTCCTTTTCCTATTTGGAACCAGTCTGTTGTTCCATGTCCAGTTCTAACTGATGCTTCCTGACCTGCATATAGGTTTCTCAAGAGGCAGGTCAGGTGGTCTGGTATTCCCATCTCTCTCAGAATTTTCCACAGTTTATTGTGACCCACACAGTCAAAGGCTTTGGCATAGTCAATAAAGCAGAAATAGATGTTTTTCTGGAACTCCCTTGCTTTTTCGATGATCCAGCAGATGTTGGCAATTTGATCTCTGGTTCCTCTGCCTTTTCTAAAACCAGCTTTAACATCAGGAAGTTCACGGTTCATGTATTGCTGAAGCCTGGCTTGGAGAATTTTGAGCATTACTTTACTAGCATGTGAGATGAGTGCAATTGTGTGGTAGTGTGAGCATTCTTTGGCATTGCCTTTCTTTGGGATTGGAATGAAAACTGACCTTTTCCAGTCCTGTGGCCACTGCTGAGTTTTCCAAATGTGCTGGCATATTGAGTGCAGCACTTTCACAGCATCCTCTTTCAGGATTTGAGATAGCTCAGCTGGAATTCCATCACCTCCGCTAGCTTTGTTCATAGTGATGCTTCCTAAGGCCCACTTGACTTCACATTCCAGGATGTCTGGCTCTAGATGAGTGACCACACCATCGTGATTATCTGGGTCATGAAGATCTTTTTTGTATAATTCTTCTGTGTATTCTTGCTACCTCTTAATATCTTCTGCTTCTGTTAAGTCCATACAATTTCTGTCCTTTATCGAGCCCATCTTTGCATGAAATGTTCCCTCAGTATCTCTAATTTTCTTGAAGAGATCTCTAGTCTTTCCCATTCTGTTGTTTTCCTCTATTTCTTTGCATTGATCACTGTAGAAGACTTTCTTATCTCTTCTTGCTATTCTTTCGAACTCTGCATTCAGATGTCACCCTTTCCCACAGAGTCCAAAAGACTGTTATAACATCTGTGTCTCTTTTGCTGTCTCACATACAGGGTTATCGTTACTATCTTTCTAAATACCATATATATGCATTAGTATACTGTATGGGTGTTTTTCTTTTGGATTACTTCACTCTGTATAATAGTCTCCAGTATCATCCACCTATTAGAACAGATTTAAATGTATTCTTTTTAATGGCTGAGTAATACTCCATTGTATATATGTACCACAGCTTTCTTATCCATTCACCTGCTGATGGACATCTAGGCTGCTTCCATGTTCTGGCTATTATAAACAGTGCTGCGATGAACATTGGAGTGTACAGGTGTCTCTTTCAATTTTGGTTTCCTCAGTGTGTATGCCCAGAAGTGGGATTGCTGGGTCATAAGGCAGTTCTATTTGCAGTGTTTTAAGGAATCTGCACACTGTTCTGCATAGTGGCTGTACTAGTTTGCATTCCCACCAACAGTGTAAGAGGGTTCCCTTTTCTCCACACCCTCTCCAGCATTTATTGCTTGCAGACTTTTGGATCACAGCCATTCTGACTGATGTGAAATGGTACCTCATTGTGACTTTGATTTGCATTTCTCTGATAATGAGTGATGTTAAGCATCTTTTCATGTGTTTTTTAGCCATCTGTATGTCTACTTTGGAGAAATGTCTGTTTAGTTCTTTGGCCCACATTTTGATTGGGTCGTTTAATTTTCTGGAATTGATCTGCAGGGGTTGCTTGCATATTTTTGAGATTAGTTGTTTGTCAGTTGCTTCATTTGCTATTATTTTCTCCCATTCTGAAGGCTGTCTTTTCACCTTGCTTATAGTTTCCTTTGTTGTGCAGAAGCTTTTAATTTTAACTAGATCCCATTTTTGTATTTTTGCTTTTATTTCCAATATTCTGGGTGGTGGGTCATAAAGGATCCTGCTATGATGTATGTCGGAGAGTGTTTTGCCTATGTTCTCTTCTAGGAGTGTTATAGTTTCTGGTCCTACATTTAGATCTTTAATTAATTTTGAGTTTATTTTTGTGTATGGTATTAGAAAGTGTTCTAGTTTCATTCTTTTACAAGTGGTTGACCAGTTTTCCCAGCACCACTTGTTAAAGAGATTGTATTTAATCCATTGTATATTGTTGCCTCCTTTGTCAAAGATAAGGTGTCCATAGCTGCATGGATTTATCTCTGGGCTTTGTATTTTGTTCCATTGATCTATATTTCTATCTTTGTGCTAGTATCATACTGTCTTGATGACTGTGGCTTTGTAGTAGAGCCTGAAGTCAGGCAGGTTGATTCCTCCAGTTCCATTCTTCTTTCTCAAGATTGTTTTGGTTATTCGAGGTTTTTTTGTATTTCCATACAAATTGTGAAATTATTTTTTCTAGCTCTGTGAAAAATACCATTGGTAGCCTGATAGGAATTTCATTGAATCTATAAATTGCTTTGGATACTATACTCATTTTCACTATATTGATTCTTCCGATCCATGAACATGGTGTATTTCTCCATCTATTAGTGTCCTCTTTGATTTCTTTCACCAGTGTTTTATAGTTTTCTATATATAAGTCTTCAGTTTCTTTAGGTAGATATATTCCTAAGTATTTTATTCTTTTCATTGCAATGGTGAGTGGAATTGTTTCCTTAATTTCTCTTTCTATTTTTTCATTATTAGTGTATAGGAATGCAAGGGATTTCTGTGTGTTGATTTTATATCCTGCAATTTTACTAGATTCATACATTAGCTCAAGTAATTTTCTGGTGGAGTCTTTAGAGTTTTCTATGTAGAGGATCATGTCATCTGCAAACAGTGAGAATTTTACTTCTTCTTTTCCAATTTGGATTCCTTTTATTTCTTTTTCTGCTCTGATTGCTGTGTCAAAAACTTCCAAAACTATGTTGAATAGTAATGGTGAAAGTGGGCACCTTTGTCTTGTTCCTGACTTTAGGGGAAAAGCTTTCAGTTTTTCACCATTGAGGATAATGTTTGCTGTGGGTTTATTATATATAGCTTTTATTATGTTGAGGTATGTTCCTTCTATTCCTGCTTTCTGGAGAGTTTTTATCATAAATGGATGTTGAATTTTGTCAAAGGCCTTCTCTGAATCTATTGAGATAATTATATGGCTTTTATTTTTCAATTTGTTAATGCGGTGAATTACATTGATTGATTTGTGGATATTGAAGAATCCTTGCATCCCTGGGATAAAGCCCACTTGGTCATGGTGTATGATCTTTTTAATGTGTTGTTGGATTCTGACTGCTAGAATTTTGTTGAGGATTTTTGCACCTATGTTCATCAGTGATATTGGCCTGTAGTTTTCTTTTTTGTGGCATCTTTGTCAGGTTTTGGTATTAGGGTGATGGTGGCCCCATAGAATGAGTCTGGAACTTTACCTTCCTCTGCAATTTTCTGGAAGAATTTGAGTAGGATAGGTGTTAGCTCCTCTCTAAATTTTTGGTAGAATTCAGCTGTGAAGCCGTCCGGACCTGGGCTTTTGTTTGCTGGAAGATTTCTGATTACAGTTTCAATTTCCATGCTTGCGATGGGTCTGTTAAGATTTTCTAGTTCTTTCTGGTTCAGTTTTGGAAAGTTGTATTTTTCTAAGAATTTGTCCAATTCTTCCATGTTGCCCATTTTATTGGCACATAATTGCTGATAGTAGTCTCTTATGATCCTTTGTATTTCTGTGTTGTCTGTTGTGATCTCTCCATTTTCATTCTAATTTTATTGATTTGATTTTTCTCCCTTTGTTTCTTGATGAGTCTGGCTAATGGTGTGTCAATTTTATTTATCCTTTCAAAGAACCAGCTTTTGGCTTTGTTGAGTTTTGCTATGGTCTCTTTTGTTTCTTTTGCATTTATTTCTGCCCTAATTTTTAAGATTTCTTTCCTTCTGCTCACCCTGGGGTTCTTCATTTCTTCCTTTTCTAGTTGCTTTAGGTGTAGAGTTAGGTTATTTATTTGACTTTTTCTTATTTCTTGAGGTATGTGTGTATTGCTATGAACTTTCCCCTTAGCACTGCTTTTATTGTGTCCCACAGGTTTGGGTTGTTTTGTTTTCATTTTCATTCATTTCTATGCATATTTTGATTTCTTTTTTGATTTTCTCTGTGATTTGTTGGTCATTCAGAAGCGTGTTGTTCAGCCTCCATATGTTGGAATTTTTAATAGTTTTTCTCCTGTAATTGAAATCTAATTTTACTGCATTGTGGTCTGAAAAGATGCTTGGAATGATTTCAATTTTTTTTTTTTAATTTTCCAAGGCTAGATTTATGGCCCAGGATGTGATCTATCCTGGAGAAGGTTCTGTGTTCACTTGAGAAAAAGGTGAAATTCATTGTTTTGGGGTGAAATGTCCTATAGATATCAATTAGGTCTAACTGGTCTATTGTATCATTTAAAGTTTGCATTTCCTTGTTAATTTTCTGTTTAGTTGATCTATCCATAGATGTGAGTGGAGTGTTAAAGTCTCCTGCTATTATTGTGTTAATTTCCCCTTTCATACTTGTTAGTATTTGTCTTACATATTGTGGTGCTCCTATGTTGGGCGCATATATATTTATAATTGTTATATCTACTTCTTGGATTGATCCTTTGATCATTATGTAGTGTCCTTCTTTGTCTCTTTTCACAGCCTTTATTTCAAAGTCTCTTTTATCTGATATGAGTATTGCTACTCCTGCTTTCTTTTAGTTTCTGTTTGCATGGAATATCTTTTTCCAGCCCTTCACTTTCAGTCTGTATGTGTCCCCTGTTTTGAGGTGGGTTTCTTATAGACAACATATATAGGGGTCTTGTTTTTGTATCCATTCAGGCAGGCTTTATCTTTTGGTTGGGGCATTCAACCCATTTTTGTTTAAGGTAATTATTGATAAGTATGATTCTGTTGCCATTTACTTGATTGTTTTGGATTTGAGTTTATACACCCTTTTTGTGTTTCCTGTCTAGAGAATATCCTTTAGCATTTGTTGGAGAGCTGGTTTGGTGGTGCTGAATTCTCTAAGCTTTTGCTTATCTGTAAAGCTTTTGATTTCTCCTTCATATTTGAATGAGATCCTTGCTGGGTACAGTAATCTGGGCTGTAGGTTATTTCCTTTCATCACTTTAAGTATGTCTTGCCTTTCCCTCCTGGCCTGAAGAGTTTCTATTGAAAGATCAGCTGTTATCCTAATGGGAATCCCCTTGTGTGTTATTTGTTATTTTTCCCTTGCTGCTTTTAATATTTGTTCTTTGTGTTTGATCTTTGTTAATTTGATTAATGTGCGTCTTCGGGTGTTTTGCCTTGAGTTTATCCCATTTGGGACTCTCTGGGTTTCTTGGACTTGGGTGATTATTTCCTTCCCCATTTTAGGGAAGTTTTCAACTATTATCTCCTCAAGTATTTTCTCATGGTCTTTCTTATTGTCTTCTTCTTCTGGTACTCCTATGATTTGAATGTTGGGGCATTTAACACTGTCCTGGAGGTCTCTGAGACTGTCCTCATTTCTTTTAATTTGTTTTTCTTTTTTCCTCTTTGACTCATTTATTTCTACCATGCTATCTTCTAATCCACTAATCCTGTCTTCTGCCTCTGTTATTCTACTATTTGTTGCCTCCGGAGTGTTTCTGGCCTCATTTATTGCATTATTCATTATATATTGACTCTTTGTTATTCCTTCTAGGTCCTTGTTAAACATTTCTTGCATCTTCTCAATCCTTGTCTCCAGGCTATTTGTCTGTGATTCCATTTTGTTTTCAAGATTTTGGATCATTTTCACTATCATTATTTGGAATTCTTTCTCAGGTAGATTCCCAATCTCTTCCTCTTTTGTTTGGTTTGGTGGGCATTTCTCCTGTTCCTTTACCTGTTGAGTATTCCTCTGTCTCTTCATCCTGTTTATATTGCTGCATTTGGGGTATCCTTTCTGTATTCTGGCAGTTTGTGGAGTTCTCTTTATTGTGGTGTTTCCTCACTGTGGGTGGGGTTGTATCAGTGGCTTGTCAAGGTTTCTTGGTTAGGGAAGCTTGTGTCAGTGTTCTGGTGGGTGGAGCTGGATTTCTTCTCTCTGAAGTGCAATGAAGTGTCCAGTAATGAGTTATGAGATGTCTATGGTTTGGGGGTAACTTTGAGCAGCCTGTATATTGGAGCTCAGGGCTGTGTTCCTGTGTTGCTGGAGAATTTGTGTGGTATGTCTTGCTCTGGAACTTGTTGGCCCTTGGGTGGTGCTTGGTTTCAGTGTAGGTATGGAGGCGTTTGATGAACTCCTGTCAATTAATGTACCCTGGAGTCAGGAGCTCTCTGGTGTTCTCAGGTTTTGAACTTAAGCCTCCTGCTTCTGGTTTTCAGTCTTATTTTTACAGTAGTCCCAAAACTTCTCCTTCTATACAGCACTGTTGATAAAACATCTAGGTTAAAGATGAAAAGTTTCTCCTCAGTGAGGGACACCCAGAGAGGTTCACAGAGTTACATGGAGAAGAGAAGAGGGAGGAGGGAGCTAGAGGTGACCCGAATGAGATGAGGTGGAATCAATAGAGGAGAGAGTAAGCTAGCCAGTAATCACTTCCTTATGTGCGCTCCACAACTGGACCACTCAGAGATGTTCATGGAGTTATACAGATAAGAGAAGAGGGAAGAAGGAGACAGAGGTGGCCAGGAGGATAAAAGGGGGGAATGAAAAGGAGAGAGACAGATCCAGCCAGTAATCAGTTCCCTAAGTGTTCTCCACCATCTGGAACACACAGAAATTCAGAGTTGAGTAGTGAAGAGAGGGGTTAGTGAGGAGACACAGGTGATCTGGTGGAGGAAAAGGAGAGTCAAAAGGGGGAGAGAGCAGTCAAGCCAGTAATCTCACTCCCAAGTAAAAATGGGTACTGAAAATTGGGTTCTTAAAGGTACAAAATTGATAACAAATACCAAAAAGCAAAGATTAAAAATTTAGAGTTTGGAATTTCAAAAATACAATATTAAAGAAAAGCAGAAAAAAGAGAGAAAAAAAGAGTCATAAAATTATAAATATATATATATATGAAGTTTGCTTTTAAAAAATAGGGTCTTTTTTTTTGCAAAGTAATAGTTGGTTATAAAAGTGAAAATTAAAGGAGTAATAGAGGACTTAAAAATTAAAAAAATTTAAAAAAAGAATGATCATAAAAATAGTAAAAAATATATCTTGGATTTTCTCTGGTGTTTTGGGTATTGTGGGGTCAGTTCATTTTCAGATAGTTCCTTGGTCCAGCTTATATTTCTCAAGATCTATAGGCCCCTTCCTATATAGTTGGTACTAATGACAGGGCTTTAATCTATTGCACCTGTCACTTCCAAGGCGGTTCCCTCTGTTTTATCTTCTGTTTGCTAGTCTCTTCAGTGTCTGATTTCTTCCCTGACACAAAGGGGGTGGTGGTGGACACTTTTTTTAGGCTCACTTATTCAGTCGTGCTGTGGGGGAGGAGGGACGCTGCAAACAAATAGCACTGGCGTGTGCTCGCAGTGCCTCAGCCACACTGGGCCTGTCCCTGCTCATGGCGCGTGTACCCTCCCTGCCCACACTGCTCAGGCTCTAGGTTGCTCCTCCGGGAACCATCTGAGGCTGGCCCTGGGCTGCATGCACCTCCCAGGTCTAAGCCACTCAGGTTCAGGCACTTGGGTAGTCCTCAGAGGTGCAGACTCGGTTGGGCCTGCGTTTTGTGCCCTTCCCAGGTCCGAGCAGCACAGGTGATGGGGTGTTTGGCCAGTGCGATCGCTGCTACTTATCGCCTCCCCTGTCCCTGCCACTTGGTTTTCTGGGTGTAAAACCGGTGCACCTTCTCAGGCAGATGTTGACCGTCCAGGACCCTGAGAAGTCTTAGTTAACAAAGAAGCCTGCTTACAGCTTTGTAGATAATGTCTCTCTAGGGCTGTGATTGCCCCCTTCCGGCTCTGGCTGCCTGTCACTGGAGGGGGATGGTCTGCAGCCAGCTATCTCCATTCAGTCCTTTGTTCTGGGTGCAGGCCTGGCGGTGTCTTAGGTTAGGGCTGGCTTTTCGCGTGGTAGTTATCCCACAGTCTGGTTTGCTAACCCGTTAGTTCGCTCAGATTGGGCTCGGGGCATTCAGGCCAGATCCTTACTGTAAGAAATACAGCCCACGCCTCCCTGCCCAGCCCCTGCTTGCTAGTGGCAGGTGCAGGACCTTGCGCTGCTTCTCCACTCGGGAAGTTACTGTTGGGCTCGTAATCTGTGGGTTTTGATTATTTATTTACTTTTCCTCCCTGTTATGTTGCCCTCTGTACTTCCAAGGCTTGCCATAGACTCAGCAGTGAGAGTGTTTCCTGGTGTTTGGAAACTTCTCTCTTTTTAAGACTCCCTTCCCGGGTTGGAGCTCTGTCCCTACCTCTTTTGTCTCTTTTTTTGTCTTTTAAAATTTTTCCTACCTCCTTGCAAAGACAATGGGCTGCTTTTCTGGGAGCCCGATGTCCTCTGCCGGCATTCAGAAGTTGTTTTGTGGAATTTACTCAGCGTTTAAATGTTCTTTTGATGAATTTGTGGGTGAGAAAGTGGTCTCCCTGTCTTATTCCTCTGCCATCTTCGCACTTTTGCACTTGATAGGCAAGTGGAAAATGAGTTGTGCTAAACCGTGTCTGTCTTTGTGCATTATGCCTTCAAACCCACTTATCCTTCTACCAGCACAACCATCTCTGGTATTGCTATAGAAAATCTTGGTTTGACATAAGTATATACAAAAATCTCCAAAATAAAAATAACCTATAGTTGAAATGAAAATTTTATTAGGAAGAGGGTAAGGTAATTATTGCAAGGATTTTTCATTATACAGTAGAATGAAAGAAGGTATGAAAATGCATTGATTTCTCCAACATCCTTGCTGATTAATATTTGAGGATTTGACAGGTAAGGAAGGTCATGTCTTAGACTAGACAAAAATAAACACTAAATGTGCCAAACTACACTGATTTCTGTCGTGACCCCTGACCTTAAAAGGTAGGAAATTTCCACACACAGATACTTTGTACCTGAAGATAATTAGAAACTTCAGATTGCTTGGCATTGTGCCTAAAAACATCAAGAATATTGATTTGAATAAAAGCTAGTTATTTAGATAGTATGCAGTATAAATATCTACTCAAAGTTGACAGAAATTGTGTTTTTCTGATGACATAGATATTTATAAATTCACAATACATTTCCTTCTTTAAAAAGGTGTTTGAAAGTTTAGAAAACACTCAAACCATAAAGCTACATAGTCTAGTTATACTAGGCATACTCTTGGCATGGTTTTGTATATAAGTTTAGTTTATTACTTCACTGTCCTTTATATTTTATTATATAAGCCTAAATTACAGTTTCCTTGTGCTCCTATTTTTTTCTCTTTTATGGTAAATGGCTTCATAGTTCTTTGTAAAAATCCAATCATCTCTCTTGTCCATATAAACCATTTCCTTAGAAGAGGCTATTTGCTCTGAGAGCTCACATCATTCTTGAAGAATTCTGCTTGTCTCTCCTTTGTGGGTAAAGATAAACTGTTGTACTTCTTGGAAAACAAAACTACTGAAATCCTAGCTATAAGTCAAATAGTAGGACACAAAGACTCTGCAATGGGAAAAGTCATTTCGTCATAGCTGACTAGATAGGATATGTATTATCGGAATAAATGAAATAAAATGCTACAAAATAAGCTGGTTGAATTTCAGTAAAATTTTGGAGAAAGTTGTATAAGTTGTCTTATACGAAACAAATTAAATTCTATCTCTAAGTGGCCTGTGCTTATGTCACCATGGCAGATTGCATAAGGTTATTTATCAAACTAAAACCCAAAAATAAGTCACAGTGCTAGTTTTAAAAGTCCTCATGTTATTGTAATATAAAGACAGTTGTATAATTTCCCGAAGTCATAAGTTATTTGTTTCTAGTAATCAAAGGGACTCCTGCACTGCCTTTCCTGGAATCAAAAAGTGAAAGTGTTTAGGAATATCTTTTCTCCTGTTTGCTTAAAAACTTGATGCTAACATGTATACTATCATGTAAGAATTGAATCGCCAGTCTATGTCTGATGCAGGATACAGCATGCTTGGGGCTGGTGCATGGGGATGACCCACAGAGATGTTATGGGGAGGGAGGTGGGAGGGGGGTTCATGTTTGGGAACACATGTAAGAATTAAAGATTTTAAAATTAAAAAAATAAAAAACTGAAAAAAAAAAACAACGATGCTATTTTATAAATAAATTTACTGTTGCTCAAAAAAGGTAAAAAAAAAAAAAGTGAGAGAGAGAGGGAGAGAGAGATTCTGTTAGAGAAGTACAGGTTAGATTATTCTGAGGTTTTTGGGCCTAAAATGCAGAGGGAGGAAAAGTGCACAATGCAGATTATCTGTTGAAAATGAGAAACGTGGTATCTAGGATTTTACTATAAGTGGATGGTTGCCATGGTAGCAAGAAGTATAATAAATGTAGATTCTAATGGAAAGCAAAATACCATGTAGTGGTATCAGATAGGATCAGAGTAGCAAGAGAGAGTTTTATTTTCCTTCTAATATGGAAGAAAGAGAAAAGGGGAGAGAAGAGTGAGGTTGGTTGGGACAGATCATAACACAACTGAAACAAGTCCAGAGTAGTCGGTTGAGGGCCAGGTTTGGGTGAGAGACTCGTACATCAAATTACTAGGAATGGGCCACTGCAGAGCCACTGCACAGAGGGGAGGGAAAGACAGGGCTGAACTGCTGGGTCTCAGGTTCACTGTGCCTTTGGATTTAATACAGATGAAATGGTTTCATGGATGAATTTTATATATATATGTTTGTGTATCTTTAATTTTTTTTCTAAAGTAGTTATGCTCTGAAATTTTAGGACACCAGTGGATGAAAGATACATCAAAGTAATACCTTTTTTGAGAAAAAATATTTTACTTTTAGTACGTTGTACACTCAACTTTAAGAAACAACAAAATGTGAAAAATCTAGGATTGATTTTATGTTACGACTACTATACATATGTGTAATACCATCTAATGTAAAATATAAACTGCAATCTGGATTAGCATCAATAAATGTCACATAGTATGTTTTTCTTTTGCTCTTCAGATTCCACAAATTGTCATCCAAATGGAGATCTTACCACTCTGCTCCCTTTCAGAATCCTGCCCCCATGGCTATTCCCTCTTGTCCTTCACTTCCTTCCTCACCTCCCTCACCCAGCCCTGCTCCTTGTACCAGAATGAGCTTGAGGGACTTGTGCTTCTTCGAGAACCCCTAGTCTCCTCCCGCCTTCTGATGTTAGAGAATGTAGTATTTTCTGGGCCAGTTTGCACTTCCCCAAACACCTTCCCCCATGAGCAACTTGTCCTCCTTTGGCCCAAAGTCCTGGGCTCAAATGACAAAGAATAGCAATCCTTTTGTTTGCACATGGGCATATAACTGGAGAGGCAGTGACTAACGCAAAGGTTTTGCTGTGGCCCACTTTGTCTCATGGTGCCACGAAAGACACATGACATCTTCTGAACATCTGTATGTTTCTGAAATTCTTGCCTTATTCAAAGACACTTGGCCATTAGGTGAACATATGAAGAATTCTGGTGTGTGATTTGCTTGGTCAACATGAATGCTCTCTTAGGGTTCGTCATCCAAGAGGTAGTCCCTTTTTGAAATTTGTGCATAAATACCACTGGGTCTTGTTAGGGTTTACTTGGTGAGCACTGGTGATAGCAGGGTGCTTCTCCTCAAGCTGGAGGTAAGAATAGAATAGACAGGGGCTTCCAAGGTGGCCCTAGTGATAAAGAACTTGCTTGCCAATGCAGTAGATATAAGAGATGAGTTCAATCCCTGAGTCAGGAAGATCCCCGGGAGAAGGGCATGGCAACCCACTCCTGTATTTCTTGCCTGGAGAATCCCATGGACAGAGGAGCTTGGCGGGCTACAGTCCATAGAGTTGCAAAGAGTTGGATATGACTGAAGTGACTTAGCATGCACGCACACACGCATGCATGGGCAAACCTGGATATGGATGTTATTGTATCTTGACAGCCTATTGGGATTTGGGTGTTTTCTATTGTGCTTTGTGCTCAGTCGTGTCTGACTCTTTGCGACCCCATGGATTGTAGCCCACCAGGCTCCTCTGTCCATGGGATTTCCCAGGTAAGCATACTGGAGTGGGTTGCTATTTCCTATTTTAGTAGCAGTAAAAACAGTCAAATAATAATCATATATTGATATCATTCATTTAGCATTTACTATATACCTTCCTCTGTACTTTATTTGAATGATCTCAAGATCTCATTTAATTCTCAGAATAAACCTGTGAGACCTGTGGTTTGACTCCTTAAGTTTTAGATGAGGCTTAGGAAAATTAAGTAGCTCATCCAAGGACAAACTGCAAGCAAGTGGAAGAAATAGGATTCCCTCTGGGAGCTGACAGAGGCCAACGTCAGGGCTCTTGGTGCTTGTCTGTCCTTTCCACCTTAAATTGTCAAAGTTATTGGTATAGAGTTGATGAAAGTATTTTCCTATTATAAGCTTCTAATGACTGTAAGATTTGTAAGGATAGCCCCCCCTTTCATTTCTAGTATTGTAGTTTATAACTTTTCCTTTTTAAAAATTAGTGTGGCTAGAGATATATTAATTTTATAGCTCTTTCAAAGAAACATGTTCTGGATTATTTTTTTATGTTTTGTTTTATTACTTCTTCTTGCTTTGAATTTAATTTGCTTTTCTTTTTCTAGATTGTAAATATGAGAAGTTAGAAATCTTAGACCTTTCCTATTTTCTGATATAAATGCTTATATAAGTTTTTTGTAGGTGCTATCTTAGCTGAATTAAATGCATATTGATATTTGTGTTCTAATTCACTCAATCTAAAATATTTTTTGAAGCCCAGGTTCAAAACTAGGAATTCTCTTTTTTCTCTTCTTTTATCTAATAGCCAAGTAGTTTTCAAATCCTATCAGTACTACCTTTGAAATACTAGTCATAGTGTCTTCCCATTGCCAACATCACTGCCCTAGTCAAGGCCCATTTATGTTCACCATCAGTCTCTTACAACTCCTTTAAATAATTTTTCTGGATACCTGTTTTTTTTCCCCATTCACTTCATCTTATCCATTGATAAAAGCTGTCTAAAAATGAAAACAGTAAGCAACTGGTTTTGCAGGACTGTACTTAGATACTGCAGAATCAAAGGCAAATGGACCACAGACCCTATCTTTTCAGAAATCTGATCATGTTCATCCCCTTTCCCCAAAACATTAAAGACTTATTGGTATCTCCCTCGGTATCTCCAATTCTTTCTACTTATATCCAAGATCCCTTTATGCATCTGTGGAGCCTTTTTTATCCCTCTTAGCTGAACTTTAGAGGAAATCTGATCATGTTCATCCCCTTTCCCCAAAACATTAAAGGCTTACTGACTTCTCCCTCGGTATCTCCGATTCTTTCTACTTATATCCAAGATCCCTTCATGCAGCTGTGGAGCCTTTTTTATCCCTCTTAGATGAACTTTAGAGGGACAGTGGTTCAACATAGACATCAAAGCTTTTGACAAAATTTAAGCTTGTAAAATATTTCCATTGATATATCTACCTAGCAATTAAAATAACTTTTTTTTCTGTAACATAAAAGAAAAGTCTTTACGTAGGACGCAATTAAGTCACTTAGAAAACCTACACTGAAACTACTGTGACCCTGGTAGCTTACATGGTAAAGAATCTGCCTACAATTCAGGAGACCTGGGTTTGATTCCTGGGTCAGGAAAATCCTTTGGATAAAGGCATGGCAACTCACTCCTGTATTCTTGCCTGGAAAATCCCATGGATAGAGGAGCCTGGCAGGCTAACGGTCCATCGGGTCACAAAGAATCAGACACTACTGAGCAACTAACACATTCATTGTGCTCAGTGCTACCAAATCATGAAAATGTGTGTCAGACCAGGAACAAAAATAGAGGAAAACATGGCAGAAGCTGCGTAACATAGAAAGGACATTGCAACATACTTAAAGTGTGATCACATACTATGTGAGGCCCCACAAGCCACTGCTAACATCTTAACATGAATAGAGTGGTCATAAATAAATAAACAAATAAGTGAGCAAAATATAAAATTTGATATGGCAACTTAACACAGCTGAAAGTAAGGTGGAAGTAACATTGACTTTGAGGTTGCAGTTGGGTTCCTTTGAGAGATAGCTGTGTTAAAATATAATTGTGCACTGAATGATTTATATATGTGTGTGTGTGCATGTGTGTGTCCATTTGTTCCACTTGTTGACAATGATGTCCCTTTATTTTTGTTAATTGATTCCCTCCCACAGAACCAGCAAAGTTATCAATAAAGGTTTGTGAACAAATAAAAAAATGTGTGTCAGGAAATCCATCTAAGGTCTTTTTCATCTCCATACACAAGAAAGAATTTTGACACTTTTGAAATAATCACATTTGAGAAATGTTAATCTAAGAATTAAAAAATATATATATAGAAAGGAAGAATGATCCATTTATTTTCCAGTATATGGCATGGATAGATGGATGAATAGATAAGTAGATGCATGGATGGGTAGATATTATCTTTTAATTTTGTTATTAAAATAATACCGTAAGAAAGGTGTTAATTTCCCTATTTTTACATTTGAAGAAAGGTTCAAAAGAGCTTAAGTAAATTATCCTTGTCAGTGTTTCGAGCTTTGATTTTATTCCATCTGACTGAATGAAA
This sequence comes from Capra hircus, assembly GCF_001704415.2. Lineage (NCBI taxonomy): Eukaryota > Metazoa > Chordata > Mammalia > Artiodactyla > Bovidae > Capra > Capra hircus. The sequence goes on from NC_030812.1 coordinate 7,917,952, forward strand.
CTTTGCTTCTCTATTTTGCATAAACACACATCTCTTTGGGGGTAGCTCCTTATAATCCCTTAAAGGGATTTAAATTTTTATAACATTGTATATACACATATGATACAGAAGTTCTTCTTGAAGGGAAATACTTTTCTTTATTCACTATTGTTTGGCCCACTCTCTTTTTAGTTCTAGCTCCACTTATGGTATCTAGAAATATTCAGAATATATTTGTTAAATGAATGAGTGGAAGGTTAATAGTATTCTTATGTCTATTCTGCAATGATTACTTCATGCAAATGTTATTCTCTATTTACTATTTGTAGATATGTGAAGCAGACTCATATACCTTACTTCATTTTACTCTCACAACTGAGAGTTGATTCAGCTTATAGATGGAGGACAGATACCCTGCTTAAATTTATTCAAATAGTCAGTGGCAGAGACAGAATTATAGAACCAGGTAACTCCTTTGTAATGCCTGACATGCGTACTTTTAATTCTGTACACCATGAACAATTTCTTTTGAAATTTTAGTAAATCATGGATATATAATTTTACATCAAAATTGTGACTTTAGCAATTAATAAAACAATTAGAATCCTATTAACTCAACTTCCTCCATTAATGTTATGGTGAGTTTAAAGTTAAATGTAAATGAGCCAAGAATCTAACATGAAGAGGAGAGGAATTTCAGAAAGGACTTCCCGGCACCTTTTGATGCCAGACTTCAAACATTTAAATTGCTCCCAGAACTTTTTGAAATGTATGCTAAGTACATAACCTTTATTTTTTCATTTCACAATAAAGTTTTTGATATGAAATTTGACTGCAGTCAACTCAAGCTTATCTGTGAATGTTTTATTTACTTTTAAAGTTGTGTACTTTCCCTTTAGTTTCACTCCCAGGCTGAGTCCAGGCCTGGTTACAAAAGGGTTTTCTTAGAGATCAGTACAAGGGAAAGAAGAGTTGAAACATGAGAACCTGAGCAAATGCTTTACTAAATCAATATCTCAAAATCTTTTAAAAGTTAAAATGCTATTATGATTTCATAAAGTTAGAATCATGCAATTTGGGTGAAATAGATAAAAGTACATTTATAACAGAATGTTAAGGAGCCATTTAACTCAGACAACCTGGAGTGATTTGCAGTTTTCAGAAGTTATTGATGAGTGAAAAAGGTGCACAGAGAGGCGTGACAGTTACTCTGAATATACCCTTCTAAATAATGTAAAATATCCCATGCAAGTTTACCTACGAGGATATGTCTCTAACAGCATGGAAAATAGAGATTTTTTGTACTTGGATGATTTCAACACATTACCTAGAACTTTGGTTAGGACTGTGGTGAAGGTGAGATATAGAGGGAGGAAACAGAAGCAATAAAGAATATGAGGCAACTATATAAAATAAAATAGCATAAACATTGTGTAAATGATCACAATTTATATAAAATTTTATGTGTGTTTCATTTAGTAGTGTCCACGCAGAAGCATGGCTGAGAGGAGCTACCCCACGCCAGAGGTCAGGGGCAGCGGCCCAGAGAGCAACCCCACAACCAAGGAGCGGCGGCTGAACAGGCGCAGGAGGCCCGAGAGAAGCTACTGCACATTCAAGGTCAGGAGGGGAGACCTCGTCCAAGGTAAGAAGCAGCAGCTGCACTTTGCTGGAGCAGCCGTGAAGAGATACTCCACGTCCAAGGTAAGAGAAACCAAAGTAAGACGGGAGGTGTTGTGAGAGGGCATCAGAGGGCAGACACACTGAAACCACAATCACAGAAAACTAGCCAATCTGCTCACATGGACCACAGTCCTGTCTAAGTCAATGAATCTAAGCCATCCCGTGTGGGGCCACGAAGGACAGGCAGGTCATGGTGGAGAGGTCTAACAGAACGTGGTCCACTGGAGAAGGAATGGCAAACCACTTCAGTATTCTTGCCTTGAGAACCCCATGAACAGTATGAGGAGGCAAAATGATAGGATACTGAAAGAGGAACTCCCCAGGTTGGTACGGGCCCAAAATGCTACAGGAGATCAGAGGAGAAATAACTCCAAAAGAATGAAGGGATGGAGCCAAAGCAAGAACAATAGCCAGTTGTGGATGTGACTGGTGATAGAAGCAAGGTTCAATGCTGAAAGAGCAATATTGCATAGGAATCTGGAATGTCAGGTCCATGAATCAAGGCAAATTAGAAGTGGTCAAACAAGAGATGGCAAGGGTAAATGTCGACATTCTAGGAATAAGCAAACTAAACTGGATGGGAATGGGTGAATTTAACTGAGATGACTATTATATCTACTACTGTGGGCAGGAATCCCTTAGAAGATGGAGTAGCCATCATCGTCAACAAAAGAGTCTGCAATGCAGTACTTGGATGCAATCTCAAAAGCAACAGAATGATCTCTGTTCATTTCCAAGGCAAACCATTGAATATCATGGTAATCCAAGCCTATGCCCCAACCAGTAATGCTGAAGAAGCTGAAGTTGAATGGTTCTATGAAGACCTACAAGACCTTTTAGAACTAACACCCAGAAAAGATGTCCTTTTCGTTATAGGGGACTGGAATGCAAAAGTGGAAAGTCAAGAAACACCTGGAGAAACAGGCAAATTTGGCCTTGGAATATGGAATGAAGCAGGGCAAAGAGTTTTGCCAAGAAAATTCACTAGTCGTAGCAAACACCTTCTTCCAACAACACAAGAGAAGACTCTACACATGGGCATCACCAGATGGTCAACACCAAAATCAGATTGATTGTATTCTTTGCAGCCAAAGATGGAGAAGCTCTATGCAGTCAACAAAAACAAGACCAGGAGCTGACTGTGGCTCAGATCATGAACTCCTTATTACCAAATTCAGACTTAAATTGAAGAAAGTATGGAAAACCACTAGACCATTCAGGTATGACTTAAATCAAATCCCTTATGATTATACAGTGGAAGTGAGAAATAGATTTAAGGGACTAGATCTGATAGACAGAGTACCTGATGAATGATGGATGGAGGTTCATGACATTGTACAGGAGAAGGGATGAAGACCATCCCCATGGAAAAGAAATGCAAAAAAGCAAAATGGCTGTCTGAGGAGGCTTTACAAACAGCTGTGAAAAGAAGAGAAGCAAAAAGCATGGAGAAAAAGAAAGATATTCCCATTTGAACGCAGAGTTCCAAAGAATAGCAAGGAGAGATAAGAAAGCCTTACTCAGCAATCAGTGCAAAGAAATAGAGGAAAACAACAGAATGGGAAAAATTAGAGATCACTGCAAGAAAATTAGATATACCAAGGGAACATTTCATGCAAAGATGGGCTCAATAAAGGACAGAAATGGTATGGACCTAATAGAAGCAAAGATATTAAGAAGAGGTGGCAAGAATACACAGAAGAACTGTACAAAAAAGAACTTCACAACCCAGTTAATCATGATGGTGTGAACACTCACCTAGAGCCAGACATCCTAGAATGTGAAGTCAAGTGGGCCTTAGAAAGCATCACTATGAACAAAGCTAGTGGAGGTGATGGAATTCCAGTAGAACTATTTCAAATCCTGAAAGATGATGCTGTGAAAGTGCTGCACTCACTATGCCAGCAAACTTGGAAAACTCAGCAGTGGCCACAGGACTGGAAAAGGTCAGTTTTCATTCCAATCCCAAAGAAAGGCATGCCAAAGAATGCTCAAACTGCTGCACAATTGCACTCATCTCACATGCTAGTAAAGTAATGCTCAAAATTCTCCAAGCCAAGCTTCAGCAATACGTGAATGATGAACTTCCAGATGTTCAAGCTGGGTTTAGACCAGTCAGAGGAACCAGAGATCAAGCTGCCAACATCTGTTGAATCATGTAAAAAGCAAGAGAGCTCCAGAAAAACATCTATTTCTCCTTTATTGACTATGCCAAAGACTTTTACTGTGTGGATCACAATAAACTGTGGAAAATTCTGAGAGAGATGGGAATACCAGACCACCTGACCTTCCCCTTGGGAAGTCTGTGTGCAGGTCAGGAAGCATCAGTTAGAACTGGACATGGAACAACAGACTGGTTCCAAATAGGAAAAGGAGTACGTCAAGGCTGTATATTGTCACCCTGCTTATTTAACTTCTATGCAGAGTACATCATGAGAAATGCTGGGCTGGAAGAAGCACAAGCTGGAATCCAGATTGCCTGGAGAAATATCAATAACCTCAGATATGCAGATGACACCATCCTTATGGCAGAAAGTGAAGAGGAACTAAGAAGCCTCTTGATGAAAGTGAAAGAGCAGAGTGAAAATATTTTTGGCTTAAATCTTAACGCTCAGAAAATGAAGATCATGGTATCTGGTCCCAACACTTAATAGGAAATAGAAGGGGAAACAGTGGAAACAGTGTCAGACTTTATTTTGGGGGGCTCCAAAGTCACTGCAGACGGTGATTGCAGCCATGAAATTAAAAGACGTTTACTCCTTGGAAGGAAAGTTATGACCAACCTAGACAACATATTAAAAGGCAGAGACATTACTTTGCCAACAAAGGTCCGTCTAGTCAAGGCTATGGTTTTTCCAGTGGTCATGTATGGTGTGAGAGTTGGACTCTAAAGAAAGCTGAGCACTGAAGAATTAACACTTTTGAGCTGTGATGTTGGGGAAGACTCTTGAGAGTCCCTTGGACTGCAAGGAGATCCAACTAGTCCATACTAAAGGAGACCTTCTTGCCTGGAGAATCCCAGTGACGGGGGAGCCTGGTGGGCTGCCGTCTATGGGGTTGCACAGAGTCGGAGACGACTGAAGTGACTTAGCAGCAGTAGCAGCAGCGTGTCAGATGATATTTACCTTTGCCTTTATATAATTTCATATGTATTGCTTAAGTCAAGAAATTTAAATAAATTTTTGTATCCATACCAACCTCATTCATAGAGTCCAAAGAGCAGCTGGACATAATTATTTTTTCTAAGCATTTTTTTCATACCTAGGGGAAATAAATTTGAGACTGGTGATATTTTGGTATAATAAGATTTTTGAATCCAAGAGAATTCTTACTTATGTCATAAGGAATACCTCTTATTACATGAAAATATTCTATATCACCTACAATTTTTTCAGTTGTTTGACAGTTTCTTTTTCAGTTGAATGTAATTTAGAAAGCAACTGATTGGTAACATATCCTTTACTAAGCTTTGAAACAATCATCAAATGGAAGAATATGAATGTAAGTCATAAAATATTAGTTTTATATTATTGAAAGCTCTCTAATTATCTCTGTGTTTGCTTCTTTACTGGAAGCATGTTTTTCTCCTTACACAGTCATTAATTTTCACAAGTATGAATTTAAACCATTTTAAAATTATTTTCTTATGGTATGTTACACTCCCCATCAGCAGGATTGCCTAATTCAATGATGGTGGTGGAAAAAAGCTGAATTAATTAGTTTTGGATAAATACAGTAACAAAATGTTTAAATTAGAGAGGAACAAATAAACTTCAAATATCTATAGGGAGAATGAAAAAATACAAACTATATTCTATATTTATACAATATAATATATATGCAATATATATATATTTTCTCCAATATTTGCACTTAGTTACTGACAGTCTGCCCTGCTATTAGATTATAAGCATTTTGAGAGCAAAGACAGTAAAAATAAAATAGGCAAAGTCAGTCTTAAGTGATAATGTATTGTTGCTACTTTGCAGTCACTCAGTCATGTCCAGCTCTTTTGACCCCATGGACTACAGCATCCCAGGCTTCCTTGTCCTTCACTGTCTCCTGGAATTTGCTCAAACTCATACGCATGAGTCGGTATGAGATCCAAACATCTGATCCTCTGTCATCCATTTCTCCTCCTGCCCTCAACTTTTCCTAGCATCAGGTCTTTTCCAATGAACTGGCTCTTCTCGACAGGTATCCAAAGTATTGGAGCATCAACTTCAACATAAGTCCTTCCAATGAATATTCAGGGTTGATTTCCTTTAGGATTGACTGGTTTGATCTCCTTGCTGTCAAAGGGACTCCCAAGAATCTTTTCCAGCACCACAGTTTGAAAGCATCAGTTTTTTAGCCCTCAGTGTTCTTATTGGTCCAACTCTCACATCCATAACATGACTACTGGAAAAACCATAGCTTTGACTGTAAGGACCTTTGGTGACAAAGTGATGTCTCTGCTTTTTAATACACTGTCTAGGTTTGTCATAGCTTTTTTCCAAAAAAAATGTTTACTGCTTATGGCAACTGTGTCCCATTGAGTAGAAATATCAGTCAGTCAGTCAGTTCACTTGCTCAGTTGTGTCTGACTCTTTTCAACCCCATGGACTGCAGCACGCCAGGCCTCCCTGTCTATCACCAACTCCCCAAGTTTACTCAGACTCATGTCCACTGAATCGGTGATGCCATCCAACCATCTCATCCTCTGTCATCCCCTTCTCCTCCTGCCTTCAATTTTTCCCAGCATTATGGTCTATTCATATGAGTTAGTTCTTCACATCAGGTGGCCAAAGTATTGGAGTTTCAACTTCAACATCAGTCTTTGCAATGAATATTCAGGACTGATCTCATTTAGAATGGACTGGTTGTATCTCCTTGCAGTCCAAGGGACTCTGAAGAGTCTTCTCCAACACCACAGTTCAAGAGCATCAGTTCTTCAGTGCTCAGCTTTCTTCACAGTCCAACTCTCACATCCATACAAGACTACTAGAAAAACCATAGATTTGACTAGGTGGACTTTTGTTGGCAAAGTAATGTCTCTGCTTTTTAATATGTTGTCTAGGTTGGTCACAACTTTCCTTCCAAGGAGTAAGCATCTTTTAATTTCATGGCTGCAGTTACCATCTGCAGTGATTTTGGAGCCCCTCAAAATAAAATCTGACACTATTTCCACTGTTTCCCTATCTATTTGCCATGAATTATGGGACCAGATGCCATGAATTTAGTTTTCTGAATGTTGAGTTTTAAGCCAACTTTTTCACTTTCCTCTTTCACTTGCGTCAAGAGGCGCTTTAGTTCTTGTTCACTTTCTGCTGTAAGGGTGGTGTCAACTGTATATATATCTGAGATTATTGATATTTCTCCTGGCAATCTTGATTTCACCTTGTGTGATGACTTCATCCAGCCCAGCATTTCTCATGATGTACTCTGCATATAAGTTAAATAAGCATGGTGACAATATACATTGTCTAGCTTTGTTCATAGTGACGCTTCCCAAGGCCCACTTGACTTCGCATTCCAGGATGTCGGGCTCTAGGTGAGTGATCACACCATCGTGATTATCTGGGTCATGAAGATCTTTTTTGTACTGTTCTTCTGTGTATTCTTGCTACCTCTTCTTAATATCTTCTGCTTCTGTTAGGTCCATACTATTTCTGTCTTTTATTGAGCCCATTTCTGCATGAAATGTTCTCTTGGTATCTCTAATTTTCTTGAAGAGATCTCTAGTCTTTCCCATTCTGTTTTATTCCTCTATTTCTTTGCATTGATCACTGAGGAAGGCTTTCTTATCTCTCCTTGCTATTCTTTGAAACTCTGCATTCAAATGGGTATATCTTTCCTTTTCTCCATTGCTTTTCACTTCTTTTCTTTTTCACAGCTGTTTGTAGGCTTCCTCAGACAGCCTTTTTTTTTTTTTTTTTTTTGCCTTTCTTTTTCTTGGGTATTGTCTTGATCCCTGTCTCCTGTACAATGTAACAAACCTCTGTCTATAGTTCTTCAGGCACTCTGTCTATCAGATCTAATCCCTTGAATGTATTTCTCACTTCCACTGTGTGATTGTAAGGGATTTGATTTTGATCAGACCTGAATGGTCTAGGGGTTTTCCCTACTTTCTTCAATTTAAGTCTGAATTTGGAAATAAGGAGTTCATAATCTGAGCCACAGTCAGCTACTGGTCTTGTTTTTGCTGACTGTATAGAGCTTCTTCATCTTTGTCTTTAAAGAATATAAGCAGTCTGATTTCAGTATTGACTATTTGATGATGTTCTTATGTAGAGTCTTCTCTTGTGTTTGTTGGAAGAGGGTGTTTGCTATAACCAGTGCGTTCTCTTGGCAAAACTCTATTAGCCTTTGCCCTGCTTCATTCCATACTCCAAGGCCAAATTTGCCTCTTACTCTAGTTGTTTCTTGACTTTCTACTTTTGCATTTCAGTGCCCTGTAATGAAAAGGACATCTTTCTTGGGTGTTAGTTCTAGAAGGTCTTGTAGTTCTTCATAGAACCATTCAACTTCAGCTTCTTCAGAGGTACTGGTCGGAGCATAGACTTGGATTACAGTGACATTGAATGGTTTGCCTTGGAAACAGAGATCATTCTGTCGTTTTTGAGATTGCATCCAAGTACTGCATTTCAGACTCTTTTGTTGACTATGTGGGCTACTCCATTTCTTCTAAGGGATTCTTACCCACAGTAGTAGATGTAATGGTCGTCTGAGTTAAATCCACCCTTTCTAGTCCATTTTAGTTCGCTGATTCCTAAAATGTCAATGGTCACTCTTGTCATCTCCTGTTGTCTCACCAAGGCTATGGTTTTTCCAGGGGTCATGTATGGATGTGAGAGCTGGACTATAAAGAAAGCTGAGCGCCAAAGAATTGATGCTTTTGAACTGTGGTGTTGGAGAAGACCCTTGAGAGTCCCTTGGACTGCAGGGAGATCCAACCAGTCCATCGTAAAGCAGATAAATCTTGAGTGTTCATTGGAAGGACCGATGTTGAAGCTGAAACTCCAATACTTTGGCCACCTTAATGAAGAGCTGACTCATTTGAAGAAACCCTGATGTTGGGAAAGATTGAAGGCAAGAGGAGGAGGGTACGACAGAGGATGAGATGGTTGGATGGCATAACCAACTCAATGGAGATGAGTTTGGGTAAACTCTGGGAGTTGGTGATGGGCAGGGAGGCCCTGCGTGCTGTGGTCCATGGGGTCGCAGAGAGTCAGACACGACTGAGCGACTGAACTGAACTGAATGGACCTAAAATTCCAGATTCCTATGCAATATTGCCCTTTAAGGCATCAGAGTTTGCTTCTATCACCAGTCACATCCACAACTGGGTGTTGTTTTTGCTTTGGTTCTGCCTCTTTATTCTTTCTGAGGTTATTTCTCCACTGATCTCCCATAGTATATTGGGCACCTACCAACCTGCAGAGTTCATGCACGGCTACCTGGCACTGGAGTGGCTGTGAGGAGATACCCCACATCCAAGGGCAAAGGAGAAGCCTGAACAAGACTGTAGCAGGGGCAAGTTCACGTTTAGAATCAAACCCCATTCCCACCAGAGATGCTCAGTGTGCTCAGACAAACCTTGTGTGCACCAGGACCCAGAGACCCCAGAGACTGAGACAGAACTGTGCTTGGGTGTCTCCTGAGGAGGTACGGGTCAGCAGTGGACTGCCACAGGGGCTGGGGCTCTGGGTGCAGCAGACCTGGGTATGGCATAAGCCCTCTTGGAGGAGCTCGCCATTAACCCCACCATAGAGCTGCCTGAACTTACGCAGGACTGGGAAACAGACTTTGGAGGGTGCAAACAGAACCTTGTGCACCAGGACCCAGGAGAAAGGAGCAGTGGTGCCATAAGAGACTGACCCAGACTTGCCCAGGGATGTTCAGGAGTCTCTAGCAGAGGTGTGGGTCGGCAGTGAGCTCCTGCAGGGGTGGGGGCACTGAGTGTAGCAGTACTTGCATGGGACCTATTGAAGGAGGTCACCATTATCTTCATTACCTCCACCACAGTTTCAGTTCAGTTCAGTTCAGTTCAGTCGTGTCCGACTCTTTGCGACCCCATGAATCGCAGCACGCCAGGCCTCCCTGTCCATCACCAACTCTTGGAGTTCATTCAGACTCACGTCCATCAAGTCAGTGATGCCATCCAGCCATCTCATCCTCTGTCATCCCCTTCTCCTCCTGCGCCCAATCCCTCGCCTCAGATATACAGATGACACCACCCTTAAGGTAGAAAGTGAAGAGGAACTAAAAAGCCTCTTGATGAAACTGAAAGAGGAGAGTGAAAAAGTTGGCTTAAAACTCAACATTCAGAAAACGAAGATTATGGCATCCAGTCCCATCACTTCTTGGGAAATAGATGGGGAAACAGCAGAAACAGTGTCAGACTTTATTTGGCGGGGGGCAGGGGGGGCTCCAAAATCACTGCAGATGGTGATTGTAGCCATGAAATTAAAAGACGCTTACTCCTGGGAAGAAAAGTTATGACCAACCTAGATAGCATATTCAAAAGCAGAGACATTACTTTGCCAACAAAAGTCCGTCTAGTCAAGGCTATGGTTTGTCCAGTGGTCATGTATGGTGTGAGAGTTGCACTGTGAAGAAAGTTGAGCGCTGAAGAATTGACTTTTGAACTGTGGTGTTGGAGAAGACTCTTGAGAGTCCCTTGGACTGCAAGGAGATCCAACCAGTCCATTCTGAAGGAAATCAACCCTGGGATTTCTTTGGAGGGAATGATGCTGAAGCTAAAACTACAGTACTTTGGCCACCATAGTTTGGCCCAGGTAAATAACGGGGAGGGAACACAGCTCCACCCTTGAAGAGAAAATTGGATTAAAGATTTACTGAGCGTGGCCCTTCCCATCAGAACAAGACCCAGTTCCCTCTCATTCAATCTCTTCCATCAGGGAGCTTCCATAAACCTCTTATCCTTCTCCATCAAAGCGCAGACAGACTGAAAACCACAATCACAGAAAACTAACCAATCTGATCACATGGACCACAGCCTTGATTAACTCAGTGAAACTATGAGCCATGTCGTGTAGGGCCACCCAAGATGGACAGGTCATGGTGGAGAGTTCTGACAAAACGTGGTCCACTGGAGAAGGGAATGATAAACTGCTTCAGTATTCTTGCCTTCAGAACCCCAGGAACCATATGAACAGTATGAGTCAAATATAATAACTAGAAATGCTGTGAATTTAAACAAAGTATAATCAGCTAAAACTTAGAGCAGGCTTAGAGGGAGAAATAGGTGACCTTCTAAGAGTCTGTGTTATATTGCTGTTTTCTGAATACTAAACCTTTTTGATAAGGAAACCGTGCTGGTTATGACAGAATTTTTATAGTTGTATTGCTCTGAGTGACAATGGCGGTGCCCGCAAACATGTTCATATATTGTTGACTGTTTCTTATTCACTGTTGCATCAGTTGAAGCTCTTTTCACACACTATGTACTGACTTCAATATCTTGGATGAGTGCAAGAGGTAAAGATTGAGTGACAGGCTTCCTGTTATTCCTTCTATTTTCTTGGAAAGCCGGAACAGAAAACTTTCCTGGCGGAAGATTAGCTCTAACACAACATTCTGAAATATAGTGTGATAAAATTACTGTTTTCAGAATGGCACAGGAAGAAAAGATCCACCGTGTTTTCTTCTTTCTCACTGTAACCACAGCAACTTCCATGGTGACTTTGTGTCAGAAGCCTTTCATAAACCACTAAAGCCCTGCAAGGGGGAAGAGAGAAGGGAAAAAGCAAGCATGGTAACACCTCCTCTCCTCATCTCAACACCTAGCCTCTCAGTTCTGTACTTAGCGCCTCAGTTTTGTGCTCATGTTTACAGGGTTACTGCTCCTGTGTTCACCCTGTTTCTCCTGATTCCAGACCTAGTCCTTCCCATTTTCTGGGATGCCGTCAAACTGATTTTCCTAAAGCAATTATGTGTTTGTTTTTCTCAGTTATAAGTCCTTAAATGTGTCCTACATATATAGTCAATGTAGACACAGGCCTTCCAAGAGCCTACTTCCCCAGTCTGAAGGTGACGACAGTGCTGAAGATGATAGTGACAACTATCCCAGATGGAACATCTAATTTACCTCCTGTGAAAATAGTTTAGATGGCTCTTTTGTTTCATCTTCCCCAGAAGATCACACAGAAATTACTATTCCTTTCTTCTAACAAATAAAACTCAGCTAAGTTCTTTAATATGTTCTGAAACAACCAGCTACTGAGTGGTGGGTCAGTGCTGTGAGCTTGTCTTGCATCAAAGTTCATGTTCTCTCCTCTGTTGGCTCACTTCACAGCTTAGCCCATGAACCTACTTGGAACTCAGCAGATGCTTCTTGAGGTATATAAACCCTTATACCTTTGTGTAGCTTGCTTTTACTGTCTAAAATACTTTTCCCCCTTATCACTTGAAAAGTCATTATTCATCCATCAAACAACTAACATCTCCTTTTTCTCTGAAGCCCTCCCTGCAGTCTTTCCTGCCTAGAAGCATTTAGGTAATCAACTCCCTCTACAGCCTTCAGTAAATCCTGTATGTAATTCTGTTACAAAACCTCAATTATCACATTAATGATTAAGGTTTGCATATCTGACTCAGGTTTTGGACTATGATTTCCCTTAAGGCAAGTATCATGAATTATTCTTTATACATTTTCTGCATTCTTTAAAAGTGATCTTAAGAAATTCCAAAACATGATCATCAAGGTACAAGAAATATACTTTGGAAGCAATTTTATTTTGCATGTTTTGTGCATTGCACCACCTACTGTTGAGAGATATTTATCTCTGTTTAGTCATGGAAACCCCTGCTTATTATTATTATTATTATTATTTTTAATCTACTTGCTTGGCATCTCTGAATTGAATTATTTGAGGATCCATTTCCCTGATGTTCTACACGAATCAAGCTGTTTCTCTTGTGTTGTTATGTGGACCTACTTTGGCTTGTGTGACTGTTGACAGGCCTGAGATGTTGCTGGTCTTTGTTTGGGACCTGAGGCTCACATAAGTCTGGATTTACGGGGAAACAAAATAGATGGTAACATTTTAGTTAGCATAGAAATTTGCATAAAAACTAAGAGATGAATAGCCATTACTGAAGATAGCACATTGTTCATGTGAATGCTGTGTTTCACATAGTTAAGGTAGAAATGAAATGTCAAATACCTCTGCTCAGCTATATTCAGTTGTCTACTGCTGGCAGAAGGGATAGTGATGACCTCCTTGGCTTTCTTTAGTCTGGCTTGTGTATTTCAATTGTATCTTTTTGATCAAAAGGAATCTTCAAGTCCCTAATATCTGAGAAGAGAACTGATTTTCCTGCATCTGTAATTTGAACCAGGAATGAACGGATGGTGTTAAAAGGAAGACCATCCTCTATGATTAGCAAACTTAGACTATGATTTCTCTATTTTGTACCCAAAATTAAAATCCACTATAAAGATACTGAATAAAGGATGAAATATTTAATGAAGGAAATGAGAAGCCCATTCTAGCCATTACTATAAAAAAGGAGAAAAGAAAAAAACTGGAATTTCAGTCTAAACAGTTATTGAAACTATTTGAGATTTACATAAGTATTCATCAGTTCAGTTCAGTTCAGTCACTCAGTCGTGTCCAACTCTTTGCGACCCCATGAATCGCAGCACGCCACGCCTCCCTGTCCATCACCAACTCCCTGAGTACACTCAGAATCGTGTCCATCGAGTCAGTGATGCCATCCAGCCATCTCATCCTCGGTCGTCCCCTTCTCCTCCTGCCCCCAATCCCTCCCAGATCAAAGTCTTCTCCAATGAGTCAACTCTTCGCATGAGGTGGCCAAATTACTGGAGTTTCAGCTTTAGCATCATTCCTTCCAAAGAAATCCCAGGGTTGATCTCCTTCAGAATGGACTGGTTGGATCTCCCTGCAGTTCAAGGGACTCTCAAGGGTCTTCTCCAACACCACAGTTCAAAAGCATCAATTTTTCGGCGCTCAGCCTTCTTCACAGTCCAATTCTCACATCCATACATGACCACTGGAAAAACCATAGCCTTGACTAGATGGACCTTTGTTGGCATAGTAATGTCTCTGCTTTTGAATATACTATCTAGGTTGGTCATAACTTTCCAAGGAGTAAGCGTCTTTTAATTTCATGGCTGCAATCAACATCTTCAGTGATTCTGGAGCCCCCAAAAATAAAGTCTAACACTGTTTACACTGTTTCCCCATCTATTTCCCTTGGAGTGATGGGACTGGATGCCATGATCTTCGTTTTCTGAATGTTGAGTTTTAAGCCAACTTTTTCACTCCTCTTTTACTTTCATCAAGAGGCTTTTTAGTTACTCTTCACTTTCTGCCATAAGGGTGGTGTCATCTGCATATCTGAGGTTATTGATATGTCTCCCGGCAATCTGGATTCCAGCTTGTGTTTCTTCCAGTCCAGCGTTTCTCATGATATACTCTGCATAGAAGTTAAATAAGCAGGGTGACAATACACAGCCTTGATGTACACCTTTTCCTGTTTGGAACCAGTCTGTTTTTCCATGTCCAGTTCTAACTGTTGCTTCCTGGCCTGCATACAGATTTCTCAAGAGGCAGGTCAGGTGGTCTGGTATTCCCATCTCTTTCAGGATTTTCCACAGTTTATTGTGATCCACACAGTCAAAGGCTTTGGTATAGTCAATAAAGCAGAAATAGATGTTTTTCTGGAACTCACTTGCTTTTTCCATTTATCCAGCAGATATTGGCAATTTGATCTATGGTTCCTCTGCCTTTTCTAAAACCAGCTTGAATCAGGAAGTTCATGGTTCACGTATTGCTGAAGCTTGGCTTGGAGAATTTCGAGCATTACTTTACTAGCATGTGAGATGAGTGCAATTGTGTAGTAGTTTGAGCATTCTTTGGCATTGCCTTTCTTTGGGATTGGAATGAAAACTGACCTTTTCCAGTCCTGTGGCCACTGCTGAGTTTTCCAAGTTTGCTGGCATATTGAGTGCAGCACTTTCACAGCATCATCTTTCAGGATTTGAAATAGCTCAACTGGAATTCCATCACCTCCACTAGCTTTGTTCGTAGTGATTCTTTTTAAGGCCCACTTGACTTCACATTCCAGGATGTCTGGCTCTAGATGAGTGATCACACCATCATGATTATCTGGATCATAAACATCCTTTTTGTACAGTTCTTCTGTGTATTCTTGCTACCTCTTCTTAATATCTTCTGCTTCTGTTACGTCCATACCATTTCTGTCCTTTATCGAGCCCATCTTTGCATGAAATGTTCCCTTGGTATCTCTAATTTTCTTGAAGAGATCTCTAGTCTTTCCCATTCTGTTGTTTTCCTCTATTTCTTTGCACTGATCTCTGAGGAAGGCTTTCTTAACACTTCTTGCTATTCTTTGGAACTCTGCATTCAGATGCTTATATCTTTCCTTTTCTCTTGGCTTTTCACTTCTCTTCTTTTCACAGCTATTTGTAAGGCCTCCCCAGACAGCCATTTTGCTTTTTTGCATTTCTTTTCCACGAGGATGGTCTTGATCCCTGTCTCCTGTACGATGTCATGAACCTCATTCCATAGTTCATCAGACACTCTATCTATCAGATCTAGGCCCTTAAATCTATTTCTCATGGCCACTGTATAATCATAAGAGATTTGATTTAGGTCATACTTGAATGGTCTAGCGGTTTTCCCTGTTTTCTTCAATTTAAGTCTGAATTTGGTAATAAGGAGTTCATACCTGAATCCAAGAAATAATTTATAATAGCTTGTGAGTACTTACTATGAGTCTGACATCATGGTAAGTGTTTGAATTACTAGAAAAAAATAAGAATCATTTCTTCTCTTAACAATCTTTGGATTCTAGTTGATAAAATTGATATATATGAAGACAATTATAACATAATGTAGAGACAGTTGAAGTACACTATCTTATTATAAGACAGATCAATGGCCCCAGAATAATCTTATAAAGATAAAACATGTTACAATCTAGTTTCAAACTCTCAAGTACTTTTCTATTGTCCAATGAGTAAAAATGGAATTTATTTTTAGGTTTGCTGTGATCTAAACCTTGAGTACTTTTCTAAATTTATTCTTAAAGAGCCATTTTAACAACTCCCTGCTTCAGCCATATCAAGATATTCTGATTACAGTATTTTCTCTTCCTCTGACATTATGTACAAAATTATTTGATGTAATCAGGATATATATATATATATATATGTATATATATATATATAACATGCCTATGTGTATGTGTGTAAATATATATGGTGTTTGCACACATATACACAGCTCCTCAACTCAATTTTAAATGCTCAGAAAAAGAAAACCTATGACTTAGATTTATTCTAGATTTGCTCTTTTTTAACAGATCACACATATCAAGTTGTGCTGTACAGTACTTAGAGTGAAGAATAGAAAGGGAACAAAGAGAAAAGAAGGGGAAGTTAATGTAGAACAAAGATAAGAGACAGAGAGAAAACGGTTTTTGGCTTCAAAGACTGAGACTCTCATTAACTTCATGTGCTTCCCACTGCAGCCATCACTTAGTCATGTGACTACTTTAATATAAGTTAATTAAATAAAATTCAACTACTCAGCCACACTAGCCACACTGTATGTCCTAGCTCTCTGTCTGACTAGTGCCTACAGTACTAGAAAACGCAAAACATTTCCATCCCTGGAAAACGTTCTGTTGGATAGCACTGATATACACAGCATATGATCAGTGCTTTTTTATATGCTGATATCTTCCTAGGCTTTCAGAAACCTTCAGATATTTTAAAAGTAAATGACATTTGTGTTTCAAGTAGTGTTTAAAGGACTGTGTACAGAAGAAAAGCTTGGTGTGTTAAGTTAACCCTATTTTGATAAGAATGTCTCAAAACTTGAATCTTAGTAAATGTTCAAACATCCCCAAGGTTTTCTCATCTTACTGGAGAAAATAAGGTTGGAATATATGTTTATATAGTTCATAGTCAGGTCATTAGGTGTTAGAAGCGCTTATTTGTAGGAAGTTATTATAGATCGAGTTAAAGCAATATGTGTCCTATGTTATTTAGATGAATATCATTTCAAGAATCACAAGTAGAGAAGTGATGACATAGCTGAGTATCCTTTTCTTGTAAAAGAAAGAAGGTAAATTAAAATAATGTACTTTGAAGGTTTGAAACTGGATTTTAAGAATATAGTCCTATTTACTCTGAGAATTTTGAAATCTGAAGTAGCTGATAATCCCATTATCCTAAGTCAAGTACAGTTTTTAATGTAGAATACAGCTTTTGTAATTCATATGTATTATATCTCACTTTAGAAAAACAAGAAGCATAAATTTGTATATATTTTAAGCATCCAGGTTGACTATCGAGAATATTTTAAGTGACTTTTATTTTGTATTAAAATTTTATGAGCTTTTTGTTTTTATTCGAAGAGAATATATTCCATAGTAATATTTAAGAAAATCTAGATGGGTATTCTTTGAGCTTTTGTGTAGTTTTTATCCTGATTTTAAAGCATTCACAATAATCTAGCTTTCTGTAGTTATTCTCTAGCTCTCAACTAGGAAAAGTGGTGGACCTACTTTTTCCCCTTCCTCCCCCCTCTCTTCCTTATTCTGTTCTTTTTTTGAAGATTCAGTCAACATCTACTCTGCGCCCCAAACTATTAGTTTAGCATCATTGGCAGTACACCAAAGAGAAATGTTTTTTACCTTTTTGGAACTTATACTATGGAACAGAGGAATTTAAAATTTATGCTGAGGTGCCAACATAATTCTCCCATCGTATTATATTATAGAGGCAAATTAATATCACAATTAATAAAAGTTGCAGCTGCCAGAGGAATCCCCCAACACTTTCTAAATTGGATTCTTCATAATATCACTTAGTCTGATATATTTTCAGCCAAGACAAAATTCAAGTCACTTCACTTAAAAAAAAAAAAAAGAGAGAGAGAGAGAGAAAAGGACTTAAATTATATCTAAAAAGGCCAAAGAGAGGGTGTGGTTCCATCAAGACTTTCACTTCTGCTTCATCCTCTTCAGGCATCTGGTCTTGGCCTCAAAATTGTACACTATACAACCAAAGAAGAGAGAAACTTTTTCAGGATCTCTTATAATATATTATGCTATATTTCTCAGCAATATAGATTAGGTCACATACTCATGAATTATTCTGTCAATCCCAATAAAATGCAGGGCACAAATGCAAAGAGGGGAAGTCCTTAAATGTTAAGAGGGCTACTCTTGGCAAAAAAAAAGAGAAATGAAATTTGTGGATGCAATCAATATTCATTCTTTCCAGTGTAACTTGTATTATACTGAACATCCAATAAGAAAGGATGCTCTAACTCTGAAAGTGTGGAAGTATAGGGCAGTCCTTTTATAAAAGGCTTAGTTTTGTGGTCCTTCTTTTATTAGAAAAGGAAAAGTATAAAATATTATGTTATATGCTATTCAGAATATTGTTTATCACTTATTTTTGCTTTCTAATTCCTAGGTGGCTTTGCTTGTAAAAAAACCTCACATTAAATATTAGATGATTTATCAAATTCAAAGCCAGCTGGTCCTACTACCCTTCATAATTGTGTGTGCTGCAATATGTGGTTCAAAATCTCATTGCCGCATCTTGACCCAGATCTGGAATGGGGATTTACAGCCAGTGCTGTATGTATGGTAAGTAAACATTATATATTGGTAGCTAATGACGTTACTGTTATTGTCCTTGTTTTGTCATTCCGTAATTGCTTGGCTTTTACTACTTTGCTTCATAACTATGTAGCACACTTTCTTGAGCTCAGAAAAATTAGGCTATCGAGACTCTGTTGTGTAACTAAAAACATTTCATCAGGCACAGATCAAGATGATGTATATAAAGTCACATGGACAAACAATACAGAAATATAAACTAGTCATATTGTCTTCTGATTAATAATACAGAGTTCTAAATCTTGGTTATCAAACATTTGAAAATACGTTTTGCATCTATCTGTCAACCAAAATGTGCAACATGAGAGCTGCAAGCTAAGTTTTATTTGGGGCAAAATGAGGATTGCAGCTCGGGAGACAGCACCTCAGCTAGCTCTGTGAAACTGCTCCAAAGAGGCAGGGGGGGAAGGTGATTTTGGTAAAGGGAGAATACATGCAGTCCAGTACAATTTTTCTAGAAGGTTTATGCTAGTCACGAGGAACAGCCCTCACCATGAAGACTTTTAGTGCTTTTATAAATATGAGGCAATATAAGAATTTGAGCTCATAAAATTGGCTCTTGAAAATACCTCTCTGAAGCCTGTCCTGCCAGTCTCCCTCACCCGTTGCCCCAGCACGGAGTGCCTCGTTTCTTTTCTCCGCCCCAAACTCTTTTCAGGGGGTATGAAAAATCAGCAGCTGCAGCAACACATTATTTAATCCTTGTACTGGTAGAAGGCAAGTGCCAGTTGTAGTTGACATGTCAAAGATTATATATTATAAGAGAAGAGGTGGTCAAAGCAGTTAACAAATAATTGCCTCAAATATCACTTTTGTCTGGGAGCTGTCCATTCCCCTCAATCTGACTCTAAAAGTATTCTCTTGATACCTCTAGATGATTAAGGTTGAGTGAAATTGAATATAATTTCAGTGCAAAATATTCCATTCAAGGTGCGCAGAAACACCCCTTACCTATACACTAACCAGGGTCACAGGAGATCTGAGCTCAGTGATGGAGAGGGTCAGGGAGATTTATTTCCCTTCAGACCTTCTTCCTAGGTTAGATGACTTTGGGCCTACTAACATTTGAAAAACTTTTTTCCAGTCAGCTTTTTCTTTTCTAGCACTAAAGTGCTATATTCATTTCCCTAAAGATGTAACAGAGAAATGAACTGTAACAAATACTGTTTATTTCTGGAATGGATACCCTCAAGTCCTAGACAATGGCCTGGGATTAGAGAAATCACTGATATTCTTAAAAGAACACATCTCTCCACTGAACAAAAGAGCAGAAATCATGATAGCTATTGTAAACAACAGTTATGATTTTAATATAAAATTGCCTTATTGAAGTGGTTTGAGTTCTTTGCAGAGATAACACAGAAGTTTTAGCTAAGTAAATCCATAGAAATAGAGGTAGTTCTAAAAAATATTAAATGAAGAACCTAAGAAAAGGCTTATTTCTTGTTCCTTAGATGGTAGTTCAGATCAGATGATTAATGTTTTTAATTGATCTTTGATGAGAACCTTGAGGCATAAATCCAATTAAGATATACATGGATGTGTGTATAAAAATGAAATAAATTTACTTGACATTTTATTAAAATGAGAAACCCTTCTGGAATTTTAAAATGTGGATGTACAGAAATAAATCTCTTTAGGTAACCCAACTAAGAATTGCTTGAAATAATTTTGTAATAATACCTTTGCTTGTCACATATATAGAATGCTAGTATATCTGTGAATAGCTCAGTTATAATTAAAAGTATTCTCCAAAGAAGACATACGGATGGCTAACAAACACATGAAAAGATGCTCAATATCACTCATTATTAGAGAAATGCAAATCAAAACCACAATGAGGTACCACTTCACACCAGTCAGAATGGCTGCGATCCAAAAATCTGCAAGCAATAAATGCTGGAGAGGGTGTGGAGAAAAGGGAACCCTCCTACACTGTTGGTGGGAATGCAAACTAGTACAGCCACTATGGAGAACAGTGTGGAGATTCCTTAAAAAATTGCAAATAGAACTACCTTATGACCCAGCAATCCCACTTCTGGGCATACACACGGAGGAAACCAGAATTGAAAGAGACACATGTACCCCAATGTTCATCGCAGCACTGTTTATAATAGCCAGGACATGGAAACAACCTAGATGTCCATCAGCAGATGAATGGATAAGAAAGCTGTGGTACATATACACAATGGAGTATTACTCAGCCATTAAAAAGAATTCATTTGAATCAGTTCTGATGAGATGGATGAAACTGGAGCCAATTATACAGAGTGAAGTAAGCCAGAAAGAAAAACACCAATACAGTATAGTAACACATATATATGGAATTTAGGAAGATGGCAATGACGACCCTGTATGCAAGACAGGAAAAAAGACACAGATGTGTATAACGGACTTTTGGACTCAGAGGGAGAGGGAGAGGGTGGGATGATTTGGGAGAATGGGAATTCTAACATGTATACTGTCATGTAAGAATTGAATCGCCAGTCCATGTCTGACGTAGGGTGCAGCTTGCTTGGGGCAGGTGCATGGGGATGACCCAGAGAGATGTTGTGGAGAGGGAGGTGGGAGGGGGGTTCATGTTTGGGAACGCATGTAAGAATTAAAGATTTTAAAATTTAAAAAAAAAAAAAAAGAAGTCAGATGATACCATAGTTAAATAAAAATTTTTATATTTAAAAAAAATAAATAAATGAAAAAAAAATAAAAAATAAAATAAGAATGAGTCACCAAAAAAAAAAAAAAAGTATTCTAGTAAAAATTCATCATGAAGATATATCCAAATGAGTACCCTTTTCCTTGCTTTTTTTTTTCTTGACAGTTGAATTCTTTTCTTTCTCTCAGGTATGAATATAATACCATTAATTTATTTTTAGGGAAATGGCTTTTTTAATAGAAAGATGAAGGAATTTAAGACTTGAAGTAACTGGCCTAATTCAATCAGCTAATAAATATCACAACCAGGACCAGATATTCAAACCCCTAGGTTTCCATTCTCTTCTCTGGCATATGTTACCATGGATAGAATGAGCCTAAACATAATTTAAGCTAAACTTCCACTCAGTGTATGAATGCAGATCACTAAAGTGTGAAAAATAAAAGAAGACTCCATTCTTTCTCTGATTAAACAGAGATTGGCACACTATCATCTCTTTGATTTTTAGATATTTCTAACTTGTTAAGTTCTTTCTTAGTATCAAACTGACAGTTGCCATTGGACAGCTTGCCATTGGACAGCTATCAAACAAATGTGATTCTAATACAAGCTAACCAAAGTATAGTGAGATTTAAAATGAACATTTCTTGATTTGTAGTAAGGTGTGTAATTGCTGTTCTTGCTGGATACTTTTGTGATTTGTAAATGTACACTCATCAGATGGCTTGTGTTCACAGGAATAATGAACACAGGTCTTTCAGCATAGAGCAAAGGGGTTCCAGCTATGAAATGACCACAGGATTAAGACTTCCTTGAACAAATTAGTTATATTACATTCAATACCCCTTAATGTTTACTGTATTAAAACCTACAGTTAAAGAGTGCATGTCTCAAAGAGGTTTGCCTGTCTTTTTGTAAACCCTATTTATTTTGTCTCACCTGAACTAATATTAGAATCTAGCCAGCTTGCTTGCCTCCGGTTTTTCCTCAATTCATTCTCCATATTGATAATAGGGTTATTTTTAGAAAATACATATTCTTGTATCTTTGCTATTATTTAGTTCAACTTAAAAAATATAAATAAAATTGAGGGATTATGTAGGGAGGGCATTGAATGTCAAAGACTGGGAGAACTCATATAGGTAATGGAAAGTCATTTAAAGTTTTAAAACAGGATAAAAAAAATGTGACCTCCAGAAGGTATTTTGGCAGTGCCTGACAGAAACATATCTATAAAAGGTAAACTGGAAGTAAGTCAAATAGACAGTTTTCTGTTTGTTCTCTGCTCTATTACTGACAAACTGGAGCAAATAAAACATTTAAAAAGTAATCCTCTGTTTCCTAGCCCATGAAACAATGGTGATACCACTATTTCACAAAAAACAAATATATACATTTATGTAATGTTTCAAAATAAATCTGTTATCCCTTCAAACAAAAGATAAGGTAACAAAAATTATGGTGAAAGTACAATAAGCTATTCTAATTCTTAATATCTTTATATAAATATAGACATTTCAATGCTATAGCTTCTCAAGTATTTTTTAGAATTAAAAATAATGAAAATGTAAAAATGATGTCCACATTAGCATGTTAATTAAGATATGTGAGGATTAACAGGCATAACCTATTGCTTTGTTGATGATAATAGGCAGATGGGAAGTTATAGAGTCTGTATGTGAGCATAATAGATAGAAAATAACCAAGATAATGAAATATTAGCTGTACAGCTTTTATAATTGCCATTCAGTTATTAATCCCATCAGTTTAATTTAAAGCAATACACAATACAGTGACAAAACCAATTCCTGGTTACCATGGTAAATTCAAACACATAGAGAAAGTCAACTGTGAGTCATCATTTCAAATATTCAATTATTAACTCAATCAGCTTCGGTTAAAGGATCAACCACTGTATTACACAGGCAATTAATAACTACCGCAGAATAGCCAAGTGTTTTGCACACTTTCTCATTATTATGTGTCAGGAAATACTTGGGCAGTATTATCCACATAACATCATCAACCACAGGGTCACCAGAACTGAAAGCTCTTATTCTAGGCTAATGAAATATTTGAATTTATAATGTAAATAAAAGCAAAAGATACAAGTATTAACCTATTAGGTTTTAAATGTATGAGGATTATAGCAATTGACCAAAAAAATGACTATTCTCTTACCTTTCTTAGTTACAGTGAATACTCTTATGCATAAAGAAACCCATTACTAAAGTTGAACAGCAACAGTAATTCAAATTTCATGGCTAGTTAAAAAAAATCATAAACTTTTTATCAACCAATATAAATTTATTGATTTTCTTAACTTCAGGGTGCCAGTATCAGTATCACCCACAGCTCTCTTCACGCCCCACCCAATATGAATGTGTACATGTATGTTCCTGTATGTTTAATGAGGACTCAGGGAGCAGAAGAGATGAGGCAGACATTAAGCATCGTTAGAAGATAATCATCCAGAAACCAAGAGTTTCTGTCCCTTTGGATCACTATCTTAACCTCACTGAGACACAGAGTAGATTAATACTGGATATCTGTTCCATGAATTGGGTTTCCCAGGTGGTGCTAGTGATAAAGAACCCACTTGCCAGTGCAGGGGATGTAAGAGACATGAGTTCAGTTCCTAGGTCAGGAAGATCCCCTGTAGAAGGGCATGGCAACCTGCTCCAGTTCCATGAATGAAAAGAAAATGGTGTTTGGTTAAATAAATGTATTTTTGGAATACGTAATAATGCTAGTTCTTTTTGGGGTTGGGATCTGACCAGGAGAATTTTAAAAGGGCAATTCCATAGATGTTTTAAGCAAATTAATCTGGTTGCATATTTTGCCAGATAAATATCACATGAATATGTAGGCTCTCTAAAGTGCATTCTGTAAAAACTCACTTCACATTTACATTCACATAGTTAGACTTTAGAGTCCATAGTTTTAAAATAATTTTCCAAATCCTCTATAGAAGGAAAAGGCTTCCCTAGTTGCCCAGAGAGTAAAGAATCCTCCTATGATGTGGGAGACCTGGCTTCTATCCCTGGGTTGGGAAGATCCCCTGGAGGAGGGCATGTCAACCCACTCCAGTATTCTTGCCTGGAGAATCCCCATGGACAGAGGAGCCTAGCAGGCTGAAAGTCCATGGGGTCACAAAGAGTCGGACATGATTGAGTGACTAAGCACGGCACAGAAAGAAAAAGAAGTGATCTGGCAGCAAACGATAAGCTAATCAATAGTCTAAGTGTTCCTATCTGATCCTTTTCATTTCTTTGGTTCCTTTGTACATAAATCACCAAGAAAAAGAATGTATTCCTGAAATCAGGTTCTGTGTTGAGGTCAAGGTTTTGTTGAGGAAGGCAAATTATCTTTCACAATACTTTTAGAGTAAAAAATTTTAGGTTGATTTAAGAATTTTCTTTTATTAATGTATGAACATATTAACACTACTCAAATTTTTCTCATTCTTGGTTGATTCACTATGGGTTTTTCTATCTTTTCTAACAATGTTGGAAGTCCTCCATTCATTTTTAATTTAAGAAGAAAGAATAGACCACCTCACTATAGCTAGATGTCATTACTCAGCTAAATGATATATATTCAGGACAAATACGATTTCATGATCTAGGCAGAGTAGGTTAGCAATTAAATGGTACAGAGGTCAATTTAGAGATAGTTGTGGCCTAAGAAAGAACGGTGTGAAAAGTGTTTGGTGAGGGCCTATAAGAGTTGAAGTTGTGAAGCTAACCAGGCATAGATCATTTTAAAACTTATCTTATTTAGATATTCTCATGAGGTAATGGGGTGCAGAAAATGGCATGATGACTGGTTTGGTGAATGAAAAGTTGGTAACACTGTAGGTGATAAGTGCAAGAAAAAAGACACTATAGACAATCTGACAACTTAGAAGCATAATTTGATAGATAAGCCCCAAATGATGAAAACCTTATTTCAGCAGAAGTGGTAGAAAAGCTGGAATGAAGATAACCACAGGAGATGATAAGCTGATATAATTGACAGTACTTGCTTATTCTTGGAGGTTGGTGACAAGGAAGCGTCTGGAAAGATTATAGAATAACTTGAGATATTGAATGAATAACAGTAGCACTAACTGAGAAAGGGATAACAGAAGAGAGATTAAATTTTGGAGGAAAAAAATGATATCAACTTTGGGCACTAGAGTTAAATTGTCAAGTTGTAAGTAAAATTTTTCAGGAGGCAGATAAATGTATAGTGTTGCAATTCAAAAAGAAGTCTGGAGAAGGAGAACATTTGAAAACGATCAGCGTAAATAATAACTAAGTCTGTGGGAGAGATGAGGTTATACTGGAAGAGTGATGAAATGCTGTTCGTTTGTTTTTGCTTTTTCATGAAAAAAGTTAGGAAAAAGTGATGTAGAAATGCCATTCATTTATTTATTTTTATGGGGAAAGTCATGTAGAAAATTTAAGAAAGTTATGTGCCTCACATTTTAGGACTTCTCAAGCAAATGACTTTTAAGATATCTTAAAAGTATGAACAGTAAATAATTATGGGATACAGAGAAATTGTTAGGATTTTTTCACAAATTGCACACAATGGGCTCATTCCTCTCTTCAGATTTCCTCCTCACTACAGTATAATTATCAGGAGAAACTGAGGATATCTTTCATTGATTCTCTGACTGCAAATTGGAAATGGACTTAAAAGATGAAATTGTTTAAAATGATGATTAAACCCATTGTTTAAAAATGAGATTCTCCATTCTCTACCCTGCTGCAATAAATTTAAAAAAAAATCAAAGTAGTTTAAACAATGACGAAATTCATTAACTTATATGCAGAGTACATTATACAACATGCCAGGCTGGATTAAACTCAAGATGGAATCAAGATTGCTGGGAGAAATATCAATAACCTTAAATAAGCAGATGACACCACCCTAATGGCAGAAAGCAAAGAGGAGCCAAAGAAGAAAGCAGAAGAGGAGAGTAGAAAGGTGGCTTAAAACAGCATTCAAAAAATGAAGATCATGGCATCCAGTCCCATCACTTCACGGCAAATAGATGGGGAAATAAATGGAAACAGTGACAGACTATTTTCTTAGACTCCAAAAACACTGTGGATGATGACTGCAGCCATGAAATTAACAGACTCGCTCCTTGGAAGAAAAGTTGTGACAAACCTAAACAGTGTACTAAAAAGCTGAGACATTACTTTGCTGACAAAGGTCTGTATAGTCAAAGCTGTGGTTTTTCCAGTAGTCATGTATGGATGTGGGAGTTCGACCATAAAGAAAGCCAAGCATTGATGAACAGGTGCTTTCAAATTGTAGTTCTGGTGAACACTCTTGAAAGTCCCTTGAACTGCAAGGAGATCAAAACAGTCCGTCCTAAAGGAAATCAGTCCTGAATATTCATTGAAAGGACTGATGCTGAAGCTGAAACTCCAATACTGTGGCCACCTGATGTGAAGAGCTGACTCACTGGAAAAGAGCCTGATGCTGGGGAAGACTGAGGGAAGAAGGAGAGGGGGTGGCAGAGGATGAGATGGCTGGATGGCATCACTGACTCAATGGACATGAGTTTGAGCAAATTTCATGAGACAGTGAAGGAGAGGGAAGCCTGGCATGCTGCAGTCCATGGGGTCACCAAGAGTCATACATGACTGAGCAACTAAGCAACAACATTACCAAAAAAGACGAGTTGTAGGGGGAGGCTTACTGATCCAGTGATGTGATGACATCATCAAGAGCAATATGTTGCCCTGTCTGTGTGCTTTGACCTTGGCTTCATCCTGAGCCTGGTTTCCTGGATGATTCCTCATGGTAATAGGATGACTGCCAGTATAGCACACAAGGTTACGTGCCTCTATGCTCATATCACAGGTATGAAAAGAGAGGCTTTCTGCACCTCTCTCTTATGAGCAAGAAAAATCAGCCTCTAGAGCTTCTGATTAACCTCTGAGGAGAGTTAGTATCATTAGCCAGCATTTGGCTGCTTGATAGGAATTATTCTGACACAAATCAGACCCACTGCTAGAGTTGAGGGGCGAAGTTAGGTGTACTCAGCCATATGGATAAAGTGGGAAAGGGTAGAAATATATATAAATTCAGGATCTAAGACAACATAAAGTGGAGTGATTGTTTAGGTCAACATCTGCTTCAAGAAGCTTCTATTGTAAACGATAAATATTCACAATGCCAATAGCTTTAGAGAAAGTACCAAGACAAGTGCTGGGTACATTGTATCAATTATCACATTTAATAGTCATAACTGTATTTAGGTAACACGATTATATCCATTTTGCAAATGAAGAAACAGAACTTTGTAGAGATTTTGTCATTGTAGTCCAACAAATGCAGGTCTCGATTCCAATTTTGTTTATCTCCCAAGCTATTTGCTATGACATATCATTCAAGTGCAAGAAAAACTCTGTATCTTCTGCTTCATTTCCCTTTTGTTGATAAAGATATTGTTTCTTTCCAAACAATTGCCCAAGGCCTGCTAGATGACCTTAAATCTTCAGGTGTTTGAGAAATATCACTCATATTAGAAATCTCCTTTTTCTTATTGTGACTTTCCATCCCAGAGGTCTAGACACATAAAGTCACGTGCTCAGAAAGCAATGTAGATTCTGGGAGTCTCTTGTACACAATACGATATATGCAGCAGTTGTACTGAGAAGCAGGCACAAAAATAATTCTCTCACAGCTCCTGCTTTATTAGAGGTGCTCACAAAGAGGGAGAAGCCTGAAGCTTCCTGCTGGAAATATATTTGTTTCGCAAGTTAGAACCTGGGAGGTGGATCAGAATTTAAACTCAGGATGCTGCATGACAGCTAGTCTTTTAGTTTAGCAATCCTGCTTAGGGAGCCCAGCCTTTTAAAGGCATTAGATAGAAGGAGAATGTTCTTTTTCTTCACTGGCTATACCTTAGGCAAAGTGAAGGAAGATCTCTTTTATATCTGACTTGGAAAATGAGGGTGGAGAGTTTCTTTTGTGAAATATCTCTTTATTAAAAACTTCTCATACTAGATGAGAGAGATCTGAAAAATGAGCAAAAATACTATCAAAACTTTCGATTTCAAGATGCTTGCTATGTTCTCATCTAATGAATGGTTAATTTCATTCCTTATATTACTTGATCAAAAGTTCATATATCAAGCATTTGCATTAAGAAAGTCTTGGTTTTGATCATTTTAATGGAGTTGTTGGTATAATTTAGGAAGTGATTGAACATTTCCAACACTAAGCACAATTCCTAGTTGGAAAGGAGGTAAAATGCAAGAAAGTCAATGTTACAGAGGAAGAGGATTATTTTCTTTTTCAATAAGCTATTTAAATATAATTTATTTTCTAATGGAAACTATGTTTATTTACTTTAAAAGCAAATTTAGTATATTCAAGGAATTATATCCATAGAATGAAAGGTAAATCTTTCCATAAAGTAGATGATAGTTGAATAGGGAAACATGATTTATATTTAAATAACTAAATACACTGTAAAATTGTAATTGCCAGATAAAAGGTGCCATCAAAAGTGTGGTATTGCCAAGTATTACATTCAATTGAGTCATCAGAGAAGATTTAGTGGGCAAGCAGACCTTGAGCTCAATTTGAGGATTTGGACTTGCAGATAAGAAAGGAAGCTTCTCTGCAGGGAGTGACAATATCACCAGGCAAAATAGGACAGCAGGGAGTATGAACAGCTGCAAGCTGGGAGACCAGTCGGACTGGAGGAGGATTCTGTAGGACAGTGTCTGGATGCTTGTTTCTTCTTGAGGGAAGAGCTTGACCTTATCTAAAATTAAAAATATTCTCATTTGAACTTTAAGAGGTTGTGAATGTGTTCCCAGTCTTTAAGTTTTCTCTCCATCAGGTACGTGAACAAAACCAAACCAGACTTTTGTTCTGAAGCATGAAACAGCTGTTGAGAGAGGCAGTGAAGCTGAGCTGGGCCCAGCTGACTCTCGTCAAGAAAGATAGAAGGGAGAGTTTGGTGGGAGTGGTGAGGAGTTCTGGCAATAGTGTCTCTGAAAGCCTGCTTATCCTTGTAGTGGATTAGATTTGCTCTGTGTACCTAGCACTTTCAAATGTTAAATTTGAAAATAAAGGTTATTTGAGAGGGAAAAAAGCTCCATAACTGCATGGAGAGGACTTTAATATTTAAGAAAGAATTGGAACTTCTTAGGGAGAAATCAGTAAGTCTTAATATTTGGGGAAAATGGAATGAACATGATCAGATTTATGAAAAGGTAGGGTCTGTGATTCATTTGCCTTTAATTTCCCAGCATCTAAGTATAATCTTGCAAAACCAGTTGCTTACTGTTTTCACTTTTACTGGTTAGACACTTAATACCAATGAAGTGAATAGCAATAAATGGGTGACTGGAAAACTGATTCAGAGGGGTTTCAAGAGACTGGTGGTGAATGTAATTGGAACTTGGCTAAGGCACTGACATTAGCAATGGGGAGAGCCTATGACTAATAAATATTTCAGAGGTGGAACTGGCAGGATTTGAAAGCTGCTCAGCTATTAGAGTCAAGGAAGAGATCAAAGAGAATTCTTAGTCTTGAACCTGGTATGTTTGAGAACTTGATGGTGTAAAGAACATACCTGTATAAGGAAAGCAACAGGAAAATTGTGAAGAAAGGCTAAAAGTTTAGTTTTGAATATGTTTTAAGGTGACAGAGATATATTTCAGATGTGTACTAAAAAACAGTTGGACAAGCAAGCCTGATTTTCACAGAAAATAAGGGCTAGAGATGAGTCCTATGGAGATGTTTAAATCATGGTGATTGAGAAAGGAGAAACTAAATATATTGTGGGCCAAGGGTATATTTTGAGGAAATCTTTATTTGGGGCATTTGAAGAAAATATAGAAAAGTTTTCATAAACATGATTTCAATAAGCTATTTTTTTTTACAATATTATGAAACTGACAAGTCAGTAGAGAGTAGAAGTTATGACTCTACTTGAACTCTTTTCAGAAAAGAGAAATCCAAATTTGAGCTTAAGCATGAGGATGCAAGTCCACAGAGGAGCCATTTTCAACATTGTTTTTTTAATCGTTCTCTATTCATTTTCTTATACTCAGTAGTTCCTGAATATATATATAAAGGTATTTTAATTAAATGAATCAAGATTGCCAGTAGAAATATCAATAACCTTGGATATGCAGATGACACCACCCTTATGGCAGAAAGTAAAGAAGAACTAAAGAGCCTTTTGAAAGTGAAAGAAAAGAAGAAAAGAGCTGACTTAAAACTCAACATTCAGAAAACTAAGATCATGGCATCTGGTCTCATAATTCATGGCAAATAAATGGGGAAGCAATGGAAACAGTGGCAGACTTTATTTTGGGGGGCTCCAAAATCACTGCAGATGGTAACCACAGCCATGAAATTTAAAAAAAAATGCTTGCTGCATGAAAGAAAAATTATGACCAACCTAGACAGCATTTAAAAAGCAGACATTACTTTGACAACAAAGGTCTTTCTAGTCAAAGCTATAGTTTTCTCAGTAGTCAAGTATGGATGTGAGAGTTGGACTATAAAGAAAGCTGAGCACCGAAGAATTGATCTTTTAGAACTGTGGTGTTGGAGAAGACTCTTAAGAGTCCCTTGGACTGCAAGGAGTGACAACCAGTCCATCCTAAAGGAAATCAGCCCTGAATATTCATTGAAAGGACTGATGCTGAAGCTGAAACTGGCCACCTGATGTGAAGAACTGCCTCATTTGAAGACTGATGTTGGGTAAGATTGAAGGCAGGAGGAGAAGGGGATGACAAGGGATGAGATGGTTGGATGGCATCACCGACTCAATGGACATGAGTTTGAGTAAACTCCAGGAGTTGGTGATGGACAGGGAGGCCTGGTGTGCTGCAATCCATGGGGTCACAAAGAGTTGGACACGACTGAGTGACTGAAGTGAACTGAACTGAATCAAATCGGTTTGTCGGAGCAGTGTGTAATTTCCTCAGTTCTGCCCTGCCACAGCAAAAATGTGAAGCAGTGGTCCAGTGTTACAGCTCAGTTACAGCTCAGTTTTATTTGGCAAGTAAAGGAAAATTCATGAGTGAGTTGTGAGCGTGGGCCAATCCAAAGATGTGAAAAGAAGAGGCTCAATCTTGGCTCCTCTTTGTATATGTTTTTTCTCCTCCCCCTGAGCCTGCCCTATGTAAATTGGGCTAGCCAGGAGGGCTGTGTGTTTCACCTGAGGTTCTCACTCTGGTCCTCAGACCTTCCTTCTATTTTCAGGGGCTTTTTCCTTTCTTTGTCTTTTAGCCACCACTATTTTGGACTCCTTTTTCCTATACTAACTACCTAGTGGGTTAAAAGTCAATAATTTATTGTGAAATAATTACTTTCTCTGTTCTTTTGTGTTTCGTGTTTTTTATTTTATTGAAGTGTAGTTGACTTACCTTGTTGTATTTAATTTCTGCTGTACAACAAAGTGACTAACTTATACATATATGTTCTTTTCCATTATTGTTTATCACAGGATATTGAATATAGTTCCCTGTGACCCTGTTGCTTATCCATCCTATAAATAATACTTTGCATCTGCTAATCCCAAACTCCCGATCCTTCCTTTCCCATCTTCTCTTTCCCTTAGGCAACCACAAATCTGTTTTCTGTGTCTGAGAGTCCATTTCCCCTTCATTGATAGGTTCATTTCTGTCATAGTTTAGATTCAATATTTAAGTGATATCATATGCTACTTGTCTTTCTCTTTCTGACTTATTTCACTTAGTATGATCATCTTAGTTACACCCATGCTGCTGCAAATGACATATTTCATGCTTTTTTGATGATTAGTGTTCTATTCTGTGTGCTCAGCATCTTATTTATTGAACATTTAGGTCATTTTTATGTCTTGGCTATTGAGGATAGTGCTGCTAAGAACATAGCAGTACATGTATCTTTCCCAATCATAGTTTTAATCTGAGTATATGTGTGGGAGTGGGATTTCTGGATCCTATGGCAATTCTATTTTTTTTTTTTTTTCAGGAAACTGTGTAGTTTTTGGTACTGCCTCACGAATTTACATTCCCACTAACAATGTAAGAGGGTTCTCTTTTCTCCACACCCTCTTTAGCATTTATTACTCACAGACTTTTTAATGATGACCATTATAACTGGAGGCTTCTTTGGTGGCTCAAATGGTAAAGAATCTCCCTGCAATGTGGGAAACCTGGGTTCATTCCCTGGATTGGAAAGATCCCCTGGAGGGGGGCATGGAAACCCACTCCAGTATTCTTGCCTGGAGAATCCCAGTGGAGCCTGGGAGGCTGCAGTCCATGGGGTTGCAAAGAGTTGGATACAACTGAGACAGACCATGCAGAAGCGTGGCTGAGAGGGGCTACCCCTTGCCCAAGTTCAGGGGCGGCAACCAGAGTGCTGGGCTGAGAGGAACTACCCCACATCTGAAGTCAGGGTGGTGGCCAAGAGGAGCTAACAAATGCCCGAGGTCAGGAGAGACGGCCGAGAGGGGAAACCCCACATCCAAGGAGCGGCAGCAGCACGGCCGCAGGAGGGCTGAGAGGAGCTACTCCACATTCAAGGTCAGGAGGGGCGGCTGTGAGGAGATACCCCTCATCCAAGGTAAGGAGCAGCGGCTGCACTTTGCTGGAGCAGCCATGAAGAGATACCCCAAATCCAAGGTAAGAGAAACCCAAGTAAGATGGCAGGTGTTGTGAGAGGGCATCAGAGGGCAGACACACTGAAACCATAATCACAGAAAACTAGCCAATCTGATCACACAGATCACAGCCTTGTCTAACTCAATGAAACTAAACCATGCCATGTGGGGCCACCCAAGATGGATGGGTCATGGTGGAGAGGTCTGACAGAATGTGGTCCACTGGAGAAGGGAATGGCAAACCACTTCACTATTCTTGCCTTGAGAACCCCATGAACAGTACAAAAAAGCAAAATGATAGGATACTGAAAGGGGAACTCTGCCGGTCGGTAGGTGCCCAATATGCTACTGGAGATCAGTGGAGAAATAACTCCAGAAAGAATGAAGGGATGGAGTCAAAGCAAAAACAATACCCAGCTGTGGATGTGACTGGTGATAGAAGCAAGATTTGATGCTGTAAAGAGCAATATTGCATAGGAACCTGGAATGTCAGGTCCATGAATCAAGACAAATTGGAAGTGGTCAAACAGGAGATGGCAAGAGTGAACATCAACATTCTAGGAATCAGCGAACTCAAATGGATTGGAATAGGTAAATTTAACTCAGATGACCATTCTGTCTACTACTGTGGGCAGGAATCCTTTAGAAGAAATGGAGTAGCCATCATGGTCAACAAAAGAGCCTGAAATGCAGTACTTGGATGCAATCACAAAAGTGACAGAATGATCTCTGTTCATTTCCAAGGCAAACCACTCAATATCACGGTAATCCAAGCCTATGCCCCAACAAGTAATGCTGAAGAAGCTGAAGTTGAATGGTTCTATGAAGACCGACAAGACCTTTTAGAACTAACACCCAGAAAAGATGTCCTTTTCATTATAGAGGACTGGAATGCAAAAGTGGAAAGTCAAGAAACACCTGGATTAATAGGCAAATCTGGCCTTGGAATACAGAATGAAATAGGGCAAAGGCTAATAGAGTTTTGCCAAGAGAATGCACTGGTCATAGCAAACAGCCTCTTGCAACAACACAAGGGAAGACTCTACACATGGACATAACCAGATGCTCAACACCAAAATCAGATTGATTATATTCTTTACAGCCAAAGAGGGAGAAATTCTATATAGTCAGCAAAAATAAGAACTGGAGCTGACTGTGGCTCAGATCACGAACTCCTTATTGCCAAATTCAGACTTAAATTGAAGAAAGTAAGGAAAACCACTAGACCATTCAGGTATGACCTAAATAAAATGAGTGAGAAATAGATTTAAGGGCCTAGATCTGATAGACAGAGTGCCTGATGAACTATGGACTGAGGTTCATGACAGTGTACAAGAGACAGGGATGAAGACCATCCCCATGGAAAAGAAATGCAAAAAAGCAAAATGGCTGTCTGAGGAGGCCTTACAAATAGCTGTGAAAAGAAGAGAAGCCAAAGTAAGAGGAGAAAAGGAAAGATATAAGCATCTAAATGCAGAGTTCCAAAGAACAGCAAGGAGAGATAAGAAAGCCTTCCTCAGCGATCAATGTAAAGAAATAGAGGAAAACAACAGAATGGGAAAGACTAGAGATCCCTTCAAGAAAATTAGAGATACCAAGGGAAAATTTCATGCAAAGATGGGCTTGATAAAGGACAGAAATTGTAGGGGATTAACAGAAGCAGAAGACATTAAGAAGAGGTGGCAAGAATACACAGAACTGTACAAAAAAGAGTTTCATGACTCAGATAATCACGATGGTGTGATCACTCACCTAGAGCCAGATATCCTGGAATGTGAAGTCAAGTGGGCCTTAGGAAGCATCACTACGAACAAAACTAGTGGAGGTGATGGATTTCCAGTTGAGCTATTTCAAATCCTGAACGATGAGGCTGTGAAAGTGCTGCACTGAATATGCTGGCGCATTTGGAAAACTCAGCAGTGGACACAGGACTGGAAAAGGTCAGTTTTCATTCCAATCCCAAAGAAAGGCAATGCAAAAGAATGCTCAAACTACCGCACAATTGCACTCCCTCACACGCTAGTAAAGGAATGCTCAAAATTCTCCAAGCCAGGCTTCAGCAATACGTGAACCGTGAACTTCCAGATGTTCAAGCTGGTTTTAGAAAAGGCAGAGGAATCAGAGATCAAATTGCCAACATTCGTTGGATCATGGAAAAAGCAAGAGAGTTCCAGAAAAACATCTATTTCTGCTTTATTGTCTATGCTAAAGCCTTTGACTGTGTGGATCACAATAACGTGTGGAAAATTCTGAAAGTGATGAGAATACCAGACCACCTGACCTGCTTCTTGAGAAGCCTATATGCAGGTCAGGAAGCAACAGTTAGAACTGAACATGGAACAACTGGTTCCAAATAGGAAAAGGAGTACATCAAGGCTGTATATTGTCACCCTGCTTATTTATCTTCTATGCAGAGTACATCATGAGAAACACTGGGCTGGAGGAAGGACAAGCTGGAATCAAGATTGCCGAGAGAAATATAAATAACCTCAGATACGCAGATGATACCACCCTTATGGCAAAAAGGGAAGAGGAATTAAGAAGCCTCTTGATGAAAGTGAAAGAGGAGAGTGAAAAAGTTGGCTTAAAGCTCAACATTCAGAAAACGAAAATCATGGCATCTGGTCCCATCACTTCATGGGAAATAGATGGGGAAACAGTGGAAACAGTGTCAGACTTTATATTGGGTGGCTTCAAAAGCACTGCAGGTGGTGATTGCAGCGATGAAATTAAAAGATGCTTACTCCTTGGAAGAAAAGTTATGACCAACCTAGACAGCATATTGAAAAGCAGAGACATTACTTTGCCAACAATTTTCCGTCTAGTCAAGGCTATGGTTTTTCCTGTGGTCATGTATGGATGTGAGAGTTGGACTGTGAAGAAAGCTGAGCACCGAAGAATTGATGCTTTTGAACTGTGGTCTTGGAGAAGACTCATGAGAGTCCCTTGGACTGCAAGGGCATCCAATCAGTCCATTCTGAAGGAGATCATTCCTGGGTGTTCATTCTAAGAACTGATGCTGAAGCTGAAACTCCAGTACTTTGGCCACCTCATGCAAAGAGTTGACTCATTGGAAAAGACCATGATGTTGGGAGGGATTGGGGGCAGGAGGAGAAGGGGACGACTGAGGATGAGATGGCTGGATGGCATCACCAACTCGATGGACATGAGTTTGGGTAAACTCTGGGGGTTTATGATGTACAGGGAGGCCTGGCGTGTTGCGATTCATGGGGTCGCAAAGAGTCGGACACGACTGAGCAACTGAATTGAAATGAGCTGAGATACAAAGCATGCACACATGCCACCGAGGTTGCACCTCACTGTAGTCTTGATTTGCATTTCTCTAGTAATTAGTAATGATGAGTTTCTTCACTTGCCTATTGGCTATCTTTGTGTCTTCTTTGGAGAAATGTCTAAGTATTCTGTTTGACTGGGTTTTTTGGTTTTTTTGATATTGAATTGTAGGAGCTGTTTGTATATATTTGATATTAAGTCCCTGTTGGTCATATCATTGGCAAATATTTTCTTCCAGTTCGTAGTTTTCATTTGTTTGTTTGTTTGTTTTGTTTTCTTTATGGTTTCATTTGCTCTGTAAAAGCTTATGAATTTAATTAGGTCTCATTTATTTATTTTTGCTTTTAATTATATTGCCTTGTGAGACTGACCTAAGAAAACATTGATACTATTTATGTCACAGAATGTTTTGCCTATGTTCTCTTCTAGGAGTAAGAGTTTTATGGTGCCATGTCTCATGCCCAAGTATTTAAGCCATTTTGAGAGGATTTTTTTGATATTGTATATTTTGTAAGAGTGTATTCTAACTTCATTGATTTACATGTAGCTGTCCAAATTTCCCAACACCACCTTCTGAAGAGACTCTTTTCCCCACTGTATATTCTTGTCTCCTTTGTCCCAGATTAATTATCCATAGATACATGGGTTTATTTCTGGCTCTCTTTTCTGTTCCATTGATTTGTATGTATGTTTTTGTGCAATACCATGCTATTTGGGGGATTCCCAAGTGGTATTCTTGGTAAAGAAGCTGCCTATCAATGCAGAAACTAAAAGAGATGTGAATTTGATCCCTGGGTCAGGAGGATCCCCTGGAGGTAGAAATGGAAACCCACTTCAGTGTTCTTGCCTGGAGAATCCATGGACAGAGGAGCCTGGTGGCTATGGTCCATAGGGTTGTGTGCAATTGTATTTTTTAATAGTTAGTGCTGATGATACATTGCTCATTCTTACACAAATATCTTTGTGTACAGATGTGAATAATTTTGTGAGATCAATTTCGATTAATCATAGAATATACTCCTTTCAAATTATTATTGACATTTTATCCCTCAAACAAGCAATATGAATATAAAAATCTTTGCAAATGTACAAGCAAATATATGTGTGAAGCAGTCGACCACAGTGTTGTGTTAGTCACTCAGTTGTGTTCAGCTCTTTGCAACTCCTTGATCTGTAGCCTGCCAGGATCTTCTGTATATAGGATTCTCAAGGCAAGAATACTGGAGCTGACCACAAGTTCTTTGCTCACTGTTATTTTGACAATAAGGATTTAAGTATCCAAGCCTAACGAAGTACTGAAAAAAAAAAATCCCTCTCTGAAATCTGAAGCAATGAACAAGTATTGCCTGTAGTTAAAAAATGGCAGACTTTTTTTTTTTTTTCTTTCAGTCCTCATTCCACTAAAATATACATATGCCAATTGCAGTTGAGTTTGGTAGTGCAGTTGTGGTAACTCTGATAAGAACAACAAACCCACATGTATCCAAGGCATGATCAAGTAATAAGAATATGTGAAGTTGGCCACAATTAATAAAATTGGTATCCTGAACAGGAAGAATCATATACCGAATATAAGAAGGGCATTCACATTTAATGTAGTTTAATATTAGAGTAACTTTCATATTAATATTCCAAATTCACGTTATTTAATATATATTTTTAATTTATGCACATCATATCATGTAGGTCTATGAGGCAGATTCTACCAACATGATGCTAATTTTGACTTGGTTCCTAATGCTGATGGTTGGGGTCCAAATTGGGTCTGATTGGATAACTCCCATGCTATTCCAGTATCTCTGTTTGAAAGACCCTTGGCACTTAGTGAGAAGGGAGATTCTAGAAGGCTTCTTCTATATCTGCAAAGAATAATGAAAACTTTTCTGAATGCCTAGTACTTGTCTTACATATTTTATGTTTTTTAAACAGTGTAAAATGTTTAAAATGTTTCTATTCATTCTAAAGGAAATCAGTCCTGGGTGTTCTTTTGAAGGAATGATGCTAAAGCTGAAACTCCAGTACTTTGGCCACCTCTGTGAAGAGTTGACTCATTGGAAAAGACTCTGATGCTGGGAGGGATTGGGGGCAGGAGGAGAAGGGGACGACTGAGGATGAGATGGCTGGATGGCATCACCAACTCGATGCACATGAGTTTGGGTGAACTCTGGGAGTTGGTGATGGACAGGGAGGCCTGGTGTGCTGCAGTTCATGGGGTCACAAAGAGTCAGACACGACTGAGCGACTGAACTGAGCTGAACTGATTACTTTGTAAGTTATGATAAAAATTCTATGGTTCAGAAATTGAAGAGGTCTACATTAGTAAGTCCCTCCAAGCTTACATGCAAGTAAATGGCAGAGTAAGTCTCCAGCTTAAAGTCAATAGAAGATCTAATGCCCTTAGTATGATATCATGATTATTTCTATGAGTACCTGAACTGACTGGCAGAGTGACATTCTGTAGAGAAATCCTAGACTGTATTCCAAAGCTTCTCTCCATTGAATGTTTAGGTATCAGGAAGTTAAAAAGCCTACGTGGTTCAGGCCCTGTCAGTGTGGGGTCACTTACAACTGACCAAGAACTGCTGAGGGTAACTCATTACCTCGATATGGGCACTGGAGAGTTTTGCAGAGCTACCAACTAGGAAAAACAAGCCACAGACAGGAAGTACTTCACATTTCAACTGTGTGTTCCTTTGGAAAGTGAGAAATAACAACCAAGTTACTAGGAATACAACAGTGATCATGTATATCTGAGAAGGTCACTGTCCTTCTGAAAGGGGAGTTGTAGAATTTTGTAGAAGTTACTAGAGATTAGTATATTTCATGGATAATAAAAGTTAAATGGATTCTACTTAGCTTGATAAAGCAACCAA
The DNA here is from genome assembly GCF_001704415.2 of Capra hircus. Classification (NCBI taxonomy): domain Eukaryota; kingdom Metazoa; phylum Chordata; class Mammalia; order Artiodactyla; family Bovidae; genus Capra; species Capra hircus. Next base: position 7,956,752 of record NC_030812.1, read on the forward strand.
AACTTAAGTTGGAGAAAACAAACATCTAAGTAACCTTAAACATGTCTAATGGGCTTCCCTGGTAGCTCAGCTGGTAAAGAATCTACCTGTAATGCAGGAGACCCCAGTTTGGTTCCTGAGTCAGGAAGATCTGTTGGATAAGGGATAGGCTACCCACTCCAGTATTCTTGGGCTTCCCTTGTGGCTGAGCTGGTAAACAATCCGCCTGCAATGCGGGAGACCTGGGTTCAGTCCCTGGGTTGGGAAGATTCCCTGGAGAAGGGAATGGTTACCCATACCAGTATTCTGGCCTGGAAAATTCCATGGACTATATAGTCCATGGGTCACAAATAGTCGGACACAACTGAGTGACTTTCATTTCAAATATGTCTAACTTCTTATTTATATCATCTCAACAACTGTGCCCTTTCTGTTTATTCCTGCTTTACAAGTCATTTTAAACTGTTGATTCCTTGACATCTTTAAAGTCAACATTGTTTCTTGCTGAATGTATTCATATCACCTTTATCCTCCTGTTTATCCACACGCACTTGATATCTTTCATAGCTTTGAAATGAGAAGAAGCAGAAAATACCTGAAATGGTAAAAAGTAAACCAAAGTTCATTTCATATATCTTAGACTTGCTATGTAATTCTCTTTTGGGCTAACCTCATCCATTTTTAAATATAATCATATATTCATTTAGTATATGATATCCATAACAAAGGTATATTTAGTCACTATATTATTGCTGTTGTTTAGTCACTAAGTCTTGTCCGACCCTTTTTTGACCACTTGTAGCCCACCAGGCCCCTCTGTCCATGGGATTTTCCAGGCAAGAATACTGGAGTGCATTGCTATTACCTCCTCCAAGGGATCTTCCAGACCCAACAATCAAACTCATGTCTCCTGCATTGGCAGACAGATTCTTTACCACTGCGCCACCAAGGAGGCCCCATCACCATATGCTAACTGCTGTAGCACGCTATTTCTAAACCTCAGTGACTTAGTACAGGAGGACTTACTTTCCTTTGTGTATCATAGATTATTGTGAATTAGTTGGGGGAGGAAAGGGTATATGCTCCATGTCATTTAGGAACCTGGGCTTTTTGTGTTGATGGTCACATCATCTTGTGAGGCTTTTGAGTCCTCTAGTACCTACATCATATCCAGGCAGCAAACCAGGAAAAGCAGCATAGACGATGATACTAGAAAATGCATCTTGAGAAGTTCTTGAGAAATCTGTATGCAGGTCAGGAAGAAAAAGTTAGAACTGGACATGGAACAACAGACTGGTTCCAAATAGGAAAAGGAGTACATCAAGGCTGTATATTGTCACCCTGCTTATTTAACTTCTATGCAGAGTACATCATGAGAAACGCTGGACTGGAAGAAACACAAGCTGGAATCAAGATTGTCGGGAGAAATATCAATAAGCTCAGATATGCAGATGACACCACCGTTATGGCAGAAAGTGAAGAGGAACTAAAAAGCCTCTTGATGAAAGTGAAAGTGGAGAGTGAAAAAGTTGGCTTAAAGCTCAACATTCAGAGAATGAAGATTATGGCATCTGGTCCCATCACTTCATGGGAAGTAGATGGGGAAACAGTAGAAACAGTGTCAGATTTTATTTTTGAGGAGCTCCAAAATTACTGCAGATGGTGATTGCAGCCATGAAATTAAAAGACGCTTACTTCTTGGAAGAAAAGTTATGACCAACCTAGATAGCATATTCAAAAGCAGAGACATTACTTTGCCGACAAAGGTCCGTCTAGTCAAGGCTATGGTTTTTCCTATGGTCATGTATGGATGTGAGAGTTGGACTGTGAAGAAGGCTGAGCACCGAAGAATTGATGCTTTTGAACTGTGGTGTTGGAGAAGACTCTTGAGAGTCCCTTGGACTGCAAGGAGATCCAACCAGTCCATTCTGAAGGAGATCAGTCCTAGGATTTCTTTGGAGGGAATGATGCTACAGCTGAAACTCCAGTAAAATATTTTTAAATAACTAGGAGAACATATAAATTATGATTTATATGTACAGTAATATATTATGCAAGATGTTTAGAAAAATAATTAATGAGATGGGGAAATTCACCTGATATATTTTTAATAGCTTTATTGAGATATATTAACCTCCAATCAAAATAAATAAATTTATATTTTAAAAATAAATAAAGATACAGGAAAAAAAAACTACTACTACAATCAACACACAGACAAATCAGTCACTCAAAAAATTTTCTCTTCATCATTTGTAATCCTTGCCCACTAGTGCCCAACTCAGAGCAACCACTTTTCTGCTTTCTGGCACTATAGTTCCCATTTTATATGGTTTGTATAAATGGAATTCTGGAGAGATGTATTCTTTGCTTGCTTTCACTTAGCTATTTTAAGATTAGGGCATGTCTGAGTGTGTATCATATGTAGTTCATTCTTTTTTACTACAGAGCGACATTCCATATATGGACATACCCCAGTTTATCTATTATTCATCTATTGATGGACATCAAAATTGTTTCCAGTTAGAGGCTATGAATATTCATGTACAAATCCTTCTTTGGACTTAGGCTTTTTTTTTTCTCTCTCTCTCTCTTGGGTAAATACCTAGGAAGGGCTGGGCCACATGGTAGGTGTTATGTGTAACTTTTAGAATGAAATTTGCCAAATGACTTTTCAAAGTGATTGTAGCATCTGATATTCCCATAAGCAGTTTATGAATTTCCAGTTCATTCATATCCTCATTAACTTTGGGTTTAATCAACCTTTTTAGTTTTAGCCATATTATTAAGTTTGGTTTGGTAAATCTCAGTGTGATTTTGGGGTCACAAAAGTGTCAGGCATGACTTAGCAACTAAGCAACAACAAAAGACTAATAATGTTGAGTATCTTCCGTGTTGACATGTGCTATCCACATGTCTTCTTAGGTAGTATCTCTATTCAAATATCAAGTCTATTTTTCAGTTGAGATTTGAGAGGTGGCCCTTTCCTCTGATCCCTCAGTAGTAGCTCTATTCTCTTTAATAGAGAAGATGGCTCAGCACCCAGGATCTGAGCTCTCTGGTTCCATGTTGGCAGCAGCAGCAGCCCTGCACACCTCTGAGCTGTATTTGGCATTGTCTTTCATTTTCCTGAAGGTTAAAAGGTGGTCACAGCTGAGTGGCTCTCTTGGCCCATATCCTGCCTGTAAAGTTCTAGAATCCCAAAACCCTTTTTCATGTCGTCTCATCTCTGCCCCTCTTTAATCCAAGCCAGCAGTGTTTCTGCTTCAGTGGTTGATTGGTTGCATGAGCTCCATGTCTAATCTCTCCAGCAAACTTAGTGTAGTCAGACCTTGGCCCTGTTTCAGAACTTAAAACAGGAATTTAACAGTTCCTTTTAAAATTTTTCTATTCTTTCTCATATTAACTAAATACAGCAAGGAGAAACCGGCTGTGTCATCAACACTTTGCTAGGAAATCTTAGCTGATTATCCAAAGTCATCATTTAAAGTTTCGCTTTCTGCTCAGCAGCAGAAAATAATGCAGCTCAGATTTTTGACACTTTACAAAGTAATAAATATCTTGATATGTGGACAAAATGATGAAGAAGAAAAATTCTGAGCTTACCTCCTTCCATGACTTCATAATGGAATATTACTCAACTGTTAAAAAAACCCAAAGTATGCGACAATAGATGGATCTAGAGGGTTTTATGCTAAGTGGAATAAATCAGATAGAGAAAGAAATACCACATGGTCTCACTTATATGTAGAATCTAAAAAAAAAAAAAAACAAAAAATGAACTCAAAGATATAGAGAACAAATGGAGGTTGTCAAAAGGGAGGGAGATAAGTTTGTATCAGGGGATTAAGCGGTGCAAACCCTTAGCATATGATAATTAAGTCACAGAGATATAACATATAGCATAAGGAACATGGTCAATTGTATTTTAATAATGTGGAGAAGGAAATGGAAACCCACTCCAGTATTCTTGCCTAGAGAATCCCATGGACAGAGGAGCTACTGGTGGGCTACAGTCTTGGAGTCACAAAGTGTCAGACATAATCAGGTGACTAAACAACAATAATTGTCATATTGACACATGGTTTACTAGACTTGTGATCATTTCATAATATTTGTAAATTTCACATCATTATGTAGTATCCCTGAAACTCACATAATATTGCACATCAACTGTATTTTAATTTTCAAATTAATATTCTATTATACATAAATATATTTGTCATAAAATTAATGTTTCAGTTAATATATCTTTCTATATGTTTAGGCTTTCCTTGTAGCTCAGCTAATTAAGAATCTACCTGCAATGCAGGAGACCCTGGTTCGATTCCTGGGTTGGGAAGATGTGCTGAATAGTGGATAGGCTACCCATGCCAATAGTTCGGCCTGGAAAATTCCATGGACAGAGGAGCCTGGCAGGCTGGCAGGCTACAGTCCATGGTGTTGCAGAGTCAGACACAACTGAGCGTCTTTCATTTTACTTCTATATATTTAAATATACGTATTTAATACATAGACATCATCATATTGAATATAAACTTTTTTGTTAATATATTCAGACAGCCTATTTTAATACATATATACATGCACATAATTCTTTTTAATATCACAGGTTATTTTTTAACGTACTGTAAGTATATTATATTTTATAATATTTAGTTTCACATTCTTCTCCATCCTCTAATAGTTGTATAATCTTAGGGCCAGTTACTTAATTTTTCTGTACCCCAGTTTCCCTATTCATAAAAAAAAAACAAAACCCTGACAGTGATCAAATATCTCCCTCATAGACTGATTATAAGAACTGAGTTATAACCCATGTGAAGCCGTTGGAGCAATATATGGCAGACAGTAAGCATTAACTAATTATTGCCCATTATCACCTCCACGACTCCATGCCAGTTCTTATGCCTGTGACGAGAACTCCTGGTCAGGAACCATTCTTTTGGCATTGTTAGGAGTGAGGTATTCTTTCTACATAGAGTCTTTCTGCTCTTGTTAAGTCCTCACTTATTCAGCACTTTAGCCCATCACTCAGGTAGTCATAACATTTACCACTGACAGTGTGGAGAAGCAATTCTGGATTATATGGCTGTCAGTTTTCACTGTCCTAGCATTTTCCTCTTCAGCTACTGACTGCCAGGCCCTACTCTACATGGCACCCTCTGAAATTGGCAGTCTGACATATTGCCCAGAAATATCCTGCTGTAAAGTAGCTATGCCACTTCACAGTGGCCCTGATAGTCAACCCTGTAATATGCCATCCTAAAAGGTCTCCATCTTCAAAGTATCAAACATAAATTTTAGTTAAAAAAAAGTTTTTAATTCATGTTCATTTTAAGAGAAGGAGTAAATCACTGACATGAGATCAAAGAGTGTCAGATCGGTAAATTCCCAGGAGGAAGTAAACCATTGCTTTGAAGTGCAGGGTAGGATAAAATGTATTCTCATTTTAAATGTATTAATGAAAAATTGATTAATCATTAAATTCATCAATTTGATTCATCATTTTTCAATCAAATAAGCTGTTGGTGAAACAGAACTCTATACTTTTAAGCATAATTTGATAACTTCATTAGTAATCTAGATGTGAGTTTCTTAAATCATCTCCAGTTCAAATTCTCTGGTAAGATCCATTTGGACAGGCAAAGAAAATAGTTCAATATTTGTTATTTTTTAGTATCCATTTATAAAATGATGTTTAAGTTTGTGACGTAAATTTTGAGGAAACCAAATTCAAGGAATCCTCTCTCCATTGTATTTAGTGTGCTTATGCAACTGGTATCTGATTTTAAGAAATAAAATGAGAATTTACTCTATTTTTAAAACTGGATATAAGTCAATTTAAGGTTAAAGATACAGCACACTCTGGCTTTTTGGACAATTTTTTTTTTAGAGAAGTTTTCTTTTGAGAAGGTGGACGCATGAATATGTCTCCCTCGCCCCACAGCAGCAGTTAAAAATCCATTCAGAGGTTTTAAGCAAAGTTCACTTGATTGTAGGTCAGTACCCAGTGGATAAATCACAAAATTGCTTCAAATAATGTACGTGATTTGCTTTCTCCCTGCTGAGGAGAAGCTCTGAGCTGAGAAAGCATGAAGTAGGAATTGTTTCCTCACCCCTAAGGTTAATGCCCCTGTCACAGCTGAAGTCACCATCAAGGAGACACACAGAAGTAGCTTAAAATGAGCCGTTTTCATCAATCTGCCACAGGCAGCAGAAAACAAACGATTGTGGATTCTATCTTTGTCAGTGGCAGGGCATTTGTTAAAGTAAAGAGATAAGAGCAAAGAAAGAGACAAGAAATCCCTTGGCAAAGAACATAAGCGAAGTATGCCACCGAAAGGGCAGGGCCTTCAAAAATAGTCTCTTATAATCACTGAGGTCTGTGAGGCTGGCAGAGCATGATGTTTTGGTGAATGTGGTAGGTGTAAATGTTCCTCTTTAGAGTTTCAGGCTATTGACCCCCTGCTGCAGGAATAATCTTTCTCAAGCACCATTTTTATCATGTCATTCCTACTCAAGGACTCTTAGGGCAGAGCACCCTGGTGCCTACCATATTAAATCCAAACTCTTCAGCCTGATAACCTCAGTGGTCCTCTCCAACTGATCTTTGCTTCTGTTGCACCAGCAGACAGACACTCTTCGATCCATTCAAGTAGATTGGCTTGCTTTCCTCTGTGTAAATTTTTTTGTTTTTAATGAAACTAGCTTTAAGTATCTGCTCCTCTTTCTCCTGCAGTCTTGGATATTCTCCTTATTTCCAAAAGTACACACTCCCACATAGACTTCTTTTCCATGCCTGCCAAAGTCTCTGCAATTAGCTTTGAAATTGGTTTCCCTCAGGAGGTCTTCCCCAAGTAACCATAGTCTTATTCTGTTAATTTTGATTCTCTGTCCCTCTGCTCAATTTGCACTATTTTTCCCATTTATGGTTTTGTACTATGGATTTCACTTCTATAAGCTTGATGCCCCAAGCTAGAGTCAAAATATAACAATGGTAGCATGTTTTATGTTTGTTTTCTGAATGACTTGATCATCATTCATTCATTTTATTTACTCAATAAATATGCATTATTTAACTGCTCTGTTAGAAATATTGCTGAAGTTTGAGTCCAGGGAATTTCCTGGTGGCCCAGTGGTTAGGACTCTGAGCTTTCACTGCCAAGGGCCTGGGTTTGATTCCTGGTTGGGGAGTTGAGACCCTGCAAGGAATGATAAGGGGGAAAAAAGACATTATGTCATCACAGAGTTAAGGAATGAAGGAAGAGTATTGTACCTTGGGGCAAGAGAGAGCTTAATGAAGAAGAAATGGTTAATAGTCAGGAATGTTGCTGAAAGGTTGAAGATGAAAAGGTCACTGAGTTGGTGATTATATGTCTAAATATTATGAACCATGAAGGGTTATAAGATTAATTTTTGAGACCACCAGGTCAATTCTAAATAATTGAAGCCATGTGGCAAGGCCAAAACAAACAAACAAACAAAATACCCAGTACTTCTCATTGTCAATATTAAAAAATAAATGTGAGTCTGAAAATAGACAAGAAATGGTTCCAGTTTGGGGGAATAATTGAATTCTATTTGATTTAAAACCAAAGTGTTCTGTGAGTGCAGAAGTTCAGATAAAGTTTTCTGAAAGAAGCAGCCTCATCTTTATATATATTACATTCAAGATAAATCAGGGATTTCTGAGAAAGAAGAAACAAGATGGAGAATCTCTTTAATATGAAGTAATAAGTGTATTTGTAGAAATTTGGAATATAAATGTGGTTCTTAAAAACCTCTATCTTAGCTTCATGTTAGCACAAACATTTTTCTTTCACGGGAAGGCTTGCTGAAGGCAAGTTTATTTCAGAAACTTGATTTCTCTAAATAAATGCCATTCTAGGTTTTGCATATTCTAGAATTATTTAGAATTGACCTGGTGGTCTCAAAAATTAATGTTATAACCCTTCATGGGTCATAAAATTTAGACATATAATCACCAGTGACCTTTTCTTATTATCTTCAAACTTTCAGCATCATTCCTGACTATTAACCATTTCTTCTTCATTAAACTCTCTCTTGCTCCAAGGTACAATACTCTTCCTTCATTCCTTACCTCCATGACGACATAATGTCTTTTCTCCCCTTATCATTCCTTGTGAATATGAGGGATTTGCATGTTTTAATAATTGTTGGTTGCTTTCTTCTCTATATTCTAACCCATGTATGCTCTGTATAAGAAAGACAATCTTTTTCTTTCCTGGCTCATCCTCAAGACAGGAAAACTTTTTAATGTAACTGCTGAGAATTTGAGATATTGCTTGAGTCTCATTTACTATAGCGTGAGGCTACCCCAGGCAGCTTCCCCTTTTGTGCTGCACACTAGCAGCCTTCATGGGATGAGGGGCACTGAGGAAATCCTAGACCTTTAGAACAGATTTCATCAGAGCACATTTTTACTTCTACCTCTTCTGAAAATGGAAAGGAATTAATACGATTATAAACATCCAATCTTCAATCCAGCCACCTTGCTTCCCAATGTATCTGTGACTCTATCTTCTTCATTAGCTGAACTCCTTCTGATGCTGTAGTTGGAGGGCTATGGCTATTTTGACCTCTCTTCTCTTCTCTCTTTTTTATTCTTCTGCATGGCAGACTCTCTGGGCCATCTGAGCACTAGATTCTTAATCCAGGTAGCAATGTGTAATACGATATAGAACTGAAGCTGCTGCTATTACTATGGCATTGAGAAATTATTTTATAGAGAAATAAATTATTTTAGGACAAGATAAATATGGCATTAAAACCAGAGTTTCAGTATAGAGACCTTTAATCTGTGTGGTTGAATAGACTTATCTTCATTATTAACATGGTTTGATTCTTTTACTTTTCCCCATTAATTTATTTTGTCATTTGCAGGTCATTCAAGAGTACTGAAGTCTCATGTGAGCTACAGAGCATAAATATAGGACATTTTTGTGTTAAATGTTAATTCTAGATACTTAAGTTGTTTCCACTTTGAAAGCTATATTGTTCATTTTATATATGTCTTTTATATATGTATACACATATACATTTTATATATGCACATATTTATTTTTACACAGAGGGAGAAATTGATTTTAAGTTATTGGCTCATGTGGTTATGGCAGCTGTTTGTGTGTGTTGTGTATTAGTTACTCACTTGTGTCTGACTCTTTGCAACCTCATGGGCTGTAAGCTGTCAGGTTCTTCTGTCCATGGAATTCTCCAGGCAGGAATACTGGAGTGGGTAGAAGGGGATCTTCCCAACCCAGGGATTGAACCCAGGTCTCCTGCATTGCAGTCAGCTTTTTTTACCAATCTCCTGAGTGGTCCAGCAAGCTGAAGACCCAGTGTAATATCAATCTGAAGTTCAAGTCCAAAGGCAGTCTGTTGGTAAAACCCCCTGTTTTGGTGGGAGAGGTGTCCTTATTGTATTACAGTCTTTAACTGATTGGCTGAGTCATACTCACATGATGGAGGGTAGTCTGCTGTAGTCAAAAATCCATGAATTTAAATGTTAATCTCATCTAAAAATAATCCTCACATAAACATCCAGAATAACATTGAATAAATATCTGGGCACTGTGACCTAGCTAAGTTGATACATAAAATTAGCCATCACAGAAGTCAGAAGTTTTCTTCTCTTCCTTATTTTAGGCCTTATTAGAAGTTATAGAAGAAACTGTGTTCAAGGCTTATCTTCTGAATCCATTTGACTTGACATAAACTCATGTATCACAGTCTCCATCACTGTCACGTAATCGCAACCATGATATACTCTTAACATTGTCTCTGTATTATCCACAGAAGTATTTTTAATTAACTGGCTAATTAACTAATAAAACAACCTAAGCATTCATCAATGGATGTATGGATAAGGAAAGTGTGCATATATGAGATGGAATATTATTCAACCACTAAAAAGAAAGTTATCTTATCATTTTTTACAATGTGGATGGAAGGTGAGGCGAAGTAAAATAAATCTCAAGTGAAATAAGTCAGACAAAGGCAATTACAATATGATCTCATTTATATGTGGAATCGAAAAACAAAACCCTAGGACTGAACTCCTAGCTATAGAGAACGTATTTGCGGCTGCCAGAGGGATGGGGGCGGGGTGGGTAAAGTGGGTTGAGGGTGGTCAGAAGGTACAAATTTTCAATAATAAAAATAAATAAGCCCTATGGATGTAATTTACTGCATGAGGACTATATTATACTGCATTTTGTATATTTGAGCATTGCTAAAAGAGTTAATCTTAAAAGTTCTTATCACAAGAAAAAGAATTTTAACTGAGTAGTGATAGTTGTTAACGAAACTTACTATGGTAATAATTTGGCAATATATACATGCATCAAATCATTATCTTGTGTACCTAAAACTAATACAATGTCATATGATAGTCATATCTCAGTAAAAAAAAACAGTGACACATACATATTGAGCACTTGTTAAATTCTATGCTCTAGTCTAGGTACTGTCCATGGCAGCTTGTTCTTATGAAGCTTACATTCTATTGAGAACCTCAGTTCAGTTCAGTTCAGTCAGTCAGTCGTGTCTGACTTTTTGCAACCCAATGAATCTCAGCATGCTAGGCCTCCCTGTCCATCACCAACTCTCGGAGTTCACTCAGACTCACGTCCATCGAGTCAGTGATGCCATCCAGCCATCTCATCCTCTGTTGTCCTCTTCTCCTCCTGCCCTCAATCCCTCCCAGCATCAGAGTCTTTTCCAATGAGTCAACTCTTCACATCAGATGGCCAAAGTATTGGAGTTTCAGCTTTAGCATCAGTCTTTCCAAAGAATACCCAGGACTGGTCTCCTTCAGAATAGACTGGTTGGATCTCCTTGTAGTCAAGGGACTCTCAAGACTGTTCTCCAAGACCACAGTTCAAAAGCATCAATTCTTTGGCGCTCAGCTTTCTTCACAGTCCAACTTTCACATCCATACATGACTATTGGAAAACCTATAACTTTGTTGGCTAACTGATGTCTCTGCTTTTTGATATACTGTCTAGGTTGGTCACAGCTTTTCTTCCAAGGAGCAAGCATCTTTTAATTTCATGGCTGCAATCACCATCTGCAGTGATTTGGAACCCCCCAAAATAAAGTCTGCCACTGTTTCCACTGTTTCCCCATCTATTTGCCATGAAGTGATGGGACCAGATGCCATGATCTTAGTTTTCTGAATGTTGAGTTTTAAGCCACATTTTCACTCTCCTCTTTCACTTTCATCAAGAGGCTCTTTAGTTCTTTGCTTTCTGCCATAAGAGTGGTGTCATCTGCATATCTGAGGTGACTGATATTTCTTCCAGAAATCTTGATTCCAGCTTGTGCTTCCTCCAGCCCAGCGTTTCTCATGATGTACTCTGCACAGAAGTTAAATAAGCAGGGTGACAATATACAGCCTTGATGTACTCCTTTTCCTATTTGGAACCAGTCTGTTGTTCCATGTCCAGTTCTAACTGTTGCTTCCTGACCTGCATACAGATTTCTTAAGAGGCAGGTCAGGTGGTCTGGTATTCCCATCTCTTTCAGAATTTTCCACAGTTTATTGTGATCCACACAGTCAAAGGCTTTGGCACAGTCAATAAATAAGAAATAGATGTTTTTCTAGAACTCTCTTGCTTTTTCGATGATCCAGCAGATGTTGGCAATTTGATATCTGGTTCCTCTGCCTTTTCTAAAACCAGCTTGAACATCAGGAAGTTCATGGTTCATGTATCGTTGAAGCCTGGCTTTGAGAATTTTGTGCCTTACTTTACTAGCATGTGAGGTGAGTTCAATTGTGTGATAATTTGAGCATTCTTTGGCATTGCCTTTCCCTGAGATTGGAATGAAAAGTGACCTTTTCCAGTCCAGTGGCCACTGCTGAGTTTTCCAAATTTGCTGGCATATTGAGTGCAGCACTTTCACAGCATCATCTTTTAGGATTTGAAATAGCTCAACTGGAATTTAAGCTGTATAATCAATACAATGCTATGGTGATTTTATTAGTGAACAGACAGAAAGGGAACTTTGGCTCTTATTGGAAAATGTAATGAAGACAAAGTTTTCAAGTGTAAATATATATCTGAGCTGGCCAGATGAGGAAGTGTGTGAGGCTTGTTGGTGGAAGCTGATGACCTGGAGAGTAAAGGTCTTGTCAAAGGGAGTTTCTTATACCAAGTTCTAGTGAGTTATCATCATGCAGGTAATTCAGCAGATAAACTTAAAATTTGAGACTTCTGATATAGTAGTTTGGCATATTAATTATGTACATTAAGGGAAAGAAAAGTGAAAATGAAGTCGCTCAGTTGTGTCCGACTCTTTGTGACCCCATGGATTGCAGCCTAAGAGGCTCCTCTGTCCATGGGAATTTCCATGCGAGAATACTGGAGTGGGTTGCCATTTCCTTCTCCAAGAGATCTTCCCGACCCAGGCATCAAACCTGGGTCTCCCCCATTGTAGGCAGACGCTTTACCATCTGAGCCACCAGGGAAGTCGGGGGAAAGAAACATGCATTTATTTTATCTCCTCTCTGTGCCAGGCATTGTAAAAGTAACTATTATACATGTTGTCTCATTCAATCTTCACAATTATATCAGAGATACTTTGCAAAGAACAGAGCTATGCCAGAAGGCAGTTTCTAATCTGAAAAATCATCAGCTACTATGGCAATAAGTTGGAGATTTGGACTCACACATGCCTTGTCACACAGTTAGGTCAGTCAGTAAAATGGTCTGTGTAAATGAGATTCATCCAATTTTGTCTGAGCCACCATGAGTTAATGGCTGTCAGATACCAGAGACTTAGGTGTAAGTTTCAAAATTGTTTTCTGAGAATTGGTGAAATACTTTTAACTTGTCACATGTATCAAGGTTATAACATAGTTGAGAATGAGAATTATTTTTGGAAGAATTTCTTTCTTGTAAACTATTCTAGGAACCCCACTCTCAGCAAGAGAAGAGATAGGACTATTGATCCATCACCAAAGCCCAGGAAAAAAGAATGGCTTCTGTGGGATTAATTTAGGAAACATTTGTCTCCCAAATCCCCTTTGGAAAATCTCAAGAACAAGAAATGGCTAAGTAATATTCCATTTTTTGCAGGTACCATGTCTTAAACACATTATTTGTTGGTGGGCATTTGGGTTGTTTGTGTGTCTTAGCTCATGCTACTGTGCATATTGGGGTGCATGTATGCCTCCAAATTAGAATTTTCATCTTTTCCAGATGTATAACCAGGGGTGGGATTGTTGGATTGTATGCTAGCTCTATTTTTAGATTTTTAAGCACCTTCATCCTCTTCTCTATAGTAGCTGTGCCCATTTACATTCTCACCAACATTATAGGAGGGTTCCTTTTTTCTCCACAGCCTTTCTGGTATTTAATATTTATAGGCTTTTCGAGAATAGCCAATCTGACAGGTGTGAGGTGGTACCCTATAGTGGTTTTGATTTGCATTTCTCTGATAATTAGCTTTGCTAAGCACCTTTTCATGTGCCTGTTAGCCATCTGTATGTCTTCTTTAGTGAAATAATTTAGGTCTTCTGCACTTTTTTTGGTTGTTTGCTTTCTGATATTGAGGTATACAAGCTATCTGTATATTTTAGATATTAACCCCTTGCCAGTCACATCATCTGCAAATATTTTTCTCCTATTCCATAGATTGTCTTTTCATTTTGTTGGTTTCCTTTTCTATCCAAAGATTTTAAGTTTAATTAGGTCCCATTTGTTCAATTTTGACTTTGTTTTGCATTGGGAGACTGATCTAAGACAGTATTGCTGCAACTTATGTCTGAGAATGTTTGTCTATATTCTCTTCTAGGAGATTTATGGTGCCATGTCTTAGGTCTTTAAACCATTTTGAGTTCATTGTTGTATATGGTGTGAGAGCACATCCCAAGTTCATTGATTTACACGAGAATGCCCAGCTTTTCAGACTCTTGCTGAAGACACTGTTTTTTCTCCATTGTATATTCTTGCCTTCTTTGTTATAGATTAATTGACTGTAGGTGGGTGAGTTTACTTGTGAGCTCTCTATTCTGTCCCATTTTTGTGCCAATACCATGCTTTTTTGATTACTGTAATCAATACTGTACTATTGACTGAAGTCTGCGAGAATTATGCTTGCAGCTTTGTTCTTTTTCTTCATGATTGCTTTAAAAAAGAATGAAATATTACCATTTTCAGAAACATGGATGGACCTAGAGAATACCGTATTAAGTGTGGTAAGTCAGACAGAGAAAGATAAGCATTATATGATATCGGTTGTACCTGGCATCTAAGAAGTGCTACAAATGAATTTATGTACAAAACATAAAACAGATTCGCATAGAAAACAGACTCAATGGGGAAAGGGAGGTTGGAAGGGGTAAACTAGAAGTATGGCATTAACAAACTGTTATATCTAAAATAGATAATCAACAAGGATTTACTACTTAACAGGGAACAATATTCAATATCCTGTGATAACTTATAATAGAAAATAACTTTAAATGCATATATATGAATCACTTTGCTATACATCTGAAATTAATAAAATATTGTAAATAAATTATACTTCAATTAAAAACAAAACGGAGAAATGACACTTTAAAAAAGCCAGAGATGGCTTGTTTGATGGTAGAAGCTGAAGAGAACTACTACTGCATTATTCCCAGGTTGTGCAAAATAATATATAGACCAACGGTGTTAACAGGTGTAAGTGAGCACAGCAGCATGGGTTTATATCTGATACTGTACAAAGAGGAAGAAATCTAACTGGCATTGCTAGATATCTACTGATTGTAGAAACACTAAATAATGAGCTGATAATACATCACTTGGAAATCAAGGGAAATGCAGATAATAGCCCCAGCAAATGGGGGTTACTGAAGAATGTACAAAAATGTTTAATATAAGGGAATAGTTTTAAATACTGGACAAGCTCATAGAACCTGAAGCCAGCTCATGACATCAGCAGTCAAGTAAGAACTTCACCACTTACAATTCTATAATCCTATTGCCTAAGCTGGGAAAGTGCAAACTTCCCTCATGACAAAGATGATACTATGTAAAACAAATATTGATACTGTTATTGATAATAATTTCAGTAAATGTTAATTGGGATTTTATTATCTCTGGATTAACTTTTCCTGCAAAGGGCTAAATAGTAAGGCTAAATAATAACTATACTTTGTAACTTAAGTGGTCTGTCCTAACTTTTCAGCTTGGCTATTTTTAGAATGAATGCCTCAAAGATAATATGTACATGAGTGAGAGTGGCTCTGTTTCAACAAACCTTTATTTATGAAGATAGGCAACAGGTTGGATTTTTTCTCTTTGACCGTAGTTTACCAGTGACTACAAAACAAGTTCTGGATATATTTTTGATCAATAAGGAAATTTAATCATGTTAATCAGTAGCTATAAAGTTATCCATCAGATACTATGAATATTAAACTACTAGGCCTGTATTATTTAACAAATGAATTCAAACAAATGTCTATAGTACAGAAATCTAATAGTATAGATTAGATAAAGAGAAGTAATATTCACAAATTCTTCTTATGAGATCAGTATGATCTTGATGACAAGGCAGAAAGTAAGAGAGAAAATTATATGTAAATATAATTTATAGAAACATGCAAAAATTAGAAATAATTATTGTTAAATTCATTTTGACTATGTGTAAAAGAGATTAATGTATCACACACAGGTGGGTTTATCCTCAAAATGCAAAAATGTTAGAAAGTCTATCACTGTAATTCTGCATATTGATGTTAGAACAAATAACAATATGATCATCTCAACAGACTGATGAAAAACATTTGATACAATTTATCACTCATTAATATTAAACATTAATGATAAAATAATAATATTCCATTAAACTTGAAAGAGATTTACAATTTCTTACTCTGATAAAGGAACACTACTTAAAATTAAAGAATATCACTGAAAAAATTTATTAAGTATTTCCTTTAAAGTTAAGAGTAGGGCAATGAGGTCTGTTTTCTCCATTTTAATTCTATCTGTGATGGAAACTACTGGTGAGCACAAAAATGAAGGTGAAGTAAAGAAGGAGAATAAAAATTACAAATGAAAAGAAGTTATAATCATCCACAGATCATTCGTGATCACACAGAAGTCTCAAAACTATCTAAAAAATACTGAATATAGAAATAAAGCAGTTTGGCTGTTTATACAGTTGACATCGATGAATCAATGGCTTTTCTACATAACTTTTAGAAATTATAATTTGTAAAGCTCATTTACACTAGGAACAAAAATATGAAATATCTAGATATAAATAAATGCAAGTGATGTCTGTGAACTGTATGAAAAAAAAACACTTTATTAAAGTCATTAAAATAACTTTTAAAATAGTAGAGATATAAAGCACATTAGTGGATAACAGGACTCAATTAAACATAACAACATTTTTTTCAGTACTATACAAGACAAGAATACTGGAGAGAGTTGCCATTTTCTGCTCCAGGAGATCTTCCGGACCCAGGGATCAAACACATGTCCCTTGCATCTCCTGCGCTGGCAGGCAGATTCGTTACCATCTGCACTGCCTGGGGAGTCACACATAAAGATAATGGTGCAGATGGTAACGAATCTTCCTGCAAGTGCAGGAGATGCAAGGCTAACAGGCTCGATCTCTGGGCCTGGAAGGTCTCTTGGAGAAGGGAATGGACACTCGCTGCAGTATTTTTGCCTGGAGAATTCCATGGACAGACGAACCTGGCAGGCAACAAGTCCATGTGATCTCAAAAAGTTGGACAGAACTGAGCAAGTACCACTTCCACTTATATATTTTCCAGGCTTTTCTTCCATATAGATCATTACAGAACACTGAATGTATTTCCCTGTACTATACTGTAGGTCCTTGTTGATTATCTATTTTATATGTAGCTTCCCTGGTGGCTCGGACAGTAAAGAATCTGCCTGCCATGCAGGAGACCTGGTTTGATCCCTGGGTCGGGAAGATACTCTGGAGAAGGAAAAGGCAACCCATTCCAGTATTCTTGCCTGGAAAATCCCATGGATGGAGGAGCCATTTAGGTTACAGTCCATGGGGTCGCAAAGAGTCGGACACGATTAAGTGACTTCACTTCACTTCACTCACTTTATATGTAGTAGTGTGTATGTGTTAATTCCAAACTCCTAGTTGATCCCTGTTTTATCCTAAACCACCCCTAATGCTTACCATTCCCATTTGGTAAATATAAGTTTGTTTTGAAGTCTGAGTCTGTTTCTGTTTCATAAATGAGTTCGTTTGTACCATTTTTTTAAAATTCACATCTAAGTGATAATGTATGATATTTGTCTTTGTCTGAATTACTTCACTTAGTATGATAATTTCTATGTCCATCCATGCTGCAATAAACATTATTTTGTTCTTTTTGTGGCTAATATTCCGTTGTTTATATGTACCACTCTTCATTCTTAGGTTGCTTCCATGTCTTGTGTTTTGTTGTAAAAACTGCTGTTGTGAACATTGGGATACATGTATCTTTTTGAATTATGGTTTTCTCTGAATATATGCTCATGAGTGGGATTATTCAATCATAGGGTGGTTCTATTTTTAGTTTTTAAAGGAATTTCTGCGCTGTTCTCCATAGTGATTGTACCAATTTACATTTCTACCAGTTGCTAAAGATGGTTCCCTTTTCTCCACACCCCTCCAACATTTATTATTTTAGATTTTTTCATGATTCTCATTCTGAACAAGTGTGAAGTGATACCCACTGTAGGCTTGATTTGCATTTCCCCTAGTGATTTATGATGTTTATTGCCTTTTAATGTGCTTTTTGGCCATCTGTAGACCTTTGGGAAAATGTCTACTTAGATCTTCTGCCCATTTTTTGATTGGGTTGTTTCTGTTTTTTTGACATTGAGGTGCTTGAACTATTTGTATATTTTGAAGATTAATCCTTTGTTGGTCACTGTGTTTGAAATATTTTCTCCCATTTTACAGGCTGTCTTTTCATTGTGTTTATGGCTTCCTATCACATACAAAAGTTTTTAATTTTAATTAGGTCCCATTTGTTTAGTTTTATTTTCATTACAGCAGCAACTCTAGAGGTGGACCCAAAACGATATTGCTGTGATTTATGTCATTGAGTGTCCTGCTTATGTTTTCCTCTAAGAGTTTTATAGTATCTGACCTTACATTTAGTTCTTTAATACGTTTTGACTTTACTTTGTGTGTGGTGTTAGAGAATAGTCTAGTTTTATTGTTTTATATGTAGCTAGTATTTTGTTGAGAATGTTGGCGTCTATGTTTACCAGTGATATTGGCCTATAATTTTATTTTTTATGATATCTTTGGTTTTGATATCAGGGTGATTGTGGCCTCATATTAATAGACTGAGTTTGGGAATATCAATCTTGTAAAAGACTATAAGGTGATGAGAGTACTCATTTACTAGATTTATTCTAATATACTTATTATAAGATATCAAGACTCATTATGAGCAAAGCACATCCATGCATCTTTGAAAACTTGATTTATGACAGCAGAAACCCTATAGATTAAGAAGAAAGAAGAGACTGTTTAGTAAAAGTTGTCTATTAGTCAACTGGTTAATCATATGGAAAAGAAAACCTAGTTAGCATCCCATATTCAAGACACACACAAATTGCAGATTGATTAAAAATAAAAGCATGGAAACAAAAATTCGTAGAAAAATACTACAATAGCTTTTGTTAGGAAGGGATAGGTAAGATACAAAAAGAAGTAACCATGAAAGAAAAGATAGTTCAATGTGCTGCATTAACATTAAAAACTTCTTCATGAAATGTGACAGATACATGTAGATACAGGAAAAAATGTTGCAATATATGTAACTGACAAAGGATTAGTGAATAGATTATATGAAATGCGTTTCCAAATTTATAACAGAAATGTCTTCTGGAAATGTGGGCAAAAGATACATTTTGTTGAAAGAGAGAACCCCAAGCCCACAAATATTATGGAAAGATTATCAATTGCATTAATACAGTGGGAATCTGAATTGAAACCACAATCATATTTAATTTTACAGCAAACTGGCCAAAATAAATACTCTAGTGATTCAAAAAGGTGGATGAAGGAAAATTGCACTCTGATCCAAATCTGTCTGGTATAGCCTCCTTTGAGAAAAAGTTGACTATACACTATCTAGTAAGTAAAAAGTGAGTTTAGCCTATGAAATTCCATTTCTAATTATATGCTTTAGAAAGATGTTTGCACAAGGAGACAGATATGCATGTATAATGTTACATGTAGTAATATTACAGTAGCAATGTTATAATAGTCACAAATAATAATAGTATATAATAGTATAATATACAATATAATACTATATAGCAGTACAAATAACTATCTTAGAGCCACATATATTACCATTGATGTATTTCACAAACTATATTGAATAAAGACTTTTTTAGGGATAGTAAAAGAATAAAATGTGTCTGAGAATTACCGATAAAATATTTAGTTAAATGTTTTCTTTAAAGAAGGAGAGGGTGAAATGATGGAATTACATGCTGTACTTAAACTAGCTGGTATGTTCATGATATTGTTTATGTATTATCTCTTGCCAAAAAATTTCAGAATAGGATGTATAATAGAAGGAGGAAAAGCTGCCTAAAATGTTTTATCTTTTTCCTTTACTAAGGTCTTCCACTCTATGCCACCACTTTGAAATTTTCATCCACAGAAAACTCTTGGTGGAATTCCTTCGGGGTTAGTCACTCCATCACATGGATGTTTCGTTTATATTTGGGGCTTCCCTGGTGCTCAGTGGAAAAGAATCTGCCTGCAGTGCAGGAGACCTGGGTTTGATCCGTGGGTTGGGAAGAGCCCCTGGCGGACTACCCAATCCAGTACTCTTGCCTGGAGAATCCCACGGAGGACAGAGGAGCCTGGTGGGCTACAGTCCATGGGGTTGCAAGGAGTCAGACATGACTGAGCGACTAACCTACTGCCACTACTGCTTAGCTTATTTATCTCTATTCTTATTTCCTAATTCTTGTATCTAGATTCACCGTACTTCTTGAGAAAATAGTTTAAAAGAGAAAGTGTAATCTTTGCTTTAGAATAAAAAGTAAAGAACCCTATAAAAATCTCTCAGTTATATCCATGACTCTCATATACTGTTAACAAGAACAGGTCTGAGTTCTGGAAGTGGTTTGGCTTTTTAGAGGAATACTCTAATGCCTAAAAGCTCTTGCAAGAAGACAGAATACAATCCTTTGCTGATATTAAGTGAATTAGAGTATGTGTGTATAGCCCATCCTGTCCTGTTTAATTAAGGGTAGTATATATATTCAGTGATGGAAGCAAGGAATGAAACTTGATTTGTTCAGGGATGTGATAGGATATTTTTAAAAATAAATTTGTAAAAAATTTAGGCAACCACAAACCATGAAATTAAGGATGAAACATACATAGGCTGAAGAGAATAATTTGGCATTTATAGTCTTACTAGTAATCTTAAAAGTCACCAAGTGTTGCTACATAGAAGAATTGATTAATTGTTACAAAAAAAAATAAACTTGAAAGAATAAAACATAAACAAGCATTATTGACAGAGCAGGGACACCAAACTGCAGATGTAATGAGGAAGATATTATCCATAGCCTATGACTCTTAGAAGATGTTGAGAAAACTTTTCCTTTGAAGTATGACATCCAAAGAAATTATAAGACTTGTGTAAGATAAACTGGCAATATAGGACCCAACATGGCTTTAAAAATACAGGATGTTATCCCTGTACTTGTGTAATCATAAGTACTTGGTACCATTCAACTGTGTTGCATGTGTTCAGGGGTTAGATTGTAAAAAGAAAAGAACTGTCAAATGGCTGTGATATGTCAGGAAGTGATGCAGTTTGCTACTTGGGAAGCAGGAGCAATAGAGACAAAAGCCTGCTCTGGCGCCATGTAGCATGATGTGATACAGCTGTAGAGCAGCTAGTAGGAGCAAATTAGACCAGTTTGCTTCTAGCAAAACCAAATGAAGGCGATCACCCTGTGGGCAAAGAGGCAAAGATACAGGTAGTGGTAAGAAACTGAATGCAACTGTGTCACAAAAGGCACTCTCAATGGTAGAACTTGGAGAAGGAATAATCCCTACACATGTTAAACTGTGGTACAGAGGTAATTTTTCATTTCTGAGATCTGCATATAAATATCGGAGAAGGCAATGGCATCCCACTCCAGTACTCTTGCCTGGAAAATCCCATGGATGGAGGAGCCTGGTAGGCTGCAGTCCATGGGGTCGCTAAGAGTCGGGCATGACTGAGCGACTTCACTTTCACTTTTCACTTTCATGCACTGGAGAAGGAAATGGCAACCCACTCCAGTGTTCTTGCCTAGAGAATCCCTGGAGACGGCGGAGCCCGGTGGGCTTCCATCTATGGGGTCGCACAGAGTCGGACACGACTGGAGCAACTTAGCAGCAGCAGCACCAGCATATAAATATTTCTATTAAAAAAAAACCCAGATTCAAAACTGTAAGCAAAAATTTTAAATAATTATAATTGAATTTAAGAAGTAGTTATAAATAAGCATTATTCATTATGGTAGATTGCTTACAGAGTAGAAGAGAAATATTTTCCTTGTAATTCCCAAAAATTGATTCATCTGTGATATTTAAAAATTCAGTGTGAAGGCAAAACATTTGTAGAGTGACCCTAAAACATTGCTAGAGAAAACATTTAAAGAAGTGTCTAATTCAAGAATGAAGGCAAAGCATATAATGGATCAGAGAAGATTTCACGGAGTATAAGTTCCTTGAGATGGTCTGTGAATGCTTGGCAGGGTTGGGATGGGTGCATTTGAATGGACAATGTCTTTTGTGCATTAGTAATAGTCCATGTAAAAGCACAAAGAGAAGACTGTGACAATGTAGAGGGGTGGGATGGGGGGGAAGTGGGAGGGCAGTTTAAGAGGGAGGGGCCATATGTAAACCTAAGGCTGATTCATGTTGATGTATGGCAGAAAGTAACACAATATTGTAAGGCAGTTATAATCCATGTCTCTAGAGACTGCAGGCAACCTCGAAAGCAGCTTGGCTGAGAAAAGTAGATTGAAACCTTAGGAAGTGACATTAGATAGCTGCAGAACAACACTTCTGAGAGCTTTATAATTTATAGTTTAAGCTTTAATAATTAATGGATGAGTAATTTCAGTTTTATTTCACATGAGGAGGAGACCTTCAATTCTATAAACTGTCTGGATCACAGTGGGGGTTTCGTAAGATATACTTCTCTTCAGTGTGTAAAGACTACTTGAAACGGGAGGTTAGAATCTCAAGAGAAATAGGAGATATTTGCATTAACCCAGTAATGTGATTGGGACTTAGGCTACTGATGGGGCCAGGGGTAACAGGAAATGATCATCTGTTTATGTGCACAGTTATTCTTAAATTTAATCACTCATTTTTTCATTTGGTTTATATGTATTGAGTGCTTTCTGTGGGCCAAGTTCTGTTCTAGGTACTAGAGACACAGGAATAGCAAAGTAAGGCAATGTCCCCATTGTCAAAAAATACATACCCAAAGACCATGGCAAAGCAAAACACAAACAACTTTATATAGTTTTGTAAAATTGTGAAAAAATAAAGGGACAATAGAAAGTAGTGGGAGAGTGACTGGTTGAGATTGGGCGTGTGGTCAGGGGCAGTCATTTGAGCTGGGTCCTGAATGAAGGAAGGGATGGATGCTGAGCAATTTGAACATCCCAGGTGCAGAGGAAATAGAAGAGACCCTGAGCCGGAAGCATCCCTGGTAGGCACATTCATTACTCACAGTATTGTCCTTGCGACAAGTCCGGCTATAAAGACTCTTTTTAAAAAGTTGTTAGCATTTCTTCAGTTTGTTTGATTCCAGACTGTCTTTGAAATTGCTGAGGCTATTTTCCCTTAAACAACTATTGGTGTGTTGTGATAGACATTTCATGTCAAAGTCCCAGTCATTTAGCAAGTTCTGTCATTTGTGTAAGATAAAACATGAATGTGTAAAAGTGTCCCTGCTTAGCGTATTCTTTGGCTCATAATAGTATCTTTGCATTGAGCAAATGGGAGTGCCAGCTGTTTATATGGTAGTTGCTCTAGTCTAGCTCAGTGACACACCTCTTCAGTTTCGCTGGCTTTGCCAACACACCGTTGCTCTCTCTCCATCCGCTTTGGAACCACCTCCCCTGTCAGCTTCAGTGCCCTCGGCCACCTTCCGGGATCATCGCATTTTACAATGTCCTGGAGGAATCACCTTGGAAAGTAGTTTCGTTAAGTTGCTTCTCTGGTTAAGAACTAGTTCTACATTGGTTACAAAATAAAGTTAAAACTTTATCTGATATTCCAGGCTTTTTTCCAGTTGCGCTCCGATCTAATCTTTTCAAAATCGTGGGACTTCTGTAGTAGTCGAGTGGTTAAGACTTCACCTTGCAGTGCAGGAGGTGTTAGGTTCTGTCCCTGGTCAAGGAGCTAAGATGCCACATGCCTCAGGCCCAATACCCCAAACAATAAACCAGAAGCAATATTATAACAAATTCAGTAAAGACTTTAAAATGGTCCACATCAAAAATCATTTTAAAAAAAGAACAACAAAAATAAGCTTATCTCTCACATTAGCTCAGCTTAGCATTTCCTACCAATTACCTTGGCTCAGGGTTCTGTAGCACGTAAAACTATATTTTCCTCCTGCTAACATAAATCTAATCCATTTACTCATATTTCAAAGTCCATTTTAAAGCTTAAAGTCTTTCTTTAAAGGTCTTTCATCCCATCACACAGCTCACTATTCTCTTCTTTCCCAGTTTCAACAATGTTTGTTGTCCGTACTATTAATGTGAGATATATATATATATATATATATATATCTCACATCGTGTATATACACACATAGGTATATACATGTGTATGTATATATACACGTGTATGTATATATGCACACACATACATGCACATATAAGTATTTTTACAATATAATGTGATATATATTGCATTATACCTATGTGTTTATATATTTTCCTGGTTATGATATTATATGCATGCATGTCAACTCTAAGCTGAGCTTCTAAAAGACAAGCATGAATGATTTCATTTCTAGTAATAATAGAAGAGTTTTAAGCTCATAAAAATATTCAGCATATATGTTTAATTGATTAAACTTCTACATACAAATTACAAACAAATGTGAAGTGAAGTGAAAGTTGCTCAGTTGTATCCACTTCTTTGTGACCCCATGGACTGCTCCAGGCCAGAATACTGGAGTGGGTAGCCTTTCCCTTCTCCAGGGGATCGTCCCAACCCAGGTATCGAACCCAGGTTTCCTGCATTGCGGGCAGATTCTTTACCAGCTGAGCCACAAGGGAAGCCCCTAAATAAGTCATCAATTTTATCATATAGTTATTCTTATTACATTATTAGTCAAGATTCAACTTCTTCCATAATTTTCTATTCTCCTCTCTTATTTCACACATACTTTATAAAATTTGTCCTGTATGTATAATTTTCTGTCTTTAACTATATATATGCATTTACACATATATATACACATACACACATGATGTTACCTACTGTGTATGCAGATTCCCTCTCTATATAACATATATCAGATATGAATTACATATAACACTGTGTTGGTTTGACAGCATGATGTCATATTTACTAATACTGCTTAGGTTATCATTGACTTTCATTTTTGAGAATTAAATAGACCAAGATTGGCAATTCTGACCCATTACCTGTTTTTGTAAATAAAGTATTATTGGAACATAGCCATGCCCATTTATTTGCATATTGTCTATAGTTGCTTTCCCCCTATAAGGAAACATTGAATAGTTGCACCATAAAGCTTATGACACACAAAGTCTGAGATATTTGCTATGGCCCTTTACAGAAAAAGTTTGCTGATACCTGGAACAAAACAAGAGGAAATGTACTGCTTTTCATTTGCATAGTTCTCAAGATGCAGGTGTCATAGACAGAGTGATATTCTCCTGTTCAACTTCACTATTTATTCAATTGTAATAAAAGTCTGACATCAGACGCATTTACCCAAAGGGGCATTATTTGCAAATCATCCTCTTGTTGTTGAAGACATTCAGTCTGAGTTATATTGGTTTTGAAAATGTGGAAAATGTTATAAGGAGATCTCAGAAGGTGTAGAAGTTGAGCTTAATCCAGAATTATTTTCTTCCAAAGTTCTTTTAATTATGGAAGGCCTAATTAGCAAGCTAAATCATAGCACGAAGAATGTGTTTGCTTTGCAAAATCAAATCAGTTACACAATTTATGTTCCCTGCAGCTGCTACTTCCCATTTTTATAGAAGCAGCTCCATTCCAGCTGTGGATGTGAGCAGCTCTGTCTCCTGCTCATTCAGAGTGGAGATGTTTCATACCCAACTATATGGATGCCAAGAACCAAAACTTGTAAGCAAATTTCTTTTAAAAAAGGTACCAGTAGATTGGAACTGAAAAAAAAAGAAAATGTAATATAGTGCATGTTTTTGAAAGCCTAAGGAAATATAGTAATATAAATTTTTGTGTATAAACATATCAATTTCAAGATTTATTCTATTAACTTGGGATTTGAATTATTTTGATATTTTTCTGCATCTTAATGTGATACATTAAATTACTATGGCATTTAATTATGACATATTTTAAAAATATAAACATTGAAGAATAATATTTTCCCTCTTTATAACATAACCTTAGGTAACTAAAGAGAAAATACACCTCATTTTATTCATTTATTTTAAAATTTAATTTATTTAATTGGAGGCTAATTACTTTACAATATTGTAGTGGGTTTTGGCATTCATTGACATGAATCAGCCATGGGTATGCATGTGTTCCCCATCCTGAACCACCCTCCCACCTCCCTCCCCATCCCACCCCTCAGAGTCAGCCCAGTGCACCAGCCCTGAGCACCCTGTCTGATGCATCGAAACTGGACTGGCAATCTGTTTCACATATACATTTTTCAATGCTGTTCTCTCAAATCATCCCACCCTTGCCTTCTCCCACAGAGTCCAAAAGACTGTTCTAACATCTGTGTCTCTTTTGCTTCTCACATATAGGGTCATGGTTACCATCTTTCTAAATTCCATATATATGCATTAGTATACTGTATTGGTGTTTTTCTTTTTGGCTTACTTCACTCTGGATAATAGGCTCCAGTTTCATCCACCTCATTAGAACTGATTCAAATGCATTCTTTTTAATGGCTGAGTAATACTCCATTGTGTATATGTACCACAGCTTTCTTATCCATTCATTTGCTGATGGACGTCTAGGTTGCTTCCATGTGCTGGCTATTGTAAACAGTGCTGTGATGAACATTGGGGTACACGTGTCTATTTCAATTCTGGCTTCCTGGTGTGTATGCCACCAGTGGGATTGCTGGGTCGTATGGCAGTTCTATTTCCAGTTTTTTAAGGACTCTCCAAACTGTTCTCCATACTGGCTGTACTAGTTGGCATTCCCACCAACAGTGTACGAGGGATCTCTTTTCTCCACACACTCTACAGCATTCATTGTTTGTAGACTTTTGGATAGCAGCCATTCTGACTGGCGTGAGATGGTACCATATGTCTTCTTTGGAGAAATGTCTGTTTAGTTCTTTGGCCCATTTTTTGATTGGATCATTTATTTTTCTGGAATTGAGCTGCAGGATCTACTCATATATTTTTGAGATTAATTCTTTGTCAGTTGCTTCATTTGCTATTATTTTCTCCCATTCTGAATGCTGTCTTTTCACCTTGCTTATAGTTTCCTTCATTGTGCAAAAGCTTTTAAATTTAATTAGGTCCCATTTGTTTGTTTTTGCTTTTATTTCCATTACTCTAGAAGGTGGGTCATAGAGAATCCTGCTGTAATTTATGCTGAGAGTGTTTTGCCTATGTTTCCCTCTAGAGGTTTTATAGTTTCTGGTCCTATGTTTAGATCTTTAATCCATTTTGAGTTTATTTTTGTGTATGGTGTTAGAAAGTGTTCTAGTTTCATTCTTTTACAAGTGGTTGACTAGTTTTCCCAGCACCACTTGTTAAAGAGATGTCTTTTCTCCATTGTATATTCTTGCCTACTTTGTCAAAGATAAGGTGTCCATAGGTGTGTGGATTTATCTCTGGGCTTTCTATTTTGTTCCATTCATCTATATTTCTGTCTTTATGCCAGTACCATACTCTCTTGATGACTGTAGCTTTGTAGTATAGTCTGAAGTCAGGCAGGTTGATTGCTCCAGTTCCATTCTTCTTTCTTCTCAAGATTGCTTTGGCTATTTGAGGTTTTTTGTATTTCCATACAAATCGTGAAATTATTTGTTCTAGTTCTCTGAAAAATACTGTTGGTAACTTGATAGGGAGTACATTGAATCTATAGATTGCCTTGGGTAGTATAGTCATTTCCACTATATTGATTCTTCCCATCCATGAACATGGTATATTTCTCCATCTATTTGTGTCATCTTTGATTTCTTTCATCAGTGTTTTATAGTTTTCTATATATTGGTCTTTTGTTTCTTTAGGTAGAATTATTCCTAAGTATTTTATTCTTTTCATTGCAATGGTGAATGGAATTGTTTCCTTAATTTCTCTTTTGGTTTTCTCTTTGTTAGTGTATAGGAATGCAAGGGATTTCTGTGTATTAATTTTATATCCTGCAACTTTACTATATTCACTGATTAGCTCTAGTAATTTTCTGGTGGTGTTTTTAGGGTTTTCTATGTAGAGGATCATGTCATCTGCAAACAGTGAGTGTTTTACTTGTTCTTTTCCAATCTGTATTCCTTTTATTTCTTTTTCTTCTCTGATTGCTGTGGCTAAAACTTCCAAAACTATGCTGAATAGTAGTGGTGAGAGTGAGCATCCTTGTCTTGTTCCTGACTTTAGGGGAAATGCTTTCAATTTTTCACCATTGAGGATAATGTTTGCTGTGGGTTTGTCATATATGGCTTTTATTATGTTGAACTGTGTTTCTTCTATGCCTGCTTTCTGGAGGTTTTTTTCTTTTTTTAAATTATCATAATGGATGTTGAATTTTGTCAAAGGCTTTCTCTGCAGCTTCCCTGGTAGCTCAGAGAGTAAAAATTCTGCCTACACTGTGGGAGACCTGGGCTTGATACCTGGGTTGGGAAGATCCCCTGGAGAAGGAAATGGCAACCCACTCTGGTACTCTTGCCTGGAAAAATCCATGGACAGAGGAGCCTGGTAGGCTGCAGTCCATGGGGTTGCAAAGAGTCAGACATGACCAAGCGACTTCATACATTGAGATAATCATTTGGTTTTTATCTTTCAATTTGTTAATGTGGTGTATTACGTTGATTGATTTGCAGATATTGAAGAATCCTTGCATCCCTAGGATAAAGCCTACTTGGTCATGATGTATGATGTTTTTCATATGTTGTTGGATTCTGTTTGCTAGAATTTGGTTAAGGATTTTTGCATCTATGTTCATCAGTGATATTGGCCTATAGTTTTCTTTTTTTGGTGGCATCTTTGTCTGGTTTTGGTATTAGGGTGATTGTGGCCTCATAGAATGAGTTTGGAAGTTTACCTTCCTCTTCAATTTTCTGGAAGAACTTGAGTAAGATAGGTGTTAGCTCTTCTCTAAATTTTTGGTACAATTCAGCTGTGAAGCCATTTGGTCCTGGGCTTTTGTTTGCTGGAAGATTTCTGATTACAGTTTTGATTTCCGTGCTTGTGATGGGTCTGTTAACATTTTCTATTTCTTCCTGGTTCAGTTTTGGAAAGTTGTACTTTTCTAAGAATTTGTCCATTTCTTCCAAGTTGTCCACTTTATTGGCATATCGTTGCTGATAGTAGTCTCTTATGATCCTTTGTATTTCTGTGTTGTCTGTTGTGATTTCTCCATTTGCATTTCTAATTTTGTTGATTTGATTCTTCTCTCTTATTTTCTTGATGAGTCTGGCTAGTGGTTTGTCTATTTTATTTACACAAAGAACCAGCTTTTAGCTTTGTTGATTTTTGCTATGGTCTCCTTTGTTTCTTTTTCATTTATTTCTGCCCTAATTTTTATGATTTCTTTCCTTCTACTAACCCTGGGATTCCTCATTTCTTCCTTTTCTACTTGCTGTAGGTGTAGAGTTAGGTTATTTATTTGAGTTTTCTCCTATTTCTTGAGGTAAGCTTGTATTGCTATGAACCTTCCCCTTAGCACTCTTTTTACTGAGTTCCATAGGTTTTGTGTTTTGTTTCTATGCATATTTTGATTTCTTTTTGATTTCTTCTGTGATTTGTTGGCTATTCAGAAGCATGTTGTTTAGCCTCCATATATTTGTATTTTTAATAGTTTTTTCCCCTGTAGTTGACATCTAATCTTACTGCCTTGTGATCAGAAAAGATGCTTGGAATCATTTCAATTTTTTTGAATTTACCAAGGCTAGATTTATGGCCCAGGATGTGATCTATCCTGGAGAAGCTTCCATGTGCACTTGAGAAAAAGATGAAATTCATTGTTTTGGGGTGAAATGTCCTATAGATATCAATAAAGTCTAACTGGTCTGTTGTATCATTTAAAGTTTGTCTTTCCTTGCTAATAATTTGTTCAGCTGATCTATCCATAGGTGTGAGTGGGGTATTAAAGACTCCCACTATTATTGTGTTTCTGTTCATTTACTCTTTCATACTTGTTAGCATTTGCCTTACATATTGTGGTGCTTCTATATAGGTGCACATATATTTATAATTTTTATATCTTTTTCTTGGATTGATCCTTTGATCATTATGTGATGTCTTTTGTCTCTTTTCACAGCCTTTATTTCAAAGTCTATCTGGTATGAGTATTGCTACTCCTGCTTTCTTTTGGTCTCTATTTGCATGAAATATATTTTTTCCAGCCCTTCACTTTCAGTCTGTATGTGTCCCTTGTTTGAGGTGGGCCTCTTGTAAGCAACATATATGAGGGTCTTGTTTTTGTATCCATTCAGCCAGTCTTTGTCTTTTGGTTGGGGCATTCAACCCATTTACATTTAAGGTAATTATTGATAAGTATGATCCTGTTGCCACTTACTTTGTTGTTTTGGGTTCGAGTTTATTCACTGTTTCTGTGTTTCCTGTCTAGAGAAGATCCTTTAGCATTTGTTGAAGAGCTGGTTTGGTGGTGCTGAATTCTCTCAGCTTTTGCTTGTCTGTAAAGCTTTTGATTTCTCCTTCATATTTAAATGAGATCCTTGCTGAGTACAGTAATCTCGGTTGTAGATTTTTCTCTTTCATCACTTTAAGTATGCCCTGCCATTCCCTTCTGTCCTGAAGAGTTTCTATTGAAAGATCAGCTGTTATCCTTATGGGAATCCCCTTGTGTGTTATTTGTTGTTTTTCCCTTGCTGCTTTTAATATTTGTTCTTTGTGTTTGATCTTTGTTAATTTGATTAATGTGTGTCTTGGGGTGTTTTGCCTTGAGTTTATCCCATTTGGGATAAATCTCTCTGGATTTCTTGGACTTGAATGGCTATTTCCTTCCCCATTTTAGTGAAGTTTTCAACCATTATCTCTTCAAGTATTTTCTCATGGCCTTTCTTTTTGTCTTCTTCTTCTGGGATTCCTATGATTCGAATTTTGGGACATTTGACATTGTCCCAGAGGTCTCTGAGGTTTTCCTCATTTCTTTTAATTCTTTTTCCTTTTTTTCCTTTCTGTTACATTTATTTCCACCATTCTATCTCCTACCTCACTTATCCTATTTCTGCCTCAGTTATTCTACTATTGGTTCCCTCCAGAGTGATTTTGATATCAGTTATTGCATTATTCATTATTGATTGACTCCTTTTTATTTCTCCTAGGTCCTTGTTAAACATTTCTTGCATCTTCTCAATTCTTGTTCCAGACTATCTGTAACTCCGTTTTGTTTTCGTGATTTTGGATCATTTTTACTATCATTATTTTGAATTTGTTTTCAGGTAGAATCCCTATCTCCTCCTCTTTTGTTTGGTTTGATGGGCATTTATCATGTTCCTTTACCTGCTGACTATTTCTTTGCCTTTTCTTCTCGTTTAGATTGCTGTGTTTGGGGTGGCCTTTCTGTATGCTGGAAGTTTTTGGTTCCTCTTTATTGTGAAGGTTCCTCCCTGTGGGTGGGGTTGGACAAGTGGCTTGTCAAGGTTTCCTGGTTAGGGAAGCTTGCATCAGTTTTCTGATGTGTGGAGCTGCATCTCTTCTCTCTGGAGTGCAATGAAGTTTCCAGTAGTGAGTTTTGAGGTCTCTATGGGTTTGGGCAGCCTGTATATTAATGCTCAGGGCTCTTTTCCTGTGTTGCTGGAGAATTAGAATGGTATATCTTGCTCTGGAATTTGTTGGCTCTTAGGTGGAGCTTGGTTTCAGTGTAGGTATGGAGGCTTTTGGATGAGCTCTTGTCTATTAATTTTCCCTGGAGTCAGGAGTTTTCTGGTATTCTCAGATTTTGGATTTAAGCCTCCTGCCTCTGGTTTTCAGTCTTATTCTTACAGTAGTCTCAAGACTTCTCCATCCCTACAGCACCGATGATAAACATCTAGGTTAATGGAGAGAAGCTTCTCCACAGTGAGGGACACCCAGAGAGGTGTGCAGAGTTTCATGGAGAAGAGAAGAGGAAGAAGGGAGATAGAGGTGACCAGGAGGAGAAGAGGGGGAATCAAAAGGGGAGAGAGCAGTCTAGCCAGTAATCAAATCCCTATGTGCTCTCCACAGCCTGGAACACCCAGAGAGGTTCATGGAGTTACATAGAGAAGAGAAGAGGGAGGAAGGGGATAGAGGTGACCAGGAAGAGAAGAGGGGGAGTCAAAAAGAGAGAGAGAGATTTTAGCCAGTAATCAGTTCCCTAAGTGTTCTCCACAACCCGGAACACACAGAGAGATTCACAGAGTTGGGTAGAGAAGAGAAGTCGGAAGGAGGAGATAGAGGTGACCTGGGCGAGAAAAAGGAGAGTCAAAAGGGGGAGAGGGCAATCAGGCCAGTAATCACACCTAAGTAAAAATGGGTACTGAAGATTGGATTCTTAAAGGTACAAAATTGGTAACAAATACCAAAAAGCAAAAATTAAAAATCTAGAGTAGAGGTTAGACTCTCAAAAAAAAAAATTTAAAAAAATCACAAAAATTATTAAAAATATATATGAAATTTGCTTTAAAAATAGGGTCTTTTTTTAAACTGGGTTATAAAAATGGAAATTAAAGGACTAATAAAGGACTTAAAAATTAAAATTTTTTAAAAATTAAAAAAAATGATATAGTAAAATAGATCTAGGAATTTCTCTGGAGCTGTTGCAGGCAGTGCGGGGTCAGTTCAGTTTCAGATAGTTCCTTGCTCCAGCTTATACTTCTTCTTAAGGTCTATAGGCCCCTTCCAATGTATTCAGTGCTAACTATAGGGTTTTAATCTGTTGAAACTGTCACTTCCAGAGTGGTTCCCTCTTCTCTGTTTATTTTGGCTTCCTCTGTTTGCAGGTCTCTTCAGTGTCTAATTTCCACCCTGACACAAGGGGGTGAAGGTGGTCACTTACTTAGGCTCACTTGTTCAGTTGCGCTGTGAGGAAGGAGGAACACTGCAAACAAATATCACTGGTGTGTGTGGGGAGTGCTCACAGTGCCTGGGCCACACTGGGTTTGCCCCCACTCATGGCTTTCCCAGTCTACACTGCTCAGTCTCCAGGTTGCTCTGCAGGGGAACTGTCTAAAGCAGGTCTTGGGTTTCGTGCACTTCCCAGATCTAAGCCACTCAGGTTCAAGTTCTCAGGTACTCCACAAAGGCACAGACTCTGTTGTGCCTGCGTTTTGTGCCCTTCCCAGGTCTGAGCAGCTCAGGCGACCAGGTGCTTGGTGAGCACACACTACCCAGGTGGGCAGTGCATCTTATCGCCTCCCCCATCCCAGCCACTTGGTTTCCTGGGTGCACAGCAGGACTGCCATCTCAGGTGTGCTGGGTGTCTCCTCTGGGGAGCTGACCTCTGGTTGTGACCCTCCTGGCAGGTGTCAACCATCCAGGATCCCAGGAAGACTTGGTGAGCAACTGGGAGCCTGCTCACAATTTGGTAGAGGATGCCGTCTCTGGGGCCGAGATTACCCCTTTCCGGCTCTGCCTCTCTGCCTCTGGAGGGCGGGGGGGGGGGGGTGGGGGGTGGGGGGTGGGGGGTGGGGGGCGGAAGGGTGGGAGTGCCGGGGGGATGGGCCAGTCCGCAGCTGGCTAGCTCTCCTCTGGTATTTGCTCAGTCCTTTGTTCTGTGAGCAGGCCAGCATTGCCAGGTTAGAGCTTTTCATGGGAATGTTCTCTCTGTCTCTTTTTTTTAAATCTCTCTCTCTGGCTATCCCACAGTTTGGGTTGCTATCTCAGTTAGCTCCCTCAGATTGTCCTCAGGGCATTCAGGCTCAGTCCTTACCCTAAGCATGCAACTGGCGCCTCCTTGTTCAGACCCCGCTTGCTGGTGACAGACACAAGCATCTGGGCTAGTTATCCACTGGGAGTGGTGGTTAGGTGGATAATCTGTGGGTTTTATTTATTTATTTTTCCTCCCAGTTATGTTGCCATCTGAGATTCCAAAACTCCCCACAGACCTGACGGTGAAAGGGTTTCCTGGTATTTGGAAACCTCCTCTTTCACGACTCCCTCCCTGGGATGGGTCTCCATCTCTAACTCTTTTGTCTTTTATATTTTGTCCTACTTCCTTTTGAAGACAATGGGCTGCATTTCTGGGTGCCTGGTGTCCACTGCCAGCTTTCAGAAGTTGTTTTGTGGAATTTGCTCAGCATTCAAATGATCTTTTGATGAATTTGTGGGGGAGAAAGTGGTCTCCCCATCCTATTCCTCCGCCATCTTAGGACCACTCCTCATTTTAAAGAGACAACCAGCATCTTATTAATAAGTTAGCAAATAACCTCACTTGACATTTTTTTCAATAAATTGCATTGACTTTATCACACTGAAGCATATATCTCTGCAATATCTAAGGAATGAATTTTGGTTCAACCTTTTCTTTTTTACTTAGTGAAATATTAGTTTTTTGCTAAAAATAGTTGGCTTAATAAATCTCTAGCAATTGGTCTTGTTTCTATTTTCTATTTTATCAACCATTTTATTGTATTACTGTGCCATTTATTCTGATATATAGCACAGTGATATTAAACAGTCCCAGAATTGTAAGAATATGAATTCTTGCTGAGTAAAAGTAAGACATAAGAACTGCACATAATGAAATATAAGTACAATTACATAGTAGCTTGGATAATAAATGTAAAGTATCCTTGTTCATAGAGCAAAATTCTGAAATCTCTTTCATTAACTTTTTCTATGTGTTGAGAAGTTAGATGAGATTTTAGCCAAAATTATTTTTCATGCATTAGCACAAGCACATTTCACATTTTTTATTGTTATACATTTGCTAATTTGCATCTCATATTTCTAAATTTCTGCCTTTACTGTGATAAGGGTATATATTTAAGGATATTACAGATTGATTTTGAAAAGGACAAAGAAATAAAAGGGGAGCATATAATCACATAATATTATTTGAAAATCTAATCAATTTGGATTTGTACATTAGCATAAAAATTTTTGCATGTGGCAATTACCTTTGAACTGATATATTCATTTAAAATTTAATTACAGAAAGTATTCATGTGGCATGTCTTAGAATGCCATTAGCACCAGTTGAGGAAGTGTTCCTGGTCTTCTCTCCATATCTGAGTTGTGCAGGAAGTGGTATATATACAAATAGGATAAATATTTGAGAAGAATACCTAGCAGTAGGAAAACTTTAGTGGTATTGATTCATATTTCATAAAAGTATATCCTGACAATTGTATCACAAAAGTTAAAAATATTACATTTCCTTGGTTCAATGATTGTTTAAAAACATTCCATATTATTTCCCCTGAAAATTCAGGGTTTATTTGGGTATTAGAAGCTGTGGAAAATCCTAATTCAAGATTTTCTATATTTGTTTTGTTTTGCTTTGCTTTATTTTAATTTACCCTTCATACTCCAAATTCACTTAATCATTAAGTCTTTTTGTAAATGACAGCTCTTGACATACTCTGGAACAAATGTTCCAAAAACACATTGGGGAATATGGAAATATGTCTTTGAAAAAACAGTTGAAAACACACATGAAAATTTGCAAAGATCATGGGGTGCTGGCCAGTCTTTCCCAAATTCATTTATAGCTGGTGTCAATTCGTTATTGATTCAGGTGTCCTCTGGTTAAGAGGTAACCATGCAAAAGAAGATGCTCAGAGGGAGCTGGGAACATAACAGTGACTCTCAGGCTTCTTAGATGGTTACTTTACAACTGGCAGGTACATTTCAAGGAATGCCCTATTGTCCTCTATGATACTCTGGGAATTTCTAACTGCTAAGAACCACGTGCTTCCTAAAGACTGTATCTCTTGTTACACCTGAAGCTGGGGCTCTCCATTACACCATTTAACAGTAAAAAGATAAAACACACTTCTTCTCAAACCTGGGGGTTTTGGCCCATTATTAATTAAATTTAAAAAAAAATATGGAGATGATTAATACATGTGTCCAACCCTGTTTTAAAGCTGGAGACTGAAAAAAATGATAAAAGCCTCAAAAGAGTAACAGATTAATGTAAGATGTGGTCATAGGAACAAGCAACCACAATACAATCTGATAAACACTGTACTACGGAAATAATTAAAGTGTCCTAGGAAAACAGGCGGAGAAGGCAATGGCACCCCACTCCAGTACTCTTGCCTGGAAAATCCCGTGGATGGAGGAGCCTGGTGGGCTGCAGTCTATGGGGTCGCTAAGAGTCAGACATGACTGAGCGACTTCACTTTCACTTTTCACTTTCATGCACTGGAGAAGGAAATGGCAACCCACTCCAGTGTTCTTACCTGGAGAATCCCAGGGGGAGCCTGGTGGGCTGCCATCTATGGGGTCGTACAGAGTCGGACACGACTGAGTGACTTAGCAGCAGCAGCAGCAGGAAAACAAGCATGAGGGAAAGATACATTCCATGTACGGAAAATGGAGGGAGAAGCTGGCTAAGATTTCACCAAGTAGGAGACATTTCAAATGAAGTAATGTGAAGAATAAAATAATTTAATGGAAATTATTTGATAATGAGACAAACAATTCACTCCATGAAACAGAAAAATGGACTCAGGAAGTCAGATCTTTAAGATGTGTCGCAGACTACTAGGAAAAATTCTCTGAGATCATGGTGCCATGTATGTCTATCTGTGACCTTGAGCGCTAGTTGCTACTGATGTATTCACTCAGCAAATGTTTTCAAGAATTTATAATGTGAAGGGCATATTATTAAGTATAAGGCATATATTTGTAAAGACACAAACCTAAAGCTTAAGCTTCTAAAAGTATCATGCAAAAAATGAAAATAGGCAATTAAACTACTTATTTTTTAAATGTATGCAAAATGCTGCCTGACTTGGTGTTGAGTTGTTGTGTTTATGAAGAGTTTGCCATGTGGAGATAGAGTGGGGAACAAAACATGAAAACATTCAAATCATTGCCCCTGATAGTTTACAGCTGCAGACAGACTTTGAAAAGGCTCAAAGGCTCAACTGTGGAAGATTATATGTCATCCCATGCCAAGTTTTGAGCAGTAGCTATGTCTACCTTCCAGGAAGGCTAGTCCACCCTCCTCCACACACATGCACACATTTATTTTCATCCAGAGATCAGAGATGATTTTTGAACTTTTCTTACCTTCTTGTATTTCTTTAAAGAAAAAAGTCCTCAATTTCTTAATAAACACCTACTAATAAATTAAGAAGGCAGATGTACCAGTGACGTTCAAAAACTGCTGATTCCACTAAAACGAGAGTATCTGATACATCGTGATTGATTTTGATTATAAATTTGCAAAAGACAGTGGAAACAATGAACGCAGCTTCTACATTGAATTCAAGTGGGAAAACAGATGAAATGATAATTTATCACCAGATGGAATTGTTAAAAATACAGACTGGAAAGTTGTTAAAAATTTGCCTTGCATTACATATTGACAAGCATTTCTAGGTCTCAACACTCTGTATGTTCCACATTGTACACGTTCATTCCAATGGTACTGTTAATTACTGAAATGTTGATTTTTTTTTTCTACCTTGATTTACTCTTGATTTACAAAGGTGTGACTACCCTCTCCAGCACCTTTCATCACATTCTTTCAGACAGTATTCTTATAAGATGCAGGGATCCATTCTGAACACCTGAGACATAGTTCCAGAGCAGCTGTTGCTTGTTAAATCTCATTTTGTTTTCTAATTATTAAATTTCAAAGTTAAAAGTAGGCTGTTGCATTTCTAAACAATATTCTGCTAACACATTCAGGAACGCATACACAGGATGATAGGTTTCTATTCCCATCAGGCTTCTAATGATCTCTTTTTGTGCTCACTGTGGTCTTAGCCAGTGTCACTATAGAGTGGTCCATACTTACTTACCTATATAGTATTGGGTCCTTTAGCGGGAAAGGACTATATCATTGTTAAATTCATAATAGCAAAGAAAGATAGTTAGAAATATGCCTTGGAGTTCAGCAATAAAATATTTTAATAAAGACTATCACAATCCTTCTGCCTCAATAATCTTAAATACAGTTCAAGAATATCAGATGATCAGATATGAAATTTTGACTCTACAAGTACAAACAGTTCTGATTAGTAAGACCTGAAGTGTTGTAAACTAAGATGAAATTTACAAATAAATTAAGATTTTCAAAGAAATAAATACAGATATACCTCAGGAATATTTCAGGTTCAATTCCAGACTGCCATAATAAAGTGAGTCACAAGAATTTTTTTTGTTCCCCAGTGCATGTAGAAATTGTATTTACCTTATGCTATCATCTATCAAGCGTGCAATAGCTTTATGCCTAAAAGAAAAAATACATGCCCTAATTGAAAATGTTTTGATTCCCAAAATTCTAACCCTCATCTGAGCCTTCAGCAAGTCATAATCCTTTTGCTGCTGGTGGATCTTGCCACCACGTTGGTGGCTGCTGATTCTTTAGGGTGGTGGTTGCTGAAGTAGGGGTAGCAATTTCTTAAAATAAGACAATAATGTTAGGCACATTGATTGGCTCTTCCTTTCATGAATGACTCCCTTGTAGCATGCAATGCTGTTTGATAGCATTTCACCCACAGTAGAACATCTTTCCATTGGAAAAGGAAATGGCAACCTACTCCAGTGTTCTTGCCTGGAGAATCCCAGGGAGGGAGAGCCTGGTGGGCAGCTGTCTATGGGGTCGCACAGAGTCGGACACGACTGAAGTGACTTAGCAGCAGCAGCACATCTTTCCAAATTGGAGTCAATCCTCTCAAACCCTATTGCTGTTTTATCAATTCAGTTTATGTAATATTCTAAATCCTCTGTTGTCATTTCAGTTATTTTCACATCTTCACCAGGTAGATTTCATCTCAAGAAACCGCTTCCTTTGTTCAGCCATAAGGAAGCAGCTCAGTTCTTTATTGTGAGATTACACACCTCAGTCACATCTTCAGGTTTCACTTCTAACTCTAGTTCTCTTGCTCGTTCTGCCACATCTTTAGTTATTTCCTCCACTGAAATCTTGAACTTCCTGAAGTCATCCATGAGGGTTGTAATCAACTTCTTCTAAACTCTTGTTAATGTTGATATTTTGATGACCCATGAATGTGTTTATTGGCATCTTGAATGGTGAATCCTTCCCAAAAAGGCTCAGTGGACTTTTCCCAGATCCATCAGAGGAATCTCAAGCTATGGCAGCCTCACAAAATGTGTTTCTTACATAATAAGACTTGAAAGCCAAAATTACTCCTTGATCCATGGGCTGCAGAATAGATGTTATCTTTGCAGCGTGAAAACAATATTAATCTTATGTACATTGCCACCAGAGCTCTTGAGTGACCATGCACATTGTCAATGAGCAGTTATAGTTTGAAAAATCTTTTTTCTTTTTTTTTTTTCTGAGCAGAGGGTCTTGATAGTGGGCTTAAAATATTCAGTAAACAATGTTATCAACAGATATATGTCATCTGAGTTTTGTTGTCCCATTTGTAGAAAACAAGCAGAGTAGATTTAGCTTAATTCTGATGGGCCCTAGGATTTTTGGAATGGTAAACAAGTCACCAGATGCATTAGTCCCTAACAAGAGAGGCAACCTGTCTTTTGATGCTTTGAAGTTAGGCATTGGTTTTTCCTCTCTACTTTTGCAAGTCAAGATGGCATCTTCTTCCAATATAAGGATGTTTTTTTCTACATGGAAATCTTTTGTTCAGAGTAACCACCTTCATTCATGATGTTAGCTAGACCTGGTAACTTGCTGTAGCTTCTGCATTAGCACTTGCTGCTTCACCTTGCACTTTGATGTTATGGAGATGGCTTCTTTCCTTAAACCTCATGAACCCTCCTCTGCTGGCTTCAAGCTCTTTCACAGCTTCCTCACCTCTCTCAGCCTTCATAGAATTAAAGAAAGTTGAGGCCTTTCTCTGAACTTGGCTTTGGCCTAAGGGAATGTAGTGGCTGGTTTGATCTCTCCAGATGACTGAAACTTTCTCCATGTCAGCAATAAGGCTGTTTCCATTTCTTATCACTTGTGTGTTCACTGAAATAGTAGTTTCTTTGAAGAACATTACCTTTGCATTCACAGCTTGGCTAACTAGACATAAGAGGCCTAGCTTTCAGCCTATCTCAGCTTTCAACATGGCTTCCTCACTAAGATTAATCATTTCTAACTTTTGATTCAAAGTGAGAGATATTCAAGTCTTCATTCACTTGAACAGTAAGAGGCCATTATAGGATTGTTAACTGACCTAATTTCAGTATTTTTGTGACCCAGGGAGTAAGGAGTTCCAAGGAGAGGGAGAGAGACTGGGTCAGTGGAACAGTCAAAACACACATGCTTAAAGATTGTTTGTCTTTTTATATTGGTGCCATTCATGGTACCCTGAAACAATTGCAATAGTGACTTAAAAGATCACTGATCACAGATCACCATGATCATAATAAAGAGAAAGTTTGAGATATTGTAAGAATTATTAAAATGTTACACACAGATGTGAGCTAGTGTTAGAAAATTGACACTGATAGGCTTGCTCAATGCAAGGCTTCTATCAACCTTGAATTTGTAAAAATCACAATATCTATGAACACAATAAAATCGAGGTGTGCCTATGCAAACAAGTTAATATATATAGAATAACGGCTAAGACCTGCAATGGTTAAATCTTTGTAGTTAGAGATGAAATTCTCCTCTCATACTAGCTCTATGAGTTCAAGCATATTATGTAAGCATCTAAGCAACTGTTTTTTAAATCTGTAAATGGGAATAATAAAATTATAATTTCAAAGGTTTTAGTGATTAAATTATATAATATTTATAAAGCAATTTATTTCAATGCTTGGTTAATAATATATACTTTGTATATTCAATTTTTTGTTGCTGTTTTTCAGTCATTAAGTTGTGTCCAACTCTTTGCGACCCTGTGGACTGCAGCAAACCAGGCTTCCCTGTCCTTCACTATCTCCTGGAGCTTGCTCAAACTCATATCCATTGAGTCAGTGATGCCATCCAACCATCTCATCCTCTGCTGCCCTCTTCTTTTGCTATCAATCTTTCCCAGCATCAGGGCCTTTTCCAATAGTCAGCTCTTATATATGTATTTGATACTTTTGGTCAAATAGAAGGAGAAGGGTCACCTAAAAAGAGAACAATAAAAATTAACATGAATAAAATCAGGAAAATTAAAGTCTGAAAGATTATGAACTTAGAAAATATTCTGAAATATAAGACCCACTGCCTGACATCTTACAGGTTATTATTCAAGTCTCACTTTCCTCAGGAGGCTTCTCTCCCCATCAAATTTAAGATTTTGAGCTCCCACCCCTATCCTCACACTCCCTATTCCACTTTCCTTTGTAGTTTTTTCCATCAGGCAGCTAAACCAAAACCTGCCCTATAGCAGAGGCTAATATTTGTTGAATTAATGTATGAAGGAGTAAATGAATTACAGATCAAGTAGAACAAATAGGGAATAAACTTGTTGCTTAGGGAAAATGATATAATGGTAAATGGCGACAGAGAGCTATTCATCTTTACATCCATCTTCTTGCATAATAAAATTGGAAATACGGGAGTTGTCCTACATTCACTCCTCTGTTTCATCTTCTGGATTTAATGAGTCACTCTGCCAGGTCCTTTTGTTGTATTTTCTGTCTCCTGCCCTCCATGCTTTATTTTATTTTTTAATATTAAAAAAATCTCTTAAGTAGGTTTGTTCCTTCCACTGCCAAGTCTCTCCAATTTAACATCCACACTATTGGGGACGATATTTTTAAACCACATTATCTGATTAGATTAGTCCCTTGTTTTAAGGCCTTCATTTTCTCTCTCTCTCTTTCGGTAAATTCTAAATTCCTTAGAAGGTGTGCAAGTTAGGACAAAGTGCAGGATTATTCACATAGTAGACTATGATCAAATGGTTCCAAAATAAATTTATCCTTTTGCTTTGACCAATATTTCTAAAATAATTAGGTAGGTTACACTAGAATAGAAATATCTACGTAAATCACACTTAGTAAGGATAATTGTAATTTTGTGAAATTGAAATCCACACACATACAGTAATTTATGACATGAAACATATTTCTTGCTGTGGATTGAGATTAACAAAATTACTTTGAAAGGTACTGGCACAGTGGTTAGACGCATGGACTCTGGAACACGGTGACCAGAGCAACGAATTCAGTTCTGCAATTTACTAATTGTGTAACTTTGAGTCAATTACTTAATATCTTTGTGCTCCAATTCCCATTTGTAATGAGGCGAAGTATAGTATCTACCTTTGTGATTATTTTGAAGATAAATT
Source organism: Capra hircus (assembly GCF_001704415.2). Lineage (NCBI taxonomy): Eukaryota > Metazoa > Chordata > Mammalia > Artiodactyla > Bovidae > Capra > Capra hircus. The sequence goes on from NC_030812.1 coordinate 7,998,531, forward strand.
AGTTTATGTCTATAAACTATACAGAGAAGTACCTGTCTCAGAGTGTATATTCAATCAGCTATTTTTTTTGAGGATTTTTCCAGTATATATTCCTCTTACTTACCCTTCCCTACCTCCCATGCTTTACTGCAGCCTATTTGAATTGCTTGACATTCTTTGAATGTGCCATCAAGTTTAGCACCTCATAACTCAAAAAGCTGGGACAGGGAGAAGTAACTGATTTTGCCCAGGTTCAAAGAGCCAGTTACTCTGGTGTGTTGAAGGCTAAAGATCATGCTCTTAAGCACTGCACCAGAGTGCTTTTATTTATTGCCTTTGCTATATCCACCATCACAAACATCTAAACTTCCACCATTCTCGCTTGTCTGAAATTTTCAAGTACTTCATTATATATCTGTCTTTCATATTAGACTGTCTTTCCTGTACTTGAAATGCTCTTCTCTCAAAAGTTTCCCTGGAAAATTCCTATGCCTCATTCTAGATTCTGCTCACAAGAATCCCTCTCTAAATGCAACTCTTGGCAGACACAATTAGCCACTTTTTCCTTGTATCCGAAAGTACTTTGTGATTTCCTCTAACAGTATTTCTCAATTTGTGTTATCAGGCACAAATAAAACATATCATATATGAAATGCCAAAAAACCAGGTCATTGGTCAAATTTAGGGACTGCTATGAATATGCCTTTTGTTACTTAGCAAAGTCACAAAAAGGTTGTGTGTGTGTGTTTATGAGATTATATATTTTAAAGGCTCAGAGAAAAACCTGAAGGAAAGATGGCAAATTTTCTTTTGTGTTCCAGATTTTAAAAATAAACATTGAGCTATTGTTTTGATTAATACTTATTAAGCATGAAGGAACATCTTTTGAAAATGCTGCACTGTTAGTCTTTATTTTCCTAAAATGGGATTCTTTTGCATGCCTATATCTTTTTCTCAGGTAATTGTAGCGTATATCTGTTGTCTTGGCTATCCAGTGTTGGAACACCCTTCCTGTTTTGGCATAACACTTATATGTTTGGGAAATGACCTCACTTGCTTCCATGAAAGCAGAAGGAGCTATATTACCTTTTGATAAATAATTACCCAATTTTGTCTGGAAAATTAAGAGGAAAATCAGAAAAGTAGAGGGATATCTGTTGCTACTGTAAACAGCATCTATGGCCGTCAGTGACCAGTAGTACTGGGTCCATTGTTTTCCTGTATTGTTCAGCTTATACTGCACAATAAACTATGGCAGAAATCTCCGTGGCATACAACAAAAGCATTTGCTTCTCACTCGTGCGTTGCTTGTTAACTGGGGCTCAGCTGATCTTGACTGTGCGTGGCTGAACTTGGCTGCAGGCCATGCATAGCACTTAGGATTTCTCCATATGGCTTGTGCTCTCTGCGATAGCAGCTTGCCTGGTGCATGCACTTTCCAGGCACATTGCAAGCCTTTGCTCTATCATGCCCACTAATATCCAATTGGATACAGCAAGTCACACGGCCAAGCCCAAAGTCAGGAGGCCAGGAAATACACTTTTTTGACCAAGAGACTATGGCAAGGATGTGAATGTATAATGCTAGTAGAAGGGAATAGAAAATTGAGAGCAGAATATAATCTGCCACACATCCTAAGCGATGTGTCCGTGGCTGAATCTTCATTGATCCTTAATTCCCTCTATTTCTTTGGGGAGTTTTTCTAGTCTTCCTGCTGATTCAGTGAGCTACTTTGATATCCTTCCGCAAACAGTGACATTTCAAAAGTAAGACATCATGTAGGCATGTGGGAGAGTCTTTGGGTTCGAAGGAAGATCCTCCAAAGATATCAGGAGACCATGGCCTACCCTGTATCTTAGTAAATCCAAATTTTGATTCATGAGTCTTCTCTTTGATACATAGACTTTCCTATCAGATATTTTGTTAGAGATAATATTGATCATTGTATAGGGTTGATTATATATATATATGTGTGTGTATGTGTGTTTGTGTGTGTGTGTGTATACATATATATATATATTATTTTTAGGAGTGTAATTTAAAAATAATAAATATCTTTATTAGGATGTAACTATTCCTTTTTATTCCAAATTTCTAGTTTGCAGTATCTTGTAAACCAAAATTTTCGCTAAAACACTCACTTTCGTGAATATGAATTGGAAGTGATGGTATGTATGCTTTTTAGTTGCTTCTTTTTCTATTAAAAACCAGATTTGATGGAAGTCAGGTGAGGGGTCTCCAAATTCTTACACTGGTAAGTATGAAGTAATTGAGTTGAGTTTCGAACAGTCAGCAGTAACTGGGTTTTGTAAATTAATATTAGTTAATACCAATAGGCTTAATATTTGAAAGAGTACTTCTTCACTTGAGGGCAGAAACATAGAAAGAAAGCTAGTTAACCACAAAATATGAAACCAAGATATGGAATGAAGAAAATTTCCAGTATATATATGGGAAAAATAGATAAGCCTGATGATCAGTCCCTGTGAATTTTTCTCAGTGCTCTGCCGTAAGGCTGGAAATTTAAGCACGCAGCATAGTGCACCTGCGCATCTGTGACTGCTAGAGGGCATTGAGTGAAAGCACTACTGTCTATCCAAAAAGAAAATAGCATTTTAAAGTACCTTATAATGCACAATAATAAGTTGATATCATTACAAGCTAATAGGCTCCATTACAGTATACAGTGCCACTCTGGGGTCCAGCCGATAGTCCTCTTTTTTCACTCCAGATTAACTCTGCTGCTATTGTGTCCCTCTCTTTTTACTGTCAGTGTGTGGATCTACAGCTCTTTGTGTGTTTAATTTTGTCTTTAAAAACAACAACAACAACAACAACAACAAAACACCTGGTGAATTCTGATCTAGATTGATGTTAGGTATTCAAAAAGTAAGTGTAAAATCAATGCTTTGTAAGCTCTGGGAAGGAATATTGACTAACTGGTGAGGAGCTGCATCACTGAGAGTCCTGTTCAGTGGCCCAAGCTCATGTCACCATCTGCCACAAAACAGTACTGTTTCTTCAAAAGGCAATTCTTTTTCCCTAAATCAGTAATTCTTTGTGGCAGGTTAGGTGATGGAAGCTATGTTACTGAAGGTTTAAGCTTAGCTGAATATAACAGAAAACTTAGAGTCAATTAAATATGGTGCCTCAGCCATAAAATTAAAAGATGCTTGCAACTTTGAAGAAAAGCTATGACAAACCTAGACAGCATGTTAAAAAGCAGAAATATCATTTTGCATAAGAAGATTCATATAGTCAAAGCCATGGTTCTTCCAGTAGTCATGAACTGGACCATAAAGTGAGAGTTGGACCATAAAGAACTGATGTTTTCAAATTGTGGTGCTGGGGAAGACTCTTGAGAGTCCCTTGGACTGCAAAGAGCTCAAACCAGTCAATCTTAAAGGAAATAAACCCTGAGTTTTCATTGGAAGGACTGATGTTGAAGCTAAAGCTTCAATACCTCGGTTACCTGATGTGAAGAGCTGACTCATTGGAAAAGACCCTGAAGCTGGGAAAGACTGAGGGCAGGAAGAGAAGGGGGTGACAGATGATGAGGTGGTTGGATGCCATCACTGACTGAATGGACATGAGTTTGAGCAAGCTCCGAGAGATAATGAAGGACAGGGAAGGCTGGCTGCAGGCCATGGGGTCGCAAAGAGTCAGACACGACTTAGTGACTTGAAAAGAATGACAACAAACAAGGTAGGATTTCTCTATCTGTCAAGAAAGGTACGTTAAGGCGTGTGTACATGTGAACTCACCTCAGTAGTGTCTGACTCTTTGCGACCCTATGAACTGTAGCCCTCCAGGCTCCTCTGACCATGGAATTCTCCAGGCACGAATATTGAAGTGGGTTGCCATTTCCTTCTCCAGGGCATCTTCCTGACCCAGGGATCAAATCCTCAACTCCTGTGCCTCCTGCATTGGCAGGCAGATTCTTTACACTAGCACCACCTGGGAAGCTCACATGTAACTATATATGTTACTATATAACTACATACATATATAGAAGGAGTGGGCTTCCCAGTTGGCTCAGATTATAAAGAATATGCTTGCAATGTGGGAGATCTGAGTTCAGTCCCTGGATTGGGCAGATCACCTGGAGAAGGGGATGGCTACTCACTCCAGTATACTTGCCTGGAGAACTCCATGGAGAGAGGAGCCTCACAGGCTACAGTTCATGGTGTCCCAAAGAGTCAGACACAACTGAGCACCTAACACACACACACATACACACAAGGAGTAGACCCTCCTAACTTCTTTTTTTTTTTTTTTCCTAACTTCTACTTACATCACATTGTCTGAAATTTGGTCCTCTGGCCAATGCTGCCTTCGAGGCACTATCTTAATTGGATATACTGACACTCAACTAAATAGTAAGGAATAAGAGATAAATGGATATAGTAGGTGATTAGCACATTAGTCACACTTCAAATCCAACAACAACAGTCCTGGAAACTAATGGTAAAAGAATACCTTGTATGAAGAAAGACAAATGTAGCCAGTGATTGGAATGTAATCTCATTTAATAAGAATTATAGATTACTCCAGGTGACTGTGGATCAGAGTACTTTGAACTGTCAAAGAATAATTATACTATACAGAGTTAAACAGACAAAGAAGACTTTGTTCATGAGCATTACAGTAAAGGAGAGAGCTTGAGCTAAACTCCACTGAGACAAAAGATGGGAGATGTTTTAAACACTGTCTGCTGCTACTGCTGCTAAGTCGTGTCCGACTCTGTGCGACCCCATAGATGGCAGCCACCAGGCTCCCCCGTCCCTGGGATTCTCCAGGCAAGAACACTGGAGTGGGTTGCCATTTCCTTCTCCAATGCATGAAAGTAAAAAGTGGAAGTGAAGTCGCTCAGTCATCCGACTCTTCGTGACCCCATGGACTGCAGCCCACCAGACTCCTCCATCCATGGGATTTTCCAGGCAAGAGTACTGGAGTGGGTTGCCATTGCCTTCTCCAGATAAACACTGTGTGATCTAGTGGAAAAATACTGAACGGCATTGGATTAAGGGGAGCTTGGGCAATGTGATTAGCCTATTTGTGTGTGCTAATTGGTTCCTATCAAAGTTAGATCCCTGCCATCCCACAGAGACTAAGAGACAGGAGTGCTATCTTTCTTGATGATGACATTTCAAAGAGATGAGTCCCAGGTTCTTGAGACATTTCTAGGTTGTAAAAATGGCAAGAGGCTGGGAGAAAATTTTCATCAGAGGGGAGATACTCTGCAGCTCAGGAGCTTATTATGGTCAGGAAGAAACTTGTCTAAGGTTTAATCAAGCTGAGGGAAATGTTAAGGACCTCTTGGTCATTCTCATTGATATTGTTTGGAAATGCTAGACCTTGGCAATGATAAAAAAGCAGAATAAATTGAAGTCATTAAATTTTTTTTTTTTTTAATTCTCAGGAGTCAGTATATCCCCTTGTTGCCTGTAACATAGATACTCCCACTGTCCCTCCCCAACCCTCCCTCTTTGGAATGTCACTGCAGGTGAGATTAATGCTGTGGACTAGTCAATGAAAATTTTAAGCATGTGTGTTTAATATTCTGAAAGACACATATGAAGTCATGGTATTTGAACCATCATTAAGAAGAAGAAATTACAAAACAAAAGTAGGCAGAAAGGAAGTGAGATTAAGTGTGTATGAAGGAAAAGCAGTTAGACCTAAGGGAAATTATATTCACTGAAAGAAATATCCCATCTGGCTTAATCCTGGATAATTAGCCTATGGTACCAGCTATTCATCACAGAGAGACAGAAGACTTATATGATTTGAAAGATAACTTGAAAACTCCACCAAAAATCTAACAGGAATTCCTGAATAAAAGAGTAGAAGAAATAGTAAAGAAGCAATATTTAAATTAAAGACTCAGGTTCTCAGGTTTAATATTCACCTAAGTAAGGACCAGGAAGGGTAAAGTCATGCCTAAACATGCCATATTGGTATCTGAGAACATCAGAGATACAGAGACAAATCTTGGAAAGGTAACAGAGTAAATTCTAGTTACCGACAAATGAAATATTAGAAAACCAACAGATTTAAGAAGAAAAGGCAAGAAGTATTCTCTCAAAAGGATGAGAGACAATAATTGTGAAACTAAAATATTATAGCTTGATAAGTTACAAATTAGGAGCACAGGCAAACATATTTTCAGTCTTAATAAGCTTAAGTTCACTCAGAAAAAAATATTAAAGAATTTTTTAATAAAAAAGTCAAACCAGCAAGTAGAAAAAAATGTTGAACATATGACAAATTTTTGTAAATGAATTGTAAAATAGTGACAATTTTGTATTTTAAAAAGCATAGCTAAAATTTTCAACTGTTTGCAAAAATAATTTTGTTTTTTGCATTGTAAAAAGTAGTAGAAATTTAAGTATATTAACATTTATAATTTGTAATTAAGTAAGAATGTTTTAAAGAATAACAAAAATTAGAAATAGAATCCCTAGCTCTCCGAGCAGCAGGTGGAAGCAGAATGGTGGGAGGGAGGTGGCAAAATTTTATCAAGCAACCAGAAGCCATAAGAAGTAAACATATAATTAATCATAATATAAGTAAGCATTAAACTCATCAGTTAAAATATTGGTACAAATGATTATGTTAAAATTCAACTGCATTTTAGTTGTATTCATAGAAAATCCAGGGGAACTTATATAAACTGTTATAAAAAAATTCAGCCAGAACTTTTTCAGATCAAAAAATTTATATCAAAATGTAAAAATTAATAATTTTTTATATAGGAATAAGAATCAAACTAGAAAAAACAATTGAAATAATACTATTCACATATATTTTTGTGCTTTCTTTTTAAATTTTTTTTAAGTTATGAAAGTATTTACACATTTACAGGAGACTTGGTGGACAGAGAGCAAAGTATATTCCACTATATATTACCATTATTTTTTTAAGTAGATAAATTAAGATTTTTAGTTGAAGTTTCATTATCAAACTCTCAAAAATTAGTAAAGTGACTATAGAGAAAAGTAAAAGGATATAGTAGACCTGGAAAACACCATAAACCAATTCAACATAATGAAGATTTATACAATTTTCACTCAACAGTAGGATACAAATTCTATTCAAGTTCCCATAAACTAGGAGACACTGGAACATATCCAGGGACATAGAACAAGGTGTAAAAATTTCATGGTATTGAAATCATAGAGTCTAGTTTCTTATCATTGTGGAATTACGTTAGAAATCAGTATCAAAAGATTTTTGAAAATAGCCCACATATTTTCAAATGCAATGTGACCTTTACCAAGAGAGATATTTGATTTAGCCATTGGAAGCCTCAATAAAGTTCAGTCAGTTCAGCTCAATCGCTCAGTCGTGTCTGACTCTTTGTGACCCCGTGGACTGCAGCACACCAGGCCTCCCTGTCCCTCACTAACTCCCAGATGCTGCTGCTGCTAAGTCGCTTCAATCGTGTCCGACTCTGTGCGACCCCATAGATGGCAGCCCACCAGGCTTCCCCGTCCCTGGGATTCTCCAGGCAAGAACACTGGAGTGGATTGCCATTTCCTTCTCCAATGCATGAAAGTGAAAAGTGAAAGTGAAGTCTCTCAGTCGTGTCTGACTCTTTGCGACCCCATGGACTGCAGCCTACCAGGCTCCTCCATCCATGGGATTTTCCAGGCAAGAGTACTGGAGTGGGGTGCCATCGCCTTCTCCAACCAACTCCCGGAGTTTACTCAAACTCATGTCCATTGAGTCGGTGATGCCATCCAACCGTCTCATCCTCTGTGGTCCCCTTCCCCTCCCACCTTCAATCTTTCCCAGCATCAAGGTCTTTCAAATGAGTCAGTTCTTTGCATCAGATACAGGGGTTGATTGCAGAGAGGAAAGATTTTAAGTGAGAAATTAATAATAAATATACTTTAAAAACCCCAAGTATTTTGAGATTAGATATCCACTTTTAAGAAGTGGCTTTTAAGAAGCCATAACAAGGAAAATAAGAAAATATTTGTAATGGAATAAAAATAAAAAGAGAATATATCAGAATTTCTTGTATGCAGCTGAAGCTTCTCAATGCAACTAAATACAATGCGGAATCTTGAATAAGGTATGAAAACAAATAATGGACACCAGCATGAAACTTTGTGAAATTTGAACGAAATATGTATTTTGGTTAATAAAACCGTATCACATGTTAATTTCCTATTTTGTTTTGGGTTTTTTACGATATAGTATTTCTTCATATACTCAGAATTGGATTAGAAGTTTCAAGCCTCACTCAGTTCTTTTGTCTTTAAATCATTAAGATAATAAACTTTTTAGACTTCTAGCAGTTTGCTTCATGCTAGAATATGTGGAACTATATCAAAGTATTGAGTGAATATAAATTAGAAATCTAGCATTCTCTCATATTCAATCAAACAGGTGGAATCAAAATGTCATAAATTTTTTAGCTAGGCAAAAATTCGTAAGTTTCCTAAAATACGTTAATATATTATATATACTATTTATATACATGTATGCAAAAACTTTTCTACTATGCTTGATAAAGGCTTGAGAAAGAACAAGCACACACAAAAAAGAGATGGAGAAATTGGAAAACAAACTAAATGAAACGGGAGCACTGAATATGAAATAGCAAAAGTGAAACAAACTAAATAGAAGTAAAACATTATCATATAGTCTAGTTGTTTTTAAACATGACTGGTCATTAGAAACACATCTGAAGCTTTGAAGAATATCAACAACTAAGCATTTGTATTTTTCAAAAATTCCAAGATAATTCTGATATTCATCTGAATTTTAAAGTGTGATTACAAGATTTTTCTATTAAATGGTAGTTTTAGTGATACAGTTCAGTTCAATCGCTCAGTCTTGTCTGACTCTTTGCAACCCCATGTACTGCAGCACGCCAGGCTTCCCTGCGAATTCTAGTATTTTCTGTTGACCAGTCATGATACAATGGTATTAAGCAGATAATAGTTACATAATTACAATAGTAAAAAATGTTTATCAGTTTTCCCAATCAATAGCCAGACAAAAAATAAAAGATCACTGCAGTTGCAAGCCTTAATGGAAACATGATTAACCTAACAGTATAAAATAATTACATACAATTTTGGGAGTTAAACAGAGTGATGTGGTAAGTGGAAGTGCATACATGCACATACTTTCATCTTCCCAACAAGTCTATGTCTTTTTGTTATTGCATTTAATCCATTTATATTTGAGGTGATTATCAATATATTACCATTTTCTTAATTGTTTTGGGTTTGTTTCCTTTCTTGTTTTTCCTGCCTAGAGAAGGAAGACCCTTGAGCAAGACTCTCATTCAGATTTGAGAGGGAAGTCAAAAGCTTTCCAGGTAAGGAAAAGTTAAGAGAATTCATCACCATCAAACCAGCTTTACAATAAGTGCTAAAAGAACTTCTCTAGGTGGGAAACACAAGAGAAGGAAAAGACCTACAGAAAATATTCACAGAATCCTATGTGACATAAAAATAAATCTGACAATATATTCAAGAATACGGGGGAAAGTTTTAAAACATTGAGGAGCATAAAAGAACACCCAAGTAAATGGAAATTATAAAATGTAATGGTTAGGAAATCTCAGTAACTTGGTTAGCTCAAATCATCCTCAAATAATCAAAAAGCCAATACTTTCCAATCAACATTCTAGCAAGAGTTTTCAGGAGGAGCAAGCTGACTCAAGAAAGCATATACATGTATAAAAGGCCAGAGGCAGCTCAGGTAATTTTGAAAAACAACAAAATATGATTTTTTTCCTGCAAATAGCAAAATTTACTGTTAAAATGCCCTAGTGATTAAGAAAATTTGGTTGTCTTAAACATTAAGACAACAAACACAGCAAAGAACCAGAATAGTGAGCCTAGAGATGGATCCTCATTCATTTAGAAAGTTGAAGTATAAATAAGATAACATTACGAATCAGCGTGGAAAGAATGGATCACTCAAAAAACACAGTCAAGATCACTGCTTATCCAAATGTAAAATTCATTAAAATGGATTCTGACCTGTAGCAAATATTTGTGTGCACTCATGTTGTTTACACATGCACGTGCACACGTACACACAAAATGTGTCCTTTTTATTGCTGAGTTTTTCAAGTGTTTTCAAGGCTTTAAATCCAATTGACACAATTTCTACAGAAGGTTTTTTTCTTTTAGAAAATGCCCCAAATAACACAAATCATTTTAAAGTTTCATATTGCCTAATGAAAATGAAAGGTTTTTGTACCACATACCCACAGGGAAAAGAAAGAAAAAAAAAAAGCAACAGCAACCCCCATGAATGAAGAGTTAAGAGAAGCCGTTAATGAAGAGAAGATATGTGAAACACGCAATGATCCAGAATGAATATGGAACACTCTCAAATTATAAACACATGCATCCCAAATAATATTAGGAAAAAGTTAATAAAATGTTAATCACAACTGTGAAATGATAAATTTCTGTTCTTAAATCACCTGGTTGTGGTACCTTGGTAGGCAGTTGTAGCAAACTAATAGTCATCTTTTATTTCTTAAAAATTATCTACAGCAAGTATTGCCAACAGAAAAAAATTGACATAACTAAATAATAATTCTGTGTAGGCATGCCATGTTATTCTCTATGCTTTTTTCCCCTGAACTTGAAAATGTCATGATTTTAAAAATAGATGTAAATTGCAATCTTTAAATACATAATTAATAAAATGGAAAAGCTGTTCAACTAAGGAAGCTAGAACGTGAATATTAGAAACTCAGTTTCATGTGGTAAAGTGAAAGTCCTACATAGCAGTATCAATAAACCCTAAATTAGTACACTGAAAATAAGTACAATTAAGAAAATTATCCATTAAGTTTAAAAAGCAAAATTCTGAAAAATCCAATAAAAAATGTTTATAATATAAGCAGAAAATATGTGAAGGAGACAGATTATGTAAAGATGTACTGATATAATTTTTAAACAAATAATGTTGCAATTGGCTGTTCTATATTAATACATTTAAATATCTTGAGAATGAGAATAAAAAAGTATGAATTGCCTGATGTAAATGCAAGAGAAAAGTCCCCCTCTTGTACATTTATAATTTGAAAAGTATATATCATATAATTTATAAAAGTGGAATACACAATTTAAAAATGATCACAATTGTATATCACATTAGTACAAATTAAAATAATGCAATGTATTATCACCTACCACTCTTTGCTTCAGATGAATCCAAACATATTCAGGCATATAAAGTTTCAGTGCTACAGCTAGATGGACCACTACAAGGAAACGGGAAATGATGGAGAATTTGGAAATATCAAAAGTAGAAGCATCACTCTGTAAAAGTCCACAGTACCTTTTTTTTGTATGTCCCTTAACCTGTCTCTCACAATAGACTGAGAGCATAATGAAAGCAAGCAAGGATTGGTGGTTTTCTTGCTTTTATATTCCTTAACACTTAGCAAAAAAATATGAAAATACGTAATTCTGGCAAGGTTGTAGGTAAAAATTAAATCACTTACTTGGTTGGGAGGAAATGACATTGGAAAAGCTCCAAGGAAAACAATTTTGCAATATTTATCAACTTCAAAAGAGTCTCTTTTCTATAATAAATCCATTTCTTAACATCCAATCTAAAGAAATAATCAGAAATTCAAGCAAAAATTTTGTCAAATATGGTCATCTCCTACAATAGTACAATAGTAAACAACTAGAAACCATCTAAATGCCCAACACACTGAGAAAATACTGGTAAATTATAGTATGTCATATTATGTGATCTTCTAAGTAAGCGTGATCAAGCGCTTTTAATGATGTAGAAAAATTGCTTATGATATAGCATGATTTAGTTTTTCCAGTTAAATAGAAAATAGTATCAACTATGTGACTAGTAATCAGAGAAGAGGAGCTAACCAAAATGCATCCCTTAAAGAGGTAGACCAAAGATTATTCTCTTGTTGGTATTGGCATGCCTTTTTCACGGGTTTTGGAAGACCACGCATTATGTTATGTGTTATGGTCATGAAGGGCACTTTACTTGTTTTGAGATCTCTTTTTGACATGGACCGTTTTTAAGGTCTTTATTGAGTCTGTTACCACATTGCTTCCATCTTGTGTTTTGGCTGCGAGGCATGTGGGATCATGTGGGAGCTTAGCTAGCTCCCTGACCAGGGGTCAGACCCACACCCCTTGCACTGCAAGGTGAAACCTTAACCGCTGGACTGGCAGGGAAGTTCCATGAAACACATTTTTCAAAAGATAATTTCTATTTTACTTTTCATCGCTGTTAACCTTTGTTTTATTATGAAACGCTTTGATTCAACAAATATTACTGTTATCTACACTGCACTGGTCAAAAAAGTCGTTGGGGAAACCTGTGTGACAGGAAACCATCAGATAACATGTTTGCAGTCTCTTTAACATAAAGGCCAAAGGCATGCAAAGTCATGTTAAGGGCTGATCATCTCCTGTGTGGACTATTATAACGAATTCTTACTGCATCTGTTATCTCCTGCTATACACCCTTCAGTTTATTTTTTGCACTGCCATCATAACGCTTTGCCTAAGCACAAATGTGGTCATGCCTTCTGTTTCCTAAATTTACTTGTTTGCCCTTTGCCTGCAGCACTGATTCTCAACCATGAATGCTCATCAGAATCACTCTGGTGAATTTTTTTTTTTTTTAAGTCCAGTACAGCGTCTTTTCTCCTCACTGAGCCCCCTCCCTTGGCCCTGCCAGGCTCCTGATGTAAGTGTTCTTGGTTGGGGCGAAGATACCAGTTTCTTAAAGCTACCCAGAATAATGATTGTGATTACGTTTCCAGTCCCATTTCTTACCACTTCCCCTGAGCAGATTCTGAATTTCATGTCTTATCATCTCATAACTGTGTTTACCTGTGATTCTGTTTCTCCCTGGAATGCACTTTCATCCCTTGTTATCTTGAGTTCTTAAAATTTTGTTTAAATAATCCCCCACAAAGTAATCCCCCACCTTCTCTGATAACTTAAGGCAGAGTTGGGTACCCCTACCCAATCTTCTCCAAAGAAGCCCCAACATAGCCATGCCAAGAAGGATTAGGTTCTGTAGAGGGTGAACCAGTAAGGAGATAGGAGGTGACAGATGCTCTTGACATTTGAAAGCAGGACCATCACTTTAACAGAATCCTCAATATACTGGTGAATGTCACTATAGCTGTCTTCCTCTCACACTAGACTGGGAGCGTCTTGAAGGCAAGGATTTTGTCATGTTGTATTTCTTAGCACTTGGTCCAATGTCAAGAAGCTTGCAGGTATTCAAGCAATTATTTTCTGAGTAAATATAAGAAATAATCATTAATCCAGTGCATGACAAATGCCGTATATATGGCATAGAACAAAATATGGTAGGGAATTGAAAGAGGCAGGTTTGCTAGGTGACGTTTTCATCTCATCACGGTAAAATGGGAAGCTCGGGACTCACACAGACTGTTGGGGATGAGTTGCTAGCTGAGTGATCAAGTTATCTAATCTTTCTAAACTTCCACTTCTCCTAGTGTAAGGGTAAAAAACTTGGTTTCACAGAGTTGTCTGGAACCCAAAATGTGCCTAGCAGATACAGGTGGTCCATGAATGTTGGTTGCTGTCTCTCTTCTTCACTGTTTACCCTATCATAGTTAATTCTTTCTTGACAAGCTATATGCTTCTTGCAGGCAGAGACAGTATCTTACTCATTGCTGCTATTTCCTAGTATAGAACAATGAATTACACAAACCATGTGATCAATAAATAGTTTTGATTAAAGAAGAAACTGCATGAGGTAGAAGGTTGGGTTGCATTTGAATATATAGGAGGATGTAGCATGATGATAAGAGGAAGTAATGCTAAGAATGAAAAAAGGTGAAGAATAATTAAAATGTGGAAACTATAGCAATGTAGGCACAAGCCCTAGAAAAAAGTCAACTCAATAAACTAGATGATTCAAAAAAGAGACTTAACAGATCTTGTGTATTTGATGTCATACCTATGAAGTCACTAATTATGAAGTTATGAAGTTTTACACTTCAATAAAAAGTTATGAAGATTTACACCTAAGTTTTCATCTAAGAGTTTCCAGGGAGAGGGAAAGATGGCGGAGGAATAGGACGGGAAGATCACTTTCTCCCTCACAAATTCCTCAAAAGAACATTTCAACGCCAAGCAAACTCCACAAAACAACTTTTGTAGGCTGGCAGAGGACATCAGGCAACCAGAAAAGCAGACCATTGTCTTCAAAAACAGGTAGGGAAAAATATAAAAGACGAAAAAGGAGACAAAGGAGGTGGGGAGGGAGCTCCATCCCGGGAAGGGAAGCCCGTCCCGGGAAGGGAATTTTAAGAAGAGAGATTTCCAAACACCAGGAAACACTCTCCCTGCCGAGTCTGTGGCGAGCCTTGGAAACACAGAGGGCAACATAACAGGAAGGAAAAATAGATAAATCATTAAAACCAACAGATTACAAGCCCACCAGTAACTCCCCCAGCGGAAAAGCAGCACAGACGCCTGCATCCGCCACTGGGAAGTGGGGGCAGGGCAGGGACGCGCGGGAGGCGCGGGCTGCAGAGCTTTGTAAGAATCGGGCAGGAACGCCCCACGCGCAACCAGAACGATCTAACTTGGGGTAGAAACCAGACTGTGGGATAGCTACCACGTGAAAAGCTCGAACATAAGACACCGCCAGGACCTAGCACAGAACAAAGGACGGAACGGAAAAAGCCGGCTGCAGACTATTCCCCGCCGGGGACAGGCAGCCAGAGCCGTAAGGACTGGAAAGGGGCAATTGCAGACCCGGAGAGACTTTACTTACCTAACTGCAAGCAGGCTCCTTTGCTAAGACTTCTGGGGGTGCTGGACAGTCACAGTCTGCCTCACGGGGTGCGCCAGCGGTCCACCCAGAAAGCTGAGCAGCAGCGGCAGAAAAGGTGACAAGCCGCGGCGATCGCGCTCGCCAAACTCCTGAGCTACTCGGACCTGGGAAGGGCACAAAGCGCAGTACCAGCCGAATCTGTGCCTCTGAGGGCTGCCTGAGCGCCGAACCTGAGCGGCTTGGACCGGGGAAGTGCACGCAGCCTAGGGCCGGCCCCAGACGGTTTCTGGCTGAGCATCGTAGAGCCGGAGCGGTTTGTGCGCCGCGAGAAAGGACAGGTCAAGCCGGGCAGAGATACTGCGTGCACACGACAGTGCTGTTTGTTTGCAGCATCCCCCCTCCCCACAGTGTGACTGAACTAGTGAGCCTAAAAAACCAGCAAACAGAAGAAGTTAAACAGAGGGAACCACCTTGGAAGTGAGCCCACACGGCCCATAACATCACAGAAGGGCCAGATATATTTTTAATATTTTTAAAATCATTCCTTTTTTTTTTTTTTTTGCTTTTTGCTTTTTTGTTTTGTTTTTCTTTTTTTTTCTAGCTTTTTTTAAATTATTAAGTCTTCTATTTCTCCTCTAATTTTTATTTCTATAACCTATTATTACTATTTTTTTTTTTAAGGCAAACACCATATATACTCTTTGGATGGTTGTTGGTGTGTTTTTTTTTCTTTTGTTTATTTGTTTTTTAATAATTTTTTTTCTTTCTTCCTTTTTCCTTCTGCTTTTCTTTAATATTGTATCTTTGAAAATCCAACCTCTACTCTAGATTTTTAATCTTTGCTCTTAGGTTTTTGTTGTCAATTTTGTACATTTAAAAACCCAAACTTCACTACCCAAGTTTACCTGAGAGCGAGATTACTGGCTTGACCACTCTCTCCTCCTCTGGACTCTCCTTTTTCTCCACCAGGTGGCCTCTGTCTCTTTTCTCCCCCATCTCTTCTCTATCCAACTCTGTGAATCTGTGTGTGTTCCAGATGGTGGAGAACACCTAAGGAACTGGTTACTGGCAGGATTTGTCTCTCTCCTACTCATTCCTCTCTCTTATCCTCCTGGTCACCTCTGTCTACTTCCTCCCTCTCCTCTGCCCCGTATAACTCTGTAAATACCTCTGAGCGGTCCAGACTATAGAGCGCACATAAGGAAGTGACTACTGGCTAGCTTGCTCTCTCCTCTTTTGATCTCACCGCATCTCATTCCAGTTACCTCTAACTACCCCCTCCATCTTCTCTTCTCCTTGTAACTCAGTGAACCTCTCTGAGTGTCCCTCAATGTGGAGAAACTTTTCATCTTTAACCTAGATGTTTTATCATCGGTGCTGTATAGATGGAGAAGTCTAGAGGCTACTGTAAAAATAAAACTGAAAACCAGAAGCAGGAAGCTTAAATCCAAAGCCTGAAAACATTAGAGAACTCTTGAATTCAGGGAACATTAAGCAATAGGAGCTCATCAAATGCCTTCATACCTACACCGAAACCAAGCTCCACCCAAGGGCCAACAAGTTCCAAAACAAGACATACCACGCAAATTCTCCAGCAACACAGGAACACTCCCCTGAGCTTCAATATACAGGCAGCTCAAAATTATCCCAAAACCTTTGATGTCTCATAACCCATTACGGGTCACTCCACTGCACTCCAGAGAGAAGAAACCCAGCTCCACCCACCAAAACTCCAACACAAGCCTCCCTAACCAGGAAACCTTGACAAGCCACTGATAGAACCCCACCCAAAGTGAGGAAGCTCCATAATAAAGAGAACTCCACAAATTACCAGAATATAAAAAGGCCACCCCAAACGCAGCAATATAACCAAGATGAAGAGACAGAGGAATACTCAGCAGGTAAAGGAACAGGAGAGTTGCCCACCAAACCAAACAAAAGAGGAAGAAGTAGGGAATCTACCTGAGAAGGAATTCCGAATATTGATAGTGAAAATGATCCAAAATCTTGAAATCAAAATGGAAACACAGATAAATAGCCTAGAGACAAGGATTGAGAAGATGCAAGAAAGGTTTAACAAGGACCTAGAAGAAATAAAAAAGAGTCAAAATATAATGAATAACACAATAAATGAGATCAGAAACACTCTGGAGGCAACAAATAGTAGAATAACGGAGGCAGAAGATAGGATTAGTGAAATAGAAGATAGAATGGTAGAAATCAATGAATCAGAGAGGAAACAAGAAAACGAATTAAAAGAAATGAGGACAATCTCAGAGACCTCCAGGACAATATGAAACGCTCCAACATTCGAATTATAGGAGTCCCAGAAGAAGAAGACAGAAAGAAAGATCATGAGAAAATCCTTGAGGAGATAATAGGTGAAAACTTCCCTAAAATGGGGAAGGAAATAATCACCCAAGTCCAAGAAACACAGAGAGTTCCAAATAGGATAAACCCAAGGCGAAACACCCCAAGACACATATTAATCAAATTAACAAACATCAAACACAAAGAACAAATATTAAAAGCACCAAGGGAAAAACAACAAATAACACACAAGGGGATTCCCATAAGGATAACAGCTGATCTTTCAATAGAAACTCTTCAGGCCAGGAGGGAATGGCAAGACATACTTAAAGTGATGAAAGACAATAACCTACAGCCCAGATTACTGTATCCAGCAAGGATCTCATTCAAATACGAAGGAGAAATCAAAAGCTTTACAGACAAGCAAAAGCTGAGAGAATTCAGCACCACCAAACCAGCTCTCCAACAAATTCTAAAGGATATCCTCTAGACAGGAAACACGAAAAGGGTGTATAAACCAGAACCCAAAACAATAAAGTAAATGGTAACGGGAACATACTTATCAATAATCACCTTAAACGTAAATGGGTTGAACGCCCCAACCAAAAGACAAAGACTGGCCGAATGGATACAAAAACAAGACCCCTCTATATGCTGCTTACAAGAGACCCACCTCAAAACAAGGGACACATACAGACTGAAAGTGAAGGGCTGGAAAAAGATATACCACTCAAACAGAGACCAAAAGAAAGCAGGAGTGGCAATACTCATATCAGATAAAATAGACTTTAAAACAAAGGCTGTGAAAAGAGACAAAGAAGGCCACTACATAATGATCAAAGGAACAATCCAAGAAGAAGATATAACAATTATAAATATATATGCCCCCAATATAGGAGCACCGCAATATGTAAGAGACAAGTATGAAATGGGAAATCAACAATAACACAATAATAGTGGGAGACTTTAATACCCCACTCACACCTATGGACAGATCAACTAAACAGAAAATTAACAAAGAAACGCAAACTTTAAATGATACATTAGATCAGTTAGACCTAATTGATATCTATAGGACATTTCACCCCAAAACAATGAATTTCACCTTTTTTTCAAGTGCTCATGGAACCTTCTCCAGGATAGATCACATCCTGGGCCATAAATCTAAACTTGATAAATTCAAAAAAATCGAAATCATTCCAAGCATCTTTTCTGACCATAATGCATTAAGATTAGATCTCAATTACAGGAGAAAAACTATTAAAAATTCCAACATATGGAGGTTGAACAACACACTTCTGAATAACCAACAAATCACAGAAGAAATCAGAAAAGAAATCAAAATATGCATAGAAACTAATGAAAATGAAAACACAACAACCCAAAACCTGTGGGACACTATAAAAGCAGTGCTAAGAGGAAAGTTCATAGCAATACAGGCATACCTCAAGAAACAAGAAAAAAGTCAAATAAATAACCTAACTCTACAACTAAAGCAACTAGAAAAGGAAGAGTTGGAGAACCCCAGAGTTAGTAGAAGGAAAGAAATCTTAAAAATTAGGGCAGAAATAAATGCAAAAGAAACAAAAGAGACCATAGCAAAAATCAACAAAGCCAAAAGCTGGTTCTTTGAAAGGATAAATAAAATTGACACACCATTAGCCAGACTCATCAAGAAGCAAAGAGAGAAAAATCAAATCAATAAAATTAGAAATGAAAATGGAGAGATCACAACAGACAACACAGAAATACAAAGGATCATAAGAGACTACTATCAGCAATTGTATGCCAATAAAATGGACAACGTGGAAGAAATGGACAAATTCTTAGAAAAGTACAATTTTCCAAAACTGAACCAGGAAGAAATAGAAAATCTTAACAGACCCATCACAAGCACGGAAATTGAAACTGTAATCAGAAATCTTCCAGCAAACAAAAGCCCAGGTCCAGACGGCTTCACAGCTGAATTCTACCAAAAATTTCGAGAAGAGCTAACACCTATCCTCCTCAAACTCTTCCAGAAAATTGCAGAGGAAGGTAAACTTCCAAACTCATTCTATGAGGCCACCATCACCCTAATGCCAAAACCTGACAAAGATGTCACAAAAAAAGAAAACTACAGGCCAATATCACTGATGAACATAGATGCAAAAATCCTCAACAAAATTCTAGCAATCAGAATCCAACAACACATTAAAAAGATCATACACCATGACCAAGTGGGCTTTATCCCAGGGATGCAAGGATTCTTCAATATCTGCAAATCAATCAATGTAATTCACCACATTAACAAATTGAAAAATAAAAACCATATGATTATCTCAATAGATGCAGAGAAGGCCTTTGACAAAATTCAACATCCATTTATGATAAAAACTCTCCAGAAAGCAAGAATAGAAGGAACATACCTCAACATAATAAAAGCTATCTATGACAAACCCACAGCAAACATTATCCTCAATGGTGAAAAATTGAAAGCATTTCCGCTAAAGTCAGGAACAAGACAAGGGTGTCCACTTTCACTGCTACTATTCAACATAGTTCTGGAAGTTTTGGCCACAGCAATCAGAGCAGAAAAAGAAATAAAAGGAATCCAAATTGGAAAAGAAGAAGTAAAACTCTCACTGTTTGCAGATGACATGATCCTCTACATGGAAAACCCTAAAGACTCCACCAGAAAATTACTAGAGCTAATCAATGAATATAGTAAAGTTGCAGGATATAAAATCAACACACAGAAATCCCTTGCATTCCTATACACGAATAATGAGAAAGTAGAAAAAGAAATTATGAAACAATTCCATTCACCATTGCAATGAAAAGAATAAAATACTTAGGAATATATCTACCTAAAGAAACTAAAGACCTATATATAGAAAACTATAAAACACTGCTGAAAGAAATCAAAGAGGACACTAATAGATGGAGAAATATACCATGTTCATGGATCGGAAGAATCAATATAGTGAAAATGAGTATACTACCCAAAGCAATTTACAAATTCAATGCAATCCCTATCAAGCTACCAGCCACATTTTTCACAGAACTAGAACAAATAATTTCAAGATTTGTATGGAAATACAAAAAACCTCGAATAGCCAAAGCAATCTTGAGAAATAAGAATGGAACTGGAGGAATCAACTTGCCTGACTTCGGGCTCTACTACAAAGCCACAGTCATCAAGACAGTATGGTACTGGCACAAAGACAGACATATAGATCAATGGAACAAAATAGAAAGCCCAGAGATAAATCCACACACATATGGACACCTTATCTTTGACAAAGGAGGCAAGAATATACAATGGAGTAAAGACAATCTCTTTAACAAGTGGTGCTGGGAAAACTGGTCAACCACTTGTAAAAGAATGAAACTAGACCACTTTCTAACACCACACACAAAAATAAACTCAAAATGGATTAAAGATCTAAATGTAAGACCAGAAAGTATAAAACTCCTAAAGGAGAACATAGGCAAAACACTCTCAGACATAAATCACAGCAGGATCCTCTATGATCCACCTCCCAGAATTCTGGAAATAAAAGCAAAAATAAACAAATGGGATCTAATTAAAATTAAAAGCTTCTGCACAACAAAGGAAAATATAAGCAAGGTGAAAAGACAGCCTTCTGAATGGGAGAAAATAATAGCAAATGAAGCAACTGACAAACAACTAATCTCAAAAATATACAAACAACTTCTGCAGCTCAATTCCAGAAAAATAAACGACCCAATCAAAAAATGGGCCAAAGAACTAAATAGACATTTCTCCAAAGAAGACATACAGATGGCTAACAAACACATGAAAAGATGCTCAACATCACTCATTATTAGAGAAATGCAAATCAAAACCACAATGAGGTACCACTTCACACCAGTCAGAATGGCTGCGATCCAAAAATCTGCAAGCAATAAATGCTGGAGAGGGTGTGGAGAAAAGGGAACCCTCCTACACTGTTGGTGGGAATGCAAACTAGTACAGCCACTATGGAGAACAGTGTGGAGATTCCTTAAAAAATTGCAAATAGAACTACCTTATGACCCAGCAATCCCACTTCTGGGCATACACACCGAGGAAACCAGAATTGAAAGAGACACATGTACCCCAATGTTCATTGCATCACTGTTTATAATAGCTAGGACATGGAAACAACCTAGATGTCCATCAGCAGATGAATGGATAAGAAAGCTGTGGTACATATACACAATGGAGTATTACTCAGCCGTTAAAAAGAATTCATTTGAATCAGTTCTGATGAGATGGATGAAACTGGAGCCGATTATACAGAGTGAAGTAAGCCAGAAAGAAAAACACCAATACAGTATACTAACACATATATATGGAATTTAGGAAGATGGCAATGACGACCCTGTATGCAAGACAGGGAAAGAGACACAGATGTGTATAATGGACTTTTGGACTCAGAGGGAGGGAGAGGGTGGGATGATTTGGGAGAATGACATTCTAACATGTATACTATCATGTAAGAATTGAATCGCCAGTCTATGTCTGATGCAGGATACAGCATGCTTGGAGCTGGTGCATGGGGATGACCCAGAGAGATGTTATGGGGAGGGAGGTGGGAGGGGGGTTCATGTTTGGGAACGCATATAAGAATTAAAGATTTTAAAATTTAAAAAATAAATAAATAAATAAAATTTAAAAAAAAAAAGAAAGAAACAAATCGCAAGTCTAGGTTCGATACAGGATACAGGATGCTTGGGGCTGGTGCACTGGGATGATCCAGAGAGATGATATGGGGAGGGTGGTGGGAGGGGGGTTCAAGGTTGGGAACTCATGTACACCTATGGTGGATTCATGTCAATGTATGGCAAAACCAATACAGTATTGTAAAGTAAAAAAAAAAATACAATTTAAATTAAAAAAAAAAAAAAAGAGTTTCCAGTTTTCGTTCTCACATGTAGACAGTTGATGGGAACTCAGTGTTCTGCATGTAAATATTCATTTAATTCACTTGTTGTTAGTATAGTATTCCTAACTTTAACTGTGCCTAACTTTCCCTGGTCTGAAGAATGTCTGTTTAAATGTTTTTGGAGAATGAATCTTCTCTCTTACAGGATGGAAGCAGTAAAAGCATCCAACTGCACCAAGTGGAGAATGGGATAAAGGCACAAACACTGCTATGTCAGAGCACCAGGGGCCGCCAATACTTAGGCCAATCTATACTACAGATAATCTTGTTTCTCAGCCTTCCCTGCAGTTGCTTTAAGAGCCAGCATGCTGGAGTCCAATGAGTAAGTTGACTCTTTGCTCTTTATATTATCTTTTTAAAAATTGTGTGTGGTCTGTCTTCTCTTCCTTTTGGTCTTAAGTCTTAAAGTCCATCCTGTAGTTTCAGTAAGAATTCATGAGGGAGCAAAAGTAAATATCTGTTTTTATTATGCCATTTTAATCTAGAAATCAGAAGAAATATATTTTATTAAATTATCTATTGTCAGAAAAAATCCAGAGATAGCAAAATTTAAACGACCACATCAATAAATAGTATGAAATAAGAGTTTATGGTACATATAAGAAGAGTTAGTAAACTGGGAGCCTCCAAACATGAAAACTATGTGAAAATCAGGGGCATGAAGTTGCAGGATGGATTATAGAGTGAAAATGTGGTAGTTGTTGGATATTTATAATGATTGGTTATTACAATGGGGGTTTTCCAGACAGTAAGGGATTGGTTCACAGTGATTATCTCATATCATTTTGTGGGAAGGTGACTTCAATTTCTTTCATGATTTTCAGCGGTATTTATAAGAAATAACCTAAACTAAGTTTTCCTTATGTTCATGAAATAACCTAGATTTTCATTTTTCTCATGTGACTTACATGGTTCTGTCTGTTCATGGCATTCTCAAGTTTGATCTCCATTTTATATGTAATTTGAACTCTTGGAGTAAAATTGAGCTGTGCTCTGTGAGTTTTCGCTGCTGTAGTTCAATGTAAGTAATAATTTGTGCTAATTCCTTTTACATTCTGTTATGTTTCCTGACAGTCTTGGTTTCCAAATTTGTGAATCTTAAAAAAAAAAACAAAAACAAACTGACTCTATGGATATCTTAGTAATCGACTGAGAGAGGTTGTTTTAGAATCTTCTTGTCAGAGATCATTCTGAACTGGAAACTATTAATTTTGTTTAGAAAACTGTGTGATGTAATTGGATGAAAACTAGAGCTGGGGATGCTGGCCTTGGATATTATATTCCTTAAGAGAAAAACCTTTTTACCACATTTCAAATAATGGCTTTTCCCGTCACCTGAGACCTATATGATTATGTATAGGTCATCACACACCACAGGTGTTCTATGAATGTGTGTAGGCAGCTACTTTTCTGAAAGCTTTTCTTACAGCAAAAGTCCTTTAAAGAGATGTCTGTAGATACTTTATTGTGCTCAGTCCCTGGGTGATAACATTTACCCCATGAATCTAAACTGTTATCACAAAGAAAACGGATCCAAAACTTATAACTCTCTCTCTGACCTACTCTTTAAGCTTGGCCTCATTTACCTACCACTTTTGATGTCTAGCGGGCATCTCAAAAAAGAAGCCTTAGTCACATCCTGCCCGTTCCTTTCCAGGTTGTTTCTGTCTCAGTAGATGACTCTGCATTTACTCTGTGTTGCTCAGTCCCAGCTTTTTTAAATTGAGTTATAACTGACATAATGCTAAATTAGTTTCTGGTGTGCAACTATAATGATTAAATGGATATACTGTGAAGTGATTGTGAAGCAGTCACCACAACAAGTCGAGTAAACATCCATCATCATACATAACAAATGAGCCTCTTTCTCATACAATCTGGGCCCTTTTCAAACAGCATCATCTGTCCTGGGCCCTAGGGCCAGTGAGGTCCCGAGGAAGCCCTTTACAAATTGTTTCTCATTCACCACAGCCCCATTAGTCTCATGGGCATGAGCCCTATTGGTTTACAAGCTAGCTGTTTTGGGGGTTCACCTCTCAGGGGAAGGTCCTAAAAGTCGATGTGCTTAATGTGTGATGAGCCCGTTTGTCCTCAGGTAGAAGCTTCAGGTTCGAGTTCCTTCCTGACTGTGCCTGGCAATGCTGGGTGGTGGTGCTTTTGGTGAGATTAAGGTCTCAGCCTTTTCTAACTACTTCCACGTATTTGAGCTTTTTTCTCTTTGGCCAGATATGGATTTGCTCTGTGAATTTCTTAGATTTTCTCCCCAGCCCCATAGGATAGTTTTCCATAGGTTTAGTGTAACCATGGGAAGAGGTGACTTCGAGACCCCTTTACCTCACCATCTTGGGCCAGAACCCAAGGTAATCATTATGCAAAGATAGTTTGATAATGGTTTCCTGTCATATGTGACTGCTGCTTGAGTGTGAGATTCTGCCATGATTATTCCTAATCCACTTCTAAAACCATAGACTGCTTTTTGTGTATTCAGATGGGTAAAAGTTAGCCTGACACGTGTCTGATTATCGTGTTATGGTTTTAAATTTGTGTTTCCTTGATTAGTGATATTGAGCATCTTTTCAAGTACCTCTCAGCCATGTGTATGCCTTCTTTGGAAAAAAATGTCTGTTCAGATATTCTCATTTTTTAAATTGACTTGTGTTTTTTCTATTGAGCTGTATGCATTCTTTACATCAGAAAACTTCTTGTAAGTGCTGTGACTATGAGATTTCTCAGGAAGCCCATGAGCCGTGCCTGGTGCTGGTGCTTTCCACTTCCCATCACAGATGGTTCCCTCAACACATCCAGTTTACTCCGTGTTCCGTGGGCCTCTGCTTTGAATGGGATGTCTCAGGAGAGCCTGTCACAGGCATCTCTTCTTCCCACCTTACCTGGAGCAGGTAATGTGTTACAACAAATTCTACTGTTAGCCAATGGTAAAGCAGAAACGATTTTCTCATCCATAAAAAGGAAGCCATCTGGATGGAGAATGAAGGGAAGGACTCCCTCCCTCATGGAGCTTGGAACCCACTGCACTGAGGCCTGTAAGAGACGCCCTGGTGTGTCACTCACCTCCCACACATCCCCAAATGGTCTTCTTAAATTTGCAAAGCAGACATCTTTCATTTTCTTTTCCAAGAAATGAAGTTTTAAAGGTCAACGATACTGGAGAGAATTTAAGGGTTCTTGAGTAGCTGCTTCTTGAAAGAAGAAAAGCAGTCTTATATTTTTGTCTTTGGAAATACATTTCTTATCTTTTCTTGTCTTCTGTAATCTCAGATGCTTGACTTCTGAGCGAACCTAAGGCTAATAGGGGCCAGGTTAGTTCAACATTAGAGTGTGTGGAAATACTTCTACTTTCTTATAGCGCTGATATTTCTCCACAAATGCTGTAAATTTCTAATAGAGAAGAAAAATGCAACAGGAGAAAGATTACCCAGTAAAACTTCAATTAACTTTATAAAATTCCTTTTTGGTAAAAGACTTGCTGGTATAATTGCTGTTTAAGAAATTTAGGAAGAGGATCAGAATTGAAAACATAAATAAATAACATATTTCAGTAGAGTCTGAGGTAACTAATCTGTATTCCTTAGCTCTGTGAAGCCAGATTAAAGCAAAACCTAGAGTTGACATAATTGATCCATAACTTTGAGATACCACTGTCGAATATTGATCACATTTTTCCAGAAAAAATCAGATTGTCTCATCACCAAGAAGACTAGAATGACAAGCTAGCAATAATGCCAAGTCCAGACTACTTTCTCCCTTTTCTTCCTCAAATCTTCAACACTACGCTCGCTGCAGTCACTCTCTGCTCAGCCTCACACTCACCTGAGAACTTTGTGACCTGAACTCTCACTCAGCCACTGTGAAGCCCACAAGGACACAGGTTTAGACACGTGACCAATGCCTTCCTAAATTACCCATCAAGAGTCTCACCCTAGAAAACCCAGAACTGCGAGGAGCAGAGAACTGAAGCCCCGCCCCGCCCCCAAAGGAAAGGGGACGCGGAGAATCTGAGTTCACTGAGGCAGATTGAGAGGAGCAGCCCTTCCTCTCATATCCCTGGCTCACAACCCCAAGAAAGGCAATCAGTGCTGTGAACCAAACTCTTGAAATTTGATTGGCCCCTATGGTAATTGGTTGAACTTTGCAAATAAAGGGGTAAACAATTCAGTGTATGTGAGGGCGATCTCTCTTCCCTCCTTTTTAAATGCAGTTACTAAGAGAATAATGAGAAAAAAAGGGACAGAGGGAGTTGTTTTTCCCTTGAGTAGCCGAGCTATTCTGTTGTATATCTTTTCTCCCTCTTCTCTCTTCCCCAGCCTCCCCTACACACTTTCACTCCCATATTACCTCCACAATAGAGTGGCTCCCGGAGGCTTACTCTCGACTTGGGGCAGGAATGCTCTGTCTCGTTTGCGTACCCTCCCTGTTTGTCTCTTTTTGTTTTGAGAAGGCTAACAAGTTAACCTGTGCCAATCTGTTTCACTAGGGAATTGCTTTGAGATTTTAAGATGGAGCGCCAGCTTGGAATAAAAACATTCTGTGACTACCTCTCTGCATAGTGATTTTTCTCTTGAGAAACTCATGTAGAAATGTTAGTTGATCTAGAACAAGTCTAAATAGTATAACAATTTTAATTTTAGATTTCACATAATTATATTTATATATGACTCTTGTTTGAACTATCTTTAATTTGCTATTGTTTATAAATATTATTCCAATGTACCAATATCCTTTGACTCTCTCATATGAACATAATACTGAATTAGGTTTGAGACAATATGAAATAATCCTGTGTCTAATGAACTGATAACCTAGTTTGGAAGATTAAACACATAGATCAGTAAATAAGACAAAATAGTAATCATAACCACCACAAGGGTAGAAAACAAAATCTGAAAATGTTAGTCATCTGAGGAAGAGATTTTTTTTTTTCCCCCATGTAGGATTGTTAAGGAAGTTTTCATAAAGAGGGCAGACTTAGAGCAGAATCTTGATGAACTAATGGAATGCCAGTAGCAAAGTTTATACCAATGGTTAGTCCTGATGATGAGGATGACAGAAATGACAGGAGAAATTGGAAAATAATACATATGCTCAAACTTAAATCTGTCAATACTATATGGAGTATTCTCAGCATAACATATAATGGACTGTACCCTGTCCAAACCCTTCACTGGCTCCTTGATGCTTATGGGATAAATGGAATGTGATTTCATGTGACTCCCCAGACCCTTCATGCATGAGAGTCTGCCTCTGCCCCAGAGTAGTATTTTGTCATAAATGGCAGCCCACTCCAGTATTGTTGCCTGTAGAATCCCATGGACAGAGGAGCCTGGCAAGCTACAGTCCTTGGGGTTGCAAGAGTTGGACACGACTTAGTAACTAAAGAGAGAGAGACATGAAGAGTAAGTGGTGTTACTGGATGAGAAGCTGAAGAAAATTTTTAAATGTAAAAACTGCTGTAAGTAAATGTAATGCAAGGAAGGGGAATTGCACTTGACTTTACCCTGAGTGACTCAGAAAATGTTGGTAGTCATTTAAAAAGCAACTAGAAGAAAGTTGAATCAGGAAAAAGAATCATTTTGCATTTCTATTTGAGGAACTTGCAGAAGTACCAGGTAAAGACTTCTCTCATATGCTTGATAGTGGGAGCCCAGAACTCTGCAGAGTAAAAGTAGATTTTAAAATTGAATTTTGATAATGTTAGGCATAATGGTGAAAGAGGAATCCACAAATTATTAAAATTGACAAAATTATGGAGAAAGTGGTGCCAGATACCCTTTGGACATTTTATAATGTGAACACTTCAGTTCAGTCGGTCAGTCATGTCCAACTCTTTGCGACCCCATGAATCGCAGCACACCAGGCCTCCCTGTCCATCACCAACTCCCGGAGTTCACCCAAACTCATGTGCATTGAGTCAGTGATGCCATCCAGCCATCTCATCCTCTCTTGTCCCCTTCTCCTCCTGCTCCCAATCCCTCCCAGCATCACAGTCTTTTCCAATGAATCAACTCTTCACATGAGGTGGCCAAAGTATTGGCCTCAGCATTAGTCCTTCCAATGAACCCCCAGGACTGGTCTCCTTTAGGATGGACTGGTTGGATCTCCTTGCAGTCCAAGGGACTCTCAAGAGTCTTCTCCAACACCACAGTTCAAAAGCATCAATTCTTCGGCACTCAGCTTTCTTCACAGTCCAACTCTCACATCCATACATGACCACTGGAAAAGCCATAGTCTTGACTAGACAGACCTTTGTTGGCAAAGTAATATCTCTGCTTTTTAATATGCTATCTAGGTTGGTCATAACTTTCCTTCCAAGGAGTAAGTGTCTTTTAATTTCATGGCTGCAATCACCATCTGCAGTGATTTTGGAGCCCCCCAAAAAATATAGTCTGACACTGTTTCCCCATCTCTTTCCCATGAAGTGATGGGACTGGATGCCATGATCTTCATTTTCTGAATGTTGAGACTTAAGCCAACTTTTTCACTCTCTTTCACTTTCATCAAGAGGCTTTTTGGTTCCTCTTCAGTTTCTGCCATAAGGGTGGTGTCATCTGCATATCTGAGGTTATTGATAGTTCTCCCAGCAATCTTGGTTCCAGCTTGTGCGTTTCTCATGATGTACTCTGCATAGAAGTTAAATAAGCAGGGTGACGATATGCAGCCTTGACGTACTCCTTTTCCTATTTGGAACCAGTCTGTTGGTCCATGTCCAACAGTTAGTAGGTGGGTATAAGAGGCAGCCAGAAAGAGGCTCGCCTTTCAAGCTTTCAAGCCTCTTTCTCCTCTTTCTCCTCTTTCAAGCCTCTTCAAAGTAGAATTGTATACACACTCACACGCCGCTACACACATTCTTTTTATGCACCACACCTATTTCACTTTCCATTTCCCTATCCTGCTTGATTCTTCATAGCGCTTTCCACCATCATTTGTTTATTCTTAATGTTTATGATAAATGTCTCCCCCTCATGAGAACAGAGACTTTATTTCAATTCTGCTGTATTTCTGCCCCACATGAAAGGATTTAAATAGGGCTTGTTAAAATAGCTGAATATAAAATAAAGGTATAAACTCACATGGTGCTTAGACATTTTGTTACAATAGTGAGCATTTAATATTTGGAAATGGAGAAAAATAAATGATGCACTTTGGATTCTGGAAGGAGGAATTCTTAGGACTTTTCAGACCCATTGCTAAAAAGATGGGTCTAAGAAACCCAATTAAGTTAAGAGGCAATAGTCTAGAGGGATTATAGTCTCAGAGATAAAGGAGAGTGAGGGATCTGAGAATGTAGGGAAAGGAGACAACTAGTGTTTTGCAAGCATGAAATGGGAAAGGAATCATGATGGTGATTGCAGTTAGGGACAAGGAATTTTCAGTTCTAGGTCCTGTCTTAGTTCCTTTTTCCTCTCTCCTTCAGTGATTTATTTTCTATCCACCCCTGTGACTTCAGTTGTCATCCAAATGAAATATATTGAGTGCCTAGCTCTAAAGAACTCAATGAAATTTAGCTATCACCTTTTCAGTATTACGATTTGTTTTATATGCAAAGGCCTCCCACGCAAGTTTTCTGAAGTCCTTAGATAGCTCCAGATTTATCATTCCGATGCTGACCTCAGGCATCTCAGACTTAACTTGTTCAGAACAGAATTTATCAGTCCTTTTTCAAGGAAAAGCTTTTGTACTTTTCCTTTGCTGCAGTAAAGTGTATTGTAAATCCCGTCTTACATGTTAAAACAAAGTCATCAATTACCATTTCCTTTTGGTCACGGTCCCATCCAGTCACCATGTTCTGTAATTCCCATTCAGAAATATCTTTAAAAGCTGATGTCCACCCATCCATACTGCTGCCTCTTTATCTTTAGCCCTTAACCTATTAGAGCACCCCTCTGTTCTACTCTTCAGCTGTTTATGCATCTAGACTCTGGTCTACACTGTTGCCATTCCTATTTTTTCCAAAACTACAATCGTGTCACCAACACTGAACATATCTCTTGGTTCCTAATTCACCTCAGGATCCAGCCATCCATCCTTTTACTAGGTACTGCGCAGCGTGCTGGAGCCTGAGTTAGCATGCTGGGTAAGGCAGTTGAAATCTACTGTTCGCTCCGGGCTCCCATCGCTTCATGATCATCTATAAGCACTGCACCGCCATGTTCCTTTTTCCTTCCATACTGGGTTATTACCATCTAGGAATATTCCAGGCTTTTTCACAGTTTCCTGTTTCTGTCCATACTGATCCCGTAATCTAGGAAATCATACCTCAGTTCAGTTCAGTCACTCAGTCATGTCTGACTCCTTGTGACCCCATGCACTGCAGCACGCCAGGCCTCCCTGTCAATTGCCAGTTCCTGGAGATTACTCAAACTCATGTCCATTGAGTCGGTGATGCCATCCAACCATCTCATCCTCTGTTGTGCCCTTCTCCTCTTGCCCTCATTCCCTCTCAGCATCAGAGTCATTTTAAATGAGTCAGTTCTTCGCGTCAGGTGGCCAAAGTACTGGCGACGTTCACTCTTGCCATCTCCAGTTCGACCACTTCCAATTTGCCTTGATTCATAGACCTAACATTCCAGGTTCCCATGCAGTATTTGCTCTTTACAACATCGTACCTTGCTTCCATCACCAGTCACATCCACAACTGGGTGTTGTTTTTGCTTTGGGTCTGTATCTTCATTCTTTTTGGAATTTTTTTTTCCACTGATCTCCAGTAGCATATTAGGCACCTACTGACCTGGGGAGTTCATCTTTGAGTGTCCTATCTTTTTGCCTTTCCATACTGTTCATGAGGTTCTCAAGGCAAGAATACTGAAGTAATACCTACCAACCCTCAAATGAGAAACCTCCCAAGTGCCTTTCCTTCTCTGAAACATGTGTATGTCCATGGCCAAAATATTTCCTCTTACCTGTTCTAGGACTCTACTTACATTATTTTATTATTATTATTATGGCATTTATGTTTATTTTTCTCTTTTCCCTTTCTTGTGACTTCCTGTAAAAGTCTTAAGCATAATACAATGCTTGGCACTTTGTATACCCGGAATGAGTGTGAAGCAGTTCTGCCAGGCGTTTGAGTATTATGGAGATGGGACGAAGTACAAGCACAGATTTTGGAGGGAAACAAACTTAACTAGAATTCTTAAGTCAAAAACTTTTGTTGTAGAGTGTGAGCAGTCATTTAATATCCTTTATAAAAGAAACTTACTATAATGGAAAACTTCAAGCAATACTAGGAATCAAAGAGAATAGTGTTATGGACCTCCCATTACCAGTATGTCTAATTTTGTCATCTATACCCTGTTTTCCTCCTCTCCTTATGAACTATTCTGATGCAAATCCTAAACTTCATCACCTTTAATCCATTAATAACTTATTGTGTATCACTGAAAGATAAATGTTCTCTATTTTTATAAGACCTTACAATGTCTCAGGTTTCTTAATGTCATCCCTCAGTTCAAATTTTCCCAGTTATTTCTAAATGAGCAAGTGCTTTTTCAACAGTTAGCTTGTATGAGCTATATTCACATGAACATATATTAATGTGCCTATGAATAAAATGAGACTCATGTTAAAATGCAGATTCTGCATCAGTAGGTCTAGGTCGAGGCCTGAGAGTCTGTATTTCCAACAAGCTTCCTCCTATCTAGTGCCAGAGCTGTGCAGGCCACACTTAGAAATGTGATTGTAAAGCATCTTACATTTAGGATTTTTCTAATTTCATCTTCATGATGTCATTTGCCATCTTCCTCTGTCCTTCATGGTATCATGCAAACTCACAGTTATATCTAGAATTATAGTTCTCAACTTTGGTTACATAACAGCATCACCAAGGGACTTAACAAAATCTTCATGTCCAAGTCATCTCCAGACAAGATATTCAGAATAAAAGTCTTTGATTCTTTTTTTGACCAGTTTTTAGAACAGTGAGTTATCTCCCAATCATCTTCCAAAATATATTATTTGAATATACTTTATTAATATATTTGTATCTATACATTTAGATGTACATATAAAGCCCAAATTCTTAATAGAAGAAGTATATATTCTGTAATATATATTGTATATTGATGTATTGATGAAGCATTTATGTATAAACTAGGTTGCTTCTGGTGGTGGGTTTTCCTTTTTTTTGTTCTGTGTCCTTTTAGGAACTGTAAAAGCATAGGAGTCTTGATGAAAATGTGCCATCAGTAGCAGAAAGTACCTTTTAAGACTTGGCCCTGACATCTCTGCCAAGGTCTGACCTTCCCAAGCCTGGCCTTCTGCCTCTTCAGCTGCAAGTACGGTCATCCCCGCTGAACCCTGGGGCCTGTGCACTGCGCGCAGGCACACCTCTCCACTGTGGCCTGCAGGATAAGGGAATTATTTTCCATGTGCCCGAAGCTCTCCTCGCCCCTCTTCCCTGTTAGGCTAAGTATACACTTCTATCAGGGACAAAAAAGTTCCTTCTAAAATGATGCTGTTTTCAGTTCTGTAAAATTCTTTGAGGCAAGAAAATAGAGGGACTTGATCGCTGGCAGGAAATAGAGGTATTGGAAAATGTGGAGAACAAAGTTATTTTTTCTTCTGTCATTTATCGTCGTTGATGCGTCTTGTTTCCTTTCTCGCTTTCTTAATAAAGCTGTAAAAAGAGTATTTACATTAAAACCCAGCATTAAGCTTGACCTTGTAGAAAAACAACTCGAAATTTTCTGGATGTGGATGGCTAAACATATGTGTAAACCACTGAAGATTTACAGTTAATCTGAAAACTTAGAGATATTTTCTTATGTGCATTTGTCCACAGAAGGGTTAAAAATTTTAATCTACAATCTGTCTAGTACTCAGAGGTAGTATTTAAGCAACGTGCTTCAAATGAAAATCATCCCTTTGAATATAACAACTGATTTCAAGTGGGTTTTTTGGAACTGTTATTCTACAGAATGGAATTTTAAGCATAAAACCTGTGGAGTGGGGTGCCATTGCCTCATCTGCTATTCAAGATCAGGGTACTTTAGAAATTTCATGTAAACTAGCTCTGATTTTTCAAACTCAGGAGCTTAAAATACAATGAAAACTAAAAACATTGCCAGAGAATGAAATACACTATATGGTTGTCTGGAGGCTAAATTTTGTTTTCAACTGCTCTTGTTGATTTATATCTATTATACTCTCACCATGATGTCATGAAATACATTGTGAGGAGTGGGTACTTTAATAACAGTTTAAGTGGTTTTATAATTATGATGATTAGACTAACACTTCATAAATTACAAAATATATTGAGTGTATATATGCTTATACACCAACTCAAAAACTCATTCATTCCTTATAATACCCCTGGGAGACAAGTGCTATTATTATGATACTTTTTTTGAGATAGAAACTGAGGCTCAGAAGAATAAAGGCTCATGGCTGGAAGTCAATCTTTTGGAAACTAGAGCTCAGGTTTTCTGATTGCAGATTTTGGTATGCTTCTTTTTATGCATAGACTAGATCCAGATGAGGTCTGACTGAGAGGCATAACTAGGTTTAGGACTAGTCATGTACTGATTAAATAATCAAAAGTGATTTGTTAATGATATATAATATATGTAATGTACATTTAATATAATGACATTTAACAAAATAAAGTATCTTTACTTCTTTAATCTTACTTTAGCCTTCCAAGAAATCTGAGTTAATAACTTTAATACCCAACTGACAGATGAATAAACAGAGGTCCAATGAAGTTATGGAACTCATTCAAAATTGTTAATTTACATTGTGACAAAGCCAGAAAAAGACTCATTCTTTCTGAGGTTTCAAAGGAACTCTTTCCACTGGAACCTCTTCATTTGCAAATACTTATCTAGCCTAAAATTTACCAACAAGTTCTGAGCTAGTGACTTGCAATTATCTTTGGACTACTGAGCTCTTTAAACTTCTAAGGGGGGGAAATGCATATTTAAGAAAAAAGTATATTTTTCTTCTAAAAAGGAAAAAACCCCAAATCTTACATATATTTGTAATCTGTAATAATACAAATTTGCCACACTCTTTTGTGAGTGCTGCTACCCTATTCATTGATTTAATACTATAGCAAAATATTAAAGCAAATGATGAAATAAACATTTGGCGCAAATGAGAATTGACATCATTTGTTTCCAAAGGTAAGGATGTTGACCTGCTTACAAATTACCCTCTGAGAAACATCTTACATCATTAAGACTTGTTAGACTTCCAGAATTTTCTGTTTCAGATGGATTTTGCACAGAGAAATTGAACATACTGTGCATTTGAGTCCCCAGGGCCTCATGAGCCACACAGCTGTGAAAAGCTCTTCTCTTGAAGTGAATTGGACTGAAGTAGAAAGGTTTATTTAGGCTCTTGATTCAGGAGGGAAGTAGTTTTCAGCCCAATTATTACCAGCTGAGTTCAGAAATCTGTCTTGATACCTCCATGTAAGGGAAGACTATTTGGATATCTGATGCTTAATGGAAATTGGGGAGGAGGGCTCTGATATTTAAAAAGAAAAATATTCAGCTAGGTCTCACACTAAGCTTTTAGGCACTTTTGTTCTGATAGAAGGAAGTAACTCCATTGCTCAGAGTGACACCAAAGATTCAATGTGAATCAGATTTGTTTTGATGATTCTGAAGGTCTGCTGGAAGCTTTAGACAGTCCATCAGCAAGCTAGCCATGTGACCAACCAGAGGTGACTTCAGAACTGCCAGTTTCCCAAACAGGGAAGCCTTCCAAAGAGCCATATGCCACTAGAAACGTCTGTCACAATTTAGCATCTGAATGTAATGCTTGCTTTCCAGCTTAAGGAAATGGCAAAATGCTTTTGCTTCCTACTGGAATTCTTTCTGTATTCAATTAAATTATGTTATTTAGTGGCCAGTGGGTACAATGACTAGTTTTATATATATATATATATATATATATATATATATATATAAAATTATAAGTCACTGGGAAACAAGATCCTAAACTTCAGCACATAACTTTGTTGAAACATAGCAGTGTTATGGTATTTAATTGCTCTAAACCTTCCCAGTCCCCTCAAAGTCTTAATTCTTAAAGAATGAAACCCAGGCATAAAAAGATACTAAAATATCATGCATATAGGTACGAAATAAATATCTCTCTGCTTCCAGGGCTGTTTCCATGTTAACAGAGACCAAGAAACCATAAGTGAAAATAATGACACTCTAGGGAATTACCTTCAGGCACCAGTAAGCAGGAGGGAGAAGTATATTTTATGGCCCCTGGGCCCTGTTCATCCCAGAAATCATACCATCAACAGATGACTTAATCCAGCTATATGTAAGTTTGGTTCCTAGATTGGCGCTACTAGATCTGAATGCCTACAAAGAAATAATAATAATATGATACAAAAAGACAGAATCAGGAGGTATAGATTACTTTCTGATAAATGACAAGCCTTATGAATTAAAATGACCTTCTTGGCTGACAAAGCTGAGCACTCATTGGTTACAGTAGTCTATCCCAGAAGTATATGTGTCTGTCACAAAAGGAACATTTTTTTTTTAGTAGAAAGTGAAAATATAAACTGTTGCTACAGTGAAAAGTGCTATGAGCATGAAATGTAGGGCAAAAGTATAAAAACCAAAAAATAATAAAATGTAAGAAATTAATATAACTAAAAGAAATAATGAAAGGAAAAATTGAAATAATTTTTTAAAGTTCCCAGCTATTCTAATGCATGTTTCTATTGTTAGGAAAAGGGAGAAAGTTGTTTGTGATCTTCATATTGAAAGATGTTTCCTGACCCACTCTCAGTGAGATATAGATGTAGATATAGATAGATATGGGCTTCCCTGGTGGCACAGAGGTTAAAGCATCTGCCTGCGATGTGGGAGACCTGGGTTCGATCCCTGGGTCGGGATAATTATGAAAATTATCCCCCCCAAAAAGCAAACAAACCTCACATTCTTAACCAAAATACCTTGTAATCTGCTGCAAAATAGTGACAGAGAGAGACAGAGACACCCGCAAAGCAATCTCTCCATGCATAAGTAAAGTTTTGCTTAAGGATCAAGCCTGTTGATTGAATTCCATTTCATAATACATTAAATTGACTACCATTGAGATATATTCACTATGCAAATAAAACTGGGGGGAAAGAGGAATTTTCAGGATAGCTAGAAAAAGTACTTGGGAGCAAGGATTAGGAATAGAATTTCACTGAACAGAATAAATAAAGAGTTGGAGTACTCAGAGGTTTTTCAGTACTATATGATATTTTTCTTCCTAACTAGTTCTCTACCATATTCTTATGTGCATAGGGTAAATAGTTGACCATATTTGTAAATATAAAATGTTACTAAATTAAGTCATATTTTTAAGCCTTGATAATACAGTATTAATGTTGTGGAGGAGAGACTCCACTCCATTTTTTCAATGTGCTTCTGCTGCTGCTGCTGCTAAGTCGCTTCAGTCGTGTCCGACTCTGTGCGACCCCATAGAAGGCAGCCCACCAGGCTCCCCCGTCCCTGGGATTCTCCAGGCAAAAACACTGGAGTGGGTTGCCATTTCCTTCTCCAATGCATGAAAGTGAAAAGTGAAAGTGAAGTCGCTCAGTCGTGTTTGACTCTCGGCGACCCCATGGACTGCAGCCTACCAGGCTCCTGCGTCCATGGGATTTTCCAGGCAAGAGTACTGGAGTGGGGTGCCACTGCCTTCTCCACCACTGTGCTTTTAGGAAAGCTCAAATATAGAGCATCATTAGGAATCATGGCAATATACTTCATGCAGATTGAACAAAATGTATCTGAACATGAGGGAAAAGATACATTGGGAAACTGTATCACATTAGCTAAGATGAAATGCTCCAATTTTTACCTCCTTACATATCTAAAATTTGGGGTAAACTTTAGGCCTCCATTAAATAACCTAATTGGTTAACACAATTACAGACATAGCTCATGTTCTGTTGCTCATGCCAGACTCTTAAGGGAGTAATAAAATTAGTTTAAGACAGAGGGATAAAAGGCGCTCTGAAGGTTAATGAAGCCAAGGGTAGCAAAAAAGGAAGATGTCAGTTCTGGCACACCAGCTGTGTATTTCAAGTACATGAGCAGCTGCCTCCTGTCTGTGGGCCTATGACTATTAAATTTGTCAAAGCAACAGCACCTAGTGGAGTTTAATTTTTTTTTTCTCCAATAGAAGGACCGTTTCTTTGAAAAATTTGAAAGAGGATTCTTAAGTTCATGGAAAACTCATACTTTAAAAACCTAGTTTCCTTTATACATCCTACACTTAGACCTTCTATTTATTGCTATCATCAAGTCTGATTATAAAATCCTGAACAGATCTGAGTATAGATGTTTGGGAAAAGCCCATTGACAGTACCAACTATAAGGGACTACTCAAGAGCAGAAGATGCAAAGCCCAGCATGAACAGGCTGTGAGATCCCTGAGGGCTGAGAAGGACAGCATAGCCAGGAGAATCGCAACCAAAGTCAGCGAGTGAACCAGATACAGCCACAGAGGAGGAGCTGGGGATTGGGAACCAGGAACCGGAGCTCCCTTTACCAAACAGAAGCAGGTCCCATTGACACTGGCACATGATCCTGTCCCCTTCAACACTGGCACTAGTATGCTACGATAGACTGGCTGTCGTTGCGATTATTACCCTCTATTACTGATTAGCTGATAAAAATTCCAATATAGATTTTATATAGTTGGATATAAATTGCAACTTTCCTGGTGGCTCAGTCAGTAAAGAGAGTGCCTGAAGTGCAGGAGACCTGAGTTCAGTCCCTGGGTTGGGAAGGTCCCCTGGAGAAGGAAATAGCGACCCACTCCAATATTCTTGCCTGGGAAATCCCATGGACAGAGGAGCCTGGTGGGCTACAGTCCATGGGGTCACCTGTGTCGGGCACGACTGAGCAACTAAACCCAAACCTACTGTTTAAAGTAAGCAGTATCTTTGTAATAGAGAAATTCTGAGATACTAAGGCTTAGGCTAATGGCAATAGTGGAATTAGCTATCTGTCCAGCAAAAAATGTTGATTCTCTTTTGTTGGAGTAAAGTTTTTTCTGGAAAGCAACTGTCCAGCCGAGAACTTGATTTTACAGCTGCACAGAATTGAGGGAAGAGGCATCTGACTGACTGCGGACCAATGCTGGTCGAAGTGTCTTATCCCACTTCAGGACGCATCCCCTAGATAGGGGACCAGCTCCCATATGCAGTGCCCTTTCTCTCTTCCCTTCTCAGCAACTTGTCAAGATCCAGGGAAAATGGAAACCATGTATGCTGCTGCTGCTGCTGCTAAGTCGCTTCAGTCGTGTCCGACTCTGTGCGACCCCATAGAAGGCAGCCCACCAGGCTCCCCCGTCCCTGGGATTCTCCAGGCAAGAACACTGGAGTGGGTTGCCATTTCCTTCTCCAATGCATGAAAGTGAAAAGTGAAAGTGAAGTTGCTCAGTCGTGTCCGACCCTCAGCAACCCCATGGATTGCAGCCTACCAGGCTCCTCCGTCCATGGGATTTTCCAGGCAAGAGTACTGGAGTGGGGGAAACCATGTACAGAAGATAGAAGATGGCAAACTTTTTTCAGCTGAATTTCTGAGTAGCCACCTGCAACATTCAAGATTTGCTGAATTTGCAAACTGACCAGTGCTTGATCTCTTTCAATCTAATGCTTGCTAAAGTGAGTCTCCTATTTTCATCATTTCTTCTAAGAGCTATGGCAAGGGGTTGGTTGTGTCCTTTCCAAATCATTATGTGTGACAGTTTAATATAACATTTTGTCGCTGTAACAAGGAGCAACAGCTTTCCCACTATGCAACCACTATGCCAGTGCCACTTTAGTTTTGTGCTTTTTGTCTTCTAAATGATAGTACATCATTTCTTTTTTTTGGGGGGTGCTAGTTCTAAAAGGTCTTGTAGGTCTTCATAGAACTGTTCAGCTTCTTCAGCATTACTGGTCGGGGCATAGACTTGGATTATGGTGATATTGAATGGTTTGCCTTGGAAATGAACAGAGATCATTCTGTCGTTTTTGAGATTGCATCCAAGTACTGCATTTTGGACTCTTGTTGCCTATGAGGGCTACTCCATTTCTTCTAAAGGATTCTTGTCCACATTAGTAGATACAATGGTCATCTGAGTTAAATTCACCCATTCCAGTCCATTTTAGTTCACTGAGTCCTAAAATGTCAATGTTCACTCTTGCCATCTCCTATTTGGCCACTTCCAATTTGCCTCGATTCATGGACCTGACATTCCAGGTTCCTAGGCAGTATTGCTCTTTACAGCATCAGACTTGAATTCCATCACCAGACACATCCACAGCTGGCGTTGGTTTTCACTTTGGCTTCATCTCTTCATTCTTTCTGGAGTTATTTCTCCACTCCTTTCCAGTAGCATATTGGGTGCCTACCAACCAGGGGAGTTTATCATTCAGTGTCCTATCTTTTTGCCTTTTCATACTGTTCATGCGATTCTCAAGGCAAGAATACTGAAGTGGTTTGCCATTCCCTTCTCCAGTGGGCCACATTTTGTCAGAACTCTCCACCATGATCTGTCCGTCTTGGGTGGCCCTACACGGCGTGCCTCATTGTTTCATTGAATTAGACAAGGCTGTGGTCCACGTGATCAGTTTGGTTAGTTTTCTGTGACTGTGGTTTTTATTGGCTTATGGAAGCTCCCTGATGGGAGAGACTGACTGTGGGGGAAACTTTATTTTTTGGGTCTCCATATCACTGCAGATGGTGACTGCAGCCATGATATTAAGACACTTGCTCCTTGGAAGAAAACTATGACAAACCTAGACAGCATATAAAAAGCAGAGACATTACTTTGCCAACAAAGGTCCATCTAGTCAAAGCTATGGTTTTTCCAGTAGTCATGTATGGATGTGAGAGTTGGACTGTAAACAAAGCTGAGTGCTGAAGAATTGATGCTTTTGAACTGTGTTATTGGAGAAGACTCTTGAGAGTCCCTTGGACTGCAAGGAGATCCAACCAGTCCATCCTAATGGAAATCAGTCCTGAATATTCATTGGGAGGACTGATGCTGGAGCTGAAACTCAATACTTCAGCCTTGATGGGAAGAACTGACTCCTTAGCAAAGACCCTGATGCTGAGAAAGATTGAAGGCAGGAGGAGAAGGGGACAACAGAGGATGAGATGGATGGATGGCATCACTGTTGAGATGACCATGACCTTGAGCAAGCTCCGGTAGTTTGTGTAGGGCAGGGAAGCCTGGTGTCCTGCAGTCAATGGGGGTGCAAACAGTCGGACACGGCTGAGTGGCTGAACTGAACACCATTTCTAATACCAGTTTCTTTATAGGTATAAATAAACCTTAAAAGTGTAACAGATAAATCCTGCAGTTTAGGGTTATCACTCAACTAAATGGCGACTGGAATCAGAGAAAGAAAGAGTTCTACTTGACACAGACATTCAGGGACCCAGTCAAACCTTGTGGGGTTTCCAGTCAACCTTGTGAATCAACATTCAAGCCCAGACATGGCAAGTGGTAAGAGAGAGCACATGGACCATGTTTAAGGTCTTTATTGAATTTGTTATAATACTGCTTCTGTTATGTTCTGGGTGTTTTTGGCCATGGGGGCTGTGGGTTCTTACCTTCCCCACCAGAGCTGGAGCCCTCACCTGCTTCATTGGAAGGTGAAGTCTTAAAGGGAAGTCACTAGTAACCACTTGCTGAACATCTACAGCCCAGTCTCTTATAAAGGTCTATTTTAATCCTCACATTTTCTTTTAATATAGCTAATGTTAGCACTACTTTGTCAACAAATGAACAAACCCTGTAACTCAAGGTGTTTTGCAATTTGGCCAAGTTTCTGTGTGATACAATCACACTCACATTTTCAACTCAGCTTTTCTTAAGCCAGAATGTGATCTTTTGGCACAAAAACCCGTATGTACCTCTAGCAATAATTTGGAAGCTCTGGTCAAGAGTATGGTCAGAACTGAAAATAGAAACAATAAGTATAATTCTTAGAAATGGCAAGGGTGTTTTATTTTTCATGTAATGCATATATGCCTAAAATATTTGATAAAAAATGGCATAAAAACTCAATAGTTTTCCTACATATTATTAGAAAAATGCCTTCTAGTATTTTACTGATTAGAATTCAAATATAAATATTTTGGAAGGCAATTCTTTTGACCTATTTTTACAGAGTTCTTCTAAGCCAAAAAAATAAGTATAGAAGGGAATTAAGTACATGTCTTCCAGTGTTATTTATACAAATAAAAGATTGGAGGCAACATAAAAATATGTAGTAATACCAAGTGGATAAACATCCTCTTAATGTAATCTCATACAACTCTAAAAATTGATATTCATATTCATTTAAAATACTGTAATATATAAAATGCTTATGATGGTTTTTAAAAGGATACTAAATTCTTTATACAGTATGAATACAACTCTTTATATCTCATTAATCAAAACCACAGCGTAACA
Source organism: Capra hircus (assembly GCF_001704415.2). NCBI lineage: Eukaryota > Metazoa > Chordata > Mammalia > Artiodactyla > Bovidae > Capra > Capra hircus. The sequence continues at coordinate 8,039,984 of NC_030812.1, forward strand.
TAGAGAAAACCAGAATGCACAACAGACATTAATTGTGGCTGTTTTTATGCGAATGGAGATTCATTGCTTTTGTCTTTATATCTTTAATTGGGTATATTCTTCCTCTCAGATTTCCTGCATGGATGAATTTTATAGTAGAAAATATCTGACCTTTTATTTCAATGAGTGTGGCAGGGAATTATATTTGTAAAAGTAAGAGTGATTAATGTAATTATCATCTGCAATCAGCACTCTGGGAATAACACCTTCTATGACCTACTCAGTAGATGCATAATCATAAATGCCTGATGCAATAAGTAGTTCCTTAAACCCTATCAAAGTATGCAGCTTTAAACATTTCACTTTAAACTAGTTCTGTTACTTTCTTCTAATGTTGAAAATTAAGGTTCTGAGCGCTTAAAATATTATAGTTGTACATCATCAGTAAAATCATTATTATCATTGTCAGCATTGCAGGGTGGATATTTAGCATAAGTACTCAAAAGATCTATATATGTTGTTTCAGACTAGCCTCCTAACAAATCCAAAGACTTCTGATATACATTTATGTTTAAACTACTGTAGATTATTTTGCTTAGCAGCCTCATCTAAAACTTTTTTGGCTAGTTTATTGTAAAAAGAAGGCAAAATTGCGTGTTTTTACAGCAAAATATACCTAATTGAAGGACTCAGTTCAGTTCAGTCGCTCAGTCATGTCCGACTCCTTGTGATCCCATGAACCGCAGCATACCAGGCCTCCCTGTCAATCGCCAATTCCTGGAGTTTGCTCAGACTCATGTCCATTGAGGCAGTGATGCCATCCAGCCTTCTCATTCTCTGTTATCCCCGTCTCCTCCCACCTTCAATCTTTCTCAGTAGCAAGGTCTTTTCAAATGAGTCAGCTGTTCGTATCAGGTGGCCAAAGTATTGGAGTTTCAACTTCAGCATCAGTCCTTCCAATGAATACTCAGGACTGATTTCCTTTAGGATGAACTGATTGAATCTCTTTGCAGTCCAAGGGACTCTCAAGAAGCTCCTCTGACACTACAGTTCAAATGCATCAATTCTTCAGTGCTCAGCTTTCTTTATGTTCCAACTCGCACATCCATACATGACTACTGGAAAAACCATAACTTTGACTAGATGGACATTTGTTGGAAAAGTAATGTCTCTGCTTTTTAATATGCTGTCTGGTTTGATCATAACTTTTTTCCAAGCAACAAGCATCTTTAATTTCATGGCCACAGCTACTATCTGCAGTGATTTTGGAGCCCCCCAGAATGAAGTTTTTCACTATTTCAATTGTTTCCCCATCTATTTGCCATGAAGTGATGGGACCAGATGCCATGATCTTACTTTTCTGAATGTTGAGTTTTAAGCCAACTTTTTCCTTCTCCTTTCTCACTTTCATCAAGAGACTCTTTAGTTCTTCTTCGCTTTTTACCATAAGGGTGGTGTCATCTGCATATCTGAGGTTATTGATTTTTCTCCTGGCAATCTTGATTCCGGCTTGTGCTTCATCCAGCCAAGCATTTCTCATGATGTACTCTGCATATAAGTTAAGTAAGCAGGGGGACAACAGACAGCCGTGAGGTACTCCTTTCCTGATTTGGAACCTGTCTGTTGTTCCATGTCTAGTTCTAACCGTTGCTTCCTGACCTGCATTCAGATTACTCAAGAGGCAGGTCAGGTGGTCCAGTATTCCCATCACTTTAAGAATTTTCCAGAGTTTGTTGCGATCCACACGGTCAAAGGCTTTAGCGCAGTCAGTAAAGCAGAAGTAGACATTTTTTTGGAACTCTCTTGCTTTTTTGATGATCCAACAGATGTTGGCAATTTGATCTCTGGTTCCTCTGCCTTTTCTAAACCCAGCTTGAAAATCTGGAAGTTCATGGATCACATACTGTTGAAACCTGGCTTGAAGAATTTTGGGCATTACTTTACTAGCCTGTGAGATGAGTGCAATTATTTGGTAGTTTGAGCATTCTTTGGCATTGCCTTTCTTTGGAAGTGGAATGAAAGCTGACCTTTTCCAGCCCTTGGCCACTGCTCAATTTTCCAAATTTACTGGCATATTGAGTGCAGCACTTTCATAGCATCATCTTTCAGAATTTGAAACAGCTCAACTGTCTGGCTCTGGGTGAATGATCACACCATTGTGATTATCTGGGTCTTGAAGATATTTTTTATATAGTTCTTCTGTGTATTCTTGCCACCTCTTCTTTCTGCTCCTTTTAGGTCCATACCATTTCTGTTCTTCACTGTGCCCATCTTTGCATGAAACATTCCCTTGGTATCTCTAATTTTCTTGATGAGTTCTCTAGTCTTTTGCATTCTAATGTCTTCCTCTATTTCTTTGCATTGATCATCAAGAAAGGCTTTCTTATCTCTCCTTGCTATTCTTTGGAACTTTGCATTCAAATGTGTATATCTTTCCTTTTCTCCTTTGACTTTCCCTCCTCTTCTATTCTCAGCTATTTGTGAGGCCTCCTCAGACAGCCATTTTGCCTATTTGCATTTCTTTTCCTTGGGGATGGTTTGATCCCTGCCTCCTGTACAATGTCATGAAACTCCATCCATAGTTCTTCAGGTACTTTATCAGATCTAATCCCTTGAATCTATTTGTCACGTCAACTGTATAGTCGTAAGGGCTTTGGTTTAGGTCATACATTAATGGTCTAGTGGTTTTCCTTACTTTCTTCAATTTATGTCTGAATTTGGCAATAAGGAGTTCATGATCTGTGCCACAGTCAGCTCCCAGTCTTGTTTTTGCTGACTGTAGAGAGCTTCTCCCTCTTTCGCTGCAAGTAATATAATCAATCTGATTTCGGTATTGACCATCTGGTGATGTCCATGTGTAGAATCTTCTCTTAAAGACTGCAACATGATTGCTCATTTTAAGTATCCTTATCCCATGAACCGCTATGCATTTATATCTGATTTTGATACTTTATAGCTGTTAACTACCCCCTCCATACTGGAGAAAGCCTCGGTAAGAAGAATTTGAAAATGATATGGAATTATGACCATTTTCCCCCAATATTTTCCATTTCTACCATCTCTTTAAATAATTATAGATCAAGTTTCTAATTAACACCTTGTTTTAGTCAAACTTTTTAAATCCTGGTATCATCATTAAAAGAATGTCAGATCCTCTTTAGCAAAGGAATTATATCGTTATTTGGTGTATTAAAAATTGAACCATGAGCCTCCCTATTTCCCATGGACAATGGTTCAACTCACTCCTCTTAAAAATTCATATTTATTTGTGTCTTTTTCTCAAACCAAAAACATCTCACGTGCCACCCTCTTTTGGAAGTCTTCCCTGACCTTGCACGCTGGGTGAGCTGCCCCTCTTCAGGGTTCTAGTGACCTCCATGCTTCTGCCAATAGTGGGGAAGTTCCATTACTTTACATAAATGGTAAATTAACATATGACCAAAATTCAGGCAACTCAAATGGAGTCTACCTACACCATTATTGACTTAGCTGTAAGTCACACACGAAGGAAAATGAACATTACACTGGACTCATGAAAAATCTCAGCATCTAAGATCGTATCTATTTGATCTTCTGAAAAGTATTACTGGGACTAAGGCTACAGAGTCAATTTGTTGTGACTGTCCTTATTGAAAAAGCGATCAATCTCGAGGCCTCTAAGCTTAAAAATCTGGTACCCAATAGCACACTCCCATTATTTCCTCATCAAGCTTGTCCAACATGACTAATCCCCTCTATGCACAAAGCAGTATTGTCCTAACCTCAGGCCATCTAAATTATACTTGTAAAACAGACAAACTGTAGAGCTGTGAAACGTGAGACAACCACCACATCTGGAATGAGGGTGGTTAAGACTGAAAGGCTAACTTGATTGGTGCTTTTGTTCTTTGTTGACTTGAATCATCTTGAGGTCTCTAGTCTCCTTTCCCTTTTCAGAAAAGGAGATGGAGAGGAATAGGGGGAAGGACCCTCAAATTAGGTTAAATGCTGGCTTCAGGTCCTTGAAAGACAGACACTCCACAAGAGCAATGGCCAGTGAGAAGAGGTTGGATAAGTATCATCTAACTAGACCCTTGGGTTCTTTGAAAAAGGTTAACCATGTAATGACTACAGTCAAAGGGTATATTCTCTTGGCTTGTTTACCAAAATTATCAATGAATGAACCCTGGAAATATACCATGTGGGCACAAAAAGGGGTGCAGTTCCTTTAACATGAAGTAGATTGGAGAAGACAGGACCCACTGAGTCATCCAGACGTTCTGAGGAGCCTTTCAATGCACCCGAATGCTTCTTCCTCTGGCAGCCAGCCAGCTGTCAGAATCTCTAACCCACTTAGCACTCTGTTTCTGGGCCTGGCCTTTTGTTTGTTTGCCTTAAGCCTGGACTTGATTTAGTTAGACAACCAGCCCCAGCCAGATTCTTGTCATTCAGTATCACTTCCTGACTCTTTTTATTTTATTAATGTCATTAATCTGTTCCTGACACCCTGGAGTTTGTCAATTATTATCTTCTGCATACGTAAACAGTGAAAGTCTCAAGATAAATTTAAATAAACCCCTTCAGGTTGGATTTCACAATATTTAAATGTATTAAAAGCTCACATGACAAGCTTGCAATTTCAAAGAAATGTATGGAGAATTATTTTCTATGGTAAAGACGCTTGAAAGAAAACCAAGAGACTTGTGTATTTGACTAGGATTGCACTAAAAGTTAGAGTCAGATCTGGGTCCCAGCTCTCATGAAAGCTTATTGTGTCATTTCAGGCAAATTAAACCCTCTAACCTTTCAACTTGAATTTCTTGTCTTTCTGACTGGAACATTGAACCGAGTCATCTCCATGTTCTCATCAGCTTTAAAATTTTACTAAGTTAGGTTATACCACCACCAGCATTTTGAGCACCCTGCCACTACATAACTTAAAAATGCAAATGACCTGTAACTATGGAAGATTCCAGTGCTACCTGTGAGCTACACCTCACACCACACATGCCATCTGCACAAAAGTTGTAGGCTCTTGCTCTGAACAGAGACAAACATGAAATGAGACACTAGTTAATTTTCCAATCTGCTTTCAGTTCAGTTCAGTCGCTCAGTCATGTCCAACTCTTTGCGACCCCATGAATCGCAGCACGCTAGGCCTCCTTGTCCATCACCAACTCCCGGAGTTCACTCAGACTCATGTCCATCGAGTCAGTGATGCCATCCAGGCATCTCATCCTCTGTCGTCCCCTTCTCCTCCTGCCCCCAATCCCTCCCATCATCAGAGTCTTCTCCAACGAGTCAACTCCTCACATGAGGTGGCCAAAGTACTGGAGTTTCAGCTTTAGCATCATTCCCTCCAAAGAAATTCCAGGGTTGATCTCATTCAGAATGGACTGGTTGGATCTCCTTGCAGTCCAAGGGACTCTCAAGAGTCTTCTCCAACACCACAGTTCAAACGCATCAATTCTTCGGCACTCAGCCTTCTTCACAGTCCAACTCTCACATCCATACATGACTACTGGAAAAACCATAGCCTTGATTAGATGAACCTTTGTTGGCAAAGTAACGTCTCTGCTTTTGAATATACCATCTAGGTTGGTCATAACTTTTCTTCCAAGGAGTAAGTGTCTTTTAATTTCATGGCTGCAATCACCATCTGCAGTGATTTTGGAGGCCCCAAAAATAAAGTCTGACACTGTTTCCACTGTTTCCCCATCTTTTTCCCATGAAGTGACGGGACCAGATGCCATGAATTTCCTTTTCTGAATGTTGAGCTTTAAGCCAACTTTTTCACTCTCCTCTTTCACTTTCCTCAAGAGGCTTTTTAGTTCCTCTTCACTTTCTGCCATAAGGGTGGTGTCATCTGCATATCTGAGGTTATTGATATTTCTCCCAGAAATCTTGGTTCCAGCTTGTGCGTCTTCCAGCCCAGCGTTTCTCATGATGTACTCTGCATAGAAGTTAAATAAGCAGAGTGACAAAATACAGCCTTGACGTACTCCTTTTCCTATTTGGAACCAGTCTGTTGTTCCATGTCCAGTTCTAACTGTTGCTTCCTGACCTGCATGTACGTTTCTCAAGAGGCAGGTCAGGTGGTCTGGTATTCCCATCTCTTGAAGAATTTTCCAGTTTATTGTGATCCACACAGTCAAAGGCTTTGGCATAGTCAATAAAGCAGAAACAGATATTTTTCTGGAACTCTTTTGCTTTTTCCATTATCCAGCAGATGTTCGCAATTTGATCTCTGGTTCCCCTGACTTTTCTAAGACCAGCTTGAATATCTGGAAATTCACGGTCCACGTATTGCTTAAGCCTGTCTTGGAAAATTTTGAGCATTACTTTACTAGCACGTGAGATGAGTGCAATTGTGTGGTAGCTTGAGCATTCTTTGGCATTGCCTTTCTTTGGGATTGGAATGAAAACTGACCTTTTCCAGTCCTGTGGCCACTGCTGAGTTTTCTATATTTGTGGTATATTGAGTGCAGCACTTTCACAGCATCATCTTCCAGGATTTGAAATAGCTCAACTGGAATTCCATCACCTCCACTAGCTTTGTTCATAGTGATGCTTTCTAAGGCCCACTTAACTTTCATTCCAGGATGTCTGGCTCTAGGTGAGTGATCACACCATCATGATTATCTTGGTCGTGAAGATCTTTTTTGTACAGTTTTCTGTGTATTCTTGCCACATCTTCTTAATATCTTCCGCTTCTGTTAGGTCCATACCATTTCTGTCCTTTATCGAGCCCATGTTTGCATGAAATGTTCCCTTGGTATCTCTAATTTTCTTGAAGAGATCTCTAGTCTTTCCCATTCTGTTGTTTTCCTCTATTTCTTTGCATTGATTGCTGAGGAAGGCTTTCTCATCTCTTCTGTTTTACAAACATTAATTCTGCACTTGTAAAGGTTGAATAATCATTCCTTCTTTTTTTTTGTAACAGAGTTATTACAAAGATTCAATAAGACAATGCCTATTTTGGTGGTGGTATATTTGGAGACAGAAGAGAATGAGTTTGATTTTCACTATCTAAATGGAATTACAATAGCCTGAAGGTCATTAGTTATTCTGCTCCAAAACCATGTGAGACATTGAATTAGATGTGATGTTACTCTTCATCAAATAATCTGTGTATCTTCATCTGCACCACCACCACCATTACCCACCATCCCTAGCAAGGCTATAAATTGATATGTAGCAGATCTCATGCTCATAATTGAATTCTCAATAGTACATGTAGGGCTTCATGCTTGATGGCAGTCACGGGAGTTTGGTAATACCCAAGAAGGAATGGGTTGAAAAGAAAAATTCTGGAGGCCAGATAAAAGGCTGTTATTATAGTACTAAAATAGAAATGCTTATGACTTAGAAAATATTATTAGTAGTGAGGCTAGAATGAGGTGGATGCACTTGAGAGACATTTATAAGGTAGAATCATCAATAGTAAGTGATTAAGTGGATGTGAGTGGAAGAGAGACAGAACAGTTTGCCAGGGTTTTAGCTTGAATTGGGTAGAAAATAGTGTCATTTACGGAGTGAGTAGAGGTTTTGTACATATTAAATCTGAGATGACTGTGAGCTATCCAAATGTCAAACAGATGGCTGGATATGAAAATCATGAAATCGGAAGCGATGTGAGAGCTCTAGAAATACAGCTTTCAGATTATAAGTGAAGTCACGGAAGTGCATGTCTTTCCATAGATGAAAAGGGATAGAATAAGAAGAGAATCTAGAAGAGGCTCTTGATATTTTCAAGCATTTACTAGTAGAGTTGAGTAGGAAGAACTGATAGTGAGAACAAGGAATGGATGAGAGGGACATTGAAACGAAATCTGGAGACGTGGTGTCATGAAAGCAAGGGCAGAAAGTATTGCTAATAAAAAGGAGTCATCGGCTGTATCAAGTGCAACTGAGTTTTGAAATCAGAACTTTGGAGACATCCATTTGTCTGAGTAACATGGAGCCCATTGGTGAACTCTGTGAGAGCAGTCTCAGTGGACTAGTAAGAGGGGAAGCTGAGCTGAAGCCTACAAAGAAGTAAAGAAGAGATGAAGATGCTGAGATATTGAGCATAAGCAACTTTTTGGTCATTCTAAATTTGACTGTATAATGGAAAAAAAGTTAGAGCAGTGAGGATAAAAGACCATGGTGTGATAAATGAGGCAAGGTTTTTAATATAGATAAACTATAATCATGTTAAAATGAAAATTGGAAGGAGCCGATAGAAATGTCATATTTGAAAAAGAGTAAGTAGTAAGTGAAACAACAAGTATTTGAGAGGACAAACTGATGGGATTATAAGCACAGGTAGAGAAGTTATTTATTCCATTATAACAAGAAAGAAGGAAAAAGTTAAAGATAAAAAAGGCTGGGTTGGTAACTACAAATAATAGAGGTAGCCCATCAGTGGCATCAGCTGACCCTGAGAAGGAGAATTCAGAGAATTGAGGAGAGTAGAGAAATACAGAATAAGAATGTTACAAAAGAAGAAGAAAATTCAAAGGCATTCCCTGAAGTAAAAGGAAAAACAGAAAAAGTAGGAGGGGAAACAAGGTAGAGGAATCATTAAAGATAATAGACACGGTCCAGGGGTCAAAGCCACTGCACCTCTCTGCATTTCCCCATGTGTCCTCATTAACAGCTCATTCATCCCAGTATGATTTTCTCAAACTTCCCATCACCCCTTCTCTTGTAACTTCTCCAGTTAGCTCCAAAAGATACTTTACTCTTTCTTTTCAGCTTAGATGGTTTCTCCTTTCTTTGTTCCATTCATAAGCTTAAGTTTTACTATAGTTAAAGTTTGTAAACTGCAGTGTCAGGCTAGTAAAAAAAAAAAAAAAAAATACCTGCTTCAGGGAATGGGGCGATCATAAATTGAAATGAAATAGGAATAATAATTCATGGCTGGCCACAAGTCCAAGAAAATTATAGACTCAGTTCCCCCATCCAGCTCATTATCTTTTTTAACTTGATTGTATTGATAATTTAGGCTCCAACGAGTCAAAATTTTAAAACATTTCCAATGCTTGGATCATTTTCTTATGTGTTTGGAGATTAACTCTCTTTTCAGATTTATAGTTCATAAACATCTTGTCTCAGTCTGTACATATTGGCATTCTCAGGTTCATTGTAACAATACTCACAATAGTCAAGATCGAACAACAACCTGAATGTTCGTTGCTAGAAGAATGAATAAAGAAAGTGTGGTATATACATATGGTGGAATACTACCCAGCCTTGAAAAAGAGTGAAATTTGCAATATGCAACAACATGGGTGAATCTTGAGGACATTAGGCTAAGGAAAATAAGCCAGTCACAGTAACACAAATACTGTATGTCCACTTAAATGAGGTACATAAAATAGTCCAATTAATAGAACCAAAGACAAGAATGGCGATTGCCAGAACTAGGGGTAGGGAGAAATGAAGAGTTAACAATTAAAGGGCATATAGTTTCAGTTAAGCAAAATTAAAAAGCTCTAGGGGTCTGCTATACAATATTATATCTGTAATCAATAATAACACATCATACACATAAGACTTTGTTGAGGTCAGATCTCATGTTAAATATTCTTATCATGAATAAATTCTAACAATAAAATACAACTTTAAATATTTATACGATCTTATTAATAGTGTCATATGTAATTTGACAATACAGAAAAACAGACAAAGTAAAAAGCATAATGCCATCTCTCTGTGCTTGTGCTTAGTCATGTCCGACTCTTTGCAACCTCGTGGTCTGTGCCCACCAGGCTCCTGTGTCCATGGGGATTCTCCAGGCAAGAATACTGGAGTGGATTGCCACGCCTTCCTCCAGGGGATCTTCCCAACCCAGGGATCAAACCCAGGTCTCCCTCATTTTGGGCAGATTCTTCACCATCTGAGCCACCAGGGAAGCTGAAATCACTCTGAGATAATCCCAAATAACTTGATAATTAACCTAGGAGTACTTTTGGGAGCATACATCCCTGATAATTTAAATATCACAATCCTAGCAATATGGTTTTATTTTTTCTTAGAAATAACATGACACTATAGCTATATTTGGCATAAAATTAATCATTGTAAGTATGTTACAATGCTTTAGGTACTGTTGAGGCACTGTTTTAGGTACCTTTGTTGCAAAGGTTATCAAGACACACCAATTATGTCTAAATTGACATGCTCTGAGTAAACATAATAAAAAGAGGCATAAATAAAATAATTCAAAAGCACATGATTAATTCAAAAAAGGATCACAGTGGGACAAGTACCCTGCTAAGATTTTCATGAGAATTAACAGTCCCACGAGAGAGGCCTAACAATTCCCTTAATTTTGTAGATAAGAAAATTGAGAGGCAGCCTTCAAATAAAACCACACAGTATTTATAACCTGGTGGTATAATAGCAGGGCCCATGTTCTTTTAGTTATCAGGTGATGCTTTTCTTTTCACCAGCAGGACTTTATTTAGCAGAAGCTATGTACAAAGGACTTGAGGAGGGCATGTCAACCTACTCCAGTATTCTTCCATGGAGAAGCCCCATGGACAGAGGAGCCTGGCAGGCAGCAGCCCATGGGGTCGAAAGAGACAGACAAGACTGAGCGACTAAGCATAGCATACATTAAGGCAGGACAATAAAAGTATACGATCTGCTCCAGGAGGAGCCAAATGCTTTCTCTAGTTGTAGTAGGTAGTCAGAGTTAGTTCAGTTCAGTCACACATCATGTCCAACACTATGTGACCCCATGGACTGTAGCTAACGAGGCCTCCCTGTCCATCACCAATTCCTGGAGTTAGCTCAAACTCATGTCCATTGAGTTAGTGAATCCATACAACTATCTCATCGTGTGTCATCCCCTTCTCCTCCTGCCTTCAATCTTTCCCAGCATCAGGGTCTTTTCAAGTGAGTCAGTTCTTCGCATCAGGGGGCTAAAGCATTGGAGTTTCAGCTTTAGCATCAGTCCTTCCAATGACTACTCAGGACTGATTTCCTTTAGGATGGGCTGGCTGGATCTCCTTGAAGTCCAGTTCAGTTCAGTTCAGTCACTCAGTCGTGTCCGACTCTTTGCGACCCCATGAATCGCAGCATGCCAGGCCTCCCTGTCCATCACCATCTCCCGAAATTCACTCAGACTCACGTCCATCGAGTCCGTGATACCATCCAGCCATCTCATCCTCTGTCGTCCCCTTCTCCTCCTGCCCCCAATCCCTCCCAGCATCAGAGTCTTTTCCAATGAGTCAACTCTTCTCATGAGGTGGCCAAAGTACTGGAGTTTCAGCTTTAGCATCATTCCTTCCAAAGAAATCCCAGGGTTGATCTCCTTCCGAATGGACTGGTTGGATCTCCTTGCAGTCCAAGGGACTCTCAAGAGTCTTCTCCAGAACCAGAGTTCAAAAGCATCAATTCTTCAAGGATCAGCCTTCTTTACAGTCCAACTCCCATATCCATATGTGACTACTGGAAAAACCATAACTTTGACTAGATGGACCTTTGTTGGCAAAGTAATGTCTCTGCTTTTTAATATGCTGTCAAGTTTGGTCATAACTCTTTTTCCAGGGAGCAAGTGTCTTTAATTTCATGGCTGCAATCACCATCTGCAGTGATTTTGGAGCCCACAAAAATAGCCTGTCACTGTTTCCATTGTTTCCCCATCTATTTGTCATGAAATGATGGGACCAGATGCCATGATCTTAGTTTTTGAATGTTGAATTTTAAGGCACTCTTTCCCCTCTCCTCTTTCACTTTCATCAAGAGGCTCTTTAGTTCCTCTTCACTTTCTGCCATAAGGGTGGTGTCATCTGCATATCTGAGTTTATTGATATTTCTCCCGGCAGTCTTGATTCCAGCTTGTGCTTTCATCCAGCCCAGCATTTCTCATGATGTACTCTACAGGGTGATGTCCTCCTTTCCCAATTTGGAACAGTTCTGCTGTTCCAAGTCCAGTTTTAACTGTTGCTTCATGACCTGCATACAGATTTCTCAGGAGGCAGATCAGGTTGTCTGATATTCCCATCTCTTGAAGAATTTTTCTGAGTTTGTTGTGATCCACATGGTCAAAGGCTTTAAGGTAGTCAATAAAGCAGAAGTAGATGTTTTCCTGGAACTCTTTGCTTTTTCGATGATCCAACAGATGTTGGCAATTTGATCTCTGGTTCCTCTGCCTTTTCTAAATCCAGCTTGAATATCTGGAAGTTCATGGATCACATACTTTTGAAGCCTGGCTTGGAGACTTTTGAGCATTATGTTGCTAGCATGTGAGATGAGTACAATTGTGTGGTCATCTGAGTGTTCTTTGGCATTGCCTGTCTTTGGAATTGGAATGGAAACTGACCATTTCCAGTCCTGTGGCCATGGTTGAGTTTTCCAAATTTGCTGGCATATTGAGTGAAGCACTTTCATAGCATCATCTTTTAGGATTTGAAATAGCTCTACTGCAATTCCATCACCTCCACTAGCTTTGTTCGTAGTGATGCTTTCTAAGGCCCACTTGACTTCACATTCCAGGATGTCTGGCTCTAGGTGAGTGATCACACCATCGTGATTATATGGATAATGAAGAACATTTTTAATATATTTCTTCTGTGTATTCTTGCCACTTGTTCTTAGTATCTTCTGCTTCTCTTAGGTCCACACCATTTCTGTTCTTTGCTGTGCCCATCTTTGCATGAAATGTTCCCTTGGTATCTTTAATTTTCTTCAAGAGATCTCTAGTCTTTCCCATTTTATTGTTTTCCTCTATTTCTTTGCACTGATCACTGAGGAAGGCTTTCTTATCTCTCCTTGCTATTCTGTGGAACTCTGTATTCAAATGGGTATATCTTTCCTTTTCTCCTTTGCTTTATGCTTCTCTTCTTTTCACAGCTAATTGTAAGGCCTCCTCAGACAACCATTTTGCCTTTTTGCATTTCTTTTCCTTGATCCCTGCCTCCTGTACAATGTCATGAACTTCCATCCATAGTTGTTCAGGCACTCTATCAGATTTAATCCCTTGAATCTATTTGTCACTTCCACTGTATAGTTATAAGGGATTTGGTTTAGCTCATACCTGAAAGGTCCAGTGGTTTTCTCTACTTTCTTCAATGTAAGTCTGAATTTGGCAATAAGGAGTTCATGTTCTGAGTCACAGTCAGCTCCCTTGCTGCAAGGAATATAATCCAGCTGATTTCAGTATTGACCATCTGGTGATGTTCATGTGTAGAGTCTTCTCCTGTGTTGTTGGAAGAAGGTGTTTGCTATGGCCAGTGTGTTCTTTTGGCAAAACTCTATTAGCCTTTGCCCTGCTTCCTTCTGTGCCAAGGCCAAATTTGCCTGTTACTCCAGGTATTTCTTGACTTCCTACTTTTGCATTCCAGTCCCCCATAATGAAATGGACATCTTTTTAGGGTGTTAATTCTAGAAGGTCCTGTAGGTCTTCATAGAACCATTGAACTTTAGCATCTTCAACCTTACTGGTCAGGGCATAGACTTGGATTACCATGATATTGACTGGTTTGCCTTGGAAAAGAAGAGAGACCATTCTGTTATTTTTGAGACTGCATCTAAGTACTGCAATTTGAACTCTTTTGTTGACTATGTTGGATACTCCATTTCTTCTAAGGGATTCTTGCCCACAGTAGTAGATATAATGATCATCTGAGTTATATTCACCCATTCCAGTCCATTTTAGTTTTCTGATTCCTAAGATGTCAACCTACACTCTTGCCATCTCCTGTTTGACCACTTCCAATTTGCCTTGATTCATGGACTTAACATTCCAGGTTCCTATGTAATATTGCTCTTTACAGCATTGATTTTACTTCCATCACCAATCACATCCACAACTGGGTGTTGTTTCTGCTTTGGTTCCATCTCTTCATTCTTTCTGGAGTTATTTCTCCACTGATCTCCCATAGCATATTGGGCACCTACCGACCTGGGGCGTGCATCTTTCAGTGTCCTATGTTTTTGCCTTTTCATATTGTTTTTGGGGTTCTCAAGGCAAGAGTACTAAAGTGATTTGCCATTCCTTTCTCCCGTGGACCACATTTTGTCAGAATTCTCCACCATGACCTGTCCATCTCGGGTAGCCCCACAGGGCATGGCTCATAGTTTCTATGAGTTAGACAAGGTTGTGGTCCATGTGATCAGATTGCTTAGTTTTCTGTGATTGTGGTTTTCTTTCTATCTGCCCTCTGATGGAGAAGGATGAGGCTTATGGAAGCTTCCTGATGGGAGAGACTGACTGAGGGGGAAACTGGGTCTTGTTCTGATGGGTGGGGCCATGCTCAGTAAATCTTTAATCCAGTTTTCTGTTGATGGGTGAGGCTGTGTTCCCTCCCATTTATTTGACCTGAGGCCAAACTATGGTGGAGATAATGAAGATAATGGTGACCTCCTTCAGAAGGTCCCATGCAGGCACTACTGCACTCAGTGCCCCCAACCCTGCAGCAGGTCACCATTGACCCACGCCTCCCCTGGAGACTCCTGGACACTCAGGGCAAGTCTGGATCAGTCTCTTGTGGGGTTACTGCTCCTTTTTCCTGGGTCCCAGTGTGCAGAAGGTTCTGTCTGTGCCCTCTGAGAGTCTGTTTCCCAGTCCTGTGTAAGTTCTGGAGGCTCTATGGTGGGGTTAATGGTGACCTCCTCCAAGGGGGCTAATGCCATACCCAGGCCTGCTGCACCCAGAGCCCGTGCCCCTGCAGCAGTCCACTACTGACCTGTACCTCCTCAGGAGACACTCAGACACAGTTCTGGGGGGTCTCTGTGGGGTCTCTGTGTCCTGGTGCTCACAAGGTATGTCTGAGCCTTCTGAGCATCTCTGGTAGGTATGGGGTTTGATTCTAAATGTAATTTCACCCTTCCTACCATCTTGCTTGGGCTTCTCCTTTGCCCTTGGACATGGGGTATCTCCTCAAAGTCGCTCCAGTGCTGTGCTGCCGCTGTTCCAGGAAGAGCCAAGTGCTTTCTCTAGTTGTAGTTGATGGTCAGAGTAAGGTGATGGAAGGGATGAGACTAGGAAAGTTGGTTGCAGATAGATTATAAAAAGAGTTAAATAGCATGCTAAGGAATTTGGACTTTATCCTATAAGCAATGTGGGAGCCACTGGAGGATTTTAAGCAGAGAAAGACATGTTTCTGTTTGGACTTCCAATTCCTAATGGTGGTATTGCTAGTCTTAAAGTTAGAAATCACTTTTTAATTGTTTTCTTTATATCAATATATTTTAACTTTGTTCATCTGAGTTACTGACAAGAACCTTAACCGTAATAATAGCTTAGCTAGAGCAAGAAAATCAGAACATAGCTCCATAGGGAAGTTGGGAAAATGTTAGGAGAGATAATACAAATCTTTGCCCAGATATAAATGGCTTCAAAGCTTTTGCCACCAAAGGAAGGGCCATCTTCTTCCTGTTTCTTGTGTTGCCCATGCAGCCTTGGTCTTACTGTAGAAGCTGAAGAAGGTGCAAGCCAATGAGCCATTAGCTTTAAAGATTAAGTGGATACAGCCAATTAAGTAAAGGAGTGTGCCTTTACTTTTGGAGAAAATAGCTCTGATGAGGGAATATCTTCTGGTTCCTTTGCCATAGTCAGTTTTACTGCTTAATGAAATGCATTCTTTAACTTCATCCTCACTCCTTGAAGAATAACAATTATTTTACTAGAAAACACAATAAAGTTTTGAATCACAGATATAATTTAAGATGCCATTTCCCAAACTTGAGAAATTTTCTTACCAACTTGGAAATCTGTCTTTTGGTTTTTTATGATATTAGGTGTATAGAAGAAACGTTTTGAAGATTTAACAGTCTTTTTTAAATCAACATTTGCAGTTTCTACCTAGCAAAACATAACAAACAAAAGAGCTGTCAATTGTTAAAAGGATTTGGTTGAATTTTTCGATCTTGATTCTTTTTTTTGTTTCCTCTTTCCAAGTAGGGGTGGCAGAGAAAACCAAAATGACAAAAAGATGTTAAAAAAGGCATAAAGGATACAGCTGAATCATTTTCAGGACACTGATAATAGGATTTGTTCATGCTCTATTTTGGCAGATACACATTTGAAGGCACACATCATGTATTCTTATTTGGCAAATTGGACCATTTCCTTTCTTAGTTAACTATGAACAACCAGTCAGACTTTATGGGCTTCCTTTGATTTTGCAGCTGAAGTCTTTAGATCTATGGACACTGTTATTCTGCTTCCTAGAGACCAAAGGTAATTGGTCATGGCTTGCCAAAAATCCAATCTCAGAAGTGGAATATTAAATTAAGGTGAATATGTATGTCCCCACACTTAAGTAGTAAAGCAAATAAAAAGGGACAGAAGTTTTGCTCTCTTGGATAGATTAACAGCTGAAATGGAAACTTGAATTTGGGAGCTGAGTTTTGCCACTCCCTTCTTATCAGTTTATGAGAAACTGTTTAAGCAGGAAAAGCCCTAGGCAAACATTTCACCTTCATCTCTTCATTTTTTTCCCTCTGTTCTACACATCACTGGCTAGCTCCAATGCCAGCTGCCTCTTTTTTTTTTTTTTAATCTAATTCACACAAAGTTAAAAGTGAGTTGATATTGGTGGATGAAGTTTGGAACAAGCAAAACTTATCCCAAAGGAACAAAACTCTGATGATGAACTTCAGGCAGAGCAACATCTGGATACTGTTCTGAGGCAGATGAGTCCAGGCTCTCCCAGGTCTCCCTGAATGCTCATTACACAGCTTGACTTTGCTCTTTTGAGTACAGTCACATTCTAGACTGCCTAGACTGGAATCCCGATACACTCAGTAGCAGCTATGGAAGCATACTTGGGCACAACCTTTCTGGTTTTAGTGTCCGCCTCTCTATGGCTGAAAAAGTAATAATACCCATCTTGTAGCACTGTTGGAGGATTAAAGGAGTTCATAACATATAAAGTGATTAAAACTATTTTGGCCACTGCTCCCAGGGATGGGGGAGCCTGGTGGGCTGCCGACTGTGGGGTCGCACAGAGTCAGACATAACTGAAGCAACTTAGCAGCAGCAGCAGCAGCAGCAGCAAGTACTCAGTAATTGTGAGCTGTGTTTACTTACACATTTTCTCAGATTTTCTAAGGGAAAGACAAAGATGATTGGCATCAATTTTGGTATCCCCTCCCAAGGCTCATTATTATTATGAAGAAAGAATACATGATAATGTTTTAACTTGCAAGTTGTAGGTTCCAATATTTGCAGTTCCCTCTGCCAGACTTCCTGTTTTTACCAAGCTCCTCTTCTTTAAAAAAGAAATAAATAATGGTGGTAGAGGTAATAGAGATGCTGCCTTAATGTAGTAGAAAAAGGCTTGGACTTAGACTTATTTCAAATCCTTACTGTCACTTAAAACCTAGGTCATTTATTAAATTTCTCTAAGTTAGCTCTTTGTAAAATGGAGGTAGCAGTTTCCCAGTTGGTTGGGTCACAGTGGCACATTGAAGATAACTTATCCATATAACCAAATGGGATATTTAAGAGGATTGTGGATTTAGGTTCAATCATGGTAAGAATTCTATGTCTGTTTCTCCTTTCTACTAGATAACATTTCCTACCAAGTGGTCCGTTAAGGATGATCTGGGCTGAATGGATCTGCTTTTGTAATATCTCTTGGGAAGGCTAATCAGCCAGTGTGCAGATTACGGGGTGACTACTCTGCAGATTTCTCCTTTGAGTTTTGTAGCATTATTCCTGATCTTCCTCCTACTTTTTTTTGGTTGCTCTTTCTAGGACGTTTATTATGGGCTCATCTCTTCCTTAATCATTTAAAAGTCCAAGTTATTCAGTATTGTTTCGTTGTCCCACTGCTGTTCATTCTGTATCCCCCTCAGATGGCCTGAGCAGCTTCAACTGCCATTTACAAGCAGGTTATTCCAGCAGACCAATATCCAGGTCAGCTTTCTCTGCTATACTTTGAGCCAATCAGCTACTTTGTATAAACCTCCATGGGATATCCCACAGTCATTTGAAACTCAATAGTCCAGCACTGAACTGAATGCCTACCCTAGGTAGATAATGGTTTCCTTTTTTTATATTCGGTCATAGGAAAAGATACTATTCTCCACTTAATCATTCAAGCCGGAAGCCTAAGAAACATCCTAGAAAATTGCTTTGTCTGTAACTTCAGTTATCACCTCTTACATATTTTTCTTCCTTAATAACATTTTTCACAGCACCAGTTCAATCCCCTGATTTAATTTAGTCCCTTGTGATTTCTTGACTGAGTATCATAACCTTCCGCTCAGTTCAGTTCAGTTGCTCAGTCGTGTCCGACTCTTTGCGACCCCATGAATCGCAGCAGGCCAGGCCTCCCAACTCCCGGAGTTCACTCAGATTCATGTCCATCGAGTCAGTGATGCCATCCAGCCATCTCATCCTCTGTCGTCCCCTTCTCCTCCTGCCCCCAATCCCTCCCAGCATCAGACTCTTTTCCAAAGACTTCGCATGAGGTGGCCAAAGTACTGGAGTTTCAGCTTTAGCATCATTCCCTCCAAAGAAATCCCAGGGCTAATCTCCTTCAGAATGGATTGGTTGGATTTCCTTGCAGTCCAAGGGACTCTCAAGAGTCTTCTCC
Organism: Capra hircus; assembly: GCF_001704415.2. Lineage (NCBI taxonomy): Eukaryota > Metazoa > Chordata > Mammalia > Artiodactyla > Bovidae > Capra > Capra hircus. Next base: position 8,058,484 of record NC_030812.1, read on the forward strand.
AACACCACAGTTCAAAAGCATCATTCTTCGGCACTCAGCCTTCTTCACAGTCCAACTCTCACATCCATACATGACTACTGGAAAAACCATAGCCTTGACTAGATGGACATTAGTTGGCAAAGTAATGTCTCTGCTTTTGAATATGCTATCTAGGTTGGTCATAACTTTTTTTCCAAGGAGTAAGCATCTTTTAATTTCATGGCTGTAGTCACCATCTGCAGTGATTTTGGAGCCCCAGAAAATAAAGTCTGACACTGTTTCTGCTGTTTCCCCATCTATTTCCCATGAAGTGATGGGACCGGATACCATGATCTTAGTTTTCTGAATGTTGAGCTTTAAGCCAACTTTTTCGCTCTCCTCTTTCATTTTCATCAAGAGGCTTTTTAGTTCCTCTTCTCTTTCTGCCATAAGGGTGATGTCAAATGCATATCTGAGGTTATTGATATTTCTCCCGGCAATCTTGATTACAGCTTGTGTTTCTTCCAGTCCAGCGTTTCTCATGATGTACTCCGCATATAAGTTAAATAAGCAGGTGACAATATACAGCCTTGATGTACGATATAAAATATTCTTACTAAATTTATCTACTCTTTCTGATATTAAGAATGATAATCTATTTCTGTTTCATTATCCAACTGTTCATAGTCTATAACAATGCAATTAATTTTTGTATATTGTCTTAATGGTGGTGGTTTAGTTGCTAAGTCTTGTCCAACTCTTGTGACCCCATGGACTGTAGCCTGCCAGGCTCCTCTGTTTTATGAACTGCTAATTTGCTTAGTAGTTATAGCATTTTTAATTGAGTTTTAAAATTTACTATGAAGTTATATTGTCTGTGAAAACTACACTTCAATTTTCTTTTTTAATCTTAACTATACACACACACACACACACACATATATATATATATATTTTTTTTTTACTTTGCTCCAAATGGGAACTCCATCACAGTATCTGTAGAACTATTGGGAACAAATAAACTTGCCTGGTTCCCTAGAAAGCAAGGTACTTAATCATTAACTATGATGTTGACTGTAGATTTTTATTTTTCTCAAGGTGCTCTTTATTAGATTGAAGAATTTCCCTTAGAGTCTCACTTTGCTGAGGATTTTAATCATGAATGGTCATGGAATATGATCAAATGCACCTATTGAAATGACTATATAATTTCTTAAATTATAGAGAATTCCACAGTAAAGTCATTTAGGTCTAAAGGTTTTACTTGTAGGAAAATTTTAAATTATGAATTCAAGTCATGAAATAGGTGTAAGGCTGTTGGATTAGTTTTGATAATGTATTTTTCAAGGAATCTGTCAATTGCATGTGAATTGTCAAATTTATTGGCATAAGATTGTTCATAGTATTTCTTTATTATTTTCTTAGTGCCTGTGGAATCTATAATAATTTCTTCCTCTGTTCCTGATATTGGCAATTTTTTTCTCTTATATGTGTTCATTGTAAACCGATAGATTTATCAATTTTGTTTTTCTCTTTGTCTTTCTCTTTGTTATCTTTTTGTTTTTCTCCCACATTAAAAGTTGGTTTCAGTTTCAGTTCAGTTTAGTCACTCGGTTATGTCCAATTCTTTTTGACCCCATGGACTGCAGCATGCCAGGACTCCCTGCCCATCACCAACTCCCAGAGTCTACCCAAACTCATGTCCATTGAGTTTAGTTTGTTCTTTTTTGTTGTCTAGCTTTTTAAAGTGGAAATTGGATCACAGGTTTTAGAACTCTGTTCTCAATCTATACATATTTTCTAGGAACTCTGTAGAAGTTATATCATACTCTGTTCAACTATGAAGGCTGATTATTCCCTGGAATTCAGTTTATCAAGGTTTCTTTGCAAATGCTTTTCCCCTAATTCCACAGAACTATGGTTTTTAGTTCATCTCATTTTTTTTTTCTTATTTTTATTGTGGGAGAGAAAAAGGTCTTTCAAATCCTTTGCCACTTACCTTGTAGTAGAAGTCTCCTTACTGGTATCTGATACTATATATTTTTAGGTAATATTGAGAAAACCTTTTCATAAATGACTGCTGTTACTTCCATTTTAGAACATGTGTGCTTTAGTACTCAGAGGAATTTCCGTGGACCTTCAGAGGGAGGTGTATTATTGAAGATTAATCATGTCAGGGTTTCTCTGGTGGCTCAGATGGTTAAGAATCTGCCTGCAATGCTGGAGACCTGGGTTCAGTCCCTTGGTTGGGAAGATCCCTTGGAGAATGGAATGGCTACCCACTCCAGTATCCTTGCCTGGAGAATTCCATGGGCAGATGAGCCTGGTGGGCTACAGTCTATGGGGTCACAAAGAATGTCAGGCACTACTGAGAGACTAACACTTTTACTTCACTTTCAAGATTCGTGTTTCATATATTCCACCTTTCTGTTAGTCACTCAGCCCTGTCCAACTCTTTGTGACCCCATGGACTGTAGCCTGCCAGGCTCCTCTGTTGATGGAATTCTCCAGACAAGAATCCTAGAGTGGGTAGCCAGAGCATTTAAAAAATCTTTTTATGAATGACAACTATTACTTCCATTTTAGGACATGTGTACTTTAATACTAGAGGAATTTCCATGGACGCCCCCAGAGGAGGTCTGTCATTGAAGATTAATCATGTCAGATCACCCTATTGTGAGAAGCTAAAGCCAGACTCATGTGATGATTTCATTTCAATAGATTTCACTTTCTTCTTCTGACTGCCACTTTACTCTGGTTTCATTAGAACAAGGCATGGTTAAAGGAATCCCATTGTGAAGAGAAACCAGGAAAAAGCTTTGCTGCAGGGCAAGAGTTAATTCTCTGTTCTGTAGGGACTGATACTCCTCTACACCTCAGCAAAAGCTAATGGCTCAATAGACCTCATGCACTCAGCTAATCTAGGAAGAAATTGATGCTTCTGAAGTAGGATTCGATTGAGGATTATGCATATAATATAATATGCAGTGTTATTACTGCATATAAAAATATATTTACACCTCCTTGATATAAAATATGACTGTTTTCTTAAAAAACCAACCTACTGGTTTTAGCCTCCTCAGTATTACATAGATATTTGCAAATGTGATAGTGTTTGGATAAGGAGCTACTGAATATTAATTTGGATTTTATAGCAAATGATGGTGGCTCAGTGGTAAAGAATCCATCTACAATGCAGGAGACCCAGGTTTGATTCCCCAGGTACAGAAGATCCCCTGGAGGAGGAAATGGCAACCCATTCCAGTATTCTTGCTGGAGAAATCCTATGGACAGAGGATCTTTGCAGTCTACAGTGCATGAGGTCACAAAAGAGTCAAACATGACTGAACATGCACACCAGCAAATGATACCTGCTAATTAGAAAATGAATACATAAATCTCTGGCCTGAAAAATCAGCTTTATAGTATTCCAAGGTCTTCTAAAGAATTAGAAATGTTTAAGTGATGCTATTTTAAAAATAATTCAGTGACTGCTATTCACTGCTTAGAATTCAGGCATGCCAATAAAAGGAAATAAGCTTTCCTAGCAGGTATTTTTTGCCAAACATTCATAAGAATAAAAGCAATTTCCTTTTGATATGAGTAGTGTGTTGGCTAAAGGCACTGTCATGCTATGCATATCAATTTCTGCAAGGGGAAAGAATCATGAGTAGAGAAAGAAAGAAAGTGAGAGAAATAGCAGCTTAAAATTTGGAGTAAATTTTTTGAATCAGTAAAGAGCAGTATAGTTTTTGTGAGATTCAGTTATGTCAGTTGTGGATAGTAGGTCCTCAGTGTGATTAATGAGTGATCAGTGCCAAAAAAGATACCCAAAATAACTTCTCTTCAGTTAATTAATTACATGCATTTTCTTTAGACGGTTCATTTTAGTTAGGTAAAACTGAAATCATAGAGATCATAATGGCAAATTGCTTACATGCATGGAGATACAGAAGTTTGAAAATTATTTTTATTTATCAAATACTCTTAGTATAAAAGTTATAGGCTACTGTTTTATTTGGGATCATGATCTTCATGTAAAGGCAGAAAGTTAATTTGTGAAAGCTATGTACTGTTCTTGTGATGTTAAATGCAACTGTGTTTATGCATAGACACATCAGGTTTCATGTAAAACACATGTGTTCAAGATATACTTATTCAGTTGTCCTGTTCACAAATGTTTGAGTATTCTCTAGCATGTAAGTACTATTGTATATGTTGAATTTTTAAGCCTACTCATGCTGAAACCATTTGAGTTTTGGTCTGAGCAAGTAGAAAGTTTGCTTCTCTGAGTTATTTCTTCTTAATGTAATAGGATTTAGATTAAACCCTAAGAGTTATATGTTAAGCATCCATTATGAACCATCTACTGAAACTTCAATTTGCTCATCAGAGAAATGAGTGTGACCTATATGAACTCTATTCCTTCGATAGTTTTAATATTCTGATTGTGTGATTGTACTTGTTGCTCATCACAAAAGGAAGAAAAAGAAATAATTTTATTATAAGGAAGTCCTATCCAAGTCTCAGATTTCATCTGGCTTTATATCTAGGCAGTTCTGACCTTTGAGAGATTTGGCTGAACAACTTCACAACAATAAACGTGATCCAATATCTGCAGTACAGTAAATATGTGGCCTAAATTCTAAATACCCCCATATATGAAGCTTTGTAATCTTCACAATTCTCTGAGGCAGGTATTATTATTTTTTTTATTGAAGTACAGTTGATCTGCAGTGTTTTGTTCATTTCTGCTGTACAGCAAAGTGATTTAATTATAAATATATATTATGCACATTACTTTTCATATTCTATTCCATTACAACCCAGGTCTCCCGCATTATAGACAGATGCTTTACCATCTGAGCCACCAGGGAAGTCTCTTTTCCATTAGGTCTACTATAGGATATCAAATAGTAGGACCTTGTTATCTATCCATCCTATACATGATAATTTATATCTGCTAATCCCAAAGTCTTAGTCCTTCCCTTTCGCATACTCCTCCCCTTTGGCAACAGTAAGTCTCTTGTCTGGGTCTGCGAGTCTTTCTGTCTCATAGATGTGTTCATTTATGTCATATTTTAGATTCCACATATAAATGATACCCTGCAGTATTTGCCTTTCTCTTTCTGACTAACTTCACTTAGAACAATATCTTCTAGGTTCATGCATGTTGCCGTGTGTGTATATATACACCACATCATCTGTATCCATTCACCTGTTGATGGACATGTAGGTTGTTTCCATGTTTTGGCTATTGTAAGTAGGGCTGCTGTGAACACAGGGGTGCATGTATCTTTTTGAATTAAAGCTTTGTCTGGGTATCTACCCAGGAGTGGGATTGCTAGATTCCATGCCAACTCTAGTTTTAGTTTCTGAAGAAACCTCCATATCGTTTTCATAGCAGCTGCACCATTGTGCCTACCTACCAACAGTGTAGGAGTGTTCCCTTTTCTCCATATCCTTTCCAGCATTTATTATTTATAGAATTTTTAATGATGGCTATTCTGACTGGTGTAAGGTGATGCCGCATTGTAGTTTTGACTTGCATTTCTCTAATAATTAGTGATGATGGGCATTTTTTCATATGCCTGTTGGCCATCTGTATGTCTTCTTTGAAGAATCATCTAGTCAGGTCTTTATACATTTTTTTATTAGATTTTTTGTTGTTATTGAACTATTTGAGCTGTTTGTATATTTTGGAGAGTAAGCCCTTGTTGCTGTATCATTTGCCAATATTTTCTTCCAGTCTACAAGCTGTCTTTTGTTTATGGTTTCATTTGCTGTGGATTCAACCCAGGCTTTCCAGCTCTGCAACCTGAACTTAAAATCAGTACACTAGAGTATTTCTATGAGATATATGCTACATTGAACACTGTCAATAATATTGCTAGATCACTGATTTTCTTTTTAGCACTAATTTGGATAGCATGGGTCACCTTGGTCTGTGGCAGCTGAGTTCTCCTGCCTGGAGAGAAGGTCCCCAGACCCAAGCCATCAGCGTCTTTTCTTTCTAGACCCTGATATATTCATATACTCATTCAACTCTTAATTATTAGTTATGGGCCAGTAATTTAGTGAGCTTGGGTTCCCGTAACTAAATACCGTAGTGTGTGTGGCTTAAATTATAGATACTTATTTTCTCACACTTCTGGAAGCTCAAAGACTGAGATCAGGATAGCAGCATGTTTGTGTCTGGCAAGAGCCCTTTTTCTGATTTTCAGATGACTGCCTTCTTGCTCACATGGCAGAAGGAAGAAGCTCCAGGGTGTCTCTTTCCTTCTTATGAGGATACTGAGCCTCCTCTTGGGTTCCTCTCTCATGACCTAACTGAAACCTAATTACATCCTAAAGGTTCCACTTCCTGAAACCACAATCAATATGGGTTAGAGATACAACATATGAATTTGGGGGAACATAAACACTCCCCTCATAGCAGCCACACTCTGCTCGGAGCCCTGGGGATGTGACATGAACAAGTCGGACAAAGAGCCTTGCCCATGTGGAACTTAGAGTTTCATGGGGAAGATAACATGATAAGCAAGATAAATAAACAGACTGTAAGTGCCAAGGGAGATGAAAGACAGGAAAGAAGGTTAGATGGTACAGGGTGGGCATGGAAGGCTGAGGGACTTCCGTGGTAGTCTGGTGGTTAAGACTCAGCACTCGCACTGCCGCGGTCACAGGGTCAGTCTCTGGTAGGGAACTAAGATCGCACATGCCATGTGGCCAAAACGTTAAAAAAAATAAATAAAAATAAACAAATTGGGCTAAGATATAAAATACATACTGTTAACAAAAAGTCTTCTGAGAATTTGACTCTTAGTCTGAAGGGACTAAACTGGGGAAAAGGCAAAGCAAATGGCTTGAGGGGGGAGTACTGGGGGCCTCTACAAGACAGTGACAAAGCAGGTTGTGTCAGCTCGTGTGAACTAGGGAGAAAGGGTAGGAGATGAGGTTAGAGACACAAAGGGAACTTGGACCATGAAGGTGCTTATATTTCGTAATAGGAACCTTGAGACTTGATCTTGAAATATAAACTACTGGGGGATTTTGAGTGGAGGAACGACCTGATGTGCCTTTCATTTTAGCAGAAGAATTTTGGCTGCTCTGCGGAAAATAAACTGAACAGAGGAATAAGAGCTGAAGCAGAGAGACTTGTTAGAGGGGTATGACCTGTCAAATTATTAAAAGATTAGGCAAATGGGTGCTAATCATATCTCATGAATTGATCAAATGTTTTGTTTGTTGCACAGAGCAAATTTGAATGTTATTTTAATGCTAATCTGGGAAGACTTGCAAGAAAGTTGGCAAAGTCTACAATGCATTAATCTCTTTCAAAGAAGAAAAACTGCCTCAAATTTGATGTAAACTGCATATGTATACCAAAACTAAATAGTGGCAGTAAAGCTATACTTCAAATTGCATAGGTTATCTGTTGTACAACGTGCAGTTTAGATGAAGTACTCTACACTGCAATAAGTATTACCTATAATCCTAAGGATGATAAGAGGTTTAAATGGTGGATGGGAACATTCTGAATAATGCCACTAAATGTTCTTGCTTGGAGGTTAATAGGGACTTCCCTGGTGGCTCAGCTGGTAAAGAATCCACCTGCATTGTGGGAGACCTGGGTTTGATCTCTGGGTGGGTGGGGAATATCCCCTGGAGAAGGGAAAGGCTACCCATTCCAGTATTCTGGCCTGGAGAATTCCATGGACTGTATAGTCCACGCGGTCGCAAAGAGTCAGACATGACTGACTTTCGCTTTTGGAGGTTAATAGTGGGATATATTTATGGATTCACTCTCATTCTATAGAATGAGAAGCAGAGTAAACAAGACATCTTGTGACCACAAAAGATAACCAGGAATCTCATTTAAAGGAAAAGGAGAGATTGTAACTATAGTTGAGTCAAAGGAGAAACAAAGGAATGACATTGTGAAGACATTTTGGGTCAACAAAGACATTCTATGTTAAAGATTCAAGAGAAAATTCTATGAGCCATAGAAAATCACATTAGATAGAACTTTTTCCAAGATGGTATTCACTCCCAAAAGCCTAGAAATGAAGATCTCATCCTGACATACACTTAAATGACCATGATACCAATGGAAAATGAAATTCAATAAATCTGTAGGAAAACTTGAAAGAAGTTAGTTGCCTGGTGCCCTGTCTCCTTTAGTATCCACTGCTTCCCAAAGCTGAACAATCCTATTAATTGGAGGAAGGAAATAATGCAATAACATTGAAGCCTTTAATTTAAAATATTGAAGTGATACCATGATAAGTGGTAGGAAAGAAGAAAGGGAATCTCTGTACAACATTTAGGGACAATTATGAACCTCAGTGGGAATATTTCTAACAGCAAAATTAAAAGTAAATGCCATGTTAAGTTAATGTGAAAGTTCTTCACCAAAATGAAAGGAGCTATCCATGTTTTATGTAAATACATACTGCAATTTTAGGTCAATGCATTTACTTAAACACATTTTAGAATTTTAAGAAAAGAATTGCTTTAACCCTCTCAGGTTAAAGACATCAAAGGGTAAGATGCAAAATACCAAATTATCAATTGGAAAAGGAGCTAACAGAATCAATATTTAAATTAAAATAGATAACTTCAAAATTATACTAAAAAAGAACAAATCTTTTTAGTGTTCACTCTAGCTTGCCAGGCAGGCATGAGTAACATATATATACACTGAGGGAAAGGGAAAAAAGATATTGGCAATGCAAAAAAAATGTGTGATACAAAGTTATATAGGTGAAGAGGACTTTATTCAGTGCTATTGTAATAGGGGGAAAAGATGGAAATGCAGTCTAAGCTAAACTCAGCTTAAAGAAGGTGTGAGAGAGTGAGTTTGGAGGACCACAGACCATTTTATCATACCATCATCACAAGATAGTCTTATAATTGGAGTGAGGCAAGTTAAGCTCCTCCTCTCCCACAGAAACTTGAGACAGAGGGATGCTGTCTCTCTTGTTTATTACATTTTGAAGAGATGACTCCCAGGTCTTTGAGAAAGTAGAGTTATATAATCAGCAAGAAACTTCTAAAAAGAGTTTAATCACAAAGGAATAGAGAAAAAATTTATAATGATAAGTTTTCTAAAGGAAATGCTCTCAGTAATTGGAGGAGAGCGGCCTCTGTGGCTAGGCCATCTGGATTTTGTAAGGCAGGTGAGACAGAGGTCAGAGGCAGGATAAAGCCAGTCTAAAGTTCAGTCCACCTGAAAGAGAGGTTCAGGTTGTCTTGGTCAATATTGATGATGATGTAGTTGATATTTGCAAGGTGGGCACATAATGAAGATTACAATCCCCAGATAAGTATAGAAAATACTTTCAAAGAAATGCTTAAAGACTTTCAAAGACATGATAAAAGAATAATTCCTGGAGTCAATTAATACCTAGATCAGTACATATTTAGATCATGTTCTAGGAAAATTTAACACCAAGATTAATCTTGGTGAAATAACTAAACTCTGAAGACTTTTTTTTTTCTTAATTTCACAGTTCTAGGCGGAGAAGGCAATGACACCCCAATCCAGTGTTCTTGCCTGGAAAATCCCATGGATGGAGGAGCCTGGTGGGCTGCAGTCCATGGAGTCGCTAAGAGTCAGACATGACTGAGCGACTTCACTTTCCCTTTTCACTTTCATGCATTGGAGAAGGAAATGGCAACCCACTCCAGTGTTCTTGCCTGGAGAATCCCAGGGACGGGGGAGCCTGATGAGCTGCCGTCTATGGAGTCCCACAGAGTTGGACATGACTGAAGCGACTTAGCAGCAGCATCAGCAACAGTTCTAGGAGGCAAAAACATAATAAAATTGTAAAGGAGGAGAAATACTTAGCCAGGCCACGTTCAGACCTCAGATCAGCATGGCCATTGTCATTAAAATGTTTTCAGACTGGTCAGATTGCAGAGAGCAATGAATTTCAAGTTTAGAAATATTACCTTTATTCCCTTGTGTAGTTTAAAAAATAGCTTTATTGTGCTGTAATTGATATTTAATAACTTGTTCATATTGAAATGTGATAAATTTCAACATATTTGAATGTGTGTGTGTGTGCATGTGTGTGCACTTGTATGGGGCTTCCCTGGTGGCTCATGTGGTAAAGAATCTGCCTGCAATGTGGGAGACCCTGGGCTCCCACTCCAGTATTCTTGCCTGGAGAATTCCATGGACAGAGGAACCTGGTGGCCGGTTATAGTCATGGGGGTCACAAAGAATTGGACAAGAATGAGGAAATAACACTTTCACTTTTCACACACCCACTCGTGTGTGTGTGTGTGTGTGTGTGTGTGTGTGTGTGTGTGTGTAAATCGTCACCACAGGTAAAATAACAAACACTTCCATGAACTCTTTAAGTTCCCTTAGTGTTCTGTAGTCCAACTTTTCCACCACCCCATCCCCAAATAACCGCTGCTCTTCCTTTTGTAATTATATGTGAATTTGTATTTTCTAGAATTTTACTTAAAATAATTAGAGACATGATGGTAATTAGTCCCACCACACAATGCCATTATGCAATCATATGATTGTATAATGTATGTGGGGGAAAGAAAATGGGGAAATTTTCCCTGAGCATTTTTAAGAATCTCTCATGTTATGATATGCCATAAAGTAGTTTTATGTTTAATTTTGTAAGACTGTTACCACCAGCAGTCTGAGTGTCAATTGTTCTACGTTCTCACAAACACTTGTTTTGGGACAGTTTTCCTAATTTTAGTGTTTCAAGTGGGAGTTCTGTGGTATCACTTTGTGTTTTTAAATTTGTACTTTACTGATGACTAAGGATCTTGAACATTTCTTCTTGTGTTTACTTGGTATTAGTAAATCTTCTTTGAGGTGGCCATTCAGATATTTGATCTATTTTTATCACTGAGTTGTGGAATATTTTTATGTATGCTGAATTCAGATTCTTTTCCAGCTGTCTGTAGATATTGTCTCCTTTGTGGCTTGACTTTTCATTGCCTTAACAACTGATTTTGAAAGGAAGTTTGTAATTTTGATTTCATTTATTGATTGTTATATAGTTCCTTTTTTCCTAAGAGATCTTTTTGTTATATAAAATCACTAGTCTTTTCCAGTGTTTCCTAGAAAATCTTTTTGTCCTAGCTCTTAAAAATAGAGATATGACTCATTTCAAGTAAAGTATTGTGTATGGTATGAGGTAAGGGTCTAGATTCATTATTTTGTATTGTTTTGTATGTAGAAAAACAATTGCTCCAGCATTATTTCTTGAAAAAACTTTTCCCGCTCCATTGAAAATTGCCTCTGTCAAGAAGCAACTGGCAGTATATAGATGACAGCTTTTCTAGACTTTCCATTTTGCCCCAGTGCTACACTGTCTGGATTATTCCAGTTTAGTGTTGGGTTAGCCAAGAAGTTCATTTTGGTTTTTCATAATATTGTGTGTAAAAATGGAATGAACTCTCTGGCCAACCCAATAGTAATTGTTGAAATCTGCTGTATAGTTCCTCCAACTTTGTTTTCTTTTGCAGAATTATTTGTTCTAGGATTTGCATTTACATATAAATTTTAGAATTATCCTGTCAATCCCTACCCAATAAAGTCTGAGATTTTGATTGGGATTGTGTTGAATTGTCAAATTATGGAGAATTGACTTGAAGCAATAATGTATCTTTCAATCTATGATTATGGTATATCTCTGATTAAAAAAATATCCTATTATATTTCTCTCAGCAATGTGTTGTGTTTTCATTATAAAAAATTTAAAATATTTTTCAAATTTTATGTTCTAATTCTATTAGTTACAGTTTAATTTTGTTAGTTTTGAAATTTAAATCACGTAGTAGTAGTACATAGCAGTAAAATAGATGTCTTAACAGTAATCTTAAACCTTCCAACTTTGAATTTTTTTGTGGATTCTTCATGCATTTCTTTTTTCCCCCAATTTTGAGATAGTGTGGCAATTCAAAATTTTTTTAATTTAAGGTTTACAACTTGATGATTTGATAACATGTATACATCGTGAAATAACCACCACACTGTCTTTATTTTATGTCAGCTTTTCCCAGCTGGATGTTCCAAAATCAATGAATTCTATATCCTTTCTCATTCCCACTTTGAAGATTCATTTCATGTATTAGCCTCTTAAAATTTCAAGTTCCACACAAACATAGTTTATTAAAACCTTATTTTCCAAATGTATTTGCAAAACATTTTTGAGGAACAACTTTTAATATTGCCCAAACTGTAGTAACATTTTCTAAAATTGCTGCCTTAGGTCATTTGATCAAAAGATTGGCATCAAAAATTGGATGTTTGGGGGAAATTAACACAGTGGCTGTGAATAGAATGGATTGAAGGCAGGAGATCTCACCAGCTAGAAGGCCATTGAGATGGCTATTGCAATAAGCCAGACAGAAGGAAATGAGAGCCCAGAGAGGTATAAAGAAGGAACTGATGAAATGCCTTGCTGATTTCCTTTTGCCTGAAATGCCCTCTTCTGTACTTTCCAACATGGAATTTAAAGAACTTTTTTTGTTTGAATGAGTTTAACAGCAAGGACATGGTGGTAGCATTTACTGCTTAACAAAATTATAATTGCTATTTTCTGCCTTGTTTCTGCAGTCTTCTAGCCTTCTTTATTTAAATTGACATGCAAATTATTACCAACATAATAGTCAATTTAAATGCATGTAATAATTTGTTAATATTAAGAATCAGTGTTGGTAAACTCAGTCTTCATTTGCCAGTCCTAAAAATTATCTTTTTTTTCAATTCAATTTGCATCTCTGACAATAATGGTCCATATACGTGTTGGACTGTTTCTGAATTTCCACTTTGTTCCATTGATCTTTTTGTCTATCTTTTTACCAATGTCACACTGTCTTGTATGTTGTAGTTTTAGAAGTTAGGTAGCATCAGTCCTCCAATTATTTCAAGCTTATTTGCTATTCTAGGTTTTTTGCATTTCTCTATAAGTCCTAGGATTAATTTGCCAGTCTCTTCAAAATTACCTCTTCAGTTTTGATTAGGATTATGTGAAATTGATAGATCAGTTTGGTAAGAGCTGGCATCTTAAATTACTGAATCTTCCTTCCTCCATAGAATGTATTTCTCTCTACTAGGTCTATTGCTTCTCAGCAACCTTCAAAAGTTTTCAGATCTTTCATATCTTGTGAGATTTATCCTTCAGTTCAGTTCAGTTCAGTTGCTCAGTTGTGTCCGACTCTTTGCGACCCCATGAATAGCAGCACGCCAGGCCTCCCTGTACATCACCAACTCCCAGAGTTCACTCAGACTCACGTCCATCGAGTTGGTGATGCCATTCAGCCATCTCATCCTCTGTCATCCCCTTCTCCTCCTGCCCTCAATCCCTCCCAGCATCAGAGTCTTTTCCAATGAGTCAACTCTTCATGTGAGGTGGCCAAAGTACTGGAGTTTCAGCTTTAGCATCATTCCTTCCAAAAAAAATCCCAGGACTGATCTCCTTCAATAATTTTCTGTTGTTTGAGCCATTTTAGAAATCAGTTTGGCAGTTGCTTAAAATCAAACATTCTCTGACATCTTGTAGGTATTTACCCAAGAGAAATAAAAACATATATCCATGAGAAGACTGCACAGCTTTATTTGTTATAGCCAAAAGCAATGCAAGTATTGATCAAAAGGTGAGTGGGTAAACTGACATATATACATATAAAAAAAGGAATGAACTATTGATCCAAGGCTAGAACAGGAATGAATTTGAAAATAATAATATTGAGTTAAAGAAGTCAAACAGAAAATAAATAATCTGTATGATTTCATTTATATAAAATTCTGTAAAATGCACACCAACTATAGTGACATTAAAAATCAGTGGTTGACAGAGAATGGGGTGAGAGGCTGGGATGGGATTACAAAGATGCAAAAGTATGATTTGTGGGAGAGGCGCATTATTTCAGTAGGTCTGCCATACTGTTAATAAAAAAACATAGACTGGATGGCTCAAACAACAGAAAATTACTAACTCACAGTTCTGAAGTCCAGGAGGTCAAGATGAGGTTTGTCCCGAGGCCTCTCACCTTGGCTTACAGCTGGTTGCCTTCTTGCTGTCCTTGCATGACCTTTACTCTCTGCCTGTGAGCATCTCTGTTACCTGCCTTCTCATGAGGACAGCAGTCTGATTAGGTCCCCACACTTATGACAACTTTTAATCTTAATTAGCTCCTTAAAGGCCTTATTTCCAAATATAGTTATGTTGGTAATTAGTTCTTCAACATATGAATTTTGGGGGGACACAATTAAGCCCATAACATTCTACCCTTTCCCCTCCCCTATATTTATGACTTGTAGCTATGAGTCTATTTTACATAAATTTGTTCAGGTTACTGTCTTAACCTGAACCCTTAAAAACTGTATTTCATGTCTATGGCTAACTGAATTACTTCTATTTTGTTTGCACACTGATGGTTTTACATTGTTGTTGTTCAGTCTCTAAGTCATGGCCAATTCTTTGCAACCTCATGGACTGTTAGTTGCATGCCAGGACTATCAGTCCTCCACTGTCTCCTGGAGTTTGTTCAAATTCATATCCATTGAGTCAGTGATGGTATCTAACCATTTCATCCTCTGCCACCCCCTTCTCCTTTCGCCTTCAATCTTTCCCAACATCAGGGTTTTTTCCAATGAGTTGTCTCTTCACATCAGGTGGCCAAAGTATTGGAGCTTCAGCAACACACTTTCCAATGAATATTCAGAGTTGATTTCCTTTAGGATTGACTGGTTTGATGATTTTTACAAGCTCTTTAGTAAGATGTAGCAAGATCAATATAGATAGAAGCTAGCATCAAAGCCCAGTTCAAAATGAAGTGCTAAGTGGAATTGTTGACTTGTGTGGATCACAATAAACTGTGGAAAATTCTGAAAGAGATGGGAATACCAGACCATCTGATCTGCCTCTTGAGAAATCTGTATGCAGGTCAGGAAGCAGCAGCTAGAACTGGACATGGAACAACAGACTGGTTCCAAATAGGAAAAGGAGTATGTCAAGGCTGTATATTGTCACCCTGCTTATTTAACTTCTATGCAGAGTACATCATGAGAAACGCTGGACTGGAAGAAACACAAGCTGGAATCAAGATTGCCGGGAGAAATATCAATAACCTCAGAGATGCAGATGACACCACCCTTATGGCAGAAAGTGAAGAGGAACTCAAAAGCCTCTTGATGAAAGTGAAAGAAGAGAGTGAAAAAGTTGGCCTAAAGCTGAACATTCAGAAAACGAAGATCATGGCATCCGGTCCCATCACTTCATGGGAAGCAGATGGGGAAACAGTGGAAACAGTGTCAGACTTTATTTTTTGGGGCTCCAGAATCACTGCAGATGGTGATTGCAGCCATGAAATTAAAAGACGCTTATTCCTTGGAAGAAAAGTTATGACCAACCTAGATAGCATATTCAAAAGCAGAGACATTACTTTGCCGACTAAGGTCCGTCTAGTCAAGGCTATGGTTTTTCCTGTGGTCATGTATGGATGTGAGAGTTGGACTGTGAAGAAGGCTGAGCACTGAAGAATTGATGCTTTTGAATTGTGGTGTTGGAGAAGACTCTTGAGAGTCCCTTGGACTGCAAGGAGATCCAATGAGTCCATTCTGAATGAGATCAGCCCTGGGATTTCTTTGGAAGGAATGATGCTGAAGCTGAAACTCCAGTAGTTTGGCCACCTCAAGCGAAGAGTTGACTCATTGGAAAAGACTCTGATGCTGGGAGGGATTGGGGGCAGGAGGAGAAGGGGACAACTGAGGATGAGATATCTGGATGGCATCATTGACTTGATGGACGCGAGTCTGAGTGAACTCCGGGAGTTGGTGACAGACAGGGAGGCCTGGCTTGCTGCGATTCATGGGGTCGCAAAGAGTCGGACACGACTGAGTGACTGAACTGACTAACTGACTTTGAGAATTAAGTTGTTAAATCCTGTGCTATTTTAAAATTCACAACTAACTGTTTTTCCCAAGTTGTTTTACATAGGAGCTCTGCCTGCTGTTTATCACTCAGTTTAGCAATATATCTCCCAATTGTTAGTAAGTCTTTGATTTAGTCTGAAGTGCTGCTTCCCTAAATGGCAGGCCTGAATTATATAGTGTAGTAATTACTGAATATACACTAAATGTAATCTCAAGGATTCTATTAGTAAATAGAATAAATTTAGGAAAAAAATCATAATTTGGAGAGCTCTCTGCATCTGACACCAGGATTTCTTATATATGCTCTAATTTTCCTCTTCAATAGCTTACTTACAGCTCTGAGGTATTAGTTAAAAATTTGCTAGTGTTTAACAAGGGGAAATAGAGGGTAACAGCATTCATAATAAATAGAAGATATCTTTCATATAGAAGAGCAAATAAGCATGTGAGTGAGATATAAGGTATTTTAATAATAAATGCAGCACAAAAACCTTTTCTTTTCTTTTGTAACACTACATACTTTTCTTCTTAAATATCATCCTTATTTATCAGACAGCATGGTTCTTGACGTTTAGGATTATCTTTTCAAATTGTGACTGAGCCTTTCACAATAGTAGCTAATTATCAAGGGACTAAATAGTAACTTCATTTTTTCTGAAGCAGGAGGTCTCAGTAAAGGTGTGAATTATCAGTCATTTGTGATACTCTGTAGCTGAGAACTTTCATCATAATGTAGTTAAACCTCTTAAAGCACTTAGATCTTAGAAGTTTCCATGGAAAGTTTAACTTATTGTACAACTTTTTTTTCTGTTTTAAGGTCATCTATGTACATCATATGGAAAAATTGTTTTGAAAGTTTTCCACAAAACAGAAAGTCTTACTTGAAGTATTTTATGGAGATAATGATTTTCCTATGAAAAGTACCTTATAACA
Source organism: Capra hircus (assembly GCF_001704415.2). Classification (NCBI taxonomy): domain Eukaryota; kingdom Metazoa; phylum Chordata; class Mammalia; order Artiodactyla; family Bovidae; genus Capra; species Capra hircus. Next base: position 8,075,297 of record NC_030812.1, read on the forward strand.
AATGTTCCATTGTCTATCTTTGATCATTCAAATTAATCTTTTAAAAGCCACATTTCAAAGTATATTAATATCCCTTCCTCTTTGATCTCCCTCACACCCCACCCACATTCCACCCATCTAGGTCATCACAGAGCACTAAGCTGAGCTTTCTGTGCTTTATAGCAAGTTCCCACTAGCTAGCTGTTTTACACATGGTAGTGTATATATGTCAGTCCCAATATCCCAGTTAATCTCTTCCTCCCCGCTGTGTCCACAGCATGTCTATTCTCTACATCTGCGTCTCTCGTCCTTCTCTGGAAATAGGATGGGGATTCTGTCTCTAGGTCTGAAGCTATTCAAGATACAATTTTAATTAAAGAAGCTTTATAGAATGAATTTATTTAACTCTAGGTAATTATATATTTGTGTGTGTTTTTAGATCTTTAAAAATTGAAGTATAGTTGATTTACAGTGTTTTAGGTAGGTATACGGCAAAGTGATTGTTAGTATATTTATCTATTTCAAATTTCTTTCCATTTTAGATGATCATAAGGTATTGAATACAGTTCTCTGTGCCATACAGTAGGTCCTCATTGTCTATTTTATCTATAGTAATGTGCATCTATTAGTCTCAAAGTCCCAATTTCTTTTTCCCCTGCTTCTGTAACCAGAAGTCTGTTCTCTAGGTCTGTGAGTCTGTTTCTGTTTTGTAAAATAAGTTCATATGTATCATATTTTAGATTCTACATGTAAGTGGTATCATGTGGTATTTGTCTTTATCTTACTTCAATTAGTATGATCTGTTGGTCTAGCTGTGTTACTGCAAATGGCATTATTTCATTCTTTTTTATGGCTCAATAACATTCCATTGCATTTAATTGTGTTCTTAACTGCCTGAAGTTTAAGACAGGCTTTTCCCCTTAGTTTTCAAAATGCCAGAGTCAATTTGCCCCTCACAATACAGTTTGTTGGACTTTCCACAGCACACTATATTTTTATTTCTCTAGAAATAATTTGTCTATATTTGCAAAATCACTGTAGCAGATCTCTTTCCTTCTAAAATTATAATCTTACTTATAAGATTAGTATAATCTTGCTGAAATCCACAGGGTTGAGGAGTGAGTTGGAGGGTGGGTTTTTCTTCTCTTCTGTGGCTATTTTTAAGAAAGGGAGAGAACTTCATGGAGGCCTAACATAAATTTTCAGCATGTGCACAAAAGTTCAGTTTCATGTACATCACTGTATTTTACATTTCTTCTAGTTTAGCAATGTCTCTTCATCTTCAGAGCATGGTTTTTTGTTTATTCCAAAACCTCTAGTACATAGGCAGTAGTTTCTAACAGTACATTACAATAAAATTTTAGCTGAGAAATAGCTCTATATATAGATGGGGAAGAGGAATAAGTAAATCTAGCAATGATAGAAATTACATTTCCATATAAAATGAAATTGAAAGTGTGATCTTAACTTTAGCACACTATGTACTTAATCCTCTTCAATGTATATCACCTAAAACAAATTCCTTATGTGTTTTTACCCTGGATCTAAATTTGGTACTTTTAAAATGTTTTTTGAATTATCTCTCTAAAAATTAGGAGAAAATTAATACATTTTAATAGGAAAATATGGGCTTAGGAATTAGACAAATAGAACTCAAAACTTGGCTTTTCCATCATTAAGTGTACAAACTTAAGAAGTTGATCATGTCCTCCAAGGCTCAGTTCATCATCAATAAATTACAACTGATGATACATAGTTTACAGAAGTATTTGAGATTTATGTCACTACATGTGAAAAACACAAGATGAATTGTTTGCTCTCTTCACTATTTTAAAAGAATCAACTTTGATAAAAGAATTAAAATTTTTGGCAATCCTTCACATACCCTACATTTTTTCTTGACCCTTGCTAAATCAGACACTTCATAACCCAAGTTATCTTTAATATAAATAAAGGGATAATATTATTTCACTCAAGTTTTTTATTCCCTTTGAAATGCTAATATTATCCATTCTTTCTTAAAGTTTCCATCATAATTTGCTCTTTTCTGATTGAATCTTCCTTTCTGGTGTGTGTGTGTGCATGTGCACATACAGATATTTAGATAAAAAGCAGATAAAATGAGCTGCTTTTTCTAGAAAATAGCTTAGCAACTGGGTGAAGGGCTACAGTTGTTTCAATCAGTTCAGTTCAGTCTCTCAGTCGTGTCCGACTCTTTGTGACCACATGGACTACAGCACACCAGGACTCCCTGTCTATTACCAACTCCCAGAATCTACTCAAACTCATGTCCATTAAGTCAGTGATGCCATCCAACCATCTCATCCTCTGTCATCCCTTCTCCTCCCACTTTCAATCTTTCCCAGCATCAGGGTCTTTTCCAGTGAGTCAGCTCTTCACATCAGGTGGGCAAAGTATTGGAGTTTCAGCTTAAGCATCAGTCCTTCCAATGAATATTCAGGACTGAATTCCTTCAGGATGGACGGGTTAGATCTCCTTGCAGTCCAAGGGACTCTCAAGAGTCTTCTCCAACACCACAGTTCAAAAGCATCAATTCTTCAGTGCTCAGTTTTCTCTATAGTCCAACTCTCATATCCATACATGACTCCTGGGAAAACCATAGCTTTTACTAGATGGGCCTTTGTTGGCAAAGTAATGTCTCTGCTTTTTAATATGCTGTCTAGGTTGTAGTTATTTTAATTGTATACAGTTCTGTGCAGTATGTATATATATATTAAAATAAATTAGTCATGCTTTACTATTAAAATATTTAAGCTAACACAATGCTAGTTTTATTTGTCTTTTACTCTTTGACATAGAAAACATTAAATTTTAAATTTCTTAACAACACCAACTATCTTTAAGTTCATGCAGTGATCTTTTCTCCAAGACCTCACACTATCTATCTGTCTCTTTAATCAGAGTCAAAGTCCTATTCCTTTATTATTTTATGTTATTATGCCTCTTTATGTCTCAATTGGAATATTAATTTTTAAACCTCTCACCAGGAAAATTGTTCTTTGAGTATCATATTTGTTCCTACTCTATAGTAGATACTGATGTTTATCATAGTAGTAACAAGTATTGTACAACAATGATTGTCTTTATTTAGATTGCATGTGGTCATAAACAAAGAATTGATCCCACACATGCCTACTTATAGTTCCCACGAGGCCAGAGAGGCAATGTAAAGTAGCTGCTGTAGTAAAAAAAAAAGATTTCAGATGGTGTGTATCTTATACCATACTGCAGTTTTGTGATCTCCAAGGAGTCTTTAAAAACTAGATTTTCTTTACGGCAGGCTTACTTATGCAATTCTTTTCTGATTACAGAGGCTTCCTTCTTTCTCTTCTGATTACAGAGGTTTCCTTCTTTCTCTTTTTCAAATCATTCAAAGCACCAATACCTGAGTTCACCAAACAATGTCATTACTTACTCTTTATTATGCAATTTTATAAGCAGTAAGCTTTCTATTCTCATAATTTGACTAAACAATACATGTACAAAGCAGATCTGTCAGCCCATATGCACAATTTTCAGTCATGCCAGATGTTTGAGATACGTGAGTATTTCTGAACTGAAAGAAAAAAAGCCACAAACCTGACCCACTTTAGTATCTCCCCCCAACACATTTGTCCATCCTGTCAAGACTGCAGCAAGATTCAGGGTTCATGAGGAAAACAGTAGGTCCTCAAGGACTAACCTGGTGATTGCTGTCATAATCTTTGTTCAATATTCTAAATATCAAGGGATGCTGGGTGGAAGTTAAATATATACTACATATTTTTGTTAGATTTTTTTCATAATTTGAATGAAGTATATGCAACTTTATGTGAGAAAACCATTGCATCTGAGTCCAAGAAGGTGGGCAATGTCCTTACCACTTTGACCTTTTTAGTTCAGTCTAGTTTGGAGATGTTTTCTGGCAGTGTGGAGGTCCTGTTATCCATCTGATGATTCCTAGGACACCAAGGCAGAATCTGGAGTCAAGGCTCCCTGGATTTAGGCCTTGATTGTGTTATTCCACTAGCTATAGGACTCTAGGTCTCTCACTAACTTCTCTCTGCTGTAAAACAGTAATACTAATCATCGCTGCCTCACAGGACTGTTGTGTAAATCATATGAGATAATAATGTAAAGTGCTTATAAAAGTACATGGCGTGTCTCATGTTCGGTAAGTATTAATAATCACTGCCGTGACAGTGGTCAGCATTGTTACTACTGGGTCATGTTGCCATCACTCGGACCAGTTTCTCATGATGCATAAAGTTACACTTAGCAGCTTTAAGAATGTGTAAGTCACTGTTAGACAATCTATTTTGACAGACGGACATCTGAAATAAATGTTACTTTTAGTCTACTAAAAAAAAAAATCTTTCTACCAAACAGTGCTAATTATCAAATCACATTTAATTTAATAAAATGTACTAATAGTATGAATAGTAGTGGTGAAAGTGGGCACCCTTGTCTTATTCCTGACTTTAGGGGAAATGCTTTCAATTTTTCACCATTGAGGATAATGTTTGCTGTGGATTTGTCATATACAGCTTTTATTATATTGAGGTATGTTCCTTCTAGTCCTGCTTTCTGGAGAGTTTTTATCATAAATGGATGTAGTGTTTTGTCAATAGTATAGCTTTGTAATAGTTTAATTACAATCTGGTCTCCATACTTATCCTTTTTCTCTCCTGCTCCTTGGGGATAAAAAAGAATATATTTGATGAATAGCAATAATTAGAAGAAATACTGTGCACTTAATATTTAATAACTTGTTTCTCACAACACTTATAAAAGGGTAGCTAACACTAACTCTATTCTACAGGTAAGGAAACAGATTATCAGAAGTGCTGATACTTTTCAAGATTACAAAATTAATAAATTACATAACTGTATTCCAAAATCTATGCTCACAGTGCTAAGCATTTGCAAAAGAGTTTAATGAATAGAAAACCGCTATGATCTTTCCCCAATAGCTCAGCAGGTAAAGAATCTGCCTTCAATTCAGGAGACACAGGGGACTTGAGTTTGATTCTTGGGTTGGGAAGAGCTCCTATAAAAGGAAATAGCAACCCACTGTAGTACTCTTGCCTACAAAATCCCATGAACAGAAGAGCCGGACAGTCCACAGCCCAAAGGGTTGCAAAGAGTTGGACACAACTGAACACAAGCACAAGACAAGACAAGCTGATATTTGAATAGAAAGATCTGAGGCAACAGTAATTTAGTATATCTTCAAATGAAAGGCTGTGGTCAGAAGCAACATACATTAGCCTTGGCATCAAAATTATTTTTTCTATTTTGTGTGTGTGTGTGTGTGTGTGTGTGTGTGTGTGTGTGTGTGTGTGATTCACAAGAAAAATCCTTGTTCATCTCTGTAAGTTTTGCCTATGGAAACAGTTTTAAAGTAGAGTTTTTAAATCATAGGATATTTCTTTTTTATTAAAGTGACCAAAAGTTTTCAGTAGGAACAAAAGGATATTTTAGTTTCAAAATGAAAAAAGTATTGAATCTATAGATTGCTTTGGGTAGTATACTCACTTTCACTATATTGATTCTTCCAATCCATGAACACGGAATATTTCTCCATCTATTAGTGTCCTCTTTGATTTCTTTCACCAGTGTTTTATAGTTTTCTATATATAGGTCTTTAGTTTCTTTAGGTAGATATATTCCTAAGTATTTTATTCTTTTCGTTGCAATGGTGAATGGAATTGTTTCCTTAATTTCTTTTCTACTTTCTCATTTTTAGTGTATAGGAATGCAAGGGATTTCTGTGTGTTGATTTTATATCCTTCAACTTTACTATATTCATTGATTAGGTCTAGTAATTTTCTGGTGGAGTCTTTAGGGTTTTCTATGTCGAGGATCATGTCATCTGCAAACAGTGAGAGTTTTACTTCTTTTTTTCCAATTTGGATTCCTTTTATTTCTTTTTCTTCTCTGATTGCTGTAGCCAAAACTTCCAAAACTATGTTGATTAGTAGTGGTGAAAGTGGGCATCCTTGTCTTGTTCCTGAGTTTAGAGGAAATGCTTTCAATTTTTCACCATTGAGGATAATGTTTGCTGAGGGTTTGTCATATATAGCTTTTATTATGTTGAGGTATGTTCCTTCTATTCCTGCTTTCTGGAGAGTTTTTAATCATAAATGGATGTTGAATTTTGTCAAAGGCTTTCTCTGCATCTATTGAGATAATCATATGGCTTTTATTTTTCAATTTGTTAATGTCGTGTATTACATTGATTGATTTGTGGATATTGAAGAATCCTTGCATCCCTGGGATAAAGCCCACTTGGTCATGCAATCTATAGATTCAATACAATCCCTATCAAGCTAGCAACAGTATTTTTCACAGAGCTAGAACAAATAATTTCACAATTTGTATGGAAATACAAAAAACCTCGAATAGCCAAAGAAGTCTTGAGAAAGAAGAATGAAACTGGAGGAATCAGCCTGACAGACTTCAGGCTCTGCTACAAAGCCACAGTCATCAAGACAGTATGGTACTGGCACAAAGACAGAAATATAGACCAATGGAACGAAATAGAAAGCCCAGAGATAAATCCACACATCTATGGACACCTTATCTTTGACAAAGGAGGCGAGAATATACAATGGAGTAAAGAAAATCTCTTTAACAAGTGGTGCTGGGAAGACTGGTCAACCACTTTTAAAAGAATGAAACTAGAACACTTTCTAACACCGCACACAAAAATAAACTCAAAATGGATTAAAGATCTAAACGTAAGACCAGAAACTATAAAACTCCTAAAGGAGAACATAGGCAAAACACTCTGCAACATAAATCACAGCAGGATCCTCTATGACCCACCTTCCAGAATACTGGAAATAAAAGCAAAAATAAACAAATGGGACCTAATTAATTCTTAAAAACTTCTGCGCAACAAAGGAAAGTATGAGCAAGATGAAAAGATAGCCTTCAGAATGGGAGAAAATAATAGCAAATGAAGCAACTGACAAACAACTAATCTCAAAAATATACAAGCAACTCCTGCAGCTCACTTCCAGAAAAATAAACGACCCAATCAAAAAATGAGTCAAACAACTAAATAGACATTTCTCCAAAGAAGACATACAGATGGCTAACAAACACATGAAAAGATGCTCAGCATCACTCACACTCAGAGAAACGCAAATCAAAACCACAGTGAGGTACCATTTCACGCCAGTCAGAATGGCTGCGATCCAAAAGTCTACAAGCAATAAATGCTGGAGAGGGTGTGGAGAAAAGGGAACCCTCTTACACTGTTGGTGGGAATGTAAACTAGTACAGCCACTATGGAGAACAGTGTGGAGATTCCTTAAAAAACTGGAAATAGAACTGCCAAATGACCCAGCAATCCCACTGCTGGGCATACACACTGAGGAAACCAGAATTGAAACAGACACGTGTACCCCAATGTTCATTGCAGCACTGTTTATAATAGCTAGGCATGGAAGCTACCTAGATGTCCATCAGCAGATGAATGGATAAGAAAGCTGTTGCCGGGAGCCAGCACGGGAGATACCACCCATGACAAGGTCACGTGGAGTGGCCTGACGGGCAAGGCGAGGCAGGTCTCAAGGGGTCCTCTGTCTGAGCATCTACCCCGAAACCAAAATCTGCCTGTTCACTGTCTGCTCTACTATCCTCTTCTGACATTACCACCTTTTCTCTGGGAGGAGTCAATTCAGAGCTCCAACAGTCTCCTGCATATAAAAAGAATGTCTCAGTTTAAACCCCTTGATGGCTTTCTAACTTATCTGACCGGTCTGCCCCGACTTTACAACTTGTGGATTGTTTACAGCCCCCAACCATGAGAGACACGAAGCTCAAAACATATTAAAGATATAGAGCCTTTTAGAGCTAAGAATTAGTTTGGTGAAGGGTTCCATTGTTGAGTTAATGTTTGCCATCAGGCCTCCATATCCTTTATCTTTTAGGCACCTGGGAGGATATTAATCAATGTAATCAGGATGCAGAAATAGGAATATAGTAGTTTTGATGTTAGCTATACTAGACTTTTGAGTTAATTAATTTTCTCTTTGTTATAAATCACTGTACTCTCTTGTTATAAATTGTTGTATCCTTGCTATGTAAGAATGTAACTTTATTTAGTGCTTTCTGAGAGTGTCATGAGACTTTGGGAAGAACAACACTATTACCTTTATCAGAAAAGGGCTGTAAAATGTTAATTGACCTTCTGGCCGGAAGATGATGTAAATCACCTAAGACTTATGTATATAACTAGGTATGCAGAGAGAAAGCCTGGTCTCGATAAGAGTCAGGGCTGTTGACACTGCATAATTTTGTATTATCCATTGATCTCTATGTACAATCAAAAAGTATAAAAAGCTTTTCGAACAATAAAGGATGGACCAGTTTCTCTGACCAGCTCCTCGAACTGGTTTCTTGGAAATCTGGCTCCCCCCGTGTGGAGCCTCTGTCTCTCTCTCTTTCTCCCTCTCCCTCCCTCTCCTTTTCAGGCTGAATTCCCATCTAGGGTGTGGAGGCTGTCCCAGTCTACTTACGTGCCCTGGCTTTTAAGATCCACGTGAGAGGGAGCCTAAGTTGGGGCACCCTCCACTATTCAAGTTGGCGCCGGTGGCCTAACGTAGATGGTGCAAGTTCCTTGTCTTGGAACTTTATTAGTTCTCCACATAAACCAAGTTATTCAGCCTCTTTTCTCCACTAAATTTTCCACTACACTATTCTTTCCTAATCTCTCTTTTATATTTCTAAATAAGTAAGTTTTTCCTCACCTATTCCATCTCCCCTTCAAATTACCCTGGATCCACCGGGACAGGACCCTGGCAAGCTGTGGTACATATACACAATGGAGTATTACTCAGCCTTTAAAAAGAATACATTTGAATCAGTTCTAATGAGGTAGATGAAACTGGAGCCAATTATACAGAGTGAAGTAAGCCAGAAAGAAAAACACCAATATAGTATACTAATGCATATATATGGAATTTAGAAAGATGGTAACAATAACCCTGTATGCAAGACAGCAAAAGAGACACAGATGTATAGAACAGTTTTTTGGACTCTGTGGGAGAGGGAGAGGGTGGGATGATTAGGGAGAATGGCATGGAAACATGTATAATATCATATATGAAATGAATTGCCAGTCTAGGTTCAATGCATGATACTGGATGCTTGGGGCTGGTGCACTGGGACGACCCAGAGGGATGGTACAGGGAGGGAGGAGGGAGGGGGGGGTTCAGGATGGGGAACACATGTATACCTGTGGTGGATTCATGTTGATGTATGGCAAAACCAATACAATATTGTAAAGTAATTAACCTCCAATTAAAATAAATAAATTTATATTTTAAAAAATAATTTAAAAAAATTAAAAATGAAAAAAGTAACCATATCTAATAGTTGGAGAATACCCACAAATTGAAATAGCTATTTTAGATTTCTATCACCTAATAGGATATTTATTTGATATTGAATAACTCACTTATGATTGAGTAAAGACTCACCTTATTCTTACCTGGCATGTAGCTGTCTTAACATCTATAATTTATCTACTTGGTTTTGCTTCATTTCCCATATTATCTCTTTCCTGACTCCTTTCTAGAATTCTAGAAAAAAATCTAGAAATCATAGGTCTAGATTTAGCTAATGCACTATTCTATCTTTGCAGTAATCTTGACAAGTCAGGAATTTCTGATGCTGAAAATAATTAATCTCTCTGTGATAAACACAAGATTTCATTAGAAGCTAGAGAATAAGTGTAGAGGGAAAAGATTTCAATGTCATGGTGAGAATATTTTTTTTTCCTGATTCTAAGACTATTTGGATTTTTCTTTTGAATAGCAAAGACCATGCAATACGAGATTCATTGTATTATACAAATGATTCTGCCACTTAATTTGATTTTTTATTTTGCTTCTTAAACAGTGTTTAAATCAAACCTAAATAATTAAATCACACCTAAATGCAAAGTTTGAGCTGATCCACTAATGCATATTCTCTACAGTAACCATCATCCTTTTATCATGGATATAAAATTAGATGATTTTTTCTCTAGTTTAATGTGAATATTTTGTACGTCATTTATGAATGATCAGTATTCATGGAAAAAGTCCACCTTGTAAAACTGAGCAGCTTCCCAAATTGGTACTATTAATTGTTGCTTTAGAACAACTCTTCTCAGGAAAAAAAAGTTAATCAGTGTGTAACTGTATAATTTTATCAATGAAATCAGTTGGTACAGCTGCTTAAATTTCTAGAATCTTTGCTTTTTGAAGATAAAACATTTCTGAATTGCCAAAGTTCAGCTCTATGCTGAGAAGAAAGTGCTAAAATTAAATGTCATTTTCATTTTAAACCATTGAAAGGAAAAGCCAGCTCTTATTGAGTGAATTAAAAAAAAGACTTTGACATCAAAAGATCACTTAAGAAAAATGCCCAAACAAAAGCCCCTGCAATGTGAATCAGTAAATCCCTGTAGTTTTAGTGTTTTGTGGGATTTGTTGTATCTTACATAAAATGGATTAAAGAGGGCTTGAGGTGTAGGTATCTTTATTCAAAAGCATATCTATGAAAACAACCACATCTTTGCAAAACATACATGCTCCCAGACTTTCAAGGTTGCACAAATCTGGGCTAGTTGAACAAGCTGTAGCTCATGGAGACCTATGATTTGGCTTGACTCTGCAGGGTGTGGGCTTAAGGCTCAGTCATGTCAATTTCTTTGCCACCCCATGGACTGTGGTTTGCCAGGCTCCTCTGTCAAGGGGATTTCCCAGGCAAGAATATAGGAATGAGTTACCATTTCCTTCTCCAGGGGATCTTTCCAACCTAAGGCTTGAACCCAGGTTTCCTGCATTGTAGTCAGTCAGTTCAGTCACTCAGTCATGTCCGACTCTTTGCAACTCCATAGACTGCAGCACGCCAGGCCTCCCTGTCCATCACCAACTCCCGGAGTTTACTCAAACTCATATCCATTGAGTCAGTGATGCCATCCAACCACCTCATCCTCTGTTGTCCCCTTCTCCTCCTGCCCTCAATCTTTCCAAGCATCAGGGTCTTTTCAAATGAGTCAGTTCTTCACATCAAGTGGCCAAAATATTGGAGTTTCAGCGTCAGTCCCTCCAATGAATATTCAGGACTAATTTCCTTTAGGATGGACTGGTTGGATCTCCTTGCAGTCCAAGGGACTCTCAAGAGTCTTCTCCAACACTACAATTCAAAAGCATCAATTCTCCTGCATTGCAGGCGGATTCTTTATTGTCCCAGTGATTCTGCAAAAAGGAGGAGATACTGCTGGAGCATAGTTGCTCATCAACCAGCTTTCTATCCCCAGATTAACAACCCTGTGTCCATGGCAATTCAATCAGCACAGTGTCCTTTGAGATTAAAGAATGAAGAAGCAGGCTGTGTCACTTTAACATTCTTTGCCCTGTGCATTTACTCTTAGTGAGAATCTCATACCTGAGAATCACGGAATAGAACTAAATTATCAAATAGCCTCAAAAAATGTAAAATTACAACAAAATCATTTAAAAAATCCTGGTTGTTTAATCTCTGAGTGATACTTAACTTCAAACCAGAAGAATGGAATTTAAGAAACATAAAAAGGTACACTATCATCTAAGTTTGCTCTCATATTAAAAGTCAATAATTTATTTTTATATTTGTAAGATATAAGAATTGTCCATTATATCAATTCTTCATCTGTTGCATCCTTTAAAGATTGTCTTGTTCACCTTTGGAGAACATTGGCCATCAATTTGTTCACTGTTCTTGAGACAGCGTTGAATAGCAGAAATTTCAGGGAAATGCAAAATAAGAAAATATAGGAGAAGGCAATGGCACCCCACTTCAGTACTCTTGCCTGGAAAATCCCATGGATGGAGAAGCCTGGTGGGCTGCAGTCCATGAGGTCGCTAAGAGTCGGACATGACTGAGCGACTTCACTTTCACTTTTCACCTTCATGCATTGGAGAAGGCAATGGCAATTCCCTCCAGTGTTCTTGCCTGGAGAATCCCAGGGACATGGGAGCCTGATGGGCTGCCGTCTGTGAGGTTGCACAGAGTCAGACACGACTGAAGCGACTTAGCAGCAGCAGCAGCAGCAGTAGATTCTTATCCTGACTCTCATGCTTACAAGTGGTATAACCGTTTACAAGACAATCAATTCCCTTGGACCTCACTTTTCTCATTTGAAAAAGAAGCACGCTGGACTGTGTAGTTTCTACCACCTTGTCTGGACCCAAATGTCCATAAATTTCTGATGATATTCCCTCTGATATGGGGCATGTCTGTCATTTCCCTATTGTCTCTCAGCTCCACACCTACCACTCTATACCTTTTCTCTATGATACTCCAGCCTGGGACTCTGCAAACCACATTTCTCTTGTGGTTTCCAGTTTCTAGTTAGATTTCTGGTTTCTTTCCAGTTAGATTCTCTCTATAGGAGGCACTGAAGGGAGACAGCAAGGCTGTTTTTTGCTCCTTGAACAACGTCAATGTTGTACATTGCCTGGCAGTTGGTTCTGATCTCCAGCTTCTTTAAAAACTCTCACTTTTACAGCCCTCTAAGTGTATTCATTGTCTAATATTATTTACTATAGTTTCCAGTTTTTTTGTCTGGACCTATACTAATACTTGGGCTTCCCCGGTGGCTCAGCGGTGCAGAATCCACCTGCAATATAGGAGATGTGGGTCAATCCCTGGGTCAGGAAGATCCCTCAGAGGAGGAAATGGCAACCCACTTCAATATTCTTGCCTGGAGAATTCCATGGACAGAGGAGCCTGGCAGGCTACAGTCCATGGGGTCGCAAGAGTTGGAAACAACTTAGCAACTAAACAACAACAAATACCTAATATTTAGGTTAAGGGGCACTGGATAGAACTGTATTTTTCAAAGAATATGACCCATGTTTATCTTCTTTACCTTGTCCACTGCTGTACTCATGATCTGAAACACAGTAAGCTCTCAATACATACTGAGTCACCTGGACTTTCATAGATGAGTGACCTTGATTCAAGTTCTAGCCTTATCGGTTAAAAGTTCTGTGATGGGAAATTCTAACATATGTGATCATCAATTATATAATCTAAAAAATGAAAAATTACAAACTGTTCTTTGTAATTCTTGGTTATCTGCAATAAACCTGACTTAACTTAGTTTTACCTATATACTTTTGTTTCCCCAACATCCAGCAGATTGTCTGGCTCATGGCTGGTATTCAATAAATTTGTGTTAAATAAGTGATGAATGAAGGATGCAGATAATAAAAACATTTTTTTATAATTGATCAGACCATGGGGAGTGTTCAAAAAATTTTGGCTATATCATCTTATTACTTCTGTAAGTTTCAGAATTCCCCAATGCATAGATAGTATGTAAGGACCATGTTTTCTATAGCTCTGTGTTCTCAATATGTAGCATAGCACCCAGGCCTATGGATACTCTTGGAGAGTTGAATAAGTCATGTTACTAAGTATCCTCAACTATGGTAAATACTGTTTTATATTACTCCTGGTTCAGTAATCTCCTTTATTTATTACTATAGCTGCATTCTTTATGGGCATGTTAAAATTTACCTTTAAGAACATAGGGCTCAAAACATCTCCACATTAATTACTAGCTGTTAACTTCTCTTCTCCACAACTTTCTCATATATAAATGAAGACTATAATAGTACTGTTCTCATACAGTTCTGCAGATTAAATAAAGTACTACATCAAAAGCTCTGGGGGCAATGCTAAATATAGTAATCACTCAATAATACTAGCGATTGTTCTAGAATCATTCATTCAAATCTGCCAAAATCTTATTTCTGAGCTCTCTATTATTGATAAAACAATACTTATAAATAATTTGGAACATGCACTAGGCGCCGTTAATTTTTCTAGTGAACGTAAAAATTTGTATCACAATCTATTAGAAATCCAAACCAGAAACTTGGCAGCTTTTCTGCCTCTCACTTTGTACATCTACCTGGTGACTAAGGGTTACACAAATGAACCAAAAGATGACCTCTGTGCCTTGAGCCCCACATTGTTAATTTCTTCACTGCAGGCTGAGATGTGTTAGCTCAAAAGCCTGCCAAAACCAAACTCATTTTCATAACTCCAGTTATTAAAAAAAAAAAAGCCCATCCAAGCAGTCAGCCCCCAAATCTCTTTATTTCTTTTCTTTTATAACCTCTCTAATAAGAAAGTGAAAGTGAAGTCACTCAGTCGTGTCCCATTCTTTGCGACCCCATGGACTGTAGCCTACAAGGCTCCTCTGTCCATGGGATTCTCCAGGCAAGAATACTGGAGTGGGTTGCCATTTCCTTCTCCAGGGGATCTTCCCAACCCAGAGCTTGAACCTGGGTCTCCAGTATTGTAGGCAGACGCTTTACCATCTGAAAAACCAGGGAAGTCCTAACCTCCCTAGGATCCACGTTTTATTTTTCATCCTGGCCACAATTGCCTTGGTTCAAGACTCATCATCTTTAACCTTAACTTTTATACACACTGTGTGTGTATGTTAGCCTCTCAGTTGTGTCCAACTCTTTATGACCCCATGTACTGCAGCCTGCCAGGCTCCTCTGTCCATGGAGTTCTCCAGGCAAGAGTACTAGAGTGGGTAGCCTTTCCCTTTTCCAGGGGATCTTTCTGACCCAGGGAATGAACCCAGGTTTCCTGCATTGCAGGAATATTCTTTACCATCTGAGCCACCAGGGGAGCTATTTATACATGCTAATATTTATATAAAATAGGTAACAAAGAAGGACCTACTATAAAGCACAGGGAACTCTTCTCAATACTCTGTAATGACCTATATGGGAAAATAATCTAAAACAAAAGTGGATATATGTACACGTTGTAACCAATTCACTTTGCTGTATAGCAGAGATTAACACAATATTTTAAATCAACTCTGGTGTTAGTTGCTCAGTTGTGTCCAGCTCTGTGACCCCATGGACTGTAGCCTGCCAGGTCAGAAAATACATAAATAAATAAAAGAAGCTTGTAATTGGCCTCTCGTTCCCTCCAGTTTTATCATCCATAAAACGCTCAGGCTGATCTTCTCAAGCATAAATTCAATTGTATTACATGCTGCTTAATAGCTTTCATTAGCTGATTATAACACTGCAACTTTGTTGAATTGAAGTAGGTAATATGACTGTCTAGTTCTAAACTTTTAAAGTAACATCTGTATAAAAATATGAAATAGAAATAAAAAATAAAATATATTATGAGTTGTAAATGATGTGAAAAAAACAAGGCTATCATAAAAATAAGGGAAATTCATAATTGCTAGTCTATGACACATAGAAGACCACCAAAGAAATCGTCAAAGATACTTTTGAAACAATATATTGAATTCAAAGTCATAAGTATATTACAGAGAAGCTCAAATAAGTCTGTGTTATTTTCCTGTTCATAAGAGGTATCATCACTTGTATAAAAGTGCTCAAAAGGCACAGGATTTATAAAGGTAGTAGGAAAGAATAAAAATAGCAGTGCTTTCCAAATGTGCAAATTTACATGCTTGTTCTAACAAAACTTGTTTGAGTCACATTGGATTCATTTGTCATTTAAGAATTCATAAATCAATCCTCAAAAAAATAATACAGAAAAATTCTCATGTGAAATTCTCAACCCTTTTTTACCACATAATTTTCAAATAGCTAGAATGCTTTGTCTTGTAAAGGTTGAATTCCAAAGCTCTCCTCCAATATTTGTTGATTTATTTGACATCTAATTGTTGAGTACTTTGCTTGGTTCTAATGCTAAGACAAATAGAAAAGATCCCTTAGTTATAGCAGTTTATATTTACAGGAAATTTTTTTTTAAAAAAGCACATATAATCAAATAGTCTTCTGACTATGTCTAACAGAGTTTTGTTTATACAAGATACAAGTATGACTTAAGTGGGTCATAATCAACCTCCTTTAGGTCAGTGGAGAGACAGGTTAAAGAAGAAATCTTTGACCTACATCTCCAAGCAAAGCAAAGTTTTTAAAAAGAGATTGAGAGGAAGGCCACTGCAAGGTCAGTAGAGCTTAGCCCACTCTAGAGCTCTAACTCCTGGCTGACATTTGTGTACTATAGATACCAGGTTATTTTTAAGCAATACATTCTATGTAATATTTTTCTGGCATGAACTTCCAAGTATAGCTAAGTCTAACCTTCAAAGTTCAGTGAAGTTTGAAAAAGAAGTGAAATATACCTAGTCATTTTACCTGTACTTTTGCCTTTGACAAGTGATCTTGAATTATCTCAAGTAGATTTTTACCATTTTACTTTATATAGAATGGTATGTAAAATTCTTATAATTCATTTAAAAGAGAAAAATAGCATGCGCTGTAGAGATTAAATATGATAAAAATTGCCAGGCCTCAATTTCTTCATCTGTAAAGTGGGAATGCAAAACCATTTACCACATAGGGTAATAGAAAGGATTACTACTCATATAAAGTGTTTAGAAGAGTGCCTGTCACACAGCAAACTCTAGGTGTTAATTATCAGAACACTCTGAACACTCATACGTATTATTTCCATGACTCTTGAAATAATTCAGACTGACAGTATTTTTCATTTTGTTATTTTGATTATATTTCTTATTACCTTAATACAGACTTCTTCACCATAGAATAGTTTAAAAACTGATTTTATTTGTAACATATTGTGCTCAGTCATGTCAAAGTCTTTATGGCCCCATGGGCTATGGCTCACAAGGCTCCTCTGCCCATGGAATATTCCAGGCAAGAATACTGGAGTGGGATACCATTTCCTATTCCAGGGAATCTTCCTGACCCAGGGATCCAACCTGCATCTCTTGGGTCTCTTGCACTAGCAGATGGATTCTTTATCACTAATGCTACCTGCGAAGCCCTTGTAGCATATTAATTATGAATTAATTTAAGGTGATCTGAGATGCTCCATACACAACCTATAAGATCCTGAATAAAAGATAGCATTCAGTTCAGTTCAGTCGCTCAGTCATGTTCCACTCTTTGTGACCCCATGTAGCATATTATGAATTAATTTAAGGTGATTTGAGATGCTCCATCTCAACCTATAAGATCCTGAATGAAAGACAGCATAAGGGTATAAGTGGCTTCTATGACTTCCAGCCCAAGAAGTGTGTGGAGAGTGAGGGAGGAACAGGGTTGGAAAAATACAGAGCCAGTCTGTGAAAAACAGTTTATATCTTATAGCGCATACGTATGACACGATGTTTTCCCAAACATGACAAATGTTTTCCCAAAATAGATGGTGATTCTTAAAAATCTCTGTGATATTGCCAGTGAAAGAAGTGAAAGTGAAGTCACCCAGTAGTGTCTGACTCTCTGCAACCTCACGGACTGTAACCTGCCAGGCTTCATCATCCATGGCAAGGATACTGGAGTGGGTTGCAATTTCCTTCTCCAATATTGCCAGTAATAGGTTATAAATCTGAAACAACCATTTCTAAACTATTAATAAAAATATCAATCTACGCTGGTAGGAATACTAAAGTCTTTTTTCAACTATTTCTATAGAAAATTATTTACAAAGTTGCCATCATAGAAAGATGGCACCGTCAAATCAGTAAGTTTGCAGCCAAATTTTTCAGGCAAAACGTCTTATAAAGTAGTATTAGGAAACGAATATAAATATTGCTTTATTTCTTCATTTTTTTCTCTTTTTTTTTTTACTTTATTTTACTTTACAATACTTTATTGGTTTTGCCATACATCAACATGAATCTGCCACAGGTGTACACGTGTTCCCAATCCTGAACACCCCTCCCACCTCCCTCCCCGTACCATCCCTCTGGGTCATCCCAGTGCACCAGCCCCAAGCATCCTGTATCCTGCATTGAACCTAGACTGGTGATTCGTTTCTTATATGATAGTATACATGTTTCAATGTCATTCTCCCTAATCATCCCACCCTCTCCCTCACCCACAGAGTCCAAAAGACTGTTCAATACATCTAGGTCTCTTTTGCTGTCTCGCATACAGGGTTATTGTTACCATCTTTCTAAATTCCATATATATGTGTTAGTATGCTGTATTGGTGTTTTTCTTTCTGGCTTACTTCACTCTGTATAATTGGCTCCAGTTTCATCCACCTCATTAGAACTGATTCAAATGTATTCTTTTTAAAGGCTGAGTAATACTCCATTGTGTATATGTACCACAGCTTTCTTATCCATTCATCTGCTGATGGACATCGAGGTAGCTTCCATGTCCTGGCTATTATAAACAGTGCTGCAATGAACATTGGGGTACACGTGTCTGTTTCAATTCTGGTTTCCTCAGTGTGTATGCCCAGAAGTGGGATTGCTGGGTCATTTGGCAGTTCTATTTCCAGTTTTTTATGGAATCTCCACACTGTTGTCCATGGTGGCTGTACTAGTTTACATTTCCACCAACAGTGTAAGAGAGGTCCCTTTTCTCCACACCCTCTCTAGCATTTATTGCTTGTAGACTTTTGGATCGCAGCCATTCTGACTGGCGTGAAATGGTACCTCACTGTGGTTTTGATTTGCATTTCTCTGATAATGAGTGATGTTGAGCATCTTTTCATGTGTTTGTTAGCCATCTGTATGTCTTCTTTGGAGAAATGTCTATTTAGTTGTTTGACCCATTTTTTGATTGGGTCGTTTATTTTTCTGGAATTGAGCTTCAGGTCTTGCTTGTATATTTTTGAGATTAGTTGTTTGTCAGTTGCTTCATTTGCTATTATATTCTCCCATTCTGAAGGCTGTCTTTTCACCTTGCTTATAGTTTCCTTTGTTGTGCAGAAGCTTTTAAGTTTAATTAGATCCCATTTGTTTATTTTTGCTTTTATTTCCAGTAGTCTGGGAGGTGGATCATAGAGGATCCTGCTGTGATTTATGTTGGAGAGTGTTTTGCCTATGTTCTCCTCTAGGAGTTTTATAGTTTCTGGTCTTACATTTAGATCTTTAATCCATTTTGAGTTTATTTTTGTGTATGGTATTAGAAAGTGTTCTAGTTTCATTCTTTTACAAGTGGTTGACCAGCTTTCCCAGCACCACTTGTTAAAGAGATTGTCTTTACTCCATTGTATATTCTCCCCTCCTTTGTCGAAGATAAGGTGTCCATAGGTGTGTGGATTTATCTCTGGGCTTTCTATTTTGTTCCATTGATCTATATTTCTGTCTTTGTGCCAGTACCATACTGTCTTGATGCCTGTGGCTTTGTAGTAGAGCCTGAAGTCAGGCAGTTTGATTCCTCCAGTTCCATTCTTCATCTTCAAGATTGCTTTGGCTATTCAAGGTTTTTCGTATTTCCATACAAATTGTGAAATTATTTGTTCTAGCTCTGTGAAAAATACCGCTGGTAGCTTGATAGGGATTGCATTGAATTTGTAAATTGCTTTCGGTAGTGTACTCATTTTCACTATATTGATTCTTCCGATCCATGAACATGGTATATTTCTCCATCTATTAGTGTCCTCTTTGATTTCTTTCACCAGTGTTTTATAGTTTTCTATATATAGGTCTTTAGTTTCTTTAGGTAGATATATTCCTAAGTATTTTATTCTTTTCGTTGCAATGGTGAATGGAATTGTTTCCTTAATTTCTTTTCTACTTTCTCATTTTTAGTGTATAGGAATGCAAGGGATTTCTGTGTGTTGATTTTATATCCTTCAACTTTACTATATTCATTGATTAGGTCTAGTAATTTTCTGGTGGAGTCTTTAGGGTTTTCTATGTCGAGGATCATGTCATCTGCAAACAGTGAGAGTTTTACTTCTTCTTTTCCAATTTGGATTCCTTTTATTTCTTTTTCTGCTTTGATTGCTGTGGCCAAAACTTCCGGAACTATGTTGAATAGTAGCAGTGAAAGTGGGCACCCTTGTCTTGTTCCTGACCTTAGGGGAAATGCTTTCAATTTTTCACCATTGAGGATAATGTTTGCTGTGGGTTTGTCATGTATAGCTTTTATTATGTTGAGGTATGTTCCTTCTATTCCTTCTTTCTGGAGAGTTTTTAATCATAAATGGATGTTGAATTTTGTCAAAGGCTTTCTCTGCATCTGTTGAGGTAATCATATGGCTTTTATCTTTCAGTTTGTTAATGTGGTGTATCACGTTGATTGATTTGCGGATATTGAAGAATCCTTGCATCCCTGGGATAAAGCCCACTTGGTCATGGTGTATGATCTTTTTAATGTGTTGTTGGATTCTGATTGCTAGAATTTTGTGAAGGATTTTTGCATCTATGTTCATCAGTGATATTGGCCTGTAGTTTTCTTTTTTTATGGCATCTTTATCAGGTTTTGGTATTAGGGTGATGGTGGCCTCATAGAATGGGTTTGGAACCTTACCTTCCTCTGCAGTTTTCTGGAAGAGTTTGATTAGGGATAGGTGTTAGCTCTTCTTTAATTTTTTGGTAGATTTCAGCTGTGAAGTTGTCTGGACCTGGGCTTTTGTTTGCTGGAACATTTCTGATTACACTTTCAATTTCTGTGCTTGTGATGGGTCTGTTAAGATTTTCTATTTCTTCCTGATTCAGTGTTGAAAAGTTGTACTTTTCTAAGAATTTGTCCATTTCTTCCACGTTGTCCATTTTATTGGCATATAGTTGCTGATAGTAGTCTCTTATGATCCTTTGTATTTCTGTGTTGTCTGTTGTGATCTCTGCATTTTTATTTCTAATTTTATTGATTTGATTTTTCTCCCTTTGTTTCTTGATGAGTCTAGCTAATGGTTTGTCAATTTTATTTATACTTTCAATGAACCAGCTTTTGGCTTTGCTGATTTTTGCTATGGTCTCTTTTGTTTCTTTTGCACTTATTTCTGCCCTAATTTTTAAGATTTCTTTCCTTCTACTAACCCTGGGGTTCTCCATTTCTTCCTTTTCTAGTTGCTTTAGGTGTAGAGTTAGGTTATTTATTTGACTTTTTTCTTGTTTCTTGAGGTATGCCTCTACTGCTATGAACTTTCGCTTTAACACTGCTTTAATTGTGTCCCATAGGTTTTGGGTTGTTGTGTTTTCATTTTCATTTGTTTTTATGCATATTTTGATTTCTTTTTTGATTTCTTCTGTGATTTGTTGGTTATTCAGAAGCGTGTTGTTCAGCCTCCATATGTTGGAATTTTTAATAGTTTTTCTCCTGTAATTGAGATCTAATCTTAATGCATTATGGTCAGAAAAGATGCTTGGAATGATTTCGAGTTTTTTGAATTTACCAAGGCTAGATTTATGGCCCAGGATGTGATCTACCCTGGAGAAGGTTCTGTGAGCACTTGAGAAAAAGGTGAAATTCATTGTTTTGGGGTGAAATGTCCTTTAGATATCAATTAGGTCTAACTGGTCTGTTGTATCATTTAAAGTTTGTGTTTCTTTGTTATTTTTCTGTTTAGTTGATCTATCCATAGGTGTGAGTGGGGTATCAAAGTCTCCCACTATTATTGTGTTACTGTTAATTTCCCCTTTCATACTTGTTAGCATTTGTCTTACATATTGCGGTGCTCATGTGTTGGGGGCATATATATTTATAATTGTTATATCTTCTTCTTGGATTGATCCTTTGATCATTATGTAGTGGCCTTCTTTGTCTCTTTTCACAGCCTTTGTTTTAAAGTCTATTTTATCTGATATGAGTATTGCTACTCCTGCTTTCTTTTAGTCTCTATTTGCGTGGGATATCTTTTTCCAGCCCTTCACTTTCAGTCTGTATGTGACCCTTTTTTGAGGTGGGTCTCTTGTAGACAACATATGTAGGGGTCTTGTTTTTGTATCCA
Source organism: Capra hircus (assembly GCF_001704415.2). Classification (NCBI taxonomy): domain Eukaryota; kingdom Metazoa; phylum Chordata; class Mammalia; order Artiodactyla; family Bovidae; genus Capra; species Capra hircus. Next base: position 8,097,002 of record NC_030812.1, read on the forward strand.
TTCAGGCAGTCTTTGCCTTTTGATTGGGGCATTCAACCCATTTACATTTAAGGTAATTATTGACAAGTATGATCCCGTTGCCATTTACTTTGTTATTTTGGGTTCTGGTTTATACACCCTTTTTGTGTTTCCTGTCTAGAGAATATCCTTTAGCATTTGTTGGAGAGCTGGTTTGGTGGTGCTGAATTCTCTCAGCTTTTGCTTGTCTGTGAAGCTTCTGATTTCTCCTTCATATTTGAATGAGGTCCTTGCTGGGTACAGTAATCTGGACTGTAGGTTATTTTCTTTCATCACTTTAAGTATGTCTTGTCATTGCCTCCTGGCCTGAAGAGTTTCTATTGAAAGACCAGCTGTTATCCTTATGGGAATCCCCTTGTGTGTTATTTGTTGTTTTTCCCTTTCTGCTTTTAATATTTGTTCTTTGTGTTTGATCTTTGTTAATTTAATTAATATGTGTCTTGGGGTGTTTCACCTTGGGTTTATCCTGTTTGGGACTCTCTGGGTTTCTTGGACTTGGGTGATTATTTCCTCCCCCATTTTAGGGAAGTTTTCAACTATTATCTCCTCAAGTATTTTCTCATGGTCTTTCTTTTTGTCTTCTTCTTCTGGGACTCCTATAATTCGAATGTTGGAGTGTTTCATATTGTCCTGGAGGTCTCTGAGATTGTCCTCATTTGTTTTAATTCGTTTTTCTTTTTTCCTCTTTGACTCATTTATTTCTATCATGCTATCTTCTACTTCACTAATCCTATCTTCTGCCTCTGTTATTCTACTATTTGTTGCCTCCAGAGTGTTTTTTATCTCATTTAATGCATTATTCATTATTGATTGACTCTTTTTTATTTCTTCTAGGTCTTTGTTAAACCTTTCTTGCATCTTCTCAATCCTTGTCTCCAGGCTATTTATCTGTTATTCCATTTTGATTTCAAGATTTTGGATCGTTTTCACTATCATTATTTGGAATTCTTTATCAGGTAGATTCCCTATCTCTTCCTCTTTTGTTTGGTTTGGTGGGCATTTATCCTATTCCTTCACCTGCTGGGTATTCCTCTGTCTCTTCATCTTGTTTATATTGCTGCGTTTGGGATGTCCTTTGTGTATTCTGGCAGTTTGTGGAGTTCTCTTTATTGTGGAGTTTCCTCACTGTGAGTGGGTTTGTATCTGTGGCTTGTCAAGGTTTTTTGGTTAGGGAAGCTTGTGTCGGTGTTCTGGTGGGTGGAGCTGGATTTCTTCTCTCTGGAATGCAATGAAGTGTCCAGTAATGAGTTATGAGATGTCAGTGGTTTTGGAGTAACTTTGAGCAGCCTGTATATTGGAGCTCAGGGCTGTGTTCCTGTGTTGCTGGAGAATTTGCGTGGTATGTCTTGCTCTAGAACTTGTTGGCCCTTGAGTGGTGCTTGGTTTCAGTGCAGGTATGGAGGCGTTTGATGAGCTCCTATTGATTAATGTTCCCTGGAGTCAAGAGTTCTCTGATGTTCTCAGGATTCGGACTTAAGCCTCCTGCTTCTGGTTTTCAGTCTTATTTTTACAGTAGTGTCAAGATTTCTTCTATACTGCATCATTGATAAAACATCCAGGTAAAAGATGAAAAGTTTCTCCATATTGAGGGACACCCAGGGAGACTCACAGAGTTAAATGAAGAGAGGAGGGAGGAGGGAGCTAGAGGTGACCCGACTGAGATGAGGTGGAATCAAAAGAGGAGAGAGCAACCTAGCCAATAATCATTTCCTTATGTGCACTCCACAGTCTGGACCACTCAGAGATGTTCACAGAGTTATACAGAGAAGAGAAGAGGGAGGAAGGAAACAGAGGTGGCCAGGAGGATAAAAGGGGGAAATGAAAAGGAGAGAGACAGATCCAATCAGCAATCAGTTCCCTAAGTGTTCTCCACCATCTGGAACACAGAGAGATCCACAGAGTTGGGTAGAGAAGAGAAGGGGGAGGGAGGAGACAGAGGCGACCTGGTGGAGAAAAAGGAGAGTCTAAAGGAGGAGAGAGCAGTCAAGCCAATAATCTCGCTCTCAAGTAAAAATGGGTACTGAAGATTGAGTTTGTGAAGGTACAAAATTGATAACAAATACCAAAAAGCAAAGATTAAAAATATAGAGTTGAGGCTGGATTTTCAAAAATACAATATTAAAGAAAAGAAGAAAAAGAGAAAAAAGTCACAAGAATTATTTTAAAAATATATATATGTGAAGTTTGCTTTAAAAATAGGGTCTTTTTTTTTAAGTAATAGGTTATAAAAATGAAAATTAAAGGAGTAATCGAGGACTTAAAATATTAAAAAAGTTAAAAAAGAAAAGAAAAAAAAGAATGATCATAAAAATAGTAAAGATATATCTAGGACTTTCTCTGGTGGTGTTGTGGGCAGTGTGGGGTCAGTTCATTTTTGGATAGTTCCTTGGTCCGGCTTATATTTCTCCAGATCTATAGGCCCCTTCCTATGTAGTTGGTACTAACGACAGGGTTTTAATCTATTGCACCTGTCACTTTCAAGGCGGGTTCCTCTGTTTTAGCTTCTTCTGTTTGCTGGTCTCTTCGGCGTCTGATTTCCACACTGACACAAGAGGGGAGGTGGTGGACACTTTTTTTTAGGCTGGCTTGTTCCATCACGCTGTGGGGAGGGAGGGACGCTGCAAACAGATAACACTGGCGTGTGCTTGCAGTGTCTCAGCCACACTGGGCCTGCCCCTGCTCACAGCACACACAGCTTAGACTCTAGGTGGCTCCACAGTTAACCATCCAAGGCCTGCCCTGGGCTGCATGCACTGCCAGGTCTAAGCTGCTCAGGCTCAGGCACTCGGGTAGTCCTCAGAGGCGCAGACGCGGCTGGGCCTGTGTTGTGCCCTTCCCAGGTCCGAGCAGCTCGGGTGTTTGGTGAGTGCAGTTGCTGCGCCTTATCGCCTCTCCCGTCCCTGCTGCCCAGTCTTCTGGGTGTACAGCTGGCGCCCCTTCTCAGGCGGATGGTGACCGTCCAGAACCCCAGGAAGTCTAAGTCAGCAAAGACACCTGCTTGCAGTTTGGTAGTTAATATCTCTCTGGGGCTGCTATTGCCCCTTTCTGGCTCTGACTGCCTGTCACCAGAGGGGAATGGTCTGCAGCTGGCTAATTCTGTTCCATCCTTTGTTCTGTGCGCGGTCCTGGCGGTGTTTTATGTTAGAGCTTTTCATGTGGTAGCTATCCCACAGTCTGGTTTGCTGGCCCGTTAGTTCAGTCTGGTTACACTCGGGGCATTCGGGCTGATCCTTAAAATACCATGCAGCCTGCGCCTCCCTGCCCAGCCCCAGCTTCCTAGTGGCAGATGCAGGCGTCTGTGCTGCTTCTCTGCTGGGGGAGTTACCATTGGGCTCGTAATCTGTAGGTTTTAATTATTTATTTACTTTTCCTCCCTGTTATGTTGCCCTCTGGGCTTCCAAGGCTCACCGCAGACTCGGCAGTGAGAGTGTTTCCGGGTGTTTGGAAACTTCTCTCTTTTTAAGATTCCCTTCCCAGGACAGAGTTCCCTCCCAATCTCTTTTGTCTCTTTTTTTTGTCTTTTACATTTTTTCCTACCTGTTTTTAAAGACAATGAGCTGCTTTTCTGGGTGCCTGATGTCCTCTGCCAGCATTCAGAAGTTGTTTTGTGGAATTTACTCAGCGTTGAAATGTCCTTTTGATGAATTTGTTGGGGAGAAAGTGGTCTCCCCGTCCTATTCCTCTGCCATCTTAGGACTGCCCCCTATATCCTCATTTTTTGTGATTTTATGGTCTGAATCAGGTTTTAATAAGCTGAACTTTAATTTGGTTTCTTCTCATATTCTCAATTAGTAACAACCTTGCACCAATTTTTACTCTCAATTTTGTAGCATCACTTTTTAAGCAGTTATCCCTTAAATTGTGTTAGTTCAGAGCCCTTGTTTCTGAATACCATTATAATATCTGATTTCTAGTAGAGAAAACTACTATAAAGTCCCAGAGGCACAGAACCCAAAGTCACATAGCTAGTAAGTGAGAGAGCAGGACTAAATCTGTATGTGGCACATGTGATAAGAAGTGCGAGGTCGAAAACTATGTTTAAGGAAACCAGGGAAAACAGACCAAGTGTGCAATGTGACTGAGAAAAACGATGGGAAGAATAAGTTGTCTACATTTGCAGCTAAGCGAGACATGTCTGTGTGTGCTGAGCAGGTTGAGGGAAGGAGAGTAGACTAGCAAAAGCATAGGGATGGAATGAGGAGATGCTCTGAGAACATGTTGGGAGGAGGTGGGGAAGCAAAGCCAAAAGGGGGAGAGAAGAAGAAGGAATAAGAGAAATGAGGATGATGGGAGAGGAATGAGAGAAAAGAAAGCTTCTGGTTTGACTCAACAATCTGTTAGGGTGCTACCTCCAAAGAATAGACGCCTACTTGCAAGTTTGTTTTTGAGTAATATTGTGTGAGGAGCATATGTGAAGTATCTAGTGGAAATTTATTATTTGGCTCCCTTAATGTGAGCTTACAGTTGAGAAAAATAAGAAAAATAAAGAAACTTTAGTATAAGAAGGCTGGAAGAAAAGCAGTAAGTCTAAATAAAAATTGTATATGATTATTTAACACTTCATAATATACAGTATAATTGCATCCTTATAGCCTAAAGGGAGTTTTAAGCTAAAGCTCACAACTTCTGAGGAAATTTGGCCTACATTAGGATGATAAGAAATAAATTTAAATAATGAAAAGTACCCTAATCACTTAATTAACATTGACACATGGAAGCACCAAAACAAAAATAACCTGATGACATGAAATATTTTTATACAGGTATTTAGATGTGTCCAATTGATTCTCTTGTTTTTCCCCCTAAATTAGTTAGTGAAAGGTATCTTAGTCAAAAGCTGAGTCATGAGCCAGAACGCTGTTTATAACATTGGCAATCATTCCTTCATTTATCCATTTATTCATTCAAAATATATTCAGTACCAACTGTGCTCCAAACTGTGTTTTGGACAGATGATGGCTGGACAAAAAAAAAAGGGGGCTTGTGACAGCAGGCACAAATGGGGGCTCTCAGGGAATTTGCATAGTAACAGAGAGCTAGACCTTAATGAAATATCTACATAAATGAATATATGAATAAATACTATTCAGGGAGGCAACCAAATGGGAAGACTTTTCTGAGGATGTGTATATGGAAGCAAAAGTGATGGAGAGACAATCCTCTATTAGAAGCAATCAGTCGTGTGGAGGTTATTGTGCCTTAGCCTAAGAACAAAGGAAGTCGTTTAGTAGTGGAGACTGGATCAGGAAAAGTGCGAGTGAAGAGACGGTACTTAGAGATGACAAGTAGGACAGAAGATAAACAGTACCAGGTTGGGTTAGGTGGGCGTGTTAGAGACACGGAAATAGAAGTGTTCAAGAAATTTTAAGATAAAATATAAAAGACTTAGTGCTAGATTGAATGTACGAGAGGTGGCGAAAAGGAGGGCAGTGTCAAGAATGACGCAGACTTTCAGTTTGTGCTTAAATAGGTATTTCCGTTTGCTAAGATGGAAAATACCAGAAAGGTGGGATAAAAGGATGGTGGACACAAAAAGCCTATATTGCCTAGATCCACCGTTAACACAGAAAGACACTAGGACTTCAGGCTCTACACCAAGCCACAATTGCCTCTAATGATAAATGGCCGTATAGACATAAATCACTTAGTAGTGAGCAGTATTTCATCATCTTCCCAGATAATTCTATAATAGGAGCAAGGGAAGTGTAACAGTGCAGATTAGATGGGTTCTTCTGGCTCACATAATTGTCAATTTGGTGGCGGAATGGAAACAGCATATGTAAACATATGCAAGAACAAAAAGTTGGTCTTTTAAAGATCTATGCTAAATGTGTTTTTCTTTACATTAGTCCTAAGTAGGCTTCCTGGAAAAATGTAGCTGGTTTACTATAATCAGTTTATTGATTTCATCTCCCAATATAATTTAAATCAGAGTAAGACATCTCTCCTTAACAACAAAACAAAACTCTAGTTTGTCTTTATATAAAGACTTTATATAAATTTCAAAGTTGTTTATATCTAAAGATAACCATGCTAAGAAAATTATCCTTGCATATCTCAAACTACATTTATATATGTGTGTGTATGTATGTAAATGTATATATATATATATATATATATGTGTGTGTGTGTGTGTGTATATATATATATATAAACATAATGATTACTAGCCTAGAAACCAGTTAGAATCAATCTATATTCGATCCCCTGGAGGAGGGAATGGCAATTCACTCCAGTATTCTTGCCTGGAGAATGGACAAGAGCAGCCTGTCCTCCATGGACAGAGGAGCCTGATGGGCTGCCATCCTTGAGGTTGCAAGGAGTTGGACACCACTGAGCGAAGAAGCACAGCACAGCAACAGGCAATAGATTTCAGCCTCTGCCAGAAGATAATATATTTGTTAATATGTTCTTCTGAATATAATCCTGACTGTTACAGCCCCATGACTTTCCACATTTATTTCAGTTCTTTAACTGTGGGTTCTAAGAACAGATGTTGAATACACGTCAGATTTTGATTCAATCAGCTTATTCCCCTAGTGTTAAAAAATCAATAGCTCATGGAATTTTGAAATTCAGAGCTAATTCCAGATGGGAAGGTTAGGTCCCAGAGAAATGAAGCCAGCCTTGCACCATCACATAGGAAGCTCCAGGCCAGATCAGAGCCTGGGCTGTGGCTGTCTGGGTGCGGGCCTGTGGTGTTTCCTCTGCTGTGCTGCACACTGCTTCTCCACAGCCATTGACTTCCAAAGCCACTTTATTTAGCACTTACTAGATGCTGTATCTAGTATTTAAAAGCAGAGACATTACTTTGCCAAAAAAGGTCTGTCTAGTCAAGGCTATGGTTTTTCTAGTGGTCATGTATGGATGTGAGAGTTAGACTGTGAAGAAAGCTGAGCCCCAAAGAATTGATGCTTTTGAACTGTTGTGTTGGAGAAGACTCTTGAGAGTCCCTTGGACTGAAAGGAGATCAGCCCTGGGATTTCTTTGGAAGGACTGACTCTGAAACTGAAACTCCAATACTTTGGCCACCTCATGCAAAGAGTTGACTCATTGGAAAAGACTCTGATGCTGGGAGGAATTGAGGGCAGGAGGAGAAGGGGACGACAGAGGATTAGATGGCTGGATGGCATCACTGACTCAATGGATGTGAGTCTGAGTGAACTCCATGAGTTGGTGATGGACAGGGAGGCCTGGTGTGCTGCGATTCATGGGGTCACAAAGAGTCAGACATGACTGAGTGAATGAACTAAACTGAACTGAGATGCTGTATTAACTCCTTGATAGTATCTCTGGTGTTTGCTCTCTTCTTATCCATTTGTACAGATGCGCTCCCTGAGACACAAGGAGGTTCATGTTTATCCTAGTAAAGGGTGGAACAATTATTCAACCCATAAAGCCTGACTTGTGCATAAATGCAGTTAACCAGTAAACCATGCTGCTAAGTGAAAGTTACTCGGTTGTGTCCAACTCTTTGCGGCCTCTTGGACTGTAGCCTGCCAGGCTCCTCTGTCCATGAAATTCTCTAGGCCAGCATACTGAAGTGGGTAGCCTATCCCTTCTCTAGGGTATCTTCCCAATCCTGGGATCAAACCCAGGTCTTCCGCATTGCAGGAGGATTCTTTACTGTCTGAGCCACCAGGGAAGCCCTGCCTTTTAAGAAAAGATCTCAAAAAATTGAACCTGAAAACATTGTTGTTCATCTAATAATTTTCTATTAACTTTATATAAAATATATTTTATGTCATCCATGTGAATAATTTAAACATTTTCAAGGATATTTTTCCTAGTTAAAATATAGGAAATTCTCATGGAAAATTAGTCAGTGACATCTCCTAAACTTAATATATTTATTTTCTCATAGATTGAGAGTCTTTCTATTCTTCAGAGGAATTCTCATTACTGTGACCATTTAGCCAAGTGTGAAGTCAGCATAAAACTTTCTAATAGCCTTTAGAAGTAGAATAATTTAATTCAATTAAGGTTCTAGTCTAGTTATTTTTTTTTTCTTTCACAGTGAGAAAGTAGTAAACAAAAGTCCAAAACAGTCTCATTACAAGCTTATCATAGTATACTTATTTGAACCACATTCAGTCCTGCTTTTTTCTAAAGTCTTCCATTTAAATATCATTTTTTATTGCCACAGAAGTATGTAGAAAAAATATTGCCTGAACTGAACTAAAACCAGTTGATGGTTCACGAGACTTGTGTACCGTGATAGTCTCTCTAGACATTGAAAATCTGTTAGAACAATGGAAGAATATGACCAAAGAGGATGAAAATGTTGAACTAGGTGTTAGATATTTTCCTATAAATGATCTCATGTTTATCACAACTCTAAGATACATGCATTTCCTTCCTTTTTGCAAACAATGCAACTAAGATACAAAGAGGAAAAATACAACCCATAGCCAGTTAGAAACAAATTCAGGACCAGGTACAGGAATACCTGTTTGAGAGTTGAAGCTTTCTCCAGTTTTGCGCCAGATATTCTACAAGCATATAAGTAACTTCTAAAATCTTCAAGGAAAAGAGAAATAAGAGGGGGAAATGGCTTAAAGAATCAGGAGCATTGAAGTTAGTTTCAAAGCCGAAAGAGAGACACAAATGGAGAGAACAAACGTGTGGAGACCAAGGGTGGAAAGGGTTGGTAGTGGGATGGATTGGGAGATTGGGAAGGCATACAAACACTGAAAGTGCAAAGTGAGTGTTAGTCTCTCAGTTGTGTCTGACTCTTTGTGACCACCATGAACTGTAGCCCACCAGCCATTGCAGGTGGATTCCTTACCATCTGAGCCACCAGGAAAGCCCATATATGTACTACTATGTATAAAATAGATTAACAATCCACTTGCCAATGGGTTTGATTCCTGGGTCAGGAAGATCCCCTGGGGAAGAAAATGGCAACTCACTCCAGCAGTGTTACTTGGAAATTCTATGGACAGAGGAGCCTGGCAGGCTACAGTCCATGGGGTCACAAAAGAGACATGATATAGCAACTCAACAACAACAATCTTGTATTAAGCAACAGAGTAAATAAAGTTGTAATGGATCTTAGACTTCCTTCCCTTTCCTAGTGGGACTACCTACTATATCATTATAAAAAGATGGTCAAACAGTCTCAGTCCAGGAAAGTGTGTCCAATTTTTAAACAGATAATAGCTATTGGGAACTTCAGTTCAGTTCAGTCGCTCAGTCATGTCCCCGACTCTTTGTGACCCCATGAATCGTAGTATGCCAGGCCTCCCTGTCCATCACCAACTCCTGGAGTTCACTCAGACTCATGTCGATCGAGTCAGTGATGCCATCCAGCCATCTCATCCTCTGTCGACCCCTTCTCCTCCTGCCCCCAATCCCTCCCAGCATCAGAGTCTTTTCCAATGAGTCAACTCTTCGCATGAGGTGGCCAAAGTACTGGAGTTTCAGCTTTAGCATCATTCCTTCCAAAGAACACCCAGGACTGATCTCCTTTAGGATGGACTGGTTGGATCTCCTTGCAGTCCAAGGGACACTCAAGAGTCTTCTCCAACACCACAGTTCAAAAGCAGCAATTCTTACCCCTTTTCAAATGACATAGCCTCCTTCCACTAAGATAAAAGTGGCTTAAAAATTTAAAGAGAACTTTGCAGTTTAAAAGAAAAATGTAGAAGGTAAAAACCTTTCTCAAATTGTGGATTGTGCATTGTACATATGGTTGGAAATATCCGGGTCATGAGTCCTCTAAATGCCCATGGTTTACTATTGCCTACTTATTTAGTGTCCCAGGGAGTAGGGTACACACTGTCTCTCCGCCATCCTTGGAGGATCCCTCAGGGGACCAAGAGTCAGTTCTTAATAAAGAAAGTAAGTTTTTCGCAAGTAGCTATAGAGAATTGTAGGCACCCTGAGGGGGGGCAAAAAAAAAAAGAATAGTAGAGCATTTAAATGAGATAATCTGGAAGTTTACTATATTACTACAATTTTTAAAAGTATATCTGTAAGATATTTAACATTTTACTCTGTGAACAGAGATTACATTCTCATAGAGCATTGCTTTAAATGTTGATGCAACGATTATAAAACAAACAACAAAAAAAATCTTATTCCAAGCTAGAGAGAACAGTTTAGAAAATTTCCCAAAGTTGCTAACTAACCACATTCTCTGACCATAGTAACATAACACTAGAATATAAATTGTGCGTCAGTCACTCAGTTGTGTCCGACTCTTTGTGACTCCATGGACTCCTTTGCCCATAGGATTCTCAAGGCAAGAATACTGGAGTGGATTGGCGTTTCCTTCTCCAAGAATATACATTTAAATGTAATTAAAAAGTAATTACCTAAACTTTAAAATACAATTTTCTTGATTGCAGAAAAAAGATAATTTCCAAATTACACAAACCAACTACTCATATTGTTTTAGAACATTGCATGTAAAAATTTATGAGATGCGATTGAGAGAATTTGGGCAGTGATGGACATAAAGTTTAATAGTAAATTGTTGGTAATTCCACCTAATTTGAGCTTTCCACAATGATGGAAATGTTCTCTTCACTGTTCAATATGGTAGCCACTAGAAATGCATATTACTGAGTATTTGAAATATGACTAATATAACTGAAGAACTGAATTTTATGAGGAAAACACACTGAAAATGCATATTTTATTCAACATGAAATAATAAACACTCAGCTCCAAAAAGTTTTTTTTTAAGTCATCAACATTTTAAATTAAAAATTACTTAAACTTAGAAGTACATTAGAATTTGTAAGTAAATCCAAATTCAGGCAAGATATTTCAGAAAAAGAGAAGACACAGCTGAAGTCACACATCAAGAATAAGAATAGCATTAAATTCAGTGAAGCTTTTTAAAGGATAAAAGGAAGATTTCTTCTAATAACACCGTGAAATTTTCAATAAACGTGGCAGTTGTCTTTCAGTGCTGTGCCATGCTAAGTTGTTTCAGTCACGTTGACTCTGTGTGACCCTGTGAACTGTAGCCTGCCAGGCTCCTCTGTCCCTGCAATTCTCCAGGCAAGGATACTGGAGTGGATTGCCATTCCCTTACTCCAGGGGATCTTCCTGACCCAGGGATCGAACCAGCAAGTCTTGGTCTAACCTGCATTGGCTGGCGGGTTTTTTACCATTAGTGCCACTTGGGAAGCCCAGCTGAAGGCAATTGTCTAGGAAAGTATAAATTATGAAAGTTGACTTGAAAATGTATTTGTATCAGTTAACCATTTAAAATGCTAAAATAGGTACCAGACCAAATTTTTTGAATAGGTTGTTTAGGTATGTAGCGTGTCCCATAGCATTAACAAAGATTAAATCTTCCTAAAACTAATTTTGAAAGCTAAAAGTGGTTTGATATGCACTCTTAACATATTACACAAAAGTAAACTACTATATTGAATGTAAGGCATGGGGGGACATTCCTGAGAAAAATCTCAGGATTTCACACAGCACAGTGAAATGCCACCAACAAATCGTACTTGTACTTGAAATGCAAGAATGACTAACATTTTAGAAAAAGTATCTTTATTAAATACATGATACACTGAAGTTTAAGAGAATTTATTTTTTTTAAAGCTGTAATCATCTTAATTGATTTGATGAAATTTAACATCTGTTCCCTGTTCTCAAAGGATTTATGAACTAGTGTTGCCTAAATTATATTTCTTCTAACATGAGTGAAAATTACCAATTCGGACCAACAGTAGATGTCAATTTTAGTTATAGAATGCTATGGTGGTGCTTTCCAATGGTTATAACAATGGTAATGACGTTCTTTACATTGTCAAATAGAAGAGACCCTAGAAAGATGTGGCTATTAATTAGTTTAAATGTAGTGGCAGATCTACATTTTACATTTTGTTAATTATTTAATAATTTAAATATAAATTTGAATATAGCACCTAGATAGTGGATACTGCCTAAAAAGCTCAATCCCAGGTACACATTTCCTAAGTTCATGATATAGTTAGGGAATGCCAGTTAAGTTAAACATGAACTATGCTATGTCTTATGGAAATAGGGGTGGTAGGATAGATCACACTCCTTCAATCATGAGACTAGCATTCAATTTATCTCAATATAAGCAACAGTATTATTAAGAGTACTCATAGATATCATTTTGCATATTGATCTTTTGAAAAAATATGTAAAATTTTAAAGTAAAGATATAAACAGAAATTTATTTCTAATTTTATATGAGTAAAATTCCACTAGAATGAAAGTTGCTTAAAGCCTGGGTCTTTACGTTGTTCACTACTCCAGGTTCTTACTTGTTGCAGTTTAGGCACTCTGCTGCTGCTGCTGCTGTTGCTGCTGTTAAGTTGCTTCAGTCGTGTCTGACTCTCTCTCGTCCCTGGGATTCTCCAGGCAAGAACACTGGAGTGGGTTGCCATTCCCTTCTCCAGTGCATGAAAGTGAAAAGTGAAAGTGAAGTCACTCAGTCGTGTCCGACCCTTAGCGACCCCATGGACTGCAGCCCACCAGGCTCCTCCCTCCATGGGATTTTCCGGGCAAGAGTACTAGAGTGGGTTACCATTGCCTTCTCCACTCAGTCATGTCCAAGTCTTTGAGACCCCATGAACTGTAGCCCAGGTTACTGTAAAGTCAGACTTTCTCTGCTGCTCAATATGAAGTTTTTCCTCAAGCATAAAACTCAAAAAAGTTTATTTACATATTTATATTTATTGATGAATTTACAATGTTGTGTTAATTTCTGGTGGACAGCACAATGAATCAATTTTATACATTTTTTTCAGAATTTTTTTCTCATATATTATTTCAAAATGTTGAATGTAGTTCCCTGTGCTATAGAGTAGACTCTTGTTATCTGTGTGTGTGTGTGTGTGTGTGTGTAGTCACTAAGTCGTATCTGACTCTTTTGTGACTCCATGGACCATAGCCTGCCAGGCTCCTCTGTCCATGGCATTTCCCAGGCAAGAATACTGGAGCAGGTTGCCATTTCCTTCTCCAGGAGATCGTCCCCACCCAGGGACTGAGCCCAGGTCTGCTTCTTTGCAGGCAGACGCTTTACTGCTGCACCACAGGACTTCCCTGAGGATGTGATGCATCACCAGCTCAATAGAGATGAATTTGAGGAGACTCTGGGAGATACTGCAGGACAGAGGAACCTGGCAGGATACAGCCCATGGGGTCACAAAGAGTTAGACATGACTTAGCTGCTGAGGTAGGTCCTTGCTTAAAATGGGGTGTAGAACACAGAGGACATTCATTCACTCTTTGAGAAAGAGCAAAAATGAAAGAAAGAAAAAGGAAAGAAAAAAAAGGGAGGTACAGAGGCAGAAGGAAGAAAGTCTTTTTTTCTGTTTTTATACTGTTGGATTATGACATTGGTATTAAATTATATGATTATATTGATAAGATGAATAATGAAAGAAAAGATAAAATGAGATTTCCTTACCCTTAAGCTGTGTATAAGTTATGTCTGTTAGGCCAACTCAAGATCGCTCCAAACATTTAATAATAAGGTGTTCTGGAGGTATTAAATGATCTTTTAACATTTTTACAAAAGCAAATATATTTCAGGACTCCCATTGTTATTAATTACCATTTTTAAGTTTTTCTAGTTGAAGTGATTGGCAAATCAAAGGGAACTATAATGTATTTAATATTATTGCTGTTTTTGAGTCTTGCAGTTCAATAGAATTGCCAAATACTGAATTGGGAAAGAAAGAGAATGGAAGGCATAATTAACAAGCCAGGTGGAAAGATTGGTGATCATTGGAGACAAGAAGGTAGACACCATGAAGGTCAAAGTGACTGCAAATCCATGATCTGTAAACTACGGTGTAGGGGAAAAAGGGTGTGCTTCAGAGTTAGATTCACTTGGATTCTTATGGAGTCATTCTGTGCCAAGTACTGATTTTGTGATGCCTAGATTCACCATCTGTAAATTTTCATGATGATAATACATACCAGAATGGTATAACTGTTAAATCAAGTAGTGGTCTAAAGCACTGACATTGTCTGATACATAGACAGCACTTAAAAGAAATACAAATTCCAACATAGATACCATTTTTCCATGTTTGTTACCTCCCTACTCTTTTAGCAAAATGGTTTATCCCTTGTTCAAATAATATTTTGCATGATTGCACCAACACAGTTTCCTTTCCAAATAAACCCCAAAACAATAGTCCATTGAAACAGCAGTGTTAATTATCTTAGGAATATCATCAGTTCAATTCAGTCGTTCAGTTGTGTCCTACTCTTTGCGACCCCATGAATCGCAGCATGCCAGGCCTCCCTGTCCATCACCAACTCCCGGAGTTCACTCAGACTCACGTCCATTGAGTCAGTGATGCCATCCAGCCATCTCATCCTCGGTCATCCCCTTCTCCTCCTGCCCCTAATCCCTCCCAGCATCAAAGTCTTTTCCAATGATTCAACTCTTCGCATGAGGTGGCCAAAGTATTGGAGTTTCACCTTTAGTATCATTCCTTCCAAAGAAATCCCAGGGCTGATCTCCTTCAGAATGGACTGGTTGGATCTCCTTGCAGTCCAAGGGACTCTCAAGAGTCTTCTCCAACACCACAGTTCAAAAGCATCAATTCTTCAGCGCTCAGCCTTCTTCACAGTCCAACTCTCACATCCATACATGACCAGAGGAAAAACCATAGCTGTGACTAGACAGACCTTTGTTGGCAAAGTAATGTCTCTGCTTTTGAATACGCTATCTAGGTTAGTCATAACTTTTCTTCCAAGGAGTAAGCGTCTTTTAATTTCATGGCTGCAGTCACCATCTGCAGTGATTTTGGAGCCCCAAAAAATAAAGTCTGACCCTGTTTCCACTGTTTCCCCATCTATCCACCAGGAATATCATATGTGCTAACATATTTGGCTTTTCATTAGGATGTAATCATTGTTGTAGAAATGTCTTCCTTTTTATTGAAATTCTAGCCAATTACAGTGGGAATCTTTCTTGCCTTTCAAAAGTCACTTGTGGGTAAATTACAAACAAGATCATACCTAGTTTGGTACAGCTTTCCCATGTGACCCACATCCTCTGACTTTCCATTAAATAAGTGAACTATATCAGTTCATAAATGTTCAGTTCTGTCACTCAGTCATGCCTGACTCTTTGCAACCCCATGAATTGCAGTACGCCAGGCCTCTCTGTCCATCACCAACTCCCGCAGTTCACCCAAACTCATGTGCATCGAGTCGGTGACGCCATCCAGCCATCTCATCCCCTATCGTCCCCTTCTCGTTCTGCCCCCAATCCCTCCCAGCATCAGGGTCTTTTCCAATGAGTCAACTCTTTGCATCAGGTGGCCAAAGTATTGGAGTTTCAGCTTCAGCATCAGTCCTTCCAGTGAACACCCAGGACTGATTTCCTTTAGGATGGACTGGTTGGACCTCCTTGCAGCCCAAGGGACTCTCAAGAGTCTTCTCCAACACCACAGTTCAAAAGCATCAATTCTTTGGCGCTCAGCCTTCTTCACAGTCCAACTCTCACATCCATACATGACCGCTGGAAAAACCATAGCCTTGACTAGATGGACCTTTGTTGATAAAGTAATATCTCTGCTTTTTAATATGCTGTCTAGGTTGGTCATAACTTTCCTTCCAAGGAGTAAGCATGTTTTAATTTCATGGCTGCAGTCACCATCTGCAGTGATTTTGGAGCCCCCGAAAATAAAGTCTGACACTGTTTCCACTGTTATTTCTCAGCAAAGTTCTATCTATCCTGAATTCTTTTAAAGAATTTGTATTTTGACCTTGACAGACTCTTGCATTATTCCTCCACAGTTCTTGATTGATCATAGGGAAATGTAGGTTGGGCTGCAAAAATGAAAGATCATGTAAGACTAAGGAAACATTCTAACCCAATTTCTATTTACACTCATTTTTCTAAAAATGGAATGAAAAATGTAGAATCCAAAGGTTTTATTTTTAAAATAGGTTTTAATGGAAATAAGGAGAGTGTTGTATGATAACATCTTATTAAAAAGAGTAAACTTAAAAATGATACTGAGTGATCCCTTATAAGCTCTTATAAGTGTCCTTTTCTGGGGATAACAGGAGGGAAAAAATAGAATACATTTCTGTGTTTGATTTTGGGATGCTCTGTTTCATTTCATTCTAGACTCAGTTTTGTTTTAAATTGACAATGTAGCCTAGCTTCATAGTGCATTTCTTCCAAAAGCTGTGTACTGAAACAGCATTGCAGTATTGATTCATTTTACATCGTTGATGGTGTGATTGTATAATTAGAAGAACTGTGAAGAAATCTTTCACACTTCTGCCCTGGTTGAAGAAATAAACAGCTCCATGGGATAAATCTTTAAAACATTAAAGGATTTTAAAAATAAGTGTTGTGTTGGTGATTCATGCACCCCATAATAATTTGGATTACATTTATCATTTAGTTATGCAGCTTGATACTTAAGTAAACAATAGCTTCCTCAGAGAAAGGCTTAGAAATTTCTTGACTTACTCTTCTCAAAATATAATGTATATCTAAATCACCTGGACAGCTAATAAAAGTCATATTACAGGCCCCACACCCTGATGTTCAGTTTTAATAGAGAAAATATGGGCCTATGTATCTGCATTCTGAATAAACCCATAGGCTTATTGTATCTCCTATTTAGGAGTTAGAAATATCCATTCATTCCCTTATTCAACATTTATTGAGGGTCAACTGTGAGACTATTTCTAGACATTTCCAAGATGAATTAGACATATTTCCTCTCCATCAATAGGTCAGTGTGATGGGAAAGGAATAAAATTTTTTAAAAAGTGAAATCCATCCTGGCAGAATGTACACAAAGTGTTATGGAACTGTAGGGCATATCATGTAACCTAGCCTGAAACCCAGGGATGAGTCTTATTATATGCCTTTTGTGAGCTGTAAAATTAAGTTTCAGAAGGAAGTTAGGCTGCAGAACCTGAGGACATATAGTACAGAGAGAGCATAAGCCGTGAGAAAAGAAGCCAAATGGAATGTTCACGAAGCTACAGACAGGTGACTGTGGCCCTGACTCTTCATGGGGAAGACAAAAATCATAGGAGATCAGACTGGAGAAAGAGGAAGAAACAAGTTTGTAGATAAGGCTTAAGCCATATTGTGGAGCTTTAATTTTATGCTAAGGAGATAGCACATGGATTTTAAGGTGGAAAATGATATGGTTAGATTTAGAGGTAAAGGATGTATTTCTCTCCTTGAGAATTGTACAGCCTCAGAAATCAACTTTATCTCTATAGGATGCATTGCCTTTATCCTTGAGGAAATCCAGAGTTTAGGAATAGAGAAATATATTCTTGGCATTAGACCAATGCCAAGGAGAGGTACCAAGGACTCAGGAAAAAAAATAAATATAGTGAGAGTTATCTCAGTAATTTTTTTTTTTATAAGGAAGTTGGGACTGTGAATTCTGAGTTCCAAGGCTGATCTTTAGAAATATCTATTTTAAGGACTGGAACATTTAAAGAGCAGGGTATCTCTCTCACGGGTTGGCATGTGTAGGGGGAGTGTGCTTTGTGTATTCTATATGATCTGAGCAGGATCACTCAAGTCATCACAAGCATAGGATGATCATAATTGAAATTAACCTTTTGGTTTCTTCCTATTAAGGATGTTCCTTTTGGTTGGCATTATAAAATGCTTACCACATGAAAGCACCTTCTTTTGATGTTGCTACAGTGATCATAGAAAAATATAACTTTTCTCTTAGTGAACTAAATCAAGCAAATTATAGTAAGGGCTACAAAGAAGAAAATTACATGTTGTCATCAATTTAGGCAGTAGGGTAATAATTTTAATAAAACTTTCCCTGTTAATTTTGTCAGTCATTCTCTGTGTGTCACCATCGGATGATTACCCATCCCAATGGACTAGATAGGCTCACATTAAAAGTTTTATGCTTGGGCAAAAGTTTTCCAAGAGCTAGCATAGAATTTATTGTTCTCATTCATTTGCTAAAAACATAATGAAAGTGACACATAATAAACTCAAAGCTGTTGAGAGAGAATTTGAAAAAAATCTGACAGTGCACTGGATCTCAGACTTCATATGCTACAGAGTCCCCTGTGAAGGTTGTTTAACATACAAATGCTCAAGTCTCCATCTCTTGCAGTCTCAAGAGACACCTAAATTTTTAGTGCATTTCTGGTGCACTCCAAAGATTAAGAATCAGATTCACAAATGACCAAAGCCTTCCAGTATTAATTCAGAGAACTGTTTTAAAATGTTATAGCTAGAATGCCTTTCTGCTGCATACTTTAACATGACAATGTATAAAATGTTAAATTGTCTTTAAACTTTGCAAATCATCTAGAAGATCAGAATTTACAAAGATGAAAAGATAGTAACCAACATGTTTAAACAACTCAATATTGTAAAGGATAAGTTAATTTAAAAAAAGTAACTGTAGTCTCACATGAGAATACAAAATGCAAATCAACTTATGCTTGTTGTGTAGGAAATGAGATTACGCCTATGCAAACTTTGAAAGTGGTAGATTTATATGGAAAAAATTAAGCAGGTATGTATTGAACTAATATATTCATCAAGTGTAAAAAACAAAAAGGTGCTAAAAATTATGCTATGGGGGGAAAAAAACATAAAGCAGTTGCCTCTAAAACTGGATTTTGATTCTCTGGACCCATTGGTTTGTTGCTGTTGTTCTAGTTAAGCTTGTATTACCTGAAAGAAAACACACAGACACACAAACACAGACACACACACACACACACACAGACACACACACACACACACACACATTCCACAAGCAAGAATATGGTTAAGTTTTTGAAGGTTGGCCCAAAGAAAACTCAGTGTCTGTGTGCAGGGCACACATTTCACATTTTAAAATATAATTCAGTTTTTGTAGAAAGGGTTTTTTCCCCAATACATAAACTTTTCTTAGTAATACGGTGAAATTTCCACCTATCTCCTCAGAAACAGTTCATTAAACTAAATCAGAGAATTCATTTTAAAGAAAGTCTGCAGCAACCTGTGACATCTGGTTTATCTGGTGATCCTGCTGTCAACAAGTCATGTTGTCATCAAGTTAGTAATTAGCCATGGACCGATTCCTTTAACCTGATGAGGTTTACATAATCTGAATTGAATCATCAGGGCATTGAAAAACAGAAGGGACAAGAGGGACGAGAAAGTGAATACGCCACAGTTTTTAATTTTTGCTCAGCTCAGAAAGTCAGTCTCCTGTCAGTATCTTGGAGATCTGTGCCTCCTCAGGGCTACTGCAGACTTTGAGCCTCTGCTCTTTCGATGTCATTGTGCAGCTCTCAAACAAATGCAGAGGATAGCTTTTCAAGTGCTTTGAAACATGTGGAGTCTGAAACTTTGCTAAAACTTGAAAATGTCAGAATGATTTCCCCTAGGCCTGCAAATGCTCTCTTTTTCTCTGCTGCAGAGAAATGCAGCCAGCTCTACATTTACATTGGAATGACCAGTATGAAAATATACCTGACAGTGCATTTGAGACTGCTGAGATAAGAGGCATGGTGGACCAAAGCATCAGTTTAATGTTGGAAGAGTTCAATTCTGAACGCTGATACTCATATTCTATGTGACCTGAGCTATGGTCTCTAATCCCTTTTCCTCATCTGAAAATGGTGATGATATATATCTTGATAGATTCTCATGATGACTAAGTGTTGAAATTCTTATAAAGCATTTGAAAAAATGTCTAAAAATAGTTATCTATGAGTAAGAAAATACATAGCCAGAATCATTCTAGGTAAGTTTACTGATCACCTCGTTTATGTAATAGAGGTGGCAGGTTATATCAAAATTCTCTGTGAGCATCTGTAACATTTTGAGGAACATTTTAGAAGGCCATAGAGAATCTCTAGTTTATATGGAGGTATAATTAAGCCCTGAGGAATAGCAAAGGAAGCCAACTCTGTCATATGCAGAGATTTCCAAGAAGTTTGGGAGGACTATAAATTTACAGTGACAAAAAATGACACAATTAAGTCACTTTCTCTCAACTGTATTGAGAATTGCAGAGAAGATGGAAAGATAGAATGTTAGAAATATTCAGGATTCGAGCACTGACATTACTTGTTTTTCCAAATAATTATAAAAGATCAAACAAGAGCAACATCACTGATACTGTTATAAGAGTACAGTTGAAGCCCCCGAAAAAAGGTATTAAGAAAATGGATTATTAAAACTTGCAAATTGGAGGCAGAACTTTTGAGAAAAATCAGCAGTAGCTAATATTTGACTGTGCATGGGGGTGACTTCTGTAAAGAAGAGTTGCAGGATCTTGAGTTAAGGAGATGAAATTCCAAGTCTAGATGCTGGAGACAGAGCCACACCTGGGTCAACCCACCACAGCCTTCAATGGCTATAGATTTTATCAGGATGGTAAATAATGGTATTAAGGAAAGATAACAAGATTGTGCAGATATATATCAATGGATATCACAAATCTCAAGAGAGGGTTCTTAATACCAAGTTATAATTTGACAACAACCACTATCATCATTACCACCAATAAAATTTTTATCAGTGATGAGAGAAACTAAGCTGAATGGAGTTAGCATGCTGTGAGAGAGTTGAGTACATAGGAAAGTTTGTTGACCATGAAAGGATCATTCCAGAGGCCAAAGGGAAGAATTAGAAGGGAACAGAGAAGAAAATGGAGTAGGGAGAGAAAGCACAGAAAATATAGGAATAAGTTTACAAGAAAAGACAGGTGTCAAGAATAAAGGAATTTAAAGTGGTATCTGAGGATGGGGTATGTGACTACTGTAGGATGGCTTGATCGTCAACATCCTGGAATAAGTCTTTTGGTGTTTTTCAGTCTCTCAGTCATGTCTGACTCTTTGCCATCCCATGGACTGCAGCACACCAGGCTTCCCTGTCCTTCACCATTTCCCAGAGCTTGCTAAAACTCATGTCCATTGAATTAGTGGTGCCAACCATCTCATCCTCTGTCATCCCCTTCTCTTCCTGTCTTCAATCTTCCCTAGTGTCAGGGTCTTTTCTAATAAGTCAACTCTTTGCATAAGGTAATCAAAGTACTGGAGGTTCAATTTCAGTATCAGTCTTTCCAATGAATATTCAGGGTTGATTTCCTTTAGGAATGACTGGTTGGATCTCCTTGCAGTCCAAGGGACTCTTTAAGAGTCTTCTCCAACACCATAGTTCAAAAACATCAGTTCTTCAGTGCTCAGCCTTCTTTATGGTTCAACTCTCACATCCATACATGACTACTGGAGAAACCATAGCTTTGACTAGACAGACCTTTGTCAACAAAGTAATGTCTCTGCTTTGCTTTTTAATATGCTGTCTAGGTTTGTCATAGCTTTTCTTCCATGGAGCAAGCATCTTTTAATTTCATGACTGCAGTCCCCACCTGCAATGATTTGGGAGGTGAATAAGAAAGTCTGTCACTGATTCCATCGTTTCCCCATCTCTTTGCCATGAAGTGATAATTCTGTTTTTTTTTTTTCAGTGTTTATGCAGTCCAGGTGGTGCAGATGGTTTATTTGTTAGTTGGAAGTGTATTGTGTTAGTTACTACATGGATTGTGGGGTCAAATCATTTAGTTACAGGTCTTCCTGCAGTGCCTACTAGCTGTGCAACTTTAAGAAGTTACCTAATTTCCCGGATTTTTGGTTTCATCATCTATAAGATGATCAGTATATTAGGTTCATCATGGAGCTGTAGGATTGAATGTCATTATGTATATATTTTATATATATATATATATATAAAGATTATGGCATAAAATAAGCACTCACTAAATGGGTTTGGCTTTTACTATTGCTATTTTTGTATGTATAAGAAGATGATGGCATTTATTTAAGATTCAAAACAGGACAGTTAATAAAAACTATACAGTCTTACTCATAATCAGCAGAATTGATTTTAGTTTATAGAACACTCACCTCAAAATAGAAAAATGAGGAGACTATGTAGAGTGACAAGATTCAGGTTTATTTTAAAGATCCCATCTCTGTAAAGCCTAGGCTACCTTTGCAGAGGAGAGCTTAGTGAGGGTCAGGGAAAGAGGTACAAAGGACATTTCTTCATTTTCAAGATTGTTCCCTTTATCTATTTCTGCAAAACAAACCACGTTGAATCTGATGGTATTAAAAACAACATTAAAAAAAATAGTGTCTCTCATAGTTCTGGGGTTGATATTAGTCAAGTTTCTCTCCCTTAGGATCACTCATGTCACAGAAGTCAGACAATGTCTAGAATTTGAGTCATCTCAAAGGCTTCTTTTTTATAATCAACTTTTTGTTAGATAACAATTTTATATTTATGATTTTTTTCCATAAACAGTTCCTGAATACTCCATACCCAGTTTCCATTCCTATTACATCTTGCATTAGTATAGTACTTTTATCACAAGTAATGAATCGATATTGAAATATTAGTATCAACTTTGGAAGGAATGATGCTAAAGCTGAAACTCCAATCCCTCCCAGCATCAAAGTCTTTTCCAATGAGTCAACTCTTCGCATGAGGTGGCCAAAGACTCTGATGCTGGGAGGGATTGGGGGCAGGAGGAGAAGGGGACGACAGAGGATGAGATGGCTGGATGGCATCACGGACTTGATGGACGTGAGTCTGAGTGAACTCCAGGAGTTAGTGATGGACAGGGAGGCCTGGCGTGCTGCGATTCATAGGGTCGCAAAGAATCGGACACAACTGAGCGACTGAACTGACTGACTGACTGAAAGTGCTGAACTATCATGTGTTCAGATCTTCTCTGCTAAGTCGCTTCAGTCATGTCCGACTCTGTGTGACCTCATAGACGGCAGCCCACCAGGCTCCCCCGTCCCCAGGATTCTCCAGGCAAGAACACTGGAGTGGGTTACTATTTCCTTCTCCAATGCATGAAAGTGAAAAGTGAAAGTGAAGTCGTTCAGTCGTGTCTGACTCTTTGTGACCCCATGGACCGCAGCCCACCAGGCTCCTCCGTCCATGGGATTTTCCAAGCAAGAGTACTGGAGTGGGGTGCCATTGCCTTCTCTGTCAGATCTCAGTTTTATCCTAATGTTCTTTTTTCTGTTTCAGCATTTCATCCTAGATAACACATTATATTGCATACATGGTCATGTCTCCTTAAACTCTTCTTGGCCTCAAGAGTTTCTCAGACTTCCTTTACTTTCGATGACCTTGTAATTTTCAAGAATTGTTGGCCAGGTGTTTTTGTATAATATGCTTAAGCTGTGATTTGTTTGATGTGTTTCTCATTATTAGACTGGGGTAATATATTTTGAGGGTGAAACTGCAGAGATAATGTGCCATTCTCATCACAAAATATCAAAGGTGTATATTACCAGTGTGACTTCCCATTGTTGATGTTACCTTTGTTCATTTTCTGGTTTTGCTGTAATGGATTACCACAAACTTTAGAAGCTTAAGAAACAAGAAAATATGACCTTCTGTTTCGATAGTTTACAAATCCAACCTTGGTCTTACTGGGCTAAAATCAAGATGTCACAGGAACTGTATTTTTTTTTCGTAGGCTCTGGGGTAGCATCTATTTTCTTGCTATTCCACCTTTCTAGAGGCTTTCCTTATTTCTTGACTTCTAGCCCCTCTCCCCCGCCTTCACATTCAGCAATGCCATACTCCTCAGCGCCTTTTTTCAGTCACGTCTTCTTCTGACTTTCCTCTTCTGTCTCCCTCTTCCATTTTTAAGGACCCTTGTGATTACATTAGGCCCATCTGAATAATACAAGAATACCTCCCTTATCTGAAGGTCAGCTGATTAGAAAACTTAATTCCAACTGCACCCTTAATTTGCCTTTGCCATGTAGCATAACATATCCACATGTTCCAGGGCCTACAACGTATACATCATAGAGGCCAGTATTCTTCCTACCAGTTTAATCTTGATCATTTGCTTGAGGTATGTTTTCCCCTCTCTTTCATTATGTACCCTCTGGAAGAAAGTCAGTGTGTGTAGTTCACACTTAAGGACTGGGAAATTATTATTTTATGCCTCCTTAAGGGCAGTATATCTACATAAGTTACTTGAGAGTCATCTATTTTTCTCTTTCATTTCAGACTTTATTTTCGGGGGCTCCAAAATCACTGCAGATGGTGACTGCAGCCATGAAATTAAAAGACACTTACTCCTTGGAAGAAAAGTTATGACCAATCTAGATAGCATATTCAAAAGCAGAGACATTACTTTGCCGACTAAGGTCCGTCTAGTCAAGGCTATGGTTTTTCCTCTGGTCATGTATGGATGTGAGAGTTGGACTGTGAAGAAGGCTGAGCGCCAAAGAATTGATGCTTTTGAACTGTGGTCTTGGAGAAGACTCTTGAGAGTCCCTTGGACTGCAAGGAGATCCAACCAGTCCATTCTGAAGGAGATCAGCCCTGGGATTTCTTTGGAAGGAATAATGCTAAAGCTGAAACTCCAGTACTTTGGCCACCTCATGCAAAGAGTTGACTCATTGGAAAAGACTCTGATGCTGGGAGGGATTGGGGGCAGGAGGAGAAGGGGATGACCGAGGATGAGATGGCTGGATGACATCACTGACTCGATGGACGTGAGTCTGAGTGAACTCCAGGAGTTAGTGATGGACAGGGAGGCCTGGCGTGCTGCAATTCATGGGGTCGCAAAGAGTCAGAAACGACTGAGCAACTGAACTGAGCTGAATCCCTAGTTTTTTCTATGGACTCTTGCGTATCTGTTTTATACTTTGGATTATAGTATAATACTGCTTGGCTTACTTTGTTTCTCAAGTTTTTTCCATTTTGGATATTGAGAACTCATTGAGATGACTCCTGATTCCTTTGACTTATCCTCATAATCGTGGGATTTTTTTCTTTTTTTTTTAGGGCTTTCTTACTTTCTGGAATTATAAGATGCTCTAGTCTTGTTTATATACTTCCTGTGCCATTGTAACAACCATCCTTTTCTCTTGTCTCTTTTATTGAGGTCCAAAGTCTAGGTGCTATGTACTCTTGTTGCTAGTAGGGCATTAATATTTCTAGGGTCTTTCAGCTGACACAGCATGGAGGTAGATATTTGTATATTAACCTATGAATATGCATGTTTTTATTTTTAGCTATCTATATCTATACTAACTATGAATTGATGCTGAGGTCTCAACTCTAATCTAGCTTTCTTTCCCTAATCTATAACTTTCCATTCCAACACTGAGAAAGCTTACTCCTACCATCCTCTAACATTTCCTTATTGCTTAGCTCCTGCATACAAATAAAGTGGGTTCAGAATTACTAATACATATGCCCATGGGAAACAATTTTATCAACTACACTACAGTACTTATGTACAGCTCTTTTTTCCTTTAGTAGAATATACTCTGCTAATTTCCGGTGTTACTTAGCTCAGCCAATTTTTCTCCATACCATTCAGTGACATAGTTTCACATAGCTGTAATACAGTTAAATGTTCTGGTCACATCTAGCGTTTCATCCCATGACTCCCCTAAACCCCTGAATAATCTCACAAATATTTGCATACTTTGAGGTTCACCGTTTCTGCTGTAAAGTTCTGTGAGTTTTGACAAATGCTTGATGTCCTGTGCTTAGCATTAGAGAGTCTCACAGAACAGTTTAATCATGCCCAGATTTCCTGTACTTCATCTATTGCAACCCCTATCTCCTGAACTCCTGACAACCCATGATGTATTTTTGCCTTTCCAAAATGTTACGTAGTTGGTATCATAGTTTATGGAGCTTTCTCAGACTGTTCTTTTTAATTAATTAATTTTTTGATGGATAATTGCTTTAGAGAATTCTGCTATTTTCTGTCTTCTGTATGGTTCAGACTGGTTTATTTTACTAGAAATATGCATTTAAGATTCATTTATGTTCTGTATGGGTTGAGAACTCATTTTTTATTGCTAAATTATATTATATAGATATAGTTTACCTATTCACCTCTTATAGGACATCTTGGTTTCTTCCAGCTTGGGAAATTATGAATAAATTTGCCATAAACATCTACAGGTTTTTGTACAGGCATAGGTTTTCAAATCTGGAGAAGGCAATGGCAACCCACTCCAGTACTCTTGCCTGGAAAATCCCATGGATGGAGGAGCCTGGTAGGCTACAGTCCATGGGGTCACTAAGAGTCAGACACAACTGAAGCTACTTAGCAGCAGCAGCAGGTTTTCAAATCAATTGAATAAATATATAGAAGCATGGTGGTAGGATCATATGGTAAGACTATATTTACTTTTGTTAAGAAACTGCCAACTCATCTTCTAAGTCATTATACCATCTTATATCCCCATAGTAGTAAATGAGAGTTCTTGCTGTTCTTCATTTTTAAAATATTGGTATTGTCACTGTTTTCAGATTTTGGCCATTGTAATAGATATAGAGAATTATCTCACTGCTGTTTCAATTTGCAGTTCCCTAAAGGCAGGTGATGTGGAACCTTTTCAAGATACTTAGGTTGCCGTTTTTGTATCTTCTTTGATGAGATGTCTATTTATACCCTTTTCAGTTCAGTTCAGTCACTCAGTCGTGTCCGACTCTTTGCGACCCCATGGACTACAGCATGCCAGGCTTCCCTGTCCATCACCAACTCCCATAGTTTACTCAAACTCATTTCCATTGAGTCGGTGATGCCATCCAACTATCTCATCCTCTGTCGTCCCCTTCTGCTCAATCTTTCCCATCATCAGGGTATTTTCAAATGAGTCAGTACTTTGCACCAGGTGGCCAAAGTATTGGAGTTTCACCTTCAGCATCAGTCCTTCCAATGGATATTCAGGACTGATTTCCTTTAAGATGGACTGGTTGGATCTACTTTCAGTCCACGGAACTCTCAAGAGTCTTCTCCAACACCTCAGTTCAAAAGCATCAGTTCTTTGGTGCTCAGCTTTCTTCACAATCCAACTCTCACATCCATACAGGACTACTGGAAAAACCATAGCCTTGACTAGATGGATCTTTGTTGGCAAAGTAATGTCTCTGCTTTTTAATACGCTATCTAGGTTGGCCATAACTTTCCTTCCAAGGAGTAAGCGTCTTTTAATTTCATGGCTGAAGTCACCATCCACAGTCATTTTGGAGCCCAGAAAAATAAAGTCAGTCATTGTTTCCACTGTTTCCCCATCTATTTGCCATGAAGTGGTGGGACAAGATGCCATGATCTTAGTTTTATAATTACTGAGTGTTAATAGTTCTAGGTATATTTTGAATACAAATCTTTTATCAAATATGTGTTTCATAAATATTTTCTCTTAGTGACTACTTTTTTCATTCTCTCAACAATGTCATTTTCAGAAAAGAAATTTTTAATGAAGTATATCTTTATTTCTTTTTAATTTCATGGACCATACTGTTGGTATCATATTTGAAGGCTAATTGTTAGTTCAAGTTCATGTAGATAC
This sequence comes from Capra hircus, assembly GCF_001704415.2. Classification (NCBI taxonomy): domain Eukaryota; kingdom Metazoa; phylum Chordata; class Mammalia; order Artiodactyla; family Bovidae; genus Capra; species Capra hircus. Next base: position 8,124,356 of record NC_030812.1, read on the forward strand.
TATTTTATGTTTCCATCAGACATTTCATAACTTTGAATTTCACATTAATGTATGTGACCCATTTTGAGTTAATTTTTTGTGAGATATAAGGTCTATGTTTAAGCAATATTTTGCATATATACTTGGAGTTGCATTTGTTGAAAAGATGATTATTTCTCCATTAAATGTTATCTGTATCATTATCAGAGATTAGTTAACTATGTTTGTGTGTATCTGTTTCATTGATTTATGTCTTATTTTTCTTCAAATGCTTCTATCCTGATTAATATAGCTTTAGAGTTCAGTTCAGTTGCTCAGTCGTGTCCGACTCTTTGTGACCCCATGAATTGCAGGACGCCAGGCCTCCCTGTTCATCACCATCTCCTGGAGTTCACTCAGACTCACGTCCATCGAGTCCGTGATGCCATCCAGCCATCTCATCCCCAGTCATCCCCTTCTCCTCCTGCCCCCAATCCCTCCCAGCATCAGAGTTTTTTTTCCAATGAGTCAACTCTTCACATGAGGTGGCCAAAGTACTGGAGTTTCAGCTTTAGCATCATTCCTTCCGAAGAAATCCCAGGGTTGATCTCCTTCAGAATGGACTGGTTGGATCTCCTTGCAGTCCGAGGGACTCTCAAGAGTCTTCTCCAACACCACAGTTCAAAAGTATCAATTCTTTGGCGCTCAGCCTTCTTCACAGTCCAACTCTCACATCCATACATGACCACTGGAAAGACCATAGCCTTGACTAGACGGACCTTAGTCGGCAAAGTAATGTCTCTGCTTTTGAATATGTTATCTAGGTTGCTCATAACTTTTCTTCCAAGGAATAAGCGTCTTTTAATTTCATGGCTGCAGTCACCATCTGCAGTGATCTTGGAGCCCCAAAAATAAAGTCTGACACTGTTTACACTGTTTCCCCATCTATTTCCCATGAAGTGATGGGACCGGATGCCATGATCTCAGTTTTCTGAATGTTGAGCTTTAGGCCAACTTTTTCGCTCTCCTCTTTCACTTTCATCAAGAGGCTTTTTAGCTCCTTTTCACTTTCTGCCATAAGGGTGGTGTCATCTGCATATCTGAGGTTATTGATATTTCTCCCAGCAATCTTGATTCCAGCTTGTGTTTCTTCCAGCCCAGCGTTTCTCATGATGTACTCTGCATAGAAGTTAAATAAGCAGGGTGACAATATACAGCCTTGACATACTCATTTTCCTATTTGGAACCAGTCTGTTGTTCCATGTCCAGTTCTAACTGTTGCTTCCTGATCTGCACACAGATTTCTCAAGAGGCAGGTCAGGTGGTCTGGTATTCCCATCTCTTTCAGAATTTTCCCCAGTTTATTGTGATCCACACAGTCAAAGGTTTTGGCACAGTCAATAAAGCAGAAATAGATGTTTTCCTGGAACGCTCTTTCTTTTTCCATGATCCACCGGATGTTGGCAATTTGATCTCTGGTTCCTCTGCCTTTTCTAAGACCAGCTTGAACGTCAGGGAATTCATGGTACACATATTGCTGAAGCCTGGCTTGGAGAATTTTGAACATTACTTTACTAGCATGTGAGATGAGTGCAATTGTGCAGTAGTTTGAGCACTCTTTGGCATTGCCTTTCTTTGAGATTGGAATGAAAACTGACATTTTCCTGTCCTGTGGCCACTGCTGAGTTTTCCAAATTTGCTGGCATATTCAGTGCAGCACCTTCACAGCATCATCTTTCAGGATTTGAAACAGCTCAACTGAAATTCCATCACCTCCACTAGCTTTGTTCATAGTGATGCTTTCTAAGGCCCACTTGACTTCACATTCCAAGATGTCTGGTTCTAGATTAGTGATTACATCATCATGACTATCTGGGTTGTGTTATAATTGGTCTTGAAATCAAGTAGTATGAGATCTTCAACTTTGTTCTTTGGTATTGTTATCTATCATAGGTCTTTTTTCTTTCCGTATGAACTTTAGAATAAGTCTGCTGTTATCTAAGAAATAGCTTGCTGGGAATTTAACTTCAATGGCATTGAATATACAGATCAAGTTTTGAATAAATGATGTTTCAGCAACCTATATTACATTGTAATTCTAGAAATCCAATAGTGAGTGAAAACATTCTTGCATAGTTTCTGATCTAGGAAGGAAAAAGTCAAGTTTCTGATCATTAGATATAATGCTATCTGTATGATTTTTGTATAAATTCTTTATGTGAAGAATATAAAAGAGGCAGTAATCTTTTATTCATAGTTTTTTGAAGAATTTTTTTAAATTAAATATCTGCTGCTTGATAATTGTTGACTGGAAATTCAGCCAGCTGCTGTCATTGGAGGACATACATGTAACTTCTCTATGTGGGCCTCTTCATTTCTCGGTAGCTGGTTTTTAAGGATAACCTCTCTAAGTGAAAGAACTGGTGGAAGCTGTGTCAGTTTAAATGGTCCTGCTTCAGTAGGCATGTGATATAAGTCCACTTTATTCCATTTATTAGAAACAAGTCACTAAAGTAACTGACTACAGTCAAAAAAGGGGGAGGGGGGTATTAGATTTCATTTGTTGATATAACTGTGTCAAAGAATTTGTAAGAACATTTGAAAATTTTCCATTATCACTCACACCTCAAAGGTGGAAGTATTTGCATCAATACTTTCTGTAGAATGAAAATACTGACTGCTCTAGAATAGACTAGTTGTGGTCTCATTTTATTTGTGGTTGGAGGCCTCTTAGCACAAGTACCCAGGCTAGTCTCTGTCTATACTTTGCAAATCAAATGAGCCCTGGGCTGCCAAGGTCCAGCCCCAGTGGATCCAGGGTAATTCAAAGGTCAGATGGAATCGGCCTCCTAGGAATTAATTGCTTAATTAAAGATATAGAGAGAGATTAGAAACAGATAGTGTAGTAGGAAATATTAGTGGAGAAAAAGAGGCTGAATAACTTGGTTTACGTGGGATACCAATACAATTCCAAGACAAGGAATTTGCACCATCTACGTTGGGCTACCGGCACCACTTGAATATTGGAAGGTGTCCCTCCTTGGGCTCCTTCTCATGTGGAACTTAAAAGCCGGGGCAAGTAAGTAGACGTGGTGAGCACCCACGCTCCAGATGGGAATTCAGCCAGAAAAACGGGGAGCAAGAAAGAACGACATGGGGGAACCAGTCTTTCCAGAAACTGATCTGATTTCTTTATTTTTTAGATTTGCTTATATACCTTTTGTTACACATAGAGACAAATGGAAATTTTAAAGTCACGCGGGGGTCAGCAGTCCTAACCTTTATCAAAATCAGGTGCTTCATATAAGTGTATAAAAAAATAGGTCTTAGGGGTTTTACATCATCTTCTGGCTATGAGGCCTGCTGACATTTTATGATCCTTTCTTTCTGATAACCAAAAAACTTATTTTTTCCAAGGGTGTTTTTTCTTAAACCAGGCACCACCCTCTGAAGGTAGCAGATAAAGTTGCATTCCTATAGGGTGAGGGTGTAGTGGGTTACAACTAAGAAAGGAATTTATTTAATCTAAGGTTAACATGATTAATCTTAAAAGTTAATACTATTTCTCCTATATGCTAGTTATATTCATTATAAGGGCAGGGAATATGGAGATTTAGCAGCAAACATCAGCCCAACAAATGAAAACCCTTCACCAATGTTCCCCTTAAGATCTATTTAATCTTAAGATAGTGATAAAGTTACATTTTTGCATAGCAAGGACACAGTGATTTATAACAAAGTACAGTAATCTATAACAGAACAGAAAATTCATTAACTCAAAAAGTCTAGTATTGCTAACATCAAAAACTACTATATTTCCTTTTCTATATTCCAAACATTAATTAATATATTCCCATGTGCCTAAGGATATGGAGGCCTGGTGGCAATCATTGACTCAACAATGAGAAAAGCCCTATGCTAATTAAGACTTTCAAAATACTCCAAGCTCTCTGTGCTGTTTATGGTTGAGAGGTTGTTGCACAAGCTAGTCTGTCAGCAAAGAGGTTTGACCTGAGACACCCTTGTCACAATATATCTGATTTTATCAGACTGATAATGGATATCTAAAATAACTAAAATTTCACTTTAATTGTATTTTTGTATACTTGGGAGTTCAATAAAAAGAAGAAAGTGAGATACTGCACTGAAAAAAAAAAACAATTCAGGGTGAGGTGAAAAATAAGAAATGACTACTGGGATTGGGGTTTCCTTTTGGAGTGATGAAAATATTCTGGAACTGTAGTGGTGATGGTTTTGCCAACACTGTTGACTAAATGTCACTTATGCTAAACTTTGTATCACATGTAGTTAAAAAAGGGGGGCTCAGGATGGGGAACACATGTATATCATGTTGTTGTATGGCAAAACCAATAAAATATTGTAAAGTAATTAATCTCCAATTAAAATAAATAAATTTATATTTTAAAAAATGAAAACAAAAACAAAAAAAAAGCTGCTATTGTCAAAAGTTTCATGAACATGGAACAAGAAGTTTTTCACATACTGCAGATGAAAGGGCTAAATGACATAATCATTTTGGGAAACATGTTAGCAGTGATTTTGTTTTGTTTTGTTTTGCTAATATTTGTAATAGCCAAACTTGGAAACAGCTCAAATACCATTTATCAAGATGGTGGGTAAAAATTATTTTCACTCATAAGATAGAGCACTACTTAATAATAAAAAAAATCTGAGCCAATTGTGCATGCAACAACATACTTGCATCTCAAAAACAGTATTTGAGTGAAAGAAACCAGACAAAAATATACTTTCTATCTGGTATGTTTTATATGAAATTCAAAAACGTATTATCAGTAAAAATATGAGAGAAATTTACTTGAAGGGTAGTACAAGTAAACCTGTTGGAATGATGGAGATATTCTATACTTTCATTGGGATATTTCTTATATGGTTCTGTGTGCATTCATGAAAATGCATAGGATTAAACTTTGAAGACGTCTATTTTGCACAGACAAAATTTGGCCACAATGAAAACAAATGTTTATCTAGAATATGACCCCAATTTTTAAAAAAAATGGTTTATATTTATAATTTTCTCTAACAGTAGATATATGTAACATTCAATTTTATATGTTTCAAATTTCATGTTGTTTCTGTTTTGAAGAATACTATTTTAAGTAGAAAATAAGTTTCCAATTAAAACATAGCAATTTTAAATCTAGTTGTACCAAACAAGACTAAGTGGCTATGAAACAGGTATAAATGGATTTAAAAATTAGAAAAAAAGTTTTAAAATTTATTATGGTGTTGTGGTGATGCTGTAGACAATTTGAATGTTTTCTTCCTTGAAGGGTATCAGATTTTGCTTAGTAAGATCAATTACTATCAGATAATTAATTTTAACTTGTCAGACTGGTGGTGTGTGTGTGTGTGTGTGTGTGTGTGTGTGTGTGTGTGTGTGTGTGAGTAGCTTTAGTTTTACTCATTTGAACATAGATTCGACAGCTCTCAGCCAAAGACATGTGGGAACCTCTATGTAGACTCTGTGCCCATCTCTCTGGGCAACTTTCTCCTTATGGTTCTCTGCTCAGAATTTTTTTCAGTGAATTCTGGCTACTTCAGTAATATCTCTGATATCTGCTCTCTCAACTTAGCAAGACTTCTGTGCTCTACTTAAACCCATCTTCTTGTAGCATAATCTAAAATGAGACTGCTGCTGCTGCTGCTGCTAAGTCACTTCAGTCATGTCCGACTCTGTGCGACCCCTTAGACAGGAGCCCACCAGGCTCCCCTGTCCCTGGGATTCTCCAAGCAAGAACACTGGAGTGGCTTGCCATTTTCTTCTCCAATGAATGAAAGTGAAAGTGAAGTCACTTAGTCGTGTCCGACCCTTCACGGCCCCATGGACTGCAGCCTAAGCAGGCTCCTCCATCCATGGAATTTTCCAGGCAAGAGTACTAGAGTGGGTTGCCATTGCCTTCTCCTACAGGCATAAAACAAAGAGCAAATCAGGTGTGTCTCCCTTCTCTTGAGAAGGATATATGTAAGCAGTTTTCTCTAGTATTTTGTCCAGTTTTATAGTTATTTGCAGAAGCAGCAAGTCTAGTCTTCATTAGGGGCCTCTTATCATTTAGCTTTTACACTATATTGTAAATTGATAATAATTGATATTTATAAAATGTTTTTCTCCACTCTTAAAATATTTTGTTCCAAGATAATGCATATATGTCCAATTTTTAGCTTTGATGAGTGTGTGTGTGTATTTTGTGGGGTGAGGAGTGCTTCCCTGGTAGCTGAGCCAGTAAAGAATCTGTCTGCAATGCAGGGGAATGCTGGTTTGATTCATGGGTCAGGAAGATCCACTGGAGAAGAGATAGGCTACCTACTCCAGTATTCTTGGTCTTCCCTGGTGGCTCAGCTGGTAAAGTATCTGCCTGCAATGCCGGAGACGTGGATTCAACCCCTGGTTTGGGAAGATACCCTGGAGAAGGGAACGGCTACCCACTCCAGTATTCTGGCCTAGAGAATTCCATGGACTTTATAGTCCATGGGGTTGCAAAGAGTGACTGAGTGACTTTCACTTTTTATAGTATTTTTCATGAAGCATATTGTTCTTGGTTAAAAATCAGTTTACAATTTAGAAACTCCCTGAAGGACAGTAATTATATTCTATAGCAATAAAGTAGTAAATAAAGATATTAAATATTGGAGTGGTAAGTTAAAAGAATTAGGATGATGAAAGAGGAGTAGTGTTATAGTTCAGTTCAGTCCCTCAGTCGTGTCCGACTCTGCGACCCCATGAATCGCAGGATGCCAGGCCTCCCTGTTCATCACCATCTCCTGGAGTTCACTCAGACTCACGTCCATCGAGTCAGTGATGCCATCCAGCCATCTCATCCTCGGTCGTCCCCTTCTCCTCCTGCCCTCAATCCCTCCCAGCACCAGAGTCTTCTCCAATGAGTCAACTCTTCTCATGAGGTGGCCAAAGTACTGGAGTTTCACCTTTAGCATCATTCCTTCCAAAGAAATCCCAGGGCTTATCTCCTTCAGAATGGACTGGTTGGATCTCCTTGCAGTCCAAGGGACTCTCAAGAGTCTTCTCCAACACCAGTTCAAAAGCATAAATTCTTTGGTGCTCAGCCTTCTTCACAGTCCAACTCTCACATCCATACATGACCACAGGAAAAACCACAGCCTTGACTAGACGGTCGTTAGTCTGCAAAGTAATGTCTCTGCTTTTGAATATGTTATCTAGGTTGGTCATAACTTTTCTTCCCAGGAGTAAGTGTCTTTTAATTTCATGGCTGCAGTCACCATCTGCAGTGATTCTGGAGCCCCCAAAAATAAAGTCTGACACTGTTTCCACTGTTTCCCCATCTATTTCCCATGAAGTGATGGGACCGGATGCCATGATCTTCGTTTTCTGAATGTTGAGCAGTAGGCCAACTTATTCAATCTCCTCTTTCACTTTCATCAAGAGGCTTTTTATTTCCTCTTCACTTTCTGCCATTAGGGTGGTGTCATCTGCATATCTGAGGTTATTGCTATTTCTCCCAGAAATCTTGATTCCAGCTTGTGTTTCTTCCAGTCCAGCGTTTCTCATGATGTACTCTGCATAGAAGTTAAATAAGCAGGGTGACAATATACAACCTTGACGTACTCCTTTGCCTATTTGGAACCAGTCTGTTGTTCCATGTCCAGTTCTAACTGTTGCTTCCTGACCTGCATACAGATTTCTCAAGAGGCAGGTCAGGTGGTCCGGTATTCCCATCTCTTTCAGAATTTTCCACAGTTTATTGTGATCCACACAGTCAAAGGCTTTGGCATAGTCAATAAAGCAGAAATAGATGCTTTTCTGGAACTCTCTTGCTTTTTCCATGACCCAGCAGATGTTGGCAATTTGATCTCTGGTTCCTCTGCCTTTTCTAAAATGTGCTTGAATGTCAGGGAGTTCAGTTCACAGTTCATGTATTGCTGAAGCCTGGCTTGGAGAACTTTGAGCATTACTTTACTAGCATGTGAGATGAGTGCAATTGTGCGGTAGTTTGAGCATTCTTTGGCATTTCCTTTCTTTGGAATTGTAATGAAAACTGACCTTTTCCAGTCCTGTGGCCACTGCTGAGTTTTCCAAATTTGCTGGCCTTGGAATGCAGAATGAAGCAGGGCAAAGATTAATAGAGTTTTGCCAAGAAAATGCACTGGTCATAGCATACATCCTCTTCCAACAACACAAGAGAAGACTCTATACATGGACATCACCAGATTGTCAACACCGAAATCAGATTGATTATATTCTATGCAGCCAAAGATGGAGAAGCTCTATACAGTCAAAAAAAAAAACAAGGCCAGGAGCTGACTGTGGCTCAGATCATGAATTCCTTATTACCAAATTCAGACTTAAATTGAAGAAAGTAGGGAAAACCGCTAGACCATTCAGGTATGACCTAAATCAAATCCCTATGATTATACAGTGAAAGTGAGAAATAGATTTAAGGGCCTAGATCTGATAGATAGAGTGCCTGATGAACTATGGAATGAAGTTCGTAACATTGTGCAGGAGACAGGGATCAAGACCATCCCCATGGAAAAGAAATGCAAAAAAGCAAAATGGCTGTCTGGGAGGCCTTACAAATAGCTGTGAAGAGAAGAGAGGTGAAAAGCAAAGGAGAAAAGAAAGATATAGGCATCTAAATGCAGAGTTCCAAAGAATAGCAAGAAGAGATAAGAAAGCCTTCTTCAGCAATCAATGCAAAGAAATAGAGGAAAACAACAGAATGGGAAAGACTAGAGATCTCTTCAAGAAAATTAGAGATACCAAGGGAACATTTCATGCAAAGATGGGCTCGATAAAGGACAGAAATGGTATGGACCTATCAGAAGCAGAGGATATTAAGAAGAGGTGACAAGAATATATGGAAGAAGTGTACAAAAAAGATCTTCACGACCCAGATAGTCATGATGATGTGATTACTAATCTAGAACCAGACTTCTTGGAATATGAAGTCAAGTGGGCCTTAGAAAGCATCACTACGAACAAAGCTAGTGGAGGTGATGGAATTCCAGTTGAATTGGTTCAAATCCTGAAAGGTGATGCTGTGAAAGTGCTGCTCAATATGCCAGTGTTACAGAGGGTGATATAAAGAAAACCTAGTGAAGAGGATATTATGTTTTGGAGGCTACATGCATATGTGCATACTCAGTCGCTCAGTCATGGCTGACTCTTTGCAACCCCATGGACTGTAGCTCACCAGGCTCCTCTGTCCATGGGATTTCTTAGGCAAGAATACTGGAGTTGATCGCTATTTCCTCCTCCAGGGGATCTTTCCAACCCAGGGAAGGAACCCAAGTCTCCTGTGTCTCCTACATTAGCAGGCACATTCTTTACCACTCCACCACTTGGAAACCTGCAGAGGCTACTGCAGTCTCTAAATAACATAATAATGTGGAAACAGGGGAAAGTAGAGGGCAAAGGATAAGAAGGCTCTGCTGGTTTTATTTATTTATTTGCCATACTTCATTTCAAAAGCCTCTTTTTTATAAAGATTGTAGAAATGTGAACATTGGCATAGAGTAAAAATAGATATTTCATCAAGGATAAGGAGAAATAAAATTTAGATCAAAGAATTAAAATCTAAAATCATGTTAAAGGAGCCACAAATATGGCTATGAGATTCCTAGGAAATAAAGAAAGAAAAGTGAACATAGTATCTGTAACGCTGAAAAAGAACCTAGATGGGGAACAAACGAGTGAGCGAGTTTTTTCATCCCAACATCAAAGAAAGATTTCTCAAATGGATTCTTACAGAGGTACCACATTTAATCATGTACTCTGATAGCACCTTTATATTAAAGACAGGCACACAGTTTGCTCAAGTAATGTAATTATATCTTCTGATAACTCAGGGGTAGTGTTCTTTCCTTTACAATTTATGATGCTCATCCATTCCAACAGAAATATATTGACAAATATTATGTTTTTTTAGATAAAGATTGGATGGAATGGTATTTTTCATCTGCAATATTTTGTCCTTATTATTGTAGATACTCTTTGTTTTTTCTTCTTATTTGCATATTCAGCCATATTAATTCTTCTATGTGTACACCATGTTGATATATGACTGGCTGATTGACTAAATGAATGACTGGATGGATGAGTTGGGTGGACAAAAAAATACTAAAATTCTAGTAACTTCCTATGTAGGAAACAAGAATCTCTTCCTTGTAATGACAAAAATTCATGTACCAGTATGCCAGTTGGCCAAATGGGAGATTTAGGAGCAGTAATCTTCCAGAAAAATACTGGATCAAGGCTTATAATTGACCTTTTTGATATTTATTGTAGCTCAGTCTTCTTCTCACTTCCTAGCTATCTCTAAAGTCTGAAATGTTGGGACTATGCTAATCTCAACAGGAACTTTAGAGCTTCAGCCTTCCCAGATAGAAGAGCATATTTGCATAGCATGAACTTTATATTGACTCTTATGTTTCCTCAGATAAATGTCTCTGATATATTTAAAAATGAATAAAATCCATCTCACAAAAGTGAGGTGGAAAATTAAAGACAAATTTTTATTTTCATTACTTCTAAATTCCAAATGTACCATCTTGGTAGGGCATGAAAGTTTTAAAGCTTCTGACTCACAATTTTTCATTGTAATCCCTCACTGGATAATCTTACATTGGGAAGGTAACAATGAATATAGATTTTAATTATCTTATTCATCAGTTCAGTTCAGTTGCTCAGTCATGTCCAACTCTTTGCAACTCCATGGACTACAGAACACCAAGGCTTTCCTGTCCATCACCAACTCCCAGAGTTTACTCAAATTTGTGTCCATTGAGTCAGTGATGCCATCCAATCATCTCATCCTCTGTCATCCCGTTCTCCTTCTGCCTTCAATCTTTCAACATGTTCTTTATGTTACTGTTTATCACACATGAGTATGAGTAACACCAATACAATATTGTAAAGTAAAAATACTAATAATTAATTAATTTTTTAAAAAAAGGAAAAATTTAAATGACCACCCAAGGTAGAAATACCATAAAGAGATCAGGTAAAGGAGAAAGATGTTTAAATGAAAGATTTTAGTAACTAAAAGATTTTTACCAACATTTTCATGTGCAACTCTATTAAAAGACATACTTCAGATGCTCTCATGCTCATAATTCTAGAAGCTAGATGAAATGCTTATCAAAGCAAACTACAAAGCCATTTATACCATGACAAAGTGACTAGACAAGACTCATGGGAGAATGTCAGGAATTATAATCTAACATTAGAGTTGATGTTGTTCAGGGCTGGATTAAATAACTGTGATTACTGAGCCATTTTTTCTCTGAATCATTGATAGGATGATTTATATGTATGCATTTCATAAAGCACAAGCAATCTTTAAATGTGTGATAAGTAATCCTCAGTTCAGTTCAGTTCAGTCGCTCAGTCATGTCCGACTCTTTGCAACCCCATGAATCACAGCACGCCAGGTCTCCCGGTCCATCACCAACTCGCGGAGTTCACTCAGACTCATGTCCATCGAGTCAGTGATGCCATTCAGCCATCTAATCCTCTGTCAAGAGCAATTAGCTGAATTCCTCAGAGTTTCAGCTTTAGCATCATTCCTTCCAAAGAAATCCCAGGGCCGATCTCCTTCAGAATGGACTGGTTGGATCTCCTTGCAGTCCAAGGGACTCCCGAGAGTCTTCTCCAACACCAGTTCAAAAGCATCAATTCTTTGGTGCTCAGCCTTCTTCCCAGTCCAACTCTCACATCCATACATGACCACTGGAAAAACCATAGCCTTGACTAGACGGACCTTAGTCGGCAAAGTCTCTGCTTTTGAATATGTTATCTAGGTTGGTCATAACTTTTCTTCCAAGGAGTAAGCGTCTTTTAATTTCATGGCTGCAAACACCATCTGCAGTGATTTCGGAGCCCAAAAAAATAAAGTCTGACACTGTTTCCACTGTTTCCCCATCTATTTCCCACAAAGTGATGGGACCAGATGCCATGATCTTCGTTTTCTGAATGTTGAGCTTTAAGCCAACTTGTTCACTCTCCTCTTTCACTTTCATCAAGAGGCTTTTTAGTTCCTCTTCACTTTCTGCCATAAGGGTGGTGTCCCCTGCATATCTGAGGTTGTTGATATTTCTCCCGGCAATCTTGATTCCAGCTTGTGTTTCTTCCAGTCCAGCGTTTCTCATGATGTACTCTGCATAGAAGTTAAATAAACAGGGTGACAATACACAGCCTTGATGTACTCATTTTCCTATTTGAAACCAGTCTGTTGTTCCATGTCCAGTTCTAACTGTTGCTTCCTGACCTGCATACAGATTTCTCAAGAGGCAGGTCAGGTGGTCTGATATTCCCATCTCTTTCAGAATTTTCCACAGTTTATTGTGATCCACACAGTCAAAGGCTTTGGCATGGTCAATAAAGCAGAAATAGATGTTTTTCTGAAACTCTCTTGCTTTTTCCATGATCCAGTGGATGTTGGCAATTTGACCTCTGGTTCCTCTGCCTTTTCTAAAACCAGCTTGAACAACAGGAAGTTCATGGTTCACGTATTGCTGAAGCCTGGCTTGGAGAATTTGAGCATTACTTTACTAGTGTGTGAGATGAGTGCAATTGTGCGGTAGTTTAAGCATTCTTTGGCATTGCCTTTCTTTGGGATTGGAATGAAAACTGACCTTTTCCAGTCCTGTGGCCACTGCTGAGTTTTCCAAATTTGCTGGCATATTGAGTGCAGCACTTTCACAGCATCATCTTTTAGGATTTGAAATAGCTCTACTGGAATTCCATCACCTCCACTAGCTTTGTTCATAGTAATGCTTTCTAAGGCCCACTTGACTTCACATTCCAGGATGTCTGGCTCTAGATGAGTGATCACACCATCGTAATTATCCAAGTCTTGAAGATCCTTTTTGTACAGTTCTTCTGTGTATTCTTGCCATCTCTTCTTAATATCTTCTGCTTCTGTTAGGTCCAGACCATTTCTGTCCTTTATCAAGCCCATCTTTGTATGAAATGTTCCCTTGGTATCTCTAATTTTTTTGAGGGATCTCTAGTCTTTCCCATTCTGTTCTTTTCCTCTATTTCTTTGCATTGATTGCTGAAGAAGGCTTTCTCATCTCTTCTTGCTATTCTTTGAAACTCTGCATTCAGATGCTTATATCTTTCCTTTTCTCCTTGGCTTTTCACTTCTCTTCTTTTCACAGCTATTTGTAAAGCCTCCCCAGACAGCCATTTTGCTTTTTTGCATTTCTTTTCCATGGGGATGGTCTTGATCCCTGTCTCCTGTACAATGTCAAAGTATACTTTATTGGTGTTTTTCTTTCTGGCTTACTTCACTCTGTATAATAGGCTCCAGTTTCATCCATCTCATTAGAATTGATTCAAATGTATTCTTTTTAATGGCTGTGTAATACTCCTTTGTGTATGTTTACCACAGCTTTCTTATCCATTCCTCTGCTGATGGACATCTAGGTTGCTTGCATGTCCTGGCTATTATAAACAGTGCTGTAATGAACATTGGGGTACACGTGTCTCTTTCAGTTCTGGTTTCCTCAGTGTGTATGCCCAGCAGTGGGATTGCTGGGTCATAAGGCAGTTCTATTTGCAATTTTTTAATGAATCTGCACACTGTTCTGCATAGTGGCTGTACTAGTTTGCATTCCCACCAACAGTGCAAGAGGGTTCACTTTTCTCCACACCCTCTCCAGCATTTATTGCTTGTAGGCTTTGATTGCAGCCATTCTGACTGGTGTGAGATGGTACCTCATTGGGGTTTTGATTTGCATTTTTCTGATAATGAGTGATGTTGAGCATCTTTTCATGTGTTTGTTAGCCATCCGTATGTCTTCTTTGGAGAAATGTCTGTTTAGTTCTTTGGCCTATTTTTCCATTGTGTCGTTTATTTTTCTGGAAGTGAGCTGCAGGAGTTGCTCATATATTTTTGAGATTAGTTGTTTGTCAGTTGCTTCATTTGCTATTATATTATATTATTCTCTCCCATTCAGAAAGCTGTCTTTTCACCTTGTTTATAGTTTCCTTTGTTGTGCAGAATCTTTTAATTTTAATTAGATCCCATTTGTTTATTTTTGTTTTTATTTCCAGTATTCTGGGAGGTGGATCATAGAGGATCCTGCTGTGATTTATGTCGGAGAGTGTTTTGCCTATGTTCTCCTCTAGAAGTTTTATAGTTTCTGGTCTTACGTTTAGATCTTTAATCCATTTTGAATTTATTTTTGCATATGATGTTAGAAAGTGATCTAGTAAGGTTAAATATTTAATTTGAATCAACCTGTATTAATAATTTATTCATTACACAGTAATATTACTAAATTCATTCCAAAAATACATGAAAATGTCACACTCGTTATTGTGCCAGGTAAATACACAAAAAGAGAGAACTGTGAAAGAATCAAAGGTATTTGCAAAGTAATATTAATCTTAATTATGATCACATTATTTTAAACTCCCATCAAGTATCTCTTTTGCCTAATTGGTCTGCCCATACTTTGAATGATACTTTGAACAGTGCAACTACCATCACTTTGTTTTCAATTTTTTGAGTTTATAATAAGTGTTTGCTTTAAACTGAGTCATTCATTCATTCACCATTTATTTGCTGACTACCCATCATATTCCAGGCATATTTCTTCATGCTATGGATTTTTGTTGTTGTTGTTTAGTTGCTAAGTCATATTCAGCTCTTCTGCAACTCCCTCGACTGTAGCCCACCAAGCTCCTCTGTCCGTGGGATTTCCTGGGCAAGAATACTGAAGTGGGTTGCCTTTTCCACTGTGGATATCATAGTTAATTAAAAGGAAAAATCCAAAAATTCCTGCTCTTACTGAACTCATTTTCTTATCTCATGGTACCATTTTTATTGCTTTGATATTTGACACTGAAAGATAATGAAAGGTCTGTATTAATTCTGGCTTGCCCTTTTTATCTGTATACCTACTCAGTGCAAGTTGTCAGCTTTTAATATTTGTACATCAGTTTCCTCAAGTTTATATTTGCCTAGTAAATTTTTACCTGTACTTTGACTTTTTTTTTTTACTTCTTTCTCTCAGTTCTTTGTTGATTTTCTCTTCTATACAGAATATACCATTCTTTTACATTCTAGACTTTGTTCTATTTTAACTTTTTATTCTGTAAAGTCACTATCTATTGGTACACAGCCTCAAGTAGGCAGCTTTCTAGTCTCTGGGGAGAGAGTGGTGTGAAATGTATCCAAGGTTCTTACTTCCCTGGAATTTACCTTCATGTGGGAAAAGGCAGATCATATTCTAGATATTGTTAAGCTCTATGGAGGTAGTAAAGCAATCAAATGAGATAAAGGGGATATGAGATATTCTAAATAAGCGACCAGGGAAGGTTTCTCTGAGCAATTGCTTCTTTCTGAATGAATATCCAGCCACTCAAGAGATTTAAGAGAATAGTGTTGTAGGAAGAGGAAAGAGCAGGTACATAAGATTTACTCAAAGAAAGCCACTGTAGCCAAACTGCATGGAGCAGGTGGGACTGAGGTTAGAAGATGTGTGCCAAATACTCGAGGCCTTTGGGTTTGCAGAGTAAGTAAGTAGGAGAATGTTCAAGGCTGTTTTGTTTTCAAATGTGACCTCAAATCTGAGAACAATCAGCTCAAGGTAACCTGTCATTTTAGATATAGAACTGTCAGGAAGAATATGCAAGAGAGGTGTCCAAATTGGTTCTGCCACTGTTAATAAATCTCCCACCACAAATTATGTGAGCAAGAGCTAAGCATTCTTTAGAGAAGATAGTTACTCTGAGGAGGATAAGGAATTCTATGGAGTCTTCCTTTCTTCTGTAGCCACAGATGGTCATTCCCTCCCACAAAGAATGAAAGCTTCCAAGAGCACGCTCGGAAAGACTGACACGTGTCCTGAATTGGAAAGGCACTGAAATGATGCCCCGTGTCATGCCTGGAAAAATGTCTGAAGGCCAGAGTGGGCTGGAGGAGCCTGGAGTGACAGAGGTGAGGGGGACATGCGGGAGCACTGAGGTTTAGAGTTTGGCTGTCAGTTTTCCTGTGGAAACTTCCGAGAAAGGAAGTTAGGTGAAAGTCCTCCCAGATGGGGAACAACCCCAGTGATCAGATCCCTGTAGGGAGGTCCTCCTGAGGGCAGGACGGTGGGAAGGGCAAAACTGGTCCCTGGAGGCAGCACTGCACAGATCAGGATGCTGTTAGGGCGGTTGGGGGCGGGGGCGGCGGCGTGCAGTGATAGGATCTCCAAGAGCCTGCAGAAGCACCTCACAGGCAGAAAAGGCAGATACAGCCAGATTTACATATCTGGCAGGAGCCCAGTTCCAGGTTGCTGGACTAGAGTAGCAGCTGCCACACAAAGTTGTGAGTCCTGGGAACTTCCCGCTCCTGCTGAGGGCTGGCTTAGCTGGAGGAGGAGGGAGCCACACTTGGCAAGACATCCCCTTTCCACTTGGTGGGTTGAGAAGAAAAGAAGTGAGGGGAGAACAAAAGCTTTGACAGGAAAGAGAAAATCAGCTTTTGCTTTATATCAAAGTGGACTCTCTAAATTAGAAAATGAGGCATTTTGTCAATATTGGAGAGTGAATGAAAAATCTAGGAACTCTAGGTGGTATTTGGGAGCAGGAGTATGAAAAAGTCTATTTCAATTATTGCATTCCTACGGTTTTACTTTTTTCAATAAACTGGCAAGACGTTGATAGACTTACCTATATTTTAAAATCTCAACCTATTATTTTCATAAGTGATAGGACTACTCCTTCTGCTTATGTTTATTTTTGTTTTTTTATTTTAATTTTTTTAATTTTTATTTTTACTTTATTTTACTTTACAATACTGTATTGGTTTTGCCATACATTGACGTGGATCCGCCACAGATGTGCGTGAGTTCCCAAACATGAACCCCCCTCCCACCTCCCACCTCATATCATTTCTCTGGATCATCCCCGTGCACCAGCCCCAAGCATCCTGCTTATGTTTAATTTCTATTTTTGTTGATGTTATC
The DNA here is from genome assembly GCF_001704415.2 of Capra hircus. Lineage (NCBI taxonomy): Eukaryota > Metazoa > Chordata > Mammalia > Artiodactyla > Bovidae > Capra > Capra hircus. The sequence continues at coordinate 8,141,294 of NC_030812.1, forward strand.
TGGAAAGTGATTTATATTTATATTTTAAATTTTATTTACATTCCTACAAAGAAAATGTTTAGTGTTTGCATTAATTTTAGCCACAAGAATTAATTTTTAAATTGAATCCTTTGCTTCTGTATCTCACTGAAATCCTTTCAAAATCACAATCTCTTTGTTCTTCCTTCCCTCATGTCATTTATCATTTGTCAATTGAAGTATTTCTTTGATTAATGTTTTACAGAAAGTATATTGGCCTCCTAATGTCTGAGAATGACTTGGCTTTATCTTTGAAAAAGAATGACAGTTTGGTTGAATAAATGTTTTTGAAAGTGCAATCTTTTTACTTTAAAAATTTTGTTTTTTTTTTTCAGTTCAGTTCAGTCGCTCAGTTGCGTCTGACTCTTTGTGACCCCATGAATCGCAGCAGGCCAGGCCTCCCTGTCCATCACCATCTCTCGGAGTTCACTCAGACTCATGTCCATCAAGTCAGTGATGCCATCCAGCCATCTCATCATCTGTCGTCCCCTTCTCCTCCTGCCCTCAATCCCTCCCAGCATCAGAGTCTTTTCCAATGAGTCAACTCTTTGCGTGAGGTGGCCAAAGTCCTGGAGTTTCAGCGTTAGCATCATTCCTTCCAAAAATCCCAGAGCTGATCTCCTTCAGAATGGACTGGTTGGATCTCCTTGCAGTCCAAGGGACGCTCAAGAGTCTTCTCCAACACCACAGTTCAAAAGCATCAGTTCTTCAGCGCTCAGCTTTCTTCACAGTCCAACTCTCACATCCATACATGACCACAGCAAAAACCATAGCCTTGGCTAGATGGACCCTAGTCGGCAAAGTAATGTCTCTGCTTTTCAATATGCTATCTAGGTTGGTCATAACTTTCCTTCCAAGGAGTAAGTGTCTTTTAATTTCATGGCTGCAGTCATCATCTGCAGTGATTTTGGAGCCCCCAAAAGTAAAGTCTGACACTGTTTCCACTGTTTCCCCATCTATGTCCCATGAAGTGATGGGACCAGATGCCATGATCTTCGTTTTCTGAATGTCGAGCATTAAGCCAACTTTTTCACTCTCCTCTTTTACTTTCATCAAGAGGCTTTTTAGCTCCTCTTCACTTTCTGCCATAAGGGTGGTGTCATCTGCATATCTGAGTTATTGATATTTCTCCCAACAATCTTGATTCCAGCTTGTGTTTCTTCCAGTCCAGTGTTTCTCATGATGTACTCTGCATATAAGTTAAATAAGCAGGGTGACAATACACAGCCTTGACATACTCCTTTTCCTATTTGAAACCAGTCTGTTGTTCCATGTTCAGTTCTAACTGTTGTTTCCTGGCCTGCACACAGGTTTCTCAAGAGGCAGGTCAGATGGTCTGGTATTCCCATCTCTCTCAGAATTTTCCACAATTCATTGTGATGCACACAGTCGAAGGCTTTGGCATAGTCAATAAAGCAGAAGAGATATTTTTCTGAAACTCTCTTGCTTTTTTGATGATCCATCAGATGCTGTCAATTTGATCTCTGGCTCCTCTGCCTTTTCTAAACCCAGCTTGAACATCTGGAAGTTCACAGTTCACTTATTGCTGAAGCCTGGCTTAGAGAATTTTGAGCATTACTTTACTAGCATGTGAGATGAGTGCAATTGTGCGGTAGTTTGAGCATTCTTTGGTATTGCCTTTCTTTGGGATTGGAATGAAAACTGACCTTTCCAGTCCTGTGGCCACAGCTGAGTTTTCCAAATTTGCTGGCATATTGAGTGCAGCACTTTCACAGCATCATCTTTCAGGATTTGAAATAGCTCAACTGGAATTCCATCACCTCCACTAGCTTTGTTCCTAGTGATGCTTTCTAAGGCTCACTTGACTTCACATTCCAGGATGTCTGGCTCTAGGTGATTGATCACACCACGGTGATTATCCGGGTTGTGAAGATCTTTTTTGTACAGGTCTTCTGTGTATTCTTGCCACCTCTTCTTAATATCTTCTGCTTCTGTTAGGTCCAGACCATTTCTGTCCTTTATCAAGCCCATCTTTGCATGAAATGTTCCCTTGGTATCTCTAATTTTCTTGAAGAGATCTCTAGTCTTTTCCATATTGTTGTTTTCCTCTATTTCTTTGCATTGATCACTGAGGAAGGCTTTCTTATCTCTTCTTGCTATTCTTTGGAACTCTGCATTTAGATGCTTATATCTTTCCTTTTCTCCTTGGCTTTTCACTTCTCTTCTTTTCACAGCTATTTGTAAGGCCTCCCCAGACAGCCATTTTGCTTTTTTGCATTTCTTTTCCATGTGGATGGTCTTGATCCCTCTCTCCTGTACAATGTCATGAACGTCCGTCCATAGTTCATCAGGCACTCTGTCTATCAGATCTAGGCCCTTAAATCTATTTCTCACTTCCACTGTATAATCATAAGGGATTTGATTTAGGTCATACCTGAATGGTCTAGCGGTTTCCCCTACTTTCTTCAATGTAAGTCTGAATTTGGCAATAAGGAGTTCATGATCTGAGCCACAGTCAGCTCCTGGGCTTGTTTGTTTGTTTGTTTGTTTTTTGATTATATAGAGCTTCTCCATCTTTGGCTGCAAAGAATATAATCAATCTGATTTTGGTATTGACCGTCTGGTGATGTCCATGTGTAGAGTCTTCTCTTGTGTTGTTGGAAGAGGGTGTTTTCTATGACCAGTGCGTTCTCTTGGCAAAACTCTATTAGTCTTTGCCCTGCTTCATTCCATATTCCGAGGCCAAATTTGCCTGTTACCCCAGGTGTTTCTTGACTTCCTACTTTTGCATTCCAGTCCCCTATAATGAAAAGAACATCTTTTGGGGGGTGTTAGTTCTAAAAGGTCTTGTAGGTCTTCATAGAGCCATTCAGCTTCAGCTGCTTCAGCGTTACTGGTTGGGATATAGACTTGGATTACTGTGATATTGAATGGAATATTACTGTCTCCAAAAAGGCAATCCTTGACCAAGAAAACCTTTGTTCCTTTGTTGATCATTGTTAAAATCACATATGAAATAATGTCAAGTATGTAAAGTAAAAGTCTCTACAAAGAGAAGACATTTATCTTAAGAGTCTCTTTGTTACAGTGGCAAGCCTACTGTAACTAATAAAATGTGACATTAGCATTCCTGCTGTACAAAGATCTCTTTCAGATTTATAAGTGACCTATTAGAACCTACTTTATAAAAAGATCAAGGACCTGAAAAGATCATTTATAAACACCAAGTTAAATCATGTGCAACCTCACTGGGAGAAAATTCAAATTTACTCAATGATGCAATTTATAGAATATCAAAATGAAAAAAAATCCTGTTCATAATTTTGAGCCTATAATTCTATTCATATGTTTCTTAGGCATCACATTCAGTACCTGGATATAGCTATTTCAATCACTAAAACATTGCATAAAATAAGTGCTTTTGATCTGTATGATATTTTTATTAGAATACAGATGGATGTAACTCCATACCAGATTTCCACAGAAATGGCCTAAAAGAAGAAAAAAAAAATATGGAGGAAAATTTTATAGTAGCAAAAAGGTCAGTCTTATGCAGCTTTAGTGAATTTATATTAGTTATGCAGGCAGAATGAGCTTCTTATATGAAAGCACAGAACCAGGAGAAGCAATAAGGAAAACTCATAACTTCATTGGAAGAAGGCTATAGCACCCCACTCCAGTACTCTTGCCTGGAAAATCCCATGGACAGAGGAGGCTGTTGGGCTCCAGTCGATGGGGTCATGAAGAGTTAGGCATGACTGAGCGACTTCACTTTCACTTTTCACTTTCATGCATTGGAGAAGGAAATGGCAACCCACTCCAGTGTTCTTGCCTGGAGAATCCCAGGGACAGAGGAGCCTGGTGGGCTGCCATCTACGGAGTCACACAAAGTCAGACATGACTGAAGTGACTTGGCAGCAGCAGCAGCATAACTTCATTAATGACCACTACAGATTTGAAGCAGAGGACACTTGTTCTTGAGACCAGCTCATGCAAGATAGAAGGAGTTTAAACTTGCATATAATACAGGTTTCAGAATGGGAAACAGAATAGATGAATTATAAGCAGTGATCAAATAAATGTAAGATGAAAACACTGCTAACCTGAAAAAAGTCCTTCAACTTCTTTGCAAAACGATTTTAAATAAGGTAAAAAGACACAAATCCTAGACAAAGTCTGGTAATAAAAAAGATAAAACAAAACAAAACTGTACCAATATACTTAGAACCCAAATCAGATTTTCAGCAGGCATCTATGCAATACTGAATACCAACAGAATGGGGAAGACTAGAGATCTCTTCAAGAAAATTAGAGATACCAAGGGACATTTCATGCAAAGATGGGCTCGATAAAGGACAGAAATGGTATGGACCTATCAGAAGCAGAAGATATTAAGAAGAGGTGGCAAGAATACACAGAAGACCTGTACAAAAAAGATCTTTATGACCCAGATAATCATGATGGTGTGGTCACTCACCTAGAGCTAGACATCCTGGAATATGAAGTCAAATGAGCCTTAGAAAGCATCACTATGAACAAAGCTAGTGGAGGTGATGGAATTCCAGTTGAGCTATTTCAAATCCTGAAAGATGATGCTGTGAAAGTGCTGCACTCAATATGCCAGCACATTTGGAAAACTCAGCAGTGGCCATGGGACTGGAAAAGGTCAGTTTTCATTCCAATCCCAAAGAAAGTCAATGCCAAAGAATGCTCAAACTACCGCACAATTACACTCATCTCACACGCTAGTAGAGTAATACTCAAAATTCTCCAAGCCAGGCTGCAGCAATACGTGAACCGTGAACTTCCAGATGTTCAAGCTGGTTTTAGGAAAGGCAGAGGAACCAGAGATCAAATTGCCAGCATCTGATGGATCATCAAAAAAGCAAGAGAGTTCCAGAAAAACATCTATTTCTGCTTTATTGACCATGCCAAAGCCTTTGATTTTGTGGATCACAATAAAGTGTGGAAAATTCTTCAAGAGATGGGAATACCAGACCACCTGACCTGCCTCTTGAGAAACCTATATGCAGGTCAGGAAGCAACAGTTAGAAATGAATATTTTTTGTTTGTTTAGTTTATCTTTTATCCTTAGCACAGTAATTTTAAGTGGGTTCTTAAAAAGACAGGAAAATTCGTGTGAGTTGTAAGACTAAGGATGTGGCTCAAAAATCACATTTCCCTTAGGAAAAATAGAAAGTCAGAACAAATAGCTACCCAACCCACATGAGAAAAATGACAAATTGAATGAATTCCCAAAGTCAAGAACCAAACTGTATTAAAACTTTAAGAAGTTCTTTTATAATACAAGCCTCTTTTTTTTAAGGTTATAATTTTTTGTGTATTTTTCTCTGTAATGATCCATGAAGACAAGGTCAACTTCTGTTTTGATCATCAGCTCATCCCATTTCTTGGCAAAATATCTGATGCATAGTATCATGTTAAAATATTCATTAAAAATAACACCTTAAAATTTTAAAATATGTATGTTGTGTGTTGTTAATAGTATATTTTAAAAAACCATATTGGTGGTATGTTTCCTGAGCCCTCATATATCACTGAAAATTTTACTCTCTTCTGTCATGGAAGACTTGGTTGTTTATAAAATTCTTGAATTTTAAACTTATTTGCTCAATATCTTTAACAGTAATTCTAGGGCCTTTTTGACATCTTTAAATTCAAAACTACTTCATTTTTGTCCATGGTTTATAGGCTTTGAAACAGGCCTGTCTTTGTGAAATTTAAAACTTTTGCAGGACATATTTTGTTATGGATCTTATGTAATTTTGATGGGAGTATAGTGGTTCCAATTTATCTGTATACTTAATTCCTATTTTAATTAAAACAATTTTCCTCATTTCTGTTAATATTATTCCTGTTATTTATTCTTCATGCATGTGTATAATTTTTTATTTACTCTGCAAAGAGGTATCTCAAATATATGAAGAAATGCAAACCTTCTGCTAAAGATTGTTGTAACTAGTAGTCATTTGTAAAGAGATAAAACTGGATTAATATCACACCATACTGCACAATAAATTCCAAATGGATTAGAGGTGAGAATGTGGAAACTTAAAACTACTGTGTGCTCGAAGAAAGCATGGGCAAATTGTTTTAGAACCAGAGAAAGGGAAGCACTTTTAATTATGACTTAAACCACTACTAGATTTGAGTACATTAAAACTTGCTTTCTAGAAAACACTAATAAGTAAAAATTATAATTACATACCGAGAAACATTATTTGAGGCCTATTTGTTGTTCAGTCAGTAAGTCATGTCCATTTCTTTGCAACCACATGGACTGCAGCATGCCAGGCTCCCCTGTCTGTCACTATCTAAACACAAAATGTTAATTGTCCTAATATAAATTATTCAGAGAGGAAGAAATGAAAATAACTCTTAAACATGTGAAGAGACAGAAAATCTTATGAAAATCTTATTCATGATAATGCAAATAACCATTAAAATCATATTTCTAAGCTCTTTGATAAAAACCTACAAATCTGATAATAAACCCTGTTGTGTGGGAACAGGAAGGTCTAGTCATTGCTGATGGGAATGCAAAATAGTTCAACGCTTATGATGAAGAATGTGGCAAGACCTAGAAAAGTTGCTGGGCATTTACCAATTCACTGATAAGTACTTTTCTGTGCATCTATTCCTAAGATGTACCAGTAAAAGCATAAAATTATTTGGGCAAATAACTATTCGTTGTAGTATTACCTCTAGTGGAAAAGTATTAGAAATGGCTCATATCCTTCAGTTGGAGACTGCTTGGATAGTTACTTTCTGTCTATACCATCAAATATTAATACATTGTAGCTGCAAAATGGAATGACAAATATCTGGATAAATTGATATGTAGTAATTTCCAGGATATACTGCAGAGTAAAAAAAAGGAAGATGCCAAACAATTTACATGGCCAAACAATTTGCATCTTTTGTGCAAGAAATATACTAGTAATATATTCATATTTCCTTACATTTATTTACAAAAGTAATCACTAGATGATTAAAATTTTAAAACAGATACCTGTAGAATTGTGGAGATTAAATGGTTTGATGAAAAAGTCATTGAATATAATTACTATTCCAATATTTTTGTTACAAATCTTAAATTTTTGAACTGAACGTTAGATCACTTTGGAAAATAAGGGAAAGGCATATTTGCTTTCTTTAAGGTGAAAATGTTCAGATCTTTTTCAGGTCACAGTACCAATTTACTCTTAATTAAAACATTGTTTTTTTGGTTACTGGAAATTCTTCTCTGAATCTGCCAGCAGGTTGACTTTGAGTCTTTCTTTTTCAACATGATAATTTTCTTTTCCTGTCTTTTCATGATATCTTAAAGAAAAAAAAATTGGAGAAGCTATGCATTATACTACTTAAAAATTTACACAATAATTAAATTATGAATTTTTAATTATTTTGTCTTTATATATTTCTAAGCTCTGACAAGATAAGTGCTATTCAGTCTCATTTTTAAAATGGTATTCTTAACCAAATTATTGTGAGAATGCTTTCAGAGTTGAGTTTAAATATGATACTGACTGTCCATCATTGTAAGAGAGAACCAGTCTATCCTAAAGTTTACTACTGGGTACTTTTTGTGATATCCAATTATGTATACCCGGTTTAAAAGTGGGAATTCCAACAGAATTCTTAGAAACACATTTCAGTAGCTGATAATCCTTATCATCAAGGAAGATTTTTATATGTCAGTTAAATCCCTATTGTTTCAATATGAATGAACTACTTGTTAGACTATCCCTCATTAGTTGAGGTAGTTCAATATTAGTATTTTGTTGTATCTCTCAGGATTTATTTTTCTGCATCTAAAACACTGCTTCTTTTTCAATTATTTTTCTTATATGCTTCAAAAATAATGTCATCTGAACATATATCATGAGATATAAATATATTTATGAAATATTTCATGAGATAAATTTCACTCACCAATATTACATCCCTTATATAACCACACTTATCATGCCTGAACAAGTTTCTAGTGGCCATTCACCTGGTGCTTTAAATCACTTAGTTATAATTTTTAACCTTATCACACAGAAAAAAAGTGCTAATCAAAAGAGATTATTCCAACTTTACTCTAAATCATTAGTAAAACAAAGAAAATTAGGAAATAATATTTCTAATGAAAGTAACTTTACATAGAAAACTAGTTTGGCTATATAAAATTATCTTTTAAAGCATTCTGCTTTGGAGATTATACATCTCTCAGGATATACTCCCTTCCCAATTGAATTAGAAAGAATTTTGTTAAATATATAATGTCAGTAGTTGAATGAATAAAAGGCAATATTGATAATGTGAACATTTTTCTAACGTATATCAAGGTATATGTGGTTTGAAATTTTGACCCTATATTACCGTAATAAGAGGAAAAGTTTTTTTTTAATTTTAAAAGAACATTATTTTGCTTCTAGACAAAAAATTGATAGCCCAAGAGAAATTAAAAATGAAGTTTCACTGATATCATATATACATACTTGAAATATTGCTTTCGGAATCAGTTCTCAACATTTGAAACAGATACATACTTTTGCTTGTTTTAATTTATCACTAGTTTTAATGCCATGTAATAGATTCTGAGTAAAATTGTATTGGATTTAAAAAATGAATTTATTCATTTATTAAAATCAGCAAAATATTTTTGTTATGAAAAGATTCTGAAGCAAGCTACATCAGTGAAAGATTTAGTTTCCATTTATTTTAAGCTTAATCAACTTGTTCTTTGAAGAACTAGAAATTACTAATGTCTGGATCGCATCATCTGCCTATAATTTTCAATTCAGTTCAGTGGATATAAAAATGACTTTTTCTCTTGATAATCCTCCATATTGGACTGTAAAGGATTATTTTGCTTCAAGGGCTTATTATCAGTAGAAGTATAAGCAGAATATAAACTTATATTTTATACTAATACAGCTCCCCCTGGGTCTAAATCTGTGAAGGATAACTATTCCTTCTTCACAGATTGCCAGTGACCAAAGGTGGGGAGGGGAGAGGAAATTTCAACAATTAAGTAGAAGAATTAGAGTTTGAACTAATAAGCATTGAGTCTACTGTGATCGGCCATCATGATAAAAATCAGAGCTCTTTCAAGGGTCACTAATTTCAATAGGTCTTTTCGTGTTATGAAATCCCACTGACCATTCAGAATGACTGAATCAACTCTCGCCTATCACTGCACCAGCGCTCTAATTCGGGCATTGTAAGTCAGTTCTTCCCACGTTCCTACAGCCTAAGCAAAACTGAATGTAAACACGGGAAAAGTGGATACTGTTAATAGAGACCAGAAAGATATATTTCATGCATTACTTTTACTTTTCTTCCTTCCAATTAACTTGGACTTTTCAATGAAAACAGACTGGAGAGCTGTTCTTTGTGTGAGATGGAGGAATGAAATACAACTGATGGTTGACTCTGAGATTTAAAAGCTTCTTTACAAATATTGTGCCACTTCACTTTTGGAACAAGATACTGAGAGAGTAAATGCATTTATAGATAATGAAATCTGATTGTCAGAGAAGATAAATTTAACATTGTTCTTCTGATTCCCAACATTGAGAGCTTTAGTTTCTAAGCCTGCCTTAGCTACATTTGACAATAAAAGGAAAGGAAGGAGTAGATGGATTTTATCTGGGACATACATATTTTATGTGGGCACTGTATATTCATTCATGCAATACAGATTTGTTGAGTTCTTATTACAATATGGTTATAGAAGATAGGCATTTGGAATACAATGATGAACAACTCAGATAAACTCTTTGCACCAGAAAATTAAACAAACTTATACACTAGAAAAAGTGCTACATACATGGACTTCTAATTTTGGCTAAGACAGGGTATCTTGTAACACACAAATGTTCCACAAGAGAACAAAAAGAGAAGTCTGATTTTTTTATTATATTTAAAAATTATAGACACTGAAGAACAACTGAGAATTTTGTTGACATAATCACTGAGAAATAAACAATTATGGAGGTTAAACCAACCAACATGTTATAGCTCTTTCATTTTCTCACGATTTTAAACATGAGGCAGAAGGACAAACCCAGAGAAAAGGCCTCTACTAATAGGTAGAGAAACAGCACCGCTTCAGGCTGCTTTCTGGGAATACAAAGACAAAAAGAAAACATAAGGGGCAGATATCTCAGTCAGATGGGTTGTACAGAGAACTGATACCAATACTCGTCAGTTTTTATTCGAGATGCTTGTCAAATTTCAAAGCTAAATGGGACGAAAGATGAGAACCCAAGCACAAGCTATGAAAAAAATTTTTTTTAAAAATCAGTAGTCTCTACCTGTTAAGAAAACTGGGATTAAATTTCAGAACCCAGCATTGAACATTCCACATATACCTAGAGGGCTACAGGTTAAGAAGTTTTCCACCTATGTTTTCTTCTAGAAGTTTATGGTTTTAAATGTTACATTCAAATCTTTAGCCCATTTTAAGTTGTGTGTGTGTGTGATGTGAAATAGTGGTTGAGTTTCATTCTCTTGTATGTGGCTGTCCAGTTCCCCCAATATTGTCTCTGAAAATGTAATTTTTCCTCCATTGTATTTTCTTGGTTTTCATTTTAATATGAATTGACTATTTATGCATAGGTTTATTTCTGGGCCCTCTATTCTTTTCCATTGATCTGTGAGTCTTTTTTTTTTTATGCCAATGCCATGTTATTTTGATTGCTATAGCTTTGTAATATATTTTAAAACAGAGAGCACAAAGTCTCCAGCTTTGTTCTTCTTTCCTGAAATTCCTTAGGCTACTCTTAGTATGTTTAAGGTCTTTAGTGGTTCCGCGCACATTTCAGGATGGTTTGTTCTAAATCTGTGAAAAACGACACTGGAATTTTGACAGGGATTGCATTGAATCTGTATACTATTTGGGTAGTACAAACATTTTAATAGTATTAATATTTATAACTCAGGAACACATAATATCATTTATTTACATTTTCTTCAATTTCTTTTATCAGTGTCTTATAGCTTGAGTGCTATTGCCTGGAAAACCCCATGGACAGAGGAGCCTGGTAGGCTACAGTCTATGGGGTTGCAAAGAGTCGGACACGACTGAGCGAACTGACTTTCACTTTCACTTATAGCTTTAGTGTACAAATCTTTCACCTCCTTGGTTAAATGATTCCTAGGTATTTATTCATTGAAGCAATTGTAAATGGGGTTGTTTGCTTGATTTCTCTTTGTAGTTTCTTATTCATGTATAGAAACATGACAGATTTCTTTATACTGATGTAAGATCCTGAAATTTTTCTGAGTAAATTGATTAGTCTTAAGTTCTTTGGTGGACTCCTAGGGTTTTCTATATGTAGTATTACATCCTCTGCAAATAGTGACAGTTTTAATTCTTCCTTTCTGATTTGGATGCCTTTCCCTACCTTTCCTTGCCTAAATGCTCTGGCTGGGACATCCAATACTATGTGAATAAAAGTGGAAAGAGTGGCATCCTTGTATTGCCCCTGGTAATTGGGGAAAAGTTTTCAGCTTTTCACCATCAAGTATAGTTTTACCTGTGGGCTTCTTATACCTTGCGTTTATCACGTTGTATTTCCCACTACATCCACTTTGTTGAGAGTTTTTATCATAAACGGATGTTGAATATTTTCAAATGCTTTTTCTGCATCTATGGAGATGATTATATTATTTTTTCTCTTTTGTTAATGTGATATACCACATTGACTGATTTTGATCAATCTTTTATTGAACCATCCTTGCATCCATGGAATAAATCTCACTTGATCATGGTACATAATACTTGTAGTGTATTGTTGAAGTCAATTTGCTAATACTTTTGGGAATTTTGCACCTGTATTCAACAGTGATATTGCTCTGTAATTTTCTTGTCTTGTGGCATTCTTGTCTGATTTTGTATCAGGGTAATTCTGGCTGTATGATATGAGTTTGAAAGCATTCCTTCCTCCTCTGTTTTTGGAAGAGTTTGAGAATGGTTGGTGTTAATTCTCCTTTGAATGTGTGGTAGAGTTTACCAGAGAAGAAATCCAATCCTGGGCTTTTGTTTTTTGAAAGGTTTTTGATTACTGATTTAATTTCCTTATTAGTTATTTGTCTGTTCAGACTTTCTATTTCTTCAGGATTCAGTCTTGGTAGGTTGTATGTTTCTTGGAATTTATTTCTTCTCTTTTGTCCATTTTGTTGGTATATAATTGTTCGTAGTAGTTTCTTACAATGTTTTGTAGAATTGCAGTATCAGTTATAGCATCTCTTTCATTTCTAATTTTATTTATTTAGGCTTCTCTCTATTTCTTGATGAATCTAGTATATGGTTTGTCCATTTTGTTTATCTTTCAAAGAACCAGCACTTAGTTTTAATGATTTTTTTTTTCCGTGAAGGGGTGGAAATTTAACTCTTGTGTGAGAATTAGATACTCGAAAGAAGGAAATAAAAGGTAGTGAAAACTGATATGGCCAAATAACCAAGGAATTAAATAATTGGTTCAAAAGGCCTTCATATCCAATACATGCTAAAGACTAGCTGCTATCCTCACTTAATAGAAAACATGTACACCTTTGAGAAGCTCATCAAACTCTGATCAATGAGTTAGGTCTTAAAACCAGATTCTGCTGGTTTCACACAAACAAAACAATATAATATTCATTTCATTCAGTTGGTTTAGAGCAAATTCATATTCATTTGAACTGAATTGTTGAAATCTTATTCTATCTCAGAAAAACTGCTAAACATTTTATTTTAAATTATTTCATTTAATCTTCATTAAAAATCTTCCTAGAGGTAGCATCAGTTTTGAAATCCAGCTCTGCTTGACTATGGAGCGGACTTTTTTCAGATATAATATTCTGAGGAATAAATATTATCAGTAGATATGCTGCTAGGAGATTAGGTGAATCCCAATAGGACATGAAGGAATGTTTTGGTTACCTAGGGGAAGAGTGGAGGAAACCTTGTAAAATGCCAAACTGTATGCATAAAAAAACTATAGGCATATTATTCTCATCCTATGTATAAGAAATATGATCCTTAGTTGATCAGTCACAAAGGTCAAACCTAAATTAATACCCCGGTTTTCTGTCTCCTAGTGCAGTGTATGACAAAAATTAAACTGCATAGTTAAGTTGGCTTAAGTTAAGTTAAAAGGTTAAGTTAAAAGTTAATTAAGTTAAAAGGCAGGGTTTAATTGAACAGATCTAAAGTTTGTCTGGGATTTTTGGTTTCTAACAAACTCCCAAGTGATGAAGGTGTTACTGATTATTTCACACTTTGAGTGGAAAGATTCTAAAGAGAGCTGAACACTGAGATACGAAAAGATGATAAATGAAAGATTAACTGTTTTGAGTATTTGGAATCATTACAAAAGGGATAATTGAGATCTCATCCTCTATTTCTACTAAAAGATGGCAAAGCTCAGTGCAAAGCTCAGTACACAGCAAGTACCTTTATTCCACTTCTATGAATAGAAACAATCAGAAGGTGAACATTAAGTGATAATTAAAACAATAAACTATACCATATCATATTCCACTAAGGCAGTAGGGGTGTTGTTGTGGGAAAATCTTTGAATCTCAGTAGGTTTCTGCATATGGTTTCCATGTCAGTTCAAGTAGGGGTTAGTGATGCTTTTTCTCCCAGAAAATAGGTAATTTTGGGTACTGAGGAAGAAGAATGGTGTTTGTATTGTTTTTAAATTAAGAGCTTTATAGTTGCTATGATTGAGTTATTCATATGCAACTGAAGAATCCAATTTTATTTTTCTTTACTGCGGTTATTATAGTCAAAACCAAGAAACCATTATTTTATTTTTAATTGTAGTTTTTCAGTTTTGTGCATATCATTTTTGGAGGGTAGGGGATCGGAGGGGAAGCTGATAGAGTTAACTATGAGTTTTCGCCCCAGAGTAAGTGTCTTATTTTGTAGAAATTCTGAAAACTGAAGAAACATACTTCTTCATGAGTTTTTAAAACATTATTTTCTTTTGACCTGCCATGTGAAAATACTGGAAGTTGCTAATAATAATAAGCCCATTTCTATGGAAATAGTCTAGATATTATTTAATCAGTCTTGCTAGATGCTGAACAATTCATGAACTTCTTGTTGAAATTCAATAAGCAGTTCATGAATACTTGAAAAGAGAGATTCTGTTTTTTAAAAAAAATCAGAAACTGGCAAGTTCTCTTGGTAACAAATGCTCTCCCATCAAATTCAAAACATCTCAGTTTTAAAACCCATCCTGAGTGCATTCACAGCAGCGAGAATAGACAAGGTGTGACCACAAGGTAATGAAATTCATTTTCTCAGGTGATTTGTAAAACAGGCTCTCTGAACACAATTCCAGAAGAGAATTCTGGAAAAGATTTCCAGCCAGGGTAGCTTCATTATAATTAACATGGTCTCCCAGAGTGAGCTCTTAGAAGGTCAGCACTTATTGTGGTATTTGTTAGTAACTGCCTTTGTTATCTTACTGTCATACCTTTTGTGTTTAGTATGACACTTTGCAACTAAAAGAATATATTTCAAAGACCCTTGGAGAGGAGGATGCAAGGAGCCTGGTACACATATGGGATGTAGGAGAAGAAAATAAAGTCAAATTCCTTGTACTATAAGTGTACATTCTTATTCTGTCATGGATGCATTTTTAATTGCTCTTCTTAAAAGCTAGTTCCAGAAGCCTTAGAAATAAATAGCTTTCTGTCATTATCCTATTACAAGTGAATAGCCTCTGAATCCTGTCCTGTTTTTCAGAAAAGAAAACGAAGACATTTAGAAATCATTTTAAAATATAGTTTCTACAGATATTTCCTACAGGTAATCTTACTAGCCTATTAAACATTTGTAATCACACAGAGCCTCAAATATGGAACTGCAAGCATGTTAGCACAGTGTGAAATCTCAGTGCTCAGAAGGTATTCAGCACTCACAGTGAGCTCATTTCCAGAACTGGCACTGCACCAGCTCTCCAGAGAGCTGAAGCTGCCAGTCTACCCTCCTATCTCCCTTGGAGGAGAATAAGGTGGTAGCAACAATTCATATGGGTGGAAACTGAAGAAATAGAAGGATAAGGTAGAGGAGGAAGGGATGGTGGCTCATGCAAGGCAGTGATAGAGTACATGACACAGCTTGAATTCAATGGGTTTCTGTTCCTGGTTTTAGAATGATGTGCACAGCTTCCCCCTCCACCCCTCTCCTTTTTAAATTAGCAAAGATAATCCTTACTAAGCACCTGGCTGCCTTGCTCCTATACTGCATCAGTGTCTGTCTCCTTTCATCTGTCATTTTAATGCAAAATCTGAATGCAGTTTCACTGCTTTAAGAGATTTGCTGGGAGCCTACTGATATTATTCTAAGAACAAGAACACTTAAAAATACATCTTTGTATCAGAATTTCAAGCACTGGAATAATAAAAGAATGATGACAAGAATAAGCAAATGGTTTGGGGAAAAATCATACTCTACTTTCTGAAAGTAATGATTAAGAATCCTATCGCTATCACGAAAGAAAAGTTAAGTGGCTCAGTCGTGTCCAACTCTTTGTGACCCCATGGACTGTATGTAGCCTACCAGATTCCTCCGTCCATGGGATTTTCCAGGCAAGAATCCTGGAATGGGTTGCCATTTCCTTCTTCAGGTGATCTTCCCAATGCAGGGTTTGAACCCAGGTCTCCTGCATTGTAGGCAGATGCTTTACCATCTGAGCCACCAGGAAAGTCCATGAGTTATGACTGCTATCATGAGTCATGATTAAATTGGTACATAATTAAAGACTAGGTTAGGGTAACTGCTATGTTTTCCGTTTCTCAATTCCTCCAAAGGGGTGAAAGTGGTGAAAATATAGGAAGTAGACTGATTTATTTGGGATGGGATGAATAGTCCAATTACACAAATAAAATTTGGGTTGGTGTGAGGAGAGAGCAAAATAGCCAAGATGTCGTGTTCAAGGTCTCTCACCCCATGTTTTGTAAATAATGACTGTGTAACAGCCAAGCTCATTTATAGCACTGCACATGCGCGACACAAGGTACTCACTCGGTCACAGGCTAATTTGTGGTAAGCCTGTATGAGCTCCACCTACAAAAGCAATGGCATTGCTGTGTCCCGTTGGGTCACCCAAGAGACTAGAGAATATAGCATGTCTGCTGCCAGAAGAGAATAACCGCATCTGCAGTTCCTACGGCTCCTTGAGTTGTCTTCCAGCTTTTCCACCCACATCTTGTCTACATGGGTTCAACAAACAATGCACACAATGAGATATAGCAAGACAACTGGCGCTGTGAACAGGATCAGCAATACATTTGGTATGGATAAATATTGAAAAGTGTGTTGTATCAATATATCAACATGCTCTTTTCTTCAACAACACAACTTTTAAACCGCCTTAGACTGTTCACGTGAATTCACTTCCCAAGGTAAAACTGTTTAAGAATGTATGGAAAGATGTAGTATTTCTTAGACACGGTCACATATGTTAAGGCATAGGTAAGGCCTATGATCCTTACACATAGGAATGTGTACAACCGTAGTTTCTGTCTGTGGTTACAAATTCATAGGATAGTCCACTATTATCAGTCGTTATTTTAGTTGGAGCTGTACATAAAACATCTACTTCTGTTTTATTGACTGTGCCAAAGCCTTTGACTGTGTGGATCACAACAAACTGAAAAATTCTTAAAGAGATGGAAATACTAGACCACCTGACCTGCCTCCTGAGAAATCTGTATGCAGGTCAAGAAGCAACAGTTACAATCGCACATGAAACAACAGACTGGTTCTAAATTGGGAAAGGAGTGCATCAAGTATGTCATTGTCACCCTGCTTATTTAACTTATATGCAGAGTATATCATGCGAAATGCCAGGCTGGATGAAGCACAAGCTGAATCAAGATTGCTGGAAGAAATATCAGAAATGCAGATGACACCACCCTAATGGCAGAAAGCAAAGAACTAAAGAGCCTCTTGATAAAATTGAAAGAGGAGAGTGAAAAATCTGGCTCAAAACTCAACATTCAAAAAACTAAGATCATGGCATCTAGTCCCATCACTTCATGGCAAACAGATGGGGAAACAATGGAAACAGTGAGAGACTTTGTTTTCTTGGGCTCCAAAATCACTGCAGAAGGTGACTGCAGCCATGGAATTAAAAGACACTTGCTCCTTGGAAGAAAAGCTATGACCAACCTAGATAGCACACTAAAACATTTTCCAACAAAGGTCCATCTGGCCAAAGCTATGGTTTTTCCAGTAGTCATGCATGGATGTGAGAGCTGGACTATGAAGAAAGCTGAGTGCTGAAGAATTGATGCTTTTGAACTGTGATGTTGAGAAGACTCTTGAGAGTCCCTTGGATGGCAAGGAGATCCAACCAGTCCATCCAAAAGGAAATCAGTCCTGAATATTCATTGGAAGGACTGATGCTGAAGCTGAAACTACAGTACATTGGCAACCTGATGCAAAGAACTTACTCACTGGAAAAGACCCTGATGCTGGGAAAGATTAAAGGCAGGAGAAAGGGGTGACAGAGGATGAGATGATTGGATGACATCACCAACTCAATGGACATGAGTTTGAGTATGCTCCAGAAGTTGGTGATGGACAGGGAAGCCTGGCATGGTGCAGTCCATGGGGTCACAAAGAGTCAGACCTGACTGAGCAACTGAACTGATATATAAAACAAGATGGGAAGATGTGAAACCTTAAAGACTCCGGTTCTTTGAAGTTCTGAAGGTGATCACACAAGTGGTCGCTCAGTCAGGTCTGTGTCAAAGGCCTGCACCATGAATCAGAGCCTCCAGTTATTTGATGTGCTCACTTCACTTTATTACACGTGAAATCTTACATACAAAAAGAGGGGCCACAACTGTCCAGGAATGGACAGTTAAATATAAACATAGAAAAATAGTTATCAAGTTGAATATACATCTTATTCTTCCAGGAATTTTGGTCAAATCATAGTGTGAAATTTTTGGAATTAAAAAATATTTACTCATGGTAGAAATGTCCAACTAGGTGGACAATTCAGGATGCTTTGGGGAATTCTCCATTACAAGTGTGAGTATAGACACCAGTTTATTTCATTTTGATAAGATAGGAAGACTAACGTGTTTTTACAAGTTCCACATTTCAAGTGTGTTCTAAAATCTGTGCTATAGAACTAACGTGAAAATAGCCTAATTCTAAAATCATATTCCTGTTGCTCTTACTGCACAGATCTACTTTTGAAAATAATTAGGCTGCTTAATATCTTGAAAACTTACATTGAGAAATCTCATGAATAGAATATTCACCAGGATTTCCATTTGACAGTGTGTGAGTCTGAGTGAACTCAGAAGATGGTGATGGACAGGGAGGCCTGGCATGCTGCAATTCATGGGGTCGCAAAGAGTCGGACACGACTGAGTAACTGAACTGAACTGAACTGAAGTAATGGATCTCAGTACAATATATATATATTTTTTTAATGTGGCTATTTTTTTTTAATTTTTATTTTTACTTTATTTTACTTTACAATACTGTATTGGTTTTGCCATACATTGACATGAATCCACCATGGGTGTACATGCGTTCCCAAACATGAACCCCCCCCTCCCACCTTCCTCCCCATACCATCTCTCTGGGTCATCCCCGTGCACCAGCCCCAAGCATGCTGTATCCTGCATAGGACGTAGACTGGCAATTCGTTTCTTACATGATAGTGTACATGTTTCAATGCCATTCTCCCAAATCATCCCACCCTCTCCCTCTCCCTCTGAGTCCAAAAGTCCACTATACACATCTGTGTCTTTTTTGCTGTCTTACATACAGGCTCATCATTGCCATCTTTCTAAATTCCATATATATGTGTTAGTATACTGTATTGGTATTTTTCTTTCTGGCTTACTTCACTCTGTATAATTGGCTCCAGTTTCACCCATCTCATCAGAACTGATTCAAATGTATTCTTTTTAACAGCTGAGTAATACTCCATTGTGTATATGTACCACAGCTTTCTTATCCATTCATCTGCTGATGGACATCTAGGTTGTTTCCATGTCCTGGCTATTATAAACAGTGCTGCGATGAACATTGGGGTATATGTGTCTCTTTCAATTCTGGTTTCCTCGTTGTGTATGCCCAGCAGTGGGATTGCTCAACATCACTCATTATTAGAGAAATGCAAATCAAAACCACAATGAGGTACCACTTCACACCAGTCAGAATGTCTGCGATCCAAAAATCTGCAAGCAATAAATGCTGGAGTGGGTGTGGAGAAAAGGGAACCCTCCTACACTGTTGGTGGGAATGCAAACTAATACAGCCACTATGGAGAACAGTGTGGAGATTCCTTTAAAAATTGCAAATCAGTACAATATTTTTGTCAAAGATTGTAGTCTCATATTTGACAAAGATTTTTCAAAATACAGACTAAAGATCATTGGTATACGTTAATAGTTTAGCTGTGTTGAACACTGTCAAATCATCATAGAGTCTGATAAAAATTAATTCAGCTAAAGATCTGGCTCTTTTATAAAAGATTACAGTTAAATCTAAACTCTTAAAAACTCTCAATGGATTGCCTCAGATTAGACAGAGAAAATATATTTCAGTTTTATAGAATTTAGCTATTTTAAGACAGCCTATCTAAATACTTTCATAGCTTTCAGTATGTACCTTTTTGTGTGTGTGAGGTAGTATGTACTATTGATTAAGATCATGGGACATGGATTCACTCTGTGGTCCACCACTTACTTGCTTTTGGAGCCTGGTTTTTTGAATCTCATAAAATCAAAGTCTTTCTTTTCAAATTTATTAAATGGAGATGACAAAAAATTATCTCATAGAAATTTTTGTGGAGATTGAAATAATTTAGGATAGCGAACATCAGGTTAGATGCAAACTCACTATAGAAAATCATTGTACTAGTTGGGAAATCTATGTATGCCTCTTAATAACTGTCCAGACTTTCAGGGTTGCAAGGTACCAATAGTAAACCTTGAAAGAACACATTTAACTGGCAGTTATATGACTTGAACTAAGTGATCTCTAGTATCAACAGATGTATTGACCTAAAATCAGGAAATTTAATGAGTTCATATTGAAAAAGAAATTGAGGCAATCTAAGATGTAAAGAAAAGCAAGAGAGAAACACAATTTCATTTCCATAAACTTCAAATAAGAAAATGTCAGAAATATTTAAGATGAAATCTTACCCACCATCAATAAGAATAGGAAGAGATGGAGAAAAAAGGAGAGACTAGCTATTTCATGAGTTGGCTATTCATATTGGATGTTTTTCATCCTCAGGTCAGTAAATCAAATATGATCTCAGACAGTGCAGAGGACTGTAAATGTACTGGTTGCTCCTGCTGTGAAAAAGACAAGAGTATAATTAAGCTCTCATCCATCCAGGTCTATACCAGACTCGGCTCACTCATGGATGAGTCACAGCTCTGATGCGCCGATTGCCCTCGGCAGAGCCAAGGCAGTGATTAAATGCTCAGAGCTTAGGAGCTGGAGGGAACCTCTGCATTAATTCTCCTTCATGCTTAAACTGAGGCTGATTCTGGAGGATATCCAGTGATTGCTAGGGATTTGGGATGGTCTTCTGCAAACCATCCACAATAACTGATGCCAACAGGCTCTCCATTGAGCAGATGAAGTGCGGGCTGAGGAGCTCTTGGACAAATTTGTTTTTCATATATAATGAATGTTTTCAAATATAAATTATTAATTGTACTTTAAAAGTTGACTGTATAAAATGAATTTTCAGTTAGCCTATGCTTCAAATGGTCTGCAACATATAAACAACTAAAGATACAAAAACATTTCTTTACTCAACATATGACAAAAGTTTATTCCTTTTTATAAAACATTGCTTTTTTTTTTCATGGATTCTGTATCATAATGCTTAACTTTTATTTTATCACATGGAAAGACTTTATTGTATGACAAAAATCCTTTCTAAACTGCACAAAATAATATATTTTAAAGCAATTGGCCCAGAAGATTACAGTGGATACTGATTACTTTTCACAGATGGGGCATGATGATGCCACTTGGGTCACCAGCTTAAGGTTTGAATATCAAGATTATCTATATATTATCCTTGCATTTTTGTCTATCTAAGTTATTTATAAATAGTCATGCATTATGAATCCAGCTGTGCATACAGAAAAATTCAATTCCAAATTTGTGCACAAATTTGGAGTTGTTATTGAGTTATAGAGCACCTATCATATGTGAGGAGGATAGTACTTAACCCATAGCCACTGTTCATTGCTCAGAGCAAATATAGTTGGGGGAGTTTTAAGGACAGAATGCATTTATGTTCAAAATGATACATAGATTTGATTCTGGAGCTGTATATACTTTTATAATTTATTTTTTTTTTTAAGTTTTGGCTGTGCTGGGTCTTCACTGTTGCATGGGCTGTTCTCTAGTTGCAGCGAGTGGTGGCTACTCTCTAGTTGCAGCGTGCAGGCTTCTCATTGCTGTAGCTTCTTTTGTTGCAGAGCAGGGACTCTGTGGCTTGTTGCAGAATAGGGGCTCTAGGGCATGCAGGCATCAGTAACTGTGGCTCATGGGCTCAGTAGCTATGGCTCCCAGGCTCTAGGGCATAGACTCCATAGGTGAGGCACACAGGACTTGGTCATTCCACAGCATGTGGGACCTTCTTGGATCAGGGATCAAACTCATGTCTCCTGCATTGGCAGGCAGATTCTTTACCACTGAGCCACCAGGGTAGCCCCAGGTTCTATATGCTTTTAACCAAAGACAGATTGAATGACAGACTTTTTATGCAGTTGTTCTTGTTCAGTCACTAAGTCATGTATGACTCTTTGTGACCCCGTGGGCTGTAACACGCCAGGCTCCTCCATCTTCCACCATCTCCAAGAGTTTGCTCAAACTAATATCCATTAAATCCATGATGCTATTTAAACATCTCATCTTCTGCTGCCCCCTTCTCCTTTTGCTTTCAGTGTTTCCCAGCATTATGGTCTTTTCCAATGAGTCAGCTCTTTGCATTAGCTAACCAAAGTATTGAAGCTTCAGCAACAGTCCTTCCAATGAATATTCAGAGTTGATTTCCTTTAGGATTGACTGGTTTGATCACCTTGCTATCCAAAGGAATTTCAAGAGTCTGCTCCAGCACCACAATTTGAAAGCATCAATTCTTTGGTGCTCAGACTTCTTTATGATCCAACTCTCACATCTGTACATATTACTGGAAAAACCATAGCTTTGACTATACAGACCTTTGTCGGCAAAGTGATGTCTGTGTTTTTTAATATGTTGTCTAGGTTTATCATGGAGAAGGCAATGGCACCCCACTCCAGTACTCTTGCCTGGAAAATCCCATGGATGGAGGAGCCTGGTCGGCTGCAGTCCATGGGGTCGCGACTGAGCAACTTCACTTTCACTTTTTACTTTCATGCATTGGAGAAGGAAATGGCAACCCACTCCAGTGTTCTGGCCTGGAGAATCCCAGGAATGGTTGAGCCTGATGGGCTGCCATCTCTGGGGTCGCACAGAGTTGGACATGACTGAAGCGATTTAGCAGCAGCAGCAGGTTTATCATAGCTTTCCTTTCAAAGAGCAAGCGTCTTTTAATTTTATGGCTGCAGCCACTGTCTGCAGTGATTTTGGAGCCCCAAAAAATAAAAGCTGTCACTGCTTCCAATTTTTCCCTGTTTTCCAGGAAGAGATGGGACTGAATGCCATGATCTTAGCTTTCTGAATGCTGAGTTTTAAGTTAGCTTTTTCATTTTCCTCCTTCACTGTTATCAAAAGGCTCTTGAATTCCTCTTCATTTTCTGGTGTTAGAATGGTATCATCTGCATGTCTTAGGTTGTTGACATTTCTCCTGACAATCTTGATTCCAGTTTGTGATTCATCTAGCCCAGCGTTTCTCATGATGTACACTGCATGTAAGTTAAATAAGCAGGGTGACAATATAAAGCCTTGACGTACTCCTTTCCAAATTTTGAACCAGTCAATTGTTCCATGTCTGTTCTAACTGTTCCAAATAAGGATAATTCTACTTTTTCCTTTCTGATTTGCATGCCTTTTATTCCTTTTTCTTCTGTAATTGCTCTGGCTAGGGTTTCCCATACTATGACAATCAAAACAGCACATGTGGACATTTTTGTCTTATTCCTGATCTTAGAGGAAAAGCTTTCAGGTTTTAGCCTTGAGTATGATGTCAGCTGTGGACTTGTTATATATGGCCTGTATTTTGTTGAGGTACATTTGCTCCATATGCCCCATTTACTGAGAGTATTTATCATAAATGAATGTTGAATTTTGTTAGATGCTTTTTATGCATTTATTGAGATAGTCATGCCATTTTTATTTTTCATTTTGTTAATGTGATGTATCCCATTAATTGATCTGTAGATATTGAACTATCTTTGATCCTTGGAATAAATCCTACTTGATCATAGTGTATGATCCTTTTAATGCATTGTTGAATTTAGTTTGCTAAAGATTTGCTGGGAATTTTTGAGTTTGTATTCAACAAAGATACTATCATATAATTTTCTTTTCTGTGGTATCCTCATCTGGTTTTGGTATTAGAATAATGCTGCCCTTGTAATGTGCATTTGGAAGTATTCCCTTCTATTTTTGAAGGAGTTTGAGAAGAATTAATTCTTATTTGGTATTAGAATACTTTTGGTATTCTTGCTTGGTATTAATTCTTATTTGAATGTTTGATAGAATACATGAGTGAAACTATCTGGTTCTGGACTTGTTTTGTTGGAAGTTAGTATTTTTTTGTTGTTTAATTACTCATTCAGTCTCCTTGCTAGTAAGCAGTCTGTTCATATTTTCTTTCTTCACGTTTTAGTTGAAAAGGCTGTAGGTTTCTGGGAATGCATGCTTTTATTTTACAAAGCTCAATTTTGGTATATAAATGTTTATAGTAGTCTCTTATGATCCTTGATCTATGATATCTATTGTAATGTCTTCTCTTTTATTTCTGATTTTATTTATTTAGCCCTTTCTCTTTATATTGGTTAATCTAGATGATAGTTTGTCAATTTTATTTAATTTTCCAAAAAACCCAGCTCTTGGTTTCATTGATTTTTTTTTCTATTGACTTTTTTAGTCTCTTTTATTTATTTCTGTTCTGGTGTTTGTTTTTTCTTTCCTTTGAATTTGGGGTTTCATTTCTTTTTCTAGTTCCTTGAAGAGTAAACGTCAGATGTTTAGTTGAGATTTTTATTGTTTCCTGAGCTGAACATGTATGGCTGGAAATGTTCCTCTTAGAACTACTTTTGCTGCATTCCCATTAATTTTGTTATATTGTATTTTAATTTTCTTTTTTCTCAAAATTATTTTTATTTCTCTCTTGTTTTCTTCTTTGATTCTTGGTTAGATGAATAACTCAGTTGGATGTTATTTAACCTGTATATGTTTGAGACATTTTCAGTTTTCTTCTTGTAATTTTAGTTTCATACTCTTAAGGTCAGAAAAAATCCTTGATATAATTTCAGTCTTCTTTAAATTATTAAGATTTGTTTTGTGGCCTAGTGTGTGATCCTTCCTGAAGAAGGTTCCCTGTGTGCTTGAAAATATAAGTATTCTGCTGTTTGGGGAGGAAACAAGTGTGTGTGTTTGTGTATTTATATATCTATTAAGTCTGTCTGGTCTAATGTGACACTTAAGTTGATGTTTCCTTGTTGATTTTATGTGCAGATGCTCTGACCATTGGTGTAAGGAGAGTTATATATCCTTTAAAACTACATATTTAAATTTTGAACTTAGTTCTTATATTTGTACTTACCTTTAAAAAGGAGATATATAGAACTGTCTAAGGTTAAGAGTATAAGATATAATAATATTAGTAAGAAAGCTAAAAGAAAATGTACTTCAGTGATTAATGGAAATTATGGGTATATTTAATTCATCTGCTTTACATATGTATATATATGTATGTATTTTAATAGCTTATGATTAGTCTTTGACTTTCTGTGGTCCAATATATTGACAACCCCAAAAATCTAAAATATCAGAACCAACATCTGATGAAATTTCCAATAAAATTTATGAAAAGATTTTATTCTCTCCTCCTTCTCTCATAAGTACCAGATTAATTTCTTCTCTCTCATATACAGCTGTGTTTCAGTTTGCTTTTAGGAGTGAATTTACATGCTTTACTCAAGGATTGTTTCTATCCCCTTATGTTATTTAACTGAAAAGGCAATCTTAATTAGCAGAAACTTATTTATTAAAAGCTTATTAATTTTTTCCTTAAAATTTTTACCTTTCAATGAGAGCTACAAAATGAGAAATAACATTGAGATTTTTTCCTATTAATGTCTAATTAGATAGCATAATGTGAAAGTAATTTAATTTGCATGTTGCATCTGGAACACAATAAAAATTGCATAACCATATGGAAAATTAACATTTGAATTAAAATGTGAAAATAAATCAAAATACTTGAACTATGCATATATGGTTTAAACTTAGTTAAGTTAGTTTGAGTCACTAAAAGGATATGTAAAAACTCAATTTTAACTCAATTTAGTAAAATAATGCAACATGAATACATTAATTCCTTTAATTTGGGACTTAAATGTATCTCTTTATAGACATCATTAATTTCTAGCTCTTGTTTGCATATCATGTCTTTCTTCATTTTGTCTCTTATTTATTCAGATTTCTAACTCTCAAGTAAAAGTTATATCATCATCAACTGATATTCATGTATAGCTCACTACATTGTGTCTAGTGCAAGAGAATCATGTTTATTTTAATAAACAGTTAAATAATGCTGCATACATAAATAATATATATATCACAAACTACTATGTTAATCTTAAAATTGTGTGAAAGAATATTGGCTGATAAGGGAAAATATTTTTTAAATCATCTAAAATAAACAAAAGCAAGATACAATACTTCTATAATCATAAGTAATTCCAATTTCAAATGTAAATACATATATCAACATATAAAATGCTGAAAATTAATACACCAAAATAATATTATATATGCTGAGGGTTTTGGGAGCTAGCAATGAGATTAGATGTAATATTGCTTTTATTCCTTATGCCTTTCTCTATTTCACAGAATTTCTATAGTGAATGCATATTAAACTTTTATAAACTATATTCATTTAGTCATGTTTTAAAATATATTTTGATTAATGGATTTATTTTTGAAATTAGCAGTATTTAAATTCTTAAAAGTCATTGCCTTACTTCATTCATGTGTAATCTGATACTGTGCCCAGTCTGATATTGTGCCCTCAGACAACTATGTACCTCTTATTACTCTATCAGAAATGTAAAGTATAGCAAAATACCTCATTTACTATTGCAAACTGAGGAAAGTTAATTACTCCATCATCTCTCAGTTATATTCCCAATTGAAAATTGCATATACTGAATACAAAAACAATGGTGGAAGAAATCTCTAGCCAGTCACCTTCAGAGTAATTCAATATGATGACCATGCCAACAAAATTTTAATCTCTGAAGTGCTGGTTTCTAGTTTATAGCCAAAAAGAGAAATTTTTAAAACAAGGTTGATAGAGCACAAGATAGAATAATATTTTGATTTTACCTTTTAAACCTTAGTGTGGGCTTCAAATCAGCACACAGAATTTTTTTCAATTTATATTTATTTTTTCCTTTGTGAAAGTAATAAATTTTGAAAGGTTCTATAAAATATAAGTGTCTTTTGATACACTGATAAAGCTACAAAGAGCATACCACATGGACAAGACCCAATTGAGCATGAGTTTTAAGTGTAATCTTAGCTGACATTTATCTCAAATTCTCTCCTACTTTGTCATTACACTATTACAGGTACAAGTCTGAGTGGGCCATAAATCAGAGGTTCTCTAATTCTGTCTGAAAACTCAAGGCTGATTTATTTAAATTTACCTGAAATCCCAAGGCCCTTAGAGAATGGATTATAAAATAGAGATGTATGGTTCTCTGAAAGGTAGCCGACATTGCCCTATGGTCTATAAAACTTTATACCTGCTCTAGTCTTTTAACTTATTCTCTATTTCAGAATAGAAAGTTATAAAAAAAATCTCCATTTTATTGAAAATCTTCAGCCCCTCCTGATCTACTTATACAAAATTTCACTTAAACGACTTAAGGAGACTTCTAAGATAATGCCAACTATTCTCTTAATGAAATATTTTATTCAAGAATTCTACCCGAGAGGTTTAGAGATGATTTTATCTTTGCTATGTATATTGAGATTCTAGACGGTTAGGTAAGTTCTCTAATGTGTTATATGGCACATTGCCAGATTCCTATTGCCTAGTTTGCTATGCTGGTATTTTCTCATTCACTATTCATGGATTTAGCAGGAAAATGACATGTGAACATAAACTGAATTACTGCTATCCTTTGTTATATTTACATCTTTAAGTATTTAATTCTCAAAACAGAGGATTTTGGTCCTTTAAATAGCATCCAGAAGAAACCAAGGATGAAAAATCTCATAAGAAACTATGAACAAGTCTGAGATTGTCTATCTGATTTATATATTTATGCCTGAAATACTCCTGTTTTAATCTTTGATCCAAATTTAAAATCTTTTGTTAAACAAATATTTATATAAAAAGTAATACCAGTTGTTTTGCAGTTCATTTTTTTGCCTCAGTTAAACAAAATCTATTAACTTCTAAGTCTCCAAAAAGTGTTGTTTCTTCTTACCTCTACATATACTTTTAAAATTTGAGTTAATAATTTATTCTAATAAAGGAAAATATCATTTAAAACTTAATTGCCAAGATTACCTACTAAAGCAAATGTGTTAACCAAATAAGCATCTTTTTCCATCTAAAATCATCTGAATGATTAAAATTTCAGAATTTATAAGGCTTACCTCCATTAAGAATTTCTCTTGTTAAAAGAAATCCAAATAAATTGTTCTCATAAAAGTTTCAGAATTATGCTAGTTGCAGGAACTCTTCACATATGTTACAGGGATTCAATGTTTTCATTTTGTAGGAGTACTGTTTTAGTGCTCATATAATACTTTGGCTGATTTCCTCCCATGAGGTCAATGTGGGGTGATAAATAGAAAACACTCATTAATAGAAAACAAAACAAACGAAAAACCACACAAAGCTTCTAGTGTTCTGTTTTGAAGTAGTGTGTCTTATCAAGGTTTGGAGGACAAGGCAGGGAGTAGAATTTTGGGCTTGGGGCATTCAATGCTGCAAAAACATAAAACTGAAAAAGAGAACAAATGGGATTATGTTGTTGCTTCTCCTTACACAATGACTTTGGGCAAATGGAGCCTCCCTGACATTGTCAGTGACCTAGGGTACTTTCAGGGATTTGTCTGGAGTAAAATTGGAAATCCTATGTATTTAAGGATGTGATAAATATGCATTAAAATAACCAAATTTATGCAGTTCTTCCCCATCCATCCTTTTCTTAACGTAATGGACTGATTAAAGCCAAATAGGATCGCCTCCTAAAGTTGTCTTGATGGGAGAAAGAATAAGTCTTTTCTGATTCTAGGTAGTAAAAAGTGAGTTGCCTCTGGTTCTCTGATGACTCTGAGTCTTCAACCTCAGGGTTCGTTTGCCCTTTTTCCCTCAGCTGTTTGGAGCTGTCATTGCCTTCCCACATCACTGACAAATAGCAAATATTCTGAAGGCAAATGAGCTCACTGGGTAATATAAAATCAAAAATCATCCTCTCCCAACACACCATTTGTTAAATGTCCTTTACTCTGGAGGTAATCTCAAACTAATAGATGAAATCACACAAACACTTTTATCCTCCATCCATAGAATAATTCATTATTACTGGTCCAGAAAAATATTACAAGGCTTATCAAGAACAGTAAAAGGAACAAATTAGTCATAAATAGCCAGTGTGAAAAAAAAAAGATAAAAAACCAATTTTTTTCAGTTGAAGAAATACCCCAAACCACAAAGCAAAGAAAAACTGGTGCATAACATCAATATGAATTAAACCTAATAATTGTCACAGAGAAGGTTTACCATAATAAATCAGAAATTCAAAGCAAAATGGAAAACAAAATATTCATGAAATTAACTGAAGAAAAACAAAAAATCAACTCAAAAATAAATATTGAGGTAAAAACGTATCCGCTGAGAGGAGAGAAAATATGACTGAATACACACTAACAGATACAGGAAATAAAGGAATAAAAATGAAATCTGAGAGAAAAGATTAAATTATGTAAAAAAAAAAAGATACAGAAGGTAGATACAGGAGACCTAACATACTTAAAATCAGAAAAAGAAGATCGAGGAACAAAACTGAATAATAGAACTAAATATTAAAAATTCTGACATAAAAGAAGACCTGCTCTTTTTATTAAAACTGTCTATCTTTGTTCCTAGAAAAATTAACTTGAAAGGGTCAAGTCCAAAATATATCAAAGTAAGGTGAAACAAAGTTACTTAGAAAATGAAGAAATTCATATGAATAAAACTTCTCGTGTGAAGTGTCTGTTCAAAACTTTTCCTGTTGTTTAAACTAAGTTGGTTCACTTTTTATTGAGTTATGAGTTATTTATATGTTCTATGTTAAAATATTTTATCAGATTTTTTTAATTGTTTATTTTTAATTGAAGGATAATTGATTTACAGTATTGTGTTGATTTCCACCAAACATCAGCATGAATCAGCCATAGTTTTACCCATGTCCCCTCCCACTTGAACATCTCTCCCACCTCCCTCCCCATCACACCCATCTACCTTGTTATGGAGCCCCAGGTTGATTTCCCTGAGTCATACAGCAATTTCCCTTTGGCTATCTATTTTACGTATGGTAATGTACGTTTCCATGTTACTCTGTCCATACCTCTCCCTTCTCCCCCTGAAGCCATGTCCATAAGTTTGTTCACACTGTCTGTGTTTCCATTCCTGTTCTGCAGATAGGTTCATCAATACCATCTTTCTATATTCCATATATGAGACTTACATGTTAGTATATGATATTTGCTTTTCTCCTTATGACTTACTTCACTCTGTATAATAGGCTCTAGGTTCATCAACATCATTAGAACTGACTCAAATGCATTCCTTTTTATGGCTGAGTAATGTTCCATTGTGTATACATGCCACCGTTTCTTATCCATTGATCTGTTGGTGGACATCTAGGTTGCTTCCGTGTACTAGCTATTGTAAATAGAGCTGTAATGAACGTTGAGGCACATGTGTCTTTTTCAATTTTGGTTACCTCAGGGTATAAGCCTAGTAGTGGGATTGTTGGGTCATATGGTGGTTTTATTCCTAGCTTTTTAAGGAATCTCCCTGTTGATCTGTACCAGTTCAGTTCAGCTGCTCAGTTGTGTCTGACTCTTTGCGACCCCATGAATTTCAGCACGCCAGGCCTCCCTGTCTATCACCAACTCCTGGAGTCCACCCAAACTCATGTCCATAGAGTCAGTGATGCCATCCGATCATCTCATTCTCTTTTGTCCCCTTCTCCTCCTGCCCTCAATCTTTCACAGCATCGGGGTCTTTCCAAATGAGTCAGCTCTTCACATCAGGTGGCCAAAGTATTGGAGTTTCAGCCTCAATATCAGTCCTTCCAATGTTTTCCCAGGACTGATCTCCTTTAGGATGGACTGGTTTGAAGAGTCTTCTCCAACACCACAGTTCAAAAGCATCAATTCTTCAGTACTCAGCTTTCTTTATAGTACAACTCTCACATCCATACATGACTACTGGAAAATCTCCATAGCAGCTATATGAATATACATTCCCACCAACAGTGCAAGAGCTTTCCCATTTCTCCACACTTTCTCCAGCATTTATTGTTTATAGATTGTTTTGATGATGGCCATTCTGACCGTAAATGATACCTCATTGTAATTTTGATTTGAATTTCTCTAATAATGAGCACCCTTATGGCAGAAAGTGAAGAGGAACTAAAAAGCCTCTTGAAAGTGAAAGAGGAGAGTGAAAAAGTTGGCTTAAAGCTCAACATTCAGAAAACGAAGATCATGGCATCTGATCCCATCACTTCATGGGAAATAGATGGGGAAACAGTGGAAACAGTGTCAGGCTTAATTTTGGGGGGTTCCAAAACCCCTGCAGATGGTGATTGCAGCCATGAAATTAAAAGACACTTACTCCTTGGAAGGAAAGTTATGACCAACCTAGACAGCATATTCAGAAGCAGAGACATCTCTTTGCCAACAAAGGTCCATCTAGTCAAGGCTATGGTTTTTCCAGTGGTCATGTATGGATGTGAGAGTTGGACTGTGAAGAAAGCTGAGCGCCGAAGAATTGATGCTTTTGAACTGTGGTGATGGAGAAGACTCTTGAGAGTCCCTTGGACTGCAAGGAGATCCAACCAGTCCATTCTAAAGGAGATCAGTCCTGGGTGTTCATTGGAAGGACTGATGCTGAAGCTGAAACTCCAATACTTTGGCCACCTCATGTGAAGAGTCGACTCGTTGGAAAAGACCCTGATGCTGGGAGGGACTAGGGGCAGGAGGAGAAGGGAACGACAGAGGATGAGATGGCTGGATGGCATCCCTGACTAAATGCACATGAGTTTGGGTAAACACCCGGAGTTGGTGATGGACAGGGAGGCCTGATGTGCTGAGATTCATGGGGTGGCAAAGAGTCGGACACGACTGAGTGACTGAACTGAACTGAACTGAATAATGAGCAATGTTGAGATCTTTTCATGAGTTTGTTAACCATCTGTATGTCTTGTTGAAGAAATGTCTGTTTAGGAATTTTCCCCACTGTTTGATTGGGTTGTTATTTATCTGGTATTGAGTTGTGCGAACTGATTGTATTTTTTTTCAGTTCAGTTCAGTTCTGTCGCTCAGTCGTGTTCAACTCTTTCGACTCCATGAATCACAGCACGCCAAGGGTCCCTATCCACCACCAACTCCCGGAGGTCGCTCAGACTCATGTCCTACGAATCAGTGATGCCATCCAGCCATCTCATCCTCTGTTGTCCCCTTCTTCTCCTGCCCCCAATCCCTCCCAGCATCAGAGTCTTTTCCAATGATTCAACTCTTCGCATGAGGTGGCCAAAATACTGGAGTTTCAGCTTTAGCATCATTCCTTCCAAAGATATCCCAGGGCTGATCTCCTTCAGAATGGACTGGTTGGATCTCCTTGCAGTCCAAGCAACTCTCAAGAGGCTTCTCCAAAACCACAGTTCAAAAGCATCAATTCTTCAGCGCTCTGCTTTCTTCACAGTCCAAAAACCATAGCCTTGACTAGACGGAACTTAGTCAGCAAAGTAATGTCTCTGCTTTTGAATATACTATCTAGGTTGGTCATAACTTTTCTTCCAAGGAGTAAGCGTCTTTTATTTCACGGCTATAGTCACCATCTGCAGTGATTTTGGAGCCCAGAAAAATAAAGTCTGGCATTGTTTCCACTGTTTCCCCATCTATTTCCCATGAAGTGATGGGGCCAGATGCCATGATCTTCATTTTCTGAATGTTGAGCTTTAAGCCAACTTTTTCACTCTCCTCTTTTACTTTCATCAAGAGGCTTCTTAGTTCCTCTTCACTTTCTGCCATGAGGGTGGTGTCATCTGCATATCTGAGGTTATTGATAATTCTCCCAGCAATCTTGATTCCAGCTTGTGTTTCTTCCAGTCCAGCGTTTCTCATGATGTACTCTGCATACAGCTTACATAAGCATGGTGACAATATACAGCCTTGATGTACTCCTTTTCCTATTTGGAACCAGTCTGTTGTTCCATGTCCAGTTCTAACCGTTGCTTCCTGACCTGCATACCGATTTCTCAAGAGGCAGGTCAGGTGGTCTGGTATTCCCATCTCTTTCAGAATTTTCCAGTGTATTGTGATCCACACAGTCAAAGGCTTTGGCATAGTCAACAGAGCAGAAATAGATGTTTTTCTGGAACTCTCTTGCTTTTTCCATGATCCAGCGAATGTTGGAAATTTGATCTCTGGTTCCTCTGCCTTTTCTAAAACCAGCTTGAACACCTGGAAGTTCACGGTTCACGTATTGCTGAAGCCTGGCTTGGAGAATTTTGAGCATTACTTTACTAGCGTGTGAGATGAGTGCAATTGTGCAGTAGTTTGAGCATTCTTTGGAATTGCCTTTCTTTGGGATTGGAATGAAAACTGACCATTTCCAGTCCTGTGGCCACTGCTGAGTTTTCCAAATTTGTTGGCATATTGAGTGCAGCACTTTCACAGCATCATCTTTCAGGATTTGAAACAGCTCACCTGTAATTCCATCACCTCCACTAGCTTTGTTCATAGTAATGCTTTCTAAGGCCCACTTGACTTCACATTCCAGGATGTCTGGCTCTAGATGAGTGATCACACCACGGTGATTGTCCGGGTTGTGAAGATCTTTTTTGTACAGTTCTTCTGTGTATTCTTGCCACCTCTTCTTAATATCTTCTGCTTCTGTTAGGTGCAGACCATTTCTGTCCTTTATCGAGCCCATCTTTGCATGATATGTTCCCTTAGTATCTCTCATTTTCTTGAAGAGATCTCTAGTCTTTCCCATTCTGTTGTTTTCCTCTCTTTCTTTGCATTGATCGCTGAAGAAGGCTTTCTTATCTCTTCTTGTTATTCTCTGGAACTCTGCATTCAGATGCTTGTATATTTCCTTTTCTCCTTTGCTTTTCACTTCTCTTCTTTTCACAGCTATTGTAAGGCCTCCCAAGACAGCCATTTTACTTTTTTGCATTTCTTTTCCATGTGGATGGTCTTGACCCCTGTCTTCTGTACAATGTCATGAACTTCATTCCATAATTCATCAGGCACTCTATCTATCAGATCTATGCCCTTAAATCTATTTCTCACTTCCACTGTATAATCATAAGGGGTTTGGTTTAGGTCGATCAATTTTTTCATTTGCTATTATTTTCTCCAATTCTGAGGGTTATCTTTTCACCTTGTTTGAAGTTTCCTTTGCTGTGCAAAAACTTTTAGCTTTAGGTAGATCCCACTTGTTCATTCTTGTTTTTATTCCCATTACTCTAGGATGTGGGTCATAGAGGATCTTGCTGTGATATATGTCATCGAGTGTTCTGCCTATGTTTTCCTCTAAGAGTTTTACAGTTTCTGGTCTTACATTTAGATCTTTGATCCATTTTGAGTTTATCTTTGTGTATGGTGTTAGGAGTGTTCTAATTTCATTTTTTTACAGATAGCTGTCCAGTTTTCCCAGCAGCATTTATTGAAGAAAATATTTTTTCCCATTGTATATTCTTGCCTGCTCTGTCAATAGTAAGGTATCCATTGATGCATCGTTTATCCCTGGGCTTTCTCTCTTGTTCCATTGGTCTATATTTCTATTTTTGTCCATTACCATAATGTCTTGATGACTATAGCTTTGTAGTATAGTGTGAAGTCAGGAAGGTTGATTTCTCCAGCTCCATTCTTATCTCTGAAGATTGCTTTGGCTACTCAGAGTCTTTGTGTTTTCCATATGAATTGTGAGATTTTTTTTTTTTTTCCTCTAGTTCTGTGAAAAATGCCATTGGTAATTTGATAGGCACTGCATTGAATCTATAGATTACATTTGTTAGTGTAGTCATTTTTACAATATTGATTCTTTCAACCCAGAAACATCAAATATCTCTCCAACTGTTTATGTTGTCTTTAATTTCTTTCATCAGTGTCAGTTTTTTGTATAGCTCTTTTGTCTCCTTAGGTAGATTTATTCTTAGGTATTTTATTCTTTCTGTTTCAGTGGTAAATGAAATGACTCCTTAGTTTCTTTCTGAAATTGTTAGTGTGTAGGAATTCTATGTACTGATTTTGTATCCTACAACTTTGCTAAATTCACTGATTAGCTCTACTGGTTTTCTGATGATATCCTTAGGGTTTTCTATGTATAGTATCATTCCATCTGTGAATAGCGAGAGTTTTACTTCTTTTCCAATCTAGATTCCTTTTATTTCTTTTTCTTCTCTGATTGCCATAACTAGGACATCCAAATCTATGTTGAATAAATATTTTATCAGATTTTTGTTTTCAAATCTTTTCTCCCAGTTTATAGTTTGCATTTTTGCATGTCACACTTGAGATGTGACAAGTGTGACTAGAAAACTGAATTTATGGTATTTTATTTTTAACATTTCTTTGCTTAATTGAAGTATAGTTCCTGACTTTAGGGGAAATGCTTTCAATTTTTCACTATTGAGGATAATGTTTGCTGTGGGTTTGTCATATATAGTTTTTATTATGTTGAGGTATGTTCCTTCTATTCCTGCTTTCTGGAGAGTTTTTATCATAAATGGATGATGAAGTTTGTCAAAGGCTTTCTCTGCATCTATTGAGGTAATCATATGGTTTTTATCTTTCAATTTGTTAATTTGGTGTATTACATTGATTGATTTGCGGATATTGAATAATGCTTGCATCCCTGGGATAAAGCCCACTTGGTCATGGTGTATGATCTTTTTAATGTGTTGTTGGATTCTGATTGCTAGAATTTTGTTGAGGATTTTTGCATCTATGTTCATCAGTGATATCGGCCTGTAGTTTTCTTTCTTGTGGCATCTTTGTCAGATTTTGGTATTAGGGTGATGGTGGCCTCATAGAATGGGTTTGGAACCTTACCTTCCTCTGCAATTTTCTGGAAGAGTTTGAGTAGGATAGGTGTTAGCTCTTCTCTAAATTTTTGGTAGAATTCAGCTGTGAAGCCGCCTGGACCTGAGCTTTTGTTTGCTGGAAGATTTCTGATTACAGTTTCAGTTTCCGTGCTTGTGATGGGTCTGTTAAGATTTTCTATTTCTTCCTGGTTCAGTTTTGGAAAGTTGTACTTTTCTAAGAATTTGTCCATTTCTTCCACGTTGTCCATTTTATTGGCATAGTTGCTCATAGTAGTCTCTTATGATCCTTTGTATTTCTGTGTTGTCTGTTTTGATCTCTCCATTTTCATTTCTAATTTTATTGATTTGATTTTTCTCCCTTTGTTTCTTGATGAGTCTGGCTAATGGTTTGTCAATTTTATTTATTCTTTCAAAGAACCAGCTTTTGGTTTTGTTGATTTTTGCTATGGTCTCTTTTGTTTCTTTTGCATTTATTTCTGCCCTAGTTTTTTAAGATTTCTTTCCTTCTACTAACCCTGGGGTTCTTCATTTCTTCCTTTTCTAGTTGCTGTAAGTATAGAGTTAGGTTATTTATTTGACTTTATTCTTGTTTCTTGAGGTATGCCTGTATTGTTATGAACTTTCCCCTTAGCACTTCTTTTACAGTGTCCCACAGGTTTTGGGTTGTTGTGTTTTCATTTTCATTCATTTCTATCCATATTTTATTTCTTTTTTGATTTCTTCTGTGATTTGTTGGTTATTCAAGGGTGCCCATTTTCATCACTATTATTCAAAATAGTTTTGGAAGTTTTGGCCACAGCAATCAGAGCAGAAAAGAAATAAAAAGAATCCAGATTGGAAAAGAAGAAGTAAAACTCTCACTGTTTGCAGATGACATGCTCCTCTACATAGAAAACCCTAAAGACTCCATCAGAAAATTAATAGAGCTAATCAATGAATATAGTAAAGTTGCAGGCTATACAATCAACAAAGAGAAATCTCTTGTATCACTATACATTAATAATGAGAAAATAGAAAGAGAAATTAAGGAAACAATTCCATTCACCATTGCAATGAAAAGAATAAAATACTTAGGAATATATCTACCTAAAGAAACTAAAGACCTATACATAGAAAACTATAAAACGCTGGTGAAAGAAATAAAGAGGACAATAATAGATGGAGAAATATACCATGTTCATGGATCAGAAGAAGCAATATAGTGAAAATGAGTATACTACCCAAAGCAATCTACAGATTCAATGCAATCTCTACCAAGCTACCAACGGTATTTTTCACAGAGCTAGAACAAATAATTTCACAATTTGTATGGAAATACAAAAAACTTCAAACAGCCAAAGCAATCTTGAGAAAGAAGAATGGAACTGGAGGAATCAACCTGCCTGACTTCAGGCTCTACTACAAAGCCACAGTCATCAAGACAGTATGGTAATGGCACAAAGACAGAAATATAGATCAATGAAACAAAGTAGAAAGCCCAGAGATAAATCCACACACCTATGGACACTTTATCTTTGACAAAGGAGGCAAGAATACACAGTGGAAAAAAGACAATCTCTTTAACAAGTGGTGCTGGGAAAACTGGTCAACCACTTGTAAAAGAATGAAACTAGAACACTTTCTAATACCATACACAAAAATAAACTCAAAATGGATTAAAGATCTAAATGTAAGACCAGAAACTATAAAACTCCTAGAGGAGAACATAGGCAAAATACTCTCCAACATAAATCACAGCAGGATCCTCTATGATCCACCTCCCAGAATATTGGAAATAAAAGCAAAAATAAACAAATGGGACCTAATTGAACTTAAAAGCTTCTGCACAACAAAGTAAACTATAAGCAAGGTGAAAAGACAGCCTTCAGAATGGGAGAATATAATAGCAAATGAAGCAACTAACAAACAACTAATCTCAAAAATATACAAGCAACTCCTACA
Source organism: Capra hircus (assembly GCF_001704415.2). NCBI lineage: Eukaryota > Metazoa > Chordata > Mammalia > Artiodactyla > Bovidae > Capra > Capra hircus. Next base: position 8,178,737 of record NC_030812.1, read on the forward strand.
GCTCAATTCCAGAAAAATAAACGACCCAATCAAAAAATGGGTCAAACAACTAAATAGACATTTCTCCAAAGAAGACATACAGATGGCTAACAAACACATGAAAAGATGCTCAACATCACTCATTATCAGAGAAATGCAAATCAAAGCCACAATGAGGTACCATTTCACGCCAGTCAGAATGGCTGCGATCAAAAAGTCTACAAGCAATAAATGCTGGAGAGGGTGTGGAGAAAAGGGAACCCTCCTACACTGTTGGTGGGAATGTAAACTAGTACAGCCACTATGGAGAACAGTGTGGAGATTCCTTAAAAAACTGGAAATAGAACTGCCTTTTGACCCAGCAATCCCACTGCTGGGCATACACACTGAGGAAACCAGAATTGAAAGAGATGCGTGTACCCCAATGTTCACTGCAGCACTGTTTATAATAGCCAGGACACGGAAGCAGCCTAGATGTCCATCATCATATGAATAGATAAGAAAGTTGTGGTACATATACACAATGGAGTACTACTCAGCCATTAAAAAGAATACATTTGAATCAGTTTTAATGAGGTAGATGAAACTGGAGCCAATTATACAGAGTGAAGTAAGCCAGAAAGAAAAACACCAATGCAGTATACTAACTCATATATATGGAATTTAGAAAGATGGTAACAACAGAAAAAGAGACACATATGTATAGAACAGTCTTTTGGACTCTGCGGGAGAGGGAGAGGATGGGGTGATTTGGGAGAATGGCATGGAAACATGTATAATGTCATATATGAAACTAATCGCCAGTCCTGGTTTGATGCATGATACTGGATGCTTGGGGCTGGTGCACTGGGATGACCCAGAGGGATGGTACAGGGAGGGGTGAGGGAGGAGGGTTCAGGATGGGGAACATGTGTATACCTGTGGCAGATTCACGTTGATGTGTGGCAAAACCAATACAATATTGTAAAGTAATTAACCCCCAATTAAAATAAATAAACTTATATTTTAAAAAAAAGAAACGAAAAAAATTGATGTATAGTTCATTTGCAATGTTGTTAGATTCAGGTGTACATTAAAGTGATTCAGTTATACGTGTATATATTCTTGTTCAGATTGTTTTCTGTTATAGGTATTATAAAATATTGAGGAGAATCACCTGTGTTACACAGTAAGTGCTTGTTATGTGTTCTATATATAGTAGTATGTATATATTAATACCAAACTCCTTATTTATCCCTCCTCTCTTTCATCATAACTATGTTTGTTTTCTATATTTGTTGGTCTGTTTCTGAGAAAATGGAATTTTATGCTTGGGACTAGTGCACTGGGTTGACCCAGAGAGATAATATGGGGAGAGAGGTGGGAGGGGGGTTCAGGATTGGGAACTCATGTACACCTGTGGCAGATTCATGTCAGTGTATGGCAAAACCAAAACAGTATTGTAAAGTAAAAAAAAAAAAAAAAAAAAAAAGGTTTAGTAATATTTTGTTTAAAAGGAATAGACAAAAGAAGTTATATGAATGCCCAATCAGTGCAGTAGAAGATACTCAACACCATTACTTATTTGGGAAATACAAATTTAACTATGTATGCTATTATAACTTACATTACTATGGGTAGAATGAAAGAAACTGGTAACAAGTACCTGTGAGAAAGCAGAACTGGAATGGTCAAATATTACTGGTATGGTTTCCACATTAGTATCTATTTTGCCAATTCATTTATATAAAGGTAAGCACACACTTAACACATGTGTGTTTACCAGTAATCCTAGGGCATTCATGGAGGAAAAAGGAGAATATATGTCCACTCAATAACTTGTACATGATAGATTGATTAACGGTTGGCTGTGACATGTGGTTTGAAATATCTTAGTTCCCCAATCAGGGATCAAACTTGTGCCCACTGCTTTGGGAGCTTGAAGTCTTAACCATGGGACCAGCAGGGCTGCTATATTTAAAATAAATAGCTATCAGGGAAAAAATAAAAGCAGTCACAAAATAGAAAAAGACTTGCACATGAAAAAAATTTTATTCATAAAACCTACAAACTGTAAACAGCCCAAATGTCCATCACTGATGAATAGGTAAAGAAATCGTGCTTAATAAAATAGAAAAGCTTGAGATAAAAAAAGTCATATGCTACATAATTTTGCTTATTTAAAATTCCACAAAGGCACATTTAATAATCACTAATTACCAAGCTTGTAGTGGATGTGTGGAGGGGAATTACTGCAAAAGAGCATGATGTAATCTTGGGATGATGGAGATGTTCTATGTAGTCATTATAGAGGTAGTTATATGACTACATATATTTGTCTCAAAATTTAATACAATTCCCTTAAAATTGACTATAATTGAGCCTATACCTCAATTAGACTGATTATAATATCTGTAGAAATGAATGATTGTAAAAACAGTACTTATAAAAACCTGCAGAATTCAGCAAAACACATGCTTTATGGAAATCTTATAGCCTTAAATATTTATATGAGAATGGTAGGAAGCATCAGAATAAATGAATTCAACATGTATCAGAAAAAATTTTAATTATTATAGAATATACCCCAAGGAAAAGAAAAGAAAAGAGTAAAAGAAAAAGAAAACTGTGATATATAAAAACAAATATTTAAAAGACATGAAATCCATCAGAAACTAAAACGTTGACAAGATGACTTAGATTTTCCTTGGTGAGTTTTCTGGTGCTTATCACATAATTAAATTTATTAACATTATTAAAATACACAAAAATAACCAAACAAAAGTGCACTGAGTACTGACAATAATAAATGTGTTTAATGAACTATAATTTATTACTCATCTCATTCTTGCTCTTAAGTACAGTGGAGAAGAACACAGCTTTGGAAAACCTTGATATTTTTATCACAAACTGAAATAACAATAATGGGATATTACTTTTTAGATATGTGTTTATTTCAAGATGATATTGCACATTTGAATTTTCTGTTTTAATCTTTCCAGATTTTTGAAATATCTCTTAAAGAAAATGATAAAATTAGTGACTGGTTACATTTTATTGTTTTATTACTTTTTCATTGAATTTTTGAAATATGAAGCAGAAACAACATGATAGATGTTTGTGTGTGGTTACAAACAACTACTGTGAAATATTCTGCCCAGAAAAATTCCTTGTAGCATGTGTATGTGTGTATACACACACATATATACACAAACACATATACATGCATGTGTTTTATTACATATGGTATATTACTACAGTGTTTGTGTAGTTACTCAGTCATGTCTAACTCTTTGCAACCCCTTGGACTGTAGCCTCCCAGGCTCCTCTGTCCATGGAATTCTCCAGGTAAGAATACTGGAGTGGATACTCATTCCCTTCTCCAGGATGTCTGCACGATTCAGGGGCTGAACCTGGGTCTTCTGCATTGCAGGCAGATTCTTCACCATCTGAGCCAATATTACACATAAATGTACACATATTTTTTTACACTTTAATTGCTCATTAAAATAATGATAAATAATTCTTTAAAGCTTTATAAGTACTTATCTCTACCATGGCAGAAAAATGTAGCATATGAGGAATGAGTACAGTTTATGGAGAAAAATAGACTAACATATTTTTGAACTAAAACCATTGGAGAATATAAGTGTTAGCCCATTGTTTTTTTTTTAGTGCATGTGATTATAAAATGAGAAACATAATTTTATTGCATCCTTTATCCATTGAGAAATGTAATTAAAACTCCTCTTCATTTCTTGGCAGACACTCACTGACAGTTTCATAAGAGTTGACAAGGGACAAATTTTAACAATAACTTAATAGATTTACACTGGCACTTCTTATATGGCTTTAAAACTTCTTAGCTCTCAAATTAGTCATAAAATAGTTACTATGTCTAAATAGAGCTATTTCTATACTTAAAATTGCACTTATATGTTCATTTTTTATCAAAATCAGTTTCCCTTTTTCACCTAGACTCTCCCTGTAAACACAGTTGCATGAATTTTCATTATATAGAGTTTTTATTCTATACAATGCTTAATATTCAGATGCTTAAATATTCATATTCCAAGAAGTTTGTAAGAATCTTAAATGACGCGTAATGCAAAAACTGCAGAAATAAATCAATTGATCAACAAAATTCTAGTGACAAAGGCTCAAAAGAAATTTATTTCTTGGAGGAAATGGCAACCCACTCCAGTATTCTTGCCTGGAAAAGTCCATGGACAGAGGAGTCTGGCTGGCTGCAGTCCATGGGATTACATGACTGAGCATGCGTGCATGAAGGTGGAGGGAGATGGGGTGGTAGCAATAAACTCGTAGAACTAAAAAGAAGAAAAGAAATGAAATGTATTTTGTACTCATTTAGCAGTTCACAGGTGGGTGAATCCTGGACTCCAGGCAGTTCTTCTTGAAGCACTAATTAGGAGACCCAGGGTTCTTTCATCTCTTCCTTCTATACTGCATACTCTCGTTATCATTTGCAGCCAGCCATTGGAGAAAGAAAGTGAGTAGACATAGCCACCCATCTGCTTAATCCTAGTCCCTGATATGGCACAGAATATTTCCATTTTATCCAATTGCTAGAATTCAGGGACAGGTTCACACCTAACTGTAAGGAAGAGTGAGGCCTGTAGTCAATTTGTGTGCCTAGGAAGAAGAGCAAATGGATTTCAGTGAACAGCAATCTACAGTAGAAATTAGTTCTGTGCTGTATTTTAACATCTGAATGAAGTTAAGTGAAAAAAACTGAGTTCCTATGGTGGGAAATATCTACATTATGGTATCATAAAAATAGGATGAATTAAGATTCATTATACCTGGGCCTTATGTTGCCTCCACCTTTAACATGTGAATAAACAGGCAAATCATTAAACTTTGAAATTCCATTTTGAGTTTTCTGACTGAATTGTCTCTAAGATTAGCTACCTCTCTAAAATGCTGTAATTATACTTTTGACAGTTTCTGAGGTGTTGAGTGAGACATAACTGTACAAACTTTCACCAAATTAAAAAATGATGACTATTTTCTGAAATGAATATTGAATTTCATATGGATAACTTTTATTACATACCAGAGATAAGTTATTCTTTTTTCTAGGAATCATAGTTCAAGTAAATGAGTATACTGGAGTGGGGTGCCATTGCCTTCTCCAGTATATTACATACCAATTGATTTTGTCACAGTTTTTCTTAAAATTCCATTCACCATTGCATGTTGATACCATTATTTCTGGCACATTGTAAGTACTCAGTAAATGTATGCTGAGTGAATAAATGCATGAATAACTATTGATAAAGTGAATTAAAATGAAATTCATCTCTTATAGCCTGAATTTGTATCAAAAACATCACTTATGCTATAGATCATCTCCGTGATTAATCAAAAAAATAAAATACAAACCAGGAAAGAAAATGCTCCAATAAAACTTCAGAGCAGTCCTCTCTGACTTTTCTTAGAGCAGGTTATAAATTAATTCAGATTAGTCTGATAATTAAGCTAACTCTAGCAAAAATCTAGAAAATGTTATTCCACACCTGGGACTGGTAAATGCACAGATATTATGTAGTTCAAATGAAAAAGACTGCATTTTCCATAACATATTACTTCCCAGAATTGATATTTTTGGAGGAATTTCCTAAGGGAACAACCTAGAGAAGAAATGTAATATGTAAATATGAAAAGATTTAAATTCTGAACCTGGCAGAAAGCTTCAAGACACTATGTAATAATTGACACATTTTGTCCTTTCATATTCTTGAATATGGCTGTCATCCCACTCCCCCACCAACTTAGAGGAGAGTTTCCCTTCCTTGAATGCTTATGGGAGAGAAAATGTTGCTTATATTGAAGTAGATGCCGGCAAATTTCCCCCACATATTTCTCTAATTCTTACATTTGGTCACTTAAAAGTTGGTTTTTTTTTTTATTGTATATACTTTATTTACTAGGTTTTTGAGATATAACTGATATGTAACCTTATGTTGGTTTCATTACATACAGCATATTTATTTAATATTTGTGTATATTGTGAAATGACCACACTATCTACTTAACATCCATCACCATTCATAGTTATAAATATTTTTTCATGTGATGAAAGCTCTTATGGTCTATTCTCTTAAGCAACTTTCAAATATAAAATAGAATATTATTAACTATAACCCTCATGTTATATGTTACATCCCGTAACGTTTATTTTATGACTAGAAGTTTGTATTTTTTGATACCTTCCTTCACTTGTTTCACTCACCCCAACATCCCCTTCCTCTGACAGCCACCAATTAATTATTTGCATCTGTAAGCTAAATTTTTGTTTCTTTTTTTTAGATTCCAAATATAAGTGTGATTATATGGTATTTATCTTTCTCTGTCTGACATAGCAGTCACCCTTGAAGCCCATCCATGTGAACACAGATGGCAATGTTTCATTCCTTTGAAGGCTGAATAATATTCCGTTGTCTATATAAACCACATCTTCTTTGGTCACTTATCCATCAACAGACACAGGTTTTTTCTTCATTATTATAAATGATGTTACAGTGGTCATGGGGTGTCTATATCTTTGAGTTATTTTTAAAAGGGGAATTGCTGAGTTATATGGTATTTCTATTTTTAATGTTTTAGTAACCTCCATCCTGTTTTCTATAGTGGTTGTACCAATCTACATTTCCACCAACAGTGCAGAAGGGCTCCTGTCTCTCCACATCCTCACTCACACTCTTTATTTCTAGTTTTGAGATCAGCCATTCTGACGGGTGTGAAGTAATATCTTACTGTGGCTTTGATTTGCATTTCCTTCATGACTAGTGATATTGAACCTTTTTTCATGTACGCCTTGGCCAGCTGTATGTCTTTGTAACAATTTCTGTACAACCTCTGCCCATTTTAAAATCAGATTATTTGAGTTATTTTTGCTATTGAGTTGTATGAGTTTTTATATAGTTTGAAGATTAATCCTTTATCAGATACATTGTTTCCAAATATTTTCTCTCATTCAGTAGGTTGCCTTTTTATTTTGATGATGCTTTTTTTTTTGGCAATCCACTCTAGGACTATTGCCTGGAAAATCCCATGGACAGAGGAGCCTGGTAGGCTACAGTCCATGGGGTCACAAAGAATCGGACACGACTGAGCAACTTCACTTCACTTCACTTCTTCCTTTGCTACACAGAAGCTTTTCAGTTTAAAGTAGTACCACTTGTTTATTTTTGCTCATGTTGCCTTTGCTTTTGATGTCAAAAAAAAAAATTCATTAAGATCGATGTCAAAAAGCTTGTTGCCTGTGTTTTCTTCTAAGCATTTTATGGTCTCAAGTCATATATTTAAATCTTAATTCATTTTAAGTTAATTTGTGTTTTGAATAAGATCGTGCTTCAGTTTCATTCTTTTGCATGTGGCTGTTCAGTTTTCCCAGCATTGTTTACTGAAGACAATTTTATATGCTTAGATCCTTCATCAGAAATCATATATGTGTGAATTTATTTCTGGGTTTTCTATTGTTTCATTGTGTGAAATCGTGTGTCTGTTTCTATGCCGATAGTATATGGTTTTGATCACTGTAGTTTTGTAACATCATGTGAAGTCAAGGACTGTGATGCCTTCAGCTTTCTTCTTTCTCAAGACTGATTTAGCGATTCAGGGCCTTTTATGGTTCCAACTTCATGTGCTTACCAAGCATTTTCATGGTGGTAGGTATGAATACATACCAGTGACAGAAAAACACAAAGATCCTGCCCTCCCGCATGTGTTAATCACCAATAAAATTTCTACATTACAGAATTGGTTTGAGTAAAAAGAGTAAATAATTTAGCGTTCATTGATTACAGAAAAGCAAAACTTTAAAAAATAGATTTAAATGAAGCAAGATAGTGGGAAGTTTAAATTCTGTTTTCTTGCTAATATCCAAAAGTATGTGTAAATGCTAGAAAAGATTATCATAGATCAAAAAATAGAATCTAAATTGGAGGGTAGATATTGTGAATTCCATTAATGCATTTAATCATTTGGTGAGTATTGAGTCCTTACTATGGACCAAACATACAAAGATTAATAAGATATTATTTAGGAAAATATGATTATAATACAATGTAATAGAATTATAAAAGAAGTACAATACTATAGAGAATTTAGAGTGATCACTTAATATAGATGAGAGTGCCATAAGTTAAGAGAACTTGGATATGTAAGAGACCATTTCCAGGAGTGTCATTTTCTAAAACATACATGGTACAGAAAAGGGATTATCTCTGGGCTAGAGTCAAATCTGGCACCTCAGTATGAAGTTGAGATACATGACATCAATTCTCGGAGCTTCAATTTCCTCGTACATTTCATGAAAGTATAACTACTAGAAAGATTGTTGCAAGTTTCTGATATATTAATATATAGTCTAATGGCCTAGTGTGCAGTAGATCTTCTGTAAATGGTGATAGAATTATAGCTCAGTTGGTAAAGAATCCGCCTGAAATCAGGAGACCCCAGTTCAATTCCTGGGTCAGGAAGATCTGCTAGAGAAGGGATAGGCTACCCACTCCAGTATTCTTGGACTTCCCTTGTGGTTCAGCTGGTAAAGAATCCACCTGCAATGCAGGAGACCCCACTTCGATCCCTGGGTTGGGAAGATTCCCTGGAGAAGGGAAAGGATGCCCACTCCAGTATTCTGGCCTGGAGAATTCCATGGACTGTATAGTCCATGGGATCACAAAGAGTTGGACACAACTGATCAACTTTCACTTTCAAATTCAAGTAAGAGTAGTCAAGGATGTTCCAGATAAAGAAAAGCACAAATGGCATAAACTTGGATAATAGAAAGATTTTATGTTAGGTCCCTAGGGAACAGCTGACAAGCTGGTAGGAGGTGGACTGAATAGAGAGAAGAATAATAGAGAGAATGAATTCAAAGAGGCAGAGTTCTGGAGTTTGATAGTTAAGGACACCTGTAATATTCTAAGGAGTGATGCAGAATATAATTTCTGATATAGGAAATTACTCTGGTGGCAGCTGGAAGGTGAATTTAAGATTGAGCAGTATGGCAGTTAAAGAGACTGTATACATTAATTTCTCCTGGGTACTAGGTACTACTGATCACTGATAGGTGATCAGTTCAGTTCAGTCACTCAGTCATGTCCAACACTGTGACCCCTTGGACTGCAGCACGCCACGCTTCATTGTCCATCACCAAGTACCAGAGCTTGCTCAGACTCATGTCCATCGAGTCGGTGATGCCATCCAACCATCTCATCCTCTGTCATCCCCGTTTCCTTCCCTCAGTCTTTCCCAGCATCAGGGTCCTTTCCAATGACTCAGTACTTTGCATCAGGTGGCCAAAGTATTGGAGCTTCAGCTTCAGCATCAGTCCTTTTAATGAATATTCAGGATTGATTTCCTTTAGAATTGATGGGTTTGATCTCCTTGCAGTCCAAGGGACTCAGTAACACCCACCACCCCAAGACCCCAACTCAATAACATACCACAAAGGGTCCACCCAACTAGATACCTGCTATTCAGCTTATGACACTGAACACCTTCCATTTGGAGGAAATATGGAAGAGACATGCACTCTCATAGAGGTCCCCAGCGTGTTTGGTGCCAGGCACCCATTTCATGGGAGACAATTTTTCCATCAACCTGGGAGGGGAGGGGATGGTTTGGGGATGATTCAAGTACATTCTATTTATTGTGTGCTTTATTTCTATTATTATTACATCAGGGCCATCTCAAATTATCAAGCATTATATCCCAATTGGGGACCCCTGCTCTAGATTGAGATTTGTTTTCTCTGCTCAGCATGTTATGCCAGCACAAACATTCATGGGATTGGTAAACACCTTATCCACTCTCCTGGTATGATGATATGATTGTTGTAAAGAAATCATGTTATGGAAGAAGTAAATTTCAAAACTATGATTCATAAGCCTTATCAGTTAACTGATCATCAAGAAGTATCTGATGAAATGTCTATTAAAAACGTATTTCTTCAGCTCAAAATGTCAAATCATTTTCAGGCTTGGACAGTATCTCATACTAAAGGACATGCTAAATGGTTTGTATTTTTGTTGTCTTTCTCTAATAACCTGGAGAAGGAAATGGCAAGCCAATCCAGTGTTCTTGCCTGGAGAATTCCATGGACAGAGGAGCCTGGCAGGTTACAGTCCACAGGGTCGCAAAGAGCTGAACCCGATTGAGCAACTTTTACTTTCTCTAATAACCAGAACTCAAGTGTCAGACCTCTTGGCATTTAGTTTGACATGGAGCCTGCCCTTAGAAAACTCAATGATCCACTTGTGAGTTTTTTGTTTTTCCTTGTGTAACTGAACCAATATCTCCACCAATCAAAAACTGACTACTACCTGGGCTTTGGGGTTTTTTTATGCCACTTACTGAACAATCCCAAAGAGAAGTTTATATGGTCACCATGGGCAGTGGATCTGTTTTAAGGAAAATTGGGTTATACTTCAGCAGTCCAGAAATTCCAACTCTCTTTCTGCTTCTTCACATATTCTCTTTCATACTTATTACATTCTAATGCTATATATACAATTTAATGTTCAGTGTTAATCATATATCACTTTTGTGCTTAAATATAAGTGACTCAAGGACAGAGACCATTGTCTTGTTTTGTCTACTAAAAATTTCCATAGAATAGAGCTGTGCCTAGAATATATCGGTTATCTATCTATCTATCTATCTATCTAGAGAGAAAGAGAGAGAATAAATTGAAGCAAGAATGGAACCAGAGATTCCCCTAATTTCAACTGCTCTGTGAAGAAGGGAATGGAAGCCTATTGTATTCCATTCCCATTTCTGTAAAGCTCACATCCCACGAGAATGTTCTGGGTCATCCTTCCAAGCTGGAATAAACAAGCATGGTCAAAGTTCTTGCTAAAGGCAAAAGTAACAATGAATTGGCAAAAGGGTTAAAAACCATAAATATCAACAGTAGCCCCATTGCAGAACTATGCCTGCAGAAAGAGAGATTGTTAGTGCCTATATTTTTGCTTATATTTTTGGTTCTTTTCCCCTTTCTTTTACTAGCATTTATAGATCATTTTTTATTGAGATGGGATATAAATAGACCTTAGGAAATAAAAGGTGCCACCTAAAAATCTTGGGCTTATACACCAAAATTCTAGCAGCTCTCTGAAAAAACTGATGAGATTTCAGATCGTTTTCCTTCCTGGAGGGAACTGGGTTATGTATGTTTGCAGTTTTAAGGCTGGTTATGTTATAGGGGGAATATTGTTTTTTGAAATGTGGTATAAGTAGAAAGATGAATGAGGAAATCAGAGAACCAAGGGAGTAATTTTCTGAACATTTCATGGCATAGGGTACCATCGGCTTTAACCTTTCCTTCTATTGGTAAAAGAGGAGCCAACACGTATAATATCCATTTAAATTCTCACTATGGAGACTGAAGGAAATGGCACCTGAGGGCAGGAAAGGATCTGAAATGAATGATGTAAAGGCAATAAAATGATTCAGTTCAGTTCAGTTGCTCAGTTGTATCTAACTCTTTGCAACTCCATCAATTGCAGCACACCAGGCCTCCCTATCCATCACCAACTCCTGGAGTACACTCAGACTCATGTCCATCGAGTTGGTGATGCCATCCAGCCATCTCATCCTCTGTCATCCCCTTCTTCTCCTGCCCCCAATCCCTCCCAGCATCAGAGTCTTTTCCAATGGTTCAACTCTTCGCATGAGGTGGCCAAAGTATTGGAGTTTCAGCTTCAGCATCTGTCCTTCCAAAGAACTCCCAGGACTGATCTCCTTTAGGATGGATTGGTTGGATCTCCTTGCAGCCCAAGGGACCTTCAAGAGTCTTTTTCAAAAGCATCAATTCTTCAGTGCTCAGCTTTCTTCACAGTCCAACTCTCACATCCATACATGACCACTGAAAAAACCATAGCCTTGACTAGATGGACCTTGGTTGGCCAAGTAATGTCTCTGCTTTTGAATATGCTGTCTAGGTTGGTCATAACTTTCCTTCCAAGGAGTAAGCATCTTTTATTTTTTTTATTTTATTTTTACTTTATTTTACTTTACAATACTGTATTGGTTTTGCCATACATTAACATGAATCCACCATGGGTGTACATGCGTTCCCAAAATGAACTCCCCTCCCACCTCCCTCCCCATAACATCTCTCTGGGTCATCCCCGTGCACCAGCCCCAAGCATCCTGTATCCTGCATCGGACATAGACTGGCATCTTTTAAATTCATGGCCGCAATCACTGTCTGCAGTGATTTTGGAGCCCCCCAAAATAAAGTCTGACACTGTTTCCACTGTTTCCCCGTCTATTTCCCATGAAGTGATGGGACCAGATGCCATGATCTTAGTTTTCTGAATGTTGAGCTTTAAGCCAACTTATTCACTCTCCTCTTTCACTTTCATCAAGAGGCTCTTTGGTTCCTCTTCACTTTCTGCCATAAGGGTGGTATCATCTGCATATCTGAGGTTATTGATAATTCTCCCGGCAATCTTGATTCCAGCTTGTGCTTCTTCCAGCTCAGTGTTTCTCATGATACGCTCTGCATATAAGTTAAATAAACATGGTGACAATATACAGCCTTGACGTATTCCTTTTCCTATTTGGAACCAGTCTGTTGTTCCATGTCCAGTTCTAAGTGTTGCTTTCTGACCTGCATATAGGTTTCTCAAGAGGCAGGTCAGGTGGTCTGCTATTCCCATCTCTTTCAGAATTTACCACAGTTTCTTGTGATCCATACAGTCAAAGGCTTTGGCATAGTCCATAAAGCAGATGTTTTTCTGGAACTCTCTTGCTTTTTCTATGATCCAACGAATGTTGGCAATTTGATCTCTGGTTCCTCTGCCTTTTCTAAAACCAGCCTAAACATCTGGAAGTTCACAGTTTATGTATTGCTGAAGCCTGGCTTGGAGAATTTTAAGCATTACTTTACTAGCATGTGAGATGAGTGCAATTGTGCAGTAGTTTGAGCATTCTTCAGCATTGCCTTTCTTTGGGATTGAAATGAAAACTGACCTTTTCCAGTCCTGTGATCACTGCTGAGTTTTCCAAATTTGCTGGCATATTGAGTGCAGCACTTTCACAGCATCATCTTTTAGGATTTGAATTAGGTCAACTGGAATTCCATAACCTCTGTTAGCTTTGTTCATAGTGATGCTTCCTAAGGCCTACTTGACTTCACATTCCAGGATGTCTGCCTCTAGGTGAGTGATCACACCATTGTGATTATCTGGGTCATGAAGATCTTTTTTGTACAGTTCTTCTGTGTATTCTTGCCACCTCTTCTTAATATCTTCTGCTTCTGTTAAGTCCATACCATTTCTGTCCTTTATCGAGCCCATCTTTGCATAAAATGTCCCTTGGTATCTCTAATTTTCTTGAAGAGATCTTTAGTCTTTCCCATTCTGTTGTTTTCTTCTATTTCTTTGCATTGATTGCTGAGGAAGGCTTTCTTATCTCTCCTTGCTATTCTTTGGATAAAATGATTAGTATTTGTTAAAAGTTAGCTGTGACTGTGCCCAGGCACAAATTACCTGGCTATATATTTTATTTAGCAAGTATACATATAGATCTTCCTATGCATCCAGTCCAGCTCTAAATATTTTACAAATATTAACAAGTATCTTACAAATATTGAAACCCTTATATTTGAATATTCAAATACCCAAATATTCAAATACCCTTGTATTTGAAGCCCTGCCAAATATGAGCTTCCCCAATGGCTCAGGGATAAAGAATCCACCTGTGGTACAGAAGATACAGAAGTTACAGTTTCTATCCTTGGGTCCAGAAGATCCCCTGGAAGAAGAAATGGCAACCCACTGCAGTGTTCTTTCCTGGAGAATCCCATGAACAGAGGAGCTTGGCGGGCTATGGACCTTGTGGTTGCCAAGAGTCAGACAGGACAGAGCATATGGCACTAGCCTTCCCATATATCTGTGTCTTCCAAGTCTCTCCATTAGCTATCCGTTATTAGTATGGGCACTCCAACAGGAAAATCTTTTCTTCCTTAAAATAGAGTGGTTTTGGTGCTCATAACTAAGAACCCTAAAAGAAATATGTGTATGCACACATGGTTTTTTACCCTAAAAGCCATAAGTATTCATTGAAGGAGTTTAAATTGATGAATTACATGATCCAATTGTGCTATAATAAGCCCAAATAACCTTTAAAAACATACAATTAGAAGTGTATTTTACAAATTAGAAGTCTATTGAAACAGTCATTAAAAATAAAGATATTGATAGACTTTTCCCATTAATTAAGTCATAAATCTGAGAATTGTAAATATTAGAAGAAACAATATAGTGATATTGTGTTCTCATTACAATGCTAACCTTAAATAAATCCCAACTCAGGCCTAATATAGTCTTTCCAATCCTGAGAAACAGTTTCTATAATGGTATGGCTAAGAAAATGTATTCTGAAAGTTCCACAGACCTAATTTTCTATTCACCATTGATTTTAAAGTGTTTTCACAGATTCTGGTTATGCTTGGAACTCTATTTTAAAGGTAACAAAAGAAGTTCTGAAAAAGTAAGACTGGATTTAACATTTAATAAAACTGCCACTTGCTTTTCAATTTGTCATTTGAAAAATAGATAGTAAATTGAAAGGTTTTATACCTATCATTGAAAAGTGGAATTTGTCTCCAGACTAAGATAGAAATATATGATCGTGCAGAAGCCTAAGAAAATTTTGTTTATAGTGGCTCAAACTCAGTGCCTATCTCTTAGAAGTGAGATGGTGCATCAATACATATTGCTAGTTCTGTCTTTGTTTTCACAGTTGCCAGTCTCCTTGTCAGATTTTATAAATCTGAAAATAATCAAAGCAAAATAATAATACCAATAATTTCATCCATTACATTTGAACAGTTCAGCAAGAGTTCCTTGTTATTTGTATATATTGTGCCCTTGCTAGAAAATATAGGTCTAGATGTTATCACATAAAGCTGGCAGTAATTTTTAGTTTTTAGGCTTCCCAAGATAATAAAAGAAAAAAACATAAAATAGTGTACAAGGAGCTAATTTTCTGTTAGGCCATAGAGAAGACAGAAGCTATGCTTATAAATTTTTTTTCTTCTTTTCTGTTGAAGAATTGAATATATCCATTTTTATGCATGTGTATTTATTGAGTTTTGCTATTGGTTTGTTTTTTTTCCCAATCATCCCAATTGCAATAATTTCTCCTTTCTATGTGCATAGAGAATATTAATAAATCTAGGGCCATTGTTCCTAAGTAAGGTTTACCAGAAGGTCAGTGCATTTTTTTCTGTAAAGATACATTTGCATGTTTGCACTAAGGAAGGATGTATTAACATATGCAAATCCTATGACTTTTTTTTTTTTAAAGATCTTGCTGCATGACCCAATTGTTTTAATCTACTTAGAGTGAGGTTTGTCCCTTGTTTAAGGTCTCATAAGATTGCTAAACAAGGACTTTTATCTAGCAAGTACTGTTGGGAATAAAATTCAGGGATCCTGTGAATAAATTTTGGTCATTAACATAACCTAGTCGTGCTATAAATTTTTATCATAAGCTCTCTTCAGTGACAGGTATAATGGTCTGAGATCTGCCTGCTGAGGGAAGACTGTAAGCTAGAGGTTTCCTTGGTTTGCCCCTGCATTCAGGCCTGACAGCTAAGATGCCTAAGACCACTCAGACTTTGAAAGTGTCAACTATCAGAAAGAGACCTGACAACAGTCATGGAATAATTAAGTATGCGTCTGGATATTACTTTGAGCAGAAAGAAATAGTTTGTAGGCCCCAAAACAGAGAATTTAAAATGTCTTTTTAGAATCCAGTAATAAGTACTTGAAACATGAGCAATTAATGTGATTTTAGAACTTTTATACTTTACTTCTCCACTAGTTAGTATGAAAGGACTGAGCTTTTATTGTTTATGTTGGGAATTTTATTGCCCCCTTATTAAAGTCATCATCTCTCCACATTCTTGCTGTGTGATTATTGTATGGACAAGAATGAAACAATGAAAAGAACAAGTCTGAATGCAAAAAAGATTATCTTTGAAGTCTGTCAACTGTACCTTTTCTTCATCCCCTAATAAGGAGAGAACACAATTCATAATTGGATTGTTTACTTATCTGAAAAAAAGGAAGATCGAAACATATGGTTCAAAATCACAATTAGATGATTTCTTGCAGTGAGCTCAGTAATCCTTCATAATTTGATACAAAATGACATTTGACTAAACCTGTGACAAGGAAAAAAGGAAATTTTTCTTTGGACATAAGTGAATAGTCTCCTCAGATCTAGAAACGGGGGAAAGCAGGAAGTACAGGCTAAAAATTAAGGTTTTCTCTCTGCATATAAACTCATAAATTTCACAGCATGATCCTTCCTCCAGACTTCCAGCAAGGCTACAGTCTACAATAGGCGTTAGATCCCATTCACTTTGCCTTAGCACTTGTTTATTTTTCTTGAAAATTCCCCAGTGACTGCAGATATTTTTCTTAACAGGTGATTTTTCAATGAAATGTCATTTTGGCTTTTTGTGAGTATCTTTAGTGGCATGTACCAAATGACTCATTTCATTTGTGACCAGAGCCAAATTCAAATTTAATTTTCCAGAGGGGACAAGTTAATGTATAACCTATTGTGCCACCTGGCATCCTAAATTAAATTTCCTGAACTGTTTTCACTGAGAACAGAATTGGGTATATTGTTTTGTAAAGGCATTTTCAGCTGTCAGCTGTGACTTCAATCACTTTTATAGTTATATAATTAACCCATTTATTATAATTAATAAGTCATAAATACCTGGAATTCTAAAGTTTGAAAATAACAATTGGGTTACTTAGCTCTATGGAACCACAATGGCCTATATTCTGAACATTAGAGAAATATTAAATCCTCTTACCTAAGCTTCCATCATACATCTATTCTGTGTATAGTGCCTCATGAATACTATCCTAGAGAAAAATGTTCATTTGAGTTCAAACCCAAGCCATTTAATTCCAAAGGGTTTATGTTTTTAAAATATAGATTTAAATATATATAAATTAATATTATATATATTAAACATAGATTTAAATATAAATTTAAAATAGAAAAAAGAGTTTTCAGACCACTTCCAAATGCCATCTAGACCCAAATCCATAAAAGTATTGTACATGTTAAAACAAAAAATTAAAAAAGATGAGACTCAATGAGATTTCTTTACATACAGATTTCTGAATTATTAAGGCCACTTGCCATTCGTAGTAGCCTGGTATGTTATCAAAAGACTATAATTATAACATAATATGTGTCTTGTAGCTCACCAATTTACATTGTAGCAGCAGCTTGCACATTTATGTCCAAATACTCAAGACTGCTTTGTATGTCTGACTAAACCCCAAATGAGCCTTTTCAAGTAGTAAACAATACATTTTACACTGCTTTATTTTGAAAAAAACTAAATAAGAATTTATGAATTAAATGATATTTTGTTCTTTATTCTTATTTTTAAATCAACTATTTCCTTTCTTACTTTTAAGACCCTGAATTAGACAAGGCTTTAAATTTATAAGCTTCCCTGGTGGTTCAGGTGGTAAAGAATATGCCTGCAATGCCAGAGACCTGGGTTCAATCCTTGGGCCAGAAAGATCCCCTGGAGAAGGAAATGGCAACCCACCCCAGTATTCTTGCCTGGGAAATCCCATGTACGGAGGAGCCTGGTGGGGCTACAGTCCATGGGTTTGCAAAGAGTCAGACACAAATGAAAGACTAACACTTTGACTTTAAATTCCAGGCCGACCATCTCTTAGCTGGATAACTTTGGGAAGTAGTGTAACCTCTGTGGGTTATATTTATACAATAGAAATAATAGTACTAGTATTAACAACAACAATAATAATACTGACCTCGTTTGGTAATTAGAAGAACTAGGCAATTTTTTGTTCATATAAAGACTTCAAATGATACCTGCACATAATGAGTACTCAAAAGACATCATGGACTATTATTAGTTGTTAAAGTCTTCATATTACAGTGTTTTGGCATGTTAGCTAATCTGTCAGTCTCTAACAGTCAATTCTCAATCACTATTTTTTTTTCTTCCTTTTTTCCTTATTTATTCTGAGTACAGTTCAATTCAGTTCAGTCGCTCAGTCATGTCCGACTCTTTGCAACCCCATGAATCACAGCACACCAGGCCTCCCTGTCCATCACCATCTCCCAGAGTTCACTCAAACTCTCGTCCATCGAGTCAGTGATGCCATCCAGCCATCTCATCCTCTGTCGTCCCCTTCTCCTCCTGCCCCTAATCCCTCCAAACATCAGGATCTTTTCCAATGAGTCAACTCTTCACATGAGGTGGCCAAAGTACTGGAGTTTCAGCTTTAGCATCATTCCTTCCAAAGAAATCCCAGGGCTGATCTCCTTCAGAATGGACTGGTTGGATCTCCAACACCACAGTTCAAAAGCACTCAGCTTTCTTCACAGTCCAACTCTCACATCCATACATGACCACTGGAAAAACCATAGCCTTACAAATAGCTGTGAAAAGAAGAGAAGTGAAAAGCAGAGGAGAAAAGGAAAGATATAAGCATCTGAATGCAGAGTTCCAAAGAATAACAAGAAGAGATAAGAAAGCCTCCCTCAGTGATCAATGCAAAGAAATAGAGGAAAACAACAGAATGGGAAAGACTAGAGATTTCTTCAAGAAAATGAGAGATACCAAGGGAACATTTCATGCACAGATGGGCCCGATAAAGGACAGAAATGGTATGGACCTAACAGAAGCAGAAGATATTAAGAAGAGGTGGCAAGAATACACAGGAGAACTGTACAAAAAAGATCTTCAAGATCAAGATAATCACGATGGTGTGATCACTCACCTAGAGCCAGACATCCTGGAACGCGAAGTCAAATGGACCTTAGAAAGCATCACTATAAAAGCTAGTGGAGGTGATGGAATTCCAGTGGAGCTATTTCAAATCCTGAAAGATGATGCTGTGACAGTGCTGCACTCAGTATGCCAGCAAATTTGGAAAACTCAGCAGGGGCCATAGGACTGGAAAAGGTCAGTTTTCATTCCAATCCCAAAGAAAGGCAAAGCCAAAGAATGCTCAAACTACCGCACAATTGCACTCATCTGAGTACAGGTGATAAATAATAATTGCAAAATATTTAGAAATAAAATCCATTATGTCTTCATCCAGAAACATGTTTAGGTATATTTTGTGGTTTTTCTTCTCAGTCTTTTTCCCCCCAGGTATAATTTACACCGTGTTGATTATATTGGATATAAACTCCCAGGTCCTGATTTACTCATGAAATGTTATCCATCCCCCCCAAAAAACAAAAATCCTTTATTACAAAGTAAACATCATGTTAATTATTTAAGTTATGTCTATATACTAGATTATTCAACAATCATTCTTTTGTGACTCATTTAGTTTACTTCCATCTCTTTTTACTTTACTTTCTTTTTTTTTTAAATCATTATAGCTAGTTCTATGATTTGTTCATTCTCCAAGAAAGAATCTTTTCAGGCAAGGGGACATAGTTGGGACTAAAGAAGGCAGAATCCCTTCCTCTGTGAAACCAATGTTATAGCTGGGAAAGGAACAGTAAACAGATAACTGTCCACAATTTTAAAGGGATCATATATCTATAAACACACTAAGGCAAGATATGGTTATAAATGGTAATAGGGAAGTTCTTATTTAGACAAGCTGAATTTGGATTCTGAGGAGGAGATATTTGAACAGACACCTGAATGAAATAATGATTACAAAATTCAATGCATAAAGCTTTTTATTGCAAGTCTTTTTGAATATTTTATGCATGCATGGAAATCAGTAAACTAAAACCTGAATAATTTCATGTCACATCCTAGTCACTCCCCAGCAACAATTAGCATGAAGAATTTATAATCTTATACCTTATTAGCAGTAGCAAAACAAGCATATTTGACTTATGGTTGACATATAGAGGCTCAGAGAATTATATGATTACTCAGGCCACTTTTCTTATATGGTACGTTAGAGATCATAATCTGAAACCCAACTTTTGTTTTATATTGGCTAGCAAAATTTTCCTAATCTATTGATAAAAGAAAATGAATGTCCATGGGAATGATTCAAACAGGTTCATCTCTTTGAGTTCAAATTATTGGCAACAGCATACCTATATATTTTTATACTTATAAAACAATTCAAATTTTCCTCTGGAATTCCAGCAGACAGAAAACTGTTATATTCAATAAAATGTAAACTGCAAAGGATTTCTGACAGTCGGGGTGCATAATGGAGATTGCCTTTGCTTAGATGTTTGCATAATCACTTAAAGTCTGTATTCCTGGGAAAGTTCCCAAATTTAGCACTACAGCACTTTGATAATAATGCAATAAGACAAATGTCAGGAAATACATTCCCATAAAGTAAAATAAATCTTGTTCTTTAACCCAGAAATGACTACAAACATTACCTTCATCGAAATTTCACTCATCTGCATATTTTCAGCTTGTGTAAGGAGAACAATGAAGGACAATTAGATGGTGGGGTTTTTAACTGAGGACAAGATTAAACCTTACTTATCAGATTTTCACATAGTACAAGCTGATAATTTTGGTCTGCATGCTTTAGTAAAATCATGACATATTGACCCTGAAGCACTTGAGGTCTGTTTAATTTTCTTTCACTGAAAAGAAAAATGAAATAGATTTTGGTAAGTTGTCTTGATGAGAACAATTCATACAATATTTACATATGTTTTTGTGTGTAGCATGTTTTTATATTTTGAGATGAAACAGCTTTTTCCTTTAGTTTTGTTTTTTAATAATATAGAATTATAGGTTTCTATCTCACATAGATGGGAAGTTTCAGAGCTTAAAAAGCCTTAAGAAAGATTTGGGTACAGGTACAAACCTCACTTGTGGCTCAGAGGTTAAAGCGTCTGCCCGTAATGCGGGAGACCCGAGTTCAATCCCTGGGTGAGGAAGATCCCCTGGAGAATGAAATGGCAACCCACTCCAGTATTCTTGCCTGGAGAATCCCGTGGACGGAGGAACCTGGTAGGCTACAGTCCACGGGGTCGCATAGAGTCGGACACGACTGAGTGACTTCACTCACTTTCACAAGCCTCACATTGGAGACACATTAGATTCAAGAATGGACAATGGTGAATGAGAAAGAAAATCAATGAAGTGAGAACAGACCTAGAAATGATAGAGGAGAATTATGTTAAGAATGGGCAGGAAAGGGTCAGAAGAATAATTAGGAGGAAAACACAGATGGAGAAGTAGAAAAAGAGACGCAAATGCTAAATAGAAGAACAAGGCAACAGGGAAAGAAGAGAAAACTGTTAGTAAAGAGGATTATCTCAATCCTGAAAAGAGGGTGGGGTGGGGCGGGCAATGTCAGAAATGGCAAAGAGAGGAAGTGAAAGAAGAGCTTGAGGGAGAGTCAAAGAAAAAGAAATTCCATGTCAGGATTCTTTTTACTAAGTGTATACAGTCTCACCTGGAGAAGGCAATGGCACCCCACTCCAGTACTCTTGCCTGGAGAATCCCATGGGCAGAGGAGCCTGCAGTCCATGGGGTTGCTAGGAGTCAGACATGACTGAGTGACTTCACTTTCACTTTTCATTTTCATGCATTGGAGAAGGAAATGGCAACCCACTCCAGTGTTCTTGCTTGGAGAATCCCAGGGACGGGGGAGCCTTGTGGGCTGCCGTCTATGGGGTTGCACAGAGTCAGACACGCCTGAAGCGACTTAGCTTATACAGTCTCACCACAACTACACTACAATTAATTAAAAAGAAAATATCTGATACAGATACAAAAGCATCTCAGAGAACACAAGACATGGAAATTCGGCCAGGTCTAAGGACTAGCCCCAGGAACTGGAAAGCTGACAGTGTCAAGGGCTCTGTTCCACTCGTCTCTTTTTCCAGTTCTTTCTTTTCTGCAGACTGGCTTCTGATTAGAAGTTTAGTTTTCTTTCAGTGTCTATTTTCACATCTACTCAGTGTAATTAGCATCAGAGACTAGCTAGGATTCTGAATTTTAATCTCAAAATAGCAGAGGAGTTCATATAACCCAGTTGGATCAAGAATCCACCCCTAATCAGTGCTGTGTGCTATGCTAAGTCACTTCAGTTGTGTCCGACTCTTTGGCACACTATGAACCATAACTCGCCAGGCTCCTCTGTCCACGGGATTCTCCAGGCAAGAATACTGAAGTGGGTTGCCATGTTCTCCTCCACGGGATCTTCCTGACGAAGGGATCAAACTGGCATCTCTTACATCTCCTGCATTGGCAGGTGGAGTCTTTACCACTACCACCTCCTGGTTTAATCAGCCTTCACCCAGGAATGGTAACTCAGTTGAGTTTTGTCAGTCTTCTACTTATGAATCATGGAATAATTCTCAAGAAGGAAGCAGTTGAATAGGTTGAAAAGAAAAAGATATCAACTTCTTAGAAAAAGATTAATTAAAGGAGTGATGGAAGAAGGATGCTTATAGGTGAGTAAAGTAAAAGTATTGAAAGAGAAACAGAGGGAGAGAGAATGGTAAAGAAGAATACTATGTTAAAGAGAAAGTGAAAGTTGCTCAATTGTTTCCGACTCTTTGCGACCCCATGGACTATACAGTCCATGGAATTCTCCAGGTCAGAATACTGGAATCAATCCAATCCAAACCAAGATGGTGGAGTACAAGGATGTACGCTTATCTTCTCCTGTGAGAACTCCAGAATTACAATTCACTGCTGGACAACCGTCCACAGGAGAATGTTGGATCCCACCAAAAAAAGATATCCCACATCCAAGGGCAAAGGAGAAACCCCAGAAAGACCGTGGGAGGGGTGAAATACTTTTAGAATCAAACCCCATACCCGCCAGAGATGCTCAGAGGGCTCAAACAAAACTTTGTGAGCACCAGGAGACCCCACAGAGACTGTCAGACCTGCCTTTGAGTGTCTGAGTGTCTCCTGCAGAGGTACAGGTCAGCAGTGGACTGCTGTGGGGCAGGGGCTCTGCGTGCAGCAGACCTGGGTATGGCATAAGCCCTCTTGGAGGAGGTCGCAATTAACCCCAACATAGAGTGGCCAGAACTTACACAGGACTGGAAAACAGACTCTTAAGAGTGCACAGACAAAACCCTGTGGGGACCAGGACCCAGGAGAAAGGGGCAGTGACCCTACAAGAGACTGACCCAGACTTGCCTGTCAGTGTCCAGGAGTCTCCAGCGGAGGCGTGGGTGTGGTGGCCTGCTTCAGGGTCCAGGGCACTGGGTCCAGGGCACTGGGTCCAGGGCACTGAATGCGGCATTGCGTGCACTGGACCTTTTGAAAGAGTTCACCATTAACTTCCTTATCTCTACCATAGCTTGGTCTCCAGTCAAACAATGGGGAGGGAACACAGCCCCACCCATCAACAGAAAAATGGATTAAAGATTTGCTGAGCATGGCCCTGCCCATCAGAACAAGACCCAGTTTCCCCTAGTCAGTCTCTCTCATCAGGAGGCTTCCGTAAGCCTCTTATCCTTAACCCTCAGAGGGCAGACAGAATGAAAACTACAGTCACAGAAAACTAATCAAATGGACCACATGGACCACAGTAATCACTAGTTTAATTCATCGACTTGCTTAACTCATCGACTTGTTTAACTCAATGACTTGTTTAATTATGAGCCATGCCATATAGGGCCACCCAAGATGGGTGGGTCATGGTGGAGAGTTCTGACAAAACGTGGTCCACTGGAGAAGGAAATGGCAAAACACTTCTGTATTATTGCCTTGAGAACCCCATGAACAGTATGAAAGGCAAAAAGATAGGACACTGAAAATGACCTTCCCAGGTCAGTAGGTGCCCAATATGTTATTGGAGATCATTGAAGAAATAACTCCAGAAAGAACGAAGATGATGAGCAACAGCAAAAACAATGTCCTGTTGTGGATGTGACTGGTGATAGAAGTTAAGTCCAATGCTGTAAAGAACAATACTGCACAGGAACTTGGGATGTTAGGTCCATGAATCAAGGTAAATTGGAAAGGGTCAAACAAGAGATGTCAAGAGTGAACGTTGACATTTTTGGAATCAGTGAACTAAAATGGACTGGAATGGGTGAATTTAACTCAGATGACCATTATACCTATTACTGTGGACAACAATCCCTTAGAAGAAATGAAGTAGCCCTCAGAGTCAACAAAAGAGTCCAAATTGCAGTTCTTGGGTACAATCTCAAAAGTGACAGAATGATCTCTGTTTGTTTCCAAGGCAAACCATTCAATATCACAGTAATCCAAGTCATGAACCAACCAGTAAGGCTGAAGAAGCTGAAGTTTAACAGATCTATGAAGACCTACAAGACCTTCAAGAACTAACATCCCCTCAAAATGTCCTTTTCATTATAGGGGACTGGAATAAAAAAAAGGAGGAAGTTAAGAGATAACCTGGAGTAACAGACAACTTTGGCCTTGGCATACAAAATGAAGCAGGGCAAAGACAGAGTTTTGTCAAGAGAATTCACTGGTCATACCATACAGCTTCTTGCAACAACACAAGAGAAGAAACTACATGGATATCACTAGATGGCCAATACTGAAATTAAATTGATTATATTCTTTGCAGCCAAAGATGAAAAAGTATATACAGTCAGCAAAGACAAACCAGGAGCTGACTGTGGCTCAGATCATGAACTCCTTATTGCCAAATTCAGACTTAAATTGAAGAAAGTAAGGAAAACCGCTAGACCATTCAGGTATGACCGAAGCCAAATCCCTTAAGATTATACAGTGGAAGTGACATATAGATTCAAGGGATTAGATCTGATAGACAGAGTGCCTGAAGAACTATGGACAGAGGCTCATGACATTGTGCAGGAGGCAGTGAACAAGACCGTCCCCAAGAAAAAGAAATGCAAGAAGGCAAAATGGTTGTGTCAGGAGGTGTTGCAAATAGCTGAGAAAAGAAGAGAAGTGAAGGCAAAGGAAAAAAGGAGAGATATACACATCTGGATCCACAGTTTCAAAGAATAGCAAAATAAGATAATAGCAAGAAAGGCTTCCTCACTGATCAATACAAAAAATAGAAGCAAACAATAGAATGGGAAAGACTAGAGATCTCTTCAAGAAAATTAGAGATACCAAGGGAACATTTCATGCAAAGATGGGCTCGATAAAGGACAGAAATGGTATGGTCCTAACAGAAGCAGAAGATATTAAGAAGAGGTGGCAATACACAGAAGAACTATACAAAAAAGATCTATATGGCCGAGATAAACCAGGATGGTATGATTACTCACCTAGAGACAGACATATGGAATGTGAAGTCAAGTGGGCCTTAGGAAGCATCACTACAAACAAAGCTAGTGGAGGTGATGGAATTCTAGTTGACCTATTTCAAATCCTAAAAGATGATGCTGTGAAAGTGCTACACTCAATATGCCAGCAAATTTGGAAAACTCAGCAGTGGCCACAGGACTGGAAAGGGTCAGTTTTCATTCCAATCCCAAAGAAAGGCAATGCCAAAGAATGTTCAAACTACCACAAACTGCACTCATCTCACACCCTAGCAAAGTAATGCTCAAAATTGCCCAAGCGAGGCTTCAACACTACATGAACCACGAAATCCCAGATGTTTAGGCTGCATTTAGAAAAGGAATAGGAACCAGAGATCAAATTGGCAACATCCGTTGGATTATAGAAAAAGCAAGAGAGTTCCAGAAAAACATCTATTTTTGCTTTATTTACTATGCCAAAGCCTTTGACTGTGTGGATCACAACAAACTGTGGAAAATTCTGAAAGAGATGGACAACCAGACCACCTGACCTGATCTGCCTCCTGAAAAAAATCTATATGCAGGTCAGGAAGCAACAGCTAGAACCAGACATGGAACAACAGACTGGTTCCAAATAGGAAAAGGAGTACATCAAGGCTGTATATTGTCACCCTGCTTATTTAACTTCTATGCAGAGTACATCATGAGAAACGCTGGACTGGATGAAGCACAAGCTGGAACCAAAGATTGCGGGGAGAAATATCAATAACCTCAGATATGCAGATGACACCGCATTTATGGCAGAAAGTAAAAAAGAACTAAAGAGCCTCTTGATGAAAGTGAAAGAGGAGAGTAAAAAAGTCAGCTTAAATTCAACATTCAGAAAGCTAAGATCATGGCATTGGTCCAATCAATTCATCGCAAATAGATGGGGAAACGATGGAAACAGTGACAGACTTTATTTGGGGGTCTCCAAAATCACTGCAGATGGTGACTTCAGCCATGAAATTAAAAAACACTTGTTTCTTGGAAGAAAAGTTATGACTAACCTATGCAGCATATTGAAAAGCAGAGATGTTACTTTGCCAACAAATATCCATCTAGTCAAAGCTATGGATTTTCCAGTAGTCATGTATGGATGTGAGAACTGGACTATAAAGAAAGTTGAGTGCCAAGGAACTGATGCTTTTGAACTGTGGTGTTGGATAAGACTCTTGAGAGTCCCTTCGACTGCAAGGAGGTTCAACCAGTCTATCTTAAAGGAAATCAGTCCTGCATACTCATTGGAAGGGCTGGTGCTGAAGCTGTTAGTGAAGTCACTCAGTAGTGTCTGACTCTTTGCAATCCCATGGACTGTAGCCTACCAGACTCCTCCTTCCATGGGATTTTCTAGGAAAGAGTACTGCAGTGGGTTGTCATTTACTTCTCCAGAGGATCTTTCCAACACTGGGACTGAACCCAGGTATCCCACATTGTAGGCAGATGCTTTACTGTCTGAGTCACCAGGGAAGCTGAAACTCCAATAATTTGGGCACCTGTTGCAAAGAACGGACTCATAGGAAAAGCCTCTCAGGTTGTGCAAGATTGAAGGTGGGAGAAGAGGACAATCAAGGATGAGGTGGTTGGATGGCATCACTGAGTCGATGGACAAGAGTTTGAGTATGTACCAGGAGTTGGTGATGGACAGGGAAGCCTGGCGTGGTTGCAGTCCATCAGGTTGCCAAGAGTTGGACATGACTGAGCAGCTAAACTGTGCTGAACTGAAGGCCCACTTGACTTCGCACACCAGGATGTCTGGCTCTAGGTGAATGCCCACACCATCGTGGTTATCCGAGTCTTTAATATCTTTCTTTGAACAGTTCTTTTTATTCTTGCCCCTCTTCTTAATATCTTCTGCTTCCGTTAGGTCTGTACTGTTGGTGTTGTGTGTGTGTGTGTGTGCCCATCTTTCATGAACTGTTCCCTCGGTATCTTAATTTTCTTGAAGAGATCTCTAGTCTTTCCCATTGTATTGTTTTCCTCTATTGCATTGGAACAGTCACATAGGAAGGCTTTCTTATCTCTCCTTGCTATTTTTGGAACTGTTCATTCAGAAGAACATATCTTTCCTTTTCTCCTCTGCCTTTCACATCTCTTCTTTCCTCAGTTTTATGTACGGTGTCCTCAGACAACCGTTTTGCCTTGCTCCATCTTTTTCTTGGGATGAGTTTGGTCACCACCTCCTATACAATATTACAAACCTTCATCCATTGCTTTTCATGCACTCTGTCTATTATATCTAATCCTTTGAATCTATTTGTCACTTCCACTGTATAATCATAAGGGATTTAGTTTAGATCATACCTGAATGGCCTAGTGCTTTTCTCTACATTTTTTAAGTCTGAATTTTGCAGTAATGAGCTCATGAGCCACAGCCAGCTCCTTGTCTTCTTTTTGTTGACTCTATAGAGCTTTTCCATCTTCAGCTGCAAAGAATATAATCAGCCTAATCTCTTGTGTTGCTGGAAGACGGTGTTTGCTGTGACCAGTGCATTCTCTTGGCAGAAGTCTGTTAGCTTTTCCCCTGCTTCATTTTGTACCCCAGGCCTAACTTGCATGTTACTGATTTAATCTATATTATTGTTTGTTCTTTCTGTATTGATATTTTGTTCAGTTGTTCTATCCATTATTGAAAGTGTGATACTCTCTTATTCTTACAGTGTTGCTGCCTATTTGCTACTTTAGTTCAGAAATATTTTCTGTATTTATTGATGTGGACACATATATATTTATAACTGTTATAAGTTCCTGTTGAGTTCACCTTTTTATTGTCATTTAATATACTTATCTCTTGTAACAATTTTTACTCAAAATCATTTTTATGTGATATAAGTGTAGCTACTCTTGCTCTCTTTTGTTTTTTATTTGCATGGACTATATTTTTCCATTCTTTTATCCCCCCAGCCTATGCATGTCCATAAATGTAAAGTGAGTCTCTTGTAGTCAGTACATAGTTGGATCTTGGCTTTTTCTGTTTTATTTTTGTTTCCTTAATCCACTCAGCCACTTTATGCCTTTTGACTGAAGAGTTTAATTTATTTACATTTAAAGAAATTAATAATAGGGAAGTAAGTCGATTTAATATTGCTATTTTGCTAATTGTTTTGTTTGCTATCTATATTCTTCTTCTGGGACTTGCATAATATAGTGTATATTGATCATCTTTTTGGAATCCCATAAAAGCATTCTTTACTCTCTCTGTTTTCTGCTCCTCTGACTGGCTAATTTCAAATGACCTGTCTTCAAGTTGCTAATTCTTTCTTCTGCTTGCTCTAGTTTGTTGTTGAACTCCTCTGTTGAGATTTTCATTTCAGTTATTGTATTGTTAAACTCCATATGTAATATATGGTTATTTTTATAAATGTGTGGTTTTGTTAAAATCGTCCGTTTACTCATGCATTATTGTACTATCAGATAATTCACATATCTTCACTTCATTAGGGCTGGTTTGGGAAATTTTACCTTGCCCTGTATTTCAGCTTAGCTCCATATTTCTTCATTTCCTTTAACTAATTGTGTTGTTAGCTATACAGAGGGAAAAAATCCAGCTCTCTGTCTTTAACAGTGGCTTTCTGCAAAAGATGATATTGACTAGTCAAGCCAGCTAGAGCTTCTGTTGTCCTTTAAAACATTTTGTAGTCCAAACAACCATTTTTTCCCTTAGGTACCCTTAAATAGAAGAGATGGAAGTCAATCCCTTTGGTAGTAACTGGAGAGATTGTTAAAGCTGAATGTGTGATCCAAATCTTTTCTCTCCTAGGGAGAATCTAGGAGGTGAGGTGGCAGCTCCTGCCCCCCACATGTTTTGTGTTAAGCTTGAGTAGCTGTGCTGAGTGCATGAATTTTAGTTTAAATCCCTGCCTTTGTTTTCCATGGTCCGGGGGTCTAGCATATGTTGATCCTCTCAGCATTCTGAGATAGGTGAGGTAAAAGCCAGTCCCAAAAAAATTGGGATACTATATGTGTTGTCTAATTATTTCTTTCCTTATGAGTAAGCTGGAAGTTGGGGTTTTCCTCTCAATTTTACAGCACTGTTTCAGAGAAAGGATTATGGCAAGAGGATTTCTCCAGTTTTACAGCCAGTTTTGCTGTAACTGGCTTTGTACTTGTCCAGACTGCAGGAGCCCCTCAACTAGTTTCTGGATTTCTCACAAAGGGAATTTATCTGTGTATTGCTGTTGAATTTGTATGCCAGTGGTAGGGAAGTCCAGGGGTTCCTGTTCTGCCTTCTTGTTGATGTCACTTAAGTCTTAATTGTTTTTTTTTCTTTTATTAAATTTTTATTTTTACTTTATTTCACTTTACAATACTGTATTGGTTTTGCCATAAAGCTGGCTCTTTGAAAGGATAAATAAAATTGACAAACCATTAGCCAGACTTATCAAGAAACAAAGAGAGAAAAATCAAATCAATAAAATTAGAAACGAAAATGGAGAGATCACAACAGACAACACAGAAATACAAAGGATCATAAGAGACTACTATCAGCAATTATATGCCAATAAAATGGACTACGTGGAAGAAATGGACAAATTCTTAGAAAAGTAGAACTTTCCAAAACTGAACCAGGAAGAAATAGAAAATCTTAACAGACCCATCACAAGCACGGAAATTGAAACTGTAATCAGAAATCTTCCAGCAAACAAAAGCCCAGGTCCAGACGGCTTCACAGCTGAATTCTACGAAAAATTCAGAAAAGAGCTAACATCTATCCTACTCAAACTCTTTCAGAAAATTGCAAAGGAAGGTAAACTTCCAAACTCATTCTATGAGGCCACCATCACCCTAATACCAAAACCTGACAAAGATGCCACAAAAAAAGAAAACTACAGGCCAATATCACTGATGAACATAGGTGCAAAGATCCTTCACAAAGGTCTAGTAATCGGAATCCAACAACACATTAAAAAGATCATACACCATGACCAAGTGGGCTTTATCCCAGGGATGCAAGGATTCTTCAATATCCGCAAATCAATCAACGTGATACACCACATTAACAAACTGAAAAATAAAAGCCATATGATTATCTCAATAGATGCAGAGAAGGCCTTTGACAAAATTAAACATCCATTTATGATAAAAACTCTCCAGAAAGCAGGACTAGAAGGAACATACCTCAACATAATAAAAGCTATATATGACAAACCCACAGCAAACATTATCCTCAATGGTGAAAAATTGAAAGCATTTCCCCTAAAGTCAGGAAGAAGACAAGGGTGCCCACTTTCACCACTACTATTCAACATAGTTCTGGAAGTTTTGGTCTTATTTGTCTTTATGCTAGTCCTCCATAAAATACCAAACACTTAATAAATGCTACAGATTGATGATAGTCAGTTATATACAATATATTGCCTTTATGCTATTTGTTAATTCATTGAATCCTATACTCATTAAAAAAAAATTGAGTTTCTCCTGATTTGTAATCATCTTTTACCCAAATATAAAATGGTCACCATAGGAAAGATGAAGATAAAATGGCTAATGACACACTCAATACATAAAATGCTCTAGGTTAGGTTCCTTGATGAAGCCAAATAGAGTACCTTCCTTCACTGCCTTGATCCTAGATGAATTGGGAAGCAATATAAAAGGCCAGTAGAAGAAGAATCAAAGTATCTCCTTTACTGCTGATAAAAGTTAAGAGGAAGGACATAATGGAAGAATCAAAATTGTTTTGCTCACTGAACTCACAGAAACAGACTAATTTACCAACTTTGAAGTTTTGTACTGGGCCAGCCACCCCTAAAAAAGAGTCTGCCACCAGAGGAATAAGGAAGAAATGTGATATCTTATGAATACATTCAGAAGGAAGGAAACAGGAATCATTTACCCCTATAGCACTTCAAATTAGTGTATACAAGTCCAAATTACAATATAATGAGTAAGATGCATTAACTAACACTGAGACCAAAATAGCAATGAATTATAAGGAAAAAATGAGAACCAAAATTTTTACTAAATTTTGTCTTATAGGTTTAATCTCACTCATTAATAGTGTCATTGATTTCTGCTTACAATTAATTTCATTACAGTTTTTATTTCTTAATTGCAATGGCTAAGGCTCTGATTATTATTCTCCTACATTAATTTAGTGGAAGCTATCCAGTGGCAATCTATTAGATATTCCCTGTTAAATTAGCATGATGGACTTTTAATGAATGCTTTAATAAACATGATGATAAGGAATATTGTGAAATCACAATCACTCAATGACATTTTTGACTTTGTGTAGTAATAGTTCTCAGTTGTTGATTCTGGTCCTCTAAGAAGTAACTCAAAATGAATTATTAATATATTTCTCTAGTGTTAGAAAAGTGACAAAGGGAACATGGACTACCCCAGATTTAACAAGATTTTTTTAAAGATAAACTAATTATCTAGCTAATCTAGTGAGATTAATGTTAGCTAAAGTTTTCATTTTTTTGTCATTGTGATTATCCAGCTCTATGATCCTTCCCAATAAAATACAGTTAGAAGATGTGACATTTAATTTGGGATTAAAAGAATATACATGCCATCTATTCTTATTTACAAAATTCATTTCTTAGGGTCATGTGTTCAGATTACTCACAAAGACAAATTTTGAGCTTAGTTTAGCATAAAACAGTGTTTCTACCCTTATATGGATTCTTAAAAGTTTCAAGTCCAGTGAGTGGCTATTTCTCTTTGCTTTATGAAGACACATTTAAAGAGAAAGCTGCTAAGTTGCATGCTAAGATTCTCCTAGGACATACTTTAAAGAAATTTTTGCAGGTGGTTGAGAGTTGTCCTTTATGCAGCTGTGGTAAGGGAATGAAAATTGCTTACTCTGAGAACATTGACTATATCATCCTTAAATTATCTGTGTACTACTTAAGCAGTTTACATTGCTGTAGGGATAGAAAGGCTCATAGTGGTGTTTCCATCCTGCCACTATCATAATCTATAAACACTGGGTACTCAGTACAAGCAAAGCAAATTGTGTCATATTTTTATTTTAAATTTTCTTTGTACTTTTATCGCTTATGTAACATTGTCACTAAAGAGAAAATAAAATATACATAAAAGATTAAAAATTTGTCCTGAAACCTAGCATTTAAATATGAAACCTATTAATATTTTAGCTAATAACTGTTCAGATGTATTTATATGAGTGAATGTGTTTTTCTTTATTTTTCCTCATACACTCGTTATTTACCAATACATGAAGAGTATTTTATATGCATGAATCTTATATTTTCTAATTGAATACAAATATTATAGAAAGTTAGAAAAAGATGAAAGAAAAAATATAATAAATTGGAATTACTATAAATCCTCACTCTCAGATAGAGCTACTGGAAATATTTTAAGATATAGCTATATATTTCACTTTTCTAATTTTTATCCTAAATAATTGGTAATTAAGTAATATATTAAGGATATATTTCCTGTCAATAAACATAGAATTCAGTAGCCTAGTGACCAAATCATTGTCCCTAGATTCAAATGTCCTAGTTTTCCGATATAGAGCTGCCATTTAGTTATTATAGAACACAAGACAAATTGCATAACTCTCTTGAAATTCATGTCTGTGTTGGAAAACAATAATAACCATCCTCCTCATATAGCTGTGGTAAAGCAAGTAATGCATACTATTTTATGTAACATTGTATACCATAAAATCTTATAATTGTATTTTAAATACTACTGTGTAGTCTGTCATGTGTACATATACCACAGTCTACTTAACCAACTCTATTTTGATAGGTTTTCATACCACTTCAAATTTTTCACTATTAAAAAGAATGTCTGTGATGAAAATTCTTATACATGTATCGTATATGAAATTATTTTCTTAGAGTACATCGCATGTAATGTAAAGTCAAAGAATACTCATTTGAAAGAATTTTAGTAATTCAGAAATTTTCTACTTAGAAACTTTTTATTATATCTGTTTTGAAGAAAAGGAAAAAGAAATATAATAGTATATCTATATTGAACAAAATACAAAAAGTGCCAGGATTCTTATTAACAACAGATGACATTCCTTATACTTACACAGGAAAGCAAAAGTACTTCAAATTTTTAGCATATTGTTGTTTATAGTAGTCTTTTAAGATCCTTGGTATTTCTGTGGTATCAGTTGTAACAGCTCTCTTTTGTTTCTGAATTCTATTTAAGCCTTTTCTCTCTTTTCCTCCTTGGTGAGTCTAGCTAAAGGTTTTTTCATGTTTATTCCTTTAAATAAAAAACAGCTCTTAGTTTCACTGCCTTTTTAGTCTCTATTTCCACTATGATTTCTATTATTTTCTTCCTTCTACTAAATTTGAGCTTAATCTATTTCTAGTTCCTTGAGGTGTAAAGTTATGTCATTTTTATGAGATCTTTCTTGTTTCTTCATGTATGCTTTTTTTTTTTTGTATGAACTTTCCTCAAAGAACTGCTTTTGTTGTATCCTGTAAGTTTTGGTTGTTGTCTTTCCATTTTCATTTGTATCAAGATTTCTTTTTATTAGTTTCCTATTTGATTTCTTCTTTGACTCATTGGTTCTTCAGGAGTCTGTTGTTTAATCTCACATTTTTTTTAATTTTCAAGTTTTATTCTTGTAATTGATTTCGAGTTTTATACTCTTCTGGTTGAAAAGACTCTTGATATGATCTCAGATCTCTTATAGAATTAACATTTCATTTAATGCCTCACTTATTTTTAATTCCAGATAATTTTAGAAAATTATTCTTTCTCCACTGTGAATTTTTTCTAAGTTACTTCTTAAAAGAATTATTAGACTTAATAATAAAAGTCACAGTAATGGAGTTCAGAATTATACCCATGAAATTTATTCTGTCATTTTTGTTGATATTGCTTTAAAACTTTCTTGACATTCTTAGTTTTACTTCCTTAGAGGTTTATCCCAGAGGAATATTCTCCATTATCTACAAGTGAATTCCTTTTCTTACACATTGGGGTGGGGGAGGGGACTCCTGATTTCATGAGGTATCATTTTGTTTGATTATTTATACAATTTCTAAATAATAAAAGCTGTCTAAACAACATTGATTAACTGTTTTAGAGAAAATCAAAATGCTGTTAATATATGAGACAAATTAGTTATTCTCTCAGTTGCTATATTGAATTATTATTTTCTTTTCCTATACAACATCCATTTAATCTTTTACTGAAATGTCTATAGTGTTATATCACTTTAAAACCTTAAATTATTTATATTTGACTAAAATATTTCTGCCTGTTGCTACTCTTCCTGTAAATATATATTTTATTAATTTTTACCTTTTTAACCTTGCTTCTTTCCTCATGTTGCGTTACAACTTCATATGTATCTCTTTTTTAAAAATTTATAAATAGAAGAACATGTGTTTCAAGGAGTTTTTATTGGCATACTTAAGATTTTACCAATATATAAATTACATAAATTTTGTATTATAAGTGAAGTTTTCAAAATTCAAATAAAAGTACCTATTCAAGAATCATGGCTTTATTATTCTATTTTTAAGTCTTAAATAGCTCATAATATCAATATCTTCCACTTTAGGTTATACTGACATTTTATTAAGTGAAATAAAGTATTAAATGTGCATAGTCTCATCACTTAATGATGCTCACTAAATTGTAATTTCTCTATTGCTCTTAGATGATTAAATACTGAGTCTGTTTATTTGAGAGGCAAAATATAAAGTGCATAGTTTCATAATCACATGGAATTTTATATTCTATGAAATGAGGTGGAAATAGAAGTTAATCAAATCATTTACATCATTTTAGAATTCTGAAACATATAGGGAAAGCATTTATGTGAAATGTGTAGTGAAGAAATGAGAAAGGTTATCAATATTTTTAAGAATATAAGTTTTTATCATGTACACAAAAAGGGAGAACTTGTTAAAGAATATGCCTGAAAATCTTACCCTAGTAAATGCTTTTATAGTAATTTTGAATTGGAAAACTTTCTACAATCCATTGGAATGAAAACAAGAGAAGTGAACTCCTGCACTGGTGTATTTGAGAGCAATGGAATCTCTTCAGTACAAACATTCATATTCATTTTAAAAGACTAGAAAAGATATAATTCTCATGATTTAAAAATAAACCTATAGTTACACAGAGAAATCAGCATATGTATGTTGCTGAATCTTTTCCTGAATCTCATCAAATAAAAAATACCACATCTATATAGTCCTGTAAAGCTGGAACCTATAAGTCTAGAAGATGTATGATTAAGTTAAAATAACTTTAAAATACCCTAGAAGTAAATGTTCTAAAGTGACTTGGATTTAGGAGCTATTTAACTGCAGGCAGAGCTTGCACGGTGCTGGACACAATTCTGAAAAAAAATTAGAAAATTTAGAGGACTCTGTGAGTAAAGAATTATATGGGAAAGCTTAAAAAATAAAGGTGTAATGTAAAACAAAAAGCAAAAACAGAATAAAAAGACCTCAGCATTCCTCCTCAGACTTAATTTGTTTAATATTGTGAATTTGTTTAATATTTATCAAGGAGGGCATCTCTACTGAGATTCCTGAAAATGTGTCAGATTTAACTTTGGAGTCAAAAAAGTTACATTCAGTATAAAAGTGAATTAGTAAACTTCCTATATAGATGCTAAAAAGCAAAGCAGCTCCCTTAAAGAAAATGCTTCAGGCCAGCACCCCATAAATATTCAATTAGAATCCATGTTCCAAAACTATTTCCTTGATCCCTCTTAGCCCTACTGCACACATAAATCAAAAGTGATATTCTAAACACGTAAGACAGTGTCATTCTCTTGCCTCCTTCTCTCCCTCTGGGCACATGGAATCATCTGTATTTTTTTCACTGATTTTTAAAATGCGGCAAAACATATATACAACATAACATAAACATATAACATAAAATTCACTATCTTAACCATTTTAAAGTGTACGATTCAGTGGCATTCTGTACTTCCACAATGTTATTCAATTATTTCCACTATCTAGTTCCAGAAAGTTATCATCAATCCAAAAGAAAACCCTAAGAAAATTAACACACCACTGTAATTCAACTATACTTCAATAACAAAAAAAGTAATTAAAAATCAAATAAACAAGAGAAAACCCTATACTTATTAAGCCATAACTCTTTACTCATCCCTCTCCTCAGTCTCTGGGAGTGACTAATGTGCTTTGTGTCTGTATGGATTTAACTATTCTGGATATTTCATATAAATGGAATCATAAAATACATTTTCTTTTCTGCCTGATTCCTTTCATTTAGCATAATGTTTTCAAGTTTTATTCGTGTTGTAGCATGTATCAGTACTTCAGTAGTTTTCATGGATGAACAGTATTCCATTTTACACACACACACCACAATATCCATTCATCTGTTGATGGAAATTTGAGTTGTATTTTCGCTATTGTGAATAGTGCTGCTATGAATATTTTGTGCAGGCATTTATTTGAATATCTGTGTTCCATTCTTTTGGGCATTTATCTAGGTGTAAAGTTACTGGGTCATGTGGCAACTCTGTTGTACTTATTGAGAAACTGACAAACTGGAATCAGAGCAGCTGCACTATTTGACATTTCCGCCAGCAGTGTACCGGCTTCCCAGGTGGCGCTTAGTGGTAAAGAACCCACCTGCCACTGCAAGAGAGTTAAGAAACACAGGTTCAATCCCTGGGTAGAGAAAATCCCCTGGAGGAGGAAACGGAAACCCACTCCAGTATTCCTGCCTGGGAAATCTCATGGACAGAGGAGTCTTGCGGACTTCAGCCCATAGGGCTGCAGAGAGTCCGGCGTGACTGAACTGACTGCGCACGGACCGCCAGCAGTGTATGGAGGTTAACATTTCTCCACACTCTCGCCAACACTTGTTTTCACTTTTTTCCTTTTCTAATGGATATGAGTTGTTGTATCATTGTGGTCCTAAGTTCCTAAATGACTGATGATATTCAGTACTTTTGATAAGTTTTTCGGCAATTTGTATATCTCCTTTTGGAAAAATATGCATTTAATTTTTTGCCCATTTTTAATTGGGTTGCTTGTCTCTTTGTTGGTAAGTTGTAAATGTTATATATATATATATATATATATAGGATACTAAAGACCCTGATAAGATATATGACTTGAAAACGTTTTTGACCAATTTGTGGGTTGTCTGAAATCTCTTGATAGTGAGATTTAATGAACAAAATATTGGGCTTCCCTGGTGGCTCAGATGGTAAAGTGTCTGCCTGCAGTGCGGGAGACCTGGGTTCAATCCCTGGGTTGGGAAGATCCTCTGGAGAAGGAAATGGCAACCCACTCCAGTACTCTTGCCTAGAAAATTCCATGAACAATATAAATTTTGATGAAATCTGGTTCATCTGTTTTCTTTTGTTGCTTATGCTCTTTATGTATATCTAAGAAATCATTGCCAAGTCCAAGATCATGAAGATTCACCTGTTTTCTTCTAAGAGTTTTAGCTCTTAAGACTATGAAGTGTTTTGAGTTTATTTTTATATATGGCTTGAGGTAAACATACAACTTCATTCTTCTGCAAATGGATATACAGTAGTCCCAGAACCATCCATTGAAAATACTCTCCCTTTCCTTATTAAGTGTTCTTGGCACCCTTGTTAAAATTTAGTTAGCCATAGATATTTGACTTATTTCTGTACTCTCAAGTCTGTTTCATTGGTTTACAAGTTACCCTTACGCCAGTGCCTTTTTTTTTTTAAGTTAATTTTTATTGGAGTCTAGTTGCTTCACAATGTTGTGCTCGTTTCTGCTGTAAGCAAAGTGAAACAGCCGTATGCATAAATATATCTCCTCTTTTTTGAATTTCCTTCTAATTTAGGTCACCAAAGGACATTAAGTAAAGTTCTCTGTGCTATACAGTAGGTTCTCATTAGTTATCTATTATATATATATATTATAGTTGTATATATGGCAGTCTCAGTCTCCTAATACATCCCACTCTCTTCCCACCTTGGTGTCCATATTTGTTCTCTGTTTGTTTCTCTGTTTATTTGCAAATAAGTTTATCTGTATCATTTTTCTAGATTGTGCATATAAGCAACATTATTTGATATTTGTTTTTCTTTTTCTGACTTACTTCACTCTATATGACAGTCACTAGGCCCATCCACATCTCTGCAAATGGCACAATTTCACCCCTTCTTATAGTTGAGTAATATTCCATCGAATATCTATATTCTGTTGAATACCTATTCTCAACTGTTACTCAGCTGTTAAAAGGGACAAAATTTGACTGAGTGACCGAGCACACATACACGCCACATGTTCTTTATCCCATCCCTCTTTTGATGGACATTTAGGTTGGTTTTGTAAACTAACTGGCTATTGTAAATATTGCTGCAGTGAACATTGGGGTACATGTATATATATGTTTTGAATTATGTTTTTCTCGGGGAAAATGCCTAGGAGTGGTATTTCTGGGTCATATGGATAGTTTTATTTTTTAGTTTTTCAAGGAATCCCCATAATGTTCTGCATAGTGGCTGGACCAATTTATATTTGCTTCCTTGTTAGCTCAGACAGTAAAGCGTCTGCCTACAATACGGGAGACCCGTGTTCAATCCCTGGGTTGGAAAGACCCACTGGAGAAGGGAGTGGCAACCCCCTCCAGTATTCATGCCTGGAAAATCCCATGGAAAACCCCAGGAGTGGTACTGCTGGATCATATGGTAGTTCTATTTTTTAGTTTTTCAAGGAATCCCCATAATGTTCTCCATAGTGGCTGGACCAGTTTATATTACCATCAACAGTATAAGTGGATTCTCTTTACTCCACACCCTCTTTAGCATTTATTTGCAGATTTTTGATGATGGCCATTTTGACTGATGTGAGGCTACAAAACTGCAAAGTTCATTGTGGTTGTGGTTTGCATTTCTTTGATAATTAGTGACGATGAGCATCATTTCATGTGTTTGTTGCCATCTGTATGTCTTCTTTGGAGAAATGTCTATATAGGTCTTCTGCCCATTTTTGATTAGGTTATTGGTTTGTTTTTTGTGTTTTTATATTGAGCATGAGCTGTTTCTATACTTTGGAGATTAACCCCTGGTCAGTTGTTCATTTGCAAATATTTTCTCCCATTCTGAGGGTTGTCTTTTTGTCTTATTTATGGTGTCCAACACTTGGCGACCATGACTGAGCAACTTCACTTTCACTGTCACTTTGCTGTGCTTTTAAATTGTTAGGTCCCATTTATTGCCTTTTTTTTTTTTTTTTAGTTTGTTTTATTTTCATTACTATAGGAGATGGGTCAAATTATCTTGCTGTGATTTATGCCATAGAGTGTTCTGCCTATGATTTCCTCTAAGAGTTTTATAGAATTCTTACATTTAGGAGTAGAACAGCCTTACATTGAGAATTTTAATATGTTTTATTTTTAGGTATAATGTTAGGGAGTGTTCTAATTTCATTCTTTTACATGTACCTGTTCAGTTTTCCCAGCACCACTTATTGAAAAGACTGTCTTGTCTCTGTTGTATATTCTTGTCTCCTTTATCAAAGATAAGGTGCCCATAGGCATGTGGGTTTATCTCTGCGCTTTCTATCTTGTTACATTGATCTATATCTTTGCTTTTGTTTCACCACCATATTGTCTTGATTACTATAGCTTCATAGTATAGTCTGAAGTCAGGGAGCCTGATTCCTCCAGCTCCATTTCTTTTTTTCAAGATTGCTTTGGCTATTCAAAGTCTTTAGTGTTTCCATACAAATTGTAAAACTTTTTTGCTCTAATTCTGTGAAAGATGCCATTGGTAGTTTGATAGGGATTGCATTGAATCTGTGGATTGCTTTGAGTAGTATAGTCATTTTTACAATATTGACTTTTTTCTATCAAAGAACATGGTATATCTTTCCATCTGTTTGTGTCTTTTTTTTTTGTTTGTTTGTTTGTTTCATCAGTATCTTATAGTTTTCTAAATCTGTCACTAAGTCCAAGCTCAGTCAGCTTGCTGTATGGCAGGCAACTTAACTGAGAGGCTAGATGTTGAGGCAAGGAGTACAACATTACTTGGAAAGCTGGCTAGCTGAGAAGATGGCAGACTAATGTCTCAAACATATCATAGGGGTCTGGATGCCAGATTCTTTCATAAAACAGAGAGGGGGGGAGTTGAAGGAGTAAAGACCATTATTTTGCAAACATCTTCTGGAACCGCCAACCTCAGGAATAGGATGTGTTACCCCTTCAAGCAGAGGTCCAGTGTTTCCTGAGGCATGTCATTATGTATAATTATAATAACAAAAGCAATGAGAAACCAAAGTTAAAGTCAATGAAACAGATCCATCAGAGTCAGAATTGGCTCTTCCCTGTAACAAGTACAGGTGTTTTACCTCCTTAGGTAGGTTTATTCCTAGGTACTTTTACACTATCTAGGAATAAATGAAATTGCAGTGGTAAATGGGATTGCTTCCCTATTTCTCTTTCTGATCCTTCATTTTTAGTCTATAGGAATGCAAGAGACTTCTGTGCATTAATTTTGGGTCCTGCAAAAAGCAGAGAGATTACTTTGCCGACTAAGGTCCGTCTAGTCAAAGCTATGGTTTTTCCAGTAGTCATGTATGGATGTGAGAGTTGGACTGTGAAGAAGGCTAAGTGCCAAAGAATTGATGCTTCTGAACTGTGGACCTCTTGAGAGTTCCTTGGACTGCAAGGAGATCCAACCAATCCATTCTGAAGGAGATCAACCCTGGGATTTCTTTGGAAGGAATGATGCTAAAGCTGAAACTCCAGTACTTTGGCCAACTCATGTGAAGAGTTGACTCATTGGAAAAGACTGTGATGCTGGGAGGGATTGGGGGCAGGAGGAGAAGGCGACGACCGAGGATGAGATGGCTGGATGGCATCACTGACTCGATGAACGCGAGTCTGAGCGAACTCCAGGAGTTGGTGATGGACAGGGAGGCTTGGCATGCTGCAATTCATGGGGTCCCAAAGAGTTGGACACGACTGAACGACTGAACTGAACTGAACTGAACTGAATCTCTAGTGGAAGAGGAAATTGCAGCAGGCTGGGATGCACGTGCACTCTCCAGGGAAGCTGGCCCTGGACCTGCACTTGTTCATAGGACCCTGAGTGGAAACAGCAACGACAGTCTACACTGGCCTCTAGGGTTCAAGGTGATAGTCACAGACCATGCTCACCCCTGTAGGCAGTGTCCTGCTGCCCATGAGCACACAGAGAAAGAAGCTCCGATGGCAAGTCCACCCCTCTCCTCCTACAGTCCAGAACAATGGTCCCTTGCCTCTCTGATAGGCCCAGGCTTCTTCCCAGACTCCCTCACTTGTGGTACACTACCCCTAGCACCCGTGGGCTATCTTCATGCAATCAACCCGAATCCTCTCACTGGGTCTGACCTCTGAAACCCAGCTCAGTACACAGCCCCCACCACCCCAGTGGACAAGCATCTCAGGCACAGACCCTCTGTGCAAGTCTCTCTCCACTTTGCTCTCTGTTGCTGTGCTCCTCTTCAAGCTCTTCTCTTTTCCAAAGCTCCCTCTCTGTCCCCACCAGTGAGGGGACTTCCCAGGGTATAGAAACCTTTCGTCCTTCACAGCTCCCTCCCAGAGGCACAGGTCCCATCCTGATTCCTCTAATTTTTCCCCTTCCTTTTTCTTCTGACCTACTCAGTTACTGAGATTGTCCTGCCCTTTTAGAAGTCTGAGGTCTTGTGCCAGCATTGAGTGGATGTTTGGTGACAGTCGTTTCATATGGAGATGTATTTTTGATATATCTATGGGAAGAAGGTGAGCTCCATATCCCACCACCCCACCATCTTGATCTCCTCCTCCAATGCCACTGTTTTGATTACTGTAGCTTTGTTGTTAGTTTTGCAATCAGGAAGTATGATTGCCTTGACTTTTCAGAGTCCCTTGCAGTCCCATGGTAACTTTATAATCAGATTTCCTTTTCAGCAATATGTTCATTGGATTTTGATAGAGATTTCATTGATTCTATACATCACTTTGGGGAGTGCTGCCATTTTAACAAAATCAAATCTTACAATTCATGAATATGAGATGTCTTTACATTTATTTAAGCTTTTTCTATTTTTTCAGCAAGTTTCATTGTTTTTGAAGTGCAAGTTTTCTTTAAAAATTATTCCTAAGTATTTTATTCTTTTTGATGTTATTATAAATGGAATTGTTTGCTAAATTTTGTTATTGTTCATTGATAATGTAGAGATATACAAATATTATTTGTGTGTTGATATTGTATCCTCTAACTTTCCTGAATTTGCTTATTCCTTTATCAGTTATATTGTGCATTCTTTAAGATTTTACATACAAAAGCTCCCATTATCTGAGAATATATTTAGTTATTTATTCTATTGCCATGTGGATGACTTTTAGTATTTTTCTGGCCTAATTACTCTAGCTATGACTTCCAGTACAGTGTTCAATAGAAGTGCAAAAGTGAAATCATTTTCTTTTTTCTCATTAAGGGAAAAGCTTTCAGTATTTCACCATTGACAGTTATGTTAGATGTGGGTTATTCATAAGTGGCCTTTATCTTGTTGAGTAAGATCCTTCTATTTCTAGATTGCTGAATGTTATCATCATGAAATGGGGTTCCTGGGTGGCACTAGTGGTCAAGAATCCACCTGCCAATGCAGGAGATGCAAGGACGTGGGTTTGATCTCTGGGACAGGAAATCCCGTGGAGTAGGACATAGCACCCTAATCAAGTATTGGTGACTGGAAAATCAGATGGCAGAGGGGCTTAGTGGGCTATAGTCCAAGGGGTTACCAATAGTTAGATGCAAATGAGCACATCATCATAAAATGGACTAGATTCTGTGAAGTGTTTTTGTGCTTCAATTGAGATGACTGTATTTTTTTTGAACTTTCCTTCATAAGGATAATATTATATTGATTTTCCACGTTAGATCCCTCTTACATTCATGGAATAAATCCCACTTTGTTATGGTGTTTAATCCTTTAATAGATATTAGATTCAGTTTGCTAGTATGTTATCCAGGACTTTTGCGTCTGTGTTCATTAGAGATATTGGTCAGTACTTTTCTTGTGATGTCTTTGGCTTTTTGTCAGTTCAGTTCAATTCAAT
This sequence comes from Capra hircus, assembly GCF_001704415.2. Classification (NCBI taxonomy): domain Eukaryota; kingdom Metazoa; phylum Chordata; class Mammalia; order Artiodactyla; family Bovidae; genus Capra; species Capra hircus. The sequence goes on from NC_030812.1 coordinate 8,221,988, forward strand.
TGTTCAGTCATGTCCAACTCTTTGTGACCCCGTGGACTGCAGCACACCAGGCTTCCCTGTCCATCACCAAGTCCTGGAGCTTGCTCAAACTCATGTCCATCGAGTCTACAGTAATGCCATCCAACCATCTCCTCCTCTGCCATCCCCTTCTTCTCCTGCCTTCAATCCTTCCCAGCATCAGGGTCTTTTCCAATGAGTAAGTTCTTCCAGTCAGGTAGCCGAAGTATTGGAACATCAGCATCAGTTCTTTGAATGCATAGTCAGGACTGGTTTCCTTTAGCATGGACTGGTTGGATCTCCTTGCAGTCCAAGGGACTCTCATGAGTCTTCTCCAATACCACACCAATTCTTCAGCACTCAACTTTCTTTATGGTCCAACTCTCACATCCATACATGACTACTGAAAAAAACCAGTTTTGACTAGACAGACATTTGTTGGCAATGTAACGTCTCTGATTTTTAATATGCTGTCTAGGTTGGTCATGGCTTTTATTCCAAGGAGCAAGCATCTTTTAATTTCATGGCTGCAGTCACCATCTGCAATGATTTTGGAGCCCAGAAAAATAAAGTCTGACACTGTTTCCACTGTTTCCCCATCTATTTGCCATGAAGTGATGGGACCAGATGCCCTGATCTTCATTTTTTGAATGTTGAATTTTAAGATAGCTTTTTCACTCTCCTTTCTTATCTTCATCAAGAAGCTCTTTAGTTTCTCTTCACTTTCTACCATAAGGGTGGTATCATCTGCATATCTGAGGTTATTGATATTTCTCCCAGCAGTCTTGGTTCCAGCTTGTGCTTAAACCAGCCCAGCATTTTGCATGGCGTTCTGCATATAAGTTAAATAAGCAGGGTGACAATATACAACCTTGATGTCCTCCCTTCTCTAATTTAGAATCAGTCTACTGTTCCATGTCCAGTTCTATCTGTTTCTTTTTGACCTGCATACAGATTTCTCCGGAGGCAGATTAGGTGGTCTGGTATCCCCACCTCTTGAAGAATTTTCCAGTTTGTTGTGATCCACACTGTCAAATGCTTTGGCATAGTCAATAACGCAGAAGTAGATGTTTTTCTGGAACTCTCTTGCTTTTTCTATGATCCAACAGATATTGGCAATTTGATCTCTGGTTCCTCTGCCTTTTCTAAATCCAGCTTGAATATCTGGAAGTTCTCTGTTCACATACTGTTGAAGCCTGGCTTGGAGAACTTTGAGCATTACTTTGCTAGCACAGGAGATGAGTGCAATTATGTGGTAGTTTGAACATTATTTGGCATTGCTTTTCTTTGGGACTTGGATGTAAGCTGACATTTTCCAGTTCTGTGACCACAGCTGAATTTTCCAAATTTGCTGGCATATTGAGTGAAGCACTTTCACGCATCATCTTTTAGGACTTGAAATACCTCAACTGGAATTTCGTCACCTCCACTAGCTTTGTTTGTAGTGATGCTTCCTGAGGCCCATTTGACTTAGTATTCCAGGATGTCTGGCTCTAGGTGAGTAATCACAGCGTTGTGGTTATCTGGATCATTAAAAAAATTTTTTTAAATAGTTCTGGGTATTTTTTCCACCTTTTTTAAATGTCTTCTGCTTCTCTTAGGTCCATACCATTTCTGTATTTTATTGTCCCCATTTTGCATGAAATGTTCCCCTGGTATCTCTAATTTTCTTGAAGAGATCTCTAGTCTTTCCCATTCTATTGTTTTCCTTTATTTCTTTGCGTTGATCACTGAAGAAGGCTTTTTTATCGCTCTTTGCTAGTCTTTGGAACTCTGGATTCAGATGGATATATCTTTCCTTTTCTCCTTTGCCTTTAGCATCTCTTCTTTTCTGAGCTATTTGTAAGGCCTCCTCAGACAACCGTTTTGCCTTTTTGCGTTCCTTTTTCTTGGGGATAGTCTTGATCAACACCTCATGTACAATGTCATGAACCTCCATCCATAGTTCTTCAGGAACTCTGTCTATCAGATCTAATCCCTTGAATCTCTTTGTCACTTTCACTGTGTAATCTTAGGGGATTTGATTTAGGTCATACCTGCATGGTCTAGTGGTTCTCCCTACTTCGTTCAACTTAAGTCTGAATTTGGCAATAAGGAGTTCATGATCTGAACCACAGTCAGCTCCCGGTCTTGTTTTTGCTGACTGTATAGAACTTCTCCATCTTTGGCTGCAGAGAATATACTCAATCTGATTTCAGTATTGACCATCTGGTAGAGTTGTCTCTTATGTTGTTGGCAGAGGATGTTAACTATGTATGACCAGTGTGTTCTCTTGGCAAAACTCTGTTAGCCTCTGCCCATCTTCATTTTGTACTCTAAGGCCATCTTGCCTGTTACTCTACGTGTCTCTTGACTTCCTATTTTTCTATTCCAGTCCCTTATGATGAAAAGGACATTTTTTTCTTGGCTTTTTGTCAGGCTAGCCTCAATGAATGTGTGAAGAAGGTGTTTTCTCCTCTTTTGATTTTTGAAACACATTTGAGAAAGATTTTAAAAGAATTCTTCTATAAAATTTTGATAAAATTAATCGGTAAAGTCATCTGCTCTTGTACTTTGCTTTATTAGCAGGTTTCGTTGGGATATTTCACTTTTTTTAATTTGAATTTTCTGTACACTAAGGATATGAGCATGTTTTCATGTACTTATTATCCATTCATACTATGTGAAGCATCTGTCCACAATTTTTGAATTGTTTAGCTGTCTTCATTTTTCTGTCATGGGAATTGTTAGTATATTCTGGACACAAACAAGATATTTGTTTGTGAGTAATATTTCCCAGTATGTGTCTTGCCTTTTTAGTTTCTTAAGTTTCTTTTGAATAGTTTTTTAATATTGATGAACTTAATTTGTATTTTCCTTCATAGTTACTAATTCATTCTAAGAGCATAGGGATTCTTTAAGTGTTCTGAATTTAATTCTTTTGTCAGATATATGCATTACCAATGATTTCTCTGTTTGTGATCTGCCTTTTCACTGTTTGATTATTGTCTTTGATCAGAAGTTCTTAATTTAATGAAGTCCATTATATCAATCTTCCCAGTAATGGTTAGCTATTTCTGTGTTTTTTAAATAATTATTTGCCACTTCAGGCTGATGAAGTTTTTCTCCTATACTTTATTCCAGAAGATTTACTGTTTTACTTTTCACATTTATGTCTATGATCTATTTCCAATTACTCAATTGGATAAATATATTTAGTTGGTGTGGCATCATTTGTTAAAAATAAATCTTTTCCCTCAGTGAATTATAGATGTTCCTTTCTTATAAATCAGGTGACTGTTCATATGTGAGAATGTTTCTGGACTCTATTTTAGATCTATTGAACTGTTTGTCCTTATACCAATATCATATAGTTTTGAGTACGAGACTTTATAGCAAGTTTCATATCTAATATTGTAAGATTAACAATAGTAATCTTACAAACCTACTCAACTCTATCAAATGTCTGAAAACTTCACACAAATGATAAATCTTTTTAGCTCCATACAAATTTTTAATCAGCTTGTCAATTTTCATTAACATTGGTATTGAATTTTATCTATAAATTTATTATTCTGTGTCCATGTCCATTTTATATAAGACCATTTTCCAGAATCTTCTTCTATGTCTAATGCCTAAATAGAGTTGGTCTAGAGGTACCTGGGTGACATATGGAAGACAGAAGTCAAATTGTAGGTATTGTTCCCTGAAGGTCATAATGCTTAGACATGGTATCAAATAGAACCTGGCAGATTACATGTAACAGAAAGAACCTGATAGTTTTTAGCTTGTTCGTGCATCTATTTCCATGTCCAGTTCTCTTTCTCAATAATGCTCAATGACCCATAACAAGACGCTTGGCTGCAGACCTACAGAAATAAGAAGGCAGGCAGAAATTTCCAGTCATCTTTCCATAAACTTCGTCTGTTAAGTCCTTATGAACGCTAAGCTTGTAATTATAAAGAATGAATAACTTAAACCTCTAACAGCTTTTCAAAGTGCAAACAACAAAAAATATTGTGAGGCATTCAGGGCAAGACATTTGTAATGTAGAAAAGATATGAAATAATTTTCTACCTTATTCATTGCCTGGAAAATATCAGAATTGAGACTTAAGGCAGTTCATGAAAAAATACTTGTTTGAGAAAATTATTTAAAGGGGAAAAGCACTGAAATTAAATTGTAAACAATTTATTTTGTTTAAAATTTATATTTCTGTGCATATTATCAATCTAGATTGCTCAGTAATTTTTACATTAGCAGTATTCAGTAAGTGTTTACAAAAAGATAAATGCTATAAAAATATAAAGTACTGTATAAAACTTAAAACCCCATACATTGTTTGAGATTAAATACATCTATCCTAATTGAGATTAAATAAAAATTCTAGTTCATTTTTTTTAACATTTTGAAAACTCTGCAGTTTAAGTGAAAGTATAGACATTTCGATTGTTCAGTTGAGTAACCCTAGGAAATGGTTAAGCAAGGAAATGGAGACATTTTGAAAAAAAAATAAAACAACTATAAGCAAAAATCATTAAATAGATTATATGAAGTTCTTAATTCTTTCATCGTGAATGTTTACATAGTTATGCCAAAGAGGAACTAAAGAACCTCTTGATGAAGGCAAAAGAGGAGAGTAAAAAAATTGGCTTAAAACTCAACATTCAAAAAATGAAGATCATGGCATCTGGTCCCATCACTTCATGGCAAATGTATGGGGAAACAAATATATATGGAAACAGTGACACACTTTATTTTGGAGGGCTCCAAAATCACTGCAGATGGTGACTGTAGCCATGAAATTAAAAGATGCTTGCTCCTTGGAAGAAAAGCTGTGACCAACCTAGACAGCACGTTAAAAAGCAGAGACATTACTTTGCCGACAAATGTCTGTCTAATCAAAGCTATGGTTTTTCCAGTAGTCATGTATGGATGTGAGAGTTGGACCATAAAGAAGGCTGAGCACTGGAGGATTGATGCTTTTGAATTGTGGGTATTGAGATGACTCTTCAGAGTCCCTTGGACTGCAAGGAGATCAAATCAGTCAATCCTAAAGGAAATTAGTCCTGAATATTCATTGGTAGGACTGATGCTGAAGCTGAAGTTCCAATACTTTGGCCACCTGATGTGAAGAACTGACTCACTGGAAAAGACCCTGATGCTGGGAGGGATTGAAGGCAGGAGGAGAAGGGGATGACAGAGGATGAGATGGTCGGATGGCATCACCAATTCAGTGGACATGAGTTTGAGCAAGCTCCAGGAGGTGGTGAAGGATAGGGAAGCCTGATGTGCTGTAGTCCATGGGATCACAAAGAGTCAGAGCGACTGAGTGACTGAACAACAACAATGCCAAAACACTCAGCCTGATTTTGATAAAAAACCTAAGAAAGATGCATCTTGCAGACACATTATTTAAAGTCAAATCATAGAAACATCCATTGTACACACTTTAATTTTTTACTACAGCCCCTCTCTTATGAAAAAATACCTAACTTACTACTTTAGAAACAGGCAGGATAGAGAAGTTAATTTCCCAAAGTTTAGGTCAATTCAAGCTTAGTTAAATTATCATTATTTACTGGTTCTTTGCTATCTGTTCTCAAAGCAGTCCACAGTCTTTCTCCAGTCAATTTCTAAGTCCTCTGACCTATTTGACATGTACAGAATCTGCTTCCCATCTGCTCATGTTAACAGCCCTAATGTTAAACTCTAACTTAACGCCACCACAGTTCTTTCATTTCTTGGAAAAAACTTTTTTGATCATTGAATCAAAGTGGATATTTTCACCTGGTTGTTCCAAGTTTTGTTCGTGCTACTGCCATACCCTGAACCTAACTATAGATACTCCATTCTAGATTTGCCTGGCATCAGTATGTCTCCACTGCTACCAAAGCAGAAAGTAAAGAGGGAGAATGGGTAAAACAAGACATTGCATCGGTAGTACGAGATTACACTCCCTATTACCCTTAATTTCAAGACTCTTAAACAATGTGACCCTCTTTCATCCCCTGTTAAGTGGGAACAATGGAAATGACATCAGAGGACAATGACATTAAGAGAATATGAGCAAAAATTCTCTATAAAATCCAACATATTGCCATTATAAAATATGCTAATTTTGAAACATATTTTTAATATTCTGAGATACAGCACTGATATCTTTCTCCTTTAGAAACTGTATTTAAAGTGGTGGTTAAGAATACTCAACATGGGGTTATTATCACTACACTTTGTGTAATAGATTTTATAGCTTCTGTGAATTCTCTAGAGTAGCAGTCATCAACCTTTGTGGCACCTGGGACTGGTTTCATGGTAGACAATTTTTCCGTGTACTAGGGTTGGGGAGATGGTCTTGGTTTGGCCTGCCACTTACCTCCTGCTGTGCCAGGCCACAGACCAGTATCAGCCAGCAGCCCTGGGGTTGGGGACCCCTGTTCTAGGTGTATACCCAAGAGAAACTCATGCACATGTGGAACAAAAGACATGGCTGAAACTGATCACAGAAGTACTGTATGTAATAGCATACAATGCAAATATCTATAGACAAAAAATGGGTAAAAACAATGCCATATTCATATAAGTGAGTATAATATATGAGTTATAGTGAATAAATTTCAGCTACATGGACAAATCTCAATGTACTCAGGCTAGTGAATTGAAGGAATATATATTATTGAACAATTGTATTTATAAAAAATTCAAAAACAGTAAAAACTAAAAATGACTATTTTAATATATATATATGTGGTAAAACTATAGAGTATCAGTTCTGTTCAGTTCAGTTGCTCAGTCATGTCCGACTCTTTGCGACCCCATGAATTGCAGCACTCCAGGCCTCCCTGTCCATCACCAACTCCCAGAGTTCACTCAGACTCGCATCCATCGAGTCAGTGATGCCAACCAGCCATCTCATCCTCTGTTGTCCCCTTCTCCTCCTGCCCCAATCCCTCCCAGCATCAGAGTCTTTTCCAATGAGTCAACTCTTCACATGAGGTGGCCATACAGGAGTTTCAGCTTTAGCACATATCAAGAAACGAATCCCCAGTCTACATTCGATGCAGCAGACAGGTTGCTTGGGGCTGGTGCACTGGGATGACCCAGAGAGATGGTGTGGGGAGGGAGGTGGGAGAGGGGTTCAGGCTTGGGAACTCATGTACACTGGTGGTAGATTCATGTTGATGTATGGGAAAACCAATACAGTATTGTAAAGTAAAATAAAGTAAAATTTTTAAAAAATTTAAAAAAAAAAAAAACAAAGAACACCCAGGACTGATCTCCTTTAGGATGGACTGGTTGGATCTCCTTGCAGTCCAAGGGACTCTCAAGAGTCTTCTCCAACACCACAGTTCAAAAGCATCAATTCTTCGGCGCTCAGTTTTCTTCACAGTCCAACTCTCACATCCATACATAACTACTAGAAAAACCATAGCCTTGACTAGAGTATCAAGATAATGGTAAATACAAAAGATAGGATAGTGGTTACTTTGGTGGTGCAGGTAGGAAAGAGTATCAGATGAGGAAGAGCAAATGAATGCTGGCAAAGTTAATTTTTAGTTCTTAATTTCTGAAGCTGGATGGTGAATATAATGCTGTCTTTATTAATAAACTTTCAACTATGCATACTATTTTATAATGAACACTTCTAAGAGTTCTAAGGCCAATAGCTAAAACTCAGTAACCTTATTCCTAAAGGAGAGTGGCTGGCAAAATATTCCTGTTCTGGTTTCATGCATTTCTCTTGGTGATGATGAGACAGTTTTATCAATGTTATTTGAGCTATTCCTTAATCCATAAATCTTTCCATTTACTCTATTTTTGGAGCCTATTAAAGAAGGATTGGAATCCTTGAAATAGTTATTTTGAATGCATATTAAATTTCTCTTAATATTGTCATGTCCTGGGGATTGAGATACACTGGGTGATGCTGGACAAATGAGCATTTATGTTTCAATTTTCTCAAATATATTTTTAATAGTTATATCCCATTGACTTCTTGATGTGCTGTGCTTAGTTGCTCAGTCATGTCCGACTCTTTGCGACCCCATGGACTGTAACCTGCCAGACTCCTCTCTCGGAGAGGATACTGGAGTGGGTTGCCATGCCTCCTCCAGGGGATCTTCCCTTCCCAGGGATCAAACCCAAGTCTCCTGTATTGCAGGCATATTCTTTACTGTCTGCACCACCAGGGAAGCCCAACTTTCTGATAGCCAAGTCTACTCCTCTATTTTTCCTTAAGATAGAAACCACGGGGACACACATACTAGATAACCGTGGTCCAGGAGATGTCATCATCGTGGCATCCATAGAAAGTTCCAGCTACCTGGGGTGGACGCATACTCACAGACCAAGAGGTCAATCTCTCAGGCCCTGTCACCTCTGTCAGAAATCTTCAGGATCCAAAAGGGAAGCACGCCCAGCTCCATAGTGAAAATGTGAGTGACAGCCACTCAGTGGTGTCCGACTCTTTGCGACCCAATGGGCTATACAGTCCTCTGTTCGTGGAATTCTCCAGGCCAGAATACTGGAGTGGGTAGCCTTTCCCTTCTCCAGGGCATCTTCCCAACCCATGAGAGATTTTTATCCTGAGGCTGTAGGTAGAGGACCTTGTGTTCTTTTTAATCTTTCCTTTTTGTTCAATATCCAGTAAATGGGCTTCTCTGGTTGCTCAGACAGTAAGGAATCTGCTTGCTATGTGGGAGATCTGGGTTCGATCCATGTGTTGGGAAGATCCCCTGGAGAAGGGAATGGCTACCCATTCCAGTTTTGTTTCCTGGAAAATCCCATGAACAGAGGAGCCTGGCAGGCTGCAGTCCATGGGGTCACAAAGGGTCAGACATGACTGAGTGACTAGCACTTTTGTTCAACAGCCAATAAATGAACTTTTTCCTTCAAGAGCCTAGCAGTTTCTGATGCTTAATTTAGTATTAGGTGAATTAGAGACAACTTAGAGACAAATGGACCAGGTTGCCTATAAATTATTGAAGCAAACTCAGATAATCCATTCTACAAAAACCCTTCTAGGAGTGTCTTAGAATAAACCAGATGTATTTGTGTTTTCCTGCCCTCTCTCAGAACACTAGGCACCATTCCAGAATCAAATTTTGAAGTCCTGGTGGATGTCCTGTTTCTTCCTAAACATTATTTAAACATTTTAGCTTGTTGAAAACAAAGAATATTACTCTTCCTCCACAGCCTTACCATACCTTAACTCTCTCTGTAGATTTTAATAAGTAATTAATCTCTGTACACTTTTCTTTTTACAAAAATTAAAGAGAGTAGTTGAAGTATGATACTCGTATGTTTTCAGTTAAATAGAATTCTCTGCTTGATTTTAAAGGGACTTAATATCAAATTTAATGTTGCTTTCTTTACTGGCAAATTTGTTTTTTGCTACAGTATATTTCTTCTGTGATAGGGTATTTGAAAAACATACTGCTGGTTTTCCCTCTAAAACCTTTAGCTAACATTAGCTCAAACTACTTTTATTTTCCCCTTGAGATAGATAGATTCGCTTAAATATTATTTTTCTTACTAACCTCAACTGCCTGACACAGTATATTACTTTTTGAGTCACTGTCCTCCTTTTCATTTTCAATATTTTCTTAGCCATAACTTTAAGAAAAGGCTTTTGTAAAGCCATATTGAATACTGCTAGCTCTTTATTTTCTTTTCTGTGAAAATTGTAACGTATTGTAGTTCAATTATAGAGCTCTTACTCTCTACCCTAGAGACCAAGATTTGACTTGATTCCCATCTGTATTCATTTTCTTTTTGTCCTCTTTCAATTCTAGGTTCTCTTTGTTTAAAACTGTGGGTGCCCAGTTTAAAAAAAAATTCACTGTGGTTAATTTCTTTTTGTCTAATTCTAATACAGCTCTGTTATGTTTTTTTCCTTACCTATTGCCTATAACATCATTAGCAATACTGTCAGGCCAAAACATCTTGAGAAAATGGAAACCAAAATGAATGACTCCACTGTCTTTAAGTGTTTTGAAAACATGTGGATGGTTCCACTTGCTTCCTAAAAACCAAAAACATCAGTGATCGTATTTTTTTGTACAAGAAGAGATTTTTCTTAATTTTAAAAAGTGAAAAAAGTGAAAGTGTAGTTGCTCAGTTGTGCTGACTCTTTGTGACCCCATGGACTATATAACCCACCAGGCTCCTCAGTCCATGGAATTCTCTAGGCAAGAATACTGGAGTGGGTTGCCATTCCATTCTCCAGGGGATTGTCCCTATCCAGGGATCAAACCCAGGTCTCCTGCATTGCAGGCAGATTCTTTACCATCTGAGCCACCAAGGAAGCCAATTTTGAAGAATAATACTAGTTAAGTGTTAACAACAAAATACATAAGTGCACATTCTCTAAAAATTGTTCATCTCCTAGAAACTTATAGTCTAAGATCAACACATGCAAGATAGAAGGCTATTCACACTTCATGTATAAACAAGTTTTTACCACATGTGTTAATTTTCTTCTAACTTCAGTGCTCATATGTAAAGCATGTCCAATTCACTGTCGTCTTAAATGGACTTGATCTCCCAATCTCTAGGAGATAGAAAGTCCCATCTCCTAGAAATCTGAAAAATAAAAACAATAGTAAAAGAAATTATAATAATATAATAATAATAATAGTGATTAATGTCATTAAGTCCTTGCTATGTGGTTGAAACTAACACTGTATGTACATTGCATTACTTTATCCTCACAAAAAGTTCTAAAGATATGTACGTATCCTTTGTGTTACAGATGAGAAAACTGAGGCTTGGAGGGGTATTTTTGATGATCACTTAAACAGTGTTGAAGGTGAAATTCTATCCAGATTATTGTTCCAGAAAACAAACAATGAATCCTCTCATCGGGAAAGAGGGAGGAAAAAGGCTGTATCTTGAAAGGCAGTGGCAGAATATATAGATATAAAATTAAAAGAATAATAAAATATGAATCTAGTTGGGAGAGACTGGGGTCAGGAGGAGAAGGGGACAACAGAAGATGAGATGGCTGGATGGCATCACTGACTCGATGGACGTGAGTCTGAGTGAACTCCAGGAGTTGGTGATGGACAGGGAGGCCTGGCGTGCTGTGATTCATGAGGTCACAAAGAGTCAGACATGACTGCGTGACTGAACTGAACTGATAAAAACAAAATAAATCTATACAGGCAAAATATGGAAACGTTGGTTATTTTTTAATGTTTCACAACTCTTAGAAATGATACTTTAGTTATCATCAATTAGTGTGGTTATTAAAGATATAAACTTTAATAGTACATGGGAATGTTGATTCAATGGAACTCCTCAGTATAATTGGTCAATGAGCATATACAAGCTTTTCCAACAACACAGAGAATTTCTTGGTACCTTTTTCATTTATTCTTTCTATGGTCTACAGAAGACAGCCATGTTCGCACTTAATGAATTTCTAGTTTCTAAAGTCTCTAATTCCCACTCTTGCCATAAGACACACTTTTCTCCTCAGTGCCCCAATCCAATTTAATTTCTATTCTGATCCCATAGTCTAAAATAGATGGCAAAGGGAACATTAAAGTAGTAAATAGATGAGTCCATTGAAAAGGGAATAAAGAAAATCATAAGATCTCAGAGCAAAACTGTGAAGCAGAAAAATGATCAAGGATGTTTTTTCAGCAAAGAATGATGAAGGAAAACATTGAACAAAATCAACGCAGTTTTAAAATAGCAAATATACATATGTATATATTTAAATACTGTATGACCAGGGAATGAGTTCAATCTTAGTAGCATAAGACATAGGCATTCTAGATTTTAAAAGTACCCGAGAAACTGGTTAGAGACAAAAGACAATTGACCTGATCTTTCTTTTAATGGAGGTGAGTCTGCTATAAAGTCAAAGATGATATATACCCTGTGCAACAGAATAGCATGGTATGTGAACCCAGGTGGAGGTCTTTAGCTCCTTCCCAGAGTCTGGGAAAACATAAGAATAAAGGAAAGGATAAAAATCTTAGTTCTGTAAAAATTACAGTATATTAATATCCAGTATGGAAGTGGAGTCTTCCTAATATTCATGATCAGAAACGCTATTTATTCTAAAGTGAATCATACTGTACCTGTAAAATCCATTTTTTATGTTAGCCAGCTAACCAGGAAGGTTAGTTCCTTCTGCACTGAACATTAGGATGCAAACGTCTAACACCATTCATATTGTCTAGGATTCCGACCACTGAAAGAGAGTTGATTATTGGATAGGATGTGAAGTAGACAGGAAGAGAAATTGGCTAAGATATTAATGATAGAATCAGAGTCTGTAATGGATAACTAGTATGGAATCATATTCTACTTACTAATTCATTCTAAAATAAATTTACTCGTTTCCACATGCAGCTATTGGACACAACTTTTAAAAACATTTTAATTACTGGAATCTAGAGAGTGTGCCAAGAGTATTTTTTAAAATAGAGATCTTTATTAGGATTTCCCGGGTGCCTCAGAGGGTAAAGTATCTGTGCACAATGCGGGAGACCTGGGTTCAATGCCTGGGTCAGGAAGATCACCTGGAGAAGGCAATGGCAACTCACTCTAGTATTCTTGCCTGGAGAATCCCATGGATGGGAGGAGCCTGGTAGGCTACAGTCCATGGGGTCGCAAAGAGTTGGAAACGACTGAGCGACTTCACTTCACTTCAATATGATCCTTTTGCATGAGGACATTTATTGGAAAGCAGTGTTAGACTGGTAATTCATTCTTTTCCTCCTTCTCTTCCACCTTCAGCCTCCTCATTCTTTTTCTGCTTAATCAAATACTTGAGTTGATTTTAAACTAACATCTATTATCTTTCTCTAGCTATGAAATTACTCTTAAGATTTGAGGATTTTTTAAAAATACGAAATAAATATTTACGTTTAGTTACAATTTGGGGGGATACACAAGCATTTGTTATTAAAACGACTAATTTGTATCAAGTTGTCTTTTCCCCTAAACTTAGAATAAGGATCCTAAACATTACATAAATTGCAGAGATTTAATTAAAAACTTGAAGAAATGTGTTACTGTTAATTGAATTCTTGATACAGTTACCTTTGCAAACCAGTGTTAATGAAACTCCAGTTCAAAGTGGATGGGTTTGGGGAATTGAGATAGCTATTTATTTCCTTAACTGAGACGCCATGATAATCTTCTCAGTAAAATAAAGAACCCAATTAGGAGAGTTCTCAATTGGAGCCATTGACAAAGTTTACACAAACTGGAAGCATTTCTAAGCAAAACAAGTCAGGGGTTTAAAGGCCAGTAAACAAGGTCAGTGGGTGAGAGAGAGATACTTCTCAGCGTTTCAGAAGTCTTGCACCTGTGGAGCAGAGACTGGACCCGGTCCTACCGGAGCCAGGTTGCGCTCCGCCCCTTGCCTTGCTTGCTGTCCCTGCCCCCTATCGCTGAATCTCCCAGTTTGGCTTCTCCGTATTACCAAGCTATAAATTGCCCTAGAGCTTAGAGGCAATCAGGTCAGCACTGCTGTCACAGGGGAAAAGCTTCTTACTTCCGAGCAGAATCGTTCAGGGGAAAGAGAGAAAGGAGGGGGAGTACCCACGCTTCAGTCGTCGCGGCGCTGGCAAGGGGTGGAGAGATGGGGAAGGGAGCTGGCAGAAACTGCATCCCCAACGTTGTCGCACCTGACCTAAGTCTACAAACTTACTGGTCGCCGCAATGGAAACTCCCAGCGCGCTCTCCCCTGCCTGGCAGCCCCCGCGACAGGGTGGAGTCGCTTCCCGGCCCCACCTAGGGGAAGGAGCTTCGCATGCCCGCATCCCGGCATCTCCCAAGCACCGCACCCTTGATTCAAGAAAAGTCTCCAGGCGTCTAGAAAGGCTCCGATTATTCTTACCCCGCTTCCACCCTTGAACCCACACAATGGTATTAACAGCCTCCAGTGGCCCAGAGGGCCACCTTCCTATGGTTCAGGGTGAGGACTCTCCGGCGGACTCCTTTCTTATCCCCGCCCTGCTTTGCTTTCACAACTCCTCCGGGTCAAATAGCCAAAGACAAACTTCTATCTCTTCTTCCCAGCTCCCACATTTTAAGACACTCACAGCCTGCAAACCCACACACATTGGAACTCCTAGGGCGCTGTTGCAGTCTGGGCATGCTCAGTATCAGGGCAGGTTTTGATTGAAAGTAAAAAAAAAAAAAGAAAGAAAAGAGAGAGGGGGAAAAAAAAGCTTTTTATTATGCTGTCTCCCTCCCCTGTGCGTCTTGCTGAACAGGTTGCGGGGCATTCCTGTAACTACCCAGAGGGTTTATCGGATGCCCTTGATTACGTCTCCTTGGGATCTGACCCCCTCAGACTTACCCCCTCCCCCAACGCTCCTCAACCCCCTCCTCAAGTCCCTGTCCGCTGTGGGGATGGAGAGACACTAACAGAACTGGGATGGGCGCTGTTGGCTGCGCGGATCCACCTATTATTAGTGCGCCCGGATTGGCTCCCCGGCTCAGCGTACCGGCGGTGGAGCCAATCAGGCGGCCGGGGCTGGGAGATGACGGGCGGCCGCCTCCTCACTGGAGGGATTCCTGGAGAAGCTGCAGTGTGGGGATGCTCTAGACCGAGTACTGCCCCCAGTGTCTTTCCACCTCCTCCTCCTGCAGCGGCGGCGGCAGCACTTGGCAGCGGCAACTTGAGACTGCACCGGGGCAAGCCCTCAGGGTGGTGCTCCCCGGAGAGCGGGGCTTGGTGCCCCGGAGGGGTGTGTGTAGGGTGAGGGCGGCCAGCTGGGACCAGCTGGTGGCCCTGGAAAACCTCCCACACACCCACACCCACACCCCCCTTTTGTGTTGCAGGCTGCCCCTCCAAGAGCAGAGGCAGCGAAAGGAGTCGTGTGCACCGGTCAGCCCCGGGAGGCGGTAGGGACCAGCGAGCAGGCACCACCTCCTGTTCCCCGCTCCAGGTAAGGCAGCGGGAGTGGCGGCACGGCCACCTCGGTGGTGCCTATTTGCTTGAATCCGTCCAGAAGGTTTTCTTCTCGGCACACTTGGGTTTTGGTGGGGGGAGACTGAGACCTGGGAAGGGAGCCCCGGGTGGCCTATTGTGAGCAGTGTAATGAGACCACATGTGCATCTCCCGGAGAAGCACTTAGCACGGCGCCTGTGATTCAGAGCCTGGAGTTGATGTTGGGCATCCCCCATCTTCTCCTTTCCTTCTCTCCTCCCCTCTCCTCCGCCCCCCACCCTCAATTTCTATCCCTCACCACCCACCCCCCTCCAACTCCTTTCTCAATCTCTCTTCTTCTCCCTCCTCCCATCCGAAGCACGCACAGGGCTTTTTTCTCCTCCTGGAGAGGATTGCCTTTTCTCAGAGGAAAGAGGAAGGTA
Organism: Capra hircus; assembly: GCF_001704415.2. Taxonomy (NCBI): domain Eukaryota; kingdom Metazoa; phylum Chordata; class Mammalia; order Artiodactyla; family Bovidae; genus Capra; species Capra hircus. Next base: position 8,237,306 of record NC_030812.1, read on the forward strand.
GTGATGAAAGGAGAAAGATTTTTTTTTTTTCCTGCCCAGGGCAGGAGAGAAGGAACAAGATAGAATACAACCTCTGCGAAAATTAGAATAGGGAAAGCAATTAAACTGAATAAAGGAAGTAGACAAGATGCGCAAAGAGGGGAAGCGTCAAGTTTGACTTGATCTCCTCCTTGCAAGAGGCTGTGTCTCTCACTTGATTCCTTCAAATGGAACAAAAATAAACCACCGTTTCAACCCACTTGCAACTGCTTAATTGCTGTTGCTTTTAAGTGCCCACCATTTGACTCTTCCTGTTTCCATCTGTCCTGTAGGGCTATTTGGTATTGTCCATCAGTGGTAATGTCTGAACTTGGAGAAGCTTTTCCAATAGAGAAAAAAAATTAAAAACATTAATTTCCTGAGATTCTTTGGTATGGCCTTTATGTTGAGGAGCAATATAGATAGATAGATAGATGGATATAGATATATGTATGTATATGTATAAAGTTTCAAAACATTTTTAAGTAACACTAGTCCTATCAGGAGGCTTGGGTTTCTACTTTGAGAAAGCTAATCTAGTTAGCTTTGTGTATGTGTTGATTTTGACTTTCTTGAAGATTAACCCTTTAAAATAAAGCAAACATTTAACTTTTGTGTTAAAGCTGCATTTGTGTATGAAATATGATTTCCTTCTCTCTTTCTGCTGTTTGCATTGTTTCCCAGATATTGAATTCATGCTTTGCCTTCTTTTCTTTCAATAAGTATATTTAACAGATGTAAACATGATGCTTATACAATTTTAGTACTCCATTTAGAAGGCACATGGAAGCTCAGTTGGCCAAGAATTCTCTTGTACTGGAACAAAGTTTAGAAAGTAATGGTAGGAAGATAGCCTCAAATTTCAAAAATCTTAATGGGAAAAATGTTTTTGTTCTCATCTCTTATTATAATACAGAGAAAGATGTCAAAACAACTCTGCCCTGGCTGCCTGAATGATAGGTTAAGTGAACAGGACTTGGTGGACAGAACCTTGAAGGCAGCCTCAGAAATTTCTAATTCCATCGTCAATGGTATAAGCTTTCCTTTCTTGTTATTCACCTGAGACAGATAAGTGATGGCTGTCAGATGGGAGGAGGTAGAAAGAAGTGCTTAGTTCAATGCAATGGGAAAGCATTCCAAGTGGATCCTACATGAGTGCAGAGAAATCACATGTCGGTGTCCAGATAAATCTTCCCCTTTGATTTATCAAAGGAAATGCCAAGTCTTACTTTTTTTTTAAAATGTGTCCACTTGGGATAAGAAAAAGGAGCCTTCTTTTTCAACTCTGCTTGACCTTCCACACTAATATGTGTATCCCAAAAAGTATTATTTTCACTATATATCTTAAGTGGACAAGTTTATACACTGATCTAGAGAAGAGCTGCATTTATTTACCATCAATGTAATAGGTTTTATTTTCTAAACTATTTTCCATTTGAGGCACTTATCTTTCCTATTTCAGTAGAATTAACCTCAGGTCACAGAAACAAGATCTTCTTTCTAAGGCTTTGACATTTAAATGCCTGTTTGGTGTTTGTTTTTTTTTTTTCTTTTTTTTCCTTTTTAATGTAGTACCTCTGTTCAAAGCTAACTCTAATTTTTAGAGGTGCCACCTTTCGGTTACAAGGACAAAGGGACAATCGTCTAATTGCCTCACATGTGTACATCTGAATTAACAAGTTTAGACATGAAGAGAGAAAGGAAACCGACTGCTTTCCATGTGAGCAAATTAAGATTTTACTTGGTTATTTCTCACTGTGTCTTAGGAAAGTTGCAAGTTTGGGCTTGGTTTGTGACATTGATGTTTGAAACTCTTAACAAATGTTAATTATAGCAGTGACATGTAAAAGAAATGTACATGAGTCTTGAGTTTTTCACATGCTTACAAAAAAAAAAAATTATGCCTTTATATACCGGAAGTCAGAACTAATTCCAATAAATAGTGAGTGGATCGAAGTAAGACTTTAAATGATATATTGTAGGAAATTATTGCCCTGTCATCCCATAAAATGTTCTAGTATAACAGTTTCATACAACCTTCATCTTTTCTCCTTTTAAAAGGATATCTTAGTAAATCATCTTAATGTTTCAGAGCAAATATGGTAATTAGGCTTTAATGTATTTTTATCAGAACTAAAGGTTGCTACTCTACAGGGGAAATCTAAAATACTAATTTTATAAAATACCACACAATAGAGAATTGTTGCAGAGTAGTTTTGAACTTCATTTCATAATGAAGAATATTAGTTATTCTGTCTGGTCAAATTGTCAGATAGTTCTAGTCCAGAAATATGAAAATGGTTATGGTATTTACAATATTTGCATATTACACTTGGTGCTAACTGAAAATAAAGCTAGAATATAGTAACTTCTCTTAATTGTATTTGCAAAATGAACCAGATGAGTAATAAATAAAATGCAGAATATGTTAGATCTGAAAGCTAATTTGAACTTGCCTAATGACACCATAGATATAACATCAATTCATCTCCTTTAAGTTCAATATACTAAATCAATTTATACTGGATTCCCAAATTAGGTTTTTACAGCCATCTAATCGTAAAAATCTCACACTTAACATAGACAATTATGTGAGCCTGAAATACTTTGAGCTCTTAAGAGTTCTGGTATGTGTAATAGCTAGGAAGAGATAGCATTAATTCCAAATTGGAACATAATATATATTTTTTCTAATGGTAGTGATTAAATTATTTGGGGAAAAGAAAGCAAAAGTAAATAGTGTGATTACATAACAGAGCAAATTTGATCTAATATTACAGAACACCAAGACCAAAGTTAGATTATTTTGGCATAGAATAATGTAGGGGTGGGTTTTACAAGTGTTTTGCTAAAAACTAATGCTTACTAAAATTAAATACCTAAAACACGGTGATTCTAAAAATTTTTCAATGATTTGCTTGTCATAAATACATCTGTATCAAAAGTTTAACGTCTGAGATGCTTTCTAGTTGAAACTGTTTGCCATTGAAATTGTTCAAAGCTATTTAAATAGGGATAAAGTATATGGCAGTCCAAATAAATAATTTCAACTAGTGTTTAAGAATATATATATGTACACATGTGTGTATATATGTATGTGTATGTGTGTGTATATATATATATGTATATATTATGTAATATTTTCTGAAAGGATTCAATACTAATGGGCAGTAGCATATAATCTGCTGAAACTAGGGAGTACTTCTGTAAAAAGTATCATTTAATGAAAGATGACAGTGTCTTAGGGATGCTTTTAATATTTATTTGGTTGAAAAGACTAGGAATACCCAGAGGCAAAATTAATGGGGGTATAGATCTTTCCCTTTATACAGCTCTTCTATGGCTTAGGGAAGAAGTGATTTTCATATGAATCATGGATTTGGAAAAAAAAAAAACCTCTCAGTATAAGATACACTTTTATATGCAGGTAACAAATAACTTGAAATCATATTTTCATATGATTTAGACATAACAGGGCATTAAAGTTTCTTTAAAGATTTTGTTTCTTTCAACATTTGCATAAAGGTAAATTTGTTCTTAATCTTTTATATAATCAACATGATTATCATTGCTTTTTCAGGGAAGGGGGTTTAGATCGGTATCTTTAGTAATTTCTTTAAGAATGAGCATTATTTTTTCATAATGTTTTTATAAACTTGATTCAAACCTCTCCATTAAGTGTGGCCATTTTTTAAAAACAGGATTTAATCTTTCCTGTCTGAACGAAATAGTGTTTTTCTTTTATCTTCTCTGTCATTTTAGGAGTGTTCTTTCTTGAAGAACCATTTTTATATTGACTATAAGATGAACTGTGATAGCTGGGCATGTATGAGCATCATTCTACTTATATGTGTTAGTATAAGAAAATAAATGTGTATTAAATAATATTGTAAATATAATCATGTTATCTACTGGAAGTAAGAGAGCACACAGTATTTTCTTGTGGTGTAAGAATAAAACTTTAACCTTTGCTAGATTATTTAAAAAAGGAAAACTTTTAAAGTGTGTAATCAGAAACATTACTATGTTAAAGGAAGAGTAAGCACCGGGGATGTTATTTCTATAGTTTTAAAAATAATTGCAGAAGTCCTATATCAAGGAAACCTCCTTTTAAAATATTTGCTTTCCAAGTTTAAAAACGTTATTTCAGAGAGTTCTAAAACAAATTGGAACCTATGTCAGAATAGCAATAGCACATTTATACTGTGTTAGAAAGAAATTTTGTGACATGTCTTTGGAAATTCCAAAGCAGTTTAAAAAAATTTCTGTAATTTCTATAATTTTTTCTACTTAGTTAAACCATAACTTCTAATTGTTTAGAACTAATTCTGATTCTTTACAAATACATTCAATTCTTGGAAGGACTGTGGCACATTGGTTTCCATAACTTACCTGTAATGTAATTGAGAGGAGGTCAGAGTTCATCAATTTGGGTTTTGCCGTTGTATAGATAAAAAGAAATCAATCATTCCTGTACTGGTCTCACTAGTAGTATGTTGAGCATATTAGTTATCCACATATGGAGTCACTTTGTTGAAGAGGAGCCCTGGAAGACTGTAAAGCTTATAAAGATAATAAATGCCTTCTATATTTTAACTGTTTGTGCAAAATGGGAGCTGGAAAATTTCCATGTAGGATGAGAATGGCCTTTCTCAGCTAGTATAAGAATCTGGTGAAATAATTTGGTTTCTGAAATAGTTTGGTTAAAATGCAATTTCCTAGCAGCCCTGTCACACAACAATTCATTGCGTATGCTAGATAACAGTCCTGCTGCAGCAGCCCCCAGACTGTGCCTCCGACATTTAACTAAGTGATTCAGTCAAGAATGAATTTTGGTCAAAATATCCAATTAATCAGTGCAGGTATGATACTGAAACTTGGTCTTGCCTCATCCTACTAAACCTGTTGTTACTGTGTTTGTTCAGTGTAGCTTTGCTTATAATTCTAAAGTGCTTAGAGTTCATACAGTGCAATACTATTTTTGCCAAAGGGTATTATACAAGTAAGGAGGGTTATATGTTGTTTCCTGCAATTGAGGTTTTCTTTTTCTTTCTAAATCATTCACCTAGCTAATCAAGGATAAAATGCACATAGGTATTTAAGCACTAGTAGAATCAGAGAATTATTTAAATACAAAGCCTTCTGATACTCCAGTTGCTTAAATGAGACACGATATCTCTTGTTGGCCTCCCACACCCTTCCAGACTACAACCAACTTTTACTCCGTAAGCGAATAAAGAAGAAAGCAGACAAACACCTCTGGAGACAGTTCCCTGGATGTGGCCTCCAGGGGACAGCCTTCTGTTTTTATCTGAGGCTAATTTCGCTTCCGGGCCATTCTCCTTGCATGCCAGCCCAAGCCTCACTCTAGCTGGAGGCAGATAATTGGATTTAGTAATTGCTACTTTCAGATTTATTGGCATATTTTCATCAACGTGAAGGCAAAAACACATGGAAATACACAAAACATGCTCAGCTATAACAAACTTCACGTCAACACTTTCAAAATACAATGTATTTAAGTTTTACATAATTGACAAAATAGCTTTTCTTTCATGGAATTTCTTGTGATTACTCACGAGTGACCCAAGCAAAAGGTGAGACTGTTAAAACCATGAATCAGTTTAACTTTTTAACTTGTTAACATCAGTGGGTAAAGCTGAAATAATTATTTAAAATATTTTCACATCCTTAGATTGGCTCTAATACTTCCAGAATCCACCTGTGTCTTGTTACAGAGACTCTTGAGCATTCATGTACCTCATCCTGATCATCACAGATACCTGAGAACTGGTTCGTACTCCTGTAGAATCTCTGAATGTTACTGTGAAACATCACATAGGGTTGCTTTTAGGCTAGATTATTGTTAGTCTTTTTTTCAGACATAATTTTATGTGAAAGTAACTGTAAGTATAAACAGCATATAGCCAGCAGAGCAGCAGGCTACACTCATGAAAACGTCAATTTGGAACTGTTTGTCCTTTCCTTGAGAAGGAGAAAGAGTCAGTCAAGTATATCTTTTCCAGATGATGTTCTGTGCACACACCCCCACCCTGGTATTCTGTGTATTATAAACAGTGGATCAGTCCTTGTTCTCTACCCTTGAAATATGGAAGCTGCTTACTTTTGAGGGAAAAGTCATTAACAACTCTTTTTTAGACAAACGACTTGATGGCCTTTGAGACAAGGATAAATGATACAACACAGGTTACCAAGGCCTAGCTAAGCTCCTCTAACAACCAGGCTCTGAGTTAGCATGATTATTAGGAGGAAAAATTGTCACGATTTCTTCAGGAGAAAGACAAGGTAGCAAAGCATGGAATCTGTTTCTGGCTTGGAGTGTCTGCCAGATCCTGGTTTACAGGGCTGGCTTTCTGCCTAATCCGTAGCGTTTTTATCAGATTTGAGGAATGAATAAAGTGAACTGTTGGGCATTAGAGCATATTTCTAGACCACTAACATCTCTTTTTAAATAGAATAACATCACTATCTTGTTTTAACCAATGTCCAGAATCCAAGGCCACAAGTTTTATTTTTAAATATCTATAAACCAGACCATTATATGCCTAAAAGTGCTTGAATTTTTTGTCTTTGTACAGAATTTCCTGTACATGAAAGCTTAGTTAACAATGTGACATTGCAAGTAATATACCTATTTTTGTATTTTATTCAATTATAATATTAAATATAAAATGCCGAACAATCATCTTGAGATATAGTTGAGTTTAATAATTCTAGAAAAGCCACCAAAAGCCGACCTATTCCTAAATGGTTTAAAACTGCCTGCTTTAAAATTGGGGGGTGGGGAGGAAAGTACTTAAAATGCAAGGTTCCTGTTTGGTTTTAGATTTTTTTTTTTTCCTGGAGAATCATAGATACTTTCAGAACCATTCCTAGATAACACAGAATGAATATTAATGATAGGAGAGAGTCGACTCCTTCAGGGAAGAGTAACATAGATGAGTTCTGTTATGCCTTTGAGAATCTGTTTCATCACTTATAGATTGAACACATAGCAACAGTTTGATTTCTCTGACTGCTGGACGTTCAGACCTGTATGCATTGAAGCATGTTACTACTCACTGCCAGAAGATTTGTTCAACTCTCCAGCTAAGAGCATGATACAGTAATTCTCTTATATTCTCTTCCTTCCCTGCCATTTTTTTCCCTGTTTTATCTCCTTCCTGCCTGCCCTCTTTTTCTTCCTTCCTTCTTTCCTACTTTTTTCTTCATATCTTAATGAATCATCTTCCTCTAGAAACTGCTGGGAACTTGGTACTCTAGACCCCATACTCATCTCTACCTGCTGAATTTATTTTTTGTCAGTAACCAAGAGATTTCCCTCTTAGTTTGTATTCAGTTCAGATTAGTTTCACAAAAGGTATGTATAGATAAAAAAAAAAGGAGAGTAATTTGTTCATCTATTTGACACACTTAAATGGAATATACCATGATTTGAAAGTTTTTGAGAACTTCCATGTAAAAATTATCCCAGTGGTAATTTTTAGAACAAAATTGATTGACTACAGGTAAGACAGTGATATTTAAAAGTCCAAATAAATGGCATGTATTTTCAGGCATCTTTTCAAATTTTATTCTTCCAATGATAACATTTACATCACTGTTTTCATGACAGTTGTATCTCACTGAATTTAAAAAAATATTGTTGCCTTATATGCTTTGGATAATGAAGAGATTCTCCGTTTTACAGATGCAATAAAGGAGACTCGGAAGTTAGGTTACCTGCCTATAATTGCACACTTAGGAAGCCTTTAATAATTTTCACTTACTGACTCATATAGCTTCAGTGGTTAATAAAGAAAAACTCAAGTAAAATTTTAAGTTCTCTCTAGTTTGCTCTTATCAAAAATAAAAACAAAAATCTAACATCTTCACTGTGTATTGAATAGATAGTCTTTATTCTTTCTATTGAAAAAGAGAATTTAATATACTGTCATTTAATACTGTCATTAAATATACTGACAGTTTAATATATTGTCATTACTTTTGTGATTCCAACTTTGGAATAAATTTATTTTAAAAATTATTCAAGGAATGATTCTCTAATCTATAAGAAAAGTCACTGATCCTGAGTCACTTGATTCAGTTAGCCTTTAGTCATCGCTATATCACTATGATATTAAATGTTATCTTTATATATGTATTTCCTTATTTGTAAAGCACAGAGTCATAAGGTACCTCCTGGAGGCTACAAAGAGGTGATGGGAAAATGTATGTTGTAGTTTTACTAGAAGATTTCCAACCTCATCTCACATTGTTTTTCTCATTTGCACTTATACAACTTCTCACTGTTTCCTAAACATTGTTGGAAGTTGTTGAATCTATTGGTTCTTTATTTCAAGACGGAAATGGCTGAGCAGGGAATATACTCAAGCCCCAGTTATTATGCCCTTCTAATGTGAAGTCCATCAATTGACAATTCTTTATGTTAAGAATCAAGCACATTTGGAAGTGATTGTCAATAGCTGTACACTTTGCAATGTGGATTATCATAATTGACTTTCTAGCTGATCTGATAGAAGGAAACAGGAGTTTTAATTGAGAAAGGCTTACGGAAAGAATGCAAGATTAATTGGAATGTAAGATTGGTATTTATGGGGATTTTTGGACAAACACAAAATTTGTCCAAAATTTAATTTATGATTAAAGGTTAATCATATTCTTGTATTCTTACTATGTCAAGCACTTTTTAATGTACTTTCCACACTTCATTCCATTTAACATTCCTAAGAATTTTATGAGATTGGTACAAATTTATATTTTTTAGATGAGAAAAATGTGGAAAAGAAGTAACTTGCTAAGGTCTCACAACTGTTATGTAGAAGGAATTGGATTCAAACCCAAGAGTCTATTTCTAGAGTGAATACTCAACCATGAGAAATCATAATCATCAGACTCCTCAGTGGGAGAAGACGCAGGACAGATGGAAGCAAGGAGATAGAAGCGATCACAAGAAGTTGAAGGGCCATAAGCAAACTGTACTTCATGGTTTGAGTCCAGATGACCATTATGGCAGTGTGCTAAAAGCATGAAATTTGGAGTCTCATAGATCTGGGTATAAAGACCTCCTCTGACATGGTGAGCCTCAGTAAGCTATTTCATTACTAAAAGCTTCACTTCACCAGGAATGGAAATGTAAGGATTTTGCAAATTGTCTGCTGTTGGCAGATCTGATCACTCTTCACCCTTATTTATTAGTCAAGGACTCTTTCACTTTTTAAAAAGCTAATTTATTTACATTAATTGGAAGCTAATTACTTTACAATATTGTGGGTTTTGTCTTAAATCAACATGAATCAGCCATGGGTATGTCTATGTGTCTCCGCATCCTGAAAGCCTTCCCCATCCCTTTCCTCTGGGTTGCCCCAGAGCACCGGCTTTGAGTGCCCTGCTGCATGCACCAGCTTGCACTGGTCGTCTATTTCACATATGGTAATATACATGTTTCAATGCTGTTCTCTCAAATCATGCCCCTCTTGCCTTCTCCCACAGAGTCCAAAAGTCTGTTCTTTACATCTGTGTCTCTTGCTGTCTTGCATATATGGTCCATATCACTTCTGTCCTTCTAAATTCCATATATATGCGTTAATATACTGTATTGGTGTTTCTCTTTCTGACTTACCTAACTCTGTATAATAGGCTCCAGTTTCATCTATCTCCTTAGAATTGACACAAATGTGGAGAACTCTTTAACTTTCAATAAAGCCATCTAACTCGAAATAGTTTAGAGAGAAAGTGATTTTTAAAGCTCATGTTACCATAATATCCAGGAATATTATGGATTTCATCAGAGCTGAAAATGGGAAATCAAGCTATATGATCAAGATCAGACCTATTGCCCCCCAACCCCAATCCCTCCCTATCTCCTCAGTTCTATGTTTCTCTGCCATTGCTTTATTTACAACCAGGATCTTCCTTTAAAGTGGCAAGAATGTTCTCAGTGGCTACAGACATATAAGAAATCCCCATATAAAGAGAACACTTTTTTTTTTCCCAAAAAATGTCTAGGATCACCTCGACTGGAACAACTTGGGTCACTTTCCCCAAGTTCATCACTATGGTGAAGGCTATGAAATATGATTTTTTTCCTGAGCTGATCCTTGTATCATCCCTGGATTTGAGAGTTGAACAAAGCATCACTTGACCACATAGAAAGAGAGCTCTGCTGTTAAAAGAAGGGAAATGACTAAATTTAGAGCAGGCAAAACAACAAATACCTAGCTCATAAGGTTCAGGCGCTGACCTGTCAGAGTGGATGCCTGCTGGCATTAATGCTGGAGTAGACTCCTCCAGGGCCCTTGGTTTTCCCACCACTAAACCTTTAGTTGATGGGTCAGGATAAGATCCAGGGAATTCTAGTGAAAAGTCCATAGTGTTAATAGTTGAGGATGTAGAAAGGAGTGGCACTGGAAGGACTTGATGGTCACTATAAACAGGTATGTACGTAGTCAATAATTAAACAACTGGTATGGCCATAACCGTGTAAAAGGAATGCATTTCAGAGGCTGAGGGCTAAGCTGCGTGTCATTTAACTCTAACTGGGTCCTTGCCTTTTGCCTTGCCTTCCTCCTTTTTAATGCAGTGGGGAAAATACTTAACTAATTTGAGGACTCTTAGATTCAGAGCCCAGAGGGCTTGTATAATGGCTAAGTCACGTGCAACTCTTTGAGACCCCATGGACTGCACCACATCAGACTTGCCTGTCCTTTACCATCTCCTGGAGTTTGCTCACACTCAGGTCCATTGAGTCGGTGATACCATCCAACAGCCATGCACAAGCCCTTCTGTGTATAGGTCAATACCTCAAATTTTTGTTTTGTTTTGCTTGAGGCCTTGTTCTCAGGAGTTTATATAGAGTTTTATTTTATAATTACCGTAACTACTTTTGTATTGATACAGATGCAATAGAATAAATTTGTATGAAAACACTATTACCTTTTCAAACTGAAAGGAAAGCAAATTATTAGGGAATAATGAGTTTCCTTCATAAGCACCGGGACATGTGTGTTATATGCCAGGCGCTATTCTGGGTGCTGGGAATATACAAGCAAGCAGAGTAGACACGTTCCTTGCATTTAGGGAGCTAGCATTTTACGGAAAGATACAAACAGCTAAAAACAACAACAAAACTACGGTAGTCTTAAAATAATGAGAGCTGCTACTACATAGTAAAACAGGCTAATAAAGTAAAATTGGGGACTCTGGTCAACCAAAAATATATAAGTTGAGGCATGAAAGACTATGTAAACATCAGGAAAAGAGCATAGTAGACAAAGGAAACTCTAAGTACTGAAGATTTGCAGTGGGGGTGAGGTTGTTCTACTTACAAAAGAGATAAAAGGCAAATATAGCTGAAGTTGTAAAGATACTGGCTTCATGAGTGCAACCGTGCTTTAATATTTTAACTAAAACCAATCTACACATTATTAAGGAGATTTTCAGAACAAGATGATCATACTTCACCTCAATGTTACTTAGATATATGTAGTATCTTATTTCTGTGTAATACGTTTCCAGTCTATGTAATCATGTGTACATTTTTTGTGTGATTATAGTCACGGAATACATACAGTTTCTGCCCTGACTTTCAAATGGCTCTCTCAGGTGACTACCAGGCAGATGTTTTTATCTTCCATTTTCTCTTTAGAAGAGTTACTTCTTTTTTTTATGACATAGATTCCTCAGACAGTTTCTGTATATCTTTTGTTAAATCTTAATAGCCTTTCTCCTTTTGCCCTCATTTCTAAAGGAATTGAACACCAAGCCCACCCTCAATTTTTATGGTTTCTCTAGATTTAAATGAATACCTTGGCTTTTAAATCACATTATTCTTTTTTCCTCCATGTAATTTCCTTCTGAGTATATATTCGATTATATCCAACAAAACTCAAATTTTGATTTGGACACAAAAGTAAACAAACACTGAAATCAGAAAGAAACACATTGTTCTGTGTCAGTTATCATTTAGACAACACGGGTCTCAGAGCATTAACCAGAAATTATTTTCCCTCTATCTGGTCTCATTTCTTGGTTTCAAGAACTCAATAACCCAAGTCTACCTGGGTCAGTCTGTAGTAGTAAACTAGGTGCTTGAAGTGAAGTGAAGTCGCTCAGTTGTGTCCAACTCTTTGCGACTCCATGGACTATAGTCTACCAGGCTCCTCCATCCATGGGATTTTCCAGGCAAGAATACTGGAGTGGGTTGCTATTTCCTTCTCCAGGGGAACTTCACAACCCAGGAATCGAACCCGGGACTCCTGCATTGCAGGCAGATGCTTTACCCTCTGAGCCACCAGGGAAGCCCAAACTAGGTGCTTACAGAGGCATATTAACCCGGTCAGTGGAAGTCCAGTGGCATGCCATGCTGCAGCAGTCGTGAGTTAGTAATTACAGCATCAGTCTTAAATGGCCCTCTTTTCCCCCTTAAGACTCCCATAGACATTATATGCTGATAATAACATATTTCTAAAGAAGTATTCTTTGCTGAATTCACACAAGACCACCTATATGAGAGGTGGTTTATAGTAAAGTATTATAATGGACCATTCTTGGCAAGTGATATGCTCTGTTTTCCTTACCTGTGGGCACCAGGCTCTTTTGTATCCTAAACATCTTCTTGTTCTACATCTGTCCATTTATACTTACACATATAGTATATGTAGATTTTTAATGTATGTGATCACACAAAAAATACAAGTTTTTCAAGATTTTGCAATGATAAATATGTTTATCATCTTTTGACTCTGACAAACAGTAGGAAAAGAGCATTCCATAAAATGTTTATTGAATAAGTGAATTAATCCACTAAATCTATATTTTCTAATGTTTTTGAATGACATTGAAACACAGTTTGCTGCCAAAGACACATACACATTATATGAACAAAAAAGTTCTATGAACTATTTCTTACTGGTGTTGTATTATGATGCCTCCTTTTCAATTCTTTTCCTTTTGTCCTTGATTCATTAAAAAAAAAAATACTGGTTGTGACCAGTTAAGTTAATGTAACAGCATACTAAGCACACCAATCTTCAGTTTTAAATAAAAACAGTTCCCTAAAACAGTATTATCAATTTTCAAAGAATTATAGTATATTTCCGATCTCATTAAGCATACATAAGTATAATATAATGGATATACACGAATTACAGTGGCTTATTTGAAACATAAAAGTATCATCCTGTAAATGAATGAAATTCAGTAGCTTTCCCAGATCAAAATTACAGTGTTCTCAACTATAGTCACATATATGTGATTTTGTGTGAACTTACACTGTAGTTTTTTAAGCTCACAATGAATCTGGCACCACTTGCTCTTACTGGTCACTCTCAACCAAGCAGATTAATGTTCATCTGCTATCTTCTGAGGAATTCAGCTAATTGCTCTTGACAGAGGATGTGATGGCTGGATGGCATCACTGACTCGATGGACGTGAGTCTGAGTGAACTCCGGGAGTTGGTGATGGACAGGGAGGCCTGGCGTGCTGCGATTCATGGGGTCGCAAAGAGTCGGACACGACTGAGCGACTGAAATGAACTGAACTGAACTGAACTGAACTGAAATGCTATTAATCTTTTTGTTTGTTGCAATGGTGTCAACGCATTTTACTTCTCTTTTGGTTATGGATAAACATTTTTATAGAGTAGAAAAGAATACAGAGATGTGGCGGATTATTTCTTTCTTTAAAGTGGTGAATAGAGAACCAGTCTATGGTAGCCAACGGACAGTGAAGATTGAGCATAAATGTTTAGAGTTTCGTATTCAAAAATAAAAATGAGCAAATAGTATAACCCCCTCAATCTGTCATTAAGTTTGTGATGTGGTGATTTTACAATATGGTCTTCCTGATACCCTTCTGTGCTACCAGGAGACGATCTATAGTTGATCATGATATTTCTCTGCAAGGGAATTAGATATTCACTTGTCTCAGCACAGAGATGCTTCTTTGGCGTTCCTACCGCCCATGTGAGTTTTCTCACGATAGTGGATAAGGTTGGAGATATGTCCTCAATCTTTTAGTCGTTCATCAGTCTGCCCCCAAATATCTGAGAGCACAAACTCTCAGACACTGCCAACCACTTATAGAAGCAAGCAGTCATCATTTATTCAGATGCATGCTGTGAGTAGTCAGGATTGGTTGGGATATGCTATGGTAACAAACAGTAGGAAAGTCTCAGTGTCTTAAACACATAAACCTGACTTGTTTGCACAGTGTAACCGTGTGGAAAAGTATGTGTGTATTTGGAGGGGGTGGCAGAAAATCCTCTGGTTTGGGTCATTCAGGAACCCATACTGTTGAGAGCTTCAGTGACGTATAACACTGTCTTTCCAAATAATGACATTAATGATACAATGGTATTAAGAATTCGTTACAGTCAGGAGGAAAGCTCTGGATGGTTTCTCACCAGCAGTTAACTACTTTGACCCTGTGAGAGGCATATAGAGTTTCTACTTAGAGACCATTTGCCAGATCCAGTCAACGTGGCCTATAACTACAAGGGTTCTCCAGTTTTTTAAGTTCACAATGAATCTGGCACCAGTGCTGTTACTGGTCACTCTCAGCCAAGCAGATTCATGTCAGTCTCTTTCCTTCTGTTAATAGCTTTCAGTTAAAAAGCTATTAAGCTTTTAGTTGAAATGATGTTGATATATTGTACTTCTTTTTTGGTTATGGATAAACAATTTTATAGAGTAGAAGAAAATGCAGAGATGTGATGGGATAACATTAATACTATGAATACTAGGGGCTTGAAAGGACAGGATGTTGCCAAGTTCTGAAAGCCTCTTTTATTAGCTGCAACAAAAAAGTGAAAACTTTCTGAAAGCATGTGAGGGGGAGTGATCAATTAGTCAGACAGCTATGGCTTCACAGAGGAGGCGATGCACGCACGAGCTGCGCTCTAAGGGACATTTCTATTATCATAAAAGACACTTAGTTCATTATTTAATTAAGACTTCTCTTTTTTACCTGAATCTCAAACACTGAATATGTATTTAAGCATGCCATCACTCCTGTAGGTTTGGTGAGTGAACTAAATCATTTCTGTCTTACTAGAAGTGCTGACATAAAATACAACTGTCAATTTAACAAATTTATTTGGATCTCTTCCCTGATCGCTCAGTTAGTAAAGAATCTGCCTGCAAAGCAGGAAACCCTGGTTTGATTCCTGGGTCAGGAAGATCTGCTGGAGAAGGGATAGGCCACCCACTCCAGTATTCTTGGGCTTCCCCAGTGGCTCAGCTGGTAAAGAATCTGCCTGCAATGTGGGAGACCTGGGTTCGATCCCTGGGTTGGGAAGATCCCCTGGAGAAGGGAAAGGCTACCCACTTCAGTATTCTGACCTGGAGAATTCCATGGACTGTATAGTCCATGGGGTTGCAAAGAGGGGGACACACTTTTCACTTTCGTTTGGATAGCTTAAAGACACCTCAGATTCATCTTGTACAAACTAAACTTTCACTTCTTTGATACAAATGATTCCATTTTCCGTCTAGTTGTGTTCTCTAGAAACCTGGGAGTCATCTTTGTTTTCTTGTCTCTCTTGACCTCAGGTCTAAAATATTTGATATCTTTATTATTTTTAGTTTGTAAGTACCTTTTAAATCTGTTTACTTTTCTTTATGTCTGTCGCCACACCATAATCAAACCAACCTTGACTTTTCAATTCTCCTGTTATTACTCAGACTTCCCAGTCCATTTATTATCTGGCTCCTCCTATTCAATAGAATAATTTCTCATATTGTCTCTCTCATTCTCATGTGCAGGCCCCTTTGGCCTTTGGTTGTTTTAATGCTCCAGACTTCTTCCTGCCTCAGGGCCCTGGCACAGGCTTCTCCCTATGCTTGGGTTACCATTGAACATGTCTACTGTTGGCAGACACTAACGCTGTAAACTCAGCACTGCGATGTGGCCAGCTTTTTAAAACTAATTTTTATTCTTTAGATCTGAGAGTAAAGGTTCAGTTTTTCCATATTATGAGTTTAAATATATCACTTTTCAAAATGCGGGAGAGTTGTCAAGAACGGACAATCACTGTGTGGTAGAAAGGGATTTGAACAGTAATTGAAACATTTTTATAGTTTGGAAAACCCTAAGTAGAGTATAAGTTTGAAGATGTTGAATAGTTAGCTGAAGTTAAAGAAGAAATGTATTTATAAATTCATCTCATACAGGTAAGGGTACAGAAGAAACTAAATTCAATTGAAGGAAATCTTTAGTGGGATACAGAACAGTGCTTTAAATATATATTGCTAAAATTTTAACCTTAGGATTTTTTCCAGTTTAGAACATGTTTTCTCAAAGTCATGCCATCATTTCCCCCCACCCTTGTTTGTTTCTTTTCTTTGTAATAGGAACACTCTGATCTTCACATCCTCTAGGTGTGAAAACACATTTTCAGAAAATACTTGAAAAAAATGCAGTGAAAAATAAATATTCTAACTAAAGATAAAATAGGCTGTAACAGAAATACAAATTGATATGATTTTTTAAAATCTCTGAATACTGAGATTACTGATTACTGAGACTGAAAAATCTGAGACTGTATTTAAAAAATCTCTTACATTTATGTGTATATTTCTATACTTTTCTTCAAACATTAATTCACTAAATTATAAAATTACAATAATGAAGAATTAATGCTTATCATATTGTTTCCAATTATATCATCAGTGTCAGCTGATCTAGCTTAACAGTTCACTAGTTCAGTTCAGTTCAGTCACTCAGTTGTGTCCGACTCTTTGCGACCCCATGAATCGCAGCACGCCAGGCCTCCCTGTCCATTACCAATTCCTGGAGATTACCCAAACTCATGTCCATCGAGTCGGTGATGCCATCAGCCATCTCATCCTCTGTCGTCCCCTTCTCCTCCTGCCCCCAATCCCTCCCAGCAAAGATTACCCAAACTCATGTCCATCGAGTCGGTGATGCCATCAGCCATCTCATCCTCTGTCGTCCCCTTCTCCTCCTGCCCCCAGTCCCTCCCAGCATCAGGGTTTTTTCCAATGAGTCAACTCTTTGCATGAGGTGGCCAAAGTATTGGAGTTTCAGCTTCAGCATCAGTCTTTCCAATGAATACGCAGGACTTATCTCCTTTAGGATGGACTGGTTGGATCTCCTTGCAGTCCAAGGGACTCTCAAGAGTCTTCTCCAACACCACAGTTCAAAAGCATCTATTCTTCAGTGCTCAGCTTTCTTCACAGTCCAACTCTCACATGCATTCATTACCACTGGAAAAACCATAGCCTTGACTAGATGGACCTTTGTTGGCAAAGTAATGTCTCTGCTTTTAAATATGCTGTCTAGGTTGGTCATAACTTTCCTTCCAAGGAGTAAGTGTCTTTTGATTTCATGGCTGCAATCACAATCTGCAGTGATTTTGGAGCCCAAAAATATAAAGTCAGCCACTGTTTCCCCATCTATTTCCCATGAAGTGATGGGACTGGATGCCATGATCTTTGTTTTCTGAATGTTGAGCTTTAATCCAATTTTTCATTCTCCTCTTTCACTTTCATCAAGAGGCTTTTTAGTTCCTCTTCACTTTCTACCATAAGGGTAGTGTCATCTGCATATCTGAGGTTATTGATATTTCTCCCAGTAATCTTGGTTCCAGCTTGTGCTTCTTCCAGCCCAGCATTTCTCATGATGTATTCTGCATATAAGTTAAATAAGCAAGGTGACAGTATACAGCCTTGACGTACTCCTTTTCCTACTTGGAACCAGTCTGTTGTTCCATGTCCAGTTCTAACTGTTGCTTCCTGACCTGCATATAGGTTTCTCAAGAGGCAGGTCAGGTGGTCTGGTATTCCCATCCCTTTCAGACTTTTCCACAGTTTATTGTGATCCACACCGTCAAAGGCTTTGTCGTAGTCAATAACATTTCACTAAGTAGGAACTTAAAACACTTTGTGGAAATTACTGGATGAATCATCCTGTTGATATCTTTTTTTAAATTTGTTTCTCATTTCCACTTTTCTTCAAACTCAATGTTTGGCCTTGGTAATGAATCTTTATGAACTGAAATTAGTTATAGTTGACTTATTTCATCCAAGGTGAAACATGACTTATTTTCTTTAATCATTCTGTACTTCTCTAGAATAAATCATCCCCCTAGCTCACTACTAAGTTCCAAATGAACGTGTGCTAATTGAAGTGTGATAGAAAATTAAGAGTAAAAGCATGTTATATATTAATTTATTCAAATTCCACTTTAATGGGGGCACTATTTTGGATTATTTGGGTCAGTGCTAACTATCTTTGAAACAGATAATCATTCTTTTGCTTTACTTTTCCCCTTTTATCACCTTTTCTTCCTTCTCTGTTTTTAATGACTTCTTAATTTTATCAAAAATATCTATTGAACTCAAAGCACAGAAAAAGTTCTATTAGTAAGAAAAAAAATTCTTTCTGTATAGATCTTCAGTATATGCATAATATTCTATATTGGAAACTGGCATTTTTATAGAAAAGTGTGGTTTATTGCTACTAAAGAGTAATGTTTTTAAAGAAATATTTTAGCTTGATTTTTGAAAAATAAATACAGTTGATTTACAAACTTGTGTTAATTTCTGGTGTACAGCAAAGTGATTCAGTTACACATGTATATACACATATTTTTTCATATTCTTTTCCATATGGTTTATTGACAGAGGATGAGATGGCTGGATGGCATCACCGACTCAATGGATATGAGTTTGAGTGAACTCCCGGAGTTGGTGATGGACAGGGAGGCCTGGCATGCTGCAATTCATGGGGTTGCAAAGAGTTGGACACGACTGAGCAACTGAACTGAAGTGAACTTGATTTTTAAATGAAAATGTATTTTATTAAAATATTTATAATTTTAAAATAATCCAAAACTATGTGAATTGAAAGTAACTTCTTATCTTCCCAAAGTCAACCATTGTTGCTGCTGCTGCTGCTAAGTCACTTCAGTCGTGTCTGACTCTGTTCCACCCTATAAATGGCAGCCCACCAGGCTCCCCCGTCCTTGGGATTCTCCAGGCAAGAACACTGGAGTGGGTTGCCATTTCCTTCTCCAATGCATGAAAGTGAAAAGTGAGAGTGAAGTCACTCAGTCGTGTCCAACTCTGTGCGACCCCATGAACTGCAGCCTACTAGGCTTCTCTGTCCATGGGATTTTCCAAGCAAGAGCACTGGAGTGGGGTTCCATTGCCTTCTCTGCAACCATTGTTAATAGCCTCTTATATCCCCAAGCATAAATATGTCCATATGCAAATATATATCACATTTAAAATTAATGTTCCATTATATATACAATGCTTTATACATCTTTTAAATACTGTTATTTATCTTGTATGATATTTCATTTTGTACAAACTGTGATTATTTCATAGTGAACATAATATATTTTTTATGTTACAGTTATAACTAACATTTTTGGTTAATGTAACATGAACTAAATATGTGGTTGTTGTTGTTGTTCGGTAGCTCAGTTGTGTTCAACTTTTTGCAACCCCATGAACTGCAGCATCCCAGGCTTCCCTGTCCTTCACTATCTCCAGAAGTTTACTCAAACTCATGTCCATTGAGTCAATGATACCATCCCGACATCTCATCCTCTGTTGTCCCCTTCTCCTGCTCTCAATCTTTCCTATCATCAGGGTCTTTTCCAGTGAGTCAGCTCTTCTCAACAGGTGGCCAAAGTATTGGCGCTTTAGCTCCAGCATCAGTCCTTCCACTGAATATTCAGGGTTGATTTCCTTTAGGATTGACTTTTATGATCTCCTTGCAGTCCAAGGGATTCTCAAGAGTCTTCTGCAGCACCACAGTTCGAAAGCATCAATTCCTGGGGACTCAGCCTTCTTTATAGTCCAACTGTCACGTCTGTACATGACTACTGGAAAAACCATAGCCTTGACTATATGTACCTTTGTTGGCAAAATGATATCTCTGCCATTTAATATGCTGTATCAGTTTGTCATAACTTTTCTTCCAAAGAGAAAGTATCTTTTAATTTAATGGCTGCCATCACTGTCTGCAGTAATTTTGGAGCCCAAGAAAGTAAAGTCTGCCACTGTTTCCATTGTTTCCCATCTATTTGCCATGAAGTGATAGAACTGGATGCCATGATTTCAGTTTTTTTGGATGTTGAGTTTTAAGCCAGTTTTTCCACTCTCGCCTTTCAATTTCATCAAGAGGCTCTTTAGTTCCTCTTTGCTTTCTGCTGTTAGGGTGGTGTCATCTGCATATCTGAGGGCATTGATATTTGTCCCAGCAATCTTGATTCCAGCTTGTGCTTCATCCAACCCAGCCTTTCTCATGATGTACTCTGCATAGAAGTTAAATAAGCAGGGTAGCAATATACAGCCTAACATACTCCTTTCCCAGTTTTGAACTGGTCCATTGTTCCATCTCCAGGTCTAACTGTTGCCTTTTGACCTGCATACAGGTTTCTCAGGAGGTAGGTAAGGTAGTCTCGTATTCCCATCTCTTTCAGAATTTTCCAGAGTTTGTTGTCATCCACACTGTCAAAGGCTTTAGCATAGTCAATGTTTTTCTGGAATTTCCTTGATTTTTCCATGATCCAGTGGATTTTGTCAATTTGATCTCTAGTTCCTCTGTCTTTTCTAAATCCAGCTTATACATCTGAAAGTTCTTGATTCACATAATGTTGGAGTCTAGCTTGAAGGATTTTGAACATTACCTTGCTAGCATGTGAAATGATGCATTGTGCAGTAGTTTGAACATTCTTTGGCATTGGAATGAAAACTGATATTTTCCAGTCCTGTGACCACTGCTGAATTTTCCAAATTTTTTGCATTTTACATTAACATATTTTTAATTGTATAAAATATGTTAATTGCAAGTGATACAGTTTAACTTTCAGCTAAAACAGGTTTATAATTTTAAGTCTTTTCTTATATAATTCATGATGATAGTGATAATTCACATAGGTATATTAAATTATTTTATAGATTTGATCATATTTAAGGATTTTTATAAAGTTTTACTTTTCTCATATTGCAAAGTATCTTTCTGTCAGCAGGTATAATATCTTGTTTACATGACATTTTTACAAGTAACTATTATTAGAAATCATATTCCTCTATGGTATTTTTAATGCTCAGACACTATTATAAATAAGATATTATAATCACATTTACTATGTCTTTGTTTAAGGATGAAATATGTTAATCTTAAGGATTATAAAGTGTTTCAAGTTGTAAAGTAATTAAGAATAATCTTGCCTATTTTGGCTGCATTACAAGTATTTCACAATAGAAAGAATGTGGAAAATATTTGAAAGAATATGAAGTTTTTAGGGGTCTTTGCAAACTTTCTTTACATGTAGAGAGCTTTCATTACATGCAGTTGCTATACCAAGTATTTCAGTGCATTACTCATTTAATACTATTTCAAACTTTTTATGAGGTGTGTACCATTGTTATGACCATTTAGGAAATGAGAAAGGTTTTTTTCCCCCCACTTTGGGCTTTCCTGGTGGCTCAGACGGTAAAGAATCTGCCTACAATGCAGGAGACCTGGGTTTTACCCCTGGGTTGGGAAGATCCCCTGGAGAAGAATCCTCTCCAGAGAAGATCCCCTGGAGAATACCCACTCCAGTATTCTTGCCTGGATAATCTAATGGACAGAGGAGCCTGACAGGCTACAGTCCATGGGGTCGCAGAGTTGGACAACTAGGGGACTAATACTTTCACTTCCACTTTTTTCTTCTCTCTCTCTCTCTTCTTTCTTTTTTCCTTTTAGCATTTTATATATGTCATCTCTGTCTTTGGGCAGGCAGATAAAAGTTGGTCTAACTTCAGGGCATGTGGAAAAGTGGCAGAGAAAAATCTTTTTATTTATTTATTTATTTGCCTGAAACACTTACTAATGAATGCACTTTCAAACATTTAGAGGAAGAGAAGCATTAAGATTCATGAATATAGAGTAAATGCAATTGGTTCTAAAAGCCATCTCCCATAAAATACCTGGATTGACACTGCTCTTCAAGTTTAATTTTTTTAGATGAAATGCTTTGCAATATTTTACATTTAATTTCATTTTAACCAAAAATATATCAATATCAACATATCAAATGATACCCACTCTACTGAAGGCATATTTTGAGAGTTATAAGACTTTTGATATAATTCTCTAAAATTAACCATCATCCAAGTAGTGCTTATCATAGTCACATTCATAGCAACATATACAGAATTAAGAAGTATTTATAACCCTTAGAGCTGTGATAATCTGTTTCAGTCAGTATAATGATGATCTGTTTCCATAAACCATCAGGGAATATTTTTTCTTTACTTGCTTACTATGAGATGAACATTCAGCCAGAAACTCTAGAGTTTTTAAGGAAAAATCTTCAAAATGACAATTGTATCTATAATTGCTATTATTATTCTTACTGATCTTATTAGAGTTGTTCACTTTTTGAAATGCTTCAGAGATCACTTTTTCCGTTTACCTGTTTTGAACTCTTCTGCACTTTACATTGCTCGGTATACCTCTCCCTGGTAATGGTTAGTATCTTTGGTAGCTTCTGAGTCATGCTTTATCAGGAAACCAAGGGTGTGATTTGCATCCCAGCACATCCTCCTCCTTCCTCCTACTCACTGTCACTTCTATTTTTACTTTAGAGCATGAGGTTCTTTAAGGCATTTTGTATTCTGAGGTTCCGACATCCACAGATTTTACTACCTGTCCCTCTATAATCTTTACTAGGGAAAGACTGCGGCAGCTAGATTAATACCTAAGGTCAACACTTTTCTTTTCTCCTACGTCTCCCACTCTTTCCGTTCCTTGGGCTGAGTGTTATCAGTTTTCTGCCCTAGGTTTCCCCAAGTGCCTGGCCCAGTTAATTTTGTCAAACCAATAAAAAGTGACTTGGTTACCTACAGTTAAATCTGTTAAAAAGCATTTATTGAATTCCTGTTCTATCCAGGGATGTTTGTTAAACACGAATTCAGGATATATTATCCTTGAATCCATATTACCTCAAGGATTTCAGAATAGTTTCCTTGAAATTGGAGAAGGGAATGGCAACCCACTCCAGTATTCTTGCCTGGAAAATTCCATGGGTGGAGGAGCCTGGTGGGCTACAGTCCATGGGGTCACAAAGAGTTGGGCACAATTGAGTGATTTCACTTTTTACTTTTTTTCACTTCCTTGAAATTATGTGGAAAACGTGGTATGTATGTTTGCAGATGCCTTCTTTTTTGTGGAATAAGCTCATATTTTCTATCAGATTGTCAAAGGGTAAAGAGGTCAAAAAGATCAAAATGCACCCACAAGAGCGGAAAAAATGCATAAAACCCATTCCTCTGGAAGAGGAACTTAAATACAGGTGAAATTAACAGGTAAATGACAGTATAAAAATAAGGGTGAAGTGATATATAGTACAATGTGTAAGAAGAGAAAAATCAGTAACACATTGGTTGGAAGAACTGGAACTTCATCTGGGTTTAGAAATGTTATTTATTAAAGTTTTCTGGGACTTCCAACCTGTAGAGAAAAGAATATGAACAAGTCCTTAGAATTTGTAATATTGATTAGAGTGTCTGAGAAGATAATGAAGAGCCTACTTGAATTATATTTGTTTATAAATAAAAATGTTGAGTAGATGATGTATTAATAATTGCTATGGTTTAAAATGTTGAATAATAATATTCATGGCAGGTATCTTTTAGCTAATCTTTCTTAGATTTAAAAACATTTAGATTCTGAAGACTTTAAGTATTCCTCAAGATTTTTTGTTTTTTTTGTAAAATAACAATAATCAGCATGATTTGTCATGAAGAAAGACACTATGGTCCATTTCAAAAAGACATGAAGTACATATCTTCAATAGCGAATTATAACAGCTTACACTGACCTAGGCTGATTATTTTAGTGTTCTTAAATAGATCTAGTGTGTTTTGTTTCTAGGCTTCTGTCTATCCAATTAGAAGAAAAATAAAAGTTCAGATTTTGTAGCTTTTGAGTGTAGACTACTGTACTTGAATATCACAGTGCTATATTAAACTGGACTGCTCATGACCTTCTTCCTTCAAATCACGTTATCTTCATCCTCCTTTTCTTTCCCTTCCCTTCCAAATGTTGCATTGTCTCAATTGCGATCAGTCCTTCATCTTCCAACTCACTCATTCTTCCCCAAATTGATCCCTTCTTCCCAGAAAACTTTCTTCATCTTCTCCTTATACCATATTTTACATCTTTATTCTCTACTAACTGACATTTCTGTTACCATGGATCTCCTATCCAGAGTTAGACTCTCTTTCCTTTCCATCAGTGTAAATGTCACCCTACCTTCAAGGCTTAACTGAGAAGCCATTAGCTAGAATATTTCTAAATAAGAACTATAAAGCAGTAATCATGATCCTAACACGAATACTTCTAGATTTTAAGTATGCAGACAGTACACTGTTTTATACTATATTTTGCATTTGCATTTATGTGGAATTAATCTTGCTGATTCTTCACATATATAGATGTTACTTAGCTTTCCACCTTAACCAAAATATTTTTGCTAACTGCATCAAGGGTCCAATCCCTGGTCTTTTTGTTTCTTTGCTTTGTTGTGTTTTTCATCCATCACATCATTAGGCACAAAATGGGCTTGTGATGTGTAGTTAGTTTTAAAACTACACATCAAGGCAAGATTTTAGGAGAGAATGATACATAATCAATACTAACATACATGGTAATTTACACTGTACATACAAAGCATTTTCACATGCTTTTCTTCATTTACTAACACCATCATGTATCATCATCTTCCTTTCAAAGATATGGAAACAGACTTGGTCAGGAATAGGAAATTAGGAAATGCCTGACCTAAGCATTAAACTCAATACTTCTGCTCTGTATCCAGCTTTCCATGTTACAATAGCTGTCTTCTAGGGCTGTGTATTATAAAAGAACGTTAAAAGACTGAAGAGTTTCTAATACTCAAAGGGCAATGGGTCTGGACCCAATTTATCAAGATATGTTGATGTATGGCAAAATCAATACAATATTTTAAAGTAATTAACCTCCAATTAAATAAATTTATGAAAAAAATTACATTAAAAAAAGCTAATAAAAGTTCTAGACATTACTGAATTGCAAAGCATCCACCATGAAATGACAGTGAATTGGTATTTACTTATATTGGGAAGGAGGCATTTTTGACAGCCTTTTAAGGTATAAAACTTAAAGATTTCTCAGAATATGTAGGATAAAAGGAAACTGATGGTAACGTCCCCAGAAACCTGTGACAGTTTGAACTGTGCTCAGGAGGAAGGTTACAAGTCACTTCTCATTGATTTTCATTAAGCAGTCTTTCCCTTTAAAAGCATGGTAATGGGTACCAAAACAAACCAACCTCAAACTTAGCATGTTATCTCATGTGTGTGGTCTTAGATACACAAAGCCAGTGTTGTTAAGCTCAAGTGGTGAAAATTATTAAGATAAATCTTTCTAGGTGTGACAAAAGATCAAGAGATAAAAGATCCAAGAAAACTATGAATAGGTTAATAGCTGTATCATAATTTTACAAATTAGCAATTTTCCATTCCATGTAAGAGCAATATTCCATAGGAACCTGAAATGTTAGGTCCATGAATCAAGGCAAATTGGAAGTGGTCAAATAAGAGATGGCAAGAGTGAACGTTGACATTCTAGGAATCAGCGAACTAAGATGGACTGGAATGGGTGAATTTAGCTCAGATGACCATTATATCTACTACTGTGGACAAGAATCCCTTAGAAGAAATGGAGTAGCCATCATGGTCAACAAAGGAGTCTGAAATGTAGTACTTGGATGCAATCTCAAAAACGACAGAATGATCTCTGTTCGTTTCCAAGGCTAACCATTCAATACCACGGTAATCCAAGTCTATGCCCCAACCAGTAACACTGAAGAAGCTGAAGTTGAACAAGTCTATGAAGACCTACAAGACCTTTTAGAACTAACACACACATAAGATGTTCTTTTCATTATAGGGGCTGCTGCTGCTGCTGCTAAGTCACTTCAGTCATGTCTGACTCTATCCGACCCCATAGATGGTAGCCACCAGGCTCCCCTATCCCTGGGATTCTCCAGGCAACAACACTGGAGTGGGTAGCCATTTCCTTCTCCAGTGCATGAAAGTGAAAAGTCAAAGTGAAGTTGCTCAGTTGTGTCCAACTCTTAGCGACCCCATAGACTGCAGCCTACCAGACTCCTCCTTCCATGGGATTTTCCAGGCAAGAGTACTGGAGTGGGGTGCCATTGCCTTCTCCACATTTTAGGGGACTGGAATGCAAAAGTAGGAAGTCGGGAAACACCTGGAGTAACAGGCAAATTTGGCCTTGGAGTACAGAATGAAGCAGGTCAAAGGCTAATAGAGTTTTGCTAAAATAATGCACTGGTCACAGCAAACACCCTCTTCCAACAACACATGAGAAGACTCTATACATGAATATCACCAGATGGTCAACACTGAAATCAGATTGATTATACTCTGTGCAGCCAAAGATGGAGAAGCTCTATACAGTCAGCAAAAACAAGACCAGGAGCTGAGTGTGGCTCAGATCATGAACACCTTATTGCCAAATTCAGACAAATTGAAGACAGCAGAGAAAACCAGTAGACCATTCAGGTATGACCTATATCAAATCCCTTACAATTATACAGTGGAAGTGAGAAATAGATTTAAGGGACTAGATCTGATAGAGAGAGAGACTGATGAACTATGGAGGGAGGTTTGTGACATTGTACAGGTGACAGGAATCAAGACCATCCCCCCAAAAAAGAGATGCAAGAAAGCAAAATGGCTGTCTGAGGAGGCCTTACAGATGGCTGTGAAGAGAAGAGAAGTGAAAAGCAAAAGAGAAAAGGAAAGATATACCCATCTGAATGCAGAGTTCCAGAGAATAGCAAGGAGAGATAAGAAAGCCTTCCTCAGTGATCAGTGCAAAGAAATAGAGGAAAATGATAGAATGGGAAAGACTAGAGATCGCTTCAAGAAAATTAGAGATACCAAGGGAACATTTCATGCAAAGATGGGCTTGATAAAGGACAAAAATTGTATGGACCTAACAGAAGCAGAAGATATTAAGAAGAGGTGGCAAGAATCACCTAGAGCCAGACATCCTGGAATGTGAAGTCAAGTGGGCCTTAGAAAGCATCACTACGAACAAAGCTAGTGGAGGTGGTAGAATTCCAGCTGAGCTATTTGAAATCCTAAAAGATGCTGTGAAAGTGCTGCACTCAATATGCCAGCAAATTTGGAAAACTCAGCAGTAGCCATAGGACTGGAAAAGGTCAGTTTTCATTCCAATCCCAAAGAAAGGCAATGCCAAAGAATGCTCAAACTACTGCACAATTACACTCATCTCACATGCTAGTAAAGTAATGATCAAAATTCTCCAAGCCAGCCTTCAGCAATCCGTGAACCATGAACTTCCAGATGTTCAAGCTGGTATTAGAAAAGGCAGAGGAACCAAAGATCAAATTGCCAACATCCGCTGGATCATGGAAAAAGCAAGAGAGTTCCAGAAAAACATCTATTTCTGCTTTATTGACTATGCCAAAGCCTTTGACTGTGTGGATCACCACAGACTGTGGAAAATTCTGAAAGAGATGGGAATACCAGACCACCTGATCTGCCTCCTAAGAAATCTGTATGCAGGTCAGGAAGCAAGTTAGAATCGGACATGGAACAATAGACTTGTTCCAAATAGGAAAAGGAGTAAATAAAGGCTCTAGATTGTCTCACTGCTTATTTAACTTATATGCAGAGCATATCATATGAAACACTGGGCTGGATGGAGCACAAGCTGGAATCAAGATTGCCCGGAGAAATATCAATAACCTCAGATATGCAGATGACACCACCCTTATGGCAGAAAGCGAAGAAGAACTAAAGAGCCTCTTGAGAAAGTGAAAGAGGAGAGTGAAGAGGTTGGCTTAAAGCTCAACATTCAGAAAACTAAGATCATGGCATCCGGTCCCATCACTTCATGGCAAATAGATGGGGAAACAGTGGAAACAGTGGCTGACTTTATTTTGGGGACTCCAAAATCACTGCAGATGGTGACTGTAGCCATGAAATTAAAAGACACTCCTTGGAAGGAAAGTTATGACCAACCTAGACAGCATATTAAAAAGAAGAGACATTACTTTGTCAACAAATATCCATCTAGTCAAGGCTATGGTTTTTTCAGTAGTCATGTATGGATGTCAGAGTTGGACTATAAAGAAAGCTGAGTGCCAAGAAATTGATGCTTTTGAACTACAGTGATGGAGAAGACTCTTGTGAGTCCCTTGCACTGCAAGGAGATCCAGCCAGTCCATCCTAAAAGAGATCAGTCCTGGGAGTGTTCATTGGAAGGACTGATATTGAAGCTGAAACTCCAATACTTTGGCCACTTGATGCAAAGAGTTGACTCATTTGAAAAGATTCTGATGCTGGGAAAGTTTGAAGGTGGGAGGAGAAGGGGATGGCAGAGATGACATGGTCGGATGGCATCACCGACTCAATGGACATGAGTTTGGGTAAACTCCGGGAGTTGGTTATGGACAGGGAGGTCTGGGGTGCTGCAGTCCATGGGTCACAAAGAGTCAGACATGGCTGAGCAACTGATCTGCCCTGAACTAATGACTCTTGATGTATATTCTTTTTTCTCAGTGCTTATTAATCCAAGATGTTTGGTATTTGTAAGATACAAATACACATTGGATTTAGCGGTGTATTTTCTTTCCCCAAATCATCCCAAGTTGAAATGACAACTAATAATGAAAGGGTGGTACTTTTGAAAATCTCACAATACATTAAAGATAGCTATATATAAGTCTTATTATGAGAAAAGTCACTTTAATAGAAAAAAAGAGACAAACATAAGTCAAATTCTAAAATTGAAAAATGGCCCATACAATGTATTATTATGGTGTTCTCATTATGATTTGTTTTCTCCAGTAACTAAGTCACCTAACATGGTTACTCTGCTGATGACCTTTGCCAGCAAACTGTTACTAAGCTCTATTAGCACTGTGCAGACAAATGGATGCCCGTCATGATTGCAGCCAGTATGAACGCGCTGAATGTGAGCGTGCAAATGGAAACCACTTTAGATTATTGGGCAGTTGCAACATCAAAAGTCAAATTAATTAGTAGTTAATGACAGTTTACTTTTTCCAGTCTACCAGTAATGATTCTTGCCTTCATTTTTTTACTTTTCATTGGTTAAATTGTCAAAACATATAGATTAACACTGATGGTAAAGTTGTTAGCATCAACCAATAACTTTATTTCTGAATAGAATACGTAAACTTTATTATAGTTTGCAAACTTTGATTTCAATACTAAGCACAATTTTTAAAGCCAGATGATCTAGGTACATACCCTCTTCTTCATTTGCATTGAAGAGGAAGAAAATCTCAGTACCAACATTCATGGAATACTTGAAAAATAAGCCTGAAAACTTGGATACTCATGAAACCCATGCTAATTGGGGCTACTACAGAAAAGTTGAGCCAAAAATATGTAGCCTCCTTCCAGAATGCAATTTAATATACTCTAATTTCTGCTAAAACCTGAGCAGTGGATGATAATGTGTTACAGAAAAGAAATTTCTCTTAAGTGAAATTAAATCTAATTTTAAAGATACATTAAAGATTGGATTTATCTCCTGTTATATAGATAACCAAGACAAACATTTGGTTTTGGTGCATTAAGTTAATAAATTGGAAATGAATTTAAATGCATACTGTGTAGATACCCACACACGTCATCACCAAGGTAATGATACAAAACATAATAAGATGTCCTCTATTTTCTCCTTAGGAGTTTAATATTTAGGGTCTCTGATGCACACAGACCCTTCCAAGATCCTGGGGGAACAGAGCAGCTGGCAGTGGATTTTTTTTAAGTAAAATATGCAAAAATATGATATGTTAACCATAATTAGTGATATGACTATGTCCTTTTCACCTAACTTTGTATTCCTAGTGCTTTTATGATTTTTTTTCTCCAAAGTGCCCTCAGAATTGTCCAAGTGTCATAAAACTCAATGCCTGACCTGCTCCTGTTCGCTTTCCCTCTGCCTAACTCTCTCTCCCCCTTATCCCCAATTGTTAAAAGCCTACCTGTCATTCAAAGCCTATTCCACCTGCCTCTCCTATGTATGTGCTCTGATTTGTTTATTGAACTTTGAACATATTTATTTTCAGTGTTAGTCTTAATGTATGACTTGAATATGTTTTTTCTTTCTTTTCACTGCTTGTCTAGTCTAGTAACAGTTGGCTCCTGCCTAATGGTTAATCTGATGGAGACTTGCTCCCAAGCCTTATGTCTTCCTAGTTGTGTGAAAGGCAAGTTCCTCATTCTGTTGCTCTCTCTGGGACCCATTCCCTCACTATCACATGGATATCAAAATAATAATATTCTCCTCATAGACTTGTTGTCAGGAGTAAATAAGATGATTAATGTTAGGTGCTTATTAGAAAGCTTGGACAATAGTAAAAACTCATGAGTTAGTTTCTTACAGTTATGACTATTTAAGTCAGAATTTTAGGTTTCCATAGAATCCCATAAAATACTGCAAAAATAAATTTGTACTGACGTGTGTGTGTGTACGTTTGTTAGTTATTCAGTCATGTCAGACACTCTGTGACACCATGGACCGTAGCCCCACCAGGCTCCTCTGTCCATGGGATTCTCCAGGCAAGAATATTGGAGTGGGTTTCCATTCCCTCCTCTAGGGGATCCTCCCGACCCAGGGATCGAATGCAGGTCTCCTGCATTAAAGGTAGATTCCGTATCATCAGAGCTTGAATTGAGGACTGATATGAATTATTCATAAAAGATTTGATTATTTCAAGTTACAAGATCATTTTGAAATACAAAATGAGAAAAGGCAAAAAATGTTTGTTTGTAAAACTACTTTATGACATTTAGGATTAGAGGATTAAGTAATCAACATGGTAAATAAAACAATCAAAATTACTTGGTATAATATTTGTTCTGCTAAGAACTTAATGTAAAATAATATTTACCTTAGCAATTACTAAAGAATTGGCATTTGTGTACTTCCCACATAATAAAAAGACTCTAAAAAAAAAAACACGGTGGCTTGAATGATGGCATTTTCATTTGAAAACTAAAATATATTATCACAGAAACATTTTCATTTCTCTGTGATTGATTTATTTTAAAAATATTTCTGAAGATATTCTATAAAAAACCTCTTTAGTTGTTAATCCATGTTTTTGATAAATTCAAAATATTGTAAACAAGGCGTGCATTTGAAGTCCAACAATGAATGATTATGATATGCGCAAACTATTTGAATAAGGAAAGCTAATTCAGATCTATTAAAGACAAAAAGAAAAAAGGTGCAAGAGTAACAGTACCTGTGTCAAATGTTTTCTTAACTTTATATTTGAATATATGGGCACTACTGTAGTTTATGGACTCTCTGACTACAGTTCCAAGGTAGAGAAATCAGTCCTCCTGCTATACTGAGGACCTTATGAAAAATGTAATGGTATAGGAGAAAGAAAATGGCCAAAGAAACCTAAGGACAGAGGCACGTTCAGCTGTTTAGTTGCCATGCAATGGGCAATTTCCTTACCATTAAGGTTTTTCCCCAAATGTAAAATGGAAACTGTTATGCTGACTTCAAAGGCAGATGTACAGAAAGCACCTAGATCAATTTCTGGAGTATAGTCTGAGACTTCGCAGTATATAAAAGTGAAGGAAGGAATCTGTTTTAGAAATTCACTTCCTAAGTATCACAGAAATCCTTTCTAGTTTTTTTTTCTTTAGCATTTAGTGTAAAGTTAGAATCGAGTTCATTCTTTTCTAACTTTGCTGCTGCATTTATGCCCTGCTTGCCAAAAGAATTGGCTATTCCAGCCGTCCTGCTGACTAGTGGGTGCGTAGTGTCTTCCCAGGACGTCTAAGATGAATACATTGGAAAAACGTGCTTGAGAGGAAAGAGATGTGAAAGCACATGGTAAGCAACTAGGGAAATGCCTCAGGGTGAAGAGCAGCATTTTAGTTTCATTTTTTGTTGAACAAATAAGATAACGTGGTCAATGGAACAAGTGTAAATCTCCTGGGAAAACAGATTTTTCTGAGACAACCTCAGATTTTATCTAAAGTGTATGCTTAATATAGGACATAACACACGTTCTGAAACAAAGATGAGGTGAACTTAATTTGAAGTGAATAGCAAACACCCTCCCCTAGGGACAGATGTCCCCAGATTGTATATACTCATGTAAACGGAGCCTTTACAGTATTTAGGACTCAAGATATTTCTACTAATCATTTATAGTATAGATACTAAAGTCATTAATTCTGTTTTGATTTAACATAGTGTAAAGTATGAAATAAATACTAAAAATATTTGAAAAGAAGGTATCAGTTCTTCATTTCTCCTTGATGAATACAAAAAAAAAACACAGTAATTTTACAAAGGATAATAGGCATTTTAAAGTTCAATGACACAGAGAGATGTTGTGGGGAGGGAGGTGGGAGGGGGGTTCATGTTTGGGAACGCATGTAAGAATTAAAGATGTTAAAATTTAAAAAAAATTAAAAATTAAAAAAAAATAAAAAATAAAAATAAAATAAAATAAAATATAAACACACACACAAAAAAATAAATAAAGTTCAATATAAAACATTTTCTACAAAAAAATTAGCTTAGTTTCAAATAACAGAAACCTATAATTAGAATATTTATCTTCCTTAAATTTTTTTTGAGTTTTACCAAAAAGGTCTTTAATTGAAAAATTCATACCAAAAAAATATTCTTTTTTTTTAGTATAAATCTATTTATTTTAATTGGAGGTTAATTACTTTACAATATTGTATTGGTTTTGCCATACATCAAGATGTATCCGCCATAGGTATACACGTGTTCCCCATTCTGAACCCTCCTCAGAGGAATGTACTTTAGTCCTTTTGACCTATGTATAATACCTAAATAGATTTGTGACAATACCTGTATGTAGTATCTAAGGAGATTGATGACAATATCAGCAGTTAATTAAATAACAAGATGTGTATTTTTTTTTAATTTCTCTTAAATTTGTTCCATATAGACTCTAAAAGTAGCAGACCGTGCGTTTAAATATGTAGTGCCTTCACACTGGTTAAGCTAAAATGCATTACAAAATAGCTTTTGTACTTTGTTTCCTTGAAATATCATTTGAAAAATATGCAGGTTAATTTATTTTCTATCAAATGTCAAATATCCGGGTATTATTAATGATTTTGGAGCTTAAGAGAAAAGTGACTTTCCTTTTTCTGTAGTTCAATGGTATCAACATAGAAATAGTACTTAATAAACTATCCTTAGAGTACTCTGGGCAAGATGAAATGTTTAGTGAGTAGAAGTTAGTCTCAGCGGTGAATCTTTATCACTGCGAAAATTTTGTAAGCCTGCAAAAAATGACAGTTCAAGACTGCTGTGTTGAGGCATATGAAGCAGTTTGTTTTGATCATTTAAAAGAATAGACAATTGATGCTCTAGTACTGATTTAATTAGATCTTATCTACTGATTTGCTTTCTTTAACTAATAAGGATCCATATATTTATTGTGCCACAGAGTACACCCTATACTGAAGTTTTTTGTCTACCATCGCACAAAGATCATACTTACCTATTCATAAGTGTGTACTACAAAATAAAAATATGGTAGGGGAAAGTTTTTCTTCTCAGATATGGAATAGGAATAGTGTGTTGATCAGGGTCAGTGTTGATCAGTGATGAGGCTCTGGTATTTTTTATTTTTTTATTGAAGTATTGTTGATTTCAGGTGTGCAGCTTACCAATTCAGTGTTTTTATAGATTACATCCATTTATAGGTAATTATAAGATGGGTCTAGTTCCCTGTCTGTTGCATTATCTGTTTCATATAGTGTGTACCTGTTAATCCCATAGCCCTTATTTGCCCCTCCCTTCTTTCGTTTCCTGTTTGGTAACCTCAAGTTTGTTTTCTATACCTGTGAGTCTGTTTCTGTTTTGTATATATGCTCATTTGTATTATATTTTAAATTCCACATAAAAATGATGTTATTTTATCTTATCGAGTTAATCCACACCACACTTCTGCATGGGCAAAGCTGAAATTCAAAGTTAGGAAATGAACTAAATATAATATAAAAGCTCATTTGGAACTTGTGCTTAGGTAGCCTTCCTCCTCATCTTTAACTCCCAAAGGGGTGGGACATCTCAGACTGAAAAATCCTACTAGCCGAATTCCTATCTTTAATAACCAAGAATTTACTAAGGCATTCACGAACGCTTGAATGTCAGTGACTGTAGTTTATAAATCTTTACCCTGTCTGTACAGTTGAAAAAGTGTTATATGGAACCAAATTACCCCTGAGTAAATTACTTAGTCTCCCTTCTCCTATTTCTTACCTGTAAAATGTGAATAAGAATACAACTACCTATAGACTTGTTTGGAGTATTTCAGTAACTTAATAAACACCAATATTCTTGGAGAAATCCCTGGAAAAAGGTAACAATAACTGCTAATTATTATGACTGTTATCGTTTTGCTGTTATTTCCTCATAAACAGGTTGATCCTATACCATACCAAGACAATTCAGTCAACTTGAGGGGGAAATGGTGTTTGCCAAATAATGGGTTGGCGCTGGAACTCATTTTCCTTTCTGTTTGATTGTTTTATCACTGTGTTAAAGAATAACAAACAGCATAATCTCTATTCTCAAAACTTCCTCAGCCCTCTGATCTTCGCAGAGTCACAGAGAGTAGGATTTGAATGGCTTTCATCTAGTTTGTCTTAGTAATAGACCCGCAGCCCATCAAGAAACAACTGTCATTCTATGGCCCTAGTTAAACAGAATTCATGATTGTTTTTTCCCCTAGGATTGCATTGCAACCATAGATGAGGATGGCAGCCTGCCAGTGGGCCCTGCCAGCTGGCTTTCCACTGTAGTCTGGGTTTTGGAGAATAGGAGAACAGATTTTTTTTGATTCTGCTGGCCAATTTGAGCACAGTTTACAATAAAGAAGAAAACCTTTAACAACAGTTTCACATACAGTGAAGTTATATCTTTAACATTGAAAAAATGCAATTTTTAAATATGTTATCTTTTCCAAATGGATAGTGGTAAATTATCAGCTAAAACGGGTTATTTATAATATAGGATGTTTTCCAACAGTTAACTGCAGATTCACTAAGAAACAAAATGGTAAAAATTGTTGCTACTGAAATGTTTCATTCAGTCCTTTTATTCATCTCTTCAATAGGCAGTGCTTGCTGTGTGTCTAGCACTTAACCTTAGATGAATTCACTTCATTTTTGGTGTCTTTGAATTGGCAACTTCTGATATGTTACTGTGTCTTATACGGGGCTAGTTCTAGGCAATAGTGAAAGTGAAGTCGCTCAGTCGTGTCCGACTCTGTGCGACCCCATGGCCTATAGCCTATCAGGCTCCTCCGTCCATGGGATTTTCCAGGCAAGATTACTGGAGTGGATTGCATTTCCTTCTCCAGTTCTAGACAATGCTCACTAAATATCTCTATTTCAAAATAAAATTCATTCCATTTCTCATTTAGCTCTCAATATTTAAGGCTATCGATGAATTCCTCATGAGTGTCTCTAGCCTGGTGGGCTACAGTCCATGGGGTCACAAAGAGTCGGATACGACTTTGCCTGTGTGTACTGAACTGTAACTTCCTCCAATTTTAAAGGAAAACTGGAGAAGGAAATGGCAACCCACTCCAGTGTTCTTGCCTGGAGAATCCCAGGGACGGGGGAGCCTGGTGGGCTGCCCTCTATGAGGTCACACAGAGTTGGACACGACTGAAGCGACTTAGAAGTAGTAGTCTCTAGTGAAGGACTTTGTGTATCCTCCAGTGTATTCCTGGAACTAGAACAGTGCCTGGCACAAGTTTAAAAGTGCAATGCAATAAATAATTGAGTGAATAAATATGAAAATCTAAGTCATCTAGAATGCCAATTAGGGGAACTGAAGTAACAATGAAAAGCTACAAACCCTGGGAAAAATGGTTATAATTTCAAAATCTATGTGAAATTCTCCAGATACAATTTTTCTTTATATTTATTGCATACTAAACATATATTAATATAGGTAAAATGTATATGTAAGTATAGATGGATACAACTTATATCATTTTATAGTTTCAAAAATATACTTATAAAATATTAACATTTTTCCCCAAAGATTTTTCCTTTTAGGTTTTTTTCTTATCCAAGATCATTTTTCTATTTGCAATTTAATGCAGCTCTTAAAAATGTTCTATTCTCTCTATTCAATCTACAAACAACGTGATTGGGTTTTTTTTTAATCTGGTTTTTAAAACACTATGTGAAAACTTTCTCTTTAATATACTTAGTTCAATATGCTTTATATTTTTTATCAATTCATTTTAATGTGATTAAAAAGTCCAAAATAATTTTAGACTTAATAGTTTTTTATAAGCACAACAGAATATTCTTGCTATAGGAAGGCTTTTTGAAGGAAGTCATTAATTCTGTTACATAATTGAATTTAGCTCCTAGTTTTTATCTCATGCCTTTCAAAACACAGATTAAGAAAATTATATGAATAGATAGACTCCTTATCTAAATTCAAATTACCTTGTAATTGTAGTATGGTATAACCAAACACAAATGTGAAAAAAAACAAGTTAATCGAATAACTGGTCATTGAAAATTGTTAATAGATCCTTTGGTAGTGATTAAGAGAGACAGTAGATAAGGATAGCTGTATTTTGCTAGTTTTCTGGTAAAATGTTTTGATAGGGAAAATAACTGGAAGGATGTTTATTTATTTAGTTTAATTATTTCATTCAGCACATGTTAATTTGGACATTGTGCCCAGTACCCTTCTATTACCAGGGCTCACCTGGTGAATAAAGTAGACATCATACTGTTCTCTTGAAACTTACGTTCAGGAGGACAAGACAAACACTAATAAGCTCAGGCATTCTGCGATCCCATGGACTGTCGCTCACCAGGCTCCACTGTCCATGGGATTCTCCAGGCAAGAATACTAGAGTGGGCTGCCATTTTCTCCTCCAGGGGATTTTCTTCACCCAGGAATCAAACCCGGGTCTCCTACCTTGCAGGCAGATTCTTTACCACTGAGCCACCTGGGAAGCCCATTAATAAGTACATGGGTAAATCAATATGGTGAAGTATGTTAGATTTAAGTGCAGAGCAAAATAAAACAGTCTAGAGATAGACTGTGGAGAGAGAACAGCTAATTCTGAGTGAATAGTCAAGAAAGTCTTATTTGAACTGAAATGAGAAGATGCCAGCCATGTGTCAGATGCTCTAGGCAGAGAAGCCAAAGGCCCCCAAGGGAGTGTTTGAGAGATGGAAACAAGGCATATTTGACTCAATCATGTTATACTAGGGAAAGGAGAGGAGAGAATGCTAGGTATTTCTAAGTAACACCCTGTGAAAACCATGAAAAGAGTTGGGATGTACTCCAAGCACAGTGGAAAATTGTAGACAGCATAGTGTCAGGCTCTTCTGAATAATTTTAGAAAAAAAAAAAATCTTATGTGAAAGAATATTTGTTCTGTACTTTAAAGTTACATACGTTTAGATCTCTGTTATGATGCATTCTTGTTACTTAATTTAAACACTCAACACTGTCAAAATGCACATAATTTTTAACTTAATGAGGTTAGTCAGAACACTAGAAAGGCAATTAAAATCATTAGGCAATGCTATTTTCCTTTCAGTACATTTGCACGACTGCATTTTAAGTTCTTTTATAATAAGATATTTCAATTAAATAAGATCCAATCCATTTATTTACTGTATTTTACTTATACAGAAACTTCACACATTATTTTTAAGGGTATATGTATAAGTATGTCTATCTGACATATTAATTCATTACTTCTCTAACTAGGAAGAATAATCATGAACAGTGTTTTCTGTTCAGTCATTTAGCCATCAATATTTTCTTATGATGATAAAATTATGTGTTTTCTAGCAAAGGAAACTTCAAATTGAATTTGGACTTCTTAAAAGAATTTTTGCCCAAAGGCAGTAATCTTCTTTGATTGATAAAGATTAGAGTTGGCTAGTGAGTTTTTGAGATTTTATTTTGATATAGTATTTTTCCTTTTCTTTATTTTCTAGACGTGAAAAACTGCCAAGCAAACATTACATTTAAACCCCTGAGAAGTTCAAAAGAGATTGGAGACAGCAGAGGGAGTTCTTTTATATTTCATTATCCTCTGTAATTTACATTTCTGTCTCGGCATTAATAAAACTAAGCTTTTCCTTCCTTTTGAATTTCATTTTAGTGGTTGAGGTCTTCATTATTTGTGCAAAAAGACAATCTAGCTGTTAAAACTAGCACAAGTGCAAATTGGAGGGTAATTGAAGGGGAAAATTTGCTGCTGTGAAAATATGTCCAAATATTTGTTCATGTTGTTGTCAACAAAATGGTGATCATCAGTCCAAGCTAATGTTCTCAGGCACCAATTGGTTGTTGCTAAGTATTTAGCCTTCACAGTACTAATGTGATCACATCCCATCATGCATTCTTGAGACAGCATCTTTAAAATAAAAGAAATGTGGGTGCTGCTTCTTTACCTCTTTGTCTGAAAGTGTATTTGCATTTTAGCTCTATGCTATAACCAATCTTTAACTTTGATCATGTAAGGATACTTATTCTTTTTTTAATATAAATTTATTTATTTTAATTGGAGGTTAAATACTTTATAATATTATATTGGTTTAGCCATACATCAACATGAATTGGGATGGTACGGGGAGGGAGGAGGGAGGGGGGTTCAGGATGGGGAACATATGTATACCTGTGGAGAATACTTATTCTTAACATTGGCTTCACCGGTAAAGAATCTGCCTGCCAATGCAGGAGACCTGGGTTAGATACCTGCATCAAGTAGATCCCCTGGAGAAGGCAATGGCAACCCACTCCAGGATCCTAGTCTGAAGGGAAAACCCATGGAAAGAGGATCCTAGCTGGCTACAATCCATGGGGTTGCAAAAGAGTTGGACATGACTTAACAACTTCACAAAAACAATCTTAACATTATGTATATAACTAATTATGTGCTTTTGCTTGATCTTGATCCCTCAGAAAAATAATATTCTGTCCTCTGACAGTTGTGGAATTTGTAGCCTTTCTGAAAGACTCATCACAAGATGTTGATGACAGTTTGAAGCCTCAAAAAAAACTTTGGATATGTAAATAGTATAAAACATTTGGTGTTTTCAGTTTTTTTGAAAATAACTAGTGGGATTGTACCATAAAACAGGTACCTTGAAATTCAGATCTTATTATTTAAACCCTAGTAGTATATGTTACTAGGAGCTGCTGCTACGGCTGCCAAGTCACTCAGTCGTGTCCGACCCTGTGCGACCCCATAGACGGCAGCCCATGAGGCTCCCCCGTCCCTGGGATTTTCCAGGCAAGAACACTGGAGTGGGTTGCCATGTCCTTCTCCAATGCATGAAAGTGAAAAGTGAAAGTGAAGTCGCTCAGTCGTGTCCAACTCTTAGTGACCCCATGGACTGCGGCCCACCAGGCTCCTCCGTCCATGGGATTTTCCAGGCAAGAGTGCTGGAGTGGGGTGCCACTGCCTTCTGAGATGGGGTTAAAAATACTGTTAGCTAAATTTATTATAGACATAATTGTAGAGAATCAGTTTTAAACTCAAAGAACTGATGATAGTCCTTAATTTTTTTCAAGTGTTTTATAGGTTTTATTCCATTTAAAATTATTACAAAATAATGACTATATTTCCTTGTGCTGTACAATATGTCCTTGTTACTTATTTTATACACAGTAGTTTGTATCTCTTAGTTCCATAGCCCTACCATGCCCCTATCCCCTTCCCTCTCCCCACTGGAAACTTCTAGTTTGTTCTCTGTATCTCTGAGTCTGTTTCTGTTTTGTTATATACATTTGTTTATTTTATTTTTAAGATTGCATGAGCGATAACATAGAGTATTTGTGCTTTTCTGTCTGACATATTTCACTAAGCATAATGCCCTGCACATCCATCTACATTGTTGCAAATGGCAGAATTTCATTCTCTTTTTTTTTTAATGCTTGAGTAATATTTTATTGTATACCACATTTTCCATATTTATCTGTTGATAGACAGTTAGATTGCTTCCATTTCTCAGCTATTATAAATAAAGCTCTTATGAATATTGAGGTGCATATATCTTTCTGGATTAGTGTTTCTGTTTTCTTTGGATAGAGTAGAATTGCTGGAAAATAGGGTAGTTCTCTTTTCAGTTTTTTGAGGTTCCTCTATGTAGACATTTTTCAAAGAAGACCATACAGATAACTAAAATTAAAGCCACAGTGATAATAGCCCTTTACTTTAGACTTTATATTAATTCAAAGCTGGAAGTAAAATATACAATTATTATATCTCAAATAAATCTTTAAAGGTAAACATGGATATATCTTTGACATTTATGTCAAAAAAGTAGGAAAGCATCTCTAAATATTTAATATTTTATTTGTAATACTTGTGTTATAGGATATTGTGATTTTTTAATACTTTCTGAGTTTGTTGCAGTTTTAATTAGTTAAAGGGATACACAAATATAAGAATTTCAAGAATTCCTGAGTGAAATGATGTTTAGGATATTCTGACCTGCAAAAACGTTTTCACATGTAGATCATGGGTGTGTATATATATATATATGTGTGTGTGTGTGTATATATATATGTATATGTATGTATTTATAGTCCTCATAATCTTGTATGATAAATAGCCTATAATTTTATATATTGTTAATTTAATGACAATATATAATGTAAATAGGTATACATATATTTATATATAAAAATTTCAGGAACTTTTTAGAGTCTTCTAACCACAAAAACAATTTCTTGTATTCTTAAGCTGGGTGGCCATAAAAATACCACTTTACCTTTATTCCTATTAAAGAATCACAAAATATATCCCTAAATCTACATGATACAAAACTTAATCTATCTGATTAATTGCACCAATAAATAGTATATTTAGTTAAAAAAAACAATAAATTATCAATAATTATGCATCATAATAGTGTCAGAATCCTAATTAACTAAAATTGGTATAAATGAATTTATCAACTTTATTTTTCATGTTGTAATTTGAAAAGCAAATAGGAAATGCTAGTATTACATTTTAATTTTCTTTTCTTAGATAAATTTCTTAGATAAATTTGCCTTTAGTTATTACAAAATATCAAATCAGTCACCATCTGAAGGAGACTGAGCCCTTTAGTTAATTGTGTATTAGTTTGCAATGTGATTCATCCATTGGAAAGCTTATGTAAATTAGATGAATTGAAGAGAGTGACCATTACCCCATAAAAATATAAAAATTGATTGCTTGCTAAGTATTTAATGCCCACCCATTCTGGAAAAATCATTATATTTGACTTGTAGTAAGTAAATGAGTGAATCTAAATGTGAACATTGTACATTTATTTAATAGTATGCATTATTCTAAAAAACTGTAAGTAGTAGGTGTGTGTGGTGCTATGAATTAGGAACTACCATACTCAGGTTTAATTCTTATTTGACAAGCATACAGAATTCCACAAATATTTGGGGAATGTTGGGAGAAAAGAGAGTTTTGGTTTGAGTGGAACTGTATTTTAACTCGGTTTTTGTTTTAACTTTTAAATAATGAGAATGACGAGTATTGCCCACTCACTGAGCACTTTCCATGAGCAGGTTCTGCTATAAACTCACTGCTGATCATTTTGTAAGATACACACACACACACACACACACACACACACGAGACAAAGAATGGCAAAGTAAAGTTGAAACTTTTTTCAAAATTAGGGTAACATTCATACAGTGCAATTAGTTCAATTTGCATATGTCAGTCTAAGAAAGAATCTATTGCCCCCAAATTGGCTAAATCTTTTATAAATAATTTCTCATTAGACATTTGAAAATTATTTACATTCTTAAATTTGGAATAATTAACAAATATATTTCTATAAATCTCCTTGGGTTAGTGAAATCTTATAAAATATAGTATATATATTTGTATTAAAGGAAGATTACAGGTTCTTCAGATGTTTTACATTATTAAAATGGAAGAATTAATGGATCCATTTTTGTTTTTCTTTTTTACCAGAAAGAAACACATAAGATGAGATAATGCAAGTAATGTAGCAAAATAAGGTTAAAAGTCATAAAAAAGATGAAATTGTCTCATTTCTCTACAAATTAAGTACTTTAAGTGCCATAAAAGAGGAAGCAGTTGCTCTCTACTTCCAATTTAAAAACAGACTAAAGTGTTAATTATAAGTAAAATAAGTCTACTTTCAATACTTAAAGGTAAAACAGAATGGAGATTTTAAAAGGAATTTATCACTCACTTAATAGTGGTTAGGTAAGGCATAATCTTGAATCTATCAGTTAGGTATTAAATTTCCTTTCTGTCCTATGAATTTTGGAACAACTTTAGACCTTCACTGCATATAAAAAATGAACAATAGTTTCCTCAAAGATAGTTACTCTTTAAGGATCCCAAAGTTGTTTAGCTTCTTCTGGGAAAGGAGAGTAATCATTCAGTATCCCCAGCTTCTGAGCTTCTGATACTTTTTTAATTTAAAACAAAAATGTCAAATTTTAGCTGATAAAGATACTTTGTATTAGATACTTTGATAGTATCTCTTTGTATCTCTTTTACTGAGATTTTTTTAGAATATTAACTTTACTTGCCTTTATAATCAAGATTTTTGTATAATATCTTCTATACAGAGTAATAAACTAATCCATTATGTCCAAAAATTTTGTATTTTCATCAGTGATGAAATTTAAAGTATAAAAATATCACTTTTACAGGTTTTTAAGAACTTTTAAAAATATTTAAATG
Source organism: Capra hircus (assembly GCF_001704415.2). NCBI lineage: Eukaryota > Metazoa > Chordata > Mammalia > Artiodactyla > Bovidae > Capra > Capra hircus. The sequence continues at coordinate 8,280,193 of NC_030812.1, forward strand.
ACAAGACAAAAACACAAATTATACTAAATACTTGTTATACTAAATACAAGTTATACTAAGATACTTGGTTAGTTTCTTAATTAGAACCATTGTTCATATATGGTGATAAATTCTGTAGCCATTCATAGGGCCTCAAAAAACTGCTCCATAGATCAGCTTTTAACATCAAATTCTTTGAAAGTTTGCTTACCTGAAATTATAATTGTCAAAAAGCAAATTAAATTATTTCTTTTATTAGAATTTGTTGATTAAGAAAACTCAACAATATTCCATATATTTGCTTAAAAATATACTTTTTGAAACTCGCAGGATAAAGCTGTATGTCAGTAGTTTTTAATATTGATAGATGCTTGCTTATCCAGCAGGACCTAAATGATATCTAAAGTTAACCTGCATGTTAACTTTTACAGAGCTTACAATATGGATTTGACCCAGAAGTTATTTAATTTAGAAAAACAAAACTTGAGTCTATTGTGCAGGAGTGGTGCTTTGCTATAGGAGAAGTGGCTTAAAAATACAAAGTACAATTAGGAAGGGAAACATCTCTGAGTGGAAAATTGTTAATGGTGAGGTCCCAAGGTAAAAGAGTTGCACTCACAGAAAAGTATCTCTCCTTTTAAAGTGACCTAAATAAACTGTGGAAAATTCTGAAAGAGATGGGAATACCAGACCACCTGACCTGCCTCTTGAGAAATCTGTATGCAGGTCAGGAAGCAACAGTTCCAGTTGGACATGGAACAACAGACTGGTTCCAAATTGGAAAAGGAGTACGTCAAGGCTGTATATTGTCACCCTGCTTATTTAACTTCTATGCAGAGTACATCATGAGAAACGCTGGACTGGAAGAAACGCAAGCTGGAATCAAGACTGTCGGGAGAAATATCAGTAACCTCAGATATGCAGATGATACCACCCTTATGGCAGAAAGTGAAGAGGAACTAAAAAGCCTCTTGATGAAAGAGGAGAGTGAAAAGCTGGCTTAAAGCTCAACATTCAGAAAATGAAGATCATGGCATCCAGTCCCATCACTTCATGGGAAATAGATGGGAAAGCAGTGGAAACAGTGTCAGACTTTATTTTGTTGGGCTCCGAAATCACTGCAGATGGTGATTACACCCATGAAATTAAAAGACGCTTACTCCTTGGAAGAAAAGTTATGACCAACCTAGATAGTATATTCGAAAGCAGAGACATTACTTTGCCAACAAGTCCGTCTAGTCAAGGCTTTGGTTTTTCCTGTGGTCATGTATGGATGTGAGAGTTGGACTGTGAAGAAGGCTGAGTGCCAAAGAGTTGATGCTTTTGAACTGTGGTGTTGGAGAAGACTTTTGAGAGTCCCTTGGACTGCAAGGAGATCCAACCAGTCCATTCTGAAGGAGATCAGCCCTGGGATTTCTTTGGAAGGAATGATGCTAAAGCTGAAACTCCATTACTTTGGCCACCTCATGCAAAGAGTTGACTCATTGGAAAAAACTCTGATGCTGGGAGGGATTGGGGGCAGAAGGAGAAGGGGATGACCGAGGATGAGATGGTTGGATGGCATCACCGACTCTATGGATGCAACTCTGAGTGAACTCCGGGAGTTGGTGATGGACAGGGAGGCCTGGCGTGCTGCGACTGATGGGATCGCAAAGAGTTGGACACGACTGAGCGACTGAACTGAACTGACCTATTTTAATGTAACACCCCAGGGTCCAACTAGTTTGTCTCCAATGGCAAAATCTTCTTTTGTATAGCTGAATACTATAGAGTTACACAAAATCTTCTCTGTATCACGTTTTTAATTTTTTTTTAATCAGTCATCCATTGATAGACAGGTTTTTTCCATACCTTGGCTATTGCAAACAACGCTAGAATGAAGATGAGAGTGCATAGATCTTTTGGGTTTAGTGTCTTGGTTTTCTTTGGATAAACACCCACATGTAGCATTGCCAGATAATATGCTAGTTCTATTTTAAATATTTTGAGGAGCCTCCATGCTGTTTTCCAAAGTGACTACACCAATTTGCATTCCCATCAACAGTACACAAGTGTTCCCTTTTCTCCACTTCCTTGCTGACACTTGTTATTTCTAGTCTTTTTGAAAATAGCCATTCTTATAGTGTGAATTGATACCTCATTGTGGTTTTCCTCTGCATTTCCCTGATTATTAGTGTTGCTAAGCATGTTAGAGTGTGCCTGTTGGTGATATATATGTCTTCCTCAGGAAAATGTCTATTCATTTTTTTTGCCCATTTCTTAATCACATTATTTGTATGTTTTGCTATTGAATTGGATGAGTTCTTCTTATATTTTGAATATTAACTCTTTACACGTACATAATTTGCAAATATTTTCTTCCATTTGGTAGACTGTTTTTTTACTTTGGTGGTGGTTCCCTCTGTTGTGCAGAAGCTTTTTAGTTTAATGTAATTCCACTTTTTTTTTTTTTTTTTTTTTTTTGCTTTTGTTGCCTTTGCTTTTAGCATCAAACCCAAAACATCCTTGCTAAAACCAGCTTCAAGAAGCTTGAAAATTGTTTATAAAACTTTCTAGGCTTCATATGTTATGCTTAAGTGTAAAATGCCTCAAGCCCTATACATATATTTTCTAAGCAAACTGAAAATGATATTGTCAGTTATTAATTATTGAAACATTTTTAAAAACAGTTTGTGCATTAAAATATTCAAAGTAGGAACAATTTGAAAAAGAGTAAACCACTCATTTTTATATCTCTGACCTTTTAATATATATCACATACTGTAGATTAGCTTTGCTTTACTATAGTTTTAGTTTCAGCAAAATAAAGATAAATGCATGAATGTAGAAATCCTATTCTTTTTAAGGGAAATGACCTTGGAAAAGGAAAAATTGATTCGCTGACCTATTTAAATGATTTAAAAATTATAGCACTTCTCAGTGCTATAAAAAGTTGTAAATAACATAAAACCCACTTAAATCTCTAATATAGGAAAAAAAATAGTTCTGATTATATAAAATGTTGCATCCAGGAAGTTTTATTTTTCCAGGGAGGTTTCTCATAATTTGTAAACACTGATGAGTTTTTCCTTTGCTGAAGTAAGATAAAAATATTCATAATTTAAGAGTACTCCTCTTTGTAATGTGTTTCAAGGAATCTGAAAAACTCAAAGCAGTGTTTTTAGTATACTCTCAATCAAGCCACTGAGTAAAGATATGAATTAAATAAAGAAATTTGTATATTTAAAAACTACAACTATAGAAAGTGTTTCTTTTCATGGAAATAGGGATGGGTTCAGTTATATTAAATAATATTAAGGTGTTTAAACTGTAGGAAAAAAAGATTAAACATTACTCCTATTAAGTGCTGATAACATTTTATTCTAGGCATTTGTATATATATCCCAAAGAATAGAAGGAGACCTAATGTAAAAATAATTATGATAAGTGGAAGTTTATTCAAACAATTCAGCCATAGCTATGGGTACCTGTGAGGTGCCAGAGTGCATGCTAAAAATATAGAAGTGAATAAAACAGATAAAAATGTTTGCCCTCATGCAGTTTATATTCTAATGTGAAAGGCAGACAGATATACTAAAAAATAAAATACTGAGCATGTCCAATGGCAAAATTGCTACTGGGATAAAAAGGGGGAAGGGACGACCGCAGCAGGAGTGTGAGTTGTCCCTGGCCACCCACTCATACTGAAATTAGCATGCAAGAGGAATGACACAGAAGTGCAATTAGAACAAGCAGAATTAGCTCTATGTGTCTTCATGCAGGTAGTGATCGGACTGGGAGTGTTCGGGAAGGGTCCCTACCAGGAGAAAGCTGTGTTCTGGACTCTGTTCTCACTCTGCCAGAGCACACAGTGTTCCCCCCACCCCCAGGCCATTCTGCCATTTCATTACATCTCATCTCTTAAGCTTGGATTTGAGTGCCTATTTATGCCAGGAGTTATGCTGTATCTTGTGAATACAAAGATGATGAAGACTTCATAACTGCACATGAAAAGCTTAATTCTGGCACTTTAATGCTACCTATTGGTATTGACTCATTGAAGTAAAATATTTAAAGATTAGATTTTCATGTTTTGATTTGTTAAAGCATATATTCATGGTAAAGTGCTCTCAGAATAGGAATTAAACCTTTTTGTGTTTAGGTTCTGGGGTAGGGGCTTCATAAACTCAAGAATATATTCCCAGAAATCGGATATTATGATTATTTTATGACAGGAAAAAATGGTATCCAAGTCCATGGAGTAGGCAAAGAGCAAAAAAGACTAAGTCTTCATTTATTCTTTCTGTCAAGATATGATATATTAAAAAGCTACCCCAAGAGATGACAAACCTCTATAGTATATTAAAAAGCAGATATCACTTTGCTGACAAAAGTCCATATAGTCAAAGCTATGGTTTTTCCAGTAGGCGTGTTCAGATGTGAGAGTTGGACTGTAAAGAAGGCTGAGCACCAAAGAATTGCTGAATTGTGATTTAAGGAAGGCTCTTGAGAGTCCCTTGGACAGCAAGGGGATCAAACCAGTTAATCCTAAAGGAACACAGTCCTGAATATTCATTGAAAGGACACGCTGAAGCTGAAGCTCTGATACTTTGACCACCTGATGCAAAGAGCCGAATCATTGGAAAAGACCCTGATGCTGGGAAAGATTGAAGGTGAACGGAGAAGGCAGTGGCAGAGGATGAAATGGTTAGGTAGCATCACTGACTCAATAGACAAGAATTTGAGCAAACTCTGGGAGATAGTGGAGGACAGAGGAGCCTGGTGTGCTGCAGTATTTGAGGTTGCAAAGACTCTGACATGACTTAGGGACTGAATAATGAGAGAGATTCACTTAGTAGCTTGATGCTATCATAATTGCCTGTATTTATGGAAAATTAATTAAATTATATGAGGATGTGTAAAATCAAAAGATAATACTATGTATGTGTATTTAGAACAACATTTCTCTGATAAAAGGACCAAAAGATCCTAGCAAAGTGATCAAGTCTAGGTGATAATGCTTAGAGATTTACATCGTCAAAGAAGTCCTCCTTTCTAGAAGTTTCATACTTATTAGAGCATTAACTACTAAATTCTCCTTTTATGTACTGATGGAAGTCTCAAAAGGCACATTGAAGCCAAAATATATAATACCATGTGCAGTTAGGTCAGAAACTCTGATCTGCCTATCAGTTATTACTGTCATGAAGCTACTTTCTATTTGTCAAATGAAATAAAAATGTGAGTTTGTGTATGCCTTACAGCCAGAGAAGCAGTATCAAAATCACAAGTTCTTAACATAAGCAAAATGATTCAGATGGCTGCTTACGTAAAACATTGGTCTATTTCTGTGTGTAATGCTTTGAAAGGAAGGAATAATTTGAGTTACCTCTCAGCTATAGAGGGAAGAAAGGCATTTCTCCAACCGTATCTGACTCCAATATCTGGAATTACTAGGACAATAGCCACATTTCATAGAAAATATCCAAATTAATTTTATGCCCCAAAGGTGTAAGTAATTGGGTTTATTAGAAGGAGAAATTTTTAGATCACATTAGTCTTTTTTTTTTTTAGTTACTTAATCTCCTTGTTTATGCAAAGACACCAATACTTTTATATAAATCTCTCTCTCTTTATATATGCATAAATTCAGTTTGGCCCTGGCAAGTAATACAAAGCCAGAGTTTTCAGAAACTCAAAGAAGAGAATCTGTCAAGTGTTCTTTGGACTTCACAAGCTGGTGGTTCAATTGGTAGTAAATTACTTTACCCTTCTTAACTTTGGTTTTTATCCCTTGCATTCCTATACACTAATAATGAGAAAGTAGAAAAAGAAATTAAGGAAACAATTCCATTCACCATTGCAAAAAAAAGAGTAAAATACTTAGGAATATACCTACTTAAAGAAACTAAAGACCTATATATAGAAAATTATAAAACACTCATGAAAGAAATCAAAGAAGACACCAATAGATGGAGAAATATACCATATTCATGGATCAGAAGAAGCAATATAGTGAAAATGAGTATACTAACCAAAGCAATCTATAGATTCAATGCAATCCCTATCAAGCTACCAGCTGTATTTTTCATAGAGCTAGAACAAATAATTTCACAATTTGTATGGAAATACAAAAAACCTCTAATAGCCAAAGCAATCTTGAGAAAGAAGAATGGAACTGGAGGAATCAACCTGCCTGACTTCAGGCTCTACTACAAAGCCACAGTCATCAAGAGAGTATGGTACTGGCACAAAGACAGAAATATAGATCAATGGAACAAAATAGAAAGCCCAGAGATAAATCCACACACCTATAGACACCTTATCTTCAACAAAGGAGGCGAGAATATACAATGGAGTAAAGACAATCTCTTTAACAAGTGGTGCTGGGAAAACTGGTCAACCACTTGTAAAAGAATGAAACTAGATCACTTTCTAACACTGTACACAAAAATAAACTCAAAATGGATTAAAGATCTAAATGTAAGACCAGAAACTATAAAACTCCTAGAGGAGCACATAGGCAAAACATGCTTGGACATAAATCACAGCAGGATCCTCTATGATCCACCTCCCAGAATACTGGAAATAAAAGCAAAAATAAACAAATGGGATCTAATTAAACTTAAAAGCTTCTGCACAACAAAGGAAACTATAAGCAAGGTGAAAAGACAGCCTTCTGAATGGGAGAAAATAATAGCAAATGAAGCAACTGACAAACAACTAATCTCAAAAATATATGAGTAACTCGTGCAGCTCAATTCCAGAAAAATAAATGACACAATCAAAAAATGGGTCAAAGAACTAAATAAACATTTCTCCAAAGAAGACATACGGATGGCTAACAAACACATGAAAAGATGCTCAACATCACTCATTACCAGAGAAATGCAAATCAAAACCACAATGAGGTACCATTTCACACCAGTCAGAATGGCTGCAATCCAAAAGTCTACAAACAATAAATGCTGGAGAGGGTGTGGAGAAAAGGGAACCCTCTTACCCTGTTGGTGGGAATGCAAACTAATACAGCCACTATGAAGAACAGTGTGGAGATTCCTTAAAAAACTGGAAATAGAACTGCCTTATGACCCAGCAATCCCACTGCTGGACATACACACTGAGGAAACTAGAATTGAAAGAGACATGTGTACTCCAATGTTCATCACAGCACTATTTATAATAGCGAGGACATGGAAACAACCTAGCTGTCCATCAGCAGATGAATGGATAAGAAAGCTGTGGTACATATACACAAGGGAATATTACTCAGCCATTAAAAAGAATACATTTGAATCAGTTCTAATGAAGTGAATGAAACTGGAGCCTATTATACAGAGTGAAGTAAGCCAGAAAGAAAAACACCAATACAGTATACTAACACATATATATGGAATTTAGAAAGATGGTAATGATAACCCTGTATGCGAGACAGCAAAAGAGACACAAATGTATAGAACGGACTTTTAGACTCTGTGGGAGAGGGAGAGGGTGGGGTGATTTGGGAGAATGGCATTGAAACATGTATACTATCAGGTAAGAAACAAATCACCAGTCTATGTTCGATACAGGATACAAGATGCTTGGGGCTGGTGCACGGGGATGATCCAGAGAGAGGATATGGGGTGGGAGGTGGGAGGGGGGTTCAGGATTGGGAACTCATGTACACCCATGGCTGATTCATGTCAATATATGGCAAAACCAATACAGTATTGTACAGCAAAATAAAGTAAAAATAAAAATTAAAAAAAACCTGATTTTCCTCATATCCACAATATTCATAATTCTGTAAAAATTCTATTTACTCATTCAACTAATATTCATGGAATGTGTAATTTCAAAACCCATGGACTCTGTCTTATTCCATTATTCTGGTTGAAATAGTATATTTAAACTTGGAGAATCTGAGGGTAGTTGGGGGTTTTTTTTGAGTGCCAGTTATATAATTTCTAAAAATAGTGTTGCCTTTAGGGCACCTGGTACAACTTCAAAGATAACAGAAACTCAGGCCAGCATTTCAGCTAGTTTTAATGATAACATATTTTAACAATACAAAGCTGAACAGAATTCAACAGTTCATTCTTAGACCAAAATTTGTGTTAATCAATTTGGTCTACCGCTCCTAATGTAAAGCCATGATTTTTCCCCCTAATCTCTAAAACATAGTTATACCACTTTCCAATCATTATTTTATAATGTTTCCAATTTACCGTTTTATTCCTTATTTCTATAAATAAAATAGGCTTAAGAAAATGTTGGGATTATAATAAATTAAGAAGGACTCGTGGTTAGGTTGAGGGCAGAGTCTACTATTTTGGCTCTTAGAAGAGTCGCTACATGTCTCGGTTGGTTCTTTTACCTCGCATTTCTAGGCAATCAGTTTTAATACTTCATTAGGATCAATCATTAGGTTTTTCCAGTAGTCATGTATGGATGTGAGAGTTGGACTGTGAAGAAAGCTGAGCGCCAAAGAATTGATACTTTTGAACTTGGTATTGGAGAAATCTCCTGAGAGTCCCTTGAACTGAAAGGAGATCCAACCAGTCAATTCTGAAGGAAATCAGTCCTGAATATTCATTGGAAGGACTGATGCTGAAGCTGAAGCTCCAGTACTTTGGCCATCTGAACTTACTCATTGGAAAAGACCCTGATGCTGGGAAAGATTGAAGGCAGGAGAAGAAGGGGACGACAGAGGGTGAGATGGTTGGATGGCATCACCAACTCAATGGACATGAGTTTGAGTAAGCTCTGGGAGTTAGTCATGGTCAGAGAAGCCTGGCGTGCTACAGTCCATGGGGGTCACAAAGTTTTGGACATGACTTAGTGACTGAACTGACCTAAGGATCAATCAGTTTCTGATACACTGAGCAATAGTAAACATTTTCATAAATAATTGATTTAAAATCTGAACATAGTTCATTAATGTACAATTAAAGCCATTTCAGTCAACCAAAAATATTCACAGTCTCTTCAGGATAGAAAAAACTTGGAAACTGCATTTTATGACAAAGAAATATTTATCTTACTGGTATAACCTTCAGTGCATACATTATATTTCTCTTCTGTTTTAGCCTCCATGCAGATTCCATGCCCCCATTCACAATTTCATTAACTTATAAATATTTCCCAAGTGAGCAGTTGCTTTATATAAACATACAATTGGTTTAGTGGCTTTCTGGGATTAGAATATGCTGTTATTTCTTATCAGCCACTCATTTACAAAACATCTCTCAGAGTGAATTGCTTGTAAATTGTTTGTGCTTCATCTCTTTCCTTGTTTTTCAAGTAGAAACGATAATCTTTTTCTGATTTTGCCATCAAATTTTTCCAGAATATATAATTTCTTTCTACTGTTAAGAATCTAAATTCTGACTGCACCAAAAATCATGAATACAAGCTTAGGCTTTACACATGGGGAAACAAAAATCCAGGTGCATATATATACTTTATCTTTGTATCCCCAGAGAATGTTACAAGAATCATTCTAACCAGATTTATTTGTGGCCGTATTTCCTTATAGTTAAATATCAATCCTTTTGTAATTTCTGCCAAGTAGATATACAGATATAAGTACACATAGAGATTTGACCTTCATTATCCTCACTGAAAAAAATGCAGATAATTATCATCATTAAATAGTATTTATTCTTGAATATCGTCATCATCAAGCTGGTACTTCAATAACTAACACGTACCTTAATATAATCGAGTTATTTTGATTCTTCTATAGTCTGATAGTATGTCATTTTAACTTAGTCTTTACAGTGTTAAATACCACACACATACCTCACACTAGCATTACTCCCTAGATATTTACACCCATCCAGTTCAGATCACAAATATTCATTGTTCATTTATTCAGTTGGTGTTTATTGATTTCTTGCTATGTGATAGGCATTTTGGATACAAAGAGAAGCAAAAACAAGCACAGCCTTTGCCTTCATGAAAACTGTGAGCTACGAAAGGAGAAAGAGTAATTACATCATAATCACAGAAAATGTTAAGTTACAACTCTGGAAAATGCTACAAGAGAAAGTAAGATATATAGTGTTCTGAGAGCTTGTTATAAGCACATTTTGTCTTTCTGGATAAGCCAGGGTTTCCTAAGTAAGGTACACATGAGCTGATAGCTAGAGGACACAGTGGAAATTAATTTGATGATACATATGGGTGAAAGAATCCTGGCAAATTCTTGCAGGAGGGCAAAGGACGGAAAAGGCCATGCTGCTAAAGTACAGGGACCTAATAATGTGCTATAAGAAAAGATTAAAGAAATAGAGACCATGAAGGTTTTTAGAACGTGTCAAGATTTGTCCAAGAGTGACAGGAGGCCACTGAGAGGGGTTGACCAGGGGAGGGAGGTGATCAGATTTTCATTTTTAAATGATCATCCAAGCTGCAGTGTTGTGAGGAAACTAAAGGGACACTGAGGTGAATGTGGATAGATTAGTTTGTCATCTAGAGGAGTTTTCTGGCTTGTACAGCTAGATGGATGTGGGTGTTATTCATTGAGATAGAAAATGCACCGAGTGGGTGGGAAGATTGTGAATTTTATTTCAGACGTGAATGTGTGTTTGGAAATAAATCCTAGAAGAGATGTCTTATAGGAAATTGAATATATTGACTTAGAGCTCAGAAGAAATCATTTGTGTTAGGTCGTTTTTCAAACTGTGGAAGTGAAAGAGAGCATAGAATAAAAAGAAGGAAAGCTTTAATCTGAACTTCGAGGTACTCCACTGTTTAATGTATGCCAATGAAGGGGCTGCTGCTGCTGCTGCTGCTGCTAAGTTGCTTCAGTCGCATCCGACTTTGCGTGACCCCATAGACGGCAGCCCACCAGGCTCCCCTGTCCCTGGGATTCTCCAGGCAAGAACACTGGAGTGGGTTGCCATTTCCTTCTCCAATGCATGAAGGGGATGTGGGTTCAATTCCTGGGTCTAGAACATCCCCTGGAGAAGGAAATGGCAACCCATTCCAGTATTCTTGCCTGGAAAATGTCATGAACAGAAGAGCCTGGTGGTCTATAGTCCATGGGGTTGCAAACGAGTCGGACACAACTTAGTGACTGAACTGCATACACAAATGGACCTGCAAGTGACAAAGAGGGGGCACAGAGGTAGGAGTATAAGACCAATGGGACAGATGACCAGCGAAAAATATGCTTAGAAAGTGGGAGAAGACACTGTGTCAAAAACTGCTGTTATATCACCTAAAGTCTGAGAAATGTTGATTAGATTTAGTGACAATGGATATCACTGGGAGTTTCAGCAAGGATTGTTTCAATGGACTTAAGAGACCACAAGTCAGGGTGATGGGTGAGAAGTAAGTGAAAGTTAAAATGAACATAAGTGTAGACAGCTTTAATCTCTCTAATGTTTTGTGATGATGAAGTTGGTGACTTTCTGGGAAAGTAAGGTGACTTAATTTCCAGGAAACCCCTTTGCCATTGCCTTATTTCTTGTTCCCTCTTTTTTATAAACAAATTAGTGATGATGGAGTACTAGAATGTATCCCCACTTTGTTAACTTATTGAATGTGATGAATATTTGCCCACTATACTGACTGTATTAATAGAATCACAAAGTCTTCTACAAGACTCAAAGTACAGCGTAATTGATGACATCTATGTCTGACTTCTTAATTCCATGACTTCCTGGGTGAGTTTCTATGATATTTCTGAGTTTCCTATGTGGAATGTGTGCAAGGGAACTTAGAACTGGGGTACATAAGAAAGGTCATATCAGGGATGGAATATTAGATATGAGTCAGCTATAATATCTCAGAAAATGAGAATGGATTTATTATTATACTTTACTCCATCTCCCCTTCTTCCCTTATTTCTTTTCTTATTCTTTCCCCTTTAAGAAATGAATACCTAATGTTTGTTCTATAATATGCAAAGTATTTGCTGATAAGTAGTAAGGGTAAATGAAGACATAATGATAAAAACACTGAAATTGCTAAAACAGAATAGCTACATCAGAATAAAGAAAGATAAGACTGAACAGAATGGGATTAAGAAAATGCAAGTGATAGATATCTTTGAATGCAAGGCTGTGATGTAGTGATTAATAGAATATTATTAAGAAAATAAACTTAGAGATTATTCTAGAAGTTCTCAGTTCAGTTCAGTCACTCAGTCATGTGTGACTCTTTGTGACCCCATGAATTGCAGCACGCCAGGCCTCCCCATCCATCACCAACTCCCCAAGTTCACTCAAACTCACGTCCATCGAGTCGATGATGCCATCCAGCCATCTCATCCTCTGTCGTCCCCTTCTCCTCCTGCCCCCAATCCCTCCCAGCATCAGAGTCTTTTCCAGTGAGTCAACTCTTTGCATGAGGTGGCCAAAGTATTGGAGTTTCAGCTTTAGCATCAGTCCTTCCAATGAACACCCAGGACTGGTCTCCTTTAGGATGGAATGGTTGGATCTCCTTGCAGTCCAAAGAACTCTCAAGAGTCTTCTCCAACACCACAGTTCAGAAGTATCAACTCTTCAGCGCTCAGCTTTCTTCACAATCCAACTCTCACATCCATACACGACTACTGGAAAAACCATGTAAAGAGACACTGGTTATTGTAATGATCCTAGACCTTGACTTCGGGAAATAAACATAAATAAGATACATTAGATCATGGAAGTATTCTCAAGTCTCAGTAATCACTGGGGACATGCTACAGAGAAAGGCAATCAGATGTGAAGTCAAAAGGAGTTTTACATGCAAAATACTTTGTGAGGGAGATATTTTTAATAAGTAAAAGCTTAATTTGCAACATATTAGGTATCAGATATTGGCAGGACATCCAAGCACATATATACAAAGGCAGAAAAAAATACAAACGTGTAGAATTACTGTGTAGCCACCTAAACATTTCCTCCAGGACTTCCTGGGAAGGCCCACTCAGTAACTGCCATTTTTAACATATGCCTTGAATTAATAAAGACAAGTGAGAAAGTCCATTGCAAATCTATTTAGGTATATTAACTTACATCAGAATGGAAAGTAAAATTTTACTTTTAATTGTAAGTGAAATCCTTTTGTTTATTCTCAGGATGTGTTCCTGTGTCTGTTCTCAAATGACTTAAATAAAACCTCTTAACTTCGTCATATGCATCTTGGTTCCCATAGAAATCTTAAGAGTGATGGCTTCTCTTTTAGGGAACCAAATTCTAAATTTCATTTCTTTTTCCTTTAAAGATAGGTTTTATTTATCTATTGTTTTTCTCTTTTTTCCATACAGTTTGTAATCATACTCATTTTAGATCAGTCTCTATTTACTCCAAGATCTAACAGTGACTAAGAATTGTTAGATAATTTTAGACTAGGAAATTCCTTAGCAGTCCAATGATTAGAACTCCATGCTTCACTACAGGGGTTCAAGGTTTGATCCCTGGCTGGGGAACTAAAATAAGGTATGCTGCGTGGTGTGGCCAAAAGAAAAAATTTAACATAAGTCAACCATATTCTTTTTTCTCCATTAGCTGAGTAAACACGTGAGAAGAAATTTAAAGTTTGAAGAATGATATTTCTTCAAAAGAGTATCAAATTTCTATTTAACATAATATTGGATATTTTATCAATATATGAGAAACTTTATGTATTTTCTCTCTAGGTCTCATAATAATTTTAAGTGTGTGCCTGCTTGCAGAATCTTCTATTATGCACATTTTCCAGATTATTTGAAAAATTTCCTCAGCTGATGGTAGTTATGATTTTTGTTAAACACAGAAGTCTTCCTTCTTTCCTTGTTCCAGACAGGTCTTTAAGTAAATTTTACCAGTATGTGAGTTTTAGGATTTTTTGTTACTGTCACTGTTTGGTTTTTTGCTTTGATTGAATAATAATCAAATATTTTGCAATATTTATTTGATCTGGTAAAATATGTGATTTACTTGACTCACAATGATATTATATATAGAAAGTGATTAAACTTACAATAATTGAAATTAATTATTAATCAGTAATCTAGATGATGAATAAATTAGCCTTATGCATCACTAGTCACCTAAGTGGGGAGATTGAAAGGGTGTAATATATTCCTATTAAAAAATATTGTGTCTCTAAGAGTCCCCTAAAAATTTAAATATCTTTGAGAAAACAGGGTATTTTGGAAAGGACACTAAACTGGACTTACCTTGGGAATATCAATTCATCTTATTTTGGATTTTTATATGCAAAATACAGATAATCTTTATTTATCATGGATATCATTCTAACTCTTAAGTAAGACAACTTATGTGACTTTTTCCACACCGAAAGATGGCACTAATCTTCAATTAATTATTCTTTTGCTCCCCTGTAAAATGCATCCCTGAGTAAAATTCTGAGAAAATAGATTAAAGTCAATTTTCAAAAAGATTTTGGGGAAATGATTAGGGGGTCTGAAGAAATGGACACTTTAGTAAAGTACCCTGAAAAGTATTTCCATGGGTGTGAAGAAAGATTTGTGTTCATATTGAAGAGTGAGGTGCATAACTGGGGACTAGAAACACAAAGAAAAGGATTTTTGTTTCCTGGGTTTGTTCCTGGAATCTATGGTGATAATAACCTGTGACCATCTGCAGCAGATGTTTTTTTGTGTCTTAGCCACCAAGCAGTTTAACAAGTTAAGCCTACTTTAACAGCAACAAATCATAGAGTAATATGTTTTCTTTTATTGATGCACATGTTATATATATGTTTCCACTTTAATGTCCTCATTTGCATAAGTTTAAATAGGCATATGAGTTATAGCTCTGAGGATGATGTGTGATAGTGTATGGTTCCCTACACTTTGTGATGTCTGTTTAAAGACATATAGAACTCAAATGCTGTCTCAGAGACAGTTCTTATTTTTCTTCTTATGAAACCTCTGAATTTAACTCTGAGTCAAGAATGCTATTTTGTTTTCTATGTCTTTTCATACGTTATTTCGTACAAACAAATATCTACATTTGGGAATCATTTATGCATAGTATATTATAACTATCCTTAATTTACATGTCATCTAATGCAAATATACAACATATACACACATAATACAGAAGTGAAGGTTATAAGTATCCCATGGGTAATACAGAATGAATGGGGATTCCAAACAAGTAGTGATAACTTATCACGAGTTGTGAAAGTGGGCATCTTAGAGGATGTGCCTTTTGAGATGTACCTTGAAAGATGACGGTAATATCCTGAAAAAGATAGACTGGATATCAATATGAGCTATTGAAAGTTTTAGAATCAAATGATACTATCATTAAAGAGACACTTTAGGAAGATCAAAGTGGTGTCTCAAACTGGATTTACTAGAACACAGAGAGTGATTTCTGCAAATAGAAGTACAGCTAGGGGATTATATAATACACCCACAGTTCCCAAGCATCCCTGGTGCAGAAGCATCTACAGAGAAGTTTTTAAGCAGCAAATTTAATTTCCAGGTCCCTCCTATAACTCTGATTCAGTGGATCTGAGGTAGGACCCTCAAAACAATGCTTTTGAACTGTGGTGTTGGAGAAGACTCTTGAGAGTCCCTTGGACTGCAAAGTGATCCAACCAGTCCATCCTAAAGGACATTAGTCCTGGGTGTTCATTGGAAGGACTGATGCTGAAGCTGAAACTCCAATACTTTGGCCACCTGATACAAAGAGCTGACTTATTTGAAAAGACCCTATGCTGGGAAAGATTGAGGGCAGGAGGAGAAGGGGATGACAGAGCATGAGACGGTTGGATGGTATCACTGACTCAATGGACGTGAGTTTGGTTGGACTCTGGGAATTGGTGATGGACAGGGAGGCCTGGCATGCTGTGGTTCATGGGGTCACAAAGAGTCGGACACAACTGAGTGGCTGAACTGAACTGAACTGAACTGAACTGAGTCACCACCTGCAGTGATTTTGGAGCCCTAGAAAATAAAGTCTGCCTCTGTTTCCATTGTTTCCCCATCTATTTGCCATGAAGTAATGGGACAGGATGCCATGACCTTAGTTTTTAAATGTTGAGTTTTAAGCTAGCTTTTTCATTCTGCTTTTTTACTTTCATCAAGAGGCTCTTTAGTTCCTCTTTGCTTTCTGCCATAAGGGCAGTGTCGTCTGCATATCTGAGGTTATTGATATTTCTCCCTGCAATCTTAATTCCAGCTTATGCTTCATTCAGTCTGGTATTTCTCTTGATATGCTCTGCATATAAGTTAAATCAGCAAGGTGACAATATACAGCCTTGACAAACTCCTTTCCCAATTTGGAACCAGTCCATTGTTCCATGTCCAGTTCTAACTGTTGCTTCCTGACCTGCATACAGATCTCAGGAGGCAGGTCAGGCAGTCTGGTATTCCCATCTCTTTCAGAATTTTCCACAGTTTGTTGTAATCTGCAACGTCAAAGGCTTGGGCATAGTCAAGGAAACAGAGTAAACATATTTTCTAGAACTATTTTGCTTTTTTATGATCAATGGATGTTGGCAATTTGATCTCTGTTTATGCTGCCTTTTCTAAATCCAGCTTGAACATCTGGAACTTCTCAGTTCATGCACTGTTGAAGCCTAGCTTGAAGAAATTTGAGCATTACTTTGCTAGTGTGCGAGATGAGTGCAATTGTGCAGTAGTTTGAGCATTCTTTGGCATTGCCTTTCTTAGGGACTGGAATGAAAACTGTCCTTTCTCCAGTCCTGTGGCCACTGCTGAGTTTTCCAAATTATATGATATATTGAATGCAGCACTTTAACAGCAGCATCTTTTAGGATTTGAAATAGCTCCACTGGAATTCTATCACCTCCACTCTCTTTGTTCATAATGTTAAGAACCCTGTGAGACAGTATGAAAAGAAACTAGAATTAGAATAAGCTAATGGTGGAAAAAAGAAACAAAATTGGATTGCCATAGAAAGTATTTTAGCTATTATTAATGCCCAATATTCAAAATTATAACTTTTGCTGTTTGCAGTTTGTGAAATGCACTTGTGGAAATTTTTTTCTCACTTATTTTGTTACTATATTTATAGGGTATTTTCAATTTATTTTCTTGCCATTTTTCTCTCATTTGACATCCCAACAAATTCTGTCAAATTAAGTCTCAAAATCGTTTCTTCCTTCTACTCATGCTGACTATAATTCTGAAGTTATTTTAAGATTTTAAATCCTTTTGCAATTGCAATGAAGATTTTAAATTGCTACCATAGATACTTTTATAAAAAATAGTATCAGCTGATCAAGAAAGAGAACCATTATGTTTTAAACAAGTTTTCAGGCTTTGCTAATCATTTTCCATCTCAAATTCTCTATATTTTTAGAGATTCGCAAATATATGACAGAAACTGATTTATTTTTAAGCCTACATTTAGCATTTTGGTATTTAATTATGCCATGTTTTAGGGATTTTTTTTTAAGTTTCTTACTTATTTATTTATTTTTTATTATTTTTACTTTATTTTACTTTACAGTACTGTATTGGTTTTGCCATACATCAACATTAATCCGCCACGGGTATACACGTGTTCCCAATCCTGAACCCCCCTCCCATCTCCCTCTCTATACCATCTCTCTGGGTCATCCCAGTGCACCAGCCCCAAGCATCCTGTCTCCTGCATTGAATCTAGACTGGCGATTCTATTGTAGAATTGAATCAGATGTCTCTGGGTCTAAATGAAATAGTCCTATTTTTTTTGTGGGGGGGGGGGAATATAATTGCTTGACAAAGGTGTGTTAGTTTCTGCTGTACAACAGCATGAATCAGCTATATGTGTACATATTTTCCCACCCTTTTAAGCCTCCATCCCACTCTTTTTTGTCATCACAGAGCCCTGAGCTGAGCTCCCGGTGCTATACAGCAGCATTTTAATTTAAATGGTAGACTGTGCAAAAATATGATAAGAAAAGCTAAGGGAAAAGAAACCCAGTGGAAGATTTGGGTGGCAGTTGTTTGTTTAAAAAAAAAAAAAAAGGTAGCTCAGCTCTCCAAGTGAACCAGCCAGATAAGATCTGAAATCATGTATAGGACCTGTCTGTTGAGTCAGATTCTCTTATTTAGTTTCATTGAAATATCTAAATAAATTATTTAGCCAACTGTGTGGTTTTCTATTAAGTCATATTGGAATCATGGCCAAACCAAATATCTTATATGAGTAAGTGATGATACAGGTAATGCAAATAAGGTCATTCAAAACTCCTTTTTAAATAAATAATACTTGAGGTGGGCTCACATTCGATTATTGAAACCAACATTCCTCAGGTGATATATCTCTTTTTCTAATTCCGAAGTTCAGTCCAGTTAAATTCATTTCCCTTCTATGTTTTTGTTTATGGGCCAGCAGATATAGTTAGTTTATTGCTTAGTATTGAACTGTTCCTTTGATCTATACAGTTTTCTTTTCCTATTCATGTACATAGAGAAGGAGCATGCTGCTGCTGCTAAGTCGCGTCAGTCGTGTCCGACTCTGTGCGACCCCATAGACAGCAGCCCACCAGGCTTCCCCGTCCCTGGGATTCTCCAGGCAAGAACACTGGAGTGGGTTGCCATTTCCTTCTCCAATGCATGAAAGTGAAAAGTGAAAGTGAAGTTGCTCAGTCGTGTCCAACTCTTAGCGACCCCATGGACTGCAGCCTACCAGGCTCCTCCATCCATAGGGTTTTCCAGGCAAGAGTACTGGAGTGGGGTGCCATTGCCTTCTCCGGAGAAGGAGCATAGTATTCTTTATTTACAAGTGCCTTGGTTAGTTTTATCCACTGAAACTATGAAAACCCTTTTTAATTACAACTAGAACTCTCTTCTCTGTCCAAGCCTCTGCACTTGCTACTTATGAAACCATTGTGTTTAAGTATTGTTTTGCCACCTCATTTATTTCTAGTAATATAAACTGGAAAACCTCTTCACAGTCTCAGTATAAATTCTCAAAGCAGTTATAACTGAGCCCGTGCTTTATTAGAAACTTCTGTCTTTTATTGAGTTGAAATGTTTTCTTATATTTCAACCTATAGCTCAACCCCTCATGGCTAGACAGAACAAATCATATTCCACACAACAGCCTTTCAAGTATTTGAAAATGGTTTTATTCATACTCCTACACCATCTCTGGCTTCCCTGGTGGCTCAGATGGTAAAAGCATCTGCCTACAATGTTGGGGATCCAGGTTTGATCCCTGTGTCAGGAGGATCCCCTGGAGAAGGAAATGGCACCCTGCTCCAGTACAGAATCCCATGGACAGTGGAGCCTGGAAGCTAGAGTCCATGGGGTCCCAAAGAGATAGGACTGAGCAACTTCACTTTCACTTTTCACACCCTCTATGCTCCGGGCAGTTTTTCATGAGTCATGACTTTGATTTCTTTACCCTCCTATCTTCTGAATATAATTCCAATTATTCTTTATAGTCAGGACTCTAGCATTAGCCTGAACATCACAGAATAAATTTGGATCTAGACTTAATAATATATCTGCGTTAATACCTGATCAGATTAGTTTCTCAAATGATTGTTTCATCATGGTGATGCATATTAAATATAAAATAAACTAGAAGGTGGGCTTGAGATAGAACTGAAGCATCAATTGTTGGCTAGATCAACGAAATAACAGTTGTATGTTAAGAACTCATGTTGTCATTGAACATATCTTTTAGAAATTTTAAAAGCCGTACACTGTTAAGAGATTTGTAAGTCCTCTGTAAGGTTTTTAAGTACTCCCATGTCAAATCCTATAAAAAATAATTTATCTCAGAAATGTACAAAAGTAGCAATCTTTTTGGCTTAAATAAGTCAGTGATGTCATAGGCGCTCCGAGTGGGCTTGATTCCTCCCCGGAAGAGAGTGAGAAAGCACTGATCGAGAAGGGCCTCTCTCTGGCCGTCCTCGCCATTCCAGGCTGGTCGCCTGCCAAACCTCGTCCCTCCCTGTAAGACTGCCAGCACCACTTCAGGCAGCAAGTCTGTGCAATTTGCTTTTCTGGGAAGCAATATTAGGGCAGGGCTGAATGATTGAGAGAATCAAAAGCTACAGGCTCTGAGACAAGAGGGCTGTCCTGTGCTCTTATAAGCAGGTTACATTTTGGTCCTTTTTCAAGCTTGGGAGATAAACCTCTTGGTAACATAGAAAAGGCTTGAGTGGCTAAACCGACAGACTCTCTTGAATGGTGCAAATGACCCTCATCACAGGTGTGTTATTCATGGAGCATTATTCACCGGAGAACCCCCTAGACAAAAGCAAACAAACAAAACAATACGTAGAGACATCAGTTGGGGCCAAATTTTATATAAAGGATCTTCCTTATAGAATTATTTATTAACACAGTGGGAAGGAAAAAGCATACAGTCTGAATGGCCAAAAATTATACAATTAATTGTAGGATATTCATTTAAGGAAATATTATGCATCCTGTGTAATGATGCCAAAGAAAAACCTTCAATTTCTATAAAAGTTGGTGAGATACTAGATCAAAATTCAAATTTCAAGGCAATATCATGCTGGCATTTTGTTAAAAAGCATAAGCGAGATATTGGGAGATAACAATAATTGAGAATGAGATGTGGAAATAGGAGTTAACGATTATCAAACAAAATTTTAGAATATTACTAGATGGTAGAGAGGTACTAATGACGTGATTATTTTAATTTCAGTATTTGTGTTTATAGGTACCATGCAAACACACAGAATATAGAGTTATTGCTTTTGTAATAGAAGCATTTATAATTTAAAAATCAAAAACCAGCGTGATGCATAGAAACATAATATTTCCAGATTACAATCCGGAAACCCGCTCTGGGGAACTTTTTTTTTTTTAATGATGTGTTGGAAACTTACCAAAAGACTCCCCAAATATGCTGAATTCAACACTGAGAAAGACGTCAGGGGAAGCTGAATACTGAGGGAGGCCAGGACAGCTGAATAAAGAACTAGACCAGGCAGAATAAGGGAATGGTGTGCGTAGAACTCCTCCGCTGGTACCCTTGTCACTGGACTTTGATCTTGACACTTGACACCTCTTTTCCTATGCTCAGAGTAATCACTCGCTCTTCTTACAGCTTAGCCTCACTGTGTTCAGATACAAAAGTCCGAAGTGGGATGGTATCTATTACTGGCCCATAACCCATACTATATGTCCACGCCCAAGCTTTCAGGGCTCTGCATGGTTACTGTCTGCCCCCCTTGGCTTCAGGTGGAATTGTTGTTAAGGTGCTGACTTGTATCCTAATCTTTTGCAACTCTATGGACTCTAGCCCCACCAGGTCCCTCTGTCCACAGAATTTCACAGGCAAGAAAACTGGAGTGGGTTGTCATTTCCTTCTCCAGGGGATCTTCCTGACCCAGGGATCAAACCTGTGTCTCCTGCTTGGCAGGGGGATTCTTCACCCTGAGCCACCAGGGAACCTCTTCAGGTGGAGACACACCTCTAATTTTGAGATTTCTATCACCATCTTCCAATAGAAAGCTTCTTAGATGCTAAGTAATGGCACATGTTCTAGACACCAAATGTTGGAAGAGATAGTAAAAAATTGTGTTAGTATTTCTCTGGTGATGCTTAAAATCTTTGAACAGGTTTCTTAAGATAGATTTTTATCTGTACAAGAAAGTCTGTGTATGCCACAATTCCTAAGACTCCAGAATATTTCAATAATATGTATTATGTAGCTCAGAATAGAAATGCATTCTTCCCCCAGAGACCAATACGTGAAATAATTTATATATACATTGCCAGCCTCAGACACTATATATTAGGGTCAATATACTTTAGAGTACCATCAGGATGTTTTTGCTCAAGAGAGCTATGAAATTTAGTCCTTTTGAAATACTAAGGAAGAGGAAGCTACTAAACTAACTATACAAATCTAAATTTAAAAATACATGCAAGTATTTTTATTTTTTGAATAATAGTAGCCTGTCTTCTTTGGATTAATAGGCTTGAAAGGAAAATCCAAACTAAAGTTATGGTAATCCACAATCAGGTTAATAATGTAGCAAGAACTTCTTGCTAGTAGAACAATATTTATTAAGCATGTTAGCTGCACTTTTATAAGATGTTTTACAAGGTCACAGAGAAAGTTATAGTTGTAGTAGCTGCCACTGAGTTGTTTTATGAGCTAATAGATGACATTTAAAAGATGAACATGGAAAAACAGAATAGACATCACAGATAAATATAGGACTATATTATTTACAAATGTGTGCTATGGGATATTGGAATGGCTTAAACACATTGAGGTTCCTTTAATACAAATTCAAGAAGCAATTGACTTTTCAAAAATTCGTGTTTTCTATTTCTTCATTTTATGCAGTCAGATGTAATTTTATAAACTTTGTAGCCTAAAGATCTCTAAATATGCATTTTTAGTGATAGGTCCCACATAAATGTGTTTTTTTAATTGAGGAAGAAAGGAAAGAGCCCATTAAATAGTGTTGTCTTTTGTATGTATAAATGAAGTCTTAGTTGACAATTCAAAGCCTCTATGATTTTCTCAGTTGAAATCAATTCTCTTTCTTCACCTCCATGTTTCCCAGAGCTTTGCTTTTACCTGTATTATCTCATTTAAATTTACATCATATGATGATGAGAACAATGATGATAATAATGAACCCTTAATGATTAGACAATCAAAGTTTAAACAGATTAGCTAATTTATCCAAGGTTGTACCCCTTATAAATAAAGTACTAAGATTCAGTCTTAAGCAGTCTAGTTCTAGAGTCCATACTTCTAATCCATGCACTATTCATTGAA
This sequence comes from Capra hircus, assembly GCF_001704415.2. Lineage (NCBI taxonomy): Eukaryota > Metazoa > Chordata > Mammalia > Artiodactyla > Bovidae > Capra > Capra hircus. The sequence goes on from NC_030812.1 coordinate 8,302,821, forward strand.
TCTATATTTTCTCCTCTTTTTAGAGGGAAAGGTATCCATCTTATTTAGCAATATACCTTTCATAATAATGAAGACCATGATGACCACAAAATAAATAAGATTAAAAGAAAACTAATTAAAATGTTCATTGGAGACATTATTATAGTGTGATTATAAATAATTAATTTCATCCTTTTATTACTTTAATATGTTTTCCTAATATGCTGTAATAATTAGCAACCAGTATAAGAGATAGTTAATAATAGGAATTCCGGTCAGACATACCTGATTTCAGGTTATTTCTCCTTCACTTTATGGCTCTAAGAGATTATCTATGACTTCAGCTATCTAATCATAAAATGGGAATATTATAATGGAAACTATGTTTAAGACTATTGCAACAAAGATATACTTATTGGAGTATCTGGTATAAAGCAACAAATAGAAGTTAGGTATTATTTTTGATCAAAATTATTTAAGGAGAGAATACTACTAGTATATCATAAATAAAGAATACTAAAATTTATGGCCATTGAGATTCTTAAAAATAAATTCTTTGAATCCTTAAAGTAGATTTTTATCTATACAAGAAATTCTAATTGTGTGCACTAAAATTGCTAAAACTGAAACATTTCAGTTATGTGTTATATACAGGTCAGGTCATGATTCTAATGTTTGGGGTGAATAGAATAAGTAAAAATGCTTACAAGGGTGTATGTACCTGAAAAGATTTCTTCTTGTTGGGTATGCTACCATGATATAGTCATATTTAACAATGAATGGTGTTTGGAATCAATTTATAGGTATACAAAGTATATTTACATGGTACTTCTGAGATTATCTCAATGTTATTGAATTTTATTTGGAATTTTTGTATGGCTTGAATCACAAAGTACTGCAGAGACAGGGTCAGGAAAAAATAAAAGATGGTGAGAATGAGGTGAAAACTAAATGATACCTGGATTTTATAAATAAGCAAAAGAGCATCTTTTTTTGAATGTCTCTGTAGTTCATGAAAACTATATAAGAGAAGTGTAGGTCTAAGAGAAGATAAGAGATAATATTTTTTAAAACAACATATCTTTTACAATCACTGCAGAAATTTCAATATATTTTATCTTGCATCAAAAAGTTACATCTAAATATTTCTTTATAAAAGTTTCCTTACGGTTACACATGGAGAAGGAAATAGCACCCCACTCCAGTACTCTTGCCTGGAAAATCCCATAGACTGAGAAGCCTGGTAGGCTACAGTCCATGGGGTTGCAAAGAGTCGGACACGACTGAGCGACTTCACTTCACTTCACTTCACTTCACTTCTTCACTAGGGTTACACAAACTGAGAGAGGTACAGAATTATTTGGCTTTTCTCTGTGCAATTCTAAATCAAATAAAGTTCTCTCAACTATGAGATACTATGATCAGTTTGCAGGTCTTGAACTGGGCTGTCACTTATACTGAATATATGAGACAGTTCTCCATATTCATATAGTTTTTCCAAGCAGGTACCAGCATGTCCTGTACATAATATGTGTTCAACAAATGTATAACTAATGGAGTTACATGGCATGAAATTATAGCACCTATCTTCAGGAGGACCTTCTATAGGACCTTGCCACTTGCTGATTATTTAGCTTTTGGCAAGTAATTTAACTTCTTAGAATGTAAATTTATGTATTTCCAAAATTTTAAAAAGAATTTTCTTTGTCTCTATTAAGAAGATATTTGTAAGTTATCTTTGAAAATTATAAATGCTAACCATTATAAAGCCATTTCTAAGGCAGAATGGAAAAGAAACGCAGAAAAGCAAAATGGCTGTCTGAGGAGGCCTTACAAATAGCTATGAAAAGAAGAGAAGCGAAAAGCAAAGGAGAAAAGGAAAGATAGAAGCATCTGAATGCAGAGTTCCAAAGAATAGCAAGGAGAGATAAGAAAGCCTTCTTCAACAATCAATGCAAAGAAATAGAGGAAAACAACAGAATGGGAAAGACTAGAGATCTCTTCAAGAAAATGAAAGATACCAAGGGAACATTTCATGCAAAGATGGGCTCGATAAAGGACAGAAATGGTCTGGACCTAACAGAAGCAGAAGATATTAAGAAGAGGTGGCAAGAATACACAGAAGAACTGTACAAAAAAGATCTTCACGACCAAGATAATCATGATGGTGTGATCACTCACCTAGAGCCAGACATCCTGGAATGAAACATTACTATGCACAAAGCTAGTGGAGGTGATGGAATTCCAGTTGAGCTATTTCAAATCGTGGAAGGTGATGCTGTGAAAGTGCTGCACTCAATATGCCAGCAAATTTGGAAAACTCAGCAGTGGCCATAGGACTGGGAAAGGTCAGTTTTCATTCCAATCCCAAAGAACAGTAATGCCAAAGAATGCTCAAACTACCACACAATTGCACTCATCTCAAACGCTAGTAAAGTAATGCTCAAAATTCTCCAAGCCAGGCTTCAGCAATACATGAACCGTGAACTTCCAGATGTTTAAGCTGGTTTTAGAAAAGGCAGAGGAACCAGAGATCAAATTGCTAACATCCACTGGATCATCAAAAAAGCAAGAGAATTCCCGAAAAACATCTATTTCTGCTTTATTGACTATGCCAAAGCCTTTGTGTGTATCACAATGAAGTGTGGAAAATTCTTCAAGAGACAGGAATACCAGACCACCTGACCTGCCTCTTGAGAAACCTATATGCAGGTCAGGAAGCAGCAGTTAGAACTGGACATGGAACAACAGACTGGTTCCAAATAGGAAAAGGAGTACATCAAGGCTGCATATTGTCACCTTGCTTATTTAACTTCTATGCAGAGTACATCATGAGACACGCTGGGCTGGATGAAACACAAGGTGGATTCTAGATTGCCAGGACAAATATCAATAACCTCAGATATGCAGATAACACCACCCTTATGGCAGAAAGTAAAGAGGAACTAAAAAGCCTCTTGAGGAAAGTGAAAGAGGAGAGTGAAAAAGTTGGCTCAAAGCTCAACATTCAGAAAACTAAGATCATGGCATCCAGTCCCATCACTTCATGGGAAACAGATGGGGAAACAGTGGAAACAGTGTCAGACTTTGTTTAGTTGGGCTCCAAAATCACTGCAGATGGTGATTGCAGCCATGAAATTAAAAGACACTTACTACTTTGATGCTGGAGGGACTGGGGGCAGGAGGAGAAGGGGATGACAGAGGATGAGATGGCTGGATGGCATCACTGACTCAATGGACATGAATCTGAGTGAACTCCGGGAGTTGGTGATGGACAGGGAGGCCTGGCGTGCTGCGATTCATGGGGTCGCAAAGAGTTGGACACGACTCAGCGACTGAACTGAACTCCTTGGAAGGAAAGTTATGACCAATCTAGATAGCATATTCAAAAGCAGAGATGTTACTTGACCAACAAATATCCATCTAGTCAAAGCTATGGTTTTTCCAGTGGTCATGTATGGATGTGAGAACTGGACTATAAAGAAGGCTGAGTGCCAAAGAACTGATGCTTGAACTGTGATGTTGGAGAAGGATCTTGAGAATCTCTTGGACTGCAAGGAGATCCAAGCAGTCCATCCTAAAGGAGACCAGTCAGTCCTGGGTGTTCATTGGAAGGAATGATGCTGAGGCTGAAACTCCAGTACTTTGGCCACCTCATGCAAAGAGTTGGCTCACTGGAAAAGACTCTGATGCTGGGAGGGATTGGGAGCAGGAGGAGAAGGGGACGACAGAGGATGAGATGGCTGGATGGTATCACCGACTCGATGCACATGAGTCTGAGTGAACTCCGGGAGTTGGTGATGGACAGGGAGGCCTGGCGTGCTGCGATTCATGGGGTCGCAAAGAGTCAGACATGACTGAGCAACTGAACTGAACTGAAGGCAGAATGACAATGGTCTTAATATCATGGAATCACAGAGTCTCTGTATTAAGAGACCTTAAAAGTTATTAAGTTCAACCATACCGGTGATACTTCATTATCTTTCTAAATAGGGATGTGATGGATATGACATGCAATTTTACTTTTTACATAAGGGTTTTAGCTCTATCCTTTGAGTTATATGGGAGTGTCATATCAGTAGTTTACTCCACTCTTTAAATCCTCATATAATGAGAAGGAAGACTTTTATCTCTGTTTTAGAGATGAGGAAACGTAAAAAAAAGAAAAAAGAATTGTAATGTTACTTGCACCGTGACTCAGAGTGAGACTTGAATCTCAACAGTCAGGATGGAGACAATCCTCAGAGTCTATAACCCTAACGTAACCAGCATGGTGCACCCTCCCCAGGTAACACAGAATATGGGAATCCTCTGCTCCCTGCATACAACTGTGGATGGATATAAGAAGCATGCTTTTGAATTCTGAACCATTTCAGAGTCTAGACCAGCACAGTTCCATGAAGGGAATATTCTCTATCTTTACAGTCCAGTTTGGTAGCTAGTAGCCACCTTTGGCTTTTTCCATACTCAGAGGGTGGAGTTGACTTACCATTAAATTAGGATATTAATTAAATTGCATCACTGAGCTTTTTTTTTTTTTACATCTTTGTAGCTTGTTTTTTAAAAAAGTATTTATTTATTTAAGGCTGTGCTGGATTTTCATTGCTGCTCTCAGGCTTTCTCTCATTGCAGGGTGCGAGTTTCTCATGATGGTAGCCTCTCTTGCTGTGGAGCACAGGAGCTAAAGTGCACGGGCTCAGTAGTTGTGGCACGTGGGCTCCGTAGCTGCAGCTCACAGCATCCAGAATGTGGGCTCATTAGTTTGGGTACATAGGCTCATCTGCCCTGAGGCATGTGCAATCTTCCTGGACCAGGGATCGAACTGTTATCTCTTGCATTGCAAGGCAGATTCTTAACCACTGGACCACCAGGGAAGCCCATCATTGAGCTTTTTAAAAATGGTGGTGATTTAGTCGCCAAGGTATGTCCAACTCTTGCGACCCTATGGGCTGTAGCCTGTCAGGCTCCTCTGTCCATGGGATTTCCCAGGGAAGGGTACTGGAGTGGGTTGCCATTTCCTTCTTCAGGGGATCTTCCTGACCCAGGAATCAAACCTGTGTCTCCTGCATTTCAGGCAGTCTCCTATACTGCAAGTGGGTTCTTTAGTGCTGAGCCACCAGAGATCCCCGTTTTTAAAAAAATATTTTTTATTTGACATAATTTCAGAGTTATAGGAAAAAATGCAAGAACACAACAAAGAATTACTATGTTCACTTCACTTGGAATCCCCAGTGGTTATTACTTTGTCTCTCTCTCTCTGTGTGTTTCTCTCCCTTCCTCTGTCTCTCTTCTTTCTTCCCTCCTCCCCTCTATTTTTTCCTTTTCTGTCTCTGTCTCTTTGTGTATATGATTAATGCCCTGAACCACTCAAGAGTAAGTTGCAGACATGATTCCTCTTTCCTTTTTCTAAATACTTGTGTGCATTTCCTAAAAATAAAGACATTATCTTACCTAAATCAGGAAATTAACATTTACTAGTCATAATACTATTATCTAATCTACAGACCTTATTCAGTTTTCAGTAGTTGTCCCAATAATGTCTTTTATCTCCAAAGCAAATGCCATCTTATGCTTTGCATTCAATTTGCATCTCTCTTTAATCTCCTTTACTCTGATACAGTTTCTCAATCTTGGTATTGTTCCATGACGTGGATTTTTTTTTCTTTTTAATGATATCGGCCAGTTAGTTTGCAGACTATTTCTCAGTTTAGGTTTGTCCTTTGTTTCCTCCTAATTAGATGTACTTGTGCACTTTCAGTAGTGATCACAAAGCTATGACATGTCCTTTGCATGCATCATATCAGGAGGCACATGACATTCATTTGCTCCTGTATGTTGGCCCATTATGGCCATGTTAAGCTAGATCATTTCATCTCTTAGCCAAGGTTCTATCTACCAAGAACATGTTTGCTAGTTAAACTTACAAATCCTTATTTATTTTCATGCTCTGGTTGTTCGAGATTTGGGTAGAGAGAGCCCCCTCAAGCTGGCCCTTATATCCTTTTGACATGACTCCATCATTATTTGAGTACATCCCTAATTTCTGACATAAGAAGGTACTTCAGACTGATATTTTTATCTTCCCTGACTGCCTCCTGAAACTATTAATTTCATCAAAATGCCTTGGTTTATATGAGTGAAAGAAAGGTATTTTGAAAGCAAGAGCTTAGAGACTGGTAAACTTCCTGTTGCTACTGGGTGTCATCACTTCTAGGCCTTTTAGCAGAGATGGATATATGTACCACCATATATGTATGTGCATACATACCCATATATATTTCTTCCTCCCCTCCTACCTTTCTTGCTTCCTATCCATATCACAGAAGTTGTAAATTCATACTGGTTCAGGTTCAAACAAGTTCAAGTTCATTTCCAACCAACATCATGGAGTTAATTGTATCTTTCCTCTTTCCCATATTTGTAACTCTCATTTCTGACAGTACAAGATCTAGATCTCACTATGTATAATATATTATTTGTTCAATTCTAGAACACATAGAAAATAGTTTCAAAATCATTAACCAATAAATCTTTAAAAAGATACCTACTGTGTAGAATTTAATAGCTGTTTAGAATTCTCTGTGTCTTCGAACTGAGGATATACAGTCCAAATATACAAAGTCCAAACAGTTTAAAAGTTACCTGCATTCCCCCCCCTCTCCTCCCCACACCCAGTGTGGCTATGTTATTCATTTGATACAAACACATGACTCTCCATATTTCTGTTTCGGGTTTTTAGATTTGGGTCCCTCCCAGCAATGTTGTCTATTTTTTTTTTTTAAATATATGAAACATTAACCATTTCCAAAAATTAGAATTTTACTAGACATTCTATTCAGAGAAGGATTATCCCACCCTCTTCTTCCTTCATGGAACTTTTTTGTTGAATAAATAAGATAATGTATAGATTGGACCTATTTAGATTCCAGAAAGTCCCATCTAGCTATTCATGTAATAATATTGCTTTACCTTTTCAGTTACACACTGCTTAAATATTTCATTCATTTTCTTCCCATCAGCAAAACCAAATTGGAATGCAACTGTGCAAATAAAATTCTTATCCAGTTTTGATATTTTAAGTCTTACTGGGAACAGACTATTTTGATGTCCTTATCACAGTTGATCACAAAACACCATTGTGTTTAGTTTCCCAGTTAATTAATGGCCTATCTTATTCCTTTAAAAAGTAGAATATGCTTACTGTCTGTGGACAAGCATAATGTTACAGGAGGAGTTATGTAGAAAACATATCAAAATAACACCTCATTTCACTGGTGCCTTCCACAGGAAGAAAATAGCTGTAATTCTATATGAAGGTTATAATTGTCAGACTGGGTTAAAACAAAGACTCTCTAGGTATGTCTCAAGAAATGAGTGGATTACATGCCTAACTCATTCTGAGAGCTAATGTTTCTAGATGAAGTCATGCACCACAAAGGAAGTTGGGGGAGGAAGCATTACATCATTAGAATCACTTTTATTTTAATGTAATTCTTTTAAGAAAAAGCTTTGTTTCTGGAAGCATCTAACATTGCTGCATTTTTCTCATGGGTTATGTGCATACTTAACTCGTGATACTGCTGTGTGTGCAGAACTAAAGATATTTAATAAATAAGCCAGAGAACAGATTTCTTCTCAATGTTAAAGGTTTGCAATAGTATTTCTGGATAAAAAGTAAGATGTTTCTTTCATTAGGAGAAATATATATATTCTCAATAAAACATCTGTATATTTCTTTTTATGACTATGTATAAAATATTGAAATTCATTAAAAATTTAAAATCAAATTTAATTTTACTATGATAGCATAACTAAGCAATGGAAGAAACAAAAAGGAAAAGTATATTTCTAGAGAATTCATAAATAACAAAAAATAACTATGAATCTTCATCATTTTTGAGAAGCAAATAGAGATAATATGTTAAGCAAAATGTAATAACCATGTAGGTATCAGCAACATGATAATCCCCCTGAGATATTTACTATTAAATATCTTTTATATATTCTTGACAGAGTAGAAACGTATTTTCTTATCCATCTGTTAATAGCAGTGTGAACTTAGAGTTGTTCAATATCTTCATTCAAATGAAAAATTTAATATGCAATTCTATAGCACAGATATGCTAAACACTGATTCATTTGTAGGAAAACATTAATATATCTTTAGTGCAGAGGGATTTTCTTTTCAATTGGAGGATATTTGCTTTACAGTGTTATGTTGGTCTCTCCTGTACAGCATGGTGAATCAGCTGTAAGTATACATATATCCCCTCCCTCTTGAGCCTTCCTCTCACCCCTACCCCCCAGCACAGGAATTTTTTTGAGCAATATACAGATGCTTGCTGCTTGTTTATTACCCAATTTTCATATTCCTGAGTCTCATCTTCTAAACGTGGTCAATACTACAGCAGCCCCTCAGAACCCCTCAGAACCCACGTGTTCTCCATGCCACATGGCTAGGGCTCCCAATGGCTCTCATTTTTGTACATCACCACCCATCCAGAAAATTTCTCTTTTCTGACCTCTCATATACCCTTATGTGACCACTTCTGTCCTTACTGCTAGTGAGTTGAGTGGAACTTGCTCCTGTCATTACCAGGCTGCTTTTGGTCCCTAACCGTATTCTGAACTCCAGCAATTTCTTGGGATGCTTTAGAAATCCAATTTTTATGTAAGGTTATCTTTATGAGAAGCTGGTTTCATTATTCTAAATATGTACAGTTTTATGCTGACTTACAGGTACTCACTGATAATTCAGAAAGAGACATATTAGGTATACCTATTTGTAAAAAAAAGAATAGAATCCTATAAAGAAAGCTGATATTGAAAAACTGGAGGCACAGGTGGAAAATTATCAGAAAACATTTTCAAACAAGACCAAATGCTAGCCTGGAGGAGAGAGGTGAGAAGTTAAAGAAAAATTAACATAGAAGACAAAATCAGGAATTGGGGAAAATAGAGACTAAGACACTTTTAGAAATAGCACTAAGCTGTGAAGCCTAAAATGGTCATTAGATTTGGGAAAGGTGCTTGACGTGTCTGTTACTATTATAGGCCAAAAATGGCTAAAGGACAGAATGAAAATATTTTCTAAACTGTGAACTTAGTTATGCTGTAGAGCTGGCACCTACTTTCTGTCATAGAGGTGGGCCAGTTGATCTGATGTTCAGCTCTCTGTAGGAGAGAGAAGAGCTCTTGCGGAGGTGCAGATGGCTACCCTAATCCAACCAGGTAGAGGGCTGAGCAGTCAGGAGGTGTAAGGGATACAACCAGCTTTTGACCTACTGAATTCAGTTTATCTCTTCCTTGGCTGAAGGCTAAAGTGATCAACAAGTAAAGCCACAGCATAAGTTGTCGTGCAAGACAGCTTTGAACTAAGATCCCAGTTGGAGCTTGCTTCTGCGTGTAGAACCAAGAACTTCAATCCATGTCTTGAGAATTCCAATCAGTGCCATAGAAGTGAGTGAATGAGCATGTGGCCATTATGGAGGCTTATTTGTTGTTAATCGTGGGAGTTAACTTCACAGTTTTGCTTTGAGCATTCTAACAGACTTGTACCAGCTTCACTTGTTCTGTCTCTTGTTGGCACCTTCTTTCTTCAGTAGAGGTGGGCCGATTTATTTCAGGCTGCCTTTTACTAGAGAGGAGCTCTGGGGGGCAAAGTGTGGCTGTCATACAGTGGCTGCCCTAATCTAACCAAAAAGAGAGCTGAGCTTTCGGGAGAGGTAATGTTGGTAAAAGCAGAGTTTATTTTCTGGAGCCACCTCTCCATCCATGTAGGACGAGCTAGTGCTGGAGCCACGTTCTGTAGGAATTCACAAAATCTGACATGGCTTGACCAAGGTAATTCTATGGACATTTTCACGTCTGAGCCTGTGTGGCTGAGTCTCCCGGTGTGTTTGTTCTTGTTCAGTCACTCAGTCGTGTCTGATTCTTTGAGGTCCCCTGGACTGCAGCAATGGCACCCCACTCCAGTACTCTTGCCTGGAAAATCCCATGGATGGAGGAGCCCGGTGGGCTGTAGTCCATGGGGTCTCGAAGAGTCGGACATGACTGAGCGACTTCACTTTTACTTTTCACTTTCATGCATTGGAGAAGGAAATGGCAACCCACTCCAGTGTTCTTGCCTGGAGAATCCTATGGACGGGGGAGCCTGGTGGGCTACCATATATGTGGTCGCATAGAGTCAGACACGACTGAAGTGACTTAGCAGCAGCAGCAGGACTGCGGCAACCAGGTTTCCCTGTCCTTTACACTCTTGGAGTTTGCTCAAACTCGTGTCCACTGAGTCCATCTGTCCATCGTGTCCACTGATGCCATCCAACCATTTCATCCCCTGTTACCCACTTCTATTCCTGCCCACAATCTTTCCCAGCATCAGGGTCTATTCCAGTGAGTTGGCTCTTTGCATCAAGTGGCCTAAGTATTTATTGGAGTTTCAGCTTCAGCATCAGTCCATCCAGTGAATATTCAGGGTTGGTTTCCTTTAGGACTGACTAGTTTGATCTCCTTGCCATCCAAGGGATTCTCGAGAATCTTCTCCCAGCACCACAGTTCAAACACATCAATTGTTCAGCACTCAGCTTTCTTCATGGTCCAACTCTCTTGTCCGTTCGTGATTACCTGGAAATACTGTTGCTTTGACTGTATGGACCTTTGTTGGTGGTGATGTCTCTGCTTTTTAATATGCTGTCTAGGTTTGTCAGGGCTTTTCCTCTGAGGAGCAAGCATCTTTTAATTTCATGGCTGCAGTCACTGCAGTGATTTTGGAGACCAACAAAATAAAGTCTGTCACTATTTCCATTTTCCCCCAAACTATTTGCCATGAAGTGATGGGACCAGATGCCTTGATCTTATTTTTTTGAATGTTGAGTTTTAAGCCAGCCTTTTCACTCTCTTCTTTCATCTTTATCACGAGGCTCTTTAATTCCTCTTCACTTTCTGCCCTAAGGGTGGTGTCATCTGCATATCTGAAGTTATTGATATTTTTCCTGGCAATCTTTATTCCAGCTTGTGAGTCATCTAGCCTGGCATTTTTCATGATGTACTCTGCCTATAAGTTAAATAAGCAGGGTGACAGTATACAGCCTTGACTTACTCCTTTCACAATTTTGAACCAGTCCATCCATGTTCCATGTCCAGTTCTAACTGTTGCTTCTTGACCTGCATACAAGTTTCTCAGGAGACAGGTAAAGTGTCTGGTATTCCCATCTCTATCAGAATTTTCCATAGTTTGTTGTGATCCATAGAGTGAAAGGTTTTAGACTAGTCAATGAAGCAGACGTTTATTTTTTCTTTTATCCTTAGTGGTGTTTCGATTTATGCCCCTGTTTGAGAAATTGAGAGAGGCCAAACATGATTCTTCTTCCAAATCTATATCTTAAGAATTTAATCTGAATATCCAAATTTTAGAGTTGGGTTAGGTTTCCTCTTATATTATTTATTTGTTTATTAGCATAATGATTCCCCTAATGAGAAAATAATTGTAGTAATTGTACACTAGCTTGATAGTGACAACTAGGAGAATATGCCTGCTGTCTTTATGCTTTCTGTACCTCAGTTTCCTCCTATGTATTCGTGGGAGGTATGTCACTATTTTTTATTTACCTCATAAGATTATACTGAATGTCAATTGTGTTTGTTTCAAAACACTTGCAAAGCTATTTTTGTCCCCCAGATTGCCTACTCTTACAAACATACTAATTTTAAAAGGATCCCTGTGGTAATGTGATTTATAATTAAGCTGTCAGTTTAAAATATTTTGATTTCAATCTTATTTAAAAAGGAAAATCCACTTCAAGTTAAGTTTGCTACATGAAATTTTGTGTAAATATTAACAGCACATGGAAATCACATTTTGTTCAATTTCTTTTTTTTTTTTTTTAATCTGACTGTTCTCATTTTTTTTCCTTTTTTTCAGTTGCCTTTGGGAACAATATGAGAACTCTACTTAGTTCTAGTTTAACTCCTATCAATTCTTATCAATATAAATCAAAGATTATACAAAATTGTACATTTTATTGACTTGGATAAGAGGCAGTTCATTGAATTCTGCTAAAACAGTTTTTATTCTAAAGCTGGTTCATTTTATTTCCTTACTTCAATTATAGGCTAACAAACTCTTAAAGCCTTCTGAAACAAAAATTAAGAAAGTCTTGCCCATGTAAAAATAATGATTTTTTAATTCTACATAAAGCAAATATCTATCATATCAAGACTTTCATAATTATAAAGATTATCAGGCATCACTCAGTATCATTGGAAATTGTTTGATTTTTGTGGAAATTCTTTAACCAATCAAGTTCAATATTTTTAACTTTTCTTTGCATTAAGGATATGCCTATGAAGATCTATGTAAGTCATATATAATTTACTCATCTCTCTTCTACCATCTTATTTTATACTCCGGGGTTGAGTTGCATATAGTTTAAGTGAATCTGTGTGACAAATTTTGGAGCAATCTTGACCCCAGTGTGTCAACTTCTGTGAGTCTGGCTATTCTCAATAGAATTTGTTGGTTGAGCTATAGAGCCTCAAAGAAACCGTGACTTGAAGAAAGAAGACTAAAGTTTGGGGAGGGAAACTGAAAAAGGTTGAAAAAAGGTATATATAACTTTATAAATAAAAATTTTGTCATATGCATCAAGAGTAGTTCAAGAAAATTATTCTTATGGCTTCTAAATCCTTGACTCTAACAATATAAAAAAAGTTTGATTTAAATTTAAATATCCTATTTCCTGAGGAACCATTTCTTTGCCATCTAAACCAATTGTCAAGTTCAGACCATGGGAAAGTATATTACAATTTTTCTAGTACAGATTCCATTTGGAACAGTAGAAAGGGTCAGTCTCCACCTCATGTTTTGGATCCCCTGGGAGACAATCCATTTTATGTATAGTTTAATACTTTATAAATACTCTCATAAACTTGTATCACAGAAATTTTTTAACATATCTATAAGGCAAGTTTTCTTTTTTAAATGCTTGTTTTGCTTCTTCAAGAGGAAAAAACAAGAGAAGAGAAGAGATGGAATTAAGATTTAAAGAAATGTGTCTGATTTGTGTTTGATTCTTTCCAGAAACAGGAAATATATTAGAAGAAATTGAGGGTAATCAATGAGGGAAATAGTTTGCATGTCTTATTGGCCATGGTTTCTCAAGTGAAAGAAACTTGAATACATTCTGATTGAGTAAATAGGCTTGAATAAAATTTATAGAATGTTTGATCTTCAGGACAATCCTTTGGGATGAGAAAAAGCAGTAGTATATCTCTTTCTAGTGTTGTTGCTAACTTGACCGCTTGACCCAAAATCAGTATCAATATACTCCATTTGTGAAAGACCTACGAGGTATCTGAACAAACAGAAATTAAGATATTAAAACCACTGGTTTTATCTCACATCTAGAATTAAAAATCTGTCACCCAATCAAAACATGGGTTAATTGCTTATGTGGTAAGGAAAAAAAAAAAGCTAGATATTGAAGTGAGAAATCTGAATAGCTAAATATGTTTATAATTAAATATTAATATGACCTGTTTTTCAAAAAGGTACACTGAGACTTCCCACGTGGTGCTGGTGGTAAAGAACCCGCCTGCTAATGCAGGAGACGTAAGAGATGGGGGCTCAATCCCTGGGTCAGAAAGATGCCCTGAAGAAGGGAATGGCAACCCACTCCAGTATTCTTGCCTGGAGAATCCCATGGACAGAGGAGCCTGGTGGGCTACAGTCCATGAGGTTGCAAAGAGTCAGACATGATTAAGCATCTGAGCACACACACTGAAATGTACTGCAGAAAGAATGTAAGAGTTCCTCTGAAGTAGATGTACGACGGGAGAATAGCATAAGCGCAAGGGGCAGCTGCAGGAAGCCTACATTCTTGGAGGGAAAGAGCATCTTGAATTTGTGAATTCTAACAAGTCATTTCACATGTTGGTAACCAAGCCATGAAAGACCAAAGGACCATACTCTGGCTTGTATGCCGTAGAAATCATGCCTGACTCTTAGATTTAGATTTGGTTCCTTTTCCTGTGAATTAAGGGCAGGGAGAATTAAAAAAAAAAAAAAACTAAACTAAAATTGAACCTCAGATAAATTTAAAATGTAAGATGTAAAGATGGTACATTCTGGACCTAGATAATTTGAATTCTGTATCTGAACAGCGGGACAGGAATGGGGAGATTGGGCCTTCCTATGATGACACCAGAGCATCTCATCTCCTGGGTGGCAGTGGTCCCATTAGTCATGAAGGTTGCTCTAAAGTCTATCGGCTGTTCTCTTGCCCTCAGTCTTCCCCAGCACCAGGTCTCTTCCAAATTTTGTGTCTACTGTGTGTGGGTGTGGGTGTTAGTTGCTCAGTCGTGTCTGACTCTTTGTGACCCCATGAACTGTAGCCCACCAGGCTCCTCTGTCCAAGGAATTCTCCAGGCAAGAATACTGGAGTTGGTAGCCATTCCCTTCTCTAGTGGATCTTCCCCCTCCAGAGATCGAATCCAGGTCTCCAGCATTGCAGGCAGATTCTCTACCATCTGAGCCACCAGGGAAGCCCTTTGTATTTACTAGGTAATAGTAAATGTTAATTCTTTATTAGTGGATGTGGAAAATAATTTTCTCTGAATGTAACCCAGTCTGGGATCTTTTCATAAGCAAGCCTAATTCAAAGCTATGGCAACAGGAGGAGAGGCCAGTCTCAGTCTGAGCTCTAATCCAAGGAAAACAAAGGGCAGGAGAGTTTTAAGAGGTGGGGTGGAAGTCTCTCAAACCACTTTTGTTTGCTAATTGGATTTATCCAGGTGGCACCAGTGGTAAAAAACCCACCTGACAATGCAGGAGATGTGAGAGACACCTGTTCCATCCCCGGGTTGGGAAGATCCTCTGGATGAGGGCATGGAAACCCACTCCAGTATTCCTGCCTGGAGAATCCCCATGGTCAGAGAAGCCTTAAGGGCTACAGTCCATAGGGTCTCAAAGAGTCAGACACAACTGAAGCAATTTAGTGACTTACCTTCCTACAGACACAGAAAGATACAGGTACTGTCTTCCTGCAGTCCATGGGGTGACAAAGAGTCAGACATGACTTAGCAACTGAACAGTTGTCTTCCTGGATGTTTAGATTTCAAAGGGTTGACTTTCAGGTCATTTCTTGGTTGTAAAACTAGCAAGGACCTTTTAAAGATATTTACATTTCACAGGAGCAGAGAAAGATTTTACAATGATACATTTTCTAAAGGACTTCCCTGATGGCACCAATGGTGGGGAAAAAAAAAAAAAAAAACCTGCCTGCCTATTTAGGAGACACAAAAGATGGAATTTTCGAGCTCTGGATCAGGAAAATCCCCTGGAAAAGGAAATGGCAACCCACTCCAGTCTTTTTGTCTGGGAAATCCCATGGACAGAAAAGCCTGGCCGGCTGCAGTCCATGGGGTCACAGAGTCGGACTGTGTGCACTCATGGTACGAGTAGTAAAAGAGAGATAAAGGGACGGTAACTTTGAGTTATAGCTTCAAAGACAGCTTCAAGTCAGGAAGGCAACTGTGTAAAGTTTAGTCAAGCTGAGGGGGACCAACTTGAGTGGTATATTATGTTGTGATTATATTATAGTTTGGACTTCATCTCCAGGAGTCTTTGATTCTGGACCTACGGGTGTGACTCATTTGGACTTTTGGAAAAGGGAAAGAACAATGAGAATGCTTTCATACCCTTCTTTATTCTGTTACCAACTATTTATTTCTTGAGAGGATGCTTTGGGGCTTTTAAATACTATAATTTGAGGATAAATGAGATATTTATCCTAGTAACAAACAATAATGAAATATCTTGAGTTATTGGAATTACATAGAGGATTATCACAGAAATATAAGTAGTAGTAGTATTTTTAGTACTTGTATTGAACGAACCATCATGATGCATATAAGAGAGATGTGGTTATATTATAAAGACAAGTAAATTAAGGTAAGTTGTGTTGAACAATTACTTAAATAGAATAGCCTTCTTTTATGAGCAGCTTCTTAACTTCAAACTGGAATTAAAAGATAAAGTGTTTTTGTACTATCTTCTAAGGAATTGGTAATAATTATAAATTCTCATCCTCCTTCAGAACCTTTAAAACAAAAAGCCTTCTTTACTGGAAAATTCTCTAGTCCTCTAAAGCTGAAACATTATTCAGAATAAAATAAATCATAAAAATTTTGATAAAAAAGAACTACCTAGCTAATTCTTGGTTCTCTGAAAACTAAAGCTCTCTAATACCTATATTTTGAATGCTATTGAGGGTAATTAGATATGATTTTCCAGTTACTGGGGAAAGAGCAGATGTGACTGGGATTGCTGAGATCACAATTTTATGGAGCTAATGTGACGCTGAGCGTATGAGGGGATGTGAAGGTGAGGCAGTTAACAGTAGATATGAAGATTTGGAACTGGGAGCCTTTGAACTAGAACTGAAAGAATCAGAGCAAGGACTAAAAATCATTTTTGCACTCCTGTCTTTTCTTCTTGCTTTCTGCCATTCTTACAGCAGCTGAATTGTTGGCATCTCTCTCCTCACTCTTCCTTTCCATCTTTTCCTTCTATTTGTTCTCCTTTGGCACTGTTCTTTAGGAAATTAGGACACAAAACCAATATATAACATCTGGCAGCCATCAAGAAGTAAGTCCTAATCATGCTGGTACTCGGTCAGCCACATCTGAAGACGCAACCTTCTCTCTGGGTTTAATAGGATAAAGCTGGTTGTGGAAAAGGAATTGAGAAATGTGGCTCCACTGATAAGGCAACCTCACCATAAACTGTGAATTAGCCGCAGTTCACTAGATTTACTTCTGGAGTGTTTTGTTGCTATTATAGTGCCTTTTTTACTCTGTGACTTCTATGGACATCGCACCTAGGATAATGGCCCTCCATCTATTTGCACAGGTGCAAGGAAATAAAAAAAAGATCCTAAAATGTACACACAGATACACATACACATAAGCATGCCAGGCATACTAAATTATAGAAAAGAATATTTCATCAGTAAAGTAAATGTTATGAAGTCCTGTGACTCATCATTCATGATTTACTCATAACACAAATTAAAAAATAATTTTGAAAGAAGTTGACAGATTGGACCACAGACATAAATCTAAGCTATCCAGACGGTTTAATTCTGCCACAGTAACATTATGGGAACAGCTGCTATCTTTGTGTAGCTCACACCTAGGCTGTTTTTTTAGATCCTAATGATAACAAATTAGCAGATTAGAAATTGCCCCAAATCAAGGATACCTTACTGAAGAATCACTAAAATGAAACAATATTTTGGCTAATGCTATTCTTGGTAGATGTCAGAATTTATAGAAAAAAAAAGAATGTTTTCTGTGTAAACATCTGTTCCTTCAGGAGAGCATTCATCATGCAGTTGCTGAATGATTTAGACATATGTGGGCTTCCCTGGGGGCTCAGTAGGTAAAGAATCCACCTGCCACTTCAGGAGACTAGATTCAGTCCCTGGGTCAGGAAGATCTCCTGGAGGAGGAAATGGTAACCCACTCCAGTATTCTTGCCTGGAGAATTTCATGGACAGAGGACCTGACAGGCTACAGTCTATGAGGTCACAAGAGACTTGGATATGACTGAGCAAGTAAAGAATGATAACATATGGAATGCCTTAACATCTGTGGTACTGCTGAATTTCTTACCGTGGCAAGAAACTTCTAACTAGGTTTAAAAAAAAAAAAAAACTTTATAAAGTTAGCTGTTGAATAGTTTGATGTGAAAGCATTTCAAAGGATATTTCATTTAAATGTAAATGTGAACTATGCGTTATTAAAGAGAATGTGGCTTTTCATATTCTTGTTTTTCTAGACACCTGGGATCAAAGTCACCTTTTGAACTTACACAGGAAGCTTCTAAACCTAAATCTTACTGTTAGGAATTTCAGTTCTTTATTTTCACTGTTAAAAGACAAATGCTACCTAAAGCTTTATCTGCAACATTAATTTTCCCGTAAAGACAGAGGAACTGAATTAGCAGGGGCAAGGGTAGGACTCTGCAACATTTAGGTAGTAGCTTTGGAATCAGAGCTCTCAGCAGTTTCATGCTTTGTGGATAATTAAAATCGATAGAAAATAATTACACAGCTGGAAGGATCTCCAGATACTTAATCCAGTCCCTTTCCTCTAGGAGAAACTAACTCCAGCCTAAACCAACCTCCACACAGGCATTCAGGTTACAGGAAAGCAGTAGGAACCCTGGATTCATTTTCTGCACTTACTAAGAATATTGCAAATGTGGCTTGGACCCCACTGCAGTACTATTGCCTGGAAAATCCCATGGACGGAGGAGCCTGGTGGGCTGCAGTCCATGGGGTCGCTAAGAGTCGGACACAACTGAGCAACTTCACCTTCACTTTTCACTTTCATGCATTGGAGGAGGAAATGGCAACCCACTCCAGTGTTCTTGCCTGGAGAATCCCAGGGACGGGGGAGCCTGGTGGGCTGCCGTCTATGGGGTCACACAGAGTCGGACATGGCTGAAATGACTTAGCAGCAGCAGCAACAAGTGTTCAGAAGAGGTTATTATTTACTATTACAAGCATGATATAAGCATCATGCAACAGTCTCCTGCAACCCTGAGATTAACAGTAGAAGGCACTGATGGTCAAAATGACTGTCATTTTTAGAATTTCTTATGTTGAATCTTAAAAGTCCAGATCAACGTCTGCTTCCTGAAATCGTGCTGTATGTTTAGTCGCTCAGTCATGTCCGACCCTTTGTGACCGCATGCACTGTAGCTGACCAGGCTCCCCTGTCCATGGGATTTTCCAGACAAGAATACTGATGTGGTTGGCCATGCCCTCCTCCAGGGGATCTTCCCAAATCAGGGATCAAACCCAGGTCTCCTGCATTGTAGGCAGAGTCTTTGCCATTTGAGCCACCAGGGAAGCCCAAGAATAATGGAGTGCGTAACCTATCTCTTCTCCAGGGGAAATGCCCGACCCAGGAATAGAACAGGGGTCTCCTGCATTGCAGGAAGATTCTTTACCAGCTGAGCTACAATGGAAGCCCCTGAAATTTTACTAATCTCAATATCCATCTGTTATTTAGTTTTGGCTCCTTTAGTAAGGGAGGACTGATGCTGAAGGTGAAACTCCAATACTTTGGCCACCTGATGCAAAGAACTGACTCATTTGAAAACACCCTGATGCTGGGAAAGATTGAAGGCAAGAGGAGAAGGGGACAACAGAGGTTGAGATGATTGGATGGCATCACTGACTCAATGGACATGGGTTTGGGTGGGCTCCGGGAGTTGGTGATGGACAGGGAGGCCTGGCATGCTATGGTTCATGGGGTCTCAAAGAGTCAAACATGACTGAATGACTCAACTGAACTGAGGATATTAACATATATAAATCTATAATATGGATATAGATAGCTATATTAAGTAGCTTTTGACATCACTCCACCTTAATGAGAAGTCCTTGAATGCTAATTGTCAGAGCTTAACACAGTTCTCTGTATTAAGTCATTTATCAGCATATGCTGGTTTTTAATATTTTTTTTGAAATCTAGTTGTAGCTAATTTGCTTTATTATATCTGTCTCCAGTGCAGGTAAGGACAATCATGAGAAATGGTAAGTCATTTGGTTGATTTCTTTTCTCTGTTCCCACATTGTTTCTCTTTATTTCATTTTCAAGGCTCCTTTTTATTTTATAGAGGTCAAATGTCATAAGAACAAAGTAAAACATATTTCCAAGTTTCATTAATGTTCCCCTTTCTTCAGGTAAAATTTGATGTGACAAAATTAGTCTACAACAGAAAATTTGGGGATGGTTGCTTAGAGCTCAATTTTATTTTTTAAATACACTTTTCCTAAAGAAAAAGGTCATGGTTCATGAAGCCTCTGGTAAATCAGTAGCATTCAAAAACCTTAAAGTAATGTGTCAAGTTAGATTAGTGGATTAGTCCAAGGAATCTGCAGAGTTTTAGGGAAAGTTAATATGTTATAGTCACTACTCAAATTCAAAATAAAATTTTCACGGCAATTTCTGTTTCTATATGCCAAAATCTGGTTATACGTACATGAAAAATAATGAAAAATGACAGCTTCTATCACTTCATTAGTTCATTACCACCACATTAATTCTCCTTTGACAGTTTCTTAAAGCAAGTTAAAAAGAATGCTCAGACATTTGTGAGAGAAAAAGGAATTTGGAAATAACACAGCAATATAGCTGTTGGATTTGTTTCATAATGTAAGAGACTATTTCATATGATATACATATATTATCCACATGCATACATACATATATAGTCTTACATGTCTAACTTATGTGTTATATGATGATCCATTTTTCCTTTTTAGTTGGCACAAGTTCTGGTTATTTGGTGATGTGCTTAGGCAGGCATTACCAAGCAAGACCCCCCTGCCCCGACCCTCTGTTGAGGAAATGAGATCAGCAGTGCTTTGTGAAACGTACATCAAGACATCAGTCTTTGATGATCATCTAGTCACATTAGCATTGTGCTTTGCTGATAACGTGGGTTTGAGCACAAATCTAATGATATTAATGGCAATCACTTCTGTTTGGAGAGAGAGAGTTATTGATGGGTAATTGTGCCCTGTCCGCCCTTCCTCAGTCCTTTGTTCACTCTCCCACACCCATATCCCACCTGGAACTGGAGGCAGTCTCTCTTGGCTTTTGTATTTTTTCTAATATTTCTTAGCCTTGTGGGAGAAGATTGGAGGAGGAATAGGAGAAATTTAGTTTAAAATAGGTGACTTCCTCTTGAATATCACCACTAGGCTTGTTCAAAGAGAAACTCAGAACCTTTTTCCTTTTTAAAGTAGTCATATCCATACAAAAGCTTTTAGGCTATAACCCAGGTATGTCATGTTACAGTAGATTTCCATTTACGTATTAAAGAATTCTGTATATTTATATGCTAGAGATTCTAACATTAAAATGTTTTCATGTATTTTTCAGTAAAATGTTCTTTTAAAAATGTTTAAAATCTGAAGAAAAAATAATTCCCAACAGATTCTCTCTTACAAGGAGGGGACACATTTGTTCCTTCTATAAGAATTTTTTGGGTATCTTGTATGTGCCAGGCATATCCTTACTGGAGACAAAGTAGGAAAAGGAATGCAAAGTTTCTGTATCTAGTAATACTTAATGGGTAAAAGCTTGTATTTATAAAACGTGTCTGTGTGTGTTTGCATTAATTGCTTAGTCCTGTCCAACTCTTTGCAACACCATGGACTATAACCCACCAGGCTCCTCGTTCTGTGGAATTCTCCAGGCAAGAATACTGGAGTGGGTAGCCATTCCCTTCTTCAGGGGATCTTCCCAGCCCAGGGTTTGAACCAAGGTCTCCTGCATTGCAGGCAGATTCTTTACCATCTGAGGACCTACCCTTAAAACCATTAGACTCAGTAACTCTATAGTGCCCATGACATCTTAACACTAAATATGTAGTAAGTACTTGTTTAATGATACATTTACTCACCAAATTGGAAAGTCATTAAATTGTTAGTCAGAATATCTCTGCTTTAGGGTGAACAAACAAAAGCTCTGGCTTTGATCAAAACATAGAAAAGAAATATTTATTTGTTTTGAGTCTGCCTCTTAGTATAAAGAATATAAAAAATTATTTACATCTACTGAAAAAAGAAGACTCTACAAGTTTTATTTCCAAAATTTTCCACCACACGTACTTATTAGTTACGGATGGTTTGTATGTTGTGGTAGACTACCACATGAGGTTTTTGTTGTTGTTGTTGCTGTTTTCACTATTTCTGAAAGATTTGCAGCTACTTTTCCCCATCAGCTTGGTTCCTTCCTCTTCTCCCCTGGAGTCCTAGTTTCCTGGGAAACAGCAGGAATGTTATAGGTTTGGGAATTAACCTTCAAGAAGGTGGTTTAGATGGCAATGTCTGTGTGTACTGCTCAATTCTTTATCTTCTCTTATGGGCACAATTTGGCAAAGTGATAATATACCAAAAAGTGCAGAAGGAAATGTTTGCATTGGAGATTTTTCACTGGCGAAGTCCTTTTCTTGAAAGAAACATCACTCACATTTAGTCTAGATTATACACAATGACCTGGAATTGGGAACCTAGTGGCTGATGAATTGAGACTTTGCTGTGAAACAAGCCAAACAATTTTAGTTAGAGTCATGAACTGTTCATACAGACTATCAAATTCAACCAGATGAAACAGTGTCTGGCAAAACTTTGAATCTAAAAAGCAAACTAGAGTCACATAAGTGAAAGTAAGAGATTAAAATTTTAAATATGTGCTAAAATTAGTATTGCTGAGGCTAATAATTTCTCACTGCTGACAGGCCACAGAAAGGGTTCATACAGATGGTGGGGCTTTAGAGAATGATACCCATTTTGTTTGGTTTTTTGTTTCTATGTTTTATTAAAATTATTGTTGTTCTTTATAGAACTGCTTGGGGGATTTTCACTAATTTAGGAAAGCCTGGACTTGTTGCAAGAAATACTGTCTAAAATGTGATAGCATTAGAGCTATTTTTCTCTTCCTCTTATATGGATAAGTTAACTAGGTCTTTTATATATAAACCAATCTTACCAAAGCAGTCTTAATAAGTACTTTATATTTTAATCTTAAAAAGCCCCTATAGTCAAGTAGTGTTTTAAAATATCAGGTAAAATTTTCAAGTTCATTTTTTTGGGAACTTTTAAAGAGCCATAGAAAGCATATATAAAAACAAATAAATTTAACAGGAGTGATAGAGAAGGATTCAAATATAATACATGAAAGGTCTTATAGATTATTTTAACCACTTAATTAAGAAAAGTGAGAATAGCACTTCTCAGATAATTTTTTAAGTAGGTATTACCACACTCACTATACTAAAGGCTCTCAAAATGAGGGAATTAGTCATGGAATAACATTTCCTATAATTAGTGACACGTTTAATTTTCTTGTTTAGTCATATTGCTTTCTTTATTCCTAGTCAAAATATAATTAATTGAGAGAATGTATTATTTCATCTACAAAGTAACCACTGGCTGGTAAGAAAGACTTGTGTTAGGTCACTTACGGCGTTTTTAAATTTTATAATATACTGTGACGGAAAATTAATGATGCCTGCGGCATTTAGCATAGTTCACAACCCATATTTTAATGAAAATATACTGTTATTAATGATAAACATTCCACAGACATAATATACTTGAATTGTTGGCCATTTTATATCTGTTCTGTATAATTCTATGAAATGAAGTTATATTCATTCTGTTTATTAATTTGGGCTTCATGGAGTAAAATTTGCATTCATTATATTCATGTATGTATACAATTATATGAATTTAATCAACTCAAGGCTTGACAAGTAGTGTTTGACTGACAGTCTCTTCAAGATTCTAATCTGGTCAAGAGTTTATTTCCCATTCATCATATCATAGACTTTCATAGACTTATGAGCATTTTAAATTAGACTGAGCACATTCACATTTTAAGTAGCATGCATTCCCTTCCTGCTCCTTGAGCCTAAAGCAAGATCGTGACCACAGACAGACGTAGACTTGTTTACTCTCCGCAGAGAGGTGCTTCCATAGCATGCACTGATACTAAAGGCATGATATCTCCAGTTTGCAATCTCAAATATATGTTCCTTACCTGGTTTAAATTAGAATCCCTTTTTCCTAGAGTGGATAGCAGGGCCTCTTACATTATAGTATGTCAATTGTAAAATTCCAGATTCTCAAATAAGCTCACCTCATTTTTAGTCCCACTGTATCCAGTCACTTTCTTTATACCAGCAGCTAGTCACTGGCTATGACCTCTCCAAGCCAAGAACTATGATAATAAGAAAGACATGGTATATCCCTGGGCTAACATGGGAACTGTTATTTTTGGAGCCATAGACATAAAAATACTAGAAAGAATGTCTTAATAGTTTTGCTATAGAAGATATGTTTGGAAGTACAGAATACTTGGAGGAATACTGATAAATAGATTGTATGAAGAGTCAAGATGTCACCATTAATAATGAATGTGAAGCAAAGTTTATTTTTTTAATATATATTTATTTTAATTGGAGGCTAATTACTTTACAATATTGGGGGGGGGTTGCCATACATTTTCATGAATCAGCCATGTGTACATATGTTCCCCATCCTGAACCCCGCTCCCAACTCCATCCTCATCCTATCCCTCTGGGTCATCCCAGTGCACCAGCCCCAAGCACCCTGTCTCATGCGTCGAACCTAGACTGACGATCTATTTCACATATGATAATATACATGTTTCAATGCCATTCTCCCAAATCATTCCACCCTCGCCCTCTCCCATAGACTCCAAAAGACTGTTCTATACATCTGTGTCTCTTTTGCTGTCTCACATATAGGGTTATCATTACCATCTTTCTAGATTCCATGTATATGCATTAGTATGCTGTATTGGTGTTTTTCTTTCTGGCTTATTTCACTCTGTATAATAGGCTCCAGTTTCATCCACCTCATTAGAACTGATTCAAATGTATTCTTTTTAAAGGCTGAGTAGTATTCCATTGTGTATATGTACCACAGCTTTCTTATCCATTCATCTAATGGATATCTAGGTTGCTTCCGTGTCCTGGCTATTGTAAACAGTTCTGCGATGAACATTGGAGTACATGTGTCTCTTTCCATTCTGGTTTCCTCAGTGTGTATGCCCAGCAGTGGGATTGCTGGGTCATATGGCAGTTCTATTTCCAGTTTTTTAAGGAATATCCACAGTGTTCTCCATAGTAGCTGTACTAGTTTGCATTCCCACCAACAGTGTAGGAGGGTTCCCTTTTCTCCACACCCTCTCCAGCATTTATTGCTTGTAGACTTTTGGATAGCAGCCATTCTGACTGGCATGAGATGGTACCTCATTGTGGTTTTGATGTGCATTTCTCTGATAATGAGTGATGTTGAGCATCTTTTCATGTGTTTGTTAGCTGTCTGTATGTCTTCTTTGGAGAAATGTCTGTTTAGTTCTTTGGCCCATTTTTTCATTGGGTCGTTTATTTTTCTGGAATTGAGCTGCATAAGTTGCTTGTATATTTTTGAGATTTAGTTGTTTGTCAGTTGCTTCATTTGCTATTATTTTCTCCCATTCTGAAGGCTGTCTTTTCACTTTGCTTATAGTTTCCTTTGTTGTGCAAAAGCTTTTAAATTTAATTGGGTCCCATTTGTTTATTTTTGCTTTTATTTCCAATACTCTGGGAGGTGGGTCATAGAGGATCCTTTTGTGGTTTATGCCAGAGAGTGTTTTGCCTATGTTTTCCTCTAGGAGTTTTGTAGTTTCTGGTCTTACATTTAGATCTCTAATCCATTTAGAGTTTATTTTTGTGTATGGTGTTAGAAAGTGTTCTAGTGGTTGACCAGTTTTCCCAGCACCACTTGTTAAAGAGATTGTCTTTTCTCCATTGTATATTCTTGCCTACTTTGTCGAAGACAAGGTGTCCATAGGTGCATGGATTTAAGGGCTTCCTATTTTGTTCCATTGATCTATATTTCTGTCTTTGTGCCAGTACCATACTGTCTTGATGACTGTGGCTTTGTAGTGGAGCCTGAAGTCAGGCAGGTTGATTCCTCCAGTTCCATTCTTCTTTTTCAAGATTTGCCTATTCAAGGTTTTTTGTATTGCCATACAAATTGTGTAATTATTCGTTCTAGTTCTGTGAAAAATACTGTTGGTAGCTTGATAGCAATTGCATTGAATCTATAGATTTCTTTGGGTAGTATACTCATTTTCACTATATTGATTGTTCTAATCCATGAACATGGTATATTTCTCCATCTATTTTTGTCCTCTTTGATTTCTTTCATCAGTGTTTATAGTTTTATATATATAGGTCCTTTGTTTCTTAAATAGATATAGTCCTAATTATTTTATTCTTTTCATTGCAATGGTGAATGGAATTGTTTCCTTAATTTCTCTTTCTGTTTTCTCATTGTTAGTGTATTCCTATGCAAGGGATTTCTGTGTATTAAGTTTATATCCTGAAATTTTACTGTATTCATTTATTAGCTCTAGTAATTTTCTGGTGGAGTCTTTAGGGTTTTCTACGTAGAGGATCATGTCATCTGCAAACAGTGAGAGTTTTACTTCTTTTCCAATTTGGATTCCTTTTAATTCTTTTTCTGCTCTGATTGCTGTGGCCAAAACTTCCAAAACTATGTTGAATAGTAGTGGTGAGAGTGGGCACTCTTGTCTTCTTCCTGACTTTAGGGGAAATGCTTTCAATTTTTCACCATTGAGGATAATGTTTGCTGTGGGTTTGTTATATATAGTTTTTATTATGTTGAGGTATGTTCCTTCTATTCCTGCTTTCTGGAGGGTTTTTATCATAAACGGATGTTTAATTTTGTCAAAGGCTTTCTCTGAATTTATTGAGATAATCATATGGTTGTTAATCTTTCAATTTGTTAATGTGGTGTATTACATTGATTGGTTTGCAGATATTGAAGAATCCTTGAATCCCTGGGATAAAGCCCACTTGGTCATAATGCATTATCTTTTTAATATGTTGTTGGATTCTGTTGGGTAGAATTTTGTTAAGGATTTTTGCATCTATGTTCATCAGTGATATTGGCCTGTAGTTTTCTTTTTTGTGGCATCTTTGTCTGGTTTTGGTATTAGGGTGATGGTGGCCTCATAGAATGAGTTTGGAAGTTTACCTTCCTCTGCAATTTTCTGGAAGAGTTTGAGTAGGATAGGTGTTAACTCTTCTCTAAATGTTTGGTAGAATTCAGCTGTGAAGCTGTCTGGTCCTGGGCTTTTGTTTACTGGAAGATTTCTGATTACAGTTTCTATTTCTGTGCTTGTGATGGGTCTGTTAACATTTTCTATTTCTTCCTGGTTCAGTTTTGGAAAGTTCTACTTTTCTAAGAATTTGTCCATTTCTTCCAAGTTGTCCATTTTATTGGTGTATAGTTGCTGGTAGTAGTCTCTTATGATTCTTTGTATTTCTGTGTTGTCTGTCATGATCTCTCCATTTTCATTTCTAATTTTGTTGATTTTATTCTTCTCCCTTTGTTTCTTGATGAGTCTGGCTAATGGTTTGTCAATTTGATTTATCTTCTCAAAGAACCAGCTTTGGGGTTTGTTGATTTTTGCTACGGTCTCTTTTGTTTCTTTTGCATTTATTTCTGCCCTAATTTTTAAGATTTCTTTCCTTCTACTAACCCTGGGGTTCTTCATTTCTTCCTTTTCTAGTTTCTTTAGGTGTAGAGGAAGCACAGAATACTTGGAGAAATACTGATAGATTGTATGAATAGTCAAGATTCACCATTAGTAATGAATATGAAACAAAGTTCATTTTCCTAAAATGATACCGTCATATTTGCAGAGCTATGATAATGAGTAAAATGTATCCATTGGTTTCAAGATAGTTCCAAGTGAACTTAGAAGGTGTGAGTTGTCACAAAATAATATAGCTGAGTTTTCAAAACCTTAAATAATACCCAGTTTGAGAGACTTTAATCACAACACCATTTCACTTATAATTCACTTGTAAGTGTCTATATTCCCACGATTGACTGACAGTGACAGGTGTTTCTGAGTGATTGCTAAAGAAAGTATCTAAGATGGGTTATAGCAAAAATAAGTCTCTCTAAAAGAAGAAAATTAAAAGGAACCAGGTAGGGAAATTCATTTCTGAGTGAAAAAATACATCAGGCTTTCAAATCCCTCTTTGAGGCTTATGCCTCACATCGAAAAGGAAGAATTTGAGAAAAACAGAGGCTCTAGAGTCAATAGATAAGAAGTTTCCCTCCCATTAGCTTGAACAGGGCACAAAGGTGAGACTGGGCCACCTAAATTACACTGAATTATCTGAACTATAAAAACCTTTGGGATATGAATTTGCCTCTACTTGAACAGAAACAGAAAACATGTAAATGAATATTATAATCAGTGTTTGTGCCTAGCAGCAGAATAACATTATTTTTTTCAAAAATTACAAATGTTTCAGAATTTTTCTGTGAAATCATAACTCTCAGATATTTCAAAAACACAAAGGAAAAAATGTAAAGCCTCTCTGGAATGACAGCTGCTAAAAATAACTAAAATTTTCAGTTTGGTGTGAATCCTTTCATATTTTATACAATACATAAATAAATAAATATACATATATATGTATATTTACATTAATGGGTTCTTTATAATATTCTTCAGGTTAATATTTTACCAGTCATATAAGATGTAAGTAATGTGTGCATTCATAGGAGCCTACTTTATAATTTTGACACCACTGTGTTTCATTAAATGGATGCACCATATTTCATTTAAGCTATCCCCTTCTGAAGTATATTCTTAATGTGATAACATATAAATATAATATAATTTAAATTCTAGTGAAATTTAGGTTCTAACAGTTTCTGATCAGTTCAGTTCAGTTGCATCGCTCAGTTGTGTCCATCTCTTTGCGACCCCATGGTCTGCAGCACACCAGGCCTCCCTGACCTTCACTATCTCCTGGAGTTTGCTCAACCGCATGTCCATTGAGTCATTGATGCCATCCAACCACCTCATCCTCTGCCACCCACTTCTTCTCCTGCCCTCAATCCTTCCCAGCATCAGGGTCTTTTCAAATGAGTCAGCTCTTCACATCAGGTGGCCAAAGTATTGGAGTTTCAGCTTCAACTTCAGTCCTTCTAATGAATATTCAGGACTGATCTCCTTTAGGATGGACTGGTTGGATCTCTTTGCAGTCCAAGGGACTCTCAAGAGTCTCCAATACCACAGTTCAAAAGCATCAATTCTTCAGCGCTTAGCTTTCTTTATAGTCCAACTCTCGCATCCATACATGACTACTGGAAAAACCATAGCCTAGACTAGACAGACTTTTGTTGACAAGGTAATGTCTCTGCTTTTTAATATGCTGTCTAGGTTGGTCATAACTTTCCTTCCAAGGAGTAAGTGTCTTTTAATTTCATGGCTGCAATCACTATCTGCAGTGATTTTGGAGCCCCCCAAAATTAAGTCAGCCACTGTTTCCACTGTTTCCCCCATCTATTTGCCATGAAGTGATGGGACTGGATGCCATGATGTTAGTTTTCTGAATGTTGAGCTTTAAGCCAACTTTTTCACTTTCCTCTTTCACTGTCATCAAGAGGATCTTTAGTACTTCACATTCTGCCGTAAGTGTGGTGTCATCTGCATATCTGAGGTTATTGATATTTCTCCCAGCAATACCAGGCCACCTTATCTGCCTCTTGGGAAACCTGTATGCAGGTCAGGAAGCAATAGTTAGAACTAGACATGGAACAACAGACTGGTTCCAAATAGGAAAAGGAGTACATCAAGGCTTTATATTGTCTCCCTGCTTATTTAACTTCTATGCAGAGTACATCATGAGAAATGCTGGGCTGGAAGAACCACAAACTGGAATAAAGATTGCTGGGAGAAATATCAATAACCTCAGATATGCAGATGACACCACCCTTACGGCAGAAAGTGAGGAGGAACTAAAGAGCCTTTTGATGAAAGTGAAAGAGGAGAGTGAAAAAGTTGGCTTAGAGCTCAACCTTCAGAAAACAAAGATCATCACATCCGGTCCCATCACTTCATGGCAAATAGATGGGGAAACAGTGGAAACAGTTTCTGATCAGCCCTTGTAATTAATAGAATTATTGAACAAAATGGTGCCGTTTTTTTTCCCTCTAACATATGTAACAGAAAATTTAGTTGCTTAGAACAAGTTGGGCTTTCCTTGTGGCTCAGCTGGTAAAGAATCTGCCTGCACTGCGGGAGCCCTGGGTCAATCCCTGTTTTGGGAAGGTCCTTGGAGAAGGGAATGGCTACCCACTCCAGTATTCTGGCCGGGAGAATTTCATGTACTGTATAGTTCATGGGGTTGCAAAGAGTCAGACACAGCTGAGCAACTTTCACTTTCACTTTCAGGCCAAGATGGAGGAGCCACTGCACTATCACCAAAGAACCAACCCATAAATAGTGTCATGAGAATTGATGGGTTTTTGTATCTTTTAATTTTAAATATAAAACAACATCACTCATGGACATCAAGAGATAAACTTTTTCATCCAATACATATTTTACTAATTTGGAGGTGATTGTTTTTTAATGGAATGTAGGTCATCCTCTATGTAAATAGGCAGTGTATTTTTTTCCGGAATAATAGTGAAGTCCAGACTGTCCACCTATGGATTAACTCTTCACACTAGTTCAGTGTAGTCCCATTGTTATCACAGTAAAGCTTCACATCTAATTTTTTGTTGTTGTTGTTGTTTTACAAAACAAAGATTTTTCTTTTGGATAAAATATTATCTCCTAATTATCTATATGTCATTATATTATGGGCTCAGGAACTTCATTCATTGGTTTATTAAGCAATTGTTACTGGATTTGTGCTGAATTCTAGTGATAAAAAAATAAATTAGAAAGCATCTTTGTCTCCATTCCTCCAGGAGCCACCAGTGTAGGTGGCAGGTAGAGAAGGGACATGAGCAAAGAATTGATACAAAGTATGATATAAGGTAAAATGACAGCCTCGTGATAATTTGGGGTCCTAATACAGAAAACACATGAGAAGTCATGTTAAATAGGGTTTAGGACAACAGTAATATCAGTTTTAATGGTATAACGTTTTTAAAGTAATTAGGATACTCCAAGGGAAAGGGGAGATGATAGTTTAAAATGTATTATTAAATATGTGATGTCAGTCTGTAACTGTTTAAACAAAATGTCTAGTTAACATTAAAGTAAGACTCTTTTAGTCTGTGTTGTGACTCAGCACAATGAACAAGTTAGTCAACCCACTATTCAGCATCATGTTAAAAGCCAGATTAAAAACAACCAGGTCTTGTATTCACCTGAGTGGACATTTTGCCATTGTGTGGTCACAGCCACCGTGCACCATGTGGTTTGGCAACAAGAGCACTTGCTGGAGCTTCTGTGTCATTCAGGATGTCCCCAGCCTCTACACTTCTGTCTGTTCTAATGACCACACTCAGCAAGCCCCAGCTTCCGAAGGAGACTCTGCTAATTAGCTTCGT
Source organism: Capra hircus (assembly GCF_001704415.2). Classification (NCBI taxonomy): domain Eukaryota; kingdom Metazoa; phylum Chordata; class Mammalia; order Artiodactyla; family Bovidae; genus Capra; species Capra hircus. The sequence continues at coordinate 8,333,795 of NC_030812.1, forward strand.
CGATGCAGCATCTGGTAACTGGTTGGTGGGATAAACAAAAGAGACTCCTGAAGTGAGGGCAGGAAAAATGAATTCTCCAGGCCATGAAAACCAAAACGCAATTACAAGTCAACAAGCCAAAGCCATACAAGCTTGATCATGTACATCAGTCCTGTATTTGGCATTGTCTGGCACGCCACCCTGGGCCAAAACACAGATAATTGCACTTACACCATGCTCAGCATTTCAGTTTGGCATCAGTTTCATAATATGATAAAACTTGTCATTTGTAAGCCTGTCTGCTTTTTTCGAAAAAAGCCTGAGAACAATTTGATCTGTCCTGCTACAACAGACACTGATGCAGGTGGTTTAAAAACAAAGCATTTAATCAGGCAGGGTTTTACTTAAACTACTTGATGATTCATCATCCAGCCTCTGCTCATTGTCAATTGTGCCTCTGTGAGCTATTATTTATAGAATATTTAAAGAGGCTGGACTACATGTGCCTGAGACTTAGGTTCCATTGTACTATAAATTATAGTTCCAATGTGTTTCAAATTCAGCATGGATTGTCAGAATGGCATGACTCATGCTCGGTTTAGATGAGTACTGTATAGTAGTTGTACCAAAAAGCACTATTGTCATTATTCATTTACTGGCAATTCTGGAATATTCCTAGACTAGAGCTTTTGGTTTGTACGTTTGTTTTGATACAGGTTTTAGCCCCACAAAATTCTACTCCTATATTTCCTTATATTCATTTTCATTGCAGGGTAAAATTCAATCAATGCCATAATGAAAACTGTGTAGATTCTGGTCCCTTAAAATGGCCATTGCTGTAGGAAATTGCTCAGGGTAATACACTCCTTTCTCCATCAAGAAAAGAGACCAACATTTGTGGTTTTCTCAAAGGAGAGACTATAGATTTATTGAATCACATTCTGCATTCTGAGGTAAGTTTTTTCTCTCATAAGCAAACTATTAAAAACAAAGCAAATCAGAATCAGATGACAGAAAGGAAAAGTTAACCTTAAATAACAAAATCAGGACAGAATTTTTTTTGTCATGCTTAGTGCTTAATCATTACAATTAGATAAATATTAAATTTAATTCAGTTCACACCGTAGGTTTCCTGAAAGCTGAATAGTCTTCTCTTTTTCATCTCTGCAGCCTTAGCCCTTAACCACATAGTAAGCACACAATAAAGATGAGTGGCAGAGATAGATGCAGGAATGAATGATTCTGGAAGACAGGTTATGTGGCTAGATCATTGGGAGGTTGGAGAAAATTAGAAAAAATAGTTAAATGTGGAAATAGGACTGACTGATCTAGAGAAGAACTAGAAAAGACAATTGTTCAGCCTAAGTCTTCACCTCTGTCCAAGTCCGTTTGGGCTGCTACAACAAATCACCAGATGGCAGGCATCTCACTGTGCCCACACCTGGTGGGTGGGGTCAGGGAGCGCCGTTTAAAGGGCACTAATATCATTCAGGTGGCTTCCACCCTCATGACCTAATCACCAGCCCAAAGACCCCATCTCTTAAGTCTATTACATTTGTAGCTAGGAATTCAAAATATAAATTCGGGGTGACAGCCGTATTTTATCTATCGCAACCTCAAAATGAACAACCCCCTCCTCAGAGCACATATTGTTCATGTGCTGCGGTTGCAGCCCACACATTGCATTGTTATGGCTCCTGGGGCACTTCCATGGAGTGTGTGCAGCTTTTCTTTCATAGCATAGAATGTGGCACATTAATGAGTAGTAAGATAACATTTAAGGATGGACTGAACCAGTATCATTATCATCAAATTCTAAAGTCTTTCCCAGTTTAAAGAGAATTGAGCTATTATATTGAGAAGTTAAGCAAATTGTATAATTCACCAGAAGCAGTGTCTCAAAGAATTTAGGCATCCAGCAAGCACAAATTTTGATGAAATTTGAAAATTCAAACCACAGTATGAAGTTAAAAAAAAATCCAAATAGGCATTGCCAGAAGAAAAAAAGGTGGGTTTTTTTAATATTTCATTAAAAATTCAAGAAAATGAGAAAGTAAGGAATGGAGAGGGAGAGAAAGAAGTAGAGAATATGAAGGAAGAAACGGAAAGAGTGAAGACAGTGTATCTGATTTTTCATTAGGTCTAGCCTAGTTTGTTTTGGATACCTAGCCTGGGATTATTTTTACCTATTCAGTTTTCAAAAACAATCCTTCGTGATATTTCAATGGCCAGTAATATTTTAGTTATATTTTGGAGTCAGTGCTATGCAGGAGGATTATTCATATTTACATGGCAAGCAAAGGCATTTAGTATAAGTCTTGGATGACTTAGAGAATCAGTGTGAGATTTCCTCTAGCTGCTTCATTTGTAGCCTTAGAGAAATAATGCATTAATCTGCAATTAGATCATGTCATCTTTCAGGGTGTTTAGCTAAGGTGAAACGTGTAATTAGACATTTTAAATTGTGTGTCACCTCCACCCACAGGGTTGACACATGTTGTTTTCTGTTTGGTGCAGTTCTGTGTAAGGATTCATTCAGTATAGCCAGAAGTCACCTTGACCATGAAAACAAGATTCCTGCAAATCACAGCTTCAGAATTAAATCTAGCAGTAACTTCGATTATTTGTGTAATGCAAGTTGAATGAACATGCATTTGATAAATGAATTTTTCATTTTGCTTACTTATTAACATTGATTTTATATTTGAGGATAATTATCAAAATGACTAGCAGATAATGATTAAAAATAACCTCACATGTATTCTCTTTATCTTTTGTTATGGTAAATATAAACATGGAAAAGATGCTTTAAAAGAGAGAGAGAGAATATATGTAAATATCTTCTTAATATTGAACTCAGTCAGTTTGATACATATACAATAATTACCCTAGAGCATTTTTTCAGTAACGGCATGTTTGTTATTATAAATAACTTTAGATATGTATTTTTTTCATTTGGGATTTTATAAAATATTAGCAAGTGAAGGAAAAAATATACAACCTATCTCTATGTGCATAATAATGAATCCTTAATGTTAAAAACCTATTTGCTAAAATGCACTTAAATGAATGCAGTATGGCCTGCATTATATTTATCTACTCTTTTATTTCAATGTTAATCATGAATTTAAATCCTATCTTTAGGCATGGTATCCTGAGTCCTGAGTACTATGTGAAAAGACTGTAATGATGGAATTTTTATTTTAGCATTAAAAACAGTTTTCAAGGGACCTAATTAAAATCTTTATCTGCACCTTGAAGATGGTAAAGCTGTGTGAATGCAGGCACTGAATTCAGATGCCTTTTGAGATTTTCTTTTCAATTGTATAATTTCACAGTTCTAGTTTTTAAAAACCCTTTCTCCTCTAAAAAGCAGTATTTCTTGTTATCTTTAAATACTCCTTCAACTTAAAATGACAGTTAAATAGTTTCTAAAGTATTTTCAAATACTTTGAGTGAAAAGCACACTTTTCCAAGTGATTAACAATAACTTAGGAGTGCCAATAATTTTAGGAGTTGCCTAGATGCTCTACAACATATTATATTAAGGTAGTGTCTGGATGATTAGCAGGATCATAATTCACAAGAAGAGAAAAGTGTTGCTTATTTAACTTTCCAAGCCCAGCATCCCAGTTTTGTCAGTATATCTTGAGTGAGGTAGTACTGTTTGGTCCTCAGAGAGAAATAAATGCTTATAGGTTATGTATGTGTTTATTTGTATCATTAGGAGTGTAGTGTCAATGAATTATACCTTTATAATGACCAGGAAGAAAATAATCTTCCCTCAACCATCACCTAAAAGTTTTCCGCCCAGATATTGTGTGTGTGTGTGTGTGTGTGTGTGTGTGTGTGTGTGTGTGTGTGTGTGTGTGTGTAGATAAAGAATGCAGTGGAGCAGGGAGGAGAAACACGTCTTTTTGCTCTATGGTAAGCTAGCAGATCAATTGCATTTTCTCCTGTCTTTCAAAATTTAAAGGTCAAATGTATCTTAAGATTAATATTTTTCTTTGGCTAAAAAAATCAGTGAATTGATTAGTGTCGAACAGGGTGGTGTGACAAAGTATTTGAATCAGAATGGAAACTCATAAATATGAGAAATTTTGATAAAGTGAAGTTGCTTTAACTGTTTGAACTTAGGTCTTATTTTTTCTGACTGAGCATATGGTGTATAGTGATTTGGGAAGGCATTGTTAGAGTGACTGGTTTTGTTTGTATGTTTGGGTATTATGTTTAATAAATGTGAAATAACATTATGAGAAATAGCTGGAACAAATTAACACAAGCATTAATGTAAAGTGCACAGAGATTCTGGAGGCATACCACTTGAGTTGGAATCCTGGCTCCTCCACCTGTTTTTTTCTGGGACAGGCTATTTATTTAATCTACCTGTACCTCAGTTTCCTTATCTGTAAAATGGTGGTAATCACATCTACATTATTAAATTGCCTTGAGGATTAAGTAAGTTAATATTCTGCTCCCTCCTTTTCTCAGCAAAGAAAATTTGTTTTTTTTTTTGTTTTTAAAGGATGTATCCTGAATACCTGAAACAATGGTGGCAATGATTTAAAATTGAAAATACTCATTAGAAATGGGAGGGGAAAAGTGTTTCCTAGCAAAATTAATCACTGGCAAGGACATTTATACATAGACTTCATGTTTTATTAGAAGTTTACTCCAAGATGACTCTTTTATTGAGATTTGACCTCCTATATAGTTGATAAATTAATCAGAAAGAATAATTATAGAACTCTAAAGATACAGATTATCATTGGAATAAAAATTTGCTTATTATGGTAAGTTCCCTTTGGATTTTCATGGATAAAATACTGTCTTAGCATCACAGTTTACTAAGAACACTGCAGGGATTTTTGTTTCTTATGTGTCTTAATGACAGACCCCTGAAAAGATTTTGCTGTTCAGGACATGAAGCCCATTATGGTAAAAGGATAATCACTTCTTGAGTAATTTTTTTTTTTTTTTGCTAAGTTGTAATTATCAGTTTAAGTAAGCTTGATAGCCAGCCTTGATGATCACAGATCACACCACATTTGATATAATTGCTCTAGTATTAATAGTAAATCTATTTGGGAGAATGGCATTGAAACATGTATAATGTCATATGTGAAACGAATTGCCAGTCCAGGTTCGATGCATGATACAGGATGCTCGAGGCTAGTGCACTGGGATGACCCAGAGGGATGGGATGGGGAAGGAGGTGGGAGGGGGGTTCAGGATGGGGAACACATGTACACCCATGGTGGATTCATGTCGATGTATGGCAAAACCAATATAACATTATAAAGTAATTAGCCTCCAATTAAAATAAATAAATTTTAAAAATACAAAAACAGACAAGCAAATACATAAGTAATTTAGTATTGAAGATCAATATATGTTTAAAAATAAATACATAAGGAAATTAAAGATAAAAATTACAATTTTCTATGTCAGTTGTACCTCGTTAACTTGAAATTTTTATCTGTAAATTAACTCATTAAAGCTTAAGTTTTAATATGCTAATTATATCTCAATAAACCTAATTTTTTTAAAGCGCGCACGCACACACACACACAAATAGTAAATTGTTTGTAATGTGTAACCTCTTATACTTCCTTAATCAAACTGTTCTTGCTCTGTGTAGTGTTACTTGCTGCAGGGCAGCGGATTTCTCTTCATAGCTTCCCCTCATATGTAGCAGGCTTCCCTTGTGGCTCAGCTGGTAAAGAATCTGCCTGCAATGTGGAAGACATGAGTTCGATCCCTGGGTCAGGAAGAGCATCTGGAAAAGGGATAGGCTACCCACTCCAGTATTCTGGCCTGGAGAATTCCATGGACTGTATAGTCCATGGCGTCCCAAAGAGTCCAGCACAAATGAGCAACTTTTCACTTTGATACCTAGCACAGTGCCAGGCACAGGGCAGGCTCTAAGTGAATGGTCGTTAGATGAACAAATCATAATGAATGAAAAAGGGTTAGTCCATTTAAATGTATTTTTACTTTCAGTTCAGTTCAGTTCAGTCACTTATTCATGTCCGACTCTTTGCAACCCCATGAATAGCAGCATGCCAGGCCTCCCTGTCCATCACTAACTCCTGGAGTTCACTCAAACTCACGTTCATTGAGTCAGTGATGAAATCCAGCCATCTCATCCTCTGTCGTCCCCTTCTCCTCCTGCCCCCAATCCCTCCCAGCATCAGAGTCTTTTCCAATGAGTCAACTCTTCGCATGAGGTGGCCAAGATACTGCAGTTTCAGCTTTAGCATCATTCCTTCCAAAGAAATCCCAGGGCTGATCTCCTTTAGAATGGACTGGTTGGATCTCTTTGCAGTCCAAGTAACTCTCAAGAGTCTTCTCCAATACCACAGTTCAAAAGCATCAATTCTTCGGCGCTCAGCTTTCTTCACAGTCCAACTCTCACATCCATACATGACTACTGGAAAAACCATAGCCTTGACTAGACGGACCTTAGTCGGCAAAGTAATGTCTCTGCTTTTGAATATGCTATCTAGGTTGGTCATAACTTTCCTTCCAAGGAGTAAACGTCTTTTAATTTCATGGCTGCAGTCACCATCTGCAGTGATCTTGGAGCCCCCCAAAATAAAGTCTGACACTGTTTCCACTGTTTCCCCATCTATTTCCCATGAAGTGATAGAACCAGATGACATGATCTTAGTTTTCTGAATGTTGAGCTTTAAGCCAACTTTTTCACTCTCCTCTTTCACTTTCATCAGAGGCTTTTTAGTTCCTCTTCACTTTCTGCCATAAGGGTGGTGTCATCTGCATATCTGAGGTGATTGATATTTCTCCCATCAATCTTGATTCCAGCTTGTGCTTCTTCCAGAGTACTCAAGATGTACTCTGCGTATAAGTTAAATAAGCAGGGTGACAATATACAGCCTTGATGTACTCCTTTTCCTATTTGGAACCAGTCTGTTGTTCCATGTCCAGTTCTAACTGTTGCTTCCTGACCTGCATACAGATTTCTCAAGAGGCAGGTTAGGTGATCTGGTATTCCCATCTCTTTCAGAATTTTCCACAGTTTATTGTGATCTACACAGTCAAAGGCTTTGGCATAGTCAATAAAACAGAAGCAGATGTTTTTCTGGAATGGTCTCTGACTCAGTTGAGTCATATATACATTGAATAAAATAATAAAACACTGAAAATCTTAATCTTGTAAGGTAATTTCAAAAAATACTTCCCAAATAATTATGAAAATCTCACAAAATGTGATAAAGCAGTAAGCATTATACCATACCATTTGGTTAGGAACTCATTTAAAATTTTAAAGTCAATTTAGTCAACCTGCATTTTTATTTACATTCTAGCATTCAGACAATTTTCAAACATCAGTAGAAACAATTTAGCAATTTCATTTCCCTCAATTTCCTCTTATCCCCAAAATCCTTTAGATAGTTTCATTTGAAATCATAGCCTCTTCTAATTCTATTCAAGGTGTAATTTTTAAGGAAAAGAAAAACCATTTTTGAGAGTACTTCTCATCTTTCCTTGTGAGAAAGTTAAAGTTTTATCTCCCTTCTCCAAGTACCCTTTAATAAATGGATTATGCTTTTGCGGCCCAGATAGTTCCAAATTATAACAAGAACACTGTATATAAGAGCTGTTGCTTAGAAACCAAGAAATCAATAGATGCTTCAAGTTTCTCTATTTAAATTAGCTTCCAGATACAGCAGAAGTTTGTTGATCGCTTTCTGGCTATGTTTTTGTTTGGTTTGGGTTTCTATTTTTTGTTTGTTTGTTTCTTCATCCAGTGTTAGAATTCCTACCTCACCCTACCAGGCAAATTCAGGCACTTACCAAAGATCATTCAAAATTACATGTATTATTCTTTCTAGTGATTGAGTTTTATTACTAGTAGCTATAATCTAAGTAAGGGAAAGTGCCCTATGCTTTGATATCATTTTGCTAGTGTGAAAAACATTTAAAATCCATTTAATATCAATTGAGAAGAACGTTTATAGGACCAAAGAGTCTGTTGTATATATGTGAAATTATTTATATGCAAATATTCTTATATTAACTTTAAATTTAGTCTCTCACTTTTCAGCCAATTATTCAATTTATTTCACAAACTGACATAAAACTGTATATATTAACTAGTATAAACTCTAATGTATGGAGCTTAAGTAGTATTCCAAAACACTGAATCGACTGGAAGAAAGATTTTCTTGTTAAATATATGTTATGGATGTATTTGCAATAAAATTACATAGAACTACAAATACAATATTTTAAGATGTGTGCTTAGAATTATGAAAATTATAATCCTATTTAAGAGTAATTATAATCAAAAAGCTTCCTCACATAAAAATACTGATTGTAATTTGCTTAAAACATCCTTTAATCCTTCTGTACCCATCTGTTAGTACAAACATGTTGCTTATGCTACCTTAAAATGTAAATGAGAGTGTATCCCATTAGACTTTTCTATATGAACACAAAAGAGAGCTTAATATATGCAGTAACTCTGATGGATGATTCTTATGAGAGGCCCATAAAAAAGAAACAGTCAATCAAACATATAGGTTCTAGTTCTTATCACAGAACAACAGGTGTCAGAGCTTCTTAAGAAAATGCGCACCCATCACGGAATACTGCTGAGTTCTACCCTATTGGAAACAAATAAAACCACAGTCACGATGCCAGCTCCGTAAGCTGTAGAGGAACGCAGTGGAAAAGTGAGATACCAGTTTGAAATGCTTTCGAGAACTTTGGAACTGTAAGTACATTTGCCTGTTATGCTGTGAGCAGGGAGGCCACATGAAGTGTTTCCATTTCTGAAGAAAGCAGTTCTAATGAGTCTGAACTACAGGATTCAAGAAACAAAGAAAAGCTACTGATGATTTTGAAAAACCATATAAAGCTCAAATTGGGAAGAACTGTTTTCCGGAGTTTCTTTTAACATTTTTTAAATAAAAATGGCACATAATTTCAGAGTAATTTATATAATTTTTGACCCTTATGTATCCTTTATGGCCTAACATCTTAGTAAAGAAGCAACATAAAAGGCAACTTTACTACTCATGCTTTGTTGGGAGTTTTGCATGTCATGGAAAAAATAAAAGAAGGTAAAAGAGAAAATTTATGTTTATGTTTTCACCCTGTTTGACTCCACTCATTAAGAGTTCTCTCTAACCATTACCATTTCCAGATTTTCTCTTAACAAGCATTTTAAGTAATGGCATAAATTTTAGGAATTCTCACCTTTTCTGCTCTAATTTAAATATATACAGAATCTGGCAATACAGTGATCTGCTTATTTCTTGAGTGAATAGGTAACTATATATAACTGGAAAATAGAAACACCTTTCTGACTCAGTTTTTCTCACCTAGTTCTTCATCTCAAAGAAGTTCCTTTAGCAACTAATGGAATCACTTGGTAAAGCAGGTGTGAGGGACAGATGTCTTAAATGTACTCCCTGCCTGGGACAGCACAATCTGTTGGGGGAAAAAAAAAATTTGCTGGAGCAAAGCAGTACATTAATGTCACATTAAGGGAGGTTCGTGGAATGTTCTAGGGGACACAGAAATGATTCTGCATACATCAGGGTGGGGGTAAGGATGGCTTCTGACAGATGTGAATAGGAGTGATCATTTTTGAAGAATTTCAACAGAAAATGTTAAGGTAGCTAAAAATTTTAAAGGGAATGCCATGGTTTTCTCTGTAGAAATAAAAACACCAGCTTATACTTGAACTGCAAAACTTGCTTTTAGTTTATGGTCTGTGCCTATATACTGGCAAAGGAGCAGACAGTGGAGAAGAGAGCTCTATAAAACTAACGCAACTCTGTTTTTAATAGCCCAGAATGGATCTATAATCCATTAATTATATAGTTTTCCTTAAAGAAACTTATCTTTTCATTCTACCTCTCCGAAATGTGTATTTCTATGCTCAAAGGTCCATTTTGTGGTCTATTTAGTATTTGTTTTGTTATCTTAAGTTTGCTATTTCAAGCTTTAAGCAGTTGTTACTCTCTTAAATTCTAGTGATTCAACATTTTTATGAGCAAGTTCATGTTGACCCAATCGACTGCCTTCATATCTTTTGTTGAAGTTGATTATATCCCCTTTGTCTTCCTAAGTGGTGTTATTATCTTTGCAACCCTGTCTCCTGTAGCAGTCTGCTTTCTCTCTGAATCATAAGCAGTATGTCATACAAGAGAAATGAGAAAGTGGTTGTAGGCATTACTTGACTGATGAGCAGTTCTCACGTGTTACTAATGGCAACTTGAGAACTACTTAGACAAAAGGACCCTTAACACCAGATAAAATGATCATCCTTCCAGAAGATGGAAGCTGTAGAACTGAACTGGAATAACTGTTAACTACTGCGTCCCTGTTTTTCTGCTTGATGTTTCATCTTTTGGTAAATGAACATAATCGTTTACTACATACCTGATGCTATACTTTAACCTTTTGACTCATAAGTTACTCAGACCTAATCAGAGGCCAAATGTGATATTGTAGTGTTTTTTTAATGTCACATAATCTATGATAAGGGCTTCCCTGGGTGGCTCAATGGTAAAGAATTCACTTCCAAGGCAAGAGACGCAGGTTTGATCCCTGGGTCAGGAAGATTCCCTGGAGAAGGAAATGACAACCGCTCCAGTATTCTTGTCTGGGAAATCCTGTGGACAGAGGAGCCTGGAGAGTTACAGTTCATTAGGTCACAAGAGAGTCAGGCACAATTTAGCCACTAAACTACGACAAAAGCAATCTACTATAACAGAAGTGTTTTGAGATAAAAAGGTTGTGTTTGGGGTTCTTTTATAGGATTTTTCTCCTTTTTGTTGGTTTTAAGGTTCATTAGTTTGATTTTTGTTTTGCTCACTTCAGACTTCTTAACTGTGATGATATGGATAGTCTATGATAGAGGTTTTGGTCTCCTAGGGTATTATCTCATAGGATTCTTACAAAGTTTAAATTACAATACAAGATAAAGTGTTTGGAGCACTGCCTGGCATACACTAATCTCTCCAACAGCACTCTTTTTAGGGTGTTGTAGTTAACCATTATCACTCCATAGGTCAGTTACCTTTACTTTTATACAAGCAAATTTATCCTAGGTAGCCTATAAATGATCAGTATAAACTGAATCACATTACTGAAAAATTAGCTCAAAGTTTATAACATAAATATTATATCAACCAAGTATTTCAGCTTTGTAAGGTGATGGGGAAATGGCATCTGGGAATCTGTTCAGGGCAAGGAAGCAGGGAGGTGGCCTGCTGTGTTCTCAGCCCTCATCCATACAGGATATTCCAAAAATAAGCTGTCATTTAAGCTTTTTAAGAGAATTGGTTTATAGGAACAGTGAATTTATTGAATAGGTTTTGGGAATAAATAATTGTGTAACTTAACTCTTCTATTATTGTTTTCCTGAAATCTGTTCACCACACCACAGCCAAAGTGGCATTTTGAAAACAGCTCTGATTAAGTTACTGCCCCTCCTATCCCACTTAGAGCTCTTTGATGATTTTGTAAACTTTAAGAAAAAAAATCCAATGTCCTTGCTATGACATATAAAGACCTCTGGGGTCTGAATTCTCCTTATCTTCCCAGTTTTATGGCTCCCCACTCACAGTGTGCTTTCTGTGGTTCAGTGGCCCTGCTCACATGCTCAGGCACATTAGAAACTCTGCATATGCTGAGCCACCTCCCTGGAACCCTTTTCCCTGCAGGCTTTGCTCCACTAAGTTTTAATTATAATTTTGATCTCAACACAGTGCCTGGCACATAATAATTGCTCCACAATATATGTAGCATGAATGAAAAAGTGAATGGTTAATAGGATGTTACAGAGCTGCTTCTCAGAAGCTCTCTAATAAAAGATAATTTGAAATTTTTTTCATTAGTTTTCCCTTTATGTAATTTTATACTAGACTAAAGTTCAAACTCAATTTAAAGATTCTCTTCTTTGGATTCACAGTCATGTATCTGAATTTTTGAAACATTTCTTATTATGTTAGTAGAGAAAAAAAGTCCTTTATCTGCAACTGTGTTCTTTTCAGATTTAGGGTTAATACAATAATAAAAGGGGAAGGAGTAATATATTCTCTCTCTAAAGTTTTGGAAGATTTTGAAGTAAAGACAAAGTTCACCAAAAAATGAAATGATTAACTTCATGTATTAAATCTGTATTGAATGATAACAACTGTATTAGTGAATATGCTGTATGTGATATTAAAACTGCTTTACAATTTGTGATCTAAGGAAGATATTGTGAAAGTGTAGCCAGACAGAGATAATAAAGTGAAAAAAAAATCTTAAAAGGAGAAAAAAAGATAAATGCAAACTTCACAATATTACTCTGTAATTGTCCAAGTCCCCTCTCATAGCAGCTTAGGTTGGTTAAGATGAGGAACTGTGAGTACAAAGAATTACTTTGAAAGAAAAAGTGTTTGGACTGCAGAAACTGATAAATTTTCTTCCATTCTTAGGGTAGAAAAAACAAATATATAACTTCTGAGCTTTACTCTCTATGTAACAATTTTGTTGTGACCAAATGAGTGTGAAGAATTTAGAATCCTGTACAATTCTAAATTGTTGATATGAGTAATAACACTTTTCTATTAACTAATAGAATGCCAATAAATTCTGATATGCTATGGAGAAAATTGACCTATTTTATGTGCACTAAATAAAAGAGAAGTGAGACCCAATTAGAGATGAGAAAATATTCCTAATCTTACTTCTCAACTTTAAATCATTGTTCATAATTTTAAATCTCTCAAGATTTCATTATTCATTTTTATTTCTCTCTACTTGTTAGTTTCACATATCTTGAAAAAGAATGTTTGTTGTCTGAATTACTTCTTGAAAAATAGAAATTAAGTATTGTATGACTATTTTAAGCTCCCTGTTTTGTTTTTTATTCCTTACTTTTGCAAGCTAGAGAGGATAATTAAGAGTGTAGATTTTTAAAGAGAAAATGCTTGGGTGTAAATGTCAACTTCTTTTTGTCAATCTAAATTACTGGTTAGATGTCAGTCTGACTTAGTGGTTAGATGTGCAAATTACTTAGTTTTTGTGTGCCTGAGTTTTTCATATTCCATCATATGGTTGTGATAATTAACTATCAGTAAAATTCTTTGGAATATAATCTGGCACATAATAAGTGTTCTATTAGATTCATTGTTGTTGCCATTATTGCTGATTGAGCAGATAGCATGAGCAGGGAGACATACCTCTGAGTAAAGGAAACAGAACGTGACCTCTGCTGTGCTGTGGTGTGCAGTCTATAATCTTCTCTTTTGGCTTCCTGCTAGATTTCTGTGTCTGGTTGACCTCCTGGTATTTCAAATACAAGATATTTAAATCTAAAATGAGTACATGCTTTCCCCTCAAGTCTACATCTAGTCCCCATAACACATAACATCTTTAAAGGGGTTATCTGGTAAAGTGAATGTTACTCTAGTTACATTTTATGGGAAACAACTTCCTGAGTGCCTCATGGGTGGGACACGGGTCAGCCAGCTGACAGGAATCCCGCAGCGTGAGTCCTGGACCTGACGGCTGGACTGAGACTGCTTGTCAGGCACCTTTTGTAAGAGTCGTCGCCAAAGAGACCGTGTTTTCTAGAACCTAGTAGAACATGCAAACATATTCTTTAATAAGTGAGTGTAATGAACCCTAGTTTATTAATTCAGAGTTTGCATTTTGACTGTATCTATTTTATGTTCTGTTAGAAGACAGGAAGTGAGAAGGGGCCCATCCTTTCTGAACAGGAAGCATTTAAAAACCTTAATCATTCATTGGTCATTTCTCCTCATTCTATCTTCATAACTCTAAGGCTGGTAACATTATCATAGCTTAAAAAAGAAGACTCAAGAGTTTGAATAATTCTCCTAAGATTCCTGAGCTGGTGTATGTTAAAATCATAGTTTAAATCCAAGCCTGTCTGATTCTAATGACCTGCAATCTTTCTAATGCACCATTTTGCCTATTTATTTTGCCTGGCAATCTAGAGTAGCTTCCTCTTACACCACATTTTTAGCTTTTCACAGCATATATGTCAAACATTCTGTCATATCAATTGCTTCAGATAAGTCAGAGTAAAAGTTCTGACTGTAAAACTGTTTATTTACAGAACCTTAGACAGAATTCAGAGGTATGGTTCAAAAATTGAAGTATATGAATTAATCCTATATTATATATTTTGGATAGCATATTGAAGAAAGTACTTACTACTCCTATGTTATTTTTGTACATATGAAACACTCAAAAAGTTAATATTCATAAAATCCTTGTTTTGCTCATAACTATTGTCAGAAATTTTAGTGAAATAATCATTGACTTCTGATTACATATGACTACTAAGTCAGTATATGCTTCTACTCTCTTTAAATTTTCCAGTATTTTTTAAACAATTCCTTGTTCAAAAATTAAATACCAAGGATGGCAAGTAAGATATTAGCTAATATTTGAGCGTAAACTATTAGGGACAATGATGTAGTTTTATGTTCTTGTGTTAAAGTAGAGAAGGGCGTTTTGGCCAGCCTGTCACAGTGATGACATATTTTCTGAATTATTTTTTCTCACATATCTTATGCTCAATTCATCAAATATTTTATTAGGTGCACACTGTGGTCAAAGGATCGCAATATGCTCAGTCGTGTCTAACTTTGCGGCCCCGCAGACTGTAGCTTCACCAGGCTTCTCTGTCCATGGAATTTTCCAGGCAAGACTGTTGGAATGGGTTGCCATTTCCAACTCTAGGAGACCCTCCCAAGCCAGGGATGGAACCTGTGTCTCCTGCAGCTCCTGCTTGGACAGGTGGGTTCTTTACCACTAGGGCCACCAGGGAAGCCCAAAGGGTAACCATGGAGGGTATACGAGAGGTTAGAATATAATTTTTCCCCTTGAGGAATTCATAACCTGATGGCAAAAACAGACTTGTATGCAATCAACTGAGGTATTTAGAAGAAAGCAGTATGTCTTTTAATAGCAACACAAAGTACTCTAATATTGTAAAAAGAGCAAGGTTAGAGGTCAGGGCACTATGGAGCTTGGAATGAAGTGGCAGGCTATTAAAGGGAAGACATCAGTTATGAAGCTCAAGCATATATAGGCAGTAACATGATAAGAGGTGGATTAATTGGTGGCCTGAAAGAATAGAAGGGAAAGAATATCAGGGATTTTTCAGGGAAAGAATCAATAATCTGTGACATTTAATCAGATATGGGAGTGGAAGTTAAGTCGAGTCAAAGATGAATTTCAGTTTTCTTATCAGATACTAAGCCAGGGAACACAAAATAAGAAAAAAGATGTGAGGGAAATTCAGTGTTTCATTTGAGGTTTGTGGATTTAATGTACCAGTAGGATATCTACAAGTAGCTAGCCATCTAGAGGAAATTTGAGTCTAGAATATAGTGAGGAGGAAGCAGAAAAAGAAGCTACAATAAAACACAAAACCACAGAAACCAAAAAGTATGGGCATTGACACAGCACCACAGTTTGAAATAGTGGAATGGCGCTTAGACCGCTGAAGACTGAGAATTAGGTGTTGGGTTTGACATCCATGAGATGCATGATGGCTTCGATATAATGAATGAGGAAGCCAGATTCCTGAAGACTGAGTAGATATGTGGAATTAAATGCAGAAAAGTTCACAATGTCTTTTTCACTTGGACTTCCCTGGTGGCTCAGATGATAAAGCGTTTGCCTACAACGTGGGAGACCTGGGTTCAATCCCTGGGTGGGGAAGGTATCCTGGAGAAGGAAATGGCAACCCACTCCAGTACTCTCGCCTGGAAAACCCTATGAACGAACATGACAGGCTACCATTCATGGGGTCGCAAAGAGTCGGACATGACTGAGCGACTTCACTTCACTATGAAAGTGATGAAGAGAAAAGTGAGTAAAGACTAAAAGGATAGTTGATGTGGAATTAATATTTTGGGGCCTAATGTGAAGAAAAATGAACTTGTTTATAAACTGGTCAAAAACAAAAATACAGAAGGAAAGAACAAAGATTCTTAATCCAAGGTCAAAAGAGTAGGCGTCTATTTAGAGCTTCAGGTTGACTTTGAAATCTTAAAAGCATAAACAACATATTGAGTGAATTTTTGTGTGAAGAGTTATGAGATTCTCACTCTACCTCCCCCAAATAAATTTTGCAATCTCTGAAATATACAAGAGGAACATTTTATGGCAATACCCAAGGAAACAGCATCAAATTAATTCAAGAGGATGTATCTGCTGTGCCATTTCATTGCAGATTTCATCTGTGAATCTCTAAGTGTTTCATGTATTTGGAGAAGAATATCTTATATCATATCTTAATTTACTCCGAATTCAGAAAAGTAAATAGATCGAAAAGGATCTTCACTGTACATATTACCTAAGAGATAACTGAGTACTTGCCCAATCTGTGTCAGGCATAGAGTATAGCAGACTCGATTAGACAGGACATCTAACCTAGATTAAGGAAGCCATGCCAATGGGATTGAGTAATATTTTAGCAGACAAAATATCTAAGCTGAAACACAACCAATTCATTCAACAAATGCTTATCAGGTGCCCATATAGGCCAGATACTGTCCACATGTTGGTACTGTGGGCAGGAAGAAGACAAAGTATCTGCCTTCATGTGTGGTAGCAAGAGGGAGACAAACAAGTAGACAAATAAACCAAAGTCTATCATGTCAGTTCTTGATAAGTGTTATAAAGAAAGCATACCGGGGGAGTGGGGACAGTGGCAACGGAAGACTTCCTGACATTTGATGAAAGACTAGAATAAACTGAGGAACTGAGCCATGCAAATATCTGGGGATCATTTGTGGTAGAAGAGCAACAACAAAGGCCCTAGGTAGGAACATGGTCTGTTGAGCTGGAGAAGACAGAGATGAGGAAGGGAGATGAGGCCAGCCGAGGCTTATGGGCCTTGGTCAAGAATTGGAATAGGAAAATGTCACCTGAATATTGGAGGAAGTGACTTGACTTATTTCAGAAGTTTGATTTGACTGTGATGTGAAAACTGCTGAAAGTGAAGAAATGAGGTGGGAGATGGCTGTAATAGTATAGTATAATCATTTTCATGAGATAGAACTAGACAAGTGATATACTACCACTAGCCTTCAACAATACACTGGAAACCCAAGGTTTGCAGACCAATGATATCACTAGATAACTATATTATCCAGGATTTCTACAAAGAGAGACTGATTGTTTCTCTCTTTGTCCAAGACACTATCTTGAGTATAGTGCTTTAGATTGAGATAGATGTATTCTAATATAGTATGTTTAGATAATTTTGTACATTGTCTTAATTTGCAGTGCTTAAAGTTCTAAGAGTTTCCAAAGTAAACATATTTCACTGCTTTGTATGTACATATTTTTAAAAATAAGAAAATAATTAAAGTAGCTTGCATTTTTTGGTTATAACCCTGAAATTTCATCTGTTTATTACAAATAATGGTTCAGTCATTAATTAGACTCGGTTTAAAATTTATAAAATTTTGTAAATTATTTTATTTTATATCTGATTTAAGAAACTGGTAAATTCTGGGCTTTTCAGTGGTAAAGAATCCACCTGCCAACCAAGAGACGTGGGCTCCGTTCCTGGGTTGGAAGGATCCCCTGGAGAAGGAAATGTCAACCTACTCCAGTATTCTTGCCTGGGAAATCTCATGAACAGAGGAGCCTGGTGGGGTGCAGTCCATGGGGTCGCAGAGATGGACACAAGTGACTAAGCAGCAGCAGCAGCAAAAAGTTTATTTAACTGTTCAAACTTGACACCATTTTGTCTACTTGTATTATGTTTTGCTGCCTAAATAATCATAGAAACATTCATCATTTTTGAAAATTATAGATAATTTATGAAATTTAGGTTCAATACTTTGTGATTCCTATGATGTGAACAAGCTATTTCAATAGAGGCTTTCTAATCCTATTGCATTGTACTTTCTTAAGTCTGGGGTTTTCACATATATGGATTCTTCTGACAGTGACAGTGTTACCAAAAATCTGTGACTGAGCACTTTGCTCAAAATAATCTTATTCTATAAATTACAGCATATTTTTTATAATTAACTTTATTTATTTATTTAGAGACTCTTTTCTCATCAAAGTAGAAAGGCTCTTTTGTAAACTATTAAAGTTTCTACTGTGACTCAGCTATAACCTGGTTCATTTAGTTCCTATTTACATAAAAAAAAGTTTGAACATGTTTACTTGATAATAATATAGAATCTTCATTATTGTAGTTAATTTTTCATAATTTTTGTTGCCTTTTAATGGACATTTGCATCTTTTACAATTTCTTAGATTTTAAATAGATTTTCTAAAATGTTTACTATGTATATATTTGTTCATGCCTTAAATTTTTTACTTGGAGCTCTAACATTCGCACTGATATAGAATTTAGCAAATACAGTAGTAACAGAGTATTAATTGATTTTACAAGAACCTAGGCAACATGAAGACAGGGTTGATCTGCCTTACTTGCTCCTGTAAATTCAGACCTACAGAAGTGTCTAGCATAAAGCAGGTGCTCTACAAATATAGTGATATAAAGGAGAGAAGAAAGAAGAGATTGACAGCAAGAGAAAAAGAAAAATGAATTAATAAGACAGTTCTTGCCCTGAAGAGACTTAGAGGTCACATAAGGAAATACATTATGTGCATAAAAAAACTATGATTAGCAATCAACACAGTGACATGCATTCCAATATACCATAATTATATGTTCTTTCAGCATTCAAGAATGGGAATCTTTAGGCTGTAGTGTTTTTAAATTTGAAATTGTGTTAACTTCTTGTTAAAAAGGGTAATAATGGCAGTAATGGTAACATTAACACTAGTCAACCCAACAAGGCTTATTAGTGCTAACATTTCAAGTGAATTAATTTATCCAGTCCTCACAATAGCAATACTGGAGAATTATTATTTATTATACATGTTTTTCTTTTCAGTTCAGTTCAGTCACTCAGTCGTGTCCGACTCTTTGTGACCCCATGAATCACAGCACACCAGACTCTCTGTCCATCACCATCTCCTGGAATTCACTCAGACTCACGTCCATCGAGTCTGTGATGCCATCCAGCCATCTCATCCTCGGTCATCCCCTTCTCCTCCTGCCCCCAATCCCTCCCAGCATCAGAGTCTTTTCCAATGAGTCAACTCTTTGCATGAGGTGGCCAAAGTACTGGAGTTTCAGCTTTAGCATCATTCCTTCCAAAGAAATCCCAGGGCTGATCTCCTTCACAATGGACTGGTTGGATCTCCTTGCAGTCCAAGGGACTCTCAAGAGTCTTCTCCAATACCACAGTTCAAAAGCATCAATTCTTTGGCGCTCAGCCTTCTTCACAGTCCAACTCTCACATCCATACATGACCACAGGAAAAACCATAGACTCGACTAGACAGACCTTAGTCGGCAAAGTAATGTCTCTGCTTTTGAATATACTGTCTAGGTTGGTCATAACTTTTCTTCCAAGGAGTAAGCGTCTTTTAATTTCATGGCTGCAGTCATCATCTGCAGTGATCTTGGAGCCCCAAAAAATAAAGTCTGACACTGTTTCCACTGTTTCCCCATCTATTTCCCATGAAGTGATGGGACCAGAGGCCATGATCTTAGTTTTCTGAATGTTGAGCTTTAAGCCAACTTTTTCACTCTCCTCTTTCACTTTCATCAAGAGGCTTTTTAGTTCCTCTTCACTTTCTGCCATAAGGGTGGTGTCATCTGCATATCTGAGGTTATTGATATTTCGCCCATCAATCTTGATTCCAGCTTGTGTTTCTTCCAGTCCAGCGATTCTCATGATGTACTCTGCATAGAAGTTAAATAAGCAGGGTGACAATACACAGCCTTGACGTACTCCTTTTCCTATTTGGAACCAGTCTGTTGTTCCATATCCAGTTCTAACTGTTGCTTCCTGACCTGCATACAGATTTCTCAAGAGGCAGGTTAGGTGATCTGGTATTCCCATCTCTTTCAGAATTTTCCACAGTTTGTTGTGATCTACACAGTCAAAGGCTTTGGCATAGTCAATAAAGCAGAAATAGATGTTTTTCTGGAACTTTCTTGCTTTTTCCATGATCCAGCAGATGTTGGCAATTTGATCTCTGCTTCCTCTGCCTTTTCTAAAACCAGCTTGAACATCGGAGTTCCTAGTTCACGTATTGCTAAAGCCTGGCTTGGAGAATTTTGAGTATTACCTTACTAGCATGTGAGATGAGTGCAATTGTGCAGTAGTTTGAGCATTCTTTTGCATTGCCTTTCTTTGGGATTGGAATGAAAACTGACCATTTCCAGTCCTGTGGCCACTGCTGAGTTTTCCAAATGTGCTGGCATATTGAGTGCAGCACTTTCACAGCATCATCTTTCAGGATTTGAAACAGCTCTACTGGAATTCCATCACCTCCACTAGCTTTGTTCGTAGTGATGCTTTCTAAGGCCCACTTGACTTCACATTCCATGATGTCTGGCTCTAGATTTGTGATCACATCATCATGATTATGTGGGTCGTGAAGATCTTTTTTGTACAGTTCTTCTGTGTATTCTTGCCACCTCTTCTTAATATCTTCTGCTTCTGTTAGGTCCAGACCATTTCTGTCCTTTATCGAGCCCATCTTTGCATGAAATGTTCCCTTGGTATCTCTAATTTTAGATAAAGGAATTGAGAATTATAACTAGAAAGTTCTAAAATTAGAACCCAATGTTAACAAAAAAATAAGACTGTGAAAGTTCAATTCAGGCCCTTACTGTAAATATAACTCAAAAAACCTTTTTTCATACAGGATTTGTTTTTTTATTTCAATTTTATCATTTTTTCTTAAATTGGATTTATAGTAAAATAGTGAAAGTGTAAGTCTCTCAGTCGTGTCGGACTCTTTGGGACCCTCATGGACTATACAGTCCATGGAATTCTCCAAGCCAGAATACTGGAGTGGGTAGCCTTTCCCTTCTTCAGGGGATCTTCCCAACCTGGGGATTGAACCCTGGTCTCCCACATTGCAGGCAGATTCCTTACCAGCTGAACCACAAGGGAAGTGCAAGAATACTGGAGTAGGTAGCCTATTGCTTTCTCCAGGGGATCTTCCCATCCCAGGAATTGAACTGGGGTCTCCTGCATTGCAGGTGGATTCAGGGAAGCCCAAAAAAGGGCCTGTCAGAAGTGGGATAAATAAAATAGTTATAAATAATTGTAACAATATAAATATTATTTCACACTATTTAAAAGTTCAAGCGTGTTTAATAGCACACATTTTTATTATGCTTCTTTGAATATTTTATTGAAAGAGTACTCTTTTGAAACAGGCAACTAAAGAACATCTAAAAACATATTGGTGTTGTGCTGATTCTAACATTTTATGTCTCTGGATTTGTAACCTCGACTATGAATTTTCTCTTTCTCACTCTTTCTCATTCTCTTTCCCTGCTCTACTCATACATGGAAGAAAGTCTGCTAGAACTTGAGCTGTGCAGAATAAAATGTTAATTTCTTGGCTTATTCAACCTAAGAATGATTGTAATATGCTTAAAGTTATTGTAATAAATTGAGGCTGTGACTGAATCAACGTCATAAAATAAATTACATGTCTTTAGTGGGCTGGAATCAAGATTGCCGGGAGAAATATCAATAACCTCAGATAGGTAGATGACACCACCCTTATGGCAGAAAGTGAAGAGGAACTAAAAAACCTCTTGATGAAAGTGAAAGAGGAGAGTGAAAAAGTTGGCTTAAAGCTCAACAGTCAGGAAACTAAGATCATGTCATCTGGTCCCATCACTTCATGGGAAATAGATGGGGAAACAGTGGAAACAGTGTGAGACTTTATTTCGGAGGGCTGCAAAATCACTGCAGATGGTGACTGCAGCCATGAAATTAAAAGACGCTTACTCCTTGGAAGGAAAGTTATGACCAACCTAGATAGCATATTGAAAAGCAGAGACATTACTTTGCCAACAGAGGTCCATCTAGTCAAGGCTATGGTTTTTCCTGTGGTCATGTATGGATGTGAGAGTTGGACTGTGGAGAAAGCTGAGTGCCAAAGGATTGATGCTTTTGAACTGTGGTGTTGGAAAAGACTCTTGTGAGTCCCTTGGACTGCAAGGAGATCCAAGCAGTCCATCCTAAAGGAGACCAGTCCTGGGTGTTCATTGGAAGGACTGATGCTGAAGCTGAAACTCCAGTACTTTGGCCACCTCATGAGAAGAGTTGACTCATTTGAAGACTCTGATGCTGGGAGGGATTGGGGGTAGGAGGTGAAGGGGACGACCGAGGATGAGATGGCTGGATGGCATCACTGACTCGATGGACATGAGTTTGGGTAGACTCCGGGAGTTGGTGATGGACAGGGAGACCTGGCTTGCTGCGATTCATGGGGTCACAAAGAGTCGGACATGACTAAGCAACTCAACTGAACTGAGTCTCATATAATAGATTTATATATATATATATATATATAATAAATATAAATTCTCTATATATAAATGTGTTCTCCCAGTAACTTTTACAAAATTGCACTTCAGATCAGAGTTCACGTAAATTCCCACAGTGGTCAAGTGTTGCTGTTGTTGTTAGTGTGTTGTCTAGTAATTAGTATACCACTAACCATGGTCAACCGGAGAAGGCAATGGCACCCACTCCAGTACTCTTGCCTTGAAAATCCCATGGATGGAGGAGCCTGGTAGGCTGCAGTCCATTGGGTCGCAACGAGTCAGACATGACTGAGCGACTTCACTTTCACTTTTCACTTTCATGCATTGGAGAAGGAAATGGCAACCCACTCCAGTGTTCTTGCCTGGAGAATCCCAGGGATGGCAGAGCCTGGTGGGCTGCCATCTCTGGGGTCGCACAGAATCGGACACGACTGAAGTGACAGCAGCAGCAGCAGCAGCAACCATGGTCAACAGTAGTTCATGGCATAAAAGTATAAATGATGTGGACTATAGAAGTTTCAGCAGATCTCTAGACCAGATTCTTTTCCTAACTAAATTTATCTTATGATGAGATCCAAATCTCTTTTGAATAATTTAAAATCAAACTTCAAAATACATTTACAAAAGAAAAGATGAAACATATTCACTTGAAAAAGAAAAAAAGATATATATTTCATTTGTCCTCACTAACAAAGGAGTAGAGAAACTGAAGACATTCAATTGAACAAAAACAGATTGTTAAAATTCATGGTGTAGTCTATGTTGAAATTTTCAAAAGAAAAAGATGAAAGCAGATGCATTGTTTTGTGGATTAAATCAAACAAGAGGGCCAGCGCTTTCAAACTCCATTATTCTGATCAATTTACACAGAAATATTATAAAATTATTTTTAGCTTTTATCCTATATTGATCAACATGGTAAAGAAATTCTCCCTTGGCCTTTTTTTTCTTTTTTTTGCTTTTAAAAAAATCCAAATAAATTTTAATTCTAATAATAAAGAAAAAACTTGTTTTTCTAAGTATTTTATGCTGTTGTTAACATTCTATACTTAGAAGTAAATTGCTAAGTTGGTTTGACTTGGACTATGTTTTATAGCAAGGAAATATGTCAGTAATGAAAAAGGCACTTCTATTCACTGGACTGAGAATCAAAAGAGGCAAGTCACAGCCTCCACTGAGCTACCAATGTAGTACTTAGTACTAAGCCATGAGTACTTGGGCAGGTGAATCTCTGTTTCTAAACATTTTATCAACATTTCATCACTGACTCCTTTAGAGAAGCTGCTGAAAATGCACAAATACATAAATACCTGTAATTTTATGTACTATTTTAGGGGTTTGCAGTCCAACAGGTAATGAAATCAAGGGCTAGATAATTCCTTAAGTCCTTTTTCATTCTTTGTTTCTTATATAGTTTGCAAACATTTTGTCTTGTTATTTCTTTAACAGGGAAAAATTTTGGTGCAGTTGAGAGCCTAACTCTCCCTTCTCCCTTCTCTCCTATGTTTTGCCTTTGCACATCACAAACAAGATTTTTCCATGCAATTATCTTGCAGGGCATCTTGGCGTAAGGACATTCAAATGTAATCATTCTTTACATTTTTGTGTCTTGGGTCATTCTGTGGTATATTGTCTATGATCTATTTATATACAAAGTAAAAAAATCTGAAGCAATGCATCATAAACTAGTCATTTATATTTTCTTTACCTAGATTCACTGAGCCATTTAACTTACACTGACTACTGTAACATTAATTTTCCATATTAAAGCAGTACTCAAATTAACCTTTTTAAATTACACTATTAATTAATAGTGTATATTAAATAAAATTAATTAATTTAATTAAATATTAATTAAATCAGCATACATAAGTAAAAATCAAGGGGCTCATAACCAAACAACCTTTTGGTTTTTCTTGAAAAACTTTAGCTTAAGCACATTCCTTTCGATTATTTAAGCTATTTATTATATTAAAACAGTTTGTATCTAACCTGGTGAAATTTATAGTACGTGTGTTCCACAGAAGACAGTAATTGATGAATTAAACATCTCACTCTGTGGGAGATGTCTATTAAAATTTGTAATTTATTAGATTTTTTATCTCTAAGCTTTTATGAATTCATCTGTATCATAAAAATATAACCTTTTAATATTATGAAATTTAAAGTAGATATATTTGTTAAATTCCTCTAAAGTGAAAATGAAATTCGTCAGTCATGTCCCACTCTTTGTGACCCCATGGACTATATAGTCCATGGAATTCTCCAGGCCAGAATACTGGAGTGGGTAGCCTTTCCTTTTTATCTTCTCAATGCAAGAATGGAACCCAGGTCTCCCGCATTGCAGGCAGATTCTTTAGCAGCTGAACCACAAGGGAAGCCCAAGAATACTGGAGTGAGTATCCCTATCCCTTCTCCAGTGGATCTTCCCAACCCGGGAATTGAACCAGCGTCTCCTGCATTGCAGGTGGATTCTTTTCCAACTGAGCTCTGAGGGAAGTCCAAATAAGTTCCCATCAAATAGATAGCTTCAGAGAGTCTTTTCTCTTTATCTCTAAATTGATAATAACTAAAAGGATTTAGAATTTTGTGAAAATATCAAGATAATTTGCTGAAAAATAATTGTGTCTAATCTTAAAATGATTGAACTGAATGTCTAAAAGAAGCACATTAAGACAAAATGTATTTTGCTTTCAAGTTAACTTACTCATCCTTATCTTTTATATTCATTTGTTTTGCCAAATTGGTTTACTTATGTTTTCCATAAGCTACAATTATAAATACCCTTCTTTAAATTGAAATATAGTTGACTTACCATGTTGCGTTAGTTTCTGGTGTATAGCAAGGTGATTCAATTTGTATATTGAATATGTATAGTGTATACATATATATATATACACATATATTAATAATTTTTTCATATTCTTTCCCATTATGGTTTATCACAGAATAATGAATATAGTTCCCTGTGCTATACAGTAGGACCTTGTTATAATCTGTTTTATATATAGTACTTTGTACTTGCTAATCCAAAACTCTTAATTTATCCCTTCCCCACCCTCTTTGGTAACTGTAAATTCATTTTTTGTGTCTGGGTCTATTTTTAGTTTTTAAATAAGTTCATTCATATCATAGTTTATGATTCATATACAAGAGATATGATATTTGTCTTTCTCTTTTTGTCTTCACTTAGTATAGTAATCTCTAGGTATCCATGTTGCTGCAAATGGCATAAATTCCCTACTTTTTACAACTGTATAGTATTCCATTGTTTATCTATATACCACATCTTTATCCATTCATTTGCTGATGGACCTTTAGGTTGCTTCCTTGTTGTCCTGGCCATTATAAGCAGTGCTGCCATGAACATTGGGGTGCCGGAAACTTTTCACATTAATGCTTTCTCCAGATATATACCCAGTATATTGCCACATCATATGGCAACTCTAGCTTTATTTAAGGAACCTCCATATTGCTTTTTGTATTGGCTGTGCCAATTTATGTTCCTACCAACAATGTAGGAGGAGCCCCTTTTCTATAAATCCTCTCCAGCACTTGTTATTTGTTGACTTTTTGATAATGGCCATGCTGACTGGCTTCGGATGATACCTCATTGTAGTTTTTATTTGCATTTCTTTGATACTTAGCAAAGTTGAGTATCTTTTCATGTGTCTGTTGGTGCATCTTTATGTTTTCTTGGGTATTCTGCCCAGTTTTCGATTGGATTGTTTGTTTGTTTTGTTACTGAATTGCACGAGCTGTCTTTATGTTTATAAATATTGTTTTTAATGATGAATCACCAGGAGCAATGTTATTAGTCTAAGAGACTCCTCTTTACCATGCAAAGTTGACCTCATAAGAAAGTAACTTTGGGATAAAAATAATAGTAAATGATTGCTAGCACTGGGAGACAGTTTTCTAAATTACCTATTCATTTGTAGATTCAACATGTATTTGTTGAGCTACTGTTATGTAGAGCAGTAGCCAAATGATATTCTAGGCAAACTGAAAAAACAAAAAAAAAAACAACTAATTCTTACAGATATTTGAAGAGATGGTGGTGGTGAGAGGAAGAAACAGACAAACATGTATGGAATGATAAGTACTAGGAAGAAAATTACATTAATCAGAAGTTAAGAGTACAAATCTACCTAGACCTATTAAACATCAGCAAGTCAGAAAATTAATTTTTAAATCAATGCAATAAATGTTACTCCTAAGAATAGGTAAAAGAAAACAAATTTTAATAGTAATAAATACCCCAAACTCAGTCTGTTATCCAAAGAGTAGCTAAAGGGGTTTGATGCCTCAGTGGCTTCCATGGTCCTTCACATCGTGAGCAGAGGCTGCCCCATGCCTGCCTCCGGGCTGACACCCTCCGCGCCTCTCCATGCTCACTACATTTCAACCGCACTGACCTTTTCTCTTGTCCTTGTTCCTCAAACACAGGAAGCTCCTTTCTGCATCACAACTTGAGCTTGTATTGTTCTACCTTGAATCTACCCCTTGACCCCACCCTACCTGCAAATCCAGCTAATTCCTAGATGTGATTTCTGCAAGGACGCCAATTCTGGGTGAATCCCCCCCACTCTCACTCTCCCAGCATCTTTACCTTTTGGAAATAATAAATTCACAAACATTTAAAGTGTGTATCATACATACCCTGTGTGTATGCTTTTATCATCTCTCTCTTTCATTAGCCTGCAAGCTCTTGGGCTGAGGTGTGGCGGGCACTAGAGGAAGCTGTCCCTCTTGCACCCTGCCTGACATGAATAAGCGTTTAGAAAATTGCTTCTAAGAGAAATAATTTTCATCAAAATTGTCTTAGGTTTACAACACATGGTTTTATGTAACACATTGTAAAGTAGGTTCTGATGGGAGTTGGTAATATCCTGTTAAACTATGTGACTGAGCTAAATGATTCTAGTTGAATCTTTTGTTTTTAAATCTGTGTTATACACTGTTCCTGCCCCAGACTCTGCTGGAAGTCTACTGCTTGCTTCTAGGCTCATAGTCCCAAAGACAGATGTTTTTTAATCTTTGCTATTTGGCTTCCAAAATGGGTATATATTACTAACTCATGTATTCTCACCAACATTTAGAAAGTGACTCCAGGGACTGTGCTCTGAGAAATCAGATACTTTCTGGGACTTGTAACCATGGGAGAGAGATTTTTAATGCTTTCTGATAAGAAAAGCCATTTTATGCTTGGAATCATTGTTGGAAAGAAGATGCAATTGTGAAAAGCTACAATTGGGTAAACTAATAAATCATTTCAGAGAGCAATATAGATCTGGACTTTATTATTCCATCCCCTCACCTCACATGAGTGACGGGCACCCACATCAATGTGCATAAACACACACTAGTGTTTTCTACATTTTTCCAAATGAGATCTTGGAAATATCCTTGAGGGCTGAAGAATCATTTATCAATGCCTACCATATCCTAAATCTCCACTGTGGCACTTAGCCTATTTGTCATAATAGTTTGTATTCTCATCTGTCTCTCCAGTTCTTTCAGAGGCAAGAAAGTATCTTGTCCCATTTTTTTATCACGAGACCTACCTTGCCAACAAAAACAAATTGTCCACAGTAGACTTTCAATTAATATTTGTTAAATATAATGGGAACAGCATGAGCTGAAGTCAACCTTCCCTTGTCTGTCTCAGCCAGGCAAAATGGAGCTCAGAAGCCACTTAAGGAGTTACGTTCTTTTATGCATCTTCTTTTCCTTGAAACCAACAACTAAGGTTTTCACAAACCCAGGAAACCCCCAAAAGATTTTCCAACATGGATGTAAGACAGACCGATTCTTGTCCATCAGTTGGCAAAGAGGACTCCTTAATAATGGCAGAGGAACTATAAAATGCTAGTCAGAATATAAGGAAAGCTGTAGGGGATTGTGTATTCATTTCACTGGTAGTAGGAAATGTGAATCCTTAAATAACAGGGTATTTCCATGTTAACTTTCTCCAGAGAACTGAAACTCTAATGGTAAAGAGAGCAGAATGGTCTGATAAGTATCAGAGCCGCTGGAATCAGCAGAACCTCCTTTCTTAATCAGAGCTACAAGATGCAGCTGATAACTTAAAGCCTCCCTGTGTGTGTCCATATGTGTGAATGAGTTCTGCTACTTTACTTTTGAGATTTCATATTCTAAAATCATTATTTGAAAATCTCAAATATAAGATAGGTTGTTCTTTCTGAGAATATATAAATGCAATAAAAAGTGTATTAAACAGAATAAAAGGAGAAGGAAAGAATAGGGAGGGAAAGGATTGAAAAGAAAGGAGGGAGGAGAAAAGGATAAAAGAAGCAGGGAAGGAAGGGAACTAAGAAAATATTTGGTAGACCTCCTCCACAACTCAAATGCTTTTGTACGTGCAGTATTTCAGTGTCCTTCCTAAGGTAAATAGCCATGCCTTTCCTTTTTATTAGCATGGTTGCAGCTGCTGTTGCTTACAAAGAGATTCACAAATCAAAATAGACTCAGTTAGCTTTTCAATAATTCTAAAAGGTGGGGGAACACTGCCAGAGAAGAATAACACTCCAGTATCCTAACAAGGAGTCTTGTTAGCAAAACAAAGTGTGAATTGCTTAGAGATAATTCCCCGCAGGAGGTAATTCCTCTGGGTGCCTTCTGTGGCAGCACATGCTATTTCTCCTCTACGGAGCAATGCTATGGAACAGGCTATGTTGCTTTCTTTTCTTTTTTCTTTTTTTTAAATTGGAGTATAATTGCTTTACAAGATTGTGTTAGTTTCTGCTGTACAACACGTGAGTCAGCTATATGTATACATATATCCCTTCGCTCTTGATCCCCCCTCCCACCCCACAACCCACCTCTCTGGGTTATCAGAGAGCGCCAAGTAAGCCACCCATGCTATACAGCAGCTTCTCACTAGCTCTGTGTTTTACATATGGTAGTGTGTATATATATGTTAGTGCTATTCTCTCCATTTGTCTCACCCTCTTCTTTTCCCCCTGTGTCCACAAGGCTCTAGTGTTTTTAAATTTGAAATCGTGTTAATGTGATATTAAAATGAACAATCATGTCAGTAATAGTACTCTCTACATCAGCATCTCTCTCCCTGCCCTGGAAGTAGGAACATTCCTTGACATAAATCGCAGCAAGATTCTTTTTGACTCACCTTCTAGAATAATGGAAAAAGTTGTTTTCTTGAAACATTTCTTCTTCTAGATTTTTCTGTATGTCTGCATGATTCATACTTCTTGGTTCTTAGCTTGGAGCACCTAATGCAACCGGGAATTAAGGAAGCTAGAGCTGGATGTGCATAATGAATGGGTTGCCTCTGCGAAAGTCTATATACGCAGTAGCGAAGGCGAGTACAGAGTTACAGGCCAGCATTTTTATGAATGTTTTAATTCTTTCTCTCAAGGAAAACCAAGAAAACGAGAACTAGCAAGAACTTGACAAACACCTGCCTTCAGATTGGAAGACCAGTCACCTGTCATTCCTGGACACTGTACTGCAGCTGTCTAAGGTACATGGAAAAATGTACAATATCAAATGTACCTTTGATATCTTTTGTTGATTATCTTGTGATATGTGGAAGAAAATGCATTTGTATGGAAAATTATAGGACTGTGTCTCTTATTTCAAATGAATCTTTTTTGGCAGTAAAGGAAATAGTATTGTTCATATCTTTTGAAATTACTACTGGGTGTTAATGTCCTTGATGTGCTAGTTTAGTTGATGGAGCCCTGGCCACCTTTATGATGTTGTTGCCTTCTCCCATTCTCATTCTGTACTTTATCAGATCCAAAGTTGTCATGGTTCATTATCTGTAGATGATCTTGAGCAGCCTTGCATTCTGAAAGAATATGCCATAGCATCTGCCTCTGTGCTTCTGTGCCCTGCTATTCAGATGGGATTTTAGCAACAGTATTGGGTAAGGGGAGGGGGTGGAGGCAGAATTTGTCTCAGGCTGATGTTTCTTTGTGCCACTCTCTGTCTTACTCTTTCCTGTAAGCCAAATTCAACAATGAAGAACATATATCATATTGTGACTATTACCTATGTTAGAGTTCATAATTGCAGTTGTAAAGTGTCTGCTTGAATGTCCTAACTAATGAATTCCAGCAAATTCAATTATCATTCTTAGATTCTTCATTAACCAATCAAATTGCTTCTTTGGTCTGTCATGTCTAACACCCTTTCACTAGTCATAAACAAGATTCTCTGAAGTAAATTGGAGGTGATTAAATTATCTCACTTATTATTACTGGGAATACCATGTTACTGAAGTTTTGGATTTCTAAAGAATCACCTTTCACATGATTCTCATTGTATACAGGGGAAATAATATTACAGTATGAGGCTGTATCTTGGGCTTTATTCTTCTATTTGCATCTTAGTTTTTTCTTCCTGAGGAAGTTGGCTACAGTAAGTCTCCAATACTAAAATCACACACAAATAAAACAATGATATACTCCTACAAATTCATCACCTTATTAAATAAATCTGTCCAGTAGGTTTGTGTTATAAAACAGTTCTTCACCTTTGGGGAATTAACCATTACAATACGAGAAGTTTCTCCTATCTCTAATGCAATATGATTTTATAGGATCACTGTAACTGCTGAAACATTTTTTCTAATTTTTATGATTTCCCTACATAGATTATTAAAACAAATGAAGTGACTCTGAAACTGCATATTACCAGGACTCAAAAGTAGTTTCCTAGGTAATAATTGTCACTCTGAATATATAATGGTTATCTCAATCATTATATAATGAAAGACACTGCTGCTGTTCTGACAGTGTGGTTCTCACCATACAGTTCTTAAAATATTTCCATTTTGTTCCCTTCTACTTTGATGCCTTTTAGAAACAGTTTCATCTTCTACTCTGCAAATATTTTGAGAAACACCTCAAATTGTAGCCTGAAGCAAACCTAAGAAAGTATCTATTCCTACATTCGATATGAATCTTTGGTAATGGGCTCTAGAATCAGCATTTTAAATATGTATATCAGATCATCTCAGAGCACTGCAATACTCTTCAATATGGCAGCAAGGAGACAGACAAGAGGAAAACGTTGTAAAGCTATAGTCATGTAATTGACATGAATATATTGAAAACAAAGTAGGATTTTTATTTTTCCTACATATCTTTAATTCCTAGGACTGTGCAAAGGATTTTAGACTGTTTTTCCTTTCATTTGAGTCTTAAACATTTTGAAATTAAAAATTAAATATTAAAGATGTTAAGGAGATAAACATTTGTCACCAAACAGTAAATGATCTCTGTGATAGTAAAGTGTATTAAATTCATATTTGTACCATTATTATTTTCACACTTGAATCTAGCTTTATGAAATTTTCAAATGTCAAGTCATTCTTTCAATATCAGATATGTCTAACAAGCAACATTTCCTTAAGAATCCCAGTCTGTACTTCTGTTACGCTTTTCACTGAGATAACGCCTGTGGGTTTCAAACTTTCAAAAGGTAACCTACTGGTACAACTAAGTAAAACCTTTTGGCTCAGGATGCCAACATTTATTCGTAAGTGAATATTTTTTCTGTTATCTGATTTTAGTGAGGGAATTTCCTAATGTCAGACACAGTTTGCCAACTTAAAATGCCAAATTTTGAAGGATACACTGAAGTTAGAAGGGACAAAGGACTGTCTTCTGAACCATGAAAAAAGGAAAGACCATCCCCATGGAAAAGAAACGCAAAAAAGCAAAATGGCTGTCGGGGGAGGCCTTACATATAGCTGTGAAAAGAAGAGAAGTGAAAAGCAAAGGAGAAAAGGAAAGATATAAGCATCTGAATGCAGAGTTCCAAAGACTAGCAAGAAGAGATAAGAAAGCCTTCTTCAGCGAGCAGTGCAAAGAAATAGAGGAAAACAACAGAATGGGAAAAACTAGAGATCTCTTCAAGAAAATGAGAGATACCAAGGGAACATTTCATGCAAAGACAGGCTTGATAAAGGACAGAAATGGTCTGGACCTAACAGAAGCAGAAGGTATTAAGAAGAGGTGGCAAGAATACACGGAACTGTACAAAAAAGATCTTCACGACCAAGATAATCATGATGATATGATCACTAATCTAGAGCCAGACATCTTGGAATGTAAAGTCAAGTGGGCCTTAGAAAGCATCACTATGAACAGAGCTAGTGGAGGTGATCGAATTCCAGTAGAGCTGTTTCAAATCCTGAAAGATGATGCTGTGAAAGTGCTGCACTCACTATGCCAGCACATTTGGAAAACTCAGCAGTGGCCACAGGACTGGAAAAGGTCCGTTTTCATTCCAATCCCAAAGAAAGGCAATGCCAAAGAATGCTCAAACTACCGCACAATTGCACTCATCTCACATGCTAGTAAAGTCATGCTCAAAATTCTCCAAGCCAGACTGCAGCAATACGTGAACCGTGAACTCCCTGATGTTCAAGCTGATTTTAGAAAAGGCAGAGGAACCAAAGATCAAATTGCCAACATCCGCTGGATCATGGAAAAAGCAAGAGAGTTCCAGAAAAACATCTATTTCCGCTTTATTGACTATGCCAAAGCCTTTGACTGTGTAGATCACAATAAACTGTGGAAAATTCTGAAAGAGATGGAAATACCAGACCACCTGACCTGCCTCTTGAGAAATCTGTATGCAGGTCAGGAAGCAACGGTTAGAACTAGACATGGAACAACAGACTGGTTCCAAATAGGAAAAGGAGTACGTCAAGGCTGTATATTGTCACCCTGCTGATTTAACTTCCATGCAGAGTACATCATGAGAAACGCTGGACTGGAAGAAACACAAGCTGGAATCAAGATTGCTGGGAGAATTATCAATAACCTCAGATATGCAGATGACACCACCCTTATGGCAGAAAGTGAAGAGGAGCTAAAAAGCCTCTTGATGAAAGTGAAAGAGGAGAGTGAAAAGGTTGGCTTAAAGCTCAACATTCAGAAAACGAAGATCATGGCACCTGGTCCCATCACTTCATGGGAAATAGATGGGGAAACAGTGGAAACAGTGTCAGACTTTATTTTGGGGGGCTCCAAGATCACTGCAGATGGTGACTGCAGCCATGAAATTAAAAGACAGTTACTCCTTGGAAGAAAAGTTATGACCAACCTAGACAGTATATTCAAAAGCAGAGACATTACTTTGCCGACTAAGGTCCGTCTAGTCAAGGCTATGGTTTTTCCTGTGGTCATGTATGGATGTGAGAGTTGGACTGTGAAGAAGGCTGAGCCCCAAAGAACTGATGCTTTTGAACTGTGGTGTTGGAGAAGACTCTTGAGAGTCCCTTGGACTGCAAGGAGATCCAACCAGTCCATTCTGAAGGAGATCAGCCCTGGGATTTCTTTGGAAGGAATGATGCTAAAGCTGAAGCTCCAGTACTTTGGACACCTCATGTGAAGAGTTGACTCATTGGAAAAGACTCTGATGCTGGGAGGGATTGGGGGTAGGAGGAGAAGGGGACGATCCAGGATGAGATGGCTGGATGGCATCACGGACTCGATGGATGTGAGTCTGAGTGAACTCTGGGAGACGGTGATGGACAGGGAGGCCTGGCATGCTGCGATTCATGGGGTCGCAAAGAGTCGGACACGACTGAGTGACTAAACTGAACTGAACTGAACTGTGATTCCGTCTGGCACTGGATGAGCACAAAAAAGCAACATGAGATTTAACAGGAAAACTGTAGAGACTATTTGACCTATAAAATTAATTCTTGTTTCCTACATTGTGGAATCTACTGAGACAAAGGTTAAAAGGGGCAATGATAAAAATCTTTAGGTTCTCAGGTGTACTTACTTCATAAAGTAAACATGTCCTGAAATAGTTGGAATAATTTGTCTTCCAAATTCATAAGAATCATTTTATCAATAAAATATTCCTGGTTTTCAGATGGTTTTAAAACTCACATTTACAACACAGGCAGACATTCAATTCAACTGGGTTGTATTTAAAAAGTTTAACTTATAAGTTAAATATTTAGAACTCAAAACATTTTCACATACATATGATGCTATAAATGACATTGGATGCTCACATTCAGTTTTTTTTAATCCACAAAATTATAGTCAAATTATGTGATTTGTAAAAGAAACAGCTCTGAAGTGGAAAATCGTAGGAAACAATACTATCTGATTCTAAAAAGTAAACCAATTAAACAAAATATTTTTAAAATACTTGTTTACTTTGAATTTGAACACTTAAGGAAAACATGTTTGATTATAAGTAAATGAGAAACTGAAAGAGAGGGTAGGGGATTTTTGTAAAACACCGAGATAGGAGCCATAACATGAGTAGCTTTCCTCAGAACAGAGGAAAAGTAGAAGAGAAGATAGGAAGAGATGGAGCTTGAGGAGCAAGTGGTATCAAATACAGGTACCCAAGCAGTATTAAACTGACTGTTAAGTAGAGAAGATGCTTGATAATGGTCTGTTTATCACTCAAGGAAACAGGTGTGTGTGTGTGTGTGTGTGTGTGCGTGTGTGTGCATGTGTGTGTGTGTGTGTGTGTGTGTGTATGCATGTTTAGTCACTCAGTTGTGTTCAGTTCTTTGCAACAGACTGTGGTCTGCCTGGGTCCTCTGTCCGTGAACTTTCTCCAGGCAAGAACACTGGAGCAGGTTGCCATCTCCTTCTCCAAAGGATCTTCCCAACCCAGGGATCGCACATGTGTCTCTTGTGTCTTCTGCATTGATAGGCAGATTCTTTTACCACTGGCATCAGGCGTATTCAGCTTTTTAAGTGGATCGATCCATGCTGTAGGCTCACATCCATTTAGAAAGCAGATCAAGAGAAATGTTTAAGCGGAGACAGTGAGCATGAATTAATTCAATGGACGTTAGCAAGTGACATGGAAAGAGAGAACTGGTGATCTCATAGCCTTATACCAACAGCTTTTGCTCTCAGTGACTCAAGCTACCACTCAAGGTTTTATTGGACCCCACTGCCCATGGTATTCTATCCTCTGTAACTTTCAAAAAATTCAGCATCATGTTCAATTGGACCAAAATTATTACCTATTTGCTATATCTATCCCTACAGGTTTTTCTTTAATTTGCCAAGTATTTCTCGAATATCTACTCTGTTTTAGGTACTTTGCCAAATTTGCTAGTTTTAGACCAGACTTTAGACCCAAAAGAATATTTTGCTCTATTTGAATTTTAGCATTTTCTATTTTACTACCTCTCTTACTTTTCTATTCATTAAATTTGGATAGTTTGAGGAAACACAGAGAGCATCCGTACCTGGGATGGTGACGGGGAGTCTCGATAACCCAAGGAATGTGTCCCCAATAAGGGCATATCTGTCCTATTCCTCCTCTCTTCTTTGGAGGTCAAGGAAGTCTTAGCAGCTCTGAGTCCCCTTTGCTTTTATTTACCCTAAAGAACAAGTGGTAGAGGTGGAAAGAAAACAGAACTATATCCTCGTGACTAAAATTATTCCTTCAAAGAAAAATTGATAATTGCAAAATAAAGGCCTGTAATTGTTAGCATCTCTTGATTTGATCAAGTCTCAATACTAAGCTAATCTGCAGTGTAAAAAGCAAGAAGTTAGATACCTTTCCTGGAAAACGTGTCCATAACACTTCATTGGTTCTAATTTTTAGTAAAATAAATTGTCTAAAGGAAAAGTTTCCAGAATCTCTATTACTATTTAGGTTGAGGCACAACAGAAATTATCATGTAGGTTCCTAAAATCCCTCTTCACAGCAGAAATTCCACTGGGGGGGAAAATGGTTCTTTTTCCATTGAAGAAAGATTTGAAGAGGTTTTTAATGTAAAACATCCCTCTTTCCCAATCCATTCTCAAGAGTGAAGGATAAAATGGAATATTGGCAACATTCAAATGAAAGTCTTAGAACAGGAATGGTCAATGTCTACATTGAGTTATTTCTATCTCTGCTTCACAACTTTCAAAAACCACTATGAAACCTCTGGCTTAATAAGACCACAATGGTATTGCCACTCAACCTTGTGAGTTCCCCAAATGCTTCTGTTCCTCCCTGCCTTTGAAGTGACACTTGAAATTGCTTGACCAGTCCTATGACACCAGTTATCATCACATATAAGCTTGTGGGATGTTTCGTAGGTTTTCAACCAATATATCTTTGTTCTCTACTAGTCCTTGGCACAGTAAACCTTGTCCATTGTAAAGCCTGGGTCACATGCTTATTGAATCAACATTGCCTCCTGTGCCAGTCAGTTTTCCAAGCACTATGTCCAGGCTCCTGTTCTCATAGAGGTTTCATGTTAGTGGAGAGGCAGACTATTAACAGGAAACAAATACATACATATTCAGACCCACGAAAATAGTTGGCATCCAATAGCTCTAATCTACATTTTCTTCCTTCAAATTTTTTCCAACGATCCTACTCTCTTTAATCTCACTGATTCTAACTGTTGTCGTTCATGTGTTAAAATCTGTCTGATCCACTTATTTTAACTCTTTTAAAGCTTTACAATTCTTAAATGCCATGTATAAATTTAGATCTATATTGCCTGAGAAAACTAATTTGCATTGTTGTTGTGCAGTCGATAACTCATTTCCGACTCTTTCTGACCCCAGGGACTGCAGCATGCCAGGTTTCCCAGTCCCTCACCATCTCCTGGAGCTTGTTCAAACTCATATTCATTGAGTCAGTGATGCCATCCAACCATCTCATCCTCTGTTGCCCCCTTCTCCTCCTGCCCTCAATCTTTCCCAGCATCAGGGTCTTTTCCAATGAGTCAGTTCTTTGCATCAAGTGGCCAAAATATTGGAGCTACAACCTCAGTTCTTCAAATGAATATTCAGGACTGATTTCCTTTAGGATTGACTGGCTTGATCTCCTTGCAGTCCAAGGGACTCTCAAGAGTCTTCTCCAGCACCACAGTTCGAAGGCATTAGTTCTTCCGCGCTCAGGCTTCGTTATGGTCCAGCTCTCACATCCATATTCATGACTGCTGGAAAAACCATAGCTTTGTCTAAAGCATAGCTTTGGACCTTTGTCTACAAATGAATGATGTCGCTGCTTTTTAATACACTATCATAGTTTGTTATAGGTTTCTTTCAAAGAGCAATCATCTCTTAATTTCATGGCTGCAGCCACCATCTGCGATGATTTTGGAGCCCAAGAAAATAAAGTCTGTCACTGTTTCCATTGTTTCCCCATCTATTTGCTATGAAATGATAGAACTGGATGCCATGATCCAGTTTTTTGAATATTGAGTTTTAAGCCAGCTTTTTCACTCTCCTCTTTCACCTTGATCAAGAGCATCTTTAGTTCCTCTTTGCTTTCAGCCATTAGGGTGGTATCATCTGTATATCTGAGGTTGTTGATATTTCTCCTGGAAGTCTTGATGCCAGCATGGGTTTCATCTATTCTGACATTTCGCATGATGTACTCTGCATACAAGTTAAATGAGCAGGGTCATATTATACAGCCTTGACATACTCCTTTCCCAATTTTGAACCAGTCCATTGTTCATGTCTGGTTCTAACTATTGCTTCTTGACCTGCATACAGATTTCTCCAGATGTAGGCAAGGGTGTCTGGTATTCCCATCTCTTTCAGAATTTTCCACAGTTTGTTGTGATCCACACAGTCAAAGGCTTTAGTATAGTCAATGAAAAAGAATTAGACTTTTTTTTTTGTTTCAATTCTCTTGCTTTTTGGATGATAACCTGATGTTGGCAATTTGATCTCTGGTTCCTCTGCCTTTGCCTAAATCCAGCTTTTATATCTGGAAGTGCTCAGTTCACAAACTGCTGAAGCCTAGCTTGAAGGATTTTGAGTATTACCTTCTAGCACGTGAGATGAGTGCATTTGTACGGTAGTTTGAGCATTCTTTGGCATTGCCTTTCTTTGGGATTGGAATGAAAACTGACCTTTTCCATTCCTGTGGCCACTGTCTAGTTTTCCAACTTTGCTGGCATATTGAGTGTAGCACTTCAACAGAATCTTCTTTTGGCATTTGAAATAGCTCAGCTGAAATCCCATCACCTCCCACTAGCTTTTTTTGTAGTAAGGCCTTCCTAAGGCTTCCTAAGGCCCACTTGACTTCACACTGCTGGATGTCTGGCTCTGATTGTCCAGATCATTAACAGCTTTTTTGATACAGTTCTTCTGTGTATTCTTGCCACCTCTTCTTAATCTCTTCTGCTCCTGTTAACTAGGGCTAAGTAATGTCAGGGTGACTACATTGTGGTGATTATGGAGTCAAATACTCCACAATCCAAGGTACTAGTAGCATAATTTCTGATCCTCAAATTTTTCATTATTACATTCCCCAATGACTAAGTGTTTGATTCTGAGACAAATCAGAATAAATCTTTTGCTCTGTTGTTCTATCTGTCTGTCAAAGGAACTTCACTATGGATGAAGTCATAGTAGCCATTTTTAAATTTAGTAGGATTGTGTGTGTCTAGTCAATATGAAAGAATAGACTTTTGAGAATTTGTTGTGGCAATAAGAAGGAAAATTATCTAATTGAAGATAGGTTAGAGATCTGGAACTGGAATTCTCATCTAAACTCAAGACCAGCAAGGAGCTCCTTCCTCCTTGATGAAGCAGCAAGAAAATTGCACCCAATAATCCAGGGAAGTGACTAGAGCTTGTCTCCATAGGAATCTAGATGAAATAGAGGGGGAAAGTACCTCTCTTGTGACACATCAAAAGACCATGCTTGGGCATATATCAGTATGGGACTTGAATTGTATATTATTCACAGTGCCTGAATCTTTCAAATGTAATTGATATAAACTACTGAAAACCTACAATTCTGTATGGAAACATGTCTGAACCAAGGCACATAGGACTCCTGAAGGAAAAAAAATCTGAAAATTAGTTTACAGTTTAATGAATAGTGATAAAGCCCCACATGAGAATTATCAACATAAAGAATAAGCAGACACCATAAGGAAGAGCATTTGAATCCTAAAGTTTTGAGATGGCTTAACAATATGAAAAAAAACATAAACTAGTGTTGGGGTCTAGTCCCAGCAGGATCTA
Organism: Capra hircus; assembly: GCF_001704415.2. Classification (NCBI taxonomy): domain Eukaryota; kingdom Metazoa; phylum Chordata; class Mammalia; order Artiodactyla; family Bovidae; genus Capra; species Capra hircus. The sequence goes on from NC_030812.1 coordinate 8,373,163, forward strand.
GGGGTACCCTCAGGAGAGACAGCGTTGGCGAGAGAGATTTAGAGTGAGATAAAGAAAGAATGTTGTAGTTAAGAAAATAGAGGAGAGAAAGAGGTTGATATTTTTTGGTTTACGCAGAAAGCTAGTAAAGCCCCAGCACAGGACTTGTTCTGTTCACGTAAGCCACAGGTGCCCTCTTGATGGGGAGAAGGTGCAGAGCACCTTCTCGAGAGGGTCTTAGAAGCCCGGCAGGAAAGTGAACTCAGAGAGCCTCTGTGTTCTAAGGGATCAGTCTGAAAAAGAAAGGGAGAGAGAAAAAATGACACGGGGAGACCAAGCTTTGGTGAGTGAGGTCCATAACTTTATTTTTAAATGGAATTTTTATACTTTGACTTGTACATAGAGGGAAATGAAAGATGCAAAGTCATGTAGAGTCAGCCCAAACATTATATCTGTTTTGTCTTTATCAAAACCAGGATTTTTTTTATGTGTATACCTTTTTTATAAACAATGTTGTGTACATTATCTTTTGGCCTTGGAGGCCTGTGGACATTTTATGACCCTCTTTTGATAAAGGCTGTTCAACCAGAAAACTTATTTTTTCTTGAAATTTATATATATATATATTAATCTATGTCACCCTCAGAAAGTATTAAACAGAGTTACATTTTCACAGAGCAAAGGTGTAGTTAGTTACAACAAAGAAAGAACTTATTAGCTCAAAGGTCTGATGTGGTTAATTTCAAGGCTACCACTTGATTTTTTTACATTCCAATTATGTTAACTAATGCACTCCCAGGTGTACAGTGGATAAGGGATATGGGAACTTGGCAGCAAGCATTGGCTCAACAGTGAAATCCTACACCAGCACTACTCTAATAGTTTTTAACTCTTTGAAAGGCTCTATATTTTTAGAATGTTTTAAACTTCCCATGTCTCTCATGGTTGGGAGGCTGTAAACAATCACATGTGTAGCTGTAAGAGTCTGAATAAACCTGTCAAGCAAGCTAGAATGTCAACAGAGGGGGTTTGAATTGAAATATTCCTTTCATGTCCAAGAGACTTATCAACTGGAGCCCTAAGTTGATTTTTTTTTCAGAGAAAGGTGGTCGGGGATAGCCCCTTGTTAATGTCAGAATAGTTGGTGAAAGGAGCAAAGTAGTAAGACAGACAGATTCTGGTTTGGGGGTAGATGTTCAAGCAGGTCCAGGGGGTCCCTCGAGTCCTGATCTGCCTTGCTCTTCAGGTCTCTTCTACATGACCTTGTCATGGGTGGGATCTCCCGTGCTGGCTCCCGGCAAACTAGTCATTTAAGAAATTATAGAGATAAAGAAAGAAATAAAAACCAACAATGAGAAACTATGAGAACAAATTAGCAAATTTTTGAAGTATCAAGTGCTCAAATATAAGAAAACCATAGCTTCTTTTCTTGGTGTATAGTTGCTTTCCACTGTACAGCAAAGTGAGTCAGCTATCTATCTATCTATCTATATCTATATCTATCTATCTATCTATCTATATCTGTATCTATCTATCTATATCTATATCTATCTATCTATCTATCTATCCATATCTATATCTATCTCTATCTATCTATCTATCTATCTATAACCCCTCTTTCTTGGATTTCCTTGCCATTTAGGTCACCACAGGGCACTGAGTAGAGTTCCTTGTACTATATAGTCAGTTTTCAAAATTAATGAAAACTTTTAGGATAAAAAGAGAAATGACCTAAGAGTATATTAATGGGCTGTGAATTACACCTGAAGAATTTTTCTAGAATAAACACAGAATGTTAAGAGATGGAAAACGTAATAGACACAGAGGAATAAAATGAGAAAGCACACTAATGTCTATTAGGAATGCCAGATGATTAATTACAAGATAATAGCTGAAAGTTTTCCATATCTGAAGAAAGACATGCCTGGAACATTCCGTAGACAGAGGAGCCTGGCAGGCTACAGTCTATGGGGTCACAGAAAGTTGGACACAACTGAGTGGCTGAGCACACAGCTAAGAATATCGTATAGAAAATCACTCCAAGCCACAAACCAGATAAGGAAAAACAAATTCAAACATATTTTAACAAAGCTGCAGAACTACAAAGATAATGCAAAGATCTTAAAAATCATGTAGAACAAACAGCATATAAAGAAGCAAGGAAAAAAGAATAGATATCCCGTCAACTAAAATACAAGATGACGATGCAAAAAATAATTTCATATGTTGAAGGAAAAGAGCAAACTTGAGTTCCATATTTATATAAATTTTTATCAATAATGAGAGCAAAATCAATGTATTGGTTCTTTTTCAGGAAATGACCTAAAGAAGTTCACCACTCATAAATAATTTTGAGTAAATATATATATATATATATATATATATATATATATATATATATATATATGGAGAAGGAAATGGCAACCCACTCTAGTATTCTTGCCTGGAGAATCCAATGGACAGAGGAGCCTGGCAGGCTACAGTCCATGGGGTCACAAGAGTTGGACACAACTTAGCAACCACCATATATATATACATATATATATATATATACATGTGTATATATATATATACATGTATATATATATATATATATAGTGATTTTAGTCAAACCCCAGTTTTCAGCCTTGAAAATTTGGTTATTCTAGGATTCATTAACTAAAAAGACATTATCATCAATGGCATATTGTTACAAATCAAGTTCATTGCTGACATATCTCTGTGTCAAAAGGTTGAAATTTTATTAGCATCAGAGAATGCCCTTTTGATAGGTAGTTAACTGGTCTAAAATACAGAAGCTTCACTGTCCTTATCATTTAATTCTTCAGATATCTAATCTGTAACATTGTCATTCTTCTGAACAGAGCTTCAAATGTGTCTTCTAAATCATCGTTATCATTCTTGACCCATCATTAAATGTAGACTATTGCATTTAAAAATGCTGGTGCATGGGGATGACCCAGAGAGATGTTGTGGGGAGGGAGGTGGGAGGGGGGTTCATGTTTGGGAACGCATGTAAGAATTAAAGATTTTAAAATTTTAAAAAAAAATAAAAAATTTTTAAAAAAAATAAATAAATAAAAAAAAATAAAACTTTACTGTTTGATATGAGAGATATTGTGGGAAAGAGAAATGATTGAGTTTTAAATTGACAATTGTAATGTAAATTTTGCATTTTGACTAATGATATACTGTTGTTAATATTTATGGAAAAAGGAAACATTTTGAGACTAAATAAAATCTGTTTCTTATCATGTTAAAAAAAAAAAAGAAAAAAAAATAAAAATAAAAATGCACATCCAGACATTGAAATATGTACATATGTGAATGCCTATCTTTCTCAACTATCCTGGAATAGTGTGAAAGATAAATACTCAGTGTTATTGTTTAGTTGCTAAATTGTGTCTGACTCTTTTACAACCCCATGGACTATAGCTGGCCAGGCTCCTTCGTCCATGGGATTTCCCAGGCAAGAATACTGTAGTGGGTAAAGAACCACAGTTGAACCTTTAAACCATCTTTGTGTCAAGCACTCTGAGTAAAAACAAGCTAGTTGAACTAGAGATACAGAAAAGACTGTTGGGGTAATTGGAATAAGTTCTTGCCAGACAGCTTATGGTCATCAACAACTTCTTCATGTAATAAAGTGACTCTGTGAAGAAGGTGGAAGGGCACTAGGGAATTCTACACAGGAACAGAACTAGTAACTGTGAGTGGCTTAGCAAGGGTGTTCTTATCCAGGGCAAAGCTTTAAGAATAGAGACAGATCAACTACTAAGACAAATAAATTTGTATTAGTCACTTATCTACTCTTCAAATTGTACACAAACATTCACAAATCAATTATAACCCTTCATATACCTTTGATATTTTCTTATGACCTGGACAAGATAATTTAAAACTCAGAACTTCCTAGTAATAAAATGGTAGATAAACATTATTTTATCCTACCTAATTCTTGAAACTAATGTATTTATTATGATGGTCAGAAATTAGGAAACATAAAGGATGAATTTAACAGGAAAGAATTAAAATATTTATGAAAGAAACATACTATAAAGGTGAATTCAGATTTGCTATCAAATATGTAGTGAATTAAATGGAATTTTTGGTTCAGAACAGCTGAAGTGTTGAAAATTTGCTACTTTTAAAAATCAGCATTATTGTAAGATCTTCAAATAGAAACATAAGAGTAATGCGGGTACAATCACTGTATTAGAGACTCTAGTTCTAATTTAAATTCATAACTGAAACACAGTAGCAAGAATTAACATAAGAATTGACATATACACACTACTATGTATAAGATAACTAATAAGAATGTATTGTCTAGCACAGGGAACTCTACTCAATACTTTGTAATGACTTATATAGGATCTAAAAAAGGGTGGATATAATTGATTTGATTTACTGCATACCTGAAACTAACACAATAGTGCAGATCAATTGTATTCCAATAAAAGTTTAAAAAACAAGAATTAACATAAGGAACTATATCCATTATCCTATAATAAACTATAATGGCAAAGAATCTGAAAAAGAATATATGTATGTATAATTAATTACTTTGCTGTACAGCAGAAATTAACACAACATTGTAAATCAACTATACTCTAATAGAATAAATTTTTTTAACTTTTTATTTTTACTTTATTTTACTTTACAATACTGTATTGATTTTGCCATACATTGACATGAATCCACCATGGGTGTACATGTGATCCCAAACATGAAGCCCCCTCCCACCTGCCTCCCCACAACAACCCTCCGGGTCATCCCCGTGCACCAGCCCCACGCATGCTGTATCCTACATCAGATGATGGTGATTCGATTCTTACATGATAGTATACATGTTTCAATGCCATTCTCCCAAATCATCCCATCCTCTCCCTCTCCCTCTGAGTCCAAAAGTCCGCTATACACATCTGTGTCTTTTTTGCTGTCTTGCATACAGGCTCGTCATTGCCATCTTTCTAAATTCCATATATATGTGTTAGTATACTGTACTGGTGTTTTTCTTTCTGGCTTACTTCACTCTGTATAATCGGCTCCAGTTTCATCCATCTCATCAGAACTGATTCAAATGTATTCTTTTTAAAGGCTGAGTAATACTCCATTGTGTATATGTACCACAGCTTTCTTATCCATTCATCTGCTGATGGACATCTAGCTTGTTTCCATGTCCTGGCTATTATAAACAGTGCTGCGATGAACATTGGGGTACATGTGTCTCTTTCAATTCTGGTTTCCTCAGTGTGTATGCCCAGCAGTGGGATTGCTGGGTCATAAGGTAGTTCTATTTGCAATTTTTTAAGGAATCTCCACACTGTTCTTCATAGTGGCTGTACTAGTTTGCATTCCCACCAACAGTGTAGGAGGGTTCCCTTTCCTCCGCACCCTCTCCAGCATTTATTGCTTGCAGATTTTTGGATTGCAGCCATTCTGACTGGTGTGAAGTGGTACCTCATTGTGGTTTTGATTTGCATTTCTCTAATAATGAGTGATGTTGAGCATCTTTTCATGTGTTTGTTAGCCATCGGTAAATCTTCTTTGGAGAAATGTCTATTTAGTTCTTTGGCCCATTTTTTGATTGGGTCGTTTATTTTTCTGGAATTGAGCTGCATAAGTTGCTTGTATATTTTTGAGATTAGTTGTTTGTCAGTTGCTTCATTTGCTATTATTTTCTCCCATTCTGAAGGCTGTCTTTTCACCTTGCTTATATTTTCCTTTGTTGTGCAGAAGCTTTTAATTTTAATTAGATTCCATTTGTTTATTTTTGCTTTTATTTCCAGAATTCTGGGAGGTGGATCATAGAGGATCCTGCTGTGATTTATGTCTGAGACTGTTTTGCCTATGTTCTCCTCTAGGAGTTTTATAGTTTCTGGTCTTACATTTAGATCTTTAATTCATTTTGAGTTTATCTTTGTGTGGGGTGTTAGAAAGTGATCTAGTTTCATTCTTTTACAAGTGGTTGACCAGTTTTCCCAGCACCACTTGTTAAAGAGATTGTCTTTACTCCATTGTATATTCTTGCCTCCTTTGTCAAAGATAAGGTGTCCATATGTGTGTGGATTTATCTCTGGGCTTTCTATTTTGTTCCATTGATCTATATTTCTGTCTTTGTGCCAGTACCATACTGTCTTGATGACTGCGGCTTTGTAGTAGAGCCTGAAGTCAGGCAAGTTGATTCCTCCAGTTCCATTCTTCTTTCTCAAGATTGCTTTGGCTATTAGGGGTTTTTTGTATTTCCATACAAATTGTGAAATTATTTGTTCTGTGAAAAATATGGCTGGTATCTTGATAGGGATTGCATTGAATTTGTAAATTGCTTTGGGTAGTATACTCATTTTCACTATATTGATTCTTCCAATCCATGAACATGGTATATTTCTCCATCTATTACTGTCCTCTTTGATTTCTTTCATCAGTGTTTTATAGTTTTCTATATATAGGTCTTTAGTTTCTTTAGGTAGATATATTCCTAAGTATTTTATTCTTTTCATTGCAATGGTGAATGGAATTGTTAGAATAAATTTTAAAATAAAAGAATTCAAAGAAATTTAGAAAGAGCAACAAAACCCAAATTATTTAAGTTGTGAGACATCACTTTGTGAGAAGAGAGCAAAGAAATTTCAAGATATTAAAATGAGAAATGGAGAAGCATGAAATATGAATTTAAAATACATGTAGACCAGCATAAGAAATGGTGGACACTGAAGGTCATAAAGGGCAGAATGTGTTACACTGTCTGAAGAAACTGCAGAGGAGGGGACGTGATACTGTACAGAAGAGAGTGCTGAAATCTGTTCTTGAATTTATTGTAAAGATAGAAAATTATCTTTTGTGAAAAAAGTTATACAGTTTTTCCTGTCGATGAAAGAAATTTTTAGAATACTTCTCAATTATCAGATATTTATAGATAAGTTTTGACACTGTACTTGGAAGGCTTGAGGTGATAAATCTGAAGATTTTCTAAATTAGGAGTACAACACCTTAAATTTCTAGGTGCTGTTATATTATAACTTTGTAAAATATAAGTTTTTTTATAACTATAACTTTTTAATAAATTTGTTACAACACTGATGAGCAAAGGGAGAGTTATATATATATATATATATATACATATATATATATACATAGACAGACCTTTATATCTATATATAGATAGATAGATATAGATATATATATCTTTCAGGAAAAAAAAAAGTCTGTTTCCAAAATGGTGTCTCTAAATACGGCAGCCAAGTCTGGAGAATGACCAGATTAATCATTTGGGTTTAATGGTTGTTTTGATGTTGTATAGAAGGTAAAATGCTCATCCTGTGATGTTATTCTAGGAAGTCCTCCTGCAGGAATAGACTCAGAGTCATCCCACTCAACATCCTTCACAGTCCCAATGGGCACATTCCAGGTGGAGAACAGAAAATAAATTCTTTGACATTTCAGCAATTTTAATTCTAAAAATATTGGAGGTTCTTAATCTACTGCTTCTTCCTCCGAGTATAGATGTGAGGAAATTTTTTTTTATAATTTAGACCCTTGAATAAGACTTTATAAACTGATTTATGGTCATTATGCTTCAATTTGATTTTGGATGCAAAATGTCCTACAGAGTCTGCTGAAATCAACAAGGGAAATAATTCCAAAAACTATTCACCCATAGAAATTCTCTGTGGTTAGGAAAATATATGTTAATCTATTTTTATTTACCAGCATCCTTATTCTTTTCTTTGTAAAAGCACTTTGAAGGAGGGACAACATTTAAAAGATCACAAAGAGAGGAAAAATTATATAAAACTTTAAAAATTGTATTGACTCTACCTGCTTTTCAAATGGACTACCGTTTTATATTTATCTAATCTTCTCTGATTCAATTATGTTGTGTATGGGTAGGGTAATGTTCTCCCACCAGTTTCTTCTGTATATGCAAGAGCTTCCAAACCAAAAATCTAACAGTTTGTATTCTTGTACTGAAACAAATATTATCTGACCTTGTAAAATATAATCTTTGTGTTTACCATAGTATTGAATTTATATTGCTATCAAACATTTATTCCAGTTTGTTTTTGTGTATCTCTAATATGCCATTTAGTTTGTAGATCTCTGATACTTTAGAACATATGACAGTTCAAAGAAATCTGTGTTTTCTCTAAAACTTTTTAAGCTTATAGTATTTTTTCCTTTTTAAAAAAATGAAACAATTACATGCTTGCCACAGTTTTTGCAAAGTTTTAGCTAACACATTTCATAACTAAAAATGGCCCCTGCCTATTATTTATTGTTCAGAAAGTAAAATTTAAGTGTATTAACTAACAATTCTATAAAGAATAAAAGTTATTAGGTTTCTAATACTTACAGTTCTTTTTTATATATAATGAAATTCAGATTTTGTCTAAAAGAAATGAATTATTCTTTCTCAGTAAGAAACGATTTCTGTTCATATCCTGACTACATTTTTTAGCTTGTGGAATATAAATCATCCATTTGCTTGGTGTGGATGCTGAAACTTCAGCTTGTGAAACTGAATATATGTTTTTTATATGTCTCTTTATAATAGGATTCTGGACTATGATGAGTGGTTTTCCATACACAAGGAAAGGATTAGATACATAGCTTTCTTTTTTCTAAAAATGCCATCAGCATTGTTAGTCTTTGAATATAGGTGGAAAACTGCCTTAGTGTTTCTGATATTTCTTTTTTTAAAAAAGACACAATGCAGAATGAATAACTACTAAAATTTAATAAAGCATGACCATGAAATAACAAAACTTCTTTTTTTCAATAAAGCTCATGTACTGAAATTTATATTCAAATGAATGTTGCCCTTCGCTGTTGTCACCTTGGATTTCAGAAATGCTGCTGTTGGTCAAAGTATTTTGTTAACACATTTTGAGGTCTGTCAATGTGTGCTCCAGGAAGCATTCCTCAAAGGACACTGGAAAGGCATTATGTTATCATGATCAGTGCAAATGTGAAGGCACACTTCAGGAGGTATTTCTTTCTTTTGTAGTTTTTTTTTTAATATTGTGACTGTATTTATTTAAATTTTTCAAAAGCACTAAGTCTACAGCTCTAAGATACTCAGAATGACATTCTGTGTTTTCTTTGACCTGAGATTATTTCTTTTAATGTGTCTGTGCCCTCTTCATGTTAAATAGGCATTCATAAAGTATATTTTAATTCTAAATAGTACTCTCTTTTTCCCTAGATGAAAAATATATATATCTGCAACATATGAGGCTTGTAGAATCATGAGGTCTCATGTTGGTTAAAGGCCTTCATAGGCTGTGCTCAGAACCGTGGACTCTTTAGATATTAAGAAAACAAGAAACACAGATTCTTAGGCTGGATCAAGGAGTATGGGTTCATTGTTTTACTCACTTCTTATTTAGTTATATCTTAATCCCAGACAAATATATACGGTTATTACTAGAATCCATAGGACTGTACATGACCTGCCCCCTGCTACTGCTCTTTAACAGAATAAAACTTTACCAGAGCCTATAGTACTCTACATAGATACTGTTTGATATTCACTTTGCATTTAGTCAGTTAAATCACTCAGTCATGTCTGACTGCGACCCTATGGACTGCAGCACACTAGGCCTCCCTATCCATCATCAATTCCCAAAGCTTACTCAAACTCATGTCCATCTAGTTGGTGATGCCATCCAGTCATCTCATCCTCTGTCGTCCCCTTCTCCTGCTTTCAGCCTTTCCCAGCATCAGGGTCTTTTCCAATGAGTCAGTTCTTCGCATGAGGTGGCCAAAGTGTTGGAGTTTCAGCTTCTGCATCAGTCCTTCCAAAGAATATTCAGGACTGATTTCATTTAGGATGGACTGGTTGGATCTCCTTGCAGTCCAAGGGACTCTCAAGGGTCTTCTCCAACACTAGGTATAATGGGCCTCCCCTGATGGCTCAGGGGTTAGGAGTCTCCTGCGAACACAGGAGACACAGAAGACATGGGTTTAATCCCTTGATTGGGAAGATGCCCTGGAGTAGGAAATAGTAACCCATTCTAGTATCCTTGCCTAGAAAATTCCACAGACAGAGGAGTCTGGTGGGCGATAGTCCACGAGGTTGCAAAAAGGCAAACATGACTGAGTGGCTGAGCACACACATCAGGTATAAGGCCAGACACCTTGCACACACTCAAAAAATACTCATTATAAATGAATTAATAAGGGACTGAAAACAGACATAGAGAACAGACTTATGGCCATGGGGAGAGGGGGGGATAGGGTGAGATGTATGGAGAGAGTAACATGGAAACTTACATTCAGTTCAGTTCAGTTCAGTTCAGTTGCTCAGTCGTGTCCAACGCTTTGCAACCCCATGAATAGCAGCATGCCAGGCCTCCCTGTCTATCACCAACTCCCGGAGTTCACTCAGACTCATGTCCATTGAGTCCGTGATGCCATCCAGCCATCTCATCCTCGGTCATCCCCTTCTCCTCCTGCCCCCAATCCCTCCCAGCATCAGAGTCTTTTCCAATGAGTCAATTCTTCGCATGAGGTGGCCAAAGTACTGGAGTTTCAGCTTTAGCATCATTCCTTCCAAAGAAATCCCAGGGCTGATCTCCTTCGATGTGGACTGGTTGGATCTCCTTGCAGTCCAAAGGACTCTCAAGAGTCTTCTCCAACACCACAGCTCAAAAGCATCAATTCTTCTGTGCTCAGCCTTCTTCACAGTCCAACTCTCACATCCATACACGACCACTGGAAAAACCATACCTTTGACTAGACGGACCTTTGTTGGCAAAGTAATGTCTCTGCTTTTCAATATGCTATCTAGGTTACCGTATGTGAAATAGAGAGCCAATGGGAATTTGCTGTATGGCTCAAGAAAATCAAACAGAGGCTCTTCATCAACCTAGAGGTGGGGATGGGGAGGGAGATGGGAAGGAGGTTCAAAAGGGAGGGGATGTGTGTATGCCTGTGGCTGATTCATGTTGAGATTTGATGAAAAGAGCAAAATTCTGTAAAGCAGTTATCCTTCAATAAAAAATAAGTTAATTAAAAAAATCTTCTGGCAAAAGGTGACTGACTGAATCAGGGCTGGTAACTAGTCTGACTTTTCAGGCATGCAGGATGAACAATCAATTTTGGTTGAAATCCTGAGAGATATTGGTCTCCAGTATTGTTCCTCATGGTATCTTTCTGTGGGAAGTGGGCAGAGAGTTTGGGTTTTGTACCAAGTGTAATGGGAAACCATTATAGTGTGTTCAATGGGAAAATGCCATGAACTGATTGACCACTTTAGAAATTCATTCTAGTTCCTGTGGAGAAGATATATTTAGGTGTCAAAAGCACAGGCAGAGAGACCAAGAAGGAGTTATTGCCGCAATGCAGGCAAAAAGCTATCAGAGGATTAGTAGCTTTGATTAGGCTCACAGCAGTATAGAGGAGAAAAATAAACTGATGTGAGACATATTTTCAAAGCAGAGCCTATATGACTTGTTGATAGAATGGTTATGGAGGAAAAGAGGAAGAAAATTAAATAATTATACTAGACTTTTGCCCTGAACAATTTGGCAAAGCCTTTTGCTGTGATGGAGATGAATTAAAGCAGGATCAGATAAGAGAGGATAAAGAAAGCTGTAGTTCTACATAATACGTTTGGGACTCTTGGACTTTCAAGGGATGACGAAATGGCCATTAGATACAAGAGGCTGGGCCCCAGGAGAAATGGCTGAGATGGAAAGATAAAAAGAATATTTGTAATAAGTAAGATGCTCTTGGCAGCAAATAAAAGAACACCTTACCAGAAGTCACTTAAAGAGAAATACTCCTGACATTTGTGTTGTCATTTTGCCGTGTCTATGTGTGAGGTTTAACTTCAGAGAGCATTGGGGTTAACTCAGCAGATAATTGACATACAAACCCTGGGTCAGCCTCTGGGAGTGGCTCTTGGTTTGGCCCCCAGGTTTGCAGCATCAGTGCCGCAGTCCAGGCATCGTATCTTCAAGTGGCAACAGAGAAAGCAGGGTAAATGAAAGAATATTATATTACTTGAAAGGGTGATCTTTTTTTTTTTCAGTTATCTTCTCTCCTCATTGGAAAGCAAACTTTTTTCCAGAAAATCACCAGCAGATTTCCCCAATGTCTCTTGTTCAGAGCAGTATCAAATGCCCTTTCCCTGGAGAAGGAAAGAGTACTGTCTAAATTGACAAGTGAGTCATTTCTCATGGCCAAGATTCCATCATTAATTATTTTCTTAAATAATATGCCAGAATGTCTAAGGAAGGTAACCATCCATGTCTGCTACAGGAGACATTGGCTTTTAAATCAGGGTAAGATGATGTCACCAAAAATATATCCACTGCACACTCAAAATATTTTCACCCTCTCTCTGCAATACCCTTTTTTATACGGCCACTGCAAGAATGAAATCATATACTCAGCGAGCCTAGAGTACCACCTACAAATTCATTTCTTCTAGAAGTGAAAGAATATCATAACACGTGAAACAAACAGGCTATCTTGAAGATTATCTGTCATCACAAATGAGAATCATATACACACACACACATGAGTGTGTGCAAGCGTACACACACACACACACACACACACACACACACCATGATTTCCAGTAACTTCATGTTTTCTTAATAGCTTAGGGAAAAACACAGCCTAGAATTTCATCATTTTACATATATTTATTAGGGACTGTACTTCAGCAGATCTTGATAATAGCCACAGGCCATAAAAGTCTCATCTCTGAGCTTTTGCTCTTGCCCTGCCCCTTCTGCCTGGAAATTACCTCCTTTAGATCTTTCGGAGGCCAATCAGTTTTCATCATTCAGATTCATTTTCCTAGGGCCTCTTGCCTCGACCCCTTTACTGAGCATCTGTATCTATACCAAGTCCCTCTATACGTAATACATATTTAAATATCTGCTTCTATTGTGCAGAAGTTATCACTAACACAACATTGTATATATTTTTGATTGGGCATGCATAAGGTTTCCTCCCCACCCTCGGTTAGGTCAGGGACGCCTGCTTTATCCGTGGGCTTCCAGCACCTATCACAGGATGTGCTATGAGGTAGATACTCAGTCAGGATTCATTTGTGCTTCTGTAAATGAGGATACTTTGAAAATAATGGGTCTATCATCTTGAAGAATACACAAATTCTGTGATTTCTGAAAAGATTTTAAGTGACATCTGTTGAATTTTCTTTCCTTGATTGGGAAAATAAATTATTTTTACATGTAGAAATCATTCTTAAGTCACTGTCCTACTAGTGCTCATGGCTTAGTTGACCTCCTCCTTTCTTTAAAATCTACATTTTCTACTTCAAAGTAAAAAATATATATATCGGCTGAATGAAAGTACAAGATTGTGTGTTCCTAGACATAGCAATCGATTTGAGGATGGCACTAAGTATCAGAGGATCCAGTCATGAAACTTTTCATATGGTTGTAATGATTCGTATACATATTCATTTTCATACTTGTTGACTCTTAACCTATGTGCTCCAGTGCCTCTTAATTTGGAAATGGGATGTCTTAACAATGGCCGACCATTTTGTGCCATGTTTTTATAGTTTTGAAATTAATCATCTCCCTATGAACCAAGATATAAATAAAAAATCCTGGGGAAAAATATGCCTATATTTCTGGGTTTGTAGGTCTAAAACATATAAATTGGAACATAGGGAGGGAGGAAGAATAGTTAATATCACAAGGATTATTTGAACGGCCTTTGCTAAGTGACAACAAGTGAATTCAACATTAGAGTTTTTCAGATAAATAAAATGTGATTAATGCATTTGAGTGTTCCACAGCCTAGTTGGAGAAGTAGTATGTGAGGTGAAGTTAACAGGATAAATGGGACTCAGAGACAGAAAGATTGCTGGGGAAAAATAATAAAGTTCAGATGTAAACATATCTGACTCAGGGAAATTAATGTAATTAATGAAATCAATAGGCAAAGGAGAGATTAAATCGGCATAAGAGAAGAGATAGACAGACTATTGCGGGATCAGAAATGGGACAATCAGAAATATTGAAAGGAGAGCTTAGAAACTGCACAAGAGAACTGAAGAAACTGAATTCCAAAAAACAAGTTTCAGGATGCATGCACCTTTGGTAGAGGGTCTTTGGATGGTATTTGAATAGGAGCTTGTGTGTGTGAATGTGTTAGGTGGCCTCTTGCGATTCAGCGGCCACCTCTATGAGTAGGGCTTATCAGTATTAACTGTTCATCCACTTACTGAGGCTCTCTCATATGCCAAGCACCCTGGCAGAGATGAATAAAAGACAGGCCATTGTCCTCAAGGTCATAACTTCTGATGGGGAGATAAGTAAATAAGCAATGTGATAAAACATATTTTCCACAACTTTCCTATTATTGCAGGATTTTTTCCCCAAAGTCAAAAACTAATAATCCAAGGAATCCATTGGCATTTAAATCATGACTATCAAGCTTACACTGTCCTTCCATACCGCTACTTTGTTCTATTTGTTCCATTACAGAGAAAAACAATGTGAGTTGATATCTGTATGAGTTTTTAAGTACAAATTCTTATCTCTGTCTGCCATATCACATTGTATTGTGAGAAGTCCGAAATTTAGGTTCCTTCTTAAATTTAATTATCTGGTACTTTCCTACAACAGTCTGTCTCTTATTGACATGTCAAATTGCATTTTGTTCACATATCTTTTGTGTATGTCTCCTTGATATTGAAAACAGTGGCTGGTGTAAGAGCTTATCTGCTTTTGATTCTGCAAATGTAATAAGGAAGGAAAATACAAAGGAACAGCCACATGTACTCGCTATTCAAGCATCTGTCCAGCTTTTGTATCAAACTAATATTGGGAGAAACGTGGGCTGCATGCTGCAAGTCAGGCTCACTGGTATCAAAGACGAACACCATTGGCAGGGGACAACATGTCTGTGGCAAATGCGTGAAGGCGTAAATGACTGAAACAGAGCGAGTGAATGGGGTCTTGTGAGAATCTATGTTTTACTTTTAAGATAAAATAATTTCATGAACGCATCCCTTGTATTACGTTACTTTTTACTTCGGAACAACAGCATTCTTCTCACCTAACAACTTATGAATAACAATGACGTGAAGATGAGAAGAGGTGCTCCTCTTTAGTGCTCCATTTACTCCATTTGAACAGATCTTAAATAACTATCAGATTTAAAATATTTGAGGAAAAACATAACATTAAAGAAATGCTGAGAAGTTGCATAGTTCTTGCCTGACTCTAGCCAGGTTTTGTTTGCTTGTCCACACCACACTGCATGGCCTGTGGGATTTTACCAGTCAAGGGTCAACCCATGCCTCCTCCAGTGATACCATGGAGTTTTAACCACTGGACCACCAGGATAGTTCTAGGCAATTTTGAAGTTAGTAAAAGCCTTCTTAAAAAGGGACTCTTAAACATCTTTTAGAAACACTTCCTTCTATCTAACTCAAATGTTTTATATTCCATAGTAACCCCGTGTTTTCTTTTTCTTAAAAAATTAGTAGCAGAGTATCATGTCTTCTGGGGTCTATTGTGATTATTCAGTCACTAAGTCATTTCTGGCTCTTTGCAACCCCATGGACTGCACAGCACACCAGGCTTCCTTGTCCTTCACCATCTCCTAGAGTTCACTCAAGCTCATGTCCATTGAGTCGGTAATGCTATCCACCCATATGATCCTCTGTCACCCGCTTCTCTTCCTGCCCTCAATCTTTCCCAGAATCAAGGTCTTTTCTGGGCCTATAGCTAATGCCAAAAACACTGTGATTATTTAATATAGATATTTTAAAATTGTAGACCCCTAGATAATTCATTTCATTTCCCTTGGACTTCACAGATGAAAGCAAAATTTAATTTGCAATTAGAGGAAGGGCAGACTTAGTTTTTTGAATCATTTATCTGAAAGAATATTTTTCATCATTCATCTGAAATCATAAACTGACATTTTTATCCAAGAAAATTCTAGAGAAATCATTTTTATTTGCAAATGGATTAGAAAAACTCAGACATTCAGCATTTTCTATGAACTCTCTTAGATTAACAAGTTTTCACAATCTCATCATTTTGGATACTATTTCTAAAACTGATAGCTATACGTAAGCACTGAACCTTTTTATAGATTCTGTAAAATCATGCTGAATTGTTTTGTGGATAAGTATGTTTTTGTCAAATTGATTACTGTTTGAGGGAAAGGCTGATGGTTTTGTAGTGAGGGTCATTACATGAAGAGTCATTATTTCCTGGAACCTTAATTTTAGGGCCTCAGAAGCAGACTAGGAACCAAACTCTCCACCAAGGTCATTGTCCTGCTCCTGCTATTGCCCTTTTCCCAGTTCAAAGTCACCCTAGTGGTCAGGAAGATCCATTTATATGGGAAGGAAAAGAAGAGCTCCTCCTTACCTTTGCTCCAGAGCAATAAACAACAAATATCACCAGAAGATCATGGTGGATGGATGGAATATTCAGAAGTTTCAGAAGTGCTTATGTCTGGACCTGAATTTGATCTCTGCCAGTTCCATGTGACTCTGGGCAAGGTGTTTGACCTTTCTAGCAGAATGTCCTTTAGACGCAGTAATTGAAAAGGGTCCTCCCAACACCATTCCAAAGACAAGAACTGAAGGTAGATATGGTTTCCCCAACTATTTTGACTTCTCATTTATCAGTGGCATGAGGTTCCATTAAGATGTAACTTAAAATAGTGCCTGTTAGATGGTGGATGGTGACCTGTTAATGGGTCATGGAATCAAATTACTTGCTTGTGAACAATTATTTTAAATGGAATAGAATAGAACAAAATCAAAAATATAAGGTACATCAGATGCAATAAGGATTAGTGTTGCCTTTTGACAGTTTCGTTTCAGTTATGTGTTTGCCTTGTATGACTGAATTGTGACAGTATATTTCTTACTGATGTCATTGCACTAAGTAGCTGAGCTGTAAATGTCCATGTGTGATATTTAGAAATTCACAATATCCATTCTGTTGGGTGCTTGGAAGAAGAAAGTGAATAGATTGGCATATCCTTATTTGGTTTATTTAAGAACCATTTTTAGACACCTTTCCTCAAAATAATGTAATAATAGAAAGCCTCTCAGTCATGTCTGACTCTATGTGACCCATGGTTTATACAGTCCATGGAATTCTCCAGGCCAGAATGCTGGATTCAGTAGCTGTTCCTTTCTTCAGGGGATCTTCCCAACCCGGTGATCAAACTCAGGTCTCCTGCATTGCAGGCAGATTCTTTACCAGCTGAGCCACCAGGGAAGCCCTGGAGTATTTCCTCAGAAGCATGTTTCTGCCTCAAAAGTATATTTCCTCAAAATACTTAGTGCTAAGACTATTGCAGAGAGAATTTTGTTTCCTCTTCATGCTTTGACGTTTGTTCTCTGACACTTTTTTTGTGAGCCGCACGATGGCTGCTATAGGCTAATAAATCCCTGTGCACCAACCAACAACACTTCTATTCCAATAGCGTCCTAATGACTTAAAGCCTGTGTTAGATTTCTCTGTTCTCTGAAACAGCATACGAAACTGTCAGACCTAAATTATCCTGGACCTCAAACTGTGAAAGAACACATAATCATAGGAAAAATTTATTTCTTATCAGAACAAACAGGTGTGCTTGAATATTGACTAAGCTGCTTAATCTTCTTCTTGCAAAGAAGGAGAGTCATATTCAAATATCTGTACTTTTATTTTCTGTCAGTTTGATATTCTTCCCTTCAGAATAATCAGTTTCCACATTCTTGATGAGATCCGGTTCGTGCATCAAATCATCCATCCTTGAATATTTGAAGCCTTTGACATCAGGTCCTGTGATGCTGTTTTACATATTGCTTGCTGATATGGAGGCCTGGTCAGAAATTCAGCTTTTCCACTGAGACCCCACTTTTGTATTTCTAGGAGAGTTACGCATTCATAGCATCTGGCTTCTGGAAAGAAACACTTTCAAACTAAGCAGACTGTGGTCATTTTGATTACACCAAATTCTTTAAATAACAAACAAAAGGGGGAAAAAAGCATATATGTTGAATTATATGAAACTGCTATTCAACTTACTTTGACCTATAAAGATGGTAGCTTCATATAGTTCGGTCTAATAATACTTCTGGAAAAGACCATATCCTCTGTTCAATATATGTGCATGCTAAGTCAGTTCAATCATATCCAACTCTTTGTGACCCCATCGAGTTTAGCTTACCAGGCTCCTCTGTCCATGGGATTCTCCTGGCAAGAATACTGGAGTCAGATGCCCTTTCCTTCTCCAGGTGATCTTCCCGACCCAGGAATCAAACCCACGTCCCTTATGTCTTCTGCCCTGGCTGGTGGGTTCTTACCAGTAGTACCACCTGGGAAGCCCGTATTCGATATACATTTTCTTTTAAGTAGCCAGACCTTGAGTTCAGCCAGGAGGAGATATGGGCTGAAGCTGTTCTTCATCCTTATATTTAATAAATATTTTTCTCAGTTCCAACTATGTTCAGAGGACCAGGCACGTAGTAAAGAGAAAGATAAAGCCAAAAGACCTTTAGGAATCATATAATATTCTTTCTGATTGCTAGTAGGCTGGTGGCAAAGCAAAGTTTTCACTCATAAAAGTCACACAAAACTTGATAGCCGATTAAGATGTGTGTGTTGTTTTTTCAAAACTATGGCCTCAGTTTGGTATTAGAATCATCCAACCCCTTCCTGTGTTGTCCCTATATTTACTTTCTCCTGAGTAGATTCTCTCTCCAATCAACTTACCAGGGTCCTTTAGTCTTTCGTAGGTAGCCATTCACGATCGATCTTTCATGCTAATGACCTACTGTAAGAATGTAATGGGGAAGGAAATGGCACCCCACTCCAGTATTCTTGCCTGGAAAATTCCATGGACAGAGGAGCCTGGTGGGCTACGGTCCATGGGGTAGCAAAGAGTCAGACACGGCTGGGTACACACGTGGGAATGTAACCACCTAAAGTCTCTCTACGTCTTGAAGCATTAAAGAAGCACTCAGGTGACTCTTTAATATTTTAACTGTACCAGCCGCGATCAATACGACGTTACAGTTGTCCCTGTATTACTGTTACTTCACTTTTGGAGAATGATGAGCAGATATCTGCATAGTTTGCCCTTTTATAAGACAGTCACTGCACAGCCCGTCTGTTGCTATTTCTAGCTCTTTTCATGTTTACTTTTGGAGTTGTGTTATTGGGTTTCATTTTGTTTGGAGGGAGTCTTTTGTTCTGTGGTTGATGTTTTTGAAATGATCGCTCCCACTCATCACTGCCCCGTGTGGCAGGGCTTTTGTTTCCATCAGAGAGTCCTTGGGTTGTTTCCTTCAATCAACCATTCCACCTGCCACAATCGCACTGAGGTCACCAAATATAGACTGAGAACAGCGAGGCAGTGCCAAGGCATGCGGTGATTCTCAACCTTGGCTACAACTTAGAATCACCTGCCGAGCCTTAAAAATACTGGCAGCTGGGTTCTGCTCCTGAGACCCTGAACAAATCAATCCATACTGAGGCCTGGGCATTAATCTTTAAAAAGATTTCCCAGAGGAAGTCTAACGCACAGTGAAGCCTGAGGCCCACTGACTGACGTGTTAGCAAGAGTTCCTAGGTCAAGCTGGCTGTGAGTCTTCAGGCTTGTAGAAACTGGGCCCCCACTCTGGAATGAGCTAAAATCTAATGTGTATATCTACTTTCAGTAACCCATTCTGATGATCAGCTGGATATCATTTATAAAGGCTTTACCATCTGTCCTACTTTCTTCAGAGAAGAGTTCAGATTTTGAACAAGAGTGAGGAATAATATTCACCATACATAATAGCCCTGAAGTCACGCTTTGGGATCCACTGCAAGATTATGTTACTCACCCGATGCTTTGAGCAGCTTTCTCCTGAGAGTAATTAGCATCTGTGTAAAGATGTAATCACCTGAAGCAGCTGTGTAAGCAAGTGCATTCTCAAGAGCTTTTTGTTTCTAGCAGCAAAGATGTTGTGTTACAGCAGCATTTGGCCAGCATAGCCTAGGACATCAATGTAGCCAGTATTAGAATGAAGCATTGGAAGACTGAATAACAGAAAGAGATTAATTTCTCCTAAATATCTACATTCTATCTATGCTAGTTCCCCCAAGTAGGTTAGACTGGGAAAGCCTACTAGAGAATTTTATCTCATCTCTTTGACTCAGTACACAATTCCTGCAGTTGCTGCCAAGCTTCCCCAGGAAAAAAAAAAAAGGAATACTGAGTAAGAAGTAGCCCCAAGGGGTATCCAATCCCCAAATTAATCCCCATTTGAATGAACTGTGTGCTGTTATTTGGGTTCAGTCTTAATTTACAGTGACATTCTTTAGCTGAGAAAGAAAGATTTACTAAGTAATAGTATACACTTTTAGAATCAAAAATTTGCCTGACGTTTCTGAACTGAACTTGCTGGTTTCCATGTGTCAGTTTCCCTAATAATCCAGGTCTCTTTCCATCCATTATTATTATAGAAAGGTCTGCAAATAAAATTATGGGTATAATTCTACCCCTTTCCACCTTCATGTCATTTAAGAGAACTGGAGGATCTCTGTCAGCTTTTGCTGTCATTTTTATGTTTCAGTGTCTCAGTGCATTTGGTAACTTATGAAAAATGGATACTAATCGTAATTCTCAATGAATATAGCTTTCTGTTTCATATCAAAGACTAGCTTCTTTCAAGAGAGTTCCTTGATCACCTCTACTGTCATAATTTGGGCTTGAAAGTGAAAGTGAAGTCGCTCAGTCGTGTCCAATTCTTTGTGACCCCGTGGACTATAGCCTATCAGGCTCCTGTGTTCATGAGATTCTCCAGGCAAGAGTACTGGAGTGGGTTGCCATTTCCTTCTCCAGGGGATCTTCCCGACCCAGGGATCGAACCCAGGTCTCCCACATTGGAGGCAGATGCTTTTACCTCTGAGCCACCAGGGAAGCCAATTTGGGCTTAGGGAAACACAACTTAGCATGATCTCTACCTAAGGGAAATGTTGGTTCCAGGATTTCATTGGGGAGCCTTGCAAAAACACATTTCTTTTTGAGTAAAAGCTATAGTATATTGACACTAAGAGGAGAGCATGAAATATGAACCCTACTAGGTTTCTGAAAGTTTTGTTTCACTGGAACTTTGTTAAAGCCCTAGGGAAGAGCTTTAAACTTCCCTTAGTGTTTAGTTTTGATGCTAAGAGTAAAGGGTATTATTGAAGAACCTCAAAATTCAGAAAGATCATATGCTCTTTTATGCTCTAGATGGTCAAGAAATTTGCTTCTAAATACTGCTTCAAATAGCACACATAAGAATAATCCCAAAGCACAGTAGGAGTTGAGGATGCTACAGAGTCATATATCAAATCCTACACTTCCATCTGTCTTCCTTACCCTACCCACTCAAATCCAGTCTGGCAAAATTCAGAAAATGGAACAAATAAATGAGAAAGATAAAGAACACAGATAAACTCACACAAGTGACTTTGGAAATGCAATGTTTTAAAGGATCTCAGAGAAACAGGGATTGGACTGTTCACAGGGATTGGATTGACCAGACCTAAATATAGATCTGGTCACAGTATTAAGTAAGAATCTTTGAATGGCAAGCTATAGAAACCATTTGAGCTGACATATTCTCAGTGATATTATCAGAAAGGCACTATGATATCTACAGAACTCAAGGAAGAAATAAGCTTTCACACCTTAGGTAGAATGGGATCCAGTGCATTGAGAGAGGTCTCAGTGACGAGAATATATTATCTTGGCTTCTAGAATTCTCCTAGAGGTCCAACAGCTTAGCACCTTGTATCTCTCAGTTCAAATTCCAAAATAGCAGGAAAGTTATTTGATTTTTCCATTTAGGGTGAAGGACCTATCCTGTATTAATTGTCAATAGCCAGGAAAGCTGTTCTTGGAACAAAACCTGGCCCCTGGGAGTCATTCCTATGGACAATGTGGTTGTTCTCAACCAGCAAGCCCCAGACCACTCAACAGAATTCTATTATGAATATTTTCTTAGAATTCTGAAAAGAAAGGAAGAGATCATCAAAATACAAGGACATCTGTGGATCATGCTATTCCTGAAGCCTCAGGCCTTTCTAATTTGCCTAAATTGTTGTATATTCATGCTGCTAATAGTAACTGTGCTTTGAGAGGAGGTGTTCATGTTTTGCTTTGTGAAGCACAGGAACACAGACAAGCTTGAGAGTGGGTAATTGTTCCTTTCCTCTTGAGTTTCTTGGGTGAATGCAATAGGAGTGTGTACAGAGGTGATTTTCTTTCTTCTCAGGGCTGACTTCTACCCTAAACCTGTCACTTTCCAATTTCTTTTCCTCTTTCTCGTTCCCTATTTGGAAAGAGAAATGGAGAAGCAAAGAGTAGAGTTAGGTTGAGAAGATGGGTGGGAAGGAAGATAAAGAGAAGACAGAGGCAGGAATGGGGGAAGAAAAGTGTGTGTTTTGACACCATGTTCAGAGTATCCTCTCACTCAGTAACCTAATGAGGTTGGAGGAAGCAGCTTCTCCGAGGGATAGTTCTAGATGGCTGAGTCTGGTCCCTTCAGTCGACCCTGCCTCTCTTTTCAGTGCTGTGAATACCTAAAATAACTTCACAAACGTTCAGAGCTTGAGTCCATGTTTAACAGGGAAGGGTCAGGTGGATTTAAGTCAAAACAAGTTAGATATTGACTTATATCAAATCTTTGCCCAAGAGCAAGGAGAGGAACAGAAGAATTATAACAACCCAAAAGGAAGAGTGGGGGAAAGGACAGGATCCGAGAGCCCTGCACCCTGAAAATCTCTTGCTGTCTTCAGAGTTTCCCTGGTGCTGCCCTTGATTAGCAGTCATTTTGTTTGCCTATGAGAAATAAAAACACTGAAATGAAGACCAAGTATGGATGTAATTTATGGATATTGACCTTTAAAATAGGTGAAGGGAAGGTAGGAAGGGTAAGAGCACAGGAGTCAGAATTTCATTAAGAAGCAAATTTCATTTGCTGTCCTTGAAAGGTAACCCTGAATGTGTGAACTCAGTGCCATCCTTATTCCTTATCTGAAGTCAGCCCTCTTTGCCAGGGAAAAGTGCCACTGCCTCTGTCTAGGCCGCTGGACACTAAGTTCTGTGCGGACAGCCGATATGTCTTCTGTGTAACGAATGAATACCCAGCACCTAGTACAGGGCTGCCCATGGAGGCACTGAGGAACACGTGCTGAAAGATATGAAATCAGGAAATAGTGTCTAAGCAACAACATGACCTTGGGGAAATGTGTGGAGGCAGTGTGGAATTACCACCATGTTTAAGAAGAAAACCCCTCAGGTGAGTTAGATGGAGTTGATTCAAATCAGGACCGCCATTTGTGACCTCTGCTGATTTGTTTAACCTCACTAAACTTGCTTTCCTTCTCTCCAAGACTGAGATACTAATCAGGACTTCTTCCTGAGACAGTTCTTAAAAATAAATCAGCTAGTGCACAGAAAGCATTTATCCTATCTCCTGCCACACACCATGTGCTCAGAAATGTTAAGTATAGCAAGTTGTCTTGCCTAGTTATATGCAAAATCCAACCAAATTTTGTACATCCCTTGAGTTTAGTGTTGGTAGAAAATTTCACTCTGTTACATTATTACTTATCAAGGGATGGGTGGAAAAAAAGAGAGGTGATAAAAAGGTCCTGCTCTAGGGTAATGACATTGAAGTTCTACAGCAGCAAGGCTCCATGAGTAGTGTGACACGACCCAGCTAATATTATATAGTTCTCCTCTCTTCCACTCATCAATAAATGCATTTTAATATAGTCTCATAGTTAAGTGCTGACCACCAAGTGAATTCATATCTGCTGGGTTTCTGTGTGTTTTTTATTTTCCCCAACGTTGCATGATTCAAAAGCATTAGCATGCTCTTGGCTGTGACTGTGAGTGTTTTGGACCCATAGAAGAGCAGCTAGTGATTTGGATGTGATGATGGTATGATTGCTAAAGGCAGATTATTTTGTGTATCTATAGTTTCATTTTCTGGAGCTTATTTTTAAAGAACCTAGATCTTTGACATGTTTTTATATTCTTTGGTCTAAAAATGGGAGACTAATGGTGATGCTCAAAACCAGAATAATCATGGTATAAACTGCTTCTGACAACCCTTCCAAGGACAAGTTCAGTGATGACTTATAGTGCCTTTCCTTTTATAATCCTTTCAGCCTGGCAGAAATTGTCTCTCCTGGACTAAATTTACATCTATCAGAACGTATGTACTTAATAGCAACTAGAATTAAAATAATCCCATATTCAGACTTTGAGCTTGTGTGTTTGAAAGAGGAAAGGTATGTGTCATGTAGGGTCCAGTGCAGTCCTTTGCTGCTGTATCTGAGGTTTTTCAGGAATCAGTCACAGTAGTTAATATATTCAACATGTTGGTGAAAAGGAGGGGAAGGGATCATCACTGAAATGTAGAAGCTGGTGAATATTCCTACTAAGAATTCATTAGCTTCAACAAGATGTGATTTGAGAGAAAAGTTCTAATCACCACATATTTAAATAAGCACTTGCACTTAATAGGTGGCAGGATTTTGATTATACAATTGGGTAGTTCATACTGAGAAATGCTGACTATTTAAAATATATCAGTGTGGTTTTGTGGAAATATGCAAAATGTTTGAAACGTGAAATAAATGCAAACATTACTGATGTGAGATCAGACTATATTAAATTGGATTAGGGTATGTTAAAATATAGGACAGGGTCTATTTCAAAAGTAATACAACATTAATTCACCGTTACTAAGCTGTGTTTCAGATGCAAAGCAAAATGGAAAAGAAAGTGCTATTTTTCTCCTTCAGCTAAAAAGAGGAAATATTAAAAATTGTAAACTTTCCCCTTGGAAACAAAATACCTCTCTTGCTTTCAAAGATAAATGGTTTTTTAAAAAATCACTTTTTAGAACTGCTTTAACTACTTCTTCATTTTGAAGATATGAAGCTTTCTACCCTTGAAAGAAAATTATACTTCATCTCTACAATGGAAACAATCAAGACTGATGCTGGATTGTCTAATAATCCTTAAAGACGCTATTCTAGGGCTGAAAGACTCCAATTGGTATTTTGTTTTCCATAGAAAATGTTTTGTTATGATCTTTTCACAAATTCAAAATACTGTTGTTGGACCAAGTGATTTACCCTTTATTTTGATGTCCATTGGTGAAATGTCTATGTACTTGGACACTCCATGAAATGCCAACTTAAATTCCCCAATACATCTTTACTTGAAAAGAAAAACTAAAGTTGTCTTAACCAAATTATCAACAGAAATCATTTCAAATAAATTAAGTAATGGAACATTAAAGATTTCCAAATGTGAAGACTTCCAAAGTATTTGCCCTTAGGATCCTTTTATAGTCAGAATACCATTACTGTCTATGTCTGTATTCATTACTATTCTAGTGTAAAAAAAAAGCACAGTAAGTTTAAGGGACAATTCCTATTTAATCTTTCAAATAGCTGAAAGCTGCCAGTATGGTAGCCAGTTCCTCTCTTTTACATATAATGTTTTATAGACTAAAATGGTGATATTTTACAATGCCTTTATAAAGTTCACTTCAGTTAAAAAGGAAAAAAGCCCCCAAAGCTGCTCCTGGAGTGACAGTGAAACGTTCTGGAGTTTCATCAGCCATGGACGATTTAAAGGACATCAACTGTAGATCCTAATTAGGTTTTTTTAAAAAATCAATGCTTAGGGATTTTTTTTTTAATTACCACATATGTTAACTCTAAGCTGTTTTATAAATAAGAAGAAAGTCCAAACATGCTGTTTAAGAAGAGAATGTGATCGGAGTTGAGAATACTAAAGATGTTACATGGCCACCTCTACAGTCCATTCTGGGGGCTGGAAGGATGGGGTGCTATTGGTGGCTACACAGAGGCTGCAAAGAAGCCAGCACACCACCATTATATGACTAATTGCTTTGTGAAGTGCTTTCAGAAAAACTGGAACTGAAAGGCACCCCAAACTACCAATTTATGGTCTATTCTTAGTGTCAATGATGCCTGGGAGAACAGCACATTGTAAAGTCTGTTTTTCAGAGGAGAATATTTTTGTCAAAGTGATGTGGATTTTCAAATAGTCAGCCCTCCATATCCAAGGGCCCCGCATTCACAGAATTCAACCAAATGCGGATTAAAAATATCCAGAAAAAAATTTCCAGAAAGTTCCAAAAAACAACTCGTAAATTTTCTGCACCCCAGCAACTATTTATATAGTATTTGCATTGCATTTACAACTATTTACATAGTATTTAAATAGATTTTTTAAAGTAATCTATAGACAACTCAATGTTTATGGGAGTATGTGCCATTTTATGCAAATACCATGCCAGTTTATATTAGGGACTTGAGCATCCTTGGATTTCAGTATCTGCAGGGGTCCTGGAACCAATTCCTTGGGATACTTGGGAACAACTGTATTCCTTATTAAAAGGTTCAGAGTGACCATCTGCTTTTCATCTCATGAAATTTATCATGAGTATTCACTTTGACTGTCTTCATCCACATCAATGTTCTTTTTTTTGGCACTTGCTTCAAAATTAAAAATCATAAACAGAGTATGTGGATTTATTTCAGTGGCTGGATTAACTGAGAGGTTTTGCTTTTAGTAATTTCAAGGTTTTCTAATTCCACGATAAGAGAGTGCTCTGCTTTCATCATCTGCATAGTAAAATAAAACATTTCAGGAAAAACCTGCTGTTGCAGTACACATAGAAATGTTTACAGATCCTTTCTTAAAGAAAAAAAGATAGAAATGTGTATGCTTTTTTTCTCCTTAAACTTTTGAAAAAGTTAAAGCAATGTTACCATAATTTTTATCATAATCTTTCACTAGTTAAAAAGAACAGCAGAAATTCATGGATGAAGTAAGTTTGATGGGCATGAGGACGGGGAGAGTGTTAGTGCAGTGTGCTCCCTTCTGGCAAGAAAAATTATAAATTAAAATTCATCCCAGTGTGTGCTTGCTGGTTACTTGTAATAACTTTCATTTATGAACAACCTGTTTACCTTAAGTTAACATTTCTTTGGCAGAAAGAATAGCAGTGCACTTGGGACTGCAAGGTGGAATATTTCTTGCTTGGCTTTTTCTTACATTGTCGTTTTTTCTTATTTTGAGGGGAAATTTTGCTTAGAATGCAAGTTGTGTCATCATTTCATAGCTTTACAGGTTTTTTCCAATGAATGAAGTTTGGCTTTTGAACCTCAAGTTCAGTATCCAGGTAGTGAGCAAGCCACACAGAAAATGTTCTCATGCTGTGTTTACTGAGATGCCCTGGTCTCTTGCCCTGATCTTATTTCATTTATATTCCATATCTATGCAAACTGTGAGTTTAGTTGAGCATCACTAAGCACATTCCATTTGCTTAATGACCGTGTGCTTGAATCTCAAGTTCACTGAGTCATTCCATTGGGATTCTTCTATCTTGAAGTAAGGCAAGATAAGAAGAACGGGGTCCAACATTAAACAAAGCTTGAACTCTTATTCTCTTTTTTGGAAAATGATTGTATGAACCCTGTAGTATTGGGCTTAAAAATACATATCTATTATATTAAGATCAGTATGTAGCTTTCTTTTAAAATGAGTAGAAGATACATTTCTGCTGTGCTGTTCACCCCCTAAGGAATGTGTTACAAACTCTACACTGAGCACAGAAACCACTTTACCCACCACTGGAGTGGAACACAGCAGTTGTTTAACTGAACACAACAATACTGCAAAATCATTTAAGAAAGGAATTGAATGAGAGTACATCCTCCGTAAGAAACAACAGCGGGGATTTAAGAAAACCTGACTACAGTCTCTCAACTTGGAATGGGGCCAAGATAGTCAGGCTAAACACTCCACTCCATTCCAGTTTTTCCCTGAAATATTATAGTTGCCTTGACCCAGGTGTCAGTGTCTAGACAATTTAGTGTTTACCACATGTGACATCTCCTGGATCTAGTCCCTTGATAATTACTGGTCCAGAACTGATCCAGAAAAAACAAAATCCATTTAATGACTTTCCAGTGTTCACTCTTCCAATGCACCTGGATTCGCACCTGCATGTCTCCTTGCGTACATCACCTGTCTTGGTCAATGATAACAAGATTGTAATAAATGTGTTATTTAAAACCCAAAGTGTCAAAGTTGTAGGTGGTAAAATAAACTTTTCTAATTTCTTGTAAATATTAATGGATATGAACTTAAGACATCACTGCAAAATTAGAAAAAAATTTGAGAGATTCAGGGAAGCCAAGTAAATAATATTATAATAAAAACAGACCTAATATGTGTCATTGAGGGACTATTGTTTCTTTGTTTCTGACTACAAAAAGCTCTGTTTTCATTTACATTGTGCTGTACATCCTTCCAAAGTCCTGAGTGACAATGATCCTTCTACAGGTGAATTTAAAAATACATATATACATCTAATTTTCCATTTTGAAGAAGCATTAGATATTTTCATAACTTGTGACCTCCTCATATTTTATTTTTCAGTGATGGAATCTATCTTCTCAATTCATCAGTACATTAGACAGTCCCTTTCATAATTCTATGGAAACTCTTCTGCTTTGAAGTCAGATTAGAGCTATTTCTTTTTCTAGCAGGTTTGAATCAGCACTCCCTCCAAAAGGATTATTTCTCTTTTCTTCTAGTTTTAAAATAACAATTGCCAGCATCTTAAAAAGCACCATTTATGTGGAAAAACTGCCTTGAGCAGAAACCATAATAAAACAGTTAACAGTTAACCTTCATCTTTAAGGTAACTATGATGCCACTAAGAATTCAACTTCTATGCTTTCAAATATCTAAGAACCCTGTGTTTTAACCTAGTATTCTAGTCAAGAAAAAAAAAAAAAAAACACAGGTAGTATATATATGCAAAGCAGTGATGAAGCAAACATACTTCTATTCATGTAATTTCGTTTGGTTTATAATTATTTGTGGTGAAAGTTACCAGTTTTCTAAATTTCCCAACAATACATTTGGACATTTAAAGGTGACTTACATTCTTTTTGAAAATAAATAAAATATAAAGCTGATGCCAATTGCAGCTTCTCTTTAATAATTATAATATGTTAACTAATTTAGCTAATTCTTACTAACTTATGTGCCTAATAAATTCCATGATTTGGATATAAAGCACTTATTGCTGAGAAATACTGAACTCTATACAAACTTTATCATTATTATTGTTTAGGTAGTATAAGTAATTGTATTTCAATAAATTTTCAATAATACCTTACGTTTAAGTTATTTTGTTATTTGGTGGATTGGAGCTAAAGAGAGGTATTTGACATTGCTGTTGGTCTGGAATATTTCAATAGGATAGTAGCACTTGTTAATACAGGGTGAAAATCAAAATAAAATTTGAGTATAGTTGTGAGAATTTTTCGAGTTTTTAATGTGTGCCATTTCCTTTAATTACTTTATGTCATTTCACTTCACAACAATATTATGATGAAAAACATTATTAGTTCCATATTTAGATAAAGAAAATAGGGCAGAACGGGGTTCAGTAACTGACTCAAGGTCACCTATTTATATGTGATAGTTCAAAGTAGCTGACTCCAAAACTGTCCCCACTCCATAGTGATGCTGGTTTGGTGACTAATGTGTTCATATGCTCATTTTAACTTCAGATGAGAACGTAAACACCTGAAGCTTAACTCTGCATGTATAATACTGCCATGAAAAGAAGGGTTTCCTAGAACACAACTTTAAAACCTTGACGGATGGCATCTCATAAAGAGTCTCGAATCCTTACTATGTGGGCACAACAAAACTTTCTGGTAGCCCTCTGCATTGTAACAAGTAACAAGCCTCCTTTAAAACTATGCTTGCAAAATCTCTTGTTTCAAGGGTCCCAGCTAACCTTATGTGTTAGAGGCTAACTGTAGACTTTAGAAAAGGAACAGGAATGAAGTCACAAAATGTCTGAAACCATTTAATGTTTAAACCTGACAATACTTTATTCATTTTATGTAAATAAATGTTTACATATTCATAATTAAATAAACATTTACTAATGGGGAAAAGTATCCTCACAAAGATAAAGAACATGGATTTTTAAAGTCACAGAAACCTAGATCACAATCCTAGTTTTCTTTTTACTAGTTCTGAAGCTGAGCAAGTCTTTCCAATGCACTAATGTGCACTTTCTGTATAGGAAAAATAAGGCTTATAATGTCTCTCTCATAGGGCTTTTGTATATTAATATGTATAAAATGAGATAATACATGTAAATCACAGCAGTATCTGACCTATAGGAAGCCCTTCAGAAATTATTATTTTTACTCATTCACTAACATTATTATTAATATATGTCAGATAGCCTACATGATCCTTACGAGTGAGTAGACACGGCCGCAACTTAGGCTTAGAGGCTTTGGACTGAAACAATAGACAGGTAAACAAGTATGGCCATGTGTGTGTGCTTACTCATTCCTTTGTGTCCAACTCTGTGTGGCCCCATGGACTGTAGCCTGCCACGCTCCTCTGTCCATGGGATTCTCCAGAAGAATACTGAAAAGGGTAGCTGTTCCCTTCTCCAGAAGATCTTCCCAACCCAGGGACTGAACCCAGGTCTCCTGCATTGCAGGCAGATTTTTTTAACATCTGAGCCACCAGGGAATCCCAGCAGTTTACTTATTAGTATTCTTTTTCTTTTCCTTCATTTATTTTTCTTTTCTCTTTAATTTTTTTTTTATTTTTAGGTCTTTTTTATTTTTTTAATTTATTTATTTTAGTTGGAGGCTAATTACAATATTATGGTGGTTTTTCCCATACAGTGACATGAATCAGCCATGGGTATACATGTATTCCCCATTCTGAACCCCCCTCCCACCTCCCTCTCCATCCCATCCCTCTGGGTCATCCCAGTGCACCAGCCCCAAGCACCCTGTCTCATGCATCAAACGTGGACTGGGGATCTGTTTCATATATGATAATATACATGTTTCAATGCTATTCGCTCAAATTGTCCCACCCTCGCCTTCTCCCACAGAGTCCAAAAGACTGTTCTATACATCTGTGTCTCTTTTGCTGTCTCGCATATAGGGTTATCATTACCATCTTTCTAGATTCCATATATATGTGTTAGTATTCTGTATTGGTGTTTTTCTTTCTGGCTTATTTCACTCTGTATAATAGGCTCCAGTTTCATCCACCTCACCAGAACTGATTCAAATGCATTCTTTTTAATGGCTGAGTAATATTCCATTGTGTATATGTACCACAGCTTTCTTATCCATTCATCTGCTGATGGACATCTAGGTTGCTTCCAGGTCCTGTCTATTATAAACAGTGCTGTGATGAACATTGGGGTACACATGTCTCTTTCAATTCTGGTTTCTTCAGTGTGTATGCCCAGCAGTGGGATTGCTGGGTTGTATGGCAGTTCTCTTTCCAGTTTTTAAAGGAATCTCCACACTGTTCTCCACAGTGGTTGTACTAGTTTGCATTCCCACCAACAATATAAGAGGATTCCCTTTTCTCCACACCCTCTCCAGCATTTATTGTTTGTAGCCTTTTGGATTGCAGCCATTCTGACTGGTGTGAAGTGGTACCTCATTGTGGTTTCGATTTGCATGTCTCTGATAATGAGTGATGTTGAGCATCTTTTCATGTGTTTGTTAGCCATCTGTATGTCTTTGGAGAACTGTCTGTTTAGTTCTTTGGCCCATTTTTTGATTGGGTCATTTATTTTTCTGGAATTGAGCTTCTGGATTTGCTTGTGTATTTTTGAGATTAATTGTCAGTTGCTTCATTTGCTATTATTTTCTCCCATTCTGAAGGCTGTCTTTTCACTTTGCTTATAGTTTCCTTCATTGTGCAAAAGCTTTTAAGTTTAATTAGGTCCCATTTGCTTATTTTTGGTTATATTTCCAAAACTCTGGGAGGTGGGTCATAAAGGATCCTGCTGTGACTTACGTCAGAGAGTGTCTTGCCTATGTTTTCCTCTAGAAGTTTTGTAGTTTCTGGTCTTACATTTAGATCTTTAATCCATTTAGAGTTTATTTTTGCGTATGGTGTTAGAAAGTGTTCTTTCTAAAATCACTGCAGATGGTGATTGCAGCTATGAAATTAAAAGATGCTTACTATGCACTGAGACGACACAGAGGGATGGTATGGGGAGGGGGGAGGGAAGAGGGAGGGAGGTCCAGGATGGGGAAAACGTGTATACCTGTGGCAGATTCATGTTGATGTATGGCAAAACCAATACAATATTGTAAAGTAATTAACCTCCAATTAAAATAAATAAATTTATATTTTTTTAAAAAGTTAAAAAAAAAGATGCTTACTCCTTGGTAGGAAAGTTATGACCAACCTAGACAGCAGAGACATTACTTTGCCAGCAAAGGTCCATCTAGTCAAGGCTATGGTTTTTCCAGTAGTCACGTATAGATGTGAGAGTTGGACTATAAAGAAAGCTGAGCACTGAAGAATTGATGCTTTTGAACTATGGTGTTGGAGAAAACTCTTGTGAGTCCCTTGGACTACAAGGAGATCCAACCAATCCATCCTAAAGGAGATCAGTCCTAAGTGTTTATTGGAAGGACTGATGTTGAAGCTGAAACTCCAATACTTTGGCCACCTCATGCAAAGAGTTGACTCATTGGAAAACACTCTGATGCTGGGAGGGAATGGGGGCAGGAGGAGAAGGGGACAAAAGAGGATGAGATGGCTGGATGGCATCACCAACTTGATGCACATGAGTTTGGGTGAACTCCGGGAGTTGGTGATGGACAGGGAGGCCTGGCATGCTGCAATTAATGGGGTCGCACAGAGTCGGACATGACTGAGCGCCTGGACTGAGCTGAGATTTATGGCCCAAGATTTGATCTATCCTGGAGAAGTTTCCATGTGCACTTGAGAAAAAGTTGAAATTAATTGTCCTGGGGTGAAATATCCTATAGATATAAATTAGGTCTAGCTGGTCCATTGTATCGTTTAAATTTTGTGTTTCCTTGTTAATTTTCTGTTTAGTTGATCTATCCATAGGTGTGAGTGGAGTATTAAAGTCTCCCACTATTATTGTGTTATTTTTAATTTCCTCTTTCATACTTTTTAGCATTTGCCTTACATATTTCGATGTCCCTATGTTGGGTACATATATATTTATAATTGTTATAGCTTTTTCTTGGATTGATCCTTTGATCATTATGTAGTGTCCTTCTTTGTCTCTTTTCACAGCCTTTATTTTAAAGTCTATTTTATCTGATATGAGTATTGCTACTCTTGCTTTTTTTTTGGTCTCTATTTGCATGAAATATCTTTTTCCAGCCCTTCACTTTCAGTCTGTATGTGTCCCTTGTTTTGCGTAGCTTATTAGTATTCTGAAAGAGAATTAAACTCAACAAGAGTTTAAAAAGTCCTTCACTTAGTTTAAAAAACCATTCCACATTGAGAACTGGTCCCACTGAAGGTATGTATTTCATGAGAGTCCCAATCCAGTCCTACATCTTGACGTAGGTCTTACCACCATGGACACACCTGAGCCCTAATAGTTTAATATCAGACCAAGGGTAGTGCTGTAGTTTTGAGAAGCACTCTGTTTGCCTACTTTTATTTTCTCTAATTGGTTTCCATTAAAGAGTGATCGTATACTTTTCAGAATGTCAAAAGATTAGACAGTTTCAGTTCAGTTCAGTCGCTCAGTCATGTCTGACTCTTTGCGACCCCATGAATTGTAGCACATCAAGCCTCCCTGTGCATCACCATCTCCCAGAGTTCACTCAAACGCACGTCCATTGAGTCGATGATGCCATCCAGCCATCTCATCCTCTTTTGTCCCCTTCTCCTCCTGCCCCCATTCCCTCCCAGCCTCAGAGTCTTTTCCAATGAGTCAACTCTTCGCATGAGATGGCCAAAGTACTGCAGTTTCAACTTTAGCATTATTCCTTCCAAAGAAATCCCAGGGCTGATCTCCTTTAGAATAGATTGGTTGGATCTTCTTGCAGTCCAAGGGACTCTCAAGAGTCTTCTGCAACACCACAGTTCAAAAGCATCAATTCTTCGGCACTAAGCTTTCTTCACAGTCCAACTCTCACATCCATACATGACCACTGGAAAAACCATAGCCTTGACTAGACAAAACTTTGTTGGCAAAGTAATGTCTCTTCTTTTCAATATGCTATCTAGGTTGGTCATAACTTTCCTTCCAAGGAGTAAGCATCTTTTAATTTCATGGCTGCAGTCACCATCTGCATTGATTTTGGAGCCCAAAAAAATAAAGTCTGACACTGTTTCCACTGTTTCCCCATCTATTTCCCATGAAGTGATGGGACGAGATGCCATGATCTTCGTTTTCTGAATGTTGAGCTTTAAGCCAACTTTTTCACTCTCCTGTTTCACTCTCATCAAGGGGTTTTTAGCTCCTCTTCACTTTCTGCCATAAGGGGGGTGTCATCTGCATATGTGAGGTTATTATATTTCTCCCGGCAACCTTGATTCCAGTTTTTGCTTCTTCCAACCAAGCGCTTCTCATGATGTACTCTGTATATAAGTTAAATAAGCAGGGTGACACAGCTTAGTTCCTATGAAATGGAATAACTGTGTTTAATTTTTTTTTAAAAAGTGTGTTTCACCTAAGATCCTTTTCCAGGAAGAACAAAGTCTTCCTCTGTCCATGGAATTCTCCAGGCAAGAATGCTGGAGTGGATTGCCATTCCCTTCTCCAGGGGATTTTTCTGGATCAGGGATTGAACCTGGGTATCCTGCATTGCAGGCAGATTCTTTATCATCTGAGCCACCACAGAAGCCCTGAAATTGACTAGAAATACTAATTGCCATTCTAGCTTGGAGAGGAAGTGATGGCATTCATTACTTTAGGATTTTCTATCTCAGATGGGTTTACTTGTGCCCATATATGAAGATCAGGTACATAAGACATGGGAATCAAGATATTAAACTCTGGGTTATCAAGGGACCACTTGGTGAGGACTGGCCAGTGCAACAGTTTCCAACAGATGACACCTGTTTGGCCGAAGTTGCAAGGCTAAAGGGTGGCAGTTATGCAAGGAGCAGTTTCCATAATAAGTTGTAATTGGAGTGTACTATGAGGGGACAAGGGAAGGCAGAAGTGGTAATGACCGTGAATGAGCTCCAGGCAACAGATGCTCCTTCTGGACAACTAGTCATGCTACTAGGAATGATGACATTGCAGGCTGGTATGTTTGGCTTTTCTTGACTTTTGGCAGTCAGTACAGATGAATATTTAGTGCCACCTTCTGAGACTCCCTGAAATGACATCTCTCCCAACTGTTTTTGTTTGTACTTTTGTCCTTTCACTTTGTTTTGGGTTATCTAAAATTTACCATATAGGATTATTAGAGATTCACAGAAGATATTCTCAGAAAGTTTCACAGCTGTCTTCAGTAAGTTTGATTCTAGAGCAGAATAAGAGGGAAGTCCTACAACACAGTTCCCACTTTTCCTATGATGAACCATGTCAAACCATATGGTGAAACACAGTATTACTGTGATTAATAACTTGGAAGCACAGTTTGGTTGCAAGTAGTTAAGATGTTATACAATGATGACTGACTTCAGTAAATATATAGCTCCTGCTATTTTGTTGCTTTGTACATGTTTAAAGCTGCCAAGAAAAATTTTTTTAAAGTCCATACAAATGTATTCTTAAGGTGCTCTACCCATTAACGTTTCAGTCTGTGGACATTTCAAGTGTTTTCCGCCTGAAATTATTCACAGTTACCTTGTTGGCCATTTTTTAGCAAACGGGCTGCTGCTATTGACAGGCATGGGAGCCAGCCAGGAGAAACTGGGCATAAAGGAGATGCAAATTTCCCCTCAAAATTAAGTGAGGGGAAATTATGTGACTAAGTATAGCAGCTATTTAAATCCAGTCATAATTCAAGGCCCATCTCAAGTCCCCCCCACAACCTCCTCCAAGATACTTTTTTAATTACTTCAGGCCACAATGACCTCCCTGTCTTCTGGGCTGGTATAGCTCACAGTTAATTCAGGTAGTTATGAAATTAAAGTGAAGATGTATTTTACAAATGCATGTATAAGTTTGGCACATGAAACTATTTTCCTGGAATGAAGACATATTTTATGTGGCATTTCTATCTTTTTTTTTTCCAGTCAGTTTTGTTTACCATTTGTTGTTCAGCTGCTCAGTCGTGTCTGACTCTTTGCAACCCTGTAGACTGCAGCACACCAGGCTTCCCTGTCCTTCACTATCTCCCAGAGTTTGCTCAACTCATGTCCATTGAGTCAGTGATGCCATCCAACCATCTCATTCTCTCTCGTCCCCTTCTCCTCCTGCTCTCAATCTTTCCCAGAATCAGGGTCTTTTCCAGTGAGTTGGCTTTTTGCATCAGGTGGCCAAAGTATTAGCGCTTCATCTTCAGCATCAGTCCTTCCAAGGAATATTCAGGGTTAATGTCTTTTAGGATTGTTTCCCTTTATTAGGAGATTTAGAGAAGGAAATGGCAACCCACTCCAGTATTCTTGCCTGGAGAATCCTATGGACAGAGGAGCCTGATGGGCTACAGTCCATGGGGTTGCAAAGAGTGAGACATGACTGAGTGACTAGTACTTACTTGCTTATACAAGCTATTGGGAAGAATACTGGCTGTAAATAAAAAGGAGTGGAATTAAGAAACTAAAGCATTTATTCAAGGGAAAGGTGAAGGCGTTTTGGTCTATAATTATGGCCATGAGGATGCAGAGGGGTGGTCAGATTTGGACCATTTTGCGGAGGTGGAATAGGTAGATTTTAATAATATAGAGATTATAGGAAAGAGAGGAATCACAAATGACTCCCAGGATCCTGTCCTGAGCCTCAGGCTAAGTGCATAAGGTGTTCCAGACGGCTGCATCATCCTCCACTGTTTCCCCCTGTTTCTTGTTGGTCTTATTTCCCCAGCTGATGTCCTCATGGATAAGTGCCCCACTGTATTCAGTGCCCATAGCAGCTACACAGCAGGAGTTCAATGAAAACTCTGTTGATTTATCTTCCTTACCACTTGAACACGAAAATATTACCCAAGAACAGTTTTCTTCCATGAGAAAAACACTGTAGTGAAGCTTTTAGAAACTTTAACATTGCTTTAAATGTATTTATGTTCCCAAGATTGCTTAAAGATAACTGCTCTATTTAGATGCCTTACATTAAATTTAAAATCTGAATTGCTCACTTTAATGACATGTTTAAATTGCACCAAGAATACCTTTCTGGTTATCATGTAACAACTTCTGTTAAGACTGTCGTGAAAGGCAAGATGGTATTTTAAAGGCTTTATAAGGTTTTAGTACTTTGCATGAGAAAATAAATATTTATCAACATTTGTATACTGTGCATTCTTAGAACAATATTTAAATCTTGGTGACTTTATCATTACCATTTATATGAAGATTCTGCTGATTTTTTTCATCTGTTTTGAATTTTCAGTAGTTTATGCAAGGCCATTCACACTGTGGATTGTCTAAAACACCAGGCAACTCTATATTTTCCCCTGACACCCAGAATAATCTCTGGTTGTCTGTACACTTCATTATTGATGAGTTTTAGCAAAGACAACAAAGCAAATCATAGTTATTAATACTAAGTTACATGTATAAAGTTCTTGCTTGCTTCCTGGTACCATGATAAATAGTTGTATCTTTTATTTCATTTAATCAGTATAAATACCTGATGAAGTAACTAAACTAGTGATTCCCATTTTACTGACAAGCTGAGACTTTAAAGAGTAAAGTCAGTGCCTAAGATCAGTTAGCTGTCAATCAAAAGAACTGAAATAAGTATAAATC
Organism: Capra hircus; assembly: GCF_001704415.2. Classification (NCBI taxonomy): domain Eukaryota; kingdom Metazoa; phylum Chordata; class Mammalia; order Artiodactyla; family Bovidae; genus Capra; species Capra hircus. The sequence continues at coordinate 8,410,912 of NC_030812.1, forward strand.
CACAACTCAGACTCTTAACTGTGTGCCTAAGATCACTTAGCTGTCAATCAAAAGAACTAAAATAAGTATAAATCCACAACTCAGACTCTTAACTGTAAGGTATATTGCATATTGACATGAGACAGTAAATCCAGTTGATATTTTGATTATTTTTATAATTTGATTAAATGTTTATATTTTCCAACATTTTGCTATTCTGTGCTTTAACCTGTGTCCTCTTTCGTCTGCCATCATTATCAGCTCTGTTTGTTTCATCCTTTTATTCTGTTAGCGTTAGTTGCTCAATCCAACTCTTTGTGACTCCATGGACCCACCAGGCTTCTCTGTCCATAGAGTTCTCCAGGCAAGAATATTGAGGAGGGTGGCCATTCCCTTCTCCAGGGGATCTTTCCCGCTCAGGGGCTGAACCCAGCTCTCCTGCATTGCAGGCAGATTCTTTTCCATCTGAGCCACCAGGGAAGCCCTCCTTTTATTCTACCTTTTTTTCATTATCATCTTTTCTCCCTCGCCCAGATTTGGTGTTTTATTCCGTAGATACTGAACATTCTGCCCAGAGAAACATTCTTTGTGCTTCCTGCACTTGCTGCCATTGCTGTCACCATGCTGTCTCCTGGATTCACAATCCTGAAACGCTAATTATATTTCTAAGATTTCTTAACGTGCTTTTCAGTGTCTCCAAGTGGAACACTTCTGTGTGGATTCTGAGGTCTTGCTAGAGGCTTTCTGAGTTTCTTTTTATTGCTAAACGGATACTACGGCATTCCTATTACAGTAGGTTGATGTTTCTTTATCCTGTTCTTTCAATAATTTTCTAGTACTATGAAGAAAGAGGTAGAAAAATCAATAGAATTAGAATTTAAAAGAGCCTGTGACAAGATGAAAATTGGAGAGAAACAAATTAAATGATTTTTTTTCCATTCTAAATTGAAGATTGGATTAGCTGTCTCTTGCCTCTCTTAGAAAATAAAAGATGGGGAATCTCTCTCATGTATCATGTCCTTACTTAGGTTGTCTTCCATGGAATACTTAATTCCATTCTGAACAAACTATCCTCTCAAAATCATGCCCTCTTGTATGTTCATAACAGGGACCAAGTTGTCCATAATAACATTTCCCATTGCCTTTTTTCCCATGAAGATCATACCTTTTGCTACTTCTTTTGATATGAATGGGGTAGGAAATGGCAACCCACTCCACTATTCTTGCCTGGAGAATCCCACGGACATAGGAGCTGGGCAAACTACAGTCCATAGGGTTGCAAAGAGTTGGACACGACTAAGCAGCTGAGCAGTTGATGCGAGAGTGACGGAAGTCATTCATATTTGAAAACCCCACTTATCAAAGCCTGCTAAATTATTCTTTACTATATTCTTTACGAAATCTGGGTTCTTGATTAACAACCTCCATGTCTCCTTTAATGCCTCCCAGATACCTAGATCCTGATCATTTTACACTCACTTATATTTGCTCTATTTCTGCAATATAGAGTCACAGAGTCTTGTTCTGCAATCAGGTGTTAAGCCATCCCTGTGGACACTCAAGATTCTTTTCAATACCCCACCCCAACTATTTTATCATTTTATCTAAATTTTCATTATCTCAATCATTGAAAACAATCTTCTTCTAAAGCTAGATCCTCTCAACATACCTTTATTTAATATCTAGTTCTTGACTGCTTCCATGAGGAAGCCTACATTTTCCAATTCTATCTGATTGTCTAGTCAAGGGAAAGAGGCATTTTCGACTAGGACTGTGGCTGCAGAAATGGTGACATGTGGCCAGACTGGCGCTGTCATACCAGGCATTATTGATAAGTTCTAGCAGAATTTGATGTTTATTTCTTGACATTATCCTGGAAAGTTGCTTTAGTATCTCATGTGAAACCTTAAATGAAATATCTTTTTACTGGTGAAGAGGAGGTTATGTGAGATCACAGTATTCTAGTAATGGAAACATTTGCTTAATATTTACTGCATATATTTTTCAATTAATAAGTTATTAAGGGTCGGGTCCTCTGCTCCATATTACCAGTGCTAATGGGCATAAAGCAGACAATTTCTCCCAGACTTTACTAATAACTTAGAAGAAAAACAATCAATTTATAACAAAGAAGTATGATGAGTGATTTGGGAAATCATAGAAGTCTATGAAACTGTAGCAGGAACAATCCATCTAGTTAAGAAGGCAATGACATTTCATTTGAGGTCCAAAGAACAATGTGTTAACTTTATCCTAGTGTTAAAGAGAGAATGTTGAAAAGCATGGGGGCCCTGGCTTCAGAGAGCTTACTGTACAGGGGCCTTCTGAGAGATCTTACTAAGAAATAGTTCAAATAAACTAGGAAACATTTTTATACCAATAGCTATTTGCACCTAAAGGAAATGAGTTCTGAATATTCATTGGAAAGACTGATGCTGAATCTGAAACTCCAATACTTTGGCTGCTTGATGCAAAGAACTGACTCCTTGGAAAAGACCCTGATGCTGGGAAAGATTGAAGGCAGGAGGAGAAGGGGACAACAGAGATCGAGATGTTTGGATGGCATCACTGACTCTATGGACATGAGGCTGAGTAAGCTCCAGGAGTTGGTGATAGACAGGGAAGCCTGGCCTGCTGCAGTCCATGGGGTCGCAGAGTCGGACATGACTGAGTAACTGAACTACTGAGCTGAAAATCTACATTCAAATGTGATTAGAAGTCTTTTCAAAAAGTTCTAATGATACCATTAGATACCATCTGAATGATACCATTTAGAGTAGCATTTAGAATTCTTCTTCCCTCTAACCATTCTATATCATACCTATATTTGGGGGAAATATTTTGTTTGTTTGAAAACATATTCAAAAATCTTCATATTGAATTTAAGATTCAAAGCTATAGGTTTACTCTTATGTAAGCTTGTGATTCATATACCTGACTCCATTTAAATTGTTTGTAATATTATCCCTTTATTTTAAATAACATTGAGTAATCAACTTTACTTTTCCTCTTTTTTAATTGTGCATATCAATTGCCACCAGCTATTGTCTTGGTATTTTTACTGCTTTTATCTGCACTACCTTGCTGATGGTTTAAACCAGAAGAGTCAGAGGCTAAATAGCAAATAGGACCAAAGTATATTGGCTGAGACAATATATAAAGTCTCAGCCAATAGTGTTAGCCAATAAAGAGAGTATTTGTATTGTGCCAATTTTAGGCAGCCAGCAGATCTTTGTCCAGTGGACCAAAATAAATACTATACCACCTGTTTAATAAATTCATTGAAAGCACACAGGTTTTGAAAACACTTGGTTTTTATCTAGAGCAACTTGTTCAGAGGCTTGTGTGATACAGTCACTTCTACCGTGTTTATCCTTTGTATCAGTAATCTTTCTCACTCACATCTATTGAATTTATAGAGTTAGTGTTTATTTTTGCTAAGTGAGGTAGGCTAGGATTTTACAAACAAAAAAGAGGTAAGAAGTTAAATGACTTTGCCAAGGTCGCACAGTGAGTACACAGCGGATCTAAGATGAAAATGACGGGCAATGAGCCATGGTGCCTCCCTTCCCGGGAAGTCATTTATCAGGCACTTATCCCAAATCAAGACTAATTGGGTCAGATGATAGTTCTTCCTCCACCAAAACACATTCAACAATATAGCTGCAATCTTTTATTTGTGTGTTGCCATTCTAAATGGAGTGTGTAATGAAGAAAAAAAAAAGTAAAGAAAACAGTTGTTTTGTACTAATTACATTGAAGATATACCCTTTCACCATCACAGCATCTGTGTAAGGTACGGCATTTATAGTGAATTTTCTCACATATTATGTCCAGATAAAAGCTAAAAAGAATAAATCCATGGCTCTTCAGCGCTCTAATCTCTTACTTGTTTTTAGAACTAAGGCTGCATTGAGTATGGTTCCATAAGCATTATGTTTTTCTTCGGAGTCACTTTGTTCCTACTTAAATAGCCGTCCTCAGTTCTGCTGTCATAGTGGTCATAATTATACTTTAGCTGAAAACTGCTGCTGCATTTTTATGTATGACTTGGCAAAGGAGAACAGCTTCAGCTACACAGAGGTCAGTTTTTCAGAACTGGCATCAATTAAATTATTTACTAAGTGCACCAGTGTCAGAAATATTCTCCTGTGGTATATTTATAAATTTAGAGGGGAAAAACTCAATCCCCAAATCCATGTGCATTAAATGGTTAGCAGTGCTTTCTGCAACTTAATTTGAAATGGATTTTTAAACAGAGTAAAATTTTTTCTAACGGTGTCATGGAGGACATAATGGTTAAGTTCCTGTTTATGCTTAGGATTTAAATATCAACATTTGGTCTTCTATTTAGTTTGTGACAGTTTAAAACAATAACTCCCAGCTAGACATAATTTGGGAAAAAGTATTGTTTTTAGAAGGATAGGGTAGTATGATGGATAAAGGCCTCCATAGATCCAAATTCCACTATATACTAGCTAAAATCAATTTGGACATTTGAATTGACAAAGCATCAGTCTCTTTAATTACCTGCTCCCAGATCAGGACAAAGGTTTATTGTATTCATATCAGTTCTCTTACTTCCATCGCCCACTTATTTTTTTAAGACCTTGGTCTCTTTTTATCAACACTTAAAAAAAATGAAGTGTAATTCACCCACTTTTGAAGTTACCAGCTGTGAGATTTGTTGATTTATTTGAAATCCCTTATGGGAATGGTGGGGAAGTACGGTGACTCTGTAAAACTTTGCAAGATTTCCAAAGGTGTTGGAAAAGAGAACCTCAAGATAGTTAGCTGAGACCTGAGATCTGTTTTGCTTTCTCATAGTAGATATTTACACTTATGAAAGTATGACTTCAGATAAGGAGAAGAGAATATTAGAAATAATCGTTGTTGTTCAGTCACTAAATTGTGTCCAACTCCTTGCAACCCCATGAAATGCAGCATGCCAGGCTTCCCTGTTCTAAACTGTCTCCCTGTGTTTGCTCAGATTCATGTCCCTTGAGTCAGTGATACCATCCAACCATCTCATCCTCTGCCACCCCTTCTTCTCTTGCCCTCAATCTTTCCCAACATCAGGGTCTTTTCTAGTGAGTCAGTTCTTTGCATCAGGTGGCCAAAGTATTGGAGCTTCAGCTTCAACACTAGTCCTTCCAATGAATATTCAGGACTGATTTCCTTTAGGATGGACTGATTTGATCTCCTTGTTGTCCCTGGGACTCTCAAGAGTCTTCTCTAGAACTACAGTTGGAAACCATCAATTCTTTGCTGCTTAGCCTTCTTTATGGTTCAACTCTCACATCCATACATGACTACTGGAAAAACCATTGCTTTGACAATATGGGCCTAGTAGTAGGCACATTTCATTATTTTGTGTTGTTATTGTTTAGTCACTAAGGCATGTGCGGGGATGCTAAGTCACTTTGGTCATGTCCAACTCTCTGCAGTCCTATGGACGGTAGCTGGCCAGGCTCCTCTGTCAATGGAATTCTCCAGGCAAGGTGGTTTGCCATGTCCTCTAGAACTAAGGTACATTTCATACTTATTTGAATTAGGCACATATTTTGTGCCAGGCACTGTGCTAAATGTTAAGATAGAAATAACTAATCATAGCTCTTACCTTCACTGAGCTCACAAGCTAATATAATAATTAGGCATGTGAGGAAATAATTATAATAGAATAAGTATTAGTCACTCAGTTGTGTCTGACTCTTTGCAACCCCATAGACTTTAGCTCACCAGCCTCTTCTGTCCATGGAATTCTCCAGGCAAGAATGCTGGAGTAGGTAGCCATTCCCTTCTCAGAGGATTTCCTGACCTAGGAATCAAACCCCGGTCTTCTGCAATGCAGGCAGATTCCTTACTATCTGAGTCACCAGGTAAGCCCTGCTGCTGCTGCTAAGTCACTTCAGTCGTGTCCGACTCTGTGTGACCCCATAGACGGCAGCTCACCAGGCTCCCCCATCTCTAGGATTCTCCAGGCAAGAACACTGGAGTGGGTTGCCATTTCCTTCTCCAATGCATGATAGTGAAAAGTGAAAGTGAAGTCGCTCAGTCGTGTCTGACTCTTTGCGTCCCCATGGACTGCAGCCCACCAAGCTCCTCCATCCATGGGATTTTCCAGGCAAGAGTACTGGAGTAAGCCCAGGAGAGTCTAACTGGGACAATAGATAACCAAGGAACATCAAGTAGGGTAGTTTGGAAAAAAAAAAAAGTAAAGGTTTCACTAAAGAGGTAATGGCTTAATCGTTTTTCAAAATATTTTTTTAATAACAGAATCTGTCAATAAGCAGGAATTGTGAACACACTGTGCAACACTATTTTGAAAAATATGAAAGAGCATGACACATTGTAAGTACGGACGTCAACAGAGTCAGAACGTGTTGTGAGATGTGGGAGCCAATATGGGGAGAAGAGGTAGAAAACAGAAAAAGAGAGATAGCTAAAAGCCCTGCATAGTCTGCTAAAGAATCTCAGTTGCTGAAGATTTTTAAGCACAAAATTGACATGATTAGACTGCACTTTAATAAAATAACTGTCAGCAAGGTTATCAATGGATAGAAGGAGTAATATGAGGCATTAGAAATTAGGACTTACAGACATTGCTATATTTAAAATGGATAACCTTCAAGGACCTACTGTATAGCTCAGGAAACTCTGCTTGATATAATCTGGCAGCCTGGATGGACGTAGTTCGGGGGAGAATGGATACGTGTATGTGTGTGGTTGAGTCCCTTTGCTGTTCACTTGAAACTATCACAACATTTTTAATTGGCTATACTCTAATCCAAATAAAAAGTTTAGTGAAAAAGAAAGTTTAATAAAAATAAGAAAGTTTAAAATTTTAACAAAGAAGAAAGAAAGAAACTAGCAGAGAGTCTATAAAGGAAACCATGGAGATGGTCCAAGCAGAAAATACAGAGGTCAGTAGCAACAGTAAAAAAAAAAAAAGGTAGTTGATTCAAAATAAAATTGTTAGTGTTTATTTAGATGGATAGTATAGTATGGGTGGCTGTGAATAAGGAGGGAGTGGGAGGAGGTCTAGATTTAGGGCAAAAGATATGACTTTTCAAAAATTTTTATATTCATTAAATTCTTTGTTATATATGATAAATATTTTTAGTGAAAACCAAGGGCCAATATAAGTCATATTAAGACCTATAGAAAGAGATGCTATTTGTGTGTGGAGAAGTGTCTAGAGCTGGGCAGAAGGGCTTTGCTGGGAGAAAAACTGCTCCTTGGGTATATCATCACTTGACTTCAATAAGCAAGACCCAAGACCGGGTTCTTTGATAGTTAGAGCATTTCTTTAGAATATTTTGGAAAAGATAGCATGTGTTTTCAGATGTATGAAATGGTTGGATGGCATCACTACTCGATGTACATGAGTTTGAGTAAGCTTTGGGAGTTGGTGATGGACAGGGAAGCCTGGCATGCTGCAGTCCATGGGGTCACAAAGAGTTGGACACGGTTGAGTGACTGGACTGAACAGAACATATTATTTATCAGTTCCTTGAATTGCTAGGTTTATGACCTTTCCCTGGTAGCTCAGCTGGTAAAGAATCCTCCTGCAACGCAGGAGACCCCAGTTCAATTCCTGGGTCAGGAAGATCCTCTGGAGAAGGGTTAGGCTACCCATTCCAGTATTCTTAGGCTTCCCTTTGTTCAGCTGGTGAAGAATCTGCTTGCAATGTGGGAGACCTGGATTCAATCCCTGGGTTGGGAAGATCCCCTGGAGAAGGGAAAGGCTACCCACTCCAGTATCCTGGCCTGGAGAATTCCATGGACACCTATGGGGTTGCAAAGAGTTGGACACAACTGAGCAACTTTCACTTCACTCCACATGACTCTCTGAGACAATTTTATTATCCTTAAAGTGAGGGAATACTACCTGCCTCACAGAATTATTTCAAGAATTAAATGAAATAATGTAGATACAATGTTCTCCTTAGCACATAATAACCACTTTGTAAATGGTAGCTATTTATCACATTCCTATTGAAAGTAGGACATCTGTCAGTTAAATTGAGGAACTTTTTTATAACTCAATTTCACAGTCTTATATATCTTGTTTCTCTCCTTTATTCATTCAGCAAGTAGTTTTTGAGCACTTGCCCTGTATCAAAAACGTTTGGGGGTATGGGATTGCTGGTTATGGTCCAACAGTAGAATGAAGACAGTGTAATATCTCATAGTTTATAAATATATGGGCATATTTCATTAATGTGTATTCTGCTAATGTTTTTTATAAATAATTTAACATGGGAATAATTCTGAAAATTATTGCATAAATGTGAAACTTGGTTTAAGTTACCCAAAAAGCAACTAGTTTGAATTACCATCAGCAGTGCCAGAATTATATTGTAAAACTTACAGAGGATATAGCCATATAAATAAACTTGTGTAGTGATGACTCATGATAAATGCAAACATTGTGGCCCATAGTATGTACCTAATACAGTTGCAATCAGTGCAGATATAATGATCAATAGTAGCCAACATGAGAGACTTTTTTTTTTTTGATAAAGCATCTGCCAGTTGATAGTCCTATGTTACTTTTAACTTTGCTAGGCAAAATGCCATTTGGGGTTTGGATTTTTTTTTTAAGAAGTGGGGAAACAACTTTCAGGATTTTTTTTTTCCTACCAAACTCCGTTCATGTCAGAGAAAAAGGAAACTGTTGCCTGGAGAAACCAGAAGCCAAATTTGCAAATGAAATCAAAATACTAATAAATTATTGCAATATATACTTAAAAGGTTTCATTTTCATAACCTATTTAACAAATAGATGTTTCCCTTGATGCAAAAATACATTAATATTTTTTTCTTTCCACACCTCTACAAATTGCTTTTGTGTAATATACTGCACCGTAGGATACTTACCCAGAGAGCTGATGCAAAGCCTCATTTGGAAAACAGAAGCAGTGTCAATTTATTCGGTAAAAGAATGAATAGAACATTCTAAGTTGATATAGGATCTGACACTTCAAATCTAAACTAAATTATTTGGAAGGTGCACTATCTTTTTTCTCTGACCTTGGGTATTCACAGTATTTGTGACCTTGAATGCAAATGAAGTCTAATATGTTCTTCATCAGCTTGAATAAGCAGTTTTTTAATGTATGTTCCTGTGATCGTCCAGAGAAGGCAATGGCACCCCATTCCAGTACTCTTGACTGGAAAATCCCATGGACAGAGGAGCCTGGAAGGCTGCAGTCCATGGGGTCGCTGAGGGTCAGACATGACTGAGCGACTTCACTTTCATTTTTCACTTTTCACTTTTATGCATTGGAGAAGGAAGTGGCAACCCACTCCAGTGTTCTTGCCTGGAGAATCCCAGGGACAGGGGAGCCTGGTGGGCTGCCATCTATGGGGTCGCACAGAGTCGGACACAACTGAAGCGACTTAGCAGCAGCAGCAGCAGCAGCAGCTGTGATCATCAGTTTATTTTCCAAAGTGTAAGTTCTGTCTCCCTAAATCAATTTACCCAGCAGCATGTTGCAAATGTGACTCACTTCATCTGTGCCCATACTTAGCATTATATTGCTACAACAAGACCACCTGACAGGTTTTTGAGCCTAGGAAGTTGTCCATTTCAATTAACAGGACACCCAGGACATTTCCCTGTCAGGATAATGAAAGTATGCACTAATTTGCCTCCTCTCTGAAAAAGAAGAAAATATGATGTATTGCTAAAATGAAGTCAACTTCCTTTTTTTTCCAGAACATAAAATTTTAGCAGGAAATGAATATAAATAATGGAAAATTACATATAAATTATACAATATGTTATATACGTTATATATATTACATACGTGCATGTATATTTTATTCCACATACGTGCCAGGCATCTTTTCCTAATTCTTCCAATTCTGTAAAAAAAAAAATAGATGGATTATGAACGCATTCATCAATTCACATTTCTGATATGACCTACTCTTACCTGTCCATAGCAATAGATCTGTGTTTCCTGTGCTTTGGAGAGGAATCACGTTGAGGAAAATATATCACTCTAATATTTAAGTCTGATTTACTTTATGAGCCCTTTGAAGAAACCTGTGGTGTTTAATTCCTCCAAGGCTGGTGCTAAGCAAGGCGACCTAATGGGTGGCAGTGTACACAGTGTGATGAGGATGCCAGATGGTCCCATGAAGAATTGATGCTGTTTTGCAATAATACTTTAATGAGATCAGAAACTCTGACATTGTCTCATCCTCAGTCAACACTGGTGGGTACTGCACTTTTAATATAATTGCACATGTAGACCCTAGTCTTTCCAGTCCAATTCAATTTCTCTGTGTTCTATTCTTGATAGATCTCTTTTTGTTAATAGTTTCTGTAAGCCTACAGCAGAAAGCGAAAACAAACAGAAGCAGAGCGCCTTTCAACTATAAAAACAACCCTGGAAATATATGCAGGCGCTCCTTAGGTAAACCATTTTGTATGGTTAAGCTTCACAAACTTTTCATCTCTGCAGCAGGCTGCACATTTAGCTGGGAGACAACTGAGTTATAAAATTGGTTTTGGGCTATTGAGAAAAGAAATGGAGCTAAAGGAGAGAAATTCTATCATGAGCCCATAAAATAGGAACTTTTTCTTCTCCTGGTGAATTTTTCTAACACTGGCTTATTTTCCTTTTCTTGGAGAATGGTCGTTATCGAGATGCCTTGTGCATTTTCTCCATGTGTTGCACAGTGGCCCTCAGTTAGCGTTGTGCAGGCAACAGCAAGTATATATGTAGTGATGAGATGAGCCTGATATGTTACAAACATACGGAAAAAGAATAATAGCATTAAACAACTTAGAAGCTAAAAAGATGCACCTAAACCTTCAAAAAATCATCTTAAAGATGAAAACTACTGTCCAAAGAGGTCGATTTGCTCCAAATTGGAAAGTTACCTTGTGATAGGAGGACAGAGAGAATGCTATCACCTGCCCCCTAGAAAAGCATTCTTTATTTTTCAGTGTGCTTAACAACTTGAAAATAGAATGAGTGATTTGGAAAACGTATAGTTCACAAGGCTAGACTTTTTAAGGAAATAATTAATCATAACTCATCTTTCAAAGAGTTGAATTTGGTCTAGGTAGCAAACTTATTCCTTAATATTTTTATTATTTTGCCAAATAAGTGCATTTATTTATATTTTAATGTCCCTTCTACTTTTTCAAAGCATCTCAAAATCTACCATTTTGTTTTATCATCATCTGCTAAGTCGCTTCAGTCGTGTCCGACTCTGTGCAACCCCATAGACGGCAGCCCACCAGGCTCCCCCGTCTCCGGGATTCTCCAGGCAAGAACACTGGAGTGAGTTGCCATTTCCTTCTCCAATGCATGAAAGTGAAAAGTGAAAGGGAAGCCGCTCAGTCGTATCCGACTCTTAGCAACCCCATGGACTGCAGCCTACCAGGCTCCTTCATCCATAGGATTTTCCAGGCAAGAGTACTGCAGTGGGGTGCCATTGCCTTCTCCGTTTATCATCATAGTGCTCTAATAAAGTAGGTATTTGTATTTATTTACTGTCCTCCCTCCACCCCCACTGAGGACACTGAAAGGAAAAAGCTAAAATATGACCCTACAAAGTTCACAAACCAATGTATACAGACAATGACAATATGACTATGGGTGCCAATGAATTTGTGGAAGGGTATATCAGAGGGGAAGCTTATATACCAAATATTGACTCATTCATCTAAACAAGTAAGTGAAGTGAAATGAAGTCGCTTCAGTCGTGTCCAACTCTTTGCGACCCTATGGACCAGGCTCCTCCGTTCATGGGATTTTCCAGACAAGAATGCTAGAGTGGGCTACCATTTCCTCCTCCAGGGGAAGCTCTATATATGTTATTTCATTTACCTCTCTATGAAGAAGCATTATCTCAGTTTCCCAAATATACTGAGACAGCGTAAATAATTCAGCTGAAGCCTTAGAACTGTGTAGAGGCACAAAGATTCAAAATCAGGATTCTTACCACAAAAATAAATGTCTTTTAGGCTAGGGATTCCTTGCAGGGCAAAGACGAAGTCTACAAAATCATAGACTATTTTTATACGTTTTGGTCAAAATTATTTTAATCAAAACTATTTTTATACCTTTTCAATCTCCTGGCCTAATAACTTTATAATGTTTTTCAGAGGTTATGTGATGTATAGCAACACAATAAATTGACTAAAGCAGCAGACGTGAGACTTTATAGCTGCCTTCTATTAAAAAAGAAATCTAAAAAGATTTGCAAACATGTAAGACAATGGCCACCTCACTCGAAGAGTTAACTCACCGGAAAAGACCCTGATGCTGGGAGGGATTGGGAGCAGGAGGAGGAGGGGACAACAGAGGATGAGATGGCTGGATGGCATCACCGACTCGATGGACATGAGTTTGAATAGACTCCGGGAGTTGGTGATGGACAGGGAGGCCTGGCGTGCTGCAATTCATCAGGTCGCAAAGAGTCGGACACGACTGAGTGACTGAACTGAACTGAGCTGAAGACAATGGCAGTGTTTTCACTAATTTTTTTGTTTTGGAATATAGTTATTTTTTAAAGCATGTTAACTATATTAACATGTTATATGTTATTTTGCTGTTTTTAAGAATGAATTAATAAAATTTTATATCTCTAACTTTTACTTTTTAACAAGTTATATATATGCAGATGTACCACATACACAAGCACTCTCATGGAATCCTCAATAAATTTTTAGAACAGGAGTTCTGGAACCAAAAACCTCTGAGGGCCTCCATATTAGATGAAGCCTCCTCACTGAACAAAACAGGACCTGTCTTTCAAAAGACAAGAAAACCTATGTGTACATCAGGCTTAGGGCTAGAAATGATCTCTAGGTAAAACCTTGCTGCCATGTTGTTCTTTCACTTAACTTGTCCTAGAAGGAAATCAGTAACTATTGTTCTTTTCTTGGAGGTCTTTTATGAATTGTCTCTATAATCAGGTATTTAAAATCTAACTCTTTGACTTACTTTCAGCAAAGCTCTCAAAGGTCAAGAAGGAAATGAGAGATGATAAAATCTGCACATCCCAAAGTGAGGGGTGGAAATCGACGTAAAACTTTCAAAGATGATTTTTAACATTAGTTTGGCAATACCTTTTATTGTTGCTGTTCAGTTGCTAAGTTGTGTCTGACTCTGCAACCCCATCAACTGCAGCATGCCAGGCTTCCCCATCTTTCACTATCTCCCGGGGTTTGCTCAAACTCATGTCCTCTCTTACCAGGATAAAATAAAAGGGTCAAAGTAGGAGAAGCCAGGGTTGCGAAAACTGAACAGTTTCTTTAACTATATTTGTTGGTATGTGCTGAGTCATTGTAGGGGGTAGGGAAAACATAGCTTCCCTCTTGCATGAAACCTGGAGAAAAGGGGCTTTAGAGAGGCCATTTGAAGATTCTATGATGGAGTCTCTGTGGCCCCGCACTTGATACCTGGCCCATGGTAGGAAAAACCAGAATGTAGGATATTGTGAGTGGCTCAGGTTTCAGATAGAGGAGCATGAAGAGGCTTCACTGACAGCAGTCTAGACTCAAGGAAGTTGACAGGGCTAAGTGTGGTGAGCATTTCCTCAGGGCCAGGTACTGAAGAAACAGCCTGGAGTTGTTGTTTTTTGTCACTTTTAAATGTTTTGTTGCTATCCACTGTAGAATTCATAGTAATACATTTCAGTTCAGTTCAGTTGCTCAGTTGTGTCTGATTCTGCAACTCCATGAATCGCAGCACGCCAGGCCTCCCTGTCCATCACCAACTCCCGAGGTTCACGCAAACTCATGTCCATCGAGTCGGTGATGCCATCCAGCCATCTCATCCTCTGTCGTCTCCTTCTCCTCCTGCCGCCAATCCCTCCCAGCATCAGGATCTTTTCCAATGAGTCAACTCTTTGCATGAGGTGGCCAAAGTATTGGAGTTTCAGCCTCAGCATCAGTCCTTCCAATGAACACCCAGGACTGGTCTCTTTTAGGATGGACTGGTTGGGTCTCCTTGCAGTCCAAGGGACTCTCAAGAGTCTTCTCCAACACCACAGTTCAAAAGCATCAATTCTTCGGTGCTCAGCTTTCTTCGCAGTCTAACTCTCACATCCATACATGACCCCTAGAAAAACCATAGCCTTGACTAGATGGACCTTTGTTGGCAAAGTAATGTCTCTGCTTTTTCATATGCGATCTAGGTTGGTCATAACTTTCCTTCCAAGGAGTAAGCATCTTTTAATTTCATGGCTGCAATCACAATCTGCAGTGATTTTGGAGCCCAAAAAATAAAGTCAGCCACTGTTTCCCTATCTATTTCCCATGAAGTGATGGGACTGGATACCATGATCTTTGTTTTCTGAATGTTGAGCTTTAATCCAACTTTTTCACTCTCCTCTTTCACTTTCATCAAGAGGCTTTTTAGCTCCTCTTCACTTTCTGCCATAAAGGTGGTGTCATCTGCATATCCAAGGTTATTGATATTTCTCCCGGCAGTCTTGATTTCAGCTTGTGCTTCTTCCAGCCCAGTGCTTCTCATGATGTACTCTGCATATAAGTTAAATAAGCAGGGTGACAATATACAGCCTTGATGTACTCCTTTTCCTATTTGGAACCAGTCTGTTGTTCCATGTCCAGTTCTAACTGTTGCTTCCTGACCTGCATGTAGGTTTCTCAAGAGGCAGGTCAGGTGGTCTGGTATTCCCATCTCTTTCAGAATTTTCCACAGTTTATTATGATACGTTTAGTATTACATGATTATGTTCACCCCTACAGAAGAGTTACAAGATGGCTACTAAGAATTACCATAAACTCTTTGCATATGCTGGGCCATTTGCTTTATCATCTACTCCAATGGTGGCTCAGATGGAGAAGAATCTGCCTTCAGGGCAGGATTTCCATCCCTGGGTTGGGAAGGCCCCCTGGAGAAGTAAATGGCAATCCACTCCAGTATTCTTGCTTGCAGAATCCCATGGACAGAGACGCTTGGAGGGCTACAGTCCATGGTTTCACAAAGAGTCAGGCACGACTGAGCGACTAACATTTTCACTTTCTTTGCTTAATCTACACACACACACACACTTTTTATCTGAACCACTTGCCTGTAGGTTAAAGATACCATGCTTCTTTTTCCCTAAATACTTGAATGTGTACTTTCTAAAAATAAGCACATTTTTTTATATAACCACAGTGGTGTTATCAGTATCAGGAAATTCCTCATTGTTATCATAGTATTACATAATCTATGGCTGGAATTGTTTCAGATTCTTCCCAAGAAGGGCATCCTGACTCCACCTAGGAATAGAAATGCTGATCTCCCAAAGGCTGAGAGAGAAAGTTTGAAGGGGGAACAGATGAAAATGCAGAGGTCTCTAACCCAGCCTTGCATCACTGACAAGGGTTCTAGGCAATTGCAGTTGGCGATAGAAAGGACTCATTGAGGAACAACTCAAGGATTTATTTTGTGGAAAATGGGGTTGAAAGAGATACCTGGCCAGCTAACAGTGGGGTAAATTCAAGGGCAGATTGGAATGCACCTGTCACAAGCTTTCTTCTTAATGTCAGAATCGATAGAGGAGCCCAGCGATGTGCTTCTTCAACAGGTAGAGGTTGTTCATGCTCAGTGGCCAAGATTAATTGCTATATAAATATCCAGTTAACACAGAAGCTAATCTGCTGCAATGCAGGAGACTGGAGTTTGATCCCTGAGTCAGGAAGATCCCCTGGAGAAGGGAATGGCTACCCACTCCAGTATTCTTGCCTGGAGAATTCCATGGACAAGGGAGCCTGGTTGGGCTCTTATGGGGTCACAAAGAGTCAGACATGACTGTGACTAACACACACACATTAAAATCTAAAGCCAGAATTTCACTTGACAGTATGCTATCTGTAACATGTCTTTACCATTTTAGAGCTATAGAGACATTTCTTCATTTAATTATCAAATATTAACTAAATGTATATTGTTTTCATACTGTGTGTGTACCTCATAAAGTCCTAGAGTAAGATACATTTCTGCATAGTCTCAACATTCATTCATTCACTCATTCAACACATAGTTCCTGAGAAGTATGTACCAGGCTTTGTAGGTGTTAAGAAGACAGTGTTTTGACTGAAATGGCCAAGATCCCTGCTCACCAGGAAGTTGCTTTCTTTTCTGTTTTCCAGGTTGTGCTTGGTTATTATATCTTCAAGGGGGATGGATGCTGCAAAGATATTTTGTTATACAGATGCTATAGTTTTTATGCTATATTGATTAAAAAAGAATTTGGATCAGAGATTGAAGCTCATGGACAATTTAGTACACATTTGTTCCTCTGTGATGATGTATTGTCTTCTTGAAGTCTTGCCACATATTTTATTCTTTAATAGCTCCAGGATAGTAGCTACTTAATCCTACAGTTACTATGACCTTTAGACAGTCAGTTGCAAAGCAGAATTTGTTGTGTTTTCAGTCACCCAGTTGTGTCCAACTCTTTCTGACCTCATGGACAGCAGCATGCCAGGCCTCACTCACATCTCCCAGTTTGCCCAAGTTCATATCCATTGCATTGGTGATCCCATCCAGCCATCTCATCCTCTGATGCCCTCTTTTCCTTCTGCCCTCAATCTTTCCCAACATCAGGGACTTTACCAATGAGTCGGCTGTTTGCATCAGATGACCAAAATACTGGAGCTTCAGCTTCAGCATCAGTCCTTCCAATGGGTGTTCAGGGTTGGTTTCCTTTAAGATTGACTAGTTTCTTCTCCTTGCTGTCCAGGGACACTCAGGAGTCTTCTCCAGCACCACAGTGCAAAGGCATCAATTCTTTGGCTCTCTGCCTTCTTTCTGGTCCAGCTGTCACAACCGTACATGACCTGGGAAGACCATACACTTGACTATATGGACCTTTGTCGGTAGAGGGATGTCTCTGCTTTTCAACACACTGTCTAGGTTTGTCAAAGCTTTCCTGTCAAGAAGCAATCATCCTCTGATTTCATGGCTGCAGTCTCCGTCTGCAGTGACTTTAGAGCCCAAGAAGAGGAAATCTGTCATTGCTGCTACCTTTTCCCTTTCTATTTGCCGTTAGGTAATGGAGTCAGATGTCATGATCTTAGTTTGTTTTTGTTTTTTAATATTCAGTTATAATCTTGCTTTTTCACTCTCTTCCTTCACCTTCATCAAGAGGTTCTTTAGTTCCCTCTTTGCTTTCTGCAGTTAAAGTAGTATCATCTGCACACCTAAGGTTGTTGATGTTTCTCCCACCTATCTTGATTCCAGCTTGTAACTCATCCAGCCTGGCATTTGTCATGATGTGTTCAACATATAGGTTAAATAAATAGGGTGAAAACAGACAGCCCTGTTGCACTCCTTTCTCAATCCTAAAACCTGTTGTTCCATACAGGGTTCTAACTCTTGCCTCTAGACTGCACACAGGTTTCTCAGGAGACAGGTAAGATGGTCTGATAATCCCATCTCTTTAAGAGCTTTCCACAGTTTGTCATGATCCACACAGTCAAAGGCTTTGGCATAGTCAATAAAACAGAGGTAGATGTTTTTCTGGAACTCCCTTACTTTCTCTATGATCCAGTGAATGTTGGTATTTGATCTCTGGTTCCTCTGACTTTTCTAAACCCATCTTGGACATCTGGAAGTTCTTGGTTCATGCAATGCTCAAGCCTAGCATGCAAGATTTTAAGCATGACCTTACCAGCACCCTTATTTAAAATATGCTCATGAAATGTTTCTTGAGGCACATAGAATTCATACATTCAGAAGCTAAAGCCCGTATGTAAATATACTAATTGAATAACTGTTTATGAATACCATGTATGAAGTGTTTTCTTTCCAAAGTTCTATGTGTGGTTTTACCATTTAGGCACCTATTATTTGTCTCAAAGTGTTTTGACATGATACACATACTAAACACTCGAGCCTGAATTCAGTGTAATTTTCCCTTGAAATTACTTAGAGGCAAAAAAAAAAAAAAAATCTGAGACATCATTACTGTTACTTCAATGTGAATCACGAGCCTCATCAGCATGATTTCACGTCCTCTAAGCTGACTCCAAAAACTCTTCAACTCAAAGCAAAAATGTAATGATATTTGCTTGTTAAGCTTTATAGAAGCATTAGCAAGCCTGGAAATGAGGCTTAAATCATATTGAACCTTGGATTTTCTAATGGTCATTTTTAAAATCATTATAACTATATAAGTTTAATGGCTTGGCTTGGGAAAGTCATTCTAGACTCAAATCTAGAGAAAAATCTGAAGTGTATTTTACATTATAAAATAAATGTAATTTGATTTCTTGATCATATGATACACATATATTTAGATATAGACATGCATATTCTCATACAACATGTATATCGTATGTGTATATTTGTGCATCTGTGTTTTTATGCATATATAAATATACATGTATATACAAGCTTTTTTATTCTGCCATGAATGCAATATATACACATATATATGTTTGTATATATTTGTGTGTGGAAGAGCTATGAAGTAGTAGAAAGTGATAAAGATTGTCTGACTCTAGCTCTTTTTCTTTTTTATTTTAAATGCCAAACTTTGTATCTGTGTAAGTGACCTTTCAAGAAGGTTGGTAATATTGATGCATATATACATTATTGGAAAGTATACTGTGATTTTGCTAAAGTAGCTTATATCTGCATACAAGTGTGCAATTATTTCAAAACGAATCTTCCTAGATGTAAGAAACTGTAAGTTGATACTTAAAAAGGCCCTTGAAATATAAATGTTGTGGCATAATATTATAGTGAAGAATGATATTTTAAATATTTATTTCATTTTATGCCTGCTTTATTTTAGTTTCTCATTTCTTAAGGAAATACTACTATTCAAGCATGTAAAATCACTTGCTCTTCTACTTTTAAGTTAACAGATTGGCTACAGCATTTATCCTTCTGTTTGAACACTTTCAAGAAAGAAGTTATTAACCCATTGAGATAAGAATCATATCTGTTCTATAAACATATTTCAAGGACGTGGAGTTATTACTGTTTCCTGACCAAGGAGACTTTAGTGTCCTGGTTATAGAAACAAGGAAGTGAACACTCAGAAATAGTTTCATTCTGTGAGTGTTTAATGCATTTGTATATTGATCACTGGGAAAAAAGATTGCCCATTCTCATCCATTTAACATATTCTTTCCTGACAAGAAAATGCCATGCTGCAATTAGGAAAAAAAAAAACAACAAGTCATATTAAATAAATGGACTTGAGTTTGAGCAAACTCTGGGAAATGGTGAAGGACCGGGAAGCCTGGCGTGCTACAGTTCACAGGGTCACAGAGTCAGATATGACTTAGCAACTGAACAATAGTATTACATATAACGCTGTGCTTTTGTTTTATTGAAACCACTAGTGTATTGGCCTGAGTATTTGTTTGCAGCTGTTAGAATGTATTTCAAACTGCTTGAGAACCCGCACAGCATCGGACACCGATGTGTTACTTTAACATCCTTTAATAAACCTCTTGAAATTCTCCACACAATAACCTCACCTCAGTATTTGGAAAATGCTTTATTCTGTTGTATTGGGGGAACTTAAGTTTCTTGTTTCGCTGCTTCTTGAGCACAACCAGCTTTCCCTGCCTCAGACATGGTGCTTCCATGTCTGAGAAAAATATATTCTCTCCATCCAGAAAGTTCTTACCTAGGTCCCCACACAGCTGTCTCCCTTACTTTTGTCTCTGTTCAAATATCTTCTGGAGTGGCTTTCTGGAACTACTTTATGTAGTATAACCTCTCCTGCCTTTCTGTTTAATTCTCTTAAGTCTTACCCACTTACCTATATTTATCTTCATAGCCATTACTACTATCTGGAGTTACAACAGTTCCTTGTATTTATTGGAATTTATTGATTCCATGAAAATAAGGATGTTGTGTGCTCTATTCCCCTCTCTCAATAGTGCCTGTCATATTGGAGGTGCTCTAAATATTATGTATTTTGTGTATATATTTAATTATTTACACATCTATATACATCAAACCCTTGCTTAATCAATGTAGAAAGCAAGTTGAAAACCCAAAGATTTACACAAGTGACAACCACACACACTTGAAGCTAATTAATGATTAAATGATCTCATACCCAAAATATCTGGGGAAAAAAACGAATTCCTTTTTTCCCCAAGGAATAAGCAAACTAAAGCATGATATGCTATAGATATTTTAACTTATAACAGAAAAATTAAATTATTTAAATGCATGAAAAAAGTTTTATTAAGATAAATTCTATTCACAAAAATTAATTTAAAGATATAGCATCATACCAATTATTCTGTAATTGCTTTAAATAAATAGAGACCAAATTAGCTATGAGATTCACATCAACCACTGGCTGAGTTAAAACTGGTCAGATTGCCTGTCTGTGGGTGAAGAGACCTCCTTATACATCCCCAGGCTATATTCATTTCAGTTTGCCTGTTTCTTTGTATAGACATTGTATGACTTGATAAAGATCTCTATATTGGATCAGGATAAGGAGCAAATGAGGTGTATTGAATATCATCAGATCTTTAAGATGAGATTAATGCTCACTTGTTCAAGTAATACTACAGAAATACATTGTTATTTCCATCATCTCAAAGATGTCTCCATGAAAAGTGTGTTAGAAAACTTTGGCAAAATAACTTATTGTTGGTTCACAAGCCACTTCAGATTTCCTTTCTGTGAAGTTATGTGTGTTCTATCAGCCCCATCAGACCTTGTCAGATATTTCTTTATTCCAATAGAAAAATGTACTTTTAAACATAATCTTCTTGTATTATCATTGTCCTTCTGAAACTTTAAGTGTAAATTCTGTAATATAATGCATGTTCCTGGCCACTCTAATGCTTTAGAGATTCAAAGTTCAAAAACATATAAATAAACTAATATGGATAGAGCATGATGATTAGGTAATTCAGTGACAATTGTATGCATTTCCTTAAGTAAAAATTGCACTTTGCTAGTGACCTTGTCTCAAGAGCAACAGAGTAGTTGAGATGGGACTAAGAAATAGAAAATGCAAGCAGGGGTCCAGGCCATTCAGCATGGAAAAATAACAGTGATATATTTTCTAAGAGCATTATTTCAAAGGAGTCTTTTATGTTAACAGTCATCATGCAGATATTTTTTTTTCTCCTATGTTCAGTGGTTGGAGCATTAGTCTCTTATTCAGGAAGCTGTAAAAGATATATTTGGCTTTGGAAGCCCTACATGGTGGTAGGATATTTTCTCTTCCCTAGGTAATTTCTACTAATGCAGATATCAATTATGCTTTCAAACATTTCAATATCTCGCCCCATGTGTTATGGGTAGTACAGGTTGGTTTTGTTTTATAGCCTTTGTTAATGCATTTGCAGATTGCGTTGAAAGAGTCTGAG
The DNA here is from genome assembly GCF_001704415.2 of Capra hircus. Classification (NCBI taxonomy): domain Eukaryota; kingdom Metazoa; phylum Chordata; class Mammalia; order Artiodactyla; family Bovidae; genus Capra; species Capra hircus. The sequence continues at coordinate 8,432,237 of NC_030812.1, forward strand.
AAAATTACTCCATACATCAGCAACAACAGTGCAAATTGTGTGTGTGTGTGTGTGTTTTTTTAATCTACATACTGTGCTGGTATACTACATTGTACAATCAGTTTAAAAAAAATGACTGAAGTTGGTTCTGGAAATGTGTATGGCTGGAGCAAGTGTACTTTTTGAAAGCTTCTCAAAATTGAGCAACAGAAAGGGAAGTAAACAAAACAGATTATGAAACTAATATATGCTGCCTTCTTCCCACCATCCAGATTCAGAAATACTTGTGACTTCTGACTTGATGAGTAATGTAACATCACTTGTGAAATCAATGAAACTAAAATGTTTTCCATGTACATAATGCTTTTCTCTACCTAGTGAACTTTAAACGAAGCTTTATTTATATAGATATGCTAAGTGTAAACAGGGGGGGTGTTATTTGGTAATTGTAAGTTAATTAGTTATTCAGTTCAGTTCAGTCACTCCATCATGTCTGATTCTTTGTGAACCCATGGACTGCAGCATGCCAGGCCTCCCTGTCCATCACCAACTTCTGGAGTTCACTCAAACTCATGTCCATCAAGTCAGTGATGCTGTCCAACCTTTTCATCCTCTGTCGCCCCCTTCTCCTCCTGCCTTCAGTCTTTCCCAGCATCAGGGTCTTTTCCAATGCGTCAGTTCTTCACATGACTTCACATGACATAGATGGAAAATAAAATCCTAAGAGGTATTACTGAGATTAAATTATTATTATAGAAAAAGAGCATCAAAAGTGGTCAAAGCTCCTGCCCATGTTCACATTTAGAACATCAGAATCCAGGTCTTATCGGAAAAAGATCTCAAGTTAAACTATGCCAAAAGAAAGAAACAAAGATAAGAAGGGGAAAGGATAATATCCGTTCAGTTCAGTTGCTCAGTCATGTCCGACTCTTTGAAACCCCATGAACTGCAGCACACCAGGCCTCCCTGTCCATCACCAACTCCTGCAGTCCACCCAAACCCATGTCCATTGAGTCATGATGCCATCCAACCATTTCATCCTCTGTCGTCCCCTTCTCCTCCTGCGCTCAATCTTTCCCAGCATCAGGGTCTTTTCAAATGAGTCAGCTCTTCCCATCAGGTGGCCAAAGTATGGAGTTTCAGCTTCAGCATCAGTCCTTCCAGTGAACACTCAGGACTGATCTCCTTTAGGATTGACTGGTTGGACCTCCTTGCAGTCCAAGGAACTCTCAAGAGTCGTCTCCAACACCTCACTTCAAAAGCATTAATTCTTAGGTGCTCAGTTTTCTTCACAGTCCAACTCTCACATCCATACATGACCGCTGGAGAAACCATAGCCTTGACTAGATGGACCTTGTTGGCAAAGTAATGTCTCTGCTTTTGAATATGCTGTCTAGATTGGTCATAACTTTCCTTCCAAGGAGTAAGTGTCTTTTAATTTCATGGCTACAATTACCATCTGCAGAGATTTACAATGTTTTTAACCTGCGTAGTATGAATTCTAATGTATTAATACATTAAACTGTTTAATTTTTATATCAAACTTGCTTTACTATCTACATTTACTTTTCTTTCTCCCTCTTGAGTACAGATTGTGCCACATAGAATGAATTATAGGACATTTTGTTATTCTAATTCAATATCTTTCTCTTCCATGTGTCACGAATTTCAGTGTCAAGAACATTTCCAGAGAAGAAATAAAAATATCGTGCATTTTATAATGCACTTTCAAAGAGTTTCCTTGCAATGCTTTGCCATATTTTATTCAAATATTGTTACAGCACAAAAACAAAACAGAGCATTACCTAATCAGAACACTAGTACCCAGTTGCTTCACTGCGTTGATCTTCTGAGAAGATCAATTCATCGCTTGAGAAGCCTGCATTTACTCCTTGTCACCATCTCTAACCTTATTCTAAGATTGTCTACAATATGGTCCAAGCTACTTTTCCAGCCTTTTTTTCTCTTCGTTCTCCTGCCATGCCAGCCTACTGCCTAGAAACCAAACATGCCTGGTGCTTGTCCTTCCCCATAGCTTTACTCCTCCATAACTGCTCTCCTGAGACCTTTTCCCCATCAAAACACATAGATATTCCATGTACCCTAAGCCACTGGAGCTTTCACTACTTCTGTGGATTTTAGTTGGTATGCAAAGAGAACTCATTATAAATTGCTTTGTGTAGGAGTTATGAGTAGGTTTAATGCTCTCTTCCCCACTCTTATCTGCTAGATAGAAATTTCTTGGAATTTCTCATTTTTTAAATTCAGAACAGTGTTTGGCAGGTGCCTTGTCCAAAGTATTCTATCAGCAAAATCTATTAAATGAGAATGCATCATGAAGGAATCACATCAGATGCTTTGGTGAGGTTTTCATAAAATAAAAGGAAGAAGAATAATTGTTGAAACAATTATGTTTAAGTGGAGAGTCTTATGTTTATTATGTTAAGCCTTATGTTAAGTGGAGAGTCTTAAGTGAAAGTCTTATGTTTAAGTGGAGGTCCAAAGTGATACTGTCAGCTCAGATATATACCTTCATTATCATTAAATAGTGACTTTATTTAGCTAAAACAGATTCAGATTTCTTCAAGTATGTATTATGTATCCAATAGTGTTACTTCAGTTCTTACCTCTAATATGCACTCACCTGCCAAGAACACCTTCTAGACTTCTGAGGCTATTGCTCGGACATATATATATATATATATATATATATATATATATGCACACACACATACACAAAAATATACACATATTTATTCATTACAGAAAGAATAAAACATTTGTATTTAACAACAGAATAAATGTTTATCTAAATTTTCAGGCTTGATTTACATAAATAACACCTACTAAATAAATCCTGGATAAAATAGAGATGAATTAAAATAATATCAGTATTATTTGCAATGAATTTAACCATGAATGCTATAATTATTTGACTCCTCTCATATTAAGGGTCTATTTTAAAAAGTCATTTGGATTTTCCTGATCTAAGCAGCTTATAAATTTTATTATATGCTTCCTTCAAAGACTTCTGCTCATCATTTTAATAGTAAGATAAAATTTGACATTGCGGTAAACTGTGCCTGATGTGTTGATTGGGTCTTCCATAGCTGATCAGAAAACACAGAAGAATTTTCCATTTTAGGCTTGAATGTCCCTAATTCACCATATCATTACCTCTTACTCCTTGTTAAAGTGATGATCCATATTAGTTCCCTATCACGTAGTTTTTATATTAGACACATCACAGAAATAACCTTGCTTTCTTGGTTGTTCAGTTGCTCCATCATGTCGAACTTTCTGGGACCCAGTGGACTGCAGCACAACAGACTTTGCTGTGCCTCAGTATCACACAGAGATTACCCAAGTTCATGTCCACAGAATAGATGATGGCATCCAACCATTTCAACCTCTGTTGCCCTCTTCTCCTTCAGCCTTCAATCTTTCCCAGCATCAGGGTCTTTTCCAATGAGCCAGCTCTTAACTTCAGGTGGCCAAAGTATCGGAGCTTCAGTTTTAGCACCAGTCCTTCCAATGAATATTCAGGGTTGATTTCCTTTAGGACTGACTGGTTTGTTCTCCTTGCTATCCAAAGGACTCTCAAGAGTCTTCTCCAACACCACAGTTCCAAATTATCAATTCTTCAGCATTCAGCTTTTTTTATGGTCGAACTCTCACATCCATGCATGACTACTGGAAAAACCATCAGTTCAGTTCAGTCACTCCGTCATGTCTGATTCTTTGTGAACCCATGGACTGCAGCACGCTAGGCCTCCCTGTCCATTTCCAACTCCCGGAGTTCACTCAAACTCACGTCCATTGAGTCGGTGATGCCATCCAGCCATCTCATCCTCTGTTGTCCCCTTCTCCTCCTGCCCCCAATCCCTCCCAGCATCAGAGTCTTTTCCAATGAGTCAACTCTTCACATCAGGTGGCCAAAGTATTGGAGTTTCAGCTTCAGCATCATTCCTTCCAAAGAACACCCAGGAATGATCTCATTTAGAATGGACTGGTTGGATCTCTTTGCAGTCCAAGGGACTCCCAAGAGTCTTCTCCAACACCACAGTTCAAAAGCATCAATTCTTTTGAACTGGAAAAACCATAGCTTTTACTATATGGACCTTTGTCACCAAAGTGAGGGTTCTGCTTTTTTCATATCCTGTCTAGGTTAATCATAGATTTTCCTCCAAGGAGTAAGTGCCTTTTAAGTTCATGGTTGCAGTCACCATCCACAGTGATTTTCGAGCCCTAGAATATAAAATCTGTCACCATTGTTTCCCCATCATTCTGCCATGAAGTGATGGAACTGGATGCCATGATATTCATTTTTGAATGTTGAGTTTTAAGCCAGTTTTTTCATGCTCCTCTTTCACCTTCATCAAGAGGCTCTTGAGTTCCTCTTCTCTTTCTTACATAAGGGTGGTCTCATCTGCATATCTGGAGAAGGAAATGGCAACCCAATCCATACTCTTGCCTGGAAAATCCCATGGATGGAGGAGCCTGGTGGGCTGCAGTCCATGGGGTCACTAAGAGTCAGACACAACTGAGCAACTTCACTTTCACTTTTTACTTTCATGCATTGGAGAAGGAAATGGCAACCCACTCCAGTATTCTTGCCTGGAGAATCCCAGGGACAGAGGAGCCTGGTGGGAGGCCATGTATAAAGTCACAGAGTCAGACACAACTAAAGCGACCTAGCAGCGGCAGCGTCTGCATGTCTGAGGTTGTTAATATTTCTCCTGGCAATCTTGATTCCAGCATGTGCTTCATCCAGCCTGGCATTTCTCATGATGTATTCTGCATATAAATTAAATAAGCAGTGTGACAATATACATCCTTGACATACTCCTTTCCCAATATGGAACCAGTGCCTTTTTTCCATATCCAGTTATAACTGTTGCTTCTTGACCTGCATACAAATTTCACAGGAGGCAGTTAGGTGGTCTGATATTCCCACCTCGTTAAGAATTTTCCACATTTTGTTGTGATTCACACAGTCAAAGGCTCTAGCATGGTCAATGAAGCAGATATTTTTCTGGAATTCTCTTGCTTTTTCCTATGATCCAACGGATGTTGGCAATTTGATCTCTGGTTCCTTTGCCTTTTCTAAATCCAGCTTGAACATCTGGAAGTTCTCCATTCATGTACTGTTGAAGCCTGTCTTGGAGCATTTTGAGCATCACTTTGCTAGCATGTGGAATGAGTTCAATTGTGAAGTAATTTGAATATTCTTTGGCATTGCCTTTCTTTGGGATTGGAATGAAAGCTGACATTTTCCAGTCCTGGCACTGCTGAGTTTTTCAAATTTGCTAGCATATTGAGTGCAGCACTTTAACAGCACCATCTTTTATGATTTAAATAGTCAGCTGGAATTACATCACCTCCACTAGCTTTGTTCATAGTGATTCTTCCTAAGGCCCACTTGACTTCTCATTCCAGGATGTCTGGCTCTAGGTGAGTGATCATACCATTGTGGTTATCTGAGTCACTGAGATCTTTTTGTATAGTTCTGTGTATTCTTGCCACCTCCTCTTAATATCTTCTGCTTCTGTTAGGTCCATACCATTTCTGTCCTTTATTGAGCCCATCTTTACATGACATGTTCCCTTGGTTTCTCTAGTTTTCTTGAAGAGATCTCTAGTCTTTCCCACTCTATTGTTTTCCTATATTTCCTTGCACTGATCACTGAGGAAGGCTTTCTTATTTCTCCTTGCTATTTTCTGGAACTCTGCATTCAGATCAGTATGTCTTTCTTTTAACCATTGCCATCTTCTTCTCTTCTTTTCTCAGCTCTTTTTAAAGCCTACTCAGACAACCATTTTTCATTTTTTACATTTGTTTTTCTTGGGGATGGTTTTGATCCCTATCTCCTGTATGATGTTACATACCTCCATCCATAGTTCTTCAGGCACTCTGTCTAGCAGATCTATTTCTCACTTCCACTGATTTGATTTAGGTCATACCTGAATGGCCTAGTGGTTTTCCCTACTTTCTTCAATTTAAGTCTGAATTTTGCAATAAGGAGTTCATAATCTGAGCTACAGTCAGCTCCCAGACTTGTTTTTGCTGATTGTATACAGCTTTTCCATCTTTGCCTAAAAAGAATATAATCAGTCCAATTTCAGAATCAACCATCTGGTGATGTCCATGTGTAGAGTCCTCTCTTGTGTTGTTGGAAGAGGGTGTTTGCTATGACCAGTGCGTTCTCTTGGCAAAACTCTGTTAGCCTTTGTCCTGTTTCATTTTGTACTCCAAGGCCAAACTTGCCTGTTACTCCAGGTATGTCTTGACTTCCTCCGTTAGCGTTCCAGTCCCCTACAATGAAAGTTCAGTTCAGTTCAGTTGCTCAGTCGTGCCCAACTCTTTACAACCCCATGAACCATGTGCATCAAGTCAATGATGCCATCTAACCATCTCATCCTCTGTCGTCCCCTTTTCCTCCTGCTCTCAATCTTTCCCAGCATCAGGGTCTTCAAATGAGTCAGCTCTTTGCATCAGGTGGCCAAAGTATTAGAGTTTCAGCTTCAGCATCAGTCCTTCCAAAGAACACCCATGACTGATCTCCTTCAGAATGGACTGACTGGGTCTCCTTGCAGTCCAAGGGACTCTCAAGAGTCTTCTCCAACACCACAGTTCAAAAGCATCAATTCTTTGGTGCTCAGCTTTCTTCACAGTTCAACTTTTACATCCATACATGACTACTGGAAAAACCATAGCCTTGACTAGATGGACCTTTATTGGCAAAGTAATGTCTCTGCTTTTCAATATGCTATCTAGGTTGGTCATAACTTTCCTTCCAAGGAGCAAGTGTCTTTTAATTTCATGGCTGCAATCATCATCTGCAGTGATTTTGGAGCCCAGAAAAATAATCAGTCACTGTCTCCACTGTTTCCCCATCTATCTGCCATGAACTGATGGGACCAGATGCCATGATCTTCATTTTCTGAATGTTGAGCTTTAAGCCAACTTTTTCACTCTCTTCTTTCACTTTCATCAAGAGGCTCTTTAGTTCTTCACTTTCTGCCATAGGGTGGTGTCATCTGCATATCTGAGGTTATTGATATTTCTCCTGGCAATCTTGATTCCAGCTTGTACTTCCTCCAGCCCAGTGTTTCTCATTATGTCTCTGCATATAATTAAATAAGCAGGGTGACAATATACAGCCTTGACGTACTCCTTTTCCTATTTGGAACCATTCTGTTGTTCCACGTCCGGTTCTAACTGTTGCTTCCTGACTTGTATACAGGGTTCTCAAGAGGCAGATCAGGTGGTCTGGTATTCTCATCTCTTTCAGAATCTTTTTTTTTTTTTTTTTTGGTGTTGGTTGTAGAAAATCTGATAGGTCCTCTTGAACTATTCAACTTAAGGTTCTTCAGCTTTAGTGGTTAGGGCATAGACTTGGATTACTGTGATATTGAATGGTTTGCCTTGGAAATGAAGAGAGATCATTCTGTTGTTTTTAAGACTGCACCCAAGCACCGCATTTCAGAGTCTTTTGTTGTCTGAGGGCTGGTCCATTTCTTTTATGGGATTCTTGACCACAGTAGATATAATGGTAATGTGAATTAAATTCACCCGTTCTGGTCCATTTTATTTTGATGATTCCAAAAATGTCAATGTTCAGTCTTTCCATCTCCTGTTTGACCCTTTACCATTTACCTTGACTCATGGACCTAACATCCCAGGTTCCTATGCAAGCCTGTTCTTTACAGCATTGCGTTTTATTTTCACCACCAGTCACATCCACAACTTGGCATTGTTTCTGCTTTGGCTCAGCCTTTCATTCCTTCTAGAGCTATTTCTCTGCTCTTCTTCAGTAGCATATTGGGCACCTACTGCCCTGGGGAGTTCATCTTTCAGTGTCCTATCATTTTGCCTTTTCATACTGTTCCTGGAGTTCTCAAGGCAAGAATACTGCAGTGGTTTGCCATTCCCTTCTTCAATGGGCCACATTTTGTCAGAACTCTCCACTATGACCCGTCTGTCTAGGGTGGGCCTATGCAGCATGGCTTGTGGTTTCATTGAATTAGGCAAAGTTGGTCCATGTGATCAGCTTGATTAGTTTTCTGTGATTGCAGTTTTCATCCTGTCTGCCCTCTGATTGATGAGGATAAGAGGCTTGTACAAGCTTCCTGATGGGAGGGACTGCCTGTGGGGAAAACTGGGTCTTGTTCTGTGGACAAGGCCATGCTCAGTAAGTCTTTAATAAAAATTTCTGCTGATGGGTGGGGCTGTCTTCCCTCCCTGTATTTTGACCTGAGGCCAAACTATGGTAGGTATGATGGCAGTAAGGGTAATCTCCTTCAAAAGGACTTATGTCAGCACACAGGGCCTCTAGGACTGTTGTAGTCCATGCCCCTGACCCCTTGGCAGGCCACTGTCTACCCATGCCTCCGCCGGAGACGCCCAAGCACTCATAGGCAAGTTTGGCTCAATGTCTTCTGAGGTCACTGCTCCTTTCTCCGGTCTTGATGGACACAGTTTTGTTTGTGCCCTCCAAGACTCTGTTTCCCTAGCCCTGTGGAATTTCTGTAATGGAATCCTTCTGACCTTCAAGATCAGATTCTCTGGAGATACTCAGTCCGTTTGCTGGATCCCTGGGTTGGGAAGTCTGTTGTGGGGCATGGGACTTTCACAGCAGGGTGAGAACTTCTTTGGTATAATTGCTCTCCAATTTGTGAGTCGCCCACCCACAGCTCTGTAGTGGAGCTAACAGCAACCTCCTTCAGGAGGACTTCTGCCAGGTGCCATGCCTCCCAAGATGCTGTTGCCAGAGTCTCTGTCTCCATGGCAGGCCACTGCTTCGTTCATCATTAACATGATGTGCTCACTGCTGTGGTACAGATGTCTGGATCGGGATGCTGTGGACATAGCATCTTCTGCTTTTCTTCTCCTTCATTTGTTTCATGCCACTCCTAGAATAGTCCTAGAGAAATAAAAGGACATTTGCTGAGTTTTGCCTATTAGAGAAATGGAACTGTGAGTTGACGTGGGACCACCTCCAGTATATTGAAAATTAGATTATAATTTGTATTCAGCTCGTAGAAGGTTTGTGCTTCCCCTAACCTCTGCCAAATCAAGTTTACTATTCTTAATATAATTAGCAGTTAAATGATTTCATTACATTGACATTTGCATCCATGTTTTGATTGTTAGTAAAATTAGATATCCACATGTGGTAGATGATATTATATAGACTCCATTAGTCTCTTAAAGTGACTTATTGCATGATTATGTTCTGGGTCTCCCCTGTATCAAAGAGATGGAAATGATAATAATGAAATCAGTTTCTTTTCAAAAATGACATGACCTTAAAGAGGAAATTACAATGCTAGGGGATTCTATGGCAAAAACCACAGTGATACCACTGAGAGGCACAGTAAAAATTCATTTGTATAATATGTAATTCTAAAAAATTTTTTATTTTAAATTGAAGATGGCTCTCTTGAGTTTTCTATCAGAAGGCCTAAAACTCAGGCCCATATAATCCCTGCCTAGAATCCTGCCTGCAAGGGAATTTGCCTGTTCTAAGGAATTAGATCTCAGGAATTAATCTTGATTGTATTCCTTTTGTCAGTGAAAATTAGTTGCCATTCGTGTTAGACACCTAAAGGATCAAAGAGTAGAAGCTGAGAAAGCAGCCTCACTTGATCTGCTGATACTCTTTTCATTATATCATTTCATGGGTGAAATGAAATGAAAGTCTCTTTCAAACTTAAGTAAAATAATGGCAAATTTTTACATAAAATTTTATTGAAGTCTCCCCCAAATTTCTAATACTAGAGGACTCAATTGCTTTCTCTAGTGAAAAATTTATTATGACTTATCTATATATCCCCCATGTTAACTTATTGGATACTCATTTCTCTCAAATATATTTAGGTTTTTACAACATCTTTGAAATCTATGTATAAATCATTAGTTTAGGATTGTATAGGATTGCATTTATGGTTATTTTAAGAAAAATAGTTTTATCAGAATTAAGTGGTTAGTTCTCACTTATAGTCAGTGTCTTATTTAGTTTCTTCTTGCTTTTGGTCTTTTCTGTTATCAATTTGTTTTCATCCACTGATGGGGGATCTAGAATCTGGTGTTCTGAAACTCTGGCTTTATATGCATTTATTATCAGAAGGGAAATCCCATTCTATGCTTTGAAATTCTTACCATTTCCGATACCCACACATCTAATTCTAAGAACTAGTTTTTAAAAGACACATTCTCCAAGTAACATTTTTTGGATTTTGTTTTTGTTTTTAATTTCTAACGCTTTTAGATTAAATAAACATTGTCCAATTAAAGAGCTAAGAGTTTGGCTGTTTGAATTAACATGAACTTTGTGTTGAGTCATCACAACATCTTTTAGCCATCCCTGTGGCAGTTAGTTCTTAACTTTGATATTCACTCAGTAGACTCTAGTTAGAAACAGAAAATGTATCTCTACACAGCCATGGCGGTGCATTTTTGCTTCCTGCCTAATTCTGTGTGAGCTATGTAGGTATTTGAAGTTAAAAATAGGAGGATGAATCTTTTATGCATCTCATAAATATACCCTTGAAGGTAATCCCACAGTAGTAAATCCTTATATGTAGATGAAACGATTCTGTTGATTTAGAAATCTTTTGTTTAATGTAGGAATAATGTTATTCAGGTAAAATTTCCAGGAGTAATAATGAATTTTACAAAGTTATGTATTGAACATTCCTTGAAAAGGCTTCTACTTTTAAGGCTTTTTTATTCTTTAGAGATTAGACATATTCAATTACTTTTTGAAATCAAAGATACCTCATTAAATCAAATAACCTAGTCTTTGTTTCCTAAGGGTAGATATTGTGTGACCCCATCTTACAGATGAAGTCATTAAGATGCAGAAAACTTTTGAACTGCTTCAGGTGATACACATCAAATAAGTAGAAGAGGAATGTCTAGAAAATAGATTTTCTACATTCTTAAAGTCCATTCCAACACTACAGAGACCTTGTTGCAAAGGAAAAATAGCATTCTGATACAGAGTTGAATGTAGATACTGACTCTACCACTTACTAATTCCAAATAAGTGGTGATCTAAGTTTGCTCATATGCTAATAGAGATTTGACACCTACTTCACCTTGTCCTTGTGAAGATGAATGTGATAAATATATGCCTTCTGCTGAGTGCAGCTTATTGAATAGCAGTTATAATTACTTTTTAAAATCATCTGCTTCCCAGAAATGAATCTTTGAGGAGGACATTTTTCATGTGAATATAAAGAGCCAGGATACCTAGGAGCAAATTTGTATTGATGTTTGTATCTGTACACTTTTTTAAATGTACCAGCAAGAAAGAGAGAACAAAGATGGTGTCTTGGAACTAGTTTAATGTGATAAATTGCTTACTTTCTGTTTTATCTCTACACTTGTTCCCCAGTTGAATAGAAAGGACTGAAGATCACTTTGTCTCTAGCCTTGAACTTCCAGCTTGGTATTTTTCCATGGTGCTGAACTGAGCCCATCAGCATAGAACTGTAAGAATGTCATGCATACATCCCAACATCATGGTTCTTTGGGCTTGGATTTGCAGTAAGTCAAGGTTCAAATGTCATTTTCTCTCTTTTGATCTTAAAGCTGTATCCAGAATTGCTGCCCAACCCTTCCCACCCAATCTCAAAAAATTGAGGACGTTGAGTTATCTTGTTTTCATTTCTTGTCACTTCATCATGTGTTATTAGGGCACGTGTGGTTTTTATATCTACTTTGGAACCCTTTGTAAAGCTATTTGGTGGCCTTCTCCTTTATATAAAGCCAACAATTATGTCAGCATCTATGTTATGTGAATATTCTCCACTGTCTCTAATTGTTGGAGCACCAGAATCTGTAGACATCAAAACCATCTGAAACTAGTCCAGTTGTTTTGTCTTCTCTTTCCCTTAAGCCTTTTGCATCTTTTATACCCCTGGCCACCCAAAGAGACACTAATTTGGCCGGCAGCAACCCTTCAGCTTTCTTAAAGGGGCATCACCATCAGCAGTCTTGATTTGGACATTGAACCATAAAGCACGTTCTGCTGTCTTATGACAAAGCTGGGAAAGTGGCCCCTCTCAAGTGGGTCAGCCTTAATTGGCAAATATCAAATCATAGCTTCAGGGGCCTTTCAGGATATTTGACTGGGCCTTTCTAGTTAAAGAACAGTACACCTTTCATCCTCATATGCTAGGTCCTTGATTCTCTTTCCAAAAAATGTGTGGAGGAATAGGTGCTGATAAGAAAATAAGGTAGGGGCTCCACAGCTGTCTCAGGATCATCAACTGTGCTTGATGAGCACAGAATCATTTTTTGGTGGCTACCAAACCACCCTTATGGCAGAAAGTGAAGAAGAACTAAAGAGCCTCTTGATGAAAGTGAAAGAGGAGAGGGAAAAAGTTGGCTTAAGCCTCAACATTCAGAAAACTCTGAAGATCATGGCATCTGGTCCCATCAGTTCATGGCAGATAGATGGGGAAACAGTGGAGACAGTGGCTGACTTTATTTTTTTGGGTTCCAAAGTCACTGCAGATGGTGATTGCAGCCATGATATTAAAAGACGCTTACTCCTTGGAAGGAAAGTCATGACCAACCTAGAGAGCATATGAAAAAGCAGAGACATTACTTTGCCAACAAAAGTCCATCTAGTCAAGGCTGTGGTTTTTCCAGTGGTCGTGTATGGATGTGAGAGTTGGACTGTGAAGAAAGCTGAGCACCAAAGAATTGATGTTTTTGAACTGTGTTGTTGGAGAAGACTCTTGAAAGTCCCACCGCAAGGAGATCCAACCAGTCCATTCTAAAAGAAATCAGTCCTGGGTGTTCATTGGAAGGAATGATGTTGAAGCTGAAACTCCAATACTTTGGCCACCCAATGCAAAGAGTTGACTCACTGGAAAAGACTCTGATGCTGGAAAAGATTGAAGGCAGGAGAAGAAGGGGACAACAGAGGATGAGATGGTTGGATGGCATCACTGACTCAATGGACAGGAGTTTGGGTAAACTCCGGGAGCTGGTGATGAACAGGGAGGCCCGGCGTGCTGTGGTTCATGGGGTTGCAAAAAGTTGTACACGACTGAGCAACTGAACTGATTGAACTGAACCAATCATTATTCCAGTACATATTCTGAGTTCAAAATATACTCTGCCCGTCTCCATCAACAGAGGAGTGTTTAAGCACCACCTCATTGTAGAGAAACAAATGTGTACCTCTAGTTATCAATTCAAAATCAATATTGAAACTGGGGAAAGCAATGAGATAATAAACAAGAGCTAAATTATGTTACAGAATATGAGTGCTCAACAAGCTTGTAGGAAAGAAACATATAAGAGTGGTTTTCTTCAATTTGTTTTATTGAAGTATAGTTGATTTACAAGTTATGTTAGTTTCTGGTATATAGCAGAGGGATTCAGTTATACATAAATATAATAGTTTGCACTTGTTAATTGCAAATTCCCAATCCCTCCCCACCTTCATCTTGACAACTACAAGTCTGTTCTCTATGCCTGTGAATCTGTTTCTTTTTCACAGATAGGTTCATTTGTGTTATGTTTTAGATTCCCCATATAAGCAATATAAGATATTTGTCTCTCTCTGACTTAACTTCACTTAGTATGATCATATCTAAGTCCATTTGTATTGCTTCAAAGAGCACTATTTCATCCTTTTTAATGGCTGAGTAGTATTTCATTGTGTATGTGTATATCACATTTTCTTTATCCATTTATCTATTGATGGACACTTATATTGCTTTCATGTCTTGGCTATTGTAAATGATAGGAAGCCAGTTGTTGATAATCAAAGGCATCATGGAGGTATCTACAATTGTGCCTGGTGGGTCTTAAATGAAATAACTCTTCATGGAATTAAGGATAGATCCTAAGAGTTTCTTCAGCTTTCTCAGATGAACAGTAACAATTCTATGACTTTGTAGAAAAGACTATTTATGTAAACTCCTGCTATTTCATGGCTTCTTTTGAACACTCTCCTTTTCTATTCACTTGGAAACTCTAGATGTAGAAACAGAGAGTGTATAGAGTCATTTAATAAGAACAGATAAAAATTTCTTAATCTGATGCTTCTATCAATAGTATATCTAAATGTCATTTCACAAAGCTATAAATCACAATTTACATTCTGTCTTCTATATTAAAGTTTCTTTTCATGGGCTTTATTTCCCATTACTTGAAATCAATACATTCCTCTTTTATTCATCTTTTTCTCCTCCTACCCCCATTTCTCATCATTTAAAACTCATACTGGGATATTCTCTTCTACAAAAATGTTTACAGTTGCCCATTTTAATAAATAGAACTACATACAGAAATATTTAAAAATGAAAGGCACCTTAGAAAATCACCTTTTTCCATACTCTCATTTCATGACACACAAAGGAGCAAGGTTAAACCTGCAAGACTGATGTAATTGAGGTCAAAATAAATTAGGTGATTTGCCTAAAGTCACACACTAGATAAGACAGTTTTACTTTCATCAACATGCAATATTATTCATTCAAAAAACATGTATTTGTGTGATAGGCACAATCCTAGGAGCTGAAGGCCAACAGAGGCTCCCCTAGGCACACTTCTGTTCACGACTCTGTTTCTTCAGGTGTCTTCTCCCTTAGCTGTCTTCACTGTGGCTTTCTGCTATCCTTTTTAAAAACAGTTTTATTTCTTCAAGCATTGATAGTGTCTTTATCTTCACCCAGGCCCAATTAACTTCCCCCAGCTTTTCATTTAATTAGTTCTCATCCGCCTTTTCAAGGTGCAAACTGACTCCTGACTTGGTGCCATTTTGCCTCATTATCAGGCCCCCATTCTAAAATAATTGAGTATAATTAAAATGTTACATGTGGTTGAACTCAATATGTGATTTGTTATAACTCTGACTGCCAACAAATGGTTTACAGTATGTTTTGACTTGTATAACAAAATGTCACATCAAAAACATGAGCAAACCCTTCATCCTTCCCCTGACCCCACCCACTCCAGTCTTTGTTGGTAAATATCTGCTTCTATTGTAATGGCAGGCTTGTTAGGCTTAAGCATCTTAAGTGATTGTCAATGGTTCAGTTCAGTTCAGTTGCTCAGTCGTGTCCGACTCTTTGAGACCCCATGAATCGCAGCACACCAGGCCTCCCTGTCCATCACCATCTCCCGGAGTTCACTCAGACTCACGTCCATCGAGTCAGCGATGCCATCCAGCCATCTCATCTTCGGTCGTCCCCTTCTCCTCCTGCCCCCAGTCCCTCCCAGCATCAGAGTCTTTTCCAATGAGTCAACTTTTTGCATGAGGTGGCCAAAGTACTGGAGCTTCAGCTTTAGCATCATTCCTTCCAAAGAAATCCCAGGGCTGATCTCCTTCACAATGGACTGGTTGGATCTCCTTGCAGTCCAAGGGACTCTCAAGAGTCTTCTCCAACACCACAGTTCAAAAGCATCAATTCTTTGGCGCTCAGCCTTCTTCATAGTCCAACTCTCACATCCATACATGACCACTGGAAAAACCATAGCCTTGACTAGACGGACCTTAGTCGGCAAAGTAATGTCTGTGCTTTTGAATATACTATGTAGGTTGCTCATAACCTTTCTTCCAAAGAGTAAGCATCTTTTAATTTCATGGCTGCAATACCATCTGCAGTGATTTTGGAGTCCAGTTGATAAATAAAGTCTGACACTGTTTCCGCTGTTTCCCCATCTATTTCCCATGAAGTGATGGGACCGGATGCCATGATCTTCATTTTTTGAACGTTGAGCTTTAATAGAAAATGTTCCTTGCTCTACTATGGCCTTTTGGCCTCCTACCTTCCTTTTAAGGAAAGTCCATATTCCGTGTTGTTGCCCTATCATTCCTACCAGCAACTACAGTGATTGCATCTAGTTTCAGAACATTTGTTTATTTACGCTATTACTTGATGGAATATTTTTCTTTTATCACCTGCTGCTGCTGCTGCTAAGTCACCTCAGTTGTGTCCGACTGTGTGCGACCCCATAGACGGCAGCCCGCCAGGTTCCCCAGTCCCTGGGATTTTCCAGGCAAGGACACTGGAGCGGGTTGCCATTTCCTTCTCCAATGAATGAAAGTAAAAAGTGAAAGTGAAGTCGCTCAGTCCTGCCCGACTCCTAGCAACCCCGTGGACTGCAGTCCACCGGGCTCCTCCATCCATGGGAGTTTCCAGGCAAGAGCACTGGAGTGGGGTGCCATCACCTTCTCCGTTTTATCACCTAATACTCCCTAATAGTTATCCAGATAAATGTCATTATCTTTTGTAGTTACAGACAGAATAAAACCATCTTGTGCCTAATGAACAAAATAAGAATAGCCACAGGGCAGTGTTTCATAGAGATATTGAAAAATGGCATTTTCTATTATTTAAGGTTTTTAACAGATAGTTTTACATTCTCTTTTGGGGTCATGTTTGCTGTTTCAAACTTTCATTAAACATTGCAAGAATAGGACAGGAAGTTCTCATGTGCCCTTTGCCTCAATTAACCAACTGTTTATATTTTATCCTATATGTCAGTTTCTCTTTCAGTCTCATAAAACATGACATACATATATATATATATATAGTCATCATATTTTATACCTATATATGCATTCATCATATTATATGTGTGTATACACAGTTCACATATTTTTCAAACCATTGGAAAATAAGTTGCAGACAGGGTATGACTTTTCCTAAATACTTTAGCATATATTTCAATGTATTTCCTGAGTACAGGACATTCTCTTACATCATACAAAATAAGAATCAAACACAGGTAAGATGTCATTGACATAATACTGTTACCTGATTCGTAGACCATATTCAAATATCATCCTCTGTCATGATAACATTCTTAATAGTTAAGTGTTTTGTCCCACTGGCCTAAGATCCAAGCTAAAATCATGTAATCCATTTAGTTGTCATGCTGTGCTTTACTTTTTTTGTTTAAAAGCTTATATTCAGTCACTAATGACCTGGACAGTATCTCTTTTTAAAATAATTTCTGCAGGCTGACTACTGTTCCAAGAATAGAAAGTGAAGCCAAAGCTGGCTACCAAAATCCGTTAGCAATAGGAATATCTGTGCTGAGGAAACAGCACATCAGCTGTAAAGCCCTGTTGTGACCACAAGTTTTGGCATTATAGGAAAACAGCACAAGAAAGAGAACTCGGAGTTTATCACTACTTTGCAGTTTTGAAATTTAAAACTTGGGAGAGAGATACTGTTGCCTTTCTAGTCAAAGAATAGTGTTTACAAATAGTCATGTTACACAGATTTGCAGTAAGCACTTAAATCCAAACCTAAATAAATATTTAGCTCAGTGTTGTGTTAGTGAAACCTCAGTTAAAATCAATATTTTCATCAGAATGAAATACTGGAGATATTTTTTAAAGTTTGGATGTAAATATTGTCATTTTTTAATCCAAAAGTCCTCTTTAAAAAAAAAAAGCTGTGTATTTTTTAAATGTCTAGAAGTAAAGTGGATGCAATTAGTTCCTTCCCCTCAAAAAAAAAAAAAAATAGCAAGTAACACAGATCTGTAGTATTTATGATGCCCAAAACATGCAGTGTTTTACTTAGTTCTATAAATAGAATTATGATGAGGGCTACAGGGTTTTAGCAGTGATTTCTAGTCACTGTTGAGCAATAGTAATCCCTAAGTCTCAGAAAATTTTCTTTTTTTTTTCCATGTCAGGCTTCTTTCTAAAACTAGATAAAAAGAACATGAAAGAGCCTTTGGTTTTAAAGTAAATGAACCTACCTAAACAGATTCATTTTATTTTTTTTAAGTATTGTAACAACACGCAAAAGTACCAAGTCTTGATGCCAGAAAACTGAGTTAGATCCACTGATAGCAATTACACTACTGAAAATCCAGATAGATGACAGGAGGCACAAAATCCTCCCATGTTATTTTCACATTTTCCCTCTAAAAACAAGAGATGTTTACACATGCAAGAGACAGAAATTAGCTACCAGAAAAATACTATGCACATCCATATTCAGCACATAGATTAAAAATAAAATAGTTGTTTGTTCCTTACAGTAGAACAGGCTTACCCATTCATCCTTGTGATAGATATGCATACAAGACCAAAATGAAATCGAATCCCTGCAGATGGCTCATAAGTCACAAAAACTGTTTAATCTTTTCACGGCATCCCTTTGGGAAGCCTGCCCCTTGGTAAGTAATACCATGCAATCTATATAATGTCAAATATTTTAGTTTTTTAGTAGAAAGCCTCCTTTTGCTCTAACAGATTTTCACCCATATTTCTTACAAAGAGATTTATGTCACTGTGTTACCTTAATATGTACGTCCACAGCATTCTATTGTAGCTTTTGTTTTACATTAGAAAAGTGTCAGTATTCAGGAACCATGTATGCAAAGCTTATCTAAAATTGATTGTGGCTCAGAGTCATATTTTAAGAGGCAGTCAGGTAAATCTAAATGCAGTTTTACCGTTGCTCTTTCTAATGGATTTTGCTAGAAAACAGTCGAGTTTCAAGCAGGACTAAAATGAAAGGAGACATTGGAGTCTTAACCATTGAACAGATGCTCTAAATGCAGCTTTGAAAATATAGCTGTCACTTCAGATCTTTTCCACTGAGTTCCTATGTGAGCCAATTGCCAGAGCTTCTGGCATTATAATGTTTTCATAGTTTTGTGTAAAATAGACACTGTGAGAACTCACAAAACAGAGCAATAAGCCTGTTATCAACCTATTTTTAACTATTTCATTGTCTTGGTTTTCATTCTACTTAAATATTTGGAAGACCGAAACTAATGAGAATTTATAATAAAACGGTACTTGTGTAGCACTGTGATATTGTTCATTTTTGAGTTGCTAACTTGTCGAACCAAATCAGAAATTCTTGAATCTTTATTACATTAAAACAATTCCTGATATTGACTCTTGGGAAGGATTTAATTTTCCTCTCTAAAGTGAAAATTTTCCTTTCTGTGATGATGTAAGGTTTTTTCCTTGCCCCAGTAGTATTATATATATTTATGTGTGCATATAGATATAATGTATATATACTGGTATGTGTATGTATATATACCCACACTAGGAAATTCTGGACCTGATTTGCCTCGGAAAATAGGCAAATAAGTATAATATATTGAAGTGCTCTTAACTTGACTGAAAATATAAAATCTAAGAGTAACATGAGATGTAGAAGTGTAATTTATAATAATTATATGATAATACAGCAAGGGGGTAATTGAATACTGAATAAAATAATATTCTCCAATAAGGTCTGTCTAAATTAGTAGCATTTCAGTTTTCAAACTGAAAAACTATAAGGTAGGCAACAGCATAACTTCCACAAAATCAGTGTATAAATTATGCACAGAACCGTGATCTGTGAATCTTCAACTTTAAAATCCCTATCCCATCCATCTCAAACTGCATCTACTAAGTATATGTATGGTACTGTGTTGAATTTGGATGTATATATTGCAAGGTGTTTAAGTAGAAATGTTAAATAATAAAATGAAGCAATTATACTTCATGACAATAAGAAATGTCTCTGCACTATGTGTATTCACCTAACCACTGGGCATATTGTCTCCTTTTAGGAAAAACATCCAAGAGAAAGAAAACAAAGAACAAAATACCCAGAATTCCAAAAGAACAGTAAGTATTTTAATGAGACAATTATTATTCTAGAGCTTCTATAAAATTAGAAAACCTTAATTTTTTTTTAATAGAAATGTTCACCTTGTTATTTTCTAAGATAAGAAACTAACATACTAAATAAAGTGCAGCCTTCTAAAACTCAATTTCACTTGGCTGGAGCAAACTGATAATCATTTATCCTATAATCCTCTTAGATAAGAGGCCAAGGCAATCCTTGTGATAGGTATATGTGGCAGAAATGTTTATGTTGGTTCCATCATATTTTTTGACTAGTATCATATCATTTTAAATTCTATAGAAGAAGAGAAGTAATAAGTAAAATTTAATCAAAGTACCTCACATTATCTGCATGTGATACAAAATTTTTTTAACTTCAGACAAAACTTTAAGCAGAAACAATGTGCTTGGCTTGTTTATAGTCCTTAAATTAGAATTATTTAAAAATAGCAACCATCTGCAGGCTTTAAGATGGAGCTTAATCTCATTAATGCCTTTCTTTCCAATCTTTACACAGCTTAATTATGACCTGTATTTCCTTACATGGCTAATATTTGATAGTAATAATTGCTTTTCTAAATATGTTTTTATTAAACAAAATTAAGTGCATTCTTGATGTCATTCTTTCTAGTAGAACTAGTAATATAATAATGATTTCCTAGATGTAAACAACTGTAAATTTTAAATATGTGAAGAGCAAAACAATAAAATACATATAGAAAAGCAAAATCCACTTTGATGACCTATGGTATACCACTATTTTAATACCCTGGTAGTTATGAAATGAGTTTGCAGATGCATTTATCTAAAACAGAATCACTGAAGTAAAATGAGGTAACACGATGATAGGTCTATATCTTGATATATATCAAAATAGAATAAAATCCAATGGAAGGATGTGTGATGCAAAAAAAGAAATTCATAAATAATTTTTCTAGGATATATATAAATTATATAATAAGATTTTCTAACACCTAGAGAACTTTAATGCATGAATCACATCTTAATTTCAAAAAATTAAATACATTTAATCATGCTAATGATGATATATATGTGCTTTATCTTGTTTGTTTTGAAGTGTGAGAGAAGCAGGGAGAGAATTTTCCTTTACTTACCTACCTGAATAGTATCCTCATGCTGCTTCACTTTACACAAAGTACATTATTTTTAAAAGATATTTTATTTCTTCAAGATTTTATAAAATAGTCATGAAGCAAAATAATCTGAATTAAAATGATGTTGCCTACATGTATATTTAATCAGTCAGTCAGTTCAGTCACTCAGTTGTGTTGGACTCTTTGCAACCCAGTGGAACACAGGACGCCAGGCCTCACCATCTATCACCAATTCCCCGAGTGCACTCAAACTCATGTCCATTGAGTCGGCGATGCCATCCGACCATCTCATCCTCTGTCGTCCCCTTCTCCTCCCATCTTCAATGTTTCCCAGCAAGGGTCTTTTAAAATGAGTCAATTCTTCACATCAGGTGACCAAAGTATTGGAGTTTCAGCTTCAAATGAATATTCAGGACTGATCCCCTTTAGGATGGACTGGTTTGATCTCCTTGCAGTCCAAGGGACTCGCAAGAGTCTTCTTCAACACCATAGTTCAAAAGCATCAATTCTTTGGCGCTCAGCTTTCTTTATAGTCAAACTCTCACATCCATAAATGACTACTGGAAAAACCATAGCTTTGACTAGACGGACCTTTGTTGGCAAAGTAATGTCTCTGCTTTTTAATATTCTGTCTAGGATGGTCATAACTTTCCTTGCAAGGAGTAAGCATCTTTTAATTTCATGGCTACCGTCACCATCTGCAGTGATTTTGGAGCCCCCCCAAAAATAAAGTCTGACACTGTTTCCACTCTTTCCCCATCGATTTACCATGAAGTGATGGGACCAGATGCCATGATCTTCGTTTTCTGAATGTTGAGCTTTAAGCCAACTTTTCACTCTCCTCTTTCACTTTCATCAAGAGGCTTTTTAGCTCCTCTTCACTTTCTGCCATTAGGGTGGTGTCATCTGCATATCTGAGCTTATTGATATTTCTCCAAAAAATCTTGATTCCAGCATGTGCTTTATCCAGCCCAGCATTTTTCATGATGTACTCTGAATATAAGTTAAATAAGCAGGGTTACAATATACATCCTTGACATACACTTTTCCCAATTTGGAACCAGTCTGTTGTTCCATGTCCACTTCTAACTGTTGGTTCCTGACCTGCATATAGGTTTCTCAAGAGGCAGGTCAGGTGGTCTGGTATCCCCATCTCTTTAAGAATTTTTCACAGTTTGTGGTGATCCACACAGTCAAAGGCTTTGGCATAGTTAATAAAGCAGAAATAGATGTTTTTCTGGAACTCTCTTGCTTGATGATCCAATGGATATTGGCACTTGATCTCTGGTCCCTCTGCCTTTTCTAAAACCAGCTTGAACATCTGGAAACTCATGGTTCACATATTGTTGAAGCCTGGCTTGGAGAATTTTGAGGATTACTTTACTAGCATGTGAGATGAGTGCAATTTTGTGGTAGTCTGAACATTCTTTGGCATTGCCTTTGAGATTGGAATGAAGACCTACCTTTTCCAGTCCTGTGGCCACTCCCGAGTTTTCCAAATTTGCTGGCATATAGAGTGTAGCACTTTCACAGCATCATCTTTTAGGATTTGAAATAGCTCAACTGGAATTCCATCACCCCACTAGCTTTGTTCATAGTGATGCTTCCTAAGGCCACTCGACTTCACGCTCCAGGATGTCTCATTCCAGATAATTGATCATACCATCATGATTATCTGGATCATGAAGATCTTTTTTGTACAGTTCTTCTGTGTATTCTTGCCACCTCTTCTTACATCTTCTGCTTCTGTTAGGTCCATACCATTTCTCTCCTTTATTGAGCCCATCTTTGCATGAAATGTTCCCTTGGTATCTCTAATTTTCCTGAAGAGATCTCTAGTCTTTCCCATTCTATTATTTTTGTCTACTTCTTTGCACTGATCACTGAGGAAGGCTTTCTTATCTCTCCTTGCTATTCTTTGGAACTCTGCATTCAACAAGTTATATCTTTCCTTTTCTCCTTTGCCTTCTGCTTCTCTTCTTTTTCACAGCTCTTTGTAAGGCCTCCTCAGACAACCATTTTGCCTTATGTCTTAACCTCCAAAGAATTCATGAGTAAGCGGTGTCAGTGCTTTGAGTAAAGCATGATATAAGGTGAAGAGACTGGATGTTACAATGATTATTTTTCTTGTTTTTATCTATAGAATATGTGCTTGTATTATAAGCCTATTAAATGACTATTAAATGACCTTTAACAACTTGCATTTGAGACAATCATTAAAAATGATAATTGATAAAATATTACTAAAGTTTTTTAGAGCACATTGTACTGTATATCACAAACTTGTGCTTAAGAAAATAAGGACAGAGGATAATTTTAGATATTGTATATTAATAACTTTCTTCTCAATTGCTGAACACTCAGTGGTACTTTTAATAACTCAATGGGTCAGCTCTTTCTAGACTCTAAATACACTGGAAAATAATAATACAGAGAGGATACATTTGAAAAAATCAGATGCTTGGGAAGGTTTCTTAGAAACTATTTTTGTTATTCTAGATTTGTTAAACCTCTTTAAATACTATTGGGATTGATGGAAGAAACTTATCTGGTCTAATGTTATTTTATAGTCATTGCCTCCTGTAATATCCTCATTTAGAGAGAAGCAGGTAAGGCAAGTCATTTATCTATGTTCCTGTATCTAGTGATGGAATCAAGGAAAATTCTGACTTTCTTAACCACCCACTATTTTTCTTATCTGTCATGTTAATTGAAAGCACTTATAGAAAAACTGAGGGTCTTAAACAGGTTCAAATATCATCTTCTCAAAATTTAAACTTCTTTTAACCAAAGCTCTAATGAAAATTTATATAAATAACAATGCCTATTCTCTACCTTCCAACAATTTTGTCATATGGTTCATTAGGATGATGTTTATAGCTGAAAGAATTAGAGAATCTGGGTTTGAATCTAGGCTTCATCAATTCCTCCTCTCATAGTGAAGAGTCCCAGGGAAGGTGATGACGTTCAAGATGACGCAGCTAAATTACCACCGGTCAACAGTGATACATACACTCACTCTACCTTCAGCAACAATTAGGCAATTATCTCTTTAAGTCTCCACTCTTGTGTCTGGATGATGAAAAATGTTTTTTCCAATCTACTTCCTGAGACTTTCTGAGAGCTAATTAGATTGCCACAGTGATGCATAATTATATATTTTCATTATTACATTGTTATATAAAATCTTACACTGTGTTTCTATAAAAAGAACAACTTCCTATTGTGTGAAAATTTGCCTTTACTGTTTTGGAAATCCAATATTTCATTTATAACTGTCATTGCTGATGAAATCAAAGTTATTGATTGATATCTGTTCTAGACAATAATAGTCATCCAGCAAAAAATTCCCTTTTTCTTGAATTTATAATTTATCCTTAACCTTGATCAGCTTTCTCACACATAGACCTGAGAGACTTCTTATTAAAAAAGAAGAGAGTGGGAAACAAAAAGGAAACGGGGCTTAGTTTGTGTCAGAAGCTCTACTATTTACACAATTAAATTTCATTTGGTATCAAAAGAACCTCCTTTGTTGCAATGGTTTTGTAGATGATGAAAGCAAGAATTGAAAGCCTTATAAGTTAGCCTAACTTAGTAAGCAGCAGAGTTACCATTTGAACTCAGCTCTGCTTGATTTACCCCTTTTCAAGTTTTCGCTCTCAAGTAAACCCTTAACAACTGATGAAGGCAAAGCCTGTTTCATTTTCCAGCCATGAGTGATGGCATGGTAAAGTAAAGAATGCATCACTTACTAAAGTGTTAATTCTCTGTGAAGAATATTTGATGTGCATATAATACTACTTTATCACTTTTTACCACGAGCATTAGATTGCGTCATGCCTATTTGTCCCTCATATGATAAAATTAAAGCATGGTAGAAGGATTTAATTATTAAAGATGATCTTCAGATAGAAAAAGCAGAACCAAAATTGAAATGAATGATAGCCTTAAGTGTAAAAGATCACCTAAAGAAAGAGAACTGTATTTATTCTACATTTTATTTGTAAATTAATTGATGCTTACAAGATGTGCTTCTTAGATTTCTATGCTTATAACATTATCTGGACTTATTCCCTTAAAATGTTTTGTCAAATTTTGGAAATTGATTCCTTTATTTATTCGTTATTCTTCTTTTTTAGTAGTTGCTAGTGACTGTTCCAGATGTTAAAATACAGGTGTGACCAAAGAACAGCCTCTGTAATCAAGTAGCTTTTCTTTGGAGAAGGCAGTGGCACCCCACTCCAGCACTCTTGCCTGGAAAATCCCATGGATGGAGGAGCCTAGTGGGCCGGAGCTTTTATCTAGTAATCACAAATATTGCAATGTCTATTTTATAAAGAGAATGATAGTGCTTTGACTTACCATAATGGAAGATAGTCATCTGATGCACCGTGGTCAGAATCACTTTGTCTTACTAAATGACTGAGAATTTTGTTGCTTTATTTAGGACATTGGGTAAGATGGGTTTCCCACAATCATTATTATTCATTATAAAGCAAAATTAAACTCTATTTCATGACTTGGGGCATTTTCTAGACCACCTGAGTAGGAGCCTTCTGTAATCATATTATAGCCTTGTACTGGCTTTGGGAACTCACTCTGTGTTCAAAACTCAGCTCCACTTTTGTTAGCAATGGGATTTAGGACAATTTAGTAGACCCTGAAATTTTAAGTACTACATTAAAGTTAGCTCTTGTACTTATTCAACAGAAGTCAATAGAAACTTTAAGTTTTTATTGGATGCTTTCAGTGATATTAGTCTTTTCTGTTATTTGTTCTGAAATTTTCTCATCTTTCATAACTCTGCAATATAAGTTGTATAGTTACAATAGAGAAGGGGAATTGCTTTAAAATCAGCAATGTGGTTTTAAAAATATGTGGAGTCTAAAGTTAGTAAGATTTTAAAACAAATGACTCAGCTATCTGAGTGATTAATGTTAAATCTGATCGGCACTAACATTGAGATTTATTTACCTATTTGTCTGCACCAGGGCATTATTTTGGGTTGTGTTATTCATTTGGGTAATTAGGAACATTGGCAGTAGAGAAAGGAGCTGCATTCAGATCCTTTTTCTGCCACTTACTGAAAACCTCAGGAAGACAATTTAACTTCTTTGCTTCAATGTCCTCATGTGTTTCAATGGAGATGATAAATCCTACTTTATAGCTTTCATGTGAGAATTTCAGAATTAAATGTTTATTACAAAAGTTAATACAATAATACCAGCAAATAGTACTGCTGTATTATATTGCTATTTAAGATATTTCCTTTGCAATAGGTGAGGGAAGTTCTTTTAAAACCCTAAAACACATACAAGTCTGCAAGGAATAAAAAGGAAGGGAGGTATGAAGGAAGAGGAGGAATGAAGGCTGGTTAGAAATCCTGAATGCAAGATGGAATTTGGTTTTGATACAGTAGGAGTCTACCATAAGCCATCTCCTAGAAGGCCTCTTCCTCCCTAAAGCAAATGCTACTGAAATGAAACAAGGTCGATAGCACGGGTCCCTCTCAGAGAGGTCAAAAGTAAGACTTGAAACACTCTGACAGTTTTCATGGTTCTTAAATTAAATTGAATCAGGATGCATCTTGATGTGAAGGGCACCAAAAACACTTTCTACCCTGCCATGAGATGCCTTCCTTTCAACTTACAAATGAGGTCATTTTCATCAGAGGAAATAAATCTAACCAAATTGTGGGCCAAGCAGGTTTCTAGAAATAAATTATACCCAACACATTATTACATATGCCACTGTAAAGTTAAGGGCAGTTTATGCCACTACATGGCAAAAATAAAACACTTATGTTAAAAAGTTAAATAAAATTTTATACATGAAAAATTGAAATCACAAAGCTCTTTCACCAACGAAATCTTAGATAACAAAATTTTTATCTTGCCAATTTTCCCCCATGATAAGGACTCATTTTAGGTTCTCCTTATTTTAGTACCTCGACTATTTTCTGTTAGCAAATTTCATATCTACCATTTTATTTTGCAAATATCAAAAAAAAATCTATGATACTGACAAGGAATAACAATAGCAACACCACTCTCCCATTTTATGTCAAATTCTCTTCTACCTATAAAGGTAAGCATATCCCAGTCTTAATAATAACAATTCATTTATCACCAAAATGTAGTTCATGGTATCTTGTTTGTCTCTTTCCCTTAAAATTTAATCTTTACATAAACTACAGACAACTTTATTTCATTCCTATTCTGAAATGGGAAAAATATAGTTTGGCATATGTTCCATTGCACACTTGAGCAATTTACGTCTCCTGTTCTTATGTAATACAAATTGCTTAACCCTGCTATTGTTTTTATTTTCCACTTTCAAAAGTATCCTGGCAGAGCCTGTATTTATGAATTGGTACAAAATGTTTCAGACCAAGGAAATAAGGTCTCTAAACAAATGCCCAAAATGCATTGGCTTGTATTCTAGAATGCAAGATTTTTAAAACTTCTCTGGATTATGCCTATTCAGATAACTAGAAAAGATAGGCCTGCTTAACTGTGTAATCATTCATATGTCCATTATTTTAAATTACAGTAAGATTTGAACAACTGTCAATATATTTTTACAAAAGGCAGAGCCAAATTTGTTGTTGAGACAGTTGGAAAAAAATGGAGAAAACACAGGCTGTCCCCCACCTGTTATGTTTTCTTTCTATTTCATGAGGGGGGTATTTACTCAGTTGTTGCACAAACAAAGCTATGAAAACCTGCAGTGTCTGCTGAGCCACAGTATTTACTGCATCAGGAATGGGGTTGGGATGGATGAGGGGAGACAGCAGCAAGTCTCCTGACACTCCATCAACCCCTTCCAAAATGTGAACAATAAGTAAAGCCACTTTCCACACTGCCTTATCTCTTTCTAACCTTTGCCATTTTCCTGATGTAATTCTGCCTCCCACCCTACATCCTCCAGCTGCCTTTTCTTTAACATGGTTTCAGCTTCAGTTTTCCTAACCCTGCTTTTCCCTTGGTCAGCATGCCTCATTGCAGCTGGTTTAGGGAAGCTTCTAAGAAGGAAAAAACTGGCTCAGAGTATTCACAGCAACCCTGTATTCTCTCTGCTCCCCACAAGCCCCTCACACACAATTGTTAACCCAAATAAGCAAATGACATAGGAGATTGTACACAGTGAAAAGTTCTGAAATGATGAGCTTAGGTGGTGTAGGTGGAAATACCTGGGGACAGGAACCACAGGCCCTGTGCAGGGACATAAACTTTCAGTCCATCACAACCATCTGTACCACCTGTTCTATTAGACAACTCAGATCAAGCAAGTAATGCTAAAGTTTAATTTGTACCGCCACTCTAGATATAAATATAATGATTACGCTTTCAAGAGTAACCCCACTAGTAATGATGAAACAATTGCTATTTTCTTTCTGTGCTGGTATCAACAGTCATGGAAGTGGCACAGAGGTGGCCACGCCTGCCTTGCCTCTGTCCTGGGACTGACAGCAGTGGTTGCCACCCTTAACTGAACACTTACTTCCTCCTGAGCACTTTACAGGGTTTTCCTGGTGACTCAGAAGGGAAAGAATCTGCCTGCAATATGGGAGACCTGGGTTCAATTCTTGCACTGGGAAGATCCCCTGGAGGAGGGCATAACAACCTACTCTAGTATCCTTGCCTGGAGAATCCGCATGGACAGAAGAGCCTGGTGGGCTACAATCCATGGGGTCACAAAGAGTCAGGCACAGCTGACTGACCAAGCAGAGCACAGAGCACTTTACATGCAATTTCCCTGCTTCATAAATGAGCATACTGTGATTCTGAGAGGCAGACTAACTTTCTTAATATGTCTTTTGATTTTTGAGCCAGATACAGACCCGAGTCTACGTAATGCTAAAATCCATACTCATAAACAAATTTCAGACTTACTTGAACCAAAACGATGTTTGAAGAGTTTCTATCTGCCCAAGAGTGTGAACTCTCCACACATGGTAGGCTTACCATCTTCGCATCCCAGACTCAGACTGCGTAGCTGCTCAGAGCTAGTTTAACCAAACAACTGATTACTTTTTTTTCTCTCAGATCTATCGTAGAAATAGCTTTATTGAAAACTTTCTTCTCTCTTATTTTTCCTCAAAGCTGGATTAATCCACATCTCCAAACAGTCCATCACAATAAGCTTTTAAGAGCTGTATCTTTAGCCCTATACAAATCCATCATTTATTTTGACCTTTGCAAAATTGTGATAAAATATGTATAATATAAAAATTGGCTGTTTTAACCATTTTTAAATGTTCAGTTCAGTGGCATTATGTTCATTCACACTGATGTCCAGCCAGCTCCTTCAGAACTTTTTCATCTTTCCAAACTGAAACTCATATCCATTAAACAATAACTCCCCATTCCCTTTCTCCGCAGCCCCTGGAAACCACCATTCTACTTTCTCTATCAATTTGACTACTGTAGATATCTCATAAGAGTGGAATCATGCAGTATTTATATCTGACTTACTTCATTGAGTATAATGTCTTCAAAATCCATCCACGTTACAGCATGTGTCAGAGTTTTTATCCTTCTTAAGCCTGAATAATAAGCCATTGTGTGTTTATGCTATATATTGCTTATCTGTTTATCCTATAACTTACTGAATAACGCCGTTGTCCCACTGGAATGTTTTTGCTGTTTCCTCACTTAAGATGCAAATATAGAAAAGCAACGAGTTTTTGACTTCTAGGACAGCTATCTTTTTATGTCATAAGCTCTAAAATTAATCACAGAAAGCTAGCTGAGTAGGTAATCAGCAAAAGAAATAGATTTAACATAATTAGGGTGTATGAGTCATAAATATGCCGTGTTTTAACTGCTGTGACTAGAGTTAGCCAGTCTTCATCTGATTGATGTTTTTATCCATCAACTTTTCTTTAGAAAATTTGAGAACCTAGGGGTATTTTTAAATTGCTATATCTCTGAAACTAAATAGAATGGTAAGAAGAGGACTGTTGATTCAAAATAAAAATGCAAATTTATAGCCTTCAAATTTTTTAACACTACCATTTAACTACTCATCTATGTATTATGAAACACTGCTCAAGAATTACTGGATGCATCTTAATAAGAAATCATCTATTCATCCTTTCATGTTTTCCACAAATGTTTCTTCTGTGCTTATAATTTTACAGATAGAATTTACTGAATGCAAGATACACACACATACCCATGTTTATATCTGGGTGTATCTTCCAGTAGGCAAGTTATGTCACAATTTTTACAGATGAGGAAGCTGAGGATCAGAGAGGTTACATGATTTTCACAGCTGGTAAGTGACAAGAGTTGGAATTCTAGGTGCGGGGCTGTCTGCCACTTAACACTGCCGCCTCCCACATGCCTTGCATGGTGTTACATGCAGGGCGAGACAGCATCTCCACCCTGGAGTCATCCGCATTCTAGTGGAATGGCTGGGCAGTCTAACATTCAGTAGAATAGTACAAACAGTACAAAGATAAATACTTGGAATCCAGCTGGATATGGCTTAGCATAGCCTGAAAAACTTCACAGAGTAAAAAGGCATCCATCTTCACCTTACATGGCTGACTTCCACGCTGGTTTTCTACTTTGATTGCCAAAGAATTTACTCAAGCCCATGGTATGGTTGGTGACGGTCAAGGCTGAATAAGATCATGAAAGTCAAGTTCAAGTGTTTGACATTTAGCCACTAGAAAACCATTGTTTTCATGTTATTTTTTCTGCTTAATCTCAGTCCATAGAAGCCTTAGTAATAGAGTAATAGTAGTTGTTAAGAAAAGCTTCAGAAAAATAATTGTTGTTAGCTTGTTAATGTTTTCACATTACAGAAATGAGTCAGGATTTAAGAGTATGACTTTGCCTTGTGTTCAGAACCATCTCTCAGGGGATCCTCAGTAGTATGATCCATAATAACATTACATTGCTATTTTCTGACCTGTTGGGTCAGAAAGCCTACTTCCCAAGGTGTATGTTGCTTTAAGTTACTATAGTGAGGAAACTTCCAAGTGCTGTCATGCGTTTGGTTAATACAGTTTTGTGTTATGTTTGGGGAAGACAATGCTCATAGTGACCTATTGATTCAGATGTTTTCTGGCAGTAGCTGCCTACCAGGTTTGCCTTCATTGACTTTTCAATGTCCTGTTACAAATTACGTGCATGTACAATTTGATGTTGAAGGGCAGAGAAGATTCCCCACTGCGCATGAAGTTGGAGCAGTCCTGAACCAGAGTGGTGAGAGCTCATTATCATTCTGAAATCACCGCTTGTCCGAGGCTGCTACCCTCACAGTTGTGTTTCCTGTCATTTTTATTCCTTCTCTGTTTTATTCTTTCAGACACTCCAATGCATCTCTATTTTAAACTTCATTCTTAGAAATCCCCCATGCTGACTGAAACATAAAGGCATAGATATTTTCTTATTTGGGGGGCACTTAGAATCCACAATAGATGGAAAAACATATGCCTGTTTTATTAATAATTTTAAAAGAAAAGTTTTCTTTACGAGTCTTCTAAAATTCAAGGTGGTTAGAAATCTGTTATAAATAAATAAATGAAAAGTAACTATCATTTAATGAATGCCTGCTATTTGCTAAGCTCTGTGCCTCGCAGTTTTCACATTTTATATGTAATTTTGACAAGTCTATAAGGTAGGTATTAGCCCATATTACAAATGAGGAAACTAAGACTCTGAGAAATTTTCACTTGCCCAAGATAATAACAATTACTTCTATCTCTCTAATCATGCTTGAATTTCAGCATCTAAAATGATAGTAAGATTGTTTTACTTGTAGAGCACTTCACAGTTTGCACAGCAGTTTCACATAAGGTGCCTCTTTCTAACCTCACAGAACTGAAATCAATACTTTCTATTTCATCTTATTCTCTATAAGACCATCCTAAAGCTCTAGATTCAGAGGGGGATTGCATATTTCCCTGTGCTGAAACATGACCCCTTCTTAAGTTAGCTGCTGCTGCTGCTGCTAAGTCGCTTCAGTCGTGTCCGACTCTGTGCGACCCCATAGACGGCAGCCCACCAGGCTCCCCCATCCCTGGGATTCTCCAGGCAAGAACACTGGAGTGGGTTGCCATTTCCTCCTCCAGTGCATGAAAGTGAAAAGTGAAAGTGAAGTCGCTCAGTTGTTTCTGACTCTTCGTGACCCCGTGGACTGCAGCCCACCAGGCTCTTCCATCCATGGGGTTTTCCAGGCAAGAGCACTGGAGTGGGCTGCCATTGCCTTAAGTTGGCATCATTTGTCATAATGGCTTCTTTGCTACCGCTACCAGTTTATGTTTCTGTTTTATCAGGGGTAAAGGCAATTGGAGGGCTTGCTTGTTGATGTCCTTAAAGAATTCGGGGGATTATACTTACCCGGGCAATAACAGCCTAAAGCAGAAGCATACTGTTTCGAGACCAAAACTGTATGCCCAAGACGTCTGCGTAAAGCTTATATACACAGCTGCTATTTTTTTACTGTCTCCTACCGAAATCCCAGCCCACAGCATCCTGCCGTTTAGAAATATAAAGATATTCTAGTCCATGCAGACTGTTCCCGTATCTCCACATGTACCAAAGCATCCTGTTCAGTCATGTGCATGAACAAACATGGGGAAGAGGGGAGGAAATAGACAAACACAGAGGAAAAGGACACCGTACAGTGTTACACCAGGATAGGGTGACAGGAGATTCGATACTAAGCACAATTCTATCTCATCACTGGTAGTTCCAGGCTCAATGACAGCAGATTCTCTGACATTAACTAAGGGATGGAAAGTACCAATTGGGTAATGGGGAGAACAAACAAAAAGTTTAAAGATTAAATATTTTTAAAAAGAACATAAAACAAAGCCAAATGTTGTCTCCCATCCCCCTTGGGATCACAAACCACCCTACTCATCATTTCAGAAAGTTCCCTATTCATTCAAACACCAGAGCTGTGGCTCAGCAGTGTGACCCCACTTCTCCAGATTTAACTTCCTCCGAGGCTGAGCTTCCACCTTTCATCCACATTCTCAGAGCATCTACCACAGCACGCACCAGATATGCTGGATAAGAGCAGAGTCAGCCATCAGTAGGGTGGCCTCACCCCTGTCATTCCAGAGAGCAGTCCAGCACTTTGAACACAATGCCCAGCAAACAGCAGAGGATTCTATAGCACCAAACCCTATGCTAATTCTGAGCTCTGTCCTCTAGGAACAGTAGAAGAAAGGAAATTGAGAAGGTAGGGAAAGAAGGAAAGAGAGAAAAAAAGGGAAGAAAGAATGAGAGGGGAAGGGGAAGGAAAGAAAACCAAGGATATAAATAACAATGTAATAATTTAATCTAGCACATAGTAGTACATAGAAAACTTTTTCTTTTGAGCAAAGATACTTATTTGAACAAATAAATATTCCGGAGTGCTTCAGAACTCACACAGAGGGAAATGAATTTTATTAAAGTCAGGTTGTAGATTTGTTTTCTCATTGATTTAGAAGTTTAACGTTCTTATTACTAAAATATTTCCACTTTTATTATAAGGCAAGGTCTTTGTTCACTCCTTAACAAATTTTAGAAAGAGACTTCTTATATGTATTTATAATGCACCAAATAAGAAGACAAAAGAATTTTATCTCCCAGTCTACAAATTACTGCATTAAAATATTCCTAAATAATGCAAAATCTACATGTGTGAGGGTGAGTGTGTTTTCGGTTTTGGTAACTGTGAGACTGATTATGCTAACTGACACCAGTGCTCCTAATAGGAACTAACTGTTCTCCAGGGAAACACCATTTACTATTCATTCTGCTCAGGCACACTGAAGCGTTGATTTCTCAGCCCTGCCCTCATCAGTCCTAAGAAGCCTCTGGTTTTTCCATCATCTCTGGAAGGGTTGCATGCTCTCATTGTACTGTTCTTCGTATTTTCCAACCAGACACTCACAAGTGGACTGTGAGTATCAGAAGATGCATTGCTCTGCTTAATGACTGAGACCGGGTTCTAAATCTCGCAATACCTGCAAACAGACAATGTATTAAATAAAAAGCTGATGTTTTATTTTTCTTCCTGTCTGCCTGCTACACAAAGATAAATATCCCAAAAGCAATAGCTAGCAGTCATGAAAAGCAAAATTAAACAGAAAAATAAATCTTGAGAGAAAGAAAATCAAGGGTGATTTTTGAAAATTCATAAGACCTTGAAATGTCTTATAATAATTTCCCAATTTCTAAATCAGATCTAACCAACATGTGTCCCACTATTAAAATCTATAGGGCAGTCAAATGTTACACAAAAAGAATGTTTATTAGTCTTTGTGCTTTTACAGGCATAGAAGATACTGTGTGAACTGGTTTGAATTTTTCTTCCATTCATTATTATCTTATGGTTCAACTAGTAATGAGCAGAAAGTCAAAAAAGATGGGAAAAAAGAAGATAGACTGGAAGAGGAAAATTGAGTGCTCTAGACGAAGGGTTGCAAAAAGTACAAAAAAAATTACCCCCCAAAATTGCAAAACTTACAAAAAAAGTACTGACTAGTTATTCACAAGCTAGAAAAAGAGAGATTTAACACAAATGAGTTGGATTATGGGTTGGAAGGAAAAGACCACATACATACACAGCCATATGCACTAACGCATCACCCACACACACCATATCCTGGCCACACACAAGGGTGTACGCACACGCACAGACTGCCACCCAGGTATCATCCACAGGCAAAGAAGCCCAGATGGCACTCCTGCTCATGTGCTCACACACACGGATGCAGCAAAGCTATGCTCCTATATCTCATAGAGGCTTCGCTTTATATACTGTTGTACAGTATCATTCTAGAAAAGTCTTACATTTATGTCTTTCTGCTTCAGATTAAGGATGTTGTATCTTTTGGTTCCCAAAGCAAATTCAGTGACCATCCGAGGTGAGAGAGCAGAGTCCGCGTCCAGGAGCAACAAGCAATATTGCATTCCCTTGCATTAAATATTGCCAAAGAATGTTCAAACTACTGCATGCGTGCACACATTTCACATGGTAGCAAAATAATGCTCCAAATTCTCCAACAGTATGTGAACTGAGAACATCTAGATGTTCAAGCTGGATTTAGAAAAGGCAGAGGAACCAGAGATCAAACTGGAAGAGGGGTACATCAGGCTGTATATTGTCACCCTGCTTATTTATTTAGCTTCTATGCAGAGGACATCATGCGAAATGCTAGACTGAATGAAGCACAACTGGAATCAAGATTGCCAAGAGAAATATTGATAACCTCAGATATGCAGATAAACCACCTTTATGGCAGAAAGTAAAGAGGAACTGAAGAGCCTCTTGATGAAGTTGAAAGATGAGAGTGCAAAAGATGGATTAAAACAACATTCAAAAATCAAAGATCATGGCATCCAGTCCAATCATTTCAAGGCAAATAGATGGGGAAACAATGGAAACAGTAAGAGACTTTATTTCCTTGGGCTCCAAAATCACTGCAGATGGGGATTACAACCAAGAAATTAACAGATGATTGCTCCTTGGAAGAAAACCTATAAAAAACCTAGACAGCATAGTAAAAAGCAGAGACATTACTTTGCCAACAAAGGTCCATCTAGTCAAAGCTGTGGTTTTTCCAGTAGTCATGGATGTGAGAGCTGGATCAGAAAGGCTGAGCACTAAAGAACTGATGCTTTTGAACTGTGGTGTTGGAGAGTCCCTTGGACTGCAAGGAAATCAAACCAGTCATCCTCAAGGAAATCAACCCTGAATATTCATGGGAAGAACTGATGCTGAAGCTGAAACTCCAATACTTTGGCCACCTGATGCAAAGAACTGACTCATTGGAAAAGACTCTGATGCTGGGAAAGATTGAAGGCAAGAGGAGAAGGGGGTAACAGAGGATGAGATGGTTGGATGGCATCACCAACTCAACAGACATGAATTTCAGCAAGCTCTGGGAGATGGTGAAGGACAGGGAAGCCAGGCATGTTGCAGTCCATGGGGTGGCAAAGAGTTGGACATGACTGACCCACTGTAAAACAAAATACCCTAATGCTGAATCCATACAGTGGAAATAATAACACTTGCCTAATGAGGAATAGATGACACCACCCTTATGGCAGCAAGTGAAGAGGAACTAAAAAGCCTCTTGATGAAAGTGAAAGAGGAGAGGGAAAAAGTTGGCTTAAAGCTCAACATTCAGAAAACGAAGATCATGGCATCTGGTCCCATCACTTCATGGGAAATAGATGGGGAAACAATGGAAACAGTGTCAGGCTTTATTTTGGGGGGCTGCAAAATCACTGCAGATGGTGACTGCAGCCATGAAATTAAAAGATGCTTACTTCTTGGAAGGAAAGTTATGACCAATCTAGATAGCATATTGAAAAGCAGACACATTACTTTGCCAACAAAGGTCCGTCTAGTCAAGGCTATGGTTTTTCCAGTGGTCATGTATGGATGTGAGAGTTGGACTGTGAAGAAAGCTGAGCACTGAAGAATTGATGCTTTTGAACTGTGGTGTTGGAGAAGACTCTTGAGAGTCCCTTGGACTGCAAGGAGATCCAACCAGTCTCTTCTAAAGGAGATCAGTCCTGGGTGTTCATTGGAAGGACTGATGCTAAAGCTGAAACTCCAGTACTTTGGCCACCTCATGCAAAGAGTTGACTCACTGAAAAAGACTCTGATGCTGGGAGGGACTGGGGGCAGGAGGAGAAGGGGACAACAGAGGAAAAGATGGCTGGATGGCATCACCATCTCAATGGACATGAGTTTGAGTGAACTCTGGGAGATGGTGATGGACAGGGAGGCCTGGCGTGCTGTGATTCATGGGGTCGCAAAGGGTCGGACACAACTGAACGACTGAACTGAATTGAACAAGGAATAAAATGAAATAATGTTTTAACACACCAATACAATGCCTGGAGCACAAAAAAAAAAAAAAAAGCACCGAAGAAGGGCAAGGTATGATTTTACCTCTTTGTTACAAATGATTTTCAGCTACTCTTGGTTTGGTTGCTTTCCCTCATATAATCTACTAGCTTAGATCTTAAATAAAGCAATTCTATTTTCCAATCTGATGACCTTTTCGTTTTCTAAGAAATACTAAAGACCACATAATCTACATTAATCTGTTTCTAAAATCTGAATAAAACCTTAAAACTTTCCAAGACAGATCAGAAATACATACTACATAAGTGTTACTTATATATTTCCACAAGGCAGCTAGTTGACTGTAACTTTAGATCATATATCCATACACCAGAGAAACCTTTCTGCTAGGACAAGTTGGTTAAGTTCTGAGATTCACCCCAGTTTATAAAAATAAACATACTTTTTTAAATGAAAGCATCTTTTAAAATTTTTTGAAGCATTAAGAGAACGTTACAGATGTTGGTTAAAGATAGTTGTATGTTATTAAAATAATATACCTCAGGCCATCCATTCGTTCAGATGTCCTTCCTACGAAAACAGAGTTCTTATTTGTATTGAATTCTTATAGTTGACTTAAATTTGACTTCCTGTATTAAGCAAAGAAATAGTCATGGAACGATGGAATTAGGATTTGGAGATGCGCACTTCAATGCCATTTAAGTATTAAAAGTATTAGGAAACTATACTGGTACACAGGCATTTTTAAGAGTCAATTTTAAGTTATTTTTTCCATTTTAAACTTTAAGCTTCTTAAAAAAAAATAAATAAATAAAAAATAAACTTTAAGCTTCTTGACTTGGAATCCCTTAGAGAAAAGTTTCTTATAAATCTAAGATTGTACGAAAACCATATTTTTCCAAGCAGCTTTAACTGAACTTGGAAGCAAATAACTAGCAAGATATGAACACCAGCAAGGCCACAGATGATGCTATCTAGCAGTTAGTTTGCAAGGAGATCTTGCAATATAGACTTTGGTGGTTTCCAGGTAAAACATCAAATGCCAACTGTACTTTCATCTCAGTGGTATAAAAAGGCAGAGGGAAGCAGTCAGGAGGTGTGCACGAGGCCCTGGACTGTAAAGGTTCACTTAAATGTCCCCAGTTCTTCATGAGAGCCTACGTCCCCCACTAGGTCAAACCACCCCAAGCTACAAACAGAGACTCTGAGAATATATTTATTCAAGACCACACCACCAAGTACAAAATGGCGTAGCACATGGGATATAGCTGCATATTTCAGGATGAAGAGTCATCATTTGGCATCATTGCCTCTGCATTTTCTATCTCCTGCGCTGCACACCCAAGGGGCAAGTCTGAAGGAGGAAGACGGAGTTCACATCATGCTTAGAGTCCCTGGCAGGTTTTGGGTTTCATTCTTATTAACTTGGATTGTAGTTGCAAAAATTCAGGCCAGAAATGACCTTTGATTATTTTATGAAACCCAAACACACTTGTCAAACCCAACCATGCAGAACAGCACAAATT
The DNA here is from genome assembly GCF_001704415.2 of Capra hircus. Lineage (NCBI taxonomy): Eukaryota > Metazoa > Chordata > Mammalia > Artiodactyla > Bovidae > Capra > Capra hircus. Next base: position 8,470,327 of record NC_030812.1, read on the forward strand.
AAGTCAACTTTCACTCTGGTTTTGTGCCAAATGGAATGAAGCCTCTGGTGGGCTGGACAGCTCTATTTTCTGCTTTCAATTTCAGAGAGTCCAATTAGTAAATCAAACTTTTAAAGCTGTCTAAAATAATTAATTAGGTCATAATTACTCAGAAGTATATTTCATAGTGTAGTCTAATCTACTATCTGGTCTAAATACTTGAAAAGGTATCAATTTCATTATTAAAGAATTAATTATAATTGGGCATAATCCTTTGGTGATGGAGGTTGAAAAAAAATTACTCTAGGGATAAATTGCTAACATATGTGAGGGAGATAAATTCTTCCACAGCTCGAGTGCTAGTTGTGCTCTGGAATTATTTTCTTGTCTTAATATTATTCCTTTTTTCAAATCTCATAAACATCATCCAACAGACAAATGCCTCTTAGGCAAAATAAGCCCTCTCTCTGAATGTGTTCACTGCATATGGACGAATTATTTTCCTTTTACTCTATTCTAAGTATTTCTAATCATCTGTATGTTGATACAGTAACGACCAGGAGAATGTACATGTTGTATGAACTTCTACAGTGAGGAGTTTTACCCACATTTTCTCATTAGGTCTAGTAATATAATATGATATTATAGGTGATATGTCAGTTTTACAGATTGAGAGGGAGAGATCCAGGAAGACTGAATGATTTTCGAAGTTAATAAGGACGAGATTGAGGAACTGAATTCAGGCCTTTGTAATTCCAAATCTTTTGCCCTGCCTCCCTCTTTTGTCATTATTAGTGTTTGTTACATTGGGAATCCCAGATTAAGTTTTCCTAGTTCTTGAGACCTTTTTTAAAATTCTGTCCTTTCATTTCAATAATAATTTTAAAATATATATATTTCACCACTTGTGAATATACAACTGCCGCTTGGCGCTTATCAAACAAGAAAAATATCTTAATAGAATCATTTCAGTTGTTAAGCCTGATTTTTAGTTGTTTGATTTTTCAAACAGGGCATTCAAGACATCCTCAGAGATTTTTTTTTTTTTCCCTTAAAGACAGCAGCACATAACTTGTGCTTATAAAAGTGTGCCCTGCACTACCATACCATATTTTGTATGGACTCCCAAGTATTTTAAATTAATTCTTCACATTCCAGATTGCAGTTATTTATTTTCACAGGCACTAATGATCTTCAAGACCTACATGTAACCAGATGTGAAACACAGCTAGTCACAAACCCTTGAGTTTGAACTGTATCATTGTTCATTATAGAAAATTTTATTTGACCAACCATTAGGAGCCAACATAAGCATCGGAAGCAAGAGCAATTATTTGCTCAAATGATTCTTAGCAAAGATAGTTTTTATTCTTTTATGCATTTAATATTCTTAGTACTTAATTTTAGCCAGACCTCTGAGTTCTCTTTTATATATTATTTGTTCCTGGTTTACATATGTTTTAATGAGTTCCATGAAGCCTGGTGTCATGTCTTTGTCCCTTTCAGATGCCAGTACAGTATGTTTTTATTTGAAAAATAGCTTTTTTCAACTAACATTTTAAGGCCACATTCACAAGAAATCAAGCAGAAATGCTAAATACAATTTGGCTTGTCTGTGAGATTGGTTTTTTAAAAGAGCTTTCCATCAGAAAAGCTATATGAAAGAGATACTGTATGAAAGGTGGAAAATATAGATAATTACCTCACATCCTAATATTTACGCAAGACAGTATGATTTCTTACCAATTACAAATAGAAAAAAATCATTTTAAAGACAATATTATGTCATCCTCTAAGGACTAATTCTCAATTTTATTAATATTCAACAATGGAAATCCTTTCTGCAAATTAACCTAAAATTTCTCATTTGGAGTGACAGCTCTTCTTGCTTGAATCTTGTTCCTAAATGTTGCTATCTTTAATATAAAGTCTCTTAAGTTATGTGAAGACACATTTCCCCCAATCTTCTCTTTCATGGCAATGAGCAATGTGAGACTAAGAACACATGTGCCTGTGTTCTTAACTGTGAACACAGAAACTAATACCCCTGGTAAGAGTTTCACAAATGGTTAAACCACAGCAAGTGCAGAGATCTTAGATTCATAAGCAGACAAAGCAATCAAGAACTTCTTTTACACACTGTTTGCCCTCCTATTTTTTTTAGGTTTTACAAAATATACTATGTATATAAGTAAAGCCATGATACTGACTTAATTTCTTGTTTAAAATGTGTTTGAAAAATTAAGAAAATTTTCCACATTTTTCTTTTTTATTTTTGTTACTTTATTTTTTTAATTTCTATTTTTATTATTTGCACATTCCTATTTTTCCAAAATTGGGTTTGTGTTTGACTGTTATGACTTTTTTTTTCTTTTTTGTTATTTTATTTATGGACATTATAACATTAGCTCTAGTAACAATTAAAAATTAACATTAAACTGTAAAAAGGAATCTTAAGTTTCCTCTTAGAAAAAGGAAACTTTCCATTCCATATAGAATGATTGCTACTACAGACCATTTGTCCATGACATGCCATTGACAGAAGAATATATAAGTGTGTCTGGTGATGAATACGTGATAAATACAACCTGTGTTGTATTTAACTCAGATGTTAAAATTATTTTCTGGAGCTCAGCCCTCTTGGCAAACATAAGTATTGTGTAACTCTTCATACTACAATTGGGAAAAAAAGTGCCTGGGTGAAAGGATAATTTTTACTTTTATATTTTCTAAAAATGCGTGTGCTGCTATTTGACAAGCAAAATGGAAAACTCAGAAAGAACTGAATTAAATATCACCTTGTCCAATGGACTGAATGCATTATAAATAAGAAAAAGAAATACAAAGTAGAAGCTCAAATATAACCTTGAACATAAAGCTTTGAAGAGTGTTAAGAATTTTCAAAATGCCTTCTATTTTCATCCTCTTAAATTTTTCAAAAGCTGCTTAAGGTGTCATAGATAAATAAATAATAATGCTTCCATTTTAACTATAGCCTATCTTTTGAAAGCTGCTTATCACTGGTTCCCACTATGTTATATAATGGGCCTACCAACCTACAGAATGAATGACATCCAAACTGACCAGGACAGACTCAGTAACCTACGTACACATCAGTGCAAGAATAACAGTTTGTCTAGTCATAGGACTTTTGTCTTCAAAATATTTTATAGACCTCAAAAATTCTAACCACGCCCAAGAGGTAGTTTGCTCTTATTGACAATCTATGATAAAGAAACTCTTGGCTAGCTAATTTTCCCAAGGCCAACAAAAGTCACATTAGGGTTTTCAGCTTTAATTTTTAAAGCCCAATTGATTATTTGGATTGCACTTTTTTTTCTAACATTTTTTAAAAAATTCATTTTAGGAATTTGTCATCGTTTGTTACTGCAAACCTATACTTGTACTTGAGATTACACTTCTATTTTAAGTACTATTTTCCTCACTAACTAGCTTAAGTTTTGCTCTTTTTTCTATCCCAAGCTTGATTTTCTTCTTCCAGAAAATTTAACTGTAGAGTTATATCTTAAAAAACTGTTTGGCCATATTTCAGTTAATCAAAACTTGACATAGATAACAGTTGCAAGTGATAGAAAATTCTTCAAGCTCCATGGATATAAGATTACTCAGACTTTCATCCCTCTCAGAGCAGCCTGAATACAGAGAGTTTTGCCTCTCAAAGGTGAGGAGGTATGGACAAAAGACAACAGATGACTCAAAATTTCGATCCATTTATCCTAACTAGAGAAACAATGGAAAAACAGAGGGAATTCAATCTTTGTTCAATTTGGGGTTAGTGTTTGAAAGCGGCACACTCTTTAGTACATTATTGGGCTAAAGTGTAGGGAAACCTTTGTAAATCAACACTGCTTATTTAAAAAATAATCTGTTAATTCACAACATTTTATTTACAATCTTTTATGCCAGACACTATTATGAGAACGGGAGTTATGGTAATAAGCGACATGAACCTGGCCCTGGAAAAGCTCAGCCTAAGAAAAAAGAGAGAGAGAAGAAAAGGAAAAAAAAATTTAATCTGCATTAAGAGAGTACAAGGGGAAAAGTAATTACTTTTGAGGACAGTAAATATTGTATTATTAAATGTTTACCATATTTCTCTCCTAGGTCTGTCTTAAATTATCAGAACTTTGGATGGCTTAAAAAACAGGAATTTATTTTCTCATAGTTCTGGGGGCTAGAAATCTAAGAGAGTTAGCTGACAACAGTGTCCTACTGTATAGCATAGAGAACTATTCAGTATTCTGTGATAAACCATAATGGAAAAGAATGTATAGGTAGATAGACAAATATATATGTAACTGAGTCACTTTGCTGTACAGAAGGAATTAACACAATATTATAAATCAACTGTACCTCAATTTAAAAACGAAATAGTTGGCTAGGCCCTGCTGCCCCAGAGCTTCCCAGAGAAAGAGCCCATCTTGCCTCCTCCAGCTCCTGGCAGCCCTAGGCATCCCTTGCTTCACAGAAGCATAATGCCAGTCTCTGCCTGTGGCTTTCTGTGGCTGTCTCCCCTCTGTCTCTGTCTCTTTTCTTCTTCTACCAAGGGCACCAACCACATTGGACTTAGGGCTCTCCCTACTGCAGTATCCTGGAGAAGGGAACGGCTACCCACTCCAGTAATCTGGACTGGAGAATTCCATGGACTACATAGTCCATGGGGTTGCAAAGAGTCGGACACAACTGAGCGACCTTCACTTTATGACCTCATCTTAAAGACATCTGCAGAGTCCTCATCCCCAGATAAGATCACATTGACTAGTACCAGGACCTCAACATATCTTTTGGAGGGACACCTTTGAAAACACAACCCGAGGTACTCATTAAAACACTAATTATTGTTCTCCTTGGTTTAAAAGATAATAATGGTTTAATTAAAAATTCAGACAATAAAATAATTCCTCAATTTTTTGCAGTTTACAGGCCTATAGATGGGCTTATGTATTTATAGTTATCAGGTCTTTATTCCTATCTGTACCATTTATTATTCATTCTGTTCAGATGAAGAGGATTCTCTGAACAAGGAAAAAGATAAACTAGGTCTAATTAGCAAAGATGGGGCTGAAAAAGAACAATGGCTCTAATACAGGCTAATTATGGCCACTATGGGACCACTATCACTGGTGATTTGTTGAAATAGGTAAACTTAGGAAATAAGATGATGAAATCTTGCCTACCGCTGAGGAAGGGTACAAAATGACCTCCCAGAGTAACTTCAATGACAATCATTGGGATACAACAAAAGCTGAAAACGCATAAGCAGAAATGTTTACATAAGACTGACAAATTTTATTTGTAAAAGGTATTTATGTGTATAATGCATGTCCAACCTGAAAATACACTATTTTGTAATATTTGAGTTTCTTACAGTCTCCAGAATTCACAAATGGTACATTAAAATATTTGCAACTTTTTGTGTACTGTAGTTACGTATTACAAACTTACTGTGCTGAGCAAATTCCAAACTGTATACTGGACCCTGCAGAGAAACAAGGTATCTACCAGGAGCACAGTATTGCTGTATGATTTATTTATATAAATAAGGGACCTAAGATATTTCACCAGGATGAGAACTGCAGGATCAAATCAATATTTCAGGAAAATAGAATGGTTAATTTATTATCTGGTAATATGTTTTGAGAGCCTGGCACTATTCGAGGTGCTGGGAATGCAGCAGTAAACAGTGTTCGAAGTTTCTGTCTTCAAGTAGTTTAAATTCTGGGGTGGGATGGCGGGAGGAGGGCAGAGAGGTGTCATCAGAAAATATACAGCATGGCCTGTTAAATTTGAATTTCAGATAAACAAAGAATACATTTAGTATGTGCAGTGCAATATTTGGGACAGTTGAATAATTATATTGATACAATGAATGAGTTTTCAGTTTAAGTAGTGACAAGTAATAATATTTTAGTACAAGAATGTCTCATACAATATTTAGGACACACTCAAAGTAAGAAGTGTTTTGTTTTTAGTTTGAATTTCACCTGAAATTCAAATTTAGCTGGGTGCCTTGTATTTTTATTTGCTAAATCTGACAGTACTAAGGTAGGGAGACAGAAAATAAAACGTGCAAAGGTGGCATAGGTGCTAAACACTAGATGAAAAAGGCAGGAATGATAGAACTGGAAATGATGCCAAAATACAGGGTTACCAATGCATTTATCAGACAGAAAGACCCAAGAAGGAGGAGAGCTTTGAGCAGATGCTTGAAGGAAGTGAGGGTGTGGTCTTCAACCCTGCCTGGAGGAAGAGCTTTCCTGGCTAAGGAGACAGTAGGTATAAATATGAGGCTGGAACACTGTTGGGTTCCCAGGGAACCAAGAGTCAGGGTGTGGGAACAGGGGAAGCAACGAGATGGTTGGATGGCATCACTGACGTAGGCTCCGGGAGTTGGTGATGGACAGGGAGGCCTGGCGTGCTGCAGTCCATGGGGCTGCAAAGAGTCGGACGTGACTGAGCAACTGAACTGAACTGCGGGGGAGGGGGACACTCAACACAAAGTAATATCTGCTACAAGGAAAAGTAATGAGCAACTTAATTAATCTGGGCCTTATTTACATTTGTGTTGTCAATTTTAATCATTTGCTTATTTAACTAAAAAGCTGCTTTCATCACAGTCATTAGCTTCCATCTATAAATAATAGTGCATTCATATTCCATAAGTATGTTAGAGTTCCACACACTGTGCATTTTGCAACAGACTGAGATGCAGGGAGTATTTTTGTTTAAAGAAATCTCTCATCAGACCCTGTGGATTTACTAGCAATTGGTTAACCTTCAAAATACCACCACATATCAGAACTCAAATGCACACAACTGTTCATCTCACTCTTTGTTTTGAAAATCAGTGTCCATTTGACCTTCTGTCACACCGCACACTGCCGTCTCTCACCGTGGAAGTGGTCTCCGTCATCTCAAATGGTGGATTCAGCATGGCTCCCCATTTTAAACATCAGGGATTTAAACAGCTTTTCATGCAGGGGACACGTGGATAGCATTTATGTTCCAGTTCTGCCTTCGTTCTTATCCCTTAATCTCTGACTTAGTAATTTCCCAATATTCCAGCCCCTAGAGACCTGGAACTTGGCCTTTCTCTTGTCATTAACACTTCTAAAATCCACTTGTTCTCTGATCTCGGGCCTGGTTGTTGAAATCATTTTGCCTACTGATACAGTTTTTTGAGTAAAATCATCCTTCATCCCGGAAGTTTGCTTGCTCAGAGGCCAAGACATCCCAAATCAACTCCTCAGATTCCCTTTCTTGACTTTTCACTTGGACTTGAGTCCCGCTGTTGCCAAGGTTCCTGACACAAGTCATGGTTTGCTTGATAGACCAGCTTCCTCCGAGCACCAGCACAGGGATCTGCTCTCAGCGTATACACTCACACTCAATCAGAATATGATTCCCTGAAAGCCCTCATTGGAAGCGGTTGGGCTAGGACACTGGGATGTAAGCCAAGCCACTCCCCTGTGCCTAGTAATGAACTGGTTGGGTATTGCTCCTTATTTCTTGCTTTCCAGAGTGAGAATAAGTCCTACATTTCTCCTTACTTTACTCTGAACCCTCCAATCAAAAATGTTATAAATATTGCACATCTCAAGGATCACTAATTAGAGGAACCATGTATGTATTGTTATCTGCTTCCGGAACCAGACATTAGAAGAGTCCTGTATTTGCAGAATTGAAAACATTTTTAATCATACTCTTACAGAAGAGTTAACATGACTTCCTCCCTCTCAATTCATGCCATCATTTTCTTCCTGGCCAAAGTTGTCAAGGTTTACTGAATTTCATAATGAATTTCTCTTTTTGGTCTACAGATACACTCTACACCTTTGTTACATCTCTTTGAGTCTTTCCCCCTTACACCACTAAACTGTCTCATCTTCGTGCTAGTCCAAACGTGGCTCTGATAGACATCTGGCTCTTTTGTCCTGAAATGTGTCTGCCTCTGAAGTCTGATGCAAAGCTTAGCCAAAGGACCTTTCCCCATGTAAGTAAACAGAGCCATGTTTAACTTGGTCTCAAGAGGAGAAACATAAATATCCTTTTGGCTATGGGAGAGTGCTTCTGATGCTCTGATATTTATGTTCCACATCTAAAATGTCTAACTATTAGTTCTGTGAACCTAATCCCCAAGTCTTAGTTTCCTCATTTAGAAAAGGAGGATACTGGCTATGTGAGCTCCAAGGTCACCTCTGCCTCTTGGTGTGTGATGCAATTATTCATCACATTGGCAGTTCCTCTCCTCTTTATAAAACACAAGTCTATGGAATCAGAGAACAAAAATGATCTAAGGCATGAGTTTCCTATACCATGATTTCTATCTTCATAGTCATATATGTCTTTCTCAGAAAGCCATAAGAAGAGGTAACTATGATTAATTATTAGAAATAAATGTATATTTGATGATTATAAATCACAAATTATATCAGCATTGAAAACAGAGAGATTACTAAACTTTCCTAAGAAGAAGGACTGTGACCTCTTATATATTTTTACCTATTTTCTTTCTGTCAGTTCTTTACTGCTTTATTTGGAAGTGAGTTATACACACAGTTTTAGATATTTCAAGGTTAAACAGATCAGATGAAACATAACTGTGATTCCTAATCCTCTGTTTTTGCTTTCCATACTGGATGCTTCAAGTGTAAAACATTCAGTGTGAGTCTATTGATAAGCGTGAGGAACACTTGTATCATAAAATACACTCCAGAATTACCTATACATTAATAATGTTCAAACTACCACACAATTGCACTCATCTTACATGCTGGCACAGTATTGCTCAAAATTCTCCAAGCCAGGCTTCAACAGTACAGGAACTGTGAACTTCCAGATGTTCAAGCTAGGTTTAGAAAAGGCAGAGGAACCAGAGATCAAATTGCCAACATCCATTGGATCATTGAGAAAGCAAGAGAGTTCCAGAAAAACATCTACTTCTGCTTTATTGACTAAACCAAAGCCTTTGTGTGGATCACAACAAACCGTGGAACATTCTTCAAGAGACTGAAATAACAGACCACCTGACCTGCCTCCTGAGAAATCTGTATGCAGGTCAAGAAGCAACAGTTAAAACTGGACTTGGAAAAACAGACTGGTTCCAAATCAGGAAAGGAGTACGCCAAGGCTGTATATTGTCACCCTGCTTATTGAACTTCTATGCAGAGTACATCATAAGAAACGCTGCATGAAGCACAAGCTGGAATCAAGATTGCAGGGAGAAATATCAATAACCCCTCAGATATGCCGATGACACCACCCTTATGGCAGAAAGAGACGAAGAATTAAAGAGCCTCTTGATGAAAGTGAAAGAGGAGAGTGAAAAAGTTGGCTTAAAACTCAACATTCAGAAAACTAAGATCATGGCATCCAGTCCCATCAGTTCAGCTCAGTCACTCAGTCGTGTCCAACTCTTTGCGACCCCATGAATCACAGCACGCCAGGCCTCCCTGTCCATCACCAGCTCCCGGAGCTCACTCAAACTCATGTGCATTGAGTCCGTGATGCCATCCAGCCATCTCATCCTCTTTTGTCCCCTTTTCCTCCTGCCGCCAATCCCTCCGAGCATCAGGGTGTTTTCCAATGAGTCAACCAGTCCCATCACTTCATGTCAAATAGATGGGGAAATAATGGAAACAGTGGCAGATTTTATTTTTTTAGGCTCCAATATCACTGCAGATGGTGACTGCAGCCACGAAATTAAAAGACGCTTGCTCCTTGGAAGAAAAGCTATGACCAACCTAGACAGCATATTAAAAAGCAGAGACATTACTTTGCCAACAAAGTTCTATTGAGTCAAAGCTCTGGTTTTTCCAGTAGTCATGTATGGATGGGAGAGTTGAATGATAAAGAAGGCTGAGCACCAAAGAATTGATGATTTTAAACTGTGGTGTTGGAGAAGACTCTTGAGAGTCCCTTGGACTGCAAGGAGACCCAACCAGTCCATCCTAAAGGAAATCAGTCCTGAATATTCATTGAAAGAACTGATGCTGAAGCTGAAACTCCAATACTTTGGCCATCTGATTCAAAGAACCAACTCATTTGAAAAGACCCTGATGCTGGGAAAGATTGAAGATGGGAGGAGAAGTTGACGACAGAGGATGAGATGGTTGGATGGCATCACCGACACAATGGGCTTGAGTTTGAGGAGGCTCAAGGAGATGGTGACGGATGGGGAGGCCTGGCATGCAGCAGTCCATGACGTTGCAGAGACTCAGACACAACTGAGTGATTGAACTGAACTTAGCTGAACTGAATAATGTTTAAAGAACTTATTTGAGAGTGAAGACTCAGCCAGTCACACTGTCTGTGTGTGTGCTCAGACGCTCAGTGGCATCCGACTCTTTGCAACCCCATGGACTGCAGCCCATCAGGCTCCTCTGTCCAGGGAACTTTCCAGGCAAGATAACTGGGGTGGGTTACCATTTCTTCCTCCAGCAGATCTTCCCGACCCATGGATCGAAGCTCCATCTCAGGCATCTCCTGCCCTGGCAGGCGGATTCTTTACCACTGCACCACCTGGGGAGCCCCATTACACTGTCTGGGAGATTCTACATAATGAGGATTTTTTTAGTCAGTTGGAATGATTTCCTAATTTTCTGAGCAAATGTGTATAGCTCAGCAAGGGGTTTATCTTTTCTGTCCTCTCACTTGTCAGATCCACCCTATCAATTCCTGAGTCATTCCTGACAAAGTACGAATGTTTGTCAGCCTCAACCCAACAGAAGATCTGGAATGTCTTACTAAAAGTGCCCAGTAAGTTCTAGCCCTGCCTTTGTTGCCCAGCTCCAACCACTGCCTCGACCTACCATTGAGTGTCTGCTTCAAATTCCTGACAGACTTGAGCTCCAATAAACAAGTCCTTCGTCTCCCTGGTTCTTGTCGGTCCCACCTCTAGAGAACAAGAAGCTATTTACTCTCACATTGCCATGGTCCTTCCAGGAATGGGCCCCTCAACCTAAAGACACAGCACTGTCATGCAGCTGTTTTGGCCTTGAACTACTGCTGGTTGTCCCACAGCTGGCCCATGCGTACATTGGATGCAACGCCCACAGTCACCACACAGAGATTTGTCACTTTACCCAGGACAGCCCCACAGATAAGTCTGCTTTCCAGCTTCAAGTTTCATCCCCCTGATCTCTTTCCACTGCCTCTTGTTGATGAAATATCACTCTGACTCATTCTGACATAGGAAAGGAAATTACATAATTGTTTGACTCTTTCATAACTTGGGCATTCAATGGGAAAGCAATCAAGACTATTTATGAACATTCCTCTTTTAAAATAAAATAGTATTAAATAAGGTTTTGAGGTAGTCAACCATGTAGTGTTTACAGAGGTAAATAAGAATTATTTAGATAAAGACAGACACTTCGACAAGAGCATTATGTATTTTCTGCTTTTCAGTCTGTTTTTGCTTTTCTTACAGGTTGTTAGCTGAAGGGGACTTTTAAAAGCTGTTTGAAAATAACATCACATCAAAATAAGCATTCCCTGGGCCATTCATTATTATCACTTCAATCTTTCTGGCCCTTTTGGAAATAATATGCTCATTTTAAAACAGATATGCTTTCTTCTGGTAATTACTTGCATTTAAATTTCAAGTCATTAAAAAGTATTAAATATTATTCACATTTTTTTCTGGTTCATTTTCTGAAGTATTTCTATACAAATTGATATGTTAGTAGGAATAGGACAAATTTTTTTGAAACTAAAATTGAGCATTGTATTTCTGGTTTTTGAAACTGTTACTTCCCATGAAAGAAAATTTTTCTAAGATCTCTATAAGCTATTCATAGGGCCACCAGCTAAGGTTACCCTTTTTTTCCACCTACGGTCACTCTCCAGTTCTAACTTAACTTTCTGACCACCATTCAATGGGCAGAGAGATACTGCAGAGAAGCATGCTCACTGCAGAGTCAGCGGAGCTGCCACTGAATTCTGGCTTCTGCACTCCTGCCATTCCACTCTAAGATCTTACCCCCTCTAGCCCACCAATTGTCTCATCGCTGAACAGTTAGAGTGTTGGTGTCTTTCTTATTTGAGCGTCATTGTGAGGATGAAAATAGAAAATGTATGTAAAGCACTCAGTTCATTGACACACAGTAGGAGCTTAATTAAAAATTATTAAAAATAACATTAATTATGTACATCTGGAGTAATTGAGGTAGATGTTATAATGCAATGCTCAAAAATGTTCTAATTATACCCATGGCTTTACTAAAAGCCTTCATGTTTTCCATGATTTTATATAATGCTAATAAATTGACTTTTAAAGGTAGAACCCATAGCTACTATTTGAAACACAGAGTATTCTGTAAGATTCTATTTTAGGAGAGAATTGTTTTTTCTAAGAATTATATAATTACATATAAAAACCATTACAAAATATAATTGTATACTGCATGATTATGTAAATTACATATAATATAAATATATAATATATGCTAGCCATATGTATACATACACACATATAGAAACATATATCAGTCAGTTCATCGCTCAGTTGTGTTCCAACTCTTTGTGACCCCATGGACTGCAGCACGCCAGGCTTCCCTGTCCATCACCAACTCCCAGAGCTTGTTCAAACTCATGTCCATCAAGTCAGTGATGCCATCCAACCATCTCATATTCTGTCATCCCCTTCTCCTGCCTTCAGTCTTTCTCAGGAAACGTGTGTATATGTGTACATATACACACACATGCCTATACAGAGAAAGAGAGGGGAGTTATTTCCTGGTTTATATTTTTATGAAGGTCTTCTGTATACTGGCTTGCCCCTGGATGCTGCTAAGTTGCTTCAGTCATGTCCGACTCTGCAACCCTATAGATGGCAGCCCACCAGGCTCCGCCATCCCTGGGATTCTCCGGACAAGAATACTGGAGTGGGTTGACATTAGGCTCCTTCTCCAATGCATGAAAGTGAAAAGTCAAAGTGAAGTCGCTCAGTCGTGTCCAACTCTTCGCAACCCCATGGACTGCAGCCTACCAAGCTCCTCCATCCATGGGATTCTCCAGGCAAGAGTACTGGAGTGGGGTGCCATTGCCTTCTGCAGCCCCTGGATGCTACTGGATACTTAAACCACATGTTACAACTTCACAGAGAGTCAACTGTACTCAGTGGAAAGCAATAAGTAAACTCAGCTATGTTAAGGGATTGAATTAAAAGTCCCACGACTTAAAAGACTACCACAAGATCCAACTAAAAATTACTTTCTGATAGGACTCATTTAGGCTGCAATTCAGAATCCCCAGAACATTGAACATTTCTGATTTAGGGTATTTTGGAATTCTCTACAAAATTTGGAGGAAAAAAAGAAATAATATAAAATATTTAACATAGAATCAGAGTGGGGAAAAAAATAAGACTACTATAAAAAGTATTGTTACAATCTGTAAAGAATGTGAGAAGGATATTTCAATGATTTTAACCTCTCCCTGAAGCAGAGATTAATAGGGTAAGAATTTTTATTTTGTATAATCCATATAAAGACAGTCATTTAAATGGCTCCTGTGATGTATGAAGCATTAGATATATCAAAGGCCCTAAGTCCAGGCTATAAAAACCTTAGAACGTTATAAGATGATTAGCATATATTTGTGGGATTATTTTTTTAGAACGTAGAGCAGGAAATTTTATCTAACAAAATTCCCACTAAATCAGATTATCTCATTTAATTGAGATCATATGTTATTTAACTATCTAGATATTTTATAGAGAGATAAATCAAATAAAATTAATGTATCAGAATATGATAGTAGAGATGACATTTTCAGATATTTACATTTGTTTGTTTTTAATTACAGCGGTGTTCTGTATAAGCTACAGAAACTACGGAATATGTTATGTTATAAACATGAATAACCTTATTCTTTTTAAACACCACAATAATTTCAAAGAATTATTTGCTGTTGACATGCCCTAAAATGAAATACACTAGTGATAAAACAGACTTTAGGCCTTAAGGTTTTAACGACTGTTATTAACAGTGAACATATCCGTAGACTTGAAAAATGGACCATCTGTCCTTTTTGCCAACTCAATGAGAATATCTTAGAAACGACATTGGTACTTGTGGTTAGCTTATTGATATGGATGAAGAGAACCTTAAATTCACACTGCAATATTTTCGATTCCTCATATGTGAGTCATTGTCACAAAATTAAAACTTTTACTTCAGAAAGAAAGCTCCTGCTCTTTCAATGATATCAAGCATTTTTAATAACACTCATTTCAAGTTTAAGATTATATTCTTGGGTCCTGCAGAAAAACAGACTTGAGGGTTTAGTATGTAGACACTTACACATTTATATATCATGATAGTTGATCACCAAAAAGAAAAATTCTGCAAATAACTTATTTCTTTTTATATTGTACCAAAATCTTGGGACGTTGAATGTTTGACAACACTAAACATAATATGATTAACCGAAGCATTTTATTTTTATTTAAGTGATTTGGCACCTAGAAGAAATAGATTTAATTATTATTAATTAACCTTCAAGTCCAAGGAGAGCTAAAATTTTTCTGTTGTGAAACAGAAAGAGAAGCCATTCACTACAATAAAGCCTGTAGCCTAAATCTGTGTCTAAAAGAAATCATGATTGCTGACAGTAGATGTATATATAAATATATTTCTTTGATTTTTAAGACAAAACAAAAATCACAAGAAAGATGGTGGAGTTGAATATATATATGTAAGATTCATGAGCTTAATTTCACAAGTGAAAAGCTGATGAGAAAGATTTACTGCTGTTAAAGACATTGGGATTTTAAAGCAGCAACTCAAGCCTTCTGCTTGGGTACCACAGCTCCAAAGAGGCAACCTAGCCACTGGAAGGATGCTGCTAGACTGGTCAAGTTGGTCATTTCCACTGTCATTATTTTATCAAAATGGTTTAGGATGACAGATGGGTCTGGGAATTTAGAAGCCTTGACAATGGACTAAGATAAGAAAGTGTCTATGGTTGTTGATACGTTATCTAAAGTTGTAGCTTTATGATAAGATCAGACTGATGAAAAATTGGTACAGCCCAATGGGAGATTTGGAATCATGCTGCCAAGCTATTTAGGTGGTAGAGCTATACATCTGGGCATTGAGAAGTCTGAGTGTGGTAGGAATGGAACTGACAAAGACTGGGACTAAAAAGATGAGAAATAAGAGAGATTGGAAGAGTTCTGTATCCTGTCAAGGTTATCACTGTATGCATATCCATATTTGTGCAAACCTGTACATGTAGCCTGGTGCATTCTCCTCCTTGATGCCCTCATTTTGACTCCCTTTCCAGGGAAGACCATACAGATCCAATCATTTTAAAGCCTGTGTATAAAATCTACCCAAAAAAAGGAAAAAAGTAAACTACTTCATTTTTTATCTGTATGATGCAATATGGACATTGTTATGCCTCACAAATTCACTTTTTGTCCAAGGTATAAATATGGCTTACTCTCCCATATCTGCTAATAGGTCCTGATTTCTCTCTTTATTCCACAGTGTCTTCTCCCTATCAAATTATAAATTGCCTTCAATAATTTGTTTCTCTGATATAACATCAGGCAGTTCAGTTCAGTTCAGTCGCTCAGTGGTGTCTCTGTCAGTTCAAGCACTTCTGCCAGCTTCCTTTGGGAGCTTCTAAGACCACAAGTGGAGAAGGCAATGGCACCCCACTCCAGCACTCTTGCCTGGAAAATCCCATGGACGGAGGAGCCTTGTGGGCTGCAGTCCATGGGGTCGCTAAGAGTCGGACACAACTGAGCGACTTAACTTTTACTTTTCACTTTCATGCATTGGAGAAGGAAATGGCAACCCACTCCAGTGTTCTTGCCTAGAGAATCCCAGGGATGGGGAAGCCTGGTGGCTGCTGTCTATGGGGTCGCACAGAGTCAGACATTACCGAAGTGACTTAGCAGCAGCAGCAAGACCACAAGTGGCTTGCTTGTCATTTAATTTATCTCACTATAAAGGAATGTTTGCCATTGTAAGTGTCTTATTTTCTCACACTGTAGCTGACTTTGTGACCTTAAAACTGGTTTCTTTGTCTCTCAGTCATCTCTACGAAATAGAAATAGAGTATACATTGTCATTAAACTTTTTCTCACTCAAACTACTGTGGTCAAGATGAATAGTGTAGTAACCTGGGCCTCAAACATACTGGAATGCTGAGGGAGATTCAACATAGATTTGGGGAAGGAAGTTTGATATTCTGTAGACATTATCTAAGAGTAGAAGTCACATGGCCTTTTATCCAGGCATGTGTATTTTTTAGTTTATCAATTTTCACAAAAGTTTATAAGCCCATCTTCAGCTCAGTGGTCTGCAAGAAGCAGCCTCAGTTAGCAACAGAGAATAGCAACCTCCCAGATGTGGTAAGGAAATTCAGTCTCTCATTTGTTAATTCATTTAACAGAAATTTTTGTTATCCTTACTCCATCCCAGCATAACTTGGTGTAACTATGAAGAGACATGGTTCGTATCCTCAGGGAGCTGACAGAACAGAGAAGTCAGACAAGAGGAAAAATAACATAAACATACACCACACAAAAAATACTATTTCTGCAGTGATAAGTGATAACCGCTAGGGAATTGTGAGGAAAGTAAAGTATGTTACACATACAAACACACACCTTCGAATAAGCTCAGTGAAAGAAACAAATTGGCCAATGGTTGAGAATAACTACTGGATTATTATGGGAAGATGCTAGCTCGAGTATTCCCTATTCCCTTTACTGCTCCTGTCTCTGACCCAAGCAGTTACAAAGGCTTATGTGCTGATGGGGCCTTGAAAGAAAGAGCACGTGGGAGAGATTATACTTCATGAACCAAGGAAGAGGCAGGGACCAGCAGGGAAGAGACCTGAAGGAAAACTCCAGTGAATGTGGTAGATTCCAGGAAAGTCTGGCTTGAGAGGTGGATGTACAGAGGCTGCCTGCAAGAGTGGTCCTTGCTGGGTCTACCAATTTCCCTAGGCCTTAAGCAGCTTCTTGGTGAACAAATGCTTTTTTTAAAATCATGAGTCAAAAACCATAAGAGCAATGATTTTTCAAGATGACCCTTCTAAGATTAAAAACTTATATAAAAATAAACTTTAAAAAGTGAAAGGACAAGCCAAAACAAAGAAAATATATTTTTAAAAAATCAGATTAGCCTAGAAGAAAAATGGGCAATAGAGTAGGCATTTCACTGAGAAAAAATTAGAATGCCAATGAAAGTATCAAAAGATATTAAAGCTCACTAATAACATCTGAAATACCAATTAAGAAATATGGACCCAAATTAATCTTATACCAAGGTAGTAATGAAGTTGTGGAAAGGAAAGACTCATAGACATTATTGGTTGAAGCAAACTTGGTACCACTACAAGGGAGAGCAGCTTTAAAACACCTGGTAAAACTGAGTGTGCTCACAAGCCCTGGCTCACTAGTGTTCCTACTAGGTGAATTCCATAGTGACGCTGGCACATTTTCATTTTAACTTATGTACAAAAATGCTCAGGCCTACTCCCTTTGTAAGAGTGAGACATAGCAACAACCCAATTATTCTTCACTGCATAAATGGATAAACTTTGTTCACACAGTTCAGCAGTGAACCAAAATGAAAACAAATGAACTCTATCTACAAATACTGACCTGAATAAATTGCAATAGGCAAGCTGATTTTGAAACATCAAGGTAAATTTTTTAAAAGTATGAAATGATTTGAACTCGTCAAAATATATTCAATGTAAAAAATGCCTTTAAAAAAATTATATAAAAACTATAAAAATGTCTATAATATGATATATTGTTTACAAAGAGATCTATATTTTATAAAATATAAAAGTTATGTATACATCTATCAATGTCAGGAAGGTGGTTACAGCTGAGAAGGAAGGGAGGAGAAAGGAAGAGGGTAGTCTCTAGCTACATGTGCTACATTTGATTCTGAACAGGAGAGCCTTGATGCAGAGAGGTCAGCATCTGTTTATTCATGGCAGAGGACATCCTGTGTAATACTATTTTTATTTGATGAAACCACATTAGAGTGAGAGTTCACAGACACACCTCTTAACAAGAACAAAAACCACGGCTTGTCAGGGGACAAGATAGAGCAGAAAGGTCAAATGTCATAGAGGTGAAGAGGACAGTGGCTCAGTGGTGTGCTTTGGGACCAAACACGGAAGAATCCAGATGCCACCGTTTCCTAGACTAGACCTGAATCTTCCAGGGAACTATTTAACCTCTTGAAGATGCCAAGTTTTCTCCTATAAAGTGAAGAAGGTAATGGAATCACTTACATGGTATTATTGTGAAGCAAATTGTACTCACGCAGCATATATGAAACAACTGGCGCTGTGCCCAGAATAAATTGTCCATAAATGTCAAAGGGCACATAGTCCATTCATCAAGATATTAAAAGCATGTAATGTCTAAGCATGTAATGTCATGAAGATGTTGTGATGGAAAGCGGAATGATATGGTAATTTAATCACAAGCATTAGTTGAACATCCACTAGGCTCCAGCACTCTCCATAATTTACTTTTGAAAGCGTTAGCTGCTCAGTCCTGTCCGACTCTCTGTACCCCCATAGACTGTAGCCCGCCAGCCTCCTCTGTCCACTCTGTCCATGGGATTCTCCAGACAAGAATACTGGAGTGGGTTGCATACCTTAACTCCTCCAATAACCAGGAAACAGCAACTCTTTCATCCCAGGCCCTAAGAGGCTCAGCATTTTTCCTGAAGCTCATGAGAGTTGTGAGGTGTGGATTAAAGCCCACATCTGATTCCTCAACTTGTGTATTTACTTGAAATTTTAAGCCGAAGTCAAATATGTCCATTTGAGCCTGGAAAAGGGGACATTGAGAACTCTCCCCAAATCCTTTAACATGTCTCCAGGAACACTTTGGAACAATCCAGAGATAAGTCATGGAAAAAAAAAAAAATACTGGACAAGATGAATTCTAATTTAAGATTAAATTAATTAAGGAGCAATTGAGGGTCCCAAAATATGACCAACACAGTTTGAATCCCAGATCCTCTAATTACTAGCTGTCTGACATTGAGCAAAGTACCTAGCTGATATAAAATTAGTTCCTTATAACCTACCTCAAGAGTGTTGTGAACATTAAATAAGATAATACATGTGAAGTACCTAGCAAAGTGCCTTGAACCTAAAAAGTGATTGATAATCTACTGATCAATTTACCACTACCACCACCATCATCATT
Source organism: Capra hircus (assembly GCF_001704415.2). Classification (NCBI taxonomy): domain Eukaryota; kingdom Metazoa; phylum Chordata; class Mammalia; order Artiodactyla; family Bovidae; genus Capra; species Capra hircus. The sequence goes on from NC_030812.1 coordinate 8,489,534, forward strand.
GATGTTTTCACTGTTATGAAATTAATCAAATGTATATTAAAAAGAAAAAAAAACCTAGCAGTTGCCTGGCACAAGATATGTATTACACCTCCATCATTTTTCCTACTTTAATGCCAAAGATATCTGTTCTGTATGGGGCTCAAAAAATACATAGTACTGGTATATGCAAAAGTAATGTGGGGTAAGATAGCAATCTCAAAACACATTGATGAGAAATAGGTTTTTTCTGCAGATTAGATTGAATATTGAGCTAATGGTACTTTTGTTAGAAATTTTCCTCCATCCCCAACAATTTAGTATCTGCTTCTCTGGATATTTTAGTGGTTGAGACATTGGCTACATGGAAATGTGAAGTGTTCATTAAAAGAAGCATCCTAGTCACTGCCTTGTAAAGATGATTCTGACAACCCCTGTTCTTTATGAACTATTTGTGTGTTGGCTTGTCCAGACTTTGAACGAGTTGGCCACTGAAGCAGAAAAATCACCACCAGGCTTGTCATATATCATTGATGCAATGTGCCTTTCTATGTGCCTGGCTGAGCAGCTTCCAATGACATTTGACATGGGGTTTTCTCCCAAGGCCATGGCATGCTGTGTACATCAAATCGGAGCTGAAAAACTAGTGCATAGCTGGGTATTCTTAGTAGCCCTCCAGGCATTTCACGTTCATTTATAAAATGCCTTCTTTCTACTTCAAATTAATCTTATGTTCTTTCCAATCACCATTGTAATACTCTTTTGACTTTATATTCTGACAAGCTTGAAATAGCTTGATCAGATTGAACTGAAGTATAAAAAACCAGAGTTACAAAAGTCAGAAATAAATGAAAACCTGAAAACTTGAAAAAATGAAAAGCAAGTCTGCAAAGTTACCTTCACAGCTGTGCTGCTGCCAAGTCAGGCCCTGCATAGTTATAGGCCTCTACATGCTGTCTTTGTTTTGAATTCAGTTGTGGGTATTTTTACAGAGCAGTTAAGACTTCTCTAAAATTTGGAACACTCCTGGTTGTCCTCTGACTTTCACTGCAAGTGGGACTTCAGTGTTGGTTTATGGAAAAGCTGCTGAAAAAACAGAAGGATGGGTATCACGTGTCTCTTTATGGAAAAGCACTAGCTTATGTGGTGATTAATCTGAACAGGACATTTATTTCAGTCCATCAATCTAGATTTTTTTTTCTTCCTGGATATATAGTTTAATGCCCATTCAGGTTCAAATACTACTATATTTCTTTAAATTGTCCGCCATAATATGTGTTACTGGGTTATCCATTCATTGAATAAGCATGTAATTGGCACTTCCTGTGTGCCTGACTTTTGGAATTCAGAAGTAAATGGCACAAAGTGTCTTCAAAGCGTTCTTGGTCTGATAAAGGAGGAAGAAAAGCAAACAAGGACTATGTAAGGTACATCAAAGCCCCAGAGTAGTAGATACAGGAGCAGCAGAAGAGAATGGGAGTTCAAGGAAGGCTTCCTGGAGCAAGTGGTCTCTGAGTCAGACGAAAAGGAGTAAAGTAACGACAGACAGTATGGGAAGTCAGACTTTGGGCATTTGGTAAATAGAAGGATCCAAGTATTGATAAAGTCTAGCTGAATCAGGGAAACTGAACAATATGCATGGGGCTTTATGTTTAAATAGCACTTTCATATATTCACTCACTCACTCCTTCCTCTCTTTTCTTTTAATTTTTATTTTTACTTTATTTTACTTTACAATACTGTATTGGTTTTGCCATACATTGACATGAATCCGCCACGGGTGTACATGAGTTCCCAATCCTGAACCCCTCTCACCTCCCACCCCATATCATCTCTCTGGATCATCCCCGTGCACCAGCCCCAAGCATCCTGTATCCTGTTTTGAACATAAACTGGAGATTCGTTTCTTACACGATAGTATACATGTTTCAATGCCATTCTCCCAAATCATCCCACCCTCTCCCTCTCCCTCAGAGTCCAAAAGTCTGTGTCTCTTTTGCTGTCTCGCATACAGGGTTATCCTTACCATGTACAAACCAATACCTATCTTATAAGTTAGAAAACTGACTTGCAGCGTTCCCAACTCAGTGACTGTTATCTGAATGAGATAACTCAACAAATAGTTATTGAGTACATACTCCCTCTCTGTCCCTCAACTCCCCATCTGTAAAATTAGCATAACAATTATACCCCTCCTAAGATTATTATGAGGCAGAAATGAGATAATGTATGCTAGTGACATAAAACAGTCCTTGGTTCAAAATCAGTGTTGTATAAGCTGGTTCTTACTAGCAGTATGAGAATGCCAGATACTTTTCTAAACACTAATTGTAAGCAAAACAAAAGCTAATCTTCATGGAGTTTACAGTGTAGCCAAGAGAAGACAGAAGGAGAGAGTGAAATAAATGAAGTTGAAAGATTTGCTGGGGGAGGGAAAACACAGATTGCATAGGAATTTTGTAAATATGAAAAAAAAATAGACTTTTAAGCCAAAAAAAAAGATCTAACTTATGCTCTGAAAGAATTACACACGGAATAGATTGAAGAAAGGCAGGGGTGGAGAGAGTAGACGAGTTAGAAGAACAATTAGAAGATTATTCAGACAGCTGTGGCTTGGGGTCAATACTGGGGGGTCGGAGGTGGGGATGAAAGGTACAGAGCAAAGTGGTCAAAATCTGGGTATATTTTGATGATTTCCAGGGAGAATTCACTGATGGATTGGATACATGGTGTTCAAGAAAAGGTTCCAGAATTCTGGCCTAAGGTGGTAGATCAAAGCTGGCATTTCTTGAAATGAAGAAAGATTTATGAGGAAGAAAATTGGCAGCAAAATAAAGATTTTATTTTCAAGCAAGTTAATATTTAATATATTGATGACTCTATGGTATTATAAAAGACCAAGGAATTGACCCAGGTTAGGATGTGGGGCTTGGATGGATGTGGGGATGGATGTGGGGCTTCTCAGGTCGCTCAGTGGTAAGGAACCTCCTTGCCAACACAGAAGACATGGGTTCGATCCCTGCATTGGGAAGATCCCCTGGAGGAGGAAATGCCAACCCACTCCAGCATTCTTGCCTGGAGAATCCCATGGACAAGAGAAGCCTGGCAGGGTACAGTCCATAGGTTCGCAAAGAGTCAGACAGGACTGAGCATGCGCGCTCAGGAAAGAGGGATAGAAATGAAATGAAGAAAGATACTATCATGGCTTGAAGATCCAAAGTGAGAGGTGGGCAAAAATTACACTCATAAAAGAGAAAGACTGTTAGGCTCCAAATGAGAAGCATCAAGTAGAACGATAATAAGGATTAAAACTGGAAAGAAGGGATCAGTGCCTAGACTGCTAGGATGAACAGTTGAAGCTACAATTTACTAGTAGATTGGCAGCAGTTTTTAACTTCAAATTAATCTTATGTTCTTTCCAATCACCGTTGTAATATTCTTTTGACATTATATTCTGACAAGCTTGAAATAGCCTGATTAGATTGAACTGAAGTATGAAAAACCAGAGTTATAACAGTCAGAAATGAATGAAAAGCTGAAAACCAAGTCCACAAAGTTTCCTCCACAGCTGTGTTAGTCACAACTCAAGCCATGTCTGACTTTAGGTCTCTATAGTATGTTTCTGCTTTGAATTAAGTGGTGAGTCCTTTAGCAGAGCTGTTATACTATCACAAAATTTGTAACGCTCCAGGTTGTCTTCACGTTTATCACATAATATTGAGTTAACTGTTCATGTGGTTCACTCGCCCACTAGATTATAAATTCCCTGGCACCTCGTTCACCCTTGTGCTATCCCTGGCCCACACAGAGCCTCACATGTAGTCTGTACTCAGTAATTGTGGGAGTAAACTGAAAAGAAATGGTTTATACTCATATAGGAACTCTACTAAGATGGTAAGTTCCCCGGGTCCGTTCTGGTATAAATTCAAAACACTCATGTTGTCAGAGTATTTGAAGTTGCTGAGAATGTTCCAGATATCTGACTAGCTCCAAAAAGAAAGAGAAGCCCTCACTTCCATAGCCTGCAACAACTTTGAACACTGACCTTTTTCGGTATTGGGGCTCATGAAAGTCATGTTTGCCCCGCAGATGGTATATCATCAGCTCACAAGGATCTCCCGAACTCCTGAGAAACAGGACCTGTAGACAACTTCTACTAAGGAAGATTCATTCTCTGTAGATATTATCCAGAGGAGAGGGCTTTGACTTTTTCTGGGTCAGTCAAGGAATACTGCAAAGGTAATATTCAGCCAAATCTTAAAGCATAAGTAAACGTTTGCCAATGAGGGAAGGCATTTTAAGTTTGCTGAAAGCAGTATGATAGAGGGAACAGAGGAAGGCGATGCTATGATTTATTTGGAGAAAAGAAAGAAGTTAGATGAGACCGGAAAGAAGCGTGGTGAAGGTGAGGGACCAGATGCTGTCTGGCTGCTGCTAAAAGACTGAGAAAAGTATGCCATCATCCCATCAGAGGCAGCATAGAAGATGAGTTACCATGGGTACCAAGTGCGATAAAAGTCTACTGCCATAGACATAGGAGACTGGGACAGAATCAAGGGATTTACAGGAGATCAGATTCCACGTCAGTTAATGATACAGTACGGGAGAAGGCAGAAGTAAAGGGCAATTCCCAGGCTCTATGGCACCCCACTCCAGTACTCTTGCCTGGAAAGTCCCATGGACGGAGCCCCCTGCAGTCCATGGGGTCGCTAAGAGTCTGACACGACTGAGCGACTTCACTTTTAATTTTCACTTTCATGCATTGGAGAAGGAAACGGCAACCCACTCCAGTGTTCTTGCCTGGAGAATCCCAGGGACAGGGAAGCCTGGTGGGCTGCCATCTATGGGGTCGCACAGAGTCGGACACGACTGAGGCGACTTAGCAGCAGCAGCAGCAGCATTAACCAAATAGAGAATGAAAGAGATATTGGCTGGAGTTGACCCAGCGTGAGGAAGATCATATCACTGGTTTTGAAAGTGCTGGGTGTAAAGATCCTGTGAGCCAAGCTGAGTTACACACTCAGGAGTCTTTACGTAGGCAGAAAAGTCATAGTATGGACACAGTGACTCAAGGTGGACCGTGTACACTGATACAGAATGTGGGATGAAACAGAAACATTGAGACTGTTCCAAGAGCACAGATTTGTTCCTTTACCACTGCAGTCAAAGTCCACAAGCCCCTGAATGGAGCTGGTTCCTCTAAATTAGTCTAAGGGATGTCAGCCACACTTCTGAGAGACCTCAAATATACTTTTCCTGGTTTGCAAAATTCAAGTAAGGTATTCTCATCTTTTAATGATGCATGAGACTGCCAGACAGTCCATTAGCAGAGATCACTGATATCATCTAGCCACAAGGTTTAAACCTCTGGGGTCTTAAAAAGCAGTTTTCTGAGGGGCTACAGAAACATAATTCTCCCTTTACTTACAAACCCCCACAGGAGCTGGTATCACTACAAGATACTGTGCAATCTTTGAAAGTCCCTCTGGAAAATGAAAACACTCATAAAATAAAGCTAAGATCTTATCAAATAAAACCTTACCCAGCCCTTTTCAAGGAGGAAAGCAGTCCTTTTGACTTCTGAAAAATGGCCTATTTGCCTTCTCCAGGGAATAATTGCAAAAAATATCACAACTATCACTGTATATTTAGTAATGATGGAAATTTTACCTTTTGAAAATCCTGCTTAGACATGGAAAAGAGGGCTTTCAAAGTTACATTGCTAATTACTAAGTAGAGGAGACCCTTGCTTTCCAAGCCTGTGTGTAAATCCAGTATATCATCCATGATCTTTTAAAATTCATTTCCCCCCCTCAACAGGTGATGTTTTTACTTAATCTCTCTGTGCTTAACGTTTCTTCTTAACTACCATTTAATAAGTTTCTTGGATGTGCCAAACCATAGGAGTTTCACATTCTTTATTTCATTTCCTCTTGTGTTACTTATATGAATGAGATTTTAACATGGAGTTGTATACAGAAATCTGAATCTGAAATAGGCTAACCAACTTTCACACATGTAGAGGTATGTGTGTTTGAAACTATCTTTCTGACACAAAAGTCCCCACTGCTTCCAAAACATTGTCATCTCCAAATGAGCTGAGTAGAAGGCAGTCCCTACTAATCATCCATTACCTTGAATCTGTTAATTTCATAGCATGCTATTTGTAAGCTAGTAATAAAACCAGGGATAGGAAATCACAAAATACTGGCAATAAGAAGGCAATAACAATGAAACACCCAGCAATAGGGACTGAAATAATATTGGCCAGATCTAAGCTTGTCTAAGTCAAACAATGTTATCATGTTCAGTTCAGTTCAGTCGCTCAGTCATGTTCGACTCTTTGCTACCCCATGGACTGCAGTATGCCAGGCCACCCTGTTCGACAACTACTGGAGTTTTCGCAAACTCATGTCCATTGAGTCAGTCATGCATCCAAACATCTTATTCTCTGTTGTCCCCTTCTCCTCCTGCCATCAATCTTTCCCAGCATCAGGGTCTTTTCCAATGAGTCAGTTGTTCGCATCAGGTGACCAAAGTGTTGGAGTTTCAGCTTCAAAATCAGTCCTTCCAATGAGCACTCAGGACTGATCTCCTTTAGGATGGACTGGTTGTAACTCCTTGCAGTCCAAGGGACTCTCAAGAGTCTTCTCCATCACCACAGTTCAAAAACATCAGTTCTTCGGTGCTCAGCTTTCTCTGTAGTCCAACTCTCACATACATATATGACTACTGGAAAAACAATAGCCTTGATTAGATGGACCTTTGTTGGCAAAGTAATGTCTCTGCTTTTTAATATGCTGTCTAGGCTGGTCATAACTTTTCTTCCAAAGAGTAAGCATCTTTTTATTTCATCTCTGCAGTCACCATCTGCAGTGATTTTGGAGCCCCAAAAAATAGTCTGTCACTGTTTCCACTTATTCCCATCTATTTGCCATGAAGTGATGGGACCGGATGCCATGATCTTCGTTTTCTGAATGTTGAGCTTTAAGCCAACTTTTTCACTCTCCTCTTTCACTTTCATCAAGAGGCTTTTTAGTTCCTCTTCACTTTCTGCCGTAAGAGTAGTGTCATCTGCATATCTGAGCTTATTAATATTTCTCCCAGCAGTCTTGATTCCAGCCCAGTATTTCTCATGATGTACTCTGCATATAAGTTAAATAAGCAGGGTGACAATATACAGCCTTGATGTACTCTTTTTCCTATTTGGAACCAGTCTGTTGTTCCATATCCAGTTCTAACTGTTGCTTCCTGACCTGCATACAGATTTCTCAAGAGGCAGGTCAGATGGTCTGGTATTCCCATCTCTTTCAGAATTTTCCACAGTTTATTGTGATCCACATAGTCAAAGGTTTTGGCATAGTCATTAAAGCAGAAATAGATGTTTTTCTGCAACTCTCTTGCTTTTTTGATGATCCGGTGGATGCTGGCAATTTGATCTCTGGTTCCTCTGCCTTTTTTAAAACCAGCTTGAACATATGGAAGTTCACGGTTCACATATTGCTGAAGCCTGGCTTGGAGAATTTTGAGCATCACTTTGTTAGCGTGTGAGATGAGTGCAATTGTGCGGTAGTTTGAGCATTCTTTGGCATTGCCTTTCTTTGGGATTGGAATGAAAACTGACCTTTTCCAGTCCTGTGGCCACTACTGAGTTTTCCACATTTGCTGGCATATTGAGTGCAGCACTTTCATAGCACCATCTTTTAGGATTTGAAATAGCTAAACTGAAATTCCATCACCTCCACTAGCTTTGTTCATAGTGATGCTTCCCAAGGCCCACTTGACTTCACATTCCAGGATGTCTGGCTCTAGGTGAGTGATCATGCTATCATGATTATCTGGGTCGTGAAGATCTTTTTTGTACAGTTCTTCTGTGTATTCTTGCCACCTCTTCTTAATATCTTCTGCTTCTGTTAGGTCCAGACCATTTCTGTCTTTTATCGAGCCCATCTTTGCATGAAATGTTCCCTTGGTATCTCTCATTTTTTTAAGAGATCTCTAGTCTTTCCCATTCTATTGTTTTCCTCTATTTCTTTGCACTGATCACTGAGGGAGGCTTTCTCATCTCTCCTTGCTATTCTTTGGAACTCTGCATTCAGATGGGTATATCTTTTCTTTTTTCCTTTCCTTTTGGCTTATCTTCTTTTCACAGCTATATGTTAGGCCTCCTAAGACAACCATTTTGCTTTTATGCATTTCTTTTCCATGGGGATGGTCTTGATCCCTGTCTCCTGTACAATGTCACGAACCTCATTCCATAGTTCATCAGGCACTCTATCTATCAGATCTAGTCCCTTAAATCTATTTCTCACATCCACTGTATAATCATTAGGGATTTGATTTAGGTCATACCTGAATGATCTAGTGGTTTTCCCTACTTTCTTCAGTTTAAGTCTGAATTTGGCAATAAGAAGTTCATGATCTGAGCCACAGTCAGTTACTGGTCTTGTTTTTGCTGACTGTATAGAGCTTCTCCATCTTTGGCTGCAAAGAATATAATCAATCTGATTTCAGTGTTGACCGTCTGGTGACCATGTGTAGAGTCTTCTCTTGTGTTGTTGGAAGAGGGTGTTTGCTCTGACCAGTGCATTCTCTTGGCAGAACTCTATTAGCCTTTGCCATGCTTCATTCCGTACTCCAAGGCCAAATTTGCCTGTTACTACAGTAGGTGTTTCTTGACTTCCTACTTTTGCATTCCAGTCCCCTATAATGAAAAGGATATCTTTTTCGGGTGTTAGTTCTAGAAGGTCTTGTAGGTCTTCATAGAACCATTCAACTTCAGCTTCTTCAGCATTACAGGTCAGAGCATAGGCTTGGATTCCTGTGATATTGAATGGTTTGCCTTGGAAACGAACAGAGATCATTCTGTCGTTTTTGAGATTGCATCCAAGTACTGCATTTCGGACTCTTTTGTTGACTATGATGGCTACTCCATTTCTTCTAGGGGATTCTTGCCCACAGTAGTAGATGTCATAGTCTTCTGAGTGAAATTCACCCATTCCAGTCCATTTTAGTTCATAGATTCCTAAAATGTCGACGTTCACTCTTGCCATCTCCTGTTTGACCACTTCCAATTTGCCTTGATTCGTGGACCTAACATTCCAGGTTCCTATGTGATATTGCTCTTTACAGCATCGGCCCTTGCTTCCATCACCAGTCACATCCAAAACTGGGTGTTGTTTTTGCTTTGTCTCTACCTCTTCATTCTTTCTGGTGTTATTTCTCCACCAACCTCTTATAGCGTATTGGGCACCTACCAACCTGGGGAGTTCATCGTTCAGTGTCATAGCATGTTATCACGTTACCCCATGTCAAAGGGTAGACTAGATCTTTAGGTTGTGAAGAAGTCATTTCAACTAAATATTTTAAAATAGTCTTCAAAAAGGAATTATTTTTACAGAGGATCCAGTTTGTACTGTGCTGTGGTGTGCTTATGACTCTTTGTAACCCCGTGGACTATAGGCCACCAGGCCCCTCTATACATGGGGGTTCTCCAGGCAAGAATACTGGAGTGGATTGCCATGCCCTGCTCCAGGGGATCTTCCCAACCCAGGGATCAAACACAGGTCTCCCACATTGCAGGTGGATTCTTTACCACCTGAGCCACCAGGAAAACCCAAGAATACTGGCGTGGATAGCCTATCCCTTCTCCAGGGGATTTTCCCAATTCAGGAATCAAACCGGGGTCTCCTGCAATACAGGTGGATTCTTTACCAACTGAGCTACCAGGGGCCCTGAATCCAGTTTATCTCAAGTGAAAACTCTTGAGTTTCTGGCTAGTGGTGACTCACATGCTGTTTCCATCCTCATGTTTTTGCCCTGCTCCATCTGAGCCAGGTGGTGCCCAGTGATGGGGCAGCGGGAGAGAGCCGCACACCAGCACAGGCACCTGTCAGGACCCAGCAAGGGGCTGAACCTCTTTGTGAACTAGTCAGCAGTTCCTATGCCAGATCAGATTTAAGCAGAGTATGATCCCCAAATTGTTACCTGTCCTCTGTTATTTCAGAACAGGTGGACAGCCCACTAAATAGGTTGGGTGAAGAGCAGCTTCAACTGGCCTGATGTATGTGTATTGATTTTTCTGTCCTTCAGAGATTTAGTGTGGCCACTTAAGGACAAATGAGGAAATCATTTCAAAAAGCCAGTCAATGGTAATTTTCTACATTGTGAACACGAGAAAGGGAAAAATAAATAAATAAATGCTCTACTTGAGTGTTATTCTCGGTAGCACCATCCAATATTGGCAAAAACAAACCTATGTAAACTTTACCAAATAAGGCCATGCAGCCAGGAGGTGAATTTTTCTACTTGGCTCACAATCCATTGTTATTGACCCTGAGAAAAATGTTAATTTCTCTTTGATGTGACTTAGTCCTTTTCACCAACCAAGAAATACATTAATTCAAAACAAACAAACAAATAAAACGTGTTTTTCCCCACAAAAGCCCTAGGACAATAATGCTCTTTTTGTCTGACCATTATTTATTTATTGCCACCGGGAGTTCTTAAACAATGCAGTTTGGAATAAACATATGCTTGGTTAATCTTATCCTTTAAGTGAAGAATAAAAATTAATAATTTGAAGCATATAGTTGTTACGCATCTGGTTTGATAGAAATGTACTCTTGAGAAAGAGTGAAAATTATACAAAAATCAGAAATACTGATGGAATTACAACTTTTTGGATGGTTATGGAGTCCTTCATGAATACAAAGTAAAATATCAAAAACTATATAGATTATTTCTAATAATGTAAAGAAAAGCTTTTATAAATATTTTTGGTAAATATCTCTAAAAGAGTGAGAATTTTTCTTGTAAATCTGTGTCTTTGTTAACAGCAAACACTCGGACACTTTAAAATGTTAGTTTTTTTTTGTTTGTTTTGTTTTGTTTTTCATTTCATTTTTTTGTTTTTAGTTTTTTATTTTTTAAATTTTAAAACCTTTAATTCTTACAAGTTTTGCCCTGTGTGATTTTATTTGAATGGCAGCGACACTGGTCTCCGATTAGGGCAGTGGCTTGCTTGTCGAGTTCTGCTGGAGATGTAGCTAGCGCGGCTTTTTCAAGGCATAGCACTAAGACTATGACCTTACTCTGATCCTCCAGATCTGAACCTCAGGGGTTCTTACATACGCTGAAGGATTAAAATCACAGTAATTCATATGATGCCATAGATATTTCCCAGGTATTGTCAGAGTGTTAAGTTCCATAATTTTGCAGCTTGAAGATACATTATCTATACATAAGATAGAACAGAATTTTAAAATACATTTGATGTTAAATAATAGTAAGCAACATGTAAGCGTTCATTTCATGCCAGGTAGTGTTTTAAGCAATAATGCATTAATGTTAATTTATTGAGTACTCACAGCAACTGTATGAAGTATTAGGTTTACCTCCATTTCCAGGATGAAGAAAAGAGGCACAGAAAGGCTGAATAATTTGCCCAGGGTCACACAGCTAGAAAGGGCCACAGATTTGACCTCACAATCTGTCTCCCAAAACCTCATCTTAACTATCAGGTCATACTTTGTGTTAAGTGTTTGTCATTGCAAACTGGACAACTTAAAAAGTCATAATAATAGGAAAAAATGCTCCCAACATTTGGTTTTTGTAGAATGAAAAGAGGATGGTAGGGCGAAGGAAAGAAAGGATCTTATACTGAGCTTTCCTGATGGCTCAGATGGTAAAGAAGCTGCCTGCCGTGCAGGAAACTTGGGTTTGATCCCTGGATCAGGAAGATTCCCTGGAGAAGGAAATGGCTACTGTCTCCAGTATTCTTGCCTGGAGAATTCCATGGACAGAGGAACCATGGAGGGCTACAGTCCATAGGGTTGCAAAGAGTCAGACACGACTGAACAGCTAACACTTTCATTTTTTTTCATCTTGCAAATACGAGTGAAAATATGCCTACAAAAATAATGAAAAGGTAGAGACCAAAACACTTAATTGATTATGGGGTTGCAGTGTTTATTTTGTTCACTCCATTTTCTGTTTCTCTGTAACAAGATAATGAGTGAGAATGATTCATCTTTGTAATCAGAAAATAAAAACTGAGTCAGTTTATGGAATGATTACATGTAGTAATGACTGATAAAATTCGTAAAAATATCAGTTGATCTAAATTTTAGTTCACTTTGTTTATGCTTAACTCTTTTAAAACCACAAAGTATGTATCTATCAGTAGCTGGGTTTTCTTTCTCACTTGAATGGCTTAATTTTTATACACAAATCCTTTATTTTTATGTTACTTTCAGTTTCTCTGTCAAAAACAAAAATCAAACTATGTCATAGCATGAAAAATAAATATGCTACTGCTAGACCACTGCCATGGCAAACTTAATCAAATCATATCTTGTTCCCCAATATTCATATGTTTGTAAGGGAATAAATAAGGTTATTTATCAGTAGGTTTATTGTATTATTGCCAACATGATATATTTTAATATTAACATACAGAAAAATAAATCATACCTTAACAGGGAAAAGACAGATATATGTGTACCCATTTTCATAGCATTATTTACAATAGCCAAAAGTTAGAAGCAACCTAAATGTCAATGAATGAATGAATAAACAAAACATTGTATATACACACAATGGAATGTTTTTCAGCCTTAAGTGTTAACCGTTCAGTCGTGTACAACTCTTAGCAACCCCATGAGCTGTAGCCTGCCACACTCCTCTGTCCATGGAATTCTCTAGGCAAAAAATCCTGGAGTGGGTTGCCATTCCTTTTTCCAAGGGGGATCTTCCAACTCAGGGATCAAACCCGGGTCTCATGCATTGCTAGCGAATTCTTCAACTTTAAAAACGAAGGCAATTCTGACATGTGCTACAACATGGATGAAACTTGAAGATGTTATGCCAAGTGAAATAAGTCAGTTACAAAAGGAGAAATCACGTACAATTCCACATACCTGAAGTACCCAGAGTCAATGCAGTCCAGTTCAATCTCTTAGTCGTGTCCGACTCTTTGCAACCCCATGGACTGCAGCACGCCAGGCCTCCCAGTCCTTCACCAACTCCCAGAGTTTACTCAAACTCATGTTCATTGAGTTGGGGATGCCATCCAAGCATCTCACCCTCTGTTGTCCCCTTCTCCTCCCACCCTCAATCTTTCCCAGCATCAGGGTCTTTTCCAGTGAGTCAGTTCTTCGCATCAGGTGGACAAAGTAATTGGAATCTCAGCTTCAGCATCAGTCCTTCCAATGAACATTCAGGACTGATCTCCTTTAGGACGGACTGGTCAAATCTCCTTGCAGTCCAAAGGACTCTCAAAAGTCTTCTCCCACACCACAGTTCAAAAGCATCAATTCTTTGGCACTCAGCCTTTATAGTCCAACTCTCACATGACTGCTAGAAAAACCAAAGCTTTGACTAGATGAGCCTTTGTTGGCAAAGTAATGTCTCTGCTTTTTCATATGCTGTCTAGGTTTGTCATAACTTTCTTCCAAGGAGCAAGTGCTTTTAATTTCATGGCTGCAGTCACCATCTGCAGTGATTTTGGAGCCTAAACAAATAAATTCTGTCACTGTTTCTCTCTATTTGACATGAAGTGATGGGACCAGATGCCATGATCTTAGTTTTCTGAATGTTGATCTTTAAGCCAATTTTTTCACTATCCTCTTTCACTTGCATTAAGAGGCTTTTTAGTTCCTTTCACTTTCTGCCATAAGGTTGGTGTCATCTGCATATCTGAAGTTATTGAGATTTCTCCCGGCAATCTTGATTCCAGCTTGTGCTTCGTCCAGCCCAGCATTTCTCATGATGTACTCTGCATATAACTTAAATAAGCAGGGTGACAATATACAGCCTTGACATACTCCTTTCCCAATTTGGAACCAGGCTGTTGTTCCTTGTCCAGTTATAACTGTTGTTTCTTGACCTGCATACAGATTTCAGGAGGCAGGTCAGGTGGTCTGGTATTCCCATCTGTTTAAGAAATTTGCACAGTTTGTTGTGAGACAGGAAATAGAACAGAATTCCTTTCTAGGTGAAGGGAGGGAGAAGGGGTTAGTGTTTCATGGGTCCAGAGATTCATTTGGGGAAAATGAGAAAGTTCTGAAGATAGATGATGGTAATGGCTGCACAACAATGTAAATGTGCTTATTGCTATAGAACTGTATACTTTAAAATGGTTAAAATGGGAAAATTTCTATTTATGTATAATTTTCCACAATAAAGAAGTGGAAATATGTTACATATTATTTCTTTCATTTGTTACTGCCTTTAAAAATGAGCACCCTCTGAAAGTCTTGAAGTGATGTGTTCATAAAGATTGTGTTCATGAAGATGCTTCATCAGACATCAGCATCTTTTTTCAAAGTTTCCTTGAATGTGTCTCCTCTTTGATCATAATATATCTCTCTCTGCCCCTGCACTCTTTTCAGGGCTATCATTCACATTATGAATAAAATCTAAATTCTATAAAAGACCATTGATAAGCCAGTCTCCATGCTTACAAATGTACGTGCACATATTTGTCCTCTCCATCCCCATCTCCCCATCCCACCTCACCCTCACCTTAGCTGTACAAGCTTCTTGCTGGTTCTGGTACATAGCAACCCTTGAAAGTCAAAGGCATGATACTCGCAGCTTTCTCCGCTTGGAAAGCTCCCCCTACACTTCCGTGTACCTCCTCCGTGATGGGCCTAAAGACCCATCAGAAATAGTGTTGCCTGTACGATGTAGCCGCACTCTGTCCATTATGCTTCTGCTTTTCTGCCCTAGTATTTACCAAGAACTGAAGGAGTATCATGCTTTACTTCTGTGTTTGTTGTTTTTTCCTTTCCAGACTGGAATGTAAGCTCTAGAGAAGCAAGCATCTTTACTGTTTTGTTGCCACTGGATTTACAGTGTCTTAACACTTAGAACAGTGCCTGTCACAAAGTGAATGCTCTGCAAATGTTCGTTCCATCAGTGACTGCATGAAAATACGCAAAATACCACTTGGGCCGTTATTTATATTCCTGACATAGTTAAAATAGTATTAAGGCTTTCAATAGTAAAATGAGCCATGTCTGAATCATTTTATGTATTTGCACTGGCGGTCATTATCCTCTGAGATAACATCCTGACTGTGGATAGTAGAAACTGATGAAGCTGACGAAAGGGAGACACCCTTTGTCTCTACTGAGAAATAATTTGAATGTTGACCTTTGTCATGTATTTTCCAAAGTGTCTTCCGTTGTTTGTATCATTTCATTCTAAAAAAAAACAAAAGATAAGGCAAATTTTATTATTATTCCAGTTGTATAGATATAAAAACTGAAGATAGCAATTTGCCCAAGGTCAAGTCAGTATTTGAGCTGAATTTCAGCATCAGCAATGACTCTAGAGCCAGTGCTTTTAAACAGCACTAAATATGATTTTCCCTAAACACAGACACCTATTTGTCATGGCATTTATTTTTATTATTATATAAAAATATATATTCATTCAAAATTGTAAAGATACGAAAATGTGAGAAAGTACAGATTATCCCTAAACCTCCATCTAGACTACTTTTAAAATGGATTATTCTAATTTTTGCTTTCCTGCTGCAGCTGCTGCTGCTAAGTCGCATCAGTCTTGTCCGACTCTGTGCGACCCCATAGACGGCAGCCCACCAGGCTCCCCCGTCCCTGGGATTCTCCAGGCAAGAACGCTGGAGTGGGTTGCCATGTCCTTCTCCAATGCATGAAAGTGAAGAGTGAAAGTGAAGTCACTCAGTCGTGTCCGACTCTTAGCAACCCCATGGACTGCAGCCTATCAGCCTCCTCCACCCATGGGATTTTCCAGGCAAGAATACTGGAGTGGGTCGCCATTGCCTTCTCCCACAGGCACTTTAAAAGAAACTCAAAAGAATGAAAATAACAAATGTGTAGAAGTCCAGGATAAGAAAACTCTTAAAGGATACGTTTTTTCTTTTGCAAGTGTTTTGTTTGTTTTACCCATCCATTTCTTTTCTGATACTGATTATCTGGAATTAGGAGTGGAAGATTGTTTGCTGAGAAATGTCATTTAAAATCTTATCTGGTAGACAGAAGGTATATTTTTTTCCTGTAAGTACATATAAAGAGTTTTTCATAGTCTTTATCAAGCTATATAGCATAATATTTATTTTATCTAAAAACTAAAAACATATTTTAAGCAGTTATTAATGTTTGATGCATAATAGCTTCTAGAATCTTCAGAGAAATGAGAAGGATGTGACCTATTAGTGTCCAACTCAACTTTCCTGATTTACATGTATCTCAGATCACTGATCAAATTGAGAAAGTGTTTGGTGTGTCCAGGCAATTTTCTGTGTGCTAAAAAAGTTATTAAAATCTTCAGTAAATAACACCAGAGGATGGGGATCTCTAAATTTAAAAGAAAGTGTTTGGTCTGTCCAGGCAATTTTCTGTGTGCTAAAAAAGTTATTAAAATCTTCAGTAAATAACACCAGAGGATGGGGATCTCTAAATTTAAACAATGTTCTTACCCACACTAGTAGTGCACAAGTATTCTTGGATCTATAAATTTACCATTACAGATACTTCAAAAATGCGTTTTAAGAACTTGATACAGCAAATAGAAAAGAATATGAGAATACTGCTAGAGTGAAAAATAAACTGTTTAATAATAGCCTACTCAGGATTTGTTGTTTTGGTGTATTATTATGGGCTATTGTCACTGGAAAATAGCTTTTGCTTAGCATATTGCAATGTTATATGATAGGTTATCATCAGAACTATTGTGTTGACATCACTCAGTGAAGTCAATTTTTTTTTTTTGGTAGTTTGGTCTATCCACTATAAAATATTCATCTCTAAATGTACCTCACACTATGGAGAATTCTTTCTTAAAGTTTAATAGAGATTTATTGAGAAACTATGGAGAGCATATAAATAAGGAAAAATGGTGCTTATAAAACTGAGCAAGAGACCATACTTGTCCTCTAGGAACTCGCAAAGTAGCAGGGTGTAGAGTTTTAAAGCGACAGTAAACAGTATATGCAAGGTATAAGTAGCGTGTTCCTTTATTATAGTTATAGAGTGCTAAGTTATGACCTCCCAAAGAAACAAGTGATCATGACCAGTATGTCTGGGCAACAATGGTGAAGATACAGAACACACTGCCTTTTTTAAGTGGTGGCTTTATTTTGGATACTGACAGATTAGTCAGCTTTGTATAGATAGTGTTATGCCCAGAGTCCGAGTCCCCAAAACTGAGAGAATAAGACGTCCACAGCAATGCAAAAGCATAAAGGGGTTTATTGCTAGCTCGAGTTAGGGCCCAGGTTTCATCCAGCACAATGGAATCCGACAAGAGCCCCGAGCTCTGAATCACATTTACTTTTATACAGACGGTTCTTTGTTTCTGTAACAGCATAGCTGATTGGTTGAACCGTACGCGCGCAGGGGACTTTTAAACCTCGCATCCCTATCTGGATTGGCTCAGGTCCCGCGTGGGCAGGGGGCTACAGGGATTTTTCTGATTGGTCTAGCTACATTGCCTGCGGGAGTTCCCAGTGCCTCAGCTTTTCTAGAGACTAAACCTCAGGCCTAGCCTACCCCTTAGAGCCTGTCCTGGCTCCAGTTTGGTCCTAACAATAGAAAGCTCTGTTGATTAAAGTTATTAATTTAACACTGCATTATGTACTTTTACTAAGGCTTGACAGAATGGTTGAGTAAAGCTGACTAGATCCCAACTCTCATTCATTCTAATAAGCAAATTCCAATATCAGAAACTTCTTTAAAACAATAAAATAGGATAATATCATAGTGAATGAGTTGGCTAAAAGAGGAGAGAAAAGGACCTTTTTTTGTAAGGTAGGACTTTCTGGAAATATATGTCTCAATAAGTGTTCAACAATCTGAATACTAAATTTTAATAAAATATGAATAAATATTGGGTATGAGCTCAGAAAGGATTCAGACTTCGTCATTGAACACACATGTGCTTTGGAAGCAAATGGCTTGCCTTCAAGGTCTAGCTCTTCCACTTCCTAACTGTTAGTATTGGCCAACTTTCCTATTTCATCAGGCTTCACTTTCCACATCTTTATGCAAAAATAACAATGATGCCTATACTACAATGATGTACTCACTACAATTTGCCGTGAGTACTAATAAGTATAATGTATGAAAAGGGCTTAGCCAAATGTTTGGCACTAATAAAAATGTGAGCATTTGGGGAATATAGTTGAGTCTTTCTTGACTGTAACAAATAAAGAAGAGTAAGGGAAGGTAAGTCTACAAATATAACTGAAACCAGAGTACACAGAATCAACCAGTATACCACCAGACTGTCCCTTAAGCTGGAAGAATCATTAAATATTTGTTGCGTGTGGAAGTGTTGTACTTTGGAAAGATTAATGGATCAGTTGTCTACAGAATATTTTGGACACTTGAACTACAGAAGTAATTTAATTACTTCTACAATAAAGACCCAAAGGACAGAAAGGATTGCAGATGTTACGGAGGTCAAGTGGACAGGACTTTGTGACTAAGTGAATGAGGACAGGCGTCAAGGCTAAGAGAATAACTGAGGAGATGACAATGAAAGGACCCAGTTTGTGTTGGAAGATGACTCAGCTGTGGGCACACGGGTAGGACATCCAGCCAGCAGGAGAAAATGTAGGACAAAAGAAAAAGAAAAAGGGAAATGCATTAGTTGGAAATGTAGGTCGGAGTATCATCAACATTCAGATTGTACCTGAAGCCCTGACTATTGGTGGGATCTCTCTGCCCAGAGAGAACGGAGAGAAAGGCAAAGGATGCTAAGGGCATAGTCCCAGTGTCCAGATATATTTCACTAAAGAAACTAGAAGACTGGGAATGAGCCAGGGAAGGGCGGAAGCCATGTGAACAAGGACAGCTAGTAGCACGTTGAGCAGATGCTGCACATCAATTGATGTATGTAAATGATAGCTAAGTAATGAACTTGAACACTTTTATTCAGATAATTAGTTTACAGGATGCGAAAACAACTCATTCAAAACTTGCTGATGATGCTTCTCACTCTGATAATGATGTAAAATTCTTGAGCTGTGTCTTTTTTCTTGTGTACATCTTTTTATTTATAAAACCCTCATAAAGAGGTCTTTTTTTTAAATGTTCCATTTGTAAAGCATAGAATCATTTCATAAGGAAGTTGTGAAATAGTCATACCCTGCATACTACCTAGAAAATAAGTCCTGTCAACCGGATGAAAAAACTTTTCTTTTGACATAATAGCTAAAGGCAATGGAATTATTCCCTCTTTAAATGACTCAGTTCCCAGGGTGGCATTAGGAATGCATAATAGATGAGGTATTATCACAAAACCCTTTTTTAATGCTTCACTTTTCTCCTTGCTTTACTTTTAATCATGGTAGAAGGGAAGTATAAACAAAATCAGCAAATATAAACAAAAATGATATAGATTGTTTCATACCCTAATTGTTCATGTCCATATTTCACATTGTGTTGTATAGAACAAAAGTTAATAGGGGAAAAAAGTTTTTCTCTTTCAAATAGGCAGGCTTATTTTGATAAATAAAATTAGTGTCCCTTGGGCTGCAAGGGGATCAAACCATTCAATCCTAAAGGAAATCAACCCAGAATATTCATTAGAAGGACTGATGCTGAAGTTGAATGAACTCCAATACTTTGGCCACCTGATTCAAAGAGTGGACTCATTGGAAGAGATCCTGATGATAGCAAAGACTGAAGGCAAAAGGAGAAGAGGGTGGCAGAGAATGAGATGGTTAAATAGCATCACCAACTCAATGGACATGAATTTGAGCAAACGCCAGGAGACAGTGAAAGACAAAGAAGACTGGCACGCTGCAGTCCATAGGGTCGCAAAGAATCGGACACCACTTAGCAACTGAACAACAACTGATATAAAATATTGAAACACAAGCTATGACTAAGTATATGTTAATAAACCTGAAAATTTCAGTTAAATAAATTTGTAGAAAATTAAAAATAATCAAAATTAACTCAAGAAATGTAAATAGAGCAGTAAAGCAAGATGAAATTTTAATTATTATCAAAGAATTCCAGAGCCAGAAAGTTTATCAATTGAATTTTTAAATTCAAGTAATAACATTTTTTCTATAATATAAAAAGAGTAAAATAGCTATCCTTTGTTATTCTTGATTCAAAATTTGATCAATATGAATAAACATACAACAAAAATGCATGAAACCTATTAATAAAGATGGATACAAACTGTACTTAAATGTATTTGTACAAAATATACAATTAAATGTACAAAATGTATTTAAAATGTACTAACAAAGTAATTCCAAAAATACATTAAAGGTACGATCCATTATGATGAAGGTAGGTTTGTTCCCAGAAAGCTTAATTAAATCAGTGAATTAGAATCAGAAACATGGCATTCTTATCCCCTCTTTTATTTTAGAATAAGATAAAGTTATCATTATCTGCAGAGCACATGCTTATATGCATAGAATAGTCCCTGAAAATTCTCTAAGAATCTATTGCTACTGCTGCTGCTGAGTCACTTCAGTCACGTCCGACTTTGTGCGACCCCATAGATGGCAGCCCACCAGGCTCCCCCATCCCTGGGAGTCTCCAGGCAAGAACACTGGAGTGGGTTGCCATTTCCTTCTCCAATGCGTGAAAGTGAAAAGTGAAAGTGAAGACGCTCAGTCGTGTCCGACTCTTAGCAACCCCATGGACTGTAGCCCACCAGGCTCCTCCGTCCATGGGATTTTCCAGGCAAGAGTACTGGAGTGGGGTGCCATTGCCTTCTATTTAGCTTTTGTTAAAGATTTTAGCTACAAGAATTTAGACACAATATAAATACCTGAAAAATGGCAACTTGAATTTGTATCACCCATGAGTAGTTACAAGACAGAAATAATTACCAACTAAGAAAAAATAAGATATATCCAGAAATAATCCTGAAAAATTTGTGGGAGCTATGTCAAAGAAACTATAAAGTTTTATTTAAAAAGAAAAAAATTAAATAGGAAGATGTAGTAGATGGGATACTGGAAGGGAAACTTAAATATTATAAAAATATAAATTCTTCCTTACTAAATTTAGAGATTTAATGTAATCTTATGTAATATGTCATTGGACTACTTTGAGAGTTTAAATATCTGGTTCTAACATTCTTAAAAGAGCAAAAGATGAAGATATCCACCAAGCTGATAAGAATAGTTGAGGTGGGATTAAAAGAGCTTGATAAAGCAGTGAGGTTTTGTGGGGTTTTTTCCTATTTTTTTAAAGTGGGAATGATTTTTACTTTCTCATATCATTTTCAGTTTTTAAAAGACACTATTAGAACAATAAAATATGAAAATCTGGTAAGTATTTAAGATAACACAATGAATGCTTACTATATTTAATCTGTAAAGATATATTTCATTTCAATAATAATGCTAAATGTATTCTAGTAGAAACTGTAATATTATTAGTTAATTGGTAAAAAAATAAACTCATTGAAAGTTTACTATCATAAGTAACAAAATAAATTTAAAACAAAATATAGGTACAGTATTTACCCTTTTGATTTTGTTTAAAATGTTACTATTTAAGAATGATAAGATAAATAACAGAGGCCCTCCTGGACTCTTCTTATAGAAATGTAAATGGGTCAGCAAAAATCTTGTCTGTGAGATCACAATGCATTTTGATTTTCCATCTCATATTTTGTGGATTTTTTAAAATTCCTATAATATTTACATATTTAAATGTTACAATATTAACATATTATGCATGGTTTATATACTACTTTTTATAATCAGGAAAATAAAAAGCATTTTCAAAAATCAGTAAAAGTTGTTTAATGTAAATTCAGCAATTAGGATTTTTTAAATTTGGTACTTCTTAAATCACTGCTTTTCTTAATTTACTTGTGAGCTTCAAACAGGGCTATGACCTCAATTCCTCTCCCAAGTCAGTTCACCCATAATATTCTAGTAACTGAGATGAAAATACACAAATTTCTTCTCATAGGGATA
Source organism: Capra hircus (assembly GCF_001704415.2). NCBI lineage: Eukaryota > Metazoa > Chordata > Mammalia > Artiodactyla > Bovidae > Capra > Capra hircus. Next base: position 8,511,462 of record NC_030812.1, read on the forward strand.
CTTGGTTAAATAAATAATAATAATAAGAGTAGTAATAGTTAAAATATTTAACATTAACATATTCTGGACACTGTGTTAGGCTCTTCCGAGGAATTAACACAATCATCAAATCCTATATGTTGAGTATTACTATCTTTACCGATTTACAGATAACTTTTCTGACACTGTTTTTTAAGTAAATGTGGAGGCCAGCACTGTGACTGCTGAGATGGGAGACCAGGATCTTATGCCCTGCTCTGCTGCTTGCTTGCCATCTTTTTTAAGAGATCACATAACTTATTTGCGCCAAAACGTTCTCAACTCAGCTGTAAAATGAAAATAATAACCCTTGGCAGTGTTGTGAAACCCAAATGATGTCCTATATATGAAAGCACTCTGAATAGCAAATTCTGTCAATTTAAAGCAAGATTGTAGAAAAATGGAGTTTAGGTTAAGTATTTAGATAAGGGCTTTTTTCTAAAAAGTCTCTTTCTCAGTATCATTTATTTTCCTTGCTCCTTTTAAAAATCTGATATTTTGTAGGAGAAATTGTTGTTCTTTGTGGAATCTAGTATCTGAAGCATTGTCCACTCAGTGTTGCTAGTTACTGCCAGTCCTAACCACAGAATCTTTCTTTGCATGCAAGGCTTTAGAAGCAGCAGAACAATAATGCCTATAGCAGGTTTTCCCGTATGTATTCCTACTGCCAAAGGACCCTGGGTGAGATGTGAGAGAAAAACATTAACCATTTATTAAAGATGTAGGGAACACTTTTCAGACAAGTATTTTTTATCACCTTAAATGAATTTTTTGGTTGAATTACACTTTACTTATGATACTTCATTGCCTTAATTTCATCTGGGTAATATAATTCTTCCTATTGTTTCCTTTTGACTTCTGCCTCATTTTATAAGAAGTGACAAAAATTTTAACTCCCACCCTTTTTTTTTTTTTCATTTATGAAAACAAGATTGAAGGAAGACTGCCAGGAATCCAGAGTCCTACACAAGAAATAGGAAGAGATCTAGGTCATCTTTTCCAATGGGGAAGAAACTGGGCTGATCTCTAATATTAGCTCCTGGTTTTATTCTCTGTGCTAAGATATAGGAAGAACCAAAAATGAATCTGAAAACAAGAACGAGTTTCCCTTAGTTCCATAGCAACCTATGAATAAATCCATTCCTTTCTAAAATACAGATTTTCATAGGGTTTAGATCTTAGTTTCTTGTGAGTAGTTGGAGACTCTAATCTTTAAATCATCAGAAATCTATGGAAATCCAGAAAACATTTTACTCTGAATTTAGGTATAATATATTTACATTTTAATTCTAAAGCTAATTGTTAATATGAGAAATTTGCTACTTTTCTAAATCACTGATTAATAAAGTGGGTTTTTAATTTTATAAAGCTTAAAATCAGTCTGTTTTAACTACATAAATATTAACTAATCCAAAAAGAACATTAAACGTGTATGATTGAAAGAAAGCATAAATAGAAGAACACAGAGAAACTTGCTTCTTATTGGCTTTTAAATAACAAAAGCCAGCAATTCTTGAACTGTTAACCAAGTGTCAGATGTCATATTTAGTTATCCCAAGCATCTAGTTATCACAAGCATTTCCTTTAATGCTCACAATAATTTTATAAATAAATACCATTGGCATTTTAAAGTCAAATGATTAAGCGAACAGCCCAAGGACACGCAACAATAAAGTGATGAAGCTGGACTACGCTCCCACTGGTCTAACTACAAAGAGTACTCCTTACCACTTACCCATACTATGAGAAGTCAAAGTCGCTCAGTTGGTACGACTCTGTGACGCCATGGACTGCAGCCCACCAGGCTGCTGGTCGTGGAGTTTTCCAGGCAAAAATACTGGGGTGGGGAGCCATTCCCTTCTCCAGGGGATCTTCCCAACCCAGGGATCGAACACGGGTCGCCGACATTGCAGGCAGATCCTTTACCAGCTGAGCTACAAGGGAAGCTCCAGGGAAGCCACACCATGCGTAATTCTTAATAACTTACTTGTTTTTTATTTTTTTAATTTAAATTTATTTATTTTAATTGGAGGCTAATTACTTTACAATATTGTATTGGTTCTGTCGCATATCAACATGAATCTGCCACTGGCGTACACGTGTTCCCCTGAGCCACCTCCAGTCAAATATGAAGAATATTGTGAATTTAAATGCTCCTCACTGAAAATTTAAAAATTCTAGTTTCACTTCAAAGAAAATCCTGAGGTGACTCCTTGGTCTACAGTAGTATTTCTAACAAAATTTGAGACAGGAGGCTATGGAACAAAGAAGGAAACACCTTTAGAGGAATATATCAGAATCCAAGAGGGCTGTTGTATGCTCTGCTCACCCACCTCCCAGCTCCAGTATTTCTCACCATTTTCTCTCATGCCTTATGTACGTATCTGAAACACTCTTCCTCTCCCCGGAACACACTTTCTGCTTCTGTCCTAGTTCATGGCTAACTTTATCCTGCAGGTCTCCACTCACACGCTGCCTTCCCCAGGAAGCCTGCCTACAGGTACTTCTTGATTAGGTGCCCTTTCCCTCCCAGTGCACAGCGCCTCTTTCCCATCACACAATGTTCCCTCTCTCACTCCCTTTCCCCCTAACATGCACACATGGTATTGTAATTCTCTATTTACGTGTTAGTCTCTTCTAGACCATCAGATCCTTCCAAAGACAATGAGTTTTTCACTCATCCTACTGTAGTAATAAATTGTAAAAAATAAAACTATTGTTTTTGTCTCAAGTACCACAGTGCCTGCCACAGACTCAACACTCAAAAAGTATTTGTTTAATGAACAAATATATTTCAAGTCATCTCACAGGTTTCAGTGTTTTTTCTCATGTGTTCAGGCATTTAACTTTCATGTTATACCTCTTTAGTGAGTATATTCTTTTTTTTTTATTTTTAAATAATTAGGAAACCAAAATGCATAAAAGGTAAGAAACTTGCCCAAAGTCACAAGTGCTGCAACAAAACTGATTACTGATATACACCGCTATATATAAAATAGGTAAACACTAAGGATTTGCTGTATAGCACAGGAAACTATACTGAATATCTTATAAGAATCTAAATGGAAAAGAATCTGAAAAAGAACATGTATATAAGGTGAATCACTCTGCTATATATTTGAAACTAAAAAAAAACATTGCAAATCAATAAAAATATTCAATTAAAAATATTTTTGAGGAAAAAAAAAAAAAAAACAGACTCAAATGCCTGTCTTTGGAATCTGTCCATTGGAGTTTTCCTTATAACTAAGATGAGAAATCTTAGTCTCCAAGAGGAGTATAAGAGGTATTAGATTTCATGCTCTGAAAAAGTTTTACAACACTGAAGTGGTATCATGACAGAAAATTTTAACTTTTCATTCCAAGCTTAATGAAGAAAATAAGACTTCTTCAATTAATTTAGAAACTGTTTATTGTAGAGCACCGAAGGAGTAAATAATAGATACAATCTTTGCCCTCTGGAAACTTAGAGCTCAGTTGAAAGGATTAGAGGAAAATGCAAATAAATTTAACTCAAGGCAAGAAAGAGAGGCTACAAGAGAATCAGGAGCTCAATGGACAAATTAAATAGCTAATTTGTGCCAGGACTTGTGCAATGGATTAGATATATGAAGATTTTAAAATGGGATAGTGGGTTCCCAAAAGAAAGCAAAATCCAGTGGGTTGAATTACAACTAGACTCATGGAAGTGGTGGAAACTGAGAGGAAACTTAGAGTGCTATTTGACCTTCAGAGAATAAGAATAAAAGTGGTCATTCTGGAACATAAAGAGACATTGCTAAGTTGCTTCAGTCGTGTCCGACTCTGTACAACCCCATAGACTGCAGCCCACCAGGCTCCACCGTCCCTGGGATTCTCCAGGCAAGAATACTGGAGTGGGTTGCCAGTTCCTTCTCCAATGCATGAAAGTGAAAAGTGAAAGTGCAGTCGCTTAGTCATGTCCGACTCTTCACAACCCAATGGACTGCAGCCCACCAGGCTCCTCCGTCCACGGGATTCTCCAGGCAAGAGTACTGGAGTGGGGTGTCATTGCCTTCTCTGAAAGAGACATTAGCCAAAAGCAACATAATAGAAACATGTGGGGCATGTTTTCAAGAGAATCAGTTTACTCAGAGAGTTAAAGGGGGAAAATGGATGAAAAAGAATGAAATGTCAGGACCTTATATGCTAGACTAAGAAATTAATTCATAATTTGATAAATAACAATAGAATGGGAAAAACTAGAGATCTCTTCAAGAAAGTTAGAGATACCAAGGGAACATTTCAGGCAAAGATGGGCTCAATAAAAGACAGAAACAATATGGACTTAACAGAAGCAGAAGATATTAAGAAGAGATAGTAAGAATACATAGAAGAACTATACAAAAAAGATTTTCATGACCCAGATAACCATGATGGTGTGATCACTCACTTAGAGCCAGATATCCTGGAGTGCAAAGTCAAATGGGCCTCCATCACTACGAACAAAGTGAAGCATCACTATGAACAAAGCTAGTAGAGATAATGGAATTCCAGCTGTTGTATCTTGTCCTAAAAAATGATGCTGTTAAGGTGCTGCAGTCAATATGCCAGCAAATTTGGAAAACTCATCAGTGGCCACAGGACTGGAAAAGATCTGTTTTCATTCCAACCCCAAAGAAAAGCAATGTCAAAGGATGTTCAAACTACTGCACAATTGCACTCAAAGGAATGCTGAAAATTCTTCAAGCAAGGCTTCAACAGAACATGAACCATGAAATTCCAGGTATTCAAGCTGGATTTAGAAAAGGCAAAGGAACCAGAGATCAAATTGCCAACATCCTTTGGCGAGAGAAAAAGCTAGAGAATTCTAGGAAAAACATCTGCTTCACTGAGTACGCTAAAGCTTTTGACTGTGTATCAAAACAAGCTGTAGAAAATTCTTAAAGAGACTGAAGTACCAGACCACCTTACCTGGCTCCTAAGAAACCTGTATGCAGGTCAAGAAGCAACAGTTAGAACCAGACATGGAACAATGAACTGGTTCCAAATTGTGAAACAAGGCTGTATATTGTCACTCTGCTTATTTAACTTATATGCAGAGTACATCATGAGAAATGCCGGGCCAGATGAAACATAAGCTGGAATCAAGATTGCCAGGAAAAACATCAATAGCCTCAGATATACAGATGACACCACCCTTATGGCAGAAAATGAAGAGGAATTAAAAGAGCCTCTTGATGAAGGTGAAAGAAAGTGAAAAAGTTGGCTTAAAACTCAACATTCAAAAAACTAAGATCGTGGTCCCATCACTTCATGGCAAGTAGATGGGGAAACAGTGGAAACAGTAACAGATTTTATTTTCATGGGCTTCAAAATCACTGCAGATGGTGACTGCAGCCATGAAATTATAAGATGCTTGTTCCCTGGAAGAAAAGCTCTGACAAACCTAGACAGCATATTAAAAAGCAAAGACATTACTGTGCTAACAAAGGCCCATCTAGTCAAAGCTCTGGTTTTTCCAGTAGTCATGTATGGATGGGAGAGTTGGACTATAAAGAAAGCCAAGTGGTAAAAAACTGATGCTTTTGAACTGTGGTGTTAGAGAAGACTCTTGAGTATCCCTTGTACTTCAAGGAGATCCAATCAGTCCATCCTAAAGGAAATCAGTCCTGAATATTCATTGGAAGGACTGATGCTGAAGCTGAAACTCCAATACTTTGGCCACCTGATGCGAAGAACTGACTCATTGGAAAAGACCCTGATGCTGGGAAAGATTGAAGGCAGGAAGAGAAGGGGATGACAGAGATGAGATAATTGAACGGCATCACTGACTCAATGGACATGAGTTTGAGCAAGCTCCCGGAGATGGTGAAGGACAGGAAAGCCTGGCATGCTGCAGTCCACAGGGTCACAAAGATTCGGACTTGACTGAGTGAGTGAACAACAATGGGATCTTATGAGAATTTTTAGGACCAGTATGATATTGCTCAAGGTGGGATTTGTAAGATTTATCTACCTGTTATATGTAGGATGCAGTAAGAAACTTAAGTTTCAAAGCTAGGGATAATAAAGTAGCATCATTTAATTATACCATTATAGCACAGAAAATATTTAGGTGATCTAAAATAAATACAGTCTTTTGTTTTTCTTATGTTCCTGAAAATAAATGAAACAAATTTAAGAGAATCTCCACTGATGAGTTTTCATAATAAACAAAATGCCTATCAGGACAAGAGATTGCCACTCAGTATAGCTAAATTAGATTTGTTCTTTCTTAGAACAAAACTCCCTTTGGTAGTTATAGAGAAGTTCCATTGCACTTTTTAAAAGAGGAAGAGCATGAAGCACATAGCAATTTTTCATAGTTATTATAGGTGACGTCTAAACTGGCAGGGTGCAGACCAGGAAAAGGCATATAAATTAGACTAATAAAAGGGTTTCTGCAGACTGGTCCACGAATACCAACAGAAGTATATAAGGAGATAATGAACTTGTCTAGCGTAGCTGCTGATGTATGAGCAAGCCCAGATCTTTCAATTCCTAAATGTGTTTCACAGGAAGGTCAAGCACTTTTGATTACTGTTTTCAAAAGGAGTCATTTTAAGGTATTTGTGTTTCATGCATAAGTTAGTCAAAATATTTTATGTACTATGTGTCAATTTTAATCGTATTTATATAAGTTTACATGACTAAATATGACTTTAATAACTGATATCCCAACATGCCTTAGGGGATCAATTTCCATGACTTAATGGTGCTTTATCAAACAGAATAAGGAGACACTCGTTGCACTGCTGTATACGATTCAAGCATGAACTTATGAGCTTTAAATAAATATTTCTTTACTGATAGATGTTTTATACTAAAGAGATATGGCTTACGAACAGTATATTATTGGATAGCAAAAAAAATCTGCATTATAAGTTCCATGAGATGATCTACAAAAGAAAATTTCTATTGTCAGTTACATTTGGGGAACTTGTATGTCTTTTTCCTTGGAGATATATACAGCATATCAGCACAGTAAAGTCTGATATAGCCTACCTAAATATAGAACCTATTTAACTTTATTCAACCCAGTGCCTTTACAAATTTTGTATGCCATATAATCTATTTTCCTTTCATATGTATTCATATTCCACACTGACTTTATGAAATATTTCCAGTGAATAAGAAAGACAGCATTACATATCAGGGAAATATAATTTTTAAGGAAGTAGCTGCTTACCACTAACCCTGCTTCCTAAAACACTGCTACTGGAGTTCTGGACCGAGTCAGCCATGGAGTACTCACATTTATCAAAGGTGCTCATGAGGTGCTTTGTAGCCCACAGAATGAGACATTATCTCTGATGCTTGTGTCTCCCCATCTCCGTCGCCATCATCCATTCTTTGGATCCATGTTTTCCCTGTTCTGACTCCATGACAGGGAGGATGGTATATTCTGGAAATAAATAGCATACAGATCCTACGGTGCTCACCTTAACAAAGAAGCAGTGTAGTGAAAGAAAGGGACAAGGAAAGAGTCTGCTCTGTTCCTGTTAAGGAAAATACCTGTGTGGGAACACAGATGAGGAGCATGCATACTGCCTGGTGGATTAAGGTACTGCTATGAGTAAACTGAACGCAGTAATTCACTCCAACCATGCAGTACGGCTTCCAAGGGGAAAATCTTTTCCTTCCTATTAGATTTTCCTTCTTAGGATAGTAGAAACTCTATTCCAATGTTGGACTTGGAGGATAATCCAAAGGCAAGAGAAGATGGCTTCATGCCTCTTAGAAGCTTGACCCTCTGTTGCTTGATTAGGTGGAAGCAAGGAGCTAATGGAATTACCCTCCTACCCCAACCATGATTTAAGGCTGGAGTTACAAAGAGCAACCCGGCTAACCAACAACCCCTCCTACACTGCTTCATCTATGGTTTTATCCAACCTTGAAGCTCCGTCAGGCAGCATTTGACTTTTAGCCGTGGAGACAACCATACATCAAGACCAGAGACACTTCTTTCAGACAGAATATAGCTATTTGAAGTATATTCACTAAATATGGGATGTGTTAGGATACTGCTGGCCACGTCTATATGGATGTTCATTTCTTGTCAAAACACTGATTTGTCTTCGAGGGGAAGGTCTACTGGATTGTGAAGCCAATATGCATGTCCCAAATAAGCAAATGAAAAGTGTATCTAAAATGAAAATGTCAGCATTATTCACACAAACTAAAAAAACACCAAATTGGCAGCACTTTAATAAAATGAAGATGAAAATCTCTTAAAAATGAAAAACTGGAGTATGTTATTATGTGCATTGATTCTACATTTTCAAAAGGAAGCAGTCACAGGAGGCTGTGAATCATTTATCATCCTGCCCAGACCTCTTACTCTTTTCTCTCTAAATTTGAAAATGGTGCAATTATTCTGTTATGCTTCATAAAATAGTAAATTATCTCCAATTATTGCAAATTCATAGTAGCAGTAAAATGCTTGTGTAGAACAACACACTCCCCATGGTCATCTTGGAATTTATTACAATGTTATAAAATTGCAACTCTGAAAAGAGTTTTAAAAATATGTCTAGCTCATTTTCCTTACTTCTGGGCAGGACTGAGTTGCAAACAATTCCAGAAAAAATAACTATCTAAAGAGAAGGTCCAACAATTATTCTTGTTAGCCACAGGGCTCAATTACACTTATAGAGAGACAGATATTTTTCCCATATGCCACAGTTCTTAATGTTTCCTTATGTTTATATTCAATTAAATTCTCAAAAAAAGCACATTTTACTTCCTCAACACAAGTGAATGGTCTCTGAACAACAACAAAACCACAAAATTAAATAAAGAAATCTGTCACTGACTTTGCCCCAGAAGTTTTTGAAAACCCTTTCATTTGTTTGCCTTGATATTTCTATTTTTGTCTGAAAGACAGCACTAGATAGATAAATTTTTAACCACCTCGTCAAAGATTTTTTAAATGTCTTAAGAGTGAAACAATAAGCTAACTTGTGCACAGAAACATTTTGTTATTCTGACAGAAACCATAATGTCAGCATAGCTTTTGACCCACTGATGTTGGAGGACATTAGTAATTTTCTTAGATTGTAATCAAAAATTTTCATTGGAAATCTGGGAGATGCTGGAATTCCCCTAAAAGGTTTAACATAGTATACTATTCTTTTATCACTCAGCACACCTTCGAGGCTCACTTCTGAAGTCTGCCCTTCCACAATTTAGGGCCGCTTTGAGAATTTCTAGAGCAGTTCTGAGACCATGTATCTGTCAGTTAGTGAAATCTATACTTAGTTCCTGCAAGGCTTCTCTCTTTGCCATACCCTGAAAATTACAAGGCAGGCTTGTAATATCACTAGAGGTAGGCTCTAGTGACATGAAAACGGTAGTGTACAATCTCCAAAGTGAGAAAGATCTTTCTGATACCTGGTTCTGTCACTGACTAGCTAGATGACCTTGGAAATGTCATGTATACTGTTTGAGTCTCAGACCCTTTGGCATTTAAATGGAAATAATAACGTCCACCTCAGAGTCAGATAAGGACTGAGATCACTTATGGAAAACAAGTGATAGCCAAACACCCTGGTCTTGGGTCCGTGTCTGCAGTTACTATTTTCTATCGCTGTTGCTGGTGTTCTTGCTGTTAGCAGGATCACCACATCTGTGGGAATGATGGAGCATGAAGGCCAGGAAGCCCAGATAAATTTAGGGTTGGTACTAGGGTTCTCTCGGAGACGTGGTTGGGATTTTGCCCTGGCAGTGATGTGCACAAGGCACAATGGAGGAGAGCTAACCGACTAGTAAGAAAACAAAGCATTTCCTCTGTGCGTTACCGTGTACTGTGCAGCTCAGTCACGTCCGCCTCTCTGTGACACTGTGGACTGTAGCCCGCCACGCTCCTCTGTCCATGAGATTCTCCAGGCAAAAATACTGGCTCTGCTTAGTCGCTCAGTCCTGTCCAACTCTTTGTGACCCTATGGACTATAGCCAGCCAGGCTCCTCTGTCCATGGGGATTCTTCAGGCAAGAATACTGGAGTGGGTTGCCATGCCCTCCCCCAGGGAATCTTCCCAACCCAGGGATCGAACCCAAGTCTCCTGCATTGCAGGCAGAGTCTTTACCATCTGAGGTAAATCCCCCTTTGCTAGCAGGGAAGCCCTCTATGTATTACAAGGGCACACAAAATCTCTCATAAAAAATAAAAAATTCTCTAATAAGTATCCCACTTTACATAGAAACACCAGGCTTAGAGTATTAATGTAACACACCCAACATGATTGAACAAGGATTCAGACCTCAGATTTCTGAATCCAAAGTCAGAATCCAAATCCAAAGTCCAGAATCTGAATCCAAAGCCCTGCTTTCAGGACATCAGTCCCTCCCATAATATTCTTCCCAAACCAGCCAAACTCTTAGTCATCACCTATTTTCAATTCTTGTTGTATGTTCTACTCACTTTATTATGGCATAAATATCTGCTCTAATATCTCTTCCCACTAAATTTTGAGCTCCAGGAGGTCAAAAATAATTTCTTGTGCATCTCAGTATTTTAAGACCTATACCCGAATCTGAATTCCACCTCTAAAGCCTTGGTGTGCACATCACTTCTTTCCCACTCCAGTGAAGGTGACAACTAGGGCTCTTCTGGGCCTCTTTAGAATCTGGAAGCACCTTTGTGAATGGAGAAACAGGCATGTAGAGACTGGTGAATAATAAAGAGAGACGGTATGGGGAGGGAGGGGGGAGGGGGGTTCAGGATTGGGAACACATGTACACCCATGGCGGATTCATGTTGGTGTATGGCAAAACCAATACAGTATTGTAAAGCAAAATAAAGTAAATAATAATAATAATAATCAAGAAAAAAATAAATGTTAAAAAAAATAATAAAGAGTAATGAAAAAGCCAGGGTATAGAATTTAAAGTGTTTTAATTCTGCACTAAGGAGAAACTCTTGATCTGGGGCATAGCATTTTAAAAGTCCTGTATTAGAAAGATTAATCTAGCAGCAATGTACAAAGACAGATGAGCAAGAGATGGAGGTTCCAGTAAACTCATTCATAGACTAATTAAATTCCCTCTTCACACTGTTTTGATGCATTTAAAATACAAAAGGTCTATTGACATTTCTGATGCCTTGATGCATATGGAGAACCATTATATTCTTAAGTGGGTTTTCCCTTTCCTTTTCTGTGCTATCGTAAAATGCAGTCATTATCCGTGTGGGCCCACAGTGCTCCATGTTAAATTCACCAACTGCTGTTCTGCACATTCCCCCGGCCAATTTATTTCAATTTCAGAAGGAGCAACCAACTCCACAGTGGATGACTGCTGACTGCAGTTCCACACCATCACTCTTCAGGAGTAAACTCGTATCAAGCAAAAAACTCCCAACGTATGAGCATGGATGCAATCAGTCGCCTGTCAGCAGCAGCAGCTGTGGGCCCGGGAGACCCCATTTTCTCCCATGGAGTGCAGAGCTGCAGGCAACTGAGCTGCCTCTGGCACAGGACTGGATTTTTATCTTTTTTAAAAAGCTGCAGAGAAGATAAGGGAAAATATATAGGTGGCACAGAGAAAATTATCAAACTGGTCTTTATTCCATGTAAATGTTAGGTCATATTTATAGCATAGTTGGTGATAGCCATATATCATAAATGCTTATATGTAGTTTTAGAAAAAAGTATAGATCGCTCAGGGTAACAGCTTAAAACTCCTAATTTTCATGGCTAGGGGACTGGAGCCTAAATGTTTAGGAATTTTACACAAATGGCTGTCATCAATTAAGACAGCTGTATTTACTAAATGAACTTATAGCGAAGTGGATACATGTGGTAACCAAGTCTAGAGCACAAAGCCAGGAAAGCTTCCCCTTTGTGCACTTGACCTCCCTGCTCTTGCCTCTGACTTTCTTTATCTGCTGTTCCAAATAATTGGATGATCATAGAAACGATCCTTGACAAGATCCTTTATTTTTGAACTATATTATCAATCACCCTATCACCTTGCCCTTGTGAATTGCATGTTGTGCGTGCGTGTTCAGTTAATTCAGTCATGTCCAACTCTTGGCAACACTATGGACTGTAGCCTGTCAGGCTCCTCTGGCTCCTCTATAAAATCATAAAAATGTGATTTTAGTGAAGAAATGAATGTTTCTAGAAGTGTATGCACAGCAGTCTAATGGAGATTTTCAGATTTTGATTGTACATCGCAAGGGTAAGCATTTTTCAGATGCAATATTAAGGGAAACTCTTTTCACTTAACTTGAACTGACAAGTCATTTCATTCTGGTCTACATATAGTTTTCATGCGCAAGTATTGGTGCGGAAACAAATGGCACTCCTTTGTCTCTTCTCTTGTTTAAACTGCTAATCCAGTTTACCATCTCTGCTATGTAATAAAGCAAACAGCCCTAGGACTGAAGTTAGAAAGAAAAGGGATCATTTAGTGAACCTCAAGTGGAGTCAAACACTGTACGTGTGTTACCATCTGTTAAGTTTCGTAACACAAAAATCAAGTAGTTCTTTTTTCCAGGGAGTTAAGTAATTTACCACATATGCCTTGCTGGTTCCTTAAATGCTTTAACTCCACAGACTTCTGTCCCATGGTGCATCATATTCCTGAGTGCTCTCAGCCCTTGGCATGCTTTCAGCTGCTACTTTTTACTCTAATTACTCTGAAATCCATTCTTTCCCACTGAAACCTCTCTCTCAAACCTTGAACCTCAGACCTACAGGCCTAACCGCCTACGATATCTGCCCTTCCTTGTTCCCTAGAAACCGCCCACTCCAGACACCCACTAGTGATTTCCCTCTCCTGGCTCCTGTATTCCTAAGTGTTTGTTGACACCACCACCCAGCCAGGGTAGGAGAGGAGGGTGTATGCTATCTTCCTCTGCTACCCCAATATCCTTCTTCATATTTCACCTCCTCAGTATCAACCAAGTGCAACTAAAGAGAGTCTATGTCCATCTCTCTACCCTCCCTAACCTCTCTCCACTACATCTATCATCATCTCTTTCCTAGACTCTTATCCTGGAGAAGGCACTGGCACCCCACTCCAGTACTCTTGCCTGGAAAATCCCATGGACGGAGGGGCCTGGTGGGCTGCAGTCCATGGGGTCGCTAAGTCGGACACAACTGGAGCGACTTAGTAGCAGCAGCAGACTCTTATCAAGGCCTCCTACTTTCAGACTCACCCCCTCAACACTGCTGGAGAAATCTACATAAACAATATGAATATGCCACGCCCCTTTTGAAAAACCTGTGGCTGTTTCCTAAGGAAAGCAGGCTGAGCTCCTTACCACATCTTTGATCTGATCTTTTTTTTTTTAATTTTTATTTTTACTTTATTTTACTTTACAATACTATATTGGTTTTGCCATCCATTGACATGAACCTGCCACGGGTGTACATGAGTTCCTGGTCCATGTTTCTCCCATAAAGCTTCATCTCTCTCCATCCTTAAGTCTCACTTTATTCTCCAGAAACACCAACTCCTTATACTTCTTTTCATAAACGATGATTTTTCTTCAGTCATAATATTCCTTCAGCCTGTTGTTTTTCAGTCGCTAAGTTGTGTCCAACTCTTTTCAACCCCATGGACTGCAGCAGGCCAGGCTTCCCTGTCCTTCACTATCTCCTAGTTTGCTCACATTCATGTCCATTAAGTGGATGATGCCATCCAACCACCTCATCCTCTGCCACCCTCTTCTCCTTTCGCCTTCAATCTTTCCAGCGTCAGGGTCCTTCAGCCCAGAAGGTCCTATATCTACACCCTCACTTTTTCTAGCTGTTTCTTCCTCACCCTTTAAGATTCAGTAAGTGTCGCTATCAAAAGAATTCTTCTCTGGCCCAATCCTACATTTGGAAGTTGCTGTCTATAGGTCTAGAGAGTTGACATGACCTCACAGTTTGAGCTGAGGAAGCAGAACTGTATGCTTGCAAATGACCTTGAAAGGCCTAAAAATTGCTGAAACAAAGAGGAACACTTCAAATCCATTGTGGAAGATTCCTTTACTTCCTGAATTAACTTGTACTTTTTTGTCTAAGCTAATTTGCTTAAGTAGCTGTATTCTTCCCTTGTGTACAGACAGAAACTAATCAGGCATCCTCCAAAGCACAGATGGGAAAATATCATCTCCCTTCCTCCTTTCTTAATCCCCAGTATAACCAGATGTAGTGAAGATCCCAGCTGCATCCTAAAGGCCTGCTGTGGAGCAATTGGGTCCAAGAGACAGGGCCAGCCAACCAAGCTCAATATTTGGTTGCAAAGGCCTCCCCAAAGCAATGAATTCAGCTTCCCACATCCCTACCCATTCTTCTACTTAATGGGAAATATTAGTACACAAAGAAGCAGCCTGTACTTACATAAGAAAAATCATTTATCCAAGTCAGAACATTCTTCTGTCTTACGTAGTGATGTGAACCTAGTCAACTCAAGAGAACAGCGCAATTAACTTCCATGTAATTTCTTAAATGCAAATTACATCATTTGCAAGGGAACTGCATAGGATAGCTTCCTGGTGTCCATATTTTCTGAATTCAATTGAATAATCAAGAGTTTTAGAGTATATAACTTGTCCAAAATAACACATTATCAGCAATGCTGCACTTACATGACATCCACTAAAACATTTCTTTTCCCCACATACATTAGCTAGTTAAATCAACACATTAAAAAAAGGAAGGACTCCATATGAAAAGTTTATGTTCATCAACAAGTTATGTGATGTTTCATGTGATCAAATATGTGATTCCAAGAGGAGACTTTCCTTAAACATTTTACTCTTCTACTTTGGAAGCCATCCAGGTATCATCTGACCCATATTCACTCATGACTGTCCCCTGACCTAGGAGAAAGTTCAACTGGACCTTGTAAGTTCTTTTCTTCAAAAAAGTAATGATTTAGGAGTATGAGCCAGTATTTACAGTAGTGAGTTCGCATGCTTCAAATCAGCAGAAATCACCTACATATTATCTCTAATGATCCCTTATGAGACAGTGGGTCTTGGTCCATATCGTTATATTTCTTCCATGTACACTCCAAAGTTGGGGTCAGTTTCCCTTCCCTGCAATGACTCTTAGCCTATATTTTCCTTTTCTTCTCTGGCAAACCCATTTCCCAGGCATGAGGATCCTGTTGTTCACATCCACACCACTCACTGCCCTACCTGATTCCCAACATGTGGCGCTTGAGTTTAGAAACCAGGAAACATGCTGCAAGCTACCTCTTTCCCAGGCATTCCTGGACTTGAAATATGAATGTTTTTGAGCTATTGAAACAGGCAACCTCATATGTTAATTGAAAGCGAAAAACTGCTTTGTCTACAGAGTTTTCTAACATCCTAGAACAATCTGGAATAAAATGTACAATGCACTTTCAAGGGACATCAAATAAATCTAAAAAGGAAGGCAGACTGCTATTGAATATTGCTATAGCCTCTTGTTAATTTCAGAAGCAGGGTCTCTGCAATGGTGAGTTCAAGTTTACCCTTTTCTCCTCTTCCCACTTTGGGCTCTTTAATCCATGCTCACTCTCTGCATCCACCATCACCTACAAGCTCTTCTCGTGCCCCTCCCTGGCTATTTATGACATCAGTTCAGTTCAGTCACTCAGTAGAGTCTGACTCTTTGCGACCCCACGGACTGCAGCATGCCAGGCCTCCCTGTCCATTAACAACTCCCGGAGTTTACTCAGACTCAGGTCTATCAGGTCAGTGATGCCATCCAACTATCTCATCCTCTGTCATCCCCTTCTCCTCCTGCCCCAAATTCCTCCCAGCATCAGGGTCTTCTCCAATGAGTCAACTCTTCACATGAGGTGGCCAAAGTACTGGAGTTTCAGCTTCAGCATCAGTCGTTCCAATGAACACCCAGGACTGATCTCCTTTAGGTCAGACTGGGTGGATCTCCTTGCAGTCCAAGGGACTCTCAAGAATCTTCTCCAACACCACAGTTCAAAAGCATCAATTCTTCAGCACTCAGCTTTCTTTATAGTCCAACTCACCCATCCATACATGACTACTGGAAAAACCATAGCTTTGACTAGACAGAACTTTGTTGGCAAAGTAATGTCTCTGCTTTTTAATATGCTGTCTAGGTTAGTCATAACTTCCCTTCCAAGGAGCAAGCGTCTTTTAATTTCATGGCTGTAGTCACGATCTGCAGTGATTTTGGAGCCCCCAAAAATAAAGTCTGACACTGTTTCCACATCTATTTCCCATGAATTGATGGGACCAGATGTCATGATCTTAGGTTTCTGAATGTTGAGTTTTAAGCCAACTTTTTCACTCTCTTCTTTCACTTTCATCAAGAGGCTCTTTAGTTCTTCTTTGCTTTCAGCCACAAGGGTGGTGTCATCTGCATATCTGAGGTTATTAATATTTCTCCTGGCAATCTTGATTCCAGCTGTGCTTCATCCAGTCTAGCATTTCTCGTGATGTACTCTGCATAGAAGTTAAATAAGCAGGGTGACAATATACAGCTGTGACATACTCCTTTCCCAATTTGGAACCAGCCTGTTGTTCCATATCCAGCTCTAACTGTTGATTCTTGACCTGCATGCAGGTTTCTCAGGAGGCAGGTATTTATGGGTTAGCTTTGAGATCAGGTTGATGAGTCTGTCAAACTTGTGTACTTAGCCACCTGAAATGCTACCAGAAAGGAAATATTCTTGTTACCTGCTTTCAAAAAATGTTCTGGAGCTCATGTAGTGTTTTTTAATGTCCCAAAGAGAGACTTTATAGAGAGAAGTTAAGCCTTCTAGTTGTTTAATTATTAATACTGTGTTAAGGTATTAATATTATGTCAAGGTGAAGTCACCCAGTTGTGTCCGACTCTTTGTGACCCCATGGACTGTAGCCTACCAGGCTCCTCCATCCATGGAATTTTCCAGGCAAGAGTACTGGAGTGGGTTGTCATTTCCTTCTCCAGGGGATCTTCCCAACCCAGGGATCGATCCCAGGTCTCCCTCATTGCATGCAGATGCTTTAGCATCTGAGCCACCAGGGGAACCCCAAGGTACTGAATGATACACAGCATAGAAGATGCCAGACAAAGCAACTAGTAGTTATTGAGTTCCTAATACATGATAACCAGACATAAACAAAAATGAAAAGTCCTGCCTGTCTTGGTGATAGGGAACTTAGAAAAGCTGCATTTTAACCACACATTTTAATGTAACTGTTCCCCTCTGTTCATTGCTTTTCAGCACTCTTTGAAGCAACCTGTCTATCATCTTTCCTGGCAAGATTTTTTAGATCTTTCAAATTACAGAACTATAGCACATGTCTTAATCATATTCTTCTTCCTCAAGCTCATCATCACTCATATAATTAGATATAAAAGACGAGAAGTGATATGAAATTTCTTTGAAACAAGGTCAATAAAAAGATTTACACTCCAAACAAGTGTGTGAATTTTTAACTAGTTTCCTAAAAATTAATTTGGGGGGAAGTTTTTCAATTGGAAAACTTTCCTTTAAATGGGGCTATTTTCAACTTGATTATATCTAATTCAGATTGAAATGTGGTAACTAAAGAAAATTTAACTGGTCATATATATTCATTTTATTGCCTAGAGTTAAGGCTGGTAAGTTTGAATTAGAGATATGAAAATATTTGAGTGGCATGATGATATTTAAGGTGATTCTTTATTTCCACCAAGTTCTTCAGTTCAGTTCAGCTGCTCAGTCATGTCCGACCATTTGCGACCCCATGAATTGCAGCATACCAGACCTCCCTGTCCATCACCAACTCTCAGAGTTTACTCAAACTCATGTCCATCGAGTCAGCGATGCAATCCAGCCATCTCATCCTCTGTCATCCCCTTCTCCTCCTGCCCCCAATCCCTCCCAGCATCAGAGTCTTTTCCAATGAGTCAACTCTTCGCATGAGGTGGCCAAAGTACTGGAGCTTCAGCTTCAGCATCATTCTTTCCAAAGAACACCCAGCACCGATCTCCTTCAGAATGGACTGGTTGGATCTCCTTGCAGTCCAAGGGACTCTCAAGAGTCTTCTCCAACACCAGAGTTCAAAAGCATCAATTCTTCAGTGCTCAGCTTTCTTCCAGTCTGACTCTCACATCCATACATGACCAGTGGAAAAACCATAGCCTTGACTAGATGGACCTGTTGGCAAAGTAATGTCTCTGCTTTTTCTTTTTAATCATTTATCATTTATTTATTATTATTTTCTTATTTTACAATATTGTATTGGTTGCAGTCACCATCTACAGTGATTTTGGAGCCCAAAAAAATAAAGTCTGACACTGTTTCCACTGTTTCCCCATTGATTTACCATGAAGTGATGGGACCAGATGCCATGATCTTCATTTTTGGAATGTTGAGCTTTAACTCAACTTTTTCACTCTCCTCTTTCACTTTCATCAAGAGGCTTCTTCGTTCCTCTTCATTTTCTGCCATAAGGGTGGTGTCATCTGCATTTCTGAGGTTATTGATATTTCTCCCAGCAATCTTGACTCCAGCTTGTGTTTCTTCCAGTCCAGCGTTTCTCATGATGTACTCTGCATAGATGTTAAATAAGCAGGGTGACAATATGCAGCCTTGAGTACTCCTTTTCCTATTTGGAACCAGTCTGTTGTTCCATGTCCAGTTCTAACTGTTGCTTCCTGATGTGCATACAGATTTCTTAAGAGGCAGGTCAGGTGGTCTGGTATTCCCATCTCTTTCAGAATTTTCCACAGTTGGTTGTGATCCACACAGTCAAAGGCTTTGGCATAGTCAATAAAGCAGAAATAGATGTTCTTCTGGAACTCTCTTGCTTTTTCTATGATCCAGCGGATGTTGGCAATTTGATATCTGGTTCCTCTGCCTTTTCTAAAACCAGCTTGAACATCTGGAAGTTCACGGTTCACGTATTGCTGAAGCCTGGCTTGGAGAATTTTGAGCATTACTTTACTAGCGTGTGAGATGAGTGCAATTGTGCGGTAGTTTGAGCATTCTTTGGCATTGCCTTTCTTTGGAATTGGAATGAAAACTGACCTTTTCCAGTCCTGTGGCCACTGCTGAGTTTTCCAAATTTGCTGGCATATTGAGTGTAGCACTTTCACAGCATCATCTTTCAGGATTTAAAATAGCTCTACCGGAATTTCATCACCTCCACTAGCTTTGTCATAGTGAGGCCCACTTCACTTCACATATATTAAATTCTTAATTATTTTGAGAAATATTGTTTTTATCTCCCCCATACATCCCTAGCCTTCAAGTAATAATTCTAACTATTAATCTAATTTGCTCTATTTTTGAAAAATAAACGATGGCATCTCCTAAGTAAGGTGATCGTGAACATCCATCATTTCTATAAGCAATTTGACTAAAAATGAAGGACTATGATAAGAGGAGCCTAGTTTTACAAGACAGTATTTCTTCCTTCCATTTGTAGACAAGTTCTGCAGAGTCACCCCATGTGTGTTTAATTCAGTTATGACAGAGAAAGAATGAATATCCTTCAAAGGCTTCAAACCAACTTGCCAGTTATTCCCCATGTTTCGAATAGGCTCTAGCATTAAACAAGAGAAGTTGTTCTTGGATTCCTACCTTCAGCTTCCATCTGTCTAAAAAGGTGTTTGCAATATCAAAAGATGTAAGATTTGAAAGAGAGCTTAGGCAGTCATCTAGTCTAATGCCTTTTTTTAACTGATGAGGACACTGAACTCCAGAGAAATAAAATGACTTGCTCAAAAATGAATAAATAAATAACAGTAAATTTAAAAAATAAAAAGTGTCTGATGCTGACTGCCTCAACATTGCAGTTCCCATCATCCAGTTGAAATCTTCAGGCCAGGCCACTGTTCTGAAGGTATTCATCTCAATGGTGGTATGTGTGTGTGTAGGGAGTAGTTGTGAGAGAGAAAATGGGAAAGAATACATGTCCTATTAACAAAGTTTATAGAACCGATTTTCTGATTCCTTAACTATCACATCAGAAATCACATAGGGGAGAGTATGAAGAATCTTATAGAAAACAAAATAGGTAATTATGTTAAAAATAATAACATGTAATGTTTAATTCATCTGATCCTCTAGATACTAAGAGCAGCCCCACTCTATAGATAAGGAAAGAGAGGCTCACAGGGATTGAGTGACTTATTCAAGCTTGAAATCACAGCACTATATTATGGTAACACAACATTTCATTTAGTTACATTTTAGAAACACAGTCACTACGTGGGTGCTCCATCATGTCCGACTCTGCAGTCCCATGGACTGTAGCCCTCCAGGCTCCCCTGTCCATGGGATTCTTCAGGCAAGAACACTGGAGTGGGTTGCCATTTCCTTCTCCAGGGGATCTTCCAGACCCAGGAGTTGAACCTGCATCTCCTGTGGCTCCTGCATTGGCAGGCAGATTCTTGACCACTGAACCACCTGGGAAGCCCATTAGAAATATATTTGCTGCACAAATCTGGTTCTTTTGTGCATATGATTTTACTATATTTTCCCCACTGGCTCAAATAAAATTGAAGCATTTTATATTTCCTTAAATGACAGCAGATATCTATAGATTTTGTTTTCCATTTTTGCTGTTAGACTCACTGAGCTCAAATTAGCAATTCCCCATAAACCTGAAATAAACAAGAATGGTTTTTAAAAGTTAACAAGTAAAAGTTCTGTATATTCTTGACCAGTAAATTAATAAAGGAGAAAAAAAGTCCAGAATAGCTCTACTCTTCCCCTTAAGTGAATAGGAGACTAGTTAAGGACTCTTTCAGATGCTAATGGGGGAAATATTAATATCCTTCCCTACTCTGCTTCTTTTTCATTGATGTTCTTGTCATATTTTTAACTAATATTTATCAAGCACATACTATATGCCAGACATTCTAATGAGAACCTACACTGATATAGTCAATGCTTCCCATAACCCCATGGGGTTTTCATGAACTATGTCACTGTGAAACTTTCAAAGAAAACCCTCATATACTGAAGACCAAGACTTATATTCTCAAAGCTAACCTTAAATTCACATTTCTGACTCTGCCCTAAGCAGAGACAGAAATCTATGGTCTTTCAGATTGTGCAGCCTGCCTTAGGGAGGAATTCCCCAGCAGCAACATGATATAATGGCAATAGCATAGACACCCAGTGTTTGAATATACTCTGCAACTTTCTTATTGTATCATCTTAGAGACAAAATCCAGTCCCTCAGAACATCCATTCCCTCATGCAGGAAAAAAAAAAGATAGCAAACCAAGAGATGATTATGAGGAAGAAAATTAATAATTAATATCAGCATATTTAAAATAAAGAGCTTATATCTTTATTATGTAGTTCATGTGTGTGTGTTTGTTATATACACATACATGGAGAGACTGTGTGTGTGTGTGTGTGTACACATCTTGAGAGAGAGTGGCACTACTAAAGGTGTAATATGCTAGAATTGTCACTGAAGTAACTCCAATGGCAAAGCTACTTTGGAAGGATTATATACGCAGCATCAACTGACCTCATTTGGGGTGTCTTATCTGGACAACTCAAAATGGTGTTGGTAAAAAAGGATTTTTAGGCCCAGAATAAGGTAGGGCCCCAAATGTCCTGGGTTACTAAGTGAACGGCTATGGAGGGTTGCTAGAGTAAGAGATACGGGATTGGTGACTCTGTTACGTATCTTGGACTCAAGATCGAAGTTAGGGTAGGGTCTACCTGTTACATGAGCTCTGTTTGTCAGCTCTGTGATGTTAGTACCAAAGTCACTAAAATCTTAGAACTTCAACTGAAGAATTAGCACTCAAGCTACTTGATTACAGCTTCGTGTCATTCAGATTCATAGGAGACCCCACCCCTGGGGAAGGACCACACTTTACCAGGAGGCTGTTGGCATACTGCTGGCAGTTATCTCTTGGCATTGAATGTATTAACTCACCTAACCTGCAGTGTAGCCCCAAAGCTTTGTATCCTAAGTAAGTAAAGTCGCTCAGTCAGGTCCAACTCTTTGCGACCCCGTGGACTGTAGCCCACCAGGCTCCTCCGCTTTATATCCTATTCAACCAAATAAAAGCTTAGGAATGATCTAGACCTACCTCCCATTCAAAGTAGTCCAGTGACAATTGTTGCTTAAGCATAATCCCTTAATCCTTTAGAGCCTCCTCCCTCAGTGTGGCTGTTCATCAGAGTATTCTTCCCAGAGGCAGAAGCAAATTTTGATACAGTTTTCTCCACTTCTTACAATCCATAGATTTATTTTAGTGCCGCTTATGCATTGGTTTTCTGGAAAATGCCAGACTAACCTACCCTTAATCTGACTTTCCCTTAATTTAGCACTGGTTGCAAGAAAGAGATGGAAAAAGTCAGGACTATTTCTGTCATGAAATAAATGGAGGGTCAAGAGTTTAGTAATATTTAAAAGCAAGAGCTTTGAAGCCAGCCTGATTCGTATAATATCTGAGTCTGAGAATTATAACCATGTGAATATGAGCAAGCTACTTAATATTATAAAACCTAGATTCCTCAACTATAAAGGAGAAATAATAGCACCTAGCTCAGAGGACTGATACAACGATGCTGGGTAAGTCCTCAGCAAAGTTGTCCTGATGACTGGAAGAATAGTGGGCAGGAAATGGCTATCACAGAGAGGGTCAGCATGCTCATTTCCTTTTCTTCCGCCCTCCCCTGGGAAGGATCTAGTTCATGGAACTCTCTCTTGCTACCAAAATCCTGCCTCAGTGCGGCTGTTTCTATTTCCAGCTGTCTTTAATCTGCCATATATAAGAATAAAACCTGAGAGGAAAAACAGTGATTACCTTAAGAGCAATAGAACAGCTCTTCTGTAGGAATAAATGTTGAATCATGTTGGCAGGGGTGACTAATATGAGTTAATATTGTTTACATGCAGCTATTTAAGAAATGAAGTGTCTACCCAGACAGAGAGATAGACAGAAAGAAGTAGATGGAACTTAGGTAAATTAATGCATGGATGGAAAGACAGACATAGAATCATATATGGGTGGATGACTGGACAGGCAAAAAGGTAGATATATGCCTAGATGGATACATTGACAGAAATAGATTCAGAAAGATGAAATCATGTACGTTGGATGGATGGATAGATGGATGCCATGTTATGAATAAGGTATGAGAAACATCGTGGTATGGAATTCAAGGTAAAGAGGGAAATTATTAGAACCCTATCTCCCTTTTGAACTACAACCAAGCAAACTTAACATTTCAAGCCTGCGATCTTTAGACTGCAGCATGTCCTTCCCAAGTTACAAGACAAACCTGTTACATTTTCCTGGAAATTCTATAGTCTTCAAGTAATTGGGAATAACTTTTAGTTTGTTTCAAAAAGTATAAATATATAATGCAACAAGGTATAAAGGCATGAGTAACTTTTAAGAAAAAAAATCATGACAGTTTTTATGTTAGAAAAGAGTGACCTTGGGTTACAGTCCCCTAGGCTTTCCTAATGATATCCCTTCTTCTTTGTCTTTATGGGCAGTTTGGTTAAATATTTTAGAAACACATTGTTAGTTAAAGAGTCACAACAATTGGTGCGGTCTGAAATACAAATTCTTTACAATTTTTGTTTTGTTTTTACTTCAGCAACACATATATTAATTTTTGCTAAAACCAAACACACATGCTATTAAGGTCAATGAAAAAAGAAGCATAACAGGCTGTGAGATGCGGTGGAGAACAGGACACAGTCTGCTCTGAGTAAGAGCAAACAAGCACAGACGCATGTCAAGGCGCACACCCAGTAGACCCATAAAACCTGCCCCTCGTGGGTCTGTGAGAGAGCAGCCATGTCAATGGAAATTGTATGAGAAGGAAGAGTCACTACAGAAGGACCTGAATTGAAGTGACCATGGGTGCTTTCCTAAACCCATGTAGGAACGCTGATGGACTCTGGGAGGAATTCTATTGCAAAATATACTGCCCCATTCACCATATTTGACTATGAGTTTCTACAAATTTAGTATTTGAAATGGTGCTAAAAATGCAAAATGTCTGGGAATCTCTGGGTTAAATTTTGCAGTTTAGATCAGGAGACTTACTGATACCTGTTAGCAGAATGCCATAACCATATGGATAGAGAGAATTTTTAATAAATGAATCTAAGTATAAATGTGTAAAATTCCATTTAAGTCATAGGTTAAATATAACCTATGTGTTATATAGTGTTGTGTGGAATATAAAGTTATATCAAAGATAATTCAATCTGTGTGTAACATTTTCAAAGATGTTTTATTTTGCAAATGGACAGATGGAGAGAATTACCTACAAACAAAACTCAAATAACACTTTTAAAGGAAATTTGAAGATCTTTCTCAGAAACCCTTCTATAAACAAGTAAACTTTTCTTTGTACATAAAAAACTGGAGAATTTGCTAAGATTCATCAGAAATTCTTAGGCATATTGTCATGATCAATGAAAAATTTTTTGATCTGGAAGGGATTGTTTTTCAAAAATTGTGTGTTTTTCCACAGTGAACTATAGGTGGCTATACAATTTGCATACTAAAATAGGACACTATTGAGAGTTAGACACGGTGCTAAAACAAATTAAAAAGTATCACTTGATCCATACCAGGCTTGCCAAATGCAACTGGAACACATATTCACTCTAGGAATAACTACCATTACCTGGAAGTCATTTTCATCCCATGCCTTGTATTGTCCGTCATCACTAACCTAATGGAGAAGCATCATTGTTGCTCCAAGACAGCTTGTGGGTGTCGTGTTTTGGTACTCTTGAGAGCCTAGGAACCAGCTACCTTGATTCTCAGTCTTTTCAAGAATGTTGTGTGGCAAAGAGCTTTGGCAGGTAGAGATCCAGAGCAAAAGTTAGGCTGGTTTCTTTGCATATCATTACCAAAGATTCGGGTGTTCTAAGCCTTGGACTCAGCTGTGACACCGTTCCCCTATGAGCAGCTCATCCACATAATCCTCCTGAGACCTGGACCTTCAGAGGGGATTGAAAAAGTAAGCTCACGCCGCTTGCTATGCCATGCATAGAAATCCTTGGTCTTTGGCCCTGGAGTTTCCTGTCTTCTGCCAGCATCCATGGATTTGTAGATGGCTCCCTTGTTAACTTACTTAGGGCAAAATCTTAGTTGTTTTATAGCTCTTAACACACATGGATAGGGCAAGAGCAGAACAAATCACAATTGTGATAATCATATTTAATCTGAGTCCTAGACAGGGCATGGGACAGCGGTCCAGAGATAAATTGTAATCTCACCAGACTATAACCTTTTTGAGTGAAAGAACAAATTACTCCATTTCTCTCTGGCCCTCAATGTTCTCATCTATAAAATAATCAGAGGAGGGAAGTAGCCTTTTAAGGTCCTTATGATTTTAAATTCTTCGGATTTGTAATTCTTTCAGTATTCCCATAACTCTCTCCCTCATTTCCACCATGTGATTTATATATGTATCCTATAAATATATATGGTGTGTGGTATATGGTAACCACATATACCAGAGTCACAGAATATTAGCTTGCAGAAGTTCCTTAGAGACAATCTATTCCAGGTATTTCCATAACTATGCTCTAATAAACTCCAGGATTCTTCAGAGAAGATTTGGAAACTCCAAAATTCTTGATTGTTTTATTTCTCATGTTAAGTATAAACTAGTTTTTAAATTGAAACAAAACCACATCGATATTGAAACGTGTTAAAAGCTAAATGCAACCACAAAGAAGAGAAGACCAACAATGAAGGGACATAGCCTCATTCATGGACCTTACAAATTGCAAGGGCCATACAATCTAATTTCAAAAATAAACCGGCACGGATAAAATTATTTCTTTTGACTGCTATTTAAATGAGTTAAAAGCAACAAACCACTTTGAAATGCTGATTTTATCAATCAGAGACACGAAACACTGATGTATTACAGGACTGTTAGATGTCTGATGAAAGGGAATATAATGAATTGGAGAGAGAGAAGTAAAGAAGGGAAGTAGAGGCAGAAAAGCTAACTATCTGTGGGACTACTATAATTTAGTTGAAATTTATTTTCCTTTTGATTTGAGAATGCTACTGTTTCTTTTGAGGTCAAAGAGTTGAATACTGCAATAATTTGGAGTGTGGGTTAACTGCAGTAGCTTTTATTTCTACTAGAAAATCATTATTAAAGGTTTCCTTGAACATAACTGTTTCCTTGAACAAAAAGTTTTCTTTTGTTCTGGCTTGGTGATGCTATCTCCAAAGGTGAAAGGATGGATCTGAACTTCAGAGGAACAAGCCAGAATGGAAAAGAGATGTGCGTAAAAGGCAATATGGACAAAGAAAAAGAATCCAATGGCTGATTCATGTGCGGAAACATCTAATCATTGTTCTTGCATCTAAGTGACTGGGGAAATGATGCAACTTTGATAGAAGTAGGAAAGTTGAAGAGTAACCAGTTTGGAAAAGAACGATTATGAGCACAGTTTAAGAAAGTTGGAGTTTGACGAGATAGAAGACCATCTGGTATAAATCCCTAATGAACAGACCAGAATCCAGGATAAAGGCCTTGGTAGAAATACAGATTTGGTAGTCATCTGTGTCCAGACTGCAGGCTTCAGGTATCAGAAATTACCTGTTATTCTTGAATCTGGAAGTGCTGGTCATACTGGCGATTTCCTGCTACTCTTCCCAATAAAAAGTCCACATTCTGATTTCACTGTGATTCAATAAATTGTCTCAAATCTCAAACACCATTTTCCTTGTTGCAGCGTGTCAAACCCAAATCTACCTTCTGTTTAAGTGTAAAAATTTTTAAAAGCAGTGTTGTGCATATATAAACGGAGTAATTACATCTTCCTTTCCCTGAGCAATATGGAAGTGTGAGAAAATAATAAAAAATCATTTTCATCAATCACTACAAGTAATTCCAGTTTACGAAGGCATGTTTGAATTATTATGAAAGCAAAGGAAACCTGACAATTTCTGTCAGATTGTGGGATGTATAGCATCATCAAAATGACAAGGTAAATGCCAAGGAGCATTTTTCTGAATGTTGGAAGAATTGACTGGGAATTCAGCAGAAGCGAATGGAAAATGTCGGGGTAACAATGATGATTTTGTACTTTAGCACACACTGATGATTGGAACATAGCAAGATTTGATTGTGGCTTCATGAAGGTATGAAATCCAACTTTCAGAGACACTGTCTGTACTAGACTATACTAGAATATTCCTTCATTTTACATTCAAGGTTTTGTTTTCTTTTAATATATACTTTTTAGTAATATATTATTTGGTTAATATATCAATATATGTCTCACTCATTAAATTTCAAACCTTGAATTTGAACGTATTTTTCTACCTTTGTGTCTTTGTAAGCATAAAATTATTCTGTGCTTTTCTCAGATACCAATAAGTAAGTAGCAAGAGTTCAATGGTCTATCAATAATATGTCTAAAACAAGGCTGAACATTATGGAAGTTTAAGACAGAAGAAATTGAGATCTACTATGGAGGCGAGATTAGTCTGTCAGAAGTATTCGACTTTCTTTCTGCGATAAGGAAAATTAAGAGTTGGATGCAAATTTGGTTGACATGAGCATTTGGCTTTTGATCAAAAAAGACACTTATGGGGATATCAGATTGTTCCAGTCCATGGCTTTACTTTCAGGTCAACAGGACCTGGGTTGGTGGCAGTGAGTGGATGCTTATTCTCTTGGCAGTAGTTGAAGGATGGAGGGCTTCAGGGATCTTTTGGAGTGGTTGAGTTTCTGAACAAATAAAATCCTAGCAAGAGCAATTAGAATAAGCTGCTAATTAAAAGCTTTTTATATCTCAGTTGGAGGAAGGCAAATCAATGTGGCGAACTTTCACTCCAAGTCATATCATTGTTCTCAATCCCAGACGGGCAGCCTGAAACAACACTGCCTGGAAATTTCCTTCCAGGAAATTTGCTTGAAGGGATTTGTGTTGAGTTCAGTCTAGACTGGAAAATATGTTTATGTTTAAAATAAATGGGGAATGTTAAAAGTTTAACATTTAGACAGAAAATCACTTAATTTTCCATTATTATAAAAATAAATCTATCATTCTCATTAGTAGAGCAGACATCATTTCAGCTGCTATCTATTGTGCTTTTATGAACAGCCAGACATCTGCTAACTGAATTATCTTGGTTAAACTCACATAATATTACAGATTGGTATTTTATCCCATTTTTACAGAGGAAAAAATAAAACCCTGAAGAAGTTAAGTAACTTGTTCAAGATCTATCAGCTCACAGGTGAGGCTGGGATTAAAACCCAAACCTGCCAACCCCAAAGTCATCTTGTTAACCACTATCTGGTATTACCAAATTTGACCAGCAGTGAATTTCACAAATGAATGTGCTAGGTAAGTTAGTTCCCGACCTCATACAGACCTCTACTCTCCAAGTATTTCTTTTATATTGTACATTACTGATAAGCTATTTTCCAAAGCTTCTAATAATAACATTATAA
Organism: Capra hircus; assembly: GCF_001704415.2. Lineage (NCBI taxonomy): Eukaryota > Metazoa > Chordata > Mammalia > Artiodactyla > Bovidae > Capra > Capra hircus. Next base: position 8,539,859 of record NC_030812.1, read on the forward strand.
TAATGACAATTATTATTGAAGATGGCCAGTGTATTTTGGCCATGTAATTTTCATTTTTAACATGTATTCTAATGCGGTTTTTCTTAACTAATTCTTCTTAGCTAATAATTTGTTTGTTAGAAAAAAATTTGTTCAATGAAGTTATTACATGTAAATGGTAAATCCCTTCTATTTATTAAAAAAAAGTTTCTTGTGTTTTTCATTAATTATAATGGCACTGATCCATTTTAAATATGGGTTCCCTCACATATTAAAATTGATTTTTCTCTCCGCTTTTATTAGTGCAGATATTATTCATCTGGAAACAAGAAAACTTATCAATTATTTTCATTATTCCATATGTGAAATGTATGGTTAGTCATCTCTGTAGATCATATCAAATATTTGTTCCAAAGTATCATTACTTTGCATCCAAAGACATCAGTGACAAGTTAGAGCTCTCATTCATTAAATGACTGGTATGTTTCAGGCACTACACTTAGAACTTTTTTTGTATTTGGCACTTTATACCCACTGTATCATTGATATCCATGACTATCCCACAAAGTAGCTATCATTTCCCACAATTAAACAAGAGCAGTGTGACTCAGAGATGTTAAATAACTCTACTAAGTCATAAATTAGATGTGACAAAAGCTTTTTCCAAAACCAAGACTATCTCCACCCTGATGGTAAACTTTTACCCTGTCACTGTGCTTCTACCAAGATACCTTTGAAAATATTGAAAATTAGATTATGAGTGTAAAAATAAGATCTTGAGCATGTTTAACTTTTGGTTTCCCATGGGGTGGCAGAATCGGACACAACTGAGTAACTACATATATATGCTCTTCATAAACATTTTAAGACATATTCTTTAATCTTAGATGAATAAGGATTAAATGTAGTTGTAACTCTATAGTTTATTTCTTTATACATTCAACATCACATCAACCCTTTGTTAGCATGGCTGACCTTTCCCAGCACTGGTATTTATGTATAGGATCATGTTTTTGAATTAACTATAGATATTTCTTTACCCCTGCACGAAGCTCTTTTCTGCCACATTATTAGGAGATGTTTATTCTACTCTGCAGGCAGTGATGCATAAAAATATGATTGTAGATATTCATGTCCTTTTCCAAGCCCAAACACATACTAATTTAAGCATCACATTGTTCATTATGACAAGTAGAGCAATGTAAATAATTAATATTGATTTCCCTGATCTTACCTGTAACCATACAGCTTTCACTAGTACTGATGGATTGATAAATACTTTACCTCTGAAGCTCTCTGATGGTTAAATACTTAATTTCCATTTCATAGCTCACTAAAAATATTGCTGAGATGCATATAAAAAAAAAACCTACCAAAAAAGCAGTAATTCAAACTAATAATTTGAGAAACCAACTGAAGCCAAAAATATCTTTAAGATTTTAAAAAGATGTCACTAGAAACTTACATTTCAGCATCAAATTTATATTTTCAATCTCAATGGAAGAGACATAAACATCACTGTTCTTTCATGAAAGCTTGAAAAGTATTTTGTAGTATTTTCTAAATACAATAATACTAAAAAGTAGTAGTCTGTTAGAATTTATAGTCGACTTCCTAATTTACAACCTACTTCCTAATTTACAAACAGATCACTCTCTCTGACTTTTATTCACTTCTTCCTTGTTCACAGATCTGCAACTTTGGGCAAGTTACTTAAATTCTCCAAACTATCATTTCCTCATCTTTAACATAAAATAAATCCATGGATTAAATGTGTGTGTGTATGTACATTATATATATATATATATTATATGTATATCAATTTGTTATGATAAGTACATTAAATGCTATCTATCAGGATATAGATATTATATGATTATATATATATATATAAAATCTCATAGAAACAATGCCTCCATGCATCCATATATGTCGTGCACTCTCAATAAGTGTAATGTCCTTCCCATTTTTTCCCTACAATATAGTTACTGGATATGTATCCATTAACTATATCGTACTTTTTTCACATACTGTAAACTATATGTATAAAGTACAATGTGTAAATATGCATTATACTTTACCCTATTCTGTATCACCTCTGTATCATAATCTATATACATATTTGTTAAATACATTATATTTTTCAAGGCCTTCACTCAGGAAGGAACAGAATGAGGTAATTGCTTCATATACAAAATTTAAGATAATACAAAAAAAATCCATAATCAAGTAAATATTGTAAAGCAATTTTTAAAAATCAAAATTTATCAGAATTCCATGATGGATAAATACAATAACAAAATTTTTAGGCAAAATGAAATCAATATTGCTGGCCCTTCCTTTGCCCTGGGCTCTGTTAGGGCTCAGCCCAGCACTGCGGTCGCCAGACATGCCTAGGCATGTTTCAGCGCTTGCAGCCTCTCTGTAGGAAAAATATTCAGCATGTCTGTATTCTTACTCCCAGGCCTCTTGCATGTGGTAGCTCACAGCCTGTTTTCACCCCATGTTTAAGGCTAAAAGCTTTAAGGTTTGAAATTGGAGATAGCAATAAAGGCTGAAGTAAGAGTTGAGAACTTGAAAAATTAAGAATGAGAGAGGGCAGAGCATCAGAGATCTAGTGATGAGAGAGCTTTTGTTCTAAATATGCCAGCCTTGAAAAGGCCAAGGACTACTGTCCCTTTCCTCATTCAGCTTTCGTCATCCAAGAAGGATTTCTGACCATGACATATTTCTATAATGATCTGGGGAGGCACTGAATACATTTTTGGTGCATAAGCCTGTGAATGTAACAAAGTACTCCAGAATTATTTTCCTTTCTGTTGGAGTAGGGGAGAAAATTTGGAAAACTCAGCAGTGGCCAAGGGTTGTACAAGGTCAGTTTTCATTCCAATCCTAAAAAAAGGTAATGTCAAAGAATGTTCAAACTACTATAAAACTGAGCTCATTTCACATGTTAGCAAAGTAATGCTCAAAATCCTTCAAGCTAGGCTTCAACAGTATGTGACCCCAGGACTTCCGGATGTTCAAGCTGGATGTAGAAAAGGCAGAGGAACCAGAGACTAAATTGTCAACATCGGATGAAACGTAGAAAAAGCAAGGGAATTTCAGAAAAACATCTACTTATGCATCGTTGACTACATTAAAGCCTTTGACTGTATGGATCACAACAAGCTGTGGAAAATTCTTAAAGAAATGGGAATACCAGACCACCTTCCCTGCCTCCTAAAACCTGTATGCAGGTCAAGAAGCAACAGTTAGAACTGGACATGGAACAATAGACTGGTTCCAAATTGGGAAAGGAAGATGTCAAGGCTGTATATTGCCACCCTGCTTGTTTAACTTATATGCAGAGTACATCATGTGAAATGGTGGGCTGGATGAAGCACAAGCTGGAGTCAAGAATGCCGGGAGAAATATCAATACCCTCAGATACATAGATGATACCACTCTAATGGCAGAAAGCGAAGAGGAACTAAGGACTGACTTGATGAAAGTGAAAGAGTAGAGTGAAAAAGCTGGCTTAAAACTCAACATTTAAAAAACTAAGATCGTGGCATCTAGTCCCCCATCACTTCATGGCAAATAGGTAGGGAAAAAGTGGAAACAGTGACAGATTTTATTTTCTTGGGTTTCAAAGTCATTGCAGACAGTGACTGCAGCCATGAAATTAAAAGATGCTTACTCCTTGGAAGAAAAACTATGACAAACCTAGACAGTGTGTTAAAAAGCAGAGATGTCACTTTGCTGACAATATGTATTGTCAAGGCTATAGTGTTTCCAGCAGTCATGTATGGCTGTGAGAGTTGGACCATAAGAAGGCTGAGCACCAAAGAATTGATGCTTTCAAATTGTGGTGCTGGAGAAGACTCTCGAGAGTCCCTTGGACTGAAAGGAGATCAAACCAGTCAAACCTAAAGGAAATCAATTCTGAATATTCTTTGGAAGGACTGCTGTTAATACTTTGGCCACCTGATGCAAAGAGCCTACTCTTTGGAAAATACCCTGATGCTGGAAAAGACTGAAGGCAGGAGGAAAAGGGAATGAAAGAGGATGAGATGGTTGGATGGCCTCACTGACTCAATGCATGAGTCTGAGCAAGCTCTAGGAGATAGTGGAGGACAGGGAAGCCTGGCGTGTTGCAGCCCGTGGGGTTACAAAAAGTTGGACATGACTTGGCAACTGAACAACAAATGGAGAAAGATGCCTGATAATTAACAGTTTTCTAAGTACTCAGTATATGTAGCGTTGATTTTAATAGTGCTTTCTAAAATTATTTTTAATTAACTTTTAGTTGGAGGATAATTATTTTAAATATTGTGTTGCTTTCTGCTATATATCAACATGAATCTACTTTGGCCACCTCATGTGAAGAGTTGACTTATTGGAAAAGACCCTGATGCTGGGAGGGATTGGAGGCAGGAGGAGAAGGGGATGACAGAGGATGAGATGGCTGGATGGTATCACCGACTCGATGGACATGAGTTTGAGTGAACTCTGGGAGTTGGTGATGGACAGGGAGGCCTGGTGTGCTGCGATTCATGGTGTCGCAAAGAGTTGGACACAACTGAGTGACTGAACTGAACTGATACGTATGTTCCCTCCCTTTTGAACTTCCCTCCCCTCTTCTACCCTTTTAGGTTATTACAAAGCACCAGATTTGAGCTCCCTGAGTTATACAGCAAATTTCCACTTGCTATCTAATTTTAATTGTGCTTTTGAAAAATAGAATTGGTCCATCCTCTGTCTACAATGGTTTTTGTATTTCATATTGCAGCTATTCCTAAGTATTTAAATCTGCATCTACTAAAGTCAAATTATAACGAAGTTAGTGCTTGATGTGACTTGGTTAGGATTGCTCTTTCCCTGAAACAAGAATCCTTGCCCTCTTTGGTTTGCTCCAGGTTAAAGAATTATATCAGCGGTAGGCAACCTGGTAAACAGGTCAACCAAGCCATGGAGTAGAATGAGTAGGTGACAGTGTTTCTATGCCTCAGTTACCAAGTTATGCACAAAACATATCTGCAGTGAGTGTGGCCCTGTATGCAGCGTTTCGTGTGAACTAGGAATGGCAGGAAAAGACCACAGGAAGCTACCGAAAGTCCCCGGTTTATTTAACAGGTACGCTGAAATGAGTGGAAATGCGATGGCTCCCCACAGCAAGAGCAGATAGGCAGCATATGGCTTTTCTCTTGCCCCTGGCTTCCCTGAGGGGCACGCAGCTGCCAGACTCCCTTCATCTGGGAAGGTCCTGCTAGCACTGAAAATATAGCCAAGTCCTTACTGTGCCAAGTCTCCGAAAACATGGGCTCTATGACACCAGGGAGACACAGTCTAGTAACCTATGTGCTTCCATTAAGGGAGTATTTACAAACTTTATAGACCCTTCAGATTCTTCTGCAAACTTTCCCCAGGAAGCTCACATTTGCCTCTGATAAAGAAAGCAAAATTGGGTTTCCTTCACAGTATATCTGCCTCTAGAATTCTGGCTTTTCTAGAACACTCCTTGATTTAGTACACTTTAACTAGGCAGTTTCTATACACAGTTTGGTCTGAAGATAACAGCAGATTAACATCTCTGAAATGTATTTATTCTGACCATGTGCAAAGTTAAGTGCCTATTGAGTTCTCAGAGCAAATGAACGAGTTTGAACCCAAGCCTACCTGATTTATAAAGACTGTGTTTCATTACCACGCATCAGGGTCAACTGAAATGTTTTAAAAATGCAGGACAGCTCCCTAGATTTACTCCTGAATCATACTCTACAAGGGTGGGGCTAAAGAACTGTCACTTCTCTGAGCTGCCACTTGACTCATGCACCCTGAAGTTTGAGCACCCCCGATCTGCACCCAGGTTGTATTGACTCCTTATGGATTTGGAGGTCTTGTTATCTTAGGAGGAGGAGTCTGTAGGTTTCCATGTTACCAGCACCACTATGACAATTGTCTTTGCCTCTCTCTCAAAAAAAAAAGAAAAGAACCCACATGGTTGCTTGGTGTCAGCAGACTCTAGTCCCTCCCCGACCCTGAGCTCAGCCTGCCTATATCAGAATGAACTGGCAGTCAGAATCAAGGGAGTCAACTCCTAAGTGTTCATCTTGAAAAAAAGTAGGCCAGCTCTTTTGCCTTGCCGTCTCTCTTCAGTTTTGTAAAAATGAAGCCTGTTATCTGTGGAAGCAAGCATGTTTTGCCATCTGTCTCCTGCAGATATCAAAGCTCCAAAATGTTTTTCATTCCACAACAAGTATTCACTTCACCCCTTCTTATTCATCCTCACCTGCCTTTCCATGACACTTTTCTATGATCAGATTCAATATATCCTTTGTCTCACTAATCTATACTTTATGCTTCATTTTTTCTAATTTACGCCTAAGGAATTTTATGTTTTAATATTCTGTGGCACCATATGGATTTTGTTTTAAAAAATGTACTCCTTTGACAATGTACAAATAACATATACTTGTATCTTTGCTGCTTCTTAAATTTATTATTAAGATGCATGAAATGTTACATGTGACATTAGGCAGACATAGTAGAATGGATAGCTAATTAAAATAAGCTATTCTGTTTACTTCCATTAATATTATTGTGGCTATATAGGTTAACACATTTGAAAAACATGAGAAAAACTTGCTATTTGAATAATGCAAATTATTTTGCATTTGATAACATAAAACCAATGTTCTAATATTGTTGATGAAAAAGAAATCAGGTATGGCTAGATTTCAGGGCAAAGAATGAAACTATTTAGGCCAGTAGTGACTTGAATGTAGAAGGCCAGATATTATCTCTTTAAAAAAAAATACATGTGAACCTCAAATTGCTGTTTAAAAAAAGTTTAAAAAGATATAAGCTATTTAGAAATGTTTCATTTAACATAGTTAAGGTAGCCCAGGAGGTGATATTAATTGCTTCTACTGCTTTCATGCTTTTTTTGTTTCCATCCTTTCTCAGGAATATCATGGGGCTGTAAGAACACATGGCCTTAGGCTGCATAATTCATTAGGTTCAACAGCATGTGTCATTGACTAGGGTTTCTTTCTTGGGGGCGCTCCTAAGGTACATCAGGACCCAGCTCAGCTAGCAGCAGTTTGAAATAGAGAATCAGCATGCAGTTTCTTAGGGAATGTCCTTGAAGGTGCTTGAGGAGCTGTCTTGAGTGAGGACTGAGCAGAATTACTGAGAGCCAGAGAAGAAGCAGTGTCCAGGCAGTAATTCTGAGTGGCTGGGTCTAGTTTGGTATCTCGGGAAAGGATCATTGTCAAGCGATGAACACACAGACAGCGCAGGTCAGTGTTGTGCCCAGGGACCCATAGCTCTCTCACAGCACATCTATCCAGAGTTCAAAGCAGCCCCTGTGGTACCAGCTAAGCAGCTCACCTTCATTTCTACTAGTCTGAAGCACTGAAAACATCATGGAGAAATTAAGACTCTTCTTAGCTGCTTCTTGATAAATTTACATTATTCATCTTTTTATGAGAGGGCTTACATAGGTACATTTTCCAGAGGGTACTAAAGATGGAAATAAATCTATGGCTGTCTGAGCTAAGTATACTGAAAATGTGGCCAGAAAACCAAATCAACCTACAATGTAGACCAACCATGAGAGACTTAGCAATAAGACTTTTTATTGATCTCCCATGCCAGGAAGCAGACACTTACTAAGATAGATGAAATAGAATGTTTCCATTTGGCAAAATGCTTGGAGGTGGAGACAGATTTAATCAATCAAATATGAGCATTAGTAAAATAAGGAGAAATAAGACACTGTAAGCAGATCACCATTTCATATGAACTTTCATTTGTCTCTTGAGAAGCAGAATTAAAATGACTGTCACTGTTTTAATCACTTGAGTACCGGAATTCTTTTCAGAGTTTTATCACTTATTGCTGAACGTATCTGTGTTATGAGTCCAAGGTCCAGGGTCTGAATCAGAGAATCATTTATTTGATTTTTGTCAGCCTCAAATTGCTTGAGGAATATAAATTTTCCTTACAGAAAACTGCAATAGGCATGGTAGGATATATTCCTATGCTTCACGTGGGTTTTAAGATAAGAGGTCAAACTCAAGTTGTCCTTGGACAAGTGAGAAGCAGAAATAACAGACCTTCAAGCCCTAGATTGTTTTTGTGTAACCTATGGATCTATGATTTTGAGAAAACCTTGTTCTTAAAAAAAAAAGAAAGGAAAGATGAATGATTAGATCTAGAGAGTAACATATAGATTTCTCTGATGATACTTCAAAAGTGGATTCTTAAGAGCTGATCTTATTAATATCTTTTCATGTTGCTAGAATTGTTACCATAGGAACAATATTACTAGTAAGCATTACTTAACACACACATAACACGCAGACTCAAAAGAAATTTATTAAAATACCTTTAGAATTTTACAGTGCTGCCCTTTGCAGCACTTGTGTGGATAGTATAATCTATTAAGCCCCTTTTTTAGGTAAGCATGAGTAAATTTGCCCACCGTCAGTTTTTATTAGTTTAAATTCTCACTCACTTTGTGATATTGAAGTTTCGTCTTTCTTCAGCATATAAGGGGATTAAAACTTTAATATTCTGAACTCAACAGTCATTTTTATTGGGAACATTGAATCACAGCAGCAGTGGGTGCTCAGCCCTGATGGAGTGGTGCCATAATCAAATAGGAAAATCAAATAAAACTTTGCACTGCTACAGATTTCAGTCATGCTTTACCCATAACCTAGTAGTCTTATCTTGAGTATTATTTTGAAAACAAAATCAGAACAAGTAGTCATTCTCAAATTCCTTAAAATAGGCTTCTCATTTTTTCATTAAAAATTACAAATTCTGATCAAATGGAAAAGAGCTGGGCTCAAGCAACTTTGGAAAATACTACTCTACTTTTTCCCTTAAAAATATGGTTAACATAACTCCATTACATAGATACTGATTCAGTTCAGTTCAGTTCAGTCACTCAGTCATGTCCGACTCTTTGTGACCCCATGAATTGCAGCATTCCAGGCCTCCCTGTCCATTAACAACTCCCGGAGTTCACCCAAACTCATGTGCATTGAGTTGGTGATGCCATTCAGCCATCTCATCCTGTTGTCCCCTTCTCCTCCTGCCCTCAATCCCTCCCAGCATCAGGGTCTTTCCCAATGAGTCAACTCTTCACATCAGGTGGCCAAAGTACTGGAGTTTCAGCTTCAGGATCAGTCCTTCCAATGAACACCCAGAACTGGTCTCCTTTAGGATGGACTGGTTGGATCTCCTTGCAGTCCAAGGGACTCTCAAGAGTCTTTTCCAACACCACAGTTCAAAAGCATCAATTCTTTGGCGCTCAGCTTTCTTCACAGTCCAACTCTCACATCCATACATGACTACTGGAAAAACCATAGCCTTGACTAGATGGACTTTTGTTGGCAAAGTAATGTCTCCGCTTTTTAATATGTGATCTAGGTTGGTCATAAGTTTCCTTTCAAGGAGTAAGTGTCTTTTAATTTCGTGGCTGCAGTCACCATCTGCAGTGATTTTGGAACCCAGAAAAATAAAGTCTGGCACTGTTTCCACTGTTTCTCCAACTATTTCCCATGAAGTGATCGGACCAGATGCCATGATCTTCATTTTCTGAATGTTGAGCTTTAAGCCTACTATTTCACTCTCCTCTTTCACTTTCATCAAGAGGCTTTTTAGTTCCTCTTCACTTTCTGCCATAAGGGTAGTGTCATTTGCATATCTGATCTTATTAATATTTCTCCCAACAGTCTTGATTCCAGCCCAGTATTTCTCATGATGTACTCTGCACATAAGTGACAAGACACAGGTGACAAGATACAGCCTTGACGTACTCCTTTTCCTATTTGGAACCAGTCTGTTGTTCCATGTATAGCTCTAACTGTTGCTTCCTGACCTACATATTGGTTTCTGAAGAGGCAGGTCAGGTGGTCTGATATTCCCATCTCTTTCAGAATTTTTCACAGTTTTTTGTGATCCACACAATCAAAGGCTTTGGCATAGTCAATAAAACAGAAATAGATGTTTTTCTGGAACTCTCTTGCTTTGTCAATTATCCAGCGGATGTTGGCAATTTGATCTCTGGTTCCTCTGCCTTTTCTAAAACCAGCTTGAACATCTGGAAGTTCATGGTTTATGTATTGCTGAAGCCTGGCTTGGAGAATTTTGAGCATTACTTTACTAGTGTGTGAGATGAGTGCAATTGTGTAGTATTTGAGCATTCTTTGGCATTGCCTTTCTTTGAGATTGGAATGAAAACTGACCTTTTCCAGTCCTGTGGCCACTGCTGAGTTTTCCAAATTTGCTGACACAATGAGTGCAGCACTTTCACAGCATCATCTTTCAGGACTGAAACAGCTCAACTGGAATTCCATCACCTCCACCAGCTTTGTTCATAGTGATGCTTCCTAAGGCCCACTTGACTTCACATTCCAGGATGTCTGGCTCTAGGTGAATGATCACACCATCGTGATTATCTGGGTCGTGAAGATCTTTTTTGTACAGCCCTTCTGTGTATTCTTGCCACCTCTTCTTAATATCTTCTGCTTCTCTTAGGTCCATACCATTTCTGTCCTTTATTGAGCTCAGCTTTGCATGAAATGTTCCCTTGGTATCTCTAATTTTCTTGAAGAGATGTCTAGTATTTCCCATTCTATTGTTTTCCTCTATTTTTTGTATTGATCGCTGAGGAAGGCTTTCTTATCTCTCCTTGCTATTCTTTGGAACTCTGTATTCAAATGGGAATATCTTTCCTTTTCTCCTTCACTTTTCACTTCTCTTCTTTTCAGAAAAGAATACTGATTACAGGCCTATAGTTTACTTTCAAAGAGTATGTTAGCTCAGGTTAAAGATCTCTCTAAAATCAAATATTTGAAGTCTGAATTCAGGATGTAACTGTTAACATATTGCCAGAAGACAAATCTGGAATAGCATTTACATGTCATGATTGGGAAACTGCACTGCTGCAGGATTTCCTGAAATACCATAGTTGGGAATTTGGGAGGGGTGTCATGAAAGACAAAACACACCACAGTTGAGCATGATATACTTCTGGTAATGTCACATCCATCATTGTTTCTTTGACCTATCCTTTCCTCCAAAATTAGCTCCTTTTTGCTTACTATAGATCAAATTCCTTCTTAATTTTTATCAATAAATTATGCTATCTATTATTGCAACTAGGCGATAGACAGGGCACCCAAGTTATTTTGCCTGAATTCTGAAAGCATACAGAAAAGCAGAGTCAATAACACCTATTAACAAGGATAATCCATCCAATAGCAAACATAAAATACTACCTCAGTGATACAGAGAACAGAGAGATATGGGGCCCAGACACCAGTCTCTTTCCTGACATTCCTTAATGAGACACTCCCTGTTAGGCAAGAGAGCCTGCCTTAGCACTCTTATCAGGCCACACTGAGATGAGGGAAACAGGCTTCTAACTAGTCTCTGTGACCACACTTCCCCAGACGCCAGACATCCACAGTCCACGTGGTGTAATTCCACTTACAAATGACTGTGCACTAGAAGGTGATCTTTCCACCAGACCCCTAACCTGGAGAGTCATGACAACTGCTCACCCAACCCTGGGAATGCTAGAATATTCCTTCACCCTCTTCACAGCCTGGCTTGTTTTGCTTTGAGAATCTTGTCTCCCAAGAAGCTATCCATGGGATAAGCTTCCAATAGGATTTCACTTTAAACAAGGAAGAATTCTCTTTTACCTTGCCAGGATGGAAGAACCCTTGTGTCTCCCTGCACCACCAAAATGAGAAACACTTCTCTACCCCATTTAGCTGTAGCCTGAAGGCACTAAATTTTCCAGTCCTGTCAGAGTCCTTCATTGTATTCAGGGCTTGCTACTCTTAGTAACCAAGAGTATCAGAACCTGACTTTGCCCTGGACAATCTGCTCTCCCTATAGTCATCATAGAAAGAGCAAGAGCCTTGATGTCAACACATCTCTAAACCTCCACTTCCATATATAGGAAAATAAGAGCATTGCTTTACTCCATGGTATTGGACTATTGGTACTAAGTTGTCTATTTGCAACCCCATGGACTGTAGCCCACCAGACTCCTCTGCCCATGGGATTATCCAGGCAAGAATACTGGGGTGGGATGCCATTCCCTTCTCCAGGAGATCTTCCTGACCCAGGGATCAAACTTAAGTCTCTTAAGTCTCTTGCCTTAGTAGGCAGCTTCTTTACCACTAGCACCACCTGGGAAGTCCCAGGTGGACATTAATGAGGCCTAAACTAAATAATGCATACAAAGGTCCATAGTACAGTAACTGGAATACAAAAGCTCTTGAAAAAAGGAGAGCCTCTACATTATCTGCAGAACTGGTTCAAAAGGAAATTAGACTAATATCTCTAATTGTAACCAGTTTTACTTGGGCTTATTTTACAATTCATTTCTCTTGTGACTATCATTCATGAGCCTTAGATATGAAATCTAAAAAATTAATTCAAGTTCCAGGTGTGTGTTTCCCAAAACTTGATAAACAGAAATGCCCATGGAAAAGCAAATATATTGTAAAAAATAAATTCCTGCTACAAGAGGCAATGAGAACATTGCTGCTCATAACTTAAATGATGCAATGTAGAAAAATCATAAAGTCAGAGAAACCAAAAATTAAAAACCTAACAAGTCATCAAACCTGCTTGCCCACTGTCTACCCTGCACCACTGGTTTTGTCCAGCATTCATTTCTAAGGTCCCAGTGATGAAGCTCCTGTTACCCTTGAAAAACTCTCATAATCAATAACTTTTACTGTCAAAGACCTTTCCTGATAGACCAAATTTTATATTTTCATTCATTCCATTCTATTATTTTTAATTATGACCCAGAGTACTTCCAAGCTTTCCAAGCTTTATAATTCTACCCCTCAGTCTTCCATATACTGATGGCCAACCTAGTCATTTTTTTAAATCTCCATGCTTTCCTAAAGATTTTCTCACGTATTGTTCTCCTTTGATCAAAGCACCAGTGTTTATTTACCTTCTGTAATATAATATTCACATTCCCGATTACTTATTAGTATAAGGTTTTGCAATTTCTACTTTTAATTAGATTGCCTCAAAAGACAATTGAATTTTATTTCATTGTATGGTCAAGTCCTTATTTTACTTATTTTCTATACTTCTCAATCTCACTTGTGTTTTTTCATATCCTGATAGCTGTGTGCAAAAGAAGGACTCCTGAACACAAATGTACACATATATTGCACACTGTGTCAAAGCTCCTTTGGAGTTGAAACCATGTCAGAGAAGCCTGTTTTGTGCCTAAAATCACATAGCAAGTGTTCTGCGTGGTTGTTACTCAACAAATGTTATATTGCATTCTATTCTCAAACAGCAAGTTGAAATAAAAGCATTAACTTTCTTAAGCCTCAAAGGTAAACTAGAAAATTTAGTAAAATTTAGTTTCAGAGAAACTTTGTAAATCAAAACTTATCCGTACAACAATTAACAGTGGAGATTTAATTAAACTCAGATTCTGCATTGCTGTATAAAAGCTAGCCACAAAACGATAAAGAATAAAACTAAGTTCCCAAAGAATCACCAGAAGTTCTATTAACAGCATTGAAAGAGATGTTTGTATAAGCCACGCCACAGAGGATAGGATTTTACTGGTGTTTATTTCTTCAAGTCAATTATCCTTTCTTTTTCTTACTTTGTTGCTTACCACCTTGGAACCATTTGTCACAACCTCTCTTGCAAGTGCCCTAGCCTTGCACTGCAATGTCAATTCCATATGTCTTTAGCAAACTTCCCATGTCAACTTCCAGATGAGTACTTTAGATTTTTAAATAAGCACGCCTGTAAGTTACTTTGCATGGATTTCATCCTTTTAACGTTCTGATAAAACTTTTCCTTCATGTAATCCATTACAAAGGTAATTGTGTAATTATTTGTGTAATGTCTGAGTCTTCAACTAAATTGTAGGTTCTATGAAGGGAGTATTAATAGTTATACATCTTGTTTACTATCCAATCTCCATCTCAACTCACTTACTATGTGTCTAGCATAGTATATGGCATTTAATAGTTATACAGTAAATACTTATTGAACAAGTGAAGAAATGAATGAAAAGATGGATACAATTTTATTCTGATAAAATGTCCATTAGTGTAAGCAACTGATAAAGTAACCTCTGTACATCTTCACTTTTAGTATTTCTTGCATGGTTATGAATGGCCTAGAAATATAAATATGACCTTACTTTTTAATTCAGCTATATCTAAAGAACGGCTAGTGATTATCTTAAAAAAGATATTGGTGGACAAAATGTATTAGATTTCCAGCTGAGTCATTTCTCACCATTGGAACTCCACTCTCTTAATGGAGAAGTACCCAGCAGGGAAATAGAAACTGAAGGAGTGAGTTAAACTATACCTCAAGAAGAAAAAATGGCTTGGCATTGAGAAAATAATAGCCAGACTCTTTCTAAAATAATAAACAACAGATCAATTAACTCAAGTATGCATCATTTTGGCTAAACATCATTGCAAAAGTTGATGTCTGGAGACTGAAAAAATGGCTAATATAATTCCTCACACTTAAGTTTCATAGGAGATATCTTTATTAAATAGGAAAATTTTAGTCATAGTTACTATTCAAGAAACATATGTAGTGTTTACTATGCAACTTACTGCATATCTTTTTTTTTAATGACAATATCTGTACTATATTTAACAAGTTCAATACTACAAGCAACTATGCTATTCTTTCTGTATATTTTCCAGTGCCCAAATTGCTTGTGGCTTCTGCATTGTGGATTTTTGGAGATTCTTTTCTCAGTATTTGTTTCACCAGTTTATTAACTGACTTTACAGAACAATCTCCACTCTTAAAAAAATCAAGACCTTATCTCCCCATTACCTTAAATGTTTTAGATGGTATCAATTTCACTTAGTATTCTCTAATTTGTACTATACATGCCTAATAATACATTGCCCAATTTTCTAAATCTATATGGCTTTTGCTCATCTTCATTAAAAGTTTATTTTTATAACTTTATTTAGAATGTTAACTTTTTTTAAAAAAATATGATTTTATATACCTTATTTTGTTTTACACAAATTTTAAACATTGTAATTACACAGAACTCATCAAAAATATTTAATGCTTATTTTAATGGGTTCATTTAAATCATTTTGTTTATGGCAAGTACTATTTAGCCACACTGAACATAAGTGATTTAAGAATTAGTAATAAGTAACAGGTGTGTGTGCTCACAGTGTGCAAGATGGCATCATCATTTTTTACGCTTTTCATGTATTAAACTTTTGGTAAAAATCCAATGAGATTGACATCATTATCAACAGATCTCCTTTGCAGGTGAGTAAAGAGAGAAAATATTTAAATAACTTTCCAAACATCACAAAACTAGTGATTCAGACTTAAACAACTGGACTCCAGAGGTCAAGATTTATATAATTATGCTATCTGCACTGCTTTTCTTTATGCATATAGCATTTTAGGTCCTATGGGAAAGGGAAAAGAATATCATTACAGTAACAACCACAACAACAAATAAAAACCACTTCAGACCTTAAAGAACTATTAATGATAAGAGAATTTATAGCCCAATACATTAACCAACCTCCTAGCTCTCCACAAATTCCCACAGAGAGACTGAGCACACTCTCAGCAAAGACACTTTATACCCAGATCCATATACACACTTAAAAGTACAAAGCAAGTTACAGGAGGGTTAAGTTAACCTGTGTATAAGAACAGTTTGTTAGAATGATCAGAACTAACACATAGAGATTATAAACTACGTGCCAGACCTTTTCCATATACCATCTCCTGTAATCTTCATCACTTTATAGAAGATAAAACTGAGGCTTAAAGAAGTTTAATAATTTTCTCAGGACCACACAGATGATTATGAAAGAGGTGGAATTTAAACTGGGTTCTGAATCCAAGCCCATGACAGATTGTACCACAGAACCTAGTAGATGTCCCTAATGACAACCAGTGACTCCACTTCAGCAATTCAGGAAATTAATAAACTTCAAAATATGGCCTTATGGAGTCATAAGGTAGAAGAATGGTCAGAACCTATTGAAATTCACCAGAAAATATTTTCTGAATGTTATTAGACCTGACCCAGGGCAGAGAGGTTGAAAAATTTAATTGGGACATAGGTCCACAAGGTAAAGGAGAGAGAAAAACTAAATAGCATAGTATCTACTTTTTAAAAACTACATAAATCTCCAGAATATAAAATTAGCTTATAAGAAGAATCTTTACAATCATTACCAAAAAGTACTGTTGCCTACTATGTGTTCTCCTCTTCCATATCTAATCTAATTCTGCACTTATTCTTAACAATTATGTCTTTATTTTCCAAGTACATGAAAAGAAAACACAGGTCTTTAGCAAATATACTTTAACTGTTCTCCTAATTGTATATTTCCATGAAGATGAAAAAACAAGGAAAGGAGCTGAAATGTGTATACTTTAAGGTCTATACCTGTTTTACTCTAAATTCAAACTGACTTTTCTTCTATCTTTGTAAGTGCTGAAAGTGGGGAAAAGGGTTTATTATTATACTGTTGATTATGATGATTATAATGTAGGTTTGGACAATTTTAAGTAGCCTTGTAAAGCTAGACTACATTAAAAGACCTTAAATTCAACAGTTTGTCAACTATATTTCTTAGACTTGGTGTCTCAATGCCATATACTAGTAGCTACAATATCACAAAAATTCAGAAATATCAACTGATAGGAACTTACATCTAATGAGTTCATGAAAATCTGTGAGATTCTCATGAAATATCAACCCTAGGAATTTTTAAGTTTTAGTATTTGTAAGTCAGGATGACTCAAGTTTATAATTTTTCAGGGATGCAGAAAGGAATCATTACGGTGCAGTTGTGGTGAATTCCAGCACTAACATATAATTGGTTTGAAATAGGAACTTTTGATGCCACATCTGGAGAATAGAATAATATGAGCCACTACAGGTAGTAATTACTGAAGGTAATTGTAATGCAGCTTGAATGGTAAACATTAATGGGAAGAAAAAAAAAAAAGACTTCTAAGCAAATAAAAATCTCAAACATCAAAAAGACAGAGAGTTTGTGATAAATGGTTCATTTAGGCATGCAGTGCTGTGTGGGCAAAATTGGATTGCAATCATAGCCATTTCAAAAATGAAAACATTAGGAGAAAAGAAAATTGAACAGAAATGGCATGGAAATTACAGCCTTTGATCCATTCTGAAGAACCTTTTTTTTCTGAAGCATCATCATAAGTGGGCAACAAATTCCTTCCAATCTACCGTTAAAACCTTTATGAAAGCCTGGAGACCCTGAGAGAGGACTAATCAATTCACGGCAGACAATGGAAATAGTTTTTAATGATAATCTTCTTTTCCATAAAACTGTGCAAAATTAATTCTGCTGTTAAATTGCTATTTGATTATGCAATGGACACTTTTAATTTTAGGAGGAAATGCTTCCCAAATTATCCTTGACCTGTCCAGTGAAAGATCAGTTAATAAGCACATGTTTCATGGTAACTAATGGAGAGATTGCATAATTTCACATAAATGAAGAGTATTTCAATGTTCCTGAGTTGTTATGTTGTTGAGAATATCATGAGTCCAAGAATCACTCTGTAATCAAGATTGCACACCTTAGAGTGTATGTGGGCATTGTTCTACAGAAACACCTTTGGCTCCTATAAATGATGCATAGTAGCTCCCAAAGACGTGGGGTGCTAGGTCTGTATTTGCAACAAGTTAAATTAATTTCTACAGCTTTGAAACAGTAATGATCATAGATTTGTTTAATCACCACTAAAATATCTGTAATTTGGTTCTAAGACATTAGTATTGAAATTACCCATTGCTTTCTATATTAAATACTTGTAATTATTCATTCCATAAGGTTTTTTAACCTATTTGTTAAGTATAGGTTTTAAAAATTAGCTTCTCAATGATCATTTAAATTAGTCCTTACAAATAATTTTAGATTATTATATACGGAAGAATGCTGCATTCTTATGTTAAAAAGGAGAATTATTGATAAGTAAGTATAAGAACATGACTACATTTCAGTGAATAGCAGCTTTAATCTTCTGAGAATACTATTTAAATCAGATTTGCAATGCCTGAAGGAAAAGCTTGGTTTATTTTCTTATTTTGTTTAATTTGACTACATTTTATTTTCATTAACATTTTCTATTTGACCTTTTGAGTTATAGACCCCTTCTAACCTAAAAAGATGTTACTATGAAAGAAGAATGTGTCTGTTTGCTTTATATCTTTGAAAGTGAATACTGTTTTATTGCTCTTTGAAAGTATTACTTAAAAGATAATGGTGTGAAATTTCTAAATGAAATGACAAAAACAGATTTGTTTTTTCTGTCAGTGATTTTTAACTCAACTTTGGGTAGTTTCTTACCAAGACTTGTTAGCTGTGTATAATTTCTATAAGCAAAATGACCTGTTTTTATATTATTTTAAGGCTTTCATGATATTTTTTTCTAAATTATATCTATTAAATTTAAGTAGTATAAAATAGTTTTTTAAATAGACTTTCTCTTGCATCATTGCAATATACAACACCTTTTTTTTAATATGAAAGAGATGAAAAGTCTTGCGTTGGTCCTTGAAGAACCCATAATATAAAGGAAAAGATGGACAAAGGGAAAATTGAAAAATTGTATGATGACTGCTCTATGGGTCCACTTAAACATTACTGGCTCAGGGACCAATAAACTAGGTTTATCCCCTTATAATATACTGCCTTAGCACACTAAACTGCCCCTATTAAAAAGTATCCCACATTCTGTTTGCCAATTACTTTTTCAAATCTATCTTCCTGATAGACCATAAACTCTATAGAGACCTATATATTTTTCTACTTCACCTTAGTATCATCAGTGCCCAGTGCCATTTCTGACATGTAACAGCTGCTCTATGCATTCATGTTGAATGAATGAGACTTAATGATGAATGAGAGGTATAAATAGGATTTTCTATTACTTAACCTAGACCAGACCAATTTTAAGTGAGAACTCAACTAAGCTGTAAAGGAAAGTCCAGATAAATATGGACAGGAAAGGCATAGCACACACAAAGGGACAGAGGTGGCAAGGAGCACAGAGTTGTTATCTGGAATAGCTAGAATACGCATAGAAGTGTGAAATTACAGTGATGCAGAATATCTGTTTTTTTTTTTTAAATTTTCATCTTAACCTTTTTCTGCACATCAGGCAAGTAACCTGCTCCTTGCTCCTTGCCTAGACTGTTTCTTTCCAGGGAAGAAAAACAGTCAGAAGTTGATGGTACTTGTTGCATTTGGTAAGACCATAAACGCATTAAAGAAATATAGTTCCAAGAAAAGGAGCATAAGGGGAGCATGCTTTGGAAGACAAGGAGAGAGAGACAGATAATGACAGCTGGTTGTCAGTATCTTGCTGCTGCTAAGTCGCTTAGTCGCGTCCGACTCTGTGCGACCCCATAAACGGCAGCCCACTAGGCTCCTCTGTCCCTGGGATTCTCCAGGCAAGAATACTGGAGTGGGTTGCCATTTTCTTCTCCAATGCAGGAAAGTGAAAAGCGAAAGTGAAGTCGCTCAGTCATGCCGACTCTTAGCGACCCCATGGACTACAGCCCACCAGGCTCCTCCTTCCATGGGATTTTCCAGGCAAGAGTACTGGAGTGGGGTGCCATTTCCT
The DNA here is from genome assembly GCF_001704415.2 of Capra hircus. Lineage (NCBI taxonomy): Eukaryota > Metazoa > Chordata > Mammalia > Artiodactyla > Bovidae > Capra > Capra hircus. The sequence goes on from NC_030812.1 coordinate 8,559,530, forward strand.
TCTCCATGTCAGTATCTTAGGATGACAGTAATGACTGTGCCACGGACCCAGAAGCTGTCAGCTTCACCAAAGATTCCTGTGTCTCAAGCATGGGATGGACAGCAATTAGGGTGAGAAAGCCACTGAGAGACCATGCTGGCTGAGATGCTAGACATCACAGGGATGACTAGGAGAAGAAGATGAATCATGGCCAGAGGAACGTCCGTGATTTGGGCATTCTGCAATTCCTGGGAACTTTGGGATAACCTTGAGGTGATAAAGTCCATGTTTACTAAATGACTTTCCCACTTGCCAGGAAGGACGGAAGCTTAGACAGGTTTAAAGCACATTTAAGAAAATTCAGGCATGCAACATCTCTTGTTATTTGAATTTGTATATTTAGATTCATATGTGCTACTTAATTAACCAAGAGAGGTTGAAAGGCATCATTTAACAAACTAATATGTTTCAACCAATTCAGAAGAAAGTAAGCCACTGATGGTTTTCAGTTAGGGAAATTACAGGTTTACATTAAATTTTATAAGTATCACCCTAATGGTAATAGAAGTTTGGGTTGGCTAGCAATCAACTAGTGGGAAGTTGCCTAGTTTGAGCAATGAAGCAGTCTAGAGATGATGAGTTGAACCTAGGATTTTAAGAATAGAAAGGGGACTAGTGCCAGGAGTGGAGAAGGCGACGGCACCCCACTCCAGTGCTCTTGCCCGGAAAATCCCAGGGACGGGGGAGCCTGGCGGGCTGCAGTCCATGGGGTCGCACAGAGTCGGACACGACTGAGCGACTTCACTTTCGCTTTTCATTTTCCTGCATTGGAGAAGGAAATGGCAACCCAGTCCAGTGTTCTTGCCTGGAGAATCCCAGGGACGGGGGAGCCTGGTGGGCTGCCGTCTATGGGGTCGCACAGAGTCGGACACGACTGAGCGACTTCACTTTCGCTTTTCATTTTCCTGCATTGGAGAAGGAAATGGCAACCCAGTCCAGTGTTCTTGCCTGGAGAATCCCAGGGACGGGGGAGCCTGGTGGGCTGCCGTCTATGGGGTCGCACAGAGTCGGACACGACTGAAGCGACTTAGCAGCAGCAGCAAGCAGCGGTGACAGGAGAGATACTTGGAATATAGAATTATCATGATCAGGGGTGTATGGAATCTCAGGTAACTCCCAGATTTCTGGTTGGTCTGGAGTTGAGGCTAGGGGGACAAAATACAATGGTATCATTCATACAAAAAGAAGATGAGTGTTGTGCTGCCAAGAGAAGGAAGGAAATTATCTGAAACTCAGGAGAGAGGAATTTCGGGCTCATCAGCAAAGTTGAAGGCATGTGTATGAGACGTAGCTGGAGAGATGCAGTGAGTCACAGGGCTGAGAAAGGAACCCTGCTCATTCAGAAAGAGAAGCTTGGTAGATGGTTGAGAAGCAGTGAGCGGAATGCTAGAAGAACAGGAGGGAATGCGATCACATATTCTTGGGAATTTTTTACTCCCATGATTGCTTTGTTCTTAAAAAATATAGGAATAACTTCAGGAATCATTTCATGAACAGCTTGCTTAACTTCTGGAGGATATAGCATCACCTGCCTTTTGAATACACAAGCTGTATTTTCTCAGGCACAGTTTTGCGTGAAATTGTTGAATGACAGCTTCCTTATCGAATTTCTGGCATGAAATGGATGTCCCAAATTGAGTTACAGGTTGTTTCCTGGTTTTAATTCTTTCAATGATTATAAAGTGTCTTATCCCATCCACAACCTTTCCTATAAGTACTCTGGTGTTTCCTGTCTTCTAAACATTCTAAGTGGTGGAGGGTGGGGGGTGATGGGCAGAGAGAGAATATTCCCAACTTTAGGCAATTAAAAATCACATTTTATAGACATGAAGTTTAGAAGAGTATCAGTGTGTTTTCCAGTTTGCACTTCACTTTGATCCAAGATAAAGCCCAGGATTTTAGGAAACTAAGCAAATTCCAATGATCAAAGCAGGGGAGTGTGTGAAAATTTTCCATGTAGGTAATAGAAGAATTCCAGTGGATCAATATCATGATATTGTTCATTACAAAAGGAAAATCTATTAATTTTAGTAAATGAAGATACACCCAGCTTCATCCAGCCTTAAGACTCTCCTTAGTAATTATATATAAGAAAAATCAAGACTTGAAAGGATTTATTTGAACAGTGAACCACAAACACCTATGTCCCAGGTCTTGATCAATGGCCCAACACAAAACATGAATTCTAATAATACATCAAACTTAAAAGGAAGCTTCACTAGGAGATGTTGGGGAGGTATGGCTAGATTTTAGGGCAGGGTGTGGGGATTTGCCAGATTATTTAATTTCCCAGGATTTTGTTATCTAGAAAATGGAAGCTTTAAACTAGGTAGTCTTTATGACCCCTACCATCAGAAAGATGCCAATAAACCCAGATTTTCCTGAGCTCAAATTTTTGACAATAAATTTATGCCCCTGGATTTCATCAAAATTATGGATGGGAAAACATCCATTGAAAGTACAGGAAAATTCTATTTTATTATCTAAAAGAAAAATTGAGCTACACTTTTTAATAGACTACCCTAATGCATCGCTGTTACAGAATGGCTATGATTAAAAACTCAATTTATGAACCATAGGGACACATTAATTATGACTGGAACAATAAACACAGGCACAGAAGAAATAATACGTTTTCTGCACAAATTATCCAGCCATAGGAGAAGGCTGGTTCAAACTCGGTAGCATGGTCAATCCTTCCTTTTCTGAAATGGTATGACTTTCAGATGGTTTCCCTTTGTTGAGTGGACTTCACAGATGATGTTTGTTTTCTGGCCTTAAAAAATATCATTTAGTTGTTACCACAGTTTCTTAGGAAATTTTCAATTTCATAGGTTTTTCTTTAAAGTGAGTTATCACAATGGTGCTATTTCTCTCTCAATGGTCTGCCCATGTATTCAACTAGATATTCAAGGTTCAGAAATGAAGCCAAGTTGAATATTTATCAACTGAACATAAATCATGTACCACCTAAAAATCACTGTTACTAAATGATATAGTCGCTGCTGCTGCTGCTAAGTCGCTTTAGTCGTGTCCGACTCTGTGTGATCCCATAGACAGCAGCCCACCAGGCTCCCCCCTCCCCCTGGGATTCTCCAGGCAAGAACACTGGAGTGGGTTGCCATTTCCTTCTCCAATGCATGAAAGTGAAAAGTGAGAGTGAAGTCTCTAGTCTCTACTTTACACTAAAGGAAATTTATGTTAAAAAAGTTAAAGAACTTATAAAGCCAAGCCAATTTTAAGTGGCAAATCTGAGAACTGAACCTCTGACTTTATAAACTTGAAGTCTAGTATATCTTCACTGTATCAAATGGTCTTCAACCACTCTCTCCTAGTCATTAGTATGACTAGGATTTATGGGCTTGTATCGATACTAACCTGATTCATTATTAAATTTCCATGGTATAACTCAGAGTTAAAATGCTTCAAAGGATACCAGGGAGCCACTAAAAAGTTATGGCTTGAGAAACTACTCCCCTGAAAACTATTATTTTATATTATCAGTGTTACCTTGAAAGAGTATTTAACACTTCTTAAGGGGTTGCCACATTTCTCTGAGAACTTCACAGGTAGGATTTATCTAATTCTCAGAACTCTGTGTCATACATACATTTTTCCCTCCCTTTTTAACAAATGAGGAATCTGAAGGACAAAAGAATAAAATACAAGCTAAGAGGTCTGCCTCCATGCTCCACATCATTCTCAGGAGGGGATAAGGGGAAAAAGGATCATAAAACTCTATCCAGTTAAGGACTTTTATATAATACACTTCGGTGGAACAAAGGAAAAATCCAGTAGAGTGAAGCGCTAAGGAAATATTACTTTTGGAGCATCTGATAGCCAAGTGTGACCACACAGTGACAATAGGAAGACACTGTGGAATGTCTAGAACAGGGGACTCTGAAGGCAAATTTCTTCATAGCTTCATTTGGGAATTTGTGAAGACACGTTCACAAGGGAAAGCATATGGATTTGAGTCAACATGACAACCAAAGTGTGCGGAGAATTGCTGTTTCCGTGTGACTGAAGTTACCCTATAAGCAGGGAGGCACTCATTGCTGAATCCGTGTACCAAGAAACTTACAAAAGAGCCAAGAAATTCTCTCTCTTCCCACATAAAACAGCTGTATGGCCATGGCACCACCATTCCACTCCTCTGAGCTCTTATGCTCATGATCTGATGAGCCAGAAAAGGTAAAAATAAATATTTGATTGAATTTATGAGCTACGTTTAGAAACTGAAAGGATACCAACATCAAGTTCATGGAAAAATGAGATTGCTCTTCTTAAAATATGCAATGTCTTGCTAAAGGACATAGTAAAAAAAAAAATGCTCATTGCCACGATGGGCCAAACAAATTAAAGAGAGATGAACATAAAGACTATAACTTTTCAAAGGAAGAATTATCAAAAAGATAATACAATATTAGAATGGGCTCTGTTTTTTAGCCAAGAAGGGTTGTTTAGCCTCTGTTTCAGAATATCAGAAATGATGTTGTTCATCCTTATTGATTAAAAATTCAGATGTCTAAAGGTAAAGATTCTTTAGAATTCCAGTATTTAATTTTTAAAAATCCATATTTAGCTATAAACACTGTCTGAGCCAAAGTGCAAACATGCTTCAATTTCCTTGTTGACAGTGTATTCTTTTAAAATAGAATAAAACTTCCCTTCCATCTAGCCAACAAATTAACTGTACATATTTTGTTTAAAATCTGTGAATTTAGTAGTGTCTTAGATTCACTGAATGATGCCTCTAAAGGATACAAATCATGTTTAAAATGCAATTTATAGATCAGGAAAGAGTCTATCAGAGTTGTGATTCCATTAATGCACTCTGTGGAAAAATTAGAAATATTTAATTCAGCTTTAAAAAATAGGCATGAAAATTGAAGAAAGTTTTCTCTGGTAAGTTTTTAGTGGTAATTCTATTTCAGCAGGAAAAACAAGATGGAATTCTTCTACTGCTTTCAGGCCCCTTTCAAATATTCCCTATTTACAGAGTAGAACTTAATGAGTATTTTTAACATTCGGTGGGAAGTTGGTAACAATTATGTAACTTGAGTATATGATCTGCTTGCTAAATCATCTATTGTTATATGGATGGGGAAGATTACCCAGTCCTATGTTTAGTATCTAACCAGTATTTCCAGAGGAACCACAAATTAAAATCCATGTGCGTCTGACCTTTGGTCATTACATACCAACATCAAGTACTGTTTCATACGTGTGTCACATGTACGGCCTCATACTAAGAACAACCTCAAGCAAGATGGGTACTATTATTCCTTTTTTCTACAAATGGCAAAGCCAAGACTCAGCAGGCTTTTACAAAATGAATTAGCAGAATTGCAGAATTTTGAGGCTAATTCAGGTAGGTCTATATAACTGTAAAGCCCAGGATCCGTGCAGAAGGCCACATCAGTTTAGTTCAGTTCAGGTCAGTCGCTCAGTCGTGTCCGACTCTTTGCAACCTCATGGACTGCAGCATGCCAGGCCTCCCTGTCCCTCACCAACTCCCATAGCTTGCTCAAACTCATGTCCATTGAGTGGGTGAGGCCATCCAACCATCTCATCCTTTGTCGTCCCCTTCTCTTCCTGCCCCCAATCCCTCCCAGCATCAGGGTCTTTTCCAATGAGTCAGTTCTTCGCATCAGGTGGCCAAAATATTGGAGTTTCAGCTTCAGGATCAGTTCTCCCAATGAATATTCAGGACTGATCTCCTTCAGAATGGACTGGTTGGATCTCCTTGCAGTCCAAGGGACTCTCAAGAGTCTTCTCCATAACCACAGTTCAAAAGCATCAGTTCTTCAGAGCTCAGCTTTCTTTATGGCCACATGGCCTCATATTTGTCAGGGAAGGTCAGTAGGTACTCATTTGATATGCAGTTTGCTTTTGTAGGGTCATTATTTGTGTGTATTCATTTCTTTGAGGTAGTTTGCCATTAGAGGCCATGCTCACCCCAAACTACATGAAAAATACAGGCTGTTTTTTGTTGTTGTTGTTGCTCATTTATTTAATAAAAATAGTAAAATTTAACACATCTTAAAGTTCTGATAGGATGCAAGCAGTGACATCACTCAAAAAAGGGTCCTCCTTGGCAAACATTAGAGCCAGTTGCATGAACAAGCATTTCCAGGTAGCCTTTCCCCTCACCAAGCCAGGCACACAAGGTGTCCAAAGCATCCCCTCCAATACTGGCTCAGACAGGAGAGAGACAGACTGATGGAGAGGAAGCATAGGACATGGTATCAGAGGAAGGTGCTGAGAAGAGAAAGACGAAGAGTTCAAGTAGGACCACTAGCCTGATCACAGATCATTCCATCTCCTGCCACCTCCGCACCCCACTGTGCTTAGGACCCCATCCTCTCCACTGTCAGGCAGGCTTGTTCCACAAGACAAAGTGACCTGCTTGCTCAAGGGAATCTTTCAGCGGTGATCTTTAAAAGCACAGTGTTCTATAGGCATGACTATCATTCACCCTTGCACTGATTTGGCTAGTTGGAGTCCTGACACCAGGTATTCTCCTTGGCCAATTAAAAACTGCAGAAGTCAGACCGGCAGAAAGTGAAAGAGCCAAAATAGCCACCTCAGGCCCAGCCTCGGTCCCACCACTGTTTTAAGATTTCCTGTTTAAAGGGGATGACAAGGTATCCCTTACTTAAATGAAACTCTAAGCATATTTAATTCCCTCTGTACATGAAACACAGCAAAAAAATAACTTACCCAATTGACCATCATGATCAACTTGTGTTTTGACGTGTATCTGATGGCACTACTCATTCAGTAAGTACTTATAGAGTGTGGACATTTAGCAGGAACTAGATTGGGGGTTGAAGATGCCAAGAAAAAAGGGGACATTGTTCCTGTCAGAGCAAGACTTACTCTTGAACTGGAGTGGGGTGCAAACAATTATAGAACATTATACTAAAATCTGTACCTTGATTATGGCCCTGAAACTCTCCTAAGTGATTTAAATGTATAACTCATATAATTCTCCAAACCTTTTGGCTGTGTTTGTCGCTCTGTCTTATCCAGCTCTTTGTGATCCCATGGGCTATAGCCTGCCAGGCTCCTCCCTCTATGGAATTCTCCAGACTTGGATACTGGAGTGGGTAGCCTTTCCCTTTTCCAGGAAATCTTTCCAACCCAGGGACTGAACATGGGTCTCCTGCATTGCAGGCAGATTTTTTTTACCATCTGAGCCACCAGTTGCTATTAACTTTCCCATTTTACTGATAGAGAAAATGAGATCCAGACAGGTTAATTTATCTCAAGAGCTGAAGCTAGGACTCAAGCTCAGGCAGCCTGGCTCCAGAGTCCACAATATCAGTCACCCTGCTTTGGAACACTAAAAATAGAGAGTGACTCTCTCCAGGGCATCCAGGAAACACTTCTGAGAGATGATGTTAGAACTGAACTCCAAAAGATAGATTGGATTAGTCAAAGAACAGTCGTTCAAGGCAAAACATATCCCACATACTGAGGCATGACAGTTTGTTTAGGGAACACTGACAAAGTCTATAAAAATGACATTTAAAATGTGTTCAAGAAATGAGGCAGGGAAATTCCATTAGGACGAGATGCTGAAGAGCCTTTTATATTATGCTGAAGAAGTATGAATATTCATCCTACAAACAACAGAGAGACAGCAGAGATTCCCAAAGCAGGTGAGTAGAAGTGAATGTTAAGCTGAAGTAGAGGCTCATGGATTCTGATCAAATAAGAGAAAAAAATCCAGTGTGGAAATTAGGTAAACTTAGGGATTATGCGAAGAGTTGACTCATTGGAAAAGACTCTGATGCTGGGAGAGATTGGGGGCAGGAGGAGAAGGGGACGACAGAGGATGAGATGGCTGGATGGCATCACTGACTTGATGGATGTGAGTCTGACTGAACTCCGGGAGTTGGTGATGGACAGGGAGGCCTGGCGAGCTGCGATTCATGGGGTCACAAAGAGTCGGACACGACTGAGCAACTGAACTGAACTAAGGGATTATGCAGAGATGTCACAGTCAGCATTTTGATTTTAAGACTTGTTTTGACTACAAACAACAAAAACAAATCAGTCGAAGAGATGAAATAGAGAGAGGCTGGGAAGGTATTCAGAAAACCATTAGCATGTTTCATCAAGGCACCCTTGATTTTAAAGCGCATGATTTTAAGAAATATAAGAAATAAAAATGCTTCCAATTAAACACTATGTATCATAAAAAGCATTCCGATTTCACTAATGTTAAAATGTAAGAATGAGTGCATCTTAGAATCTATGAAAGATGGTAGTAGGTTTAATTACTTATACCAGTTACTGAGTTCATTAGAACCTAAATTCACCAAACAAATGCTTATTGAACATTGTTGTATAGAAATACAATGGATATGCTGAGAGTAAATGGCAATAGTGATTAAGGGAAAGATGATATGGGATATAAGATCTTTTAGAAATAGACTTTTGAAGTTTTGTTGTCCTACTGAATGCAGAAAAAGAAGGAAAGAAGCTTTAAGGATAGCTGTTAAAGGTCTAAGGAGGCTGACCAAAAGCCTTCTTATGAAAATATTGGGCCATGGCATTATGAGTTTGATATTGGACATGGCTGAGCTTGAAATAAAGATAGGCCTTGCATGTGGGAATGTCAGCTGGTATTTAGAATCAGTACCTGGTTCCTGTTTAAAAAAAGAAGACAGGTTGGACAAATTAATTTAAGAAGCATCCAAGTCATGTGGTCAGTGACAATGTGGAAGTGGATGGAGCCACCTAAAAATCTTGCCAAGAGGTAATATTGGCTTGAACTAGGGGAAATCATTGTGAATAAATGAATGGAGATGGATTCAAGAAATACTATGAAGATAAAGTTTCTCAGTCTTGATGCTGAAAATGTTTAAGGAGTGGGAAAAAGGTGGTTCTATTGAATGATATGGCAAGTTAAGAAGTATAACAGTTTGGTTGATAATGAGGAAAAAGTTCAATTCTAGATACCCTGTGTTGAAAGTGCTGTCAGAATACGCGAGTGAAAACGACCTAAGAGTAGTTTATAACCTGCATTTCTGCAGATGGGTCAGATCTAGAGAGATAAATTTGAGAGTCATCTGTTCATAGTGAAAGTTGTTGCTGTGGTATAGAAGATTGTTGAGAGAAAAATAGAAAGGGATGGTAGAAACAATTTAATCAAAGAACCATAAAGTAAGTTATACTTATGTGAAAAAAGTAATTCTATCTGATACTAAATAATATTATTTAACAATAAATGACTTATTTAATGATAAAATGACTATAATTTATTGAATGCTTCTATGTGTGACCATTTTACCTCTGATATTTATAATACTTCTAAATAGCTGTATAGGAGATACTCAAACCTCCATCTCATAAATGAAGAAAATCTGAGGTTTAGAAACTTTCTTAGGGTTACACATCTAGGAAATGGCTGGTGGCTCAGATGATAAAGAATCCACCAGCCAACGCAGGAGACGTGGGTTCAATCTCTGGATTCAGGAAGAGCTCCTGGAGAAGGAAATGGCCACCCACATCAGTATTCTGGCCTGGAGAATTCCATCAACAGAGGAACCTGGTGGGCTACAGTCCATGGATTCACAAAGAGCTAGACATGACTGAGCGACTATTTACTTAAATACTCAAATCTCCTTCTCATAAATGAATAAAATCTGAGGTTTAGTAAGTTGCCAAGGGTTACGCCTCTAGGAAGTGGCTTAGTGGGGATTTGAACCTAAGACTCTTGCTTGCAAGCCCTCCTGCTTCCTAATGCACTCCAGCCTGCACAAAGCCCAGCTTCCTGTCACTGTCCAATATTGCCCCTCTTCTTTACAGAGCCCGTGTAACAAACCTAAATGCTTAGAGAGGACACAAGTAAGTACAATGTTTGAGACCTGAGCTGATCTATCCCTAATGCTATCTCGAATCATCTGCTCCTGACTGTCACCCTTCTTTCAACTATGAAGAGACATTCTTCACTTCTACAAAAAGCTTTTCTTAGAAAAATATGACCCTTACTCTATTTTCATTTTTCCCACTTTTGATTGAAACATAGACACAAATATTTCTCTGCCCTAAGAAAATAGCAATGTAATAACAGCAAAAGGTGCTTGAATTCAGCACCTAGGACACAGAGAATGGTAAAGACTATAGCAAAGTGGAGCGTAGAACCCCCATCTAAGAAGGTGGCAACCCCTCAAAGTCTTGTATTGCCAAATCCTCAGTTTTTTTTCAGGGAAGGTGCAAACTTGAAATGCTGGGTGAGACTGTCTATTTTTAATAAAATACATTATTTTAAACACCAGTAAAGCTAAAGGAAAACTGCCTATGAGTAGAATTAAATACTAAATGGTGCCTGTTTATGAGAATAATTATGTAATCAAGTCAGATATATTTTGTAGAGGGGATAATTAAGAATTGTTGGTATTTTACTGTCAGTGATGAATCCCTACTATGGCAAGACACTGCAGTGGAGAACCATTTAATTTGGAAGCATTCACAGAGAATCTACAGTGTGCTGTGCTTTTTTTCTTCTTTTTTGGCTGATGAGTGTTCCCCTAACTATTGGTTTACCTAAACTAGGCTGTCCTTTCAGCCCTCATGTTTCCATTCGTTTTACAAAACCATCGCAAGAAGTTATGTCAGATGCATCACTAAATTAAAGTGGATGTATGAATAGATATTCCCAAATCGCTCCCTCACCTCTGCTGTGAGAAGCGCAGGAAAGAACCAGAGCTGTTTACGCTTGGCGCATGCTCAGCGGGCTCCCCCGGTGGCGCTAGTGGTAAAGAACCGGCCGGCCAGTGCGCGAGACGTGAGACACGTGAGTCCCGTCCCTGGGTGGGGAAGATCTCTTGCAGGAGGGCATGGTAACACACCAGTATTCTTGCCCGGAGAATCCCATGGACAGAGGAGCCTGGTGGGCTGCAGTCCATCCGGTCACCAAGAGTCGGACGCAACTGAAGCGATTTAGCTCTTATGCGCGCACAGAGAAACACAATGTAAAGAGAATTCTTTAGGAAAGACTGTTTTCGGTGGTTGCTGTCGCCGGTGCGGCCCTCGTTTTATCTTTGGGAATTTAGTGTAAACATTTTCTAGTGTGTGAAACTAGTAGCTTCTCATGAGAGGGGGCATGTAAACATTGTGTTGCGAACTGGATGAATTAGATTGAAATTTAATTTCTAAGCAGATCAAAAAATATTCAGTTTTTGTATTTAACAAATGAGAAATGGCACAGAAGGAAATGGTGATCTAGACGGAACTGTGCTGCTAAGTCACTTCAGTCGTGTCCGACTCTGTGCGACGCCATAGACGGCAGCCCACCAGGCTCCCATTCCTGGGGTTCTCCAGGCAAGAATATGGTGTGGGCTGCCATTTCCTTCTCCAGTGCATGAAAGTGAAAAGTGAAAGTGAAGTCACTCAGTCGTGTCTGACTCTTGGCGACCCCATGGACTGTAGCCTTCCGGGCTCCTCCGATCATGGGATTTTCCAGGCGAGAGTACTGGAGTGGGTTGCCATTGCCTTCTCCAGACAGAACTCTGGTAGATACCTAAGTTTATGTTGATGAGATTTATCTTACCCCTTTAAAGACTAAGTGAAGTGAAAGTTGCTCAGTCGTGTCCAACTCTTGACCCCATGGACCATACAGTCCATGAAATTTTCCAGGTCAGAATACTGGAGGGGGTAGCTGTTCCCTTCTCCAGGGGATCTTCCCAACCCAGGTATTGAACTCAGGTCTCCCGCACAGCGGGCGGATTCTTTACCAGCTGAGCCACCTGAGAGCCCTTTAATGGCTAAGACTTTGATATAAAATAAAAAGCATGCATTTTAGAAGAGTGACCTGTTGACTGTCATTAGCCTTTGGTAAAGTAGTTGGGCACAAATTTTGATAAGAGGCAGGGACTGAGGAACCTTCGATCTGAATCCTCGTGGAAGTGGCAGAACAATAATAATGGGCTTTTTGCCATATTCAAAAAGTTTGTTCATGGATATCCAATTTGTATTGAGAAATGTTATTTTTCTTATATATCATCTAAGCTCATTCAAAGGAAGTGAGCAGGCATGAAATTTTTGCTGTGTTTATCTTTAGAAACGATTTTAAACTTTTTATGACATTTATGGTTAAAAATCGTAATTGAACAGATAGCATCTCTGTTGATTAATAGCTTATGTGATCTTAAACAGCCTCATTTATTACATATTTGTATCGAGAGAATTTTTCACAAATTAAAGATTTCTGTAGGTTGGGCGCCAACCCAAATCAGATTTAGAATAGTGTTGGAAAGGTTTTGTTTACTAAACTTATTCCAAATTTTCTAAGGTTCTACATTCTTGAAGGAGGATATAGTTGCTGATTTTATCAGATGGTTGTGCTGTAAAAATGCTTCTATTAAAATGTGCTTCACTGAAAATTTATCCCTTGAACAGACGCCTAAGAAATTTATCTTGATTGCAGTGGAAGATGGCAATTTGGAACAATTATTTATTCTTATAATAACTCAAGAGCTTTTATCATCAAGCACTTGCTATTTGAAGACCTGATTCCCATTCCTAAATAAGTGACTATTAATCTGCTTATTTTTAATCCTTGCAGCACAAAATCTTTTACAAGCCTATTCTATGAACTAATGAGTTTATACAAAAAAACTGAATTGTCCACCTTCTCCATTGTTTTTAGAGATATTTATTATGCAAATGCAATAGGATGAGCACCAAAGCACATTTTGTTTTAAATGATTATAGGAAAGTTTCCTTAGCTGCTTCAGGCTAAAATCTAATTATTTACTAAAAGTTCACCCACTGAATTCATTAGTTTTCCTTACCTTTTCTCATTTTGACTACCTGACTTCTTACACAAAATCATTTTACTGTTTACATTTTACAAGAAGTCATTATCCTCTCTTTTCAAATGGAAATGGTAAACCTAAGACAATGATCAAATTTGGATATTGTGCCAGATTCATCAACTTGGGGGTTCCAACTTGATTATACAAAACATGGATCTGTACTTACAGAGAAAAAGTTACATTTTTATATTTTCTGAAACTTAAGAGGTGTGAGACCTGTCTTTGCAAAACATCATTTTGATACAGATAATGTCTTTGCAAAACATCATTTTGATACAGATAATCCTTTAGAAGGCAGCTCAGGTTTTTGAAATGTATACCAGTTGTCAGAATCTACAAAAAGTTCTGATGGTAATTAGTTTCTTTAATGCAATTCTGGTCAATACTACCTTATTAATTGCAATAGAATGCATTAATAATGAACATAAAAGTTTAATGCAATATATAGAGTAGAATCCAAAGCTGATTATAATAGTGGTCACTTCATATTCTATGAAGGGAAGACACAGCATTATATTGATGTATAAACCATGGAGGCTATCTGGGAGACAGAGATGCTATTCTAAACAAAAGTATTTTAGGGAGAAAAACTAGCCATCTAGGCCTAGCGTCTATGACCTAGCATAGCCATCTAAGTCATCTTTTTAGACCAAAATTTCATTAAATTTTATTTTTGTGACGCCCTATTAACGATTCAGTAACATCACAAATAGTCCTAAATCCTGGGTGATAGCATATTCTTCTAGTTTTAGAAATCCAGTTGAAGCAAAACAGGTATAAAAATACCTAAGCTCCCTAGATCTTGGGAGGATCAATGAGACAGTGTGCATGAAAGCGCTGCCGACACTATACAAATGCTAGCTGGATTCCAGGGCGATAGAGACAGCTTTGGCACAGTAGAAGGACACTCTTACTCAGTGCTGGAAACACCTTAGTTTTACTAGCTCTGTTTCCTTCAGCAACTCATTTAAAATTGAGTCTAACTTTTCTATACATAAAACAAGTAATTTCTACCACATTGCTGTTTTGTAAACACCCTCCAACAAAATAAGATCCACAGTAAAAGTGCTTTGTGAACAAAGCACTGCTATATTGTTAGAGTGGTTATTTATTAAGTATAGTAAAGGCAAAATAATAACAAAGTAAATTGTTTAAAGAGAATATCTATTTAGAAAGGTTAGGCAATTGAAGTGAGTTCTTTCTTGGGTACTTATCAAATGACTATCACAGTGTCTCTATGCAAGGGCAGAGAAATGGTGGACAAGTCCTGGCCTTAAGGCATACTTTGAGTCTCTACAAGATATAAAGGAAATTTTTAAAAATGTATTCACATCATAAGCCACTTGAATGATTAAATCTGTCATGTTGCATCAGTTATTCTTGTTTATTGAGAATTAGTTGTGTTCAAAACATTGTCCTATGCCCTGATTTGTAGGAGTGTATGAGTGTGTGGGGTGGGGAGGGGAGAATGAAGTTGAAGTGTATACTACAAAAGTGAAAATTCCTCCCTTCATACAACAAACTTATTCATTTGTGAAACATCAAAATTTTATACCATGAAGAAGCATAGTATGAGTATCAAAAGGCTTGTACCAGAATGTATTATCAGGACATATTGCACCTACTATGTTGAAACGGGTCTTTATTTCCACAAAATATAAATATTAAAGATGAGATTGCCAAATACTGAATATTTAGCTATAAATTTCCCAAATTCCAATATATATTATAATTAAAGCAAAGAATTAAGACATTATGTTAAGGTCTAACACACGTCTGTACACTTAACTTCTTAGTCATCTAGAGATTTGTTTGAACAGGGAACTTAGAAGAATCAGTAAGATCTGGTGGAAAGCCTTATTCAAGTGACTGTTGTCAAACTGTCTCACTGAGCTGCAGTTCCCTCATCTGTAAATGAGGAAAGTTCTATCTTACTGGATTGTTGTAGGATTCAGCATTATAATGAACAAAAGTGACCCACACTGGCGAGACAGTGCTTGGAGTTCAACTAGTAAGCAACAATGTTCAGCAAGTTGGAATTTCCTTTTTTCTTTTAACCTCTTAATCCTATACCCCCATCATGCCCCCCTTCTTTGACCTCTCCTCACTGACAACCACTTGTCTGTTCTCCCTGCTTGCGCGTTTTCATTCATTTATTCATTTGCTGTATTTTTTAGATTCCACATATCATGATATTGTATAGTATTTATCTTTCTCTGACATTTCAGTAAGCCATCAGTTCAGTTCAGTCGCTCAGTCATGTCTGACTCTTTGTGACCCCATGAATCGCAGCACGCCAGGCCTCCCTGTCCATCACCAACCCCCGGAGTTCACTCAGACTGACATCCATCAAGTCGATGATGCCATCCAGCCATCTCACCCCTTCTCCTGCCCCCAATCCCTCCCACCATCAGGATCTTTTCCAATGAGTCAACTCTTCGCATGAGGTGGCCAAAGTACTGGAGTTTCAGCATCAGTCCTTCCAATGAACACCCAGGAACTGATCTCCTTTAGGTTGGACTGGTTGGACCTCCTTGCTGTCCAAGGGACTCTCAAGAGTCTTCTCCAACATCACAGTTCAAAAGCATCAATTCTTCGGCGCTCAGCTTTCTTCACAATCCAACTCTCACATCCATACATGACCACAGGGAAAACCATAGCCTTGGCTAGACGGACTTTTGTTGGCAAAGTAATGTCTCTGCTTTTCAATATGCCATCTAGGTTGGTCATAACTTTCCTTCCAAGGAGTAAGCGTCTTTTAATTTCATGGCTGGAATCACCATCTGCAGTGATTTTGGAGCCCCCCAAAATGAAGTCTGACACTGTTTCCACTGCCTCCCCATCTATTTGCCATGAAGTGATGGGACCGGATGCCATGATCTTCGTTTTCTGAATGTTGAGCTTTAAGCCCACTTTTTCACTCTCCTCTTTCACTTTCATCAAGAGGCTTTTTAGTTCCTCTTCACTTTCTGCCATAAGGGTAGTGTCATCTGCATATCTGAGCTTATTGATATTTCTCTTGGCAATCTTGATTCCAGCTTGTGCTTCTTCCAGCCCAGCGTTTCTCATGATGTACTCTGCATATAATACCATCCAAATCTATTTATATTACTGCAAATGGCAAAATTCCATTCTTTTTTGGCTGAATCGTTTTCCATTGTGTCTATATGTGTGTGCATGTGTGTGTGTGTTACACACACACACACCACATCTTCTTTATCCATCCATCTATTGGTAGACACTTAAGTTGCTTCTGTATCTTGGCTGTTGTAAATAATGCTGCTCTGAACGTTGGAGAGCATGTATCTTTTAAATGTTTTTTTTTTTTTTTTCTTCACATATATACCCAGGAGTGAAACTGCTGGATCGGACTACTTTTAGTTTTTTGAAGAGGAATGTTCAACTTTAATAAACCCAACAAGTGATGTTTCAGTCTGGCAAAGATGAGATATCCTGCGCTAAATGTAATGATTCTTTCCCTTTCCCATAGAATACTGCTAGTTCTCACTGATGAAGCATTAGTATTTACAGAATAAAGACATCTCGTTTTCACACTTTAAATGCTTTCAGTATAGTCACAAGGAAAACAAATACAGTATTCATTATGCTTAAAAAACAGCATATAGTTTTCTAAATTCTTTTCCACTGAAAGAAATGTTTCAGACTAGTGCTTTGTCCTCAGAATATGTGAGCTCAGGTATATTATCATGTTTTGAAGTTAACAAGGATGTGATTTTTGAGGTCACAACCAGCTATTATTTACGAAATGTGTATAAGATAAAGGAATATGAGAGGCTAATTATAAATAGATTTGCCTTAATTAGCAAGTACCATTTTCTACTTTAACTTGGCCTCAACAATAATAATCAGCAGTCAAGTTTCTAAATAGCTTTCACATATCCCTTTGGGCCATTAGTTCTTTCATCTTTAAAGTTTTCAATATTCTTTTCAAGACTTCTTGAATACTGGAGCAGCAATTTTCCCTGTTTGCAGCAATCACCAGTTGAATGCTTTTGTGAATGGGAAATTAAATGGATTTTCAACAATGTAGATACTTTTAAATGAGAGTCCCAATGAAATTATGGATGAATCAAGGGACAGCAGGAAGTCTGTGATTTTCTTCATTTGCAAATGTCTTTCTAAAAAATGTCAGCCTCAGCTCCTACAGATGTTAACCCATTAATGCCAGTGCCTCAGTATTTCCTAAAATAATTCTTTCTAAAGTCATTATGTTAGTTTCAGATGTACAATGTTGATGTTTGTGATTTGATATCTTTATAGATGTTCTCCATTTAAAGCTATTATAAAATATTGGCTATATTCCCTGTACTGTACAATATATCCTTGTAGCTTTTTTATCTTATATATAGTACTTTATATCTCTTATTCCTCTACCCCTATCTTGCCCCTCCCCTTCCCACCTCCCTACTGGTAACCACGAGTTTGTTTTCTATATCTGTGAGTCTGTTTCTGTTTGGTTAAATCCATTTCTTTATTTTTTATATTCCACATATGAGCAATAATGTTGCTCCAAAATTTCACACAAGAACCCAATAAGTAAAATAGCCAGCTTTATACATACACCAGCAAATTATAAATGTCACTAAATTTGGTTATTGGAGGACTCCTACAAATTATTTATGTCCTGACGTCTGGAAGTTTAAATAAAAATTGTTTAAAAAAATGTTTTTAAAAACTAAAGAGAATTATAAGAACTTATCTCAGGGGTAAATAGAAATATATGCAATCTTTTTTACCTGCTTATTTTTATCACATGAGTCTATGGTCAATAATTTAGAGGTTTCTCAGATGCTGTGAGGTAAACAGAAGGCCTGTCTGGAAGAAGATAGCATCAGTGAAGGCTCAAAGGTGGGGGAAATTCATCTGCCAGGGCTGCAAGCAGATCTGACCTCTCGGCGGTGTGAGATGAAGCAGCTGCCTTTGAAAGCTGCTGTGGGCTTTGCCATCTATGTTTCTCAGAAGGAGTGTGGCAGAAGGATATCAATAATTCACAAAGATGATTCCTGCAGTTACTAAATAACCATAGAAGAGGAAGAGTCATTTGACCTTCATATTAGTCACATTGCCATTTATGAAACTGGTCTTTCAAAGTAATTCCCACTCACTGATTTCATATATCACTGATTTCATATATCCCTCCAGAATTTAACTATTTGTTCATTAGAGGGTTAATCTGCCAAAACCATTGCATGATTTTCCAGAAGGATAAGGTAGCAGAGTGAGGAGAAATGTGGGCTCTAGACCATGTGGATGTGGATTTTGGCTATTCTCCTTGCCAGCTGTGTAATTTCAATAAACTATGTAGTCTCTCCTAACCTCAGTCTCCTCATCTATAAGATGGGGGTAACATAATGTCTCCCCTCTTTTTTAATGACAGGACTAAATGGTAGAGCTTTCAGGAAAGTACTAACTCAATATTTAGTATTATAACATTCAATAAATGCTAGTTATTACCATCTGTAGGATAAAGAGATCACTTGTCTTTAAGGTATATTCATTACTACCCCATGTAAATCTGTATATCTTGATTTCTGTAATAGAGAATAGTGCTGTCAAAACTACAAAATTCAAACTGAATTATATAAGTTCCTAAGTTTTTTCTAAATAGAGATATAGACATTTTAAAATTACAACAATGTTTTAATTCAGAGTGGTACAACCATTCAGTTTAAAATGGTTCTAAACGCTTTGAAGTAATAGCTAAAGTTTCATATCCTAAATTTTTTAAAACATAAAATGTACACAGTAGATAATCTAACTTACTTTGGAACTTTACTTTTAAATGATTCATTTTTTAAGTGATAAGACATTTGTTGCAAAGAAATAAAATCATTATGAAAATTTATGAAGACGGTATCTGTGGTTAAGACAGTATGAGGTTAAGATAACTTTACTGTCTATTTAAAAGCAGGTCTTAGTTATTGGAAGAGATTAGTTAGATCTTTTTTCTCGGTTTTTTGCTGTTATTGTTTAATGCATTTTACTTGTTTTGCTTTCTCCTAGAATTTTTTTTCAAAGAATGGGGTTAGTTACATATTGACAACCTAATATGATATTTAGAATATCCTGCATTAAATTTATCCATGAAAAAAATTATTAATATCATCTAGGATATATCACTTTTCTAGTGAATTAGAGTTCTCCATTATTAAGAAACTTGGAATCTGGAGTGTCTATGATGTATCCTATATTTCTTTCAGTTATTTTTTTAGAGAAAAAGACATTTTTTCTTAAGCCTATGGCAGAAATATCTCTCCTTGGAAATACTATGATCATTTGACAATGACACAGAATTTCAAATTCTAGATGCCTACATGGGCATCACAGTTTAATTCAATGAATGTGTGTCAAGGTGTTACTACATATGTCACAGATCAATAAGAATTCTTGCCCTCAAAAAACTTTTGCAACTAGAGATGCTCAAGGAATAAAATGATGCGGTATAAAAGGCATACCAACTCTTAAGATTCAAGGGGATTAATTCAAAGCATACCTATCTTCTCCCTCTAGAGTCCAGAACCACCTGAGAGGTAGGCTGAGGAATCAAGCTACTGAAGTTCAAAATAGTAGCTTTGGGGAGCATATTAACTGCATTAGGGGGCTTAAATGTATGGCCTCACTGAAGTTCCTTGAATTGAGCTTGCGATTGCTTCTCTCACATTTATCAATAGGGCCAGGCAGTCCTCTCTTGGGAAAGATAGACAGAGGGAAGAAGCCAAAAAAACAGGAACATCACTCCCTTGATCTTTCCTTTAAATGCTTCTATCGAAAGTCCCCCTTCACTTGGTGGGAATATGAGAAGGAAAAAATAAGTGTTCTTGTCCTAAAGGAGACAGCATATATAGGGGTTCAAAGAAGAAAGAGTCTCAGATGGTTGAAAGGAACAGAAAGCAATTTAAACAGGTAGATAATATCGGGGATATGTTCTAAAAAAGGAATATAAGTTAGATAGGCAAGATCAATGAACTGAGCCTCCATGAGGAGCCTGGCAGTAAGTCCAGAAGAAATAAGTAGAAGAATTTTCAGGCATCAAAGAGGACCCATCAAAGTTGACATTGAGGTGAATTTTTAATAAACTTAAAATGATTGAGACTTTATTAATATTTAGGAGGCAAAAAAATAGCCAGTCACACAGTGTTTAAGATTAGTGAGCAAATGCAGTGTATATTTAACATGTGTGACAGTCTGTGGAAATAGTATATTAATAATAGATATTGTGTGGCTCTGGTTCAATTGCTGGATGAATGAAACTGCATCTATATCACACACTAGAAGGGGTAGTCAATAAAGAAAAAAAACAATGAACAGTTTTATAATGAAGAGAAGACAGAAGGCTATCTCAAAAGGAATTTTTGAATATACAATATGGAAAGTGGAGTGCTGCCCAGAGATGAAACCCATACTATAATTACAAAAATCATTAAAATAAAAAAAAAACAATGTTGATGCCCAAATGACAGAGATATTGAAATCACTAAGAATGCCTCAAAGGATGTTGGCAAAATGCAGTATAAGCCAGTGGAGGAAGATGGACACCCATCCTACAAATTGTTCATGACAATAATGAAGAAATGACTAGCATAAGTACAGAAAATGTAAGTGGCTTAAGGAAGGGCTGTAGTTAATTTTCTGGAAGTAGTATTGAGACATACATACTCTGCTGACTCTTTCTCCTGCCCTTATAGGGAAATAAGAGACTAGGAGACATCAGCAGGATCTTGGGTGTCAGTTAATAGAAGATAGTAAGAGTTTAGAAGAAAATTTTGAGGATTTATTCAGTTCAGTTCAGTTGCTCAGTTGTGTCCAACTCTTTGTGACCCCCATGGACTGCAGCACACCAGGCCTCCCTATCCATCACCAACTCCTGCAGATTACTCAAACTCATGTCAATCGAGTCGGTGATGCCATCCAAAGATCTCATCCTCTGTTGTCCCCCTCTTCTCCTGCCCTCAATCTTTCCCATTATCAGGGTTTTTTCCAGTGAGTCAGTTCTTCACATCAAGTGGCCAAAGTACTAGAGCTGCAGCTTCAGCATCAGTCCTTCCAATGAACACCCAGGACTGATTTCCTTTAGGATGGACTGATTGGATCTCCTTGCAGTCCAAGGGACTCTCAAGAGTCTTCTCCAACAACACAGTTCAAAAGCATCAATTCTTTGGAGCTCAGTCTTCTTTATAGTCCAACTCTCACATCCATACATGACCACTGGAAAAACCATAGCTCTGACTAGACAGACATTTGTTGGCAAAGTAATGTCTCTGCTCTTCAACAAGCTGGATAGGTTGGTCATGACTTTTCTTCCAAGGAGCAAGCAGCTTTTAATTTCATGGCTGTAGTCACTATCTGCAGTGATTTTAGAGCCAAAAAAAAAAAAAAAATCTGTCACTGTTTCCATTGCTTTCCCATCTATTTGCCATGAAGTGATGGGGCTGGATGCCGTGATCTTAGTTTTCTCAGTGTTGAATTTTAGCCAACTTCTTCTCTCTCCTCTTTCACTTTCATCAAGAAGTTCTTTAGTTCTTCTTCCCTTTCTGCCATAAGGGTGGTGTCATTTGCATATCTGAGGTTATTGATATTTGTCCTGGCAAACTTGATTCCAGCTTTTGCTTCATCCAGCTCAGCATTTCTCATGATGTAATCTGCATATAAGTTAAATAAGCAAGTTGACAATATGCAACCTTGATGTACTCCTTTCCTGATTTGGAATCAGTCTGTTGTTTCATGTCCAGTTCTAACTGTTGCTTCTTGACCTGAATACAGATTTCTCAGGATGCAGGTCAGATGGTCTGGTATTCCCATCTCTTGAAGAATTTTCCACAGTTTGTTGTGATCCACACAGTCAAAGGCTTTGACATAGTCAATAAAGCAGAAGTAAAAGTTTTTCTGGAACTCTCTTGCTTTTTCGATGCTCCAGCAGATGTTGGCAATTTGATCCCTGGTTCCCCTGGCTTTTCCAAATCCAGCTTGAACATCTGGAAGTTCATGGTTCATGTACTGTTGAAGCCTGGCTTAGAGAATTTTGAGCATTACTTTGCTAGCATGTGAGATGAGTGTGATTGTGTGGTAGTTTGACCATTTTTTGGCATTGCCTTTCTTTGGGATTAGAATGAAAATTGACCTTTTCCAGTCCTGTGGTCACTGCTGAGTTTTCCAAGTTTGCTGGCATATTGAGTGCAGCACTTTCACAGCATCATCTTTCAGGATTTGAAATAGCTCAACTGGAATTCCATCTCCTCCGCTAGCTTTGTTCATAGTGATGCTTCCCAAGGCCCACTTGACTCGCATTCCAGGATGTCTGGCTCTAGATGAGTGATCACACCATTGTGGTTATCTGGGTCATGAAGATCATTTTTGTATAGTTGTATTCTTGCCACCTCTTCTTAATATCTTCTCCTTCTGTTAGGTCCATACCATTTCTGCCCTTTATTGTACCCATCATTGCATGAAATATTCCCATGGTATCTCTAATTTTCTTGAAGAGATTGCTCATCTTTCCTGTTCTGTTGTGTTCCTCTATTTCTTTGCACTGATCACTGAGGGAGGCTTTCTTATCTCTCCTTGCTATGCTTTGGATCTCTGCATTCAAAAGGGTGTATCTTTCCTTTTCTCCTTTGCCTTTTGCATCTTTTCTTTTCTCCACTATTCGTAAGGCCTCCTCAGACAACCATTTTGCCTTTTTGCGTTTCTTTTTCTTGAGGATGGTTTGATCACTGCCTCCTGTACAATGTCACGAACCTCTGTCCATAGTTCTTCAGGCACTCTCTCAGATCTAGTCCCTTGAATCTGTCACCAGGATTTATTAGCAGGTGCAGTGAAATGCAGGCAGTCAATAACATACTATGCATGGCTCAGTAAAAAGGGACTGGGCCAGAGTCTAAGTCACCTGGGGAAGAGGAAAAATCTAGATAGGAAAAAGGATGTGGAACTACCACTAGCAAGGATTAAGGAAACAATCATTTGAGAGTGAAGCTCCATGGAACTGTTGACAGTACAGGAGGTGGCATAATGTAATCATATAAAGTCCTCTGAACATGGTATTGCCAAGCTACTTTGGGATGTTGAAAAATTACTTTCTTCCAGCACCTTATATTTAGGAAGAGGAATTGGCACTTGCTGCTAGCAAGCAATGTGGGAATTTTTAGAGACAGACATGTGGTCTCACCAACACATTCTAATGTAGTGACAGTGCCATCCAGTGGTTAGTTTGGTTACTTTGACAGATACTGTCCGTTGCTCTTTAAGAACGTAATTTATTTTATAGTGAATATTCATCTACACTTCAGCAGGCTTTTATGAAAAGCATTTTATTGTATCTTCAAAAAATCACAGAGGAGGGATTTGATTTGTCACTCACTTCTAAACTAATAGAGTTACATCCAGCTTGTTTTCTATATGTGTTATGCACTGGGAAACATGATTTAGCCTGTCTCCTATCGAAATTAATGCAATAAGGAACCATGAAATAATGGCCCTTACACTGTATTCAATTTTAGTCCTAATAGAAACACAACGGAAAATAACACCGGCGACATGGGCCTGGTTGATCATAGGGAAGTAATGGACATTTTCTGCTATGATTTTATTGCTGTTCTGGGTTTTATCCTTCACAGAATACTCAGTACAGTAATAATGTAGTACCTACTTTGACTTGACTTATACATAGTCTCAGTTTGTCTCTAAGTTTACATGGGCAAATTTATTTAGGAAACTTTCATTTTGCTGTTAACAAGTAAGATAAATCAAGCTGCCATTAGCAGAAGCCCCTCTCAAAATCTTTATAAAAGCACAGCTTTCAAATTCATTGCACAAATTTTTAGAGACATCAGATTTGGGACATGCAAACCTCTGACAATAAAATTTTCCATTGCCACAGAAATTCATTATTTGAAGCTCCATGGTAAATTAGCTTTATTGAGGTAACTACTTTATCTTTTCATGAAACCAAGGCAAGAATAGTGACAGTTTCATCTTTATCATTGTATGAGGAATTACAAAATAGTTCACTGATGGGAATCTATGAAAAGGCCTTTTGGTTTGTCCCTTTATCAGCAGTCATAAACATATCTAAGCCACCCTAGAAAATGTACATTAATATCTGATATTGTTCTTAAAGACCTGGAAGGGTAGTGTTACCACAGTCAGCTATGTTAAACTGATGCAATATTTTAAATCATTTCAATTTGAGAGTTATATATATATATTTTTTAAAGTGATTGGAGCTATTTGTCAATTATTTTCACACTATTTGTCCTTAGACTGCTTAAATTCAATTCAGAAAATAAAGAATGGATTGGGAGAAGAAGGTGGTATTGACATAAATGATGGAACTGTCTGAAGATTTTCAGGACTGTGTGAGCAAGAGATCTAATGCTACTGAGGCTGAGAGGCAAAGCTGATAACAACAATCGATAGAGAGAAGCTTTATAGATCATTTGAGTTACTGCCTTTGATCTTAACTTACGTAATCATATAGGGCGTAACACTTACCAATATTAATACTGAAACATTTTTATTAAACTCTACCACTGTACAATCTGCTTCACACAATGAACTTTTGGTTGGTTGGTTATTACTATTTTTTTAAACTTCACATTTGGAAAAATTTTAAGCTTACCAAAACAGTTGAAAGAATAGTACAGTGAACACATGTCTGTCTTTTGCTCATGCCAAATGGTAACGTTTTGCCACATTTGCTTTGTGTATCTGTGTGTATACATATATACACACACTTTTTGGCTGAGCTGTGTGAAAATAAGCTATAGGCACTTCAGATGGCAGTGGTGGTAAAGAACCCAACTGCCGATGCAGGGAGACATAAGAGATATGGGTTCAATCCCTGGGTCAGGAAGATCCCCTGGACAAGGGCATGGCAATCCACACCAGTATTCTTGCCTGAAGAATCCTACGGACAGAGGAGCCTGGTGGGCTACAGTCCAGAGGGTCACAGAGCGTTTGACATGACTGAAGCGACTTAGCATGCACGCGTTTCATCCTTAAGTTACTTTCTTGTGCATCTTAAGAGCAAGAGCACTCTCCGACATACTCATACCAACATCACACACCTAAAAATTGAACATACGTACAATAATATTATCAAATATATTATCTAAATTTAAATTTCCCCAATTATCCAAAATGCCCTTAATAGCTCCATTGTAAAGGCACACTTCAATCTTTACAATAAACATCCTCAGATACCTTTTACAAAATGGTTTTAACATCTATGGATTCTTGCCGAATGACTTATTATACTGGCTATTGCGAACAAGGTGATTTTCCAATTTTATCATTACTTCTACATTCTATAGCATTTTACTATAAAGAAGAAAGTTCTTTTCCTTTTATTTAATAGTATCACCCTGGGTTCATGGATTCCTGTTTTATCATTTATTACTATCATTTTACTTTTCACATTCACATTGTACCAAATTTGACCAATATGGGGCCCTGAAAACTGGCTGTGTGTCTTTCTGACACATCTCTGTCAATATGGGGTCATCCTTACATTCTTAAAAAAAAAAAAAAGGTGCTCTAAGCCCACCATATACCTTCCCTGCCCATGACTTAGACACAAGAAGTTCTATTCTGACTTCCGTCTCCCATGGGTAATGGTATTTAGAAATCAAGATATACTCATTTTTACTGAAATATCATCTTCTAGGCTATTTTGGTAGACAGAGCTTGCTTAGGGCTGGTGCACTGGGACGACCCAGAGGGATGGTATGGGGAGGGAGGTGGGATGGGGTTCAGGATGGGGAACATGTGTATACCTGTGGTGGATACATGTTGATGTATGGCAAAACCGATACAATATTGTAAAGTAATTAACCTCCAATTAAACTAAATATATTTTTTTAAATAAAATAAAATTAATAATGCATTCAAACTTACACCTCTAAGTCAAGTTCAACAACATAGGATTCTTCTTCACTTTTTTCCATTCCATATACACATCTCCATATTCCTCTGTGAGAACACAAATTTCTAACATTATCTGTGTACTCATTTGCTCCATCCTACAGTACACAAAAGCTTCAATTACTATACCAATAACAGTACTGAAAATCCTGCTATGTCAGTCTCGAGATTTTTATTTTTTAATTAATTTATTTTAATTGGATTATAATCACTTTACAATATTGTGATGGTTTTTGCCATACATCAACATGAATCGGCAATGTGTCCCCCACGTCCTGAATCCCCTTCCCACCTCCCTTCCCACCCTATCCCTCAAAACTGTTAAACTATTCTTTCATGTACATAGACTATGTACCACTAAGGTATCTCACCTCACAATGCATCTTGAAGCTCATGCCAGTTCACAGAGATATCTTTTATTCACTTTTTATGGCTTTATAGTACTTCATTTGGGGCTTCCTGGGTGGCTCTAGTGGTAAAGAATCCACCTGTCAGTGCAGGAGACCTAAGAGACACAGGTTTGATACCTGGGTCAGGTGTATCCCCTGGAGGAGGCCATGGCAACCACTCTGGTGTTCTTGCCTGGAGAATCCCATGGACAGAGTAACCTAGTGGGCTATGGTCCATAGGGTCTCAAAGAGCCGGGCGTGACTAGAGCAACATAGCCCACATGCACACACACAGTGCTCCATTTTACGGCTACAGCAGCATTTACTCAACCAATCTATAATTTGGCATTTGAGGGTTCTTTTCTTCAATACTGGGCCACAGTGACTAGCCTTGTTTATATTGTTCTGTATTTTTGAAGGTGTCTCTTCAGGGTGCATTCCTAGAAGGATACCAGGGATACTTTCATCAAATACTGCCAAATTCCCCTCCGTACTGCCACTTTTCACTTCTGTCATTGTACTTCTTAAAATAACCAAATTATTCATTCTCCCTGAAAATGTTAATAGTGCCAATTGTTTAAATAATATTGGGCAATTAAAAATCTTATAGAGCAAGTTTAGGAATTCCTTACACCTCCACTTCTTGATTCCAAACTCAAATTTAAATTATATGCATGGCAGATTTGTATATTCTTACGTATTCTACAGTATTTATGTATATTATACAATATTTATTATTGTATGTTATACAATATTTATTATTGTATATTATACAATATTTATTATTGTATATTATACAATATTTATTATTGTATATTATACAATATTTATTGTAATTAGTGTATATTATACAATACTTATTGTAATTATTATACATTATATAAATATACAGAAACAGAGCTGACTGTAGTACTAGACAAAACTGAACAAGTAGTTTATTTTGAAATTGTAGTATTTGACTGTTTTTCTCTTGGACTAATTAAAACTGTAAAATAAAGTTAAATAATCCATATAATGGAAATTTAGAGTGAAAATAAATCTGAGACTGATCTTTGTGAATTAGAAGCAAATGAAGTACTTTACAACATAAACATGAGTGAATACACATCACATTTGTTACTTCTTACAGTGTGACTGTATCTATATAGTACTTATGGTACTATCACTCAAAATATAATCTGTCTTAATTTTTCCTGTAGGGCTAGTATTTTAAAAAATTCTTAAGATCTCACAATCTGATTTATTAGGTCCCATTCTCAAGCCACTAAAAGTGTGGGAGGTCAACCCATGTGACTGAGCCACCGTCAACTCCCCTCGGCAGATGGCAGGGCCACCAAGCGGCTTTCTCTGCCACTCAGCAGTACTTCTTCCCAAGGTTCCAGATGTCTGAAGTTCACCCCTGTATTCCTGTTCTTTTAGCCGACGACCTCAGCATTTACTTCACTTGGAAACCAAGGGCATTCAATCTGTATTTATACCAACTCTATCCTCCCTTCCCTGTAACATGTTTATTTTCGCTCTTCCTGTTTCTCCCTGCAGATTAACTCTCCTTCTTCCTTCCACACACCCACACTCCTCCTCTGCGGCTATGCTCCATAAATCATCTCCTTTTTAGCTTGCAATTGACTAATCTCTCTCCTGGCAACTGCTCTCTGTCTACACACATGCATAGGACTCTCACATTCTAAAGGCGGCTTTCTTCACCTTCTTGGAGTTACTTTTTCTTGTCCTTTCAATGGCAAAATTCTGAAAGTCACTGTTTTAAAAAATCGCAACTTCTGTTTATTCTCATCAAGCCCTTGTGATCTGGCTTCTAAAGAACAAAAGAACAAAATATGTTCTTTTAAAAATCTCAAGTGACCTCTAATCTCTAATTCCAGAAGTCTCTTACTTTTCAAGCTCACTGCATGTTTGGCCCTCCTGATCAGTTTCTTCTTTAAACTCCCTCTTAGTTTTTATCAGGACCCTTTGTTATCACAGCTTTCCTCCTCAACATTCCTTCTCCCTCTTGTTCACTAGTTTGTCCCAACTCCTAAAACTAGAGATTTCCTAAAAGTCTTCCATAAGGTTTATTTGAGTAGTTCACAACATAAAACAGCAAGTTGGAAGACAACACATGACGATATGTTTCCTGGTTTGTGAAAACAGCAGAATGCATATTGGAGAGCTCATTTCATTTCATGAAGCCTGAGAGTCATGGGTAAATTTATGGTAGTAGATAATAGATAGGTAACAGTTATGTATAGGTTCAGATAATGGGCCATGTAGTTCTAAGTATTTCTTGGGCCAATATGTATCACAATATTTGTGGGCCAATAATTCTTAAGCAATTACAACAACAATATCCAACAACAGTTTTTAACTGACTGAAAGCAGAGATCTGAACTATAATTTAAAAATATAAAATGGTAACCCTTCTTTTTAACCTTTCTACTGAAAATATTTTCTTTTAATCTAATACCCAAAAGCAAACTGCATCATATTATTCTATGTCTAAACTAACCTTAGTTAAGTCATCAGTGATCATCCATTACTTGTTAGAAATCAGCTCTATTTCTTAAACACCTAAAAATTTTTTACACATATTTTCTACAATAAAAAAATTGTTACAGCCTCACCTGACATAGATGATGTAACCTGGTCTTTATAGGAATCATTCAGAATAAGAGCCAAACATGTTATATTCCTTTAGCCAGGAATTTAGGCAAGATTTAATCACACATCTGTTGCCTAAGTTACAGCAAATATTTGTTGTGCACCAATCACATGCAAGCCATTGTTCAAGCATTAGAGATTCACGCTAGACAAAAATCTTTGCCCTAGGAGCATATACCTTTCATCTGAATGAACTAGACTGGCTTAGATGATATGGAATTTGTAGCTTGTACCTTATACCTGTCCTGCCTGCAGTGAGTGATGCTGTGCAGGGTGTACCAGCTTTCAGTGAACCCACTAAACTGGGCAGCTAGGAAGATATTTATCTTCTATACAGAGGAACTGTTCATCATGGCCAGTGGTTCAAAACCAAGGGTGATCTTTCCCCCAGGGAACTTTGGGCAATGTTAGCAAACCATTTTTGTTGACCTAGTTGATGGGGAAGGGTTCCTACAAGGCACAGGACAACCTCCTAATGAATTATTTCATCTGCAAGGTCAACAATGCCAAGGCTGAGAGTCCAGGCTCTGGGCAAGAGGGCCCAGGTGGCTTGAGTTCTCTCTTAGAAGAGGGACATAAGCCAGGTTATTCCACAGCCTTTCTCCTACCTCTGATCATATAGACTCCCTTCAGGTTTATTTTTCTGTTCTTTTTGGTTTCATGGGAAGACATATAATATTCAATTGAGATCTGTACCTTCTGTTTTCCTGAGCTGTTCTCAGGGTCAACCAATGCTTACTAAAGTTTTCGAGCAAGCACTAAGGTAAGTTCTGTGCCTGCTGGGCATAATTATAGCAAACAACTTCATTTTCAGAATCTCCTAACAAGAAGCACAAGCACAATCTACAAATTACTATTTTTTTTCCAATGTGTTTGTGCCCTCAGCAGCTCACAGCAGGGCCAAATCAGTCTGCACCAGCCACCATTATTCTAGCCATCTTCCTAAAATATCAGAAGCAACAAACCTCCCAGGGTGAGGAACCATTCTGCAGTTTTTGCCTACATGGATCACTGTTTTTCCCCTACAGTGGTTATACGGCTATATAAAATAGCCAAGAAGTTATTATTTAATTCATGAATAGAAGGGCAAGTTAATCGTGTTATTCATTAGCAGTGTTATAATTCATATTATAGCAGGGGTCTTGGTTGTTAGTCCAAAATTCACTTGTGTTTTCCCTTTCTTTTAGATGCTGTCTTAACTTTATAGACCATAGTGTCATCACTTTACCTGTCTAACTCTATGGCAAAGTACCAACTAAGTCACATAACAGCTGAACTCCAGATGGAATTTATACTTTTATGACTTCCATAACATTAGATAACTCACTTAACCTTTCAAGGGCTGAATTTTGTGATGCATTAAATAAATAAGTTGAGCTAGTACCTGGCAGGAGAATCCTGGGTTTGAATTTGTTCACACTGCCCAAACCGGTGATGCCATCAGCAAGCCATCCCACCATTTAGACTCTAGAGATTACAGTGAGATTAATGTGAGTGTTACAAAGATTTTTGCCATTGCTGTTGTCACCACTAGATGGTTATGTGGACTGTGTCTTCTACTTCTATAGACACAACTAGGTATTATCCTACAACGTGTCTAAGAGATGACATCCAATATTTAGGATGTCTGAATTGGCCAAAATTAGGTAGGTTTTTAAACTTTGTGTTTCAGTGTTTTGCTAGTGAAATAATTATACTTTGTACTCTCAGAAGTATAAGAGTGGAGATGTAATTTTTACCCCAATGATTCCAAATTTCTTAACATGCACACCTAGTTTAGATCCACTAGGAACTACTTATACATTATAAAAAAAATGTTCATTTTTAGTAAATGTTGAATATTTCCTCTGAAAAGTCTCCCATCTCAGTGTCTTCATTCTTGTCATAAAACTGCATGAGCTCTGTTCTTTCAGCAAGAACATCCTCACTAGCAAAACAGAAGCATGGAGAGCAAAGTCCCATCCACTATGACCTGGCATTTTGATCTGCAGCTACGGATCCTCAAGAGTGCTACAGTTCATTTTTAGAAAACCCCATGATTTCTTGGTCCAGAGAAGGAAAAGGGACACATTTGTGTGTGGGTAGCTGGAGTAGAATTCAGACATCATTTCTGGATTCTATGATTTTTTTCCCCAGTTACCTGTGCTCCCAAGAGGTCACCCATTTGACTGACAAATAGCTAGGTTCTGAGCTAGGTTTTATTTAAATGAAATTAAACACTACTTCATTTACACTTCACCCATCCACTTGTACTTCAGTTTCTCCAGACAATTTTTCTAGGTCCTCCTATTGACTCTAGTAACATCTCCACCTCAGGTACTTTTGAGGTTGAATGCACACTAAATGATTCTCCTGTGATATTTCACAGAATCACCATCCCACCTTTCCAGCATCCCCTCTGTGTTAGATTTCTTCACAATACCCAGATAACAAGTAGTCAGGGTACATCTTATTATCCAGGTTTGCATTATGGAAGAAATGGTCTGATTCTTCAAGCAGCCAACATCTTCCCTGGAGATAAAAGATAAATATATATAAAAAGTAAATAACCCATTCCAAAACTACTTTGTTGGTTTAGAACAAATCAATTTGCTGTAAATATGACTTACTACAAATCATCATAGTACCAGCTATCTTCAAGCAGTATGAACTAAAGATGGAGAAAATAAGTATATAGAAGAAATGGTTTGAAAATACCTGTGATTATGATCCAGTTCCACCTAACCAAGTAATTTATCACTTTATAGTTATTTTATAGCCAAGGATTTCTGTTCTAAGTGCAACCCTACAGCATGTCAGGAATTGAAGTGTTTATCTAACATTTCAGTCCCCAAAAAGAGTTCACATTGCTGTTAGAGCATTTTCCATATCACCTGTCTTTGTTCAGCAAGCCCTTTCAAATCCTCTTTTCCATAAAACTACAAGATTTTCTTGAGGCTCAAGGATCCCCACACATTCACATCTTCTCAAACTTGACCCTTGCCTCTCTTTACCTGTAATTTTATAGCATTGCCTTGGTTTTACACGTCAAGTGTAAAATACTAACAAATGACATAGCAGGAAATTCAGTTTCTCACTTTATCCTCTCTTCACTTTCAAACTTCCTGGTACTGATTTCACCTTACATGCATCATACCTGCAGTTGGTTTGCATTTTATCTATATTGCACATCAACTATTACTTCGTAAAAAGTGTTTTAACAGTACAGTGGAGAGTGTCTAGGAGACTTTGGTTTTAATCCCACAGAGCTTGGCACTTTCTTTCGTCATGCATAGAATAGGAATATTGAAATTGATTGTGTTCATTTTCCTGGAACTTATTATGATATGTGTGTTTTTTATTGATACATGCCCTAATTTCTTACCTTCTCAGTGCTAGAAAAGAAATTGAACTTTCAGAATTCTTTCTTTGAGAGAAAGGAAGTAATTTTATTCATGAAGCCCATTTCAGTTAGTAAAAATACCTCCGAGAGGCTGAGTCCTCAGAAATTAAATGTACAATAAGTGGCCAAGTAGAAAATGGACTCTCTCATCCCCATGGTTTCCCCCAGCATAATACATTAGCGGTAGGATACACTTCCTCCCACCAGCTTTCTCCTGCAATTGTAATTTGTCATTTTCTAAGGACGAGGCAATTAAGGTCTCAGATTCATTTTCATTGCAAATGAATAATTAGTGAATGTCAGGTTCATGTTTTCTTAGTCCATGCAAAAGACAAAAGCAGTTATGTTACAATACTTAACAGACTCTCTAGCTGTGATGACACACCAATTCTTGGACATGATGAACACAAATATTATTATTGTTTTCCTCCTTAAAAGACCATCTAATCTGGTCTCATTTAAGAGTTTACTTAACATTTGTCTTCTCTGCATATAACTTTAGGAGTGTTTTGCTAATTAGATTCAAGAAATAGAGTCACCTCTTCTAAACATTATTTTATTTATGCTTGGTTTTAGATTTTGTTTGTTTCTTTGTTTCTCCACCCCCTTACAGCACAAGGTCTCTCAAACCCCAAGCAGCTGCCATCTGGCTTGTTTTACATAACTCTCTAAGCCCATTCGAGTGGCAATATACCAGTGAAGAATAAAAAAATATATGTTGGATAGAGCCCAGGAACTGTGCCCAAAATAGGTTTTTAAAAGTCATTGAGCATAACAGTGGGAATAATAAGGAGGTCATAGCAGCAGCTGCTCCAGGAGCACTGGAATAATTCTCCCATCATCATGCCGCAGGTACAGTCCAGAAAGCAACGCTTGAGGCGCCTCCACTTTTTCCTTGAGTTTTCATGCCTGTCTATCACTCAATCTCAAGAGCTGACAAGCACCTGGGATTCAATTCCTGCAGGATTTCATAAATTCACATTAATTTTGATAATTTCCCAATTGTAACAGTGAGAATCTTCCCCCCAAGTTGGGTGAACTGCTTTAAAATTTCATTGCATATTCATTTATCACCCTGTGTTATTTTTAGTCTCTAATGGAGAGAGCGGATGAGGCTTCATTAAAGATTAGTAGGAGCCCTACAAATAGCTTTCTCACTTTCTAGTAGACTGTTTTTTTCTCTCTCTTCCTGAGAGGGCAGATAAGAATTCCCTTCAAAGACAATGTATTTGGTAATGAACAAAAGGAAAACTTCAGGCCACAGAGGACCTCCTTGATATGTGCAAATATCTAATTTTGGTTCTCCTCAGACAGCCTGCCACAATGTGTCTGTTCACGAATTGTAAGGCACCAGTTCATCTTTTCTTTCTTTTTCCCCCCAAATCTTTCCATTTGTATTATTTAGAGGATGTGTCATGTTTCGTTATTTCCTCATTTCTTTCTGTGAGATAATCAAGATTGCATTGGGAAAGAGCTGTATCTTTTAAAAAAAAATGAGTACGTAGACATTAAGTTTACTCCTTTTCAATTGCAAATCATTTTTCACACCATCTTGGTATCTTGTAACTTTTATATTTACTGTGCTGTTTTTATTTTTTAACTTTCTATTCCATTTCCCTTATTCATCCAGGGAGCTTTATAAGATTATATAAAATGTGATATAGTGAAAAGCCCAAAATACTAGAATATATTTTTAGAATGGAGACATTCACCAATTGACAGATTTTTTTTCCCATTTTAGGCCTTATGAAAAATGGATTTCAAACTTATAAAAAATGTATCTGGAACATCTCAGTACAAGACTTTTTATTGGATTTTAGAATTCAGATCTGTGATTTAAAAGCCATTTCCTTTTTCTAAAAGTAGCCATGCTGAATTGATTTTTAAGGAGAAAGAAGGATGTAATTTGGATTTTGAACCCTTTTCTGAGGGCTTATATTTTTTTCATTTATGTGGCTTCCTTTATTCCCATTGCATCCTCATGGAGCAGGAAGCTTATATATTATCCCAGGTCTTTTACAAGGATGCACCTTAGGCAGAGCTGTAAATAAGGCTTTATTTCCCTTTGTTCCATTTTTCCTTCTCCGTTCTACATCTCCATTACCGATGCTCTGTGGCTTTCTAGCCAACACTCTTTTTTACTATCCTGAAGGAAGGGTCTTATTATCTTATAGTATCGCCCAGAGAGAGCTTGCTCTTTTCTCCCTTCAGAGAGTTAAAAAAAGGAAATAATCAACCCAAATGAAAGGATCACTAATGGTAGAACTACAGTCATGAATGTGAGATGGTTATCTAGGAGTTGTAACTGGAAATTTTGCAAGTCTTTGAAAATGTATACAGAAGTAGGGAGAGTCCCATTTTGCTATTCTTATGAAAACCAACAACTGAGTATTCAATCACTAACCCAAATTTTATAATCTTGATT
The DNA here is from genome assembly GCF_001704415.2 of Capra hircus. NCBI lineage: Eukaryota > Metazoa > Chordata > Mammalia > Artiodactyla > Bovidae > Capra > Capra hircus. The sequence continues at coordinate 8,594,195 of NC_030812.1, forward strand.
CTCTAAATTTGAAAGTGCTCTCTGTCGGACTTATTCCTGCTATGATGGCTGCATCAACTTCCATTAATTTTAAACACAGTTAACTGAGTTTAAAAAAGAAAAAAGCTAATTGAATATAAAGATGACTAGGTTGGAAACCAAAAATCCAAGTCTAGTCTGATTTGCCAGTAACTAGCATTCTGATTTTTGGAAGCAACTGTGCCTTTCTGAATGTTATTTTCCTCCTCTAAAATTAGGAGTCTCAATAGTATCATATTTTTTTAATTTTACTTTATTTTACTTTACAATATTGTATTGGTTTTGCCATACATCAGCATGCATCCGCCACGGGTGTACACGTGTTCCCAATCCTGAACCCCCCTTCCACCTCCCTCCCCGTACCATCTCTCTGGGTCATCCCAGTGCACCAGCCCCAAGCATCCTGTATCCTGCATCGAACCTAGACTGGCATTTCGTTTCTTATATGATATTATACACGTTTCAATGCCATTCTCCCAAATCATCCCACCCTCTCCCTCTCCCAGAGTCCAAAAGACTGTTCTATACATCTGTGTCTCTTTTACTGTCTTGCATACAGGGTTATCGTTACCATCTTTCTAAATTCCATATATATGTGTTAGTATACTGTATTGGTATTTTTCTTTCTGGCTTACTTCACTCTGTATAATCGGCTCCAGTTTCATCCACCTCTTTAGAACTGATTCAAATGTATTCTTTTTAATCGCTGAGTAATACTCCATTGTGTTCATGTACCATAGCTTTCTTATCCATTCATCTGCTGATGGACATCTAGGTTGCTTCCATGTCCTGGCTATTATAAACAGTGCTGCGATGAACATTGGGGTACACGTGTCTCTTTCAGTTCTGGTTTCCTCGGTGTGTATGACCAGCAGTGGGATTGCTGGGTCTAAGGCAGTTCTATTTTAATGGCTCTGCAACAATCTTCTGTCACAGGATTTAAATGTGGACTGTGTCTCTCTGCTAGCCATGGAATCTTATGTAATCTATTTAAGCTGTGTAAATCTTACTTTTCTCATCTCTACAATAGAGATGACTGCCGTGCCTACCTTGGAAGGAACTGCATCAAATGGAGTGAGTGCTTAGTTAGCATCTATTCATTTTTAGCTATTACTTAATTTTAAGAGTTACAAGTCAAGTTATCACAGATACATTAAACAGCATAACTGAAAAATGTTAATATGATTTTAGATATTTGTATTATAGCTGATTTTGTTTATCAAGTGCTTATTATGTGCCAAACAGTAAGCCCTTCATTTGTAAATCTCATTTAATCCTCTAAGTAACACACTGTAGAAGATAACAATTATCTTTATTTCACCAATGACAAAACAAAGGCTTAGATGATCACACAGTCAAACAAATAAAAAATACTGCCAGAAGTGGTGTTTAAGAGTTTATCCCCCAGAGCTCATTCCTTTAATCACTATGCTATCCTCCCTTCCACTCTAGTCTTCAAGCTTCCATGTAGATTTCTAAACCCTAATTAAATGCAGCATGAGATCCTAATAAAAATAAACCTCTCATCTCTTTCATCTCTTGAATCATTTTCATGATCCCTATTTGATTTACATTAATTCTCTTCCAAAATTGCCAGTGAACTTTTTTGAAGATATGAACCCCACAGAGTCAAAGAGTGTTTTTAAACCACGACTCGTTATTCACCTCCCTCCTTTCCTTTCAGAATCACATATTAAGGATCAAGTTTCTTGGGAATCTCAGAGACCTATTAACATCCAATCTGGAATTCACCTAAAACTAGATGAAACTAATGTTGAAAGGCCTGTAAGAGCCTCATAGAAAAAATTACATCAACATGAGCACACATACACCTTCATTTCAAATATCAGAGGTCAGAGTTTTAATGCCATTGTTTTCTGCAGATGGTGGAAATTAAGACATTTGAAATCGCCACATTTCAATCCCCAGGTCCTCATATGCAACACTTCACCAGACTGGGAAAGACCATCTGTCTCATTCTCCAGATTAATTCCTTTCTTTCAGACAAATGACTTTCAGCTACTTTAGATATATGCCCTTCATTTGAGAAGCAATTTATATTCATTCAGTCGCAGCCATCATTCACTAATATCATGGATTGATGGACTTAAAAAGCCTAGCTTTTCATTAGTTCTGTTTGCAAGGCTAATTTTTGTAGCATTGGATCATTTTACTTCCAGTTGCTCCTGTTTTCCAGGACCTTGTGTTCCACAATCACTTTTGATAGAGTAATCTATGACATATTTCCACCTAAAAGATGTGTAGACTCCCTTTGCAAAGAGAGCAGGTACTTACAAAAGCAAAAAGGTTTGTGTTTCTTGTGCTAATTTGCACAGAAAGTTCTGTGAGCCCTTTCACTTAGCAGTGAAACAATTGAAGTATGAGTCTTGGAGCAGAGAGGATCAGGAATTTAGTTGCTTGTGTAACATATTATTGACTCCTAATTTACACTGAATATATGTAAACTGCTCTGTTTCTCAAGTATCCTATTAATTGTTTACTCTTGGAACTGTTAATGCTAAATTCAAATTAGTCACAGGATCTCTCAACAGATTCCTATTTCTTTAGCAAAAGCCAGTGATGATAGGTATAGACGGATGAATAGATGGATGGATAGATAGGGATCAGTAATACCTATCTAAATATCTATCTATCTCATTAGAATAGATTTTTCACTTGTTAAATTGCACTTATCAGGAACATGTGTAAAGCAAACCATGTCACTGTTTAAAAATACAGACATGAAATTTTCTTCTGAAGTATTAGATTCCAGTACATGAGAAGCCTTGGGAACAAAGACGAGATGATTCCGTTTACTGATGATTCCTACTAATAGAAATATTTCTAATTACAGTGTAACATCCTATATCTTAGTTGCCATGCAATCAACATTTCTCTTTTCTTCTACCTCCCAATATACTTACACATGAGGATATGTGGGTTTCATTATACCCTGTGATTAAGTAGAGATATCTGGTTGCGATTCTAATGTGAATTTTGACTTCAAAATTGGATGATAAGTGTTGTTTTTCTGCCTGTCAAACTTGTACTGGGCATTGCTTTGTCCCAGGAACTTCACCCATACATAGAATCTCCTCATTTAATCCTCACATCAACCTGTGAGTTACCTGCTGATCTGTTAATCATATGGAGGATGGGAATTATGCGCTGTATCACTACAACTTAAGACATACAATGATGACTGCTAAAAGCCAAATACAGAGACATGTAACAACAGATGTACAGAAGAAAGTCTCCTTATATCTGAAGATACTTTTAAAACATCCTTGAAAAGGTAATATTACTGTCAGATCTGAGAGGAAAAGAAGAGGTATTTCTAATGTTAATTTAAATCCTATGACTTCCTCTTCCCCTTTAGATGTGTATCACTAACATTGCTCTTGTGGTAAACAAACATAAATGAAATATACCTTGGCAAAGCATGTCATGAAGATGAGGGAGCAAGGAAAAAGAGGAAGAGATGGAAGGCAGGAGAATATTGGGAGGACCTCACAAGGACTCTGAGTGAGAAGGAAGAAGAGTTATGTTTTCTTGAAAGAGAGATTGCAAAAGATGGAAACAGGAAAAACCTTATTCCTCATCAGTTACAAATAAGAAGGGGGAGAAGGAAAGTCATGGTTTAATGTTCCTTTGACACAACCACCCATCAACACCGCCAAGGCAGTCTAGTTTATTCATTGCCCAAGTTGACCTAGTGTCAGAGTAGAATCTGTTTTCTGATCTCATATATAAAACATTCTAAGCTCAGATGCTTATTTCTCAAGAAATGAGGATGAAGTTAGAAATGCTTCAGTTATTGACAGTCTTAATGTTTCCTAATGTGAATATCTAGAAAAGAGAATGCAAAGAAAAAGAGACACAAACGAGGACAGGGCACCTCTTATGATGATGGCAAAGTGGCCTTTCTCCCACAGCTAAGCTGAGTGATCTTGCTTACGCCTGATGGATTCTGTGAAATCATTCTGGCTTACTCAGGGGCCAGCTGTGGTGACTGTCTCTTATCACTCCTGGAGGGCCAAAGTAACTGCCCCTGCAACATCACCCCCAGGGTGTCAGAACTGATTAAAGTGAATGCATTTACCATTTATCATTTATTCAAATATTAGCACTCACTGACCTCTAAGAGAATCAATGTTGGTATTTTTTTTGTCCTTCTTTCCTTTCAAATAAGTTATACCACTAGCTGTGCTTCACATAAACGGATTCTCTAGAACAAATTCCTTTCAAACTGTGGTCTCCCAAACTAGCAAATCATACCTGACCTTAAAGTCAGTTCTATTCAGGTGACTCTCCATTCCATTCCATTCTACACTGTGCTGTGATCAGTGTACTACCCCAAGGACCCCAAACGGTTTCTCAGCAGGCTGAAAAGGTTCTTGTAACTTTCCAACAAACTTCAGAAAAAACACAGGATAATGAAGGCAGCCCAAGAAAAGTTTTTTAAACACCCTCATCATGCGAGGAATTGTTCTAGACCTAAAGAAGATGCAATAATGCCACTACCGGACACTCAAGGAGTTTACAATCTAGTGTAAGAAGAGTATGTGTAAACATATATGTACCAGGCAGCAGAACATATGAGACACATGAAAGAAATTAATGAATTTTGTGTGGGCAGGCTCAGAGAAGAAGGAAACCATTGACTTGGAGCTTGAAGCATTAAGATGATTCAGATAGTAAAGAATTAGATGGGGACAGAGTTTAGATAGAAAATTTGCTGCAACTGGAGGTAGCTGGGTCCCTTACCATTATGGCAAATTACTTAATAAAGCAGAGATTCAGGGGTATTTCACACCCAAGAGTTTATTTTCAATTCTCTTTAAAGTATTTAAATTACTTATTTCTGTATTTTCATTTTTTTTTTACTGTTATTGAGATCCATCAAGATATCATGACCAAAATGTATCTTAGTTTGTTCAATACATGAAAATGGATGATGCTAACTTTAGATATGTTTCTTATTTCTTTACTTCAAATTTCAAAACATTTTGTTCTTTGTGGATTTATTTGGGTTTCATTTTTGTTTTATTTTTCTCTATTTCTTAGATATTTGAAAATCCCTATATGCTCTGGTAAACCATAGAGCATATTGGTATTATCAAATGCCCAGACTAATTTAAAAACTGAAATTTAAGTAAAAATGTAACTGGCTATATAATTCATAGACTCTTATCATGACAATCATCTGATTTCTGTTGAACCCTAAATTTTCAAGTCTCTGCTGACCGCTGAAACTTGTTTAAATTTTTTAGAAGAGTAGTGTTTTACACAGAGTGAGCATCTGAAGCAAACTTTATCTGTAGTCTAAATGACTTTTGAAAATAAGCTTACCACGAAATTCAGTATTCTGATTTTTCCTGTATTTCAGTAAATCTAACACAACATTGAAAGAGATCACTGTTCTCAGCAAGAGACTGAATTGAAATAATCACACAAGCTAGCAGGCATATTGTATGAAAAACTTTAATTGTTGCTTTCGGTTGATGTTGCCTCTGTTTAATTAGAACACTACTGCAGTGGTTCTCATGCAGATATACCATGCATCAAAACGCCTTAGAGAGCTGTCTGTTGAACTAGCTGCAGAATCCTACCCTCAGTAGGTCTGGAGTAAGGCTTCCAAATTCACATTTTCAACAAATTACCAATAAGGCTGATACTGCTGGTTCAGAGAGAGAGAGAGAGAAAGTGTGTGAGTGAGTGTGTGTGTGTGTGTGTGTGTGTGTGTGTGTTTTAAAGATACCCATGTGTGCAGTTGTTTTCAAAAGTGTATCTGGTAGCAGCTACCAGCTACAACCTTATAGTCTCAAGGTCTCCCCCATGTAGCTATGCAACCATTTTGGACCCCAGTCAATCCTTGCTTAACAAGCACCCTTACTTCTTGTCAGCTCCACTCCTAATTCTCAACAATTTATGCAATTTTGGGTTTTGACTATATAAGCCTCCCCCATTGTGTAATCCAACAAAACACAATCCAAGTACTTCTCAAATCTGTGTCTCTGAGGCTACAATCCTCAGTTTGACTCAAGTAAAACTCTTTTCCATTTCTTAAAAAAAAATGCCCATGTGTGTGCATCATTCAGCCAACTACATTCTTTCATCTATTGATCCTTCCTTTGTTGTTCATGGTGAATATAACCACTTCTGCTCTGTAGAGCTGTTTTGATGCACAGAGCTGGCAAAACCAATTCTCATCTGCTGGGAATGCCTTAAATGCTGAGGTCAAATTGTCAATAGAATCCTGCCTGGGTGAATTTAATGTCAGGAAGATAGATAGAAAAGTGGCATTTCAATAAGCTACTTTGCTCAACTTTAATAACACAAATTCTGTTAACCCTGAAGCCCTGATTCAAACACAAGTTACTGCAGAAATCCCTATTGTTAACTAAGCCCATTTTGCATATTCATGGCTACCCCTTTTAATTTGTAAGGGCATGTCAGACTGTAATGAAACCTGTTCTCTACGTGCTAGGTCTTTATTTTCTCTTTTCTCCGTGTTACATTAGATGTGGTTACCTGATGTGACTTTACTAGTAGCTTATCTACATTTGTAGAAACTATGAAAACATTTGAAAAAGTTTGCTGTCACCATTTCATTCCTCTCTTAACGTTCTCATTTTTTCCTATACCTGTCTATAATGTTTTCAGAGTCCAGAATTTTTAACTTGCTTTATCACTCCACCAAAATGATCATATTTGTTTCATTATTTTAAAAATGAGTGCTGTATTTTGTTGGGTTAAGTAGTACATTTGGCCTTCCAACTTAATTCAGAATTATCCTTTGCACAATCATATACCTAAGAAAAAGAGATAATCCTGAAATAAGAGAATACAATGCAGATAAACTGGAACTGGGGAACATGAGAATTCAGAAGCTTGGAAGCATGGGGACTATTTGACAACTAAAACGAGTAGCACATTGTCATCATCAGGCTTTGGGGCTGATTAAAGGGAAAGGGAAGGATGTCTTAAGTAGGAGATAAGGCATCTTTACATAGAGGAAAGATTCAGGTATAACAGATTAAAATGTGACAAATTCAGTTTCAGACATGACCTGCCTTGTTTTGTAGTCTAACTTCAGAGGAACTAATGTAAAAAATATATAAATATATAATTTTAAATATAAAAAATCACTTACTTTTTCCCTTTTATAAGTTCATGTAAAGTTATGTCCAATGACAGATGAATGGATAAAATGTAGTACATGTATACAATGGAATATTACTCGGCCATAAAAAGGAACAAAACTGGGTTGTTTGTAGAGATGTGGATGAACCTAGAGTCTGCCATTCAGAGTGAACTAAGTCAGAAAGAGAAAAATAAATATCATATATTAACATATATATGTGGAATCTAGAAAAATGGTATAGACGATCTTATTTACAAAGCTGAAATAGAGACACCGATGTAGAGGATAAACTTATGAATATGGTGCAGGAAGGGGAATAAATTGGGAGATTAGGACAGACATATATACACTATCATGTGTAAAATAAATAGCTAGGGGGAACCTGCTATAAAACACAGGAAGCTCAGCTGGGTCCTCTGTGATGACCTAGAGGGATGTGATGGGGTGAAAGTTAGGAGGGAGGTTCAAGAGAGAGGGGACATATGTATACATATAGCCGATTCACCTCACTGTACAATCGAAACTAACACAGCATTGTTAAGCAATAATACTCCAATAAAAGAAAAAGAGTTCAAACATATCTCACTTGAATTGTCCTATGGATTTCTTGTAGAGAACTGCCTTCTGTGGCATGGATAATCTAAAATTGCCTGCAGCGTTTATTTTTGAAGACAATAAGTTCTACTTATACATTTGAAAGTCTGACTCTTTGCCACCCCGTGGAATTCTCGAGGCCGGAATACTGGAGTGGGTAGCTTGTCCCTTCACCAAGGGATCTTCCCAACCCAGGGATTGAACCTGGGTTTCCCTCATTGCGGGCAGATTCCCGCATCGCGGGCAGATTCTTTACCAGCTGAGCCACAACAGAAGTCCAAGAATACTGGAGTGGGTAGCCTATTCCTTTTCCAGCGGATCTTCCCCACGCTGGAATTGAACCGGGGTCTCTTGCATTACAGGCAGATTCTTTACCAACTGAGCTATACATTTACTTAACACATACTCATTAAGCAACTTCTATGTGACTCGTGTTTGGTGAAGGAAATATAATGGTGAACACACATCCCTTGTTCAACCTGTCAATTAAAGCACACCAAGAAATAACTCACAGCAATAACATGTGCTGGCTGTGGAAACAGACGTTCGCGGACCTATGATGGAGCATATCAAGGGATTTGGGTCCTAATCGTAATGCCTGGGTGCTCCTGCCAAGTGTAAGGAACCCTAACTGAGAATTAAAGTTTTGTGTGGAAAAACAATCAGCCTAATCTATATATTTTCTGCTTTAGCAGCAAAACAGAAAAGAAGTGTGTCCCTTTAACCTTTGAGGAGGTTATTTTCCCTTTCAACAGAGGGGAGAAATCTTCCCATCAGAACTAATTGTTCAATGATTGATTAATAGTTTCCCTCCTGTTGCTGCGTGCAGCCGGGATGACATGCATTGTACACACAACAGGAGGTAAGAGAGTTAATCAATTAGGAGAAACAATTAGTTCCAGTTTCCACAATTTATTTGACACTGTAGATGAAATTGCCTGAAAATATTAAGAACATTAAAGATCAGTGATGAAACCTAAAGAAATAAATTTATATTCAAACTTCAGAGGCAGATGCTTAGCTGACACTGCTCTTCTGCAGATAGGCAACGTTAACGCAATAGCAATTACAGTTTGGCAGCAATTAATAAATAGACTGTCAAAACTAGTCAAGTTGTGTTCTTGGTTTTGGAAACCTGCTGATTTTCACTTTGACATGATGTGGCTGACGCGTTCTTGAAAAGCTCAACGTTATTAATTTAAGGATGCAGTTCCATGACTCCCCTTCTATAGGTCTTAGCTTGGAAATTTCAGGAACAAATCATTCAGTGCAACCTGGTGTGTCTTTTCTTTGGAGTCCATATTTAATTCATATCTGTATTTAGAAAAATGCATTATATAGGAGTATTCTGAATTTATGAGATTGATGAAAATACACCCAAAAGATACACTTCAAGTCAACTTGAAGTCAATGTAATTTGATGGAGTCACATAGAATTCTAGATTATTCCTTTGTTGCAATATCACCATATAAAAGTCAAGGTAGGGGTAGAAATCAGGTGGGCCAAGGGTGATGGTCTAGCTCTAAGTGAACTTAAAGTCATATCTCCAGCAGAATAATCTGGAAGTCTGAGCCTGGCAAGACAAAGGAGTCCCTCTGGTCCAGGGAATGAGAAAACAGGAATGAGAAATAGCCAAGAACATTTCACTGAAAACAGTGAAACAAGCAAAATGTTCAAGAACTTTAATACACATTCTTTTTCTTTTAAAGCAAGATATAAGAAGCAATTTCAAAGCCATAATTCTACCAGATTTTAAGCTTGGAGATTTGCCTGTCCTTACTTAATAATGATCAAAGCTACCTCACCCCAGAATGCAAATCCCTGATCAGTTTCACATATCTACTAGTTTATCCAGACTTCAATAAAGGAATACATAAATTACTGATGTTAATGTGTGTGTCTAATAATATTTAAAACCCAAACACATTCTGCGAGTAATGCTCTAAAGTTACTCAAATTTAATACCTCGGAGAAAATACATTTTTAAAAAGGTAGCACCGTTACATTGATGAATGAATAAACTCTTGCTTAAAAAAAAAAAAAACTCTCTGCTGGATACAAATAGGACAACTAAGAAATAAGGCAGGCAAATAAAATATCACTATCACCCGGAAAACATGGTAATACTCACAGAGAAAACTAATTCTAAATATTAAATCTACTTCTAGATCAAAACAGGGAAGAATCCATCACATCTCACATAAGTTTTCCTAACTTTTAAATAAAAATCTTGTAGAAATGTGTTATAAATTCCATTTTGTAAGTCAGTTCTAGAAATTAACTATAAAGAAAATGAAAACTTATGTTCCTCGTCTGTGATATTTTAGTACTTATATCAACTTTTGTGCTGTAATTAATTTTATGAATCCCTCTACTTAATGAGTAAGTAAATCAAAAGCTGGGAGAAAAAAAATATCGGCTGCAAGAACAGAGGTAGAAAATTGTTAGAGCTGACCCACGGCTACCAAAGTGATCTTGTCACCATTGCTCCACTATCTTTTAAATATTCTAATTTGTTTTATTGTTCTTCATAGAGTAAAAATGTTTCACAGTTGGTCTCTATAGTAGCTTGTTTCTAAGCTTACTAAAAAACATGGATTTGGCAATAGCCAAATGTTTGAATATAAATTGATTTTATGCAATACACAGAAAACAAGTATTTTATTGGTATAAATGGTTTATTTGTAGAATTACACTAAAAATTATTTTGAAACAGCATAATCCCTCTCTGGATGGTTTTAGAATTTCATGCTTAAATCAAGTTGAACATTCATTTATGCGAGCCTTTCGTCATTTGCAGTTGTGTAAATGTCTATCGGTGGAAAGTCAAAGGAGTGACTGTGTAGATAACAGCTTCAGCAAAAAAGAGGCATGTGTGAAAGATGACAGACTGATCATGTGGGAAGAAATTGCTACTGTTCTTCTCTCTTTCATTCCTGTTCATAAAGAAAAATACTTAAATTTAAGGACTTCAGTCCTATTCTTCCCATCTGGGTTGAGAGCAGCTGAAGACTCAGGCCTCAATTACAAATTATATATGCAGTCAAGTAAATGGCCAGACATGATGGAGACAGACTGCAGTAAGAAAGGGAAGTGTGTGTGAATTTTTTGAACTACAAACCTTGGACACTGACATTCTGAAATCCACTGACATTCTGATACAGATTTCTTGGCTTCTTCACTGGGGCAGTGTGTATAATCTTTAACCAGTCATGCCAAAGGAGAAGCCTCAAGGGCGGTGTGGACTCCTGCAGTTGTTGCCTAAGTTGTTGTTGGTTTTGTGTTTTTTTTCTTTGAAGTGTACTTGATTTACAATATTGTGTTAGCTTCAAGTCTATAGAAAAGTGATTCAGTTCTGTCCCTCTGTATATATGTATATACACACACACACATATATATACATTCTTTTTCAGATTCTTTTCTCTTATAGCTTATTATAAAATATTGAAGATGATCCTGTATGCTATACAATAGGTCCTTGTTGGTTACATATTTTTTTATATAATAGCATTATATTAACCAAGAGACAAGTATATATACACTAAGAGACAACTCAACACATGAACATCATCCAGATGGTCAATACTGAAATTAGATTGAGTATATTCTTTGCAGCCAAAGATGGAAAACAAAACCTGGAGTTGACTGTGGCTCAGATCATGAGCTCCTTTTTCAAATTTCAGGCTTAAATTGAAGAAAGTAAGGAAAACCAATAGGCCGTTAAGGTATGACCTAAAATAAAGCCCTTATGATTATACAGTGGAGGTGATGAATAGATTCAAGGGAATAGATCTAGCAGACAGAGTGCCTGAAGAATGGAGGCTAATGACATTGTACAGAAGGTAGTGACCAAAACCATACAAAGAAAAGGATATGCAAGAAGGCAAAATGAGTGTCTGAGGCCTTACAAACAGCTGAGAAAAGAAAAGAAGCAAAAGGCGAAGGAGAAAAGGAAAGACACACCCATCTGAATGCAGAATTCCAGAGAATCAGTTCAGTTCCGTTCAGTCGCTCAGTGGTGTCCAATTCTCTGCGACCCCATAAATCGCAGCACGCCAGGCCTCCCTGTCCATCACCAACTCCCAAAGGTCACCCAAACTCATGTCCATTGAGTCAGTGATGCCACCCAGCCATCTCACCCTCTGTCGTCCCCTTCGCCTCCTGCCCCCAATCCCTCCCAGCATCAGAGTCTTTCCAATGAGTCAACTCTTTGCATGAGGTGGCCAAAATACTGGAGTTTCAGCTTTAGCATCATTCCTTCCAAAGAAATCCCAGGGCTGATCTCCTTCAGAATGGACCAGTTGGGTCTCCTTGCAGTCCAAGGGACTCTCAAGAGTCTTCTCCAACACCACAGTTCAAAAGCATCAATTCTTTGGCACTCAGCTCTCTTCACAGTCCAACTCTCACATCCATACATGACCACAGGAAAAACCATAGCCTTGACTAGATGGACCTTTGTTGGCAAAGTTTTGTCTCTGCTTTTGAATATGCGATCTAGGTTGGTCATAACTTTCCTTCCAAGGAGTAAGCATCTTTTAATTTCATGGCTGCAATCACCATCTGCAGTGATTTTGGAGCCCAAAAAAATGAAGTCTGACACTGTTTCCACTGTTTCCCCATCTATTTCCCATGGAGTGATGGGACCAGATGCCATGATCTTCGTTTTCTGAATGTTGAGCTTTAAGCCAAGGTTTTCACTTTCCTCTTTCACTTTCATCAATGAGCAAACTAAAATATACTGGAATGGGTGAATTCAACTCAGATGACCATTATATCTACTACTTTGAGCAGGAATCCCTTAGAAGAAATGGAGTAGCCATCATGGTCAACAAAAGAGTCCGAAATGCAGTAGTTGAATGCAATCTCAAAAATGACAGAATGATCTTGTTAGTTTCCAAGGCAAACCATTCAATATCACAGTAATCCAAGTTCCAGAGAATAGAAAGGAGAAATAAGAAAGCCTTCTTATGTGAACTATGCCAAGAAATAGGGGGAAACAATAGAATGGAAAAGACAAGAAAATTGGAGATACCAAGGGAATATTTCATGCAAAGATGGGCTCAATAAAGGACAGAAATGGCAAGGACCTACCAGAAGCAGAAGATATTAAGAAAAAGCAGCAAGAATACACAGAAGAACTATACAAAAAAGATCTTCATGACCCAGATAACCACGATGGTGTGATCACTCACCTAGGATCAGACATCCTGGAGTGTGAAGTCAAGTGAGCCTTAGAAAGCATTACTATGAACAAAGCTAGTGGAGGTGATGGAATTCCAGCTGAACTATTTCAAATCCTAAAAGATGACGCTGTTAAAGTACTGCAGTCAATATGCCAACAAATTTGGAAAACTCAGCAGTGGCCACAGGACTGGAAAAGGTCAGTTTTCATTCCAATCCCAAAGAAATGAAATGCCAAAGAATATTCAAACTACCACACAACTGCACGCATTTCACATGCTAGCAAAGTAATTCTCAAAATCCTCCAAGCTAGGCTTCAACAGTATATGAACCTAGAATTTCCAGATGTACAAGCTGGGTTTAGAAAAATCAGAGAAACCAGAGATCAAACTACCAACATTCATTGGATCATGGAGAAAGCAAGAGAATTTCTGAAAAACATCTACTTCTGCTTCACTGACTATGCTAAAGCCTTTGGCTGTGTGAATCACAACAAACTGTGGAGAGTTCTTCAAGTGATGGGAATATCAGACCACCTTAACAGTCTCATGAGAAACCTGTGTGCAGATCAAGAAGCAACAGTTAGAATTGGATGTGGAACAATGAACTGGTTCCAAACTGGGAAGGGATATGTCAAAGCTGTATATTGTCACCCTTCTTATTTAACTGCTATGCAAAGTACATCATGTGAAATACCAGGCTAGATGAATCACAAGCTGGAATCAAGACTTCTGGGAGAAATATCAACAATGTTGGTTATGCAGATCATACTCCTGTAATGGCAGAAAGTGAAGAGGAATTAAGGAACCTTTTGATAAGAATGAAAGAGGAGAGTGAAAAATCTGGCTTAAAACTCAACACTGAAAAAACTAAGATCATGGCATCTGGTCCCATCACTTCATGGCAAATAGAAGTGGAAAAAGTGGAAGCAGTGGCAGATTTTATTTTCTTGGCTCCAAAATCACTGTGGACAGTGACTGCAGCCACAAAATTAAAAGATGCTTTCTCCTTGGAAGAAAAGCAAACCTAGACCTGATATTTTTTTTAAAAAGTAGATACTTCACTTTGCTGACAAAGTCTGTATAGTCAAAGCTCTGGTTTTTCCAGTTTTCATGTATGGATATGAGAGTTGGACCAGAAAGAAGGCTGAACGCCGAACAATGGATGCTTTAAATTGTGGTGGTGAAGACTCTTGAGAGTCCTTTGTACAGCAAGGAGATCAAATCAGTCAATCCTAAAGGTAATCGATTCTGAATATTCATTGGAAGGACTGATCGTGAAGCTGAAGCTCCAATACTTTGGCCAGCTGATGCAAAGAGCCGACTCATTGGAAAAGATTCTGATGCTGGGAAAGATTGAGGTCAGGAGAAGAAGGTGGTGACAGAGGATGCGATGAATGGATGGCATCACCAACTCAATGGAGATGACTTTGAGCAAAATCCAGGAGTTAGTGGAGGACAGAGAGGCTTGGTGTGCTGCAGTCCATGGGTCGCAGAGTCAGACACAACTTAGTGACTTAACAACAATAGTTGTACATGTTAATCCCAAACTCCTAATTATTCCCTTCAATGCCACACCTTTCTTACCTCATCTGGAATGCTGTTTTCTCATTCAGAACCCTACTCAGTCTCTGATGATGAATTTCTACAAAGTGCCATCTGAATCAGCTGATTCCTTCTTTTCTTCTAACACCGTTCACAAGATGCTGGCTGGCTTCTTTACTTGTTATCATGAATAAGAGCATGATTTTGTAGATCTCTCTTTCAACACTGAATGCTCCCTATCCTTTTGCTGTCTACCAGCTGCCTTCTGTCTTCACTGTCAGCATTTTTTGATGAAAAAGATTCAATGACAAACTGTACCTAATGTTGCATAGGATTTATATTCACTCAGGATTTGAAACAGGCCCCATTCTCACTGTTCAAATACTATGTCATCTCTGCTAATCCCGATTCTCTTCAAAACTGAACTTAAGTTGATCTAACATGTAAAATTCAGAACTGCATCTACAGCCTACTCATGACACCTACTCAGGAAAAGTCATGAAGAATCACAGGCAAATTCATCTATTGTACCTGTTTATATGTTTTACTCCCTCATGCCAGGAAAACACAATATCTGCTTCCACAAATATTGTAAGTATATACCCTAAACACAATCAAATTTCTACCATGCTGTAGTAGATATTGAGACTTTGTGTCAAATATTGCAAATACCGTCCTATCCCAAAACTCAAGGGGCTCAGATGCTGGTGAGGAAAATAAATACATAAGTAGATACTCATGACATAATTCTAGAAATGCAACAAGAATACCATAAAGTCCTCATTTTTTCCCCATTTCCAACATAAAGGACAGGAGTCTTTTTATATATCAAAGAAAACATGGTCATGTTTTCATCATATTCCTGGTGGCATATTTACTACAGAGATTGTTTATGCTTCCTTCCAAAAGCTATTCAAATGATAGAAAAGAAAGGGGTGAAGCGCATCAAACTGGGCAATGTAAAAGCACCTTAACAAATCAGAAGTTGGGACACTTTCTGCAGACAGAAAGCATTTTATAATAACTGATTAAGGCACCAAATCTGAGAAGACTATAATTGAAAGTACTTAATGAAAATGCATTCCAGAGAGAAGAACCCTTTTCCCTAACTGGCCCCAGATATTTTAACAAACTGACCAAAGACTTTTGCCTGGAGAGCAATTGTAATGGAGCAATTTGCTAATGGAAAATTGCCCACTCACAACTAGGCCACCGGCTCCAGTTTACACGGGAGCATGACTAATGTGGGGAGGGGTCTGGGAAGAGTTAGCACCAAAGGAGAAGCAGAATGGGGCACTGTGTACCCCAAAGGCTATTGCAAAGAACAGGAGTCGGCCCTTTGTCAAAAAGCAAGCAGGGTCCACTTTGACAGACGTGCCTTCCCCACCTGGATAATGGAAGTCATTGCTGGCCTACCTGCCACTACCTGCCCAGGTATCTATAGGATAAGGCTGCTCATCAGTACATTCCAACCAGGTACCCTGAGCTCCCAGTCAACCCCTCCATTCACAAGGGAGTTAACTGGTGAGAGACTTGCCTCATTTAGAAGAAATCCACACCAGTCGCTAATGTTAAGCAGCATAGACGTCCTGGCGTCAGAGCCCACGCTCTTACCTAGCACGTATGTATAGGCCCAGTCGACCTAACTTAGTAACAGAACTTGCCCCTCACATCTATATCATATTTCTACTTATTGGAGGGGATAGTTTAATAAGTCAGGCAAGTACTGAGTTGGTGAAACAGCCACCTATACAAGTATTGAGAAAGTTAAAAAAAAAATCAAGGAAATAAAATTTGGAACCAGAGCATTACCACATGGATCAACCATTATTCCATGGAGTCATTCTTAGATCCATTCCTGGCTCTTTCTGATTCTCGGAACTTGTTAATTTCTGAAGTAGCAGGTTTCTAGAAGCCTCATGGTTTGGGGGCTAATGGTCTTACAGCTATATTAGAGTGGCTAGTGTTAAGAAAGGTGGTTCCCATATATGTACTATGTGGAAGTTGGGGCTTCTTAAATGGATGCCTACCTCTCAGCTTCCTACAAAACCTTGCCAAGGCCATGGAGAAATTCAGAAATTTGAGCCAGTTTGACACAGAATTCTGAAAACCTCCTTTAGTAGCAGCTGCCCTTTTATTTGGAGAAGGCAATGGCACCCCACTCCAGTACTGTTGCCTGGAAAATCCCATGGATGGAGGAGCCTGGTAGGCTGCAGTCCATGGGGTTGCAAAGAGTCGGACACAACTGAGCAACTTCACTTTCAGTTTTCACTTTCATGCATTGGAGAAGGAAATGGAAACCCACTCCAGTGTTCTTGCCTGGAGAATCCCAGGGATGGGTGAGCCTGGTGGGCTGCCGTCTATGGGGTCACACAGAGTCGGACACAACTGAAGCGACTTAGCAGCAGCAGCAGCAGCAGCAGCAGCCCTTTTATTTAACATTTGATAAAATCTGAAATATACATTTAGATCCTACTCCAGAGAAAGGTGAACACCTTCATCAAGAAACAGAAAAATAATTTTTGTTTCATTTCTTTCTGAGTCTAATTGTTACTGTGGGAGCGGAGAGTGGTAAGGTAGAGAGGTAGACAGACAAAGTGGACCATATTTCAGGATCTGGTCTTCAAAGTGATAGAAAAGTATTTTGAAAGTTATCTTTTGATATAATTAACACTAACCAATTCATAAGAGGCTAATGTATAAGTTAGAATGCCAATATTTGTTTAAGGACTAGGCATCTAGGGATCTCTTGTAAATTCTTTCCTAGCAGGAAAATCTACGTGCAAATAATATTATGTTAAGACAGAGCAACTGAACTGAAATGAACTGAACTGAACTGAACCGAACCTTCATGTATCAGAGCAGGAGATGTTCTTTGCATCTAGCTCTGTAATGGGAATATATTTGCTACAGGGACAAGATGACGGTGATGATGATGATGATGTTACCAATGATGGTTATAACTATCATCATCATTAACATTGCATTAAATCAATTATCAACTATCATTGAGTGCCTGCTATATATTTATTCACATATCATCTAATTTCATAATGACTGTATGAGTTGTATATTATCATACTAATTTTTAACAAGTTAGGAAACACTGGCTTTTTTAATTTTTAAATTATTTATTTTAATTTGAGGCTAATTACTTTACAATACTGTGGTTTTTGCCATACACTGACATGAATCAGCCACAGGTGTACATGTGTCCCCCATCCCAAACCCCATCCAACCTCCCTCCCCATCCCATCCCTCTGGGTTGTCCCAGTGCACTAGCTTTGGGTGCCCTGTTTCATGCATCAAACTTGGACTGGCCATATATTTCACATATGGTAGTATACATGTTTCAATGCTATTCTCTCAAATCATCCCACCCTCGCCTTCTCCCACAGAATCCAGAAGTCTGTTTTTTTTTATCTGTGTCTCTTTTGCTGTCTCACATATAGGGCTGTCATTATCATCTTTCTAAATTCCATATATATGTATTAATATACTGTATTGGTGTTTTTCTTTCTGACTTACTTCACTCTGTATAATAAGCTCCAGTTTCACCCACCTCATTAGAAATGATTCAAATGCATACTTTTTAATAGCTGAGTAATATTCCATCGTGTATGTGTACCACAACTTTCTTATCCATTCATCTACTAATAGACATCTAGGTTGCTTCTATCTCCTGGCTATTGTAAACAGTGCTGTGATGAACATTGGGGTACATGCGTCTCTTTCAGTTCTGGTTTCCTCAGTGTGTATGCCCAGAAGTGGGATTGTTGGGTCATATGGCAGTTCTATTTCCAGTTTTTAATCTCCACACTGTTCTCCACAGTGGCTGTACTAGTTTGCATTCCAACCAACAGTGTAAGAGGGTTCTCTTTTCTCCACACCTTCTCCAGCATTTCTTATTTGTAGACTTTTTGATAGCAGCCATTCTGACAGGCATGAGATGGTACCTCATTATGGTTTTGATCTGCATTTCTCTCATAATGAGTGATGCTGAGCATCTTTTCATGTGTTTGTTAGCCATCTATATGTTTTCTTTGGAGAAATGTCTGTTTAGTTTTTTGATCCATTTTTTGATTGGATCATCTATTTTTCTGGTATTGAGCTGCATGAGCTGTTTGTATATTCTTGAGATTAATTCTTTGCCAGTTACTTCATTTGCTATTATTTTCTCCCATTCTGAAGGCTGTCTGTTCAACTTGCTTATAGTTTACTTCATTGTGCAAAAGCTTTTAAGTTTAATTAGGTCCCATTTGTTTATTTTTGCTTTTATTTCCATTACTCTGGCAGGTGGGTCATAGAGGATCTTGCTGTTGATTTATGTCAGAGAGTGTTTTGCCTATGTTTTCCTCTAAGAGTGTTCTGATCTTACATTTAGATCTTTAATCCATTTTGAGTTTATTTTTTGTGTATGGTGTTAGAAAGTGTTCTAGTTTCATTCTTTTACAAGTGGTTGACCAGTTTTCCCAGCACAACTTGTTGAAGAGATTGTCTTTAATCCATTGTATATTCTTGCCTCCTTTGTCAAAGATAAGGTGTCCATAGGTGTGTGGATCTATCTCTGGGCTTTCTATTTTGTTTCATTCATATAATTCTGTCTTTGTGCCAGTACCATACTCTCTTGATGACTATAGCTTTGTACTGTAGTCTAAAGTCAGGCAGGTTGATTCCTCCTGTTACATTCTTCTTTCTCAAGATTGCTTTGGCTATTTGAGGTTTTTTGTATTTCCATACAAATTGTGAAATTATTTGTTCTAGTTCTGTGAAAAATACCATTGATAGCTTGATAGGAATTACATTGAATCTATAGATTGCTTTGGGTAAGTATACTCATTTTCACTATATTGATTCTTCTGATCCATGAACGTGGTACATTTCTCCGTCTATTTGTGTCATCTTTGATTTCTTTCATCAGTGTTTTAGTTTTCTGTATATAGGTCTTTTGTTTCTTTAGGTAGATTTATTCCAAGTATTTTATTCTTTTTGTCGCAATGGTGAATGGGATTGTTTCCTCAATTTCTCTATCTGTTTTCTCATTGTTACTATATAGGAATGCAAAGGATTTTTGTCTGTTAATTTTATATCCTGCAACTTTACTATATTCATTGATTAGCTCTAGTAACTTTCTGGTGGTGTCTTTAGGGTTTTATATGTAGAGGATAATGTCATCTACAAACAGGGAGTTTTACCTCTTTTCCAATCTGGATTCTTTTTACTTCTTTTTCTTCTCTGATTTGTGTGGCTAAAAATTCCCAAAACAATGTTGAATATTAGTGGGAAGAGTGGGCACCCTTGTCTCGTTCCTGAGTTTAGGGTATATGATTTCAATTTTTCACCATTGAGGATAGTGTTTGTGGTGGAATTATCATATATGGCTTTTATTATGTTGAGGTATCTTCCTTCTATGCCTGCTTTTTGGAGAGTTTTTATCATAAACGGGTGTTGAATTTTGTCAAAGGTTTTCTCTGCATGTATTGAGATAATCGTATGGTTTTTATCCTTCAGTTTGTTACTGTGATGTATCACACTGATTGACTTGAGAATATTGAAGACAGCTTGCATCCATAGGATAAAGCCCACTTGGTCAGGATGTATGATCTTTCTCATACATATTCAGTTTAGCTCAGTTCAGTGGCTCAGTCGTGTCCAACTCTTTGCAACCCCATGAATCACAGCACACCAGGCCTCCCTGTACATCACCAACTCCCAGAGTACACTCAAACGCATGTCCATCGAGTCAGTGATGCCATCAGCCATCTCATCCTCTGTCATCTCCTTCTCCTCCTGCCCCCAATCCCTCCCAGCATCAGAATCTTTTCCAATGAGTCAACTCGTCACATCAGGTGGCCAAAGTATTGGAGTTTCAGCTTTAGCATCAGTCCTTCCAAAGAACACCCAGGACTGATCTCCTTTAGGATGGACTGGTTGGATCTGCTTGCAGTCCAAGGGACTCTCAAGAGTCTTCTCCAACACCACAGTTCAAAAGCATCAATTCTTTGGCACTCAGCTTTCTTCACAGTCCAACTCTAACATCCATACATGACCACTGGAAAAACCATAGCCTTGACTAGATGGACCTGTTGGCAAAATAATATCTCTGCTTTTTAATATGTGATCTAGGTTGGTCATAACTTTCCTTCCAAGGAGTAAGCATCTTTTAATTTCATGGCTGCAGTCACCATCTGCAGTGATTTTGGAGCCCAAAAAAATAAAGTCTGACACTGTTTCCACTCTTTCCCCATCTATTTCCCATGAAGTGATGGGACCAGATGCCATGATCTTTGTTTTCTGAATGTTGAGCTTTAAGCCAACTTTTTCACTCTCCTCTTTCACTTTCATCAACAGGCTTTTTAGTTCCTCTTCACTTCCTGCCATAAGGGTGGTGTCATCTGCATATCTGAGGTTATTGATATTTCTCCTGGCAATCTTGATTCCAGCTTGTGTTTCTTCCAGTCCAGCGTTTCTCATGATGTACTCTGCATAGAAGTTAAATAAGCAGGGTGACAATATACAGCCTTCATACTCCTTTTCCTATTTGGAACCAGTCTGTTGTTCCATGTCCAGTTCTAACTGTTGCTTCCTGACCTGCATACAGATTTCTCAAGAGGCAGGTCAGGTGGTCTGGTATTCCCATGTCTTTCAGAATCTCCCACAGTTTATTGTGATCCACACAGTCAAAGGTTTTGGCATAGTCATTAAAGCAGAAATAGATGTTTTTCTGCAACTCTCTTGCTTTTTCAATGATCCAGCAGATGTTGGCAATTTGATCTCTGGTTCCTCTGCCTTTTCTAAAACCAGCTTGAACATCAGGAAGTTCACGGTTCATGTATTGCTGAAGCCTGGCTTGGAGAATTTTGAGCATTACTTTACTAGTGTGTAAGATGAGTGCAATTGTACGGTAGTTTGAGAATTCTTTGGGACTGGAATGAAAACTGACCTTTTCCAGTCCTGTGGCCACTGATGAGTTTTCCAAATTTGCTGGCATATTGAGTGCAGCACTTTCACAGCATCATCTTTCAGGATTGAAACAGCTCAACTGGAATTCCATCACCTCCACTAGCTTTGTTCATAGTGATGCTGTCTAAGGCCCACTTGACTTAACATTCCAGGATGTCTGACTCTAGATGAGTGATCACACCATCATGATTATCTGGGTCATGAAGCTCTTTTTTGTATAGTTCTCCCTTGTATTCTTGCCAACTCTTCTTAATATCTTCTGCTTCTGTTAGGTCCATACCATTTCTGTCCTTTATCAAGCCCGTCTTTGCATGAAATGTTCCCTTGGTATCTCTAATTTTCTTGAAGAGCTCTCTAGTCTTTCCCATTCTGTTTTTTCCCTCTATTTCTTTGCATTGATTTCTGAGGAAGTCTTTCTTGTCTCTCCTTGCTATTCTTTGGACCTCTCCATTCCGATGTTTATGTCTTTCCTTTTCTCCTTTGCTTTTCGCTTCTCTTCTTTTCACAGCTATTTGTAAGGATATGTATGATCTTTTTAAGATCCATTCAGTATGATCTAATTAATATGTTTTTAATATGAGGATATTTGTATCTATGTTCATCAGTGATATTGGCCTATAGTTTTCTTTTTTTTTTTTTTTTTTTTGGTGGCATCTTTGTCTGGTTTTGGTGGAACCCTGGCTTAGAATGCTCTTGTGTTTATATCTATGACAAGAGTCAGAACTGAGATCCCTCTCAAGCTGGCCATCCATGAGCTCATGTGTGCTCGCAAGCTCCTTCTTTAACTACCCTACTTACCTGGTAGGCTTCCCTGATGGCTCAGATAGTAAAGAATCTGCCTCTGATGTGGGAGACCTGTGTTCAATTCCTGGGTTAGGTCTCCTTGCCCCTTGATGGATTTTATCATTTTTACACCCTAATTCCTACATTTTGGTTTATTTTTCCTTTATATATGTTATTATTTTCACCTGTGTAGCTTAAAGGTTTCTAATAGAGCTATATTTTGCCTGTTCTTTCTACTTCTAGCCTTGAACATTATGTGATTTGAAGTTGTTGCTATAAAAATCCTCATATTTCACTTCAATTTTATAATTTTACTCCATTAATTATAGTGGTACTTTGCTAGTATTCCTCCTTTTTCTTTCTTTGTTTGGCACAAAGCTTTCACACAGTCTTTTGGTTTGAGTTTGTTATTTTGTGGTGTGGTTTGTTTTTTTTTTTTTTTTTTTGCTTGCTTTTCTTTCTCACTGATTTGGTCTTTGATTTCAAAAGTCCCCAGGTGATGTCCAAAAATAAAATCTCTGGTAAACAAGTGAAATGATATTAAGTCATAGCTCCTATTTGATTCTCTATTTCACCTTCTATAATACAGGGTGACTTTTAGTTGATTGAAATCAGCACTCATATTTTATTCATGCTATTGGTGTACTTGTACCTTGGTAAAAGTGTTAGTTTATCTGTAATATGACATTCAGTAATGACTCTGTAACAGGGTGCTCTCATTCTGAAATGTCTTCTTAGTTGGGTATTAATTGAGATTCAGCTATTGCTATTACCTGTTTTAAGGAAAAGCAGTTGCATATTAATGGCATGAGAGAAAAAAGTTTGGCTAAATATCAACATTTTCTCCCCACAAGTGCATCATAGTTTATAACCAGGTTGTTAAAATAAACCTGGGGTTCTAAACATCAATGCTCTTGAGCTACACAATGGGGCAAGTTGTAAATCTTCCCTGCATCTGTTGCTTCACAGTAAGCTAGAGATACTTTCTAATTAAGAATATCAGAAAGTTGTTGTAATATGGCATTCTGAGATTAAGTCACCCCACAGCTTTCAAAGAGGAAGATGGGCACATTCAGGACAAGTTTTCTTCCACCATGTCATAATATCAAGTTATTCAAATGCTTGGGGGAAAACCTGAAGAGATAAGACTATACACAGAATGACTTTATGTCAAGAAAATTATAGTGCCTAAAATTACTAAATCTACAATGAAAAAGCAATTTGACTCTACATATTGCTGTCAATAAGCCAGAATGCCTGATTATGCAAATGAGAGGATATTTACAGATCGTGTTTCTCAACATCAAACTATTACACTGAATTCTTCCTTTGAAGATCTCAGTTACAAACTGCGATATATTCATCTGTCCTGTTACTGAACTACTTAAATGGAAATGGCATTGAGTCCAATTGCTGGCTAAATGAAGGTTAAAAAAAAAACTATCAATAACGGTTTTTATCAAAGTCATATTTTTCACAGTGATCCTTAAATGTGAGAGGAGGAGAAGCAAAAGAAAAGGAACCCACTAAGGAACTGGCACGCTGCAGTTCATGGGGCTGCAGAGAGTAGGACATGACTTGGCGACTAAACAACAACAAAGAAACGCTTGAAGAAAGTGCCACGTAACAGACATGATAGGGTACCTGCCTTTCAAATATGCTTTCCAAGTGTTTGGTTCCCCCTGATTTACTTCTATAATATTCCAAGTGAATCAAGGCACAGTTGTACAATGTCCCCAAAGTCACACACTTTGATTAGTGATGGACATATTAGAACATAGATCATTCAATTTGAATAAAATGTACAAATTTAGATCACCTAAACCTTTAAAATCTTCTAAATTATAACCAATGACAAAGCCAAAATTTTCCGGCACTTCAAATCAGCTCAGTTTGCATTTATCTCGCACTTTAGGGTGCAGGACTGTGATCTTCACCATAATTCATGGCATGTAGAGGAAGAGTCTTTTCTGATTAGGATAAAATGTAATGAGTGTCTCCTAGACTAAGAATCAAAAACTAGAGGTCAGATACACACACAGTAAAGAATACGAGCAAGCAACCTTAGCATAGCATAGCAGAAAATAAGCCTGTGGAAGAAACTTCATTTTTGTTATTGTGGAGACCATGTTAGAAAGTGTGTGTAACTGCTAGCTTTTGACTCTGAGTGTGCCTGCACGTGTGCTCAGTTGCGTCCAGCTCTTTGTGATCCCATGGACTATAGCCTTCCAGGCTCCTCTGACCATGGAATTTTGCTGGCAAGAATACTGGAGTGAGTTGCCATTTCCTTCCCGAGGGGATCTTCCCGGCCCAGGGATTGAACCTTTGTCTCTTCGTGTCTCCTGCTTTGGCAGGTAGATTCTTCACCACTGGTACCACCTAGGACTGTAGGCAACACCAAATACAACACAAAGTGGATTAAACCATAAAGAAAATATATTCTCTCTCACTGCAAGAAGTTCCAAGGTATGGTGGTTGTAGGGTTAAATAGTACAGCAGCTCAGCCTATCCTGAGCACCATGATTCCTCCCAACTTTCAGCTCCTTTACCCCTAAAGCATTGTCTTCTTTACTAGATTCTCTCATGATCACAATATAAGTACAAGCAGTTCTAGCTGCCACACACAAATATAACACCAACCAATGAAAGATAAATTACTTCCTGTGCATATATTTTTAGGAGTTATAAAAACTTTCCCAGACATCACCCAGGAGACTTCCAAGTCCCATTAGACTTCCTCTTATACCACAAAGGCCCAAACTGGATCACTTGCCATTGCACTAACCATCCAATGGGAAGAAGTATGGGATGCCCATGACTGACACAGAAGACAGTAAGATTTAGCCATTAGCAGCGGATAAGGGGTAGTAGTTACCTGGAAAAAATAAAAAAATATGGCTTATCCAAAATCAGAAGGAAGGAATAACTGTTGGGTAAGCAACTAACCCATGATCTTGTTTATTATTATCTGGTAAATTGTGTGTATTGTTCATTCAAGTCTCAGATCCCCAAATGAATTCCTTAGCACACTAATAGAAGGTTGAATTCAGGAAGAAAAAGCCAAATCACTTTTTAAGACTTCGTATCCGATATATTTAGTATATAAATTTAGCCTTCAGGACCAACTACACAGATATTTAAATCCCAGTGTGGTTTTCTACCTGGTGTGTCCTCTCGGTTCAGTCTTTCATAATCATTTCTACTAGAGCACATATCACATTGGATTTAAACCATCTATATGCGTCCCTCTGCATAGGCATGCATACAGATGGTGAATGAACGTCTTACAATATCTAGAGCACCCGGTATCTACATGCAAAATTTATTCATTCAACATGTATTTATTTATTAGTGAGGCAAAATTCCATGGGTCCTGTTGCAATTCAAAGCCTCATTCCAACACTTACTAGCTATGCAAGCTTTGGTAAAGTTTCTTGTCTGTAAAAGACATGATATGGCCTGACTCATGGGTTTAGTTAGTGAGCATTAAATGAGCTATGTTTCAAGCTCTTAAAAAATGTCTGCTAATAGTACAGGCTTATTAAGGGTTAGGTGTTTTCTTTATTAATATACTGTTTTTAGCTGGATACTGAAGCAATTTCTATCATATTTACCACAATCTGAATTGTGGATAGATGACTTTTAAAGTTTTCCTTCCCTGTGTAGCAAAACTATGACAGTTTGCACACTGTTTGATCAAAGAGGGCTTTGAGTCACAAGCTTACATTTTATCTCAAGTCCTGCAGCTCAGAAACAGCAAGAGTTCAGAGCAAGATTTCAGCAAGGCGATGGAGAATGGGAATTCCAAATGATTATTCTGTTACTGCTATAGAAAACCATTTTGAGAGTCAGTTGGCTGGATCCAGTTAACCTGTGTCTGTTCCAAAACTGCCAAAAGCATCAAGTTTTATCTTATTGTATAGCGGAGATGGGGTTCCCAGCTGGCTCGGTGGTAAAGAATCTGCCTGCAGTGCTGGAGACACAGGTTTTTCCCTGAGTCAGGAAGATCCCCTGGAGAAGGAAATGGCAACCCACTCCACTATTCTTGCCTGAGAAATCCCATGGACAGAGGAGCCTGGTGGGCTACGGTCCATGGGGTCACAAAAGAGTCAGACACAACTTAGTGACTAAACAACAACACAAGAGGGAACTTCAATTAACATTGTACACAAAAACATTGTTAATGAAAATTATGCCAAATTAATCCTTGCAAAATTGCCTTTCCATCTCTAGGCTTTCATGTCTTTTTTTAATCAAAAAATTAAAAAGGGAGACTTTTACTCTCATTTTTAAACACTACAAAATGCACTTGAGTCTTTATAATACATTTGAAGTAGCTCTTTTGCTGTCTTTTCTTGATCATGACCCTGTCATTCTTACCAAAATCTTGGGAGGCCTTTTAAAGCCATAAAAGTTCTCCATTATTGAGTGATGCTTTGAAAATACAGTTTTTGAAACTGCATTAGTACATAAATGGGTGGACATAGGTGGATTACTAGAAAAAAATGTTAAATTTGTGAATTTATTATTAAATGCTTTAGAAACATCTCTGATATCCCAATTTTTGAGATTTCTTTCCCTATTATAGGTGGGAAATTTTCAATTTGTATAAGAATTCTTGATTTTCTGTGTCATTACCACAGTAATTCAGTACTTGGGTTTTGACTTGGATATGTATTGTTTCCATTCTTTTATTCTCTCTATTATAGATCTAAGGGGAGAAATAATGTCACAGTGAACATGGTTTTCATTTGGCTCAGGGATTCATTTTTAGTTTAGCTAGTTCTGAAATTTGTGTTGACTATAGTTATTAAATATAATTGTGATTTATCTTCTGGGAATGAAAAACTCAGTTTGCTTAAAATTTTATACAGCTTATTACTTTATAATATATTATTTGTAAACAATGCTAACACTTTCTCTTATTCTTTAGGAAATATCTATTTCATGTACTCTAAGAAACCATTAATTATAAGATGCAGCAATATTTCATAGACCAATAAGAAAAAGTACTGCAAACTATGTCAAGAAATGATTTCATATCACTTGAATTTTTATTCTGTTCTTTTTGAATCATCATTGACTTATTTAGACAGATTTTATTTTGTGTCATTTTCGTGTATTCAAATAAGGAAAATGAAAGCAAAAGAGATTGGTTAATAAATTACAAAGACTTCTAAACCTGTTCTCAGCTCAGAGCTGATGATACCCATCTTTTTCTTACACACCATTTTCCTTCTTGCCATCAAGAGTGTTTGATAAAGCATTTCTTTAAATATTGTTCCATTAGTGCTTCTAAAATCTTCCAAACTGTTTGACTCTCATTCTGCTAGTTTTGAGTGTATGAGCTTTCAATAGAAAGCTTCAGACCACCGCCAGGATTCAGATCTCTTCCTTAAATGGCCCTTAAATGATTTGTTACTGGAACATCAATGGAAGTAAGAAGACAGTTGGGTGTGCACAGGCCTGGCTGACAGTGATAGTGAGATGCCGTTGATTATACGGAAAATAAATCTTCATTTCACAGATGTAAAAACATGGAGAAAAATGTATTGTGGGAGAAAAATGTATTCACAGTTGAATGTTTTAATCACTGCACTGAATGTTTTAATCAATGCGTCTCCAAGGCACTTTGATAAACCTGCACAATAGGGGCGCCATATCTCAACATCAGCAGGTCTTTCTCTCCTCCACACACATCCAGTTATGAATGTAGAGCGGACTGAGTAACAGAATTCAGCACCTCTGGCTATAAATTCAGATACTCCAGAAACAACTCAGCCTAGTGAACCCACATAGCAGATTTTACTTCTCATTATGCTTTCTTGATTAATAAGGTACAGATACTCAAATTAAAATCAATATTAGTTTTTGCAAGATACTATGTAGTGAAACTCAGAAAGAACTGAAAACCAAGCCAAAGCAAGCAGGACAGCCAGAGGGAGGGACTGCACGGTGGTCATAGACGTGAGCCCTGGGGTCAGCTGCCTTTGGAACCCTGACTCTTACTTATTAACTCTGTGACGGCATGCATGCTGCGTCTCTTCTCTATGCTTCACTTTCTTTAGGGTGTCTCATAGCTTCAGTTCCTGAAGGAGAGAATCTTATTGGCCTCACTCAGCTTTTCATGCTAAAGAGTGTCATTGGCCTCAGGCCAGCATCTAAGTGAGGTGCTTTTGAATTAGATATTCATTCTTCCTTAAACTTGCTGCATCCATGGGGTGATGGTGTAATCTACATAGATCCTTTTCCACCATTAGAGTCTGTGAGCGGGAAGTTCCAGTGGAAAGGGGCTACAGATGAGCAAGCACTGGGATTCACATATTAAGGACATCTCAGTATTCAGTATTCTTGCCTGGAGAATCCCAGGGACAGAGGAGGCTGGAGGGCTGCCATCTATGAGGTCGCACAGGGTTGGACACGACTGAAGTGACTTAGCAGCAGCAGCAGCAGTATTCATAACTGGCATTTGCGGGACTGAGGAGGAATGTTGACTCTTTTTTCAAAGTAAAGCTAAGCAGGCTCATTTGTATACAATTTGCAGATATCTATGAGAGATACTGGCTGAGAACCATACTCTTAAGCAGGATTCTTCCTGCACCTCTTAGGAGACTTGTGATGAAACAAATAGGTAAAATCTGGACATAAACTGGGTATATTTTGAATCAATATTTTGAAGAAAAATGGCCCAGAACCCTGTATGTTTGTGGTTTCATAAAGATAGTCTGCATGCTATGCTTCCATTTGCTCTAAGTTCTGATAAACAACCTTTTCTCTCTTGCCATTTTATTGGCATTGTCGCCAGAAGTCACCTTTCTCCTGCCATGACAGGGACCATACAATCTCTAGCTGTCCTCTTACTTCCTGCAAGGGAAAGTATATAAAGAGAGAGACGTAGCACCTGAAGCCTCGCATTCAAACATTTGCAAACTTGTAGAGGGTTTTGATCATGCTGTGAGAGTTCACTTACTGCCTAAGGATCCTTGGGTTGGGAAAGAATTTAAATGAAGCTTTTGACAGTGGTTTATTTTTTTTTCCCCAAAATCTTTCAGAGTGGGTATCATAAGTTGGATTCCCTGGAAAGCTGCCCTGAGTCAGAGGTGGCTTACTGGTGAATGCTTTCCATGTTAAGAGAGTGGTGGAAGCAGGCTTAGGCAAGGAGGGTTGATGAAACTGAGATGCAGTTACCACAGCCTTTAGCTGATCCCAGGGGGCACTTCAGAGATGAACCAAATTAAGACAGGGGGACAGACCTTTCCACCGGCATCCTAGGCACTGGATGTGGGCTGTCCCTGGGGAAGAGGGTTTAAGCCTGGGCAAAGCAGTTCTCTTTAGCCAAAGGCATTTCTTTAGGAGAGATTCTTCAGCTGTGAGTTGTCGGCAAGAGCCCTCCCTGAAGCTGAAGACCTCATTCTGAAGTTGGGGGGAGGGATGTACAGGGCATCTTCTTAGGATTTTCACCTACAATTACAGGAGGTCAAAGGAAATTCTGATGGAATAAAATCACTACATGTTGCCCTCCACCTCAAAAATACATACTAATACATTCTGTGGTATCTCCTGGATTCTGTAATAGTTTCTGCAAGAATTACTTTCAGTTTGGAGCATTTCTACATTCAAAGAATTTTCTTAGTAATAATATATTTTTCAATATTTTTGACCTTCTTCTCCTGTTTGCTCTTTAATTTTGCATGCTATTATGATAAAGTGCAAATTTGAAAAGCAAATTTGGAAAACTCAGCAGTGGCCATAGGACTGGAAAAGGTCAGTTTTCATTCCAATCCCAAAGAATGCTCAAACTACCGCACAATTGCACTCATCTCACATGCTAGTAAAGTAATGCTCAAAATTCTCCAAGCCAGGCTTCAGCAATATGTGAACCGTGAACTTCTCAATGTTCAAGCTGGTTTTAGAAAAGGCAGAGGAACCAGAGCTCAAATTGCCAACATCCGCTGGATCATTGAAAAAGCAAGAGAGTTCCAGAAAAACATCTATTTCTGCTTGATTGACTATGCCAAAGCCTTTGACTGTGTGGATCACAATAAACTGTGGAAAGTTCTGAAAGAGATGGGAATACCAAACCACTTGACCTGCCTCTTGAGATACCTATATGCAGGTCAGGAAGCAACAGTTAGAACTGGACATGGAACAACAGACTGTTTCCAAACCAGGAAAGGAGTCTGTCAAGGCTGTATATTGTCACCCTGCTTATTTAACTTCTATGCAAAGTACATCATGAGAAACACTGGGCTGGAAGAAACACAAGCTGGAATCAAGAAATATCAATAACCTCAGATATGCAGATGACACCACCCTTATGGCAGAAAGTGAAGAGGAACTAAAAAGCCTCTTGATGAAGGTGAAAGAGGAGAGTGAACAAGTTGGCTTAAAGCTCAACATTCAGAAAACGAAGCTCATGGCATCTGGTCCCATCGCTTCATGGGAAATAGATAGGGAAACAGTGGAAACAGTCAGACTTTATTTTTCTGGGCTCCAAAATCACTGCAGATGGTGACTGCAGCCATGGAATTAAAAGATGCTTACTCCTTGGAAGGAAAGTTATGACCAACCTAGATAGCATATTGAAAATCAGAGACATTACTTTGCCGACTAAGGTCCGTCTAGTCAAGGCTATGGTCTTTCCAGTGGTCATGTATGGATGTGAGAGTTGGACTGTGAAGAAAGCTGAGCGCCGAAGAATTGACGCTTTTGAACTGTGGTGTTGGAGAAGACTCTTGAGAGTCCCTTGGACTGTAAGGAGATCCAACCAGTCCATTCTGAAGGAGATCAGCCCTGGGATTTCTTTGGAAGGAATGATGCTAAAGCTGAAACTCCAGTACTTTGGCCACCTCATGCGAAGAGTTGACTTATTGGAAAAGACTCTGATGCTGGGAGGGATTGGGGGCAGGAGGAGAAGCAGACGACAGAGGATGAGATGGCTGGATGGTATCACCAACTCGATGGACATGAGTCTGAGTGAACTCCGGGAGTTGGTGATGGACAGGGAGGCCTGGCGTGCTGCAATTCATGGGGTCGCAAAGAGTCGGACACGACTGAGCGACTGAACTGAACTGAACTGAATGATAAAGTGCAATACTTAAACAGATGGAAATAGTTCTTTCAACAAAAATCATTATGTTGATGCAGGTTGGTAGACTATCTCACTGTATAAGCCAAGAAATTCATATCAGTTTGTAGACCCAGAGACAGACATAATTAAAGTCCTACTAAGTAGAATAAATATAAGGAACAGAGGGAAGTTGTCATGGCAACCAAAAAATCTTGATTTTTCTCATTTTATTCCACAAATGTATTAGCCTTCATGATACCTTAAAAATTTTTCTACATTCTATTTTAGCCAGTCACTATTTTGCATATTATATTTGCTAAACATGTAGCTGAATCCTTCTTTCTAGCATTTAGCTTTTTATATTACATCGTAAAGGATTTTTTAGAAAATCTGGTGTTAGGAAATAAATCTCTTTTTGCAAGGTACAGTTTCCTCAAGAGCAAAACAGTTTTAAAGCTTTTCTCCCTATGCATAATTTAAAACAATTTAGGCTTACAATATGTTGACAATGTAAACATACATTAAAAAATGTGAATATACTACCACAATGTTGATATTTTTAAGTATATCTTTCCAACCTTTTTTTTACAAAAAAATCTTATCCAGAGAAGTTGGACATACTTTATATAATGTTTAGTCATTTGCATTTTCATCTAATACTGTAATATATCTCCAGATTTGTAAACATTTACCCCTAATTTTAATAACATTATTTTATGGATTATCATAATTTTAATATCATTGTTAGGTAATTTCTGGTCTTAAAATACTACAAATGAATTACTATAAACATCCTTATATTAATTCTTTATTGTGAATTTCTAGGGAAAAAAAAAAGAATGCTTCTATAGACTATGTTCTGTTACTTTGGCCTCTGTGAAGTATTTCTCTAAACTATGGTCTTTCACCCATTGTCAAGTTTTTTATATACTGACCATCACATCTATATTTATCCATGTTTACAGTGAATATATATTAACTTTCAGTTCTTTGACTATTTGTGAAATTAAGTGCAGTTTGTTTGTGTTTTTTTTTTCAGGGGCAATATGTATATATTTTAGAATTGCTTGTTTGTGACCTTCAGCTTTCTTCTGGGGGAGAATTTATTTTTCTATTTAATAATATTTTTCTTGGCACACTCCAAGATGTTAAATTCCATTTTAACAAATTCAGTAACTATACCTCTAAAATTAATCAATCTCTTTTCTATTAGTAAGGTGACTTGTGTTTTCTATTCACTGGTAAACTTGTGAATAGAAATGCAAAATTTTTTCCAACTCAAAAGAAAGTCATAAAATACCTTTCCGGTACTGATTTAATTGCTTAATAACACTTAAATGTTATTATTGAAGAAGATTAGTGGAAGATTTAACCTTGGATCAGGCTAAATCTGTGTAGAACAAGTCACTTAATCTCTTCACAATCCTTTTGTTTCCCCTATACAATAAGACCAAGTTACTTTTCAGAGTTTCAGGGAGATACTGAGGATATTATACTTAAAAATCAATGCCAGCATTTTGGCACATAGTAAATTCTTAATAAATGGCATCTTTAGTTTTTATTAGCCTCGTTTAGTATTATTGTGTCTTAACAGGTCCCTTACTATAGTGATTTTCCAAACAGTTATGAAACCAATAGTGGTTTGTGAAGCTAATAAGCATAACTAGAATTTACTAAAATAGAACAGAATAGAATGGAATATATCAGAATATTTCGCATATAGCAAGGACAAGTTTCCCAATGTGAAATGTGCTCCAAATATAACATATAGTGAGAGAGTGTGTATACTGGAGCACAATACACAATGTACTACTTACTAAGGGCGATGGTCCAAAGCTCTTTCAAAAAACAGTTTTACTAGATTTTAGTCTCATAGTATACATATCTCTGATACTAGTGGCTAGGACACCTAGGTACAAATCTCAACCCCACTAATTACTACTATCTACAAACCAGTTGGTCTTAGTCTCCTCACCTGTAAAATGGGTTCTAATTACACTTATCTCATGGGAGTAGTATGGGAACTCTGATTTCCTATATCTAAGCCACTTATCAAATCCTCAGTAAAATTGTTGGCTTTTTTTTTTAATCAAGAATGATGCTTCTTCATAAGCATCTTATTTCCATAAATATGCATTTTCAAAAGCAACATAACTATTCTTAGTTTTGTTATTTACAGACAATACCTCTCAGAATATAAAATAAAAATAAATTCAGCAATTAGTCTTTGCTAGTATATTAGATCCTTAACTGCCCATTATATCTTTATAACTTGCAAAAGACTTTTTTAATTTCACATGGTATACATTAACTAAAAAGAAGTATTGCCTGTATATTTCTTATATAATCTTTTCTTGATTTTTTTAAAATCAGAAAAAGTTGGGATAATATCATTGGTTAGTAATTTACAAGTTTATAGATATCACCTTTTTTAATGAAACACCTTTCAGGTATACCTTATGTCTGAAAAGGATCTTTGTTGCAAATTACAGAAACATTCATTTACTTCCTTAGCAACAACAGCAAAAAATACTGAATAAACTTTAAGGTCATTTTCTACATGTTGACTCTCTTTAACATGCATTATTTTCCCTATTGTCTTTTGGACCATTCAACTTACATATAGAAATGTTTTACATTCCAGAATAAACTGGGGTAATATGAAAATATTTAGTAATCCAAGAGAAAGGACCCAAACATCTGTGTGCACAAAAGCTGTGAACAAGTGTGTAGCCATTTAGAGGAATCAGCTGAACATCAGGCTCATCCCAGGAATGCCATTCCACTTTCAGAACATGACAGAAATTGAGCTGAAACAGATAATATACCTTTAATTTAATGATGACACTGTTGTACTTAGTTATTTTATTTAGCACAATCATTTCCTTTAAATCCCACAATAAACCATAATTCCTCAAATATCCTCAACTACCCTATAGAGACAAGTAATGATGCATATCACATCTGGTGATTCTCACAGGAGAGGAACAAATCCACTTTTTAATAAATACAAATATTTCATGCATATTGCATTTGTGTGTGTATATAATTGAAGTCTTGCTGAGTCACATGAAATGTGAAAGCTAAGGTATCATCAGTATCAACAGTTTCATCTAGGTAAACATATAAAGTAATCGAATAAATTTAATAAAATAGTTCAATAATATAATCAAGCCAAATAAACTAAAATAATTAGACAAGTCATGTTTTATCATCAGTGCTTTGATATATATAGTCAATCATGTCACATTTACAGTGGTTTCAAAAATTCACCCAGCAAGACAGGTGAATCACTGGTCACAGTATTATCTATGGTAAATGTCCAAAAAAAAAAAAAAAACTGGGAGGAAAGTATACTATCAATAAATGAGATTCAAAAATTGATTTCTGTATAACATTCAGGAATCTTGGAGTATCCATATTATAATAGTAGTCTTTACAAACATTCTTAAATTGACTAACATTTTGAATGTTTGCTATCATTTATCAGCAGTTTTAATATAAATATTTCATCTCATCTTTCCTTGTAAAAAACACAAAATGTTTAGAGTACAGAGCATGCATGTTGTCAATAATTGTTTCATGTGCATTTCAGTAGGACATGGGTTAAAGAGTTAAATCTACACAGCAAATAATTGCCTGCATAAGTAACTAAGAGATTTGACAGTTTCATTGTATTGTTAGGAGAGAATGCTTTCAATAACTATGTATGGCCTTCCCTTCTGGGGAAGAACCTTCTCTGTGGCTCCATAAATATTTCATGAGCCAACATAAAGTAATATGCTAATGCCGTGCTATTCACCCAGTGAGCAGGTGTGCCCCCTCCTGTCTTCCATCTCTGGAATAGCTCTCACTCGGGTCAGGCAAGCCATTCTGAACTGTGCCTTTTTGCCTCCCTCCCCTCACAGTCTCAGCTGAACCTAAGATGGTGAGCGAGAGTCATCACGAGGCGCTGGCAGCCCCGCCAGTCACCACTGCGGCGACGGTCCTGCCACACAACGCCACAGAGCCAGCCAGTCCCGGGGAAGGGAAGGAGGATGCCTTCTCCAAGCTGAAGGAGAAGTTTATGAATGAGCTGCATAAAATTCCATGTGAGTATTACATATTGTTACTCGTGGAAAAATATATGGTTGAGAATCAATTTACCCATTAGAAGCGAAAAGCAGAATTCTTCTTAATATAAGCGTACCTTTGATTTTTTTTTTATTATTAGAATGGTAGTATTTCAAAAATAAAAAGGTATATTCTTGGAAATGGAGTATTCTAAAGTGTTTAAATATACTTAATAAATGAAAATCCAACTTATAAAGAAAACTATCTTGTGTTTAATGTAGGTGGTTCTTTTTATCTTCTTCAATGTCTGTCTCTCCTGAGAATATTAATGTTTATGGGTTGTGCTGTATTTTATATCTTTATTTATGAAATTATTCCATTGTAAAGATTATTCCTAAACAATAGCAAAAACATACGTTCCCATTATTCGAAGTTTAGTTTTCATTCACTCATGTTAATATTTCAAAAATGTTTGCACAATTTTTAATATTTTCTTTGTGGTTATCTGGAAAGAAACCATAAACTGAACCTAAGTTTGAGTGTGTGTAGCACTGAGTCCAATCAATGGCATTTAATTTAAATCTTAAACTACAGGTTGGTCTTTTCTATTTATATGTAAACATTTACTATACACTAGACACTTATCTGGGCTTCCCTGGTGGCCCAGGCAGTAAAGACTGCATCTACAATGCAGGAGACCTGGGTTTGATCCCTGGGTCAGGAAGACCCCTGGAGAAGGGAATGTCAACCCATTCCAGTATTCTCACCTGGGAAATCCCATGGACAGAGGAGCCTGGCGGGCTACAGTCCATGGGTTGCAAAGAGTTGGACATGACTGAGTGGCTAAATGCACAGATACTTGTCTAGTGTCTAATGGGAAAGCAGATTTTTGCCCTCACAAAAGAAATAATCAATAAGGAGGCAAATGTATATGGTCCATCATGGAATAATAAATAATATATGGAAAACAGGAGAGTAAAGTGAGAAAGGCAAAGGGGTAGAGGGTAGAAGGTTATTATTTGCTTGGATGATCTGAGCTGACTTCCTTTGTAAGGAAACCTGGAGGAGAAAGTTCTAAAACCTGTGAAATACAAGGCCCCTTAGGCAAGAATCCACCTGGAACAGCAAGGAACTCAGTGCGCCTTTGGTGAAATAAAGCAATGGCAGAAGGCAAACCTGAGGCTCCAAGACATGGAGCCTTGTGAATTGTTCTAAGGAAACTGGATTATACTCTGAGTGAAATAAAATGCCTTTGGAACATTTTGAGCACAGGTATCCCATGATCTCATGTAGGCTTTTCTTAAAAATCAGGCAGCCTGGATGGGAGGGGAGTTTGAAAGAGAATGCATACATGTATATGTATATCTGAGTCCCTTTGCTGTCCACCAGAAACTATGAATATCACAAAATTGTTAATCAGCTATACTCCAATATAAAATAAAAAACTTAAAAATAAAAGTTTAAAATTCACTCTTGCTATTGTATTAAAATATGCTTAGGGGGACAAGGAGAAAAAATAAAGCAGGTTGTTGCAATAATCTAGATGAGAGATTTACAAAATTCATAAGAGAAAGACTCTATAAGGACACTGAATTAAACTGCAAGGAATCTTATCCTCCCCGGAACTAACAACTTGTTGATCTGTTCGCCCACTTTTAATGAATTCAAATACATCTGAAAGATACTCTTAGCACAGTTGTCAGTAATTTCCATTCTCAGCATGAAGATTCATAACCTAGGGAAGGTAGAGACGGTCCAGTAGAGCAAGCCCTGAAGGGGAAACACAGGCTCTCTTGGGTTCTCTTCCTGTCTCTGCTGCTGAGCTAATGGATTGATTCAGCTAACTTTTGATATGACTTTGAAATCACAACTACAGGGGAAAAACTAAATGCATCTATCATGAGGGCAATCTCTCACTTGGCTATTTTATCAAAATGCTTTCTTTAAAAGAAATGTGTTAGAAGGAAGCAGAAAAAGCAATGACTAACACCAAATCAAATGTATATTCTGCCTTGTCTTCAGCATCATTTCCTTCTCTGGAGGGGTAAACAATATGAGAGGCAACGGCAGCGTTCACAACAGTGGGGTTTCATGTTCCCCATTAAATACCCATTCTCTCACTTTCTTTAGGCTTTCACCCAATGTCATCTTCATGAGGACTTCCCCAACCATGCTATTCAAAATTATAATCCATTCACCCCATCCCAGCTTCATCAGCATTTCCTGTCCTCTCCCCCTTGCTTTATTTCTCACTGGATTACTTAGCACCATTCTAAATGCTGTGTATTTTATTACTGGTTTTTAAATTGTCCTGGCTCTCTTCAAAATTGTGTAACCTGTATGAAGGGAAAATTCTGTGTCTGTTCTATGCATAGTTTTACCCTGGTGATCCTTACTATATATAGGGCACCCAGTTTCTATTTGTCCAGAACATGAATGAATCAGTGTTGATTTGGCTTACATGCTGAACCTCCACTCTTAGATTTTGAGTCCTTGAAAGGCTAAAATTTTAAAGCATCTGAAAAAATTTTAAGGTGAAAAACAAGGTCCTCCTGTATGGCACAGAGAACTATAGTCAATACCCTGTGATAAACCATAATGGAAAGGAATATGAAAAAGAGTGTATAAATATGTATTTACTGAATCACTTTGCTCTCTATACTGTAGATACAAACACAATATTATAAATCAAGTATAATAAATTTTAAAAATTTGATTTCTAACACCAAAGAAACCATCATTTCAATGCTTGACTGTGTCATTCACATTGAAAAAACAAGTTTTTTCCATATTTATAGTGATAACTTTATCTTTTAGCCTTTTCCACTTCGCACCATCTATACTTTATATTTTCCTCCCTGTTCATCAACAGGAAAAGAATCAACAGGGGAAAATATCTGTGCAACTCTCCCCTTTTCTTTCTCTTGGCTAATCTTATTTTATTCCTTCCTCCCAAGCCACTATCGCATTCCTGTATTTCTTTCTTGGGCACTGGAAATCAGATCAGGTCATCAGCCTTCCTCTGTGGAGATTTACTTTTGACCAGCAACCTAAACTAGTAGAAGGTCAGAGAATCTAGGTAACATCTCTTAGAAATCTGATGCTGCTAGCTCTCTCCTTGATTTTTTTAATGGGGAAAAAACAACTGAAATACCTAAAATTTTAAATGGTTTGGCAAATAACTAGAAAAACTAAATCATAAACACAGCCACACAGCTTTACGATAAATGTGCAACTGTGTATTTTACACTTTCATTTTAATCCATCACAATTTTTACTGCCTGTGTAATTGAAATTTCTAATGGGATTTATACACAGGGAGCAACACTCCACAGAAATGAAACATATTCCCTAAATCAAATTCCTTTAGGAGCATATGTTACATAAAGGTTATCACTTTTGACTTGGCATAATATGGTGTGATGCTAATGACAGGTAACAAATTAGAATATTAATTGATTTCTGTCTCTGAACTAAATCTTGGCTATCTGGCAGATGTGTTTTTTTTGCAAAATTGATAGCAAACAGCTTTAGTCTGTCACTTGAAATTCCCACTTGAGAGAAGAGAGGTGTCACAATGGCAAGGAGTATGCATGTCATCAGTTGGGTAATCTGTAGAGTTCAGCACGGAGCATATTCAAACCAAACTGCTTGATGATATCATCCATAATACCAAGGGGTTTCAAATTTTAAAAAGGAAAAGGAAATGGTAAATTCTGAGCATTTTTATCTTTCCATTCATTCTGCATACTGTTATGTAAATGAAGCAGACAAGGTTTTGCAGAATGCTTCTTTATTTTGCAACTTTGATTTTAATATGACTAGGGCCATGGTTGGTTTGTAAAGCATGAACTCATGTCATCCAAATAGCTGTGATTAAGGTTTTGATATTCATGAGCTTCTTGAAGTCAAGTGCACCTTTCCTGAAGTACAGCAGAAAACCAAATAGCTGAAACTTGATTCTGAGTCTAGAATAAGAGCAAGTGGGCTGAGAATAGTTATGTAATTTATGTAGAAATACTACTGGGTGGACAGTTTAACACAGGCTTTAGAAACACAAGCTCTGGTTACAGATTCCATGGGTTCAGCTCTTAGCTCTGCCATATTCAATGTGACCTGGAGAATGTGACTTCAACTTTCTGTGCTTCAGTTTCTTCTAGTATAAAATGGGGATTAAAAATAATATCTCCATATAGAGTTGCTGGATAGAAGCATCGATGCAGATGCAGTGCTTAGCAGAGTGTCGGGCACAGAGTAAGCATCCGATAAGTGTTAGCTATTATTAGAGTCAAATTTTCGCTTTAAACGAGTCTATTTCTCTTTTAGAAAAGCCCTCTGTTAAGGTCAGACAGACACCCAAATTGAGAAAATTCCAGAAACTTTGCAGCCAAATATTCAAGCATTACATTCTTCGAACCCATTTCAAGGATGCCTGCTCCAGGAAAGACAAATTCCCTCTTGGTGTTTCCTCTTTACATCATCTCTAATTTTCTTTTCTTTTGTCATTTCGTTCTCTGACTCCCTCGTTCCTTTTAGCCTAGAGGTGTGCTCAACGTTCACATATTTGCAAGTGAAATTCTACGCATTGTATGTGCTTTGGAAATGTCAGTTTTCTCTGTACACATGCTAAGCTTTTCTTCTTTTTACCTCCTCTGTCACCCACCATTCTTACTTCCTCCTTCATATCTACATCAAACTGAGTGGAAAACACAACCTTGATCCTGACATCTATTTCTTCAACTCCCACTAACAACTCAGCTCCTTCCACTCTGATTTCCATCCATCAGGTACAGGTAAAATGGTCACCAGGTACTTCTTTTTGCACAGTTATGAGGGTGACTTTCAACCTTCATTTGGTCAGATATTTCTGCATCACTATTATGATCAGAAGTCATGATCTGAAGAATCTTGATTTCCTAAGAGTATAATCTCATTTCCTCATCTTCCTTCTTTCCCTCCTTATTCTCTTTCATTGACTGGTCCTCCCTTTTCATTGTCTTTCCTTCCCTTTAGTGGTAGAGGTCACAGTTTACAGGCTTTCATTTTTAATCCTGTTCCAGTCTTATTCTACATGCTCTCCCTGGGCCATCTCATTCCCTTGCTCTTCAGGAAAGAAATCTCACTATTATCCTTTTGTCCCTGATCTATTGCAACTCCAATTCCATACCTGCATTCATTTAAGTCCTGTTAAATCTCCTTTAAAAAAACTGCTTAAAATCAGTCAACAATTTGCTTTTCTCTCTTCGTGTATTCCCTTTCCCCATTAACCCTGACACATTTTTTTAATTACTCAAGAACCTGTTCAAATGTTACCATTTGGACAAGAAGTTCATCCTGCAAGCTTTCAAAGCTCTTCATCCAAACTGCTCAGGGGCAGGTGCAATTTCTGACACACATTCATATCCCGCATCCTCTGAAAGTATCTGCCACCATGCAAGAAACAACAGTATGGGTATAACAATATTATAGATATTAACATTACACCAAATACTGTGATTCTCATGCCATGCTTGGAGAAACTATGATCTAGTAAGCAATCGTTTTCAAACCTTTTAGCCAAGGATCCTTTCGTTCAAATCAAATATTGTACAGAAACCTATGGACAGTGAGGCAGAGCTGCCTTGGTGAGTTAAAGATCTCTTCCTCACTCACCCTCCCAAGATATACCAGCCAACTACAAAGACAACTGACTGTACGGAACACAATTTGAAGACGGTGGCCTGAACAAATAGTGAGTATAGTATATCAGTGGCATCCCTCACAGCAATAACCGGTGAAACTCAACAACCAGCAGTGGTATAACTGGTTAAATATGTCACCAGCTGAGGAAACAGTGCAGTCCAGTACTTTTTTCCCTCATGGGGCTGCAGAATGAACATCATGATATTGCCATCTATTAGTGTCAAGAATACAGTGTTAATTCAAGAAGATATGTTCAGGAAACATAAGAGGAGAACCCTTAGTAGCATGGGAAGAGCAATAATTACTGTAAAATTGCCAGTGTTCACTGAGAACTTTGCGGGGAAGCGTGGGCTGTGCATTTTGTGAACTCGACCTCCATTCTGCCCTCTAAAATCTCTACTAGGAGAGAATAATTACTATCCCTCTTTTATGGATAAGAAATCTGAAGCCTAGTAAGGCACACATGGCAGAGGCTGTAGAGCAGGCTGTGTCAGGAAAAAGCTCTGCACGTCTGTGATTGTGCCTCCACAGAATATCATCTGTAATCATCTCCACTATTATTTATCTCAACTGACTAGAAACTCTTAGCACTCTATGTGCCTATTCAGAGACACTGGTTGATATCTGATGTTCGTCTTTGTTATTCATCTTAATGACTAAATAATTGGAAAACAAGTTTAATACTGTTTCCCCTTGGAGAAAGAAATGGCGACCCACTCCACAATGCTCACCTGGAGAATCCCATAGGCAGAGGAGCCTGGCGGGCGACAGTCCATGGGGTCACAAAGAGTTGGACACGACTGAGTGACTGACACTTGGCTTTAAAGACAAGTGTTTATTCACTTTATATTTCTGCATTTCTTTTATTGGACTCACTCAGATAGTAATAGATTATTCACATGACAATCTATCAAAGTACTAAGAGATAGAGTCTGCTGCCCTGTAGAAATTAATTTCTCAGCTATCATCCACTGACCCAACTTCAGCTCTCATCTGTTGACTCAGTTCTTCTCACACTTGAGGAAAGTACTGGCTGGGATGTTAAATGAAATTATTCATTGTTAGCCTCTATTGAATTGCAATATCTATGAGAAAAAAGTTACAGTGCAGATGAGGGTTACTTTCAGTGCTTTGCAATATTGAGTGACTCCATCAGTGCATGCTGAAGGGATCTATGTGGGACAAGGAGACTTAGAGATAAGGGTGGTATTTCATCACAGCACAGTGCAGTGATTCATGCTTTCATGCTGATGCACAATAAACATTTTGATTTAGTTATTTTGCAAATTTAATTCTGATTCAAAATACATGAAGTGAATATGTGTGTACATATATATAGTGTGAATAGAGTGTGTGTGTGTGTGTGTGTGTGTGTGTGTGTGTGTTGATGGTTACCTTGGAAAAACAGTTGTAGTCAGTTTGGTTCTTAATAGAGTTGACACTGCCCCCTACAGGCTGTTGTGAATATTTGTTGGGTCGTTTTTAGCGTGTTGAAAAATGGGCATGAGGGGCAGCTGCTTGCATTTACAGGCCCTGGGCCAAGAACATAAACATCTTCCAACATGTGAGACAGTCTCCCTGGGATATGCATAAGAAAGGAACCCCTGTTTATAATGATTTGAACCTGGAACAACTTGACATACAACGTGAAAGTGTTTTTGCAAGGCTCTGATATAAGCTGACTATTCTAGCTCTTATTCTGATGTTTGCCTCTGAACTTTCTTTTGCTCCTGACTTTTTGCGAAATTTCCATCTTATTTCTCCAAATACAAATATCCCTTTTAGCAGCTGTAAACATTTGATCACTTCACTGGGACACAAGTAAAGTTTTGAAGTTCTGAAGATTTTTACAATGAAATGTGAATTATACAAATTATTATTTCTCCTGTGTTATAGTTAGCATGTTGTATTGATTTGTAAAGTTTATGTAGGTATGTTGTATCATCTATTATTTATACTATGAGTAAAAGGATTATTATAAAATAATTGCTTTAATACTGATTTTAAAGAGCAAGTATATAATCTGACTACCAACATCCTATATTTAATATAGAAACCTAACAAAAGTATATGCTACCGATGCTGTATTTTAGGAAGGTTGTCTAAATGTGTCGAATTTTGTTTCCCTCTTGGAAGCCTATTATGCAGAAAATTCCCCCAGGAAATGCATGCCTTTAAAATGAACTAGTGCTGTGAGATTTTATAAGCTTCCAAAGTATAGGTAATACAGAGTAACACTAAGCACATTAAGCCACCAAGTGAATTAAGATCTCAGTGAAGTTTCTAGACCTGATTTAGCTACATTCCATTAGCATTTCAAAGATATTAAGTAAACACCCCTCGAAAAATAAGGGGAGTGAACAATACTT
Source organism: Capra hircus (assembly GCF_001704415.2). Lineage (NCBI taxonomy): Eukaryota > Metazoa > Chordata > Mammalia > Artiodactyla > Bovidae > Capra > Capra hircus. Next base: position 8,637,600 of record NC_030812.1, read on the forward strand.
TGGACATATATTAATAATAGCTCAGGAGTCACCTTGCCGAAATACTGTACAAATAGACAGATAAATGTTTACAATTATTTTTAAATACATTTCTCACCACATGGCAGTTGCAGGTCAAAATACAGGCTGTGTTTTCACGCAGGGAAGTCTGACTGCAAATGCAAATCTATACAGGAAACAGCAAAACAAATGAAGCTGAGAGACCGCTGTTTTCTCCTCACCCTAATGACTAGGTAGATCTTTAATCGCGCTGCTGACCTGTCAGGTTTGTGCTGGTTTCCATTCAATTAGTAAAGAATTTAGAAGCAGAAACCAGAGGGAAGTTATGTAGTGCGCCATCATCTTTTAGCACTCGGCTTTATTTTTCTTTATTTTGATTTTCATTCCTGAGAAAATTATCATAAAAGGTCTGAACTTGCTATCATCTGAGTCCACATGCCTCCCCAGTCTGCCTTTTAAGTGAGCTTAGTTAACTTAGAAATAAAGATGAAGACGACAGTGGCCCTTTTAAACATTTCCTCACCGAGCAACACTTCCGCTGAAACCACTGTCCCGGAGGAGTCTCAAAATCACTTCAACCCTCCACCTTTTCAAGCTTTTTACATACAAACAAGTTTGTTTGTTTGTTTTTAAGCCACAGCAAGCTACAAATAATAGAAATATACTTGGCTAATAATTGTGCCATTTATGGAAAGGAGTGTGCACCTGTCCAAAGAAACTCAGAAAACAGCCAAGATCTCAGGGTAATAAGCCTTAATTTATGGAGTCATATGATTTGATGCCTTGAAAATAAAATTTTATGACAATAATTTTCTTTTATATGGATTTGTATCAGATTCTTTAAAATCACGAAACTACTGCAATAGATTAAAAACACTGCTATTAAATAAATATTACCCCCTAAATACTTCTGTACACTTCAGTAGCCTGAAGTTTTAAGGCTTTGACCATAATTCTGAGTTAGTCACTCAGAGACTCTGGCCCAATATTAGTTGTTGTTGTTCAGTCACTGAGTTGTATCCGACTCTTTGTGACCCCCATAGACTACAGCATGCCAGGCCTCCCTGTCCTTCACTATCTTCCAGAGTTTGCTCAAACCCATGTCCACTGAGTCAATGATGCCATGCAACCATCTCATCCTCTGTCATCCCCTTCTCCGCCTGCCCTCAATTTTCCCAGCATCAGGGTCTTTTCCAATGAGTCAGTTCTTATCAGGTGGCCAAAGTATTGGAACTTAACCTGCTTTAGTGGAATATTGTTTGCTATAATAAAAGGCCAGAGTGTGAGCTCTGGAGTTGATCTGCCTGGGGTCAAAGTCCCAATTCTGCTGTTTCTACTATGTAACCTTGAGCAAATCATTTAATCTCTCTGTAAAATGAGGATAATCATAGTACTTACCTCTGGGAAGTTGTCTGGAATATAATATGGGACATATTCAAAATTCAAAAACTTCTAATGTTTATTTTCTATAACTTCCACTATGTTCTAGGCTGGTATTCCATGCTTAGGAACTAAACTAAAGCACATCATTTTAACTTGTTTGGGGCCTCACTAGCATTACAGACTCAGAATTTTCCTACCAGTTATTATTGTTCAGTCACCCAGTCGTGTTTGACTCTTTGAGACCCCATGGACTGCAGCAGGCCAGGCTTCCCTGCCCCCCACCATCTCCTGAATTTTGCCCAAGTTCATGCCCATTGCCTCGGTGATGCCATCCAGCCATCTCATCCTCTGACACTCTCTTCCCCTTCTGCCCTCAATCTTCCCCTGCATCAGGGACTTTTCCAATGAGTCAGATGACCAAAATGCTGGAGCTTCAGCTTCAGCATAAGTCTTCCAAGGAGTATTCAGGGTTCTTTTCTCTTGAGATTGACTGATTTTATCTCCTTTTCTTCCAGAAGGACGTCTAAATTAAAGTGTCTTAGCAAGACATGGACAGCACTGTAAGAGATGATATTGTTTTTGCCTCGTCATTCCCGCCTCATCTCCACTTAGTCACTCTCACATAGTTTGTTTTGGCAATACAGAGACCCTTGGAGTTACAGAATTTATTATCCACGTCGTTGCATGCTTCTAGGTCTTTGCCCAAACTCACTCCTCTACCGGAAATGGCTTGGTGGCCCCTGCTCTTCTAGCTGGACTACTTCTATTTATGCTTCAGAACTCTATTTTTTTTCAAGGTCTCCCTGTCCTCACGCTCCCCACCCCATGATCTACTATCCATCAGCAATTCTCCCCTGTGATAGGTCTGTGCTTTACATACGTTTATAATTTTTGCTGTTTGCTTATCTGTTTTCTTTCCTAATACCAGCCTCTCTCAATACCAACCAATCTACGTGAGATCAAAACACTGTCTTTTCATCTTTTTGTCTCAACCCCAGCAAAACTTGGCTCATAGTAGGTAAAATTATTCTTCTCTTTTAGCTCGAAAGATCCTAGGTAATTATATTAACAAGAAAAGGCCTTCCAGTCACAGATACAGAGGACAGACTGGCAGAGCCCAGAGGCAGGAAATCAGTCAACCCTGACTGACTAATGGGGAAGTAAGTTCCGGCATGGTGACTGTAGTTAATAATACTGTATTGCATATTTGAAAGTTGTTAAGAGATTAGATATTAAAAGTACTCATCACAAGAAAAAAATTGTAACCGCATATATGATGAATGTTAATTAGATTTATTAGAGGTGATCATTTCATAACATACACACGTACTAAATCATTGTGTTATACACCTGAAACGAATACAGTCTCATATGCCAACTATATCTCTATTAAAAACAGAAAAGGTCTTCCAAAGGGGTGATTACAGAAAGGTGTCATAATAACAATAATAACATTCAAGGTTAAATTCAACGTTACATTGAACTAAAGATCCCCAACCCTCCAGAGCTCTTTTACTTTACTCAGCCTTTGTCATCTGTTTTCTTTCTTCCTTGCCTGTGTTGTATTAAAATGTTAGGAACTAATTAATTCTCTTTGGCCAGTCTGATTCAGCTCTGAGACACAAAGAGCCACCCAACTGGTCCTCAGAGTACACAGTTCTCCCCACAAACATTTTTGTTCAAGTGGAGACCTGGGATTTAACACTAGTTTCATCTTTCAATTTTAAAAATAATGGTGGATTCATGTCAATGTATGGCAAAACCAATACAGTATTGTAAAGTAAAATAAAGTAAAAAAAATAAATAAATAAAATAAAATAAAAATAAAAATAATGTATTGTCAGGAAACAAGATGAGCTCACATCTTTTAACAATTGCCAAACTACACAGCTCAGTTTCCGGAGCATCCACTGAGAGCCCAAAGATGCTGGCAAATGTGTTACAGCAGCTTTTCCCGCAGTGGGTACTTCTGTGAGGTTCTCACTGGGGAGTAGCTGTTTACAGGACACTCTGTGAGTCTCCCTGTTTCGCTTCTCAGCCACACAGAGCACAGCCTTCTGGTCTTGCAGGGGCTATAGTTGTCGATGGCGCCACGCTGTGGATACCATTTGAAGTGGTGCTTCAGAATGGCCTCGCCAGCCTTCTTTTGCCCACACTGACTGGAACTGTTCCATGTCAGCTCAGCTTTCCATCGCGGCTGACATCCATCCACCTTTCTTTTCCAGATCTGCTAATGTGGCTCTAGTGATGTGATTTACCTGGCTGTCTTCCAGGTCCTCATCAGGAGAGAGTCTGTTTGCTATTTTGCATTCTGTAGCCTTCAACTCTAGCACCGCTGCTGCTGATATGAAAGCTCAGGTACTTCCATAAGAGTTCCAGTTTAATGATCTGTCTAAAACCTGAGCACCGAGTGATTCACTAGTGTTTCAATTACTCGAACACAGTTTCCCAAAGTCAGTTCTACTGTTTTTATCCTCCACTGGAGCTCGATGCTGCTTTGCATCTCTGGACTTCCTGACTTGGCCGTTCATTCAGCCAGGGACAGTGGACCTTTTGTACAGGCACCCAGCGCCATGTGCCTTCCCCTTACTCTTCTCTCTTGGTTCCTGAGACTTTAATCATCTTTCTGAGAGTTCTTATTCTCTCGGCCTCCTTTAGTCACTAACAGACAGGTACTTTCCAATGATCTGCCTTTGGCATTCATCTACCTCTATGATTTCTTCATAAATTTGGGACTTCCAACACTCTTTATGTAAATCACACTTTAAACTCAACCCCAAGTCTTAATGTCTTTACTGAGCTCCTGCATTTTGCTAAATTCACTTTACTAAGAAATGGTTTATTTACAATAAGGTGCACCCATTGCAAATGTACATTTTGGCAAGTATACTAAGTGTAATCACCCTTCCAAACAATGCCTCTAGGTCCCTTTCTAGCAATTCCTGCGCTGGTTCTAGGTGATAACTGATCTGCTTTCTGTCACTATAAATTCATTTTGAATATTCAAGAATTTCATAAAAACGGAACAATTCACTGCGTAGTCTCTTGCATCTGGCTTCTTTCACTTAATCCAATGTTTTGGGGGATTCATCCATGTTCTTTTATATGTCAGTAATCATTCCTTTTTATTGCTCAGCATTCCATTCTATAGTCGACAGTCTATTGTCAATTAATGAAAACACAGGTTGTTTTCAGTTTGGAACTCTTAAGAATAAAGCTGCTGAAAATATTCTTGTGTAAATCCTTAAGTTGATATATGTTTATGTTATGTTTATGTTTTCTCTCGGTAGCTCAGACGGTAAAGAATCTGCCTCTTTACAGGAGACCCAGATTTGATCCTTCGGTTGGGAAAACCCCCTGGAGAAGGGAAGGGTTACCCAATCTACTATTCTTGCGTGGAGAATTCCATGGAAAGAGGAGCACCCATGGGGTCTCAAAAAAGTTGGATATGACTGAGCAACTAACACTTTTACTTTTTACTTTCACAAGATTTCCTCCTGGGGAGTACCTACGTGAGGAACTGCTGAGTAGCAATGTAATATTTGTTTTTCTTTGTATAAAAAAGATTGTCAAACTTTTCCTAAAAATGACTGTGGTATTTCTATCCTACCAGTGATGCATAAAAATTCTAGTTGCTCTGTGCCCTTGCTAACACTTGGAATTGTCGGGCTTTCTAGCCATTTGTAGTACAGGTATTGTGTATATCATTGTAATGGTAATGTGCATTTCCATGGTAACTCAAAACAGATTGTAGATCTAAACAAAAAATTTTAAAAAATTCTAGAAGAAAACATAGTGCGTAATTCAGTGATCTTGATTTTTCCCAGCTTTATTGAAATATAATTGATAACATAACATTGTATAAGATTAAACTATACAGGAGACAGGGATCAAGACCATCCCCAAGAAAAAGAAATGCAAAAAAGCAAAATGGCTCTCTGGGGAGGGCTTACAAACAGCTGTGAAATGAAGAAAAGCAAAAAACAAAGGAGAAAAAGAAAAATATACCCATTTGAATGCAAAGTTCAAAAGAATAGCAAGGAAAGATAAGAAAGTCTTCCTCAGTGATCAATGCAAAGAAATAGAAAAAAAAACAATAGAATGGGAAAGGCTAGAGATCTCCTCAAGAAAATTAGAGATATCAGGGGAACATTTCATGCAAAGATGGGCACCATAAAGGACAGAAATGATATGGACCTAACAGAAGTAGAAGACATTAAGAAGAAGTGGCAAGAATACACAGAAGAACTATACAAAAAAGATCTTCATGACCCAGGTAATCATAATGATATGATCACTCACCTAGAGCCAGACATCCTGGAATGTGAAGTCAAGCGGGCCTTAGAAAGCATCACTACGAACAAAGCTAGTGAAGGTGATGGAATTCCAGTTGAACTACTTCAAATCCTAAAAGATGATGCTGTGAAAGCGCTGCACTCAATATGCCAGCAAATTTGGAAAACTCAGCAGTGGCCACAGGACTGGAAAAGGTCAGTTTTCATTCCAATCTCAAAGAAAGGCAATGCCAAAGAATGCTCAAACCACCGCACAATTGCACTCATCTCACACGCTAGCAAAGTAGTGCTTAAAATTCTCCAAGCCAGGCTTCAGCAATACATGAACCGTGAACTTCCAGATGTTTAAGCTGGTTTTAGAAAAAGTAGAGGAATCAGAGATCAAATTGCCAACATCTGTTGGATCATCAAAAAGGCAAGAGAGTTCCAGAAAAACATCTATTTCTGTTTATTGACTATGCCAAAGCCTTTGACTGTGTCAATCACAACAAACTGGAAAATTCTGAAAGAGACGGGAATACCAGACCACCTGACCTGCCTCTTGAGAAACCTGTTTGCAGGTCAGGAAGCAACAGTTACAACTGGACATGGAACAACAGACTGGTTCCAAATAGGAAAAGGAGTACGTCAAGGCTGTATACTGTCACCATGCTTATTTAACTTAAATGCAGAGCACATCATGAGAAACGCTGGGCTGGAAGAAGCACAAGCTGGAATCAAGATTGCCAGGAGAAATATCAATAACCTCAGATACCCAGATGACAAACCCCTATGGCAGAAAGTGAAGAAGAACTAAAGAACCTGTTGATGAAAGTGAAAGAGGAGAGTGAAAAAGTTGGCTTAAAGCTCAACATTCAGAAAACGAAGATCATGGCATCTGGTCCCATCACTTCATGGCAAACAGATGGGGAAACAGTGGCAGACTTTATTTTTCTGGGCTCCAAAATCACTGCAGATGGTGATTGCAGCCATGAAATTACAAGACACTTACTCCTTGGAAGAAAAGTTATGACCAACAAAGACAGCATTTTAAAAAGCAGAGACATTACTTTGCCAACAAAGGTCCGTCTAGTCAAGGCTATGGTTTTTTCAGTGGTCATGTATGGATGTGAGAGTTGGACTATAAAGAAAGCTGAGTGCCAAAGAATTGATGCTTTTGAACTGTCATGTTGGAGAAGACTCTTGAGAGTCTCTTAGACTTCAAGGAGATCCAACCAGTCCATCTTAAAGGAAATCAGTCATGAATATTCTTTGGAAGGACTGATGCTTAAGCTGAAACTCCAATAGTTTGGCCACCTGATGTGAAGAACTGACTCACTGGAAAAGACTTTGATGCTGGGAAAGATTGAAGGTTTGGGGAGAAAGGGACGACTGAGGATGAGATGGTTGGATGGCATCACCGACTCAATGGACATGGGTTTGGGTAGATTCCGGGAGTTGGTGATCGACAGGGAGGCCTGGTGTGCTGCAGTCCATGGGGTCACAAAGAGTCAGACACGACTGAACGAATGAACTGACTGACTGACTGAAACTATACAGCATGTTGATTTGATACAAAATCATTACCAACTTAGCATTAGCTAATACTTAATCCCATCATGTAATCACCATTTCTTATTTGAGCTGAGAACATTCAAGATCTACTCTTAGCAAATTTCAAGTATAAAATACGATATTTTAACCATAATCACCAGGTTGTAGGTTCAATCCTCAGGATTAATTTAACTGGAAGTTTGTACCCTTTGGTCATTAACTCTCCGTTTACCCTACCCAGCAATGGCAGGCTTTAAAAGACACCAAAAGCTCAACTATTAAAAGTTGATAAATTAAACTTCTTTCAAAGCAAATACGTCTGCTTTTGAAAGGCACCATTAAGAAAATAAAAAAGCAAGTCACAGACTGAATGAGTATCTGCAGTATATATATTTGACAAAGATGTTGTTTGTGGAATATATTTAAAAATTTTTTACAAACCAGTACAAAAATGAGCAAGAGATTTGAACAGATACTTAATGAAAGAAGATACACATGACCAATAATCTCATATCAGGATTAATTAAGTGATCATTGACATTCAACTTTTTTAGCTATTTGGAAAATGCAAATCAAAACTACAATGAATTCCATTTTTTAAAAGCTCTTGTTAAGATCTATTTATCTGAATATGACATTTGCTATTGACAGTATATCCCAAACTAAACTCGCCTTTCCCCTGCTCCAACAAAACACACACACACCACTACCCAGAAGCTAAAAACCTTAACCTTGTCTTTGAGTCTCCCCATTTTTTGTCTCCATCATCTAGGTAATTAACAAGTCCAATGCTGTCTTCTCTCCTCTCCATTCTCACCACTAATGCTCTATCTGGGTCCTCCATCTGTGTTAGAATTACTAGAGCCTCTTAAAGGCTCCCATGATCATCTTTACCCATTGGCCAATCTGTAGTATATAAATCTTAGAGATGATTCCTCCTAGAGCACAGCTCTGAACACACCAATCGCTTGCTCAGAAACCTTTAATACTTTCCCCCTGGTTTTTGAACTCTGTTATTTGTCATCCAAGACCCTCTGTAGTCTAGCCCCAACCTGCTTTTCCAGCCTCAATTCATCTTCTTTGACCTGCACTGTCCACTGTTCCCCAGAGATATGCCTCCATTTCCTGCCTTTGTACCTCAGTCCATGGGGATCCTACATCTGAAATGTCATTACCCTCATCTCTGCATATCCAAGCTTCTATATTCTAAAAGACTAAGGCTCAATTCAAATGCTAGTAAAGCTCCTGCTGAATAACCATATTGTTCTTTTAACCATAGATCTTCAACTATGTGGTATTATGCACATATCTTCCTTACTAGATTTTAAGTTCTCAGAAAATAACCTCAGAGTTGATCCATTTTTTCATACTCTAGACTACATACTATGTGCCTCACGAAGGATGGGCAGTAGATAAATATGTATGGCATGGATGAATTGCTTGGTGGTAGAATACCAAATAGAGTAGTAGTCATGCTTATAATCTAGTAGGAGAGACAAGGTATGCATAGAGACAATAGCGATGTAAGGCAGTAGAAATGAGCAGAAGGATCATCGAAGATGAGCCTGGAATTGTAATCTGGAATTAGGTTAGACAGGGCCATCAATATCAGGCTAAAGAGCTTAGACTTTATTAAATTGTTAAAGAGGAGCCAGGAACCATTCAAGATATTTAAACATGGAAGTAGCATAATTATAGCTTTGTTTTAGGAACATTAATCTGGCAGTCATGTGTAGGTAGGAGGGGATACAAGGGGAGAGCCTGGAGAGAGGGAGCAGGCAGGAAGGAGGCAAGGGGAGGAGCAGTAAAGATGATGAGAGCATACACTGATGTGGGACAAAAGAGACAGGTGTGATAGATTCATGAACATGCACTTGACAGGTACAGCAACTGGATCTGAGGGTGTGTAGGGGGAAAAATGAACACTAATTCCAGAAGACCTGGGTGATCAATTCATGGTGATGCTCTGTAGGGCACAGGGAATGTAAGGGAAAGCTCAGCATTGGAAATTGAGGTCTGTGGAGTTGACCACATATAAATTTAGGTTGTGAAAGCAGATAATTGTCCTAAGTAAGAATGTGTGGGATCAGAGCATGGGGAAGTCAATGATAAATTCTTAAAATGTAAAAGTCTTGGACGAGCAGTGAAATTGATGAAGGGATAAATGAGCTGTCAGAGAGTAGTGGGTGAAGCAGAAGTGTAGAGTGTCACAGAAGCTAAGTAAAAAGTTTCTGATAAACAGTAACCAGTTTGATTCAGAAGAAATGTACTGAGTGTACTGACTGAAGTTTAGAAAAATAAAAATGATGAAAGCATGTGATCTACCGTTACCATGTTTTCAATATAGTTGGGGAGGGGAGCAGATACCATCGTCATCATTATCACCAATATTTTTGAGAGATTAGTACAGGACCTCACCTATTTATTATTATTTGACCAATTATTCCTCATAGCAATCTTGTTGTATTTATGATCTTAATCTTATAAAGGGGTAAAGAATCTCAAATATATTAAGCAAAACACATTCTGGCACAGGGCATAATGAAGTAAGTATTAAAGGAAGGTGCAAGTAAGCAAAGCACAAAGGGAGGAGAAATAGTATGGGAGTAACTGACGGAGTTAGCTAAGAAAGAGGTGCCTTTGGAACTGTGCCTTGAGAGATAGAAGGATTTGCGTAGCCAAACAACTGGACGGAAAGCCATTCCATATTGAACAACATGAGTTCTATGTGCCAACAGAGAGCTTATGGTTAACAGTTTAGGTTAGTGTGGTTGAGTCGCAGGACATATTGAAATCATGTTGATGAAGTCATATGACTTCATTTTGGAGAATATTTAATGCTTGGCTAAGCAGGTCATACTTTTGCCAACCCTAAGCCTTTAGGTCATTATAAAGAACAGACTATGGCTCCAGCTAAAACTCTTTTTTCTTTCATGACCATCAGAAGAAATAAAGAAACACAGAAGTCTATGCTGAGAAAAGGCCTGTGGATTTAGAGTTCTTTGTTGACCTTGGAAAGCCTCATTTCATTAGCGAGCTGGCATTGGACAGCAGCTTGCAGGGCGTGATGTGAGGAGTTAAGAAGTGAGAAAGTAGAGTGAGAAAGTGAAAGCAGTATGAACTGTCCTCTCCCACGACAAGCCAAACAGAATGATAGCTCACGCACTCAACAGGATGGAGTAGAATTGGGTAAATGCTAAGGTGTAGAGCAGAATGAGATGAAAGTACATAGACTGTCAATACCACAGGCAAGGTGAGCTCTTTCACGGCTAATTCTGAATACCATCACATACCCATGCCCCTGGTATTCTCAAAAATCCCTATTTTGTGTGGGTGGGGGTGGAGGGCAACAGCAGTAACTTGTGAACCTGGTCCTATCCACTGAGAGCTTCAACATTAGAAAGCTTTGAACCTCTTTCTGATACATTCACATGACTGATTCGCTTTGACTGTAAAGTGTTGCTGAGACCACATACCACCATGTCTGCACTAATTTTCCTACTTCCTTGATCAGTCTCCCTTTCCCTGTTCTTTCCATAGGCCTCACGCGCTGGCACTTGCCAGTTTTTTCCTTATGTTAGAGCTGTTTCTCTTATGCTTCCATGTTAGTCTAAAAAATTTTAGAGGAGAGGTGGAGATGGACATTCTTTTATGTATTGCTCCTATAGTGAAAACGTGGAAGTGTGAGTCCAACTCAGTCACGTCCAACTCTTTGCAACTGCATGGACTATAAGGTGCCAAGTTCCTCTATCCATGGAATTCTCCAGGCAAGAATACTGGAGGGGGTAGCCATTCCCTTCTCCAGGGGTCTTCCTGACCCAGAAATTGAACCTGAGTTTCCTGCATGGCTGGCAGATTTTTTCCCATCTGATCAATCAGGGAAGACCATTACTCCTCTAAAGTAGATACTAAATAATTACTTACCGAATTAGTTTTGTAGTCTAGGTTTCACTGTTATAAATATATGGGGAAAAATGGTTTGCAAAGAGAGATTAGTTTCCTACTGCTGCATGAAAGCTTATAACAAACTTAGTAGCTTAAAACAACACACATTTATCATCCCACAAATTATGTGGGTCAAGAATCCAGGCACACTTTAACTGAGTCCTCCACTCAGGGTCTCACCAAATTGCAATCTATGTGTCCCCTGAATTCTGGAAGAGGGACTCAGGCCCCTCTTCTGAGCTCCTTCAGATCTTTGGCAGGAATTCAGTTCCTTGCCAGTGGTAGGACCAAGACTCAGTTCCTAGAGGCACCACTTTGACAAACTGTCTGCGTCTTTGAGGTGAGCAGAAGAATCTCTCTCTCATATCAGGAAGGGCGAAGTCTCTCTTAAAGGACTTTCAACTGATGAAGTCAAGCACACCCAGGATAATGTCCCCCTTTTGCTTAATTCAAAATCAGCTAACTTGGGACGTCCATTGCACTGGCAAAGTCCCTTCACCCTTGCATGTAAAGTAACCTATCACATCACAGTCTTGCTCACAATTAAGAAGGTATTCTGTAGGATGTGTGTATGCGAGGTGTTAAGAGTGGTAGGGGATGTCTTGGAAGCCACCGCAGAATTCTGCCACACAGATATGGAAAGGGAACAAGAGCATGTGAGAGAGGGTAAAATAGTTTTCCTCAATTAAAAAACAATAGGGATTTCCTTTTCTCTAGTATCTATTCCTACTGTGTACTTTTTTTTTATAACATTAAGATGATTTGAACTGGAAAGCATCATTCATTCTCATCTTGCTCATTTCTTTTTTGGCTGGGGGCGGGGGGCGGCAGTGGGGAACATTCTATTATCGCCACTGACATAGTGTGTTTTCACAGGATTAGCAGCAGCAGAGCTGAAGTTTCAAGATGTTTCAGTGCACACAGTTTGGTGTCTGAGAAATGTTAAAGAGAGTGAGAAAGCTGAAGCAGTTTTTGCCCTTCAGAACTCTCAGTCTAGCAAATTTTTCAAAGGTTATCTTTTGGCAATGATAATGAGTTCATATCAACCGCTTCCATAATGTCTATGAGATGAAGCGTAGGGAGATTTAGCAATCAAGGTCATTCAACTACCAAGGAGCCACTCAGGACGCAAAACTAATCCTGGTGTTTAACTTGAACCAAATCCAAATCCATCTAGGTTCTTAACTCTTGCAAGATGCTCTTGCCTCCCAAAGCATACTATACAGAGTAAGACCTTATGGTGTATGGAATAAGTAGCTTGTATATAAGGGTGCTCGTGTACATCCTCCTATCATATGCACCCTCTTATTGCATCATCCTACTGCAGCTATTAAAGTGCTGCACTCGATATGTCAGCAAATTTGGAAAGCCCAGCAGTGGCCACAGGACTAGAAAAAGTCAATCTTCATCCCACTTCCCAAGAAGGGCAGTACTAAAGAACATTCAAACTACCAGACAATCACACTCACTTCCCATGCCAGTAAGGTTATGCTTAAAATCCTTCAATCTAGGCTTCAGCAGTACTTGAGTCAAGAACTTCCAGGTGTAAAGGCTGGGTTTAGGAAGGGCAGAGGAACCAGAGATCAAATTGCTAACATTCACTGGATCATAGAGCAAAGGAATTCCAGAAAAATACCTAATTCTGTTTCATTGACTATGCTAAAGGCTTCAACTGTGTGAATCATAACAAACTGTGGAAAACTCTTAAAGAAATGGGAATACCAGACCATCTTACCTGTCTCCTGAGAAACCTGTATGTGGATCAAGATGCAACAGTTAGAACCTTATGTGGAACAACTGACTGGTTTAAAATTGAAAAAGGAATACAACAAGGCTGTATATTGTCACCCTGTTTATTTAACTTATATGCAGAGCATACCATGTGAAATGCCAGGCTGTATGAGCTACAAACTGGAACTAAGATTGCTGGGAGAAATATCAACAACCTCAGATATGCAGATGATACCAGTCTAATGGCAGAAAGTAACAGGAACTAAAAAACCTCTTGTGAGGGTGAAAGAGCTGACTTCAAACTCCACATTCAAAAAATGAAGCTCATAGCATCTGGTCCCATCACTTCATGGCAAATAGAAGGGGAAAAGTAGAAACAGTGAGAGGTTTTATTTTCTTGGGCTCCAAAATCACCTACAGCCACAAAATTAAAAGATGCATGCTTCTTGGAAGAAGAGCTATAACAAACCTAGACAGTTTACAAAAAGCAGAGATATCACTTTGCCAACAAAGGTACATATAGTCAAGGCTATGGTCTTTCCAGTAGTCACGTATGGATGTGAGAGTTGGACTGTGAAGAAAGCTGAGCACTGAAGAATTGATGCTTTCAAACTGTGTTGCTGGAAAAGGCTTTTGAGAATCCCGTGGACAGCAAGGAGAACAAACCAGGCAATCCTAAAGGAAATCAACCCTGAATATTCATTGGAAGGACTGATGCTGAAGCTGAAACTCCAATACTTTAGCTACTTGATGGGAAGAGCCAACTTATTGGAAAAGACCCTGATGCTGGGAACGATTGAGAGCAGAAGGAGAAGAAGGCAACAGAGGACAGGATAGTTGGATGGCATCACCCATTCAATGGACATGAACTTGGGCAGACTCTGACAGATGGTGAGGGCCAAGGAGGCCTGGCGAGGTGCAGTCCATGGAGTCACAAAGAGTTGGACACAACCTGGCAACTGAACAACAACATACCTCCTCCTCAAATTCATGTGCTAATATCTAACTCCATTGTGACAGTATGGGGAGGTGGGCCTTTAGGAGGAAATTCAGTCATGAAGGTGGAGCTTTCATGAATGAGATTGTGCTGTGCTTAGTTGCTCAGTCATGTCCGACCCTTTGAGACCCCATGGACTGCAGCCCGCCAGGCTCCTCTGTCCATGGAGATTCTCCAGGCAAGAAAACTAGTGCCGGTTGCCATGCCCTCCTCCAGGAGATCTTCCCAACCCAGGAATCAAACCCAGGTCTCCCACATTGCAGGCAGAGTCTTTACTGACTGAGCCTTAGTGCCTTTATAAAAGAGATCCCGGAGATCTCCCTTGTTCTTTCTGCCATGTGAGAATACAATGAGAAGATAGCTGTTTGTAAGCCAGGAATTGGGCTCTAACCACACACAGAATCTGCTGGTCCTTGATCTTGCTTCCAGAACTGTGACAAATTTCTCTGGTTTATAAGTGACCTAGTCTACGATAGTTTTGTTATAGCAACCTGAATGGACTAATACAGGCTATTTGCCACTTTCCCCCTTAACTTGTCCCCCAAATTTGAAGACAATCATTTTCGTACTTCTTCCTTTTTCATGACTTTTTTTTTTCTTTAAAGTGTGTTAAATAGAATTTGAAAAACTGCTCAAGTATAGCCACATGCTTTCTCACATTTCAGTATCAAGCACAACATCAGGTGGAGGATTTTTTTTCCCCACACTGATGCAATTATTCTGGTAAATTAAGATAAGAAATGTGTTAAATCCTTCTTGTGTCTCTATTTATTAAAAATATTCTAAAACAAGATCAGTGCAACAAGAGTACATTGCAGGCCCCTACTCAGGAGCAAGGACTGCTGAAGTTGGAGATGCAGGGCAGAAAATCTCATCCCTTTTCCCCATTTCCCAACTCAGCGGTCACGAAGATTTGTCAGCAAGAGGTCTCTGAAGTTAAGCCCATCCCAGAGTGGCATGTGTCATTGCTGCTAATGATCGGCTTTACTTGAAGTATTGATGATCAGAAGTCTACTCTCGACCTCAAGAAGGGAAAGCAAAGTTAACGGGGCCGACAAGGAGTAGGACGAAAGGCAACCTTACATACAGATTTAGTTAGCAGGGGAAAGGAAGTGGGGAGGAGAAAACGGAGGTGAGAAGTAAAATTGCACCTAATAAAGCTTAAGAATCTAGTGTAGGTTTTATGATGTAGAATCATGGTACTATACACCCTTATCACAAAGAAAAAAGAAGTAGTTTTCCGTTTTACCCAGTTTCATAGTGGACTCTTACCCCACATTCTCAGATGTGTTAGAACAATTGATCGATTCATTTTCAGCACCATTCACTGCAGTTTGAAGTACTGCAGTAGAGGCTACCTTCGAGTATGTGAGTTACCAGTGTTCTCTGCTCTTTCCCAAGCCTAAAATTAAGGTGCGCTTGTTAATATCTTCATCACCATCATTGGCTTTACATATTGGTGCACCCTTATTAGCTTTATAATTTGCTTGTGTTTGCTCTGTTTGGTAACCTTGATTCTCAGGAACCTTCCACCTGATTTCCTTTACACAGCCCTTAAGCATTTTTTTCTCTCTTCATAGAAATTCTCATTTCCTGTATAGTAATGCAGAAAACACATATATTTGCTCATAAAACTAAAGGTATCTATATTCTAATTACCTTGCCCCACAAGTTTTCAAACATTTCACTTTAATTCTTTTTGGAATTCTAATTTTACTTTTGAAAAGATTTTGTCCTAAATGAAGATTTCTCTCTTTAGTTTCTTTTCTTACATGGCAAAATGAAAAGACCACTTTAAAAGTTATTCTAAAACTTAGTCTGTGAAGTAGGTGGCAGTCTTAGCAAGGAAATGAGGGTACTGGAAATTGTTTTTACTGAGTGACAGCTGTTGTAACTACAAAATCTAGTGTAAGCAATGATTTTTTTTTTTCACCAAAGGAATGACTCTGAAATTGTTACATCTCTGTGTAGAAGCTATGCTTTAAAAAATATCACCTCCTTATTACTTGGAAACTCAACTATAAATAACTTTTCACTTTGCTATGATTTCTCAAGTAGAACATTGTATTTTTGTGCTGAAATTTATAAGTGAAATGTTAAGAAAATATAGCTGGAAAAATTATGGTTAAAAAAAGAAAATAATTCTGAAAATGATCATCTTTTGCAATTTTGTTCATTTTTACCAATATTTACACAAAATTTTCTGAGGAATAACTCAGGAGAAAACCTCAAACTAGTCTTTCACTGAAAATGCTACTTTATAGAAACTATAAAACATATCCTCTACTATGCAAAAACATAGTAGAGGATAAACTCTGAAGGCCAGAAGGCATATTATCAGTCAATCTCAAAAGATAAGGGTCCTGTTGAGAATAGTCAGTATGATACATGTTTTATTTTAAGCATGGAAAGTGAAAATGGAATGCAAATCAGAGATGATTAACACTTTAGGCCCAGAGAAAGTTGAGAGAATGGGGGAACAATGATAACAGTTGGAAATTTTGACTATGTATTTCCTAATAGGAAATGGAAATAAGACTATAAAAATAAGTAGAGCCCAGTTATCAAAGGCCTTTAATGCCAAGTCTCACCAGAGACCACTGAAGTACTCTGAGTAGGGAAGTAAGCTGGCCAGAGCTTATGGCATTTCCTCTGGGCCTGTAATTCAGAATGAATTAGGGAAGGGAGAGGCTGAAGAATGGGAATTCAGAGGTGATCCAAGTATTCCAGGCAGGAGGTAATATTAGCGCCTGACTTGAACAGTGGAAATCGAAATTCAAAGAAGGAAATCTGTGTAAAAGGGATTGTCCGGTTTCCCAATCAGGGACTTATTTTTGTCTCCATTCTTTGGTTCACAATGGCGGTCATTCCATCATCAGTTCTAAATATGTGGATTCTGCACATCCTTTATGATACCATCATAATGAGGTCATTCCAATTCTTCTGTACTTTCTCCTATTATTTATCAGAATTTCTTTTTTTAACCTGTATCTCTGAAGCAATTATTATGAATTCTATCTTTCATCATAGTCACCTCTGTTGACCTCTTCTCAACTACTGTGAGTTTCTAGAAGATTGAGATGACGCTTTAGTTTCTATCACCCTTATCCAGCCCAGTGACTAGAATGTAAGGGTCCAGTATAAGGCTGAGAGTATTTGCTAGAGGTGTTACCTGGACAAAGTGACAGAATTAGCAATATACACTTGCTGGAAAGTCAAAGAATAACCACAAGGATTTCAAAGATGTTTTTGTGCAATTTAAAATTTTTAAATCCATCTCTAATTCCAGGTATCATAAAAGATAAGGCAAAGTGAAGTTAATTGAACTTACTGATTATTTTATCACCTGTGAACCTCCAGAGTATAGTTTTATAGAGAAAATATTAAGACTTCAAGGAAGCTGTTCCAAAGTAAAAAACTAGCAAGTCCCTTTGCATGGCAATAAACCAAATGCATTCTAATCTCTTCTGTTTACCAGCACTTCTGCTTCACTGTTGTTAAAAAGACATCAAAAGCTGCAAATTAGCAGCATATGTGGTGCAACTTATTCAGTAGAAATGCTTTTCATATAGTTAGCCTGTACAGTATTGTTTTTAAACATTGTTAGCATAAACAGAACATATTGCTGAGATATATAGGGTATAAAGAAAAATAGCACAAACAAAATCAATGACTCACAACTCTTTGCTATGAGAGAAGCAATTTATAAGGCATTATTAAGGACACAAGGGATACTATTAGTGACATCTCACTAGCAAATGGGAAAAATAAGATCATATATTCCCTCTTCACATGGCAGGGTGTTTTACAGCCCCCTGCACATTGGGAGGTGATCACTCAGTTTTGAAGGAGTGCCTGGGGTGTGCGCAGTGACCTTTTGGAACGCACAGCAGTGGCAGTGGGGGAGGTACAGCACAGGGGAAGCTCGGAGCACACAGACGTAGATGCTCATACGGCTCACAGCCATACAAGGAAGCAAGACAGCACCAGAGAGCTGGAGGACACTCTCCAGAGCAGGGGATCAAAAAAGCAGAGGAAATTATAGTAACCACTGCGAGTTTGCACTGGAAGAGCACGCAGAAGGAAAGTAGCAAGAACCATCGTGTAGGCTGAAAATACTCCTCAAGAAAGCACATTTTGAGTTGGGATGTAAGTAAATTAAAGTCAATAAAGATCTTATTGGTCAAAAACTCAGAAAAAGGTACTCAGACTGGTTGAATCAAATTTTTAAAGTTCACTGAGGCTGAAGCAAGCCCACTGACCCAGTTAGTACTCAAAGAACACTTTAATCCCATCCAGGATGCCCCCCCATTGTAGCAAGTGAATCAGTTATCTGAACAGGATAGTGCACAACTAATGTGACCTCTACGAAAATACTCAGATTTCTCCATTGATGGAGAACAGGATTTTTAATAGTGAGGGGAGTGAGATGAATAAAGAGTACCTCATAGACTGATTTAAAAGTATGTTATGACCAACAAGGACTCAGTAGAAGGAGCTTAGTCGTGCAGCTGATGGAGAACCTCCATTGCACCTGACATTCTTGGAGGGGAAAGCATATATTTTGGGAAAAGAAAAAGTCTTTGAAAAAGTATGTGAAAGCCAGAGACCTCTCTTGTCTTCTTGCTTAGAAATCATCACAGCAATTCAAATATGAAATATTAAAGGCAAGGAGAAGCACGGTGTTTCTAAAAGTAAAGCAGTCTGGAGTCTCAAAAATGCCATTGAGGGGAATTTGGCAGAAGATAGGATGTAAATGGGTGGCAAAAAAAGATAGAGAAGGCAGAATTAACCCAAGAATAAAACTAGAAGAATGATGAAATGATGATATAGCTAGCAAAATGCAAAAACAAAAACAAAAAACTGAGCAGCATTTCAGGTGGGATACAGGCAGGCAAGACAGGCTTAATTCTGGAACATTTATGATTTCAGATATTGCTAAACACCACAAACACCTTTGGGTCGGAAGTTGAAGTCAGTTGGAGACCCTCGACAGATAGCAAATCATAGTTGGGAGTTAGGCATGAAAAGAAGCTAGTTAAGGAGACTGATCAAATATAACACAAAAACTGACTGCATTTTAAAAAATCTGAGACCCTAGCAAGAATGCATGAAATCTAATTCTGTTTTCAGAGGTAGAAGATCCTTGACAGAAAAAACTTACTTCACTTTATGTATATATTTTACCTATTGTTCATCTCTCAAGCATGGTCCCTGGGGCTGGGTGACTTTTCACTTTTCCAGGCTTACAGGTCTTGAAGGATGACCACCATGCAATGTATCCCTTTTCGTCATGTTTTCCCAAAAGTGTTCCATCCAGAGTTGGGAGGGTAAACGGTGAGAAGACAAAGTCTTCTAGAGGAGACAGACCCAGGCGAACATATGCAACTATAGGGACATGGTCCCTAATCAGATAGGTGGAGAAGGATCAAAGGTCAGTTATTTATGCAAACATCCAGCAAAACGTTGAGCACAGTGAAGTGGTGAGTACTTCCAGGGAGAAGAAGGCAATAGCAGGAGCTCAATGATAGGGATGATCTCACTCTTTCAGCTGGATCAGCAAGAGATTAGGTTCCTCACCCTGGAAAAATTGGAGTTTAAGACTTTTCATCCCAATAGTGACTTAGAGGAAAAAAACCCATTATAGGAATTGAACTACGATGGTAAGTAGAATGTTAAGGTTTTGAAGCCCAGACACTGGAAGTGGATCTCCAAATCAGAATGAGACTAATAGACAGCTAGAAAGCCTTAAAGCCCCCAAACAAGAAACAGGTGGGATTCTGGACCCTCTAATAATAATAATAATAGTTCCTATTAATTTGTAATAATTGCTTTACTCAAAGCATATACTCCTCATATAATCCTATAATACACGTATTATTGTTTCCATTTTAGAAAGACTAACTTGCTCAGAATTATACAGCTAGTATGTAGCCAGGAGGATGAGAAAATCTCTAAGTATATGACAAAAAGATACCGCTGTCTGGGCAAAATGAGGATTACTGACAAGAATGAACTTGTCATAACAACAGTCCTTCTAGACGCTCTTCCAGGAAGGAAAAGGCCACCACTGTGTACGTTTGCCTTTCAGGGTGAGTCATCATCCAGTTTTGATAAAGCTCATAGCTGCTGTTCTCACATACCCTTTATCAATTAATAAAATCCCAGGGTATAAACATAGTCCTACTACTGCCATCAGGACGTCTCTAGAACACTCAAGGTGAAGCTCTCTTATATATATCAACTCCCTTGAGTCATTTAAAAGATTTTAAATTTGAGAGCAATTCTCATGCACAACTGTGATATGTCTCTGGAGATGTTTTTATTCCTGCAGTATAGGTAGTTTCTAATAAAATATTTATAAATAAAATGTACAAGTCAGTGACTTCGGGTACTACAGTTTGGGTTATTCCACCATAATAGCCCAGGGCTAGAAGAGTCTTCACACATAAAATGGCTGATTAGCATTATTTTGGTGGAATCCAACTCTAATTTCTATCCATGAGAGTGATTTTTTTGGTTCTGGGAACTAACAAACACCCACCTACCATGGCTTCCACATATCTGAGGGCTACAGTTCAAATGATGCCATCAGAATTTGGTTTCTCTCTTTTCAACTTGTAGCATGAATTTCTTCAGTTTTCACTTCCCTTCTGGGATGGCATTTTCCACGTGGCAGCTGCCCAGCAGCTCAGGCTAACATTCAGTGAGTGGAGCAAACTCTGCATAAGTGCCTTTTCCACTCATTCAACAAACACACATGCTGAACACTTACTGTGTACCAGCATTGCTCTGAATGTAGAGATACATCACTGAAGAAGACAGTACGACCTCTGCCTTTGCGTTGCCTTTTCTAAAGCTACTATTTGTCAGAATAGTTCCAGGCCTAACTACTTTAATACCACGTATCCAGCCGCACCCCAGTCATCATGCCCTGGGGGAATGGCATGTTCTTGTTCAGACCTACAACTTAGACCCATGCTTAAGAAGAGGAGACAGGGTAAATAACACTCAGATCACCTTAACAGTGGGAAAGAAGAGTGGGGATACTTTTAACAACAAATTAAGCTTAGGAGGAAAAATGTTCAGTTAAAATTCCAAAATCCAAATTCAGGGAGTTTATAGGAAGCAATCTCTCCTGAAAACAAGCAGAACTTGCTCAAATAAGAGAAAATGATATTTTGAGTCCAGCTGAACTTCCAGAATCACCTGGTCTAGATGCCTCCTCATTTAGTCCACGAACACTACGAGGAAAATAGCCTTCCAAGAGAGTAAATGGGGTGTAGACACACTTCCATGGATAAGCCCTATCTGCATTCTTTGTCTAAAGTTTGTTTGTATACAGAATTTCAACATCCACCAAGTGAATAGCTCTGGGCTATGGGTCCTTTCTTCTTACCACAGACGGTGGAAGTTATGTTCAATTTTGTTTCACCCCAGGTGAGGAAAGCTCAAGTTATTAGTGATTGAGGCCTCAGGCTTAGTAATTTATAAAATTTATTTTTGCTTCTCTGAACCATGGAAGAAAAACTGCCCCCACTCCCATGCTTTGGGAAAATTGATTCAAAATTTGTTTGTCCAATATACTGACTCCAGGCAACTGGATAATAACTGATAAAACTTCACTAGGAAATACTTGTTTTTTTCCAAC
Source organism: Capra hircus (assembly GCF_001704415.2). Taxonomy (NCBI): domain Eukaryota; kingdom Metazoa; phylum Chordata; class Mammalia; order Artiodactyla; family Bovidae; genus Capra; species Capra hircus. Next base: position 8,659,135 of record NC_030812.1, read on the forward strand.
AATAGTGTTATGGTAGCTGTACTTGTTTATTTTTTTCTTAACATGCTAGATAATTGGCAAATAAGTGTGTGTGTATTTAAAAAGCAAAGTTATTAGATATTTATGACATGGTATTTAGGAACATTGAATTTTACACCTGAACTGCCTAAGTTAACATTATATCAGCATTAATCTACTAAATGATCTTGAGCAAGAAACTTCTCTGAAAGTTTTTCAGAGAATAATAGTACATTCTAAGACTGTTGTACATATTAAAGATATTAACATACATCAAAACAGCATATTGGCTGATTTATGCTAATTGTTAACATTCAGAAATTTTAGGCATCATCCACCTTTTCATACTCAGGTTGCTTTTTCCTGCAAGTAACAGGATTCTCATCTTAGGCTGATATAGGGATCATCAGTACTGTTGGAGTATTTCTGGTCTTCCCTCCTTAGGGGGAAGCGACATCACTGCACTGCCTCACCCTAGTGTAGGTGGAGCTGTGTCCCTAGTTCTGGGAGGTCAGGCTGTGGGGGAAAGTCATGTGTGTTACTTCTGAGCTACAACATTTGATTCAGATGTGTGAACATTCAGAACTCTTCCTTCTAGAACCCAAACCAGCAATTTTGGAGATGTACTTGCTCCATCGACCCAGATCTTTGAGTGACTACAATAAGCAGAAGCCCCTGCTTATACACAAAGACCTCTAACGTGAATGAGAAATAACCCCTTGTTGTTTTAAGTCCTTGAGGTTTGAACTGTTTGTTACTGCTACATAATTAAACTTAGGCTGACTGATGCAAGCAACTTAAGCAATAAAGCATTTAAGTGTCTCAGATAAAATAAAGTCTTGGAGGGCTTCCCTGGTGGCTCAGACAGTAAAGAATCTGCCTGCAGTGCAGGAGACATGGGTTCAGTCTCTGGGTCGGGAAGATGGGAATGGCTATCCACTCCAGTATTATTGCCTAGAGAATTCTAGGGACAGAGGAGCCTGGAGGGCTACAAGCCATGGAGATGCAAAGAACCGGACATGACTGAGCAATCTTTTTTTTTTTTTTTTTTTTTTTTTGCCCTTAGGCAGTTCCAGAGCTAGTTTACAGCTGGGAACTCTGAGTTTCCCTTGGCCTTCTCTGCATAATTGAAAGATGGCTATGGCAGCTCCAGACATCATACATACAATCCATTCAGAAGGGGACAGTGGGGAGAAAGGGTCTTTTCCCCCAATGCTATCTCTTCTATCAAGGAAAACATTTTTCCCAGGACTCTCCTGCAGATTTCCCTTATATGTCATATAGTAGGTTGGCCAAAATGTTTATTTGGGTTTTTCCATAACATCTTAAGAAAAACTCAAATGAACATCCTGGCTAACCCAGTAGTATTGGCAGTACTGGTTATGTCCAACTCTAGCCCAATTAGTGACCCAAAAAAAGGAATTACAAAAACTGACTTAATTCAATTGTAAATCATCCCATAAGCCTGGGGAAGGGGCCTACTGTTCTTCCTTTTTGATTTTTATTAGAATACAGTTTATTTACAATGTTGCATTACTTTCTGCTGTACAACAAACTGAATCACTTACACATAAACATATATCCACTCATTTTCAAATTCTTTTCCCATATAAGCCATTTCAGAGTATTGAGTAGAGTTCCCCGTGAGATACAGCTCCTTACTGGTTACCTATTTTATATATATTACTACATAGGGCCTACTGTTCTTTAGTGTACTAATCCCTGCATGATACAGAAACAGTCAGTGTTGCCTTAGCAGAGTAAGGAAGAAGAATGGCTGTTTCTCTAAGCAACCAAGAGTATATTTCCCAAGAGCAATGGCCTTCTACAAGTCTTCTTATAAAACTGAAAGAGCACTTTTTAAAATGATGTTCCCCTGTACTTCTTGTCTATGCAATTGTCCCAGGAGAGAACTTCAAGTCTACTGAGAAGACTCTGGGGTATACTGGTAAATCTCCCTGCTTACATATTTCAGTGAATAATGTGGATTTCTAAATAGGCTTGCTCAGCAACCTTGTTAGGCAGATACCTAACAATCTGGTGGATGCTAAAGTATGTTAATAGCAAGAATGTGTTACAGAAACTAATTATTTAAATGATGATTATCTCAACTTCTATATATATATATATATATATAGAACTATATATATATTGAACAATATATATATATATAGAACAGTGTATACCCAGGATACAAAATAAATAGTGACTTTGTTTGCTCTAAAGTGAGAGATGTAGGAAGAGAAGAGCTTACCAGAGAATGATGATCTACTCTCCAACCCCTTATGGCTTTGAAAATATCCCACAATTTACAGTTTAACAGTATGAATTCCAGTTCAAAGTGCAAAGATGGTGACCTCCGTGTCTTTGCATAACACGAGCATGCAGCATGCCAAGGGAAACAGCAAAATAAATTCCTTCTCACAGCACACATTTTCCTTCCTAATATTTGCAATTCCAGTGTCTGATGGCACAGGTGTATTTAATTGCCACTGAATGTTGGAACGCAAACCACTTAGTGTTGAAAATAGGAGCCCAAAAAAGAATTGCAGGCTTTGTTGGCCTGCAGAACCACATAGCTGCAATCTGGGGAATTTTTTTAATTCTTTGCCATTGTGCTTGCTTTAGAATGGCATTTAAATTATTAAATCATTACCCTGTCAAGCATAAATGCTTTGCCAACACTTGTGATTTCTGAGTTATCTGTGCTAAAATTGCAAGAATTCTACTGAATATTTTGATCAAGTCTGGTGATGGAAATTTGTATTTTTCTCACGCTCTAGTTCCAAGATCTTTAAAAGGGGTTGGTCAATAAACCCAAATCAATTTTTTTGTCCAAGAGATCTACACAACTGTTAATAGTAAGTATCCTTCCAGAAGATTCCTAACAATAGGAATCCTTCCAAAAATTTAATGCCAATTACTTTGCCTGATACAAAAGAAAACTGCTATTCATTAATTGATGTTTCTTACTTATCCTACATTTGAATTTTATCTCTGGGTAGAAACATTCGAAAACTTAAATTTTAAGATACTGTACTCTTTCCCTGTTTATATCTATGATTCACCTTTAAATTAACTTTAGGAAATCTCAGGTCTAAGTGTGCTAGTATAACTTTAGTACTCTTTCCACCAGAAAGCATTTTACCAACAAAAATAGCTTCCAGCAACTTGCTAGAAGAGCCTCTGTGTGGCCATAGCCAAGATAAATGACCTCAAAGCCAAAATAAATGACTTTGAAGCCAAGATAAATGACCTTGTTGAATTTTACCTTATCAGGTATTTCATAGCTTGAATCAAAATTCAATTTTATCTGAAACAGAAGAAAATGTATTAAAGGAAAAAAAAAAAAGAAAATGTATTAAAGGTTAGAATAAGACAATAACTCACTTTTAATCCTGTAGACAAAGGTATATTAATTGACATGTGGAAAAACAGTCAACTTCTATCCTTCTAAAACTGCCAATCAGCGTGTGTGATAGCACATGACTTGACTTTGATGATTAGTAGTCATGCATTAAGGTTAAAGTACGTATTAGTTTCATGGCTAGTACTAACTAAATCTACCATCTTGCCAATGGTTATTGCACGAGGTCACACTTTTGGTACAGAACAAACAGAAAACAGGAATCTGTCATCATCCCACTGGAACATTACTGCTAAATGAACCAAGAAAGAAGAAAAGCATCTCACTATTAACTTCCAGTACTTTTGGAAATGGATGTTTGCATCCATAGCCTCTTTGATAGCCTGGGTTATGGCCTTGGAATGAAAATCCCTTGTTTTATACATAGTGGGTCAAAAGAGTAGGAAGAAAACTAACTCGAATGTTCACAATGACATCTGAATTTCCTCTGATGTTTAGCATTTTATTTCCCTAAGGGTGAGACTACTAAAAGGAAAAAAGGATCAATTCTCAAGAGGAAGCAAATTAAACAGTTAATAGCAGAAGAGATTATCTTGTTTTGCTATGAAAATAAACAAGACATCCTTTTCTCAGAAGATAACCAGCTTAAAGTACACATTTTTCATATCCCTACGAATTGCATGTTTAAGAAGACCGCAGAATAATGATTCTTATTTATTTGGATTTTGTTAAGGCCACGTTTTAAGGCCAAAAAAAAATGTCCTTTTCATTATAGGGGACTGGAATGCAAAAGTAGGAAGTAAAGAAACACCTGGAGTAACAGGCAAATTGGGCCTTGGAGTACAGAATGAAGCAGGGCAAAGGCTAATAGAGTTTTGCCAAGAGAATGCACTGGTCATAGCAAACACCCTCTTCCAGCAACACAAGAGAAGACTCTACACATGGACATCACCAGATGGTCAACACCGGAATCAGATTGATTGTATTCTTTGCAGCCAAAGATGGAGAAGCTCTATACAGTCAGCAAAAACAAGACCTGGAGCTGACTGGATCATGAACTCCTTATTGCCAAAATCAGACTTAAATTGAAGAAAGTAGGGAAAACCACTAGACCATTCAGTTATGACCTAAATCAAATCCCTTATGATTATAGAGTGGAAGTGAGAAATAGATTTAAGGTCCTAGATCTGATAGACAGAGTACCTGATGAACTATGGAATGAGGTTCCTGACATTGTACAGGAGACAGGGATCAAGAACATCCCTAAGGAAAAGCAATGCAAAAAAGGCAAAATGGCTGTCTGGGGAGGCCTTACAAACAGCTGTGAAGAGAAGAGAAGCGAAAAGCAAAGGAGAAAAGGAAAGATATAAGCATCTGAATGCAGAGTTCAAAGGAATAGCAAGGAGACATAAGAAAGCCTTCCTCAGTGATCAGTGCAAAGAAATAGAGGAAAACAATAATTTAGGAAGGACTAGAGATCACTTCAAGAAAATTAGAGATACCAAGGGAACATTTCATGCAAAGATGGGCTCAATAAAGGACAGAAATGGTAGGGACCTAACAGAAGCAGAAGATATTAAGAAGAGGTGGCAAGAATACACTGAAGAACTGTACAAAAAAGATCTTCATGATCATATAATCCTGATGATGTGATTAATCACCTAGAGCCAGACATCCTGGAATGTGAAGTCAAGTTGGCCTTAGGAAGCATCACTACGAACAAAGCTAGTGGAGGTGATGGAATTCCAGCTGAGCTACTTCAAATCCTGAAAGATGATGCTGTGAAAGCACTGCACTCATTATGCGAGCAAATTTGGAAAACTCAGCAGTGGCCACAGGACTGGAAAAGGTCAGTTTTCATTCCAATTACAAAGAAAGGCAATGCCAAAGAATGCTCAAACTACCACACAATTGCACTCATCTCACACGCTAGTAAAGTAATACACCCGTGGCGGATTCATGTTGATGTATGGCAAAACCAATACAATATTGTAAAGTAATTAGCTTCCAATTAAAATAAATAAATTTATATTTAAAAAAATTTTTTTAAAAAGTAATACTCAAAATTCTCCAAGCCAGCCTTCAACAATACGTGAACTGTGAACTTCCAGATGTTCAAGCTGGGTTTAGAAAAGGCAGAGGAACCAGAGATCAAATTGCCAACATCCGTGGATCATGGAAAAAGCAAGAGAGTTCCAGAAAAACATCTATTTCTGCTTGATTGACTATGTCAAAGCCTTTGACTGTGTGGATCACAATAAACTGTGGAAAATTCTGAAAGAGATGGGAATACCAGACCACCTGATCTGCTTCCTGAGAAATCTGTATGCAGGTCAGGAAGCAACAGTTAGAACTGGACATGGAACAACAGACTGTTCCAAATAGGAAAAGGAGTACGTCAAGGCTGTATACTGTCACCCTGCTTATTTAACTTATATGCAGAGTACATCATGAGAAATGCTGGGCTGGATGAAGCACAAGCTGGAATCAAGATTGCTGGGAGAAATATCAATAACCTCAGTTATGCAGATGACACCACCCTTATGGCAGAAAGGGAAGAACTAAAGAGCCTCTTGATGAAAGTGAAAGGAGAGTGAAAAAGTTAGCTTAAAGCTCAACATTCACAAAACAAAGATCATGGCATCCCATCACTTCATGGAAAATAGATGGGGAAACAGTGGCTGACTTATTTTGGGGGGCTCCAAACTCACTGCAGATGGTGACTGCAGCCAGGAAATTAAAAGACACTTGCTCTTTGGAAGGAAAGTTATGACCAACCTAGACAGCATATTGAAAAGCAGAAACATTACTTTGCCAACAAATGTCCCTCTAGTCAAAGCTATGGTTTTTCCAGTGGTCATGTATGGATGTGAGAGTTGGACTACAAAGAAAGCTGAGTGCTGAAGAACTGATGTTCTTGAACTGAGGTGTTGGAGAAGACTCTTGAGAGTCCCTTGGACTGCAAGGAGATCCAACCAGTCTATCCTAAAAGAGATCAGTCCTGAGTATTCATCGGAAGGACTGAAAGCTGAAACTCCAATACTTAGGCCACCTGATGCAAAGAACTGACTCATTGGAAAAAACCCTGATTCTTGAAAAGATTGAAGGCAGGAGGAGAAGGGGACAACCGAGGATGAGATAGTTGGATGGCATCACCGACTCAATGGACATGAGTTTGAGTAAACTCCGGGAGTTGGTGATGGACAGGGAAGCCTGGCGTGCTGCAGTCCTTGGGGTCGCAAAGAGTCGGACGCAAGTGAGCCTGAACTGAACTGAACCGAAGGCCAATTTGACTGTAACACTGAAAGTTCAAACTGCTGTTAAGATTTCACTATGTTTACTGCAGTTCTCTTAGGAATCGAGAGTTAAGTCTACAAAGTTCCTAAGAACACTTATGTAAAAGCATAAAGAAATGGGCAGGAATTAAAAAAAAAAAAAACAACAACCACTTTACTTCATGCAGAGTTTTCTTCCTGAGAAGAAAGAGGAAGTGCAATCAGAAGTGAGCCTGTGTGGCCTCCACAGTCAGTATCTTTTAAGTTTTTCAGCTTGGTGTGAGGTAAATGGACCTCACGCTTTACTCCTTTTTGCTTGACTTAAATTGTGATAATGTTGGAAAGAATTCAAGTCCATGTAGTATCATGTGAATATTCATAATGAAAAAAGCTGAATATAAAATTGCATGTGCTGTCACAGTACACACAATATCCCCTATATATCGTGTACTAATGAGGAAAAGGAAAGATATAAAGAAGTGACTTCATAAAGTAATAGAATTATGAGCCATTTGTATGGAAATTGATGAGAGAGGTGATTTGGAAGTTCAGTGATCAGTAAAGGGAAAACAGAATCTGAAGAAAATGGAAACTTCTTTCACATAAAATAACGGAAATGTTCAGTAGAAGTCAATTTAAACATTCAGCATACAGCCAATTTGACCCGGGTTTTTTCTTTCTCCTCTCCTCTGTCTGTATTCATTCTATCATTTTAAATTCTTCCCATTAAGAAAAATTCTTTTCATATGAACACCAGGAGTGAACATTTAGAGTTCTACAAGAACATACAATTCAGACCTCTAAATTTAAAACAAGGTGAAAGTACATCCATGGTTTTATATATATTATAAACACAATAACTGGCATTCAATTGAATTTCCTATTTATTATATATTCTGAATTTTATATATTCTAACACTTGTAGGCTTAAAGCTTAAATGAGGCATGTGAAATAAGAGAGTGATTAAATAAAAGGAGAATTTCTCACTTCTGTCATAACTGTGCCATTTAAAAAAGCTCAGCTTTCTTTTCCAAAAGGACTTGATTATATGGAGATATAGGAGGCAAGAAGCAAAAACAACTAAGATTTAGAAATACTTATTTTTCTTACAGGGATGCACAGCCAGAAAGCAAAACTTGCTGAGTCTAATTGGGAAAAAAGATTTTTTTTTTTGTTTTAATGTCACTGTTCCTTATTTTCCATGGCCTTGGATAAATTCAAAGGCAGCATTGTTTTGGTAAAATTCGCAGTAGAACTTCTCATTTATCTGCTATAGTTCTGTTGGATTTACTTCATTTTGATCAGTTTCAGTCAAGTTCTCTTGAATGCTTGGAATTTGACAAGTATTCTAAATGAGTATCTTGTCACGACTAGTTGAAGTAAATAAGCAGTTACAGAAAAAAGCTATTTCATTGAACTGCAAAGAAAAGAAATCTCAAAGACTTTGCTAATAATGCAGTTATAATAGTACAGAAATCTTCTGAGAAGAAAGTTTTATTGGTGGCTTACTTCACATGCATACAGACCAAAATGCCTTCAGAAACTGATGCCCAAGGTGCTCCCTCAGAAAACCACAAACACCATAAAGTTCCATTTGGATGTAATGCTACTTAACAAGGAATTCAGGTTTAATTAGGAGTTTGGAGTTCATATATACACACTAGTGTGCATGAAATAATCAACAAGGACCTGCTGTATAGAAAAGGGAACTATACTCAGTATTACTCAGTATTTTGTAATAACTTACAAGGGAAAAAGACTTTGAAAAGGAATATTCTTATGTATAACTGAATTACTGTGCTGTACACCTGAAATTAACATGACATTGTACAATCAACTAATACTTCAATAAAAAAAATAAAATTTAGCTAAAAAAATCATATTTATGGAATCAAAATGTAAGCATTTTAAAATCAGTCTTAATACCCATGAAGTGACAGCAACTCTCCAAGGCTCATAAAATGAACTGGAAGAGAAAATTCTGCTTTGTTCTGGTAATCCCATTTTTCTAAACTAAAACTGTGTCTCATGCCTCAGTTCAGTTCAGTTGCTCAGTCGTGTCCGACTCTTTGCGACCCCATGAATCGCAGCACGCCAGGCCTCCCTGTCCATCACCAACTCCTGGAGTTCACTCAGACTCACGTCCATCGAATCAGTGATGCCATCCAGCCATCTCATCCTCTGTTGTCCCCTTCTCCTCCTGCCCCCAATCCCTCCCAGCATCAGAGTCTTTTCCAATGAGTCAGCTCTTCGCATGAGGTGGCCAAAGTATTGGAGTTTCAGCTTTAGCATCATTCCTTCCAAAGAAATCCCAGGGCTGATCTTCAGAATGGACTGGTTGGATCTCCTTGCAGTCCAAGGGACTCTCAAGAGTCTTCTCCAACACCACAGTTCAAAAGCATCAATTCTTCGGCGCTCAGCCTTCTTCACAGTCCAACTCTCACATCCATACATGACCACTGGAAAAACCATAGCCTTGACTAGACAGACCTTAGTCGGCAAAGTAATGTCTCTGCTTTTGAATATGCTATCTAGGTTGGTTGTAACTTTTCTTCCAAGGAGTAAGCGTCTTTTAATTTCATAGCTGCAGTCACCATCTGCAGTGATTTTGGAGCCCAAAAAATGAAGTCTGACACTGTTTTCACTGTTTGCCCACCTATTTCCCATGGAGTGATGGGATCAGATGCCATGATCTTCGTTTCCTGAATGTTGAGCTTTAAGCCAACTTTTTCACTCTCCTCTTTCACTTTCATCAAGAGGCTTTTTAGTTCCTCTTCACTTTCTGCCATAAGGGGCTCATGCCTAGGATGGTGCTAAGCCATGAGCACCTCACCTTTCCCAGGTTTTAATTCTCTCATGTGGCTGAAATCCTTCTTGTAAATCCTAAATCCCATTTTATTTTCCTCTACTCCATACTTCTCAATGATCAAATATTCAAAAGCTGAAATTAAGGACCCTTCATATGTAAATGCTGGATCATTTTCCTAGGGGAAAATGTAACATTCTATTTTTATAGAAATGTCGTATTTTTCCCCATAGACCTAGGTCTCAAGCCCTCCTGTTAAAGGGAAAGAGAAGTAATTTTATTATATTACAATATCTAACTGTATTATGAGATCAAAGGATAGAGTCTCACTTTGACAATCATCAGTAATTCCCTCTAGCTGGAGAAACTCTGCATACTGAAATCATCTTAAGTCACTCAGCGTGGCCCAGGGGTAACCCCACTGTTAGGGCCTGAGCCTCCGTGGGCAGTCCCTCAAATCCCCTCTCCTGCCTGCCCCTGTTCTCTGAGGCGCCAAAAGCCTTGGTGCTCAGTAGTCTTCTAGTAATATGCACTTTTCCCTGGGAGAGGGAAGGAGAGAGAGTAGGGGTTAATAGATTCAATAGATGGGGTTATAGAGGATGGATAAAGCAAGATCCTACTGTATAGAACAGGAAACGATATATTCAATATCCTATGATAAATCATAAATGGAAATATGAAAAATATATATGTGTATATATGTAACTGAATCACTTTGCTGTACAGCAGGAATTAGCAATATTGCAAACCAACTACAGTTCAAGTTTTTTTTTTTAATATGCAGGGTTCTCAAACAGGAATTAATATACTTTAAGACCACATGCGTAAAACCCAGTGAGACAGTATAAGTGATGTCCAGGCATCATTGCTTGACAGCCTTCGTTGCCTCTAAGATTTCATGATCTGTATCAGATCTACTGTTTTTAAAATTTTCAGTCTATGTCGATACTTAAAGCTAAGAGATTTCTACTTCTCTGACCCCAATATGTTCAATCTCCTCTGTTACATTCTGTTTATTTTTGTTCATTCTCCCTTCATGGAAAACAGAAAACAGGTCCTTAATTCCCTCATAAGTCCCACTGACAAAGATCTAAATGTCTTCTTTATTTGATGCTGGGTTAACTCCAAATTATCTATATTCCTTCCAACTTGTAGCAATTACATTGGGCCAATTTTCTTTTCCTTTAATTTTTGAGAGGCAAAGAGAACCAGATCTTTAGAGGGAGCACAGCAGGTTTCATATAGTTTTATTACTTGGGTCTAATCATTTTAAACATATTACCAAGAAATACTTTCTGAATGAAAAGTATTACATTTTTTGAACAAAATTTGATACATATTTCTTTTCATATAAAATGGGAAAGAGAGTTAGCATTTACTAAACTTCCTCTGTGTGCCAAGTGTCAGATGGTGATATCTCACGGAATTTTCTCGATTTTTACTGTGGTGTTATTAGTCCCACTTCTCACGTAGAGAAATATGAGGCTCAAAGAAGAAAAAGACTAACAGTGCTTAAAACACAGTATCCTCTGACTCTTAACCTCGACTACCTTTTAGTATACCATTATGAGTTGAAGTAATATATAGCATCATAATTGATATTCCATGATTTTACTGTTTCAGTTATTACACTTCACATTTATTAAAATTCACACAAAAACATTTGTCTTAATGAAAAATCAAATTATATTGACATGTAAGCAGCCAAAATAACTGCTCTATGAGGAAAATTAATCCAAATCTATTTGCATCTAGAAAGGTAAAACTCTTGGGCGTTGCTTTAGAACAGCAATCAAATACTCAATCACTATGTTTCAGCCATTTCAGAAACTTATTTTCCATTATTGTATATTAATTGTGATTCTGATTAGTTGTGTTAACATGACTTTTTCTCCTTATGCTTTGCATTTTTTCCAAGAAACCTATTTTGTTTTATACCATAGTTGGACTTTTGCCTAGAGAACCTCAAAATGAACACCATCTCATCTTTCTGAAGGAAAACACTTCTGTCTGACGCCAGCCTCATGGCTCTTCCCTAATATTTTCTCAGCTGTAGGTGTTAACATCTGCTGTTGTAAAATCTTTGGTTTTGGTTGGGGTAGACTGGGGTGAGGATCAGAGCCAAGATCACTTTTTACATTAAACATTATGTAATCATGCCACATGTCCAATTACAAAGATGACTGAAACTTTACAAAACAATCTACTTCTTTAAGCTCATCTTAATCATTTTCACATTTGTATTTTTGCAATTTACCTAAGATTCTCACCCAAACAACCCTTAAGTAAAGCAACTGACACCCTTCTCACAATTTAGGAGCCAGGAGGTGAAAATGCTTTTGATGCCTCCTTCTTTGCACTGTTGAAGCCGAGATGGCTCTTCAGCTCTTCTCCTAGAAATGCACGCAACTCAGACCACTTACAAGCTCCCCACCTCCCCCACATTTCACTATTTAGATGGCTGCTCAGAGACAATCAGAAAAAGTGCCAAAGAACATATTGCCCCAAAATAGCTTCCCCAAACTCTGTACTGTAGTCTTCCCTCTCTTGACTCCTCCACATTATCCTGTATGCACAAGAGGGGGTAGCGAGAATGGAAAAAAAGGAAACCAAGGCATAAGGCAGCATCACGTGCTTCAGGAAGGACCAAGGGTGATGTTAGGGTCCCTGGGTTCAAAGCTGGGGCTGACCCACGTTATCATACACATGGTCACTTACTGCCCCTTGTCCAATGTCCATACAATGCATTCCTGGTTTTGTTCTAGTTGTCTCAACGCATGACAGAACTTCTAAGACCAATGATTAAAGAAATGACTTAGTGCAATCAATTGCCACTTTTAAGTCAGTGAGCTATCCTTCTGAGATTAGTGGGATGCTTGTTCAGTAGGGGATAGCACTCTCCATTCTCTTTTTTCCCCCTCAAGATACTTCTTCTGATGATCTGTTTTGTGTTCAGTGCTATATTTTCCTCTTTCTGTCCATCAATATTTAATTTAAACATCTTTTTCAGAGATAGTAGTTTGACCTTTAGTCAAAAAGATTTACCCACATCAGTTCATAGATTCCTCCAATTTTTATAATTTCATTTGAAATTAAGATGAACTTCAAATATAAAATTTATATTGCTTGAAAGGCATTTGCCTCAATATGTTAAGTAATGGATCTACTATCCTTTTCCAAAGAATCATAAAAGGCCACTGTCTAGTAAGATAATTCTATTTCTTCCAGGCAGTATCTGGACTTAGTGACCCTCCAAGGGTACATGTTAATATTGCAATATCTGCACAGCAACTAGGATCTTGACTTTGACGGTTACACATAAGCGAAACACTGCGGGGGCTGGGGAACACAGCCATCCCTTCCATTAAGTTCCATAGCTTTCAATCTTTAAAGAAAATCCTCTATCTGTTTCACTATTTTGCTAAATCATAATGTTAGCTAATTTTCAATTCTAGTCAAAGTCATCAAAAGAAAACTATAGGCTCCTAACTTTATTTTCTTGAAAATAATGAGCAAAGCCAGAAGAAAATAAAGGTTTTCTATAAATGAATATGACATTCGAATGATTTAAATAATAAAGGACCAAAAATTATGATCCTAGGTAAGTTTAAATCCTAACATTGTTGATTGATTTGAAATAAGAATTATCAACAACTGGATTAGTACAAACAGCTTAATGTTCAAAAGAGTGAGCTTGAGACTGGGTCATGGTTTTTTTCCCAAAATCTTAGGACAGTCATATTATTTGGGGTACTTCAGATTTACCATCTACGAATGAGGAAAATATTGCCTAAATGAAATAATAAACCCAAATGTTTTATAAATTATTCAGTGGAAACAAATGGTGTAAGATCAAAGTTTGTTCTTGATAGAAATTGATCATTATAATTTAAATGTGTATGTAAATAATTACTGAACATAATGCTGAATTCAAGACAGCTTTTCAATCACTTACAATACTTGGCTAATTTTTAAGGAGAAAAAAAACATTCAAGAGCAAGATGTTATTAATGCACAAGCACTATAGAATGGGGAGTGAGTTCAAGCAAAATCTACCATTCTGCCAGTAGAAAGAGTAAAAAATTCTTCCACTGGTTTCTTTACTGCCATATTAAAACATTTATCTCAGGAAGTGTTGGCTAGATTGACAAATTATTGAAAATGCAAAGTAGTACATGTTTATTTCCATTAATACAAATTTAATATTATCCTAACGCTGCTTGCAATATTTGAATAGCATAACCATTTGTTGGCCACTGCAATTCTGAGGGACTATTATTTATTCTCCCCCAGAGTATGATTTATGCATTCTGTTATTTACCCATGAATAGCTTGATCACTACCAAAATGCTTTGCCTTTCAGTTTTTTGACAGCAATCTTGATTTTAGAATGTTACCCTGACATTCTAATACAGTGTTAAGGCAGAAAACATTGAGTATACTGGGAGTTGTATAATGCAGACAAAATTACTTGGTTTTCATCTTTTATCTAACCTAAATTTTAGAACTTGTTTTCTCAGCCAAGTTTTGAGCATTTAAGTTGTGAAATTTAATAGGAATTGCTGGCAAATAATACTAACTGACATTTTAAACTTTCTTTCATATTATTTACCATTCTAAGTACTCTGCATTCATAAATGTACATATCACAAATCAGAGTTTATATAATTATTTCCTTGCTTCACCCAGCTTCCTTGTTACAGACAGAGAAACTGAAGTTCAGGAAGTCTAAATAACTTGATGAAATTGGTTTGGTAATTTAAATGGCATGATCTTTGTTATATCTGATGTTGCCCAGTTATTATAATTATTATCAGTGTCTTCTGACACATGATTTTCATTAATTTGGTATAAACAATTAAAAATTATTTCAGTTAAAAGAAGCCAGACAGTAACATATAAATATGTTCACAAAACTAAACTCTTCTTAGCAGTTTAGTGAATATTTGCTCATTTTTATATAGAATGCCAGAATATATAAGAGCATGGAAATTAAACCCCAATGACTTAAGTATTATCCCACTCTACAAGAAATCACATTACAGAAACCATAGTTCAAATCCTCAGTGTTCTGATCTATAAAATGGAGATCTACTTACGGTGTCTACTTTAGCTACTCTACAATTTGGCTTTTAGGGTCAAATCAGTTGAGGTAATGTGAAAGTGTCACAAAATGCAAGAACTTTATAAATGAGAGGTTGAATGAGGAGATACTGCAGAGACCGGATATAAGAAAAGGAAAACCACATCTGCATCACTAGTACAATTTTAAGAGAAACTTTGAAGGGGATCTACAACATAAAAATTATTTAGAAAAAATAATTGACAGGAAAAAATGAGCCAGGTTGCTGCTTTTTCCATAGTCAGCCTAGAATAAAATAATAAAGCATGCTTGCACAGATTTTCTAAATAATCTAGAAAAGCTGATACATCTTTGAAGTCTTAACAGGATTTAATCTGTAATCTTTTTTAAATTGTGCATTTTACACATATATATGGAATTTAGAAAGACGGTAACAATAACCCTGTATGTGAGACAGCAAATGAGACAGAGATGTATAGAACAGTCTTTTGGACTCTGTGGGAGAGGGCGAGGGTGGGATGATTTGGGAGAATGGCATTGAAACATGTATATTATCATATGTAACACGAATCACCAGTCCAGGTTCGATGCATGATACAGGGTGCTCGGGGCTGGTGCACTGGGATGACCCAGAGGGATGGGATAAGGAGGGAGGTGGGAGGGGGGTTCAGGATGGGAAACACATGTACACCCGTGGCAGATTCATGTCAATATATGGCAAAAACCACCACAATATTATAAAGTAAAAAAATAATAATAATAAATAAATAAAACTGAATAAATAAATAAAGAGTGCGTTTTAGTTTCAACAAGGTGTCCCAGGAGCCAGGCCCTCACTATGTGTAAAAAGTATTTGAAAAAGGTTGTCTCCGCCTTTGATTATACTTTCATTTATTCAGTAAGCATTTCTTAAGACTTACCATGTACTCAGCCTAACTGATACTTCATAGAAGGCAAAGGAAAGGAAGATAATAGTATCCCTCTTCATATAGCATCTTCATGTTGAAGAGACAAATAACAAAGATACTAGAAACCACGGCTCAAGATGTGATAATGCAAGTCAGAAGGCGTAAATGAATGTGGATGAGAGACAATGTGAACACCCCTGCATGGTGTTACTCAGGTGGTGGGCGTTTGGAGGAAGTCTAATGGTCGTCATTCAGAGGAAGAAACGACTGAGTTTAACTGAGTTTAATGAGGAGCATAAAGGGAATTCTGCATTCTTAGTGGAGATCTGTCAGGAACTACAAAAACCAAGATCTGTGCAGGACTTTGAGGTCACATGCTCACTGTTGCAGTGTTTAAAAGCATGAGCTCTGCACAGAAGAAAAATCATAATTAAAAGGAAAAAAAAAACAAATATGTAAAAAGTCACCGTATACACGACTGACCAGCATAGGGAAATCCTGTCAAAAGCCAGAAACAGGAGATCAAGGATCACGGGAGCTGTAAGCTGAAAATGGAAGTTCACATCCAAGAACCAAGAAACAAAAAGATAATGCTACAAATTGAGAATTGGAAAGATAAAACTGCCATGGGGAGAAATAGATTGAGACAAACAGAGAAAACAACAGTTGGAGAGAAAAATTAATAAGTGTAGTCTGCAGCAGCAGCCATCCGTTGGATCATCAAGGAAAAAAATGTCCTGTGGAGAGCTAGACAAGCAAGCGGCTTTCTTTTCACTGTTGTCTACCTGTCACTTTGTATAGTAATGAAATTAATGAACCTGACTCTCCTTTCATGCCTGGAAAGACTCGAAAGTCCTGCCCTTCTTCGCTCATGCATGGCAACCACACGGTTCTCCTGTCAGTACAATCAAATCTCTCCAAGTTACAGGGAATTCTAAAAATGCAATGTTCGCTCCTAGAATACTAAACAGGAAGTAGGGGGGAGGAGGGGATCCTTCCAAAAAGCAGATAATAAAGGCAACTGTCCTTTTTGTTTGTTTCTTCTGTGGTAAAAGAGCATAGGGAAGCAGGGAACATATCTGCCCATACTTTATCATAATTGTATTTCATCCTAATAATATTAAATTGCTGAGTAAAGAAACAAATAGACTCTCAACTATTGAATTATCCCAAAGTTAACAACAGGTGCCATATTCAATTCTTGGAATAGTCCTTTTTCTTGGCCATCTTTGCCAAAGACAGAAAACAGATTAAAGACATGGTTGACCTAATTTAAAGCATCAAAATAAAATCAAATACTAATTGGACTGAAATCCAAGAGATGCTTATTTTGAAGCCTTTATGTACGAAGGTCAAGAAAAAAGTTAGCTTCTACTAGGGGAAGAACAATCTGAGACATAATTCTTTATTAGTTTTGAACTTAGAAATCAAAACTCAAGAAAAACATGCTGCAAGTGTTACAAGATAAATGGATTTCCCTTTAACCAGGAAATTGTGTTGTCCACAGCATGATTGAAAACTGTTACGAACTTCCAAGGGCTTCAGCACTGATTAGCCCATGAATTGCTTTCACATCTGCCAACTTCCCTGGCAACCCTCCATGTTTACCAATACACTTCTCCCTGGAGCCAGCAGACAGCAAGCTCCTGAGCTGACTCTGGAGCCTTATCTAAATCCCCTGAAAGTTGTGCAGGGGGCTTATCTCTGCCTAAAGACCCAACATCATTTTCCATGTCAAATTTCAGACAGTCCAATATCAGGAAGATATGGATGACTTGGCCTTATCATTGACAGCTGACAATTACTGTAGACATTTTATAAAGTTAGTTATTTGATTAATATTTGCGCAGGCAAAATGGCCTTGAGTCAACTAACTTTCGGTAATGACCGAGCCTTGCTAAAGCAAGAATATCCATGACCTTAATCAGATGTCTGCAGGGACTGAATTTGTTCAGTAGCACAGTGCATTTTAAATCAACGAATAGAGAATCTGGTAAAAAAAAAAAAAAAAAAATTATCAATGTGTAGGTTGTGATTTCCTGTCTATCAAAGCAATGTATTTTACTGAAGTCTTATTTTGTGTTTTTTAAGCATATATGAACAAAGAAACTGATTTCCTATTTTATTAAGTTTTAAAGTTTTTAAAAGCAATTTTAAGCTAGTGCTCATTAGACAAGTTGAATAAGATTGCTGTGACCATATAAAATTAGAATCTAACAAAAGGCACCATTTAATTTGGTATTTAACATGCTGATATTGTTCACAATTGCTTCACTTCTATTAATCAGATCTGCCCAACTGGACTGTAAGTTGATTAAGTAAATTATTTCAAACTTCTTCACTGTTCCTCCAATGGGTTGAGAATTACTGCATTGAATAGACATCAAGTGGATGAATGAATGATTGAATGAGCCTCTCTTCGATGTTATTTTTTACACAATACATCCCCCTCAAAAAGTCACCATTAGTTGGCTCCTGGCTTCCCTGATGGCTCAGATGGTAAAGAATCCACCTGCAAAGTGGGAGACCTAGGTTCGATCCCTGGGTTGGAAAGATCCCCCTAAGGAGGACATGACAACCCACTCCAGTATTCTTGCCCAGAGAGTCCCCATGGACAGAGGAGCCTAGCAGGTTACAGTCCACGGGGTCACATAGAGTCAGTCTCAACTGAGAGACTAATCACAGCACAGCTGACTCCAGTCGGTGACTCGGATCGTTTTTACCGCATATTTATACAGACACGTTTTCCAGTTTGCTCTTGTCAGGCCTCATACTGAAAAGCTAAACAGAACTATGTTAGAGGAAGTGTGAAGTGTGTTCTAGCAAAGGCAATTCTGAAGGTTATTTGTGTTTACTTCAAGGAAATGTCTTTCCATTTACTATGATTTTTAAAAATCTAAACATAGATTTATGTCTGTGTCTTTTTGAGAGTTTTGTTTACCAAGATAGTCACTGGGTAATAAGTTTGATTAAAAGGAGTCTAAAACTCAAAGGAAAGGAAGGAGAAAAGAACAAAGAGAAGGAGGGAGACAGATAGGAAGGTAGGGAGTCAGGAAGGGAGAGAGGGAAGGAAAAAACTGGAATTCCCCAAATGCTGTTTTCACTGTGTGACATCCACCGTGTAACTCACCTCCCTGATGAAGCCATCCTTGAAGTCTAGGACTTTCATCTTACCCTTCTCTAACCTGCCACCTACAGAGCCCATCTCATGCAGTGAGTTCCTGTGTTTAACTCGGTATTGCCTCCTGTCTCGTATAGTTCTTTCCTGGGAGTTAGTTTTCATAAGCTCCTGGAGAAAGGGGCCCATATTCTCTGTGTTTTGTTCCGCCACCACTTCCAGCATTTATAAGCACACAGCAGGTTGCCAAGAAGAAATAAGTGAAATGTTGTGCTCAGTCGTGTCCAACACTTTGTGACCCCATGGACTGTAGCCCACCAGGCTCCTCTGTGCATGGGATTTCCCAGCCAAGACTACTGGAACAGGGTGCCATTCCCTTAGCCCACATCTACACTGGTCAGTCAATTCAGTCACTCAGTCATGTCTGACTCTTTGTGACCCCATGGACTGCAGCATGCCAGGCTTCCCTGTCCATCACCAACTCCCAGAGCTTACTTAAAATCATGTCCATCAAGTCAGTGATGCCATCCAACCATCTCATCCTCTGTTGTCCCCTTCTCTTCCTGCCTTCAATCTTTCCCAGCATCAGGGTCTTTTCCAATGAATCAGTTCTTTGCAACAGGTGGCCAAAGTATTGTATACATACATTGGTAAGCAGATGGTAGGCATATATTGATATGCAGATTTTGTAGGCAGATTAGTAGGCATACATTGGTAGGCAGTATGCCTACATTGGTAGGAAGATTTTTTCTTACCACTAGCACCAGAAATAAAAGGTTAAATGACCAAATAAAGAATATATTCTCCCTAACTCACTAATCTTGAGTTTTATTCTGATGCTCTAGAAAAGGAGTTTTTAATTCAGAGTCCCGTGGTCTTGTTGATCTAGGGAACTGTGATTTCCACAAGGGTACCACACTCTCCCAGTTATGTGGAAATTTTAAAACATACATATACATACTTTCCCATCAAGAATTCAAAGCTTTAGTCTTATTCTAAAAGAAGAATACAACTCAAAGGGGGCTTACAACCACCATTCTAAAGAGTGAAGAAAAATAAGCTTAATACCTAGAAGCCAAAGATGGATGATCTTTGAAGCCATTTCAGGCTATAATGAGAAATTCTTCATTCTGATCTTTGAGTGGTAGGTTTAATCTTAAGTCGTATTCTGAATCACTTCATACACTATTTCAAATTTTGCATTTAACATTCTGTCTCCAGAGGTAGTTAATGAGTATATTAATTCACATATTTTCAGAACTTTTTGCCATTTGCATTTTTTAATTTAGGAAAATCTTTGAAATGCAAGGCTTCTTTTTTTTGCCAAGTTTTGAAAAATTATCCTTTTATGTTTTTAATAATTACTGATAGTCTAAAAGCAAAGCTTGAAAAATATAGGTTATTTTTCTTGCTGACTGGGAGCAGAGTTATTATTTTTCTATGATATTCTGCATCTTACATCAATATATTATGATATAGAAAGATGGCTTGTATGGGATAAACCTAGAAGTTGGCAAATTCTTCAATAAATGTAAGAATTAAGTTTTATATAAATGATTCATAAAATGAATTACACAGACCTTAGGGCAGTGGGGAGGCACTCATATAACAAATAGAGATATATGAAAGGTAAAAATTTCTGAAGAATATTGCTGAATTTTTACAGTGGCCATAGCAATGATATCACCTATGTATCCTGAGGCTCTTGGCTCAAATACCAAGGACTGATGTAAATGTATAAGCTTACATTTCTCAGAGAGGAAAATATTGTCCATCTTGTAAAAGAGATAAGTATTTAAGGTTGTTTCTTAATATGATGAATGGAAATGGAATGGAGAGAAAATGCAGAGCAGCCCTAGAAAGTGAAATCAAGGCAGAAAGACAAAACCAGTTAAGTTTCTCCCTTGATTAAAACTTGAAACCAATGAGCCAATTCACCAAAAGTTTGCCAGCCTAGGCGATAGCAGTAGCTAACTATAAATAAAGGAGAGAATCAGAGCCAAGGGCATGGAATTGAGTAGCTGACCTACAGAAAAAAAATGTGGGAGTATGGGGGGCCTCAGGAACTGTCCAGTTCTCTCCTGCTTGAGCTCAAGAATATAGAGTGCAGTGACCATTTTTTCAGTTCAAAGTGGGGGAAATAATGTATGTAAATATTTTCACACTGTACAGGATTTGTTTCTTGTTGGCTTTTTTTTTTTTTTGCTTTTGTTTGTTTTTATAACAGACGGAACAAAAGGAAATAAAATTTGAGATTAAAACCTTGGTCTTATTCAATATCATGTAATAACCTATAATGAAAAATAATTGAAAAAAGATATATATATACGTATACACATACACACACACATATATATATATGAATCACTTTGCTGTACACCTGAAACTGACATGATATTGTAAACCAATTATACTTCAATACAGAAAAAATCCTAAGAAAAAGAAGGAGCATAGGGTTGTGGGTTTCATTTACTGAGCACCCTTAAGCATATAGTACTGAGCACCATTAAGTAGAAAGTACTGAGTCAGGTATTTTAGAGAAGGCAAAAAAAAAAAATCTCTTTGGCGGTGAGATTTTAGCTCTCAGAATTTAGGAGAGCTTAAGCAGGCCACCTCTCAGCCATAAGGGCCTTCCATGTAAATTAGAAAAACCCCTTTTCACCAACTGCTCATACCATAAGGCTGAGGCACGATGCACATCTGATGCACGTCTGATGCACGTCTGATGCACGTCTGATGCTCTGGGAGCATGAAGTTGACACACACGGTTGCTATCAGTAATGCTAAAATGTTCTCTTTTATAAATGTATTCTGTGCAATACCCTTTTTCATCTTTGATTTTACCATGTATTAAGGAAAAGAGTATTTCTTGTTCTATTGAAGAAAAGGATATTTGGAGTGTCTAGTTTTTCAAAGTATATGTCAGGTTCCCTTAAGTAATAATTTAAGAAATTTATTTAGGGCCAAAACTCTCTGGGGTGGGGGGAATGAGACTTTTCAATTTGAGTGTTACATTTTTGTTATAGAAAGAATATTTACTAGTTGAGTTCATCCATGAACGTACCCCTGGAGTTCTAAATTTGTCCACAGGAGTGCATTAAGCCATGCAGTTTCCATCTGAAAATGTACTATATTATGTTCTGAGGACTGAACTTAGCAACATTTAACAACGGGGAAGCCAAAAGTAAGCTTCATGATTACAGAAACCATGTTTACCACTGTATCCCAGACCTGAGAAAAAAGTCTGACACACAGTAGATCCTCAGTAAGTAATTGTTTGATTAAATAATTACTTTTTTAAACTGTCAACTTCTCATAAAATAACAGCCTCTCTTGATAAGGGAAAATAGTTGTTTGGGTGTTTTTTCTCCACCAGAAGACTTGCTAATGAAAATTTATTTCTAATGGGTTCCAAATTATTTTTATTATGTTTGAATTAAATATTTGTGTCATGAATAATCTACAAAGAGCTAAGCTTTAAGTCAGCAAGAAGTTAATTTCATGTATAGAAGGGGTTTTTAAAGTATCTTTTACACATTTTTACAGGTTTGTCTTTTTATCTTTGCATCATTCATCTTTTTTCTGCCAGTCTAACAAACCACCCAGTGTATACCACAGAGTTCCTATTCCCAACTAGGTGAGAGAGGGGAATTTTAGCAAATATATGCAATATTTGTATTTTAAAATCTGTCAACATTCAGTGAGGCTTGTATTGAGCCTTGGGAAAAAAAGTATTATTTAAATGACTAAAGAGGGAAAGAACAGCCATTTTGAAAAAGAATGAATCTGCTTTAGAAAAACATGGGGGTAAAATTGAGCAAAGCCCAATAAGTTGTCCAGTCTGATGAGCCTACAGGTGGGTATAGAAGAGAAGAGAGAAAGCAAGGTGTACAGATGGACTGGGCCAAATCACAGAGGACTATAAAAGCTATGCACAAAATAATTGAAAATTATGTATTAGAAAATTTTGTTCACAAACAAGGTCTTACTGTATAGCAGGGAACTATATTCAACACCCTTTAAGAAACCATAATGAGACAGAATATGAAGAATATATATTACACACATGTACAACTGAGTCACTGCTGTACAGCAGAAACTAATACAACATTGTAAATCAACTATACTTCAATAAAAAATTTAAAAAGAAAGCTTTGTTTGATAACAATGAACAGATAAAATGGAGAGAAGCAATAACTGAAGGGAAGGGAGATCAGATAGGAGGTAACATCAGGCCTTCCAAGTCTAAATATATGTAAAAAAATAGAATAAAATGCATCAAAATAGAAATGACAAGACTCTCCAATCAGTTGCATACGGAAGTCAGAATTTCCACATGGTTCCAATATCCAGGAGGCAGGAAATTATAGAAGCACTAACAAAAGCCACACAGTCTGAGAACTGGTTTGAGAAGATAATGAAAGATTCATAAGGAACGTTTCCTAGGCAGTTGGGAGCACAGCTCTGGAATACAGAAGCAAGCATGGTCACCAGCCTAAAGTTCAAGGCATGGGAAAGGATGCATCGACAACAGAATCCATTTTGTTGCTTTTCCAGCTTCTAGAGAAGCTACCTTCCTTGGCTTGTGGTCCTTTCCTCTATCTTCAAAATCAACAGCACAGAATCCTCACATCTCTCTGATTCTGAAACTCTTGCCTCCCTTTCCCACTTAAGAGTATAAGTCCATCCAGATAACCCAAGATAGTCTCACCATCTCAAGATCACATTTGAAAAGTCTTTTTTTTTTTTTTTTTTTTTTTGGGTTGAGTAACACATTCAGAGGTTCCAGGGAACAGAATGTGGGCATTGTTGAAGAGTCATTATTCCGGGTACCACAAAGTCTAACCATCAGAAACAGAATTGACTTTGACTAAATTCTTGCACATCAGTTTACCTTCAGGTTAAATGATATGTGAGATTAATTCATTAACTAGAAGATGAAAATAACATTTTTAATGGGACGTTTTTCCATTAGTCTATTCTATTCTGCTGAAAGGTCCTTAAGTTAAATGTTAAAATTCATGTTGTAAAATTCCATATAAAGATCCTTAGGTAGCAATAAAAACAAATTGATAGCTTTCTGCCAGTAGCAATATTTTGATGAGCCTATTTTTGATTGAAACTAGATTTATATTAAAGAAATCACTCTTGGCAGCATCTTATGCTGTTATTTATTTTGTCCATTTTTTTCAAAAGTAAAATGTCCTATGAAGCAGGCTTCACAGCCAGACAAGCATTTTTCCTTTGTACACATTTATAATATGTGCATTTTAAACTAATAATGATATAAAAACATATTTCAATTTCTCCCACTATTACTTTGCTTAATAATGAACAAAATTTCTGTGACGATTATATATGTAAAGCTGTAGCACAGCTGCTGGCCCATAAGTAGATCTTCAATAAATTTTTGGTGTAATCCAAAATATATTTCAGGAGATTTGGTCACTAATATTGAAACTTATTTTCATAAATACTACAAAGCAATAATACTGTGGACAGTATTTCTGACTAAACTTACCAAATTCTCAAGATTTAGTTGCTCTACAAAACAGAAAAAGATTAACATGAAAATTCAATTCCAATAACTTCTTTTAATTTAAAATGGTGTTTTATAATTAACTATTCAGTCCAGTTTTCACATGGGTACACAAAATTATAGCATTAAGGCTTTCTCTTTAATTCTATCTAAAGGTGCCAATATAGTGTGAGGAAATTTTTGCTGATTTCATATGTTTAATATAGCATATTCAAAGGTAAAGTTAAGCTATTCAGAAGATCAGCTGAAAGCAAATCTAGAAGACGGCAGCACTATAAAAACCAGAGGTCAAAAACAAAAGGTTTCCAACGGTTATAATTCACCTTCAAGTTACTATATATCAAATTTCTTCCTGTAATCCTGTTCCTCTCTAACTCTTATAAATAATGTTCTGGGCTTTCACAGGCTGTTTTCTTTTTGTGAGGTTGTCAAATGATCTCTTTCTTGCCTTGGGTAATTTAAGAGAGTTTTATGTAGCTCTCTGAGAGACTCTCACACAAGTCCGACTAAGAGGATAATTTATGAGGTTCAAAATGAAGGGTCATTATTAACACTGTCTTGCCTGTAATGAATTCATAGGCTGTCTCATTCGTGCATGGCAAGGTTTTAACTAGATCAAAAGACTTAAAGGCTTTTAAACGAAGTACTGTGAATGATATCATTGGTTACAGAAGCTTGCTTTATGTTTTTTAAAAAAATACGATTGCTTAGAAAACTCTAAGAAAATATGTCTTACAACAAACTGTGGAAAATTCTTAGAGAGATACGAATACCAGACCACCTGACCTGCCTCTTGAGAAACCTATATGCAGGTCAGGAAGCAACAGTTAGAACTGGACATGGAACAGACT
Source organism: Capra hircus (assembly GCF_001704415.2). Lineage (NCBI taxonomy): Eukaryota > Metazoa > Chordata > Mammalia > Artiodactyla > Bovidae > Capra > Capra hircus. The sequence continues at coordinate 8,684,080 of NC_030812.1, forward strand.
GGTTCCAAATAGGAAAAAGAGTATGTCAAGGCTGTATATTGTCACCCTGCTTATTTAACTTACATGCAGCGTTTCATGAGAAATGCTGGGCTGGATGAAGCACAAGCTGGAATCAAGATTGCCGGGAAAAATATCAATAACCTGAGATATGCAGATGACACCACCCTTATGGCAGAAAGTGAAGAACTAAAGAGCCTCTTGATGAAAGCAAAAGAGGAGAGTGAAAAAGGTGGCTTAAAATTCAACATTCAGAAAGCTAAGATCATGGCATCCAGTCCCATCACTTCATGGCAAATAGATGGGGAAACAATGGAAACAGTGACAGACTTTATTTTGGGGGGCTCCAAAAATCACTGCAGATAGTGACTGCAGCCATGAAATTAAAAGACACATGCTTCTTGGAAGAAAAGTTATGACCAACTTAGACAGCATATTAAAAGCAGAGACATTACTTCGCCAACAAAGGTCCATCTAGTCAAAGCTGTGGTTTTTCCAGTAGTCATGTATGGATGTGAGAGTTGGACTATAAACAAAGCTGAGTGCCAAAGAATTGGTGCTTTTGAATTGTGGTGTTGGAGAAGATTCTTGAGGGTTCCTTGGACAGCAAGGAGATCCAACCAGTCCATTCTAAAGGAAATGCTGCTGCTGCTAAGTCACTTTAGTCGTGTCCAACTCTGTGCGACCCCATGGACAGCAGCCCACCAAGCTCCCCCGTCCCTGGGATTCTCCAGGCAAGAATACTGGAGTGGGTTGCCATTTCCTTCTCCAATGTATGAAAGTGAAAAGTGAAAGTGGAGTCGCTCAGTCGTGTCCGACTCTTAGCGACCCTATGGACTGCTGCCTACCAGGCTCCTCCGTCCATGGGATTTTCCAGGCAAGAGTACTGGAGTGGGGTATCTAAAGGAAATGAGTTCTGAATATTCATTGGAAAGACTTAATGCTGAAGCTGAAACTCAATAGTTTCAAACTCAATAGTTTGGCCACCTGATGCGAAAAGACCCTGATGCTGGGAAAGATTGAAGGCGGGAGGAAAAGGGGATGACCGAGGATGAGATGGCTGGATGGCATCACTGACTCAATGAACATGAGTTTGAATAAATTCAGAGAGTTGGTGATGGACAGGGAAGCCTGGCGCGCTGCAGTCCATGGGGTCACAAAGAGTTGGACACGACTGAGCGACTGAACTGAAGGGCCCATCTGTAACTTTCACACAAATCTTTCTTTGGCTGAAAACACAGTTTCGGCAGTTATGGTTTTAGACATCCGTAGGGTATAACATCTAGTCGTCTTTCATACGCTAGAATAATATGCAGAGTAAGTCTTTTCCACTACGAAGCTAAGTGCAAAAGGAGCCAAGTGAGTGAATTTTCTCGATTTGAAGAAAAGGTAATTTTTAAGTGTTTTTACATTACCGAAGTACTCCTGACTTGTGTTCAACAATCATTGATACTAATGATGTTTATGTAACTAAAGAAAATAGCACTTTTCCTTACCATTTCAGTACCCAATGTCTTTTTTTTTTATTACAACAGACAAATCTAATTACTACTTCTTCTGATTAATCTCAATGGATAAATAATTACTTTCTAGGCAAACTGAAATCCTCCATGTTTCCATGAGAACTGATTTTTTATAAGTACATATGTAGGGGATAACAAATGAGAAAATAGAGCTATTTTTAGTAGTTGGGCAACTTGTGATAGAAAAACATGTTTGCATATCTTTATTTGTATATGCTTTATTAAATAAATCCTGTAAATCCGAAGTCTATGCTCTTGTATCTAAAAAAATCTCTCTTCCTTCTCCCATTTTCTGACCTAAATCCTGTCAGTTGTTCACCCCCTTTTTCATATGTGCATGTTTTATGTCCCCACATGTATTCTGAGCTCTGTCACCCATAATACTTAGCCTCATGCCTTGAATTTTAAAAAAAACAAAATAGCTACTATTCATTGAATTTTTGCTGTGTGCTGGATGCCATTCTCAGACTATTAGTCTATTAACTCAGCCTTGAAAGGAGATGAAATGGGAACCATGGTTATCTTTGCATTATGGAGAGGCAAACAGAAATCCATACCAGTTAAACAGTCCGGGCAGTCACACGGCCTGTAAGCAGTCAAGCCTGAATCTAAGCCTGGCTTTATCAGCACTGCCCTGCTTCCAGGGACCCTGTGTGGGTAACTCTCCCCGTGATCTACTTTCAGACCCCCAAGGCCTTCTTCCTAACCTTCGCTACTGTTAGGATTTTACATTTGCTTTTCTGGGTTTTTTTTTATTATTATTACTATTAATGTCTACATCTTCCACTGTACCCAGAACATGTTACTAGAACCTGTGGTGTTTAATAGATAAGTAACAGCAGCAGCTAATATGCATTAAGTCTTTGCCATGTGCCAAGCACTACATCTTAATCTTCAGAAAGACTATCAGTTGTCTGTTTCATACATGACACCAATCATATATATATGTCTATCCCAATCTTCCAGTTCCTCTCACCTCTCCCCTTTCCCCTATTTGTCCTCTACATCTGTTCCTCTATTTCTTCTTTCCAAAAAAGATCATTTATACCATTTTCTAGATTCCACATATTTGCATTAATATTGAACATTTGCTTTTCTCTTTTACTTCACTCTGTATGACACTCTCTAGCTCCATCCACATCTCTACAAATGGCCCAGTTTAATTCCTTTTTATGGTTGAGTAATATTCCATTGTACATATGTACCAGATCTTAGAGATGAAGACACTGAGACAGAGAGAGGTTAGGAACTTGCCCAAGGTCACACAAGTAGTAAGTAGGGGAGCCAGGGTTTAAATTCAAAGGCCAAACTCCAGAGAAATGCTCTGAATAAATGAAGGAATGGATCAATAAAAATCTAGCCTGGAGGGGCAGGGAAAGCTGTAGAGGAGGTGACAACTGGCACGCCTGGAAGGGTGAGAAGGGAAAGATAGAGACGCTATAGGCAGAGCAAACACAGATAAAGCAGCGTGCGGCAGTGTGCCTGGAGCTCACTAAATACAAACGGGCGAGTGAGTAGCTTTCCAGCAAGTGAATTTAAAGGTCTTGCATACGTAAATGCTTTATTACTAATAGTCTCTGCACATTTTTTTTTCTTTCAGTGCCACCATGGGCCTTAATTGCCATAGCCATAGTCGCGGTCCTTTTAGTCCTGACCTGCTGCTTTTGTATCTGTAAGAAATGCTTGTTCAAAAAGAAAAACAAGAAGAAGGGGAAGGAAAAGGGAGGGAAGAATGCCATTAACATGAAAGATGTGAAAGATTTGGGGAAGACCATGAAAGATCAGGTAACGTGTTCACTCCATATTTCTCCTTATATGATTTTATCGATGATATAGGGAGGGTGGTGGGAGGGGGGTTCAGGGTTGGGAACTCATGTACACCTGTGGTGGATTCATGTCAAGGTATGGCAAAGCCAATACAGTATTGTAAAGTAAAAAAATAAAATTTAAATTAAAGATAAAAAAATAATAAATAAAAAAATTTAAAAAAATTTAAAAAAAATTTAAGAAGAGACAGTTTATTATTTCTTGCCAAATGAAGACATAAACAATATCCAGATACTTGCCAGTGTGGTAGAAATGTTTTGCAATCCTTTCAGTCATTGCTCAACATCCAAAGGTACAATGGAAACAAGCAATAGTTTTCCAATCTCCTAAGCATATACAGTTCCACCCTACTCGAAAGTAATTTGTTCTTCTCAGTCTATAGAATTCTCTAGGCAATAATACTAAAGTGGGTAGCCATTCCCTTCTGCAGGGGAATCTTCCTGACCCAGGGACTGAACCTCCAACTCCTGCATTGAAAGCAGATTTTTTACCACCTGAGCCACCAGGGAAGTGGGTTCAATCCCTGGGTTAGGAAGATCCCAAACCACTCCAGTATTCTTGCCTGGGGAAATCCCATGATCAGAGGAGCCTGGTGGGCTAGAGTCCATGGGGCCACTAGAGTCAGAGATAACTTTGGAACTAAACCACCAAACCACCACCACCAGGCATATAAACCAAGAAAGGGCATCCATGATCGTCAGGGCCATCTTGATAGGCCCAGCATACTGAAATGATACCTAAATATTTTTATTACATCTGTTTAACCCATTATAAGTGGGTCTAGATTTTGAGAAACAGAATAAAGAGTATCTGTTCTCTCTCTTGGGCCGGGCATCTTTTTAACATTATCACTGTTCATAATCACCATTAAATCTTATAGCTATTTATCACACATGATGAAAGCTGCCATCCCTATGCAGTTATCCAGCTCAGTGATGAGTGCTTTAGGAACAATGAGTTATACAAGAGAAGGAAGAGAATGATGAATTGGAGCTAAAGAACAGGGTAGAATTTTAAGGCAAAACCCTTATTCTTCCACTTAAGGACAGTTAGAGCCATAATGCAGGTTATAAAATCCATCTGCCTGAGTTATCTTCCCAAGGCTAACGACTGCTCCTTGACACCAGGGGTCCCCAGCCTTTCTGGCACCAGAGGACAGTTTTACGGAAGACAATTTTTCTGTGGATGGGGATGAGGGGGATGAGGAGGGTTCAGGCAGTGCTGTGAGTGACGTGGAGCAGCAGATGAAGCTGTGCTCAGTAGTCACTCACCTCCTGCTCTGCAGCCTGGTCAGTGGCCCAGGGTTGGGGACCCCTGCTTTACACCATTGTCTATTTTTCCTAGACTAGAGGATTTGGTTGAGAATAAAGTCTACTATTAATAGTTATAATAATTAAGTGCCGCTTCCCTTCTTTTTTGGAATCATATTCATTTTGGAATATTTCTAAAGAACACTTATTTCATATAAAAAGTAAATGTCAAGATTTTTCAAAGATAATATTTCTAGTTACCACTGCTTCTCTGCAAATAAATCAAAATTTCTATTTATCCCCTAATAGCAACATATATAAGTAGTTTTATAAATTCTCCTATAGTATTACTATTAATTATACTCTTAAATATGTGTATCCCCTTAAGAATAATTTAGTTAAGGGGGGCCTTTTTAGTACATTTTCATAGTTCTCCACACAGTCAGGACACTAATCCCTCTCCCCTGCTTGAGTTTTAAACACTTTTCTCAAAGACACAGTAATGTCTCTTGAAAACGATTTCACAAAGGCTCATTTTCAAACTTTTTCTTGGTTTCAGAGCTATAGAATGAACACAATACTTGCATTCCCATTCAGAGAGCCTCATTCTGAGCTCAGTATCAAAGGTTACGTTTTTCTCAAAGTACCTAACCACAGCCAGAGGAGCCCAGGCGCCAATGTTCAACCACAGATGTCTAAGAAGGATTTTTCTTTGGGGCTAATTTGTTACATAGAAACTGAAGTTTTAAATCATGTCTTGCTTATTTCATCATTTTGTGTAACCAGCAGGACTTGATAGATTTCTTTAGACAACATATTTGGGAGATGAAATGTAGTAAAAATCTTCTAGATGGACATGGATGGTCTGAATAATTTGTATGTGAATTTCATCTGTATCTATGAAATAAACTGGAAATATAATACTATCATTTTCATATCTTCAATAAAATTCAAATGTGGTTTTCATGTATGCTAGAATTAACAGTTAAAAGCACTAAACAATGTTAAATGATTACTACAGCCTTTCTTCCTAGGACAATAAATTTGTATTTTTCTTTGTGGAATTTGTTCTGTAGGATGTAAGACTGTCATTTATAGCATAGTAGCAATGTTTATTACCCCTGTTATGACATGGATAAATGACCAAGATCTCAAAAACAGTAAATACAGAGAACTGACGGTTAATTTTTCATTGCTCACCAAGTCTTTTGGATGAGAGGGGAAGAGAAATGAGTCAAATAAGAAAATACTAGGAAGTCATTGTTAGTTTATAGCAGTCTACTATTACAATATAGCATTTAGAATTTCAGCAACTCAAAAGGTGTTTTTTAATCATTTTAAGTAGGTCGTTTTGTCTACTAGGATTTTATAGGTTTTATTTTAACTTACGACCAATAAAATGTACAGAAGAAAATATAATCTGAGCAAGTGAAAATAGGCCCCATTGGTAAAGTTATATAATAATAGCTTATGCTACTTTTTAAGGAGATAAAAGTAACCAATCAATTTCTATCATTTTTTTAAAAGAAAGGATAAAACATCAGAACAAAATGTACAGATTTTAAGATGTTATGTCACGTGGTGATCATCTGATCATCCAAGTTCAAAATAGCATAAACAAGGTTAAATTATTCTTTACTTACATTTTCAAGCAATTTTAGACAAAATACTGACATAAACATGAGGAAAGCAATACTGATAACGCATGGCTCTTCATATCTAGAAAGTAGACGGGTGTAAGAGGCATGTTAGATATGCTTTCCTAAGATACCTAAGCTCTAGGAGAAATCAGCAAGTTTTCACCATTTCATTCCAAATAAGAACCCATATAAATTCAAAGCTCAATAATCATGACTATGTCTCTACGATGATTTTATAACCAAGGAAGAATTTCTAAATATTCTTCAATGACAACAAAATGGAGATGATAGATAGTATTTTTATACAGCAAAGTATATATATTTAAAGGTTTTTAATGGTTTAAAACTTAAAAGCACTAAAAATACAGAGGCGCAATATCAGCTTGCAAAGTCAGAGGTCTGGAGAGGTCATTTCTCCATGGTTTTTACTAATGTGTGTGGATATTTAAATTTTTATTTCTTCCTTCTATGTCCTCCCTATCTGTGTTGTGTCTCATGACTGTTCGGGACTGTCCCTTGCGGTAGGTTCCCTCTCCTATTAGACACCCCTAAGTCAATGCTCAGATACATTTAGTGGCCTGGCAGCTGGGGCTCCACAGCTGAGGGTGTACCATTCTGACACACATCAAAAGGCTGAACTAAATTGATTTTTTTTAAGATAAAGGATTCTCATTTTAAACATTCCTAACTGATTAAAGAGAACAGTATTAGAAAGCTCACGTTTTAATCGATGGGCACAGAAAGAAAATTCAGTGTCTTATGCTCCATTTTTGGAGTGCCTTATCAATTCCAAGTCTGAACAGTTTAACTTAGCATGGACAAAGCACCTTCTGACAGTTTATCTAAGTACAACTAAGCACCTTATGAATGTTGAATCAAGCCAGAAGCATATGCGCTAAATTTTTGCAATTTAAAACAAAGTCTTTTTCCCAACACAGTTTTTTCTAGTACAGTTTATCAAACTCTGAGAACTTCTGGGCTTACATGCCTTTTCCTCTGCATTCTGTTAGGGGTTGGGAGTAGGGACTAAGTGCTCTTTAGATATTATAATAGCTACTGATTTAATAGGTCTGAATTTAATGTAAAGGTACAGAAAATGTCTTGCTTAAGCTCAGCCTTTGGCACAAGAATAGACTTAATCACATCAGAGATGAACAGTGACACTGAGAAATTATCAAAAATTTAGCCCTATTTCATGCAGAATAATTGCAGAGATGGTCTTGCACCTTTTATTAGGATAAAAACCACTTAGGGAAAAGGAGATTTAATATCTCAACCCTTTCCAATTACACTGAGCTGAAATATGATATGTAAATTGTCAGTTCTGAAAGAGAATTTGAAAAAGTATTTTAATCCATGAATTTTTTTATGTTTATGGTGGAATAGTGTGAAGATTTTTTTCAGGCAAAAATTTGCATTAAATAGTTTGCCATTCAAAAAATTAAAATCTTGCAGGAAGCAAATTACCTACATTGCCATTTTCTGAACACATCTTTTCACAGTGTTAAAGACCTATACACAGCTGAGGTTTTGAAAAGGCAATGGTTCACGACTTCAAGTCTTCCAATTAAACTCAACAGTCGTTTCTTGTCACTTTACTATTATTTTTCTATTAGCAACACCTTCAAGCTAAAAGATTGATATTTAAATAATTATGTTGTTTTCCTGTCTTGGGCTATTGGTAAATCAGCATTTTACTATTGAAGGAGACAACGAAGTATAAACTTCCAAATAAAATGGGGTATGGCTAACCAGTTCTGAAAGGTTTTTGCACAGATGTAAAAATGACAATTTTCCAAAGTCATTGTAGGCTCCTGAAATTTTTCAGGAAGCACAAAATGGGAAGCATCTCTGACTACAGTTCAGCTCTCTGTTTTTTGCGGTCTTTCCACCCAAATAAGTTCTAGTAAGATGATGCCAAGTCTGATTTTTAGGATCAAATTAAAGTTAGATAAGTAGAGCCAAATTGCAAAGTCTTGTCAGCTCGGAGACTGAGGCTGCCATTTTGAGGCATTACTGCAGGTCTCTGTATAAATGGATGAGTGAACAGAAACCTTTCTCTGAGCAGAGAAAAAAGACTATGTAATCTGGGTGAGGGGGGGAGGCTGGTGGTAGACCTGTTGTCTAGTGACTCTGAAGCCTGGTTATACTTCTTGTATTTGCGTTCTACAAGAGTTCTCAGATATAATTTGATCACTGACAAGAGTTTAGGTTTTTTTTTTACATTGTCAGAGATATTAAGCAGCCCACCACTCATCTGTCTTATCTGCAATTTTTTTTAGATTCTTCAGTAACACACACACAGAAGGCAATGAAAATGCCATAACCAAAATCTAGGAGAGAATACTTGCCATATGTAACAGCAGAAAGACTGAGTCTCTACAGATATCTAAGTGGCAAACAGCAGAGCAGAAAAATTAGCGAAGGGTATGTTATCCAGGCAATCCCCAGAAGGAAAAGTACAAATGGTTCCCGTAAAGATTTGTAAAGTTTTCAGCCTCAATAGTGTTCAGGAAAATGTAACACTGTATCATTTTTCACTTTGAATAATAACTACTTATGGATTTCTAATTATCTTTTCTAATTCTTTAAAGCAGTGAGAAGGCACACCCCTAGAAACAGAACTTCTATTATTTATAATCGTTACAGCCTATGACTTTTTGAGTAAAATTTTTACACATATTGGGAAAATACATTATATATTTTTAAATAAAGGGAACATATACATGAATTTTATGAAATTATGAGCTTTCTAGTATTTCCATTTACATCATACTGAAGTTTTAGGTTATAAGGAACATTCAACTGGTCCAAACTGAGTTTTGAGAATTTTATGCCATGATTTTTGCTTGTTACCACAAAATTAGTTTTTATACAAAGTTCAGTTTGACAAAATTGCAAACATAATTCCTTTTACCTTTTGGTATCAAATAGACCCATAAATCAATTTAATTCAGCCTAGCTTTCTTTGGAGCTGTTATAAAAATAAAACATTAAACTTCAACTGGAACTGGAGTAGATTTTTCTCTAAACATGCATTTGCTGGTGGCATGTTTCTTTTTTCCTCTTTTTCCATAACCATTGTAAATGTATATGCAAGACATAGGAAATTATGATTTGTCTGAGAATAACTTAGTCTACTATCTTTTTCTTAGGAAGCAAGGCAAGAAAAGGCCACACATTTCATATAAATTACTCCACTGCATGTAACAAGGGTGTTTTACATGGTGCTTAGCGTAGATCTCTTTAAACTACATGAATGTGAAAACTGGCCTGGTTAATAGCATGTTTGCCACACCTCAGAAAGAAGCGATTTTATCAGAGTCAAATATAATGCCAAGTTGATGTTTTCTTTGCAACAACTTTACATTTTTTGCTTGCAATATTCTGAGGGGCTTTTTCCATTGCTTCCATGTTGCTTGCTGATTGGGGGGAAAATTCCTTGCACAAATGGAATTTTTAAAAATATGTCAGTAGCAGATGTGAATGTGTGTCAGACAAATGGAGATTCCCGCATCTCAGTGCTTGCTTCTGACAGCGTGGAAGTATTAACCACAGGCCCAGTATCATTTGGGTTCGGTGAAAATTCACTTGAATTCACATATGATCCCCTTTCCCTTGCTTATAGGCCCTGAAGGATGATGATGCTGAAACCGGGTTGACTGATGGTGAAGAGAAAGAAGAACCCAAAGAAGAGGAGAAACTGGGAAAACTTCAATACTCACTGGATTATGATTTCCAGAATAACCAGGTCTGAGGGGGGAAATGTCTTGTAATTCCATTACATTTTCTGAAATATCAACCAGAAATTGAAACAAGATACTTCTTAAAACATTTCGTTTGCTACAAGCAGAAAATGCAATTATCGAAGCTATTGATGAAATAATTTCTAAGTACAGGTGGTCCCCCACTTGCTAATTTAACTTCTGGTAATTAGAATCCACAGGGTTCAGCTGATTACATCTACTATGGCACTTTCAGCAGGCAGGCAGAATACAAATTACCTTGAAGCCATCTGACTGATTCTGAGAGTTCCTAGGCATAGATCCCTCAGCCTTAGCTATAACGATCTTCTTCAGAATTCATGGATTTAGCTCCAAATAGGGCAAGTTAGACCATCAATTAAGCCAAAGATTTGAAAAAAAAATTTAACTGCCTGATAAGGAATCAAGGATTTAAAAATCGGCTTTCCATGAGTTTCATTTCCTTCTATGACACTGCGTAGGACTCCTGGCACAAATGAGTTAACAGCTCTAGAAAAGTAGAAAGACCAGCTAATTGACTTCTAGTGCCTTTGCGTGCATCCCCAAAAGTAACAAGGAAATGAAAGTGAAGTGAAAGTGAAGTTGCTCAGTCATCTCCGACTCTTGGCCACCCCATGAACTGCAGCCCACCAGGTTCCTCTGTCCATGGGATTCTCCAGGCAAGAGTACTGGAGTGGGTTGCCATTTCCTTCTCCAGGGGATCTTCCTAACCCAGGGATTGAACCCGGGTCTCCCACATGGTAGGCTGATGCTTTACCCTCTGAGCCACCATAAAAGGTGTGTCAAAAACAGACCTTCCAGCTTTAAAAGTCGTGAAGTGCCACCAAGATGAATGATAATATTAGCTGCTGGTGCATCTGCTGCTAAGTCACTTCAGTCGTGTCCGACTCTGTGTGACCCCATAGACGGCAGCCCACCAGGCTCCCCCATCCTTGGGATTCTCCAGGCAAGAACACTGGAGTGGGCTGCCATTTCCTTCTCCAATGCGTGAGAGTGAAAAGTGAAAGTGAAGTCACTCAGTCGTGTCCGACTCCCAGTGACCCCATGGACTGCAGCCCACCAGGCTCCTCCTCCCCTGGGATTCTTCAGGCAAGAGTACTGGAGTGGGGGATAATATTAGCTAGTTTTTATTAACTCCCTGTTTTCATGGTACCCCACGATAAATGTTTAAAAAGAAAAATCTCTTTACCTAAAAAGACCTTCTAGGATCTATGACTTTGATGATGATATCCCTTTACCTTCTAAACTGTTCAAGAAATTTTAAAAATTAGATAAGAATTAGCTGAGTTAGAGATCAGGTTCTTAAGAATCATTAAGACACAGTTCTTTTTCAACTAGGGTAGCTTTAAATCTCTCCAGTTTGTTTTAAATCTCTCTGGTTTGATCAGTTCACTGATCTTTCAGGGTGGGAAAGAACTTGATAGACGTAAATACAGTTACTACCTAACTGTAGCATGTGTTAATTATGTCCAATTTGATGAGAAGTAAATGATAAATAAATCAAACACCAAAAGTCAGCTTTGATAACTAATGCCCAAAGTCAGTAATACTGTGAGCCCTAAGTAATGGCAGGAATTCTGGGCTTTATTTAGTTCAGATAACATCTTTACTTTTTGAAGTGTCCAGAGGATTCCTTACAAAGAATGTATTGATATGCATGGTCATATTATAAATAATTACATTTAATTAGCTTCATTACAGTCCTAGTTCATTATTTTATCTTACTTTCCAGAAAGCTGCATGTTAGTTACAGATACAGCCTTGTAAGTATGAATTTATACAGAATTATAGGTATACTATTTCTACTTAAGTAAATATGGCATTTTAGGTTATTTTTATCATTTATACCATGATTTGACTATCAGGGGTTGGTTAAGAGCAAAACTGCCTTATTTATAAATTCTAGGGAAGGTCAAGGTCAGCAAATGTTATCTTAACACAAAACATCTTTTGCAGAAATATAGACAGCTTCCCTTGTGACTCAGCTGGTAAAGAATCTGCCTGCAATGTGGGAGACCTGGGTTCAATCCCTGGGTTGGGAAGATCCCCTGGAGAAGGAAATGGCTACCCACTCCAGTATTCTGGCCTAGAGAATTCCATGGACTATATAGTCCATGGGGTTGCAAAGAGTCGGACACAACTGAGCGACTTTCACTCACTCATTCTCACTCAAACTGCTTTTATATATGTATCCAACATTTTTCTACTAATTAATTCTACTTTCATATTTTTCAATAGAAATCTAGGGGTACCTCATCCTGGTTAGTCATAATTTTGAAACTCCTACATTGGTTTTGAGTATTATAAGTAACATTTTATAAAGTAGTATTTTTAAGAATATAGTACTGAAAAAAAAATATAGAATTGAATTTTTTTTTACTCAAACATGATGCAATGTATTTATTCTTCTCTTTCTAACAAACACATTGTAGGAGGTATTTCGTTCTGAGCATCTATAATATTCTACCTGATAAAATTTAATATTCTGCATTTATTTTTCTGAATGTTCTTAGCTAATCTGATTTACAAAATGATTCCTGTGAGTCATGGAACATAAAGTCTGAGGATTTTTGTAGATAAGGCTGTAATCAAATATACACACTTGCTTACCAAAACTAAAAGACAATCCTCAAAGTCCCCTAAGAAGCTTTCATGGTGGAGAAAAATGTGATCTCTTCTTCTTCTCTCAAAAAAATGTAATCTCTTCTCTTCTGTAATCTCTTCTTCTTCTCTCAAGCAGAAGCCAGAGGGGAGTTGGAAGCAGTAATTCCATCTCTTATCAACAAAATGCCCCCAAACCTTTCAAGTGTAGATGATCAAGTTTAAAAGACTTTAGGCTATATTACTAGTTATTTCCCTGCCCCAAACAAAAAGTATTGCAAAAAGAGAGAAGGAGAGAATATAATCTCACTTATTCACATTGCTAACCAAAAGCAAATTCCAAATACCAACTTGGCAAACCAAGAGACAAACTGTTTGCTTTACTAATCATGTCTTTATAAGCTTATGTCTATTTTAGCCATCCTTTGACCATCTGTCTACGTTTTGTGTACTTACAATCCAGCATTATTATTGCTACTGTTGTATGAAGTCACAAAAAGATACTGAAACATTAAAATGGAAATAGCAATCTTTAAGGGTATTGGTCTAGATTAAAAATTGAGCCAATGGGCCAAAGTGCACTTATGCACTTATGGATCAATTTTGTAAAAAGTTGCTGTGACTTTTTTTTTCAGAGGTTAATTGCTTTTCCACCCTATTGGTTGAAAAAAGTACAGTCTCAAAATTTCAGACCCCATTTTAAGATGTGAAAGCTATACATTCTGCATTTCTGAATAGTATATCCCTTGAATAACAGTAAGAGTCTACTTTTGTTTCCCATATGAATCTAAACCAGTCTGTTGACACAGCATGACTGATGGCAGAGCATCAGAATAGTCCACTCACACCTTCTGTTTCCTTTGCAAAAACATGAACAATGCCAGTCAACACTCACATTCATAATAAGAAATAGGAATGCATCACTGAGAAAAATCAGATGTGAAGAATGCAGAGATTTCTGCTATATTTGAATAAAATCAGTCACTTAGCATTAAAACCATAACTGTAATCTCTTTTAGATGAAGCTGAAATTATTTTTCTTTGACCCTATGTCCTATATTTAAATACAGAATTTAATATATAATAATTATTTTACTCTAAGTTAAAACAAGAAGTAGCTAGCATACAAGTAAAGGCCAAATATGATAGAAGCTTGAAGATGTTTTTATCTCAAAAAGCTACCCAATTTCTAAGAAATTTCTATCTAGCTGGTCTGAAGCTTTGGTTCAAAATAAAATTTTCCTGCTTTATAATTACAGGCTTGTGATTGTTTAACAACTTATTTCCACTTACAAATCACACTCTGGTAAGAAAAATAATACACAAGGGCTTTTAGCAACTGGGAAGTTATTTGATTGCAATCCTTTTGCAAATATGAATTCCATATTTAAATGTAATCAGCAACCTTTTAAAAAGCCTCTTTTGTGTTTAAAACCAGGCTTCCTAGAGCTTGCGTATATCATAATTGAGTTTCTGAAGTCTGGGTATATCATTTCATTTGCCTTCTGTGTTCAGCTTCTTAAGAGAATAGAAGTTTATCAAAAGCAAAGAAGAAAAGAGCAATCACAATGTGCAGCCTTGTGAACAAATCAGTCTTTTCCAGCATGTTCACCAGTGCCGATGCTGGCCATCTTCTGCCTCTCATTTCAGCTCCTGGTAGGAATCATCCAGGCTGCCGAGCTGCCTGCCTTGGACATGGGGGGCACCTCTGATCCCTATGTGAAGGTTTTTCTGCTGCCCGATAAAAAGAAGAAATTTGAGACTAAAGTCCACCGAAAGACCCTTAATCCTGTCTTCAACGAGCAGTTTACTTTCAAGGTATTTTTTGTGTGTGTATTTACTGTTGAACTTCTTCTCTGTTGTTTTAGATAACAGACCAGTCTCATCCTGACACATACAGATACATGTGCATGACCACTTTCAGAGACTCACAAGTGATTCTGCTCAGAATATCCATAATTCTTATTTTCAATGTAATGAGGGCTCTACTATGCACTTAAATTTGATCCAAATAGGATTCAGCTCAGCTATTTCAGAATAGAGTATGGACTGGCATAGAACAAGGATGTCATTCGTGTCCATAAAGTGAGTTCAGCTTCCAGTGTGTCCATGGACCTGAACATTTCCCCCTCTCTAAAATAAAGCCAAAAGATTACAGACTTTTCCCAGGTTTCCAAGTTTTGAAAACCAATCACAACCACAGAATAAAGTAAGCTATCCAACATTATTTCAAATGATACAAATAGGTATTACTCTCATTGCAAAATTCTTTGTGTACAGGGCCAATTTGAGTATTTTAAAACATTCTAAATCCATAAATAAAAAGAATAGGAGCCAATTATTTTTTTTTTCCAGCTCTAGCATTTTTCCTTTCCTCTTGGCTCTTCCCTGGTGTTCTTCATCTTGTTGAGACACCTCAATTAACAAACGATAACAAAGAGGACTTCTGGCGCCAGAATAACAGGAAAAGGTGCCTGGCGGGCTTCAGGCATCTCCTATGTACAAGCTCTGTAGTTCTCCACCTGAAGTCATGCATAAAAACAGTCTCCTGGTTGGTGTCTTTAACATGTGAAATTTTTTAATGCGTTCCTTAAAACGATACATGTCTGTGAATATGCCAGCAGGCAGAGTCAGAATCACTCATCTACCAGCCAGCCTTAGCAATAGCGCACACTGCATGTCAACAAATATCCCAAATAAATGGAGGAAACTTCAGGTGTGAGTCAGTCTCATGAACCTTGCTTCTAGTTTTCTAAAAGAGTACTGACGTTCTATTCACTCTTCAATTTCAGTTTGTAAGACAAGAAAAATCCCTTCTGTGTTGTCAGCAATCCTATTTAAAATCTACACTTTTCTAAACCAAGACAGCTAAAGTAGCTCTAGAAACATTCTGAAACTACTCAGTTTAAGAAAAACTAATCATTGGGATCAATATGCCACAGAACGTACAATGAAAACAAACAAAACAAAAATATTGCAAAAGGTAATCAGAATCATTCGATTTGACTCTGTGTGGATCTCAATTTAGGTCAGTAGTTTCTAGCCAATGTTTAGCCAGCACATTCTTAAATTATTTGAAATATTGTGAGGCTTTGTTTTGAGTTATCTATATGCTATTTCTTTTTTAAAATGTGTACTGCTAATAATTTCTAGTAATGTCTAACTTCAAGAATTATAATCATGGGAGATTTTGAAATTGCCTATAAAATTTAATCAGGTTCCATTTCATTTTAGGAGAGTTGATCACATCATAAATCAAGCCAAAGTACAATATATTTTCCTACATTTAAAAAATACACCACTGTTTCTAGAGAACTAGCCAGTTTCTCCTTTTAGGCTTTGTAGATTATGCATCTTAAATGGAAGCAAAATAGTTTAAAGGGGATTGGCTTTAAAACTGAGTTCAAATCCACTGAAAATGAACTTGACATGCCCCAAATGAAATGCTCCTTTTCTCCACAATAAACGTCCACTTGAAAGAGCTACTTATATTCAAACAATAAATATTTATTAAGTACCTGCTGTGTGCCAGCACTGTGCTAAATGCTTTACATGTATTCATTTGGCCTCAACCAGCTCCCGAGAAATAGACACGATTATCATCATTCTAGGTTTATTTACTTGTCCCAGGCCCTTCAGCTGGAAGAGGGGGAAACCCAGTCTTGGACCTGTCTGACCTCCAACTCGGGTTTTTGACTGTCATTTCGTATAATCACCAACAAATCTAGACAAATTTCAGAAATAAGATGCAATTCTCAAGAGCTCATCCCTACTCTAAAATTAATTTCTTTCTTTCAAAGTCATCTCTTTGGAAGGGTTTACTTTTTCATTCTAAAGTGGAAAATGGGTTATGCCTAGTTTTTAATCATAGTATTTTAACCCAATTCCTACTAGATGACAAATGATAGAAAACAAAAGCTCTTTGGAAAAAAGCAAAATTTCTTGTATATATACGGTCAAAAATTCTTCCTTCTCCTTTCTTTCTTAATATACGGAATTAATTGAGAAATGTTTGCTGGAGCATAAGACAACTATTTACACTGATAAAATAATAACAAGTGTCTGAAAATTGATGAAACCTTCAATACAAGTCTAAACAATTTCTTAATTAGGCATTTCTTCCCAGTTACTGAAGTGTAGCTTCCTTGGAATTGCCCTGCTTTCTCTGAGTATTAAAAATGTCACTAATAAACATCCCAGCCCATAGCATCTGTCCCAGATATTTTTGAACAGCTGGAGAATTCATCAGTTTTTGGCCTTTTGCCTCTGCTCATCCTAAAGAGTGTCATTCCTAAGAATGAACTTCAAGATCTAGATTATAATGAATCTGATATTCAAAACATCAATTTTCTAGTCAGCTCCTGTCAATCAGCAAATTATTTTAAGGAATAGGGGAGGCACCTTGTGAATTTCATTCCAAACCTTACAGACTCCTAGCATGTCTTCTCATTAAGCGCTGCTTCATTAAACTATGGCATCCAAATGGCCTCAAAGAGTTAATAGAACTTTTGAAATAACTACCCCTGAGTAAGTTGTCCCCTCACAATATAACTTAACAATAACAACAAAACATTCTTCAAGAAAAAGTTCCTTATATAGTCAAGTGCAATCAGCTTGGTTTATTCCTATTTTACTCTTGAAGTATTTCTAGCATGACTAATAGCAGGAGCCATTATTAATAACACTAACAGCTTCTAGAACTTTGGGAGAAAGTGATAAATCACTATGGTAAGCCCTCACTTTCACCCAAGTAACTTAAGCCCCAAGTAGTTAGTCAAATGATGCAATTTAAGGGGGAAAAGAAGCGCTACTTTTCTCCCTGTTCTGTTTATCCAACATAAATATTAAAATTAAACACTATGAAAAAGTAACATATTTTAAGCATTTTTTGGTCACCAGATATTTTATCCTGGTCTTTTTTATTTAGGTGCCATATTCGGAATTGGGTGGCAAAACTCTGGTGATGGCTGTCTATGACTTTGATCGCTTCTCTAAGCATGACATCATCGGGGAATTTAAAGTCCCCATGAACACGGTGGATTTCGGTCACGTAACTGAGGAGTGGCGTGATCTGCAAAGTGCAGAGAAGGAAGAGGTAAGGAAAACATTAGCATTTCTAACATGACAAGCTGGTCTCGCCAGTTGCTACTCTCAAACTAACCTACTGAGAGATGCTGGGCTGGTGTGAGTAATGTGGGCCTCCAGCTGCTGACAGCTGGCAAAATAGGGTCAGGGGATTGCATAACCTCGTTAAAAAGTATGCAGGTCTACTGAATCTTATTTGAAGGAAAAGAGAGATTTGTGCAGGTCTTGGATCATTCCCTGGAGCCAGACACACATACACACACACGTACTTCTTTAAAAAGACAGGGAAAAAGTCATCTTATCCTTTGTATTTTTCTACAAAGATTTTGTTTCCTGCATAGGTTATGTAGCTATTAAATAGAAATGAAATGGCACTTTTTCATTGATTATTTCTGCATATCACAGTCAGATCATTGTTTCTCCTAAGAATTTCAGAGCACAATAAAACATCAAATAAAATTCACCAAGGTAGATAGATATTAAGTCCATTTTTTAAATGACTCACATTTTTATAGTATTCTTCACATTGTTTTTCCCCAGTTTTAATAGGTTAGTCCAGGATTTTCCTGTGATTTAAAAATGGGAAATTCAATATCCTTAGTGCATTTAAACTTCTCTGTGATTACGCTATGCCAGGCTAACACTAGCGTTTTTCTCTGCTACTGTTTCAACAGGCCAATACCAGGAAAGCAGACAACTCTTAGCTTCCCTTAATTGCTAAAGCAACTCCTTTCCCAACCATTTTTTTGTTCCTAACATAGTCTATAATTACCAGAGGGATTTCAACTGCTTTTGTCATTTAGGATCCTTAAACCTCATGGATTTTGTAAGGTTTGGTCACTTTGAGGCCACCAGGGAAATCAGAAAGTAAGCCAAGCCTTCAGAGAAACTCAGCCAAGACCATAACCTGGGAATCCTTTCAATCTAAGGTTTTCTGTGACCATTATTATTACTCAGGGAGGTTTTAGAACAATTTGTTTACTACCATTCTGAAACTGAATTTTATTAGTGCTCTAAAATTTCTTGGTAGTACAAAAGAAGTCAAAATTAAGTTAAGTTCTGCTTTTTCTTTGAAAGGAAATATACATAACTTACCCAAAGAAGTTAGTCAAAATTAGATTCCTGGATATTGAAATACATTGAGCCCCACTGTGGATAGAACCACCCATGGATAATATTGAGTTTTTAAGTTTTATAACTTGTACAAGTTGTTCTTCCAAATGAGTAGACCAATATCTATTTTAATATCCAATATATGTATGAAAAACATTTATTCACTTGGACATAATGTTTCTAATCATTTAACAAAGTAGTGATCTGTTCATTGAATTTTTATCTTTTATCAGCATATTTGACTTTGTGTAAATTCCTTGTTCAGTTCAGTCACTCAGTCGTGTCTAACTCTTTACAACCCCATGGACTGGAGCAATCCAGGCCTCCCTGTCCATCACCAACTCCCGGAGTTTACTCAAACTCATGTCTATCGAGTCGGTGATGCCATCCAACCTCTCATGCTCTGCCATCCTCTTCTCCTCCTGCCTTCAATCTTTCCCAGCATCAGAGTGTTTTCCAATGAGTCAGTTCTTCACATCAGGTAGCCGAACTATTAGAGTTTCAGCTTTAGCATCAGTCCTTCCAATGAATACTCAGGACTGATTTCCTTTAGGATGGACTAGTTGGATCTCCTTGCAGTCCAAGGGACCCTCAAGAGTCTTATCCAACACCACAGTTCAAAAGCATCAATTCTTTGGTGCTCAGCTTTCTTTATAGTCCAACTCTCATATCCATACATGACTACTGAAAAAACCATAGCTTTGACTAGACAGACCTTTGTTGGCAAAATAATGTCTCTGCTTTTTAATATGCTGTCTAAGTTGGTCATAACTTTTCTTCCAAGGAGCAACTATCTTTTAATTTCATGGCTGCAGTCAACATCTGCAGTGATTTTGGAGCCCAAGAAAATAAAGTCTGTCACTGTTTCCACTGTTTCCCCAATGATTTGCCATGAAATGAAGGGACCAGATGCCAGGATCTTAAGTTTTCTGAATGCTGAGTTTTAAGCCAACGTTTTCGCTCTCCTCCTTCGCTTCCATCAAGAGGCTCTTTAGTTCTTCTTTCTTCACTTTTACCATAAGGGTGGTGTCATCTGCATATCTGAGGTTACTGATATTTTTCCTGGCAATCTTGATTCCATCTTGTGCTTCATCCAGCCCAGTGTTTCTCATGATGTACTCTGCATAGAAGTTAAATAAGCAGGGTGACAATATTCACCCTAGACGGACTCCTTTCCTGGTTTGGAAACAGTCTGTTATTCCATGTCCAGTTCTAACTGTTGCTTTCTGACCTGCATATAGGTTTCTCAAGAGGCAGGTCAGGTGGTCTGGTATTCCCATCTCTTGAAGAATTTTCCACAGTTTATTGTGATCCACACAGTCAAAGTCTTTGGCATAGCCAGTAAAGCAGAAATAGATGTTTTTCTGGAACTCTGTTGCTTTTTTGATGATCCAGCAGATGTTGGCAATTTGATTTCTGGTTCCTCTGCCTTTTCTAAATCCAGCTTGAACATCTGGAAGTTCATGGTTCTGTGTTTGGGGGAACCACCTTCTATTATGAGTAACACAATTGAAATACCACTGCTCACAGCATTCATATAAGATATACTGGATACACAAATTTTGCTTTTAGGGAACATACTTACCTAAAGTTACTATAATTGTGAGAATTCACAGTTCATGTAAATTCCTTATGGCCAGGACTAACATGGGGCCATTAGTATTCATTAGCTGATAGGTTTTTGTTAAGTGGTTGGCTTTTTGGTGAGTCCCAGAGGTGACCCACTTGTGCTTCACAAGTCTCCTGTCCAGAGGGCATGGCTCATGTCTCTTCCCTCTACCTGGTCATGTCAAGTGATATGGGATTCCAAGACCATACCCCACCTGGTCTCTGAAAAATTGGTAAATATTTTTGTGTGAATTAGGAAATGTAAGCCATTGAACCATTATCTTCTTTTTTAAATTCTTTGAATATGGGCAGAGTTTGAGACTTGACACTAAGCTGACAGATTTGATTCTAAAATTTCGATCTTTAGGTAGATTGCCCAAAAAGAATCACATTTTCATTCTTACCCTTGACTTGCCTGTTCTCTGTTTCTTTCATAACTTTTTTCCTCCGTGGCTTCTCTCCCTGTAGAAGATGGTTTTGTCATTCAACGTATTCAAGATGACTCATTATGCAGATGTTTATTATGTACTGCTGTATTCCTGGGACTATGCCAAGTGTTTAAAAAAAAAAAGTGAAAAGGGTGGACACAGCTCCTTCTTTCATGGAGTTCAGTGTTGTCTCATTTTCCTCCCTCATTTTAATCTTTGCCTTGCTTATTGCTGCTGCTGCTAAGTCACTTCAGTCGTGTCCGACTCTGTGTGATCCCATAGACGGAATTCTATAAGTTTTGCCTTTAAGATCAAACACTCCTAGGTTTCAGCCCTGATCGATACATTTACTAGCTCTGAATACTTAGACAAGTCACTTACGTGCTCTAAAATTCAGTATTTTTTTAATCTAGAAAGTGGTCTAACATTATCTTATAGATTAAGTAGGATAGAGTATAAAGTGGCTAGCATGGGGCCTGATATTTGATATGTTCAATCAGCAAGCAGTCTCCCATTTTTTCTTCCTACCCAGTCTTTTTGATGTCCTTTCCTTCTTAAGCTTTCATCTCCCTATTTGTTCTCCACTCTTTCCTCTGTTGGAGAAGGCAATGGCACCCCACTCCAATCCTCTTGCCTGGAAAATCCCATGGACGGAGGAGCCTGGTGGGCTGCAGTCCATGGGGTCGCTGAGAGTTAGACACGACTGAACAACTTCATTTTCACTTTTCACTTTCATGCACTGGAGAAGGAAATGGCAACCCACTCCAATGTACTTGCCTGGAGAATCCCAGGGACTGGGGAGCCTGGTGGGCTGCCGTCTATGGGGTCACACAGAGTCGGGCACGACTGAGCGACTGGGCGGCAGCAGCAGCTTTCCTCTATATGTATTTCTCTGTTCTTTTTCTCACCACCACTGCACTTATTGAATATCTCTGGAGGTTTTTAATGGGAAATAATTCTACAACTGTATTTTTAAACTCTGGAGTCTTTCCTCTTTGGGAATAATGACTTTTGGTTTTCAGTTGAGCGACTGTTTCCTTATAAAGCAGATGTCTAGCTTACAGAGTATCTCTGGATGACTAGATTCAGATATAAACTTTCTCTTAATAAATGAAATAAGATTCCAATTACATTTTATGTCTAAAGAATTACTTATTCTCATTGATATGCGCTCTCTTTTCACTTTACTGTTCATTATTTAGAGAAAAGTAAAGTGGGATGAATAAATGGAAGTCTTAGATTAACTTTAATTCTCATGGTTTCAAACAAATTTTTTTGCATTTTACATGAGCAATTTTGTTTAAGATTTTTTGTTTTGCTTTCCTCTAAAGTATTAAATCTTATTTTTTAATGTCATAATGAGTGAAAGATACCAAAGAGAGACAGAAAAAGGAATTCAAGAAACAGATTTGGAATCTATTGAATAGAAACTGAACTGCTGTTCATAATAGTCTGTTCAAGGAGAGATTTGGATTTAAATGGGTTAATTACAACCCACTAGGATCTAGCCCTGAGATAGAAGGGGGTAGGCTTTTGTTGTTGAAAGTTAAAGTCATAAGATGATGAAGCAATTATGTAAATTAAAGAATTACGTGTTCATTATGTAAGTGAAAAAATTAATGTGTTATTTTAGTAAGCAATTAAATGTGTAAGCAATTTGGGGGAAAAAAAATGGAAAGGAGCCTTATCTGAAAGTTACTAAGCACATGTTTGAAGTATATGGGGTGCTGCAAAGGTGAATTATGCCGGAAGAGCCTCAACGTGCACACAACTCCCATTGTTAAGATTCTAGCCCCTGGAGAAAACCTCTCTGCTAAAGTTTCCATTCCGACTTGATTAACATTTCTCTAATTAGCTTGATCCAAGTCCCCTTACTAGCAGCTTAGGTTCACTTGCCTTTTTTTTTTTTTTTTTGACTGATCACCCACTCTCCTACTTCCCACAGATAAAAAGGGAATCTGACCTTGCAAGACAGCTAAGCCTTTCTTTTCTTTTTGTCTCTTTAAAACAGAAATCCTTTGAGTTTCAAGAGACACTTACACATAAAACCATTGTCTTAGTCTTCCCCCTTCTCAAGTTAAGGTCTCAAAAATCATCCTGTATAACCAGTATATACAGTTCTTTCATTTGCAAAAGGTTTCTAACATGTATAGCCTCTGACTGCCTGATGAATTTGAAATTTTTTTCATTCTAATCATTCGAGAAATATTTATTTATGCCACCCACAAGTCAAACCTGAAGCCAACCTTACAACCTTTGGAAAAACCCATTCATTTAGCATTTTCACTTAATTATTTTAAATGTTATGATCAATAGCTTATGATTCCATTTTCTTTTTTAATAAATTTAATTTATAATTATTGTAAAAACTGTATCAGTCTGTACCCCAGCATCAGGTACATCTTCAAGGCATTTAGACTCCTTATTTTAGCACGTATTCCTAGTTTTTATCCCTATGTCTTCCACTGCATGTGTGCATGCTGAGTCGCTGCAGTCATGTCTGACTCTTTGTGACCCTTTGGGCCATAGCCCACCAGGCTCCCTTCATGGGATTCTCCAGGAAAGAATCCTGGAGGGGATCCTCCTCCAGGGCCTCTGCCCTTCCCAGGGATGGAACCAGAGTCTCTTACATCTCCTGCATCGGCAGGCAGGTCCTTTACCACTAGCACCACCTGGGAAGCCCATGCCTTCCACTACTGCTTTTTAATCCCTAAAAATGGCATAAGATACCACCAGAATGCAATCCCTTTGTTTTTGAAGGAGACTGTCTCATAGCTTGACCAGTACAATTTTGTCTCCATTAGAGAATGTTCATCACCTCTGCTTTGTGTAGAATTCATTAAAGAGTGGTTTTTAAATGAGATTCTGTAATCTAGTACAAATGGAAAAAAAAAAAATTGATTGCTGAATTAAAACAAGTTTGGGACGTAATTTAATTAGTACCCAAGCAGAAGGAAAGAGAAACTACTTTAGTGCCTTAATAGAAAATCAATTTTGCAAGAAAATTTCACATTTTTAAGCCTAATTAGAAAAACATTTACTTCACAAAAAAGCATTTCAAGATTACAGATCCAATCAAAAAGCCAAGCTTTTTGTAAGCTTATACAAATTACTTGATAGTCCTTTGAAATGGGTTCAGGTCATTATTCCTTAAGCATCTCTTTTGCCTAAGGATCATGAACTGACAGTTTCTCAGTTTACTTCGCAGTCAGATAGTAACTTACGCCCTCCGAGAATGTCTGCACAACA
The DNA here is from genome assembly GCF_001704415.2 of Capra hircus. Classification (NCBI taxonomy): domain Eukaryota; kingdom Metazoa; phylum Chordata; class Mammalia; order Artiodactyla; family Bovidae; genus Capra; species Capra hircus. The sequence continues at coordinate 8,708,165 of NC_030812.1, forward strand.
CATCAATGCCCTGAGCAGAAATTCTTATAAAAGATTAATTGCAGGAACTTTGATATGAAAGCCAGGAAGAATCTTCCTTGTCACTCACAATCTATCACAGAAATGCCACAAAGATACTCATTCTGATCCATAACAATGCAGGAAGGTAGACTTATTTGTATGCATTTACTTATTCATCGTCTGTCTTTCCCCACTGGATTGTAAACAACCATGTCTGTTGTTCCCAACTGTGAAACCAAGTTTGATCACAGAGGCAAGCACACAGTAGGTGTAATTTTAAATGAATGAATGAGGCAGAGGAGTTTATTATACCGTGAGAGATATTTCAGAACTCTTAAAGTCCATGTTGTAATAATTATTTTATTTTACAAATGAAGTCTAAAGTATTCTGAAAACCTGTCAACAAAATATCTTAGTGCCAAACGATGAGAATGATTTAGTATCCTTTTGCTTTTTGGATCATTTTCTATCAAATGTAAGCAGAATAGAAACAGCAAAATCATTCTTATCGTTTTGTTGATGGCCATGAAAATAATGGCTTTCTCTCACTAATTTTTGCGTGGAATGGAGGTAAAGTCTTATTCAGAATTTCCTTTCTCCCTATAACTTTTTTTTTTCCTATAACCTTTTTATCCAGTTTCCATGATGCATGGAGAGCTTGTGGCTTAGCTTAATTTAACTTTTATTTAAGGCTAAAATTTAGTTAAAGCTCTGATTTAAGTCTCTGCTGGCAACATGGAAATTTACTCAGAGGGAATTGGGAAGGAATCAGCTCCAAGGAGAAGTCCAAGAAGATGAACAAAATCTATGTTTATTGTATCTAGATTATTTGTTTCTAGCCAAATTTATGACAATAGGATATAAAACAATTCAATACTATTTTATTTAGACCATATTTTAGTGTACTTAGTATCTCTGCATCCACTTGTGGTACATACAACATAATACTTTCCCTTTAAACTAGCACTGAGGTAGAGTTGCATTTGACTTTTTGAAATGTCTTTGGCCATAGCTGTGGTTTACTTGCCTCTGAGTTTTCAGTCAGAATTGTAATCACCAATTATAACTGTGTTGCTATGCACAATAATTATTGTCAAGCTTCATGATGTGGTTTCTAAAATCATCATAGGAAACAGCAGATAACTTGAAATATCCCTCTAGTGTGTAGGACTGTAATTTGATTGCCTTTCTAGTTAAAGAAAGGCACAAAATGGATGAAACTAAATTCTCACTTCACTGAGGTTCCAAATTAAAATTTGATATCATTTGTCAACAGAAATAAAAGTGTGAGAACTGTGAGTTTCAATTTTATTGGGGGATTTACTGAGGACTGTAGCTCCAGAGACAGCCTCTCAGAGAGCTCTGAGGAACTCTAAGGTGGGAGACTTAAGGGGAGAGGTTAGTATATATGTGATTTTGGTGAATGGGGGTCTGTGCCATTAGATGCATCTCTGTAGAAGGCTGCTGCTAACCATGAGGGACAGATAGCTTGTTTTCAGTCACTAATTCATGCTCAACTCTTCACGGCTCCATGGACTGCAGCATGCCAGGCTTCTCTGTCCTTCACTATCTCCCTGATTGCTCAAATTCATGTCCCTTGAGTTAGTGATGCCATCCAGCCATCTCATTCTCTGTCACCCCCTTCTCCTCCTGCCCTCAGTCTTTCTCAGCATCAGGGTCTTTTCCAATGAGTCAGCTCTTTGCATCAGGTGGCCAAAGTACTGGAGCCTCAGCTTCAATAGTAGTCCTTCCAATGAATATTCAGAACTGATTTCCTTCATGATTGACTGGTTGGCTCTCCTTGCAGTCCGAGGGACTCTCAAGAGTCTTCTCCAGCACCACAGTTCGAAAGCATCAGTTCTTCCGTGCTCAGCCTTCTTTATGGTCCAGATAGCTTCATTCATGGTTTTAATGCTTTCAGTACAGGAAGAGGTAAGCATGTGGGTTCATAAGATCTTTCTGAAAATATGCTGTGAGGGCCTTGTTCTGCCAGTTTTCCCAGAGCACAGAGTGCCTCATTCCTGCTCTCCCAGCTGCATTCCTTTCAGGGGGCGTTAGAGGTCAGCAACTACAGAAGCTAATGCCTCAGTCCTTGTAGAACAGATGGCAAGAGACATATGTTACTTGGAACTTTTTTAAAAAGTTGTGAATTCCCTAGAAAATATAAATTTAGACTCTAAAGAATTAAGTGGAGGAAAAGACCCTGGGCACTTTGAAAAATGACCTTCTATGGTTTTCCCGTTGTCACCCCTTAATCTTCAGCATCACCCTCCCCTCAACAGTTGTCTAGCCAGAGTGCTGGATTCCCAGCCCAACTCCCAAGTTTCCAAGTCTCATCTTATTAAAAGCTTACCTAACTTCTCTACCTAAGTTATAAACATTAATATTAATAAAAGCTACTATGTACTGAGAATCTACTGTATGTCCACAAAAAACATTATTAAAACATTCTTCAAAACTGGCAGATTAAATCTGGTTACAAAATGAGGGAAAAACAAAATTGAAGCCTAGAAAAGTCTAAATAGTTTGTCCGAAGTCATACAACCAGCGCCAGAGCTAAAGTTCAAACACGGGTCTGAAGCCTACACTCTTTCTACTTTACCATACCTTTTTCTTTAGACAGTCTCTCTCAGTCTCTTTAGCCTAGAAGTGTAGCTATAAATTCAATTTAAATGCAAAACAAAAAAAAAAAACAAAAACACACACAAACAAAAAACTCAAAATCAAACTGATATACTCACTCATGAGTGCTGATTAATGAAGTCAGAGGGATTTTTCTTCCCATTAAAAAAATTCTTCACTAAACAGAATATAAATTCCCATTCATTTATTCAAAATTATATCTTTTGTGAAATTATCACTATAAAGTAATAAAATGGAAGATTAAGATTCACATATGAGAAATGGTCAAGAATAATAGTAAAATTTCATAATGCAAATGAACAAAAGGAGCTTCACAAAGCACCAAATTCAAAGTATAAATTAAAATGGACCATAAGTTTTCAGCACAAAGAAAAGGCATGGACAGGGAAGATGCATGGAAGAGTTGAAAAAGTGAGCTAGTTTAAAACTGGGTAGCATTTGAATAGGCAGAAAGAAACTAAGAATGCCTCTGGAAGTTAAGAGATGATTAAGAGCCGACTGACAAAGCTGAGACTGCCAGGGACAGGCCCAGGTGGGAATGGAGTGAGAGCTTGAACAGATATTCTGAGAAACAGATCAAATGTAGTAGCTTAGTGTCAGTTTGCCCCTTACAATGTCAGACTGATCAACCTAAAACTCAGGACACCAAGTAAAGCTTGTAAAACTTGTTCTTTCCCAGGATAAGAACTGGAATATGGAAGCCAGGTCCACCTCTATGCCAAAGCACTCTACTAAGTGCCTTTTTCACATTATCTCAGGTAATCCTTGATGAGGTCCTGTGGAGTAATTCTTCCTATCCCTATTTCACATATCAGAAAATGTAATGGTCCAGTGCCTCCCAGAAAATAAGCCCCAGGATAGACCCAGTTTCAACTCCCAAATTCATTTTCTCTTTACTCCACCATATTGCTACTTAGTTGACTAACACTCAGTGAGTCCAAGGATATTACCAGTCTTATCTTTTTATTCCCAGTGCCTGGCACTGTGCCTGAAACATGCAAAGTGCTTAGATAAGTATTTTCAAGTGAATTGGTTGCCAAATTAAAATAAAAATTTTATTTTGCAAACATGCATCATGATTTATGCCACCTTCAAGGAAGTCATCTTTGAAGGATATGCAATTATTCCAGTTGTACTGTCTATATAAGTTTAAAGTGAAAGTTTAGTCACTCAGTTATGTCCAACTCTTTGCTACTCCATGGACTGTAGCCTATCAGGCTCCTCTGTCCATGGGATTTTCCAGGCAAGAATACTGAAGTGGGTTGCCATTTCCTTCTCCAGAGGATCTTCCTGACATAGGGATTGAACCCAGGTCTCCCACCTTGTAGGCAGATGCTTTACCATCTGAGCCACCAGGGAGGTCCTACTGCCTATATGGTACCCCTATATATTTTGAATTCTAGCCCCTCTCTCCAAAAGTCTTCCTCCGTATATGATACAGCCTTCTCTCTGTCCTCTCTGCCCTTCTCTCTCTCTGTCCTCTATTTTTCTGTCCTCTGGCCTGTCTCTAAAAGGCAACTTCAATTGAAATGGTCATAAGCTGTCTCCAAGTACACCTTATAAGGTGACGATCCAATTGAGTAAAACAGTTATAGTTAACTGCAGTAAAGTCATGAAGTGGATATCCTTGTGAGATTTCTATTCTGACTCTGACCAAAATGTCTTGAGCCACTAATATCATTGTTGTTGTTCAGTCACCTAGTTGTGTCCAACTCTTTGCGACCCCATGGACTGCAACACACCAGGCCTCTGTCCCTCACCATCTCCTGAAGTTTGCCCAAGTTCATGTCCATTATAACATCATTACATGCTCCCTCACTATGGGAAAAATCATCAAGAGATAGGAGTTCTGGATACATTTAGTGCCAAGGAAATCTGTTTTAATAGAAACTAGTGTAGGTGTTAGTTTTTTGGGTTTTTTTCCCCCCTAAGAATAAAGAGTGAGAGTTTTCAGTAGAATTTTAAATAAAACCAAGTGGTTCAGAAGCATGGATATCATGAATATAGATGAGAGGAGCAGAAAGTGAGGAGTGGGAGTTGAAACAGGAACAAATAGAAAAAAAGAAGAATGAGAAAAATGATACAGACAAGCACCGTCTTTCCCATCCCTGGTTGTTTTATTACTGAAACAGCAAAGAGGACTTTGGGTGGGAAGCAGTGTGATCAATGCAAGAGAATGTCTTGTTCTGTCCTGTCCTCCAATCTCAATTGGATCTTTTACAGTATCACCTTTTCGAGTGAGTTCATCACATGCTTTGGACAATTTTTTTTTTAATATCTTGTTTGTGACATCTTCGAATTAAATGTTTTCACCTTCTGTTTTACTCCTACCTTGCTTTGAGCAGGCCAAAATGTTTGTATTGTGAAATCTTTAATCCATTACAATCTGTTACTCTGCAATTAGATGAAATGTCAGCAGTTTAGCTGTACAATTATTGTGCTACAGAATAAGGGAGAAGAATGAGGACTTGCTGATAAACAAGAACTTAAATAATTAAAAGATGAGAGAGGGGGCATGCAGACACACACACAAATCTACTTGCTTTACATGTAGCTAAATGTTCTTTCCAATTATGAACCAGAGGAGGCCTTCAATACTGAAAATTACTTTTATTTCTTCATTCTCTCATTTATTCAACATGTATTTATTAAGCCTCTTTTGTGAGCCAGGGACTGTACAAGCTTTTAGAAAAACAATGCTGAAGATAAACAGATCCATTAAGCATAGTAGATTGTAATCTAATGATGAGACTGCCCCTCGAGTAGATAAAAGCTCTAGCCCTGGACGAAACCAGTGTGTATCCACCCATAACTCCACGTACTCTCAGTACGTGGCTTGTTACTTAACCCTTCTATAAAATGGGATTAATATTACCCACCTCCATGAGTTGTGATACACTCTAAAGATAACTCATGTAAAGGGACCTCCCTGCTGGTCCAGTGATTAAGACTCTGTGCTTCCAATGCTCAGGACACAGATTTGATCCCTAGTCAGGGAACTAAGATCCCACATGCTGAGTGGCGTGGCCAAAAATAATAATAAATCATGTAAAGTGCTTAATTAATACTTGGCATCTAATAAACTCTCAATAAATACTAGGGTTTTTTAAATTATGGAAAACACTGATTAGAGCCCTTATCTCCTTGCCACTGAAAAAGCACGGCTCTGGCCACCAGACTTCTATCCTTTCTTTTATGAGGAGACTGAGACAGCCCAACAATTCAGAGAACATTGTCATACAGTTTTGATCAAAGACAAGATATCCAAGGTTAGCCCCGTGTGGGAGACCTTAGATGTGAGGAGAGATCACAAAGGCCAATCCAAGATAAGCCTTAGCACATACAAGGAGATAAGCCATAACACATACGGCTCTGCTCTACCACCATGAAACAGAGCTCAACGTTCAGGATCTCCTAAAAATCAAAAAGATTGCCAAGTGTCAGCGAAGATGTGGTGAAACTGAAACCCTCACACATCTCTGAGGGGTTTAGCCACTCTGGGAAACAGCTTAACCATTTCTCAAAACGTTCAAAAGAGAGGATTCATGCGACCTAGCAATTGTATTCCTAGGTATATACCTGCCCTGCAAAGTAGAGACACATTTCCACACAGAAAATAATTGTACGAGAAGGTCTGTAGCCATACTTTCACAAATGCCGGAAGTGGAAAGAACTCAAATTCCTTTCAACTGGTGAATAATTAGACAATATATGCTACAGTCACATAACGGAATATTATTCAGCCATAAAAAGGAATGTAGTACTGACATGCGCCACAACAGGGATAAACCAGAATAGACAGATCCACAGACAGAGAGCAGATTAATGGTTGCCTAAGGCTCTGAGTGAACTCCAGGAGTTGGTGATGCACAGGGAGGCCTGGCGTGCTGCAATTCATGGGGTTGCAAAGAGTCGGACACGACTGAGCGACTGAACGGAACTGAAGGCTCAGAGCTGCAGGTGGAGAGCAGGCGAGGAGAAGTGAGGAATGCCAGCTAATGGCTGTGAGTTTCTTTGTGGGGTGATGAAAATATTCTTAAATCAGTGGTGATGGTTACCCAACTCTGAATGTACTAAAAATCCACTCAGTTGTATACTTCAAAAAGGTAAATTTTCTAGTGTATGAATTCTACCTCAATGAAGCTGCTTCTAAAAAAAAAAAATGTTTCGGGTACTAAAACCCTCTACATGGAAGCATGGTATCTAGGTTAACCTGGGGCCCCATTTGAAACAGAACTGAGGTATGCTGTGAATTTTCTCCCGCTACTATTTCCAAAGTTAAGGGATATTTCCTCACATTTTTCCAGTCTCTCTCTAAACCAAAGCATTCTTCTCCAAGATCCCGCTCGTCAGCACCACACCTCAGTGTAAGGTCAATGCTAAGACCTCTTTGGATAGATGAAGCCAGACTCGGGCCACATGGCTAGCCAGTGAGAACTCAGGAATCAGACACTTGTTTTTCTGATTCCAAAGCCATTTTCCACTAGTCTGCTCTCCTGTGGGGTAAGAAGCTTGAAGCTTCCTTCTCCTGACACAAGAACCGTGTTCTAAATATGAGGACTACCCAATCCCTTTTGCAGTTGCTTCTCAGAGATTCCTCCAGCCTTTTCTGTGCTCTTTTCTGCGTCTTTTGTAGCAACATCACACCTTTTTAAATTGAGGTCGAACTTGACATATAATGAGGTGCAGATATTAAGTATACAGTTCAATGTGTCTTCACAACTGTACATACCAGGATAAGCACCTCTCCAATCAAGCTGCAGAACATTTTTTTACCATCTAAAAGTCCCCAAGGTATCTTGGTGCCTATACAGGAATGTACTGTGATACTGTATGGCGTTCAATGGTGTTTTCTCCTCATCTCCACCAGGTGTCCTGATGATGCTCAGCATCACTTTGATCTTTAACCCCACAGTATATTTCTCTGCTGTACCGTATGATTGGCACCTCATTACATACATCCCTGTTCTCTAAGTGTCAGCCACATAGTGCTGTTATGCAAAAAGATGGCTTGCTTACCCACGGGAATATAAGCTCCTCGTAAGTAAGGAACGTGTCAACTACTTTTGCACATCGCAGTAGTGAGCTCTTAGGAGAACACGTTAGTCACTCAGTCGTGACTCTTTATGACCCCCATGGACAGTAGCCCTCCAGGCTCCTCCATCCATGGGATTCTCCAGGCAGGCATACTGGAGTGGGCTGCCATTCCCTTCTCCAGGGGATCTTCCCAACCCAGAGATCAAACCCGGGTCTCCCTCCTTGCAGGCAGATTCTTTACCAGCTGAGCCACCAGGGAAGCGTGCGGTAGGGATCAAATGGGACAGAAGTTGGGCTCCGAGTCCCATCAACTCTCTGAGCCTCATTTCCTTATATGTACAATGCAGTTGAAAAATGCAAAATGATACGTAGTTATGTGTTTGAAATTTATTTTTCTTGTTTTTTTTCCAATCATATTTAGAAATTTTATAGAAATGTCCAACTGTCAGAACCTAATTATAGAACATTTCCATCACCCAGTGCTCATTTGTAATCACTCTCATTCCCCACCCTCATCCGTAGGCCAGCATCCATCTACTTTCTGTCTTTAGGGATGCCTATTCTAGACACTGCCTGTCAACATAATCTCGTAATATGTGGCCTTGAAAAAGTTATTTTTGAAACCCAGGTCTATCTGATGCCAAATAAATTCCTAAAGTAAACAGATACATCAAGTAGAAAATCACTTGTTCCATTTTATGGGGGAAAGTATTCATTGTTTCCAGTACCATTTAAGTTTTGTGAGTATTTTTCCTCTCTCTGTAGGGCCACTGACAGCCTCAGTCTCTTTCAGCACTCTTGTCCACCCTTTCCAGATTTCAAGTGCCTGAAGATAAAAAGGAGCGGCAGGCCAGCTTTGGGAAAGACTGACGGGAGGACTCTGTCAGTCCCTGGCAAACAGAACTCCTGGCGCTTGCTGTCCCCTGCCGGCCTCATCTCCTCTCTTCTCTCCCCAGAAGGAGAACTCAGGGAACATATAAACCATTTAGGTTGCTTTTCTGCTCCACATTAAATATCCCCCAAGTTGCTAATAATATGCGATTATTTTCTCCCTGAGATGGAACACAGCAAGGTTGTGAACCAGGCGTGTCTGTCAGGGTGCTCCTGGGGGCTTTCCTGCCCTCCATGAGCCAGCAAGCACCCACCCTGGAAAACAGGACAGCGTCGGGCAGGAGGAGGCCCCAGAGAACAGGGAACCCAGCCTCAGACAGACAGTCTTTAAAACAATTAAAAGAAGAAGATTCTTAGAAATGATGCCCTTCATCTAGAACTAGCCCCTCCTTTCAACATCCTTTCTGAAAGTACCTTCTAAATCAGTATTTTTGTTTTTGTATGGAACATAATTAGTTTATATGCAAGAACAATTTTCTGAACTTCAGATAACACTGGAGTGTAAGACGAGGATTTTGTGAGTGACGTATGAGGCCCCTACAGACAATTCTATTAAAGGGAAAATTTTTTCTTTGTTTGAAAAATATTTCTAGTCATGTCTTCTCATTTTCTAACCCACAAACACTCTGGAATATGGCAAGAGAGTGTTTAGCAAACGTTAGCCAACTGCTCTTCAGTGTAAGATGCTGCTTCTACATGTATAAATCAATATTCCAACCAGGTGCTTCCCTAAGTTCTATCTGCTAGTGTTTAAAGAGAGCAGAGGGTAACTGTTTTTTAGGAACCAGCATAGTATCAGGAATTGTCTATTCTTATTGTATCTCAGTGTCAAAAAGTAAAAATAGAGTGAGATTTAGTTCAGCTGAGTTCAGTCGATCAGTCATGTCCGACTTTGCAACCCCATGAACCGCAGCACGCCAGGCCTCCCTGGCATCACCAACTCCCGGAGTTCACCCAAACTCATGTCCATTGAGTCGGTGATGCCATCCAGCCATTTCATCCTCTGTCGTCCCCGTCTCCTCCTGCCCTCAATCTTTCCTAGCATCAGGGTCTTTTCAAATGAGTCAGCTCTTTGCATGAGGTGGCCAGAGTATTGGAGTTTCAGCTTCAGCATCAGTCCTTCCAAAAACACCCAGGACTGATCTTTAGGATGGACTGGTTGGATCTCCTTGCAGTCCAAGGGACTCTCAAGAGTCTTCTCCAACACCGCAGTTCAAAAGCATCAATTCTTCGGCACTCAGCCTTCTTCACAGTCCAAATTTCACATCCATACATGATTACTGGAAAAACCATAGCCTTGACTAGATGGACCTTTGTTGGCAAAGTAATGTCTCTACTTTTGAAATATGCTACCTAGGTTGGTCATAACTTTCCTTCCAAGGAGTAAGGGTCTTCTAATTTCATGGCTGCAATCACCATCTGCAGTGATTTTGGAGCCCAAAAAAATAAAGTCTGACACTGTTTCCACTGTTTCCCCTTGAAGTAATGGGACCAGATGCCATGATCTGTTTTCTGAATGTTGAGCTTTAAGCCAACTTTTTCACTCTCCTCTTTCACTTTCATCAAGAGGCTTTTTAGTTCCTCTTCACTTTCTGCCATAAGGGTGGTGTCATCTGCATATCTGAGGTTATTGATATTTCTCCTGGCAATCTTGATTCCAGCTTGTGCTTCCTCCAGCCCAGCATTTCACATGATGTACTCTGCATACACATTAAATAAGCAGGGTGACAGTATACAGCCTTGACGTATTCCTTTTCCTATTTGGAACCAAGTCTGTTGTTCCATGTCCAGTTCTAACTGTTGCTTCCTGACCTACATATAGGTTTCTCAAGAGGCAGGTCAGGTGGTCTGGTATTCCCATCTCTTTCAGAGTTTTCCACAGTTCATTGTGATTCACACAGTCAAAGGCTCTGGCATAGCCAATAATGCAGAAATAGATGTTTTTCTGGAACTCTCTTGCTTTTTCCATGATCCACGGATGTTGGCAATTTGATCTCTGGTTCCTCTGCCTTTTCTAAAACCAGTGTGAACATCAGGGAGTTCATGGTTCATGTGTTGCTGAAGCCTGGCTTGGAGAATTTTGAGCATTACTTTACTAGCGTGTGAGATGAGTGCAATTGTGCGGTAGTCTGAGCATTCTTTGGCATTGCCTTTCTTTGGGATTGGGATGAAAACTGACCTTTTCCAGTCCTGAGGCCACTGCTGAGTTTTCCAAATTTGCTGGCATATTGAGTGCAGCAGAGTGAGATTAGAATAGTTAAATAGGTCAAGAGTCTGGAGTTGTATGTTTTGAGATTGAACATATTTTTGGATAGCCTACATCACAAAAAGGGAATGTAGACAACAGCCTTTGAAATCTTGCTTGATAAAAAAATATATTTTGAAAAATCAACATCAATGTTTAACTGAGACTCTGAGGAGATATGTGTACTTTGAGGCCATTGGCTCTCCAAGCACCATCATACTGATGCTTTGTCTATCCTGAGGCCACGTTTGAACATGACATCAAGGCTGTGGAACCTGAGTGTCACAGTAGGATTGCCTATATTTAGGAGAAATTATGATATCTTTTTCTTTTTGGTAGACAGCATTTTGCAAGCTCTGTTACCTGGAAAGATGGGGTAGAACACAAGCTTATCGTAACTGTGTTTAAACTCACATCTATTGAATTGGTATATGAGGCAGACACTGGGTTAAGTGTGCTCACTCATTTATTCCTCACAATGACACGCTAGGGTGGTACCCTCTGTATCCCCAAATGATAGACAAAGAAGCTGGGGTTCAGAGAGCCTGAATAGACGAGGGCATGCAGCTAACGGGAGGCCTGAACTTCACACTTGGTCTGACTGCAAAGGCTCAAGGTTACCGGGCCTGTACTAGGGAAGATGTTTCAGTGTGCACACACAAGCCACTCTGCAGACACTTTGCACTTTCTCTTAGTCATACGCTCTCAACTTGAAGGCTGCCACTACACAATGCAAAGAGAGGGCTGCCACAGCCTGCCTGGATTTGACACCCATCCCTATTCTCAACCCTCTTAGCCATCCCCCAGCTTTCTGGGTGTCTTTCTGTGCTATAAATTCATCTGGGACAGACCCACATAGGATTCCCATGTTTGTTTCCAGGCTCTCTATTCCCCCTCTTCCAACCTTTTCCACTCCATCCCCTCACAAGTTTCCAGCAGGAGAATCTAACTGCTTCCATCTCTTTCATCACCTTTGCTGATACCAGGTATAATGACGAACTTGGATTTGGACATCTGCCTTGTACCTATCCCTAAGATGCCAAAGATCAATGAAACATTGTCCAGAGGGTGTTTAATGAGGTATACTTGCATCTTAAAAGAGAAATTTCTTTGTAAAACAAAGTATCTTTTTCTGCTTAGAGTTTTCTAAGCCCCTGTGTATTACAAAGCAAGAAAAGCTCCTTATTCTCACCCTAGATGGAAGATTTTGAGCTCTGCAGAATTTCTCAATTTTTTTGTCACTCCCAAAATAATTTTTTAAAGAGCAATGAATCTGCCAAAAATGGATGATTCCTTTCTGAGGCACTGCAGACAACATGGCCCTGGCCACTCTCCTGGACTCCCCTGGTGGCTCAGCAGTAAAGAATCTGCCTGCAGTGAAGCGGGTACAGTCCCTGGGCTGGGAAGATCCCCTGGCTGAGGAAATGGATATCCACTCCAATATTCTTGCTGAGACAATCCCAAGGACAGAGGAGCCAAGTGGGCTACAGTCCCTGGGGTAGCAAAAGAGTCAGTCATGACTGAGCAACTGAGCACGCAAAGAAAGACGATGATTCTCCTAGATTTCCATTTCAAAACTCTACCTCTTAGAAAACATAAGAGGGAGAGAAAATGCATGAGCTACATCTTATAAAACCAGATGATTACCAAGTACCTATCTTCCAGTTTTCAATTTAACCTTTGGCAAATCCAAATATTTAATATTTTCAAGAATAAAGTCATAGCATTCCTGCCTGGAAATTTTCATGTCATCTTTATGTGAATTATCTCAATCAGTGTCACATACACCTTAGCCCAATTTTTAAACAGTTTGTATGTTGCTGTTGTTCAGTCACTAAGCAGCATCTGACTCTTTGTGACCCCACGGACTGCAGCACGCCAGGCTTTCCTGTCCTTCACTATCTCCTCGAGTTTGCTCAAACTCATGCCCATTGAATCAGTGATGCCATCCCACATCTCATCCTCTGTCGTCCCCTTGTCTTCCTGCCTTCTATCTTTCCCAGCATCAGGGTCTTTTCCAGTGATTAGGTTTTTTGCATCAGGTGGCCAAAGTATTGGAGCTTCAGCATCAGTCCTTCCAATGAATATTCAAGGTTGATTTCCTATAGGATTGATTGCTTTGATCTCCTTGCTGTCCAAGTGACTCTTAAGAGTCTCCTCCAGCACCACAGTTTGAAAGCATCAATTCTTCAGTGCTCAGCCTTCTTTATGGTCCCACTCTCACATCCACACATGAGCAATGGAAAAACCATGGCTTTGACTATACAGACCTTTGTTGGCAAAGTGTTGTCTCTGCTTTTTAATGCTCTCTCTGGTTTTGCCATAGCTTTTCTTTCAAGAAGCAAGCATCTTTTAATTTTGTGGCTGCAGTCTCCATCTGCAGTGATTTTGGAGCCCAAGAAAATAAAGTCTGTCACTGTTTCCACTTTTCCCCCATCTATTTGCCACAAAGTGATGGGACTGGATGCCATGTTCAAACTAAGAGCTTTTCATTCTCTTCTTCTACCTTCATCAAGAGGCTCTTTAGTTCCCCTTTGCTTTTTGCTATTACAGTGGTCTCATCTGCATATTTGAGGTTGTTGATATTTCTCCTGGCAATCTTGTATATTAGGTCTGAATTTTATCAAGATAACTAGCCTTTAATAACTGAGCAGTAGCAGTTGTCACTATCAATCATGAATTCCAAAGCCTCATATCAGTCACCAGACCTGGTTTCCTACATCAGAACATCAGTTGATTTCTAGAGACCTTGACTCTCACCAACACCACCCCACACAAATCCAGCATCTTCTACCTGCTGGTTTATGGTCTCTGTCCAAAAATTACCTAACTTTGTAATTCTAATTGCTGATCCATTCCCTTGGGAGGTAAAAAGCAATTTACAAATTTAATTTAAAGCTGAAATAATTAAATACATTAGCTCAATGAAATCTCACACACTTGTGTATACATATTAAGCCAAAGATGCAAATGAGGAAATCAAGACTCACAGTGGCTCAGAAACTTGTCTGAAATCACATAATTAGGAAGTAAGGATGAGACATTTAAATAGTTTGCCTTAAAAGCCATGTTAATTACTATTTACTCTATTTTTAAATTCTGATGTGAAGTAGGGACTACACAATCAAATTCCTGGGGTTGGGAGTTAGGAATTGTTCAAGCCAAGTATAAAGGGACCCTGGTAATTCACTTAGGAAAGAAATGTAGCATGTGATGGTGGTGACCTTTAAAGAATGGATGAGGGTTTTCCTGAAGTAGCAATCAGGATCAGAAGGGTGCCTGTTTAAACAGCATACATGCAGTCTGAATTCTTTTTCTTCCTTTTTTGGTGTGGTGGAGGAAAGGACATTGTTTATCCCTGTGACTGTGACTCCGTATCCCACAGTGCTGAATCTCAAGACAGAAAAGAGATGAGACACAGCTGCATTTTAACAAGGTTGATTTAGGCCCAAGCTGCTGTTTGGGGCCTTTGGTTTGTGTCTGAGATAAGTATTAATATTTACCAGGATGTACTATTGTATAAGTTACCAGGGGATGATTTCTTAGAAAAACCCAGTACACAATCACAAGGATTAAACCCCCTTTCAACTCCTCAAGTTCAGCACATAATGAATTCAGTGCCCTGGGCTAGAACTTAAGTAACTAGGAGCAAAACCCAGCTCATCATATGTCATTTCTACAGGAAGATAATGCTTGAGACACTGCGTGATCTCCTGTAAGTGGAGCAGGAAGCTGCTTGCCCAGCCATTAGAGTGCCAGTGCAGAAGGCAGAAACCAGAGGCAGAGAGCCCAACAGGGAAGCTGTAGTGTATTATTTCTCTCCAGGCCCCCATGTGGTGACCACCACTGCCCACCTCTCTTCCCATGCTCAGCATGTGCATGCGTGCTAAGTTGATTCAGTTGTGTCCAACTCTTTGCAACCCCCTACGGACTGGACTGTAGCCCACCAGCCTCCTCTGTCCATGGGCTTCTCCAGGCAAGAATACAGGAGTGGGTTGCCATGGCCTCCTCCAGAGGATCTTCCCCACCCAGGGATCAAACCTGCGTCTCTTTCTTCTCCTGCATTGACAGGCAGGTTCTTTACCACCAGCGCCACCTGGGACATGCTCAGCATACCCTCCCACCAAAGTTCTCAAAGAAAATGCTTCTGAGTGCCTTCTTTCCACATAAAATCACATGCACTTGGCCTCAGAACTGAAAACCCAAATGGTTCATTTCCCAAGCTCAAATTCTGGCACATCTAAACAAGGACTTGTGCATGGTAAGCTAACAATCTCCCAAAGAGTTTCAGACATCAGTTATTCAAAAACATTCTCAGACTGTGAAAATTAAGGGTAATCGATCCCCGAATAGAAACTTCTAACTGACACCTTCTATGCTTTTTTTTTTCTTCCTACTAAAATAATTCTGAGATTATTTTCTTACTTTTAAAAAGGGCTGCATCTGTCTGGATTATCTTTTGTGTCCCATATATTTCAACGTTCATTAAATTCATATGTGTCCCCCAAAATGTAGATTAAATAAGAAATAAGTCTAAGATTTATATTATCTCTGTTTTTACAAGTTTAACAGTAAATATATTTAATACTGGGCTTCCCTGGTGGCTCAATGGTTCGATCCATGGGTTGGGAAGATCCCCTGGAGAAGGAAACGGCAACCCCCTCCAGTACTTTCCCTGGGAAATTCATGGACAGAGGAACCTGGCGGGCTATAGTCCATGGAGTCACAAAAGAGTTGGACACGACTTAGTGACTCAACAGCAGCAACAGTGGTTAGCGTTGCTTTGCATTTGTGGGATGCTTTCATGTTCTCTCGACGCCACTGGGAAACAGCCCTGTGCTTCCAAACGAATCCGCTCTTCCCTCAAGTCTCAGAGTTGTGGCGTCCATGTTAGTTGCCTGGCTGGGGCTCTGATAATAACTGAATAATCAATGTCTATTAATTGGCAGTAAGATATCCATGTGAGGCAGCTTAGAATGACCTTCTGAAGCCACTGAATTCCAAATAAAAAGGTGTTTGAATCCGGCTTGGAAACCAAAGATGACCCTCCTGGCAGCATACAGTGTTGAAACGCTATCTCAGAGGGTCTACCTCTCTGCAGGGTTTTTAAAAATAAGAAATTAGGCCATGGATTTGTAATCCTGCTTCAAAGTAAGGGGATAAACAAGGTGATCTCTCATGGGATCTAGCAGCCTGGTGATTCATCATAGAAGGTGTTTAAAAAGCTAAGCCATGAAAGAGGAAGAGTCGCAGCATCCATCTAAATCAAGGCTACATACACTTTCTCTTTTTTTTTTAAATTCTAATCTCTCCCTGCATTTTCATAGGACCTATCACTGTAGGATGTACCCTCTGCAATTACTTTGACAAACAATGGTATCAGCACTTCGGTTTTCAGTCTCTTTCATCAATTTTTGACAGTGAAAAATAGCAGAAACCGATTCCTGAAGCTCTGGACTCCAGTGATAGATCTGGAGAATTGATTTAGCAGAGCAGCTTTCCATGTATCAGCCCCTGGCCAACTTTTCTTGGTCAAGTGCCCACAGGCAGCATATCTCAGTGGAAACTTGGACAAATGCAATAAAAACAAAAGCCGTATCATGTTGACTTTTCTACCAGGTAGATTTTTTTTAAGTACCAGGTTAAAAATCTATTTTTAATGAAGGTTATATACAGCAAAACATTTTTTCCAGAGATGTGAGCTTTCACACAGTGGAGTTCTTGCAAATGAGCAGTAACAAGCTGAGCCTCTGGCCATCCTATCTATACTACATAGAAATTCATATTCATGGAAGCCAGCTTTAACTTATAACTCACACATTATAATGGGCTCAGTGCTCAGAAATAAGGAAATTGCTAATTATACTGCAACTTAATAGAATATTATCCATTAGACATAATTATATGGAAAAATGCTTTAGTAAGTGAAGCAGAAAAAGCTAAATATAAAATTTTATAATACATGCATACTTGTGTTGTAGGTTTTTCAAGTAATTGTATATGGATGAAAATAATCTGGGGAATCTATGAAAATGAGATTGTTTTAGGATGCTAAAATGGTATTTTGGGTCCCATTTTTAACATACATGTATAAATACAAATGCACACACTCATGCACATTTGATGTAACAAATGACCAGCTCTTTTAAACTTCAGTCTAGTATGTTCTGGTTTCAGCACACGCTTTTTTTCTTAATGCTCTACCATGATGAGTTACAAATATATATATATATATATATATATATATATATATATATGAAAGTAAACCCACATGATCCCTCCTTCATTCACTTCCCTGCTCTTAAGATCCCCGCCAGCTGCAATAACCACATACTGAAATGGATTTCCATTTTAACTTATATTCAGCTGATGAGTTTTTTCTTTTCCCTTTCCCAAATGAGTTTGCCCCAGAAATTTTCCCCTAGATTGTTCCAGAAAAGCATTTAGTATTTGCCCTTAATTAGAAATATAAAGATTAACATATAAAATAAGAGAGAGCAGTCCTGCTGTGTTTCCATGGCAGCTGAGATGTGTAATATCACATCTTTTGTCAGTGGCAAAGTGATAAATCTGAAAGGAGCTACAAAAACTGTATGGCATTAACAAAATCTTAACTGGCAAAGAGAAGTTTCTATGGTGAGTGTTTCCATGCCCAACAAAGAAACAGGGCAAATAAAAAGATCAAGACTTATACCTTGGTTTAACGCAACAGAAAATAAATTGTTAAAAACTTTCGATGCCTTTGAAATACCATCACATTGATTCAAAATGCTTCCTTGAAGCATGAATTTTAAAGCTCTTGCATTTTGCCTGCCAACTGAGTTCTAGTCTCAGTAGCCATCAAATTTGTGTTCCCTTCTCCTGGTCACCTCCAGAAACTCTAGCGATTGGCAGATTTGCTCCACTGCAATGAAACTTAGTAAAGATGGGCTTAATAAAGGACAGAAATGGTAGGGACCTAACAGAAGCAGAAGATATTAAGAAGAGTTGGCAAGAATACACAAAAGAACTGTACAAAAAATATCTTCATGACACAGATAATCATGATGGTGTGATCACTCACCTAGAGCCAGAAATCCTGGAATGCAAAGTCAAGTGGGCCTTAGGAAGCATCACTATGAACAAAGCTAGTGGAGGTGATAGAATTCCAGTTGAGTTATTTCAAATCCTGAAAGATGATGCTGTGAAAGTGCTGCACTCAATATGCCAGCAAATTTGGAAAACTCAGCAGTGGTCACAGGACTGGAAAAGGTCAGTTTTCATTCCAATCCCAAAGAAAGGCAATGACAAAGAATATTCAAACTACTGCACAATTGCACTCATCTCACACGCTAGTAAAGTAATGCTTAAAATTCTCCAAGCCAGGCTTCAGCAATACGTGAACTGTGAACTTCCAGATGTTCAAGCCGGTTTTAGAAAAAGCAGAGGAACCAGAGATCAAATTGCCAACATCCGCTGGATCATCGAAAAAGCAAGAGAGTTCCAGAAAAACATCTATTTCTGCTTTATTGACTATGCCAAAGCCTTTGACTATGTGGATCACAATAAACTGTGGAAAATTCTTCAAGAGATGAGAATACCAGACCACCTGACTTGCCTCTTGAGAAACCTGTATTCAGGTCAGGAAGCAACAGTTAGAACTGGACATGGAACAACAGACTGGTTCAAAATAGGAAAAGGAGTACATCAAGGCTGTATACTGTCACCCAGCTTATTTAACTTATATGCAGAGTACATCATGAGAAATGCTGGGCTGGATGAAGAACAAGCTGGAATCAAGATTGCTGGGAGAAATATCAATAACCTCAGATATGCAGATGACACCACCCTTATGGCAGAAAGTAAAGAACCAAAGAGCCTCTTGATGAAAATGAAAGAGAGTGAAAAAGTTGGCTTAAAGCTCAACATTCCAAAAACTAAGATCATGGCATCTGGTCCCATCACTTCATGGGAAATAGATGGGGATACAGTGGAAACAGTGTCAGACTTTATTTTTCTGGGCTCCAAAATCATTGCAGATGGTGATTGCAGCCATGAAGACACTTGCTCCTTGGAAGGAAAGTTATGACCAACCTAGACAGGATATTAAAAAGCAGAGACATTACTTCACCAACACAGGTTTGTCTAGTCAAAGCTATGATTTTTCCAGCGGTCATGTGTGGTTGTGAGAGTTGGACTGTAAAGAAAGCTGAGCACCAAAGAATTGGTACTTTTGAACTGTGGTGTTGGAGAAGACTCTTGAACTGTGGTGTTGGAGAAGACTCTTGAGAGTCCCTTGGACTGCAAGGAGATCCAACCAGTCCATTCCTAAAGAGGATCAGTCCTGGGTGTTCATTGGAAGTACTAATGTTGAAGCTAAAACTCCAGTATTTTGGCCACCTGATGCAAAGAGCTGACTCATTGGAAAAGAGCCTGATGCTGGGAAAGATTGAGGGCAGGAGGAGAAGGAGACAACAGAGGATGAGATAGTTGGATGGCATCCCCGACTCAATAGAGATGGGTTTGGGTAAACTCCAGGAATTGGTGATGGACAGGGAGGCCTGGTGTGCTGCGGTGCATGGGGTCGCAAAGAGTCGGACACGACTGAGCAAATGAACTGAACTGAACCCGTGGATTTCCCACTGTGGTATCTGAGTCCCACTTCAGTATCATCGCAGAGGGAGCCTGAGCCTGGGGGAGGCTGAACCATGTGTTTCTCTCTACATGACCTTTGGCTTGCTCTGACAGCTAAGGAGGTTTGACTTTCTGGCTGGCCTACCAAAAGCTCAGGAAACGAACGCCCTAGCATTTACTGTGTCATTTTCTAAGTCACAGTTTCAGACAGAATATGATCCAGTATATGCATTCTTGGTGGGGAAAAATTGTGCTATGCCCTAAAAAAAAAAAGCATATTCCCTCATTCTTGGTAGATGCAGAACAACAAACCACATTGGGTGCTTAACAAGGAAAAAAAACCACAGTTATGCACCTAGTTTCATACCAAAAATATACTGGGTTGTCCAGAAAGTTCATTCAGGTTTTCGATACCATCGTACAGAAAAACCCAAACGAAGTTTTTGGCCAACATGTTATAACTTTGTTGACCTTATTATTGCCTTTACAATGCCAAGGTGAGACCTCTCTGTAAATGCCAGCTTTGAGTAATTCAAACTGTATGTAAAATCACTACCATGAAAGCTACAGTTCATGGAAAACAGAGGAAAGGTTGTCCATTTTGTGGGAGACCTAAGATTTTTTCGTTTCATATTGATTTATACTGTGGCAGATCAAGGAGGGTCTTCGGTAGAACTCAGTTCAAACTGCCTCTGCTATTAATGTCCGTGCAAACTTGGAGAAGTCAGCTAACCTCTCTGCGCTTTCATTTCCTTCTGTGTAAGATGGAGAACACAAAACGTAGCACTGGGTCAATTATACCTCAGTAAGAAAAACACCCATCACAGACTATTGTAACAAGATGCTATATGCAGGACACCCAGAGCTAGGAATCATGCAGTGAACACTAGCTTCCTTCCTCATTTTCATCCTTCCACTCCAGTGCTCTTGCCTGGAGAATCCCATGCACGGAGGAGCCTGGTGGGCTGCAGTCCATGGGGTCGCGAAGAGTTGGACACGACTGAGCGACTTCACTTTCACTTTTCACTTTCATGCATTGGAGAAGGACATGGCAACCCACTCCAGTGTTCTTGCCTGGAGAATCCCAGGGACGGGGGAGCTTGGTGGGCTGCCGTCTATGGGGTCACAGACGTCTATTCGGACACGACTGAAGTGACTTAACAGTAGCAGCAGCAGCAGCAGACTCTTGAACTATTATAACTTATACAATAACCGTTACTTAAATCCCCTACTACCTTGTTGAAATACAAAGACTATATTTATTGATAGAGGGGAAAGATACATAAAGCCTAAATCCCTGTGCCATAAAGTATTTTTATAGGGCAGTCCAACAAAATGGGACCAAGGTTGTCTTGCCATTCATAGACAGTTAATTCTAGCCTGACTATTGGCAAAACTCAACTATTTTGATTATTTTGACTTTTTCTGGCAATCCAAAAAACCTTTAGCTCAGATTACATTTTTTTCCATGCTGTAGTTGAACTATTCAGTCTGAGAGGCCTGTGACAAGCTAGAGTTAATAAGTTTTCCACGGTGTCAAAAGTAATGATATTAACGTGCCATTGTGAGTTAAATTAATTTTGGTTTGTGCACTGGCCTGCATATAAATGTGAATGACATTTCCAAATATGGTCAGGCAGAAGTGAGAAAGAGCAAAGTGGTAGGGCAGAATGAGATGCGCTCACTAGAGCAGGGCTGCCTCTGCAGGCACGGGGTTGGGGTGGGCGGGCGCAGGCAGAGATACAGGATGACTTCCGCAAGCATGGTGCAGTGAGGGAAGAGTTGTCTTAGTTCATTTTGCCCTTTACAAAAACTCCGGAAAAGAGATTGTGTCTTTACAGCAACTAGAGCTGTTTGACATTCTGGCTCCCTGTTTGGTAATGAGAGGGCATCTTCCTGCTAATCTCTGATTTCAAGTGTATTCAACCCACAGATTTTTTTTTCTGCCTCAGCCTACAAGAGGCAGCTGATTGGTAATAGCTTTTAAATGGATGACCCTCAAGTGGCATTTTAAAGTCCTAATGGTTGTGTTCATTCCAGAGACTTCAGATTCCCACACACATGCCCGGCCACTGGCATAAATAAATATGCTGTCTGCAGACAGTTGAAAAACACATGCTGAATTTCGGAAGAAAAGATCCTAGGATGACCAGTGTGACTGGTGTAATATCGTGCCTTTTATCTATTTGAGCTCTAGTGTGTTAACAGCTGCAACCAGAAATTAAATTATGAGGAAAATGAAGATTTCCCTGTTACAAAGTTACTATAGACAAGAACCATTTACTAATTTATATTATGTAACTATATAATTATTTCATTAAATTATGTAATTATATAATAGTTTATATTATGTGATTATAAGTTTTATATAATATATTGTATAATATATAGTAGTTTAATATAAAATTAATAGTTTAAAGTAAAGTGAAGTCGCTTAGTTGTGTCTGACTCTCTGCGACCCCATGTATTGCAGCCTAAAAGGCTCCTCTCTCCGTGGGATTTTCCAGGCAAGAACACTGGAGTAGATTGCCATTTCTTTCTCCAGGAGATCTTCCCAACCCAAGGATGGAACCCGGGTGCCACCAGGGAAGTTAATAATAGTTAAATAATAATTTAAGGAGGAATTATATAATAATTTCTGGAGAAAGAAATGGCAACCCACTCCAGTATTCTTGCCTGGGAAATCTCATGGACAAAGCAGTGTGGTGAGCTACAGTCCATGGGATAGCAAAGAGGTGGACATGACTTAGTAACTAAACAACAAAAACAATAGTTTAAGAAAGCTGTGTGCCTCCTCTTACTAAAAACTCAACAGTTCAGTCTAGCAACCAGATAATAGCAAGCTGTAATAATACACCTCTACACCTCTTTTATGTATCTCAATGCATTTCTGTTTCCTGTCTGTTCAGGAATACTATTGATACACCACCCAATTTTTAAATGTGTATTACATAAAAGTCTCTTTATTTCAATAAATTAAGAATACTGTATTCCAGGCTACATATATTGTTTAACAGCCACAGCTGCCCTACAGAGTATTGGAAATATTATCCTCCTTTCCTAAAGGAAAAGTAAAGGAACTCCCTCTCCCACAAAGTCATATGAATATTGAAAGTTACAGTCTGTATTTCAGCTCAGGTCAGTATAAGCCTATGCTCCTTGTGACACATAACCACAAAGCCCCTGTTTTCCACCCATCTATCCACTGTGTGTATTAAAGGCCTCCTATTCTGTTTCTTCTACATTTAACAATCTCAAGTGAAAACACATCAGCAAAGCAAATAGCTCCCTGGAAGAAAGTCTTTCGTTAAGCTGATTCAGTCCAACAGACGTTTCTATTACAGATCATCCTGTGCTGGGCCCTGGTGATAAAGATGATTTACATATCACTACTCAAGTAGTTCAGAGGCAAAGAGGAAAGTATAATGCTGTCTGGAGGTGGCGAGTTCAGAGGGATAATCAGAATGTGAATTCGAGGTGGGTTATAAAGGATGATTAGAAATTCAACAGGTCAAGAATAAGGATTTGCAATCAGGGAAGAAGGGTGAGCATTTGAGACATTTCAAAGAGAAACAACATCTGGCTATGATCTAGTACATGTAAGAGGAAAATGAGGAAGGCAGGGGCTAAGTCAGAAAAATAAACAAGGGTAATATTTTAGTACCTTGAATGTGGATGCTGTCATTTTATTCTGATAGCTGGGAGCCAGGAGGGTATTAAAGCTGCCAGTGGCCATATTAGGTCTATGGTTTAAGAAGCTAATCATTTGGCAGTATGACTGTGAGTTGAAGGCTCTTGCTTCCATTTAGGAGGCAGAGTCCACGAAACTACATCACAGTGAAACTAAGAATTTGGAAAAGTTTTGAAGAATGATTTATAGTACTCTGTTCTCAATTAGACAGACGGGTGAGGGTGTGAAGGCCATTGAAAGTGATTCCAGTTCTAGCTTGATTAACTGAGAAGTGAGCAAAAAGGGCAATAAATGAAATTATAGAAAGATGCACTACCAAAGAAGACATACAGATGGCTAACGAACACTTGAAAGATGCTCAACATCACTCATTATCAGAGAAATGCAAATCAAAACCGCAATGAGGTACCATTTCACGTCAGTCAGAATGGCTGTGATCCAAAAGTCTACAAGCAATAAATGCTGGAGAGGGTGTGGAGAAAAGGGGACCCTCTTACACTGTTGGTGGGAATGCAAACTAGTACAGCCACTATGGAGAACAGGGTGGAGATTCCTTAAAAAAACTGGAAATAGAACTGCCTTATGACCCAGCAATCCCACTACTGGGCATACACACCGAGGAAACCAGAATTGAAAGAGACACATGTACCCTGATGTTCATCACAGCACTGTTTATAATAGCCAGGACATGGAAGCAACCTAGATTCCCATCAGCAGATGAATGGATAAGAAAGCTGTGGTACATATACACAATGGAGTATTACTCAGCCATTAAAAAGAATACATTTGAATCAGTTCTAATGAGGTGGATGAAACTGGAGCCGATTATACACAGTGAAGTAAGTCATAAAGAGAAACACCAATATAGTATATTAATGTGTATATATGGAAGTTAGAAAGACAGTAATGACTATCCTACTTGCAAGGCAGCAGGAGAGACACCGATGTAAAGAACAGGATTTTGGACTACATGGGAGAAGCTGAGGGTGGGATGATTTGAGAGAATAGCATTGAAAATGTGTATTACCATGTGTAAAATATATGATCAGTGCAAGTTCAATTCATGAAGCAAGGCACTCAAAGTGGGTGCTCTGGGACAACCCAAAGGGATGGGATGGGGAGAGGGGTTCACAATGGGGGTACATATGTACACCCATGGCTGATTCATGTCGATGTATGGCAAAAACTGCCTCCAATTAAATTAATTTTTTTAAAAAAGAAAAATGCACTAATTTTAAAGGCTAACATTAAGTTCTGTTTTTGGACATACTGATTAAAACAGAATTCATTTCCCTTTGAGATCATTTTAACACCCTCCTTTTCCCCCACCACAAACTTAATTTAAATGCTTTATATACTGTATTTTATGTTCTCCAAAATAGTATCATGCCTACCAGCCTGCATTGCTTCAATTTTTCTGATTCCATCATCTCCTTAAGAATCTAGTACTTTTCTAAATTGCTTATAAATAAAGCCAAAAGTCAGGTCCTTTCTTCAGAAAAGAAATCTCTGAAGGAAAAAAAACAATGTCTTGGAGAAAAGGAAGTGAAGAAAATGCCCTTCATCTTTGCCATTAAGCTAGCATATTTCCTGGCTTCCACTGGAACTTTCTGATTTCCATTTCCACTCCTCCCAGTTAGCAGCCAAGTATAATAAACCACTTCAAGCCGCACTCCTTCCTGGGCTGATCCAAGCTCAAGGCCACTGACAGGTGAAGTGGGGAACAAAATCCAAACCATGTTTTACCCCAGGGTAGGATTCAGTGGATTTTAACTCTGAGAGACCCACGGTGTGAGAAGACCCCGAGCCTCCCTGCAGAAGGAGGACCGTAGGCAGGGGGCACGTGCAGCCAGAACGGCATTTCCACAGAAATTTGACCAGTCCCCACGGCTGGCTGTCCATGTCTGTGGCCCATCTGCGTGTCTAAGAATCAGCTCGTAAAAGGACTGACAAGAGTGGGAAGTCCATGCAGGACTTCCCTGGTGGCCCAGTGGTTAAGACTTGGCCTTCCACTGCCGGGGGCACAGGTTTGATCCCTGGTTGGGGAACTAAGATTGTACATGCCAAGTGGTGTGGCCAAATAATAATAATAAATTATATAAGCATTCGCACGACATTATCCTTCCAGTCATTAATACAATGAAAACACGAGTGTTTTGTGACAGGCACTGCACCTGACACCAGCTGAGTGAGGAACACACAAAGATGGATACAATAGTATGTTGTAAAAACTGATTCGTAATTTTTTATGGATAAGAATAAAATAACGAGCATGCAATGTGCACTTAAACCATGTTTTAGGCATCATTCTAAGCCCTTTGATACATCTCATCTCTTTTGATCCTCAGAACTACCAGTTGAGATTAGTACTATCGTTATCCCCTTTTATCCAGTAGGGAACCGCAGCTTAGGGAGATAAAACAACCTGCCCAAAGTCACCCAGCTGGGCAGTGGCAAACCAGGGTTTCTAATCTAGGTCTACCTGGCCTGAGACCCCAGCTCTGCACCTTGACTCCCTAACAGAGCCATCCCTCTCCCATAACTGGTACCATCCCTGTACCATACCAGCTCTATACCTCCACTACCTCCTCAGCCACAGAGCCATCCTAGTACCACATCTGTTGACCTCTGGCCACATGAGTCCAGAGAATATAGCACTTCTCGTGTGTTTAGAGATGGCGGCTTACTTTTTTATTTTTCTAATTCCTTGCTTAAAATAATCCCTTTCTTGCATTTATTTATCTTCCCTTTTACAGAAAGCTTATCCTTTTACCTATTTTTTTCCTTATTTGACCTCAGTGAATCCCTATGAGAAGAGAAGAATACATCTGATTATTATCCCTTCTGATTCAAGGTGATGTCATCCATCTCCTTTCAGTCGATATATTTAACTCAGAAAACCTCAGGATCAGAAAGGAGAAGTGGGGAGTTTGTTTCAACATGTTTCTGCTCCTCTGAGAAACCCTTTCATTTCAACAGTCTGCAGATATCCATGGAAGACCTTGAGACAGTCATTTAGGAATTGTAGCCCGCTGATTCCTGCACACTCAGGAAGACATGAAAGCAATTACAAATTGCTTAACAGATGATGCATAAGATTAGAGTTGAAGAACCTGGCTGTGAACACATCCACCAGGGACATGCTGCCATCTGAATTTTTTTTCCCAGTTCAGCACATCGTGCTAACAGTATCTTACTGGATTAGTCTTAGATATGATTGAATAATGACTCCATATAAAAAGAATATTAAAATTCACAGTATTTGCCACAGAGGAGAAAGAGCAGGGGCTTCAATGCTTAACAAACCTGCGTTCTGGGTTCGAAGGAGCATCTTACCTTAACAAAGTTACTCCACAGGGCTGAGCCCCAGTCTGTCCAATTATAAAATGGAGATAATGATAACCTGTATTTCAGGGCTATGAAGATATGGAATAAATTATATGAAGTACCCAGCTTCCAAATTAGAGAAGCTGGTCTATGAACGGCAGTCTGGTATCAATCAACGACTAACATTAATTGAGCACTTCCTGTGTGCCAGCTTCTGTTGTATACACATCACATATATTAACTCTTTCATCCTCACAACAGTCCTTCAATTTAGTTTATTATCAGGATGAGATGGTTGGACGGCATCACTGACTCAATGGACATGAGTTTGAGCAAACTCCAGGAGATAGTGAAAGACAGGAAAGCCTGGTGTGCTGCAGTTCATGGGGTCGCAAAGAGTCAGACACGACTTAGTGACTGAACAACAATTCTACTGATAAGGATACAAAGTCACCCAAAGGTTAAAAATGTTCCTGATCACACAACCAGACATGACATGATATGTCAAGATTTGAACTCGATAGTCTCACTGCAGTGTTAATCATGGAACTCTCTCTAAAAATCAGTTTGGGGAACCTCACACATTTTAGGAATAAAAACTTAACCTCTGACCCATTTTACTTTCTGATATACCTTATTTGTAAGCACAGGAAACTCTTACTCAATGACATCAGGAAAAATTGTCTCTGGTTACCTCTGTAAGCAGTTCAAATTTACCCTCACACGAAAATGGTTATTCTTAATTTATGCTGTACACAACTTCTTTCAGAAAGATTTCCCACCTTAACCTGTACCATTGTAACCAACAAGGGACATCACTGACTCATTTTGCTGCCTTTAATTCACTTGGGGTAAATTTGAAAGTAATCTTTTATACTATTACATATTTTATTTACATTTTTGTCTTTTTTCCCATGAGCTTAAGCCTGTAAGCCTCTTCTATCTTATCTCATAAAAGTAGTCATATGATCTATGATTCATTATATTCAACCAAATCTTTTCAAATATTCAAGGACCTATAGGATTTTTGCAGATAACACAATTTCATACATATTTTTCTAGCTTCAAATTCGAAATGATTTCCCTTAGATTTCACATATTCTTTCTCCTAGTTGAAAGATTTGGGGGAATAATCTGAAGTTTGTATGGTGATTTTTCTTATGTAATTTTTTTCATTTATTTGTCAAGAATATGCATTTCAAAGCAATGGAAATAAGGGTTACCTCAGGCTCTGGATTTGTCCCTTTGCAGAATTTATTGAACAATCAAGGTACTACTTTTCCGAAATAGATTTCCATGGAAATTTAGGGTACAGTGTTGGCAAACTTACTTTTATGAGATTTTCAAATATGAAAAACTCCTCTCAAAAATTTTTTGTATTGACCTCTAGGAGCAGAATATTGCATAGTAAAACCATATATGAAAATCATATATAAAAACTCATCCTAATAAAATGATAAAAAAAAAATCATCTAGTGAAACTGACCAAAATTTATCAGTCTATTTTTTCAGTCACATTTTCTAGAAACTAAGTTTCCTTCATTAAAAATACGATGTGGAAAAGTTGAAAACCATAATGCTATTGTAAATAAAAGAGGGAAAGTACTGTAGTTTAAAATACCCTGAGTTACAATTGCATGACACATGTTCTTACGTTCTTTTAGTCATCATGTCTCATAAAAAGCTATGATGTCCTTTACATAAAAAAGAACCCTGACATCTCAGCAGGGCCACTGCATCTGTCAGTCTGAATCCATGCAAAATGAAGCAAATAAGATATACCTATGTGCTTCTTTGTCTGAAGAGGATAGCTTCCATTCAAATTCCTATCATACTCATTTGCAGATAAACTATATTTTTGTACTGTGTAATGTAGTGATATCCACATTTCCATGCAAAGGACTGTTGAATTCCCTAAATGATGCTCTGATTTTCTTAACAATGAACACCAATGAACTTTCCCCTAGGCAAACCAGATGGAAACAAAATTGCTTCTGCAAAATGAACAATTTGTGAAATCTTGGCAAATTGAATTCCAAATATACTGAGAGATAATCTTGACTTCCTATGTAAGTCTAGCACAACATGCAATGCATTGAAGGTCTACATGAGAAATACACTAATTAGCTGCATAACCTTTAAGGAGAAACAAATGAGAACAGATCACCATTGGAGAGAGAAAAGCCAAAAATTATAAAAGAGAAGTAATACGCAGATGGGACAGTTTCACTAAGAAACTAAGATTCACATAGATGCTGTTAGAGGTGTTCACTTATCACCTTTGAGACTGGTGATCTGTTGTGTGAAGGGGATAACTCAAGCCAAGCAAATTTCTTAACATTGCTTAAAGTCAATTACATAGCCAAGATGAAAATCTAAATTCAAATATCTAATCTATATGCCTATAATTTGCTACTCCAGATAGTCTCATCTTTATTTGAAAACTGAATTAGCTGGGCTGTGCATGAGAAAGAGTTTGTTTCCATTACCCACAATCTAATTATATTACTATTTCCATAGTGACACTCAAACTGTCAAGTAGATGCAAGACGCTTGTGGTACAGAAGATGGACTGAATTTTTTCCTTCATTTCAAGGGATCCTTACAGTTCTCCCAGCATTCCATCTAGGAGGGTGATAATGTCCCTGGAAATGACCATAGTCATAATTGGGATTTATACATATTCAGAAATTCAGATATTCCACCTTAGCTATTGTATCATCAAGTAATGAGAATCCTTTTACATCTTTACAAGAGCCAGTTGCTCGATGTTGAATAGTAAAGAAGTAGTAGAAACTTTCAAATTATTCTACTGATATTAAACTAGCAAGAAAAGAGATTAATATACTTCAAGTATAGGTTTAATATTTCAAAGCTCTTTTCTTTCATTTTATTTTACCAGTTCTTACTAGAAAACATAGTTGCACTATTATCTATGAATCTAGTTAGAGTTTCTCTCCAAGCAAACTAGCCAAATTCCCAATGTTACTCACATATCATGTTTAAAACCTATTCCCAAACAGTACTGTTTTCTCTCTGACTCTTTTATATTTTTTTCCTGTCCAGTTATTCACTAATGATATTTCTACATTGTCCTTGGCATGTATCCTCTCCCAGAACGCTTGATTCCCAAGACTCTGATTCCATATTCCCTTTGCCTTTAATAAGAAACTCAAATGATATCTTAAACCTAAAGAAACTTTTTATCAGCTATGTGCTAGACAGTTCTATTTTTTTTAATGTCACTCATACACTTAGCATAGCTTTCCATTTTTCCCCATCAGTGTGTTGGCCAACTAATTCCAAATTTTTCTTACAATAATACAAAAACTAAAAAAATGTCATTTTCCCTATCCTGTCCCTTTCCCACAGTAAAACACAACTGCTCTTGACCTCTAATTTTATATCAGCTTTTTGCCATATGGCAGACCCTTTGTTAGTCCAAACTGATGAAAATATAGGTCTTGCTTAATGAAAGAGGCAAAGAGGGAACAGACATCTTTAGGAATATCAATATTACAGGTGCTATACTGAGAGTTTGGAAAAGTGCCATTGAAATGCAAAGAGGGAAGAAGAGCCAGTTTCTCTTGAGCATGGCCAGGGAATGACTCAGTAGAGATGACAGCTGAGAACAGAGGAGTCCAGCAGTAAAAGAAAGGGAAGGAGGTTATACCAGGCAAAGGAAGCAGGATGTTCAAAGATTTGAAAGCACAACAGACCATGATGCCATTAAGAATATGCAATAGTTTTGGTTCTATTTTCTGCAGCCCAAAATGACTTTGCTTTCATGTAGCAACATTTCTGCTGTGTAAGTGTGATACCTCCTGCAGTAAATCTTTATATAATACTTTTACCATTTTCCTCTGTATCTCCAAGGCCTTCATCCTCTAGTGTCTTCTTCATAGGGTGCCCTTTGTATGGTCAAAAATCTGTTCAAGTGGGACCACCCTTTCCAAGAGTCTCTCAAAAAGGCTGTTTTGTTTAACCTAACTCCTCTCTTTTTTGCTGTCAATTCTTCTTGCTCATGTGGATCATAAGAGCCAGGAACAGTCACAAAAGTTAGTCTTTTTTCCCCTGCTATATATTCACACTCACACATCTAACCTACAGTCCACCCCTTTTCCGACAATCCATTCCCCCCACCCCCCATGACATTCTTCCCCTATCGGCGGGTATCAGGAAGCCTCGAGCCAGTCCCTTCAGGAATATTCACCTCCCTCTTTATTGTAAAGTACTTGTACTCTATTGTAAGATTTCATTCTGCCTCTAGATTTTGGCACTCTGCCATCTTCTCCTGGAATTTTTACCTTAATTCTTCCCCTTTCTGACTAGCTTATCTAAATGTCTGGTGTATGTTCAAATCCATTTTCAAAGAACCATAAATAATATGTAGCGCTGATGCTAATTTCCTCATTTAATCAATAATAATTTTCTCATCTCCCCCAGAAGAACCCAACTGCCACCTTCTTAAGGGGCCACCTACCCCAAACACTTCACTTTCCTTTCTTGCTTAACACCTCATGTTGCCTTGTGATTTGTTGACACACATATCAAGGACGCTTCTGACTGTTCCAGCAATAGCCAGGATGCATTTCTATTCTGGGTTAAAAGTGGCTGCAAAGTGGAGTGCTCATATTCCTCTCAACAGCTTTCTCTTTCCGCCTGTTCCGTTTCCCTATCCTAATGCTAAATCTCTCTGCTGCTGTTAATGCAGCTTCAACATTTCGTAGTTTTTTGGTTTGTTTTTTTTTTTTTCTCAATGAAATTGCCATGTGACCTATATCCTGTTTCAACCCTGAAGAGAACTAACAGGATTTGGCTTTCATTTGCTTGGGGGAAATCACTGCAGCGCCTCGTCCTTTTCCATCTGATACAGTCTACAAAATATATCCATTTTCTCTGTCATTTGAGGTTCACATCAAACTCTTTATTTCTGTGGATTTGAATTATGGCAAATACCTCTCCTGGGTTTTTCCTAGTTGAACAAGTATTTAGGGTCCCAGCACCGAGGCCCTCCCTAGGCAACAGTTCATCCCTTATGAGGTGAATCCACACACACACACACACACCTCAAAATCCGCCCACCTCTTTCCTCACCAGTCCCAAGTTACTTGGTTTTCCTTATCTTCCCCTCCTTCCGCCCTCTTGCTAATGGCAGATAAAAGAAGCAAACCAGCCATTTTTCCCCTTTACTCTTTTCCAAGTTTAGTTTCTCCCCTCTGTTCCTCTCTCTATTTTTTCCCCACTGCTTTGTCTCAATTTATTGATAAATCTCAATTTATCAGCTTTTTTTTTTTCTTGTCTTTTATCTTTTCTCAAGGCTCCTATTTGTTATGGACAGACCCTTTGGCAAGCTGAAGCCAGAAGTGGAAAACTGAGTTTGGACCCCTGACCACCCTAATCTTGCTTTTGATTGTTTGTTTCTTAAGGTTTTTATTTTGTATTGGGGCATAGCTGATTAACAATGTTGTGATGTTTCAGAACAGCGAAGGGACTCACCCACACATACACTTGTACCCATTCTCCCCCAGACTCCCCTCCCATCCAGGCTGCCCCATAACATTGAGCAGAGTTCCCTATGCTATACCATAGGTGCTTGTTAGTTATCCATTTTAAATATATCAGTGTGTACATGTCCATCCCTAACTGTCCCTTCCTAATCTTGCTTTTAAACGGCTTTTCTCCCCTTGCCAGCTTCTGTGTAACCAGCCTAGCTTCTGCCTTGCTCTTTCTGTCACCTTCTTTCTGGTCTTCTCCTCCCTGATTGTGAGCTCCCCTTGGCTCACAGGTGATTCTCATTCATGTAATCCTCACAGAAAGAAAAAAAGATATGAGGCATCTAGTTTAAAGGTTCAGGAAGAACTTGCTTGGAGCACTGCACCCCCGCCACCCCAGATGCCCTCCCTCCAAGGTGGTTGGTGGCAGAACTCGGGTCTGAAGACCTTTCACCCTCTCTCACCCAGCCCTCCCTGAGAAGGAAAACCTTCCTGGCTGGAAAAACTGATCTTACTTATTGGGGGATATTAACCTCCAATAAAGTCTTCCTTCCTTAGTCCTATCACTAGACTCTGGAAACGTCAACCTTCTCCCCTTTCTGCCAGAGCATTTGCGCTCCCTGCTCAGTGAGGCTAACACATGACATTGTTATTGTGTTTAAATTTGTCTCTCCACTGCAACCTGAACTTCTTTAAAGTCATCCTATCCCTCTAGGAATCTATGGAGCCTAGACTAGACTCTGGACAAGTCTTGGTGGAACTCAATCTTTGCTTAGTAAGAAACCAATGAATGAGGCTAAATATAAAGTTAATCCAAATTAAATAGTATCCTCACAAAATAAATATTAAAATAACATAGTCTTATTCACCTAAACGATTCGCTGTCCATTTGCACTCTAGGTCAGATTCAGTCTTTTTAACCTGGGTACATCCACAGCAACATTTCACACTGTCACCATCTGGACCATTAGACGGAAACGCCGATTTGGCAGATGCCTTAGGACTGCCCCGGTGTCTCAGACGGTAAAGCATCTGCTTACAATGTGGGAGACCCGGGTTCATTCCCTGGGTCGGGAAGATCCTCTGGAGAAGGAAATGGCACCCCACTCCAGTACTCTTGCCTGGAAAATCCCAGGGACACAGGAGCATGGTGGGCTACAGTCCACAGGGTCTCAAAGAGTCGGACACGACTGAGCGACTTCACTTTCACTTTCAGGGGTAGAAGAGGAGTTATGGGAATTAAATGAATTTGAAAGATACCACCACACAAAGGATATATTTAAAATCACCCTTATGTTATTAAAATTGAAAACCTGACATTGACCTTTCCTATAAATGAATAGCATCTTTGTATTTTTACAAATGGAGAACATTCAAAGAGTCCAGATTCGTTTGGAGACAGTGTTGGACTGCCATTTGTCTGTCGCCTCTAAATAGATTCTCAACCTCAGAGAAAAACCTTCTATTCAGAGAATTTATCACCAATTTAACACACAGAAAAATCTTAAGATTAATATAAATAGAATATGTCCTTTTAAAATGTCACAGCATTGAGCCAATTCAGGTACCTTTTTAAAACTCATTCAAAAGTACAATATTTCCAACAAGCATGTGAACTTAGCCTCATTTGCAAAGGTCATTAAAGTGAACACCTCTTCTTACACTTAAAATGACGGATGCTGCTATAAAAGCCATCAAATAAATATTCATTTTAATCAAGTTTTTTATTTACCCAATGGAGATGACCTCTGTTCTAATATCTATAATGCTTTTCAAAAAGGAAAGATATTGCTGTAGTTGTCTATATTAACTCCTTAATTCATGTCTACTCTATTCAGTGGGTGCTTTTAAAATTATCAGAATTATCAAGCTGCTCAAAACAAAGGTGCTTTCTGATTGTCAGCTCCATATTCTAAAAGAGCAGGTTAATTTCTCTGAATCTCACAGTTGGAACTGTCTAACACTAACTGGCAGTTCCACCTAGTGATCAAGGCAATTGACTAAAATAAATTACACATAAAGCTGAGATTCCTGATAGTAATAAGGTCCCTTCACGAGCTAATCACATCAGCAAAAGCACTCATCTGTTGGCTGCAACTCTATGGGGTCTATCGTATAAAAACTGTACTTTCAGAAATGTTTCATTTCCAGTTTCATGAAAGGACTAACAGAGCCGTGTCTACAGCACTAGGAACAAAAACGGACTTCCAAATGTACTCATTAGTGGACTCCTTGGCTAAACTAGAAACTCTGTTGCTATCCTGAGTACTAGTGCCCAAGCCATTTACAGAGTGAGATGGGTAAGGCTCTCCTTTCAATGCAATCAACCAACAGCTATTTCTAAGTCCCTATTATGTGCCTTATTAGGTAACACCCCTGTTCTTCTGGAGTTTAGGGTGGGGGAAACTCACATACATGAATAGGAGAAAATATCATTTCTAGGCACCATACTACTGGCTAATGGCTATCAAGCAATTACTAGCAGAAATCCTTGTGTGCTACAGAGATACTGAATTAGAGATATGGAAGTTGGACTAAGGGCTTCATACTTAGGGGTAATTTGATTAGTCATAAGGTACCAAAGTCATTGTAGATGAATTCTCTAACTAAGCAAAAATCTGCTGAGGGGAAAGAAGATAGCTCATAAAGACGGTCATTGTTGCGGTGACGCCTCCACTCACACACAGTGTTGGACCATCCTCATAATGAAGACACTGATTTCACTGGCCAAGAGTGTTGATGGCTAACAGCTCAGCGCAACAGAGTTCCCCTTCTCAGCATCTCCATCACAGCTGAGGGGACCCCTGGTGCAAGATGTAGGGAAAGACTGGTAGATTTAGGAGCATAGAATCTCATCCCTCGTCAGAATTCAGATCAACTCTGAAGAGTTATCATAGCTCTAAAACTTCCCATAGGATCAGCTGAAGCTTCTGATATGACTGAACCAAAGCCCAGCTTCACCCAAACCATTCTGCTTTCTACAGTCTCTCACAGGTATTGATTCAAAAGACACATCCCAGTCAACCTCCCACATGCAAATCTGAGTTTGCTTCCCTGGAGAACCCAACCTGAGGATGCTGAGGGCACGGCACTTATTCCATCACCAGGCCTATGTGGCTCTGCTCTGTCTGCTGGCACTTGTGGGTCTCCTATTCTGGTGGGGAAAACCTCAACCAAATAGTCCTCCTAGTGATATGTGCCAGGATAGGAAAGAAGCAGGGCGAGGGGGAGGTGGTGTGAGTGTTGAGGAGTGGGCGGGACTTCTTTAATAGCATGGCCATATAACACCTCTCTAAAGAAAGCTGAGTAAACTAACGGAGCAGTCCCTGATAGTATCTAGGGGAAGAAGACTGCAGGCAGGCGGAAGAGCATAGCAAAGGCTCTGGGTCCATGTGTGCCTAACAGGTTTGGAGGAGAGAGGGTAAAATTGGGAGAACAGTGGTAGGAGATGGAGGGGTCAGATCATATAAAGCCTCTTAGCATAAGAAATCCAGATTATTTTAAGTGAAATGGGAATACATGGAAGGGCTTTGAGAAGGATCGTCTCATGAGCAGGTTCCAATTTAAAATTATCAGTCTGCCTTTTTATGTGAAGAAGAGTCAAGGAAAGAGCAAGAGTTGAAACAAAGTCGCTCTCAGGAGGCTATTACAGAAGCCTGGATCCAGAATTATGATGATTTAGACTTAAGGATACCCATAGTCATGGTTTGCCTGGGACCAAGGTTTCCCAGGATACAGAACTTATGAGGCTAAAATTAGCCAAGTCTTGAGGAAACCAGGATGGTTGGTCACCCTTCTTGGACTAGAATGATGAGCCTATAAATGGAAAGTATCTGTCAAATTCAAAATATATTCTGAAAGTTAAGTAGGTAGTGAAGTTGAAAAAAAATATATTTGGATAGCTGGGGCCAAGTATAGAGCTTCTGGAAAGACAGGAAGATGGGTGTGGGCCTTTCAAAGATAAGCTTGTCGTTAGTATGTGATTGACATTGGACTTTGGAGAGATTATGGCAATCTTTGGTCAGACTGTTTTGAAAGAGATGACAGAAGTATTTAAGGCATGATCTCACATAGTGGAGATGGCAGTGGTGAACTGGAGGTAGAGGGGGTAGAGGTGGTATGGGAGACCACGGTGTGGGATGACGGTAGTGATGGTAGCAAATATAATAGAGATGCAAGTCGTACTGGAAGTGGAAGTGGTGAGGACAGGGGTCATGCAGATGACTGCGGCAGAAAAAAGTGAAAGACAAAAGATACTTGAAGACACATTTACCAAAATCAAGCAATGTCAGGTTGAGTGACTAGAGGACGGCAAAAGGGAAGGTGGCCAATGGAAACAGATTCGTTGGTGACCCTGACAGAAAGGGGTATTAGGAAGGAAAACAGCTGAGGGGAATGTTTGCTGATGAACATCCATTTAGTAAGATGACCTTAAAGTGAAGAGAGAATATCCTCGTGGGTGGTCAGTTAGCAGTATTAGTTTATATTATTCCAGATGGCAGTCTGATAGCAAAGAAAACTCGGGATTGAGTCCAAAGCCTTTGTTCCATGCTGGCACATCAAGTAATCTAATGTAAACTGAGCTTAAAATATTTAGCATTGAAAAGCAACTTCAACTGGATAACATAAAATGCTTGCTTAATTTGACATTTGAGTGAATGAAATCTTACCTGTTGAAGTTCCAAAATTAATGAATTAAATGTATATCTGTAAAAGGTGCTAAAATAAGTACTTTTCCTTAATTCCCTTTCTCCCAAAACATCCATTTTGAAATGTTATCTTTCAGTCACTCATTCTTCCCCCATCCCATAGCTGCGAAATTACAGGTAACTTCACATAGTTCTTCTACTTGAGGTATGCTTCTTAAAACAGCAACTGCTTTCTTCTGAAACTGTGCAAAATCTTAAAGATTCCGTATATGTCTTAAGACTGAAGAATAAAAATAGACTAGAAGCTAGGACAACTCTCTGTTCAGAACAACTGGGATGACTGCAAACTGCAGAATTAGATTTGGGGCCATGAAGAGAGGTATCATTTGAGGGAGAACAGTCATGTCAAAATGCCTCGTTAGAATCATTAGAGTAACCCAGTTCTCCAACTGAGTCCACCAGGGAGGCTATTGTGGTGAACAGACAGAATCCTGCAAAAAACAGCCCTCCTAACAAGCAATTCTGAACAGCAATTTTGTTCGTTTACATTTCTCTTGTCTCCTAAGGTTCAGACGAATTTGTCCATCCTTTGTATTAATTTCTGTGCTGTTGAGGCCCATTCTGAAATTTCACAGGCTATGAAAAGTAATTTATTCTACTAGATTCTCCTGATGTGTAAATTAATTCCTAGGGGTGAGTAGGCACTTCAGGTGAATTTACATCATTATATGTAACTCTCTATTATCTACACTAATGAAAGGGAGGTATTACCTAGAAAATTCAAAACAGGAGAATGATCTCAAATTTCCACGTATTAGGGAATGATGTTGTCTTCAAAGAATTTATAGTTATGTGGGGAAATTAAGACTTGCACAGGTAAGACCAAATTAAAATCTTCAGTTGCCAGGGTCCTGCCCCGGTGGATCTAGGGAATTCGAAGGGGAGACAGCGTAGGCAAGGAAAACTTATTTATTTAGAAATATAAAAGAGATTAAGAAGAAATAGTATAGTAGGAAAATTTAGTGGAGAAAAGATGCTAAATAACTTGGTTCATGGGGAAAGCCAATAAAACTTCAGGACAAGAAGTTTGCACCATCTACATTAGGCCACTGGCACTCGTTTGAATAGTGGAGGGTGCCCTGCCTTGGGCTCCCTCCCTCACAGGACTTAAAAGCCGGGGCAAGTTAGTAGACGTGGTGAGCCTCGCCGCTCCAGATGGGAATTCAGCCAGAAAAGGAGAGGGAAGGAGAGGGAGAAAGAGAGAGAGAGAGAGAGACGGGGGAAACCAGATTTCCAAGAAACTAGTTCGAGAGACTAGTCTGAGAAACTGGTCCATCCTTTATTGTTCAGAAGGCCTTTTATACTTTTTGATTGTACATAGAGATCAATGGGTAATATATAATTATGCAGCGTCAGCAGCCTTGACTCTTATCAAGACCAGGGTTTTTCTCTGCATACTTAGTTGTATACACAAGTCTTAGGTGATTTACATCATCTTCTGGCCAGAAGGCCAATTAACATTTTACAGCCCTTTTCTGATAAGGGTTTGTCAACCAGAAGACTTACTTGTCTTAAAAGTGTTCTTGCCAAAGTCTGGTGCCACTCTCAGAAAGCACTAAATAAAGTTACGTTCTTACATAACAAGGACACAACAATTTATAACAATGAAAGAAGTACAGTGATTTATAACAAAGAGAAAAGTAATTAACTCAAAAGTCTAGTGTTGCTAACATCAAAACTACTATATTCCTATTTCTGCATTCCGATTACATTGATTAATATCCTCCCAGGTGCCTAAAAGATAAAGGATATGGAGGCCTGGCGGCAAACATTAACTCAACAAACTCTTCACCAAACTAATTCTTAACTCTAAAAGGCTCTATATCTTTAAGATGTTTAAGCTTTGTGCCTCTCATGGTTGGCACAAATTGTAAGCAATTCACAAATTGTAAAAATCTGGGGGAACGTGTCAGGCAAGTTAGAGAGCCATCAAAAGGGTTTGAGCTGAAACATTCCTTTCATATGCCGGAGACTGAAGCCCTGAGTTAACTTTTTTCCAGAGAATGTCAGAAGAGTGGAAAGCACAGTAATAAAGCAGGCAGACTCTGGTTTTTGGGGGTAGATGTTCAGGAAAACCCAGGGGGAACCCCTGAAGCCTGACTCACCTTGCCCATCAGGCCTCTCTGCATGACCTTGTCATGGATGGGATCTCCCGTGCTGGCTTCCGGCACTCAATAACATAAGAGATACATAGGTAAGACACTGTGTTAACTCAAGGAATGAGAGAACCATGGTTCTACACACACAGAGCAATATTTCCAAACGCATTGCGTCAGCACCATTTCTCTGTTTTTTCTCTCTCCTTTTCTCTTTCTCTCTCTCACTGAAAATATTACTTCTCACCTAAAGATAAATCATAGAACAGGTAGATACCCTTTCCTTTTTGAAACCTATCTGCAGAGGTCTGACACAACAATTACATTACCTTCTTTGGAGTTACTGGGGGGCGGGGGGGTTGGGGGAGAGGTGGGGACTGGGGAAAGATACAAAGAATTAAAACCGGATTTGCCATCAGTTCAGTTCAGTCACTCAGTCATGTCTAATTTTTTGTGACCCCATGGCACACCAGGGCCTTCCAGTCCATCACCAACTCCCAGAGCTTGCTCAAACTCATGTCCTTCGAGTCAGTGATGCCATCCAACAATCTCATCCTCTGCTGTCCCCTTCTCCTCCTACCCTCAATCTTTCCCAGCATCAGGGTATTTTCAAATAAGTCAACTCTTTGTATCAGGTGGCCAAAGTATTGGAGTTTCAGCTTCAGCATCAGTCTTTCCAATGAACACCCAGGACTGATCTCTTTTAGGATGGACTGACTGGATCTCCTTGCTGTCCAAGGGACTCTCAAGAGTCTTCTCCAACACCACAGTTCAAAAGCATCAATTCTTTGGTGCTCAGCTTTCTTCATAGTCCAACTCTCACATCTATTCATTTATTACTGGAAAAACCATAGCCTTGACTAGATGGACCTTTGTTGATAAAGTAATATCTCTCCTTTTTAATATGTTATCTAGGTTGGTCATAGCTTTTCTTCCAAAGAGAAAATAACTTTTAATTTCATGGCTGCAGTCACTATCTGCAGTGATTTTGGAGCCCAAAAAATAGTCTGTCACTGTTTCCATTGTTTCCCCATTTGCCATGAAATGATGGGACCAGATGCCATGATCTTAATTTTTTGAATGTTGAGTTTTCAGCCAACTTTTTTATGCTCCTCTTTCACTTTCATCAAGAGGCTCTTTACATATACTTAACCCCATACATCAGGGAACAGTCTAGTGCCTCCAGCATCTGAGAATACAACAGAGTCTACACCCTTGCCCCTCTCTCACACTTATGAATGAAAAAAATCTTGCTTGTGTTCAATACAGTCCTTAGTTATCTTAAAGAGTAAGACATTTAAGACGGTTGAACCTATAGATGTCTTCTGAAGAAGGTAAAAGTTCTACATAGCATCATCACTTTAAGCTCTTCATCAGTTGTTCAGAAATGCTCAAATATAGGATTAGTGAATGTTCCTGGAACTGAAATATGGTACCAGTGAAATAACTCGAGGGCATGTGAGAAATTTTGTATTACCATATATTTCACTTTTTAAACCATCACTTAGATTTTTATAAATTTTAGGATAAGGAAAAAGAAATTTAGACCTCAATGAGTGAAACTAAAAGTGCAAAATCTTATACTTTGTTGCATTTCTGCTGTTAGGAATTTATAATTTCTCATCAATAAATAGAGTTTAGAAACACAAAAGCAAGTCCATTTCCTCCAAAAGTCTAGATATTACACATAATCCTATTTGAAATGTAAAAAGAGGAAAAAAGGAGGTAGGTTGATCCTACCAAGAAAAAAAAAAAAAACCTGCTAGTCTCTTTTCAAAGCTATTTAATCAAGTTATGAATATTTGCCAAGAGTTCTACAGTACATTCAGAATGTAATCTCTAAAAAAGTCATCTTGATCTCATCTCCTGAACCATTGAATTATGGATGTATTTTGATGAATGTTAAAGCATAAATGAGCTA
This sequence comes from Capra hircus, assembly GCF_001704415.2. Taxonomy (NCBI): domain Eukaryota; kingdom Metazoa; phylum Chordata; class Mammalia; order Artiodactyla; family Bovidae; genus Capra; species Capra hircus. The sequence continues at coordinate 8,748,833 of NC_030812.1, forward strand.
TTTAAAAACCGAAAGATACAATCACTCTTGATGATACCTTAGTGAATGACAGACCACTGAGTAAACGCCAGTGAATGTACGAGTTTTCCAATTCTAATTGTGATAATCCTCCTTCCTGAGGTGTTTACAATGTATATATATAAACTGCATTCACCTTTATTTGAAAGATTATTTATACTTTCCTATTGGTTTTCATAGCAAGAGAAATTGGGTGATATCTGCTTCTCCCTTCGCTATGTACCTACTGCTGGAAAGCTGACTGTTGTCATTCTGGAGGCAAAGAACCTGAAGAAGATGGATGTGGGTGGCTTATCTGGTAAGTCTGTGATGTTTATTGTGGGGTTTTTAAATGCAATTTCATCATGGACACAAAATGCCTAGTACACATGCCACAACACCCCACTCCTTCATTGGTGACTGTTCTCTTTTCCCTCGGAGCCTGAAAGAACTCTCAGAATTCATCCCAACACAGAGCCCCAGGAAGTTGCTCTCAATTTATTGAAACTGGCAGAGAAGATGAAGCCTATTTTCCTGCTTCATAGCCCAAATATCAATTATCCTATAGCACTGAAAGCTAAAAATGTTTGCTTATCTTTTGAAAGGTGACATCTATGACCAATTATAATTTCATTCAGTTTTTTGCTTTTGATATTTGGTCAAAATTCATTTATGATGTGAAAAACAATTTTTTATCTGAGATGTATCAGGTATTATTTAAGTGTTTATATTTATATAAGCAAAGACAAATACTAGGTAAATTTATCAAATATAGCCTAATGTTGCTTTTAATAATGCTATTCTATTAAACATTCAGTACTTCAAATATATATGAACAGTAAAATCTGAGGGTAAACTCTCATGGTAATATATTTATTCTCTACAGCTTATGTTGGTAATGGAGAGACTTTGAGGTTTAAAATTCTGTTAAACCCAATTTTAGTTTTCAAAGAAGTAAACTCTTGCTCAAAAGAAAAGTAGACTCAAGGACTTATCATTTCCACAGCTGAACACCATTGTTTTTATTTTCTTCTCTGTAATTAAATCAATATATATTTTCTAATAACTTAAAATGTGGAGGAATTTTCTTGATATGGCACAGGGTCATCATAGATAAACTATGGTTGTCACTGTTTGTGGCTATGGAATTAGAACCAACATTACTGGTTATCCAGTGCTTTCTCTAATAAAAATATTGCAAACTTCAAAAGGTCACTCTCATGGAGCATGGGGATTTTATATTCTAAAGCAACACAGCTAAAATATGCTAAAGTGAAGGTTCCATGTACTGAACCACTAATTTGTCAGCCAAATACTCCTGGTGCCTAAATTTACTTCTCTTTATAAATAAGTCACCCAGGAAATCTGCACTACTTCTTTCATGTCACTGGGACCCCATTTAAAAACTTACTGCTTTAAATTTGCTTTGTTCATACCATTAGGCAATGAGCAGTTTCTTTTAAAAATGTAGAGTATTTATTGTGCCAAAGGTGCAAAATATATGCAGACACATATGTGTGTGTCTATACACATCCACCTTGTCCTGGTTCTGTCCAGTAAAAAGGCCTATAAACAGTAGCCATGGGCATCCCTAGAACCAGAGATGGTTTGAAATACAATTTCTCACTAGAAGAACATGGAGTTTATTGGCTCTGTGGTAGATCCTAGGTGTGGCACAGGAGGCACTCAAGACAAGCCTAGAACATCTCATCATAACAGAAAGCAAGGAAGCCTAATGTCAATAGGCTTAGGGGTCACCTTGCAGTGACTTCCATTGGCCAAAGATGTGATCATTTGAGCATCAGTAACAGAATAAATACAGCATATCTGAACCTGAAAACAAAAGAGGATACTCTTTTGTTTTGAATTTGTGTGCAAACTTTGAGGCACAAGAATATTTCACTCCCAGAATGCCACTTAGTATCCTAAAGTCTGACTTCAGACACCTTTGACCTCTCCACTTCCTTTGGTTCAACAGCCAAGTATCATCATGTAGTTCATCTGTATCTTCTCTCACACATTTCTGTTCAGACTCCTGTGCCAACCGCCTCCTCACTCACCTGTATCTCATGCTCCCCTGAACTTCCTCCCAATTCACCTTTCACCCTTCAGAGTTCCAGAAACAGCTCTACCATGAAGCCAAGAAAACTTTAGGTCCCTTATGTGTTGTCTCCTTCCAAGGTCCTAGAAATGAGTTCCCGTGGCCATAGATAGATACTGATGTAGATAGATGTTACATATTTGCTAATCAAAGCTTGTGCCTCTTAACACTCTGACTTCTATCTTCCATCTTGCTTGTTATCTAGCAGCATCAGAGATGCTACAGGTGCTTTTGAGGTTTATCTAAGGAAAGTTGGGTCTAGCCAGACATATCTGCGTGGATTGCCATCATACCCATGTGTAGCTGGGTTATTGCCTGGTGTTGAGTGAAGGAAGGGACCCTGGCGTGACTCGTACCACCCATAGTGCTAACTCAACATTGTGACATGAGAGGGGCAAGGCCAGAGGTCATATCTGATTCGACTTCCTAACCTGATAAAAAGAGAAGAAATATATTCTTCTTTCAAATGTTGAACTACACTTTGCTGAAAACAGTTAACTGAAACCAAAGTGGGCTTTTTTGCCAGTGTTTATGATTATATTAGCTTCACCACCCACTCATCCCATTTCCATCCCTAAATTTGAATTACCTGAAATGATTTTGCTGAACCGTTAAATATTAAATTAAGGGTATTTAAAGGCTAAATACCCTTGAAGAGTCCTAATCATATGGGCTTCCTGCTGTCTGTAAAATTATCACAGGCACATAGGTCTGCATAATAGATACTTCCAGATTATGCCCCACCATATTTTTGAATTTTAACCAACTTGACCATCACAGTGAACAGGCTATGTGATTTGCTGCCTCCACTGTTTGCTTAAGTCATGCCCTTCACCTGGAATTCTCTTCCATCCACCAGGGTCTAGCTAAATCCTAATCATTCTTCAGGCCCAGCTTAAGTTTTATTTCCTCCATTCATTGAACAACTATGCATTGTTTCCCTACTTTATATTAGGCACTGTTCTGAAACTGTGTTTACATCAGTGGCCAAAATAACCAAAGAGCCCTGCCCTTAGGCACCTTATATTGTAATGTGGGGAAACAAACAGGAAGCCAATAAATCGAAAGGCACATGGTACACCAAGAGATGATAAGTGCTATGAAGAAAGCAAAGCAGACATGTAGGATGACAGATGCTGGGGAGAAGTTTAAATGGGGTGGTCAGAGAAAGTCCCATGAGTAGCTAACCTTTTGGCAATGGCCTGGGAGAGGTGAGGAAGTGAGCTCTAGGGGTGCCTGGGAGAGAGGGCAATTTAGGTGGACGGATTCCATGAAGCCTTTTTTGATCTATCCTAAAAGAAAAAATCTTTCTCTTTCTTTAATGCCAGTACTTTATTTACTTCCTTCAAACTTCACACTTCTCTCACTAGACTGTGATGTGTATTTATATATCCCACCATGCCCACACTGACGGTAGCACCAAGCCGAGCTGCTAAATGAATAATGAATTATTTAGAAAGGAGTTATGGCCTGAAAAAACAAGTCGTGCATTTCAAATTTATTTAACCTACTTACCATTAAAGTAACTTTAAGTATTTGGATGGTCTGTCTCAAAGTTAATTGAACTACCAAGGAGACCAAAATTATATAATCAGGTCATTTCAGGTAATTTGAATGCCAAAACACATTTGTTGGAAATGGCTAGTAAATTGGAACCAAAATGGGGTTATTGCCAGTGTTTAAATCCCAGTCTCCCACTGTTAGCAATTTGACATTGGACAAGTTATTTAGCTTCCTAAGCCTCAGTTGCATTATCTGTAAAGTTGGAATACTAAGAGAATCTTGTTTATCAGGTTATTGTGAGAAATAAATGAAAGCACAATAAAGTGCTCACTAAATATTATTGTAATTGTTTCTATTAAGAATGTTATAAAATCTTGGGCTAAATATGCAAAATGTGAAAGCAACCAGTGGACAGTTAAATCAATGGCTTGATTCATGGGGGGAAAATTTTTTGATGGGATAATTACATTTTATGAATACATCAACAGAAAATTGGATTAAAGATTTAGTGAGCATGGCCCTGCCCATCAGGACAAGACCCATTGTCCCCCTCAGTCAGTCTCTCCCATCAGCTTCTTTAAGCCTCTTAGCCTTCTCCATGAGAGGGCAGACAGACTGAAAACCACAATCACAGAAAACTAACCCATCAGATCACATGGACCACAGCCTTGTATAACTCAATGAAACTATGAGCCATGCCATGTAGGGCCACCCAAGACAGATGGGTCATGGTGGAGAATTATGAAAAAACCTGGTCCACTGAAGAAGGGAATGGCAACCCACTTTAGTATTCTTGCCTTGAGAACCCCATGAACAGTATGAAAGGCAAAAGGATAGGACACTGAAAGATGAATGCCCCAAGTTAGTAGGTGCCCAATATGCTACTGGAGATCAGTGGAGAAATAACTCCAGAAAGAATGAATAGATGAAGACTAAAGCAAAAACAACACCGAGTTGTGGATGTGACTAGTGATGGTAGTAAAGTCCAATGCTATAAAGAGCAATATTGCATAGGAACCCGGAATGTTAGGTCCATGAATCAAAGCAAATTGAAGTGGTCAAACAGGAGATGGCAAGAGTGAGCATCAACATTTTAGGAATCAGTGAACTAAAATGGAATGGAATTGGGTGAATTTAACTCAGATGACCATAATCGACTTCTGTGGGCAGAATCCCTTAGAAGAAATGGAGCCATCATAGTCAAGAGTTCAAAATGCAGTACTTGGATGCAATCTCAAAAATGACAGAATGATCTCTGTTCGTTTCCAAGGCAAACAATTCATAGGACAGTAATCCAAGTCTATGCCCCGAACAGTAATGCTGAAGAAGCTGAAAGTGAAGGGTTCTATGAAGACGTACAAGACCTTCTAGAACTAACACCCAAAGAGATGTCCTTTTCATTATAGGGGACTGGAATGCAAAAGTAGGAAGTCAAGAGATACCTGGAGTAACAGGCAAATTTGGCCTTGGAATGCAGAATGAAGCAGGGCAAAGGCTAACAGAGTTTGCCAAGAGAATGCACTGATTATAGCAAACAACCTCTTCCAACAACACAAGAGAAGACTCTACACATGGACATCACTAGATGGTCAATACTGAAGTCAGATTGATTATATTCTTTGCAGCCAAAGATGGAAAAACTCAATACAGTCAGCCAAAACAAGACCCAGAGCTGACTGTGGCTCAGATCATGAATTCTTCATTGCCAAATTCAGACTGAAATTGAAGAAAGTAGGGGAAATAATCAGACCATTCAGGTATGACCTAAATCAAATCCCATACACTTCCAATTATACAGTGGAAGTGACAAGTAGATTCAAGGGATTAGATGATAGACAGAGTTCCTAAAGAACTATGGACAGAGGTTCATGACATATTACAGGAGGCAGGGATCAAGACCATCCCCAAGAAAAAGAAATGTAAAAAAGCAAGATGGCTGTCTGAGGAGGACTTACAAATACCTGTGAAAAGAAGAGAAGCAAAAAGCAAAGGAGGAAAGGAAAGATATACCCATCTGAATGCAGAGTCCCAAAAAATAGCAAGGAGAGATAAGAAAGCCTTCCTCAGAGATCAGAATGGGAAAGACTAGAGATCTCTTCAAGAAAATGAGAGTTACCAAGGGAACATTTCATGCAAAGATGACCACAATAAAGGACAGAAATAGTATGGACCTAACAGAAGCAGAAGATATTAAGAAGAGGTGGCAAGAATACACAGAAGAACTACCAAAAAATCTTCACAACCCAGATAATCATGATAGTGTGATCACTTCACATTCCAGGATTCCTAAGTCAAGTTGACCTTAGGAAGCATCACTACGGACAAAGCTAGTGGAGGTGATGCAATTCCAGTTGAGCTGCTTCAAATCCTAAAATGATTCTGTGAAAGCACTGCACTCAATATGCCAGCAAATTAGGAAATCTCAGCAGTGGCCACAGGACTGGAAAAGGTCAGTTTTCATTCCAATCCCAAAGGAAGGCAACTCCAAAGAATGCTCAAAGTACCACACAATTGCACTCATCTCACACACTAGCAAAGTAATGCTTTAAATTCTGCAAGCCAGGCTTCAACAGTACATGAACCATGAACTTCTAGATGTCCAAGCTGGTTTTAGAAAAGGCAGAGGAACCAGAGATCAAATTGCCAACATCTGTTGGATTATCAAAAAAGCAAGAGAGTTCCAGAAAAATATCTACTTCTGCTTTATTAACTATGCCAAAGCCTTAGTCTGTGTGGATCACCACAAACTCTGGAAAATTCTCCCAAATATGGGGATATCAGACCACCTGACCTGCCTCTCGAGAAATCTGTATGCAGGTCAGGAAACAACAGTTAAACTGGATATGGAACAACAGACTGGCTCCAAATCGGGAAAGAAGTACATCAAGGCTGTATACTGTCACCCAGCTTATTTAACTTATATACAGAGTACATCATAAGAAATGCTGGACTGGATGAAGCACAAGCTGGAATCAAGATTGCTGGGAGAAGAGCAATGAATTTCACATTTTTCTCAAGTGCACATGAAACCTTCTCCAGAATAGATCACATCCTGGGCCATAAATATAACCTTGATAAATTCAAAAAACTGAAATAATTCCAAGCATCTTTTCTGATCACAATGCAGTAAAATTAGATGTCAACTACAGGAAAAAAAAAACTATTAAAAATTCGAACATATGGAGGCTAAACAACACACTTCTGAATAAACAACAAATCACAGAAGAATTCAAAAAAGAAATCAAAATCTTCATAGAAACAAATGAAAATTAAAACACAACAACCCAACACCTTTGGGACTCAGTAAAAGCAGTGCTAAGGGGAAGTTTTCATTCCAATTCCAAAGAAAGGAAATGCCAAAGAATGCTCAAACTACCACACAACTGCACTCATCTCACATGCTAGTAAAGTAATGCTCAAAATTCTCCAAGCCAGGCTTCAGCAATACATGAACCGTGAACTTCCTGATGTTCAAGCTGGTTTTAGAAAAGGCAGAGGAACCAGAGATCAAATTGCCAACATCTGCTGGATCATCAAAAAAGCAAGAGAGTTCTGGAAAAACACCTATTTCTGCTTTATTGACTATGCCAATGTGGATCACAATAAACTGTGGAAAATTCTGAAAGAGATGGGAATACCAGACCACCTAACCTGCCTCTTGAGAAATCTGTATGCAGGCCAGGAAGCAACAGTTAGAACTGGACATGGAACAACAGACTGGTTCCAAATAGGAAAAGGAGTTACGTCAAGGCTGTATATTGTCACCCTGCTTCTTTAACTTATATGCAGAGTACATCATGAGAAACGCTGGACTGGATGAAACACAAGCTGGAATCAAGATTGCCAGGAGAAATATCAATAACCTCAGATATGCAGATGACACCACCCTTATGGCAGAAAGTAAAGAGGAGCTAAGGAGCCTCTTGATGAAAGTGAAAGAGAGTGAAAAAGCTGGCTTAAAGCTCAACATTCAGAAAACGAAGATCATGGCATCCAGTCCCATCACTTCATGGGAAATAGATGGGAAACAGTGGATACAGTGTCAGAGTTTATTTTGGGGGGCTCCAGGATCACTGCAGATGGTGAGTGCAGCCATGAAATTAAAAGACGCTTACTCCTTGGAAGAAAAGTTATGACCAACCTACATAGTATATTCAGAAGCAGAGACATTACTTTGCTGACTAAGGTCTGTCTAGTCAAGGCTATGGTTTTTCCAGTGGTCATGTGTGGATGTGAGAGTTGGACTGTGAAGAAGGCTGAGGGCTGAAGAATTGATGCTTTTGAACTGTGGTGCTGGAGAAGACTCTTAAGAGTCCCTTGGACTGTAAGGAGATCCAACCAGTCCATTCTGAAGGAGATCAGCCCTGGGATTTCTTTGGAAGGAATGATGCTAAAGCTGAAGCTCCAGTACTTTGGCCACCTCATGAGAAGAGTTGACTCATTGGAAAAGACTGATGCTGGGAGGGATTGGGGGCAGGAGGAGAAGGGGACGACCGAGGGTGAGATGGCTGGATGGCATCACGGTCTCGATGGACGTAAGTCTGAGTGAACTCCGGGAGATGGTGATGAACAGGGAGGCCTGGCGTGCTGCGATTCATGCAGTCGCAAAGAGTCGGACACGACTCAGTGACTGAATTGAACTGAACTGAAGGGGAAGGTTCATAGCAATACAAGCTTACCTCAAGAAACAAGAAAAAAGTCAAGTAAATAACCTAACTCTACAACTAAAGCAACTAGAAAAGGAAGCGAAGAACCCCAGGTTTAGTAGAAGGAAAGAAATTTTAAAATTGGGGAAGAAATAAATGCAAAAAAAAAAAAACAAAAAAACAAAAGAGACCATAGCAAAAATCAACAAAGCTAAAAGCTGGTTCTTCAAGAAGGTAAATAAAATAGAAAAACCATTAGCCAGACTCATCAAGAAACAAAGGGAGAAGAATCAACAAAATTAAAAATGAAAATGGAGAAATCACAACAGACAACACAGAAATACAAAGGATCATCAGAGACTACTATCAGTAACTATATGCCAATAAAATGGACAACTTGGAAGAAATGGACAAATTCTTGGAAAAGTATAACTTTCTAAAACTGAACCAGGAAGGAATAGAAAATCTTAACAGACCAATCACAAGCAAGAAAATCAAAACTGTAATCAGAAATCTTCCAACAAACCAAAGCCCAGGACCAGACGGCTTCACAGCTGAATTCTACCAAAAATTTAGAGAAGAGCTAACATCTATCCTACTCAAACTCTTCCAGAAAATTGCAGAGGAAGTTAAACTTCCAAACTCATTCAATGAGGCCACCATCACCCTAATACCAAAACCAGACAAAGATGCCACAAAAAAAGAAAACTACAGGACAATATCACTGATGAATATAGATGTAAAAATCCTTAACAAAATTCTAGCAAACAGAATCCAACAACATATTAAAAAGATCATACATCATGACCAACTGGACTTTAGCCCAGCAATGCAAGGATTCTTCAATATCTGCAAATTAATCAATGTGATACACCACAATAACAAATTGAAAGATAAAAACCATATGATCATCTCAATAGATGCAGAGAAAGCCTTTGACAGAATTCAACATCCATTTATGATAAAAACCCTCCAGAAAACAGGCATAGAAGGAACATACCTCAACATAATAAAAGCCATATATGATAAAGCCACAGCAACATTATCCACAATGGTGAAAAATTGAAAACATTTCCTTGAAAGTCAGGAACAAGACAAGGATGCCCACTCTCACCACTACTGTTCAACATAGTTTTGGAAGTTTTAGCCACAACAATCAGAGCAGAAAAAGAAATAAAAGGAATCCAGATTGGAAAAGAAGAAGTAAAACTCTCACTGTTTGCAGGTGACATGATCCTCTATATAGAAGACCCTAAAGACTCCACCAGAAAATTACTAGAGCTAATCAATGAATACAGTAAAGTTGCAGGATATAAAATCAACACACAGAAATCCCTTGCATTCCTATACAGTAACATTGAGAAAACAGAACGAGAAATTAAGAAAGCAATTCCATTCGCCATTGTGATGAAAAGAATGAAATATTTAAGAATAAATCTACCTACAGAAACAAAACACCTATATATAGAAAACTATAAAACACTGGTGAAACAAATCAAAGGTGACACAAATAGATGGAAAAATATACCATGTTCATGGATCAGAAGAATCAATATAGTGAAAATGAGTATACTACCCAAAGCAATCTATAGATTCAATGCAATACCTATCAAGCTACCAATGATATTTTTCACAGAACTAGAACAAATAATTTCACAATTTGTATGGGATTACAAAAAATCTCAAATAGCCAAACCAATCTTGAGAAAGAAGAATGGAACTGGAGGAATCAACCTGCCTGACTTCAGGCTATACTACAAAGCAACAGTCATCAAGACAGTATGGTACTGACACAAAGACAGAAATATAGATCAATGGAATGAAATAGAAAGCCCAGAGATAGATCCACACACCTATGGACACCTTATCTTTGACAGAGGAGGCAAGAATATACAGTGGAGAAAAGACAATATCTTTAACAAGTGGTGCTGGGAAAACTGGTCAACCACTTTTAAAAGAATGAAACTAGAACACTTTCTAACACCATACACAAAAATAAACTCAAAATGGGTTAAGGATCTAAATGTAAGACCAGAAACTATAAAACTCCTAGAGGAAAACAAAGCAAAACACTCTTTGACATAAATCATACCAGGATTCTCTATGACCCACCTCCCAAAGCAACAGAAATAAAAGCAAAAATAAACAAACGGGACCTAATTAAACTTAAAGACTTTTGCACAATGAAGGAAACTATAAGCAAAGTGAAAAGACAGCCTTCAGAATGATAGAAAATAATAGCAAATGAAGCAACTGACAAAGAATTGATCTCAAAAATATACAACTACTGCAGCTCAATTCCAGAAAAATAAATGACCCAATCAAAAAATGGGCCAAAGAACTAAACAGACATTTCTCCAAAGACATACAAATGGCAAACAAACACATGAAAAGATGCTCAACATCACTCATTATCACAGAAATACTAGTCAAAACCACAATGAGGTACCATCTCATGCCAGTCAGAACGGCTGCTATCGAAGTCTACAAACAATAAATGCTGGAGAGGGTGCAGAGAAAAAGGAACCCTCTTACACTGTTGGTGGGAAGGCAAACTAGTACAGACCCTATGGAAAACAGTGTGGAGATTCCTTAAAAAACTGGAAATAGAACTGCCTTATGACACAGCAATCCCACTGCTGGGCATACACACTGAGGAAACCAGAATTGAAAGAGACACGTGTACCCCAATGTTCATCACAGCACTGTTTACAATAGCCAGGATATGGAAGCAACCTAGATGTCCATTGGCAGATGAATGGATAAGAAAGCTGTGGCACATATACACAATGGAGTATTACTCAGCCATTAAAAAGAATACATTTGAATCAGTTCTAATGAGGTGGATGAAACTGGAGCATAGGATACAGAGTGAAGTAAGTCAGAAAGAAAAACACCAATACAGTATATTAACACATACATATAGAATTTAGAAAGATGGTAACAATGACCCTATATGCGAGACAGCAAAAGAGACACAGATGTAAAGAACAGACTGTTGGACTCTGTGGGAGAGGGAGAGGGTGGGATGATTTGAGAGAATAGCATTGAAACATGTATATTATCATATGTGAAACAGATCGCCAGTCCAGGTTCAATGCATGAGACAGGGTGCTCAGGGCTGGTGCACTGGGATGACCCAGAGAGATGGGATGAGGAGGGAGGTGGGAGGGAGGGTCAGGATGGGGATCGCATGTACACCCATGGCTGATTCATGTGAATGTATGGGAAAAACCACCAAATATTGTAATTAGCTTCCAAAAAAAGTGAAAAAAGAAAAAAAAAGATTGCTGGGAGAAATATCAATAACCTCAGATATGCAGATGACACCACTTTTATGGCAGAAAGTGAAGAGGAACTGAAGAGCCTCCTGTTGAAAGTGAAAGAGGAGAGCGAAAAAGTTGGCTTAAAACTCAACATCCAGAAAACTAAGATCATGGCAACTGGTCCCATCACCAGATGGGGAAACAGTGAAAACAGTGACAGACTTTATTTTGGGGGGCTCCAAAATCACTGCAGATTGTGACTGCAGCCATGAAATTAAAAGACACTTGCTCCTTGGAAGAAAAGTTATGACCAACCTAGAAATTTTATTAAAAAGCAGAGACATTACTTTGCCAACAAAGGTCTGTCTAGTGAAAGCTATGGTTTTTCCAGTAGTCATGTATGGATGTGAGAGTTGGACTATAAAGAAAGCTGAGCGCCAAAGAACTGATGCTTTTGAACTATAGTGTTGGAGAAGACTCTTGAGAGTCCCTTGGTCTGCAAGGAGATCCAACCAGTCCATCCTAAAGGAGATCAGTCCTGAATATTCATTGGAATGACTGATGCTGAAGCTGAAACTCCATACTTTGACCACCTGATGCGAAGAACTGACGCATTGGAAAAGACTCTGATGCTCGGAAAGATTGAAGGAGGGAGGAGAAGGGGACAACAGAGGATAAGATGGCTGGATGGTATCACTGACTTGATAGACATGAGTTTGAGTAAACTCCGGGAGTTGGTGATGGACAGAGAGGCCTGGTGTGCTGCAGTCCATGAGGTTGCAAAGAGTAGGATACGACTGAGCAACTGAACTTAACTGCACTGAAATGGATGCATTATTATTTAATTATCCATTCCCTTACTGTGTGTTGTTTCTGTTTTGGGCTCTATAAATAAGAATGCAATTAACATCTTATAGTTTAAGTTACTTATAGTTTAAGTTAACTATAACATCTTATAGTTTAAAGTTACTGATGTATAATTGACATATGATGATAAATGACATAGAGTATATATTTTAAAAGTGATGGGATTGGCTGGTCAATTCAAACAAAAAGATATCAGTAGACCCATGTTTACCAAGACCCAATATCAGATTAAGACTAGGTATGGAATTAAATATTGAAAAAATAAGAAATAGAAACAGTTTAAAAATAATTTCATACTTTCTTCAACATAGTCAGTTTCTGTCTCTTTTACTGCGTTAATTCAAAATGTAGTGCTCAAAGATTCTGCCTCCATCATATGCCCAATATAGCTAGCAATGCAAATCCCAACTCCTACTTTACAGTCACAAGTTCAATCGGACCATTCACTTATCTACAGTAGAGGCTTGAACCTGGATGCTTCCTATTCCAACTCTCAAGTATTTGTAAGCAACAGCAAGAGTTTCTGAATCTAACTATTTGTATTGAAATATTAAGTCTTTCAGGCTGTAAGGCTGTTCTTCAGGAGCAAACTAGTATGGTAGGAAATGAGTAGCTTTTGTGTCTTGTACTTGGGAGGGGGGAATAAATCAAGCCTTCTGTTAGTAACCATATCTTAATATACCTCTGCACCCTTCACATGTTTTCTCTTTGTGAAAATTGAGGTAGGAATATGAAGAGTGCCTTAGTTTGTTCAGGCTGTTCTAACAGAATACCATAACGTGAGTATCTCTTAAACAGGTATTTCTCACAGTTCTGGAGGCTGATACTTCTAGGATTAAGGTGTCCACAGGTTCTGCCTGATGAGAACCTCCTTCACGGTTCATACACAGATGTTTTCTGTGTTCTCACAGGTAGAAGGAGTGCATCTCTTTGGGGTCTCTTTCATAAGGCCACTAATCTCATCCATGAGGGTTTGACCCTCAAGACCTAATCAGTTCACAAAGGTCCCATCTCCAAATACCATCACACTGGGGACTCTCTTCCAGTGTATGATTTTTAGGGGGACATTAATAGTCTATAGCAAAGAGATCTAAGAAATTGAAAGCATCAGAAGAGTTGAGAATTCCTAAAGGTGTCAGGTCCTATTTCTGCATTTTTTTCCTGTCTAATTTTTATATTCAAATTTCTACCTGTGTAGATTCACAAGTGAAATAATTAGATACCTTGCTCCTAATCTTGGTCCTGGTTGTTATTATACAATTACTCTTCCCAGGTTTGCTTGTTTTGATTGTGTGTGGGTGGGGGGGGTGTGGGTGTGTGTGTTTTCTAGTCATCCCCAAAATGCGAATTCCAAGTACAGCTTTAATGAAGAATATCAAAACTCTAAATTTAGTTTGGGCTCTATATCACAAGATAAACAAAATTTTAGAAGTTTTCCAATGAGTACCTAACTGTTTCAAGAAGGAAAGACAAAACTTCTGAATCAGCAAGATGGAAGTGACAAGTTTCTAAGTCTACTATATTAGAGGGAAGTTCTATTTTTAACTTGAATCTGAAAATTGTTTTTGAGTGTTAAGAACTCATTATCACATAGTTATAGAAGTGAAGTGAAGTGAAGTCGTTCAGTCGTGCCCGACTCTTTGCAACCCCATGGACTGCAGCCTCCCAGGCTCCTCCATCCATGGGATTTTCTAGGCAAGGGTACTGGAGTGGGTTGCTGTTTCCTTCTCCAGGGAATCTTCCCAACCCAGGGATTGAACCCAGGTCTCCCACATTATAGACAGACGCTTTACCGTCTGAGTTGAATACCTTTCCTTACTTAGGCTTCCCTGATAGTTCAGTTGGTAAAGAATCTGCCTGAAATGCAGAAGACCCCTGTTCAATCCTTGGGTTGGGAAGAACCCCTGGAGAAGGGAAAGGCTACCCACTCCAGTATTCTGGCCTGGAGAATTCCATGGACTGTATAGTACATGGGGTTGCAAAATGTTGGACATGACTGAGCAACTTTCACTTCACTTTTCTTACATGTTTTTCTCATGTGGTCCTCAAGATAGGCCTGCAAGGTTGTTATAAAGGTAATATTCTCAGAAAATTGAAGCTTAGAGACACTAGATAATGTATATAAATCATCTTGTTCCACATCTGGCACATAGGTGGCATTCAATACTGGCCATTGCTTTTGTCAGTATTGACATTCAAAGTCACCCAATGTGTGATGGTAGAGCTAGGACTGAAGTCTAGGTCATACAATTTCAACACAGAACATCTCAAAGGCTGTTCCATTTCCCTCTTCTCCTTAAAGTAGGACAGAATTATTCTGAAAATTTTTTAAGTTTTTGTACTGCTAGGAACCATGGCAAGCAGATCAAGGTAAAAATTTGCAGCCCAGCCCGTTCATATGGTTTGTGTTCACTTAAATTGTGAAAAGAACATCAGAAATCTGCCAACCATTGGCAGCAAGAGAGTGCAGGGAAAACATGTGAAGGGCTGAATCCATAGGCAGCTGTTGCAGCAGTCTGCTGATGTCAGGATGCTGAGAGGTGATCACCAAGTACCGTCAGTTCAGCGACAACTTGAGGACTGGTTGGAAAGAGTGTGGCGGAAACTTATTCTCTTCTTAAAACTTTTTTATTGAAGTGCAATTTCTTTACAATGTTGTTAACTGCACATGTTGTTAATGTCTGCTATATAGCAAAGTGATCCAGTTGTATCTATGTGTGCATACACACACATTCTTTTTTCATATTCCTTTCCATTATGGTTTATCTCTGGATGCTGAACATATTATAGCTCCCTGTGCTACACAATAGCACCTCATTGTTTATCCATCCTATATATAATGGCTTACATCTGCTCGCCTCAACCTCCCACTCCATCCTTACCCACCCCCTCTCCCCTTTGGCAAACACAAATCTGTTCTCTACGTCTGAGTCTATTTCTGTTTTGTAGATAAGTTCATCTGTGCTATATTTTAGATTCCACATATGTGATATCATATGGTGTTTGTCTCTCTCTTTCTGACTTATGCCGTTCAGTGTGATAACCTCTAGTGGCATCCACGTTGCTGCAAATGGCATTGTTTCCTTCTTCTTTACGGCTGAGTAGTATTCCATTACAGATGCATACCACACCTTCATTATCCATTTATCTGTCAGTGGACACTGAGATTGCTTCCATGTCTTGGCGATTGTGAACAGAAACTGTTCCCTCTTACATTTTTTCTCTCTTTCACTTTTCACCACAAGTTTCACTTCCAGTCTTCTTCCTGCCAGTCCCCAGAACTGTCTTATCACTAGGGAATGTATATTGTGAAAAGCAAAGAGTAGGATTACAGGAGAGGTCCCCAAAGCATCTTAAGTCCCAAAAGAAGGGGCAATGGATTTAACAGATGGCACCAACTATTTGAGGGAGATGATGGGAGAAAGAGAAATGGAGGTGCACGGTAGTAAAGGAGTCAGCATCACTCTATGGCAGACTGATGCCTAAACCAGTATGATTTGCTCTGCTTCCCCAGCCCTGCCACACACACACACTCCTTTCCTTTCTTCAAAATGTAATGTTTTTTTCATTGTCATGGGTTTGTCTTCTCATCTCTACTAGCCTAGAAACATAACAGGGAGAAGGCAATGGCAACCCACTCCAGTACTCTTACCTGGAAAATCCCATGGGCAGAGGAGCCTGGTAGGCCGCAGTCCATGGGGTCGCGAAGAGTCAGACATGACTGAGCAGCTTCGCTTTCACTTTTCACTTTCATGCATTGGAGAAGGAAATGGCAACCCACTCCAGTGTTCTTGCCTGGGGAATCCCAGGGATGGAGGAGCCTGGTGGGCTGCCGTCTATAGGGTCGCACAGAGTCGGACACGACTGAAGCGACTTAGCAGCGGCAGCAGAAATATAATAATTTATATTCTTAAAGTTATCTAGGAAAGAGCAATTTACCCACCATTGGGGAACCACTAGACTCCACACAGAAACCATGAATGAGTACAGGTCTGTTATTCTTTCAAGTACTATTTCATCAAGATGTGACATTCTACCTACATCAGAATCACCCAAGGCACATGTTAAATTTTAAGATTTCCCAGATGATGTCAGACCACGCTATAATTGAATATCAATGAGTGAGAATCTGAAAATGGCATTTTAAAATTCCTCTATGTTATTCTTATGCATCTTAATAGGAAAATATACTTTATAGGGAATGTATAGAGTTAGCTGAAGCTAGGGTGGAAATCATATTGCAATATATGTAAATATTTGAAATCAACATACTGTATACTTTAAACTTACAATGTTTGTCAATTATACCACAAGTCTTTTGTTTAAAAAAATAGAAAAAGATAACTACATTATAGAGGCTTAGATTCTACATCATAATTTCAGTTGAGGTACAGGTAAGCCAAATTCCAAGTTAGAATTTTCATCAGTGATACAGAATACACCCCTTGCCCCATCCACTGAAATTTCACACACACAAAAAAAACATCCTACTTTTTCTTAACTAGCTCAGTATCCTCTTCCCTAAAAAGTACCTTGACCACATATCTAAGTTATTGTCTTTTCTTCAATTTTTTCCAACCAGAAACAAATGCAGTAGGTTGTTCCTTTATACATTCATGACCACCACTCTTATCTGTCTTTCCATTGGTATTGAAAGCATGACAAAGAAAACCACTTCAAACTCAATTGATTTGGACCAAAAGACACTAGTCTGGGAGCTGAGCCAACAAATAAAGTGGCAAAAACTTATTTGAGCCAATTAGATAGGGATATGCAAATTAATTGGCCATGATATCAGGGTCAAGCAACAATATGCATAAACTGGCATCTTACAGAGCTAACGAGATAGGAACGTGCATAGTAAGTTGGTCATGATGCCAGGAGGCTTCATCCTAATTTTAGGCTTGAATGTTGCAATATAAAATTATGTGACATTTAAAAGGCTTAATTACAACATGGATAAAATCGTCTGAATCCCTAAGATGTGAACAAACTGACCTGTGAAAGAAATGACAGATCTTTAAACTGGATCATCCAAAAATGTGAGACCCAGCCACATTTTGGAGAAGGCGATGGCAGCCCACTCCAGTACTCTTGCCTGGAAAATCCCACGGGTGGAGGAGCCTGGTAGGCTGTGGTCCATGGGCTTGCGAAGAGTCGGACACGACTGGGCGACTTCCCTTTCACTTTTCACTTTCCTGCATTGGAGAAGGAGGTGGCACCCCACTCCAGTGTTCTTGCCTGGAGAATCCCAGGGACGGGGGAGCCTGGTGGGCTGCCGTCTATGGGGTCACACAGAGTCGGACACGACTAAAGCGACTTAGCAGCCCCATTTACCACCGAACACAGAGCGATGCTATGCCTGAAGGACTCACTGGTTTGGATAAAGTGAGAAGAGCAGAAATGAGATGTGGGCTAGATCAGACATCGGAAAATACGAACAACAGGCTGAAAGCATTCATTCAGAACAGCACCAAAACTCCTAAATCAGTCCCTTAGCCAGCAGGTACATACCCAATCTTACAACAAACATCATTTGAGCACACAGTCAGTGCCGGGCACGATGCCAGTCCTTGGCTGTACACGTGAAAACAACAGCAGACACTCACACAACACAATGTGAGCCAGATACCCTTCTAAACGCTTTACATGTGTGAGCTGACTTAATTCCCACTTACAACCCTATAAGGTAGGTAACTATTTTTAATGCTATTTTATTGGTAGAAGTAAAGCACAGAGAGGTAACTTTCCCAAGGTCACAGAGTCAGTATTTGGCAGATTTAGGATCTCAACCCAAGAAGTCTTCAGACTCCATGAATAAAACATGACTTCTCAGGCATTATTCTTTCTCACCAGGTTCAACCTGGATGACAGATGGTTAACTACCTGTTATAGTTTGAGAGATGGCCAAAAATTCTACCTGATTCCAAAACTGCTTTATGCTGAAACTAAAACTAGATCATGTAAGCCATTGCTGCTGTAAGCCATTGTGCTAAGTCACGTCAGTCATGTCCAACTCTGTGCGACCCCATAGACGACAGCCCACCAGGCTCCCCTGCCACTGGGATTCTCCAGGCAAGAACACTGGAGTGGGTTGCCATTTCCTTCTCCAATGCATGAAAGTGAAACGTGAAAGTGAAGTCACTTCAGTCATGTCCGACTCTATGTGACCCCATAGACGGCAGCCCACCAGGCTCCTCCACCCGTGGGATTTGCCAGGCAAGAGTACTGGAGTGGGGTGCCATTGCCTTTTCCGTGGAAGCCATTAATATGTAATAAATTTGATTGGTTGTTCAACTGGATTTTGGTTAAATAGCAAAGACAGGATCAGTGAGTTCATAAGATCAGACATAAATTATTAGTAGATTTCCAGGCTGATTGTGTCATTTTCTCAGTGTACAGATTGGTAGGTTATTTTTAATGATTGATTCATTATGCACCAAAGAGGATGAGATACAAAACAGTGAGATTTCAAATGTATCAGAAGAGTAGGGATGCTGTTGGGAACATTAAGAAAGTTCATGTCTAAGGGACCCGAGTGATGTTAGGTGCTCATGTTCAGTCATGTCCGAACCCCAAGGAATGTAGCCTGCCAGGCTCCTCTGTCCATGGAATTTTCCAGGCAAAAATACTGGAGTGGCTTGCCATTTCCTTCTCCAATTAGCTGTTAGAGGAAGACTAAAGAAAAGTTTTACCAGCTACTCAGCATCAATGGCTGATTGAAATCTCGCTCTCCCTATAAAATGCTATGTGACTCTGTGAACCAATCTTATGTATATAAATAATAAAATCAAAGAAATTAGAATTGCAACAGACAACATACCAAGAAAAGAGAGCGCTGCTGAACGATGTTAAAAAGATCCACAAATGGAGAAGTAGAAATAGTTCCAAAGAAGCCTGTTACTAAGTCATCTTGAAGCTTCCATTTTGAAGGTAACATACATGTTTCCAGCCACTGAAATTCTGAGCTCAGTGAATAAAAAAAAAATCCTGTTGAGTAGGTTGAGTAATCCAGTGTGGTAGATGAGCTTCAGTGTGAATAAGCTTAGAATATATTGAAAGGAAATAGTGTTAGAGTATAAAAATAATAGGGTCAATTATAAGCCAAGAAAAGTCACCTAGAGTCATCCTTTGAAGACATTTATCAAGTGTCCCATTACAACCAAAGAGGCTTGGTGTTGTCATGGAGGATTTTACAAATACAAGAGGGGAAAATACCCTCCCTTGACCCAGACTATAGCCCATTCATGTGTGGTGTGCCTGTGGTTATGGTCCGAAAGAGAGTAGGGTTAAAGGACCAGCTGCCAGAGAGGCAGCTGAAACACGGATGAAGGAGCTGTGTGTGAGGACAGGCTTAGAAGACTGGGACTTTGTAGTACCGAAAAGGAAAGCTGAACAGAGAGATGATTAAAGTCTGAATCATGAAAGGCTGAGCTACAGTGAAATCTACCTGTTTGTTACATCCCACAATGCTAGAATTAGGGAGGGACTCTGATGCTTGAAAGAGAATAGATAAAAGGGAGGGCCACTGAGAATCATCTCAAAGGCACCTTTCTACTCAAGTTCTTTGCCAAAATTTCTCTGCTGCTTTATAGTTGAGTAGTAAAACTTGTTGCTGTAGGAGGTGGAATGGGTTGAGAACAATGTATGGATCTGTTTTGAGTTATAGGCTTGAAACGGGAATCTCTAAACCTTTACCATGTGTTGTCTTGTAGGACCCTGTACTTTCCCATGAGTAACCATCAGAAACAGACCCCACAGCTGTGCAACTCACTGATTCAACCTAGAATGGCTCTATGTGCTTCCCTGAGTTTCCATGCATTCCCACTATCCTCTGTTTTCCATTCAGGATACAGAATGAACAGGGAAAGTCAGATTTAATCGATGATTGCACTGGTAGGGTTGAAGTCCAAAATAATTGTTTTTAAAACTGTGTTTGGTGGGCTTTAAGAGGTTTTATTATCTATACTATAAGTATTTGATAAAACTATTTATTTAAAACAAAAAACTATTTTAGTTTTTAAATAAAACTAGTAAAAATATATTGCATTTGTGTCAATGTTATAAATTAACTATGTATACTCACTCCTGGCCTACTCTCTGTGGCCTCATGGACTGTAGCCCACCAGACTCCTCTGTCCAGGGAATTTTCCAGGCAAGAATACTGGGGTGGGTTGCCACTTCCTACTTCAGGGAATTCGACCCAGGGACCGAACCGGCATCTCTTGCATCTCCTACAAGATTCTGTACCACTGCGCCTCCTAAATTAACTATACTTAAAATTTTTTTAATATATTACAAATGGCTTTGCTATTTTTCACTTCCTTTCATGAAACTGCCTGTTTCCCATTAGGCCTGGAACAGTTAGGTAACAAAAATGGAAAATACTGTCAAGTCCAAAATACCATAATGATGCTCAGAGACATAGAAACATCAAAAACAATCTTTTTAAAAAAAAAATTGCACTTTATTATAGTCACTTCCACTTTCAAAAGGATATATTGTTTGTGTTTGGCCCCTTCATCCCTTATTCCTGATTTGTTATAAATTTATCTCTTTTTTCTTCCTTTTTATGGCCTTGCCACTTGCTTGTCCCACAAGCTACCTTGAGAACAGGGATTGTATGTTTGTCTTCTCAGAGGCCTTGGCACTAATATTAGGGAGAAATATTTCAACCCTCCCTACCTAAACAATCAGTTATGGATTTTAAGATTCTGCCAATCTGACTGGTTATTTTGCCTTTATTTCCAACTAATCTGACTTTAATTTTTTTCCATTTAATGAAATTATTTTGGCATCAGAGTAGTAATACTATAATAGAAATACCAACTAAGAAATAAGATCAGAAACAAAACCGTTCTTGAAATTAAATTTAGCTGTCATTTCCAGATTTTTATTTTTTCCTTTATTCCCCCACTCCCTTAGTACTTAAAAAGCAAAAGTGGAACAGACATTCTCCAGGAGATAAAGGAAAAGAGTAACCCAGAAATGCACACATTTCCATATTTATTCCTCAATGAGGGTCATAAAGACATTTTCCTGTGAAGAAGTGAAGACAAAAATGGTCCCCTAGTCACATCTTTAGCCCAGCGAGAACAGATAAAAATGTGGCTCAGCACCTTACTTTTTCACTCCTTTATAGACTAACTCCTTATAAAAGTCAAGAGACCATAGCAGCTGGTTGCCTTTTTGAATTCCTAATAGCCTAATTTTTGCTATCATTCTCAGTGCTCCCAGGAAAACTAGCAGGTTTCCTATAATTCTTTCTTCTACAAAAAAAAAAAAAAAAGACTTTGTTTCCTCGCAAAGTTAACTTTTTAACTGGAAAATTTGAGATGAGCACATGATTTGATCTCCTTGGGAAATCTCAA
This sequence comes from Capra hircus, assembly GCF_001704415.2. NCBI lineage: Eukaryota > Metazoa > Chordata > Mammalia > Artiodactyla > Bovidae > Capra > Capra hircus. The sequence continues at coordinate 8,770,584 of NC_030812.1, forward strand.
AATGCTTTTAGTCAAAACTAAAGCAATGTGATTGAGACTGACTTAAAACATTCTAGACTTCAAACTACTGATGTTGGCCAACAATATGACAGTATGATTAATTGTTCCACGTGAACCAAAAAGAGTTAAATGCATATTTTGAGATGGCACACTTGCAGAGCTAATACATGTACATATGGAACTGTGAGATGTCAGTTATCTACAGATGTTACAGCTGCCATTTGTTAGCATTATGCACTTTCATATCCTAATTAAGTAAACAAATGCTTTCACACATGGCACTGTCACACTCTTTTCCCTTATCTTTAGTTTTCAAATTATGGAGAAGCTTCATAAAACTAAGATAACTTACAACTCCACCACTCATTTTCAATGGAAGGTAAAATATTAAGTCCCCAAACTAGTCCTTCTAATCCCTTTCCATTCACAGAGAGTTCAAAGAAGTAATTTGAAACTTATTCAAGTGTTTTATTTACATATTTTATATATGTACATATAATTTATGCATCCTATAGGAATGAGATCATAAATATCAGAATTACTCTAATATTTTTTCACCTAGCAGTAGGTAATAGAGACCCCTCCAGGCCAGTATGTATAGATGTGCCATTACTTCTAGCTGTATGACATGCTCTTGTTTGGATATACCATAATATATTCAGTAATTCCCTTATAAATATAATTGTAAAGAAAACTAACTTCACCAAAGGACTTAAAGCAAGACCGAAATAGAATAATGTGTTCCTGGATAGGAATATAATCAAGATATCAGCTCCTCCCAAATCAAGTCCCATGAACAGATTGAAAGAGAGCAAAGGCATCAATATCCCTGCAATACAAAGTATTCCTACATATCAATAAGAGAAAGAAACCAATGGGAAAGTTCCAATTTTTTAATGTTTCTAAAATTGTCTTGCTGCTGCTTCTACTATTGGCTCCTGTTGTTGAAAGGTAAAATATTACATTTACACAGTTTCATCATACCTCTAAATAAGAAAAGATTTTAAAGTAAGATGCAATTACCCTAAGTTCAAAACCTAAAAATGCGTTGCTTAAAAAGACAACCTGGATTGATTGCAAAGAATATACACACTCACACACAAAATCAGGACATTAGCTTGTAAATTTTCAAATTTTCATCAGGTATAATTTGCAGGTTTCTGAATCCATTAACACACTCCATCCAGCAGCATTGTTTTGATAGAAGTTGAATTTATCTGTGACAATCTCTAAAAAGTAAAAGCATACTGCATACCTTTACCAAAGTCAAAGCCAACATGTTTCAGAGGATTTCTTGATTTCTAGATTTTACAAGACTACTTAAACAAGACTTCCCTGGTGGCTCAGACATTAAAGCCTCTGTCTACAATGTGGGAGACCTGGGTTTGAGCCCTGGGTTGGGAAGATCCCCTGGAGAAGGAAATGGCACCCCACTCCAGTACTATTGCCTGGAAAATCCCATGGACAGAGGAGCCTGGCAGGCTGCAGTCTATGGGGTCGCAAAGAGTCGGACACGACTGAGCGACTTCACTTTACTTCACTTTATACTAAAGTTGCCAATTCCAAGTGTATAGTATCTAGAAAATACTCTTGAGTTTTCTAGTACCTTTTTACATGCAGTGAGAACATTATAAAGGAAACCAGCCCTGAAAAGCTGTATTACAGGGAAACTTCAGTTTACTATAATTAGAAATCTATTTTAACCTTAACTGGAAGGTGTGCACTTGTTTTATGTAAGAATTTCACTGAAAAAATTTTAAGAAGAGTTTTGTGGCAGAGATTTTAAAAGAGGCAGTGAACACTTATGAATTATGCAAGTCTGAACTTTCATTTTAATAACTTCATTAAAATATAAAAACCTTAAAAGCCTCCCAACAGGAATTTAGTTTTACAGAAAGGCTTTATAGTGCCCTGACCTTGCCAAAAGGCCTGCCTTAGGCATAATTTAACAGTTATTACAGGGCAGAGCCTAATAATAAAGACCTATCTGAAAACACCAGTATTTGTCCCTGTCTCCTCGGCCTCCACTGGAGTTGCAGCTCAGCCATAAACAGACCCTCTCCTGAGAGACGGCAGGATGCAGCAGAAAAAGGAACAGCAACTGGCATTGGGAAACCTGGATCTGAAGCCTTTAACCTTTCTGATTCTGACCATTTGTACCGCTGCAGTATTAACAGCAAGGCTGTGGTATTAGCAAATGAAGGGATGTCGGTGGAAACCAGTCTGACGGCACTATGTAAGTGCTGGTTATTCTAAAGCCAAAGACTTCTAGGCGAACTGTTTTTCTCACCATATCCTGGTTCCTAGAAGATACAGTCCTCTGCAGCTAATGCACATATTTAAAGAATGCCCTCCCACTAGCTGGATGGCATCTCGTGCTTGGGCTCACCTACTCTGAGACCTATGCCAAGGCCGGCAGAGTCTGCTCTCCTCTTCTGTTAGTACTTGACCACAAAGCCTAGCAGGTCGGATAAGCAGTTAGGCCAGCAGTGTATTTCCCGAGTATGTATTTCTACCACTTTCAACTCAGATATTTGAATTCTCCAAGAGTCCTCCAAGTGGTTCTTTATGATCACAGACCCAAGATAAACACAGTTCACTGGGCTAACAAATAGGAATAAAAAATAGAGACTGTTATCTTAATTATCTAGCTGAGGCCTGGTAGCTGAATAAACTCTCTCTAAAATGAAACGCTGCAAGATGGAACCTGGTGTTGCTTTGTTCACTTGACTAGAAAGGGCAGGGCCTTGTCCCAGGGCAACTCCCCCTTGTCTTTCCAAATAATGAATACCTTTATTTCCAAGTATATACGGTGAGTCAGCACTCGTTGCTCATTGTTACTGCATAACTGAGTGGTCAAGATTCCAGCTTTCAACTTAGCTCTACAAATTCTCAGATCTCCACACCACCAAAAGAGAAGGACCCATGTAAACTCCCACATCCTTGTAGCCCTTGCCTCTCTTTCGCTTGTTCTCTAGCCAAAATTCTCCTTTTCTGTATGAAACATATCCCCAAGGCTGGGGCCATCCTGGAATGTTTAAAAATGGGGAACATTCTGGTTGGATCATGCTTCTACTCTGCAGCCTTCACCTTAAATCAAATGAATGGTTTCTACCTACCAACAGGAAAGCAGCTCAGATAAAATACTACGAAAGTAGTGAAGAAATGTGAAGAGCTGTCCTATAGTAGAGATGACCCCTCTATTTCACTTTGATTTATTTAACTAATTGCTAAATTTGCCTACATCAGTAACATTGAACTGTGCCTCCCTCAAACTAGCAAGCCTGACCCAAGGTTAAACCCATTGCTTAGGAAGCATTTTCTGTAGAAGCTAAGAACCTGAAGACTATCTCTATTCCAGGGATAAAAAGTGTCAGAGCTTCACAGGATGCCAAGACAGATATAAACACAAGATTAGGAGGTACATTCCAGCTTGATCCTCACATTTAAAAACTTGTCACAAACCTGTTTCGATCAGGGCTGCTTTTATTTTTTTTTAATCAAGATCTATTTAGTATTCCTGAAATAATATTCAACACAATAGAATTAAAGTATTATGTAAGTTTAGTCCAAAACTGAAGATGCTATCCTTAATCCAAATTAGATTTACAGATTTTTATATATAAATAGATACAGCTTTCAAATTAACTTACCCACATGATTATAGCATATAGATTTTCATTCTAAAAATTGGCACTTGAAAATGAAAATTTTTTTAATCAAAACTAGGTTAGCCATCTTTAATGCTATCAGAGAAACTAGTTTTAAAAGCTACTAGAACTTAACATTTGCTTGCAAACAAGATATAGGAATGGGATTTTTTTTTTTTTCATCTTGAATGGGTCCATGTGCACAAAGATTTTTATGTTTGACCTCTGTTGGTATGGATGGGTCCTGTCATTACCTCCCTAACCATTTAAATTTCCATTTAAATTGAAATATAAAAACAGCTGTATAATTTTCTTACCAACTGAGATTATACATTTCAAAGATGAGACTCTGGCAACAGAGCTTATGTACTCTATACTGAGAAATATGGAATACCACATTAGTTTCTGGAAGCACAGGTAAGAGGAGAGATATTAACTTTCTGAAGCAAATTTGGAGGGAAATCAGAGTCATGTAGAAGGCAGATCCAGTCTCAGTTAAGGAACCATTCAAGGAATTGGAGATGCTAAAGCTACAAAAGAACAGACTTAGACAGGACAGGATGTCAACCACCTGCAAATTCATGGGAAAATAATTGAATTTACTCTTGTTAACTCTGAAGATCTGAACAGGGATCAGTGGGTATATGCAGTGGAGATCCATAGTCAGTTCCATTTCAGCACCTAGCCAAAGGCTTATAGGCAAGCTTAGTAGAACATTGGGTCAGAAATGGTGACCGACTCACTGCCAAAGGTTTGGAAGGATTTAACAGGTTGACCCCCCATCTCCTAAGACTGTCTCATTCTAGATGATAACTGAAGCTCTAATGATCATGCTCAGCCTAAAGCTACCATTAGCACATGGAAGACTGTATCTATTAAAAACACGTTTATCCCCACCAAGCACCAGTAATTTTTTTTCATAAAAAAATGAGAATGGAGGACTAAGCCTGGTGATGAGGAGGATTCTATCATCTAGCCAATGCTACTTTTGGTCTTGTTTCATCCTAATCCCATGAGGTCAAGATTCTCCCCCATATGCAAATGAGGAAACCAAAGCTTGTGAACTTAATAGACTTGCTCTAGGCCACAGAGGAAATGAAGTCAGGTTCCAGCTCCTCACGCCAGCCGCGTCTGTTACCTCAGCTTGTCTGCTTACCAACTACATTCCACTGTCTAGACGATGCACACTGATTTCAACTGGCCATAATCCCCAAACCGTAGAAACCTCAGCCACAGAAGATAATAAGTGCTTTTGAGCTGCAAAATGATCAGTTGACTCACAGTTAATAGATTATTTTGACAAAGTAATGATATCCAGTTGTGCCTGCAAATGCCAACACATGCAAATGGCTGAGACTTCACAGACAAACAGTGAATGTCCTCATGAACAACAAAAAAGAAGCTGCTATTTTTTTTTTTTCTGTGTGTTTCTTATTTCTGCTGGAAAATAACGTCCAGAAGGAATTTATGTTCTTTCCAACTAAAAAAGAAAGATCCAGGGAACAGGGAAAAGGCTAGTGTTTACAAGTTTACATAATACAGAAGTGAGCAGGCATGAAACAGAGAGCTGCGGCTTCCCAGTGGGAAGGCAGTCACATGCAGCCAGGGAGTTCCAGGGCAGTTTTCACTTCCTTTAATCATTTCGGAAGCCGTGCCTCAGAGGTGTGAGCTTTGCCTTTCTTTTCACTCCTCCTTTCTCCAGTTTGGCACAAAGTCTCAAGAAGACCAGAACCAATGAGCCTGAGCGGAAGCAGTTTAAGTATTTGCTTCTCCGGGAAACTTCCCCATTATCCTAGTCCCATCATCGCTGGTCTTTACCTTGTACTGTCCACGCATTTCATGAACACAGGCTTGTCTGTCTGAGGGTGTCCCATAAATGCCTTTCCTCATTCAGGAGACTGAGTTCTTTAATCATTAGGGCCGCCAGGCGCTCTGTTTATTCCCTTTTCTCTGCTCCCCCAGCACACTAGAGTTATCCCTTCCCATGCGTGATTTATCACATGTTGTAGGTGTCTGTGGCTCGTTCTGAATTCCTTTCACCAGAGACCTGACTAAATTCATTTCTGTGTGGTCATCCTCTAGCACTGCCTGAAGTAGGGCCCCTTAAGTGTTGAAATAAAATGAAAATGCGAATTCATTTTATCCTCCCATATTGGGCTTATAATATGAAGTGAAGTGAGCGGAATCAAAAGTTGAAGTGAATACACTCTGTCACAGTAAAAGTTTCCAGATTACTCTTATACATATAGACAAACATTAGCACAGCACAGCTATGACGCTGTGCAATTCTAATGACTGATACTCCTCGGATTACCTATTACGCTATCACAGAAAGGACAGTATCTTTAGGCATAATACCATAGTTATTTCCTTCAACTGAGCCCATCCTGGTAGACAGTCTAAAACACTGTAGATTTATAGAATAACTAGGAAATGAAGAACAAACCTCTGGAAGGCTGACAGTATGTCTGAAAAAGCAAATAATGTATAAAATAGCATGAACTAACCTTGCACTATTGATTATACAGGAGGATTCCTCCAACAAGAAGATTTTAAATTTCATTTCCCAGGCTAAGTCACTTTCTCAGTCCAAGATGTGCTGTCAGCCCTGTGAGAGGGAGAAGGTCCAACACCACCAGGCCTTCACCTCACTCTTCTCTTGTCACTGGTTTTAAAGTCAGAGATAATCAGCAAGTCAGTCACCATCGGGGTGAGCCCTACACTGGGTACTCAAGTTGCAGTCAATAAAATAGACATGGCCCATCCCCATATGGACTCTATAGTCTCAAAAAGAATGAAGCATACAAATTCTATTTATTAGAAAAAAAACAACAAGGTATGAAATTAAAGGTTTCCCTCACCCAATGTCTGCAGGCTCTGACTTCAGAGTTATAAGCAATTCTTCTCAAGCAAATGTTTTTTCAAAAATTATTTACAAGCCAATTAAATATTTTATGAAGCTCTAAGTAAGAACAGACTGAGGAGAAGCTATCCCTTCTTTACAATCAATGTTTAAGCAGCATACAATTGTCTAATAATGACATTTTCTAATAATGAATTGTCTAATAACATCACTTTTAAGATTTCTAATTAGTAAGACTTCTGGAGCACAGTCTTCTTGCATGTTTATTGTGGGTTTATAGATTTTATACATTTAATATTACAGTAATATAAAATGAACATTATGAACTTTAAAAATAAAAGTAAAACCTATGCAAAAATAAAATACATGTTTTACATTTATGAAAGACAAAAACATAATTCTCCCTTTCAATGTTATTACTATAACCATTGTCAGTAAATATGTCTCAATTGAAAATACTGTTTTAACCTTGTAACACAGGAATTCACAAGTTTATTTCACTTAGTTCTAAAAAGAAGTGTCAAATTTGAAAAAAATACCTCACAAAGTCACAATATTTGCTATGAATTGAGATTCACAGTAAATATAAATCAGTTTCTGACATTTTTAAATAAAAAGATTTTTAGCCACTTCTCTAACATGAAATAGATCATTTTTACCTCTATGTCTGACACTGAGCTCACTCTAGAAATCACGAGTTCTGTCACATTCTTACTTTTTACTCATGTAAAATATATTTGCATTATCAAATTTAAGCCACCTTCATTTTTCAAGAATCATTTTGTGAGGATTAGTTTGGCTAAAATTAAATATAATCCATAAATAAGTATCACTTAATTCACATAAGCTCCAGTACGTAGCAGAATGCAGTAAGCAAATAAACAAGCCAAGCAAGGGCCCCCAGGCACCCCCACAGGAGCCCCTGCACACTGCCTGTGGATAATGCCCAAACAAAGGCCCCAAGTGGTTCTGTGCCTCAAATCTTTGCAAATCTCTAACCTGGTCTTATTCTTAGAAGAAAAAAAAAGATGAAATCAGAAATTCTAATATTTTCTTCCCCATGGAGAACACTTGACTCTACACTGAAGACCCCAGAAAACTAAGTTTCCAGTTTATATGCCAAAACTCTGCCAATCATACTACATTTTCTTTTCCTTTCTTTTCTTATACCACAGACAGAAGATATTATATCATGTTGTTTCAATTATCCTTCCTTAAAAAAGTCAATTATTCATTAACCAGGAGGGCAATGCATTGTAATTTATTGACTAGCGAATGAGAGAAATATTTCACACTTTGCAAGACTGCAAGATAAATATTTCAGGCTTTGCAAGCCACCTGGTTTCTTGGAACTATTCAACTCTGCCCCTGTAACACAAACAGCTATAGATAGTATGTTAGGAATAGAGGTCGCAATCCTCTAATAAAACTTTATTTCAGGACACTGACATTTGATTTCATATAATTTCACATCTCATGGAATTTTTTAAATTTTTTTCCAACTTTTAAAAATGTAAAAACCTCTTTAGTTCATGCCCCACTCCTCTGAAAAAATGCAGCCAGATTTGGTCCAAAGGCAATAATTTCAGTAGCCCTGAGGCCAGAGGGAGGGAAGATAACCCCTACTGTGTGTGTGTTCATGAAGGCTTCCTGAAGAAAGAACTGGGTGAGGGGTTATGACGCTCAAGAGGACAGGCCTAAGCATAGTGTGAGCAAAGGCACATCTGTGTGTAACCCATGGGCAAGTGTGATGAAAATGCTACAGCAGAGAAGGAGCAATGAATTAGAGAGAGGCAAAGCCAGATCAAGGGACTAGAACGTTATGCTCTCAGGGTGTTAGGGTAACACTGATGGGTCTAAGCAGGGAGTTTGTGTTGGAATAATCAACAGTGGGGAATTCTGGAATGACAGTTCTAGCTCTATGTAGAACCCACATCCTACCACTGACCACACATGTAACTTCAAACTAGCTTCTCATCTCTTTTAACTCTGAGTCCTCTTGTCCAAAACTCAAAGACTCTCTAGGTCCATCCATGTTGCTGCGAATGGCATTATTGCATTCTTTTTCATGGCTGAGTAACACACACACACACAGACACACACACACACACACAGACACAGACAAAGACACACACACAGACACACACAGACACAGACACACACACAGACACAGACACACACACACAGACACCCACCCACACACCCTTCTTTATCCATTCATCTGCTGATGGACATTTAGGTTGCTATCATGTCTTGGCTTACCTGCCAGTGTGAAAGACATAAGAGATGTAGGTTCTATCCCTGGGTCTGGAAGATCCCTTGGAGGAGGGCATAGCAACCTACTCCAATAGTCTTGCCTGGAGAATCCCCTTGGACGGAGGAGCCTGATGGGCCACAAGGGCACAAGAGCTGAACATGCCTGAAGTGACTGAGCGCACACGTCTTAGCTGTTGCAAACAGTGCTGCTGTGAACACAGGGGTGCATGGATCTTTTCAAATTAGAGTTTTTCTCCTGATATATGCCCAGGAATAGGACTGCTGGATCATGTCACAACTCTATTTTTATTTTTTTAAGGAATCTCTATCCTATTTCCCATAGTAGTTGTACCAATTTACACTCCTACCTGCAGTATAGGAGGTAGGAATGTAAGTTCCTATGTAGAAACAGTTCCCATTTCTCTGCACCCTCTCCAGGGTTTAGTATTTGTAGCCTTTTTCATGATGGCCATTCCGATCAGCATGGTGACCACAGGGGAAAGACAAGAGGAGGGTAATTAGAGGTTTAGGATTAGTGGATACAAACTTAAAGTGTTAGTCACTCAGTTGTTTTTGACTCTTTGCAACCCCCTGGACTGTACCCCCACCCAGGCTCATCTGTCCATGGAATTATCCAGACAAGAATACTGGAGTGGGTAGCTAGTCCCTTGCCCAAGGGATCAAACCTGGGTCTCCCACACTGCAGGCAGGTTCTTTACCATCTGAGCAACCAGGGAAGCTCCCAGTGGATAAAAGCAACTATATGTAAAAAAGATAATAAGGTTCCACTGTATAGTACAGGGTGGAGAAGGCAATGGCAACCCACTCCAGTGTTCTTGCCTGGAGAATCCCAGGGACGGGGGAGCCTGGTGGGCTGCCGTTGATGCGGTCGCACAGGGTCGGACACGACTGAAGTGACTTAGCAGCAGCAGCAGTATAGTACAGGGAACTATATTCAGAATCTTGTAATAAACTATAATGGAAAAGATAAACAAAGATAATTCTTCCCCTAGAATTTGCTATTTTTCATTATTTGCTTCCATTATTGCTCATGGTTTCATTGATAACATTAGTCATTGCTAACTGGTTGTTGGACTGATGACCCTCTGGCTTATAGGAACATGTTATTACCAATGTACACCAAGTGCCTAACATTGTGTTGGACAGAGCAAGTACACAAAAGTAGTTAAGGAATAAATGAAACAATTCCATGAAGGCCAACATTCTCCTACCTTGTCATTCTATCGCAGTCCATATATGCCTCTTGTTTTGCAAGGATAAGTATGTTGAAACATTTATTTAAAATTTGGAATAAGGGCATTGAGAAAAAAATGATTAATCATCCTCCAAACAACTATCTTCAATTTAAGTCTGAATTTGGCAATAAGCTGAGCAAGAGTCAGCTCCTGGTCTTGTTTTGGCTGACTGTATAGAGCTTCTCCATCTTTGGCTGCAAAGAATATAATCAGTCTGATTTTGGTATTGACCATCTGGTGATGTTCATGTGCAGAGTCTTCTTTTGTGTTGTTGGAAGAGGGTGTTTGCTATGACCAGTGAGTCCTCTTGGCAAAACTCCATTAGCCTTTACCCTGCTTCATTCTGTACTCCAAGACCAAATTTGCCTGTCACTCCAGGTGTTTCTTCACTTCCTACATTTGCATTCCAATCCCTTATAATGAAAAGGACATCTTTTTTGGGTGTTTGTTAGTTCTAGAAAGTCTTGTAGGTCTTCACAGAAACGTTCAACTTCAGCTTCTTAAGCATTACTGATTGGGGGCATAGACTTGGATTACTATGATATTTAATGGTTTGCCTTGGAAATGAACAGAGATCATTCTGTCATTTTTGAAGAAAGTAGGGAAAACCACTAGACCATTCAGGCATGACCTAAATCAAATCCCTTATGATTATACAGTGGAAGTGAGAAATAGATTTAAGGGCCTAGATCTGATAGATAGAGTGCCTGATGAACTATGGACGGAGGTTCGTGACATTTTACAGGAGACAGGGATCAAGACTATCCCCACGGAAAAGAAAAGCAAAAAGGCAAAATGGCTGTCTGAAGAGACCTTACAAATAGCTGTGAAAAGAAGAGATGTGAAAAGCAAGGAGAAAAGGAAAGATAAACCCATTTGAATGCAGAATTCCAAAGAATAGCAAGGAGAGATAAGAAAGCCTTCCTCAGCGATCAATGCAAAGAAATAGAGCAAAACAATAGAATGAGAACGACTAGAGATCTCTTCAAGAAAATTAGAGATACCAAGGGAACATTTCATGCAAAGATGGGCTCGAAAAAGGACAGAAATGGTATGGACCTAACAGAAGCAGAAGATATTAAGAAGAGGTGGCAAGAATACACAAAACTATACAAAAAAGATCTTCACGACCCAGATAACCATGTTGGTGTGATCATTCACCTAGAGCCAGACACCCTGGAATGTGAAGTCAAGTGGGCCTTAAGAAGCATCACTATGAACAAAGCTTGTGGAGGTGATAGAATTCCAGTTGACCTACTTCAAATCCTAAAAGATAATGCTGTGAAAGTGTTAACACTCAATATGCCACAAATTAGGAAATCTCAGCAGTGGCCACAGGACTGGAAAAGGTCAGTTTTCATTCTAATCCCTAAGAAAGGCAATGCCAAAGAATGCTCAAACTACCACACAATTACACTCATCTCACCAGCCAGTAAAGTAATGCTCAAAATTCTCCAAGCCAGGCTTCAACAGTACATGAACCGTGAACTTCCAGATGTTCAAGCTGGTTTTAGAAAAGACAGCGGACCAAGAGATCAAATTGCCAACATCCACTGGATCATCAAAAAAGCAAGAGAGTTCCAGAAAAACATCTACTGCTTTATCAACTATGCCAAAGCCTTTGATCGTGTGGACCACAACAAACTCTGGAAAATTCTTCAAAAGATGGGAATACCAGACCACCTGACCTGCCTCTTGAGAAATCTGTATGCAGTGCAGGAAGCAACAGTTAGAACTGGACATGGAACAACAGACTGGTTCCAAATAGGAAAAGGAGTACGTCAAGGCTGTATATTGTCACCCTGCTTATTTGACTGATATGCAGAGTACATCATGAGAAATGCTGGGCTGGAGGAAGCACAAACTGAAATGAAAATTGCTGGGAGAAATATCAATAACCTCAGATACGCAGATGACACCACCCCTATGGCAGAAAGTGAAGAGGAACTACAGAGCCTCTTGATGAAAGTGAAAGAGGAGAGTGAAAAAGTCGGCTTAAAGCTCAACATTCAGAAAACTAAAATCATGGCATCTGGTTCCATCATGTCATGCAAATAGATGGGGAAACAGTGGAAACAGCGACAGACTTTACTTTCTTGGGCTCCAAAATCACTGCAGATGGTGACTGCAGCCATTAAATTAAAAGATGCGTACTCCTTGAAAGAAAAGTTATGGCCAACCTAGACAGAATATTAAAAAGCAGAGACATTACTTTGCCAACAAAGGTCCATCTAGTCAAGGCTATGGTTTTTCCAGTAGTCATGTATGGATGTGAGATTTGGACTATAAAGAAAGCTGAGTGCCAAAGAATTGATGCTTTTGAACTGTGGTGTTGAAGACTCTTGAGAGTCCCTTGGACTGCAAGGAGAACCAACCAGTCCATCCTAAAGGAAATCAGTCCTGAATATTCATTGGAAGGACTGATGTTGAAGCTGAAACGCTAATACTTGGCCACCTGATATGAAGAGCTGACTCATTTGAAAAGACCCTTATGCTGGGAAAGATTGAAGGTGAGGGGAGAAGTGGACAGCAGAGGATGAGATGTTGAATCAGTTAAATCTAGTGTGTGCTGCCCCTTTTTCTGTAAGTTTTATTTGCTCATTGATTATAAAATAAAGCATGCCTACTATGTCCTTGGGCTTCCCATGTGGCCCTAGTGGTAAAGAACCCGCCTGCCAATGCAAGTAGACCTAAGAAACACAGGTTCGATCCCTGGGTCGGGTAGATCCCCTGGAGAAGGGCACAGCAACCCACTCCAGTGTCCTTGCCTGGAGAACCCCATGACAGAGGGGCCCGGCAGGCTACAGTCCACAGGGCCACAGAGAGGCGGACACAACTGAAGGAACTGGGCATGCACACTATGTCCTAGGCAGGTCTGGAGGCTAAGGATATGGCAGTGAATAAGAGTCAACTCTCTTTCATGAGGCTGATATTCTAGAGAGGGAGAGAAATGCTAAACAAGATAAATGAGTAAACTACAACGTGTATTAGATAATCAGTTTTTAGGAGAAAAATGAAAATGGGACTGTTTAAGTGGTCAGATTCTGAATATATTTCGAAAGAAGTGCCAACAGGATTTGTGTCTATGCAAGAGTGAGGAGCCAGAGATGAGGGCATAGCTTTTGTCCTGAGAAATGAAGAATGGAGCTGCTGTGCCCTGGGTGGGGAAATCTACACAGGTCAGGTTCAGGGAGGGTGGGCAGCATGGGCTTCCTCTGGAACATGTTTAATTTATGACACCAGTTAGAACAAATGGAGAGATCCAGTATGTCTTTAACCAGTTATAACTTCCTATTTCATTTAACATTTTTTAAATATAAATTTATTTATTTTAATTGGAGGCTAATTACTTTACAATATTGTATTGGTTTTGCCATACATCAGCATGAATCCGCCACAGGTGTACACGTGTTCCCCATCCTGAACCCCTCTCCCACCTCCCTCCCCATACCATCCCTCTGGGTCATCCCAGTGCACCAGCCCCAAGCATCCTGCATCATGCATCACACCTAGACTGGCGATTCGTTTCTTATATGATATTATACACGTTTCAATGCCATTTTCCTAAATCATCCCACCCTCTCCCTCTCCCACAGAGTCCAAAAGACTGTTCTATACATCTGTGTCTCTTTTGCTGTCTCGCATACAGGGTTATCGTTACCATCTTTCTAAATTCCATACATATGTGTTAGTATACTGCATTGGTGTTTTTCTTTCTGGCTTACTTCACTCTGTATAATAGGCCCCAGTTTCATCCACCTCATTAGAACTGATTCAAATGTATTCTTTTTAATGGCTGAGTAATACTCCATTGTGTACATGTACCACAACTTTCTTATCCATTCATCTGCTGATGGACATCTAGGTTGCTTCCATGTCCTGGCTATTATAAACAGTGCTGTGATGAACATTGGGGTACATGTGTCTCTTTCAATTCTGGTTTCCTCGGTGTGTACGCCCAGCAGTGGGATTGCTGGGTCATAAGGCAGGTCTATTTCCAGTTTTTTAAGGAATCTCCACACTGTTCTCCATAGTGGCTATACTAGTTTACATTCCAACCAACAGTGTAAGAGGATTCCCTTTTCGCCACACCCTCTCCAGCATTTATTGCTTGTAGACTTGGATCGCAGCCATTCTGACTGGCGTGAAATGGGACCTCAATGTGGTTTTGATTTGCATGTCTCTGATAATGAGTGATGTTGAGCATCTTTTCATGTGTTTGTTAGCCATCTGTATGTCTTCTTTGGAGAAATGTCTGTTTAGTTCTTTGGCCCATTTTCTGATTGGGTCGTTTATTTTTCTGGAGTTGAGCTGCAGGAGTTGCTTGTATATTTTTAAGATTAGTTGTCAGTTGCTTCATTTGGTATTATTTTCTCCCATTCTGAAGGCTGTCTTTTCACCTTGCTTATAGTTTCCTTTCATTTAACTTTTAAACCTGCCTTTTCTTCATCTTAACAATGACAGATTACTCCTAGGTGTTTATCCCATCAAGAACATTTCAAAGTTATTGGCTAGAGTATCTTTCTCGCTCTTCTTATCATCTCACTCTGAAAGCCACTGAAAATTATAGAAAACACAGGCCATTCGCCATGGAATTTACTCTCATCCTCACATATAATCCTCATCCTAGATTTGCATTACTTCTTATGCCACACACCATACTGAAGATATCAATACTTGTCTCTCAGATGATCAAACTCAGATTTCATTTCCCCTATAAATCTTTTCCTCACTAACTGGAAGGTGTTCAAGGCTTAATTCCTTTATGAAATCCTTCCAATCCAACCCTAGTTTACCGGCCCATACCTGTCTCCAGGACAAATCCAGCAACCTTCAAAAATATCACAAGAATGACCTAGCTTCAAGAAACTTCTACTGTTTTATAATCTGTGACACAAATAGAAACTCTTAATGCTCCAAGAGAAGGAGTCCATTGGAAGCAATCTTTTTGGTTCTTACTACTAAAGAGGAAGGGCTATATAGTCTATTAAGTAAATTTACAGAAATGTACTTGTAAAGAAACTATTGTTAAAAGAATTGATGAGAGGTTAGTTTAATAATGCTTATGAGGCACTGAAAGCAAGTCTAGGTTCTGGTTTGGCAGTGATTGTCATACCATTCCTACCTAAGAACCACTTGTGAAGGTCAAAAGCACAATTTATTAATCTCATTGGCTATAAAAAAGAAAACATGACCCACAGTTGGGCACATGCTTTGGATGAAAAGCTAGCATTAGATGATGAACTCATGCCAAGAACAAAAGTATAAAGATTGGAATCCAGATCAGCAGTGATTAACTCAAGGAATATGCTAGAACACCCCACACACATCCAAACTAAGGACCCGACTTGGGGAAGCACCAAATATCATAACTAAAAATGGTCACTAGATGAACTTACAGCCCACATTGGGAAAGCTCCTACATCAATTACTTGCATGAACTTACAGCCCACACTGGGAAAGCGCTTACATCAATTACTTGCATGAACTTACAGCCCACACTGGGAAAGCGCTTACATCAATTACTTGCATGAAGAGACTAGGAAATTTGTGGAAGTCACGACAGTGGCTTCTGAAGTCAAAACAAAAAGGAGTGTATGTTTGAAAATAGGGCTTGGGTCAAAATGTTTATTTTCAAAATGGGGGTGGGAATTGAAGATCTGGATTTAGAAGGAATTACCTTCTATATCCTTCCGTGGTAATCTCCTCCTGAGAAAAGAAATGAATTTAATTCTAGTGTTCTTGTCATGTTTCTGATCATTTACATCCTCATTTTCAGTTCTGAGATTATGGTTTCATAAATGGTCCTCAGACCCAATAAGCATATCAGCAGACATTTTTTAGAAAACTAATCAAAATGCAGGCAAGACAATGGGATGACGCTTGAAATAACAAATCACTTGATTACTTAATTAGGTTTGCAAGACTGCCACAAAATGAAACTCTGCCATTTTTTTTTAACTCAGTTGAAAATATTCTGGATAATGACATGTACATTTTCAAAGAATAAGGAAAATTGGCTCTTTTGAAGGTTACTGGCAGGTGTGAACTGTGTACCATTCTAAGGAGTCCTTAGAGGACTCTGAAAATACTAAAGGGATTGGTTAATTATCTTAAAATCTCAAAGAGCAGTCTAAACTACACAATAATACAGTAAAGCCACGTAAAGCCTCCTGATGTTTTATGGAAAGTCCTAGTTAGCCCAAGCTTTTGGAATGGTTGAAATCCTTATTTCCACACTCAGTATCAAACACCTTGAAAGCTGTGATTTCAAATAAATCTCTCTGCTGTGTCTTTTGCTTCTTAATATATTAATCATAGATATATCTATATACAGAATCATCTAGAACAACTCTATATTTGAAAAGCATGTTTACTAAGAGAGTACTAAAAGTACCCAAAGGATATATAACAATTTTAAAAATAGCCATTTTTAAAGGTTTTCCACCAGCGGTGCTTAATAGTTTACATGCAGCCTGACATCTTATCACAAGTGAAGTCGTTCAGTCGTGTCCGACTCTTTGTGACCCCATGGATTGTAGCCTACCAGGCTCCCCTGTCCATGGGATTTTCCAGGCAATAGGACTGGGGTGGATTGCTGTTTCCGTCTCCAACAAGAGACCCGAGACAGGTCTTATTTACCCCATTGACGAGACGGCGTGAGGAAGTCACATACCTCACCAGGTTCACAGCAGAGAGGGAAATGACTGAGCCAGGGATGCAGACCCCACCTTCTAACCCCACGTGGGTGGTGCTTCCTGATGGACGAATCCAAAACCCCTTTCTGGAATCAGTATCACCTCTTCGGGAAATTTCAAGTTGGCCCATTTTACTTTCATTTTCATGGCAGACGGAATCTTCTAAAGTAAGATTTTAACTCTAATCTTGGCATTTCTTATAACACTCCTTCAACGCCCCCGAAAATTGAGGATTTAACAGCACCTGTCATTTGGAGCTTTTGAGCAGATATTAACAGCAGGAAATAATTAGCATACTCTGAAAGACAGATAGGGCTGGGAGTTTAGAGACACTCTTTGGATGGATACGATTTGAACTGTGTTCCTCAAGCGTGTTTATTCACGTGGCTCCTTCATTCAATCAGTAAATACCTGTCACTCCTCTCTCTGCACCCGACGTCTAACAAGCACTTTCCTAAAAGTGAAGAAGGCTTGTTTAGCAGAACTAGAAGCAGCCTCCCTTACAGTTCCCCCAAGTGGACTTTTGCCAGATGTTTCCCCCTCAACCCTATTGTCTCCTGGCACCCAGATTCGAAAGCCCAAGTGTCCTGGACCTGCTTGAGCAACCCCCATATGTAGGATTTCTAAGATAGAGCAGTGTGCGTGCATCCCAGGACGCTAACCCCCTACGAGGACTGGCACCAGCGTGTGACACCGTGCAGTCTGACTGAAATAGGTAGCAGGACTAGAAGTCTGTGCTTCCTGCGTGCTCAACAGGCGACAGTCCTTACCCCATGACTCCAGTGGCCATTCTAGGAAATATATACTATCATTATCAACATTTGCAGTTGAGATAACTACGGCTTAGAGACCTAAGTCATCTAAAGCCTATGCCCTTAGCTACCGCACCATACTTTCTCAGGATTTAATAGCTTTCATTTCTTGAAAAATGGAAGATCAATGGCCTGTATTAAGCTATAATACCGTTATTCTGAATTCCCTGATTTCTACTTTAAAACACAACAGCATTGGTTTTCCTTTGAAGGATTACAGGCGCCTTTCTTTTGCTCTCCCCAAAGTAACCTATCCTTCCTTCAAAGGTAAAACTGTATATTTCCACTTTGTAAAAGCCCACAGTTGAGGCTGTCTCAAATCCTCATAATCAAATATTCCTTATCCGAGCCCCGTGAAGAAGACAGAAGACCAGTGTGGTTGCAAAGCACTGCACAACAAAAGCCGAAGTCCAGGTGACAGGGCCGCACCGAGACGCAGCAGCATCTGCGCGCTCACTCCCGTCGCAGCCCGCAGCGTGGCAGGGGCTTCAAATCGGGATTGGATTTCTGAATTTCTGTTAGAGTAACATCTGCCAAGAACAAGCTCTGGACGCACTACTTGTCCCCGAAGAGAAAAATGAGGAGCTTAGCATGCAGGTCTTTGTCAGGATAACACCTGTTGTCAGGCTAAAGATTTCAGTACTCCCGGATGAAATGCCAGGTCTGCTATCCGCGGTCAAGCGAGCAAGTTGAGCTACAAATTGCTTGGAAGCAAGCAGATTCTAAGTTGCCATGGCAAGGAAGATGAAGACAACGCAAAGCTTTTACATGAATATCCTCTGTGCCTTGTTATGATAGGAACGTTCAGCGGAGGGGCACTTTCTTTCTGCTGCCACTGACATGAAAGGTTCAAATAATAAACACTAATTACAGAGTATTATAATGATTCCTGGGCTTCACCTCAGAGGGGCATACCTCTAGCTGGGTAATTACTTCTCTGACAGATGGGTTTTTCTGCAAGAATTGAGGATCATGAGTCCAGTTTATTGACCACTGATGAGACCACAGGGGAGGAAGGTCATGAGGCATGCTTATTAAGAACATTTTAGTCAATGCGCTTTTCATTCAAGTTGTCAAGGTACCCACTCCTGGTTAGAAAAATGCTTCCTACGGAAATGACACAGAGATTCTCAGGCATAGAGTCTGTTGCTTCAGGGAAGGGACTGAACAGTCAGAGACTGATCTCACTGTGGGAGGCGTTTTCTGAAAGGGACGTCTTTGCCTGTCTTGCTCTGTAAGTTTCTTCCTAAAGGAGACACCAGACACTTTCCTACACTTACATTCCCCGAGAGATTCCTTTCCCCCTAAGAATTTGGATGTAAGGTCCTACACAGTTCCGGATAATGTTTAGAAGGAACTCTGACCTCAGGAAATTTATTTTCACAAGTACGTAAACCCACGTGCTTTGATCCTTTCCACATCCTCTTAAGAAACTCTTTCCCAACACCCTTATTTTACCTGGAAAAGGAGAGCCGGGGGTAATTCTCCTTGCTGTGTACTCATAGATAGTAAAGAATCTATAGAAGGGGAAAAAAAGAAAATTAGAGACTTCAGAGAAGAAAAGGAAGTAACAGAAATAAAAGAAACATGAGGCTTTATCAAAAAGTTGAATATGTACACGTGTTCTGCCCTTCTGGAAATGATTCATCTTAAGATGATATGGTTCTAACACTTTGTAGCCCTGTTACAAGGGATTATAAGGTTTCAAAGGGGGAAAAAAAATGGTTCAACACTACGGTAAATGATTTCTACTCCAAACACTGAGTAGTGATTCTTGGGTTGTGATGAAGTATACATGTCAGAGTGCAGTCCCCTCTTGGAATTTCTAAAGAAATTCAGGTATTGTAGAAATGCAAGCTCATCTGGACTGCTTATAAAATATGATTTTCTCCCCAGTAGACTGTGTGCTGTTTGGTACTATTGATCATCTGGTTCTATGTCTACTATGAATGCTCTAAGGGAAATTCATCCACACCTAAACAGAGCTCTTGCAATATTTATTCCTAACATAATGTAGAGGTCCTAATATGCTTTATAGAGAAAAAAAAAAAGATTTCCGTTTCCTCCCTAACTATACTTAATCCTGTTCAATATGGCACAAGAGCAAAATACATTCATGTGGTACAGATGGCTATTCAAGATATCCACTTTTTCAATTCAGAGTTTTTCCTAAAACAAATGAGAAAAACCTCTTGTGCTTCTCAAATCTTTATGAACATCTTGCTGTCATCCCTCACAGAATTTCCAGTTAGACAAAGCACACCATCAAATGATCAGAATTTAATTAGTCTTTTTGTTGTTGCAACAAAACAAATATCTTTCATCTTATAAAGGAGTGAATCTTTAGATTCCTCTGTTTCACAATAAAGGAATAAACCATTGCATCTCTCCGTTCATCAGCATGGAAAAGCACGTGTGCCCTTCCAAAAGACGCCAATCCTTCTTTATCTTTGTTAGTTTGATGAGCTAACAAGAGGAATTCCTCTCCAGAACACTATTCAATTATGATCAACGTCCCTAAGAATATAACCTCTTATGGATTATACCTATTATTTGGGAATTCCCTATGGAAACTAGAATTTAATAGAAGCATTATTTGTGTCATAGTCTTACAACCAAAGGATTTGCCCTCCTCTGGAAAACTTAACATTGACGGTAGGCTGAGAGATGGTCATTTTAATATGGAAGACTTTTCATAAATAAAGGGAATTGAGTTTTAGCAATTGAAGCAAATTCTCCATATGTATCGTGTTTTTATCTTTTGTTGAGTGCTGAATTAACACAGTTAACACAGCAACTGAAAGTTCCCAGGCTTTGAAAATACCCAGATTTAAGTAACCATCTCTTAAACATATGTTTATTACAATTGCTCATCCATAAGCTTTTATGTAAACATTTTGATAACACATATTTTATATACAAAATTGAAACCACATTTTATAGGATTAGATTTGTATGCCAAAAATCTCTAGACAGCCTCTTCCATGTCTCTAATTCTCTAATGCTGGGATATCAAAAACAAGTCTAATTGAACAGATTAGTATTAAAATAAGCAGACTTTATCAAGCTACATGGACCCTATAACCAGATTGGCCTGTATCTCATATAAGTATAAAAATTATTCCACTTGGCACTGGCGTGTAAAATTTGAGTTCAGCAAAAATTCTTAAGTGGCTTTAAATTGCCTAACCATATGGGTTATGGACGAAGATGCTGTGGCGCTAAGTCGCAGGGTTGTTTTGACAAACATTTTTCACACTATCCTGGGAGCTCTGGAACACCATATACTTAGAGCCATGATGATTTTAATGTATTGTCTCATCATTTCAAGCTTGGAATAGAAGCATTGTCAGCAAACAAAAATGAAAGTTGATTCAGTTTTGTGGGCAGATGTGAGAAAACATCATCGCTTATTATATGACAGGTTTAATTGGCTTTCTCCTGAGTTACACAGACATCATGTTCCTAATCTGTTTATACATAGGTGTTTAATACCAACGTCTTTGAATTGTTGTTTGATTGTTTCTTCTTTTCTGCTAAGAGTTATACCTACCAAGCAATGTATAATGAACATGGGGCAGGGGTGGGTAACTGCGATTCAGTGTGGAACAAGCAGCAGTCCAAAAATCTTTTTCCTCAAATCTCTAAGACAAAAATCAGTTCTATGTAAATCAGTTATTGGAAGTGGAGTCCCAGGCCTTTTTGTGTACTTTTTGTTGTCTATCTATTTGTGGGTGCTCAATCAAGATTTATGTATATTCATTGATTTTCCAAGTCTGATTAGCCTTGAAAACATAGCTTGACTCTTTATGCTTACCCCTCCAAAAAAATGTCACTCACAATTAAAATTAAAGTCATGATACCAAAGTTACTGGTGGCAGAATGCCAAGATTTAGAGTTCAAAATGGTGTCATGGCAAAATTATAAGCTAGATTATATATGCAGACTACAATTATGTATTTTAGAATAAACTGATGTATTAGGCTGAGGTTACCAATTCAAGGCGAGCGTCAATCACTCGTGGGTATTAATTCAATTACCTGTTTATTTCAGAAAAATGTGTTATGTATGCGCACACTCAGTGAAAGAAAGCCAAGATTAGACTGTGCACTGGGGTCTTAGGTGAGAGCACAATGATTCGTGCCTCTTCAGAGACCATGCTTTTCCTGCTCTTTTCAGTGCGTGCATAGAGTGGTCTATCATTCAATGAACAAGCTAGAAAATCCCTGCAGTCAAAAGGAAAACAAAATTGGCTACTGAAACTCAGTCCAGTCCGAGATTAAGACAGTCAGGCAAACGTCACTACCGCAGTCTCTGATGCAGTTTGTGTGCCGTCGGGACTGCTACTTTAAATCAGCTCTGTTAGATCCTGGGTCTTGAGTTAACCCGTAAGGGTTTCTAGTCCATCACCCTGCTGGTAGATAACATTGCTCTAAACCACTCCCAAAGAAAGGAACCACATCCCTCTTTAGAGAAGTATCTGATTCTTGACAAATCAAATATATCTATAGAGAAATATATAATTAATATATTTTTTATTTAAAAACAATGAATTTCCAACCCCAAAAAGTTCATAATAAGATTTCTTTGGAAACAGCCCCATTCCCCCCCACCAAATATGTCTTTGGGCGTTTTTTTCTCCTTTTTGTTTTCTGTTGCATGGACTATTTTCCTGCCCATTATACTCCTATGGAAAACATTAATAACTACTCTGCATTCCTGAAATTCCCTAGTGTTTGAGTCTTTAAATAGCTATTACTGCCTTAGTCTCTGAAACCTAATAATGTTTTATAAACATTCTCAGCACCCTTTCCTGAGGCTAGCAGGGCCCAGGCATCTGTGTCCAGTCTCCGAGCCCTGGCTCTGAGGGTGCCCTGAAGCCGCAGCCTCGCGCCGCGTCCACCTCCCCACCCTTTCCTCCCTCTCTCTCCTCCTGCTGTCTGTTCACAGTCAATGCCTCTATCATTCTGCCTTCTCATCCTTCTTGACTTCCCTCTCAACATTAACCACACACGTTCAAAACAGGCTGTTGGAAGAATAACCTACTGCAGCAGGTTATAAAGTCATTCTGAATGCACTGACATAAAGATGTCTGCCTGCAGGGGATGAAGGAAGTGAATGTGGGATGGTAGACACGCGTGTTAGTACACATGACAATCACGGCAGATATCTGCAACTGAGATAAGGGCAGGTTATCTCCACTGTCAGCACATCTGCTATCTGTACCCTCCTACCCACCTTATAACCTCTAAATATTTAAGCTAATATCCTTCATAAAAGGAATATTTTTGCATATTATACCCTTTTGCTTGAAGAGGTAGTAATTTTCAGAGACAGCAGTGGCCCAGAGAAGTGGTTGGAAATTAGTGGTAATTCTAAAGTTAACATCTGGCTCTTTTTTCTACCAACATTCAATGGAGAAACACCACCGTGAGTTCTAGTCATGATTATACCATGATTCGAACCATAGCTATGGGCAAGTCATGTAATTTATCCAGGCATCAAATTTCTCAAATAAAAAAATTTAACTGTTTGACATCTAAGCTTTCTTATATTTTTAAAATCAATGGTTTTATTACTTTTTTAATTAAATAAGGTTTAGAAAGCTCATCTATCAAATGAAATTACTGTAAAGAGTAAAAACAAGAGAAATAATTTCAAATATCAGCTGAGCAGACATTTGGAGGATAATTCTAACTAGCTTCAATCAATTCTCTATTATTCGATTTTTTTCTATGTGCATTTTATTAAGAATGATGCACAAAATATTCTATGTGCATTCTATTGGGGATGCCAATTAAGATTTATTTTTAAAGTTGTTTATAATGTCAATATAGACTTAAGAAATGCCCAAATAATAGTTGCTAGGAGAGAGGCTAAAATGCCTATTAGATGGTCTTGGAAATTTCTATAATATCTGTAATACCTAATTATGTATAGATCCCGGTTGTTCATACTTAATATACAAATAACTGCTAGAATTAGAATGGTTTGACTAATACATACTATTAAGTGGACATATTTTAACCCTTTTCTTAGGAAGTTGTTTATAATAGCATTTTTAGGTGGTGTATTTAATCCAAAATCTTCAACATCTCACCATTAAGTTCTCATAAACAGTTAACGTCATTTTGTTACATTAAAACAAAAGATCCTCTACATCCAGCACACACTTTTTCTTCTACTATGTTGTGTAAATACTTAAACATGTTTGCATGTAGCCATGGGGGAGGTGGGCAATAGGTGGAGCTGGGCCTGAAAATACCTGCAATGTACTTGGAACATTTTTCCAATTCCTTAGTCACCATCTTTTAACACTTTACTTATGTCTTTTTTCTCTCCAACATATACACATCACTGTCTTCCTTAAAAAAAAAAAAAAAAAAAACCACTACTGATTTCAGGGAAAGAATTATATACTTGAAACCATGTAGTGGTAGAAATTTCTAAAAAGGGTTTCCATATTCTTTCTATTCACAGAAAACTTAAACAGATACTTCAAATCCCAGTTTCTAGCACTAATCATAAAAATTATACAAAGGACATAATACTCATGATTTTATATACACGATTTCTGTCTCCATCTGCTAAGCCTGTGACATACCTAAGTCTTGCTGTTTAACAAACTCCTAAGGAACTCATTTTTGAATGCTATTAGGGATGTGTATTCATGCTACCTGGAATCTAGTTATACCATGTTTATAAAAAATACTAAGTCAAATTATCCTATTTGTCCCATTATTCTCCATGACTGTCTACTTGCAACAGAATTGTGTGATTAGGTTATTCTCATTCATATTTCACACCCTGACAGGAAATTAAGGTATGGAAATATCAGTCCAGGCTCAAGCCATATTTTCAATAAATTATAGAATATATTATAGCAATACATCTTTCAACAACACAATAGTCAACCATAGTTTTGTATAAAGATGCTGAACCAATGCCCCACTATAAAAATTCTAGTACGAGGTATTTATACTCTTCTCAGTAATGTGTCCTCTAATAGATCTAGTAAGTCCTAAATTAAATTAGGCAGCCCATGGAAATGGAGAACGTTTTTAGCAAACTTAAATAATGTAAGATACTGCCATTTGCCAACCGCTTGACAGGAATCAGACACTGTGCTGAGTGTAGCAGAGAATAGCTGGTCTCATCCTCACAGCATCCCTGTGGGATAAGTAAGTACTCATCATTTTGCAGATGAGGAAGCTAAAACTTTAAGGACTTACGTAGCTGTTCACTGTTCTGGAGACAGAGCTAGAAGTCACGTTCATCTGGCTCTGTAATCATCGTTCTACCCTGCACCCTAGCTTCATGTTTATGTTCAGGGCTCCTCTGCTATCTCACCATAAAATGCTGCCACCTCATCTTAATGGTTGAAGAGTTTCAAGTCTCACGTCTAGCACATATCATGGGACACAATTTTAAATGTAACTCTGAAGTTTCCAAGGATATTTAGCTTGACAACCAAATTCTTTAAGTTGAATTCAGTCTTTCGTGGGCTTCCCTCTAGCCGTCCAGTGCAAATTACGTCACCTGGAGCACGGTGACAGTCGTTACTTTCAAGATCAGTTACAGCCACTAGGCACATTAAACAGTTGTATTCTATCAGAAGGGTGTGTTATTATAGAATCTCCAGGGATAGTTGTTAAAAATGCGGGTGCCCAGACCCACCCCAGTGATTCTGACTCTGCATCTCTGGGATAGAGACTCAGGTGTCTGCATATAACAACTCCTGGTTATTCTGATGCAAAGTCTTGAAGAATCACCCTCTAAGAAACACCAACTTCACAATATATAACACAAAACAAAGGACAAAAGTGTTTTTTGAAAACAAACAATAAAAAGTTTTCAGGAGGGGATGTATGTATACCGATGGCTGATTCATGTTGAGGTTTGACAGAAAACAGCAAAATTCTGTAAAGCAATTATCCTTCAATAAAAAAAAAAAAAATTTTTTTAATTCCTTTCCCAGTTCTGAAATGTGTACATCAGGGGACACTGGAGTCAGTGCTCAGAAATTTTGGAAAGCCCCCTAAGAATGCAAAAACCTAGTTTAATAAAGAATGACACAGTCCATAGGTCATTAACTCCAAAGCATGTATTACGATGATGGCCAAGAGCAAACATGGCCCATTTTCATTGTTTTCTAAATGTGGGAAAGATGTTGCCAAGAGCAAAGAAAAGATATTATCTTTTATAACCACTGAAGATAGAATCTTTAGCTGATCCCCCAACAGTTTTGAGTAGACAGTAAGAATTACACATGATTATACCAGTCAGGAAAATGAGAGAAAGAAATAGATGGATTTATTTTAATCCAGGGTGGCTGATTTGTTGTGATAAGAAGTCAGAGAATTTTAAAACACCAAGAAGCTCAAACCTTCCTGCTAGGTTTGGGAGACAATGGGCCAAATGCTACGTGTCATGAATAAAAATGAGGCCATCACTACAGCAATTTTGTAAGCTGTGTGGCGAATATCGATCCACTGTTGAAAGCTCTGTAATTTGCATACACTGTAAATTCTTCTCCAAATGCACCACGTCCACACCACGTGACCAGCGTGTGTCGCCACAGAAATAATGCTCTTTGGAGAGTGAGCGGGGATCAGCAGACATGAGACATAACAATATGCTATTAATCATGTTTGTTTCTCCATTAAAGGAACCATTTAGATATTGTTTCATGAGACTATCTCCATGGCTGCCACATTTTCAATCTTTTTAAAAATGTACGTTTGAAATCCCCAAAATAGGCAAGTTTCCATGGGGATGCACTTATGGACACTAATTTGAAAAAGTAGTAGTTACAAACCATTTTCTAAAACATCCTCTTGTCTTTCTCACATATCTATAAAAACCACTTCGCTTTTTGCCGTTGTGGGAAAACTACATGCAACGGGAAAATAATGATATAGAGCCCATAATTCACAGTAAAGCTATCAGCTGCACAAAGAGTTTAAGAACACAGCAAATAATGCTGACTGTTGATACATAAGTGAGAATATATTCACAACTTATAGCTGTTATGCCCAAGGTCCCAATCCCCAGAACTGAGAGAACAAGACATCCACAGCAATGCAAACGCAAAAAGGG
Source organism: Capra hircus (assembly GCF_001704415.2). Classification (NCBI taxonomy): domain Eukaryota; kingdom Metazoa; phylum Chordata; class Mammalia; order Artiodactyla; family Bovidae; genus Capra; species Capra hircus. The sequence goes on from NC_030812.1 coordinate 8,797,218, forward strand.
AATTTATTGCTAGCTCGAGCCAGGGCCCAAGTTTCATCCAACGCAGTGGAGTGGAACAAGGGCCCTGAGCCCTGAATTACAGCAGTATTTATAGGGTTAAGACAAAGACAGGGAATTGGCAGGGGCGGAGTGGTTGCAAGGGTTCCTTAGCACCTACTAATTGGCTAGATTTTCGCGTGCATGGGCTTTCTCAGGGAGTTTTCATCCTCATCCTGATAGGCCTGAACCAGGCTACAGGGAGTACACTGATTGGGCAAGTCCTGGCGCCAGCAGAGGATGATCTCAGCTCCTCCTTGGCAATAACTCAGCCCCGCTGTAAAGGAGACCTAGGCCTACCTTGGCCCCCTGAAGCCTGTCATGGCGCCTGTTTGGTCCTAACATTCCCCCCTGTCTTTATATCCTTGAGAAGAATCTTCCTCTCCATTTTGAGACACTGCCTGATATTGTTGCCTCAGTACCATTACCTGAATGGTACTGATTTGTTCTTTTACAAAGCTTATTAATTTATTTAAAATACATGGGCCAAAAGTTAGAATGAGTAGGAGTATAATGAGCGGTCCGAGTAGGGTAGAAATTAGTGTTGTTAGCCAAGGAGATTGATGGAACCAGGACTCGAACCACCCCTGCTGGGCTTCTTGCTCTCTCTTCTGCTGTGCTAATCTTTTTCTCACTTTTGCCATAGACTTTCTCTCCACCCCAGTGTGGTCTGCATAAAAGCAACATTCTTCTCCCAAAGTGGCACATAATCTGCCTTGGTGTAGGGAGATCAAGTCTAGGCCCCTTCTGTTTTGCAAAACCATTTCTGACAGTGAAGTTAGGGATTCTTCAAGGTGGCTGATTGACTGTTCTGTACGAGTAATGTCTTTATCTATTGCCGCTCGTAGGGAAGTGAATCCCTGATTTTGCATAGTCAGGGATGTTATTCTTGTCCCTGCCCTGGCAATCCTGAGACCGAACATGTTCGCTAGCATGATGGTTGTGATAGGCTCTCTCTTAACTCTGTTTTTCCCCAACTGATCTATAGTCTCCTTGGCCCAATAGTCATACATAGCTTCTTCTGGGTGATATAAGATTTTGGGCATCACAGTCACTAAAACACAAAACTCTCTGTTCGGATTAAAGACCGATGCATATAGACACGGAGTCAGCCCGGTATGTGAGCAGACCCACCATCCCCCTGCCCCGGGCACAATCCATTTTATTTGGTCCAGTTCTGTGAGACTGACTATTCGGGTGCACAAGGGAGTCTTTTCAAGTGGAACTTTACCTAAGCAAAGTTCCCTTCCCCAAACTTCTTTCATAGTGAAACCAACCCTATGTTTTCTCCAGTGACATTGAGGTGGACCTGAGCTGGTGGACAGGTTGTAAGAAACATCTAAGCCTATTGCTTCATAAAAGGGAGGGTAAAGAGTGTAGCAGAGCCAACAAGACTGAGTTGCTCTGGGGTTAGAATGGTTTAGGGCTTTAAAGGCTGCTTTAGCTAGATCCCATAACGGGTCCGATGTTTCTAGGTTGGAGGTGGAGGACAAGGGGTCGAGGGCCTCCGCTATATTAGGCTGGCCTCCTGGTCGGGAAATGGAGGGTGTAGGGCTCAGAACTGTAGCCTTCTGAGTCGGATCTGCCTTAAACACCCTTTGTGGGCCCGGATTTTCAATCTGATTGGGGCCTACATTTTGGGTTTGGATAGGTTCTATGATCTGACTCACAATCAAGATTCCCCCAGGGTTTACACTGAACCCATTGGCCTGTAGCTGGAAGCCCCAAGATAATCCAGACACCCAAGACTTTTCCTGCATAGCCAGCTTCTGGTTAAACGTTAATTTTACCTGAGCAATCTCATCTTTAGGTATCTCATCTTCCTGATCACAGAATTCATAGAATTCATCTCTTGACATAGGCTGAGTGAAGGAGAAGTTGACTAAATCTCAGTTGCTAGTTTTCCATCTCCTTACCCCATCATTTGAAGTCACACAGCTCCATGACCTACAGAAATAGTGTTGTATACCCCCACAACTTTCCCCGTCACTTTTATGACCAGGACATGCCCAAAAACCTCTAAATTGGATCAAAGGCACTGACCAAGGGGTGTCCACTAAGTCCTTGAGGTCAAAATATAAGTCAGGCCACCAGGTGGTGTTCGGAGGATGTGTCTCGGTGGTCGTATTGAGTACCTCTCGCATCAGCCCATTTTGAAGTCTCCAGGTGATCTTGACAGGTTGATGTGGGTCAGTGCTGGCAGTTCCAGGGTCGAGGAGGACAGACATCATCAGGAGAGTCAGAGTGATCCGTCTGAGATCTGCTGTCGGACGAGCTTCAATTTTAAGGGATTGGAAGGATGCAGTGTTGACTTCCATTCTCTTTGAGCCCTCTCTTGTTCTTCTGGAGTGGCCTGTAGCACGTGGTTGCAATGTACCCAGGGTCCAATTCCGTCTACCTTGAGGGCAGTAGGGGTGGTAAGAAGAACAACATAAGGGCCCTTCCATCTTGGTTCTAAGGTCCTTGACTGGTGTCTTTTAACCCAAACCCAATCTCCTGGGCCTACATTATGAGACGGGATTGTTCCTTCATTTTGGCCCTCATGAATTTCCCGTACCAATGACCAGATATGTTTATGCACCTTACTCAAAGCTAGCATCTCCTGTTGGAAAGCGCGTAGTGGGAGAGGTGGTTTGGTCTTTCCCTCAAATGCTGGACAAACGGGGGGCGGACTTCCATATACAATTTCAAAGGGAGTCAAACCCAGTTTATAGGGGGTGTTTAGTGCCTGAAAAAGCGCAAAGGGAAGGAGGGTCACCCAGTCCCCGTCAGTCTCTATTGCCAGTTTTGTTAAGGTTTCTTTCAGGGTCCGATTCATTCTTTCTACCTGTCCTGAGCTCTGGGGACTGTATTCGCAATGTAACTTCCATTTGGTCCCCAGGGCTGAGGCCAGTCCCTGAAAAATTTTACTCACAAATGCAGGTCCATTATCAGAGCCGATAGATGCTGGCAGCCCAAACCTAGGTATAATCTCTTCTAGGAGCTTCTTAGCTACTACTATCGCTGTCTCCTTCTTAGTAGGGTAAGCTTCTACCCACCCAGAAAACGTATCAACCAAAACAAACAGGTAACGGTACCCATACTTGCCTGGCCTTACTTCAGTGAAATCGATTTCCCAATGATGTCCTGGCCTTTCCCCCTGATATCCTACACCTGTGTGCTGTCCTTTTCCCAGTCTCATCATCTGACAGGCCTTGCAGGTGCGGACTATATCCTGGATGGTTTTCTTCTGTTGGGGAAACCGTAGCTGCGCTGTTTGTAGGAGTGTCAAAGTCTTTTTCTCTCCCAAATGGGTGGTTTGATGTAAATGGGTACAGAGATGCCTGCCCAGATCGGCAGGAAGCAACAAGTTGTCATCTTGGTCCCGATATCATCCATTTTTGCCAGCAGGACAGGTGGTATTATCTTGCACCCAGCTCAAATCAGAGGGGGAGAATATGGGGCTTGGGGGAGTGTTCCCATCCCCGGCGGTGGCAATCCCACGGTCAGTATATGGGCTTCGTGGTCTCCAGCAGCTGCCTCACGGGCTGCTGCATCGGCTGCACGGTTGCCTCGGGCCCTGGCACCCTCTCCTTTCTGGTGCCCCGGGACATGCACTATGGATACCGCCTGGGGCAAGTGGACCGCTGCCAGGAGTCTGCGAATCTCAGGCACGTTTCTAATCTCTTTTCCCTCCGCCATCAAGAGCCCCCGCTCTTTATATATGGGGCCTTGAACGTGCACAGTGCCGAATGCATGTCGGCTGTCAGTGTAAATCGTGACTCTTCTTCCTCTTGCCCTCTCTAGTGCTTGTATCACAGCTATCAGTTCTGCTTTTTGGGCAGATGTTCCAGGGGGCAAGGCCTCAGCCCAGATGACCCTCCCAGTGTTGTCTACTATGGCTGCTCCCGCTTTTCTCTGTCCATCCTTTATATAACTGCTCCCATCTGTGAACCATATCAGCTCACTGTTTTTTAATGGCAAGTCGCTGAGGTCTTTTCGTATGGTGGTTACCTCAGCTAACACTTCAACACAGTCATGGAGGGGCCTGTCCTCCTCCAGGATGGGTAGCAAAGTGGCAGAGTTCAGAAAACAAGGTGTCTGAAAGGATATTCGGGGAGCATCCAGCAGCAGGGCCTGGTAATGGGTTAAGCGAGCATTAGAAATCCACTTACCCGGTGGCTGTTTGAGGATCCCCTCTATGGCATGAGGAGTGTAGACCAGGAGACGCTGTCCATAAGTCAGCTTGTCAGCATCATGGACAAGGAGAGCAGTAGCCACAATGATGCAGAGACAGGGTGGCCATCCCGCAGCCACTGGGTCCAGTCGTTTAGAGAGACCTGCCACAGGCCGCCTCCACGGTCCCCATTGCTGCGTCAGGGCTCCCTTCCCTACTCCCTGCTTTTCATCCACAAACAGTTGAAACAGCTTAGCCGGGTCCGGAAGAGCAAGGGCTGGGGCTTCCAGTAACGCCTGTCGAAGTTCCTGAAATGCCCACCTCATTGGCTCAGTCCAAGTCCAGTCTCTATTTTCTCTGCTTCCTTCATATAGAGGTCGGGCCTTTTCAGCAAACCCCATAATCCATAGCCTGCAGTACCCAACTGTGTCCCTAAAAACTCCCTCACCTGCCGGGGAGTTGTTGGCTCGGGGATCCATAGAATAGTCTCTTTCATAGCCTGAGTCAACCATCTCTGCCCCTGTTTTATTTTATATCCCAAATAGATGACTTCCTGTCTAGCAATTTGGGCCTTCTTCGCACTTGCCCGGTACCCCAGTGTCCCCAGAGTCTGGAGGAGATCACCTGTGGCCTTTAGGCATACCTCCTTAGTCGTAGCGGCCAGCATTAGGTCATCTACATACTGCAACAGAACGACTTCAGGGTGGCTGGTCGATACTCACAGAGATCTTCGCCTAGAGCCTCATTGAACAACATCGGCGAGTTTTTGAACCCCTGTGGGAGGCGAGTCCAGGTCAGCTGCCCCACAGTTTGGCCATCCTCGTCAGCCCATTCAAATGCGAAGATTTCCTGGCTCGGGGGTGCCAAAGGCAAGCTGAAAAAGGCATCGCATCTTTCAAGTCTAAAATTGTATACCAGACATAGTCTGGTGGCAAGCTGCTCAGGAGGGTGTATGGGTTAGGGACAGTGGGATGAATGTCACTCACCCGTTCGTTGACTTCACGAAGATCTTGGACTGGTCTAAAGTCTGCTCCCCCGGGCTTTTTCACAGGCAACAGGGGAGTATTCCATGGGGACTGGCACTTTTTGAGAATTCCTGCCTTTAGGAGGTGCTGGATGTGTGGCATATTTCCTTGCCGGGCCTCCTGGCTCATGGGATACTGTTTCACCCTCACAGGAGTAGCGTTTGCTTTTAATTCAACAACAATGGGAGGTCTTTGTTTAGCCAGTCCTACTCCCGCTATCTCTGCCCAGGCCGGAGTGTATTTCTGAATCCACTGTTGCATAGCAGGATCCACCGCTGCAGGGGGTTTTGGTGAATATAGTCTGTATTCATCTCTCAGTGCCAGGGATAAAACATGAATTGGTTGTCCAAGCCCGTCTGTGACTGATATCCCCCCAGAGTCAAAGTGAATTTGCGCATTGACTTTGGCCAATAGGTCTCTTCCTAATAAAGGGGCCGGACATTCCAGGATCACCAGAAATGAGTGGGATACCCGTTGGGCTCCCAAGTCCACTTTTGTTTAGTAGCCCAGTAATATCTCTTTGTCCCGGTGGCTCCCTGGACCAAGCTAGTCTTTTTGGACGTTGGCCCAAATTTTTGGTTGAGAACTGAGTATTGGGCTCCCGTATCCACCATGAAGCCGACCGGTTTCCCCTCCACATTAATAGTTACCCAGGACTCGGGGAGAGGTGCCGGGCCCTAACCCCCCTAATCACTATCTTCCCCTGCATATAAGACGTGGGTCCCCGAGGAAGATTCCTCCTTTCTCACAGTCTTTCTCTTCAGATCTCTTTTGGGGTACTCGTTTTCCCAGTGTCCCTGCTCTTTGCAGTAAGCGCACTGTCTCTCTTTAGGGCAGGTCTAGCTGGTTTTTCCTTTCCTCCCGACCAGGTGTCTTTAGTTCTCGGGGCTTCGGGCCCCTTTCTCGTCCCCGCAAAAAGGATCTGAGCCAGCTCTTTCTGGTTTCTCTGGTTTTCTTCAGCCCTGTATTCCCTTTCCTCCCGTCTAATCTGTTCCTCATATTCTCTTTCCTCCCATCTAATCCGTTCCTCCCTCTCCTCTCTGTTATTAAACACTTTCTCTGCTGCCCTCACCAGATCCTGTATTGACAGTTCCCCCAGCCCTTCTATCTTCTGTAACTTTCTCCTGATATCTGGAGCTTCCTGGTTCACAAAAGCTAACAGAACTGCTGCACGTGACTCATCAGCCTGGGGGTCCATGGGCGTATACTGCCTAAAGGCTTCCATTAACCTTTCTAAGAAGGCTGCCGGGCTCTCGTTTGGCTCCTGTCTTACCAGATTCACCTTAGATAAATTCGTTGGTTTCCTGGTGGCTGCCCGGAGACCGGCCATTAGAGTCTGGCTAAAGACCCGAAGACGCTCCCTACTGTCTGCACGCTCAAAGTCCCAGTTCGGCTGCATGGAAGGGAACCCTTCCTCCACTAGGTGGGGCTGCATGGTCAGTCTCCCATCCACTCCGGAACATGTTTCCGCGCTTCGGACAGAATTCGCTCCCGTTCCTCTGTGGTGAAAAGCACCCGTAACAGCTGCTGACAATCATCCCAAGTAGGATTGTGAGTAAACAGGATAGTGTCTAAAAGATCAATAAGGCCTTGGGGCTTTTCAGAAAAAGAGGGGTTTTGAGCTTTCCAGTTATATAGGTCACTAGATGAGAACAGCCAATATTGATAATTCCGTTCTCCGTCAGGATTTGCCGGCCCGACCCGGACAGGAAGCGCCCGAGCGGTAGACGAAGGGGCCTCTCGGCTCCTGTAGTCAGATGAGTCTCCGCCCCCTTGGGGCCTTCCGCGAGTTCCCTGGGCTGGCCCCCCTCCTGCTGCGGAGCCGAGGGTTCTGAGGTCCCCCTTTGTTCTCCGGATGACACCTTAGGTACCTGCGGGAGCAAGGGTAGCGGGATATATGGGGGAGGCGAGATTTCAGTGTCTAAATCAATCAGACTAGGGTATAGAGAAGATTCCTGGAGTATCGGTTTCTTCCGGCTCTCCCATGCCTCACAGTCTTCTTCCTTAGAGGCCTCCAGGACCAGGGCCTGTGGAACAGAAGCACTGGGGGGGTTGTGAATAAAGGGTTTCAGCCAGAAGGGAGGGCCTTCTACTGGATTTTCCCAGACCAGGATGTAAGGAGCTTGGTCCGGATGGCCCCGAGGGTCAGGAGCCATTATCTTTTCTTTAACAGCCTGGATGACCGGCAGGCCGGAAGTTCCCTCCGGTGGCCAGCCAACCTGAAATGTTGGCCACTCAGATGAGCATAGGGTTTTTAGCTTGCTCTTCTTTACTATCAGGGATAGATTCTGAGCCTTGGACTTAAAATCGGAAAAATGGTCAGTCATTACAGATAGCGGTGTAGAATAACTTTGACCCATGGCAGCAACACCCACAATAAACACACAAACAGCACGGCGCCGGCACACAGAGACAAGCGACAGACAGTAGACGAACAAATATCGGCTGAAAACACTGAACTAGGTTTATCCCAGGTTGCTGTTGTCCTGTTCCCCAAAATTACCTTACCGAAGGGCGTCCACTGCCCACCAGACTCAGGATCGGGAGAAACGTTTTCCCCTGTTCCTTTACAGAACGCCTCACAGAGCCAGCTGCCTTCCAGCTTGAATGCTGGGCCCTGGACTTATGCTGGCTGGGCGACTCTTTTGCCCCCTGACCTGATGCCAGCGTCCAGATATACTTCCTCTTAGTGAGGCTTCCCTTATGCCTGGAAAGTGTTGTTCTTCTCAGTCAGGGGATCCCGGACGAGCCCCCAAATGTTATGCCCAAGGTCCCAATCCCCAGAAATGAGAGAACAAGATATCCACAGCAATGCAAACGCAAAAAGGGAATTTATTGCTAGCTTGAGCCAGGGCCCAAGTTTCATCCAACGCAGTGGAGTGGAGCAAGGGCCCCGAGCCCTGAATTACAGCAGTGTTTATAGGGTTGACAAAGACAGGGCATTGGCAGGGGCGGAGTGGTTGCAAGGGTTCCTTAGCATCTACTAATTGGCTAGATTTTCGCGTGCACGGGCTTTCTCAGGGGGTTTTCATCCTCGTCCTGATAGGCCTGAACCAGGCTACAGGGAGTACGCTGATTGGTCGAGTCCTGGCGCCGGTGGAGGATGATCTCAGCTCCTCCTTGGCAATAACTCAGGCCCTCTGTGAAGGAGCCTTAGGCCTACCTTGGCCCCCTGAAGCCTGTCATGGCGTCTGTTTGGTCCTAACAATAGCAAATGAAGACTAGAAGATGCAGGGTAATTCTTTACTCCTCACATGACCCTACCTGTAAGGTACAACTTACTTGAAGTATTTGAAGTATAAAGAAGAAAAAGAGTAGAAAAAGAATATCAAGAGAGGCAAACCTATGTAAGTTGGTATAATGATGTACATAAAATATGTATGTACATATATGTTTATCCAGTGTACGTAAAATAAATGCGTCAGTTTAGTCAAGACTGGTCTCTCCAGTTAAAGAAACCTGAGGATATCTAGTTTGACCCTGCCCAGAGAGAAAATCCTGAAAACACTTCTTTAGACGTGTGTCAGTCTCCATCCTTCCCCACCGCATCCCTCTCTGATACGGGAATTCTCCAGGCCAAAGTACTGGAATGCCAACCCAGGTATGGAACCCAGGTCTCCTGCACTGCAGGCAGATTCTCGACCAGCTGAGCCACCAGGGAAGCCCTCGCTGACACTTACCCTCTGCCACACTGTGCCATCTCTGTGTTGTAACGTGTCTGTGTCTGGGAGCGTGAGGGGCAGAAACAACAGCCATGTCAATGTATCCCCTCTCTCTGAATAAACTGAAAGCTCTAGCAGGGGCTGACTGGAGAAGCAATATTATCTGGCCATAGTTCACGCTCATGCATTACATCTGGTCACATGTATTATTTAAAATCAGACACATATACAAACTGTTGACATAGCCCAGATGGCTGGGTGATAAGGACCTAGTAAATGGCAGGGGTCTGTAGCTAGGTATTAACATGAATTATATATAACAGAAGAGTCTGCAGCATGGTTCAGTATCCAAATATGAACCCATTTAAGCTCAAAGATCAATCCCTATCAGAAGTTAATGACATATGACTCACCCTTTATCCTAACATCTCCTATCAGAGTTAACACTTTTCACAGTTATTACATTTAAAGATGCTTGCCTATTGGGATAGGAATCGATCTGTTTGGCATATGCTAAAGAAAACTTGTTTCAGCCCACATCAATAAACTGTAATACCTAACTAGACTTCATCAAAACAGATTTCTACTGTATCGTTTTAAAACAGATGATATATTTTTCCTGTTTTTCAAATGCTAAAACACCTGGACCATAAATTTCATCTTACCAATGACATTTCTACACAATAGAGTTGTTTTGCTATTGAGTGTATTTAGTTATTAAATGGATTAGCCTGTCTACATAAAATTACCTCCATAATTATCAGTAGAATTAAGATTCAATAGATTAATTTCATGATAACTCTAATGTTTAAAAACTATTTACACACCACTCAGTTTTTTATAGCATTTCTTAATGCCAAGATGACTTTAAAAGACCTAATACAAAATAGGCATTAAACACAGTTGTCAAACTGAGAAGATAGGAAAAAGATGTAGAGAGGACTAGATATAGAAAAGACATTAATCAATCATGTCTACACTACAAAAGCTCCTCTGAATGGGTTAGTTGTTTAATTAGTGAAGCAGAGAGCTTCACATTCATTATAGACTTCAAAAGTAATCTTTGATTCATGAAGTGAAAGAAATTTCTTCTCCTATGTATAGTATACACTTCACTCAGTATAATGAAAGGAGAAAAGATACAGGAAACATACCAATGGGGAGGGAAACAATTGAAGTTGATGCATATCATATCGAAAATAGAATAACTTATAGTAAACTTAAATTTCTGTTACTATACCACACTTAGTAAAGAAAGCAAGTATCCAGGTTTTGCTGAATTAATCTTTAGCACTAAGTTCAGGGAGACTTTTAGAGTCTACCCTGTCAACCACTGATAATCTTTGTTATAGTACGGCTGCAAAATACTCAATACTTTGTACACTAAATTGGTTACTATATCTAGGAATATAATTTATAATCATTTCTATACCAAATCTTTTAATACTTTAGAAAGTGAGGTATTTATTATGTCGAACTCTTTATAGGAGCTAAAGATTTCCAGGTAACAGTAAAGAATCTTTGTAATGATGGCTAGGTTTACCCTACTAGAGGAAGGTTGGTTGATGTGATTTCTGCCCTAAATTGATACTTGGTGTTTTTTTTTTTTACTGAAATACATGCTAGGAGGATATATTTGATCATTTTATAGCATTTTAAAGTAAAGATTAAATATCTAAATATTAAGCTGTTATTCCAGTCTTCCTCAATCCTTTCAGTACATAGCCACCTTAGATTTTTTAAAATATAGATGCCCAGTCTCACTGGCTAAAGGTCACAGGAAGCAATGACTTTAATTTCCCCAGTTGATACTAATCTTATACAAATTGAAATTAAATTCTTTTTCTGATTGAGAATGAGATAGAGCTCAGAGAATAGAAGTTTTATAAATTCATGTATATCCAGGCTAAGAGATATAATCACAGATTGAATGGAGAAAATTGTAGCTCAAATACTTAGTGCGGCTTGATCAAAAATTAGTATTTTTCAGACAGTCTGTGTCAAATACTTACTGAGCATTTATTTAGTGGCAGGCACTATCATATAGATACAGGGAACAGACAAGTTAACATGATCATTCACCCAGAAGGACTTATATTCTAGTAGGGAAAGATAATAAGAATTAAACAAAACCAAAGAGAAGTAAGATAATTTGTGATACCATTAAATGCTAAGGAAACAACCTACAGAATAATTTAGAAGGTGACTGCAGAGGGCCGACCGCTCTGGCGAACAGAGACGTTTGAAACTCTGGAAGAAAGTTTTTCAAGCAACAAGGAAAGTGCCAAGTTCCTGAGATGGGAAGAAATGCTGTATATTTGAGGACTATCTGGAAGGCTGGTGTGGCTGGACCTTGGTACCCCATTGAGAGCATGAAGGGAATTAAGTCTGAGAGGCAGGCAGACTTAAGTTCTTGCAGGAGCTACGAAACTTTGGGACAGTACTTGCTTGCATCCAGTGGCACTGGGGAGCTGGCCATAAAAGGGTTCTTGAGGAAAAGATGACAGTGGGGAGACCTGCCTGCAATGTTGAACATTGCTCTGCTTGGTACTGAGGAAAGGGTCTGCAGAAAGGGCCAAAACTGGGGGCAGCGTCCTTCCTTCCTCCCTGCAGTAAGATGATGATGGCCTGGTTCTGTGGAGGTTCCAGCTGGTCCTCCAAATGTCTCAAGCAATGGTTTTTCTTCATCATTATTTTAGATCAAATACACCATTGTCTTAAATCTTCAACATGAGGTAGGGTGGGGGATATGATTCATAGAGAAATATATCAGGATGGTTTATATGTTATATCAGGATCTTTTTATACATCTATATGATGTTATAATCCCAACAGTTTCCAATCTAGGAAAAACTTACACAGTATTTTCCATTAGCAACTGTAAATTCTATATGACTATGTAGAATTGAAATCTCTCAAGTTTGAGGGTCTCAGAAAATCATGGTGAATTTTTTAAGCTTATAACTGGATGAGGTCAGGTTACGTTAATACTGCAAACATTAGATGCTGAGTTGCTGTTTAAAGTTGAAAGTTGACCTAATTCATTTCTAAATACAAAGTATTTTTCCTGTTACTATCAACTGTATTCTATTTGTCATTTATTATGCCTCAGAAAGCAATCAGTATGCAAGGTCAGTCTGACCCGCAGAACAGGAGAACCGGGGGATAGCAGGGCCCTTGCTACACCAGCGGCTGAGCTCCTCTGAACTAGCAGGGGAAATCTGTTCAAACGTTACTGAAGGAATTTCACACTTTAGGTGGACAGAATACTAAGAACTACGCTCTAAGTTTACAGCAATCATTATCTTGTATTCAATAATTGATGTGGCTTTTCAGCAAGTACTGTCTAAAAACAAGACCATTTGTGTTACTGTGTTCAGTTCTTAACTTACCTGTTAATTCATCCTGGCTTTGTATTGTCAGCCAACTTAACAATTTTCCTTGTGACAGGGATCAAATCATATAGCACATATGTCTTAATGCCTTATTTATGGTGTAATGTGATAGGGGACAGTAAATATCCACTGAACAAAACATTTAATGAAATGTGGTCCCTCTAGTCCAGAAGCCAAGAATAAAACAGATTTGAAAACATGATTGAATCAATGTTAATGTATGTCATAAATCAACATGTGTAAAGTTTCATCAGTAACAAATTTATCAAAACACAAATAGGATTTATGGATGAGAAAAGTTTCCTGGGAGAACTTAATTAATATTTCCCCAAAAAAGGTATAAGTATACGGGATGGGCATGTTTTATAAACAGTGGAGTTTGAATAGAAGGGATAACTTGATATTGGAAGAGTCAGAAAGACAATTTTTTTATGTTTCACAGTGATTCCCTGCGTATTTCTGTCACAGCCCTTTTAGCTGGTCTCTCTCCAGACCTTTACTACAAACCACCGTCCAGCTCGTCCTGTAGGTTAAGGCATGCAGCCTCGGGCACTGCACGTTCCGCCTACCGAGTCCGTGCTGGCAATACCAGTACACAGTCCAGTACCACCAAGACTGGTCTCCTTTGAAATCTTGCAAACCCAGAATCTTATAATTTCAAAGATATTTCTTGTCTTAGGGGATTAGGATAGGACAGCAATAGAAGAAATATTGATCCTTTATTTGCTCTTTAAGTTTTAGAAGTATTTTTGATATTGTTATCTTTTAAATGAATTTTGTCATAGGACATTGAAACAAGTGATCTGTGGTTATCTGAATAATTTTTGGCCTTTTAAAATTTCAATTATTGTCTTCAGGAGATAATTTCAAAGAAAATAAGATAAAAAATAAAGTAAAAATTCAGATGTAATGTTCTATTTAGAAGGTGTATTTTCTCTAGAATTAAAGTGTTCAAATATATTGCCAGGAAGGGAAAAACCTTCACTGGCTTTATTTCTAATAACCAGACAGTTCCTAGTATTGCACTTATCTTCCATTACACACCAGGAGAGAAATAAATTAAGTCTTACCAACCACTTTTGATGATTGCTGATGATTTGTTTTTAAAGGCATCTTTTCACATATAGATAAGGAAAGACTAAAATTCTCAGGTAGTAGATATTACAGAGTAGAGAAGTGGTTCTCAAACTTGGGCGTAATTCAGAATCATCTGGCGATCTGGTTAAAATACAGATTGCTGGTCCCATCCACGCAACCACAGAGCTCTGGAGTGGAGCCCAAGAATGTGCATTTCACCCAAGTTTCCCGGCAGACGCTGGTGTTGACGATAATGAGAACCAATGAAATAAAGGATGTTTGCCCTCCCTCTGCTTTTCTTGAGGAATACATTTTAAGCGAATTATTATATCCAAAAGAACAATGTCTTAAGAGAAGCCTTGCCTTTCACCACACTTATGTACAGCTGGACAGACCACAATGACTCAAATGAAAGCAAAGAGTTTGAGCACCCTTCTCTCTAAAGCCAAGGTGAGTGGAACATACCTAGTCCCCCACCTTCTCTCCTATTCTTGAGCCTCACTTCAAATACACTACTAAGACCTTCCATTGTCTTCAGAGTCCCCACTCTAACCTCCTTCCCCTAGACCTGATCCTCCTTAAGGTTTCCAGACACAGTGTGACATCGGAGAGAGAAGCAGGCCTGGGGACCTGAGGCAAAGAACCCAGCTGAGCCGTGATTTCCCCATCGCAACAAACAGCTACACCTCCCGGCTATTATCGACAATCTCAATGAAATGATACACGTACAAGCATGATGCCAGCGCACGGGAGATTCTCTCCAGCTGCCTGCAAAACAAGTTTCCTTTCCCTCCTTCTAGAACTTCTGGGCCATCCACGTCATTACATTAATCCCCTTACCAACTGTACTTTGTACAGAGTGTGCAAGGCAAAAAGTACAAGAGTGAAGATGGGAGGCAAGGTATCAATTTTTCACAAAGCAAAGAAACACAAAGAGGGTAGGTAGATGGCTGCTTGCAGGAACGTCAAGGGCCAGAAATCAGGGCTCTGGAACTTGAAGGCCATTTTCGTCACCTCTGTACAGCTTATCTACAGGTAACCAGGCCGTCTGACAGGTGACCATCTAATGCTTGAGACTAAGTCTGAGACCAAAGGCACAGTGTGGAAAGGCAGGTGCCACCTTACTCACCGCTCCTAACTCACTGTTGTCGCTGCCGTGTATCTGTAGAACACCCCAGTGTATTTGGCTTTTGCAAAGCCCATGCGCGAACCTAGAAGAACCTCTAAGCCAAAAGGAGGACTTCCTTATATGTTCATTCACCCCTTTAGACAAAATCATAATAATCTAGGAACGCACGCCATCACCCCAGCACGTCTGAGAAGCACCACGGTAGCAGTTAGGGACGTGCCACCTGGGTGCCAGCCCTAACAATGTGACCTGCAGGAAACCTCCAGTTTCTTGTGTCTGTTACCACGTCTAGAAGATGGCTCTAATGCCGCTTGGCTCTTCTGCTTTTTATTGTTTTTATACTGTATCAAAATGCTTTAAGAAGTCAAACATAAGCAAATGTAACACTGGTGGTTAGCTTGAAAGAACCCCGTTAACTAGCAGGCAATTATCAGTTTGCATATGGACCACATATCAAGAATTGCTGTAGTAGTCCCATAACACTTTCACTTGGCATTCATGAAGCTGGTAATATAAGTCTCCTGATGATAAAGCCTGTGGGGGGAAAAACCCAGATTGGCCCGTTCTTCCGCTCCAGAATGCCTGTCTTTTCCAGGTGCCTTTGTTGTCTAGGAGAGTCCTGTGAGAAGCATTTTACTCTTCAGTTGTATTTTGCTCCTCAGGAGGGGATTACCTCATGGAAGCTAGACATTAAAAATAATTACATCGCAAAAAAATAAAAATAATAAAGAAGTCGCAAGCTTTTTAGGAAGAAAGAAAAAGGTGGACTAGTACATACTCACAGCACTGTTTATAGACGAGTGCTGTGGCACTGTCAGAAGCACCAAGCCCTTCAGAGAACCTTCTGACACGGACCGACCCTCCAGCTTGGGTCGTTTCAACCCTCGCGAGCTCAGAGAGTAAGCATTCCTCCCATGGAAAGCGTCCACAACCGCTACACACAGCCCCCCAGGGACCAGCTCCTGGGCAGCCTCAAGGCCGCGCCTCCCACCAGCTGCCATACCACGCTTGACCAGTAGGTGCCGCCATCTCAACACGGTGTGAGCTTTCCTTCCAGCCTCAGCACAAGCTCAGGGTTTCCAGCTTTGGGAGATAAAGCCTAGGTTTCAAGTTTGATGGAAGGCTTTTTCACTGCCGTGATTAGGACTAAGCCATTCTGAAAGCTCTAATTTCTGTTCACGAGGCAAACTTAAAAACAAGGCAGCCCAAGAACACCCCCCTAGGATGGGCAGCCTCAAAAGGCAGATTTTCACAGGTGTCCCCTCTGTGCTGCAAACTTAAATAGCCCCCTAAGTTCAATCACATGGATGCCGGAGGCAGGGGAAAAAAACACAATAGAAGATGAGACAAGCAAGCGAGTAAAGCTTATGGCTCCCAAGGGCTGTTTTCATGTAGACATCTCTGTGAAAGCTCATTAAATCCTCAGTGTGTGAGGCAGGACTTAGGGAAAAGTCAAAATGAAGGTTGTAAGACACCATAGCCACTCACGCTGACACATTTGTAAAGCATTCTGAATACTCCGAGGAAACTCCACGCGACTCTCCTGCATATTAAGGGCCTGAATTAGCCCTTGCAGTTAAACCACAGTCCCAACGAGCAGTCGGACTTGGGGGAGAGTTTTTTATAACACTGAACACAAACAAGACTATTAAAAAAGCAACGCAAAGTATGGTCCCCTTGACGGAGCGCCCATTAAGTTCTCTTCTTGAGCACACAGCAATCCCCATACATCATAAATCTTCAACATAATCTGAACAGACGATCATAAAAGGCGATAGGGGATAGGTAGACACAGGAAAAGCCAGCAAGTTCCATTTTCCCAGTGCTTTAGGTATCCGGAAAAATACTCCTAAGAAAAGATTCACCCTCAGACTTCAACCAGAACTTGAATGGGAATGAAACCTTGTATGAAGGTACTCCAGAGCAGCAGTCCCCAGCCTTTTTTGGCACCAGGGACCAGTTTCATGGAAGGCAATTTTTCTAAGGATGGTGGGTGGGAGGGGAGGGGAGGGGATGGTTCAGGCAGTAATGTGAGTGATGGAGAGCTTAGCTTGCTCGCCTGCTGCTTAACCTCCTGCTGTGTGGCCTGGTTCCTAACAGGCTGGTACCAAGGGTTGCAGACCTCTGCTCCAGAAGAACAGAACCAATAGAATGGATACGTGTGTGTAAAGAGAAAGAAAATTTAAGTAACTGACTCACATGAAATTTTCAAGGTTGTCAGGGTAGGCAGGAGGCTGGAGAACCAGGGCAGAGTTGACGCTGCAGATCAAAAATCTGCAGGCAGTCTGCGGGCAGAATTCCCTCCTCCTTGGGAAAGGCCAGGGCCGCCCAGGGGGCTCAGTGGTAAAGAACCCACCTGCCAGTGCAAGAGACACAGGTGACACAGGGTCAGTCTCCAGGCCTAGAAGATCCCCTGCAGGAGGAAACCGCAACCCTCTCCAGTATTCTTGCCTGAGAAAGACGACGGACAGAGGAACCTGGCGGGCTATAGTCCGTGGGCTTGCAAAGAGTCAGACATGAACTGAACACAACGCAGGCGCTCAGCACAGGTCAGCGTTTCTATATGATGGCCTTCGATTGGATGAGGCCCACCCTTGTTTTAATCTTAATTCCCTATTTAAAAGCCCTATTACCAAATACAGTCCCATTCTGGGGTACTACTAGGGGTTAAGTCCTCAACAATATGAACTGGGGGAACCTAATTCAGCCCATAACAGGCCCAAATGAGTATCGTTATGATCTAGAGATGAAGAAAGAAAGAGGTGGGAAGAGGTTGATTAAAAAAAAAACGTGTGTGAGTCTCAAAGTGTGGTCCCAGGCCCACCAGCATCAACAACAGCTAGAAGTTGTTAGAAAGGCAAATTCTCAGACCCCACCAGTATCTACTGCATCTGTGAGTGGGGCTCAGCAATTTGTTTTTAGTAAGCCCACCAGAAAGGCTGCCGTTTGGGAATAACAATTGTAGAAGTTTCTTGATTACAGGAACAATGCCACCTGAGAAATTTTCCAACCAGTGTGGCTGAAAATGTTGTTTAATCCGTGTGTTTTCTTTAAATATATAAAGCTGAGTCATATTTTATAAATGGGCCTCAGAATGCATTTTACTCTTAAAATTGGAACTAAGCCAGACCTCCAAGGATAAGCAAGATAACAACACTGCAAAGGGACTTCGCCTCTGAGTACGGATCTCACAGGGTAAAAGCAAAACTATGGGTCCCAATAAAGCTAATTTATCAAATTCAGGAGCAGTCTAATAGCCATCTGTCTGGTTGGAGGCCTCCATTGCCTATGAAATTCCCATGCATGGCAGGCTAAATTATAATGGTTGATCTTCATAAAATTCATTCTACTCTTCTTCTTAAAAAATGAAACCCTAGAAATAGTACTGTTAAGTGGTCGCTTCTGAGCAAGAATCAAATTCATACTATGCTGCGTGCAAATGTGCTAAGTTGCCTCAGTCATGCCCAACTCTTTGACAACCTGCTGGACTGTAGCCCACTAGGCTCTTCTGTCCATGGGATTCTCCAGGCAAGAATACTGCAGTGAGTAAGCCATTCCCTTCTCCAGGAGATCCTCCTGACCCAGGGATCAAACCCTCCTTGGCTTCTTCATTGCAGGCAGATTCTTTATTGCTGAGCCGCCAGGGAAGGCCATATTATGCTACACTTGGCCCCCAAACATACTCTATACCCTCATAGCATTAGCCTCTGCAGATACTCTGGCCATGCGTCTCACCAGACCCTTTAAGAATCTACGCTACAGCATCAGGAGCAAAAAGGCTGAATTTGTCTGAGTTATCTCCAAGCCTCGGTGGATGGTGAGATATATAACCAGAATTCAGATAACCGATTTATCTGGACAAGTCAGCTTCGTCTGAGGTTCCTTTGATGACTGCTCCTGAAATCAGGAGCAGACCCAATTTTCTGTGCTCCCTCACCTCTCTTGCACGTGGCCAGCACAGAGGTTCCCGTTGCAGTGATGTTTCACGGAAGACACTCAGAATAGATGCACCTCACCGTCTTCCTTGCCTCCATCTTTGACCACGTCTCCACCTCACAGACCTCTTCTTCCCAGCTCCCTCTTCCTGCAAACGATAGCCTTCACTCCCTTCATTCTGTTCTCACCACCTTCTAATGCTGGCCACCAGAAGTCACGGCTTCCAGAAGAGGTTGAATAGGGACCCTCAAAGGCAGGGAGGAACATTCCTGAGCCTCACCTGGAATCAGGTGGACCTGGGTATGGCACTCGGATTTACAGCAAACGTGTGTTGCTGCTGCTGCTGCTAAGTCGCTTCAGTCGTGTCCGACTCTGTGCAACCCCATAGACGGCAGCCCACCAGGCTCCCCCGTCCCTGGGATTCTCCAGGCAAGAACACTGGAGTGGGCTGCCGTTGCCTTTTCTGAAACGCATGTTAGGGCAGGTCTGGGTGAGCACTCTGAACAGGAGATGGCAGCAGCAGCCAGGGTATCTGGGCATCCTTTCCCAGTCCTCCTGACAAGCGGCATTCCACCCCCATCTCTCTGTCCATTCAGGGCAGAGCTTTACCTCCCCAAAGCCAAGCTGTGGGCTCCCGCGACTATTACAGATTGCTCAAATGGAAGGCTGGACAACCAAACAAACAAACTGGGAAGCTGTTACTAAGTCTCATCGCAAAGGAAAGGAGGAACCCCCAGAAGGCACCAACAACCTCTTAGGTTGACAATAGTGGGAGTTTGAGAAAGGACTTGAGATCTAGTGCACAGTCTTGCAGAGAATTGGGGCAAGTTATTTAGCAGAGTTGATTCAACCTGTGCCCTCACTTGGCTTAAGGGAGTAAGGAGGTCCTCCTTGCAGACTTCACAAAGTGTCAAATGAGACAAGATCCAGGGAAATCTTGTAAACTATGGCATGCTATAATCATACAAGGAAAGCATTTTTGTTGATTTGTCCCTGTACCTTCAAATGTTCTAGACCACGTTTTTCCCCCTTTGTTATTTTCTTTTTCTCATCCAGGTAATATGACCAGAGGCAATTTGACCGTGGGTCCATTATTTCTCTGATAATTATAATTTCCCAGAGCTACAGCACACAAATTACGTTGTAATAGCTCTGAATCCTTTGCTTTATCCTGAGTCTACAATTTCGCTCTCACCCAGGCTCTTGTTATCTATTGTCTTGATTTATGAACGCTGCTGTTCTCTGATCTCCTCACTTCTTACACCTGCCTCCTTTAAAGCTTCTGAAATGTGGCCGCAAGGTCAAATTTCTCATCGTACTAGTACTACATTATCAGGTGTGATCATTACTGTCTTCATAATGCAGGCAGTTCGTTCCACAATAGTCTGTTTAATTCACTAGATAATTGCTCAGCCCTCACCATATAATCCCCATCCTGTCCCTCGCTAGGATCCCAGAACCACTGTGTTGTGATTTGAAGCGGTTCTTAATTATATTAATTAAAAATTTATTTCCAGTCAAGTGTGTGATAGACCAAGTGCTGGGTATAAGTTAGGCAGATACTTATCTCACAACCAGTTTCAATTGGAGTGAAAGCAATAGCCGGATAGTTTTCTGGTAACTTCCACATACTGACAGCCCCTTTCCAAAAGTTGGTAAAAGAAAAATCTAAAACTTAAACTATTGCAGAATCAGTTTGGTATTAAGGTAGAAGATTTAAGAGGTGTGCAAGCCACAACAATTTTTGATGCAGTCAACAAGACAGAGATATATTATTTCATTTTGCTACACTTGTGACCTAGAGTGTATTATATCCACCATAAAATTAGAACTAGACTCTGGTACTTGACTAGCCAAGAGGTACAGAAATTTCCAGCACAGCTTTATTAGTGAGTGGGATATAACAAGACCATAATCTAAAGCCAGTGCTCAGTTTTATTATTCATTGCTGCCTTGATCATTTCTCTGCACTCATTTGGCTTGAAGGCACAGACATTCCCTGTTGATTATCTCGACTTGGCAGTAGGGTTCTGCTACACATTTTGATTCCTAATATGGCAGCAGGAGAGGGTTTTGTATGAGTTCCAGCAAGTTTCTCTGGGCTTGCGGAATGCAGTGAGGAAAAATTCCTGCAGAGATGAAAACATGAACATTTGCATTGATAAGGAGAAAAATAAAAGAAAGAAAAAGAGGATGTCTCTCTAAAAAAATTTTTTCTTCTTTTCTACTCAGGCCACTTTCATTTCTAATAATGTCTTACAGTTGGAGGATGGAAAGAATTAACTTTGTATTTTTTAATTGCCTATATTGTCAGACCATTTCAAAAATCATTTCAAAATGCCTGAGTGTTTTTTTATAGAAGCAGAACTGACAAAAGAAACTTTTCATCATCATCAAGGTTTAAATCCTTGACGCACCCAATCACATTCTTCTCTAAATTGGCCACATAATGATGAAATCTGGGAAAATAAGGCACAAATCCCCAAAAGAGAATAATAGATGGCATCCATTGATGGTAGAAATTATACTGTTCCTCTTAATTTTTGTAGCAATAAGACTTGATGCTAAAGAATCCATGTATCATTTCAGAGGTCAATGCAGTTTTTCTCTCAAACTCATAAGTTGGTTCACAGAAATATTCATTTGGCAAAAATTCCTTTAACAATACATCCCAGATGATAAACTTTCCTTTAGTAATTGGCTCTTTTTCCTAAATGCATTTATTAAAAGCTTCTGTACTTTAAAAAGCCACATTTGCTCTGGTGTGAAAATGTCATTATTCTCATCATCGTTAACATCCATCTAATGTTTAACTCGTATAATTAAGAATTCTATTTGGCAGCTATTGCTATTATAATTGGCTGTATCAACCTTTGAGATCATGTCCAGATAGGCTTATCTGCTGCATCCAAAAGAAATCAACTAATGAGAGGGTCATCTAGAAATTCAAGAAATTACATCAAAAGTATGGTTTTAATGAGGTTCCATATTTTTTCTTTTTCTGGACAACCAGTTGTAAGAAGCCCTTCCGTAAAGGGTTCTGATCAGTTAGCAACAACCACAAACACAATTAGTCTATATAATAGTTAGGCCTGGGCACAGCAACAAATAACTGAAACCCCTGAATAGCAGAGCTTTAAAGGAAGTAGAAATGTATGATTCTATAATATGAAACAGAATGAAAGCCATCAGTCCAGAGTTGACACGATGCCTCCATGTGTCGCAAGGAACCTACAGCCGTCTTTCTCCTCTACCATCCTCTGCACGTGGCTTCCATGTCACGGACCCCTGTGGCCACAGCTACATCCATGTGAGAAGGAAAAGGGGGGAAAGAAAGGAAACTCAGGCCCTTCAGTGAAAATTCTTCAAGTCCCACGTGGTATTTCCACTTACGTCTCAATGATCTGAATCTAGTCTTGAGCACCTTACCTGCCAGGGAAGCTGGGAAAAGTAGCTTTTTATTCTGGCAGTGTGCCCACCTACAATTTGGGATGCTAAAACTAAGGGTGCGGGGTGAAGTGGGTGCTGGAGTAGGCAACACACAGTATCCATCATGGATTCACAGGCTCCTTGACTCGCTATCACTGTCACAGTCATAGGAGACTTAGCTTCCCCGTGAACACTCATATCAATTAATTTAATTAGAAGTAGCCTTTGTTTTTCACTAACGTAAATATAAATTATAGAATTTTTGAAAATGCAGATAATTAGAAAAAATTTTAAACTATCTTGAATTTCACCACTCAGAAATAATGGGGTTAATTTTTTTAGTACATAATTCTAGGCCTATCTTTATGCACATCTGTATACCTATATACTTTGCATTATAAAGTTGGAATATACAAAACATGCTAATTTTTAATCTACTTTTGTTAACAACATGATGTTGCGAACATTATTCTGCATCAATAATTTTTCAACGTTGTTTTAAATGACTATAGATTATTTCTTTATGTGATTTTTACCATAGTTTATTTAACTAACATCCAACTGTTAAATTCTTTGGTCATTTCTCATTTTTCTGTATTATAAGCCACACTGCAATTAATAGGACTTCACTCATACTTCAGTTGGTAAAGAATCCACCTGCAGTGCAGGAGACCCAAGTTTGACTGCTGGGTTGGGAAGATCCCCTGGAGAAGGAAATGACAACCCACTCCAGTATCCTTGCCTGGGAAATCCCATGGACAGGGGAGCCTGGCGAGCTATATAGTCCATGGGGGCCACAAGAATCAGACACAACTTCGTGACTAAACCAGCGCCACAGTTATTATCTTTGACACTACCTCTTTTCTCATAGCCTCAATTACATCCAAAATGTACCTTAGAAGGCGTATTTTCCACTCAAAGATATGCATATCTTAAGGCTTTGGCATGCCAAATTCCCCTTTAGAAAGAGTGTTAATATTCTACATTGTTATTACCCTCCCATCCTAGTAGATGACTGCACACTTTGACCAACAATGAACATTATATAATTTTTTTAAGTCTTTGCCAATCTGATAGAACCAACTCAGGAGTCTCATTTTTATTTGGATTTCTTTTATTTGGATTACCATTGTATTGGAGCATTTCCCCCTGCCTTAGATGTAGCCTTCTTTATTACTGTGAAAAGATAGGACATGAGAGAAAGAGGTTCGTGAACTCAAATTTGGAAATACTAACTTTGGTCTGAAAGGAACAAGACCCTAGCCATGGATGAGTCATGTATGCTTATGAACAGCAACTTTATAGAAGAGGTTTCCTTCCATTTCAGTGGCACTCAGTGAAGATGCCACCTAACCATTTCAGGTAAGGTACCTCAGTTTGTTTTCCCGTTGTTTAAGAAAGAAGCCACCCTGATCTTGGTTCATTTTGCCTTGATCTTGATAGACAATCCTTCCCATGTAACTTGTGAGTTTTCTCCTAGCCGAGGCATTCCCTTGAGTTGACTGTCAAGCTCTTGTCTCAGTGGAGAGGCAGGTAAAATTATTCAGAGGATCTCCAATTTAATTAAGTAGTCAGTGAACCACAAGATCTATCTGCTAATTATTTTCACGCAAAATACTTTCCCATCTAAATTTGTAACTGAGCTGCCAGCAACGCTATGGCTTTAAGCATCTGAGGGCGTACGGCATTTCACTGCCTCAAAAGCCAGGGCGATATAAGTAGCCAGATCATTTCCTGATGTTTGCTAAGCAGAGAACTCCACATATCTTAGACACAAATTCTCTGTGAATGGGACTGAGGTACTTTCTTGCTTGTGAGTTATATCCATTGTTCTGGAACAGTTTATCTCTGCAGCTTTTTAATCCTCTCTTTGTGTCTAGAAGCCAGTTAGTAAATCAAGAGTTAATATAAGAAGTCGCTTGAACACCACAGAATTCCCAGTTAGATCGTGAGGACAAAACTTCAGGCAATCACATGCCTGAATACTAAGGTGCAACGAAAATAGGAGGAATGAAAATAGACTTCATCTTCAACCAGTAGAGCCAAAAATTAAACACGGAACCACAACTCTCTCTTTTTCTCTGTGAGCCTAACAATTCTCTTCCATACATGTAAGGAAAACGAATACTTGTTTTTGTTCACAGTTTAGGCTAGATGTTGTACAGTGACTCATACAGAGCACACCCCTGTGAAGATTTAGCAGGCAATAACACAGAACACTACAAAACCATCAGACTGTAAGACACGGTGGCGGTTGCCCATCCTCCCAACTGTCTCACTGGAGTCTTTTTTCTCCTTCTATGGAAGAAGCTATTTAGAGTTAAGCATCATTAAGCAAAATGCAAAGGAAGGAGAAAATGAATATGGGTTAATTGCATTCTGGATGCCATTGAACCATAGTTGGGATAAATTATTATCATGGTATAAAAAACACATTGTGCATTCCAGGAAGACAAATAATTTGGTGAAGCTGGAGTATGGGTATGTAGCAGGAAGTGGCTACAGATGAGGATTCTGAGTGTGTGTGTGTGTGTGTGTGTGTGTGTGTGTGTGTGTGCGCGCGCGCGCGCGCTCACGCGCACGCACACGCATGCCCACTCATGCGTGTTTGTTGACAGCCTGAGAACACATACTTCATGCTAAGAGGTCAAGACTCTGTCCTGAATCAAGACTCTCCCAGGACAGCTGTGTCTGCTCTGCAGGAATGTCCCCCTGTATGCAACCTGGCACATGCTGTTGTGATCTCTCTTTGCCACACAAAGAAGCCCTACCTGCCAAACTGGCACAGAAGTAAAACCTTCATTTGCTGTCAGTCAGTCTGCAGGGCAACAGGGCACACTGACGGGAGCAGCTGTGATTATGCTGAAGACCTCTTCCTACCATCAATGGCCTGGAAAGAAAAGGGAGGCTGTCAGTATGAATAAAGGGCAGATAGGCACCAACCCTAAAGCAATGAATTTTTTATAATAGGAGTGAAAAGAAGACAGTGAGGGCTGCAAGAATCACAGGAGGCTTCTCGCAGGACGTGATGCTCGCTACCCCTGCCAGCCTTACGGCAAAACCTCCAGGGTCCTAAAGAATCAGGTGGCAGTCGGGCTGTAGGGGAACCCTGTCTTCAGTAGGGATACAGTGATGGGCAATACGGACACATCTCTGATGTCTCGACCACCACAGGAAACATAGGGACTGTGTTTATCTGTGGCATCTGGTTAGGGTGTCTGCTCACAAAGGACTTAGATAACTGCCCTTTTCCCACGGCCTTCCCCAGTTTTTCATTCTATGTACTTGTGTATATTGAATAGTTTGTTTAAATTCATTTTTTAATTTATAAAAGTAATGTGTTCACGAAAAAAACAGTAAAAACAGACCAGAAGTGTAAAGTCCCTCTCCAACCCCATAGCCAACCCTTCTAACCAGAGATAACCACTGTTTCAGGTAAATCCTTCCAGAAACTTTCCATGTGCATATATGCATAGATTCTATATTATATATAAATATCATCACACATTTTTTACTTTTTAAAATGTAATTATGTTTATAGTTATATCTCTATAATGTAGATTTAGAAGGAGCTTGACAAAGGCAATCTGGCTGACAAAAGGTCTGGAAGCTCTGTTGTAAGATATTTAGATAAAATGGAACATCAAGGGCCCATATCTAAGAAAGGGGAGTGCTGTGAGGTAGGGAACAGTAAAGCCCCACCAAGAAATTCCTTGGCTTTACCACTGAGGCGTGTCTGCATGAGCACAGAGCAATTGCCTACCATTTTCATGTGTGAATGGACAGTAATTTTTAAATCATTCCCTAGTAGTAGATACATAGAGATTGTTTGCCTTCACAAACAATATTATTTTGAATCTCCTTTCACATGTACCTTTGAATACTTGGGCTTCCCAGGTGGTACGGTGGTAAAGAACCCAACTGCCAATGCAGGAGATGCAGGTTCGATCCCTGGGTCGGGAAGATTCCCTGGAGGAGGAAATGGCAAAGTACTGAAACTGTTCCAATGTTCTTGCTGGGATAATCCCATGGACAGAGGAGCCGGGAAGGCTAGAGTCCCTGAGGTTGCAAAGAGTCGGACATGACTGAGCACGTATATATAGCTATCTTGGATACTTAGGCAAGTGAATTTACAGCCTAAAAAGTTCCAAGCAGAATCCCTGAGTGGAAGGGGATGTGCATCTGAAACGCTGATAAATGTTGCCAAACTGCCCTCCCCAGATGTTCCAGTTAACAGTCAATGGAAGAGACAGTCTGGACATTTTGGGGTTTCTTTGTAGAAAGTGCTGAGCTATGCTACCATACAACTCATTCTGCCAGCCTCAGCCTATCTGCAATCTGGATCCCAGCCATGCATGCAAATTCCGCTTTCTCTGAACTTTGAAGGTCTCCAGGCGGTTTGCATAAGCAGTACAGCTCCGTTGGAATGGCAGGGCCATTCACACTGCAAATCATCTGTGTGTTAGTTTTCTGGAGTGTGAATAGATATTAAAGGATTTTCATTCCAAACCTAGGAAATATTCTGTTGAGAAAGTAACTAATGAGAAGGAGGGAATTGTGAAGGTTAAGTCTGAGCTGCTGTTGTCACAAAGACAGAAAGAAACAAAGCAGCGGCAAGGTCAGGAAACTGAAGAAGTGTTTCCCTGACCACTCTGGTCTCCTGCAAGAACAGGTTTGGTAGATATTCACCTGAAAGAGGAGACAGCAACAAGGCTGAGGGCAAAGCCAAAAAGTTCAACTCCTTTGCTCTTTTCCTCTCATGTTCAAATACTGGGTTGGCCAAAAAGTTTGTTTGCGTTTTCCCATATCATCATAGAGAAAAACTCAAAAAGAACTTTTTGGCCAACTCAATACTGCTCAGAAACATAAACAGTCATTGTCATTAGCATTTGATGTTTATATTTATGAATCCTCTTCTAAGTAGATTTGTTGCAGGAAGGAGGACCCCTTCCAGGGCCCGAAACTGGGCTCTTGTCTAACACTCAGAAATGAATTGTCCAGGGAGACACACGTGCTGACAAAGCAAGAGGCTTTATTGGGAAAGGGCGCCTGGGTGGAGAGCAGTAGGGTAAGGGAACCCAGGAGAACTGCTCTGCCACGTGGCTCACAGTCTCGGGTTTTATGGTGATGGGATTAGTTTCCGGGTGGTCTTTGGCCAATCATTCTAATTCAGAGTCTTTCCTGGTGGCGCCCACATTGCTCAGCCAAGATGGATGCTAGCAAGAGGGATTCCGGGAAGTGGATGGACACGCAGTGTCTCCTTTAGACCTTTCCCGAACTCTTCCGGTTGGTGGTGGCTTATTAGTTCCGTATTCCTTATCAGGATCTCCTGTCATAAAACAACTCATGCAAATGGTTACTATGGTGCCTGGCCAGGATGGGCGGTTTCAATCAGGGTGCTTCCCCTAACAGGTCTGAGGTTTTACATTCATGCTTTTGTGATAAAATAACAGATAATCACATTTTCAAAGGTATAAAAAATTACAGCGTTGGTAATTTGGTTTCATGTTTTGTCAAATATCTTGTTTTAAATGCAGTTAATCATAAACTAAGCCTTCTCATATACCATTAGTGTTATTGACTAAAAGGTGAAAATGGAAGTGAAAAGACTGAATTCAATTTTTTGTTAAGAGAAAGAATAAAAAACAATCAGCCTCATTAATATTTCAAATAACAGACAATTGGAAATCTATTTCTGCTCTTACAAGTTTGGGACTAACAAATTCTTTTACCAATGTGCTACTGATAAACAGAGGTAGAAAAGGTATGATATGCTCTAGAAAACAATTACACCTTCAATGAAATGCGACAAGAACAGCTCTTTTGTGGCCAGTAAGGAAACCATACTTTGTAGTCATAAACAACAAAACTACAACAAAAATCTGGAGATATATGTGTGTGTGTGTGTATGTGTGTGTATGTGTGTGTGTATGTGTATGTGTGTGTATGTGTGTGTATGTGTGTGTGTATGTGTGTGTATGTGTGTGTGTATGTGTGTGTGTGTGTGCGTGTACATATTTTCTGTGCTTTGTTTCCTGCGAAATTGTACGACAGCAATGCATTTTTAAATTTAAATTAAATTACAAAGTGTGTATCAATTATCAGCCATCAAATTATAAAGTGTGCATCAAGTATCAGTCATCAGAAGTGTCCATGTAACACAATTTGAGGCAGCACAAGAAAAATGGAACACGAAACATTTTTATCCGGTCTTACCTGCTTCTACGATTCATCATGGATACCTGTGTTTTCCTCCTAATCCTCTTTTCTTGAATTTTTGATTTAGGATCGGGTATTTGAAAATTTTGATCTGAGGTTTGTTTATGTATCGGTTTTTCTTCTTCCAGTGATATACAGCATATTTCTAAAGGGATTTTCAAGGAAACGGGAGTTGTCAGCGGTGATAAGTCCTGTTGCTCAGGCCTCTCAGATAACCCCTGTCCCCACCTCCATCTTTCCCCACCCCCCCCCCACCCCCCGGGGCTGCCTGGGTTCAGGTCTCACCACTTCTCTGTGATGGTAATAGCCTCCCACACCCGGGGCCCCTGGGCTCCTGCCCTGACCTTCCTTCCATCCTCCCCACTCCTGCTGGTGCTGTCTTCCTAAACCAAAACTCTCACTGTGCCACTCTCCTGCTGAAAAACCTTAATTGGCTTTAATTAGCCTCTCACCACCTTCAGGATGAAACCCAAATTCCTGAGAAAACTCCACAAGCCCCTTCGTGACCAGGCTCAGGCCTGCCCCTCTGGATGCCAGCATTTGCTCCTCGTTCACCGTCTGCCTGAGCTGAGACAGCCCACGCCCTTTCACATGCAGGTGAAGCTCTGGGTGGTGGTACTCTCACAGGACGGTCATGCTCCAGCCTCCAGCCCGGAGAACTGGTATTTCATCCTCCAGCATGGTGCTTCTGGGGCCTTGGTGCCCCTATGAATCTCCTGGGGACCTTGTTAAACTAAGATTTGCTGCTGGTCTTCTGCAGCAAAGTTCTACAGCAAACAGGGTGGGGCCTGAAGTTCTGCATTTTTATCAAGTTCTCAGGTCCTGCTGAGGCTGCTCAAAACCCATGCTGACAACAAGGCTCTAAAAACATTAGCCATCCCTCCCTCTGTGGAAACACTCCTCCCCTCCAGAGCTGGACTGCATGGAGCACCCTCTGCCCCCAGTTTACACCCTGAGTATAGAACATGTACGGCCTTCCACATCTCATACTATCGTGATTGCTTGGTTACGTGTCCACGGGAGAGGCCTGCACTGGCCATCCCAACCACAGTAACCAGTGGCCCAGGAAGTTGCTCAACGGTCTATCAGGACCACAAACATAACAGCTGCAGCTCAGCAGTCCTCAGGGCTGGATGAGTGTAAGACTCGCGGGAAAATGACAGCTAGAAAGTGTGAACACCAAAGGCACTGGCCCAGACCAACCGAGTCAGAATCTCTGGGAGTGGCCCAAGGAATCAGTAGTATTTCAAACTCTCCAGTGATTAAAATGTGAAGCCAGTGTTGACAGACACTGACAGAGGATGTCACTTCACTGGATGCTTGAAATGCCCTCCAGGGGCCTCCAAATGGGACCTCTAGCCTCACCTTTGGAGAAGGCAATGGCACCCCACTCCAGTACTCTTGCCTGGAAAATCCCACGGACAGAGGAGCCTGGTAGGCTGCAGTCCATGGGGTCGCTGAGAGTTGGACACGACTCAGTGACTTCACTTTCACTTTTCACTTTCATGCATTGGAGAAGGAAATGGCAACCCACTCCAGTGTTCTTGCCTGGAGAATCCCAGGGATGGGGGAGCCTGGTGAGCTGCCGTCTATGGGGTCGCACAGAGTCGGACATGACTGAAGCGACTTGGTAGCAGCAGCAGCAGCAGCAGCCTCACCTCAAGCACCCAGCTAACTGACCTCTGAGTCTTATCCATGATAGCCAAATACAAGCAATCCAGGATGTTTCACCTTCTTCCTCACGCAGCAGGCACTCACAGTGCTACAACTGAGGATGTCTTTATTTCTGCCCACATCACTCAGTGTTCATCAAGCTCAGAGAGAAGGTTTCCTTCAACAGAAGGAAATTGACGTTGTTTGGAACCCACAGTTCCAAACCCACCAAGTCCCCTTTTTCCTAAGTCTGCACAGCCTGCCTTGCTTTCCTCTCCTCTACCTGCACCCTCTCTGAATGAACCCCTCAGTCGTGATGATGAGCTCACGCCATCTGGGCGCAGTCAGATGGGAGCTTGATTAACAGGCAAGTCAGGTGGGGTCACATGGGCTGCCTCTGAAGGTAACATGGGGCATCTCAGGTCCGTGGGATTCAGTTACCTTTGGAAGCACAGACCGGCGCAGTGTTGGCAGTCATGCTACCAAACGTGAAGGGGCCCTCACGGCAGGGGCCGCAGACATCTTAGTCCAATCTGGATCAGAGCTCCTCGGTTGTTTTTATGAAATATTTCAGGCCTTACGATGTTACGTATAGTACAGTGAATACTTACATGCCCGTACACAAGAGAAACCAAGCTTAGCACATATAGTCACCCCACCTTGAGCACCCTTTCCGGTCCTTTAGCTCCCATTCTGTCCTCAGAGGTAACAGTTAATCAAATTTCTTAAATTTGATGTTCGTGATTCTCAGCCTAGTTTCATGTTTTATGTTCATTATTCTTAAGTATGTTTTTATTACACATATAGTTTTGTTTTTGCATGTCTTCAGTTATATAAATGACATCATACTCTATGCATTTTATGTGTTTTCAAACTTTATATATATATAAATGGAATCATATTATGTGGGCTGCCCTGGTGGCTCAGACGGTAAAGAATCTGCCTGCAATGCGGGAGACCGGGGTTGGATCCCTGGGTCAGGAAGATCCCCTGAAGAAGGGAATGCTACCCACTCCAGTATTGTTGCCTGGAGAATTCCATAGACAGAGGAGCTTGGTGGTCTACAGTCCATGGGGTCACAAAGAGTCAGACAGGACGGAGAGACTAATACACACATACGTCATATTAAGTATCCTTATGCAGGAATGTATCCAAATTATATTCTTGAGATGTATTCATATTGATTAATGTAAACTTGCTACCTTTAAATTGCTATACTGGATTCCATGGTAGGACGATACTCCTATCAAGGTTTATACTTTGCTGTTAATGAGCATCTGGGTTGTTTCCAATTTCTTACTGTCACAAACAGTGCAACAGGGGACGCTCCTATACATGCCTCCTGATACAAGAGTGGACGAATATCTCTAGGACGTTTATGGAAGAGTGAGATTTCTGGGATACAGGGAATGTACATCTTCAGCTTTTCTGCTGCTGCTGCTGCTGCTAAGTCGCTTCAGTCGTGTCCGACTCTGTGCGACCCCATAGACGGCAGCCCACCAGGCTCCCCCGTCCCTGGGATTCTCCAGGCAAGAACACTGGAGTGGGTTGCCATTTTCTTCTCCAACTTTTCTAGACATTACCAAGTAACACCCCCTCTGTCAACACTGATTTTGTTTACCATTTTAACTGGTGTGTTATTCCCGAAATGTCCTGCAGGGGGCAGCATATCCTGATGATTCCTGTTGTTTCGGCTGCATTCCAGTTAGTGGGTCCCTTCCTTCACTCCTTGAAATCCTTTGACCTTCTCTTAAGTTAGTTACTCCTTAACCTTATCTTCATCAGCTCCCTGGTGATATCTTACAAGTACAGACATATATAACACCATCTGAAAGCCGAAAGCTCCCTCCCACCTTTCACTCCACATTCCGGCACCCATCTCTCTCCTAATAGGATGGGAGGGAAATAGAGACAACTCGGACTTGAATATAAATACTTGCTCCAGTTCAAAGTGGCATAAGAGAGGATGTGAGTAGACAGCAAAGTCTTCCAACCATTCTCCAGCAGTCGTATATAACCTAATTAGAAGGCATTGCACACTGTCAGAAACTGTTTATGTAAATTGGAAAATTACTGAGAAGTAGGGAAAAGTATTGCAAAGCAGCGGTGGCTTTGTCTTTCTTCTGGAATAGAAGATGTGTACTCCTTTGCTTTCTTAGTTACATCGTTCTTAGTTCCCAAAGGAAGAAAAAGAGTGTTTGGATTCAGTACACCTCCTCGAATGTCTCTCATTTGTACTGAGCTAGTCCTGCCACGTCCAGAGTTCCACAGTGGGAACGCAGCCTTCAGAGATGCATTCCTTTCAACAAAGCAGATGTGAAATTGAGCTGTGCTTAAGGATTGAAAATGGCTGCTTTAGGAGAGAGTTTATTATTAGTACTTTCAAAGTAGTCTGACTGTCACCCCTCTGCTGGGAGTATTTTTTTCTTCCTGTACCTGGATTTTTAAATTTCAATACTTTAAAATGAATAAATGAATGATAAAATTGTATTACTGTTCCTAAGGGGGAAAGTAGGCAAATAAATATGATTTGCTTTGGATTGGCTATGGTTTTCAGTTATTAAATCTTTTCCCCCTCCATTATCATAGATCAAAATTTCTCCAAATGGGATCTCTTTTAGCAAGATGTTAATAGGCGTTCTGGGGAGTAAGATTTATGTCAGTAAAAATGTTGGGTTACAGAATGTTTTTTAAAGGAAAATCAGGTTTCTCTAATGCAGAAATTTCTTAGAGTCATTTATTTGCTGATGTGTGTTATAAATCTCTGGGTTTGCCTGGTGGCTCAGATAGTAAAGAACCTGCCTGCAATGTGGGGAAACCTGAGTTGGATCCCTGAGTCGGGAAGATCTCCTGGAGAAAGGAATGGCTACCCACTCCGGTATTCTTGCCTGGAGAATTCCATGGACAGAGGAGCCTGGTGGGCTACAGTCCATGGGGTTGCAAAGAGTAGGACATGACTGACCAACTAACACTCTCACACTTTACTATAAAGCTCTCAGGCGAGACTGGCAGGCTCTGCGTTTCTGAATGGTTTGACTGCGGTTCCCCTTTCCATGAAACACCGGACAGGATTAGAATTCAGAAGACGTGCTTCGGAAGATGGCAAGGATAGATATTCTAAGGCTGGCTACCCCATCATCCCAAATCACTGAAACCAGAGATTCATGAGACCCAATTACCTGTTATCCTTGACTGACACTCTTTCACAATAGAATATGTCTTGACGTGTTGGTTGGCATACACATTGCTTCTGTGTTGAATATATCGTGGAGATCTTTGAGGGCAGCCTAATTTTTGCTTCCTTGTCTGTGATTTTTTTTTTTTTTTCCTGCTTCAGTGCCTGAGGAATGTCTGTGTTCTTGAACTTCAATTATTTGTTCAGGGATATGCTTGCAATGTTAAACATTCTATTATCAATATGTCCGAGAATGTGGTATACTCTTTCAATCTGTGGGCTTATCTTCAGTGATACTTCCTTGTATGATATTTGCAGATTCTTCTCCTGTTCCATTTATTGGAGGCTCTTTTTCAGGGACCCTCAATTATGTTAAGTGCTTTGGAACTCCGATCTATTACCTTCTAATTCCTTTGCTCCCCTTGTGTTTATTTACAAGCCTTTCTTCCAGGTCACTAATCTTTTTTGCAGCCATGTTTATCGCATTCCCTGTTATATCATCTTTACTTATTGTGTATAATACTGTTTTTGTCCTCAACCTTTGTAATTCTGTAGCTTTCCTGTTGCTCTATCATCCCATCTTTAGTTCATATTTTTCTGAGTGTATGTTCTCATTAACTTGATTCATAGCACAGAGCCTTTCTGAGGAATTCTGTTTTGTGCTTTGGATTTTGTTTTCTTTAAGAGTGGGGGTTTTATCATCCCTCTGCACGCCAGGTTCCTTTCTCTTAAAGGTTGATTCGTTTTGTTTGTTTTTATTTGGGAGCGTTGCCTTAGCACGTCTGCATATTTATGGCAGTTTTGTTCCCCTATCTTGTTCTATCCAGAGCTTCTCTTTGTTCTGATCTAGAGCACATGACTTCTCCTTGACTCCGTTTCCATGACTCTGATTTATTTCCCCACTGAGCTGTGGCTTGAGAACTTGGTATTGAATACCACTCACTTTCCTGTAGACTGAAGGGAAAGGGAGGCCCTCTGAAAGCTGCATGGCACCTGTGTGAATTAACTCCTGCATTCTCCTTTCTCCTCTGGAATTGGATAGGTGCTTTGAACTGTTTGAACCCCTCTCTACAATCAGGACTCATATCCACCCTGAAGGGGAACACTGGGATTTTTTTTTTCCCCACAATCATTTGACACATTTTGATTACGTCTTCTCTGCCAGGCATTATTCTAATCCAGGCACTGGGAACAAGTGAGAAAAAAATTCCCTTTCTCTTGAGTTTATATTCATTGCAGTATCTTGACTGATACAATGTCCTACCCAAAAGAACTTGCCCACTTCTGCCTAACGGCCATTCCCCTACCCCTCAGTCCAAAGAGGAGAAAAAATAAGAACAGTAATTCAGCTCGACTTTCTCTAGACTTGAGGGCCATAACGAAGGCTTACGTTATTGAATTTGCCAATGAAGCTTCAGAGTGGCAGGGAGGTAGGTCAAGGTTAGGAGCTACCAGGCGTTGCTCCAGAATCTCTCTTTTCTTGGCCTGCATTTTGCACACGTGTGTACACGCACATGAATTTGTTTTGTTTTCTGTGTCCATACTATTAGGTGGCACACCTCTCCCTAATTTGGTAGCTGGTTTATTTGGGGGAGGATGAAACTAGTGTTTCTTAGAGTTGGCACTCACTTTTTAAAAACTATTTATTTATCTTTGGCTGTGCTGGGTCTTAGTTGTGGCTCATGGGCCCAGCCACTCTGCAGCATGTGGGACTTTAGTTCCCCCGACCAGGGATCGAGTCTGCGTTCCCTGCACCACAAGGCAGATTCTTAACCACTGGACCACCTGAGAGATCCGTCCAGCATTCACTTTTTTAGTTGTTAGAGAAAGAAGGGATGATTCCATGCTCTGTTTTCACTCTATTGCATTCAGCTGGAGGCCTCAACCTTTTCTTTTTCACTCTAATTAAATACTCTACCTGTGACCTGCAAATATAAGATTGCCATGAAGAGCTCCTTCCTCATAATCATCCAAGTATTTTAAGGCTCAGATAAAAACAGCATCGAGCTGAAGTGGTTCAGTTGGGTGGTGCACCAGCTCCTCCTCACTAAAACACATTCAAGGACTTGAACTTGAGTGCACTTCTAAGAAGTTGGTTAGTCTTACCCCTGGACACTAAAAAAATGGATTCCTTCACATCTAGGAAACACATTTGTCAAAAGAGTTCTTCGATTTCATGATACCTTATGCTCAAGATTTTTCTTGCACAAGGCCATAAGAATCCAATCTCTCCTCTTAGTATATCAAACGCCTACACAAATAGTAGCAGACAGAGACAGGAAGTCAGAATAAACCTGTCTCCAGACTTCTACTAAGATATGGGCCCTGGGTCAGCATGAGAAAACCCAAGTGTCTAAAGCTATTTGCCAAACCTAAATGAAGAAATAACCAAACACGTATGCCTTTACTGTATATAGTAAGGGGTTGTACATTTATTGTATATAGGAAGAGGTTGTGTGTATATAGTAAGAGGTTATTATCTCCCAAATAAAACACTTAGTTCAGACTATGAAGAAAGCATTTGATAAATGCTGTACTTAGAATGGAATTTGAATGGCACTGGATTGCATCTTCTCGTCACTACCATGCTTCTAATGTGATTTCCCCTAACCAGAAATGTAATTCTTAGCCAGTTGCCTTGAAAGCTGGTTACCTTGGAGATGATTATCAGTATCATGATGACCTATTTAGGGGAATTTCTGCATTGCCAGAAAACAAATAACCATAGAGAGAGGTTACATACAAAGGAATGATGCTCTTTTCCTGAAAGTGCCTTTACAAACACATGTTGTAGATGTGATATGATGTGGGTGGGAGTGGGTGTGTGTGGTGTGGATTATCTGGAATAAGGATTTGCGAAGGTGTATGGGGAATGACAGCTGTCCTTAAGCACTTTAAGAGCACAGAAGAAAGTAAGCCCAACAGCAGGAATAAGCATACAGACATCTCCCCTCTTGCTACAATTTGAAATGCATGGACATGCTTGTATTGATTTCTCTGCAGTGTTAACATAGCTTCCATTTGCCCAGTTCCTTTTTCTTGCCCGGGCTCTGTTTTTTGAGGATTTTCTAGGGGTGCTGGAGTGTGGCTGACAGCTGATTGGTAAGGATTGATTTTTACAAACCAGTTGATTGACCATTAATACTTCCTGAATAAACTTGATAGCTGTTGTTTTGATTTGCTCAGAAATATGCCACAAAGTCCACGCTGTAAATTCTATTTGGTTTCCCATTTTTCCATGAAACTAATGTTTGTGATTATAGACTTTTTAAGTTTAAATGTTTTTCATTAATCATTTCACTGCCCATTACTGTCCATTTCACTGCTTCACCTGTCCATTAATGCCTTTTTTTTGATAAATTTTTCATACTACTTTAATATGGACCTTAAAAATTCCAGTGAAACTACTAATCCTTTACTATGATTGAAGATGGAGGGGAAAAACAACATAACATAAACCAAGCATTATCCAAGATAGGACCAGTAGACCTAAATTTCCAAATTTAATATTTGTTCTTATGTTTTCAGGTGAAAACTCTCATTCATTGTAACTTCCTCCAAGGTGATAGCAATGTGTCCATATTTCTCACCATCTTTTCAGATCATCTTGCAAAGCACTGGACACACAACAAATGTTCAATAAGCCTCACTCATCCTATAATTTGCCCTTTGAGAATGTCCAAAACCTTTTTACATTCCAACTCAGTTTTCATCTGTTCGCGTTCACAATGGCCTTCAGCAAGATTACGTAGGAATCTCGCTTTTTTAAAGCATTATGCAGTGAGTCTGTTTTCAGAAAAGATCTTGAGTCAAGGTCAGTTGACTCATTCAGGCCTTATTTTCAATTTCTGTACACAGACTCGTCCTTGGCCTGAAGTCACATCACTCTGAATGGAGGGCAAATATTGAATTCATATAAGTTACCTAACTAAATTCTTTGGACTGTTCTGACTCCCACATTGAAAATACCAACGTGACACCATTTTCTTTCATTTGACTAAATCTAACTCTCTTTCAATATTTTTAAGAGATAAATACACTGATATTTTAATGAATAATTCCTTAGCTAAATTTTAACTCCGAAAGTCTAGCATTATGTATTCAAGTTGATCTTGTAAGACTTCTCTCCATCTAACAGTTGTTAGGAATAGTTTTACCTAAAAAGCATTAACGTTACTCATTGGCAGATGGCCTTTGACTCATTTATGCCATGTCCTAAAAGAGGTATCAAAAACACAGAGAGATTTTCCATTTAGATCAGAGCCCATAAATGATCTTAGAACATAATGTCTGCCCTCTTATTCATGTATTCAATAAAGATATTTAACTGTCCCTTTAAAATGATCTTCAGATGAAGTAACAAGTTGGGAGTTGTTGGAAGTATCTGCAGACCTGCACTGGTGGGTAAGGATTAACCCTTTTGAAACTAGGCTTGTATCCAAATCATCCAAATAGTTTCAAGATTCAACAGCAGACCTCTCACTCTGCCCAACAATTCCACTAAATTAATTCACTCTGCATTCCCTTGGATGCACTTTCAAGGCAAATCACAAACTTGCTTTAGAATATTCACTCTCTAATCTTCACTCCTAGAGATGACAATTCTTAGCATTTAACCCTCATCATCCTTCCCACCCTGACACCAAACTGGGAGGAATGAGAACAGCATGTTCTAACCTCATCCATAACACAGGCAGTTATCCAAGAGAAGGACCATATTTCACCCCCTTTTGCTAGATAAACTTGCTTTACAAACAGGGCGTAACTTTCTGAAGAATGATATGGAATAGCTTTCTCCAAAAAGAGTTCATGACTTTATCCCCTCTGCTCTAAGAAAGCTCATGCCCACACTGCTGGTGACCCAAGGCAAATTGTGAGGTTAGCTCACTACAGGTATTTCAGCTGTCAAATTCAATCCACTCTGGAGCAGCACCTGCGAGAGTATTTCTGATGAGAAACTCAGGGGAAAGGCTGTTGGATAAATCGACTGTTTTCACCGAGTCTCATTTGCCGTCCTTTTCATGGATGATAGTCATCCTTGATGAAGATTATAAAAGGAGAATGCTTTGAATGCTTTGAAATGGAGAGTCAAAGAGTTCCTATGAAGACATGATATAGAGCTGAACTTACAGAGATATAGGGTAGGGGCATGAAGAGGAGGCATGCGGTCCCAAAAGTGCATGAAACACAGCGTATTCACGATGCTGGAAGGGCCGTGTGGCTGGAACAGCAGGTGTCGGGGGTGGTATCCTGAGAGATGAAAATGGAGGGGTAGAGATTAGCCAGCTCATTCAGGGCCTGTTAGTCTAGTTAAGACATGGACATGTAAGTTACACTATAATTACTGGGTTGAAAACCATATAAGGAGTTAGGGCGTGTTTTAATCGCCCTCCCTTATACAAAGAATAGAGTCTAAAATTGATCGAGTTCATGAATGCTAGATTAGGAGGAACGTTTAAAGGCCCCGGGTGTCTATGATCACTAATATTAAGTGTCTGACCGTGGTCCCACCACTTAGTTTCAGGTTCCTTGGCTGTAAAAGGGAGGCGATGAAACGTCTCTCAGGATGGTCACAGAGAATAAATGAGCTTTTTTATATAAAATATAAAGAGTGAATAGTATAGCGCCAAAGAGCTCTTCAAGAATTGGAAAGAATATGCAGTACAGACCTTAGATGAGGGCAAGAAGGAACCTTACCCTGGAACCCAGAGTTTAGAGGACCCACTCTGGTCCTCCTCTCCCTACCCTTCCAGGGAATGAAGAGCCCCTAAGGACTTCCCTGGTGGTCCAGTGGATAAGAATCCACCTGCCAATGCAGGGGACAGAGGTTCAATCCCTGGTTTGGGAAGATCCCGCAAACCATGGGGCAGCTAAGCCCATGAGCCATAACTGCCAAGCCCCTGTGCCTAGAGCTCCACAGCGAGAGGAGCCCACTAAGCGCAACAAAGCGGATTCCCTGCCCACAGGAGCCAGCGAGAGCACGCACAGCCGCGCAGACCCGGCGCAGCCCACAGAGGTCCTCAAGACCAACAGAGCATGCGCATCTCAGGGTGACCCAGCGCTCCGTTGTGGACCAGGCTCTGGGTACCACCTGAAGGCAGGTGGGACCCCATGGCTGAGGCGCAGCCTGTGGGGGCTGCTGAATGACACTGGGACATGCCGGCTGTGGTGTCCTCATAAGTATATATGAAACTTCTTAGGGTGTCCGTGGGAGTTTAGTGAGGGGAAAAGAGGGCTGTTTCCACTGCTGAGCCCCAGGGTTCAGAATTCTTGATTTAAAGCTGGGTTTCCTGGTTATTATCAATGTTTATTTGTCAATACATGAGAATAGAAACTACATATTTTAACAGTTTGTGTCTTAGTTTACAACATTCAGGCTTCCCTGGTGACTCAGAGGGTAACGAATCTACCTGCAAAGCAGGAGACCCTGGTTCAATCCCTGGGTCAGGAAGATCCCCTCGAGAAGGGAATGGCAACCCACTCCAGTATTCTTGCCTGGAGAATCCCATGGACAGAGGAGCCTGGCAGGCTACAATCTATAGCATCACAAAGAATCAGACACAACTAAGCGACAAACACTTTCACTTTCGCTTCACTTTACAACATTTAACAGACATGTGGTACACACACTTGTGTTTGCAGTTTTAACCTCAACCCTGCAAATGTGACAAGCAGGTATATATGCGTCCTGTTATCTGTAGAATTCTGCATATCATGCAAAATTCCATTTCATTTAAACCGTCTTAAGATGTACGGATTGCCTGTTTATGAAAATCACATTAGGATAACCATGAAATTCCATTATGCTCAGAAAGACTAGAAAAGGCCAAGGAAAAAAATAAGTTCAAAGAAAGACAATTCATCTAGTGACCTTTTTGCTTCTCTACACGAGCATAAACACCATCCAGCTACCACTGTATTGGTGTTTTGTGAAATTGTACATTTATATGCGGAGGTGGAAGGAAAAGAGGACATAAGAGCTGGTGGTTTTTAGGACTAAAGGTGGCTTCTCTCTTTATAACACTTGTTTGGACGCCCTGAGTGTAGAGCTTTGAATTCAAACCAAGCATTTTCAACCAAGTGAAGGATGTCCGTCTGCTCCGAACTCCTCTCACAGTCATCGCCATACAAATCATTCAGCAAGAAAACGTATACCGTCTTACACTCTCTCTCCTACTACAGAAGTTATGAGTTGATCTAAACTCTTCAGGAATTTCTGCCTTCCCTTTCTAACTAACTGTGAGCTCTTTGAAGGACTAACTGGGTTCTATAGTTTGCTGTATGTCCTCACCCTCTTCCCTGGGAGTTACTCAACGGTGTTCAACCTCACTGACTGATGCAATCATTTAGCAAATGTTACTGGATTCTTACCAGGTGCCGAGCTCCGTGTCAGGCGTGAGAGGACAGGACTGAACGGGACACTGGCTAAAAGATGAGTGCCTGGTGTACTATGGAGCTCAGTAAGTGAGAAACTGAGCGGCTGGCTGAATAAATGAACAGACATGTGAATAAGAGAGTGAATTCTATACCACAGAGCTAAGGAATAATGTCAAGAAAAAACAAAATAACCACTTGAGTTATGTTAAACCAAAAGTCAACAAAGTGAAAGATGTCAGCCCACAGAATATCTGTGATTCAAGAAAATGGAAAATGTGGGGAAAATAGGGGTCACCCTAACATTTATACCTCTGGGCCATCTCTGTGGCCATTTAGTGTATGGCTCTGGAATCTTGAAAAGAATTAAACCAACCCACAGAAACCAAATTTTCTGTATAAAGAATCTGACTAACTCGAACGCCCCAACTCTAATTTCTCCAAGATTAGGGATGAAGTATCCTAGATGATGTCAATTCCAAAGAACTCAGTGTGTACAATAACATTATAATGAGTTTTTACTGAGATCTGAAATACTGAGATGCAGTGATTGACTTTAATCACAAATTTGCCTCATAAAAAGCAGTAAAAATCACCATAGAATTATATTACTCCGTGTCATTTTCTTATATGCAATATAATATTGAAGGCATAGTTTATTTTTATTTTCTTCCTACAATATTGTAAGAAAACCAGATTACCAACATAGAAGTTGATCTCTCTTGCAAAGCTACTTATCTTCTTGACGTGCAAAGCACCCGCTTATTTCAAACAGTGTCACAGCTTTAGAAAATAGAACCATATTTGGCCATCAATGAACCAAAATGAAATATCTCTCTGGAAGGATAAAGGAAAATTCATATAAAGAAACTTAATAACGAGAGCCAACCAGGGTGCTCAAAGTTTTGTGTCTTAAAAATAGGGCATGCATTATTCATACAGTAAAATCTTAAAACAGAGGTGGAAAGCACGAGTTATCAACGATATTATGAGTGTTTAAAAACAGTATCTCTTTCTCTAGAAGAGATGGAAAAAAGCCACCTTGTTCATCCAGGCCCACAGGCTAACAATGTCACTTAAAAGCAGGAGGGAGCAGGGAGGAGAAAGAAACCTTGTAGAGATCACGAATGCATTTCCTTTTTCAAGCAGAGAAAGAAGCGGTGAGGCAACTTCCAGTGAACCATGCCTCCCTTCCATAGGTACCATGCCTCCACTCCCTCGGAGATAGACCCAGGCCCTTGACAGGTTCTGGAAGTGGTTCAAAGGGAGGCCATGGAGAGAAACTCCTCCACCCTCCAAGGGAACACTTCCAAGTCTGTCCCTCCATTATGCCAGACAGTCTCGACCCATAAACCTTCGGATGTTTGGACAACAGAATGTCTAGAAGACACATAGATATTTTAAAGCAAATGCATGCAAGGAATGGGGAGGTAATGAGGATGAAATCCATTCCAACTGAACCATCTGAGAACTGAGTGAGCCTCAGGCGGCCCTGCCAGGAGCACAGCCCTGCTGCCCTAGCGTGTGTAAGAGCACCTGTTCTCACGTTGTTTTTATTTTGAACTCAGGCTGAGCTGCCTGGAAACCTTCTCTATGTGAATAAGGAGTAGCGTCCACTTATTGTCATATCGTAATACATGTGCTTAAAAATCGTAGCAATGTCATCCAGTAACAGTGTTATCAATGTTATTTCATCCAGTAGAAATGTCTAATAATTGTAAAAAGAAAGGAAGGAAGGGAAAAAAAAACTATCTTACTAGTGATCTTTCATCTGGCATAAATAAGAGGCTAAGCCCAAATGTCAAAAAAAAAAGAGGCAAGTCGAATTTGCTGTTTGCAATTTTGTTTGCTTTGCTGAATCCTTTGACTGTTTTTGTTTTTCAGATCAGCTCATAAAGTTTATACTTGGCCATCCCATGATGCTCTCTGTAGTCATCCAGAAAGAATCAGACATAATTACCACTGTTCCTATTCTCACGTGTTTGCCCTTCCCGAAAGATTTTCCAAAGTTCAGGAAGAAGAGGATTGAATTATAGACAAAGAGTTCTACCTTCAGTACTGAACAGGAAAGATTTGAGTTTTGCAAGCACAGTGAACCCCTTGCTCTACCAAGGGTGGACCTCAGACCCTCACACTGTTCTTTTATGCCCGTAAACATGCGGTGTCCGGGAAATCTTTCTTTCCTATAGTCCTGTTCCATAGGTTTCACACATGCATTCCCGCACCTTTAGTCAAGAAGCTGGCAGTCACACACAGTCCATTTTGGCAACAACAGAAATGATTGTTGGAATTCAGTGGCTTCCTCTTTCACAACCAGAAATGCTTTCCATTTAATTCACGACAATAGCATTTTGCACTTATGTTTTTGTCTCTTCAGAGCACTCTGCCACTATTAATGAACTAAATCAGCCTTTGCTATTTTATGATGTCTCACTAAAATGAGGCTGCTTTCCTTTGTGGCAGTCACTTGTGTAACGTTGTTTTCTTCTAAGAAACACTGCACTTAACTAATGTAAATTCATTTTTAAATTGTGGGCTCAGAAGGAAAATTTCCCCAGAATATATTTTTAATGCTGCTTCCTTACTATACCATTGCAGGGAGCATTTTAAACTATACAGGCCTCTAAGTTCTTCAGTGTAGTCTTCTCTAAGCACTTGTAAATTATTTATAAAGACCTCCCTCAAGTAAATGTGTTGTAACTGCCAGTGATGGAAATGGAAATTGTCTGTTCTGTGAACCCTATTACTATTTAATTATTTGTATACTGCTTAATGATTGGCTTACTGATAAAATACTCCATCAGCTTACAAGAAAAAGCTGCAGTTGGCAGGGAAACTCTAAATCCTAAATCTGCCATGTTTTAACTCTGCTGTCTCTGATACTGCTGCACTACTTTATTTTTTTTAATACAATGATAATTAGATTTATCTGTCTATTGTAAGACACATAAACATATACTTTTCTGCCTTCCTCTGGGGGAAAAAAAATAAGCTTCATGTCTTGGACCACTTTATACAAGTGCTTCATGGCTCATTCCTAGGAATTTGATCTCAAGTGGGAAGGGGCAACTCTCTGAAA
Organism: Capra hircus; assembly: GCF_001704415.2. Lineage (NCBI taxonomy): Eukaryota > Metazoa > Chordata > Mammalia > Artiodactyla > Bovidae > Capra > Capra hircus. The sequence goes on from NC_030812.1 coordinate 8,840,563, forward strand.
ATAAGTGTATGCGCACTTTCAAGTTTAGACACAGATGGAATCCTCAAGATCCCAGGAAAAGCTCAATCAACATTGGTCGGTTGCCTCCAATCTCTATTCTCGTCATTCTTGGTAAGAGCCTTCTAACTCCTGTTTGAGGAACCACCATATTCTTCTATGCTTAACGCTGGGCTTAGACTAGAGCTGCACCTATCCCCAGCACTGAAGGCAGGATACCTGGGCCTCTTGACTGGTTTGGGGATGGACAGATGACTCAGGACCAAGCCAGCCTAGCTCATCACACTGAGATATGTTCACCACAGGGGTTAACGTAGGGTCATCTATATTTGTGCAATCAGAGTAAACTTGGGACTTTTCCTGGAAATTCTGATGTAGACTCTCTTCCCCTCAGATGGTATAGTCTGGTGATATGAGACTTGAAGCTGGTACAGTCATTTATAGCCTTAAGAGAAGAGCCTAGGGTACCTCAAGGAGGCGGCATGTGGAGCTCTCAGAGGAGTCTGTAGAAAACGGTAGAGACATAAGCAAACCAGGGACCCTGGCCCTGCTGGATGTCAGGAGCATTAAGTAGGGAGCAGATGGAACTGCTAAACAAAGGGACTCCATCACACAGGGGCTCCAAACGATGGGACTGCGCTTTGAAGCTCCTCATCATCCTCATGTCCACAGCTGGGTGGGTGGGCGAGATCAGTGGGCAGTCATAGGGCTGTGAGGTCACTTAGGGACCCAAGATCTTCCTATCTTGTCCTGTCCCCCTAACCGCCTACTGTCTTCACATTGCAAGGTAAAAGCTAGTTCACTGCCCTATCACACCCATGTTTCAGTTGCAAAAAAAAAAATAATAAAGTGGAGGGCATGAAGCTTATGTTAAGGCCCGCCAGGCTCCTCTGTCCATGGAATTCTCCAGGCAAGACTACTGGCATGGGTTGCCTATTCCTGCCCCGGGGGATCTTCCCTCCCACATTGCAGGCAGATTCTTTACCATCTGAGCCACCAGGGAAGCCCTGAAAGCAGGGTTTATCCATTTTAGCCCTAATGATATTTAGGAGGTTGTGATTCTTTACTGTTAAGAGCTGTCCTGTACATTGTAGGATGTTTAGCAGAATCCCTGGCCTTGACTCACCCACTTGGGGGATGCCTGTATCATCCCCCAAGTTATGAGAATCTAAAGTATCTCCATTTTTGCAAAATTTTGTAATTTGAAATAGCTCCCCACTGAGAGCCACTGTTTCAAAAGATATGCTACGGAGTTGAGATATATCACTTCCATTCACCTTCCAATAGCCAAAAGTTAGTTAGGTGGACCATACTGTGTTGTAAGAGAGGCTTGGAGAAATTTTTCTAGCTGGGTGAAATGGTGCCTCAGTAAAATTAAAGAGTTTTATTGATGAAAAAGGAGGCAGAGGGAATTCCCTAGCAGTCCGGTGGTTACGACCATGCTGTCACTGCTATGGGCAAGGGTTCAGTCCCTGGTTGGGGAACTAACATCCCACAAGCCATACCACATGACCAAAAATAAATAAATAAACTTCACACATCTGTTTTAAAAAATGCAAAGTAAAAAAAAATTAGTGGGATGAGGGGAGAGAGAGTAAACATATACACTACCATATATAAAATAGATTGCCAATGGGAACTTGCTGTATGACCCAGGGAACTCAAACCGGGGCTCTGTGACCACCTAGAGGTGCGGGATTGGGTGGGAGGTGGGAGGGAGGTTCTAGAGGGAGGGGACATACATGGCTACGGCTGATTCATGTTGCTGTACGGCAGAAACGAACACAATATTGTAAAGCAATTGTCCTTCAGTTAAAAATAACTTTTTTAATTTAAAAAATTAAAAGAAGGGGGAAAAGGATTTAGGGGACAATTAATCTTTGCCACACAACCCTACTTTTGGACTTTCCCATCATATAAGTCAATGAGCTACCTTTGCAATTTACACCATTTTGAAATGAGTTTTCAGTCACTTGAAACTTGAGACCTTACTTGATAAACACGCTACTTTCCTCTTCCAACATTGTGCGTTGAAATTTACTCATTATCCACAGCAGAGGGAAAAGATTAAAGGAATGATACCTATAGTTACTGAGAAGCTGGGAACTGGCTCAGAAGGGATTGAACAAAACAGCTGGAATGAGGCTATTTCTTATCAAGTCTCTGGTTGAAATGGAAAGGCCATGGTTACAAGGGCCCACAGTCACTGTGGTAGTTAAGAAAGAAGACAGTATAATTATGCAAAATTGTCAAGATGAAAACTGCAGACATCTTGCATTATTCCGCTTTGAACTGCTGCTTTCTAGTTCTCATTTTAAATGCAAAAAGCTTTTAGGGGCTCCTTTATATCTCACACAAAAGGACCATTGCTTACAGCCAGCTGTTTTCCAATTGTATTTCTATGAAGTTAGCATAATTTAACATTAGAACTGCCTGAGGGAAGAAGGGGGTGACCATGTTCGTGGGCATTAGAGTATGGAGTAGTAATGGAAAGAGCCCCCTTCTTACAAGGAGACAGTCTCCTCAAAGTTCATCCTGAAGCCAGTAGTTCTGAATTCAAAACACATTTCCCCACAAGAACATTGTTTTTATGTTATTGGGTTACCGCAGAAGTCCTCCAATACCGAAAAGAAAGAGATGCATGCTTTGCAATAGTACAAAAGAAAATGCTGCCTGGCAAAGAAAGGTTTGTCTTAAGGTTCTGACTGAGAAAATCATCAATAAAATCTTCAGGGAAGAGGTGACTTTTAAATCACATTCACAAGGGGAAAAGAAAGAAAGGGCATTCCAGGTTGAAGGACCAGCAGTTCAAAGACAGAGCATTTTCAATTCTCTGTGACAAAGAGTCAGAATCGACCCGGAGAGCAGCACAGGATTTGTGGAAGTCAGGATGGGGCTGTGAACGCCATGACCGAGCCTGGAATTCGGTTTACATCGTAGCTGTTGTTGTTGAGTTGCTCAGTCGTGTCCAGCTCTTTGTGACCCCACGACTGCAGCATGCCAGGTCTCCCTGTCCTTTACTATCCCCCGGAGTTTGGTCAAACTCATGTCCATTGAGTCGGCGATGCCATCCAACCATCTCATCCTCTGTCATCCCCTTCTCCTCCTGCCTTCAATCTTTCACATGGAAAGAGTTTCTATCTTTAATGACTTTTTCACAGTGGCAAGTCATTAAAGGCTTTTAATGAGAAAGCCAGCGGGATCAAATGCCCTTTTAACAATTATAGGAAGACTGGTCTGACGTTGAAGGTACAGTAGCAAGAGAGCTTACATTTCTGACCTTTAGAGTATGGCAACAGTTAGAGAGAACCAACAAGAGTGACCAGGTGAAGGCAAGCGGGCAGCACCTGCTGGCCCAGTGCTCATGGGAGGTGGAGAAGGGATCAAAGATGGCTCCAAATCAGACTGGACTCCTGACGCAAGAACAGGCCTACAGGGAGGTGATGAGATCAGTAGGTGTCTGTCCCAGGGATCACAGAGCCGAGGTGGTTACGGCTATGACCTTATAGAACAGTGTGTGGGCTGTCCTTACGTTTCTGCAAAGTTCACCCAGTGTTGTGTCCTTGTAACTGAAGGAAAACAATTTACTGAATTTTATACTGAGTTTCAAAGTCTTCCTCCAAGGTTACTCTCTATCCTTTTTTGGGAATGTATCTCCACATGTTGAAACTGTGCCAGGGACACCAGTGTTGTAGTGCCAGACTCTGTGGCCAGAAGCTCTGCTTTACTGAGGTAGCAGTAATATTGAAAGCATAAGGTTGGACTGCAGGGGGTCTGAGCAAAGGAGAACAGAGAAAAAGCCTATGAAATGTGTGCTAAAATAATATCAAATGGGATTGAACTGAAAACATTTGTCCTTGAGAATCTTGGGGCAGATGAAGGGAGCGGAGAAAATAAAGAAGGATCAGTAATGCTGGAGAAAAAGCAGAGGGAACCAGGGAGAGTTTAGTGGGAAGAATGTCATTTTAGTTTGGAGAGAGATAGACGATAGATGGATGAATGGATGGATGGATGGATGGATAGGTAAGTAGGTAGGTGGATAGGTAGGTAGGGCTGCTATAACAATACTACAGACCTGGTGGCTTAAACCACAGACATTCGTTACTCACAGTCCTAGACACTGAAAGTCAGAGGTCAGCGTGGTCAGGGGCTCAGGAAAGGCTCTCTTCCTGGTTAACAGCTGTCCCCTCACAGAGAAAGATCATGGCTCTTCTTATAAGGCTCCACCCGCAAGACCTAACTACTTCCCAAAGAGCCCACCTCTTAATACCATCACACTTAGGGGTTAGGATGTGAACATATAAATCTGGGGAGCACACACATTCAGTCCACAACAATGCCAGCCAAGGTGGTATCAAGGATTACGTGGCAGAGTGAGGGCTTCTGGAGTTTCTTTTGATTGCTATACCCAACCTCCCTATTTTCATCCCTTCCAGAGACAAAGCCATCAAATCCACCAAGCCTTTGTAAAGCAGGGTGGATGGTGGGGAAATCTGGAACAGCAAGGAAATAGGGGCATCACTCTTCTTACTCCCTGAGCAAAAGAGGATAGCAGATTCGGTGTATCCAGGGTGGATCAGGTGGAAATGAGTGGGACGGGAGGCAGTGTCTGAAGACTATGTGTAGTGATAGCTCACTTCACCTAGAGCTAAATACTGGAGCACCCGGGCCAGATCAGACTGCTAGGAATTGGTTGTTGGAATAAACCCTTCAGAATGGAGACTCCTACCATTTAATGTGAAAAATACATGTGAGAAGTCTTCCACTCAAAATCAACACCTGAATAGGAACCATGAAAGTCAATGATTGGCCCCAGACCATAGGCTGTCTGCCCCACGAATCATGTGAGAAGAGGCTTCCCAATGGGCAGGGAACGACCCTCCCACCTTCGCAGTTGCTCATAAGCTGAAGCTGACCGAGTAACCACCTAACCAATCAAAGGAGGTCTTCATCCTCATCCTTGAAAATGGAAATGAGACAGAAGCATTCATCTAGTCGCCATCCTGGGATCCTCTACACACTCCTTTCGCCTGGCAAAGTCAGTGCTTGCAAGCCTCCACTGCCTATGAGGTGAGGTACAATAAATGTCTTAGCAAATCATCTCACCTTAACTGTAACATTTTCCTATCCTTCACTCTAGACGGGAAAGAGTGGAAAAAAGAATGGAAGAGTTTGGAGGCTAGGTGGAAGCAGAAGAAAGAAATCAGACTTTTTTTTTTTCTCACAATGAAAAGGAATTCACAGAAAAATTATGAGTGGAGGTATAGATACTACCTTTCTCCAACAACCAAAGGGTATTACCGTATTCCTAACAACAAATCTCAAAGCTGAGGGCCTCCTTTTCTCTGTTTCCTTATTTTGAGCAGCATCAGGAAAGTAGATTCTCCATACATAATATGTCCAAGTATACCCACATTAGCTGGCCTCAATATCTGGAAAGAAACGTCCATAAATCATAGTTTTGGCTCACACTATCCTAGAACCACCGTAATAAGACTGAAGGTAGAACTCTCCAGATTAACTTCTCAGCTCTGAGTAATTTGATGTCTTGACTTCAGGAACAGGAGGATGTGGAATACTGGATGTTGAGTTAGTTTCCCATCACACACCTCAAGACCATCTCTGCAGGTAGAAAAGAAAGAAACTCTTTTTCTTTCATCTCATACAGGAGTAAATTCTTCAGTAATGAACCAGTTGCTCAGTGTGGGTGTTCTTTCCAGAAATAAATCTGGCACTGGGGTCAGCTTGGAATGACTTTTTCCATTTGCTAATGGTGGGCACCAGTTCTACAAAGTGATTTGGGGGAGGGTCTGACACACAGATGCTGACTTAGATGTCAGTCCTTTCACAACACTATAATAAATATGAATAATTAATAAAATATGTGCCAAGCACATTCTGAAGCATTTTCAAAAGAGAAACTCAATTTAATCTTCACAATTCTCTGAGCGAGGTATGACCAGTCTCACCACTTTAAGGTGAAGGAACTATGGAATAAAGAGCTTAAATAACTTGCCCAAACTACGCAGCTGCTGCACAGCCAAGATTCAAGTTAGTTTAGCTTCAGGGTCTGTACTATAAACAGTATGCTAACTCATTTCTCCAACATATCACACACAGTAGCAGGTTCAGTGTCTGAAGACCTTGGTATACATTCTTGGGGGAAAAAAATCAGCCTTTCTAAGCCCCAGTTTTTTCACTGGGATTGTTGTATGGATTAAAGGAGATTATATAATTTATCATATATATGTAATATGTTTATATAGATGTTATATGTGTGTGTTACATATGTATATTGTATTTGTATATTGTATTGTATTTATATATGTGTGTTACATATGTATATTGTATTATGTATATTGTATTTGTTTTATATGACAGTGTTAGTCACTCAGTCGTGTCCAACTCTTTGCAACCCCATGGACTGTAGCCTGCCAGGATCTTCTGTCCATGGAATTCTCTAGGCAAGAATACTGGACTGGATAGCCATTCCCTTCTGCAGGGGAACTTCCCAACCCAGGGATCAAACCTGGGTTGCCTGCACTGCAGGCAGATTCTTTACTGTCTAAGCCACCAGGGAAGCCCGTACATGAATCACCTTCAAGCACTCTACAAATATAAAGGGACATTATTATATTAAGCCTTGCAATGGATCTGACTTTAAAAATTCTTCTCAGCTAGCATTTCAATCACTTTCACTAATGTTACCTAGGGACCTAAAACACCTGTACATAAATATCATTTTTTGATTTCATGTCATTTGTTAACATTTTAATCAAAAAAAGCAAATTTTTGAAAGATTTTGCTTTGAGTAACAGTGTAATAATTTTTAGGAGATTGGGAAGAATATCAACTTTTACCAAAATACTGTTTTCTAGATCTATTTAAATTAAACTCTCATCCTCAAACCTTGCTAGATAAACAACAGAATTATCTCTTCAATTTTGGTTGCTGTATTAATTTTCTATTGCTACCAAGAAAAACAATCACAAAGTTAATTTTAAAAAACAATACATGTTTATATAGTTCTGTAGAAGTCTGACACAGGTCTCACTTGACTAAAATCAAGGTGTCAGCATAATTGTGTTCCTTTTAGGCAAGAATCCATTGCCTTTTCCAACTTTTATTTTTTTAACTTTTTGTTTTGTATTGGGGAATAGCCAATTAACAATGTTGTAATACTACCAGGTGAAGGGTGAAGGGGCTCAGCCATACACAGGTGTGTCCATCCTCCCCCAAACTCCCCTCCCATCCAGGCTGCCACAGGACACTGAGCAGAGTTTCACGTGCCATACAGCAGGTCCTTGGTTATCCATTTTAAATGCGCAGTGTGTGCTTGCCCGGCTTCTAGAGGCGACCTGCATTCTGTGGCTGGTGGCCCCTTCCCCATCTCCAAAGCCAGCGGTGTGGTTTGTCTCTGCACCTGTCTTCCAGTGTTACATCTCCTTCTGACCACAACCAGGAAAGGACCTCTGTTTTCTCACACGATTAGACTGGGTCCTCTTAGGCAACCCTCTCATCTCAAGATCCTTAACTTTAATTACACTTGCAAAGTCTCTTTTGCTACATAAGGTGACATATTAACAAATTCCGAGGGTTAGGATATGGATATCTTTTGAGGGAACTATCTCTCTGCCTTCTATAATTGTGTTTGTTAGGAACAAAAAACTTAAATTTTATATGAAAGAGGACTGTCAACATATAAATGTTTGAGGGTGATTTTATTAGAGTGTCCTGAAATGCCCCCAAGTTACAACAGCTATTATGACAGAAGGAGGTTGAGTTCAGTGCGACCGATTTCAGACAGAAAGAGAGCCTGACAAATGGTGAGTGAGGGTAGCGGTGCCACAGCGACAGCAAACCCAGACGATACGCCTGAAAGTCGTCCAGAATGTGGCAGCGAACCTCTACTCTTTGTAACTGCAGTTTACCGTTGGGAGGGAAGAACCTTCCTTCTAATGCTAGCTCACCATTTTCTAGCAGTGACAAGTCAGAACCATTTACTATTAGAGATGAGATCGATATCAGAAAAGAGCTCTTCATTTCTACCACAATTAGAAAACCAAAAAGATCCCACCCCCTGTTTAGGATAAATTAAACAAATAAAAGGCCAACTGTCCCAAGTCTTGCACCTGCTTCAGTAGCAATAGGGATTATCTAACTGGTGTTGAAGGAGGGTTGTCAGTACTTAGATCATGAAGGGTTCCATGAGCACTTGTTCTGGGAACAGAATATAAGCAGTGTAGTCATGGACACATGGAGTTCCTGAGGACAGCAGCCCAGCTTTGCAGCTTGCCTATCCCCCTGTGGTATTTACAGGGTCACAAAAGCCTGATGGATGTCTGGATGCCATGCATGGTGTCTAGTAGTTGTGCTCAAGAGCAATGGCGACGTTAGGGAGTCTCATTACTGCCTACTTTATCATTTCCATAAAATTATGTCTTGTCATGCAATGACCAGTATTCCTAAGCCATTAAGAAACGAAATTGACAAGAATTTGCTTTGTGGACCAGTCCCTAAAACAGAGCAAATTTAAGTATACAGAGTTCTACTTTACAGAAGAGGTGATCCTTACTATGAAAAATGTGTGTGTCCTTTAAAGCATGGGTGTGTCTCATAGTTCAGTTCAGTTCCGTCGCTCAGTCCTGTCCGACTCTTTGTGACCCCATGAATCACATCACACCAGGCCTCCCCTGTCCATACCATCTCCCAGAGTTCAGTCAGACTCACGTTCATCGAGTCCGTGATGCCATCCAGCCATCTCATCCTCTGTCGTCCCCTTCTCCTCCTGCCCCCAATCCCTCCCAGCATCAGAGTCTTTTCCAATGAGTCAACTCTTCGCATGAGGCGGCCAAAGTACTGGAGTTTCATAGTTAGGTGCATATATTTCCATTAAGGAGTCTCAGCCATACTTAGGGAGACAGGAGCAAGGTCTAGGTTCCCAAAGAAGTTGCTAGTGAACTAATCAAGAGATTGGGGCCATCTCCAAAGGGACCAGAATTCAGGGCAAGACTTCAACCAGAGGACACTTACGAAATCAAGCCAGTCAAAGAGTGGAGGAAAATGGAGAATTAATGTAAGACTTCGGATGGCTGGACAAAGAAGAGGCTCAAATGCGACCACCTTGGGTATGTGAGCTGTTGGGCTTAGACAGTGAAGATTGATCCAGGCACAAATGTTGAAAAAGAGGACTTCTGACAACCTATGGAGTGGGATAAAATATTTGCAAACCATATGTCAGATAAGGGGCTAACATCCAAAATATATAAGAAATTCATACATCTCAACAGCAACAACAAAAAAAAAGTAAAATTTTAAAAATCCAATTAAAAATGGGCAAAGGATATGAATGATGTTTTTTCAGACAAGATATGCAAATTACCAACAGATCCAGGAAAAAATGCTAATCATCACTAATAATCAGGGAAATAAAAATCAAAGCCATAGCGAGATATCTCCTCACACCTACTAGAATAGCTATCATCAGCAAGACGAGAGAGTACAAGTGCTCAAGACATGAAGAAAAGGGGACCCCCCATGCACTGTTGGTGGGAACATAAGTGGGTGCAGCCACTATGGAAAACAGTATGGAGTTTCCTCAAGATAAATTAAAAATAGAGACACCGTATGATGCAGCAATTCCACTCCTGGGTACGCATCTGAAGTAAAGGAAATCACTATCTCAAAAAGGCATCTGCAGTCCCATGTCCGCTGCAGCGTTCCTCACAATTGCCAAGACATGGAAGCAACCTCTATGTTTGTCAACTGATAAATGGATAGTGAACGTGTGATATATATGATAGACTATTATTCAGCTACAAAAAAAAAAAAAAGAAGACAACATGGATGGTCTTCAAGGGCATTATGCTAAGAGAAATAAGTCAGATAGAGAAAGACAAATGCTGTATTACCTCCCTTTTATGTGGATGTGGAATCTTTTTTTTAAAAAGAAAGACTCCTAGAAGCAGAAAGTAGAATAGTGATTTCCAGGAACTGAGGAGCAAAGGAAGTGAGGAGTTGTTGATCAAGGGGTACAAACTTCTAGTTATAAGATGAGTAAGTTCTGGGGATCTAATGGACAGCATGGTGACAATGTTGCTAAGATAGTAGACCTTAAATGTTCTTACCACAAAAAAAAGTCGTAATTATGTGAACTGACAGTTGTGTCAACTAACTTTATTGTGGTAATCACTTCTCATATGCACGTCAAGTCATCACATTGTACACCTTAAACTTACACAAGGTTATGTGTCTACTATATCTCAATAAATCTGGGAAGAATAAAAGAGAAAAAGACCTTTGAGTTCCTGCCAGTCTTGGTTATGATTAAGCTGGGAATTGTGCCTGTAAAGTAAGTGGCTTTGGTGCCTGTATCGGACTGAATCTGCAAAGGCAAAGCCTCCCTCTGCCCATTCATACGGTCCCAAACCTGCTCCTGTTCTAGCCCTCTGTAGGGGTCATGAAATTATAGAGTACCTCTGAATTGGGGTGGGAACTGGCAGATTCTGCTTTTGACAGTGTTACCTCCCTGACCTCACCACCCGCCTCTCTCCCCCTTGCCTTCTCGATTCACAAACAGGAGGAAAGACGAGCGCCTTAGGGCTCTGCATGTACGGCTCCTTCAGGCTGCTTCAAGCTGCCCCCACACCTTCAGATGACTGACTCCTTCCTGTTGCTCGGTTGTTAGCTCACACCTGGCCCCCTCAGTCGGCGAGAATCTAGCTAATCGGTTTTTCTGAGTCACCTTGTTCTCCTGCAGGCGTTGGTCACATCAGAGATCATGTTGAAATCCGAAAGGATCTTGGTTTTTAATGTGCTCGTTCAAAAGGCAGATGCACAAGGAATTTTCTTGTCGTTTGCTGTGTTAAAGAATAAACCATGCTTGTCTTGCAAAAGCCTGTGCCTTAGGTTGATGGAGTTTCCACACATGAACATAGGAGCCATCAGTGCTGATTTGGGAGTGTTTAATACTGCGGTATTTTGTCAGTGCCAAGGTGCAACTGGAGGCGTGACCATCTTTATACAGTGTAAGCGGCTGCGATGGAGGAGACAGGGAGCTTGGTTGGCAAGCCAGGTTTCTGTACCAAAACTCAGCGTTGCCTGAGAGCAGCAGGCTTTTCTCATTGTCCTCTTCACTGGCAAGTATTCACAGCGTACTCTTTTAACTGACCAACTATTCAGTTGACACACTTGTTTTCTCATTTCTTGGTCTGGCTTTTAAAGGTATTCTTCATTTTGATTAAAATCTTAATTGCAAGCCCCTTGACTGGATGTAACATTAAAAACAAAAAACGCAGACTACATATATTTAAGTAATCTGGGCTTTGGGTCAATGGGAAGAAGACAGAGAAGTGAAGGTAAAGAGACCCAGATTATTAGGCCCTAAATAAGTTCCACTTATTTCTTCAACAAAAATTGAATACTTCTGGGTACTGTTTAGTAAATTCAATTAGTATGGCAGACAAATTTTCTGTCCTTCAGAAGTTATGTTCTACTGGAGGATTGGAAGAGGGGCATAAAAACCACCTTCTCTGGTCTGCAGCTGTACATTCTAAAAGTGCATGGGCATTAGACTAGATTATCTGTAAAGCTTTTTCAACAGTTCTCCATGTTCTGAAAGAAAGGAAAGAAATTTTGGAAGGCATGGCGGGGGAGTAAAATCATGGATGATTTAAAATTTCTTCCTCTTTTTGTTTGTGATTGCCCCCTGATATTTTTCTATAATGAACATGCATTGCCTATCAGATGGAACAATGTTTCAGGAAACAATAGATTTTACTATCAAACTTGGGCATTGGTTCTTGACAGCCTGGAGGGAGGTCATTCATCTGTTAGTAATGCGAACCATCTTACCCCTCCATTGTCTTCCCTAGCAATGAGACTTGGGAAACTGGTAAGGGAATCTTTCCCCTGCTCCTTTTCTCATTGCTTTTGGGGGTGCTACCAGCTTATTCGCTTTTCCTTGAACCCTTGAAGCTCTTCTCTACCTAGAAATGTTCTGGCACAGTTTCTGGATATCTCTCTCTCACAGACACACACACATACACACTCAGACACATAGCCTCTTTTCACCTTTCAGTATTCACATCTCACTTTCAATGTTCCCTCTGCAGAAAGGTCTTACCTAAGTGATCTAACTATATGATTCCATTCCTCCCTCACACTCACCATACCACCCCGGGAGTCTCGATCATACACCTATCTGCTCTTCTCTTCCAGAGCACTCTTCTCAGGTTATAATTTCACATGTATTTCTGTTCAAGTTCATTGTCTATTTCTCCCACAAGGCTGAAGTCCTGTCCTGAAAACAGTGATGGTCTGGTTTGGTTACAGCTGTATCCCTAGGGCTATTATTGTTTGAGCAAATGAGTAAGTGAAAGAACAAAATGGCTCCTTTGTCCTCTCTGTCAAGAGTTTTATTCCATGCGGTGGTATCCTGCAGCCAGTTTCTTGCCAGCTTGCAAGAGCCAACTGCTAAATTTTCAGGAATTTACTAAGCCAGTTGTTAAACAGTTAGCTTGAAATTAGTCATGCTGAGAATATTTATACCATGGACATTAGAAAATGCTATGTCAAGACTTTTTTTCCCAAAAAGGAGGTTTGCCAGCACACCACTGCTCTCATCTCCTAAACCCAACTATAAACATTGAGATATCATGACCAAAAAAACATGGCCCATAGGTTACTTAAAATCTTTCAACAAGAAACACTTGAAATTTTTAAAAATACTAAATATATGCTACACAATTACTTTCCTATATGAAATACTTATTTTTTATAAACTCAATTATAATCTAAAATACGTGTCTCTGATCTCCTAAAGTTTTTGTCTCTATTTTTCAGATCCTTATGTGAAGATTCATCTGATGCAGAATGGCAAGAGGCTGAAGAAGAAAAAGACAACAATTAAAAAGAATACACTTAACCCCTACTACAATGAGTCATTCAGCTTTGAAGTACCCTTTGAGCAAATCCAGGTAATGTAAAACATATTTTGTCTTCCCATTCGATTTCATTTCTTCAGACCACATAAATTAAACACACAGACCTTGTAAACTCTCAGTGCACATGTCTCCACTCGAACTGCCATCCTTATTCCACGCACATCTTATGCTCAAGCTACATGAAGAGGGACATGATAAAATACACAGCATAGGATACGCTGCTTCATCAGCAACAGCAGCAGGCATTCTGGTGAGCAGAAATACAGTAGGAAAAAGAACATCAACAGAACAACTCTGCTAATTCAAAAAGTACATCCACAAAAGTTAAAAGGTCAAGAAAAAAGAAGCTTTACCTTTTGACTCTCAAGCCACAGTATTTCTCATTATCACCTCTTTGTAGCAAAAAAAAAAAAAAAAAATTTAAAAAGTGAGAAAAGAAAATATCTTGGCTGATGCTAGATATGCAGCATAATTTAATCTTTTACCAGTAGAAAAATTAGGCCAAGTTGTATTTTTAATTGTTTAAATTCAGATTCCTGTTTCTGAGTTGGAATGGATGGTTATTTTTGTGAAGATGGTACCTTAATTCGCTAGATGATATTTATTACGATTGAAAGTACTCTATTAAAAGACCCTGCAGTTAATAGGTTCAAAATAGGACCTACATGTAGCCACAGAGATAGCATATGATCTTACTACTTAGGGCTTCCCTTGTGGCTCAGCTGGTTAAAGAACCTGCCTCCAATGCGGGAGACCTGGGTTCAATCCCTGGGCTGGGAAGATCCCCTGGAGAAGGCAAAGGCTACCCACTCCAGTATCCTGGTTTAGAGAATTCCATGGACTGCATAGTCCATGGGGTTACAAAGAGTCGGACACGACTGAGCGACTTTCACTTTCACTTATTACTTAGCGATTCTTAAATATGTTTAGGTTTTCTTACCTCATAGTCCATAGTTAGGCTATTGGATCCAAAGTTCACATCCACTAATTCTACGCTATTTTTACTAAACTTTAATGGGTGGCAGAGAGTCAAACTGGTTAAAGCAACACTATTTTTAAACTTTATAAAATATTTGATGTGGGTCTATCTTTTCAGTCCTATGGAAATTTGCTCGTGACTTGAAGGAAAGATGAAGGGTGGGCATTAAAACTACAGCATGGAACCTTCTACAGGTTCAGAATCACAAAAGTCAGCAAATAGTCTTCAGTTGCATATTTTTACTTTTACTCCATTCTTAAAATACAGTACTGTAAGAATGAATCACACTTTTATTCTATGAAGAAAGTTAATATAATAGCTACATTTATTGTATACTTATTTTGTACGTAGGCCCAAGGTACATACTTATGCTCTTTACCTGCGTAAGCTCATTTGATCCTTATGCTGTGAAAGAGGCCCCATTATTAGCCCAATTTTATATACATATAAGGAAACTGGGGACTTCCCTGGTGGTCCAGCGGGTAAGAATCCAGCTGCCAATGCAGGGGACACAGGTTCGATCCCTGGTGCAGGATGATTCTACACGCCACGGGGCAACTAAGCCCCTAAGCTGCAGCTAGTGAAGCCACGCTCTTGAGTCCCTTCTCCATGCCAAGAGAAGCCACGGCAATAAGAAGCCCTCGCACCACAACCAGACGGTAGCCCCCACTTGCCAGAACTAGAGAAAGCCAGCACGCAGCAGCAAGGACTCAGCACAGCCAATAAAGAAACAATTAAACAAAGGAAACTGAGGCTCATATGGAAGACAGGAATAATAACAGAACCCATGTCAAAGCGAGATTATGCCTGTAAAAGCATCTGGAACAGTGTTAAGCACATTCGAACGCTCAGGAAATGGTTCCCATCATTATTATTCACAATACTATCTATTTTTCAAATTAGCATTTTATTAGAAAATGGATCTAACAGGAAGGTTAAAGCACTATGTAAATCAGCATGGTCCAACAGAACTCTGTAAGGATGGGAATATCGGCGTTGTCCAGCATGGCAGCCACCAGCCATAGGCTGGCCATGAGCACCTTAGCCACTAGTGTAACAGGGGACTTCGATTTTAATTTATTTAGATTTAAATAGCTACCTGTGGGAGAGGAAACGGCAACCCACTCTGGTATTCTTGCCTGGAGAATCCCATGGACAGAGGAGTCTGCCAGGCCATGGTCCATAGAGTTGCAGAGAGTTGGACACGGCTGAAGCGACTAAGCAAGCACCTGTGGCTAGTAGCTACTGTATAATACAGGCCAGTTTTTTAACTGCCAATAATCCCACCATCCTCACATCAGTTCACAGTTTTTATATAACCTTTCTTATATGTATTTCCACATGTCAGCAGATTGTACACACTTATTTACTTTCCATAGCTCTTCTACAAGTAAATGACATTGCAGAAGATTCCCTGTCCCCAGTCACTTGTTTACTAGTCTGAACCAGTGAGCTCACTGCTCTGGACCCACTGGCAAATTAAGACATCCAAAATTTCTCTGGCAATATATTTTACAGTATTTACTTGATGAACTCTTTTCTTTTTTTTTTAGTTCTGAGACATTAGTCCTGTGGAAATTAACACCTCCTGGCATTTTGTGCTTTAATTCCACAAAACTATTTAAGGCAGGACATTGAAATAAAAAATCCTATTGTAAATCTATTCCTCTGAGCTATACTTCTATACATTAAAAGAAAAAATACATGTCCCTTTTCAACTATAAAAAATTTCAGCAAATGCAAACGTATTGAAAAATGAAGCACATTAGAAACAAGATGTGTGCTGGGTTTCTGAGGCAGCCTTTCAGAGAAGATAACATTTTGTCAGGACAGAAAGAGCCTGATACAGAGTCCATGAGGCATGAAAATAATGACCACGCCTCTGACTGTATCCTGTCTTCTCTGTTCCGTGAGTCAATTTGCTCTTTTTTCTCTTTTTTCTCCCAAGAGGCTGCTTACCTAAGCTTTGCATTTCCCAAGAGAAAATAATTGAGCATTTAACATGCTGTGATAAGGACTTAGGTTTCATTTATCCTGAGGTTATAAGAGTGTCTTTCTGCCCCTATCCACATGAAACACAAAAGAAACAAAATATACTGATTCCCCCAAATCACAAGAAAATGCAGCAAACCACTCCTCCACTCCCCAAAAATGTATATACTACATACACAGCTGGAAAAACTGACTCAAGTCCCTTATAAGGATATTTTGTCCTGGTTGCTACTAATCAATATGTTCCTAGGTGAAACAACCAAAACTCACTCCAACCTCCAAAACCCTAGTTCCCTTTGTCCACAATGCCCCTAGTGTCTCTGCCCCCATTTGCTGCAATAAAATGGCATCCAGATAAATTCACTTGGGAAAAGTACACAGAACCACCATGATGCTCTTCTTGGTCCCGAATGCCATCCAGTAAATAGGTCATTCTCTTGATAATGGAATCAATCCACGGCTGCACAAAAGGGAAATTTGTTTCCTCTACTGCCCATATGCTACATTCTACATTCTCAATTCCACTTTCAGAAGTGATCTTTTTTCTCTGACCTGAAGCTTTGTGTGGGCGCCTCTCTCATACAGAATGCAATCCTCAGACAACAGAGCGGTATAGGGCCGCAGCTGGGCAGGCCCTGGCTTCCATCGTTACATTTTCTGCTTCTTTTGACTCTGGCCACCAAATGTTATAAATTCCACTTTACTCTAAATTTGTCCTTTATCTTTTCCCTTGGTTTCTAGATTGGAACCGTTGCCTATTTTGACTAAGCAAATCAGTTACTTAGAAAGAACTAAAATGTACTTTTAGAAAATGTTTCTTTCATGTCAAACTGGCATAGATTTTCTTTCACCAGTTCAAAAAAGTAAGGCATTAAATACACCATCACAATATTTTTCAGCCATTAAAAAGAAGGAAATAATGCCATTTGCAATAACACGGCAGGACCTAGAGTGTCACGCTGAATAAAGTAAGTCACACAGAAAAGGAGAAATATCACACGACATCCCTTCTATGTGGAATCTAAAAAGAACTGATACAAACGAACTTGCCAAACAGAAAGAAACAGACTTAGAAAACAAACTTAGGGTTTTCAGGGGGAAGGGATAATTAGGGACTTCGGGAAGTTCATGAACATACAGCCATATTCAAAATGGATAACCAACAAGGTTATCCTACTGTACAGCACATGGGACTCTGCTCAATGTTACGTTCCAGCGTGGATGGGAGGGGGGTTTAGAGGAGAATGGATACAGGTATCTGTATGGCTGAGTCCCTCTGCTGTTCACCTGAAACTATCACAGTATTGTTAACTGGCTATACCCCAGTACAAAATAATAAGTTTAAAGCTTGGAAAAAATAAAATAAACCCTCACAACTTAATGGAATCACTGGAGTAAATCTTGTCAGCCTAAAGGGTTATTTCCATTTGATGTCAATGCTGGATACACAGTTACTTCGTTTTTATTGAGAGAATTTATGAATGAGAAAAAAAATCTTTAGTTAATTACTACTTATTGAAGACTTTTACTCTACTGTGACACTTCATACTCACAATAATCATTGATTAGCTGGAATTCTACAGTAGTTTTAAATAAAACTATGCTGGCTCTTCCCACCTGAAATAGGATTGCAGTATATGGTTGCTTTGAAAACTGTAACCGCCCCCTCCAAAAAAATGATCTGAGTACTAATGTCAGAAATTTTGTTGATAAAACAGTAGAAACAAATGGATTTAACAGTGAACACAAGTTGACATGGGCGGCGTGGCATGGTATTTTACAAGATGAGCCCCAGAAACCAAACCACTCATTTCTTATATGACTTGAGGCAGGTGATTTAACTCCTCTGAGCTTTAGCATCTTATCTGTATGACAGCAGTTAACAGGATCTAATGTAACTCAGCAGTCCACATGAAAGTCTTAGAACTGTGCCAAAACGGACATCTATTAAGTATTTTGAAGATGCTGCAGATGACGATGACGTGATAATGACAAGAGGGACTGGACCCGTGTTAGGTTCCCAGTCATTTTCAGCCTCGTCCTGGCACTTGCGGATCCGCTCTTCTTAGCTCCCAATTGCCTGGATCTCAAGAAAGCTTGGTGGTAGGACTGCATCTCCAGAGCTGGCTGATTAATGTGTACTTTGTGTCCTCTCTCAGAAAGTGCAAGTGGTGGTAACTGTCTTGGACTATGACAAGATTGGCAAGAACGATGCCATCGGCAAAGTGTTCGTGGGCTACAACAGCACTGGGGCGGAGCTGCGACACTGGTCAGACATGCTGGCCAACCCTCGGCGCCCCATCGCCCAGTGGCACACCCTGCAGGTGGAGGAGGAGGTGGACGCCACGCTGGCGGTCAAGAAGTAAGGGGAGAAGCCTCTCTGTGTTTGCCCACATAGTGCGCTTTAGCCAGTATCTGTAAATGCCTCAGTGATATGGGTCCTTTCATTTTTCCAGCCATGCATTCCTAACACAATTCAGTGGTACTTCAAACCCTGTTTTAATTTGCACAAATTTAAATGTAGAGAGCCCCAGAGCCCTTCATCATCCCACTGCCCTCCAAATCTACTCTTCTTTTAAGCAATATGATGTGTAGATAGAGCATGACGGAAATTCTTTATTGTATCACACCGTTGTATATACCAGTATGCTAAAGATTTATTTCTAGTTTGTGTATTTGTATGTTGTAAGCGTTTCCTAATCTGTGTATATCTAGATGTTTTTAATAAGATGTTCTATTTTAAACTATGTAAATTGACTGAGATATAGGAGAGCTGATAATATATTATACGGTAAATAGAGTATCATCTGCATTCCAGCAATCTCAACTTGTAAGGCACTAGTACGGTGAAGCTGACACCTTAAAGGACAACTTAAACCTGAGCTTTCTATTGAATCATGTGGGCACCAAGATACGCTTGCACCACAAATTTGGTGGGTGAATCCAATTTTGTAGAATTTCTTCACAGGCAAATTAGCATGATCTCAGCAGCATCCAGCCAGCCTGACCTCCAGGCACAAACAGAATAGCGTCCGTCTGTGCACATCTACAGAGCTCAAGGCAGAGCTTCACTCTGACATTCGCGGAAGCAACTGACCAGCGGTCAGTGATTCCATGTTACTGCACATAGAGTACTGACATGATGGTGTTCCGTGTGTGTGCGTGTTTGTGTGTGTGTGCGTATGTGTGTGTGTGTGTACACACCCACATTTGTCTGGGGATGGGAGGGGTGGGAAAGAAGCAGAGGAGAGAAGAAGTCGGCATTTCGAAATGTTGCCTGACTATTCAAGAAGAAAAGTAGCTCTCCGTTCTCAGCTTCACACACCCTGTGCACCCTGTGAATTCTGTCCCAGCTGTCACACCTACAATGACTCCAAAGGTTTGCACATCAGACTCCATAACAGAACATTTTATTATACTGGATTAGAAGGAATGCAGAATATTTTTAACACAGCAGTCTGTGCTTAGGACACAAGATTACTTGGTGGTAAACAGACAGTATTGTAATCCCATCAAAAGAGGAAGGAAATAACTAGCCATAGTTCTGAATGCACCTCCATTAAAGCCAAAACAGACAGTTAGCTAGTGATCTTTTTATATGCTCTTTTTACGTAAATAAGTTTTAATTTGTCCTTTAAAATAAAAAAAGGTGAAACACAACCAAGAATAAGTTCTAGAAAACTGAAGCAACCTCTTATGTATACTAGATGCTTGATTTAGGAGGAGTTTTTAAATGTTTTCAATGTTATTATGTAGTAAACGGCACTATTATGAAGCTACTAGTCATTCCATAAGAGTCTTAAAGGACTGCTCTGTGTAACACTGTGACTGCCGTGTGTGCTTAGACACGTAACGTAGTTTCCTCAGTGGATAGCACTCAATCTATTCCTTAGTGATATTGTAACAATACTGCCATTCCCTCCTACTGCACTGCCCAAGGTGTGTGTAGCACAAACAGTTCTCATTACAAAGGACCAACTCAGCACCGAAAAGCTATGCATAGGATAAGAACGACAGAAAGCACGAGGTAGATCACACAGCATTTTGTCAAGCACTGTGCAATATACCACATTTATCCCCACTGCAGCAGACCACCACTTCGCCGAAGGGCAGCCTCTGATCTCACACTGCATCTAGCCTTTGCTCCCACCAGCCTCTGTGGTTCCTTCTCACTTCCAGGCCAGAGAGAGTAGGAATGCTCTGAAGGGGAAGTCTGTCTTCAAAAATACCAGAACAAAATGGAAGGAAGCTAAGCATTGGCCTCACGTTCAGGCTTTTGGATTTCGTGCCACGGTTCTTAAAACCTCAAAGAGAATTCAAAAAAGCCTAACGGGAAGCGTCAATCGTAGGGCTGGCCGTTTCCTGAGAAAACTAGAATTCCTGTCTAGTTCTTTCCTTATCAAAGCAGAGGCCAGCCCTTTGGCCTTTCAGCCCAGTTGCAGCAGACTCCTCAGGACTGGGATAGACCTGAAGGACGAAGGGAGAATAAGACCTCCCCCTTCTGTGGATGCTCCACACTTTTTTCCAAAAAGTAGACAGTAGAAAATGCACAAGTCCTGATGTCAGATTAAACACCTGCTTTAAAAAAAAAGATTCAAATGAGACTCCTTCCGATTTAAAAGATAAGACCCTACCAAAGCAAGGGAGTTGACTGACTTTTTTAAGTTCCTTGAATATCAGAAATTGACATTTGAGTTCATTGTATTCGGCTTTAAGTTGTTCGCACTGAAACAAACATTTTGAAACAAGCAGGTTCAAGTTGCCAAGTACAAATCATTTCTTGTATCAAGGCACGAGTAATGCGTTCTCTTGCAACACTGCCAGACACGGGATATTGTCACCATAGAATCAGCTGGTACTACACCACCTGTCACAAGTCAGTGACCGAACCTGCTTCAAGACCGAGATTCATCCTCCAGTAAGCCACACACACCCTTCTGACAAAGCTGTGTAAAGTACTAGAATCTGATGCTCGAGAACGATCCTAGTTGCCTTCGTGTATATTTACTGCCTGCTTGAGTGCTTCTCTGTGTGGGTTTTCTCTGTATCTTGTAGAAACGTTGGGGTGTTTTCTTCTGCCATATGGCTCGTGGCCCGCGAGCCAACTACTTTAGCTGTATTTTACCTTCATTTTTGATGAGGTGGTTTAAATTTTGTTTCATTTCGTGTAGTGAATTCCACAGTAGTTTTCTGATTGTTGTTAAAAATGACTTAACATATTACACGGATATTCAATAAAAATGTTTTATTTCCTGTTGATGTTGCCGCCTTTCAACTCTTCTTCTTACCTGACCCTGGTGGGGAGTCCAGCTGGAAGCAGAGGCAGCTAAACAAAAGCTTGCCCTGAGTGCCAACCCCTGCGTCTATGACGACAGAAGGGCTGGGGAGGGAAAACTGCTCAGAGAGCATGCGGCCGTTCCTGCCCAGTGTTTCTAGGCAGTGTGATTCTCAACACGTGTTTCTCTGCTCCTATTTATCATCATTTCACCAGGTACACTTTCTGGCTCCCGGCTTTGCCCAAAATGCGTCCTCTTTTTATACTCTAGAGCCCAAGTCCCATAAGCCTCTCCAGAATGGGACGAAATAAAAATATTTTAAAACCCATTTTCAAAGGAGAGCAGGACACATTAAATTCCCTGCCCATTGCAATTACTAGGTAAAACAAGTAACTCTCTCTCCTTCACTAAATTCAACATTTATTAGGTGCCTGCTGCATACCGTGTTTTTCCTGGGTGATGCAGAGACAACAAACGATGTCATAAGGTTCACTAGGTCCCACAGGCATATAATTATACTATCCCAAGGGACTTCCCTGGTTGGCCAATGGTTAAGAATCTGCCTTGCAGTGCAGGCGACTCAGGTTGAAGGTACCACATGCCTCGGGGTGACCGAGCCTGCAGACCACAACTAGAGAGCCAGAGCCTCGCGTCATTCAACAAAGATCCCTCGTTTCAAGCAAGACACAAGGCAGGCAAATAAATGTGGTTACATATGTATGCACCCCATCTCAAGACGCTGTGACGTGCACTGAGCCCCTGAGAACTCTCACCAGCCCCATCCTAGTGGACCCCGTGGTGGGCCACTGCCCCTCCCCTTCAGCCTGTAGAATCTGCTAGAAGCACTGCCTGCTGACAGCCCACAGCCGCATCGCGGTGCCCTCCACCAGGAAGCCTGCCTTACCTGGGGCCACGCATCCTCCCGGGGCGGCTCACATTCCGTGACCTGGTGACTCAATCAACACAGGTTTCCTTTCTCAGAGTTTTGGAGGCGGACGGCTGAGGCCAAGGTGTTTCTTCTGAGACCTCTCTCCTTGGCTTGTAGGCGGCATTCTGCCCCTGTGTCTCCAGTGGACCTCGCCCTATGTGTGTCTCTGTCCTAACTTCTTATAAGGACATGGGTCATGTTGAATTAGGGTCCACCCTAATGACCTCACTTATACTTAGTTACCTCTTCAAGCACCCTATCTCCAGACACATTCTGAGGTATTGGGGCACTCGGACTTCAATATAGAAATTGGGGGTGGGCACAGTTGAGCCCATCACACCACCCCTAAGGCTGCAAACACGAAATAGAGATGCTAACATAGCCCGTAACTGTAGAGGAGGGGCCAGGACCTGTGGGAATTACGACGGAAACACAACAGGGTCTCAGGTGCTGGGGTTGCGACCCACAAAAAGGCTCTGCATTGGCAGTCCTAGTGCTGCCGGAAGATCGGTCCCGTATCGGCTCACTCTTGCTAGAGAAAGCCAGCAGAAGATGGAAATAGGAAGAGGATTCCCTCCGCCCCTCTCCTCCCTGCCAACTCAACCAGGGCCCTCCACCTGCACAACCTCATCCGAGCCAGCGGGGGCGGGAGTCCAGGAAACAGGCTGCTGGGTCTTAGCGCCCGCCATCTTCGGCACAACCAGCACGAAAAGGTGGGGATGAGGGTGGAGCAAAAGCAAGCAAAGGACCAGCACGTAGGTGTTTCAGTCCAACGGTCCCCAACCTTTTCGGCACCAGGGACCAGTTTTGTGGAAGAAATTTTTCCATGGACCGGGGTGGAGCAGGGGAGAGTGGTTTCGGTTTCACCAGCCACTCACATTCTGCTGTGTGGCCCAGTTCCTAACCAACCATAGGCCAGAACCAGTCGGTGGCCCAAAGTCAAGGCACCAACAGGTTCAGTGTCTGTGAGAGGTGGTCTTCTTGCTGTATCCTCACACAGTAGAAGGGACGAGAGAGCTCTCTGGGGTCCGTTTTATCAGGGCACAATCCTAATCATTAGGGTTCCACCCTAGTAACCTAGTCACTTCGAAGGTCCCCTACCATCTTAATACAATCACTTAAGTGTTAAGATTTCAACATAAGAATTTTAGGAGGACACAAACATTTGGTCCATAACATTAGGAAACCTTTGAGCAACTGCATAGACTTTCTAAACATTCAAGTTCCTTTCTCCTAAGATTCAGGTGTTCCTGTCTGAGTCACACCTGATGAAACAGAGGCAAGAAATCACATTCTTCTTCCATTTATGCAGAGTTGACTATTACAGATCTGAAAATTCCAATCCTGTGTGCAGTTACCCCCTCCCTGCAACACTCTATTAGTATGCACAGGACTCTTTGATGTTTAGCAACTGATTTAAGCTGCATACAAATCTCTACTGTAAAATAGTCAGGTGGTGACTTTGGAATAAGAAGGTTAAAAAAAAAAAGCAGGAAAATAAAAATGAGAAATAGCCTGATACTGACTGTACAAAGAAAATTTCCAAAGCATACAGAATAAAAATTATGCTGGAGGAACCATCGAGCGGGAGCAGTAATAAAGGCACCGTGCAAAGCTGCTGCTGATGACTTGTGTGATCTGAGCTCTGGGGCTGCCGTGAGTTACCTGCATTGCACTACACTTCAGCTATACTAATTTCCTCCCTGTCCCCAGCCATACGCATCCCCAAAGTTCCCACACTCATCCTTCTTCTTTGACAGTAAGCATCTTGCCAGCAAAGGCTTTTTCCCTGTACAAAGTGGACTTGCCCTTGCCAGGACATACACAAAGTTAAAAAGGATTTGGTACTGTAAAAAGGAAGGGCTCCCTGCCTTCTCCCCCGGAGACTTTACCTCGGTCACTTCCTGCCTCCCCTGGCAAGGGAGTGCAGCAAAGGGCTGATGACCTTTATAGGCAGGATTGTTTGAGTTGCCTCTGCAAGACTCCCAATTTAAGCTGCATTAAGGGAAAAAAGAGAGAGAGAGGGAAAGGGATGCAGGGGAGGGACAGAGAAGTAGAGACAATAAGAGGCAGAGACGAGAGGAACTGTTGGCTCATCTAACCAGGAAGTTCAAGTTATGATCCCGTTGAGGAACAGGTGGATCAAGGGCCACACACAATGTCATTGTTCTCTTTCTTCCCACCCCTCCCCACTCCCATCCAATTCTGTTCTCACGGTTACTTCATTGTCAAGTTCCATTGTCTCCGCAATGGCCCCTAGCACCTTCAAACTTCTATTCTTCCAGCTTAGCACACTTGTAGAGAGTGCCGCTTTCATAATTACGCCACTAAAGCTCCCAGACCTGAGTCAACATGCCTGGGGAGCGTGCCCTCCCTCAGATGACTACTGTGGCCACGTGAGGCAGTGTTCACTTTGGCCGGGCCTAGGTCATGTCTCCAGAGAAGGCGATGGCACCCCACTCCAGTACTCTTGCCTGGAAAATCCCATGGATGGAGGAGCTTGGTAGGCTGCAGTCCATGGGGTTGCTGTGAGTTGGGCACGACTGAGCGGCTTCACTTTCACTTTTCACTTTCATGCATCTGAGAAGGAAATGGCAACCCGCTTCAGTATTCTTGCCTGGAGAATCCCAGGGATGGGGGAGCCTGGTGAGCAGCCGTCTATGGGGTCGCACAGAGTCGGACATGACTGAAGCGACTTAGCAGCAGCAGCAGCAGCAGCAGGTCATGTCTCAGCCCAAGAGCCATAGAGATGAAGCAGGGATAGTTCCTTAAAGGAAAATCAAAGGGCTCTCACCAAGGAAGAAAAGTAGGTACCAAGCGGACAAAAACAACGGGCATCTACACTTAGGTCCTGGTTCACCTCTGCCCAAAGAGAAGGGATGCTGAGGACACAAAGTCAGGCCACAGCAGTGGCTTGCTTGGTCATTTTCCCTTTTGACCAAAAGCACTATGAGAAAGGAAATCTCAGAGGTATATGCACTGCTTTTCAATGACCTGCAAACAGTCATTCGCCTTCCTACTTAGTGCTAGGGAAAACTGTCCTCTGCTATATATTCTAGGCAGCCTCTTTTGGAGAGCGGTGAGATATTAGCACATTCCTGAATTGGTTAATACTGTAGAAACTTGACAGGTTGCTGAGTGAAGTAGAAAGGGAAGGCAAGGTGTAGAGACACTTGGGCATTTAGGGGAAGGAGAGAGAGGTCACATTTTGTTCCCCATGCACTGTCTCTGGGAAGCACAGCGGAGGTTCTCAGGCCTAATCCTGTGCTCTTCTAGCCACCCATAAGCCCCATACACCTCTGACCATTAGGCAAGCAACAGTGCTATTTAGAGTAACAATGCCTGAAGAGACGCCACTTTCCTTGAATATATTGAAGATTTTTTTTTTTAATTCAGGGGAAAATGAACACATTTCAGAATATTAAAGCACTGCTTCCTCCAGCAAATGTGAGATAGTCGGATGATTTATAAATTATAAAAAGGAATGGGACAATCGCTCCTTGGCTAATTTCCTGTCACTGTCACAGTGGTCTCATTTTCTGACATTTTTCTAAAATCTGCATTGCTGGCTTCTGAGAGCCAGAACTCAGACTCAGCTGACTCAAATTAGGCAGGCTCGGGACAGTCATTTTTAGGTTGAGCGATGCATTAGCTTTGGCTTTGCTTCTGGCTGCCAGGGTCCAGCCCCCGCAGGATCCAGGGGAACCCGAAGGAGAAACGGCTTTGGCGAATGAATGAATGAATGAGAGAGGAACAGAGGAGAGAAAGAGGCTGATATTCCTTGGTTTACACAGAAAGCCAATAAAGCCCCGAGACAAGGAGCTTGCTCTGTTCACAGAGGCCGCAGGTGCCCTCCCAGTCTCCCGAGGGAGTGAAGACGCAGAACATCTTCCCATTCAGGTCTTAGAAACCTGGGTAGATAAGTGAACGCAGAGAGCCTCTATGCTCCAAGGGGTCAGCCTGAAAAAGAGAGTAAGAGAGAGAAAGAAAGAAAAAAAGAGACACGGGGTGACCAAGCTTCTTCGAGCGAGGCCCGTTACTTCATTTTCAAAAGGGACTTTTATACCTTGACTTGTACATAGAGGGAAATGAAAGATGCAAGGTCATACATACAGAGTCAGCCCAAACATTCCAGCAGTTTTGCCCTTATTGAAACCAGGATTTTTTCTGCATACCTTTCCCACAAATGATGTTGTGTACATTATCTTCTGGCCTTGGAGGCTTGTGAACATTTTATGACCCTCTTTTGATAAAGGCTGCTCAACCAGAAAACTTATTTTCCCTCAAAGTGTTTTTTCTTTATATTTCTAATCTATGTCAGCCTCAGAAAATATTAAACAGAGTTACATTTCTCACGGAACAAAGGTGCAGTGAGTTACAAGAAAGAACCAATTAGCTCAAAGGTCTGATGTAGTTAATTTCAAGGCTACACTTATTTTTCTTGCATTCCAACTATGTTAGCTAATGCACTCCCAGGTGTACAGTGGATAAGAGATATGGGAACTTAGCAACAACCATTGGCCCAATAATGAAATCCTATACCAGCACTACTCTAATAGCTTTTAACTCTTTGAAAGGCTCTATGTTTTAGGCTTCCCATGCCTCTCACAGCTGGGAGGCTGCAAATAATCACATGAGTAGCTGCAAGAGTCTGGATAAATCTGCCAAGCAAGCTAGAATGCTAACAGAGGGGGTTTGAATTGAAATATTCCTCTCATGTCCAGGAGACTTATTAGCTAGAGCCCTAAGTTGATTTTCTCCAGAGAAAGGTGGTCGGGGATAGCCCCCTGTTAATGTCAGGAGAGTTGGTGAAAAGCACAAAACAGTAAGATAGACAGATTCTGGTTTGGGGGTAGATGCTCGAGCTGGTCTAGGGAGCCCCTCGAGTCCTAAAGCCTTGCTTAACAGTTCTCTTCCACATGACCTTGTCATGGGTGGGATCTCCTGTGCTGGCTCCCGGCATCTGGCCAGGATGATCCCAGCCTGTGTCCCACGACCAGAAAGAAACCATCTGACCTCTTCTGCCCTCACCCCCAGGACTCATCACCCAAGCCTGCATTTTTCACCCTGAAAAGGTTCTCTTACTTCACCAATTCTTCAGCAAGACATATATCATCTCTACCTGTTTATTTAATACTGGACCATGGGTGGCTCAGTGGTAAAGAATCCACCCGCCAACACAGGAGATACAGGTTCAATCCCTGGTCTGGGAAGATCCCATGGGAGCCACAACCACTGAGCCCTCATGTTGCACCTACTGCGTGCCACATCCCGGATGCTCCAGAGGCTGGGCCCCACAACAAGAAGACCCCGTACACCACAACTAGAGCATACCCCAAGCATCAGTGAAGACCCAGCACAGCCAAATAAACAAATAAAATCACTTTAGAATAAATACTTATTCTGAGCTGAGTGCTAGTCCTTTGGCTGGGAGTCTCAGGCAGACTGAAGTGGGGTCATGTTAGGGGCTGAACTGTGTCTCCCTCAAAACGCATATGTCGAAGCCCCAGCTCGCAGTGCTGCAGAAGGGGACTCTGTTTGGAGACAGGGCTTTTAAAGAGGTGATCGCATCACCAGGAGCCATACGGTGGGCTCTACTCCAATCTGGCTGATGTCCTTCTAAGAAAAGGCGCTGAGGACGCAGAAACGCCAGGGCTGCACTCACACAGAGAGAAGGCCGTGTGCAGAGGCAGCAGGAGGGCAGCCATCTGCAAGCCAAGGAGAGAGGCCTCAGAGGAGGCCAGCCCTGCCAGCACCTCCCAGCCAGCCCCCAGCACTGTGGGAAAACAAATGTGTCTTGTTTGAGACTCCCAGTCTGGGCTGTTTTGTTATAGCAATCCTGGAAAATGAATACAGGGCTCATCCACTTGGGCCTTGACAGGACTCAGAATGCTTCAGCCCACGTGAAACCAGGGTTCCCAGGACAGCACATCAGACCTCTCTGACCCTGTCTCACCTGAAACAGAATAGACTCTCTCTTTCCAAATTCGGTCCCCGCACAGACCCTTTCCCCCGTGCTCCCCTCTCTTGCCTCCTGGACAATGTCACATCTCTCCTCCAGCCCCACTTGCACACTCCCAGTGCACATCTTTCTTTCCCCAGAGTGACTACTAGCCTATAAGATGCTGGACGCTGGGGACTTCCCTGCTGGCCCAGTGGCTAAGACCCCCTGCTCCCAGTGCAGACCCCAGGTTCTATTCCTACTCTGGGAGCTAGATCCCACATGCTGCAACTAAAGATCCCACAAGCAGAAACAAAGACCCAGTACAGCCAAATAAATAAATAATAATAATGAAAAAAATCCCTCTGGATTCTGGACACAGGGACAGGAGGGGGTTTAGACACATGCTGTGTCTCCTTTGTCTCAGATGCAAAGTCAGTGTCCTCCAGAGAAACACAGATCTAACACAATGTGTGTGTAACATATGATGTGTGTACACATATATACATGCATATATACATATAGAGGGAGAGAGGGGGCTTCCCTGGTAGCTCAGATGGTAGAGAATCCTCCTGCAATCCAGAAGACATGGGTTCAGTCCCTGGGTTGGGAAGATCCCCTGGAGAAGGGCATGGCAACCCGCTCCAGTATTCTTGCTTGGAGAAACTCACGGACAGAGGAGCCTGGCAAGCTACAGTCCCATGGGTGGCAAAGACCAACTGAGTGACTAAGCAGGCGGGATGGAGAGATTTTAAGGAATTCACTCACACATTTGTGGAGATTCATGGAACAGCTACAGTTCTTGCTCAGAGAAGATCAAATTTTTCTTTAAGGTCTTCAACTGATTGGGTGAGGCCCACTCACATTATGGAGAGGAATCTGCTTTACTTAAAGTCCACTGATTTAAATGTTAATCTTGTTCCTAAAATATCTTCACAGAAATATCCAGAATAACGTTTAATCAAATATCTGAGCATTGTGAACCAGCCAAGTTGGCACATAAAGTTAACCATCATATGTGTCTTCCTTTGACTCAGTTGTTTAGCCTTTTCCTTGCTTCACAGGTCAGAGGCCCCACGTACAAATGATAGACATGAGCCACATGCAGCTGCTGAGCAT
Organism: Capra hircus; assembly: GCF_001704415.2. NCBI lineage: Eukaryota > Metazoa > Chordata > Mammalia > Artiodactyla > Bovidae > Capra > Capra hircus. Next base: position 8,869,739 of record NC_030812.1, read on the forward strand.
TTGAAATGGGGCTAGTCCAAGCGGAGATGTGCTACACATGTAAAAATACACGTCAGATCAAAGGCTAGGTATAATTTCTTTTAAAGTGTGAAATAGCTTGAAAATAATTTTTTACATCGATTTCACCTGGAAATGATCATGGACTATATGTTGACTACATTTGCTTCCTGTAGCTGCCATACAAATCATTACAAACTTATTGGCTCAAAAAGGCACAAATTTATTCTTACTTTTCTGTAGTTCAAAAGTCTGAACTGGGTCTCATTCGGCTTTAGCCCACAGGTTGCCCACAGTCCTTGTCTGGTGGCCTCCTTGTTTCATGCAGCACTATCTCCTCTGACTTTTCTTCCTTCTCTCTGCTGCCGCTGCTGCTAAGTCGCTTCAGTTGTGTCCGACTCTGTGCGACCCCATAGACAGTAGCCCACCAGGCTCCCCATCCCTGGGATTCTCCAGGCAAGAACACTGGAGTGGGTTGCCATTTCCTTCTCCAATGCATGAAAGTGAAAAGTGAAAGTGAAGTTGCTCAGTCATGCCTGACTCACAGCGACTCCATGGACTGCAGCCTACCAGGCTCCTCTGTCCATGGAATTTGCCAGGCAAGAGTATTTAACTTATATGCAGAGTACATCATGAGAAATGCTGGGCTGGAAGAAGCACAAGCTGGAATCAAGATTGCTGGGAGAAATATCAAGAACCTCAGATATGTAGATGACACCACCCTTATGGCAGAAAGTGAAGAGGAGCTAAAAAGCCTCTTGATGAAAGTGAAAGAGGAGAGTGAAAAAGTTGGCTTAAAGTTCAACATTCAGAAAACTAAGATCATGGTATCTGGTCCCATCACTTCATGGCAAATAGATGGGGAAACAGTGGAAACAACACACACTTTATTTTGGGGGGCTCCAAAATCACTGCAGATGGTGATTGCAGCCATGAAATTAAAAGACCCTTACTCCTTGGAAGGAAAGTTATGACCAACCTAGATAGCATATTGAAAAGCAGAGACATTACTTTGCCAACAAAGGTCTGTCTAGTCAAGCCTATGGTTTTTCCAGTGGTCATGTATGGATGTGAGAGTTGGACTGTGAAGAAAGCTGAGCATCGAAGAATTGATGCTTTTGAACTGTGGTGTTGGAGAAGACTCTTAAGAGTCCCTTGGACTGCAAGGAGATCCAACCAGTCCATTCTGAAGGAGATCAGCCCTGGGTGTTCTTTGGAAGGAATGATGCTAAAGCTGAAACTCCAGTACTTTGGCTACCTCCTGCGAAGAGTTGACTCACTGGAAAAGACCCTGGTGCTGGCAGGGATTGGGGGCAGGAGGAGAAGGGGACGACCGAGGATGAGATGGCTGGATGGCATCACGGACTCGATGGACGTGAGTCTGAGTTGGTGATGGACAGGGAGGCCTGGCGTGCTGCGATTCATGGGGTCGCAAAGAGTCGGTCATGACTGAGTGACTGAACTGAACTGAATGCTGGAGTGGGGTGCCATTGCCTTCTCCGCTCCTTCTCTCCAACCATGGACTAAGTTCTCCATTTTGAAGGACTTGTGTGATTAAATTGGGCCCACCTGCATACTTCAACACACTCTCCTCATCTCAATGTCCTTACCCTCGGGTACATGCATGCTCAGTCACTTCAGTTGTGTCCAACTCTGTGTGAACCTATGGACTGTAGCCCACCAGCCTTCTCTGTCCATGGAATTCTGCAGACAAGGATACTGCAGTGGGTTGCCATACCCTCCCACAGGGTATCTTCCCAACCCAGGGATTGAACCGGGGTCTTCTGCACCTCCCGCGTTGCCTGCAGATACTTTACCACCTGAGAAGCTTACTCTTAACATTGATCATGGCTAAATCCCTTTGCCATGTAAGAAACATACTCACATTTCAGAGATCGTGGACATCCTTGGGGTCATCATTCTGCCTATCACACTGTTCTATATAAATATTATTTAAATTATAATAATTCATTTTAATAGTAAACATTATGAATTTCACTTTTTAAACTTTTCTCCATGTGGCTACTAAAATATTTTAAGTTACCTATGTGGCCCCCTTTTGCAGCTCACATTATATTTTTATTGGACAACATGATATTAGAAATTGAGAAATACAGAGATCAAGAGACTTATCAAAAGTTACGAATCAAGTCAATAACTGTTCTAAGAACTTTGAAAGGGGCTCAGGCTTGGGCCTCAGACTCTGCTTTCCATTCTCATCGCGCCCAGTGACTTTAATGCTGTTTATATGATGATGACGCCAAACTTTTTGTCTCCAGCCCAGACCTCTTCTTTGAATGCTGGTCTCATATATCCAACTACCTACGCAATATTTCATTTGGCTGCCTAATAGCATTTCAAATGTAACATGACTATTTGAACCCTTTTTCTTCCCCAGTACCAAACCCACTCTCCATCCTACCTTGCTGCTGGTACAGTTTTCCCCCATCTCAGTGAGACCCCAAACCTCAAAGGTAACGATGACTACACTTGTTGTTTCCTGACCCACAGGAAACACATCAGCCAGTTCTCTCAGTCCTACCTGTGAATGCACCCAGTGTCTGCTCCTTCTCAGCACCCTCCCATCTGGTCCGAGTCACCTTTGTCTTGCACATGGTTAACTCAGCCCCGTAACTTGCCCCTATAATCTTATCCTTCTCCCTTTCAGTTTATTTTTCATAGAGCAGCCAAAACTATCATGTTAAAACACATAGGTCATGTCATTCTTCATCTTAAAAGTCTCCAGTGATTTTCCACCTCAGTCAAAAGCAAAACTGAATTTCTTACCAGGTGTTACACGACCTGGCGTGGTCCAGCACAGCTACTGCTTTGACCTCATCACTCAGCACTCTCCCGTTGGCTTACACCACGCATTTGTACTTGCCTCTTTGCCGCTGCTCAGACAAGCCAAACATGCCTCAGGGCCTTTGCACCTGTTGTGCTTGCCGTTCCCTCCACTTCCGCAGCCATTCTCCAGAGAGCCCATAACGCTTTCCTTCATTTTCTTTAAGTCCTTAATCGAACACCAACTTCCACCATCCTCATTCCTTTACCCTCTATCCCCCTACCTGCTTTATTTTTCTTCATGAAACAACACTGCTTGGCATACTAAATATTTTCTTGTGTATCTGTTTATTGGTTGTTTATTTTTTAATATTTATTTATGTATTTGGCTGCAACGGGTCTCAGTTGCAGCACATGGGACCTTCAATCTCTGTTGCAGCATGAAGGATCTTTTTTTTAAAGTTTCAGCATGCAAGATCTTTAGTTGTGGCATTCAGACTCTTAGCTGTGGCATGTGGCTCTAGTTCCCTGACCAGGGATTGAACCTAGGCCCCCTGTCTTTGGAGCGCAGAGTCTTAGACACTGGACCACCAGGCAAGCCCCTATTGCCTGCTTCTTCTCAAAGAAAATGTATCCTTAGGGACCAAGCCTTTCACCTGCTTTGCTCAGTCCTAGAATGGTGCCTCGCACATGGTGTGTGTGTGCTCAGTTGTTCCACCGTGTCCTACAGACTGTATCCTGATCATAGAGACTCAATAAATATTGATCAATAAATACATAAACTAATTGACTCAGAATTAGTAATGTTAGGCCAAATAATTAAGGATGAGACAGATAATGGTGCTGCAATATTTTTTCAGAACTGTATTATTTAGTTCTAGTAGATCTCTAGAGGCATCTTTTAAGACTTATCAACCACTGTAGCCAGTTTTCAGATGAGAATTTCATTCCTCAAAGAGCTAGTGGCTTCAAATCCTAGTTGCCCTTTTGCCATTCAAAATCAGTTTTTCTTACTTAGATAATTGTTTAAATCTAGTCTTTAGAGATGACAGGGGAAAATGTAGATAATTGCTGCTACAATAAATGGAAAAGCAGCAAAATTACTGATATTTTCAGTTCATTTAACCCCTAATCAACTGTCAAGCAAAACATCCTTCCCAACTGACAGCTGTAGTTAGCAAACTAAGGGGCCTGCTTGTCTCAGACTCCTGTCATATCAAGAGACTCAGAAAGCAGACTAATTGCCTATCACTTAAGCAGAATGGGAGAAGGGACGTTATATTTTCTTATTACTGTACAACTTCATTTCTCTATTTGCTAATGTGTTTAGAGATGGTGATGTCAACTTTTGAATTGCATTTTTTTCGATCCATACAGAAAGCAGCTGTTCAAAACTTTGAAGTAAATGTTCCCTTTGCTTCACTCTTCTGAAAATAACATCGCACTAGGACATTATTATCTGTATGTAACACTGGCATGTTCTAAAGAAACTTTCAAACTACCAACAACCTTCATCTTCTTTCCATAAAGCCCTGAGGTAATGGCTACATTTTCTCCCCAACTGTTACCAGTCTCATAACCCTTATAGACATAAAAAGCAGGAGCTGCTCTGTTAAATCAATTACAAGAAAATTGGACCTAAGAAGAGTATTCCAAGGTTGAAAAGAAATATCATAATTCATCATTTGAGGACAGTAGAAACTCTTGCCCTACCAGACAGTGAAAAGTTAGATGGTCACTATACTCAGTTCAGGTCAGTCACTCAGTCGTGTCCGACTCTTTGCAACCCCATGAATTGCAGCACGCCAAGCCTCCCTGTCGATCACCAACTCCCGGAGTTCACCCAAACTCATGTGCATCGAGTCGGTGATGCCATCCAGCCATCTCATCCTCTGTCATCCCCTTCTCCTCCTGCCCTCAATCTTTCCCAGCATCAGCGTCTTTTCCAGTGAGTCAGCTCTTCACATCAGGTGGCCAAAGTACTGGAGTTTCAGCTTCAACATCAGTCCTTCCAATGAACACCCAGGACTGGTCTCCTTTAGGATGGACTGGTTGGATCTCCTTGCAGTCCAAGGGACTCTCAAGAGTCTTCTCCAGCACCACAGTTCAAAAGCATCAATTCTTCGGCGCTCAGCTTTCTTCACAGTCCAACTCTCACATCCGTACATGACCACTGGAAAAACCATAGCCTTGACTAAACAGACCTTTGTTGGCAAAGTAATGTCTCTGCTTTTCAATATGCTATCTAGGTTGGTCATAACTTTCCTTCCAAGAAGTCACCATACTATACAGATACAAAAATTGGATGAAATAAAAAGTCCACAAGAGACCAAAATACATGTAAGAATTCAGTATATGAAAAAGTAGCTATTTCAATAGACTTTCTTTTAAAGTAGAAGGTCTTATAGCTGTTTCATCAGTTGGAAAAGATTAAATTCTACATCAGGTAGGAATGTTCTGGATTCAAGTAATAAAGCAACAGAAACTAATGGAGATTTAAAACATGTTAAGTAAAAAACTGGAAATAGAACTGCCTTATGACCCAGCAATCCCACTGCTGGGCATACATACCGAGGAAACCAGAATTGAAAGAGACACATGTACCCCAATGTTCATCGCAGCACTGTTTATAATAGCCAGGACATGGAAGCAACCTAGATGTCCATCAGCAGATGAATGGATAAGAAAGCTGTGGTACATATACACAATGGAGTATTACCCAGCTGTTAAAAAGAATTCATTTGAATCAGTTCTAATGAGGTGGATGAAACTGGAGCCGATTATACAGAATGAAGTAAGCCAGAAAGAAAAACACCAATACAGTATACTAACACATATATATGGAATTGAGAAAAATGGTAACGATAACGCTGTATGCAAGACAGCAAAAGAGACACAGATGTATAGAACAGTCTTTTGGACTCTGTGGGAGAGGGAGAGGGTGGGATGATTTGGGAGAATGGCATTGAAACATGTATACTATCATATAAGAAACGAACTGCCAGTCTAGGTGTGATGTAGGGTGCAGCATGCTTATGGCTGGTGCACTAGGGTGACCCAGAGGGATGGTGTAGCAGGGGGAGGTGGGAGGGGGGTTCAGGATGGGGAACACATGTACACCCGTGGTGGATTCATGTTGATATGTGGCAAAACCAATACAATATTGTAAAGTAAAAAAAAAATAATAATAATAATAAATAAATAAATAAAAACAAACAAAGAAACAAAAAAACATGTTAAGACTTAACACGAAGCCCAAAGGGAGGCAGTCCAAGGATTGGTTTAGTACCTTAAAGATGTTTTTAAGCACCCAGACTCGTCATCTTTCCTCTTCACAATCCTCAGTGGGTTGGCTTTCTGTCCTTGGGTTGGTTGTCTCATCATCCAAAATAGCTGTCATAATTGAAGACATCAAGGGCTCACAAACTGAAGCAAGAGGGAGAGGTAGGTCAGGCCAGTGAAAGAGAACTCTCCCTTAGAGTCTTTCTCCCTTTACCAGAAAGTTAAGCTGTCTTTCCAGAAAAATCCTGTTTCGTTGACTAGGTGAGGTCCAAACCATTCCTTGTTGAAAAGGATGAAGGCTTACTTAATGAAAAGTATCTGACTTTTTCATTCTCTGTGGTTGAGAGGTAGAAAACAGAAAAGATAAGAAAACACATCCTTAGTCATTCATATCAGACATATGCTTTTGGCCATAATTATGACTATACAGCGGAAATGACAAATAGACTCCAGGGATTAGATTGGATAGACAAGAGTGCCTGAAGAACTATGGAAAGAGGCTCGTGGCATTGCACAGGAGGTGGTGATCAAAACCATCCCCAAGGAAAATAAATGCAAAAAGGCAAAATGGCTGTCTGAGGAGGCCTTACAAATAGCTGAGAAAAGAAGAGAAGGGAAAGGCAAAGGAGAAAAGGAAAGATATATCCATCTGAATGCAGAGTTCCAAAGCATAGCAAAGAGATATGAGAAAGCCTTCCTAAGTGAACAGTGAAAAGAAATAGAGGAAAATAACAGAATGGGGAAAACTAGAGAGCTCTTCAAGAACGTTAGAGATACCAAGGGAACATTTCATGCAAAGATGGACACAATAAAGAACAGAAACAGTATGGACCTAACAGAAGTAGATATTAAGAAGAGGTGGCAAGAATACACAGAAGAACTATACAAAAAAAGATATTCATGATGGTGTGATCACTCACCTAGAGCCAGACATTTTGGAGTATGAAGTCAAGTGGGCCTTAGCATCACTATGAACAAAGCTAGTGGAGTTGATGGAATTCCAGTTGAGCTATTTCAAATCCTACAAGATGATGCTGTGATATGTCAATATGTCAGCAAATCTGGAAAACTCAGCAGTGGCCACAGGACTGGAAAAGATCAGTTTTCATTCCAATCCCAAAGGTCAATGCCAGAGAATTTTCAAACTACTACACAGTTGCACTCATCTCACATGCTAGCAAAGTAATGCTCAAAATTCTCCAAGCCAAGTTTCAACAGTACATGAACCAAGAACTTTTTAAATTCTTAAAAGAGATGGGAATCACCTTACCTGCCTCCTGAGAAATCATATGCAGGTCAAGAAGCAACAGCTAGAATTGGACGTGGAACAATGGACTGGTTCCAAACTGGGAAAGGAGTATGTCAAGGTTGTATATTGTCACCTTGCTTATTTGACTTATACGCAGAGTACATCATGTGAAATGCTGGGCTGGATGTAGCAAAAACTGGAATCAAGATTGCCGGAAGAATATCAATAACCTCAGATATGCAAATGACACCACTCTTATGGCAAAAAAGCAAAGAGGAACTGAAGAGTCTCTTGAAGATGGTGAAAGAGGAGAGTGAAAATGTTGTCTTAAAACTCAACAGTCAAAAAATGAAGATCATGGCATCTGGTCCCATCACTTTGTGGCAAATAGATGGGGAAACAATGGAAACAGTGACAGACTTTATTTTCTTGGGCTCCAAAATCATTGCAGATGGTGACTATAGCCATGAAATTAATAAATGCTTGCTCCTTGGAAGAAAAAGCTATGACAAACCTAGACAGCGTATTAAAAAACAGAGACATTGCTTTGCTGACAAAGGTCTGTACAGTCAAAAGCCATGGTCTTTCCAGTAGTCATGTATGGATGTGAGAGTTGGACCATAAAGAAGGATGAAAGCTGTGGTGTTGGAGAAAACTTTTCAAAGTCCCTTGGACTGCAAGGAGATCCAACCAGTCAATCCCAAAGAAAATCAATCGCGAATATTCATTGGAAGGACTGATGCTGAAGCTGAAACTCCAATACTTTTGCCACCTGATGAGAAGAGCCAACTCAGTAGAAAAGACCGTGATGCTGAAAGATTGAAGGTAGGAGGAGAAGGGGATGACAGAGGATGAGATGAGATGGTTGGATGACGTCACTCACACAGTGGACAGGAGTTTGTGCTACAGTCCTCAGGATTGGGAAGAGTCAGACACAACTTAGCAACTGAACAACAACAACAACAATAAATGAAAGTAAACGCTACTGGACTAACCCTCTCCAATTATAACAACTGAACAATTAGAAAACTAGAGAAAATATTTGAAGTGACTGGTTTTATATATTGAAAAACAGGATACACAGGACTGAGCTTGCTGAATAAAAAAAAAAAAAAAGGAGATGAACCACACAACCATCTCAGGTTTCTTTCTGGAGAAACTTTGATACTAAAAGAAGGGTAATACGTGTTAGCTGCTCAGTACTGTCTGACTCTTTGCGATCTCATGGACTGTAGCCCACCAGGCTCTTCTGTCCATGGAATTCTCCAGGCAAGAATACTGGAGTGGGTTGCCATTCCCTTCTCCAGGGATCTTCCTGGCCCAGGGAATGAACCTGGCTCTCCTGCATTGCAGGCAGATTCTTTACCATCTGAGCCACTAGGAAAGATGTGGGGACCACACAAATTATGGGGGTCTTGCTGAGCTGAGGAAACAGAGATCAAAGCTCATAGCTACTGAGATAGCTGAAATTTATAGGGCAGGGTACTAGAAAAAAAAAAAAGATGTGCAAAGAAGGAGCTCCAAAGTTCTGCATAGGTGTCCCTTGAGTTTTTGGCCAAATACTAAACTGTGTGTGTGTAAGATGAGACTCCATGAGGCTAGGCCAAAAAGAATACTTAGGGAAGGAACAGCCACTGGGATGCTGTGAGCTGAACACCACCAAAGCCCACATGAGCCTAGGACATATTTGAGCTCCAGCCAGTCAGAGTAAAGAGACCATGTTGAACAACTTGGGCATTTGGTAGAAACTCCCAGAAAGGCTGTGCTCAAGAAGAGCTAAAGTGAAAGTGAAGTCACTCAGTCATGCCCGACTCTTTGGGACCCCATGGTTAGTAGCCTGCACCAAGCTCCTCCGTCCATGGAATTTTCAAGGCGAGAGCACTGGAGTGGGTTGCCATTTCCTTCTCCAGGGAATCTTCCCAACCCAGGGATCGAACCCAGGTCTCTCACATTGTAGACAGACGCTTTACTGTCTGAGCCACCAGGGAAGTCTCAAGAACAGCTAAAGTAGCCATAAAGACAACTGTGTGGCTGTCTGCTTAGTCACTCAGTCATGTCTTTAGACCTAGAGTCTTCAACAGCTCTTGAGCCATGTGCCATTAAAAAATAATAATAATGTCAAACAAGAAGACAGAAATTGATATGACTGGTTGTTTAAGGAAAAGATTCTGTGTGTGGTGTGTGTGAAGGAGGGAGAGTTCCAATGAATTTGCTATGGCTCAAAATATCTTTAGAATTCCTTCCGGTAAAACTATTCATAAAAAATACCCTAAGGATAGGTTTAACTCAAGTCTTTGGATACAATGTAGATAAGAATTTCTTTTGGCCAGTCACAAGATAAAATTCTACTCAGCATTTCTCAAATTGAGAAATACTAGTCTTAAAAATAAACCAACAAAAGAGTTCTGAGGCCAAAAAGGTTCGGAATTATTTCATCCTATTCTCCACCCTGGAGATTTACAAGCAGATTTCAATTACGTTATTGGCTCTTGCTGCTTAATTATGAAGTCCCAAACTAATTTGACTCAGACGCCTTTTTTAAAAAATGTTTATCAACATTAGAACAAAATTATTGAGGTATAATTGACATAAACCAAGAAAATTTTATTTTAAAGTAACACATGATTTTTGTGCATAATTTTTTTAGAACATTTGAACGTATATATTTTACATATACCTCTTTTAAAATGTTACTAAAATCAGTCACTGTAACAAACATTGCGAGTTATATTTTCATATACATTTTTTTCTTCTACCCTTACAAAACAGAACAAATCCCTTTTGTCCAATGTGGCAAAGTTTTCAGTTACAAGCACACATGGAATCTACATCCCTTTGTGATATTGTGACCAAATTTTAGCAAATGAAATCTAAGCAGATGTAACTAGGTATGGCTTCTAGGCAAGCTATTTCAAACATGGAAATTCTGCTGGTGTGCCCACATAACCTTTTGCTTCTGTCTCTGTTCCCTGCCTGGAACACAGTCATGACGCTGAGGGGCAGCCAGCACCTTGCAACCATGACATGGAAAGGCACGGTCTAAGGAGAGGGAAGCAGCAGGAGGGAAGCAGCCCGGACTGCTGCAGGCATTGCAGGGCTGCCCTGGGCTCCAGAACTTTCTGTTTCAGAAAAATAAACTTCTTTCTCATTTAAGCAATTGTCTGTCACATTTCCTTTTAATTAATCGAGTCACATTTACAAACATTTCCCATCATTTTTATCGTGCAAAGAGTTGACTGTATTTTAGACTTATTCTTATACTTTATTGTATATCACCCCAAACCCTTCTTGGCAATAGGTATATTGTATATTAATCAATAAAAATATATGTATTTAAAAGCATAATAAACACCCAAGAATCCACCCCTAGTTCTTTTGAATCTGAACAGATATTTGCCCTGGATCTTTCACTTAGATCTCTGTGACTAATGTTTTGAAGACCCTTATGAGCTTGTCCTAGTGTCTTCTCCCCCCCACCACCCCACTAAGATTGCCCCCTCCTGAATCTGGTATTTATCATTCTCTTGTGCTTTTACACTTTTGCTATTTACATGTTACTTTAACAAGACATGGTTTCATTTTGCATGTTTTCAAAAAAGTTACACAAACTGTGCACCATAAAAATCATCCTGCACCTTCAAAAATATATATATATATATATTTATAACCATCACAAGCTCTACACTGCAAATTTCTGTAGGTCAGCAATTAGAAATAAATATACAAGTGGTCTGTAAAAGTTTTTCTAAACTTGAATATTGATCAAAGAATACAAAACCATTAGTTTTAACTCTGTAGCAATTGCCTTCTATAAATTATATTTGTAAATATAGTTCTATTCATAATTTAAATAATGAAAATAGATTTCGTAGTGTGTTTTATTTCATCCTTTGTAAAAAACAATAACTATCCTTAAGGATTATTATCTTCTGTTGGGATGCCATGATCTAGACACATATCTTTAATTCTACTTTGTTCTTTTGGAATGGAGAAAATAGGACTTCATCTCCGTTCCCAGCACAACTGGCCTTGAAGATGCCGTGGAATGGGTAGGTCTGAAATACGCGGGGAAATGTAGGGGATATAAATTGCTGAGTATTATCATCATCTCGATGGCACTGTAATCTTTTTCCTCTTCTTTAGACAGTCAGTGGCTGGGAAGGGAGATATGATTGAACTCTTGTTAGTCTCTGTAAGAATGGAAGGGCAATAACCCAAGCCACTCTCGAGGTTCCATTGAAGACAGGCTGCTTTGCCATTATGACAAATTGCCCTGCAATTTTCAAAGGTAACTACAGAGACTTGAAAATTTTTACTGGAGGAAAATTGATGAGACAGAATCCAGGCTCTATCAAGAAGTTTCACCTGGTTGAAAAAGGGCCAAGAAAAGCAAGCCCACTTATGGAAACTTCCATGCATATTAGTTCTTCATAATTACAAGTGGAATTCCATGGAGTGCTGAAGGATTGTTGTCACGTAAGGACTTTCTTAATAAACGACCATAAAAAGAGGCATATCAAAGAGGAGTGATAGTTAATGTGTGGCAAGAGTTATCAGAGACAAATTACAAAGAAGGTGCCTCTCAGATCTGCATGCAGAAAGAATCTCCATTAAGTAATTAACTAACCCCAAAGTGATCCTGAACAATTAATACACTTAACAAACTTCACTGAAGGCCTATCATTTGTTATCACTGAGATCCACACAGAGGCTATGAAGAACAGTTCTATGGCAAAAGTGGGTAACCATAAAAAGTTTACAACCAAATACGAAATTTAGGATATGCATAGGGCAAAATAAATAACTATACATAAATTAAGTATGCTGCACCCAAGTGACACAGCCAAAGGGACAACAGGAATTCAAAGGAATCAACAGGGTGTTCTGTTTAAGGGCTTTGCAAACAGGCAGAGTGGACTTGAGTCCCTGTCCCATCTCACTTCATCTGTGCAACTTTAGGCAATTTACCTGTCTATACCTCAGTTTCCTCATCTGTAAAATAGGTTTAATAATTGTAACTATTGCAAAGTTGTTTTAAGAATTAAATATGACTGATGACTGATTTACACTGTTATATGGCAGAAACCAACACAACAGTGCAAAGCAAATATTCTCCAATTAAACATTTTTAAAAATTCAATAGAACTCTAAAAAAAAGAATCAAATATCATAACATACATAAAATGCATGGTATGAAGTCTAGTGAGAATAAGTACACAATATATATTCCCATTACAAATACAGCCTTACCTCAGAGATATCATGGGATCAGTTCCAGAACACTATAATATCACAATAAAGCAAATCATATGAAAGTTTTGGTTCCCCGGCATATTTAAAGTTATATTTACAATATACTGCAGTCTATTGACTGTTTATAGCACTATGTCTTGAAAAACAATGTACAGACCTTAATATAAAAATACTTTACTGCTAAAAGTGCTAATCATCACTAGGGTCTTAGTGAGTCATAATATTTTTGCTAGAAGAGGGTCTTGCCTCAATGTTGATGGTTACTGACTGATCAGGGTGGTGGTTGCTGAGGGTTGGGGTGGGTTTGGCAATTTTGTGTCAAAATAAGACAACAATGAAGTTTGCTGAATTAACTGACTTTTCTTTTCACAAACTATTTCTCTGTAGCATCAATGCTGTTTGATAAGCATTTTACCCACGGTTGAACTCCTTTCAAAATTGGAGTTAATCCTCTCAAACCCTGCCACTGTTTTATCAACTAAGTTTATGTAATATTCTAAATTTGTTGTCTTTTCAACAGTGTTCACAGTATTTTCAATAGGAATAGATTCGATCTCAAGAAACTACTTTCTTTGCTCATCCATAAGAAGCAACTTCCCATTCATTCAAGTTTTATCATGAAATTGCAGCAACTCAGTCCCATCTTCAGACTTCACCTTTAATTCCAGTTCTCTCGCTGCTTCCACCACATCTGCAGTTACTTTCTCCACTGAAACCTTCCATGGGGATTAGGATCAGCTGCTTCCAAACTCCTGTTAATGTTGGTATTTTGACCTCTTCTCATGAAGCATGAATGTTCTTAATGGCATCTATATAGTGACTTCTTTCCAGAAGGTTTTCAATTTACTTTGCCCAGTCCCGTCAGAGGAATCACTGTCGATGGCCTTACACAGTATATTTCTTAAATAATAAAACTTGAAAATTAAAACTATTCCTTGATCCATAGGCTGCAGAATGAATGCTGTGTTAGCAGCATGAAAATAACATGAATCTCACTGTACACCTGCATCAGAGCTCTTGGGTGACCAGGTGCATTGTCAGTAAGAAGTGATATTTTGAAAAGAAGCTTCTTTTCTGAGCCGTAGATCTCAACAGTGGGCTTAAAATATTCAGGAAACCATGTTGTAAATAGATGTGCTGTCATCCAGGCTTTGTTGTCCCATTTATAGAGCCCAGATAGAGTAGGTTTAGCATAATTCTTAAGAGCCTTAGGATTAGGGGAATGGTAAGTGAGCGCTGGCTTTAACTTCAAGGCACCAGCCCCTAACACAAAAATCGGTCTGTCCTTGGATGCTTTGAAACCAGGCATTAACTTCTCCTCTCTAACTATGAAAGTCCTATATGCCGTCTTCTTCCAACAGAGTTAATGTATCATCTAGTTGATGTATCGTTAATGTATTGTCTACATTTCAATTTATCATCTACGTTGAAAATCTAGTTTAGTGTAGCCATAGCCAGCTTTGTTAATTATCTTAGCTAGATTTTCTAGATAACTTGCTGCAGCTTGTATATTAGCACTTGCTGCTTTACCTGTACTTGTATATTATAGAAACGGCTTCTTTCCTTAAACTTTATGAACCCACCTCTGCTAGCTTCAAACTTTACTTCCACAGTTTCCTAACCTCTCTCAACTTCCATAGAAGGGGAGAAAGTTGAGACCTTCCTCTGGAGTAGGCTTTGGCATGAGGGAATGTTGTAGCTGGCTTGATCTTCCATCGAGACCACTGCAACTTCTTCCAGATCACCAATAAGGCTTTTTCTCTGTCCTATTATCTGTGTGTTCACTGGGGCAGCAGTTTTAACTTCCTTCAAGAACATCTCCTTTGCATTCACAACTTGGCTAATAGGCACTTCTGACTGCCTTTTCTCTTGTCTTGACTTCTGACATGCCTTCCTGGCTAAGCTTCTAGCTTTTGATTTAAAGTGAGAGATATGACTTTAAATGACTCTTTTAAAGTCATTTAAAAGACTCTTTTAAGTGACTCTTCTTTTTACTTGAACCCCTAGAAGCCACTGCAGGGTTATTAAGTGGTCTAGTTTCCATATCAATATGTCCCAGGGAACAGGGAGTCCTGAGAAAAGGGAGAGAGATGAAGAACAGCCAGGCAGCAGAATACATATAACATTTATCTACTAAGTTCACACCCTTACATGGGTGTGACTCCTTGCCCCCCCAAAATTATAGTAGCAACACCAAAGATCCCTGGTCACAGATCACCGTAACAAATATAATAATAAAGAAAAGCTTTGAAATACTGCAAGAATTGGCAGAATGTGATACAAAGACACAGAGTGAGCAGGTGCTATAGGAAAAACGGTGCCAACAGAGTTGCTTGCCGCAAAGTGCTTACAAAACTTTAATTTGTAAAAACTCAGAATCTGTAAAATGTGATAAGTGAAGCTAAATAAAATGAGATATGCCTGACATTATTGGAGGAATGATAACTGAAGACTGGGTCTGTAACTGAAAAGGAAGTCTCTCAGATACGTTGCAAAGGGTCCAATTTAAACAAGCAGAGGATAGTGGAGAGTGACTAGAACCAACATGAGTAAATAAAGAGAAACAGAAATGCACAGGGCACATTTTAGAATTCATAAATTTGAATGCAGCAGTTCTCAATTCTTAACAATAAATGAATATTACAATAAAGAAAAAGCAAAGGACATGAGCAGCAAATTCACAAATTAGGAAGTAATCAGGAAACAAACATATGGGGAAATGTTCAGGCTTATAAAGAATCCAAAAAATGCAAATTAATACAATGAGAGGAAGATTGACTCAAGATGGTGGATTAAGCACACAAATTTAATTACTTTCTTAACCCCCAATTCCCAAAATGACAGGAATGATATAAAGAAACTAGAACAAAGTGCCATCAGCCAACTAGAAGTGTTGTGAGGTTCTTCAGCTATAAAAAGCACAGTGCAGTGGGTGGATGGAGGAAACTCAGACGAGCATGAGAAAAAAAGACCAGAACAAGATACTAGCCGTTCTGGAGGTTACCCAAGTTCAAAGGTAATTAAAACTTGGAAGAAGTGGAATGATTAATTTGAATAATTATTGTGTAGCTACTATAATAGACATGCCCTGAAATCTCAC
This sequence comes from Capra hircus, assembly GCF_001704415.2. NCBI lineage: Eukaryota > Metazoa > Chordata > Mammalia > Artiodactyla > Bovidae > Capra > Capra hircus. The sequence goes on from NC_030812.1 coordinate 8,885,404, forward strand.
TGACTTAATACAATAAAAGTTCGTTACCCTTATTTACATCTCACTCCATCAGCAGCAGACATGCAACTGGGCATGACAGGAAAGGGGGCCACAGCATTTTTCCCTGGGATAAAATGTACGTGGATACAGTCACACCATTAGACTGGAGGCCAGTGGGGACCCTGTCCTGCATCTTGCCACTCAGGGATGCCTGTGCTCTGGAGCATCTTCCCTGAAACTTTCTAAGTCTGCTGCCTGGACCTGCCAGAGACAACAGTGTCGTGCACACAAGGCTCTCCAACTCTGGACCTGGTCCAGCATGGGCCTTGGTCACCAAAAGCCTCTCTGAAATTGTCCAAATTCCCTCCAATGACTGGTAATGGCCAGAGCCGTCTGAATATTTTTCTCTCTCCTTCCCCTTTATTTCCAGAATTCCAATTACATAGAGTTTAGGCTGCCTAATATTGTCCCACAGAATAACGCTCTAGTGAAGTTTTTCTTTAGTCTTCTCATTTCCTGCACTTTCTTTTGGGTGGTTTCTGTTACTGCCTTAGCGTGTACTGAACATGTCTTCTCCACTGCCTCACCTGCTGTTACTCCTACCTGGTCTATTTTTTAATCTTAGATACAGTATTTTTTTCATCTTTAAAAATTCCTTTTGGAATGCATATCTATATTCCCATTTCTCTCCTAAACACACTCATGTTTTCTTCCACCTTTTTTAACATATGGCATGTATCTATTTAGATGCTTTAGTATCCTTTTCTGCTAGTTCTACCATCTCTGGAGTGTATGTATTCCTTTAAATAAGATTGGATATTTTTCTGACACACAGGTAATTTATCGGAATAAGCAGAATACTTTTTGGGAATGCATGTAAGAATTAAAGATTTTAAAATTTAAAAAAAATTAAAAATTAAAAAAAAAAAAAAAGACCTACTTTTAAGCTTTGTTAAGTTGTATCCAGAGCAGTCATTAGTCAAGAGCTAATTTAGTCTGAGTACTAAGCTCAAATTCTTTGGTGGTTTCTATCCAACGTGTATATAATGAGGTCTTTCCACTATGGTTTGTGGGAACATGAACTGTTCCCAGCCTGTCTGAATCCCAGTAATTGTTCTTCCTATTTCTTTTTTTTTTAAGATTTATTTATTTATCTGGGCTTCTCTGATGGCTCAGTTGATAAAGAATCCACCCGCAATGCAGGAGACCTGGGCTTGATCCCTGGGCCAGGAAGATCTCCTGGAGAAGGGAAAGGCTACCCACTCCAGTATTCGGGCCTGGAGAATTCCATGGACTGCATAGTCCACAGGGTCGCCAAGAGTCAAACACGACTGAGCGACTTTTGCTCGCTCACTCATTCATTTGTCTATTTGATTCTGGCTGGGCTGGGTCTCTTGGCTGCGCATGGACTTTCTCCGTTGCGGCGAGCAGGGTCTGCTCTCCAGCTGCACGGCCTGGGCATCTCGCCACAGCGGCCTCTCCTGTTGCAGACCACGGGCTTCCACAGTTGCACTGCATGGGCCCAGCAGCTGTGGTGCTCAGGTCTAGTCACCACACAGCAGTGTAGGGTCTTCCCAGAGCAGGGGCTGAACCCACATCCCCTGCATGGGCAGGTAGATTCTTAACCACTGCACCACCAGGGAAACGCTTTCCTCCTTTTGGTGGTCACTTTTTCTGCTCTTATAGGGCTCCACCCTCACACTTAGTACTGGGCCAAACTCTCAGGAGAGCCCCCTGCGGCTCCCTCTCTCCCTCTCCTTCTCTGTCTCCCTCCTTTCTGCCCATTCTCTAGGGAACTCTGACTCACAAATTCTTGCCATGTTGGCAACAGCTGCCTCCCCAAACTCCGATCTCTGTCTCCCCAGTTAACTGCGACTGCCAGGTTCCCCTTTGTGTGCTGGGGCCTAGAAAGTGCCTAGGGAGTAAGCTGCTACAGTCACGGCAGTTTTGAGTGCTTACTGTCCTTCTCTCAGGAATATCTCCCACTGCCTATGATTCCAGGTCTTAAAATGATTGTTTTGTAGGTTTTGTCCAGTTTTTCAGTTATGGTAACAAGTTAAATCTTGTCCCTTCATTTTTCTCTTGACCAGAAACCTCAAAATGTACCTTTAATTTGCATTTCTCTGATACTAAATTCTTGATCAAAGGGTACATACATTTCAAAATTTTGAGAAACACTGCTACTTTCTCTCCAAAAAAGCTGTTATAAATTTATACTCCACCAAGAGTTCTGCATTCGTGCCGATATTAATGATTCTCAACCTTAAAATACTAGATATGGATAGATAGTAATAAGAGTGTAGAAAATACAAATGACTTTGAACATATGAAAACATGCTCAATCCTGCACAGAATAGAGACCCAAAACACAAAATTAGGGGGAAAGAACTTAGTTAAACAGTGACGATGCAAAAAGGGAAAACATGAACAATTTGTTATTAATCAGATGAGATATTGTGGGCATAAAACAAAAATAGGATGCTGTTTTTTAAAGGAGATCTTCAGAGAACAGTGTAAACTGCTCTCATAAGCTAGAAATGTGATCACCAAAAGTTAAAAAAAATAGAAGGGTTGAGGAAATTTCCTATGGCAGAAAGTGAAGAAGAACTAAAGAGCTTCTTGATGAAGGTGAAAGAGGAGAGTGAAAAAGTTGGCTTAAAGCTCAACATTCAGAAAACAAAGATCATGGCATCTGGTCCCATCACTTCATGGCAAATAGATGGGGAAACAGTGGAAACAGTGGCTGACTTTATTTTTCTGGGCTCCAAAATCACTGCAGATGGTGATTGCAGCCATGAAATTAAAAGATGCTTACTCCTTGGCAGGAAAGTTATGACCAACCTAGATAGCATATTGAAAAGCAGAGACATTACTTTGTCAACAAAGGTCCATCTAGTCAAGGCTATGGTTTTTCCAGTAGTCATGTATGGATGTGAGAGTTGGACTATAAAGAAAGCTGAGCACCAAAGGTGCTGAGCACCAAAGCACCAAAGCTGCCTTTGATTTGATGTTAGAGAATCTTGAGATTCCCTTGGACTGCAAGGAGATCCAACCAGTCCATCCTAAAGGAGACCAGTCCTGAATGTTCATTGGAAGGACTGATGCGAAAGCTGAAACTCCAATACTTTGGGCACCTGATGCAAAGAGCTGACTCACTGGAAAAGACACTGATGCTGGGAAAGATTGAAGGCAGGAGGAGAAGGGGACGACAGAGGATGAGATGATTGGATGGCATCACCAACTCAATGGACATGGGCTTAGGGGAACTCCGGGAGTTGGTGATGGACAGGGAGGCCTGGCGTCTTGTGGTTCATGGGGTCGCAAGAGTTGGACTCTACTGAGTGACTGAACTGAGCACTCTCACACATAAGAAAGACAAATATCTGGGAAACAAGAGAAAAAGATAAGAAAAATAAGAGACAAACCAATACAATATTGTAAAGTAATTAGCCTCCAATTAAAATAAATAAATTTAAATTTAAAAAAAAAAAAGAAAAATAAGAGAATCAATCCAGGAAATCCAAGCTCCAGAAACATAGAAACAAAGAGGAGAAATTCATCCACACAATAATTAAGGAACATTCCCAAAATTGAGATGCCAGCTTGAAAAGGCCCACTGTCTGCAAGTAGCGGGTAAGTAAACTAGAATGAGGCACGTTACTGTGAACAGTTTTGTACACATTCTTTCAAAACAGTGGGGCAAAGAAGAGATTCCAGAAGTTTTCAGAGAGGGAGAGGGAGAGAGAAGGAGGAGGACAGGAAAGGAGAAGAAATCCATATCACTCTGGACCTTTTTGGACCTTTCTGGACTGATAGAGAGGACACTGGAGAATTGGCTTCAAAGGACAACCAAACTATCAAACAGGTGAGACGATGGGATATAGGCATTTTCAGACATCCACATTCTCAAAAAAATACCACCAAAAACTCCCACCAACCCATTGTTGAGTAAAACTGACTAATTAGTTCTACCGAAATGAAGAAGTAAACCAAAAAAAGAGAAAAACATGGGGTTTGAGAAAATAGGAGATCCAAAGTAAAGAAAGAAAAAGGAATTCTCAGGAGAAAAGTGAAGGAAGATCCCAAGGTAGTTACGGAACAAGTATAGAGCAGCAACTAGAACAACCTTATTCAAAACACTGACAATGTGGAGAGCTACCGTTAACTAGCAAGGTCCTCCTGCTTTTTTGTCATAATTGTAATCTGAGGGACTAAAGCCTCTACCCATACACATTTGGCTTATCTGAACCATGCATTGGTGATTCTGGGGACTTCCCTGGTGGCTCAGATGGCAAAGCATCTGCCTACAATGCGGGAGACCTGGGTTGGATCCCTGGGTTGGGAAGATCCTGGGAAGAAGGCAATGGCACCCCACTCCAGTACTCTTGCCTGGAAAATCCCATGGATGGAGGAGCCTGGTGGGCTGCAGTCTGTGGGGTCATAAAGAGTCGGACACGACTGAGCGACTTCGCTGTCACTTTTCACTTTCATGCATTGGAGAAGGAAATGGCAACCCACTCCAGTACTCTTGCCTGGAAAACCCCATGGACGGAGGAGCCTGGTGGGCTGCAGTCCATGGGGTCGTAAAGAGTCGGACATGACTGAGCGGCTTCGCTGTCACTTTGATGATTCTCTTCTCTACTCTGCACCTCGACTCTTGGATCAGCTTGGAATACTCATTTCTTCCTAAAGAAACACTTTGCTTTGATCTATTCCTGGAAGTCTGAAGCAGGCCATTGTAGCTTCAAAGTGGAGAACACAAAGCATTCTCTCCCCTTCAATGTTTTCCTACCAGATATCCAGTACCTGGCCCGTCTGTACTCCTGCCAGACGCCCTAACTGTAGTAAGCTCTGCTTCCTAGGATTCACTCGTGACCATGCCCCATGACTTCCCAAAAAGGGGCTCTTAAAAACGTTTAGGAAAGCTGAGAGCAGGCTATAATCCAGTGACTCCGAACAAGTTATATTTTTTATGTTTCATCTAAAAGGGGCAATATTGCTTTTTCCTTACATGGCTAGGTTTGTGCTCGTATTGTTGAAGTATACACACATAAGTGATAAAGCTATAATGAGAAACACCATAGTGAACACAGAGCTAATACAGGGGTTCCTTTGGATTAAAAGCATCACCTTCTAAAAGAGGGCACAAGGATTTCTCTGGTGGTCCAGTGGTTGAGAATATGCCAGTGCAGGGCTCACGGCTTCAATCCCTGGTCCCGGAAGATCCCACATGCCTCAGGACACCTAAGCCTTCACGCCACAGCTACGAAGCCTGCACACCTAGGCCCTGAGCTCCTCAACAAGAGAAGACACGGGCATGAGAAGCCCACGCGTGGCAGCAGAGCAGCCCTTGCTCGCGGCAGCCAGAGAAAGCATGGGCACAGCAACGAAGACCCAACACAGCCAAATACAAACAAAACAAATTTTAAAAAAATTTTAAAAAGAGGGTACCAATCACAGAGGGACACAGCCATTACCAAAGTGTCGGTAATGGTTTGATCTAGCTTGTGTATTACAACTTTTCATTTTATAATTATTCTTTAAACTATGTTTATGCATTTTATACACTCTTCTATGTATGTGATATACTTCACAATAAAAAGGAAAAATATATAGCAACATAATAATGTCCATAACCGGAAAAGTAGGTCACGGAATGGAATGCATGCTATGATTACAACTCTGTGCATTACACGACTAGGGAAAAGAATGGAAGGCAGTTATTTGCAAAGGAGAACAGTAAATTATAGTTGAAAGATTATGTGTGATTTTCTCACAAGCCTAACAGCTTTCAAGCAGCTTCAAATGCACCACCCCATTTAGTCATCACGTTCTGTAAGGCAAAGATCTGCCACAATCCTTATGTTGCCAGTGGAGAAGCAGAGGTCTGCCTTATCCAACAAAGCTCATCCATAATCACAGTCAAGGAGTAGTACACTTGGGACTCAAAACTCTACATCATATGACCTCTCTGTTCCACTCTTTCTCTTACCTAGGCCTAATGACCTCACTAAGCCTCAGCTTCTTCACTTGTCAGTTCAGTTCAGTCGCTCAGTCATGTCCAACTCTTGGGGATCCCACAGACTGCAGCATGCAAGGCTTCCCTGTTGATCACCAACTCCTGGAGCTTGCTCAGATTCATGTCCATCGATATCATCTTATTCTCTGTTGTCCCCTTCTTCTCCTGCCTTCAATCTTTCCCAGCATCAAGGTCTTTTCCAGTGAGTCATTTCTTTGCATCAGGTGGCCAAAAGTACTGGAGTTTCAGCTTCAGCATTAGTCCTTCTAATGAATATTCAGGACTGATTTCCTTTAGGATGGACTGGTTTTATCTCCTTGCTGTACAAGGGACTCTCGGGCATCTTCTCCAGCATCATAGTTCAAAAGCATCAATTCTTCTGCACTCAGCTTTCTTTATGGTCCAACTCTCACATCCATACATGACTACTGGAAAAACCATAGCTTTGACTCAATGGACCTTTGTCAGCAAAGTAATGTCTCTGCTTTTTAATATGTCTTCTAGGTTTGTCATAGTTTTTCTTCCAAGGAGCAGGCATCTTTTAATTTCATAGCTGCAGTCACCATCTGCAGTGATTTTGGAGCTCAAGAAAATAAAGTCTATCACTGTTTCCACTGTTTCCCCATTGATTTGCCATGAAGTGATGGAACCAGATGCTATGATCTTCGTTTTTTGAATGTTGAGTTTTAAGCCAGCTTTTTCACACTCCTCTTTCACCTTCATCAAGGGGCTCTTTTGTTCCTCTTCGCTTTTCTGCCATAAGGGTGGTGTCATCTGCATATCTGAGGTTATTGATATTTCTCCTGGCAAACTTGATTCCAGTTTGGGCTTCATCCAGCCCAGCATTTCACATGATATACTCTGCATATGAGTTAAATAAGCAGGGTAACAACATACGGTCTTGACATACTCCTTTCCCAATTTGGAACCAGTCCATTGTTCCATGTTCGGTTCTATTTCTTCTTAACCTGCATACGGATTTCTCAGGAGGCAGGTCAGGTGGTCTGGTATTCCCATCTCTTTCAGAATTTTCCAGTTTATTGTGATCCACACAGTCAAAGGCTTTGGCATGGTCAGTAAAGCAGAGGTAGATGTTTTTCTGGAACTCTCTTGCTTTTTCTATGATCCAACAGATGTTGGCAATTTGATCTGTGGTTCCTCTGCCTTTTGTAATAATAATGTAATAAAGTAATAATAAAGTAATAATAATGATGATGGCTGCTGCTGCTAAGTGGCTCAGTCGTGTCCGACGCTGTACAACCCCATAGACAGCAGCCCACCAGGCTCTGCTTTCCCCAGGATTTTCCAGGCAACAGCACTGGAGTGATGATGGGGCTTTATTCAAAGAGTTATCAGGATTAAATGAAATAAAGCATGCATAGCACTTAGCATACAACATAACACATAGTAAGCAATCAATAACTGCTGTGTATCAGTAACAGAAATGTTGATATTAAGAATTAGACAGTTCAGTACTATTTAACCAGGCACTAGACATACAAGAATGACTATGAGGACATTGTCCAGGTGGAAGTGTTAATTGCTCAGTCGTGTCTAACTCTTTGCAACCCAAGGAATGTAACCCACCAGGCTTCTCTGTCCATGGAATTCCCCAGGCAAGAATACTGGAGTGGGTAGTCGTTTCCTTATGCAGGAGATCTTCCCAACCCAGGGATCGAACCTGGGTCTCCTGCATTTCAGGTGAGTTCTTTACCATCTGAGCCACCAGTGAAGTCCATTGTCCATGAGTGACAGACAGTTAAACAAGTAACAAATTCAGGAATCTAGAATAGAAATGATGGGAATACATAGGTAGATAGACCATAGAGATCTCTCTTCAGTGAAGATATATATATATATATATATATATGTTTATTTGTTTTTTTTTCAAGGAACAGCTGGATAGGAATTGGACCTGGTGAGGTGCAAGCAGCTGGGAAGGAAGGCTTCCTTGGGGAACTGCTGCAGACGCTGAGATGCACAGCTGAACTGGAAGGAACCTAAGAGACCGTCTAGGCTATTCTCTCAATCCTCACTCAAGAAAAGGGAAAGTGATGACAGCTGGAATTGAGGTCAGGGGACTGTTATACCCAGAGTTTAATATCACCTCTCCAAAATGGTCTATGACTATTGAATCAAAGGAATAAAAGCAAAAGTTCATTGGTATTGGTAATTAGTTACAGAAAAACCTAAATATATACCTGGGAATCAGAAGATATTAAAGAATTGCTCATTTTGATAAGTGAGAAATATGGTAGTTATATTTTTTTAATACCATTCTGTTAAAGATATAGAGTCCAACATCATTAGTTACTTTACAATGGAAAGGGGATAAGTGTGAGAGTGATGATTATAAAAGGAAGTATTATAAAAAGGAAATCAACAGGCATTCAGTGAGAATAACCTTATCTCTACTTTTATGTATGTTTGGCATTTTCTATAATAAAAATATTTAAATATAAAATGTCGCTTGTGACCTTGAAGGAAGCCATTTCAAATAAATATTAGAGGGAGAAGACGGATTTAAAAGGGCCAAAGAGTACATGGGTGATGAAATATGAAGACTTGATTCAAGAATGTTGGCCATAGCACTGAGGAGTCTTGGGCTGAGAAAATGGAGACAGAGATAGAGATAAATCCATATACAGAAATAAACATGGTTTGGCCAATTATGTGGTTTACTTGCTAAGTCATGTCTGACTCTTGCAACCCCATGCACTGTAGCCCACCAGGCTCCTCTGTTCATGGGATTCTCCAGGCAAGAATACTGGAGTGGGTTGCCACTTCCTTCTCCAGGGGGTCTTCCCAACCCAGGGATTGAACCCAGGTCTCCTGCATTGCAGGCAGATTCTTTACCAGCTGAGCTACATATCTTATGACTTGGCCAATTATAATGAAATCCAAACACATCTGTGGGTCCTAAAGGAAGAAGCCAGCAGAGGGGGAAAGTCTAAAAAAGTGAACCAGAAGAGATACTAGGTTAAAACTTCCGATGGGTCCTAACAGGAGAACTGACTCAGCCATCAGTTAGAGCCAGAGAGGCTACCTTCACACCACCCATGTCAGATGGGCAACCTCTCCAGCTCTCCTTCCAGCCCCGGCCCACCCGTCTCAGGCAGATACAGCAATCGCCATCATGGGATGGAGCTCTTTGCTGTCAGGCCTGACACTGGAGGGCCCAGGCTACCAACAAAAAGGAGGAAAAAGAGAGTGAAGACCCAGATACAAAGAGCAGAGAGACAGCAATTCCAAGTGATAAATCTATGCTGAAAGGAACCTGGCATGGTGTGAATCGTAGCATTCACCCTGGCCCTACTGCTCTACCACCAAGTCCAATCAGATTCCAGCGAGCAACTCACCCACACACTGAGGCCTGGAGCTGACGACAGGCAAGAGGATTGGCCCAGGTTGAGGCTAGCCATCTAAGCGTTAATACGGGCTCATCCTAAGATGAAGGAGAGAGGCGGGACAGGGAAGAGCTGTGCCCATTTCAGAGAGGTTCCAAGATCCAGATTGAACAGCCCAGAATCTCAAGGGTCAATTCAAACTTTTTTGGTGTGAAATAGCAGCAGACTGCTTGAATGGCTACTTGCTAGAAGAACCCATGTTATTATCTGATTCTAAATATAATGATGCAGGAATTTTGGCTCACAACTTCTATGTAATTCAGTTTCCACAGTTACTCTAAGTTGGCCCGTGATGGGAGAAAATTATTCCAGAATAATTATCATAAGGAGAAAGGATGTCAATGAGAGGAAAAGAATTATTCCTCTCCTCTGTGCAAACCAAACATCTTCCACACCTTTCCCCCTACATCCACCTGAAAAGCTATCTGAATCCGTGGTCCTTTGAGAACCAACAATAACCCTCGATTGTTAAGGACCCAGAATTTCGCCAGAACAAATAATTTTCTTAACAATGCCAGCTGAGGAAGTGAGAACTATTTGTTGCACTGTTTAGCTGCCTTAATAGGACATCATTAAAATTCCCTCTTCCATTCACTACTTAAGATGCAAAGCTGGGGGAAATGGTCCTCTGGGGCAAGTACAGATACTCTAATTAGCGTCACTGTAACCAGGGTTTCTGCCCACCAGTACGCTAAATCATGCGAACTGCATGAATAGGGAAACGGAGCGGCAAGTATTCCAGAGCTGCCGTCTGAGCAGAATCCATATTCCGCTTCTAATTAGAGCTACAAAGATTTCCTCTATAAAACCTCACATTGCTAACTCTCCATCCATCTGTTATTGATTCTTCCTTGAAGCCACCTCACCCACAGTTCTCACAGCAATCCTCACTCCTGTGTGTTTTTTCTCCCTGGGACACAATCCATTTCCCCTCACCAGGAATTCTCACTGACAATACCCAGAGAGCAGAGTTATTCTCAGAGAACAGCTTGCCCAGTGCAGGGCTTCATTTGTCTTTCTCTGTGGGTCATTTATCACAGGGAGCTGGCCTGTTGAGGTAAATCCTAATTGAAAGCCTGTATGATCTCCTGTGTGAAAGCTGTGTGTTCTCCAGCCCTGAGCAAAGGAAATTATTTTGCACACAGATTTCTGGTCCAGAACTGGACAAAGTCCCACCAGCTGGCAGTAACGCATGCCCTATCCCTGTTTTGGAAGGAAGATTCTTCCTATTCTTGGGGAGAAGAGGAATCATAAGAGTGTTGCAATTTACATTTGCAAGCTGAGACTTCCCTCAAGCCAAAGATTTTGTTTCTATAGCAGCTTTAACCACCTTCAATTCGTATCAGAACCCCATGTGAGACGGCTGGGTTGCCGAATTTAGGTATGTTCCTACATCCCTGTCCTCACCCTTCCCCCACCCTCTCTCCACCCTATTGGACTTGACATTACATGCAGAATCTATTTGTAAGTAACTCGGGCACATTCATTCACTCAGCAAATACAGATGCCTGTTATGCTCCAGGCACAGCAGTAGGCTAGGAAGATAGAATTTTGATTTTCAAAGAGAATTATATACTGCATTGCAAACCTCAATGATTGACTTTTGGTCAGTCAATCTACACACAAAACTTGAAGATTTTTTTTTCAATATACACAGCAGAGTGTGAAGGGTAGCGAGTGATGTAAAAGCACAGATGATAAACGCTGGGAAGTGAAAGGGAAGGAAGACTGCTGAGGAGAAAGGTTGGGGAGTCCACAGGGGAGCAACTAAAGGGACAAGAGGAATTAAGGTTACAAGGTAATTAGAGTGGACGTGACTGGCGCCTGACCCGTCGCCACCTCCCCTTCCCCCTGCTTCTTGTTCGTTAGCAGAGCCCAGATCATGTTCACGTGTCCACATTATTCTTTACAAGCATGTGCTCAGAAAAAATCAAGGGTAAATCGTGATTGATCTACATCATGATAACTGCACAGCCCTTGTCAGCCGATAGTGGTGAGTATGTGGTCGGTTTCGCCCAAAGCTACAGGAGAGAAAAATCTGCAGCTTCTGGGAAAGATATGAAGGAGGAAACAGCCTCTCCCGTTCTTTCGCATGCCTGCTCAGTCACGTCCGACTCTCTGGGACTCCATGGACTCTAGCTTGCCAGGCTCCTCTGTCCATGGAATTTCTCAGGCAAGAATACTGCAGTGGGTTGCCATTTCCTTTTCCAAGGGAACTTCCATATTCCTTTAGACATTATCTAAATTAATTAACCTTATAGCCAACCTATTTTGGAGCATCCTATTGTGGGAAAATACATTTTTCTTACTGCTTAAATACTTGGAATTGATTTTCTCTTTCTAGACATGAAAACAACCTAAATATGATAACCCATTGCAGAACTGTAAAATGATGATTTAAATGTACTGGGAAGAAGGAAACAAAGAGGAAAGAGGAAATGTAAGTGCAGTATACATATATGTATATAATTAATTTTAACAAAAGAGAGGAAGGTGCAGTGTAGGAATCCCGTTCAGAGGGAAGGAAGCAGTCATCAGAAGAAACAGAAGTTAAAGATGCTATCAGAACTGACAGGGAAAGGAGTGGGGAAATCATTTCCCATCATAAGTCTTCCTGCATTATTTTATTTTTAAACTATGTGCATGCGTTATATTTCATCAAAGCTTTATTTACATAAAGAAGAAAATGAATTCAAAACTAGAAATTAATTTCCTCTTCTGGAGCCACTAGAGAGAAAATAGGGCTCTTTATCAGAAACAAGTCAACAAACAAGTTAATAGAAGCACTTTTAACCCGGGGCGAGTTCTAAGGGCCCCAGAGCTTTTCCTCGTGCTGGCGGTGTAGCAGCGTTCTCCTTGTGCAGACGTGGATTAGGGTTTTGGCAGTGAAAGTGTTTGAAATAGGAGATAAGGGAGCTAGGACGGCAAAGAAACAGTACCCCAACTACAGTACAACCAGTTTTCCTCTTGCTCCACACAATGCAAATGACACAGGCTCTCAGATTCCATTTTCCTAACATAGTGAAGTCGCTCAGTCGTGTCCGACTCTTTGTGACCCCATGGACTGTAGACTACCGGGCTCCTCCATCCATGGGATTTTCCAGGCAAGAGTACTGGAGTGGGTTGCCATTTCCTTCTCCAGAGGATCTTCCCGACCCAGGGCTCGAACCCCGGTCTCCCGCGGTGTAGGCAGACGCTTTACCGTCTGAGCCACAAGGGAAGCCCTGTGGCAGGTATATGAGTTGGATAACTAAGCATGCTACATTTCACCCACTAAAGTACAATAAGCTACCAATTTTCTCCGAGCTGATTTCACTGTTACAAGAGAAAACTGCCTTGGTTATCTTGACAGTGTCCTCAGGGATATGAACAAAGACCACACTCCAAACCGCACCTCCCCTACCTCTGTGACACTGTTGATCTAACTGGAGCCACCAGCATAGCTTTAAAGCATCTAAGAACATTCTTCCTCAGCAAATCCCAAAGTTCCCAGAGCTATGATTTTGTTCCCAGGGGATCAGAATTACTGAAACAAGCTCTAGGAAGATGACAATCTTGTCAAGAGAAATAAAGACTCCAACTTTATTCACTTGGTGTCCCATTTAGCTCATTGGTCAATAGGCCATTTCTTTTAAGCTGTTTTCAGTAATGCAAGCCATACACATTGGTTTAAAGTCAGTTAAAATAAATCCTAACCAGAAACTAATAACGTCTTCTGAAAACTAACCTGTTACAACATCAAATATGCATTGACATAGCCATGCATATTTCTAGGGCTAAATTCTACAGAAATTAAACTTGTACAGTTGTGCATTGCAGGATCATTTGTTACAGAAAAAAAAAAGCAACAATCTAAAAGTCAAACAGAAGGAGACTGATCGAACAAAGAATGATATATCCACACTAGGGAATATTATACAACCATTTAAACAAAAATAAAATAAAAACTAGATAGAACCCCATGAGATGTCACAGAAAGATGTCTGTGATACATTGTTACATAAAAAAATTGCAAAAATACGTGTACAATATAATTCTATTTTTTTATAAGTATATATATGCATATGTATATGTGTGGGATTTTTCTTTTTCATGTAACCAGAGAAAGATATGAAAGGGTATACATCAAGCTGTTCATGGTGATCACCTTAAGCATAGAATTAGAGGGGGTATAATTTTACTTTATATACTAGTATGTCAACTCCACATTATTTTACACTGAGGAAATAAAACAAAATAAAGTGTATTTGTTGGGAATGTACAGAGGGTTTTCAAATTCCCTCTTCCAGGACCACATCTAATATTGCAATTTCATGAAAATCTGTGTAGTTTTTCACTATCTTCAGGAAATAAGGATTTTGCAAACGTCTTCTGTAACTTTGTGATAATAATAGTTCCCATTTAGTAGAAAAGCTAACACGTGCCTGATATGGGTGTTTCCCATACAGTTACCTGCTTCATCTTTCAATTACAGCACAGGCTTATTTAGGTCAATTGTGCAGATGAGAATACGAAGTAACGTAAACAAGATCACACAAATCCACCAAGCAGCCTAGTCAGGATTCCAAGCGGATGGAGCTGGAAAGCTTGTGCCCTTCTTGGGACTGTAGCACGTCTATTAAAAACATGTTTCTAAGCTGAATCACTCACCTCACTTCAAATGCAATTAGTTTTGCAATGGAAATGGTACATACTAGGGGAGCCCAAAACCTCCCTTGCAGAGATGTTGAAAAATAATCACAGGAGACCGGCCTCAACATTGCCTCCCCTTTCACTCATGCTCACCTCCCAAGAAAACTCTCCTTCACAAGCCATCGTGTCTTCTGTTATTGAAAGCCACACTCTTCCCACCCTATCTTCTACCTTCAACCTATTTTTTAAAAAATTATCTTGGTGATGTCTCTCTGAACTCTCTACATTTCTCCAGACCTGAAATAACAACAGATCCCTTCAATACTAAATCTCCTCTCCCAACTTTCAAAAACTGAGATCTTATTCCTTTAGTATCCCAGTAGCCTGCAGGGACGTTGTGATGATTTGTAGATTCACGAAGACAAAAATATTGTGAACTCGTGCTCACTTGACTCCAGATTTTTTTTTTCCTGCTCTGCTTGCACATGGTTTGCCATTTGTTGGCCTTGAAACTTGTGAGATTTGTTAGTAACTCTGTGAGAGGGACAGTAGTCAACAGTTTCTGGAGAAAAAAAAAAAACGGTTCATTACAGCCAAAGAGGAAATGACAGGAGGGTTTAGATGAGGCAAAGCACAGTAAGTAAGACCTGGAGACACACAGCAGATCTCGGAGAGGCAGCAGCACTGTCTCCCGTTGTGGTCCCTGAGCTGCGAGTGGATTATTACAGATGCCATCTCCTCACACAACCGCGGAGACCAGAGACGTCTTTCATCCCATCGCTGGCTAGTCCGAAGGTCATACTCCCCAGGGACCTCGCACTTCATAGTAATGATTCATTATTTATTCCAGCCCCAGGACGTTTCAAATGAGTGTTCCAAACCACTGCTGGTTATTATATTGGATTTAACTCGACTGATGTGTTTATTGACACCACAGGAACCACTAAAATGCAGTGAGCTTCTTTGCTCTTTGAAAGCAGCACCTTTATTTTTTTCATGACTCCTGAAACCTAGCATAGTCTTTTCCACAGTAATTAATCAAAATAAATAAATTTGCTGAGTGAGTTAATAAATGAATCTTTAAATAAGCTAGCAGAGTAAAGCAGTAATGACTTTAAAGTTTTAAGGAATTCATTTTTTTATTCCTTCATGAGTGCACCAAACCCTCTCCAAGGCTGTGCCAAAATAACCATGAGGATAAGAGCTGATCTGGCATTGCCGGGTGCTGGATGAGGTACTCCACAGATGTCTGCTGCGGAAGTGAATGACGAATTGGATGATCACAGCAACTTACCCTCATTCATTCCCTGACAATATTACATAAGCACTGTGGAGTGGAAGCTGGACATTTATATCTCACCTTTTTCATCTCCTTCTAATTTCTCTGCCTGGGCTACTGGTCCCTGAGTCATGGTATCTGCATTCCCTACAAATAGGAAGATACATAACCCATCAGAGAGAAAATTCACTGGGCTGCTTCTAAGATGTTTCCAGAAAACCAAAGTCTTCAGGATCGAAAGAAGAAAAGGAAACAAAACAAAATAGAGAATCCCCAAAGTACAGATAGAGTTAATTGCAAAGGAGTCTTTAAGCCTCGGGAGGAAACTTCACTTGAACTCTACTACAAATCTTCAGTTGTAAAGGTAATACTCTCCACCCAGCTTACTTCCTTTGCTTGACTTCATAAGAAAAGGCTTAGAGGAAAGAAAAGAAAAGACTGGTAAAGCAAAAGTTCAACCACGTTTTTCCTTGAAATATCTTTGAATTGGAAAATTACTCAGGTGATAGCATATAATAAAGCAATTATGATGAGATTTAAAAGCTACTGTATTAACTGTTTTGGCAGTTTTCTTACTCTGATCTAGAAGCATTTACTAAGGGAATTTCAAGAAGGCACATATTTTCTAAGAGTCACAGAATACACTAATTAAGGGTGGAAAAGTCCCAAGCCTATATACACGTAGTGACCTGGAAGGGAAGGCAAAGGTCTGGGAGCAGGTGACGAGTACACCGACTCACTTACTTTTCATCGTTGCACTGTTGCTATAGCAATCTTTCTAATGTGCAAAGCTAGATCAAATCTCTTCCATATGTAGTAGGCTTCAGTGGTTCCCACTGCCATCAAGATAACCCCTTAATATGCTCTCTACTTACTCTCAGGATCTGACACAAAATTCTCCATCTAGGATCCATCAAACTAAATTTGTTGCCGTTACTCATTTTAACTATAAAAGGGTTCATAGTAATTGATAGTAAATAACAGCAGACTGTGGAAAATTCTGAGAGAGATGGGAATACCAGACCACGTCACCTGCCTCTTGAGAGATCTGTATGCAGGTCAGGAAGCAACAGTTAGAACTGGACATGGAACAACAGACTGGTTCCAAATAGGAAAAGGAGTACGTCAAGGCTGTATACTGTCACCCTGCTTATTTAACTTATATGCAGAGTACATCATGAGAAACGCTGGGCTGGAAGAAACACAAGCTGGAATCAAGATTGCCGGGAGAAATATCAAGAACCTCAGATATGCAGATGACACCACCCTTATGGCAGAAAGTGAAGAGGAACTAAAAAGCCTCTTGATGAAAGTGAAAGAAGAGAGTGAAACAGTTGGCTTAAAGCTCAACATTCAGAAAGCTAAGATCATGGCATCCAGTCCCATCACTTCATGGGAAATAGATGGGGAAACAGTGGAAACAGTGTCAGACTTTATTTTTGGGGGGCTCCAAAATCACTGCAGATGGTGATTGTAGCCATGAAATTAAAAGATGCTTACTCCTTGGAAGAAAAGTTATGACCAACCTAGATAGCATATTCAAAAGCAGAGACATTACTTTGCCGACTAAGGTCCGTCTAGTCAAGGCTATGGTTTCTCCAGTGGTCATGTATGGATGTGAGAGTTGGACTGTGAAGAAAGCTGAGCACCGAAGAATTGATGCTTTTGAACTGTGGTGTTGGAGAAGACTCTTGAGAGTCTCTTGGACCGCAAGGAGATCCAACCAGTCCATTCTGAAGGAGATCAGCCCTGGGATTTCTTTGGAGGGAATGATGCTAAAGCTGAAACTCCAGTACTTTGGCCACCTCATGCGAAGAGTTGACTCATTGGAAAAGACTCTGATGCTGGGAGGGATTGAGGGCAGGAGGAGAAGGGGACGACTGAGGATGAGATAGCTGGATGGCATCACGGACTCAATGGATGCGAGTTTGAGTGAACTCCGGGAGCTGGTGATGGACAGGTAGGCCAGGCGTGCTGCGATTCATGGGGTCGCAAAGAGTTGGACATGACTGAGCAACTGAACTGAACTGAACTGAACTGAACAGTAGACTAAGTCTTTGTACCCACAGAGGGTAAGAGAGTGCTTAGAATACAGTAGATGCTTGTTGACTGACCAAATGACTGAAAAATGAAAGAAGAAATAGAGAGAAGACTGAGACATTATTCTTACAAGATGCTGTTCAGTTGTTTTGATTCAAAATTGTGGCTGTTCCTGCTGTCTCATATTCACAGGAGGAAGGCAGGGGAGGAGATGATTGATAGGTAGATAGAAATATCATTCTTTCCCTGCGAATCTAGGCAAGTAATAAGAATATATATATTCATAGGAAAGAAAGATTACGCATATATATATGTATCTATCATCTCTGATAGCCCAAAAAAATCAGGCATTTTAGATCTAGTTGCTCTTCTCAGTGGGGATTCTTTGCTCCAAGAATGTGAGGAATTTATTTGTATTTATATTCTTATCCTCAAGGCTAATTTTAATCACTCACTTAACATTCCAAAAGTCCCAGAGCTGATAAGCAAACCAGTTGACTGAAAATAAAATGGTAACCTAGTCCTCTATTGCCTAGAGAATTAATTACAGTTCCAACTCACTTCCTTAGTACCATTTTAGTCTTGGGGGGAAAATTCTAACTAAAGAAATCCCGTTACTGATATTAATGCTTCACTCAGGCCATTCATTATAGATCACGAAGTACTAGGAATCAAACTATCTTGTAAAAGTGCCCCCTATAGGCTAGAAGTGTTAATGCAGCTCTCATTACATCAGTGGAGTAGCTTGGCACAAAATGATTTAAGTCCTTTACGCAGATCTGAAAAGAACTCTGCAGAGTATCATTTCTCTGCCAAATCCTCCTCTCTCCCCCAAACCACTAGAAACCTGAACCAATAGCACCATCACTTACTAGCTACTCGGGTCAAAAACGCACTAGCCATCCCATTCCTCTGGCTTATACCCTACAGCCAGTCCATCTACAGTCTGATAGCTCTGATTACAATACGTAAGTATATCTAACCGGGCATCTTCCCTTCCCCACCTGCTATCCCCCTAGTGAAAGCCCACTAACAGGTCTCCATCACCACCACAACCTGTCCTGTTTGTCCATCCTCTCCACAGCAGCCACATTATTTATCCCAATTAAATCAGCCCACACCCCGTTCCTGTGCCAATGACTTCGCACAGCATCATGAAGAAACTCCCAACTCCTCATCATGGCCTCTAAAGCCTTTGGTACCCAGCCCCTGCCTCCCTCTCCCACCTCATCCTACCTTCCTCCTCCCTTATCACATCCCGATGCAGGGACCTTGTTTCTATCCAACATGTTGAGCTCGGCCCCTGCTCCCTCAAAACTGCCAGTTGGTTGGTTTCTTCCCAACATTCAGACCTCAGTTCAGAAGTCTCTCCTCAGAGGTCTTTCCTGATCAGTCTAGGCCAGTCTGTAACATGTGACCCTATTTTATTTCTTGCACGGCTAAACTTTTATTAACTGACTCCCTCCACTCAAGTGGAAGCTCCTTAAGGTCAGAGACTCACCTGTTCAGTTCTCTGCTCTACCCTCGGGAACACTAAGAACACCTCTTGGCAGAAACTGTGCATCAATAAGTATTTGCCAACTTACTGAATAACACACAAGAAAGGATCTTCTTTTCCACATACCAGATGCTATCGTCCTGCCAGGCTGAGCACACCTGTGAGGTGCCGTCATCTGAAAAACAAACAACTTATCTCTTTGAAAGGAATATTTCAGACCACTGAGGATGAGATTCGTATCCAGAGTAAAGAAATGACTTGTCATGAGCAGACATGAGAGGTGGTTCGTCTTTCATTCTCACTGGATTAAGATCTAAAAGTCTGATTTCCACACCCTGAGATCTTCAAACGAAACCTGATGAGTTATTTCCCCTCGCCTGTCAATAGATAAACAGACACTTGTGGTCGTTCTCATTATCATTTGATCTCTGGAATTTTGTTGGCCTCATCTCGGTGCAGTTACAGCTCCACTCTGTGGAAAAACGGGGAAGGCAAGCAACACAGGAAAGGTGTGCCACCTGTGAGCGGCGAGAAAACTGGGAGACAGGCAGCAGCAGGGCGGTCTGCAAAAACGCGCGCAGGGCAGCAGAACGGCGACGCGTGCTGCATTCTTACTTGGCTGTGACACAGTCTCTGAGCGATTTAAACATGAATCCCAGGCTTCTCAGTGACTGATTAATTTGTTTGCATTCTGTCCCATCTTCCCACCTCTTTTATTTCCATTGCAGGCTTGTAACTTTTCAGCAGTGTTCTCTTCTAAGTGATGTATCTCCGTCAG
This sequence comes from Capra hircus, assembly GCF_001704415.2. Lineage (NCBI taxonomy): Eukaryota > Metazoa > Chordata > Mammalia > Artiodactyla > Bovidae > Capra > Capra hircus. The sequence continues at coordinate 8,905,036 of NC_030812.1, forward strand.
TAGACACCGCGACATGTATAAAAACCACAAATACAGAACACAAAGCTCACTCTGGTCAGACCCCAAAATGATATGATTATATGTAAATGATGTTCAGGCTTCCCCGGTGGCTCAGTAAAGAATCCGCCAATGCAGGAGACAAGTGTTCCATCTCTGATCTGAGAAAATCTTGCATGTTGAGGGACAGCTAAGCCCATGCACCACAACAACAGCCAGTGGGCTAGTGCCTGCAGTCCCCAACAAGAGAAGCCTCTGCAGTGAGATGACTGAGCACCAGACTAAGACATAGCCCCCGCTCGCTGGAGACATGCCCTCACCGCAACAATGACCCAGCACAGTCAAAATAAAGAAATAAAATCACTTAAAAAAAAAAAAAAGAAAATGATTTCCTATATCCAGATGCATAGAGATGCAGCCATGGAAACTAGCAGAGGCAGCACTAACTTTTCTTAAAAGAAAAAGAATATTTTTCACAAACTGGTATCCCTCAAGCCTTGCCTAGGGGAAAAGATTGTTCATGAAGCTGTCAATAGTTATGAGAATGTGAAATCAAGACCTAATTAATATCCAACTGGCCTATCTTCCAGGAGAAAAGGGGTAGAAAGGACTTGATCTTTCTCAGAAAAGTCTAGGAATATTTTAACAGATCTCCTTGCAGTCCAAGGGACCCTCAAGAGTCTTCTCCAACACCACAGTTCAAAAGCATCAATGCTTCGGCACTCAGCTTTCTTCACAGTCCAACTCTCACATCCATACATGACCACTGGATAAACCATAGCCTTGACTAGACGGATCTTTGTTGGCAAAGTAATATCTCTGCTTTTTAATATGCTGTCTAAGTTGGTCATAACTTTCCTTCCAAGGAGTAAGCGTCTTTTAATTTCATGGTTGCAATCACCATCTGCAGTGATTTTGGAGCCCAAAAAAACAAAGTCTGACACTGTTTCCACTGTTTCCCCATCTATTTGCCATGAAGTGATGGGACCAGATGCCATGATCTAAGCTTTCTGAATGCTGAGCTTTATGCCAAGTTTCTCACTCTCCTCTTTCACTTTCTTGAGAGTCCCTTGGACTACAAGGAGATCCAACCAATCCATCCTAAAGGAGACCAGTCCTGGGTATTCACTGGAAGGACTGATGCTAAAGCTGAAACTCCAGTACTTTGGCCACCTCATGTGAAGAGCTGACTCATTGGAAAAGACTCTGATGCTGGAAGGGATTGGGGGCAGGAGGAGAAGGGGATAACAGAGGATGAGATGGCTGGATGGCATCACCGACTTGATGGACATGGGTTTGGGTGGACTCCAGGAGTTGGTGATGGACAGGGAGGCCTGGCATGCTGCGATTCATGGGGTTGCAGTCGGACACGACTGAGCGGCTGAACTGCACTGAAGAATTTAATACGGGGCTTCCCAGGTAGCTCAGTAAAGAGTCTGCCTGTCATTGCAGGAGGAGCAGGGGACTTGGGCTCAGTCGCAGGGTGAGGAGGAGCACCTGGGGGAAGTGGCAGTGCACCCTGCTGTCTTGCCGGGAGAATCCTACGGACAGCGGGGCCGGGCGGGCCCAGGGCCACCAAGAGACAGACACGCCTGAATGACTAAGCACGTGCACACACACACAGAGGCTTTAATATACTGCAACACGGGGTCTCCAAAGCATCAAAGCTTAGCCCGGTTTCTGGCAACACAGCAACACTCAAAGAGCTTCAAGGCTGCCACCACTCTGGCATCTAAAGATTTTAAAGCCATTTCAGATGAAGTTTTAATCTATGATTGATGGATGCAATACCAATTGTCTCTTTTCCAGCTTCAAGGATTGCGATTCAGGCTCCACTTTACACTGGAGTTTTCATCGGACTAACTCATTAGAAGGCTTCAACCTTTTGTGAAATTACAAAGCAAGCAGAGTATATCCTAGGTAACCCAAGATAAACCGTTCATCTCCACCCTCCCCCACGCTTCTGTCCCTGTTTTGCTCTCAAGTTCTTTCCCTGTCTAACAACCTCTAAAGAAAACATCTGAATTCCTTGGCACTAAAATTAACCTCTACTAGATAATCATGATGGTGTGATCACTCACCTAGAGCCAGACATCCTGGAATGTGAAGTCAAGTGGCCCTTAGAAAGCATCACTATGAACAAAGCTAGTGGAGGTGATGGAATTCCAGTGGAGCTGTTTCAAATTCTGAAAGATGATGCTGTGAAAGTGCTGCACTCAGTATGCCAGCAAATTTGGAAAACTCAGCAGTGGCCACAGGAAAAGGAAAAGGTCAGTTTTCATTCCAATCCCAAAGAAAGGCAATGCCAAAGAATGCTCAAACTACCACACAATTGCACTCATCTCATATACTAGTAGAGTAACTCCGGGAGTTGGTGATGGACAGGGAGGCCTGGCGTACTGCAATTCATGGGGTAGCAAAGAGTCGGACATGACTGAGTGACGGAACTGAATTGAACTAACTGAGGAGCTTCCCTAGGTGACACCACACTTATAGCAGAAAGCGAAGAGGAACTAAAGAGCCTCTTGATGAAGGTGAAAGAGGAGAGTGAAAAAGTAGGCTTAAAACTCAACATTCAAAAAACTAAGATCATTCCATCTGATCCCATCACTTCACAGCAAATAGATGGGGAAACAATGGAAACAGTGACAGAATTTATTTTCTTGGGCTCATTGCAGGCTGCATAACTGCAGCCATGAAATTAAAAGACGCTTCTTCCTTGGAAGAAAAGCCATGACAAATCTAGCCAGCACATTAAAAAGCAGAGCTATCACTTTTCCAACAAAGGTCCATACAGTCAAAGGTATGGTTTTTCCAGTGTTCATTTATGGATGGGAGAGTTGGACCATAAAGAAGGCTGAGCATAGAAGAACTGATGCTTTTGAACCGTGGTGTTGGAGAACTCTTGCGAGTCCCTTGGACTGCAAGGAGATCAAACCAGTCAATCCTCAAGGAAATCAATCCTGAATATTCATTGGAAGGACTGATGCTGAAACTGAAGCTCCAATACTTTGGCCACCTGATGCAAACAGCCAACTCATTGGAAAAGACCCTGATGCTGGGGAAGACCGAGGGCAGGAAAAGAAAGGGGTGACAGAGAACGAGATGGTTGGATAGCATCACCGACTCAATGGACAGGAGGCAGAGCAAACAGAAGAAGACAGGGGAGACAGAAGGACAGGGAAGCCGAGCACGCTGCAGTCCATGGGGTCACAGAGTCAGACACGACTGAGCGAGTGAGCAACAACAAAGGAGCTTCCAGGATGACTTTTCTCCAGGAGCTCAGGGAACAAGTAGGAATCAAAGCTTTGAATTATACTATGTTTTCAAAAACAAGAGATCAGATTTAGAACATAGCTATGGACTGAGAATATTAGTGAGGGACATTCACTGTACAGAATATAATGAATAGTAACACACAGCCTAATTGAAAAGCAATTCACAATGTAACAGATGGAGCTAGAACATTAGACAGAACATTAGAGAGTCAAGACTAAGAGAAAGAGAGAATGGATTGTGAACTGGCTGTAAAGGCAGCTAGCCACAAAATCAGTCAGTCTAGATTCCAAATAGGAAGTCACAGTGCGAAGAGCATTTAAAATCCTATCCAAAATAAATGAATTAAAATTAGAAAATAAACTCTTATCCAGTGGCGAGGTCAACGTTGTAAAGTCCTGCCTGAGTCAGAAGGACCGTGTGGGTAGACTCGTCTGTCTTCTGTCCCACCCTCACATTTCCCTTTGCTGAAAAAAGCCTGGGTCAAAGATCAGGTTCTCCAGGCTCAGGACAGAGACTCGAGGGTTTTAGATTTTTCGCAGTTGTTAACTTATCATGGAAGAATTCCTGATCACGGGAGAATTCACCCACAGCTGAAATCATGTGGGCGAGTTCTCAGCAAAAAGGGTAACCACTTCCTCATTTGCTGGAACCACAAAACCCATCTTACTAGAAAAAAAAATTCATCATCCTGCTGATCCCTCAGAATCTTGCCTCTGCTGCTGAGAGCTTCGTGTTCCCGTCACCCGGTTGTCTTGGATACATCAGCTCTCTGCCTCCTCTCCTTGATGTGGGGCCACATGTAAAGATCACTCAGGGTACGACTCTGGAAATCCTCCAGTCTCGGTGGGGCTTGCCATCTGGCTGCCCACAGCTGTCGTCGGCCACCTTCACTCAACCAGCAGTATGCAGGCCTCGCGGAGCAGGGAGGGCTTTGCTGCTGCTTCTGCTGCTGCTGCAAATGTTAACAACATTCCCTCCACCTGTGGTGGGATCAGCCTGCCGTGGTTCTGTGTTGAGTTTGACCTAGGAAGCTTCGAACCCCTGGGGCCAGACATCCAGCTGGTAGTTTTGGACAATGATGAATCAGGTAAATATTTTCTTGAGGTTGAATGTTTTTAACAGTTTGAGTAAATGCTCTTCAAGGCTTCAAGTACTGGGTCAAATGTGCTTTTCCTTTACAGGAAAAGTCTCACCCCTTCTCTTTTTATCTGTGAAAGTGGTGTGGACACTATTTGAAGTAGCTACTATCTTTTTTTCCTGTTTTTCTTTTCTTGAAAGAAAAGTGGGAAGCCATGAAAATGTGGGAAGCCCATGTTCAGAGGGTCTTTTGTCTTGAGAAAGCATCTCCTATCCAATCACATGCCTTCAGATTCCCACCTATGTAATGACACAAAGTGAAGTGAAGTCACTCAGTCGTGTCCGACTCTTTGTGACCCCATGGACTGTAGCCTACCAGGAGCCTCAGTCCACGGAATTTTCCAGGCAAGAGTACTGGAGTGGGTTGCCATTTCCTTCTCCAGGGGATCTTCCCGACCCAGGGATTGAACCCAGGTCTCCCGCATTGCAGAAAGTGAAGAGGAACTAAAAAGCATCTTGATGAAAATTGAAAGAGGGGAGTGAAAAAGTTGGCTTAAAGCTCAACATTCAGAAAATGAAGATCATGGCATCTGGTCCCATCACTTCATGGCAAATAGATGGGGAAACAGTGGAAACAGTGTCAGACTTTATTTTTTTGGGCTCCAAAATCACTGCAGATGGTGATTGCAGCCATGAAATTAAAAGACGCTTCCTTCTTGGAAGAAGAGTTATGACCAACCTAGATAGCATATTCAAAAGCAGAGACATTACTTTGCCAACAAAGGTCCATCTAGTCAAGCCTATGGTTTTTCCAGTGGTCATGTATGGATGTGAAAGTTGGACTGTGAAGAAAGCTGAGCGCCGAAGCATTGGTGCTTTTGAACTGTGGTGTTGGAGAAGACTCTTCAGAGTCCCTTGGACTGTAAGGAGACCCAACTGGTCCATTCTAAAGGAGATTAGCCCTGGGATTTCTTTGGAAGGACTGATGCTAAAGCTGAAACTCCAGTACTTTGGCCACCTCATGCAAAGAGTTGACTCACTGGAAAAGATTCTGATGCTGGGAGGGATTGGGGGCAGGAGGAGAAGGGGACGACAGAGGATGAGATGGCTGGATGGCATCACTGACTCGATGGACGTGAGTTTGAGTGAACTCTGGGAGTTGGTGATGGACAGGGAGGCCTGGTGTGCTGCGATTCATTGGGTTGCAAAGAGTCAGACACAACTGAGCGACTGAACTGAACTCCCGTGTTGCAGGCAGATACTTTACCGTCTGAGCCACCAGGGAAGCCCACATGTAAAATGTAAGATGAGTTCACAAGCAGGGGATAAAAGCAACCTCAGTAAACACTGCAATTTTTACTATATGGGAAAAAATACAAATGGGTTATCCTCTCACCTAGAAGCAGCATAGACTTTAAAAGGCTTCAGAGATTATCTCGTCTCAGTTCTCCTTTTATGACTTAGGGAATCCGTTCTCCTTCATTCACTCATTCATCCAGTGATTCCCAGAGTGTGATCCCAGGAGCACCAGCAGCAGCATCACAGGGACCTTATAAAAATGGAAACTCTGAGCCCTTCCCCAAACTACTGCATCAGAAAGTGTGGGGGTAAGTGCCATCAGCAATCTGTATGTTAACACGTCTCCCAGGCACACGAAAGTTTAGAGTCAGTTCCCTTTATTCTGTAAGAGGAATGTATTAGTCAGGGCTATTTATTTTAAACGGATTAAACAACAGCAACAAAAAATCTGTTGGTCTGTGCAACTAAAAAATTCAGAGTAATTTTTCCTCCAGAATAATCTGGGAAATACATTTTATTTAGTTCTTCTTCAATGGCTACAAACCTCTATCTCCATCAGCTACTTCTCTGTTAGAGTTTTCCCAAGCTCCCTTTCTAACCTGGTTTCTCACTGCTCTCCGAAAGGCACCACAGCTAGAATCTCTATGGTTCCCCACCACCACCCATGTCTTATTTTTTTTTTAATTGAAGTATACTTAATTTACAATACTGGGTTAATCACAAGTGTATGGCGAACAGAGTCACGGTTTATTCTATTTGACACATTCTATTTGAGATTCTTTTCCATTATAGGATGTTATAAGATATTTAGTTCCCTGTGCTATAGAGTGGGTCCTTGTTGGTTACTTACTTTATATATAGTAGTGAGTATACGTTAATTCCAAACTCCTAATTTATCTCTTCTCCCCCCCCCCACCGACAGCTACTGCCTTTCGTAACCATAGTTTTCTATGTCTCTGAGTCTGTTTTTGTTTTGTAAATAAGTTCATTTGTATCATTTTTTAGTTCCACACATAAGGCATATCATATGACATTTGTCTTGCTCTGAGCTTATTTCACTTCATATGATAATCTCTAGGTCCAGCCACGTTGCTGCAATGGCATCATCTCATTCTTTTTAATGGCTGAGTAATACGTCTCCCACCAGTGACTTGACAAAACAATATCTATTCCCCTATGCTCAGCGACCAATGCGAAGAAATAGAGGAAAACAACAGAATGGGAAAGACTAGAGATCTCTAAAGAAAATTAAAGATACCAAGGGAACATTTCATGCAAAGATAGGCTCGATAAAGGACAGAAATGGTATGGACCTAACAGAAGCAAAGATACTAAGAAGAGGTGGCAAAGAATACACAGAAGAACTATTGTACAAAAAAGATCTTCACGACCAAGATAATCACAATGGTGTGATCACTCACCTAGAGCCAGACATCCTGGAATGTGAACTCAAATGGCCCTTAGAAAGCATCACTATGAACAAAGCTAGTGGAGGTGATGGAATTCCAGTTGAGCTATTTCAACTCCTGAAAGATGATGCTGTGAAAGTGCTGCACTCAATATGCCAGCAAATTTGGAAAACTCAGCAGTGGCCACAGGAAAAGGAAAAGGTCAGTTTTCATTCCAATCCCAAAGAAAGGCAACGCCAAAGAATGCTCAAACTACCGCATAATTGCACTCATCTCACACGCTAGTAAAGCAATACTCAAAAGTTCTCCAAGCCAGGCTTCAGCAATACGTGAACTGTGAACTTCCAGATGTTCAAGCTGGTTTTAGAAAAGGCAGAGGAACCAGAGATCAAATTGCCAACATCCGCTGGATCATCAAAAAAGCAAGAGAGTTCCAGAAAAACATCTATTTCTGCTTTATTGACTATGCCAAAGCCTTTGACTGTGTGGATCACAATAAAGCATGGAAAATTCTTCAAGAGATGGGAATACCAGACCACCTGACTTGTCTCTTGAGAAACCTATATGCAGGTCAGGAAGCAACAGTTAGAACTAGACATGGAACAACAAACTGATTTCAAATAGGAAAAGGAGTACATCAAGGCTGTATATTGTCAACCTGCTTATTTAACTTCTATGCAGAGTACATCATGAGAAATGCTGGGCTGGAAGAAACACAAGCTGGAATCAAGATTGCCGGGAGAAATACCAATAACCTCAGAAATGCAGATGACACCACCCTTATGGCAGAAAGTGAAGAGGAGCTAAAAAGCCTCTTGATGAAAGTGAAAGAGGAGAGCGAAAAAGTTGGCTTAAAGCTCAACATTCAGAAAACGAAGATCATGGCATCCGGTCCCATCACTTCATGGGAAATAGACAGGGAAACAGTGGAAACAGTGTCAGACTATTTTGGGGGGCTCCAAAATCACTGCAGATGGTGATTGTAGTCATGAAATTAAAAGATGCTTACTCCTTAGAGGGAAAGTTATGACCAACCTAGATAGCATATTCAAAAGCAGTCATTACTTTGCCAACAAAGGTCCGTCTAGTCAAGCCTATGGTTTTTCCAGTAGTCATGTATGGATGTGAGAGTTGGACTGTGAAGAAAGCTAAGCACTGAAGAATTGATATTTTTGAACTGTGGTGTTGGAGAAGACTCTTGAGAGTCCCTTGGACTGCAAGGAGAATCAACCAGTCCATTCTATAAGAGATCAGTCCTGGGTGTTCTTTGGAAGGAATGATGCTAAGCTGAAACTCCAGTACTTTGGCCACCTCATGCAAAGAGCTGATTCATTGGAAAAGACTCTGATGCTGGGAGGGATTGGGGGCAGGAAGAGAAGGGGACAACTGAGGATGAGATGGCTGGATGGCATCACTGACTCAGTGGACGTGAGTCTGAGTGAACTCCGGGAGATGGTGATGGACAGGGAGGCCTGGCGTGCTGCAGTTCATGGGGTCGCAAAGAGTCGTACATGACTGAGTGACTGAACTGAACCGATGCTCATTTCCCCTGTGAAATTCCCCATGACTGAAACACTTCCATCCCCTCAACCTAGCAAAATCCTGCCCAGACTTTAAGAACAAGTTCAAGTTTTACCACTTGCATGAAAAATCCACTGTGTGCTCCAATCCTCTCTCACAATCTTTCCTGTAAAATTCTACAGCACTCAGTGTCTGACCCACACAAGATAGTCTTTAGTAACACTTCCTAACTAGACACAGTTTTGTTTTAAGAGAAACCATCTGTGTTGGTTTAAAAAAACAGAGATAGCTGTAAGGATTCCGAGAGATTTCATGTAACCCAACTGTAGGATGACTGGCTAAACCTCAAGAGGCTTGAAAGGTCACAAATAGCAGACAGGAACACTTATTCCTCATGATTTAGTAATGGACGGACATATCATGGCTTCTCTCCCTGCCCCTCAATCAATCTCATTTACCTGTCTGGCTAATTTGGGAAAAGAAAGTTCATACTTCGTGTAGCCTCTTGTTCTCCTTTTTTGGGGGTGGGGCGGTGATGAGGGGGAAATGGGACCTTCTGTAGGAAGCATTCAAGGGCAGGTGCCCAGGGCAAAGAGTTGGGCAGTCCTGCTTGGACTAGGTGGGTAAGTTTATTTGGGGGGTGAAGTGAGTGAACCCTTTGTTACTGCAGGGTTGTTGTTTATCAAACAGTTTAATCAGTAATAAAGATGACACTTTCGCTCCATCTGCCTTATGTATCTGTCCCTCAACTTGTTCCAACTCAGAAGAGAAAGAAGTATTCTCACTGGTCAGCCTAAAACATAAAAATAAGCAGCGATTCCGTCTCCATCTGGGACTACCTATTTATCACCCACTAAATTCTTCTCCTTCTGAAAATGAACTTCTTTTTAATGTGGACTTCTGCTCCTCATGAACTTAGTCATGGATGTGGAACTGGGTGTCACGATGAGTGATAAATACTGCTAATTTCCCCCCACATTTATTCCCTTCTTCTTCTTTGGTAAAAACAACAACAACAACAAATTTTAGCTGAGCACGTGGAAATTCAGAACAATACATACCCCAAGTAGACATGGTCATGTGATTAAGTTCTGTCCAAGGGGATTTAAGTGGAAGGGCTGTGCACAACTTCTGGGAGATATCTTAAAGGGAAAGGAGTTTGCTCTTCCTTTTCATTCCTTCTTCCCTACTGGTTGAAATGCAGTTCTAATGGCTGGAGATGAGGCAGCCATTCTGGACCACGAGGAAGAACTGGCTAGAAGAGAGTAGACTGTTAAAATTCAAGAATTCTGCAAACTAGTGATTAAATCACTGGTAGCTTGAAATTGGCCATAGTGGGAATATTTTCAACATAGGAATCAGGCAAACATTACAGATCAAGATGTTCTACTCCCATGCCCCACTGCACCCCTGAGAATTAGTTTACCAGCACACCACTGCACAGAAAGAAGCAAGTGCTGAAGATGGCAGAGCAGTAGGACAAAAGAAACCTAAGTCCCTGATGGCAATGAAATAGCCTGCCACAGCAGCCCTAAATCTCTATCTTGTTAAGAAATTACAATTTTTGCTTTCTACCCCTCAAAGTCAAACTCAACTGGGGTACTGGACCTAACTCAACATTACTGGACCATCCTTTTAGGGTCATTAGGAAACTAAGAAAATGGAATGACTTCAGCTTGGATCAGGTTTCCACATCCCTGGTGCAATATTTGGGGGACAGGTGTGTAGGTTCCATGGCACAAACCTGGCCACCTGAGCCCATCCTTTCAGCAGGGCTATACATTTACAACTGAAAAAGGAGATATGAGTGGAACAGGCACCCCAAACTAGTTATCTATGCCACCACTTGGTATATCAGGACAGTTAATGTCATTCCATGTAGCATCTATTCTTTCTAAGCCCACTTTTCTGAATTATTTCCCAAAGCATTTTATAAATGTTTCTGTGTCTTCCCCATAATTGGCAAATGCATGCTTCCCCCTCTGCCGAGTGCTGTAGGTACACTACACTCTCTCAGCCATGCTGCCCTGAGTTTAGTGTCTTATCTAGTCCAGTATGGTCTTTATTTATTCTGTGCTCTGGCAAATAGATCTGATCAATAATGCCTGAGAAAAGCTGTTCAAATGACAGTACCGCACTTCCCAACCAGAGCAAGGAAGAACAGCACAGGAGGCCTTCAAATGCTTGCTGTATTGCAGCTCCAGGCACCTTCCAGGAAACAGACAATAGTCAATAAGACTTACTCAGAAGTCCTTCGACTTTATCAACATCCTCATCAACATTACTGCATCTATGGCGGATTGAACAACCATCACGTGACTATGCAGCTAGCAGAAGATATAGCTGGAGGCACCTCCAGCTGTATTGGAACTTCAAGGGAGCTGAAGAGACTGGAAAAGCTACTGCCAATCTACCAGGTGGAAAGGCATTTCCAATAGTCTTTGCTATAATGGCCATCTATAAGGCTGATAGCATATTGAAAAGCAGAGACATTACTTTGCCGACTAAGGTCCATCTAGTCAAGGCTATGGTTTTTCCTGTGGTCATGCATGGATGTGAGAGTTGGACTGTGAAGAAGGCTGAGTGCTGAAGAATTGATGCTTTTGAACTGTGGTGTTGGAGAAGACTCTTGAGAGTCCCTTGGATTGCAAGGAGATCCAACCAGTCCTTTCTGAAGGAGATCAGCCCTGGGATTTCTTTGGAAGGAATGACGCTAAAGCTGAAGCTCCAGTACTTTGGCCACCTCATGCGAAGAGTTGACTCATTGGAAAAGACTCTGATGCTGGGAGGGATTGGGGGCAGGAGGAGAAGGGGACGACAGAGGATGAGATGGCTGGATGGCATCACTGACTCGATGGACACGAGTCTGAGTGAACTCCGGGAGTTGGTGATAGACAGGGAGGCCAGGCGTGCTGCGATTCATGGGGTTGCAAAGAGTCGGAGACAACTGAGCGACTGAACTGAACTGGTAAGGCTGATTCCTTTAGGGTACTCAAGTTGAAGAACAAAACTGCCACTATGTATCTGTTTAAAGTGTCTATGGTTCATGTGTGGGTGGGTATTATATTTCTAACCAGATTATAACTCTAGGAGGATATGAAGAGAAAAAGATCAGTAAGACAAGGTCTAGACCTATTAGGGAAAACAGACAAGTGAAGAGAACACTACAAAATTGTGTGAGAAGTGCTGTAAGAGAGATAAGCAGAGTGAAGTGCTCTTGGAGCTTGACTCTCCAATGCTGACTCTTCTCCACAGGAACAGACTAATCCACCTACAGGAATCCCATGCCCTTTACCAGTCATTGGTCTAAAATGGACACAAGCCAATCTCGGTTACCAAGACATGGAAAGAAGTGGAATGTTTTCTCATTCCTAAAACAGAGACACGAAAAGAGATGTTCCCACTCTTCCTCTGGACTTTGGGGTCAACCACCTACGCAGTGGGCTTACCATTTTAGCAGGTGAAAAAGAAGGTCCAGAAAGGAGAAAAAGCTAGGTATCTGAGCAGCCATATGTTAAGTGCCAAAGGAGAACGTATTTAATGGCAATCATTCTCACAGGCAGGAGCTAAGCCTCTTCAAAGAGGCTGCTGTTTGTCTGATAACCATTTTTAAAAAATGAGTGATCTATGATTATTATTTATTTATTTTTAAATTTATTTTTTAATTGAAGGATAATTGCTTTACAGAACTTTGTTGTTTTTATTGCCACATGAATGTGGGATCCTAGTTCCTCTACTGGGGATTGAATCTGCACACTCCGCATTGGAAGCAGGGGGAAGTCCCTGTCTGATAAGTATCTGCAAACATCTCTTCCTACTCCTACTCTCTGCTATGTTACAGGACAAGGACCATGTTGACAACAAGGCCTTGGACACAGTGCCCTGTGCAACCAAGTCAGTGGTGCTCAGAACCAGCTCAAGACCAATAAATCTTTTTCAGAGTAGGATTGGGCATTTGCTGGTAAGAAAAACAAAATGATTAGAAAGAAAGATTTGGGGGGAACTAGTGTTATTCTAGGCCCCCTCCCCAAAATCCTTCATCCCTCAACCTGCTTTCTGCTAGGAGGCCTGCTTTTTTTTAGTTGCAGCTCAAGAACCACATTTTTCCTATACTGCCCCCCTGACTTGAGAATTAATTCTACATGTGGTCCCTTCCAGATCCTGTTCTGTCTTCCACTGGTCATGTCAAGTTTCTAACCCTCGTGGAAACCAAAATCACTAGTGTTTTTTTTTTTTTTTTCTCTTAACTATTAAGACTCAGGTCCCACTTCAGACTAATTGAATCTAGTACGAAAGCAGAACTGAGAACAAGGGTATCACTGGATAATACTCAGTTGTTGCCACTAAAGCTCAAGAACTGTTGAGGAAGGCCTGTAGCGACAAACTAAAATTCCACCCCACCATGGTCCATGTCCTGAGAACTCACAGATATAGGAAACAGAAGCCTTTATGCAGGATTGTTGCGTTCAGTCACTCAGTCATGTCCAACTCCTTGTGACCCCATGGACTGGAGCACACCAGGCTTCCCTGTCCTTCACTGTCTCCCAGAGTTTGCTCAAACTTAGCTCCATTGAGTCAAGGATGCCATCCAACCATCTCGTCCTCTGTCACCTCGTTCTCCTCCTGCTCTCAGTCTTTCCCTGAGTTGGATTTTCGCATCAGGTGGCCAAAGTATTGGAGCTTCAACATCAGCCCTTCCAGTGAATATTCAGGGTTGATTACCTTTAGGATGGACTGGTTTGATCTCCTTGCAGTCCAAGGGGACTCTCAAGAGTCTTCTCCAGCACCACAATTCAAAAGCATTGGAGATAGTCAACATGCCAGCAGGCCCACTTCTTTGATGAAATAGAATGGGAGAGAGACTGGGGGTACCTCTTGGGAGGAATGCGTTCTGTAGAGTGGCAACCATCCCTTCCATTGCCCCTCACTGTTTAGAAACTTAGTATTCAATCTGAGCTCCCCACACAGTAAGATTGAGGCTGAAATGTCACTTCCCACCACGACTGCTAAATAGAGCACTGGAGAAGGGCTATGGTCTGGCAGTTGGCAAATCGTTCTGGCACAACATCTGAGCCTTGCAAGAGTGGAAAGGGGAGCAAAAGAGATGCTGACGCTGACAGGCAGCGCAAGATGATGGGCTGCGTTGGGTTCCTTGGAGCAGCAAGAGGACAAGGACTCCACTGGGCTCTGATAGACTTCACAGGTGACTGGGCTTTGGCCATCATGCTTTCCCACGCAGCTATGTGTACCACGGTCTAAAGGGGAACCCGCACCTGAGTGAGAGCTCCACCTGGAGCCTGGCCAGGGAAAATCTGCAGAACCCACTGAAAAGCCAGGAGAAACTGCGTTCTGCCTCCTTCCACACAGATTCGAGCAAAGGGCAGTCAGCGTTGGCCAGAAAGGTGCCACAGCCTACAGCGAAGAGAGCTGAGGCCAGACCTCCTGTGGAAGCAGACTGCTAAGAGGAGCCATTACCATCTTCTGCTCCTACATCAGAGGGGGCAAGCAGAGCCAAGAGCACTGGGGTGTGAGGGCACAAAGACCTCCATCCCGCCCTCAGCATCTAAGATGACTGGTTCCTCTAGCAACGTGGGCAACAGAGAGCAGACGGCCTTTGAAGAGAAAATTATTTTTAAAGTAAAAATAATTTAGTATTTAAACCGAACATGACTGAGTCTTAAGATTTCAGTGACCCTGTTTCAATAAACTGGGAGTAACACAAATCATGGAATTGGGCTGAAACACCGTTAAAAAGCACTCACAATATAATAGCATATAATATCATATATCAACTATACTTCTATTAGATTTTTAAATATATTTTTAGAAAAATTTTAATAAATGTTTGCTGAATTGTAAATTTTAAAAAAGGCACTTATAATCCTGAAGAGATACCGCTTACAACCCAGAAGGAGAAGAGTTTTGACAGAACACAGTAGCAATTATGGGAAAGATAAAGACCCTTTCATGTTTATTCTCTCGCTCAAGGAAAGATTCTCACAAAACTGGTTACACATGCTCATGTTTGCACTCCTTGAATGTGAGGGGCAGTGTTCCTACCCTAAGTAACACATTCATGTTTCCAAGGAGATGTTTATGGGGACAAAGGTGAAGCAGGGTGGTAGGGTGAGGTGGCTGCAGTGTTTGAAGGTAAACTTAAAACTCTCAAGAGCCAGACATGCCTCAGAATGATAAATAATTTGAAACAGGAGCCTCACATTAGGCAACCAACCAAATCACGTTCCCCATGTGAGATTCTTGATTTTTACAAAGGGGACTGAGTGCACAGTTCGATGGTCATTCTCATAATTATGTGAGTTAAGTGCAAGACATTAAAAAAAATTACCAAATAAAAAAGTTAGTGTGAATAGCAAGTCAGTGGGGCCCTGGTGAGAGTTCTGAGTCAAGCTCTTGCCATTTCCCCCTTCTTTCCTGTCATGAATGAAGGCAAGTTCCAGGATGGAGCAAACCCAGAAACAATACTTACAGCTCAAACCAGGGAGACTGGTGGCTACAACACAATGTAGCCTCAGCTCCCTTACCAATTATGTTGGATGCAACTAACGTGTCTATGGTATAGTGCTGGCAGAACGGCTCAGCAGGTAAAGAACCCGCCTGCCATGCCAGAGACACAGGAGACCGGGGTTCGATCCCTGGGGCGGGAAGATGCCCTGAAGGAGGAAATGGCAACCCACCCCAATATTCTTGCCTGGAGAATCACACAGACAGAAGAACCTGGCGGGCTAGGTCCACAGCGTTGCAGACTCAGACATGAGTGAGCGAGTAAGCACATACAGACAGCGTATCTAGAGTCAGCTATACAGCCGCCGCCACCGCCGTGCCCAGGGGTAACAGTGCCCAGGTCCAGAGAATTGCTCCTGGAGGAGACTCTGGTTTCACAGCCGGTTCCTTAGCTGAAGGTCATTTCGATCTTTGGTGTTTTCGAAAGCCCCTCCGTCTCCCTCTGGGCCCAAACTTTCTTTCCCCGGGGCTGAAAAGTAGTGCCTGAAATTCTCAGCATTCCTGTCATTCCCCCGGGCCTGAGGCAGCTCTCTATAAACATTCCTGCCCACAGGCACCTGAGGAATTGGGCCACAGTTCATCTGGAGGAAGGTGGAAGGAAGCACAGGGCAGCCAGAGTATTAGGGAGGACGAATGCACACACACGCAGGGTGCCAGAGGGATTCTGGACACACACACGCAGGGTGCCACAGAGGGAGTTTGGACACACACACACCCCCAGGGTGCCACAGAGGGAGTTTGGACACACACCCCCCCCCAGGGTGCCACAGAGGGAGTTTGGACACACACACACACCCAGGGTGCCACAGAGGGAGTTTGGTCTAGGGGAGCCTTTGTACCACCTGGTTCCCGCTCAGCCTGCTTAGGGAAACACACGTGGGCCAGGGGAAGCTTCCGAGGCTGGAGAACCCAGGGCCCTAGCACGAATCTTTAATCAGGATTTCCCCTAGTATCACATGCTAGAACCGTGGGGAGAAACGTTTTCGCTGAGGCCCTAAGTGGATCTCGGGAGCCCGGTCACTACAGCCTCAGAGATGAGCTCCACTGGCAAGAACCCTCTCGCTTTCCGCCTCTCCCCCCACCCCCGCCCGCGCCCCCTTTCCCACACACCCGCTGGGAGTTTCCCAGGCTAAACTTTCCGGAGAAACTGCAGGACTCCTGCGGCTGACCCGCCTAGGCCTCAGACGCACCACTGGGGGGCAGTGTCGTCACTAACCCGGTAAGCGTTCCGGGTCTTCTCTGGCGGCAGGGTTTGGGCAGGCCGGGCCGCACATCCTGTGACAGGATGTTTCAGAACTTTTCCTTCCACTCATTGTAAATAAACAACCTCGGGGTGGATCCATCTAGATGCACTTCACAGCGCGGCATGAACTGCCCGGGCCAAAGTTTCCGGGCTATCTGTAACCATCTTGCTGAGCCACGTGGTACAGGTCAGAAGCTGGAGCTTTCAACTTGCCTGTTGGTCCTCCTGAATTTCTGCCTGCATTCCGGAATTCCTCTGCCCTCAGGAGCAAAAGGAATTTTCAAAGGAATGAACGGTTAAACAATCGTGCATAGCCTTTTTTGTACAAAACTCTGCTCTCCGTGTTCAAGTTGCAAGAGATCAGCTTGCTCAAAAGCGAGGCTGGTCAGAAGCGATTCAGTAGATTAGTCATGTGTGCAAACAAGGGGACAGGGGTGGGGGGTGTGGGGGAGGGACGGACATGTTTCTGCTGGAGACTCTGGGAGTGTGAGCTGGAGCCCAGTAGATTCAGTCCTACTAATGTGCCAAGAAAAGCAAAGTTGCTGGAAGCTTTGGGCTTTAGCAAAATTTCCCTTCCTGTGAGTTCCCCTGGTGCTCTGAGGCCCAGGGGACAGGCTCCTATCTGACTCCTGAGATTAGTATTTGAAGAAGCCATGCAAAGGAACCCCCTGACTGAAGGTCTTGGGGGAAGTGATACATCAGGGAGGAACAGAGGTACCAGGTTAGGGCTGGGGCCTGGGCATGGATATCGCTGCCCCAACACTGGTGCTGTACTTCTGGAAACAGCCAACACCTACTAACATCCAGCTCATCTTCAGTCTGTCAGCAGAGGCAGATAAGGTGAAGTATTTGCAGCCAGAGGGATAGCTGGAATTTTCCTACAATGCTGAAATACCATCCAGAGTTCAAGTGGGCCATATTTGGACAGAGGTTGCCGTTTGGTTTCTTTTTTTCTCTTTTGTGTTTTCACTGACATATAATAACATTAACACTCTTTAAACAAGGTCAGTGCTATTTACCTAAGACTTTCCCAAAGGTCTCTCTTCTCCTTTCCCATTCTCTTCCCTCAAAGGATCATGAGTCCATACTGTGCTTTTGAAGGGGAAAATAAAATACAGGAAAAGTTTATTGAAATGAATCGGGTGGGGACTTGTAACTCTGGGAATCCACGTGTACTGACGGGAAGACAGAAGCTGAAAACTACTCCCAAAATTTAAAAGTATTTGAAGAGGAAGCTCCCAGGGTTGGGCCCTGTGTTTCACAGCAGGTGAATAGAGAAAAAAGTACAGAGAAACAAAGACAGGAGAAGATGCTATGGAGGATGACTCCCGATGGAGCAAGACCTGCCTAGGCAGAATGCTGACAAAGGGTGGAGACCCAGTTCAAGTGTTGCAGGTGGCACCTGCGGCCCTCACACCCACTCACCCCAGGAACATTTCCAAGAAGGCACCATGGCCATTGCTTTAACAGGCACTTTCCTTACAGGACATCGCCAGCTCCAGGAAATGAGGGAAGAAGCACCTCTTTGCTTCCAGCTCACCTTTACACATCCAAGATTTGAGGACATGTTAAAACAGAGAGCTCGGAAAAGATAAACAGTAGATGAGATCCCAGCTATAACTTGGCTAAATAGAGCGGTTTCAGAACATGACAACCAAGCTGCCATCTGTATTATGTGGAATGTATACTCAATGTGGTCTGTTTCCAGGAAAGGAACTTTTGTTCTTTTTCTTCTCCAGTTTCGCTTGCAATGAATGGGTTTCTCATTAGGCAATGTTCACTTGCCCTCAGAAAATGTGTTTGGAATAGAAAGACTCTCTGGAATCACAGATTAAAATGCCAGCAGAGCTGAGCTGAGCTGAGCATGTTCTTCCCCATTCTGAGCTGCTGAAATGAGCACTCATGCGGCATGTTCTCCATGTGGGGAGTTTCTCAGGTAAGACGATTAAAGCCACAGAGTCAGCTACTTAGTGAGGTTATCAAAATCCTACAGCACCCTCGTAAAAACTGTGTGCACTTGCAGCCAGCACATCTTTTTCCATTCCAGTGCCTATCTTTCCTGGATTTATAGACACAAAGCAAATAGCTAAGCTTCGGGTCTTCTCACCCATTTTGCAGATATTAATTGGACAGCTACTCACTGTGTTAGGCACTGGAGTACAATAATGAGTAAGATCTAGCCTAGTCTTTGCCTTCATAGTCTTTAGTCATGAGAGAAACAAGCCAGTGAAACGTCAATTATAACTTAACACCCACAAAGGTAGCTGTAACCTTCTAAAACAAAACAAAAGGAAAGAAAAAAAAAAAAACAAATGATAGTTAAGGATGTGGAGAAATTAGAATGCTCATACATTGCCAGCAGGAATTATAACATGGTACTGCTGCTGCAGAAAACATACAGGCTTCCCAGGTGGTGCTTCTGGGAAACACCTGCAGGAGACAGCGTAAGAGACACGGGTTAGGTCCCTGGATTGGGAAGATCCCGAGGAGGGCATAGCAACCCACTTCAGTATTCTTGCCTGGAGAATCCCATGAACAGAGTCTGGGGGACTGCAGTCCACGGGGTCGCAAGAGTCGGACATGACTGATGTGACTGAGCATGCAAAACATACAATCCAGCAATTTCACGCCTATGTACACATCCAAAAAAACTAGAAACATGATCAGACAAAAACCTGTACACAGATATGCAGAGTAGCATTGTTCACAACGACCAAAAACAGAACACGATGCAAACGTTCACTGACTGATGAAGGAATAAACAAATGTCGCTTTTCCATACAATGGAATACTGTCTGGCCGCAGAAAGGAACGCAGTGCTGTTACATGCCACATGGATGAACCCTGAACACATTACGCTCAGTGGAAGAAGCCAGACACCAGAGGAGAAATATTATGAGATTTCATTTACATGAAAGGGCTAGAAGAGACAAATCCAGAGGACACAGACATTAAACTAGACTTGCCAGTGCATGGGGTCATAGGGGAGTGAGGAGGGGCTTGATGGGTGTGGGGCTTTTTCTGGGGTGATGAAAATGTTCTGAAATTAGACAGTGGTGATGATTCCATCTGAACTGTATACACTTTAAAAGGGTGAGCTTTATGGAATATGGCAAATCTCAGTAAGATTGATGAGTGCTTTCCGAAAGAAGGGACTTTTAAGCAGAGACCATAAAAGACAAGTAGGAGGAAGAGGGACAGAGGAGGAAGAATGAGCAACGGTCTAGGACCAGCAGAGAGGCGGATGCTGAGGGCGACACTGAACTGTCCTGTGAGCTGACGCAGCGCTTGCGGTGGGCAGCAGAGAGAAGCGAGGTCTGGGCTTGGAGGGGCTAACCCGCCAGGCTGAGGAATCTGGACTTTATCGAGAGTCCAGAGAGGCTGAGAGATGAGTGAGAAGGTTATTTCTCTGAAATAACTCAGAACTGACCATATAGGGAGAACTGGAAGGTACGCTGGGCGGGGCCAGGAAGCAGGCCGTCTCCTGAAGAGGCGGTGCAGAGGCTGCCTGCAGGCCTCCTGGTCGGTCCTAACCCGCTTCCTGTCGCTGGGCCTTCCCTTTTCAGAGCACCAGAACCAGAGAGCCTGTCTGCTTTGGAAACACAGTCTGCTCTTTATTGGCTATGGAGCTGGAGGCAGGGGCACTGAGTTCAAATTCCTGCTCTGACATTATCAAGCTACCCGATCCTCAGTAAGTCATCTCATCTCTGAGCTCAGTTTCCTTAAATGTGGAAGGAGGAAGAAAGTACGTATCTCACAGTTTTTACTTAAAACTCTATAAAACTGCGAATTTCCCTGGTGGCTCAGGGAATCTGCCTGCCAATGTAGAAGACGTGAGTTCAATCCCTGGGTCAGGATGATCCTCGGAGTAGGAAATGGCAACCCACTCCAGTATTCTTGCCTGGGAAATCCCAGGGACAGAGGGGCCTGACGCTCTACAGCCCATGGGGTTACAAAAGGGCGCGAGTTAGCCACTAAACAACAACATAAATAACTATATATATTTAAAAAGCCTTGTGCTGGGCCCGCTCTGTACTGGATGCTCAATAAACTTGTTTTCTGGACATTTCAAGCCCTTGTAAGATTGTAACTGTGGTTTTAGTCAAAGTCATAGTTCTTCAATGCAACCGTTGAGTCGAAAGGGTAAATAAAAGCCTGCCTTTGGCCTTCTGCTGTCAATACATTAGTGAACAAGGAAACACTCCCACTATCCTAGAAATAGGTGTTTACCGAGATGAAAAAGGTAAGTCATTTGCATCCAGGTTCTTTAAATACCATTTCAAAATAAAATGTATTTAAATTAATTCCTAAAAAGAAAGATCTGAGAGCTCCTCAGACAGGTCATGGAACTGGACTTGTTTACGCTCTAGCAGGAAGGCCAAAGTTCCAGGTGAGATGCCCTTTTCAGGAGCTCAGCATAACTCCAGGGCAGCAGACCATATAAACAGTTGGAGGAACTGAACAAATGGAATGTCGTCTGGAATGATAATGTGAAAAGAGAAAAACAGTCCTGTAAACACAGCAGGCAATTTAATTTAAAGAAGCTCATTTAACAATAAATGACCTAGACCTCTGGAGGTACAAGTGAAAGGAACACATTTAAAACACAGGAGGATAGAAAGTGTCAAAATATGTTTTAAAACCTTATTAAGGAGCTTACTGTTATCAACACTGAAACCAAAGTCTTTACTCTTCTCCTTTGCCAGGTTGCAGGTCCTAGTCACAAAATAAAATTTTAATGCTGATGTCATCTAGTAAACAGTACCCCAGAACTTTAAAAAAATCTCTCTCTCACACACACACAATGTACCTTTCACGTATCTGAAATGTTCCCCCCTCATCCTCCTCCATGAGGAAAATGCATCGCCAAGGAAATGCCCACCTGCCTAAGAGCTTTGTCTCTTCTTTGATCACTGCAGTGGGTTGCAGAGAGCACAAGGTGGCAGAAGCACCCTAGAAATGCTCCTGGGCATCATGGAGCTGCAGCAGCAACCCATGCATTTTCATAAAAATCAGAGAGGCTTCTCATGGCACTGTCAGAGACCGGGCCTGTGGACACAGCCGGGGAAGGAGAGGTGGGACGAAGTGAGAGGGGCACTGACACACACACATGCGATGGAGAGCTGGGGGGGGGGGGGGGGGGGGCTGCACACAGGGAGCTCCGCCCGCCCGCTGCAGACGCCCCGGGGGGCGCTCCAGAGGGAGGGGGAGACACGCATCCTTACAGCTGATGCACGCTGTGGTATGGCAGAAACCAGCACAGCACTGTAAAGCAACCATCCTTCAACTAAAAATAAATAAAGATGATAAAAGAGATTTTTCCATTATAAGAACAAATATGCTCAAAGTTTGGAAAATATGACTATGAAAAAAGAGAATTCTGTCACCCAGAGATAAGGACAGATGTTTAATTCTTCTTCCTGCCATGATGAGTAGTTGTGAGTATACCAGATGTGCTCTTTTAAACGTTAGCAAAGTGAACATTTTAAAATCTTTTTTATTCATACATCCCCGTTTCAAAAAAGATTTAAGGCATCTGTATGTATCCCTTCATATTTTTATAAACCCTTTAAAGAGATCATTTATTAGAATGCAGCTTATTTAATCTAACCATTTCAACAGTTACTTTAAATAAAATATTATCAGCAGTGCCTGAGGGAGTAAGTTTACATTTCTAAGCTGTAAAAACAAAAAAGCTAGTTATCAGGGAATATCAGAACTGAACTAATGAAATGGTAACCATCTCGCCTTTCCTAAAACAGAAAATGAAATCATCGTATCCTTTCTGTTGGAACAGCATTTGTGCTAAGACCTTTGTACTCCAGTAAAAACAGTACAGAATATTTCTTTAGCTGGACTGTATGTACTTGGGTCTTTGTTTTCTTATTTTAAAACCTGTATCAATAGTGTATAATATATATTTTACAAGTGTACGTATGATGGTGAAAATCACTCAGTCATGTCCAACTCACTGTGACCCTGTATAGCCATGAAATTCTCCAGGCCAGAATACTGGAGTGGGTAGCTGTTCCCTTCTCCAAGGGATCTTCCCAACCCAGGGATCGAACCCAGGTCTCCCACATTGCAGGTGGATTTTTTGCCAGCTGAGGCATCAGGGAAGCCCACGTATTTTGCAAGTGAAGGTGTAACTGTATATATGTGCATAATTTTATATATATACAAAATATTACCTAACAAAATATTTTTTAAAATACTTAAAGAGTTGCTGAAGCAGCCAAAAATCCTTTATACTTTTAGAAAATTGTCACTAACTAGATCTGCTCCTGGAAAACCAAAGCCATAATTTATTTGCTGCTTTGGAATCATTAATCTGAGTTCTTAAAAGAACTGCACAAAACCATTTGGTCTAGCTGCCTGCTTTAGACAAAAGAAAAACCATTATTTCCCTCTACTCAGGTAAGTGAAGCCTTCAACAACAGCAGACAACCAAGTGGGAGACAGGGTACTCAGAATGCTGCAGGAAGCACGCGAAACATTCCACATCATCTCCCCATGTTTCATTAACGTCATCCTTAATTCATCCCTTTGATCCACAGGTTAAATACGAAAAATTAAATAATGACTCCCCTTTTAAAGTGAAAACTTAATTTACTTTATTAAAGGAACAAAATATTGACTTCCATGGGAGGGGAAATTCAATTGTCAAGAACAAATATTACTACATTCCAGAAACTCCAATGGTAAATCTTCATTCTCTCCTTTATAAGAACTTATTAGGCAATCACATGACACTTTCTTCAGGAAACAATCTCATTCAGATTTCCCTGGTGAGTAAGTGCTTAAGACTCCCCACTCCCAATATAGGGGACCTGGGTTCAGTCCTTGGTCAGGGAACTAGATCCCGCATGACACTACCAAGAGTTTACATGCTACAACTAAGAATTCTCATGTCCCAAACAAAGATCCTACATGCCACCACTAAGACTCGGGACAGCCAAATACATAAATATTAAAAAACATTCAACAACCCCATTCAGACTCCTGGCCCCAGTTAGAACTCCAGACTAAGGGGTTTCTCACTCAGTGGCTTTACTTACTCCTTCCCACCACCCCTCTTCCCAGGTAGCTTTGAAGATGTTTCCCATTTTATTCAAATGCTCTCAGCAAGCCATGAAAGGGGATTTCCTGAACTCTGAGCACCAAGGTTAAGTCTTCAGTCATCCAACATATTGCAAGCTGGAAATGACTGAAGGGAGGTCAAGAAATTATATTACTGCAAGAATTGAGAGCACTTTCTCAACATTTCTTTGCCTATGGACCGCATCAGAGGCTCAAGACTTGAGTCTGGATGATTTAACTAGATACCTTTTTTGCCTCCCTAGTAGCTGAGGTTTCCCAAAGATTGGGTTTTTCCATTTGTAGAGCCCTGGAGAAGATTAAAAAGCATGAAATATATTAAGTAGCATGCCTTCTGTACGGAGTATCAATATTTTAAAAGCTGAGAGATTCTGGCTTGGGAAAACTAGAAAAGTAAACACCAGCTATGAAGACTGGAGAAGTTAGCCTTTCCATTGCTGAATCTTGTCCCCAAAAGTTTAATAAAAATAATTTAGGTTTTGACCCTTGGAACTATTCCTTACAGAAACTGCTTATCATTATACAAGAATAGTTCCCACTATTTTCTGTTTATTTGTTTTTCCTCTATTTCTATTCTTTCCCACATAGATTAAACCAAAATAAGATTAGCCAGACCTAATTTGATTCCAATCCAAGCCACACACCCTATGTATTTCATTCCAAATCAAGTTTAATTTACTAACTTCCTTGGGGCCCAACTGAATGACCTTCTGGAATTCTTGAAAGAGGTCACAGAGAAGTATTGCAGGCCAAAAAAAAAAAAAAAAAAAGAATGTGAAAAACACAAACAAGCCTAGAAACAGACTGACCCAAACACATGACTTGGTTAAGATGTTTCTTGTGGAATTTCAACCTGAAAAGATTGTCTTTCAACAGAAGCAGCCAAGGAAGCAGCAGATGCATTTATGTACATTTACTCATCCTTCATTCATTCACTCACTGCACAAATGTTTATTGAGCACCTGTTATACAATTAGACCTCTACACTGATGGGCGTCACTACAGTAAAAGGGATTTCAGGGGACTATTTGCTTTTCTGGTGTCGAGGTCTGCACTAAAGTCCGTCTCTCCTCTGCCTTCAGTATTCCTTGTGTATGTTGTGAAATCTGTGAACATAAGCTTTACATTTTACCTGCTTCTATCTTTTGATAATTCAGAAGCTGAATTAAAAACTTCCCTTTTAATTCTGGCAACCAGTAACTTTTGGATTCTTTTCATCTCCAGGATTTTAGACATTAAAAAAAAAAAAATCTTTTGAAGTCAAGATTTACCTCTAACATAAAGTGAATTTCATTTGCTATCTATTTAAGAGCTGATGTAACAGCCACATATGGTTTTACACCAGTGATAAATCACTAACGTCGTCATGGCTCATCTCACAAACTTCCACTGTATTTTGAAACCTCAAAATCACTTTCATGAAACAGGAAAGATATTATGATGATGTGGTGTATTTTGTAGATTAAGAACTGGAGGCTAAAGAAGGGCAAATGACACATCCAAGATCACTCAGTAGGTGGTGCATCCAAATCTTAAGACTATCTGAGCAGTGTGCTTTTCTACTTTTCCTCAATCCAAGTTCAGTTTAAAATGTAAACTTTTGGCTGTTTGTACTTAGGGAGTGGGATTCTGTTATGCTACAAACACATGATTCAGAAGATTCCTGCTTAGTCCTGAATCTTTGGCTTTGTTTAACAACATACCATCCAACTCATTTGAATTAAAAACAAAAAAATTAAACACGTTATAACAGCAGACCAGTTCAGTTCAGTTGCTCAGTCGTGTCTGACTCTTTGCGACCCCATGAATTGCAGCATGCCAGGCCTCCCTGTCCATCACCAACTCCTGGAGATCACTCAAACTCATGTCCATCGAATCCGTGATGCCATCCAGCCATCTCATCCTCTGTCATCCCCTTCTCCTCCTGCCCCTAATCCCTCCCAGCATCCGAGTCTTTTCCAATGAGTCAACTCTTCACATCAGGTAGCCAAAGTACTGGAGTTTCAGCTTTAGCATCAGTCCTTCCAAAGAACACCCAGGACTGATCTCCTTTACGATGGACTGGCTGGATCTCCTTGCAGTCCAAGGGATTCTCAAGAGTCTTCTCCAACACCACAGTTCAAAAGCATCAATTCTTTGGCGCTCAGCTTTCTTCACAGTCCAACTCTCACATCCATACATGACTACCAGAAAAACCACAGCCTTGACTAGACGGACTTTTGTTGGCAAAGTAAT
Organism: Capra hircus; assembly: GCF_001704415.2. Taxonomy (NCBI): domain Eukaryota; kingdom Metazoa; phylum Chordata; class Mammalia; order Artiodactyla; family Bovidae; genus Capra; species Capra hircus. The sequence continues at coordinate 8,930,716 of NC_030812.1, forward strand.
GTCTCTGCTTTTGAATATGCTATCTAGGTTGGTCATAACTTTTCGTCCAAGGAGTAAGCGTCTTTTAATTTCATGGCTGCAATCACCATCTGCAGTATCAGACTTCCATAAATAGAACAAACATGCTCCTATTTAGAGTATGTCATTTTGGTGAACAGGAAATCAGGAAAACTATTTTAGTTTCCATTTCAGCATTATTCAGCTAATTAATCCTCTGAGTCAAGCTCTGTGACACAGTTTTACACACTATAAAATGTGTATAAAAAGTGTTCTTTAAATTTTATATGAATAACAAAATCATTAATTCTAAAATATTTTCTATGGTACCTAGTGCTACTGTTACACAAATTCTGAAGAGCGAGAGAAAAAAGCCCATTACCAGTTTCAGCTCAGCAATATCTTAGGTGAGAAGGTACATTGTTTCGAGGTTTCTTATATAGTATCTAGAATATCATAATCACAATCAGTGAATTCTTTAAATTCCTCTTGCAGACATCCCTTTGGAGCATGAACCCAAAATTATGTAGGCATTTTCCCTATTACACTATTAGACTGATGGGTTTGCACAAGCTACACAGTAACTTAGCAGCAGGATCAAAGGACAAAATCCCTGATCAATATCCTAACTGTGCCAGGATCAATAGGTCAGAGTTTGCTAATAAGATAAAACTGTGACACCCTCTCTTACTATCAACAGAATGCTCCAAGCCAAGCCTTATTTTGGCCATCAGTTTTTTTTTCAGTTCCCATGCTTCTGTTTCTCTATTCACGCTTAACAAGCAAAGAAACAGATTAAAGCAAAGCTGTAAATGTGGAACAAAGAATATGAATAATCCACAAACCAAAAAAACCTGACTAAACAAGAGTTAACTAAATGGATTTCTTTTCTACAGTTTAGAAAATGAGTTTTCTGGAATCATATGACGAGTTCCAGGATTCAGCAGGCTACAATGGAAATCTGTATTAGAATTTTATTTTCATGAAAAAAAATTTCAGAGTCACAAAATTAAGGTAAGAAAACACGTAAGTTGGCCTACATAAAGAGAAAGAAAAAATACTGGTCAGAACTCAGTCCAAGACAAAACTAAAAAGTCACAAAAATCTTTCAGAAAAAGTAATCAAGTCAAAGAAATTTATAAATTGACTGAAGAGCTACTGAAAAATATAGACACTGTCCGTAACAGATTAGTAAGAAACGTGTGAAGTAGGTAGACAAAGCATATGTGGAAATAATACTAATAGTTCTGCATTTACCATGTGTGAATAACACATATTTGACCTCAATTTTTAAAAAAAAAATCTTATTTAATTCCTTAAAAATGCTAGATCCTTAAGAAGTTTCACTAACCCTTCAAAGTAATCCATCTATCTAAATCCATATTACCGTATTATGTGTGCGTGCGTGCTAAGTCACTTCAGTCATATTCGACTCTTTGCAACTCTATGGACCGTAGCCCACTAGGTTCCTCTGTCCATGGGATTCTCTGGGCAAGAATACTGGTGTGGTTGCCATGCCCTCCTCCAGGGGACCTTTCCAATTCAGGGAACCCGCATCTCCTACCCCTCCTGAACTGCAGCCTGATTCTTTCCCGTTGAGCCACCAGGGAAGCCCATTACCTTTCATAACCCCCACCAATTTAAACTGAAGTTCCAAATATTTTTAGTTGAAAAGTCTCTCACTTGCTTTAATTTTTCTCATCAATATCATTCATGGAGGAAAAAAACATTCCTGCTCTTTCTGAACTTAATTAAAATAGAGATTAAACTTTCATTTTTATACTCCACAGATTTCTTATGACACTACACACATTTAAGCTGAGCAGAGTATTTTTCTACTTGAGTGATAACGCACACGTTAGGTGTAAGAATGGTCAAGCGTTAAGATCCAAGATACTGAGGAGAAAATACAACAAAAGGAATTAAGCTGTGTGTACGATTTCAAATACATATATGTAACTAGAAAAAACAAAACACCCACATTCCGGTTAAGATTCCTTTTCTAGGTCAGAAGACAAACATTACTTTCAAACTTGTGCAATTCAGGAGGGGGGAGGGCCGGAATGTTCTAGCCCTTTCGGTTGCCACTGTGGTGTTCTGCCTCAGTGACTTAATTTTAAAAAATCCCTAGTAGGACACCTGGAACTGCCCTCCTCTGCTCTGCCGCCGTATATTAACAGTCCACATATCCAAGTCAAGAGAAACTGCTTGTTGTTCTACAGAAGCAGGGCAGAGGACACACAGCCCCTTGCTTTGATACACTTCCTGTTTTCCGCTATCAGGACATGCCAGTCTCTAGTAATCAGGTGCACTGAAAACACAAGAGAAGTAGAGCAAAGAAACGGACTCGTTGCCAGCCTTTCTGAATTCAAGCTGATTCACCATGTTTAGTTTCCGTATCAGCTCGGTTGATACTCCTCTGGAATACATTTGTTCAGGAGTCCGGGCAGAGATATTTCTTGGTAGAGAAACAGGCCCAGGTTGAGCCTGGGGAATGGGAAGGAAGAGAAAGCTAACTGAGAAATAATAGTCTGAGCTTCTCAAGTAAACTAAATCAAGAAGCTCTTTCTAAAATATGTTTGCCTCCAAACAAGATTTCCTTCAGTGTTTCTTGAGTAGTCACAAATTTTCCAGGGGCTAAAAAGATCATGTTACATTTGTATCAACACAGTGCAACAGTCTTTTTTAGGACAGAGTTCTGAGTTGCTTCCATTGGACTTCTGAGTACAAATAGTCTCCCTAGCAAAACAGATATATAAGACCAGATGGCAGTCTTATTACTCATCAGAGCTTCCTGATTACTTTTTGCTTAATTTCAGGGAAGATAATCATTATAATCTCAATTTCTTCATTGGTACAAATCACACTATAAAAGGTACTTCATTTTCATTCTTCTCCCATCAGTCATAAATAAGCACAGCATCACATTTTCATTTAACCTTCACAATGAGACAGCCAAGTTAGGCACTGGTTTGTCCTGGCAGCAGATGAGGAAATTATAAAGCAGTATATCCGAGGTTACTCAGAGAGCAGTGGTATAGCCAGATTCTGAATTCAAGGAGGTGTGGTAGTCTCTCCAACCCTGCCTCAGAATCACCTGGAGTTCACAGGGACACTCACAGGAGTCAGACTGCTCTCAAAATGCATACATATGGTTAAATGATTAGACGGGAGGTGCACCAACTAGGAAGAGATTAATCCCTTAAAGGACTGAGAAGACATCTTTAGGAGCTAGAATATGAGGCATGTTTGAAGGAATTGGGAAGGGAGGGTTGGGGTCAGTCATAGCAAGAGTTATTTAGCAAAATACACTCAACATCTGATGAACCATGGTTTCCCACCCAAGGGTTACAGCTAAGTTTCTTCACCACCTAATGAAGTGCTGGCTTCCAAGTTCACGTGTCACATGCTAAGTTGCTTCAGTCATGTCCAACTCTGTGACCCCATGGACTGTTGACTGCCAGGCTCCTCTGTCCATGGGATTTCCTAGGTGAGAATACCGTAGTGAGTTGCCATTTCCTTCTCCAAGGGATCTTCCCCACCCAGGAATGCAAACCGTGCCCCTCACCTTTGCTGCACTGGCAGACAGGCTCTTTGCCATTAGCGTCACCTGGGAAGGCTGGCTTCCAAGTCACACCTCCTTGAATTCAGAACCTGGCTATACCGCTACTACCTGAGGAACCTTGGACACATGAATTGAAATCACGCTCTCAAGAGATAAGGAGAAAAGTTAATTTCCATTCTCCCTCCACTCAAATGATTTTTATGATTTTCTCTATCTTACGATTTTATAGGAAGCTTCCCAGGTGGCTCAATGGTACAGAATCTGCCTGCCAAGAGGAGGCTGGGACTTGATCCCTGGGTTGGGAAGATCCCCTGGAGAAGGAAATGGCAATCCACTTCACTATTCTTGCCTGAGAAATCCCATGGACAAAGGAGCCTGGTGGGCTGCAGTCCATGAGGTGGCCGAGTCGGACGTGACTTAGCGACTAAACAACAACATGGCTTTATAGTATTATTTGATCTCTGACCTTTCTCTAAACAGACCAGTGTTGCAGAATAATCTTATTAGTGGTCAGACACCTCCGTTTTCAGGTACTAGAAAGGTATCTGATTCTGTTTTTATCACCATGTGATCTCAAGGTAGAATACTCCTCTCAGTCTTATCTCCCCAATAACATGGAGATATTCACCTTTTCAAAGTTAGGAAGATGTTATAAACCTGTCTGAGACAAAATAAGAGAAACTTCTCAAGTATCCTGGGAAAGGGAAATAACTCTTACCAATTTAAATTACTTTAGGAGTGTTTTTTAAAATATAAGTATAAAAGGGAAAGTGCTATCCTGAGTTTTAAGTGAATGAAGGATTTATCCTTGCAAAACTGGTTCTACTTCCCCTACGTAGGTTCTTCCCAAAAGAAATAAATCTTTAGGCAAAAATCACAGGAAAAGGATAAAGTGTTCTGACCACTCAATCACAAAAAAGTAAAAAAAAGTAAATGGATGATGATTTCACCATAGGAGAAGGTTTCTCAACTAACTAGATACCAAAAGCTTATAAAGCACACTGTACTCAGTTCAACCTCAGTTGCAGAGCTCTGAAAGAAAGAAAAACACAAGAAGTAAGTTTTAGTTAATCATGGTTGACTTTGGGAATTTTATGAGCTACAGGAATACAGATCCATATTTGGAAATCCTTTATAAAATTAAGCACAGAAATGGTAAATAAGTACAAATGCTTCAGATGATCAGAATGTACTGGAAAATGTAGAATCCTGACCTCCACTGAGAACTTACTAGCATTGGCCATTAAGGATATGATTTGGAGACAAAAAAATTCATACAACAAATTAAATGAATGGAAGTATGAATTTATGCTCAAAATCCCTAATTTCTCAAAATTAGGAGAATAAATTTGTCCTTCCCCAACATTAGACCTATCAGCATGACTTTTATGATGCAAACTATAGCCCAAGATGTGTATTAAGGTTACTCTCTGTCAAAAGATAAGTGAATTTCAATTCTCATCTTCTGGAAAGTTTCAAAGGACATTCTAGGAAGCAGCCACCCCTGTGCCAACATTCTCTTGGGGGAAACAGAGAAATAAACTTGTGTAGGCTAGGATTTGTCGTTTCCTTCACTGTGATGTACTGAGTACCCAGAATCAGAGACTAACACAAAGTAATATACAGTGAATATTTGTGAACCAATGCAAGATGCAAAATACAAGAATTCTAGAGCTTCCCTGGTGGTGCAGTGGTTAAGAATCTGCCTACCAAATGCAGAGGGCATTGCTTCAATCCCTGGTCCGAGAAGATTCCACATGCTTTGAAGCAACTAAATCCGCGTACCAGCTACTGAGCCTGCACTTCTCTGCAACGAGAGAAGCTCCCGCACTGAGAAGGCCATGCACCACAAGCACCACAGCTGGTTTCCGTATTTTGGAAGACAAGAGAGGGTCCTTCTTTCTGGATGGAGATATCGGCAGGAAGAGAAGAAAGGTTTTGTCAATGCCCATTATTAAGTGGTGCCCTAGGCTGACAGCTGCCAGCAACCAGGCTTTACTCTCAAGAGCAAGGACTCCGGGGGCTCAGTCAGAGGGCAACTTCCCAGCCTGCCTCTAGTCCTGCCTCTAGTCATCCTCCTCCTCACCACGACTGCCTCACAACCGCTGTGAAAACTTACCTGGCTTGCACTTCAGAACTGACCCTCATTCAGATGTGACTAGAGACCGAAGTGTCTAGTGTCTATTGGGCCAAATTTAAAGGGGGGGGGGGGAGTGTCACAATTTGGGTACCACATTTATTATTAGCATACCTTATTATATAAGCTCTCTGATATTTCACATCCAACTCAATGAACGTCTATACATCTATTATTACTTTTGTGCTACACTCTAATTTGAACACCATTTTAATGGGATTTAACTACCAAAAAACTTGATTTTTATAGTGATGTCCTGAGATGCTTAATAGACATGAATAGGTTTAAATTTTTTTTCAAGTCAAGACATCTACGATCTGCTTACCACTCGCACGGAAAATGAGTGAGTGAGAACTGCAAAGCAACAAGGAGCTTTCCATCATTTCAAAATTTTCCAGTAAAAGTGCCAGTTGGAAAATGTTTCAAAGTCCTTACAGCTTTTACAGTTAAGAGCTCTGCAAACGCTCTCTGGTTTTTATTTCATCTGATTATTTAGATGATTATCAAGGCTTTAATTTTCTACAAAAGAAAGGTAGCTCTTAATTCCAGGTCCTAAAAAGGCAATGCACAAGATGAGACTGGAACAACTAATGCCAGAGAAAAACAAGGAGGCTATCCATGATAAAAGACACAGAAGCCAACTTGGAAGGGGCACCCAGTGGCCAAATATGAGATAATCTGGGCATAATAAAAAACTGCAATGAATTAAACACTTCAACTACGTAAAACAAATGTATGACTTACCTTTGGAGGTTGCCTGGGCTCTAGAGGGTCCATTACCGTAAAACTGGTAATTAAAGGAAGAGGATGTGATCTTAGCTTCCTTAGAGTCTAGGGAAACCAAGGAATTGATGGAAGAGTTTCTTTTTAAAGAATTCTAACTACTTACGTAAATAGAATGAAAGAATCTGAAAATTATCACTGCAATACCTATCAAAGTTTGCTGAAACTGTTACATAAAAGGTTGATATGAAAAATTTTTAAATAGAGAAATCAATCTAATAACATCTGAATCTGTTCATCTGTCTTAGCGTCATTAAAAATGAGACAACCCAGACAATAAGTACCTTCTAATATGATTATTCAACGAAGTACACAGTACCTATAAAATTACTGCCCAAAAGGTATATATATTGAATCTAATAAAGTCCCTTACATCTAATCAACAATTTACAGATAACAGAGGGGATAGAGGGACAAGTTTAACAGCATCTTAAAGACAGAATCAGTCAAATCCAAAATGTCTACAAGACAAACGGTCTAATTTTAACCTGAAAAATGGTACAAAAGTGGGAGGTGTGTTTAATTTAGAGGTTAAAAAAGACTTAAGAGACATAGCAACCAAATGCAATGAATGACTTTCATTTGGATCTTTATTTGAATAAACAGTAAAAGAATGTTTTTTGAGGGATATGCAGAAATTTGAACATAAAGCATTACAGGGTGCGACAGCCGTGAAAATGGGCTTCTCCCCTCTCCTACTGTAGGGTGGGCAACTGATTGACAGCTGCTGTGATCTGAGCCTGCCACGGTGTTCAGCTAACACCCTGCTTCCTACTGACTGCTCCCTGCCAACAAAGAAGCACAGCAGGAACACAAAGGCAAGCCCACTCCTGCAAGATGCAGGAGCCCACTCTGATGAATGAGCACCTTCGGCAGGAGGACTTTTCAAGACTTGCTAAGACTTTCTTTACACTCTACTGTGGATGAAGACTTCCTGCTCAACCATCCTTCTTCCTTTCTTCTTCGCTGCAGTCAGATCTGCACCAAGGTTTCCCAACCTGCCCTAGCTCCTTCCCCATGTTTCCTCACAGGTGTTTTCCCCACTAAGTAGCTTGCAGGCCTTCCAGGAGAATCCAAACTAAACAGATGACATCAAGAAATGAGCATTAAATGTGTTGGGTATGATCATACTGTGGTTATTTTTTAAGCCCGTATCTATTAGACACACATACTCAGGTATTTACAGGTGAAATCTAACTGTAAAATACCTCAGCAAAAAAAGAAAAAAAAAAAAATAGGGCATAGATAAACTAAGACTGGATAATTTCTCTTTTGTGTATATCCGAAATGTCCATAGTCAGATATGAAAAATACCTGACCAGTAATACCTCAGAACTGTTGAGGTCATCAAAACAAAGAAAGTCTAAGAAACTGTCAGAATTTAGGGTGTAAGGAGGTGAAATGACAGCTAAATGTCATGTGCTACAGTAGAGTGGATCCTGGAACAGAGAAAGGACATTAGGGGAAAAGTGAGACTATTTGAACCAAGTATGAACTTCAGTAAATGATAATGCACCAATATGATTCAATAGTTGTCACAAATGCACCACACTGATGTCAGACATTAGTAACAGAGGGAAATGGGTGTGGGGGTGTTCGAGTACTCTCTGTAGTATCTTCATAAGAATTATGCCATCAAAACCTGCTCCAGAGCTTTTAGAAAGTTAAAACAAAAAATGTAATTCTTTAACTACCTCATAATATAAGAAAACAATGAACCCAAATAGACTTTAATTTTCTTTACTCATTGAGATGCAAGTTTGTGGATTTCCCATCACTGGTCAATTAAGGAGAAAATGCTATTCAATTTCTGAGTCCACAGAGAGTAAACTGAAAATTCAGTCTCCCCATGGACTACCCCACAGTATCTGTACACGCAAGAAAACAAAAACAAACCCATAACTCTAATGAAACATACATTTATTTGCTCCCATTAAGGTTTAAAGTTTAACAAAAATGCACTTCGGATACCAAAAAGCTTCAGGCAATAAGAGATCGACCTTAACACAGAAAAACAAAGATTTCATTTACAGACTCTTGGACTTAAGAATTCATTTGAGTTCCAGAGATAATACTAAACTAATAGGTTTATGTCAAGCTGCCAGTATCCATGCTGAGGCTTTTTCCTGATACAATCTTTTGCAACATAAGCAACACTGAGAAGATCACTTCCCCACCCCCTAAGTTCTTGTTATGTTGCTTATACAATGTCCAGACAAAAGAAAGACCAAGATCTTTGCTTAAAAACAGAAATGCATGATGCAAATTTGCAAGCTTTGACCTGCATGAGAATCATTTGAAGGGCTTGTTAAAACAGATTGTTGGGCCTCACCTCATTCTGTTGTTGGGTGGGGCCCAAGAATTTGTATTCTAACAGGTTTCTAAGAGAAGCCAAGGATACCAGTGTGAGGACCAGACTCTGAGAACCACTGGGAAAATATTTAATAGGACAGTGATTATGTCATAAAAGTATGTCGCAGCAAAAGGTAAAAAACACTGCTTTCTCACCTTGAGCAAATTAATCTCCCAATCTCTTTCTTGCATAAGTTTAAGGAATCAAATAAATACTTAGAGCACTGAACACAATGCCTGGCATATATGGCTACCGAGTAACTAACCACCGAATGTTTTCACCATATATGAAATTGTTAAGGCACTAGAGGTGCCTGACCCTTTTGCGATCCCATGGACTGTAGCCTGCCGGGCTTCTCTGTCCATGGACTTCTCCAGGCAAGAATACTGGAGTAGGTTGCCATATCCTTTTCCAGGGGATCTTCCTGACCTAGGGATCGAACCCGAGACTCCTGCAATGGCAGGCAGATTCTTTACCATTGAGCCACTCAGGATGCCCTATACGAAATTAGGGTTAAAGTTACGTTCAAATTGTTAACTGAGTTACCCTGCTTAACAGAACTGAAGATATATTGCTCTCAAAAGAGTTACAAGAGGTACTCTTAGGCGTCTATTGATCATTAATTAGCATTCTGAAATGTCCATTCATCCGATTACAATTTTCACTGATTAACTGGTTTACTTCAAATAATAAATACGGTTAATGTGAAAATTACTGGCATAATTTTACTTCAAGTTAGTGATGTTTACTGTCCTGAACTATTCATACATGAAACTTTCAATCTACTACAAAAGGCTATAATTTTCCCCATTTTCTGAACACTGTATAAGATGAAAGTATTTTTACCCAAAGTGATTTGCAGGTTCTTCAAATGAACTTTCCTATGCCTCCGACTGATATCTTTGTTTATACTTCTGCACTACAAGAATAATAAAAGGAATCAGATACCTTTCTACTATTTTTCTTAAAAATTTGCTTCCATAAAGCTAAAATGTCCACTGATGACATCATTTACCTTCGTTTAATAACAAATATTAATAGTTTACATTTTAAAGAAACACAAATATTTCCCTGGATAAAAGCTCAAATACTGTTAATTTCATGTCCCATAGTATATCTAACATGTACAGCAGCTAATCACATATGGATTGACTATAATTTATACTGAGTGGTTTTACATACTTCAACACAGAATACAGTTAACATGAAAATTACTGGCATAATTTTCTTTAGTGACTTAAATCTACCTTTCCTAACTGGGTCATATTCATTTTTTTTTCATATCACTCAACTAACTGACACCAAGTAGCTTTCTCCTTATTAAAAGCATCTTTATTCAGTCACAGTAGTTTTTTGAAAGTGACAGCTGAATTGTGCGTTTGGTCCAGAATTAAGAGATAAATTTTGCTTTCTTCTTAGCCTTACATGGTTAGACATCCAAAAAAGAGGGAGGGAGATTGTAAAGGATATTATAACTAGTTCTGTTTCTTTAACATAAAGGTCTAATATTACATAGTTCTTTCCAAGAAGCTGACCAGGAACAAAATGTAACCTCTTGTAGAAGTGGGAAGAGAAAACTAGAGGCATGAGATTAAAAAATTATGTAGGTAGTTTAAAGCTACTCATAGAAATGTATGCACCCACTGAGTGAATCTAGGAGAGAGAGAGAGGAAAAAAAAAATGAGGAGGGGGTGGATTTGATGAAGTCTAAGATAAAGGGCTCCAGTTCCAGTGCAGACTAGGAGACTCTGCAAAATATTTTTGATAAACTTGCTAATGGAGTACATTCTTACATAAGGACTTGAGACATTGTCTAAACAGCCTGACTGAAAGATGCCTGTTCACTTGTTAGACATGTATGACATTACTGAGAAGATTAATCTACAGTTCTAGAAGTAAAGAAGACCAATTAGCCTGTGCAGGTGTATAAAGAATGACACATTAGGCAAAAGGTTCTGTAAACCATTTACGAAAATAAAAAAAAAGACTGGATTTTTACATTCCCAGACCTCTACTTATCTTTTCTAACTGTAAGGGACCTGAAATTCTTTGACCACCATCTGACTTAGTGGATGATAGATCCAAGTTTGGATTAAGAAATTATTTGTGTAGTTTCAAAACACAAAGACAATTATGTGTACACGTCTTCACTATTTCAAAAAGCCTCACCACAAATGTATTCAGATTTATTAATACTATATTTTCGCCTGTTAATACACAATTCCTTTTACAATAATATTCTGAAGATTTTAAAGTACTGCATATTGTTTCAGTAAGAGGCACAAAAGCTAATTAGAACAATTAGCAATGTCCTTTAACTTTGAAAATAAAACTCAAGGTCAGGGTTTTACTGATGGTAGAGGAAGGAAGAAAAAATTAACCAGTGTTAAAAATTAAATGAAAATTTACTTTTTTATTGAATATTTGTTATTTTACATGCAAAGCATATTAGAAGTGAATCTTTATCATGTTCACTACCCCAGTAAAAACCTATGCAGTGAGAATTATGAGAGTTGTCTATACAATACTAAAGTAATCAATAAATTATCAGATGTTTCTCTACAAATAATTGGATTATCTGAATTAGCTGATTTTTCAACAAAACAGTAAATTTTAGCTTTCATATGTTCTTTACTAGTAACAGCAGACATCTTAGACTTAAATTTAGAAGAAAAGCATAACATTAAACACCCTGAATAGCATGGTCAAAACTTTCAAGAAACAAGTTTACAAAAAAAAAAAGTAATATACATCTATCAGGTATGCAGAAGGGGAAACAAAATAAGCATGTAATAAATGTCCATCAAGTGATCATCACTAATATTCTATTATTACCAAAGTGACTGCCAATATGTGAACTGTTTTTTAGACTTAAATACCTAAAAACAAATCAGTAATCAATAATGTATACAGAAAAACTAACTCAAAATCACATTTGAATAGCATCAACAGTTGGGTGTATCTGACATACACTGAATTCTTTTTACTTCATTACTGCTCCAAATGCTTTAAAATGTTCTTTTCATAATATATAATTATCTGAAAGAAACATGGAAAGATACTTCCCAATATGTTCAGTTCTTTCCACCATTCAGTAAATGCTGCAGCAAATTAAACAGTACCTATTATCCGGAGCTAAAATACAATGGCCTGATAATTAATACAAAAGGAATACTTTTGAATGAACTATTAAGATTAGACCAGCTAATGCTACTTATATACCATTACAGATTATACACTACTAGATATAAGTGCTGGTCCATGTCCATTTTTTGGAAACTTCTGTAATATCTAGAATTGTATACCCAGTTGACTAATATATACTTGCTAAAAGAGTAAGTGTGAAAATGTAACATACCCCCCTAACCATACCTTTTTCACATACTCACAACATAATTATTTGGGGCTGGGGCTGGGGATATGACTTTAATATGCTTTAACATGTTAAAAAACAATGTGGAGTCAGGTTTTCTTGGGCAATGATTCAAGCCTACACTGAGAATCAAATGACCAACTTCTATCCATCAATGAGAAAACCAACAGCATGGGGGGAAGTGCCTCTGTTGATGGATCTGATGAGCAAAATATCTGCTGTCTAACTAGTACTATGTCTTCAGTTCATTGAAACAAAAGAAAAGTGTTACTAGTTCTCAGATAAGTAATACTAGTTACAATCCTAATCAATGGGAAGTCCTTTGTTTATGCGAGCACAGTTCCAGTGCAAAAGAAAGTTTATTGTTACATATTAGGAATGGTTTAGATATAATAACATTTACCACTGACTTTAGCATGTTATCTTGAAGTTCTAATTCCCAAATGCCAGTTCCTCCTCACTTAATAAATTCTCCTCAGTGAAAAGCTGGTGTGTTTGTTTTTTTGTGTTGCAAGATGAAAACATATGCCTGAATCTTATAACAGGTTATCAACAACATTTTGAGTAGTTATTAAATAAGTGCCAATACTGCATGAACGTACTAGGTACTGAGTCAAGATCAAAGAATTACAAAGAAGACTATCACTATACATAGCAATATTGCCTAGGACATCCAACTGATCATCGAACCCAAGGTCCCTCCTATTGTGTCTTTCAGTGTTGAACATATGGACATTCTACTACATTGACTTGCACTGTTTTCCACAAAGTATTAGTGGACTTTAAAACTTGCATCTTAGTTTCTAATTATAAAAATCCAGATTAATCCAGAAAATATAAACCACATGTAACTGAGGTAGGATTTTCACCTTTAGGAATACACTGCTTTCTACTGGAATTAAAAAGTTATTTTAAAAGATACACTGCTTCAGGTATCTACTGATGCTTATAAACTACTTGAGCAAGTATGACAAGCTAAACTACTTGAGCAGGTTTGACAAGCTATTTACATCTAGTAAATTCCCTTAGAAATATACAGCGGAAAGCCTTCCTCTTCCTCTCTAAAGGTAACTGTAGTGCAACAAAATCAGTAACAATTTTAGAAAGATAAAACAGATAACTTCAGTAATTTGCAAGATAATATATGCCAGAAATCAAGGAAGCAAGTCATGTTTATCCTAAAGATAATAAACTTATTGTTTGGAAAATAATATCATAAACACATAAACTCTGGATATGCTTTATTATGCCACAAATTTCCAGGAAATATAAGAAATATTTCTGAATTGGACTAATAATTTCACAAATACTAACACTTTATTGACAAAAGTCAAGTATTTTAAGATAGTGTACATTTAAGCAACCTTTTAAAAATCTCAATGCTTTTTATAAAATTTAAAGGGAATCTGTAGCAGATCTTACTTTGCTTTTCAACATTCAGTGTCAAACCTGTATGTGATATAAATGCACATTTTAAGGATGGAAGGGAAGACAGCACATGAACTGCTTTGCCAAAGTTGTCAGACTCCTTTCTGCATCTATACTACGTACCACTATGTAAAAGTTGATTATTGGAAACGTTCCTGGTAAACTGAAATAAAGGGAAAATTTAAAATGGCTTGGTCTTTAAAAGCATTAATACCTGGTATAAATTTAAAGAGGGAAATGAGATATTTCTCTACTTCCCAAAGGATTAAACAGAAAATTCAAAATACTTCTCTTATTTGGAGAATGAGTACACTAATATATTTTAAGGCTGGATACTGACACCATTTTCACAATATCCAAACCACGGATGGGAAACAAGGCAATACTGTGTTTCTGCCATACATCCAAGGGTAAAGAAAGGCAAATGAGGGGTTCACAGCCAAAGCCAGTGACTGAGCCTGGCACGGCACTTTGACAAGCGGGCAGCAAACCACTACTCCCACGCTGGGAATATTCTCCCAAAGGAGGCCCTCATGCAGTAATTCTACAACTATATCAAGTTTGGTAATCTATCATTGAACTTTTTGGTAAATATATATATATGGACATATGAGAAGTTTTCGAGAAACAAAGTTAATTATTAAATAAATTAAAGGGTGAAATAATGCTGATAGCTAAAATTATGTTAATTTCAGTGATTCCAATGGAAGTTATGGGAGGAAAGAGGCACGAGGAGCTGTTTCCAAATCGAAATTATGATCCGAATCACCACATGTTGAGCTTATTCTATCCAAGGTCTCAACCTAAATCTAGCTAGAAGTGGTAACCCAGGAACTCCTTTTAAGCAATCCAGGTGACTCTGATGATTACTCAAGACTGAACTTCTGAAGTGGGGGAATGTGGCAGGCGAGAGGGTGCAATCTGAAGAGAGTGTCAGAATTCAACATCTGATATTCACCATTTACTCTGCAATTACCCTCCCTATTTTCTAACAGTGAATCATGAAGTGACATAGCAAGTGAAGAGTCGGTAGGCACCCAAAATGGATTTTACTATGTTCAAGCTATTTACATACATTAACTGGTGTACTATCAGAGATTCAACATCAGACAGACCATTCTTAATGTATCTTAAAGGAGACAATTTCTTTACTCAACATGAAAACGTAACACAAAACAAGTCTAAATACTATTATTATTTGATCAAAGAGAAAATTTTCATAATTCTTCAAAATAATTCTGTTTTTAAAAATTCAAAGTTAAGAGGAAAAGTCCTTAAATTTGAGGTAGGGGAATAATTTTCTCATATGAGAACAACTGTGTCACAGTGTTATCTGCCAAGTCAGAAATTAAGCAAAATATTTCAGTACTATTTCTGTTTATGCACTGCTTTGTTACTGTAAATATAAATGTTTTAAATGTGGATAAATATTTTGGTTTGATTCTAATGCATGTAGTTAAGAATATGAATTGTTTTTCTTATACAGTCACTGAAATTATATATACTCTTTAGGCTTGATGAATAAACAACCTTTAAAATACTCCATGTTCACTTATAAACCTTGGAATAATTATAAAAAAAGGAGTACCTACATAAGAAATTATACATTAAAATTACAACTGTTTTTCCAAAGTCAAAGTGATTTTAAATTTTTTTCAATATCTGAATACAAAATAGTACATTTTAATTTACTATATAGCACAATTCAAGTATTCTCTTAAATTTTATATTTAGCCAACTAGTACATGATATTAAGTGACTTTTTTAGCTTTCCTTTTTAAAGATGACTGTTATAAAAAATGTGACTCTATGTTCTTCTAAATTGCTTAGAATAAGCTGAAAGGAAAAATGACAGTAGACACAGACCTTTATGAAATATCATCAACATATGAAAAGTTGCACATATCAGTAATAAGGCCTTTGCAGGTAATTCCCCCAAAGTATCTGAATTCATG
The DNA here is from genome assembly GCF_001704415.2 of Capra hircus. NCBI lineage: Eukaryota > Metazoa > Chordata > Mammalia > Artiodactyla > Bovidae > Capra > Capra hircus. The sequence goes on from NC_030812.1 coordinate 8,946,307, forward strand.
TAAACAAACACTAAGTATATTCTTTGAGGGAGAAAACATACTACCATACATGCAATATATTCAGATGGTTGTGACTTTAAACCATATATTATTTGAATAACACACAGAACCAAAAGAGGCCTAACCTACCAGTTTAGTAACTAAAAGATGTTACTTATTCATGGAGTAAAAGGTTGATACTTTTGGAAACTGATAATGAAAAAGAAATATTTTGAAAAGAAACACCCACTGTTTTCTAGAAATAAATATACATAGTTAGTTTAATGCATTACAGCATAGGAATATTGTCCTAGCATTAACCATAACATTCAGTAGTTTTAAAATATTTCTCCGCACTGAGCCTTGAATCTTCTACCTTGTTAGCTGCCCAACAACCTTCAAAAGAGTTTTATTCTCCTGCTTTAGTTGTTCATTTTCATCTTCTATGTCATCTAGGTCCTTTAGGAAACAAAAAGGAAAATAATATGTAAGGTTTTTACATGTTTAAAAATATTCTGTAGGTGATTTTAAAAACACACTTCAAAATGCACATTCAAAGATAATTCATATAAACAATTACTTTGGAAACACGGGCTCATTCTGAAAACAGTTTCGGAAGGAATGCGCGCCCCAGGTGAAGGCAGCACGCACTCCAGACTCCTCACTGGCACCAGGATGATGCAGACCAGCTCCTGTCAGATCTTTCAGCTTTTAGAGAGAAGTCAGAAAGCAGCACTGTTTGTTGTGAACCTTCCAATTTTTAATAATCAATGACAAGTTTTTAGTTAAAAATAAATCCCTCCTTCCCCAAATGAAAGGGCGAAATACATATGCTGTCAGTAAGAGGTCTGGGGCCTCAGACTGCAAACACTGTGTCACATTAGGCATTATGAAGGACCCAAGGACAAGTTCTATATAGACTTCCACCACCTTGGGTGATCTTAACAAGTGTTCATGTTGGGGAGTGAGACTCTGGGGAGGTGACATAACTGAGGCATACAGAAAAGGAGATCTGGGGCTTACCGAGTTGATCTGGTTCAAATTACATTAGGGTTTCTCTATGATAATTCGTTTAAGAGAAAGGTTTTCAAGTTTACAAAAATGCAAAAGCCACTACGTAATTACCCTCCAGCTTTAAAGTTATCAGACTCCAGGTCTCTGTTGCCTATATTAATCCTACTGCCATAAATACAATCACTCGAAAAATACAAAGACAATCCACTGTAATTTTTAGTTTGAAGAAACACGATTTCAAGGCAGACTATTTACTGATGGTTAGAAAAGCAGACATTTATAGATTTACCCTTGCAATTCAAATACTAAATTTGGAGAGATAAATCTGAATTCTAAGCACACTACTGGACAGCAGCATTCTGATACATTTAGTATACTGTCTTCGAATTGAGTTCTTAAAGTACAAACACAGAATCTGTATTTACTCACAAACTAAATAAATGATATCAGGAAAGTAATTTGTTGGGGAAAAAAAACAATAATAAAGATATGAGATTCCTAAAAGTGAGACCTATCTAAGATTTATCATTAAATGATAAAATAATACATTCATATATCATTATTTCACTTTTCACTTTCATGCATTGGAGAAGGAAATGGCAACCCACTCCAGTATTCTTGCCTGGAGAATCCCAGGGATGGGGGAGCCTGGTGGGCTGCTGTCTATAGGGTCGCACAGAGTCGGACACGACTGAAGCGACTTAGCAGCAGCATTAGGTTATAAACTCTGTAAAGGCAGGTGTCTTACGCTTTTTAATAAACACAGTGCCTAAGACAGTGCCAGTACATCACAGACATCAAACGTATTTGCAGATTTTATTAAATCACATTCTATAGCCAACAGAGGAATGCCCATGTTCTGAACCAAGATGAAAGGCAGTCAACAAGAATGAAAGAGCTTACTTAAAATTAACACTACTGAATACCTGAAGGTCACTTACTGGCTCAGCATATAACTATGCAATTCCTACACACGGCCTTGAGCAAGGTAAACTCTGAGCTTCAGAGTCCTCCTGTACACCCCACAGTTAATGCCACGGAGCTGTGTTAGAATGAGCTGCACATAATGCAGCTTTCTATTTTCTCTGCTTTCAGAATCAGAGTTAAGACTGGATTAAGAATTTGTTCCTTTTTCCCCTGAAACAAATTTCTTTTCTCCATCTTATGTAAAGCCTTCAGAAAAGGAAAACTATGAAATCGCTTCTCATAACCATTACCTAAATATGGCCTAGCATTAATACCTACTTCTTAAGCAGGAAGTAAATCCTGGGGCTGAAAGGGAAAGTGTTATGACCAGTAGTAATAGAGAACTTGGAGTAAGGCTAAACCTAAAACTGGGGATGAATACGTATAATTGGAGTGGGCAAAAGTGGTCAAAATACCACAAAAACAGAGACTCGTGGAGTTTCTGATGGCAAGAAAGAGCAATTTCAGTTCTTCTTCGAGGCAACTCTGTGCCAGGACTGCTGTACGTGTTATGTGTGGCGCTGACCAAGCTGCCTCTTACCTCCAGACTCCAGCATAACACAAAACAAATCCATTCACTGGTCCATCCCCAGAAGAGTAACAGAAACACAACCGATAACTGGCCAGAGGAGATCAGTTTGTGGAATGAACCGACAGTCCTGACTACCACAGATTACCATGACATTAACAAAGGAAGGAACCATTCACTTCACATTATTAAACTCTTCACATTTATGCATTTTCATCCAACTGACAGGAAAAAACAAAAGCATTAAAGTGAACTGTGTGAATACTCACTCTGTTTAACAAATCGATCTCTTCTCTGAGTTTCCCAATCATTTCTTCTTTCTCTTGCATTAGTCTCACGAGTCTTACGTTTTCTTGCCTTTCCCTTACCACCTCCTGGTACACAGAATTACAAAGTGTTAACTGAGAAGTAACAAGTGTTTCTAATCTTAATAGCATACATCCACTAAATCTGGTGAAGTACCTTAGACATATGAAGGTTTCCAGTAACTTTCTTAAGTCACTTGGGGAGGGAAGGAGGAACCCATCCCACAGAAAAGAACCAGGGAATGAGAGGAATACAGGAGTTGTCAAATATACTTCAGATTAAAGCAATGTTTACCCAAGTGTTTAACAAATACCAATACTCAAATGGGCTTCCCTGGTGGCTCAGATGGTAAAGAATCTGCCTACAATGCAAGGACCTGGGTTGGGAAGATCCCCTGTCTAAGGGCATGGCAACCCACTCCAGTCTTCTTGCCTGGAGAATCCCCATGGACAGATGAGCCTGGAGGGCTATAGTCCACAGGGTTGCAAAGAGTCGGACATGGCTGAGCAACTAAGCACAATGACTTTAGCTCTTTAGTTGATCACCACCATTAATAATAAAATCTCTTAATATTAAATGACTAATACCCTGCTGAAGGAAATTCAAAACTTTTGTTCAAAATACAAAGTTTAAGAAAAGGAGATTGCTCTGTGGAAAACAAAAATAGTGATCCTCCATTTACTTTTGGCTCTGCCAGTTAATTGACAAATGGGTAAAATGAAGGAGCTGAAAATCATTATTAGCTTTTAAACCTTTTTCCCCCTTAAAGAATGGAGTGACTTCCCCAGCCATCCAGTAGTTACGACTCTACACTTGTAACTGCAGGGAGTGTGGGTCTGACCCCTGGTTGGGGAAATTGAGATCCACCAAGCCATGCAGTACTACCCCAAACAAAACAAACGAACAAACAAAAAGAAACAGTGCAACACCTTTTTCAGAGAAATCTTATTTAGAATCCAGGACGTTAGGCTGGGTCAGCCATCTTAGAAGCAAAAGTGAAGCCGAACTGAAAAAGTCTCAGCCAGAATCTGGCTTCTTTCTTATGACCTCAGAGGAAAGCAGGCAGGCAGTCTCCTTAATCAGCTGCTGCCAACAACTCAGTCCAAACTTTTGTGAACTTTAAAAGCCTTTTTTGATGAACCCCCTTGAAAACTATTAAGACTTCCCAGATGGCTCGGAGGTAAAGAATCCGCCTGCAATGCAGGAGACACAGGTTCAATCCCTGGGTCAGGAAGATCCCCTGGAGGAGAAAATGGCAACCCATTGCAGTATTCTTGCCTAACAAACCCAAGGACGGAGGAGCAGTTCAAAGGGTTACAAAGAGTCAGACATAACTGAGCGTGCACAGACTTGAAAACTATTATACTATATATCCCTTAAAGTTTTTCAATTTAAACTCACAGAAACTAGTGTTAAAGTTCAAATGAGAACTAAAAATAATCATAATGTTATAAAAAAGAATAAAATTCAATCTCTACTTAAAACAACTTTTGTCTTACAAGGAATAATTTCAATTCAACAAGACATGCTTTCAACAACCAGAAAGTAATTCAGCATCATTATTAACTTAGGGACTGAATGTCTACAGAACAAACTTGAGAACCCATGGTTAATAAATTAATGTCAATATTCATTTGACATGTTCTCAAGTGTTAGTCGCTCAGTCGTGTCCGACTCTTGATGACTCCATGGACTGTGGCCCGTCAGGCTCCTGTCCATTGAATTCTCCAGGCAAGAATACTGGAGTGGGTAGCCATTCCCTTCTCCAGCGTGGACCTTCCTGACCCAGGGATGAAATCCACAGTTCCTTCATTGCAGCCCGATTCTTCACTGTCCGAGACACAAAGATACTCTTAAACAGGTTTACTCTTAAAATTGTCGCAGACATCACAGCAGCTCTAGGCTCTAACTCAGAACGTAAAGTCTACAAACTGAATAGATTATATAATGAAAAACACGCAGTAGTACACACTGCTAGCATAGACTTCTAACCATTTCAAAGGCAAAGACTGTGTTCAATATATCAATATTAAAGATAACTCTTGGCAGAATGAGAGGAGCCACTAAATACTAAGCAATTCAAGAACTGACTCCATTTCGAAAAGTTTTAACATCAACAGAACTGGATAGAAAAGCACTAAGAAATCAGAAAATGCTTAGCCACTACGTATCTAGGAAATATCTAATTAAGACTAATTCAAAGCTGCTGTTTGACTACACGTACAAGTACCAATTAACACTAACAGTATCTCCCATCATGCCCCTCATTTTCTTCCCTTTTCTGGTACTGCCTCATCCTTACACATTTCAGTTTTTCTCTCTCAGCTGCTATGAAAGTGAAAAAGGAATCCTAATGATATATTAATTTCATAGATCTTAAATAATTTGTAATTCATACCTTTTCAAGATCTTCAATTTTCTTTTCCAATGTGCTACTTGAGACCAAATTACCTGAAGCATTTGCATCCCTGTTATACCTGCTGAATCCACTTCTATCTGTTCGGGGAAATCTACTTGAGACATCTTCTTCAGAGGCGGTGGTTGTGCTATGGAAATTTAAAAGATACAAATTTTTTTAAAGATACCTCATATTCAGCAGGAAGAGTGCCAAGAGTATTTTCTATTTACCATAAACAATTACCATTCCCCTGAGGGCACATGATTATGATAGCCAAATTATTTATAATTATAGAAGTGAATCATTATTTCAATACAATAAAAATACAAAAAAATTAATTCTTTTGACTAATCTATCTACTGAGAAGCTGCTAAGTACCAGACATTGTTTTGAGCACTGAGGGTGTAACAGGAAACACAGATACAGATTCTGACTTTCATAGAACTTCCAGTGTAACAAGAACATAAACCAAGACAACCATCAAATAAGGTTAAGTGTAAGGTACTCTGAGAACTGTGACAGGGGACCTAACGTAGACTAGTAGAAATGTACACAGTAGTGAAGAACTACTTTGTTTCTCCTTTTATTTTTAAATTCCATTACCTCCTGGGCCAATATCTTAGTAAGAAATGAACTGGAAAGATAAAAGTGAAAAACATCATAAAAAACATAAGCCTAAATGTTGCATTAGATTCAGACCTGTAAAATTATATTTCAGTAATAGGATAAAGAAGAAAAAGAATTACATGAACGAGTCATCATCAATGAAGTATGCATATAGGCAATTATTATAAAAAACAGCTGTCAAACTGGCAACTTCTGTCATTTTGTAATTCTTAATTTAACCAAAAGTTATCAATGAAATAGCAATTCTTCATGTTAAACAGCAATTCACACTCTGAACTAACAGCATGTAAATCTTTAATATAGTAAGCTTGCTTCTTTTTTTTTTTTTTTTGCATTAGTTATCTATTAGTGCATAAAAAATTATGCCACAATTTAGTGGCTTAAAACAACAAAATTATTTGACAGCTTCTGCTGGTCAGGAATCTGGAAGCAGATTAGCTGGGTGTTTATATTTCAGAGTCTCGTATGAGGTTTTAGTCAAGACGTTGGTCAGGACCACAGTCATCTGAAGGCTTGCCTGGACTGGAGGAGAATTTCGCTGTAAGCTCATTCACAGGACTGATGGCAAAACGCCTCGGTTTCAAACCGGCGACTGGTCAAAAGCCTCAGTTACTCAGTATGTGGCTTCTCTACTGGATGTTCACCACAAGACAGCTGCTTCCAGAGACAGAGTGGCACAGCCACCAAGACAGGCACTGCAGTCTCTAGGACCTAACCTCACAAGTGACACACTACCACATCAACCCTGCGCTGGATGTGGGAAAGGATTACATCAGGTGAAAACACTAGGAGGCAGAGCTTCCTGGCGGCTCTCTCGGAGACTGGAATCATTCTTGCTAATCAACCTACTCTAGGTTTGACTGATGACAATGCTGATCACAAGGGGTAAAGTATATATAAACTACCTCTATGATTTAGTAGCGTTCACAACAGAAAAATTAGTTTCACCGATTATACTGACCAGAGGAGAAGAGACTTTAAAGTGATGTGAGCAAGCCCAGGATGTTCATTTTTAACTTTTACCCAATATGCAGAAAATGACACTTTTCAAAATTTGTCCTCAATCCTTTACTGGTAGCCAGTTCCAATCATTTATCCATCAAAATTACAGCTAAATGTGAATCAATTTTTGATGAAAATAATAGAATTTTGATCCATTAACTCCCTATGCATGGATTTTTTTTGATGGAAAATAAAATTCCAAGTGTATCTTATCAAATTTGTAAGGTAATGGATCATAACATTTTGAAAATGTGCAATACTAAAATCATCACTTACTGATGTATTATAGAACGAACCATAACAATTTGAAAAATCTTCTCCCCCCCCAAATTTCTTTTTTTCGTCTTTATGTAACAATGAAAACATATAGCACTTCTTGCACAAAAGGCTAATTAAGATCATTTTTTTAAAGAATGACGCTATCAGATAAATAAGTCTCATACACATATTTAAAAGGCTGAGGATCAAACTAGTTTCTTTTTTTAAAACTGAAATATTTCTAGTTGTTCAGTTGTTCAGTCACGTCCGACTCTTTGCAATCCCATGGACTGCAGCACATCAGACTTCCCTGTCCTTCACCAACTCCCAGAGCTTGCTCAAACTCATGTCCATTTAGTCAGTGATGTCATCCAACCATCTCGTCTTCTGTCGTCTCCTTTTCCTCCTGCCTTCAATCTTTCCCAGCATCAGGGTCTTTTCTAATGAGTTGGCTCTTCATATCAGGTGGCCAAAGTACTGGAGTTTCAGCTTCAGCATCAGTTCTTCCAATGAATATTCAGGGTTGATTTCCTTTAGGATTAACTGGTTTGATCTCCTTGCTGTCCAAGGGACTCTCAAGAGTCTTCTCCAGCATCGTAGTTCAAAAGTATCAGTTCTTTGGTACTCAGCTTTCTTTATGGTCCAACTCTCCCATCCATACATGACTACCGGAAAAATCATAGCTTTAACTAGACGGATCTTTGTTGGCAAAGTGATGTCTCTGTTTTTTAATATGCTGTGTAAATTTGTCATAGCTTTTCTTCCAAGGAGCAAGTGTCTTTTAATTTCATGGCTGCAGTCACCATCTGCAGTGATTCTGAAGCCCTAGAAAATAAAAGTCTGTCACTGTTTCCACTGTTTCCCCATCTATTTGCCATGAAATGATGGGACCAGATGCCATGATCTTTGTTTTTGAATGTTGAGTTTTAGGTCAACTTCTTCATTCTCCTCTTTCACTTTTATCAAGAGGCTCTTTAGTTCTGCTTTGCTTTCTGTCATAAGGGTGGTGTCATTTGCATATCTGAGGTTATTGATATTTCTCCTAGCTATCTTCATTCCAGCTTGGGCTTCATCCAGCCCGACATTTTGCATGATGTACTCTGCATAGAAGTTAAATAAGCAGGGTGACAATATACAGCCTTGACGTACTCCTCTTCCTATTTGGAACCAGTCCGTTGTTCCATGTCTGGCTATAACTATTGCTTCCTGACCTGCATACACGTTTCTCAGGAGGCAAGTAAGGTAGCCTGGTAAATTTTCCACAGTTTGTTGTGATCCACACAGTCAAAGGCTTTAGCATAGTCAATGAAGCAGAAGTAGATGTTTTTCTGGAACTCTCTTGCTTCTTCTATGATGGGATTTTGGCAATTTGATCTCTGGTTCCTCTGCCTTTTCTAAATCCAGCTTGATCATCTGGAAGTTCCTCGTTCACATACTGTTGAAGCCTGGCTTGGAGAATTTTGAGCATAAGAAATGAGCACAATTGTGCGGTAGTTTGAGTGTTCTTTGGCATTGCCTTTTTTGGGGATTAGAATGAAGACTGAAGTATAGTTGATTTATAAAACCTGTTTTTGGCTTGTAAAAACACGAAGTGTTCATCCCAAAAGTCAAACACTTTTGTCAGAATGTTTCCCTCTAAAAATTACTATATACGTCAGCATAGGGTAACAGTTAATACCTTTTCATTTTCTTTAACCTGCAACTTTAATGTATCAGCGTCTCGGTAATTCACGCCTGCCATGACTGTTGGTCTCAGCTGGCCTGACCAGGCCCTGGCAGTGACAGCAGCAGATACTGATTCACGCTCTGGCACAGGCTGCAGCACCGTCCCTGTCACTGTCTCTATCTAACCAGAACACACTCCCGCAAAACAAACAAAAGGCCAAACCGCATCTGACGGCCCTTCAAAGTTTCATACACTTCACAGCGAGCTGTGTCTGTCAGCAAAGGTGAAAAGGAACTCCTTTCTTCACATTACTGCAATGTCAGCAAAATCAAGGTATTGATCATATTGTAACAAAAATTCCCCTGTTATCCTGCTTTGTCAAAGAGTTGGTCTTCTGTATCCCTAAATATAACAAATTATGGGCGTAGCTGGGAAGCATTACATGAACTATCTACTTTGCTACAGACTCATCCAACAACTTCCAGCGAACAGCTTTCACTTGTCATACCTACTTTTTTAATGTCAGCAACCTGAAGTAAGACTGGAAAAGAAACTCACAAAACACTAATGAAATCCTGATGATCTGCTTCTGTCAGCTTCTTAACTGTGACAGTCTGTCTTTCAAATAAGCCATTTGTGGTTGTGACTGTAACGCTGTGCACATAAATGCCACTTAAATTTGGTGGTTTTATTGTTTCAGCAGCCAGTACAATACTGCAAATAACCCCATTATGGTTTTAGCAGCTCCCTATCAATAATGGCTAAAAACTGAACTCACTATAGGAGGGATAATACTTCTCAACAAAACAAGTACAAACTCTTTTGGTCTGTATCTCTTTGAAATTACTTCCACCATCATCATAATTTGGTTTACTACTTTTGTCACATTCAAAAAAGATGTATCTTTTCTTTTAAAAAGCCTAGCAAAGTTTGTTTTATCCTAAGTAAATTAAGATGAAAAATAAAGAATGTAAAATTTACTTTGTAGATTTAGATAATTCTAACAAAAGCAGAAACTGAAAAGAATAAAAAAGATTTTTAGCTTTTACTTATTTATTTTGATTTAAGTATATGTCTACTTCTTGTTTTATTTATGGAACAAGAATATGTCTGATTAAATTCAACACAAGATTTCTAAGGTAAATATATCTTCACATTTTCTTCAATTCTTAACACATTTTAGTTTACAAATGACTAACATAAAAATAACACAGGCATAGCAGAATATACATTCTTTCCTAGCTTGCAAGGTGACCAAGATAAACCACACTGTGGGTCATAAAAACCACCATCACAAATTTAAAAGAATAGAAATCATACTGTGCCTGGTCTTAGAGCACAACAGAATTAGACAAGAACTGATAACAGAAAGATAACTGGAAAACTCCCGAATAACATGGAGATTAAACAATGCACTTCTAAATAACACATGGGTCAAAGAAGAAATCTCAAGAGAAATTTTAAAGTATTTTGAACAAAACAAAGAAGCTCACAGCTTATCCTCTGTGGAATGCAGCGAAAGCAGCGCTTGGAAAGGGACGTGTACGCTGAGCACATCTATTAGGAAAGCCAGATCTAAAACCAATACTCTCAGTTGCCACCCTAGGAAACTAGGGAAGAGCGAGCATTCAAACTAAAATAAGCAGATAAAGAATAACAAGAACTAGAGCAGAAACTAATGAAACTGAAAACAGGAAACCAATACAGGATAATCAATGAATCAAAAGCTATTTCTTTAAAAATATCAACAAAACCAACAGCCCTCTAGCCAAGCTAAGAAAAAGAAAGGACACAGACTACCAACAGAAATGAAGATTCCATGGACATTAAAATAATAAAAAAGGAATCCTCTGACCACAAATTTGATGACCTAGATGAAACAGATCAATTGCTTGGAAGCAACAATTTGTCAAAATTCACACAAGAAGAAACAAATAATTTCAACAGGCTGGTATGTATTAAAGAAATTGAATCAATAACTAATAACTTTGCAAAACAAAGTACCAGGCCCAGAGGAGTTCACTAGTGAATCCATCCAAAATCTAAGGAAGAAATTATACAGATTACTAAAATCTCTTTCAGAAGTAAAAATAGAAAGAATACATCTAAATTTTATGAAGCCAGCATTACTCTAATACCAAAATCAGACAGATATCATAAGAAAACTAAAAAATAAAGATTAAGATCTCTCATGAACACTGATGCAAAAATCCTCAACAAAATATTTGCACATCGAATTTGAGAATGTATAGAAAAAATTATCCACCAAAAATCAACTGGAATTTATTCAAGGCTGGTTCTGTTAAAACACACACACACGTACACACACAATTATGTAATCTATTGCAGTAACAGGCTAAAGAAGGATCACATGTCACACATACACAGAAAAAGCATTTGACAAAATCTAACATCTATATATGATTTAAAAAAAAGTACAAACTAAGCACAGAAGGGAATTTCCTAAACCTGATAAAGAATATCTAGACACACACACACACACACACACACACACACACACACACACACACACCACCCGCACCCACATCCACACCCCCACCCCCGACCCTACATCATACCTAGTGGTGAGACACTGAAAGCTTTCCTGCTAACATCAGCAAGGCAAGAATGTCCCCCTTTCACCAATTCCTTTTCAGTATCTTACTGGAAGTCTGTGACTGTGAAGTTGCTCAGTCGTGTCTGACTTTGCGATCCCATGGACTGAAGCCTACCAGGCTCCTCTGTCCATGGTATTTTCCAGGCAAGAATACTGGTAGGTTGCCATTACCTTCTTCAGGAGATCTTCCTGACCCAGGAATTGAACCCGGGTCTCCCGCATTGTAGGCAGACACCTTACCATCTGAGCCACCAGGGAAGTCCATACAGGGAAGCCACCACTGGAAGTTTAGGTAATACAATAAGACAAGAAAAGGAAATAAAAGGTATATAGACGGGGAAGGAAGAAATAAAACTGCCTTTGTTCACAGATGATATGATCACGTATGGAGAAAATCTGAAAAGACCAACACAAAAAAATTCCTGAAACTAATAAGTAATTATAGCAAGTCTGCAAGATATAAGGGCAATACACAAAAGTCAATCCCTTTCCTACACACTAGCAATGAACAAGTGAGATTTGAAATTTAAAACAATACATTTACATTAGCTCTCTACAAAATGAGATACTTATGTACAAATCTAACAAAATGTAAAACATCTATATGAGGAAAACAACAAAAACTGATGACAGATACCAAAGAAGAACTAAGTAAATGGAGAAACCAGTTAGTGGACAGGAAGAGTCAATGTTGGTAATGTGCCACTTCTTCCCAACTCTTGATTTCCCACTGATCTCTTGGCTCAATGCAAGCCCAATCAAAATCCTAACAAGCTATTTTGTGGCTACTGACAAACTAATTCTAAAGTTTACATGGAGAGGCCAGATCCAGAATAGGCAACACAATATTAATTAACAAAATCGGAGGGCTAACACCACCCAACTTCAAGACTTAGTTTAAAGCTACAGTAATCAGGACAGTGCAGTACTGGTAAAAGAAGAGACAGACAGAGCAATGGAACAGCAACAGAAGCAGAAAGAGACTCACGTAAATGAGCCGCAACTCTCTGACAAGGAGTACAGGCAATATAATGGAACAAAACTGTCTTTCAACAAATGGAAAACAACTGGACGTGCACATGCAATGCAAGATAAAACAAAGAACTTATACCCTTAACAAAAGTTAACTCAAAATGGATCAAGACTTAAAGGAAAAATGCAAACTATTCATATATAATCTCATAGAGGACAACTAACATAGGAGAAAATGTAGAAGACTCTGGGTATGCTGAAGACTTCTTAGGTACAACAGCAAAGGCACAATCCAAGAAAAATAGTTGACAGTTGTTGCTGTTTAGTCACTAAGTTGTATCTGATTATTTTGCAACCCCTTGGACTGTAGTCCACCATGCTCCTCTATCCATTGCATTTCTGAGGCAAGTGTAATGGAGTGGGTTGCCCTTTCCTTCTCCAGGAGACCTTCCTGACCCAGGGATCAAACCTGCGTCTCCTGAACTGGCAGACAGGTTCTTTACCACTGAGCCACCTGGGAAGCCATGATTGACAGCTGAACTTCATTAAAATTCTAAATATCTCTGCTCTGTGAAAGACAATGTTAAAAGAACAAGACAAGCCACCTGGAAGAAAATACTTCCAAAAGGATATATCTGATAAAGAAGTATTATCCAAAATATACAGAGAATTCTACAATTTAACAATAACAAACCATCAGACTGAAAAATGAGCCAAAGACCTTAACAGACACCTCAGAAAACAAGATATACAGATGGCAAATTAGCATATGAGAAGACGTTCCATATCATCTGTAATCAGGGAAATGCAAATTACAATCAGATACTGCTACACACACATTAAAATGGCTGAAATCAGGATCAACACTGGTGAGGATATAGAGCAACATTAACTCTTATTCACTGCTGGTAGGAATGTAAACTGGTACAGCTGCTTCTGAGACAGTTTGGTGGTTTCTTATAAAACTAAACATACTCTTGTCATGGATCGTACTCCTTGGTATTAATCTAAAGGAGCTGAAAACACATGTCTACACAAAAACCTACACATGGATGTTTATAGAAGCTTTATTCATAACTGCCAAAACTTGAGAGCAATCACACTGCCCTTTCCTAAGTAAGTGGAGAAATAAACTGTGGCATATCCAGAAAATGGAATATTATTCAGCGCATAAAAAGAAATAAGCTATTAAACCATGAAACAATATGGAGGAAATTTAAACTGTATACTACTAAGTGAAAGAAGCCAAGCTGAGAAGGCTACACACTGTTTGGTTTCAATCATATGACTGTGGCAAAGGCAAAACTATGGAGCGGAGAAAGATCAGAGACTAAAATGATACCACAGTATCGTTTTACATAGCGATGGAGGCATGTCATTATGCACTTGTCCAAATCTACAGAAGGAACAGCACCAAGAGTGAACCACATAAACCAGGGACTTGGGTTATGATGTGTACGTTCCTCAGCTGTCACAAACACACCTCCTGTAGCAGGGAGGCTATCCACGTGTAAGGACAGGTTTACATGGGAAACCTGTGTACCTTTTCCTCAATTTTGCTCTAAAAAGTTAGGGCAAAAGTTAAAAAAAACAAAACAAAAAATACATATGTACCATGGTACTTGAATTAGTCGATAGCCTGTTGATAAAGGAGTCCACTTATCATGCACTTGGGTGTGATGATGACAATGTCAAAATGAAATTCAGGCTTCTAAATATTTACTTTTATGTTTTATTCTTACTTTGTCATAGGTTAGAAACAAACAGTTCAAGGACCACACTCTGAACAGCATTAAAAGAATGTTTAAACTCAAGACTTAAAAGAGGAATAAGAATGTGCAAATATGAAAGAGTATGTGGTCTATTGAGAAACAGAAAAATCCAATATGGCTAAAGCATGAAATGTAAACATAGGAGTGATAAGATATGACACTGGAAAAGCAAGCAGGAGACTGAAAACTATTTTAAGAAGCATTTCAACGAATGGTTTCTAAATTTATTCACTATATACATTGATATGTATATTTACCTATTTTATATTATGATTTATAGTATTATATGTGATTATATATTATATTCATATATAATTTGTTACACAAATATATATGTAAATGAAATACTATGACTTAGAATATGGTATAATTAAAATATTATCTCTATCACAAAAAATAGAACATAAAGGGATGAAAAGAATTTTAAGTGTACATTTTAACTATGGTGTAAGTTTTGTTTTCACAAAAACTGACTATAATGTTTTTAACGAAAGTATAATTTGAAGATGCTTCTTTACTTCTGAGGAACTTATTTTAACTTATGAAATATAAAGATTCGAAGGTGCAGTTCTAAGATGAGCATGCATTTTTTATCTTTATGGCTATAACAGAAAGAGATGCCTCACAGAGTTTTTAAATTTTTCACTTAAAAATCCAAAGCATCAAAAAAATTTTTTTCTAATTTGTAAAAACAGATCTGATTTTATGTATCTTGCCAACTAAAAAAACCACATAACCACCTTTGCATTTATATGCTTGGTTTGATATTCTCCGTAAGTTTCCCCTCACCAGACTTACCGACTTTATGAGTATTAAACTACATAATAAATTGTAAATCCATTTAACCATTCAAATTACAGTACTGTATAAGATTTAGAAGGTAGTCAAACAAAAATACACTTTTTTCAGGATACCTCCAGTATCAAATAATTATCTGATACACAGAACAAAGGAATAACAAGTTAGTAACTAGAACAGAGATGGGAATACCAGACCACCTGAACTACCTCTTGAGAAACCTATATGCAGGTCAGGAAGCAACAGTTAGAACTGGACATGGAACAACAGACTTGGTTCCAAATAGGAAAAGGAGTACGTCAAGGCTGTATATTGTCACCCTGCTTATTTAACTTCTATGCAGAGTGCATCATGAGAAACGCTGGGCTGGAAGAAGCACAGCTGGAATCAGGATTGCCGGGAGAAATATCAATAACCTCAGATATGCAGATGACACCATCCTTATGGCAGAAGGTGAAGAGGAACTAAAAAGCCTCTTGATGAAGGTGAAAGAGGAGAGTGAACAAGTTGGCTTAAAGCTCAACATTCAGAAAACGAAGATCATGGCATCTGGTCCCATCACTTCATGGGAAACAGATGGGGAAACAGTGGAAACAGTGACAGGCTTTATTTTGGGGGGCTCCAAAATCACTGCAGATGGTGACTGCAGCCATGAAATTAAAAGATGCTTACTCCTTGGAAGGAAAGTTATGGCCAACCTAGATAGCATATTCAAAAGCAGAGACATTACTTTGCCAACAAAGGTCCGTCTAGTCAAGGCTATGGTTTTTCCTGTGGTCATGTATGGATGTGAGAGTTGGACTGTGAAGAAAGCTGAGGGCCAAAGAATTGATGCTTTTGAACTGTGGTGTTGGAGAAGACTCTTGAGAGTCCCTTGGACTGCAAGGAGATCCAACCAGTCCATTCTAAAGGAGATCAGCCCTGGGTGTTCTCAGTTCTTGAAGGACTGATGCTAAAGCTGAAACTCCAGTACTTTGGCCACCTCATGCAAAGAGTTGACTCATTGGAAAAGACTCATGCTGGGAGGGACTGGGGGCAGGAGGAGAAGGGGACAACAGAGGATGAGATGGCTGGATGGCATCACTGACTTGATGGACATGAGTTTGAGTGAACTCTGTGGGTTGGTGATGGACAGGGAGGCCTGGCGTGCTGCAATTCATGGGGTCACAAAGAGTCGGACACGACTGAACGACTGAACTGAACTAGTACAGCGTGTGAGTTACTAAGCATCAGTGGGTCCTATGAATCTGTGGGTTCCATATCCACAAACTAAACCAATCCCCATGGAAGAAAATATTCAGAGTAAGGGAATTCCGGAAATTTCCAAAATGCAAAACTTATATTCATATAGCACTTACGCTGTATTAGGTACTATAAGCATTCTAGAGATTTAAAGTATACAGGAAGATGTGCATGAATTATACACAAATACATCATTTTACATAAGGGACTTGAGCATCCACAGATTTTGGTATCTTTGGTGGTCCTGGACCCAATACCCCACGTATCAAGAGATGAGTGTAAATGTCTTAGTGTCTTTTAAATTAAAAGGTAAATACAAATAGAAAATCTAATATTTTCCTCCAGCACCCAATGTTATCTTGAGTATCACCCTGCCTTGGAAACTAGCTTAGACTCATTTAAAGGTCACAGGAAGTCATTAAAGCAGGGAAAGTGAGAGAATCATTTTAACAAAGTGGACAGGAAATAAGCAAAACTGAAGGCAGGGAGACCAGTGTGGAAGCTATTATAATCATCTATGTAAGAGATGATGATATCCTAGATTGGTGGGTAGGCACTAGAGCTACACAGGAAGTAAATTCAACAAGTTTTGGTAAATGACTGAATGTTAACGAGGCAGTGAGGGGGGAAAAAAAAAAAGGGTCAAAAGCAACATCCAGATTTCTGACTAGAGTAGGAATGGATTTTGATACCAACTACTGAAATCTAGGGCTTCCCTGGTGGCTCAGATGGTAAAGCATCTGTCTCCACTGCAGGAGACCCAGGTTCGATCCCTGGGTCAGGAAGATCCCCTGGAGAAGGAAATGCAGCCCACTCCAGTACCCCTGCCTGGAAAATTCCACGGACAGAGGAGCCTGTTAAGCTACAGTCCATGGGGTGGCAGAGTCGGACGCGACTGAGCAACGTCACATTCACTTTCACTGAAATCTAAGTTTCACAAGTTTGCTTTTGAACATGCTGAGTTTAAGATGCTTCTATGATATCTAAAAATATATATTTTAAAGTTGCTGGTTATACAGGAATGGAGCTAATGATTTGGAATCATCAGCATAGGTATATATAATAACTGAAGTCATCAGAGTGAAAAAAATTTCCTAGTGCAAATAAACAGACCAAAAATAATAAGACAAAGTGCTGAGTAACACCAACACATAAAGAGTAAGCACAGGAAAGGAAGAAATACAAACAAAACCGGGAAATGCCAGCAGAGGGGTAGGAGGGACTCAAGACAGCAAGGTGTCGCCTAAGTTGCAGCATACATAAAAGAGAACCAGAATCATTTTAAAGGCCTCTTTTCACTTAAAAAAAGTCCACTCACCTGCATCAACCACATGATTATTCAAATACAAACTACAATGCTGACAACTACAAATAAAAACCCAACATGTGGATATGCCTTAATATGTTTGTATTTGCTTGATGTACATACAAGCTTAAAGTAAGACTTCAAAAAGTTTAATCTATTTATTTAAAAAATCCTTATTAGGCTTTATGCAAATGATAATATACAAACTCAAAACAAGGACTATTACTGAAAAAAATCAGTGATTTATGCCTACTATGTATTATGTTTGTAAAGAATACTGTCATAATTGTGAATAATTGTGTTACTAGTTCTTATTGCCAAATTTAGTTCTGTTTATTTTAAAAACAGAAATGTTTTAAGTGATTTTCAGGGCTAGATATGTACAGTGCACAATACCCAGAATAAAAGATTGTTTTATTAACTCCAAAAAGATTGCAATGTTCTATTCAGGAATGTTAACACAAATCTCTAACTAATACACCTCCAAAAAGAATCCTCCTCTGCCCTTAGTTACAAAGTTATTAACCAAAATGTTCAGAAAAGGAGAAAGAATAAACAGTATTATCAAGGATAAACACCACCATTTACTGAAAATGTTCCCCCTCTGGGAATTTTCTGTGGGAAGAGTAGAAGGTGTTGTGTTGGGGGATGAAACATTGTTATTCTAAAACTACCACAAGGACAAGATTGGCAGCACCATGAGATTACAACTAGAGGAATTTTATGCTAAAATAAGATATTTTAAAGTTTCGCAGTAGAAGTAATACGAGGCTCATGAGTAAAATCCTCCTTTTAGAAAGGATATCAAATATCCAGAAGTACTGGCTAAACTGTAACATTCTTAAATAACCAGCAAGTGAAAGCCTAGCCTCGAGCTGTAATATGTTCACTGCCTTATTGCACTCCACCACTCCAGTCCCACCGTCCTAACAGCCCCACCCGCTGTGTAGGCTCTCTCTCCCTTTAAACACACACACATAAAGAGAGCAACAGCTAAATACAAAAGTCACTTCTCAGACTCTATTGAAATTACGATACACATTCACCGTGGGAAACAGATAATATGATCAATCTTTCCAGTAACCCCAATAACCCAGAGACAACAGATGTTGTGAAAGTGAAAGTCGCTCAGTCATGTCCCACTCTTTGTGACCCCATGAACTATACAGTCCATGGAATTCTCCAGGTCAGACTACCGGAGTGGGTAGCCTTTCCCTTCTCCAGGGGGTCTTCCCAACCCAGGGATCAAGCCCAGGCCTCCTGTATTGCAGGTGGATTCTTTACCAGCTGAGCCACAATTCCACAATATATCAATTATTAGTAGTTCATAACCTTTTTGGATTGCAGATCCCTTTGAAAATCTGATGAAAAATGTAGCTCTTCTCCCAAATAAGCATGATATTCTTTTATATAGAAATTTAGCAGCTTGTCAATAGAGCTCAAGTTTAGAACACTTTATATAAGAGACACTGTTTCATCATCACACCCTTTGTTATATGCTCTCCCTCTACTCGTTTAATATAAATAGGTAATATTTTTCCTATAATTATTAATTCTTATAGGTAATGTTTCCTAAAACATCAGTTTAATGTCCATATTGTAACTTTAATATATTACAGCATATACACTATCTCATTGTTATAAATTTAAGTTTTTCTGTTAGGGGCTATCATACATGTTCTTTTCTCATATGTTAAATACAGTAAATTATCTTAAAGAGATCACTATAAACTTAACCAAGTAAACATTCTATTATGAAAATTACATATTGGGGAGAAAAAAACCCCACAAATACATGACCACCAGTCCACCGTTCCTAAACCTTAAGTTTCAGAAACTTTATGACCCCCACCTCCAAATAATTTTCCAAAGTTATTGAAACATAGTTGTTTTTTTTAAAAAAATATTTATTTCTTTGGCTGTGTCGGGTCTTACTCGCAGCACACAGGGATCTTCAACCTCTGCTGTGGCATGCGGAGGAGCCTTTAGCTGCAGCATACAAACTCTCAGTTGTGGCATATGGGATCTAGTTCCCTGATCAGGGATCAGACCTGTACTGGGAGTGCAAAGCCTTAACCACCAGATCACCAGGGAGGCCCATTTAACCATGTTTTATGAAAAGGAGTTCAGTGAATATTTAAGAAATGTTCTAGGTAAACGAGTTGATTCAATAAATAGGGCATAACTAGAGTCACTGCTTAACAAATTCAATGCATCCTTGATCACGGTAAGAAAAAATTTATATTTAATTCATAATTTATAATAACACACACAAACTGGTCTTGTGGATGGCTTGTATCCTCTAATGACTTTTTAAGTTTGTCTAGCCATATGTATAAGTTATTTGGTTTACTGAAAATATTTTCTAACATATAATGCCAAATATCTATCCTTTAGCCCATTCCTCCTTTTTTTCATCCCCATTAATCAACAGACACCCTCTCCAAGAAATATACATTCTCCAGTCTTTGTTGCAACTTGCTGACAGATTAATGAATGCAATGAACTGTTGATATACAATACAACAAATTCCTCTAGATAAGGCATAGATAAGTTCAGATCTAGATTTTGTTTTGTTTTTTTATCTTGTGTCTGAGTTGCAAAGAGTTTGTGAATAATGATTAGACACTTTAAAAATTTTTTGTTTTTTTAGTAGTATTAAACATGGCTAAACCTTTGAGAGTTGAAAGGTAACAAACCACATGTTCTAGGCTATGAAAATAAAAGAAGCAACATGTGTACCAACAGGTCACAAGTAAAATAATGGTCTAAAAAGCTTAAAAATAAAAACATTCACCATGTGAAATCAACTGTCTTCCTGATTTAACACAATGATAAACGGTAAATAAATGATCAATGGTAAATTAAGCTTTTGATGAAGATTTGTAAGGAAATTATTCCCCTGATGACTCTAACTAAAGAATGCAAATCTGAAAAGTGCCAATTATAATTTAAAGTGTATCATGCGAAGAGTTGACTCACTGGAAAAGACTCTGATGCTGGGAGGGATTGGGGGCAGGAGGAGAAGGGGACGACAGAAGATGAGACGGCTGGATGGCATCACCGACTCAATGGACATGAGTTTGAGTGAACTCTGGGAGTTGGTGATGGACAGGGAGGCCCGGAGTGCTGCGATTTACGGGGTCGCAAAGAGTCGGACAGGACTGAGCAACTGAACTGAACTGACTTAAGAACTAAATCTGTATGAATGATACAACAAATGTGGTATCATTACTGAAGTTCATTTTTATTTCCCAAAACAAAAACTGATAAAAATATTTTGGTTTGAGAACGTGGCCTGCAAATGGGCCAAATCAAAGCTTTTTGATTGACAATGCTTGCTAGCAAACAAAAAAAGATTCTTTCCAGTTTAAACTAGTCATGCTAAGTAAAAATTACCAAACAATGCTTACATGTTAGAAGTTTAAAGGAATCACAGGCTTCATTATACCTATATCAAAATTACTCAGGAATTAAAGTGAAAGGCAGCAGCAGTGGCAAATATGTCAGATTTACTTACTCAGTCGTTGATTACCTTAGCCTTCTTAAACATTGTTTTATCACTAAACATTTACATCTTTTCTATTTAGTAAGTTAGTAATAAAATTACAGCTCTTCCTATTCAATATTTTATTTATATACACTATAACACCCACAACTTTTAACCATATATTTTAAACTTAACATAAAACAGAGGAAAACAGAGGTTTTATACATATAAATCTAAGTAGATTGTCTTGCACAGGCATGTGGGTTCTGGAGTCAGGTTGCCTGAGTTCAAATCTGGGTTCATACTGACTAGTTTTGTAACCACAGTGAAATGATTCTACCTCTTTATCTCATTTCCCTCACCTACAAGGTAAAAGCAAATATTTTACCAACAGTACCTTCTTTATAAGATACCTGAAAAATTGAATGAGATCTCCATAAAGCACCCTGGACATGAGAAGACTTGATAAGATTTACCATTATTCTACAATTATTAGCACAAGCATGATGACCACATCTTCTGCAACTTTATGGCTTTAACAGGGAAGGACATTACTACTTCAAGCAACTCTGTTTAACAACTTCTCATACTTAATTCTGATCTTCCTCCTATACATAAGCACATACACTCAAACACATTTTCTGGTAAAAAGCATTGTTCAATTGTGAATAGGTGGTGCTATAGACTTGCTCTGGTTTGAATGCTTGTGTCCCTCCCAACTCTTATGTTGAAACCCTAATGTCCACCGTAAGGGCACTGGGAGGTGAGGCTGCGGGAGGTGCCTAGGTCACAAAGCTGGAGCCCTTCTGCACCTGTGTGAGAGCACTGCCGCCACAGAGCTCTCCAGCCCCTCCCACTACGTGAGGACACAGCGGCGAGCCGCTAAGTCTGCAACTGGCAGAATTGGACCAAATTACCCACTCTCTCCATCACATGAGGTCACAGTGAGCAGGCAGTTCTCTGAGAGTCAAGAAGAGAACCCTCATCAGAACCAGACCATGCTGTCATTCTGACCGATTCTGGACTTCACAGCCTTCAGAACTGTGAGAAAATAAATTTCTATTTTAGCCATCCTGTCTATGGCATTCTGTTATGGCATTCCAAGCTGACTAATACAGCTGTTATACTTATCTTTTCAGTGTTTAAACACACAAGTGAAAATGACTCTAAGTTTTCTTTTGCTAAGTTCATCAAACCTTTACAAATCCATGTAGTGTGCAGTTTTCGGACTGCAGAGTATGTGAGAGTAAGTTGTGGTCTGCCTACAATGCAGTTTCTTTTTAAGAGGACAATTAAGGTTTCTGACATTATACTTATGTCTACAATATGTTCTTAGTCTTAACTTACGGATTCTTACCTTTTGTATCTTCCTGAAACTGTTCTAGATGGCTCCTATAAAGTAAAAATAACAACATATCAGTTTGGGTATGTATAAAAGCACACACAATTTCAGGTTATATAAAACAATTGATAGAGAATGTTGGAACAATTACCATTATTTTAAAAAATTCACATTGCCGATCAAAACAAAACAATATCCTACATTTGATTTTTCAGACAAAACCAATCACTGTTTAAAAATTATATCTTTAATTTGGAAACATTTTAAAAGCTTAGAAAAAAATTTTAAAGGGTTATCATTCATCAACCAATTTAAACATTTTTGGAAGTTAAGCATTAAAAAACACAACATATCCCCCTTCTAGTGTTTTCTATGCCCTCAGTTTAAAAAAAGAAAAAAAAGCTGGGGGGGGGGGTACAATTCACCACAAACATATAATGATTAATGCTTTTTTTTAAAATAGCTAAAAATTAAAGGTGAGAAAATATTTTTATGCTGATTCTAAGCTAGACCTCCCCGCCCCCAAAAGATAGCTGTAAGTTAATATTAAGCATTGGGGTGAGAAAACTATTGTTGCTGCTATTTAGTCGCTAAGTCATGTCCGACTCTTTCACAACCCCATGGACTATAGCCCACCAGGCTCCTCTGTCCATGGGATTTCCCAGCCAAGCATACTAAAGTGGGTTGCCATTTCCTTCTCCAAGGAACTGTCCCAACCCAGGGATCAAACCTGCATCTCCTGCTTGGCAGGCAGATTCTTCACCACTGAGCCACCAGGGAAATGGGAAAAGTATGTTGCCTTGAAACCAATAGGGCAGCCTTCTGCTGGCTGAAGACTCTGTTTTGTCTTCTGCAGTTTCATTTTAATAACACAGTCAAAAGTAGGGCTTCCCTGGTGGCTCAGATGGTAAAGTAAAGAGTCTGTCTGCAATGCAGGAGACCCAGGTTTAATTCCTGGGTCGGGAACATCCCCTGGAGAAGGAAATGGCAATCCACTCCAGTATTCTTGCCTGGAAAATCAAACTGATGGAGGAGCCTGGCAGACTACAGTCCATGGGGTAGCAAAGAGATGGACACGACTGAGCAACTAACACATAGTCAAAATTAAATGATAAGTCTTAATTAACAGATTACAAATCAACTATACTATAATTTTTTAAAAAATTTTTTTAAATAAGTAAGCCTTTGACTCTGCAACCCCATGGACTGCAGCCAGCCAGAGTCCTCTGTCCATGGAATTTCCAGGGAAGAATACTGGAGTGGGTAGGCATTCCCTTCTCCAGGGCATCTGCCAGACCCAGGGATCAAACCCAGATCTCCTGCATTGCAGGTGGATTCTTTACCATGTGAGCCACTAGGAAAGCCCATAAGATGATCAGATTCCAGCCTGAAACAGCAAATACTACATGGTACAGTAAAGAATGTATCAATGTGGAAAAACAAGATGGAAAACCATACAGTTATGAGTAAGACTTAGATTCAAGTTCCAACCAGACAGGCCACCCAGTAGCTCTGAGACTGTGGTTAAGTCATTTAACTTCCATTAATCTCAGTTTCTTCATCTCTAAAACAGGAATAGAAACAATGTCTACTTTACCAGGTTGTTGTGGGGATTAAATGACGGAAGTGATCAAAACAATTAGCAAAACTCCTTTACAACAGGTTAATAATTTAAAATTGACAGCGAAGGTTTTTCTAAAAAAACTAGGATGTGGAAAAATCTTTACTGAATTTTCTGAGCAGAACTTTAATAAATCTGACTTAATTCCTTCAAATCAATAAATTCCCATTACTACAGCCTACAAGCAAATGGCATCCCACTCCAGTATTCTTGCCTGGGAAATTCCACGGACAGAGGAGCCTGGTGGGCTCACAGTCCATGGGGTCACAAAGAGTCAGACATGACTGAGCACACATAGCACATGCCACAACAGCCTGCATCACTTATTTAAATATGACTTTATCACATTTTTAAGTAATGCAATAAAGGGGCAGCAGGGGTGTCTCACCTTTGATTTCTTTTTCCCCAAAAAACTCAGTATAAACAGTATGCAATAAATATATATTGACAACCTATAGAAATAACTTTCCTGGTAATCTACAGTTACAGAAAAAGCATCACCTTGGAATTAAAAAGTTGTCAAAAGCAACCAGGTGATACGATACAAGAAGTACTCATGTGTGTGGGCCTGGCCCTTTAATAGGATCACCCCGGAGGAGCTATGGTCCAACAGCTGGTTCAAAGACATTTTACCCTCCTTTGGGCACCAACTGATCTCGTAGCAGGGACAGTAACAAAAGCCTAGCAAGTCAACTTTGAAGAGTTCCTTATCTATCTGTCATTAAACTATGAGACCCTAAAGATAAGACAGATGAATCTTTGTACTCTAACACCAAACATGTAAAACAGAGCTCCTATTATAAAAATGATATCTCTAAGTGAATAACAACAAAGAATATACTTTATAAGATCTAGTTTTTTAAAACTATTTTTTAAACCATAGTAACTAGATTAAAATGTTTAATCCTGGTTATTTAGATAAAGCAGAAAGAAAAACTAAAGTTATGTGTATACACTCAAAGTAATGATTTCAAATGCAACTCTTCCCCTTAAGTTTTATAAGCAGTATTCCAACTAATATTTTATCAAGGTTTTCTTTCATAATATTCCCTAATCTTATTATATATGAACTAAAACTTTAGGCACAGACCTTAAAGGATGTCCATCTAAATTAAATATGCATTAGAAAAGACGCTAATGACACAGTAAGGTCCAAAACATAAACACTTTTCTCTGATTTTGGTTATAATTGAAATATTTCAAAAAATGACATCAGCTTGAGGCAATGGCACCCCACTCCAGTATTCTTGCCTGGAAAATCCCATGGATGGAGGAGCCTGGTAGGCTGCAGTCCATGGGGTCGCTAAGAGGCGGACACGACTGAGCGACTTCACTTTCACTTTTATGCATCGGAGAAGGAAATGGCAACCCACTCCATTGTTCTTGCCTGGAGAATCCCAGGGACGGCGGAGCCTGGTGGGCTGCCGTCTATGGGATCGCACAGAGTCGGACACGACTGAAGCGACTTAGCAGCAGACTACTTCTTACTGCAGTGAAATCAGCATAACTGCTAAATGATAAGAGCCTCTGCTGCATTTATGGATTTGTGTGTAGCTGATATACTGACTTTACTGGTATGGAAATCTGGCAATAAAAAATATTTCTGAGGCTTCATGTAGGCATTTTCCCCTTAGATGGTAGAAGCAGAGACTAATACACATTTAGATTAGAATCTTAATATGTACAGAAACGTGAGATGCAGGATGTTCTTAGCAACACTATACTATAGTGGCATGATACTACTGCTACACTGACCCACCTATAAATGACTTAAAAGTACCACTGAAGTATACTATTAATAAAAATAAGTTGCATGTTACTAATTTTTTACACTTCTTACAGCTTTTAAAAAAACAACTAGTCACTTAAAAGGCGCTTCCCAGGTGGCATAGTGGTAAAGAATCTGTCTGCCAATGCAGGAGATGTGGGTTCAATCCCTGGGTAGGAAGATCCTCTGGAGTAGGAAATGGCAATCCATTCCATTATTCTTGCCTGGAGAAATTCCATGGGGAGCAGAGCCTGGTGGGCTATAGTCCAGAGGAGTGCAAAGAGTCAGACATAACTGAGCACACAGTCACTGAAAACATGAGATCTCAAGTTTTACAGTATTTTCTGTACAACCCGTCTGGTACAACTGATAAAATTATAAACTCAGACATACTTGACCAAACTACTCCATGCTCAAGTCCAAGATATGTAAACAATCAGATTTAAGTCTATTTCTATATAACTAATATTCAAGTTAAGATTCTAACGCAGACCAACACTCAAGCTTATTGCTTATTGGCCAGATTTGAAAACTGTTTTTATTAGATTATACATTTTGTAGCTAAATGTTATTTCACAGTGATTCTGGTAACCAAATTTCATTGCTTAACAACCAAATGTTCCTCAAATCAGACAGACTATATTAGTGTCAGCAGAGATTGGGAGGGGTGGCAGCCTGCTTCTCACGTGTATTCAAAACTGATATGTACAGATAGGAGTTTAAAGCCATTTTTACGCCCTGACAAAAAGACAAAACTAAAACGTTAGACAGAAGGAAAAAAAAATCAACACCTATAGTGCAGTTTAACAGTCCCTTACAATTTTGAGGAGGAAAATGTTTGATGCTTCTACGTGTTAATATACAATTATTATATACAAATATATACAAATTTGTATATACGTGTTATATATACAAATATAACTACAAGCCTCTATATTTCAGGGACCACAAAGACTTCCGAGCTAACAGTGATAACTTAACAATTACTATAACTGTTAAAATGTTTACAATTTTAGTCTAGACGTGGGGTTGGGGGAGAAGAAACACTTTCAGTATCACTGAAACTGCTTATAAAAAATACAAATGTTAAGACTATACTGGTGTTTAAAGTTTCAAAGACGATGTAATTAGACCTTTAATAACTCCAAAGTCTATTATACTACTGATTTAGAATATACTTTTCCTGAAATAATCTTCCTTGCAATGGGATGGTTTATATTACAAAGGAAAGGGGAAAGATCTATGTAGAGCTTAGAAAATGTTGGCAAAGCAAATTGGTTTATGTAAGTTTAAATAAAACATTCTGCTTCATTCAAGCTTACAATGCTCAATAAGGAAATCCCACAAACATTGTCTTTACAGGTGCAATGGGAGATCACAATTTGTAAAGTATGAACAAATATAAAAGCACGTGTGAAATAAGACCAGACCAACACTGGCCCAGTAGAATATAGTAAAATAATACTCAAGTTATTCAAATTTATTTGAGCCCCCAGTAAAACTATGGTAGACCACGTTAAATGACTTTCAGGACTAAATTAAAATACCTATACTGGTTGGTGTACACAATGTATTGATACTAAGGATATAAAGTTGAAGATGAATGAAGAATGGAATATCTGTAAGGCATAACTGATAAAATAACTTAAAGGTGAAAATAAGAAAACTGAACATAATGGACATACAGCAGGGAAACTTGGCCTGGTATGAGAAATCAGAGCCTGAGCAGAGCGCCGAGAGGCGGACAGAGCAGGAAAGGGAAGTCAGGCTACCAGGCCTGAGGAGAGGTCAGAAAGGGAGCCCCATGAAGGGGTACTGAGAGCCCCAAACACAGTGTGAGGGCATGATGGCCATCCACGGAGGAGGGCGGCCCAAAATGGGGGTTCTGCCCATAAGGGTAAAGAAGGTATTCCCTCGAAGAGGTGGCCTGGCATGGAGAATTCACGGCCTGTGTAGGGTGTGGAGAGGATCTCTGTAGGGAATGAGCAGGGGAGATGTGCTAGAGCCCCAGTAAATAGGATGAAGAGAGCATCCACAGAGTGGTAGCCTGGCCTGGGTGGGTCAAAACCCAACCAGGTTGACAAGGCATCCCCAGACAGGAGTAATCCAGCATGATGCCTCAGTCTGCACAGGGCAAAGACAGACCTGAGGGAGGAGCCGCCCTCACTGGAGGGCAGGAGCAAAGCAGGGTGAGCAGGGGGTCCACAGGGGGCGTGACCTGCTCTGAGGAGTCAGAATCAAGCAGGGTCAAGAGGGTACAGTACTCTGCAGCCTCACAAGGGAATGGCCAAGCCTGAAGAAAGTGAAGAGTGTTCACGCAGAAGGTGAAGCCAATGTGTGATGTCAGAACCCACATGCAGTGAGGAGGGGATCAGCGTGCGGAAGGAGTCACAATGGGCGAGAGGTTACACACAGGGGAACTGAATAAATAAGAAAACGTATCAAGATAATGTGAACCAGGTTACCCAATGTCAGAAAAGGGAGTTACGGACACTAGACTAAGCCTTGTGATATCAGATGACAACTGCCATACTGGTATAAATTAGTTCCAATAGCTACATAAATAGATGTAGCTAGCTAGACAGGCAAGTAAGCGGCAAACAGGTATGTCTATGTATGTGTGCATATACACACACAAAGTAGGTCTGTGCAGACAGAGGGACTAGGAACGGTGACACCTCAACAACGTGAACACACCTACAGCCCAGATCTTGGCTTCACAGTATCATTTTCAATAAAAGGGATCAGGGCTCCTTAGAGGCACAGCTGCTTTCAAGGCTTGAGTAAGAAAGCTCCAGATGAGTCTGCAATACCTTATTACACCAGAAAACAACGAAGTATTCGAAGAAAGATGGAGATGCAGCAAACGATACAAAAGGTTACAGGGGCTCCCACTGGCCGAATGTGGAATAATGTGAGTATTACAATAAACAGTGAGGGTGTGGTAGAGCGAACTCGGGGACAGTGAAGACAGGGGAGCCTGGCGTGCTGCAGTGTGTGGGGCTGCAAGGAGTCAGACACGACTTAGCAACTGAACAACACGGTAGAATAACGACCCTCAAAGATGTTCACATCTTAATTTCTAAAACCTTCAAACATATTAGGTTACACAGCAAAGGGAAATTAAGGTTGCTAATCAATCACCTTAAATAGGGAGATTATACTGCGTTATCTAATGGGCTCACTGTAATCATAATGGTCACTCAAAGTGGAAGAAAGAGGCAGAAAGTCAGAGGGAGATAGAGCAAAGCAGGAAAGTCACAATTTTGACTTTGAAGAAGAAAGAGGGACAAGGAATTCAGGTAGCTGCTAAGAGCTGGAAGAGGCAAGGAAATGGATTCTCTCCTATAGCATCCAAAAAGGAATGCCGTCCTGATTTTATCCTTTGATTTCGGTCCACAATTTTACCAGTCCAATGAGACTGCCAACTTAAAAACTGCAAGTTGATAAATCTGTGTTGTTTTAAGATACCAGATTTGTGGCAATCAAGCTAATACAGATTATAACAAGGTAAAACCCATCAGATAAAATGGGGAGTAGCGAGTTGCTAGAGAGATACAGACATAACTAGACAGACCAAAGGGTGCAGACAGTAGAGAGTCTGACGGAGACGAAGGAGTCTACAGGCTCCGAGAGCTCAGCCGCAAACACTCATGGAGCAGCGGCAGGGGGCCTGGCAAACGTCGCCCAATCACACGATCGAAGTGGTCAGCAGCAGCAATGCGACAAATTAAACCCGTGTGTCCCCGGATAGACCACACACTGAGAAAGCACAGCGTCAATTCTGTGATAATACACAGCAGGAATCTAATCAGAAGTAAATATTCGATATGTCACACGACAAAAATAAATGACCTATAATCTTTATAAGTGTTAAGATTAAGAAAGCTAAGGAAAGACGGATCAAACTAAAGGACACTAAGGAGATACAGCAACTAAACAGAATGTGTGATTCTGAACTAGACCCTTTGCTATAATTTAGGCTATAACTGGGACAACTGGTGAAACTTGATGGTATCTGAATAAACTAGATGGTAAAAAAAAAATGTGTCAATGTCAATTTTAATTTTCTATCTTGAAGAGCTATGTTGCAGTTATGCAGGAGATCTTCTTTGCAGAAAACACATAGGGAAGTATTGGGTATAATAAAGCATCAAGTTAGCAACTTACTCTCAAACATTTTCAGGGGAGCAAAAAAAATTCTCTACACAGTACTTGTAACTTTTCAGTTAGCCTGAGAATATTTTAAAAGGAAAATCAACAAATGAATCAAAGAAAGAAATAAAATAAAACTCATAAATGCCCTCTCATAAAATGGTCTTGATTATATAAACTGATAAACTTTTCTTTATAAGTAATTTAGGCAATATGTTGATAAATTTTTAGTCTTAAATATGCATTATAGGGAATTCCCTGGGGGTCCCTTGTGGCTCAGCTGGTAAAGAGTCCACCGGCAATGTGGGAGACCTGGGTTCGATCCCTGGGATGGGAAGATCCTCTGGAGAAGGGAAAGGCTGCCCGCTCCAGTATTGTGGCCTGGAGGATCCCATGGACTGCGTAGGCCATGGTGTCGCAGAGTCAGACACGACTAAGCAAGCTCCACTTTCACCGGTGGCCCAGTAATTACGATTCTGTGCTTCCACTGCAGGGAGAACCGGTTCAGCCCCTGGTAGGGAACTGAGATCCCGCAAGTCATGAGGGATAGCTAACAAATAATTTTTAAAAACTGCTCCGACCCAATAAGCTTATCTCCGGAAATCTGGCCAAAGAAAATAATTCAAAACAAGTTCAATTTACATAGATGTTACTTTCAGTAGTACTTATAATAGTAAAAATGTTTAACCACTGAGGAATCCTATTAATGGGAAATTTGTGTCAACTACTATTCACATTGAAAATTCTATGCCAATGAAAATAATATATAAAAAGATTTGAATAACATGAAAAAATGTTCATGCTCTAACACCTACAAAGAGAATTTTGGCAATATCAAAATTACAAACATGTACTCCTTTTCACTCAGAAATTCCAGTGCTAGGGTTCTATTCTACTGATTTATACACACATATACAAAAGACTGTAAGTTTCTTACATATCGAAAGGTTTTTACCACTACATCGTTTGCAGCATCAAAAACTTACATGTTTCAACTAAATGATCAAGTCAGAAAAATTATGATACATCTACAAAACAGAATATTCTGTGGTTACAAAAAAGATAATAAGGAAGCTCTTTATGTACTATCGCAGAAGTCTCTCTACAATATTAAATGAAAAGAACAAGCTGCAAGAATGCGCCTAAAATTAGGAATATGTATATTATACACACACACACACAAACATAAACTTGTTTCTGGACTGCCTTGAGACGAATGTACAAGAAAAGAAAGCACTGCCGCTGCTGCTGTTGCTGAGTCGCTTCAGTCGTGTCCGACTCTGTGCGACCCTATAGACCGCAGCCCACCAGGCTCTCCCGTCCCTGGGATTCTCCAGGCAAGAACACTGGAGTGGGTTGCCATTTCCTTCTCCAAAAGAAAGCACTAGTTGCCTCCAAAGAAGGTAACCAGGTAGCTGAGAGAAACTTTTCACTATTTTTTCCTTTCTATGCTTTTTGCATTTTTTAGCATGTGACAATATGTTTCCTTTTAAATTAAGCCTAATGTTTAAAATTTAATACAATTTTATTATAAAAATACAAAAAGGTACTTTTCTGTCTTTCACATTTTCCATTAATCCTGTATTATTTAATCAGAGATTTAATATATTACTTTAAAAACTGACAGGATTAGGCATGACTACCTAGGAAAAAACATGGTTAAAATGTGTAGAATCATAGGTAAAAATGAAAGAAAAAAATTTAAAGGCTCATATTTTATTACTGCTCCTCCATATTATTTGAAAAAAGCCAAACAGAAACTTAAAATACTCTAACCTTTCATACAGCATACTATTACCCCAAATCCATGTTCCCATTTCATTCATTTCAAAAAATCTGTTTCACTGAATGGCTAAGATTCATATGTGCCCTGAGTACTCAGCTGTGTGGGACTCTTGGTGACCCCATGGACTGCAGCCTGCCAGGCTCTTCTGCCCATGGGATTTCCCAGGTAAGAATCCTAGAATGGGTTGCCATTTCCTCCTCCAGGGGATCTTCCTGACCCA
Organism: Capra hircus; assembly: GCF_001704415.2. Lineage (NCBI taxonomy): Eukaryota > Metazoa > Chordata > Mammalia > Artiodactyla > Bovidae > Capra > Capra hircus. Next base: position 8,978,141 of record NC_030812.1, read on the forward strand.
GGGATGGAACCCGTGTCTCTTGTGTCTCCTGCACTGTACGTGGATTCTTGACCACTATGCTACCACATAGATAATACTAAGAAACAGTCTTTCTCCCTGGTCTGTTCAAAAAAAAAGAAAGCCTTAAAACAACCACTGAAGACTTCCTTGGTGGTCCAGTGGTTAAGAATCTGCCTGCCAATACAGGGGACATGGGTTCAATCCCTGGCTCAGGAAGATTCCACAGGCTGCAGGACAACCAAGTCCATGCACCACAACCACTGAGCCTGGGCGCCCCAGGCCAGTGCGCTACATCAAGAGAAGCCTCCACAATGCGAAGCCCCTATCCCGCAACTGGAGAGGAGCCTCCACCTGCCACCACTGGAGAAAGCCCTCATGCAGCCATAAATACTTATTTTTTTAATGCCAATATTTTCTATTTATTGTTTTTAAAGTTGGAATTATAAATAAAATCTATCCTATCTTAGAGTAACAGAATATATGAGTTTAGGTAGTAATTCTGAGAGAGGCCAGCTATGAGTTCTTGTTCCCATTCCCACTTCAGTGTGGCAGTCTGCAATCCACGGGAGACTCTCTGCTTCTCTTTCACCCTAAGCACACAGCCTGAAAAATAGATACTTAAAACCACGATCACCAGTGAGGCACATCCTAATTGCTAATGAAACAAATCAAAATGAGAGAAACGAAGGGTAGATCTAGGAAGAGACTAGTAAAGCTACAGGAAAGAAGTTAAACTGCAAGAGATCAGATCAGTTGACACTTTTCCGTATCTGGGTTTAAACCCAGGAATAAGCTAAACCAACACTAAGCTCCCCAGCTTCGAAAGGGTAAGGACTTCATTCAACAGAAATAAATCAGCTCTCTTTCCAAAAGCTGCTGCCTGATGTTAAGTGACATGATCAGGAACTGAAACCAGGTCTCGATTCTTAATCTAAATGCTATACTGTCTCTATCCTAACAAACTAAGCCTATATCTTCACCTGGAATATGTACAGGTTTCATTTCAACTTTGCTGTGACACACAAAGGATACAAAGATAGTTAATACAATAGGGCACGACTTCCCCTAGCAGCAGCAACTGCGACACAGAGCAACAGACAAACCCGTGTTACTCTACCAGTCACCACCTCAGCGTCTGCCTTGAAGAGAAGACAAAAGAGAAATTTTGCATTTATATCCAAACCACTTCAAAACATTTTGCCCCTTTCAGCTAAATGCCTTCTATTATAACCCTGCAAGTTAATAGACAACCTTATATTTCATCTTTTTTCATCAATAAAACAGGGAGATGCATGTACTGCTTGGAAATCTCCTTTAAAGTGGTATCATAATAAAATACATTAAAAAAAAATCAAATGCTGAAAAGACAACACGGCAGCTTAACATCTTAAAATAGCGTCAAATTAATTTAAGATTAAATACACACAGATCATTCCCAAATGACAGTTTGTATGGAATGATTCTGCAGAGCAATCTGCTTTAAACTGAGGCACTCCAATGCCAACATCTTCCAATTCTCTGTGCCACAAGAAGCCAAGATAACAGCTAATTCGAAACTGACCTAAATTTTCTTTTAAAAAGTATAACTACACAGAAACATTGATGTATCTGGCAATTCACAATACTACATATTGTGTTTTATTACGTTCAAACATTTCACTTAGTAGAAACTTGTTATTCAACTCTACTTGCTATGTAATTCTAAAGTAAATACCAGCTAAAAACAGAACTGTCTGCTAAACCTTACTTCTTTAAGAGCAAAAGAGCTAATTACTTTTTCTGGTTATTTTCACAATGGATACTGTTTAAACCTGCTTGGTTAATCAGTAAATATTCATTGATCAGGATCTAAGGACCAAATACTGCTTACATCAAAAGGTATTTAGACATAAGGAAAATACATAGTTAAATTCATTTAAAGTACTTAGTGGAGCTGATGCAATTCAAATAAAATGGGAAAAATTATTACCAGTAACTTAAAAACACTATTGTTAAAATAGCTAGTGACATTCTAGAATTTCTAAATACTCACTTGTAGCAGGTAAGAACTCCCCGGATCTAACAAGCTTACAGCCTCATTCTGCATTGTGTTCTGTTGTGTAATCGCATCTTCTCGTTTCCGCTCTTTCTGCCCAGCTTCGTCATCTTCATATTCATCTAAGCACTGAAAGAAAGAACAGTTTTCATTTTATTTCTATATGATATTAATAAAATGTTTTAATAGTACATGAAGATAAATTTTATAATGAATAGAAATATGGAGCATTCAGAAACTACTTTACACAATAAAAGTGTTCTTTTCAACAACAGGTGCATTTAATTCCTACAAACTAAATTATCTGCTTAAAAGCCAAACCTCACATGCACACCCCTGTCAACATCTTTTCTCGAGGCTATCACTACTAGTGACAGGGTTTGCTTAAAGCTGGGTTCATTTATGCTCTATCACTCTATCTTCAAGTAAATGGACTGTGTACCTTAAAGCACTTTTTGGAGGGTAATACAAGATACACCACACAGACACAGAATGTAGAATCTAATGGGAAGATGTGTACGCATGTGTGTGTATGGGCACAGATAACTCAACAATAGTGGCCCTTTTTCTACCTTAGTAGTACCTATGAGTATTTTCACGTCAAGAGTAAATCTTCAACAAAAGACTTTGTAGAACTTGTAACTTTAAAAATGAGTTTAATTTGGAATTGCAAATACAGAAAAAGAATTTCAGATGATGGGAACAGCATATGAGAAAGCTTGCATGAAAAAGCACTGTTTAAATAACTGAATCAACACCTGCATTATCTACCTCCAAGCTTTGCACATGAGGGGAGAAAAAAACCACAAACAGAAAACAAAACTCTATCCGTTACACCCCATGTGAAATGGTGGTCATCTAATCCTTGCAACTGAACACATTGTTAACTAACACAGTGCCTCTGTGTGTTCTATAAGAGACAAAAATAATCTCTCTGCAGGCACTCTGAGATATACCAATGGCAGGACGGCAGCAAAGGCAATAGGATTTACACAACGTACACAGAGAAAGACTGAAGCCACTGTGCAAAGCAGGGGTCACTAGAGCTTATGGTATAGGAGGACACAGAAACTCAGCGGCACATTCACAGACACAGGGCCATGGGGCGGGTATGGAAGAAGCATCTGCTGAGATGCAGTCTTAAATCAAGATGTTATGGAGAGAAAGCTGGGGGACAGAATGGAAGGGATGAATTAAAGAAACAGGTAGGTTGAGATTCCAGAAAATGCTCAGGGTCCCTCCTGTAATGCAACTAAGTGTGTACAGGTGTCACCTGGCCCTCATCTCGTCACCCTGTAGGAACTAGGGCTTAGGTAACTGGTACAAGAAATATGATAAGATTATGGCTGCTGCTATTGCTGTAACAAACTGTTCTTGTTCTGACCCAGGAGACTAGTGTCTTCTACCAGGATCCATGAGCCCATAGGAGGCTAACTCGTTAGCCTGTGAGAGGCTAAGATCTCAGATCCTTTAAAGTTCTTGACAGAGGCGAGTAATGGAAAGGCATATGCTCTGTTCACAAAGAAATACAGATAATAAATAGCCTTAGAAGTCTGCACTTTTTGTTACATAACATGGAAAGATGTTCTAGTGATACAATTCCCTGGAATATAAACAAAACATGATCAAGACTGACTTGGGGCAGGAACTCGTACCAGCAATTCAGAGTTCTGATTAATAGGGGTAGGGACCAACAGTGGAAAGACTAGTTAAACAACACAGCAGGTGATGTGGTCCTATGAAAAATGATGTATTTAGGAATTCCCTGTAGATCCAGTGGATAAGACTCAGTGCTTTCACTTTTGGAACCCACATTCAACCCCTGGTTGGGGAACTAAGATCCCACAAGCCATGCAGCAGGGGCAAAAACAAAAAAACAAAGATATATCTGAGGTAGGAAACAGACTCAATAAAAGAAATCTAGCAAAGGGTACCAAAGTTTAAGAAATTAGTACTGATTAGAAGAAGAATCTCTCTTAGAACTTTTAAAAAGACTTTTTCAAACCAAGAAATAAATGTTTTATGCCAAAGTAACAACAAAATTTAAAAGCAAAGCTATAGTTAAGACATTGATGTCCACTATCAACACTGACCTGCCTCTTGAGAAACCTATATGCAGGTCAGGAAGCAATAGTTAGAACTGGACATGGAACAACAGACTGGTTCCAAATAGGAAAAGGAGTACGTCAAGGCTGTATATTGTCACCCTGCTTATTTAACTTCTTTGCAGAGTGCATCATGAGAAATGCTGGGATGGATGAAGCACAAGCTGGAATCAAGATTGCCGGGAGAAATATCAATAACCTCAGATATGTAGACGACACCACCCTTATGGCAGAAAGTGAAGAGGAACTAAAGAGCTTCTTGATGAAAGCGAAAGAGGAAAGTGAAAAAGTTGGCTTAAAGCTCAACATTCAGAAAACGAAGATCATGGCATCCGGTCCCATCACTTCATGGCAAACAGATGGGGAACCAGTGGAAATACTGTCAGACTTTATTTTGGGGGCTCCAAAATTACTGCAGATGGTGACTGCAGCCATAAAAATTAAAAGATGCTTACTCCTTGGAAGAAAAGTTATGACCAACCTAGAGAGCATATTTTAAAGCAGAGACATTACTTTGCCAACAAAGGTCCATCTAGTCAAGGCTATGGTTTTTCCAGTGGTCCTGTATGGATGTGAGAGTTGGACTGTGAAGAAGACTGAGCGCCAAAGAATTGATGCTTTTGAGCTGTGGTGTTGGAGAAGACTCTTGAGAGTCCCTTGGATTGCAAGGAGATCTAACCAGTCCATTCTGAAGGAGATCAGCCCTGGGATTTCTTTGGAGGGAATGATGCTAAAGCTGAAACTCCAGTACTTTGGCCACCTCATGCAAAGAGTTGACTCTTTGGAAAAGACTCTGATGCTGGGAGGGATTGGGGACAGGAGGAGAAGGGGACGACAGAGGGTGAGATGGCTGGATGGCATCACTGATTCGATGGACGTGAGTCTGAGTGAACTCCGGGAGTTGGTGATGGACAGGGAGGCCTGGCGTGCTGCAGTTCATGGGGTCGCAAAGAGTAGGACACGACTGAACGACTGAACTGAGCTGATCAACACAGATGTTAGCATCACTCTGGAAGTGCTATCTGATAAAACCGGGGAAGAGGAATAAGAGATTTTAGCATTAGAAATAAATTTTCATCATTTCAAGTGTATGAAAACTTATGATAAAAACACTAGAAAAGAGAAAGGAGTACAGAAATTCCTCAATAGATAGTACCAAGAGGTCAACAGAGGCTTCCCAGGGGGCGCTAGTGGTAAAGAATCTGCCTGCCAATGCAGGCAATGCAAGAGATACAGGTTCAATCCCTGGGTCAGGAAGATCCCTGGAGAAGGAAATGGCAACCCACTCCAGTATTCTTGCCTGGAAAATTCCACGGACAGAGGAACCTGGCAGGTTACAGTTTATGGGGTCACAAAGAGTCAGACACAACTAAGTAACTAACACTTTCACTTCACAAAGAAAGAAATGTTAGTGGAGGTATTAAAATGAGTTCTATGTTAGATTAAAAAATTATAAGAATTTGGAATTTGGAATCTGAGAGACCAAGATTCAAATTCCAGGTTGGTCACTTAAAATAGTGATAAACATCTACTGATAACTGAGTATCATCTAGGTGTAGACCACTGTTAAGCACTGACAGCTAGTATTTCAAACACAAGTAATTTTCACAAAAATCACAGGAGGTGTGTACTACTTTATATAAGAAGAATGTGAGGATTAGAATTAAGCAAGAGGCTGAAGGACACAAAATTGTTGAGGGGTGCAGTCAGAACTCTAGCCCAAGCCATTTAAAGACAAACCACAAACTCAATTTTCCAACTACCACGTATAACCTATTTATCACTCATGAAATCCATTTAGTGCACCATAACCCAGAGTTCAAATGAAGAAAAAAGAGAGAAATTATCAGTGAGCACTTTTTCAGTGGAACTCTGGTTTCATACTACTTGTGACGGTCTTAGGTCACCGTGCAGGACACAGAATTACTGAAAGTTACAGGAAAAATGGAGTAGCTAAGAGCTAACTATTGTTGTAGCTGGATAACAGTTATATAACGATTCATCTACTCTAGTTCTGTATACGTTAACGTTTTTACCTTTTTTTTTTTTTTTTTTTCATTTTAAAGGGACTTCTAGGAATTCTATCAGGTCTCATTGCCATGTTTATTTCAGTCACTGACAGCAGACCAAACTTCCCCAGGTCTCACCCCAACACTGGCACAGACTCTTGTTTCCATACTGCCTGGTATATTCCTTAATCTGACCCAGTCCTTTGTCCCTCCTCTCCCTTCTAAATTATTCCTTAGTGCCCTCTGGAATTCCTGCTGATTAACATTTTGCTTTTCTCAGCTACAGAATGAAACCTAGTTGGCTCCTTGAAAATGACCTTTCTCCAGTAAGTTGCACTCAACTTGAAGCTATGTTTTTGAAGTTCTTTCATACCTTTGGGCCTGGTGAAAGGATTCCCTGTTCTTTTGACTGTTTCTCTGGCCAATGATTCTTATTCAGTCAATACCACTCCCTAAGAAGCAGGCGATTTTGTGGAGGAATTTCTGCTCATGTTGATAATTTAAAAATATATATTACTTGTTTATGGATCAGATGCATGAAATGGGTATCTTGCATAATTGAAAAATTTATAATTTGAAAAATTAGTCCCTCTAAGAAAGAACTGACTCACATCCCATCCAAATGTAGACTGTAATACTGAACAGTCATGCAGAAGAAAAATCTGTTTGTAATTTAGTCAGTTCAGTTACTCAGCCGTGTCCAACTCTTTGTGACACCATGGACTGCAGCACGCCAGGCCTCCCTGTCCATCACCAGCTCCCAGAGTTTACTCAAACTCATGTCCATTGAGTCGGTGATGCCATCCAACCATCTCATCCTCTGTCGTCCCTTCTCCTCCTGCCTTCAGTCTTTCCCAGGATCAGGGTCTTTTCCAATGAGTCAGCTTTTAACATCAGGTGGTCAAACTTTTGGAGTTTCAGCTTCAGCGTCAGTCCTTCCAATAAATGCACAGGACTGATTTCCTTTAGGATGGACTAGCTGGATCTCCTTGCAGTCCAGGGGACTCTCAAGAGTTGTCTCCAACACCACAGTTCAAAAGTATCAATTCTTTGGTGCTCAGCTTTCTTCATAGTCCAACTCTCACATCCATACATGACTACTGGAAAAACCACAGCTTTGAGACTTAGACGGGCCTTTGTTGGCAAAGTAACGTCTATGCTTTTTAATATGCTGCCTACATTGGTCATAGCTTTTCTTCCAAGGAGCGTTTTTTAATTCCATGGCTGCAGTCACCATCCGCAGTGATCTTGGAGCACAAAAATTACCTGAGCCTAAACACATTTTATGGGGGTGGGGGGGAGGGTGTTGTGGGTAGAGGTTTCAGGATTTTAAAATACATATGGATTTTTTTCCAAGAAGATAACTAACCTTTAAAAGCAGAGAATAAGATATTTCATTTTTGTTAATAATAATATTTTTTTAAGTTGCTCAACATTTTGGAAAATGTCACTGGCAGCAAAGCTATTTGTGGTATTTGACTCACTAATAAAGCACACTTCTATCAGTCCAAAAAAAGGTTTTTAAAATATCAAATATTTAATAAGTTCAAAGACCAAAATAACTAAAGAGGACCCATTTCACGATCGCTTTTCACTACCAATTTTAAAAAGGAGATTCCCACAGAGAAAAAAGCAACCAACATATCATTTGCCTACTTTAAACACAATATACATTAAATTATTTTTTCTTTCTTCACAATAACCTTTTTAAATGCTTCTAGTATACGGAGAGGGGCTTCCCAGGCGACACTAATGGTAAAGAACCTGCTGACCAGTGGAGGAGACAGAAGAGACGCAGGTTCGATCCCTGGTCAGTGGGGTCTCCTAGAGAAGGGCATGGCAACCTACTCCAGTATTCTTGCCTGGAGAATCCCAGGGACAGAGGAGCCTGGAGGTTACAGTCCACATGGTCACAAGTGTCTGACATGATTGAAGCGACTTGGTGTGCTTGCATATATGGAAAAGAGATATATTCAACAGAGCTTTGTACTTACATCAATTAGAATTCTTGGACAGTAAAGGTATACCTAAGCACAACAATCATCACTCAGAGCTATTATTTTTCTGAAACTATGCACATTCAACTAAAGAAAGTACAATTTTTAAAAATGTCATATGCATTAAAAATCATTTAATTTCCAATACAATAAGTGCCTAAGCCAAGTTTTGACACTTCCATAATTAGAATAAATTGTGTGGTCTACTATCTAGTTTTTGGAAAACCTAGCTAGAGACTGGTTCACGTTCCTTTTTCTTATTTATTCCCTATCATAAGCGAGGAGTTTTACAAATGAATTGGACAATTCATTCACCTCCAAACAATAGCTCATAAAATCCATTTTAAAATATTAGTTCCCTTAATTTTCAGAATCCCTCCCCCAAAATGTAATATCGTATTTTTCTTTCCAAATGCCTCAGTCTCTGTGATCTATGCACATCTGATCTTACTATAAGGAATCCATACAAATTCTTCAGGTGTTTTAGTTTTTCAGTAAATTTTTGCACAATATAATTACTTCTCTATAAGATGCTAACACTAGGGAATAGCAGTACATTTTCATCATATGAATCAGAACAAGGAACATGATTAAAACAGAACTAAACACCCAAGTAATCTTAATTGTATCAATGTACAGTAAATCATACAAATGTGGCTCTAAAGGCATGCTGATTTCCCTTCGCATTTAAAAGAAAATCAATTAAGCAATCTAAGCAAAGCTTTTAGAAAAAAGAAATAACTACACAGCTCCAGGGAAGCGGAAAAAATTCTGTATTTGGGATCACACAATTATAAACCATGAATTTGGGTAAGTGACTGTGCTCCCCAAGATGAAAGTTACTATGTCCAGGAAAGATGTCAGGAGAGTTTAAAGACAGATTTCACTTGCTCTCTTCAGAGAGACCACGCCAATCCTATCAGCACCACTGTCGCTTCATGTGCCTCCCTCTTGGTAAGACACTTTCTTCCATCCTCCATTAGTCCTTTCTCTAGCATAGACTACTCTGTCATACTCAACCTCTGCCTAGCTTTTCCTAGCCTTCCCACTCTGCTCCTAAGTCAAGAAACGGTTAACAAGAGAACCTTTACAGCTCAGCAAAAAGGATGCCGAAGTAAGATCAAATTAATATGAGCATTTTTATGTAAAAAGAACTAAGCAAAATAAATAACCGTGGTTCTCACATTAGGTAGCTGAAAAAGGTCACACGTATCTATAATACAATGATTGTAAACTGCTACAAACAAGCACGTGCACACGTAGACACACACACACACACACACACACAGCCTCAAGCTAGAAAAAGTTTGGGAACTAAGTGGGGTAAACTAAAATATATAAATTTTCAAGACTAATCATTAAACATCCTGATTAACTTTGTAAACTAGCAACCAATTTCATCTATCACACTGAATCAGTTATGCTGTCTAACAACTTGGTAACATAAAACATAAATACTTTGAGTTCATGAATTTAAAAGCTGAATTTGCACCATTAGACTAAAAAAGCAATCTTATTTGTAAAGAACCTAAAAATGTAATACTCTAAAAAACAAAATTTCATTTTCCACAATTTTAAAGTACCTTCCCCACCCACAAATTCTACACTGATACTATCAGACACGACCCAGGCAAGGACAATTCAACCATACTACCTCCTGCTGGGATCCCATCAGATCTCAGGGCTCAGCAGTGTCAAGGTCTTTGAAGAGCAACAACATTCATGATTAGAGAGGCAGCATTCTCATTTTCAGCAAACTCAACAAATAATAATAACAGCTTAAAAACTACAGTTACTTTTTAAACAGAAAATGACATTTTTCCTAATCACAAAATTAATGTACATTACAGGAAAACTTTTAAAATAGAGAAAAGAAGAAAATAAAAATCACCCTTTATTTTAAAATAAACAACCATCATCACTTTAATACAAATCACTCTAATAGAACTCTTTCTTTTTTAAACCCATAAATCTATAGTTGTAGGTATCTTGTTTTGAGATTTAGTCATATTATGTGTGCATGCTAAGTCGCTTCAGTCATGTCCAACTCTGCAACCCCACAGACCATAGCCTGCCAGGCTCCTCTGTCCAAGCAATTTTCCCGGGAAGAATACTGGAGTGGGTTGCCATGACCTCCTCCAGGGAATCTTCCTGACCCAGGGATCGAACCGGCGTCTCCTGAGTTGGCAGCAGGATCTTTACCACTAGAGCCACTTGGGAAGCCACCTCTTCATTTTCACAAAAATGTTAGTAGCTGCATAGTATGGTATTAGATTATGAACACAGCATGATTTATTCAATCAGATCTATGTTGTAGGATATATAAGCTAAATAGCCTTTCAAATAAATGTTTGTGCCCCTCTCTAATCTTTATAGCTCTTTAAACATGCTGCCAAATTTTCCTTCAAGAACGTTAAGGTTGTCTCACTGGCCTTCCCAGGTGGCCCAGTGGTAAAGAATCCCCTGCCAATGCTGGAGGTGCTAGAGACAAGGGTTGATCCCTGGATCAGGAAGATCTACTGGAGTAGAAAATGGCCACCAGCTTCAGTATTCTTGCCTGGAAAATTCCATGGACAGAGGAGCCTGGCAGACTCCAATCCATGGAGTCACAAAGAGTCGAACACAACTGAACACACCGTTATTATGATTGTTTTAACTCTCACCGAACGTAGTAGGCAAATAATGGTTTCACTGAATTCTAGTTAGCAGGATGAACTTCTGTTCTCTTTTTACTGGCTTTATGTAGTTCTTTACATATTTTCACTTTTTTTTTTTTTTTACTGATACCCTCTCTCAATTTTTATACCGGTTTATTCATTTCTTTAGTATTTCCAAAAGCTCTTCTTACAATAAGATGGAACCCTTGTCTAGCATTTTGTCAATTTATTGTTCTAGCTCACCTCTTAATTGTTTAAGTTTTCCTTCTGGGATTTTCTTCCTGTGGTTTTATGTTAATAAGATGTTTTTCCCACTTTAAAGACCTAATAAACACATACTTTAATTTTCACCATTTTTAAACTTTTCCATCTCATATCTAATCTCTTGTATGCTGAGTCTGGACTCCAATAACTCTCTCTTCATAAGCAAGTGTCCTAGTCACAGGCACGGGCAGCCCACAGCTGCAGCACTGGCAGGAGGTGGGTGAGCAGCAGTCCTACGTTCACCCTCTGGGGCTCTAAGCAATCCCTAACTCTGCACCACCAACTCAAAATGGCATCTTTGTGTCTCTATATACGGCTATGCCTTAGCTTTCTATTATGCTCTGCTGATCAATTTATGTTAATGGCCAAATCACATTATTTTTATCACTAAAGTTAATAGGATTAAGGGTTTCCCTGGTGGCTCAGACAGTAAAGAATCTATCCACAATGCTGGAGACCCAGGTTTGATCACTGGGTGGGGAAGATCCCCTAGAGAAGGAAATGGCAACCCACTCCAGTATTCTTGCCTGGGAAATCCCATGGACAAGAGAAGCCTGGCAGACTGCAGTCCCTGGGGCCCCAAAGAGTCGGACACGACAGAGCAACTAACACACACTGTCTCCAGCAGTTTCCCTTCAACAAGATTCATTTTCAAAACTGTCTGGCCATTCCCAGATCACAAATTCTTCTGGTAGAATAATTATTTCAATACATTTGAATTAATGTATAAATTATTTGGAGAAAATCAGACAACATTAATTAGCTGTGTGATCTTATAAAACGGGAGCATACCAGGGTTGTGCAATGAGTTAGAACTAAGGAAATGAAAGTAGATAAGAACTGTGGACAAACACAGCCAACAGCAGTGGAATCTGAATGAACTGAAACAGAAAATCAGTAAGCAGTAGTAACAAGACACATCTAGATTTCTAGTTCAGGGTATCATTCTGGCACACAGATAATTTAGAAAGAGAAGAAATGATGAGAAGTTTGGTACGGAGCATCTAAATATTTTTAGCATATGTAAGAGGAAAGGAAGGACCAAGGGAAAACTCAAAGGCTAAACCTCTTCTAGTAAAACCGCAAGGGAGGCTCTCAACATGGCTCAAATGCAGATAAGTTAGACAATACAGGCAAACAAACATTGAAACAGTTCTTACAGAGGGTTCTCTAGCTTCTCAGAGAAGCAACTGTGCTTATCTGCTGACATACATGGGTAAAAGTTTAGGACGAGGTAGTGGGGTATAGGCTTCAAAGTTTAAAATATGTTTAGTTGAGTCACTTAGTCGTGTCCAACTCTTTGGGACCCCATAAACCGCAGCACACCAGGCCTCCCTGTCCATCACCAACTCCCAGAGTCCACCCAAATCTATGTCCATCGAGTCGGTGATACCATCCAACCATCTCATCCTCTATCGTCCCCTTCTCCTCCTGCCCTCAATCGTTCCCAGCATCAGGGTCTTTTCCAATGAGTCAGCTCTTTGCATGAGGTGGCCTAAGTACTGGAGTTTCAGCTTTAGCATCATTCCTTCCAATGAACATTCAGGACTGGTCTCCTTTAGGATGGACTGGCTGGATCTCCTTGCAGTCCAAGGGACTCTCAAGAGTCTTCTCCAACACCACAGTTCAAAACATCAATTCTTCGGCACTCAGCTTTCTTCACAGTCCAACTCTCACATCTATACATGACCACTGGAAAAACCATAGCCTTGACTAGACCGATCTTTGTTGGCAAAGTAATGTCTCTGCTTTTGAATATGCTATCTAGGTTGGTCATAACTTTTCTTCCAAGGAGTAAGCATCTTTTAATTTCATGGCTGCAGCCACCATCTGCAGTGATTTTGGAGCCCCAAAAGATAAAGTCTGACACTGTTTCCCCTGTTTCCCATCTATTTGCCATGAAGTGATGGGACCAGATGCCATGATCTTCATTTTCTGAATGTTGAGCTTTAAGCCAACTTTTTCACTCACCTCTTTCACTTTCATCAAGAGGCTTTTTAGTTCCTCTTCACTTTTTGCCACTAAGGGTGGTGTCATCTGCATATCTGAGATTCTTGATATTTCTCCCAGCAATCTTGATTCCAGCTTGTGTTTCTTCCAGTCCAGTGTTTCTCATGATGTACTCTGCATAGACGTTAAATAAGCAGGCTGACAATATACAGCCTTGACGTACTCCTTTTCCTATTTGGAACCAGTCTGCTGTTCCATGTCCAGTTCTAACTGTTGCTTCGTGACCTGCATATAGGTTTCTCAACAGGCAGATGAGGTGGTCTGGTATTTCCAACTCTTTCAGAATTTTCCACAGTTTATTGTGATCCACACAGTCAAAGGCTCTGGCATAGTCAATAAAGCAGAAATAGATGTTTTTCTGGAACTCTCTTGCTTTTTCCATGATCCAGCAGATGTTGGCAATTTGATCTCTGGTTCCTCTGCCTTTTCTAAAACCAGCTTGAACATCTGGAAATTCACAGTTCACGTATTGCTGAAGCCTGGCTTGGAGAATTTTGAGCATTACTTTACTAGCATGTGAGATGAGTGCAACTATGCGGTAGTCTGAGCATTCTTTGGCATTGCCTTTCTTTGGGATGGGAATGAAAACTGACCTTTTCCAGTCCTGTGGCCACTGCTGAGTTTTCCAAATTCGCTGGCATATTGAGTGCAGCACTTTCACAGCATCATCTTTCAGGATTTGAAATAGCTCAACTGGAATTCCATCACCTCCACTAGCTTTGTTCATAGTGATGCTTCCTAAGGCCCACTTGACTTCACATTCCAGGATGTCTGGCTCTAGGTGAGTGATCACACCACGGTGATTATCTTGGTCGTGAAGATCTTTTTTGAACAGTTCTGTGTATTTTTGCCACCCCTTCTTAATATCTTCTGTTTTGTTAGGTCCACACTATTTCTTTCCTTTATTGAGCCCATCTTTGCATGAAATATTCCCTTGGTATCTCTAATTTTCTTGAAGAGATCTCTAGTCTTTCCCATTCTGTTGTTTTCCTCTATTTCTTTGCACTGATCGCTGAGGAAGGCTTTCTTATCTCTCCTTGCTGTTCTTGGGAACTCTGCATTCAGATGCTTGTATCTTTCCTTTTCTCCTTTCCTTTTCGTTTCTCTTCTTTTCACAGATCAGCTGTTACTAATTTAAAGCTTATCACTGCTGTGAGTCCAATTCTACTGTATAAACTTAATTCATAAATATTTTCAGGAGTTGTCTAATTTTTGGAATGAGCAAGGAGGATCTCCACATATCCTTTAACTGTTCAAACAGGTAACTCAGAAGCAAGTCTTATCCAACATATTATTTGTGCAATTATACTTGAACATAACAACTTTGTTAATACCATCTTCTATCAATATCTAACTTTCTCCCACTGGATTTTTTTTTTTTTTAAGTTACCAAGCTTAGTAAGAAAGACTCCAGAATCATACTAGTTTTAGGTGAAAATTCTTTCTACAATCTTTATACTATTCACTTTCTTTTATTAACTACAATCCAAGTCTCAACATAACTGTATTTGTCTTAATGATTAGTAATTCCAAGTACTAGCCTTTGGTATTTACAACATAAAAATTCCTCAACATGAGTCACACAAACAACGCTAGGGAAAAATAGTCACGAGAATAAGGAGAGAGACTATCTTCAAAAGGAACTACAAAAAAGACACAAATATGTAAAGTATATTCTATCTTAAAAGTATCAGTGATGGTTCTTAGTAAGTTTAGTGCTCAGGCTGGAGAAACAAACATCACATTCTTAAAGCTCAGTAGTTCAAAAGCTATTGATTATACTCCCAGAGAAGCAATGAGTAATCAAAGAAAACAAACAACCCAAAATACCTATATTTAGCTTTCAATAGATATACACATTGTCTAAGATTTTCAGCTCACAACATACTTGGTTTAAATGAAAATAAAAATAGTGAAACCTCTGAACATTTCTTTTTCTTTTTTATTTTAGAGATACCTTTGAACATTTAGAGTATCCCGGTGGCTAAGATGATAATCTGCCTGCAATGCAGGAGACCTGAGTTCAATCCCTGGGTTGGGAAAATCCCGTGGAGAAGGGATGGCAACCCACTCGTCTATTCTTGCCTGAAGAATCCCATGGACAGAGGAGCCTGGCGGGCTACAGTCCATGGGGTCCCAAAGCGTCAGACAATGACTAAGCAACTAACACTTTCACACTTTGAACATTTGATTGATGCTTATATTTTAAAAGTAATGTCACTAATGTCAATGCCATAATTTGTCTTTTTTTTTTTAATTAAAAATCACTTTAATTCTGAAACCCAAGCTAGGCAGTAAATTGGCTATGTGTATAAACAGGTTTTAGCAAAGGGTAGAAAGATGGAGATACTCAGCCTAAATGAAATTAGCTAAAGACCCAGGTGGCATATTTACGAACATGTCTTTTTTAACATGGGCTTCCCTGGTAGTGTTAGTGGTAAAGAATACACCTGCCAATGCAAAAGACATAGGTTCAGTCCCTGGAGTAGGAAATGGCAACCTGTTGCAATAGTCTTGCCTGGAAAATTCCATGGACAGAGGAGCCTGGGATGTGCTACACTCCATGGGGTTGCAAAGAGTTGGACACGACTGAGCACACAGCACACCCGTTTAATATACTCTAAAAAATACAGTACAGCTTATTAGAGGTTCCGTATTTCTGTACTGGGATTCCCAGGTGGTCCAGCAGTAAAGAGTTCACCTGCCAATGCAGGCCTGGGTTCGATCCCTAAGTTGGGAAAATACCCTGGAGGAGGAAACGACAATCCATTCAGGTATTCTTGCTTGGGAAATACTATGGACAGAGGAGCCTGGTGAGCTACAAACAGAGGGATTGCACAATGTGGGACACGACAGAGCAACTGAACACATTATCTGATTTAAGCAATCCAGCATTCACAACTTTTCCACAGCTATATCCAATGATGCATGCTAGTCATATGATTATGATTCTTCAACTTCCTAGATGTTTGGGCAATAATATACTTAATTACTCTATGCTTCAGTTTTTTTTTTCATCTTAAAATGGGGATGACAATAATTAAGTCCCATAAAATTTTAAGGATTAAAGGAAATACGTATACAAAAAGCTAAAAACTAGTGATGCACAAAGGAGTATTACAACTTAGTAAATGTTTTATTATCATTATAACAATTTCCATCAAAGAGCACTCAGATGTACAAGTAAACAAGCTGATAATAGCAACAGCTAACTTTTATTGGACATTTACAATATACTAGGCACTATTTTAATACTTTATTTGGATGATCACATTTAATCCTCACAGGTACGTACTAGTACGGATTCCTTTGCCCAATGCTGTTTCAACTGAAATCGCTTTCTCCCTTCTCTTCTGTGTTAATCCAACCACAAAAATGGTAGGTGCTTTGTATTTACCAAATGAAACCTTGTCTAATTATTTCAAATGTAAAACATCATATTATAAATTCTCAATTCCTTAATTTTTAACTCATTCTAGTTCTTGATTACATACACTATATATTTATAGCACTGGTGCCTTTTATGTTGCAAATTCTGCCTACTTAATTAGGTCTCAAGGTTTCCAAACTGCAGAGACCTCATCCAGTATTATTTCTGGATCGTTCAGCTTCTTGTCAGTACACCTATATAATGGGAACATAATGAATATACATGTAAATTCCCTAACAATCTTTCCGAAGACTGTCCTATGGCTTCACTGATGGCTCAGTGGTAAAGAAACTATCTACCAAAGCAGGAGATGCGAATTTGATCCCCAGGTTGGGAAGATCCTCTGGAGAAGGAAATGGCAAACCAAACCAGTATTCTTGCCTGGGAAATCCTATGGACGGAGGAGCCCCGGTAGGCTACAGTCCATGGGGTCACAGAAGAGTTGGACTCAACTTAGCTACTAAACAAGAAAACTGGCCTATACAAATTTTCAACAATTTTAACAGCATATTTATTCCCTTTTATTCAAAAACATTCCTTTTGCTTAAAAATACATTTTGAAAAATCTGTAATCAGTTTGAAATAACTTCTGATAATCACAGTCACTTTCATTATAGATTCTATCAAAAACAGAATTTTCCAAAACTCGCTGTATACAGAATACTGTAAGAAACACTATGTAAATGCAGTAAAGACTCATTTCTTCAGCAATGAACAAGCAACACTTTCCTCTTACATAATGAATATGGATCATTCTCAGCATCAAATCCCTGCTCTTGAAGAATGAAAACTAGTGATTAATAAATTCAGAGGACCCCAAACTAAAACAAGTCTAAAAGGACTGTAGGCAGAAGCCCTGAAACTTTTAAAATAAGTTATCTTACTAGCTTTTGTGAGTATGGGTATTTATAAAAACACTCAGAATTTCCTATAGTCAAACCACCTGTTAAAGTTTTAGGGGGCAGGGAGAAAAAAGATTATTCAATAGAACAGAAGGCAATCTGACACATGAGAAGATTTCCCCAATGCAATTTGCTTCTCTGAGAATTCAGAAATATTTGGAAAAACACAATGAAGAATAATTTGTATACATATTCGAACAAAAAAGAATGATAGCACTGAATCTCTGAAAATGAGCAACTGTCCTGGAATCCTCTTTTCTGCTTTCAGAAACAAAGCCACCAAACAACTTCTCTGTTTCCTTCGGCCAGAATTTTCGCCAATGGTCAGTACTATTAAAAAGCAACTAAATAAGGAAAGGCTAGAGGAAAAGGGATCCTAGAGAAGAATATGTGGAGAGTCATAATTTTGCTACAGGGCCCACACGCACAGCTAAAGCTCTGTACAGATCCTACAGAGACAACGTAGCTTTTTGATGTGGTGTCTACAAAGCTCATTTTCAGTCCTCTTTCTCTTCAGGAGCATTTGTCTAGCCCCATCAGGAAGCTTTACATTTGTTTAAATTTCCTTGTCCCCTATGCATATCCCCTCATCCCCCACGTGGTCAATCTGAAAGCAATTTATCATATAAATCATTCATACTAATATATACTTCCATTTTTAAGAACAGTTTCTCTCACAGAAAAATATAAAGTTTTGTCTGTGCAAACAAACTAAAACTGATCTTGAATGTAAGTGAGCACTTAATACAGAGACAGGCATACTACAGGTACTTGAATTCTAATAAGCGAATGAGCAACTTCACAAGTAAACTGCCTAATCTGCTTGGGCGCAGCACGCTCCCCCCACCGAGGGTCTCTCCTCAGCACTCCCTTAGTCCTACATCTTTCATGTCTCTCTCATCCCGTGGCCCCAAGACTCAAGGACTCAGGCCTACCTGCTGTACCATCTTCCTTTATCCCAGGCTTCTACTCATAATATGAGCCAAGTAAGCAACCCAACCTGCATGACCAGGAGATTCCAATTTCTCAAGCTCTTTTATACTCTGGATACACAGATCTTGGGTATGAAGAGGATACAGGAACTAGGAGAGAACTGAGCAGCTGGGAGTATAGGAATGCAGCTTAAAGAAACTCAATCCTGTAATGGTTTGATGGGAAGGAATCCTGGATGAGAAATTATGAGTATATGTGTATGTCAACCTCAGAGTCTGAAGTTAGGGGAAATAATTCAACTGTATTGGCAGTGGCTAGAAAAAGAATCAATAAAAAGGGAAGTAAACACTTAAACTAAGTTTTGTTTAATTACCGTGTTAGACAAACGGGTTCATTTTGCTTTAACTTTCATTAGATAACAAACTCTGTTTCTGTTCTTAATTCTAAAGTATACTGATTATACGAAGTTAGCTGTCATTTTTTAAATGTTTTTAGAGAGAACACTATTCCTGCTAACTCAAATATAAAAATGACAAGAACATGACATTTATATAGCAACTATATGCCAGTCACTGTTTGAAGTATTTTTCAAAGCATAAGTCTTTTAATCTAGACAACAACACTATAAGATAGAAACTATTATAATCCTTATTTTACAAATTTGGAAGCAGTTAAGCAACTTGCAAAGGAACCTGGCAGGCTGCAATCCAGAAAGTCACAAAGAATTGGACATGACTGAGCACACATACACTCACAAGCAATTTGCCTCAAGTCACACACCCAACAAATGAAGGAACTGCTACTTAGGCACAGACAAGTTGGCTGCAGAGCCTACGTTCTTATTCACTAGGCCATATTTACTATTCTGTGTGACTGAGCTTGTTCCTTACTTTCACTGTTATAAAAAAGGGTCTCAAATACAGCAGGTATTTTATACAATGTTTACTAGTAGGATTAAGAATGTCTAATGATTTAACCAAGGGAATCTGAGTAACAACTCTTTCCTGAGCATTTTCAGGAATCATAAACATTCATTTATCTGAGATACCAGAGGGTGAATCGGGGGGGGGGGGGGGGGGTGCAGATGATCAGAAAAACATCTCACTGATCCAAAGATGCCACTGACTGAAAACACTGTTGCTGTTGTTCAGTCAGTTGTGTTCGATTTGGGGACCCTATGGACTGTAGAGTTTGCTCAAACTCATGTCCATTGAGTTGGCGATGCCATCTGTCACATCCTCTGGTGCCCCCTTTGCCTCCTGCCTCAATCTTTCCCAGCATCAAGGTCTTTTCCAACGAGTTAGCTCTTCACATCAGGTGGCCAAAGTACTGGAGCTTCAGCTTCAGGATCATTTCTTCCAATGAATATTCAAGACTGATTTATTTCCTTTAGGATTGACTGGTTTGATCTCCTTGCAGGGACTTCTCCAGCACCACAGTTCAAAAGCATCAATTCTTCAGCGCTCAGCCTTCTTTATTGGCCCAACTCTCACATCTATACATGACTACCGGGAAAAACCACAGCTCTGACTACACGGACCTTTGTCAGCAAAGTGATGTCTGTTTTTTAATATGCTCTCTAGGTTTGTCATAGCTTTCCACAATGATTTTGGAGCCCAAGAAAATAAAGCCTGTCACTGTTTCCATTGTTTCCCCCTTTATTTGCCATGAAGTGATGGAACCAAATGCTGTGATCTTAGTTTTTTGAATGTTGAGTTTTAAGGCAGCTTTTCTCTCTCTTGCTTCACCTTCATCAAGAGGCTCTTTAGTTCCTCTTCACTTTCTGTCATTAGGGTGCTGTCATCTACATACCTGAGATTATTGATATTTCTCCCAGCAATCTTGATTCCAGCCTGTACTTCATCCAGTCTGGTATTTCGCATGATGTACTCAGCACAGAAGTTAAATAAGGAGGGTGACAATATACAACCTTGACGTACTCCGTTCTCAATTTTGAACCAGTCCGTTGTTCCACATCTGGTTCTAATCAGTGTGTCCAACTCTTTGTGACTCCATGAACTGCAGCATGCAAGGCTTCCCTGTCTTTCATGAACTCCTGGAGCTTGCTTAAACTCACATCCATTGAGTCGGTGATGCCATCTATTTGTCATAAAGTGATTGCCGGTTCTAATACCATTATTTTTATGTGCCACTGAGAAAGAAAATTTCACCAACCTATAATATACCATTATTTTAAAACATGTGAAGAGAAGCTAGAGCTATGTAATATTTTCAACTGTCAAGGAATATCAGAAAGAAAGCAATATTTAAATGTTTCATTAAGATTTTAACCATATCAGAAGTATTTCAAAGCTACTGGACTGAGTAACAGATACATAAAGTAAGGGCGACCATTTTTGGTATACTATTTGATTTGTGTCCATGTCTTCTTTATAAATACAGATCATTTAGAATAAAAACAAACACTAAGATAATAATGCTTAATCTCACACATCTGAATCAATGAATGTTGACAAACAATAGTTACTTATTATTTAGAAAGGGGAGCATTCCTTCAGTACAAATATGCTTATTATGTGGTTTCTTTTCTTTATAATTGAAATTTAAGATTGGTTTAAATTGCCAAAATCCCATATCATTGAGTTTCAGTTTATTTTAAAAGGATCCAAAGTTCTTGAACTCATTGTCAGAAAAAATGAACCAGACTTTTATAATGAGACAGAAAACAAAATGTCTATAGTAAATGATAAGTTCATTTTGTCTTAATTCTGACATTTACTGAAAAATGCTCTTGTGTAGCCTACTTTCAAAGTCTTTTAAGGAATGATAATAATATGCCTTTCCCATTACATAGTTCAGATCAAATTATATGCCTAACAATTACAAGCATGAAGTATTCATTTACATACCTTCCTTCAGTGTTCAGAACACATTTACTGTTGACCAAATCACTTACATAAAAGATTTAAACAGGACACTAGGTAACAAAAATTCCATTTCTCCTTGCCTTAGCTGTTTTCCTATTCCCTTTATCAAACAACTAGTATTTCAATATTGCCCTTTTACAGAAAGTTTAAAAAAACAACTTTTACTTACAGCAATGATTAACTTTTAAAGTCTATGAGCAGAGAGGGGAAGTTTTGTATGTTTGTTACTTTGACTATAAATATATTTTCTCTTTAAAGACTAGAAACCTGAAGTAAAGACAACTTATGTGAAGTCTAAACTGAAACCAGGATTTCAAATTGAAAGTTAGATTTTAAATACATTTGCGTCTGTACATTCTATCTCTAATAATCCTTAAATAAGGATGATGGTCCCCAAACAGCACACTAAGGTACAGTAAACCCACAAGCTCCTCCATGGGAAACAAATATTTTTTGCCATCTATGGAACACTGTATCAGCAACTAGCTCAAAAGAGTTCAGTTTCAAATTAGATCCTACTGCATTCCTTTATACATACTCATTATCTTGCAAAACTAAGCCTCTGGAACTAAATAAAAATTTTTTAAAAGGAAAGAAAAAAAATAATGGCGGAAACAAAAAATAAATGTGTAAAATGAAATGAGAGAAGTTCCCATCTCATTTCATTCTAAGTTTTAAGAAGTTGTCTAGTATTAATGTAAGATGTACACATTCCATTAGAAAAAAATTTCAGCTACTTAAGAATAAAATTTCAATATTTCTTGGGGGAAGTCCTTGGGAGTCCAGTGGGTAGGATTCTGTGCTTCCACTGGAGGGGCCATGGGTTTGATCTCTAGTCAGGGAACTAAGATTCCACATGCAGTGGAGCAAGGCTTAAGTTAAAAAAAACAACAAAAAAAAACAACAAAAAAAAACCGCTTTCTTCAAAGAAAAAAGTAAAAGAATTCATATTCATTATTTGGTTGTTAGAACATAAATACTTAACCTGTTTAGACCTAACTACTAAGTATTAATAAATGGTGTAATTTGGTATTTCTTTTAAGGAATTACTGGCACACTAGAGGTGTGGTCAACTGAGAAAGCTTGGGAACCTTCTTGAGTCTAAAATGAAATGCCACTAGGACTATCACTAAACTTTTTTTTTCTTAACCTTGCCTCTTGCTTTATTTATTGGGAAGAAGAGAAGTAGCAGAGGGTTATATGGATAAAACTTAGAAATCTCCCTCCTGCCTTATGTTGCTTCTTTCTAACAACCTTAAGACACTTTAAAAGATGGTAGAATCTTTTCCTTTAAGTCCCTGAAACTGGGGTTATCTCTTTTTTCCTATCAATCTAAAATAGGGTACATATCATCAATGACACAATCTGCTGCAGACCTCAGTTGGTGCCTCCTTAGATTATCAGAGAACTAGGTTTTATGTGTAGCCTAAGTATTTCCCCCTAAATAATAATATGTAACCTAAAAAGGCCAAAGTTGACGACATTCTCTGTGGGGACTATCAATTAACTTAATGAAACATTAAATGACTATATTATCCTCAAAAGACCATGTAGGCTCTATTAACTCTATCTGCAAATGTCTGAAGTAGTCCTCACCTTTTCAAAGAACATTTCCCATCTCTTCCTGTTGCTCAGCTGAAGTCCAGTTCCTGTCTAAAGAGTTTAGAGCCTCTGCAGCTATCTCTGGAATAAAATGCTCCTAAGCCTTCATTTGAGCTGCCACAAATTCATCTTTTTTCTCTAACAGGGAAAACAACTACCTAGTATTCTTATGATAAAGACTCAGCTTCTTCAACAAATTCACATGGGTAGAGGTAACAATAAATATAACATTGACAATGTCAATATTATACAAAAGTTCTCCGAAGTATAATACTTTCAGAACCATATTCTGACATAACAATATGCTCATTATCCCAACAATAGTGTTCCTCTGAATAATTTCAAGGCCCACAAAGCCCAATGTTGATCTGGCCAGCAATTCAAAAGGCTTTTCAGTTGAACCAAGCTCAAGATCTCAATTAAGAACAAGGGGTAGCAGTCAAGATCTGCTACCACTAACTTTAAGCAAGTTCCACTTCCTCCCAAGTACCAATATTTTCAACCATAAGTAGGTTCATTTGTTTTTATAACCACACAGAAGAATATTCAAATGAAATTATGCTTATTAAACACTTCATAATATGTTATTTATTATACAAACAAATGGATCCATCATTCTTTCAAACATATACGTGCGAATAGCAATGGAGCAAAAAAAAAAAAGACAAATAATTCTCTCCTTATGGAATTCAGATTCTATTGATAGTTGGGAAATATATATTTAATCCCAACTCCCTTCCACTAAAATGACAATGAAGAAATGTTTAAAAACAAATTAGCACTTATCAACAAAAATTGAGACAAAAGAGAGCTGACAGCTAAATTCTGACTTTAAAATACAGATGAACTGCTTATTTCACAGAGCAGAAAAAGCTGAAATCCACATTTCAACCAGAAAAGGGAGGAAAAATTATATCAAGAAATTGGGGAAAAGATTTAGGAACTGAAAGTTCAAAAGTCCCTAAAGTCAAGGGAGAGGACTGGGCAAAACCAGGGGGAATGGTGAGAAGTCTGTATAAGAGGGAGTTGTTCTCTTCAGGCAACTATCTTATCTCCATGGAAAAGGTTTACTCTACAAGCACTCAAAATTCTCCAAGCCAGGCTTCAACAGGACGTGAACTGTGAATTTCCAGATATTCTAGCTCGATTTAAAAAAGGCAGAGGAACCAAAGATCAAATTGCCAACATCTGCTGGATCACTGAAAAAGCAAGAGAGTTCCCAGAAAAACATCTACTTCTCCTTTACTGACTACGCCAAAGCCTTTGACACTGTGGATCACAGCAAACTGTGGAAAATTCTTAAAAGAGATGGGAATACCAGACCACCTGACCTGCCTACTGAGATATCTGTATGCAGGTCAACAAGCAACAGTTAGTACCGGAAATGGAACAACAGACTGGTTCCAAATCGGGAAAGAAGTACGTCAAGGCTGTATATTGTCACCCTGCTTAATTAACTTATATGCAGAGTACATCATGTGAAATGTTGGGCTGAATGAAGCACAAGCTGGAATCAAGACTGCTGGGAAAAATATCAGTAACCTCAGATATGCAGATGACATCACCCTTATGGCAGAAAGTGAAGAACTAAAGAGCCCTCTTGATGAAAGTGAAAGAGGAGAGTGAAAAAGTTGTCTTAAAACTCAACATTCAGAAAACTAAGATCATGGCATCTGGTCCCATCACTTCATGGGAAATAGATGGGGAAACAGTAGAAACAGTAATAGACTATTTTGGGGGCTCCAAAATCACCACAGATGGTGATTGCAGCCATGGAATTAAAGACGCCTCCTCCTTGGAAGAAAAGCTATGACCAACTTAGACAGCATATTAAAAAGCAGAGACATTACTTTACCAACACAGGTTCATCTAGTCGAAGCTATTGTTTTTCCAGTAGTCATGTATGGATTTGAGAATTGGACTACAAATAAAGCTAAGCACCAAAGAATTGATGGTTTTGAACTGTGGTATTGGAGAAGACTCTTGAGAGTCCCTTGAACTGCAAGGAGTTCCAACCTGCCCATCGTAAAGGAAACCAGTCCTAAATATTCATTGGAAGGACTGATGCTGAAGCTGAAACTCCAATACTTTGGCCACCTGATGTGAAGAACCAACTCACTGGAAAAGACCCTGATGCTGGGAAAGATTGAAGGTGGGAGGAGAAGGGGACGACAGAGGATGAGATGGTTGGATGCCATCACTGACACAATGGACTTGAGTTTGAGCAGGCTCCAGGAGTTGCTGATGGACAGGGAAGCCTGGTGTGCTACAGTCCATGGGGTCATGAAGAGTTGGACACGACTAAGCAACTGAACTGAACGAACACTGAACCAAAGAAGCGCCATTGAGATATTAGTAATAGTCAAGGGTGGAGGTGAGGCAGGGATCCTGCTGAAACCGGGGAAAATCTACATATCAGTTCAGTTCAGTCGCTCAGTCGTGTCCAACTCTTTGAGACCCCATGAATCACAGCACACCAGGCCACCCTGTCCATCACCAACTCCTGGAATTCACTCAGACTCATGTCCATCGAGTCGGTGATGCCATCTTTGGCTGCAAAGAATGGAAAATCTACACATAAAATAGTGGTATTTCCAGTCTCCTTCCCCAAGTGAATATCTTAAAATATTGAAGTGAAAAAAGTATATTAAATATTCGCCATATTTTGAGATTTATGAGATAGCTGTATGCAGTATTTATAATGGCTCCTGTTTCCCTGGTGGCTCAAGAAGTAAAGAATCCACCTGCGATTCGGGAGACACAGGTTCAATCCCTGGGCTAGGAAGATCCCCTGGAGAAGGGAATGGCAATCCGCTCCAGTATTCTTGCCTGGAGAATCCCATGGACAGAGGAGCCTAGCAGGCCATGGGGCTGCAAAGAATCACACATGACTGGACACGATTGAGCAACTTCACCTTCACACATTGGAGAAGGAAATGGCAACCCACTCCAGTGTTCTTGCTTAGAGAATCCCAGGGACGGGGGAGCCTGGTGGGCTGCCGTCTATGGGGTCGCACAGAGTCGGACACGACTGAAGCGACTTAGCAGCAGCAGCAGCAGCAGCAGCAGCAGAGCGACTAACACTGTTCACCAAAGAGCCATATTTCACTATTAAAAAGAAAGATTTACTATGTTCAAGTTTATATAGAATGGGAGAGAAACAAGAAAGAAAGGGAATTATATTCAGAGGCTAGATGATCATCTTGTCAGGGAAACTTCAGGCAATTCATAAAAGGTAATTCAATACAATTTTCAACAGTCACAAAATGTTATATAATTGTTTTAATATACATTAGAATAATATAGCTAGTTTACAGAGCCTATAACTTCAAAACTATTATTGCTTATCTAAGGCTAAATTTAAAAACTATTAAGTAACTATTAACTTGAGCACTTCGCAGAACAGCAGATGTTATGTAAATGTCTAAACTTTGAGGCACACTACTGCACAGACAGTGACTAAACTGGATGGTAAATTAAGGCCAGGTAAATGAAAATTACTTCAAACTCCAAAGATGCCTTCAATCCTGATTCTAGGAATATTTTTAACAGCTATACTTTAGGAAGCCACGTTTTCTGGACGTACACTGACATGACACAGGTTAAACAAAGTGGTGCTTTTTCAAGACACATTTTCCCAAGATACAACATTAGATGAAAAAGTATTCTCTGAGCTATAGCAGCTTAAAGCTCTAAAAATTGGAAAATAGGTCACATGAATAAGAAAGCACTTAGATAAGGTAGGGGCTTGAGTGGTAGCTCAGATGATAAAGAATCTTCCATGCAATGCAGGAGACATGGGTTCAAACCCTGGGTTGGGAAGATCCCCTGGAGACGGGAATGGCTACCCACTCCAATATTCTGGCCTGGAGAATTCCATGGACAGAGGAGCCTGGCAGAGGTCCATGGGGTTGCAAAGAGTCAGACATGACTGAGCAATTTTCACATTTCAGACAAGGTAGAAAAGAGGAAAACTGTAAATTAAATTAATAGCAACTACCAGTAATACATGAACAGTGAACTTCCAGATGTTCAAGCTGGTTTTAGAAAAGGCAGAGGAACCAGAGATCAAATTGCCAACATCCGCCGGATCATCAAAAAAGCAAGAGCATTCCAGAAAAACATCTATTTCTGCTTTATTGACTATGCCAGAGCCTTTGACTGTGTGGATCAGAGCAAACTGTGGAAAATTCTTAAAAGAGATGGGAATACCAGACCACCTGACCTGCCTACTGAGATATCTGTAGGCAGGTCAAGAAGCAACAGTTAGAACCGGACATGGAACAACAGACTGGTTCCAAATAGGAAAAGGAGTATGTCAAGGCTGTATATTATCACCCTGCTTATTTAACTTATATGCAGAGTACATCATGAGAAACTCTGGGCTGGAGGAAGCACAAGCTGGAATCAAGATTGCCGGGAGAAATATCAATAGCCTCAGATACGCAGATGACACCACCCTTATAGCAGAAAGTGAAGAAGAACTAAAGAGCCTCTTGATGAGAGTGAAAAAGTTGGCTTAAAGCTCAACATTCAGAAAACGAAGATCATGGCATCTGGTCCCATCACTTCATGGGAAATAGATGGCGAAACAGTGGAAACAGTTGGCTGACTTTTTATTTCTGGGCTCCAAAATCACTGGGGATGGTGATTGCAGCCATGATATTAAAAGATGGTTACTCCTTGGAAGGAAAGTTATGACCAACCTAGACAGCACATTCAAAAGCAGAGACATTATTTTGCGAACAAAGGTCCGTCTAGTCAAGGCTATGGTTTTCCCAGTAGTCATGCGTGGATGTGAGAGCTGGACTATAAAGAAAGCTGAGCGCCGAAGAATTAATGCTTTTGAACTGTGGTGTTAGAAAAGACTCTTGAGAGTCCCTTGGACTGCAAGGAGCTCCAACCAGTCCATTGTAAAGGAAACTACTCCTGGGTGTTCATTGGAAAGACTGATGTTGAAGCTGAAACTCTAATACTTTGGCTACCTTTCAGTCATTGGAAAAGACCCTGGTGTTGGGAAAGACTGAAGGCAGGAGGAGAAGTGGACGACAGAGGATGAGATGGTTGGATGGCATCACTGACTCGATGGACATGGCTTTGGGTGAACTCTGGGAGTTGGTGATGGACAGGGAGGCCTGGCGTGCTGTGGTTCATGGGGTCGCAAAGAGTCGGGCACGTCTGAGTGACTGAACTGAACCATTTTTTTTTTTAAATTTAACTGAAGAATAATTGTTTAACAAAGTTGTGTTGGCTTCTGCCATAACTATGAATCATCCATAAGCATACATGTATCTCCTCCCTCTCGGGCCTGCCTCCCAATCGCCAATCCCACCCATCTGGGAGGTCACAGAGCACCAGGCTGAGCTACCTGTGTTACACAGCAATTTCCCATTTGCTATCTATTTTCCACCTGGTAATGTATATACATCAATGTAACTCTCTCACTTCATCCCATCCATTCCTTCCCCCACTGAAAGTATCATTTACTGAGCTTCTACTACATAGTAGGCACCGAGTTAGCCAGGCAATAGAGGAAGTCTTCACACAACTTCCTTTTACAAACTAAAATTCTAAGACTCAGAAAGTGCTAGTCACTCAGTCGTGTCTGACTCTTTGTGACCCCATAGACTGTAGCCCACGAGGCTCCTCTGTCCATGGAATTCTCCAGGCAAGTATACTGGAGTGGGTAGCCTCTCCCTTCTCCAGGGGATATTCCCGAACCAGCAATCAAACCCACATCTCCCGCACTGCAGGCAGACTCAAAGGAATTTACTTAATGTTCCAGTTGGGGGAAAGAAGGGTAGGTGAATGGGAAAAAGTGTGATATAATGGAAAAAAATATTTATTAATCCACTAAATTTCAGAATTACATTCCCAATACTAAAATTTTCTACATTCCTACACTCCTAACATTTAGAAATCTGCATAAAAATCCATAAAGTAAATGACTAAAGACTAATAGGTAAATAAAGACTAAAGACTAATAGGTAAACAAATGGCCAATAAATTAAACTTACTCCATTTTGCACTCCACAGAGGCACTGTACCCAGATAGAAAACTTTGATTTGATAAGTATATTCATATGTTCATCTTATCATAGCTGAGGACTTAATCACATTGCTCGTTCAGCCAATGAAAAAACATAGCAAAAACAATGGCCCAAACTTCTCAAATGGTCACACTTTCAATTAAATGAAGTCAGAAGTTACTGAGCAGCTCAACCAAACAACAAAAACAACTGACATATGCTTTATAATTCTATGATCTGTGTCTTTAAAATGTCACAGGAAGTTTAGCAGTTAAACAAACTGTGTACGTTTTCAGAAATCCTGTGATATTTGAATTATCATAAAAAGCAGTTATTCTGTAAAACTGAAGGGAGGAGATTCTGTTATTCATGCTTTTAAAATGTGCTTTTAATTTCTCTGACTACTAAAGGCTATAATAATGTCACTT
Source organism: Capra hircus (assembly GCF_001704415.2). Lineage (NCBI taxonomy): Eukaryota > Metazoa > Chordata > Mammalia > Artiodactyla > Bovidae > Capra > Capra hircus. The sequence goes on from NC_030812.1 coordinate 9,007,430, forward strand.
GGATAACAGGAAGCTGAGTGAGCATCTGAGGGTAAAAGGAATGTTTTCACAGGCGCAGTTGGTAAATACCACTGGCTCTAGATGAGCATTCTTCCCTAACTGGAAGCCAATCTCAATTTAACTTTTGAAATCTCCTTGTTACATAGAGCAAGGGGAGATCATATTATCTGAATTACCCCTTCATATAAAACCCAAAGGTTGAGCTAATACTTTAAACATAATCAACATCTGCTCCTTTTTACTGTGCTTCCAACTGAGTCCATACCCTGAGTCAAGATTTAGCTAAACTAGTCAACAGACTTAGATGTTAGTTTTCTGGTATGGGATTTACAAAAAGCTGATTCTTATACTGCATGCTTTTCCATTTTGATTATGCAAACATTCAATTTGCATGTTATAATATTTCACCAGTGCTCTCAGAGAAGAATAGCTTGTGAGACCCAATTCAAACTTTAACGTCATAGCATTCCCTCACTGTATTACAGAACAGCAGTGTGAATGAGGCTAGTATGGCATGGGAAGAAACAATTCAATTCAAACACATTTTATAGCTACAAATCTGCAACCAATAAATCTAGGAACCTTGGATACTAGAGTAAATGATCTTGAACAGAGAAAACCAGATGCCTGAGAAATGAATAAAGCATAATCACAAGAAATAAATACAAATTTTAAAATAAAGCAAATTATTACATTTCTGAAGTTTACAGTCATTTTCTTTCTTCACTTAGATTTTGATGCTACGTGATGAACAGAATATATACCATAAACATGAACAGGCAATTCGGGAAATACAAATAGTAAGTAATTGTAATGTAAACACGTACAATTTCAAAGAAAGGCAAATTACAACCAAAAGAGAACTGGTTACAGAAATTACGGCACATATACAATTTGCATTTGAAGCTTTCCCTTCCAGGCCTGAATCCTGGATCCCAGCCCTCAGGCTTTCATATCTCAGCTCAGTCTTTCAACACAGTTGTCTCATGTGGTATTTCAGCTTAGATCTGGCTGGATCATCAGACTATTCTCAAATCCAGGCTGGACTCATGAAGTAAAGCCTCAAGTGACAATGAGAAAAATCAAGGAAGAAAGAGTCAGCCCCAAAGCTTCGGTCCCTTGATCCCCTTCTATAGTGGATTTCTGCACCACTTTTGTAAAACAATCAGTATCTTGAATTTGTTCTATAATAAATTCAGCACAAAAGGAAAGAAAAGGAAGCAACTCAGTGTCATTTGACCCATGAATGGATAAACAAAAAATCATATGGATGCATAGTAGAATATTATTCACCCTTGATAAGGAAATTCTGACTCATGCTACAACACAGATGAAACTTTGAAGATATTATGCTAAATGAAATAAGCCAGTAATGAACAAATATGTAGATATGAATCTACTTGCGTGAGGTACCTTGAAGCACTCAAATTCACGGACAGAAAGAATGGTGGCTGTTAGGAGTAGGAGGCAGCCAGGCAGGAAAAATAAGGAGTTACTGTTTGATGGAGTTTCAGTTTGGGAAGATGAATAAAAAAGCGGTTGCTTGACAATGTAAATACACTTAATGCACTGAACTGTACATTTTAAGATAGTTAACATGGCAAATTTTATGTTATGTATTATGTATTTTACCACAATAAAAAAAGAAAAAGGAAAGATAAAAACAATTTAAGAGCACAACTGTAAAAACCCTGAAAACTTTGAAGAATATTAGTGGCATTTTAGTATTGAATACACCAAGCAACACAGAGATGCTCATTGGCTAAATATACCTTATAATGCAGACCACAACCTGACAAATGTGAGTACTTGAGCTGATTAAAGAAAGGCTTTCAAAAAGAGTCATTCTGAATTGTTTATATACAAAAGCTTCAGATTGGTGATTCTGTAGGGAATGTCTTTTCGAAAGCTCTTTGGAAAGAGTTCAATCATAAAAAAAGACAAAAATATGGACCATCGTGCACTTACTTCATTTTCCAACCTCTCTGTTAACCTGTCCCTAAAATGTATTTACAAAGAATGCAGCAAATCTTTTCATCAATCACCATGAGAAAACCTTTGGCAGGGACACTGTGCATTCCTGGGAGGATTTAAATTAGTTTGTGAGGGACGGAAACCTGGCTTAAAAGCAAAGAATTGGATTTAGGATTTGACAAAGAGTTTCTTTTCTGAGGAACTTAACAGGTTCTATCGTTAGTTTTCACATTTATTTTCTCCATCATTAGCAAAGACACAAAATAACAAAGAATCTCAATTAAAATGATCCTTTGATAATTTTCTACACATTATTGTGTTATCTGTCTACAACAATACAGTATTTGAAATCACATTTCTACTTTAAGCAAAAAGGGGACTAAATTAAATATTCCAAATGCAGGAAATCCTGTTTCAACTGTATCACTTAAAATTCTGAACTGATCTACTTACAAGAGTTCTCTACCACAAAGTAGGATAATTCTTTTAATTGATGCAATTTCAATCTCCTCAAACACTTTTCATGTGAATATATCAGTATTTATTTTAAAAAAACACTATCTTTCATCAATTTCAAATTCTAGTTTACTTTTTAAACTGTTTGACAAATTATTTTAATTGTAGACAACAGGCAACTTAATTTAATTCGTAATTTTTAGTTTAGGCCTAAAAACTCAAATTGTTCTAAAGGATCCTTACACGTAGCATGGTAAATCACAGAAATGCAAGTACTCTAGAAGTACTATGTGAATAATATGCACTCTTCCTGTAAGACTCAAACTGTCACATCAGCTTAATTTAAGTAGTCAAACATGTTGAGCAGCTGCTGCAAACCTGAGAGAACAAGATTAACAAAAATAAATTGACAGTCCTTGAAGAACAGAAATGGGGAAAACCAAGAAGATGCTTGTGATAATAGTGGAATATCCCAGTACTATGACTCAGGGAAATAATACCCTTATTGGCACAAAAATAGGGATTAGAATAATGAATGAAAGTCTACCCACAATCACAGCACCCTCCATTTGTATAAATGTTTAGTTAAATGTGACTATATTGAAATTTTATCTTAATTACAAATACTATTTCACTAAAGTATCAGCAAAGAATGTGTGTGCTTCCCCAAGGGGGAACACTTGGACTAGCCAGTCCAAAATAGTTGTACTATGGCCAAAAATAACAACAAGAATATCAGTAATAAGGTAGTACCTATAATCAATATATTAAAAAGAGAGGCCATGGTCAAATATAACAGACAAAACTTTGCAATAATTCTAAAACAATGGCTCAAAAGATAGCCCTCTTGTTTCTCTGTGTAAAAACGTGTTCCTCCTTTCCATCAATCAACCAACCAAGGAAGACTCTTAAGATGGAAAGCTCCTCAAAAAGCCTAATTCTGGTGTTGCTTTACCACCCCTTGGGAGAGGGAATTATCACTTAGGTTCTGGGGACTGCAATATTTAAATGCCCTTTCTTTTCTGCTCAGTAACAGTGAAGGAATCTGCCAACAGTTTCAGCATGTGAAGTATTGCTGTTGTACTGAGTGGAAAAAAATAAAGGAAATAAAAGGAAGAACAAGTTTGTTTTCATTAAAATTTCTTAACATCATGGTTAGTTTTCTAATGCATTTACTCTTGCTTAAAAGTATAATCTCAGGCCGCACCCCACCTCACCTCACCCTCACTTTCAACGAAATCTGCATTTTTACAAAAGCTTCAGGTGATTTGCACGTAAGAGTAAATCTGAGGGATCCTGACAGCGGGACATCCAAAAGCCCCGTACCTCATTATATATTATTACTACTTTCCAAGTATTTTAAACTTCAGAAAGGAAGTATGAAAGCAACTCAAAATCTGAACATAGCTCTGATACTGGAGAAAGTGTTGAACTCACTAAAAATTTTGGACTTCCTAAATCCTTTTCCAACAGGAAAATTGTATGCATTTATTTGTGTTTTGAAATCTAGCTCTGACAAGATGGAGAATAGACTGGGGGCAGATAAATTAATTAGGAGCTACTACCGTAATCCAAATGAGTGATATCAGTGGTATGAAATAGTACAGCAGTCATTAGGATATGAGAGAAGTAGATGAATCTGAGCAATATCTAGGAACGGAAGTTGACAACATGCAGTGAACGAATGGCTGTGTACATGGAGGTGCGGCAGGGAAATACGGAAGATATTCATGTAACTCAGAATATTAATATCAGTAAACTGGAAAACCTAGGTAGATGGCTGTACTATTCATGCACAAGTTAAGGAACACAAGAACAAGGTTTAGCAGAGAAGACCATATATTTTTAGGGGAAAAAAGCAGAAACATTTAGTAGGCAGACTGACACACAAGTATTAAACTCTAGAGGAAAAGAGGCACTGGAAATACAGATTCATCAATTAACAGAAATGACATCCACTCTGGCCAAGTTGGAGAAACAAGGACCAGATTTATCTGCCTGCCTGAAACAATAACATAGATAAAATGCATGAAACAATGGTTTTCAGACAGTAACTATAAGCACACACTAATGCATAATGAGAGACAGAAAACTAAGGGTGACTCTAATTACTTCTTAGAGTTTCCAGAGTACAGCACAGTGAGAAAGAACCTGGGCAGAGACCAATCATCTCCCTGAACTGAAGAAGTGGATGTGGGAGTCCAGAAAGGCCAAGGTAGCTAGAGTAGGCAGAGCAGAGTTCTGAACAGAACGGCACATCTCCAGGGACCTGGAAGGGTCTTCTCTCTAGATTTAAGCTAGGCATTGAAGCTTCCCTGGTAGTTCAGAGGTAAAGAACCCACCTGCCAATGCAGGAAATTCAGCTTCGATGCCTGGATTGGGAAGATGCCCTGGAGAAGGAAATAGCAACCCATTGCGGTGTTCTTGTTTGGAGAATCCCATGGACAGAGGAGCCTGGCAGGCTACAGTTTATGAGGTTGCAAAAGGGTCGGCAGACACAACTCAGCAACTAAACAACACTGACCAGTGCATCCACACGAGGATGCACCCCAAGGCTAATCCATCTGAAAGGATTAGCGGGAAACTAATACTAATACAAGCCAAACAACTACGCTAAATGAGGCCAGATTTTTTCTTTAATGTTTATTCATTTGGCTGAGCCAGGTCTTGGCTGCAGTAGGCAGTATCTTCAGTTGTGCCACGTGAACTCCTAGTTGCAGCTTGTAGGATCTAGCTCCCTGACCAGGATTTGAACCTGAGTCCTTTGTCCTGGGAGCACAGTCTTAGCCAGCGGACCACCAGGGAAGTCTCAAAGCCAGATTTTAAAGAGTATACCCTGTATGATCACATTTATATAAAATTCTAGAAAATGCCAAATATTCTATTGTAACAGAAAGCAGATCAGTGGTTTCCTTGGATGGGGGAGAAATTACAAAGGATCATGAGTAAACTTTTGGGGGTCATGGATGTGTTCAATATCTTGATTATTATAATGGTTTTATGGGTGTACACATGTCAAACTTATCAAATGGTACATTTCACATTTATGCAGTTTATCATGTCAATCTATCTCCACAAAGTAATTATCAACATATATACAGAAACTAAAGCTACAGGAGTAGTTGAGATTGCTGAGCAATTACATACAGATTCAAAAGAAGGCCTAGAAAAGGACCACAAACAACACCAACATTTAATAAGAAATAAAGCAAAGAAATCATGGAGTGTGTTCAAAGAATTAGAGCAGAAACTTGGAGAATGAGTCATAACTGAAGCCAAGAAAAAAGTTTTCTCTCAGGAAGTCTTTCAAGGAAAGAGCAAACTATAATGACAAATGTAAGATAAATCCTCGAAAAAGTTCAATGTACAAAAGAGAAGATTATGAGGTAGGCTTGGTGTATCTCGTGGGCAGGAGAAAGAACACCAAGGCAGGCATCCTTGATCAAATAATGCGCTTCTTTAACTAGAAAGACAGTAAAAAAAAATAGGTATTTAAATAGGTATTTAAAGTTAATACAGTTAAGAAAAATCATGAATCCTAGATGTTAGTAATTATTTTTCATCTGGCCTTGGTACCCTCCTAACTAATATGTTATATTTAACATAAACAACAGTCATTAACTGTCCTTGAGTTTTTAAAGGAAATTAATTCAGATTCAAGCTAAGAGTTATTAATGCATATACTCATTAAGCATGAGAGGAAGTCCAACTTGAAGGTCTATCTTCCCATCTAAATTTAATAGGCAACTAAATATTTGAAATTCTTCCAGTTTTTCTTTTTTGATGAGTAATGGGGTTATTTATGGTCATCCTATCAGCCAACCAAGCAGAGTAAAATTTTTGCCTCATGTTAGAATAAAAATTTATGTTTATATACAGATCACATCAGTACACATAAGAATTTAATTTAGTAAATTAAATTAAATGAACTATCTTCCAAAATGCAGATTTATATATCTAACATTAAAATTCCAAGAGAGTAAACTAGCTTTAGTCATCCTTCAAAGTAAATAATACCAGTAAGTAGTCATGTTTTAATTGCTTCTTTAAAATGTTTACACAGATAGAATTGTAACTGTTTTTGTTTCATTTTGGAATATTTATTAAATTCAATCTGTTAAGTCTCTTGACTATTAACATACTTATAAAAATCTAAGCTCGAGGTAAAAATCTCTAATACTTTGCAGCGGGAGCATTTTAGATAGTTGATTAAATAGGTCAATGTAGAAGGCCAAATTCTGCTTATTATTCACAAACAGAAGCAAGCTTTGTTTATTTTTTTATTATGTATTTATTTGGCTGTGCCATGTCTTAGTTGGGGCATGTGAGATCTAGTTCCCTGACTAGGGAGCATGGAGTCCTAGCCACTGGACCACCGAGGAAGTCCCGCTTTATTTGTTCCTATCATTACAAAACACTGGCCCTGGGACTTCCCTTCTGGTCTAGCGGTTAACACTTCGCCTTCCAATGCAGAGAGTGCAGGTTCAGTCCCTGATCAGGGAGCTAAGATCTTATACACCCCATGGCCAAGAAACCAGGACATAAACGACAGAAGCAATACTGTAACAAATTTAATAAAAACTTAATTTAAAACAAACAAAAAACAACACTTGCCCTACCTCATCTCAGGAGCTTCATCTCCATATATACAGTAGTAATAAATGTCTGCCCCTGAGCTCACAATATTGTCCAGACCAACCAATTCTAGAAAAAACTAAAATGTTAAAAAACTCACAGTAAATCTGATTTTTAAAATACAGACATTTCTATCTGTAATCATTCATAACATCAACTATATTCTTATATAATTTGAGAGAAAGGAAATAAGCTATAGTAACTTGAGACCAGACATTCATTAAAAACTTATCAGTGATACAAACAGAGCATGAGAAGTTCTAAAAAATTATTTTCCGTGATTTTCAGTAAGGAGTCAGTGCTCATCCTGTTTTCATTTTTCTCCTGACATTTAACAAAAGAGAATATTTGGGTTTAAAAGACTACATACTCCCCAAAAGCAGTTTTACAAATTATACGAGAGATTATTCTGGGAAAGATTGAGGGCAGGAGGAGAGGGGGATGACAGAGGATGAGATGGTTGGATGGCATCACCGACTCAATGGACGTGGGTTTGGGTGGACTCTGGGAGTTGGCGATGGATAGGGAGGCCTGGCGTGTTGCAGTTCATGGGGTTGCAGAGTCGGACACGACTGAGCAACTGAACTAAACTGAAAGGCGGAGGTGGGAGGGGTGGGCCTGGAAACAAAAGATTCACTCTTCTTTTGCTGTGCATGGTGGCGGGGGTGGAGTGGGGTGGGGTGGACATATTATTATTATTGGGCTTCCCAAGCGGCTCAATGGTAAAGAATTCACGTGCCAATGTGCCAATGCATAAGACGTAGGTTCAATCCTTGGGTCAGGAAAGATCCCCTAGAGAAGGGAATGGCTACCCACTCCAGTATTTTCACCTGGAGAGTTCCAGGGACAGAGGAAAGACTGGTGGGCTAGAGTCCATAGTCTCAGAGAGTCAGACGCAACTGAGCACACAGACATTATTATTAAATACTCATTTATTTCATTTATTTGGCTGTACAAGGTCTTAGTTGTGGCATGTGGGATCTAGTTTCCTGACGGGATCAAACTTGGACCGCCTACACTGGAAACACCACATCTTAGCCAACGGACCACCAAGAAGTCCCAAGATTCACTCCTTCTAATCAACTATTTTATTAGACATGGGTGCAACAAATAAATTAAAAAAAAAAAAAAAGCTGAAGACAATATAGTACTCATTATGTTTAGTGCCAGGCACATGATAACAGTTTAGGAGACATAGCTAGCCATTAAAAGCAAATCTACCACGGACACGGTGCTAAATCGCTAGTCATGTTCAACTCTTTGCGACCCCATGGACTGTAGCCCACCAGGCTCCTCTGCCCATGGGATTCTCCAGGCAAGATTACTGGAGTGGGTTGCCATTCCCTTCTCCAACAGACATGGTGGGTTATAGATATAAGTACTTGGAGTTCTGCAATCGGCTATGATGAACAGCCTCTCACTGGTTCAGCCTCGTCAGGAGTATCAGCGGAAATGAACGAAGGAAGCAGAAGACAGCACAGATAAAATCTTTTTTTCAAGAGTAAACTTCAATGCGGCATTGACAGGAATCTGGTTCTTTCCTGACCATGTCAGAAACCAGGAATGAAAGTAGACACTAAAGTACCACAGGACAGTTCAGGGTAACAGACAAAAACAAGCAGCAGAAGCGCTGGGACTGAGAAAAGCAAAGAGGGAGAGAATGAGAGAAAACAGAGCTTAAAAATACTTCACGGGGATAACCTTCATACACACACCCCATAACCACCCCCCTCACCAACTCAGAAGATAAGAATACTCTGCTGTGTTACACGGTTTCGTAACAGCATACATCAAAGGTTTTGAGCTCTACCACCCACCAGCATTACCTGGAGAGCTCGCTAAGGCAGCAGGTCTGGAGAGAAGCCCAAGACTCTGCGTTTCTCACAAGATCCCCGGTGACGGTAATGTTAGACCCAACACCACACTTTAAGATGCACTGCCCTACTTTTACCCTTTTGTGACACTCATCCCACTCATGATCACTTATTTAATATTTGCTGTCTGGAAAGCAGGGAAAAACTCTTATTAAACCCATCACTTATCCCTATCACCTAGCACAATACTGAATATATAATAAGTCTCCAAATATTGTTTACTGAATAAAGACCACTGTGAAAAACACGGAATGTAGTGTGAATGGGGTGAGAGGGGATTAAAAGAGAAACACAAGCATAAAGACATAGAAAACAAAAGCACAATATAAATGTATAAGTATTTGCAAAAAGAATTGCCCAAGTCTTACCGAGAATGGCAGTAACTGGACATCAATCTAATTTCACAGGGAGGGCATGAGTCGTAGAAATTCGACAAATGCAGAAAAAGCAAAAAAGTTAGAAGTAAAAGAAGAAAAACCAATGAATATTTTGCATCATTATGCAAATGATATTTTTAAACAGCAAGAGTGATAAATTCAAGAGGAGAAGAGAATTCATTATGGATATACTACCATTAGATATCTATGCTCTCAATCATCATCACTAAACTCACTAAGTCTCCATGAGTCAGAGAGTGACACTTACCAGCTACATTTACTCAACCGCTCCAGATAACTATTCTCCACATTTCAGAGATAACTAGGGGCTTCCCAGGTGGCTCAGTGGTAAATAACCCGTCTGCCAAGGAAGGAGAGACAGGCTTAATTGCTGGGTCAGGAATATCTTCTTGAGAAGGAAATGGCAACCCAGCCCAGTATTCTTCCTGGGAAATCCCATGGAGAGAGGAGCCTGGTCGGCTATAGTTAATGGGGTCACCGAAGAGTAGGACACGACTTACTGACTGAAGAACAACATAACTAAGCTATATGTAATGAAATCATTTGCCTTTAGAGTCAAATGGATCCCCAGGCTCAAATCTCTGTTTTTCCTACATTATCTCCTAGGAGAATGCGTGCATGAGTGCTAAGTCACTGTAGTCGCGTCTGACTCTTTGCAACCCCATGGACTACAGCTTACCAGGCTCCTGTGTCCATGGGATTCTCCAGGCAAGAGTACTGGAGTGGGTTACCATGCCCTTCTCCACCTAGTAGAATGGCCTTGGGCAAAAAATTTGGCCTTTTAACCTCTGGCTTGACTGTCACTCTTTCTACTCTGTCAGTGGTTTTTGTTATAGCCATTTTGTTTTGTGCTTATTTATTAACCTATTACCATTTAAGGAGTACTCTGTGTGCTGGAAGGGTACAGTCTTTGGAGTCGCAGAGTGAGAGACAACGTAGTGACCAAACAACAATGGCGAAAGTTGCTCAGCTGTGTCCGACTCTTTGTGACCCCGTGGACTATACAGTTCATGGAATTCTCCAGGCCAGAATATTGGAGCAGGTAGCCATTCCCTTCTCCAGGGGATCTTCCCAACCCAGGGATCGAACCCGGCTCTCCCACATTGCAGGCGGACTCTTTACCAGCTGAGCCGCAGGGGAAGCCCAAGAACCCTGGAGCAGGTAGCCATTCCCTTCTCCAGGGGATCTTCCTGGCCCAGGAACAGAACTAGGGTCTCCTGCATTGCAGGTGGGTTCTTTACCACCTGAGCCACCAGGGAAGCCCACGGGTCTGGTAAGATCTTTCTATTGTTAGTTCTAGTCCCATTATCTTAAGACTTATGTTGTGGGAGTGGGTCTGGTAAAAGCATACAAAGCCTTGATAAGACTAGCGAGGGGGGCACTCTCTGCCCCCTTCTGCTGTCTACATCAGAAGCTTCCTCTGTCCCTTTTCTTACTTTAATAGAACTTTGCTACACAAAAGCTCTTGAGTAACCAAGCCTGGTCCCTGGTCTGGAAGCTAAATCTTCCAAGATCACAAATCCGACACCATTCACTGTAAGCTATCAGGAGTACGTCAGCGAAGTCCAACAACAAAAATAACATGGTGGTCAAGGGCATTAATGTGTAAATTCAAGGAAAACAACAGTGCATGGATCTGAATTCCAAATAAAGCCAATTTCTTCATTTATAAAACAGGAGTAATAATACCAACCACCCAAGGCCTGGAAGAGAGTCTAGTAACAAAACCTAGTAACTTCTACTGTCATTATCATCAATGTCATTATTACTACTAACGCATACATCAACACCAAGATGAATTAGTCCCGTTTTATAAGAGAGCAAATTGAGGTTAAAAGAGATTAAGTCCTCGGATTTGTGATTACTGTAAATAGTTAGGTACTTGGTGAATTTGGTTATTTTACCTATAATGAAAGTGTTAACTAAAATTTTGTTTTTAAAAATTGCAATTTATAAACAGAGTATTTAGTCTTCTCATTTATAAGAAAAAATTTTGTATATGTGATGGGATAGAAGGAGACACTGTGTAACAGAATTAACCTCCAATTAAGAATAGTTTCAACACTGTAAAAAAGAAAGCAGGGGCATCATCTTCTCCTATATTATATCCAGAACTCATAAAAGAGGCCTTCAAGGAACACTTGATCTGATCTAGTTCTACTTTCTTCGAAGCTGTACTTATTTGAGGGTACATACACTCTTCCTGGAAACACACATCATGGCATACAGAGGCACGGTACATACAGGACCTATTCCTAAAGCACTAACTGTACTCAGAGATTGGGGGTGGGAGGAGTTGAATAGCACACTCATGCATGCTCAGTCCCTCAGTCGTGTCTGACTCTTTTATCCCACGTACTGTAGCCCGTCAGGCTCCTCTGTCCATGGGATTCTCCTGGCAAGAATACTGGAGTGGGTTACCATTTCCTTCTCCAGGGGATCTTCCCAACCCAAAGAGCAAACACGTCATCTCCTGCACTGCCAGGCGGATTCTGTACCACTGAGGCATCAGGGAATCCTGTTGAATAGTACAGAAGACCTCAAAGAACTGGGCAGCTATACTAATGCAATCCAGACCCCCTGGGACATAAACTATGTGCCCTCCTACTCAAGAGTTGCTTGTGGCAGTTTGAGTACCACTGGTTTGTATAATAAACCTGTTAGTGGCATTAACATTAAATCTGTTTCTACAATTACCAAAAATGAAGTCAATATGATCAGATGATACATGTTTATTTCCTTCAAACTGTCAAGCCTTATCTATATAAATTAGTATAAATGTCTGCTTTGTTTTTTAAAAACTATGGCTCACCTCTTTGAGGAAAGGGCACATTAATAAACAGCTGTTTTCTCTCTCCAAAGTCATTTATATAATTAATGCTTATTAAAAAAAATTTATAGAAGAGTCTCTACCACTTCATCTTTTGAATACACGTGCTAATTGCTATTGCCAAGCAATTTAAAGATAACAGATTTGTGTTCATCTTTTCGTAAGATTTACTGTCTAGTCATCTCCCCCTTTCCCTTCCATCCACTAACAAATGCCAGAGTAATGAAGCTGGCTGTTTCCACGGTGCTCTGCCTCTTCCCATATCCATGCTGTCAAACAGAAACAAAATGTAAGCCACATGCAGTATTAAATTTGCTAGTAGCCACATTGAAAAAAGTAAAAACAGACAAAATTAATTTTAATAATACATTTTAATCAAATAGCTCAAAATTATCATTTCAATATATAATTCATCTAAAGCATTGTATATCTTTAACATTTTAATAATGTTTAATAATTTAACATTAACATTTCTTCAACATCTTCCACAGCCAGGGTGTCTTAAACTCTCAGCACGTCTCAACTTGTCCCATTTCAGGGACTCGGTGACCACGTGTGGCAGTGATTCCGCTAGGCTGGGAAACGGTGTGTGGTGGCACCAACAAAGAGCCCCTCTGGCCTGAGGCTGTGCCCCTGGCATTCATGCTCACCTATCCTGCTGAAGCCACTAAAAGAGGCGGCCTTTACTTCTTCCCTCTCTCTGTATCTCTATCACAGCAAACCTGTAAAACTTAATGCAAAAAGGGCATGAGGAATTCAATAATACAAAAAGTATAACTCTCTATACCAGCAAAATTAAAGAAGATTGTGTGGTATATCAACAAACCAGGAACCAAAAAAGATTATCTGGTGAAAGTTATAATTTATTGAGTACCTACTGTGTCTAACAGTAGCAGACTTTATTTTTTGGAGCTCCAAAATCACTGCAGATGGTGACTACAGCCATGAAATTAAAATTAAAAGACGCTTAGTCCTTGGAAGAAAAGTTATGACCAACCTAAGCAGCATATCAAAAAGCAGACACATTACTAACCAACAGCATATTAAAAAGCAGAGACATTATTTTTACCAACAAAGCAGAGACATTACTTTACTTTACTAGGTCTGTCCAGTCAAGGCTATGGTTTTTCCAGCGGTCAGGTATGGATGTGAGAGTTGGACTATAAAGAAACCTGACTGCTGAAAAACTGATGCTTTTGAACTGTGCTGTTGGAGAAGACTCTTGAGAGTCCCTTGGACTGCAAGGAGATCCAACCAGTCCATCCTGAAGGAGATCAGTCCTGGGTGTTCATTGGAAGGACTGATGTTGAAGCTGAAACTCCAATACTTTGGCCGCCTGGTGCAAAGAACTGACTCACTGGAAAAGACCCTGATGCTGGGAAAGATTGAAGGTGGGAGGAGAAGGGGACGACAGAGGATGAGATGATTGGATGGCATCACCGACTGAATGGACATGGCTTTGAGTAATCTCCAGGAGTTGGTGATGGTCAGGGAGGCCTGGCGTGCTGCAGTCCATGGGGTCGCAAAGAGCCAGACACGACTGAGCGACTGAACTGAACTGACTGTGTCTAACATTATATTAAAAAAAAAAATTACAAACACAAGGATCAGTGATTCTTAAACATGGCTGGAATTCAAGCACAGGCAAACTGCCTTCACAATTAGGAACTCTGCTAGGCCCTTTGTTCTGGTACCATGTCCTCTGTCATACACTCAGACGACTTTGCTTTTGGTAACTGCCAAACCTCCCCTGGCGAAGAGGAAAGGGCAAACAGTCCCTACTGCAACCCTTTCTTTCTGCCCTCAAGGCAGACATACAGAACCAGTCTTTAAAACAGCTGATTCTTTTCTTAGGAATTTAAGTCCTTTACCATGTCTGTGTGTATTCTGAAACTTTCAAGAGAGTGATAAAACACGAAAGATCTTCTTCCACATTTACTTGACTACCTCAACTTTCCTCCTCCACCTGGCAGCACCTCACCCTACCGCACCCACCCCTGGCCTCCATTAATTAAAGGGACTCAGCCCTCAGAACTGCCAGCTCTTTTCACCCAAGCTAACTCAATCTGTCTACTTTCACATGGTTTAAACAGAACAGATCACTGATGCTCAAAGTGTGAAATCACAGTAGCATCAGTATCACTTTGGAACAAGTCAGAAATGCAATTCTTGGACACCAACCCAGACCTACTGAACTGGACACTGGGTGGACCTCAGTAATGTGTGTATAATAAGCTCTCCAAGTGAAGTGAACTGAAGTCGTTCAGTCGTGTCCGACTCTTTGCAACCCCATGGACTATAGCCTACTACGCTCCTCTGTCCATGGGATTTTCCAGGCAAAAGTACTGGAGTGGGTTGCCATTTCCTTCTCCATCTCCAAGTGATGATATGTGCTAAAACACAAAAACCACTACTGTAGACTGACTACCTCCAAACCGTTATCTCTAGGCCAGACCTCTTCCCTGAAATCCAGATGCAGTCTTTCTAGCAACACTGTAAAAAAGCATTTTACTGGACTTTGAAAAAAGATGAAATCATACAAACTGGAGAATACAAATAGTAACTGTATTATATACTTAAAGCTAAAGAAAAAAATCTGCCCTTAAGAACTTATAGTTCAAACTCTTAGCCATAATATTTCTAACTAGGAAATTACTACCAAAAAATTTCAAATTCATGACAGTGTTCATCATCAGCCTTGAAAGAAAGAATCTTAGGATATCCATATATATTTATTGGTAAAAGTCGAGTATCTCTGGAAGGCACACAAGAAAGTAACATTGGTTGCCTGTACCATTTGAAGTTTTATCATGGGCATGTAACTTAAAAGTTAATTTATTACATTTAAGGTAATATTTCACTTTTAGTTATAAGAAGATAGCTTTCTTATTTACTCCCCTCTAATTCTTTTATTAGTAACACCTAAATTTAAAGCCCTATTAGAACTAGGAAATTTGTTAACTACCAAGTTCAATGCTGCGTTTGCATCATGTTGCATTAAACTAAAGCTCCCTCCCTTCATTACTTTCCCTTATCTCCATAAATAGTTATTTCAGTAAGCACTTAAGAAAAGCCTGTGTATCTTCAGTAAAAAAGATACAATCAAAAGGGCCATACCTTTAAGTAGGGCTCAGAGGACACAGGATTCAGGGAATTATAGAAGGGTTATAGCTTGGTTAATCACATTTACAAAGTAAAATGGGAAAGCAATAAAAAGTAAAAATAAATAAAAATATCTTAAATGAAAACCCAAATGTTGCCACTTGCAAAAATGCTAGAAAATATTCTCAAGCTAAAACACAACCTTTTCAAAAGAGGCTGAAATGCAGTAAATGTTACCTGAAATACAGAAAAATCCCAGTCAATAAGTACAGCAGAGCTTAAAAGATCCAGACATCTGAGACAGGAATGATGATAAAAATCATTTGCAAGGAAAATACTTTACATTCATTTGATTCTCACAACAGTCCTATAAATAGGCTGTGGTATTAGAATAACTACATTAAGATGTATCCTAACAAATAAAGAAGTCAAAGATCAGGAAAGCTAGGTAAAAGCTACAGAAAAATAAAAAATCTTTTAAGTCTTTAGCCTGGATCTTTCTTATGTATCTAGCCCCTTCTTCTGCATCTCTCTATGGGTAAATCAAAATAGCCTGGGATTAATAATCTCTTACATCCTTCTTCTGGCCCATCACTAATTGGACCTACCACATCATCAAAGTGAACTAGAATTCAGTTCAGCTTGCTTCCCTTTATCCTTTCTTCAAGACAAAAGCATCATTCACACATTAAGATCAAAGGGAGAACCCAACTCTTACAGATTCCAGAGTAAGAAATCCACAATGGCTTATACCAAATCATATAACATCCATTTGTGTATGCACCAGCAAACTTCAAGTCATAAAATGGCACTCATTCCCATCATGTCTATTTCCAGATGACTGAAGATAAATTCTAAAATGTGGAATCAACACTTAAAATCATAAGAGAGATAGGAAAAATGGGCAGGAAACCGAAAAGAATCTCAGCAGGTCTTTATATTCCATATGAAAAAAGATGGTAAATTCAGAGTAAGTGACTGGGGTTCCAAAGCCAACACCAAGGGAGCAATTTGAGAGGGAACATAAACATTCACATTACCAAATACCTATTTATTCATCATTTTCTCATTATACAAATTTTGTTAATTAAGGATAATTATTAAGAATTATTAATTTCAAATATTTATTCTTCATATTATTCTTAATAAGTACTACTGAATATTGTTAACTATTAACAATGCTATTATTAAGAAGGATGGATTCCGGGATGAGATAAACATGGATTTCAACCTTGGTTACATCAGTCATTACTTGTGTAAAACTGATCAAGTGCAGATTTCTCATTAGGGAAGTGGAGCTTCACTCACCTATCTTTTAAGGTTAGGATTAAATAAATTAAATGTGCTTACCTAAAATATTTGCCAAGTAAAAGCTCTCAAATAAGTGGTGGCTATTTTTATTTACAATGACAACACAATATCATTTTCATTATTTAAGATTAGGGATCAGCATTGTTTAAACAGCATTTTCTTAATGCTTCCTTACTCTACCTTCACAGGCAAAATGCCAAATGTTTAATAACTCTAAGAAGTCTTTTAAAAAGTAAACTTTGAAAGCCAAGATAAATAAACTGGAGATTTAAACTAAATAATATGTTTCGGCTAACATGAAGTTATTAATAAATTCTGTAAATCAGAATTTTTCAAAGGTACTGCTGATGGTCCACATTTCACCAAAATTATCTGGTACAATCTTTAAAAAGCAAATTCATGGGTCCAATCCTAAACTTACTAAATCTCCCTTAGTGATTATTTGGCAACTTAAGTTTTATAAATTTATTTTAAACAGGCTAGTGTGAACTTCTGATACAGCAACTTATAAATGAAATAAAGTCATACTATATGCAGCAGTTAACTAGGCTATGTGTTTATAGTGTAAAAAAATAAATTTAAAAATTAAAAATAAATCCAACTACAAAGCACATGCAAAATAAACATTCCAGGAGAAGTACTAAGTCTTGGCAAATATGAAATTATCAAAGAGAATAATAGTTCATATCTGAGTCCCTTTGGGCTGCCACAAACAAAATACCACAGACTAGGTGACTTACAAACAGAAATTTATTTCTCACAGTCTTGAGGCTAGGATCAAGGCCCAGGCAGACTGAGTCTTCTGTTGAGAGCCACTTCCCAAGTCACAGATGAAGGTCTCTCTGCTCTTCTTACGTGGTGGAAGGAGCAAGGTAAATCACTAGAACCTCCTTTATAGGGGCCTTAATCCCATTCATGAGGCCTCCATCTTGATGACCCAATCAATTCCCAAAGACTCCTCCTTCAAGTACCAGCACACTGGGGACTAGGCTTCAGTATAAAAATGTAGGGAGAACAAAACATTCAGCAGTAGCAGCTTATAATAAAGAAGTTTATTTTACATTCTAAACAAAAATTTGCCTATTAAAAATAACCAGACCTAGTAAGAAATTTAATAGGACTATTTACTTGTTTTTCATAAATGATTATTTTCAAAAAGCTATACAAAGCTAAAAACAGTCCTTTAAATAGTCAGCCACTAGAAACTACCAAATCAAGGTCTGGGGGCTGTAACTAGTTTCCAAATGTTTTTCTGAAATGAGTTTTCATTACTTGAAAGGCTATGTGTGTGCTCAGTCACATCTGACTCTCTTGGACCCCACAGACTGCAGCCCTTCAGGCAAGAATACTGGAGCAGGTTGCCGTTTCCAATTCCAGGGGATCTGCCCAACCTAGGGACTGAACCCATGTCTCCCGTACCTCCTGGTGCAACTGACAGAATTCTTTATCACTGTGCCACCTGGGATCCCAGGAAGATCAGAATGAATGGTCCTATTTTTTCACTATGTGTTAGGCAGATTCTTTACTGTCTGAGTCCCAGTCTTTCACTAGACCTCTACAAAATCCTCCCTCCATTAAAAAAAATTTCTGTCTGTCTGTCTATCTATCTATCTATCTATATAACAAATTAAACCCAAAAAAGTTTCTTTACTACCTTAAGTCTTCTCTAGATGTTGATCCTTTAGGGTCATATCATACTTTTAGATAGATTATCAGTTACTATAAACTATCACACCATGTTTTTATATTTAATCTATATTTACTTGAACATGCCCTGGAAGTGTGGCACCCCACTCCAGTACTCTTGCCTGGGGAATCCCATGGACGGAGGAGCCTGGTAGGCTTCGGTTCATGGGGTCGCTAAGAGTCGGACACGACTGAGCGACTTCACTTTCACTTTTCATTTTCATGCATTGGAGAGGGAAATGGCAACCCACTCGTGTTCTTGCCTGGAGAATCCTGGGGACGGGGGAGCCTGGTGGGCTGCTGTCTATGGGGTCGCACAGAGTTGGACACGACTGAAGCGACTTAGCAGCAGTAGCAGCCCTGAAAGTATATTTTTGTTTATGTTTTTAAACACATGGAATTAGCTTGTTTTGGGTCATATATTGTTTTTCAGAAAGTTATTTAAAGCTTTTAAACACAGCATTAAGAAGAAAGTCCTAAATGTGATACTAAACTATTTCAAATTTCAAAGTCAAAGTAAGCATTTTTTTTGGTAAAGTTCCAAAAGTTATCCTTTAAGAAAAAAAAATACTGACAACAAAACATATATTGATAATTGTGTAAACATAGTAAATATGCATCCTCACTACTTTAATCAAAAAATCTTTTTAACTTTGTAGTGAAGATCCAGTCACTTCATTCTTCATTAAAAACTAGAAAATTCTTCAGCTTCCAGGAAGGAAGGTCAAGTTCACCAAATATTTTCCCAAAATTCAACAACATTTATAAGGTTCAACTATAAAGAGGTTTGATAGGTTACCCCCAATATATAAGGGGAAAAAAACTATTAAAACAATGAAAAGATTTAATTTATTTTCCAAACAGGTATTTTTCCACGGAATGATGGTGGCTACTCAAATGATTCTCCCAAAAACTGTTAACTTTTTCCAATGAACTTCTATAAATACAAATATTATTCAATATTTATTGAATATTATTATTCAAATATTATTCAAAATATATAAATATTTAAAATTTTTTCTTATAGTCTACAAATAAAACTAAAACAGATACCATCTAACCGTAACTATGTTATTAAATTATAATCTCTAAAATAATTTTCACCAGGTCCAAAAACAACAAGAGATTAAGTCTACTAGAAAAGATTTATTTTGCTGACAGATTATTTTGTTTGGTTCAACTTATATCCTTCAACTCACATCCTTCTCACTTCCAGGCCACATTAAATAGCTATTTAAACTGCCAAATATTTTACGATCTATAGATGGTTGGCTCAATAAACTCATCTCAACATATTTCTATTGTGTCATAAAAATTCCAAAAGTCAATTAAAATAAAAATTGTTAAGTACAGGAAAACTGAGTCTACATTTCATCTCAAGTACACACAAGTAAGAAATTAAGATGACTTTCCCCTTTCATTTGTGGGGAAGATGAATTAAGAAATTAAGTTTTATTATGCCTAATTAATCTATTGCTTATACTGCTCTGACACATATCTTCTCTCTCCAGACTTCATTCCAAGTTTCAGTTTCTGGATTTTATCATTTGTGACAGCTTACAACTCCCAGTCTTGCTTCAAGAGTGCTCAAATTGGGGAAGCAATTCTGGAATTAGATTAGAAAGTTCAGTTTTCTAAAATCAAACTGCAACAAAACTTAACATCCCATAAGAAAGCCTATATTCTTCCTTCTATGGAGTTAACAGTAATATATCTCACAATATACAAGAGTTTTAAAACAATTCACAGACATTAGCTTGTTAATCTTCATGCATTTCTAAAAGCATCAGCTACCCTGGAAGCCTTCAATCCTTTTTAGCTTCTTCTAGTAGTTTCTTAAAGAGATTACAATGTTATATGATATACTACTAAATAAGCAACCTGTAAGATACAAACTACACCTTAATAATTTAAGAAGGCAACTCAAATGTATTAGCAGAGGGCTTCCCTTCCCTTCTAGGAGATTCTAACTAAGCGATGGTTTCAATTAGTACAAAGGGGGGCTTCATGATCCTTTCTCTTACATGGTGAAACATGTAATAAAGCTTCCATCTCTCTAAAGGGAAAGAATCAAGCACTGAATCTACTTTATTTGTACAAACCACATCTCAAGGTAATTATTAATAGCTGATAAAAGAAAAGCATTATAAAACACTCCAACTAACAAATTCCAATGTAATAAGAACTGGAGTATCACCATTTTGCAACCCCCTAATAAAATGAAGATAAACTAGCAGACCCCAAAACAAGATCCAAAGGAAGCCCTGCGGGTCCCCAAAACCCTTTCAGAGAATCTGCAGAATCAGAAACATTCTACAGTAATTGCTGTTTTCAGCTGTTGCGACCCCATGGCTTCCCCGTCTTTCACAATCTCCCAGAGTTGGCTCAAACTCATGTCCACTGCGTCAGTGATGCTCTCTAACCACCTCATCCTCTGCCACCCTCTTCTCCTTTTGCCTTCAATCTTTGTCAGCATCAGGGTCTTTCCAATGAGTCAGCTCTTTGCATCAAGTGGCCAAAGTAGTAGAGGTTCAGCATCAGTTCTTCCAATGAATATTCAGTGCTGATCTCCTTTAGGATGGACTGATTTGATCTCATTGCAGACAGAGGCCTCTCGAGTCTTCTCCAGCACCACAATTCGAAACCATTAACTCTTCGGTGCTCAGCCTTCTTTATGGTCCAACTTTCACATCCATACATGACTACTAGAAAAATGACAGCTTTAGACTATATTATTACCATGATACTAAGTAGTATTATAACGGCCCTAAGATGTTACTCACTTCCCCCCCTCACATACACACTCTCATGAGTATACATGAAGTTTCCAGAGATTACATGATAAGTAATATCACAACAGACTAAAAAATAAAGCAGATATGAGAATCCAGCTATCTTCTTTTAAGCCAGACAATAAAGAGATTTACAAAAATGTAAAAATAAGACCACTCTTCTCACTAAGTTTCTGTTTTGGAAAATAGTTTTCACAAAAATGTTTATTTAAACATACAGTGAGTTTATTGTTGTTATTTTTAAATAAATAACAGACATTTCTAAATTTTTTTTAGCTTTTTTTCTAATAAGGTAAACACCAATAGATATAATAACACTTACAATAAAAAAAATGTCCTTAGGGTTTTTAATGATTTTTAAGAATATAAAAATTCAGTGAAAAAGTTGGCTTCAAACTCCACATTCCAAAAATTAAGATCATGGCACCCAATCCCATCACTTCATGTCAAATACAAGGGGAAAAAATGGAAACAGTGAGAGACTTTATTTTCTTGGGCTCCAAAAATCACTGTGGCTGGTGACTGCAGCCATGAAATTAAAAGACGCTTGCACCTTGGAAAAGCTGTGACCAACCTAGATAGTGTATTAAAAAGCAGAGACATAACTTGCCCACAAAGGTCCGTCTAGTCAAAGCTGTGGTTTTTCCAGCAGTCATGTATGGATGTGAGAGTTGGACTATAAAGAAAGCTGAGCACCAAAGAATTGATGCTTTTGAACTGTGGTGTTGGACAAGACTCTTGAGAGCCCCAAGGACATCAAGATCAAACCAGTCAATCCTAAAGGAAATCAACCATGAATATTCACTGAAAGGATTGATACTAAAGCTGAAGCTCCAATACTTTGGCCACCTGAGCAGAGTCAACTCACTGGAAAAGACCCTGACGCTGGGAAAGATTGAGGCCAGGAGTAGAAGGGGCCGACAGAGGATGATATAGTAGAATGGCATCACTGACTCAATGGACATGAGTTTGAGCAAGCTCCGGGAGATAGTGAAGGACAGGGAAGCCTGGCTGCAGTCCATGGGGTCGCAAAGAGTTGGACACAACTGAATGACTGAACAACAACACAGAATATAAAGGTATCCTGAAACTAAAAAACTTGGGGACAGATATCCAGGGAATTCATCACTATCTGCTAACGTAAGAGCTGACCAGGGTTTTAATCCTCCTGAAAATACAACGCACTACCTATGAAGTATTCTTGAGAAAATAAAACTGAACATGGATCTGATTAAACATCTAGTTTAAATCAAAATCTATGTGTTTACAGGAAATACAAATTCAGAGGATTATATTAAACAACACCATGCAGATGCAGTCAGCACAGGACAATCAGCTTTAATCAAACAATAAACTGCAGAAGAATAAAAGAGGATGAATGTGAAGATTAAAAGAAATTTAAGAGGCACAGCCAGCAATTGCATTGTACTACAGATCTTGTTTGGACAAAATATAAAAAACATGCATGAGATAATCATGGAAATCTGAACACTGGATATTTGATATTAAGGAATTATTATTTATATATAATAGTGGTATTATGGTTATTATTAAAGAACTCTTATCTTTATAAATTTATAGTGTTTACAATGAAGTGGCAAGATTCTAGAATTGCCTCAAATAATGGGAACTGGGGGAAATAGGTGAAATAAGACTGCCCAAAGGTTAAAATTACTGACCTGGGTATTATATTTACACACAGGGTACATACTTATAACAAGTATTTCTTCCCATTAAGCTGCCTGTAATCCTAAACAGTATGTCTTTGGTTATTCCAGCATCTTATTTCTGAACTTTTCACCTCCAAGAGTATCCAAACAACACAACACCTGGTAAGAAAGGAAGGTTATAGACAGGACAAATGTAAAGAGAAGGATCAGGACAGCATGCTGGGGATTTCTCACTGGAAGGATACTGTCTCATACCAATACAAACACCAACATGCTTACACACATGTGTTTCTAATTGTGTGCTATGGCCAAGACCCTGAAAGGAAGAAACAGGTCAAAACCGAGCCATGGAAAGGAAGGAATGGGTGCACGCTAAAAATGCACTCTTGTCCTTTTCTATTTCAGATATGGGCTTTGATGAGTCTTCTTTACATTTTGCTCTCAAAGTCTTCAGTCCTAGAGGTGCTTAAAGACTAGTCCTAAAAGTTATTAGGTTGAGCTATATATAAGATTCCCCATCCAATGGAAGCTACGTAAAGATCAAGGATATAAGACCAGTAGTATTACACTGACGGTTTCCTGCACTATGATTTTAATAGAATTTTAAGTAATTTGCAGTATAGATTCATGAATCACACAAACCTCAAAACTTTCTCCACATGACAAGAGTAAGCCATATCATAGACTAGGATCACGTCTCTTCTTCCAGTATCATCCAAGTTTCAAATACTTTATCTTGTCATCAGGTCATATATCATTATTACTGGTTTGAGAAATACAGTCACCATAAGCATAGAACTAAGAAACCTATGTAAATAGCATCTCTGCATCCAATAATCACCCCAAATTAGGCTTCATTTTCAAGTTCTCCAAAAGAAGCAACTCTAACAAATACCTTGATAATCCATTGTTAGTTGAAAAACTCTCAAACATTCTTTAAAATAAAAAATTAGGTAATAAATGGAAAAGTATGACGAAACTGTTAAGTAACTTCAGTTCACTTCAGTCGCTCAGTCGTGTCCAACTCTTCACGACACAACAGGCTGCAGCATGCCATGTATTCCAGTCCATCTCCAACTCCCAGAGTTTACTCAAACTCATCTCCATTGAGTCGGTGATGACTCATCTCCATTGAGTCGTCCCCTTCTCCCCTGCCTTCAACCTTTTGCAGCATCAGGGTCTTTTCAAATGAGTCAGCTCTTCACATCAGGTGCCTAAAGTATTAGTGTTTCAGCTTTAGCATCAGTCCTTCCAAAGAACACCCAGGACTGTTCTCCTTTAGGATGGACTGGCTGGATCTCCTTGCAGTCCAAGGGACTCTCAAGAGTCTTCTCCAACACCACAGTTCAAAAGCATCATTCTTCGGGGCTCAGCTTTCTTTATAGTCCAACTCTCACATCCATACATGACTACTGGAAAAACCATAGCCTTGACTAGACGGACCTTTGTTGGCAAAGTAATGTCTCTGCTTTTGAATATGCTATCTAGGTTGGTCATAACTTTTCTTCCAAGGAGTAAGCATCTTTTAATTTCATGGCTGCAGTCACCATCTGCAGTGATTTTGGAGCCACAAAAATAAAGTCAGTCACTGTTTCCACTGTTTCCCCATCTGTTTGCCATGAAGTGACAGGACAGGATGCCGTGACTTAGATTTCTGAATGCTGAGTTTTAAGCCAATTTTTTCACTCTCCTCTTTCACTTTCATCAAGAGGCTCTTTAGTTCTTCACTTTCTGCCATAAGGGTGGTGTCATCTGCACATCTGAGGTTATTGATATTTCTCCCGGCAATCTTGATTCCAGCTTGTGCTTCTTCCAGTCCAGCGTTTCTCATGATGTACTCTGCACAGAAATTAAATAAGCAGGATGATAATATACAGCCTTGATGCACTCCTTTTCCTATTTGGAACCAGTCTGCTGTTTCATGTCCAGTTCCAACTGTTGCTTCCTGACCTGCATAAAGATTTCTCCAGAGGCAAGTCAGGTGGTCTGGTATTCCCATCTCTTTCAGAATTTTCCACAGTTTCTTGTGATCCACAGTCAAAAGCTCTGGCATAGTCAATAAGGCAGAAAATAGATGTTTTTCTGGAACTCTCTTGCTTTTTCCATGATCCAGCAGATGTTGGCAATTTGATCTCTGGTTCCTCTGCCTTTTCTAAAACCAGCTTGAACATCTGGAAGTTCATGGTTCATGTGTTGCTGAAGCCTAGATGGGAGAATTTTGAGCATTACTTTACTAGCATGTGAGATGAGTGCAACTGTGCGGTAGTCTGAGCATTCTTTGGCATTGCCTTTCTTTGGGATTGGAATGAAAACTGACCTTTTCCAGTCCTGTGGCCACTGCTGAGTTTTCCAAATTTGCTGGCATATTGAGTGCAGCAGTTTCACAGCATCATCATCAACGGGAATTCTATCACCTCCCCTAGCTTTGTTCGTAGTGATGCTTCCTAAGGCCCACTTGACTTAGCATTCCAGGATGTCTGACTCTAGGTGAGTGATCACGGCATCGTGATTATCCAGGTCATGAAGATATTTTTTGTACAGTTCTTCTGTGT
Organism: Capra hircus; assembly: GCF_001704415.2. Classification (NCBI taxonomy): domain Eukaryota; kingdom Metazoa; phylum Chordata; class Mammalia; order Artiodactyla; family Bovidae; genus Capra; species Capra hircus. Next base: position 9,032,710 of record NC_030812.1, read on the forward strand.
ATTCTTGCCATCTCTTCTTAATATCTTCTGCTTCTCTTAGGTCCATACCATTTCTGTATTTTATTGTGTCCATCTTTACATGAAATTTCCCTTTGGTATCTCTGATTTTCTTGAAGAGATCTCTAGTCTTTCCCATTTTATTGTTTTCCTCTATTTCTTTGCACTGATCACTGAGGAAGGCTTTCTTATCTCTCCTTGCTATTCTTTGGAACTCTGCATTCAAATGGGTTTATCTTTCCTTTTCTCCTTTGCTTTTTGCTTCTCTTCTTTTCACAGCTATTTGTAAATCCTCCCCAGACAGCGATTTTGCCTTTTTCCATTTCTTTTTCTTGGGGATGGTCTTGACCCCTGTCTCCTGTACAATGTCTCAAACCTCCGTCCATAGTTCATCAGGCACTCTATCAAATCTAGTCCCTTAAATCTATTTCTCACTTCCACTGTATAATCGTAAGGGATTTGATTTAGGTCTTACCTGGATGATCTAACGGTTTTCCCCACTTTCTTCAATTTAAGTCTGAATTTGGCAATAAGGAGTTCATGATCTGAGCCACAGTCAGCTCCTGGTCTTGCTTTGGCTGATTGTATAGAGCTTCTCCATCTTTGGCTACAAAGAATATAATCAACCTGATTTTGGTATTGACCATCTGGTGACGTCCATATATAGAGTCTTCTCTTTTGTTGTTGAGAAGATGGTGTTTGCTATGACCAGTGCGTTCTCTTGGCAAAACTCTATTAGCCTTTGCCCTATTTCATTCTGTACTCCAAGGCCAAATTTGTCTGTTACTCCAGGTGTTTCCCGATCCCCTACTTTTGCATTCCAGTCCCCTATAATGAAAAGGACATCTTTTTTGGGTGTTAGTTCTAGAAGGTCTTGTAGGTTTCCACAGAACCATTCAACTTCAGCTTCTTCAGCATTACTGGTTAGGGCATAGACTTGGATTACCATGGTATTGAATGGTTCACCTTGGAAATTAACAGAGATCATTCTGTCATTTTTGAGATTTCATCCAAGTACTGAATTTCAGATTCTTTTGTTGACTATGATGGCTACTCCATTTCTTCTAAGGGATTCTTGCCCACAGAAGTAGATATAATGGGCATCTGAATTAAATTCACCCATTCCAGTCCATTTTAGTTCTTTGATTCCTACAATATCAATGTTCACTCGTGCCATCTCCTGTTTGACCACTTCCAATTTGCCTTGATTTATGGACCTAACATTCCAGGTTCCTATGCAATATTGCTCTTTACAGCATCAGACCTTGCTTTATCACCAGTCACATCCATAAATGGGTGTTGTTTTTGCTTTGGCTCCATCTCTTCATTCTTTCTGGAGCTATTTCTCCACTGATCTCCAGTAGCATATTGGGCATCTACTGACCTGGGGAGTTCATCTTTCAGTGTCCTATCTTTTTGCCTTTTCATACTGTTCATGGGGTTCTCAAGGCAAGAATACTGAAGTGGTTTGCCATTTCCTTCTCCAGTGGACCAAATTTTGTATAACTTATTCTCTATAAATACCAGTTAGTCTTTGCTTTAAATGGATTACTTTTCTAAAAAAAAGAATGCCAATATTTTTAACCTGTGGGTGTATAAAAAGCTAAAGATAGGTGTTAGTTTTAAACAAGAAAGTAAAAGTTGTTAATCACACTGTTTCTTTCATTCTTTGCACCAAAACAAATTTGTATTATTTTTCCCCATTTTAACAATGTAAACAGTTTTAACAACAACAACATTTTAAAAACTTGCATGTTTGATAGTATGTAACCAAAGTCTAAAAGAAAGATGCATGGCAAGTTAATAAATTACAAAGAGATCTTACTGTTTTTAAAACTATTCTCAAAGATTACAATGCAATCAGGTAATTTAAACTTAAAAATTGAAACTATCATCTCAGTTAATGCAGTAAGAAAAGGAAATGAAATGTGTGCAGATTGGCAAGGAACAAATACTACTGTTCACAGATGACATGATCACCTATGTATAAAAACTGAAAGAATCATCAAAAAATCTCTAGAACTAACGATCAATTACAGCAAGGCTGCAGAATGTATGCTTAGTATTTTCAGTCAATAATTTTCCTATACACCAGCAATGAACAAGTGGAATTTGAAATTAAAAACAAAATATTTTACATTAGCTCCCCCTAAAATGAAATATTTATGTAAATCTAACAAAATATGTGCAACATCTATATGAGGAAAACAATTCTGATGAGACAATACCAGAATAACTAAATACAGATATTCTGTGTTCACAGTTAGAAAAATACAACACTGTCAAAATTTCAGTTCTTTCCAACTTGATCTATGGATTCACCGAGAGCACAATCAAAAGACAATCAAGTTATTTTCAATGATATTGACAAACTGATTCTAAAGTTTATACGGAGAGGCCAAAGACCCAGAGTAGTCAACACAATATTGAAGAAGAAGATGGAAGTTGGAGGACTGACACGATCCAACTTCAAGACTTAGTGTAAAGCAACAGTAAGCAAGACACTGTGGCACTGGTGAAAGAACAGGCCAATAGGAGAAACGAAACAGACAGAGCGCCCAGAAACAGATCCGCATAAATACAGTTACCTGACAAAGGAGTAAAGAAAAAATGGTCTGGAACAATTGGACATCCACGTGCAAAAAAAAAGAATCAAGATTCAGACCTATACCTTTCATAAAAATTAACTCAAAATGCATCACAAATCTAAATGCAAAGCTTAAAATTATAAATATAGAAGACAACTCACACAGAAGAAAATCTAGATGACCTTGGGTTTGGCAATGACTTGTTTTTTTTTATTTAATTTTTTTCATTTTTTTTTTGGCTACAGTGGATCTTAATTGCAGTGCTTGGGCTTTTCCTCTCTAGCAGCAGTGAGCGGGGGTTACTCTAGTTGTGGCAAGTGGGCTTAGTTGCCCCCAGGCACATGGGATCTTAGCTTCCTGACCAGGGATCAAACCTGGGTCCCCTGCAGTGGAAGCACAGATTCTTAACCCCTGAACCACCAGGAAGTCCCTGGCAATGATGTTTTAGATACAACAGCAAAGGTACAATCTATGAAGAGAAATAACTGATGAATTATTAAACATTATTAGACATTAAAATTAGAACTTTCTGCTCTGCAAAAGACACTGTCAAGAGGACAAGAAGACAAGTCACAGTTTGAGAGAAAACATTTACAAAAGACATATCTTAGGACTTCCCTGGCAGTCCAGTGGTTAAGACTTCCACACTTCCACTGAAGGGAGCACAGGTTCCATCTCTGGTAGGGAACTAAGATCCTACATGCCTTGCATGCCATGTGGCATGGCCAAAAAAAAGACAAGTCTGAAAAAGGACTGTTATCCTAAATATACCAAGAACTCTTAAAGCTCAACAAAATAAACAAGGCCATTTAAAAATGGACCAAAGACCTGTTAACAGACACTTCATCAGAAAGATACACAGATGGCAAACAAGCATATAAAAAGATGCTCCATATTATGAGTCATCAGGGAAATATAAATTAAAACAAGGTACCATCACATATCTATCAGAATGGTCAAAATCAGGAACAGTAACAACCCCAAATACTGTTGAAGATACAGAGCAACAGAAACTTTTATTGATTGCTGATGGAAATAATACAGCCACTCTTAAAAATAGTTTGACAGTTTCTTAAAAAGTTAAACATAGTCTTAGCATATAATTTATCGATCATGCTCCTTGGTATTTACCTAAAGAAGCTGAAAACTATGTCCACACAAAAACCTGTACATGGATGCCTGTAACAGCTTTATTCATAACTGCCAAAATGCAGAAGCAACCAAGATGTCTTTCAGTAGATGAATGGATAAATAAACCAGACAATGGACTATGGTTCAGTGCTAAAAAGATATGACCTATCAAGCCATGAAAAGATATGGAAGGAACTCAAATGCATATTACCTAAGTACAAGAAGCCAATATGAAAAGACTACCTACTGCATGATTCCTACTATATGATGTACTAGAAAAGGCAAAACTATGGAGACAGTAGTAAGATCAGTGTTTGCCAGGGGTTAGGAGCAGATCTGTACAGGCAGAGAGAACACAGATGATTTTTAGGGCAGGGGAACTACTCTGTACAGTACTATGTCAATAGCTATATATCATTATACACTTATCCAAACCGACAGAACTTACAACACCAAGAGCGAACCAGGAAGTAAACCATGGACTTTGGGTGTCTGTGTAGGTTCATCAGTTTTTACAAATATACCACTCTGGTAGGGAATGTTCATAATGGGGAAAGCTCTGCGCATGGAAGGGGAGGAGACATGTGGGAAATCTCTACAACTCACACTCAAGTTTATTGTGACCCTAAGACTGCTCTTAAAAATAAAGACTATTGAAAAACAACAACAAATTAAACTATCAAATCTCTTCCTAGATTTGTCAAAACTAAATGGGCAAAATATTTTATCATTATCATGCCCATCTTATGTGATACTATTACAAAAAATTTTTTTCTTGAACAAAAAATTCCAATCAGTAACAATGAAATTCTTCATAGAAAAATCAGGTTATAAAATGCTAAAAATATCTTTAATGCAGTTTCATTCTAAAAAATTCCATTTGACATTTAAAAAAAAAAAGGTTTCCTAAGACACAAATGATACAAAGGGAATAATTTACAAAATTGCAAAATAACAGCAATTACTGTAACTGACTCTTATGCCCACAAATTTTTTGGCAGATATTTTCTAGTATTTGTTATCCTCAACTATTCACTGGAATGCGTAACATTACCTACTATAGTTCACAATAAAAAAGGGTTGTCATCAACTGAACTCCAATTTTAAGTCAATTTCAAGATTTTGTGATTTTTAGAGCAGGAATCTAGGAGGAAGTATAATTTATAAATGAAATCATTTATTCAGACATAACTGCCTCATTCTCAATAAAGTCTTTTTTTTTTCAATAAAGTCTTAATTATGCATTTGCAAGCAATGAGCTAAGAGTTGAGGACATTAAAATAAATGGCCTATCAATGAAAAGTAAGTGTCAAAAAGGAAAACGCTACATTCAAATAATTAGTTGAGAACCAGGTATAGCTTAAAGTCGCTTTGTTTTCGCCCTTTTTCTCTTTCTAACTGTTCATTGTTGTTGCACTGGGCCTTCATTGCTGCGTGCAGGCTGCTCTGTCGTGGTGCACGGGCTTCTCACTGCAGCGGCTGGCTTCCCTTGTTGCCGAGCACAGGCTCTAGGAGTGCAGGCTTCAGCAGCTGCAGCATGTGGGCTCAGCAGCTGTGGTGCACAAGTTAACTGTTCTATGACATGCAGAATTTTCCCGAACCAGGGATCAAACCGGTGTCCCCTGCATTGGCAGGCAGATTCTCATCCACTGTACCATCTGGGAAGTCCTTGTGTTTACTCTTTTAATCTTGGATTCAACAAAATGAAAATTTGAGGAATGTAATTAAAGTCCCTTTCTCTAATCATTTTACCACCTAAAATATTCCCACCAAACTCAAGATTGACTCACTTCTCTGGAAGAAGTATGTGGATACATTTAGTTGACACAGGAAAGGTTTAATCAATGAGCTAGACACCGGCCTTGTTGTTCAACCGCTCACTCGTGTCTGACTCTGCAACCCCATGCACTGCAGCATGCCAGGTTCCCCTGTCCTTCACCATCTCCCAGAATTGGCTCAAATTCATGTCCATTGAGTTGGTGGTGCCATCCAACCATCTCATCCTCTGTCATCCCCTTCTCCTCCTGCCTTCAATCTTTCCCAGCATCAGGGTCTTTTCCAGTGAGTCAGTTCTTTGCATCAGGTGGCCAAAGTACTGGGAGTTTCAGCTTTGCATCCGCCTTTCCAATGAATACTCAGGGTTGATTTCCTTTAGGATGGACTGGTTTGATCTCTCTGCAGTCCAAGACTCTCAAGAGTCTTCTCCAACACCACAGTTCAAAAGCGTCATTTCTTCGACGCTCAGCCTTCTTTATGGTCCAACTCTCATATCCACATGACTACTGGAAAAACCATAGCTTTGACTAGACGGACTTTTGTTGGCAAAGTAATGTCTCTGCTTTTTAATGCTGTCTAGGTTGGTCAATCTCTTCCAAGGAGCAAGCACCTTTTAATCTCATGGCTGCAGTCACTGTCTGCAGTGATTTTGAAGCCTAAGAAAATAAAGTCTCTCACTATTTCCATTTTTTCCCCATCTATTTGCCATGAAGTGATGGGACGGGATGCCACAATCTTAGTTTTTTGCATGTTGAGCTTTAAGCCAATTTTTCACTCTTCTCTTTCACTTTCATCAAGAGGCTCTTTAACTCCTCTTCCCTTTCTGCAAGAGTGGTGTTATCTGCATATTTGAGGTTACTGATACCTCTCTGAGCAATCTTGATTCCAGCTTGTACTGGAATTAATTTGGTCTTAAGTTCTATACACTGAAGGTGGAAGTAACTTTCTTAATTCAAATATACTGTCATCTCTAAATGAAATCAGGCGGAAAGAAAGCAGCACTTAAGCTCCAGATTGTTTACCCCTCTGACACTTCATTGAATAAGTAAGAAAAATGAACATCCCTTTCTAAGGATCTTTGGAAAGTCAAAGATTTCGACAGAATGTGAAAACATAGGTTTAGATATTTGGTGAAAAACCACATAAAAAGTTACAAATGTGGACTAGAAAACAAAAGGAATGTGATTAATATTTTAACAAACATATTCTAATTGACATGATCAAATAAGCAATAGGACCTTCTCAAGGCTTTATATACAACTTATGAAATTGCACACATTTTATGAAAATACCATCATTAACCAAAATATTTTTAGTGCTCCTCTTTTGGAATTTCCACTAGAGCTTTGGCATATTCTTCTGAAAAACTGTTCATTTGATAAACATTGACTCATCACCTCGTTTATGCTCTAACTCTGTACTGGTAACAAATGTTTGGCATCTGAGGGTAGACAGACTCTTTGAAAATAACTATCCCAGATCATCCTGGGGTAACTTAGGTGATTAGGTTAATTAATATAATTATTATGATTTTTAAAAATGAAATGTTAGAACCTTAAATGCATGTTGCTAAAATCAAACAAGCCAGTCTGAAAAGGCTGCATAGTGGGATTCCAATCATATGACATTTGGATTAGGCAAAACTATAGAGAAAGTGGATAGATCAGTGGTTGCCAGGGAAGAGGAGGAGGTGAAGCATAGGGAATTTGGGGGGCAGTAAACTACTCCCTATGACACTGCAATGGTAGATACACGATATTACACATTCAATGATCTCTCTCTCTCTCTCTCTATATATATATATATATACACACACATATATATATATAAAAGCTGTATAACAAAGAGTGAACAGTAATGTAAACTGTGGATTTTATTTAATATTGGCTCATCAACATTGGTTCACCAATTGTAACAAATGTGCCACACCAATGCAAGACGTTAATAATAGGGAAAACCAGGCAGTAAGGGAGACTATGAGAATTCTCTACTTTCTACTCAATTTCTCTACAAGCTAAAGCAGCTTTAACAGTCTATTACAGGCATACCTCATTTTACTGTGTTTTGCTTTGCCTCACTTTGCAAACACTGCATTTTCTTGCACCAACCCTGAGTTGAGCAAGTCTTTCAGAACCATTTTTTCCAATAGCATTTGCTCACTTCCTATCTCTGTGTCAGATTTTGGAAATTCTCACAATAGTTTAAACTTACTCATTATTGTTGTTATAATCTGTGATCAATGATCTTTAATGTTTTGGGATCCATGGAGTCACAAAGAGTTGGACACAACTGAGCAACTGAACAAAAATAAAACTGCAATCATATAAGACAACGAACTTTGATCAATGCTGTGTGTTTTGACTGCTCCACCAACCAGCACGTCTCCTATCTCTCGCCCTCTCCTCAGGCTTCCCTATTCCCTGAGATACAATATTGAAATTAAGCCAATTAATAGCCCTACAATGGTTTCTAAGTGTTTAAGTAAAACGAATAGTCCCAAGCCTCTCATTTTAAACTAAACGCTAGGAAGGATTAAGCTTACTGAGAAAGACATGTTGAAAGCCAAGACAAGCTTAAAGGTAGCCTTCTGCTAGACAGTCAGCCAACTTGTGAATGCAAAGGAAAACTTCTTGAAGGAAATTAACAGTGCTATTCAAGTGAACTGAATGATTAGAAAACAAAACAGCCCTATTGCTAACACAGAGAAAGTTTTAGTGGTCTGGATAGATCAAACCAGGCCACAATATTTCATTAATCTAAACCCTAATCCAAAACAAGGCTCTAACTCTTTTCAATTCTATGAAGGCTGAGAGAGGCGAGGAAACTGCAGAAGGCAAGTTTAAAGCTAGCACAGGATGGCTGATGAAGTTGAAGCAAGCAAGCCATCTCTAACATGAAAGGATAGGTGAAGGAGTAAGTACTGACTTAGAAGCTGCAGCAGTTTATTCAGAAGATCTACCTAAGGTCATTAATGAAGGTGGCTATGCTGAACAACAGATTTTCAATGAAGGAAAAAAAGTAACCTTATTCTAGAAGAAGATGCCATTAAGGACTTTCACAATCAGAAGTAAGAGGTCAATGCCTGGTCTCAAAGGACAGGCTGACTCTCTTGTCAGTTGGGAGCTTATACAGACTGAAGTTAAAACCAGCGTTCACTTACCATTCTGAAAATCCTAGGGCCCTTGGGCTCTATAAAAGGAACAACAAAACCTGGATAACAGCACATGTATTTACAACATGGTTAGCCCACTGTTGAGACCTACTGCTCAGAAAAGAAGATTCCTTTAAAATATGACTGCTCACTGACAAGGCACCTGGTCACCCAAGGGCTCTGATGGAGACGGACAATGAGATTTATTTTATTTTCATGCCTGCCAAAACAACATTCATTCTGCAACCCAAGGATCAAGGACTAATAGCTACCGTAAGACAGTGATTCCTCTGATAGGTCTGGGCAGCCAAGTGCACACTGAAAATCTCTGGAAAGGAGTCACTATATAGATGCTATTTAAAACATTCGTGATTTACGAGAAGAGGTCAAAACACCAGCATTAACAGGAATTTGGAAGAAGTTGATGCCAAACCCCATGGGAGATTTCAGTGAAGAAAGTAACAGCAGATGTGGTGAAAAGAGCCAGAGAACTAGAATCAGAAGTAAAACCTGAAGATGTGACTGAGTTCCTGCTATTTCATGATAAAACTTGGAATGGATAAGGAGTTGCTTCTTATGTATGAGCAAAGAAAAGTGGTTTCTTGGGGTGGAATCTACTCCTGGTGAAGATGCTGTGCAGACTGTTGAAATGACAGCAAAGGATTTAGAATATTACATAAACTTAGCTGATAAAGCAGTGGCAGGGTTTGAAAAGATTTACTCCAACTTTTAAAGAAATTCTGCGGGTAAAATGCTATCAAACAGCATTGCATGCTACAGAGAAAGCATTAGTCAAAGGAAGAGTTAACTGATGGGGCAAACTTCACTGTCTTGTTTTAAGAAATTGCCAGTTACCATAATCTGCAGAAACTACCATCCTGATCATTCAGCAGGCATCAATACTGAGGCAAGATGCTCTACCAACAAAAAAAACAATCACAACTTGCTGGAAGCTCAGATGGTTAGCATTTTTCAGCAATAAGTAATTCTTTAATTATGGTATGTACATTTTTAAAGATATAATGCTAAGACACTATAGTATTCCTATAGTGTACTCATAACTTTTACATGCACTAAGAAACCAAAAAATTCATGTGATTTGCTTCACTGCAATGTTAATTATGGAGATCTAGAACAAAATCTGAAGTATGCCTGTAACTGAAAAAGAAGAAGTATTACTATGAATAAACTTCAGTGCTTCAAATGATCTACAGAGTAGAGCTTTGAAGGCAACATCCAAGTACCCACTATAACATCTGTATCCTTCTACTCTGTGTGTTTGAAAGTAGAGACACATTTTCTAACATAAAGCCTTTATCCCAGGAAATCCCTTCTAGTCCAGTGGTTAGAATTCAGTGCTCTCGCCGCCAGGTCCTGTCTTCTAATCCTGGCTGGAGAACTAAGATACTGCAAGCTGCAAGGCACAGCCAATAAATAAACAAAGCAAGCCTCTATCCCAAGGGCCGCTAATTCCCACCTTTCTACCACAGGGCACTCTGCTCTCTCTCAATCTGAAGTATGATTCTCCTTTTTATCTGCCCATTTCTAATCAGTCCTTCAAGACCAACGCAAACCTCATACACCCTCAATGAAATTTTCTGGACTATTCAGTCCTCTTTGGGAACCCTCACTTCTCTATTACTAACAGGATGGCACAATATTTAACACCTTATTATACACATTTTAAATGTTTCAAAATTATCTCATATAACCTTAGTCCTCTATATTAGATTTCAAATTCTCAAGGAATTAAGAGTTTATCCAAATCCCAGCAATGCTGAGAGCGGAACAGATATAGCAACACAAATGCCCAAAGGCCAAGTTCTGTGTCTAACAGATAATCTGTACTAAGAAGGAAGTGAAATGTGTTGCAGCTTTACTGAAACATCTAAATTATTAAATATTCTGTAGCCACCAAGAATCACAACACAGTTACAAATTCACTGACATATGATCTAAGAGAGGCTTCAGAGCAACTAAGCCTAGTGAACCACAACTACGGAGCCCACGCGCCACACCTACTAAAGCCTGGGCGCCCTAGAGCCCATGCTCTGCAACAGAAGCAATCGCAGTGAGAAGCCGGCACACCATAATGAAGAGTAGCCTCTACTCAGCACAACTAGAGGGAAACCTGCACAGCAACAAAGACCCAGCACAGCCAAAAATAAATAAATAAAAAGAAGAAAAAATATACTGATAAGAAAAAGGTTATAGTATTTGTACAATGACTAAATTTCTGGATTTAGATATTTATTTTAGGTGTAGGTACAAAAATATCCTCAGGAATTGTATATTAAAACTATAAAGTAATAGCTATCATTGGATAGTGGAAATTACGTTTATAAAACCAAAAAATATGCAGCAGTTAACTTCTTTGCTTTCAAAAAGAATTTAAAAGGGAATAATAATATTTATGATATAAAATTTAAAGATCAGTTGTAAAAATGTATATAGGTTATAATCCCAATTAATAAAAATAAAAATGAAAGAATTTATGTCATATTGATAATAGTAATCTATAGCTGATGCTTGCGTAATCCTATTTTGGCTGTTTAATTTCAAATTTTATATAATACAAAGACATTACCTTTAAATTATCAAATATAAATACTCCTAAAATGTGATTTAGAGAAGCACTTCCTCAAAGTAAGAGAAGGCAGAAGGAAGGGAGAAAGGGAACATCTGTAGAGCTGAGAAAATAATAAGCAGTAAAGAGACAAAGGTGATGCCCGTCCTTCAGCACCTGTATTCCAAGCATCTATATCCCAAGATGAACTAAAAAAGAATCTGGAATGGAAATTAAAACCTGCTTTTACAAGAAATACAAGGTAAAATCTAAACCAAGGGATCATATTAAGGTATAAACCTCCCCATAATTACACTCAGAACATACTGTGACAATTTAATGTCACCAGAGCATCCATCTTCACTCTATCCTGCTCCACAAAGGTATCCCCAAATCTATTTTCAGTACAGAATTATTATTGTTAATAGTCACTTGGTATAACTTTGCTTAGAGCCTATCCTCTCATTTTTTTAAATCCATGTGAAAATATGGAATTATTCTATTATATGCATATTTTTATAGGATTTTATATTGAATAGGTACCTGTCTCTGAACAAGAAAATTTCCCTAATAACTGCAAATTATGCAGGCAAAACTTATTCCAGAAGCAGTCAGACTTATTATATAAATAGATATGGACAAAGGAAGGAAATGCCCAGCCAACAATACTAACAAAGAACAGCAGAATAAAGTCTAAATTCCCTGGCGTGACAGTCAGATCTATCATAATTGGTCCATATCATTCTTACTGAGTGTTCTCCATTCACTCCCAACCATGAATTCGCTGCACATCAATATTTCCTCAGTTAGAACATATCCCTCCCCCTTTCCAACAATGATAACCAACGTGTGGGCCCTGGCACCTAAACAAATGTGGAGTCATATCCAAGTTTGCCAGTATAACCTTTGGGCAAGTCACAACTTCTCTGAGGCTGAACTTCCTCATCTTGTAAAATGAGGGAAAAAAAAATTTTTTTTTGTTTAAATCTATGTTGAGAGCTAATGCGAAGATGAGGAAATAATGCATAGAAAGCCCCCAGCACAGTGCTGGGCACACAGTACACACACAATATAATGCTATTATCTCCTGGTTCTGGGCCTTCCTTTATCCAGAATGTTCGTGTGTCCCCTCTGCACCTGGGAAGTCCTCATTAGTCAAGCCACCATATATAAAGTCCTCCCTGACTCCCTTATAGAACTGGTGGCTCCCTTTTCTGAGCTAGTTCAGTACTTTGTTCTTTTCCCCATCATAGTTTTTATAACATCAAATTTATTATTATCTGCTACGGACTGAGTGAGTGTACTTCCCCAACATCCCTATGTGGGGGGGGGACCATCAACTCCAATGTGATATTAGAAGATGGCGCCTTGGGGAGGAGATTAGGTCACAAGGCTAGAGTCCTCGTGGATGGGGTTAGTGTTCAGATAAGACAGACCCCAGAGATCTCTCTCATCCTCTTCCATCGTGTGAGGACAAGTGAACTAGAAAGCAGGCTCTCAACAATGCAGATTCTGCTGCAGCCTTGATTTTGGACTCACAGCCTCCAGAAAAATAAACTTCTATTGTCTATAAACCACCCAGTCTATGATACTCTTGTGATAGCTGCCTAAACTAAGACAGTATTTTTTTTTAATCCCCAAGAGAAGTTCCTTAAAGATGGGTGATAATGGATAATGTGACTCACTGTATCAGCTAGCACTGTGCCTGGGGCACAGAGAAGGCTGGCCAATGTTTTTGAGTAAACCAACTGAAAAAGAACCTCCAAAAGTGCTGCAGCCCCCAAGGGAGAGGAGTGACAAAGGCAAATGCTTAGGAAAGGCTGCTGCTGCCAAGTCGCTTCAGTTGTGACTCTGTGCGACCTCATAGACGGCAGCGCACCAGGCTCCCCGTCCCTGGGATTCTCCAGGCAAGAACACTGGAGTGGGTGGCCATTTCCTTCTCAAATGCAGGAAAGTGAAAAGCGAAAGTGAAGTCTCTCAGTCGTGTCCGACTCTTCACGACCCCATGGACTGCAGCCCACCAGGCTCCTCCGTCCATGGGATTTTCCAGGCAAGAGTACTGGAGTGGGGTGCCATTGCCTTCTCTGAAAGAAAGGTTAGGTAGCATGAAAATAGAAAAGAAGCTGTCACGTTTGGCAATTATGAGGCTACAAGCAAACTTGGCAAAATCGATTTTTAAAAAGTAGTGAGACTGAGCAGTGAAATGGGAGTTGCCAGGTGAAAACAAGGCCTTTAAGTTGAGCAATTAAGGAAGGAAAAGTAAGTTGAAAGGTGAAGGAGAATTAAGGGAACATTCCTTAATGGCAAGATGAGAGAGAGAGGTTGAGTGAGTATTTAAGAAGAAGGAATAAAATCAGCAAGATTCTCAACAGTAATCAGGATAGAGCTGAAAGGCAGGTGTGAGAGAGCAACACTCAGCTGGAATTAAGACTGAGGCTGACAGACAACTTCAGTTTCAGGAGTAGTCTGGCAATACCAAATACTTTTTTGTATGGAACAGATGATCTCTAAAGACTTTTCCAGTTCAAAACACCCCAGTTATGTACTTTTCAAATGCCAATAAAAAACCTCTAAAATCCATCCAACTGTTTTCCTTTTCTACTGCCTCTATCCTAGCAATCAGTATCATTATAAACTCTTAAACAAGCATTCTCAGTTCTAGACCTTTCTCTATCTCATTACTTGGACTTTACATATTAGGTTATCGGATTTATGGTTACGCACTTCCCAAGTGGTGCAGTGGTAAAGAAACTGCCTGCCAATGCAGGAGATGCAAGAGACATGGGTTTGATCCCTGGGTCAAGATCTCTTGAAGGAGGAAATGGCGATCCACTCCAGTAGTCTTGCCTAGAAAATTCCATGGACAGAGGAGCCTGGCAGGCTACAGTCCAAGGGGTTGCAAAGAGTCAGACACTGAGCTCACACACATACACACATGCATATAGATACAGACAGACACACAGATGTACATGTATGGGCATACAGACACACACACACCACATACTGTAACACTTGCTTAGAAAATTCAATTTGCTCCTAAGCAACTACTATGTTACGGAACAAGTTGAGCATAACCCAAATTTCACATTTGCTTCTGTGCAACTGCAAGAAACACTAGCTAAGTAGAGAAAACACAACTCGGCTGCAAAGAAACTCACAGAATACACACCACAAACTTCCACCATGCAGCTAGGTTCACTGCATGTGTTGTGAGCCATGCTCATCCGAATCTGGTGTTACATTTCCAATCCAACTTCAGATGACCCTTCTTCCATCACTTCACAAATCGCAACCCTTTTGAGACCCACTTCTATAAGCAAATTCCAGTGCTTTTACAAAGTCATGTCATATTAATTTGAGTACTTTTATATTTCTTAACCATTTAACATGCATAAAACTGCACTAGTCCTTACAAGGTTTCTGTCTTTTCACATGTCACTGACGAAGTTTTTGAGTGTTATTCCCCTAAACTCCATTTTTCCATATGCCCTATGGTTTTTAATCATGTGACTTGACACCATGTTGAGTTTTATGAACTTATAGGCTGAGCTACAGCTTACACGCACTTATAATTACTACAGTTCTACTCAATTTCCCACCAAAATCAAAGGCAATAGAGATTTAAAAAACATCTCTGGGCATCCTTCACAATTACCTGAAAGTGCCCATACCTATAAGATGCTTTGAATGACCCAAATACTTTTCTTGAATGGTTCAGGAAACACAATATATGAAAAGAAATAAATAGCTGTTTAACAGTAGGGTCTTTTCCCAATAAAGCAATGCTTAAATATTCTAGTATCAAATAACACAAACATATCCGTTCCTAAAGACAGAAGTACCTTGGTGGTTGTCTGAGGCTGGAAGGAGCGTAGAATGGAGAGTTATTGTTAAGTATACAGTTTCAATTTTATAAGATGAAAGAGTTATGGGGATGGCTAGTGGTAATTTCTGCACAACAATCTGAATGTATTTAATAGCACTGAATAAAAATGATTTAAGATCTTATGTATAGCATTTTACCACAATTTTTTTAAAAATCCATCCTTATTTTTGAAGAATAACACCATAAAACGAAAGACTAAATATACACACAAATCTGTACAGTGTGGCTCCATTTTTTATGGAGACAAAAGATTAGAAACAAATAAAATGTATAAGATAAGAGGTGATAGGTTTCACTATCTTCTTTTGTATTTACACAGGAGAACTACAAAGAACACATTACTTTTTCAACACAGGTTTTACCAGCAGGAGAAAAAAAAATAAGTTTATACAAATTTGGTTTGGATCAACTTTTGCTTGCATTACAGAATATCAAGAAGTCTTATCAAGAATTTGAGACTTAATGCAGCTTCTTTGACTATGTCAGCTAAAATATTTTTAATCATATTCCTCAAGCACCATCTTCTGAATGTTAATTTTGCTCTTCATAACTCAGATTTCCATTCTTTTTAAATACTACTAAAAATATCCTGCAAAGAATTCTAAAAGTAATAGAAAAACCATTTCATACTTTATATAACCTGTAAATTTCTCAAACATATGCCCACAAATTTGCTGAATATTAAAAGGTATCTTTTAAAGTTAATTTTATTAATGTTTTCAACTGTATTTCAAACTGATATTTTATTATTCTTATTTATCTTATTCAGTTAGTCTCTTACAATTAAAAAAAAAAAGTCTGCAAACAAAATTTAGCTGTCACAGAACTGTAATCTACAACATAAGTCCTCTCCTACCTGCTCATTTCAGCAAAACTCTAGAAAACATTCACTTTCAGAATACAACAGCCCTTTTTCTTTAAATTCAACTTATAAAGCAAATAAAACTATTATTGAAAAACACTGTAACCCATACAACTCTGGTGAAGGAAATTTCTAAAGACTATCACCAAATAAATATTTATTAACCAATTCATATGCTAAGTTTCTAACTCACTGGAGTTGTTTTTACCCTTTAAGTAAATAATTTTACTGTTTTTAAAAATTAAATGTTTCTCTAACTTCATTCTGACATGGAGCCTGGTATATCTGTAAGTAACCTAAGAAGACTGTAATACATGGCTGATGCTCAACTGTAACACCAGTCTGTATGCAGCTATAAACAAAAACACACATGACTTACACCAAAAGCTGCCTCAGCAATAAGCAAATATGTTAAGAATCAACTGGCTAGTTACGGATGCCAACAGGTCAAATATGTGATAGTAAACAAAAGGGAAAGACTTCACTTGAGAATATTTTAATGAGATGGACAAAACCTGTTTCAAAGGTTTGAACTAATTATTAAACATTTACAAACATACACTTTCCCTTAAAGAATACACAAAAGAAAAATGAGTGAACATAAAGTTCAAATTACACATTAAGTATTAGAGGTTTTTTCTGTAGGCGAGGCTTCTTCAAGAAGCCAGGCAGACACAACATTTTGTCCTAAATATATGAGATTATATAAATGTTTTAAGAAACTTTCAATTTCCAAGTATCTCAAGTTGCCTCTGTTAAAATATCTATAAAGTTCTTAATTAAGTGGAAAAAGTAAAATGTTTAACATCCCAGTAAAAAATTTCCATTAGACATCAACAACTACTTATCAATGTGTTATACCTATATAATAACTATGATTTATCGTTTAGTCATTCTTAAGCTTTTTCAGAAATATTATCTCACAGGACTATTAAATGAATTAATAAAATAATCAGTATCAATTTCATTTTACAGATCAGTAAGCCAGTATAGAGCATTTAAGTCAGTTCTTGAACTTCAGTACAAGAATCATGTGAGCATATGTTAAAATGAAGTCTCAGGTAACTCTTCCCTGAGGTAGATCCCAGAAATTTGCATTTTAAATAAATAACATAGGTGATAAGGGTACAGATACCCCCACCCACAGCCACATCTTTTAGGGCCCTGACTTAAGTAATAAATGACTAAAGTTTAATCGCCTAAAACTCCATGTTTACTCTGAATCAAAGTTCCCAAATGTGTTTTTGCAGACCTCCATGAAAGATACGTAAAATTTTAAACAGTTGAAAATACTACATTCAATTAAATTATGTACCTCTTATACTAAATTCTAGTAAAGAAAGTGGTAGCAGAGGTCTAAGTTTAAGAAATTAAAAACAGAAGATTCTACAATTTTATTTTCCTCTGTGAAATGCAGGGAAAGCAGATAGTATATTAATTTAATAACTTCTCCTGTTGAATACTGCTGTACTTTACTGAGTAGGGAGCTAAAATCTACCACAAATACCACAGGTTCTATGAATAAAAAATTAAGATGAAAATGTAAAAGCATTTAGAGCACAACTTTGTGAACATACTAAAAACCACTGATGTACACTTTAAAAAGGTGAATTTCATGATATATAAATTATACTTCACTTTTTGAAAAGAAAAAAGTGTTGGAAAATTTCAAACTCTTAATATTTCCAGTAATTTTAAACTTCTAAGATGTCAGCACCACTATTAAAGAGCATAATTATTTTCTGACCCATATCACATGCGCTGTAAACCAGTGGAGAAATAATGAAGAGTGTTTGTAAGACCACTAGCTTGACAAAAATTTTAAATAAGAATTTTAATGCCACTGTTAATGTATTTATTTGCTCTTGAATTTTTCCAATAAAGTCCCACTTCATCTGTCTTTTGTAACATGGTCATTTTCAAATTCTACAGTAATTTATTCGCTTCTTATAAAATAATTTTTGTATTTCTTAAACTGGGTATATACTTATACAATACAGTGAAATATGATAAAATGGTTCTTAAGAATCAGGCTTTGAAGACAGATTCTCTTTTTCCCCTCAGGCAAGTAACTGGCCCTTTCTGTCCCATTTTCCCATAGGGTGGCAGTAAGAATTAAATGCACCAAAACATGTTAAGATGCTTAAATCAGTGCCTGGGTCTTAATAAACATACCATATGTATCATCTGCTTTAATTACATAATTATTATTTTCATGGAAAAAGGCCTCTCAGCTTAGAAAACTCACTAAAAATTCTGATAATACTAAAATTTCAATTTATCAATGAGCTCAACATGTAGAAAGGCTAGGACTAAAATCTTATTAAGAAACCTCGGTATCTACCCTGTATCTACTCTATTCACCAGTCCAATTTTCTCCAACTCTGAATCACTATTAGTCCTTCCCCTGACTCATCACATTGAAAGGTAGACAGTCTAGAATATAATGGGCATACCAAAAGGCATTTCTTAAGCTTCCTGGATTTATAAGACTTACTAAGTGGAGCTTGTCCTATATAATGGTCAATAAATATGCTGAATAATTGCGACTTAAATTGTGTTCACTTAGAAGAGTTTCTATATATCAAATGTTCCTTCAAACTATGGAGTAGGTGTTATAATCCCATCTTGACTGAAAAACAAGGTATCACTTAAGTAAAATCAAAGATCCACACTTTCTGACTGCTAGCCAAAAGCAGATTTGTATTTTGTTGATGATTCAGTGTTCAAAATTTTGCTAACCAAACTACAGACTACAGGGTTAGAAGCAAAATCTGAGCCTACAAATTTGACCTTAACTTCTATTCAATTTCATACTTTCGTTGTTTTCCCCATTTATATGTTTAAATCATTTAAGATAAACCTCTAATAAAAAGTTATTGAAAAAAATCTAGAGAAATAAGCTAAGTAATGCAAAAACGTAAAACTCCTTAAAACTCTTAAAAACTCCTTTTTCCCTAGACACACACGTACACAAAAATCCAAAAACTTTTAAAATACTACTCTACCATTTATTCACTTCCCATGTGATCTTGAGTCATTTAAACTCTCCAAGCCTCCATTTTCTGGAAATGAGGATGAAAACAGTAAGTATAACTACCATTGGGGATTGCTGTGAGTATTAATTAAGACAATACATAAAACACTTTAGCTGACCACAATGAAAACAGTTACGTTTCAATAAATTTTAACTTTTATATTTAAATCCAAACTTTAGTATCATTTGACCTCTACCTGAGACTTCCCAGGTGGCGGAAGCGGTGAAGAACCTGCGTGCCAATGCAGGAGACGTAAGAGACTGGGGTTCAATCCCTGGGTCAGGAAAATCCCCTGGAGGAGGAAATGGCAACCCACTCCACTATTTTTGCCTGGAGAATCCCATGGACAGAGGAGCCTGGTGAGCTACAGTCCACCGAGTCGCAAAGAGTTTTCATGACTGAAAGCGACTTAGCATTAGATCTCTATCTATTGAAATGTTATATTTTCTATGAAAACCACCTCTGTTAATCCATTCATGCACACCTACCCAATGGCAATAACCTTACAAGCACTCTGAAAACGTGGGTATAAGTGTCGAGGAAGCCTTCCCCAACTAACCCTCTTGAGCTAGGTACCCTGCTCAGTAAATAGCCTGTACTTAATAGTGTACTACTTAACACAGTTCCCTGTATTACTTAAGAACCCTCTTGTGGGCAAGGCCTGTGTCCTATTCATTTCTGCATCCCTAGAATGAAACCCAATAATCCTAAATCCTGAATCACATGGGGAGCTTATCAAAATATTAATACCTGGACCCATACCATCCCAGACCCATTAAATGAAAGGGGTCAAGGAGGAAGAAGGCAAATAATCAGCAAAGGGGAAGCATTTTTTAATATCCTCACACAGTGTTGATATGCTGCCACAGCTTAGAACCACTGCACTTTGACATTTAAAAAACTATACAAACAGATATATATGCATTTATGTATGAATATATGTATAAACATATAAGTAAAAAAATGTCTCAGTTCAAGACCCTCGACCTCAACAGCTACTCTTAGCCCCATCCTCTTTCCTTTAAATAGACAACAGTTTTAATTAACAATTAGCTACATGCTGTGTTAAGTTGGCTTTTAAACTGTTAACTCAGTGCCTACTTAAGTTTCTTCATATAATTATGCCTTCTTCCTAGATTACAGTCTTGCTACTTGAAAATATATACTGCCTTATTCTTGTTTTCTCCAGAGTGCTTATGACAGTGCCTTGAACAGAGACATGTAATAAATATGTGGCTAATCTAACAAATGTACAAAAAATAGCAGTAGTAAGTATGTTACATTCAAGTTATCCAATTCTGGCTAACAGAAAAGGCAAAAATTTAGAAAAAAGATTTTTTTAAAAAAACTCTTAGTAAACAAGAGCAACTGAAGTTTATCTCATTAATGAGTATCTGTATATTTGCATTTATTATAGCCATCACATGCAGTATCCCCCCACCACCTACACTTCAAGATTCTGAACTGCTTCCTTACTAAAACTATCTTCCATTTGCTGGTATCATCTTCATCTGCTGTCAGGTTCTTTTGTAACAATTTTATAGTTACTCTGTAATCAGTAAAATAAGTTAATGAAAGTCACAACAAATGTTTTACACAGATGCTTAGCAAATACTTTTGAAGAAATTTAATGTTTATCAAACACTAAAACAGACTCTTTGTATACAAGTTACATGCTAATCTACTAATATAAACTTGGTTGGGAATACTGCCTGAAAATAAGAGATTAGTCATTCAACACTATATATATGTATGTGTATATATATATATATGTATATATATATATATAACTCTACTTTTGAATATTGACTGATGATCTTTTTATATTTTATATTATAAAATATTTTATAATATTTTTACGCCTGAAAATTTCGTAAAATATTATATGACTTTTTAAAATAGTAGTGCTAAACGGTATTATACAAGAAACTCCACAGCAACTGGTATTTACAATGTTGAAACTGCTAAGAGAAATAAATGGCACATGATTCACATAATGTGAAAGACTTTATTTTTTAAAAAACTGAAAATATGGGGAGGAGGAACTCAAGAAATATGCCTGCTAATTAGATACTGTGGTAAAACATCACCATGTTTTGTTGGGTCCTACAGCATGAAACAGATAGAGCCATAGTTACCACAAAAAGAAAGCAGTACTCCATTCCCTATTCAATAAAAAAGGTTCAAATTCCACAGACAAAAAAATGGTACCCTGGGTTGTTTGTTTTTAAGGAAGATTAAATTTAGGAGTTGCCAACACCCAAACAAAAAACATTCCAGAGTATTAGACTCAATTGTAACGGGGAGTCATCTACATTCTCAGCACTGTGTTCCCTTACCCAAAACACGAATATTAACAAAAGACGTTTCTTAGGACCTCACAAGATACACCATACTTACTTCTCCCAGTAAACATTACCCTTGTTAAAGAAACAAACACAAAAAGGTACTGAGAAATAACAATTTTAGCACAACCAGCCAGACAAAAAAATGAAGTTTTAACATCTGCCAAGAGATCTCCCAAAATAAGATCCCTGTCAAATGAACAATGAGGAAAAGATTGGAAATGACAAATTATTTTATTTGGACCATCAGCTACATTTAAAAATAACGCTGAGGAATGTAACTTTTCCAAAGCCTTGTCTTCAGTTTCCCCTTAATCTTCATATTTTTAACTTAAAAAAACCCTAAAAATTTGATTACCACTCTCATGAATTCCTTTTAAAGCAATTTAATGAATAACAGATCTTTTGTGCAAGTAGCAAACCACAGAGGACAGTTTTGCTGGCTGATAAAAATCTTCCTGAAACATGCATAAAAATATACCCTTCAAAGACAAACTGATTTTCTAGGTATGGAAATCATATTAAGACTCAAAAATTTGGTATGTTTGATACACACCCTAACTTATTGCAGATGTTTTTATCTGAACCACAATTAAAGTTGGTGAATTCTTACTATTTACTTAGTGTGTGTCAAAGTTGAATAAATTAGAAGGCCAGGAGAAAAAAAAAAAAGTTAAAACCTTAGAGCCAATGAGCAAAAGACGTAACTACTTACGGTGAAACGGGATTGTTGAATCACTTCCCCAAGCCGGTGAGTTACTATTAAAGCAACTAAAAACTTGTTTACGATTGTTTTGTTGAGTAGAGAGAAGTGCTGTTATACCATAAGTCAAAAAGTTTCACCAGGCATTCTAATAGGAAGATGCTGCTGTTGCCCACAGAAATGTTTCTCAGACTGCTCAAAAATACCAAAAAAAAAAAAAAAAAAATCAACCACCACTCCCCCTCCACCCCAGAAATTCCCAAACCTACTACAAATGTTTTCCAGAATACATAGGGTCAAATACTTCAACACATGGAGAGAGCAAAAGAACTGTGGGTTGCTACAGCGTTCCTATTGTCCAGAATACCACTCAGGAAAAAAGTGTGTGCGTGTGTGTGCGTGGGTATGTGTGTGTCCGCGCGCGCTATTTCCAACAGCTGGTGTGTATATATGAAGTAGTACATATGCTTGGTTTGGATATACTCGTCTTGGGTCCATTGAAAGATAAAGCTGTCTGGGGTAGTGCTAAAGCCAAGTTTTCTTTACAGGTGCTATTAAACACTGCTAAGAGGGAAGAGATAAACGATCCGATAACTTAAGACCGACACCTGGGAAACTAAATAGAGTACGTCGTCATCACCATTCACCAATTTTTCTAACTGATCAAGCAGAAACGAGGTAGGCAAGTTCTGAAGCCCCATGCTATCCTTCCACCAGTGAAAAGAAGGCTCTGGTGTCTGAGATCTTAGCCAGGAAGCCTGAAAAGCACGTGTCCGACTCTGGGTTGGGGAACTTCCCAGGAAGCGTTTGTTGAGAGTAAAACTCCATCACCCCCTGCCTGCCTACTCAGAGAAAGGCTAAGAAGTGCAGGCTCGAGGAGGAAAGCTCTGGGTCCCGGAGAGATGAGACCAGGAGGCGGCAGCCCTCCAGGGTCCGGCCGCGGCCCCACCCGGCTCACCTCTGCGGAGGGGATGTTGACCACGCCGGTGGATCTCCGCTTCTCCCGCAGCTTCCTCTTCTCGATCTGTCCTTTGCCTTTCCTGGCGCTGGGGCCCGAGCTCTTGCCCTTCTCCGGGGCGCAGTCCCGCTCCTCCTCGCCGCCCCGGGCGGGCGCTGCCCCCGAAGTGGCGGCGGCGGCGGGAGGGGACTCGTCCTCCGGCCGCCGCGGGCCGGGGGCGGCGCGGCTCAGCGGCGCGGGGCCCACGGCACAGTTCACGCCCCCGGGGCCGGGGGCGGCAGGTGCGGCGCCGGCGGGGCCGCCGCCCGGGAGGTTGTTGTTGAGCTCGTTGGCCGCCGCGGCGGCGGCCGAGGTGCCCAGGGCCCCCGGCGGGAGCTTGCCGGCCGCGTCGCCGGTCCCCCCGGCGGGGGCGGCCGGGCCCGGGGGATTCTGCTTGGCGCGCATCTTCTCGCGCTTCGCCTTCCACTCCTCCAGGAAGTCTGTGGTGCTGCCGCCGCCGCCGCCGGTCCGGTAGCCACCGGTCGCCATATTCCCAGCGGGGCCGGCCGGGCTCTCACCTCAGGCCGCCCGCCCCGACTCCGGCCGCCGCCGCCTCTTCCTTCCCGCCGCCCGGAGGAGGCGAGGGAACGACCCCCGGGCGCTGGGGCGGCCGCGCCTCCCGCCGGGACCGGCCGGTCTGCAGGAGAAACACAAAAGGGGGCGGGGAAGGGAAGCGTGAGGTCCTCGCCCGGCTCGAGGGTCTGCCCCGGGGCCGCGCCCCTCAGGGCCCTCCTCCCCGAGAGCGCCCCCACTCAGCCCCGCAGGCGAGGAGTCGCCGAGTCGCCGCCCCGCCGAGTTTCTCCGGCGCACCTACACGGCGGGGCCCGGACGGTCGCCGCCCCTGGAGGGGAAGAGAGAGGCAGGGTCCCGGTCTCCGGCGGTCGCGGGGGGCCCGAGCCAGACCCGCCACCTGTCGGCCCGTCGCATCTCCAGCCCTCGCCCGGCTCCAGGGTGCCAGCCGCCAACACCCTCACCATCGCGGGGCGAGGCGCCGAGCCCCCTGACCGACTCGCGGAGGAGGCGGGACGTGTCCTGACCCAGCCGTCCAGCCGAGTCCAGGGGCACAGGTTCGCGTGGAGAGTGCGCAGTGCCCCGGGGGCCCCTTACCTGAGCGGAGTTACGGGGGGACGAGTTTCGGGGCTGGGAGCGGGCGCCCAGGTGAGCCGAAGCGGCCGCGCGCGAGAAGCCACCGCCAACTCGCCGTCCGGAGCCCGCGGTTCTCCCGGGCTGGGAGGGAGGGAAGGAGGAGGGAGGGGAAGGACCGGAGCCGAGCGACGCCGAAGCGCGGGCGGAAAGGACCGAGGCGGCGCGCGAGGGGCGCGGCGCGCGGCGGGGGGCTGTGCCCGCCGACGCCCCGCCCCCCGGCGCTCAGGTGCGCGACGCCGGGTCCGGCCCGCCGCCGCCAGCCCCGCGGACGCCGCGGCGACCACGCAGTCCTGGGCGCGCAGCCGCGCGGCGTCCGGCCTCCCGGCGCCTCCGACTCTGCAGCGCGAAAGGCCCTGCACGCCGTTCTCCGCCTCTCCTGTCTCCCACCACTCTTCCTTTTAAGTACAAGACATACTCTTCCAGGGAAAAGTCTCAAATGCTGCTGGCTGAAGGGAAAAAGGCAATCAACTGGTGATGATTTAGGGCCTGACTAGCCAGGATGGGAAAAGGCTCTCACCTCTCTTCCTCGTCACTGCCTCCTTTTCAGATGCACTAGGGTGGCAGGCAGGAGGGTAGGAAGAACTGAAACCCAGGCCCCCTCCTTCTCGTCTGTGGTCTCAGGTGAGAGTGTCGGCTGAAAGGAGGGGCTTCAATTGTCAGTGTATTATCAAGGCTTTACTATTATCTTAGGTTTGTAGGAACAAAATGTTAAACTCATTTAAAATAAATTGTATCGGCGATCCCAATCAAATTGGAGTTTCCTCTTAACTCTGACTCTACACCTCCTCTTCACAGATAGTGAATTTAGCAGCAAAGCTTCCTCCCAAAGTCCTAAAGCTGCTTTGAGGCTGATTTGATATGAGCTGGGGCGGTGATTGTCTCTATTCTTGTGCCGTTAACGTGCCATAGGATAAATCTTATCTTCAGATGCAGATCATCTCAGATTTCTGGATCAGGGTAGGCTAAACTTCCACTGTCAGGCAGCTGAGGAGGCAGACTGCACTGTATCAGAGTAGTGCCAGGGCACATCACTATCAAGTGTACGAGCACTGAGTCACATTCTTACCTAACGTAAATCTTTCTTCCTACTTAGTACTACCTGTTTTGCCCAGGTGGCACATGGTGGTGAGCCCTCTGCGTGGGCCTGCCCAGGAATAAGGACAGGACACAGTGATTCACATGCTGTTTGTCAGAGGGGAAAGACACCCCTTTTGCCTCTTTGGTCTGTCTGCTGGGAGTGAACATGTGGATAACCCGGATTGAATTCTGGAAAAACCCTTTAAAAAATTAAAGGCCTTCCTCGGGAATCGGTTTAAAAGGCTGAGTCTGGCTGGTACCAACCTGGGTGCGCCACTTGAAACTCCTCAATTAATGATTCATTGCTCTGTTTTCTGAGTTTTAAGGCCAGGACGGCAGGAGGGAGGAGGTTTGGGCATTAAATAGATTCACGTTAATATGCTTTGTAACTTCCCAGAGGATTTTCTCTTGGAGGGACTGCAGGATATAGTGGCAAGAGGATATAATGTACCTGAATTCAAACATAAAAACAGCTGAGCAATCTTGGGCATGTTCTTTAAATTCTCTGAAACTCAGCTTTCTTTATTATCAAGCCAGTAATAACTGCATATATTTTTAAGTTAAGAATTGAGCATTGCTTGGTCAAGGAAAACGCTCTGTAAATATAGTCTCTTTTATTAATAGGATATTGAACAGAGTCCTGGGTTTCTAAAGGTGAGGGGAGATACAGACCAAAAAGATAAGGTACTAAATACACATTATTAACTTGAAAACAATAGATCCTGAATGAACTAGGATAACACTCTGCCACATAATTTATCACTGCATCTCTTAGATCAGTTCTCTTAGTATTAACAAGCCCGGAGTCAGGAATGTTGGCTGCTATTGACGTGTGACTTTGGGAAAGTTGTTTAACTTTTGTGCCTCTGTTTACTTACATACAAAATGGGGATAATAATACTTCCTACATTGTGAGTGCTGTGAAAGTGCCTGAGCTCCTTAGATAAAAGGTAGTATGTGAGTACCAGGGTAGTTATTATTAGTCTATAAAGTGCCCTAGGAATCATGGATGAAAGCGATTATTGAAGCACAAAGCACTGTATATTATTATTGTTTATTATATCTTTTGTCTTTACCTTACCATTCTCAATAGTCCCAAAGATATATTTCACATCCAGACTGCTTCCATCATTGCATCAAAATATTTAGCTGAGTCAGTTCTAAATTGCCATGCTTGCATGTCATCAATCTTTATGTACAGCGTTCTGATGAAATAATCCTCAAAGACTCCAGGCCTGTTTTCTCACCTGCAGCACTGTGGACCTTTGGGACTGGATAGTTCTTTGGGGATGTCGTCCTGTCCATTGCAGGATGTTTAGCAGCATCCTTGGCTTCTGTCCTCTAGAGACCTACCAGGAGTTGCCTCCACCCCCAGCTGTGACTTTGTCAAGTATTTCCTATATGTCAGTCCGAAACTTTCTTCCTCGCAATGCAGTTAATTATATCAGATGATCCGTCAGTTCTCGGTTCTCGTTTTCTGGGAGGGATCTCTCCTGGAGCTCTCCACCCCCTACTCTACCCTGGACTGACTTCTAAGGTTCACTGCTCTGTGCTTATCCTGGGATTATACTTGCCTGACATCCTGGGAATCATTTCCTACACAGAACTCCTTGTTTCTTTAATTCCATATTGTCCTCTTTTCCCTTATTTTACTTGAGTACTCCTTCAGTATACTCTGGAGATCAGATTGCACATCCTTGGAGACTGTGTATGTTGAAAACTGTTTTTCCTTTGTCTTCACACTTGGTTAATAGTTTGGTGGGGCTTAGAACTCTAGGTTGGAAACCATTTTCCTTTATAACTTTGAGGGCATCACTATATTGTCTTCTAGTTTCCGGAGTTAGAGTTGCCAGAAAACCAATGGCATTCAGATTCCTTTGTCTTTTCTCTCTAAAGTTTTGGAACTTCTAACCCACCTTCTTAATTATCTTAAAGGTTTGCCATGGTTTATCTTCTTTCATTACATGTTAAGCACTCAGTGGGCCCTCTAAATCCACCCTCTGGCCTTCAGCTGGGAGATTTCCTTTTTTTATATCTTTGGTAATTCTTCCCTTCCATTTCCTCTCTTCTCTTTCTGGAACTCCTGCTAAATAGATGCTGAATTTCTAAGTGTTCCCTAGTAACTATTTGTCTTTTCTAGTTTCTGTTTGGCATGTTATTCTGTTTTCAGGGCTATTTGGTCTCTTATTTGCCAGAATTCCTATTGAATTTTCTGTTTCTGCCACCATTTTTTCTGTGATCTGTTTCTTAGTCTCTAAATGTTCTTCTTCCATATTATCCTGTTCTTGTATCACATTCATTATCTTTTCTCTTTCTAAGGAAATTCCTTTACCTTTTCTTCTGCTGGTCCTGCACTGTGTCTCTTACCTATATGTTCCCTTTCATCTTCTTGATTATTTCAGTCTTCATTTTTCATTTTCCTGTTTTCACCTTATCAGTCTGCTATTCATTCATATTTTATTTATTTACTGGCCACCCTGCGTGGCCTGCAGGACCTTAATTCCCTGACCAGGGATCAGACCTGTGCCCCCTGTAGTGGAAGGGCAGAGTCTTAACCTCTGGACCACCAGGAAAGTCCCTGTTCATTCATATTTTAGGCTGAAGCATTGAAAAGTTGACTGGATGCTCTTCTCAAAAGGCAGAATTTGTTGACTGATGGTCCCCATTCTGGGAGTTGGTACTTGGACCCAGGTGGACCCACATGCCAGGTGGAGGCATGTGTCAATTGTCAGCATCTTTGGCGTTTCCTCCTGGCCACATCAGTTTCCCAGAAAGAAACTGTTTCTGTCTGTGACACTGGTTGTCAGCTGTTTCAAGTGCCAAGAGAAGGGACTGCGGGAGTCTCAAAACTCAATATGCAGATTTCACGTAGTCCCTCTGTTGAATGCCTGCTGTGTTCAAGTTCCCTACATTTGTAATTCCGACAGCTCCAGCGCAGGAACTTCCAGTCTTCTACCAATATCAGGAGAGACAGCCTCCTTGTTATTAGGCCTTACAGCGAGGACTTGAGAATCTAACTGTCCTGTATGTCGATTTTTAGCCAATCCTTTTTTTTTTTTCATTCCCATTCTTTCTTCTGTTTCTGAAGTATATGCTGCTGCCTCTACTTTCTCAGCTTTCTTCTTTAGGACATAAAGGAATCCTTGCTGACTTGGTCTCTTGAAGGTGGTTAGAATTCACCTTTTTCTTCTCTGCTAACGTCTGTTTTCCATCTTCCATCTTCCAAAACCTTGCTCTCGTTTCCCATCTTCTTGGTTGTTACTGGTTTATCACTTTACTTTCATTTTAGTGAAGTTACTTGAGGGAATAGTAATGATAAATGTGTTCAGTCTGTTATGTTTAACAGGTCTAATGTATGCAATTTGCAGATTTCTAGATACTTTCACATCTGATCTGTGTTGAGGCTAAACAAGTAGAGACCTGCCTCTTATTCTCACCCTGTCTGAAGTACATCTTAAGTCCCTATTGAGTGACAGTATTGGGAAGAGCTCTATGAAATGTACTGTTTTCTGGAGGCTGTTTATGAAAATTGCATCACATAATGTTCCCAGGAAAAAATGTCTGACATTAATACTAAGAATAGTTGAATTTCCCTTTGTTACATTTTTAACCGTACTATGTGTTTTGTAGCTAGAAAATATTCCCTTTTTCCATTGACTGCTGTTAAACCTTAGGCAAGATTTGTGGCCTGTTTGGGGAAGATCTAGGTTTTGTTGTGTCTGAAGCTTATAAAACTTAGGGCACCTTTTTTAAGGAAAAAAAAAAAAGATTAAAAAAATAAATGTTTAGAATGAACAATTTTTAAAATTGTAAATTTTAACAAATTGAAAAGTGCCATAAACATCACAAAAACCCAGAAAAACAACCTAAATTATTCAGTAGTTTACTCTCAGACATATTTCTAAAATCCTGTTTATCTACATTTTTATGATTGATTTATGAGTTACTGCATAAAATATCTGGCTTCATACATGTATCCTCTATTTGCAGTACACAAATACATAGATTTGTGCACCATAAATACTGGAGCTCTGATAAATTCTATTTGTACTATTTGCATCAAAAAATAAAATAATATATCATTTCACACCTTGAATTATGGAATATATTACTAATAGAAGAGAACTTCTGTTTTGACTGGATGTCAGTGAAATCAGAATCTTCTGCTAATTTTACACCCCTGATGATTAGAGCTATTTCCCACGGACTGAATTTAATGCCATCAGACTTGCCGCCTCCTACAAAGAGCAAACTCCTTGCTGCTTTCATCAACTAACTTCCCAGTCACTCTGACTTACTAAGGACCTCTGCTCCTGGCTGACTATCTTTTTCTCCTACTTATGTCAGCTCTTAGTGATAATAGGTACAAAGATTATCCAATATCCGGGCTTCTCAGATCCTTGAGCTCCTCACTTCCAATCTCATTCTCTCTTTACTCTTCTGTAGTTAGCCATTCCCACAGTTATGTCATCAGCAGTCAGTGCACCTCCAAACTGTCAGTGTAAACGTCCCATTTTTCAACCATTCTTCCTACCCCTTAATCTGGTACCCCCCACTCCAGCCAATTTTTAATCTATTGATCCCGCCAGTTTTTCATTATCCGATATGCCTTTTTCTTGTGCTAACTTCCTTACTCAGCTTAGATTTTAAAGCTGGTCATTATTAGCCTCTTCTGTGCCTACACCTGCTCAGCTAAAATAAGGTTAAATTAAAAATACGGTGGCATCCTTCCTATGTGTGCTGCTCAGTCACTAAGTGGTGTCCGACTCTTTTGCAGTCCTATGGACCATAGTCCGCCAGGCTCTTCTGTCCATGGGATTCTCCAGGCACAAAAACTGGAGTGGGTTACCATTTCCTACTCCAAGGGATCTTCCCAACCCACGGATCGAATCCACGTCTCTTGCAATGGCAGGTGGATTCTTTACCACTGAGCGACCTGGGATGCATTGTGTAATCGTAGCCTCAACCGGGGAAGCAGGCAGCACATACTGTCTGGCAGTCCTATAGTCTTAGTAAGTTTGTTCTCCTGTGCTGCAGAATGAGTAGTTCACATCAGTCCCTTAAGCCTCCAAAACCTCCTCAACCCACCCTTGCTCTCAGTCGATGAACTTGCCTTCCCATTCATTGACTAAAGTGGGACCTACTAAGTAGGGCCTTGCTATTACACCTCTACCCACCATCTGGATCTACTCCAAGCCTCCTTACTTTTAGATGAAGTTCTCAGCTCCTTTCAAAGGCAGTCCTGCCATCTGTATCCTTCCCCTTTCGAGGGCTTCGCTCCTGCAATTAAAGTCTCCTCTCATGCATAATCAATTTCTTCTTTTAAATCAATTCCCTCCAACATACAAATGCGCTCTGTATTAATCCCCTCTGTATCTGGTTTCTACTCACTGCTATAACAAGCTTCCACAGACTTGACATCTTCAACAGCATGATTTTATCATCTTACAGTTCTGTAGATGCCTTACAGGGAATGGGTCTTTCTGAGTTAAAATGAAGGAACCGGCAGTGCTGCATTCCTTTCTGGACGCTCTCTGGAAGAATCCATCTCCTTGCCCCTTCCAGCCTCTAGAGGCCGCCCACATTCCTTGGCGCTTGGTCATCTTCAAAGCAAGCAATGACCCTTCTCTGTGCCTGCCTTCCACCGTCACATCTCCCCATGACTCTCCCCTGCCTCCCTTTTCCACCTGTAAGGATCCTTGAGACTATATTGGGACTACCTGGATAATCTATTTTAAAATCAGTTGACTAGCAATCTTAACTCCATCTTCAACATCAAATCTCTTTTTGCCATATACTTTTTTAATATGTTCACAATTTCTGGGGTTTAGGGCCTGGAATTCTTGGCAGTCATTGTTTTTCCTACTGTCCCTCTCTTAAAAGAAAAAACTTTCATTGACTCTAGAATCTAATCTGGTCAATGTCCTTTTTCTCTGTTCATGTTCACAGTCAAAAGTCTTGGAACAGTCATCTTCTTTCCCTGTTGCAGTCTGTGGGACTGGGCCATTAACCCGTGGGCTCTGTGCAGACTGGCTAGTTAGTGTTATAACTGAACTGCAGGGCGTCCAGTTGGTGTCCAGAGAGTGGGAGAACTGGTTAGTGTGGGAAACCCCTGCACACATTTGGAGTCAGATGTGTTCAAAGAAAGGAACACAGCGTTTCCTCTCTTACCTGATCAAGATGAAAATGGGATTTCCCGACAACCTAGCAGTTGCACTCTTCGGTATGTGCCCTACAGAGACGAGGACACGAGCAGAGGGCACACGGACATACGTGTTCACTGCAGCGCTAATTATAACAGTGAGAAAACGGAAAAGTTACTTGCAGTTAGTAGGAAAGTGGCTATAGAAATTACAGTTTAGTAGCACAATGGAACATTTATATGATTTCAGAAACATCATCTCAAACTAGTTTCAAATGGATATGTAGGGGATTCCCTGGCACTCTAGTGCATCCAGTCGCTAGGATTCCACTTTCATTGCCCAATGCCTGGGCAGGAAACTAAGATCACCCAAGCAGTGCAGTGCAGCAAAAAAGGAGGAGGAGGAGATGTACAGTATGACACTAGTCACATAAATTTCCATACTGTTTGACAGATTGTATACTTTTGTAATATAAATGTGTTGTGCCCAAGTCGCGAAATCTCCCAGTGACCACCAGGGAGCCGATATCCGATGCAAAAGCAAGAGAGTTTTTATTACCAAGCTTGAGCTGGGGCTCCCACCGATACCGACACAGCAGCTATAGGGAGGAGCCCTGAGCTCTGGGTTTCATTGCTTATATAGGGTATTCTCACGAGAGAAATTTGAAAAACGGGAGTTTCCAGGTTGGGAGGCGTCTAATTGGTTACCTTCTGTGGAAGGGTTAGGTGTTGGGTTTCTGATTGGTTTTTATTTCCTGGGCTGGCCACGGGTTCTGATTGGTTCCCATTACCTAGGTAGACCACGAGTTCCTGAACGTTGTCAGGAGATTTTGGTCTGGGGTCCGATTGGCTCGAGGGTGGTGGGGTGAGGTCAGGGGATTTCCAAAGGCTCTTTTCCTGGAACCTTACAAAATGGAGTTTTTCCGTTAACAAAATGGAGTAGCTTAGGTCCTTCAAATGCAAATATACCATATTCAGCTTATTAGTTATTAATACTTCTGAAGACAGATGGAAGGAAAAGGTATAGGAGCTGTAATGTTACTGTTACTTATGTATTATTTCTTTAAAAAGGAAACAGATCTAAGAAAAATGCATTATCATTTGTTAAATCTCAGTGTAGAGGCTACCTAGATTATTTGTTATATCATTTGCTAGACTTTTGTATATTTGAAATATGCTGGAATTTAAAGTAATTTTTAAAGGAAAAATGCTTGAACTTGTGTAGTATAAAGTTTCATGCAAAAAGTTTTGGTTTTAAAAGTCTGAAACTTTAACAAAATTGAACTTGGCTTCGTGGTGGCTTATAGGTTAAAGTGTCTGCCTGCAATGCGGGAGACCTGGGTTCGATCCCTGGGTCAGGAAGATCCCCTGGTGAAGGAAATGGCAACCCACTCCAGTATTCTTGCCTGGAGAATCCCATGGACAGAGGAGCTGGGTGGGCTACAGTCCACCGGGTGGTAAAGAGTCGGACACGACTGAGTGACTTCACTTTTCACTTTCTTTGACATGTCTTAGGATGACCTTAAAATGTCCCCTTTTTTGCCAAGCAAAAGAAGACATCAAATTCTAGAAACTTTAATGAAGTCATGCACCCTAGAAATATTTGAAATGGTTACGGCTTAAGGCAAAGGAAGAAAACTGAAGTCATGCCAATATCAAAAGTCATGTTTCCCTTTGGAATCATGGATCTTTCTTCTAATATCTGGAAACAGATTCTTCAAGTGGCTCCTAAACCACTTTCCTTCAACAGGCAAACAACCAGATGAAACCACTGATGCCTCTCATTTTAACCAGATCTTCCATTATTGTCCTTTTTTTTTTCATACACTGGTGTCAGTGAACACATATTCCAGTTTTTCTGACCCCCTTTTGGAGACTTGGCAAGCCCTTGTCATTTTCCAAAGGGTGAAAAAATGTCTTTGTCCTGGAAAACTTTATGTGACTGGAATATTTTGGTTTCTGGGTACCGATGTAGCACCTCAGCTCAGTAACACTCCTGGTCAGTCTTCTTTGCTAAAGACACCCCGTGCACTATCATGATTCATTGCTCTCAGCATCAACAGCAATTGGGCTGTGCCAGCGGTTCCTAAATGAGACTTTGCTGCTGTGGAAGTCTTTCACAGAGCCCCGTCCTGATGTCAGCCTTTTCAAGAAATTTTAACTAGAAAAGAGATCAAAAAAGGAAACTTTTCTCTATTTTACTTAGTCCACTGACTTTCCAAAGAGTAAATTGTAAAGTATGTGATTGAACTTCATGCATAAGTTGTAGATGTGCTCCACAGAGACAGAGAAGAAGAGAGAGAAACAACTCAACTGAGAGGTGTGCGTTCCTAGTTTTGTTACATCATAGGTATGTTTGACCATGACACGAAATAAATCTTTTGATCCGAGGTCCTGCATAGAGCATTACCTGAGAAACCCCATCAACTCTGACAGCTCAACTGTCATGTGAGGAAGTAAAGACAGAAAGACAGAAAGCAAACAACAGTGTGAACTTTCCAGTGAAGAGGACGGACTTCCTGTGGTTTGAAGCTCAAAGTCTTGTTAGTTTCTCTGCAAGTAGAAATCTTCAGTACCCCAAAATACCATAAGATTCTTTTGACTGTTACTTTTACTTAGATCACTTTAAAATTAAACATGAATGCATCATCCTTTTTGGCCCATAGAAAGCTTCAATAATGTATACCTCACCCAAGATGGTTCCATTGATTCACAGTGGTGTGAGGAGACATGAATTTAAAGAGCTTTTTGCCATTAAAAGAAATCGAAATTAAATGGATGACATAGATGACACAACATGACTTCTTATTCAGATCAAAGGAGCCTTTCACTGGAATTCACTATTGAGTAAAGCTAAGATTGCCT
The DNA here is from genome assembly GCF_001704415.2 of Capra hircus. NCBI lineage: Eukaryota > Metazoa > Chordata > Mammalia > Artiodactyla > Bovidae > Capra > Capra hircus. The sequence goes on from NC_030812.1 coordinate 9,066,980, forward strand.
TATATTTTGCAGATGCCTAGGTTTAACTTAAATGAAGATAACATTTTGCATTATAATGCTTATAGCAGTTATTTATTGCTTACCACAAGCTAAGCACCAGGCAATTAATTCATATACAGTGTCTAATTTAACCCTTTAAATATTAAATTACATCCCTTTCACAGATCAGAGAATTGAGGCATTAGAGATTAAGTAACTTACCAGTATCACACAGCTAATACATGATAAAACCAAGTATTCAGTGTGGATCTATCTGATTCCACAGTCCATCCTTATATGTCAAAGGAATTAATTTTCAATAAAATAACTTGACCAGCTCGTTTTTTGGGCATTTTTCTATGAAAGATTTCTTTTGATTTTATCAAAATATTAGGGCTTCATAATCAGTGAATTTTAGGGCTAAGAACAAGTGGACCAGACAAACCACGTATCGTGAAGCCCCTGCACAGCCCCTCCCACCCCTGTCCTTGCATCGTGGGTCTGGCAGACAGCGGGTACTCTCCATATAAATATCTGTCAGATGGCACACTGGCAGGATGGCTGTCCTAAGGCTGCCCTGGGAGTCAGCTGCCTGTCTCCCAGAGCTTTACTTGGGAGGTGGGGACAGTTTGGGGTGGGGACGTATTCCCTGATGTTTGTGCCATAGCCTTTGATCCTCCAGCTTTGCAGATTCAGAACTCTGATTTTGTCAGCATTTAAAGAGCTTATTAATGTCTCAGGGACACACAGTCACATTAACATAGCTCACTTGCCTGGACTACATTTTCTAAGAGCCAAATAACTCAATTTATAATGAAAAATGTGAAGGTCAGAAATCCAGGAATGTTAAGGTCACTGTGAACAGTGTGTATTCAAGAAGGCAGACCTACATGGGAGTGAAAGCCAGCCTAGAAGCTTACTTGATAAGTATGGAAAAATGAACAGGAGGGGTTAATTAGAGGAATTCGGTGTTTACTGGCCTCTGCTAAGAGAGCCTGAGACATTTATCTCCACAAATAAGGAGAGTCCTGCCAAACTGAAGACAACGGAATGGCTCTCCCCAGGACCTTTGCATTCCTAGTCTTGTTTGCTAAAGGGGCTGCTCACCCTTTGTCTGAGGGACACATTCTTCCTTTGCATATGCTAATGACTTTAATCGGGTTACAGTCCCGTTTTATTGGTCAGGCCTCTTTCAGGTGAATTTGCATATCATTGCAAAATCCATTTAATGGCTTTTCTTAAAAGCTTAATTCCCCTAAGGCAATTTTATTGGTGGGCATTCTACTATAACTTTAGTGTACTCATTATGAGTATTTTCTAAGGCTACTCAATAGATCTTCCAGTAGAAATTGCTCCTCCTAATTTTAATGTCAGTATATAAGCTGTATGAAGAAGATTATATTCGGTCATTCACTCAATGAATATTTTGAAGGTTATACCTACCTATGCATCAGGCTTGTTCCATACAAGTTACTGTTTAAGCAATAGAGTACAAAGGCAAATGACACCTCCTGCCTTCAAGGAGCCTGCAGGTGTGTAAACACATAGGTAGACAAAGAGAGAGAGCAAAAAAGACTGAATAGAAAGACTTGTAAACAAAAAGATGATGTTTAGTTCTAAATAGAAATAAGAATGGGTTGTTATAAAACTAATAAGAACCTACTGGGACTTCTCTGGTTGTCTAGTGGTTAAGATTCTATGTTCCCAATGCAGGAGACCCAGGTTCGATCCCTGGGTTTGGATGATCCCTTGGAGGAGGGAATGGCTACTTCATTATTCTTGGATAATGAAGAATCGGACAGGACTGACTAACTAACTCTTTCACTTTGAGGGAACTAGATCACACATGCTGCAACTAGGACCTGGTGCAGCCAAATAACCTTAAAAATGAAACAAACGAAACTAATACAGACCTACTGTATGTATAGACAGGGAACTCTACTCAATACTCTGCAGTAACCTATAGTGTTAGTCACTCAGTCATGTCTGACTCTTTTCGACCCCATGGACTGCAGTCCACCAGGCTCCTTTGTCCATGGAATTCTCCAGGCAAGAATCCTGGAGTGGGTTACCATTCCCTTCTCCAGGGGATCTTCCCGACCCAGGGATTGAACTTGGGTCTCCTGCCTTGCAGGCGGATTCTTTACGATCTGAGCCACCAGGAAAGTCCTGTATGAGAAAAGAATCTAAAAGACTGGATATATGTTTATGTGTCACTTAGCTATGCAGCAGAAACTAACACACCATTGTAAATCAACTATACTCTGATAAAAATTTTAAAATTGAAAACATCCAAGTTGTGCAAGCACAGACTGAGGAGAATGGCTTCAACAAGACTGAATGGGAAATTTTTTTAAGTAGACAAGAGAGGAATTGTGCACTCCAGTAGATGGAACCACTTAGGCAAAAGTACAGAAATGTCAGTGCCTCCAAGGAATGGAGAAGGTGCTGCTCCTGGAAGGTTGGGAGTGGAGACAAAGGTGGGCCAGAGGGGACACAGGCCCAGGAATGGGACTACTTGAGTCTACAGGGCCAAAGGCACAGGAGGCCTTTCCCACTTTTCCTCTGGAATTCTCACCCCTCTCTGCTTCTTGAGCCTCTGCCTGTTAATTCTCTGTCACTTTCAGAAGCATCTGCTTTCCTCAGGCGGTTCTTTAAATCAGCAATTTTTAAAAATAAATTTTTTTTTACTACATAATGCATGTGTGTGGTAATATTCAAAAACTGTAAAGGCAATATGTGACAAATCAAGTTCCCTTTGACTTACGATGGCCAGCCACAAAGTTCTGCCTTCTGCTTGCAGGGACTACCTCTGGTAACAGCTTCCGGCATATCCTTCCAGAACGTCTCTTCAGAGGTGAGTATATGCACATGTACATACACAGATGGGCTTCCCTAGTGGTTCAGATGGTGAAGAATCTGCCTACAATGCAGAAGACCCAGGTTCGATCCCTGGGTCTGGAAGACACCCTGGAGAAAGGGAATGGCTACCCACTCCAGCATTCCTGCCTGGAGAATTCCATGAACGGGGGAGCCTGACAGGCTACAGTCCATGGGCTTGTAAAAAGTCAGACATGACTGAGTGACTCAGCACACATACACAAATGCGTGTGTGTGTGTGTGTATATATGTATATATATAAATATACAAACTACTATTAAGGAATAAACTACTCCTGCATCTTGCTTTCTTGGCTTTAAAATAGATTTTGGAGATTTTTCCACTTTTATTTATTCTTTTATTCATTCATTGACAAGTCTTTATGGAGTACCTACCATAGGCAGTGTGGTCACTGATTACTCTTTGTTTCATTCTTTTTTTTTTTTTCCCCTCCAGAGGGCAAAAAAAATTTTATTGGAATATATTTCATTTACAGTGCTATGTTACTTTCTGCTGTAAAGCAAAGTATATCACTTAGACATATATCTACTCTTTTTTAGACTTTTTTCTCATAGAGGTCCAGAGATTGGTTTTGCCTGGTTTCATATTTCACATTAAGTGGAATCATAGAGGGTACAATCCTTGTGCGTGGCTACTTTTGCTCAACATTATTTTTGTAAGAGTCATCCATATTATTGCATGTAGCTATAGATTATTGATTCTCATGGTTGCTTATAGTCAAGCAGTGAATATACCATGATGCATTTAGACAACTGTTGATGAACAGCTCAGTAGTTTCCAGTTTGGGCCTATTAGAAATAGTGCTAAGAACATTCTAGCATGTTTCACCCTTTTTTTGTTACCCCAACACTATTCTAACAATTTTATACATACAGGACTATATGAAATCAATCTCTTCAAGGATTACAGGCTCTATCCAGAGGCAAAATACCCCCGAAGAAAATGTAACTGATTGAAGTTTCAGAGCCTTGCTCTGAAATTGCTCTCTCTTTAAGGGATATACCAGGAGAGAATTAAATTGCCAAACAAAAGAATAGGAAGGGAGTATGAGATCCAAATAACCTGGTATTACAGTAACTCATTAACCTCTAATTAGTTAAAACTTGGCCTTAATTTAGAGGCTATTTTTTTTCCCCAAATGTATGGAAAATTTGCCCCTGCTTGTCTTATCTGTCAACACTCAACTTTTCCTGTCTAGAAAAACTGCCTTGAGATGGTGCAAAGGCTTTCACCTCTATTTACCACCATGCCTTAATTATAACATGTTTAAAACGATCTGTTGAATAGTATTAGTGCACCTTGTGTGGTTTTATATTAGCAATATGTTGCAATGTCTATGGAACAAAAGAAGGGCTTTCAGTTCAGTTCAGTTCAGTCGCTCAGTCGTGTCCGACTCTGCAACCCCATGAATCGCAGCACACCAGGCCTCCCTGTCCATCACCAACTCCTGGAGTTCATTCAAACTCATATCTATCGAGTCGGTGATGCCATCCAGCCATCTCATCCTCTGTCATCCCCTTTTTCTCCTGCCCCCAATCCTTCCCAGCATCACAGTCTTTTCCAATGAGTCAACTCTTCGCATGAGGTGGCCATAGTATTGGAGTTTCAGCTTTAGCATCAGTCCTTCCAATGAACACCCAGGACTGATCTCCTTCAGAATGGACTGGTTGGATCTCCTTGCAGTCCAAGGGACTCTCAAGGGTCTTCTCCAACACCACAGGTCAAAAGCATCAATTCTTCGGTGCTCAGCTTTCTTCACAGTCCAGCTCTCACATCCATACACGACCACTGGAAAAACTATAGCCTTGACTAGATGGACCTTTGTTGGCAAAGTAATGTCTCTGCTTTTGAATATGCTATCTAGGTTGGTCATGACTTTCCTTCCAAGGAGTAAGCGTCTTTTAATTTCATGGCTGCAGTCACCATCTGCAGTGATTTTGGAGTCCCCCAAAATAAAGTCTGACATTGTTTCCACTGTTTCCCCATCTATTTCCCATGAAGTGATGGGACCAGATGCCATGATCTTCGTTTTCTGAACGTTGAGCTTTAATACAACTTTTTCACTCTCCTCTTTCACTTTCATCAAGAGGCTTTTTAGCTCCTCTTCACTTTCTCCATAAGGGTGGTGTCATCTGCATATCTGAGGTTATTGATATTTCTCCTGGCAATCTTGATTCCAGCTGTGCATCTTCCAACCATGCTTCTTCCAGCCCAGCATTTTTCATGATGTCCTCTGCATATAAGTTAAATGTAGGATGACAATACAGCCTTGATGTTCTCTTTTTCCTATTTGGAACCTTAGCCTAAATATGCATTAGCTTTTTGAAAAAGCTAATGATGAATAGTTTCAAAATGTCATATTACTAGAAACCTATATTTATGGATTACTAACAATTGGATTTGTACTGAATCTTTATCAATTATTATGGTTAAAATTAATTCTATCTTTTGCTATTCTATTTTTCATCTTCCTTTTAAAATACCCAAAAGGCACTGTAACCCTCTAAATCTGTTACTCATTAACAGCATGCATGTTGAGGTAAGGACATTTCTAAAGCCCCAAATTGCTGACTTTAAGAGGTTTTAGTCTCTTTGATTTTTTTCAAGTTTGCAGTGGTGGGAGGAAAGAGTTGAATAATTTAAGCACTGTTCTACATGTGATAAGATGAATCTAGGACAATTTTAATAGCCTGGAAAAGGTTTGTCAAAACAACCCCTTTGGTTTCGTTCTCCAGAGTCTCTTTAGAAGATCTGATTGATTCAATTGTCACAATATAGTATCACTTTCCGGCATGGATTTAGTCTTACCTCAGGTTCTTAGCTAACCTGTGGATCAGCAGCTTCTAAGCATTTTGACCACAGTCTATAGCAATAGATATAGTTTACATTATGAAATTATAGTATAAGTTTAAACTATAAATATATAGTTTTTTTCTGAATAATAGTTTACTATGCATATAACATATACCTCAAAAAGAATTCTAATAAACAATATACTACTAACCAAGCATCACAGTTTCTGCTTTTGCAATTTATACAAATTAGCTGAATTTTAATACTTTAGGGAATGCTTACATACACAATATATAACAAATTGTAACATTATGCATCATCCTTAACTTTTGAAAGTTTGGGAAAACTAATATTTATAATTCTCATTCTCCCACAGAATTCCTAAACCCTTTTAAAATTAATTTTTTTTAAAAAGAAGCTACCCTGTAAGCCTTTATCAATGGTAAATTGGAATGCAAACACCTGCAGGCTTTGATGAAATAAAAATAAACAGCTTATATGACCAGCACCTCATAAAACCAAAACCTCCTTTTGAAGTACAAAGTTCAATTCTTCTTGCCTTCTTAGTAAATGTTAACCTGAACTCTCCCCATCTAGAAACTGTTTTGGTGTCTTAATGTCACATAGCTTCTTAAGATGATACTTAATTGATCTACATGTTTTATATTCTATCTTTTGTTCCTAAACTATCCCCTGCCCTTCTTCTCTATTCATTTAAAATAGTGCTGGTTGTAACTTGTAACTCTGCAGTTTGAAAAATAATGCTATAGATCAGTGCTTCTCAGATTTTAATCACTTAGGGATCTTGTTAAAAGTGCAGATTCTAATTGGGTAGGTCGGTCTGAGATCCCGCATTTCTAACAAACTCACAGATGCTGAGTTTGTAGGGCACACTTTGGAGAAGAAAGCCTGAACATATTTGATATTTGTGGCCCGACCTCTGCTTTATTCTGCTGAGGCAAGGATCTTAGAATCTGATTAAATCCTGCTTTTGTTACTTAACAATTTTACTGAGGTCAACAATTTAATCTATAATTTCAGGTTGTAGTATTAATTAGTGCAGGCTGAAGGGAAAGATGCGGTCAGCAAAGGCCACTGAATGTTTTAGGTCAGATGTTTAGGCAACACCTAACTGGATCAGTGACAGTTGACAAAGACTTGACTGAGGGGAGAACACTATGAGAAGATCTGGAGGATGGACAGTCCAGGCAGAGAGACCAAAAAGGACAGGTCCTGAGGTGGGAGAAGGATGGGTGTTGTTGTAGGGTGCAGTGTGAGAGCAGACCTGACTTCAGGCGAGCGAGAGAAGGAAGAGATCAGGTCACCGAGCTAAGCGGCCCGGACCAAACAGGACATTGTAGGCTGAGTTAAAGTCAGATTTTATTCTAAGGGTGATGGGAAATACTGCAGTTTTGAGCAGGGAAATGACATGAAATTTCAGTTTTAAATGATATGTGGACGCATGGCAAATATACTTTAGAAGAACTGGAGTAGAAGTATGGAGACTGGTTATGACATTATAGTAGTTGATCCTATTGACTTCTTTCTATAGATAGAATTGTGTCCATGTATTTTCTAGAACAGCTAGCATTTCTACTTCCCAAATCTCTTAAATTCTTGCCCTGTTTTCCATTTTAGAAACTTATTCTAGCCTGAATGACTTCCTTAACCATTAAGGTTAAACAGAAATGGTATTCCAAAATATAAATCTGATGATTATACTATTAAAATCCTTCATTGCTCTCTAGTTTGCTTCAGGATAAAGTCCAATCTTAGCATAACCTAACACACTATGGAATCTTGTCTCTGATTCCTTTTAAAGTAGGTTCGGATCCATACAAAGTAGCATATAACAATTTTATTCTCTCCTTCTGTAGTAGCTCCCGCTGCTCCCTTTTCTGTCTTGAAAACACCTACTTATTCTTCATAAATTAGCTGCCCACTCTCAAAGCATCTCTCAAAGCCAACCTCTGTAGCAGTTGGCTCACAGTCCCCTGCCTTAGCCTTCCTCGTATTTATAATTATTTGTACTTTGGGGCTGTGAGCCCCTCAAGGTCAACAACCATATTCTAGTCATTTTATGTCCTCAAAACATAGCATTGGTCCTGGCACACAAGCAGGCTCTTAGCAAATATTTGCCAAATGAATAAGTCATATTTGCCAAGTGATACACAACTGAAAAAGAGCCACCCTTAATATTAATAACAAGAGGGCTTCCCTGGTGGCTCAGTGGTAAAGAATCCACTTGCCAGTGCAGGAGATGCAAGAGACATGGGGTCGATGCCTGGTCCGGGAAGATCTCACACACCGTGGAGCAACAAAGCCTGTGTGCCACAATTATTGAGGCTGCGCCCTAGAGCCCGGGAGCCACAACGACGGAAGCGCAGGAGCCATAGAGCTTGTGTTCTGCCGCAAGAGAAGCCACTGCAAGGAGAGGCCCACACACCACAGCTAGAGGACAGCCCACACAGCAATGAAGGCCCAGAATAGGCACAAATAAAACAATAATAATAATAATAAAATTTAAGTAAACAACGTGAGATGCGAATGTTACGGAATATCCTTCACTCTAGTTTGGAAGAGGGAACAGGTTAAAAGGAAGGACTGGTCCCTCCTCAGCCTGCACTGTACGTCCACTAGTATTGTGTAGGGTCCCAGGGTCCCGTAGAACCTTGGGACTGCTTGTGTCTAGTGTCCCCTGAACCCGTGTTTATGAGGCCGAGTAACCTGGAGGACCACAGGACTTTGTGTGTGTGTGTCTATTTGGCTCCTCAGAAGCCTCACTTCATTTTTGAAAATTTTAAGAACGTTTATCTATTTATGGCTGCCCCAGGTCTTCATCGCTGCTCTAGGGCTTCTCTCCTTGCAGACCCTGGGCTCTAGACTGTGGGCTCGGTAGCCGTGGTGCCCCAGCTTAGCTCCTTAGCAGCATGTGGGATCTTCCCAGACCAAGGGTTGAACCCATGTCTGCTGCATTGGCAGGAAGATTGTTAACCACCTGACCACCAGATCACAGAACCTGAAGTGCCTTATTGACAGCCACCTCCATATTCAAGAAAGGGAATCTAGATTTACAACCAAATTACTTTAACTCTCAACCACAGTTTCAAAAAAAAATCATCATTGGTAATTTGCAATGTTACTAACAATAAAGGAAGTGATCAATAGCTCCTGGCAGATTTTTATGTATATGTAACTCTCCCCTGGAGAAGGCAATGACATCCCACTCCAGTACTCTAGCCTGGAAAATCCCATGGACGGAGGAGCCTGGTGGGCTGCAGTCCATGGGGTCGCTAAGAGTTGGACACGACTGAGCGACTTCACTTTCACTTTTCACTTTCATGCATTGGGGAAGGAAATGGCAACCCACTCCAGTGTTCTTGCCTGGGGAATCCCAGGGACAGCAGAGCCTGGTGGGCTGCCGTCTATGGGGCTGCACAGGGTCGGACACGACTGAAGCGACTTAGCAGCAGCAGCAGCAGCAACTCCACCCTAAGCACAGATGTTGGAAACCAGAAAATTCCAAAGAACACTTGATAGTTAAATATATAAGCAGTCCTTTAAATTCTCGTAGGCCAAGTTGATGATTTTCCCCCATGTTTTATCTTTCTACACATTGATGATTTTCCCCCATGTTTTATCTTTCTACACCCCAGGGCCTCATAGAGTGCCAGCACCTAGGGGTACTAACTGTGGGTACTTAGTTCATATTGATTGAAAAGTGTTGAAAGGAGACTCTTACTTTGAAAATTTTTTCCAACTTCATTTTTTTCTTTCAAACCCAGACAAATAACAAGGAAAACCATGGTCGATATTTTTTAAACCACTAACATTACGAATGGTGCATGCGTGGGTGCTCAGCTGCTCATTTGTGTCCAGCTCTTTGAAATCCCATGAACTGTTATGCATCAGCTCCTCTGTCCACGGGATTTTCCAAGAATACTGCAGTCAGGTGCCATTTCCTTCTCCTTCCTTCTCCAAAACTGATATTAGTCTCTAAACCACTAACATCATTATAGGTATGATATAATTATCACAATAAATGTACAAAGCTGTGTTCAAAAGGTAGCAGGTCAGAAAGACATAGGCCTGTATCACAGGGAAGCAAGTCCCAAATTTCTTTTTCTAAATGTATGGTCTACAGAGTTAAAAGTTTGAAGAGTAAGACATAGTATCAAGAAGTCAAGGGACGGGAAAGAGTTATATTGAGAAGGTATGGGATATTTGGCCATTTTGTAAATAGTTGAATATTACCAATTTCATATGGTTTAACCTAATAGCAAAAAGAAAAGGAAAATTGAGGGCAAGTATTTCTAAAATAAAAGATATGTACATGCCATGTTAATGCTTTGAAAGACTCAACAAAATGAAGATGGACCTTCTGTATTAGAACTGTCAGGGGCTGAACAGCATATTGTTAAGATATGGATTTAAAGACAGACTTCATTTAATTGAATTCTGTTTATGCCACTTACTGTGTGGTTTTGTCTTCTGCCTCAGTGTCTTTGCCTGTAAAAGGGAAAAATAATTATACTTCATTGGTATTTTGAGCAGATTAAATAAAATAAAAGTGTAACGAGCTTAGAAATGTGCTTTCATAGGAACCAATTTTTTACTACATGCATGATGCTATTTCTATCAACCAGAAAGGAAACCATAATGTTAGCATTCATTTCTGCGAAAGCAAATAAGAATTTGGAGTTCCTAAGTATTTTTGTGTATTTACTAGAGAAGATCAGGCTTTAGGGTCAAGCAGATCTGGATTTGTCTTTGTGGGAATTTATTTAAGTATCATCTTTTTCACCTGAAAAATGAGCAAAAGATGTACCTAATTCATATGGTGGTTGTGAAAAGTAAATAAAATTATTTATGTAAAGCACTCAAAGGAAAACTCATGAAACACTTAATCAATTAAGCTATTACTATTAATAATTAACTACATTGACCTGAGTGCATTACTGACCTGCATATATTATTACAGTTTCCTAAAATTAACCAATTCAAAAAAAAAGGTTAAAATGTCATTTACTTTACAAAGTTATCTTTGAATATTCTGTAATAGTCATTGGTTAATTTTTTTAAAGTGAATTAGAATTTTTAGAAATATAAATTCTGTAGATGCATTGTTTCATATAATTTGTATGTGTAAACAATGTTGTAATTTCAAAATGAGTACCACATAGAAACACTACAAATACTGTTTAACGTATCTTAAAAATTACAGTGTCTGCTTGTAGAGTTCTATATGACAAAATATGAAAAAAAAATACAATGAAACAAAAATTGTATTAGGTCTTCTGGTAAACAAAGGCTTGTTGTTGTTGTTGTTGTGTAGTCAGTCATGTTCATGTTTGACTCTGCAATCCCATGGACTGTAGGCCGCCAGGCTCCTGCGTTCATGGGATTTCCCAGGCAAGAATGCTGGCGTAGTTGCTATTTCCTTCTGGAGGGGACCTTCCCAACCCAGGGATGGAACCCACATCTCCTGCATTTGCAGGCAGGTTCTTTACCACGGAGCCCCCAGGGAAGCCCAAACAAAGTCATATTTGGTTGTTTATTCCACCAGAGGAGGCAACAGACGGATTGACAGGGCCTAGTGAGAGTGGTGCCATTCATCTGAAGGGACCGCTCATGCTCTGCTTCCCTTCCTTAAATCTCCATTCAGCTCTGACACAGCGGTGCTGCCATTCATAAGCTTCAATCCTAAGGAAATGTTCTTCCAAACAGAATGTTCCTAAAAGTGATGGAATTTAAAAGGTGGGGAAGAAAAAGCAAGCATATTTGCTAAAATCAACTCAGAAGATTTGGAGAAAAGCAGATAGAACATAAATGAGAGAAGATCAACTCAGCTTGAATCTTCAAATTGTTGTGAGAGGCATTTGTTTAGAAAGACACTGATCAAAATCCATCTGTGCAAAGAGAAAAAGAATAAACTGAAAGATGATATCATTGAGACGTATTGGATTAATGTAAAGGACAACACTAATGGTTAGAGAAAAAGTACTTTTATAGAACTTGAAAGGATAGAATTGATACACAACTTCATAAGACTTCATTGGCCAGGAATGTATTCTCCCCTGAGGCTCAAAAGCTTTAAAGCCACATAAAATATTTCATTGTTTTGTGATTCATGGTGCTAGGACATCTTACATCACACTCAATTAAAGAACAGATGATGTTTTCCCCACATCATCTTTGCACAGAGAAACTGAGGAACATGAAAGCAAGCAACATAGGAGTAAGATCGTCACTTTTATATTAAACATTTCTGTTCATTTCTTGTTTTGTATCACCACACCTTACTCTGAACTTGTAGCTTCCAATATGACTGTGTGTTCATAAATTTTTCAATATCTGTCAGTCTGCAACAGTTTAGTTTTGGTCTGAATTAGACAGATAGTGCCTGAAGGTCCCTTCTACAGGCATTTGCTTTGACTTTCAACGGAATGAGTCAGTGTGACGGAGTGGTTAAAGTTCAGGATTTGGTTTCAGACAGGCCCAGCTTAAATGCAAGACCTGGCTTATTTACTTCCAGTCTTTAAGTTGTACTTTCCTTAACTGTAAAATAGATAGCTGTAATAATTCTTACCATACTTGACTATTGAGAGTATTAATCGCATATAAGACAGCCAGCATAGTGCCTGGCACATGGTAAAAACTAAAGGCACAATAAATTATTTTTGAGCTCTTCAGTAGATAGCGTTTCAAAAATTGTAGCAATAGCATTTACTTATTAGGATGGGAAGTCAAGTCCTTCCTGATTCATGAGTGTCCTTAAGTTACAACAATCTCTTCTGCATTTGACACTAATTGCACACTTAAGATACCTCTATTATTATTTTCCATGGCAGGGTAGAGATTATTGCCTCAAAGCATTAGATAAAAAGAACAGAAAATAGACTTCTACTTCTGGCAAGAGGGAGGAGATATACTTGTCCCTACTTCTCTTGCTAAGTATACTTAAACAGTCCACACATTCGCTGTAAAACAAATATAAAGAGACTCTGAAAGGTGGAGAAAAGAAGGCAGATCAGCTAGGAATTTTGGAACCCAAGGAATGACATGGTGATAAATTCCCTGAGTTTTCTTTTTGCCGCATGCATCTGGGACTGGCAGCTTTTCTCGTGGCTTAGTGGTTCTTAGTGATTCTTCCAACCCACAAAAACAGTATATTTCTCCATTTATTTAGGTCTTTATTCCTTTTTTCGCTGGCATTTTGTAGACCCATAGCTAGAAATGGAATTATATAAAAAATGTTTAAGCAACCTATAGAAAGACTGGAAAGAGAAAACAGAAATTGATGGTGAATGATAATGCTTTCCTCCTAAGATCAGGAGTAAGGAAGGGAGGTCTACCCTCACCCCTCTTCTCCAACATAGCTCTAGAAGGTTCTAGCCAGTGCAGTAGAGCAAGAAAAAGAAATAAAAGGCATACTGATCAGAAAGGCAGAGATTAAACAGTTTCTATTTGCAAATGACATATTTGTCTATAGAAAATCCTGGAGAATCTACAAAAAACTTAAAATCAGTTAATTCATCAAGGTCGCATAATACAAAGTAAGCATATTAAAGCTGATTCTGTTTCTATATACCAGCAATTAACATGAGGACACTAACATTAAAATATAATATTACCCTACAGTAACCCTACAATCACTCCATGGCAAATAGAAGGGGACAAAACGGAAACAGAAACAGATTTTATTTTCTTGGGCTCCAAAATCACTGTGGGTGGTGACTACAGCCACAAAATGAAAAGATGCTCACTCCTTGGAAGGAAAGCTGTGACAAACCTAGACAGCATATTAAAAAGCAGACAGCACTTTGCTGACAAAGGTCCGTCTAGTCAAAGCTATGGTTTTTCCAGTAGGCATATAAGGATGTGAGTTCAACCATAAAGGGGAAGGCTGAGCACCGAAGAATCAATACTTTTGAACTGTGGTGCTGGAGAAGACTTGAGAGTCCCTTAGACATCAAGGAGATCAAACCAGTCAATCCTAAAGGAAACCAACCCTGAATATTCATTGGAAGGACTTATGCTGAAGCTGAAGCTCCAATACTTTGACCACCTGATACATAGAGCTGACTCACTGAAAAAAACCCTAATGCTGGGAAACATTGAGGGCAGGAAGGGAAAGCGGGGCTCAATGGACATGAGTTTGAGCAAACTCTGGGAGATAGGGAAGGGCAGGGAACCTGCCAGGCTGCAGCCCATGGGGTCGCCAAGAATTGAATAAGACTTAGCAACTGAGCAACAACAACAGTAACTCAAAAAAACAAAATGCTTAGGTGTAAATATCGCAAAACATGGGTAGGTTTTCTATGCTGAAAACTACAAAATACCAGCAAAAAAAGGAATAAAGATCTAAATAAATGGAGAAATATACTGTTTTTGTGGGTTGGAAGAATCAACATACTAAAGATGACAATACTCCCTGATTTGATTTACAAAGTTAATGTAACTGCTATCCAAATTCCAGTAAGATTTTTGTAGATACAAACAAAATGACTCTAAAATGTATATAGAAAAACAAAGGAAGTAAAATAGTTAAGACAATGTTGAAAAAGAAAAGATTGAAGTGAGAGGAATCAATACTTTCAATTTCAAGATTTATCATATAGCTTCTTTAATCAAGACAGTCTGGTACTGATGGAAAGATAGATACAGAGATCAGTGGGATGGGTTAGAGAGTCCAGAGAAAGACCCACATAAATACCTACAACAGATTTTTGACAAAGGTACAAGGGTTACTCAATGGAAGAAAGGTAGCCTTTAAAAAAAACAAACAAACAGTGCTAGAGCAACTGGACATTCATTAAAAAAAAGAATCTCAACCTAATCTCAGATCTTACCCAAAAAGTTAACTCAAACCGGATCATGGACATAAATGTAAAATATTAGGCAGAAACCAACACAATTCTGTAAAGCAATTATCCTTCAATTAAAAAATAAATAAATAAAAATTTTAGACAAAAACATAGAAGAAAATCTTTGAGATCTAGAAACAAAGCATTCTTAGACTTGACACCAAAACTCTGATCTATCAAAGGGAAAACTGATGAATTGAACTTTATCAAAATTTTAAAATTTACTGTACAAAAGATCTCATTAAGCCGATGAAAAGACAGACTATTGTTTAGAAGACATAAAGAATTCTCAAAACGTAACAGTTGAAAAAAATCCAGTTAGAAAATCAGCAAAAGACATAGCAACATTTCATTGAAAAGAATAACAGATAGTAAATAAGCACATGAAAAGGTGTTTGACAAAATTAGCACCAATAAGGAAATACGAATTAAGAATACAGTGATAAATCACTATCTGTCAGAAAAGCTGAAATAAAAAGAAGTGGTGAAAATCCTGGTGAGGACAGGGGAACACTGGATCATTCCTACATTGCTGGCAGGAATGTAGAATGGCACATTCTTTGGAAAATAGCAATTTCTTTAAAAAATAAACAGGCAACTACATAATGGCCCAATAATTGTGCTTCTGGGCATTTATCCCAGAGAAATAAAAACTTATGTTCTCACAAAACCTGCATACAAATGCTCATAGCAGCTTGATTTATAAGAGCCCAGAACTGAAAAGAACCTGGGTGTCCTCAGTGGGTCAATAGCTAACCATCGCTGGCACATCCATATCATGGACTACTCTTCAGCAATAAAAAAGTATGAACTCTGGATATATGAACAATCTAGATAGATCTCCAGAGAAGTATGAAGACAGAAAACGTAAATCATAGAACTTTATACACTATACGATTCCATCTATATATCATTTTCGAATTGATAAAACTGTAGAAATGAAGAACAAAGTAGTAGTCCCAGGGGCTAAGTAGGGGGTAGGAGGAGCAGGGATTCTTTTTTTTTTAAATTTTTTTAATTGAAGGATAATTGCTTTACAGATTTGTGTTAGTTTCTGTTAAACATTAACATCAATCACCCATAGGTATACATATGTCCCTCCCCTCTTGAACCTCCCTCCCACCTTCCTCCCCATCCCACCCCTCTATGTCATTACAGAGCCCTAGTTTGAGTTCCTTGAGTCATCGGAAAATTTCCATTGGCTCTCTACCTTACATATGGTAATGTAAGTTTCCATGTCACTCAGTTGAGGGATTCTTGTGTTGTTGTAATTGATCTGTATCTTAACTGTATTAATATCAGTATCCTGGTTGTACTATAATTGTGTAAAATATTACCATTGGGGAAAATTGGGTAAATGGTACATAGAATTTCTACGTTATGTTTTACAACTGCATGTGAATATGTAATTTTCTGGAAGTAAAAAATTTAATTGGAAAAAAAAAAGGATCAGAAGTCCTGGATTCTGGTCCTATGTGTAGGTGATTTTTAGGAAGACATTAAATTACTCAGCTTTAGTTTACCCATCTGTAAAATGGAAGAAATGATATCTGTACTATCTCCTAAAGTGAAGTGAAGTAAAAGTCTCTCGAGCGTGTCTGACTCTTTGCAACCCCATGGACTATACAGTCCATGGAATTCTCCAGGCCAGAATACTGGAGTGGGTAGCCTTACCCTTTTTCAGGGGATCTTTCGAACCCAGAGATGGAACCCAGGTCTCCCACATTGCAAGCAGATTCTTTACCAGCTGAGCCACAAGGGAAGCCCTATATCCTAAGTGGCAAATAAAGAGAACAAAATTTTAAGAATTTTCACAGAGCCGCAAACCTGAAATCTGACTTCTAGAACAGGAGGGATATTAGTAATTTCTTAAGTCATTAGTCTCCAAAGTATTTTTTTCTGGACCATAGGGACTGCAGGTTGGGCATCATGGAAAATGATGAGAAGCAGAGTAGTAAGTGCTTCTTATACAACCTTCTCCTTCTAACATTCCACCCCTGTTCCCTCCCCACTCAAGCTTGTTTTCATTTATTTTCCATATTAGAATTCTGAGGGATCTTGTATAATTATTTCTTACTTAAGGCATTTCGAAAACAATGCTTCTAGTCCTAATCTTTCATTTTATTGACTAGGAGACTGGTAACCAGAGAGGTTTAGAGGTTTAGCAACTTATTCAAGACGTGAAGATAGTTGGTGGTGGAGCTGAGAACAGAACTCGGGCTGTTGACCCATAGTCCAGTCCCTGCCACTGCCCCCCCTCCCAATCATGGTGTAAATAGCTTAAGCAGGTAATAAATTTGCTAACGTAGTAACATTTATTGTTGTCTAGAGACGCAGACATAACTTTATACAGCTTTCTTTAAATGGATGGGTTGAATTTATAGCTATGTTGGTAATGGTACTGTTGGATATTGTTTGTAGGTGGGTGGAATTCAAGGAGTGTCATACTTCAGTTAGTGTACATATTTGGAAAAAGCTTGTTGGTGCCACCTAGTGGTTCAAGTGATAGATATTACTAGTACTTCAGAAGACATTTTATGTCCCCCCTTTTGTTAATGCCATTTTAATTAATGCACTACAAGTCATTGCCAGCTGCCTCAGCCACTTTACCTCTATGATGTTTCAGGTGAAAATGCTTTTCTAAATATAAAATAAGAGATGTTTTTGGTTTAGCTATAAAGTTTATATCTGCTAATTAAAAACTTTCTTTCTTGATAGAGCAAATTACTTAATTATTTTCAAATCCAGATTGTTAATTACAACTAATTTTTAAGTCAGAATAGTGAATCCTTACTTAGTACAGATCCTTAGGATTCCTGTAAAACTAATAGCCAAGTTTAAAAGTACTAACATTCTTTTTTATTTTTTTATAAAATCTGCAATTCGGACCTTTTACTAAATATTACTGTGTAAAAAAAACTTATGACCGTGTTAAAGACTAATATCATAAAGATTACAATTAGGTTTTAACTCTTTGACGTTTTCTAATGTGCATATATTTCTTTCAATGAAAACTTATACTTTAAGAGATATAATTTTTTCCTAACATCAAAGCAATTATTTGAGCAAACCAATCCCTTGCAACAACTGTTGAAAACTTAAAATGCTTAATTACTTCTATATTCTCACCGTATAACAATTTTCTTTCTTTTATGAGGGGTCATAGAAGGAGTGAATCATAAAATAATTTGTTTGCTAAAGGTGTTATTAACTTTAGAAATTGCTAGTCCTCTGGGCTGGCCCACTTACCAAAGGTATTTTCAGAACAATTATGACAATGATGACTAAATACTCAAATACGTAAAAGAAACTGGGTAGACAAGTATAAGGGAAATTGTTAACAAGCCTGTGGAGGGAATCTGAGAAGGATGCAAAAACAGACATTGAGAAAAACGGGACCAGTGACAGAAAAAGAAGAGAAAAACATTTAAGGAACTGAGGTGAGGTACCATCATGGGCAAGTGAAAAAGGTCTGAGACAATGCTGAAAAAGTTTAACTACAGGAGAAATTTAGAAAACATAGTTACATGCTCACTTAAAAATTTCAACCTGTGCAAAGCTGAACAAAAATTTCAACCTGAACAACGTATGCTATTGTTTCCGACTTATTTTAGTAATTCAATATTTTTAACTATTGAGTAGAAGTACATTTTCACACCACCAATTTAAAAAGAGATTAAGAAAACATGCAAATGTAGCCCCTTTCCAAGGACTTGGATCAGAGATGAAGTTTATGGGCAGCACTCATTAGTCATGTCAGGTAATATTAAGTTCTTTATGCAAGTTACCTACTGACTAACTGAAGCTCTGAACTCGACTGGAATACCTTCAGATTTTTGCAGTAAAAACAGTTCAGACTGAATGTTGAAGACAGGTGGGAACAAAATAGATTTTGAAAGGGAAGCACATGAGGTCTTTTACGCAGACTTCCTGAAGTCACAGGAAATGGACATGGAGTCAGCTATTGGTCAGATCCCGGCTTTGTTGCTTATGCCGTGAGCTCATGACTTCAGTTTCTTCTTCTGTAAAGTGGGAATCATACAGCCTCTTATGGTTGTTAAGAGGATTAAATCCACACACACACACACACACACACACACACACACGTTAAGGTGCTTATAATGCTTGGCATACAATGGGTGATTAAGAAATGTTAATTTCTTTTTTCTTTGGGACTAAACATACCAGACAATATTTAGTAAAGCACTCAGCAGAGCATTCTTTCCCATGGTCTTTTGGTTTCACTGGCAGCACAGACTTGAACTGGCAAAGAAGTCACGAGCTGTTTTTAATAAGTCTCACATAAAATTCTTAATGCCCTAAGAATCTATTATTACATATAATTATAACAAGTAAGTTTTGTGCCTAGGGATACATATTTTTAAATCTTCTAATTACAAGATAGGGAATTTCACTTGTTCCATTTTAACTTGAGGTCACAAATTTTTCAGTTTAGAGCCAACATGAAACTTTTCAAAGAATAAAGAAATAAGTATGTAGGCTACAAAAAGAGTACTTCTATTTTTAGGATTGCGAGCGTGCTTAAGTTGCTTCCATCATGTCTGACTCTTTGTGAT
The DNA here is from genome assembly GCF_001704415.2 of Capra hircus. NCBI lineage: Eukaryota > Metazoa > Chordata > Mammalia > Artiodactyla > Bovidae > Capra > Capra hircus. The sequence goes on from NC_030812.1 coordinate 9,086,097, forward strand.
ACTACGGACTGTAGCCTGCCAGCCTCCTCTGTTGATGGGGATTCTCCAAGCAAGAAAACTGGAGTGAGTTGACAGTCCCTCCTTCAGGGGATCTTCCCGACCCAGGGATCAAACCAGAACCAGGGTCTCTCATGTCTCTTGCACTGGCAGGTGGGTTCTTTACCACTAGTGCCACCTGGGAAGTCCCTTTTTAGGATTAGTATCAACCAAATGGACTTCCTTTGTGGCTCAGATGGTAAAGAATCTACCTGCAATGTGGGAGACTGCGGGTTCAGTCAACGAAACGTGAAAAGCCAGTGGCATCTAAAGAGATTACTGTATGTACTAAGATTTGAGAAAATACTCTTGCTCTCACTAACATTTGCAAAGATGTAAAAATACATATAAACTTTAAGGATTCTATTTAAGACTCACTATGCCTTCCAATGTTCTTACTGTTCAAAATCCAAAACATAAACCTGCCATAACTGGGAAAATGTCACTATTGAGATGTAGTGTCTACATGAGGGCTCTTCAACAATTTAAAACTCACACACTCTCATCACATTAATAAGTTGCGCCTACAGGCATCCAGTCTTAATGCAGTAGTTCATTAATGAATGAAGCAAAAGGAAAAAGATGGTTGGAACATTGATAAAGGACGAGTTCAGCCCTTTCTTAAAATACCTGGAAATATTTAAAGTAACATTATAAATGGAAAACTTAAATAAACTTTTAAGAACTTTGAGTACTAGTTATATGTAAGAAATAGTACCTAAGTATAACTACTTATATAGCTTTGCCATTTAAATCTTGCTTAATATTTCTGTTATTAAGTCACTAAATATGTCTGTTTTCTCTCATTTAAAACATAAAAGTCCTTCAATATTGTTCTTTGCTCTTTCAAATTCATTTCATTGTCTCTGTTTTCATCTACTATTATTCTGTTTAGTTGGTCATTCAGTTGTTCATTTGATCACTCAGTTCGGGATGTGTCTCACAACACGGCGAGGCGTGGGTGTGCGGTGTTGTTCCTCGTGCACGCGTTCTAGCCAGGGCCGCAGGAGACACACAGGAGTGCATTTCTACAACCCGAGCAGTTACTGAACTTGCCTTCAGGGTGGTTACAGTTCACCTCTTAGCCTCCTTTCTTCTATCTCAGGGAAAGAGGCATGTGTGCAAGTGAGGACAGGGGCTTCCAAACGTTGTTCCAGCCCCCAGATCCCAATGGAAAGGAAAGATGGGGTGAGCCACATAGCTTCGCCCACCGGCATGTGCTCAGAGGCTCTGAAGTTGTGAGGACAGGGAGCGCCTTTCACACCTGCGATGCAAGTTACCAGCACCCACCTCCCTTGCTCTTCCCTCGTCACTCACAGCTCTCTAACATCCCAGCCTATTTGCCCACGGATTCTTTTCCCTGATTAGGAGACAATGACCAAAAGGCTATATAAGACCAGACCCAACTCTGTGATTCTACGGTGTTCACTACAACTTTCTTTTTGTTAAATTTCATCAACGACAAAATGCTTCACTAAACAGATATTACTATATTTTTGTTAAAATTATGAGTATCTTTTTTGTTGTAATGATGAATATCTTCTTTTGCTATAATAATATCTTTTTTTTCCCCTATGTCACTGAGCTGGTTTTATCTCCTAGCATATCATACACATTGTTCTTTCGTGCTTAAAATAGACTCTAGAATGGATTCAACTTGTACAACTGTAAAGGGAAGGAATGACTCATTTCAGGGCCTTAGACAAAAATAAGATGTGTTACTGACTTATGGTCTGGTGGAAGGAACTGATGTACTCATGGTCAATTATAACTACTGTGGCAGAGGCAGAAAGTGGTGCCATGAGAACCCAAAGAACACCAGGCTTCTTGAGAAAGGTGTATTTTAGCTGCGTTATGACAGCTGCCTAGGAAACAAGGTACGCGGTGGGCAAAGGCCTGGAAAGTCCAAAGCCTGTTCTGAGAATGCAACTTTCTTTTCATGGATGGAGTGTAAAGAGGGTAAATCAAAGTCGGATCAAAGAATGAAACCTGGCACAGTGCCTGATGCTGGTCATACATTGTTTGTTTCCTCTGCTGAATTAGAGAGGAGGCTGCCTCACTGGGACGCACTATAGAGTTGTGTATCTTCTCCCTGATGACAAAGAAACACACATTCATGATATAAACACAAGCATGGTGGAAAGAGATAATGAAGAAAGTTAAGGATTCTTGCAATCTCTTTCCCCTACAAAACCTGTCAATGAGTCCATTTCTATGCTGTTGTTCAGTTGCTAAGTCGTGCCAACCCTTTGCGACCCCATGAAGTGCAGCACATCAGGCTTCCCTGTCCTTCACTATCTCTTGAAGTTTGCTCAAACTCATGTCCATCGAGTCAGTGGTGCCATCCAACCATCTCAACCTCCTTCGTCCCCTTCTCCTTCTGCCCTCAATCTTTCCCAGCATTTTCCAATACATCTTTTCCTCAGTCTTTTCTAGTGAGTCAGCCCTTTGCGTTAGGTGGCAAAAGTACTGGAGCTTCAACTTCAGCATCAGTCCTTCCAGTGAATACATGCATCCCATCAGCTCCTTTAAAACATGAGACTGGGAACTTCTCTGGTAGTCCAGTGGCTAAGGCGCTGTGCTACCATGCAGGGGTCACAGGTTCAATCCCTGGTCAGGGAACTGGATCCCACATACTGCAAGAAAAGATCCTGCATGCCATAACTAAGACTGAAGTACAGGTTATACCAGGCGGGAAGGTTACTACTAGAAGCCAAGAGAAGGTGATGCGAATGAAATGTGCTATTTAAAATAGGGGAAAGGGCTTGAGCAGAGAGTGAACGTGAATGTGAAAGCACTAGTCGCTCAGCTGTGTCTGACTCTGCAACCCCATGGACTGTAGCCCACCGGACTCTTCCGTCCACGGAATTCTCCAGGCAAGATACTGGAGTGGGTGGCCATTCCCTTTGCCAGGGGATCTTCCCGACCCAGGGATCAAACCCGGGTTTCCTGCATTGCAGGCAGATTCTTTACCGTCTGAGTCACCAGGGAATCTTAGATCATTTAAAATAGAGATTCTCTCAATCTCTCTGTTGCCTTACAGAGGTGCCTTATCTAAACCAGCCGTAAATTGTGTAATCAATCATTTTCAGTAATAGTTGAAATAGAACTGGTATATTGCCTGTGGCAGGCATTCAGTAAATACCTATTCAATGAATTGTTTTCTAATTATTTAATAAGTTACAGTAGAATTAGAGTTTTTTTGAAAATAATGTTCTCAGTTACTTGAATTCTAATATACTATCCAGAGTGGGAGAGAAAAAGGAGGGGCAATATCTTAGTGAAGATTGAAAGGAAATTTCCGATGATCACCAGTATGTGATCCTTGCCAGAGGCCACCATCTAGGAATTCCCGGTGAATGTGAAACTCACCCATTCAATGTGTCATGGTGGGGACAGTAAGATCTACTCCTTTAAAAACCATCCCCAGATTTTATCACTCTACAAATTGCTTGTCTCCATTTTCCGTATCCCTTGCTGATTTCTATACGTATTAGTTATATATGTATACTTGATTCATTATTTTATTGTTGTTGTAGAGCCCCTAAATTATGTCATACCTTTTGCAACCCCATGGAGGGGGCCCATCAAGCTCCCCTGTCCATGAGATTTCCCAGGCAAGAATACTGGAGTGGGTTGCCATTTCCTTTTCCAGGGGATCTTCCCAACCCAAGGATCAAACTCACATTTCCTGTGTCTCCTGCACTGACAAGCAGATTCTTTACCACTGAACCACCAGAGAAGCCCCATTCATTATTTTCAGTTCAGTTCAGTTCAGTCGCTCAGTCGTGTCCGACTCTTTGCGACCCCATGAATCGCAGCACACCAGGCCTCCCTGTCCATCACCAACTCACGGAGTTCACTCAGACTCATATCCATCGAGTGGGTGATGCCATCCAGCCATCTCATCCTCTGTTGTCCCCTTCTCCTCCTGCCCTCAATCCCTTCCAGCATCAGAGTCTTTTCCAATGAGTCAACTCTTCACATGAGGTGGCCAAAGTATTGTAGTTTCAGCTTTAGCATCAGTCCTTCCAAAGAACACCCAGGACTGATCTCCTTTAGAATGGACTGGTTGGATCTCCTTGCAGTCCAAGGGACTCTCAAGAGTCTTCTCCAACACCACAGTTCAAAAGCATCAATTCTTCGGTGCTCAGCTTTCTTCACAGTCCAACTCTCACATCCATACACGACCACTGGAAAAACCATAGCCTTGACGGACTTTGTTGGCAAAGCAATGTCTCCACTTTTGAATATGCTCTCTAGGTTGGTCATAACTTTCCTTCCAAGGAGTAAGCATCTTTTAATTTCATGGCTGCAATCACCATCTGCACTGATTTTGGAGCCCCCAAAAATAAAGTCTGACACTGTTTCCACTGTTTCCCCATCTATTTGCCATGAAGTGATGGGACCAGATGCCATGATCTTCGTTTTCTGAATGTTGAGCTTTAATACAACTTTTTCACTCTCCTCTTTCACCTTCATCAAGAGGCTTTTTAGTTCCTCTTCACTTTCTGCCATAAGGGTGGTGTCATCTGCATGGCTGAGGTTATTGATATTTCTCCCGGCAATCTTGATTCCAGCTTGTGTTTCTTCCAGCCCAGCGTTTCTCATGATGTACTCTGCATATAAGTTAAATAAGCAGGGTGACAATATACAGCCTGGACGTACTCCTTTTCCTATTTGGAACCAGTCTGTTGTTCCATGTCCAGTTTTAACTGTTGCTTCCTGACCTGCATACAGATTTCTCAAGAGGCAGGTTAGGTGGTCTGGTATTCCCATCTCTTTCAGAATTTTCCACAGTTTATTGTGATCCACACAGTCAAAGGCTTTGGCATAGTCAATAAAGCAGAAATAGATGTTTTTCTGGAACTCTCTTGGTTTTTCCATGATCCAGCGGATGTTGGCAATTTGATCTCTGGTTCCTCTGCCTTTTCTAAAACCAGCTTGAACATCTGGAAGTTCACGGTTCATGTATTGCTGAAGCCTGGCTTGGAGAATTTTGAGCGCTACTTTACTAGCGTGTGAGCCGAGTGCAATTGTGCGGTAGTTTGAGCATTCTTTGGCACTGCCTTTCTTATTTGGACATTTTAAATAAAATAGGTTTTCTATAGCAGATTCAGTTCAGTTGTTCTTCTACTATAAAATGTGATCCAACAGGTTTATAACCCAGGCATTTAACAATGAATTGAGGCTAATTGCCTTTGAATATGGTAGAGTTTCCTGGTTTCTTTAAGGAAACCAGTACACCCCTGGAAAACCAATCCATCTCCACCCAACAGCTGACCAAAGAATGACTCATGTTCTTCACATAAACACACCTTTTACTTTAGTTTATATACTTCCTACTATCTGGGATGCTTCTCACTCCATGAAAATTCTATTTTTTAAAAGTTTAATTAAAAATATATTACAGAAAATTTTGAAAACAGAGGGGAAAATATTACTTATACAGCTACTCCCTAAAATAAAATGTTGTATTTTGGTCCACTTGTTCAAGACTTATTTGTTATTTTCCAAGCCTTTTTTAGTTTTAAATCATAAAAGTAATAAAGATTTTGTTTCTAGTCATGACAGAGTAGCTTATATTGGGTGAAGCTTTCCTATGACTAATAATTTTGAACTTTAAAAATTATTTATTTGGTTGAGTCAGGTCTTAATTTCTGCATGTGGGAACTAGTTCCGTGATCAGGGAATGGAACCCAGGCCCCTGCACTGGGAGCTCAGAGTCTTAGCCACTGGATCCCTAGGGAAATCCCAATAATTATGGGCTTTGGACAAAATATATAAAATAACTGGAATGACCAAAAGCAGTTACAAACCGGAGAAGACTTAGCCCTGGAGAAAAGGAAATTACTCTTGGTGATATCCACATTTCAACAGATTGATCACTGAGGGCATTCCCCAATGAGTAGATAGTAACTAAAAATTTAGCTGTAGCCTTACTGGCTTGAGGTATCAGAGGACAGAATTTGGGGCTGACAGACCAGTTGGAAATTCAGGGGGAAAATTTTAGAAATGAAAGCCATTAAGATGGGACTATCAAAATCAGTGCACAAATCTCTTTCAAATTCTTGGATGACCTCTGAGTTGCACATACATGGTCTCAAAAATGTCCAGGAAAGCAACAGCTAGAGAATACTGGGCAGGGTTTCAATTGTTGCCCACTACAGAACAGACAGAGCTTGGAGTCTGAATCCTACTCTCTTAGTTTACATGGGCCATAATAAAGGGACGGCAAAGGGAATGGCAGACCCCTTCAGAATTCTTGCCTTGAGAACTCCATGAACAGTATGAAAAGGCAAAAACAGGGCCCTGAAAGATGAACTCCCCAGTCGGTAGGTGCCCAATATGCTACTGGAAATCAGTGGAGACGTAACTCCAGAAAGAATGGAGACAGAGCCAAAGCAAAAACATCGAGTTGTGGATGTGACTGGTGATGGGAATAAAGTCCAATACTGTAAGGAACAGTACTGCATAGGAACCTGGTGTGTTAGGTCCATGAATCAAGGCAAATTGGAAGTGGTCAAACAGGACATGGGCGGCAAGAGTGAACATCGACATTTTAGGAATCAGTGAACTAAAATGGACTGGAATGGGTGAATTTAACTCAGGTGACCATTATATTATTTCATGCAAAGATGGGCTCAATAAAGGACAGAAATGGTATGGATCTAACAGAAGCAGAAGATACTAAGAAAAGGTGGCAAGAATACACAGGAGAACTATACGAAAAATACCTTCAGGACCCAGATAATCACGTTGGTGTGACCACTCACCGAGAGCCAGACATCCTGGAATGTGAAGTCAACGGGGCCTTAGGAAGCATCACTGCAAACAAACCTAGTGGAGGTGATGGAATTTCAAATTCTAAAATTCCATTTTAGGATTTCACATCCTGAAAGATGTTGCTGTTAAAGTGCTACACTCAATATGCCAGCAAATTTGGAAAACTCAGCAGTGGCCACAGGACTGGAAAAGGTCAGTTTTCATTCCAAACCCAAAGAAAGGCAATGTCATATGTTCAAACTAGACTGCATAATTGCACTCATCTCACATGCTACCAAAGTAATGCTTAAAATTCTCCAAACCAGGCTTCAATAGTACATGAACCGTGGACTTCCAGACGTTCAAACTCTATTTAGAAAAGGCAAAGGATCCAGAGATCAAACTGCCAACATCTGTTGGGTCACTGAAAAAGCAAGAGAGTTCTAGAAAAATATCTACTTTTGCTTTATTGACTAGGCCAAAGCCTTTGACTGTGTGGATCACAACAAACCGTAGAAAATTCTGAAAGAGATGGCAATACCAGACCACCTTACCATGTGTTGCAGGTCAAGCAACAACAGAACTGGACATGGAACAAGAGAATGGTTCCAAATAGGAAAAGGAGTACGTCAAGGCTGTATATTGCCACCCTGCTTATTTAACTTATATGCAGAGTACATCATGAGAAACGCTGGGCTGGATGAAGCACAAGCTGGAATCAAGATTGCTGGGAGAAATATCAATAACCTCAGATATGCAGATGACACCATCCTAATGGCAGAAAGTGAAGAAGAACTAAAGAGCCTCTTGATGAAAGTGAAAGAGGAGAGTGAAAAAGTTGGCTTAAAACTCAACATTCAGAAAACTAAGATCGTGGCAACCAGTCCTATCATTTCATGGCAAATAGATGGGGAAACAATGGAAACTGAAGTGAGAGACTTTATTTTTTGGGCTCCAAAATCACTGCAGATGATGACTGCAGGCATGAAGTTAAAAGACACTTGCTCCTTGGGAGAAAAGCTATGACCAGCATATTAAAAAGCTAGACAGCATATTAAAAAGCAGAGACATTACTTTGCCAACAAAGGTCCATCTAGTCAAAGCTATGGATTTTCCAGTAATCATGTATGGATGTGAGAACTGGACCATAAAGCTAGCTGAGCGCTGAAGAATTGACGCTTTTGAACTGTGGTGTTGGAGAAGACTCTTGAAAGTCACTTGGACAGCAAGGAGATCCAACCAGTCCATCGTAAAGGAAATCAGTCCTAAATATTCATTAGAAGCACTGATGCTGAAACTCCAATACTTTGGCCACCTGATGACAAAAACCGACTCATTGGAAAAGACCCTGATGCTGGGAAGGCTTGAACGTGGGAGGAGAAGGGGACGACAGAGGATGAGATGGTTGGATGGCATCACCAACTTGATGGACATGAGTTTGAGTAAGCTCTGGGATTTGGTGATGGACAGGGAGGCCTGGTGTGCTGCAGTCCGTGGGGTCACAAGAGTCAGACAAGACTGAGCAACTGAATTGAACTCACCATAATAAAATGTCACAGGGTCATCAAGAATAGAAATTTCTTTCTCACAGTTGTAGAGGCTGGTAGTCGAAGATCAGTCTTCCAGGTCATAGGCTTGCTATATCCTCATCTGGCAGAAAGGGGCAGGGAGCTCAGTAGGATCTCTTTTATAAAAGCACCTGCCCTATTCGTGACAGCTTTACCCTCATGACCTAATCATCTCCTCAAGGACCTAATACAGACCATAGCTCCTACCAAGTCTGAGGGGCTTGGTAAACACTTCAAATTTGTAATCAAAACTTGAGGCCACACCTTTGAACTAAAGACTGTTTCCTAGAACTGAAGATCTGTTCTATGAGTAAGAGTAAAATTGAAATAGGTATTTTAATAGTAAATTATTACAAACTTCTCCACTGTTCCTCCAAAGCATTGAGCATTACTGCATTAAATAGACGTTCAAGTGGATGAATGAATGAGCCTCTCTCCTACATTATTTTGTACACAATATGTCCACCTCAAAAAGCCACCAGTAGCTTACTCCTGTTTTCTCTGGTGGCTCAAATGGTAAAGAACCTGTCCGCAATGCAGGAAACCTGGGTTTGATCCCTGGGTCAGGAAGATCCCCTGGAGAAGGGAAAGTCAACCCACTCCAGTATTCTTGCTTGGAAAATCACATGGACAGAGAAGCCTAGTGGGCTACAGTCCATAGGGTCACGAAGAGTCGGAAACGACTGAGCAACTAGCACACACAGATATAAAGTAAACTTACACAAGTTTAAAAGGCTTACCTGGTAGCTCAGATGGTAAAAAATCCACCTGCAACGAGGGACACCCAGGTGTGATCCCTAGGTCAGGAATATCTCCTAGAGAAGGGAACGAAAACCCACTTCAGTATTCTTGCCTGGAGAATCCCCTGGACAGAGGAGCCTGGGAGGCTACAGTTCATGGGGTCGCAGAGTCAGACGTGACTGAGCGACTAACGCACACACACAAGTTTAAAGTCATCAGCTGGTGACTCAGCTGCTAGAATGGAAATCAGAACTTTTCAGAGGAAGATGAACTCATGTATTACATATAATGTCTAGAATTAAAAAAAAATATATTAGACATGTAAGGACACAGGAAAATGTGACCCAGGATCAAGAAAAAAGTAGTCAACAGAAACAGACCCTGGATGACCTCTATGTTAGAATTAGCAGACAAGGACTTTATTATAGATATTTTCAAAAAACTTAATAGAAAAAGGCAGTCATAATGAATAAACAGAAAGTGGAATTTCAGGAAAAAAATAAAAATGGACTCAACAGTAAAGCGTCTGCTGCAGTAAGAGAGACCTGCGTTTGATACCTGGGTTGGGAAGATCCCCTGGAGAAAGGATGGCTACCCACTCCAGTATTCTTGCCTGGAGAATTCCATGGCAAGGTTAGAGTACATGGGGATGCAAACAGTTGCACCTGATTGAGCAACTAACGCAAAAAAAAAAAAAAAAAAAAAAGGAGCTAAATGAAAGTCTAGAACTGAAAAGTACAATATCTAAAATAAAAAATTCACTGGATGAGCATAACACCAGTCTGAAGATGGCAAAAGGGTCTGTGAACTGGAAGAAAGATCAGGAGAAAATATCCAAACTGACTGAAGATCAGAGAGAAAAAGGATGAAGAATGAAAATTGGGGTGCATGTATCTTTTCAGAGAATGTTTTCCTCGGAGATTATATGCCCGGGAGTGGGACTGCACAGTCATATGGTAGCTCTATTTTTAGTTTTTTAAGGAACCTCCATACTGTTCTCAATAATGGCTGTACCAATTTACATTCCCACCAACAGTGCACAAGGGTTTCCTTCTCTCCACACCCTCTCCTTTTTTGCTTTTTTCTTATACTTATTGATTGCTTGCTGCACATAATGTGTAGAGCCATAGGGATTGAGACACAATATTTATTACTAGGTATTATTTTGCTGGGTCAATGGAAGGTTGAGTCCACGTAGTGAGGAGTTGAGCTGGGCTTGTCTTTCATTGTGCTACATTTACCACTGGTTTTGAATTTCACTGGACTTGGTTTACTACAGACTTTACCTCAATGTTCTGCTTCTACCTTAAGTGTCCTCTATTAATTTCTTCCTCACAGGGATGTTTCTTCGCTCTTGCTCCTTCCCCCACCACACATTTCTGTTGGCTGGTCCAGTTATCTGGTCCTTATAATTTGATGCTTGCTCAGAAGTGGGGTGGGCAATGAGAGGCTAGAAGAGCTGTGGTCCTGCTTCAGCCTCAGACCCAGCCAAGCCCTGTATCTCTGGTCTCAGGAATGGAGTTTCTTCAATGATCTTGCACCTCACCCAGATGCAGCAGTCCTCTAATGGATAGAAACATCACTTTTACTTGATTAAGTACTGAATAATAAAGTCATTTTAATGGTATAACCTTCAGTTCAGTTGCTCAGTTGTGTCCGACTCTTTGGGACCCCATGAATCGCAGCACGCCAGGCCTCCCTGTCCATCACCAACTCCCAGAGTCTACTCAAACTCATGTCCATTGAGTTGGTGATGCCATCTAGCCATCTCATCCTCTGTCATACCCTTCTCCTCCTGCTCCCAATCCTTCCCAGCATCAGGGTTTTTTTTTCCAATGAGTCAACTCTGCATCAGGTGGCCGAAGTATTGGAGTTTCAGCTTCAGCATCAGTCCTTCCAAAGAACACTCAGGACTGGTTACCTTTAGGAAGGACTGGCTGGATTTCCTTGCTGTCCAAGGGACTCTCAAGAGTCTTTTCCAACACCACAGTTCAAAAGCATCAATTCTTTGGCGCTCAGCTTTCTTCACAGTCCAACTCTCACATCCATACATGACCACTGGAAAAACCACAGCCTTGACTAGACGGACCTTAGTCGGCAAAGTAATGTCTTTGCTCTTGAATATGCTATCTAGGTTGGTCATAACTTTCCTTCCAAGGAGTAAGTGTCTTTTAATTTCATGGCTGCAGTCACCATCTGCAGAGATTTTGGAGCCCCAAAAAATAAAGTCTGACACTGTTTCCCCATCTATTTGCCATGAAGTGATGGGACCAGATGCTGTGATCTTAGTTTTCTGAATGTTGAGCTTTAAGCCAACTTTTTCACTCTCCTCTTTCACTTTCATCAAGAGGCTTTTTAGTTCCTCTTCAGTTTCTGCCATAAAGGTGGTGTCATCTGCATGGCTGAGGTTATTGATATTTCTCCCAGCAACCTTGATTCCAGCTTGTGCTTCTTCCAGCCCAGCATTTCTCATGATGTACTCTGCATAGACGTTAAATAAGCAGGGTGACAATAAACAGCCTTGACGTACTCCTTTTCCTATTTGGAACCAGTCTGTTGTTCCATGCCCAGTTCTAACTGTTGCTTCCTGACCTGCATATAGGTTTCTCAAGAGGCAGGTCAGCTGGTCTGGTATTCCCACCTCTTTCAGAATTTTCTACAGTTTATTGTGATCCACACAGTCAAAGGCTTTGGCATAGTCAATAAAGCAGAAATAGATGTTTTTCTGGAACTCTCTTGCTTTTTTGATGATCCAGCGGATGTTGGCAATTTGATCTCTGGTTCCTCTGCCTTTTCTAAAACCAGCTTGAACATCAGGAAGTTCACGGTTCATGTATTGCTGAAGCCTGGCTTGGAGAATTTTGAGCATTACTTTATTAGCATGTGAGATGAGTGCAATTGTGCGGTAGTTTGAGCATTCTTTGGCATTGCCTGCCTTTGGGATTGGAATGAAAACTGACCTTTTCTAGTCCTGTGGCCACTGCTGACTTTTCTAAATTTGCTGGCATATTGAGTGCAGCACTTTCAAAGCATCATCTTTCAGGATTTGAAATAGCTTAACTGGAATTCCATTACCTCCACTAGCTTTGTTCGTAGTGATGCTTTCTAAGGCCCACTTGACTTCACTTCCAGGATGTCTGGCTCTAGGTGAGTGATCACACCATCGTCATTATCTGGGTCATGAAGATCTTTTTTGTACAGTTCTTCTGTGTATTCTTGCCACCTCTTCTTAATATCTTCTGCTTCTGTTAGGTCCATACCATTCCTGTCCTTTATTGAGCCCATCTTTGCATGAAAAGTTCCCTTGGTATCTCTAATTTTCTTGAAGAGCTCTCTAGTTTTTCCCATTCTGTTGTTTTCCTCTATTTCTTTGTACTGATCACTGAGGAAGGCTTTCTTGTCTCTCCTTGCTCTTCTTTGGAACTCTGCATTCAAATGGGAATATCTTTACTTTTCTCCTTTGCTTTTCACTTCTCTTCTTTTCACAGCTATTTGTAAGGCCTCCTCAGACAGCCATTTGGCTTTTTTGCATTTCTTTTCCATGGGGATGATCTTGCTCCCTGTATCCTGTAGTGTCACAAACCTCTGTCCGTAGTTCATCAAGCACTCTATCAGATCTAGTTCCTTAAATCTATTTCTACTTCCACTGTATAATCATAAGGGATTTGATTTAGGTCATACCTGAATGGTGTAGTGATTTTCCCTATTTTCTTCAACTGAAGTCTGAATTTGGCAGTAAGGAATTCATGATCTGAGCCACAGTCAGCTCCTGGTCTTGTTTTTGCTGACTGTATAGAGCTTCTCCATCTTTGGCTGCAAAGAATATAAGCAATCTGATTTCGGTGTTGAATATCTGGTGATGTCCATGTGTAGAGTCTTCTCTTGTGTTGTTGGAAGAGGGTGTTTGCTATGACCGGTGTGTTCTCTTGGCAAAACTCTATTAGCCTTTGCCCTGCTTCATTCTGTACTCCAAGGCCAAATCTGCCTGTTACTCCAGGTGTTTCTTGACTTCCTACTTTTGCATTCCAGTCCCCTATGATGAAAAGGACATCTTTTGGGGGTGTTAGTTCTCAAAGATCTTGTAGGTCTTCATAGAACCATTCGATTTCAGCTTCTTCAGTGTTATTGGTTGGAGCATAGACTTGGATTCCTGTGATATTGAATGGTTTGCCTTGGAAACAAACAGAGATCATTCTGTTGTTTTTGAGATTGTATCCAAGTACTCCATTTCGGACTCTTGTTGACCATGATGGCTACTCCATTTCTTCTAAGGGTTTCCTGTCCACAGCAGTAGATATAATGGTCATCTGAGTTAAATTCACCCATTCCCGTCCATTTTAGTTCACTGATTCCTAGAATGTCCACGTTCACTCTTGCCATTTCCTGTTTGACCACTTCCAATTTGTCTTGATTCATGGACCTGACATTCCAGGTTCCTATGCAATATTGCTCTTTACAGGACCGGACCTTGCTTCTATCACCAGGCACATCCACAACTGGGTATTGTTCTTCCCTCAAACAAAAATCTCCTGATGGGTTCTTTTTGTAGGGATCCTTTAAAGGTCATGGGCTTCCCAAGTGGCACTAGTAGTAAAGAACCTGCCTGCCAATGCAGAAGACAGATGTAAGTATGATTTTGGGTTGGGAAGATCCCCTGGAGGAGTCCAGTATTCTTGCCTTAAGAATCCCATGGACAGAGGACCTTAGCGGGCTACAGTCCATAGCGTTGCAAAGAGTCAGACTTGACTGAAGTGATTTAGCACACATGCACATATTAAAGGTGATGCACTCTTCGAGGTGAATCTGTTCAGTCTCTGATTAATTTTACAATTATGAACCTCTTCATTTAAGTTTCAAGAGTAAAAGTAAACTCTTCCTTTGTATTTTTCAAATTGCTTCCAATGTAGCTAGAGATTTCTCTCTCCCCCCCCGATAATCCTTTTCATTCCCTACTAGTGGTAGAGAATTTTTTTTAACATTCAGTTCCATTTCAGCCCAGGTGATCTGGATTTGAAACCCACAGACCTACAGGCTAGTAGCTCTTCAATTTTATCTTGCATCATAATCCCTTGAGGTCTTGGTGGGCTCTATCTTGTTTCCAGTTCAGTAAGTTTGGGGTCAAGCCCAAGAATCTGCATTTCTGATCAATTCCCAGGTGATGCTGACACTGCTGGTCTTGTGTTGATCTCAGGATAATCTACTGATATAGATAAAATGTGCATACATATATGTGAACTGGTTAAGTCCAGCTCCCCTAATCCAACAGTTTGAGTAGCAGCCTTGGTGTCTCTAGTTACTGAAGACTGCAGTAAACACGGTGCACAGTTTTAGACTAGCTGAGACCCTACAGCAAGCCCTGCAGTGTGTATGGCACTTATACGGAATGTAAGCAGCATGGGCCTCAGTGGTGAGAAGGTGGTTGTGTTGCTTTCCTAACTTAACCTTGTAAGAGATTGAGATTTTAGGACACTTTCCTCCCCATAACTGGAACTGAAGGCATTTTCTGTCTCTAGCAAGAAGAGAAAAGGCAAAGTAAGGGGATTTGCTACCCCTTTTCTGATCAAATGTACGGGCTTGTCATCCAGGTGCTTGTTTCATATATACAAAATCCTTTTACATTTCTATTTGATTTCTGGATTCAATTGGTCTGCATGTGTCCTTCTCCTCAGACAGGTGTGCATGGTACGATTGGACACATGATCTCCTATTTTTAGACTATCAGTGATGTTACTCAAGGTTTGGTATATTTGAACTTCTTTTAACCATTAACATAGGAGATCTACATGTTATCTTCTCACAAGGGATTTTACTTTTGAATTCTCCATTTCCATTTAGAAGATGAACACCGTATGTTGTAATGTAAAGGTCTCAAAATATGGTCCCTGGGCCAGCACTACCCACAAACCTGACGGAAATGCGAATTCACTTGCTCTATCCCAGGCACTAAACATTAAATTAGGAAACAAAAGTGGAGCCTAAGCCACATCTGAACGAGCTCTCTAGATGATTCCAGTGTGAGAAACACTGTTGTGGTGAAATGACAAAGCTAACTACTCCTGAGACATTCCTGGGACAAGAAAGATAAGTGAATACTTCATACTTGGATTAAAGTACTTAGATCTCTCTTGAAAGTACATTGTCACATTTTGTGGAAGCACACCTTATATTCTAGATTGTGCTTTTTAAAGTATAAAAAAGAAACGGTCATTTGAAGAGAAATACTATCCCGAAAAGCAGAAACAAATGACAATATACATTGGGTATATAAAACCAATGAGAAAATTCATTCCTGAGAAGTGATCCAAAATGTTTATTTTGCCCACTGAACTGATGTACATTTTCTACACAGTAATGATATTTGTAATAGTCCATTTCTTCCATTTCTAACTTGGTTGTCAAGGAGTTTTAGCCAATGTCTTGCATCATATGAGTAAGTTTCCCCTTAGGAAAATTAGCCTAGATTTTCTAATATAATTATTCTCCCCAATTTACAATCAAATTATTATCTAAAAACTAATTTTACAGAAGTATGTGACTTTAAAGAGCTACAAAATATCCGTGGGAAAGGGTATAGAGAAAGAGAGTCAAGTTCTTGAAGCAGCAAGGCTGGTGCACAGCATATGGTCAAAACGCATCTAAACGTTTACGCCCTTCATCCAGCTCTCAGATGCCTCTCCAACTTCCTCTCCTACTACTCTGCTTCTTGCTCACTTGGCTGTGTAACCACACTAGGCTTACTGTTTGTCAAAACACTCAAGCGCACCTGCACCTCAAGGCAGGCCTTTGCCTACGTGGCTCCGTCTGCCTGGACATGCTCTTCTCTCAAACACCTGCCATTTTTTGTCTTCCTTTTCTTTCAGTTTTGGCTCAAATGTTACCATCTCAGTGAAGCCTTCTCTGACTAGCTCACCCTCCTTCCTTGCTCTATTTTTTCCACAGTAACTATTATCTTCTAAAATAGTATAACTGCTTCTTTTCTATCTCCCTCTTTCCTGAAAGTAACCTCCACAAGGCAGGTCTTATCTTTGCTTGTTGGTTTCTGGGAGCATTCCTACCCCATAGGGCTGTTTGGCATGGAAGTGCTATTAAGAATTTGTCACATGACTGAAACAAAGTCTGCAGGACTCAACATCTTATAAAGTTTTCTTAAAAGTCTAGATGACAGTCGATATTTTTCCTCCACAATATACATGTATCGCAATTATTCATATTTACTCTTTCCTTTTAAAAACAGCAAGCAAATATGTCTATGTGCCAGGCACTATTATTAATGGCTGGGAACAAAGATGAAAAAGACTCTGTCCTTTCATGAAGCTCATAGTAGAAAAAACTAAACAGATTAAAAATAATTTAAAACCAAAAAAACAAGGTATGTATAGGATCTGGAACACTGAAAATACTAAGATTTAGCTCCCCTCCTCTGGCTTTTTACTGGTTACAGTAAAGGAAGTACTAGACATCAGAGGTGAGAATGAGATGGGCAGGACTCATTAAATTTCAGACACAGATGAGATTATACAGCTCTTATACAGATTATGCAACAAGGTTAGTTTTGATCTGTAGGTTGATAAATGGCCCAGATGACCTCATGATATCTTCTGAAAAGCATTATGCAGACTTTAGAAGCATCTTGAAGTACTGGTAATTCTGAATTTCAACAACTATGAATTTTAATGAAAAATTAAAATTTAGAGGAACAAATACTACATATTCATTAAAACACTTACTAGCCCATACTTACCAACCATCTCTTCCATGGCAAATACATTTTGTATAGCACTTCTATAAACTCCTTGACACTTTCTCCTTTTTTGATAATAGGAACGGGGTCCACAGATGGATTAGATTCACACGAAAATCAGTATTCCTGGAATCTGTTAGGACAGATGTGGCATGGTTACAGAGGTGTATGGTACTTTTTCCTTCTTTCCAATGGTTGTAGGAGGTCCTCCAAAATCCACCTCATTTATTTCTCCCTCACTGATCCCAGAATAAAAAATAAGTGTTTATGGTTAACTGGGTAAATTAATCCAAAATTTTGCTTTAATATATTCTAAGAAGAAACAATCCTATTAATTTTTTATCATAAAGAGATTCTTTGGAAATACTATTTATCAACATTTCTCAAATGAGCCTAGCAGAAACTATATTCTAAAGTAGATTAGTATTTTTAAGTCATGTGATAAATACAATTTCTTCAATGTAATGTTTGTTCTGCATCAATCTACTAAGCTCAATGAACTGTTCAAGGCACTTTATACAGATATGTCATTTACCTGAAGAACGGGGCCTGAAAGGTGAATCTGACCAGTCACACAATTATAAAGTGGTGTAGCTGAGGTTTTAATCTAGATCTGACCAAATCCAAAGCTCCTTCCACAGTCAAGTTCTGCAAAAGCATTCTACAGATCCCACAAAATTTTGATTTATATCGTTTTCTAAAAATGCTTTCCTCATATTTAAAAAAACAATACACTTAGACACCGAGGGAATTGTAAAATACTGGAGAGAACTTACACACTAAGTTATATTGTCAAGTTATCTCATTTTTGTGTGGAGCTTCTTATGCTGTCTACTTGGTCTTGATTTTCTTAGCTCTGAACATATCCACATACACTAATGTATTGCTAGAACACTTTTTGCACATTTATTATAAAAGCAAGTGCAGGCAAGGTGTATCTGTTATACAGTAACCAGTTAGAGTCAGGCTGCTGCCACGCATATCTTATAGAGACCTGTTGTATGTTTTGAGTACAGGTGTCCTTCAGTGTCTGTGGGGGATTGGCTCCAGGATCACCATGGATACCAAAATCTGTGGATACTCAAGTTCCTCAAATAGTACATAGTACAGCTGGCCCTCTGAATCTTACAGATGCAGAGGGCCAACCGTACTTTCTTTCTGGGTGGGGTCATTTCTGAATTAATGTGAATACAAATTTTATCTGCTGTACATATTAGTATTCCACATTTACACTGAGGGAGAAAAATCTGCTGCTAAAACCATAGCACTACCAATGCTGCCTATCCAGAAAGATTCCAGATTTAAACTCCCATCACCAATTAAAAAATCTATTTTTTTAAGGCTACAAAAGATCTTTTGCACATATATGAAAATCTTTACAAATTTATGATGGTCTACTAGGCATAGTTAGAATTTGCACCAGGAAATCAACTAGTTGCTTAAGCACTGAAAGCATTAAACCTTTTAAGAATCTCAGTATAGAGCGAATAGTTTAGTAAAGTCCTAAGGAGAAAAAAATTTAATGGGTGTGTGATCAAGAATGTGGGATTAGAGAAAGAATGTAGAAGAAAAAAAAAACCAAGAAACACCATCTCAACATGTAAAACTATAAAACTAAGCAATACAGAGGGGAAAGTCCTAGATGAGAATTTGGGAAAAAACGGTAACCACCACTAAATTTAGGTAAGAGATTAGCTTTGTACTAGGCTTGGAATGTTGACCCAGTTAGTAATCTGTACATCTCAGCTTTCTCACCGATAGCCACCCAGCCTGTTGTTTAAAGATCAAACTAGATAGCCCATTGAAACAGACCTGTATCAAAACAAACCTATGAGAGTAATTTGAGTGTGGGGAAGGGAAGAGAAGGTAAATCTTTCTCTTTTCCACTTCCATTCTCATTAGACCTGTAAGACAAAACACAGGCCCTACAAACTGAATACTATCCAGGACACAATCTAAGACTGCTCGTTTCTTCTCACATTCCCCTTTATTTTCCTCATCAGCTTTTTAAAATTAATTAAAAGACAGTTAATGTCTGTAACCTGTATGTTTATTGAAATTTAAGCAATGACAAGCTGGGACAACCTGGCTCAAAAATGCCTATTTCTAATAAACTTTAGAAAACTTGTAATAAAGTTTTAAGTTGCAGTAGTAAGAATTATTTGTCATTTTATTATAGAATTTTAAACTTCTGGCTCCTATGTTTTTAAATTTATTACTTTGTAATCTGATCATCTGGTGGGCTTGGAACAGCAACATGACACCAGAGAAAGCACTCTGTTGTTTCACAGCACATAACCCCAGAGACCCTTTCTAAAATGAAAGTCAAGAAACTTACTTAGCTACTTAAAGATACTTAATAGGAAAATAAAGTACTTCATTCTACACCCAACCATTTTTGGACATTTCTCATACGCACTCCCTGACACAGAGACCACCCACAGTATAAAATATGGAACATCACAGAAAAGACTGCTTATCAGTCAGCTTTCATCTTTGCAACCAAAGGTTTTCTCTAGCAAGATATGACTAATGGATTGTTAAAAACTGGTCAGAGAGTTAGTTCTGTATTCTGCTTATAATGACAAAGTGGAGGACAACCTACAAGGCTGTTATTTCTTATGGGAAATACAATGTACTAGTCTGGAAACAATCTGACCTCTGGATATTTGATTCTTACACCACTCATTGAGTGCTGACACTGGGAGTCATGATTGTTTCAGATTTGCTGGGAAAGACTAAGTGGTAATAGGAGGAGAAGGGGACGACAGAGATGAGACGGTTGGATGGCATCACTGACTTGATGGACATGGGTTTGAGCAAGCTTCGGGAGTTGGTGACGGACAGGGAAGCCTGGTGTACTGCAGTCCATGGTGTCACAGAGTCGGACATGACTGAGCAACTGAGCTAATAAACCCTTAAGCAAAAGAATACAGCAGCCTACTGAATTAGTGAATTTCTACTTTACTTTTGATATGAATACTATCCTAGATAGTTCTATAGCCGTTTTGCTTTTGGTTTGACATATTTGCATGTGAAATTCTTTTCTGTATGCAGGAAAAACAACAGGAATATCTATCATTCTGTAAGCACGCACAGGGAAAATACTGGTTGTGGAAACGAGAATTCAAGTCTTGCTGTATTAATTTGTTAAACATAGGCTTTACCACTGCAAGTCTTCTACCAAAGTTCCCAGAGCAGAGATGTCTCTTATCTACTTACAGATGTATAGTTAGATTGGGGTTGAATTTAGGACAGTTCTAGTTTGGAGAATGATCTACTACTTTACATTTCACTGGAATATTATCTTTATCTGTATTCCCAAGTCTATCTCTGCAATTAAGAAAAAGCACAGGTTTAATTTAGAAGCCACAAAATACTTAGGTAAATGAAGTCTTATGCTTACAAAGCTACTATCTTGAAACTCACTTTTATCATTATTCTTTACCCACTTATAAAAAAACTAGTTCTCAGATTCTGCACACAGATAGCTTTATGTAAAATATATAAACATTTGTTCAAATTGATACACAGATTGCATAAATACGGCAATTAAGCTTAAATTTACAGATGTGCATGTACAATGTTGTGCAAGTTATCACAATATTACAATTTCAAAAATTATTCCAATGGAATCCAAGTAAAGCAGTTAGTGAAGATACCCATGCAGAATTTAAATATCAGAACAAAATTTTAAACGTCTTCAGTAAAAGTTCACACATTTAAAATAGTTTTATTCATTTTATTTGTATATGTCAAAATACATTTTTATTTCCAAAATAGTGGGTTTTGCAACTAGTTTCATGCAGAAACAAGGTCTGCTCAATACTACCAATAAAATCAATATAGCACAGTAGCTGTTCAGTTTTAGATACAAAGAATAAATAACCTAAATACAAAACACTAAAATATTAGAAACACGTATTTAATCATTCTTCACAGGCATCCAAACTTCACAAATATAATCCTTAGCATGCCTAACTGTTGTGCAACCAGAATATGTTGCAGTCACTCAAACTGATCAATTATCTGTATGTTTTACGTCCACATAAGACCATGGAAATTCTCTATATTCAGACCCACCATTCATACAGTTCAAATGTAACCAAAAATAAATTCCCACAACTATCCTTGTACCTTTAAAAATCAAGAATCCTGAGCTTGGTAGTAAGAGCATAACCTTATATCTTCATAAAACCAATCAAGAGAGGACTTAAAATCCTGCTTACCAAAACACCCTTTCCCAACCCCAACGTAATCTAAAATAGGCAGTAGAACACAATGACCTTTTAAAATGAAGGGGTACAAATTCACATTTAATATAGTATACAATACAATCAATAATACAATTAGCTACTATAAGCTTTACAATGTACAATTTATTCAAATGGCTGAACTGTTCAGTGGTTAAGGAGACAGTTATGTGCCAGAAAGATATAGTACTTTTTGCATGGTTTAATGAAAATATAAAAGCTATTTGTCCAAATAAATGCCATCTTCACTATTTACTTGGTTTTGCTTTTCTTTTTTAAAAAAGGCCACTGAAATGTATAAAATGGTCTGAACATGATGGTGGTATCAAAGTCAATGCCTCTTCACATGGCAATAACAGTGCATTTAACACGAACTCACGGGTTAAGTCTGCAAATGATTTCAGAGCATTACTTTGGCTAGCACAACAGTTTTAGACAGCACTCAGATAAATATAGGTACGTGAAATGTGAAGCAATTATCTTATGCAACTTTAATTATGGTTGAATACTATCAAATGAAAACTGCAAATAAAAGTAAAAGCATTTTACAGTAGAAAACTTTTGTAAAGATAGGGCTCCACATAATGTGTTAATTTAAGTCTTTATATCACTTTGTTAGTAAGTTTTGTTCTTAACACTATTATGGAGTAGCCTACTTTGCATTAACAGACATTTGAAATAATAGTCAAGCATGCCATGTGGTGGTCTAAAAATCAAACAATACACGTATTTATATATACAGCATCACTCAGTACCTGCTAAAATGAATGTGAAGATTACAGAACCTAACATCTTATACTACAATAATAAAAAACAAACAAAAACAAAAAAGTGACCAATGAAGGCAGAAAATAGGACTTAAAAGAATCTAATCTCAACTGACTTTAAAGCATCCATAAAAGGAATAAATGCATATTGCACAAACAGTGAAAGCAAACGTTCCACCAAGCAATTCATTTCCAGGCGGGGCAACAGCATTAGCCTAATGTATGACAATGACTGCAGAGGAGCAAGCGCTCCTTTCTGGAAGTGAGAAAGCTGTGAGACGACAGAAAGTCTGCCACATGAAGAGTTAGAAGGAAAAGATACAAACCCAAACTTAGATGTAAAGCAAAAAACAAAACAAAATAAAATAAAATTAAATATTGAAAAACTGGAAACTGTGGCACATCAAAAAAATGCTGAATAACTGTCTTCTGTGAGAGCTGAGTTTTTGTTGACACAAAAGTATTTATGTACAACTAAGGCTTACTGGTTAAATATCTGAGGCATATCTGGCCTTGAACACTTTCCTTATATGCTGGAGCTGTAAACAAGTTTTCTCAGTCATAAAAAAAATTCTTCTCAGCAGCTGCATTAACATGAAACAATGGTCTTGATACAAGAAAAAAAAAAAAACAGAAAATTAAACAAAACTCCTAGATAAGAGGGCATTTGGCAGGATATCCAAAAATGACAGTCTCCAAGGCTTCTTCCCAGGTCTCCAGTGACGGTCAATTATGGTCCACTGGGCTACTAACATGTGCAACTCCACTGCTTGCTGCTTTTTTATTTGGAAAGTTTGCTTATAACTCTGATCAAGGCCCCATTTTCATCTTTTAGCCTCTGGTTGTCCGCTTTCAGGTCTGGTAACATCTGTGAGAGGAAAAACAGAAGAAAACGTTTGAATTCAGTAAGAAGATTCAGTGTTCCTCTTTAAATGTTATGTTTGCCACAAGACACATGAACAAGCTTTGTCAGTTATAGATACTTCTAAGGACTAAAACATATATCAGGAAGAAAGAGGCCCCTCCCCACAATTTGTGAAGCTAATTAGTTTAATAAATGATGAAATGAAAGGTTTATTCTCTCGAAGTTATCAACTGAAATGTACTGAATCACTTGACATCATGACTCACAAGCATACCATATTAGAGCAGCCAAGGAAAGGAAGACTGTTTTTATGTTAGGATAGGCTCTTAAAGGGAATTCCTTTAAGAGTTTCTGTTAGCCTAAATTAAGGCCTTTTGCTTTGTTTCGTCAGACCTCAATCCACACTATTACTCCACAAGAAAACCTGATTATTTAGGGAAGTTTTGAGGGAGTCAGACTTGTTTTAAATTATTAAAATTCCTTAAATGATTTACCTTGTATTAAGTTTAAGTGTCTGGTACATAATGTTTGATCCAAGATAGGTGCTCAATTAAATGATAATAAAGCAGTTACTACTCTCATTAGACTAAAATAATTTACAAGCCAAAGTAATAAGTCTGAATTTCTTAAAATATCCAAGCATAGAAAATACTACTAGTGTTTGGAGTAAATAAAAAAACACACCCTTAGACCCTGAAAACGTATCAAATTTTTTTTATAGACAAAGTGAAGGAGGGGGTGGAAATACTGTAAGTTAATTGGGTTTTCTACTAAGAATGATTTAAATGACATGTGCTCTGCCAGATTTGATAGGAAACGGAATAGCTTATATTTTTGACATTAAAACATACTTTCCAAGATAATTAGGTATCTTTCCTCAGCTTTCAAAATGTACTAGGTTATCAATTTAGATAAAAGTAAAACTACTTGCAAAACTATCTTACGCAAAATCTTCACAAGTTTAATTTTATGTGGAACCAATCAATTCTTAACCTGTGCTCTGAATGTATGGATATAAAATATAATAAAATATATAAAAATATAATATTAGGATAAGCTTCAGATTACTATATTTTATGACACCTCTAGAATAGAGAACTGAGTAATATTAATTAGGATGGTTCTGACTGAAATGACATTATTTTGAAAAGCAGATTATACAATATAGTAATCTGAAGTTTATCTATTAGGATACCTCTAGAATAGAGAACTGAGTAATATTAATTAAGATGGTTCTGACTTAAATGACATTATTTTGAAAAGCAGATAATTTATGTTTAATCTTCAGCTTCTACATATATTAATTATATATAAAATACATGTTACATTGTTTGTGTTCCATTTTCTAGTAAAGAATTAAAGTCATATTTTTAAGTACTAAAACATTTTAAGAGCCAAAAATGTACACAAGCTTTGTAAAAGTACAGATAAGTCTTTTATCTAAATGCTGAGATCATTCCCTTAGTTTACTGCAGCTTATCAGTCACAATACACAATTAGTGACACTTTCTAACATTCTGAGAAGCCATGCACAATTAAACAGTTACATGACAAGTTCCAGACACAATGGCATTAATTTGTAAAAGTGAGCTCAAGACACGCTTACTAATACAAGAACACCTGCCTGGCTCTACTAAGAAGAAATGATGAAACTATAGATTATAGATTCACAGACTGCAGTTGCCTACAGAACCCTGAGCGCTTGGCTACCACTCTTGTCAAGGCCCTATTCTCAGTCAGCAGTCGCTCATTTAACTCTCTCAGAGTTTGAATTTGCTTTATTTGGTGCAGATTCTGCAGGAATCAGAACATAAAGAAATAGAAAATAAAAAATAAGAAAGTGGAAGAGTACAATGAAAATATAAGAATCATAGGCAACAAATATAAGAAGAAAAAATTAAGAGTCTTAAGAGAATATTCCATGAAATTTATATAAGTAAACAGCGCAGTTCTAGAATTCTTTAGCAAACGAAATACACAAACAAACAAAATCCAAAAACATTTTCTCCAAAGCTATTCAATAATGTTCCAATAAGGTGGTTTCTTATTTGGTTAATAATTCAATAGAAAAACATTTAAATCTTAAAATTCTAATTCTATGGGCATAATATCCTTTGCATTAGTTCATTAATTTATAATATTATTTTATACAAGCCAGTGTAATAAGAGCTAATCAATTAATTATATTATACTTTTCTACCTGCAAAGAATGTACCTTCCAATATTCAAAACCAGTCTATTTTCACAGGTGATGCAGAGTTCAATAAACTGTACCTCTGTCCACTACTCTAACGTCCTTCATTTTCAAAGAACATTTTTGCATGATCCCCATTTACCATCTTCCCCCCAGGGAACAGAATATTTGAAATGTAAAGAATAAATGATACATTCCAAATCTTAGTCAATATCATCTTATTTATTCTATACCTGAACATCAAAAGTGCCATAAAAACAGATTAACAAAAGAATTTGAGTTTTAAATACTTTTCTAGCTCACCTAAAACCTCACTTTAGGAAGAAATAGAAGCACAAGACATAGATAACTCACAAAGTGCATGAGCAACTCTGGGAACGATGCATGAACACAATGTCCATAGCACTGTGAAAGCTGAGTTTACATCGCAGCACTGTTTACTTACTTTCAGCTCTTCTTCCATTTCAGATATTCTTCTTTCTAGAGCTCTTCGTTCCTAGATGAATTTAAGGTATTAATGTTACTGATATAATTATTATACTCCTAAATTTTCTTCTAAATTGTGAAACAGTGACACTTTAGGATAAACAATCAAATCAGGAGCAGTGTAGAAAAAGATGTGATGCCAGTGATGTGTAAAGAGCTCTCCAAAATTTGAGAGAAATAAATATGAAGATCATTACTTTATTACTTCCTATAAGCTCTTTCTTTAAAGCTTTGACCTTCTGGTAAAATGCCACATAACATGTTCAAACTGTTTTTAGTTTACATAAAACTAGGGATAGAGTAAACTGCTACTCAAGACTGAAGATTGCACAGAAAAGGAAAAAAAAAAAAAACTCACACAGAGATGCAATTACTCTACAGTGATAAGAAGCAGAAAAAGCAAGAAGCAAACGTGACTCAAGTATGTGTATTTTAAAATTTCAGAACAGTCTAAAAGATGGTTATCCCTCCACCCACAATGTCTACTAGTCATCATTTGTCCAGTCGACTTTAGAGCTTTGTATTTAGTTTTATACTCTGTGTAGCATTAATGCAGTGAATCTAATAAAGAAGCAACTGTAGCATTTATTTTAAACCACTTCGTTTCAAAAAGTGACAGGCAAAGGCAACATACAGTATATTACTGCAGTGTGCACTTTTATCCTCCCTTAAATAGTAAGCATTCTAGGGTGTTATGCAAGAAGCAAGCAGCAGTAATTAATGTGCTTAAAACTTTGGTTAGGTCATACCGCCGAGAAGATACTGACTCTTGCCGGTCACCTTTCAGATACAAACCATTTAAATTTAGTTTAATCACATTGACACTATTTCCAAGACATTCTTTCCCAGATTAATAATCAATGCTGATACTTAGTAAAGCAGTACATTTACTGTAAATGTTAACATTTTTAGGGTATGTGATTTTAAAAAACAGATGGAATCCTATTCATAGGCTTATAAGTATCGTGTTTTTCTATTATATTAGCATGTTTAAACATTATTAGGAAGACAAAAATGTTATTTTTGATAAAAAGAACTTTCTCCTAGTTAACAGTACAGCCACAACTCATTCATAAAAACTACCGCACTTTTCAAAATACCAGGACATGTAATATTTGATCCTCATAACTTTGTGCAATATCCAGCTGCAGGGAACGCCCTCATCAGCCTTAATTTTATTATGCGTCTTCAAGATTTTAACTAATTAGTGGTAAAGCAAGACAAGAACACTATATTGAATTGTCAAACTGCCAACTGTAAAGTTGCAGGCAATTTCTTATATCTGAGAATGTTGTTACCATTTAAAAATATGGTTAAGAGAAAAAAATGCATATAAAGTGCTTAACTCAGTGCCTGCCTGGTATGTAAGACAATGCTAAATGAAAGTTAGCAGTTATTATCAGTACTATGACTACCAACGTCTGTTAAAACTGAGAGTAGACTGACTGCTTTGTAATTTATCTGCATTTGACAGGCAGAAAAAGGTCAGGTGGGAATGTCAGAATATGAACATGGGTATATTATTTAAATGCATAAGCCTAGATGAAAAATATCACTTATCTCTGCATGATAGGGAGATTTTACTTTCCTCTTTTGCTAAAATTTTCGTAATAAACACATTTTCACAAAAAATTAGATATTCTTTAAAAATGTGACTATCTCAGACACAAATAATATTTTAAGTATATGGTAATCCATGTCTTTCACCCCAACTATTAGTATGGATAAAGGAGAACTGAAAACATTTCTTCACTATTTCTACATATCTTGGATATAAAATTCCATAAGTTATACTGTGATGTATAACATTACATTTAATATAATCGATGCTAAAATTTAGCAATTACAAGTTAGATCAATAGGTTTTTAAAAAGCCTAGAACAATGATTTCTAAAACCTGATGAAATCATAATAAAACTAGTAGTTATTACACATTACAATTTAGTAAATGACATAGATAACTTTTTGTCTATGATTCTGCATTTATATCACTTTTCTCCTTTTTAGGGGGTTTAAAAAGGTAAGTTGGCTATTTTTGAAATGGAATGGAAGAAAATATACCAAGTACTCTTGACTCTCTTTGATCTAGAGATCACAGCTCCACAGTATGTAACTTCTTCTGTGGCTGAAACCTTGAAAATCTAGCCACTGCTCAGTAGTGTTACAGGTACTCTTTAAGCATTTTTCCATTTACTTTTGATCATTTATATACATCTTCAACTGTTCAGACTAAACTTGTGGAGTTATTCCTATGCCCACTGCCAGATCCCTGAGCAATAATAGTAATAATAAAGGGAGAAAAATACAAGTGAATATATCATAGCCAGACAAGAAATTGTAGAAAGACATAAAATGGTAAAAGGATTTTCTTATACTAATTTTTTGGTTTAAAAGAGCCTGCTTAAGTTAAATATCTAAACTCAAAATTAAATATTAAATTAACTTTAAAAAGAATTCAAAACTTTGGTCTCCATACCTTAAAAAACTTTAATAATGGAAGTATTTTATTTTTGCAAAGAATTAAACCAAATGTATATATGATTAATGTGTTTTAAGTATATCAACACAGACAATCAGAGAGAGATAAATGGTATTTAAAAAATATCAGATTCACTACCACAGTGTGTATGTTTCAGAATTAAGATATGTTTTTTGGTCCATTAAAAGAATAACACATTAAATTAAATTTTATTTAACAAGGTAATTTTACCCTGTAAAACTCTATAAAGAGGATAAGCTAGAAAACATTCATAGTCAAATTAATAAATATCAATTTAAACTAATTAAAACTACCGTCCATAAAAACAAAACTAAAGAAAACCTATTATTGCTTATACAAAAAATAAAGGGGGAAAATGATTCATTAAGATCAACACTTACCCTTTTTTCCATTTCTAACAGTGACCTATCAGCAAATCTTTCTTGTCTCTGTAAGGAGGTAAGAAACATAAAGAGATGTAAGTGCAATAAAGATGGGGAAGGGGAGAGGATCATAGTAACTGTGTCTCTGTGTGTGTGTGTGCATGTGTGTGTGTGCGGGTGTCTGACTCCTTATGCCCCCATGGACTGTAGCCTGCCATGCTCCTCTGCTCTTGTAATGCTATTCAGGAGGAGTAATAATACAGTGTGAGTAAAGAAAAGAGAAAACAAAATTTGTACCGAAATTAAAACAAATATTTATTAGAGGAATGCTTAGACATCCTCTATGTATCATTTTGCCTCGTCTTTACAGTTAAGCCGGGAGCAAGGATGGTTGACTACCGGGCACAAAGCCAAAAACACCCCCGTCTTCCCTCCCATGCACAAGTTCTCTGCCTACACACAGTGAAGAGAGGCTAGTCCGCAGGCTCAGATTCCAGGACCCTGACTGAAATGTAGATTGGATCAGACTGTGTGCCTTTGCACCCATGCAGTCTGACCTGTAAACTGGCCTCTTCCCCTTTCATGGCTCTCTTAGTCTTGCTAGCTCTTTCTCTAAAGTTTTCTTTTCTAATCATCCATGTTCCAAAATTGGTAAGAAGGATCATATCTCTTATAAGAAATCCCAGCTACATAGCTTTTCTTTTCCTGGCAAGCTCAGGTCTCATTTTTCTGTTTTCTGCTTCCTGTACTATACAGTCAACTACAGAGATCTCGAGATGAAAAGGACCTTTGGGGCTTTAAGCCACATGTTGCACTCAAAACCAGGGAGCTGTGCATGTGGGTACTGAGCACAGGGACAGTAAAAAAGCAAGTGCTTAGTTTTTATTTACAATGACCTCTGTTCATACATTTCCCTTGGGATTCCTGTTCAATTTACTGAAAATGAATTCATCAAAAGGTTCATTCCCCAGAAGCCAATGTATTGAATAACCAATTTTAAAAATTTACCAAGAACAGTTTTTGCTAACTACTAAACAAGAATGCTCTTTTATGGTCATTAACCACAAAACATCCTTTAAAAAACTATATATATACACACACACAAACAGTTCATCGTGATTAAGCACAACTTCATTAATTTGGCAATTCAAAAACATTTCTTGATATAATTTTCTCTTCTGTCAATCCTTTCAACATTCATATTTTTGTACCATCAGGGTTTGTAAAGCAGTTACTCTTTGATCCTTCTTGCAAGATTTCTTTTTTATAGTTATAGTATATAAATTAAGATCTAATCATGGCCATCTCCCCTTCATGGATCACAGCCTTCATGGTGAAGGGGCTTGTGTAACTCAAGCTATGAAGCTATGAACCATGCTGCGCAGTGCCATTCAAGATAGATGGGTCATAGTAAAGAGTTCTGACAAAACATGGTCCACTGGAGAAGGGAATGGCAAACCACGCCAGTATTCTTGCTGTGAGAATCTCACGAACAGTATGAAAAGAAAAAAGATGACACTGGAAGATAAGCCTCCATAGGCTGGAAGAGTGATTCCCGGGTGGCTCAGTGGTAAAGAATCCACTTGCCAGTGCAGGAGATGCTGGAGACATGGGTTTGACCCCTGGGTTGCGAAGATCTCCTGGAGAAGGAAACGGTAACCCACTCTGATATTCTTGCCTGGAGAATCACACGAACAGAGGAGCCTGGTGGGCTACAATCTGTGGGGTCGCAAAGAGTTGGACACGACTGAGCACTTACGTATGCACACAGGTCGGAAAATGTCCAATATGCTACTAGGGAAGAGCAGAGGGCAATTACTAATAGTTTAACTGACTATGTGAAAGCCTTTGACTGTGTGGATCACAAGCAGCTGTGGAAAATTCATTTAAAAAATGGGAATACCAGACTATCTTATCTGTCTCCCGAGAAACCAGAGAAGCCAGTCAAGCAACAGTTAGAACCAGACATGGAACAATGGATTGGCTGTAAATTGGGAATTTAAATGGTCACTTTGCTTATTTAACTTATATGCAGAGTACATCAAGCAAAATGCTGTGCTGGATGAGTAACAAGCTGGAATTAAGACTGCCACAAGAAATATCAACAATGTTAGATATGCAGATGATAGTACTCTAATGGCAGAAAGTGAAGAGGAACTAAAGAGCCCCTTGATGAGGGTGAAAGAAAAGAGTGAAAAAACAGCTTAAAACTCAACATTCAAAAAACTAAAACCATGGCATTTGGTCTCATCACTTCATGGCAAATAGATGAGGAAAGTTGGACAGTGACAGATTTTATTTTCTTGGGCTCCAAAATCACTGAGGGTGGTGACTGCAGCCATGAAATCAAAAGACATTTGCTCCTTGGAAGGAAAGCTAGGACAAATCTACACAGCGTATTAAAAAGCAGAGACATCACTTTGCCCACAAAGTCCATACAGTCAAAGCTACGGTTTTTATAGTGCTCACGTATGGAGTGAGACTTGGACCAGAAAGAAGGCTAAGTGCCAAAGAATTAATGCTTTTGTACTTGGTGTTGGAGAAGACTCCTCAGAGTCCCCTGGACAGCAAGATCAAACCAATCAATCATAAAGAAAACCAAGCCTGAATAATCACTGGAAGGACTGATGTTGAAGCTGAAGCTCCAACACTTTGGGCACCTGACCCCAAGAGCCAACTCACTGGTGAAGATACACACACAAGAAAGACTGAAGGCAAAGGAGAAGAGGGCAGCACAGGATGAGATAGTTAGATAGCATCACCGACTCAATGGACATGAATCTGAGCAAACTCTGGGAGAGAGGGAAGGACAGAGGAGCCTGGCGTGCTGCAGTCCATGGGGTCTAAAGGTCATGACTTAACGACTGAACAACAACAACAATCACGGTGATCCAATCTGTTGTTTTAGTTATTTTTATATATTTTAAATTTTAACTAAATAGACTTTTGGCTGCACCATGCAGCATGTGGTATTTTAGCTCTCTGACCAGGGGTTGAACCTGTGTCCACTGCAGTGGAAGAGCACAGTCCTAACCATTGGATTGACAGAGAAGTCCTCATGATTTTTAGCGGGGGAGGGACCAACACCGCCCAGCTTATGGGATCTTAAGTTCCTCAACCAGGGATCAAACGCAGGCCCTTGGTAATACAAGCGCAGAGTTCTAACCGCTGGACCTCCAGGGAATTCTTAGTTTGTTGTTTAAATGTTTTATGTTTTTTTTGTGCTTACTCTTTCTGGAAAAAGATAAGTTAGGTATTCCAGTTGCTTATTATTAAAAATCAAATTCAGAATTATAAATGAGACTGTTTCTGCCAATTCTGATATACTTATGATGTCTTTAAATTTATATTTTAATTGCTTAAATGCTAAAAAGATTGAAAAATGTTAAAAAGACATTAAACAACACTGAAAGAAATTAAAAATGGTTGGAACAATGTCAAATACATATAAATTAATAAAATGTTAAATGGAAAATTATCATTATATTTTTTTTCATATAGGGACAGTTCAGCAATTTTATGATTCATGTGCTAATTTTTTAGGTTAAAAAAAAAACACAACACTTTAGCAGGATTCAACGATTCTACAGTCCTTGGCAGAAAACTATGAAAGAGACCATCTTTTTTGGTCATGTGTGCAGCTTATAGGATCTTAGCTTCCCGACCAGTGATTGAACCTGGGCCCATAGCAGTGAAAGTGTGGAGGCTCAACCACTGGACCACTAGGGAATTTCCAATTCTGTTTTTCCCTAGCTTACTAAACATATCAGCCAATGATTGTTGAATTTTATAAAAAAAAATTTTGTCCACAATCTACTATGTCAAGATTAATTCTTAGTAAGATGACTGTTTTCCTTGGAAAAATTCCATGCAACTATCGAAACTTCCACTACTATATATATTCATAAATAGTTATCAAAGAAATGCTTAAAAAAATACACAGATTCACAGTAGACTTAAATAATCAGGGTAAATAACTCAATAAAGTCAAACAAAAAGTTAAACATTCTGTCACTTTTATTTTTACATGTACCCCTAAAGTTTTGAAAT
Organism: Capra hircus; assembly: GCF_001704415.2. Lineage (NCBI taxonomy): Eukaryota > Metazoa > Chordata > Mammalia > Artiodactyla > Bovidae > Capra > Capra hircus. Next base: position 9,118,425 of record NC_030812.1, read on the forward strand.
GACATTTACACAAGTTCCAACTAAGATATTAATTTTGAATATTTACTCAATATCTCATACTCTAATTCAGTGACTTATTTTTCTGACCACAGTCAATGGGAACAGAAATTGGTACTTGACCCAAAGGCAGCTTGCAAGAGTTGTCCAGTGTCCTGTGAAATGGACACAAACAGAACCATGGGCACTAACAAGACTGCTCCATGTTGATGGTAACTGGCTAATTCTATCAGTTCTCCTCTCTTGTAGAGTTTCAATGAGAAACTTATAGGAAGAATTAGGTGGCAACAGAGGAGGCAGAAAAGCAGAGAAACATACAGAGAAGGCAGTAAGCAGGGTCACCATAATGACGGAATACTACAGTAGGAACAATGGGCATTTTTATTTAGAAAATATTATGACCAGATGTCTAGAACTAAAGCTATTTTCAGGGAACTAGTTATGACATTTTGTGGCAGCTCACTAAGCTATCAATGCACCCTAGAATGATGACATTCCAGTTTACCATGAGACTTAAGTATAAGCCAGCAAGTTTAAACTTGTATGGCATTCCAAGTTTTCCTGACACCTCACTAGGAAATGTGCTCTTGTTCTGCAGTACTTCTCTGTGTATCTTCATAGTAAACCTTCATTACCTGAGTCTTTAGTCAAAGAAAGGAATGTCTCATTTATAGAGCTGAAGATGCCATTCTAGATGAGTGCTTTCAAACTAGATTCTAAAAGTTTACTGTATAAATGTGTTTATGCTAGAAAGTCTTATGTTTAACATGAAACAAGTTTACTTCCTTAAAATTTACAGGACTCCTTAGAGCCTTTAACATATAAATCAGCTCAGCTAAATCTGCAAGGTACTGGGTCACAAAGCTCTTTTCTGTTTTTGTTTTGAAGTGGAGCAGGAGAAGGAAGAGGAGGAAGAAGAGGAGACAGCACTTATTACTATTTCCCAGAACTAGTGCTTTATGGAAAAACAGCTTGGGAAACAATTCTTAGATCATACACATCCTAGACTGTATATACAACGCTAGGATGTGTATGATCTAAGGCCTAGTTCTGCTTGGCTATCCAAGTTTTCACTTCTGAAATTATCTCTGCCAGGTTGTTATCTTCTTTCAGAATTGTTATTAAATTAGTTTCTTTTTTTAACTAAACAGTAAACATTCTTAATGAATAAAAATCATTATAAAAAATTTGTATGGCCTTAAGAAGACTCTGTAGTTATTGCTGTTATTTGCTAAGTTGTGTCTGACTGTTTCTGTGATCCCATGGACTGTAGCCTGCCAGGGCTCCCCTGCCCACAGGACTTCCCAGGCAAGAATACTGGGGTGGGTTGCCATTTTCTTCTCCAGGGGATCTTCCTGACCCAGGGATTGAACCTGCTTCTCCTGCACTGACAGGTGGATTCTTTACCTCTGAGCCACCTGGGAAGCCCAAGATTCTGTATAGATGCCTTTACTGCTTTCCTACATCTGGTATGCTGGAAATAAGCATTTAAAATCCTTCATGTACTACAACATAGATATTAAAAGGCTTAAAAATACTTCAACGTTCCACCATAAAGCTATACTTCTATATTAGAAAAAATAAAAGTTACCAATAAGCTGTATTATCTTGATTCCTTATTAATAAATAAGCTATTATCAATAACCAAACTTACATCCAGAACACAAGAGAAAACTACAATGCAACTTTTAGATAGAATAAATGACAACCATTACTTTTAGAGTAACAAAGAGAAAAAATACAAACCTGGGTGGCTTTTTCCAATTGTAATTTAAGATCTGTCAGTTCCATATTTGTATCATGTAGCTGTGCTTTCAGCTTTTCATTTTCAGCTAGAATTTGTTCATAAAGCTATACAAATTAGGGGAGAAAAACAAATTACTTTTCTGCTTTCTTACTATTGTAAGATTTCCCAGTGATCACTTTGCAATATTAAAGCAGGAAGATTGATGTAACATATGAGCCATTAAATAAATACATTAAATATATTATATTTAAATGCTTTGTGGTCTCAAGGCAGGAACTTTTGGTCATGCAGGCGTGTTTGTCCCACATAAATGCTTCAAAAACTAGTTCCAGTATTTAAAACTTATGACTAAACTAAAAACCATGACTTTTCAGTTTCCATTAAAAAAAAACTCAGTTATCTGATAAACAGGACCACATATCTATGCAGCGACCACAGCTGAGGTCATAAAGAGCCGCTGTTATCTTTATTTGGGGTCTGTGAGCTTTTCTGCCTATCATTCCCTCTTTAATTTCTGACGCTGAGATAGAGCATCAGTGGCATTTATCATTATACTTGTATTATTTTTACTAAAGTTAAAAGGAAGGTGAACGATTTCTTGAATATTTTCTTAACACTTGAACCTACTAATTTTTCCTTCATCTCTAATATTATAACCACAGATGGCTACATTTATCTCTTACCTAGACATTTCCATTATTAGAATTGCTCTCTTGACCTCCCTAATACTTTATACAAAGCAGCAAGAGTTAAAATTTCAAAACAACAATCTCTACCAGCCACACCAAAAATTTAATTACTTCAACACATCATGTACCCTCCCACCATCATGCTGGTCTATGTGCTTGCAATTCCATCTGAAACATCTTTTCTCCCATTTTGCCAGTTGACTACTAATTGTCTTTCTGTTCTTGGCTGAAGTTTTACTTCTTTTGTTAAAAAAAATGTTTTTTTTTAATTGAAGGATAGTTTCTTATAGAAATGTGTTAGTTTTTACCAAATATCAACATGAATCAGCCATAGTTATAAATGTCCCCTCTCTTGAATTTCCCTCCCACATCCCTCCCCGTCCTACCCCTCTAGGTTGTCACAGAGCCCTGATTTGAGTTTCCTGAGCCACACAGCAAATTCCCGTTGGCTGTCAATTTTACATATGGTAATGTAAGCTTCCATGTTTCTCTCTCCCTGTGTCCCACCCTCTCCTTCCTGCCCCGCCACCGCCCCCCCGCCCGCTGAGTCCAGAAGTCTGTTCTCTGTGTCTGTGTCTCCATTGCTGCCCTGCAAATAATTTCATCAGTGCCATCTTTCTAGACCCCAAATATATAAATGCTTAATATGAAATAACTGTTTTTCTCTTTCTAACTTATTTCACTCTGTATAATCGGCTCTAGGTTCATCCACCTCATTAAAACAGACTCAAATGCATTCCCTTTTATGGCTGAGTAATATTCCATTATATGTATGTACCACACGAAATCTACCCTCAGACCGTCTCACTTCTTTGCTATACACTTTTATAAAATTGTCTTTACTTCAGAATTATGGTTTCAAATTTAGAAATTATCCATTGGTTTGTATGATTATATGATAAAGTTTGTCTGCCTACTCCATGGAAGGTACTCATCAGAGCAGGGACAGTATCTCCATCTCCACTGGCCGCAAGCAGAACTTCACTACTGAGTACACTTCAGCGTTCAGTTCTTTACTGAATGAATGACTGAATCTTATTCCTAACATAAACTGACCTCTATCTTCCTTCTGTTGACTTTACTTTCATGGGCAATTAAGATAGCTGCCAAGTATCACGGACAAGTACAATTACTACAAACCTTCCTTTTCTTCTAACTAACTTCATTAGGTTTATTCAAAGTTTGTAATATGAAGAATCTTGATCTTAAGAATTCTAGATTGCTTTGTTTCCAGGACTTATTTCTTAATTAGTTTCATCCTTAATAGCACTTGAACTATCCTAAGTTTTCAGTTACCTAGGAAATACTATATTCTCCTGGGAAAAGACATATTCTTTGTTTGGCTGCTTCCTGTTAACAAATAAAGAAAAGATAGCTCTCTCTCTCTCACACACACACACACACACACACACACACACACACACACACATGCACCCTATCCCCTCTACTCCAAATCTACTCAATGTCCCCTTTCAGCTCAACCACAGTACCGGCCTGAGAAACTTCAATGCTCAGGTAGTGCTGGTTACTTTCCCCTTTCCTTTAAAAAGGCAAACAAACAGATATTTATATTCTACTTACCATTAATTGCCAAAAACTGAAAAATTAAAGTCATTTAAGAAAGTGATTTAATTATGAGTTTCCAGGAATAATATCCAAACATAAAAATCTCAACAAAGAGATTATTTTTAATTAAACATAACTGAATAACCCAAGTACCTTTTTAAAGTCAGTTGAATCATCCTTTTCTAGCCTGCTACTGTAAGGTTTTCTTTCTTCTGAGTAACTGTATGATCCAGAGCGACCCAGCAAGGAATCATACCGATCACTAGCTGATGTAGAACTGACTTCATATCTTCAAAAGATGAGTTTGAGTCAAAATCTTTATTATAGGCTTTCACAACTTACATTAACATGCATCCTAGTATTTTAAGTAGATATCCCAAAATAGTAGATAATATTCTCCTTTATCGGTTATCTAATCAACTTTCATGATATGTAATAAATAAATGGGAAGTTATTTTTAATATTAACTTCCGTTGTTAGAGAAGGAAGTTCAAAAATCTCTATATCTGAAAGTCAAAACTGGTTTTACTTATTTCAACAACTGTAAATCATATATTTTTTCATATTTTAACATCTCTGAAATCAGAACAGGGCTTACAACTGATGTGTATGAAAGTTTAATTGGTAGTTCTTTTCCTGTAAGTGGCATATGAATGTATTTTAAAATTAGTAACATTGTAGATGATGAACTAACTAGAGTCTTTCCAGAGTAATAAACAGACAGTAATATACCATTTTATATAGGGGATTTGCACATCTGTGGATTCTGAAATCCATTGAGTTGGGTGGGTGGGGTAAATTCCTAGAACCAAATCCTCAGAGATACTGAGAGATAACAGAAATAGGTTTGTCCTAAAGAAGAAGAACATATCTCTTTTGAAGATGAGGATCTTAATATTATCTGGTTCTGAATTTGGTTTTTGTCTGATAAATGCTAATGCCTCCACATTTCAATTCAAAAGAATCATCAGAATATAAAAAAATGTCCTTGGTTTTACAAGGCTTTGGTTAACAATTATTGCTAAGAGAAGAGGAATAGAAATTAGATTCAAGTATTAATATATTGGTGGAGGTTCTCTGAAAAACTGAACAATTTGAGCTAGATGACACTTTTTAAAAGTGTCTTCATTGGCTTTTTCTTTTTTAATCTGAAGCAGGGATAAGGGAGAAGAGTCTGAGTCCCCGATGAAATAAATTCTGGTGGATTTCATTGGCTTCTAATGTGAATAATGAGATGGTCAATGTTGAAGTAACTTAGGAAGTTTAAGAAAACTATCACTGTTGCAAAGATTTGAAAAAAAAATCTTTCCCAGCAACTTACTGTGACAACTGAACCAGAAGTAAAGCCACTGATGAAGAAAGTTATCAACACTTATCAGGTCATCTGAATATCTATAGATTTTTTATTACTAAAATAATTCTATCAACTTAAAAAATTTATCAGTATCTAACAACATATTTTTAGAAAGGATGAAATGAGAAAAACATAAAAAAAAAAAGGTAAAACGTACCTAGAAATGGAATCCGTCTAAAAAGAGAAAAACATAAGGGTAATTAAATTTTTATGCTTTCATTTAAGTAACTCACTGATTAATCAAGAAAATTTAACTTCAATACTATTTTAATACTAATAAACTAATACATATTTAATCTATGCACTTTAACATCAATATGGTTGTTTTACAAATAAATTCTAGAACAGAGTCACCGTAAATTTCTACTTGTCCAATACTATACAATTACATTTCCCAATTTAAAGTCATATTATGTGAATTTCTACAAATGACACTATAATTAGGAGGCGAAAAAAAGAAAGACTAAGACACATACCCATTACTTACAATTCACTTAGCAGGAGAAAGTAACATATTTACATTACAAAATGCACGTTTATTATGTGACATCTCAAAGCAACTATCTTTCCCACCTTTCTGTTTTTGAGGTAATAACAGGACAGACCAACAAATGAATACTAAAGTATTTAACATACGACAGTATATACATATTTTGTTAACAATTCATTTCCTGGAAATCCAGCTATACATTCCTCCAAACTTTAGTAATGAGGGTATAAGAAATTATGATTAATTATCTCAAAGAAGTGGTATGCTATACTGATGTTCCAAAACTCTTCTTAATGTAAATGGTGAAATGATTAATAGGATAAAATAGTCTCATTGGAGTCAAAGACGTTTTTTGGGGATTAGCATCTTTAGCTCTTTCTATTGAAACATTAATCTATAATTTTCTATAAAGTAACTATTCAGAAATGGCTTGTTTAATTCCTGAATTTTAGATATTTGAATTTTCCCATTATATTTACCTTTAAATGTGCTGTGAAATCACGGGGTTCCTTTGGAACTGTTTGAACCTCATTCAGATTAAAAATGTCTCACAAAAGTCTATTTAAGTTTCCTTGGCAAAACCAATTTGGTACTGGTGCCCATATTTTATGTAATGCTTTACTTTTATAATAATTAACAGTTTTGAAGTTAAAAATCAATTTTCACAATTCAAATCCATAAGCAGCTGAAAGAACAGATTTTGAAAGTTCCTATCACAAGAAGTCAAGTGGGCCTTAGAAAGCATCACTACGAACAAAGCTAGTGGAGGTGATGGAATTCCAGTAGAGCTATTTCAAATCCAGAAAGATGATGCTTTCAAAGTGCTGCACTCAATATGCCAGCAAATTTGGAAAACTCAGCAGTGGCCACAGGACTGGAAAAGGTCAGTTTTCATTCCAATTCCAAAGAAAGGCAATGCCAAAGAATGCTCAAACTACCACACAAATGCATTCATCTCACACGCTAGTAAAGTAATGCTCAAAATTCTTCAAGCCAGGCTTCAGCAATACATGAACCGTGAACTTCCTGATGTTCAACCTGGTTTTAGAAAAGGCAGTGGAACCAGAGATCAAATTGCCAACATCTGCTGGATCATGGAAAAACCAAGAGAGTTCCAGAAAAACATCTATTTCTGCTTTATTGACTATGCCAAAGCCTTTGACTGTGTGGATCACAATAAACTGTGGAAAATTCTGAAAGAGATGGGAATACCAGACCACTCAACCTGCCTCCTGAGAAATCTGTAAGCAGGCCAGGAAGCAACAGTTAGAACTGGGCATGGAACAGCAGACTGGTTCTAAATAGGAAAAGGAGTACGTCAAGGTTGTATATTGTCACCATGCTTATTTAACTTCTATGCAGAGTACATCATGAGAAACGCTAGACTGGAAGAAACACAAGCTGGAATCAAGATTGCCAGGAGAAATATCAATAACCTCAGATATGCAGATGACCCCACCCTTATAGCAGAAAGTGAAGAGGAACTAAAAAGCCTCTTGATGAAAGTAAAAGAGGAGAGTGAAAAAGTTGGCTTAAAGCTCAACATTCAGAAAACGAAGATCATGGCATCCGGTCCCATCACTCCATGGGAAATAGATGGAGAAACAGTGGAAACAGTGTCAGACTTTATTTTGGGGGGCTCCAAAATCACTGCAGATGGTGACTGCAGCCATGAAATTAAAAGACGCTTACTCCTTGGAAGAAAAGTTATGACCAACCGAGACAGCATATTGAAAAGCAGAGACATTACTTTGCCGACTAAGGTCTGTCTAGTCAAGGTTATAGTTTCTCCAGTGGTCATGTATGGATGTGAGATTGGACTGTGAAGAAAGCTGAGCGCTGAAGAATTGATGCTTTTGAACTGTGGTGTTGGAGAAGACTCTTGAGAGTCCCTTGAACTCCAAGGAGATCCAACCAGTCCATTCTGAAGGAGATCAACCCTGGGATTTCTCTGGAAGGAATGATGCTAAAGCTGAAACTCCAGTACTTTGGCCACCTCATGCAAAGAGTTGACTCATTGGAAAAGACTCTGATGCTGGGAGGGATTGGCGGCAGGAGAAGAAGGGGACGACAGAGGATGAGATGGTTGGATGGCATCACGGACTCGATGAACACGAGTCTGAGTGAACTCTGGGAGTTGGTGATGGACAGGGAGGCTTGGCATGCTGCGATTCCATGGGGGTCGCAAAGAGTCAGACACGACTGAGCGACTGAACTGATCACACGAAGATAATTGTATCTATGTGTATATGTGTGGTAATTGATGTTTACTGTACTAAACATTTCACAATACACAAATACTGAATAATAACATGCACAATATTTTATATATCAATTATATCTCAAATAAAGAAAGCAGAAGCAAACATAAAGATACTATTTATTCAAATTCTGGAAAATATCCACATGTGAAATAAAATGTATACATATCAAACGAAAACATCACATCTCCCCTCAGTTTGAACTCTGGTTCACTGGTTTAACTTAATTTTAAGAATGAAAACTTCCAGTAGTCACAGAAATCACTCACATTCTGTTCTTTTGTCTTTAAAAGTCACGGTGCTATTACTGATTATGTTACATGTGTATCTGTTTTCGGCCATGCTGTGTGGCATGCAGGATCTGAGCTCCCCTGGCAGGGGTGGAACTCATGCCCCCTGCAGTGGCAGTTTGGAGTCCTAACCACTAGACTGCCAGGGAATTCCTGGTTGTATTTTATTTTTTTAAAATTTTAGTTAAAAGCACATAAAACAAAAAACTATCTAAGTCACTTTAAACAGTACAGTTCAGTAGCGCTAACTATATTCACACTGCTGCGTAACATAACAGCTCTCTACAACTTTTTTCATCTTGCAAAACTGTAATTTTATACCCACTAAACAAATCTCTGAAACTCCAATACTTTGGCCACCTCATGTGAAGAGCTGACTCACTGGAAAAGACCCTGATGATGGGAGGGACTGGGGGCAGGAGGAAAAGGGGACGACAGAGGATGAGATGGCTGGATGGCATCACCGACTCGATGCACATAAGTTTGGGTGAACTCCGGGAGTTGGTGATGGACAAGGAGGCCTTGCGTGCTGTGATTCATGGGGTTGCAAAGAGTCGGACATGACTGAGCGACCGAAATGAACTGAACTGAACTGAAACAAAAGTCTGTACCCTCCTACCCCCAGCTCCTGGCAACCACAATTCTACTCTGTTACACATGAGTTTGAATACTTTGGTGAGAGCACAAGCTTGACAGTTGTGCTGGACTCTTTTTGACCCCATCGGCTATAGCCCACCAGACTCTTCTGTACATGGAATTCTCCAGGCAAGAATGCTGGAGTGGGCTGCCATTCCCCTTTTCAGGGGATCTTCCCTATCCTAGGAGATCGAACCTGGTCTCCAGCATTGCAGGCAGATTCTTTACTGTCCAAGCCAACAGGGAAGCCTGTGGAATCACACCGAAGGCGCTTTTTGGTGACCTGTTTATGTCACTTAGCATAATGTCCTTGTGACTCCCTGTGTTTTAAAATTGTTTTTCTGAGGTAAAAATATCCTTTAAGTTTTTCTGATTACAATACCATAAGATCATATACCATACTATAACAAAGTTCCTCTATAATTCCCCATCTCTCAAATGCCCTAGATAACTACTGTTTATGTTTTCTGTATACATATCTATGTGAACACATAAATATCCATCCATACAAATACATTTTATTTAATCTATCCCCAACTAACAGACATTTTGAAAGTTTAATATTTTGCTTCAAAAGCCATGCTGCTATTAACACTTTAGACTTATTTTTGCATACGTAAGTCACTTCACTGGAAATAAATTTCTTGAAGTGGAATTCAAAAGCAAAGAGGCGTGAACTTTTTCTGAAGGCTTCAGATTTGTGTTGCTCAACTGATCTCTCAAGAAAATGAATTTATTATAGCCCCAAAGTGTTATATGAAAATGCCTATTTCAAAACTAATCATTCCAAACCTAAGCATTATTAACCTTTGTCAATTTCACTTTGGTATTTATTATGTCTTTGGTTCTTAGTGAAGAGTAAATGTATTTTAAGCTTATTGGCCATTTATATTTCTTCTTTTGTTATATTTATAAATTTCATGGATTCTGCTTCCAATTTTAACTGTGTCTTTTAAATAGTACAAATATTGATCTTTCAAATGCTATAAGAGGGCTACACTATTTAAAGTGAGCAAATGCGTCTCAATTTTAATAAAGATGTCTTTTTTGCAATTTTCTAACTTTTCCTGTTTAAACAATCAAATCTATTAATACTTTCTTCATAGTTTCTTGCCATGCATTCTTAAATTTTTGATTTACTACTAATGTTCTTCACATAGTAGAAGTTTTACCATCCTATTGTTTAATGAAAGCAAATCATAAAAGTCTAAGCAACAGAAGCCCCATTTATGGAATAATGAACCACACTATAATAAAGTAATTCAAGTTTTCTGGATCAAATTTTATCTTAATTTTTTAAAAATTTATATCCTGAAGTAGTTTCAAAGGCAATTCAAAAAATTTAACAACTTTCTGGTTAACTTAAAATTTACTTTTCTTTGAAGCAAAAAAGTATACGCTACAGAGTCATTTTTTTCAATTTGGTGAACTTGGATTCTATAAACTGAGTAAAAGTTTTGTTATAAAATACTTCTTAGGTAGTGATAACACTATTTCAAAAATGCACGGAATTGGGTTGATCATATTTTTTCACAGAAAAACAAGGGCTGACACTACAAATTTTCATAAGAGAGCAACTCTATTTGGTGGAAGCACTTTTCTAGTCTATTGTAGAAGACACTATAAGCTGCTGTCCTAACCTCCATTCTCCCTTTCTCTCATGGTACAGCAGTCACTAAGTTTAGGTGAGGTGGTATGCAGCCCATATTCACAGCAAAACAGCTGAACTATCTCAGTGGTGGGCCTTGTCTGGCCTAAACTAATGATTATAATTCCAGTCCTATGTTGTAAAGCAGCCTGAGGATGAAGCTGACATAGAGGGTTGTGTAATATAATTGACATACAATAAATTATCTTTGTTTAATCCAGTTCAAGCTGGGTTTGTGTTGCTTGGAACTGAAAAAATGCTAGCACAAAGCAAGATCTAAATAATGCTCTATTTGAAATGAACAAAAACTATTTAAATTGTTTGGAACTAAGAAATTATTTTCATAAAAACAATATTCTACTCAATGTATCTCATATATAATTTTAACAATAAAACTTAAATATAACATATATCAATATGCTTCAAAACCAGAAACTTGGAAGCTAGAACATCTTTCCCCTCCTACCCCAGCCTGGTGGGACCAGGGATCTGTGTGATAAGGTGGTAAGAAGAGTCAGCTGGAGATGGTTTACTAATTCCCTCACTCTTGCTTATCTGTCCACTGTTTCACCTTGAAAGATGAGAATTCATAGGTTATCACTGGGCAAGGAAGATGATGGACAAGTTTACAGAAAATAATAAACAAGAGACATAGGTGAATGGGGAAGTGCTGACAACTGATAGGCAAAGGGTTTGAAAATTACAAAACTTGGCCTGCAAAAAAATTCACCCTTGAAAGTAACTGATTCTTCAACTTGTCTGGCTACCTAAAGATAAAATAAAGGTACCTTCTGGGTCAAAATACACAAACTTGGCCCTAAGAGTAATGTCCACAGTCACCTAGCACAGGGAACCAACTTCTGGTCACTTTACATTATTGTCAATCCCGACAACTAAAAGTAATCTTAACAGCTTTATGGAGGAATGTCAAAATGAAGAAAATATGACCAGAATGCTGTTTCAGGCTGGACACTTGAATTTAAAACATTAAGACTAACTCATATTGTACAATCTACTCCTACGTAAACAAAGTTCTTCCGTGTATGTCAGCTTTGTGCAGAGGCAAACAATAGAGAACAGAAGGGGAAAAAACTAGTGGGAAGAAACTTTGGTCATTTGATAGCTACGCAATCGTGTCAATCAAACTTGCCTTAATTTCTTTAATCAGTACTGGGGTTGGAAGGCAGGGAGCCTTTTCCTGAAGATTAATGGAAAGATCAGCAGTGATAATGAATGTAAAAGTCGTTTAGAGACACGAAATTTCTAAACAAATGTAAAGAAAGTTAAAATGACCTATTGTCTTCTCCAGAATATAAATAACCCTGCCCTTTACAAAACTAAAATCTGGGTCTGGTAAGGTATGCACTACTTCTGGATAGCCTTTAGATACTTTTCTTTGGTCAAAGGTGTAACAGGTAGCCCTTGCTTAAAGGCAGAAAGTGAAACTAGCATTCAGCGTGTTTGGCAACAAGCCATTATCGAGGCAGAACACATTAAGGAGTGAGAGGGGCACCTCCAAGCTCCTTCCTGGGAACTACACTCAGTTTAAGCTGCCATAGCTTTTGACTGTGTGCACTGCAATTTATCTCAATTTACCTCATGCAACCGTTAGCAAGATGTGTCGTAAGGTAATTCCCTCTCTGCCTTATGTGGCTTACAAAAGATTACTGAACATTCTACTTTTGGATAGCAGTGGGACCTGTTTTCTCGTTTTTTTCTTTTCAACTTTGAAGGCTAACATACATATAATAAACTAGACCCACTTAGAGTATACAGTTTGATGAGTTTTGACGGTTGTGTATACCCCAAAAAACCCTCTACGATCAGGATCTAGAGCATTCCCTATGTCTCTGAAATACTCTTTGTGCCCCTTCCCCCACACCTGATTTCAGATAACCATTGATGGTCTATCCCCAGCGTGCAGGTACAGTGTACAGTAATTGTCTTACATGAATAAATACAAACAAACGTAAAAAGTAACCCTTAAAAATACAAATATTTCTAAATACAAAAAATAATGCTAATTACCTGAACTTCTTTCTTATTGGATCCCTCCTCTGTATCAGATTGTTGTTCTTGTTCATTTTCATCACTCTAAAATAGATTATCAATTTATTTTAGAAAAGTAAAGATAATTTTGAGACAGTTAATACTTAAACATATTAAGGCTTTTATAATTTAAAATAACTTGGGAAAACATAACAGGAAATGGATCAAAAAGAAAACTGGTTTTTAAGTGGGAATTTTTCTACCCCATTTACAGGAAGCCTGTTCTATCTGCACAGTACAATCTAATTAGGTTAGCATATATAGTGAAGAAAGACCATCTACCTAACATTCTGATTTAAGAAACACATTCATACTGGGAATGAGGATGCAGGAGGTTTAATGTGAAAGTATGATACTCAATTTTATATTGTGATGTTATTGCATGTACTTTAATAGTCAAAACAGATACTATTTAGCTGTTCAAATATAATGAGGCAGCAAAAATAGGAAATATTATCTTAAGTAAGAAAGGCTCTATTCTATAAGGTTGTTAAGATCTATATAACAATCCTATTATGTTTAGGTAGTTTAGCTATCTAGTAATTTCTTGGGAATTTACAGCACACCAAATAGAAAACACAAGGCTTGGCAGGCTAAAAGTCTAGACTCTCAGCCAATGGGAATATTCTATTAAAAGGCTTAAAAACTCAATAAACCTTAAACAACTGAAAGAAAAGGGAAATACACAATCAACGCATCTGGTTCAGGCTCACTAAAAAAAATACCACAGGCTTTAAGACTAAATCATCCAATTTCAGACTGGAACAGCTATTTTCAGCTCTGTGAGTTAGGGTAAATTTAATAAAGAAAATTCTGAGTCATAGTTACCTCATCCATACAGTGGGGATAAAAGCCTTACAGAATTGGCCTAAGGATTATAGAGGATCTTTATACAACCTATCATGTGGTTTCTAGCAAAAATGGTATTTGAAGTTACTAAGCAAACAGGAGCAATCCATGCTGCTACTACTAGCATTATTTATTAATATAAATGTATTAATTCTACAATATGAACTGGTTGTCTACACATTACTGTTTGACAGAAGAAAATAGGAACTGAAAATTTAAAAAATGGGGAGGCTCAGAGGTCTTGAAAAGTGGTAACTAAGACAAAAAAAAAAAAAAAAAAGGAAACCTAGTAATAACTTGCCTAACCATACACCACCCTTTCTTTGACAGAGCCAATTTTGTATACTGTTTGATAAAGGTTCAATCACGAGGCTATGGAAAGGAAAGGATATCTGTGCTGATGATTGATTAGAACACTATTCAATGCAAGGTCAAATTAAAAAGATGACTACTGCCTACACAGATTTCAGGAACAATCATTATAATGCTAGTTATGTGTATGACTAGAGTTTTGAAGGGAGAGCTGGTCCAAATAAACCTGGGGAAAAATAAATACTGTATAAAAAAGCTTTGCTTATTAAACACCTAATACATATAAGTTATTAAAAAGGTAAGAATTTTTAAGTAGTAAGAGTTACTAAGATGCTGAGATGATAGGCTTTAGTATTATTATTAAAATATTACTGAGCAATCAATTAAGATCAACCAGACATCACGTACTTCCTGATGAAGGAAAAAAACACCCTGCCAAGAGAATACTGAACCAGAATCTGATCATTTCTACACCGCAAATTACCAATTTATAGGAAACACAAAAAAACTACATGAATGTGTTAAACTATACTTCAGGAATATAACCCAGTTCATTAAAAAATAATTGTAAGAAAAAAAGAGATGGAAGGAGTAACTGATTTTTTAAAAGAGACTTGAAAGAAAAAACTAATAATTTATGGTCCTTATTTGGATGCTAATCAAATCAGCAAAAAATAAAATTACAACAGACCATTTATGGCAACAGGAGTCAAAGTGGAAGTGAAAGCGAAGTTGCTCAGTCCTGTCCGACTCTGCGACCTTGTGGACTGCAGCCCGCCAGCCTCCTCCATCCACGGGATTCTCCAGGTGAGAGTACTGGAGTGGGTTGCCATTTCCTTCTCCAGGGGATCTTCCCAACCCAGGGATCGAACCCTGAACCCCAGACTCCTTCATTGCAGGCAGATGCTTTAACCTCTGAGCCACCAGGGAAGCCTAATTGGTAAAGAATCTGTCTGCAATGAAGGAGTCTGGGGTTCAATCCCTGGGTTGGGAAGATCCCCTGGAGAAGGAAATGGCAACCCACCCCAGTATTCCTGCCTGGAGAATCCCATGAACAGAGGAGCCTGGCAGGCCACAGTCCATGGAGTCACAAGAGTTGGACACAACTTAGCGACTAAACCACCACCACAGGCCTATGTAAATGGACAGATGATATGCCCATGAGGGCAGGTGGACAATTAGGTCTTTCCAGGCAATATGGGTCAGGAGGACATTAAAACTGACTGCCTATTCGATATTAAGGATTTATTGTCAATTTATTTAAAATAAACATGATCATGGTATTATGATCACTCATTAAAAGATAATATTTATGGTTACTTTAAAAAAATAAAAATTTAATATTTTAAAAAGGAGTACTTATCTTTTGAAAATTCATACTGAAATTTTTACATATATAGTATTACTAAAATTTTCTTCAAATATAAATAATTGGGAGTTGGGAAAGTGGTAGAGATTTAACTTAACAATGAATATCTGGGGTGGGATGATATACTTCATGTTTAAACGTTTCTGCAAAAAAATAATCCCTGAAAACTAAATCAGTTTTGCCTTTCTGAGGTACATGTTGTATTGAAATAGGATAAATTTCACATTAACTGTGTTATTCCATAGTTCTTCTTTCTCCTGCAAATGAAAAGCAACATCAGGCAAATAGAGATGAAGAAGAAAAAATTAAAATTTATAAGATTGCAGCCATTATTTTTTTATTCCAATACTGAGACAGTACTCTTGCTTATAAGTAATGTCAGAAATCTGAGTAGTTGTTTATTCTTAAAAAGAAAAACTCTTTTCATTTAAATAACTAGCTCAAATAGTGGTGACCTGAAGAATACATAATCTGAGGCATATAAGAAATTATTATTGTACATTCCTAGAAAGATAAAGCATATATCAAGTAGGTATATTTTAACAGGTTCTCACATCTTGTGTCCAAAACGAAACTCCTGTAGATCTTCTCTTCTCTCTCGGTCGCCTTCGTTCTCTGATTGATTTAGGTTGGGATTTATCTTCCCCCTCTTTTTCTTCTTCTTTCTTTTCTCCCTCTGTTAAGGATTGAAATCAATCATATGGCAGCAATGCATCTTGAAAGTATTTGCAAAGTAAATATGAAAACAATTCTAAGTCAACCTCTGTGAAAGTTTCTAAAGTTCTCTAATCAGAAATAATTTTTGCCCCCTCGGTGCTCCTGTAACACCTGGTTTAAACATGTCTGTGTCTCCCACTGGATACACTCTTGAAAATCAAGAATTTTAATTACTTCATTTTTCTAGTGCTTAAAGCAAACATTTTGCTTAAAAGACACATTTAATAATATTTACTGAAGAGAAAATAAATGAATCCTATGAAGAGAATGGGGCCCTAGTTATTAGTGTCTGACAGGAAAACAGTTCTCATGCGCAAACAGTCTGTAACAGTGGAGCGGCTAGCGGCACACACACCCATCAGCTTCTACCTCTGCCATTCCCAGTCCTCATGCAGCAGCAGAGTCAATGCACCAGTCACTGCATTTTCTTTTAGTGACTCAGAGCAAACCTTTTTCCCACCTTGGGAAAAAATTATCTTTTATCAAAAACAAATCAATGTAAAGTCTTCAAATTTGTTCCCTTCCTGGGATAGTTAAAATATCCTCAGACTTACATACTAGGAGAATATTAGAACCTCTGAATATGCTTTAAAAAGCAGACATATGGAGCAAAGTAATGCTAAAAAAAAGACTCCTGTGTCATTAGAAGGCTCCTTGTCTCCTTCTGTGAAGAAAAAGCAGCAAAAGAAACTCCAAAATTCTAGTATTAAGAGGGGTTTAAGGTTTTTTAGAATTAGTTTAGTGCAAAGGCCTCAAACTCCAAAATCAACAGTAGTCATCCAGGTCATATAAGAGTTGGCGGGGCGGGGGCGGGGGGCGCGCTGCTATTTCTCAGCTCTAATCAATTGTTGATGTGAGAATTCAGATCCAGTGTTGTCATATCTTCCAACTTTTCAAAAGAAGACAGAAACTTGAACTTTTATGCAAATATCCCTAATTTAAATGTTGGCTCAAAATTTTTATAATCATTATACAGGCCCCACACTCAAGAGGTTTAAAGAACTGAAATATTTAATGAACAACAAAAGAAGAGCCAGCTTGCAGTTGAAAAAAATTTAATTTTCTGAAGCTTACTCCTATAGGACTACTGATATTATCATGATTAATACTATTTGACTTTCCTTTTAAAATATAAAATACCTACAATTGGAATACATTTAGCACCCATTTCTTAAAGTAGGAGTTAATTAGTTTATATAGGAAGTTTATATGCAATAAAAGGAAATGCTAATAGCATCAACATGCCAATATACAGCTGAAAAAGAAACCTATTTTTCAAGAAATAAGCATAGAAATAATTTTTTTGGCAAGGACTTTATATATATATGTTAAATCATTTTTGTTTAAAACAATTTCACAATAAACAGTTAAAAGATGTGACCTACATAATATGCAAGAAATGACTTGAAACATTAATAAACTGTTCTTAGAAATAATCACCCCACTAGTTTTTCTATACCAACTTTTCTATGTTGATCTACATAAAGATTTTTGAAGTCTTAGGCAATAAAGATACACGTATCAATGACAGATCACACAATTTTCTGTTTTTATTTTCGTACTTTTCTCATTCTCAACCA
The DNA here is from genome assembly GCF_001704415.2 of Capra hircus. Taxonomy (NCBI): domain Eukaryota; kingdom Metazoa; phylum Chordata; class Mammalia; order Artiodactyla; family Bovidae; genus Capra; species Capra hircus. The sequence continues at coordinate 9,135,979 of NC_030812.1, forward strand.
TCATATTCTTTCTGGTTAGGCAGAATGAGTCCCAGTTTAGGATGTTGGTTCTTTTCTGTTAAACTATATTAATTAGGAAAGACCAACTCAAAGAATTATCTGAAGGAAACAAAGTGCTTTCAAATTTTCGTTCTTACCTCTTTCATTTTCCTTTGTTAATCCTCTGGAGTAAGCAGAAGTTATACCTACAAGACTGTTTGGCCTGTTTAACTGACTTGAAGCATAAAGTGAACTGCTCATTGTAGAAAGTAAAGAGGAGGGAGTGGTTGAACTTGAAGTTGATACTGGTCTGTAGCGTTGATAAGTCTGTGAAATGTGAGAATTAAGACCCATTTGAAATATTAAACACAGATAAAAACATAAAATATTTAAGTTCATTTTAAAGAAAAAGTAATGTTCTACTCATGTCAAGATAATTAAGACTTCCAGTTAAAATCCTTATGAGCAATTTGCATGTGGTTTGTTAATAAATAAACCTCTTGCATTTTGAGAATCACAAGAACTACCCATGCCACAGGACCTAGTTGTGTTGCTGGTATACTATTACCTCATCATATGTTCTGGAGTACTTTTGTTTATATTCATCTTCTCTAGATGTTTCTGATTCCTTCTTTTCTTCCTGCTTTTCTTTATCCTGTTTCTCTTTTTCCTCTTTTTCTTCATTTTCTTGTTCTCTGGTTCGGGTGGAACGACTCCTCCCTATTGTTTTTTCAGCTTCCTGAAGATCAGTCAATGTTACCCCCTGCACACGAAAAAAGATATATTAAGTATTAATTTAAAAATTAAATATATTAAATTAAATATGAATGTATTAGAAGTCAAATATGCATGTTTAGAACTGGTCTGCAAATTTAAACAGAATTTCTACTTAGCAAGTCATATTCACTCTATGAAGAATCATCATGAGCAAGCACAGTAGTATGTACTGGGAAAGAAATAAAACATATGCAAGAAATTGTCTATTAAAGAAATTAACAAAATAGCACAGGAACTGGTCTTATGAAATATTCGTAAGAAGTTGAAAGAAGGAAAAGCCAATATATACACTCTCTATATATTAAAGTTACATGTATTTATGAGTTTTTATATATGTAGATGCACAAAGAGAAGATTTCAGTAGGGTGGTAATTTTTGAAGGTTAAGTCCCCAAAAGGATAGATTGAATTTCAAGACGTAAAGGTACAAAGACAGAAAAAACATGTTAAGATCCTACAAAATACAGTTTAACTTGAAATGTAACTAATGGTAAGGATCAAATAGTTTAATCTGGACTTTGGAGCCCCTGTACTGCACAAAAGGGAAGATAGAGATATAAGAGACAGAGTCAGAACGGCAAGGAGGTAAGAAGATGATAATTAGCTGGAGTTGACATTTTTCTCATACTTGCCACATCAGCTTTTTGAAATACCTAACATAAAATGCTTATTTCCCACCCCTTCCCAATACGCAGAATTATCTAATAATTATAAGACATCATATATGACTCATTTTTAACACTAATCAAATACTCTGAATCAGACACTATATTAAGGAATAGAAACATAAATACTCAAAAGAGATATACAAAGGCATACAAAACATGCCTTAACAGTAGTAGCCATATGTAATATCAGATGAAATGTAATTAGATAAAATGTAATATTAACAGCACAGCCATATTTAAAAGGCTACAGGAGGATTACTAAAACAACTATTATACTTTAAGATTCATTCAAACTATAAACTGAGATCAAAATTTGCACAGAAATGTGAAAAGGGGAAACATAATTCTGAACTTTAATGTATTACACACATTAAATATACCTGTGTTGATCTTCTAGACTGCCTTGCTTGTCTAGATCTTGCTTTTCTTTGGGATTCAGACTCTTCATCTCTAACAGGAGTGAGGTATGATCTACAGTAATAAATAAAAATCGTCAGTTGGAAATACATTACCTATGAATGTAATCACACATGAATGTACATAAATGAAACATTTAAGTTTAGCATTTTAATGGATTTTAAGAAAGAGTTATCAGAAAATGGTTACACCCACTCTGAAATTCAACAATGCAGTTTGATAGTTTTTTAGACTGTAACTACTCATATTAACATATATATTTTAAAGGTTTTCCTATCCACAGTTTTGTTTTCTCAGACTTGTAATATTTTTCTCTTAGCCCCTTTCAACATCATCCTAGATAATATGTGAAGTTACATGGCTAAACTCTAGACTGTCAGTGTCTTTTTATGGTAACATCATTAGGACTGAATGCAGTTTGTTAGGACGGGAGATGACTAGTGAAGAAGCACGACTCCCTGCACTACTGTCATCCTGCATTGACTAAAAATATTATGGGCAGACATCACACTTTTGTTCATATTTAAAGCTCTCTAAAAATTCAAGTGTTGTCATATATGAACTCCTTTAAAATCAGCATCTTACTCTTGGGTCACTGATTTTCTGATACAGAAAATAACATTTGGTACTATCTTTAACTAGATTTTATATTTTAAATCTAAGCCTAGCAGCGGTGGCTGCGCGGTGCAGGAGTGGCTGAGAGGAGCTACCCCTCGTCCAAGGTCGAGGCGGTGGCCAAGAGGAGCTACCCCACGTCCAAGGTAAGGAGCAGCAACTGCTCTTTGCTGGAGAAGCCGTGAAGAGATACCCTGGTTCAAGGTAAGAGAAACCCAAGGAAGACAGCAGGTGCTGAGAGGACGTCAGAGGGCAGACGGACTGAAACCACAATCACAGACAACTAGCCAATCTGATCACATGGACCACAGCTTGTCTAACTCAATGAAACTAAGCCATGCGCTGTGGGGCCACCCAAGACGGACAGGTCACGGTGGAGAGTTCTGACAGAATGTGGTCCACGGGAGAAGGGAATGGCAAACCACTTTTCACTGTTCATGAGAACCCCATGAACAGTATGAAAAGGCAAAAAGATAGGACCCTGAAAGATGAACTCCCCAGGTCAGTAGGTGCCCAATATGATACTGGAGATCAGTGGAGAAATAACTCCAGAAAGAATGAAGGGATGGAGCCAAAGCAAAGACAACACCCAGTTGTGGATGTGCCTGGTGATAGAAGCAAGGTCTGATGCTGTAAAGAGCAATATTGCATGGGAACCTGGAATGTTAGGTCCATGTATCAAGGCAAATTGGAAGTGATCAAACAGGAGATGGCAAGAGTGAACATCGGCATTCTAGGAATCAGTGAACTAAGATGGACTGGAATGGGTGAATTTAACTCAGATGGCCGTTATATTTACTACTGTGGGCAGGAATGCCTTAGAAGAAATGGAGTAGCCATCATAGTCAACAAAGGAGTCTGAAATGCAGTACTTGGATGCAATCTCAAAAACGACAGAATGATCTCTGTTTGTTTCCAAGGCAAACCATTCAATATCACAGTAATCCAAGCCTATGCCCCAACCAGTAATGCTGAAGAAGCTGAAGTTGAATGGTTCTGTGAAGACCTACAAGACCTTTGAGAACTAACATCCCTAAAAGATGTCCTTTTCATATAGGGGACTGGAATACAAAAGTAGGAAGTCAAGAAACACCTGGAGTAAGTGGTAAATTTGGCCTTGGAGTACAGAATGAAGCAGGGCAAAGGCTAATAGAGTTTTGCCAAGAGAACACACCGGCCATAGCAAACACGCTCTTCCAACAACACAAGAGAAGACTCTACACATGGACATCACCAGATGGTCAACACTGAAATCAGACTGATTATATTCTTTGCAGCCAAAGATGGAGAAGCTCTTATACAGTCAGAAACAACAAGACTGGGAGCTGACTGTGGCTTAGATCATGAACACCTTATTGCCAAATTCAGACTTACAATGAAGAAAGTGGGGAAAATCATTACACCATTCTGGTATAACCTAAATCGAATCCCTTATGTTTATACAGTGGAGTCAAAAATAGACTTAAGGGGCTAGATCTGATAGACAGAGTGACTGATGAAATATGGACGGAGGTTCGTGACATTGTACAGGAGACAAGGATCAAGATCATCCCGAAGAAAAAGTAAAAAAAAAAAAAAAAGCAAAATGGCTCTGAGGAGGCTTTACACATAGCTGTGAAAAGAAGAGAAGTGAAAAGCAAAGGAGAAAAGGGAAGATATACCCATTTGAATGCAGAGTTCCAAAGAATGACAAGGAGAGATAAGAAAGCCTTCCCCAGCGATCAGTGCAAAGAAATAGAGGAAAACAACAGAATGGAAAAGACTAGAGATCTCTTCAAGAAAATGACAGCTATCAAGGGAACATGTCATGCAAAGACGGGAGCAATAAAAGACAGAAATGGTAGGGACCTAACAGAAGCAGCAGATATTAAGAAGAGGTGGCAAGAATACACAGAAAAACTATATAAAAAAGATCTTCAGGACCTAGATAATCCCGATGGTGTGATCACTCACCTAGAGCCAGACATCCTGGAATGTGAAGTCAAGTGGGCCTTAGGAAGCATCACTATGAACAAAGCTAGTGGAGGTGATGGAATTGAGCTATTTTAAATCCTGAAAGATGATGCTGTGAAAGTGTTGCACTCAATATGCTAGCAAATTTGGAAAACTCAGCAATGGCCACAGCACTGGAAAAGGACAGTTTTCATTCCAATCACAAAGGCAATGCCAAAGAATGCTCAAACTACAGCACAATTGCATTCATCTCACATGCTAGTAAAGTAATGCTCAAAATTCTCCAAGCCAGGCTTCAGCAATACATGAACAATGAACTTCCAGAAGTTCAAGCCAGTTTTAGAAAAGGCAGAGGAACCAGAGATTATACTGCCAACATCTGCTGGATCATTGAAAAAGCAAGGGAGTTCCAGAAAAACATCTAATTCTGCTTTATTGACTATGCCAAAGCCTTTGACTGTGTGGATCACAATAAACTGTGGAGAATTCTGAAAGAGATGGGAATATCAGACCAGCTGACCTGCCTTTTGAGAAATCTGTATACAGGTCAGGAAGCAACAGTTAGAACTGGACATGGAACAACAGACTGGTTCTAAATAGGAAAAAGAGCATGTCACGGTTGTATATTGTCACCCTGCTTATTTAACGTCCATGCAGAGTACATCATGAGAAACGCTGGGCTGGATGAATGAAACACAAGCTGGAATCAAGATTGCCAGGAGAAATATCAATAACCTCAGATATGCAGATGACCCCAACTTTATGGCAGAAAGTGAAGAAGAATGAAAGAGCCTCTTGATGGAAGTGAAAGAGGAGAGTGAAAAAGTTGGTTTAAAGCTGAACATAAAGAAAACGAAGATCATGGCATCTGGTCCCATCAGTTTATGGCAAATCGATGGGGAAACAGTGGAAATAGTGAGACTTTATTTTGGGGGGCTCCCAAATCACTGCAGATGGTGATTGCAGCCATGAAATTAAAAGGCGCCCACTCCTTGGAAGCAAAGTTATGACCAACCTAGATAACATATTCAAAAGTAGAGACATTACTTTGTCAACTAAGGTCCGTCTAGTCAAGGCTATGGTTTTTCCAGTGGTCATATATGGACGTGAGAGTTGACTATAAGAAAGCTGAGCACCAAAGAATTGATGCTTTTGAACTGTGGTGTTTGAGAAGACTCTTCAGAGTCTCTTGGACTGCAAGGAGATCCAACCAGTCCATTCTAAAGATCAGTCCTCGGTGTTCATTGGAAGGACTGATGTTGAAGCTGAAACGCCAATACTTTGGCCACCTGATGTGAAGCACTGACTCATTGGAGAAGCCCGTGATGCTCGGAAAGATTGAGGGCTGAAGGGGAAGGGGACGACAGAAGATGAGATGGTTGGATGGCATCACTGACTCAATGGACATGGGTTTGGGTAAACTCTGGGAGTTGGTGATGGACAGGGAGGCCTGGAGTGCTGCGGTTCTAGGGGTCACAAAGAGTCAGACACGACTAAGGGACTGGACTGAACTGAAGCCTACGTTCCATCTTGTCACAGGAACGCACAATTTCAAAAGCATGCTATCCATGCCAAAAGGTAAATAATGAACTGACGGGTTACATAAGCAAAGACAAGACAGAATCATTAAGTTTATCAATAACCTGTCATAATGCCTCTATCTCTAAAAGCTATTTTTAAAAAATCCTCCTGGGTTAACTTTAGTTTTTTTTGTCAATTTGTAATTCATTCTGGTCTTCAGCCTTCCTGACATTATTCACATATTCATGACAAACTTCAGAATTTTCTCTGTTTCAGGCCTTTAAAAAAAATCTGTTCTTTTAAAGCTCTAAGTTCAAAGAGCAGAACACATCATCAAACACCTTAATTACAATTTCTTCACAATTTTTTTTTCATACATATGAATGCATCTTTCTCACCATTCAAACTTGAATTTTTTGCAATTTGTCTCTCTAAAACTGGACTACAAGATTCATTATTCTTAGGATTCGTCTCCTTAGGTAACTAACCCTAAGATGACAAAGTCTCTTCTCACTCAACATCCTAGTTATTTCAGTTTCATCAATTAATTCTTACTTATTGTTAGTTACTTCTAGAGATCTGAATCTTTATGCTTCTACTCTAACTACAGAGAAGCTGTAGAGGGAAGTATGTCAAGCAATTTTCAAGGGGGTGTTTTACTTGAATGAGTCATCCAACTAACACAGAGAAGGATGAAAATCCCTTCTATATTTTGACCTAAATTGTTTTTCTCATCTGCTTTGAGAAAATAACACCCGTGTTCTCTATTCAGTTGAATAACTACTATACCGTATAGATATGTTTCCCCCCTCTTTAACTTCATATTTTCTATTGTATTTTACCTCTAGATTTCCAGAATATCCTGAATGATTATGTGTTTTTGCTATCATAGTAGTATACAGGACTACACTTATCAATAAGATTGTTGTTGTTCAGTCACGAAGCTGAGTCCTACTCTTTGCAACCCCATGGACTGCAGCACCTGAGGCTTCCCTGTCCTTCACTACCCCCTGGAATTTGCTCAAATTCATGTCCATTGAGTTGTTGATGCCATCCAACCATCTCATCCTTTGTTGTTCCCTTCTCCTGCCCTCAATCTTTCCCAGCAGTAGGGTCTTTTCCAACGAGTCGGCTCTTCGCATCAGGTGGCCAAAGTATTGGAGCTTCAGCTTCAGCATCAGTCCTTCCAATGAATATTCAAGGTTGATTTCCTTTAGGATTGACTGCTTTGATATCTTTGTGTCCAGGGGACTCTTGAGAGTCTTCTCCAGCACAATTCAAAAGCATCAATTCTTTGGCACTGAGCCTTCTTTATGTTCCAACCCTCACATCCGTACATGACTACTGGAAAAACCATAGCTCTGACAACATGGACCTTGGTGGGCAAAGTGATGTTTCTGCTTTTTAATATGCTGTCTAGATTTGTCATGCCTTTCCTTCTAAGGAACAAGCATCTTTTAATTTCATGGCTGCAATCACCAACCTCAGTGATGCTGGAGCCCAAGAAAATAAAATCTGCCATTGTTTCCACCTTCTCATCTATTTGCCATAAAGTGATAGGATTGAACACCATGATCTTAGGCCTTTTAATGTTGAGCTTTAAGTCAGTTTTTTCACTCTTCTTTTTCACCATCATCAAGAGGCTCTTTATTTCCTCTTCGCTTTCTGTCATATCTGAGGTTGTTGATATTTCTCCTGGAAATCCTGATTACAATGTGTGATTTATCCAGCCCAGTGTTTCTCATCATGTACTCTGCATATAAGTTAAATAAGCAGGGAGACAACATACAGCCTTGACAAACTCCTTTCTCAGTTTTGAACCAGCCCGTTGTTCCATGTCCAGTTCTAACTGTTGCTTCTTGACTGGCATACAGGTTTCTCAGGAAACAGGTATGGTGGTCTGGTATTCCCATCTTTTTTAAGAATTTTCCACAGTTTGTTGTGATCCACACAGTCAAAGGCTTTAGTGTAGTCAATGAAGCAGAAGTATACTTTTTTGGAATTCTCTTGCTTTCTCCATGATCCAGTGGATGTTGCCAATTTGATCTCTGGTTCCTCTGCCTTTTCTAAATCCAGCTTGTACATCTGTAAGTTCTTAGTTCACAAACTGCTAAAGCCTAGCTTGAAGGATTTGGAGCACTGAGCATTAGCTACCTAGCGTGTGAAATAAGCACAACTGCATGTTAGTTTGAACATTTCTTGGCATGGCCTTTCTTTGGAATTGGAATGAAAACTGACCTTTTCCAGTTCCGGGGCACTGCAGAGTTTTCCAAATTTGCTGGCATATTGAGTACAGCAATTTAATAGCATCATCTTTTAGGATCTGAAATAGCTCAGCTGGAATTCCATCACTCCCACTAGCTTTGTTTGTACTAATGCTTCCTAAGGCCCACTGGACTTTGCATTCCAGGATGTCTGGCTCTAGGTGAGTGACCACACCATCAATCGTCATGGTTATCTGGGTAATTAAGACCTGTTCTGTATAGTTCTTCTGTGTCTTTATTCTTGCCACCTCTTCTAAATCTATTCTGCTTCTTTTAAGTCCTTACTGTTTCTGTCCTTTGTGTGCACCCTTGCATGAAATGTTCTTTCGGTATCTCCAATTTTCCTGAGGAGATATCGAGTCTTTCCCATTCTATTGTTTTCCTCTATTTCTTTGCATTGTTCACATAAGGCCTTCTTATCTCCCCTGCTATTTTCTGAAGCTCTGCATTCAGTTGCATGTATCTTTCCCATCTCCTTTGCCTTTCTCTTTCTTTTCACAGTAGTTGTAAGGCCTCCTCAGCACTTGGCCTTTTTGCATTTCTTTTTCTTTGGGATGGTTTGGATCACTGCCTCCTGTACAGTTATGAACCTCCATCCGTAGTTATTCAGGTACTCTATCTATTAAGTCTAATCTCTTCAATCTATTTGTCTCCTCCACTGTATAATCATAAGGGATTTGATTTAGGTGATACCTAAATGCCTTAGTGGTTTCCCTACTTTCTTCAATTTAAGCCTGAATTTTGCAATAAGAGCTCATGATCTGAGCCACAGTCAGCTCCAGGTCTTATTTTTACTGATTGTACTAATCAATCTGATTTTGGTACTGACCATCTGGTAATGTCCACGTATAGAGTCATCTTTTGTGTTGTTGGAAGAGGGTGTTTGCTATGACCAATGCGTTTTCTTGGCAAAGCATGTTAGCCTTTGCCCTGCTTCTTTTTGTTCTGAAAGGCTAAAATTGTCAATTACTCCAGGTATCTCCTGACTTCATACTTTTGCATTTCAATCTCCTATTATGGAAGGACATCTCTATTTGGCGTTAGTCTTAGAAGGTCTTGTAGGTCTTCGTATAACTGGTCAACTTCAGCTCTTCAGCATCAGTGGTTTGGGGTATAGACTTGGATTACTGTGATGGTGAATGGTTTGCCTTGGAAATGAACTGAGACCATTTTGTTGTTTTTAAGCTACGAGCTGCTCTGATTCTTGCCCACAGTAGTAGGTATAATAGTCATTTGAGTTAAATTAGCCCATTCCTGACCATTTTATTTCAGATTCCTAAAATATTGAAGTTCACGCTTGCCATCTTCTGCTTGACCACATCCAATTTACCTTGATTCATGGACCTAACATTCCAGGTTCCTATGCAAATTTATTCTTTATAGCATCAGACTTTACTTTCACCACCAGACACATTCAAAACTATGCGCCATTTCAGCTTTGACCCAGTCCTCTTTCTGGAGCTATTTCTCTGCTCTTTCCCAGTAGCATATCAGACACCTTCTGACCTGGGGACTCATTTTCAGGTGTCATATCGTTTTGCCTTTTCATGCAGTTCATGAGGTTCTTGAAGCAAGAATATTGGAGTCATTTGCCATTTTCTTCTCCAAGGACCATGTTTTGTCCTTACCCAGGGATCGAACACAGGTCTCCTGTATTACACATATATTCTTAACTATCTGAGCCACCAGGGAAGCTCCATAAATTAGGTACAGTGCATCATATGGAAGCAATTCACTGAGGAGCTATCTTACCAAATCCAGTTTCTATGAAAATATTAGTACTGATTTAAGTTCACAGAATAAAATTTAAAAAAAAATTTTTTTAACTTAAAAAAAAAAAACTGTCCTTCTAAGAGTGGAAGGCAAGGGAATAGTCACTAAATAAAACATTTAGTTTATTACCATTTCCTTATTTAGACTTTCTCTTAGTTGAAATTTTATGTGGCTTCATCTGTACCAATGCACAAATACAGAAATGATTACAACTAGGAGACTACCTGCCCTCTCTCCCTTCTATGATGCACAAAAGCTTGATATTCCTCTTTCTCCCCCGTTTTATAATTTATATTCTGTCTTCATACTGCTTTAGAGTCTTAAGGTTTTTATTCAGTTATAACAGATACTTTTCTCATTTTTATAAAAACTCCAGTGATTTTCTGGGACAAGAATAGGATATCAAATAAATATTATTCGAGTTTAACAAATATTAATTCTGGAACATGATTTTTATATTGTTTGTTCTAGAATTGATTATATAAATGTACAAAATACTATACATGCTAACTCTTCTTTAAGAGAGGGGTAAGCAACATATTAAAAGGTCTGTAAGGTACTGGGGGAAGAAACCTATTTAACCATGTTTAATGCAGCATTACTCCAGATGATTTATACAGAAAAAACTTTTTTCTCAATTTTGAGGTGCATCTATTAAGGAGTAATGATCTGAGCCACAGTCAGCTCCCGGTCTTGTTTTGGCTGACTGTATAGAGCTTCTCCATCTTTGGCTACAAAAAATATAATCAATCTGATTTCAGTTTTGACCATCTGGTGATGTCCATGTGTAGAGTCTTCTCTTGTGTTGTTGGAAGAGGGTGTTTGCTATGGCCAGTGCATTCTCTTGGGAAAACCCTATTAGCCTTTGCCCTGCTTCATTCTGTACCTTAAAGCCAAATTTGCCTGCTACTCCAGGTGTTTCTTGACTTCCCACTCTTGCATTCCAGTCCCCTATAATGAAAAGGACATCTTTTTTGGGTATTAGTTCTAGAAGGTCTCGTAGGTTTTAACAAAACCATTAAACTTCAGCTTCTTCATTACTGTTCAGGACACAGACTTGGATTACTGTGATACTGAATGGTTTGCCGTGGAAATGAACAGAGATCATTCTGTCACTTTTGAGATAGCATCCAAGTACTGCATTTTGGATTTTTTTGTTGACTATGATGGCTACTGCATTTCTTCTACAGGATTCTTGCCCACAGTAGTAGACACAATGGTCATGTGAGTTAAATTCACCCATTCCAGTCCTTTTTAATTCACTGATTCCTAAAATGTTGTTCACTCTTGCCATCTCCTGTTTGACCACTTCCAATTTGCCTTGATTCATAGACCTAACATTCCAGGTCCCTATGCAATACTGTTCTTTACAGTATCAGATTTACTTCCATCACCAGTCACATCCACAACTGGGTATTATTTTTGCTTTGATTCTGTTTCTTCGTTCTTTCTGGAGTTATTCTCCACTGTTCTCCAGTAGCATATTGGGCACCTACTGACCTGGGGAGTTCATCTTTCAGCGTCCTATCTTTCTGCCTTTTCATACTGTTCATGGAGTTCTCAAGGCAAGAATACTTAAGTGGTTTGCCATTTCCTTCTCCAGTGGACCACGTTTAGTCAGAACTCTCCACCATGACCCGTCCATCTTGGGTGGCCCTACTGAGCATGGCTCATAATTTCATTGAGTTAGACAAGGCTGTAGTCCATGTGATCAGATTGGTGATCACCCTGGACAGAAATGATGTGGACCTAACAGAACCAGAAGATATTAAGAAGAGGTGGCAAGAATACACAGAAGAACTATACAAAAAAGATCTTCATGACCCAGATAAACACGATGGTGTGATCACCAATCTACAGCCAGACACCCTGGAATCTGAAGTCAAGTGTGCCATCACTACAAACAAAGCTAGTGGAGGTGATGGAATTCTAGTTGATCTATTTCAAATCCTAAAAGATGATGCGTGCAAGTGCTGCACTCATTATGCCAGCAAATTTGGAAAACTCAGCAATGGCTACAGGACTGGAACAGGTCAGTTTTCATTTCAATCCCACAGAAAGGCAACATCAAAGCATGCTCAAACTACTGCACAATGCCACTCATCTCACATGCTAGTAAAGTAATGCTCAAAATCTTCCAAACCAGACTTCAAAAGTACGTGAACCGTGAACTTCCAGATGTTCAATCTGGATTTAGAAAAGGCAGAGGAACCAGAGAACAAATTGCCAACATCTGGTGGATCATGGAAACAGCAAGAGAGTTCCAGAAAAACATCTACTTCTGCTTTGTTGACTACGCCAAAGCCTTTGACTTTGCACATCACAATAAACTGTGGAAAATTCTGAAAGAGATGGGAATACCAGAATACCTGACCTGCCTCTTGAGAAACCTGTATGCAGGTCAGGAAGCAACAGTTAGAACTGGACATGGAACAATAGACTGGTTCCAAATTGTACCAGCCCTGACTGGTACATCAAGGCTGTATATTGTCACCCTGCTATTTAACTTCTACGCAGAGTACATCATGAGAAATGCTGGGCTGGATGAAGCACAAGCTGGAATCAAGACTGCCAGGAGAAATATGAATAACCCCAGATTTTAAGATGACACCACCCTGATGGCGGGAAGTAAAGAAGAACTAAAGAGCCTCTTGATGAAAGAGAAAAAAGAGAGTGAAAACCGCTTAAAACTCAACATTCAGAAAACTAAGATCATGGCATCCAGTCCCATCACTTCATGGCAAATAGATGGGGAAACAGTGGAAACAGTGACAGCCTTTATTTTGGGGGGCTCAAAAAACACCACTGCAGATGGTGACTGCAGCCATGAAATTAAAAGACGCTTGCACTTTGGAAGAAAAGTTATGACCAACGTAGACAGCATATTAAAAAGCAGAGATATTATTGCTAACAAAGGGCCATCTAGTCAAAGCTATGGTTTTTCCAGTAGTCATGGATGGATGTGAGAGCTGGACTATAAAGAAAGCTGAGCATCAAAGAATTGATGCTTTTGAACTGTGGTGTTGGAGAAAACTCTCGAAAGTCCCTTGCACTGTAAGGAGATCCAACTAGCCCATCCTAAAGGAAATCAGTCCTGAATACTCATTGGAAGGACTGATGCTGAAGCTGAAACGCCATTATTTTGGCCACCTGATGTGAGGAACTGACTCACTGGAAAAGACCGTAATGCTGGGAAAGACTGAAGGCGGTAGGAGAAGGGGACAACAAAGGATGAGATGGTTGGATGGCATCGCTGACTCAAAGGACATGAGTTTGGGTAAACTCCAGGAGTTGGTGATGGACAGGGATGCCTGGTGTGCTAAAGTCCATGGGGTCACAAAGAGTCGGAAACAACTGAGTGAGTGAACTGACTGACATCTATTAAATGTATAAAAGTGCTCTATGAAATATTAGCCTATAATATATGGTTCAATGGCTATTTTTTTCATCCATTCAACTTATTCATGTACCTATTGGTCCTATGCAATTTATTGCTTTTTGTACTTCCACCAGATGAGGAGAAAAAGTAACAGAAAGAGATGAAACCTAAATGTGATAGCACATCTAGTTAAACAGAATTTACACCAGGCTAGACAGGTGTTTGTATTACTTCAGCATTTCATGAGCTGCTCTGAAAAGTCAAATGAACCTAAAAGGCTAAATTCTGATTTCTACTATATATGGTTAAAGTTTTTCATTTTTAGTTTAAAACAGGGAAATTTGCATGCCCTTTTACCCACACTGAAAACACTACTATCAACTATCACACTCTCTCACAAGAAGCCTAGATTCTTTTTCAATACTTTCAAGCTGCTGTGAAAGTTAATAAACCTATTTATCATATGCAGGTTAGGGGCATAAAAATTACTAGCTGCAAGATAGGTAAACTCTGTTCAGTTAAAATTTCCATACAAACATTTGCTCTAAATTAGCATAAAAACCTAGCCTATCAATTTGTAATGTGTAATATATTTCCTGGGCTGAGACGAGATACCCCATGCCTGAGGTCCAAATAGGAAAAGGAGTATGTCAAGGCTGTATATTGTCACCCTGTGTATTTAACTTCTATGCAGAGTACATCATGAGAAATGCTGGGCTGGAAGAAGCACAAGCTGGAATCAAAATTGCTGGGAGAAATATCAAGAACCTCAGATATGCAGATGACACCATCCTAATGGCAGAAAGTGAAGAAGAACTAAAAGGCTCTTGATGAAAGTGAAAAAGTTTGGCTTAAAGCTCAACGTTCAGAAAACTAAGATCATGGCATCTGGTCCCATCACTTCATGGCAAACAGATGGAGAAACAGTGGAAACAGTGTCAGACTATTTTTGGGGGCTCCAAAATCACTGCAGATGGTGACTGCAGCCATGAAATTAAAAGATGCTTACTCCTTGGAAGGCAAGTTATGACCAACCTAGATAGCATATTCAAAAGCAGAGACATTACTTTGCCAACAAAGGTCCGTCTAGTCAAGGCTATGTTTCTTCCAGTGGTTATGTACAGACGTGAGAGTTGGACTGTGAAGAAAGCTGAGCGCCAAAGAATTGATGCTTTTGACCTGTGGTGTTGGAGAAGACTCTTGAGAGTCCCTTGGACTGCAAGGAGATCCAAACAGTCCATTCTAAAGGAGATCAGCCCTGGGTGTTCATTGGAAGGACTGATGCTGAGGCTGAAACTCTAGTCCTTTGGCCACCTCATGTGAAGAGTTGACTCATTGGAAAAGACGCTGATGCTGGGAGGGATTGGGGGCAGGAGGAGAAGGGGACGACAGAGGATGAGATAGCTGGATGGCATCACCGAGTCGATGGAAATGAGTCTGAGTCATCTCCAGGAGTTGGTGATGGACAAGGGAGGCCTGGAGTGCTGCCATTTATGGGGTTGCGAAGAGTCAGACACAACTGAGCGACTGAACTGAACTGAATATGTTTCCTATACATCTGATAGTCCCCATCTGATGTTTAGTTCCTTTCTCCTTCCCTGAGCTGTCTATACAGAGCAGACCTCTACGAATAGAACACAGAGAAGATAGAAAGTTCATGTTTTGAGTATGTTTTTAATTCCAAAGAGCTAGTCATCAAAAAAGATGGAAGAATATACCAAATTTCATTGCTGCCTTAAACATTACTGTATCATACTGTCATACTGGATTTCTTCCTTGTAACTACATAGGGTATGTAACTTTACTTACTAGTCGTAGATTGCCTACTATTTTCTGAACAATCCAAAGGTTATTTCTAAATTAAGGACTTTCCCCCCAGTAAAGGCAATTATTCTGTATATTATTTCTTTCCCTAACATTTACTGGCTGAGACATTTGTATTTATTTACAATGGAAGATCCCCTGGAGAAGGGAATGGCTACCCATTCCAGTATTCTTGCCTGGAGAATTCCATGGACAGAAGGGTCATGGGGTTGCAGAGAGTCAGACACAACTGAGCAACTAACACTTTTTTTTTGTTTGTTTCAATAATATTTATATTTTTGTCCACCAAATTACATCTTTAAGAAGCAATACCAACCCTTGCTTCTCACTCAGCATTTTTCCTTCCAGAGGGAAGATAAATGGGAGCTGGCTGAGTCAAGGGAACATGGTAAAAATGAGTAGTTGTACGAAACCATGGGAATTCATACTACACATATGAAGTTATCGGTAAGGTAGTATTTTGCAGTTTGAAAAGGCTATGGAGAATTAGAAATACTTAAACAATGAAATAATTTTTCATCATGCCCCACCTGTCTGTCTATCTTGCTATTCCCCGAGGCTTGCGGGATCTCAGTTCCTCCATCAGAGACTGAATCCAGGCCATTAGTGAAAGTCAGGAATCCTAACCTCTAGGCCACTAGGGAACTCACCTATTTAAAGCGAGCTTCTCCTCTCTTCTCCCTGATGCCTTCCCCCTCCAATTAATCAACTGGAAATTTTATAAAAACAGAAAATTCTCACCTAAACCTGATCAATAAAACCAGGAAAACTCAAGAACACTGTGGAACTTAATAGTGTACACAGTAACTTTACATAGTATTTAAAAGTGCATATGTAAGGGTATATAAAAATGGCATAAATGTATTAACATCTTTTTAAGCCACAGAATATTCAGGGCTTCCCTGGTGGCTCAGACAAATCTGCCTGCAATGCAGAAGATTAGAGTTTAATTCCTGGTTGGGAAGATCCCCTAGAGAAGGGAATGGCAACCTCAAATCATCATATATATGATACAGGGGAAAATTTTCAACCATATACATTTTGAAATAATAATAACATTTAATTAAAACATAAAACAGAGGAATTCCCTGGAAGTCCAGTGGTGAGGACTCTGAGCTTTCACTGCTGAGGGCCCAGGGTTCAATCCCTGATCAGGGAACTAAGATCTTACAAGCTGAGTGGCCAAAAAAAAAAAAAAAAGAAGACAAACAGCAAGGTCAAAATTGCAAACAAGTATTTGACATCAAACAAAACACAAACATTAATATTACTGCAAACATCACTGAAACAAGACAAATTTTCTATAATATAGACTAGGAAAAATGTCAATAGACATTTTTTTCCTTACACTATAGGACCTGCTGTGTCTTAACAACATCACTAAATATTTAATTCTCAGTTTTTAAAATCTTAAAGGATTGGGGACTTTCCTGGTAGTCCAGTGGCTAAAACTCCCTGTTCCCAATCCGAGGGGCTGGGGTTCAAACCCTGGTCAGGGAACTAGATCCCACATGCTGCAACTGAAGATCCTGCATGCCATAACTAACACCTGGCACACTTAGATTAAAAAAAAAAATCTTACAGGATTAATTCTAAAAGGCTGAAACTCAATACTTTTCCACAACATAAAAAAAAAGGCAATCTGAGATTAAGAATCATAATTTACTAGTTCTGAAACAACTGATGATTTTGGGGAGATAGTCACTGGCTTTAATTGTCACTGGAAAAAAATTTTAAAGTATGGAATGCTAGACATAGAAAGGATTGTAGAAGTCAAAAATTGTGAATTAAAGACCTGATTTTACAGAAGAAATTCTGACCCGCAGAGAACTCTTGTTTTAGGATTAAGGCAGACAAGGAGTAAAAAAATCAAGAATTCTTAAACCTTTTCCCCTTTAACTACCTTTCAAAAAAAGCAAAGCCTTTAAATTTATTTTCACTAGAAGAGAATGAATGCCTATGATCCTCTAATTGACTAAGTGGTCTCACTGAAAACACCCCCAAACCTAAAACTTACTAATTTAGAGAAAAATCAAGCAAGCATAAAAATATGATATGACCTGTACTGGTATTCAAATCACAAAGTGCCTGTAGTGCTGTTGAAGTATCATTAAATTTCACCATAAAAACAGAATGAAATATTTTCATCTAAAAAAAATTTCAAAACATTTAATATTTTGTTACTTTCCATGTAATCACTACAAATTTACTTCAAAGATGCTACCACTTTTACAGTAAGCCATGCATTTTGCTAGGCATCAGAGACAAAAGATATATAAGACTGTCTATATATGAATACTATGTGTCAGAAATAAAACCAGATTAATCTGGTTAGTAATTTAGTTATGGAAAATATCAGTTATGTAGCTAATTCTGGAAGAATAAAATATTTAAAGAGGTTACATTAAGTTTCCTAAAATATTCTTTCCCAAGAGGTAAACCCAAATTCAAAGCTAGGGACAACGAGCAATATACCAGACAGAAAGAACCCTGCACAGATTCTCCTGTAATCTTGGGCCTAGCCTCAGCTCTCACACTAATCATATAAAAGTGGAAAAGTCACTTAATATCGTTGCGACTCAGTTTTCTTCTGTAAAGGATATTATAAAAGATAATAGTAAGTTCCTTTCCACATCTATGATTCCATACCAATTGGCTGCAACAGGAAGAAGAGAGTAGTGCTCTAAGTATGTTTTAGCACACAAAAAAAATTCACAGACTCTAAAAAACTTTACAAGTGTCTTCTATGTTCAAATACCAGAATGTATTAAACATATATAAAATCATTTGGCTTACACATATGCCTAAGAAGCCATTCTTCAACAAGGGAATTTAAAATGAAAATTTCAAATATAACAACAAAAAGGAACCTGTTAAGCATCAAATTTCTTAACAATGAAGTAGAAGGGGGAAACAATGATAAGAATAAAAACTTGTCTTTTTCATGTTATATCTATAATTTTCTATGAGTATGATTTGCTTGATATGTGTTTAGAGTACGTATTTAGATCTTCACTACAAAAATTTGAATTCTAACAACCATTAAAACAAAGATGGCTAAGTAAGATAACTGCCTGGCTCAGTGCCTTTAAACAAGAACTGTCAGAGGTGGATTATGAAGCCTAAATGCTAATAATTGCTAATTATATCAATTTACAGAGTTTTGAGCTGACATAGGTTATCTCATTGTATAAACCTACTGAAAAGATGGACATCAACTTTCCAAGATTAAAAAACAGAACAAAACAGACAATTTACATCATTGGGCAAGATATATCAGCAGTGCTATTATGACCTGTACACACCTGCGTCTCTCCCTGACCTCTGCAGTGGAGGAGACAGTGCCAGCAGTAGTTGTAGTCAGGGTTGTGGTAGAGGCTGCAGCATTAACAACAGTTGGAGCAACAGGAATGGTCACTGCCGTAGGAACACTGTCCTTTTCCTTTTCAGTACTATCCTCAGCCCACAAACGATTTGAGGTACTATAGCACCATAAGCAGCAACACAAAAAGAGAAAAGGAAAACAGCTAAACAATGAAAGCACTTTCTAGCAGCTGAAAACATGTGACTACAGGGATGGATTTTTTTTTTTAAAACACAACATGAGACATCTTTCAACCATGAACCAAAAAGTTCACCCAGAGCTGTCAAAGAGAAATTTACATTTTAAGAAGCTTAATTCAAGGAAAAGTTCTTAAGTCAGGAACTTAATTTTTTTTCCCCAGACATATAATTGCCTCTTTTGGAACCAATTTTTATTTGTAAATAATTTTAACCAGGTCATTGAAAAAATCCAGAGCCCCACAATCTTCTACACAAAAATGCATGCACATACATAAGCACACAGGAGGCCTGAACACAAAATGTATCTGTGACTCACCTGCTTTGTGTGCCTGCTGAGGAAGAACCCGTTGTAATCTTTGTAGTAGTGCTTGTGCTGGAAAGCAGGCTTTTCTGAAGCCCAGCTGCAGAGGTAACTGTTGGTGTTGATGTGGTGCTTGGAACACTAGAACTAATCAAATCATCTTGTCTTCTACCAAAGGAGCAACTAAAGGAAAGAGTCATATCTATATAGGATGTGTCTGTAGGTGTATTCTATAGTCAACGCCTATACATTATACAGATTCACAAGGCTAGGAAAAAAATCTTAAAAACTGTGTTCCTAAATACACCACCGGCTCCAGCACCAAGAGTTGCACCTACAACTTGCTAGAGTCTAGATGATTTCACTAATTTGGTAGTGTATCATTTTACTAAACCCCCACCCACCAACAAGATTTAAGGATGATCTGACGGCTTACGTTTCTGCAACTGCTCTATGGCATATGGACATGCCTGGAAAAACACTTTGGTTTACTCAGGGGAAGTTAGGACTAACATTTTTGGAAAAAAAAAAAAAAGTTTCAGCAATGGGTCACAGCCTTAGGAGTGACCCATGCCTGTATTATATCTGTTGATCTTTTAGTCTTTTTGATTGCTTTTAGCAGAAAAAAATAATGCATAGATCTTCTACTCCCTCTCCAATGATATTACCAACATTCCAATTTATGGCATTTCTACTATTCTAACACAAGTAAAAACTTTTCAAGTCACCAAATGAGATAAGTCAAGTTACTGACTATTTCAAATGCCAGCCAATTACATAACTGGCTTATATGTAATTATATAGAGTTCCTTTTCAATATAATCTAAAAGATACTTCAAAATATTTAATTTAAAAATACATATTAGGAAGGCATAAGTAGGAGCAAATTTTCAACCTGTTGTTAAATATATATTCTGTGTCTTTAAATGAAGTTTTATTTAACCAACAAAAAATATATAAAAGCACATTTTTAATATTAAATTGAGAGCTCCAAACAAACTGCCTCATATTTTAATAAAAGAATACATGAACGTTACTTAAGAATTATTACCTTTTGTGATAAGTTGATCCTTCATTAATTGAGCTATTCTTTTTAAGATCATCTTCCCATTTTCTTCTTGTATATGAACTACTTGTTCGCAAACTTGAAGAATCTCTGTGGAAAAAAAATCCTTCAGATTCTGGCAGATAATTTTAAAATAGAGTTAAAGAAGCTGCACATTAATAAACATGGTAGAAGTAGAAACTAGTAAAATCCCTTAGAAAAACACTTTGGAATATTTATTAAGAAATGAAAGTAATTCACTAAGATTCCAGTTCTAAGATTCTATACCTAAGGAATAATTCTACCTATGAGGGGAAATAGAAATGTCTATAGAAGTTTTCTTTATGATGACAAAATATTATATAATTTCAGTGTCCATAGTTTGGGCAGGGAGAATGGTGACTTTAATATCAGCAGATCTACTCTACAAATACTATGTATTGATGAAAAACAATGTTTGTTGAATTACACGCTAACATCAGTTCAGTTCAGTTGCTTAGTCGTGTCCAACTCTTGGAGACCCCACGGATTGCAGCACGCCAGGCTTCCCTATCCATCACCAACTCCTTTGCTCAAACTCATGTCCATGAATTGGTACTGTCATCCAATCTTCTCATTCTTTGTATCCCCTTCTCCTCCTGCCTTCTATCTTTCCCAGCATCAGGGTCTCTTCTAAGGAGTCAGTTCTTCACATCAGGTGGCCAAAGTATTGGAGCTTTCGCTTTAGCATCAGTCCTTCCAATGAATATTCAGGACTGACTTCCTTTAGGATTACTGACTGGATTGATCTTTGTGCAGTCCAAAGGACTCTCAAGCATCTTCTCCAGCACCACAATTTGAAAGCATCAATTTTCAGCATGCAGCCTTTTTTATTGTCCAACTCTCACAACCATAGATGACTACTGGAAAAACCATAGCTTTGACTGTATGGACCTTTATTGGCAGAGTGATGTCTCTGCTTTTTAATATGCTGTCTACGTTGGTCATAGCTTTTCTTCCAAGAAGCAAGCATCTTTTACTTTCATGGTTGTAGTCACCATCTGCAGTGATTTTGGAGCCCCAAAAATAAAGTCTGTCACTGTTTCCCCATCTATTTGCAATGAAATGATGGGACCAGATGCCATGATCTCAGTTTTTGAATGTTGAGCATTAAGCCAACTTTTTCCACTCTCCTCTTCTCTTTCACTTTCAACAAGAGGCTCTTTAGTTCCTCTTTGCTTTCGGCCATAAAGGTGGTGTCATCGGCATATCTGAGGTTATTGATATTTCTCCCAGCAATCTTGATTCCAGCTTGTGCTTCATCCAGCCTAGCGTTACAAATGATGTGCTCTGCATATAAGTTAAATAAATAAGCAGGGTGACAATACAGAGCCTTGACATACTCCTTTCCCAATCTGGAACCAGTCTGTTGTTTCATGTCTAGTTCTAACTGTTGCTTCTTGACCTGCATACAGCTTTCTCAGGAGGCAGGTCAGGTGGTTCTGGTATTCCCATCTCTTTAAGAATATCCCACAGTTTGTTGTGATCCACACAGTCTTTGGCATAGTCAATAAAGCAGAAGTAGTTGTTTTTCTGGAACTCTTGCTTTTTTGATTATCCAATGGATGCTGGCAGTTTGATCTCTGGTTCCTCTGCCTTTTCTAAATCCAGCTTGAACATCTGGAATTTCTCAGTTTACTACTATCGATGCCTGGTTTGGAGAATTCTGAGCATTTATTTGCTAACATGTGAGATGAGTGCAATTGTGCGGTAGTTTGAGCATTCTTTGGCATTGCCTTTCTTTGGGATTGGAATGAAAACTGATCTTTACAGTCCTGTAGCCACTGCTGAATTTTCCAAATTTTCTGACATAAGGAGTGCAACACTTTAACAGCATCATCTTTTAAGACTTGAAATGGCTCAGCTGGAATTCCATCACCTCTACTAGCTCTGTTCGTAGTGATGCTTCCTAAGGCCCACCTGACTTCAGACTCCAGGAGTGAACATCAACATTTTAGTAATCAGTGAACCAAAATGGACTGGAATGGGCGAATTTAATTCAGATGACCATTTTATCTACTAGTGTGGCCAAGAAACCCTTAGAAAACACGGAGTAGCCCTCATAGTCAACATGCTAACATGTAAGACTGCTTATGAGATCTCAGATGAAAGAAAAAGACACAAACTGAATACTATAACATGACTACAATCATTATTAAAAAGTTCTCATACTCTATATGTGCTGAAAAGTGAAGAAACAAACTAAAATGGTGTCAGTGATTAAGTAATGGCTTTTTCTCCCTTCCTTCTCCTTTTGCATTATGTTCCAAATATTTAGAAGCATATGCTAGTCAGTGACCTCATCTGCCACCACTGTCCTCTCCCTCTGATACAACCATAATGCCTTTATTTATACTGTTATTTCATGAACATACCAAATTCTGTGCCTCCTCAGATCCACGTACCTGGTGTTATTACTATTAGGAACACCCTCCATTTCTTCCTGAAATCTACATACCTTGTAATAACAACAACTCAACTCTCATATTTTAACTCTCATACTAGATAGTAAAGATTTCATAGTAAAAAAAAACAAACAAATAAAGCAAATGGCAATGAGCCCACCTGTTCTCTTTCTCTTCAATGTCAGATGTACTGGCGAGCCGTCTTGGTATTGTAGGCGCAACATATGCAAGCCTAGTTCCTTTACTATCTTTTTCCTACACAATGGCGAGAAAAAAAGAGAGAAAATAAATCAGTGCGATGATTACAGGTGCTGATAAAGTATGGAAAAAGTATGCAACAACGTATAATTACACAGTCATCACAGTTTATTTGATAATATTTCCATCATTCCTAGCTAAACTCTAAAACATGTCTATCAATACTCAAGGACTATAAGCACTAAATGACAGCCTGCTCAAATTAATTTTCTTTTTTCTCCCTTAATCAAGAATTAGATCATTTTAACATAAGAAAAATTCCTCCCCATTTTAATGACTGTTTCTAAAACTTCTGTAACATATTATTTACTGTAACATAGTATTATAAGACAAAACACCTTATTTCTTTCAGAGAGAAGAGTTCTCAAATATGATTCATTGTAAGTCTTAATTATTTACATTATATAAGCTATTCACTACTTTTATATTCTATGCTTTAAAAATACAACATTATACAAAACAAAAAATTATTTCAATTCTATTTATCCAAATCTAAGAGTGTAGATGCCATTTAATGGAATCTGTTATATTCTCATTATATGGTATCCGTCAAGTACTTGGAAGACAATAGGACAATAAATTTATACAAAATAAAAATCCTAAAATTACTTTATGAATAATTCATTTCTGAATTTCAATACATATAAATAAACATTCTTATACAGTACAAGAAAACTATATGGAAAAATATCTGAGTACTAAATATACAATGAAAAATAAATAATTCAATTATATAAGATAGCTTTGAATGAACTGTGGTACACTGTATTTAATGCTATTTAATAATGCCTTTCAAAATACAGCTATTAAAATTGCTCACTAGGACAAAGCTGGGATGTATCAGATGAAAAAGTAGGTAAAGAAATTGTAGATATTGGATAAATGCAACCTATGAGTATAATCATAGTCTAGAACAAATGCATTCCTAAATTTTGAAAACCTTTCTTAATAAATAAAATTAGCTTATCACTTGATAGATTTTACAGGATTCCTGTAATTGAGTAGTCTCATAATTTATGTTTTCGGTTAATACATCTGATCTCCCCAATAATTATACTTCACATATATATTGGCTGAAGGCAGGTACATTTGTATTTTCATATCATTCATTAAGTCACGTGAATTAAGTTGATATATAGGTATAATAACGATACACAGTAGAGAACCAATTGTTATAGTTCTTATAGAAACTAATTTGTGAAACAGATTACCTTTTCTTTATTATCCAAAGAGGAGGAAAGCCTGGGACTTGAAGCTGAGCGCATGACACCTGCAGTGTCTTTTTCCTTCTGAGCTTCTTTAGATGCTGTGATTTCTGCAAGTGCGCCGTAACTGCCCGTCTTTCTAAGTCCTAACCTCCAAGATGCAGGGGACTCATCTTTTCTCTCTTCTTCTTTGGGAGAAATTTTTGTAGCTGAAGTTGGAAACTGTTTTTATTTTATTTTTCAGGAAAAGGAAAAAAATTGTCAAGACCGATCAGTCCTTAAACTGGAAAGGAGAAGTTTACAGATTAAACGCTTTAAAATTACAGTTAATAGTTTCAGGAGAAACACTTACTAAGCAGGTTAATGTCTTAGTCAAAATGTAAAGATCTAAAACTGAAAAAAGAAATATTACCTGTCGAGATGTTAGGTTTAGGAACACACACTCCACACTTTGTATCACACAGAAAAATTATGATGCAAATACAGAGGAGAGAAATGAGCACACCATAATGACTTAAAACCATGCATCGTTGAAACCAATATTCACATTAAACTTGTTATGTTGTAACCTAATATAAATCCTTGCACATGGAAAAGCCTCACCATAGATTTTTCACCCTTACTGGGCACAAGAACAATGCCAGTTTTGCGCAAGCCCTGCCTCCACGATGCGGGATCTACTGATTCCACCACAGGCATGATAGGAGCAATGAAATCATACTAAAGCCAATTAAAATAAGACAAGCAAAGAGACACAGATTGAAAGTTTGAAAATATAAAAGGAAGTTATGAGCAAAACAGATTTTTCTCCCTTTTTAAAAGAATTTTATAATAAAGTAAAACCCCAATACTGGGTAACTCTCCAATCTTTAAGAGTCACTGGGAATAAGTTCCAGTTTTAGTATAAGAGCATCCGAAAAAAATCTAAACTTCTTAGGCAGTTAAAGGCACAGAGAGCTGGTAATATTCTAGTATGGATGAACTAACTACTGCACTTGAATTTTGTTTTTATTCACTTTGTACTAGGGTTAAGAAATTTTAAATACATCATCAACAAAATAATCATCAATATATATCTAATCATAATATTTAATTCATTAATATTTTAAATATCATAGCCTTAAAAGTACCATTGGATTTTTCTACCAAACATTAAACATGTCAACTAAAAACTATTTTTGTACAAATATTTATTTCATTTCAGTTTTCCAACAGCCTTAAAAATGAAACACCCATAATCTTTAAACTAGTTCACTTCATCAACTGCACTTACAGAGTTTAAATATTCAACCATAGTTAAATACAGACGGTTAACAGAGCAACTAACTAGTTACTACAAGCACAGGATATGGATAATTAAACAATTAAACAACCCAAAACAACCTTTCTTTCACATTTATAGCCCAGGTTTACCGTAACAGAAAGTTTAAAAGAACTTGTTAAAAGCACCATAATGTTGGAGGTCTACTTTCTAGACAAAAAAAAAATCTCTAGTATTTCCAGTAATTAATTCCTATCAATAGGGTTGAAAAGAGACTCAAGACATACAGCATTTCTCAATTTCCAAAATGTGCACTGAGGCATTCAAGATGCAAGAACAAAATCACAGGAGTGCTACGGAATGGTTTAAAATTTTAAGCGAAGTACAGTGACATCTGTTGGACACAGCA
This sequence comes from Capra hircus, assembly GCF_001704415.2. NCBI lineage: Eukaryota > Metazoa > Chordata > Mammalia > Artiodactyla > Bovidae > Capra > Capra hircus. The sequence continues at coordinate 9,161,635 of NC_030812.1, forward strand.
CAAACTGCCATTACTATTTGTAGTAACTACTTAATAAATGAAATAAAGAAGTATTCCTTTGGGCCAAATGGCACTGTGAAAAAAAAATCAGTAAAACACTAAAGTCTCCCTTGGCTGAGAAAGTTCAGGAAGCTCTAATATTTTACTCAGTATGATAGGCACTGCGATGATTCCTTACTGATTTCAGAGTTTAATGTCACACTACTCGAGAACACAGGTTGGCAAACTTTTTTTCTATGAAAGGTCAAGTTGTAAACTTTAGGCTTTAACTACTCATCTATGCTGTTACAGTACAAACCCGCCATAAATAACACACAAGTGAATGAATATGGGTGTGTTACAATAAAACTTTATTTAGGGGCAGTGAAGTTAGAATCTGTGTGACAAAATACTCTTTTCCTTTTAATCTTCCCCTGCCTCTGCTAATCATTTAAAAATATTAAAAGCATTCTAATTTGCAGACGTTACAAAAAACAGGTAGTGGGCCAGGTCTGGCCCACAGACTATGGTTTGCTAATCCTTCTCTGCCCCTAGAAGCTTCCCCAAACTAGAAACAAGTGTTACTCTTCCATGATAAAATAGTAAATAATATTTGCTGAATGTTAGAACAGAAGCGAACAGTTAACAAATGTTCACTTGTGTCAGGCCTAAAAGAAGTGCTTCATATGGGTTATCTCATTTAGTCCTGCAACCACCCAATGAAATAGAACTTTACTATCATTTTAGAGTTGAGAAAAATGAGGCAGTATTATCAAGTTAGAAATTTTGTTGCACTGTTAAAACTGATATACTGCCTCTCTCTATAAATTTCAATTTAAGAACTGGTTATCTGTTTAAAGGCATCTTTCTATTTCTGGTATATAAATGAACCTCTTTGAGTAACTCAAGTATACCTATTCCCTGAGATTCTTCTTTTTGTTTTTATAACCAGGACACTATTTTGATTTTCCTATTCTTCTGACTACCCCCATTCTTGGTCTTCTTGTTGCTATTGTTGTAGCAGCTTTCCTTGTCATAGACCTGTAACATAAGCACTCCAACAGTCTGTTCTCATATATCCTATCTTCTCTTTGTATTTTCTTCTGAGTGTTGGGAGTAGGGTCTTCTTTATATCCTCATGCACTGTATTCAGCTTACTCTCAAATGTGCTATTCTGCAACTCAATCTCACTCCTAATGTCCTAGTCCTGAACTTCTATTCACCTGGAGAATGCACTGTAGATAAGGAAAACTGGAAACGGAAACAATATATAAAGTGTAACACCTTTATTTCCAAACCAACTCTTCCTTGGTTCCCTATTTCTGTTAAGGGCAGCAGTAATCTATCCAATCCCTAAAAAAAAAAAAAATTTTGGCCACATTATGCAGGCATGTGGGATCTGGGATTTTAGTTCCCTGATCAGGGTCAAATCCATGGTCCCTGCAGTGGAAGCAGGGAGTCTTAACCCCTGGACTGTGGAGGAAGCCCCAATCCCCTGCATTTGCAACTTGAAAGTCATGTTAGACCTCTTCTTTGTCATCTTCCTACAATTATAAATTAAGCGACAAGTCTCTAAACCTCCTCCTCTCCTTTATATAAGACCACTGCCCTCTTCTGATTTATATTCTTTATCATATTGGGAAACTTCAATGACTTTCTAATAAACCTTCTCTCAGTCAGTCTCTCACCTTCAAATACACCTGTACATTAGTGTCAGAATAATATTCTATAAAGAATAATTCTCTCATGGTCTTGTTCAAATATCTGTGATTCTTTATATCTATCAGATCACAAAAACGTTACCATAGGAATGAAAACATTTCAGAGTTTGGCTCTACTTTTCCTGTTTCACTTCATATATGTATCCTGTAAATTAATCAAACTTGACAACTCATTTTTCCTGAAAAAATACTCTATATTATACCTACTTTGATCACATCGTTTCTCTTCTCTTTCAACAAACTATACAAACTCTTCTCTGTTAGGCTGAAATACTACCTACACATTCTTTTAAGATCTATCACAAATGTTCTAACTCCACTATCTCAAATCAAAAATGATTTCTTCCATTTTAAAATCACTGTTTTACAATTAAACACTTTTATTGGTATACTTCATATACCCACAGCATACAGTCTTTTATTGTAGCAAGAACATGTAATCCAGAAAACTAAACTTTTACCATCTAGTAAAGACAATATAGTTTACATGTACTGGAATGTATGTGTAGACAGCAGAATAGATAATTTTTTTTAGAGATTCCAACAACATTTACTTTGACTACAGAGTTATATATATATAAACATTGTTAGTTAAACTTACTGTTAGTTAAAACATTAACTAACAATAAACTTACTGTTAAGATAAAATTTTAATATAATATAAAACATACATTATTTAACTTGTTAAGTTAAATAATGAAATAAACTTACTATTTAGTTAAATCATAAGATCAAACTAACGGTTTTACAGTTAATACATCCAAAAATTATAGGCTTGCTCTCACTGCTACAGAAATAGTTCTGCAATTTTAGCTGACAAGTTAACAACTGAAGAGAAGAACTTTAAAAGTGAATACATCTATGTTTCTCTATAGTTATCAGGAGTTATTACAGAATATAAGTGATATTTAATAGTTTTAGAGCTTTCAGGGTTGTCATGTGTATGTGTGTCTATTTATATAAGGTTTATGCACTGGTGGAAGAAGCTAGAGAACTTAAGACAACTTTGTCTAAAAACAGAAGTTGAGGAATGAGTGGCAACCTAAAAATAGAACTCTTAATTACAAAATCTTTTATGATACATTTATAAATTAAGAATTCATCTAAGGAAATTTGTTAGGTGTCTAAGTTACAGGGAAAATCTTAAAACGTTAACATTCTTTTGTACAAGGCTTTATTACTTGGAATAAAACTTGGCCATAAAACATTACGAACAAATACTGAAACAAGATAATCTTTAAAGTAATCTCTTAACTTGAGAATAAAATGCAGTTTCTAAATATACAAATTAGAGAAACAATTGTCATTAGGTCAACTTAATTAAGAATCAGAATCAATTCTGATTAATAATTGATAAGAATAAAATAAGAACTTTTATAGCAAAGAGATAATTGGCCCACTAATCTAACAGAGCTATTAAGTATCTGCTTTCAGTGAGAGCAGTTGGCATAAACTGAGAAGTAAACTGCCATAAATCTAGGGTTATGCTTGAGAAAAATATAATTGATAAGAAGCCTACTATAATTATTTGACTACAGTATGAAAGAGATTGCTTAGCTAAATACTCAAAAGACTAACAGCTGGCTTCTTGGCTAGCTATGCCAAGGGAATGGAGCTTATGGGAACGTTTTGATAAATTTGCAGTTCTAACAGATAATAAATCAAAAGAGTTAAAGTTCAGTATCCATTGAAGAAGTAAAATGGGATTCTATAATTAAATAAACCTTTAGTAAAAGCAGCTCATAGTAACTCCAGTTATGATAACTATCTTAAAAATTTTGCAGACAGACTGCTTCTAGAGAATTTCATTTTAAAGCATATATAAATTATGGCCATTTGAAGATAGTTTCTAACTGCATTTATGAAGCCCTCAGTTCTAGAATATAGAAGGTGAGATGATTTAGTCAGAGCCTCCTGATATTCTTTGCACAAGTGAAATTCATGTTATTTCTACCACTAAAAATTCACACTACCGCTTTCCTTTGGAAGAGTTTCAAGAGGATTATTAATAATAGTACGGACCTTTCTCTAGCTTATGATTTTAAAAGGCTCAAATTGTGGCCACTTGGTATCAAATCCAAAGACTAGCAAAACTGACAATATGATAGAACTACTGTGGGGATTTAAAATCAGTCCTCAAACCAATGCAAATCAAATAATGTCAGAGAAGCAACAAAACAAGTCCAAAGGCAGAGACACGATAAATGAATACAATGTGTAATTTGTGAGTGGACCCTTAATTTGAAAAATCAAAAAAATTTTGAAAAATTAAAAAAAAAAATCTGAAAAGCAAAAAAATCTAGATTTGAAAAATCTAGAAAGGTGTTACTAGGAGAACAATTGGGAAAATTCTGAGTATGGTTTGTATATTAGCATAAATAATGTTTTATATCAATGTCAAATTTTCTAAGTATATTGATTTCACTCTGGTAATGAAGGATAATGCATTTGTGCTTAAATACACACTCAAGTATTCAGGAATACTGTGTTACAGTGAAAGCAGTCAATTCTTAAAACAGTTCTGAGAAAAGAAAAAAAAAAAGGGTGAGTGCCTATGTGTGTGTGCATGCACAAACATGTGTATGTGAGAGTGTGTTACATAGAGAGGCAAATGAGGTTGCTCATAAAAGACAGGTAAGGGCTGGTAGGGAGAAGCCTTTAAAATAAGACCAGTAGATTAAAGAAACAAACAAACAAACAAAAAACCCACAGAAAAACCTTTAATCTTTAATTTGGGTTTAAAAAAGTATGGGTTCTGAAACATCAGGGAAAAGAAGTCTCGAACATCAACACACTAAGTTGGAAAGCACTGTTTGGTGGAGAAAGGAAAGTAGGAAGGGTAATAAATAAAAGGAGAATAAAATAAGGAAGAGGAAGAAATGAAACTAACATTTTGGGAGCACTTAGTCACTAGCCAAGCTCTTTCAATTACTACTTAACAATGATAACTTACTTTCTCTCTTTACTATCATTTTTGTTTTGTCCTTTTTAGGGAGAACACATAAGGAAGACAGTAACTCGCCTAGAGTCACAACAACTAACAAGAGGTGGGGTCAGCAGCTGACCTTTGGTTTGTTCAGACATACCTGGTGCTTTGAAAATGAACTAGAAAATCAAGATTCCAGTTCTCTTAGTGACCTGTGGCAGTTTTTTTCATGCTTAACTTATACACACATCAAATTACCAAAAAGTACCTTTACTCAATAGAAATAAAAGATACAAAACTCTTCTCAAAAGTCAAAGGAAATACAAAAACTACCATGCTCAGTAGTTTTTTATATGAAAAACTTTATTTTGGGGGCTCTTTATTTTTTTAACGATTAACTAATATCAACCGCAAAAAGTATTTGAAAAAAGAATGTAACAGGTTCAGCAGAAATCTCAGTAAAATAAAGAAAAAGTATTTTTATTCTAAAACCTTAAACTTAGAACTGTCTTCATGCTTTAACTCAAATGGTACTTACACAGAATACATTTATTTTTTAACAAACATAATTTTGTCTTACCTTTTTAATAGGTGATGTAGGTGTTGGCTGACCAGATGACACAGTAGGTGTTGTAACAGCTACAGGAGCTGCTTGTGTACTAGAAGTATTGGCATTAGTTACAGAAGCCATGGGTTTTGTTGTCTTATCTTTAGGAGGAAAAAAAGAAAAAGAACATTAAGAGTCATGATTCTAGATGAGCTCTGTTTCACAGGTATTGAAAATAGTATTTAATACTGCATTTTTGTTTAAGGTTTTGTTAATTTACTCTTTTCCCACTATCATCCCTTTTAACAAGAGAATTTTTCAAGCAGTTTCTAGAAATGTCTCAATATGTATGAGAGTTAAATAAGAACATGACACATAACCAGACTTTTAAGAATAAAAAGCAAAAATAAAATCTGACTTTCGTACTTCTAACACTATGGAAATTTTTTTAAAAAATTTAAATTAATTTTTAAAACCTGAACGCTTGAATACAACGTAACTTCAAAAAATTCAATATTGCTTATCTAAAACTTATAGCTCTTCTTTGTTCTAGGCATCTAAACTGGTCTTTGTTGGTGATTACATTCCTGTCAAACAGTTACATTTAAATGTCACAAAGAGCATTCCTTCTCACCCCTGAAAGGTATAAAGTTAAATGGGCACAACATCAGCTGAATTAGGTTAAATCTTTTCCCATGATGTATCAAGACAATTTCCAACTAATAATCACTTAGAAAAAGGTTTTTGAAATACTAGAAAAAAATCAATACGATGCTAGCAAAAATTGAAAGACTATTTGAACACAGAAATCAAACTAGCCTTTAGCACAAGTCACATATAAATTTAAACCTTTAAATTAACTATAATTTATAAATGAGCTAGAAAAGTTTACTTTTCAAATGGTCTAAAGTCAATTAACTGAGCTTTAAAGTATTCCTTTAGTTTCAAAATGGGATAGAACAGGTATCTTTCTATACTTTTGGGAAGAAATATACTGCTTTTAAAGCTCTATGAGATATTCATTTTTATTATACTATTTCTCTTCCTTATATTAATAGGGCTGAAAGCATAATCTCAAACTACATCAAAGGACAAGGCCAAATTGACACATTTAAAAATCACTATTACCATAGCTTTTCAAATAAACTGAATGAGCTAAACTCAGTCTAATAAGCTTTTTTTCTCATTGTTAAATCTCTTTCCATTCAACAGAAGCTAAGCCCACTCAGCATAATTAAGTACAAACCATGTATATTCTTAATTAAACCATCCTCCTGGGAAACAGTCCATCTAACTGAAGAGATTAATTCAGTGAATATTTACTAAGTGCCTAATACCTCAAGCATTGTCCTAGGCACTAGAGATTATCAGTCAATGAAAAGACAAAATAACTGCATAAAGCTTACAGTCTGGAAAGAGAAATGAAGTTCAGCATATTTTTTTGCATTTTCTTGTTTTGTCCTATTTTCTCTAGGTTTAAAATTTTGTTTTATGTTATTGAAATAAATACACCAAAGAATGTATATGCAGATATGCAAACATTTATGGCTGGTTTACGAGTAATAATGAAACCAACCCCAGGTATCCATCATTCAACTTAAGTAAACATTATCAATGTTATTGAAGCCCTTTATATTCATTTGACTTCAATGAAGAATAAAACTTCATGTCCTAAAGGAAAAAATAAAAAACAAAAAACTAAAAGCAAAACTATACTTTGCTTTCCTCATTCTCTCAACTACCTCTCAAAAATTTATAAATCATTTGGAAGGAAATTAAACTTTTTGTTGAGTCCCTATTTTCAATCTGATTTATATGAAACTGATTTAAAACTGGTTTTGTAAATATTTAACAAAAGAAAATCCAGCAAAATAGTTATTTAACATAAAATAGTTTCCCAAGGAAACAACCCTGCAAAAAGAAAAAAAGAAACAGTTTAGAAATTGTCAGGTCAAGCTGCAGCTCTACAGGGAAATGACTGCTTTCTCAAGCTTGCCAAATAAAGTATGATAAAGCCTTGTTGATATTAAAAGAGTGAGAGAGAAGGAACCACACAGCATTTACATGGGTTAATTCTTGAGACAGAGTCAAATTTTCCTGGCACAACTAGCTACTAGCAACAGGAAGAACAAAATTATCAAGTACAATACTTAAGAGAAACATTTAAAGTTAGCTTTCTGAGAAACTCAGCAGAGTGACTTAAACTTCAAATTGGAAACTAACATAATACAATTTGATAGTGAATAGTTCCATTCATATTTACAGAATAGAAGAGTTTAAAGAACTATCCAGATAACCTAGTCTAATTCTTTCCATTCTATAGACAACGAAATTTCAACCAAAAGGTCAGATTTGCTAGTTAGCAGTGCCTAATCCTCAGTTTGTATGTTGTTGCTGTTTAGTCGCATCCGACTCTGCGACCCTATGGCCTGTAGCCCGCCAGACTCCTCTGTCCCAGGGATTTTTCTGGCAATACTGGAGTGAGTTGCCATTTCCTTCTTCTGGGGATCTTCCTGACCCAGGGATTGAACCCATGTTTCCTGCTTGGCAAGTAGATTGTTATTATTATTTTTTTTTAATTCTATTTAGAAAGGCTGAACTGACTGTATGTTAATTTGAACAGGTAAGCTGTACAAGAAAATTTCATTTCATTTTTTATATCCTCCAAGCTGGATTCCATTGTATATGCTTTGTTCTTTCTTCAGACCTCTTTAACTTCAGACTGGAGTTGAGCAGAAATATGGCTTACTCCTTTCTCCTCAAATCATTCTCAGGCTTCTGACAAGGAGCTGGACCTCTGAGAAATCTTAACTGGCAGTGGTAGCTTTTAACTCTGGAGTTTCAGGACTATGTAAGACAAGGAACAAGCTGCTCCTCTCTCAGCTCTTTCCAGGAACCTGACCCCAAGCAGACTGAAAGGCACTGCAAGACAGATTAATCTACTGCCATCGAACAACGTGCATTCACCCTGGGAGGCAGGTGAATCCCTGGGGAATTGGTGCTGAATGCTGCAGCATCACCACAATCCACACCGGGATACGTCCTGTCCTGTCCTCCAGCTTGGAAGCTCCTTTGAATCAAACCACATTTTCATGACAGTTCTTTGTGACTCCTGAGCATTTGAAGTGCCTCCGAACCTGAAAGCTGTGGAAAAATGAGCTGGCAAGCGGATTCTTTACCACTGAGCTACCAGGGAAGCCCAGTGAATTGTATAGAAGGGATCAACTAAGAAAAAATTAGGTAACAAATCTTTGAGCTATCTGGACTTCCAGTTCTTGAATTCTTCTATATGAGCAAGGAGAGCTGGGTGCTAGTCTTGGTGCACATGTGCACGTAGTTTGACTGGTAATGACATATTTTACTAGAGGACAGAAGAGCCTAATATACTATACTCTATGAGGTCAAAAAGACACAGACATGACTTAGACTGAACAACAAGAAAATTTTACTAGAGACTAGGGGCCAAAGCATATCTCACAGAGAGGAGATTAACTACATAAAAATAACTTTCAGTTCAGTCCAGTCGCTCAGTCGTGTCCGACTCTTTGCGACCCCGTGAATTGTGGCACGCCAGGCCTCCCTGTCCATCACCAACTCCCGGAGTTCACTCAGACTCATGTCCATCGAGTCAGTGATGCCATCCAGCCATCTCATCCTCTGTCGTCCCCTTCTCCTCCTGCCCCCAATCCCTCCCAGCATCAGAGTCTTTTCCAATGAGTGAGCTCTTCACATGAAGTGGTCAAAGTACTGGAGTTTCAGCTTCAGCATCATTCCTTCCAAAGAAATCCCAGGGCTGATCTCCTTCAGAATGGACTGGTTGGATCTCCTTGCAATTCAAGGGACTCTCAAGAGTCTTTTCCAACACCACAGCTCAAAAGCATCAATTCTTCGGTGCTCAGCTTTCTTTACAGTCCAACTCTCACATCCATACATGACTACTGGAAGTAATGTCTCTGCTTTTGAATATGCTATCTAGGTTGGTCATAACTTTCCTTCCAAGGAGTAAGGCGTCTTTTAATTTCATGGCTGCAGTCACCATCTGCAGTGATTTTGGAGCCCAAAAGAATAAAGTCTGACAATGTTTCCACTGTTTCTCCATCTATTTGCCATGAAGTGATGGAACCAGATGCCATGATCTTCATTTTCTGAATGTTGAGCTTTAAGCCAACTTTTTCACTCTCCTCTCACTTTCATCAAGAGGCTCTTTAGTTCTTCCCTTTCTGCTACAGGGGTGTATCATCTGCATATCTGAGGTTATTGATATTTCTCCTGGCAACCTTGATTCCAGCTTGTGCTTCTTCCAGCCCACCGTTTCTCATGATATACTCTGCATAGAAGTTAAATAAGCAGGGTGACAATATACAGCCTTGACGGACTCCTTTTCCTATTTGGAACCAGTCTGTTGTTCCATGTCCAGTTCTAACTGTTGCTTCCTGGCCTGCATACAGATTTCTCAAGAGGCAGGTTAGGTGGTCTGGTATTCCCATCTCTTTCAGAACTTTCCACAGTTTATTGTGATCCACACAGTCAAAGGCTTTGGCATAGTCAAAAAAGCAGAAATAGATGTTTTTCTGGAACTTTACCTACTTGTATTTGAGTCAATTTAAATTTCAATGGTGTCTATCTTTCAAATGAACTGAACAAACTTAACTGAAGTGTTATTAGATAAACATGTACATTAATCATATTTGAGTACACTTTAATTTTACATAATATATGAAAATAAATATTTATTAGAGTAATTATTATATAATATCCATGTAAAGCAGGTATTATTACCCTGATTTCACAGAGAAATCAGATTAAATAACTTACATCCACAATTACATGCATGAATCAGTTCATGTTCTTGAACACTGTACATGCTGATTTTCATATAATTTGCTTTTATAATTAGAAATATTTTAATTAGTATGTTATACAAATAAATTTTAATATTCAATGACTACCTGTTGTTCTACTTCCAATTTTACTTACACTACTGTGTCATCAAGGCAAAACGATATGTTGACTTACCTGACCAGCAATGTGACAGCAATAAATAAATAATTATTAATAAATTCCTAGAGACTAAAATCTAGCCATTTATAGCCTCAAAAACTCTTTGTGTATTTCCAAAAAAAAATAATTTACTAGTAAGTTCAAGAAAATAAAGAAGTTCATAACAAAGCACCTGGCAACAAAGCTAGCCTGTGCCTATTTAGCAGTATCTTGCTTTTAATGGGAAACTGAGTTAACAATATGTTCCTTGACATGTTTATTTAGTAAACTTTAAATTCTCACATTTTCTTAGAGAAAATATTTTGCTGAGTGAGTAAAAATAGTCTGATTCAAAACTGCTGTTGTTGAGTCCAGAGGAAACAGGCGGAGTTCAAGGGGTTCTAGGGCGCTTTTGTGTTTACCACTTGATCAGCAAACTAGTCCTGAGATTATGATGCCAGTTTTGCATTGATAAAAATCTTAATGGAAATGAAATACTATTTCTGGTAAATATGTTAAAATGTCAAAATGCCAGGTTACACAACTCAAAGATGGCAATACTGGAATCTCAAACTCTTCAGAAGTTTTGAGTGATTAGGCAGTAAAGAATAAAAGCAATTCAGTCAACAAAATTTATAAAAATGTGAACCAGAGGAAAAAAATGCAGAAACTGTACCCTTGATAATAAAAAGGATTTAAATTGTTATAGTAAAACAATCTGGCAGCATCTGTGAAAAATGAAAATATGACTCAATGACCCAATTTTTCAGTATATCTATTAGAGAACCTCTTGGACATATACACAGGGAGATAATTATAAAATGACTGCTCCAGGACTATTTACAATAAAACATTGGGAATTAGGTTAATTTTTTATCAAAAAGGAAGTCAATGTATTTAATGAATATTATACAGCAACTGAAGGGATAGATAACATATAAAAAGATACAGATAGATAGAAACAAAACTTTTAAGTAAAAAAAACAAGCTGCATAACTATTTCTAGGGTAGAAAATAAAACACAAAGCAACCTTATAATTGCTATATATTATTTCTGAATGTAAGATAAGAGTATAACAATGGATTAGGAGATTCAGGAAAAAACTCATGATAGTGATTTGGGAAAGAAATGAAAGAGAAGTACACTAGGGTGATGATTAAAGAAGACAACAGTTTTAATTTTATTAAAAGAAAATTAGAAACAAATACAGGTAAAAGTCAATAGCTGCTTAGTTTTGGTAGTCTGAGTATGAATGTTTATTATATTTTTCTATATCTTTAAAATTTCTCAAAACAAAATAAATTTCCCCAAACGTCTACAGGAAAAATTCTAGGGACTCAGTCCGAACGTTCTATTACTCAGGAAATACTTGGGAACCAGCTTCCTGTACTTGGGTTTCAGAAAGCAGCAGGAGCATTCTTGAATTGCTGGGAACCCATCTAACCCTATCTGTACCACCCAAAGAAAGTCTTCAAGGCCTCTTCACCTTCTTCAAACTTAAAAATATAGGTCAGTGAAACACAGAGGTGATCAAGAGTATCCAGATAATTAGAGAACAATAAAATCACAACTATACCTAAAATTCTAACACTCCTGAAAGGTAATTTACAGGCTTGTTGCTGGCTTGGCAGGTATCTTAAATAGCATGTCAGTCTGAAAAGTTTCAAAATTAAAGTCTGACCTCATCTTACTTTACACTTCATCAAAATTTCACTAAAAATCCTTTTATCCTTCACATTTTACCTGTTTCAGCTTCTGATTCTGAGTCATCTTCCTCTTCTTCTTCACTAGAGCAACTAGATTCATCTTTCTTTCCTTCTTCTTCATCATCAACCTTTTCTTGTTCCAGAGATTCAATACGGGATGCATTTTTCTCAGGCTCAATAATCAATGTCTCTTTACTATAAAAGGAAAAAAAGCCTTAAAATATTTATAAAAACAAAAGGTCAAAATACAATATAAATGTATTAATTTTTCTCAGAACCACAAAATCTAATAGCCATATCTGTGGCTATAATGCCAACTCATTTAAAAAAATAACCAATCTACTTTAATATTTTACTTACTTTTTAAAGGTCTTCTGTGACTGATTATTATCCATATTAGCTGTTGATTCAATTAGTGGAGATTTCTTTTCCCGTTTTTCACTATGGAGCTTTATAAAAGTTATGCAAAGAAAAATAAGAATACTATTAAAATAATATCAATCAGCAAAATACAGAATTTAAAATAGTAACAAAGTAGCTTCCCAAACACTAAATGAAAACAAAACAGATAGAACAAAGATTTAAATTTTACCTAAAAGAAAAGGGCTTGGATAAAGAATAAAAAAGAACTAGACAGTTAACAATCTCCACAAAGGAGACTTCTCTGGTTGTCCTGTGGTTAAGATTCCACCCTTCTATACAGAAGGCACAGGTTCAATTCCTGGTCGAGGAACTAAGATATGCTACGCAGCCAAAAAAAGGGGGAGGGAGGTGCTCCAAAAGGATTGTTGGATTTTTTTTTTTAAAGATCCCTCCAATTTTAGTTTACTGAAAAAGCCAGAGTCCATTAGTCATTTAGGATGTCTGATAATACCTAAACAACTGCTTCCTAGTTATGTAACTGTTTGCTTTTCTAGGGTAAGCTATTTTTGAAATCTGAGATTTTATAGTCTCCACCTTCTAAGCAAACTTCCTTATGAAATCACAAAAACATTACTGAGAACATACACATTATAAAGGGCTTCCCTGGTGGCTCAGTAGGTAAAGAATCGACCTACAATGCAGGAGAAGGGGGTTCAATCCCTAGGTTGGAGAATTCCCCTGGAGGAGGGCATGGCAACCCACTCCAGTATTCTTGCCTGGAGAATCCCATGGACAAAGGAGCCTGGTGGGCTAAAGTCCACGGGGTCGCAGAATTGGACACAGATTAGCAACTGAGCTCACATGCACATACATTATCTAAGTATTCCTTTGGGAAGAGGAGGCTAGAGAATGGGGAAAGGGCCACACAAAAGGCTAAAAAAATACCACCACTACTCCTTTCTTCTTATTTACTGTCATTTAATTTGTTTACTGGGAATACCTTAAAACCAAACAGTACAAAATATAGTAAGAACACTTTTTCAACTGTCTGAAATTCAATGTTATAAGGGAATTCACTAATAGAGACAATTTTTAGATAGCCATCAAACGTACCAGATTTTGTTTCTTTTGTAACTCTTCTAAATATCCTAAAATGTCTTCATCTGCTACATCAAAGGCTGTCTGGCCCTACACAGAAAACAAAGGGTTGGTGATGATAAAAAGTTATCAATAAATTACGCCCTCAGTGATTCTCTATAAATCTACAGAAAGAATTAGGTAATTTTTTTTATAATAGGTACAAAACATAGTACAAATGATTTGAAGTAGATAAATAAAAAATCCATGTGAGGAAGAAGCAACTGATATACATCCCCTTACTTTTTTTGGTAACAGCTTTACTGATCTATAGTTCACATACAAGTCAACTATTTAAAGTATGCAATCCAATGGTTTTTAGTACATCCACGAGTATCACCACAACCAGTTTTAGAACATTTTCATCGTCCTCAAAATAAATGACACACCCACTGCAATCTTCTCACCATTCCTCCTTGCTCGCCCAGTCTAAGGCAACCACTAACGTACTCCCTGTTACTATAGATTCTTGTTACTATACCTATTTTGCACATTTCATATGAAAGGAATCATACAGTATATAGTCCTCTGTGACTGGCTTCCTTTACTTTACCTACTGTTTTCAAGGTTTTTCCATGTTGTAGTAAATATCTATTTCATTCTTTTTTTAATTGCTGAATATTATTTCACTGTATTGTACACCATAGTTTGATAATTTATTCACTGGCTGATGGACATCTGCATCTGCTTTTGCTTTTCTGGTATATAATGAATAACACTGCTATGGACATTTGTATATAAGTTTTTATGTGGACATCTGTTTCAATTTTTTGGGTATAATAGCTACAAGCAGAATTACTGGGTCATGTAGTAACTCCAAGTTTGCCTTTTTTGAAATCTTATTTCTATTTTACCACCATAAAAATTAATTACATTCTTACTAGAGTAATAGAATAAATATATGCATTTCAAATATACTTAAAAGTTCAGCTAGCCCCAGGTATGACTTAGTTTCAAAAATCAGTCCAGACAAACATCTGTCAGTCTGTTTTTATTCACAGTGGAAAAGACAATTTTAAAGAGCTGGTGGCAAAAAATAGTAAGGATTTTTCCTGTTGCCAGTTTAGTCCTTATAATAACCCTATTGGTACAAGTTTCCAGAACACCAGAAAGTTCACTGCTTAGAATATATTCTATCTTATACATTTGCAAAATTTTCTTAATTTATGAGTTTTTAAATATAATATCAATGGAAGAGCCTAAATCACCTCATAAGTAGCTGGAAAAGACTTAATAATAAAAATGAATAAACAATTGACAATTATGAAAAACTTAACATAATTATATAATTTATAGTCTCATAATATTTTAAAGACTAAAACTGTATTTTTAAAAGTTAAAATATTTAAGGTACATTTAAAAGGCCTACCACTTTGTTGACCATCTCCATATCACATAGATTGTCCACTAAAATCCGACATGCTTCTTCTTTACCCCAATGAGCTGCAGCATGAAGAGGTGTCCAGCCATCATAATCTTTAATATTAACATCATAGCCTGCCTGTATTAAAAGTCTAAACAAATTACAGTGAATTAGATAATCATTAAAATCTAGAAATGAGTGAACAGAATCAACAGCTCTATACCATGCACTTAAACAAAAATTTGCAATATATTTCTTTTCATATTTTGAAATTTCTCCTCCCCTCAACAAATTAACTAGGGCAAAAGAAAGTAATTCTCAGAAAACACTGGAATAGAGAATCTTGAGTTATTGCCATAATAATGAATTCAGTTTTAATCAATTCCTTATAATTATTCCTCTTAATGACGGCGTCTTATGGTTTGGTATGACACTGATTCTTACTAAGATGTTTCTAACTGAAACTTTGACAGGGAAGCTTATAATTTTTCAAAACTACTAGATCAATTTGTATGTTAAACTGATTTATTGTAGGAAATGGCTTCCATATGATATACCATCTCAGGCTAAACATGGTCTCAAAATATACTGGGATCAAACAGACATTTGTAGTGTTATCGTTGCTTTGCAGTTAAGGAACTGGTTTGTGAAAGCTTTCATGAACCTTTATGATCTACCAGTGGAAATTTTCACAGGAAAATGACAATCTGTTAGAAACAAAACAAAGCAAAACAAATACTTTGAGGGGTTGAGTCTATTTTCTGTAGCAGTAGAAAGCAGATATTCTAATCATCAACAAAGCTATAAAACAGGAATACATTTTAATACAATGCAAAAAGTTGCATAAATGTTAGTATGCCCTTCTAACTATATATTGACGTCAACTTTTATTTAGAAATTAAGCTCATAGAGATCAAAGAATGGGTCTATAAACTGCACACAGCACAGCCCCACACACAAAGGCGAACACTAAATACCTCATAACTCAAATCTGGTTAACCTTTACCTTACTTTCCAAGATGTTGACCTTGAGAAGGGCTTCTTTTTACCTACAGGAGGTGGTAGTGATAGCTAACATATAATCATTTATTTATGTTCAAGAACTGAGTTCCCTGTTTCCTAACAGTATCTAAAGAATGTGTTTATATTCTCCACCCCAGTTCCACTGAATTAATCAGTATTTTGGGAGATGGGCCCTGTCAATCTGTATTTTTAATAAGTCCTCCATATGACCTCACATCACTGCCTGTTATCTGATTGCAGATCAACATTTAAAAGCCATTGACCTAAAAAACAGGCTAGTAGATATAAGTCTGAAGCTTTAAGTTAAAAAAATATGGCCACTAGCACATACATCATCAGATAGGGAAAAATAAAAATATATTCACAATTAGGAAATATGAACTATAATAATGTTAAATACCCCGAGTGGTATTCTAAGTACTGGGGAGTCTATGTGAAGAGAAAGGTAAAAACATTCCCCCCTCCCTGCTCCCAAATATAAGGCTCTCTATATACCAGGCCATGCAAAGATACTCCAAAAATATAAGATGGTATTTATTATACTCAAGGAACTTCTAATGGAGGACAAAAGTCAAGTAAAACAACAATCAACCCTCACAGACAGGTTCTACGGTGAAGCTGCCTTAGAAGTACAGGGCTGAAAAGCCTAAGAGTCAGCTGAAAGGGGCTGTGTGTTTGCAGGGAGGGCATAAAGGGGGAGATGGTGACATCAAAAATGGATCTCTTCTATTTATTTTTGATTTCATATTTTCTTTCCTAAGTAATACACTCCCAAGTTTCAAAACTAAAAAAGAATAAATGACTATATAGGAAAGTCACTTTCCCATTGCTGACCTTTAGCCAACCAGCTTCCCCTCCCCACAGATAACCATACTACAATTTTTGATTAGATCCTTACAGAGAGATTTTAGGCATATATAAACAGATACAACTTAAATTTAAAAATAAATAAATAAACACAAATGAGGCATAGTTCTATTCTTGGGTTGACACTTAACACATCCTATTGTTCTTTTCATATATTAAGTAGTGTTTTAATCATTACAGAGTATTCTAGTGAAAGGATGTATCATAATCTAGGCAATCATTATCCTACTCCAATCATAAACAACACTGCTAGCACATACCTTATTTCCTAGGGGAGAGTAAGAATATCTGTAAAAAAAATTCCCAGAGGTAATGCTGCTAAACGAAAGGATAACTGTTACTTTGATAAAATTTGCTCAATAGTCATTTTTAGTTCTACCAATAACATAAGAGAGTGCCTTTTCCCAACTTTGCCAACACTGTGCCAAGCATTTTGATCTTTGCCGGTATGATAGATGGAAAATGATTCATTGCAGCTTTATCTGCAATTATTATGAATGAGGCTGAGCTTTTTTTCCCACAGACTGAAGAGCCTTGAACTGAGTCAAAGGATCAAAAGGAATTTACTTCCAAGTTGAAGAGCTGGTGAATGAAGGTACCTAGACAGAAGTAAGAGTATGCTTTAAGACATCATGACAGAACTTAAAGACGATATATGTAGTTGGACTCATGAATGCCTGAGGATCAGTGGTAACAGCTTAGCTTGACAGAGAAACCAATGGCCAGATGACTGATGGTCTTATGTGCTAGGTTGAAGAGTTTAAAATTCATCACAATTTCCAAGAATCTTAACGAAGGATGTTAAGAGCCTGTAAAACTGAATTACAAACACCACTTGGAAGCAGTCTAGAAATCCATTTAACAGGGCAATCTGTTACCCATATATACATTCACAGAAACAAGAATTTTAAGAAACAAAATTATCTTTACCATATCTAATACTCTGTGATATTTTAAATTCTTTTCTTTTAAATGCTGTTTGCTATTCACTAAGTGCATTTCATGACCCACACTAACGGGCCTTGAAAGTTTGGAAAAGTTTTGTACTAGAGAGAAACAGATGAGACAAGGAAACTAATTAAGAGTTAAATGTACCATTCTAGGAGAAGGCTTAAGTTCCTCAAGTGAGTAGAGACTGAAATAGGAGGAAATCTGGAATAACTGACCCACTTAAACTTCTTCACTGTTTTTACTGAAGAGATGGAATAAGGAGGACGGATTTCTATTAGAGGCCCAGGTGGAACAAACACAACATAAAGGGTGCAATAGATTTTGCTGAGGGCCAGTCTTATTAGCTTTCACATACATATAACAAAAGTTATGCAATGAATTCTTTTTTTTTCACATAGTTGCCAATACCTTTGCATTGCATAAGAAAAAGCAAAACACAAATTTATTGTGACATGAAAGAGCTTTTCCTAAGGATATTTGTTGGTCAATAAGTAAGTCCCCTATATACAAACCTTTAAGTTTCGAACTTTCAAAGATGTGAACATGTATTCACATGTCCAGTCACAGAAGCCGGTTCATGTGTCTGGGGTACACTGCCATGTGTGCGCACCCACTGCAAGCGGCTGTGCTCTTGAGTGCTTCTGCCATTCAATACTGTATACGGTACAGTAGTACAGTACCGTATTTCGAGCCGAGGATTCCAGAAGCAAGCGTGAAAGCAGCATTGAGGTACCTGGTACTGCCCAGAAGTACCAAGCAGTAACAATGGAACAAAAGCGACAGCAATTAAGAGAGCGGAGTGAGGTGAAAAGATGGAATCGGAGGCCCAGAGAAAGGATGAAGAGAGACAAGAGGAAGAAGTTAACTGAAGAACAGAAGCGATTCACGACACAGGAAACGGCAAGGGGAGTTTCTTCATCTGAGGAGGCACAGATAGCTTTTGAGTCACAGGACCCGAATGTAGAACAGGACAGGAAGGTTGCAGCAGCCTTTCAAAATGCCATCCAGGCTGCCGTGACATCTACAAGAAGAGAAAAAGAGCTACTACCCAGACCGCACTGGGTCATTTTTTCAAGAGGGCAGATAGAATTGAACCCAGCGAAGAACCAGAACCTGTGCCATCAACATCGAACACGAGTGGCACTGCAGCTTGTCCTCTGCCTCCTGTTGCTGACACCACTGGCAACTACCATCTCCCACCATCTCCCCCTCCTCCAGTCAGCAACTCTTTCTGTCTGCCCATTCAAGGCCCACACTGTATGCCAGCTACTGTGTTGTAGTACTATACTTTTCAAGGTATTGTACTATAAAATTAAACATGTTTTCTTTATTTCTTGCTCACCTTTATGTATTATTTGTGTGAAAAGTATCATGAATCTATTAAGCACAATACTATATAACCAGTTGTGTTAGTTGGGTACCTAGGCTAACTCTGTTGGACTTACAAATTGGTGTTACGAATGCACTCTTGGAACAGAACTTGTTCATATATAGGGGACTTACTGTATAGTCTAAGTTGCCTATGGTTTAATATTATGCTAATAGCTCTCTGAATTCCAGTGCTCACATAATGAAAATCTTAAAAAAAAGAAAAATCAGACAAATTACATGGAAGTAAATAATCAGTACGAATCACGGTCTCAGAATTTGACAGTATGTGTTATATACAACATTGTTCTTAGTTTCTGTATCCAGAGCTCACCTATCTGGGAACCTCAAAGTGACTCTAATAATTTACCAGACCAGAAGGTAACACATAATGGTTGTCTGATACAAATTTTACTTACCAGAAAACTGCAATGGAAAAAAACAACAGAATAATAAAAATTTGAGAATGAAAGAACTTCAGAAACAAAACAATAACATTCAACATTTAAGTCATTTTCAAAAACTGTTTCAAAATAACGTTAGCACGTATCTTAAAAAAGGAAAAATGAAACAAAGAAAATAAAGCAGAAAAACAACTGTGAGAAGCAATACTTACTTTAAAACTTCTGTATAGCCCTTGGCGGCTGCGACGTGAAGCGCTGTGCCTCCAGACTTTGCGTGCCGGACGTCACTTATATGGCCACTATTTAACCACTGTCGGGCATCTCGAAGCATTATTCGTTCCTCTTCTTTTCGAGCTGCTTCTATATCAACCCCTGATATAATAAAAATAACTTTTTATTTTTCCTCTATAGAAAATGCTTTTGTATGGAAATAAAATTACCTCAATCATTTTAAGTGAAAATTAAAAGTGATATTATATTTTTGAAAACTGGGCTGCTTAGAACATGCTGGTTAAAGAAATGCAGGAATACTGTAGATTTTTTTTTGCATTTTTAATTGACTATTTAATTTTTGTCCTTACAATTTTTTTTGGCTTTTTTTTTTTTTAACCTTTTCTGCTTATTCCTTTTGTTTTTGAATATTTGAACATTCCCCAAGGCATATCTTCCTTTGGTTTGAAAAACAGATTTTCTTAACACAATCTTATATATTTAAGTCTCAATTTTCTATCCACTTGCTTTGACTAGTTCTCTGAACTCTAGCCTAGTAGGCATAAATGTTTTTTAAAACACTTCAACTTGGAGGTCCTGTCTTCATGTAAAATTTAACAGGCCTTAAGACAGGTTATTTTCAAACCAACATGGTACACTGTTCATACTGTTAGTATCAGTTTTATAATTTTAATAATAAGTTATACAGATGTTTATTCATTTAAAAGCTTGAAGCATTGTGCTAGGTTGAGGTGATAAGAGGAGGGGAATTCAGAAGGGAACCTTCAAAGAGCTCAAATTCTAAGAAAAAAATTAAAAGAGCAAAGTTAATCCTGAAATTTTTCGGTAATCTCATGTTATCTTATGTTTTCAAATGCTGGCTATTTAAAAAACAGCACACACCACATCATTTACACGTTAGAAGATCATAAGTTTTAAGAGTTTTTAAAAAGGTGAAGATACTGCTTTTTTATCTTCTATCCCCATCATCTGGATGGGTACCTGATCTAAAGTAAAAAGGATCAGTAAATGTTTACTAAATGAATACTGTTTAGTTGGTAAGTCGTGTCCCACTCTTTTGCGACCTCAAGGACTGCAGTCTCCCAAGCTCCTCTGCCCGTGGGATCTTCCAGGCAAGAATACTGGAGTGGGTTGCCAGTTCCTTCTCCCGGGCATCTTCCTGATCCAGGTTTTGAACCGGAGTCTCCTGCACTGGCAGGAGGGTTCTTTATGCTGAGCCACCAGAAAAGCCTTAGGTTCCAACACTTGCCCAGAAACCTGGAGGTCATCCTTAATCCCTCCCTTTACCTTATCTCCAGCCCTCATCCAATAGTCGGCAGATTTTGAGTTGCCATCTCCTAGAATGTCTTTGTAATGGCTCCTTATGCTATTTTAATTCATGTCTTATGTCTCACACTTTGATGACTACACCTGGCCCTTAATTCACTCACCTCAGTCCCTTCTGAGTTATTCCCCACATGATCAGAAGACTGGTTTTTCTATATTAAAATATGATCATCTCACTTTTCTATAAAAACCTGTCAATGATTGCTAAGCTCCTATAAGACAAAGCTCAAGCTCTTAAGTGTAGCATACAAAGCCATTTATGATTTGGTCTCAAGGCATTTTTAATCTCTAGTATTTCTCCTCTATCATCACCCAGTGTTCCAACCATCTGGGATCTTCACATAGGTCAAGTACATCACTTGCCTGTGCTACTGTGCAAGCTGTTATCCTCTACCTGGAATGTATCCTTATCTTGCTTGCTTTATTTATTCAAGACACAACTGAATTGTTGAACTGAAGCTCAATCTTAAAAAAGTAGGCAAAAATGGTAAAGTATTTTTAAAATCCCAAGATTACAAAAGTACCAGCTAAAGTCATCTTGAAACTAGAGATATTACCACATATGAAAGAAACCTACAATAAGACTTTCCAAACTGACTTTATAAAACAATTATATATATAATATAGAACAAATAAAACCTATTATCTTTATTTACAAAGCATCACAATTTCTATAAAAAAGCAATTTTACATTATAAGTTTCCTATCAAAAGATAATCAGCCCATCTTATTGAAGATGTCTTCTAATGTTATTCATAAAAGAAATTATCAGGCTGCAACTGTAATACATTAAGAATAATCTTTCTACTAAAAGACTTTTCTCAGACTGATTTATTTTCTTATGCTTTTTTTTAACTATGTCTTTTAAAACATGAACCTATTTATTATCTTTATCCCTTTTCTCTTTACCATCTTGAACAGCCTGACTGTTACTATCTTTTATTATTCTAAATTTCCTCTGGACTTGAAATAAATAAAATATCTACTTCTTACTTCTGGATTTATCTAATTTCATGCTATCTTTACCTTATTACAAAGCAATTACCCTTTGTTGCCACCAAATTGTGCCTTTATATAAATTATATATAAACAAACAGCTCAAGTCTAAAATTTAAGTATATATGAAGGGAAATTTCTTATGTTTAAGTAAATTCAGTTACCAAAAAACCTAACAACACTTTTCTTCCTTTTAAAATCTTTTAAAAAATACCAATGATTACAGCAATGGACAATTACATTTTTTTAAAACCCTATCAGACAATATAAATATATATATAGAATATATATACAGAGAAATAAAATATATATAACAATATATATAGAGAGAACAATACTTGTTTTCTAATTCCAGTATTTTAACTAGGCTAGTAACCTTCAGACAGCCATAACTTCTCTCAATATTAGTATAATGAGTTAAGAACACAGATCTGAATCTACACTGCTTGGTTTCAACCCCTGATCTGCCTCTTACTAGCTCTATCATCTTGAGCAAGACACAATCCACACTAGCATTCAGTTTCTTTATTTGTAAGTTAGGAATAATCATGTTGTTCTGAGGATTAAATTAATTAATATATGTGAAGTATTTAGAAGAGGAATAAGCACTGAGGTGTAATTATCATGATCAGTTCTAAAAGTCTATGGTTCTGCTTCTCTTTTATTGCCTTATGGACTAATAGGGAAAAGAGCCTATAAAGCATTTTATTGGTCTTTAATTCACCTACTGGTCTTTAGTTTACCTATAATTGCAAAACTTTTAAACAATGAAAACAATGTATACTGAACTAAATGGGGTATGATAATAAAGTGACTAGACTATTTACCATCTGTCACTACTATTAAGAAATAGTAAATGTTAGCTTATAAGAAAATGTTAGTCAATTCTCTTAGGTAAGAAAACATAAAACTGAATTGGAATTTGGTTAGATAAGAGGTACAAAAATTGACTTGTATTCCAAGCTAAATAAAGAAAATTACTTTAAAACATAAATCAGAAATACTTCCATCTACTATTCAATTACTACTACTTTCAAAGGAAATTTACTTAAGCATGACTAGTTGTTAATCATGTACATTAGAACAAGAGCCAAAAGAATGATTAAAGAATTTAAAAATATTAAATAATAACTTTCATATCAGGATAAATAATTTGAGAAATCTTGTCATTACTAGTGATATATTTAGGAGGCTCCTTTTATAAATTGTTCAACTCTACTGATAGAGAGAGAGATGCCTCTATCTTTTTTTCTTTGGAATAAAGTTATGTTATATAAATCATGTATTCCCATTTATTATTCCCATGAACGAATGAACATTAGGAAATATTTCTAGGAGACATTCCTAATAGAATGTAGTATGGTACTGTGATGAAGAGTGTGGGGCTCAAGGTATCTGTTACACTGTTTGGGAATGAACTACATACAGCATCACTTTCTACCTGTTTGACCTTGGGCAAATCTCTGAACCTCCTTTTCTCATCTATAAAATGAAGAGACAGCACTATTAACCTTGTAGAACTGCTATAAGGATGAAATGAAATAATTTATGTAAAGTCTTCTGCTCAATAAGTAGTATTTAGATATTTAAAAGAGTTAGCTTTTATTTTTAGTATCAGTGCTTCAATTTCAGTTTCAGGGTCATATTATATATTATTTTCCAGAGTTTCTCACCTATTATTTTTCCAGATTTACATTTTCCATCCTGACCTTGCCTAGATTCCAACATGGCACTGACCAGTGCCATTCAGATGTGCTTTAGCAACCACAAATTCAATACATCTCAAAACAAACTCATGCACGTTCTAAATTTGTTCCTGCTTTGTTCCACCTTTTTGCGTGAATTCACCCAATAATCACTTCTTAAACTGGAAATCTCAGGAGGCAAATTAGCTGGCCTCAATTCTTCCTTCAACTCCATATTCAATTACTCACCAAGCTGTTTTAATTTTACCTTAATACTTTCTGAAAACAACCCTGGCTCTTTGCTCTCTTCCACCTTAAATATAATTACAATGGCCCTACTGGTCTCTCACCTGGATTAAATGAAGGGTCTTCCTCTGGGAAGGCATGCCACCATGTATTCCCCATTTGAGTTCATCCTCCAGATTACCACCAGCTTTATTACTAAACACTAAATCCAATCAGGTTAATTTCCTGCTGGGGATCTTTGTTGCATCTGTCTAATGCCTACAAAATAGATGTCCACCATCTGGCAGCTAGTCTAATCTTTTCAAGTCTCAATCTCATACTGATACCATCTTGATTTTCTTCCTCCCTTCCAATCCTAGTGAATTCTCTGCATTTGCTATGTTTCTGATCCTTTTTCTTTGCACTTGTTGATACCCCCTTCTGACATGCCTTTTTTGTCCACCATGCCTCTTCTCTGCCAAGCAAACTCCCTCTCAAATGTCCTCTTTCTCAGACCCTTCCTGACTGAGAGCAGTCAGTCAGTCTTTCCTGTTCTCCCGCATTGTTAGGGTCCCGCCTGTGTTAGCGCACAGCACTGTAAAGGTGTTTATGGAGCTGTCACTTTCACCACCCTGTGAGATCCTCAAGAGCAAAGTTTGTTCCATTTTTTGTTTAAATACCCAGCACTCAGAACAAATATGCTGGCACATTAATCAAAATCGAATGAATCATTACAACTACAATCAGTCTTGCTAACAGTTTCCTTTATATAGAAAGAAACTAAAGACAAGAAGTTTTCAGTACATCTCCGTCCCTTTCCCAGTTGCTATCTCAGTTAAGTTCAGTCGCTCAGTCGTGTCCAACTCTTTGCAACCCCATGAATCGCAGCACGCCAGGCCTCCCTGTCCATCACCAACTCCCAGAGTTCACACAAACTCACGTCCATCGAGTCAGTGATGCCATCCAGCTATCTCATCCTCGGTCGTCCCCTTCTCCTCCTGCCCCCAATCCCTCCCAGCATCAGAGTCTTTTCCAATGAGTCAACTCTTCCCATGAGGTAGCCAAAGTACTGGAGTTTCAGCTTCAGCATCATTCCTTCCAAATTCCAGGGCTGATCTCCTTCAGAATGGACTGGTTGGCTCTCCTTGCAGTCCAAGGGACTCTCAAGAGTCTTCTTCAACACCACAGTTCAAAAGCATCAATTTTTGGTGCTCAGCTTTCTTCACAGTCCAACTCTCACATCCATATATGACCACTGGAAAAACCATAGCCTTGACTAGATGGACCTTTGTTGGCAAAGTACTGTCTCTGCTTTTCAATACGCTATCTAGGTTGGTCATAACTTTTCTTCCAAGGAGTAAGCGTCTTTTAATTTCATGGCTGCAGTCACCATCTGCAGTGATTTGGGAGCCCCCCAAAATAAAGTCTGACACTGTTTCCACTGTTTCCCCATCTATTTCCCATGAAGTGATGGGACCAGATGCCATGATCTTCGTTTTCTGAATGTTGAGCTTTAATACAACTTTTTCACTCTCCTCTTTCACTTTCACCAAGAGGCTTTTTAGTTCCTCTTCATTTTCTGCCATAAGGGTGGTGTCATCTGCATATCTGAAGTTATTGATATTTCTCCTGGTTATCTTGATTCCAGCTTGTGCTTCTTCCAGCCCAGCATTTCTCATGATGAGAAACTTATCTGCATATAAGTTAAATAAGCAGGGTGACAATATACAGCCTTGACGTACTCCTTTTCCTATCTGGAACCAGTCTGTTGTTCCACGTCCAGTTCTAATTGTTGCTTCCTGACCTGCATATAGGTTTCTCAAGAGACAGGTCAGGTGCTCTGGTATTCCCATCTCTTTCAGAATTACTGAAAGAGGAACTCCCCAGGTCAGTGGGTGCCCAATATGCTACTGGAGATCAGTGGAGAAATAACTCCAGAAAGAATGAAGGGATGGAGCCAAAGCAAAAACAATACGCAGTTGTGGATGTGACTGGTGAGAGAAGCAAGGTCCGATGCTGTAAAGAGCTATATTGCATAGGAACCTGGAATGTCAGGTCCATGAATCAAAGCAAATTGGAAGTGGTCAACAGGAGACGGCAAGAGTGAACATCGACATTCTAGAAATCAGCAAACTGAAATGGACTGGAATGGGTGAATTTAACTCAGATGATCATTATATCTACTACTGTGGGCAGGAATCCCTCAGAAGACATGAAGTAGCCATCATGGTCAACAAAAGAGTCCAAAATGCAGTATTTGGATGCAATCTCAAAAATGACAGAATGATCTCTGTTCATTTCCAAGGTAAACCATTCAATATCACAGTAATCCAAGTCTACGCCCCAACCAGTAATGCTTAAGAAGCTGAAGTTGAACGGTTCTATGAAGACCTACAAGGCCTTTTAGAACTAACACCCAAAAAAGATGTCCTTTTCATTATAGGGGACTGGAATGCAAAAGTAGGAAGTCAAGAAACACCTGGAGTAACAGGCAAATTTGGCCTTGGAATACGGAATGAAGCAGGGCAAAGGCTAATAGAGTTTTGCCAAGAAAATGCACTGGTCATAGTTGCTATCTATCTGGGCACTAATCAGGACAAGATGGACAGATAGGGTACTCTTTCTTTCTAGGTTGTGGTGCTTTATATCCATTCTTCCAGTTTCTTCAAGGCTTGACTATCTCATTACTCCAAAATTGCGCGCTTAGGATAGAAGTGTTAGAAGCTCTTCTGCGGATTTCTCCAAGCTCTAGTTTATGACTACTGTTGTAACATGGAACTTGCTTCTTCTGGACTCCAGGTACCTTCAGCTACTTGTTACAATGCTTCAGCTCTATTTAAGCATTTAAATATTTCCTCAGTTTTTAGTGCCCAAGATTTGTTTTTTAAAGAGCCAGAAGTGTGTGTGTGTTGAGTCATGTTCAACTCTTTGTGACCCCATGGATGGTAGCCCACTAGGCTCCTCTGTCCATGGAATTTCCCAGGCAAGAATACTATTTCCTACTCCAGGGGATTCTCTACCACAGGACTGCACCCGAGTCTCTCATGTCCCCTGCATTGGCAGGTGGATTCTTTACCACTGCATCACCTGGGAAGCCCCAAAGCAACCAGGTAGTCCTTATGAATTTTCCCAATCCCAAGAAATAAAAATTTCTTTTCACTTAGCTTCTATTTCTTTACTTTTATTTAATGAACCACACTTCCACAAGACTCAGCCCTCTCTAAACAAATACTCCTTATCTTATACAACATAGTTCTCTTCTGATAATACTCATTCAATCACTGCCTAGACATAATACTACAGTGGAAATCACAATAATTTATATATACATTTTTAAAAACGGAAGTAAAATACACGTAATAAAATTTCCTATCTTAATAATCATTTTAAGTAGACAGTTCAACAATGTTAAGTATATTTATATTGTTGCTCAATCTTCAGAACACTTTTCATCTTGCAAAACTGAAACACTATGCCAATTAAACAGCAAATCCCCATTCCCACCTCCTCCCAACTCCTGACAACCATCATTCCACTTTCTCTATGATTTTCAGTACTTGAGGTACCTCATGTAAGTGGAATCAGACAGTAACTGTCTTTTTGTGACTGACTTATTTCGCATAGCATAATGCTCTCAAGGTTCAACCAGGCTACAGCATATGTCAGAATTTCCTTCATAATGCTGAACAGTATTTCACTGTAAGTATATATTATATATTGTTTATTCATCCACCCATTGATGAACATTTGGTTTTCTTCCATCTTTTAGTTATTGTGAATAAACATGGGTATATAAAAGTCTCTTTGAAACTTTCCTTTTAATTCTTTGGTTATGTGTCCAGAAGAGGAACTGCTTTATATTTATTGAGATATAATTCACACAATTTAAAGTAAACAATTTAGTGGTTTTTAGTAAATCTGCAGAGTTGTGTAACTATTACCACAATCAGTGTTGGAACACTCATCACTCCTAAAAGAAATTCTATCCATAAGCAATCATCTATCATCATAAATTGACATCTCCCAAATTCCTATCTCTAGCTTATACCTCTCTCTACTAACATATTCAACTGCCTGGATATCTAGCAGGCAAAACAAACTTAACAGGTCTAAAAAATGAACCCCTGAACCTTTTCCTATAAAACTTACTTCTTCCACAATATTCACATCTCTCGTAAAAACAGCACCCATCTAGTTGCTAAAACCAAAAAGCTTAGAATCCTCCCTGCCTCCTTCTTACACACCCTACTTTTAATCATGCAGTGGTCTTCTTGGTCAAATCTTCATAATGTATCTAAACCCACTCTTTTCTCCTCACTTTGTCTGCCGCCACCCACTTCTCCCCTCGCCGTTCTCCTACTGTTGCCCTTCCCTTGCACAGCAGCCCCACAGAACCTTTCTATAATAAGTCAGATCATGTCACTCCTCTAATCTCCGTCTCTCCACTGACCCCCAATCTCACTCAGATTAGAAGCTAAAATCCTTCCAATGGCCCACACGGGCTTGTGTGATGTGGTCCACTGCTCCTTCTGGGACCTCATGTCCTCCCAGCCTCTTCCACGTTCTGTCTGCTTCGGCCACACTAGGCTCGTTCACTGCTCCTCTGGAACATCAGGCACCCTCCCGTCCGCGGACTCACTGCTCTCACTGCATGCAGCGCTCTTTCCCCAGGCCTGCATGATTCACTCCACCGCCTGGAGAAGACCTTAGCTTAAATACATCCTTATCAGTGAGGACTTCTTGACCGTTCTATTTAAATTTGTCTTGTTCACCCCGTACACTTTCTGTCTTCTTTGTTTTACTTATCTCCAAAGCTTTTATTGATAGGTAACTTTATGCCTGATCTTATCACTTACAATATACTTCTTTCAACTTAAAAAATATTAAAAAGGTGTAGAGTTAATCATACATTTGTTCAAGTAGAACCTTACTCCACATATTACTAAGTAAACTGATTTTTTCAACTCAAATTATAACTGTCCTTCAATGTCAACAATTATTTATTGAAAAAGTCAAGTATCATACTTTACACAAGACAGTTTTAAACATGCTTTCCATTTAGGTTGGTTTCCATTACCTTGCCGATTAACTTCATTCTGAAGTAGCTCTTCCATTGCCTCCTCCTCAGCAATATCTAAAGGTGTGTCTCCTTCACTGTTGACAGCTCCTACATGTGCTCCCTGACCAATCAAAAACCTGCAGAATTAAAGGAAAGAGAGTTAAGCAATGATGGTATTGTTGAAATAAGACTAAATGAGTAGCTAATGAGGTAAACTTCTATGCAAGAGCAGTAATAAAAACACAAGAAAGCATAGGCATTATGTAAGCTTTAAGAAACTACCATAAAGCATGCTTTCTTTTCGTTTTACAATTTCGTATTTCCTAATTTTTCTGTAAGGAATACACTAATACAATACTAATACAAAAAACTCAGTCATGTCCAACTCTTTGTGACCCCATGGATTGCAGCCTAAGAGGCTCCTCTGTCCATGGGATTTTCCAGGCGAGAATACGGGAGTGGGTTGTCATTTCCTTCTCCAGGAGATCTTTCCGACCCGGGGATCAGACCCGGGTCTCCCACATTGTAGGCAGATGCTTTACCATCTGAGCCACCAGGGAAGTCACAATACTATATTAATACTGTACAAATACTAATACAAAAATGTCATTTAAAAATATTACAAGTATTTTAAAACAATTATGAAATCTTTCATAGGATTATTTCAGACTGTCTCCATTAAAATTTTTCATTATCTCCATATTGACTGGTTCCCTAACTGATCTTCACACTCCCAGTCTCATACCATAAGCAAAAGCTCCTAACCCAAGACTCATGGACATAATGCGCAAAGTCATTCAGCTGGTACAGATATCTTAAAATACTGTTCATGCTCATCAGTCTTTTTAATGTGTTACTGAAGAAGAATACACATACTTTGCACTATTTTATTTTATGCGTCTGAAATACAATACTAAGAAATACAATACTAAGAACAGATTCACAGGCGTCATTACACCTGCCAAAGGGATCAAGGGATCCAGATACAAAATGGTTATAAATCTCTTTCACTATACCAACTGCACATCTTCCAGAATCATCTATTTGATATGACTGGAGTCAATTCTCAATTTAAGATTCTCTGAATGGTTGTCCATGCTAGGAGAAAACACACATGACCCTTATTGATCTGGTTTTATCTTCTTTTCAGCCTCATACTCTTCTTTCCACATTTTAGATTCCAACAATATGGAACTATAGTTCCAGACTAAACCATGTTCTTTTGGCATCAGTGGTTTTACTTTTATGTAAAGAATGGTTCTTTTTTTCTCATATCCCTAAATCAATCTACTCTTATTCATTTATTTTTATAGGTTACATGACAATATATGCATTATAAAAACAGTGAATAAGAAAAAAAAGCCCACAGAGTTTTTAAAAAAGAAAAAAACTCTATACCTCTTTTATTGTCATGTTCCCTCTCAGAGATAAACACTATCAATAGCATGGCAAGAATCTTTCCAGTATCTTTGCTATAAATTTATATATTTGTATATAAACAAATATACATAGTTACTTTTGAGGTTCTTTTTGTAAAACAAAATTAATGGGATTACTTTAAATGCACTAGAATGCAACCTTTGCCTTCTAATAGCTGAAAAATATTTCATGATACGACTGGATCAATTTTTTTTAATACTATCTTGCTAATGGATGTGTTCTTAAATGGACATTTGACATTATCAATCTTTAAAATTTTTCTCAATGTGATGAGAATAAAGCACCTTATCATCATTTTATTTCCTGACTACACAGGAGGTTGAAAATATCTGGATACGTTTACTAGCATTTGTTATTTTCTCCTTTTGTGAACTTTCCATTTCCATTTACATCTTTCACTTTTATTTTTAATGTCTGCACTTATGGAATGTTATAGATTGAATGACTTTGTGTTCCTCCAAAATTCATGTTGAAACCCCAAACTACCAATGTCATGGTATTAGGAGGCAGGATTTGGGGAAGGTAATTTAGGTATAGATCAGATCATGAGGTTGGAGAATCCATGATGGGATTAATGTTTTTAAAGAAGAAAATAATAGAGCTCACTGTCTCTACATTGAGTACACAGCAAGATGGCAGCCACCTCCAAACCAGGAAAGGAGCCCTCCCAAGACACAGAATTGTGTGTCTTGAACTCTCTGGTCTCCAGAACTGTGAGAAACAAATGCCTGCTGTTCAAGCCTCCTAGTTTATAGCATTTTTCTTACAGCAGTCAAAGCTAAGACAAGTGCCTACTATGTATCGAGCAGTCTGTTACATGTGAGGAATATAGTAGCAAACAAAAACAGATGCAGAGCTTCCCCTCAATAATTTTATGATCTAGAAAGAGAGCTAGATTATTTATCTAAATTAATGTAAAACTTTGATGCCTTATGACAGAGACTTTTACCTCTATAAGCGAATTGACAGAATTTTGATTTAGTAAGGTCAGAAAAGGATTCCCTGAAGAATAAATACGTACTAGCAGCAAACGTAACGGAAGGAATGTATGTGCCAGAACCAAAACCCTGTGACAGCAAACGTGTATGACTAGACAAGTGCTTGTGTCCATGCTAAGTGGCTTCAGTAGTGTTTGACTCTACGACCCTATGGACTATGGCTAGACAAGGGCCTGGTTCATTTTCCTGGGAGTAACTGAAAAAGAATTAATCAGTCTCTACACAGTTTCTGTCATGTACACCCCGAAGTTAGTGTTTATTTCGTAAGATCCTTAAATGATCATTTATGTGTTTCAAGAAGATCACTTTGTACAGTATGGAAAACAAATAGAATGGACAAAGAACGCAGGCACACCAGCTAATGAGCTACTGCAGCAGTAGAGAAAAATTATGTTGCAAGTTGAATTTGATGGAGGAAATGGATAAATTCCAGAGATATCTAGGAGACCCTAAAGATCAGCTGGATACAAGAAGCAAGGGCGAGGAAGGTATCTACGATAAACTGAAGTTTTCAACTTGTATGGATGGCTATACTAATTTACGATTCACAAAAAACAAAGTTATTCCCTACTTCTAATAGACATGTTGTAAGCATACTGTTACTACATTACATTTACATTACATTACACTATATTTACTATATTGTCACTACATTAAAAAATATTTCTGACAGTATTCTGTTATGAGTGAAGTTTAAAGGTTATATGAAGTCAGGTCTGTCGACCTTTTGCTTTAAGGGTTTTCCCAACTAGCTATGAATATCTATGTGGAGATATAACTTTTATAAGACACACTGACAGAAAGAGAAAGACAGAAGAAGGAAATAATATACACCAAAAGCTAACAGAGGTAACATTAGGAGGGTTTTGCTTTGTTTTTTCATCCATGCCTCACGGCACCTGGGGTTCTCAGGTCCCCAACTAGGGATTGAACCTGCACCCTCCGCACTGGAAGCGTGGAGTCTTAACCAGTGGACCACCAAGGAAGTCCTGCATTAGGAGAGATTTGTATTAGTGGGATTTTTCCGGGGGTGGGGGAGGAGGGAGTGGCATTTGTTAGCCTAGTTTTCTTCAGCAAGTTCATTTTGTGTATGTATATCAGACCACAAAAGTGGCTACCATGCCATTTTGCAGCCTGGTAGTTTTAGACTTAATAATATGTTATAAGCATTTCTCCTTATACGAAGCAACGTTTCATTTTTATGATGTTCGTAGGACGTCTACAAACAGAAGTCATAGGTGAATTGCAGCAACTGTTTCTGTTCACAGTCTTTAAAGTCATAATATAAAAGTGATGAATAGCATATACATACTATCATGTGTCAACAGGTAACGAGCAGGAAGCTGCTGTGGAACACAGGGAGCGCAGCCTGGTGCTTGCGATGATCTAGAGGGGTGGGGTGGGGGGAGAGGGAGGGAGGCTTAAGAGGGAGGGGATATAAATATATGTGAAAGTGAAGTCGCTCAGTCGTGTCCAGCTCTTTGTGACCCCATGGACTGTAGCCCACGGAATTTTCCAGGCAAGTGTACTGGAGTGGGTTGCCATTTCCTTCTCCAGGGGATCTTCCTGACCCAGGGATCGAACCCGGGTATCCCGCAATACAGGCAGATTCTCTGAGCCACCAGGGAAGCCCACATATTAACATATATAAATATAATATGACTGATTCGTGTTGATGTATGGCAGAGATCACAACAATGTAAAGCAATTATCCTCCAATAAAAAAAGAAAAGTAATGAAGAATATTTATATACTATGTATGAATAAATCTGGAGGAAAAAAAAAGATATTAGTGCAACAGTAACTATTATTCTCCAGGAGAGTATGTAAGCATTCTGCTAGGCAAAATCTCAATCAAACAATCAGATATTTAAAT
Organism: Capra hircus; assembly: GCF_001704415.2. Classification (NCBI taxonomy): domain Eukaryota; kingdom Metazoa; phylum Chordata; class Mammalia; order Artiodactyla; family Bovidae; genus Capra; species Capra hircus. The sequence goes on from NC_030812.1 coordinate 9,194,807, forward strand.
AAAACCACTTATCTTTTGCTTGTATGCGTGTTAAGTCGCTTCAGCTGTGTCCAACTATTTGTGACCCTATGGACTATAGCCCCCCAGGCTCCTCTGTCCATGGAATTCTCCAGGCAAGAATACTGGAGTGGGTTGCCATTTCTTACTCCAGGGGATCTTCTGGACCCAGAGATCAAACCTGTGTCTCCTGTGACTCCTGCATTGCAGGTGGATTCTTTACACTTGAGCCATCTATATTTAGCCTAGGTATTAAAAATCATTCACAAGATGTAAAGACAGAATAAAAGGAAGACCTCAGTGTGGCTGCAGTGCTTGCGGCAGAGGGAAGCAGGGTCTCAAGGAGATACCAGGTCAAAGCCAAAGAAGAGTCAATCTAAAATTTATATAAGCAGGAAGGATGTTAAGAGAAACTAACAGGAGTGAAGCTCTGAAAACTGCTGGCCGGAAGTAGGCCCTGGAGCAATCCCTGAGCCAGAAGTTTACGTATAAATATGTACGCATACAATTCACAAATCTCTCTAGCACTCTCAAACTACTATTTGCAAATGTAAGTTTTAAAAGAGATATGTCAATCAATCAATACACCTCATGGCATTCTTATTTATTACCATGAATAATCTGAAAAAATCATTCAAAGATTGGTTTGGTGAGAAAAAAAAGCATAAACATTTAAATTCTGCAGACTTTGGGTATGGTTTCCACTTCAGTTTCTTGACAGCTGTGTGATATTCATTATCTTAGAATCCTAGTTTACAGATAACTTACAGGGGTGCATTATGTTTAAATGAGTTGATGTCTAAAAATAAAGTTAAAATTCTATCTTTAACCACATCATGAGAAATCATCATATTCAGAAAGCAATATTTAAGATAATGTGAAACAAAATAACGGTGATCTGGAATACCAGAAATTCACTTTGTGGGACCCTTGGAGATACTGAGAACAGACAGCTAGATTTCCTTCAGAACAAAAAAAGGCTGGGTATTATAAGCAGCTCATGGGACTCCTGATTAGGAAAACACACTATATTTATTTTAAGATTTCTTGAGGGGAGGAAAAAAACAAAAACATAAAGATTTCACACAGAAGTACCAAAGTGGAAGTCAGAATATTAGGCTGTTTCTCAGACAGGTGACTTTTTAGAATACTTCAGGGTTTATAAAAGAGAGAGGGGGCAGGCTTGCTCACTCATGTTTGACTCTGCGACCCCATGGACTGTAGCCTGCCAGGCTCCTCTGTCCATGGGGACTCTCCAGGCAAGAATACTGGAGTGGGTTGCCATTTCCTCCTCCAGGGGATCTTCCCAACCCAGGGATCGAACCCATATCTCCCACATTACTGGCGGATGCTTGACTGCCTGAGCCACAGGGAAGCCCAGGAGATGCCACCTACTGAATGATTAAAATCACTATATATTATTGGAGAGAAAAACAGTGGATTCACTGCTAGGTTTACTGAGATTTTTGATCATCTAACAGTTTTAAGTCAATTAAATAATTTTGGATAATTAATAAACCTCAAAATCAAGACATGATCCAAAGTATTTATACAAAATTACTGCTTATGTGTTAATCTAAAAATCTAATAAAAGGTGTAAAACTGTTAAGTTAATGTATGCAACTTGGATGTGGTATATTAGATGGGTAGGATTCGATCTTGGTTAGAATGATTCAGTGTCAACTGAATTTGAACGACAAATCTGATGGATTCTATTAATTATCTTGGATTCTGAGTTTTGTCAAAAGCCAAACTACAGAAGAGACTGCTTGAGAAAGAAGCTAATGAAAACACAGTGATTAGAGACAGAGATTTCATCAGCAAGAATTGAATAATGTACATTGTTATTTACTGGAGAAAAACTAGTATCAAGAGGCTGTTTTAACCAATACGTGGATTTTCCATGTACTCAATCCATGAATTTTTAAAAAATTGAAATGTCAGTGTAGCCTTAAGAAAAAAGTTCTGTTACAAAGATGAACTCAAGATCATTACAGTAAGCAAAATAGTCACAAAAAGCCAAACGCTGTATGATTCCACTCATATGAAATGTCTAAAGTTGTCAAAATCATAAAAATAGCAGAGAGGAAGGCAGTTATCAAGAAACTAGAGGAGTGAGGAGGGGAAAGTAGTGTTTACCAGGTAGAATTTTAGTACTGCAAGATGAAAAAATCTATTGCAATTTGTAGCAAAAAAAAAAAAAAAAGAAGAAGAATATACTTAACATTATTAAAATTGAATATTACGTTTCTATCACAATTTTAAAAAAAACACAAAAGTCAGAAAACGACTTAATCATTTCTTGAAAATTTAAATGAATTACTCAAAACCATCCAATGAGACAGAAATTACGAAAATTAAGCTACCTGAACTTTTCAAAGATGGTAAGTAGAACATTAACTTCAAAAATAAATGGTATTTACTTTTGAAGTCTCTGAGCAACATCATAAAATAAGTATAAATAACCTTATGCATCTTCAGTGGGAATGTACTCTGCTATCTCATATTTAAAGTTCTTTATCATAATAAAAAATAGCTGAAAATAATTGTAACAATAATTCAAACAAAAGTTATGACCTGGGACTTCTGAGAGTTTTTTTAAATTAACAGTTCTTCCCTCAGCACTTGACAAATGCTGCGCCACATCTTTCTCGTCTCCACGTTTCTGAAGACATGTCTGTTTTAGTTCAGTCCCCCCCGCCCCAATCTTACAGTAATTTCTTTCTCATTGCTTCGAATTTTTAGTCTTTAGCTTTCAGAACTGAAAGGTTTATCCTGTTTCAAATTTGCTAAATTTCCTGAATCTGTAGGTTTATACTTTTGCCAAGTTTAAGTAAGTTTTTAGCTATTATTTATTATTTCTTTAAACACTTCTCCAGCCATGCCCTCTCTCTTCTTCTGGGACTCCAAAGGCATAAATGCGAGCTCTCTGGTATAGTCCCACTGGCCCTTGAGGCTCTGTTCATTTAATTTTAGTCTAGTTTCTCTCTGTTGCCCATTTTGGTTATTTCTATTGTTCTGTTTTTTGGTTCACCAATTCTTTCTTCTATCCCCTCCATTCTGCTGTTAAGCCTATCTGTTATTTATTTCGGTTATTAGATTTTTTTCAATTCCAAAATTTCCATTTGATTTTTCATCTTATATTTCTTTGCAGACTTTTTTTGGCTGCAACTTTTTTTCATTTGTTTCAAGCATACTTTTAATTGCTTGTTGAAGCATTTTTGTGATAGATGCTCTTACAATCTTTGTCAAATAATTAAGACTAATATCTTGGTAATCTCAATGCTGGTCTCCACTGTCTCTTTCATTCAATATGAGATTTTCCTTCTTATGACAACTGATTTTCATTTAAAATCTGGACACTTTGAGCACTATGAGAGTCCAGACCATGCTTAAATCTTATATGTTTGCTGATGATGTTTTTGGCCCTGCTCTAGCAGAGAAGATGGGAAGGGGCTATCTCATTATTACAAGGTAGGGGTAGAAGTTCAGGTTCCCCACTCAGCCTCCATTGACACTAGAGATGGAGCAACTCCCTGTTACCTCTGGTTCCCCACCAAGCCTTCACTGATACCTTCCTGGCTGAGAAGGTATCCTATGTGGCTCCCACTGACACAAGGGGAGAGTTAGGCCTCTTTATTGATGGGCAATGGTGGAAGTATAACCTCTCTACCACGCCTCTTCTGACTTCACCTAAGTGGGGAGGTGGAGGCGCTCCTTTTTACTACCAGGTGGGGGTGGAAATCCAGACTTCCCACATGGTCTCCAGTGCAAATGAGGGGAGGGCTAGTTAACCATCTGATGAGGATGGAAGTCTCAGCGGGCTCTGTATCTCACCTAATCCAACGTCATGACAACAGGGGCTGCTAGGGCACCTCGTGACAGCCTGGTAATGTTGGAAGTCTTTGTTCCCTACTTGGCCTGTGCTAGTGAGAGTGTGGGTGGGAAATGGGTTTCCTTCTGCGGTGCTTGGTGGAGTAAAGACTAGGTTTTTGTTTTTTAAAGGTTTTAGGGTGTCTCTCTCCTAGTACTTGGCTAAAAGGGTTATGCTTTGTTGGGGCTCTCTTTGAGGGCAGTGTGCAGCCACCATTGTTTCTGGGTTATTGGTTTCCTCAGTTCGAAGTGTGGCACACCGAGGCAAAGAGAAAAGCCAGAAACTCACTCCTGTGTCACTCCTTGAATCCTGAGATCCCAAGCTGTTCTGACTTCTTTCCACTTTTCAGAGTCTTTGTTATCTTATATATAATATGCAGGGTTTTTAGTTGTACTTAGCAGGAAAAATAGGGAAAAGCATATATATTCTATTTTCCCATAAACAGAAATTATTTCAATCTTAAAAAAAATCAATTTGTCAAAATCCCTCAGGTGGAAGTATTTTTATATGTAAATCACATTATTAGTCCAGCAACATGGATTAATGTGGTCCTGATACCTTGCCATACACCTGGCTGAATTTCTGACATCATGGTTTCACAGTTATGCTCTAGACACAATAGCGAAGACCAGGCTAATATGTGTGAGAGAAATGAATTTATTGTGAAAGTGGGCTCTTTTCCAACTGTCTAGGCACCTGGATTGTCAAAACAAAACAAAAACAAATTCAAAATGTGTGCAAGTATTTACATTCCTCTCTTCTCTTTGCAGAGTACCTTTAAATATAGGAAATTCTAAAGGTTCTGTCTTCACTATTGATTTAATTATTTCCCAGAGCAGTGACAATACTTCTTTGATTGTGTGCTAACGCCTACTAAAGATGCATACTTGTTTATTAAAACCAATTACATGCACTGCTGTCCTACATTATTACTGCATCTCCCAATGCCCAGAGACAAAAATCCTACTTATTGTGTAATAATTCTAAGATGTAAATTCCCCCAGATTTTAATATTGCTAAAATCTACAATCAATTGAACTTACACTCATACATACAATGGATAAGGAACTCAACGTGGCTGTCTTTGTCGGTCTTTGTGTAGCCCAGTCATAGCTATTCCTGCTGTTTCCACTTCAACTGATTTATGTGCACTGATACCTTTAATACCTTATTTATTGAGCTTAATTATTAACTTTAAAAATACCTTCCTGGATGGTGTTTGACATTTTTTGTTGATACCGTGTAATAAGGTCAAGAAAGCACCACCAACAAAACCTGCAGGATACTATTTATGTCAGTGGCTTAGAAGAAAATCCCAAAGGCAACAAGAAAACATTCTTTAGCAACGCTGCATCCATGACACGGCAACTGCATAAAGAATGACACTGTTGGGGGCGGGGGGAACATCTCAAGGTGCTTAAAAACAAGAAACCACACACACTGTGTTACAGTTTGTTTGTTTGTTTTTTAACCTTTTAAGTTGGTACATAAAATAATGATACTCTGTTAAAACGACGGAATCAGATTTGATGAAATTCAGTATACGCATTATAAACATACCCCCAAAAGTCCTGGTTTCTTATTGCATCTTTTCAATTGGCATCTCAAACTAGGCCTATTTCAATCCACATTATACTATATGCTTTCCTCTGCTTCCCTCAATCAATTCTTATTTTAGTTTAATGGCGTCCTTTTACCAATTACAAAGGCCGGAAGGGCAGGCAGAACAGTGTAGTGCAGACTTGACAAGACAGTCTAGGTTTAAATCCTAGCTCTGCCAATTACTGTATGTGATTTCTCTCTCTGTTTCCTCACCCATAAAATAAGAATTACAATATGGGCCAGTCACTCATCTAAGCACGAATTTCAAAACCTGTCACATTTTGGAAAGCTACTGAGTTTTCCAAACTCACTCCTACTGAGTCTGAGTCCGTCCTCCATAACCAAACATATTGATACTTTTGCAAAAATAAATTAACGCTTAAGTGGGTGAGAAACAAAGACTATAAACAGCCTCGCCTCAGGTCTAGTCATGGTTTGCTGCCAAGTGAGCCTGCACCAATCTTGCAGCTGGTCATTTTTCAGAGTTTTGGGGTTTTAGAATTGTGCATCTGGGCCGTAGGGTAGTGGTAGCAATATATTTTCACGTAATTGTCAGAATGACCAAAATTATATACAGTTAAAAAGACTCTGAGCAGTGACTCAAAGTGCTCAGCCAATGTTAGCTATTACCAGCACTATCACTTCTGTTGATTTTTCTTCCCACCTTACTACCTAGATCCAGTCAATCACACCAAACATTTTTAATTTTATTTTCCAAATTTCTTTCAGATCTGCCCCACCTCCAAGCAAAGCACACAAATTCCTCTGTGCTACAGCCCCAGTTTCCTCTTCCTGTTTTATTAGCTACTCTCGCCATATAACACTAATGTTCCTCTCCTGAGAATACTATACAGCTCCAAAGAAGCCTGTTATCCAAGTCAATCATGACAACCACTGATTTGGTTAACCAGAAAAGATTATTAAAATAGGTAATAGTAAAATATATCACATATGTGAAAATAAATAAATGCAAGACATTTATTTCAACACAGACGATACTGGAGAATGTCTCCAATGACTTAAATCCATGTTCCCTTTCCTGCATAAATTATACTCCTAATGTACTAAGACATCAAAATGTCTTAAAGTGAAACTAACATTTGCAGTCAACACAAATGCAATCTGAGTATATAATCCTTCTAGAAATTTTTTTCTTTCAATTTTTCAGTTGTTGCACCCACATCCAATTAAAGAGCAATTATATTTTCAGGACTTTCCCTTTATTGAGGCTTTTCCAAATAGTTAAGTTAATCATTAGCAATAATTTTCTTTTTTGTACACACTGCAACAGTTTTGAGTGCTCTCATTAAATTATATTATCACGAACAAGGGAAATAGACATTGATAGGCCAGAAAACACACAACTAACTTTTGGTAGGCTTGTAATTCAACTAGTGGAAACAGAAGTGAGCTTAGTAGAAGTCGTCTACGTGTTACAATGGTCAATATTAATAACTTTATAGCAGTCATTCAATATGTTATAACAAAGAAATGGCCAATGTTAGTAATAGAGTGGATGTTAGTTAAAAGAGCTTTAACCATGTGTTATTTCCCATTTCTGAATATGACTTTTCTCAGATAGATCTCAATTCCCAGAGGCAAAAATTCTGCTACTCTAGATAGGGGGAAGCTGCCGTGTAGCACAAGGAGCTCAGCTCAGTGCCCTATGATGACCTAGAGGGGTGAAGCAGGGTGGTGTGGTAGGAGAAAGGCTCACGAGAGAGGGTATATATGTAATCTGATTCTATATACATATAGCTGATTTATGTTGTTGTACAGCAGAAACTAATTCAACACTGTAAAGCAATTATACTCCAATTAAAAAAAAAAACCCTGTCCATTGTTTAATCTAATAATGTCACCTCCCTGGAATCTTTCTCTGAATGGTCTAAAGAGAATTGATCACTTCTTCCTCAATGTTCCTTGAACATCTCTTGGTCCATCTCTTCTGCCTAGTATTGGTACTGACTTCATATGTATCTGTAAGCTTGAAGATTAGGTGCAATTGCCATCATTTTTACTTTTTAAAATCCCTAACGCTACTATGCTGCTGCTAAGTCGCTTCAGTCGTGTCCGACTCTGTGAGACCCCATAGACGGCAGCCCACCAGGCTCCCCTGACCCTGGGATTCTCCAGGCAAGAACACTGGAGTGGGTTGCCATATAGGAGACAGTAATAATGTAACAGAAAGAACATCAGAATTTGAGTCTTGAGAATGAGGGTCCAGTTCTGATTGCGAAATGGAAATAACTGAACATGTTCATAGAGTAGTTAAAAAAAACAGCAATAAGAATATATATCAGAATACTGTTGTTGCTGTTTAGTCACTAAGTCGTATCTGACTCTTTTGTGACCCCTAGACTGTAGCCTGCCAGGCTCTCTGTCTATTAGATTTCCCAGGCAAGAATATTGGAATGGATTGCCATTTCCTTCTCCAGGGGATCTTCCCAATCCAAGGACTGAACCCTGTGTCTCAAGCATTATTCTTTACTGCTAAGCCACCAGGGAAGCATACATGAAAATATTAGTTTGGGGCAAATATACCTCATAAATAAAATTTATAGTGTTTTCAAAGGCTCTTAGATTCAATTTCACCTTCTGAGACTTTTAATCAAAACACATGGTCTGTTTACACTAGCAATGTATCATTCTTAAGAAATATGTAAACTGAAATGCATGGATTTGCCAACTCTTCTTGGAGCTCAAATAAACATATATCAAAGTAAATATGACAAATGACTACTTCCCTCTCCCCTGTTCCTCTCCTTGAGCTAGGTCTGCCCTAAGGGCAAATAATCAGATCATAGTTTTATTAAATAATCCAGGAAAACCAAGAGTTTGGCTATTTTTCACTAAAAGTAGTGACCAAAAATAGTAATACAAGTAATAACTAATTCAGCTAACTGTACTGATATTAAATACTTTATTGTATTTAAACATTAAATACAGCTAAACCGTACTGATATTAAATTCAGCTAAGTGTACTGCTATTCATTGTGCCAAGTGTTTTATAAATATGATCTCATCTAATCTTCACAATAATCTTATAAAGTGGGGTAAGTACTAACTAACATTTCCACTTTACAGATGAGGAAACAGGTTCAGAGAAGTTGGTAGTCTGTCTAAAGCTAATAGCAATTACTTAGCAGTTAAAATAAAGAGTTGTCTCATTCCTGACCTTGAACTCAGGAATATTATAATGCTTCTCACAGATGTGGTGATGCAGTTCATATAGTTCTTAAATGGTAAGAATTTCTGATTCTTTCACCACAAATAACATTACTGAATTCCAGACAGGGGAACCAGCAGGTGCAGACTACGAAGCAAGATGCCTAGTTTGTTTAAAGGCTCAGCAAGAAGACCAGTTTGGCTAAAAGAGACCCTGGGGAAGAATGGAGAAAATGACATCACAGATGTAACAGGGAGCCACACCATAGCCTCATAGCAACCAGAACCCCATTTTTTGAATGCATTATAAACCCACTGAAGGATGAAGAGCTTTGAATAAAATGTGATGCTATTCCACCTACAATGTCTTACAAGGATCATTCTAGCTGCTGTGCAGAAAATAGATGGGGGGAGAAGAAGATGGTTATGGCTAGAATGATTCCAACTGCAATTAATTCCCGTGAAGAACAACAGTGTCCAGGATCAGGGAGAAAGGAAAGAGGTGATGAAATAGTTAGATACTGAATATATCTTGAAAGATAAGCCAAGAGAAGTCTTGAAGATTCCGTTGGATATTTATGAAATAAAGGTTATAATGAAGAAGAAAAGACATGATATAAATAAGCCACCACAGTATTTTAAAAAGTTCTATCCTTAAATAGTTGATTCTTTAATGATCAAATGAGAAAGCTAGTGAAACTTTTTCCAGGCTGTATATAAGACCATGAAAATGTCACTGAATGCCATCACCTATTTTATGATGATATGAAATCTTCAACAGCAATGTCTTCAAAGCTACTCCAAACATGAAGGAAAATATATTAAATGCACTAATTAACCAACATTTCATTCTATATGCTATGAAACCACATAATGCTAGCCTAACACAGGGCTAATTTTCTCTATTATTGGAAAATTTTAATGCAAACCCTAGAGCTACTTGAGATAAAAGCATTCCTTAAATATCTGTGGTGGAAGCCTAAAAAGATATAGCAATGAAATTTAAAAGATTATAATCATATCAATAACCAAGATGTTAATAAAACAAATCATTTAAGTTTTATTGTTCAACTATGAATTATTTTTCACATAAACAAAAATTCTTACAATTTGCAAGAATAAAAAAAAATAAAGACAATTATTGCCAAGGAAAAAAAATAAAGCCAAGGAAAAGGTCATAGTCATTCAAAAAAGTAACATTCGTTGGTCAATCAAGAAGGACAAGCTAAATTAACCACAATGACACTGTACAATGGAGTACGAAATACTAAATTTAAAGAGAACAATGAGAAATATCTCTATATCCCACTACACAGTAGTGTCCAGGAGAGACTGTTAAGTGAAAAGAGAAGAGTAGAGAAATAGTATATGATAATTTTTCACTTATCTACAAAGGGGGAATAATGCTCACATTAAAACACAAAGTGGGATAAAACAAAATTTAAAAATGTTAGCTATAGGAAATAGGGTGGTAATTGCCATTAGACCTGGTATTTTATGTAAACTGTCAAACAAAATTAAACAAAAAACAAACTCTAAAACAGAAGTAAACAATTAACATAATGGTATATATAGTTAGTGTCATAGCCACACAGAAAAGTACTATTCCAAGTGACTTCAACACACACAATAATTCGATGGTATACTCCAACTGGGATACCATAAAGACAAAAAGAAATGTCACCCTCCTCACTCCTGTCAAAAAACAAAACCAAAACCAAATCCCAAACTTCAAGCTGCTTTCAGTACTTATGATTACTGTTTTTTTTTTTTAATGATTACTGTTATAAGCAGTCTAATGTACGTGTAATATATAATGCAGCAAATCAGTAACTATGTATTATTTTAATTCTATAGTTCTTGGCAATGAAGAAGGGAGAAAGAAAATACAGAGAAAAAACAGAAGAGGTTAAAGAAAGATACCCTGTGGGTGCTGAATTTCAAAGAATGACCAATCCAGTATAAAAGGGACAGGTTTCTTTAGAGAAATGGCAATTCCAGAAACATAAAAGATGTGTCTGGAATATTTTCATACTACCAAACAGGAATGAAGCTTTTAAAGATCACTTTACTGGGTCATATCCCAAGGTCTTAGAAGCCAACATGAAGAGACTCTTGTTGATCAAAGATGGAACAATTTGCTAATCAGTAAGGATAATAGCTGCAATACACTGAAATACATCAAGTATGCTTAAATGCACGCACTGCTCAAGTTACTTAAACCGCACATACACACATAAAACCAATTAGTCCTTTCTGAAGGTTAAGTAAACCAACTCACTATTTTGAAAACCAGTATTATAAAGGGAAAGAATAAAGAATATATCCTGATTACGAATAAAACTTGTACTAGTGGTAACCAAATAGTAGACATGAAGTTTCCTTTACAAAAATGTTTCAGCTATAAAAAAGAACTGAGTTTTCTTCTAATTATTCTTTCATCTATTCTTTCTTTTACTCATTATTATTTATTGGTTACTTCAATGCTTTTTACATAATAACTTAAATATATAATTCAGTTATAGTTCATGGTTAGTTATAATTAACTGATCATCTTAGACTGGAATACTAAATTGAACACATTTTCTTGGACTCCGTAATCGTTCAAGTATTTACAAAAGTCATTATATTTAATTTTGCTCTTACTCTACAGTGAGAATTTTATACTGCTTGTATTAGACTGCTAGCATTACCATAACAAAATACCCACAGACAAACTGGATCAAACAACAGAAACTCATTTTCTCATAGCTCTGGAGGCTAGAAGGTCAAGATCAAGTGCTGGCAGGATTGGTCTCCTCTGAGGAGTCTCTCAGCTTACAGACGGCCACCTGCTAGCAGTGTCCTTATGCTGTCTTTTCTCTGTGCAAGCCCTTGATGCCATTTTTTGTGTGCAAATTTCCTCTCAAAAAGATACAGTAAGATTGGATTAGGGCCCACCCTAAGGGCCTCATCATCTCTTAAAAGGCTCTCTATATATAGTCACATTCCCATGTTCTGTGGTTAGGCCTTCAACATATGAATCTTATGGGGACATGATTCAGAGCATAACAGTGCGAATTCAGTTCAGTTCAGTTCAGTTCAGTTCAGTTCAGTCGCTCAGTCGTGTCCGACTCTTTGCGACCCCATGAACTGCAGCATGCCAGGCCTCCCTGTCCATCACCAACTCCCAGAGTTTGCTCAAACTCAGGTCCATTAAGTCGGTGATGCCATCCAACTACCTCATCGTCTGTCATTCCCTTCTCCTCCCTCCTTCAATCTTTCCCAGCATCAGGGTCTTTTCCAGTGAGTCAGTTCTTGGAATCAGGTGCCCAAAGTATTGGAGTTTCAGCTTCAGTATCAGTCCTTCCAATGAATATTCAGGACTGATTTTTCTTAGGATAGAGTGGTTAGATCTCCTTGCAGTCCAAGGGACTCTCAAGAGTCTTCTCCAACGCCACAGTTCAAAGGCATCAATGTCAGCCTTCTTTATAGTCAAACTCTCACATCCATACATGACTACTGGAAAAACTATAGCTTTGACTAGACAGACCTTTGTTGGAAAACTAATGTCTCTGCTTTTTAATATGCTGTCAAGGTTGGTTACAGCTTTTCTTCCAAGGAGTAAGCACCTTTTAATTTGATGGCTGCAGTCACCATCTTCAGTGATTTGGGAGCCCCCCAAAAAAAGTCTGTCACTGTTTCCACTGTTTCTCCATCTATTTGCCATGAAGTGATGGGACTGGATGCCATGATCTTAGTTTTTTGAATGTTGAGTTTTATGCCAACGTTTTCACTCTCCTCTTTCACTTTCATCAAGAGGCTCTTTAGTTCTTTTCGCTTTCTGCCATAAGGGTGGTGTCATCTGCATATCTGAGGTTATTGATATTTCTCCCGGCAGTTTTGCTTCCAGCTTGTGCTTCATCCAGCCCGGCATTTCTCATGATGTACTTACTCTGCATATAAGCTAAATAAGCAGGGTGATAATATACAGCCTTGACATACTCCTTTCCCGATTTGGAACCAGTCTGTTGTTCCATGTCTGGTTTTAACTGTTGCCTCTTGACCGGCATTCAAATTTCTCAAGAGGCAGGTCAGGTGGTCTGGTATTCCCATCTCTATAAGAATTTTCCACAGTTTACTGTGATCTGCACAGTCAAAGGCTTTGGTATAGTCTATAACGCAGAAATAGATATTTTTTCTGGAACTCTTGTTTTTTTGATGCTCGATCGGATGTTGGCAATTTGATCTCTGGTTCCTCTGCCTTTTCTAAAACCAGCTTGAACAACTGGTAGTTCACGGTTCACGCACTGTTGAAGCCTGGCTTAGAGAATTTTGAGCGTCACTTTACTAGCATGTGAAATGAGTGCAATTGTGCGGTAGTTTGAGCATTCTTTGGCATTGCCTTTCCTTGGGACTGGAATGAAAACTGACCTTTTCCAGTCCTGTGGCCACTGCTGCCGAGTTTTCCAAATTTCCTGGCATACTGAGTGCAGCATTTTCACAGCATCATCTTTTAGGATTTGAAATAGCTCAACTGGAATTCTATTACCTCCACTAGCTTTGTTTGTAGTGATGCTTCCTAAGGCCCACTTGACTTCACATTCCAGGAATAGATAAGAAAGCCTTCCTCAGTGATCAGTGCAAAGAAACAGAGGCAAACAACAGAATGGGAAAGACTAGAGATCTCTTCAAGAAAATTAGAGATATCAAGGGAACATTTCATACAAAGATGGGTTCAATAAAGGACAGAAATGGTATGGACCTAACAGAAGCAGAAGATATTAAGAAGAGGTGGCAAGAATACACAGCCAATTCAGTACCTTCCACGAAAGAATGGTGCTAATGCGTAGATTTCAATACATGACCCATGAGTATATAGTAAAACAAGCTATAATCTGGCCATTAACATTATACTCCCCAAATTCACTTCATTTATTCTTCCTCTAATCCACTCTGGAAAAGAGGCCTTATTAAACAATCTGTTTTTCGTTTCCCCTAAGATTTCCACCTCACTCAAAGCAGGGAGAAGCTGAAAGTAATTACTTTGGGGAAAAAGTGAGATGACTTACGAGTAAGAATATAAAGAGCCACCTCTCATCTACTCACTAGGTTCCTGCCAGGCTAGAGACCAGATGTGAAATTCTTAACTGTCTGGAAACTGAACCGTGACCTTCCATTCTTTGCTCTACTATCTCTAATGTATTATCATGCACAACTAGTGCCCTTTCTTTTTAGGTCAGTTTAAGTTTGATGCGATTTATTATTGTTCAGTCGCTCAGTCGTGTGCGATGATTACCTGGATCTAAAATCATCCCAACTGACACAGTGGATATTAGCCAAGCCTACAACAGGAAATTGTTCAGAAAAATTATTATCTTTTCAAACTCAGAATTAAAAAATGAAATACAAGGATTAAACATATGAAGAAAGAAATTGAGTTTTCATTTTCCCAGAAAAGATAAATAAGATAATGGTCAAAAGTTAATACATATGGAGTATTCCAGGAACTCTGCTTGGTGGGTTACATCAGTTAACCCTCACAACAAACCTAGACAATATTAATCCCTTTCTATAGAGGAGAAAATTGAAGATTATTAACACTAAGCAACTTGCCCAAGGTCATACCCTTAGAGATTGGCTGAGGAAGCCTTCATAATTCACATTAGTTGACTCCAGAGCCTACATGCCAAATATTTAAGGACAGCTGAAGATAAATACACATTAGCTATTTTTCTTCATGAAGATGAAATCCAAGCCTTTTCTTGAGCATGAAAAGAATAGAAAGGAATAAAAAACTTGAAAATCATGATTAAAATTATGAATAACCAGTACTGTTTTACAATGGCAGGGAGACTCCTTCGTTTTATACATAAAGAAATCAAAGCCCAGAAAGAGGAAACAAACTGTCAAAAGATGTTGTGCAGTCAGTATTAGAGTCAGTAATAAAATTCAAATAGCTCAGCTCTTCTAACTCCTAAAGCACTTTTCATTTCACCAAACACTACCTTTCCCTTCAACTGCTATAATGTATTTCCAATACACATGGCTGAGGGGATGGAGGGTGGGAGGATGGGCTGGGGTATACACGTGCATGAAATGAACAAAGAAAGAAAAATATGAAGAATTACTAAAAGAGACTCCCAGAGTCAGTCAGTCAGTTCACTTCAGTCGCTCAGTCACGTCCCACTCTTTGCGACCCCAAAGACTGCAGCACTCTAGGCTTCCCTGTCCATCATCACCTCCTGGAGTTTACCCAAACTCACATCCATTGAGTCACTGATGCCAACCAACCATCTCCTCCTCTGTCGTCCCCTTCTCCTCTCACCTTCAATCTTTCCCAGTATCAGGGTCTTTGCAAATGAGTCAGTTCTTCTCATCAGGTGGCCAAAGTACTGGAGTTTCAGCTTCAACATCAGTCCTTCCAGTGAACACCCAGGACTGATCTCCTTTAGGATGGACTGGTTGGATCTCCTTGCAGTCCAAGGGACTCTCAAGAGTCTTCTCCAACACCACAGTTCAAAAGCATCAATTCTTCGGCGCTCAGCTTTCTTTACAGTCCAACTCTCACATCCATACATGACTACTGGAAAAAGCAGAGATATTACTTTGCCAACAAAGGTCCGTCTAGTCAAGGAAATGGTTTTTCCAGTAGTCATGTATGGATGTGAGAGCTGGACTCTCAGAGTAGTACTATCATATTCAATACTTATTAGTTGCTAAGCTTTGATGTGAGCAGATAAGAGTCCCTTGGACTGCAAGGAGATCAAACTAGTTAATACTTTAGCCACCTAGCCACCTGATGTGAAGAAATGACTCACTGGAAAAGACCCTGATTCTGGGAAAGACTGAAGGCAGGAAAAAGGGACATCAGAAGATGAGACGGTTGGATGGCATCACCAACTTGAAGGACATGAGTTTGAGCAAGCTCCAGGAGTTGGTGATAGACAAGGAAGCCTGGTGTGCTGCAGTCCATGGGGTTGCAGAGATTAAGACACGATTTAGCGACTGAACAACAACAGCAACAACACTGGGATTATTCTGCCATATGGTAGTTTTATTCCTAGTTTTTTAAGGACTCTCCATACTGATCTCCATAGCGGCTACATCAATTACATTCCCAGCAACACTGCAAGAGTACTCCCTTTTCTCCATACCTCTCCAGGATTTACTGTTTGTCCATTTTTTGATGGTGGCCATTTTGACGGTATGAGGTGGCATCTCATTGTAGTTTTGATTTGCATTTCTCTAATAATGAGCAATGTTGAGCAACTTTTCATGTGTTTATTAGCCATCTGCATGTCTTCTTTGGAGAAATGTCTGTTTAAATCTTTTGCCCACTTTTTGATTTGATTGTTTGTTTTTCTGGTATTTAATTGTATGAGCTGCTTGTATATTCTGGAAAGTAATCTTTTGCCAGTTGTTTCATTTGCTATTATTTTTTCCCATTCTGAGGGTTGTCTTTTCACCTTGTTTGTAGTTTCCTCTGCTGTGCAAAAGCTTTTAAGTTTAATTAGGTCCCACTTGTTTATTTTTGTTTTTATTTCCATTACTCTAGGAAGTTGGTCATAGAAGATCTTGCTGTGATTTATGTCACAGACTGTTCTAAGTTTTCCTCTTAAGAGTTTTATAGTTTCTGGTCTTACATTTAGGTCTTTATTCCATCCTTATCTTTGTGTATGGCGTTCTTTTACACGTAGCTGTCCAGTTTTCCCAGCACCACTTAATGAAGAGTTTATCTTTGCCCCATTGTATATTCTTGCCTCTTTTGCCATAGCTGTGTGGGTTTATCTCTGGGCTTTCTACGTTGTTCCATTGGTCTATATTTCTGTTTTCGTGCCAGGATCAGTGTGTCTTGATGACTGTAGCTTTGTAGTATAGTCTACAATCAGAAAGGTTGATTCCACCAGCTCCATTCTTCTTTCTCAAGATTGCTTTGGCTATTTGAGGGTATTCTGTGTTTCCATATGAATTGTGAGATTTTTTTGTTCTAGTTCTGTGAAAAATGCCATTGGTAATTTGATAGGGATAACAATGAATTTGCAGACAGAATTTGATACTATAGTCATTTTCACAATATTGATTCTTCCAACACAAGAGCATGGAATATCTCTCTATCTGTTTATGTCGTCTTTGATTTCTTTCATCAGTGTCTTACAGTTTTCTGTACACAGCTCTTTTGTCTCCTTAGGCAGGTTTTTTCCTAAGTATTTTATTCTTTTTTGCTGCAATGGTAGGGGATTACAATGATTTTTTTCATTTGCGTTTGGCTCATGAGGCACCTGCTTACTGAGCTTTTTTGCCTTTCCACTTTGCTTTAAGCTGAAGCTCTAATACTCTGGCCACCTGATGTGAAGAACTGACTCATTCGAAAAGACCCTGATGCTGGGAAAGACTGAAGGCAGGAGGAGAAGAGGATGAAGGGGGATGAGATGGCTGGATGGCAGGCATCACTGACTCAATGGACATGAGTTTGAGCAAGCTCCAGGAGTTGGTGATGGACAGAGAAGCCTGGCGTGCTACAGTCCACAGGGTCGCAAAGAGTCAGACACAACTGAACGACTGAACTGAACTGAATTTGCTTCAAATGCCAAATTACTGTAGAATCATTGACGCTGAATTCTTCGGCAACTTTTTGTGTAGTTGTAAGAGGATCAGCTTTGGTGACTGCTCTCAAACTGGTTGTTGTCAGCTTCCAATGACCAGCCACTGCGTTCTTTATCTTCAAGGCTATTATTTCCTTTGCAAAACTTCTTGAACCACCACTGCATTGTACATTGGTTAGCAGTTCCAGGGCCAAATGCGTTGCTGATGCTGTGAGTTGTCTCCACTGTTTTACGATGCATTTGGAACTTAGAAAGTTCCAAAGAGAAATCGCTCAAATTTGCTTTTTGTCTAACATAATTTCCCTAGACTAAAATAAATATAAAATAAATAGCAACTAATAAGTCACTAGCAAAAAAACATATAGCAAGAAATGTGCATTAAAATGATGTATAACCACATTTATTTAAGAATGTATTCCAATATTAAAGAGCAAAATTCAACAATGCAAACCTGCAATTACTTTCGCACCAACCTAATATTAACCTTGAGTCATCTGACAATACTCTACATGTACTCAAGAGAATTACTCTTATCAGTTCAAAGTATCAAAGTCAAAGACAGGAGAGAGACAAGAAGATGACCTCACACCAAGAGACAATATCTGGATTCCCACAACCCACTTATTCTCCTTCCTGGGAAGAATAATTTTCATCAATTAAGGTAATATAACAGTTTTCTCATTTATCTATAACAATTTCCATAAAATCTCAAGTCTCTAAAACAGTGTTTGGATGAAAATGAGCACAGCACTGGCTTACTCTGCAATGTCGAGGTATCCACAAGAAGCAGCTGCATGCAGAGGTATCCAGCCTTCATTATCAGGTTGGTTAATATTCGCTCCATTTTCTACCAGAAACTTCACCATATCAACATTGTCATCAATGCAAGCCTAAAAACAGAACAGAAAGCAGGATCAGAAAAATTCTGAATCAATACTCCCAATAACACATTAACAGAATAAAATTACTATCCTGGAGCTTTCATAACAAATACTTTCTAAAAGGTAGTCTGCTGCTATCTTGATTGTATTTCTATCGAGCAGGTAAATGGTACTATAAATTTTAATAATACTTACTTAGATACACAGAACAATACTATATAAGACTAGACTTCTTATGCCAACCCCATGACAAAAACAAGTACATGCCAACATGAAAACAATCAAAACATTATAATTAAGTACTAATTATACACTCTATAGCAGTGGTTCCCAAAATGTGATCTGTTTAGGGAAGAGGGATCCTTTCAGAGAGCTGACAAGATCAAAACTATTTTTATAATAATACTAAGATGGCATTTCCTCTTTACACTATGTTGACATGTGTACTTGATGATGCAAAAGTGTCAGTTATGAACATGCTTGTGTCTAAGCACAATCCAAGGCAGCGGGAGAAAAAGAAAACACTGCACTCTACTGTCACTGTATTCACAGCTATACACTCACAGGTTTATTTTTTCCCACAAGCCATTCTTACTTATGAATGTCCTTGACAATGCAGTAAAAACTATAAATCATATTAAATTTTGACTCAACTATACATCTTTTAAATATTTTGTGAAACAAGATAGGAAGCATGCATCAAGATTTCTTTCAAGTATAATGACTGCCCTGAAGAAAAATACTTGCATAATTTGCAAGCTGATCTAGCCACTTTTTCCATAGAATACCATTTTCTAAAATAATTTTGTTGGGGTATGTTTACAATGTTGTGTTCATTTCAGGGGTACAGCAAAGTGCACCTGTTATACATACAACCACTCTTTTTCAGATTTTTTCCCCATACAGGCTACAATGGAATATGATTTTTACTTAAATGACAAATTATAGTTAGTCTAGCTTGGGCTGTGGCAGAAACTTTCTTGAAAATGAGCAAAGTAGGTCTGTCAAAACAACTAAAAGTATTTATTACTAATGATAAATTCAAGTTTTCAGGAGAAAACGAATTAGTTACTTTAAAAATGACTTTTACTAACAGAGGTAAAGCCCTGCTTTAACTCGTTTAAAATGAATTAATAAATACATAAAGTCCTCCATTTTAACCTTCCCTGGTGGCTCAGTGGTAAAGAATCTGCCTGTCAATGCAGGAGACGTGGGTTCAATCCCTGGGTTGGGAAGAGCCCCTAGAGAAAGAAAGGCAACCCACTCCAGTATTCTTGCCTGGAGAATTCCATGGACTGAGGGGCCTGGTAGGCTACAGTCCATGGGGTCACAAAAGAGTCAGACATGTCTTAGCGACTAAACAACAAATTGTAAACAGTAATATATACAAACCACAGAAACAAGTTTCTTTGAAGTCCTTCATAATGCTGTATCCCCAGCACTTTATATTGTTCTCTGCATGTGGTAAGGGCTCCATAAATGAATAAATGAACAAGAAAGCTAAGATTCAGAGACTAATTACGTAGGTTGAATAAGCCACAGAGATAGGAAATGATGGAGCTGAAATTCTATCACAGATGTTCAGATTCCCCAAAATAAGCTCCTTCCACACTTAACACCATGTTGACAGATGTTCCTGTTTCATCAACTATTTCTCATCTATTTGCAGTTTCTGAAACAGGATATCATACATTCTAGGCACTAAATAGGGCTTTCCTGGTAGCTTAGCTAGTAAAGAATCCACATGCAATCCAGGAGACCTAGGTTCGACTCCTGGGTTGGGAAGATCCCCAGGAGGAGGGCATGGTAATCCACTCCAGTATTCTTGTCTTGGAGAATCCCCATGGACAGAGGAGCCTGGTGGGCTACAGTTCATGGGCTTACACAGAGTCGGACACGACTGAGCAACTAAGCACAGCACACCACAGGCACTTAATAAGTGTTTGCTGTATAAGTAAAACAATTTTCCTTTACCTATCACAGAAACAAAGAAAAATACTTTTGGTAGCTTCTTCCTTGGGGGAAAAAGACAAAGTTAGTGTCAAGAAAAGCACGAAGGACAAAGTACTTCACACCTGAAGCAGGAAAATTCTGACAAGTGTTGGATGTAGGCTCCAGTTCTGGCTCTGCCATAAACACTGTAGCTGCGACCAAGTAATTTAATGTTTCAGGGCTTTGTCTTTCAGGTGGAGGAAAGAATTTGATGGGTTACATATCTCTAAAATTCCCTGACATATTTACATTCTTATATATTTATGATTCTTCCGTTTGGAACAAGATGGCAAGATCCCAAAGTGCCTAAATAGTACATACAGCAAATGGTAAATGAGTATATAAGGAACATTCATATGAAGTTTGAGAATACACTGCTTGGGAAAAGAATTGTGTTTTTCAAGGAGCAGTGATTAAAGGGTAGGAGGAATGTGAGGACCGCAGCTGTCTGAAAACAAGAGAAGAAACATCCAAATTTTACTGCATTAGGAAATAGTTTATAAAATGTCATTTGAGAAAGCTAATGACTCACAGTTACTTAAATAATATAGACCTATTTATAAGTTTAATCATTAATTTTCCTTGGGAAAAGATACTAAATTCTATTCTCTCTTTCAATCTCTCAATTCCTATCGGCGCCAGAACAGTCCTCTGATGTTTATCACTGCTATAAAAATATAAAACCCTACCTGATAAATGTGTTTAATACAAATATGACTGTTTTTTTAAAAATGGAGAAAATTTCAAATAAGACATTAAAGAGATATGGGAAATGCTCACAACATATAAGTTTATTAAGATGTAAAATAGTTTGCGTGATTATAATTTTACTTAAAAAGGACACAAAGGATTAGAAGAATATACAATAAAATTAATAGTCCTTATCACTGGTTGTGAGACTATGAATAATTTTTATTCTTTAAATTTTTATTTATTTTCAAAATGTGTATCATAGGCAATGCTTACATAAAAAGAAAATCTAAGCCTTGGTTCTTAAAAATATTAAATCTATTGTGTTGTAATATGGAGAAATACCAAACTGCTGGTAAAAGTGTAAAGTTCATATAACCCCTTTAGAAAGCCATTTGACAATATCTACTCAAGTTATAGTACTGTTAAATAAATGGGGTGGGATGTATGTGCATATGGGGAGATTCTACTCATGTAACAGAATCCTATACATCAATAAAAAAAGAACAAACTAATGCTACCTTCAACAACATATGTAATCCTCTCAGACATATACGTGAGTGAAAAAAGGCAGACACAAAGGATACAAACTGTGAATTTCCAGGCAAAACTAATCTCCAGTTATAAAGCTCAGAATCATAGTTAACTCTGTGGGGAAATAATGGAAGGAGCATGAGGGAGCTTTTGGGAAGACTGAAAATGTTCCCCAGCTTTCTGATTTTTATATAGACATGTACAAATGTAAAAATTCACTGAATTATATGCTGTATACTTTATTATATGTAGATTATACTTCAATTTTAAAAGCTAAAAAAATAAAAAAGAACTAGCATGTATTAAAAACCTACTGTGCATTATCTTCAGTATAAAACATTTCATTTATCTTTTCCTAAATTGCACATGCTATCAAGTTGATGTATGACAGAAAACAACAAAATTCTGTAAAGCGATTATCCTTCAATTAAAAAATTAACAAATTTTAAAAATAAATAGTACAAAAAAATAAATTGTACACATTAAAACATGTCTTCCTTTATCTATCTCCTGCCTCCTGTGGTTCCAAGTATCAAATGGAATTTCTTTTTTAACTGATAACCCTTTAAATATTATGAGTTCTCCCTGCCACCCAAATTCTCACATATTCTTTTTAAATATCTGGCTACTCTTCAAATTATATATGCTAAAAAGTACATATGCCAATGCCAAAAGAGTAGAAAAGATCACAGTATAGAATGCTAGCTTATGAACAACAATTACAAAAGAGCATAATAGCAGTGGGTAGGAAGTACTAAAATATCCTTGGGAACAAAAAGAGATCTTGTTATTAAGATGGTCCATATAGGTCTCATAAGAATATACATTTAAGCAAGATTTTGAAGATTGCATAGGAGTTGTCCAATTCAACTAGAACATCACTGAGTAAAGGCACTATGATTTTAAAAAATGCATGGAATAACAGAACAGCAAGTCATGCAAAAGGTATACAGTATCTGTAAATTATAAAACAGAATAAGGCTAGGTGCTAAAAGGTCTGAATATATTACATGTAAAAGATCTAAACATTAAGGCACAGATGACAGGATTTGACATTAGAGGTAGCTTTTGATCTGCTTTTTATTCTACTCATCAAGAAAATCTGGAATATTTATATCAGTAATAGTGGCTCAATTCAGGTAGTAGGGGCAAGTAGACGAGAACACTGTCAAGTTTCAGGAAGATGATGTTTGAAAAAGCTATTCAGAGTTTACAAGCAGAGGGTTAACATGATCAGATTAGTATTTCAGGAAGATTACTGGGAACAGTATGAAGAGGGAAGAGCCTGACCTGAGCAACAGTTATTCAGAATGAATATATATTAAAAGAGAAATTTAGGACAAAACATATAAGGCTTAATTAAAGATTGGATACGAAGGATGAGGAATAGGAGGAGGTCATTCATGAATATAAACACCACAGGTTTGAAAAACAAGTTGAAGAAAGATGATTTTAGCTTTGGATATGCTTAATTTCTAATCATGCATTTCCAGGGGCCAACTGGATATGCAAATCTAGAGCTTAAAAACAAATGTGGGATGAAAATATAATTTGGGAATTACCTGCATTAAGGTAATAATTAAAATAATGGAACTTGGAATCATTCAGGGAGAGAATGTAGAGAAGTGATTTCTATGAAAATAGTTAAAAGAAAGGTTAAGATTAAGTTATAATCATTATATTCTTCCTGGAAGACAAAGTTATTTGTGTTATTTTAATCAGTCAGTTAAAGAGCATTCTCAAGAAGCTTACCATGTAGCATGGCATTCAAATACACAAGTAAATAATAATATAAAAAGGAATATAATAAATATATGGCTGTATATTTATTATGAAAGCTAAGAAAAGGAAGAATGGTTGTCATCATGGAATATGTCCCGGAGGAGGCTCTACACACGAGTTTAACAGATGATCCAGTAACAGAGTCACATATGGGGCATATGTGTAACATAAAGGCGGGATCCAGAACAGGGTCTTATTTGCCATCTTATGAGTAACTCTGACACTGAAGATAAAAGAGTCTAGAACAAATGACTAATTTTTAAAGTTTCTCTATTTTAAGAAGGTGACTACCCTAGCTCTTTGAAAAAACATAAAAAGTTATTTCTCAATAAATGAAATGTTGCTGATTTTGATTTTAAATGTTTAAGGTCAGTATAATGTAAGAAACATCAACAAAAATACCTAAAGCTGGTAATATTAAATCTGCTTTTGCCTTTCTTTACACGTTTTTGAAATGTTTAAATATAAATTAAATGCTAAAACACTGTCATGAGACATATGTTATAAATGAATCTCAAGTTTGTGGTGGAAATTGCTCAGTGAATTCTCCTGAACATTTACAAAGCATACACAAGAAACTGGCAGGCATGCCCATGAAAATATTGTCGCTGAGAAAATCGAAAGCTACCACATGCAGCACATTAAGAGATACAGGACTTGCTGACTTTAAACAGTCGACTAAATATGGTCAGTATATTAAGTCACACATGGAAAGAAAGAGAGTGACTCAACTGTAGTTCTAAAATCTTACCTGACATGATTTATCTGAAGTTTTTCTACATATCCCAAGCTATTACCAGTAACAGATGATTGTGTGAAGACACTTTTGTCATTTAATTCCAGGTACAGGCAGCTTTGTCAACTTGAGCTACAATCGATTTCAAAAAACTAGTTCAAGCACATAAAACATCTGTTTTTATTGAAAAGAGGGCCTACTTATTTTTCTCAGCAAGTTAGCACAAGGACAACTTTGTTTCCCACTCATTTTTAGGAAAAAGTTGAAACACCTAATAAAAAAGGACTGAATTATAAATAGCTGCACAAAATTGGCTCTAAAAAGACAGAATCCATGCCTTAAAGACAGATTATGTATGGGTTAGGCATGGGAGTTGAAAATCACTGCATTTCATTTCTAGAAGAGATAAAAACAAATGTATTTAGCAACTCTGTAATGCAATCAAGTAAAATCACAATTACAAAATTAGAGGCATTTGAAATAAATTCAAACATGTTATATTCCTTTTCATGAAGGTGGTTTTGCTCAATGTACAGACTCTAGAGCCACACTGTCTGGGATTAATCCAGCTCTGCCAGTAGGCTAGTTGTTGTTGAGTCAATTATATATATAACATCCTGTATGCCACAAATTCCTCTGGAAAATGAGGACAATAACAGTACCTACTTCAAAAGTTTACTATGAGAGGTATATGAATTAATACATAAATTGCTTAGCACAGAACTTTTCAAATAGTAGGTGCTATTCTGTTTATATCAACACATAATCTGAAAGCTAAATCATCACCATTTAAAATTTTCTCTTCTTATATTCTAATCCAAAACTTACTATTTCATCCCTTATAAATTACAAAACAAAGTTAAATGATAGAGACTTGTCAAATATTCTTTGTAGTACCACTTTGGGTATAAGTCCTATCCACCAATATTTCTATGAAGATGATTAAATTTTAAAAGATTCACTAAGAAAATTTTAGGGATTTCAAACCTCCTTCCAACAAATTACATACAGTGCAGGAGGGTAAAACAAAGGAAATGATTTGGTTGTATAAATGTAATTACAACAACTTGGGTAAAAATATATAATTACAATAATTAGATGAAGTGAATACAGTTTGCATCTAATCATTAGTGACATAATTACTGATAGGCAAAAGACAAATTAACCTGAATACAGAAGTCCTCTGAAACAGTTTCCACTTCCTTGAAATAACTCTTTATGGCTCTTAGTAAGGAAAACTGAGTTCTGCTCAACTAGTGGGAACAGAAATTTGTAGATATACCAGGAAACAGTCCAAGGCCTAAGCATTCAGGGTGATATAGAAATCAGTGAGTGTTCATAAAGAGGAAGTAAACACCCAAACAAACTTTCTATTTTAAAGGAAACTGAATTTGGACATACCAAAGGAGGAATTACAGATGTAGTTTATACAAGAAAAACAATGAAGAGCTCCAAGCAGTACTCCCTTAACAATAAAAAATAAATACCTTGGTCTTGCATTGAGACTGACAACTGAGCATACACAATCTTAGGAGATCACCTGCTATATATTTTTAACTAATAAGATTAATTCTTTACTTTTTTTAATTGGTAGAAAATTGCTTTACAATGTTGTGTTGGTTTCTGCCATACAACACCAGTCATAGTTATATATATCCCCTCCTCTTGAGCCTCCCTCCCCTCACCATCCCACTCTCCAAGGTCATCACAGAGTGCTAGGCTGGGCTCCGTACATTATACAGCAACTTCCCACTATTTAAACATGATAGTGTGTATATATATGTCAACGCTATTTTCTCAACTCGTCCCACCCCCACCTTCCCCAGTCCATTCTCTACTAGGTTCATCAGTACCATTTTTCTAGACTTCACGTGTATGCATTAACAAACAATACTTGCTTTTCTCTTTCTCACTTCACTCTGTGTAACAGGCTCTAGGTTCATCTACCTCACTACAACTGACTCAAATTCATTCCTCTTCATGGCTGAGTAATTTTCCATTTGTATATATGTACCCCATCCTCTTTACCCATCCGTCAATGGACATCTAAGTTGCTTCCATGTCCTGGCTACCGTAACTACTGCTGCAATGAGCACTGGGGTAGCTCAATTATTATATTTAATTATGAAAGTAAGTTCAGCACTGCATTTTAGTTAAATGACTTTATTTTTTGGCCTTTCTTATTACATAAGCAGATAGGATATAGGTGTAAAAGTAAAGGCCTAGTCTTATCATAAATAACATTCAAATTATAAAATGAAAGAATAAATTCAAAACAGATTAGACACAATGGCTAAACAATGGGAAATTTTTCATTTGAAAAAAGAAAAATTCAGACTGATGTATATACAATATCCATAGGAGACACAATGCCTGACAAGGAGAAGATCCAATTTATATTTGTGGAGTCAATGAACTGGACAAGGCAAAGGGACTATAACAAAAATGCACAATTTTTTTTGAGACCTCTCCTCCCACAAGACAAAAAAGTTTCTAGGGCAAAAATTTGGTCACCCATTGGTATGTGTGGGAGACTGGTTCCAGAACCCCCTGCAGGTACCAAAATCTGCAGATGCTCAAGTCCTTACTATAAAATCAGGGTAGTATTTGATTATAACCTGTGCACATCCTCCAGTATACTTTAAATCATCTCTAGGCTACTTAAAATACCTAATACAATGTAAATGGTTGTAAATACAATGTAAATGCTACATAAATAGTTGAAAGCTTGTGGCAATTTCAATTTTTTGGAACTTTGTGGAATTTTTCTGTGAACTATTTTCAACCCTGATTGGTTGAATCTTTGGATGCAGAGGAGCGTTGACTATAATCCAAGCACTGCTTAAACATTCATTCATACACCCAACAAGTATTACACTAAGTACCTGAATGAGAATGCCAAAACTTGGAACCATACTTGTTTCTTAAAAACACACCTTGTATGTATTCTTATTCCATAGGTGTTATTTCCTTTATTGAGATCTATAAAGCAGTAAGTTAAACTTAGATCTTTAGATGCCAAAGACTTTCATTAGAGGACTTAATAAGGGAAAAATATCACTTCTAGAGTTTAGAATCCTTGTCTATGCTGTGCTAAATCACTTCAGTCATGTCCAGACTCTTTGTGGACCCTATGGACTGTAACCCACCACGCTCTTCTGTTCATGGGATTCTTCAGGCAAGAATACTGGAGTGGGTTGCCATGCCCTTCTCCAGGGGATTTTCCCAACCCAGGGAGTGAACCCGCATCTCTTATGTCTCCTGCATAGGCAGGTGAGTTCTTTACTACTAGTGCCACAGGGGAAGAAAGAATATAAAATGTTAAACTTTGGGATTATTCTTTGACACATAACTTTCATTGACTGCCTACTACACATAAAGCATTGAGCCATTCATTTTGATGGATACAAAGACCAGCACTAGAGAGTATATTCTTTTCGATTCCTTTACGCACACTGCCTGTCATGTAGCAAATACACAATACATGTAAAATGATTTAAAAAAATGCTAATCTCTCCTTAATGAGTAGGTGTCTATGACCTACTGTCTGTACACGTACATAAAACTGTACTAAGTACTATATGAGACATGCTGTCTTTATTACTTTCCATGTATTCTCACAATTGGATTATTATCCTTTAAAAACAGAAATTGTCTTATATACCCCACAATACTTAACAGTGCTACCTGATAAATTTTTCTTAGTGGACTAAAACAAACAATCATGGAGTACTGTTCTCAGGATGCCTATAATATACTTAGGAAAGTAAGATAAGCAGATAAGGGAAAACAGTAAGCAATTTAAAAGCAGCACAGCATTAATACAGGAAAAGTCAGCATGTGAGCAGAGATGAGTTAAAGAAAATTTTTTATAGAAAATCTTTTGCTAGGTTTCATTACTGTCTGAATGCTGGAGATAAAACACAGCTACAAGTACCTATTTTCTTTGTTGAATACCTTTATCAGACATAATCACACACTGACCTAAAGGTGTTTAATCAATGGATATATACCAGTAAGAAAATAGTTTCAGGGGAAGTAATAAAAGCTCTTACATACTATTTTATTCAATTAAATTAAAAACAACAATAGGTTACAAAGGAGTATGTATAATATGATTCAACTGTTGCAACTGATATTCAAGACTCTGGAAGAATACAGACATACCTTGTTTTATTGTGTTTCAAAGACACTAAATATTTTTACACTGCAGATACTGCATGTTTTAACAAACTGAAAGCCCGTGGCAATCCTGTGTCAAGCAAGTCTGTTACTGCTGTTTTTCTCACTCTGTGTCTCTGTGTCACGCTCCAGTAGTTCTCCCAATATTCATAATTTTTGTTCTGATAGTCTATAATCAGTTATCTTTGATGCTAATATTGCAAAAATACTATGACTCACTGAAGGCTCAAAACATTTTTGAGCAATAAATTTATTTTTTAATTAAAGTATATACAATTTTTTAAAGACACAATGCTATTCCACAGTTAACAGACTACACTATAGTGTAAACACAACCATGATGTGCATTACGAAACCCAAGAATTCATGTGACTTGCTATATGTGTATATTCATTTTACTGCAGCGGCCTGGAACCGAATCTGCAATCTCCCTGCAATATACCTCTAGATGTCAAATGTTAATCATCAGAAGTCAAAGTTATTGAGCGAATTTCCAAAAAGTCTACAGTAAGGCTGCAAAATTCTTCTGGCTTTCCAAACAAAACAAAGAATTCACACAGTTAGCTATCTCACTGTTCACTGATGGCTTTCTTCAGTACTCAGCAAAATACATGGCTAATAAATAGCCTGGACTCTTCATTAATTCAATAAATATTTATTAAGTGCCCACCATAGCCAGACACCATTCCAGCAGTTAGGAATACACTGGGGAAGGATATAAACCAGATTTTTCCATTCACTGAGCTTATAAAGTCCAGCAGGCAAGAATGGCAACTAAACAAACAATAACAATAGGTAGGGTAAACGCTATGGACTTAACTAGAGTACTGAACCTAGATTTGGAAGAAAGAGAGGAGAAATCAGAATCTCTGAGAATGCTGCTCAGGAATTTCCACTTTAAATTGGTTCCCCATCTAACTGTAAAAACACACTATATTAAGAACCACAGATATCCATGGTAACTGAAGCTAGAGAAATAAACAAGGCACCAAATAGCATATGTAAAATGTAATCAGAAAAGACTGTATCAAACCTGCAGAGCTATGAGTATTTAAGAAAGGGGAGACCAAATAAAAGGGAAGAAAAAATAAAAACTTTTAAGAAAACTACATAGGTATGCAAGTATGCAAAAATCCAGGTAGAGAGAGCAGTGTGAAAGAAAATGCAACTTGATAAAATAAAGGAAATGCCCCATATTTTGATGCTATTTACCAACACACTGGAAAAAAAAAAAGATCAAAAAGTAAGATGATAAACCCTATTTAACAATAAACCCAACCAATTAAAATAAATTCAGATATCAAGAAAAAATGGTCAAAACTCTTAAAAGTGAATCAAAAATAATGCAACTATTATAAATTCTAACCAGGTAGAAATATTAATACAATTAACAAAATAACACTGGGGAAAGAAGAGCAAACATGGATGAGTACTGAATTCCAGACCTTTCCTAATGCTAAGTACAATCTTTCTAAAACTGGAACATGGTTCAAAAAACTCCTACTGCAATGTATTATCCATAGTCAAATACTTCGTAATTACAAAGAAAATTTAGGTTAAAATTTATCTAAAATTTAACCCTAACTTCAGTACACAGGTTTTTCATTTTGACAAAAATGAAAGCAAAACTCAATTTTATCCTTTTGAATTAAAACAGTATATGCAATATGTCCTTTTAATTTAAAGTATGTCACAGGATTCACAGAGAGATTCTACAGTAAAGCTCCCTAAATGAATGATAATTACTTAATGGATAATCAACATCCATTATTACTTTTTTGGGGGGAGGGAGGTATATAGCACATTTCCAAGTCTAAAGTTAAAAAGCAGCCAACCTCTTCCGGTAATAAATTCAGTCTAATCAGAAACATATATATAAGGTAAAAATTAAAAAACCATAACCTCTCTAATCTAAAATTCTACTCATTCTACTAAACATGGATTATCTCAGTATCAGTTCAGTTCAGTTCAGTCGCTCAGTTGTGTCTGACTCTTTGCAACCCCATGAATCGCAGCACGCCAGACCTCCCTGTCCATCACCATCTCCCGGAGTTCACTCAGACTCACGTCCATCGAGTCCGTGATGCCATCCAGCCATCTCATCCTCTGTCGGCCCTTTCTCCTCCTGCCCCCAATCCCTCCCAGCATCAGAGTCTTTTCCAATGAGTCAGCTCTTCGCATGAGGTGGCCAAAGTACTAGAGCTTCAGCTTCAGCATCATTCCTTCCAAAGAAATCCCAGGGCTGATCTTCAGAATGGACTGGTTGGATCTCCTTGCAGTCCAAGGGATTCTCAAGAGTCTTCTCCAACACCACAGGTTCAAACATATCAATTCTTCGGCGCTCAGCCTTCTTCACAGTCCAACTCTCACATCTATACATGAGCATAGGAAAAACCATAGCCTTGACTAGACGGACCTTAGTCGGCAAAGTAATGTCTCTGCTTTTGAATATGCTATCTAGGTTGCTCATAACTTTTCTTCCAAGGAGTAAGCGTCTTTTAATTTCATGGCTGCAGTCACCATCTGCAGTGATTTTGGAGCACCAAAAAATAAAGTCTGACACTGTTTCTACTGTTTCCACATCTATTTCCCATGAAGTGATGGGACCAGATGCCATTTTTCTGCTTTATTGACTATGCCAAAGCCTTTGACTGTGTGGATCACAATAAACTGTGGAAAATTCTGAGAGAGATGAGATACCAGACCACCTGACCTGCCTCTTGAGAAATCTGTATGTAGGTCAGGAAGCAACAGTTAGAACTGGACATGGAACAACAGACTGGTTCCAAACAGGAAAAGGAGTAAGTCAAGGCTGTATACTGTCACCCTGCTTATTTAACTTCTATGCAGAGTACATCATGAACTGGACTGGAAGAAACACAATCTGGAATCAAGATTGCTGGGAGAAATATCAATACTCAGATATCTCAATATAGCTTTTCTAAAACCTCAAGAATTAATGTTAAATTAAAAAAATATTTTTGATACATTAGAAAAATCAAACTAAGGAAAAGGGGAGAAGATTGGAAAGAGAAAGGCAAATTAGTTGTTATACCAGGACATATATGGGTGGAAAAAAGCAGGGGAAAGACAGTCAAGCCTTGGGATCATACTTTCACATCCTTTTCAGAAACGAAAGATCTCCAAGATGGTAATGATTCCTGCTCATGGTAAATCACATCTGTGTGTAAACTCCTCCCCTTGAGTGTGGACTAGACTGTGTGACTTGCTTCTAACAAATGGAATGTGGTAGAAGTAATGGGATGTCACTTTTAAGTTAGGTTATTAAAAGACTGTAGCTTCCATCATGGCATAAACTCTCTCTCGCCCTCTGCCAAACTGCTTAAAACTTGGGAAAATTTAATTGCAGTGTCAAGAAGCAATCTTATTAAGAGGCCCATGTGGCAAAGAAGCAAAATCTCCCAATAATGAGTTCTGAAGTAGGTCCTTCTCCCACCCCACCCCAAATTAAGCCTTCAGATGACATGATCCCAGCCAATACTGTGAAGTCAAAGTACATCCAAATTCTTTAACCACAGAAAATTTGCTAATACATGTTTGGAATTTCAAGCTTAGGGGTAATCTGTGATGCAGTGATAAACAACAGTTACACTGCTGGACTTTTTGACTGTAGAAGGCATTTTTATCCATTTTCATTGCTTCAGATTGTGTGTATCCAAACTGCATGTTCCTTTGTCTACTTAATCTCTAATCTGTCTTTTCTTCTATATTTCAACTCCTCTTAAATGTGATCAGCTTGCTCTGTAAACTATTATTTAAATTTAGGCCTATCACTTTATTTCCACAAATTCAAAGATCTAATCACACTGGACCACCGCCTATTTCTTGAATATGCAAAACAATCTGAGATTACAACTTCAGAAAAATAACAATCACCTGATAATGTACCAGTACTCATGCCTGATACGCCTTCAATATTTATTTTTGATGAGGGAAGGCATATGAATAGCAAGAAGGAAAAAAAAATCAGCTTTTACACATTCCTTTTCATTGAAGGAAAATAATATGTGTAATTTTCCACTGAACAGTTGAAGGTGAAGTTGAATGGCTCTATGAAGACCTATAAGACCTTTAGAAACTAACACCCCAGAAAGATGCCATTTTCATAGTAGTGGCTGGAATGTAAAACTAGGAAGTTAAGAACCTGAGTAACAGGCAAATTTGACCTTGGGAGTACAAAATGAAGAAGGACAAAGACTAACAGAGTTTAGAAAAGCAACTGGTCACAGCAAACACCCTATTCCAACAACACAAGAGAAGACTCTACACATGGACACCACCAGATGCTCAACACCGAAATCAGACTTACATTCTTTGCAGCCAAAGATAAACTCTATACAGTCAGCAAAAACAAGCCCAGGAGCTGACTGCAGCTCAGGTCATGACTCCTTATTGCCAAATTCAGACTTAAATTGGAGAAAGTAGAGAAAACCACTAGACTATTCAGTTCAGTTGCTCAGTCGTGTCCGACTCTTTGTGACCCCATGAATCGCAGCAAGCCAGGCCTTCCTGTCCACCACCAACTTCCAGAGTTCCCCAAATTCATGTGCATCAAGCTGGTGATGCCATCCAGCCATCTCATCCTCTGTCATCCCCTTCTCCTCCTGCCCCCAATCCCTCCCATCAGGGTCTTTTCCAATGAGTCAACTCTTCACATCAGGTGGCAAAAGTACTGGAGTTTCAGCTTCAACATCAGTCCTTCCAGTGAACACCCAGGACTATCTCCTTTAGGATGGACTGGTTGGATCTCCTTGCAGTCCAAGGGACTCTCAAGAGTCTTTTCCAACACCACAGTTCAAAAGCATCAATTCTTCAGCGCTCAGCTTTCTTCATAGTCCAACTCTAACACCCATAGGTGATCACTGGAAAAACCATAGCCTTGAATAGACGGACCTTTGTTGGCAAAGTAACGTCTCTGCTTTTGAATATGCTATCTAGGTTGGTTATAACTTTCCTTCCAAGGAGTAAGCGTCTTTTAATTTCATGGTGCAATCACTATCTGCCGTGATTTTGGAGCCCAAAAAAATAAAGTCTGACACTATTTCCACTGTTTCCCCATCTATTTCCCATGAAGTGATGGGACCAGATGCCATAATCTTAGTTTTCTGAATGCTGAGCTTTAAGCCAACTTTTTCACTCTCCTCTTTCACTTTCATCAAGAGGCTTTTTAGTTCCTCTTCACTTCCTGCCATAAGGGTGGTGTCGTCTGCATATCTGATTGATATTTCTCCCGGCAATCTTGATTCCAGATTGTGTTTCTTCCAGCCCAGCGTTTCTCATGATATATTCTGCATAGATAAAATAAGCAGGGTGACAATATACAGCCTTGACGTACTCCTTTTCCTATTTGGAACCAGTCTGTTGTTCCATGCCCAGTTCTAACTGCTGCTTCCTGAGGTTTCTTAAGAGGCAGGTCAGGTGGTCTGGTATTCCCATCTCTTGAAGAATTTTCCACAGTTTATTGTGATCCACACAGTCGAAGGCTTTGGCATAGTCAATGAAGGAGAAATAGATGTTTTTCTGAACTCTCTTGCTTTTTCGATGCTCCACCGGATGTTAGCAATTTGATCTCTGGTTCCTCCGCCTTTTCTAAAACCAGCTTAAACATCTGGAAGTTCACGGTTCACGTATTGCTGAAGCCTGGCTTAAAGAATTTTGAGCATTACTTCACTAGCATGTGAGATGAGTGCAACTGTGTGGTAGTTTGAGCATTCTTTGGCACTGCCTGTCTTTGGAATTGGAATGAAAACTGACCTTTTCCAGTCCTGTGGCCACTGCTGAGTTTTCCAAATTTGCTGGCATATTGAGTGCAGCTCTTTCAAAGCATCATCTTTGAGGATTTGAAACAGCTCTACTGGAATTCCATCACCTCACTAGCTTTGTTCGTAGTGATGCTTTCTAAGGCCCACTTGACTTCACATTCCAGGATGCCTGGCTCTAGGTAAGTGATCACACCATTGTCATTATCTGGGTCATGAAGATCTTCTTGTACAGTTTTCTGTGTATTCTTGCCACCTCTTAATATCTTCTGCTTCTGTTAGGTCAATATCATTTCTGTCCTTTATCGAGCCCATCTTTGCATGAAATGTTCCCTTGGTATCTCTAATTTTTTGAAGAGATCTCTAGTCTTTCCCATTCTGTTGTTTGCCTCCATTTCTTTGCATTGATCACTGAGGAAGGCTTTCTTATCTCTCCTTGCTATTCTTTGGAACTCTGCATTCAGATGCTTATCTTTCCTTTTCTCCTTTGCTTTTTGCTTCTCTTCTTTTCACAGCTATTTCTAAGGCCTCCTCAGAGCCATTTTGCTTTTTTGCATTTCTTTTCCATAGGGATGGTCTTGATCCCTGTCTCCTGTACAATGTTACAAACCTCTCTTCACAGTTCATCAGGTACCTAGACCATTCAGGTATGACATAAATCAAATCCCTTACGATTATACAGTGGAAGTGACAAATAGATTCAAGGGATTAGATCTGATACAGTACTTGAAGAACTATGGATGGAGGTTCG
The DNA here is from genome assembly GCF_001704415.2 of Capra hircus. NCBI lineage: Eukaryota > Metazoa > Chordata > Mammalia > Artiodactyla > Bovidae > Capra > Capra hircus. Next base: position 9,229,361 of record NC_030812.1, read on the forward strand.
AAACACTGTACAGGAGGCAGTGATCAAGATCATTCTCAAGAAAAAGAAACGCAAAAACGGAAAATGGTTGTCTGAAGAGGCCTTACAAATAGCTGAGAAAAGAGAAGTAAAAGGCAAAGGAGAAGAAGACAAATATACCCATTTAAATGCAGAGTTCCAAAGAATAGCAAGGAGAGATAAGAAAGCCTTCCTCAGTGATCAATGCAAAGAAATAGAGGAAACCAATAGAATGGGAAAGACTAGAGAGCTCTTCAAGAAAATCAGAGATACCAAGGGAACATTTCATACAAAGATGGGCTCGATAAAGGACAGAAATGGTACGGACCTAACAGAAGTAGAAGATACTAAGAAGAGGGGGCAAGACTACACAGAAGAACTATACAAAAAAGATCTTCATGATCCAGATAACCATGATGGTGTGATCACTCACCTAGAGCCAGACATTCTGGAATGAGAAGTCAATTGTGCCTTACGAATTATCACTACTAACAAAGCTAGTGGAGGTGATGGAATTCCAGTTGAACTATTTCAACTCCTAAAAGATGTTGCTTTAACAATGCTGCACTCAATATGCCAGCATATTTTGAAAACTCTGCAGTGGCCACAGGACTGGAAAAGGTCAGTTTTCATTCCAATCCCACAGAAGGCAATGCCAAAGAATGCTCAAACTACTGCACAAATGCACTCATCTCACATGCTAGAAAAATGCTCAAAATCCTCCAAGCCAGGCTTCAACAGTATGTGAATCATGAACTTCCAGATGTTCAAGCTAGATTTTGAAAAGGCAGAGGAACCAGAGATCAAATTGCCAACATCTGGTGGATCACTGAGAATGCAAGAGAGTTCCAGAAACCATCTACTTCTGCTTTATTGACTATGCCAAAAACTTTGACTGTGTGGATCACAATGAACTGTGGAAAATTCTGAAAGAGATGAACATACCAGATCTCCTGACCTGCCTCTTGAGAAATCTGTATGACAGTCAAGAAGCCATAGTTAGAATCGGACTGTTTCAACGACAACAGACTGGTTTCAAATCAGGAAAGGAGTACGACAAGGCTGTATATTGCCACCGTGCTTATTTAACTTACATGCAGAGTACATCATGAGAAACGCTGAGCTGGATGAAGCACAAGCTAGAAGTAAAACTGCCGGGAGAAATATCAATAACCTCAGATATGCAGATGACACCACCCTTATGGCAGAAAGTGAAGAGGAGCTAAAAAGCCTCTTGATGAAAGTGAAAGAGAAAAAAAAAAAAAAGAAAGTGAAAGAGGAGAGTGAAAAAGTTGGAACTCAACATTCAGAAAACTAAGATCATGGCCTTTGGTCCCATCAGTTCATAGCAAATAGATGGGGAAACAGTGGAAACAGTGACAGACTTTATTTTGGGGCTCCAAAATCACTGCAGATAGCGACTGCAGCCATGAAAAGGCACTTACTCCTTGGAAGAATAGCTGTAACCAACCTTGACAGCATATTAAAAAGCAGAGACATTAGTTTTTCCAGTTGTCATGTACGGATGTGAGAGTTGGACTGTAAAGAAGGCTGAGTGCCAAAGAATTGATGCTTTTGATCTGTGGTGTTGAAGAAGACTCTTGAGAGTTCCTTGGACTACAAGATCAAATCAGTCAGTCCTAAAGAAAATTAGTTGTGAATATTCATAGGACAGATGCCGAAGCTCTAATACTGTGGCCACCTGATGTGAAGAACTGACTAATTTGAAAAGACTCTGATGCTGGGAAACATTGAAGGCAGGAGGAGAAGGGGACGACAGAGGATGAGATGACTGGATGTCATCACTGCCTCGATAGACATGATTTTGAGTAAGCTCTGGGAGTTGGTGATGGACAGGGAGGCCTGGCGTGCTGCAGTCCATGGGGTCACAAAGAGTCAGACACAACTGAGTGAAAGTGAAAGTCAGTCAGTTGTGTCCGACTCTTTGCAATCCCATGGACTCTACAGTCCATGAAATTCTTCAGGCCAGAATACTGGACTGAGTAGCCTTTCCCTTCTCCAGGGGATCTCCCCAAACCAGGGATCGAACCCAGGTCTCCCGCAATGTAAGCAGATTCTTTACCATCTTAGCCACAAGAGAAGCCCAAGAGTACTGGGGTGGGTAGCTCATCCCTGCTCCAGCAGATCTTCCTGACCGAGGAATCAAACCAGGGTCTCATGAATTGCAGGGAGATTCTTTACCAACTGAGCTATCAGAACTATACAGCAGAACTCAATTTTCCATTGCATAATTAATTCATTTGATCACTTTCCCAAAACTGCTGCAAAAATATGTTAGTATTTTATATTTACAGATTATAGAGTTTTGACATTCCTTTACATGTACTAGTCAAAAGAGAAAGTAAAAAGGCAGAAATAAAAGCACCTAAATTTTCAATTTGCCTTCTGAAACAACAGTCACTAACACAGCCCTTCTGAAAGCAATTCATTACAAAAGTTTACTGTACTATTTTCCAAACTATTTCCATTAAACTACTAACATGAAGTGGTTTAAATGGTCTTTAGTAAAAGTGTTCTTAAAAATAGTTAAATTTAGGAAACAATGGATTAAACGGATTTCTTTACAGCAGAACTTGCCAGCAAATCTCTTTTTTCCCACTGACATCTATTTTTATCACCAAAATCTATTTTTATGTTCAAGTTAAGGCAGACAATCTAGTCTGGGAACGACTGTACCATATATACAATGTATCTGTAACATAATAAATAAGTGTACCATTGTACTGTGAATTCTAAGTCTCTCACAGATATTCCATAATGAATAAATTCACAATTTTAAACTACTTTTCACCTTTAAGGGAAAAATTTTATATGCACCAATAGCTGCATGGAATCAAGAAATTTCTGGAAGGTTTTTGGCTGTTCTTATCTAAACTAGACAATCAATAATTAACTTGGCTAACAACACATTGCAAATGAGATTTTCACCTTTTGAAGCTTTTCCAGCTACCTAAAAGACTTTGACACACATAGGCATCTCCATCAGAAAGACAGAAGCTACAAAATTCTGCTAAAGCAAAACACAGTGCTAAAAACCCTAACAAAGCACACTCTCTTGCTCCATCACAAAAAGGCAGGTTCACAGGAAAAAGGGGTTGAGCCCAGTTACCAAGAAAAGTAAACTGATAAAAATTCAGTTCTTTCAGATCTTAAGAATTAACTATGGCAGCCTGGGACTTCTCGTGAGGCAGACAAAAGGAACCCACGAGTAATGGCTGAGGCACTGCTAGGCCTTATAGTGTGCTGTGCTGTGCTTAGCTGCTCACTCGTGTCCGACTCTGAGACCCGGTGGACTGTAGCCCATCAGGCTCTTCTGTCCATGCGGATTCTCTAGGCAAGAATAGTGGAGTGGGTTGCCATTCCCTCCTTTGGGGCATCTTTCCAATCCAGGGATTGAACCCAGGTCTCCTGCATTGCAAACAGATTCTATACTGTCTGAGCCAGCAGGAAAGCCCATGAATACTGGAGTGGGTAGCCTATCCCCTCTGCAGGGGATCTTCCCAAGCCAGGAATCGAACCAGAAGTCTCCTGCACTGCAGACGGAGTCTTTACCAGCGGAATTACCAGGGAAACCTTATAGATTTCTCCTCAATTTAGCCACTTTAATCCTTTATTTCTGACTTTTCCAGCCTATGTTCATGTAGATAGAGTTAAATTATTCCCTTCTTCCATTTTCTGTAGCACTGTGAACACAAATGTCCTAATATGCTTAAAACATTGTGCTATAATTATCTACCCATTCTCCTCTGCATTCATTTTCCTCTCTTACTGCTTTCACGACTATGAGCTCTAAAAGCAAGGACCCTATTTGTATTCACAGGATAGTATCTAGACCACTTAGGCATTCAGTTTCAGTTCAATTCAGTTCAGTCGCTCAGTCATGTCCGACTCTTTGCGACCCCACAGACTATAGCCTGCCAGGCTCCTCTGTCCATGGGGTTTCCCAGGCAAGAATATTGGAGCGGGTAGCCATTCCCTTCTCCAGTAGATCTTCCTGATTCAGGGATCGAACCCAGGTCTCCTGCATTGCAGGCAGATTCTTTACCACTGAGACAGCAGGGAAGCCCACAGATGACTGTACTAAAAAAAAACAAACAAACAAAAAAAAAAACGAAAAAACAGATGACTATATCAGAAATCAGTTTTTCCATGTCATATCTGACTTACCACAGTAGATAAGTTACAAAACATTTTGCAATCTTCTTATGTTAGGGGGAATAATACTTTCTTGTTTTACTACAGGACAAATGTAACTAAGAATTTTAGTATCTATTAATCCAAAGTATTAAACTATTTTGCAGCTAAATGTACAAATGAGTGATACAGATCACTCAGAAAAGTAACATTCTTCAAACCAAAAAGATGACTGGAGCTGAGTAAGATCATACCAGGGTTAAGAGATAAGTTTTTGTTTTAGCAGCCCTCTGCTGTTATCACTGCTGCTCTTGAATGGCTACACCTTTCTCACCTTATCAGTTAGCAGGAATTCCAAGGCAGGAAAGGCTCCAAGTAATTAATCACTTCACTTAGCTAACACCCGCCTTTAGTGAGACCTGAACTTCCTAACTGTTCCATATGCAGATATGATCTCCTTCCCTCCTCTATAGTTAGAGAAAATAAACCAAAACTACTTTTCACTTTCCTTTTAGAAAAATCAAATTATATAACCAATATCATGTAATGTTTTGTTAAAAATAACATTAGCATTCTAGCCTAAAACTACTGCCACAAAAGGAATTCCTTTTTTGTGTAAGACAGAGTCCCAATGCACATAAGGTTCTTAGTAATTTAGCTACTGTGGTAATAACGGCAGCCAAGAAGAGAGCACTGAAGACAAAGTGAAGGCCAGCTAGGTTTTTTTTTTTTCTTTTTTGGAGTGGTGCCTTGCATTTCACTGAAAGTCTAAAAGCTAAGTCTTGACCATATAAGGCTTTGGGATTCCCATGGACAGAAATGCCTAAGCAACAGTCAAATCCAGTCAAAACCTTTAAATACATGAAACACAGGCACTAAACTATCGTTGACTATTTTTCTTCTACCGTTATTTTTTCTTCTAGTTTCATTTAAATATATTCTTACAGATAATCCCAAAAGTGTTCCTGTAAACCATTATGATCAAATCTACAAAGTTAAAATATATAAAAAGTATATATAAATCACAGAAAATTCCTTAAAAAACAACTTTTGATGGAAATCCTCCTAAAGTCTGTTACATGTTCCTTTCTCATTTAAAAAACATACAATGAATGAATTTCATTTTTCTCTGTTAACTCATTATGGTGTCCACTATTAAACTCTTGATGTTATATAACATTGTCCTTTTAGCCCAGTCAATAGTATATACAGCTACAATGATACCTAATGTGCTTTCTGGGAATCATTTGTTTTTAATAGGCTTTCTGCTTTCTATTTTGCTTCCATCTGTCACCTCCTGAAACTACCTGATAGTATCCTGTCTTCATCTTAATTTGTAGCTCTTAATTTGCCAAACATTAAAAAGAAAAAAAAAAACTGAGCCTAAAATAAGAGTATGTAGAAATTATGTGAGGACTTCTAAGTAAATAAAAGTACTTGTGCTTAAGCATGTAGGTTCTGTAACATCTGTTCCACTTTCATGAATCATGCTTATTTTCCAGCTATTATTTAAGTCATAAAGTTTCCAATAAGAGAAAAATGATTAGAGAAAGTACATAGAAGGCTATTCAAGTAATATAAAAACTGACATCTGATGAAAAAAGAGAAGCTAATATATGTTACTGGCCAAATTTTCTTTGCACTGCTGTTTGCTGTTTGGTTGCCAAGTCGTGTCCAACTCTTTTTCCGACCTCATGGGCTGTAGTCCATCAGGCTCCTCTGTCTGGGATCTCCCACTCAAGAATACTGGAGTGGGTTGCCGTCCCTTCCGCAGGAGCTCTTCCCTACCCAGAGACTGAACCTGCGTCTCCTGCACTGTACGTAGATTCTTTACCACTGAGCCACCAGGGAAGCCCTTTGCATATGGGGTGATTTAAAAGAACAAACATGGGATACAGCTAGTTCTGATCATGCCAGAGCTCCTGGAAAAGACAGTGGTGACCCTAAGAAACTGAGCAAAGATCCTCAGATGATAGTTACTTTTACATTTTCTATATTCTACTTACATCTGCATGCTCATGTCTTTAAATAATAAGACACCCTGATAACTTACTTTGTGATTTAATTTTCAAGAATTCAGGAAAAAAGGGAAAGTACAAGTTCAGTAAATGAAACAGTATGTAAAGCTCAGTGGAATAGTCATGTCTGAACAAATGAAATCTTTTCTGATAGCTGTTTCATGTTAATAAGAGAACAGATTACACAAATAATATATAACAGAGTATATAAATAAGGTACACCCCCCAAGTTCTGTCTTATCATAATAACACACTTCCTTTTCCAGGAAATATCTTTAAAGACCAAAAACAGCTTCTAGGCTTTAATACCCTTTACCAGCACCACTACCCCCGGTGGCTCAGACAGTAAAGCGTCTGCCTGTAATGCGGGAGACCCGGGTTTGATCCCTAGGTCGGGAAGATCCCCTGGAGGAGGAAATGGCAACCCACTCCAGTACTCTTGCCTGGAGAATTCCGTGGATTGAGGAGCCTGGGAGGCTATAGTCCGCGGGGTCGCAAAGAGTCGGACATGACTGAGCGACTTCACTTCACTTCACCACTACACAGTTCAGATCTTTTTCAATAACTAGTGAGCATATATCATTTATCCAGTACAGTATGCTGGGCATATAAAGATAAATCATAATTGATACAGATCCAAATGAAATATATAGTTTTAATTGGAAGCCAAAGAATAGTTTAAGGCAAGTACCTTACTGTGTAGGAGTTCCAAAGATAGGAATAGCCTAGGGAGGAGTCAGAGCTCCATGAGTACATGTCTTTAAAGAAAGAGTGACAGCTAAAACTATTTTCTTAAAAGTCAGGGAGCAGAATATCAGATAAAGAGCATTTGGTACTGCTAAAGGATTATAAAGAACAAGAAGGAATGATAGCGATTAGGGAGAATTAAGTAGAGATAAGAGAGGAGACTGTAGCTGACCTGGTAAACCAGGCTAAGGAGACAATTTATTCTGTACTATAGTATTTATCAAATATGAATAATATAAAGGGATCCCTCTAAAAGGGAAAAAAAAAATCCCACAATCTTTCCTAAAATTACTTTTACATCATTTAAATAGCTGCTAGCATAAACCTAGGTCTTAATACATGCCTTAGTATATAAATAAAACTAAACAAATTTACAAATTTTCTCACTACTTTTTTCTTCAGTTTGTAAAAGGGGTTTGTGATGACTGGGAAATTACAATTCCCCATCCAATCGCAAACATGACATTTTCACTAAGTCCATCTTGGTCTTTCCTCATTTGTTGCTCACAGTTAACTCTTGTTATATTTGGCACCAACACCAACACAAATGCAAATGTCTTCAACTGAAACTAAGAAGCGGTGAAGGTGAAGGTGAAGTCGCTCAGTTGTGTCCGACTCTTCGCGACCCCATGGACTGTAGCCCACCAGGCTCCTCCATCCGTGGGATTTTCCAGGCTAGAGTACTGGAGTGGGGAAAAGCAGTGTTCACTTGTAGAATAGTCATTCTATCTACCTGTGTTCCTAGCTACCCACGGTCATATAGTTTAGATTATCTTCACAATTTAGACATTCTTATTGACACAGTAAGAGAAAAAGTATCTTAAAAATGTCTCCTAGATTTCTGGCTTATGGGATTAGATGGAAGATGATGCCACCATATTCAAAATGTGTCACTTCTAAGACCTTAGAATTCTGAAACTCTCAGAGAAAAATACAGTACCCCACTGTACAGCCTTCTCTCTCTTCTGACTGAATCTCTTCTTTTTCGGTCCTCACTGTGATTATTGACTCCTTCCAGTTCTTCCCAGTTCACCATTCATAGGCTTTACTTGCCTGCTCTATTTCAATTATTCATTCACCACACCAGGATTTCCTGCCAATCTCCAGGGCTGAGTAATAGCATACATTTCCATCTTACAAAGATGCTGTCAAGCAATGCTAGAAAAATTATGAAACCGTATTAATTTGGTTTACTATAACATACTTCTCTTTTTCCTAAATTCCTATCATTGTATTTACCATTTCAAATCTCCTCCAGTCTCCTTAAGATCTCTGATATTAAATTCTACTGCTCCACAATGCCATCCAAGAGCTATAGTTTTACACTATGAAGAAAAAGGAAATGGTTCATGGCAATTTTCTACGATCTCACTCTTTTCCACATTAAAAGTTCTTTCATCCCCACATTTCCCCTTCTTCCTTCTCTCTGGTTTGGAAGCAGAAACGTCCCATCATTTCTAAACTAATTCTTAATGACTTACTACACAAATGCTTTCTACTTTTTTATATTTGTATTTCAAAAATTTTACCCTATGCGTCAGCCTAACTGAATTACTCACTAGTTCAATTCTCATCCTGGCATTTCTTCTAATGCTGCTCCCTCCTTCTATAAACTGTTGTTATTCAGTCGCTAAGTCGTGTCCGACTCTTCGCAACCCCTGGACTGCAGAACGCCAAGCTTCCCTGTCCTTCACTACCTCCCCAAGTTTGCTCAAACTCATGTCCATTGAGTGGTAATGCTCTCTGCATATCTGCCTAGACTGCGCCCACTCCCCAGCAAAACTTCTTTCCATTCTTCTACATCCTAAAAACCACATCAAACAAAAAAATGTCTTTATACTACCTTCCACATATATAGTAGTCCACTCTTTCCCTTTACATTTTATTATAAAAATGTTCAAACATATAGCAAAGTTGCAAGACACTTACTGTGATTATCTATGTATACATCAGACAAAGTATATTATTAACATGTTACTACTAGCTTGGCATATAGCTAACTACCCTTTATCCATCCATTAACTTAGCTACTTTAAAAAGCACCAAAAAAGTAAAACTGTAGCAATTAGTATAGATAATCAGTAAATTACCTCCCTAAAATATCTCAGTTATGTTCAGATGTGAGAGTTGGACCATAAAGACTGAGCGCCAAAGAATTGATGCTTTCTAACTGTGGTGCTGGAGAAGACTCCTGCAAGTTCCTTGGACAGCAAGGATATTAAGCCAGTCAATTCTCAAGGAACTCAATCCTGAATATTCATTGGAAGGACTGTTGGTAAAGCTCCAATACTTGGCCACCTGATGGGAAAACTCGACTCACTGGAAAAGACCCTGATATTGGGAAAAATTGAGGGCAGGAGAAGAAGGGCAACAGAGGATAAGATGGTTGGATGGCATCACCGACCCAATGGATATGAGTTTTCAGCAAAGTCCAAGAGATAATGAAGGACAGGGAAGCCTGGCATGCTGCAGTTCATGGGGTCACAAAGAGTCAGATGTGACTTAGCGATTAAACAACAACAAAATACTTTAGCATTTGTTTAATATTTGTTTAGTTTTCTTTTGATGCAAAATTTACATACTGTGGAATGCAAGGAATTTAAATGTACATTTACTGTTTTAACTAACGCACAAATCTGTGCAAACCAAACCTCTATCAGTATTTAGAACCTACCATGACTACAGTTCCTTCATGTCCCTTTCTAGTTAACTCCCACTCCCCCTCCACAAAAACAACCACCTGTTTTTTTTTCCGCCACCAAAAGTAAGATGTAGCTATTTTAAATTTTCACGTAAGTGGAATCCTAGAGTATATCCTTCTTATGTGAAAGCCTTCTTTAAGTAAAATGTTTTTATGATGCATTCATGTAACTAGGTACTGGTAGTTTGTCCTTTTTACTGCTGAGTGGCTACTTCCTTGTTTTGTTATATAATAATTTATCCATTCCTCTACTGCTGAACACCTAGGCTGTTTCCAGTTTTCAACTATTAAGAATAAACCTGCTATGAACATTCTGGTACAAGTCTTCTCAGAACATGTTTTCATTTCTCTTGGGCAAACACTAGGAACAAAATTTCTGGGCAGGTGTATGTTTTCTAAGAAACTGATGAACATTTTCCCAACGCTACTGTACCACTTTATATCTCTACCCATTAAGGAGAGTTTCCATTGCTCTGCATTCTCACCAACATTTGATGATCTGAATTTTACTTTTTCATTAGCCACTGATTAGTGTAACAGTCCCCTTTTTTGAAAACAGCCGTTTGCGCCTTTCTTCTTTATCCCGTGCATCAGCCATTATATGCACCTGACTTGCCCGTACTGGACTGCACACGTTTCAGGAAGTTATAAATTGTTTTCGCTTCCTTCCCCTTACAATGTTTACAGCAGAGTGATTTGCATACACTGGGACAATAAATATCAGTTTAATTTAGTTGATTATTAAAATTTATTTGTCCTTCCCATTCTGGATAAGTAATGTTGAAAAAAAAAAATCCAGAAGACACATATGTGAAATTGAGGCCACAGACAATCAAAGATTGGTAACTTTCTTCCAATTTTATCAAAATCCTGTACTAAAATATTAACAACTCTAACACCATTGATTATGCTGTTTTTTTCTACGATAGTTTCACATCTAGACACATACATGTAAAAACTTACAGAAATAGAACATAAGCTCCATGTAAACTTCACAAGCAAAGAAATCTTATTCTGCTTTGTTCACTGATGTATCCTAGTGTCTAGAATTGTGACTACCTGATAATAAGCACACAAATATTTGCTGAACAAATACATATACATCTTTCTACAAATTTGCCTTTAAATTAATGGCAGGGAACTTAAAACAACAAAGCTTCTTACAGTCACAGCTTTAACAACTTTAAACCCTAACACCTATGAATATATCCTTTTATAAATAGCTTCTGCCTAGGATTTTTAAATATTTTTCAAAGTGTATCTTCACACGATCTGGAACGGTAGTTCTCTTTAAGTATACAAGTTAGGGAAGCACACACTCTGAACTTCAGAGAAAGAAGGTGGCTCCTGAATAGCCTCCTCAGATGTACCAAATCAAGTTGACAATCAATGATACAGTATAGGACTAAAAATCTTAATTACTTAACCTGTATGTCCATGCACCAAATAAATCAGAGAGCAATTTCAAAATGTCCACTTCTATTCAAAGTCCTAAGATGAAGTCTTTGAAATGAGTCATTGTGAAGAGAATTCTTCATACCATTAAACACTGCCTGAATCTCTAGTAATCAGTATGTAATATGCTAGGTGCTCAGGCTACAAAGACAAAATTCAGGAACTTATATTTCACTGGAAGAGGCACTCAAGTAAATAAACAATTACAGAACTGTTACAGAAATATGCAAGAGTTCAAGGATGACACCCAAGAGGGCTCTAGATCAGGAGCAAGTTAGGATAAGCTTCTTGGCAGGTGACTGCCTGAGATTTCTAATCACGTAAACCAGAAAACTAGAGGTCATCTCTGAAGGAAAAACTCACTAGTTATCATTCTTATAAGTGTCATCTTTCTTTAGAGCAACTGATCCTCTTCAGGAAAAGTCTTACAGTTATTGAAGAACAACTAAAACACATTTGGATTCTGATATGACAGTTAAAGGGCATTTGATTTGTTCCCAGTTCTTAATGATTATAAATAAAGTCACTATAAAATCTGCATATGAGTTTTCATGTGACCATATGTTTTCATTTTTCTTGCAGAGGCAAAAGAGAAAGCTTGCTTTAACTCGCTGCTCACTTTTTGGAGGTGTTGCCCCAAAAAAGGACAACATAGGACAATTTGTACAGCACTCTCAAAGGTAAATATTAACAGATAGTAATAATAACATTTATTTACTATATGAATTTGTCAAAAAAAAAAAAAAGCAAGAAAGAGAAAAAGAAGCAAAGTAAAAACTGGATTCAAATCCAAATGGAAGCTACTGAATTTTAAATTTAGATCATTCAATAATTATTTACTAGGAATTCACTAGGCACTAAGATAAATGCTTCGGCTTCACTGGTGGATAAACAAACAAACAAATAAATGAATAATTACACCCTAAGTAATGTTCATGTCATGTCCAACTCTTTGTGACCCCATGGACTGCAGCAGACCAGGCCTCCCTGTCCATCACCAACTCCCAGAGTTTACCCAAACTCATGTCCATTGAGTAGGTGATGACATCCAACCATCTCATCCTCTGCTGTCCCCTTCTCCCCCTGCCTTCAATATTTCCCAGCATCAGGGTCTTTTCAAATGAGTCAGCTCTTTCCATCAGCTGGCCAAAGTACTGGAGTTTCAGCTTCAACATCAGTCCTTCCAATGAACACCCAGGACTGATCTCCTTCAGAATGGACTGGTTGGAGCTCCTTGCAGTCCAACGGACTCTCAAGAGTCTTCTCCAATACCACAGTTCAAAAGCATCAATTCTTCAGCACTCAACTTTCTTTATTGTCCAACTCTCACATCCATACATGACTACTGGAAAAACCATAGCCTTGACTAAACGGACCTTTGTTGGTAAAGTAATGTCTCTGCTTTTAAATATGCTATCTAGATTGGTCATAACTTTCCTTTTAAGGACTAAGCATCTTTTAATTTCATGGCTGCAATCACCATCTGCAGTGATTTGGGAGCCCCCAAAAATAAAGCCACTGTTTCCCCATCTATTTGCCATGAAGTGATGGGACTGGATGCCATGATCTTAGTTTTCTGAATGTTGAGCTTTAAGCCAAATTTTTCACTCTCCTCTTTCACTTTCACTTTCATCAAGAGGCTCTTTAGTCCTTCTTCACTTTCTGCCATAAGGGTGGTGTCATCTACATATCTGAGGTTATTGATACTTCTCCTGGCAATCTTGATTCCAACTTGTGCTTCATCTAGCCCAGCGTTTCTCATGATGTACTCTGAATATAAGTTAAATAACCGGAGTGATAATAAACAGCCTTGACATACTCCTTTCCTGATTTGGAACCAGTCTGTTATTCCACATCCAGTTGTAACTGTTGCTTCCTGACCTGCATACAAATTTCTCAAGAGGCAGGTCAGGTGGTCTGGTATTCCCATCTCTTTAAGAATTTTCCAATTTACTGTGATCCACACAATCAAAGGCTCTGGCATAGTCAATAAAGTAGAAATAGTCAATAAAGCAGAAATGGATATTTTCCCCTCTATCTGCCATGAAGTGAACGGACCAGATGCCATGATCTTAGTTTCCTGAATGTTGAATTTTTCACTGTCTTCTTTCACTTTCATCAAGATGCTCTTCAGTTCCTCTTCGCTTTCTGCCATAAGGGTGGTGTCATCTGCATATGTGAGGTGATTGATATTTCTCTCAGCAATCTTGATTCCAGCTTGTGGTTCATCCAGCCTGACAGTTTGCATGATGTACTCTGCATAGAAATTAAATAAGGAAGGTGACAACATACAGTCTTGATACACTCCTTTCCCAATTTGGAACCAATCTGTTGTTCCATGTCTGGTTCTAACTTTGCTTCTTGACCTACATACAGATTTCTCAAGAGGCAGGTCAGGTGGTCTGGTATTCCCATCTCTTTCAGAATTTTCCAGTTTGTTGTGATCTACACAGAAAAGGCTTTGGCATAATCAATAAAGCAGAAGAAGATGTTTTTCTGGAACTCTCTCTTACTTTTTCGATGATCCAGTGGATGCTGGCAATTGATCTCTGGTTCCTCTGCCTTTTGTAAATACAGCTTGAACATCTGGAAATTCTCAGTTCATGTACTGTTGAAGCCTAGCTTGGAGAATTTTGAGCATTACTTTGCTAGCATGTGAGATGAGTGCAATTGTATGATACTTAGAACACTCTTTGGCATTGTTCTTCTTTGGGACTGGAATGAAAACTGACCTTTTCCAGTCCTGTGGCCACTGCAGAGTTTTCCAAATTTGCTGGCATATTGACTGCAGCACTTTAATACCAACATCTTTTAGGATTTGAAATAGCTCAAATGAAAGTCCATCACCTCCACTAGCTTTGCTCATAGTGATTCTTCTTAAGGCCCCCTTGACTTCGCACGCCAGGATGTCTGGCTCTAGGTGAGTGATCACACCATCAAGGTTATTTGGGTCATGAAGATCTTTTTTTGTATAGTTCTTCTTTGTATTCTTGCCACCTCTTCTTAATTATCTTCGGCTTCTGTTACGTCCATACCATATCTGTCCTTTATTGTGCCCATCTTTGCATGTTTTGTTCCCTTGGTATCTCTAATTTTCTTGAAGAGATCTCTCATCTTTCCCATTCTATTGGTTTCCTCTATTTCTTTGATCACTGAAGAAGGCTTTCTTGTCTCTCCTTGCTATTCTTCCGAACTTTGCATTCAAATGGGTCTATCGTTCATTTTCTCCTTTGCTTTTCCCTTCTCTTCTTTTCACAGCTATTTCTAATACCTCCTCAGACAGCCATTTTGCCTTTCTTTTTCTTAGAGATGGTTTTGATCACTGACTGCCTCCTGTACAATGTCACAAACCTCCATCCATAGTTCTTCAGGCACTCTATCAGATGTAGTTTCTTGAATCTATTTGTCACTTCCACTGTATAATCATAAGGGATTTGGCTTAGGTCATACCTGAATGGTCTAGTGGTTTTCCCCACTTTCTTCAATTCAAGTCTGAATTTGGCAATAAAGAGTTCATGATCTGAGCCACAGTCAGCTCGAGGTCTATTCTGGCTGACTGTACAGAGCTTCTCCATGTTTGGCTGCAAAGAAAATAATCTGATTTCAATATTGACCATCTGGTGATCTCCGTGTGTAGATTCTTCTTGTGTTGTTGGAAGAGGGTGTTTCTATGACCAGTGTGTTCTCTTGACAAAACTCTGTTAGCCTTTGCTCTGCTTCATTTTGTACTCCAAGGCCAAATTTGCCTGTTACTCAGATGTTTCTTGACTTCCTACTTTTGCATTCCAGTCCCCTATGATGAAAATGACATCTTTTTTGGGTGTTAGTTCTAGAAGATCTTTTAAGTCTTCATAGTACCATTCAACTTCAGCTTCTTCAGCATTACTGATCTCAAGAAGCAGACTTCACTGGCTTCATATCTATCTTTTTGAAAAGCAAATAGCCTTAGGTACTTACAAGGGACAAATAAAAGTGTGTAGTAGAGATGTAAACCAGAAAGCAAGGTGAGAAAAGAACTATTATTTAATTCTTCAAGACACATGGGAGCATCTTTACTTCACTAGAAGTGACTACCAAGACCACACAAGCTTTAATACAAATACAAAAATATTTCTAAAACTTAAAATAGAAAAATTCATATCTGAAAATCCACTTTAACACCTTATGCTGTAATTCAATTCACAGATGGCTTGGTTAATCTTTCTTCCAGCTGCCATGCTATCAAAATAACCTTTCTTCACTAATTTTATTCATGTTTTACGATAGCTATTATATTCCTGCTTGCTATACTTAAAAGCCATCAAACAATTTTTACAGGTCATTTTCCAAATTTCTTTGTAAATATCTGTGTAAAAAGTAAAACTGAAAAGCCCGCTAATCTAAATACCGTACCACAAGAGCTTAATATTATCCACTATCGGTAACAACAGTTGAGTGCTGAGGGTACATAAGGAAAAACTGCTCAAATATCCTAATCTAGAATGTTTTTCTTCTTTTCATCTTCCTTTTACCTGAAGGGGAGGCATCATAGTACCTGTGTATTCCAAATCTTCTTCCTTGTCTTTCTGGAAAATCATTTTCCAAGCTTACATTATCCACATTTACAAAAGAGGAAACAAGCTCAGAGAGACTATGTAAGAACAGCTAAGAAATGGCACAGGAAAGACTTAACCCTAAGACAGTACCAGTGTACAGCTATCAACACCTTCCCTGTACTTGCAGTGAGAGATCTGACTAGCGATTTGTTACTTGGTATTATAACTATGTTTCCAATTAAACATATTTTGTTTGTACATCTGTTTAAGTTTTTGCTTCATTCCTAACTCCTGTGTGTGTATTTTTAATGATGAGTTTTGAATCAGGCATTTTCTACTGAAAAATCACTAAAATACTTATGAAAAGGATTTCATTAAATTTTTTTTAAATATATATAATTTATCTGTAATATATTTAGATGCTAAAAACTATCTGTACCACTACACTCAACTGAATGGGGCTGGTAATGTGTACAGTACAAGTGAGGCTGGAGTAAACTAATAGACTTCCATTTCAAGTGGGCTATCAGACTGGTGCAACCCTTTGGGAGCAATTTGGTTAGGCTTACAGTAAATAGTTTAAAAATATATCCCTTCATTTTGATCCAGAAGATTCAGTCCCGAGAATCTATGCTTAAGAAATCATTCCACTTTCATTGAAAAAGTTCTTTTACCTTAAGTGCTTATCAAAACATGAGTGCCAAAGCAAGCACACAATAAATACTTGCTGGCTGCATGAACGCATGAATGAATGAGTGAGCTATGAATAATGAAAACTTACGATTATAAACATCCTAAATCTATTTTTTTTTTACAACTGGAAGACTGCTATATTCTATGGTATAGTGATCTATAAGGGTTCATGGCATTTTATTTATATTTTAAAACTTTTATCTTTGTATTGGGGTATAGCCAATTAACAAACTATATCGTAAGTTTCAGATAAACAGCAAAACGACTCAGCCATATACATACATGTATTCATTCTGCCCCAAACTCCCCTCCCACTGAGGTTGCCACAGAACATTGAGCAGAATTCCATGTGCTATACAGTAGGTCCTTGCCGGTTCACCATTTACAATATAGCACTAGGGTGATGGTGGATTCCAGAAAAATAAACGACCCAATCAAAAAATGGGCCAAAGAACTAAATAGACATTTCTCCAAAGAAGACATACAGATGCCTAACAAACACTTGAAAAGATGCTCAACATCACTCATTATCAGAGAAATGCAAATCAAAATCACAGTGAGGTACCATTTCACGCCAGTCAGAATGGCTGCTATCCAGAAGTCTACAAGTAATAAATGCTGGAGAGGGTGTGGAGAAAAGGGAACCCTCTTACACTGTTGGTGGGAATGCAAACTAGTACAGCCCACTATGGAGAACAGTGTGGAGATTCCTTAAAAAACTGGAAATAGAACTGCCTTATGACCCAGCAATCCCACTGCTGGGCATACACACCAAGGAAACTGGAGTTGAAAGAGACATGTGTACCCCAGTGTTCATCGCAGCACTGTTTATAATAGCCAGGACACGGAAGCAACCTAGATGTCCATCAGCAGATGAATGGATTAAGAAAGCTGTGGTACATATATATAATGGAGTATTACTCAGCCATTAAAAAGAATAGATCTGAATCAGTTCTAATGAGGTGGATAAAACTGGAGCCTATTATACAGAGTGAAGTAAGCCAGAAAGAAAAACACCAATACAGTATACTAACGCATGTATATGGAATTTAGAAAGATGGTAACGATAACCCTGTATGCAAGACAGCAAAAGAGACACAGATGTATAGAACAGTCTTTTGGACTCTGTGGGAGAGGGAGAGGGTGGGATGATTTGGGAGAATGGCATTGAAACATGTATAATATCATATATGAAACGAACTGCCAGTCCAGGTTTGATGCATGATACTGGATGCTTGGGGCTGGTGCACCCAGGGGGATGGTACGGGGAGGGAGGAGGGAGGGGGGTTCGGGATGGGGAACACGTGTATACCCGTGGTGGATTCATGTGGATGTATGGCAAAACCAATGCAATATTGTAATTAGCCTCCAATTAAAATAAATGAATTTATATTAAAAAAAATAGCACTGTGTACATGTCCATCCCAAGCTCTCCAACTATCCCTTCATCACCCCCACACCTTGCTCCTCACAACCGTAAGCTTGTTCTCAAGGTCTGTGAGTCTGTTTGTGTTCTGTAAGTTCATTTGTATCACTTCTGTTTAGATTCCACAACACAGTATGCTTCTATAATTAAAAATTTTTTTAAGTCTGGTTCCTTAATGGCACGATTACTATGAGATTCATTCATGATTGCAGCCACAAAATTAAGAATAGCTATGACAAACCTGGACAGTGTATTAAAAAGGAGAGACATCACTTTGCCAACAAAGGTCCATAAAGTCAAAGCAGTGGTTTTTCCAGCAGTCATGGATGTGAGAGTTGGACTATAAAGAAGGCTGAGAGCTGAAGAATTGATGCTTTCCAACTGTGGTGCTGGAAAAGACTCTTGAGAATTCCCTGGACAGCAAAGTGATCAAACCAATCATAATGGAAATCAACCCTGAATATTCATTGGAAGGACTGATGCTGAAGCTCCAATACTTTGGCCACCTTATGAGAAGAGCCAACTCACTTGAAAAGACCCTGATGCCAGGAAAGATTGAGAGCAAAAGAAGGGGGCAACAGGGAATGAGATGCTTGGATGGCATCACTGACTCAATGGACATGAGTTTCAGCGAACTCTGGGAGATAGCGAAGGACAGGGAAGCCTGCTGTGCTGCAGTTCATGGGGTCACAAAGAGTCAGACATGACTGAACAACTGAACAACAACACGTTATATACATATATAAATAGTTCACTCCTTTTTACTGATAAGTATATTCTATTGTATAAATACACCACAATTGTTGCATCCATTTACCTGTTGATGGACATCTGGATGAGGCTTCACTGGTGGCAATGCAGGAGACACAAGATATTGTGGGTTCAATCCCTGGGTAGGGAACATCCCCTGGAGGAGGAAATGGCAACCCACACCAGTATTCTTGCTGGGAAAATCCCATGGACAGAGAAGCCTGGTGGGCTACAGTCCATAGGGTCACAAAGAGTCAGACACAATGGAGTACGCACGCATGGACATCTGGATTATTCCCAGTTTTGGCTATCACAAGTAAAACTGCTACGAACACTCTTGAACAAGTCTTTGTAGGGATATAGCTCTTTTCCCTTGAATAAATATCTAGGGGGAGAACAGCTGGATCAAAAGGTAGATGTAAGGAAGCTCCTTCATTTTTTAAGAAGGTATCAAACTGTTTTCCAAAGCAATGTTACCATTTCGCGTTCCAATCAGCAATGTCTGAGAGGTCTAGTTCCTCTATATCCTCACCAATACTTGGTCTTGGTGAATTTGAATTTAAGCCATTAAAGTGTGCAGTGCTGTATCACTGTGGTTTTAATTTGTATTTTCTTAATGAATAACGATATTGAGCATCTTTTATACTTCTTAGGTATTCATATATATATGTACATATACACACACACACACATATATATGCTATTAAAGAGTCTGTTTAAATCTTTTGCCCACTTAAAAAAATCAGGTTTCACATTTTTGAAGTTTGAGAGTTAAAAAAAATATTCCGGAAACAAGGCTTTTATGAGATATATGCTTTGTAAAGAATTTCCCCTGGTCTGTGGCTTGTCTTTTAACTCTCTTAATAGCGACTTTTGAAAAACATTTTCAATTATCATGAGGTTCAATTTATCAATTTGTTTTTTTATGGATTGTGCTTTTGGTGCTGTAGCTAGGAAATCTCTATCTAATTCAACATATTTTCTCCTCTGTATTATTCTAATATTTTTTTTATTAACACTCTCTTGTTGTTTATTTATTTTGGCTGCACTGGGTCTCTTGCTGTGAGCAGGCTTTCTCTAGTTGTGGAGAGTGAGCGTTACTTTCTAGCTGCGGTGCACGGGTTACTCATTGCGGGGGCCTCTCTTGTTGCAGAGCACAGGCTCTAGGGCACACTGACTTCCGTAGTTGAAGCTTGCAGGCTCCACAGCACAGGCTCAATGGTTGTGGTGCACAGGCTTATTTGCCCTGGGGAACGTGGGATCTTTCCAGATTAGGGATGGGGATTCATGGCATTTTAAATGGAATGATCTCCACCATTAACCTAAGGAGCAGTCAGACTGCTTGGTACCATAAACTTCCAAAAGAATAGAAGATATCTTTATATAAATGGGTTTCTGGGACTGGAAATGTTTAGTCAGGATACTAACTTGTAATTCATTTTTCCTATATAAAGATTTCTTTAATCAATGTTAAATCTTATAGAGTCTTGCAGAGTAAAAAGTGGAATCTTTCGTAAAATTTACTTCTATTTAAAACAGGATGATGATCCAAAGCATTGCATTTATTTCAAAACTTCAAAGGGCATAATGCTTGTGGTACTGTAAGTATCGATGATAACCGCCATACGTAAACCAGGTGCTGCTGCTGCTGCTGCTAAGTCGCATCAGTCGTGTCCAACTCTGTGCGACCCCACAGATGGCAGCCCACCAGGCTCCCCATCCCTGGGATTTTCCAGGCAAGAGCACTGGAGTGGGTTGGCATTTCCTTCTCCAATGCATGAAAGTGAAAAGTGAAAGTGAAGTCACTCAGTCGTGTCCGACTCTTCACGACCCCATGGACTGCAGCCTTCCAGGCTCCTCCGTCCATGGGATTGTCCACGCAAGAGTACTGGAGTGGGGTGCCATCGCCTTCTCTGAAACCAGGAGCTAGTTTTACTTTTATTCCAAAACAGGCAGACAACAGTTAATAATAGGAAAAAACAGATGGAGGTGAACTTTCTACTGAAACTAGTAAGTGCTTTACTTGTAGTCTTTTCGTTTTTTATCTTTCTGTCATACACAGTCCTATAAAACACAGAAGTTCTAAACTTGGAATCAGATTATCCAATGAAAACAAACAAGCTTTCAGTAATGGAAAAAATGATTTAATAGAAGAGCAGAAGCTAGCAGAAAAGCAGGTATATGATACCATGTATGTAAACTGAAAATGACATAAAAGCATTTAATAAGGCTTTCTACATGATGTCTTCTGGCAAGAGAACATCTAAAAGAACATCATGGAATGGTGAAACACTAATATAAGACTACTGACCTGTTCAGTTCAGTCGCTCAGTCATGCCCTACTCTTTGCGACCCCATGGGCTGCAGCATGCCAGGCCTCCCTGTCTATCACCAACTCCCGGAGTGTACTCAAACTCATGGCCATTGTCAGTGATGCCATCCAGCCATCTCACCCTCTGTCGTCCCCTTCTCCTAATGCCCTCAATCTTTCCCAGCATCAGGGTCTTTTCAAATGAGTCAGTTCTTCGCATCAGGTGGCCAAAGTATTGGAGTTTTAGCTTCAGCGTAAAGTCCTTCCAATGAATATTCAGGACTGACCTGTTAGCTTTGTGTTATATTTGAGTCATTATAGGAGTTAACATATTTCAGGTAAAGTATTTAGAACCAAAGACTGATTATTCAAAAACTAACCACACCCCTATTAATCAGGGTTTTACATTTCTTGTCTAATAGTATCTAAATAGCAAGCTCTAGAACAGTAGTGCATATAAGCTGCAAGAGCACACCTTAGTGTTCCCTGTCTGTATACAGGGAGCTTCTTGGAATACCCCACTGGTGCAGCTCTAGGAGATAACGCATCTACCAGACAGGCTCTAGCCTACCTACTGACCTATAACTAGCCCCAGGTAGTCTTCAGGATACCAAAAGAGGCAGAATGTAATGATTCAAGTAGCCCAGAGGCACTGTAACACTGTCAACAATGCTGAGTCAAACTACCCTACGGTTTTTCCAACAGTCATGTACAGATGTGAGAGGTGGATCACAAAGAAGGCTGACTGCTAAAGAATTGATGCTTTTGAGTTGTGGTGCTGGGGAAGGCTCTTCAAGAGTCCTTTGGATAGCAAGGAGGTCAAACCAACTGTAAAGGAAATCCACCTTGAATATTCACTGGAAGGACTGATGCTGAAACTGAAGCTCCAATACTTTGGCCACCTGATGAGAAGAGCTGACTCACTGGAAAAAATACCTTGATGCTTGGAAAGACTGAGGGTTTGAGGCAAAGGGAGCGACAGAGGATGAGATTGTTGAATGACATCATCAACTCAATGGACATGAGTTTGAACAAGCCTGGAGTGCTGCAGTCCATGGGATCACAAAGAGTTGGACACGACTTAGTGACTGAAGCCACCACCACCCAGGTTCAGAGCTACAACTGTATCTCATTTTCTTCACTGCTGCTGCTGCTGCTGCTAAGTCGCTTCAGTCATGTCCGACTCTGTGTGACCCCTTTAGACGGCAGCCCACCAGGCTCCCCCGTCCCTGGGATTCTCCAGGCAAGAACACTGGAGTGGGTTGCCATTTCCTTCTCCAATGCATGAAAGGGAAATGAAGTCGCTCAGTCATGTTCGACTCTTAGGGACCCCTGGACTGCAGCCTACCAGGCTCCTCCGTCCATGGGATTCGTCAGGCAAAAGTACTGGAGTGGGGTGCCATTGCCTTCTCCGTATTTTCTTCACTGGCGTAATACAAAAATAAGAATAAACATATTTACTTCACATGACTATTTTGAGACAATACATGTGCCTAAAAACAGTGTCTATTACCTGTGTGTGTTAGTCACTCAGTCGTATCCAACTCTTTGCAACCCCATGGACTGTCGCCCACCAAGCTCCTCTGTCCATAGAATTCTCCAGGCAAGAATACTGGAGTGGACTGCCATTTCCTTCTCCAGGGTCTCCTGCATTGCAGGTGGATGCTTTACTCTCTGAGCTAAGCCACAGTTAAACATAATTATTTGGGTTTACTATTATTCCCAGAGATAGGTCCTTGTAAAGATGGAAAGATATGAATTTTCATGCCTTTGATAAGAACCTGTTACAAACTAAAAGTTCTATGCCCTAACTATAGCTTCTACTTAATGCCATATTGCTTTCAAATAGAACGGGGTGGAATCATTTTGTAAACTGACAACAAATCATATTTATCATTTGGGTGGGACTAAAGAGAGGAGAAAGGAGTTTTTGGAGTGCGAGGAAAGGGCCTATGTGAATTAGCCCATAAGACCCAACTGAAAAAGAACTGTATGAGACAACTATGATAACAATTAAAATGAATCTTCAAAGTATATTTCAAAATATAATCTCCACTAATTACTTTGTCCTTAAAAAAACATTTTTCTGATCTTTGTAAGAACTACATAAAATTAAAATACTTCATGCTGTTCACTAAGAATTTCATTCCTAAGGAAAAAAAAAAGTTAATGCATTAATAGAACATATGAATAAAAAAACCCACAAACCTTCAATTTCATGGGTTAGTCATTATAAAAGGTGAATACTATCAGTTCAAATTATTTAAGCATTTCTCAATTTAGTATTAAGTTTATGCAACTCTATCAAAACAGAGAATGTAGCATGGCTAAGAAAGTTAGTATTACTGACTTGAAAAGGGAAAGCAGAAAAAAATGTATCAATTCCTAACTTCTTATGATATCTAATAAAAATCACTTTGTAACTTTACCACAGAATTCTGAAGATAAGAATTACAAAATACTGACCCAAAACCCAAGTCTTTCTCAGTAAATAGGAAACCTACAGTATCAAATAAAATTAAAGGGAGACTAGAAGGAATAGTTTAATCTCTGAGCTGAACTACTGAAATGGCTTCCAAGCTGCTATTTTTCATAACTATGAAATTAATTCTCCAGTAGACTTTAATTCATTAACTTCAGTATTGCAAATTTTTTACCATTTTATACACGAAGTATACACTTTTAGGCGTGCCATCATCCATTCTTGCAACCTTCTTCACAGACTATTATCCATTTCTGAAAACTGAACCTCCTTCAGACCCAAAACCCTGACTGCATTTCCATCACTTGGGTTTAGCTCCTTTCTCACTCGCCTCCTTCAGCACATTTTAAAGACAGTGAAAAATTCTAGCTTACTCATGTTTATGAATCATCTCAAACATACAAGCCATAGAATTGTTATACCCTCCCCCACTTTGTATGCCTTTAAACATGTTGTAAAAATACCAGTGTTCGACTGAAGAGCCATCTGAGAAAAGATCTCTTGTCTGAGCTACTGAAATAGCCTCTGGAATTGGTCTGCTGGTAGAACTTCCTCTTCTCTCTTCCCCCATGCAAATCTGATTACATTAAGGCAATTAAGTCTCCAATGCATTCCGAGAGCTCTCAGTATGAAAGGCACAGGCTTCCCCGGTGGCTCAGATGGTAGAGAGTCTGCCTGCAATGCAGATTTGGATTTGATCCCTGGGTAGGGAAGATCCCCTGGAGAAGGCAATGGCACCCCACTCCAGTACTCTTGCCTGGAAAACCCCATGGATGGAGGAGCCTGGTGGGCTGCAGTCCATGGGGTCACTAAGAGTTGGACATGACTGAGCAAATTCACTTTCACTTTTCATTTTCATGCACTGGAGAAGGAAATGCCAACCCACTCCAGTGCTCTTGCCTAGAGAATCCCAGGGACGGGGGAGCCTGGTGGGCTGCCATCTATGGGGTCGCAGAGTCGGATACGACTGAAGCGACTTAGCAGCAACACCAGGCTTCCCCAGTGCTCAGATGGTAAAGAATCTGCCTGCAATGTGGGAGACCTGGGTTTGATCCCTGAGTTGGGAATCCCCTGGAGGAGGGATGGCAACTCACTCCAGTATTCTTGTGGAGAATTCCCACGGATAGAGGAGCCTGGTGGGCTACAGTCCATGGGGTCGCAAAGAGTCAGACACAACTGAGTGACTAAGCACACATATATACACACACATACACATCCCTGAAGATAAGCTCTACGTCAACCCTATGTGAGACAAGTATCTTCCCATTCTGAAGCTTACTTCCCTTAATGTTATCTTTGGAGGGACAGAAATTCTTCACTGTAATGTACTCCAATTAAACAGTCTTTTCTTTTATGGTTAATGATTTCTGTGTCCAGTTTAAACATATTTCCCTACCTCAAGTTTACAAAGACATCTTAATATGTTACCTTCTTCAATATTATTACGTATTTCACATTTAGATCGACAATCTGTCTCAAATTGATCTTTGTGTATGATGTAAGGTATAGGATGTCAACCGTTTTTCCATATGGGTAGGCTGAGTGAGTTCCATTTATTTTCCATCAGAGTAAATAACTCCTTTCACCTTTTTTGTTCTTTTTTAATTTTTATTTTATATTGGAGTAAAGCTGATTAACAGTATTGTATTAGTTTCAAGTATACAGCAAAATGATTCAGTTATATATAATACATGTATCTATTTTTTTTAAATTCTTTTCCCATTTAGGTTATTACACAGTATTGAGAGAGTTCCCTGTGCTATCAAGTAGGTCCTTGTTGATTATCTATTTTAAATATAACAGCATGTACATGTCCATTCCAAACTCCCAATCTGTCCCTTCCCCCGCACCTTTCTGTTTTAAAGATTAACCAGGCTATATTTGGGCTTTTTCATTGATCAGACTGTCATTTCTCTCTCTCTCTCTCACACACACAACTAGGATTTTGGTTCAGCTTGTGTTGAATCTGTGATTGGTTTAGAATTAACTTCTTTATAAGAGTCAACCTTCCAAACCATGAACCTGGTGTATCTTTTCATTTATTTAGCTCACAGGCTCTGTGAAACCCTTACAGGAAGTCTGGCAAGGTTAACATTCTCATTCTCTCACAAATGTAATGGTGGAATTTTCCAGAAGCTATATAGGTGAAATCACAACATACAACACACAGAAATAGTTACAAGAATCCATTTATCTTCTATTAAGCAAGACATTAAAAATTGCAAAATGTAAAACAATGCCATTCTTCATTAAATTTTTTGACTTTCAAAATGCTTATTTTCCATTAACATGTTATTCACAAACTTTCTGGACAACCCAGTATATTTACATATATGAGTTATTTTAAAACAAATAAATATTTTAAAGATTTTTGAGTTTTACTTTCTAATTTGTTAAATATTGGAAGACAGTCAACATGAACAAAAAGGTCTTTGGGTTCTTCCCTATTTTTTTACATTAAAATAATAGTAGGCAAAAAATAATAGTAACCAACAAATCGGTATTATTTTATGGAGATAATTATAGATTCACAGGTAGTTGTAAGAAACAGATATTACCTGGCCCAGTTTTCCTTAATGATAAAATTCTGTGAAAGCAATATACAGTAATATACTCATGACACTGACATTGATATAATCCATCTAATTGAGATTTCCCCAGCTTAACGTACCCTGTGAGCTGCAGTCTGTTCAAATTTTAAGGGTATAAAAGGGCTTTGAAACAGAAAGGTAAGAACTGCTGATCTAAGATTTAAAATTTTTTATGCTTTTTCACTTTTATAGACTGTATATTTAAAATAATCGGTATTGGCTTCTTTATGGACTCAATTCTAGCTTTGTCTTCCTCATATTCTCATAATACATTAGTCAGAATGACAGAGTAAGTATGTTCATTCAGAGAGAATCAGCCCCACCAGCTACTGTTGATGACCTCAGATGATATATGAGTAACCTAAAAGGTGGATCAACTGATCCCTTTCCTGGGAACCCAGAATTAAAACTCAGAGGGTGATCAATCTCTCTGGATACCCTGACCAGATATAAACTCTGAAATTGTTGGTAGCCTTTTTTTTTTCCTTCTAAACTGAGAAAACAAGAAACTTAGCTTGCTATAAAAAAGAATAAATATTTGTTAGAAACAATGATGAGAAACAGAAGACTTCCTGGGTTGCATAGACTTCTTGGCTCTAATTCATTCCAGAAGCTCAGATTCTATAAGATATCTCTATAATCTTACAATGAATTACTTTATTTAGGCTAGTTCTAATGGACTTTTCCTACTTAAAGAATTCTAATATGTGCAAGAGGTCCTTCTACCATTTTCCTACTAGTGGCTCTCCTAATACCAAGGCTAAATATTGATTTGTGGTTTTGAAAACTACTCCCTTTGTTTTTTCAAGGGACTCAAAAGAAAATAGTTGAGCTGACGATTTAGGGAGGGGGAATCCAGGGTATATAAAGAATTACAGGTGTGTGTCTATAACTATGTAAAAATTTGTTAACAACTTTAGCAAGCGGACTGGAATATAGTTTTGTTTTTTTTCCTGTAGAAATAATTTTGTAATACAAAGCCATTCAACTATTGAGTAATTAAAAAAAAGCTGTCATTGGTAGGAGCTGCTGAAACAGCCTACAAATCAAAAACTATAGGACTAGACACAGTTCTACAGATGTGATTTCACAGTGTAAAGAAACAAGATTTTTTTTAAAAATCTGGACTAAATACTAATTTAGCTTTACACTGAATTAGCACATTTTAAAATGATTATACTCTGGTCAGACACTAGGCTTGCTTTTAAACTTTCAAGCAACCTTTTTCTCATGTTTGTCAAAGACGGTCTCTACCAACCTATAGTTATCAATATTTTAATGCAGAAATGTAAATACATACCCATTATCCTTTCATTTTATTTTTTAAAACCTACTATTTCACACTTTTTGGAGTTCTCTCTCAGCTTCTACAGTTTTTTCTATTTGGGGTTAGCTGAAAAGTTCACTTGAGTGTTTCCATACCATCTTAAAGAAAAACTCAAACTTTTTGGCCAACCCAATACTACTTTAGGAACTCAATGTTGAATGAGATAGGGTCAAGAACATAAGGACCACTACTTTAGTCTTCCCTGTGGATTGATGCTGAGTGATTCATCAGTAGGCTGAGTAGTAGTGACGAGTATACAGTGGTTCATCCAGCGGTTAATGCATATAATCCTGCTAATATTCATGTCAGATTTCTGTCACATTGACCACAAAGATCTACCAAGAGCCTGTCCAAGTGCGGTACTGCAAAATCAAGCTACATTTGCAAAACTTCCCTCATTTGAACTTGCTAACCTTGCCAAAAAAAGGAAGTGAAGATAGGTCAACATAAAACTTGTTTTCAGAAAACTCAAATTGGCATCCAGTGACTAACATAACCTCTTGTAAAACTATCCACTTAATAATGGTTGCTAGAATTCTGCCAGACAGAGTAGTAGACCATTTCTAACAAATGCACAGGTAAATTAAATGCTGTACCACCAGTTATTTCATTTCCTTCTTCCCAGTTTTGATCGATTTCACAACTCCTAACAGCCCTCTTTTCACTGTCTTCAAAAATGTTTTCATAAAATGCATGTAACTCTAGGCTTCAACATTCCTGATTCTATTCTTAGAGATTTGTAGCCATTTTTGCAATTCATTCTTATAAGAGATATTCATTATTAAGTGGTTTTCATATTCGTATGAAACAAGGTAAAAGAGCTCACCATATAAAAATTGCTTTTCTAGCTTTAAAAATCTCTTTGTTCTTCAAGACTATCTGCCACGGGCCCTCCCTGGTGGTCCAGTAGTTAAGGATCCGCCTTGCAAAGCAGGGGACTTGGGTTTCAATCTCTTGTTGGCGACCTAAGGTCCCGTATGCCATGGAGCAACTATGGTTGTGCCATAACTGCTCAGCACAAGCGCCACAACTACAGTCTGCGCTGCAATGAAAGATCCCTTGTGCTGCAACTAAGACCCAACACAGCCAAATAAATATTCTAAAACAAACCAAAAACTCCAACTATCTGCCTTTTTGGAAATTATGCTTATTATTTTCTCAGTAGTCTATTTGCCAAAAGCTTCAAAATACATCCAACTAAACTCCTAATTGATTTTCTTACTTGTAAAACTCTCCCTAGGTGACCATCCTAATGATAATCAGTCTTTCCTTATGAAGTAAAAGGTTCAGAGAAAAGACTGGCATAATACAGAAATACTTAACCACCAACAGCAGCTTCCTTGAGTGGCTAAAGACTAAAACACTAATATTCATTGTGTCAATGTCTCTATATTGAATCCTGAATACATTACTGGAAGCGGCCATTTAGGCATTTTCCTCCAGTCCAGATTCACCTTCATTACTTTTTTCTGTTTGTTGTAAACAACTCAAAGATGGCATAATCCAAAATATCTATAATTCCCTCTCAGAGATACCCATTAAGATTTACTTTCTATGCAAATATCTCCCCCCAAATGGAATCATATCATACATACTGTCTTGCAACTTTTTGTCACTTAATTGTATTTAAAAGGGAACAATTCACATATCATCAGTCAATCTCACACATAAAACAAACATATACATAATCTTCCTCCATCACTAAGTAAGACTGGCTTTAAATGTCAAGGGTAAGTTAAAAAGGGCAGAAAAGGGACGTCCCTGGCAGTCTCATGGCTAAGACGCCATGCTCCCACTGCATGGAGTCCAGGGTCTACCTTGGTCAGGGAGAGCCCAACCGCCTCATGACACGGCCAGGAAAAAAAAAAGAGCCGTGGGGGGAGGGGTAAATGCCACGATAATGCCTCATGGCATGGCCAGGAAAAAAAAAAAAGCTGTGTGTGTCGGGGGGTAAATGCCACGGTAATTTTGAGTTGAGGTTTAGTATATAACAACCATTCAACCATTTCCTATTTCATTTAAGCTAAAACAAATCCAATGATGCCTGCTCCAGGTCAAAATAAACCACATAATCTTTTTGTAGAACTGCTACTTTTCTCACTAACTGTGCAACTTAAAAAAAAAAAAAAAAAAACAGTTAAATACGCAAAAAAAAGTCACAAATACTCAAAGGAACTCTAGAAATATTTTGAGCAAAAAAGAAAAAATGTATCAATGTAAAAGTTTCTTGCTTAAAAACAGTATTTTACTTTTATTTTTCCAGAAAACACAACTTTGTAAATCTAAAAACTGAAAAAAGTTGAGAGACACTTTTTTCTTTTCTGGCCACTCTGCAAGGTTTGCAGCTATTTAGTTCCCCAACCAGGAATCGAATCCATGATCCCTGCAATGAAGTCTGGAGTCCAAACCACTAGATTGCCAGGGAATTCCCAGAGAATGTTGAATGATTTTTTAACTGTACAATTTTAGCAAAAACAAACATACTTTGAGAAAAAGTACTCTCATCTTTCATTTTAACCTATGACCTTATTTTCACAGTGATTATTTAAGGCAATAAAAGACTTCTGGATTGTTACTACTACCACTCCTTTATTGCTTTCCAACAGTTCTGTGCTCTAGCTCTCCCCGTACCCCTGAAAATACACACTCCACCTTCTCCTACAACATCATAAAAATAAATTTGACTTAAAGTTCTTAATTAATTCTTCTGAAGTGAAAGGCACACAAAAAACACACACAAAAAATTTCACATGTGTTTTTGGATAGTTCACCAAAACCCTAAAAAAATAGACTCTAACCACGAATCCTTATCCTGTGGTTTCCCTGCGGCTTTGTAAATTCACTTTTGTTTGTTACTCAAATACACCTAAGAAAATAGACACATCTAAGGGAACAGACTAAGACAAAAAAACTCTCGCAACGATTTTTATGTATTATTTGTAAGCAAGCCCCCTCTCAATATCCTACATATCCTTTAGCATGTATTTCACACTTGACTTTAATTTCTTGTTTACTGCCTGTCTCCCCAAAGAGCATTCACATATACTCTGCCTCTGATCTATAGAATAAGCACAAAGCAAGCATTAACTGAATGAAGACACTCTGTGAAAAGCACTCCATTCACCTAGTTGTCCAAACTGGAAACCAAGTGCACACGCATCTTTGCTTCTATTCCCTCAAGTCAAACCACTTCCAATTCCTACCAATTCTATTTCTTGAATATGTCCTGAGTCCATCTACTATTTTCCAACTAGATTGCCACTAAGCTAGTTCAACTCTCTTAGACTACTCAAGTTTCTGAACTAGTTTCCCTGCCTCAAGTCTTGTCCTCTTTTCAGCTGCATTCTCCACGCTGCAGCCAAAGTGACTCTTCTTAAAGAGAAAATCTGATTTTCTCATTTAACCTGATAAAACCCTGCAACACCTCTACATACCTCCAGCTCTTTGCACATACTAGCCCCTCTCTCTGAAATAGTTTGCTGTACTCTCTTCTCTCTTACAACTTTGCTAACTTTTACTAATCACTCAACAGCTAAAAAAAATAACTTTCTTCAGGAAGTTTTCCCTTTCCCCAAAACAAGGTGAGATGTGCCTTCATCAACTTCCATACCACTATGTACTACAACCATTATATATCATTACACGTAACTGACATTAATGTATAATTTCATTAAATGTGTAATTTCCTTGTATGAAAAGTGAAAGCATTAGTTGCTCAGTCGTGTCTGACTCTTTGTGACCCCGCGGAGTGTAGCCTGCCAGGTTCCTCTGTCCATGGAATTCTCCAGGCAAGAATACTGGGGTGGGTTGCCATTCCCTTCTTCAGGGGCTCTTCCCAACCCAAGGACTGAAACCAGGTCACTGCAGTGTAGGCAGATTCTTTACCATCTGAGGCACTAGGGAAGTCCCATAATATCCTTATATTTATCCCTATATCTAATACACTGCAAGCTGTGTTAGGGCAGGGACAATAACAATAACTGGCCATCTTCTAGGTAATCATAACCACACTGATGAATACTAAGCCTAGGCTGGGCCTGGGGAACTGGTAGAAGAGAATTACAGCCTCAATTTTTAGTGGTGAATAGTGATAAATACATAAAAAATACAATAGCTTACTATAAATTTATTCATACATTATATAACAACCCATTTCAAATGTAAGAACAAAGTTAGTGGAGGTGATGGAATTTCAGCTGAGCTATTCCAAATCCTAAAAGATGCTGCCGCTAAAGTGCTGCACTCAATATGCCAGCAAATTTGGAAAACTCAGCAGTGGCCACAGGACTGGAAAAGGTCAGTTTTCATTCCAATCCCAAAGAAGGGCAATGCCAAAGAATGTTCAAACTACCACGCAATTGTGCTCATTTCACATGCTAGCAAGGTAATACTCAAAACCCTTCAAGCTGGGCTTCAAGAATGCGTGAACTGAGAACTTCCAGATGTTCAAGCTGGATTTAGAAAAGGCAGGGGAACCAGAGATCAAATTGCCAACACCCACTGGATCACAGAAAAAGTAAGAGAATTCCAGAAAAACATCTGCTTCATTGACTACAGTAAAGCCTTTGACTCTGTTGATCACAACAGCTATGGAAAATTCCTAAAGAGATGGGAATACCAGACCACCTTACCTGCCTCCTTTGTGGCTCAGCTGGTAAAGAATCTGCCTGCTATATAGGATACCTGGGTTCGATCCCTGGGTTGGGAAGATCCCCTGGAGGAGAAGGGAAAGTCTACCCACTCCAGTATTTTGGCCTAGAGAATTCCACGGACTGTATAGTCCATGGGGTCCCAAAGAGTCGGACACGACTGAGCGACTTTCACTTTCACTTCACGGACCTGCCTCCTGAGAAATCTATATTCAGGTCAAAAAGCAACAGTCAGAACCAGACACAGAACAATGGACTAGTTCAAAATTGGGAAATTATATTGTCAGTGACAGACTTTATCTTCTTGGGCTCCAAAATCATTGCAGACGGTGACTGCAGCCATGAAATTAACTTGCTCCTTAGAAGAAAAGCTACGACAAACCTAGACAGCACACTAAAAAGCCGAGACATTAATTTGCCGACAAAGGTCCATGTAGTCAAAGCTGTGGTTTTTCCAGTAGTCATGTACAGATGTGAGAGCTGAACCATAAAGAAGGCTGAGCACCAAAGAATTGATGCTTTTGAACTGTGGTGTTAGAGAAGATTCTTGAGAATCCTCTGGACAGCAAGGTGATCAAATCAGTCAATCCTAAAGGAAATCAATCCTAAACAGTCACTGGAAGGACTGACGGTGAACCTCTAATACTCTGGACAACCTGATGAGAAGAGTCAACTCACTGAAAATGATGCTGGGAAAGACTGAGGGTAGAGGGAGAAGGCGGAGACAGAGGATGAGATGGTTGGATGGCATCACTGACTCAATGGACATGAGTTCAAGCAAACTCTGGGAGATACTGAAGGACAGGGAAGCCTGGCATGCTGCAATCCATGGGGTCACAAAGAGTTGGACACCGCTGAGCAACTGAACTAAACTGATTCCAAGTGTGTAATTGCAAGGTTTTGGTATATTCAGAGTTATGCAACCATCACCACAATTAATTTTAGAACATTTTTATCACCCTAAAAAGAAATGCTGTATCTATTAGCAGTTATATGGGAAAAAGACATATATTTCCCCATTTCCCCTCAATACCTTCAGCCTCTGGCAAACACTAATCAACCATCTGTCTCTATGTATTCACCTATACTGAACATTTCATATAGTGGAAACCTATAACGAAAGCGGTCTTTCATTAGTAGTGCCTTTTACATAGTTTAATGTCTTTAAAATCCATCTATGTTGTAGCAAGTATCAGTACTTAGTTTCTTTTTATTGACCAATAACATTCCACTGATTTCAATAACAAAACAACCACATTTTACTTATCTATTTATCGGCTGATAGACATTTTGTATTGGCTCCACTTTTTGGCTATTATCCATAAACATTAAATACACATTTTGTTCTCAGTCCTCTTGATTACATACTGTGGGGAACTGCTAGGTTACATGGCAACTGTTCTGCTGCACCATCTTCCCTCACCACCAGCAGGGTAGGAGGAGTGCAATTTCTCCATACTCCGGTCATACTTGTTATTATCTGTTGTCTTTATTATAGTAATTCTATTAGGTGTGAAGTGGTACTCATCATGGTTTTGATTTGCATGTTCCTGATGGCTAAGCAATTTCACTTTATGCTGAACTCTGTGAGGGTAGTGTTGGTATCTCTTTTGTTTAAAGTATATCCTTCCAGTTCTTAATAGTGTGAAACACGTAATAGGCCTTTAATTATGTTAACTGAATATATAAAAAGATAGGATGAGTTTAGAAGTATTTTTTTTCAGGTGTGCATGTTAAGATACTGACTGTATGTTGGAAGTGGAAGGAGAAAACACAAGACCCTGAGATTGTAGTTTAGTAAATGGAAGACAGATGATGTAAAAAATAAGATGTATATTACATAAAAAGGAAAACAGAACATATAAACAGAACAGCTGAAACTACAGAATGAATGATATGGAAAAGAAAAAATAGAGACACACAGAGAACTTCGGCGTTTCCCAGGTGGTTCAATGGTAAAAGAATTTGCCTGCCAACGCAGGGGACGAGGAGTCGATCCCTGGGTCGGGAAGATCCCCTGGAGAAGGCAATGGCAACCCATTCCAGTATTCTTGCCTGGAAAATCCCATGAACAGAGGAGCCTGGAGAGCTACAGTCCATGGGGTCTCAAAGAGCTGGACACGACTTAGCGAGTAAACAACAAAACAATGCAAGAAAACTTTGGAACATTTTTCTTCAAGAAAGAAAAAACATGGTTCACTGGTAAGAAGCCGTCTGCCAGTGCAGGGGACGTGGGTTCAAACCTTGGTCAAAGACTCCACATGCTGTGGGGCAAGTAAGCCCCTGAGCTGCCGCAACTACTGCAGCCAGTGTGTCCAGAGCCTGGGCTCCACAAGAGGAGTCACCGCGCGAAGAGGCCCACGCACCTCAACCAAGAGAGACCCCTGCGACAGAGAAAGCCCACGGGCAGCCACGAAGACCCAGCACAGCCAAAATAAACAAATAAGTACAGAAAATTTAAGAAGAAAGAAAGAGACCAGAAAAGGAAACCAAATAGGAGCATTCAGAAAACGAGGATGGAACAGGGTCAAGAAAGATTCAAGCCACTTGTTCAGTTCCTTGTAACTGAAACACAGCTTTCTCAGGGATGACTTTCCTGATATTCTAAGTTAAGTCCTCCCAGTAAAAAAATTCCTTTCACCCTAGATCTCTATTCTACATTTTTTGGCGCCTCCTCTTGATTATACACTACATGCAGAGAGGGATCTTGTGCTAGGCAGATGATAAATAATGATTCATATATTTATTTATGAATGAGTTAATCACTACATGAATAACAGCACCATTTATCAGTAAATACAAATACTGTGTAATATTTCAAACAACTTCCAAACAAACTTTATTAACACAGTAATAAAATAGATTTTCGTATAGGTACCTCAGAGAAGGAAGATGACATCATCCCATTATGAAAGCAATATGCGTGTCAGCCGGAGCACTTTCAGGGTTAGTCTTCTGTGTTAAATATACTAGAGTGAGCGTGTCAGCGCTCAGTCGCTAAGACACAGCCAACTCTTTACCACCCCAAGGACTGTAGCTAGCCAGGCACCTCTTCCATGGGATTTCCCAAACAAGAATACTACAGGGGGTTGCCATTTCCTACTCCGAGGGATCTTTCTGACCCAGGGAGTAAATCCGCGTCTCCTGCATTGGCGGGTAGATTCTTTACCACTGGGACACCTAGGAAGCCTGCATATACTAGAGATTTTACTAAAACTATCTTCTGAATAAACAAGCATTAGAACAGCATGCTATCTTGGGCAAAACATAAAATTGCAAGTAAAATCTCGAAGAAACAGTCTGAACAATATAATTTCATGAGTAAGATATAGTATAATGTCTACCATTATCATGAGAAATTGAAACCATACTATTCATCATCAGACAACTAGGAAAATAAACTTTAGGAATGTGCATGTGTATTCACACAGTGGACCTAATATTCGTTATCACAGAATTATTTCTAAAAATGTATAATTTATTATACGGTTATAAACCAGAAAATTAAATATCTCACTTTTATAAAATTATATATCGGATAGAGACAGATAAAGGGAGTCTACTGAAGTTTTCAATGGCGGCTAGCTAAGCTCCATGCCTGAAAATTCGAATAGCACTGTTCTTTTTTTATATTCTTCTATGAGTCTTTAATTACTTAAATAATTATTATTCTTCAATTTTTGTTTCAGATAAAATACATATAAAACAACAAACTTGAAAGTAAGCCATGTTTAACAACAAAAAAGAGATGGTGAAGACAAAAAGCAAGAGTAGAAGGCAGTTACTTGAGTAATTTTCATGATAATGCTTTTCTCAACCACAATGAGAAAAATCAGAAATATAAAGATTTTAGTGTTTAAAGAAAAAAAAGATGGCTGAAAGAGTTAAACAGCAATAGACATTATGAAAGGGAAAAAACTTGAATATGAGGCAAAATTTTTATGCAGATCATTTCACGCAATTAGAAAGGATATAAACTGTGGAACATACATCATCTGTTCTAATCTTTTAAGAAAAATGGTACAAATGAACATATCTTTGAGAAAAATCAATAATGAAATACAGAGTCATGATTTAGCAACAGCAGCACCAAAATCTTTTGTGGAAAACACATTCATTAAAAAAAAGACATGGTCAATTCACAAGCTATGTAAGCTACTGACTTGTTTCATGCAAAATTTAGAACAGAAACAAACAGTACACAAAGTTAATCATAAAGAAATTCTGAAGCATACTAAAGTTCAAACAATGCAATTAAGAGTTGACTAAATCCAAGATGACTCTTTATGACCATGTTCCAATTAAGAATAACCTTTTTAGAAAATACCATTCAATTACTGACAGTATTTAGTAACCATGATTACCCAGATCTACTTTAATCACCAGACATGTCTCCAATGTCTATCATTTTCAAAATTCACAAACTCTCCCCTAAAAAGTAAACACACAGGATATTCAAAAGAAGCTTCTGGAGCTAAAGCTCCAATATAAAAGTTTCAGAAATGTTCCAAGCAAAAAGCAGAAATACTAGATTAATTTTAGAACCATCTAAAATAATTCTGAAGGCTAATAAAATGTATATACTTTAGTTTGTTTACTACAAAGTAAAGGTAACTGACGTGCATTTGTTTTAACA
This sequence comes from Capra hircus, assembly GCF_001704415.2. Lineage (NCBI taxonomy): Eukaryota > Metazoa > Chordata > Mammalia > Artiodactyla > Bovidae > Capra > Capra hircus. Next base: position 9,265,834 of record NC_030812.1, read on the forward strand.
GTTATTCCAGGAAACTATACTTTCCCATATGGTTAACTTCTAAAAAGGTATCAATTCGCTAAATTTCTCCTTTGCACTATTCAAGTATTCAAGAAAATGATATAAACTTTCTACATTAATAGCTTCTGCACAACAAAGGAAAATATAAGCAAGGTGAAAAGACAGCCTTCTGAATGGGAGAATATAATAGCAAATAAAGCAACTGACAAACAACTAATCTCAAAAATATACAAGCAACTCCTGAAGCTCAATTCCAGAAAAATAAATGACCCAATCAAAAAATGGGCCAAAGAACTAAATAGACATTTCTCCAAAGACATACAGATGGCTAACAAACACTTGAAAAGATGCTCAACATCACTCATTATCAGAGAAATGCAAATCAAGACCACAATGAGGTACCATTTCACACCAGTCAGAATGGCTGCGATCCAAAAGTCTACAAGTAATAAATGCTGGAGAGGGTGTGGAGGAAAGGGAACCCTCTTACACTATTGGTGGGAATGCAAACTAGTGCAGCCACTATGGAGAACAGTGTGGAGATTCCTTAAAAAACTGGAAATAGAACTGCCTTATGACCCAGCAATCCCACTGCTGGGCATACACACTGAGGAAACCAGAGTTGAAAGAGACATGTGTACCCCAATGTTCATCACAGCACTGTTTATAATAGCCAGGACCCGGAAGCAACCTAGATGTCCATCAGCAGACAAATGGGTAAGAAAGCTGTGGTACATATACACAATGGAGTATTACTCAGCCATTAAAAAGAATAGATCTGAATCAGTTCTAATGAGGTGGATGAAACTGGAGCTGATTAGACAGAGTGAAGTAAGCCAGAAAGATAAACACCAATACAGTATACTAATGCATATATAAGGAATTTAGAAAAATGGTAATGATAACCCTGTATGCAAGACAGCAAAAGAGACACAGATGTATAGAACAGACTTTTGGATTCTGTGGGAGAGGGAGAGGGTGGGATGATTTGGGAGAATGGCATTGAAACATGTATACTATCATGTAAGAAATGAACTGCCAGTCTAGGCTCGATAAAGGATACAGGATGCTTGGGGCTGGTGCACTGGGATGACCCAGAGAGATGATATGAGGAGGGTGGTGGGAGGGGGGTTCAGGATTGGGAACTCACGTACACCCGTGGCAGATTCATGTCAATGTATGGCAAAACAATACAATATTGTAAAGTAAAAAAACAAAGAGCGAAAACAAAACAAAAAAAAAACCACTTTCTACAATCTTATCAGATTTCTTTTGTTAGGCAACATGTTACACATGTATTTTCAGCTCGAGTTAATAATCAAGTCAAAGTAACACTTTTTAGTCAGTGACGCTCTCTCCCTGTGGAATATCTCCCTCAATGCACATAATACATTTAAATAGATTACCCAAAAGGTGACAGCTGAGAAATGCCTTCATTTCTTTCCATGGTTTCTATTGAATGTAATTTGAAAAATGCCTATATAATAACACATGACAATGTGGAATGTCTCCACCCATGAAAGAGCATTCTAGTCAAGCAAGCAAACTTAGGGCAGTAATACAGAGCTCAACTTTGTCTTTTTGCGGTTAGCCAGCAGAACAATGAAAAGATAAACAACCAAAACACTAATAAGGTCAGAAAAATCCTGACATACAGGGATCCAAAGTGAAAGTGTTGTTTAGGGGAAAAGTGTGAATAAAATCATTAGAAAATATGAATTAGCTTCTAATGACAATATGCTAGGGGTTCCATTTCTAAATCAACCCTGAGTGAGTTGTTTAAAGAAATTCATTTTTTAAAGTATGTTACATAAACTGATCAAAATTCTACTTATTGGTAATCAGAAACACATTCGTTGCAAGAAAAAAATCTAAGATCCTGCTAAGTTCTGATTGTAATAATGGTTACCTTTACACTGTAATTATAAAGTAAATCATCAGTATAAAGAATCCGCCTCAACACAGGAGACCCTGGTTCAATCCCTGGGTTGGGAAGATCGCTGGAGAAGGGATAAGCTACCCACTCCAGGATTCTTGAGCTTCCCTTGTGGCTCAGCTGGTATAGAATCTGCCTGCAATGTGGGAGACCTGGGTTCAATCCCTGAGTTGGGAAGATCCCCTAGAGAAGGGAAAGGCTACCCACTCCAGTATTCTGGCCTGGCGAATTCCATGGACTATAGAGTCTTCAGTCCATGGGGTCACAAAGAGTCGGACATGACTGAGTGACTTTCACATACTTTTTCATTAGAATATTTTTAATGTTTGCTAGCTATTAATATTTACTCACACAAATTGTCATCATTTTGTTCTCTATGAACTATGGTCTTCCCAAGATTAGCCTACTGTGTTCATTTTTTAAAAAATCAACATTTACCGTGTACTCGCTAAAATAAAATGCAGACATCAAAGGGGATTTACAGAAAAATTAATCAAAGTTCCCAACTGAAGGAATTCACTATTCTGTCTGGAGATAAGATACACTAACAATAGCAGGTAGTGTGCAAGTGCCAAACTTAGGGTTTAAACAGTAAGGGAAAAGAATTACTGTGCACCCAGTGGTCAATGCTTTGAGCTGTGCCTTAATATAAATAAGCTGGGAAATACATTCCAGAGACCGATCACACATGCAGCGACTTATGTAAATATAAATATGAAACCAGTGGTTCCTACAGAGAGCTTTCACCCATCTCCTGAATCTCTTCAGATAAATTCCTTTTTTGCTCCTTATCAAATGATCAGGAACAAGGCACCTGCATCCTGTGACACTGTATGCCACCACCTGCACTCTCTCCCGTGTCTACCAAATGGGGAACGTCAGGAACAGTTGTGAAATCTGCTCACCTTCAATTACTCTTACTTCATGAATGAGTATCAAGCACACGTGTTCTCAGTATAGCAATAATCTTACAGATTGATGTATGAGTCCCTACTGTCCTTCATTTGGATACTAATCCTTATTTTGTTAAAGTATTTCTTTTATGAAATGATGACAGTAGGTGACAAAGATGTTTGTTTTTAATGCCCTAACACAACAACAGAAAAATTAGGTTCTCCTCTGTCAGTCATAAAAACAAAAACCATTTTACTGGTCAATGAAATGTAAAATTCTGGGAACCAATGACTTGATAGGCAACAAGTAAATCATGTTTCAAATGGTGCTCTCACTCATTATCAACAAGAAAAAAGAAAATTCTACTGCCTTTTCCAAGGAAAGATCTGAAATATAATTTCACTAAATTTTGCAAAATCATTTAAGGAACAGAATATTCTTATGACTTGAATATTCCTACTAACTAAAGGCTTCTGATTAAAATCAAACATGATGAATATTTAAAAGTTTTACTAATTCAGAAGTTAATTCAGGTAACTTTACTAGCATTTCATGTAAAGTCTTAAGTCCTAATTTTAAGTACCAATAATCACTGTACAGAAAAATTTCAGAAGATTAAGCTAAATGGTGGTGACATGTCAGCGCTTGCTTGCTTGCTTTCCTTCTTTAATTATCACTGATAAACAGTTTACCTATAATTTGTATCTTTTCATTGAAAAAGTTGTATGTGTAGTATGAAACATTTACTATAAATGAGTATATAAAAATGCCTAGAGCATTAGCATAAATCGCTATTAGGACAAAGAAAAATTGAGATGTTTAAAGACTAAGTAAACTCTGTTCTTTAAAAAGAGTTCTGTGGCTGTTGTAACTTCCTTTGCACCTTCCCAAAGCACTATTATGCACATAATGGTCAGTGAAAAATAATCTTGGCAGTTCCTAAAATTTAGGATAGATTTTGAGACTAATTTAGATATAGTATTACTGCATTTCATTTACCACAGAAAGCTCTTAAAAGTTTTGACTAGCTAAAATAAAAGTAGATGAAGAAAAATTATATCTGTGTATACATGTTTCATTTGATTCTCTGCTAATTACCATAGAAAATTCCAATTACTAATCATCAACCATAATGACTGAAAGATTTAAGAATACTTTCTTCTTCAAACTTAAAGGCCATGAAGCATAGTGTTAACGCTTCCCTGATGGCTCAGTGATAAAGAACCCACTTGCCAACCAGAAGACCAGGGTTCTATCCCTGGGCTGGGAAGATCCCCTGGAGAAGGAAATGGCCACCCACCCCAGGACTATTATCTGGGAAATCCCACAGGCAGAGAAGCGTGGCGGGCTACCATCCGTGGGGCTGCAAAGAATCGGACACGACTTAGTCACTAAGCAGTCACAGCACAGTGGTAAATAAGTCTAGGCTCTTATATACCTGTGCCAGAACCAAGCTCTGCCATTTATTATCTTGGTAACCTTGAGCAAGAGAAAAAGGACTTGTGAGAATTAAGTGAGATCTTGGTTATAAAACTATCACAGTACTTCACAAGTAACAAATCCTCAGCAAATGTTCACCAGCCAATCCGCCTTCTCAACGCAACACTGAGATAATGTAACACTACACAGTCAACTGCAACTTAGAAGAAACTCAAAACGACTGATGGAGATCTTAAACTTTTCAAGGAGATATATGCCAATACTGCATTTACCAACATGGTTATGGAGCACCCCCACACCCACACCCCACCTCCAAACTTTCAAAAGAAAAGTGGAGTGAAAACTACAATTTTCAGCAGGCAGGAAGGTAAAGAAAATAGCGACTCTGGGAAATGTCAAGAAGTAACATGTTACAGAAGGAACAAAACAATGTTCTACATCTTACCTCCCGCCAAAGGCTTCTAAGGGTCTCTATTTTTTCTTAATTATCTAACTAGACAGTTTTTAAAGTACATCTCCTATGTGAACAGCACTGTAAGATGTAAGAAACAGATAATCAAAATAACTTTTCCCCTCTATTCCACCTAATGTTTCTACCTAGCTACACTAGAAATTGCTCAGTCACAGCTTGCAGTCACACTGTAGCTGAAAGCACATGAAAGATGGTCTTGGTTATGACACTGCAAAGTCAGACCACAAAACTGTTGCCAGGAAGTGCAAAAGCATCAGCTGCAGAGAAGGCATTATAGCAGCGGCGCTGTGGGCACCGGTGATCCACCAGTGTACCCCATATATGGCTAGGGTTTTCCATCTATTTGCAGGAAGTGAGGGGCCAGTTCAGGGTTAGTTTTGTTTAGGTTTTATTTTTTATGGTTAGGATGTTTTCAATAAAAGGTCTGAAGAGCTATAAGCAACTTAAGTTATGTAGAAAAAGTATACTGTACTTTTTTAAACACAGATTTTAATATTGTTTATGAGATCCAATACATTCTTCCAAGATCTTACTATCCCCTACCAAAAAAATAGTAATTAAACAATTATAAACTTAACATTCAGTTTTAAAGAGATTTCTCATATATAACAATTACACTATTCTCTAACAAGAGACTCTTTAAAATTATAATAGCATAGAACATGGATTTAATTCCACTCTGTAGTATTCTGCCATAGGACCTAGTTCAGATCTTTATAAAGGTAGCAAATTAATTGATAAAGTGAGTATTTTTCTATCTCCAGGTAAACTGGTTTAGGGTATTTTTTTAATAGGAAGAAGGTTAATATTTTAGAAAGTTTAAATCTCAAGATATTAAAAGTATCTGTGGAGAAGGTTGACAAGTTCAACCATGTGCTAGAATTATACTCTAGGTATCTGGGTGTGAGTGTTTGAATGATTCACCTTACGACACACAAATAACTATAAAACTTCCTATCTATGATATGAGGTAAAAGATAAAATTAATCATTCTTTACTGAGCACCTACTATGCGCCAGGATGTGGAAATATAAAACCGTGGAAGACTGGGTCCTTACCGTTGCCTACAGGGAAGACCAAATTTAAAACACACGTTACTCAGTAAGAAACATTTTAATAGCAGCAAAAAAGCAAGACATAAGGTAAAATGAGCATCCAAAGGAGAGTCTCTCCAGTGAAACAGTATTCTACAAACTCGAAGGACAGAAAGAGCATTTCTGGATTGCAACTCGGTCGAACCCTAAAGAATGACCACGATTTTGACTGGCAAAGAGGGAAGCAGTATAGTGGTGGAAAAGGCAAGACCGTAGATACATAAGTAACAAAAAAAGTAAAAGCTGTAACACAGTGGAGATGCTGGGGTATAAGCAAAGAATGAAACACTTTCAATCTGCACTTTTGGAGAGGAGTGGCTGGACTGAAACGGTGCTGTGAGGAGATTAATGTGGCAGCAGCATGAACGCTGGACTGGATCACCACGAGAAGAGGCAAGGGGGGCAAGGAGGCTGTTACTGTACTCTAGGCATAGAGATAATAAAGGGATGGCCTAGACTGATGATAGGAGTGGCAAGAATTGATGGAAGGCAGTTATGAATACTGATTGGGTATATGTAGGCAAGGGGATAAGTGGATAATTCAAATGTTTAAAGCTTAATCTAGAGATTAATGACATGACTGTCATCAACAGAGGCATCAATGAGAATAGGCTTGGTGAAGAAAGAAAAAATTTCATTTCAGGTTGAATATAAAGAAATTCCTGATACTGATGTAAATAAATAGTTGCTATTCTATGGCAAAGGGGGTGGACCTCTATTTACTATATTTCTACTTGAAGATATATTTCAAATATAAAATCACAATATATTGAATAATATTTTACTTAACACTGTTTCATCAGTCGAAAAATGGAAATGAAGGACTGGAGCTCTGCAGCAGTGTTTGAACTGGAAACTGACTTGGAAGTCACAGATACAGAGGAAGCAGAAATCAAAAGGCTAAACTCAAACTGTTAGAAGAAATCTCAGTGTTATATTTTATACACACCAGTATCAATAGGAGGAGGAAATAGCAACCCACTCCAGTGTTTTTGCCTGGAGAATCCCAGGGACAAGGGAGCCTGGTGGGCTGCCATCTATGGGGTCGCACAGAGTCGGACAGGACTGAGGTGACTTAGCAGCAGCAGTTATCAATAAGATTCAGCAATAGAGCATTCTACAGAAAACTATTATTACTCTCCTAAAACCTTTATAAAGCATACTGAAATATAGATACAGATCATATAGTATAAAACTCTACCAGGTAGGTCTTAAATCAAAGTTGAGTATTGCCCACTAATAAAAATGAAAATCTACTGCAGACCTCAGTTCTCAAAAATCAGAAGTTTATATTGTAACTTCAGTACTGTTTTCTAGCTACTGAAGGGCTTAGGGAAAGGGGGGCTATTCCAGAGACCAAGGTAGGAAATTTGCAGAAAACACTGTGTTTTCTGCTTTAATAAATGACCTATTTTTATACCCTCCTAAAAAGATGAAACTGATTATCTTTTGTAACTTCTAATGAGAAAGAACACTCAACCAATTAAAGAAATTTTTGAATATATGGTAGTCACATTAAGATGGAAGTAAAATACTAAATTAAGAAGTGTATTTGTGGGCTGTAAAGTTCCTAAAATTTTTCTCCTGGCAGTGAAATTTACGACAATTGATCAAAATCAAAAATGTAAATGAACAGTCCAAAAGACTAACCAATAATCCATCTAGTAAAAAACCATTCTGGCTGTTCTATGCGCTTTCAAGAGGTTAAATTAAAAAAAAAAAAATTATTCAAGGGCTATTTAACAAATCAATGGGTCAATTTTAGCTTTTACAATTAAAGTATTTAAAGCAATCAATATTCAAGAGATTTTTAAGGTTAAAATTGTCCTGTGATTATTTTTTTATTTTATTTATCACCTCTCACTATTTGTTGTTCTGAATTTGCCCAAAGCGAACTCCCCGTTCTGTCAGAAAGGCAAAAAAAGTACAAGCGTTAATAAAAGAGAAATGAGGGTGTAGAAAACATGGTAAAAATTTTAATGCTTGATATTTTAAGACTTTGGCTTCACTGAGTTAAGGAATGGGCAAATACATACATTACAAAAAGATATTATGCAAATAGTTATGCATAAACTTGGAAACTTCTGCTTAAGCCTTTGTCAGCTAAAACAAAATATCTAATAAAGACAACACCTATATAATGCCAAACTAACCACTGAATTCAGTTAATCAGGAAGACACTGGTAAGTCCGATAATTCTTGCAACATGTCCAAATTTAGAGGAGAAAATAAAAACTCTTAAGAACCCTACTAGATATATTTTCTCTACCTAAAATCAATAGTAATGTAAGTATTAAAATTTTTCCCCTTCCTCCAAGGCAATATAACTGGGTTCTTCAACATCCGCCATAACTTTATATTTCTATAGAATTTTAATAAAACATACTGTTATTAATCTTTCTGAATTAATTTCATACTAAACCATGTAAATTACACTTGAAAGAAATTTGAAAAGATTCACCTTATATAATTATCATTTCTAATACCAAAAGTTTCTTTCATTTCAACATCATGTTTTTAGAATCTAGAGTTATGCTATAGCTTAAAATAAATCAGTCAAACAAAAAGTTTGTTTTACATTAGACGCTAAATTAATGGAACAGATAAAGCTAAAGACCATGCTGTATTTTTACTGGGTGCCACATGCTAAATTCCAGATTTGTCCTGCAATTTGTCAGTCATTATAGTTCATCCAGGCAACTTGTAAACAAAGGCTATAAGCCAAGTTTGATATGAGAATTGAATTAAATAAAACTTAAAACGGTCATCATTCACTAAACAGGAAGCAGTAAAAAGGAAAAATGCCACCACACACCTCTTTTAAAAAGGCAGCAAAGTATTATGCATGAAATATCAACGCGTAAGTTTCACCCTCCCAAACAAGTTTTTGTTACAGTATTCATCGAAATAAAGCTAGGATCTTTCCACCTATCAGCAAGGCAAATTTGACTTAGTTTACAAGTCTCTTTCATTGTAAGGGGAAGCTATTGCTGTAAAGTTGTTTTCCAGTCATTCCAAGTTGCCCACTAAGAAAATGTAAAGAGTTTATGTTTTGACACCTATTACCCTCACTGAAAAATTGCTTTTTATTCAGAACTCTACGTGGTTGTGTTGCTTTTGGCCTGTTAAAGGCAAAGCAACATTATCTCTGGATTGCCAATAGTTTCTCCTTATTTGGCTAACATTGAGAGATCCCAATCAGACTACTATAAAACTTTAACATGCACAAAGCATCCATTTTGAGAAAAGTTTGTGACCAGCTTTCTTTTTTCCCAGCCCCCCTTCCAAAGAAAAACCAGAGCTTGGAAACTGGCTTTGAAAAGACTGCCTCGTTATTTATTCTTCTCTTTCTAAACCCAACACACACTCCAGGAACTGGGGCCAAAGGATCTCTGACACTGCGGCAAACTCGACTCGGAGCAAGACTCTCTTCCGTACGTTCCGGTCCCGCGGTGGACAAACCCTTTTAGAACGCTTCCTTACACTACCCACTTTCATACTCTCCCTTTCAGCCGGTGCAGATCAGCTAATTACACCGTTTCCCCCTCCCCAGTGACCAAGAGTAATAAAAGAGAAAACAGGAAACCGTCCGATCAGGGCACTCGGCTTAGGGCACTTGATTACTATTATTATCATCACCATTTGTAATCAAGTCCTAAAAACTACAACAAATCCAAAGCCCACTAACAAGCCAAAGACGTCCTTCTACCCAAGTGTCCCTAGGGCCTCTTGTTCGTCGTTATTTTCAGCATCCTCCGTCCCCCTGGCCGATCACCGACGCCGGGGACGCAGGCACAACCTCACTACACCCCTCCCCATCTCGACCCCAAACCCCAGACCCACGTCCACAAATGGCCCTGGGGCCCCAACCTGACCACAGGCCCGTTTCCCCTCGGCCCCGGAAATTGCCCGTTCCCTTACTCCACCACCAACCGGTCTGAAGGGGGCCTCAAGCCTAGAGCCCTCCCTCCACCAGCTCTTTCCCTCCCTCCTTCGCGGGAAGCCGCCCCCTCACCCCGCGGCAGGGAGTCTCCCGCCGCCCCCAGCCTCTGGAGACCAGGAGCGGAGGAGAGGCCCGGGCGGGAGGCCGACGAGGGCTCGCAGGGTCGGGAGAGCGGCGGCGGGGCGCACAGACCTGGTGCAGGGCAGTGAGTCCGTCCACATTGGCGTAATTGATGTCGGCGCCGCGGTGCAGCAGCTTGAGAACCTCGTCCGTGTCGCCGCTGGAGCAAGCAGCCAGGAAGACGGCGCCATCATCGAACTTCACCTTGGTCTTCTGGCGCTTCACCACAGGAGGCTCGAGGTCCGTCTCGGAGCCGATCCAGCGCTTCAGCTGCTCGTTCCGCTTCTGCTTCGCGTCCGCCATCTTCATCCCCTCTCCTGCCGCCGGGTCTTCTTATCGCGAGGGGGGGAAGGGGGAGGCGGAGAGGGAAGAGAGGGGAGGCACGGGGTGTGTGACTGTTTCTATGAGTGCGGCCAGAGGAGGGCTGGGAACCAGGAGGAGACGCTCGAGACTTCCAGTATCCCACAGAGCACTGGGGCGGCGCGCCCGGCCGAACGGACCTCCCTTCCTACCTCAGAAGCCCTCCCGCCCCCGGCCCGGCCACCCGTCACCGGCGGCCAAGCTAACGTAACTTCGCGAGATCCGGGCAGGGAGGCGCCCTTCGGTCAGTGCGCATGCGCTCTGGGCCTGTGCCCGCCCCAGGAAGAGAGCCCCCGCGAGCTGCGGCGGGGGCGGCCAGGCCACCGGAGGGAAGCGGGTGTGGTCCGGGCCGCCTGGTCTGCAGGGGCTGGGGCCGACCTGGAAGGGCGGAGACAGGGAAGGAAGGTTGTCCTGCCCGGCAGAGAGCTCCTGGGGTTCCAGAGGCCAACTGCCGGGCCGTAGTGCGGCCCTGCGGGACAGACCTGCTTCCTGGGCTGTCTCGGCTAGGCCGAGTCGTTTCCTCAGGGCGGAGGATTTTCCTATTGGCTGCGTTGTTTGAATGGAATGGAGGCTAGAAAGACAGGTCATGAATTAAGCACTAGTGATTTCCTTTTCCAAGGAACTCACAGGAACTTTTAAAAGCGGGGTCTGTGTGTCGAGGTCTTTGGTAGTAGCTACACCAGATCTCAGCCCAAGGTGACCGCCTGGTGACAAGGGTTGACCTGCAGTAATTGCAGTGGCTTTCTGCCAGCCTTCACTTATAGAAACATCTTTCTTCGTATGCTTGTTTTTTTCTTGCTTTGGGGTGTATGTGTGTTTCGGGGGGGGGTGTTTGTTTTATTCTCTCACACGTATTTTGGGTCTTCTTTCCCTTGAATTCTTCAATCCTGTCTCCCCCTATCTCTGAGTTTAGCGCAGCCTTGTTACTACTGGTCCTGACTTTTTAAGGGATTTCTGGTTCCTGCTCCATTGCTTTCTAATGATGGATAAAGGTCCAACTGCTAGAGTTCAAAAGGAATGTTAATATTACGCAAATGATTTAACCTGTGTTTATTGAATAGTTACTATGAGCCAGTCATTGTTCTAGGTGCTGGCGTTTTAATGACGATAACAACATACTTAAACCACCTTTTGAGGTCACGTGTTCAAAATACTTTATCATAATCATAAAAAAGGCTTTTAAACTTTATCATGTATGACACCCTCCCCCGCAACACACATCAGTTCAGTTCAGTTCATTTCAGTCACTCAGTCGTGTCCGACTCTTTGCGACCCCATGAATCAAAGCATGCCAGGCCTCCCTGTCCATCACCAACTCCCGGAGTTCACTCAAACTCATGTCCATCGAGTCGGTGATGCCATCCAGCCATCTCATCCTCTATCGTCCCCTTCTCCTGCCCCCAATCCCTGCCAGCATCAGAGTCTTTTCCAAAGTCAACTCTTCACATGAGGTGGCCAAAGTATTGGAGTTTCAGCTTTAGCATCAGTCCTTCCAATGAACACCCAGGACTGATCTCCTAAAGGATGGACTGGTTGGATCTCCTCGCGGTCCAAGGGACTCTCAAGAGTCTTCTCCAACACCGCAGTTCAAAAGCATCAATTCTTCAGCACTCAGCTTTCTTCACAGTCCAACTCTCACATCCATACATGACCACTGGAAAAACCATAGCCTTGACTAGACGAACCTTTGTTGGCAAAGTAATGTCTCTGCTTTTGAATATGCTATCTAGGTTGGTCATAACTTTCCTTCCAAGGAGTAAGTGTCTTTTAATTTCATGGCTGCAGTCACCATCTACAGTGATTTTGGAGCCCCCCAAAATAAAGTCAGCCACTGTTTCCACTGTTTCCCCATCTATTTGCCATGAAGTGATGGGACCAGATGCCATGATCTTAGTTTTCTGAATGTTATACTAGTGTGTTTTGAGCCATGTATTTGTAATCACCAACTGATAACTTTTCTAAACAATACAATGTTTTCATTATTTTCTAGAGCATTTAAACCAAAATAAAAGTCATAAAAGCTTTTCATTGGATGGAACTTGAGGGATCATCTAGACTGAGTCCTTGAAGAACTAATTGACTTACCTAATTTTCCTCAGCAGTGGGATTAGGAGTCCTTCAGCAAATATTATGTACTTGTACTGGGTTAGGCATTGTTCTAGATGCTGGAGATACGACTGTGAACAACTCTGTGTGTGTGTGTGTGTGTGTGTGTGTGTGTGTGTTAGTGCGCTCGTGCTTAGTTGCTCAGTGGTGTCCCGCTGTTTGCCACCCATGGACCAGGCTTCTCTGTCCTGTGTAGCCATTTCCTTCTCCATTGGATCCTCTCTCCCAGGGATCAAACTTGTGTCTCCGGCTTTGCAGGTGGTTTCTTTAGGGTCTGAGCCACCACTTTTAAATGAATAATTAAGCTTCTCTTATTCTCTAGTAGACTACAGTAGACTGTTCTCCAGTAGTATTTGTAGCAGTCTACAGAGTAGACTATTTATTCTGCAGTAGACTATTTGTTGTTGTTGTTTAGTTGTGGTGTCTGACTTGGGACCCCAAGGACTATAGCCTGCCAGGCTCCTCTGTCCATGGGATTTTCAGCCAGAAATACTGGAGTGGTTTGCCATTTCCTTCTCCAGAGAATCTTCTCCCAGGGATAGAATAGGCATCTCCTGTATTGGCAGGCAGATTCTTTACCACTGTGCCACCAGGGAAGCCCCTAGAAGACTACCTTACAGGTCATCATTTTCAGAAATAAAAATGAATAAACTGTGATTAGGAAACCACCTGCCTATAAGAGCAAATTTTCTGAACAGCAGTTACTAGGTAATAGTAATAGAACCCAAACAAGGATAATACTATATCCTCCAAAGGTATTGTAGAAATAGAAAGTGTAACAGACCTAAAATACACCAATGATAATATCAGACCTTTGACTAGCACTAAAATACGAAATACTATCCACTTAAAAAACTCCAGAATACAGTTCTTAGACTAAAAGAAAGGAATTTGAGGATTGCCTTGTCAGATCGTCTATCTACCTAGAAAAATTGACAGCTTATCTTTACTATTTCCCAAGAATGTTATGGTCTATTTGGTAGCTCTTGAAAGTACCCTGGAATATAGATTGGTATCTCAAGTTTTGATTTGGGCAAGAGTTTGGTGGGAAATATGTTATTTCTGATTCTGGTACTTAACTTCAAAATGTAAAATTAATAAGTAAAACCAGTTTATTAATAAACTGAATTGTTAAGTATCAGTTCCCAAAGGCTATTGGTCAAAAACAAAACAAAAAGCCACCTGGCATGAAAAGTTCCCTGAAGTTAGCTTTCCTTCTCCAGCTCTTAAGGGTCACGAAGTTCTGTATTAATCTCATTGGAAGTGCTGTCAAACTGTCACCTGTTTGCCTTTTTAGGTATTTCTTTTTTAATGTTTTGAATTAATGATAGAGTAGCTTGCTCCTTGGAAGAAAAGCTATGACCAACCGGGACAGCATATTAAAAAGCAGAGACATTACTTTGCCAACAAAGATCTGTGTAATCAAAGCTAGGGTTTTTCCGGTAGTCATTTATGTTTGTGAGAGTTGGACTATAAAGAAGCTGAGCACCAAAGAATTGATACTTTTGAAGTGATGTGCTGGAGAAGACTCTTGAGAGTCCCTTGGACTGCAAGGAGATCCAACCAGTTCATCCTAAAGGAAATCAGTCCTGAACATTCATTGGAAGGACTGATGATGAAGCTGAAACTCCGCTACTTTGGCCACCTGATGCGAAGAACTGACTCATTTGAAAAGCTCCTGATGCTTGGAAAGATTGAAGGCTGGAGGACAAGGGGATGACAGAGGATGAGATGGTTGGATGGCATCACCGACTCGATGGACATGAGTTTGAGTGAACTCCAGGAGTTGGTGATGGACAGGGAGGCCTGGTGTGCTGCAGTTCATGGGGTTGTAAAGAGTCGGACACAACTAAGCGACTAAACTGAATGAAGATCTACCACTAACTCCAGAAAAGAGAAAACTTAAAATTTTTTTTATTTATTTTTAATTGAAGGGTAATTGCTTTACAGTGTTGTATTGGTTTCTCGAATCAGTCACAACTGTATATATATATCTCCACCTTCTGGAGTTTCCCTCCTACTTCACCTCCCATCCCATGCCTCTAGGTCATCACTGAGCACCAAGCTGGGCTCCCTGTGTTATGTAACAGCTTCCTATGAGCTATTTTACACATGATAGTGTATGTATGTCAGTGCTGCTTTCTAAATTCATTCCACCCTCTCCTTTGCCCACTGTGTCCACTCTCTACATCTGTGTCTCTATTCCTGCCCTGCAAGTAGGCCCATCAGTACCTTTTTTCTAGATTCCATATATATGCGTTAATAACAATATTTGTTTTCCTATTTCTGACTTCACTGTGTATAACAAGCTCTAGGTTCATCTGCCTCAGTTCAACCGACTCACATTTGTTCCTTTTTATGGCTGAGTAGTGTTCCATTGTATTTATGTACTACAACTTCTTTACCCATTCATCTGTCAGTGGACGTCTAGATTGCTTCTGTGCCTTGGCTATTATAAACTGTGAAACCATAAACATGGGGATATGTGTATGTTTTTGAGTTATGATTTTCTCAGGGTATATGGTAGTTTTATTTCTAGTTTTTAAAGGAATAGCCGTACTGTTCTCCATACTGGCTGTATCAGTTTCTATTGCCACCAACAGTGCAAGAGGCTTCCCTTTTCTCCCCTTTTCCCTTTTCTCCAGCATTTATTGTTTGTAGATTTTTTGTAGGTCTTTCCATCTCTTGTGTTTTCTGCCCAGAGAAGTCCCTTTAGCATTTGTTGTAAAACTGGTTTGAAAAGTGAAGGTGAAAGTCGCTTCAGTTCAGTTCAGTTCAATTCAGTCCCTCAGTCCTGTCTGACTCTTTGTGACCCCATGAATTGCAGCACGCCAGGCCTCCCTGTCCATCATCAACCCCTGGAGTTCACTCAAACTCATGTCCATCAAGTCGGTGATGCCATCCAGCCATCTCATCCTCTGTCATCCCCTTCTCCTCCTGCCCCCAAAACCTCCCAGCATCAGAGTCTTTTCCAATGAGTCAACTCCTCGCATGAGGTGGCCAAGGTATTGGAGTTTCAGCTTCAGCGTCAGTCCTTCCAATGAACACCCAGGACTGATCTCCTCAAGGATGGACTGGTTGGATCTCCTTGCATTCCAAGGGACTCTCAAGAGTCATCTCTAACACCACAGTTTAAAAGCATCAATTCTTTGGCGCTCAGCTTTCTTCACAGTCCACTCTCACATCCATACATGACCACTGGAAAAACCATAGCCTTGACTAGACGGACCTTTGTTGGCAAAGTAATATATCTGTGTTTCAATATGCTATCTAGGTTGGTCATAACTTTTCCTTGAAGAAAAAGCATTGATTGCTGAGGAAGGCTTTCTTATCTCTCCTTGCTATTCTTTGGAACTCTCCATTCAGATGCTTATATCTTTCCTTTTCTCCTTTGCTTCTCTTCTTTTCACAGCTATTTGTAAGGCCTCCTCAGACAGCCATTTTGCTTTTTTGCATTTCTTTTCCATGGATGGGGATGGTCTTGATCCCTGTCTCCTGTACAATGTCACAAACCTCTGTCCATAGTTCATCAGGCATTCTATCAGATCTAGTCTCTTAAATCTATTTCTCACTTCCACTGTATAATCATAAGGGATTTGATTTAGGTCATACCTGAATGGTTTTCCCCACTAAAAGTCGCTTAATTGTGTCTAACTCTTTGCAACATCATGGACTGAATTCTCCAGTCCAGGATACTGAAGTGGGTAGCCTTTCCCTTCTCCAGGGCATCTTCCCAACCCAGGGATCAAACCCAGGTCTCCCACATTGCAGGCAGATTCTTTACCAGCTGAGCCACCAGGGAAGCCCATGATACTGAATTCTCTTAACTCTTGCTTCCTGTAAAGCATTTGATTTCTCCATCAAATCTAATCAAGAATCTTGCTGAGTAGAGCATTCTCGGTTGTAGTTTCTTCCCTTTCATCACTTGGAATATATCCTGCCATTCCCTTATGTCCTGTTGAGTTTCTGTTGAGAAATCAGCTGACAACCTTATGGGATTTTCCTTATTTGTCTTTTTTCCATGTTGCTTTTAATATTTTATCTTTGTCTTTAATTTTTGTCAGTTTGTGTGTATAGACTTTTTCATGATAACCATTCTGGCTGGTGTGAGGTAGTATCTCATTGTAGTTTTGATTTGCATTTCTCTAATAATGAGAGACGTTGAACATCTTTTCATGTGTTTATTGGCCATCTATATGTCTTTTTCAGAGAAATATCTCTTTAGGTCTTCCACTCATTTTTTTGATTGCATTGTTTATATTTCTGATATTGAGTTGTATGAGCTGCTTGTATATTTTGGAGATTAATCCTTTGTCAGTTGCATTGTTTGCAATTATTTTCTCCCATTTTGAGGGTTGTCTTTTCACCTTGTTTATAGTTTCCTTTGCTGTGCAAAAGCTTTTACATTTAATTATGCCCCATTTGTTTATTTTTGTTTTTAAGAAAAGGCAAAACTTTTTATTTA
This sequence comes from Capra hircus, assembly GCF_001704415.2. NCBI lineage: Eukaryota > Metazoa > Chordata > Mammalia > Artiodactyla > Bovidae > Capra > Capra hircus. The sequence continues at coordinate 9,282,664 of NC_030812.1, forward strand.
AAAAACACTGCTGCTGCTGCTAAGTCACTTCAGTTGTGTCCAACTCTGTGCAACCCCATAGACAACAGTCCACCAGGATCCCCTGGCCCTGGGATTCTCCAGGCAAGAACACTGGAGTGGGTTGCCATTTCCTTCGCCAGTGCATGAAAGTGAAAAGTGAAAGTGAAGTCGCTCAGTCATGTCAAACTCTTAGCAACCCCATGGACTGTAGCCTACCAGGCTCCTCCGTCCATGGGATTTTCCAGGCAAGAGTACTGAAGTGGGAATACAACACTAGTCACTTCAAATTATCTTAATAGCTGAATGAGCTTAATTTATCTAAGCAGAGGAAGAAATTGAAGAAATGCAAATATTTTCATTTATTAATGGCCTTTAAGTAGATTGGATTGTGAAGATACTGTTCAGCTCATTTAAAGCAAATAAGACATTAAAATAGAAGTTCAATTACACTGTATTTATTAATTGCTGAATGTTTTCCTTGGTTGCAGCAAATCATCAGTCATGTTGGAGTCTTTAGTTGTTACATGGAGGAGATTTTCAGTAGAGGATCTTTACTTATCTTTTTCAAAACGTAAGTACACTACCGATATCCCCTCAGTTCAGTTCACTCACTCACTCGTGTCTGACTCTTTGTGATGCCCTGGACTGCAGCACACCAGGCCTCCCTGTCCATCACCAACTCCCTGAGTTTACACAAACCCATGTCCTATCGCGTCAGTGATGCCATCCAACCATCTCATCCTCTGTTGTCCCCTTCTCCTCCTGCCTTCAATACCCCTCAGCATCAGGGTCTTTTCCAATGAGTCAACTCTTTACATGAGGTGGCCAAAGTATTGTAGTTTCAGCTTCATCATCAGTCCTTCCAATGAATATTCAGGACTGATTTCCTTAAGGATGGACTGGTTGAATCTCCCTGCAGTCCAAGGGACTCTCAAGAGTCTTCTCTAATACCACAGTTCAAAAGCATCAATTCTTCAGCGCTCAGCTTTCTTTATACTCCAACTCTCACATGCATACATGACTCCTGGAGAAACTATAGCTTTGACTAGATGGACTTTGGTTGGCAAAGTAACGTCTCCGCTTTTTAATATGCTGTCTAGGTATGTCATAACTTTTCTTCCAAGAAGCAAGCATCTTTTAACTTCAAGGCTGCAGTCACCATCTGTAGTGATTTTGGAGCCCCCAAAAATAAAGTCTGTCACTGTTTCCACTGTTTGCCCATCTATTTGCCATGAAGTGATGGGACCGGATGCCATGATCTTCATTTTCTGAATGTTGAGATTTAAGCCAACTTTTTCGCTCTCCTCTTTCACTTTCATCAAGAGGCTCTTTAGTTCTTCTTTGCTTTTTTTGCACTGTTGTGTCATCTGCATATCTGAGGTTGTTGATATTTCTCCCAGCAATCTTTCTTCCAGATTGTGCTTCATCCAACCCAACGTTTCTCATGATGTACTCTGCATATAAGTTAAATAAGCAGGGTGACAGTATACAGCCTTGACGTACCCCTTTCCTATTTGGAACCAGTCTGTTGTTCCATGTCCAGTTCTAACTATTGGTTCCTGACCTGCATACAGATTTCTACACAGGCAGGTCAGGTGGTCTGGTATTCCCATCTCTAAAAATTTTCCACAGTTTGTTGTGATCCACACAATCAAAGGTTTTGGCATAGTCAATAAAGCAGAAGTAGATGTTTTTCTTGAATTTACTTGTTGATTATCAACTTGAAGACATTTTAATTAAATCATAAAATTTAAATAGTTACACACATACAAACCTTAGTTTTTTGTTTTTTTTTTTTCTGTTCTCTCTCTACAACTCTCTCTGTTACATTACCTCAAGAGTCCATGGGACTTCCCTACAATGTAGTGGTTAAGACTCCTTGCCTTCAATGCAGAGGGCACAGGTTTGATCCCTGATCAGGGAACTAAGATACCACATGCTGCGAGTCATGGCCAATATATAAGTAAAGAGTCCATATAATATATTATGCTCACAATCAAGTTTTCTATTAGCAAAATAACACGAAAATGTAATAATGTAGGTTGCTCCAACATTTGGGAGGAATGTTTACATGTGTGAGCTCCATTTTGGAACACTAACATTTAGCTGAAGGATTTATTGAAATGTCCTTCAACTGAATTCTTGGGAAAATCTTCTAAATTTTCCCAGAGCCCAGAATGTAAAAAAAAGGACAGAGTAAAATTAGTGAGAAGATACATGTGCAGATAACAGATAACATCACCAGTAAAGACTCTGCTCACTTTCGGCAGGTGGGAATGATACCAGCTTCACGTGGTTATTTTAAGATTAAATGAGTAATATATAGTAGAAAGAAAAAAATTGAGATTTTGTTTTCTTGTATTTGCCTCTTTTCTGTCCCTACATTTAAGATGATAGCAACTCTGCTTCCTTGCCTCAGGGGATGTTTGTGGCAAGGAAGAAAGCAGAAGTTGCTTTCAAAACACTTTCCTTCCTAGCTTGAAGTGACCGCCCCAAATGTCTATTGAATAACATTTAGAGCCAGTAATCTGGTTTACGAATCTGGTTTAAAGTAGTCTACTAGATGGCTGGGGATTTGTTGAAACTACATCTGCATATATTATAGATCAATGCAAGTAGGAACATTTTCTAAATTAACTTTTATTCCGACTTCTAAAAAATGTTATTTCCTAATATTATGTACTTTAGTTCTATTTAGGTGGAGAAAGAGGAATCAAGCAAAGGGATTCTCCCAAACCACTTTTGGGTGCTTCTGTGGGAAACAAAGATTTCATTGAGAATAAACAGTGATACCTAAGCTAAAAGGATGAGAAAGAAGTCAGTGGGCTTCTAGAGCAATGGGATATGCTCCCTGATCCCTGAAAGTGTCCCTAGAATGTGACAAGATTTCAGAGTGAATGGCTGAACGCCACAGTCAACCTAAGCCTGGAATTCCTACTACCCAAATGTGGGCATGCCTGAGGTTTTTTCTGTGCTGCAGTCTGAATGCTTATGTCCCCTCAAAATTCTGTAGGTCATATTGTTGTTGTTGTTCAATCACTCAGTTGTGTCTGACTCTTGTGACCACATGGACTGCAGTACACCATGCTTCTCTGTCCATCACTACCTCCCAGAGCTTGCTCAAACTCACGTCCATTGAGTTGGTGATGCCATCCAACCATGTCATCCTCTGAGTGTGGTGTCATCTGCATATCTGCGGTTATTGATATTTCTCCCAGCAATCTTGATTCCAGATTGTGCTTCATCCAGCCCAGCATTTCTCATTATGTACTCTGCATATACATTAAATAAGCAGGGTAACAATATACAGCCTTGACATACCCCTTTCCCTATTTGGAACCAGTCTGTTGTTCCATGTCCAGTTCTGACTGTTACATCCTGACCTGCCTTTCTCAAGAGGCAGGTTGGGTGGTCTGGTATTCCCATCTCTTTCAGAATTTTCCACAGTTTATTGTGATCCACACAGTTAAAGGCTTTGGCATAGTCAATAAAGCAGAAGTAGATGTTCTCCTTGAACTCTCTTGCTTTTTCAGTGATCCAATGGATGTTGGCAATTTGATCTCTAGTTCTTCTGCCTTCTCTAAATCCAGCTTGAACATCTAGAAGCTCTCGGTTCATACACTCTGGAAGCCTAGCTTGGGAAATTCTGAGCATTACTTTGCTAGTGTGTGAGATGAGTGCAATTGTGTGGTAATTTGAACATTCTTTGGCATTGCCTTTCCTTGGGATTGGAATGAAAACTGACCTTTTCCAGTCCTGTGGCCCCTGCTGAGTTTTCCAAATGTGCTGGCATGTTGAGTGCAGCATTTTCACAGCATCATCTTTTAGAATTTGAAACAGCTCACCTGGAATTCCATCACCTCCACTAGCTTTGTTTCTAGTGATGCTTCCTAAGGCCCACTTGACTTCACATTCTGGGATGTCTGGCTCTAGGTTAGTGATCACACACCATCGATATTATCCAGGTCGTGAATATCTTTTTTGTACAGTTCTTCTGTGTATTCTTGCCACCTCTTCTTGATATCTTCTACTTCTGTTAGGTCCCTACCATTGCTGTCATTTATTGACCCCATCTTTGCATGAAATGTTCCCGTGGTATCTCTAATTTTCTTGAAGAGATCTCTAGTCTTTCCCATTCTATTGTTTTTCTCTATTTCTTTGCATTGTTCACTTAGGAAGCCTTTCTTATCTCTCCTTGCTATTCTTTTCTTATAGCAGCCTAGATGAAGACAGCCTGAATGCAGTTTAATAGACCAGAGGCTGATCAGTTAATATATATTGACACATTATTTGTCATCATTTTACATTCTGTGCATATAGGAAGGAAGAAAACAATATGCCTGCCTTCAGTTAACTTGCATTCTAGTAGGGAGGGGAAAAAGGAACACATTTCAGATGAATAAATCAATTTCAGTTCAGTTTAGTTCAGTCGATCAGTCGTGTCTGACTCTTTGCAACCCCATGAATCACAGCACACCAGGCCTCCCTGTCCATCACCATCTCCCGGAGTTACTCAAACTCATGTCCATCGAGTCGATGATGCCATCCATCCATTTCATCCTCTGTCGTCCCCTTTACTTCTGCTCCCAATCCCTCCCAGCATCAGGGTCTTTTCCAATGAGTCAACTCTTCACATGAGGTGGCCAAAGTATTGGAGTTTCAGCTTTAACATCAGTCCTTCCAAAGAATACCCAGGGCTGATTTCCTTTAGAATGGACTGGTTGGACCTCCTTGCAGTCCAAGGGACTCTCAAGAGTCTTCTCCAGCACCGCAGTTCAAAAGCATCAATTCTTCGGCACTCAGCTTTCTTCACAGTCCAACTCTCATATCCATACATGACCACGGGAAAAACCATAGCCTTAACTAGACAGACCTTTGTAATGTCTGTGCTTTTTAATATGCTGTCTAGGTTGGTCATAACTTTCCTTCCAAGGAGTAAGCATTTTTTAATTTCATGGCTGGAATCACCATCTACAGTGATTTTGGAGCCCAAAAAAATAAAGTCTGTCACTGTTTCCACTGTTTCCCCATCTATTTGCCATGAAGTAATGGGGCCAGATGCCATGATCTTCGTTTTCTGAATGTTGAGCTTTAAGCCAACTTCTTCACTCTGCTTTTTCACTTTCATCAAGAGTCTCTTTAGTTCTTCTTCATTTTCTGCCATAAGGGTGGTGTCATCTGCATATCTAGGTTCTTGATATTTCCCCCAGCAATCTTGATCCAGCTCGTGCTTCCTCCAGCCCAGTGTTTCTCATGATGTACTCTGCATATAAGTTAACTAAGTAGGGTGACAATATACAGCCTTGACATACTCCTTTCCCTATTTGGAATCAGTCTGTTATTCCATGTCCAGTTCTAACTGTTGCTTCCTGACCTGCATATAGGTTTCTCAAGAGGCAGGTCTGGTGGTTGGTATTCCCATCTCTTTCAGAATTTTCCAGTTTATTGTGATCCACACTGTCAAAGGCTTTGGCATGTCTTTTTGGAACTCTCTTGCTTTTTCAATGATCCAACGGATGTTGGCAATTTGATCTCTGGTTCCTCTGCCTTTTCTAAAGCCATCTTGAACATCTAGAAGTTCACAGTCACGTGTTGCTGAAGCCTGACTTGGAGAATTTTAAGCATCAGTTTACTAGTGTGTGAGATGAGTGTGATTGTGTGGTAGTTTGAGCATTCTTTGGAATTGCCTTCCTTTGGGATTGGAATGAAAACTGACCATTTCCAGTCCTGTGGCCTCTGCTGAGTTTTCCAAATTTGCTAGCATATTGAGTGCAGCCCTTTCACAGCATCATCTTTCAGGATTTGAAATAGCTCAACTGGAATTATATCACCTCCACTAGCTTTGTTCGTAGTGATGCTTCCTAAGGCCCACTTGACTTCACATCCCAGGATATCTGGCTCTAGGTGAGTGATCCCACCACCGTGATTATCTGGGTTGTGAAGCTCTTTTTTGTACAGTTCTTCTGTGTATTCTTGCTACCTCTTCTTAATATCTTCTGCTTCTGTTAGGTCCCTACCATTTCTGTCATTTATTTTGCAATGAATTGTTCCCTTGGTATCTCTAATTTTCTTGAGGAGATCTCTGCTGCTGCTAAGTTGCTTCAGTCGTGTCGACTCTGTGCGACCCCAGAGACAGCAGCCCACCAGGCTTCCCAGTCCCTGGGATTCTCCAGGCAAGAACACTGGAGTGAGTTGCCATTTCCTTCTCCAATGCATGAAAGTGAAAAGTGAAAGTGAAGTCACCAACTCTTAGCGACCCCATGGACTGCTGCCTACCAGGCTTCTCCGTCCATGGGATTTTCCAGGCAAGAGTACTGGAGTGGGTTGCTGTTGCTTTCTCCTGAAGAGATCTCTGGTCTTTCCTATTCTGTTGTTTTCCTCTATTTCTTTGCATTGATCACTGAGGAAGGCTTTCTTTTCTCTCCTTGCTATTCTTTGGAACTCTACATTCAAATGGGTGTATCTTTCCTTTTCCCCTTTGCTTTTCGCTTCCAGTCTTTTCACAGCTATTGGTAAGGCCTCCTCAGACAGCCATTTTCCATTTTTGCATTTCTTTTTCTTGGGGATGATCTTGATTCCTGTCTCCTGTACAATGTCATGAACCTCCACCTTGGAAGGGACCTATTCAAGTGAGAGGCCCTGAAGTTTAACAGTGAATCTTCCCCTAGCTGGGACTTCAGCGTCAGGAAGCCAGCTGAAGGGATCACGCAGACTCAGATAGATGTTCCCGCATTAACTTGTGTGTAACCATGGCTGTAGGACGTGTAGCACCATCTCAGAAACTTGGCACACGCCCTGCCAAGGTTAAAGGTCACCAGAAGGACTGATACAGAATTCCTTACTGGCCAGGAGTGTAGGATGAAATTAAATTATTTATAGAAATTTGGGCAAAATGCGTCTTTAAGTGAGATTCATTCCAGATACATATATAAACAGTCTTGCATGTAGCTTGACATATAGTTCATTTTCTATTGGTGCCATAAGAAATTACTGCAAACATAACAACCCCTAAGTTTACTATCTCACAGTTCTGTAAGTCAGAAGTCCAGGTGGGCTCAGCTGGGTTCTAGGCTCAGGAGACCAAAAGCCAGGCATCAGCTGGGCTGGGCTCTTAGCTGGAGGCTCTTGGGAACTCAGTCATTTTTCAGTTGCGGGACTGCTGTCCCCCCTTCCTTGCTTGTGGTAGACGGGGAACGCCTCTCAGCTCCTCGTGGCCTCTTCTGTTTCTTACACATGGCCCCTTCATCTTCAAGGCCAACAGCCAGTGTCAACTCCTCCTTGTAATTCACTTCCTCTCCTTGACTTTCCGTCTGTCGTCAACCTGAGAGAGGTGTCTGTTGGTTTCGAAGATTAGATATTCTCTCTATTTTAAGATCAACTGACCATATAATAGAACCTACTCATAATATCCTATCTACAGGTTCCAGGGATTAAAGCAGGAATATCTCTGAGGGACTATTTTAGAAATCTTGCCTGACACAGGGTCCTATAAATAATAGTTTCTTACCATCTTCCGTTTCACTGAACATTTCTTTATCGTCTGCTATAATCCAAGAACTAAGTTAAAGAAAGCGAATAAGACATTGCCCTTTAGGTTAAGGAGTTTATACCTTAGTAGAGGAAATTGATACTGAAATAGGTAATTTTAATACAATGATAAGAGCTGATACTTAGGATTTACAAAGGCCCATTCCTGTTATAAGCACTGCGTGAACGTATTACCTTACAAGGCAAAGGAAGGGTACAGATAAAGGGAAGGGATACAGATAAAGTGGTGTGTGCTATTGAAGCACAGAAGAGTGTACTTTGGATTGGGGGTGAGGAGTAAGGGGAGGAGCAAACAGGCACAGCTTGTCAAGGAAATCTGAGAAGGCAGTGATACCTGAACTCAAGTTAAGGAAGAGTAGGAATTGGTCAGGCACAAACAGATGTGTGTGTGTGAAGGGGAGGGGGAGGGAGCAAAGGGAGTGGGAATTTTGTATGTACAAAGGCAAAAAGAGGGACAGTTACATAGTATCAGAGCAAAAAACATCATTAAAGTCATAGCAGGATACAAATTGGAGAAACAATTTTATCACAGAAAGTCTTACCTACAAAGAAGGAGGGGCGTATCTATCATTAAAATGTGGGGATTTTTTAAAGGGTCACATAGTTATTCAGAGTAGCTCAAATAGGCCCAGATAAAATGTGAAGAAAGCTTATCTTTGGAACTTTTCTCTCCTCCCCAAGCATTTATCCTGTGACTCATTCTTGCTATTAGAGGTGTGATCAATCATTGGCATAAACTGAGAATTAAGATCTTAGCTAATAAGGCTTTAAAATGTGACCTATCTATTGCATTTTAAAAGAAAATTCTCAAATCCTGGAAAGGCATCAGGGCAATGAAGCCACCAAAGCCCTCAGATATCTAGACCAGACTGGGCAAAGCCTTTTCTTTCTATTTGAAATCTTAATTTGAATGGCAGCTGGACTTATAAAGGGAAGCTAATGGGATAATGAGGACTGTGTGTCCTGCTATTTTCTTCCTCTGCTCATTTGTCCATTCTGATTGCATCTTGGAGCACTAGGCATATCCTACTGGGTTGTCCTCAGTTATGCTTTAGTCAAAAGTGTTTGGCTAGACTAAATGACCTCACAGTTCCTTGGAATTTACAGAGAAGATTTATTTCTACTGTACCATCATAACTTAAATATAAAAAATGAATGAAGACTTGGAATACCACTGTTAAGATGATGGAGACTTGTGGTTAAAAATTAATACTAAAATTGGGGGAAACTAGATATAAAAGAATATATAGATAACTAGTTAACTTCTAAGTTAAATGTATGTGTATATATATATACACACATGCACCCTCAGTATAGTGAACAGCTCTTTTTTAATTTCACCTGTCTGGCATACCTTTCTCCTTCTATTAATAGTGATGCATAGGTTTTCTTGGAAGAGACGATTGTTTATTTCATGGGACAGTCTTGGAATCTTTCCTTGTCCAAGAGCAGACATGTGAACCAGTCAGGACTCTTGGTTACAAACAAGATACTTCCTATTTGTATTCAGTTTTTATTGCTCTGCAACAAATTACAACAAATTCAGTGGCTTAATACAACACAGATTTTAAAATCATAGTTTCTGTGGGTCAGAAGTTGGAACATTTTTGTTCCGGGATTTTTGAGGCTGAAATTGAGTCGTTGCTATTTGTACCCTCAACTGAGGCTTGGGGTCCTCTTCCAAGCTTGCTACTCATTGGCAGCATTCAGTTCCTTTAGTTGTAGAATGGAGGGCCTTATTTTCTTGCTTGCTGACAGCCAGAAACTGCTCTCAGCAACCAGAGGCTACCCTCAGGTCCTTGCCATGTGGCCCCTTCATAAACAGCTCACAACATGGTGTCCAGGCCACAGGAGAACCTCCCTCTAGGGAGGGCCCAGTCCCTCTCTGTAAAAGAGCTTTCCCTATTAATTCAAGCCCACTCAGGGTCATCTCCTTTATTTAAAAAAAATATTTTTTCATATTTTAAAATTTTAAATTAAAACATGTTTTGTGGACTTCCCTGGTGGCACAGTGGATAGGAACGCACCTGTTCATGCGGGGCACGTGGGTTTGGTATCTGGTCTGGGAAGTTTCCATGTGCCACGAAGCCTGAGCGCCACAACTACTGAGCCCACGCATTGCAGCTACTGAAGGCCACGTGCCAGAGGCTGTGCTCCACATCAGGAGAAGCCACAGCAATGAGAAGCCCACGCGTGGCAGAAAGAGTAAAGCCCTCGCAAAACAACGAAGACCCAGGGCAGCCAAAATAAATAAATAAATAGAAATTAAAAAAAAAATTCTTTGGGTTAAAATATATAGACTGTGAAATTTACTGTTCGAACCGTTTTCCAAGCATACAGTTTGTAGCACTAAGTGGTCCTCACTGCGGTGCAGCCACCACCATCATCCATCCACAGTCTTTCATTCTGAAAAACTGAAATTCTATACACATTACACGGTAACTCTAGCCACCCCACCCCCAAGCCCCAGGAAACCGCTTTTCTACTTTCCATCTTTATGAATTTTACCACTCTAAGTATCTCATCTGAGAGGAATCATGCAGTTTTTGTCTTTTTGTGCCTGACTTATTTCACTTCAGTATCTTCATGGTTTATCCACGTTGTAGCATGTATCGAGCCCTTCTTTTTAAGGCTGAATGAGATTTCATATATTTTGTTTATTCATCTGTGGACACTTGGGATGCTTCTACCTTCTGGCTATTGTGAATAATATTGCTGAAATCATAGATATACACATGCACCTGCTTTAAATTCCTTGAGTATATAGTCAGAAGTGGAATTGCTAGATGATAAGGTAAATCTATTTTGAAATTTTTCAGCAACCATCATATTGTTCTCCATAGCATCTGTACCATTTTACATTCCCACCAAAAGGATAATCTGCTTTTGATTAACTCAGAATTAACTGATTTGGGTCATTAATTATACCTGCAAAATTCCTTCACCTTTTTCACATAACAATCACAAGAGTGACATCCACTGTATTCACAGTTCTTCTCAATACTCAAGATGAAGGGATTACACATGGTTAATGGTTTATATCAGAGACATATTAGAATTTTGGGGGGCATTTTAGAATTTTGCCCACCACAATTCCATGAGCAGAAAGGACATTTATGGAAAAGATATTGAATGGTTCCAGAATTAGTAAGAAGGCTGGAGAATGAACCCATAAAATGAGGAAGAAAATGTAAGCCAGGCAATAATAACAAATGTAGTCAAGATCACATTATAGGAAAACTCTCATAGAATGACATTGCTGGTGCCACCATCAGATAGTAATTGTTATGACAACTGTGGTAAACAACCTCCAAGGCGGGGCCCAGTGATCCTCTCCTTGTGGTATTCACACCTTCTATGGTGTTCTCACATCCCTGTGTTGCTCTGACTGCCCAACAGCATTCAGCACAAGTAATGATCTGTCACTCTTAAGATTAGATAATAGAAGACGCTGTGGTTTCAGTCTTGGTTGCTTGATTACTCGCTAGAACCACTCATTCTGTGGGACTTGGGCGATCGTGTAAATACACTTGGGCAGCATTTTGGAGAGGTCCACTTGGTGAGGAACTGAAGCCTCCAGCCAAATGAATGAGCCTCCTTGTAAGCAGATCCCCTGGCCCCAGTCAAGCCGGCACATAAATGACTGCAACTCTGGCTGCCAGCAACCTAAGAAGGACCTTTACATCTTTGAGGGTTTTAAGCCAACAAAGACAAATATGGGGAAGAGATTACATGCAGACGCAATATCTAAACTATTTACCATCTAGCCCTCTACAGATAAGGTCTGCTGATCCTCCTACCACCATTACTGAAGACAAACTTACCAACATTTTCTCCAAATTCAAAGTCCTTGGTTCGAATGCTCAGTTAAACCTAGATCAGGTGCCCAAGACTTAACTGCTGAAGAACTGGAAGAGAGAATGTCTAGCCCCATGTAGCTTCTCTAGTTGGTGGCATGGTCCTTTCTCTCAACAAGACTCACAAAATGGGAATTGTCCCCAATTAAAAGGTGCTCAGATTCTAGGTAACCAATAGAAAAATGATTTAACTCCATCTAAACCAATCAGATGAGCTCTCCTAGCACTTAGCAAAGTTGATGTGTCCAGATGATTATGCCCCAAAGCGACTGTCCGGTATTCTTGTCATCACCTACATCAGTTCCTGTACTATTTGCTTTCTTAGCATTCTTTTTTTAATTTTGTGAACCATCCCATATCCTAACAAATTGATTTTTTTTCATAAAACTAGAGTCAGTTTCTGTGCTGGAATAAAGAACTCTGCCTGATAATAACATTATAGCTATTGTGTGAAGATCATCAAAGAAGAATTTCAAAGTTGTTAATAATATTTCACTTCTCCAGGACTTTCGTTCCACCAAGAGATATCTTTTCCCCATAGGACATAGTTCAATATTTCAAACATTCACTTCTCATAAGCAAATGATATCAGAATATGTGTTTCTGAACACTGGCATAATGATAATAATGAGTAGACTATTATATTCTCACTGTGAAGTAAGATTTTAAACTATGAAGAATACTCAATAATTTCTTTCCTCAATTAGATCTATAACTAGCTATTCTAGAATTTGTATATCAGAACTCAAATACCTCTTGTTTGTTAGCTGTCACTTATAATCAATTTATAAAGAAATCAGTTTATATCATTCATTTATTCAGTTGTTCAATGTAAAACATATATCCCCTTAAATCAACAACAATCAATAACTCAATTCTGTGATCGAATGTGGCACCATAAATAATAGAACGGTCTTCACGATCAGCCCTTCTATTATCTATGGTATATCTTTGCCAAAAAGGAATAGCTTGAGTCTAATCAAGCATTTAAAATCAGATATCATTTTATATAAAAAAAAAGGTGGCAATAAGAACATATTAAATTAAGCATAAAAATTTAATCAGAAAAACCCAAATGTAGAATAGTCTATGGGAAAATTGGCTTGGTCTCTTAAAAAAAAAAATTAATGTGAAAAATTTTAGATTAAAAGAGACTGAAAAGTGTAAAAACCAAATTAAGCATGTAAAATTTGACTAGTTTCTAATCTGGAAAAAAAAAGTTGAAGTTGATTGTTGGGAAAATTTGAATATGGATTGGGTTTTAGATTGATATTGATAATTTTTTAATTTGTGTTCTAAGATGTGTGGTAATAATGTGATTACAAAATCTGTCCTTAATTTAAGGAAATGCATGTATAAAATGTCATGATGTTGACAACTTCCTTTCAAGTGGTTTGGCAAAATAAAAAAATAAATACAAGATGGTAACAATTTTTGAATCTAGCTAATGGGTGTGTAAGTGTTTATTTTACTATTCTTTCAACTTTTTGTTAGAAATTTCTCATCCTAAAATGTTGAGAAAAAAAATTGTTGAGAGAAAAAGAGCCTTTTGTGGGGAGACTGTGCTGGGATTCCCTAATGGGGCCAATATCACTGTCCCAGAGGCATCTGGAAATGCAGTGAGGATATTTTTGGTTATCAAAATATCTGGGGAGCATTGTGATTCGGTGGGGAGGAAGGTGGCAGGGATGCTAAATAACTTGCAATGTGAGGGAATTTTTCACTCAACAATTACACTTCTCAAAATGCCATTATCTCTCCTGTTGAGAAGTACTAAAAATAAACCAATCAGTAGCTCTTCATCCAAAAGTCTCCCATATACAATTCTAGTGGATCTTCTTCAATCTGCAACAAAACAAAAATAAAAACAAAAACATGATAGAGTAATATTTATTTATGGTTTCAACTTTCTCGTTTTCTTTTCGTTGGTTAATTCACTTTTTTTTTTTGGTTTCACAATCGCCATTCCTTAAAAGCTGATCCTCTCAGAATGACCACTGATGTCATTGCCAAATCCAGTGAACGTTTTGCAGTATTTGACCGTGATGAATATTTCTTCCTTCTTGAAAATTTCCCCTCATCTTTCATTACACAGTTCACCTCTGGTTTTCTTCTTAATTCTCTTACTACTTTGAAGACTCCTTTCATACACTCCTTTTTCTCTGCCTACATTTAATTTCACAGGATTTCATCCGTAGCCCTCTTTTGTTTCATCTGACTAAGCTCTTTCCTCAGATCCCCACCTCAAGGCCAGATATGCATTTAAGTTCTATACCTATTTATACAATTGCTTATTGTTGTTTTAGTTGCTAAGTCATATCCTGGATTGTAGCCCCACACGGTCCTCTGTCCACGAGACTTCCCAGGCAAGAATTCTGGTGTGAGTTGCCAGTTCCTTCTCCAGGGGCAACCCACGGATCAAACCTGCCTCTCCTGCGTTGGCAGGTGGCTTCTTTACCACTGAGCCGCCAAGGAAGCCCATACAATTGCTTACTGATGTGAAATACCTGGGCCTAACAATTATAATGGCAGCCCACTCCAGTACTCTTGCCTGGAAAATCCTATGGACGGAGGAGCCTGGTGGGCTGCAGTCCATGGGGTCGCTAAGAGTCGGACACGACTGAGCGACTTCACTTTCACTTTTCACTTTCATGCATTGGAGAAGGAAATGGCAACCCACTCCAGTGTTCTTGCCTGGAGAATCCCAGGGACGGGGGAGCCTGGTGGGCTGCCATCTATGGGGTCACACAGAGTCAGACACGACTGAAGCAACTTAGCAACAATTATGAAATGAAATCTAACAGTTTCCCACATAGACTTGGATCTACTTCATGCTTTGGGAACCTACTGTAAAGACATCTATCCTAGGTGGTAAGGGAAGGAAGGGATAGCGTAGGGATGGCTTCTAGAAGGAGATGTCACTTCACTGTCGCAATTAATCAAGGAGGAATTGAATGAAGTATTTGAGGGGGAGATGCAGTGAGTTAGGGAGCAGACTCCAAAAGAACAGAAACAGAAAACGCACAAAGGCAAATAAAACGACACTTCTCCTGGAAGTGAATGTAATTCACAACTGGTGAAGCTTACATGCTTTTTTGGCAGGAAGAATTGGTAGAGTTGTAAAGGGAGGAAGGAAATAGATCATCAAGAGTCATAGATGCCATATTAAGGAGTTTGGATTTTGTCCTATCAGGTCGGAGTTGGCAGATTGATTGCCCACAGACTATACAAGGGATGGCTCCTACCCTGTTTTTAAAAAGTGCAATTAGCTGTCAACATTTAAAAATGGAGAAGCTTCACATCTGAACCTGGACTTCTAGCATGTTCTGAAGATTTGGGAATTCTGGCCACATTTCCTTGAATTTGACAGGCTCTGCTGTCAGTACTCTGCAATAGTCCCTATTGATCTGCTTTATTCAAATGTCACTTATGTTACCTGCCTGGCCCCCGTGGCCGCTGACAATTGCTACTTTTGCTTCAGGTGCTGGGCAGCCACTGAAGAAATGTTAGCAGGGGGTAGTATCATCAAATATTGGGTCAGAAAGATCATTCTGGAAGAAAAATAGAAGTTTGATTCTGGAGCATAGGAAAAGGAGCTGTCAAGAAATGAATCTATACATTCTAGAGCAGAGGTGGGTAACAGATTCATTACCTTGCCCAGAAACTGTTCACCCTCCGAAACACCTGGGTAGGTCAGAGGAGGCAAGAGCTTTTCAGGCCTGGACTGACATTGGAGACAGCCTCCTCCAGGGCTGAGACAGTACAATGGAGAGGAGGGACCAGAAATAAACTTAACCATTGTCTGGGAGGTATAAAACATGGGAAGAGTGTAGGAGATTTTCTGAATAGGTAATGAATGATAGTCTAATTTTGCTTAAAAGTTTTCATCACACTTCCTAGGAAAAGATAAGTTCTCTTGCATTATTAAATAGATTTGCTTTTCAGAGTGATCAGTTCACTGGATGTATTTTCACGTATCCCTAGTAACTATACATCAGTAAATTACACCATCTCTGAGTAATAGTCTAGAAAAGCAAATTGAACATGAAGTGAGTGAACAATTAAAGTTTCTTGAAAAATGAGCCATGTTCAATTAAGCTCATCAGTTTATTTGTCTGTGTGTTTGTTTGCTTTAAGAATGTGGGACTTCCCTGCTGGTCTAGTGGTTAAGACTCCAAGGTTCTTATGCAGGGGGCCTGGGTTTGTTCCCTGGTCCAGGAACTAGATCTCACATGCTGCAACTGAAGGTTCACAGGCTGCATCAAAGACTGAATATCCTTCATGTCACAACTAAGACCTGGTACAGCCAAATAAGTAAATATTTTTTAAAAATTTGGAGCTAGGTCAGAACAATGTAGAGAGACTGAGAGATACAAAGTTTTTCTGAGATGCCTTGCCTTGACAGGTACGTGATAGACACTGGATTTCTTAGCCTGACAATTTCTCCAATCAGCTTTCCATTTTCTTTTAGTATATTCCACATTATCCCTAGTCTCTATTTTTCCATTTTTTTCCTGTTCGGTTTGGTTTGTTGTGATCAACATAGTGACTTATTTTTTCTTCTTGTGTCTTTTGAGTTTTAGATATTTCTAGATTTCCCAAATGATATGACTTATACTTAAATCTCCAGGGTTATTACACTCTTTGTACATATGTTTAACCTCTGATTCATAAACTTTCATACATACATACACATACACTAATATATGTATATCATATATATGAGTTATATATAATTTCTCTTATTTTTAAAATTATTTTATTTCATTTTAATTTAATTCTATTTCACATTAATCCTTATAAATTTTATCTCCTTATATCTTATTTTTAACTTTTATAGACATAATTGTAAAACATGTTCTTCATACCAATTTAATACTTATTACATGATTGGGCTTCCCTGTCATCTCAGACAGTAGAGAATCTGCCTGCAATGTGAGAGACCTGGGTTAAGTCCCTAGGTTGGGAAGATCCCCTGGAGAAAGGAGTGGCTATGCACTCCAGTATTCTTGCCTGGAGAATACCATGGACAGAGGAGCCTGGTCGCCTATCATCCATGGGGTTGCAAAGAGTTGGACACTGCTAACCAACTAATACACACACAGGGTTATCTGAGTAGCTAAAGCAGCTTATATGTGTTCTATTCACACTTAATGGTTGTAAAAGAAAATATGAAATATATACTGAAAGGGGTGAGGGTTATAGTTGCCAGATATATACACACACACACATATATACATATGTAGGTAGATAGATACATAAGATATAAATACATGAAATTACAAATGAGAATATCTACTTTTAATTAAATCCAAATAGGCAATATGCTAAGGTTTTTCTATATGGGAAGGTGGCTGATTTTCTCTTTTCTTTATCATAGGTTAAAGAGAAACCCTGGAATGGATAATAAAGGTAATTAATAAGGAATAACGATTCCTCTGCTATTTGCATAAAAGTCATTGCAATGTTCTAATCCTTCAGGTATAAGAAATACGGGTACACCATCAGATGAGTTGAGATATGAGACGAAAGCTTGAAAACTGGTTCCTCTAGCATTGGTGTTGTACATGTATAACCACTCAGTGTTTCTGCTGTGGCACTCTCTTTGGCTTGCTTTGTCTCTACCACTTCTGTCATAATTCAACCCTATGTAACTCATTTCTAGAGATAAAAGTATAGTTTATTGTAAAGATTTCTGGTATGTTATTGACTTAATTCTGAAGACAAACATTTCTTCTTGCCTAGGTAAAGGAAGAGAATCCCTTACTTACTAAAGGCAAAATATGTCAACTCAGATTTTTAAAAGTACAGGTTCACTTACAATGATTTTTTTTCACTGTGTTTTTAATATAAGCTGGGTAAAGAAAAATGTGGGGAAAATAACCTTTTCTCTGAGATAAATTAGTTAATTTAAAACTTAACATTGAGGGACTTCCCTGGCAGTGCAGTGATTGACACTCCATGCTTCCAAAGAAAGGGTGCCAGTTCCATCCTTGGTCGGGCACTAAGATACCACACGCTGCACGCCAAAAAACAAAACCAAACAAAAACTGCAAAACCTTAACACTGAAAGTAATATTAAGCAATGTACTAGAAACCCTGGGGAACTTCAATCTAATTTAAGGAATAAATATTAAGCTCATATTATGAATCCAGCATTGTTTTAGGAACACAAAGATTAATTTAATGTGGATGTTAATGTTGAGAAGTAATTTGGAGATAATTTAATACAAATCTCTCAACAGACAGGAGGAAATTAAGGCCTCTGAGAGATTAAATAGCTTTCTCATAGTCAATAGGTAAGTAGTAGAGCCAATATGAGAATGTTTCAAGTTTGGTATTCCTTGCATAGCCTCATGATCCCTCCCTCAAGGTTTTACAAAAGATACTTGGTACAGTTTTTACATCAACTAGAGCTCTTATGGCTGAGATATCCCAACAAAGTGGATCAGGAAAATTTCCATGATAGTCAGC
This sequence comes from Capra hircus, assembly GCF_001704415.2. NCBI lineage: Eukaryota > Metazoa > Chordata > Mammalia > Artiodactyla > Bovidae > Capra > Capra hircus. The sequence goes on from NC_030812.1 coordinate 9,300,543, forward strand.
ATTTCAAAATAGCAGGAGGTCAGTGCAGCTTTGTTCCTAATTCTGCAAGAACAAAAGAAATTCTAATTATACAACTGGCACTGGACAAATAGTCCCTCTCAACAAACATTTGATTGCTTGCTATGTGCCTCATTCTGTGTTATATCCTAGGAATATAAAGTAGACTGAAAACAGTCTTTTTTTTTTCTGAAAGAAACTAGTATTTATATTAAACTACAGAGGAATTGATGCTTTTGAATTTTGGTGTTGGAGAAGACTCTTGAGAGTCCCTTGGGCTGCAAGGAGATCCAACCAGTCCATCCTAAAGGAGATCAGTCCTGGGTGTTCATTGGAAGGACTGCTGTTGAAGCTGAAACTAATACTTTGGCCACCTGATGCGAAGAGCTGACTCATTTGAAAAGACCCTTATGCTGGGAAAGATTGAGGGCAGGAAGAGAAGGGGACGACAGAGGCTGAGATGGTTGGATGGCATCACTGACACAATGCACAGGAGTTTGAGTGAACTCTGGCAGTTGGTGATGGACAGTGAGGCCTGGCGTGCTGTGGTTCATGGAGTCGCAAAAAATCAAGACACAACTGACCGACTGAAGTGAACTGAAACTACAGAGGAAATAAACCTATAAGGAAAGAATTTCAGGGACATTACACAGCCAAACCAATGCCTAGGAAAATGCATTCCAATATTTAGAAATTATTATTTTTAAAAATTTTGTTAATTTTAAGGTAGTTTGGCCAGGGCACAATTACCCCAATCCTACTCAGTTCAGTTCAGTTCAGTCGCTCAGTTGTGTCCGATTCTTTGCGACCCCATGAGCTGCAGCACGCCAGGCCTCCCTGTCCATCACCAACTCCCGGAGTTTACCCAAAACTCATGTCCATTGAGTTGGTAATGCCATCCAGCCAGCTCATCGTCTGGCATCCCCTTCTCCTCCTGCCCCCAATCCCTCCCAGCATCAGAGTCTTTTCCAATGAGTCAACTCTTTGCATGAGGTGGCCAAAGTATTGGAGTTTCAGCTTTAGCATCATTCCTTCCAAAGAACACCCAGGACTGATCTCCTTCAGAGTGGACTGGTTGGATCTCCTTGCAGTCCAAGGGACTCTGGAGAATCTTCTCCACACAGTTCAAAAGCATCAATTTTTCGGCTCTCAGCTTTCTTCTCAGTCCAACTCTCACATCCATACATGACCACTGGAAAAACCATAGCCTTGACTAGACGGACATTTGTTGGCAAAATAATGTCTCTGCTTTTGAATATGCTATCTAAGTTGGTCATAACTTTCCTTCCAAGGAGTAAGCATCTTTTAATTTCATGGCTGCAATCACCATCTGCAGTGATTTTGGAGCCCCAAAAATAAAGTCTGACACTGTTTCCACTGTTTCCCCATCTATTTGCCATGAAGTGATGGGATCAGATGCCATGATCTTCGTTTTCTGAATGTTGAGCTTTAAGTCAACTTTTTGACTCTCCTCTTTTACTTTCATCAAGAGGCTTTTTAGTTCCTCTTCACTTTCTGCCATAAGGGTGGTGTCATCTGCATATCTGAGGTTATTGATATTTCTCCGGTCAATCTTGATTCCAGCTTGTGCTTCTTCCAGCCCAGCATTTCTCATAGTGTACTCTGCATATAAGTTAAATCTGCATATAAGTTAAATCCTACTCAACACCCTCCAAAAACTTCCTGTGGCAGAAATAGGTAAAAGAAACCAAGGCTAGGTAAAAGAAACCAAGGCAAGATAAACAGAGTCAGCACTGTGACTCCTAACCTCAATGCAGAGGAATATGATATTCTGACCGATTATTTTAGGGGAGCAACCACTTTCCTAATCTAGTTAGATTTAAATGGCCTTAGGCCAAAGTACCATCCAACACTTACACCCACATTTGTTCTGGTCACATGTAACAAAAGTGTGAGATTGAAGGTAATCTAGCTGTTTAGGTCTCTGACATGCTAAACCAGCTGCAGTTTAATACAATGATAGCTCTGGAACGGAGAGCATCATAGAGGGCCCTACCTATTTTTTTTCCTGTGGTGGTGGTGGTTGTATATGTGATTTTTTCCTGGACTAGAGATTGAACCTTCTGCCTTCCTGCAGTGGAAGCATGCAATCTTAATCTCTGGATCACCAGGGAAGTCCCTGAACAGTGACTTTAAATCAAATTGATCCTTCCTCTTTACTTGGACAATTTGGTGCCCTTGCATAGGTATTATTTTCTCCCCAAGTGTTCTTTTCCCTTCTTCCTATCAGATAATCTCCTCAAAAACTTAATTTGAATTTTATTTACAAAACTTAAAAAAAAAAGTCTTCAGATTTGGATCAATCCGTTTCATTAGATCCTATCTCCTATTATGTTTATAAACACCTAAGGTACTTAGTTTACTCTCCTGAATTAACAGAAGAGTGGAAAATTTTGACAGAGGAGCTGACCATCCATATAAGAGCTTTAAATAGTTTTAGATGGGTCATGGGAAGTGGCACCAACATTTTGAATGATTACAGCACTTCAGTTCTGCTGCAACCCCATTTTTATTTTTGAAACTCATTCGCTGAGTTAACGGTGACATTGCACAAGAAAGGGACAGTGTGACAGAATCTGATGATTATCTCATGAGGAAGTATAGAGCTACATACGACAAAAAGCAACCACATAGCAACTCTGGTCCAGAAACCTTTGCTTTTAATCTCATTTTTCCATAAACATGCTCAAAGCAATCCATAATACAAGGGTATTTGCTTTTTTGTTTATCCCTTTTTTAAAAAACCCAAATAAATCTCCTAATGCGTTTATTTTAAAATGCTGGGGTTGACGGGAACGGGGGTCGGGTGAGTGATATTTGAGTTTCCCTCTGGGGGGAAAAAAAATGTTGGGTGTTTCATTTCCTCTGCCACATCCACTAGCAAAATAAAACCTTTTGCGAGGGCACTTGGGTTCCTCCGAAATCTTGAAATAGATATGGAAAGAAATGGTCGAGGGTTCATACTTAGTGAAGGCGCGCAGGGGGCTCCAGACTCCTTGCAGGTGGAGCATCTCGGGCCTGGAGAGTCTCCTGAGGGGTCGTGAGGAGACTGCCAGGCTTGCAGGCATGTGGGTCCTCAGGCTGGACACGGGTGCTGTGCCCAGAACTGCCCAGGCAGAGGGACGCGGGGAGGCCACCTACAATCCGGCCCGGGAATTGTGCGGGCTGGAAAGCCTTCCTTCTGGCCTTTGTGCTTGCGCGTGTCCCCCACGACCTGGCTTGGGCTCCCGGTGTGGTCGCAGGGGTGGGCGGGCACGGTCCGAAGGTGCTAGAAAGGAGGAGGCCCGGCCGCGCGTGTGCGGCCCTCAGGTCGGCGACGAAGTCACAGGCTTGTTGACGGGCCCTCGCGACGAACATGGAGGCTCCCGCCGCCTGGGGCCCCGCTAAGAGGTGGCCCAGCTCGCGGCGCAGGGCCTCGTGGTCGCCAGCAAGCCCCGGTGGTAAACGCCGGAGGTCCGCCGGCAGACGGCCCGCACGGGCGGGGCTGGCGGCCCGCGGGCGGCGTGGAGGCCGCGGCGACGCTCGGGACGGGCGAGCGGCTTCAGCACGCACGTCGCCGCCGCGCGCCGCCGCCGGGGGCCCCCTGCAGGCCGTCAGCCCCGCTGTCCCCGGCTCCAGCAGGTAGAGAGCGCCCCTGCAGACGTGTGAGGGGAGACGCCCTCGGCGCGGGCCCCAACCACCGCAACCTTCGGGCCTCGGCCACGGCCCACTCGTACCGCCCGGCCCGGTAGAGGTCTGCGACCTGAGCTCCCCGCGGCAGACCCCTCTCCCTTGTCGAAGTCCTTGGCCAAGCGGTGGGGGGAAGGGCTGCGCCTCCACGTGTGCTCGTTGTGTTTGTTGGGGTCCTTGGAGAGGCCGAACGAAGATTACCCGTTGGGAATTACATCGGTCTCATAAATTGTTGTGTGTCAAACCTCAGTGGTTCCCCCCAGACCACACTTTTATACTCCCGTGGAAGCAAGGGTTTTTCTTTAGCTTGCTTTTCAGCTTACGATATGTAGGCGTTAATCACTCGATTTAGGTGTTCAATTGAACACACATTGTGCCCGCTACGTGGCAGGCCATGTGCCGGGAATACACAGTGATGTGTAAGGGTAGATAGTGCGTATGCTGTCTCATCCAACTCTTCTTGGCCCCATGGACTCTAGCCCGCCAGGCTCCTCTGTCCGTGGAACTTTTCAGGCAAGAATACTGGAGTGGGTTGCCATTTCCTCCTCCAGGGGATGTTGCCCATCCAGGGATCCAACTCAGCGCCCACATCTGCCTTCATTGGTAGGCAGATTCTTTATCACTAGCGCCACCTGGTAGATAGACCAGACAATTATAATAATAAAATATTGATAAATGCTATTGGAGCACAGTCCTCAAAGAAGGCAGGACATGGAGGCATAATTCTTCTGGATGAAAAGGAGAGCAGTGCTAGAGAAAAGTAACTTTTGGGATCGTTCCTACTACAATAAGGCATCCAGTTTGAGCTTCTCCCACAGTATTTCTTGACATTCTGACTTTAGACCTTATCCGGCAGCTTCTTCCATTCTTTTCGCTGATTATTCCAGCATTCAAAATCCTTTATGTAATTCAGCCCTTTTCTTGTGTTTCATCTTCCTTTACTCCTTGCCCTCTTCCTTTCCAAAAAACCACCAGCCTTCCTTGTTCACTGAGTAAATATTAATGATTTCTCTCACATAAACTCCCTCAACTTCCTACTCTCATTTCCATTTTCCCCAGCCTTGGTATTTCAAACGACACTTTGTTGTTGTTGTTGAGTGAATGCATGAATAAATAAACATATTAGGCACTATTTGTGCTAGATGCTGGCGATTCATGTCAGTAAGGTCGGTTTCCCTCTGTCCTCAAGCCAGTCACAGTGCATGGAGTCATATCTGCTGCTCTGGACTGTAATGGACTCTTGAGTTACTAGACTCATATATTCATTGCTTTTATGATATTCACATCTGTTTGTCCTCCATGTTCCTCAGATGTAACATATACCATACTGTATCGCCTTACTGCAGGGTTTACTCTTCCTCCTGTTTCCTGACTCAGTGAGTAACTGCATCATCTGTCTAATGGATCAAGCCAGAAATGTGGGGTTCTAATTAATCACCAATAGCTATTTATACAATCCTGGTCATTTCTCTCATTCCCTCTTTCCCCCCACTTTCTCAGCCTATGTCTTAGGATCCTTATTCATTATCTCTTTCTTGAATCTTTGAAATTGCCAGCCTGCTGTCTATTACTTTTAATTCTTTCATCTTATTCCTTGGATATCAAGCTTTATATAATAATAAGCTTGTACACGGGAGAAGGCAATGGCAACCCACTCCAGTACTCTTGCCTGGAAAATCCCATGGAAGGAGGAGCCTGGTAGGCTGCAGTCCATGGGGTTGCTAGGAGTTGGACATGACTGAGCGACTTCACTTTCACTTTCACTTTCATGCATTGGAGAAGGAAATGGCAACCCACTCCAGTGTTCTTGCCTGGAGAATCCCAGGGACGGGGGAGCCTGGTGGGCTGCCATCTCTGGGGTCGCACAGAGTCGGACACGACTGAAGCGACTTGGCAGCAGTAGCAGCAAGCTTGTATAGCTACTTCCAGATTTTTCAGATTTAGGCTTTATTTATATACTAGTCATTTTAAAAGATGAAGATTTAATTTCTTTTTTTATCTTCTTCATACTTAGTACACACAGGACTTCCTTCTGAATACTGAGTCTAGCAATATCCTTACACTTTTATTCTAATTAAGTCACTATTCGTTGTTTACATTATTATGACGATGAAAATGTTAGTCATAACTGAGGTTTGTAAAATATCTAGTATTACATTTCCTTTCTGCACAAGCTTTTCCTCTGAAGATACTTTTTGATCCCTTTGCTTTCTACTAAGCTGAAGTATATGAAATTGCCACTTTTATTAAATATTGGCATTGTGTCATTCAAGCTAGAATGTTTTTTTCATGAATTCAATTTCAGTTCTCTAACAGTTATCCAAATAACTCAGTACTTTTAGATAAATGAAATATTCTGTAATTTTCAGCTTCTTGATACCTTCTGATGGATTAAGTGTCCTTTTCATTTCTGTGCTCCTGACGTAATCTCTCCTGGAGTCTTCTGACTTGCCCTAATCTGGACTTGTTAGCTCTACCAGGAAGACAACTATCATTCTAGGGCTTTTCTTCACTGGAATCTTGAATCTGTTCTTAACGTGCTGTGGCTTTCTGTTTCTTGGTTTATCCCCAAGAAACTGTCTTAGAGTATAATTATTTCTCCATATCATTAGGGAATGAAAACTCATATTAAAAAGTTACAGAACATGTTTTGAGAACAATAAACCTTGCAGCCGACCAACAATCTTTATTAGAAATGCTGAGATAGAAATAATTACTAAGTTTGCATCCAAATCTTCCTCATTTTGGAGGATCACATCTTCTGATAGCTCCTTGAGAAAGAGTGCGCAAAAGATAAAGTTTTCATATCTTGCCTATTTAAATATCTGTATTCTGCCCTCTCAACTAATTAGTTTGGTATGCTATATCATTCTTCATTGAAAATAATTTTTTAAAAGAATTTTGAAGGTGTTGCCCCAACATCTTGTAGTGTCTAGGTTAGCATTTGTTGTTGTTTACTCACTGAATCATGTCTGACTCTTTGCAACCCCATGGACTGTAGCCCTGCAGGTTCCTCTGTCCAGGGATTTCATAGCCAAGAATACTGGAGTGGGTTGCTATTTCCTCCTCCAGGGGATCTTCCCAACTCAGAGATCAAACCCGTGTCTCATTCATTGGCAGGAAAATTCTTTACTGCTGAGTGACCACGTTAGCTGAGAAGAAGTCCAAAGTCATTCTATTTCTTGATCCTTTGTTTTTGACCAGATATTTCCTCCCAGAACCTTTTTCCTAATTTTCTGAAATTTTATAGTGTTTTTCCTAGGGGGCATCTGTTTTCATCCATTGGACTTAAAACTTAGTGGACACTTGAATCCCATTGGCCTAGCTTGGGTTCCATGTTCACCTCTAAATAGTTCATGATGGACAGGAGGATGATGTACACTGATGGATCAGTTCTGTGGCATTTTTCCTTCCTTAGAACTGAGAGCTGTGACTGGGGGTACATGTACTGACCATACAGGAAGGGTGGCTTTCCAGGGAAAGTCAGGGTATTGTTACTAAAAGACACACAAAATATTGGACTGATAAAACTAGAGATGTCCACTCTATAATGTAAACAAACTCTGTATGTGTAACTTGAAAAAAAATTGTTCCACAGTTTTCTTTTCTTTTTTCTTTCTTGCCACCCCACATGGCTTTCAGGATCTTAGTTCCCTGACCAGGGATTGAATCAGGGCCCATGACAGTGAAAACTCGAAGTTCTAACCACTGGACTACCATGGGATTCCCTGTCGTATGACTCGATGGAAGCCTAACTTGTAACTGGAATACTGAGTTTTGAGTGACTGAATTTGCTGTGGTCCAAATGATCTGAATGGCTTTTAGTGACTTACATTCAGCATACTAAGAATGTAAGTCATGGTAGGGTGAAGTGGTATCTTGTATTTTATAGAGTGTGCATTAACTTTTGTTTTTTTTTCATAAAATATTTTAAAATGTCTACTTGATTCTGCAGACACAGCTATAAGTTTATCTCTTTTCTAAAAGCCTGAGAATCCATGATCATGTACATTATACTTGTTTACAGAGTAGCCAGGAGCCAAATCATGTGAAAGAATTAAAATTATGTTCCCATATTAGGTGATGATCATGTTTGCCACTGTCTCTTGCCAGGCCTTATTCTTGCAAAGCTCTCATACAGCTAGAGCTTTGATGCCCTGTTTCCGATTCTGTTCCCCAGTGTGTCTTAGAGTACAACTATTTCTCCATATCATTAGGGAATGAAAACCCACATTAAAAAGTTACAGAACATGTTCTGAGAACAATAAACCTCACAGCTGACCAACAAGCTTTATTAGAAATACTGAGCTAGAAATAACTACCAAGTTTGCATATAAATCTTCCATAAATAAAAAAAATTACTCAGGTATTTATTACCTCTATTTTATAGCATATTTGGCTTTGTTTAGATAGTACCTAAATCCAAGAGGAAAGCCCGGTGATTATCACTGTAAAAGGCATTTATTGAAACTTCCTGTGGTAGATAATTGAAACAATAGTGAACATGCATAAATGGCTTAAGTTAGTAAATGTTAAGGGGAAGCAAAGGTAAAGTGCCTTTCATGTTAGGGTTACCAAATAAAACACAAGAGACTTCATTAAATTTGAATTTTCAATACAAATAAGTGAATGCTTTGGCATCAGCATGTCTCTAGCATTTCATTTGAAACAGTCCTAGCAAAAATTTTGTTATCTATTTGACAATCTAATGAAACTGGACATTCTGTATTTTTACTTGCTAAATCTGGAAAATCAGCCATCATATAATAGTGATTTAATTTCATTTAAGAAAACAAAGATTATGAGAACTTCTGTGCTGTGGAAGCTGCAGCTAGAAGGGATTTTTCAATTGGTTAGGCCGTGTTCCCTGTAAATTCAGTTCACTTTAAGCAACATGTGCAGACATCTCCTATCCCCAGATGGAGACTTTGGGGCTGGATAATGTAGAGATGAATAAATTGTTTCCTGAAGATTTTCAGAGCCCAGGTGAAGATGATTTCAGTCCTATAGGGGCAGGTGCCCCAGAGATAGTGTGTGAAGAGGAAAAAGCAGTAACATGACCTTTGAGCAAACAAAGATTTGAGCAAATGTGACTGTTAGGCAATAGTTGGGTGGATAAATGGTGTAAAAGATGATGGGCAAGTAGAAACATCACTTTGAAAATATATAGCAGCAGATATTAATAATATCCTACCTGAGAACTCCAGGTGGTTTTGTCCATGATTTTTGGTCTATATTTAGAAAAGAACCTCTCAGTAATTTATTTACATAGCATTGAGCCTAACAGTTTCTCACAGAAATGTGAGAATTTCTTCACATCACGGTCATAGTCTAAGAACTTTTTGCCTAAATTATCAGTTTTGAGATTTCAATATGCTTATAACCTGACTCCAGTAATACTGGATAGCATCTATGAGGCAGTTTCTAAGTCCTTTCATGAATTAAAATATTTATTTCTCACAACTGTATGGGGTAAGTGCAGTTGTTATTTCCATTTTATAGTTGAGGCAAGTCCAGAGTAGAAAACTGAAGTGTCGGTCAGATTTTGTAGGGAACATAATGAAGGGGGCAGACGGAGAGTAAGGCAGTGAATGCAGGTGACAGCCTCAGAGCTGGGATTTAACAGGGAGACTGTGGTGAGCTGGGAGCAGGGAACCTATCTCACGCACTTGCTGCATGGCTCAGACTTTCCACATCATCTGTTTGTCCCTTGAGAAGCTGGAAATCCAAAATTTAAATGACATTTTCTATTTTTTGAATGTCAGAAACTAGTTTAAGTTTAAAGCACTCAACTGATCAAACTAGAATTAGCTTCTGAGCAAATTTTGTCAACAGTTTTTCATTTCTGCTTTAGATATATTTTGTTTTTATAAGCTAAAAAGAGTAAATTGTTTTGTCAAAATTGAAAATCAATGAACAAATCCTATTATGTAATACCAGTCCCATATTTTTAGACCATAAGACTAGGTTGTGGCAGTGTGTGATGATCAATATTAAACATGAAAATTGAGCAGCTCGTATTCAGAGAAAACAGGTGTTCCTTTTCTGTTGAGTCGTGTTTCTCTATTTTTAAAAATTACAGTTCACCTAAGAATATTAATTTTACATGTACTCTTACAAACGTGTGTGCTTACATATAAAACGTTTGCAAGAAACAGTATTCATTCTTACTACCTTTCATACATTCTGATACTTTCTATTCTATTCTATTTCGTATTGTTTACTACATGCTGAATTGATTTCATAGCCCACTAATAGGTCATTTCCAAGTTAAAAAATCTCTGCAACAGAGAACAGCTTTTCCTTCATAAGAATAATACAACTCTTAGCACTGAGTGAAGTCAAATGCAAAAACTGTCAAGTACTGTGTATCTAATTTCTATTGTGAAAATTCTGGCAGTGAGAGATACCACTGAGAGAGGTATGATCTAAATGCTCCCCTTGCATGTTAATTTTGTCTCTGTAAGGGGATTAGAGCAGGACAGCTACTTTTTAAAAACTTATTGAAGGCAAGAGAATACTACTTTTTGTGTTCTCCCATAATGCTCAGCTCAGAGTTGTGTCTCAAGTTAAAACTTGTTGCTTTGATTGAAATGGCTATTGATATGTAGATTATTGGTTCCTAATTGATTCTTAGAGTTTTCTGGAAAACTTAAAAAAAAAAAAATACAGAATCTTACTCATAAAAATTATATTTGTATTTGTCTTTTGACCCAGAAATTATCTTTCTAGGAATCAACACCTGTGACTAGTTGGTTAATAAATTAGTGGTGATATCACCATTTTACTTATTATACAGCTTTAAAAAAAGAATGAGAAAGAGATCTGTGATATATAGTTAAGGGAAAAAATCAACATGCATATATTTTGTTTATTTTTGCAAAACAAAACACAGGTAATATAAACAAAGAACTATGATAGTTGTTTTTCATAGCGTGATTCTGAAATGGAATGAAGGGGAAAAGGAGAGATGAGACTTAGAAATCTAAGTATGCTTTTCAATTTAACTTAGCTTTTAAATCATATACATATTTTATATAGTAGAAACAATTAATTTAAAAAGAAAAATTCTAAAATTGGAAACAGAAACAAATAAACCTTGACTGTATCAAATTGCTAACATAATTACACAGAGAATAAAAACTTACTTCCAGTGAATTATTTGCAAAGAGTGAAAACCTTATCTTTGCAATGGAGACCCCTGATCACCTGTTAACCTATTAACATAGCTATCACCTATTAACACAGCTGTCAAACCTAGTGTCACTGACAGATAAGCGGAATTACATGGTTCCAGGTGTGGTCACAGGATTGTAGTGTTAAGTATCATGAAGTGTTTGCGTCAAAAGTGATCTATATTAAGTTTTTAGATACAATTTCCATTTTACAGGAGAAAGGAGGATTAAAAAAAGAACAAATCTAATGACACCAGAAGGCAGGTCAAATTAGGAAAAGGCCATTTTTTAATGTGTAGCTACCAAAGGGTTTGATTAGAGAAGCCTGAAAGACCTTTTAGTCTTGAAGACAGATTAAGCAGGGATGGCTTCCCTCAGATTTTATTGAAAACCCTTTTCCTTTATATGCATAACTTGCTGAAGCTGCTGGTCTAGGCATTTTATCCAATATAAATGAAAATTTAAAAATGTTATACATAGGAACAATTCCAATTTCTTACATGAGACAGCAATTCTAATTTGAGAAACATTGAGCTCTACCTAGAATTGGAGACCTTTTTCTAAATAAAAGAAGACACTGTTTCTGTCTAAATACGGGCATTTTGATTGCTCACTTCCACTGAGCCCTTTTTGCTGCTTGCTACATTAAGTTCTCATTGAATGTGCACTTGCCTTCTTTGCAATGAAAGCAGATTAATCCCCAACACGATTTTTCAAATGTTCTTTAGACCTCTAACTGGGTCCTTTTTCGTTGATGCTGTTACACTATGGCATTTTGGGCTCAGTGAATGGCACTGAAAATCAACTTCTCTTAAATTTATTAAAGCTTAGACGAAATAGTAAAGAAGAATATGATTTCTTTCTTCCCCACAGAATGGAGAGAGCTTAGGCTAAGGACCTTCCTTGGTTCAGAGCACAGAGAATTGGGGAGATGGCAGAGCAGCTCCATCTGTTTTTGGGTGAGGAGAAACTTCAGGCTCACCCTTTTAAAGCTGCCAGGCAGCATAGCTTCTGAGCAGAACTGCCCTGTATTTGCCACTGGCAGCTCCACCCTGGCTGTTTGTTCCCAGAAACACCCTCCAGTTTCCCCTCTTTTCAAACTGTGCCACTCCCCAACTCCCCCCAGCCCCCACCCCACCACTGACTGGCACACATCATCACAACTGTAAGATAACAATTTTTCTTGTGTGATTTGGAGAAATCAGTTTATTTTATAGTCTTGGCACATGTGTGTTAAGTCCTAGGTAGCATTTGTATCATAGTGAGAACAAGAACTAGGCTAGTAGTGGAAAAGGATTAATGCGTACCGGAATGGAGCACCCTGGAGTCTAGTAGTCATACATCCTCGTGATCTAAGGTAATAGTTCTCACTGTGTAATGTGGAGACTTGCAGCAGGAACATCACCTGGGGACTGGGTAAAATGACAGATTTGGGGGCCCCGCGCAGACTTCCTGAGTCAGAAATTCTTAGGATCGAGCCTAAGAATCTGTGTTTTAGCAACACCCTCCATTGCCCCACTCCCCGACTCCACCAGGTGACTTCTTAGGCATACTAAAATTTAGGAACCACTCTAAGGCATGAAATTCCCTATTTTCTTTTATTAAGTCAGCAAATCTGTTTAAAGACCTTCTGCGTACTATGATCCACAAAAAATAATATAACAATCTTTGCTCAGAGGGTGGTAATGCGGAACATAGGACAGAGTTTATGCAAAAAGCTCTAACAGACATTTATTATTACCTGTCTTTCCAGCTTCTGGGTGTTCCCACGTTTGGGTCTGTGGGTATGAGTGGGTGAACCATGTTAACAAAAGGTGAAGAGGTTGAAATGGCATATGTATTTGTAGCGAAGGGCAGACAGCTCCTGATGTGATTGAAGACAGAGTTTTCAGACTCAGAGTATAAAAAGAAGATCCTGTCCTATTTTATACTCAGAAAAAATTACTAGTAAAAACATTGTGGAATGGTGGAAGAGATGGCAGGACTGGGATGATCTGGTTTGAAGGGAAAGTTTAAATTCTATACTATCCGGATAAGCAGTTTTATCTAGCCTTAGCCTGTGGACTCAGCTGGGTAGAGTTCTGTCACAGATTCAGTTCCCTACAGAGCCTGCTAAATTATTCTTGTTCTTGCTACAGTCAACATCCTACTCACAATTTAAGTCATCAAGTACAGGTGGCATGGGGCGTTGGGAGGATTGTAAATCATCACACATTCCTATTCCTGGGCGAACAGCTAAAGGCTGCTCAACGTTTGTGGTAGAACCGTCTTTGTAAGAGGTAGTAGACAATGAATGGTAAATTTCTCAAACTCTTTCCCAAAGCTTTAATTGGTACGAAGAGTTTTTTTTCTTTTCTTTTCACACAAATTTACCTTTGTGGAGAAAGAACATAATAACGTCTCAAGGTAGGTTGGTAATGTTTTACTTAATGCTATTATAATTTTTATATTAATTTCTAAAATGCCTCATTTGGTGAAATAACTTTATTAAAATATTTGTATCACCATGTAAACATGTAGCTCTCTTTCTATGCACATTAAATAGATCTTGAAGCTATTTTAAAAAATTTAGATGTTTATCTCCTGCATCCTTATAAGGAGACAAAAATTGCCTAATTTTTAAATATAGCAGGCTACATCCACCAACACTAGCTAAGGATGCCTCAGTGTTTCCATAGCAGAACTTGTTTCTAACTCAGCCTTAGGAAAATGCCTTAAGGTAAAACTTGAATACTGTGTCTGTCTTTCAGTAGACTGTTTTATAAAGTTTCTGAGTTTAAAGTTACCGCAAATATGGACAGTGTGTAAAATGTTCTTATGATTGGTTTTCCCCTGCATCTGGTGTTTAAACAAATAGGAATTTTATAGTGGACATAATAATAATACTGGATGTCAGCAGCAAAAATATTTTCTTTATGTTTTCCCATCATCATTCAATACTGAGAATTTCTCCTACATGCTTTAAGAAAAAAACCCAAAAGTTTGCTTTTATTTTTTAAATCATGTTTAATAATATAAAAGGCAGAATATATGAATACACCTAGATACTCCCGCAAGCTGGTGGCTGGGTGCTTTGATTTTGGGCTACCTTCATGGAAATATGCTACACTTTGTATATGAAGATAACATTGTCAACTATTGTTAAGAACTGCTTTTTCTAGTAAAGCGGTAAATTATTATATGGACATCTGAACTTATATGTTTTAAAAATATGATAACCCTATTTCTATTTATATATGATTAAATAGAAATACTTGACTGGTTGGTTGAAAAATAACCAATGAAAAGGATTTTGTTTTGTTTCTGTTTACAGTGTTGTAAGACACTTACAAAGGATCATTTTGAAATCTAATAAACAGAATAGTTAAGGTATCAATACCCTCCACTATGGGCTTCCCAGGTGGCTCAGTGGGTAAAGAATGTGTCTCTAATACAGGAGACACAGGAGACATGGGTTTGATGCCTGGGTGGGGAAGATCCCCTAGAGGAGGGCATGAACACCCATTCCAGTATTCTTGGCTGGAGGAACCCATAGGGGGAAGGAAATAGAGAAGATAAATTTTGGATTAAGCAATTTACCAAAATAAATTAGACTCTCCCTGGAAACCAAAGATTGCAGCCTCACATGTCTCCAGAAGCCAGGCAGGGCTATGTGGATGAAGCGGGCTATGGATAGCATGGAGATAACCTTGAACTGAAGCGTCAAGCAGCACTTAGCTCAAGCCAGGTAATAGTGAGTATCCAGTATTTCCAGAGCTTTTGTTTGTTGAGACGAACTTCTAATGTAGATTTTTTTTTTACAAAACCTCCAAATTACTTAATACTGGGAGTTTTAAAAATAATAGAGTTTGTTAAACAAATCTATCTGCTGGATAGATTTTCCCTGTGAGACCCCAGTTTGTGACCCTTTACCCTCAATTGTGGTATTCTCAGCTTTCTCTGCTGCATAAAACATTTAATGCCAGATGTAGATGATTACATATTATTGTACAAATAATGAAAAGACTCACAACTATTTAATATTTGTTAAATATTGTTTAGGAAAACTAATATAATTTGTATATTTCGACGAAGGCTTCACCAGGTATCAACACACACACACACACACGCATTGGCGTGTGAACTTGTTTCCACTCAATGGGTGAGATAGTAATGTTAATTTTACTGACCCAACACCACTGATTCACTGGGGAAAAAACTGCCTTCTGTCTCTCTCTTTCTCATTACATGCACACGTATGCTTACACACCCAGAGGCACTGTGTAACGTATATACCTTGGTGGAAGTCACTATGCAATTGAAAATCTGAAAGGTCAGGGTCCATATCTCTACAGATAAAGCTGTAATAATCAGTCTAGTATATCAGTGCTGGTGTCCAGTAAGCATTGAATGACTAGAGTTTGCAGAACTTATTAGATCAAGCCATTTGACAGTGACAGAAATCTTGACTTTACAGTTATTATTTCCATTTAACTTTTAATACATGCTCAGGTCAGTTCAGTTCAGTCACTCAGTCGTGTCCGACTCTGCGACCCCATGAATTGCAGCACGCCAGGCCTCCCTGTCCATCACCAAGTCCCAGAGTTTACCCAAACTCATGTCCATCGAGTCGGTGATGCCATCCAACCATCTCATCCTCTGTGTCCCCTTTTCCTCCTGCCCCCAATCCCTCCCAGCATCATAGTCTTTTCCAATGAGTCAACTC
This sequence comes from Capra hircus, assembly GCF_001704415.2. Taxonomy (NCBI): domain Eukaryota; kingdom Metazoa; phylum Chordata; class Mammalia; order Artiodactyla; family Bovidae; genus Capra; species Capra hircus. The sequence goes on from NC_030812.1 coordinate 9,316,110, forward strand.
TTCACATCCGGTGGCAAAAGTACTGGAGTTTCAGCTTCAACATCCGTCATTCCAATGAACACCCAGGACTGATCTCCTTTAGGATGGACTGGTTGGCTCTCCTTGCTGACCAAGGGACTCTCAAGAGTCTTCTCCAACACCACAGTTCAAAAGCATCAATTCTTCAGCGCTCAGCTTTCTTCATAGTCCAACTCTAACACCCATAGGTGATCACTGGAAAAACCATAGCCTTGACTAGACGGACCTTTGTTGGCAAAGTAATGTCTCTGCTTTTGAATATGCTATCTAGGTTGGTCATAACTTTCCTTCCAAGGAGTAAGTGTCTTTTAATTTCATGGCTGCAATCACCATCTGCAGTGATTATGGAGCCCAGAAAAATAAAGTCTGACACTGTTTCCAAAGTGTCCCCATCTATTTGCCATGAACTGATGGGACCAGATGCCATGATCTTAGTTTTCTGAAAGTTGAGCTTTAAGCCAACTTTTTCACTCTCCTCTTTCACTTACATTAAGAGGCTTTTTAGTTCCTCTTCACTTTCTGCCATAAAGGTGGTGTCATCTGCATGACTGAGGTTAATTGATATTTCTCCTGGCAATCTTGATTCCAGCTTATGCTTCTTCCAGCCCAGCGTTTCTCATGATGTACTCTGCATAGAAGTTAAATAAGCAGGGTGACAATATACAGCCTTGACGTACTCCTTTTCCTATTTGGAACCAGTCTGTTGTTCCATGTCCAGTTCTAACTGTTGCTTCCTGACCTGCATATAGGTTTCTCAGAGGCAGGTCAGGTGGTCTGGTATTCCCATCTCTTTCAGAATTTTCCACGGTTTATTGTGATCCACACAGTCAAAGGCTTTGTCATAGTCAATAAAGCAAAAATGGATATTTTTCTGGAACTCTCTTGCTTTTCTGATGCTCGAACGAAGGCCCACTTGACTTCGCATTCCAGGATGTGGGGCTCTAGGTGAGTGATCACACCATCATGATTATCTGAGTCATGAAGATCTTTTTTGTACAATTCTTCTGTGTATTCTTGCCACCTCTTCTAATATCTTCTGCTTCTGTTATGTCCATAGCACTTCTGTCCTTCATCGAGCCCATCTTTGCATGAAATGTTCCCTTGGTATCTCTAATATTCTTGAAGAGATCTCTAATCTTTCCCATTTTGTTGTTTTCCTCTATTTCTTTGAATTGATCGCTGAGGAAGGTTTTCTTATCTCTCCTTGCTATTCTTGGGAATTTTGCATTCAGATGCTTATATCTTTCCTTTTCTCCTTTGCTTTTCACTTCTTTTCTTTTCACAGCTATTTGTAAGGCCTCCTCAGACAGCCATTTTGCTTTTTTGCACTTCTTTTGCATGGGTATGGTCTTGATCCCTGTCTCCTGTACAATGTCATGAACCTCTGTCCATAGCTCATCAGGTACTCTGTCTATCAGATCTAGTCCCTTAAATCTATTTCTCACTTTCTCTGTCTAATCATAAGGGATTTGATTTGGGTCATACCTGAATGGCTAGCACATTATAAATCATTAGTAGAAACAGGCAGTCCTTGCCATGAATTAAGAGCTGCATGTTGAGAAAAAGATAAAATAACAGTGAGATTTTTTTTTTGTATTGATAGTTTAGAATTGGTCATATCAGGTGTCTATTATATGTGTTCAGTTCAGTTCAGTCACTCAGTCATGCCTGACTCTTTGTGACCCCATGGACTGGAGCACACCAGGCCTCCCTGTCCATCACCAACTCCCAGAGCTTGCTCAAACTCATGTCCATCGAGTCGGTGATGCCATCTCATCCTCTGTCGTCCCCTTCTCCCCCTGTCTTCAATCTTTCCCAGCATCAGGGTCTTTTCCAGTGAGTCAGCTCTTTGCATCGAGTGGCCAAAATATTGGAGTTTCAGCTTCAGTGTCAGTCCTTCCAATGAATATTCAGGACTGATTTCCTTTAGGATGGACTGGTTTGATCTCCTTGCTGTCCAAGTGGACTTGCTCAAACACAATTATATGTGTTAGAGGGTGTGAAATTATTGTCAGCTTTTTAAATTAAAGTATAATGTATACATACAGAAGAATACAAAAATCATTAAATAGCTTAATGTATTATTTTCAAAGAACGAAGCTCTAAACCTTTTGGAATGGTTTGACAGTTCATTTTGCATATTTGGCCAGTTCTTAAATAAACCAGTATGCTTCTGAACATAACATTATCCCTAACTTGTGCCTCTTTTTTGCCCTTGAGCTTTTGGTTAAACTTTAGATCACTTGTTTCTGTAAAGCATCCATTACCTATGGTCTTTTCATCATACAGCACTAAGGCTATGTCTTGAGCAGATTCATCAGTATCACTTCTGGATTATACATTGGAATTACAAGATAAATATTCTCTAAAATGATACATTAAAAAAAAAAGAAAGACAAAAATAGTCCTTAAAAAGAGGTTTTGGTTATATTTTAAAATGTAACCATTTTAATATAACCATTTGGTTACATTATAAAAATGTAAGAAATCAACAGGCAATTTTACCTTTTTAAAATGATAACTTTTTCCCCCGAAATGAAGGTTTTTGCAAAGAAGAGTAAGAAGAAGGCACATTAAATAAAAATTCTAGGTATTAGAATCAGAGCCTATTATAGATTCATCTAAGCAATTTTACTGTAAACACATACTTATAAACATAATGTCTCTTGACTGAATAGTTAAAGCAGGTCATATATCATAATCCAAACAAAGATAAACATATGTGGTAACCTAGAAACATGATTAAAAATTTTATTATCTTACATAATCAAAGCACCATTTAAGTAGGTGAGCCAAAATTATTACATATAACCAAGTCTGTCAATCCATAAATTCAGAAGAAAGTTCATTGTTTTCTCATGGCAAGAATTTTGTGTCACTGTTTACCCAGAGCTTTTCATTGATTAAGCAATGAATATAACACAAAGTTACACTATTATGATAGAGTTTTCAAATTGATGGAGAGATATTCTGGGCCTTCTTCAGAATGACAGTGTAAAGTAGGCTATCTGTAATTATAATTATGGGAGACAGCCCAAGTTTGGAATGTTTTTTTTTCCACTGTCACATGTATAATCTGCATGTAGTGAACCTCAGGCCTCTGGATCTGCAAATCTCTGATTAAAGTAAATCATGTAGCCTAATGAGAAGATTCCAGTAAAATAGAATTTTGTTCACTAATTCAGAAACATGTGCTGTGCTTAGTCATGTCCAACTCTTTGCAACCCCATGGTCTATAGCCCGCCAGGCTCCTCTGTCCCTGGGGATTCTTCAGGCAAGAATACTGGAGTGGGTTGCCATGCCCTCCTCCAGGGGATCTTCCCAACCCAGGGATCAAACCCAGGTCTCCTGCATTGCAGGCAGATTCTTTACTGTCTGAGCCACCAGGGAAGCCCAAGAATACTGGCATTGGTAGCCTATCCCTTTTCCAGGGGAACTTCCCAACCCAGGAAGTGAACCGGGGTCTCCTGCATTGCAGGTGGACTTTTTACCAGCTGAGCTGCCAGGGAAGCCCCCATACAAGAATACTGGAGTGGAAATACCCCACATACTCTAATTCATCAATGAATGCTACCACCTTTCCAACTTTACCAAAGCCAACCATATTCTCATTCAAGGGGAGCATTTGAGAGCTTGACGCCAAATCCCACTTCAGCTACACCTGCAGTCTTGCCTTTCCCGCTCGTTTTAGTAATGGCTCTCAGTCAGGCTGGCTCCCGACTGAGTCGCACGTCTGTGGCTAACCTAAGTCTCACTGCAAGACCTCCAGCACTGCCTTACTCCAGTCTGTGCTCCCGGAGACTGCAGCCTGTTCTAGACCTCTCTCTTGGGTCCCTGCTGCAGAACTGCCCTGACTCAAGGTGGCACCCTCATGCCTGGTCCCACTGCCTCAATGCTACATATGTTGTTTATGGAGCCCAGATTCATTCACGCTGATTCTCTGCAATAGCCATAACCAGATTTCCCTTTGGTGAATCCTACCTGCTAATCTTTTCTGTCAGCACAGGTGGTTACTGTGAATACTGTATGCTATCCTCTAAGAGGCTTCAGACAATCAGTGCTTTGCATTTCCTTAACTCGAGTGCTCCAGTGAATGGCTCAAAAATGGTATATGTCCCAAGCAGAGGCAATGCAACATGCCCCACCCTCCTTCTGAGCCTCAGACCCTTCCAGCATGCTCCTGCCACATAGCTCAGTTGGTAAATCATCTGCCTGCAATGCAGGACACCCAGGTTCGATTCCTGAGTCAGGAAGATCCCCTGAAGAAGGAAATGGCAACCCACTCCAGTATTCTTGCCTGGAGAATCCCATGAACAGAGAAGCCTGACAGGCTACAGTCCATGGGATCGCAAGAGTCGGACATGACTTAGTGACTAAATCACCACCGCTGCTGCCTACGAAGTTTGTCCCTTAGCTTTCTGTATCCCCTGCCCACCCCATTCATATATGTGAATTTTCCTGATGCATGTCTACAAAACATGTAGCCCTAGGAAGTGTTGATAGTTTGAGAATGAAGTCATTCAAAGGAAATAATGAAGAAGCTACAACCTGATGTTAATGTTTGGGCCCTGCTTCTGTAGTCAGACCTAAAGCTGGCTTGCTTAGTTATATTATTATTATTTTTTTGTTTAAGAAGTTAGAGCAGTTGCCTTCAATTGAAAAATAATCTTAATTGATTCATAATTTATTTACTCCATAAATGATCTTTGAGGATGCACAATACCCAATAATTGGTTAGGTGGTGTGGATATGGAAGAGAAAGTCCCTGACCTCGTGGAACTCACATTTAGCTGGAGGACCACTGTTAAGATTTCTATGATGCTGATTTCATGCCTATCTGGACTTCTTCCCTTTACCTATTGACAGATACCTGTGATTCTGAGCTTTGCTTGCTTGCCTGCCACAGAGTCTCTAATGTAGAACCTGCAAAGAATTCATTCTCTTGTCTGGAGACCTTTATAGCTATGGGTTATCAGCTATGTGGACCATCTCAGTTTAGCAGACTCTGGGTCTCAACTATTGCCTGTCTAACCTATACCACTGCTATTTGAGCTTCAGTATGTTATTTCTCATGTTTTACTTTATTTGTTTATTTTCATATGTCATTGGGAATAAGGATTGAATAGCCTTTAGAAATCAGATGGTGAGAAGGAAGATGAGGACATCTTGTCCATTAGGAAAAGTTAGGTTTGTATTCATTTACCATGCATGTCTTCTTTCAGAGAAACATTTTAGAGCTACTTTGGTAGAAGAAATTGAATAACAATAATCATAATTTAAATTGATTACATAATCGTTCTTTCTCCTTCCTTCATCTGTATTTCCCTCTCCTTCCCTCCCTCTCCTTTTTCCTTCCTTCAAAGTGGGATATTCTTTAAACTACGTCCTGGTGGTGTTCTGGGTGATAAAGAACAGCTTTATACCTACGAAGTATTTGTTGTTATGAAAGTTGAGTTCTAAATTAATAAGGCATTGAGTTCAGAACTTTTACATGTAATTCCATTTTAATAATACAATGACTTATTTTTACCAGTAGGGAAATGGATTCCAAGTTATATGGTTATGTAATTTGTCTAAGATCAGAGCAAAGGCAGAGACAGGGTTCTGACTTAAGTGCATGTGACCCGGAAGCCTGTTTTTGTAGCAGAAGATATCAAACTAAGCACTTAAGTGCTGTGAAGAAAAATAGAGCAAGGTATATGGGATCCAGAGTGATGGGCCCCAGAAAGTTCTAGATTCAGAGGTAGAGATCTGAATCAGGCCGTGCAGAACGCTAAGGGAGCAGCATGTGTGGCAGGAGGATGCTGGAAGGGTCTGAGGCTCACAGGAAGGGCAGTGCAAGGGAGGAGAGGAGGCCACAAGGACAGGCAGACGCCTGATGGTGGAGCACGTTATGGACCATAGCAAGAACTTGGGATTTAGATGATACTCGTCACTCTGCTCTAGTCCTAAAATGCAGTTCTTTCTGTTCAGGGTTCAGAGGGTTGAGAAGGAATGAATCAGAGATAGGAGAGCACAGGGAGTGGATAAAACAGATGAGATAACAATGCTCAGGCTCTGGCCAAAGGCACATCCCACAAGTGTAACCACACCCTGCTTGGATTTCTTTTCTGTCTTTGAACTGGAGTTGAGCAGAATGGGAGTGTAAGAACTGTGTTCTGATCTCTTTCCCGTCTGCGCCTGGGCAGAGAAAAAGGAAGATCGGCGCAAGTAGGTGTGAGCTCAGAAAAGAATTATGCAGCTGATACTCTGTTTAAAAGGAATTCCAGTGTTCACCCCCACTCCAAAATATCAATGGGCATTTGTGCCAACACACAGGCTGACATTGCAGTGTTATACTGATTGGCTTTCTATTTTATCAGGAAACATTTGTATAGCTTGCATAACTCAAAGGTACAAGTCAAAAGAGAAGACCCCATATAATGTAATCTGTAAACTTGTTCTTATCTTACAGTTTAAAGTAAATCTCTCTGAAAGAATTGCATAATTTATGCTGCTTAGAAAAATGTTCAACATTTGTTTCAAATGTTAAGCCTCAGAATGATTTTTTTTCTTCCACATTTTCTTTGTTGAATGAAAATTCATTCTTTAGGGAAAAAGAAACTTCTTTGAAGTAAGAAAGTCATCATACTTATTTTGTATGAAAAATGTTGAATATTACTATTGGAGGAAAGTGAATGACAATACTCAGATTTGGGATTGGCAGAACAGAAGAATAGAATAGAATCAAGTATTCTGAGATCTTAGACATTCTTTAAATCATCTCCATTTTTTTTTAACATGAGAAAATTAAGTTTGGAGAAGTTCAGCTTAAGTTTGAAGTTTGTCTTCAAAACTAAGTGACTTGTTCTTTGTTTTAAATTTTAACTTTTAGTTATCCCTGGCCTTGTCAAAGGTAGTCATTTTTTATTATAATTGTATTTTTGTAGATACTCATGAATATTATGGTGGAGAATGCCTTCCATGGGATTGATGGTGGTATTTTGGGTGACTTTGCCAGCTATATCTTTTACATAGCTATATATATTTATATCCCTGTCTAGTCTATGTCTGTATTTTAAAAAATGTAATCCATAGAAAAAAATGCATTTGTGTAGGGACCCAGCACACACACATGCACACACATAACTAAAACATATGTTTTCTTTTTTGTCTTTACTTGTCTTCTCCATGCTTCAGCTCTGTTTTCTTTTCTGCTTAATTAAAAATCTAGTCCCAATGCACTGAAAGGATTTTACAAACCCACTTAAGGGTCTAAACTCACAGTAAAGGTATGATTTTGGAAAAAATACCATTGGCTTATGATGAAAATCCCTATCTGCTGTAAAAGGAAGCTGAGGATGGTTTTGGTATCAGTTCCTAGGCTTTGGTGGTCGCTGTCATAGAATCAACCCATTCTCTGCTCCTGAGCTAGATGGACAATGGCCATGAATTTGACCTCAAATAACACTTATCTCTTTATCTTCTAGAATTTCTTGATGTCACTAATTAGCTGTATTGACCCTGCAGTGCTAGAAAGAATGGTTGCAAGTTCTTGAAGCACATTCTGTATGTATACTCTCAGCTATAAGTATATATTTAATAGCGTTAGGATTTTAGATTTCAGTAGCTAGAGAAGGCAGGGGAGGGAGAGAGAAAGAAACCAAGAGAGCAAAGTTCATTACTGTATTCAGCATGAGACTCAATCATCAGTTCAAAGTGCACTTAGAACTTTCAACATACTGAAAGGTTTAATTCTGTCCAATACTTAAAATCTTACATGAATAATTGTATCATTTTCCTGTTTTTTATTCATTAGACAACAGCACTGTGTTAAACCTCACAGCAGAGGACAGTTTTCGTTTTTGCCAACTTGATATCCGTGAACTTCCTCCATGAACAGTAACTCACATTTCTTGTTGGAGACCATTTCCCCTGCTCCTCTCTCAGTTCTTACAGTGAAAGTCATAACATCAGGGACCAATTCTCAGCCTTGTTTGTTGGATTCTGAGGTGCTTTCCTCCCCCCCTGCTGATTGCACTTGAACCCCCAAGTCTATTCAGCCTCATCCTGAACTTCAGGACCAATATTGAGGAGAGGGAACAGTAACCTAAACTGTCCTGTGATACATCATCATGATTTTCCTCCTAAACTGGTTTCTGACCTTGTGCCTCAGTTCTGTTAATAGGCCATCCCCTTGCTATGTGGGGCCTGTGCCACTGTATGTAACTTGTCCCTGAAAATCTGATGCTTTGCCTTATTCTGGCTTGGATCTAGAAATACAGATTATGAATACGTTAATTGACCTCACGGGTACTGCTGACATGACTTACTTGCCTTTCTGGGAACTCCTGGAGGACCGCCCTCCAGTCGTTTGGCACCTCATGGTAAGAAGCACTCCTATGTCCCTGTAAAGGCCACCTGAGGGACGCTTTCCTGGGCTACCCCTTATTGTCTGCTGCAGTGTTGCAGATACCGAGTGGTGTTCTCTCACTGGATCTCGTCCCAGCATCTGCGGCGGAGTCGGTTCCAAATGCCTGTCCCTCTCCCAAGGATGAGTCTATCGCCAGATCTGCGCCTCGCCTTCATTACTCTGCTGTTAATCGGACCACATCTGGTAGATTCTCAAGATACATGAAACTTTTTTTTTTTTCTTTCTCTATGTTCAGTACAGTATTTTGCTCAGGAAATAGTTGTTAAACAAGCATGCCCATTTGAAAATTTGCACTGCTTGTCACAGTTGTCATTTTGTTTGAGGAGTCACAAAAGGAAAACTTGTACCTTGATAACTGTTTTAAGTGAGAAAAATTTGGAAAGAATGAATCTGCTTTTTTAAGACTTATTATGAAATAAAATGTCAAAGGATGTTTATTAACTGCAAAATCCAGACTGTTTCATTTTGGTGCTACAGCTTTTGAGTGTGTTCCATGTAACCTCAAATAGCTTTAAAATATATTTTTTTATCAGGATAAAAGTAAAGTGTTTTGATGTTAAACTGTTTCATGACACAACAAAGTAAGAAAGAAAGAGAAAAACTGAGGGCGGGAGAAAGAGGGGAGTGGGAGAAAAGAGGGAGGGAGGAAGCGAGGAAAGATGGAAGGAAGGAAGAAAACACTGGATTCCACTGCAGTCCGCGGATGAATGGCACTAAGCTCTTGCACTCTGTTGGTTCATTTGGAAATGTTATTCTGAAGAAAAACTGCAAATTCAGTGTAACTAATATTGTTAGGTATCAAGTTACAGTTGACAAAAACAGCACCCTGTTAATAGAGAAAAAATAGATTGTTATGCCTCCTAAGGAAATGTGTTAAATTTGGGGTATAATGACTGAGAGTACATTATGTTGATAAGTTATATATAAATTAACTAATAAAAGTGTACTAGATGAATATATTAGATACTCTTCCCTGAAAATGCCCATGAGATTGAAAAGTTCCGTAAAATGTCTTTGTGGGCTTGCACATTCAATAATTTTAAAATACAATTGAAATATTTATTTGGCCCTTCTTACAGATAAGCTTGTCAACCTTGCATAGACAGATTTGTCTCCTGGGTCTGGGTCTGAGAAGAGCAAAAGGAAAGATTCAGCTGGGAAGGGATGGCTGCAGGAAGGAAAATCAATGTAGTAAGAGAGACTGCAGGACAAAATACAGCTATAATTGCTTTAAATGCAGATCATGGACTGTTTGACTTTTGCCAGTTCTGCTTAAGCAACAGCATATATTAAATTTAGCTTTCAAGGAGCTCCTTGTCTCAGTATATAGGCAGATGTGCAGACAAATAATTGGGGTAGAATGTAATGGCAGAGCAGTGGAAAGAGCAGCAAACTGTCTGGTTAAGTGAGCCATGAAGGTTTCACAGTCTAGTTCTCCAAGGAAGCTAAGAGTTTGTTGGATGAAGAGGAAGAGAAAGGCTTTGCGGGGAAGAGAATAGCTAGAGCAAAGGTGTCAAGCAAGAGGCACGTTGAGGGAAAGCGTAAATGGTCTGGTGTGGCTCTAGGAACAGTATATACTGGGGAAGGGGTTTCTGGCATGAAGTGATGAGAAAGGCAGATTGGAACCAAATGATGAAGGGCGTTTAAGAAGGAAATGGCAACCCACTCCAGTGTTCTTGCCTGGAGAATCCCAGGGACGGGGGAGCCTGGTGGGCTGCCATCCATGGGGTTGCACAGAGTCGGACACGACTGAAGCGACTTAGCAGCAGCAGCAGCAGCAGCAGCAGCAGAGGATTTTGGACCCGACCTTAGCAATTTAGGGGCTTCCCTGGTGGCTCAGGTGCTAAAGAATCCGCCTGTAACACAGGAGACCTGGGTTTGACCCCTGGGTTGGGAAGATCCCCTGGGGAAGGAAATAGTTACCCACTCCAGGATTCTGGCCTGGAGAACTCCAGGGACAGAGGAGCCTAACAGGCTGTAGTCCATGAGGTCACAAGAGTCGGACACTGAGCGACAGACACAACACTTGGAGATGGGACATTTGGAAGCGATCAGTTCTTCTGCTGAATACAGCCATGATTTATACTTCTGAGGATTCTATTAATAAGAGGATAATACAGTTTAGTTGCATTGTTATTCCCTTTCCAATAGTGTTCTCTTGCCCCAGATGTGATCTTCACACACTCCTTGGGCACATCTGCTGCTGTTTAATTTTAATGATAACTTCTTGTCCTTGTATTTTTTCAACTTGGGTTGGTAAGCCTTGCTTGTGCTGTCTACTCAAGGTGCTTAGAGCTGCCTTGGAATGTTTATCTCCTCCACCACACTCTTGTGGTATCATCAGAGGTTTATAAAGAGGAAAAGGACAAGGAGCTAGTCAGTAGTCTTCCTTCTAGGCAGTCTACCTGGAACACTTAAGTCGAGAGCCTTGTTAGAGGACACTGCTGCCGTCTGGGTCACTGCCACCACTCACTCATGCTCTCCAATCTCAGCTAAGTGATGTAGCCATCACACACCACTTTTAGTTTCCCAGGTGGCTCAGTGGTAAAGAATCTGCCTGCCAGCGCAGGAGACGCAGGTTTGATCCCTTGGTTGGGAAAACTCCCTGTAGTAGGAAATGGCAACCCACCCCAGTATTCTTGCCTGAAAGATGTCATGGACAGTGGAGCCTGGTGGCCTACAGTCCATGGGGTCACAGAGAGTCAGACACGACTAGCTCACATGCACCATGCTTCCCAAACTTTCACAGCTTCCTTAAAGCCCTGCCAAGTGTCCACACCCTGTTTCTTTCTTTTCTCAAGGAACTGGTGATTGTCTTTGCTTCCCAGACTGTATTTGATCCCTGGCGTATCTGAGGGTTTTATCTGTTTATCCGTGGTTAACCAAAGTCACCTAACATTCTTAACCATTGTCAGCCATGGCATGGATAGCCCTGGACATACGACATCTATGTCAGTTCAAGCAAGGCTTGCACCTGCTTCGTAAAGTAGGCTATTCATCTGTTTGATGTATAATTATTGAGTACCTATTATGTAAGGGATGTTTTAGACACTGAAGAGAACAAGGAGAGTAAAACAAATGAGCCATCTGTTCCCTGGAAGTTCATGGCTGCGACAGGGGTGGGCAGACTGTCTGGCCCATCTTTTTTGTTTTGGACGTAAAACTTTGGAAACGCAGTCACATTGCTTATGTCCTACCTATGGATACTGTAACTCCAAAGCTGTGCAATTGTAACAGAGACGGATAGGCCTGAAAAGCCCACGTTTACCGTTTCACTCTTTATAGGAAAAGTTTGCTGATCCCTGGTCCAGAACAGTGCTTCTTGAACTGTCTATAATCAAAGACCAGTTTTACTATAGATTGTATTTTGTTTGTAGTAAGAGATCACTTAACATAAGATCTACCCTTTTAACCGGTTTCTAAGTGCGTATTATTGTTGACTGCAGGTGCAGTGTTGAACAGCAGATCTCTAGAGCTTTTTTATCGTTCTTGACTGGAATTGATTAGTAATTCCCCATTTCCCCCTCTCTCTAGCCCCTGACAACCACCATTCCACTCTTTGATTCTATGAATTTGATTATTTTAGATACCTTATATTAGTGGAAGTATTCAATATTCACCTTTCTGTGCACGGCTTATTTTTCTTAGTATAATGTCTTCAAGGCTCATTTATGCTATTGCATATTGCGTAACTTCCTTTTTTTAAGGTCAAAGAATATTCTATCATGCATATATACCATGTTTTCTTTATCCATTCTTCTGCTGGTTGATATTTGTGTTATCTCCACATTTTGGCTATTTTGAATATTGCTGTAATACACATAAAAGCACTAGTATCGTTCAGAGGTCCCAGTTTAAATTCTTTTGAATTAATACCTACAAGTGGAACTGCTGGGTTATTTGGTAGTTCTATTTTTAAATTTTAGGGAAATATTCCTTATTGTTTTCCATAGCAGTGGCACCAGTTTGCGTTCCCACCAGCAACATACAAGGGTTCCAATTTCTCTGTATTCTAACCAATACTTCTTATCTTTGTGTGTGTGTGTGTGTGTGTTTTATGATGGTCAACTTGCCAAGTGTGAGGTGATATCTCATTGTGGTTTTGATTTGAATTTCTCTGATGATTAGTGATGTTGAACATTTTTTCATATACCATTGGCCTTTTGTATGTGTTCTTTACAGAAATGTTTATTCAAGTCTTTAGTTCATTTAAAAATATATTATTTATTTGTTTTTGCTATATGTGGGTTTTCCTCTAGTTTGGGGAGCAGGGGCTTTTCTCCAGTTGTGGAGAGCAGGAGCCACGCTCTAGCTGTGGTGTGAGGGCTTCTCATTGAGGTGGCCCCTCCTGTTGTGGGGCAGGGTCTCTGGGGCAGCTGGGCTTCAGCACTGGGCTGCTGGGTTCTAGAGCCCAGGCTCAGTAGTTGTGGCACATGGCTTGGTTGCTCTGCATCAGGGATCTGACCTGTGTCTCCCACATCGGCAGGTGAATTCTTGACCACTGAGCCACCAGGGAAGCCCTTTAGTGCATTTTCAAATTGGGTTATTAGTTAGTTTGTTTTTTTAACTATTGAGTTGTAGGAGTTCCTCATGTTATTTTAAAGAATAACCACTTTTCAGATATGTGATTTGCTAATATTTTCTCCCATTCCATAGGTTGCCTGTTAATTATTGCCTTTGTGAAGTGAAAGTGAAGTGAAGTGAAAGTTGCTCAGTCGTGTCCAACTCTTTGCAACCTTATGGGCTATACAGTCTGTGGAATTCTCCAGGCCAGAATTCTGGAGTGGGTAGCCTTTCCCTTCTCCAGGGGATCTTCTGGACCCAGGGATGGAACCCAGGTCTCCCGCATTGCAGGTGGGTTCTTTACCAGCTGAGCTTCAAGGGAAGCCCAAGAATACTGGAGTGGGTAGCCTATCCCTTCTCCAAGGGAACTTCCCAACCAAGGAATTGAACTGGGGTCCCCTGCATTGCAGGTGGACTCTTTACCAACTGAGCTGCCATATCAGGGAAGGCAAAGAAATTATGTCCTTTACTGTGTAGAAACTTCTTGGTTTGATGTAGCATCACTTGTTTATTTTTGCTTTTGTTGCTTGTGCTTTTGGCGTCACATCTATGAAGTCATTTCCAAGGCCAGTGTCGGGAGGCTTTCCCCCTCTGTTTCCTTCTAGGCGTTTTACAGTTTGGGGTGTTATGTTTAAACCTTTAATCCATTTTGAGTTGCTATTTGTGTATGTAAAGTACGGATCCAGTTTCATTCTTTTGAATGTGGATATCTAGTTTCCCTACACTTTCTGTTGAAGAAACTGTCTTTTTCCCATTGTGTATTCCTTGTCAAATATTAACTGACCACATATTCATAGATATATTTCTGGGCTTTCTACTCTGTTTTGATTTTATGTTTTAATTAAAATGATACTGTGCCAATTATTTTGATTATTCTAGTTTTGTAATATGTTTTGAAATTAGGAACTGTGATTCTGCAACTTTGTTCTTCTTTGTCAGTATTGGTTTGCCTATTCACTGTCTCTTGTGGTTTCATATAAATTTCAGGATTACTTTTTCTATTTCTGTAAAAAATGCCTCTGGTATATTGATAGTACCTTGAATCTCTAGATTATTTTAGGTAGTATGGACATTTTAACAATATTAATTCTTCCAGTCAATGAATACATAATATTTTCCATTTGTTTGTATCTTATTAATTTCTTTCATCAGTGATTTGTATTGATAATTTTCAGTATACAGGTCTTTCACCTCTTCAGTTAAGGTTATTCTTTTTCTTGCTATTATAAATAGGATTGTTTTCCTATATTCCTTTTCAGATAGTTCATTGTTAGTCTATAGAAATGTGACTGATTTTTGTATACTGATTTTGCAACTTGCAACTTTATTGAACTTATTTGTTCTAATAGCTTTTTTCCTTCTAACCTTTTTTAAAATTTATTTTTAATTGGAGCAATAAATAATTGCTTTACAATATTATGACGGCTTCTGACCTACAGCATGAATCAACCATAAGTATAGATATGTCTCTTTCTAATAATTTTTTTTAAATGGAATCTCTAGGGTTTTCTGTACATGAGATTTGTCTTCCCACATGGCGCTAGTAGTAAAGAACCAGCCTGCCAGTGCAGGAGATGCAGGAGACATGGGTTTGGTACTTGGGTCACGAAGATCCCCTGGAGGAGGGCATAGCAACCCACGGCAGTATTCTTGACTGGAGAATCCCATGGAAAGAGGAGCCTGGCAGGCTATAGTGCATAGGGTTACAAAGAACTGGACATGACTGAAGCGACTTAGAATGCATACATGCACATACATGGTCATATTTTCTGCAAACACGAACACATTTATATCTTTTCTAATTAGAATGGCTTTCATTTCCATTTCTTGGCTAATTTCTCTGGCTAAGGCTTCTGATACTGTGTTAAGTAAAAGGCAGAGAGTGGACATCCTTATCTTGTTTGTTATCTTAAAGAATAAGCTTTCAGCTTTTCATCATTGAGTATGTTGGTGTGGGCTTGTCATAATGATAAGGTACATTTTTTTCTACACCTAGTTTATTAAGAGTTTTTATCATAATAGTTGTTGGATTTTTTTCAGATGCTTTTTCTGCATCTATTGAGATGATCATATGATTTTCATTCTTTATTCTATTAATGTTGTGTATCCCATCAATTGGTCTTTGTATATTGAAACATCCTTGTGCCCCAGGGATAAACCTCACTTTGTCATGCTTTATAATCATTTCACTATGCTATTGAATTTGGTTTGTTAGAAGTCTGCTGCGGGTTTTTGCACCTGTACACATCAGGGCTATTGACATGTAGTTTTCTTGGGGAGTTTTTGTCTGGCTTACGTATCAGAGTAATGCTGGCCTCTTAAAATGAGTTTGGAAGTGTTCCCTCCTTTTCAGCTTTTTGAAAGAGGAGAATTGGTGTTAATTTTGTCTTTAAATGTTTGGTAGAATTCTTTAGCGAAGCCATCTGGTCCTGGACTTTTGTTTTTTGAGAAGTTTTTGGATTATTGATTCAGTCTCTTTATTGGTTAGAGGTTTATTCATGCCTTCTATTTCTTCATGATTTTTTATAGTATGTGTTTAGGAATTTACCCATTTCTTCTAGGTTATCCCATTTGTTGGCATACAGTTGTGCATCATAGTCTCTTATGATCCTTTGTTTCTGTGGCATCAGCTGCAGTGTCTCTTCTTTTATTCCTTAAGAAAATTTAAAAAGGATATTTTGGCTGAGTCTTTGTGGTGGCACACAGAGGCTTCCCCAGTGGAGCACAGACTCGAGAACGTGCAGCCCGAGTAGCTGCAGTGCATTCTGTCCCCCTCCACTGGAAGGTGGGTCCTCAACCACTGGACCACCAGGGAAGTCCCTGTTCTTTCATTTCTGATTTGAATTTTTAGAACTTCTTTTTTTTCTTAGACTGGCCAAATGCTGCTAACTTTATTTTTGTCAAAAAGACAACTCTTAGCTTCACTCATTTTTTCCTGTTGTTTTTCTTTTTTATTTAAAAAAACTTTTTATTTTACATTGGTGCATAGCTACTTAACAATGTGATAGTTTCAGGTGTACAGCAAAATGGCTCAGCCATACAAATATGTGTCTCCATTCTTCCCTAAACTCCCCTCCCATCCAGACTGCCACATAACATTGAGCAGAGTTCCCTGTATTATACAGCAGGTCCTTGTTGGTTACCCATTTTAAATGTACTTGCTATTGCTTTTTTATTTTCTATTTCATTTATTTTTGCTCTTACCTTTGTTGTGTCCTTCCTTCTGCTAGTTAGCTTGTTCCTCCTTTTTCTAGTTCCTTGACATGTCAAGGTAGATTGTTTATTTGAAATATTTTGTGGTGTGATTTCAATCTTCAGTTTGTTAAGGCTTGCTTTTTGATCTAACATATGAGCTATCCAGGAGAAAGATCTGTGTGTGCTTGAGGAGAACATACATTCTACTCTTGCAGGTAGAATGTTCTACATATATCTGTTAGCATATGGTTGCTCTGTAGTGTTCTTCAGGCCTTCCCTTTCTTTCTTCTTAAAAAATGGCTTATTTATTTTCAGTTGTGCTGGGTCTTTGTTGCTGTGTGTGGGCTTTCTCTGGTTTGCAGTGAGTGGGGACTCCTCTTTGTTGCATTGCATGGGCTTCCCATTGCGGTCACTTCTCGTTGCAGAGCGTGGGCTCCGGGCGCGAGGGCTTCCGTAGCTGTGGCTTGCAGGCAAGAACTCAGGCTCCGTAGTCATGGTACATGGGCTCAGTTGCTCCATGACACATGGAATCTTCCTGGACCAGGGATCAAACCCATGTCCCTTGCATTGCCAGGTGATTGTTATCCACTGTATCACCAGGGAAGCCCCAGGCCCTCTATTCTTTACTGATCTTCTGTTCAGATGTTCTCCTCCATTACTGAAGGTAGGAAATTGAAGTCTTCTACTTTTGTTGTACTAATGTTTATTTCTTCTTCAGTTATGTAGACATTTGTACGTATTGTTCAGGTGCTGTGACCTTGGATGCGTATATATTTCTTTTTTTTAATATAAATTTATTTATTTTAATTGGAGGTTAATTACTTTACAGTATTGTATTGATTTTGCCATACATCAATATGAGTCCGCCACAGGTATACACGTGTTCCCCATCCTGAACCCCTCTCCCTCCTCCCTCCCCGTACCATCCATTTAAAAATGATAACCAAAAGAGTCACAAGTGACAAAGGATATTATATACTGATAAAAGGATTGATCCACCAGGAAGATATAAGAATTATATATGCATTCCCATATCTTCCTGGTGGATCAATCCTTTTATCATTATATAATATCCTTTGTCACTTGTGACTCTTTTGGCTATCATTTTTAAATGGAATATCTTTTTCAATCTGTGTTCTCTTTTGGTTACCATTTCCATGGAATATCGTTTTCCATCTTTTCATTTTCAGCTTATGTGTATCCTTAAATCTAAAGTGAATTTCTTATAGATAACATGTAGTTGGGCCTTGTTTTTTTATTCATTCCTCCATGCTATATCTTTTGATTAGAGAATCTAATCTATTTGCATTTAAAGTAATTATTGCTATGGAAACTTTTACTGTTACCATTTTATTAGTTGTTTCTGCTAAGATGACTTTAAAAATTTAAAAAGTCAATCGTGGACAGATGCTTTTGTACATTATAATAAAAATGAATTACTAGAAAGACAAAAAGTCAAATATGAAAAATACAAGCCACAATTATCCATCATATTGCTATAAAAGTTTCTAATGCTTAATTTTAGTTTCTATTTCTATCTCCTGGAGGATAAGTAGTAAATAATTTGCAGATCAGCACTGACCAGTAGACCATACTTTGAGTAGTGCTACTCTGGAAATTAGAATTTACAGAAGGAAATCAGTCAAATAATAATTCAAATAATTATCCTAGATTAAATTTCAGTAACAGCTATGATTAAAAATCATCAAATTATATGTGACCTAGTTGCAGAGGAGATCAAAGCAGGAATTTCTGAAGATAAGAGATCTGAGCTGAGGTTATTGCATGAATGTGAATTAATCATACAGAGTATACTTTTACCAGAATCTGATTTCAATAAGACAGGATCTATGGAAACAGAATTACTTGTGCAAAAACCTTGTAGTGGGAAGGAAATTAATACATGTTTGTAACCGTGTTAAGCACATTATGTGTGTTGTTCAGTCACTTGGTCGTGTCTGACTCTCTGCGACTGCATGGACCGCAGCAAGCCAGGTTTCCCTGTCCTTCACTTTCTCCCAGATGTTGCTCAAACTCATGTCCATTGAGTCGATGATGCCATCCAACCATCCTATCCTTTATCACCCTCTTCTCCACTTGCCTTCAATCTTTCCCAGCATCAGGGCCTTTTCTAATGAGCTGGCTCTTTCTATCAGGTGGCCAAAGTGTTGGAGCTTCAGCTTCAGTGTTAGTCCTTTCAGTGAATATTCATGGTTGATTTTCTTTAGGATTGACTGGTTTGATCTCCGTGCTGTCCAAGAGACTCTCAAGAGCCTTCTCCAGCATCACAGATCAAAAGCATTACTTCCTTGGCTCTTAGTCTTCTTTATGGTCCAACCCTCACATTCATACATGACTGCTGGAAAAATCACAGCTTTGACTATATGGGCCTTTGTCAGCAAAGTGATATCTTTGCTTTTGAATATGCTGTCTCGGTTTGTCATAGCTTTTCTTCCAAGGAGCAAGCATCTTTTAATTTCATGGCTGTAGTCAACATCTGCAGTGATTTCGGAGCCCAAGAAAGTAAAGTCTGTCACTGTTTCCACTTTTCCCCCATCTATTTGCCACAAAGTGATGGCACCGGATGTCATGATCTTTGTATTTTGAATGTTGGATTTAGACCAGCTTTTTCACTCGCCTCTTTCACCTTCATCAACAGGCTCTTTAGTTCCTCTTCACTTTCTGCCATTAGGGTGGTATCATCTGCCTGTCTAAGGTTATTGATATTTCTCCCAGCAATCTTGATTCCAGCTTGAGCTTCATCCAGCCCTTTATTTCACATGATGTACTCTATATATAAGTTAAATAAGCAGGGTGACAATATACAGACTTGATGTACTCGTTTCCCAGTTTTGAACCAGTCCGTTGTGCCATGTCCAGTTCTAACTGTTGTTTCTTGATCTGTATACAGGTTTCTCAGGAGACAGGTAAGGTGGTCAGCTATTCCCATCTCTTAAAGAATTTTCCACAGTTTGTTGTGATCCACACAGTTAAAAGCTTTGGCATAGTCAATGAAGCAGAAGCAGATGTTTTTCTGGAACTCTCTTGCTTTTTCGATGATCCATCGGATGTTGGCAATTTGATCTCTGGTTCCTCTGCCTTTTCTAAATCCAGCTTGTACATCTGAAAGTTCTTGGTTCACATACTGTTGAAGCCTAGCTTGAAGGATTTTGAGCATTAACTTGCTAGCATGTGAAATGAGTGCAATTGTGTAGTAGTTTGAATGTTCTTTGGCACTGCCCTTCTTTGGTATTGGAATGAAAACTGACCTTTTCCAGTCCTGTGGCCATGCTGAACTTTTCACTTATTCCCCTTAACAAACCGGTGTATTTTTCACTTATTCCCTTTAACAATCCTGTAAGTTCATTATCTTCTTACTCATGCTCTCTGTCCTCAGTTAAGCAATACATTAACAAACCTCTTTTTATCATTGAATTAATAGATAATAATTATTACTTATTAATTATTACTGAGGAGTAGAGACGTGAAATAACTTATTCAAAGTCACTTAGCTGTCTAGTAGGGGGTGAAATTGGATTCCAAGACCATTCGATGCCACAGTCTGTTCTTTTATTCACCATACTGTGCTACTATCGTATTTGACCTGAATAACCCGATTTCAGCCGTGAGACATTTGCCTCCAGTTCCCAGCAATCTTAAAATACTGCCTTATTTTTCCTCTCTTTCTTGATAAAGCTGGAATCTATAATTAGATTGACCATACTTCCAATTGTTTCCACTGAGAAAATCGATGGAGAAGCAGAATATTCCATGAAGGCTAGTATTAGGCACCACAGCCATTTATTATATCTTTCTAAAGGAGAGGTATGTAGCTCATATCAGAATTAGGTTCATCTGTGAGTAGTAAGAACTCCAAAAAGAATAGTTGCTTCAAGATTGAAAGTTGTTTCTCTTTCATGTAAAAATCCAGAGACAGATAGCTCAGACTCTATTGTATGAAATCATCAAGACTCTAGGCTTGTTTCCTGCCATTGCGTGACCCAAGATGACTGGTTAAGTGCTGTATTCATTTCCTAGGGCTGCTGTAACAAAGGCCACGACCTAGGTGTCTTACAATTACGGAAGTTCGTTGTCTAACATTTCTGGAAGCTGAAAATGTGAAATTAAGGGGTATGGCTATGCTCTTTCCAAAGCACGTGGTGAAGAATCCTTCTTTGCCTCTTCTTGCTTCTGCTGCTTGTGGGCAGTCTCTGGTTTTCCTCGGCTTGCAGGTGTGTTAGTCTGATCTCTGCCTCTGTTGTCACTGGGCTGTCTTCCTGCTGTGCCTGTCACGGTGTCTTTGCATGGTGTTATTCCTTTATGTCTGTGTTCAGAGTTTCCTCTTACTGGTTGTATTAGATTAAGGCTTGCTCTAACAACCTTATTTTAGCTTGTTTACATCTGCAAATACCTTATTTCCAAATAAAGTATCCACAGGGACTGAGGGTTAGGAATTCACTGTATCTTATTTTTCAGAAGGAGGTACGACAGGTTCCAACATTCTATTTACCTTCCATCCTGCAAAAGTAATAAGGAAAGAAGCTATGATTCTTTCCTCAAAAGACGCATTCTATATGGTAGATAAAAAGTTTTGCTTACACTGGTCATAGTTGGGTGCAAAGAATGTTGACCAACTTTGTGACCAGCCAAACTGGAGATTCTGTTACTAAGGGAGAAGAAATGAATTCATATTGAGTGACAGCAAGCAATCTCTGCCATGTGGTCTAAAATTGCTCTTTATTATTTTAATTTTTAGAAGTCTGACTTTTAATTATGGCAGAAAGTGAAGAGGAGCTAAAAAGCCTCTTGATGAAAGTGAAAGAGGAGAGTGAAAAAGTTGGCTTAAAGCTCAACATTCAGAAAACGAAGATCATGGCCTCTGGCCCCATCACTTCATGGGAAATAGATGGGGAAACAGTGTCAGACTTTATTTTTCTGGGCTCCAAAATCACTGCAGATGGTGATTGCAGCCATGAAATTAAAAGACGCTTACTCCTTGGAAGGAAAGTTATGACCAACTTAGACAGCATATTAAAAAGCAGAGACATTACTTTGCCAACAAATGTCCGTCTACTCAAGGCTATGGTTTTTCCAGTGGTCATGTATGGATGTGATACCTGGACTGTGAAGAAAGCTGAGAGCCAAAAAATTGATGCTTTTGAGCTGTGGTGTTGGAGAAGACTCTTGAGAGTCCATTGGACTGCAAGGAGATCCAGCCTGTCCATCCTAAAGGAGATCAGGCCTGGGTGTTCATTGGAAAGACTGATCCTGAAGCTGAAACTCCAGTACTTCGGCCACCTCATGCGAAGAATTGACTCATTGGAAAAGACTCTGATGCTGGGAGGGATTGGGGGCAGGAGGAGAAGGGGACGACAGAGGATGAGATGGCTGGATGGCATCACCAACTCGATGGATGTGAGTTTGGGGAACTCTGGGACTTGGTGATGGACAGGGAGGCCTGGCGGGCTGTGATTCATGGGGTTGCAAAGAGTCGGACACGACTGAGCGACTGAAGTGAACTGACTGAAGCAAATAGCTGTACAGAAATATGCTTATTGCATTTTACCATGGAAGCATAGCAACAAGTTTACAAAAAACTATAAACATGTATATTATCAATGCATTTGAGCAGTTCCTCGTATAATATTATAGACTTAAAAGAAATATAAGGAATGGGCTGTGCTCTCAGACATCATAAAATCTAGTTGAATGGGTTTGAATCTTTTGAATTTCATAAACCAATAACTTTTATGGAGAATAAAAAATGGGAGGGACAGATAAGAGAGAAACGTCAACTTTTTCTTTTTATTTATTTTTGGCTGCACTGGGTTTTCTTTGCTACACGTGGATTTTCTCTAGTTGTGGTGCAAGGACTTCTCATTGCTGTGGGTTCTCCTGTGGAGCACGGGCTCTAGAGAGCACAGGCTCAGTAGTTGTGGTGCCCAGGCTTAGTTATCCCATGGCATGTGGAAGTTTTCCTGGACCAGAGACCAAATCCATTTTCCCTGTATTGGCAGGTGGGTTCTTATCCACTGGACCACCAGTGAAGTCCTAAAATTGCTCTTCAAATCAGTTTCTCTGATCTAGTGATTGGGTATTCCTATGCAAGCTGGTTTTAGACAGGCAAAGGAACCAGAGATCAAATTGCCAAAATCCATGGCATTATCGAAAAAGCAAGAGAGTTCCAGAAAAACATATATTTCTGCTTTATTGACTATTCCAAAGCCTTTGACTGTGTGGATCACAACAAACTGGAAAATTCTTAAAGGGATGGGAATATCAGACCACCTGACCTGCCTCTTAAGAAACCTGTATGCAGATCAGGAAGCAACAGTTAGAATTGAACATGGAACAACAGACTGGTTCCAAATAGGGAAAGGAGTACATCAAGGCTGTATATGGTCACCCTGTTTATTTAACTTATATGCAGAGTACATCATGAGAAACGCTGGGCTGGATGAAGCGCAAACTGGAATCAAGATTGCTGAGAGAAATATCAATAACCTCAGATATGCAGATGACACTACCCTTATGGCAGAAAGTGAAGAGGAATTAAAGAGCCTCTTGATGAAGGTGAAAGAGGAGAGTGAAAAAGTTGGCTTAAAGCTCAACATTCAGAAAACGAAGATCATGGCATCTGGTCCCATCACTTCATGGGAAATAGATGGGGAAAAAGTGGAAACAGTGGCTGACTTTATTTTTTCAGTCTCCAAAATCACTGCAGATGGCGACTGCAGCCATGAAATTAAAAGACACTTACTCCTTGAAAGAAAAGTTTTGACCAACCTAGACAGCATATTAAAAAGCAGAGATGTTACTTCGCCAACAAAGGTCAATCTAGTCAAGGCTATGGTTTTTCCAATAGTCATGTATGGATTCTAGAGTTGGCCTATAAAGAAAGCTGAGTGCTGAAGAACTGATGCTTTTGAACTGTGGTGTTGGAGAAGACTCTTGAGAGTCCCTTGGACTGCGAGGAGATCCAACCAGTCCATTCTAAAGGTAATCACTCCTGAATATTCATTGGAAAGACTGATGTTGAAGTAGAAACTCCAATACTTTGTCCAGCTGATGTGAAGAGCTGACCCATTGGAAAAGACCCGGATGCTGGGAAAGATTGAAGTTGGTAGGAGAAGGGGACGACAGAGGATGAGATGGTTGGATGGCATCACTGACTCAATGGACATGAGTTTGAGTAAACTCTGGGAGCTGGTGATGGACAGGGAGGCCTGGAGTGCTGCGGTTCATGGGGTCGCAAAGAGTCAGACATGACTGAGTAACTGAACTGACTGACGACTGATGGGATTGCAGTGTTTGATACTCTCACTGAAAGCTACATAGTAGATCACCTGTTTTAGGCTGGGGCAGAGATATATGGCTTCCTGGAAGTTTCTAACAAGCCCGTACCATAGTGTGATTGTGATTTAGTGATGTGATCTTGAGCTAGGTAGTCAATTTCTCTGAGTCTCAATTTCCTCATTTTTATATTAAGGATAATATCTATTTCATGTAATTGATATATAGCTTAAGTATGTGAAAATTCCTGGCATAAATAAGTACTCTATATCTGATTATTTTAATATGAATCCAGGAAGGAGAAAAACAGAAAAAGAAGCAGGAAGGGAAAGAAAAATTGCTTTCTGTATATAACATTCTAATGAAAAGAAAACCTTATGTAAAGAAAATCTGTATTTTCTTCGGTGTCTTTTTAAGCAAGTCGTGTTTCTTCTGAGAAAACATCAATCTACTTGCTCTCAGCAGTTTCTTTGATGAGATATAAAGCCATCCTACACATTTTGAATTTTATCTGATGGTACTTCTTAACTTCCCTCGTGGCTCTGCTGTATCTGAGCTGGTAATCCGCCTACAATGCGGGAGACCTGGGTTCGATCGATTCCTGGGTTGGGAAGATCCCCCGGAAAAAGGAAAGGCTACCCACTCCAGTATTCTGGCCTAGAGAATTCCATGGACTGTATGGTCCATTGGGTCGCAAAGAGTCAGACACGACTAGTGACTTTTACTCACTCAGCAGATAATCTTTCATGTCCTGATCACAAGGCAAGTACTGCTATTATTACAACTGAGAGGAATTGTCCACATGACTCCTCAGGCATTGCATAGGTACTATGCTTAGCTTTTCCAGTAAGTATTATAGCAGAGTCTTCTTGTTCCCAATATCCAGTCCCCTCTCTTTTTCTGTGTGGTTGAATGTTTAGCTTGAGTACGTGGCCACCTCATCCAATGATTGCATTTCTCAGCCTTTCTTGCCACTAGGTGTGGCCATATGATCTGGTCAATGTGTTTAACCTTAAGTAATACAGTTTCTGGGGTCATGTCACTAATCTTTCCCTGCATTTCTAGTCTCCTCCTGCTCTCTGTGATGTGAATGTGATCTGTGATTTCTTTGATGACTGCAGCTATTTAGGACAGGAGGAAAACAAGATAACTTAAGCCCTAAGTTCCTAATACCATGGAGCTGCCGTATCAGCCAGTTCTGCTTAAACTTGGATTGTTATATGAAAATAAACTATTTTGTTTAAATCACTGCTATTCTGGGTTTTATTACAGTCATTGAACCTGTATCTTAAAAAGTACAGAATTTGGTACCTAAAATGATCAGGTAGTAGCGGTACCGGAACACAGTTGTTGCAGTCTGGAATGTTGACTATATTATTATACAATTGAATGAGATTTCAAAAACTGTCATCTGCAATAACTTGGATAGTGAACCAAACACTCATGGAGACCATGGCTCTAAGAGAAAAGGTAAAAACAAGAAACAAACAAACAAAAAAGTCAGGATATTGGCATCTATTGACCGCTCTTTAATTCTTTCAACAAAATTTTCAAGGCAAATATAGATTCAGACTGGATAGAGTCAATTGCAAGCAGAGATGGAAAGAAATGCAACTTTCCAAAAAGAAGTTCTTTCTACCTAGGCCAGAAATCTAAGTTTACTAAGCATTGAATAATTGAGGAAGAGTTGAAAGAACAGGCTGATTCTGCAGACCAAACTAGCAATGATAAAGCTGTTTGTTAATGGTAGGAGGGGCAAGAAGATGGTTTTGGTTCCTTGTTAGTCTCCACCAACTGCTTCTCAAAGCAAGTCCAAATTAAAAAATAATGCATTTCAAATGGATTTTCCTCAGTGTTTTGCAAGAGCATCGTTGCAAACTTTAATGGTTTATTGATTGGCACAGTTCAGTTCAGTTCAGTCGCTCAGTCGTGTCCGACTCTTTGCGACCCCATGAATCGCAGCACGCCAGGCCTCCCTGTCCATCACCAACTCCCGGAGTTCACTCAGACTCATGTCCATTGAGTCAGTGATGCCATCCAGCCATCTCATCCTCTGTCGTCCCCTTCTCCTCCTGCCCCCAATCCCTCCCAGCATCAGAGTCTTTTCCAATGAGTCAACTCTTCGCATGGGGTGGCCAAAGTACTGGAGTTTCAGCTTTAGCATCATTCAAAAGAAATCTCATATAAACTTATCTAGCTCAAAAATCTTCAAAGCAAAATATTTAATCCTTGGGTTAAAAGGAGATATTCCAGTGGGTACTTGGACACATATAAGTTTAAGAGGATCCACTTATCAGCCTACCAGGCTCCTCCGTCCATGGGATTTTCCAGGCAAGAGTACTCCGATAGATATTAAACTTTCATGCTATTCCTTCCAAAATTGATCTACCTAAGAATTTTTCCCATTATATTTCTCTTTTACTGCCTTTTAAAATTGTCCTCCCACTTGACTAAAAAAGGTCTGCTATTTCCTCATCTGCATTCTAGCGTACTGCAAATGTGCACTCCTTTATGATGTTTGCAGTGATTGATGACTAATAGTAATGATGAGGAGCTTCCCTGGTGGATCAGCAGTAAAGGTCCCCTTTCCTGGTGGACCTTCGTTGGCAAGTCCGTCTGCCAGTGCAGGAGGTGTGAGTTTGATCCCTTGGTCTGAAAGATCCCTTAGAGAAGAAAATGGCAACCCACTCCAGTATTCTTGCCTGGGAAATCCCATGGGCAGAGAAGCCTCGTGGGCTATAGTCCATAGGGCTGTGAAAGGGTCGGATACAACTTAGCGACTAAACAACAATAGTACTAATGCTAACCAGAAGACTTTTAATGAAACATTTTGGCCATTGTTGTTTTAGGGGAAAAGCCACTTAATTTCAACTTGTATGCATAGTTTTATTGCAAAGAAATATTATGGAGATGATTCATGTAAGACAGAAAACACAAAATATATTACATCATGTAATTCTGTGAGGGAAGTTAAAAGGAAATAAAAATTCAAGGAACAAAAGGACCTGTTAAAGAAGAACTAGTTTACATGTTTTTAAAATGAATGATGGTGGTATCAAATCACTATATTATTATTTGCATTCTTTTTGACACATTTAAAGGATTTGTTTTTCTTGTTCAGTTGTGTCTGACTCTTTGTGACTACATGGACTCCAGGACTCCAGGTTTCCCTGTCCTTCACAATCTCCTGGAGTTTGCTCACACTCATATCCATTGAGTTGACAATGCCATCCAACCATCTCATCCTCTGTCATGCTGTTCTCCTCTTGCCCTCAGTCTTTCCCAGAATTAGGGTCTTTTCTGATGAGTTGGCTTTTCACATCAGGTGTCACAGTATTGGAGCTTCAGATTTAGCATCAGTCCTTCCAGTGAATATTTAAGACTGATTTCCTTTAGGATGGACTGGTTTGATCTCCTTGCTGTCCAAGGGACTCTCAAGAGTCTTCCCCAGCACCATAATTTGAAAGCATCAGTTCTTTTGTGCTCAGCCTTCTTTATGGTTCAACTCTCACATCCATACATGACTACTGGAAAAACCGTAGCTTTGACTACAGGGACCTTTGTTGGGAAACTGATGTCTCTGCTTTTTAATATGCTGTCTAGGTTTGTCATAGCTTTTCTTCCAAGGAGCAAGCGTGTTTATTTTCATGGCTGCAGTCACCATTTGCAGTGATTTTGGATCCCAAGAAAATAAAGTGTCACTGTTTCCATTGTTTCCCCATCATGAAGTGGTGGGAGCAGATGCCATGATCTGAGTTTTTTGAATGTTGAGTTATTTTGTTTAAATTTTTATGTATTATTTATTTACTTGACTGCACTGGGTCTTAGTTGAGGCATGTGAGATAGAGTTGCCTGACCAGGGTTTGAACTCAGGCCCATTACACTGCGCGCGTGGAGCCTTAGTTGCTGGACCACCAGGGAAGTCCTGAACGTTGAGTTTTAAGCCAACCTCTTTCACTCTCATCAAGAGGCTCTTTAGTCTTCTCAGCTTTCTGCCATTAGGGTGGTGTCATCTGCATCTCTGAGGTTATTGATATTTCTCCCTGCAATCTTGATTCCAGCTTGAGCTTCATCCAGCCTGGCATTTCGCATGATGTTGTTATAATAACCACTTTATTAAAAAATGTCACTATGTACAATATGTCTGAATTTCACCTTTTTCTACTATTTAAACATAAGGTAGAGGTTATATATTTAGGTTTTAAAATGTTGGTGGGGCTTCGTAGTATTTAAGGATTCTTAAATTGTATACTCAAGCAAAAATATTTGAAGACCCCATTTCTGTTACCTATTGTAACTGGATTACTCCCCATAAGCTCTTCCTATGTAGAAGTATGGACCCACTGTTGCTCAGAGCAAATAATGCTTTTGTTTATAATTGCTGATAATTTCCAGATGGTTCATATTGTCTATGAGAGCCAAATGAAATCAGTAGAAGTTTTGTCTGCATAAAGTGTAGAAAAAGTTAAGCTTCAGACTTGGGTAGAATGGATGAGCCTCTCAGTTTAAGTCTAAACAGTGATATTAGGTTATTTGAAGTGAAGAAACTTATATGGAAACACTAACAATGTATGCTTGTCTTTTCTTCCTTCTTTTGGTGAGGTTTCCGTTTTTTCTTTTTCCCAGAAAAAGTTGAAAGTATATTTTCTCATTCCTTCCATACTTGATACTGTTACATGGAGATAATCTTGCTGAAACAATGTTATTGTACATGCTTTTCTTGTATCCAAAGCAAATACTAGTTTCCAGTCTTTTATATTTTTTCAAATAGACCTGTTAAGAATTCCCAATTATGAACTGTATTAATCCTGCTCTAGCTAGAAGGCTTGGCAAGTATGTTTTAATGAAACATTGTATACCTTATTAGGTTTGTTGCTTTTCTTTTTTAAAAAAAAAAAAACAAATCAGATTGGAAAGAATAAGTCAATGGAATGTTTTTAAAAAAACACTTAAGCTTAATTTTCTAATAAGGAAAAAAGTATCAGACTTGTGTTAATCAGATCACCTTTTAAAAATACTGTATAAGAATGGGGATTGAACCTCACTTTAACAAAACTTCACTTTCTCTGAACATAAATTTCCTTTCCACCCTAGTTCATATTAGTTGTTCCTATTAAAGTCAACACACAAGTTGTTCCTATTAAAGTAACAAATCATGGTATAATTTGTCTTGTCACTGAAATATGTTGATTTTCCATATTTTCTACCCATTTGAAATAAGAGGAATAAAATTTGCATTTATCTTATAAATGGAATTTATTTGTTTTATAAATGTATTTATTTTATAAAAGGAATAAAATATACATTTGTTTTATCTGTGGAGTTGAATACTCGGTGGGGAATTTACTCAGCCACATTTCTCTGGGAACTGCTTATTCTGCCACAGGATAGATAGATGTACAACATAGTGAATCACAATTTTTAAAGTTTATACTCCATTAT
The DNA here is from genome assembly GCF_001704415.2 of Capra hircus. NCBI lineage: Eukaryota > Metazoa > Chordata > Mammalia > Artiodactyla > Bovidae > Capra > Capra hircus. The sequence continues at coordinate 9,345,034 of NC_030812.1, forward strand.
ATTGAAGCTGAAGGTCCAATACGTTGGCCGTCTGATCCCAACTCATTGAGAAAGACTCTGATGCTGGGAAAGGTGAAGGCAAGAGGAGACGGGAATGACGGAGGATGAGACAGTTGGATGGCATCACTGATTCCATCTCTTATGTCTCCTGCATTGGCAGGTGGGTTCTTTACCACTACCACCACCCGGGAAGCCATAAGTGATATCATACATATTTGTCTCTCTCTGTCGACTTATTCACCTAGCATAATATTCTCCAAGTCCATGCATGTGGTTGCAAATTGCAAGATTTTATTCTTTTTTATGGCTTTCCATGTGGTGCAGTGGTAAAGAATCTGCCTGCCAATGCCTGAGTTGTGGGTTCAGTCTCTGGGTTTGGGATGATTCCCTGGACTCGGAAATGGCAACCCACTCCAGTATTCTTGCCTGGGAAGTTTCCATGGACAGAGGAGCCTAGTGGGCTGCAGTCCAGAGGGTCGCACAGAGTCGGACACGACTGAAGCGATTGAGCAGCAGCAGCCGCATGGCAGTTCTATCTTTGGTTCTTTGAGAACTCGCCGTGCTGTTTACCATCCTCGCTGTGCACGTTTGCATTCCCCCAACAGTGTCTGAGCGTTTCCTTTGCTGTACATCCTCACCAACATCTGTCACTTGTATTCTTTTTGATGATTACCATTCAGAGAGGTATGAGATGGTGCTCGTTGTGGTTTTTATTTGCATTTCCCTGATGTTTAGTGATGTTGAGCATCTTTTCATGTGTCTGTTGGTCACTTGCATGTCTTCTTTGGAGAAACGTCTGTTTAGGTCTTCGGCCCATCTGTTGATCAGGTTGCATATTTTTTGATGTTGAGTTGTATGACCTGTTTGTATATGTTGGATGAAAATCCCTTATTGATCATATCATTTGCAAATATTTTCTCCCATTCAGTGTAGATTGTAGTTTCATTTTGTCATTGGCTTCTTTTGCTGTACAAAATCTCTTAAGTTTAATCAGGCCCCATTTGTTTATTTTTGCTCTTATTTCCTTTGCTCTAGGAGACTGATCCAAAAAAATATTTCTATGGTTTGTGTCAAAGAATGTTCTGCCTGTGTTTTCTTTTAGGAGTTTTGTAGTTTCCAGTCATACATTTAGGCCTTTAATCCGTTTTGAGTTTATGTTTGTATATGGTGTTAGAGAATTATCTAATTTCACCCTTTTACATGCAGCTGCCCAGTTTTCCCAGCACCACTTATTGAAGAGACTATATTTTCTCCACTGTATATTCTTGCCTCTTTTATCAAAGACTAATTGATCATAACTGCATAGGTTTATTTCTGGGTTCTCTACTCTGTTCTGTTGGTCTGTGAAGACACTATGGCATTCTTATAAAACATTTCTCCATTTTTCTTAAGCTAGTCTTATGTGGTTTGCATTACTTGTAATCAGTGAGATCTAAGAATACTATGATACCCAACTAGGAGACTTTGAGTTGCCAATGCAATTAAAATTTCATTACTTGAATTTCATTATCTGAATTTACTTGAGTTTATATTGTACTTACTTTCAAAATGATGTCACACTCATTTCATAATCCTTAGCATATCTTGTGAAGACTCACTATTTCCATTTTGCATATATAGAAATGGGAGCTCAGCTAACTTGCCCAAACTTCCAAATAAGATTTCCTTCTGGGAAATAAGATTTCCTTCTGGGAAATCTTGCTGGAAAGAGATGGGACTTGGGTATCTCTCAGACCTTGGTATGCATGAGAAAGTATATCAGCAAATGATAACGGTGACGTCTGGCAGACAACTCTTCCCACAGAAAAGTTTAGAAACGAGGTAACAATTGGTCAGAACATCCTTTGTATTCATTTTTAAAACAAGGATGATCATTTTGAAATTCCCCCTGAGAAAGTGCAAATGACAAGAATGGGAGACTTCAGTCCTCAATGTCCTCTTCTTTAGTGGCTCACACTAGGTGCTGAGCCAAAGGTGCACTTTCTGTGTGTGAGTGTGCAAGATGTGAGCCCAGGAATACCGCTCCATAAACTCAGTGGGAAGTTGGGATGGGAGAGGGAAGCAGGTGTTAAATGTCTCACTGAGGAGTACAGAGATTCCTCAGAGTTTTAGGCATCCACAGGTGTCTGGTACTATTTCTGGTCAGAGCATGAAAGGAAGGTGTGGAGTGTGGGCAGGGAACTTTCCTGTGGTTTTGACAATCTGCCTCCCTGAAAATGGAGCTGGGGCAGGTGCCCAGAGAATAAATTTGCTGGAGGTTAACAGCCCCTTTAAAAGTAGCACAATTAATGGGGGATGTGTTTTGTGTATCTCAAGTCAACTAATGTACAAAGATTGTTATGGAAAAATAGAGACCCTATAGAATAACCATCCAAAAAAGTCTTAAATAAAATACATTTATACAATACAATGTGATGGGATAGGCATTATTTTTCTCAATTTATGGGTGAGGAAACAGGCTCCAAAAGGAGGTAACTGGACCAAGATTATATAGTTAGTAATAATTAATTGCTAGACTTCTTTTTAAACTGTGAGGTCAACTCCGAATTCCCAGCGTAACACAGTCCAAGTATCGCATATAAACGTGTTTGATGTTTGTAGAGCTGCTACATCGAAGCTGAGTATCTTAGGGTCATTTTCCCCTGCCCCTGCGTTGCTTTTGTTCAGTATTTTCCTGCCCTTCTGTTGCCCTGGGCCGGTGTTGCTCCCACCATCTCGCACTGCGTGGCCTGCTCCTGTGGTTCTTCTGTTCTCTCCTCCCCACTTGTAGCAGATGTTTAGAGTCTACCACAGATCTACGAATCTGAACCTCTAGGTATCAGCTGGGGATTTGCATCTTATCACACCGTTCCAAATAAATCTCAGGTACGCTGAACATTGAGAAACATCAGGTAGATATTTTTGGGGAGTGAGAGTTAGGAATAGGTACGAAAAGGTGAAGAGGGGAGCTGCATTACATGTTGAATGAATGAAATGTACGTATCGCATCACATATTTGATCTGCATATTTACATATGTAAGCATGCTTAATTTCTCATGTTCATTTTAGTTATTTGGAACCCAACTTCAACTCCAAACTGAGTTAGAAATCCCTAATTCCTTGGAAGAAAAGTTATGACCAACCTAGATAGCGTATTCAAAAGCAGAGACATTACTTTGCCAACAAAGGTCTGTCTAGTCAAAGCTATGCTTTTTCCTGTGGGCATGTATGGATGTGAGAGTTGGACTGTGAAGAAGGCTGAGCGCAGAAGAATTGATGCTTTTGAACTGTGGTGTTGGAGAAGACTCTTGAGAGTCCCTTGGACTGCAAGGGAGATCCAACCGGTCCATTCTGAAGGAGATCAGCCCTGGGTGTTCTTTGGAAAGTTGATGCTAAAGCTGAAACTCCAGTACTTTTGCCACCTCATGTGAAGAGTTGACTCATTGGAAAAGACTCTGATGCTGGGAGGGATTGGGGGCAGGAGGAGAAGGGGACGACTGAGGATGAGATGGCTGGATGGCATCACTGACTCGATGGACGTGAGTCTGAGTGAACTCCGGGAGTTGGTGATGGACAGGGAGGCCTGGTGTGCTGTGATTCATGGGGTCGCAAAGAGTCGGACACGAGTGAGCGACTGAACTGAACTGAACTGAACAACAAACAAACCACACAGATTTTCCCTAATTGAGTGGAAATGTAACAATAGAGAGCCCACACACCTAATTTGATTAATTGATTAATTTTAATTGGAGGATAATTGCTTTATAATATTGTGATGGTTTTTGCCATACATCAACATGAATCGGCCTTAGGTATACACGTGTCCCTCCCATTCTGAACCCCCTCCCATCTCCTTCCCCAACCCATCCCTCTAGGTTTTCCCAGAGCACCAGCTTTGGGTGCCCTGCTTCATGCATCGAACTCACACTGGTCATCTATTTTACATATGGTAATGTGTATGTTTCAATGCTGTTTTCTTAAGTCATCCCACCCCTGCCTTTTCCCGTTGAGCCTAAAAGTCTGTTCTTTACATCTGTGTCTCCTTTGCTGCCCTATATGTAGGATCATTGGTGCCATCTTTGTAGATTCCATATATATGCATTAATACACAGTATTTGTCTTTCTCTTTCTGACTTACTTCGCTCTGTATAATAGGCTTCAGGTTCATCCACCTCATTGAACTGACTCAAATGTGTTCCTTTTTATAGCTGAGTAATATTCCATTGTGTATATGTACCACAATTTCCTTATCCATTCATCTGCTGATGGATATCTAGGTTGCTTCCATGCCCTAGCTGTTGTAAATAGTGTTGCATTGAACACTGTGCTGGGAAAGATTGAGGGCAGGAGGAGAAGGGGACAACAGAGGATGAGATGGCTGGATGGCATCACCAACAATAGACATGAGTCTGAGTGAACTCTGGGAATTGGTGATGGACAGGGAGGCCTGGCGTGCTTGCGGTTCATGGGGTCGAAAAGAGTCAGACACGACTGAGCGACTAAACTGAACTGAACTGAACACTGGAGTACATGTGTCTTTCAGTTCTGGTTTCCTTGGGGTATATGCCCAGCACTGGGATTGCTGGGGCGTATGGCAGTTCTATTCCCTGTTTTTAAGGAATCTCCGCACTGTTCTCCATAGTCGCTGTTCCAGTTTGCATTCACACACCAACAGTATAAGAGAGTTCCCTTTTCTCTACACCTTCTCCAGCATTTATTGTTTGTAGACGTTTTGATGGCCATTCTGACTGGTGTGAGATGATACCACTGTAGTTTTGATTTGCATTTCTCTAATAATGAGTGATGATGAGCATCTTTTCATGTGTTTGTTAGCCATCTGTATATCTTCTTTGGAGAACTGTTTAGGCCTTTTGTCCACTTTTTGGTTGTGTTGTTTGTTTTCTGGTATTTATTTGTATGAGCTGCTTATATGGCCATATGGCCTCAGTGATGAAGACCACATCTTAAAATCTCTTTCTAGAAAGATAACAATTGCCAAGAAATGTTGTCAGTTGTAGAGAAAGTTAGAACTAAATGGAGGCTCCTAATGTAAGCAAATAGTGATCTATTTGTAATCTTACCATTACATATGTCCTTTAAAAGTGTCATAGTTTTATCTTCCACCCGTAACTTTTTAAATAGCTTGTTTCCTTTATTCACTTACTATTTTTAGTTGCTCGGGTCTTCACTGCTGGGCACAGTCTTCCTCTTGTTTCGGTGAAAGGGGCTGCTCTCTGTTGTGGTGCAGAGACTCACTGCGGTGGCCTGTCTCACGGCAGCACACAGGCTCGAGGGGCACAGGCTTCAGTAGCTGCAGCAGGAGAGCTCAGTCGTTTCGGCCTGCGGCTCAGTAGATGCTGCTCACAGGCTCTGGAGCACAGTCTTAGGAGTTGTGACACATGGGCTTAGTTGCTCCACACCATGTGGAGTCTTCCCAAACCAGGGATTGAACCCATGTCTCCTGCTTTGGTAGGTGGATTCCTATCCACTGTCCCACCAGGGAAGTCCCACCTTTAAAATTTTAATCCACTGGCGTTTGGTTTGACTTTGTGTGTAACTGGGCTTCCCTGGTGGCTCAGACCATAAAGAATCTGCCTGCAATAAAACAGACCCAGATTCGATCCCCGGATGGGAAGATCCCCTGGAGAAGGGAATGGCAGCCCACTCCAGTATTCCCACCTGGATAATCCCATGGCCGGAGGAGCCTGGTGGGCTGCAGTCTATGGGTCACAGCATCAGCCACGACTGAGCGGCTGTCACTATCACATGTGTTACTAGAGTCTCAGTTTTCCTAGTGGCATTTATTGAACGGTTTTCCTTTCACACCCTTCTTTTAAGTCTGCTCTTGCAAAAATTCATTTTTATGTGTATGCCAATGACAGTTCACTGTCTTTATTACTACATCACAATAAATCTCTAAATTTGGTAGGCAGATCTCTCTGATCTTATTCTTCTTTAGAAATGTCTTAGTTCTGTGTGACCCTATGAGCTTCCATATAAATTTCAGAATGATTTTATAAAATATTATCAAGAATCCATTTGGGATTTTGATCATAACAGGTTTGACTTTATAAACCAGTTTGCATAGGTTGGCACTTTTATGATATTAGGTCTTCTGTTTTCTCTTAAAATTTTTATTATGAAAAATTATCCATCACTTAACTTTAACAAATATAAACATTTTGACATACTGGTTTCATCTATCCTCCAATTATTTTTACTGAAGTATTTCAAAGCAAATCTCGGAATCATGTCTTTTCAATCCTTTGAAATGACATATACATCTTAGTATGCATATCAGAATGCATTTCAAAAGCGGGGGAGATATTTTCTTCATTACCACATCAGCATTATCACATCTTGTGTGATTTAAAATGCTTTTTGTTCAGTTGTTGGTCACTCACTCAGTCATGTCCAACTCTTTGCGACCCCATGGACCACAGCATGCCAAGCTTCCCTGTCTTTCACTATTTCCCGGAGTCTGTGCAAACTCATGTCCACTGAATCAATGATGCCATCCAACCATCTTATCCTCTGTCACCCTGTTCTCCTGCCGGAAATCTTTCCCAGCATCAGAGTCTTTTTCAGTGAGTCGACTCTTCAGATCAGGTGGCCAAAGTATTGGCGCTTCAACTTCAGCATCAGTCCTCCAATGAATATTCAAGGTTGATTTCCTTTATAATTGATGAGTTTGATTACCTTGCTGTCCAGGTGACTCTCAAGAGTCTTCCCCAGCACCACAGTTTGAAGACATCAGTTCTTCAGTGCTCAGCCTTCTTTATGGTCTAACTCTCACATCCATAGATGACTACTAGAAAAACCATAGTTTTGACTACACGGACGTTTGTTGGCAAAGTAATGTCTCTCCTTTTTATTATGCTGTCTAGGCTCGTCATATCTTTTCTTCCAAGGAGCAAACGTCTATAATTTCCTGCCTGTAATAACTGTCCTCAGTGACTTTGGAGTCCAGGAAAATAAAATCTGTCACTGTTTCCATTTTTCCCCATCTGTTTGCCATGAAGTGAAGGCCTGTGTGCTATGACCTTAGTGTTTTGAATGCTGAGTTTTAAGCCAGCCTGCTCCCCTTTTACCTTCAGCAGGAGCCTCTTTAGTTCCTCTTCATTTTCTGCCATTAGGCTGGTTTCATCTGCATACCTGAGGTTATTGATATTACTCCTGGCCATCTTGATTTCAGCTTGAGTTTCATCCAGCCTGACATTTCGCATGATGTACTTTGCATGTAAGTTAAATAAGCAAGGTGACCATTTACAGCCTTGACGTGCTCCTTTCCCAATTTTGAACCAGTTCATTGTTCCATGTCTGATTCTAACTGTTGCTTCTTGACCTGCATACAGGTTTCTCAGGAGGCAGATAAGGTGGTCTGGTATTCCCATCTCTTGAAGAATTTTTCACAGTTTGTTGTAATCCACACAGTCAAAGACTGGTATAGTCAATGAAACAGAAGTAGGTGTTTTTCTGGCATTGTCTTGCTTTTTCTACGATCCAGTGAATGTTGGTAATTTGATCACTGGTTCCTCTGCCTTTTCTAAATCCAGCTTGTACATCTGGAAATTCTTGGTTCATGTGCTGCTGAAGCCTAGCTTGAAGGATTTGGAATATTACCTTGTTAGCATGTGACATGAGTGCAGTTGTGCAGTAATTTGAACTTTCTTTGGCATTGCCCTTCTTTTAAAGTGCAGCACTTTAACAGCATCATCTTTTAGGATTTGAAATAGCTCAGCTGGAATTCCATCACCTCCTCTAGCTTTGGGTGTAGTAATGCTTCCTAAGGCCCACTTGACTTCACCCTCCAGGATGTCTGGCTCTAGGTGAGTGATCACACCATCATAGTTATCTGGGTCATCAAGTCCTTTTTTTGTACAGTTCTTCTGTGTATACTTGCCATCTCTTCTTAATATCTTCTGCTTCTGTTAGATACATACCATTTCTGTCCTTTATTGTGCGTGTCTTTGGATGAAATTTTCAAGTTTTCAGTTCACATTCAGATTTCCCCAATTATCTAAAAATGTCTTTTTGGAGGAAATTTGATTTAGGACCCAAGCAAAAGAGTCTCACTAGATTGGGATAGTATGCCTTTTTCTGTGTTACTTCTAAAACAGAACGGTCCTTTTGGTTTTTCATTCTATTGACTTGTTGAAGAAACTGGATCAGGTGTCCTGAGAAATTCTGAATTTGGCACGTTTCTTCCTATAATGTCATTTAGCTTGTTTCTCTGTCTGTAATACTTCCTATAGACTGGAATTAGATGTAGAAAGTTAGGTTCAAATTATTTTGGCAAGAATATATCTTGGATAATCCTGTGTATTTTTCATATGTATTATTTCCTGTTCCATCAGATAACATATAATGCAGGGTTATTTCAAATCCTAAAGATGATGCTGTGAAAGTGTTGCACTCAACATGCCAGCAAATTTGGAAAACTCAGCAGTAGCCACAGGACTGGAAAAGGTCAGTTTTCATTTCAATCCCAAAGAAAGGCAGTGCCAAAGAATGTTCAAACTCCCGCATAATTGCACTCATCTCACATGCTAGCAAAGTAATGCTCAAAATTCTCCAAGCTAGGCTTCAACAGTATGTGAACTGAGAATTTCTAAATGTTCAAACTGGATTTAGAAAAGGCAGAGGAACCAGAGATCATATTGCCAACATCTGTTGGATCATTGAAAAAGCAAGAGAATTCCAGAAAAACATCTACTTCTGCTTCATTGACTATGCTAAAGCTTTTGACTGTGAATCACAACAAACTGTGGAAAATCCTGAAAGAGATGGGAATACCAGACCACCTGACCTGCCTCCTGAGAAACCTGAATGCAGGTCAAGAAGCAACAGTTAGAATGGGGTGTGGAACAATGAACAGGTTCAAAATTGGGAAAGGAGTATATCAAGGCTGTAAATGGTCATCTTGCTTATTTAACTTATATGCAGAGTACATCATGCAAAATGCCAGGCTGGATGAAGCACAAGCTGGAATCAAGATTGCTGGGAGAAATATCAATAACCTCAGGTAGGCAAATGACACTATCCTTATGGCAGAAAGAGAAGAGCAACTAAAGAGTCTATTGATGAAGGTGAAAGAGGAGAGTGAAAAAGCTGGCTTAAAACTCAACACTCTAAAAACAAGGATCATGCCATCCAGTGCTATCAATTCATGGCAAATAAATGGGGGAAAAATGGAAACAGTGAGAGACTTTATTTTCTTGGGCTCCAAAATCTCTGCAGATGGTGACTGCAGCCATGAAATTAAAAGATGCTTGCTCCGTGGAAGAAAAACTATGACAAATCTAAACAGCATTATTGAAAAGCAGAGACATTACTTTGCCAACAAAGGCCCATATAGTCAAAGATATGGTTTTTTCAGTAATCATGTATGTATGTGAGACTTGGACCATAAAGACAGCTGAAAAGTGAAGTTGCTCAGTCGTGTCCAACTCTTTGTGACCCCATGGACTGTAGCCTACCAGGCTCCTCTGTCCATGGGATTTTCCAGGCAATAGTACTGGAGTGGATTGCGATTTCCCTCTCCAGGGGATCTTCCCAACCCAGGGATCAAACCTGGGTCTCCCGCATTGTAGACAGACGCTTTACTGTCTGAAGCACCATGGAAGTCAGCTGAGCACCAAAGAATTGGTGCTTTTGAACTGTGATGTTGGCAAAGACTCTTGAGAATCTCTTGGACTGCAAAGAAGTCAAACCAGTCAATCCTACAGAAAATCAATCCTGAATATTTATTGGATGCTAATGTTGAAGTTCCAATACTTTGGCCACCTGTTGTGAAGAGCCAACTCACTAGAAAAGACTCTGATGCTGGCAAAGATTGAAGGCAGGAGGAGAAGGGGATGACAGAGGGCAATTGACTGGATGGCATCACCAATTCAATGGACATGAGTTTGAACAGGCTCCAAGAGATGGTGAAGGACAGGGAGCCCTGGCATGCTGTAGTCCATGGGGTTGCAAAGAGTGGGACATGACTGAGCAACTGAACAACAGTCTCACTTTAATGTTGTTTAGATTGCCCCATCAGTACAAGTAGGAATAGTCTGATCCCTTCATTTCATGGTTTCCCATCATCCATTAATCTAATGGTATTCCCGTCCTTTGAGGAGCATCAGCTCAGTTCAGTTCAGTCGCTCAGTCGTATCCGACTCTTTGCGACCCCATGAATCATAGCACGCCAGGCCTCCCTGTCCATCACCAGCTCCATAGGCTGAATCAGTTATTTCATTAGGATTTGCAAATGGCAAGTTTCTAATATGTCATTTTATCTGCACTTATTAGCTGATATTTTTGATGAATGGAGCTACCTGTTCTCATCTACCAAAGATACTTGAAAGATAGTTTTCTCTCTCTGAAATTTAGAGTGACAGGATAACTGTTTAATTTTTTTGCTTTTATTGTAAATTTACAGAGTGGTGATTTGTCACGCACGGAAGTTTCCATGGTATCTAACGAGTTTTGTTTTGCCGTCCTCTCACTTTTAAAGCATCCTTCTGAACTCATTATTAAGTTGTATATATGTTCACATGCGTTACTAAGTTGCAATCTTTATTCCTCTCAATGCTTAAGTTGTCCCTCTTTGGTTAGTGGGAGACTCTTCAAGCATGTTCCTATGTCCCTAGGACATGGCCACATCACTTTTTGATAACTTTTTTGCTTTCTGTGATGACAGGATTTCTCAGACCCATATTTCCCATTTCCTGTCACAGACATGAAATCAACCGTTTCATAAAGAAGTTCCCGTTCCTTTTTGTGGTGAGTAGTGTGTGAAAACCAAGTACAGGAATGATTTTCCTTCTAGGCCTTTTCATTTTAAAATGAAAAATTTTTGCATAGGTGATACATAATTTGCATAATCAATTCTGTTTTCTTTAGAAAGGCTGCTTCTGCACTTCTCATTTTCTCTCATGCATTTATTGCACTCAGAGCAAGATCTTTCGTCAGGAATTTCAGTCTCTACAGCTGACACAGGCAATATTTAATGAGCCTGTTCTTATGACCATAATTGGGTCAATAATTCCTTTTTCCATCATATCCACAGAAGAGTTTTGTGTGAGATTATTTTATTTCATTATTATTTATTTGTAGAATTCACTTGTGAAGCCTTATGGGTTTGGGGATTTCTTTGTGGGAAGAAAAGTATTTCTTTGTTGAAAATGAATTTAACTTATTCAATAGATATATGGCTATACAGATTTATTATTTCATCTGTGTCAGTTTTATTAACATGTATTTTTAAAGAGGTTTGCCTATTTCATTTAAGTTGCTTTAATTTATGGCATAAACTAGCTCATAGTATTTCTTATTATTCTTTTAATATCCATAGGATTTGTAGTGATTTTACTTTCTGGATGTTTATAATTTATAGTTCTTTCTTTGTACTTACTGATCAGTTTTAACTATGGGTTTATCAATTTTGTTGACCTTTTTTCTTTTGGCTTTGTTAACTTTTTCTATTATTCCTTTCTGTATTATTTTCTTCTACTTTCTCTGGGTGTTCTTTGCTTTTGTTTTTCTATACTTTCCTAGAGCTATTTTATGTCTGTCTTTTTTGAAAAATGAGCATTTAAAGCTATACATTTTCTTCTGGGAACAAATTTTACTCTGTTGTACTTTCCTTGATAGTTAGTTTGAAATCCCACAAAATTTGAAATATATTTTCATTGTCATTGTCCTGTGTTATTAATTGTCCATATTTTCAATATGGTCATTACTTTGTAAATATTTTCTAATTTCCCTTGTGATTCCTCCATCAACATCCTTTAAAGTGTGTTATAATTTCTAAGTATTTTAGATACTTCCGAGTTTTTTGATTTTGAAAATTTTTTGATTTCTAAATTATATACTTTATGCTCAGGAACAAACTCTGTTTAGGATTTCAATCCCTTAAAGTTACTTAGAATTCATTAAGACTTGTTTTAGTAAGTGTGTGTTTTGGTAAATGTTCCATGTGCAATTGAAAGAATATGTTTTCTGCTCTCATCAGTTATAGATTATATAAATTTATTTAGGTCAAGCAGGTTGATACTATTGTTTATTTTTCTGTATTTTTGTTGAGTTTGTCTGATTGTTCTATCAGTTTCTGAGAGAGGGTGTTAAAATCTCAGTGGTGGCTTTGTTTATATTTCTACTTAATTTTGTCACTTTGGTTTTATGATTTTGGAAGTGTATTCCTGGTGATTATTGAGTGTTTAATTGTTATAAAATGTCTCTATCTCTGGTAATGACCTTTGTCTTGAAGTGTATTTGAACAGATATTGATACATCTCTTTTGCCTTCTTATGCCTACTATTTGTACGATAAATCTTTTCCATCCAATTACTTTCACCCACTCTGTGTGTTTATATTCAATGTTGTCTTTTGTAGGTAGCATAGAGTTCCTTTTTTGTCCATTCTAAAAATCATTTTCTTATTTTGCAATCCCTATTTTTTTTTTTTTTTTGCCTTATTTTGTTAGTAGGACCTCACGTACTATATTGAATAGTAGCAGCGATAACACTATTCCTTATCTTGTTCTGGATCCTGAGGAAATATATCTAAATTTTCACCATTAGCTGTAAAGTTTGCTTTAGTTATTTTTGTAGATATTCTTTATAAAATTAGTATAGTTCTAGTGTTCTTAGCTTTTCCTGCATATATGTGTTAAATCCATAAAATGCTTTTTAAAAATCTACTTAAATTATTATTTTTGGTATTCTTTTAAAATTTTTATTTGGAATAATAAAACAAGTTAGTCTAGAAAAATTTTTGGAATAATTTGTATATGGAATAGATTACTTCTTACATGAAATTTTGGGAGCATATGCCTATAAAATTATTTGCACATGGGGTTTCTTGGGGTGTTTTCTGAGAAGGTCTTTGATTAATATTTCAGCTTATTTAATGAATATTAATTTATTCAAGTTTTCTATTTGCATTTTAGCTTAAAGTTAAATTTATTAATTTCATCTAGTTTTATATTTATTGACATATTGTTATTTATAGTATTTTTTAACCTCCATTGTATTTGCATTGTTTGTATGTATTTTTCTTCTTTCGTCTAATTTTAAAAGGCCTAGGTTATACTCCTCTCCGTGGGGGAGGAGAGATGATCGCAGATTGGAGAGCCTCTGGGCTGGACCTCTTTCTATCATGTGGTCCTTTCATCCTGACCATATCCCATTTAGTGACTCTTTCCTGGGCTTATAGATCCTTTTAGAAGCTGTCTTCCACAGCTGTAACTATAAAATTTGACAAATGGTGACAAAGGGTAGGAAAAAGAGTGAAGAAATGAGGGAAGGGAATGCTGAGGATGGGCTAGCCTGCCTGTTCTTGTAGCTTTTTATTCTAACTCCAGCCGAACTCCTGTGCTATCCTGATGCTCTTGTTGGCTCTGGCTTGGAGAGGGGCAATGACGTTTTAGGGTGATGTGTTAGAAATGGCCACTATGAGAAAGCCCTTTGCCAGCCTTTCTCCTCTTGTTGCATCTCAGTCTTCTGTACTTGGTTGCTGTCTTACCCTCATTCCTCTGCTCCCAGTTGCAGCAGGCCTTAACCTCTATCCCTAAGAGATACTTTTTGTACAATATTCTGAGATTCCTCAACCTCCATCTCACTTCTTTGGCATCTTCAGAGTTTGATTTCTAGAGAGAGAGCCAGAAGCTCATGTTAATTTTCCATATTTTTTACGACGATCAATAGATTATTTGTAAACTAGAGAATCTATTTAACCTGTATGTAATTCTAATTTATTTTTTATTAATTGTGATAGTTATCAATGCTGGTCATCAAAATATTTTTGCTTTCTCCTAGGCATAGAGTAGGTTTGGAGTTCCTTACCCCTTTGTTAAAATTTGGTGTGCCCATGTGATTTGTTTTAGACAGTGAAAGATGAGCCTAAGTCTGTGTTTTACCTCTGGTGGAATCCTTAAGAGTCATTGCCTGATTTGCCATTCTTTCCTATATTCTCTGTCATGCCCTAGTTCAAGAGTTGGCAGCATTTTTCCATCAAGGACCAGATAATAAATATTTTAGACCTGTGGGCCACATGGTGTTAGTTGCAGCTACTCAGCTCTGTCGTAGTGGCAATACATAAATGAAAGAACATAGCTATATCCCAATAATACTTTACTTATGGATATTGAAATAGAAATTTCATATAGTTTTAATATGTTATAAAATATTATTCTTTCCAAAATTATTTCAACTCTTAAAGAATGTAAAAATTTTTCTTAGTTCCTGGGTCAAAGAAAATCAGGCAGGAGGCCAGATTTAGTCTGCGGGCCATAGTTTGTTGGCTCCTGTTCTAGATGAAAGCTACTCAATAGACCTGATTCTTAAGGGAAGGGAAACAGAGCCAAGCCTTGAGCTGATCCAGGAAGGATATCCTCTGGGGTGGCGGGGCGGGGGCGGGCAGGGGAGGAACTTGTCATCTTCAGCCACTAAGATTCTTTCAAATTACAGCATTAGCTAGTCCAATCCATTACACTAATTCTGTGTTTAAATGATAAGACAGCAACTTTGAGTAACTAGACGAGAAACATCAGTGGAAAGATAAAGAGAGAAAGGCAGCTGAGAAAGGACCAGGAGGAGTCCGGGTTGAAAGTTAAAGAGCTCATTAAAATTCTGACAGATTATTCATTCTTTTCTTCTGAATCTAATTTCTTTAAATCCCGATCATCTGCCTATTTGTACATTTCATACTGTATCTTCTACTCTTTCTGGGACACTGGTATGTTTACTGTTTCAAATAATTAAAAAAAAAAAAAAGAAGGTCATGGAAGTACTTAAAGTAGATCTGAAAACTTCGTCAAAAAGTCAGGAAGGCCAAAATAAGGAGCTCTGTTAAGAGACATTCCATCAACCAAAATATCTTTTCTCTTCTCTGCCATGGCAACTCCAAAATAGTACAGAATATGTAATATGCAGTATCCTTATTTGAACCAAGATGCTGAGAATTGTGCAGCTAACAAATGTCTATTTTGGTGGCAAAAAGCAGCAGTCTCAAAAGCAATTGTATTGAGACTAGTTCTGTAGTATTTTTTGAGATTTCCCAATTGTTAGAGGCAGATTCCAGAGACACTCAAGATATCCCCTTTCCAATGGCTTAAAACTGTATATTTACCTTGTGTGTCTTTGTAATTGCAGGAGCCCTGATTCTGACACAGTTGGTGTGTGTTAGATAATCTTTTTGAATGTGCCAGAACAGGAAAGAGAAGAGATGTTTGTGGTAATAAAGGTTGCTCTTGTAGGCCTCTTGCCCTAGAAATGTTGGTGGGGAAACAGTCCTTATTTGATCATTTTTGGGGTGAGGGAAATGAAAATAAGTTGTGTGTAGAGGTTCTAACTCCCTGAGGGCAGCTGAGTGGGAGAGAGTCTCTTTGGAAAATCTACAGTTTCTTCTTACAAAACAATGTAGCCTCTAAGAAGTTGAAAACATTTGGAGAAAGTGCAGCAATGAAAAGCATTATTGTGTGAAGTACAAAATCTCAAGGAAAAAAAAAAAGAGGTTCTATAAAAGATTTACTTTTTTTTCTTGGAAATCCTCTGGCCTACAGTAATATGATTTGTTTAAAATATGGCACTTAAATATTTAAATGTAGCAGGCCCTATGTGTTTAATTTCTTTGTTTAACTGATGCATAGTTTCCCAACTATGTAGTGACTGGTGTAAAATGTGAGGCTGTTCTATATTTATGTGGTTCAGCTTTCCAGAATATTTGGATACTGACTTTAAATATGTACAGTATCATTCCTTTGCAGCAGTGTTGACAATGTCTGAATCTATTAATATTAGACACCCTCCCCCGTCATCCACTTTTCTGAAGTATGGTTAACAATGAGAAAAGTAGATTAAATTTATCAAGTGGTTTATCAGAAATGCAGGGTCTGCAGAGAGTTACAAAGTTAAATTTCCATTCACTATATGGAAGATCTGATGCCTGATAAACTTTTATTTATATTTTAAACAATTCTGGCTTTAGTGTATGGATTGATTGTTTCTGCACTATCTGTGTGTATTCTGATGGAATTACAAATATTTAATAGTATGAAACACAGAGCAAGGCATTAAGCATTTAAAAAATAATTAGCCACTTCACTGTAAAAAGCAATGGGAAAAAAGTTTCGAAGGAAAACAGGAGTGAAATGTTAAGATCCAGTTAATGGCTTTACACAGAATGAATCTGTCTTCTAACAGAGGTTTGACTATTCTGGTGCCCTGCAGCACCAATACATTGTTTTAAAGGATAAAAGAGTGAGTGCGGATGGTCATGACCTCTCTGGATACAGGGAACCTCTCCCTGGGGCTGACGTTCACTGGAGGAAGGTCAGTGACAAGAATTTGGCCTCGAAGGAATCATAAGTGGATGAACAAGCAGAGAATATGAGAGAGTACATTTTTTATCAATCAACCTTTATGAGTCCCTAGGAAGAGTGTATATGTTTTAGAAAAAGAAGTCCCCACTCCTGGGAACTGGGGCCCAGGGCAAAAATGAATGAAAGAAGATGAACACATCACTCATAATTAGAGAAATGCAAATCAAAACCACAATGAGGTACCACTTCACACCAGTCAGAATGGCTGCAATCCAAAAATCTGCAAGCAATAAATGCTGGAGAGGGTGTGGAGAAAAGGGAACCCTCCTACACTGTTGGTGGGAATGCAAACTAGTACAGCCACTATGGAGAACAGTGTGGAGATTCCTTAAAAAATTGCAAATAGAACTACCTTATGACCCAGCAATCCCATTGCTGGGCATACACACTGAGGAAACCAGAATTGAAAGAGACACATGTACCCCAATGTTCATCGCAGCACTGTTTATAATAGCCAGGACATGGAAACAACCTAGATGTCCATCAGCAGATGAATGGATAAGAAAGCTGTGGTACATATACACAATGGAGTATTACTCAGCCGTTAAAAAGAATTCATTTGAATCAGTTCTGATGAGATGGATGA
This sequence comes from Capra hircus, assembly GCF_001704415.2. Lineage (NCBI taxonomy): Eukaryota > Metazoa > Chordata > Mammalia > Artiodactyla > Bovidae > Capra > Capra hircus. The sequence goes on from NC_030812.1 coordinate 9,361,969, forward strand.
AACTGGAGCCAATTATACAGAGTGAAGTAAGCCAGAAAGAAAAACACCAATACAGTATACTAACACATATATATGGAATTTAGGAAGATGGCAATGATGACCCTGTAGGCAAGACAGGAAAAAAAGACACAGATGTGTATAACGGACTTTTGGACTCAGAGGGAGAGGGAGAGGGTGGGATGATTTGGAAGAATGGGAATTCTGACATGTATACTGTCATGTAAGAATTGAATCGCCAGTCCATGTCTGACGTAGGGTGCAGCATGCTTGGGGCTGGTGCATGGGGATGACCCAGAGAGATGTTGTGGGGAGGGAGGTGGGAGGGGGGTTCATGTTTGGGAACGCAGGTAAGAATTAAAGATTTTAAAATTTAAAAAATAAAAAAAATAAAAAATAAAAAAAAAATTAAAAAAAAAAAAAGAAGATGAACACAGGTTAAGAGACAAAAGAAAGCTAAGGGGAATTTATATTATAATGCGTGTACTGAATTTCATAATGTACAGTGTTCAAAGTAAACATGATTTTAAATAAAGCAGATAGTCCCAAGATATAAGCATTTTGTGACTTTAAGAGTTCTTAAGCAGATGCACAGATGTTTGTAGATCAAAGAATGTGATAAAATGTTTCTATGTATTCTTTTTTTTTTTCTGTGTATTCTTTAAGAGACCAGAAATCTGAGAGATTTGTTACAGCATCCTAAAACAGTTTATCCACATTAGGAAAAATCTATTTCTTAAAAGACTATTTTTTAATTTTGTTTTTGCTAGTCTAATTTTATTTTGTTTCTTTGAAATGTTTATTGATATATATGTATGGAGAAGCACACAAATAGCACATATATATTGATAGTTCAAGGTATTTTTTACAAAGTGAATACATCCTGGTAATTAGATGTACTCAGTCCAGGAAACAGAATATTATTAGAAAACCTCTGTCTTCTCCTTCCCAAAATGTAACCATTATTCCTGTCTCTTAACTCTGTGTATCGGTTTTTCCTGGGTTTTTGTTATTGTCATTTTTTTTTAATTTTGTTGAAACAGAATCTATTAGTAGGTATTCCCTTGTATTAGGCTTCCTTTGCTCAACATTCTGTTGTAAAATTCATGTTGTTTCATTCAGTTCCGTTCAGTTCAGTCGCTCAGTCGTGTCCAACTCTTTGCGACCCCATGAATCGGAGCACGCCAGGCTTCCCTGTCCATCACCAACTCCCGGAGTTCACTCAGACTCACATCCATCGAGTCAGTGATGCCATCCAGCCATCTCATCCTCTGTCGTCCCCTTCTCCTCCTGCCCCCAGTCCCTCCCAGCATCAGAGTCTTTTCCAATGAGTCAACTTTGTTTCATTAGCAATAGTTTATTCTAATTGTATGTTATTCCATCATTTGAATGTGTCACAATTTATTTATTGCTCTAATGTTGATAGAAATTTGAGTCACTTCCACTTTCTGGCTATTACAAATAATGCTGCTATAAATACAGTCATACATGTTTTTGTGCAAACATACATATTTAACTATATTGGAAATAAAATTACTAATTATAGGATATGAAGCAATTCACCTGAAATAAATGCCACCAAATAGTTTTTTAAATGGTTGTAAAAATTACCCTATCTTTTGCGTTGGCTATTCCTATGAGACTGGCATTCACAGACACAATATAAATCCTAGACAACATGCAAGTATCAATTACTGGAAGGCATTGATAAATGAATTAAGTTAGGCAGATTCTGGAGGGGAGTAAATCCGTAGGGGAAGGAAATGGAAAAGAGTGAGCTCACACTGTATTTCTTTTAGTCTAAAGACTGACTGAAACTGGTTCTGCATGGGCTGTCTGTTGGTGTGTGTTGGCATTCGCCCTGCCACAGAGCCTGTAGACTCCAAAACTGGGTAACCTCAGGCCAAACAGCTGACAGGGAGGGAGCACAGCTCTACCCATCAGCAACTGGATTAAAGAGCAGACTCAGAGCCCAGCAGAGCAAGACCCAGTTTTCCCTATAGCTAGTCCCTCCCATCAGGAAGCTCACGCAAGCCTCTCATCCTCATCCATCAGAGGGCAGACAGAAGAAGCAAGAAATACAGTCCAAAGGCACTGTCACAGAAAGCTAGCAAAGTGAAAAAAGCTGTGAGCCGTACCATGCAGGGCCAGTGGTGGGTCAGGGTGGAGAGTTCTGACAACATGTGGTCCAGTGGAGAAGGGAATGGCAAGCTACTCCAGTATTCTTGCCGCGAGAACAGTATGAAAAGGCAAAAAGATATGACACCGGAAGATGAGCCCTCCCCCACCGCAGGTTGGTAGATGTCCAATATGCTACTGCAAAGGGTAGAGAAATTGCTCCAGAAAGAATGAAGAGACTGGACTAAAGCAGAAACAGTGCTCAGTTGTGGATGTGTCTGTTGGTGAAAGTAAAGTCTGATGCTGTAAAGAACAATATTGCATAGGAACCTGGAATGTTAGGTCCATGAATCAAGGTAAATTGGATGTGACTGCAGTCATGAAATTAAAAGACACTTGCTTCTTGAAAGGAAAGCTATGATAAACCTAGATAGCATATTAAAAAGCAGAGACATGACTTTGCCAACAAAGGTCCATACAGTCAAAGCTATGGTTTTTCCAGTAGACATATACAAGTGTGAGAGCTGGACCATAAAGAAGGTTGGGCGCCAAAGAACTGATGCTTTCAAATTGTGGTGCTGGAGAAGATTCTTGAGAGTTCTTTGGACTGCAACGAGATCAGACTGGTCAATCCTAAAGGAAATCAACCCTGAATATTCATTGGAAGGACTGATGCTGAAGCCGAAGCTCCAATACTTTGGCCACCTGATGCAAAGAGCCAACTCACTGGAAAAGCCCCTGATGCTGGGAAAGACTGAAGGTAAAAGGGGAAGGGAGCGGCAGAGGATAAGATAGTTAGATAGCATGACTGATTCAATGGACGTGAATTTGCACAAACTCTAAGAGATAGTGAAGGACAAGGGGGCCTGGCATCCTGCAGTCCATGGGATCACAAAGAGCTGGTCTCAACTTAGTGACTGAACAGCTCTATGTGTGTGTGTGTGTTCAGTCATGTCCGACTCTGTGACCCCATGGACTGTAGCCTGCCAGGTTCCTCTGTCCATGGGATTCTCCAGGCAAGAATACTAGAGTAGGTTGCCATTTCTTTCTCCAGAGTATCTTCCTGATCCAGAGATCGAACTGGGGTCTCCTATGTCTCCTGGATTGACAAGTGGATTCTTTACTACTGAGCCACATCTTTTATGTCCATTTACCTGTCGATAGACAGGTTGCTTTCATGTCTTATCTGTTGTAAATAGTGCTGCTATGAACATTGAGGTACGTCTACCTTTTTGAATTAGAGTTTTCTCCAGATATGTGCCCAGGAGTGGTACTGCTGGATCTTGTGGTAACTCTGTTTCTAGTTTTTTTTGGAACCTCCATACTGTTTTCCATAGTGGCTGTGACACTTTCCATTCCCACCAATAGGGTGGGAGGGTTCCTTTTTATCCACACCCTCTCCAGCATTTGCAATTTTTACACTTTTTAATGATGGCCATTCTGACTGGTGTGATGTAGTACCTTATTGTAGTTTTGAGTGTTCATCTGATTTTAGATAAGAGAAATGTTCTGGGCTGAATTGTGTCCTTCCCTCAACCACCAAATTCAAATGTGGAAGCTCTAACACCCAGTAGTTCAGAATGTGACTGCATTTGCAGATGGGACCTTTATAAACAGGACTGAGTTAAAATGAGGTCTTTAGAGTGGGCCCTAATCCAGTCTGATGATTCCTTTCTCAACTCCCAGCTCTGTCAACTTGTTTTATTATAGGAGAAGACTATTGGTCCCTAGACTGCTTGTGGATTAGAAGCATGGATTTGGTGTGTGTGTTTGATCTTAATTCCAATTTTAGACAATCCACTGACTTTTAGTAATCCAGCCTATCCTTGTAGCTTTGAACAAGGCCATCCTAATCCCCCCAGGCTTGTTCTAAGCATGCCTCAAGCTCTGTCTCCACCTTATTTGTTAGGAGTTAACCTTTTTTGGAATGCTGCCTTAATTGACCTTTCTTTTGTTGGGTTATACCACACATCCACAAAATTAGATCTTATAAAAAGCAAAAATCTTCATCTTGTTGAAAGTTTGACCTTTGTCACCACAGAAAACTATCTACTTCTGTGTGTCTTCCTTCTTATACCTTTAAATGCAAATGACAGTTATAGCTCCAGGATGCAGAAATATGCAAATATTTTTGATGTTTTGCAGTTCAATAAAAGCTCATTTCTCTCTCTCTTTTTCTTTAGAACACATTCGTAATATTAACTTTAATATAGGATAAGTGACCTCTTTTGGATACCGGATTATTAAGAACACTCAAAGAATTAAGACTAAAAGTATTGATTGGGTTCTCTGGGAATTGTGGATGCTTGTTAAAACCAGAATTTGGTGAAAGGAATAGTGCCCCAAAGTAATCACAATAAAGGGATGAAATGAAAAGCTGAGTTATAGCAGGGTAATGGTATCAGCTCACAAACACGTGTGTAAGAAAAGTAAATTGTATAATTTTTCTGTAATGGAAATTAATATTCATTTTGAAAATTGTTACATGGAGTGGCTGAAACATCACCTCAGTCAGTTCAGGATTTCACCACCACTACCTTTCCCTAAGCTTGTGGCTGGTTTGCAACACCATTTACAGAATATCAACACAGCAGTGAGGAGCTTTTACATCTTCCCTGGGTTATTTTATCCAATTCATGTGGGAATGTGCTGAGATGGACATTGTCTGGCCCTGTTCATCAGTACTTGCAGGTTGATGCTGAACTGTCCTTCGCTTATGGTCTAGTGGGAAGGAGAAATCTTTGTTTGCTAGTTGTGCCCTCTATGAGCTATAGGATTCCTGTGAGTGGTCTTAGCCTCCTTCTGCCTGCACTTTCCCTTCAGCCAGTACTACTACACTGGTCCTGTGCTTTACTAAACGCTAGAATCTCAGAGTTTCCCTAGTTTCTTGAGTATCTTCTGAGAAAGGGAACTCAAGCCTCTGTCATTGTCCATCTTCCCTCTTCCCTCGCCCAAATCCTAGACTTGGTGGTGGGAAAAGTCGGGGCTGTATACTGTCACCCTGCTTATTTAACTTATATGCAGAGTATATCATGTGAAATGCTGGGCTAGACAAAGTACAGGCTGGAATCAAGATTGCTGGGAGGAATAGCAATAACCTCAGATAGGCAGATGACATCACCCTTATAGCAAAAAGCGAAGAGGAGCTAAAGAGCCTCTTGGTGAAAGTGAAAGAGGAGAGTAAAAATGCTGGCTTAAAACTAACATTCAAAAAACCAAGATTATGGCCTCCGGTCCCATCACTTCATGGCAAATAGATGGGAAAACAGTGGAAACAGTGACAAACTTTATATTTGTGGGCTCCAAAATCACTGCAGATGTTGACTACAGCCATGAAATTAAAAGATGCTTGCTCCTTGGAAGGAAAGATATGACAAACCTAGATAGCATATTAAAAAGCAGAGACATTGCCGACAAAGGTCCATCTAGTCAAAGCTGTGGTTTTCTCAGTCGTCATGTATGGATGTGAGAGTTGGATGATAAAGAAAGCTGAGCACTGAAGAATTGATGCTTTTGAACTGTAATGTTGGAGAAGACTCTTGAGAGTCCCTTGGACTGCAAGGAGAGCCAACCAGTCCATCCTAAAGGAGATCAGCCCTGAATATTCACTGGAAGGACTGATGCTGAAGCTGAAGCTCCAGTACTTTGGCCACCTGATGTGAAGCACTGACTCATTTGAAAAGACCCTGATGCTGAGAAAGATTGAAGGTGAGAGGAGAAGCGGACGACAGAGGATAAGGTGGTTGGATGGAATCACCGACTCAATGGACATGAGTTTCAGCAAGCTCCGGGAGTTGGTGATGGACCAGGAGGCCTGGCATGCTGCAGTCCGTGGGGTTGCAAAGAGTTGGACATAACCGAGCGACTGAACTGAACTGAAAGTCAGAACACAGGACTCCTGTAGAGACCCAGAGTCCATATTCTTTTCTTGCATTCTCTGCTTTGTCAGACCTGATTTCCAAAGAGAGTCATAAATATTGCCTCTAAATGATAATATGATTGCACAAAGATATTATTTACAGCATATGTGTATGTCCTGAGCTCTTTATTTAGCTACTTTTGAAGTTGTATAGGTCAAGTCCTAACCACTCAAAAGTTTTAAATGTTGACATTTATTTGTTTTAAACTGCCTCAACTTTCACCTAATGGGATAATGGGTCATATGTGAACAGGAAGTGTGGAAAAATGAAATCAAATCAAATTAACCAGAAAACACAAAGTTAGTGATTATAACAAAGCTGGAAGAATGCATAGAATTGAAACGTAACTACTAATTCAAATCCATGAGCCAAAAATTTCAGTTGTCAAGGCTAAGAAGATAATCCAAACACTAGACAGGTGTTAATCTGTCTTTTAAAATCCATGAATCTAGAAAGATTTAAACAGGAATGAATTAAAAATGAGGTATAGTAATCAGTAGCAATGAGAGATGCCCAGAAGATGGCCTAGAATAATTTTAAAGTTCTTTATAAAGGCAGTGACTTCTTGCCTTAGACTTCTGTTCAGGTCCTGGGGATCATGGATGAGAGGCAAGTTCTTTTTTTTTTTTTTTTTTAACATAGACCTGTTTTTCTCCCCAATTTTACTGAGTTGTAATTTGACATACAGCACTGTATGTGTGTAAGATGTACAACACAGAGATTTGACTTCATGAAATGATTATCATAATAAGTTTAGTGAATAGCCATCATCTCAAATAGATAAACAATACAAGACAAAGAAAAAAATGTATTTCGCTTGATGAGGGGCAAGTTTTGAGTGGTTAGAGGCAGAAGGTGGATTGATATTCCAGCTACTGTATTAGTCTACAAATGTCCAGTGGAGCTGACTTGGATCCAGATATGATCTATAACTGCCTGAAAGGGTTTCGTTCTTTTAAACTCAGAACTTTATAATGACAGTACAATGGACTGAGAATGGCAAGCCGCACTGAAGAATATACTACATACAGTTTGCATTGATTATAAACTGTGACCCAGTGGTTATGAAAATGGACCTTACTGTTCCAAATGGCTTGGACTAGAATCTTGGTTTTATTACTTACAAACTTTTTCATCTTAAGGAAATTACTTTGCTCTTTGAATTTATGTTTCTTTATTTGCAAAAATGGTAATAGTAATAGTAGCTGCCTAATGGAGTTGTTGTCAGGATTCAAAGTTCAAATGAATGAGTTCATTTAAAATGCTTTTGTAAGTCTTCAATAAAATTTAGCTATATTTTTATTATATGTGATCCTTATCATTATTGTGTGATATGTATTCACAGCATTAACTTCCAACCCTTCGCACTAGAATGGCAAAATTCTCATAGAGATTTCATTAGGAGAACTCTGTTGATTTTTTTTCTGTCTTCTTTTCTAAGTTAATCCCCCTGATTCTCTGTCAGTCACTGTTTCTCTCCAGTGCTAGTTCTTCCTCCACTCTTGTTTGTGTCCAAATGGTTACTCTGCATTGCTGGGAACATCCCACTCCCCTCCAGCTTACAAAGGATTATCTCAGGTTTTCTATCGGCACTTGTTTGGATTTCGTCCTTTCAGTTGTCCTCAACATTAACTGTACTTCTGCACTTTTCTTCCCACTTTGGGCTGTCTGCATCGGTGCAGTTGCTGAAACTTAGAGAAGTTGGAGCTCATTCACGCAATAGGAGTTACTGAGCTCCTGATATGTGCCAGGCACTGTGCTATGTGCTCAGCACAGCATTCCTGCCCGCTTGAAGCCTTCAGAACACAGTAGGCTCTTATAAAATGCCTCTATAAAATGCCTTCAACCACTGCTCCTTCTTCCGGGGATGTCCGAGCATCCTTGGCCAGCCTCCTTGTTCTGCACATTCTCTGATATGCCCTTAAGATGGGACGGATTTTTTTATTCTGCTTTGGCACTGAGGTGGGAGCAAAGAAATGTCCATTTTCTCGTAGCTGTGCTTTTTTCTGCACGGAACTCATTCATTCCATAATCTGGTGCTGCAGCATTGGTTCTTTGGCTCCAATAGTGCTTAAGACACCTTGCTTTCATCATTTCATATTCACTTTTTTGTGAGGACTGTAGTGGGGATTATGATTTTTTAAGTCTGTGTATTGTATTGAAGAACAAGGTATTTACTATAGTATAGGATTTATTGGTAGTTCAATAAACTGGGATTATAGCTCTGATTCTTCAGCTTTTAAGCCATGTATTTTGGGGTAGCACTGTTAATATCACACTCCTTTTTTCTCATCTGTAAAAGAGACTAATAACTCTTACCTTGAATGGTGCTTTAAGAAAAGAGTTGTATATAGTATCTGATACAGTGCCTCAAAGTTATGCTGTGAAAGGAAGGTTATATTGAATTGTACAGTATGTTCCATCATCCTCTCATTTGTGTTCTTGATGCTATAAAAATCTACCAGTATTTACTGACTATTTGCCATGTAATTTCTGGGCATGATTCAGAGATTAAGAGAAAATATCCAGATGGCATTATCCTTTGGGTCAGGAAAACTGAGGAAGAAAAGAGGGGGGTGGGGGACTAGAAGAGTAAGGGAGATCATAATCAGGGACTTTTTTTTTTTTTTGCTTATAGGACTTAAAAGCCAAGTCAAGTAGCTTAAAGCAATGTTAGTTTATTATAAGAATTCTGGGATATTTTAAAGCATTCAGTGTAAGAAAATACACTTGTTGCTTTATGAAGAAATGGAAAGATATCAGTAATTAAGAAAGATTTGTTCTCTCTTTTATTCCTGGTCTTATTTTTGCTTTCTCTTGTCACATGGCCTTATGCCTCTGCCTGTTTCTGAATCTGTTATCTTGCTTTCTTCTCTCTGAAATCTGGTTCATTCTGCTTCCTTATTAGCACAGTTATACCCAAATGGCCACCCTTGTTCCAGTACAATGTCTTTCTAGCTCTAGTTGACTCCCACTTACTGGGTTTTTAGCTCTGAGTTCTCAAGTGAGAGGGCCTGATAGGACCAGAACAAGGGTCAGATGTCCACTCTAATCCAATCAGCTCTTGGTTGCAGAGAAATGAGGTTGTGTGATATAAGCAGACTGATGAGGCAGCTCTCAGAAGAGGGAGTGAGCTGGGCAAACGCAAGTGTGTTCATGACGAGCAGTGAGCTGAGTACCCAGGACAGGTTTAATTCAGAGTGTGGTTGCTGAGAAACCATTTGGAAAAACAGCTTATGGCAGAGGTTCCAAACGGTGTGTGTGTGAGAGAGAGGAAAAGAGAGAGAGAATACAGAATTCCCATTATAGAAACCAGTCCTAAATGGAAAAGAAACTAATCTTCCAGATACCAAAAATGGGTGAAAGAATAGTAGGTTATCCTTGGGCTGGATGATGGAAATTGTTTAGACTGTCTAGAAAACTGGAAACCGGAGGAGGACGGTACTTAGAGGAAAAGCCCTCTGAAGGGGTGTGTGTGTGAGAGAGAGAGACAGAGACAGAGGGCAGAGACAGAGGCTCTTAATAATTTCTTAGTGCAGTTTTAACTTATACATGTGCCTAGAGTGGGTTTCCTGAACCTCTAAGGGGCTTAGATCATGCCAGCCCTCCAGCCTTCTCATAATAACACTTTTGTGTGAAATATTGTCTAAATGAGAGTGAGTATGAGAATAAATAATAAAAACAGAAGGAAGTTAGTAGAAATGAAGGAATGATGGGGGAAGGGGAGATGGAGAGAGAGAAAGAAAGGGGGAAGAGAGGAGGAGACAGGAGGGAAGCTGGGAGAAATTGTTTGGTACTTTAACCTTAGACTACACTAAGTACTGGAAAACTGCTTTAGAAACATTAGCCTTTTAAAAACATACACCTAGAAATTCTCATCCAATAATGGTTAGTTGGTTGAGTCCTTGGACTGAGTGTGCATGTTGTTCAGAAATGGAAGAAAGGTGCTATGAGAGAAGAGTCAGAAGAGAAGAGTTTAGGTCCAGGGCTATAGTTTTCTCCTAGAAAAATGTTGCTTCTTTTTTTTTTTTTCTTAAAGTTTTGGTTAAACGTTAACACTGTGTTGAAACTCTAACAATAGATGAATTTGGGGTCAAACTCTAAAGTGCCTGTTCCCAAGCACAATTTAAAAACATATATATTCACAAGAAAGTGTTAGCAGTGATTATTCCTGGGGAGTAGGATTGAACTGGAGAAGGCAACGGCAACCCACTCCAGTACTCTTGCCTGGAAAATCCCATGGGCGGAGGAGCCTGGTGGGCTGCAGTCCATGGGGTCGCACAGTGTCGGGCACGACTGAGTGACTTCACTTTCACTTTTCTCTTTCATGCATTGGAGAAGGAAATGGCAACCCACTCCAGTGTTCTTGCCTGGAGAATCCCAGGGATGGGGGAGCCTGGTGGGCTGCCGTCTATGGGGTCGCACAGAGTCGGATGCGACTGAAGCGACTTAGCAGCAGCAGCAGCAGCAGCAGGATTGAACTTGAGGAGGAGATAGGAAGAGGGATGTCAGTTTTTATTTTTTACTCCTCTGTAATGTCTGACTTCAAAAAATAATTTAAAGTTTTATTATAGCTAGAAGAAAACAAAAAATATTATCTATGTTAAAAACTCCATCAATTCAGTTCTGTTCAGTCACTCAGTCCTGTCCGACTCTGCGACCCCACGAATCGCAGCACGCCAGGCCTCCCTGTCCATCACCAACTCCTGGAGTTCACTCAGACTCACGTCCATCGAGTCAGTGATGCCATCCAGCCATCTCATCCTCTGTCGTCCCCTTCTCCTTCTGCCCCCAATCCCTCCCAGCATGGAAACACATTAATTGGAACAGCTGTTTATTTCCAACTTCATTGGGGTATTAGGTTTTTGTATAAGTGGGTTTTGTTGTTCCTTTTTAAATTGCTGAAGTTTATCCTTCTTCAGTAGCAACACTTGTTATTTTGAATGAAAATCAAAGTTACATCCTGCCCCCTTGCCTTAAAAAAGAATATTTGATGATACAGGGATATGATGATTAGGGTAGAAATTCAGACAAAAGTTTACAAAGTCCAGTAACTTGAATTTTAAGTGAATTTCTGATTTAAAATAGAAAGACAGCCCAATGCACAGTTGGAATGTAAGTTGTTCTTTCAAGAGTACCGTATGTGGTTCTAGGATTCTAAAATAAGGACGTGGAAAACAAAGAAAGAAAATCTGTTAAGTAATAATAACTTCTAAAGCCAACTGTTCTTAAGTATTTTAATATTAAACTGAGAAAAAGTTGATGCTATTTATTATTATAATCATGGCACTGTTATTTAAAATGGAAACCGAATCAAACCCAACATGTTGCCTAGCAACCACGAGAAACAAACATTTTACTTTGTTTCTTAAGTAACCGACATTAAAATGCTACCAAAGATTCCTAAAAATACCTGCCTCTGAGTTCAGTTCTCGGTTAATCTTTTTAGTTCTCAAACACACTTTTTTTCCCATTAGACCATGTGACATTGAAATTCCTAAGCTGCAGTTTAGTAGTTATACCAGTAATTTATCAACTTCTTTTCTTTTTAGATCTTCAAATCATTTTAAATTGCTTTCAATGTTAGTGCTCTAAGATAACAAATCAAATATTTACAAACATGGATTACTTAGGAAAACTTTTCTTTTGGCTTAGAACTTAATGGTAAGGGAGATGGCATCCAGCTGAAAAGTTTTGGTGCTTGAGATGTGTGTTGAACAAATTAGTTTGCAGTTGTTTTTTACAAATGAATTTCCACTAACTGAATCCTCCTTCTACAGACACATGTTTCATGCAGGAGGGGGTAGTTACTCCATCACTTGTGCTGAGTTATCAGAGCAGGATTATAAGATGTTATGTCTTTGAGATCAGGGCCTTGTCTAAATAGGAAATCTAGAAATCACCTAAACAAAGAGACAGCTCTGTGACTCAGAGAAGAGTGAGTTTATACTTCTGCTATGAGAAATATCTGCAAGTCATTGCATTTTGAAAATATATTTAAAAAATATTGAATATTTAACAAGTTATCTTTTGTCTCATTTGCTTAGAGATAAATGGAGATAAATCAGGTGGAGAACACATATTATAACATGGTTAGAAAGATAACTACTGTTTAAATTTGGATAAAGAAAAATAATTTATTAAGTTTATTTATTATGTGATGAACACTCGATGAATACCCTATATTTAATCCTCATAACTACACATGAAGTAGGTAGCTAGTTACTCATTTTAAATATGTAGAATGAATGGATAGGAAATTTAGGTATTTTGCCCAAGGCCACACATGAAAAGTGGCAGAACCAGTTTCATACCTAAGCCTGTCTTGGTTCCAAAGGTCTAGTTCATGACCATGAGGGCACATTTAAGTCCTCTTTTATTGTTCAGTATTAGCCAATTTGTCTATACTAGTAGGTTTGCATTCTGTTTTGAAATTTTTTGAAGATTGTCAGATAGTCAACAGATTAATAAATTACTGAAAACTAGACCATTTGTTTTTGCTTTATTTAATTGAGTTAAAGCTTTACTCAGTAAATCTTATAATAAAGCAAAGAGTTCTTATGTGTATGGGCTATATACCAGCTTACCTTAATTTCCTGCTGTGTTTTATATAATTTTATTTTCCTAGAACTTAGCTCAGAGCCTTAAATATAAGTGCCCAGTGAAAAACTGTTGAACAAGAGAATCTAGTTTATATTTAGATCTCAAGTGTGATTTTTTTTTTATAGCTGTTGTCTTGTGTGTGTTGACTATGGCAAACTATGAATCACAATAATAGTAACACATCTGTTTTGCTTGGTAGGTGTAAGATGATGTTAAGTGCTACAAATATGTTAACTCATCTAATCTTTGCAATAATCTTATGAGATTACTAGTACCCTATTTTACAGATGAGGAAACTGAGGCAGAGAGCAATTAAGAAATTTGCCAACATCGTATAGCTTGTCAGTAGTGAAACCAGGCTTTGGACTCAGGTTGTCTGGCTCCAGAGACTTATGGTCTCAATAGCAGTAAGAGAAAAATTGAGTAGTACCAGCTTAACTGTAATCAAAGGTATGGTTTTTCCAGTAGTCATGTACAGATGTGAAGTTGGACCATAAAGAAGGCTGAATGCTGAAGAATTGATACTTTCAAATTGTGGTGCTGGAGAAGACTCTTGAGAGACCCAGAGAGGACTGCAAGATCAAACTGGTTAATCACAAAGAAAATCAACCCTGAATATTCATTGGAAGGACTGATGCTGAAACTCCAATACTTGGGCCACCTGATGTGAAGAGCCACCTCATTGGAAAAGACCCTGATGCTGGGAAAGATTCAAGGCCAAATGAGAAGGGGGTGGCAGAGGATGTGAAGGTTAGATAGCAGCACTGACTCAATGGATGAATTTGAGCAATCTCTGAGAGAGAGTGGAGAACAGAGGAGCCTGGCATCCTGCAGTCCCTGGGGTCACAGATTAGACAAGACTTCGCAACTGAACCACAAAGCTTACCTGGAGAACATAAAATTGCCTTTTCCTTCTTTTTCCCTTCATCTACCCTCATATTGTGCCACAACTCATCCACTTCTTTCGCTCTCACCCCACTCCTTTTGGTCACTCCCCCAAATTACACTTAGGATGGACAAATAATTTATCATTATAGACAAGAATACTCTTGAGAGTACAGTTCAATTCAGTTCAGTTGCTCAGTCCTGTCCGACTCTTTGTGACCCTATGGACTGCATCACACCAGGCCTCCCTGTCCATCACCAACTCCTGGAGTTCACTCAAACTCATGACCATTGAGTGGGTGATGCCATCCAACCATCTCATCCCCTGTCATCCCCTTTTCCTGACTTCAGTCTTTCCCAACATCAGGGTCTTTTCCAATGAGTCATTTCTTTGCATCAGGTGGCCAAAGTTTTGGAGCTTCAGCTTTAGCATCAGTGCTTCCAATGAATATTCAGGACTGACTTCTTTTAGGATGGACTGGTTGGATCTCCTTGCAGTCCAAGGGACTCTCAAGAGTCTTCTCCAATACCACAGTTCAAAAGCATCAATACTTTGGCACTCAGCTTTCTTTATAGTCCAACTCTCACATCTATATTTGACTGCTGGAAAAACCATAGCTATGACTCGGTTCAGTTCAGTCACTCAGTCGTGTCCGACTCTTTGTGACCCCATGAATTGCAGCACGCCAGGTCTCCCTGTCCATCACCAACTCCTGGAGTTCACTCAGACTCACGTCCATCAAGTCAGTGATGCCATCCAGCCATCTCATCCTCAGTTGTCCCCTTCTCCTCCTGCCCCCAATCCCTCCCAGCATCAGAGTCTTTTCCAATGAGTCAACTCTTCGCATGAGGTGGCCAAAGTACTGGAGTTTCAGCTTTAGCATCATTCCTTCCAAAGAAATCCCAGAGCTGATCTCCTTCAGAATGGACTGGTTGGATCTCCTTGCAGTCCAAGGGACTCTCAAGAGTCTTTTCCAACACCACAGTTCAAAAGCATCAATTCTTCAGTGCTCAGCTTTCTTTACAGTCCAAGTCTCACATCCATATGTGACCACAGGAAAAACCATAGCCTTGACTAGATGGACCTTAGTCGGCAAAGTAATGTTTCTGCTTTTCAATAGGCTATCTGGGTTGGTCATAAGTTTTCTTCCAAGGAGTAAGAGTCTTTTAATTTCATGGCTGCAGTCACCATCTGCAGTGATTTTGGAGCCCCCCAAAAATAAAGTCTGACACTGTTTCACTGTTTCCCTATCTATTTCCCATGAAGTGATGGGACGAGATGCCATGATCTTCATTTTTAGAGATGGACCTCTGTTGGCAAAGTAATGTCTTTGCTTTTTAATATGTTGTCTAGGTTGGTCATAACTTTTCTTTCGAGGAGCAAGCATCTTTTAATTTCATGGCTGCAGTTGCCATCTGCAGTGATTTTGGAGCCCCCAAATATAAAGTCTGTCACTGCTTCCATTATTTCCCCATCTATTTGCCATGAACTGATGTGACCAGATGCCATGATCTTAGTTTTCTAAATGTTCAGATGTAAGCCAATTTTTTCACTCTCCTCTTTCACTTTCATCAAGAGGCTCTTTAGTTCTTCTTTGCTTTCTGCCTATAAGGGTGGTGTCATCTGCATATCTGAGGTTATTGATATTTCTCCTGGCAATCTTAATTCCAGCTTATGCTTCACCCAGTCCAGCATTTCTCATGAGGTACTCTGTATATAAGTTAAATAAGCAGGGTGACAATATACAGCCTTGACTTAATCCTTTCCCGATTTGAAACCAGTCTGTTGTTCCAAGTCTGGTTCTTACTGTTGCTTCTTGACCTCCATACAGATTTCTCAGGAGGCAGGTCAGGTGGTCTGATATTCCCATCTCTTTAAGAATTTCCCACAGTTTCTGGTGATCCACACAGTCAAAGGCTTTGGCATATTCAATAAAGCAGAAATAGATGTTTTTCTGGAACTCACTTGCTTTTTTGATGTTCCAGCAGATGTTGGCAATTTGATCTCTGGTTCCTCTACTTTTTCTAAATCCATCTTGAATATCTGTAAGTTCACAGTTCATGTACTGTTGAAGCTTGGAGAATTTTGAGGATTACTTTACTAGCATGTGAGCTGAGTGCAGTTGTGCAGTAGTCTGAGCATTCTTTGCCATTGCCTTTCTTTGGAATTGGAATGAAACCTGAAATTTTCTGGTCCTGTAACCATAGCCGAGTTTCCCAAATTTGCTGGCATATTGAGTGCATCACTTTCACAGCGTCATCTTTCAGAATTTGAAATAGCTCAGCTGGGATTCCATCACCTCCACTAGCTTTGATTGTAGTGGAGGCCCACTTGACTTGGCATTCCAGGATTTCTGGCTCTGGGTGAGTGATCACACCATCATGATTATCTGGGTCATGAAGATTTTTTTTGCATAGTTCTGTGTATTCTTGCAACCTCTTTTTAATATCTTCTGCTTCTATTAGGTCCATACCATTTCTGTCCTTTATTGAGCCCATCTTTGCATGAAAAGTTCTCTCGATAGCTCTAAGTTTCTTGAAGAGATCTCTAGTCTTTCCCATTCTATTGTTTTCCTCTGTTTCTTTGCACTGATCACTGAGGAAGTCTTTCTTATCCCTCCTTGCTGTTCTTCAGAACTCTGCATTCAAATGGGTATCTTTCCTTTTCTCCTTTCTCTTTGCTTCTCTTCTTTTCATAGTTGTTTGTAAGGCATCCTCAGACAACCATTTAGCCCCTTTGCATTTCTTTTTCTTGGGGATGGTCTTCATCACTGCCTCCTGTACAGCATATGGACTTACATCCATGGTTCTTCAGGCACTGTCTATCAGACCTAATCCCTTGAATCTATTTGTCACTTCTGTTCTATAGTCGTAAGGGATTTGATTTAGGGCATACCTGAATGGTCTTGTAGTTTTCCCTACTTTCTTCAATTTAAGTCTGAATTTGGCAATAAGGCATTCAGGATCTGAGCCACAGTCAACCCCCATTCTTGTTTTTGCTGACTCTATAGAGCTTCTCCATCTTTGGCAGCAAAGAATATAATCAATCTGATTTTCGTGTTGACCATCTGGTGATGTTCATGTGTAGAGTCTTCTCTTGTGTTGTTGGAAGAGGGTGTTTGCTATGACCAGTGCATTCTCTTGGCAAAACTCTATTAGCTTTTGCCCTGCTTCATTCTGTACTCCAAAGCCAAATTTGCCTGTTACTCCAGGTGTTTCTTGACTTCCTACTTTTGCATTCCAGTCCCCTATAATGAAAAGGACATCTTTTGGGGGTATTAGTTCTAAAAGGTCTTGTAGGTCTTCATAGAACTATTCAACTCCAGCTTCTTCAGCATTACTGGTCGGGGCATAGACTTGGATTACCATGATATTGAATGGTTTGCCTTGGAAATGAACAGAGATCATTCTGTCGTTTTTGAGATTGCATCCAAGTATTGCATTTTGGACTCTTTTGTTGACCATGATGGCTACTCCATTTCTTCTAAGGGATTCCTGCCCGCAGTAGTTAAATTTGAGTTAAATTCACCCATTCCAGTCCATTTTAGTTCGCTGATTCCTAAAATGTGGATATTCACTCTTGCCATCTCCTGTTTGACCACTTCCAATTTACCTTAATTCTTTGACCTAACATTCCAGGTTCCTATGCAATATTGCTCTTTACAGCATCAGACTTTACTTTCATCACCAGTCAGATCCACAATTGGGTGTTGCTTTTGCTTTGGCTCCATCTCTTCATTCTTTGAGGAGTTAGTTCTCCACTGATCTCCAGTAGTATATTGGACACCTACCAACCTGGGGAGTTCATCTTCAGTGTCCTTTTTGTCTTTTCATGCTGTTCATGGGGTTCTCAAGGCAAGAATACCGAAGTGGTTTGCCATTCCCTTCTCCAGTGGACCATGCTTTGTCAGAACTCTCCACCATGACCTGTTCGTCTTGGGTGGCCCTACACGGCATGGCTCATAGTTTCATTGAGTTAGACAAGGCTAGCACCCCACTCCAGTACTCTTGCCTGGAAAATCCCATGGACAGAGGAGCCTGGTGGGCTGCAGTCCATGGGGTCACAAAGATTCGGACATGACTGAGTGACTTCACTTTCACTTTTCACTTTCATGCATTGGAGAAGGAAATGGCAACCCACTCCAGTGTTCTTGCCTGGAGAATCCCAGGGATGGGGGAGCCTAGTGGGCTGCCGTTTGTCTATGGGGTTGCACAGAGTCGGACACGACTGAAGTGACTTAGCAGCAACGCTGGAGCAGCGGTTGTGCTGCACTGGAGCAACTGTGAGGAGATACCCCACGTCCAATGGCAGAGAAGCCCCAGCAAAATGGTAGGAGGGGTGAAATTGTGTTTAGAATCAAACGCCATATGCGCCAGAGATGCTCAGAGAGCTCAAACATACCTTGTGCATACCAGAACCCAGAGACCCCACAGAGACTAAGACAGAACTGTGTTTGGGTGTCTCCTGAGAAGGTATGAGTCAGCAGTGGACTGCTGCGGGGCAGGGGCTCTGGGTGCAGCATGCCTAGGTATGGCATAAGCCCTCTTGGAGGAGGTCGCCATTAACCCCACCATAGAGCCGCCAGAACTTACACAGGACTGGGGAAACAGACTCTTGGAGGGCACAAACAGAACCTTGTGCACCAGGACCCAGGAGAAAGGAGTAGTGACCCCACAAGAGACTGACCCAGACTTGCCCAGGAGTGTCCAGAGTCTCCGGTAGAGGGGTGGGTTGACGGTGGCCTGCAGCAGGGCTGGGGGCACTGAGTGCAGCAGTGCCTGCAGTGGGACCTTTGGAAGGAGGTCGCCATTATCTTCATCACCATAGTTTGGCCTCAGGTCAAACAACAGGGAGGGAACACAGCCCCACCCATCAAACAGAAAATTGGATTAAAGATTTACTGAGCAAGGCCCCGCCAATCAGAACAAGACCCAGTTTCCCCCTCAGTCAGTCTCTCCCATCAGGAAGCTTCCATAAGCCTCTTATCCTTCTTTGAGAATAAAAGGTGGTCCTAATTGGATGGAATGCCAGGACAAAAAGCATAAGCACAGACTACCCTGGAAACCAGGATTTGGGGTCTCCCTGTTGTTGTTTGGCGTTTCCTGAAGTAAGCACAGTGAAATAGATGTACAAACTTTGCCAGCCCATATTACAGGATATTAAGCTGTTTCCAATAATTTACTTTTTTTTTTTTAAAGCTACAGTGTATAATATTATGCTTTCATGTTTCAAATCTATGTGTGAGTAAATCTATAGGATAATCTTTGCTGGGCTAAAGATTATATATACTTGTAGCTTGATAGACATTGCTGTAATTCACTCCAAAAAGGTTTTACCAATACATATTTCTATGAACATGTGTGAAAGTGCCAGATTCCAAATACTTGCCAACAGACTATGCATAAAACTAGAGCTTTGCCTATGTGATAGGTGAAAAATGACATTTCAGTGTGAAATATATTTGCATTTCTCATTTTTATTTCCTTTTTATAAACTATTTGTACTCTTTTCCTATTTTACTTTTTCTGTTGGGTGGATGGCTTTGCTATTTGACTTGTGTGAGCTCTTAGTAACATTGGTTGAAATGTATTTTCCAAGTCCATTATTTGTGTTTTCATTGTGCTCATGATAATTTTTGCTATGCTGAAAATTTTTCTTTCTTATAATTGTATTTATTTGTATTACGTGTTTAGGTTTTTATTCAGACTTAGGAAGTCTCTTAAAATCTCAGTTTGTATTTAAAAAAACAAAAAAACCAACATGGTTTCTTTAACTTTTATAGTTATTTGTTACATTTCTATAATTTATCCACCTGAACTTTATTTTGTGTAAAGGGGCTAACAAATAGAATAAACTTAATTTTCAGAAGACTACCTAGTTTTCCAACACTATTTGTTAATCCATCTTTGCCCACAACTTGTAATGCTTCTTGTTGTTGTTCAGTCCCTCAGTCGTCTCTGACTCTTTGTGACTCCATAGACTGCAGCACACCAGGCTTCCCTGTCATTCACCATTTCCTGGAGCTTGCTGAAACTCATGTCCATTGAGTTGGTGATGCCATCCAACCATCTCATCCTCTGTTGTCCACTTCTTCTCCTGCCTTCAGTCTTTCCCAGCATCAGGGTCTTTTCCAATGAGTTGGCTCTTCATATCAGGTGGGCAAAGTATTGGAGTTTCAGCTTTAACATCAGTCCTTCCAAAGAATATTCAGGGTTGATTTCCTTTAGGATGGACTGGTTTGATCTCCTTGCTGTCCAAGGGACCCTCAAGAGACTTCTCCAGCATCACCGTTCAAAGGCATCAGTTCTTCAGCACTCAGCCTTTTTTATTGTTCCTCTCCACATCTGTACGTGACTACTGGAAAAACCATAGCTTTGACTGTATGAACCTTTATCAATTAATGTCTTTTCTTTTTAACACGTTCTTTAGGTTTGTCATTGCTTTTCTTCCAAGGAGCAAGCATCTTTTAATTTCATGGCTGCAGTCACCATCTGCAGTGATTTTGGAATCCAAGAAAATAGTCTGTCACTGTTTCCATTGTTTCCCCATCTATTTGCCATGAAGTGATGGGACTGGATATCATCATCTTCGTTTTTTGAATGTTGAGTTTTAAGCCAGCTTTTCACTGTCCTCTTTCACCTTATCAGGAGACTCTTTAATTCCTCTTTCCTTTCTGCTATAAAAGTCATGTCATCTGCATATCTGAGATAGTTGATATTTCTTCTGGCAGTCTTGATTCCAGCTTTTACACTAAATTCTAGTGTGTATTTGACCCTAATCCTGGATTTTTTTGTAGTGTTTCATTGATCTCTCTGTTTACTTTTATGTAGGTAAAGGTTGTTTTAATTATCATAGCTTTATTATATATTTTAAATATCTAATAAGGCTATTTCCTCCACTTTATATATATATTTTGCAGAATTATCCTGTTCTTTTATGTCTTCTTTATATATAGACTTTGGAATTAGCTTGTCTAGTTGTGTGGATACATAAAATTTTTCTCCTATTGAACGGTTTACAAATACGCACGCAGACATACCAAACCCAAACTCACACATAAAACAAATAAGTTCTCTCCTACCAAAAAACATAGTTACTGTTACAGTTCTTAGAGTATATATGTTTATACACATCATACACACATGTTATTTTATGAACTCAACCATACAGATAAACAAGAGTATATAAGAACTCAGTATCAAAACATCACACATATGTTACTATTTGCACATTTCTTTAAGCAATCGCAGGGCTTTTCTTCCATTATAGTTAGGCTGTGAATTTTCTCCAGTTTTCTAAGAAGAACAGTTTTTCAGCCAGTGGGTGAAGTCAAGAGAATGTCAATTTAAATTTATTTTCCTGTCTTTTCTATCTTCTCTCCTTCAGCGCTGTCAAGATTTGTCAGTGGCATCAACTGGTACATTCCAACTTTTTTTTAGAAAACTGGAGAAGTGGGGGAAACACAATTACCCAAAAATGCATTGTCCATACTCTTTGGTCCTTTTAATCCCAGAGAAAAATTTAGAGAAGTATTTCTTTCTGTAGTATAATTCTATTGGATTCACTCAATTTACTCACATTTACTTAAGTATTCATTCATATTTGCTCCATTTATTTTATGACTTTTAAAAGAGAAAGAAATGTTTTTGCTTTTAGTAACTACTGTATTTATCTCACATGATTCCATAGTCATCATTGTGGAATACAAACAGAGCTCTGTGTTAGACCTCACGGCTCCCTTCTAACCCATAGCTATCCTGCTTACTAACACCGTGTGGCCATTCTCTTCAGTCATCCCTGCTTGGATTCACATGGCTCATTTAAGATTGTTTTTGCTTTTGCTTTTCTTGGTAACCGTACCAGCGTGACTTCCAGAAGGAGAGGTGTTGACACATAAGTGATGTGGCTAACAGCTAGTAGTCTTTTTTTCTCCTTGATTGGCTTTGTTTGATTTCTCCCCTAAATGAGGTTTTTAGAATATATGAAGAAAATCTCTTTGGTAAGAAAAAACAAAATTTCAGAAAAGTTTTTCTCATCACTATCCAACATCTTTGTGATGATTTTGTTCCTGAAGATAACTCTAGAAGGTCATCTCTGGACCATGAGAACACAGATTTGTCCTGATTCTTGACAGCCCTCAGTATTCTAGATGAGGACTTCTCTAAACAAGTAGCTTAATGTGATGATTATGAATGTTTGGGAATTCCATGCTGGATGTGTGAGGAGAAAAGTGTCACTGTTTTAGGAGGTGAATGTTACTACTTAGACTGAATGTTCACTGATGTCTTACAAAAGAAGCATTAACTGTGCAATAGCTAGGGAAGCAATTAAGGGGGGTGTGTGTGTGTCTGTGTGTGTGTGTGTGTGTGTGTGTGTTTAGCCAAATACTGCTAGGGTATTAAGGTAGGCTTGGAAGACAGACAGACTTGGATGGGAACTCTGGCTATACAACATATAAGGGTCATGAGCTTGGGCATACTGCTTAATCTCTCTAGACCTCAGCATCTTCAATCATTTTAATGGGGTGTGTGTGTGTGTGTGTGTGTGTAAATGCTAACTTTGTTGAATTTGCTAAGATATATAAAAATACCAAACCAAGTGGTTAAAAAATAATAGATATTATTTTAAGTTTAAAAACTGCCTCTAGTAAGAGTGTAATATAAATATTAAAAAGCCAGAGTCACTTATATGTGGAATCTAAACAAACTGAACTTGTAAAGACAGAGAGTAGAATGGAGGTCAGCAGGGGCTAGGGGTTGGGGAAATGGGGGTATGTTGTTTAAGGGTATAAACTTGCAACTAGTCGATAAATAAGTTCTGGAAATCTAGTGTGCAACACAGTGATAATAATCAATACTGTATTATAAAAGTCAAAGTTGCTAAGAGACTAGATCTTAATTGTTTTTAATGCAAAAAAGAAATGATAATTAAGTGACATGATAACGATGTTAGCTAACACTACAGTAGCGATTGTACTGCAATAATCAAATGTACCAAACAACAAAAAAAAGGTTAGTTGATAAGAACTAAAATAAGTCTACAAACTGAAATCTATATAACTGACTATATAGTCTCACTCTTTTTGTAATTAGCAGAGTACTCCTGGTTTCACTTCTTACTGGCTTTATTGCCTCGTGTTAGTCCCTCAGTCACGTCTGACTCTTTGTGACCCACGAAATATAGACCATCAGTCTCCTCTGTCCATGGAATCAGCCATTCCCTATAGTGAGTGCTATACGGGTTAATATTGTAATTACCTTATTCAGCTGTAAAGGGAATGAAATAGAATTTGTATCATAATGCCTTCTCCACAATACTTGCTAAGTCACTTCAGTCGTGTCTGACTCTTCGCGACCGTGTGGACTGTAGCCCACCAGGCCCTCTGTCCATGGAATCCTCCAGGCAAGAATACTGGAGTGGGTTGCCTGCCCTTCTCCAGGGCCTCTTCCCAACCCAGGGATTGAACCCATGTCTCTTATGTCTTCTGCACTGGCGGGCGGGTTCTTCACCACTAAGTGCCACCTGGGAAGTCTTCTTCTCAATGAATAGTCAGTAAATATTAATTGCTGTGGCTGTCACTGCTTGGGTCTAGTTCCAGCTCTACATTAGTCCTTGGCATACCACAGTCAGATTAATTTTGTGCAAGTAACACTTTTGTCATGTTTTACTCACACTAAACTCTCTCAGTGACTGCCTTCCCTTGTAATAGTGGTCCTCCTTAGACTACCTCTAACCTACTCCTCTTAATTTATTCCCCAGGAATGCATCATATGATCACTTCACCTAGCTAAAAGACTTTCTCCTCATTCATTGTTCGTCAAGAACTGTGGCTAGTCTGAAATTTTACCTTACTTAGAAGCTAACAAATCAGCCTGCCACAGTTTCAGGGAAGAAGACTTGAAATTCCTGGGTCATTACTCACAGCACAGCAATCAGCTTGAGCCTCTTGTTTGCATCCATTATTCTTACTCCCTGAATCCCAGTGGGGAGGGAGAGCGGAGGAGGGGAAGGCAGAGAAGCCCGGTCCCAGCTCTTCTTGCAGTGAGCTTGCGCCATAGCTGAGGAAGTGCAAGCTCTGTATGCCTGATATGCTTTGGAACTCAGTAAATAGTAGTTTCAGAGAGCTTAGTTGCGATGTAGAATCTGAAACAGTATTTGTTACTGTATTGTATTAAAATTATCTCCATCTTTGAGCAAATGTTTTACCCATGTATAATTGTGTGACATATTGATCTTTTGAAAAATATTGGTTTTCTAGGTTACATCAGTCTCCTAATACTGACACATTTCCATATACAGAATAAAAGATTACATTTGTTCATGTCATTTTTAACAGTAACAGAAAAAAAAATCTTTAAATATTGGGAAACAGTGAGGCTCACGGAATCAGATGTAAGATTTCCAAAATTTCATTTTTCCTAATATCCTAATTAAGATGACTTATATGATTTCTAATCTTCATGAAAAAAGCGTTTTAGATATTCAACTTGAAACTCAAGGATTCACATAATTGCTTTTCTTTGAGACAAGCGTTGTTTCAATATGTCAGAAGTGCTTTATATGTACTTTTAAGTTAATCCCACAGCATATTTGCTGCTGCTGCTGCGTCACTTCAGTCGTGTCCGACTCTGTGTGACCCCATAGACAGCAGCCCACCAGGCTCTGCCATCTCTGGGATTTTCCAGGCAAGAACACTGGAGTGGGTTGCCATTTCCTTCTCCAATGCGTGAAAGTAAAAAGTGAAAGTGAAGTCACTCAATCGTGTCCGACTCTTCGCGACCCCAAGGACTGCAGCCCACCAGGCTTCTCCATCCACGGGAGTTTCCAGGCAAGAGTACTGGAGTGGGTTGCCATTACAGCATATTTAAGAGTTAAGATTTTGAAAAATCAGTACCTTTTGATGGAGCAATAATGCAGTAACATTCTAGTAGAGCTGCTGCCACTGACTTACTCGTGTTTTCAGCAGTTGTATCACTGTTGTTTTTTGCACCGTTGGTACGAATGTCAACACAGTGAAAATAGCAAATAACATCTTAGTATTTTTATGAATATAATTTTGACCTTGTGGACACCTGGAAAGGGTTTCCGCACTCCCCAATGATCTTGGATCATTTGTGAGAAGTGTTGAGGTAGGGAGACCTGTTAGGAGGCTGTGACATCGTGAACTTTAACAGAGTTGAACACAGAATGTAAAGCATGAAAGAAAGGTGATCTGAGAAATGGAGCACACTGATTCTAAGTCGTCTGTGAAAAGTCCAGGTAGAGATTTCTGGTAGCCTTTAGCAAACATGGGTCTGAACAGAAAGTCTGGTTTAATGATCTGTAAAATGGAGATGTCCACACATAGACTGAAGTCATGGGGCTGTGACTATCATAGTGGTTTAAGGTATAGGCTGCTTTATTTTAAATTCTAGTTCTGCCACTTTCTTTTTTTAACTTATTTTTATTATAGTTGAATTGCAGTGTTGTGTTAATTAAATAGCAAAGTGACTCAGTTATACACATGCATTTATGCATATCCATTCTTTTTCATATGCTTTTCCATTATGGTTTATCACAAGATATTTAATATAGTTCCCTGTGCTATATGGTAGGACCTTATTGTCTATCCACTCTATGTATATCAGTTTGCATCTGTTAATCCTAAACAGATTAACCACTTCTACCCTCTCCCAGGCTTCCCTGATAGCTCAGTTAATAAAGAATCCACCTGCAATGCGGGAGACCTGGGTTCCATCCCTGGGTTGGAAAGATCCCCTGGAGAAGGGAAAGGCTGCCCACTCCAGTATTCTGACCTGGAGAATTCCATGGACTGTAGAGTGCATGGGGTCACAAAGAGCTGGACACGTCTGAGCGACTTTCACTTTCACCTTTCCTACCCTCTCCGGCCCCGCTTTCCCTTTGGCAACCATCAGTCTATTCTCCATTTCCCCAATTTTTGTTTCTGTTTCATATGTAGGTTCACTTGTGACATATTTTAGATTCCATACATAAGTGGTATCATGAGCTATTTGTCTTTCAGACTTACTCAGTATGATAATCTCTAGGTGAATCCATGTTGCTGCAGATGCTATTATTTTGTTCTTTTTATGGCTAATTAGTATTCCATTGTATGTATGTATGACGTCTTTATCCGTTCATCTGTCGATAGTTATATAGGTTGTTTCCATATCTTGGCTACTGTGAGTAGTGCTACTATAATCATAGGGGTGCATGTATCATTTTTAAAATATTTTTTGATGTGAACCATTTTGAAAGTCTTTATTGAATCTGTTACAAAATTGCTTCTGTTTTATGTTTTGATGTTTGGCTGTGAGACATGTAGGACCTTAGCTCTTCAACCAGGGATTGAACCCCCAACCCCCTGCCTTGAAAGGTGAAGTTTTAACCATTGGAACATCAGGGAAGTCCCTATCTTTTTGAATTATAATTTTATTTGGATATATGCCCAAGAGTGGGATTGCTGGGTCATGTGGTAATTCTATTTTTAGTTTTCTGAGGAACCTCCATACTGTTTTCCACAGTGGCTGTGCCAACTTACATTCCCACCAACAGTGGAGGAGGGTTCCCTTTTTTCCATACCTTCTCCAGCATTAAAAAAAATATATATATATTTTATTTAGTTTTTAATTGGAGGCTAATTAGTTTACAATGTTGTAGTGGTTTTTGCCGTACATTGACATGAATTAGCCGTAGGTGTACATGTGTCCCCCATCCTGGACCCCCCTCCTACCTCCTTCCCCATCCCTTCCCTCAGGGTCATCCCAGCGCGCCAGCTTTGAGTGCCGTGTTTCACACCATTTGTTATTTGCAGACTCTTTAACGATGGCCATTCCAACGTCAGCCACTTTCTTAATCTGTCTGTTGGCGTCCTCATCTAGAAAATGGATAATGTAATGGTATTTACTTCAAGTGGTTGTTATGAGGATTACATATGTTAACATTTGCAAAATGCTTAGAACAGTTTGGCATATAGTAATACACACATGTATATTAATTTATATGTGAAATCCATATGCATATGATTTTAAGAATAAATGAAATTTAAAAATGAGAGTATATGAGATTATCCTGGGAGAATATTGGGGAAGAAGAAGGCTGAGGAATGAAGGGAACTGATATTAAGAGAAAAGAAGGAAAACAAGAAGCCAATTAAAGAGACAGGGATGAGAGATGAGAGGCAGGGGGAAGCTCTGGAGAGTGGTTTCTTGGAAGCCCAGGAGGCGTGTGCAGCAGTGTGGATGCAGGAAGGAATGTAAACCCTGAGATGGCAGGTGCTGCATCTGCTCTGTTCTTGGCTGATTTCCCGGACTTAGCGTTGTGCCTGATGGAGAGCAGGTGCCCAGTAATTATTTGGTGAATGAATATTGTTATGGAGAAGTCAGAAAAGATAAGGCCCTGAATATATTCACTTCTGATTAGCAAATATAGGTCAGCTGGGGACTTAGACCCTCTATAGTGCCAAACTAACACCAGAATCAGATGTGAAAATGTTCTTACCCTGTTTGTTTAACCCTTAGAGTCATTGTCTTTTATTGATTTATCTGGCTGTGCCAGGTCTTGGTTGCAGCCTGCAAGATCTTCGTTGTGTTTTGTGGGATCTAGTTCCCTGACCAGGGATCAAACCTGGGCCCCCTGCATCAAGGGCACAGAGTCTTAGCCACCAGAGCACTGGTGAAGTCCTGAGTTATTGTCTTTTATTACCATGGTTCCGTTACAATTTTATGAAACCAGTGTGAAGTCTCAGTTTTTTAAATAAGTAGATTCTGCCCGTGTTCACAGTGATATTTTTAGTCTTTTTTCCTAAATGCCAAAATCAGTCATTAGATAGAAGACCTGATCATTAACCAGGCCACTGGATGACTCAAGATTCTGTTATTTGACCTCATATTGAAAATATGAGGGCCAAGCAGAGTTTGTCTGACAAGCAGCACTGGCAGCGGTCTTTCCTGCTTTTCAGTTTTACTGCACAGGAAAAATATAGTCAGATCTAAAGTACCGCTTTTCCTTTTATTTGGGCCAGTGGCAGTATATCGCTCTTCACTGAGGTTGATCTGGCTGTAAAACTCTGCGCATGAGAAGGTAGTTACAGCTGAATACCAGCACCACATTTTCTGGGCTGCTTAGATCAGTGGATTCCGTTTAACTTGTGTCAGATTAAATTTCCCTAATTATTACGTTAATTTTGCCACTTCCTTGCTCAGAAATGTTCTATGCAGCGTACACTGAAGCCTATTTAATCTGCCTAAGTTCCCTTTGGAACTCGCCCCTGAAGAAAGGCTGTACTATGGTCACACTAGGCTACATTCTTTTCTCAAACACTTCGTTTTGCTACTTGTTTAACTTTTGTTAGATCTATTCTTAGAAATCTTATAGTATTTATTTTGAATGGAATAGTATATATTATCTAATAGGTTATTACTGGTACTTAGGAACATGTCATCAATTTTTGTACGTTGCTTTTTTATTCGTAAACCTGGTGGCTTTTAAAAATGGTCATGCCTGAATATAGGGGCTGTTGAATTTTCTGTGGAAACAACCATATTTTCCACAAATAAAGACATGTCTCTTTCTTTCCAAATATTTTGCCAAAAGGTTTTATTGACTTGTATGTTTTAGAACTTACACTACAGTGTTCAGTAGAAGCAGTGATAAATGGCAGCCCTGTCTTTTTGCTGACATTTAAAAGAATGCTTGTCAAATTTCATCATTATGCTACGTGATGAGTAACTGTACATGTGAGTCAGCATTCCAGATGTTTGTGAGATAGGGCTCTTGACCAGTCTGCCTGGGTTTTGTTCTAGCTCTGTCACTTATGGCAGTGTTCAGTTCAGTCGGTCAGTCGTGTCTGACTCTCTGTGACCCCATGGACTGCAGCACACCAGGCCTCGCTGTCTATCACCAACTCGCGGAGCTTGCTCAAACTCACGTCCATTGAGGCGGTGATGCCATCCAACCATCTCATCTTCTGTCATCCCCTTCTCCCACCTTCAATCTTTCCCAGCATCAGGGTCTTTTCAAATGAGTCAGTTCTTTGCATCAGGTGGCCAAAGTATTGGAGCTTCAGCTTCAGCATCAGTCCTTCCAATGAACACCCAGGACTGATCTCCTTTAGGATGGACTGGTTGGATCTCCTTGCAGTCCAAGGGATTCTCAAGAGTCTTCTCCAACATCACAGTTCAGAAGCATCAGTTCTTCAGCACTCAGCTTTCTTTATAGTCCAACTCTCACATCCATACATGACTACTGGAAAAACCATAGCTTTCACTAGACAGACCTTTGTTGGCAAAGTAATGTCTCTGCTTTTTAATATGCCATCTAGGTTGGTCACAGCTTTTCTTCCAAGGAGCAAGCATCTTTTAATTTCCTGGCTGCAGTCACCATCCGCAGTGATTTTGGAGCCCCCCAAAATAAAGTCTCTCACTGTTTCCATTGTTTCCCCATTTATTTGCTATGAATGATGGGACCGGATGCCATTGTCTTAGTTTTCTGAATGCTGAGTTTTAAGCCAGTTTTTTAACTCTCCTCTTTCACTTTCAACAAGAGTTTCTTTAGTTCTTTGCTTTCTGCCATAACCTCAGATATCAATGTCTAATTGATGTTTCTCCTGGCAATCTTAGTTCCAGCTTGTGCTTTATCCAGCCCGGCATTTTGCGTGATATATTCTGCATATAAGTTAAATAAGCAGGGTGACAATATACAGCCTTAATATGCTCCTTTCCCAATCTGGAACCAGTCTGTTGTTCCACGTTTGGTTCTAACTCTTGCTTCTTGACCTGCATAGATTTCTCAGGAGGCAGGTAAGGTGGTCTGGTATTCCCATCTCTTTAAGAATTTTCTACAGTTTGTTGTGATCCACACAGTCAAAGGCTTTGGCATATTCAATAAAGGAGAAATAGATGTTTTTCTGGGACTCTCTTGCTTTTTCTGTGAAAAAACAGATGTTGGCAATTTGATCTCTGGTTCCTCTGCCTTTTCTAAATCTAGGTTAACATCTGAAAGCTCACAGTTCACGTACTGTTGAAGGCTAGCTTGGAGGATTTTGAGCATTACTTTGCTAGCATGTGAGGTGAGTACAATTGTGTGTTAGTTTGAACATTCTTTGGCATTGTCTTTCTTTGGGATTGGATTGGAATGGAAACTGATCTTTTCTAGTTCTGTGGCCACTGCCAAGTTTTCCAAACTTGCTGGCATATTGAGTGCAGCACTTTTGCAGCATCAACTTTTAGGATTTGAAATAGCTCAACTGGAATTCCATCACCTCCACTAGCTTTGTTTGTAGTGATGCTTTCTAAGGCCCACTTGATTTGGCATTCCAGCGTATCTGGCTCTAGGTGAGTGATCACACCATTGATATTATCTTGGTCATGAAGATCTTTTTTGTACACTTCTTCTGTGTATTCTTGCCACCTCTTCTTAATGTTTCTGCTTCTGTTAGGTTGTTACAGTTTCTGTCCTTTATCATACTTGTCCTTGCGTGAAATATTCCCTTGATAACTCCAGTTTTCTTAAAGAGATTTCTAGTCTTTCCCATTCTGTTGTTTTCCTCTGTTTCTTTGTATTGTTCATTAAAAAGGCCTTCTTACCTCTCCTTGCTAGTCTCTGGAACTCTGCATTTAGTTGGTTATATCTTTCCCTTTCTCCCTTGCCTTTTGCTTCTCTTCTTTCCTCAGTTATTTGACAGCCTCCTCAGATAATCACTTTGCCTTCTTGCATTTCTTTTTCTTTTGGTTGCTGCCTCCTGTACAGTATTTTGAAACTCTGTCCATGGGTCTTCAGGCATTCTGTCTACCAGATCTAATATCTTGAATCTATTTGTGACCTCCACTGAATAATCATAAGGGATTTAACTTAGGTCATACCTGAATGGCCTAATGGTTTTCTCTACTTTCTTCAGGTTAAGTCTGAATTCTGCAAAAAGGAGCTGATGATTCAGCCACCTGGAGTCAGCTCCAAGTCTGCTTTTGCTGACTCTATAGAGCTTCTCCATCTTCAGCTGTAGAGAATATAATCAGACTGATTTTGGTATTGACCATCTGGTGATGTCCATGTGTAGAGTTGTTACTTGGATTTTTGGAAAGGGTATTTACTATGAGCAGTGTATTCTCTTGACAAAACTATGTTAGCCTTTTTCCTAATTCATTTTGTACTTCAAGGCAAACTTGCCTGTTATTTTGGGTGTCTCTTGACTTCCCACTTTTGTATTTCAATCCCCTGTGATGAAAAGGACATCTTTTTTTGTGTGTGTGTTAGTCTTAGTAGGTCTTATAGGTCTTCACAGAACTAGTCAACTTCAGCTTCTTCAGCATCGGTGGTTGGAGCATAGACTTGGATTACTGTGATGTTGAATGGTTTGCCTAGCAAGCAAACCAAGATCACTCTGTCCTTTTTGAGGTTGCATCCAAGTACTGCATTTCAGACTCTTTTGTTGACTATAAGGGCTATTCCGTTTCTTTTAAAGGATTCTTGTGCACAGTAATAGATATAATGGTCATCTGAATTAAATTTACCTATTCCCATACAATTTAGTTCACTGAGTCCTAAGATGTTGATGTTCAATATTGCCATATCCTGCTTGACCACATCCAATCTACCTTGACTCATGGACCTAATATTCCAGGTTCCTATGTGATATTTTTCTTACCAGCACTGGACTTGTTTTCACCACCACATACATCCCCAGACTGAGCATTGTTTCTGCTTTCTCCCAGCCACTTCATTCTTTCTGGTGCTGGTAATAATTGCCCTCTGCTCTTTGCCATACTTTCTGACCTATGGAGGTGGTATCTTTTGGTGTCATATCTTTTTGCTTTTTCATACTGTTCATGGGTTTCTCCTGGCAAGAATACTGGAGTGGATTGCCATTTCCTTCTCCAGTGACCACATTTTATCAGAACTCTTCACTATGACATATCTGTCTTGGGTAGCCCTGCATGGCATGGCTCACAGCTTTATTGAGTTATATAAGCCCTTTTGCCACAACAAGGCTGTGGTTCAAAAAGGGGAGAGCTACCATATGATCCTGCAATTCCACTCTTGGGTGGAATAAGACCATAATTCAAAAAAATATATGCACCTCAGTGTTCACTGCAACACTATTTACAATAGTTAAGACATGGAAGCAGCGTAAATGTCCACTGAAAGATGAATGGAAAAAGAAGATGTAGTATTTTTTACAATGCAATATTACTTAGCCATGAAAAGAAATAATGTCATTTTTAGCAACATGAGTGAACCTAGAGATTATCATACTGAGTGAAGTAAGGCAAAGACAAATATTATATAATATTGCTTATATGTGGAATCTAAAAAAACATGATACAAATGAACTTATGTATAGAAACAGGCCCACAGACATAAAAGACAAATTTATGGTTACAAGGGGAAAGAGGGGGAGGAAGAAGTTAGGAGTTTGGGATTAACAAATACATACTACTGTATATAAAGAAGATAACCAGCAAGGACCTACCATATAGCTCAGGGAACCATTCTCAATTTTTTGTGATTACCTATAAGGGAGAAGAATCTGAAAAATTAGATGTATACATGTATGTATAACTGAATCACTTTGCTATTCACCTAAAACTAAGGCAACGCTATAAATCAGCAATGACTCAATAAAAATTAATTAATTAATTAAAAAATACATAGTTCACTTCTGTTCAATACTGTACTAGAGGGTCTAGTCAGGGCAACTAGGCAAAAGAAGTAAAAGGCATCTAGTTTGGAAAGGAAGAGGTAAAATTATACCTGCAGGTGATGATGTTATATACAGAAATCCTAAGGAATTTACACTTAAAAAACCTATTAGGGCTAGTAAGCAAATTCAGCAAGATTGCAGGATATGAGATCAATATACAAAAAGCAATTGTATTTCTAGTTATCTAGCAATGAATAATTAAAAGGAAATAAAAAATAATTCCAGTTTTAATTGCTTCAAAAATAAAACATTTATTTTTAAAGTTATATAAAGAATCAAGTTAACAAAAGAAGTGTATTTGAAATCTGTTTCCTATATTGCTTTCTTTCCTGCAGTTAGAATGTGACTGCCATATTCAGAAACTTTGTTTTGTTCATTTATTTTTCTCCAGCACCTAGAATACTGCCTAGCATGTAATACTGCTTGATAAATAGTTATTGAGTATGTGATTGTATAGATTAATGAAAAGGCTTGTGTGACTAGGTAATTATCATACTGGTTTGGTAGACAACACTGATAAAATCTCTAAAGTTGTTTTGTTTTGGGGCTCTGATCCACAGTGATATTGGGTATAGTGCAGATACAGTTATGGGCTTCCTTAGTGGCTTAGTTGGAGAAGGCAATGGCACCCCACTCCAGTATTCTTGCCTGGAAAATCCCATGGGTGGAGGAGCCTGGTAGGCTGCAGTCCATGGGGTTGCTAAGAGTTGGACACGACTGAGTGACTTCACTTTCACTTTTCACTTTCATGCATTGGAGAAGGGAATGGCAACCCACTCCAGTGTTCTTGCCTGGAGAATCCCAGGGACGGGGGAGCCTGGTGGGCTGCCGTCTGTCTATGGGGTCGCACAGAGTCAAACACAACTGAAGTGACTTAGCAACAGCAGCAGCAGTGGCTTAGTGGTAAAGAATCCTCCTTCCAATGCAGGAGACACGGGTTCAATCCCTGGATCAGGAAGATCCCCAGAGAAGGAAATGGCAACCCACTCCATTATTCTTGCCTTGGAAATCCCATGGACAGAGAAGCCTGGCAGTCTACAGTATATGGGAGTGCAAGAGAGTTGGACACAGCTTAGCGACTAAACAACACCAATGGATACAGTTATGGAGCTGGGGGTCTTTGAATCAGTTTCTGATCTTTTTATCTTACTTTCTCAGACCCAACACATCCTAATAAGCCACAGTCTCTAGCAGCAAGTAAGTTTTTTTTTTAAAGTATCCTACATGTGTATAGTTGTTCCAGCCCAGCTGCAGCCTTAGGCAGGATGCCTGGATCTGGCAGTTTATCCTCCCAAGTCTTGCTCACTGCATGACTTTCTGTTCTGTTTCTGGCCTGGGGAGATATTTATCTTGATTTTGTACCTAGCTAATGTCAGATGCTTTTATCTTTTTATGCATTTCCAATCATGGCTGATGGTTTGAAACAACAAGAGCATGGTAATTTATGAACTCACTAAACTATCTCAATTAGAAGTCCCCATGCATTTCCAAATAATGTTCAAATTATTGCCAAATTTAATACCCAGGAGACAGCACATAAAAATTTGAATTTGCACTTTATCTTGAAAATTTGGAACATCTAGCAACACTCAGCTTGCTTTTCTGCATGTGACGACTGAGGGGAGATAAGTAAATACTAAGACCCTTTAATTGGTCATTATTGTACAAGTGGCCAAGTTCTCACCACTTCACATTTTCTTAAACTTGACAGAAAAATGACTTCACTCCTTTGCTTTATCTGCTTACCCCCGTAGGTCTTTTAATTTGTGATCCACATTTTTGGTACCTGATGAGCTAAAGCATCAGGTAATTTATTGAGAGGTTATAAAACAAAAGCCGCCAAACAGAAACGCAGTGATTATTTTGAATTGTACGTTAGAAATGAAGCAAGAGAGAGCCAGTAAGTTTTTATTCTATATCTTTGAGCCCCAAATTTCACTAAACTCATTCATTTTAGGCCAACTTCTGCCCTTACAAATTTTTTTCTGGATTGAAGTTTATATCTGCGAATGCCCTGGAACTGAGTGATGCAGTTACAGAGTGGCTAATAGAATGCTAAGAATGTCATGTCTCTAGTCTTCGTCAAGGTAAGATCTTCTTAATTCAATAAAGAAATGGCTCACTTGATGATACGGATAAGCGTTTATTCCTAAATTGGACTTAGTAGTTATGAGAATCAAATTTCTCATCCATGCAAAAATCTAGGTCATCAGCTCTTTTTGTCCAGCTACCACAGATAGTCTTCCCAGAATAAGCCTGGCCAGTGCCAAGTATTGTTATACTTGGTTTGGTTTGGTTTAGTTGTTAAGTTGTGTTCGACTCTTGTGATCCCATGGACTGTAGCCTGCCAGGCTCCTCCGTCCATGGGATTCTCCAGGCAAGAATACTGGAGTGGGTTGCCATTTCCTTCTCCAGGGGATCTTCCCGACCCAGGAATTGAGCCCAGGTCTCCTGCATTGCAGGCAGAGTCTTTACTGACTGAGCCACCCGGGAAGCCCATTTGTTATACTTACTGAAGGATAAATTTCTGGTGTATACTAAGTAGTGACTTCCATCCAGAAATGTACAGACGTCCAAGACTAGCAAGGGAATGGACATTTGCCTAGTTTATGTGATTTGTAGAGTTTCGGAAAAAACCTGTTGCTTCCCCTATTAACTAGTGAGTCATGGTGCCAGAGTGACTGTATCTCTCATGTATTCAGATTGACCCAATTAAGCCAGTGTTGAAGAGCGAATACATTCTCTGTGTTTGTGTCATTTGTCATCTTTAGTTAGATCTGCTCAGGTGGCCAGGACAGAGAGTCATTCAGGCAATGTCGTGTGAATAGGGATATTTTGAAAAGATGTGAGGTGATGAATAGCAATAAAGGGAGCCTCCTTAGGAGCTTTACAGAGTGTCCTGCATGGAATCTTATTTGTTGTTGTTCAGTGTTCAGCTACTGCAACTCTAGTGATCTAATAGCATCTTTAGTAACACGGTCATTTGCCCACCCACAGAAGTGGGCATTCATTGGTCATGCCAAATTTTAATGCTTCAGCTTTCCTTTTTTTCTGCTTCTTTCCTTTTCTGATACAAAATCTACTGCTTTTTTTTTTATTATTGCTTCTATTTTCTTGTGACGTATTCTCTCTCTAGCTCTTATTCTCAAATCCAAAACAGCTTTTGATCTTGTTTGAACTTCTAATGCTTTGTTACTCAAAAACGCTGGCCCTATTGAATGCAATCTACAGATTCAATTCAATCCCTATCAAATTACCAATGGCATTTTCCCCAGAACTAAAACAAAAAGTTTCACAATTAATGCAGAAACACAAAAGACTCTGAATAGCCAAAGCAATTGTGAGAAGAAGAATGAAGCTGGAGGAATCAACCTCGCAGACTTCAGACTATGCTACAAAGCTACAGTCATCAAGACAGTATGGTAATTGCACAAAAACAGAAGTATAGACCAATGGAACAAGATAGAAAGTCCAGAGATAAACCCACCCAATAAAGTACTGTAAGTAATTTATTTTTGGCAAAGGAGGCAAGAATATACAATGGGGAAAAGATAGCCTCTTCAATAAGTGGCGCTTGGAAAACTGGACAGCTGTATGTAAAAGAATGAAATTAGAACACTTCCTAACACCATCAGTTCAGTTCAGTTGCTCAGTCATGTTTGAATCTTTGTGACCCCATGGACTGCAGCACGCCAGGCCTCCCTGTCCATCACCAACTCCCAGAGATTTCTCAAAGGCTTGTCCATTGAGTCAGTGATGCCATACAACCATCTCATCCTCTGTTGTCCCCTTCTCCTCCTGCCTTTAATCTTTCCAAGCATCAGGGTCTTTTCCAAGGAGTCAGTTCTTTGTGTCAGGTGGCCAAAGTATTGGAGCTTCAGCGTCAGCATTAGTCCTTTCAGTGAATATTCAGGACTGATTTCCTTTAGGATGGACTGGTTGGATCTCCTTGCAGTCCAAGGGATTCTCAAGAGTCTTCTCCAATACCACAGTTCAAAAGCATCAGCACTCAGCTTTCTTTATGGCCCTGACTCTCACATCCATACATGACTACTGGAGAAACCATAGCTTTGACCAGATGGACCTTTTTTGGCAAAGTAATATCTGCTTTTTAATATGCTGTCTAGATTGGTCATAACTTTTCTTCCAAGGAGTAAACGTCTTTTAATTTCATGGTTGCAGTCACCATCTGCAGTGATTTTGGTGCCCCCCAAAATAAAGTCTGTCACTGTTTCCACTGTTTCCCCATATATTTGCCATGAAGTGATGGGACCAGATGCCATGATCTTAATTTTCTTAATGTATATTGTCACCCTGCTTATTTAACTTATATGCAGAATATATCATGCAAAATCCTGGGCTTGAAGAAGCACAAGCTGGAATCAAGATTGCCAGGAGAAATATCAATAACCTCAGATATGCAGATGACACCACTCTTATGGCAGAAAGCGAAGAAGGACTAAAAAGACTCTTGATGAAAATGAAAGAGAGAGAAAAAGTTGGCTTAAAACTCTACATTCAGAAAAGTAAGATCATGGCATCTGGTCCCATCTTTTCATGGCAAATTAATGGGGAAACAATGGAAATACTGAGAGACTATTTTGGGGGGCTCCAAAATTACTGCAGATGATGATTACAGCCATGAAATTAAAAGACGCTTACTCCTTGGAAGAAAAGCTATGACCAGCCTAGACAGCATATTAAAAAGCAGAGATATTACTTTAAAGCAAATATCCATCTAGTCAAAGCTATGGTTTTCCCATTAGTCATGTATGGATGTGAGAGTTGGGCTATAAAGAAAGCTGAGCACCGAAGAATAGATACTTTTGAACTGTGTGTTGGAGAAGACTCTTGAGAATCCCTTGGACTGCAAGGAGATCCAACCAGTCTGTCCTAAAGGAGATCAGTCCTGGGTGTTCATTGGAAGGACTGATGCTGAAGCTGAAGCTCCAGTACTTTGGCCACCTGTTTTGAAGAACTGACTCATTTGAAAAGACCCTGATGCTGGTAAAGATTGAAGACAGGAGGAGAAGGGCACGACAGAGGATGAGATGGTTGGATGGCATCACCCACTTGATGGACATGAGTTTGAGCAATCTCTGGGAGTTGGTGAAGGACAGGGAGGCCTGGCATTCTGCAGTCCCTGGGGTGGCAAAGAGTTGGACATGACTGAGTGACTGAACTGAATTGTAATATTCAGCCATAAAAAGGAATGCATTTGAGTCAGTTCTAATGAGATGGATGAACCTGGAGCCTATTATACAGACTGAAGTAAGTCAGAAAGAGAAAGACTAACACTGTATATTAATGCACATGTGGAATCTAGAAAGATGATACTAATGAAATTATTTGCAGGGAAGCAATGGAAACAGTGGAGAAGGAAATGGCAGCCCACTCCAGTATTCTTGTCTGGAGAATCCCATGGCAGAGGAGCCTTGTGGGCTGCAGTCTATGGGTTGCAAAGAGTTGGACCCGACTAAGTGACTAACACACAGTGGAGACAGAGACATATAACACAGACTTATGGACACTGGAGTGGGGAGGAAGAAGTGGGTGGGATGCATGGAGTGAGTAACATGGAAACATATACATTACCATATATAAAATAAATAGCCAATGATAATTTACTGTACGACTCAGGGAACTCAAACCAGGGCTCTAGCAACCTAGAGGAGTGGGATGGGGAGGGTGGTAGGAGGCAGGTTCTAGAGAGAGGGGACATCTGTATACCTATGGCTGATTCATATTGATGTTTGGCAGAAACCAACAGAATTCTATAAACCAGTTGTTCTTTATTAGAAAATAAGAAAAACTCTGGTTCTTAGACTAGCAATATCAGCTATAACTTAGAACTTGTTAGAAAGGCCAAAAAGCAGGTCCCTCCCGCCCTTCAAACTTGAATCATATCCTGCATATTATTAGCAAGAACTTCAAGACTGAAGAAGTATTGCTTAATGTGGTAACCCCTTTACCTTTTCCCCAGTCATCAGTCCCACCTTATCTCTTTCTTCTTTCATCAACATTGTTTAATTTAGATCACACATATTCATTTGATAACACTATCAACCAATACTGTTAAGTCCCTGGTACCTTTATCTATTAAACACTGATTTTTAAAAAACTTATCTGTCAAAAGCCCAACTCTGAATCAATGCATCTATGTGCCTTCTCTATACCTACAACTGAATAGCCTGACATTACCAAAAATAGTCACTTATCAGACAGATTGGTTCCAATATATTGGATTCTTTAAGCCTGCCAATTCTTCGATGCCTTCCTGGTAAATTCTCTCCATTTTGAAAAATCGTTTTAAAAATTGTACACTCCAGTCAAACTTTAAATATTTGTAACTCCTCTTCATTCTCAGCAGATGACTTCACCTCCTACTTCCTGAAGAAAATAGAAGACATCAGATGGGAACTCCCTCAGCTTCCTGCTACCAAATTCATACAGTTCCATCTGTGCCCATGTTCTTCTCTTTTCCTCCTGTTTTAGTAGGGGATATAGTCTGATCACTGAGAGCCAGTCTTTCCCCCCGTGTTTGAATCTCATCTCTTTGTGCCTTGTCAGAAATCATACCAATTCCTCCTCTCTGGCTCCACTTTGCTTTTTATTCAGCATATCCTTCTAAATTGGATTATTTCCATTTACCTTTAAACTTGTTCATGTATTTTCCATCTAAAAGCAACGTTCTTTTACTGACTTCCACGTTCCCCCTCCAATTCCTTTCTTTTAAAGAAATGTATTCCATTTCTTTAAATCTAAAGTTTCTAAAGAGTAGTTTGCATTATTCGATGAGCTCATTTCCTCACCAACCCTTTTCAGTATGGTGGTTTTTCACTAGCATTGCACCAGAACAACTGTGGCTAATATTACCGGTGACCTCATGATTTAAATCCAAAAGATATTTTCCACTAATTTTTTTCTGATCTCCCAGAGCTCTTACCCATTATTTGTTTCTTGAAACTTGTTTATTTCGGTTTCCGGGGCGCCATGTTATTGAAGTTTCCCACCTTGCTTTCTAGCATTTCTTTCTCTGTCACTTTGCAGACTTATGCTTCTCTTACTAGTTAGTTCTAAGCGTTTTCCCCTTTGCGCTTTGTACTTTTATAGGTTGGGTCCACTGGATCAGATGTTGTCATGATAGAGTTTGGTGTGCAAGTCATTCATTATGAATCAACACCTGGGGGAGGAAGGTAAAGATGTGAGAAAGAAGGTGAACTTTGGCACAGTCCCGACAAAGCTTTGGCCAACTTGAGAGTGGAGGTGAGGGAATTTTAAATCATGGGTGCATCCGCCATTGGATTAAAGTGGCTGGGCTTCATACTCTTCGCTTACTAGAAATGAGGTGTCCGGAAAAGTCATGAGATCCCGTGAGGAGGTTCTTTCAGCTGAGGCCGATGCTAAAGGAGCAGGAGGATGTCTCCTGGGAGATGGAAATGGTGCACGAGTTATGTGGCATTTTGCATGATGTACTCAGCATATAAGTTAAATAAGCAGGGTGACAATTCTCTTTCTGGACAGCATTTCCCATGTCCATGGGTCAGTTTTCATCAGTTTGCTAATGCCTCCCAAATTTATACATCCAGACCAGACTTCTGACTTTCTGACACATACACTCAGTTGTCTATTCAATCTCTACTTGGATGCCTCAAAGAGTTCATGAGTTCAGCATTTCTAAACCGCATAACAAATCTTGTCAAATTTATCTCCTAAATATCTTATGAATCTCCTCGCTTCTCTCCTTTTCTGATGCCATTACTTTAGTCTGTACTACTATTTTCTGTAGGCTGAACTCCTGCAGAGTTATTCTGTTTGGTCTCTGCAAGTCCACTCTATATCTTTTATCAGTTTATTATATTGCAGCTATAGAAATATTTTATGTAAGTTTGAGTGTGTTACCTCCTCTCAGTCCCCAGCTCCCATCCCTTTAGGGACTTACCATTGTTGTTTTAGATAGACTAAAATAATGAACATAGCCCTCAAGGGCTTCTGTAGTTTGGCTCCTATCTATGTCTTTAGCTTAACCTCAC
Source organism: Capra hircus (assembly GCF_001704415.2). Lineage (NCBI taxonomy): Eukaryota > Metazoa > Chordata > Mammalia > Artiodactyla > Bovidae > Capra > Capra hircus. The sequence continues at coordinate 9,402,226 of NC_030812.1, forward strand.
TCTGTTCCTTTTCTTGATCCCTGTATTCAGTGGCACTGACTGATTTTCCAGTGGGCTCACAAGAATCTCACAGTACTGTTCCCTCTTCTAGTAATATTCTTCTCCAGTTCCTCAGCCTGTTACCTCTATTTCACTTTCATCTCTCAGCTCAATCCACCTTTTTTTCCCCCAGATAAATCTTGAGCCTCTCATACTGAGTCGGGCTCTCGTAGCACTGTTTTACTTCCTCATAGCACATGTGTTAGAATATAAGTGTATGCTCATTCATGTGACTAACTGACTAATATTTAACTTCCCCATTAGTAAGCTCCATGAGCACAGAAAACAGCTGTCCTTTCTTCAGTGCCCACAGTATTTAGGGCCCTGCCTGACCCAGAGTATATCCTCAATCCATACATACTGAATAAATGTAAATGTCCAGAGCTAGAGCACTTGAAAGGATTGCTAGCCACCATCCAATATAGAGCCCATCATGCAAACGTTTTCTTTCAGGCTACCAAAAGGCTCTTGGTTCAGCCTGTTCATTGCTTCTGGGGAGGAAGTTGGTTTAAACCTGTGTAGTCTAATCACATGCAACCAACCTCAGTCAATCTTGCATTAGGAGTTACATGTTACTTTTTCAGAAGGTACCTATGGATGTAGCAGGTCTTGGAGAATGAGAGGCACCTCCCTGGTTTCATATTCCTAGTTTATTTACATTTGCGATTAAATGACATTAGATTATAGTCTTGGTGGATATAATAAAACCTACCCATACTTTTCTTCCATGACTGTGGTATCAGTGTCATTTTGAGCACAATTTTTAATAAGCAAGACCTGTTGAATGTGCTCTTAACTCTGACTGAGTAGAGTTGTAGGAAAGTTACCTTAGAAATGTTCACCGTAGCTGGTATGGTACAAAATCTAAATATTTTGCCCATATAAGTGCATGAATACTAATACTTTTCCTCTGAAAAATTCTCAAAGTGATTTGCCAGCACACAGAATATTCACCAATACCAGCCAGGTCTGAGACTGCAGCTGGGGGAAGCTGGGGGCTGTTGTTTAGTGTAGCTCGATTAGGCTTTTTCAAAATGCAAATATAAAAGAATACCTTATTCAACTGAAATTTCAGGGGAAATTTAGAAAGGCAAATGTAACTAGACAGGTCACACAGCTGCCAAAGAAGGAGTTGGCTAACATCTTTAATTTTGTAAAGAGGGCTGTTATCATTTTATATATATAAATCTCCATCTGCTCCTGGGGAGATAATGAGTCCTTTAGGGTGCAAAGTGAAGAGATATTTTTCATGAAGAATTAGTTATATGTAAATTATAATGTTGGTGCCAAGATACGTATAGCATTTGCTATCAAATGGACAACGATGCTTCATATAACCAGACAATGCTAAGCAGTGGTCAAGGTCTAAAATTATTATGCGTGAATTTTAATTTTTGTAACTCTGCAGTGATAGCAGACAGAAGAGAAGCATATTACTTAGCACATTGTATCTTGAAAAATGACTTGAGAAAATCTAGTTGGAACATATATAAACAGCCAGTGTTTAGAAAATAAATGTTAGCGTCACACATATGTACGTATATATATATACTTATTATTTTCCTTACCCCCTAAGCAAAATCCTGAGCTCAGTAAAAATTCTTTTACATTCTTGTGTAGTCTTGCTTTCATCAGAAGCCAAGAGATCAAATAAAAGAGTTGATTTTTTTTAATATCAAGAATTCATAAATAAATTCATTTTACTGAGTACCAAGAATGTATTCAACTGGGGTTGGGAACTAGGGATATGAGAGTGGGCAAAGCTAAATGGTTTCTACTTTAGCATTTACAGTACATAAAGTATCATAGATTATAATGAAGCAATCATGCAAACAATTATAAAGCTACAACTCGGTCAAAAGATGTCAAAGAGAGGTACGCAGGACAGTTCCAAGAAAACTGAAAAAAAGTCTAATGGGTGGATTGTTGTGGTCAAGGAAGTCAGGGAAAATCTATCCTTTGAAGATGAGATGTTTGAGCAGAGCTCTGAAGAATGAAAACAGAAAACTTGCCAGGCAAAAACAAGAGCCTATGTGACTCTTCTGTGGCGGGAGGGTGCCTAGTATGTAGGAATAATCGTGTGACTCTTCTGCGGCGGGAGGGTGCCTAGTATGTAGGAATAATCGTGTGACTCTTCTGTGGCGGGAGGTTGCCTAGTATGTAGGAATAAGTGAAGGAAGACCAGTGAGGTACGATGAAGGGAGCACGAGGAAGGCGTGACACGGCGCAGGGCGGCAGGGATTGGACTGCGCTGGGTTCCACATGCCAGGGCACGTTGTTTGGTCTTTCCATTCAGGGAAACACAAAATGCTAAAGTATTCTAAAGAGAAGGCAACAAGATCCAACTTGTGTTAACTCCTCAGATTAATGTCAATTAAATGTAGACCGCCAATATATATATACTGAAATGTGTGTGGAATAATACATGTGTGTAGAACATCAGCACATCTTATTTCATCCCATGTCCTTAAATATAGGGAGCTATTTTGAAAAGGAAATTTGATACTCATCACCATCTTGAGAATGCTTAATAAAGTACGTAAATTGAATTCATTACAAAAGTAGAAATGGCTTTGTTTTTCAAACACAGAAACAATCTTGGTTAATGAAAGATTTAAGAAGGTGAAGATTAATAAGTATTTTGAATGTAGATGAATAGAGGGTGAGAAGCAAGTAACAGAAAGATGGAAGTGTATAAATGAGAAACAAAAATATAAAGTCAAGTTTGGGTACTCAAAAATATAAAAGGTATAATGTTAAGTCTGGGCATTGAAAAATAATGTTTAGTCTGAATAATAATGTTTAGTCTGAATGCAAAGGAGACACTAGAAAGTAAAATAAATGAGAAAAGTAATGTGCTTTTGAGTTTTCCCATTTTTTTCTGTATTGCCATCCCTGTGTTTCTTCTTTGGGAGAACTCCCTCCTACAAGGGTGGTTCATGTAGTTTGAGCAGAACTGACCCCACCCACCAGCTCCAAGGGTAGCCAATCAGAGTTCTTCATTTCCAGGGCCGCAAGATTAATTTAGGAATGGGCCTTTGATTGAAGGCCCTAAATATTCATTGTAAAGACTGATGCTGAAGCTGAAGCTCCAGTACTTTGGCCACGTGATGCAAATAGCCAACTCATTGGAAAAGACAGTGATGCTGGGAAAGACTGAAGGCAAAAGGAGAAGAGGGCAGCAGAGGATGAGATGGCTGTATGGCATCCCTGATTCAATAGACATGAACTTGGGCATGCTCTGGGAGATGGTGAGGGACAGGGAAGCCTGGTGTGCTGTAGTCCACAGGGTCGTGAAAAGTCGGACATGACTTGGCAACTGAACAACAACAGTTATGGTTCAAGAAGACACAAAAGGAGTCATCCCTGTAATAATTTCTGAAACTAATGGGATAGATGTACTCTCTTTTTGGGGAGGATGGCTAGTGTAACAATGTATTAAGATTCAAGTATTCTCTTTTTCAATCAGTGAAGAATTTGTCTGAAAATGACAACAGAAAGTAAAGCAGAGTCAAGAAAGGAGAAAAAGACAGGTTGCAATTGACAATGGTTAACCTCCTAGAACCAGATACAGTTTGAAGTTTCCAGTTATACAGCCTAATCATTTGGAAAAATAGGTTTGAGCTAGCTTAAGTTGAGTTTCTGTCCTTTGAAACTGTTAGTATGAGCCTTGCCTTTGCACCAGTCTTACAGAAAGCTCATACCTAGACCAGTTTAATCATCTGTCACCTCTGTACACCTGGGATCTTAAAAATAATTGTAAAGTCACTGTAAGACTACCTCAGAGATGTAAAGTGCTGCTGGAGATTATATGAGCTTATGGGTCGGTGCCATGAAACAATTGGGACTTCTTAGATATATAGATATATATAATACAATCTCATTATATCAATATCCTCTATCCTATTAGTTTTACCTTCACTCTTGGTAGATGATGCTTCCTTTTACTTCACTGAGAAAATTGAAACCAGAATGTCCCTCTACCTACCAATTGCTCAGTATCTGCACTCATCCTTTCTTCTTTTCCTCTTGAGACATCACAAAATCTGATGTCAAAATACACATATTCTTCCTCCTGCTCAGAATGACTCTATCTTGCGCTTTTATTTCCATTTTCTTCACTTCCTTCTGGACCTTTCTCTGTTGATCTTCTTGTTCCCTGTGTTATCAATCCCTCTCTGTTGGTTCTTCACGTGTATTCTCTTCCATTCAAAATAACTTTCTTGATTTCACATCCTTCCCCTCTATCTGTGGCACATTCTTTATTTTCCCTTCACAACCACACTTCTTGAAAGAGTTACTCAGATATCTCCATGTCCTAACCTCTCATTTGTGCGTGCACTCACTACAGTCTGACTTCTGCTCCTAACTTGGTGGTTTGCTCAGATAAAGGTCCCCAGTGACTTCCATAAAAGCCCGTCTTTGCACTCCTCCTCTTCCGTGACCTTTCTGCAGCGCCCGACATTGTTGATGGCCCTTGCTTTGGAATGGTCTTCTCTCTTGTCTGCCATGAGCCTTCTCTCCAGTGAGGTAACTTAACTCACTGGTTCTTTTCTTCTGTAGCTCACCACTGAGGAGTCAACCTGCCTCATGATATGCACTCATTTCTTAAACACATGTTTTGTGCCTGGTCCATTAGCTATGTAATTATAAATATTCTTTTAGGTACGTGCTATAATTATCTATGCTGTACAAATTGGAAAATTGAAGCTAAGAGAGGTTATATAACTTGCTTAAGAGAATGAGTCTTGTCAGACATGGAGTTAGGACTTAAATCCAGAGTCTGCTTTGTACTGTTTTAGCTAAGCTTTTAAATGAAGTATTATATACAAATAGAAAAATGAATGGTTGATTTTCAACCATTTCAACTTTCTCAAAGTAAGCGTATCTGTATTACCAGAAAATAGATCAATAAGCAGAATGTGCCCAGAACCCCCAAAGCCTCCTCATATCATCACTACACCTCCACAGAGGATAACCAATATCTAGAATTCTAACACCACAGATATTTTACTTGTTTTTCAACTTCATATAAATGGATCATGGAATCATTCAGGATATATGTAAGATTCATTCATTGAGTTATATGTATTTAATATGAAAAATTCATTCATTGTTATTACATTATTATATTTTAGCACTTCATTGTATAGATGTACCACTGTTTGTCCATTCTACTATTGAGTGGACTTTGGGGTTGCTTCTTGAATTTTTTTTTTTCTATAGCAAATAGCGCTGCTATGACTATTCTTGTATACGTCTTTCGAGGGACATTTTGTGCACTTCTGTTTGCTGTAGACAGAGGGTTAGGATTGCAGGTCATGGGGGATGCCTATATTGGTATTAGTAGACACAGACAAATGACTTTCCTAACTGACTTTTATCTTCATGATTGACTATTTCAGATCCTGTGTGCTCAAAAAAGCCAATTATCTTTCTAGTAGAATAGAAAGATTTTGTTTACTGATCATATCCCTTACATGTACCCTTCAAGCAGAATTTATTTTTATACATATGCGGGTACTTTTATCTGTACCAGGATCTACGTTTATTATTATATTGATAAGATTTTTATCTCCTTTATTGACTGCAAAAGTGGAATATTGCTCTGAGTAAAATTCTTTTTAGATGTACCTTGTTCTCTTTTATCTTTACCCAAAACCTATGGGCACATCAGCTAGAAGTCACCATTGTTATGTTGCTCTGAACGTGGTTGCCTTTCATTTGCCCATGCTTAAATACTCTTCATGGATATGGTAGTCAGAGATATCATAGTCACATCCTTTGCTTAAACATTTTCCCTGTAAAAGGGACAGGGTAGCTTTTGCTTCAGTTAGGGCCACAGTAGGTGATTAGTGCCACAGCAAGCAATTATTGTTGCACAGTGCTCTAATTGTTTCCTTCTTGGACCAGCTGAATCAAGCCCTAGAAATTCATGTGTGATGGAAAACATACTGCTAACCCAGGGGTTTTCTCTGAAGGAAGCCCACTGTGAGGACTAATTTCCACTGTAGACTTTTGAATAAAGCCTCTTCATTCTTTGAGAGATTTCTTTATCCCACAGACGTGCATAAGTTAAAGCCTAGCATTACCCAGCTGAAATGTTACATGAACACATACAGGCATAAATGCCCAAATAATACTCTCTTGTGTTTCACTGACATGTTTAATGCCTCTTGTTTGCTTCACTCATATGCTCTGGCTGTCTCTTCTACCCATTTTATCAAGTGAGGAATATACTTGTTGGGTTCATCTTCTTTCATGGGAAAAATAAACAGATATATAGATAGGTGCATAATATGCTTTTCATGAAATATATTTAGTATATTACATTTTATGAGTCTGTGGTATACAACATATTGATTTGATACGTAAATACATGTAACATGTATCATTGTAATATGGCTGCCATTGTAGCAATAGTTAGCACTTCTGTTGTATTACATAATTATCATTTCTCTTTCATTGTGGTAGAAGTAGTGAAGATCTAGTCCTCTTGTAAGTTTGATGATTATCATTCAATATTATTATTGTCTATATTCACTATTCTGTATGTTAGGTCTCTAGGACTTATTGTGTTTATTCTAGTTTTTCTTGTTTAAAAATACATCACTGTCATAAATACATACATATACATACTTTTGTGTACATATATATCTAGGAAGAAACATAAACATGTAAACTTTATCACTAAATAGAAGTGAAGAGGGTTTTCTAAAATGTAATTGTATACCGAATAAACATTAAATAAGAAAAATAGGATGTAAGATAATTGTGCTCATTTTTATTTTCATTACTGCTTACATTTTTTTGTTTGTATGTTTGTATGACTTATTTAATATACAGAAAAGATTAACAAGGAATGTTAAGAGATTAAGTAGAAAGTTAAGAGATACCTGGATAGCAGGCAAATTTGGCTTTGGAGTACAAAATGAAGCAGGGCAAAGGCTAACAGGGTTTTGCCAAGAGGACACACTGGTCATAGCAAACACCCTCTTCCAACAACACAAGAGAAGACTCTACAAATGCACGTCAATACCCAAATCAGATTGATTATATTCTTTGCAGCCAAAGATGGAGAAGTTCTATATAGTTAGCTAAAGCAAGACCGGGAGCTGACTGATTCAGATCATGAACTCCTTATTGCAAAATTCAGACTTAAATTGAAGAAAGTAGGGAAAACCACCAGACCGTTCAGGTATGACCTAAATCAAATCCCTTAAGATTATACAATGGAAGTGACAAATAGATTCAAGGGATTAGATCTAATAGAGTGCCTGAGGAACTATGAACGGAGGTTTGTGACATTGTATAGGAGGCAGTGATAAGACCATCCCCAAGAAGAAGAAATGCAAAAAGGCAAAATGGTTGTCTGAGGATGCCTTACAAACAGCTGAGGAAAGAAGACAAGCTAAAGGCAAAGGAGAAGAGAAAAGATATACCCATTTGAATGCAGAGTTCCAAAGAACAGCAAGGAGAGATAAGAAAGCCTTCCTTAGTGATCAATGCAAAGCAATAGAGGAAACCAATAGAAAGGGAAATACTAGAGATCTCTTCAAGAAAATGAGAGGTACCAAGGGAATATTTCATACAAAGATGGGCTCAATAAAGGACAGAAATGGTATGGACCTAACAGAAGCAGAAGATATTAAGAAGAGGTGGTAAGAATACACAGAAGAACTATACAAAAAAGACTTCCATGACCCACATAACCACAATGATGTGATCACTCACCTAGAGCCAGACATCTTGGAATGTGGGCCTTAGAAAGCATCACTGTGAACAAAGCTAGTGGAGGTGATGGAATTCCAGTTGAGCTATTTCAAATCCTAAAAGGGGATGCTGTGAAAGTGTTGCACTCGATATGCCAGGAAATTTGGAAAACTCAGCAGTGGCCACAGGACTGGAAAAGGTCAGTTTTCATTTCAATCCCAAAGAAAGGCAATGCCAAAGAATTTTCAAACTACCACACAATTGCACTCATCTCACATGCTAGCAAAGTAATGCTCAAAATTCTCCAAGCCAGGCTACAACAAACAGTATGTGAACTGTGAGCTTCCAGATGTTCAAGCTATATTTAGAAAAGGCAGAGGAACCAGAGATCAAATTGCCAGCATCCACTGGATCACTGAAAAAGCAAGAGAATTCCCATAAAAACATCTCTTTCTGCTTTATTGTCTATGCCAAAGCCTTTGACTGTGTGGATCACAACAAACTGTGGAAAATTCTGAAAGAGATGGGCATACCAGACCACCTAACCTGTCTCCTGAGAAATCTGTATGCAGGTCAAGAAGCAACAGTTAGAACCAGTCATGGAACAATAGACTGGTTCCAAATAGGGAAAGGAGTACATCAAGGCTGTATATTGTCACCTTGCTTATTTAACTTATATGCAGAGTACATCATGCAAAATGCCAGGCTGGATGAAGCACAAGCTGGAATCAAGATTGCCGGGACAAATATCAATAACCTCAGATATGCAGATGACACCATCCTTATGGCAGAAAGCGAAGAACTAAAGAGCCTCTTGATGAAAGTGAAAGAGGAGAGAGAAAAAGTTGGCTTAAAACTTAACATTCAGAAAACTAAGATCATCTGGTCCCATCCCTTAATGGCAAATAGATGGGGAAACAGTGTAAACAGTGTGAGATTTTATTTTGGGGGGCTCCAAAATCACTGCAGATGGTGACTGCAGCCATGAAATTAAAAGACTTCTGTTCCTTGGATAAATAGCTATGACCACCTGAGAGGGCACATTAAAAAGCAGAGGCATTACTTTGCCAACAAAGGTCTGTCTAGTCAAAGCTTCAGTTTTTCCAGTAGTCATGAATGGATGTAAGATTTGGAGTATAAAGAAAGCTGAATGCCGAAGAATTGATGCTTTTGAATGGTGGTGTTGGAGAAGACTCTTGAAGAGTCCCTTGGACTGCAAGGAGATCCAACCACTCAATCCTAAAGGTAATCAGTCCTGCATATTCATTGGAAGGCCTGACGCTGAAGTTGAAACTCCAATACTTTGGCCACCTGGTGGGAGAACTGACTCATTGGAGAAAACCCTGATGCTGGGAAAGATTGAAGGCGGGGAGAAGGGGACAACAGAGGATGAGATGGTTGGATGGCATTACTGATTCGATGGACATGAGTGTGAGGAAGCACAGGGTGTTGGCAATAGAGGGGGAGGTCTGGCTTGCTGCAGTCCATGGGATCGCAAAAATCGAACATGACTGAGTGACTGAACTAAACTGAACATTAACTGGTTTCTCAGTACTTCAGAAAAGTATAGTTTGTGATCTTTAAACACTTTGGAAAAAGTGACCTTGTGCATGAATTCTTTAACTTAGTATGGAGACAATGTCACAATACAGTGGCAGCCAACACTCTCAGTTCCATGAATTATTTTCTTATATAAATGATGAGGAAGAATGTGTTTCTAGAAGTAAAGGCACTTTAAACTTTTTAAAGTTAAGTTTAATATTCATATTTGCTGTGATTCCACAACTTTATGGGAAGTAAAAAATTTGTGAATTGGTTCACGTTTGAATAATTTGTTTTCTAAATGCTAGAATACTGGCTCAAGGCAGCCATACTGACAAAAAGTGAGAGATATGCATTATTTATGTTTGTTTTCATCTAGAATTAATTGCTTATCAATGATGATCAGCCCCATGAAGTCTGCCCTTTTACTTTTGCGTGATGTGATGAGTGTCTAATATTATCTGTGTTCTGAAGAGTCAGTGAGTAGCAAATAAAAGAAATTTGTTTTTGCCTCTGAATTGTTCAGTTCTTTGTAACTCTGGCATTTTTATTCCCTTTCCTCTTTTCAATAAGTTATTTGAAAATCTTTAATATCTCCCTCCACTATTGTCCTAGAAATAACTAGACTGTTTAGAAAAGCTTTATAACTCTATTCAGAGGGCAAGATTTTCTTCTTTTTATGCTTCAGTCTTCCCAAGTAGGTGACCTCTGTTGTGTATTGGAACTTGGTACAGTTAAAACTCCACGTGGATATCCATGGAATCAGGCCAGGGTTTAGAGATCCTGGCTCAGTGTCTTTTTGTTGTGTCTTTGTGTTCAGGTAACTTAAATCTATCAAATTCTTCTTTGATAAAATAGTAACTATAATAATGGCTCATATTTATTAACCTAGGCACTAGTCTACACACTTAAATACTTTAACACTGAACATCTATAAAAATTCTTTGCATTAGGTAATATTGTGATTACTAACTTGCAGATAAAGGGAAGATATTAATACTATAATTATTCCAATTTTGCCAAAAAGAGAAATTGATGCTAGCAAAGATGACATGAAGTTACTTTCCCAAGGAACACAGCTACTGAATGACACAGCCAGAAGCTGAACTATAGTAAATACTACACTGTCTGTTACTTGCTAGGTCATGTTGTGAGAATTAGTTAATTCTAGTAAAAACACATCATCATGAACTTTGCCTAATAAGTTCTCAGTAAGTGGTGATTATAACTATTTTCATTGAGACAGCAAGGAGGAAAAAAGGCATAGCAGTGAGAATGGGAGGTAAAGTGTCTGTTATTTTCGCTGTAGATCTCCCCTACTTGGAACAGTGGTTTTTAATAAATGAAGGGATGCATAGTGATTGACCTTAGGGCAGGACGAAATTGGACAGAATTAATAGAAACCTTATATAAGGGTACAAAATGTTTTTTAAGTGTGTCATGAGTGATCTTACTCAGTTAGTAGCCCTTACAGTTTGTGTAACCCAGGTGGCGCTATTGGTAAAGAACCCACCTGCCAATGCAGGAGACAGGTAGATGTGGGTTCAATCCCTGTGTTGGGAAGATCCCCTGCAGGAGGAAATGGCAACCCACTCCAGTATTCTTGCCTGGGAAATCCCATGGACAGAGGATCCTGGCGGGCTACAGTCCATGGGGTTGCAAAGAGTCGGACATGAGTGAGCACACATGCACGTGCAGTTTGTTTCTGTAATCATAATAAAGCTGAGAAAGGGATGTAGGAATAAGAGAACTGAAATGAGGCTTTAAGAAAGTGTCCCCAAAGAAGTTAATGTTATAATAATCTCAATTATTTTTTTAATTAATTGGAGTTGTTCAGTTCAGTTCAGTTCAGTTGCTCAGTCGTGTCCCACTCTTTGTGACCCCATGAATCGCAGCACACCAGGCCTCCCTGTCCATCACCAACTCCCGGAGTTCACTCAAACTCACGTCCATCGAGTCGGTGATGCCATCCAACCATCTCATCCTCTGTCACCCCCTCTTCCTCCTGCCCCCACCCCCCCCACCCCCCACTGCCAGCATCAGGGTCTTTTCCAGTGAGTCAACTCTTCACATGAGGTGGCCAAAGTATTGGAGTTTCAGCTTCAACATCAGTCCTTCCAATGAACACCCAGGACTGATCTCCTTTAGAATGGACCGGTTGGATCTCCCTTGCAGTCCAAGGGACTCTCAAGAGTCTTCTCCAACACCACAGTTCAAAAGCATCAATTCTTCAGCGCTTAGCTTTCTTCACAGTCCAACTCTCACATCCATACATGACCACTGGAAAAACCATAGCCTTGACTAGATGGACCTTTGTTGGCAAAGTGATGTCTCTGCTTTTCAATATGCTATCTAGGCTGGTCATAACTTTCCTTCCAAGGAGTAAGGGTCTTTTAATTTCATGGCTGCAATCACCATCTGCAGTGATTTTGGAGCCCCCCAAAATAAAGTCTGACACTGTTTCCACTGTTTCCCCATCTGTTTCTCATGAAGTTGTACTTGGTAGCAAAAAAGGGAAAAGAGAAGGGAAAAAACCTCACAATAAAATGTTAATTTGTTGCAGATTTGATGTAATTGAAAAGAAAGGATGAACATCCTGTGATTTACTGGAATTAAAAATAATGATTATTCAACCTTTGGGAAATTTTGTGAATGCTTTTTCAAGTTACTTTTTGAATGAATGCCAAAAGTAATATTAATGTGAAATTTTTGTCTGTTCATGTCTCTGTGAGGAGAAGGAACAAATTCACTCCACTGCAGTGTATATATTCACACAAATATTTCCAAGAACAGTGGTGATGTTTTGTTATCCTTGGCTGATGACATTCAAATACTTTATTTAATTAAATAATTTATTTTATCTTTAATAGGTCAGTATAGTAATTCAACTTTAAAATAAATAATAGTATTTAATACTTATTATTATTTAATAATAATTAATATATAATAATATATAATAATAATTATTATTATTAAATAATAAATGTATGTAATTTAGCAAAAAGGAAATCATTGAACCATTGTAAAATATATAATTTGTGCTTTTCTTGTATCATATGTGTTAATCATCTGTAAGTCTGTCTTACTAAGGATAAAAAGGCAAGGTCTCAGTTAAAATAGGCTGTTACTATAGTAAATTTTTTATAACCCTAGAGTAGTTAAAACTTTCAATTCTCAAGTGTTAGATATGCTGTACTATTTTTGTTTGAGAAAACAGGCCATTAGTTTTGCCAAACTGTATCTTTTTGGATTGCATTTAAAATTTCGTTTTAAAAAATATAAACAGAGTTTAATTCTAAACAAGAACAAATTAAGAAAAATATGTAACTCTGTAGTCATTATTGTCACTCATTTTTAAACGATGGGAGAAAACAGCACCAAAACTCAAATTTGCTTAAACAATTATAATTGCAGGAGACAGGTGCTACCTGGTCAGTTTCTGCTTTCATTGCGCCTCCATGTCACTGTATGGCAAAACCAATACAGTATTGTAAAGTGAAGAAAAAAAAAAAAAAAAAGAGTGAGGAAAGCAGGCATTCTCCCTATTTACTTTGTTTCCACCATGGCTAAAAATACAGAAATTTTTAGCAATGGAAAAATGCATGTTTAACACTCAAATTGGTATATATGCTATGAATACATCATATGTGTATTTTGATATCAGATCCACTGAAACATCAGGAAGAAAATAATTAGTTTTTATTTTCTGGAGACAAGGAAACCATTGTTACTTTTAAATATGCTCAATCATAAATTAAAAATTCTAATGCAGTAGTTTAAAGTTGAATAATTATCAACATTTTTGTGTTTATTATATGCCAGGTACTTTCAAGCACTTTCCATTTAATTCATTTAAGCTTCATTAGACCTCCCTGGTGGCTCAGATGGTAAAGCATCTGCCTACAATGCTGGAGACCCAGGTTCGATCCCTGGGGTTGGGAAGATCCTCTGGAGAAGGAAATGGCAACCCACTCCAGTACTCTTGGCTGGAAAATCCCATGGACGGAGGAGCGTCGTAGCCTACAGTCCATGGGGTCGCAAAGAGTTGGACACAACTGAGCGACTTCACTTTAAGCTTCATTACAGACGTATAGGGTAGTTATTTATTATCCTCATTTTAAGATGCGAAAATTGATTCACAGAGAAGTTAGGGAGTTTTCCCAAGGCTGCACATCTAGTAAGCAGTTAATAAAACATTTGAGAAATCTTTCTTGTGTCAAGCATTATCCTAAGCACTAGGGTGCATGTGTGTGCTCAGTTGCCAAGTTGTGTCCAACTCTTTGCGACCCCATGGACTGTAGACTGCCAGGCTCCCCTGTCCATGGGATCTCTCAGGCAAGAAGACTGGAGTGGGTTGCCACTTCCTTCCAGAAGTGAATAAAGCAGAAGGCAATAAAGAATATTGAGGGTTTGCATATTTGGATAGAATAGTTGATAAAATTTTCATTGGAAGGGAGAAAATTTACTTGGGTAAAGGTTTTTTTCACAATTTTGAAAGGTTATACTTTACAGTTGTTATAAAATATTGGCTATATTCCCTGTGTTATATAATATATCCTTGTAGCTTTTTAAAAACATTTATTTATTTTTTAATTGAAGGACAACTGCTTTACAGAATTTTGTTGTTTTCTGTCAAACATTAACAAGAATCAGCTATAGGTATACATATGTCCCTCTTGAACCTCCCTCCTATCTCCCTCCCCATCCCACCCCTCTAGATTGTACAGAGCCCCTGTTTGAGTTCCCTGAGTCATACAGCAAATTCCAATTGGCTATTTATTTTATATATGGTAATGTGTATGTGTTACTCTCTCCATACATCCCACCCTCTCCTTTCTCCCCTCTCCCAGTGTTCATGAGTCTGTTCTCTATATCTGTTTCTCCATTGCTGCCCTGAAAATAATTTAATCAGTATCATATTTCTAGATTCCATATATATGCATTAGTATACAACATCTATCTTTCCCTTTCTGACTTACTTCACTCTGTATAATAGGCTTTAGGTTCATCCACCTCATTAGAACTGACTCAAATATGTTCTTTTTTCATGGCCGAGTAATATTCCAGCTTCTTATCCATTCATCTGCTGATGCACATCTAGGTTGCTTCCATGTTCTAGCTATTGTAAATAATACTGCAGTGAACATTGGGGTACATGTGTCTTTTTCAATTTTGGTGTCCTCAGGGTATATGCCTATTATTGGGATTGCTGGGTCATTGGGTAAAGATTTGAAGGAATTAATTAAGGAAAAAAAACTTTTTGCCATGTGAAATTAAGGAAAGTTTCTAGGTATCGAGCCCTATAGAAGATTACAATTTGGAAATGAATCAGCTTAGGTTGATGATTAAATATAAAATATTTATATCAACTGCAGTTTTGTATTGGATATTTTCTCTTTATCCCTTAAGATCCACTGTCTACTATTCAGCAGTCTTCTCTGCGCCCTAGGAGCTTGTGAGTATGTGCTGTTTTAGTGTCTTTGTCCTTTGGCTTCTAGTTTGGTTTGGCCAATGGGAGCCGCAGCAAGAGCAGAAAGGAAAGAGAAGAGAGAGGTCAGGAATTTATTGCCTTTTGGCTTCTCTGAGGGGTCTCCATGGGCTGGAGACTCCTCTCTACCTAAGGTTATGACCTCTATCAGATGTCTCCCTCCACAAGACTCTATCCTTTTGCCTTGGATAATTGTTCCCTCCCCACACCTTCTAGCTTAGGATGGTAAAGATGTCGTCCTGTTACTAGCTAAAGATGCTAGGCTATCTCTTGTGCTTTCCCTTGATGCCATACACTCCTTTGGAAAGGGTCTCTTTTTTAAACACTCTCTAAGGATTGCCTGAATATACTTTCCTCTCCCCAGTGTGATCTTGATGGACAATCACCATGTTCTCTGCATATCTGGCATGCCACATCAATAAGGTTTTTTAATTTGCTTGTCAACATAAATTCCTCTAACGAACGAACATGAGTACAAATGTGTAATTATTAGATATTTAATACACTCAAAGTTTGCATTTTCCCTCCATCTAGTCCCATCTTTTGATAAAGTATTTGTAATTGAAAAGCATTTGTAAGTGACTATGAAATCCCTTTAACTTTTTTCTTTCATAACAGCTTTATTGAGATAAAATTACATATTACAAAGTTTACTTTTTGAAAGATATAATTCAGTTGTTTTTAGTATAGTCACAAATAATCACATCTGTATAATTCCAGAATATTTTCATTACCCCCAAAAGAAAACTAATTCCCATTAGCAGTCACTCTCCATTCCCCTTTATCCTTTACTCCTTGCAACCACTAATCTGTTTTCTGTCTCTGTGGATTTGCATATTCTGAATGTTTCATATAAATGAAATTATGCAGTATATGGCCTTTTGTGTCTGGCTTATTTCAACTTACATAATTTTCTCAAGGTTTATCCATGTGATAGCATATATCAGAACCTCATTCCTCTTTATGGCAGAACAATATTCCAGTATGTGGATATATCACATTTTGTTTATCCATCCATCAGTTGTTGGATATTTGCATTGTTTCCACTTTTTGACTGTTTTAATTAGTGCTACCGTGAACGTTTGTGTACAAGTTTTCATATGAAGATACATTTTCGATTCTCTTGGGTATATATCTATGTACACATCTAGGAGTGAGAGTTGTTGAAGCATATGATAACTCTGTGTTTACCATTAGGAGGACCTTCCATACTGTTCTCCAAAGTGATTTTACATTCCCGCCAACAGTGTATGAGGGTTGCAGTCTCTGCCTCCTCACCAACACTTGTTATTAGCTGTTTTTGGATTATAGCCATCCTGGTAGATGGGAAGTAATATCTGTTTTGTAGTTTTGATTTGCATTTCTCTGATGACTAACAATACTGAACATCTTTCCATGTACTTGTTGGTTATTTATATACTTTCTTTGAGGAAATGCTTATTCAAATCCTTTGTCCATTTTTTAAAACATTTTTTTTAAATTTGGACCATTTTTAAAGTCTTTATTGAATTGTTAAAATATTGTTTCTGTTTTATGTTTTTTGGTTTTTCTTTTGGCTGTTAGGCATCGGGATCTCAGCTCCCAGAACAGGGGTCAAACCTGCAACCTACATTTCAAGGAGAAGTCTTATTTTTTTATAATTAATTAATTTATTTTAATTGGGGGCTAGTTGAGTTCAGTCGCTCAGTCCTGTCAGACTCTTTGTGACCCCATGGACTGCAGCACGCCAGGCCTCCCTGTCCATCACCAACTCCCAGAGTTTACACAAACTAATGTCCATTGAGTCGGTGATACCATCCAACCATCTCCTCTGTCATCCCCTTCTCCTCCCACCTTCAATCTTTCCCAGCATCAGGGTCTTTTCAAATGAGTCAGTTCTTTGCATCAGGTGGCCAAAGTATTGGAGTTTCAGCTTCAGCATCAGTCCTTCCAATGAATATTCAGGACTGATTTCCTTTAGGATGGACTGGTTGGCTCTCCTTGCAGTCCAAGGGACTCACAAGAGTCTTCTGCAACACCACAGTTCAAAAGTATCAATTCTTCAGCACTCAGCTTTCTTTATAGTTCAACTCTCACATCCATATATAACTACTGGAAAAACCATAGCTTTGACTAAATGGACCTTTAACTGGCAAAGTAATGTCTCTGCTTTTTAATATGCTGTCTCAGTTGGTCATAACTTTTCTTCCAAAGGGCAAGTGTCTTTTAATTTCATGGCTGTAGTCATCATCTGCAGTGACTTTGGAGCACCCCCAAATAAAGTCTGTTACTGTTTCTACTGTTTCCCCATCTATCTGCCATGAAGTGATGGGACCGGATGCCATGATCAAATTGCCAGCATCCGCTGGATCCTAGAAAAAGCAATGGAGTGCAGAAAAACATCTACTTCTGCTTTATTGACTATGCCAAAGCCTTTGACTGTGTGGATCACAACAAACTGTGGAAAATTCTGAAAGAGATGAGAATACCAGACCACCTGACCTGCCTCTTGAGAAATGTGTATGCAGGTCAGGAAGCAACAGTTAGAACTGGACATGGAACAACAGACTGGTTCCAAATAGGAAAAGGAGTACGTCAAGGCTGTATATTGTCACCCTGCTTATTTAACTTATATGCAGAGTACATCATGAGAAACGATGGGCTGGATAAAGCACAAGCTGGAATCAAGATTGCTGGGAAAAATATCAATAACCTCAGATATACAGATGACACCACCTTTATGGCAGAAAGGGAAGAAGAACTAAAGAGACTCTTGATGAAAGTGAAAGAGGAGAGTGAAAAAGTTGGCTTAAAACTCAGAGACTTTAGATGTCCCTTAAACTCTTTTTATAAAAATTTATGAATATATGTCTGACAGTGGTTAGGTATAAGGGAGCAAGGAAAGAGTGCTTACTTTAAAGAGAAAAAATGTGTAAAACAGATTTCCTAGAAAGAATGTTGCTTACTAGGGACAGATTATAGCTAATATGATTTTCTAAATAATATAAATATACTAATGTAATGTTATGATAGTTTAAAAAGGAAACCAATAATAAACTCAAATATACGAAGTAAAGTGAATCTTTAGTACTCCCTCTGAAACACTGAGTATGATATTATAATCTTGATTTTCTGTTAGGATCATTGTAGACTTTATTTTCCAAGTGGGAAAAAATAAAAATAAACATTGGGTCAGAATTTTTACTTTTAATTGATATTTTAATTTTATTGACATTACCAAGAGAAATGTTCCTCAGTTCAGTTCAGTTCAGTCGCTCAGTCATGTCAGACTCTTTGCGACCCCATGAATCGCAGCACACCAGGCCTCCCTGTCCATCACCAACTCCCGGAGTTCACTCAGACTCACGTCCATCAAGTCCGTGATGCCATCCAGCCATCTCATCCTTTGTCATCCCCTTCTCCTCCTGCCCCCAATCCCTCCCAGCATCAGAGTCTTTTCCAGTGAGTCAACTCTTCGCATGAGGTGGCCAAAGTACTGGAGTTTCAGCTTTAGCATCATTCCTTCCAAAGAAATCCCAGGGCTGATCTACTTCAGAATGGACTGGTTGGATCTCCTTGCAGTCCAAGGGATTCTCGAGAGTCTTCTCCAACGCCACAGTTCAAAAGCATCAATTCTTCGGCGCTCAGCCTTCTTCACAAGCTACATTAAAAAAATCAGCACACAACAGATAGCAGCAACAATTTCAATATCATTATTGGCAGACAGCAATACTAACTAGCAGCAGCTAACATTTATTGATTTTTTTATCGAATGATAGGGACCATGTTAAAGCCATTGTCTGGATTTTTTCATTTAATCTGCACAATAACCCTGTGATTATATACTGTTATTGTCCCCATTTTGCAGATAAAGAAGTAGAGAAACTTCTCTGAGGTCTTCTCTGGTCAGGGAATGACTGAGCTGGAGTTTCAGTCCAGGCAGTGGGAATCTGTATTTGTTACTCTAGGCTGAGAAGCTTTCTAAAATAATTCACTGGTTGGACCAATGTAGACAAGCAAAAATTTTTTCTTAATGAGCCCCTTCTCAATTTGCATTTTTACTTGCTTAATAGCTTAAATAAGGTCTCCATATGCATTTCTTTGATGTACAGAAAACATCCTTGCCAGTGAAGTACATAAAATGGTATTCATTCTTCCTGCTCAATGCATTTACAGTCATTGAGAATACTTTTTTTTCAAAGCAACTATATTTCAATTGTTTGTCAAAGATGGAATATTTTTAATGATAAAAGGTACAATTCACAAAGAAGATAGACATCATAAACCATTAGGTACCATAACAACAAAGAAAAAAGAATACATAAAGGAAAAATCAGAAGAAATATAAGGGAAAAGAAAAAATATATAATAATAGTGAGACATATTAAGGTTTCTCTGAGACTATTTTATCAAGAGCAGAAAAAATAAGACTAGGAGCATCTTGAACTATGTCATTAATAATTTAAATATAATAGATTTATATTTAATTAATTTATATTAATCATATCCTACACAAATATATTTAAAATTTTGTATCTCATATGCTGTTATTAGATGTGCATAGGACATTTAGAAAAACTGGCTAAAAGGTAAACATTATTAAATTTCAAAAAGTAGAATTTGTGTGTGTGCGTGTATGATTCAGTTATACATATACATATGTTAGTTTTGAAATTATTCTCCATTATTGGTTATTACAAGACACTGACTGTAGTTCCCTGTGCTATGCATTAAACTTTTGTTGCTTGTCGCATATATATATTTTTAAATTAGAAATCTAGCAGAGAATACTAACGGTTAATAAAAGAGAATTACTAAATAAATTTGACAAGTCAAACTTATACAGAGAATTAATTTGATTATTTTTAAAATAAATCTATCCTAACATTTTGTTAAAATTTTACGTTTTTTAAACATTAACCAGAAGCACTATAATGTTGGAAGCCAAAAGCAAATCTGGAATGTGTATATTTCATATAGTCTAACAAAGAATTCTCAAGATCAGCAAAACAGTTAAATAAGGTGGCATTGAAAGTGCTGAATATAATATATCAACAGAGTAATTTTAAATTGTCTGATGGAATTTGGGGATGGAAATAAACAAGTAGAATATCATGTCCGTTCTTTGCTGGTGAATATGTATTTTTAAACAAATGAAATAATATGAAAAAATCAAAACACTATATGTTCTTAGAGTTCTTTTTTTAAGCCTATGTGTTAACTTTTGAAGGTGATGGACTAGAAAGGAGGATAAGACATGACTGTTACATTAAAAGTGTTATATATATTTTTTCTGTTTATAAATGTAAACTCTGTTCTTATATAATAGTATAGATTTATGGTCTTTTCCTAGGCCTATGTTAACTTTCTCCCCTCTCTCTTTATATGTCCAAGGGGAACTGGATTATCTGGAAATTCTGCCAAATATCCGCATGGTCCTCCACATTGATAACATCAAGCTAGCTCAGTTAGACGAGCAAACTCATAAGATCAGATGAGCCAGAAGTGACAAGCGGACTGGAGGCCTTAGTAAGACTCATGCATTCCGGAGGGTGAAGGGCAAAGAGATTCAGAGGGCTCCCACATCACTGAAGTTGTTAAAGGCCTAGTGGTCAGGGCTATACTGGGACATCACCTCTAAAGTAAAGGACAAATAATTACATCTGAACCTCCTACCAGTAAGAAGGCAGTCTAATTCCTGTCTGACTTCTCTGGGTTCTGTGAGTATCATTAGAGTGAGCGCACAGGAAAGGTCAAATATAATGGAAAGTGCTTGCTATTTTTTCCTGTGGAGGAGATGGTTAACACACCATCATACTCTCTTTCTAGAAAAACAAACTATATATTATCTATATGTTATTTATTATGGGAGAGAAAACAAACAAGGAAATAAATATATATATTTTTTTCCCTTGACAACTATTTGTTCTTCCCATTAGACTGTGAGCTCCTTTAAAGTGGGCGATGTATCCCAGCATCTAAAATTATGGCCAGCACATAGCAGTCTCTTGGAGAATATGTGATTGAATGAATGAATGACTAAATGTAGAATATAAGCATAATAAATATATACTCATAAGTATATGGAAGGAAAGCTATGATAAACCTAAACAGCATACTAAAAAGCAGAGACATCATTTTGCCTACAAAGGTCTGTATAGTCAGTGAAAGTCACTCAGTCATGTCCAACTCTTTGCGACCCCATGGACTGTACAGTCCATGGAATTCTCCAGGCCAGAATACTGGAGTGGGTAGCCTTTCCCATCTCCAGGGGATCTTCCGAACCTAGGGATCGAACCCAGGTCTCCCTCTTTGCAGGTGGATTCTTTACCAGCTGAGCCACCTGGGAAGCTGTCTAGTCAAAGCTGTGGTTTTTCCAGTAGTCAGGTATGGATGTGAATTTGACCATAAAGAAGACTGAGCAGTGGAGAACTGATTCTTTCTAACTGTAATACTAGAGAAGAGTCCCTTGGAGGGCAGGGAGATCAAACCAGTCAGTCCTAAAGGAAATCGATCCTGAATATGCATTGGAAGGACTGGTAGTGAAGCTGAAGCTCCAATGCTTTGGCCACCTGATGTGAATAGAAGACTCACTGGAAAATGCTGGGAAAAGTTGAAGGGCAAAGGAGAAGCGGCGGCAGAAGATGAGATGGTTAGATAGTGTCATAGACTCAATGGACATGAATCTGAGCAAACCCTGGAAGATGGTGGACATAGGAGCCTGATGTGCTGCACTCCATGAGGTTGCAAAGAGTTGGACTTTGAGACTTATGACTTAGCAACTAAGCAGCAACAGCAACAGTATATACATAAATATATAGTATACAATACAAACACGTAAGCACACACCTAAATGTCAGTTCAGTTCAGTTTTTACTCAGTCATGTCCAGCTCTTCGCAACCCCATGGACTGCAGCATGCCAGGTTTCCCTGTCCATCACCAACTCCCTAAGGTAACTCAAACTCATGTCCATCGAGTTGGTGATCCCCAACCATCTCATCCTTCCACACATAAGTGTGGAAGGGATATATCTTCATTTCCTATAAATTTGGGTCCTTCTTTACTCACGTACAGATTCCTGAGAGTACCCCTGGTTTAGAACACTCAGAGAAGCTTTAGCCTAAGTGTGAGACCAAAGATTTTGCCACCTGCCTAAAGAACCATATTTTCACCTCCAAAAATTAGCCATAAGTTCGGGGAAGGGACCAGAGGCATGGAGACACAGTTGGAGAGAGGAAGGTGCGAAGGGAGTGGAGTTAGATAAGAAGGAAGAGAAGGCGTCCCCATGGCAGGTGAGGACCAGAGAATAGAGTGCAGTGTTCCTGAAGCGTGAATCGCCTGTGGACATCTGCTGCCCAGTAGGCTTGCCAGCCCACTGAAAGGAAGTGGGTGTTAGATGCAAGTGAAGGGAGACCTCCTTCTGGTTCATGCTGAAAGTGGTCAGAACCAAGGCAATGACAGGCACACAGCCCTTGTCAGTAAACATGACCATCTGCCTAGAGCTCCTGCTGTGTCCCAGGACTGTAGAAGCATTAGCCTAATAATCTTTACAGTAACTCTATTTTGCAGACATTAAAAAAAGAAGATCAGGTCAATTATGTAATTAAGACAAAGTTATAAAGCCAGCCAGAACTATGTTTTGGATTAAAACTCAGCTGTCTTAATTCCAAAATTAGGTTTTAAAATTCCAGTGTGCTACCTCACTGGGCTCTTGGTCCTGGTTTTTTGAATAGTGCTCTCTTTTTCTACTTGGACAGGAATACTTTCTGCTACTTAAACACTGGACAAGTTACTTCATTTCTTTAAGGCCCAGTGTCTTTAACTATAAAAGAAAGATATCACTGATTTCATAAGATTACTGTGAGCCTTAAATGAGTTGATCTATGCAAGTTGCTTAGACAGCACTTTGCTCAGAATAAGCACTTAAGGTTTCTTTATTATTATGTCTGATCTTCTACAGGGACTTTAAGAAAGTTTTGATTTTAAAAAGGAAAATACTTGAAATGGATAAGAACCTCTGCATTAGAATCCAACCTCATCTCTAAGGAGCTATGACTTGGAAAGCCACTTATACTTTTTCTTATCTATTTTCCTATAGGGTGGTTTTAATGAATAAAATTCATTGTGCATATATATCACTAAATAGTGTTTTGAAAAACCATTAGTACTCACTATGTGATAAGGATGAGAAACATGAATATTATGATTTAATCATTAGTCATAATGAAAATGTACTTGGATGAAATAGGAAATGTGTGACAGAATGAAGATAGCAAGACCACAATTTTTCAGCATGTTTTATGAGTCTTTCTCTGTGCTAGACAATACTGTACAGTAAATAATGATGAGGTCCCTAACTAAAAGGGCTGGGAGCCAGCATGGGGAATCCCGCCTGTGGCAAAGGTCATGAGGAAGGGGCCTGACATGCAAAGGCGGGATCAGGCCTCGTGGGGCCCCCTGGAACTTCTTGAGCATCTAACCCCAAACCAGAATCTGTCTGTCTTATTATTTTATGACTTTCACTGACTCCTATGACATTAACAGGGGGCTATCCCCGACTACCTTTCTCTGGAAAAAGTTAACTTAGAGCTCCAGTTAACAGTCTCCTGCATATAAAAGGAGTGTCTCAGCTCAAACCCCTCTGATGGCTCTCTAACTTGCCTGACAGGTTTACCCAGACTTTTACAACTATGCATGTGATTGTTTACAGCCCTCCAACCGTGAGGGGCACGAAGCTTAAAACATCTTAAAGATATAGAGCCTCTTTTAAAGAGCTAAGAATTATATTGGTGTAGGATTTCATTGTTGAGTTAATGACTGCTGCCAAGTCTCCATATCCCTTATCTTTTAGGCACCTGGAGGACATTAATCAATGTAATTGGGATGTAGAGAAAAGAATATAGTAGTTTTGATGTCAGCAATACTAGACTTTTGAGTTAATGAATTTTCTCTTTGTTATAAATTACTGTACTCCTCTTTCTTTGTTATAAGTTGTGTCCTTGCTATGTAAGAATGTAACCTTAATTAGTGCTTTCTGAGAATAGCACCAAACTTTAGTAAGAACAACACTTATAGGGCAAATAAGTTTTCTGGTTGATGGACCCTTATCAGAAAAGAGCCATAAAATGCTAATAGGCCTCCTGGCCAGAAGATGATGTAAATCACCTAAGACCTGTGTATACAGCTGGCATGCAGAGGGAAAGCCTGGCCTCGATAAGGGTCAGGGCTGCCCACCCTGCATGATTTTGTATTATCCGTTGATCTCTATGTACAAATTAAAGTATAAAAGCTTTCCTGGGAAATAAAGGGATGGACCAGTTTCCTAGAAAGACTGGTTTCCCTGTGTCGTCTTTTCCTCTTCTCCTTTTCAGGCTGAATTCTCGTCTGGAACACAAAGGCTCGCCGTGTCTACTAATTTTGCCTGGGCTTCTAAGACCCAAACGGGGAGGCGCTTTGTGTCTCCACTCCTTCGGGAGACCGGGAGCGTGCCTGTGGCCTAATGTAGATGGCGCAAGTCTCTTGTCTCGGGACTTTATTGGCTTCTTGTGTAAACCAAGGAATCTCAGCCCCCTTTTCTCTACTACACTATTCTCTTCTAATCTCTCTTTATATCTCTAAATAAATAAATCTTTCCTAATCGCCGACTGTGTCCCCGCTTCGAATTACCCTGGATTCAACCGGGGCTGGACCCCAGTATAAAAGGAACTTGCTGCTTGATTTGGGATAAATGAGTGAGTGATAGTAGCTCAGCTGTGTTCGACTTTTTGTGACCCCATCTACTGTAGCCTGCCAGGCTCCTTTGTTAGTGGAATTCTCCAGGCAAGAATACTGGAGTGGGTTGCCATTTCCTTCTCCAGGGGATCTGGGATGTGAATCACCCACAAAAGGGATAATGTTTGTAAAGCTCTCAGTACCTCGTCTTTCACAGGGTGGGAGCTCAGTCACTGAGAGCTGATACTATTGTTAGGTATTATTTATCAGAAGGTACAAAGAGCCAACCAGTATAATACCAGCAATTAGAGTCTAAGGTTTTGTATGATAAGGGGATTACTAGGAAGAGCATGGAGACTCCTCAAAAAATGGAGCACAGAACTCTACCATGTAATCCAGCCATCCCGCTTCTGGGTATTTTATTCAAAGAAGGCAAAAACACTGATTTGAAAAGATATATTCACCCCTGTGTTCATCACAGCTTTATTTACAATAGCCAAGATATGGAAATAACCTAAGTGACCATCAAGGGGTGAATGGATAAAGAAGATGTGGTGTATATAGATATATATATATAGGAAATACTACTCAGCCATACAAAAGATGAGATCTTGCCATTTGTAACACCATGGATGGGACTTGAGGGTATTGAGGGTATTAAGCTAAGTGAAATAAGTCAGAGGAAGACAAATACCATATGATTTAACTCATATGTAGAACATAAAAAGCAAACAAAAGTAAATGAACAAACTGAACTAAACAAAAATAAGCATGTAGATTTATAAAGAACAGAGTAGTAGCTACAGAGGGTAAGGAGTGGGCAGGAGTAAAAGGCTGAAATGGGTAAATGGGATAACTGTGTAATTTTTGGACAGAAACTAAATTTTTGGTGGTGAGCATGTGATAGTATATATAGAAGTAGAACTATAATGTTACACACACAAACTTTAAATAATGTTGTAAAACAATGTAAGCGCAATAAAAAATAAAGTTAAGAAAATCTAAATGAAATATTCTCACTGAGGTCTAGCAAGTAGATCTCAATTCCACTGTAGATGGTATTATGTAATCTGTTAAAAAATTATATATAAGATATAAAGTAAAAAAATATAAGATAAAATAGTATAGAAAAAAATAAAGATATCTTGTTACTGAACCAGGTCCATTTGCCCAACAAGTCTCAGATCCACCTCCCTAAAGGTGAGGGAGTAGGATCTTTATGGGGATAAGTGGGGTGGTCCTAGGCATGGGGAAAGGTGGTTGGAGGTAGGAAAAAGATGAGGTAATCAATGTTTTGCACAAGCACAACTGAATTACGTATTTCTGCATATTTTAAATTGGAGGCGCACAGCACAATTGAAGAATGGAGTTTTCTGGCCTTCTGATGTCAAAAAGCAAGTCATTGGATACCCTCGTAGGCCCAATTTGAGAGGCTATGGTCCCAACCAGCTCCAGACCATTTGCACTCGGCAGGGCTGACTCCAAGTTCTTGTAAAACAGCTGGGCTTCCTGAAGCTGTGAAAGTGTGCAGTTAAAGAGAGGGAAAATTGAAAAAAAAGGGGGGGAAAAAAATAAAGTGAGCTTAATCAGTGAAGGCAATTTATAAGAAAAGGGGTTTTAACAAGCTGTTTCCTTATCTGGTGTCCTGTAGCTCACAAATTTCCATTAGTTATCAGCTTCTGTTAATTCTGCAGGGCACAGTTTCCACCTCATCTAATATATATTGTTGATTCATGAACATTGACCTCACAGCTTGTATCTGAGGTTAGATAATGTAACACATGTTCTCTCTGTAAGCAATCACAGCTTTCTTATACTGAGGAATACTAGATGGCTTTTCAGTACTGTGCTTGGGTGTCATTTTGAATGGCAAAATTGTCAACAAAAACCACAAACAGACAAAAAACATGGCATTAAGTACACACAAAAGGGACAAAATTGGGAAAGGAGTATGGCAAGGCTGTATATTGTCGCCTTGCTTATTAACTCATATGCGGAGTACGTCATGTGAAATGCTGGGCTGGATGAATCATAAGCTGGAATCAAGATTACTGGGAGAATTATCAATAACCTCAGATATGCAGACGATACCCTTCTGATGGCAGGAAGTGCAGAGGAACTAAAGAGCCTCTTGATGAGGGTGAAAGAGGAGGGTGAAAAAGCTGGCTTAAAATTCAACATTCAGTAAACTAAGATCATGGCATCTGGTCTCATCATTTCATGGCAAATAGGTGGGAGAAAAAAATGGAAACAGTGGCAGATTTTATATCGTTGGGCTCTAAAATCACTGCAGACAGTGACTATAGCCATGAAATTAAAAGATGTTGGTCCTTGGAAGAAAAGCTATGACAAACCTAGATAGCATGTTAAAAAGCAGAGACATCATTTTGCTGGCAAAGATCCGTATAGTCAAAGCTATGGTTTTTCCAGTAATTATGTGCAAATGTCAGGGTTGGGCCGTAAAGAAGGCTGAGCACCAAAGAACTGATGCTTTTGGATTGTGGTGTTGGAGAAGACTCTTTAGCATCCCCTGGAGTGCAAGGAGATCCAACCAGTCCACCCTAAAGGAAATCAGTCCTGAATATTCACTGAAAGCACTGATGCTGAAGCTGAAGCTCCGATTCTTTAGTCACCTGATGTGAAGAGCTGACTCACTGGGAAAGTCCCTGATGGGAAAGATTGAGGGCAGGAAGAGAAGAGGGTGACAGAAGATGAGATGGTTGGATGGCATCACTGACTCAATGGACATGAGTTTGAGCAAACTCTGGAAGACAGTGAAGAGCAGGGAAGCCTGGCGCGCGTCCTTAAGGTCACAGAGAGTTAGATGAGACTTAGTGACTGAACAACAACAAAAGGGACATGTTTACAATAGAGCAACTGAAACTACATGTAGAGTGCTGTTTTGTTTGAACACAGCTAGAAACATGCTGCCTGTATATGTCATGGATGCCTGAAAGCACCACAAGTATTGATTTCAGGGTTACAAATACATTTCAGTCAGTACTGTAGGTGAAATTGCAAATACCAGAATCTGTGAATAATGTATATTGTGAATCTGGAGGACTGACTTCATAGAAGAGGGGAGTTTTGAGGAAGCCCTTGCAGGGTAAGCAGATAAAGATGGGAGAGATAGGGTAGGGAGAGATGCCAGCCTTCATGGAGTCTAATTTCCATCACCCTCTTTTCTTCCTGACCACAGATTATTTTCTTACTTGAGGATATCATGCGGTCTCCCAGGCTGAATCTTAGAATTCAATTTTGTATTGTACAGAAACAGTTTTTTCTGTGTCTTAAAGAAGCAGTTTAATCATCAAACACAGGGAGGCATCTAATTTATAGAATAAAGTATTGTTAGACATCTACCTATCTATAACTAACCTTTTTTTGTCCATGAATAAAAATAGGCTGGAGATTTCGCACTTGGTGATAGGTATCAATTAAAAACCCTGCATTCAACCTGCAACTAAATTTGCAAATCCAGACAGATTATTGTTATTATTTTATTGTTATATGTCTACATTAGACAGAGGAGAGAGAAAATTGTGGGGAGGATGATCAAGGAGAGCCTTTCAAGTCTTATAATGCTTCCCAATACCCAAATTAGTTTATGTTATTTTTGATTGTCTTTAAGTGGGAAAAAAAATGATTTCCCCTTAATCCGTAATTCAAACATTGCTTCTCAAAGTGATGAAAATAGCATGTAGGTATTAGTCAAGGATTTGCTTTTCCAAGATTTGGCTGAAAACCAAACTAAAACTTCCATGTGCTCCAATAAACCCAATGTTTCTCACAGGTTGCTATTTCTAATCCCTGTTTCCATGGAAATGGACTTTACATCAGCAAAAAGGGGATGAGGTACTGAGTGATTTATACCCACTGTTTGATATATTAAGTGATTTGCCACTGTTCTTTTCCTTTTCTGTAGAAATTGTATAAGGATATTTTTCTTGTAGGGCTCTCAGACCTTCAGATTAAAGGAGCTGCAGAAATATAACCCTTAAGGGATAAAGCCAAGCTTCCCTGGTGGTTCACGCGGTCAAGAATCCACCTGCAATGTGGGAGACTTGGGTTTGATCCCTGGGTTGGGAAGATCCTCTGGAGGAGGGCATGGCAACCCACTCCAGTATTCTTTCCTGGAGAATCCCATGGACAGGGGAGCCTGGGGCTACAGTCCATGGGGTCGCAGAGTCAGACATGACTGAGAGACTAAGCAAACTACTCAAAGTTGATAAAGCCACAGCTGGTCCCTTCTTGGTAAGACTCAGGAGACAGAGGCTGATGTGGTTATAAGAGAACAAGCCTCAAAGTCATGGTAGTTGGCTCTTGTACTCAAAATGCTTTAATCGAAATGGGAGATTTATGAAACATTTACAGTATTTCCTACAACAAGGTAAAATAAAATTATTATTAAAATCATAGTTTAAGAATGACGTTGATTTTTCCTTCTGTAGGATAATTTGGCCTCTGATAAATCTAAGAACCTCTGGAGGCTCACTCAGTTGGGAATATCAGTGGTTTGCTTCCCGTCACCTTTCAGGAAGGAAACTGGCAGTTCTGACAGGTATACTTATGGACCCCTGCTCTGTGGCCACTGTTGCTGTTGCTTCTCTATGAATGGGAATAAGTCATTAATCAAAAGTCAGTTCTGAGGGGGTCAATTACACCTGTCTCCTGCCAGTTTCCTTTTTTTCTTGGGCTAAAATTCCCTGCTTCCTGAGTCTGGAAAGTAGGTTGACACTCTCAAAGTCTGTCCAAGAACTCAGGACTTTCAGCTAACCTGTTGATAGCACTATTGTTAATTTTAAAATGTTGTTTTTGTATGAAATTTAGTAATGAAGTCCTGTATAGATTCCTACAGTTGTTATCAACATTGTAGAAAACACATGATTTTTCAAACTACTAGAAACTGCCTGACTGAATTCGCTGTATTAACCTGAGTTCGAGTGTTATGGAAAACTCGTAACAAGTTCATTATTTTAAAGAAGTTAATCTTTTTCCTTTTTCCTTCAGACTGGTTTTGGTGAGCCATTCTTGCAGCTCTAGAATGTTTATGCAAAGGAAGAATGATTCAGTCTGACGGTAGTCATTGTGCTAAGATGAATAAATCCTTTCCTACTTTTGTTTCTCCAGTTCCTCTACTTTCACTTTTTCCAGCTGTGGCTGATTCCCATTTCAAATGGCGAAAAGAATAGTACACTACAAAAATTCTTTTCAGTTACCAAGGCAACTTTTTCTTAACTCCTCTCTCTGGCTCAGCAACTTCTTGACATTCAGTAATTATTCCATTTTCTTTACGTAGGCATATATTCCTATAGCATTAGGTTCAGAGCTGGCACTGATAAAGCATTAAACAAGACCTTGAAGAAAATTTTATAATTCCTGCCTACTTATGAATAAGCATGCAATGAATGGCAAAATGGAAAGCCCCAATTAAAAAAAAAACAGTCTTTTGCTGTGATTCAAATATTTTCTTTAAAAGCACTTAAGATGCTCCTGCAGACTCTCCTGCTTCCTCATTTTAACAAATCCCACTTGCTTCTCCTGCGTGAAAGGTTGATGTTTCCACAAAAGTTCCAACAGAATGGTGTAGTATAAGCCAGTACAGGCTGAATGCCTCTAAGTTCTTTTTGTGGTTGTGAGTGGATGGGATGCATATTCTTAACACAGAGAGTCCTAAGTACTTTGAATATTTTCGTGTAAGAATCAAGGTAATCACATACAGCCTCATTCTAGAACTTTTTTCCTTCTCATCACCCCTTTCCAACAGTATCCTCCTTTTGGATGTAAAGGCTCTTTCTTGTATGCTGTCCAAAAACACAAGGCTGAATGGAGACGGTTTTCACCCCTCGTTTACAGTCTGTGCTTTCTTACAATGCATTATAATTCAGTTTATATAAAGTAAGAAAAATAATTATTTATAGTCTTGCTGTGGCATATTCATCAGGAGGCCATGTGGAGAGAGTATAAGAACGGATGGTTTTAAAAATATATTTTTAAAAAACATTTAGCTGCCACAGATAAGAAATTTATTGGTTTTAAAATGTTTAAAAACTGGCATTGTACAGAACAATTTAACAAATATATTTGTACCTGTTCTAATGTGGAATTTCTGAAATTTATTTACTGAAAAAAAAAACCAATGCCTGATTCTGTATATTTTTTAATCATTGTAATTGTGATTAAAATCTAATCACTGTGATTGTGAAAGAAGTTTTTTAAAAATGGATATCTAATAGATGAAAAAACTGAGACTAACACGGGTCAGTCAGATTTCCGAGGACACAGAGCTCGTTACAAGGGAAACTCGAGATTGGAGTACATGTTTATCTGAGTCCCAAAATTTACATGTAAAGGGGAAACTGTTCCAGATAAAATGATGTGGTATTGATATCTTCAGTGCATTTTAACAGAAAGTCATTTGTGAAGAACTCTAAGATTAATCTGCTCCATTTCAATTTTTTTTTTTTATTCTGGAGAAAGAGTATTTTATCTCCAAGGACCAACTGAAATCAAGTACAGTTGATGTTTGAACAGCATGGGGGTTAGGGTCACCAACTCCCCATGCAGTTGAAAAACCCTGTTTTAATTTTTGACTCATCCAAAACTTAACTAAGAGCCTACTGTTGACTGGAAGCCTTACCAATAATATAAACTGTCGATTAATAGATACTTTATATATATATTATATACTGGGTTTTTTTACAATAACATAAGCTAGAGAAAATGTTGATAAGAAAACCATAAAGAAGAGAAAATGCACTTAAAGTACTCTACCGTTTATTGACAGCATAAGTTTACATTTTCTGTTTACAAGAGAAATTGTCTGTCAGTACCAACATCAATATTATTTTATATATTACAATAGATATCTTATATATTACAATAGATATTAATAACACTAGACCTCAAAAACGAAAAGATGATGTGAAATGATTGGTAGCCTAGTATAATTAATGGTGCATGTACAGTTTGTGTTTGTTTGGACAAGTTTTGGTAAATTTTAATTATTATAGATCTTTATATATCTTATGGTGATGTTGTTTAGTTAGCCACGTCTTACTCCTCTGCAACCCCATGGACTGTTGCCCGCCAGGCTTCTCAATATATGTGATTTTCTGGGCAAGATTACTGGAGTGGTTTGCCATTTTCTCCTCCAGGGGATTTTCCCAACCCAGGGATCAAACCTGCATCTCTGTGTCTCCTGCATTACAAGCAGATTCTTTACTGCTGAGCTACTGGGGAAGGCCATATTTTATGGTAGTAAATGATAAAATACTATATACATATATTTTATGCATTCATGACATATCTTTTGCTTTTTTTTTTTGTTATTCTATGCTGTGCAGTTGGTTTAAGAGTTCTTTGAAATTGTTGTAAATCTTCCCTCCAAATTTCTAATATATTTATTGAAAAAAATCTGCATATAAGTGGACCTATGAAGTTCAAATCTTGTTGTTCAAGGGTCAACTGTAGTATCCTTAACTCTGCAACATAATCTTTTGTTCTTTGCTGTAACAATGTATTCTAATTAGGCCTCCATTAATTCCAGACCTATAAATCGATTTGTTAGTTCAGCATGTGACCCACAAACATGGTGTGCAAAGAGAGACCAAAGAAAGAGACAGGCAGCTGCAGATTGCTAGATGGCAGGTTTGATAAACAAGAGAACTTACGTATGAGGCTTGTCGTGGGTGGCTGCAAGGTAAACCTACCTCCGCATCTCCTTGTGCTGTGCTGTGCTTAGCTGCTCTGCTCTGTCTAGCGCTTTGCAACCCCCATGGACTGCAGCTCACCAGGATCCTCTGTCCATGGGATTCTCCAGGCAAGAATACTGGAGTGGGTTGCCATTTCCTACTCTAGGGGATCTTCCAGACCCAAGGATCAAACCTGAGCCTCTTTCAACTGCCGCATTGCCTGGCGGGTTCTTTACAGAGCCATGTGGGAAGCCTCAAGAGAGGCGTATTCTGTGCTAATTGTGGCATCAAGCACTTAACCTAACTTTGTTGACTAGTTGGGACCAAGTATACATTTAATAATACAATGGCCATGGTGTCTTAATTCTTCATTGCCTTCCTTATTCTTCTAAAAAGGCATATCTTGGATCAGGGAGGTGAGAGCAGGGGTGTGGGTGAGGTTGAGGGGAGCTGCCTGATTAAGCACATCTTAAGGGCGAGGCATTATTTCAGGTGTCTATAGATAATGTCACACAAAAGCTTTACTGCTTATTGTATATCATCAATCTTTTAAGAAATCTGGTGAATTCATATAATACAAAATTATGAACCTGAAATGTTAGACAACAAAACTAAAATTAATAAAACAGGCTGAAAGAAAAAATCTGTGACTGAAGCAGAAATTTCCTATCTCTGGGTAAAATGTATTTAGAACTATTTTAAGAATATATGCAATAGAGGTAACTGTGGGTTTAAAACATCTGTGGAGGAAAAAATCAAAATAAATTTGATTTTCACTCAGTTATAAAATGCAGGAGGTAAAAGACATGCTGGGGTTCCTCCTTCATTTTTTAAAAAAGTAGCTTATTTATTTTTGGCTGTGCTGGGTCTCCCTTGATGTTGGGCTCATCTCTGGTTTCGGCGAGCAGATGCGGTGCGCACGCTTCTCGTCGTGGGGGCTTCTCTTGTGGAGCACAGGCTCTAGGGTGTGCGAGCTTCAGTGTTTGTGGCACGTGGGCTCAGTAGTTGCGGCTTTTGTGGTCTGGAGCGTAGGCTTACTAGTTTGGGCACACTAGCCTGGTTGCTCCACAGCATGTAACATCTTCCCGGACTAGGAACCGAACCCATGTCTCCTGTATTGGCAGGCGAATTCTTTACCCAGGAAGCCCCATCCTTCATTTTAAAGAGAAGTTAGGGTACTTGTCTAAGGTCACACAGCTAACTGCTTTGGGAAGAGTTCTCATAAACCAGCTAAATTTCTGAAGGAACTGGAAATAGTGATATCAATTCAGAAGGTGTTACTTTAAGATATCCCACAAATTTTATCTTTGCACTGTATATTTTTATTGTTCTTAGACAGTATTCAGATTTTTCTACCTAAGACTTTTTCCATCTGCACAAGTAAAAGTAGTTAAAGTATTAATGTTTCTAGCCCAACCTATATAAATGTTTGAATATGTATTAGGAATTGCAAGTATTGTGAAACTTTATTTGAATGCAAAAAGTGAAAATTGCTAATAACATTTTTATCTTTCCTATTCCCCAAATCTTGTCATTGCATACTACACCTGCTTTTTTCTTTTTTTAACCCAGACTTTATCATCCTGGATAAGAAGTGATACATTGACATCCCTGTCATGACTGCATTTAAATAACTATTTCTGAAGATGGTTTATGGACAAGTTTACAAAGCACTGGAGCTTTACTGTGAATACAAGAGGGTATTCACAATGGAAATCATGACTGGCTTGGTTCCAAATGGTACCGGGAAAAATAACATTAACCATTTGCAGATAAAAACATTTCCATCAAAATATGATCAGACTTTTTTTGGATGTGTTCAGAGTTAGTCATAAGACCAGCTATCTTATTAAAAATAAAAGAGAATCATTCCAAGACCCACAAGGATGGAGGGATGCAAACTGTAACTACTGGGGTGACTGATGAAAACATTTGCTGCCGTCAAGGCCATGGTGTCTTGTCAATTGTTAGATTCAGATGTCATCAGTCACTGTCTGTGTGCGCAAAGTTTACACATGAGCCAGTGACCAGTGAGGGAAGGCTCTCTAGCTCTTAGAAGCTTCATCTCCTTATGACATCATCACTTCTTCCTGGTTTTTTTTG
This sequence comes from Capra hircus, assembly GCF_001704415.2. Classification (NCBI taxonomy): domain Eukaryota; kingdom Metazoa; phylum Chordata; class Mammalia; order Artiodactyla; family Bovidae; genus Capra; species Capra hircus. Next base: position 9,436,496 of record NC_030812.1, read on the forward strand.
GAACAGAATGGCCTTACAGTACCAGGAACTACCTCTTGCTGACACCATTGTACCCTCAAGGTCTTCACAGCCTATGTCCAGGGTCCCATGTCTCTGCTTTGTTCATCTGATTTAGGTTTCTTTCTCAATGGAGTAGTGGCCGCGTTTGCGTCTGTTTTCTCTCCAGAGATCGAGGGTCCATATTCTTTATTTCCCTTTCCTTTATCTTCCCTCTGCTTTTCTCCATCTGTTTTTACTAATTCCTCCTCTCTTCTCCATATATTCCTTCAGCTGATGCACACTCTTAGGTTTTTCAAGCACCTGGCCCATGTTCTATAGGGCGTGCAGATTTTGCAACCATCTTGTGAAAGACACACACGCACATGCATACTCACATGTATTATGTCCCTCCCCCTCAACACACAGTTCTGTACTCCACGCCTCACTGCTGCTAAGTCGCTTCAGTCATGTCCGACTCTGTGCGACCCCAGAGACGGCAGCCCACCAGGCTCCCTGTCCCTGGGATTCTCCAGGCAAGAACACTGGAGCGGGTTGCCATTTCCTTCTCCAACGCATCAAAGTGAAAAGTGAAAGTGAAGTCTCTCAGTCGTGTCCGACTCTTCGGGACCCCATGGACTGTAGCCCACCAGGCTCCTCCATCCATGGGATTCTCCAGGCAAGAGTACTGGAGTGGGGTGCCATTGCCTTCTTCACTATGCCTCACTAGTAAGTCCTTATTAGTATGATGATTAGGATTGAGTCATTCCTTATTTTATAATTTCTTTGGCTATATACGATTTTAATCACTACAGAAGGCAATATAATAGTGGACACTAAACTCTTATGTATAGTTTCTGTCATTCTACATAATGAAAAATAATATGTTTTTGAAGCATATTTTAACTTCAGTGAAATTGCTAAAAATTACATTGAATTACCAAGTTGACACATTTACCAAGTGCTTCGATTTACCAAATATAGGTGTCTTTTAATTATTTATGAATGTTATAGCAATTTATAACGGAAAGGGTGGTTTACTATCTGGCTGACGCTGACTTGCTTAAGTGTCTGAGCTCAGAGGACAGCTTGGATGTGGACTGTACAATGTAGACTACAGAATGACCGTATTATTTTCCTATTGCTACTGTAAAAATTTACCACAAATTTAGTGAAATGTTGTTAAAATAGTTAAAAGAAACATACACTTTGTAAATTGCTAATATTGGGAACTTGGAAAATGGACTTTTACAATTCAGTCATTTGACCAATTGGCTTTCAGTGAACTGACTTTAGAAAATTTTATTTTTGGCATATTGATGTGCTTTCCTTTCAGATACCTTACATCATTTGAACTTTACAGTAATTCTGATTATTATTCTGCAATAATTCTGAATAATTTTTCATTTTGTAATGGCAAGTAGGTGAAGTCATATCCAATTTTCTTAACACAAATTAATCTAAGCATTGTGAATCATATTGAGATGTACACACTTTGCCAATTTGTCTCCTAATTGGTGATATGAAAGTTGATCTCTTGGCTAAAGTGGCATTTGCTAGCTTTTGCCATTGTTGTGTTACATTTTTTCCTTGTTGCAAACCATAGCAATCTACATGAGAAATGCTATGATAATATGTAAATATCCTGTCCAACAAACTGTCAACCAGTGGTTTTAACATCCATTGATGATTTTTGCTTAAATTAATTATTACCTTGCTGGTTTCACAAAGGCTTTTCTTTCCTTTTCTTTTTTTTGTCCATGCCACAAGTCTTTGTGAGATCTTAGTTCTCCAACAAAGGATCAAACCCAGGCTCCTGGCAATAGAAGTGTGGAGTCCTAATCATGGGACCGCCATGGTGTTTCTCTAATTCTAGTATTAATTCTACATTTATTAGCTGGCATTTTTCTATAAAGAAGTTCTCTCCCACTCCTCTTTCCTTAGTATCACTTTGGATAATTGTATTTTTGAAAATAACTCACTATCATTGTTATTCTTTCTGAGTTTAAATTATCACATATTTAGCTTTAGGATAGCTCCTGTGTCCTCTGACTTGTTTCTTTCAGGTTTTGAGCCTTTCTTTGCTTTATAACATCATATTATACTTTCTCTGCCCCAGATCCAGAACCATTAATTTCTTTGAGAAGACTGGCACGGAAAGGTATTTAGAAGCAAAAATCTAATGCTAAGTGTTTTCACTGCTGTTGTTTCTAGGCCCTTGCAGAGGTCAGAACTGGAAATAAATTAAAATTTAAAAATGAGTTCATACTGATATCTATATTTTAAATCAATCAAAATAGAGTTTTTCCTTCTTCCATTCCACATTTGCATCTTCTTTCTCCCTCAGTGAAAACTCTCTTTCCCCAAACATTAATGTATTTATTCATTTGCTTTATCCTGCAATTTTAAGTTCATAGTACCTTTTTTTGGTCTCTGACTTATGCTGTAAACATGCATTGTGAGACATTTTATTTGCTGTGCTTATTGATTCATATGATTTTTTAAAGAATGTTTAGACAAATTTGGATTAAGACGTCATTATTCTTTGGGGACACATAAAACTATGAACTGTGTTTTCAAGCTTTTAAAGCCTGAGTTGACCCATATTCTATCAATCTTCATTTCATTATTACCACAAACACTTGATTCGTCACACCCAGTTTTAAGGGATGAGAGAAGTGGAAATCTATTACAGGCTTAGAAGGATAACTGGAATACTGCCGATGACAAAACATCAATCTCAGTGACCAAAAATGCTTATAAAATATACAACCAAGCAATCTTTGTTAAGGCTTTAGCTATTCTCTAAGATTAGGTTGTGCAGAAAACAAAGCCTTAGGCAAAGTGTACGTGAAGCTTTTAATCAGGGAATACTGGGAAGCTGGTGTGAGTTAAAAGGAGAATGAGGCAGAGAAGGAGTGAGAGCTAGATGAGGATATATTCTGAGCTGATCATAATATCACCTGATATCAAATGCAAATGATTTCTCACTCTTGAAAGGCCTCCTTACAATAGAGCCTGTTAAATTACATCCCTGGCCAGCCCATGTTAGAAAGAAGAAATTATCCCTCAGTTCTCATCTTCCATTGCTCAAAGGATTACTGCATAAAGTGCTAGCCGCTCTGCACTTCGGAGAAGGCGATGGCACCCCACTCCAGCACTCTTGCCTGGAAAATCCCATGGATGGAGGAGCCTGGTGGGCTGCAGTCCGTGGGGTTGCAAAGAGTCAGACGTGACTGAGTGACTTCACTTTCACTTTTTTACTTTCATGCATTGGAGAAGGAAATGGCAACCCACTCCAGTGTTCTTGCCTGGAGAATCCCAGGGACGGGGGAGCCTGGTGGGCTGCCGTCTATGGGGTCGCACAGAGTCGGACACGACTGAAGCGACTTAGCAGCAGCAGCAGCTCTGCACTTTGGGTTTGCAGGTGTGTGGTTTGGGCAAGTGAGGCAATGTCTTTACACCTCAGTGGCAACAGGAAAGCCCTGGGCTAGGAGATGAAAGATATATTCATTGACATGAATGGTCTGATGCTGTTGGGTTAAACTTTGGAATCCATATAAAACTGATTGTCAAAGTGAAGGTTCGGGTGGACCAATTGGACAAGGACCCCAAAGACACATGGCACTGAGACTATATGTGGTGAAGCGTAAGAAATACCTGACATAATTACTTTTATCTCTGAATCTTAGTTATCATCTCAGTTATATCTATAAAATAGAGGCAATAATAATTATCTATGGGTAGCATATATTTATGCCAACAGGGAAGCCCTGTTGCATATGTAATAAAACTCATCCTGTCTTCTTTAAGACAAGTCATTTTTCTGACTCTACTTTGTTCATTAATGACATTTGAATTGTTCTTATTTAGGTTTAAGACTTTGGAGCTATCTGTGACTCCTGACAGTTATCTGTGCAATGACGGTTAAAAGCCTGGTCATGTAGAACCTAACTCCACAGTCGCTCTGGAATCTGTTATGTAATTTCCAACACCATCATTTTAATTCAGGCTGAGCACATTTTGCCTGAAATAGCCAACTGATGTTTTCTGTACTTCCCACCTCTTCTTTCTCTTGCTCGCTCTGAAAACAGTCTAAAATAATCTTCCTAAAGCATCTGATAATGTTTTTCTTCATAATGTCAACTACTTCCAAAATTCTACCAAGTTAAATTTAACCTTCTTTCTGTAGCGTATAGAGCAATCCACAAATTAATTAAACCTGCCTTATCTACCTGGTTTTGTTTTGCTAATGTCCATGTATCCGATTGTAACAAAATTAGATTTCACAGGTTTTCTTGGATATATTGGGCTTTCCTGATGTTATTCCTTGCTCATATTTTCTTCAATCTTTTTTTAAAAAAATTGAAGCATAGTTGATTTACCATATTGTGTTAGTTTCAGGTATAAACAAAATGATTCGATTTTTTTTCAGATTCTTTTCCATTATAGGTTATTGCAAGATACTGAATATAGTTCCCCATGCTATACAGTAAGTCCTTGTTATTTATCTATTTTAGATATAGTAGTGTGTATCTGCTAATCCCCAACTCCTTAATTTATGCTCCCTCAATTTTTCCCCTTTGGTAACTATAAGTTTTTCTCTGTGTTTGCGAATCAGTTTTGTAAGTAAGTTCATTTGCATCATCTTTTTTATATTCCACATATAGGTAATATCTTATAATATTCATCTGTGTCTGACTTACTTCATTTAGTATAATAAACTCTAGGTTCATGCGTGTTGTTGCAGATGGTGCTATGTCATTCTTTTTATGGCTGAGTAATATTCCATTTGGCCTTTTATACAGTTCATGAGGTTCTCGTGGCAAGTATACTAGGGTGGTGCCATTCCCTTTTCCAGTGGATCACATTTTGTCAGAACTCCCAGCTATGACCCATCTGTCTTGGGTGGCCCTGCACGGCACGACTCACAGCTTCACTTAGTTATGCAAGCCCCTTTGACATGACTGTGGTCTGTGAAGGAGGAGAGTGAAAGAGCCAGCTTAAGACCAAATATTTTTAAAAAACTAAGATAATGGTATCTGGCCGCATTACTTCATGGCAAATAGCAAGGAGAAAGGTGGAAGAGTGACAGATTCCCTCTTCCTGGGCTCCAAAGTCACTGTGGAAGGTGAGTGCATCCATGAAATCAGGAGACGGTTGCTTCTTGGCAGGAAAGCGAGGACAAACCTAGGCAGTGTGGTGAAAAGCAGAGACATTAGTCTGCCAGCAAAGGTCCGCGTAGTTGAGGCTATGGTCTTTCCAGTGGTCACATGCGGTTGTGAGAGCTAGGCTGCAAGCAAGGTAGAAGGCCGAAGAACTCATGCCTTTGAACTGTGGTGCTGGAGAACACTCCTGAAAGTCCCTTGGACAGCAAGATCAAACCAGTCAATCTTAAGGGAGATCAGCCTTGAATATTCACTGGAAGGACTGACGCTGAAGCTCCAGTATTTTGATCATCTGATGTGAACAGATGATTCATTGAAAAAGTCCCTGATGCTGGGGAAGATTGAGGGCAGAAGGAGAAGAGGGCGTCAGAGGAAAAGATGGCTGGACGGCATCACTGCTGTAATGAACATGAACTTGGGCAAACTCTGGGAGAGGGAGGCCTGGTGTGCTGCAGTCCATGGAGTCACAAGGAGTTCAGACATGACCTGAAGCCTGAACAACAGCAATAACATTCCACTGTATGTATGTGAGTGCTGAGCTGCTTCAGTAGGATATGTACCACATTTTCTTTATCCTTTCATCTGTCAATGAATGGTTAAGTTGCTTCCGTATCTTGTCTATTGTGAATAGACATGAACCTGCTGTGAACATTGGGGTGCATATAAATTTTCAAATTAGCATTTTTGGCTTTTTTCCAAATATATGCCCAGGAGTGGAATTTCTGGATCATATGGTGACACTACTTTAATTTTTAAAGGAGCCCCCATACTGTTCTCCATAGTAGCTGTACCAATTTACATTCCCACCAACTGTGCAGGCTTCTCTGATGGCTCAGATGGTAAAGAATCTGCCTGCAATGTGAGATATCCAGGATATCCCTGGATTAGAAAGATCCCCTGGAGGAGGAAATGGCAACCCGCCCCAGTATTCTTGACTGGAGAATCCCATGGACAGGGGAGCCTGGTGGGCTACAGTCCATGGGGTTGCAAAGAGTCAGACACAACTGAGCAATTAACACACACACCAGCAGTGTGGGAGAGTTCCCTTTTCTCCACACCCTCTCCAGCATTTTTTATTTGTAGACTTTTTGATTATGGCCATTCTGACTGGTATGAGGTGATATCTTTTTGTAGTTTTGATTTGCATTTCTTTAATAATTAGTGATTCTGAGCATCTTTTCATGTGCCTGTTGGCCATATGTATGTCTTCTCTGGAAAATATTTCCCTCGATCTTACATGCCCTATGCCCTTTCTATTACTGCTGTTTCTTGAAAATATTCACCTCCCTTCAAAACATATCTTTAAAATCATCTCCTTCAGGAAGACTGGGCAGAATCATCAAGCATGCTGTTTCAATCATCGCCAGTAGCCAGTCTCTTGCCTGGGTGTTCTGGGTTCTTAACTTTTTATTTGGGCCCTTTTTTTTACCTTCTTTTAAGGAAAGTGTATATGTGGTGGGGGAGTGTGTATGTGTGTGCATGCGCACATGTGTGTGTGCCTGTAACATGCAGCTATTCTATTGTTGGTGCCACATCCTGAGTTGCTGTCCAGTTCAAGAGCTTAGCTCAAGGGAGGGAAGAGGTGAACTTGGAAGGCTCAGATGAGGGAAATTGGAGGTGATTATGCTCCAGTTTCCAGAGCAAGATAACCATGTTCTGTATTCCTAGATAGGGCTCCTTGATCATTTAAGCCTACAAAGATCTTTCTCAGCTGCCACTAGGCCATGAAGCATGATTGAGACAGATTGATGCTAATCAGTTTTGCAAAGACTATGTATGTATCTGCTGTTTTGCATAATCTGGCAGGACTGGTAAAGGGTCAGAAGAAATGTCTTCTTTTTCCTGAAGGCTTAGGAAGGTGCAGGGGACATTGAATCTCATGTACCAAAAATGTTTAATTACAAACAACTAAAGTCAATTACATTTTAAAAATTTGGTAAAAAATAGTTTAACCAATAAATCTCTACCAGAGCCCTTTAGAGTAATGTAAAATATTATTTGACAGTTTCAAACACTCAGCTATCACTTGCTTTATTTGGATGGAGTTATTTTTACTAATAACAGAATTGGGGAGAAATGACTTATTGCATATAAGCTAACATTTTGTACTAGTGAGAATATATTTTGGTAGGAAAAAGATTATGGCTAAAAATAGCAACCTGGAAAAGTCATTTTATCAGGCAGATTCTGACTGAGAGAGATCCTAAAAATGCTTGTCTTAAGAAGTGTTTAATCTTAGATCTGTTTTTCAATCATTTTAAGGAAAGGAACAAGATTGCCTCTTGATATTGATATTGGATATTAAACAAGGTTTCTGGTTTCAAAGTAAATAGACTTTTATTTATTGAGAAGAGGCCTGCGTATAAGAAGGAAGCTGGCTAATTTTGGCCCATTTCCCTGGAATCACGATTTCCTATTTGATGGGAATGTGAGGAGCATGATTGTTTATACTGCAGAAAAGACAGTGGGAAGAAGAGAGGAAAGAGCATCAAGGGACTGACCTTTTGACCCAGCTGACAGCCCAAGAATCCAAGATTTTAGAACTAGGATTGCAGTGCATCAGGGCTAAATCTTCCTAAGGCGAATGAAAAACGATTCTGAGTTCTGTGAAGAATGCAGGACTCTCTCCCATCTATCTCTTAAATTTGTTCTCTCCCCTTCATCGTTTCTCCACGGGATACATGCAACAGCTTCTTAGCTGGTCCCATTGCTAGCAGATTGACTGAGCTTCAGTTCACCTACAGTTTGCTGCTAGTGTTATAACTGAAATGACAGAAATTGTCTATTTTTGCTCTCCAAGACAGTAGCTGGCAGTAACAGATAAATAAAAACATTTTAAAAATTAGTGAATGAATGCATTTTTCAAAGTAACAAATTCAAAAATTTGTTCTTGAACTCTGGGGTCCTTCAGCAGTTGTGGAACAAAGGACTATTTGAGGCTAAGGAAAGCGGATGGCCTTTAAACTCTTCAAATCGTTGTTATCTACCCCCGTAGTGTATATGCGCATGCATGCTAAGTTGCTTCAGTCATGTCTGGTTCTTTTCAACCCTATGGACAGTAGCCCTCTAAGCTGCTCTGTCCATGGGTTCTCTAGGCAAGAGTACTGGATTGGGTTGCCATGCCCTCCTCCAGAGAATCTTCCCAGCCCAGGGATCAAACCCATGTCTCTTTCGTCACCTGCATCAGAAGGCAGATTCTTTACCACAAGCGTCACCTGGGAAGCCCCTTGTAGTGCGTACTGTGGTGCATTCTCCTGATCCTGCCTTCATCACCAAGACCCTCGTTCGCTCTAGGGCCGGGAACGTCGGCTGTTGACTCTTCACAACTGATTCCTTCCCTAAAATATTAATTTGGGGACTTCCTGGCACTCCAGCAATTAAGAGACCATGCTTCCACTGCAAGGGGCATGGGTTCAGTCTTTGGTCGGGAAACTAAGATCCCACATGCCATGCTGCACAGCTGCAGGAAAAAAAAAAAAAGGAAATACTGAGTTGGCCCAAAAACCAACTGTACAATGGTTCTAGTACTGCTAAGTTGTCTTTAACTTCATTCGAAACAATTTTGTTACAGTAGATTGTATTGTGACAGCTGTCATATCACCATGCATTTAAGAAAACATAAAAATTGGTGAAGTTTTGTATAGCCATTTTAATATTGAAGGTGAAAGAAAAAATATTTTAAACATATTATGCTTTATTATTTCAAAAAAGGTAAAAAAGAAACTGAAATGCAAAAAAGGATTTGTACAGTGTATGGAGAAGGTGCTGTAATTGATCAAGCTTATCTAAAGTGGTTTGTGAAGTTTCATACTGGGAATTTCTCACTGGATGATGTGCCGCTATCAGCTAGACCAGTCGAAGTTGATAGCGATTAGATCGAGACATTAATTGAGAACAGCTGAGAGAGTAGCATTGAAACATATGCATTCAGTTCAGTTCAGTCGCTAAGTCATGTCCAACTCTTTGCAACTCCATCAATTGCAGCACGCTAGGCCTCCCTGTCCATCACCAACTCCCGGAGTTCACTCAAACTCATGTGCATTGAGTCAGTGATGCCATCCAGCCATCTCATCCTCTGTTGTCCCCTTCTCCTCCTGCCCCCAATCCCTCCCAGCATCAGGGTCTTTTCCAATGAGTCAACTCTTCGCATGAGGTGGCCAAAGTATTGGAGTTTCAGCCTCAGCATCAGTCCTTCCAGTGAACACCCAGAACTGGTCTCCTTTAGGATGGACTGGTTGGATCTCCTTGCAGTCCAAGGGACGCTCAAGAGTCTTCTCCAGCACCACAGTTCAAAAGCATCAATTCTTTGGCACTCAGCTTTCTTCACAGTCCAACTCTCACATCCATACATGACCACGGGAAAAACCATAGCCTTGACTAGACAGACCTTTGTTGGCCAAGTAATATCTCTGCTTTTTAATATGCTATCTAGGTTGATCATACCTTTTCTTCCAAGGAGTAAGTGTCTTTTAATTTCATGGCTGCAACCACCATCTGCAGTGATTTTGGAGCCCAAAAATATAAAGTCTGACACTGTTTCCACTGTTTCCCCATCTATTTCCCATGAAGTGATGGGACCAGATGCCATGATCTTTGTTTTCTGAATGTTGAGCTTTAAGCCAACTTTTTCACTCTCCTCTTTCAGTTTCATCAGGAGGCTTTTTAGTTCCTCTTCATTTTCTGCCATAAGGGTGGTGTCATCTGCATGACTGAGGTTATTGATATTTCTCCCGGCAATCTTGATTCCAGCTTGTGCTTCTTCCAGCCCAGTGTTTCTCATGATGTACTCTGCATATAAGTTAAATAAGCAGGGTAACAATGTACAGCCTTGACTTACTCTTTTCCTATTTGGAACATATACCTTACCATATGTAAAATTAGACAGCCAGTGGAAATTTGCTGTATGACACAGGGAGCTCAAATCTGGTGCTCTGTGATAATCTAGAGGGATGAGAATGGAGGTGAGAGGGAGGTTCAAGAGGGAAGGGACATACATATATCTATGGCTGATTCATGTTAATATATGACAGAAACCAACATAATATTGTAAAGCAATTATCCTGCAATTAAAAATAAACAAATTTAAAGAATCAATATTATACAACTTGAGAGATAGCCAACATACTCAAGGTATCCAGTCAAGCTTTGAAAATCATTTGCACCACCTTGGTTATGTTTATTGCTGTGATGTTTGGGTTCCACATAAGTTAAGCAAAAAAAAAAAAAAAAAAAAAAAAAGAAATAAAAAACACCTTCTTGACTGTATTTCCACATTCTATTCTCTCTACTGAGACATAATGAAAACATTCTGTTTCTAAAACAAATTGTGATGGGCGATGAAAAATGGATACTGTACAATAATGTGGAATGAAAGAGATCAGGGGGCAAGTGAAATGAACTGCTATGACCCATGCCAAAGATTTATCTTCATCCAAAGGAGGTGATGTTCTGTATATGGTGGGATTGGAAGGGAGCCTTCTGTTATGAGCCCCTTCCAGAAAACCAGATGATTAATTCTAACAAGTGCTGCTCCCAGGTCGACCAACTGAAAGTAGCACTCGATGAGCATTTGGAATTAGTCAACAGAAAATGTATAATCTTCCATCAGAATAATGCAAGACCACATGTTTCTTTGATGACCAGGCAAAAACTGTTACAATTTAACTGGAAAGTTCTGATTCATCTATTGTGTGAACCAGACATTGCACCTTTGGATTTCCATTTATTTAGGTCTTCACAAAATTTTCTAAATGGAAAGAATTTCAATTCCCTGAAAGACTGTAAAAGGCACTTAGAACAGTTCTTTGCTCTAAAAGGTAAAAAAGGTTTAGGAATATGGAATAATGAATTTGCTTGGAAAATGGCAAAAGGTAGTGGTGAACAAAACAGTGAATATACAGTGCAATAAAGTTCCTGGTGAAAAGGAACAGTATGTCTTTTATTTTTACTTAAAAACTGAAGGAAGTTTTTAGCCAATCCAGTGTATATCCGTAGTGGGAGTTCTTTCTGGGTTTCTGTGGCTGGAGACCAGTCCTTCTGTCCCTCGGTAATCTTAAACAGGAGCAATTTGTGCTGAGTTCCGGTAATTAGAAGTGTGCCTGAGTTACTGAGGAGTAAGACTCCAAGAAATACATAGAGGATACATGGGATGACACGCTGATTGTTTGTACTTAGAACATGATCTTATAAACATGAGGAAGACATAGCTGCAAAATCGTCATACAGCTAATACAAATAACTCAAGCCAAAAATATATCTGAGGCTCTAATGAACTTATTTCAGTAATTTAAGATTGATTCAAACATTGTCAAAACTATTCTTTATTTTTGAGTTATGTAGATAGCTAAAAAGAAAAAAACGTGCTTGAGATCATAATAAGATAATATTCCCACAACAAAGGAGAAAAAATGCAGTCACTCAACACTAAAATAATTTGAAGTGCCTCCATGTTCCCTCTTCACGGCCATTATGATATACCTTGATAATCAAGAAAGGCAAAAACGATTGTCCTTGTTTATTTCACAGGGTTATGGAAAGGCAAAAATGAGACTGCAGGCAAAGAGGAAGTTGAAAGTAAGGGACATTGCAGTATACATTGCATTGGTAATTTTCAGCACGATTATTTAATGGAAGAGGGGAAAACTCTCCTAGCTGGTCAAGACGTGGCAGTGGAGAAAGAATCCAGATGTAGATTCAGAAGATAGCTTCTTTGCATAATCTTTGCTGACTATGTTTATAGAAGTAAATGTCAAGGTAAGCTTGGCAAGGAACAAAAGAGATGAGTCACATTTCTCCAGTCTCATTCCCGAGATGTTATCTTTTACCTTTCTGAGTATGTACAAGGCTGACCCTGGGTTTCTGATCCTTTATGGGAAACAGTATGCAAACACTCAAATAAGGGCAGCGCAGTCATTTTTCATATGTGCTTTGTTTTCATTTCTATGACTTGGAAAGACCAAGTTTCCAAGCGCAGAAATCCATGTAGTTGCCCTGCAAGTCAAGTCCTTGCTTGCACCCTGGACTTAATCAAGCGATTACTTTTAGACAGGCTCTTAGAAGCGAACGTAAGCTTTGAATGGAAAATGCTTTTCTCTGTGTCTTGCTTTCACATCAGACACAGCCAAGTTCATTTAGAGAGCAGAAAGGTGTGAATAAGACTTGTCAGTACCTCAGTCCTTTTGTGTTTTCAGTATATTTTCCTATGTCTCTGGAACCGCTTCTATATAATCAGCCATTATGTCATAGCCTGCCAAGCCAACAGGTGTTACCGGCGAGAAACTATGCCAATTGCTTTTGGGATACGTTGACTTTTATGGCTAAAGATCTTGACTTAATATGCTAGTAGAAAAGACTATTTTACAGCTTCCTTAGAGCTTTATGATGAAGGTGGGATAGCCCTTTCTCAGCTTTAGTATCTTGGATCACTGTCTCATTTCTCGCTTTTCTTTTACTCCCAAACTTCTTTACAATATTTTGTATTTATCACCCCTCTTTCCTTCCAATTTATTCCTTATTTTCTTGTGGTCTTAATTCAGCCACCCTACTATCCTAAAATTTTCTTCACAGGCAGTCACTAGTAACCTTTTAGGAAACACATGTAAAGACTTGAAGCTGACGTTTTTTGGACCTTCCTATGACGGTTGCTTTGTTGATGCCCCCACTGCCTTAAACCCTTCCTTTGCTCTCTTAACTTCTGTGATACTGTATCGACTGATTCTCAAAACCAGCATAGTCTCGATTTCTCTATTTTGATTATGGCTTAAAACCATAAAGGGATTCTGTACCCACCTCCATCTCTTTCCTTCTAAGTCTTCACTCTTTTCCCTTTGTAATGTTCTTTCTCCTTTTTTCCTTCCAAATCCCACTGTTATCACCCTTGTCCAAGTTCTGTGTCATGCTTGTTCTTAACTGGCCTCTTTGTATTCAGTTTTTCCTCATTCCAACTGTTACTAAGCTACTGCTAGATTTTTTTCCCCAAAACACTTTTTTTAAACAAGTGCTCTGTGCTGGAAAGTGGCTGGATTCAAGCCATTTGGGAATGCATCTGTTTGAAGATGTATTTCCCTTAAAACTAGACAAGTACTTACAGTGAAGATGCAGATCAGTGACTGTCTTGGATGCAAATGCTGAGGTGGCCCAGTTTAGTCTGATGCTTGGAGTCAGATTCCGTAGGCTAGAGGTCAGGGCTCTGCAATCAAGGCAATTAAAAGGGTGAAATGTAGCTTCTGCAGAACTGGGCTGAATAGTATTAGGGGCTTTAAAGCAGAAAACACAGGCGAGTCTGAGGACAAATGAGAGTAGGTATTACGGCATGTGTTCAAAGGAAAGAGCCAATCAGTGGACTATGCTGAACAAAGTTTTATTCTTATACTGCTAGAGATGATGCAGATGAAGGGGCAGTGGTCAAACTGAGTTCTATAGTTTCTGCTGGGATTTTTTTTTTTTTTTACTTAATATGTCAAAATTTTTTCTGTTTCAGTACATAGGGTAATACATTATCTTTAAAACTTTTATTGAAATACAGTTAATTTACAATGTTGTGTTAGTTTTAGATGTATTTAGCAAGATGATTTAGTTTTAGTCTTTTTCAGATTCTTTTCCAGTGTAGATTGTTGCAAGATATTGTATATAGTTCCCTGTGCTGTACAGCAGGTCCTCTTTTATTGTATTTGTAGTAGCATGTATGTTAATCCCAAATCCCTAATTTATTGTTCCTTTCTCCTAACACATTCTTTTTTAAAATTTACTTTTAATTGGAAGATAGTTGCTTTACAATGTTGTGTTGGTTTCTGCCATACAACAACATGAATCAGCCACAAGTATATAGGTCCCCTCCCTCTTGAACGTCCCTCCCATCTCCACGCCATCCCACCATCTAGATGGTCACATAGCACTGGGTTGGACTCCCTGTGTTTTATAGTAACTTCCCACTATCTGCTGTGATTTTTGCTTATGGAGTAAAGAAATAGGCTAAGGATTTCCTAGGCTGATTTGCAGGAGGGTGATTCTTCCATGAGTTCCTTTATATGGATCAGTTGTTTTAACCAAATGAATGTAATTAATTGTTCCCTAGACCATTCTAGGGGCCTTTCAGGTAGCGCTAGTGGTAAAGAACCTGCCTGCTAATGCAGAAGTCAGAATAGACATGAGTTTGATCCCTGGGTCGGGAAGATCCCCTGGAGGAGGGCATAGAAACCCATTCCAGTAGTCTTGCCTGGAGAATCCCATGGCCAGAGGAGCCTCAAAGGCTACAGTCGATGGGGTTGCAAAGAGTCAGACACAACTGAGCAACTAAGCACAGCACAGCACTACATGCTAGGAGAAGGAGGGTCACATGCTGGAGAGCCCCCAAGTGATATATTCCCACCAGCAGCTTCCTCCACTAACTGTTCTATGTAAGCCAGCTCAAAGTGTCTACTTTGCTCCTTAAAGCTTCTTTCCCCCTCTGCCGCTCATTTAGTGTGTAATCCCCAACAGTTAATTCCATTACTATGTATCCTTTTTTTAATAAGATGTAAAGACCTTGAAGAAGAACTAAAGAGCCTCTTGATGAAAGTGAAAGATGAGAGTGAAAAAGTTGGCTTAAAGCTCAACATTCAGGAAACTAAGATCATGGCATCTGGTCCTATCACTTCATGGCAAATAGATGGGGAAACAGTGGAAACAGTGGCTGACTTTATTTTTGGGGGCTCCAAAATCACTGCAGATGGTGACTGCAGCCATGAAATTGAAAGACGCTTACTCCTTGGAAGGAAAGTTATGACCAACCTAGATAGAATATTAAAAAACAGAGACATTACTTTGTCAACAAAGGTCCGTCTAGTCAAGGCTATGGTTTATCCAGTGGTCATATATGGATGTGAGAGTTGGACTATAAAGAAAGCTGAGTGCCAAAGAATTGATGCTTTTGAACTGTGGTGTTGGAGAAGACTCTTGAGAGTCCCTTGGACTGCAATGAGATCCAACCAGTCCATCTTAAAGGAGATCAGTCCTGAATGTTCTTTGGAAAGATTGATGTTGAAGCTGAAACTCCAATACTTTGGCCACCTGATGCAAAGAGCTGACTCATTTGAAAAGACCTTGATGCTGGGAAAGATTGAGGGCAGGAGGAGAAGGGGACAACAGAGGATGAGATGGTTGGATGGCATCACTGACTCAATGGACATGAGTTTGCATAAACTCCGGGAGTTGGTGATGGACAGGGAGGCCTGGTGTGCTGCAGTTCATGGGATTGCATAGAGTTGGATACGACTGAGTGACTGAACTGAACTGAGCTGAAACACCTTGAGGGCAGAAACCTTATCTTTGTATCCTATCACTCAAAAAAGGACTCTGCACACAGCATGTACTAACTGCTTTTTTTAAAGGGTGGTGTTGATCATCTGTTTCATTTCCAATGGATGGTGTCCTAAGAATCAGCTTCATGATTTATTTAGTCTAATGTGGGATGAGCCAGAAGAGGGCAACTGGCATTTACTTCACACTTCTGATGTGTTAGGTACCATGCAAAATTTCTCTTGTAATAATAAGAACAGCCTTTATTTAGATTTACTGTGCCTTGCATGAAATGAAGTGATTTATATACATTGTTTCATTTTGCTCCTTATAATGACTATGTGGGATAGGTCTCATTGTTTTGGTCATTTTACAGATGATGTGATGATACTGTTTCTTAGAGAAGTTTTAATTTTTTAAAGGTAAGTGTTAAGTTTCACAGCAGGTAAGTGTAGAGGTGGAACTCAAAAATCTTTCAATCTGCTTTTACTATAGAGCATTGCTCTAACTGCAAGAAAAAATGTTGAATGAACATACAATTTCAATAAACATCTCATCTCTTTCTTCATTAACTACTTGGATTTCTCAGTATCACTTGGAAAATTGTTTGAAATGCAATTTTGCAGACCCCACAACAGACCTGCGGAATCAAACACTCTACAAGTGGGCCCCCCAAATTTCTTTTAAGCAAAAAAGATCGGGATGATTCTGATGAATGTTAGGGCTTGAGAACTGCTAGCTTGTCTTCTCTCTCACTGTCGATATCTTTACGTGGCTCTATACTTATTTATAATTCATGCTGAATGCTTGCAGTCTATGTATTGTATTTTATTATATGCCATCATTTAAACTGTATTTGAATTTTACTTTATATTTTCCAATTCCTATTTTTAATTTGTCTTGTGTCTTCTTGGAGGTTGCTCTTGGTGAATGAGGCCTCACATAAAAAGCACAAAAATATTGTATGTTGAGTGTACTTACGTGAATGCCAGTTACTATGTTTCGGGATAAACCTCAGATCTGTTTTTGCAGGGTCCTGGACATTTTGTATTTACTGGGAGGGAAGCAGAATGAGAAGCAAAACTTAATCCATTCAGGCAAGATTTATCTCTGCCACTTTATGCCCTTTGTCAGAGGAGCTAAACGTTTTGGTCATTGATTTTACATTGCCTTCTTTTCCAAGCTTTGCTGGGCGTCAGTAAGGATGGCAGCATATGAAATTGCTTCTACATCTCTCAAGTCTACCTGGGATTCACTGGCAATCTTCCCAGATGCCCAAGATTTGATGATGCATAAGTTAAATGTTCATCCTCTCTTCTGTAAAACATAATGGTTGTCTGCTGGTCATTTTAGCCATCACGCTTTTCAGGACCAGGTGTCTATTCCGAATGAACGAACATTTCCTGCCCTGGTGTTCTCACCTGCATATCAAACACACTGAACCTTATGGAGTTGGTTTTGAAGATAATGTTAGGCTTTATGAATGTTTTCTCCCATTTTCAACAGGGAAATGAATCAGAAACGGCAAAGTGAATAGTTAATTTCCCTTCTCTGTATGCAGCTCTCCTGTTACATTTATAGTAAAAGTGTACTTTACTTGAGTCTAACTGAGTTCATTTATTCTGATTTTTGAGTTTAAAATACAAGTAAAGTGACTAAACTAGTTTACACCGCCTGAATTAGATTTTAGTTACTTCTTTTTCTTGTGTCTTTAAGGGAAATGACCCTAATGTTTATCACTTTGATCTTGTTTCTGTATTTAAAATTTACTTAGTAAAAAGATCTTCTTTCTTTTCCCTCTGTCTCTCCTCCTTCATTTCCCCTTCCTCCTTCTGCACCCCCAGCTCCACTTTAATTATGAAAAAAGAAAAGAGAAGCCAACAAACATTTGTTGAGCATTTATTCTGTCCCAGGAACTATACTTCTTAAGATTCTTTTTTTAACCTGTTTTATTCATGGTACTCTTTCCTATTCCCACTGGTTCAACGATCATCTTTCTACTGAGACTTTCATTCTCTAGACAATGTGTCACCTATTTCTATTGACTCAGCTTCATAAACCCCCCTTAAATCTATCCTTGCTGCTCTGTCATCACTGACTTACTCATCTTTCAGAAGTATCTAACAGAACTCTTAATTGGTTTCCCTGACCTCATTTTCTCCAGCCTTTAGTGTACATGTATTTTTATCACTATCAAAATGATCTTTCCAACATGCAAATCTAGTCAGTGATTAATTCAGCAAAAATTTATTGTGTATCTACTGTTTTCCCAGATGCTTTGTGCTGTGAATATTTCTTTGAATATGGCAGAGTCTAAAACCTCAAAATATTTCTATTTGGCAGAAGAGACAGATGAATAATTGGACAATTATTATGGAATGTAATATGTAAAAGGATAAAAATATGTGCACAATATTAAAGAGGGAAAAATGAGTCTTGAGCAGTGAATTGGTAGAGAGATTTAGGAAAAACTTGTTGGGCAAAATAATATCCTGTAAGGCATCTTGAAAGATGAATAGAAGATAATTTAGGGAAGAAGATGAAGGTCAGGCTGGACATGGATGCTAGAGGTAAAGATTACCAGGGGTAATCTTGAGCAAAGGCAACAAAAAAGAAAGGGCTTGATGTTTTCAGAACTAAAGAAATTCTGTTTATTGTTAGCTCCTAACAAGCTCCTAATTTGGGGGATAGTATATTATGTAACAATAGGTAACTAATGCATGAACTGAAGGGCTGTTTACAAAAATATAAAGAAAATTTGAACTAGATTGGTAGCTACAGAGATGGAGAGAAAGATATGGACATAAGAAACCCATAGGAGTTAAAATCTTTAGGATATGGTGTTGACTAGATGGTTAATGAGAGTGAGTGAGGGAATAGAATCAAGGATGGCTCCCAGATAAATTCCAATTTGGCCATAACATAGACTTTACTCCCCCCATACTTAAAACTTGTTAATGGTGTTGTCCAGTTGCTCAGTTGTGTCCGACTCTTTGTGATCCCATGGACTGCAGCACACCAGGCTTCCCTGTCCTTCACCATCTCCTGGAGTTTGCTGAAACTCATGCCCATAGAGTCAGTGATGCCATCCACCCATCCCATCCTGTGTCATCCCCTTTTCCTCCTGCCTTCAATCTTTCCCAGCATCAGGGTCTTTTCCAGTGAGTTGGCTCTTTGCATCAGGTGGCCAAAGTATTGCAGCTTCAGCTTCAGCATCAGCGCTTCCAATGAATATTCAGGGTTGATTTTTTTAGGACTGACTGATTGGATCTCCTTGCAGTCCAAGGGACTCTCAGGAGTCTTCTCCAGCACCACAGATCAAAAGCATCAATTCTTTGGCACTTAGCCTTTATTGTCCAGCTCTCACATTCATAAGTGACTACTGGAAAAACCACAGCTTTGACTACTTGGACCTTTGTAGGCAAAGTAATGTCTCTGCTTTTTAATATGCTGCTTAGGATTGTCATTAACGAAAAAGATAAGATACCAACATAGATAGCTCTGACTCTACAAGCTGACTCTTTTCTTACCTTACCAACTTTATTACCAGTTTCCCCCTTTTATTCCCCTTCTCCTGCTATTGATTTTGGAACATATGCTCTCTTACTTTTTCTTACTTTTCTTCCGATGATCCCTATTTTAGGAATGTCTTTTCTCTTTGACTCAACCTCAACTGTTCACATGTACTTCAACCACATAAAACATTCTTTTAAGAATACCATGTTTCTCCCATCCCTCCACCCAAGTTAAAGTTAAATATTTGGTTTTCTTTGTTATTGCAGCATTTTGTGCTATAGCCCACCAGGCTCCTTTGTTCATGGGTTTCTCCAGGCAAGAATACTGGAGTGGGTTACCATGCCCCCTCCAGGGGATCTTCCCAACCCACGGGTAGAACCCATGTCTCTTATGTCTCCTGCACTGGCAGGCAGGTTCTTTACCACTAGCACCGCCTGGGAAGCCCATATTGTCATATTACATTATAATTATTTATTTACACATCTGCCTTTTCTTTTGAACTATGGACTTTTCAAAAAATGCTCATTATCTTACTTTTTTTTCTGCTGTAACTGCCTATACTAGCATCCGATATATATTGTTATAATCAGTGCTTATTGAATATATGAATGAAAGACTGTCTTTTAAATCAATGAAATATCGTTATATCTTTGCTGAATTTTCAAGTTCTGTACTTTGAGGTAACATATTGAAGATGTTTACATATGAAATTTACCTGAAAATTAATGCAACTTTACAGAATCTGTGATCACCTGTCCTTGGTCTTTCCACAGCCTAATCATTCAATCAATTTTAATTGTTTTGTGATTTTTTTCTTTATTTTTTGTTACCCATAGTAAAATACTTTCTATTTCTGACCTTTCTTCATATCCCAGTAGTCCAAGAAGATGAGAGGCGCATGGAGAATCCCTGATGTCAACTTACAGTTTGGACCTAAACCCAGTAAAGCCTCGGCTAGATGAGCCAGCCCGCAGACAATGCATAGATGAGTGATCAAGAAAAAAATACTGCTTTTTAGAATCACTGAATTTCAGCATGATTTGTTAAATAGTGTTATCGCAGCAACAGCTGACTGATAATATCAGTTCCTTTCTCTCTTTCCCTTCTATTCTCAATGGTACCATCCTCTTTCTTTTATTATTCACCTGTAGTACTGCCATAGATCACTGAGAAAAGTCTTCCAACCTTTAATTTCTTTTCCTTTCAACTTATTTTATGTACTACATCAGATTAATCTTCCTGTTCTAAACCATTCAGTGGTTTCATATTATTCTTCAAATAAAGTCCAGATAAGTAGTCTGTCTCCATTTATTGAAATTCTGTCTGTCCTTCAACGTCCATCTCAAATGTCACTTTCTCTAGAGACCTACTGTCTTCCTTCCAAATGATGGGCTCTGGTTTCTCCCAAGGACTTCAGCATCTCCCCTGTTCTCCCGTGCCTCAGCCCCTGGCCACCAGCGTTCTGTTCCCTGTTTGGTTTTTTGGATTCTATATACAGAAAAGCTTGTGATATGTGATATCATATGATATGTGATATCATACAATGTTTATCTGTATCTGTTTGGCTTATCTCATCAAGCATAGTGCCCTCAAGGTCCAACTGCGTTGTCCAAATGGCATGATTTCCACTTTTTGGAAGCAAATATATGTATACATATAAGTAAATATGTACATGCACACACCCTTTATTCATTCATTCATCTGTTGATATCTCCAACTTCTAAATGTTGAAGTTCTCCAGCACTTAGTCAGTGAAAACTCTATTTTTGTTTATTCTGCTTAGACTATTTCATCTTCTTGAATTTATGGATTGATATATTTCATTAGGTTTGAACAATTATTGGTTATCATCTCTTTAACTATTGCCTCTGTCTTCTTCTTTTTGTAAATCCAATTGTATATGTTAGCTTTCACAGTGCACTGTAGCCCTATTAACACATGCCTAGATTTTTTCTTTTCTAGTTTATTTTTTGTGAACTTTTCCAGTTTTCTATTTTTCTTTTCAGTCTGATATAATTTTCTTTTAGATCCTTCCATGATTTCTTAATCTTGGTAATTACAATTTTAGCTGTTTTCAAATTTGCTGTGATTTCTTTTTGTGGTTTTCAGCTGTCAGCTTTCTATGAATAAAGTAAACATGATTGTCTTACAATTATGGAAATTTCAACATCTGGAACCCTGGTGGATCTCTCTACTGTGTACTGTTTCTGCCATGTCTCCTTGTGTACTTTAGTATCTTTGATTGTGTATCAGATATTATATTTGAAGTTGGTTGTAGACTACTTTGAGGCCGACATATATATTATGTTCTTTGATATAGGCTCTAAGAGTTTTTATGAAGTTCTCGAGGGCAGTAGCAATCTAGGATCACCTTCATTCAGAGTCAGTATTGAGATTTTCTGGATTACTCAAGTAATTTGAAGTCAGAATCTTTGATGCTTTCCTGAAGATATGTATGTTTTTATAACAGATAAGGATTTACTTTAAAAGTATGTATTTATTTATTTGGTTGCATTTGGAGAAGGCGATGGCACCCCACTCCAGTACTCTTGCCTGGAAAATCCCATGGACGGAGGAGCCTGGTGGGCTGCGGTCCATGGGGTTGCAAAGAGTCGGACACGACTGAGCAACTTCCCTTTCACTTTTCACTTTCATGCATTGGAGAGGGAAATGGCAACCCACTCCAGTGTTCTTCCTGGAGAATCCCAGGGAGGGGGGAGCCTGGTGGGCTGCCGTTTATGGGGTTGCACAGGGTCGGACACGACTGAAGCGACTTAGCAGCAGCAGCATTGGTCTCATTTATAGCATGCCAAATCTTTTGCTACATCCTGCGGAATTCTCTCTAGTGGTGGCATGCAAACTTAGTTGCCCTGTGCCATGTGGAATCTTAGTTTCCTGACCAGGGATTGAACTTGATCTTGCATTAGAAGGTGAATTCTTAACCACTGGGCCATCAAGGCAGTCCCAGCATTTACATTTTAGCAAACGAATTATCTTGTTTACTTGTTATTCTCACTCTTATGCAATTTTATAAAATCTCATGACTTTAAACATTCTCTACATATACGTTTGTGAGGCTTGAATTTGTTTCTTAACCCAGGATGTCTCCCTTGGATTCCAGTCTTGTATATCCAGTGTCTCCTCTGTTGACTCAATTCAGGTATTTAACAACATTTTCAAATTAAACCTGTCTGAAAATAAACTCCAGCTTTTCCCCAAAGCGTGCTCTTCTTGAAATCTTTCCAATCTCTGTTGATGGCAGATCTGTCCTGGATGCTTTGTCTAAAAATCGTGACGCCATTGCCTACGAGGTCTCCCTGCATCCACATAGAGTAAGATGCCTTTCAGGCCTCACGAGGTGTTCCACATGGTATATTTTTGACCTCTTCTGCTCCTTGGTTCCTAGTTCTTAGCTGGTTTTCAAACATTCCAGGAATGCTTCAGGCTCTTGGATGTGCTCACCCCTCTACGTGGACCATATTTTCTTCAGACAGCCGCAAAGGAAACTGTGGGTCTTTTTTCAAAGGCTTTTTCTGACCACCCTGCTTACAATTGTTATCTTCACCCTACTCTAATCCTTTCCAATATCTCATCATTCCCTGTAATAGTTCTCCCGCTTTATTTTTTAAATAGCATTTATCATCCTCTACAATACTATTTTACTTCTTTATGTTTACTTCTTATTTTTCTGTCTCTCCTCCCATTCCATTAGAATATAAGCTTCACAAGGATCTTGATCTATTTTCTTTACTAACAAACTCCCAACACCAGGACTATATTACATGGCACATGATAATGTTAAATAAGTATTTGTTAACTGAGTTAATGTTCCCAGTCAGAGGAAAAAAGTGCACTTTGTGGTCGTTTTCAGAACTGAAATCTTGCTAATGCAAAAAGGCTGTTTCCCTTTGGGGCAACAAAACAAGATTGCTTAAAATATCATCAACAAGAAATATTTAATCCCTCAAACTTTATCCTATTAAGTTGATGGTAGCTGTCCAGTTTATAATGAAATGCCAGTGGTTACTCTAGTTTTATGTTATAAAGGAATTTTGAGGCAGCAAATAAAAAAATGTCACTGAATTGATATATGCTGACAATTCAATTACCATCTGCTTCTCTGTGCTTCTGGTGCAATCAATTGTGAATACTTAATTTTGTGTTTACACAGTGAAAGGCATTGGTGTGGTGTTTCACACGGACCACTTTAATCTGCCTGGACAGTACTTTGATGGACTTCTGAGAAATGGCAGTGACCAAACTCTCTCGCCAATTAGATATTTGAGCCAGGACACATCAGGAGACTGACTTAGATGTTTTAATATTATTCTACTCACTGCTCATACCTTAATAGGCTTTCAAAACATTAAATGCTAACCAAATTCTGAGAATTTATTTTTAATCCTGATTTTACAGATGAGGAAGCAAATGGGGAAGAAGTTAAATGGCTTATTTAAAGCTGTGTCACAAATTAACAGCATACTGGGACTTTGTGCCAGGCACTCTTGTCTCAAGCTTCTAAGTTTATAAATGTCATGATTTGATGCCAGCACAATCCAGGAATCTAGGCCTGAGGAATATAATTTATCTCCTGGGGATGCTGCTGAGGATGACTGGAGACTTCCCTGTTAACATCCAGGCTCTGAAACTAGACCTGGTTCCCACTGATAAACGATGGAGCTCTAATCTGTGTTCCGTCCTTCAGGAAGAAGCATCATTTTGGTGTTTCCCCAACCTTATACATAGAGGGTCTAAAATAATGTGCTTAATGGAAAAATAAAGAGTTCCACATGTTCTGATGTTAGTACAATGGAGTATTATAGTTCATAGAGTTAGAATTTTCTGCTCCAGGAGAATAGACTTGTTAGGTATCACTTTGCTAGACAACCACACACTCAGTTATAGATACGTGGAGTAGCTTGGTGTGTATCAAAATCTATGTGTTCCTTATTGGGTATAAGGGATTATTACTGTATCTTGTCCTTGGGCAAGGACTTCTTTCTTTATGTTAGAAAGAGAAGCTTAGAAGTATAATTATACTTGGTTAAAACTGCCAATTGGTTGATGAGGCTTTTAAAAAAATTCTTTCATATTCTTAGTTTCCTCATCTGTACGATAGTGATCATTGTAGGATCTCTCTAACAAAGTTGTTATAGGAATTAAATACAATAATCTCAGGTTGAATGTTTGGAACAGTGCTTGGCACATGACAAGTACTAAATGATTGTATTGTCATTCTTCTCATTTTCCTCATAGCCATTATTAAATGATGATGATTATTAAATGAAGATGAAAACATATGCTCTCCAGATGAATACAATGGAGATAGTGAGGAATTCTTTTCACCTCCTATATTTCAAAGATTGGCTGTGAGAGCTTTTGCTACCAGATGCAAGATAAGGACATCAACTACTTTAATAGATAACTCCAACATAGAAAGTCAACAGCTAAATTAGAATTTTAAAGCAATAAAAGCAAACGTCAAGAAAATATTAAGTCATTTTTACTTAGATTTTGAAAATGGCAAGAGTATAATTATGGACGGTAGTTGAATAGTTAATTGATGTGAACCTAGAAAATAGAAGTTAGAGTGAAGTTCAGTTCAGTTCAGTTCAGTCGCTCAGTTGTGTCCGACTCTGTGTGACCCTGTGAATCGCAGCACGCCAGGCCTCCCTGTCCATCACCACCTCCCAGAGTTCACTCAGATTCATGTCCATCGAGTCAGTGATGCCATCCAGCCATCTCATCCTCTGTCGTCCCCTTCTCCTCCTGTCCCCAATCCCTCCCAGCCTCAGAGTTTTTTTCCAATGAGTCAACTCTTCGCATGAGGTGGCCAGAGTACTGGAGTTTCAGCTTTAGCATCATTCCTTCCAAAGGAATCCCAGGGCTGATCTCCTTCAGAATGGACTGGTTGGATCTCCTTGCAGTTCAAGGGATTCTCAAGAGTCTTCTCCAACACCACAGTTCAAAAGCATCAATTCTTTGGCACTCAGCCTTTTTCATAGCAGTATAAAACTAATGTTAACAGGTGGCACATAAATAACAGAAATTTTTGGGGGGTGAGTGAGTAAATTATTTGGTGGGAGGATGGTTACTACCTAGCCTAATTACAAGTCTATGAAGATGTCCAATGTGGCAGACATATAGATTGACCTACCTATATCTTTTCTAACTTTCTTTTAATGTGTCCCTTTGTATTGCAGGCCTGGCGTGCTGCGATTCATGGGGTCACAAAGAGTCGGACACGACTGAGCGACTGAACTGAACTGAACTTGTATTGCAGAGATTGGGAAGCTAAAAACCATTTCTCCTCGACTCCTTTAATAATGAGAGTGCCAAGTGTAGTTTAGGTCTTATCAGTCAGCTGAACTTGTATAAGACTTGAATTTGCACCTGAATTATGCCATGGAAAGAAAAGCAAGGACTATCCATTTTTCTGGTTGAGATTTCTGTAGAGGTGGATAGCACTGGGTCTGGCCTTGAAAGTGGCTGTTCCTAGAGTTCAGTTTTAAGGTTGATTTTGATGTCTGCCTTGCTAATTTTTTGTGCCCAGTTTTGCCAGCAAGGTGTACATTTTCAGACAGTCTTATCATCATTAATTAAACAAATAAATCACATCAAATATCAACTATTATTATTATTGTTATTACTTTGTTAAGCAGAGTACAATGTTTAAAAAATGAGGGCATTTTTCAACACTCATAACTGAGTTGGGATCATCCAGGCTCTGCCACTGTTGCCTGGTGTCTCTTGGCAAGTTTCTTAATCTCTCTGTGTATCAGTTTCTTCATTTGGATAATGTGGATAATAATATCTTCCTCTGAATGTTGTTGTAAGGATTGAATAGTCAGTATACATAAAGTGGTTTAGTTCCTTGCTTGTGGTACATATATGGCACCAGCTGTTATTAATTTCTTTCCAGTTTGTTAAATGTGAATTTGAGCATTAAAGTGTCTAAATGATGTGAAATTCTGACTTATTAAAAGAGAATAACTAGTATTTCTGGGAAAACATGTGGACTTCAGTGATTTTGGTAACTGAATATTTTTTTTTCCACATTCGTGAAATAAACATACACAGAATAATTTTTTTTGAGTTCACCCAATAAAAGCAGTGTACATAGATTAAATTATTCAGATAATTGTTAATACAACATAGTTTGCTCCACACAAGAAAAAAAGTGATCTTTCTGTAGCTCTGACCGATGTTTATTGGAACCTAACGATTTTTTATTCTTATAATTTTTTTAAAAGGAAGAAGTAGATAATTAATACTCTGTCACCTTTCCTGAGTTCTTAAATTGTTTAAAGTAGGGTGATGATTTCAAAGAAAGAAAGTCAAGATACTTTTGATTAGCTAGAGAAGTGAAAGTAGGCTGTGGAATGAATCTTCTCTTTTTTGTCGGTTAGCCTATTTGTGGAACATTAACATCTGCAGTATCTTCTCTTTATTTTTCCTCCTCTAATGGAAAGGTGACTATCTATGTTGCATTTTTCAAACATCAAGATATATGATCAGAAGGTGCAAGTGCTCGGGCATGGATACGCAAGAAATCCGGTGCTTCTTTGTTGGTATTTGGTGTTCGAGGGTGAGGAGCGCTGCCTTCAGAGGACGCGGGTGTTCTGAGCTCTCTGCTCAGCACCCACTCTGCCCCACTCCCGAGGTGCGCCACACATGTTCACTGAGTAAGCACAGAGGCTCCCTAACAGCAGGCAGGCTTGCTGTATCCGGTCCTGCCCTGCCCTGGACTGATCTTCCTCAAGGATGTCAGCTGCCTTTGCTTTCTTTCTCCAGTCTTGTCTCAGGATCTCTGAGACTCAAGGAAAGGGTCAGCCACCAGTCAAGACTTTTTATGTCAGTTCAACAAACAGATA
Source organism: Capra hircus (assembly GCF_001704415.2). NCBI lineage: Eukaryota > Metazoa > Chordata > Mammalia > Artiodactyla > Bovidae > Capra > Capra hircus. Next base: position 9,463,305 of record NC_030812.1, read on the forward strand.
TAAAAGTCAAGAATTTCAGGTTGCTCGCATTCTACGTAGAATATTCAAAGTTAATGACTGATAAATCTCTCTACCTATATATATATATATATAGATTTGTAGTAGAAAGAATATTTATATTTTACAGTTTGCTGCAGAATTCATTTGGGGGAAGGATAGACTCTGTTTAAGAAAGTACCCTCACGGTCACTGTGAGAATGATCTGAGAAACTGCTCCTAACACACCCAGCTTTCACTTTTTTCACTTTCCTCCTTTTTTCTCCTATGGGCTTGGTCAAGGTAGGATTGACTGAGATCAGGGGGGATCCGCACTGCTCACTTCATATAAGGATAGGAGAGCTTTTGTGTTTCTGAAAGATCAAGCGAGACAAGGAGAGAAGCTCTTAGAAGGAGGAAGAGAAGAGAAAGATTTAGATCAGCACTATATATATAAAATATTTTTATATTTATTTATTATTTTATATGAAATTATATGTAAAATATAATATGTCATATAGATATATAATTTAAAATTTTCTAGTAGGAAGACTTAAAAAGAAAATCAGTTCAGTTCAGTTCAGTTCAGTTCAGTTCAGTCGCTCAGTCGTGTCCGACTCTTTGCGACCCCATGAATCACAGCACGCCAGGCCTCCCTGTCCATCACCATCTCCCGGAGTTCACTCAGACTCACATCCATCAAGTCCGTGATGCCATCCAGCCATCTCATCCTCTGTCGTCCCCTTCTTCTACCCCCAATCCCTCCCAGAGTCTTTTCCAATGAGTCAACTCTTCAATGGTGAAGTTAATTTTAATAACATGTTTTACACTAACAGCATGTCCCGATTTAGACTAGCCAAATTTCGAGAGCTCAGTGGCCCATGTGGCTAGTGGGTACTATATTGGGCAGCACAATATAGTGAGAGGAGCCCTAGCATCATTAAAGTTCTGAGTTGTGGGAATGGATGAGGGTTCTTAAATTAAAAACTTTAATTCATTTTCTGTGTGTTGCCAAGATTTAACCCCCTCTCTACCATCCCTGTGTCTTCAGTAAAGTGCTGTAATTGTATGTAGAATATTTTTTTGAAACTTATTTTTATCTGTATTGGCAGGAATACAGTTTCTTAAGTATTCACCCAAGCCAGGAACATAAGGTCTTTCCCTCATTTCCGGAAGTCTGATGAAGCCAAGTCTCATTCATTCTACAGCCTTAACATCTCCTGTGTTCCTCTTCTCCTCTCTATCCCCACTCTGCTTTGTTTGCACTGTACACTGAAAAGAAAAGGGGCTGCGTCCCTCAGTTGAACTGCACAAGGCAGAGAAACAAAACAGCCATCGGAAAACAGATGTGAGTGACGTAAGAACCCAACCTCATGTCTGACTCTTTGTGACCCCATGGACTATAGCCCACCAGGCTCCTCTGTCCATGGGATTCTCCAGCCATGAATACCGGAGTGGGTTGCCGTTTCCTTCTCCAGGGGATCTTCCTGACCCAGGGATTCAACCCGGGTTTCCTGTCTTGCAGGAAGATTCTTTACCATTTGGGCTATAGGGAAATCTCACAAGAACCCAAATGAAAGGACAGATCAGAGAAGGCTTGGAGATATGGCAAGTTTCCCACTCTGCATTGGATGGGAACTTGACTCGTTTTTATTCAAGTACTAAAATTAATTTTGGAGAAGTTCATACCATTCAAACAGGTAGTAATTTGTATGGGTAGGCATAGGTGTGAGATCTGAGAAAGGCTACCTAGGGTGAATTAACACAGCAGTATTCTATCTTGGGAAAGTAATTTGCTGACCAGAGCTAAATTACAGGTCAACAATATGGTATAGTACAGGTTTGCATACAAAACTGGTATGAATTGACATACGGTTATTTATAGTCTTTGTTTTCACATTTAAGATGACTACCATATATTTCATAGCAGGAATATTAATGTATATGGGGTGCTCCCTAAAATATTAATGTATAATGGGGTGCTCCATCAGACCCCGTGACTGGATATGACATAATATAAAGTATAGGCACTTTTTACTTTTTGAAGTCCTCAAAATTTAGAATCCCAAATTCCAGGTGGCCTCTTGAGTTTCCAGTAAGGGACTGTCAACCTGAATTTGGATTGAAAGTGGGGTGAGGGCAGGGGGAGGAGGAATGGGGAAAGCTTTCCTAAAAAGCCTGACATCACAGCCTCGACTTGTCAGCTTTCTGCTTACAGACACACCCCTTCTTTCGTGATTATTGAACAAATGCTCTTTCTCTCTTTTCCTTAGCAGCCCTCATATCTTTCATTCTTTGTTGTTTGTCTTCTGCCTCCGAAGTCCTATGGGGCTGTGTATAGTTCTCCACATAAAATTCGAGCAGTGTTGGATGGTTAGGAGAAACTCTTGAGTCTCAAAGTAAGAGCTGCTGTTAATCAGAAGGTCACTTCAGAATTTTTCTGATGCAAAAGAGAAGATTGACTCAGACTGATTATGTTTGAATGTGTTGCTTGATCTTGAAGGCGTGCAGAAAGCAGAACATGGGAAGTAAATATGTGCCTAATGTTATGCGTCTGTCACCATTTTATGTATAGCATAGTGATTCCAATCCTGCTGGGAGAGTAAGCAGCTCATGGAGTATGCTACTCAGGTATACTATGTAAATCTAGAGACTCTTTCATCTAAGAGAGTTAACAGTTCTCTAGATGGGGCTCCTAATTCGTGTGTTCTTTGTTAAGTGACTGAAATACAATTGATTTACAGTATTGCATTAATTCATGCCGTATAGCAAAGTGACTCAGTTATATACATATCTATACATTGCTGCTGTCATTCAGTCACTAAGTTGTGTCCTACTCTTTGCAGCCCCATGAACTGCAACACACCAGGCTTCCCTGTCCTTCACTATCTCCCTGAGTTTGCTCAAACTCATGTCTATTGAGTTGGTGATGGTATTCAATGATCTCATCTTCTGTCGCCACCTTCTCCTGGCCTCAGTCTTTCCCAGCATCAGGGTCTTTTCCAGTGAGTTACCTCTTCAAATCAGGTGGCCAAAGTATTGGAGCTTCAACTTCAGCATCAGTCCTTTCAGGGTTGACTTCCTTTAGGATTGACTGACTTGATCTCCTTGCTGTCCAAGGGACTCTCAGGAGTCTTCTCCAGTTCCCCATTCGAAAGCATCAATTCTCCAGTGCTTAACCTTCTTTATGGTCTAACTCTCACACCTGTACATGACTACTGGGGAAAAAAATGCATGTACATAAATATGTATTAATATATGCATTCTTTTTCATATTCTTTTCCATTATGGTTTATCACAGGATATTGGATATGGTTTCCTGAGCTATACAGTAAGACCTGGTTATTTATCCATTCTGTATCTAATAGCTTGCATCTGTTAATCCCGGACTCTCAATCCATTCCTTCCCCACCCTCCTGGCAACCACAAGTCTGTTCTTTATGTCTGTGAGTCTGTTTCTGTTTTGTGAGTAAGTTCATTTATGTTATATTTTAGATTCCATAAATTAAGTGATTAGATGGGGCTAAAAGTGGTCATGTATGGATGTGAGAGTTGGACTGTGAAGAAAGCTGAGCACTGAAGAATTGATGCTTTTGAACTGTGGTGTTGGAGAAGACTCTTGAGAATCCTCTGGACAGCAAGGTGATCAAACCAGTCCATCCTAAAGGAGATCAGTCCTGGGTGTTCAATGGAAGGACTGATGTTGAAGCTGAAATTCCAATACTTTGGCCACCTGATGTGAAGAGTTGACTCATCGGAAAAGACTCTGATGCTGGGAGGGATTGGGGGCAGGAGGAGAAGGGGGACAACAGAGGATGAGATGGCTGGATGGCATCACTGACTCGATGGACGTGAGTTTGAGTGAACTCCGGGAGTTGGTGATGGACAGGGAGGCCTGGTGTGCTGCGATTCATGGGGTCGCAAAGAGTCAGACATTACTGAGTGACTGAACTGAACTGAACTGAATCTGTTATATACCCAGAGAATAATTTACTGATACATGGCCATAGAGATGTGTATATTTATTGGGTATATTTAGAGGCATCCACAACACTCTGCTATTTTGTATCTTTCTTTATATAATGCCTGATGCAAACCGTAGGAAGGAGTTTGCTCTCTCTGAAATCGAGAGTCCTACATGACCAAAAGTCTTTGTCCCCAACAAATCTCTTCAGATTATTTTTTCTGTTTATCTTACTGAGCCAAACTTATTTCAAGAATTATATCTCTTCTATGTGATGTTCATTTTGAAAATGCTTCTCTTTCTATGTACCAGTGACAGAATAATGTGTTCCTTGCTGAACAGAATGCTGAGTAATTTCTTAGCCAATAAAAATGAAAAAATGAAGCTGTTCAGAAGAAACTTCCAAACAGCCTGCAAAGAAAACTCCAAAGAGATACACCAGCAAGCCGGGAGAGCAAAGGGTAACATTTAAGACTCATCCATTTGCATTTATCTTTCATCTGGGCAGCAAGTAATGTGCCAGTCACTGGCCTTTTACTGTTTCTAAGGCAGCAAACAAGTATTATAGTAACTGGAGAAAGGACCTACAGCCTTGTGGTTGATAAGAGAAAACTCTAAGTAGGCCTTCAGTTTACAGACAACTACCATGCTTGGGCTTCAGCCAGAGACTGGACGGAGCAGCAGTTATCAGCCTATGCTGAGCCATCTCACCACGGAAGAGTAGGGCCCTTTCTCCAGAAAGATGCATGCACACACAATGTTACATGACTTGGGTATTAGTGTATGGGTTCTCTGAAGCCTATGTCTATACACAGAGTAATTCTAGAAAGAGAAGAGCACAGAAAGCAAGTATAAATATGTTTTCTAATTTTTTTTTTTTTACCTTTTAAACTCTGTTCTGGAATATAATGCTTTGTTTTGTATCTCTATCTTAAAGAAATTACTAAGAAAAAGTAATGGTCAGTTATTTAATTCTGGAATTATAAGTGACTGAAATAGTAGATAATAGGAATCACAATAAGATTAATTTTAAAATCCTGGCAGGACAGACCGTCTTGAGATTTTTTCCAAGGTCTAAAGTGTCAATTTATCTGGAGACACTGAAAGAATTTTATCAAAAGAGCCTCTGTGGGAGTAGAACCACCTTCCTCGTACTTGAGTTAATGCTGCCGCTCCGCAGAGTGAGTTTGGACCTTTGAATATTCGCTGTCTCCTTTAGACGCACTTCCTGTGGGTGGTGTATGCTGCAGAGTGGAGAGAATAATGGGGCTGAGAGGTCAGGGCGGCAGTTAACCAGGCAGTAAGATCTCTGTGAATGGTCTCCAGCTTAAAAGACATTAAAGAATTACTGTTAACTAAGGAGCATACTGAATTCCATGCCTTATGGAATCCAGCAAGGCTATCTAAACATTAACTTTCTAGGGCCTTGAAATTCACTTTCTGGGCAGTTTTCAGTCTCACTTTTGGGCACTTTCTGTCTCCCTGGGCACTTTCTGTCTCCCTTTTGGGCCGCTCCAGTGGCTCAGTGGTCAAGAATCTGCCCGCAATGCAGGAGACACTGGTTCAACTACTGGGTTGGGAAGATCCCTTAGAAAAGGAAATGGTAATCCACTTTCATATCTTATCTGGGGAATTCCATGGACAGAGGAGTTTAGTGGGCTACAGTCCATGGGGTCACAAAAGAGTTGGACGTAACTTAGCGACTCAACAACAATGACTCATATTTTATTTTCTTTACAACCAGCTATGGTGATTATTATTGGGCTTCCCAGGGGGCACTAGTGATTAGAGAACCCACCTACCGATGCAAGCGATGTAAGACATGTGACTTTGATGCCTGCGTTGGGAAGATCCCCTGGAGGAGGGCATGGCAACCCACTCCAGTATTCTTGCCTGGAGAATCCCACGGACAGAGGAGCCATAGGGTCACAAAGAGTCAGACACGACTGAACACGGATGCACATGGTGATTATTATTACCATTCTTATTTTTTGGATGAGAAAATGAAGGTCAGAGAGGTCAAATAAATTGTCCCCACATATTCGTTGTGATAAATCTGGGACTTCAAGTTTTTTATTTCCTTCCTTTTGACTCAATCAAGAACAATACCTTCCACATAGTGACACTTCCAGGCATTGGTCTGGTTATCACTGTCAGTGAGAATTTGTAAAATGAAACTGAGTTCTTCTAGAGCAGGAATGATCAGGGCCCCACAGATGTGCTAAACTCCAAGAAGCATGGATCACTGGGGCATGGTCAATAGAGAATAGTGGCTCTTGGGATTTGGAAATTTGGTAGCAAAAAACATAGAAAATAGAATCCTAAAAAAAAAAAGAAAAGAAAAGAAAATAGAATCCTTACTTCTCAGTTCTCTCAGCCTACTCTAACATAGCACAGTTTGATGATGAGGTGAAAGGGGTCTTTAGAAATGAGAAAAAAAAAATAAAAGAGCAGAGGCCCAGTCAACCATGTGCTTCATTCTTTACTAAAGAAGATGCTGGGAAGCTTTCCCCTCCCCAGCTCCAGTCTGAGGCTGAAAGGCCAGAAGTACTAGAACAAATAGTGACCAGGGCACAGCATGTTCTAAACCTCATGACAAAGTAGATGCAGATAAATAGCAGGAACTGGAGGGCACTCATCCAAGAGTCTTGAAGGGACAGGAGAATAAAATAGTCTGCGGGTCTAAGGCAATTATAGCCACGGATGACCCTTGCATCTTCCAGAGTTTGAGGACAGGTAACAAATCCACTTCCCTGTTAACAAAAATGATCAACATTTTTTTCTGATTTGTTTCTGTTTCTACTTAAAGCCATCAATTCACAAATGTTCATTGAGTATTTTGTGTTAGATATGACTTACTATGTTTTTGACTTTTCAGATTGAGTTTTACTAGATTTCCAGAAAGCTCAACCAATACCCAGACATTCCACAAGAATTCTTACAGATATAGCTAGAAGCCTGCCTATTCAGGACTTTAATCTATTACAAGTTAAATACCACTAGTTTAGGAAAAGAAAATCACAGACCAATACCCAAAACCCATAATATAGTTGAACAAAATTAGTTTTCTTTCAAGTAATTTAACAGATGTTGTTTTATGGACTTTTCCTAAATAGAAATTAAGTTTTTGAATGAAGATTACAGAAAGTGTATGTATGTTTATTTTCTGTCCTGCTAAACTAGAAATGGTTCTCTGGATTTTTTTTTTTTTTTATAGAAGGTTAGAATGGCTTTGGATTGATACTTTTAAGTTCTTGTATTCCACACTTTTCAGTCAACTTACAAAACTATCAGAAAAAAGAATTTTGATAGAGTCTTTAACAGTGGAGATATTCACCCAAAGATAAGGAGTATATAGGTGAAAAGGTACTTTTGCTGATGGTTTTTAAAATGCAGCAATTAAGGCAAGAACTTTTGTAGCTGTAGAAGTTGCAAACTTTTTTTTTCTCTTTCAATAATACTAATCTGTAAAAGACAGCTGGATTTCTGCTCCCTGCTCCATCTTTCCATGACTCAGATGTTAAGGGAAGACAGAGGACCTATGGGAAAGGAGAGGGAGGAAAAGAAAAAGTCACACTTGGCTGTTCTTAAAATTAATTGCATTACAGCCCCCTGACTGTTGCTAGGACCAGGGTAGTAGTAGTTATAAGGAGTCTGCAACATATTTGTATATCTTTTAATTTTGGATGACATAGTATGATTATACATTCATAGAAAGCTTCATGTAATGGTGCATTTAATAGTAAGATTCCTTTCTATTTTATCTTTTCGTTATATATATTACCTGGTTCAAGAAGTGAGTTTTGTTGTTGTTGTTGTTGTTGTTGTTGTAAAGGGAAGGAAGTTAGACTTCAAGAGATTAGAGGAGGGTTTGTTTGACCTTCCTAAATTGTAGTCATTCTCAGAGACCTGTATTTTATAGATGGTAATAAAGTTTTTCTTATATCTACCTATGAATTAATGCTGGTCTTTGAGTGAGAAATTAATGTGTTCCTCAGAAATTGTTGCTAGTTATCTGGAAATTTTCCTCATATGGAATAAGGAGTCAACATTATGTCTAAATGTAACATGAAGATGGAGTTTATGAAGGTGCTCTTCTTTAGAACTACCGTCAAAATTATGGAGGGTCAACATTTGTTTTTTTCTGCTTTCTGAGTAAGTGTTGGTTGAGCTGAACTGTGAGTTGAATAGTATTCCAACTTCAGGCTTTTGTTCATATTTGTATCTCCAGACTCTACAAACAAACCTCTTGAGCATCTGTTAAGATCTGGGACATTGTGATGTTTAGGAAGATGTTGTTCAGTCACATGTCATGTCCAGCTCTTTGTGAACCCATGGACTGCAGCACACCAGGCTTCCCTGTCCTCCACTATCTCCTGGAGTTTGCTTAAATTCATGTCCATTGAGTCGGTGATGCTATCTAACCATCTCATCCTCTGCTGCCTGCTTCTCCTTTTGCCTTTGATCTTTCCCAGCATCAGGGGCATTTCCAGTGGGTCAGTTCTTCGCCTCAGGTGGCCGAAGTATTGGAGCTTCAGCTTCAGCATCAGTTCTTCCAATGAATATTCAGGACTGACTTCCTTTAGGACTGGTTTGATTTCCCTGCAGTCCAAGGGATTCTCAAGAGTCTTCTCCAACACCACAGTTCAAAAGCATCAATTCTTCAGTGCTCAGCCTTCTTTATGGTTCAGCTCTCAACATCCGCACATCGCTAATGGAAAAACCATAGCTTTGACCATATGGACCTTTGTTCGCCATAATGATGTCTCTGTTTTTTAATATGCTGTCTAGGTTCGTCATAGCTTTCCTTCCAAAGAGCAAGCATCTTTTAATTTGCTGGCTGCAGTCACTGTCTGCAGTGATTTTGGAGCTCCCCAAAATAAAGTTTGTCACTGTTTCCACTTTTCTCCCTTCTATTTGCCATGAAGTGATGGGGCTGGATGCCATAATCTGAGTTTTTTGAATGTTGAATTTCAAGTCAGCTTTTTCACTCGCCTCTTTCAACCTCATCAAAAGGCTCTTTAGCTCCTCTTCACTTTCTGCCATTAGAGTGATATCATCTGGATATCTGAGGTTGTTGGTATTTCTCCTGGCAATGTTGTTTCCGGCTTGTGATTCATCTACCTGGCATTTTGCATGATGTACTGTGCATATAAGTTAAATAATCAGGGTAACAATATACAGACTTGACATAATCCTTTTCCAATTTTGAACCAGTCAGTTGTTCCATGTCCAGTTCTAACTCTTGCTTCCTGACCCACATACAGGTTTCTCACAAAACAGGTAAGGTGTCCTGGTATTCTGGTATTCTCTTTAAGAATTTCCCACAGTTTGTTGTAATCCACACAATCAAAGGCTTTACTATAGTCAATGAAGCACAAGTAGATGTTTTTCTGGAATTCTCTTGTTTAGAAAGATAGGCTTTAATATAGAACTAGGTTGCCATTGTGGTTCCGTTGCTAACTAGCCATGTAATTTCTTGACATCTTTGTATCTCAGCTGTTTTATTTGTAAAATATAATGTTAGTGCCTTCCTTATAGAGTTAAGGAATATAATGTATAGTCTGAAAACTTTTTGTGTTCAGATCTATTCCTTGCCCTTCCCCAGCTCTACTTTGTGTCCTAAACTGACTCTTGGGAGCTACATTTCCCCAGGCTCCTGTGTCAGCAGACTGCTGGTTGGTGAAAAATTGAGGGTGTAGAAAGATGGGAGACCTGGAGAAGGGAAAGTCAGCTTGACTGGGCTAAAGGATGCACACATAGCTGATAAAACTTTATTTCTAGAGTATTTCCAGAAGAGATTAGTATTTGAACCAGTAGACTGAGCATAAATGATTGCCCTCACCAATATGGGTGGGTGTCATCCTGTCCAATGAAGATCAAATAGAACAGAAAGACCAAGAAAGGGCATGGCCTGGGACATCCATCTTCTCCTGCCCTTGGACATTTGTGCTCCCAATCCATAAGCCTTTAGACTTGGGCCAGGACTGACCTGCTGTCTTGCTTTTCAGAGCTTTGGGTTTGAATTGGATCTACACCACTGACTTTCCTGGCCCTCGAGGTTGCAGACTGCAGATTGTGGGCTTTCTATAATTGATTTCTTTCTGTATACCTTTATATATCCTATTGATTCTGCTTCTCTGGAGAATCTTGTCTACCACAGAAGGCTATATAGAGTAATTAAGGTCTTGCGTGGGCAATTGAAAGATCAGTGCTGCTGTTAGAAGGGATAGGCTACCCACTCCAGTATTCTTGGGCTTCCCTGGTGGCTCAAACAGTAAAGAATCTGCCTGCAGTGTGGGAAATCTGGGTTCAGTCCCTGGGTTGGGAAGATCCCCTGGAGAAGGAAATCACTACCCACTCCAGTATTCTGGCCTGGAGAATTCCATGGACAGAAGAGTCTGGCAGGCTACAGTCCCTGGGGTAGCAAAGAGTCAGACTTTGACTTAGCAAGTATACATACATGAGGCAGAAAGAGGAGCAAGTTTTTGTGGAAGATAGTATGTTTAAGTTATGACATATTGAGAGACTCAAATAGTAAAGCAATTTGGAAATGATAAGATATTTATGAAGATGGCAAGTAAATATCAATTTTGGTAGAATCATTTATGGATTCATGAGATTTTGAGAAAATCAATTTTGAGTATGTTTTTCATTTGAAATTAACATGTATAAATCTGACTGCTGAGCTGATGGATTTTCTTTGGTAAACCTCTTCAAAACAAAAGCCTTGGCAATGCTAGAATTTAAATATATATACTTCAGAGGAGCAGTCTTGGGTGTTCATTGGTAGGACTGATGTTGAAGTTGAAACTCCAACACTTTGGCCACATGATGCGAAGAGCTGACTCATTTGAAAAGACCCTGATGCTGGGAAAGATAGAGGGCAGTAGGAGAAGGGGATGACAGAGGATGAGATCGTTGGGTGGAATCACCGACTCAATGGACATGGGTTTGGGTGAACTCTGGGAGTTGGTGAGGAACAGGGAGGCCTGGTGTGCTGTGGTTCATGGGGTTACAAAGAGTTGGACATGACTGAGCCACTGAACTGAACTGAACTGAACTTCAGGTAAAACTAGAAATTTATATTCTGATGTTAACAATCCATTTCTCTAGCAAATGTGCCACAGTTCCAGAATTACAAATTCAATGAACCCATAATTATGAAAAAAATTCCAGAGTGACATTTATGATTTTCACTTCTTGTGAATTTGGAATTACCATTTTAAGGTGATATGAAAATTCTTATTCTTTTAAAGTAGATTATAAAGTGGACATCTGTCACCTTTTTTGTGACACGTCAGTCACAAAACCACAAGCATATTTCATCATTGCTCAAGTGCCACTGAAACTGCAGTGTCACAGAAACAGACGGCCTTCTCTGATTATAGAGAAAGTGCCTTGCTTAGAGGCAAACAGTCCTCAAGTTTACATCTAGCGCCTTTTCATTTAGTGGGTCTCCCTGTGGCTAGAGTGGAATTAACTGTGGTAAATACACACAAAGACACCCATATTAGCGTCTTTAGAGCCGCCATAACAAAATACCCCAGATGGAGTGGCTGAAGCAACAGAAATTTACTGTCTCGTGTGTTTGGAGGCTGTAAGTCCAAATCAAGGTATGAGCAGGGTCGGTTCCACTTGAGATCTGTGAGGGAAGGATTTGGTCCAGACCTCTCTCCTTGGCTTATAGACGGCTGTCTTCCTTATGCTTATCTATCTGTGTCCAGATTCCCCTTTCAGGAGGGCATCACTCATACTGGATTGGAGCGTACTTTTATGATCTCATTTTAATTTGATTACCTCTTAAAGACCCTATCTCCAAATAAAGTCACAGTTTGAGGCACCAAGAGTTAAGGGTCTACCCTATATATATATATATATATTTTTTTTTTTTTTTGGCAGGGAGCGGGGACAACCATCCAACCTGTAAGAATACTTCCTCATAAGTAAGGTATATTCTTATGATTCAAGTGCTCCTAAATCCCACATTAATATAGAGAAATATTAGAGAAAGGCTCTGGAATTTCTCAAGAACTAGATAGAAAACTTGCTGCTGAGCAGATGTAAGGATGTCCTGGTTGGTAGGCAGGCACAGCTCTTTCAAGGAGGAAAATTGGTAATAATTGAAAGATGATTATTTGCTGAATGAGTCCTCTTTACTTTTAGAATAAAGATATTATCTCCAAAAAATTAGAGCCTGGATACAACATAATTGTCTACCTATGATTAAAAACAATAACTTTTATAGGGAAAATTTTTTGAGAGGTACTTTTATCTCATTTAAGTATTTGTCTTAACTTTTTATTTCCTCAATTGTGAGTTTCTAATGACAGGGCTTTGTCTTACACTTGATAGGTAGTAAGTTTGTCAAGTGAATGAGTAAACTAATGAGCAAATGACATTGTTATATAGCACAGCATTATCATTTGGGGGAAGAATAAGGAAGAGGAGATGAAAAATGAATAATAGAATCTTGTATAAATAGAATTAAAATGATATCATAGAACATTATAACTTAGAGATTTTGGAGATCCTTTTAAGTGGAAAGTTTATTTCCTCCTTTTACAATGGAGGATTGAAGTTGAAAGATGTCAATGTTTCTGAGATCATAGGACCAAGTTAGTAACATGGTGCAGGCATTTTGAAATCAGTTTTTGCTGTTGCTGGCTTTTTTTTTTTTTTACCAGTAATCATTTATTTTCAAGATTTGTAGGTCAACTGAAGGTTGACTGCTCTCAGCTGGACATGGTTGGTGGCTCTGTTGAGACAGTCTGGGCTCTGTTCACACATCTGGAAGTCAGCTGAGCTAGGCTGCACTTGACTTTGATTTGACTTTGCTCGCCGTGCCTCTCATTTTTCTCCTAGCAAACTCGAATACGTTCTCATGGCAATGACAGAGGAGCAAGAGAGCAAGCCCAGTTGTGCAAGCTCTTTCAAGCTTTTGGTTATGTCGTGTTGCTAATACTCCACTGGTGATGTCAAAGGGCTGACCTCAAGGTGAAGGGATGGGATGTATTTCTCCTCTTCAGTGAGAGGAGCTGAGAAGTTACATGGCAAAGGCCATGGATATGGGGGGTAGGTTATGAAGAATTGAGGCTTTAAACTACTGCAAGTGATGAATGTTGGGGAGGGTGAAATAGAGGGTGGGAGTTCATGACTTTTTTTTTGGCTAAGAATAAGGTACATGCAATCTTGGCTTTACTGCAGATTTTTGAGAAAATTGGCTGTCCTCAGTTTCTTTATCTATGAGCAGGGATTAATGATATCTGTTATTATTGGATAATTATAAAAAATAAAGAGGAAGCACTTATAAAACATTCATCATGTAGTACATTTTGAACTAATATTAGGTCTCTTCCCTCTTTTTCAGAGTAATTTAGGGGTGTACATCCCTAAAAACCAAAAAGACCATTACAAAGCAAGAGGTGAGCAGACACACAGGCTACCAACATACAGTAGTGCTTTAATATAGAAGAGGAACAAAATAGGAGAAAGTTTTCTTGGCCTGAAGAAGATATCCAGTGAAGATTAGCAGAGAGGACTGGAGAGGGTATTCCAAGGGTAGAGAACAATAAAACAAAATGTGGGGATTATGTCAAAATGAACATATTTCGAAGATCGTCTCACTCCAGTGTATTCCCCCATGTGGGAGACTAGAGAAAGAGGCCAGTCCCAGGTGGGTCCTTAAAAATTTTTGAAAAAATTCTCTCACTTCCATCGGGTCTCTTCTTTTCCTCTCCTAGGATTTTTTAGGGATTTGTAAAGGGAGGACTCAAGGAGGTTGGGCTTTGTTTCTCTCTTGTCTTCTGGTCTTTTCTCACTGCTTATTCTAACCCTTGCTAAGAATGTGTGTGGCACTATTTGTTTTTATTTGTAAAGCATCTATGGATGACCAGCTCTGTGCCAGGCGTTGTACCTAATGCTGAGTAGAGGTGATGGCGTGGTGGTGGGGGTGCAGGACATATTTACAGAGATGTCTGAAAATGGTTTCTGCTACCAGGGGGCTGCATATTCTCCATTTGCCCCCACCCCCGATAATCTCCTTTCTTTCCCCTGCACTGTCTCTAAGGCTGATGTCTTGCTTTCTGGCTTCCAATGGAGTTCAGTCAATAAGCTGTTGGCAAGAGGTCAGAGACTGGGAGATAAGGAGTTTGGTTCCTGTTTTACAGGCTTGTCAGTTGGCTTTGGTTACAGCCCTAAAAGGGCTTCCCTGGTGGCCCAGCGGTAAAGAATTCACCTGCAGTGAAGGAGACCCAGGAGACATGGGTTCAATCCCTGGGTTGGGAAGATCCCCTGGAGGAGGAAATGGCAAACTTGCTGGGAAAATCCCATGGATAGAGGACCCTCGTGGGTTACAGTTTACAGGGTCACAAAGACTCAGACGCAACTGCAATGACTGAACACACACTCCTTAAAGTCAGAGCTCCTGTTCCCTTTCCTAGGAGGTATGTATCCAGCATCTCCTGAATTCTGATAAATGCTCCTTCCTAGCCTTTTAGACCTAGAGCTGGTGATAATTTCTCAGTGTTATTAATCCTGGGGCACTTCATCAGTACTTGTTGGTTAATCCACCCACACCTTTGCAAATGCCCCTTCACTAATCTTCTCCACTTCTGATTATGGCAGGGTCCCTTAGGACCCTGACCCAATACACCTTTCTACTGTAAAGTCAGTATGGAAGCTGAGAGACAGGTGGTGCCAATGTGCTGTTTCCAAAAGGAAGCTTTGCTGAATTACTGATATCCTATTTTTTAAAAATATATTTCATACGTTTGCCTTTTTGCTTGGCAAATGCTTTCATCGGGGCTGTTTGTATTCACTGACAGAGAAGAGAGCAGGCACTGTGTAGTACAGTGGCTTTTCACCTCCCTCCCTCTACCTTTGCTTCCTTCTTTCTACCCTCCCTTTCTCCTTCCTCCCTTTCTTTCTCTGTTTACTTGCTCTGCGCAGAAAGATAAAAGAGATGACATTTGAAATTGAAGCAATGTTCGTACAAAACTATAGAGCTGGTGTTTTGTGGAAAGAAGGCAGATAATTTGGTTCCCATTTTATATTAGGAAATTTTAAAGTGCTGGTATTTCTATTTATGCATTATACTGTTTATGACATGCTACTGCTAAGTCACTTCAGTCGTGTCCGACTCTATGTGACCCCATAGACGGCAGCCCACCAGGCTCCCCCGTCCCTGGGGTTCTCTGGGCAAGAACACTGGAGTGGGTTGCCGTTTCCTTCTCCAATGCATGGAAGTGAAAAGTGAAAGTGAAGTCACTGAGTCGTGTCCGACTCTCAGAGACCCCATGGACTGCAGCCTACCAGGCTCCTCCGTCCATGGGATTTTCCAGGCAAGAGTACTGGAGTGGGGTGCCATTGCCTTCTCCAGTTTATGACATACTTCTAACCTAATACCTCACTCTCAATGACCTCCCTGCCCCCTTGCAGTCTGTTGCCAAATTATATATACATATATTCCTTCTACAATATCTCAGGGTTTCTCAGGTGGTGCTAGTGGTAAAGAACCTCCCTGCCAATGCAGGTAGACACAAGAGACCTGGATTTGATCCCTGGTTCAGGAAGATCCCCTGGAGGAGCAGATGGCAACCCACTCCAGTATTCTTGCCTTAGAATCCATGGGCAGAGGAGCCTGGTGGGCTGCAGTCCATGATATCTTAAGAACTGATTTTCTTTGATTTTATATCTACGTTCATCTTCAAGTCTTATTCTATGGTGCATTTGAAATAGACACAAACTTGAATGTATGATGACTTAATTAGGTTTTTCTCTTCATAGCCAAACTCAACTTAGCTCACCAATCCCATGTACAATTCTAGCAGAAACCCATTCTTAAATTCAAGGGTAACACAATTACACCATATATTCCTGGATGGGATATCAGACAAGAGCCTGCTCTGGGGTCTGGATTCTGCCTGCATTGTTTCCTGTCTCATCCTCTGATGTCCAGTCACATGGGGCCAGGCTGAACCATTTGCAGTTCTTCAAACAGCACGGTCCCTGCCTCTGCTTTCAAACATGTAGTTCTTTCAACTGAGTAAACCATGTTCCCATTTCTCTCTCATCACCTTCTTTACTACAAGTGAATGAACAAATATCTAGTCTCTTTATTTTCCCTCTCTTTCAGAAAATTCAATAAACACCTAGTTTACAAAAATCCTATGGAAGGAAAGTTATTCCCATTCCAAAGATGGAGAACCTGATGTTCAGAGATATACTCAGGATCATAAAATTGATAAATACGTGAGCTGTGCAGATGGAATTGAAATTTCTGTTTCTGACTAAATTTTGTGTCTCTTTCTCTACTTACCATAACCTATTTATTCCTGTAGCAGATATTTGTGGAACTCCTCGTATGTATTAATCACTGGTATACAGAGACAGTTTAAAAATTCTCACAGTTCAGTGGAAATGGTGCATATGTGGAGAAATAAGCCCAACAGCTGGAGAAGAATTAAATGGCAGTAGAATTAGAGGGAGAGAAAAGGAAAAGTGCCCGCCCTCTGGGAAGGTGTGAGAAAACCCCCGAGAGAGACAACATCCCAGTTAGTCTTTATTTTTTTAAATATGAATTTATTTATTTTAATTGGAGGTTAATTACTTTACAATATTGTATTGGTTTTGCCATACATCAACATGAATCCCAGTTAGTCTTTAAATGTAAGCAAGCCTTTCCTAAGCTGAATGAAATTCAGGCAGGGATAACTGATACTTTACTTAAAATTTTGGTAGTTCATTTATTATGCATTGACTTACATTTAAGAAAGCATTTACGTATTTGGCTGCGTTGGATCTCAGTTGCGGCACACAGGATCTTTGTTGAGGCGTGCAGGCTCCTGCAAGGCACGTCCTGTGGCGTGCGGGCTCCTAGTTCTCCGACCAGGGATGGAAACCGAATCCCCTGCTCTGGATGCGGATTCTCAACCCCTGGACCACCAGGAAAGTACCTTGACTTAGAATTTTAAAAATATTACATTAAAGTATTGTCTTGATTTTTTAAGCTTTTTTTTTGTGTGTGCCCCTTTAAACTTTGTGTTTTAAGTAACTTTTCCAGTGAAAGATGACAGTTTAGGTTTGGTAGAGTGAAAAGTGTGAATTGGTATCAGTGGTGGGGAGCTGGAGGCTGTCCAAAGATATGGCGCCTGCTGGATTGTGAAGTGACTGAGTAACAGACTAGAAATTCTGGTTTTGATATTTTTTTTAAACGGTCCTCCCTTGGATGTCTTTTTTAAAAATTGAGAGTGGTAAAATCAGATTTAAACTTTGGAAAATCTCTTTATAGATTACTCAGTGGAGGGGGTAAGATTTGAATGTGGCAATAAATTAACAGTTGGTTTCATCAAATAAGATTAATATTAAAAATCTAAATAAAAGCCTAAAATATAGTTATGAATTGATCTTATAATATAATATATAATATAATATAATATGATCTTATATTTAATTATAATTAAAAATGTCTCTTACTAGTTATATAATTAATTCTTTCTTCATGGGATGCTAATTTGTCCAAGATTTTTAAAAGAAAAACCATCTTCTACTTTTTAATATTTTATTGGACTCTAAACTGTAAAATGATGGTAAAGATACATCCCATAGTATCTTATCTCAAGAACATTGCTTTATGTGTTTTCAAAAAAATCAGCAGCATAAACCTCAGAGTTGATATTGTTTTGCATGTCACCACCAAGTGAAACACACATACACACAAAATAAGTGCAAAAAGCCTGAGCAATTGAAAGTATCTCCCAGTTACTCAAGAGTTGCCTCTCCTAATACTTTACAAACTTTCAGCCCTAATAAGTAGAAGGCTCCTCTACCACATGAACGTTTAACTCCTTTAGTCTAGTTTTTTTCATTTGTTGACTTAGCAACGGTCTTTGAGAGCTAACAAAATACATGCTATAAGGAGTAAATGCTGATTTACGTAATCAAGTAAGCATCCTTGAAGACAGTTCAAATATAGGTCAAATAGTATGTCAAGTTTTATTAAGTTGTGCTGATTTTTTGGAGAGGGTTCTCAGAGTAACTATACTGAAGAATTAAGATATGAAAATGATAAGTGATGGTGGCATTTAATGTTCCTGATCAATTTGCAACATGTCATCAACAAGAGTCATAGAAATAAAGGTATGAAGTTAAAAGAATGGAGCAAAGGCTAAGGTAAGTTATTTCCTGGAAAAATATGAATTACTCTGGAAGGTAATATGTAACTTTATTTTGGTAGTAACTTCTGGCTGACCTGAAGGATATTGTTTAATAGATTTTTCTAAGTGTTCTTGATAGATTTTCATCATGAACCTCAATGCTAAGTGCTGTATCTTGGATGTTATCGTCTCTTTTTTCAGTGGCCAGATAAAGAGTTGTTGAGAAGCCTCTCTCTAGTTTGGTAAACAGACCATCTTTAAGCAATTAGGAAAATGAACATGTATCTGTAGCAGATGTTAGTTTGGCTCTGTCATCATCTTTCCTCCCCTATATTTTATTCTCCTTTGTTTCCTTTCACCCTTTTATACTTTTATATTTTACATTTAGGTCTATGATCCATTTTGAGTTTTTTTTTTTTTTTTTTGTATAAAGTGGAAGTACAGGTTAAGGTAATTTTTGTGCTTTTTTATTTTTTGCATATGGATGTCCAGTTGTTCTTGAACCATTTGTTGAAAAGAAATCCTTTCTCCATTGAATTGTTTGCACATTGCCAAATACCAGATGACGATAGTTGTGTTTATTTTTCTCTTCTGACCTTTGCTCTTTCACTGTTACTGTTTTGATCATTGAAGCTTTATATAGTACATCTGAAAAATCAGATACTGTGATTCCTCCCACTTTGATCTTCCTTTGGTTTTTAATTGTTCTGGTTATTCTAGTTCTTTTACTTCCTCGAAAGCTTTTAAAATCAGCTTGTTTATATTGTCTGGGAAGAAGAATCATGCTTCTTCTTGGGTTTTAATTGGGGTTTCATTAAATTCATAGATCAAGTAAGGGAGACTCCTCATCTCAACAGCATTCTGTCTTGCAACACGTGGACGCTGTACATCCCTCCATCTTTTCGTATCTTCTTCAGTCTCTTTCATCTGTGTTTTGAATCTTCAGCGTAGGTGTCGTGCATGTTTTATCACGTTTACGCCTTAGTACTTCATCTGTTTTGAAGTTGTTGTAAATAGTACTTTTTAAAGTTTTAGTTTTTATTTGTACATTCATGGTATATAGAAACAGGGATGGATTTTTATATTGATTTGACACTGCTAAACTCTCTCTTAGTTCTAGGAGCTTTCCTTAAATGTACCTTGAGGTTTTCTATGTAGAAAATCATGTCCTCTGCTAATAGAGCTTGTTTTGATCTCTTTCTTTCCAAACTAAGCGAATACCTTTTTTTCTTCTTCTCCTGCTTTGTCGCTCTGGCTGGAATCTCCAGGAATATTGGAAAGGGACGGTGAGAGCAGACGTCTTTGCCTTGTTCCTTATCTTAGAGCACATTCAGTTTTTTACCACTACGTATTATATTACTTGTATTTTGCAGATTCCCTAATCAGGTTAAGAAAGTTTCCTTCTATTTCTGCTTTTTACAGATTTTTAAAAAATATCATGAATAAGTTTGAATTTTGTGGAAGCCTTTCCTGCCTGTATTTATATGATCGTGTGGTCATTCTTCTTTAGTGTGTTAATAAGATACATTACATTGATTTTTGAATGTTGATCCAGCATTGAATTCCCTGGATAAATCATACTCAGTCATGATGTATTATTTTTTAAAGATATTCCTAGATTCAATTTCCTAATCTATTGGTATCTACATTCATGAGGCATATAGTTCTGTAATTTTATGTTTTGCACTTTGGTATAAGAATAATGTGGCCCACTTAAATTAGCTTGAAAGTATTATTTCTACTTTTATTTTTTGGAAAAGACTGTGGAGAAATTGTATTATTTGTTCCTCAAAGATTTGGTAGAATTTAGCAGTGAAACCATTTGCACCTAGACTGCTTTGTTGGAATGTTTTTGAATTTTATTTAATAGTTGTATGACTATCCAGATTAGCTATTTCTTTTTGAGTGAGTTTTAGTATATTTCTTATTTCAAGAAATCGGCCCATTTAACCTAAATTGTTAAATTTTAGGACATAAACTTCTTCATAATATTCCTCTACTATTAATATTCTTTGAAGGTCAGTGGGGGCCGTATTGACAACCCCTCTTTCATTATTTATATTAATGGTTTGTGTTTCTCTCCTTTATTCTTCATCAGTTTGGCTAGTGGTTTATCAATTTGATTTTTTTCAAAGAACCATTTTTTTGTTCTATAAATGTCCTGCATTGTTTTTTGCTTTTCATTTCATTGCTTTCTGCTCTTTATCATTTCCTTTCCTCTACTTGTTTTGGATTTAGTTTGCTCTTCAAGTCTCTTAAGATAGACACTAGACATTTCTTCTTTCCCAAAATAGGCATCTAATGCTATAAGTTTTTCTCCAAGAAATGCTTTGGTTGAATCTCACAAATTTTTATATATTTTATTTATTTTCATTTTTATTTTGTTAAAAAATATTTTCTAATCCAACCTCCCTTTGCAGCCTCATCTTCTAACACTTCCCTCATGTATTAAATACCTTGTGTTGCAGGTATTTTAGTAAAGAAAATACTTTTAGAACTTTAAAATTTTTAGAACTTTTTCTAAAACACTGTTTTTGTCAGCTGATGAAGTAGGCACTTTATATATATACTTGTTTGATTTTATGCTTTTGTTCCTTTGCTTTTGATGTTTCTGTTACTGTGAATATCCTTTTTGTTAGCTCAATCTGTCAGTCTTATCCTCCTCAAATGTTATATGCTTTCTCTGATCACTTCCTGGTGACGTGATATCTCTTTTGAGCTCCCAAAATATATTATGCCTTGCTTATGTCATTTAATAATTATTTCCTTAGAGTTACCCATTTTCTTTGTCTCCAGAGCAGTGGTCCCCAATCTTTTTGGCACTTGGGACTGGTTTCGTGGAAGACAGTTATTCCATGGACTGGGGGTGGGGTGGGAATGGTTTCCAGATGATTCAGGCACATTCAATTTATTGTGCTCTTTATTTCTAATCTAATGCCCCCGTTGATCTGACAGGAGGTATTGGTTAGTGGCCCGGAGGTTGGGAACCCTTGCCCTAGAGGACATTGGTAGCTTTACTCTGAGTAAGGCAAATGGTGGTCAGAGAAAACAGTTTTCCAGATTTTTTTGATTGCAGAATTTCCCTAAATGGTTTCTTTGTGTACTTGATTACTCCTACAGTTGCCAATGTACCTAATTATGTGGTGATGATAGAGGCAACATCTACTGACTCTTCTTTGCCAGCTAAACTTACACCCAGAATGCTGAAGAATATTTAACCTGTTCTTTGCTCAGGGTTTCCAGTGATAAAAAATCTAGAGTGTACACATTTGGCATGTCTGTGAAAAATTATGTGTTGCACCCATAGTCTAACTCATCCCCGTGTACCAAATAAGAATCTATTCTCTTTCTTCAAGGCTTCTCTTTCTTCCTCTACCACTGCCCTTCCCTCCAACTCACTGCTTTTGTCCTTTTTATTCCTTCTTTTCTGTAGCTCCAAATCTCTACCTTCCTGCCTGTTCAAGTCACAGCCCTTCTCCCACTAGTTAGCAAGGCCCTTGTCTTATTTCTTTCAAATCATACACTACTGTATATGAAATAGATAACCAACAAGGATGTAATGTACAGTACAGGGAACTATGCTCAATATTTCATAATAACCTGTAAGAGAAAAGAATCTGAAAAAAATATGTATGTTTGTAAAACTGAATCACTTAGCTTTCCACCTGAAAACTATCACAACACTGTAAATCAACTATACTTTAATAAAAAAAAAATAAAGCTAGGAAAAACCCCCGAATCATATGGATGAAGATTTGGCAATGTGAGTCACTGTTCTTCTTATGACTGGATCTGGAGAGGTAGATGTTGGCTCAAGAGGTAGGGAAGGGTGATGGATTGCTTCGTACATTCAGTTCAGTTCACTCAGTGATGTCTGACTCTTTGCGACCCCATGGACTGCAAAATGCAAGGCTTCCCTGTCTATTACAAACTCCTGGAGCTTGTTCAAACTCATGACCATCAAGTCGGTGATGCCATCCAACCATCTCATCCCCTGTCTTCCCCTTCTTCTCCTGCCTTCAATCTTTCCCTGTATCAAGGTCTTTTCTAAGGAGTCAGTTCTTTGCAATAGGTGGCCAAAGTAGTGGAGGTTCAGCTTCAGCATCAGTCCTTCCAATGAATATTCAGGACTGATTTCCTTTAGAATTGAGTGATTTGATCTCCTTGCTGTTCAAGAGACTCTGAAGAATTTTGTCCAACACCAGAGTTTAAAAGCATCAGTTCTTCAGCACTCAGCTTTCTTTATAGTCCAAATCTCACATCTGTAAATGACTACTGGAAAAACCATAGCTTTGACTGGATGGACCTTTGTTGGCAAAGTAATGTCTCTGCTTTTTAATATGCTATCTAAGTTGGTCATAGCTTTTCTTCCAAGGAGCAAGCATCTTTTAATTTCATGGCTGCAGCCACCATCTGCAGTGATTTTGGAGCCCAAGAAAATAAAGTCAGCCACTGTTTCCCCATCTATTTGCCATGAAGTGGTGGGACCGGCCACCATGATCATCATTTGTTGAATGTTGAGTTTTTAAGCCAGCTTTTTCACTCTCTTCTTTCACTTTTAACAAGAGGCTCTTTTGCTCCTCTTCACTTTCTGCCATAGGGTGGTGTCTGCATATCTGAGGTTATTCATATTTTCCCGGCAATCTTGATTCCAGCTTGTGCTTCATCCATCCTGGCATTTCACATGATGTACTCTGCATAGAAGTTAAATAAGCAGGGTGACAATTTACAGCCTTGACATACTCCTTTCCTAGTTTGAAACCAGTCCATTGTTCCATGTCCAGTTCTAACTGTTGCTTCTTGAACTACATACAGGTTTCTCAGGAGGCAGGTAAGGTGGTCTGGTATTCCCATCTTTTGAAGAATTTTTCACAATTTGTTGTGATCCACACAGTCAAAGGCTTTGACAGAGTCAATAAAGCAGAAGTAGATGTTTTTTAAAAGACGCTTTCTCCTTGGAAGGAAAGTTATGACCAACCTAGATAGCATATTGAAAAGCAGAGACATTACTTTGCCAACAAAGGTCTGTCTAGTCAAGGCTATGGTTTTTCCAGTGGTCATGTATGGATGTGAGAGTTGGACTGTGAAAAAAGCTGAGTGCTAAAGAAGTGATGCTTTTGAACTGTGGTGTTGGAGAAGACTCTTGAGAGTCCCTTGGACTGCAAGGAGATCCAACCAATCCATTCTAAAGGAGATCAGCCCTGCGTGTTCTTTGGAAGGAATGATGCTAAAGCTGAAACTCCAGTACTTTGTTCACCTCATGCGAAGAGCTGACTCATTGGAAAAGACTCTGATGCTGGGAAGGATTGAGGGCAGGAGGAAAAGGGGACGACAGAGTATGAGATGGCTGGATGGCCTCACTGACTTGATGCACGAGTTTGAGTGAACTGCAAGAGTTGGTGATGGACAGGGAGGACTGGCGTGCTGCAATTCCTGGGGTCGCAAAGAGTTGGACACAACTGAGTGACTGAACTGAACTGAACTGAGATGTTTTTAGGAATTCTCTTGCTTTTTTGATTATCCAATGGATGTTGGCAATTTGATTTCCTCTGCCTTTTCTAAATCCAGCTAGAACATCTGGAAGTTCTAGGTTCATGTACTGTTAAGCCTAGCTTGGAAAATTTTTATTATTACTTTGCTAGCGTGTGAGATGAGTGCAATTGTGTGGTAGATTGAGCATTCTTTGGCATTGCCTTTCTTTGGAATTGGCATGAAAACTGACATTTTCCAGTCCTGTGGCCACTGCTGAGTTTTCCAGATTTGCTGGCATATTGGTGCAGCACTTTCACATCATCATCTTTTAGGATTTGAAACAGCTCAACTGGAATTCCATCACCTCCACTAGCTTTGTTCATAGTGACACTTCCTAAGGCCCACTTGACTTCACATTCCAGGATGCCTGGCTCTAGGTGAGTGGTCACACCATCGTGGTTATCTGGGTCATTAAGATCTTTTATGTACAGTTCTTCTGTGTATTCTTGCCACCTCTTCTTAATATCTTCTGCTTCTGTTAGGTCTATTCCATTTCTGTCCTTTATTTTGCCCATCTTTGCATGAAATGTTCCCTTGGTATCTCTAATTTTCTTGAAGAGATCTCTAGTCTTTCCCATTCATTGTTTCCTCTATTTCTTTGCATGGATCATTTAGGAAGGCTTTCTTATTTCTCCTTGTTATTCTTTGGAACTCTGCATTCAAATGGATATATCTTTCCTTTTCTCTTTTGCTTTTCACTTCTCTTCTCTCCTCTGCTATTTATATGGCCCCCTCAGACAACATTTTGCCTTTCTTTCTTGGGGGGATGGTTTTGATCACTGCCTCTTGTACAATGTCACGAACCTCCATCCATAGCTCTTCAGGTACTCTATCAGTTCTAATCCCCTGAATGTATTTGTCACTTCCACTGTATTATCATAAGGAATTTGAATTAGTTCCTACCTGAATGGCTTAGTGGTTTTCCCTACTTACTTCAATTTAAGTCTGAATTTGGCAATAAGGAGTTCATAATCTGAGCTACAGTCAGCTTCCAGTCTTGTTTTTGCTGACTGTGTAGAGCTTCTCCATCTTCGGCTGCAAAGAATATATCAATATGATTTCAATATTGACCATCTGGTGATGTCCATGTGTAGAGTCCTCTCTTGTGTTGTTGGAAGAGGGTGTTTGCTATTTTCTTGGCAAAACTCTGTTAGCCTTCTACCAAAGTCTTAGAGTTTTAGTTTCTCTGTGCCCTCAGTGAGCAGGCAGCTGGTTGGATCTGCACCTGCAGCCCCTGAGCTCCAGGGCCCCCACCTTGGCGCCACTTTCTGCCTCCAGCAATGCTGCCCCAGCATTTCTGCCTCCAGCAATGCTGTCTCTGAGAAGCCCTAGGGCACCCACTCCTCCAGGCTGCAGCTGCAGAGGATGCCCTGTGCATCATGGCGCGTTCCTCAGCCGGGTGCCCAGTTGGCATGTGCTGCCCGCTCTCACCAGGGGATTGCCCAGGTGGGCCATCTGCCCTGACTGCCAAGACACTTTTTGGTTCAGAACACCGGGAAAGCTCTTGGATAAGAATTGGCTCTCCCTCTTAGCTCTGTGCCTGAAACTGTCCCAGATCCAAACCATGATTCTCAGGAATGAGATTGCTGGATCACTTGGCAGCTCTATCAGTAAGACGTATCAGTAAGATGGTGCAGTAGAAGGATGTGTGCTCATCTTCTCCTGCAAGAACTCCAAAATTGCAACTCGCTGCTGGACAGCCATCAACAGGAGAATATCAGGTCCCACCAAAAAAAGATACCCCACGTCCAAGGGCAAAGGAGAAGCCCCGACAGATGGTGGGAGAGGCGAAATCACATTCAGAATCAAAACCCCATACCTGCCAGAGATGTCCAGAGGGCTCAAACGAAACCTCCTGTGCATCAGGACCCGGAGACTCCACAGAGGCTGAGCCAGACTTGCCTTTTGCATTGACTTGCATCTATTCTCCCTGGTTTATTTATTTCTGCCTTTCCTGAGTATTTTTAAAAGGATGTGATCTAACATCATTCATGTTGAGTTCTCATCAATAGCTATCTTTTAAGATTTATATACTCTCTTTTATGTATCTCCCAACTCTATTAGCTTAGTCTTGGAAGATACATTATCTAATTACTTTTTCTAAATTTCTGTGTTTCTTTTCTTCTACTCATTGACAATAGTAAGCAGAAGGAAAGGCTCTTCATCACATATGATATGTTTGTATACACACATACATATTTTTATTCATGTGTTGCCCACTTATAATTACTTAACATGGTGCTGGACATTTTAATGAATAATATTGAAAATGTATGATTACAGATAAGACACAGTTTAATGAAAAACAAGTAAAATACTGGGGAAAGTTTCAAACTGATGAAAATCTAATCCAATTTGCCAACCTGTTGAGGCAAAAAATGCAAAAGGATGCCTTATTAAAAATACAATTTGGCTCCAACAAAGAATGCATGAAAGAGGTACAGTAGTTATCCAAAATGTTGTAAGTCTATTTTCTATTCATCAAATATATTCTCAGTGAAAATAAAACAAGGAAGTATCTAAGTCACTCATATAGATATATATGGTGGAATTAGGTGATATGAAGTATTCAATTTAATATCTATTTATGAGAATTAAGGCTTTCAAAACATACATATCATCGAAGTATTAGATACAAAATTCTCATTTTTAGGTGTGAAGCTCTCAGATGAATCAATTCAGTTCAGTTCAGTCGCTCAGTCATGTCCGACTCTTTGCGACCCCATGAACCACAGCACACAGCCTCCCTGTCCATCACCAGCTCCCAGAGTTCACCCAAACTCATGTCCATGGAGTCAGTGATGCCATCCTACCATCTCATCCTCTGTCGTCCCCTTCTCTTCCTGCCCTCAATCTTTCCCAGCATCAGGGTCTTTTCAAATGAGTCAGCTCTTCGCATCAGGTGGCCAGAGTATTGGAGTTTCAACTTCAGCATCAGTCTTTCCAATGAACACTCAGGACTGATCTCCTTTAGAATGGACTGGTTAGATATCCTTGCAGTCCAAGAGTCTCAAGAGTCTTCTCCAACACCACAGTTCAAAAGCATCAATTCTTCGGTGCTCAGCTTTCTTTATAGTTCAACTCTCACATCCGTACATGACTACTGGAAAAACCATAGCCTTGACTAGATGGACCTTTGTAACAAAGTAATGTCTCTGCTTTTTAATATGCTGTCTAGGTTGGTCATAACTTTCCTTCCAAGGAGTAAACGTCTTTTAATTTCATGGCTGCAATCACCATCCGCACTGATTTTGGAACCCCCAAAAATAAAGTCAGCCACTGTTTCCACTGTTTCCCCATCTATTTGCCATGAAGTGATGGGACCAGATGCCATGATCTTAGTGTTTTGAATGCTGAGTTTTACACCAACTTTTTTACTCTTCTCTTTCACTTTCATCAAGAGGCTTTTTAGTTCCTCTTCACTTTCTGCCATAAGAGTGATGTCATCTGCATATCTGAAGTTATTGATATTTCTCCTGGCAATCTTGATTCCAGCTTGTGTTTCTTCCAGCCCAGTGTTTCTCATGATGTACTCTGCATAGAAGTTAAATAAGCAGGGTGACGTATACAGCCTTGACATACTCCTTTTCCTATTTGGAACCAGTCTGTTGTTCCATGTCCAGTGCTAACTGTTGCTTCTTGACCTGCATATAGATTTCTCAAGAGGCAGGTCAAGTGGTCTGGTATTCCCATCTCTTTCAGAATTTTCCACAGTTTATTGTGATCCACACAGTCAAAGGCTTTGGCATAATCAATAAAGCAGAAATAGATGTCTTTGTGGAACTCTCTTGCTTTTTCCATGATCCAGCTGATGTTGGCAATTTGATCTCTGGATCCTCTGTCTTTTCTAAAACCAGCTTGAACATCAGGGAGTTCATGGTTCATGTACTGTTGAAGCCTGGCTTGGAGAATTTTGAGCATTACTTTACTAGCATGTGAGATGAGTGCAATTGTGTGGTGGTTTGAGCATTCTTTGGCATTGCCTTTCTTTGGGATTGGAATGAAAACTGCTCTTTTCCAGTCCTGTGGCCACTGCTGGGTTTCCCAAATTTGCTGGCGTATTGAGTGCAGCACTTTCACAGCATCATCTTTCAGGATTTGAAATAGCTGTACTGGAATTCCATCATCTCCACTAGCTGTGTTTGTAGTGATTCTTCCTAAGGCCCACTTGACTTCACATTCCAGGATGTCTGGCTCTAGGTGAGTGATCACTCCATCATGATTATCTGGGTCGTGAAGGTCTTTTTGTACATTTCTTCTGTGTATTCTTGCTACCTCTTCTTAATATCTTCTGCTTCTGTTAGGTCCATACCATTTCTATCCTTTATCGAGCCCATCTTTGCATGAAATGTTCCCTGGTATCTCTAATTTTCTTGAAGAGATCTCATCTTTCCTATTCATTGTTTTCCTCTATTTCTTTGCTTTGATCACTGAGGAAGTCTTTTTTATCTCTCCTTGCTGTTCTTTGGAACTCTGCATTCAGATGCTTATATCTTTCCTTTTCTCTTTTGCTTTTCACTTCTCTTCTTTTCACAGCTATTTGTAAGGCCTCCTAAGACAGCCATGTTGCCTTTTTGCATTTCTTTTTCTTGGAGATGGTCTTGATCCCTGTCTCTTGTACAATGAATCAAGTTGAAAACAATTGGCGTATTAAAATGACTCAGAAAATTATTTAAAACAAAACCTTTGTATTCAGGAAAATGTGCTGAACTGTGTTTTTAAAAGCAAATCAGTGTTGGTCCAAGAAGACTTAACTAAAGTTACTTTGAGCATTGTGTTACTCTGTTAGAAGCCTCAGATTAAGACTCTTTAGTGAGATTATAGAGCTGAAAGGAATAAGCGTGATTCACATTTTTACTCAGGGGAACTTGTGTTCCTTCAGCTAGGAAGGCAAATCCTTCTTTTCATGCATGCTTAGGTTCTGCCCCTAAGTTTTTTTTCACACTGAACACTTTTTTCATACCATGTGTCAGACGGGAGATTGGCAACTCCATTCCAGGTGTGGTCCTTGCCTGGGGGTAATGATGGAACGGATACCAAGGTGACTGTTTGCTCGCTTGCTCTTTTAGCTTTTCTCCATACCGAGATGAAGACTGAAGTTTCATTTCAACAACCCAAGCATATATATCTATTTAAACAATGGCCAAATGAAGTTCTTTAAAATAAGACTTGGAATTATTGAGGTCAATTCTGAAGACACAATATAAAGCTATCAGTAATTTAAACATAAGTTTTAAAATAGTAAATATAGGCTTATAAGTGACAAATTACAATCAGTTCAGTTCAGTCACTCAGTCGTGTCTGACTCTTTGCAACCTCATGGACTGCAGCACGCCAGGCTTTCATGTCCATCACCAACTCCCAGAGCTTACTCAAACTCCTGTCCATAGAGTCAGTGATTCCACACAGCCATCTCATCCTCTGTCATCCCCTTCTCCTTCCTTCAATCTTTCCCAGCATCAGGGTCTTTCCTAAGGAGTTAGTTCTTCGCAATGGTGGCCAAAGTATTGGAGTATCAGCTTCAGCATCAGTCTTTCCAATGAATGTTCAAGACTGATTTCCTTTAGGATTGACTGGTTTGATCTCCTTGCAGCTCAAGGGACTCTCAAGAGTCTTCTCTAACACGATAGTTCAAAAACATCACTTCTTTAGCACTCAGCTTTCTTTATAGTCCAACTCTCACATCTATACATGACTAATGGAAAAACCATACCTTTGACTATATGAACTTTTTGTTGGCAAAGTAATGTCTCTTCTTCTTAATATTCTGTTTAGTTGGTCACAGGTTTTCTTTCAAGGAGCAAGCGTCTTTTAATTTCATGGCTGAAGTCACCATCTGCAGTGATTTTTGGAGCCCAAGAAAATAAAGCCTCTCATTGTTTTCATTATTTCCCCATCTATTTGCCATGAAGTGATGGGACTGGATGCCATGATCTTCATTTTCTGAATGTTGAGTTTTAAGCCAGCTTTTTCACTCTCTTCTTTCACCTTCATCAAGAGACTCTTTAATTCCTCTTCACTTTCTGCCATTATAGTGGTGTTATCTGCATATCTGAGGTTGTTGTTATTTCTCCTGGAAATTTTGATTCCGCTTTTGCTTCATCCAGCCCAGCATTTCTCATGATGTACCGTGCATATAAGTAAGCAAAGTGACGATATACAGCCTTGACGTACTCCTTTCCCAATTACAATATGTGTACTTAATAATCACTCTTTATTAGAGAAGAGAAAAACATTGGATTGTTTTTAGTTTCTGGCTATTACAAATAAGTCATAACTTCCATAGACATCCATGTATAAGTTTATGTGTGGATTGATACTTTCATATCTCTTTGGTAAAACCTGGAAATAGAAATTTTCCATCGTATAGCAGGAATAAAATACCTGTTAAAGAAACTGTCAAACTGTTTTTCAAAGTAATTGTAACATTTTACATTTCTAGTACCAGTGTGTGAGAATTCCAGTTGTTCTGGAATTTTTAATGTTAATCTGCCTTTCCCTGGTGACAAATGATGTTGAGCATTTTTGATGTGCTTATTTGCCACCCACATATCTTCCTTTATCTTTTCTTGGTGAAGTCTGTTCGGTTTTTTACTCCATGTTTAAAAGTTGGGTTGTTTGTTTTATTGAGTTATAAGACACACGTATCTGTATATACATACACACACAGATATGTTTTCATTCTAGATCAATCCTTTATTGGAAAAATGTTTTTTTAAATGTTTTCTCCCAATAGTTTTTGAAGAGTATAAGTTTCGAAATTTGATGAAATAAAATGTGATGTTTTTATAGTTTGTGTCTTTTGTATTATATTAAAAAATCTTTGCAAAAACAAAGTGAAGAAGATCTCTTGAATTTTCTGCTAGAAATTTTTGCTCTTAATTAAAGGTTCATGATCCATTTCAAGTTAATTTTGTATAAGTTCCCTAACCATGTGGCTATCCAGTTGTCCCAGCACCATTTGTTAAGAAGATTCTCATTTTCCTATTGAATTGCATTACATTAGCACAGCTGTAGAAAACAAATCGATCGTATATGTACTGATCTATATCTAAATCTCTATTTCATTTTTCTGAGCTGGTCTGTGTTTTCAATAATACTATATTGTTATTTATTGTAACTTTATAATAGGCCTTGAAATTGAAAAGATAGATCCCTCAACTACATTCTTTTTTTTTTTTTTAACATTCTTTATTAAAATTGTTTTGGCAGTTCTCTGTCCTTTGAAGTTTTACAAAAATGCCTTTTGAGACTTTGGGATTCCATTTAATCTATAGATCAATTTGGGGAAAAATGACATCCGAACAATATTAAGTCTTCCAATCCATGAATATGGTACATGTCTCCATTTACTTAGGTCTTTTAAATTTTGCAGAATATTTTGAAGTCTTTAATGTACGGGGCTTACTCATATTATGTTTGTTCTTTGAAGTTGTTCTTAAGTTTTGTTAGAATAAATCAGAGCAACCTTTAGCCTCAGGTTAATTTGCTTCACTGCCAAAGTAATACTCTTCTGAATACTTTACCCAGTACCCTGTGAATTACAAAGTTTTCCACTGTGTCTTATGGGAACTTGAACTAGTCTTAGCCCTAGGTGGGTTCTATTTGTTGTTGTTGTTGTTGTTGCTGGCATCAAATGGTTTATACTTACGTGCGTATACTAACCAATACTCAACTGCACTTTTAAGGGGGGCTTTCTGCAGGTCTCGGGAATGCTCTCCAGTCTTCAGTACTCTGTCCTGCAAACTCTGCCTGTCTCAGCCTGCGGCATCTCTCAGCCTGTCTTCTCAACTCAAAGAGCTCACCAGTCTTTGCCTGGGATTCCCACCTCTTCTCAGACGCTAGACTGAGGCAATCGAAATGCTCGATACTGTCTCTCTCGGTGATCACAGTCCAGTGTTACCTGACATCTGGTATCTGAAAACCATTGCTTCATACATTTTGTACAGGTTTTTGGTTGTTTCAGTTGGGAAGTTAAATCTGGTCCCTGTTACTCCAGTTTTGCCAGAAACAGAAGTAATATTACTTTTAAAATATTCCTTCTACCCCTTATCTTTTGGCATCTGTACATTAAAAATTTTTTATTATTTTAATTGGCGGATAATTGCTTTACAGTGTTGTGTTGGTTTCTGCTGTACAACAATGAGAATCAGCTATGTGTATACATATAACCCCTTCCTCTTGAGCCTCCCTCCAACCCAGCCCCATCCCACCCCTCTAAGTCAGCACAGAGCCCTGAGCTGGGTTCCGTGCACTATACAGTCCCTTCCTATTCAGTGTCTAGTTTACACATGGTGGCATATATGTCAGCACTACTCTCTCGATTCGTTCCACCCTGTCCTTCCTCTGCTCATGCACAAGTCCATTCTCTGCATCTGTGACTCTTCCTGCTTTACAAAGGGGCGTTTGTACACCTTTATTGTGAAAATTATATCTCTCTGCCTAGTATGTAAATTATGACTTTTTAATTTTAACGGTTGCTTTTGGGGTGGACATTTCAGGTAAAACTTGAATCCCGGTAGAGAACTGAGATATAATATAGAAACGATTGTGCATTTGAAGGCTTATTAATCACAAAATGTGGCTTTCTAAGAAGAGTAAAGCAGGAGCCAAGTAGGTCTGAAAATGCCCTGAGCCAGCAGGGAAAAGGAGATGGGCTTGGCTTTTACTTTGATTACAGGGTGGGACTACTCACCCTGGGGCAGGCTTACATGGTTTGAACTTGTGCTGGAGCCAGAAGAGAGCTCTCTTATCAGCTTGCCCACATGTGGTGCAGAAGAAGACGTGGGAGTGGTGAAGCTTGAAAGCTGTCAACACTCAAACATCAAAAATGGAGTCATACTCTTAATTTACAACTCACTCTCATATTTGGCTGATGACTGAAAAGAGTCATGTTTCATTTAATTGAACTTGACCTTTTTAAAGTAAGTCATTATGGCTCTATATAAGTCTTGTAGCCTGAGGTCAGTAAGGGAGGTAAAAGCTTTATTAAATGCCCAGCAAGAGCCCAGTATTGTGATTTTGCGAAGGGAAATGAGCATTTTGATCACTTTCAGTAATGTTTGGAATTCTGATGGGGCTGAGGGAGTGAGGCCTTGTACTGTGGCTTTAAGTATGTGCAGAACATGTGAAATCTTAGTTTATATTTTGGGTATATACAAGGCAAGATATTTCCAAAGCTCTTTACTCTAAATAAAGAAAGTAACCTTGAGTAAGAAATTGTTCTTGCTGGACTAGATGAACAGACTAATGACATTATCTAAACAGGTTTTAGAAATGTACAAATGGTGCCAAAATTTTGCCAGGGCATCCTGTACATGAAATTTTCAATTGTGTTGGCTTTTGGGTTCTATCCATGCTTTGAGATATCCTAGTTAAAGCAGCAACCCTTCATTGAACATCCATCACGTGTTGGTATTCCTAAAGCACTGTTCATAAAATAAAAAAAAAAAAACCACCTCCTTGGCTATTCCCTCAGCTGTTAGAACTGTACATGGAACAACAGACTGTTTCCAAATCGAGAAAGGAGTATGTCAATGCAGTATATTGTCACCCTGCTTATTTAATTTATATGCAGAGTACACATCATGCGAAGTGCCGGGCTGGATGAAGCACAAGCTGGAATCAAGATTGCCGGGAGAAATATCAATAACCTCAGATATGCAGATGACACCACCCTTATGGCAGAAAGGGAAGAAGAACTAAAAAGCTTCTTGATGAAAGTGAAAGAAGAGAGTTAAAAAGCTGGCCTAAAACTCAACATTCAGAAAATGAAGATCATGGCATCTGGTCCCATCATTTCATGGCAAATAGATGGGGAAACAATGGAAACAGTGAGATACTTTATTTTGGGGGCTCCAAAATCATTGCAGATGGTGCCTGCAGTCATGAAATTAAAAGATGCTTGCTCCTTGGAAGAAAACCTGTGACCAACCTAGACAGCATATTAAAAAGCAAAGATATTACTTTGCCAACAAAGGTCTGTCTAGTCAAGGCTATGGTTTTTCCACTAGTCATGTATGGATATGAGATTTGGACTATAAAGAAAGCTGAGCACCAAAGAATTGATGCTTTTGAACTGTGGTTTTGGAGAAGACTCTTGAGAGTCTCTTGGACTGCAAGGAGATCCAACCTTTAGTCAATCCTAAAGGAAATCAATCCTGAATATTCACTGGAAGAACTGATGTTGAAGCTGAAACTCCAATACTTTGGCCACCTAATATGAAGAACTGACTCATTGGAAAAGACCCTGATGCTAGGAAAAATTGGATGTGGGAGGAGAAGTGGATGACAGAGGATGAGATGGCTGGATGGCATCACTGACTTGATGGACATGAGTTTGAGTAAGGTCCGGGAGTTGGTGATGGACGGGGAGGCCTGGTGTGCTGCAGTCCATGGGGTCGCAAAGAGTAGGATACGGCAGAGTGAGTGAACTTGACTGAGTTCCCAAAGGGCTCCTGAGATAGCAAAGGGATCTCTGAGTGGGGTGACTTTCTCTGGAAATAAGGCATATTTATATGGCCAGGTACTAAAGGGTAAGAGCTATAGTTAAGACAGCACCTCCTGTAGGTAAGACATGCCGGAAAGGCCAAGTTTGTCTCTATCCTGTGGAGACCATTTCTATTTTAGCAGAGAGGCCTTGGGGGCCTTGCCGAGCTTGCAGAGCACTGTATTCATAACCCGAAGCAGCTGGGTGCTGGGTGCGGAGGATCATGGTCAAGGCCTGTGAGAGTTTTATTTTCCAGGATGACCCAGAATACGGTCAATGATTGTCCCTTTAATGCGACAATCTGATATGGCTGAGGAGGGCAATATTTTATCCCAGAAGTCTGTGGGTGACTTGTGGCCATCATGGATGGTCCATAGACTTCACAGGCAATAGAGGGAGTTGCTAAAGCCTCAGTATGGGGGAGTCTCTGGGGGAGCACCAAGGAGAGTGCTCTAGTATCGTTATTTGGACAGATTCTAGAGCCTTTATTGTGAGGACTCTTCACTGAAGGTGGGTCAATTTGAGAAAAACAACATAAATGAGATTAAGAAAGATTTAAGTGAGGAATATGTTGCCATCAGAACCTAATGAGGCTTAAAAGATGTGGAGCTTGTTTTAACATTGTGAGTGCCTGGAGGGTTGACAGCTGTTTCTTGATGGTGCTGGGGTGGAGTGGCTTTTAGGAATGTGACAGCAGTGTGTACCACAGTGACGACTCTTCCTCACATAAGTGACCGACCATAAGCAGTCTGTATACGACAGGAGTGGGCCTGTATAGTCCACAATCTATCAGCCTTTCTCCAGGGTGCTGTCTAAAATTAGGGCCCATGCCTGGTTGAGACATACATCCGGTGGTCACAGGGTAAGAGTCATTCTCCTGAGTTTAGAGTCAGTCACAACTTCTGCTGGAATCAAACTCATGATTCAGTCTGAGATACACAGATAGATTTGGTCCCGGACACATGACCCAGGGTCCCTTTAAGGAGGACCCCAAACTTATACTCCTGTCTCTAAATGTAAGTTTTGAAAACTTTCTGCTTAGGTCAGTTAAATCAGAGAGGCTCAGCAGGACACAGCAAACGCAGCTCAGAGCAGCACAGCTTGCCAACACGTAGCAGCAAAGCTCAAAGAACATACTAGATAGCAGGCCACAGAGCCAGTTGCTTGATCCAACACATTCCCTTTATACCAGTTTGCATCAGCTTAGGAAACCAAGTCAATAGTACATGGTTATGCAAGAACAAAGAGCTCTTGATTTAGTATGTCAGTTAAAAAATAGCTATTTTACAGTGTGGCTGGCACGCATAGAAGTAGGATGAAGGCACAAAAGGGAGTGTAATCATCTCTTCTAGGGTAGAGAAGGATTTAAAGAGAAGGGGACACTTGAGCTGGTCTGGAAGGAAGATTAGGAGTTTGCCAGGGGGAAAACTGATGGTGTAGGGATGGGGCGGATTGGTATTATAAGCTGAAAGAATTGTACCTGCAAAGATGCGCAATAGTACCTTTAAATAATTATATGAAGCTCAGGATGGTTGAAGCAGACCATTCACAACAGCAGTTAGGCTAAAGCAGAAAATGGAGAGCTTTATGTCCCACTGAAGGAAAATCATGTTAAAGTTTGCATTTGGAAGATCAGTACTACAGCTATATATGAATGGCTTAGGTGAAATGTCTAGAGGCAGGGAGGCCCAAGGCTATTATTAGCCCATGTGAAACTTTCATGCAAATTAGATAATGGTATCCTGGATCACAGCAAACTGTGAACAGTTCTTAAAGAGATGGGAATACCAGACCACCTTACCTGTTTCCTGAGAAACCTGTACGCAGGTCAAGAAGCAACAGTTAGAAGTGGACGTGGAACAGTGGACTGGTTCCAAATTGGGAGGGGAGTCCGTCAAGGCTGTATATTGTCACGCTGCTTCTCATTTAACATCTATGCAGAGTACATCATGTGAAATGCCAGGCTGGGTGACTCACAAGCTGGGATCAAGACTGCCCAGAGAAATATCCACAACCTCAAGTATAGAGTTGACACTACTTTAATGGCAGAAAGTGAAGAGGAGCTAAAGAACCTCTTGAAGATGGTGAAAGATGAGAGTGAAAAAGTTGGCTTAAAACTCAACATTCAAAAAACTAAGATCATGGCATCCACTCCCATCACTTCATGGCACATAGATGCGGAAAAAAATGGAAACAGTGACAGATTTTATTTACTTGGGCTTCAAAATCACTGCAGACAATGACTGCAGACATAAAATTAAAAAACGCCTACTCCTTGGAAGAAAAGCTATGACAAGCCTGAACAGCATATTAAAAAGCAAAGACATCACTTTGCTGGCAAAGATTCATCTAGTCAAAGCTGTGGTTTTTCCAGTATTTGTGTCTGAATGTGAGAGTTGGACCATAAAGAAGGCTGAGCACTGAAGAACTGATGCTTTTGAACTGTGGTGCTGGGGAAGATTTGAGAGTCCCTTGGACAGCAAGGAGACCCAACCAGTCCATCCTAAAGGAGACCAGCCCTGAATATTCATTGGAAGGACTGATGCTGAAGCTGAAGCTCCAATACTTTGGCCACCTGATGGAAAGAGCTGACTTGTTGGGAAAGACCCTGATGCTGGGAAAGATTGAGGGCAAGAGGAGAAAGGGGTGGCAGAGGATGAGATGGTTGGATGGCATCATATGCTCCATAGACATGAGTCTGAACAAACTCAGGGAGAGAGCGAAGGACAGGGAAGCCTGGGGTGCTGCAGTCCATGGGGTTGAAAAGAGTCGCGCACAACTTAGCGACGGAACGACAACAATCCTGTCTCAAGGTATCTTATTTATTGGAAAATTCACATTGCTGATTGCAGTGGATGTTTTATTGTGAAGTCAGAAACTTTTGTAAAAAAACATATAAATATATAATGCTCATAAAGTAAATGTTGCCTTCATCAACAATCTCAAGTGTGGTGAATGTGGAGAGCACACACTGTGCGAGCATGCATATCTGTCATCTGTCAAAGCCAGTAGCAGCACTATAAAATGATAGAATCCAAGGGCTTGATGATCTGTGATTATTCAGACTTGAAATTCTAGATGTAAAATTCGAAAAAGGAGTAGGATTCTTAAGAAGGCTCCTGTCCCGTGGGAAATGGGTGGATAATTGTGTCATCTACTAAAATGGGTAATAAAGGAAACAAAAGTGGACTAAGGAAAAAAAAATAAAGGAAACAGGGTGGTAGCTGGAGGAGATATTTTAGGAAATGATTGTTTGGCTTAGTTTTAGACATACGGAATTTGTAGTGATTTTGAATTTACCTATAGGAAAAGGCAATGGCACCCCACTCCAGTACTCTTGCCTGGCAAATCCCATGGACGGAGGAGCCTGGTGGGCTGCAGTCCATGGGGTCGCGAAGAGTCAGACACGACTGAGCGACTTCCCTTTCACTTTTCACTTTCATGCATTGGAGAAGGCAATGGCAACCCACTCCAGTGTTCTTGCCTGGAGAATCCCAGGGATGGGGGAGCCTGGTGGGCTGCCGTCTATGGGGTCGCACAGAGTCGGACACGACTGAAGCGACTTAGCAGCAGCAGCAGCAGGTGATGCTAGGGGTAAAGAACCTGCCTGCCAGTGAAGGAGACATAAGAGATGCGGGTTTGATCGCTGGTTCAGGAAGATCCCCTGGAGGAGGGCATAGTATGCTTGCTTGGAGAATCTCATGGACAGGGGAGCCTGGCGGGCTACAGTTCATAGCGTTGCAGTCGGACACAACTAAAACGACTTAGTGTACATGGAGAAGAGGCAGTTAGATATGTTGATTTGGGACTCAAGACAAAAAAATAGATTTAAATCACAGACTTAATAGTCACCAACATATTGGTAGTCATAAAGACATGATAATATGTCATGCTTAATTACAAGAAATTGCATGGCTGAAAGAATCAAAAGTTCCCTTCATCTCTTTCTCCCATTTTTTTCTGATACTGTCTCATGGTTCTTGTATGATTTCATCCAGGGAGAAATTGAGTCTCCCAAGCAACTGGTATCGGATTGTCAGTCTTCTGCCCTGACATGTGGGAACTTGGAGACAGATTTAATTCGGCTTTAGAGAAATGAAGCACTGTGCCTTCTCTGGAATCTACTAATTCATACTCTCTACGTAGAGGCAACAAAACTTCCTGGCTGAAGACACTGGCTCTGGGGGCCAGTGTTCCTTCAGCATGAGAATGAGGCATCCTGCAGTGGAATATGGCACATATAGAGAAGAACCAGCAAAATGGGGATAACGCAGTGATAAGGGGAATCGGGACAGAGAAGCAGTGGGTGAAGTGGTTAGGGACCTTGACTCTGAGATCAGGTTGCCTGGGTTAGAATGCAAGCTCTGCCTCTTACTTGCTATATTAACATGTTAATTCATTTCATTGAGTCAGTTTCCTCATCTGTAGGATGGGATAATAATGGAATGACCTCATAGAGTTATTAATCATAGGATTCAGTGAAGTGATGTGTATAAAGCTTTTAATTTAGTGCCTACCACATTTGTCTTTAGCAAATGCTAGTGATGTGCATTTTATATAAGGAATTATGTACCTGCTGTCAGTGGCTGTGTCTTTACAGTCTCTAAGGAAAATGGAACTATAATTAAGTAATTAATACCTTTTCTAATTTATTCATAAAAGGATTTGACGTGGCATTATCATTAGATACAAATATAAAGAGATCAGAATGAAAGGACAAATAAGTTGAGTCATATAAAGCCAAGGAGACAGAGAAGCACATGCCAAAAAGTCCAATACTATATCTGCAAGTGGCCGTAATTCAACTTTCCAAAGTGAAAAGACTGGAGTATATGTTTTGGGCTGTTCCTTCTTTCCAAGATAGTTCCTGGGGTTATGCCATTTGTATATTTTCACTCTGCGCTCCTTGTATCTTGGCAGTAACGTTTCACTCTTCCTGAAGAGAAAATGTTTTCAGAAAGCTCTTTTCTCTGATCTTCCCAATTTTGATTATGTGTTCTACCATATGCCCAACTCAGAAGTAAAACGTTGGGCATATCTTGATTCCTTTCTCCCTGTATCTCCTCCCTGTCTTCCTCCTTGGCAGACCCTCTCCCATCAGATCTCACCTTTCCATTCTCACCATCATCCCTCTGGTTTAGATCTTCATCATTTCCTGGATGTCCTTTTATTATTTTCCTGTTTTTTTTTTCCCCCTCTCCCATTTGATCTCACTCTATGTCAGTCTCTCTGATAAAAACATCCCTACCAGATATAGCTTCCCCAAACCGTTCTAACGCTATTATCCACATGCTCAAAAGCTTTGAGTGGCTCCCTACTGCACTCCAAGTAAAAGATAAACACCTGATGTTCAAGGGATGCTCACAATCTAATCCCGCTTTTTATTTCTAGATTTATCTTTTACCGTGTTCCAACACATGGCTGTGTTCTAATTACTACCCCCGTGCTT
Organism: Capra hircus; assembly: GCF_001704415.2. Lineage (NCBI taxonomy): Eukaryota > Metazoa > Chordata > Mammalia > Artiodactyla > Bovidae > Capra > Capra hircus. Next base: position 9,502,871 of record NC_030812.1, read on the forward strand.
TCTTCTTTCCTGTTCCTGCATGTTCAGAGCAATGTCTTAGTTGTCTCTGTGTTCTGTGAAACAGAGAGTAGAATGCCTTGCTTAAGGCAGAGAGTTCAGCTAAAAACTGGAGTTTTGTGTTTAGTGAATTCAAAACCCATGGAGTGCTGCCCTCTTTTGGTTACAGTAGCCCAGAGTCCAAACCACCAAATAGGGCATGATGCTGAGTGACTCATCTTTTCCTTTTGGTTAGAACCCTCATGGAAACAAACAAGGCAGGGTGAAATAATTCCGTCCTCTTTTCTCATTTTATCTAGCTTCACAGATTGTTTGTTTAGAAAGATAGAAAGAAGATAAAATTCTGTATAGAAAACTTGGACCTCTACTGATTCAAAATCATATATTATATGTAAACTCAGAGCTGGAGTAAAGCCAGTAGTACTTTGAACATTTCCAGAACTCCAAGAATATTCAGATTTTAACATAGACTTTTATGTAAAGATTAGGGGATGATCAAAGAACATATATTCCCTAAAGGCTTTCTAAGGTTAAGGACAGGCTCCAGATTAAAAGGATACCGAGGCGAGTAGCAGGGTGAGTCCTTCACGCTGATACTTGGTGTTTGGTCAAGTAAGAAATAATGTGACCTGCCCTAGAAGACGAACAGTATTTCTCCTTTATTTCTTTAAATTAATTTTTTATTGGAGTAGAGTTGATTTACAATGTGATAGTTTCTGCTGTCCAGTGAGTCAGTTACACATACACATATATCCACTCGTTTTTAGATTCTGTTCCCATATAGGTCATTACACACTCGTGAGTAGAGTTCCCTGAGCTAGCCAATAGGTTCTTGCTGATAAAGAGTACCTCTGCAGGGCCTTGCTGGGTTCCCAGTTTGTGATCTCACCTGAGCCAGTCTTGGAGACCCAGAAGAAGCAGAGAGGGAGAATGAGTCCAAGTCTAATAAGAAAGATGGTCATATTTTAAATAAGGGATGACAGGATAATAGATGCACAGGAAAAAGATCCCAAGTGAATAAGGTCTCTTGATTTTGATATGAATGTCTAGGGCTATTAATTTTAGAGCTTTATAACTATGTCTTTGTTGTAAATCACATTGAACCTCACTAGGTATGAAGAATAGGAGTAGCTGATAAGCATGTACTGTAAAGAACAGGAAATCTCAATTAAGGCAGGCCTTCTGCTTTATCTGAGATGTCAGTAAAACCAAACTTCCTTGGATCTGAAAGGGAAAGGCCTTCTAAAACTGAAACTCCGCGGGTGACAGGATGCTCCACACCTCTCGGAGGAGGATGGAAAGGTTGTGGGCTGGTGCCTAATGCAATCTTGGCACCATCTTTGATGAGGAGCTAATGTTAGCAGAAAGATCAGGTGTCAGTCATGACCAGAGTTATTCCTTACTATCTTGAGAAGGTCACGGGATTGCTGCCCCTTCTTTTGTGAAACTTGATCTGGGGACCACAAACAGCCACAATGAGTTGGATCACTGCCACGTGTTCCAAATCGGGCTGACAAGGCTGACTCAGTGCCAGGAGCAGACACAGGAAGCAGCTTGAAATATTCAGATGGAAAGTGGGTCGGGTTCTTTTTCATTTTCAAGAATGCTATTTGAGGAGATAGGATTGTATAAGAACATCAAAGAGTAAATTGTTGATAAATGAGATTTGTCTTGCATTTTGTAGAGGAGATCCACAAAAGTCTGACCCTTTTCCATGTTAAATGTTAGGCTGTGGATTACTGTGCTGTTTTGGGAGGCTGCTGTTTCTTTCCAATGCGGTGGACCTTCTCTTTAACATTGTAAATTTAAAATTTGTTCAAAGGTCTGTATGAAACAATGGAAAAATCCTTCTTGTGAACAAGGATATGTACACAGCCATAAATACAGTTTCTTTTATTTCTGTGTGAATTTGCAAGCAGCACCTCACTGGAGTTGAACTTTTGCTATATAAATAAAGCCATCTGGTGTATCCAAAGAATTTCAGTCTCTAGAGAACAGGATCATAAACAATTGATCCTCCCAGAAATTTCAGTACGTAAGTCTGAGTGATGCTTTCCCACAGCACTACTTTAATTATTTTATCTGGTTTTAATCTTCTAAGGGCTTGAGAATTTGGTCTGTCTAATCTAATGTTTTATTGTGGGTATATAAGGAAAAAGTCTACCCCACCACATTTATTAATGTAAAGAAAAGTACATCCTTTCAGGTATGTTGCTGAATGGATCACAAATAGATACTCAGATTAAGATACTCAGATTAAGAGAGTTTGGAAGACGGAAGTATATTATTCCATTTTTCTGATGGGAAAATGAGACATAGAAGGGATAAGTTCAAGGTCCCACGTACCACAGCTATTAACTACTAAACGTGATCCAGATTTTGTGAATCCCAGTTGAATAATCTTTTTACTTAACACTGTCTTCAACTTGATGTTTATTTTCTTTGAGGGATGAATATCAAGTATGTCTCTTAGCAAAACAAAGAAAAGCGAATCTTTGACCAATTGACCAAATAAGACCCACCAGCTGGGAAACTGGTTGTCTCATAAAAGTGAAATTAGCTTTATTCTTTTCTTTTAGTATTGTTTCATTTCATGGAAGAAATGAATTTCTGGGAGGCTTCTGAAACTAGAATATGTTTGTCTAGAAGACCAAAAGGGATTGAGCACAAAAGTCTTATTCACTGAATGCTGGCCAGAGAGTGACTCAATCCACAAAGCTGTTTTAGAATCTTAAAGATGAACACTGCTGCCTGGGTCCCACACCCCCAAAGAAGCATTTCTCTCGTCAGGGTTGGGCTCTTTAAAATAGTTCTAAACATGCAGGCCAGGTTTGAGAACCACTATTTGATGCACCTTATTCCATAGGGACAGTGAGCTTGTGGATTCCAGTCTTTCTGCGAGGGTGGTCTTCAGAGGAACAATTTTAACTGAAGCTAAGAAATCAGATAGCAATATTGAATGAGGCTCAGGAGGGATAGAAAACAGATGAATGTAGCGAAAAGACTCAAAACCTGCTTCCACTTTTTCCCTTAGGTTTGACTAGACCTCCAGTAAAGCTTGGGTGGTTGGAAGTATGGAAGGAACCTAGCCTGACAGGGCCTTCTGACCATGGCCCCTGCCAGAACTGGCCCCAGCTCCTCCGGCACCATTTTCATAGCCAGTTGAAATGCTATGGACTCTGCCTTTTAAATGTGGATGTATAACAATGCTGGGGGCTTTCCAGGTAGTGGCTCAGTGGCAGAGAGTCTACCTGCCAGTGTAGGATATGAATGTTGGATATAGGTCGGGAAGATCCCCTGGAGAAGGAAACGGCAACCCACTGAAGTATTCTTGCCTGGGAAATCCCATGGACAGAGGAGCCTGGTAGGCTACAGTCCATGGGGTCTCAAAGAGTCGGACATGACTGAGCAATTAAACAACAACAGTGTAACAATGCTGTTGTTTTTATGATTTATTTTGGCACACAATGGAATTAATAGCAAGTATCTTCACTGAAATTATATTTGGATGTGACTTACGCACACACTGATACCTGCTGAGCTATTTGTTTGCGAACAGAATGTGCCCTGCATCTTAAGTGACCCACAAAAGAGCCTCCTGGGTCCAGTAAAACAAATACTTCAACTGGTACAATTTTTAAATACCTTAATGCTTAGAAATAATACAAAGATGCTCAAAGGAGTATAAAAAATAGTTAAAGCTGATGTATACTTTTTCTCCTGGACAAGAAGATATCACTGGCATCAGGTCAATGTCTGCAGTTTGGTAAGAAGCTATTCAGGAGTTCATTTAATGACAAAACCATGGACAGAATGAACCCTTGTAGCTCGGTATAAGAATTAATTCAGGTTTTGCTTAGTGTTAGTATTCTTAGTGGTTCCTCCTTAAGAAGAGTTTTTCCTTTACTTTCCCAAGCTGGTGCGAAGGGGTCTGGTGAGGCACAGCAAGGAGGGAAAGGACAGCTCCCTACCTAAGGCACCAGGTACTGCTCAGAGACTCTGTTAGCATGAGGGACTGGGCTGGGAAGACCGCACTGGGGGTAGTTTCATCCATAGGCGTGAGACCACTACCTCTTTACTTTTTAGGATAGATCCGTTCTGGCCATAAGACACGCTTTAAGTTTATATTTATATTATGGCCTTATAAATATTGAATATTGCCAGATACGTATTTTAGAACAAGGCAAGGAAGTGCTAAGTGAATTTGTTTTTTTTTTAGAAAAACACTCGATGTGTTGCTTAATACATTTAAATTTACTCAAATTTAATTCCTAAACTTTTGTTCTGTTTGTTATTTCTCCTTCAAAATAAGAATGCCACATCCAAACAGTTAACTTGTTATTGAGATGGCATATTAAGAACCTTTTTGACAATTGGTTCTTTAAAGGCTTTGCTGTTAAACTAGTTTCTAAAGATTCACTGTAACACGTAATATAAAAGAGTGATGCGCAGGGCCAGCTAGTGTGAGTGAGTTCTGGTCCCAGCTCCTCTGCTCGCTAGGTCTGTGACATTAGCAGCAATTCATCTTGGTCTCTGTTTCTAGAGCTATGGAATGCACAGGAGCTGCTACACCGGCTTTAAATACTATGGTGCACTTAAACACTGTTTGCCTTTCATTGAGGAAATTCTAAAATGAAATTTTTATACAGATTTGCTCTCAAAAAATTCATCTCTGTATAAATTATTATAGTAGTCATCACTTAGAAGAATCACAATTTATACTCAAGAATATGTACCAAATTATTTGTGAAAGACGTAGCAAGATGGACCCCCACCGACCCCCCTGCCCAACCCTTGCTCTTTCCTTCTATGGGAAAAATCAGCTTTCCTGGCCTGTGTCTCTTGGAAGTTCTGATACATGATTTTGTCTCTCTTGGATACTCTCAGGACACATGGTAAACGTTTGGTGAAACTAGTGTGACAAGTCAGACTCCAGAGCCAGACTTTCTGCTTGGCGATTGTTTCCGTTCTCACAGACCTTGCTGTGCAGCTGGTTTTCTACCTCCAGCAAAACCAGCGCAGTAACGCCAGGGCTGGCCTGCGTGTGCACTGTCCGCTGCATTGCCCTGGCCGGGATGGCCTCAGTCCAAGATCAGCGGTCACCCCCGCCCCTCAGAATTCTCTCTCAGAGCCTTACTCTTAGTCCCTCCTTCTTTGCTGAACCATATGACTTACTTTCTCACAGAACTCTATGGGAAAATAGAGGCTACGTGTGTGCTCCATTTGGTTAAAAGTGAATTTCCATGCAGGAAATGTTGCTTTGTCTAAAATAAGGTCCTGGATTTAACATAAAAAGGGAAGTTTCTCCAAGATTCTGTGAAGCATTACCCAACTGAAACTCTTGTGGCTTAAAATAAAAATAGCCTGTTCTCTTAATAGGCAGGTCTTTTTGAAGGAAAATGCTGTGTAATCCTATATGAAAAGGGATATGTATATTTTTGTCCAATGTATTATTACACTTTAAATGAGGGAAATAGCTGTCAAATCAAAAGATTTGATAATTGATGACAATAATTAAAAACTAGTAAGTGGTTGTTAGAAATTATGTTTAAAAAATTTAACTCCTAAAGGTAAGCACAGTGAGTATATACTATATATTTCAATATTTCATGAATAAAAAGAAAGTTATTACTTTGATAATCAGTTGAAATTGGAGAAAATGTCCTCTTCACTGTTACACAGTATGGGCTTATTCACTATGATTTTTAAAACATATCTGTTGAGTTTTAGAAAATTATTGGTAGAGTTATAGCAGCAACATTTAGAGAATTGGATATCTGTAATGGACCCTCTAACCCCCTTAATCTGGAAAATGTAAAATGTCCTCTAGATGGAGCACCAAGACTTTCCTTTGTTAAGATAAGGAAGTCTTATTTTTGTAAAAGGAACCCCAGGACTTCATTTTAAACAGAAAATAAGGAACTTTTTCTTAACTTTGGCATGTATTACCTGGAAAACCTACTATTCGATGAAGGAGATGTTATATTTCAGGCCATTTATCCTTACACGTAAAGTGCGTTTGACTTTTAATCCTCTAAGTGAGAGCCACCGAGTTCTGGCATATGCATGAGCCAGAAAAGCTGCACATGTTCTCTAAAGATTTGAGTGTGAGTGTGAAGAGGGATGGTGGAGGCTTAGAGCCACAGGGGTCAGGGAACGGCCCTTTACTAGACAGAAGCATCTCCAAAGGTGGCTGCAATGTCTGCCGAAGAAGTAAGCATGAATGTGAAATATAGAAAGGAAGCTAGAAGTCACCTAACGCATTCTTCTTATTTTGCCAAAGAAGAAATTGAGACCTAGAGAAGTAAATGTCTTTCTTTTAGCCTGATGCAAATAGATGGGGAAACAATGAAAACAGTAACAGACTTTATTTTCTTGGGCTCCGAAATGATTGCAGATGGCGACTGCAGCAATGAAATTAAAAGACACTTGCTCCTTGGAAGAAACGCTATGACATACCTAGACAGCATGTTAAAAAGCAGAGACATTACTTTGCCAACAAAGGTCCGTCTAGTCAAAGCTATGCTTTTTCCAGTAGTCATGTATGGATGTGAGAGTTGGATTATAAAGAAAGCTGAGCACGGAAGAATTGATGCTTTTGAACTGTGGTGTTGGAGAAGACTCTTGAGAGTCCCTTGGACAGCAAGGAGATCCAACTAGTCCATCATAAAGGAAATCAGTCCTGAATATTCACTGGAAGGACTGATGCTGAAGCTGAATCTCTAGTACTTTGGCCACCTGATGCGATGAACTGACTCATTGGAAAAAGATCCTGATGCTGGGAAAGATTGAAGGTGGGAAGAGAAGGGGACAACAGAGGATTAGACTGTTGGATGGCATCACTGACTCGATGGACTTGAGTTTGAGCAAGCTCCAGGTGTTTGGTGATGGATAGGGAAGCCTGGCGTACTGCAGTCCATGGGGTTGCAAAGAGTAGGACACGACTGAGCAACTAAACTGAACTGAATTAGTGATATCACAGATAAAATTGAATGAAGCTTTGTGGTTTTAGACATCTAAAAACACATTTTCTTCTAAAACACATTTTCCTTTGGGAATTATGTTCCCAGAAGTGTACGGACTCTCACGATGGAAACTGACATGTACCATGAAATTCCTTCTGTATAGCCAAGGTTTAGTCATGTGACCTAGTTTCTGAGGAACTTAAATCTTGAGTAGAGTTTTTTTTTTTTTTTAAAGAAGATAGGAAACAGTGTGAATTCATTTCTTAGGTAATGTTACAATCTAATATCCATTTTTAAGCATGATTCTTTTTTCCCCTAGCTTTACTGAGATATTATTGACTTATCGTGTAAGCTTAAAGTGCACAGCACAAGGATTTGAAATCCATATACATTGTGAAATCTAAGCGTGATTCTTCAGCCTTCCTATTAGCTCTGTGAGATGTCCAGTAATCCTTTTGCTTAGGTTGGCCAGAGTTAGTTTCTGATACTTGCAACTAAAGAACCTTGTGATTCCAGAAATTACCATCTACTCAATAATGAACTTTAAATTTAAATCACCCAGCAGAGTTGCCCTAATTGGATAATTTAAGAATATTTAAGACTGATTTGTATAGGAAACATAAAAGCACTCTTATCTAATTGCCTTGACCAGAAACGTAATCAGAATATTATGTTCTAGATCTTTTGAACAATGGCAAAATTTGAATTCTAGTCATTAACCTAACACTATTGTAGTAAATACTTCTTTCCTCAGTAAGAAAAGTTTTCCCTTATGTACTATTATAGTAGAGAATGCTCTAAAATTATATTTAAGATAGCATTTACATTCTTTTCTGATGATAAAAGTAACACAGATTTATTTTGCTCAGGCTTTTTCCTAAACCTAAAAATTATGTAAAATGAATATTGCCTCTTTTCCTGTTAGAAATGAGAAAAAAATCCTCCAAACTGGTAAAGTTGTACAAATAGTAAGCTATAGAAGTATGTGAGTCAGACTAAAATAACAGTGAAATATTACGACTGTTGAGATATTTTCCTCGTTCAGATTCCTTCTGAAAAGCATTTGGCTTACCCCTGCTATGTCAAAAATGTGTATAAAAACCTCATTTTTCTTTCTAATGTAATTTCTTTTAATATACCCAGCAACTAATCACTCACTTCCACCCCACCCCCATTGGCTAATATCTCAGAATATAATTTTTTTAAAGGAGTTTGATGTTTATAAAAGTTTCTTAGGCTGTTACAACTAATCTTTGGAATGATGCAGTATGATATGAGTTATGACCTGACAAGTGCCATGTTTTAACAATGAAATCTGCTGGAAACAGGCCATTCTTATCTTAATGATGTTTTAAGACAAAATTTGCAGTTTGGCTCATGTGGAACGGGGAAAGAATGCTCCAAAGCCTGAGCAGGCACACTGCCTTTCCAAAGTGCGCCAGCAGAGGGCTTTCTGGGCTTGCTGCGCGTGCCTTGTTAATGGCAAATTTATAGTGCAATTGAAGAAAAATTACCTCGTAAAATATAAACCCAGATTAAAGGGAAATCAATTTCCTAGATATAAGCTACCTAGATATATAGAGAGGCTGGTTGTAGATTGAAATTTATATGATTTATTTCAAGCTAATGTTTGACTTTTTGACGTAACATTCTTTGGAAGGTCGCAGTGTGTGTTAATCAGGGAGAAGTGCACACTGTGGGGTCCACTGCGATTAGATTTTGCTACAGGCAGTGTCTTGCTGTGACTTACACTGTAGTGGCACTGGAGCCAGGTCCTACTGACTCAGGAAAGACTATTATTAAATTTGCAGGAATTTAATGAGTCAGACATGAAATTAAAAGACACTCGCTCCTTGGAAGAAAAGCTATGGCTAATCTTGACAGCATATTAAAAAGCAGAGACATCGCTTGGCTGGCAAAGGTCCATATGGTCAAAGCTATGGTTTTTCCAATAGTTATGTACGGATGTGAGAGTTGGACTGTAAAGAAGGCTGAGCGCTGAAGAATTGAAGCTTCTGAAGTGTGGTGCTGGACTCTTGAGAGTTCCTTGCACTGCAAGGAGATCAAACCAGTCAATCCTAAAGAAGCTCAAACCTGGATATTCACCCTCTGCTGGCTTACTTTTGAAAGCCAATGTGCCTGCTCTGAGGCTTTGGACCATTCTTTTCCCCTGTTTCACAACTTGAGCCAAACTGCAAATTTTGTCTTAAAACATCATTAAGATAAGAATGGCCTGTTTCCAGTAGATTTCATTGTTAAAACATGACACGTCTGTTTATAAATCATATCATACTGTATTATTCCAAAGATTAGTTATTCAGTTCAGTTCAGTGCAGTTGTGTCTGACTCTTTGTGACCCCATGGAACACAGCATGCCAGGCCTCCCTGTCCATCACCAGCTCCTGGAGTTCACTCGGACTCACATCCATTGAGTCAGTGATGCCATCCGGCCATCTCATCCTCGGTCGTCCCCTTCTCCTCCTGCCCCCAATCCCTCCCAGCATCAGAGTCTTTTCCAATGAGTCAAATCTTCGCATGAGGTGGCCAAAGTACTGGAGCTTCAGCTTTAGCATCATTCCCTCCAAAGAAATCCCAGGGTTGATCTCCTTCAGAATGGACTGGTTGGATCTCCTTGTAGTCCAAGGGACTCTCAAGAGTCTTCTCCAACACCACAGTTCAAAAGCGCTCAGCTTTCTTCACAGTCCAACTCTCACATCCATTCATGACCACAGGAAAAACCATAGCCTTGACTAGATGGACCTTAGTCGGCAAAGTAATGTGTCTGCTTGTGAATATACCATGGAGGTTGGTCATAACTTTTCTTCCAAGGAGTAAGCATCTTTTAATTTCATGGCTGCAATCACCATCTGCAGTGACTTTGGAGCCAAAAAAACTAAAGTCTGACACTGTTTCTACTGTTTTCCCATCTATTTCCCATGAAGTGATGGGACCAGATGCCATGATCTTAGTTTTCTGAATGTTGAGCTTTAAGCCAACTTTCTCACTCTCCTCTTTCACTTTCATCAAGAGGCTTTTTAGTTGCTCTTCACTTTCTGCCATAAGGATGGTGTCATCTGCATATCTGAGGTTATTGATATTTCTCCCGGCAATCTTGATTCCAGCTTGTGTTTCTTCCAGTCCAGCGTTTCTCATGATGTACTCTGCAGAGAAGTTAAATAAGCAGGGTGACAATATACAGCCTGGATGTACTCCTTTTCCTATTTGGAATCAGTCTGTTGTTCCATGTCCAGTTCTAACTGTTGCTTCCTGACCTGCATACAGATTTCTCAAGAGGCAGGTTATGTGGTCTGGTATTCCCATCTCTTTCAGAATTTTCCAGTTTATTGTGATCCACACAGTCCAAGTCTTTGGCATAGTCAATAAAGCAGAAATAGATGTTTTTCTGGAATTCTCTTGCTTTTTCGATGATCCAGCGGATGTTGGCAATTTGATCTCTGGTTCCTCTGCCTTTCCTAAAACCAGCTTGAACATCAAGGAGTTCATGGTTCACGTATTGCTGAAGCCTGGCTTGGAGAATTTTGAGCATTACTTTACTCGCGTGTGAGATGAGTACAATTGTGCGGTAGTTTGAGCATTCTTTGGCATTGCCTTTCTTTGGAATTGGAATGAAAACTGACCTTTTCCAGTCCTGTGGCCACTGCTGAGTTTTCCAAATATGCTGGCATATTGAGTGCAGCACTTTCACAGCATCATCTTTCAGGATTTGAAACAGCTCAACTGGAATTCCATCACCTCCACTAGCTTTGTTCGTAGTGATGCTTTCTAAGGCCCACTTGACTTCACATTCCAAGATGTCTGGCTCTAGATTAGTGATCACATCATCATGACTATCTGGGTCATGAAGGTCTTTTTTGTATAGTTCTTCCGTGTATTCTTGCCACCTCTTCTTTATAAACATCAAACTCCTTTTAAAAATTGTATTCTGTGATACTGGGGGTGGAAGTGGGTGATTATTTGCTGGGAAGGACTGATGCTGAAGCTGAAACTCCGACACTTTGGCCACCTGATGTGAATAGCCAACTCACTGGAAAAGGTCCTGATGCTGGGAAAGATTGAAGGCAGGAGGAAAAGGGGGTGACAGAGGATGAGATAGTTGGATGGCATCATTGACTCAATAGCCATGTGTTTGAGCAAACTCAGGGAGACAGTGAGAGAGAGGGAAGCCTGGCCTGTTGCAGTCCATGGGGTTGCAAAGACTCTGACAAGATGTAGTGACGTAACAACAAAAATGAGTCAGTTGGTTTCACATTTGTAGCTCAAAATTGGCAATGGTGGGAGTATTTACATGATGGGAATCTGCAAACACTCTAAATCTGGGCCCTCCTTTCCCCGCTGAACTGGTTGATAAACATTTACCAGCACATCACGGGATATATTGATATAAAAAAGGGGGAGATTTTCTTGAGAATCATGCCGTCTCACACCATTTTCGTGCCCATACATGTAGCCTCTGTCCAGCTTGGGTGAGCACACAGAAAGTCATTCCTGAAGATTTGGTTTCAGTGTATTCAGTATTGGGAGGTCAGTCTCACTCTTGCTCCACCATCAGGTAGGTGGGGTTCGGAGATGGCTCTGGAATACCTCGGGTTTGCTGGGAAAGGGGCTGGGCAGGTGAGACAGTGAGCGCAGGCCTCCGTGTGTCTGTGAGCACTGGACTGCCACCCCTCTCCCCTCATCCGTTGCTTATTTTCTCCCCTCTGATCTTTCACAGGATGTAGTAAATGAGATTGTCCCAAGTGAGGTTAACCTGTCTTGGTTCTGTCTTGTAAAATGCTGTAGCCTTTCTGCTTCACACTTCATATGCCATTTGGCATTGATGTAATCATATTATTTATAAATGTGGTGGGGCCTCAGTTTTATGAATACCACATACAGATGTGCAATAAAAAATTAAAGTCTTAATTTTTTTCTGTAGCTGACCTTATTATGAACACCATCCAGGGCTTCTCCTTGGTTGGCTTAGGTTAATGTCCTGTAGACTTCCGTTTCCTTCCCCAGCTGGCATCTGGGTGTGGGGGTGCACTTGTTTGGACTGTCTGTGGGACACTGGCTCTGAGATTTGTGCAGTGTTCTCTGAACTAGTGCAGGTCTCTGCTGGGAGTTGCTGGTCTGGACTTCTCAGCGGTCTTTGCTATACAATCAATCTTATCCCTCGTGTTTTTCTGATGTTTGCAGCTGCTGATGGAAGGTTCTGAAACTCTTGCTTTGTTCCTCTGGTGGTTTTCTCTGATGATACTGGGCTCTGCTTCAGCTCTCACTGGCTTTGAGAATACTTTAAAGTCTGAAAGTATGGTCATGCAGTCCAACCCACAGACTTCAGCTTCTGAGGTAGTTCAGATAACTACCGTCTTGAAGGTTCTGAAGTCAGCCTCTCCACAACCTTCTGCAGCATTCCCGCGGAGGCCTGGTCTCGTTGTCAAGTGGCATCTATCCAGTGGCTGGGAGAGCTCCACTCAGTTCCTCCCTTGACTTATTCCAGCTTCGCTTCTACCTTCAGCATGACCTTTGTGGAGCCACCTTCTTTCCTACCATTGATTCTTTCTCCTCCCCACAGTCTTTCTGGATATGCGTGATGACCTGTAACTTTTTCCTCTTGCCACATTGGGAACCCTATATAAAACTCTATGACCCAGTGCCTTAGTCCTGCCTCTTAATATGTAAGAGTGGGAGATAAGTGTCTATAGTGTAGAAAATCTCCTTCTTTGTTGGAAAAGCTTGGCTTTTAAATTTATTATCTTTTTGCAGACAAAATATGCTATTTTGCAATGGCACCCCACTCCAGTACTCTTGCCTGGAAAATCCCATGGACGGGGGAGTTTGGTAGGCTGCAGTCCATGGGGTCACTAAGAGTCGGACACAACTGAGCGACTTCACTTTCACTTTTCTCTTTCATGCATTGGAGAAGGAAATGGCAACCCACTCCAGTGTTCTCGCCTGGAGAATCCCAGGGACGGCAGAGCCTGGTGGACTGCTGTCAATGGGGTCGCACAGAGTCAGACACGACTGAAGCGACTTAGCAGCAGCAGTAGCAGTAGGCTTGAAACTGAACATTACATTTTCCCCTTTTCCCTCTGAATAATATGAAATCCCAAATGCGGATGTATGCCTCCTTCTAACGTGGAAAGGGTCATACACATAAAATTGCAAAAGAGTAAAACATATTATTGATAACACGTTTAAAACGTTATCCCCGTTACATACTTGTCACTTCGCTCACCCTCTGGGTTATACACTTCATGAAAGAAGGCTCTCCTATGGCTCAAGAACAGTTCTTTCCTTTTTTTTTAATTAAAAATTTTTTCTCTCAGCCATGCCGAATGGCTTGTGGGGTCTTAGTTTCCTGACCAGGGATTGAGCCTGGGCCCACAGCAGTTGAAGCCACTGGACCACCAGGGTACTCCCCCAAAGCTGTTCTCTTTTGAGCAGCCTCTTAGGGTTTGTGTTTTTAGTAACTCCCTCTTTGCGGTTTTATCCCTATCAATTCTTAAATAAGTAACTGTATCCCTTTAAATGAGCAAACAAGAAACTCTACGTGGGCTTCACACAGGGCCAAACTTGCCTTCCCTCTAGAGTTTCCTGTCTCTAGAGACGTCACCACCCACTCAGTCTTGCCAGATAACATCATCCTTTACACCTTTCCTCTCCTGCCCCATGGCTGATTAACTAGCAAATTTTATTTCTCTGCTTACAAATGTTTCTTGAATTAATTTCTTTTTCTCACTCCTCACATCTTTCACCCTAGTCCAAATTACTATCATCTCCTAACCATTTCTTAGCTTTGGTCTCTTGCAGCTGTTTCCCTGCATTTACTTGCATTCCCAATGAATGTAGAGTAATCTTAAAACAAACAGATAAATAAAAAAATACAGTTTATGGTATGCATGTGTGTATATTTATGTGTATATGTGCACACTTACATGCATATGTCTACATACACATGGTGGTTTAGTCTCTAAGTAGTGTCCGACTCTGCAACGCCATGGACTGTGGCCCGCCAGGCTCCTCTGTCCATGGGATTCTCCAGGCAAGAATACTGGAGTGGGTTTCCATTTCCTTCTCCAGGGGATCTTCCCAACCCAGGAATCGAACCCGGGTCTCCTGCATTGCAGGCAGATTCTTTACCAACTGAGCTATGAGGGAAGCCCACGTACATATACACACACACATATATATATATATAATCCTGTTTATGTTACTCCTTTGCTTCAAACTCTCCACTACTTTCTATTCTTCTGAAGATAAAGTCTTTATTGTTGTTCAGTCACTCAGTCGTGTCTAACTCTGTGACTCCATGGACTGCAGCATGCCAGGCTTCCCTGTCCTTCCCCATCTCCCAGAGTTTGCTCAGACTTATGTCCATTGAGTCGATGATGCTACCTAACCATCTCATGCTCTGTTGTCCCTTTCTCCTGCCCTCAATCTTTCCCAGCACCAGGGACTTTTCTAGTGACCTGGCTCTTCTCATCAGGTGGCTGAAGTATTGGAGCTTCAGCTTCAGCATCTGTCCTTCCAATGAATATGTAAGGTTGATTTCCTTTAGGATTGACTGCTTTGATCTCCTTGCTGTCCAAGGGACTCTCAAGAGTTTTCTCCAGCACCACAGTTCAAAAGCGTAAAAATTCTTACTTTTCTTCTTCCCAAAGCGCTTGAATGACCTTGCTTTTCTGCTTCCAGATCTCAGCCTTGCTTTCTTCTCTCCCTGGCTCACTCTGCCCAGAGGCACTAAAGCTTTTATTTCTTCAAATGTCCTGTTCTCTCTCCTTCTTAAGGCATCTACATAAGCGGTTTTTTCCTGCTTGGTAAAGCCTTGGTTCTCTCTGGTTAATGCCAGTTCTCAATTTAAAAGTAACCTTCTTTTAGAAGTCCCTTCTGACCCTCCCCTTTCCTGAAAGTCGTCTTTCAAGACATCTTGCGCTTTCTTTAAGAGCACGTATTGCAATTGCAATTGAATAATTTCATAATTATTTTAATGTTTTTTACCTCACTGAAGAAAGAGACCATCATATTCATTTTTCTGTTTTCTTTTTTTTTTTTTGCCTAGAATTATAGTGTCCTTCAACTGTGAACTTCCAGATGTTTAAACTGGTTTTAGAAAAGGCAGAGGAACCAGAGATCAAATTGCCAACATCCTCTGGATCATGGAAAAAGCAAGAGAGTTCCAGAAAAACATCTATTTCTGCTTTATTGACTATGCCAAAGCCTTGGACTGTGTGGATCACAATAAACTGTGGAAAATTCTGAAAGAGATGGGAATACCAGACCACCTGACCTGCCTCTTGAGAAACCTATATGCAGGTCAGGAAGCAACAGTTTAGAACTGGACATGGAACAACTGACTGGTTCCAAATAGGAAAAGGAGTACATCAAGGCTGTATATTGTCACCCTGCTTATTTAACTTATATGTAGAGTACATCATGAGAAACGCTGGACTGGAAGAAGCACAAGCTGGAATCAAGATTTCCAGGAGAAATATCAATAACCTCAGATATGCAGATGATACCAACCTTATGGCAGAAAATGAAGAAGAACTAAAAAGCCTCTTGATGAAAGTGAAAGAGGAGAGCGAAAAAGTTGGCTTAAAGCTCAACATTCAGAAAACTAAGATCATGGCATCTGGTCCCATCACTTCATGGGAATTAGATGGGGAAACAGTGGAAACAGTGTCAGAATTTATTTTTTTGGGTTCCAAAAGTCACTGCAGATAGTGATTTCAGCCATGAAATTAAAAGACACCTACTCCTTGGAAGGAAAGTTATGACCAACCTAGATAGCATATTAAAAAGCAGGATGGGGAACACGTGTATACCCATGGCAGATTCATGTTGATGTACGGCAAAACCAATACAATATTGTAAAGTAATTAGCCTCCAATTAAAATAAATAAATTTAAATTAAAAAATAAAAAAAAAGCAGAGACATTACCTGCCAACAAAGGTCTGTCTAGTCAAGGCTATGGGTTTTCCAGTGGCCATGTATGGATGTGAGAGTTGGACTATGAAGAAAGCTGAGTACCGAAGAATTGATGCTTTTGAACTGTGGTGTTGGAGAAGACTCTTGAGAGTCCCTTGGACTGCAAGGAGATCCAACCAGTCCATTCTGAAGGAGATCAGTCCTGGATGTTCTTTGGAAGGAATGATGCTAAAGCTGAAACTCCATTACTTTGGCCACCTCATGTGAAGAGCTGACTCATTGGAAAAGACTCTGATGCTGGGAGGGATTAGGGGCAGGAGGAGAAGGGGACAACAGAGGATGAGATGGCCGGATGGCATCACTGACTGGATGGACATGAGTTTGGATGAATTCCGGGAGTTGGTGATGGACAGGGAGGCCTGGCATGCTGCAATTCATGGAGTCGCAAAGAGTCGGACACGACTGAGCGACTGAACTGACTGAACTGATAGTGCCCTTTAATTATAGTGCCCATCAATGAAGAGATGCTTTGAGTGTTTTATCTTTATATGTTTTATCTTCATACTAGCTAACATAGTGTTTTACCCCCAGTAAATGTCCTAAAACTTATACCAATAAATACTTATTTTCTCTATATTTCCCCCTCTGCCTCTTGCTATCTTCTCATCCATAGGAAAAGGAGAGTTCTTTGTGAGATATTTCTGTGAAGATCGAAGCAATCAAATTCAAACCAAGAAGTAAGCCAGGTGTTAGATTCTGAAATATTGAATTTAATTTCATGTAGCAGTTTGAAACTTTTAAGTCTCAGAGAAAAGTCTCTCTTTTTAAGTCTCTTTAAAAGTCATCAGAGACTTTTAAAGAAAATGTCCTTTGGAATTTCCAATGGATCTCAGTTGCTAGCAGTTTGCTATCAGAGACTTTTTAAAAAAATGTCCTTTGGACCTTCTAATGGATCTCAGTTGCCTCTAGGAGCAAGTCCCTTGTATTTAGCATGGAATATAAGGCTTTTCATGATCTGGACTTAGCCTCCCTTCCTCGCTTCATTTTCAACACACTTCATCCTGCCCAGCAATCCTGCCTGCCAGACCCCAGCATCAGGAAAGGGAGACGATCATCAACATCATTATTACCATCCCCACTGACAATATTTGCTAGGAATTAGTTTGTACCAAACTAATTAGTTTGTATCAAACTGTGCGAGGGCTTGTGGGGACATATAAAGATGTAAGTCAGAACCACAGCGCTCAATCACCTCTTAATCTAATAGAAGTGACAAGTATGAAAGGTAAATTGCAATATAAATTAGTTTAATAGCAAGTGCCAAATAGTGGTTGAGAGCAGGAGTGCAGTTTCCTGAGACGCTAACACGTGTTCTGCTTTGGTTTTATCTTTCCTCAAATAAATGTGACTCTGGGAGGAGATACTTAATGTTCTGCCCATCTCTTCGAAGATAAGTCCTATGATTTATCCACTGCTTTGTGTAATCTTCCTTCTTCCTCATCTTCAAAATTATTGCAATCATAATCTGAGTTCAGGACACAAAGGAACGGATATTTGTCAGTGACCAACGGGGCCTCATCCAAGACTCCTTGAGCCCTTCGCTCACTAACTTTACAAAGTCCGCTTAGATGTGGAGAGCAATGCTTGGATTCATTCACATGGTGGAGTTAACGAGATCCACTGGACAATGCCAGGCATTAAAACACAAAAGAAAAGAGCCTTTGAAAACTCCACTTCCCTCAGGGTCTTATAGCAGAGGCATATAGTAATTAACAAATAGCTTTGAGACAAGGAGGAAAGGAAATGATTAAACTGTGTTCCATGCCCTCGAAACCCGAGAGGAGGTGAGACAGACCAGTGAATATATGACAATATGTTGTTCTGAGAGCAATGACAGTGCTTTGGACGATGGGGCTGAGCACATTATTACTGGAGAAAGGCTACACAGTAGAGGCGATGTTTAAATTTAATCTAGAAGATGAGTGAAAATTAGCTTTGGGAATTCCCTGGTGGTCCAGTGGTGAGGATTCTATAATTTCACTGCCAAGGGCCCAGATTCAATCTCTGGTTGGGGAACTAAGATCCCATAAGCTGTGTGGTATGGGGGAAAAAAACCTCAAGAATTGGCTTTGTTCTACCAGAAAAGAGTGGAAATTAGGTCCCCTATGTCTACTCCTGTGTGTCGTCCCATCTGTTTTCCCAGAAGTAGTAGTTCTTAGGCATAACCTGTGAAGAAAAGTGAAACTGGATACTTTCTTGCAGCCTGCTGAAAGACCACCCTGAAGAGGAAGCCCTCCCAAGTGCCACCAAGGACAGACCACATCACCACCTCTAGCTGCTCTACTGAAGCACTGAGCTTTTACTAATTCTTCTAAACGATGCTCTAATATTGTTGCAAATAACTAACAACCCCAAATCTTAATGGCACAGTACACATTTATTTTTTTGGACCACGTGAATCAGCTCTTTGAGGCCATTTTATGCTGGAATCTTCTCTATACGTTTCCTCATCCTCCTTGGACTAGTGGTGATCCAGGACATATTCTTTGTCTGAGGGATGGTGCAAATGCAAGGGAACAATCCCAAACTCGGAAGTACATGTAACATCTCAGCTGGAGTTATGTCTGCTAACATTATATTGGCCAGAGAGTCATGTGACCAATTTCAAACATCAATGTTAAGGGCAAATACACTTCTACTACTCCAGGGAGAGGTCCTGCAAAAACACACAGAAAAGAGAAGACATATGATTCTGTAACTTGGAGAATATGAATGAAGAACTGGAAACAATAATCTACCCAAAGGTGCGCCTAACTGTTGTCTGCATATACCACATAATTTTTAGATGAAACCTTCACCTCCAAGCTACAGTGCTGAAAAATGTCTCTCAAATCCCGTCTTATCACAATTTCCCTATGGCACTGAAGTTGTCACGGCTCCTACCAGTGGAGTCCTGTAAAAGAAGTATAACCTAGAGGTTCTCCTGGATCTGACCCTCAGATGGCAGGAGAATAGCTGTATTCAGCACACTGCTTGGTGAAAACTATTTCATGTTGCCTTACTTCTGTTTCTCTGGGGGTTATCACTCATAACTCTCATCTCCCTCTCATCTAATATTTTTCAAGAAGGCTTTTTGGGGACAATGTAACATCTTTGGGTATATATACATCCTAGTTCTCCAGTTTTTTCCTATCTAAACAGATAGCTTGGGAACCTTGGAATAGTAGACCACACCTAATTTTAGTATCTCTTAGAGTTATGGCAGAAAGTGAAGAAGAGCTAAAGAGCCTCTTGATGAAAGTGAAAGAGGAGAGTGAAAAAGTTGGCTTACAGCTCAACATTCAGAAAACTAAAATCAAGGCATGCGGTCCTGTCACTTCATGGAAAATAGATGGGGAAACAGTGGAAACAGGCAGGCTTTATTTTTGGGGCTCCAAAATCACTGCAGATGGTGACTGCAGCCATGAAATTAAAAGACCCTTACTCCTTGGAAGAAAAGTTATGACCAACCTAGACAGCATATTAAAAACCAGAGACATTACTTTGCCAACAAAGGTCTGTCTAGTCAAGGCTATGGTTTTTCCAGTGGTCATGTATGGATGTGAGAGTTGGACTGTAAACAAAGCTGAGTGCCAAAGAATTCATGCTTTTGAACTGTGGTGTTGGAGAAGACTCTTGAGAGTCCCTTGGACTGCAAGGAGATCCAACCAGTCCATCATAAAGGAGATCAGTCCTGAATGTCCATTGGAAGGACTGATGTTGAAACTGAAACTCCAACACTTTGGCCACCTGATGCGAAGAACTGGCTCGTTTGAAAAGACCCTGATGCTGGGGAGGATTGAAGGCAGGAGGAGAAGGGGATGACAGCGGATGAGATGGCTAGATGGCATCACCAACTCAATGGACATGAGTCTGAGTAAACTTTGGGAGTTGGTGATGGACAGGGAGGCCTGGCATGCTGCAGTCCATGGGGTCTTAAAGAGTCAGACACGACTGAGAGATTGAACTGAACTGAACTGAACAGTTAATAGGAGGTCATTCCCAAGATCTGTAGTTGGCAAGCTAGAGACCTGGAGGGCCAATGGTATAGTTCTTGTCCAATTCTGAATCCGAAGGCAGAAGAAGACACATATCCCTGTTCAAGACAGTCAGGCAGAGACAATGAACCCTTCCTTACTTGCCTTTTTATTCTATCAGTTCTCCAGGGGATTGGAAGAGGCCTACCCACACTGGGGAGAGCAATCTGCTTTGTTCAGTCTACCAGTTCACATGTTAATCTCATCCAGAAATGCCTTCACAGACACAGTCAAAATACTACTGATATTTAAGTGAATACCTGGGCATCCTGTGGTTCTGTCAAGTTAACACATAAAATCAGCTATGATCATCCTCCATTTTCTTAGTTCCTCTGTTTCACTTATGGATCATTGCATGTCAAGGAATAAAACCCTAACCAAGCTGACTCAAGTAAAAAGGAAGTGACGGGGTAGATGTAGTCATGGAAACTAAAAATGTGGTGAAGCATCCTCACCATCACTTTCTCTGCTTCCTTTGGAACATCTGTTCCATTCTCCTGTTTCTTTTTGCAGAATAGCTTTCTTTGCTTATGTAACAACATGTACATG
Organism: Capra hircus; assembly: GCF_001704415.2. Lineage (NCBI taxonomy): Eukaryota > Metazoa > Chordata > Mammalia > Artiodactyla > Bovidae > Capra > Capra hircus. Next base: position 9,523,390 of record NC_030812.1, read on the forward strand.
ACTGGAAAATAGCTGCCATCTCTAATTATGTGTTACCAAAATGTTCCAGGGCCCACAGCTTTATGACAACATGTGACTTTAGTCTCTATGATTTGTGTTTCAGTACCTGAGAAAGAGAACCAGATCCACTGTAGGACCACCATGTATTATTTTGTTTAGCATCCAGTGCCTGTCCCAGGGATGGGGGGCAGCCTAGTGGGCTGCCATCTCTGGGGTTGCACAGAGTCGGACACGACTGAAGCAACTTAGCAGCAGCAGCAGCAGCCTGTCCCTAGTGGCCAGAGAATGTAAGTGCATGTTAGTTCCTATTGCTGCTGTAACAAATTACCACAGACTTAATGGCTAAAAACAACACAAGTTTGTTATCTTTTGGTTCTGGAGGTCAGAAATCTGAAATGAGTTTCACTGGGCTAGAATCAAGATGTTGGCAGAGCTGCATTCCTTCTGGAAGCTCTAGGAGAGAATCTTTTCCATTGCCTGCTTCTAGAAGCTCCTTGAAATCCATGGCTTATGGCTGCTTCATCCCTCTTTGAATCTCTTTTGCACTCTAATTCTTTCGATTTCTGCTTTCACTCATAAGGGCTCAGCGGTTACATTGGGCCCACAGGGAATTAAAATAGCTAACTTCATTTCATCTATAAATCTCTTTTGCAGTGTAAGCCAAAATTCACAAGCTCTGGAAATTAGGACGTGGATGTCTTTGGGGAGCCATTATTCCACCTATCATAGTGAGAGTTGCAAAGATATGATCCCAGTGGAGCAGAAGCTGTGTAGCCTCTGGGAGGAATTCCTCTGCATAAGAAGTGTGGAAAGAGGAGGAAGCAAGTTAGCAAAATAACAGACCCATTTCATCTTCCCAAACAAGGGACTGTTTACTAGTAGGTGATGAGGCTGGCCCTCCACCTCCACTTAATTTTTCCAACCTCTGTTTTGTTCTCCTTCAGGGGATCTGTCAGTGTCTCCATATTTGCAATTCACTTGCATTTCTTTTTTTGGAATAGAATGGACTAGTTTGATATTAATCTCCCCAAAGGTTAATTCCCTTTTACAACACAAATGCCTAACCTCCTTAGATTCATGGATCAGAAAACACTGGATGCGATGGAGCTGGGTTTGGGAATCTGTGCTTATAATATACTCCCTAGGTGATTCTTGCGTACACCAAAGTATGAGAACCACCACTGTATTCTACAGTAAAGTTGATAAACTTTTCTTGTTAGAAGAGAAGACTGAAAAAAACCTTCCAAGGGAACTAGAATGTTTTCACTGCAGCTTATGGGAGATATTGATAACAATTTTGCATGTAACTCAGTAAGACTAATTCAGGCTGGGAGCCAGAGAAGAGGTCATGTCAAGATAAGGGGGAAACACTTTTGGGGGCAGATCTGACCTTCATGTGACTCTCAAATCACAATGAAGGGCTTAATTTTTTTTTTGAGTTATGTGTTCATATTGATTTGGGCTCTGTGAAGAAGGCTGAGCACCGAAGAATTGATGTTTTTGAACTGTGGTGTTGGAGAAGACTCTTGAGAGTCCCTTGGACTGCAAGGAGATCCAACCAGTGCATTCTGAAGGAGATCAACCCTGGGATTTCTTTCGAAGGAATGATGCTAAAGCTGAAGCTCCAGTACTTTGGCCACCTCATGTGAAGAGTTGATTCATTGGAAGACTCTGATGCTGGGAGGGATTGGGGGCAGGAGGAGAAGGGGACGACAGAGGATGAGATGGCTGGATGGCATCACTGACTTGATGGACGTGAGTCTGAGTGAATTATGGGTGTTGGTGATGGACAGGGAGGCCTGGCGTGCTGTGATTCATGGGGTCACAAACAGCTGGACACATCTGAGTGACTGAACTGACCTGAACTGAAAACCACAATGATGCCAGGTCTCTAAAGGCAGTTTTTCTGTGTTAAGCTTGCCAACCTAGTAAAGGCAGAAGATGATAAGCTGATGTTTGATTCTCCAGGCTGCAGGTTGCAGTGGCTATTGTTGTAAATTTTTGTCAGGTGTCTGAGTTAGAATCTTGGTGTTGTGTGAAGCCATCCCAACCATGACATTTGGGGATCTGACAGGTTTTGATGTATTTAAATAATTTGAGCCAAGTATGAGATGTTTTGATATGCTTTCTTTATAAGTTTGTAGTTGTTTTGAATAACTTGGTTATAATTAATACAAGAGTTAATGAGGTAAATATTTACCTGTGAATCATCAGTTCAGTTCACTTCAGTCGTTCAGTCGTGTCCGACTCTTTGCAACCCCGTGAACCCCAGCACGCCAGGCCTCCCTGTCCATCACCAACTCCCGGAATTCACCCAAACCCATGTCCATGGAGTCGGTGATGCCATCTAACCATCTCATCCTCTGTCGTCCCCTTCTCCTCCTGCCCTCAATCTTTCCAGCATCAGGGTCTTTTCCAGTGAGTCAACTCTTCGCATGAGGTGGCCAAAGTGTAGGAGTTTCAGCCTCAACATCAGTCCTTCCAATGAACACCCAGCGCTGATCTCCTTTAGGATGGACTGGTTTGATTCCTTGCAGTACAAGGGACTCTCAAGAGTCTTCTCCAACACCACAGTTCAAAAGCATCAATTCTTTGGTGCTCCGCTTTGTTTATAGTCCAACTGTCACATCCATACGTGACCATTGGAAAAACCATAGCCTTGACTAGATGGACCTTTGTTGGCAAAGTAATGTCTCTGCTTTTTAATATGCTATCTAGGTTGGTCATAACTTTCCTTCCAAGGAGTAAGCGTCTTTTAATTTCATGGCTGCAATCACCATCTGCAGTGATTTTGGAGCCCAGAAAAATAAAGTCATAGGTAGCTCTATATTAAAGTCTAATTCAATTGAAAATGTATGTTGTAAATATACAGAGTAGTAGCCTAGAAAATAAGAGCATATAATTTTTGATTGTTGGTGGTTCTGTTTTTGTCAGTACAGCCGATTAAATGACCTAAAATTTTGTCAGCTATTAAATACCTGGGCATGCCGAATGAAAAAATAGTCATCTATTTAAGTGATTGGATGGAAGTGGGGAATATCACCAGAGGCCAAAAGCAAAGCAGAAACTAGATTTGGCATTCCCTCACTTTGAGTCTGGGATCTGAGTTTATACTCAGTACATTGGGAACTCTCAAGTTGAGAAATTTGCATGAAATTCCTTACAGCAATTGGCAGAAGCAGATAGAAACTCTTTTTTGGAGGAGCACATTTTCACCCTTGGGAGTAAAGAATCATCATAGAAAATGTTGTACCACACATGGACCCCAAATTTAAAATTACAAAATCTATGAGGTAACTTACCCTAAGTTTGAGAAGCAAACACAACCAGCAATAAGGTTAGGAACCTCCTCCCCTTGAGAAATGCAGGTAACTTTATCCCTCAGCAACTCTAAAATAAGTAAGTCCAAAATGATCGAAGATTAAAGTGGAATTGAAAACATGAGAAAGCAACTTAATTTATATTGTTATACATACATGTAGTGTATTGTGTATTACACGATATATTATAAATGCACACGCAATGTGCTATAGTATGTAAGTACTTTAGAAAAAAGAACTATAGGGAATACTGGTCTTATATTTTGAACTTGATGCTAAAATGTTGGCAAGATGAAACTTTAGTTGTAGGAACATTACTTCTTTCAAGATGAAAGATAGTGGCACCATAGCAACTTGAAAAGTGAATGTCCTTATAAAATAATACATTAACTTCTGTGGGTGAGCTTTAAATTGAAATTATGGCCAACATAGGTCTACTTATAACACACAGTCTCTATTTAGAAAAGCTAAGATAGATGTCATCTGCAAATTAAATTACACGAAATACCAGGAAGTGCCAAGCAACACACCTTGTGAAGCATAAATAGAACACTGAAAAGCTACTTTATAATCAGGCAGTTAAGTTCAGAGTGGTTAAAATCAGTCAAAGATATAGGACTTTTTTCGCTGCTCAGTGATAACATAATTCTGGATAAAATCACTAACCTGAAATGTGTTAGGTTTAGAAAAGCAAGTGAGGAATAATTGCGCTTCACTAGTAGAAGGTGATATGATGGGAATCAAATGTTATCTATTTTAGATTTGATTTCCATGAATGAGAAATGAGTGCTGTATGAATCACCAAAGAAGTTAATTTTGCTTAAAGATGATAAACTTAATTAAAAATGTTCCTCTATTATTGATGTGTGACTGTAAGCTCAACACTTTCCCATACCTGCCCGTTGTTTTTAATGTGGTGTGTTGAAGCCAATAGTTTGTCAGGTGTCAGCTTTCTAAAGGTCATATTTCATGTGGGAAAATGTGCAGTGCTCTTGCAGCAGAAAGGGAACTGCTTATCCCATGCATTATGTAGTCGCCTCAGACTTCTTATGAACTTAACATCTCTTCACAAGCAGGCGACTGACTCACTCTTTGCCAGAGTTCCTTTGTCAGGGTGGAATGAAATATAAAAGCTGTCAACTAAATTTTGACAGTAATAACTTCATGTAGCAGCAGTCATAAATTCTTTTTTTGTGTGTGGTTCTGGGTTTAATCTTTCATCTAAACTCTCTATTGTAGCTATGCATGGAAGTCTATTTTGCTTATTTCATGCAGCCTACCGTTTAATGTAATGACTTCATAAAACAGTTAGTTGAGAAAGAACTTGCAATTTCTGGTATTGTTTTCTCTGCCATTGTTCGTTCTACTAATCTTCCACCTACTCTAAACCTGGATGCAGGAGGGATAGAAATCCAGCATGCATAAACCTCTAGCATAAAAGAATGGTCACCCTGAGAAGTCCCACTGTAATTTCCACTGTTTTCTTTACCAGACAATTTAATTTATAGGTTTTAAATACATAGAGTTCAAAATAGAATAAAAGTAATAAAAATGCCAGATGATACAGCCTTGGAATTTTCAACTTTAACTCGTGAAAATAGTTCCGATGCTTTCGAATTGAACGCTTAAAGATACTGTATGAAATTTGAGATGAAAAGTTGAGAGTTCTTACATTTGAATTAAGTACATAAAGTATCTAAGTATTATATTAGAAATAAATACTTTTCTCAGGCTTTATATTGTTGTTTCCTTATCCTTCTTCACCAAGTTCTGGTAGTATTTAGAAACAACTGTAAATATTATCAAAATGTTTCCTTTTTGAACCATGAAATTTAACTTTGGCTGCCATTTTTAATTTTTCTAGAAGTATGTCACTTGCGAAAAGTTTTAAGTTAAGCAGTTACCAGAGTGAGGAAAAAATAATCCTAAAATATGATTTATAGAATCGTCACATTTTAGGTTGATTTTTATAGGCAACTATGAACCTCAGAGAAACTGTTTTAAATTAAGGAGGGAACTTAGTAATGTGTATTTGTTATATACATTTTCTTGCCTTTCAGAAAGAGGTAATAAATAGTTTGTTTAAACAAATTTGGTGCATTGAATTAAAAAATGTTTTGTAGGAAAATTATTATTCTCTAAACAAATTTCAAGCTTTCAAATTTATTCTGTATTCACATCTTAAGTGTGTAGAATATTAATTTTAATTGTGGTTGAGTAGGTACATATTTTTAGACCAATAATTAGAGTGTAACTATAAATAACTAGGTCTATCTGTTTAGAATTATATTAATTTATTATCTAATTAATTTGAGTAATGACCAATAACCTTTTAATAAGTATTTATTAAACACATACTACACTTAAATTTTTTTGAACTGTGGGGTTGGAGAAGACTCCTGATAGTCCCTTGGACTGCAAGGAGATCCAACCAGTCCATTCTGAAGGAGATCAACCCTGGGATTTCTTTGGAAGGAATGATGCTAAAGCTGAAACTGCAGTACTTTGGCCACCTCATGTGAAGAGTTGACTCATTGGAAAAGACTCTGATGCTGGGAGGGATTGGGGGCAGGAGAAGAAGGGGACAACAGAGGATGAGATGGCTGGATGGCATCACTGACTCAATGGAAGTGAGTCTGAGTGAACTCCGGGAGATGGTGATGGACAGGGAGGCCTGGCGTGCTGCGATTCATGGGGTCGCAAAGAGTCGGACACGACTGAGTGACTGAACTGAACTGAACTGAACACTTAAATTATTTAAACTAATTCATCAAAATTTTAAAATGAGTGGTACATATATGTGTATGTGTGTAGGCATAGAGCTACTTATATTTTGAGGGAGTTTATGTGTTTCTTCATGCTTAAAATATGAATTTATAGGGAAACATCTCTTGGCTCATAGAATTGGCAATTATATAGGCAGTGGAAAGGCATTAAGATCATGTAAAACAAGAGTAAAAGATTATTAAGTTTGAGACATAGGCAAGAAACTGTTTATATAATAGGTGTTGGGCATGCAATATATCAGGATATCAAGGATATTTTCACAGAAAAGACCTGGAAGTCATTGCATAAAAAGTGTCTGAGTACAGCAAGGTATTAAGAACTACTGTGTGTTTTTGTCTCAAGGTGGTTCTTGTTAGAGATTCTTTGCTACTGTGACCCATCTGCTAAGTGAGTCTGATACTCGTGCAGGTAACTGAGGGGATCTGTTATGGAAATGTGCACCCACTGTACAATCACGGCCTTCACTCGTTTATGGGGCTTTGCTCATTTCTTTGAAGTTCGTTGTGAAATATTAGAGCTGTTCTCTGATACTAATCCAGGTAATCAGTCGTTTCCAGAGAAGAGTGCACTTTCTGCTGAATTAAGAAGTCTTTCCTTGTTGTCTAATTGGGTGCATGTCATAGAGGATGGAAAAACAGGGTGTGAAGGAAGGTTTTCAGGATTAGGTGAGTTACTTTATTTTCTTTTTAAAATCAAATATTAGACTATCATCTTTTTGCATTATTTTCTGCTTCAGTTGAGGAATGTTAGAAAGATCTGTGGGCACATGAACAGGTCAACTTAAACTACACTGTAATGGGACTACAGTTGAAAATATATGCACATAATTTTAGTTTACTTATAAATCTTAAAGCAAAGTTTATGAGAACATCTAGAAATTCTGGGAATGACTAATAGGATTTTAGTTCATCTTCCTTCAAAGGACAGTAATTATTTCATGAATAAAACAGGGAAGAGATCAACAGTTAGGAATAATGGTTATCTCTTATGACATCAGGAGATAATAGTGTTTTTTGTTTGTTTGATGCTACTGTCTTTAGAAGTCATAAAAGGCTAGTAATACAGGCTACAAAGGGTATGATGTGCAGGAGTAGGGAAGGGTGTAACTAATATGGGCTCAGGTAAGAAGCTGCCATGCATTGCTAATGAGAGACTCAGCCAAAGGGTTGCCTGCAAGTTCCAAAGCTTCAGATGCTGTATGTGGTTAGAAAGGCTGGAATTCCTGTTTTAATTCCTTTATTACAAAGCTATATTTATAAGAATTAGAACACTCTACAAATACTCATACTTCTAAGATGCCATCATAGTAAAGACCAACAATTTAGTTACATTTCAGGGGAAAAGGCTATACTGAAATGAACATTGTGAGAAAACTCAATTTAATGATACCTTGGAGTATATTCTTGCTTCATATACTGCTGTTTTCATTACAAGGTAAGAACTCATATTAAACTTTTACCTTATTTTATTGTTTTTTAGTCTTTCTTGTGAATGGTGGAAACTGTTTTCTTGCATACTGTAAAGCACTTTGAAGTCATTAGAATGGGTATATACTAAATGACACTCAGATCACTTTTGGGGAAACTTTTTAATAATGTGGATAATTTGGAACTTTTAGTTTTAAATTTATAAGTCTCTTTTTTAAATGTTAAAATCATGATTTTATTATGATATAAAACTACTAGAAGAGGCTTTGATTCCTTTTCTCTTCCAAATAATGGTTTAAAATAGTTGTATAAATTAAACATTTGAAATTTTATAGTAGACAAGGAGACATTGAGTACTTAACCTTTCTTGATGTCATCACGTCAAAGAAGGGCAAAATAATGTCTTAGGAAGGATTTAACATTTGAGATTAAGAATTGATTTTCAATTATAGCAAGATATTTATAAATTAATTTTTATAAAGTATTTTTATGGCAGAAAGCATTTATTCACATTTAGCCATACATTTATTTCCATTTAATCACTGAAAAAGGCTGTATATTTGGGGACTTGTAGAGGAAGTGGGAAAAATTACTGAAGCGTAAAAAGCTAGCATGGTTGCAGACACTGTCTTCCAATCCTAGTAGTGACTGAGACTCCAAGAGGAGATAGTCTCAGAGCGCTGAGAGCTGGAGGGGACTTTGGAGATCAGCTTGGCCCCACCATCATTCTGTGATGTGCTTGCTGAACTTTGGTGTTTGCTGCGTGGTAGGATGGGGCTAGAGCCTGGATCTCTGTCTTTAAGACCAGCGCTTATTCCACTGTATCATGGCCCTGTATGCACACTGCCCATTCTTTCTGGGTTACTGGTCACCCTGATGGCTCATAAGGAATTTACTGGTCAAAATCTCAGTCTGTATTTTAGAATTACATTTAAACTTGTTTTATAATCAGAACACATGGCCAAGATATTTGGATAATTTGTTCATTCTTATCACATATGTTTATCTCTGGCAGGCTATATTTGTACCTCATCCATCTTGACGAGAGCATCAGAGTGAGTATTTCTCGTTCTTCATGTCTTCTGAAACATAAAGATAATGGGAATGAGCCAAACTCAGCAGACTGTGTATCTGCTTTCAAAAAAATTAATGCAATATTTTACAAAACAAGGGCATGAGATGCAGTTCTTTAAACATTTCCACAAATTAAAAATTATTAAGCGTTTAGTTCCTTATCAATGGAACAAAATTATTTCCTTTTATTTTAATTATAAAAGGAATTTTTGGTGGTATCCAATGACTGTGGATACTAAGACATTATTTTCATTTCAAAAGAGGTTATTAATATATTCAGTAATTCCCTATTGTTATTATTAGTATGCATCATTGATTAGAAATGTGCAATATTCTTAACAGATTAAAGCAGTTTTTAATGATAAAAAGAATAAAATGGTTCTAGCAGTGAGTAATGAAAATTATTTTTTGGACTAGGCTGATCTGTTTAATGAAAAGCAGAATTCTACCCATTGATTTTGAAAGTTTGGTTTGATGCGTTTACTCACAGTAATGTTAATCTGAAGACATGGAAAAGAGAGAGAATTGAGTATTCCATCTGAAAAAAGTGAACGTGCACTTGTCGGAAACTTATGAAGTATTTTATGAAGGCACGTGGAGCAGTTATCGTGCATGTTGGTGCTACAGTGTTACATTATTTTGTTTATTTCTCTATCTCAAAGTTCCTTCCTAAAATGCAGTTTACATCAGCGACTGAAGAGATCTGGGGACACTGCTGAATTTTGTAAAATGAGACAGCGCCACCACACAAATCTAACCCCTCCAAAAGGGGGAGGGGGACCTTTTCAATGTTAAACCAAGAAAGACCTCTTTGATAAAGCGATGGAAATCGGGAGGAAAACATCAGCTCTCTCTTGGGAAAGGCTTGTTCAGGTTGCCTAGGGCCCTTTGACTATACAAGTTCTTTTTGTTTTCTTCCAGAAATGGGTTTAATGAAAATCGACAGAAAAGAGCTCTTTTAGCAGCCCAGGTAGGTTATGCCTCAGATGGAGAGAGAAGCTGAGAAATAATCCATTCTGCTTTGGGCCTCTGCTGTCACTTCAACAACGAGACCTTTGTGGAGGAAAATAAAATGCTAAAAACAAGATGAGGAGGAGGAGGAGGAAGAGGCAAAGTAACTTCTCTAGCGCTGTTCCGTGATGCTCCAGTTCAGGCTCAGTTCACAATTACTTGTTTGTGGTCAAATGCTTTTTTGCTATTCACCTCAGTTCCCGACTGATAGGTTACCACTATTGGTGAGAGATTTAATCTCATTACTTGCCAGAACATTCTAATTGGTTTAAAAATTAAATACAATATCTGAGGACAATTAAAATGGGACAGATGTGAGCAAACAGGAGCAGAGAAAGGTGTACATGATCTGAGTTAAGTACCACAAAAGGGCCCCAGAAGTGTCCTAGCGTCCTGACAAAGAGGTTTTGTATTATCTAATAAACTTAAATTACAGGCACTGATGAAGAAGTGACCTCTCTTTTTTTAGAGGGGTTTAGTAGCACTGAATTTGAGGACACCTTTTTGCTTGGGTCCTTTTATCTAAATGATATTGCATGACATAATCGTACTATCTTCAAATTATGGTTGGAAAGTTTAAATGGGTGGATTTTAAAAAATATTTCTCTATTAACGATGGACAGTAAGATGAGAATCCTAACTCAATAAAGGCATTTCTTTGGAAAGTAACATGATTTGAGTATTTATGTAGCAGACAGCTTATATATGCAAGGTCTTTGTCAAATGCTGAACTGTAATCAATTTCTGTTAGCATTTTCTGATGGATGCCTGATTATTTTATATATATTTAAAGATAGAAATATATCTTTAATATAAAATTATATTTTATATATTTTATTACATATTAAATATGTTTAATATATAATTTAATTAAAGATAATTGAAAAAAACAGATCTGATATGCTGTTGTGACAATTCAGAAGACAGAACTAATTTATCCTCAACAAGAATGAAGATCTTTCTTTTTACTAGAATAGGCAAAGAATTGTCTTCGAAAGGGAAACACTTTTTCTTTCTTAAAAAGTATTTTGTGTATATAAGTACTTAATGTATCATGTGAAGTGGTTAAAATGGTTTTTCTCTGAGGAATGTTAAGTACATGTTTACCAGTAGACCATGTTAGCCACAAAAAGACATCCACATGACTCAGTAGAAAATTTAATTTTGAGAAAAACTTCTTTCTGGTAGAACCCACTAGATTGGAGAAGCTGTGAAATATACCCCACAGTTGTCACGTTAAGCAGCCTATGGATGGGCTTATTCTATTGACCATTTGGACATTTTTAGAATTTGTATACTTTACCCCCCTGCTGCTGCTGCTGCTAAGTCACTTCAGTTGTGTCCGACTCTGTGCGACCCCATAGACGGCAGCCCACCAGGCTCCCCCGTCCCTGGGATTCTCCAGGCAAGAACACTGGAGTGGGTTGCCATTTCCTTCTCCAATGCATGAAAGCGCAAAGCGAAAGTGAAGTCGCTCAGTCATGTCCGACTCTTAGCAACCCCATGAACTGCAGCCTACCAGGCTCCTCTGTCCATGGGATTTTCCAGGCAAGAGTACTTTACCCCCCAGAGGTATGTTAATGCCTGCCTTTTGTTAATAAGCAAGAAATGCACTTGTCTTGATTTCTCTTAGAGAGACTGAAGAGCTGGACACTTCTGTTTCCTGTAGCTGGAGAACAGGCACCGACATTATTAAACATCTGAACGAACTCTAAGAGAAGAAATGTTCAAGAAGGGCAGTGAGGTTGCAGTGATGCCTTGCACAGTTTAGGACTGAAATTTCATCTGTCACAAAGGCCATTCTTGTCCACAGATTCACTTCGCCACTCTAGGAGCACGGACTGAGCTGTGAGCCTAAGGACTCAGGAATACGCTGACTATGAGTTAACAGCAGAGAGGGATAGACACGTACTGCTGTGAACGTCCCTGCACTGTCCCTGTGCAACTGTGCCTGTCAGTTGTGCCCTGCAGTGATTTCTCTGTGCTTCTCGCCCTCCTGTGGGTTTGTAATTGGCACGGAGGAGGAATGGGGTGTCCTCTTTCATCAGTTATGTGAATATATGCAGCCACAGCTTGTAACTTTTCTTTGCGTTTGTGTCTCATTTCAAAATTCTTCTCCTGAAAGCAGAGGCAAATTGTTTATTAGAGGGTATGGACAGTTTGTATGTGCAGGAGTGGGATGGGGGGAGGAAAAGGGGCCAAGGAAGGGAGAGAATCCAGCACATCTCTGTTAATGAGGGGTCTTCCTGCTTTAAACATCCGAGGCTTAGTCTTGCGGGCATCCCTCTGAGGAACTGTGTAGAGTGTTTTAGAATTGTTTCTCCAAGGAATCGGGTATCTGGGATATTTATCCACCTACACTTGCCTCTCATTGGTGGAGGGCAGCTTCTGGGGGCACTTTAATCTCCTGAAAGGCCTTTCTCTTGTCTGTTCTGCTGGGACTCTACCCTAAGGCAGAGACAAAAAGAAGCTGGTGCTTGAGAGTTTCAATGTGCTCAAAACCCCAGATGCAGGCAAAGTTCAAGATGGGCTAAGAGGATGTGAGGAGGGGCATCAACAGAACATTTTGTAGTCATGGTTCTAAACAGCTTTGTGAGGCAGATCACTCCCATTTGCGTAAGGTCTATTTTTGGTTCAGTTGGTATTTGTTGACAACATAAAAGGGGCCGTGCTAGAGATATAACCATGAACAGCAGTGCTTGTTTTCTAGAAACTTAGTGGCTAGTGGAGGCAGACCTGTAAAGAAGTCCTTTCTGTGTAACTTGTTCATTGAATCTATGACACCACCAATTATTTGCTATTGTTCGTATAACATGGAAAATGAAAAAAAAAAAAACCCCTCCAATTATAAACATAAGACATGCCATTCTGAGTTCAGATCTGTTATAAAAATAAAAGCGGTGTGTCATGTCTTAGCATTAGTGAAATGTTATAATATGATGCAGGGAATGTCACAGTAAATAGGATATTGTGGTGACCAGGAGGTTGGTGTCCTAGGTAGTCACTGAGATTCCCATGGAGGAGGTGTAGCATAAGGTGAGTGAAAAACAAATTGTGTATTTTTGTCTTGGTCTAGTGTTATCCAGTGTAATTAGTGAACTTTAATCAGTTTTTGCTTAATAATGTAAGTAGGTAACATATTTACAAAAACTTATTACGTGCCTGGCACCATTCTTGGTGCTTTACTTATATCATTTCGTTTAATTCTCACAATTCTGTGAGAAGGTTATTGTTATTCCATATTACAGATTGGGAAACTGAGACAGAGCAGGTTAAATACTTTGCTCTCATTAATGAGCCTGTATGAACCACAGCTGAAGTCAATGTATACTGTTCGTGAGCACCAGCAAGGATTCATTAGCACCAACATGAGAAGAGTTTGGTGCCCGCTATTATTGGTGGCTGTGTTAGGTTTAGGCAGTCCCAGACAACGCAGCTAAAGAGAGAGTAAGCCTTGTCTTGGGGAAGTCCAGGTCATAGACTGTTGTGAGTCTGACTCAGTTTGAAGAGAGAGGAAAGGGAGAAAAGAGGAGGCTGAACAGTGAGGACAAAATCTTGGAGGAACGAAAGCAGACAACAGTGAGCTTGGAGCCATGATACGAAAAGACTTTAGGAAAGAGCCTCGAAGTGGTGAGTGTGGGTGGCCTTTTGTCTGCCGTGGGGCAGCTCTGCCTGTTAAAAGAAAACGTTGCCATGTAGAAAGGAGACCAGAGTCTGTTGTCAAAGGGCTTTGTACCTGAAATCAAATTCATCATCCTTCTTTCTTCCTATCCTTCACTCTTTCCAGTTTTTCTAACATCCTCTGGTAGTCAATTTAACTATTACGTGGCAAATTTGGGCAATATGTATTCTTTTGGTGAATGTAAAAATCCTATTGGAAAGGACATTGCCCCAGATCATACACTAAATTGGCATTAAATTGGAATAAAAAGCCATAATCAATTAGTTTTAATAATCCACAGATATTTACTACTCCTCCTCAGGCATGCCTGACTCTGCGACCCCATGGACTGTAGCCTACCAGGCTCCTTCGTCCATGGGATTTTCCAGGCAAGAGTACTGGAGTGGGTCGCCATTTCCTCTCCAACTACTTTATATTAACCTCTCTAAATCTTATAATTTTTGGGGGGATCCTTAGATTAATATAAATCTCTTTCTTGCTAATCTTCTATATTATGCTGGAATCTTTATATACGTTTTTTAAAATTCATTGTTATAGCTACACAGTGAAGTATGTATCATTGTTCCCATTTTACAGACAAGTGAAAGAAGGTGCTAAGCAGTTAAGAAATTTGCCTTAGAGTAAATAGTGGCAGAATCGGGCCTCTAATCCAGAACCTTTTGATTCTACAATTCACGCTGTCAATGAATACCCTGATGTCCTTTGGGCTCTATAAAAAGATACGTTTAACTGTTCTGTGAACTTTAAAGTGGCAGCTCTTTGGAGACTCAGGATGGCACGCTCACACTTCAGCGGCCGAGGCTTCTGTAGATGGTGTCTTGCCCAGAAGGGCTGCAGACAGCGGGTACATCCCTGTCTGTTGGTCCTTCAGTCCCATGCATTTTCTCCAAACTCATCTGTACTTGGAAATATTTAAAAACTGCTACTTCTGCAGGCAAGGCAGTCAGCTAATGCAAAGATTAGATTCTGACCAGGCTGTCTTCCAAAGAGGGCAGGGAGGCAGAACTGAGGTCAGAGAGGATGAAGGACTTGTCAGATTCAGGAAACAAAACCAAACCTTGAAGTCAAATCTAACTACAACCCAAGAGGAGCCCTTTCTGCCGCTCCAAGATTTTGCCTTAATAGTCCACGGAAATATGGAGTCAGCTCTTAATGATTTCTGTGTTTGTAGCTGTTTTCCAATTTGCATGTTTGCCTTGAATTAAATAATTTAATTCTCTTGAATGCTGATTTCTTTCTTTTAAAGTTTGAAGGAACTTCTCCGAGATACTTCTTCCATGAAGCTATTAATTGGGGTGAGAGCAAAATAAAAGGTCAGTGCTAAACCTATGGTTTTGTATTTGCTTTCTCAAAAGACCCCTTTAGGGAGTATAGTGAATGAACTCTATAATTTCCATACAATGCATGAAGGGAACTGAGCCAGGGTGGTAATAATATCAGTTTAAGTTTACTTCACATAGAAATATGAATTATATTTGGAAACAAGCAAGGCTAAGCAGACAAAGCTCATAACTGTATGACCAGGAAAGATATCAGTGGATATCCGAAGTTTTATTTGTTTCTGAATCAATTGATTCTTTGACATTGCTCATTTTGCTTACCAATTTCTCATTTCCATTTAGCAATATGCTAATTGTAGTTTGAAATTCAATTTGATTTTTTTTTTGTATTAAAAAAAACAGGGGTTTCTGGCCAGTTTTGTTCTGGTATCTGTTTTCAGGAGATAAACAGGGTTGTAAATAAATTTTTGAAGGCGATAATTATGTATGCTTATGTAATTACTTTGACATTTATTGATTGGAAAGATACAATATTGTGACTTAAGATAAAATTCGAAGATATATGTATATATGTACCCCCACCAGAAAAAGAGAACTGCATTTAAATTTATGACAAATGTCATTTTTATCTATATTTCTGATCAAAATTAAAACAGCTCATTCCTCCTCAGTTAAGATATAATTAGGGAGTTGTATGTCTTTAAAAGTGGAGACATTTTAGATCAACGGATCTTAAGGTGCAAGGATAATAGAGTTTTAAATTCTTGCCTTCTGCAGAACTGTGGTTACAATACCACAATTAGACTAGGGCCTTTCATGACCTTACCATATTCCAAAGAGAGCCAGTCTTTAGTAAACACTTTATGGTCACTCAAAGATGTTCTCTAGTTCTCTTGATGTGTTGCTTAAATCCTTCCTGTTGAGGTTTGCCAGGGTCTCTTGTCCTCTCCTTATTAGAGGAGGGATTTTCACTGTGATTCATTTCCAGCTTTCAAACTCACTCAGGAGCTCATAGTTTCTTTCTTTCTCTTTCCAACATAATCCTTCAGGGTGATTTTTCTTTCCGTGAAAGAAAAAATATTTTGGTGACAACCAGCAGCAGCTTTGGCTTCTGCCCCATTAAAATTAGCTATGGGTCAGAAAGAATGCGTCATTTGCAATTAAGCCTGACGATTAATGCACAACTTCAAATAGAATGTTTAATCGTTCTCTTAAAAAATAAGAATTTCTTTTCGAGTTCTATATTGTGCCTGATCCCGTGAGCTAATGATGGACGTTTTTCTTTAATACCACACTTGCTCCTGGAGAAGTAGCTGATCAGTTGTGCAGCTGGTGCCAAACTCTGTCAAGGGAATCATCTGCAGCTTGTGTGTTTCTGGTTCTCATCATCTGGGACAGGGATTCCTTACATGGGAACTTGACCTTTCAGTTGCTTGAAGGAGGCTAACCTTTGCTCTCAGGGTAGTTTGAGATGTGAAAGCCTGTCTTTCTTGTTTCACAGCACACATAATGAAATGAACTAGATAGAGACTTGAGGAGCTTAATTCTTTAGCTTATCAAGGCAATAGGCCCAGAGTTCTGTTTGAGTTAACAGAGGTTACAGTTAGTCCAAGCTAAATCTTGACAGATTGTGTTTATAAAAACTGATGCATGCCAGAAGATAACTGATTTTTTTTTGCCCTTCAGGTTCTTGTCCTCATGAATGCCTTAACGGAGCTTTCTGTTCTAAGGCTGGTACATGCGACTGTCAAATATTTCAGGCCCTTGGGACACGGTGCCAGATTGGTAAGTTTCAGGGATACTTACGAGAGAATTATGAGGTGCTACAGAGAGCATGAAGGCATAATTTGCTGTATTAGTGTTCATCCTTTGGGATTTGAGACAATCATTTTGTGTATTAACTAGAGTATTCACGATTTATTTCCAGTGATTTTGAAACAATGTGAAAGAAAATGGTGATGCCCTCTTTCACTTCTCATTGAACTCTACTAGTTCAAGTATTTTTTGTTTTTAGATTTTTTAATGCAATTTTTAAAGTAACCCGTGGTGGATTCATGTCAATGTATGGCAAAACCGATACAGTATTGTAAAGTAAAATAAAGTAAAAATAAAAATTAAAAAAAAAAAAAAATAAAAAAAATAAATAAAAGTTCTAATCCCATGTAAAAAAAATAAAGTATAGTTGACTTACAGTATTATATTGTTTTTTCTCATATTTTTTCTATCATGGTTCAAGGATATTGAATATAGTTCCCTGTGCTATACAATAGGACCTTTTAGTTTACCGATTCTATATATAGTAGTTTGCATCCGCTAGTCCCAAACTCCCAGTCCATGCCTTCCCCATCCCCACCCACCTTGGCAGCCACAAATCTATTCCGTGCGCCTATGAATCTATTTCTGCTTTGAAGACAGGTGCATTTCTGTCATATTTTAGATTAGACACGTGAGTGATATCATGTGATATTTGTGTTTCTCCTTCTGACTTACTTTGCACAGTGTGATAATCTCTAGGTCCATCCATGTAGCTGTAAATAGCATAATTTTATTCTTTATTTTTATGGCTGAGGAGTATTCCATTGTATATATGTATCACATCTTTACCCATTCATCTGTCAATGGATGTTTAGGTTGTTTCCATGTCTTGGCTATTGTGAATAGTACTGCTATGAACATAGAAGAACGTGTTATCTTTTTGAATTATAGTTTTGTCCAGATATATGCCCAGGAGTGGGCTCACTGGATCATATGGCAACTCTATTTTCAGGTTTTTGAGGAACTTCCATACTGTTTTCCATGATGGCTGTACCTATTTACTTTCCCACCAGTGGAGTAGGAGGGTTCTCTTTTCTCCACATCCTCTCCAGCATATCTGTTATTTGTAGTGGAGTAGGAGGGTTCTCTTTTCTCCACATCCTCTCCAGCATATCTGTTATTTGCAGACTTTTATATGATGGCCATTCTGACCAGTGTGAGATGGTACCTTGTTGTAGCTTTGATTTGCATTTCTCTAATAATTAGTGATTTTAGCCATCTGTATGTCTTCTTTAAAAAAAATGTCTATTTGGGTCTTCTGCTCATTTTTTAAATCATGTTGTTTGTTTTGTTTTGTCTTTCTGTTATTGTGTGAGCTGACTGTACATTTTTGGAATTAAGCTTTTGTTTCTCTCATCACTTGCAAATATTTTCCTCAGTCCATAGGCTGTCTTTTCTTTCTAAGCCCCCTTTGCTGTGCAAAAGCTTATGTTTGGTTAGGTCCCATTTGTTTATTTTTTGCTTTAATTTCTATTGCCTTGGGAGACCGATCTAAGGAAATATTGGTATGATTTATATAAAACAAAGCTTTGCCTGTGTTCTTCTAGGAGTTTCATCATGTCATATCTTATATGTAAGTCTTTAAGCCATTTTGAGCTTATTTTTGTATGTGGTATGGAGTGTTCTAACTTCATGGATTTACATGTGGCCGTCCAGCTTTCCCAACACCACTTGCTGAAGAGACTGTTTTTTCCCCATTGTATATTCTTGCCTCCTTTGTCAAAGACTAACTGACCGTAGGTGTGTGTTTATTCCTGGTCTATCTAGTCTGTTACATTGATCCATGTGTCTGCTTTTATTCCAGCACCACACTGATCTGATTACTGTAGCTTCGTACTATTGTTTGAAGTCTGGGAGGGTTAGGCTTCCTGCTTCGTTATTTTTCCTCAGGATTGGTTTGTCAATCCTGGACTTTTATGGTTCATATAAATTTTAGGATTATTTGTTCTAGTTCTGTGAAAAATGTCATGGGTAATTTGATAGGGATGGCATTAAACTGGTATTTCACTTTGGGTAGTATGGCTATTTTAACAGTATTAATTCTTCCAACCCCAGAGCATGGGATATTTTTCCATTTCTTTAAATCATCTTCAATTTCCTATATCAATATCTTATATACTCAGGGTATGAGTCTTAAACTTTCTTGGTCAGGTTTATTCCTAAAGTACTTTTTAAAAATGTGATTCAAGTGTTTTTTTTTTTCCATTTTAAATTGTATTGCCCCATTAAAACCAGGTTTCCATTCATCTTTCTTTTGCTTTATAAATTAGATTTGTTATTTGAAGCCCCTCATTCTTTTCTGACTTTGAATGAATGGAATATTCTATACATGGGCTTCTCTGGCAGCTCAGACAGTAAAGAATCTGCCTGCAATTCCAGAGACCCAGGTTCAATTCCTGGGTCAGGAAGATCCCCTGGAGAAGGGAATGGCTACTCACTCTAATATTCTTGCCTGGAGAATCCCATGGACAGAGGAGCCTGATGGGCTGCAGTCCATAGGGTCACAAAGAGTCAGATATGACTGAACAACTAACACTTACACTTTTTTAAAGAGAGAAATAGTATTGAGAACTCTTCAAAGCAGAGGGTTCTTAAACATTTTTTTTTAATCCACAGTATCTAATATAGGACCCTATATCAATAATAAATACTAAAATCCATTTGTTTAATGAGTACTTACTGAGCATCTACTAGATCCCAGGCTGGACACTGGGAAAAGTGAATAATATAGACATGTTTCTGCCCTGATGGAGATTGCAGTCTAGAGGAGAGGACCAGGATATAAGATAACAGTAATTACATTTATGATGTGCTATAAAGTACAAGATTTTATGAAAATATGCAACAGACGTAAGGCATACTACCAGAAAAGACTGCCTGAATAACGAATAGCTAGCTCTGTATTTTTTCCTGAAAAGGTCTAAGTTGGTGAAAGCTAATACATTTACATAAATTACAAAAAGTAATGATTGTGCCTTCTCTCTATGCTACCTATAAAGTATATTATCATAGTCTAATGTCTTAATCAATGAATGCTCAGTAAATTTTGCTGATTCCTATATTAATCTAGAAAGAAGGGTAGAGACAATAAAAATGGGCATCCACAAAGGTGTAAAGGGAGATAGACAAGAAGGCAACAGGAGATGGAGTTGCGTGCTCTAAGACAAACACTGCTTACAATGTGCTCAGTTTGGGGTCATGAATTTCAGTATACTTTGGATGACTAATGCTCCCCATTCCCAGGTCCCAGACTTATAAACATGACTTTTTGGCCAATGATTAGTTTTCTCTGTGGATCCTAACTTATTTTCAAAGAATTGCAGAGACCAGAATATTCCAATGCTACCAGTATTAATTTTTAGGATACTCTGTGGTGGCATTTCTCTTTTTTACAGCCATTATATTTGCTTTATCACTATCACCTTGTTTTACTCTCTCATTCTTCCCTCTTTTTCTTTCCTCCAAAGTCTTTGTTTGAAAGCAAAAATTAAGGAAGTTTCTAACATAAATTCTTTCTTCAACTTGAAGACCATGTTTTTCTTCAGGGGAATTTGATAGTTTTGAGAGCTGTTGGTAGTTTTATGTTAGGTATTTTTCCCTGTGATATTGTCCACCAAAGAAGTAAACATCTTTTTAAATGAAAATTAGAATCACCTACCATGACTGAACTTTGTAAGAAACAGGTATCATTTGTTTTATTTTACTAAATATTATCCTCTTTCTTTTCAGTGCCAAACATGGGCAATGGCAGAGATGGGATCTGCAAAACCTGGGGGCAATACCACTTTGAAACTTTTGATGGCATCTACTATTATTTCCCAGGAAACTGTTCTTACATTTTTGCAAAGGACTGTGGTAATTTGGAGCCTCAGTATACTGTGTGGGTAGGTGATCCTATGACATAATTAACTTAATTATTTATGGCCAAGTCTGTGTTTTTAAAGTACTAGACAGACGGTGAAAAATATATAGTAATCATAGCATGAATACTTAGCATGCTAAGGAAGGAGGGGGCTGATTCTGAATGGAAAGGGCCAAGTTTGTAACTATTTTGAGCATGTTTCTATGAAGATGGGGCCTAGGACTGGGAGAAGACTGGTTTGGATCCATAAGGTAGGGACATGTAGGTAATGCAGGAATGTCTGTATCATGGATATTGTAATATCAACTCCAGTTGATATACTCATTTTTCAGTTTTTATTTGATCAATTCAAGAAGAGAGGGTCGCTTCAGGCATCAATCATGTTACTTGTGTATGCTTCCTTCTTGACATTTCCAGTGTGATGGTCATCTGGATTTTCTTAAAAGACATATCTCACTGTGAACTGGGGACTGGAGTTTATGAAATGGAGTGTATGAATTACATAAACACAGCTAGAGGATATGGGGATGGATAGGTAGCTAATAGGAGAAGGCGATGGCACCCCGCTCCAGTACTCTTGCCTGGAAAATCCCATGGATGGAGGAGCCTGGTAGGCTGCAGCCCATGGGGTCTCTGAGAGTCGGACACGACTCAGTGACTTCACTTTCACTTTTCACTTCCATGCATTGGAGAAGGAAATGGCAACCCACTCCAGTGTTCTTGCCTGGAGAATCCCAGGGGCGGTGGAACCTGGTGCGCGGCCATCTATGGGGTCGCACAGAGTTGGACACGACTGAAGTGACTTAGCAGCAACAGCTAATTTCTAGGTAGATTTATACTATATGACTGAACTCAGAATTAGTCCTTAGTTGCAGCATTCTTGCTTCAGAAGGATTCAGAGGAGAAACATCTCAAAATGTAAGCTTCAGAGTGCCTCTGGCTGTTGTAAGGAAGTCAGGAAGGGACCTTTTTCCCTGCCTGCGTCTTCCTCTGAATTTTGTGATATTTCAAAGCAAAACCAGAAACCCAGAGTGCTATCCTGTTCTAAAGCTAAAATCCTCCATAACCATCATTTGTTTGAAGCTCTCTGACATGTTGGAGTTGCCTGAATCTCCTCTTCTCTTAGATGAGGGAAATATTAAAAATTCAGTCTTGGTGCTTTTTAACAGCAACAAATCCCTGTGACCTCAAAAGAAAATGAAGTCTATTGAGAGTTAACTTACGAGACATAGGGATAAAAAATTGGAGGTCTCTTTAGATCGGGGAGTTAGTGACACGCGTTTTTAGTTCATCCAGGGCTCCTGTTCTCAGTTCGCTGTTGTCCTTTACTCTTCCACTCTGGGAAGGAGTTACTGAGTTTATCACTCAAACACCTTCTGACTCTTTCATTGAAATGTTCTTGTCCAGTGTCTGGCCCTTTGGAGGACTAAGGTGTCAACTAGATAATTGAGAGATAATAACACACAAAGCTCAGCTGTGCTTTCAGAGTTAATAGATATTGTTTTCTACTTGGCTCTGTTTGGTTGGTGGAATTTGTTTTCACATCAACAAATCCATTTATTTTAAAGGTCATCTTTTCTCTGATTATAAAGTTGTTCACCTCTTTTTGTAGAAAATTGAAAAAATTTAAAGAAGTCTAAAAATACTATTAGGATTATCAGTCAAGACTTACTAGTGCTAATGGCTTCATATATTTCCCTCTAAATTTTTCCTCTGGACTTGATACACACTTATAAAGTTGAAACTTTACTATGTATAATTTTCTTCCCCACAATTTCACCTAAGAACTAAGAACTATTTTCCATGTCAGATGTTTTTGACAAACACAAATTTTGTTAGCTGTACTTGTTCCAACTATGGAGTAATGAAATTACTTAATTATATTCTATTTTAGATATTTAGGCTTTAAAATGTTTCAGTATTTTAAAAGACATGCATTTATAAATATCTTTCGGCATATATACTTTTATATTTTTGGTTCTTTTTCTTAAAATTCAATTTTATTTTTATGAAAATAATATATGCATTTAGTTTAAAAGATTGCATCAAGATACATGAAGGTAAAAATAGCTCTTCTTTCCTTCATTCCCTGACCCCAGCTAAAATCTGACTCTCCAAAGGCAATTACTTCATTTTTTAAGCTATTTCTTCTTGTTTTTACCTAACACATTAAAATGTGCTATAATTTCTTTATTTTTCAAAGTTAGGACTTGTTTCTTCACTTTTTAGTATGGAAAATGGGAAGTCATCTGTCATATCATCCTTCCTGCCTCTACCACACACACACACACACACACACACACACATGAACACATACACACTCACACTCACACTTTCCTTCCTTCTTCTTAATGGAATTCTATCACTGTTATTGGTTACATCGTATGTAGTTTTTATATTATTGTCATTTACATATTTTACATATATGAACAACAGCTGTATAAGTATTGTTGAGAGCCGAGCCTAATGTTACTGTGGTTTCATTTCTCTTTATACAGTTTTATAGAATTAAGTTATCTCATCTTTTTGTTTGCTGCATTTTCTATACTTTAATCATTTTTTCCCTTCAACTCTTCTGAATATGGTCAGATAAATCAGGCGGTTTTGGATTCTCTTTCCTTCCCACGAGTTATCCCTTTCCCAGTATTTCGTTCTCCTCTGCCAATTGGGACTGGCTGCTTTTGAGCCTACTGTACACCTAGCATTTGGAATTTCTTTTCACATTTTCCTGGTGAGTTTCATTCTTCTCTCTCCTGTATTGGATTCCTTGTTTCTTGTGCTTAGTCACTCAGGCATGTTTGGCTCTCTGTGGCTCTATGGACTGTAGCCTACCAGGCTCCTCTGTCCATGCAGGTTGCCATTTCCTACACCCAGGGATCTTCCTGACCCAGGAATAGAACCCGCATCTGTTACATCTGCATTGACAGGCAGATTTGTTACCTCTAGAGCCACCCTTGTTTCTTAGGTCCTGTAAAATGTCTAGCAGTTCTTGAATTTTTGTTTATAATTGAGACATAGGCTCTGAAAACCTTATTGGATGCTCTGCTCATGTGGACAGTGCTTGTTTATAGTGCTTTCTAGAGAGGAACACTTGTGTGTGGCCAGTTGAAGGGGCAGGAATCCTTTTCAGTCTTAACCAGTTTAACTCAAACTAGACACCTCTGACTTCAAGTTCCTGGAAAACAACCTGGGCAGATATCTTATTGTTTAGACTACCTGCTCTTTGGAGTATGTGCCTATCTTTTGTAGCAACAATTAAGATGACCTTGATTAGTGAGGGCAAGTGATGGATTTGACTACTGGTTACTCACATCTCAAAGTGCATAGGAGAGAAATTTTTGAAGTCTTGGTTATAGCTTGCAAATCACTTTCAGAACTTTAAAATTCAATTCCTCTGATTTCTGATCATTTTGCATATGATCTTTTAAAATTTACCCTCTCTTTACAGAAATTTTTAGTTCTTCTCTTTATCCCCCAAATTCTGAGGTGTCATGTGAGTTGCTTTTTCATATATTGTGGTGGGTACTTGATGAGCCCTTTCTAGCATTTCAAACAATTCAGTTTTGGAATAATATTTATTTCTTAATTTCCTGTCTTTTAGTAATTTTGTAACAGATATTAGAGCTCCTGTTCTGAGTGACTGATTCTTTAATTTTCTCATTGACTCATTTCTCTTTTCCATCTTTTTGCTTTTTTGTTTTGATATTTCTTTCCAATTATTAGATATTTATTTTCCATAGTTCTATTTCAATTAAAAGTTTTTCTTATCATATTAACAATATCTAGTCGCTTATTTTTATTCCTTGAATTTTACTTTTAGCATCACTTTTTTTTTCTTGTTTCTTGAATGGCATTTTCTCACTTTTCTCCGTGAAGATACCAATTATGGATTTTTGGAAGTTAATTTTTCTGAATTGTTTTTGACTCCTTTAATCTCCTTTTTTTGGTTTATTTGGCATCTGCCTTTCATGTTGCATGCTTTCATCAAATGATCTATGAATGTTTATTCACATATGAGTATTAGGTTCTAAAAGCTGGTTAGAAGCTCTGAATATGTGGATGGAACTTTCTTGCCTAGTGGGAGATTGAGCAGGGAACTTCTAGTTTCATTAAATAAGCCCCAGATAATGGTATCTGTGGGGCTTCCCTGGTGGCTTCGACGGTAAAGAGTCTGACTGCAATTGGGAAAGCCAGGTTCGATCCCTGGGTTGGAAAGATCCCCTGGAGAAGGAAATGGCCACCCACTCCAGGATTCTTGCCTGGAGAATTCCATGGACAGAGGAGCCTGTACAGTCCATGGGGTCGCAAAAGGTCAAACACGACTGAGCAACTTTTACTTTCACTTCATTAGTATCTGTACATCTTCTTTCCATTTTGTTTCTTTAAGGAAAATCTTCCATTATCCTGCCTGAGGTCCTATGTCTGGATTCCTGGATACCAAGAGCATTTCAGTTATACTTCTGCTTTAGACTTTCGCATTTGCTATTCCTTTTGCCTAGAATGGTCTAAATACCCATATGCCTCGCTCTTGCGTCTCCCTCATCTTTACTACTCGAATTTCCTCTTCTCAGTGAGGCTTTTGTTGGCCATTCAACCTAAGCTCCCCCTACCCCACTGCCAACAACCCTTGATACACACTCTCTCTGTCTCTTTTCTCCATTTAATATTTCTCCACGTCATTTAGCCCAGGATATATTTCAGTTACATGTAATTTTATTTTTTATTAACTGTTTTCCTCTAATGAAATTCATTTCATGAGGGCAGGTATTTTTGTCTATTTTGTTTGACTAATACATCTTCAGAATCTAGAACAGTCCTCAGTACACAAGTGATCAGTAAAATTTGCCTATTAATCACTAAATTAATATGTATTACATTCTTGCAATATTAAAATTTTATATTATCATTGGTGATTTTCCTTATCACTTTTATGCTTTGAAAGTTCTTTTCTATCTATAGTAGTATCTATAGATAGTGTAGTAGAATCTATACAACTATAGTATCTATCTGTAGTTATCTATATTTTTTCAGTTATTTTCTGGTATCATTATTTGGACCTTTTGAGATTTATGTTGGTGGTGGAGTAAGAAAATCTGATATTCCTCTTCTCCTTTCTTCCTCTCCTCCTCTCTTTTCTTCCTTACTTAAAGAAAGTTTTTTTTTTTACTAGTAAACTAATTTTCTCATCAAATTTTTGATAATTGAAGTGAAGTGAAGTGAAGTCACTCAGTTGTGTCCAACTCTTTGCGACCCCATGGACTGTAGCCTACCAGGCTCCTCAGTCCATGGGATTTTCCAGGCAAGAGTACTGCAGTGGGTTGCCGTTTCCTTCTCCAGGGGATCTTCCTGACCCAGGGATTGAACCTGGGTCTCCCACACTGTAGGCAGATGGTTTACTGTCTGAGCTACCAGGGAAGGTGGTAAACTAATTTTTAATTAGTTTTAGTTTAGTAAACTAATTTTTTCATCAAAGTTTTGATAATTACTCTTCCCTAAAGTGCCCACACAATTTTATTTTAAGAGAGTTTTAGTTACTTTTGCAACCTTTAAAAATTACTCTATGTAGAACTTCATTTGAAACTCTATTTCATGATTTTCTGTTTCATGGACAGGTAAAAATTATGGACACAAAAATTACAAATGTGTTTCTTTGTGGTGCCCTACTGTCTTCCTATCGGAATTATTTTTTTTTCAGTACATACCACTTAGTTTTAGAATATTACATCCTGCATGTAAAGATTCAGCTCATTTAAATAAATAAGCTTGTGCTTTATGAAGCTAATTGTGTTGTCCAGTTTCCGAGGTCAATATCATTTTCTCTTGGAAATCCTAAATGTAGTTATAATTTTGTAAAGGGTCATGGAACTAATGCTATAAAACTGTAGACATGCATTGTGGACTTAATAACTCAAGTGAAAGCGTGTGTGTGTGTCATTGTTTCTGTGTTTTCTCTGTTTTTCTCCCTTTAAGGTTCATAACAGCCCTAAGTGCCTTGGTTCAGTGTATCATTGTTATCGCTCCATCAGCTTGTTCTTTTCAGACCAGGAAGAAATTCGAATTTATGGGCATGAAATAAAAAAGAATGGAATCAGGTAAGATATGATAAATGATATAGTGAAATCATCACAGATTAACAGATTTCTAAATATCTCACTCTGGAACTGAATGTGGAGAGTAGGAAGAGAGGATTTCTTCAACGGTAACCTTGGAGCTGGGCTTCCCAGGTGGTGCTAGTGGTAAAGAACTCTCCTGCCAATGCAGGACACATATGAAACACAGATTCGATCCCTGGGTTGGGAAGATCTCCTGGAGAAGGGAACTGCTACCCACTCCAGTATTCTTGCCTGGAGAATTCCATGGACAGAGGAGTATGGTGGGCTCTGGTCCATGGGTTGCAAAGAGTCGAACACAACAACCACCTTTAAGTTATAGCATTTGCAGTTGTCCTTTAGTTGCTAAGTCATGTCTTTTGCGACCCCGTGGACTATAGCCTACCAGGCTGCTCCATCCATGGGATTTCCCAGGCAAGAATACTGGAGTACATTGCCATTTCCTTCTCTGGGGATTTTCCTGACCAGGGATCAACCCCATGTTGCCTGCAGTAGCCAGTGGAATCTTTACCAATGAGCCACCAGGGAAGCCTTAAGTTAGAGCATGCAGACATCAAAATTTCAGTAGCTCCAAAGCTAGCCAAGTAACAAGAAATCTTAACAGTTTAGCCTCCCTAACGTTTGTGCAGGATACACATACACTTATATTGGTAGAAATAAGATTGTTACATCTAATTGTAAGAGAGATTAAGGAGAAATCCTCATAGTTCAACTCTTAAATTATTTTTTGCCATCTTTCATAAATCTTTTCTTCTTTTTTAAACAGACAATCAAAATAAAACTAAACCTCTGCAAATCCTTTCCAAATTGTGTAAATGAAGTTTAGGTGTCACTTAGGATTTTCTGTTAGAATTAGGGTCAATAAATAACTGGTCTTGAATAGATAGGAGAGGGACCCACTTCTAGAATTCAAAATTTTCGGGAACTGGATGTTCATTTATTTGATAGAAGGTTTTGTACATTTTAAAGTAGAAGTACAGTGTAAGAATCTATCTTCCAAGCTTAATAAGTATAGGAATACCTAATTTTAAGTTGCCTCTCAACCCTTGACACACTCTCTTTTCTCTGTTTAATATTTCTCCTTCATGTCATCAAGCATAGTATATATTTTAGTTACATTTTGTCATAAATTTTATTAACGGTTTTCCTCTAACAGGGCATATTTTATGAGGGCATGTATTCTTTTTTGTTACTGTTTTGGCTGACATTACTTTGTCAAGAAAAGTAAATTATGTGATAGAACAATTCTATCCATCATTCAGAATTCACCAGCAAGTGTTTGAACCATGAGAATTCTTTCTGGTACAATAGCTGTACCAAGGAGAAGGCAATGGCACCCCACTCCAGTGTTCTTGCCTGGAGAATCCCAGGGACGGGGCAGCCTGGTGGGCTGCAGTCCATGGGGTCGCACAGAGTCGGACATGACTGAAGTGACTTAGCAGCAGCAGCAGCAGCAGCAGCAGCTGTACCAACCTATGTGCTTGCTTTCTCAATTTACATTCAAGAGGCAGCAGGTGATAGCAGAAAGGCTTTAGATGAAGTACCAGGGGAGGCAGGCTCTGACCCAGGCTTTGTCATAGTCAAGCAACCCCAAGGAGCCCCTCCTGGGCTTATTTTCTTGATCAGTTGGGTTCTTTACTTTTCAATTTCTTATAAAAGAAAGCTTATCCATTTGAATGGGAAGATAATATATTTACATATATATTTCTTAAAGCTGAATTTAAATAGTGGTTTAGGATTTTTATATGGAATTTGGGGTAGCATAGTGGGCACTTAAAATTATAGTTTTATAAAACAGAAGTGTCATTCAATTAGATTTTCAAGAATACTAACCCTTTGTTAAATCTAGGAGATCATATTTAAATTTTAACTCAGAGAAAATATTTCTTTGAAGATTTCCATTTGTATAATAAAAAGAAGATGGTTTCCTTATTATTCAGCTAAATTGCTAATAATGATGCACTTCTTGGCCTAAGGCCTGTTGCGTAGCAAGTGCTAGAGAAATGTTTATCAAAAGGAAATCAAATGTGTGAGACTCTGCACCTCATATTTTACCCATCTCGATTTCAGTTGCCTCCCCTGTCAAACGAAGGGTTTTGGTACCTATGAACCTGTGAATAATTTTCAGAATGAATCTGTGCATTCATTTAGGTTAGCATTGTTATTGTCTCCTGCCTGGGTTGCAAGGGATTTTTCTTAAATTTATGGGAGATTATAAAATTTTTAGAATCACTACTCATCTCTACTAGCATCTTTTATTTTGTTTTCAAAAATTGTGTACTTGATCAAATTTACTGTGAACGAGATCATGTGACAAATGACTAGACCAAGCAATACCCACAGCAGAAAACTCTACCTGCCTGCAGTGAGCAGCCCATTGCAATGGAATATCTTTACAAAACATGACTCACTCTTCTCAAGCATAGCTTTTGTAAACTTGCAAACTTAAAAAATATTTTTCATACTTTTACCTTCAATTTAAAATAAATTTCTTGCATTTTTAATTTTAATAAGTATAGATTATGACAGGAAAGTCTGCTTATTTATTCTTCAATGTAAATTTTAGTTATTTTCTTATTCTTAAAATGAAATCTTATGACTAGATAATTATCTGCAAACATACTTGTGCAAATGATTACAGACATTTGAATTGTTTCTTTGGGACTGCTGCTGCTGCTGCTGCTGCTAAGTCGCTTCAGTTGTGTCCTACTCTGTGTGACCCCATAGACACCTATCCCTTTGTTAACGAGTGTTCTTAATTTTATAGTTTTTATTTCATGTAGCCATGTTCGCTTCCTGGAGAGGAACTCAATAATTTAAAATTTTGGAGAGAAATATTTTTGAACGTACCTACTAACCTCTCATCTTACATTATTGTTTATAATTTTCAGTTAGCATGGCTATTTTAGTAAAAATGATATTTTTCCTCTCATTTCCTTAATTACTAACACCTGCTCTTTCCTGTAATACTCTCTGATGGAAGGAGGACAGTGGTCTTTCAAAAGCATTCTAGGTGACTTACTGTGCTTTTAAAATGCCTAACCGTTTTCTTCAGCTCCCTTATGTCTCTCAGTTCTCTTGTATGTGTATGTATTTGTGAAAAATGGAAAGACTAGACGTTGGATCAGGAATTTAACCATTCAGTGTGACCCTTGTTTAAGTAGCTCAAATTGCATGCAACTTAAAAATTATGAATATAATCCCTATGCAATACTGCATGGAAAGTATCTTTATTCTTACAGATATACTTTGCAGCATTAAAGCTGTAAATCATAACTAATCATGCCTAGACTTTTTTTGTGGGAAAAATGATGATTTGTATCAAGGTGATATTTTGGGGATAGGAGCTTTTAATTGCTTACAGCCAATTTTAAAACAAAATTAAACAAAATCACACTTAAGCAATGTGCTTACATACTTTGAGCATTGTTTATTCTTACTTCAAAATTGTTGAGCAGCATTTTAGATTATCTTAAACTCTCTGTAAGTATAAAATCTAAATAAGTATGCAGAAATAGGTATAATTTTTCCTGCATTTATTTCAATATTAAAATTTCAAAAATGTTGAGATTTTCTATAGGGTGGTTCCTTGGGAAATCTAATTGCATGGTTTATTTAACAATTTTGAATAATAATTATCTTTTATTTCTCAGTCACTTCAAGAAAGAAATAGATCATCTGTAATTGATGTTTCATCATAATTCTTAGATTGCCTGTGTTCTGTTTTTCAAGTTTAACATTGCCTCAGACAGTTGGACAGGTTTTCATTGAGAAACTAGCTGACTATATTCTGGTGAAAACAACCTTTGGATTTTCATTGGCCTGGGATGGAATATCTGGAATTTACTTGAAGCTGTCTGAGGAGCATAAAGGGAAACCATGTGGCCTATGTGCAAACTACAATGGCATTCAATCTGATGATTTCATCATTCAGCAAGGTGAGCTGGTGGAGGAGAAGAAATGAGTGGGCACCTCTGAGGTCTTCTTTCTAAACCGATCACTCTATTTATATACCCAGAAGGGTACAAAACTTGTTCTAGGTTGGATAAAAAATGGTAGCTGTTACTTGCCTGCTTACATGATTTTAAGTGAGGTTTGAACAGGAAAACGTTTTTGTGTCATTCTTGAAATCCATGAGCTAATTTACATTTGTTAAATTAATACAAGTCAGGTTTTACTCATGTAACAAATACTAACTGAGCATTTACTTTGTGTCTGGCACTGTTGTAGGAGCTTAGGATATGTCAGGGAACAAAGCAAAAACTCCTCCCCTATTGGGGCTTATATTTTAGTGTTTCAAACCCATTTGGGGCAAATTTGTCTAATTTTGGATAAAGCATAGTTTGCTTCTAGTCTGGATAGGAATAAATTAAATGACTGCCACACAATGGTTTTGTGAATATAATAAAATGTAAGCAGAATTTATAAAAGTCAAAAAATAACTTGGAAAGATTTTTTTTTATCATGTATGATGATGTACACATCATTCACTCAACTTCATTCTAAGTCATGACACTAATCTTGGTGAGCTATTAAAAATAGGCTCTGTTTTAGTATGGGTACTAGTGTGCAGTGGCAATAAAATAAGAGAATTACAGGACTCATTCATGATTTGCAGCCATATATAAATGTGCAATGAAAAAGAATACTGTGCCTAGTGCCAGCAGACCTGGCTTTGAATCTTGTTCTAAGTCTTACAAGTTTTATAACTTGAGGCATCTCAATTAATCTCTCTGATACTCAGTTTCTTCAGCTATAAAATAGGAATTAAAATATTTTGGAACTCACAGTAGTCTTAATAATAATAAGATAGATTCATACTATTTATAGTAATAGTTAAAATGAGTACATGGGCTTCCCAGATGGCTCAGTGGTAAAGAATCTACGTGCTAAGCAGAAGACGTGAGTTTGATCCCTGGATCAGGAAGATCCCCTGGAGAAGGAAATACCTTGGACATAGGAGCCTGGCAGGCTACAGTCCATGGGGTCAAAAAAAATTGGACATGACTTAGTGACTAAACAACAATAACAATGTGATTACATAGCTATGTTATTCCCAACTCTTACAACATCATTCCTGCAAGTGAAAGTCGCTCAGTCGTGTCCGACTCTGTGTGACTCCATGGACTATACAGTCTATGGAATCTCCAGGCCAGAATACCGGAGTGGGTAGCCTTTCCCATCTCTGGGGGATCTTCCCAACCCAGGGATAAAACCCAGGTCTCCTTCATTGCAGGCGGATTCCTTACCAGCTGAGCCATGTGAGGTGGGTGGTATTTTCTTAAGTTTACAATGAGAGCACAAGGCAATGTGCCCGATGTAACATAGCTTGTAACTGGTGCTATCAGAATTGAGCTATACTTGTTAAACTTTGTAAGTTTAATGGTATACTAGTAGTGTATACTTCATAGAATTGCAAGGTTTGAATGAGATAATCTGTGTAAAATACTTAGTACAGTGCCTGGCTTGGCAAATTGTTAATTACTGAATTATTTACTGTTATTTACTGTTAATTACTGTTAATTATTATGTTGATTATTTACTGTTAATTACTGGCTAATTTATAGTCATCTCCTAGTCCTCTCAATAAGCCTGTAATGGAGCTAACAGGAAAATGTTTAATTAAAAACATTGCTTTAAGAGGCCCTTGTTAATATGCTAACATTTTCCCTGTATGGATACTGCCTCATCAGTGTTAGTTTACTAGTAGCTAAAGAGCAGGGCTTCAAGGAGTCAATTTTCTTACATAAAAAATGAAGATAATAATAATAACCCTGAGGCCTTCCCAGATTGTGAGGATCTAATGAGAAAATGTAAATGAAAGTGTTTCAAAGTGAGCACAATACAAATCTGCAGCATAGAGATCATCCTGAAACAGTGTTTTGCATCCAGTTGGGTATTTAGAAATGAGAGAGTTCGCAAAGTTGGCATGTTGAGACTATATTAGGAAGTAGAGTTTTGGACCCAGGCAGAACCAATTAGATGTTAATTATTGATTTCTTTCTCTTCTGTATAAAAGCATTATGAATATTATTGAGAGCTAGAAAAGAGTTAAAGAAGACTGCTATGGGTAACTTCCCCGGGGACATTTAGTGAGCATGGTACAGAAACTGGGGTAGAAAATAGCTGCTCTTGTTAGAGGCAGAGAGATTCAGATTAGGATTTGAGTTAAAAGTCAGACAGGCTTTGATAAGCTGGAACATGGAATGGTTGCTCTCAATGACATAATTGGGCTACATGTAAAGGACTGTTGTTATCAGGTTATTTGTGGGAGAAGACCAGAAGGAGGAAATTTGACTGAATTATGGCTGAGCTGGCAGTAGGCAAGAAGGATCCTGGAAAGTATGTGGAAGAAGCCTGAAGAGAGATTTCAGCTTTTTCACAATTTTAATAGCATATAGTATAAAGCAGGCTTCCCAGGTGGCGCTAGTGGTAAAGAACCCGCCTGCCAATGCAGGAGATACAGGAGATGAGGGTTGGTTCACTGGGTCAGAAGATTCTCTGGGTCAGAAGATTCCCCGGAAGAGGACACGGCAACCCACTCCAGTAGTCCTGTCTAGAGAATCTCATGGACAGAGGAGCCTGGTGGGCTACAGTCCATGGGGTCGCAAAGTGTTAAATATGACTGAAGTGACTTGGCACGCCTGTACCAAGCAGAATGATTTTAAAAACTAATTTACAATAATTTAGAAGGATGTGACTAGAACCTGCCTTTTGATTTTCTTCCATACTGTAATAATGCAAGAAGATGTCCATTGTTGAGCTGTATTACCTTTAGCTTAAAGATGCCCAGTATTCATATACCCCCTCCCTTTTGAACCTTCCTCCCATCTCCCATATGTATACCTATGGCTGATTCATGTTAAGGTTTGACAGAAAACAAGAAAATTCTGTAAAGCAATTATCCTTCAATTAAAAAAAAAGATACCTAGTATTGTCTTGAAACAGTCTGTACTTTGCTGATTAGATAAATCTTTAGAGGCAGAGTAGTAGTTTGACTGAATGCCATTGAATTCATCGTTTCTTAACAGTGATTAAAATTATATTTCTCTGTGCATTCCTATGCATTCTTCAGGCTGATTTCACAAAGAAATGGGCCTTTTCAGAATTTCTGTAGATATAGAAAGATTTAAGTTTGTTGTCTAGCTGAGATTCTTATTCCATAATTCATGTCTATAGCTAGTTATACATCATCAGAGAACCCCTGATTTTCTCTTGTTTTTCCAGCATAATAATTAATAGTGTCTTTCTTTTACTCTTAGAAGTGTGCTAATATGGACAATAAATTACTTCATCTATAGCACATTTTATATGAAGCATTTTAATTTTTGTTTTGCAGGCTCCAAGACCACCAGTTGGTTTGGATTTAAAGTCTCATAATAATACAATGCAGTTTAATAACAATAGCTAAATATGTGGTTAAAAGTTGGAATTAAAATGACCTCTACAGAATTGCCCTAGTTGTTTAGTCACATTAAAATTTGTGTATAAATATGGAAAAAAGTTGGCCCTAGGAAATATTTTTGATTCTTCAGACCTTTAAAATATGCCGGAGACTTCCCTGGTTGTCCAGAGATTAAGAATCCACTTTGAAAAACAAAAACAAAAAACAAAGAATCCACTGTGCAGTGCAGGGGGTGCAGATTCGATCCCGAGTAGGTGAGCTAAGATCCTCCGCGTGGAGCAGCTAAGCTGGCGCATCACAACTAGAGTGTCCGTGCACTACAACGGAAGATCTGCACGACACAACGAAGGTCCAGATGTGAACGTGAAGTCGCTCAGTCGTGTCCAACTCTTTGCTACCCCATGGACTGTAGCCTACCAGGCTCTTCAGTCCATGGAATTTTCCAGACAAGAGTACTGGAGTGGGTTGCCATTTCCTCCTCCAGGGGATCTTCCCAACCCAGGGATTGAACCCGGGTCTCCCTCACTGTAGGCAGGCACTTTACCGTCTGAGCCACCAGGGAAGCCCCTAAGTGCAGCACAAAAAACCAACGCAGCCAAATAAACACATATTTTCAAAAAGACCCTTGAAGGAAAAACTTATGATGCTTTGAAATGAAATGTGACTATAAATTTATTTAAAAGGGACATTAGTTTCCCCTTTTAAAAATTAAGTATGTTAGATCCAACCTATACTTTGTCGAGTGTGACACATTTCCAACAATATCAGAGAATGAGGTGAACCAAACATCTAGGACTCTAATAATCTATTTAATAAACCCGGCAAACTTCCTTGTGTTTATTTGTTCCTTTATTTAGCAAATATATTTTGAGCACACACTTTATACAAGACAGTAAACTAGGGATCCAGCAATAGGATAGCTTAGACAAGCTCTCCCCCTTCATTTAGTAGAAGGCAAAATAAATAAAGAGACAAATCAAAACACAATTTTTGTGAGCAATAGCAGCCGTGAAAAGAAGAGGGAAAGGAAACTGACAGTGTTTGTTTAGAGGATCTAGATCATGTGCCAGAGAAAGCTTCTCTGAGGAGGTCACACTGAATAGAATTCCACATGAGGTCAGGGAGAGAGCAGAGGGAAAGTCGGGGGGAAGAGTGATTTTGAAGGAGGGGATGCAAGATCAAAAGCAGAAGCAGGGTGGGAATGAGCATGAGTGAAGAATGGTACAAAGCCCGAATGCTTGGAGTTGGTTGACCAAGAATAGGAGTGGAAGATGTAAGAGAGGTGGGATGGGATAGAGTCGATGGGGTAGGGAGTCGGGGGAGTACAGAGGCCGGATCAGAAAGGCTTTCAGGCCCCAGTAAAGTCTGGGAGTTTATACTAACAGAGCAAAGCTTTCTTATGGGTAAACTTCCACAGTCTTTCCAACAGTTGGTAGTAGTAAGTAGACATCTTCCTATCTGGAAGAAACTGAGAGTAGTGAACCATTTGACTTGCTGTTTTTGATTCTCGTGGTGCAGTAACTTGTACTGAATGGTACACCTGTGGCTGTGTTTATCTCAGTGGTGGAGAAGCTAACACTCAGACATGAAGACTAACTGTTAGATAGAACTTCAAGATGTCATCTTGTTTGGATCTGCTAAGGAATCATGGTTTCAGATTCTGCCCTTATCTGAATGTGGGGCAGAATTCATTTTCATATCAGGCCTTGAACTTGTCCTCAGATGGGTAGACAGCCCAGAGTGCTCTCCAGCAACTGTCTGCTTGTTGCTGCTGTACGTTAGCTCCTGAATCTTGCTTCAGAATAATGCTGGGAAGGTATGTGGATTCTTAATCTGTCCTGAGCATCTTTAGAAACACTATTCATCATATTCACATGAAATTAATTCACTTCTTAGTCCCCTCTTCTCCAGCTGTCTTTCACATTTTTTCATTGTCTGTATGACCATCCTCTGAAATCTCCACGAGGGCGCTAGGTACCCCCTAAATGAAGCTACAATTTTAGTAAGGTTCTGACTAATGTCAACTAGAATGAAAGGGCTATCTGAAAATGTTTATACCAAACTTTTACTTATGTTTTTAGTTTTATGCATATTTTTCTCCTCTTTGCAGTATACACTACGGGCTAATTAGTACTTTACTGGTGTGTATGTGGTGCCACTCACTTTCAACCCTCCCCCATGTTCCTTCAATGAAGTTTGCTTTTTCTACTCCAATGGTATTATTGGTATTTGGTACTTAAGCTTTGTTCAATTTATTTTTATGGATATTATGCTTAAGTAATTCTATAGTCTAATATCATTGGTAATTATAAAGTTACTGAGTTTAGCTTTTTGACCAGAAATTTTATGTTGGTGAACTGTGTGTTTGTGGAAAGTGATCCTATTACACATATTTTTGTGTGTGTGTTTGTGTGAAATAGAGGACTATACAGAAGACATTGCTGTGTTTGCAAATAGATGGTCGGTACAAACTCCACATGACACCAAATGTGTACCCACACCTTCAGATTTTCCAAATCCTTGCTCCAGCGGAATGCCAGCATTTGAGGTAAATATGACGTGAAAAACTTTGGCATGTGGGATACAGCACACGTATAATTGTATTTGTATGCTTCACACTAAGCATTTTTAGTGTAAATACAACGTAATTAAACACTATTAAATTGCAGGAATGTAATGCAAGAAGAATAAATTTGTGTTTACTTCCAAAATGATGAATGCAATGAGCTTCATAAAAGTGGTGCTCATTATGAAAATAGTTAGAAAATGTTTACATTTATAAGCCTACATACCTTCTCTTTCCTAATAAGAACACAGAACCTTGCAAATAGATCAATGGGAAAAAATGAGAGTACATGCATATCATTTAGTATGTTCTAGTGACTCCCATCTTTTTCTGCATAGGCAATCTTCTTCAAGTGTCAGATCCTGTTGCAGTTTCCCTTTTTGAGCTGCCATGAATATATTGATCCATATTTATATATTGCCAGCTGTGTTAATGATCTTTGCAAGTAAGTGAAATAATTAGTATTTATTATGAAATTCTTTTATCCAAAAAGAAGAGCAAAAACCATTCTATAACTTCACTGTCTCAACAGTTGACAGAATGTAGTGGGAAATGTAGAAACATAAGCTGTACTAAAGCTATTAAAAACTTACTGGGTAATAGTCACATTGCATTTGAAAATATGTGATGATAATGATGATGATGATGGTGAAAGTAGCTCATTCGTGTCTGACTCTTTGCGATCCCATGGACTCTATAGCCCATGGGATTCTCCAGGCCAGAATACTGGAGTGGGTAGCCTTTCCCTTCTCCAGGGGATCTTCCCAACCCAGGGATCAAACCCAGGTCTCCTGCATTGCAAGCGAATTCTTTACCAGCTGAGCCACAAGGGAAGCCCCAAAATATGTGGGTTATTTTGAAATATCTTTTGATATTGATTTCTAACACAATTCTACAGTGAAAAGGGAACAGACTTGTATGATTTCAATACCTTTAGGCCATGACACTTTTTGCAGCTTGTTTTATGTCCCTGGATATGTTCCAGTGTCTTCTAGTTTGTAGTCTATGGGAACTTGAATAGAATTTGTATCCTACTGTTGTATGAAAATTGTATAAGTCTTAATTATTTTTCATTGGTTCATGGTGCTTTCCAGGTCTACCATATCCTTCTACTTTTCTGTATATTCATTCTATTAATTTTTGAGAGTTTGGTATTGAAACTCCAACTAAAAACAGTATAAACAATAATGAAAATATGAAAAAATGAGATATGAGTTATATTGATGACAGAGTTACAGATTCTGCTAAGAACATTGCCTTATGTATTGCCTATGTGTGTAACTGAAAGAAATGCTAAATATAAGCAGAAAATTAGGGAAACTAAACATGTAATATTTTTCACACCAAGGTTACAGGCTCCTGTATTCACCCTTGGGTTAAGAACACCAGACAAAGGTGATTGTCTAGGGAGTAAATTCAGTGAGACTCATCACAATATGTTCATCAATATAGATTACCATTCTTGAAGTCTTTTTATTTTTTCAAAAATTTAACAAGATACATGCACACCAATATTCATAGCAGCACTATTAACAATAGCCAAGATATGGAAACAATTTAAGTGTCCATGAACAGATAAATGGGTAAAGAGGCCGTGGCATAGGGGACATACGTATATGTATGGCAGATTCATGCTGATGTATGGCAAAAGCCAACACAATATTGTCAAGCAAATATCCTTGGATTCAAACTAAATTAAGAAAAAAATGTGACATATCTATATATCCCACGGAATACTACTCAGTCATAAAGAGAATGAAATAATGCCATTTGCAGCAACACGGATGAACCTAGAGAATATCAGGCTAAGTCAGAAAGAGAAAGACAAATACCATATGCTATCACTTACATGTGAAATCTAAAATAGTATGCGAATTAATGTATTTATGAAACAGAAACAGACAATCATAGAAGACAAGCTTATGTTACCAAAGGGGACAAGCTGTGGGGAGGGGTAAATTAGGAGTTTTGGATTAGCAGACACAAAATACTGTATATATAATAGATAAAGAACAAAGTCTTACTGAATAGAGCAGGGAACTGTATTCAATATCCTGTAATAAAACATAATGGAAAAGAAAATGAAAAAGAATGTGTATATATGTATAACTGAATCACTTTGCTATACACCAGAAACTAACACAACATTGTAAATCAATTTCACTTCAATTAAAAAAAAATTACCAAATGTACGTGATTAGCTATTTTGAGTGTTAGAGTATCTCAAGAAATTTTTAATATACTTTTACTTTTTAAGCATTCCAAGAAGTATAAATGGTACATGGAAACATTGTTATGAAAGACCAGACTAATTTTTGTTTGAATAAAACCTCTGAAATTAAATCCTGGTAGCTTGTTAGGAGGTTTAAGTTTACCAAAGTTGAAAACAAACAGAAAAGGTGAAAACAAGCAGGAAAGGTTGAGGTAGTGTGAAATTATGTTACTTGTAATCACTCTGCCTTTAACTAGATTAAGATAATTATAAAAATAATGAACGCAATGATATTTTCCAGATATTAAAACGAGATTGTTTGGGATACTTGTTAATTTTGAGTTAAGTACAGTTATACCTTTATTTGTATGCATAGTCTA
Source organism: Capra hircus (assembly GCF_001704415.2). Taxonomy (NCBI): domain Eukaryota; kingdom Metazoa; phylum Chordata; class Mammalia; order Artiodactyla; family Bovidae; genus Capra; species Capra hircus. The sequence goes on from NC_030812.1 coordinate 9,562,321, forward strand.
AATTTCAGGGAGTTTTTTTAACTAATGCAGGAGCTTTGAAAGAATACTCCCTCTGCCCAAAATATTGAGTACTGACCTTTCTTTATATTTAACAACATTCTGTTCTCTATTTGGTTTTACTTTTCATATAAGTGCTGTATTTTTATATCTCTGTTCTATCAGTCTCTTTTGGAGGGATCTGTAGGTAGTCCATTGCCCTTATATCTGGCAGATCCAGAAAAGTCATTCTCCATTTATTAGTTGGGATATTGTTAGGCTGCTTCAACTGGCAGAGTATCAGGGACTTCAATTAAACTGAATGCTTGTATTTCTCTCATGTGAAGTTGAGGCTGGCGAGTGGTCTTGGGTTCATAGCATGTGTCTGCTCCACGAGTTTTCCAGTGACTCAATGATACTATTGGCTATGTCATCTCTCAGGGTCTAGGGTATTATTCTCAATTTCATTGTCAAAAACTGTCTCCCACTGCCATGTCCATCTTTTAGCCCTTAGGAAGGGAGAAAGGGAAATAAAGAACTGTCATAGCTCAGTGAGTAAAGAGTCTGCCTGTGGTGCAGGAGACCTGGGTTCAGTCCCTGGGTCGGCAAGATCCCCTGGAGAAGGAAATGGCAAACCTATTCCAGTACTCTTGCCTGGAAAATCCCATGGACAGAGGAGCCTGGTGGGCTACAGTCCATGGGGTCGCAAAAGTTGGACACGCCTTAGCGACTAAAACCCACCACCAGCATTTTTAAGGAAGAGATCTAGACGTTTCATGCACAGTTTCACTTTTAACCCTTTGGCCAGAGCTTAGAAATGTGGGGCCCTAAATGGGAAACCTTAAAACGAAGGGCTAGCTTTGCGGTTTAGAGCTAAGATGGCGCCTGGCGGAAGAGATGAGGGCGCAGCTTAAGTTGTTTGTCAAAATTTTTGATTGGCTCTCTTGATTTCCGTGCACGTGGACAACGCGTGATCACCATAGACCCCTGTCATGATGTAAGCACGTGGTAATCTGACCTTTACCTTGATTGGTAGAACTATGGAAAGTCCCTCGCAAAACCCCCCTGCTTGCCTATATAAACCAGGAGCTTACGACAATAAAGCGGAACTGCTTAGACAGAACCCCTGTCGCGTCTGACTGTCTCTCGCTCGTGGAGGGGCTGCGTTGGCGGACAGCAGGCTCACTTTTCCTTGGGGCCCCTCAGCTGTACTGAGGGAAGTTCCACTGCCTCTCTCTTTCCGTGGAGCGCCCCCTGCAAGAAACATGACCACCCCTAGAAGTAAGGACCGCTGGGAAATGTTGTCTTTGGCTGGGCAGCCATATGCTCAGCAAAAACTTGCAGGTTCTAATATTAAAAAGAAGAGGGAGCCGGGCACAAAATGTAGCCTGCTGTACCTGCTTCATCTGAAATTTCATCATTAAGAAGTTAGCATTTGTGTCTCAGAATTTTGTGTCTTTACGCTTTGAATTTTGAAAGCTAGTTGCTTTCTTTAGAGCAAATGAAAACAGCAGAATAGTGAAATACCTTTACTGGTTGAAATCAACTGACACCTTAAGATATGTATTTGAGCTGAAGAAGCCAGGCAAAGCAGGCATGTAAACCAAACAAAAGACTATGCAGGTGAATAAGTGTCCATTGATAAAATGGAAGAGGGAAGGCACCAGAGTTGGCCTTTTACTCTCCTCAGTAGTCCATCCAGGACTACACCCGCCTACATTCTTTTTCCCCTAAAGGAGATTCTGTTCATTTCTTATATTAAAGGACTGCCTCACAGGGATTCTATACCATGATTATATAATTATGAATCTGTTGAATACAAATGTCCTGCTTGGATTAGGATAGTATATTGAATTCAATTTAATACATATTTCCTGAGTGTCTATTCTGAATTGAGCATTATGTCACATCTTGGTGCAATAGAAACAATTTATTATGTTGATTTTTAATTTATTTTATTTAAAAACTTTTTTGAGGTATAACTGATTTCAATATTATATTAGTTTCAGGTATATAACAGTGATTGTATATGTTTATGGATTATTTTCTATTCAGAGTTATAAAATATTGACTATATTCTCTATGCTGTATTATAGATGCTTGTATCTTGTTTATTTTATACCTAGTAGTTTGCACCTCTTAACCCCTGTTTTCTCCTATTTTGTCCCACCCCACCCCCTCTCCCTACTAGTTTGATGACCACTAGTTTTGTTCTCTGTGAGTCTGTTTTTCTTTTGTTATATTCATTCATTTAATTTTTTAAAAATTTGACCTATAAGTGAAAACACACAGTATTTACTTTCTTACTAAGCATAATACCCTTCAGGCCCATCCATGTGTCTGCAAATGGCAAAATTGTGTTCCCTGTTTTGGCTGTGTAACATTCCATTTATAATATTCCATATATAATGTCTTTATCCATTCACCTGTTGATGGACACTTAGGTTACTTCCATATCTTGGCTATTATAAGTAATGCTATGTGCTAAGTCACTTCAGTCATGTCCAACTCTTTGCAACTCTATGCAATGAAGCCTGCCAGCTCCTCTGACCATGGGGTTCTCCAGGCAAGAATACAGGAGTGGTTTGCCGTGCCCTCCTCCAGGGAGTCTTCCCAACCCAGGGATCGAACCCGCATCTATTGTGTCTCCTGTATTGTCAGGCGAGTTCTTTACTACTAACTTCCCTGATGGCTCAGACTGTAAAAAACCTGCCTGCAATACAGGAGACCTGTGTTCAATCCCTGAGTCAGGAAGATCCCCTGGAGAAGGAAATGGTAACTCACTTCAGTATTCTTGCCAGGAAAATCCCATGGACAGAGGAGCCTGGCAGGCGCTAGTCCCTGAGGTCACAAAGTCAGACACAACTGAGCAACTAACACTTTCACTTTTAGTGCCTCCTGAGAAGTACGGCAAAACAAATTTGGGGTGTTTCCAGAACACAGAAAGTGTGTCTGGAGCATGGTGAATGGAAGAGAGAGAGAGAAGATGAAGTTAGAGAAGTAGGCAGGGTCTAGATTACCTAGAGTCTTAGGAATCATAGTAAGGAGTATGAATTTTTGCTTGATTTCCTGACTATTCCAGGAGATCTGAATTTGCCTTTTGCCTAGTTTCTTAACTTCTCCTTATTCCAGGTAGGTTGACTGTGTTTTATCCTGGATTGTGTTAGAATGTCAGTTAATTTGTTTAGAATGTAATAAATCAAGGGGGGAGGGAATGGTACAAAATGAAGACGCAAGGCCCCTTGTTAAAAAAAAATTGCTAAGCATTCAAGATAGTGACAGTGGAGCATTAAATGAGTACAGGATCCAACTAAGTGAGAGCCTTTTTAAGAGCAGGGCCTGTGTGACTGACTGCACAGGTCACATTCCCATGAAACTGGTTCTGATCTTGATAAATTTTGCTTTAAAAAAATGAATGCCTTCTACTGATGAAAAATTAATGCTGTTGTGAACATTGATATGCATGTGTCTTTTCAAATTAGCGCTTTTGCTTTCTTCAGATATATACCCAAGAGTGGAACTGCTTGATCATAGGGTAATTCTATTTTTAGTTTTTTGAGGAATTTTTATTCTGTTTCCCATAGTGGCTATACTGTTTTACATTCCCACCAGCAGTTCACTTGAGTTCCTTTTTCTCCACCTCTTCACCAACAGTTTGTTATTAGTTGTTGTTGTTGGTGGGTTTTTTTGACAACAGCCATCCTGACAGGTGTGAAGTGATATCTCATTGTGGTTTTGATTTGTATTTCCCTGATGATTAGTGACGTTGAGTGTCTGTTGGCCATGGAAACAGAAACACTTTAGAAATCGTCCCTGTCCTAGGAACTCAGATTCTCATGGGGCAGAAAAACAGGTTCTCAGCAATTGTACATGCTTTAAATGCAAAATACAGTGAGCGTGGAGGAGAGAACAACTAACCGTCTCAGGGAGTGCCTAGAGAAAATGATAGCTGGGTTGGAATTTGAAGGATGATACAATACCAGTCCTTGAACTCAGGTCCTTCTCATTCTGCTTCTAATAATGCTGAACTAAGCAGCAAGGAAATGCTTCTAATCTTGCCACACCCAAGTCAATTAATTTAAAAACAACTGTTACTTAATGCTTATTTTCTTTATTAAAGTTAATATCCAAAATGGAAAAATAAGTGAATTTTCCCCTCAGTAAATAGTTTGTTGCCCAACTGTTGTTTTTATGCAATGCCATATGTAATGTGCCTAGTACGGTTTCTAGTGGAACACAGACGATTAGGATAATAGTTGCATTAGGTTGGAAAACCAATATTCAGTTACTTTATTAGCTTTCAAAGCCTCCATTAATTGTAAGACAAAATGCATATATTTAAAGTAAATCATAAATTTAACGTCTTTCTAAGAATTCAACAGTTTTAACTTACCCTTTTTTTCAGAGACTTGTTTGGAGATTTAGAATATTTTCTGTGCTTCTGAAGTCTTCAGTCCTTTTTTTCCTTCTAAAGCTTAGTTAATTGGACTAGATAATCTGCATGACTCCAGTTACAGTAACACAGGATAAGGGCAACTTGAGATCAGTGGTTTTTACAATAGAAATACTGAAAATGCTAAGGTTCACAAAATACAGCATTCTTAAGGGTGTAAAGGTATTTAGCTATTTAGACTTTCAGTTGGGTTGAAAAACAAGCCAACTTATCTTATAAACACTGTTGATTTTATAGATGCCTTGTTAATCCGCTTTGGGAATTGGCTGACCTCTTATATTTGTTTGGGGGAGTTTCTAAGGTGATTATAAAAAAATACTTAGAGATTATTCACTCTTGGCAACATTAGCAAAGTAATTGGCTTTAGTAATTTAAACCTGAAGGAATTAAAAATCTTTTAAATCTCAGATGAAATGCTATTTAATCCTTCACAAGTGCTTATTATTAGTATTGATTTTATTCCAGCATGTAAACTATCAAGAGCATGGTGTCTTAGAAATCATTTTCATATTTGATATATTTGTTATGATAGAATTATCAAATAGGATTAATAATAATATTGATAAGATTTATTAAATTTTGAAAGGTCTTGGATGCTTTGTTGGGAGCAAAAAAATACAAGGATTCTAGAATAAATGTCATAATTAAAACAGAAATCTTTTTCAGTATGGTACTCCGTTGAATCCAAAGAAAAATGGCCAAATTATTGAAAGACTTAAATGAAACAATTTACTTAGTCTTTTAAATCTGGGATCCCATGTGTATATGTTTTCTGCATTATTATACATTGTATACATATATTTAAGCTGACATCAACTAATATTAGAATATTCACCACATAGCTTTTCTCCAGAATAAGAGCTCAAGGGCGCAGTTCCTGTAAATATTTCCTGTATGATTTGATCTGTCTTTTCACTTTCCAGAACTCATGATGATGAAACCTATTGTCGAGCAGCCACCGAGTATGCTAGAGCCTGCTCCCATGCGGGCTACCCTATTCAAGACTGGAGAGATGACTTTCCAGCATGCAGTATGTTTCCTTATTTTCTAGCCATGTCTGTGTACTTCTGTTAATTTTAGGCTTATCCTAGTACTCAAAACTTACCCTATCTGTTAAAACTAGTGAACTGCAAAGACTTGTTATTGATGTAATAATATTGGTAAACTTTTGAATACTTTTAAAATACTCTAATCTTTGTCTTTATCTGGTTTACTTCACTCATTATGATAATCTCTCACATATGTTGCTGCAAATAGCATTATTTCATTCTTTTTATGACTGAGTAATATTCTAAGATAAATGCCATATGGTAAAGCATACATGTGGAATCTAAAAGATAAAAAGAAACAAATGAACTTATTTCTGAAATAGAAAGAGACTCACAGACACAGAAAACAAACCAAGGGGAAAAGAAAGGTGGGGGGGGGGGGCGCGGAGAGTAAATTAGGAGGCTGAGATTTAAATATACACACTACTATGTATAAAATAGATAACCAGTAGGGACCTACAGTATAGTACAGGGAACCATACTCAATATTATGTGATAATATATAAAGGAAAATAATCTGCAGAAGAATTTATATATATATAATATGTATAATATATATATATAACTGAATCACTGTGATGTATACCTGAAACCTACAAGATATTGTAAATCAACTATACTTCAATTAAAAAATTAAAAACAAACAAAAACAACCACTGTAATCTTTTCAAAGAGAGTTGAGTAACGTTGACTTACTGCTCACCTGTTCGCCCATTGTAGTCGATAAATGTGATGACAGCTTTGTCCATCGGGATTGTATCAGTTGTTGCCCACCAACCTGCACATTTGAGAAACAGTGTCTTGGGAGCAATCTCCATTGTCTTGATGGATGTTATTGCCCAGATGGTAAGTGCCTCATGAAAGAAACTGTGTCTGCACTCATGGTGACTAGCACCCTGTGATCCAAGAATCATGTCTTAGTGTCCTCTCTTGGGATGTTAGGGCTATTGCAAATTTTCTCCCCTTGTAGGATTTGATCCTTGAAGCGACTATAAGGAATGGATGCTTTTCTTTAATAAAAGGCTTTGATCCCTGGATCAGGAAGATTCCCTGGAGAAGGAAATGGCACCCCATTCCAGTGCTCTAGCCTGGGAAATCCCATGGACAGAGGAGCCTGGTGGGCTGCAGTCCATGGTGGTCACAAAAGAGTTGGACACGACAGCAACTAAACAGCAACAATAATTTATATATTTTCATATTTTAAAGACAAAATCAAATTCAGAAAAAAAGTCTTCCTATCCTGGTAGTACAAGATTTTAGTCCTGATGTAGTTTTAATATTTGTAATTAGAAGTGACATAGCAAATGATAGAGATGGGGTTTAAATCTGCAATACAAATTAATAGATATTTATAAGAACATTGAGGATTTACTCAAACCCGTTTAATTTTGCAGATTGAAAAATAGAATCCCAGAGATGATAAGGGATTTTTCCCACTGTCTTCTACTTAATACGAGTGAGGACTACTTAAAATCAGATCTATTGACCTCGGTCCATTGTTCTGTCAATGCTACTCAAAGTCCGTTGGACCAGTGCCAGGCCTGAAGTGTTTGCTCCCAGTCAATGATGTGATAAGGACTTTGCACCAGAACATAAATCCATACACCAGAATATAATCCCTTTGACTAGAAAGTCTTACTCTGAAAAATGATCAGCTGCATCAAAGAATGTGCTTGGTAACATTGGTTCAACCACCTTTACTCGTTAGAAAGAAGCAACAAATGCAGCTCTGCTGTACTAGCTCTTTGAGAAGCATTTCCTGGCTCATTATTATCTGTGTGATGATGGTGTATATCTCTCATTTTCACATAAACAGAAATTAAACAGAATAAATTCAATACTTTCTCCCTCCTCTCCTCCCCTCTTCTCTTAAAAGCAAAGAGGCATTAGTTGCCCTATTTCTGTGTTGTGAATCTTAACATTTTGATAGCAGGTAATGGGATAATAAAGTTGAAAACAGCTGAAATAGACCCTTATAAGGTAGCTACTGATTGAGACAGAGCCAGGCTCCTTAAAAGTAATTTGTATTTCTAGCACCTAGTGAAAACAAGTGTTCAATAAAAGTTGGCTGAATTATTATATTCAAAGAATATCATTCTTATTACTTCTTTTGTGCATTTGATATATATTTTTCCTAAATAGGCCTCATAATGGAAAATGGGACTTGCATCTCCTTGGAAAACTGCCCATGCAATTTTCATGGATTAGCTTATTCAGTTGGCTCAAAAATTGAACAAGAATGTACTGAATGGTATGTGATCAATTACAGCTAATTATTTCTGGGTACCTGACTAGGTGACAATCTTACCTTGACATATGTTTAAAGAGATATACTTTTTACTGATTTTTCTTCCAAAAATTCCCAGTCTCAGTTTCATTGTATTTAAAGCTTTTACAGCAACAAGGTAGTAGGAGGGACCATCTATATTTTCTTTTATGACGTAGCTCTTCTCACTTCCGTTGGCAATTCTATAAATTTTTATATCCATGTGATGAACTGTGGAATAATCACTAACTTGCACTTGCTTTTACTCACAGGATTTGACGGTTCTCTTGTCCTTCTGTACTGAGTACTTTAAAAAGTGACTCTTCATATCACCAATTTTGGGCCATGATAGAGACTTTTCAACATTCTTAAATTAGCTAACTAATTAGCTACTATAGCCAAAGATTAAATCCCTCCAGGGCAGTCTAAAAAGAAATAGTGGTATAAATGTCATTAGGCAATTTTCCCTTTGCTGTCTGTGCATATAACTGAAATACAATTGAAAACCAACCCTGTTCTTAGATGCTGATTTGAATTCCTGCCTTTCAGAGATTATTCTTTCCTCCAAAATTCATTATCTGTTTGATGGTAGAGGGCAGAATTTATCTAACAAATGGGACATCTTTTCTCTCTCTTTAATGTCTGATGATCTGCAAAGCCAACTTTAAAAGTTTTTAGTAGTGACTACTAAAAACATGAAGTGACTTATTAATCTTAACTCGTATGTATTTCTCTAATGATATGGGTAAATGTTGTATTGTGTGTGGCCTTTTTTTTTTGGTTTAAGCAATGAAGGAAGGACAGAAACAGAAGTTCTCTGCTTAGTACTTTTGTTCTTGACTAATCTGCACTACCATTGTATCATCTTTATTGATTTTTAAATATGGCATGCAATAAATAATAATTTAGGTGCTGGCCAGTCCAAGTTGATCAGTTAATTGAACTTTTGGAGAGACATTTTTCAGGTCAGATTATTCTGAACCTAAGAAATGTGATACATTCGATATGTTAACCAATACATTATTGCAAACATTCGTACAATTTCTCTGTGCAGTTAGATTAATATTTTTATCATTTTATTTAGTGTGTGCGTTGGTGGAGTTTGGAACTGCACTGAGCATGACTGCCCAGGTAATCTTTTAAAATGCTTTTAAAGAAAATGTCTTGATTTTCTTGAAACTGAGGAGGAAGCTAGCACTGACTTTTTATGAGGACTTCTCATATGTAACAAGAGATGTAATGATCTTTAAATCCAGATATTCAGAGGATAAGTGGAAAATTGAATAAATGATAGCTCTGAGCAGACAACTTTGGTAAAAATGTATGAAAATTGTACAAATATTATAAACTCTAAAAAAGTGGAATAGCTATCATTAAATAAATTTAAAATGTAATCAAATAATATAATTTAGCAAGTTTGTCAAACTAGTAAATTTTAAACACTTGAACTGTTCCTTTTGATACCTGAATAGTTACTGTAAGTTGGCCTACTGCTTTTTTTTTGACCTACTGCTTTTTAAGAGTAAACATAACTTCTCCCTCCTCCTCCTTTTCTCCTTTTTCCTTCCTCTTCTCTTCCTTTTCCCTCCCCTGCTTCTCCTTCTTCTAGTTCAGTGCTCCGTTGTAGGTGATTCTCATTTTACTACTTTTGATGGTCGACATTATTCTTTCATTGGCATGTGCCAATACATCCTTGTAAAAGGAACTGGAAAAGATAAATTCACAATTACTTTACAGAAAGCTCACTGTGAACAGGTAAGAACATTTCAAAATGATCAGAGGAGTGTTCATTCTTTTTGGCTCAAACTTCTTATCTAGGTTAAAAATAGTAACATGAATGGGTATAGTTGTTTTCTTCAGAAATCAGACACCATTGATTGTTAAGATGCATCATTATTCTGTATACCACAGTGAAAAAAACATGTTGATGATTGATCTATGTATGCTATTAACTATATCATGTATTCTGGTTTCAAAGATATCAAAATATAAAAAAGTCTTAGATTAAATACTATATACTTATTGCATTTTCTTTCTTAAAAATAGTGTTTGTATGTATAGATTTTTGAAACATTTCATGCATGACTGCACAATAAGCAATGTTTTTTGTTGCCTCAAAACTGCTATCTCAAAGATGATTTTTGACAGAATTTAACATGTTTCACATCATTCTAAATAGATATGATGGATTTTTCTTTTAGCATATGGGAATATTTATTTTAGACCTTTTCTTGAAATAAACACATCTATAATTTGTGATGGCTTCCCTGGTAGCTCAGACGGTAAAGCGTCTGCCGGCAATGCAGGAGACGTGGATTCGATCCCTGGGTCAGGAAGATCCCCTGGAGAAGGAAATGGCAACCCACTCCAGTATTCTTGCCTGGAGAATTCCATGGACAGAGGAGCCTGGTGGGCTACAGTCCATGGGATCACAAAGAGTCGGACATGACTGAGCGACTTCGCTTCACTTCATAATTTGTAAACAAAGAAACACAGGTCTTTCATTTCTCTTTCTGAATCAAGTAGTCAAATTTTTGCCAAAATCTTTTATTCTACTTTTATTCCAACATAGAATGGTTGTTTCCAACAAAATTCCAATCTAGTTTATGAGCTTTTTTTAGTTTGATTTTTTTTCCCCATGCAGAATGTCAGTCTTAATTAGCTTTCTACATGGAATTGTAATTCTCTTGGTTCTTTTCTGTACTGAATTTTTTACATCTAAATACCACAGATGAATTTGGAAAGGTACTTTATGTTCTATGGAAAACGTAATTATTGGCACTTTATTGAAAACATTTCTATTTAATAATCTATTTAATAATCTGTAAAAGGCATATATATGCACAAGGTGTATTTACTATAAAGATATAGTTTATTAGTAATGGGGCTGCATGAGATTCACAATAAAATGTGTAACTCCTTTATAATATTGCTTATTCTCAAGTCTTCTGTATACCAGAAATTTTTATCTGTGTGCGCTCTCTCCTTTCTTCTCTGCTTCATCTTCTCCCGTTTCTCTCTTCCGTTGTCCTTGTCCGTGACTAGGTCTCCCTTTTTCTCTCTCATTCCTTTAATTGATAATTTGATTTTTATGCAGAACCTTGGCTTGGTCTGCCTTCAGTCGGTAACTCTGATTTTGGAGGATGATTTTAACAAACAAGTGACCCTTAGTAGAGGAGGACAAATCCTCACCAGTCCTAACCAAGGCTTCAGTCTGAATGGTAAGAAGCAATGCCAATGGTATACTTTTCTTACATTAACAATAACGACAACACAACCTAAATGGAGTCTTCTCCCATTAACTGACTAACCTAACATTTATTGAGTACCTGTGTGTTTCCAGGTCCTCAGCCAAACTTGGTGGAGACCACCATGTTTATGGGACTTAGTGTTTATCTCAAGTGTCGTATGGGACAGTGCAGACACAGAGTATTTCCATTGTTGCATAAAGTTCTATTGGGTAATGCTGTGCCTGGATATTTTCAGTTTGGATTTGATGCTGAAACGGTGGTAGCCATCTGAGAAACACTGAAAGAGGCTGGGGATCTCAAATGAAAATGGAGATAACTTGAGGTTTTGAACATTGGCTTCCCTGATAGCTCAGTTGACAAAGAATCCTCCTGCAATGCAGGAGATCCTGGTTCAATTCTGGGGCTGGGAATATCTGCTGGAGAAGGGACAGGCTACCTATTCCAGTATTCTTGGTCTTCCCCAGTGGCTCAGCTGGTAAGGAATCTGCCTGCAATGCAGGAGACCTGGGTTTGATCCCTGGGTTGCAAAGATCTCCTGGAGAAGGAAAAGGCTACCCACTCCAGTATTCTGGCCTGGAGAACGACATGGACTGTATAGTCCATGGGGTCACAAAGAGTCAGACACAACTGAGCAACCTTCACTTCACTTCAAGTGGCCTAGAGTTTGGAAGAGGAAAGATGCAAGTAAATGACCACTTAAAGATATGATAAACTCAAAGATATGCACAGAGACTTTGGGAGTCTAAATGATTAGGTATATCTCACCCAGCACTGGGAGTGCTGGTGTGGTCAGGAAGCTCTGCTTAAAGAAAGGCTATCCAGTTGAGCATTTACAGCTGAGGAATTGCCAGGATGAAGGAGATGGGGAAAGTGTTCTAGGCATAGCAAAGAGGAGAATTATGGAGTATGTTAAGGGGAACTTTAACTAGCTTGGCATTGCTACAGCATGAAGAAGCTAAGTATAGAATGTCCAGAGATCAGAACAGGGAAAGAGATAGGCATGAGAATGAGGACGGTCTTATTTTTTTGATTGAAGTATAGCTGACTTACAATATAAGTTTCAGGTGTACAGCATAGTGATTCAATATTTTAATAGATCAAATCCATTACAAAACAATGGCTGTATTTCCTTTTGCTGTACAAAACATCCTTCTTGCTTATCTATTTTATACATAGTAATTTGTAGCTCTTAATCTCATGGGGAAGGCCTTATATATAGGGCATTCAGTTCAGTTCAGTTCAGTCACTCAGACGTGTCCGACTCTTTGCGACCCCACGAACTGCAGCATGCCAGGCCTCCCTGTCCATCACCAACTCCCGGAGTTCACTCAGACTCACGTCCATCGAGTCCATGATGCCATCCAGCCGTCTCATCCTCTGTCGTCCGCTTCTCCTCCTGCCCCTAATTCCTCCCAGCATCAGAGTCTTTCCCAATGAGTCAACTCTTTGCAAGAGGTGGTCAGAGTACTGGAGCTTCAGCTTTAGCATCATTCCTTCCAAAGAAATCCCAGGGCTGATCTCCTTCAGAATGGACTGGTTGGATCTCCTTGCAGTCCAAGGGACTCTCAAGAGTCTTCTCCAACACCACAGTTCAAACGCATCAATTCTTCAGCATTCAGCCTTCTTTACAGTCCAACTCTCACACGCATATATGACCACAGGAAAAACCATAGCCTTGACTAGACGGGCCTTAGTCGGCAAAGTAATGTCTCTGCTTTTGAATATACCGTGTAGGTTGGTCATAACTTTTCTTCCAAGGAGTAAGCGTCTTTTAATTTCATGGCTGCAGTCACCATCTGCAGTGATTTTGGAGGCCCCCAAAATAATGTCTGCCACTGTTTCCACTGTTTCCCCATCTATTTGCCATGAAGTGATGGAACCAGATGCCATGATCTTCGTTTTCTGAATGTTGAGCTTTAAGCCAACTTTTTCACTCTCCTCTTTCACTTTCATCAAGAGGCTTTTGAGTTCCTCTTCACTTTCTGCCATAAGGGTGGTGTCATCTGCATATCTGAGGTTATTGATATTTCTCCCGGCAATCTTGATTCCAGCTTGTGTTTCTTGCAGCCCAGCGTTTCTCATGATGTACTCTGCATAGAAGTTAAATAAGCAGGGTGACAATATACAGCCTTGATGTACTCCTTTTCCTATTTGGAACCAGTCTGTTGTTCCATGTCCAGTTCTAACTGTTGCTTCCTGACCTGCATACAGATTTCTCAAGAGGCAGGTCAGGTGGTCTGGTATTCCCATCTCTTTCAGAATTTTCCACAGTTTATTGTGATCCACACAGTCCAAGTCTTTGGCATAGTCAATAAAGCAGAAATAGATGTTTTTCTGGAACTCTCTTGCTTTTTCGATGATCCAGCGGATGTTGGCAATTTGATCTCTGGTTCCTCTGCCTTTTCTAAATCCAGCTTGAACATCAGGAAGTTCACGGTTCACGTATTGCTGAAGCCTGGCTTGGAGAATTTTGAGCATTACTTTACTCGCGTGTGAGATGAGTGCAATTGTGCGGTAATCCTGGGAGGCTGTGTTCATGCCTGTGTTCGAGTGTAGCTACTTATAACAGTCATTTTTGCTTTCAGAAGTGCTTGATTTGTATGATAAATTTTACGATCACACTCAGTGTCATTCAAGGGTATTTACTGAACTTGATATGAAATTGCTATGCAATTGTTATTATTTGACCTTGTTCATGTACAAAGATGACAATCTCATATGCTTCAACCTAATAAGCAAGTGAGTTTTAATGAGGAGACTGACAGTTCTTTTTTTCTTAGTAGACTACTATAACAACACTATGGACGTGGATTTGAGAAATGTTAGAAAGGAGACATGGAGAACAGTTAGGACGTTATTAGAGTAGAGCAGATAAGGATTTGAGAAGAAACTGATGCAAGGCAGTGACAGTAGAGAGGGAAAGAAGAAAACAGATTGAGCTTTTAGTTAGGAAAGAAAAAGAGCATTATCTACTTGGCGATGGAAGGGCAATAAGAAAAATGATGTGTTCAAGAATAATTCTCGGATTTCTGGGTTTGATGACAGACTGATGCAATCGTGATAGGGACTGCAGGAAGAACTTTTATGGTGGCAAAAGTCAAGTTCGATCTTTTTTTTTAAAAACTGCTCATTGGAAGGTCTGATGTTGAAGCTGAAACTCCAGTAGTTTGGCCACCTGATGCGAAGAGCTGACTCCTTGGAAAAGACCCTGATGCTGGGAAAGATTGAGGGCAGGAGGAGAAGGGGACGACAAAGAATGAGATGGTTGGATGGCATCACTGACTCGATGGACATGGGTTTGGGTGGACTCTGGGAGTTGGTGATAACAGGGAGGCCTGGCGTGCTGCGGTTCATGGGGTCGCAAAGAGTCGGACACGACTGAGCGACTGAACTGAACTGAACTGAAGATAATTACTCCACAAAATTGTGATGGTTTTTGTCATTCATCAACATGAATCTTGAACACAAGTTTCTCTTCTGTAAAGATACCTCATAAAATGATGCTTCTGTAGTGCTGTGCTCTCTTTTTCACTGAATGTCTTGAGGGAATAGGGAATTTTTGAAAAAGTGCCACTTCCTTATTTACTCATGACCAATTTGGGGGACATAACACACACACACACACACACACACACACACACACACGAAGTAAAGGAATATAGATCCAATTTTAAATGTCTGACTATTGAGTTGTGGTACATGTACACAATGGAATATGACTCAGCCATTAAAAAGAATACATTTGAATTGGTTCTAATGAGGTGGATGAAACTGGAGCCTATTATACAGAGTGAAGTAAGTCAGAAAGAAAAACACCAATACAGTATATTAACGCATATATATGGAATTTAGAAAGATGGTAACAATGACCCTATATGCGAGACAGCAAAAGAGACACAGATGTAAAGAACAGACTGTTGGACTCTGTGGGAGAGGGCGAGGGTGGGATGATTTGAGAGAATAGCATTGAAACACGTATATTATCATATGTGAAACAGATCGCCAGTCCAGGTTTGATGTCTGAGACAGGGTGCTCAGGGCTGGTGCCCTGGGATGACCCTGAGGGATGGGATGGGGAGGGAGGTGGGTGGGGGGTTCAGGATGGGGGACACATGTACACCCGTGGCTGATTCATGTCAATGTATGGCAAAAACCACTATAATATGGTAAAGTAATTAGCCTCCAATTAACATACATAAATTTAAAAAAGTCTGACTATCTACCCTCACCTCATATGAAATGCTTGCCAACTGAAATTACATGGAAACCTGACATTCTGTTAAAAATATCTGCTCCTCCAGAAAGAAGGACAGAAGGGAAATGGAAGAAAAGAAAGCAAGCACAGGGTGGCAAAAATTGGCCCTGGGGGGCAGAGAGCTGGGAAGAAGTCTTTTGGAAGCAGATCCCTGATGTTGCACATTAGCATTTCAGAGCATTGCCTGTGAATCTCAGAGCTGATTTATGTATGTTCTTTTCCTGCAGGAATTGTTGAAATTCAGACTCTGTCATCCTTATTTATTCTTCTAAAAACCACATTTGGTTTAAAGATTCTGTTCGCTGTAGATGGGGAAAGAATTTATATTCAGCTAACTAGTACGTGGAAAAGAAGAACATTAGGTCTGTGTGGCACATTTAACGGGAACATAAGGGATGATTTTCTGTAAGTATGATCTCTGAACATGATGTGATGACTAGTAACTTAGAGGATATAAATTCTTACATTAAAAATGTTTACTTAACTAATAACAGCTTAGTCATCGCTGTTCCAAGAGCTTGACATGGATTATCATATTTAAATATTGTAGGAATCCCCTGATTAGTAACTCTGGTTTATAGATAAAGAAGCTAACTGAAACACCAAAGTGACAAATAAATAGCTCAAAATCACTTACCTCAAATACAGTGGAGCTGACTCTGAATTTAGTTAGCAAGACTCAGAGCCTGAGGGCTACCCATGGAATAACTTCCCACTATTCTCTCTCTGTCACCTGTCAAGCTTAACAGTATTTTGTTTTTCAAAAACTGCTGCCTTAAAAAAAACCTTAATATCATTTGATATGAATGACAGTAAATTATACTTTTAATAATATTGATATCACTTGGTAGGAGTGATATCTCTAAAGCAACATTGTGGCATCTAAGTTAATTGGATTTTGTCATAGTTGGTGTTTTATTAGGGAAAAAAAGCAATAAAACACATTTATATCCCTTGTATTGACAAAGCACTTTCATCTACGTATAGAAAAGCCCAGAGTATAGCTTAAGTATTGTGCTAAGCACTGTGGGAAAGTTAAGGTACGAACGTGTGGTCCCCATTCTCAAGGAGCTGATGCTGCAGGCTGGAGGGGACAGCTATCTTTAAGAAGTAATTTATTCAGAACTTCCCTGGTGGTCCAGTGGTTAAGGCTTCGCCTTCCAGTGCAGGGGGTGTGGGTTTGATCCTAAAAGTGGGAGCTAATATGCCACATCCTCATGGCCGAAAAAACCAAAACAAACCAGAAGCAATATCATAACAAATTCAACAAAGACTTTAAAAAGGTCCAGGTAAAAAAAAATCTTTAAA
Source organism: Capra hircus (assembly GCF_001704415.2). Lineage (NCBI taxonomy): Eukaryota > Metazoa > Chordata > Mammalia > Artiodactyla > Bovidae > Capra > Capra hircus. Next base: position 9,578,879 of record NC_030812.1, read on the forward strand.
AAAGAAACAATTTGTTCTAGGCAAGGTATTAATCATGCATGTACTCACGCACACACATACAAACACATAAATCCTGAGGTAATTTCAAAAAGTTGTGTTGACCTGTGTGGTCGTGGCTAGTAGCACAGCAGAATTTTAAGTAGGCGAGTGTGGATTGGGTAGGCAGGGAGCATTTCCTGAAGGAGCCATTTTCCAAATGCCATTTTTTTAAAAAGCACTTCAGCATATTCTTCCTGCTTTGGGTACTTTTCCCTTCCTAATCTTCCTCCTTAACTCCTATTTATTTTTCAAACCAACACAGTCATTATTTGCTTCAAAAAGGGAGTTTATATCCCACCAAAGTTCATTTTGGCTCTGTTATCTATGAACATCTGTCATTGATTTGTCTGATTTCCACTTAAAACTGCAAGAGCTTTGAGAATAAAGACCACATCCTTCGGTTCTTCTTAACTAGCATAGAACCTTACATGCCCTAGACAGTTGAGCTGAATAGAAATAGGACCTTTGATATAGTACCAAGAAGAAAAATTGCATCAGCAAAGAGAAAGGGCTTTAAAATTTGTTAATTTCAAAAGAGAGCTTCTTTTATCTTTTCTCATGTGTAATTTATTTGCTTTTAGGTCATTTAGGTTTTTGTTTCATTTATAGGTAGGTCAGAATATTGATATCTTTATCACATTTGTGAAACAGAAATATATTAAGTGACTTGGTTAAGATGTACAGAAGCGGCATTAAGCTTTCTTTCTCTTCCTGTTTGTCAGAATGGGTTAATAGTCAATGTTTAACAGATGGTGGATATGTCTGCCTCTTTCTAAGGCACCATGTATAAACATTCAGGCCTGATAACAGTGATGGATAATATTTCAGAGATAATTTTCAAACATTGTTTAGCTTTCCAGCATAAGCAGTTAAAATTCCTTGCATCACAAAAGTTAATGTGAATCTGCAAACATAATAGAATGTAAAATATTAATTGCTTGAAAGTTTATTTTGTATGCCTTGTTTTAGCAAGTTAACCACAGTGAACTGAAAGGCTATTTTGTAAAATGAAATGCCATAAATAGATGGGTTTACATTTTAGCTCCTATTTTTTGGTATTTATTATTTTAAGTGAAATAAAAGAGCCAAGCTCTGAGTCAGTTCCTCCTGGGAACCCTGAGTACACCATCACCTTGACCAGTTATTTTATTGTGCTTTGTAGGGTGGAGAGGGATGGAGAGGCAAAGAAGGAGAAGACCTAGTTCAGGTTATGCAATTTCTGTGAGTCTTTGTGTTCTTGTTGGAGCAAAATGAGATTTTGGATTGGGTGTTTGTTATAATTCTATATAGTTTAGAATAGTTTCATTTTGAGGGATAGGAAAAAGAAGGAATGTGAAGTCGCTCAGTCATGTCTGACTCTTTGTGACCCCTTGGACTGTAGCCTATGAGGCTCCTCCATCCATGGATTTTTCCAGGCAAGAGTACTGGAATGGGTTGCTACTTCCTTCTCCAAAGGATCTTCCCCACCCAGGGATCCAACCCCGTCTCCTGCATTGCAAGCAGATGCTTTTACCATCTGAGCCACGAGGCTCAGAAGGAAAGAAGGAAAGAATCGATATAAGGAATGCGGATTGTGGAGTGGCCTGTGTGCCTCCCTCTTCTTCTCCTGCCTCAGTCACTGTGGTGAGAAGCTCCATATAGCTTTGTAATGGTGATTGAAATAAATGGTAAGCAAAGTAGTTATGCTTACTAAGACACTGAAAGGGCCAAGATAAATGCTGGTCTACTGATTGGCCATGCTATAGCAATTAATGCAGTTATGGCTTGCATTAGTAAAGTTTCGCTTGGTCAGATCTTCCTACAGGAAACCTAGTCCAACCTGATTCTCTAAGTGGTTCTGACAATGTTTGACGCAGTTCCAGTAGGGATTGTCTCTCAGTATCTAGCATCTGAAGAGTTAATAAATCTTGAAGACCACTGGAGGGGGTCTTTTAGTGTCAGACTCTAAAACATCGTTGTGGTTTATAAGCCTGAAGGGTAGGTATTTCTATTCCATGTTGGTTTGTTGAGTAAACTTGGATGTAGAGTGACTCTTATACCATTTCTCCTCAATTTTCATTTGGTTTGTTTGCCCAACTTCACAATGGAACCTCAGTATTTCAGGCCTCATAATGAAAACTGAAGTATCCCAGAAGTATAGACTATGTATTGTTTAGGATATTTGTCTTTACCTTGAAAAGAATCATGTGAGCTCCCTACCTCTACCTCCCGAAACACATTGATGTTTTGGTTGTTTGCATTTTCATTAAATTGGTGTGAATTACATTTGAATCTCCACTCTGACACTGAGTGTCACCAGCTGAGTGAACGTTAATATTTCTCTAAGCTTCTGCTTTTCCTTCTCTCTCAAGTGGGGATAAAGGTGTTTTCTTCACAAGGCTTATTGAAGTGATTATTAAATAAAATCATATATGTCCAAGATTTGACATGGTGTAACAGGAAGCTAAAACCATGTATATTTAAAAATGTAATAAAACATTTTAAACTCTAAGATATTCTTGTAGATTAAAAGAGTAGTATTCAATATTTGAAGACTCTGAAGGAAGGAAATAAATGGGAGAGACTAAGAGAAGATTTGCTTTCTAGTTCTCCATCAGGCATGATAGAAGGTACCCCACAACTTCATGCAAATGCATGGAGAGTTTCTTCTACTTGTTTTGCACCTGTTCATGTTCCTATGGTGGACCCCTGCAACATTAATCAACAAAACAGTAAGTCTTTCTGCATTTAAACCTAGGAAAAATTCTCTTTATTACTGTAATTTTATAAAATTAGTGATTTTAAATTCTCATTTTCTTCATTATGATAAATCAATGCCATTCCTTATGTATTTTTGTTTAATACATATGCCTCTTTATGTAATCTAGGTTACTTTAAAAAAGAACTCCAGAAAATGACTATTTCATTTATTATTCTGCATTCATAAATTTCCTTGTTTTAGGTGCTCAGAAATCCCTCAGTTGTCCTAAAATGTGAGCTAGCATTTTGTATATTTCAGATTCTTTAAGTGCTAAAGAAAAATCTCTGGAGTATTATAATGCTCGAATAATCTTGGGATGTTCAGCTTTGGTGCCGCAGCATGACAGTGCATGTGAATTCCTCTCTTTATTACTGTCACATGATGAGTTCCTGCTCACAGAACATATTATTGCTTCATAAGCAGGAAGCCAGTGATCCAGAAAAGCTTTGGGCCATCAGGTGTGCAATGATTTGAGATGCTCACACTCCAGAGTTTCCGTTTACAGTGATAGTGCAACTCACATGCCAATAATTTGGGGCTGTACTTTTTTTTTTTTACTAAGGTCACAGCAGACGATGGAAAGGCTACTTTACTATTCAATAAAATAAGGCACTTTTTTTGTTTTGGTAAAATCACTTTGTGAAAAAAGTTGATGTGCATGCTTAAATAGACATTTTTATAATTTAATGTTGTTCCTTTAATTATTTTGGCTAGCTTACTGTTATTTTGTGGTGGTTGTTCGGAGGGATTCTGTTTATTGTTCTGCAGTCCTTACTATTAACTTGTGGCTTTAGTGTCCTGGAAAGAACATAAGATAATCTTGATTTTGTGTGTGTGTGGGGGGGGTGGTGCTCAGTCATGTCCAACTCTTGGCGATCCCATGGACTGTAGCCTGCAGAGCTCCTCAGTCCATGGAATTTTTCCAGGCAAGAATACTGGAATGGTTTGCCATTTCCTACTCCAGGAATCTTCTTTTACTACTGGCTTTTTATCTAGCTCAACTTCTAAACTTATTTTTGGTAACATCTTGGGTCATTTTTCCTATCTATAGTAAGAGGAATAGACCAGAGTCTTTTGCTTTCTATGATTTAATGCTTTTAACCTCGTTTCCATTTAACAACACTTTCCTTCCCATTCTCTCCTCAACTTTTTACTAATAGATCTAGTCCTTCTCATTTCATTTTTCTTGCTCAGTTTCTCTCTAAATTTTTCAGTTCCTTACTTGATATTTTGATAAATATATTTTGAGTGTTCTTATTAGTATGTATCTTTTATTTATTTATTTATTAAGCTTATCTTTTATTCCATTACTATGTTGCATTGCATTGATTATTTTCAAATACTAAACTAAACTGTCATTCATAGGATAAACCTTATTTGGTGATGATGGATTAGCATCATCATTAGCATTTTTATATATTACTAGATTGCTGTTATTTTGTTGAAGATATTTTACTTATATTATGAAGGATATTTGTTTATATTTTTCTTTCGGTGTCTGTAAGATTTGTGGTATCAGGGTTACGCTAGTCTAAAATTAAGTGGCCAGCATGTTTGATTGAAATTTTGATTGAATTTACTGATGAAGCTACTTAGACTTTGATTGAATGTTTGATTGAATTTACCAGTGAAGCTATCTAGACTTCATTTTCTTCATTAAATTATTTTTGATCTCTTGAAAAAAAAACCGCATGTAAAAGTTGGAGTAGAGTCCAGTTGATGAATTCAGTTTTTCTCTAGTTGTTTCTTTAATGACTACCTTTATTACCTGTTACTTTGTTACATATATTTATTTATCGCTTTTGTCCCCATATCATATGTCTTCTATGACTTATATGTTTTAGATATTATTTTTCTTCATGTTTGCCTTGAACTGTTTTTTTTTAAATTTCAAATAGGTAAATTCAAAAACATCCCAAGAAAGTAAAGTAAATAGACAAAAGTCAATTCTAATGTGTATTCTGAAGGATATTTTTAAACAAGGATTTTTCTGAGTCACCTTTTCACTTAATGTCAGTAGGAATATTTTTTGACCTACAAATCCTTAGAGCATATGATACAAGTCTTTGCTTGGAGATCCTGGTAATTGGAAGTGTGCATGCCAATAGTACACTGTTACATAGTCTAAATCATTTGTTTTCACATATTATGTGCTTGGGGTGCCATTGCCTTCTCCAATGATGTACTTAACAATACAAAAATATAGTACTCAGGTTACTACTCATAATTAGCATGTGTTTCCAATAATATATTTAAAATACTTCACAAAATAAGTTCAGCATAATTCCTTAATAGTGAAAAAATTCTAAAACTTTAGCAGCTCATCTTGTCTCTCAAAGACAATGACAACTCCAAGACTGATTAATTTTTCTTCCATGAGGAAATCAATGCAATTGAGGTCCATTACACCAAGAAATCACACTAGGCTTTTTTCGGAAAGAGGAAATCTAGATTGTTTTGTCAAACTTGGTTACTCCCACTGAGAATTATATCAGATCAGTCTTTCTCAAGGGAAAAAGTCAACAAACTCAAGATCTGATTACACAGATCCCCTCAAAAGACTTGGTAGTGGTACCTCAGAGCAGTTAGCATATGCTCCATTATCAATTTTTATTAATTATTCATTTATTCACAGATTCATTTATCAAACAGTATTGAGCTCCTAATATTTACCAGACATTGAGCACTGTGCCTGTGTGGATATTGGATTCAATGATTATGTGGCATCCACCTCATTACCATTTACCTCAGAGACTCCATTGGGGTGAGACAATTCCCAGTCCTTCCTGAATAATGTATCCCAGGGAGTTGCTGTAACATCCATAACCTGACACTACTTTTATTGTGTATGGTTGTCTGGAGATAAACCTTCTAATACTCGTCAATTATTTATAGCAAAATTGGGGTGATTTCCCAGGATGATCTGCAGGCAATGGGGTAATTGAGGCCACTTCTATCAGTGAACCCTTCTGATACTCATGTTATTCAGGTATGACACAATGTCTTTTTTTGCTAAAAGAACGTTAAATATGGAGTAAGTGCTGTTACCAATATTACTGAAAATACCGCCCCCCCTCTTCAAAGTATAAGCTGAAGATACTGACTCTTTTTGAATGTGCAGTACAGTGTATTTCTAGGAAAGCAAGATGCCTTGGCTAGTGCTGGAATTTGATACTTAGGGCTATCTGATGCTAGCTAGACTAGTAAGTGAAGCGCTAATGGGGTTCTTTGTCTGTCAGTTGGATATGCAGCACACTGTGATGTTATCCACCAGGAGCTCTTTGCTCCTTGCCACATCTACATTAGCCCTGGGCTCTACTATCAGCTGTGCCGCCACGATGCATGCAAGTGTGGAAGCACCTGCCTGTGCAATGCTCTTGCCCACTATGCCTACCTCTGTGGCCAGCGTGGCATTCCCATCGATTTCAGAGCTCAGATTTCATTCTGTGGTGAGTATGATGGCAGTGGCCCTGATGAAGATGATCAAATAGCTCTTCAGAGATTTTGCATTTGCAGTTACTTCTATTTTTTAATAAAAAGTCAACATTTGCTTAAGTTATTTGAAATACTAATATAATGTGTCAACATGAAAAAAATGGGGGCTTACTTTATTTCTTAAAATTGGCGCTCTGTTACATAAGACAATAGCTTTTGACTATTTTTACCATAAGCAAAATTAGAGTGTAGCTATCCTGGCATCTCCTGTATTATGAGCAGATTTCTTCTCATCTAGAAGTTGGCAAATTAAACCCTTGGGCTTCCTGTATTTTGCAAATAAATTTTACTGCCCATATGTTTGCATATTTAGTTACAAGGGTAGAGCTGGGTAGTTGTAACAGAGACACTATGGCCTGAGAAATTGAAACTATTCACCATTTCAGTTCAGTTCAGCTATTCAGTTATGTCCGACTCTTTGTGACCCCATGGACTGTAGGACGCCAGGCCTCCCTGTCCATCACCAATTCCCAGAGCTTGCTCAAACTCATGTCCATCAAGTTGGTGATGCCATCCAACTATTTCATCCTCTGTCATCCCCTTCTCCTCCCACCTTCAATCTTTCCCAGCATCAGGGTCTTTTCCAACGAGTCAGTTCTTGGCATCAGGTGGCCAAAGTATTGGAGTTTCAGCTTATCCTCACACCTTCCAATGAATATTCAGGACTGATTTCCTTTCAGATTGCCTGATTTGATCTCCTTGCAGTCCAAGGGACTCTCAAGAGTCTTTTCCAGCACCACAGTTCAAAAGCATCAATTCTTCGGTGCTCAGCTTTTTTTTATAGTCCAGCTCTCACATCCATACATGACTACTGGAAAAACCAAGGCTTTGACTAGCTGGACCTTTGTTGTCAAAGTAATGTCTCTGCTTTTTAATATGCTGTCTAGGTTTGTCATAGCTTTTCTTTCAAGGAGCAAGTGTCTTTTAAGTTCATGGCTGCAGTCACCATCTGCAGTGATTTTAGAGCCCAAGAAAATAAAGTCTGTCACTGTTTCCATTGTTTCTTCCATCTATATGCCATGAAGTGATGGGAACTGATGCCATTACCTTCATTTTTTGAATGTTGAGTTTTAAGCCAACTTTTTCATCTCCTCTTTCACCTTCATCAAGAGGCTCTTTTGTTCTTCTTCACTTGCTGCCATACGGTGGTGTAATCTGTTTATCTGAGGTTATTGATATCTCTCCTAGCAATCTTGATTCCAGCTTGTGCTTCATCCAGCCCAGCATTTTGAATGATGCACTCTACATAGAAGTTAAATAAGCAGGGTGACAGTATACAGCCTTTATGTACTCCTTTCCCTATTTAGAACCAGTCTGTTGTTCTATGTCTGGTTCTAACTGTTGCTTCTTGACCTGCATACAGGTTTCTCAAAAGACAGGTAAGGTGGTCTGGTATTCCCTTCTCTTGAAGAATTTTCCATAGTTTGTTTTGATCCACACAGTCAAGGCTTTGGTGTAGTCAATAAAACAGAAGTAGATGTTTTTCTGAAAATCTCTTGCTTTTTCGATGAGCTAGCAGATGTTGGCAATTTGATCTCTGGTTCCTCTGCCTTATCTAAATCCAGCTTGAACATCTGGAAGTTCATGGTTTACATATTGTTGAAGCCCGGCTTGGAGGATTTTGAGCATTACTTTGCTAGCCTGTGAAATGAGTGCAATTGTGTGGTAGTTTGAGCATTCTTTGGTATTGCCTTTCTATGGCATTGGAATGAAAACTGACCTTTTCCAGTCCTGTGGCCACTGCTGAGTTTTCCAGATTTGCTGGCATATTGGATGCAGCACTTTCACAGCATCATCTTTTAGGATTTGAAGTAGCTCAACTTGAATTCCATCACCTCCACTGGCTTTGTTCATCGTGATGCTTCCTAAGGCCCACTTGACTTTGCACTCCAGGATGTCTGGCTCTAGGTGAGTGATCACACCATTATGGTTATCTGGGTCATGAAGATTTTTTTTTGTATAGTTCTTCTGTATGTTCTTGCCACCTCTTCTTAATATCTTCTGCTTCTGTTAGGTCCATACCATTTCTGTCCTTTATTGTGCCCATCTTTGTATGAAATGTTTCCTTGGTATCTTTAATTTTCTTAAAGAGCTCTCTAGTCTTTCCCATTCTATTGTTCCTCTATTTCTTTGCATTGATCACTGAGGAAGGCTTTCTTATCTCTCCTTGCTATTCTCTGGAACCATTTAGCTCATTCCAAAAAATGTTTGCTGACCTCTGCTGTAGTCCATCTTTTCAACTGAGTTAGATGATTTTCTTGGAGGTATCAGTTAAGAGCCTACCAGTTCCTTACCTTGGAAAGGACCAACTTTCATTTTCCATTTCCTTAAGAATTAGACATAAGGTCCAAAATCACTGCGACCCACCCTCACTTTCTCTACTTCAAGTTTTGGATTTTTTTTCTCTCTTTATCGCTGTCATCCAAAGAAGTTACCTTCCACCCTCCCTCTCCCCCGCCCCCCCTTTTTTTTCTCACAAGAGCAGTTGTATAATTAACATTATTTCAGTTGTTTTACCCAGCATTTCTGAGGTGTCTGTGCAAGTGTGTTTTTAGAATATTTTAGTTTGCCTACTTTAATCAATTCAGTTTTTTTCTAAAAAGAAATTGGAAGGATTTAGCAAAAGATGTAGACATGATTTAATAGGCAAAAAAACAGGATCTGTGAGCATAGATCAATGAAATCAAGTTTTGTGTTACTTGTAGATGACAAAGTTTACTTAGGGTTAAATAATGTCATAAAGAAGATGGTGCCAACATAGCAGTAAACAAGTTTAAAATGTGAGGACAGTAGGTTTATTTAGATGGATAAAGTACCTTAAGTATATTAAGAAAATTATAGCCCAGGCTGTTAAAGAATGTTATGAAATGTCACACTTAAATATAGTTCACATAGAAACTGTATTCTTCTTTGGTTAAACTTCTATTGAGGCAAAGAATTGCTTGCTTATTTATTTATGTTATAGCAGGCAGTCATGGTGTGGAAGACCTTCTGTTTTCATGATTGGTGTCTGTCATGGGCTTATCTCCCAGCATACCGTGCTCTGGGCCCTGTGCCATCTCTCTCAGTCGCTGCTTCTCCGTCCTCAGGAGTGGTGTGTCAGAAAGGCATGATGTACCATCACTGCTCCTCCTTCTGCCGCCGCTCCTGCCTCTCCCTCTCCTCCCCAGAGCAGTGCAACGATGACTGTGCAGAAGGCTGCAACTGTCCTGAAGGCAAATACTATGAAGACACACTGAGCTTTTGTGTGCCCATGTACGTCCCAGAAATGGGTTGACAGCATCCAATTTTTAACCTTTTATCTCCCTTGCAGGATAAAGGGGCTGCCACGCCTGTTTCTTTTCTCCCTGTCTTTTTTTTTTTTTTAATCTAATCGACTCAGAACCATAAATTTTTTCCACTATTAAACGTCACTTTTTCCATAAAATAAGTGGACATATATGCAAGGATCTGCTTGTGAGTTGTTTCTTTACTATTTCTTAATATCCTTACTCTTATATATTTATTTGTTAATCCTGTATGTGCTCACAAATCGCTGCAGAAAGAGCTAAGGAATCTGATGAGTAATCCCAAAGTTCATTCCCATGTGCTTTTGCCGTATCAATAATAATAGCAAGGTTTATGTTTCTCTGTCATGTGGCAAATTGTAGTAGCAGGATTGTAATGTCTCTCAGCATTCAGAAATTTCTCGAATCTCACATGACATAAAGACTTTGTCGTCTACATAGGGTTACATGATATACTGGTTGTCTTTCTCTGAAGTGCCTCCAGGGACATTTTTGTGACAGAGACAACATGAGTCTGTACTGTGACGAAAACAATACAGAGTATGAGTTTTGGGAAACAAAATCCAAAGCTGTAGAAGATTTCACATTTGTTTAACAGAATTGCATGGAATTTTGTGCAGTAATGTCATTGCTAGGCTGTGCCTTAAAAGTACCCATGCAGCATGTGGTCTGCTTGAATTTCAGTGTTTTTTTTTCTTAAATATATCCTATTTTGTTAACCTAACCTTTTTTTTCCCCTTACAGATTTCACTGCCGGTGTCATTACAGAGGCAGTATTTACCAACCCGGAGAGCTCATCCCAACACCCTCAGGCTTATGGTAGATTTCAGTAATGGTGATTGTTCTTGATAAATAACATGGAGTGATGTAAATTCTTAACCAAATCCATAAATTGAAATATGACATCCATAATTTGAAAAATACAGATAACCTTAATATATAAACTTTTAAACCATATGTATGACATTTATATATATGTGACCCAAATATATACATATATACATTAAACTACACACACACACACACACACACACACATTTCATTTCAACATGGAATGCCTAAGTCTTGTGCTCATAGCTGCAGAAAAGAGCAGTGAGTTAAAGTGTCAAACAGTGAAATGGAGTGCCTCTGATCAGTTCTCAATAGTTAAGGGTGAGATGGCTCTCACCTTAGTTCTCAAATAATAGTTAGGGGTGAGATAAATGGTCACATGTTGTAAGTTACTGAGGCGTTTTAGTTTTGTGGCTTATCCATTGGCTCAGAAAATGCAATTTCAAATTGGAATTCACCATGTCACCCTCTGGAGTCAGAATACTGCCTCCCAAAGGACAGCCATTCTAGTGAGAAAATGTTTATTCATAAGAAAACACTCCTTCGAGTTGTAACCTGTTAAAAATGCAGACATGTCCATGCAGCAGTCCTCATAGATCTATATCCAACTCCTAACCTCCTTTTAGTTGCACCATAGGTACCCACAGATAAGAACAGACGTAAGAGGATAGTAATAATAACCATTGCAATAATCATATCTGTCCTTTCCTGTGCACTTTCTGTAGTCCTGGTATCATTCTAGGAGTTTTACATCTATTAAAACACCCATCACTCTAACCCTAAGAGGCAGGTACAGTTGCTACAGCCCCTGTGTACAGGTGAGGAAATGAGGCACAGACAGTTAAGTACCTTGATAACAAAGCCAGGATTCATTTCTGGACAGCCTGGCTCTGCAGTGCTTGCTCGGTTGTGTTTTGCTTTGCAGCTTATTTTGTATCCATGGCAGAATATTGTTTATGCACAATTTGTATTTACTATTATGTGCATCTCCCTTCCTTTCCCTCAACTGAGATGCAAAGGCAACTAGCTCTTGGCTCTATCTACAGTAGGTTGTACTATTAGCCATAGTCTCCCAAGCCATAAATCTGGGAGCCGTCTTTGACTCTTTCCTCCTCTTCAACACCCCTACCCAGTATACTGCCAATGACTTTAGATTTTATTTTCTCCATACAGTTGAAATCCATTTCCTCCTTTCTGTCTCCTCTGTCTTAGCAATGTCTCTCAGCCTCTCTTCCCTGGACATTTCTACTTGATCTTCTTGTCTTTAGTTTTGTCTCCTTCCATTCTACCAAGATGTTATATTGCTCTTCTATTAGGACAGCCAGCTTCTATTAGGACACTAAGACTTTATCCCTGAAGTGAGTCACTAAAGACCTTAAACTCAATTATGTTTAAGTAAACTTGGCAAAAACAAAGGAACCTTCCCACCTCAGTGAGAAAAAAATTCCATTTGTCTCACGGTCTCATTTACCATTCCTCTTAAAAAGCCCGTGTCCCAGAATCAGTATGATATGAAAGGCCTGGTTCTGTGACCTGAGATCCCTGTGTCTCGGTTCCTCTCTGCTGTTCTCAGTGTGAGTCATATTTCTGAGGGTCATCCTAGGGTTAGACGAGGAAGAAGCATATTTTTTGTATGGCACGGCCCTTCTCTGTTAGTCAGCTTCTTCATCTGGGCTCAAATATAGAAAATATGATCTAGTCCAGAGCTGGAAGCAAAACTGTTTATGTTGGGCTTATTGAGAATTGGTGTAAAAATCTTTCCTTACCATGATAAATCCTTAAAAGATTTTCACAATTCATATTGCCTGAATTTGGTTTTTGCCTTATGCCCTGACTTTGGAACTCAGGTTGTAAGATGTGACTCCACTGTCTCTTCCACGCTGCTGCCAGAATGACTTTCCTAGAATTCAAACCAACGATATCACATCTCTGTTTAAGGTCTTTAGTGACTCACTTCAGGGATAAAGTCTTAGTGTCCTAATAGAAGCTGGCTTTTGACACTTTGCTGTAGGCCTGTTCGGTTACGTCCCACATGGCACTCTGTTGCATAGAAAGCTGTTCCACCCCTATGTGACTTTTCACTACATCTTCACTCAGTGTGACAACATTCCTACCTTATCTATATTGTAACCTCCATACTGTCTTCAAAATTTTGCAGACTTTATCTTCTTTGACTGTCCTAATGTCAATTGCTAACAGATTTTGAAACATTGTTACGTGCTTTACTTGTGTTAATATATCTTAAAAAATTGTATGTTTCATGTCACACTGGCTTAATTATTTATTTGTATGTCTTTCTCTCCTACTGGAACATAGTAAGCACTTGGGTAAAGACTAAGAATTTTGGTCTTCGAATTCTCCATGCTAATCATAGTGCCTCACACATATACCAGTGTTTGATAAAAATGTGTTGAACTGAAATAGCTCTCTTCAAATCAGTTCTAAACCAATAACTTATTTATAAAAACTTCTGGGAAAAAAGTCTTTTTTATCAATTCTTGCATGTTATATTGTTTTTTAAACAGAAAAGTCTTGAGGTTTGTTTCATGAATTAACTATCTGTTTACTACTTCTAGCCAGTGTTCAAATGGGACTGTGAAATGTGATGAATTAGCAACGCCCTCTACTGGTAAGATGTAGATAGATGTTTTCCTTAGGAGGCTCTAGTACTATCCCTACTCTTAGGGCAGAAGTTATGAATTCATCACAGCCCTCCTTGCCAATGCACATGGAGGAATAGCCTTAGGAATGCTTTTCTACATGGTGCTCTGGTGCTTCCTAACTTTTTCACCTCCGGAATTATAATATTTGTTGGACAATGTTGGGTGAACATGTAAGGCTGCTTAGGGCAGAGCTGATCAACCTAGGGAGGCTGCCTGATGCTTCCCATCCCAGCACCACCTCAGGTCTGCCAAACTCTTTAGGGATATGTATCCAGGCACCTGTTGGAAGTCACTTGTGTAACAGCAGTTGGGAAACCCTAGTCCAGATCAGCAATTCTTAGATTCCGAAAGTACACACAAAAAACCTAGGGATCTTGTTAAAATATTGATTCTGATTCAGTAGGTCAGGGTGATGCCTGCAACATTTCTGTTGATGGTCAAAGTGATGCTAGTGATACTGGGTTCAGGGCTACATTTTAAGTAGCAAAGCTTTAGGACTAGCCATCAGTTAACAATGGTATGTAAAGTGACAACTGCCGTCTCTTTTGAAAATATCATATTATGATCATATCATTACTGAAGATCATATATATAGGAGACCCTTTATATTATTTATTTTTCACCACACAGAAAGCCTCAAATTTATGGTCACTGTGGAGAAATTCTAGGCAAATACTAAACAAAGGTACCTTCTGTTGATTTCAATGGGTAGCAAGAGTGTAGGCTGATAAAACCAATTGTGAGCTATTGCTTTGTTATTTATTTGCACAGTTATAAATTTTCTAAATTAGCTTTGAATTAATTATATGCCCTTGATTCAGTGTATCAGGATTCAGGCTGTCTAGGGCTTATTTACAGGGTATGTTCATGGACTGCACACATTTGGAAGCAGCTGGGCCCTCCCCGCCTTGACTCATTTGCATTGGGTGGCTCAGTACTGAGGAAAAGGAAGCCCAGGTGGCCAGGCTTCTCGCAGAGGAATCCCCGAGTTTCCTTTTGACCCCACAGAAGAGGTGGTAATCCCTCGGAACTCAAAAGCTTTCTGGAGCAACATGTAGCCCCTATAATTATGCCCATTTTCTGCACTTCCACATTATAGTGAAAGGAGTTAGTTGCTCAGTCATGTCTGACTCTCAGTGGCCCCATGGACTGTAGCCTGCCAGGCTCCTCTGTCCATGGAATTCTCCAGGCAAGAATACTGGATAGAATACAAAGGGGCAGCCATGCCTCCTCCAGGGGATCTTGAGACCTAGGGACCCCAGGTTCGATCCCGGGCTCCCTGGGCCTCCTGCATTGCAGGCAGATCCTTTACCGTCTGAGCCATCAGGAAGGAGTAACATGAATGGTGACTCAGGGATGAAGCAAGATCTAAAAGTATCACGTGTTTGTTGAAAACACATAGCTTTGTAACAGTTTAGACATATGGTACTGTCAGTCTTCAAAAAGTGATAATATTTGTTTAGATTAATCACAATACCCTGTTTCTTGATTTCAGGAAGGTATATACTAGTTGTTTAGTTGTTTTCTTATGGAAGGCAGCTAAAGTTTTCAAACTCAAAATAGATTTTGGAAATTTAGGTGATTAAAGGAAATCTGGCTAGAGAATGGTTTAAGCTCATGAACCAAACATCACAGAGTAAAATCAGTTATTACTGGGGTCATCCGTAATTACTGGTAAAATATACTGTGTTCTATAGTTAATTGTGTTTTAATGACAAACGCATGTAAATACGATTGTGTATATGGAGCAAATACAAAGTTAAGCATATTTTGTCTGTGCCTTGTTCCTGAAGTTCACATCTGCCCTGAGGGAAAACAGTATTTCGACTGTAGGTTTCCTGACCCTGAATTACCAGCTGGTGGCATAAACTGTGAAACTACATGTGCGAATTTGGCTATGAACTTCACTTGCGCCCCATCGTCACCCTGCATAAGTGGCTGTGTTTGTGCTCCAGGGTAAGCACATTACTTTCCTTGATAACACAGAATGTTTAGGATTTTTTATAAAACACAAGAGCACTTAGAACATTGTTTATAGAAATAGCTAAAATTGTGTTCTGATTTGTAGTTAACTCTGAACTGGTAACTAGATTACTGCTGTAGGTATTTGTCTGTGCTTATGGGACATATCACGTATGTGTGAGATTCATGCCACATAGAACACATGACTAAATAATGTCACAATATGTTGTGTACATGATATAATTAAAGTAATGCAGTGAATTGAGGGGAGCACTCATTTCAGGATGGACTTAGCATTTATCCCCGATCCAACTGTGATTTTGGGAAAATGACAGTGAGCCACTTTGCATTCAAAATACTCGAACTGCATTTCTTTTGTATATTCTTTTTTCTAAATTAATTAATTAATTAATTTTAATTGGAGGCTAATTACTTTACAATATTGTAGTGGTTTTTGCCATACATTGACATGAATCAGCCATGGGTGTACATGTGTCCCCCATCTGGAACCCCCATCTCACCTCCCCCCCATCCCATCCCTCAGGGTTGTCCCAATGCACCAGCTTTGAGTGCTTTGTTTCATGCATTGAACTTGGACTGGCCATCTATTTCACATATGGTAATATACGTGTTTCAATGCTATTCTCTCAAATCATCCCACCCTTGCCTTTTAGCATGGAGTCCAAAAGTCTGTTCTTTATATCTGTATCTCTTTTGCTGTCTCACATATTGGGTCATCATTACCATCTTTCTAAATTCCATATATATGCATTAATATACTGTAATGGTATTTTTCTTTCTGACTTACTTCACTCTATATAATAGGCTCTAGTTTCATCCAACTCATTAGAACTGATTCAAACGTGTTCTTTTTAATAGCCAAGTAATATTCCATAATGTATATGTACCACAGCTTTCTTATCCATTTGTCTGCTGATGGACATCTAGGTTGCTTCCATGTCCTGGCTATTATAAGCAGTGCTGTGATGAACATTGACATGCACGTGTCTCTTTCAATTCTAGTTTCCTTGGTGTGTGTGTCCAGCAGTGGGATTGCCAGGTCATATGGCAGTTCTATTTCCAGTTTTTTTAAGGAATCTCCACAATGTTCTCCATAGTGGCTGTCCTAGTTTGCATTCCCACCAACAGTGTAAGAGGATTCCCTTTTCTCCACACCCTCTCCAACATTTATTGCTTGTAGACTTTTTGATAGCAGCCATTCTGACTGGTGTGAGATGGTACCTCATTGTGGTTTTGATTTGCATGTCTCTGATAATGAGTGATGTTGAGCATCTTTTCATGGGTTTGTTAGCCATTTGTATGTCTTCTTTGGAGAAATGTCTGTTTAGTTATTTGGCCCATTTTTTGATTGGGTCATTTATTTTTCTGGTATTGAGCTGCATGAGCTGCTTGTATGTTTTTGAGATAATTCTATGTCAGTTGCTTCATTTGCTATTATTTTCTCCCATTCTGAAAGCTATCCTTTTCACCTTGCTTATAGTTTCCTTCATTGTGCAAAAGCTTTTAAGTTTAATCAGGTCCCATTTGTTTATTTTTGCTTCTCTTTCCATTACTCTGGGAGGTGGATCATAGAGGATCCTGCTGTGGTTTATGTTTTGCCTATGCTTTCCTCTAGGAGTTTTATAGTTTCTGGTCTTACATTTAGATCTTTAATCCATTTTGAGTTTATTTTTGTATGTAGTGTTAGAAAGTGTTCTAGTTTCATTCTTTTACATGTGGTTGACCAGTTTTCCCAGCACCACTTCTTAAAGAGATTGTCTTTTATCCACTGTATATTCTTGCCTGATTTGTCAAAGATGAGGTGTCAATAGGTGCATGGATTTATCTCTGGGCTTTCTGTTTTGTTCCATTGATGTATATTTCTGTCTTTGTGCCAGTACCATACTGTCTTGATGACTGTAGCTTTGTAATATAGTCTGAAGTCAGGCAGATTGATTCCTCCAGTTCCATTCTTCTTTCTCAAGATTGCTTTAGCTATTCAAGGTTTTTTGTATATCCGCACAAATTGTGAAATTATTTGTTCTAGTTCTCTGAAAAATACCATTGGAAGCTTGATAGGGATTGCATTGAATCTATAGATTGCTTGGGTGTTATACTCATTTTCACTATATTGCTTCTTCTGATCCATGAACATGGTATATTTCTCCATCTACCTGTGTCATCTTTAATTTCTTTCATCAGTGTTTTATGGTTTTCTATATATAGGCTTTTTTGTTTCTTTAGGTAGATTTATTCCTAAGTATTTTATTCTTTTTGTCTCAGTGGTGAATGGAATTGTTTCCTTAATTTCTCTTTCTGTTTTCTCATTGTTAATGTATAGGAATGCAAGGGATTTCTGTGTATTAATTTTATATCCTGCAACTTTACTATATTCATTGATTAGGTCTAGTAATTTTCTGGTGGTGTCTTTAGGGTTTTCTGGCCACCTCATGTGAAGCGTTGACTCATTGGGAAAGACCCTGATGCTGGGAGGGATTGGGGGCAGGAGGAGAAGGGGATGACAGAGGATGAGATGGCTGGATGGCATCACTGCCTTGATGCACATGAGTCTGGGTGAACTCCGGGAGTTGGTGATGGACAGGGAGGCCTGGTGTGCTGTGATTCATAGGGTCGCAAAGAGTCGGACATGACTGATCGACTAAACTGAACTGAACTGATGTAGAGGATAATGTCATCTGCAAACAGTGAGAGTTTTACTTCTTTGTTTCCAATCTGGATTCCTTTTATTTCTTTTTTTCCCTCTGATTGCTGTGGCTAAAACTTCTAAAACTATGTTGAACAGTAGTGGTGAGAGTGGACACCCTTGTCTTTTTCCTGACTTTAGGGGAAATGCTTTCAATTTTTCACCATTGAGGATAATGCTTGCTGTTGGTTTGTCATATATGGCTTTTATTATGTTGAGGTCTGTTCCTTCTATTCCTGCTTTCTGGAGGGTTTTTTTTTTTTTTTTTTTTTTTTTTTTTTAGCACAAATGGATGTTGAATTTTTTAAAAGGCTTTTGCTGCATCTATTGAGATAATCACATTGTTTTTATCTTTCAATTTGTTAATGTGGTGTATCACATTGATTGATTTGTGAATATTGAAGAATCCTTGCATCCCTGGGATAAACCCACTTGATCATGATGCATGATCTTTTTAATATGTTGTTGGATTATGTTTACTAGAATTTTGTTGAGGGTTTTTGCATCTATGTTCATTAGTGATATTGGCCTGTAGTTTTTGTGTGTGTGTGTGTGTGTGTGTGGCATCTTTGTCTGGTTTTGGTATTAGGGTGATGGTGGCCTCATAGAATGAGTTGGGAGTTTACCTTCCTCTGCAATTTTCTGGAAGAGTTTGAGTAGGATATGTGTTAGCTCTTCTCTAAATTTTTGGTAGAATTCACCTGTGAAGCCATCTGGTCCTGGGCTTTTGTCCACTGGAAGATTTGTTATTACAGTTTTGATTTCCATGCTTATGAAGGGTCTGTTAAGATTTTCTATTTCTTCTTGGTTCAGTTTTAGAAGGTTATACTTTTCTAAGAATTCATCCATTTATTCCAAGTTGTACATTTTATTGTCATATAGTTGCTGATAGCAGTCTCTTATGATCTTTTGTATTTCTGTGTTGTCTGCTGTGGTTTCTCCATTTTCATTTCCAATTTTATTGATTTGATCCCCCCTCCTTTTATTTTAATGAGTAGGGCTAATGGTTTGTCTATTTTATTTATCTTCTCAAAGAACCAGCTTTTAGTTTTGTTGATTTTTGCTATAGTATCCTTTGTTTCTTTTTCATTTATTTCTGCCTTAATTTTTATGATTTCTTTCCTTTACTAACCCTGGAGTTCTTAATTTCTTCTTTTCCTAGTTGGTTTAGGTGTAAAGTTAGGATATTTATTAGATTTTTCTCTTGTTTCTTGAAGTAAGCTTGTATTGTATGAACCTTCCCCTTAGCACTGCTTTTGCAGTGTCCAATAGGTTTTGGGTTGTTGTGTTTTCATTTTCATTCATTTCTATGCATACTTTAGTATCTTTTTTGATTTCTTCTGTGATTTGTTGGTTATTCAGAAGTGTGTTGTTTAGCCTCCATATGTTTGCATTTTTAATAGTTTTCATCCTGTAAGTTCAGTTCAGTTGCTCAGTTGTGTCTGACTCATACGACCCCATAACTTCTGCATGCAAGGACTCCTGTCCATCACCAACTCCGAGAGTTTACTCAAACTCGTGTCCATTGAATCAGTGATGCCATCCAACCATCTCATTCTCTATCATCCCCTTCTCCTCCCACCTTCAATCTTTCCCAGCATCAGGGTCTTTTCAAATGAGTCAGTTCTTTGCATTAGGTGGCCAAAGTATTGCAGTTTGAGCTTCAGCATCAGTCCTTCCAAGGTATATTAACGACTGATTTCCTTTAGGATGGACTGGTTGGATCTCCTTGCAGTCCAAGGGACTCTCAAGAGTCTTCTCCAATACCACAGTTCAAAATCATCAATTCTTTGGCGCTCAGCTTTCTTCATAGTCCAACTCTCACATCCATACCTGACTACTGGAAAAACCATAGCCTTGACTAGACCGACCTTTGTTGGCAAAGTAATGTCTCTGCTTTTTAATATGCTGTCTAGGTTGGTCATACCTTTTCTTTCAAGGAGTAAGCGTCTTTTAATTTCATGGCTGCAGTTACCATCTGCAGTGATTTTGGAGCTCCCAAAAAGAAAGTCTGTCACTGTTTCCATTGTTTCCACATCTGTTTGCCATGAAGTGATGGGACCAGATGCCATGATCTTCTTTTTCTGAATGTTGAGCTTTAAGCCAACTGTTTCATTTCCTCTTTCACCTTCATCAAGAGGCTCTCTAGTTCTTCTTCACTTTCTGCCATAAGGGTGGTGTCATCTGCATATCTGAGTTTATTGATACTTCTCCCAGCAATCTTGATTCCAGCTTGTGCTTCATCCAGCCCAGCATTATATGATGTACTCTGCATGTAAATTAAATAAGCAAGGTGACAATATACAGCCTTGATGTACCCCTTTCCCAGTTTTGAACCAGTCTGTTGTTCCATGTCCGGTTCTAACTGTTGCTTCCTGATCTATATACAGATTTCTCAAGAGGCAGGTCAAGTGATCTGGTATTCCCATCTCTTGAAGAATTTTCTATAGTTTGTGTGGTCCACACAGTCAAAGGCTTCGGCATAGTCATTAAAGCAGAAATAGATATTGTTTTTGGAACTCTGTTGCTGTTTTGTTGATCCAATGGATGTCGGCAGTTTGATCTCTGGTTCCTCTGCCTTTTCTAAATCCAGCTTGAACATCTGGAAGTTCATGGTTTATGTACTGTTGAAGCCTGGCTTGGAGAATTTTGAGCATTACTTTACTAGCATGTGAGATGAGTGCAATTGTGCCATAGTTTGAACATTCTTTGGCATTGCCATTTTTTTGGGATTGGAATGAATTGACCTTTTCCAGTCCTGTGGCTACTGCTGAGTTTTCCAAATTTGCTTACGTATCGAGTGCAGCACTTTCACAGCATTGTCTTTTAGGATTTGAAATAGGTCAACTGGAATTCCATCACCTCCACTAGCTTTGTTCATAGTGATGCTTCCTAAGGTCCACTTGACTTCACATTCCAGGAAGTCTTGCTCTAGGTTGGTGATCACACCATC
This sequence comes from Capra hircus, assembly GCF_001704415.2. Lineage (NCBI taxonomy): Eukaryota > Metazoa > Chordata > Mammalia > Artiodactyla > Bovidae > Capra > Capra hircus. Next base: position 9,599,553 of record NC_030812.1, read on the forward strand.
ATGATGATCTGATTCATGAAGAACTTTTTGTATAGTTCTTCTGTGTGTTCTTGCCACCTCTTCTTAATCTCTTTGGCTTCTGTTAGGTCCATACCATTTCTGTCCTTTATCGTGCCCATCTTTGTATGAAATGTTCCCTTTGTTTCTCTAATTTTCTTGAAGAGATCTCTAGTCTTTCCCATTCTATTGTTTTCCTCTATTTGTTTGCACTGATCACTGAGGAAGGCTTTCTTATCCCTCCTTGCTATTCGTTGGAACTCTGCATTCAAATGGGTATATCTTTCCCTTTCTCCTTTGCCTTTCACTTCTCTATTCACAGCTATTTGTAAGGACTCCTCAGGCAAACATTTTCCCTTTTTGTATTTCTTTTCCTTGGGATGACATCTAATCTTATCACATTGTGATCAGAAAAGATGCTTGAAATGATTTCAGTTTGTTTGAATTTACCAAGGCTAGAGTTATGGCCCAGGATGTGATCTATCCTGGAGAATGCTCCGTGTGCTCTTGAGAAAAAGGTGTAATTCATTGTTTTGGGGTGAAATGTCCTATAGATATCAATTAAGTCTAACTGGTCCATTGTATCATTTAAAGTTTGTGTTTCCTTGCTAATTTTCTGTTTGGATGATCTATCCATAGGTGTAAGTGGGGTATTAAAGTCCCCCACTATTATTGTGTTACTGTTAATTTCCCCTTTCATACTTGTTAGCATTTGCCTTACATATTGCAGTGCTCCTATGTTGGGTGCATATATATTTATAATGTTATATCTTCTTGGATTGATCCTTTGATCATTATGTAGTGTCCTTCTTTGTCTCTTTTCACTGCTTTTACTTTAAAGTAATTACTTTGAAATAATTAAAATTCATTTTATCTGATGTGAGTATTGCTACTCCTGCTTTCTTTTGGTCTCCATTTGCATGAAATATCTTTTTCCAGTCCTTCGCTTTCAGTCTGTATTTGTCCCTTGTTTTGAGGTGGGTCTCTTTTAGACAGCATATATTGGGGTCTTGTTTTTGTATCCATTCAGCCAGTCTTTGTCTTTAAGGTAATTATTGATAAGTGTGATCCCATTGCCATTTACTTTGTTGTTTGGGGTTTGAGTTTATAAACCTTTTCTGTGTTTTGTGTTTAGAGACGATCCTTTAGCATTTGTTGAAGAGCTGGTTTGGTGGTGCTGAATTCTCTCAGCTTTTGTTTTTCTGTAAAGCTTTTGATTTCTCCTTTGTATTTGATTGAGATCCTTGCTGGGTATAGTAATCTGGGTTGTAGGTTTTTCTCATGTATCACTTTAAGTATGTCCTGTCGTTCCCTTCTGGCCTGAAGAGTTTCTATTGAAAGATCGGCTGTTATCCTTATGGGGATCCCCACGTGTGTTATTTGTTGCTTTTCCCTTGCTGCTTTTAATATTTGCTGTTTGTGTTTGATTTTCATTAATTTGATTAATATGTGTCTTGGGGTGTTTCACCTTGGGTTTAACCCTGTTTGGACGTCTCTGGGTTTCTTGGACTTGTGTGGCTATTTCCTTCCCCATTTTCGGGAAGTTTTCAAATATTATCTCCTCAAGTGTTTTCTCATGGCCTTTCTTTTTGTCTTTTGTCTTTCTTCTTCTGGGACTCCTATGATTCGAATGTTGGGGCATTTATTGTCCCAGAGGTCTCTGAGGTTGTCCTCATTTCTTTTAATTCTTTTTCCTCTCTGCTTCATTTATTTCCACCATTCTATCTTCCGCCTCATTTGGCCTCTCTTCTGCCTTGGTTATTCTACTGTTGGTTCTCTCCAGAGTGCTTTTGATCTCAGTTATTGCATTATTCATTATTGATTAACTCTTTTTTATTTCTTCTAGGTCCTTGTTAAACATTTCTTGCATCTTCTCAATCCTTGTCTCCAGTCTATTTATCTGTAACTCCATTTTGTCTTCAAGATTTTGGGTCATTCTTCCTATCATTATTCTGAATTCTTTTTCAGGTAGACTCCCTATCTCCTCCTCTTGTTTTGTTTGAGTGGGCACTTATGTTCCTTTACCTGCTGAATATTTCTCTGCCCTTTCATTTTGTTTAGATTGCTGTGTTTGGGGTGGCCTTTCTGTAGACTGGAAATTTGTGGTTCCTCTTTATTGTCAAGGTTGCTCCCTGTGGGTGGGTTGGACTAGTGGCTTGTTAAGGTTTCCTGGTTAGGGAATCTTGTGTCAGTGTTCTGGTGGTTGGAGTTGGATCTCTTCTCTCTGGAGTGCAATGAAGTGTCTAGTAGAGAGTTTTGGGGTGTCTTTGGGTTTGGCATGACTTTGGGCTGCCTCTACTTTAATGCTCAGGGCTGTGTTGCTATGTTGCTAGAGATTAGTATGGTACGTCTTGCTCTGGAACTTGTTGGCTCTTGGGTGGAGCTTGGTTTCAGTGTAGGTATGGAGGCTTTTGGATGAGCTCTTGTCAGTTAATGTTCCTTGGAATCAGGAGTTTTCTGGTGTTCTCAGGTTTTGGACTTAAGCCTCCTGCCTCTGGCTTTTAGTCTTATTCTTACAATAGCCTCAAGACTTCTCCATCCATACAGCATAGATAATAAAACATCTAGGTTAATGGTGAAAAGATTCTCCCCAGTGAGGGACACCCAGAGAGGTTTACAGAATTACATGGAGAAGAGAAGAGGGAGGAGGGAGATAGAGGTGACCCGGAGGAGAAGAGGGGGAATCAAAAGGGGAGAGAGCAGTCTAGCCAGTAATCAATTCCCTATGTGCTCTCCTCAGTCTGGAGCACCCGGAGAGGTTCATGGAGTTACATAGGAAGAGAAGAAAAGAGTGAGGAGGGAGATAGAGGTAACCAGGAGGAGAATAGGGGGAGTCAAAAGGGGAGAGACCAATCTAGCCGGTAATCAGTTCCCTAAGTATTCTTCACAGCCTGGAATACCTAGAGAGATTCACAGAGTTAAGTAGAGAAGATAAGGGAGAGGAAGGAGATAGAGGTGACCTGGGGGAAAGTCAAAAGGGGAGAGAGCAATCAAGCCAGTAATCACACACCTAAGTGAAAATGGATACTGAAGATTAGATTCTTAGAGGTACAAAACTGATACCAAATACCACAAAGCAAAGATTAAAAATCTAGAGGTTAGAATCTCAAAAATATAATATTAGAAATATGAAACAAAATCAATCACAAAAATTATAAAAACATATATATGTGAAATTTGCTTTAAAAATAAGGCCTTTTTTTGTAAGGTAATAATAGGTTATAAAAATGAAAATTAAATGAGTAATAAAGAAGTTAAAAATAAAAAAATTTTACAAATAAAAAAATGATAATAATAAAAATATGTCTAGGAATTTCTATGGAGCTGTTGTGGGCAGTGTGGGGTCAGTTCACTTTCAGATGGTTCCTTTTTCCAGCTTATACTTCTTAAGGTTTACAAGGCCCTTTCAATGCTTAGTCAACGCTAACTGCAGGGTTTTGATCTGTTGCACCTGTCACTTCCAGAGCGGTTCCCTCTTCTTTGTTTATTTTGGCTTCCTCTGTTTGCAAGTTTCTTCAGTGTCTGATTTCTGCCCTGACACAAGGGGGCGAAGGTGGTCACTTATTTAGGCTCCCTTGTCCAGTTGTGTTGTGGGGAGGGAGGAACACTGCAAACAAATATCACTTGTGTGTATGGGGAGTGCTTGCAGTGTATGGACTACACTGGGTTTGCCCCAGCTCATGGCGCGTGTGCTCTCCCGGTCTACACTACTCAGGTTCCAGGTTGCTCTCCAGGGGTGCTGTCCAAAGCAGACCCAGCATTTCATTCACTTCCCAGGTCTAAGCTATTCAGGTTCAGGTTCTCGGTTAGTCCATAAGGGCACAGACTTGGTTGGGTGTGCGTTTTGTGCCTTTCCCAGGTTTGAGCAGCCCAGGTGACCTGGTGCTTTGTGAGCACACTGTCCGAGGTGGTCTGTGCGTCTTGATCACCTCCCCAGTCCTGGCTGCTCGGCTTCCCGGTGCACTGCAAGAACACTGTCTCAGGTGTGCGTGTGTCTCCTCCGGGGAGCTGACCTCAGGCTTCGACCCTCCTGGCAGGGTCCCAGGAAGACTTGGTTAGCAGCTGGGAGCCTGCTTACAGTTTGGTGGAGGATGCCATCTCTGAGGCTGAGATTGCCCCTTGCCTTCCGACTCCGGCTGTTGCACGCCTGCCTCTCCGCCTCCAGCAGAGGGCATGGAGGGAAGAGGCCTGCATGCAGCCAGCTAGCTCTCCTTTGGTATTCACTCAATCCTTTGTTCTGTGAGCCGGTCAGGCTGTGTGTTAGTTTAGAGCCTTTCGTGGGAAAGTTCTCTGTCTCTTTTCTTTTTTCTCTCTCTCTGGTTGTCCCACAGTTTGGGATGCTATCTCACGTTAGCTCCCTCAGATTGTCCTCAGGGCATTCAGGCCCAGTCTGTACCCTAAGCACCAATGATGCAGCCCACGCCTCCCTGTCCAGTCCCCACTCATGGGTGGCGGATGCGAGCGTCTGGGCTACTTCTTTGCTGGGAGTTGCGGTTAGGCGCATATTCTCTGGATTTTGTGTTTTTTCCACACTCCCTCTCCCCCCGTTTGTGTTGCCCTTTGAGATTCCATAACTCCCCACAGACCTGCGGTCAGAGGGTTTACCTGCTATTTGGAAACTTGTCCTTCTTCACGACTCCCACCCCAGGATGGGTCTCCCGCCCTCTCTTTTGTCTTTCTTTTTGTACTACCTCCTTTTGAAGGGAACAGGCTGCCTTTCTGGGTGCCTGGTGTCCTCTGCCAGCGTTCAGAAGTTGTTTTGTGGAAGTTGCTTAGCATTCAAATGATCTTTTGATGAATTTGTGGGGGAGAAAGTGGTCTCCCCATCCTATTCCTCCGCCATCTTAGGACTGCCCCTCTTTTGTATATTCTGTTGGCTATTACTGTTGTTGATGTTAAGTTATATTATTAATATCAGTTTGCTTATCTAATGGATGTTACATAAAGTGGTGTGTTGAGGTTATTTAGGGCAGTGGGTGACAGTGGGAGCTCTGGCTTCAGACACACCTATTTCAGATTCCAGCCCTGTTGATATTAGCTGAATGCTTTTTCTGCAAGTTCCTTTAAAGACCCAGTTAAGCATTGTGAAATGCGGTGTGTGTGTGTGTGTGTGTGTGTGTGTGTGTGTGTGTGTGTATTTGTGCACATGTGTGTATACTCAATAAATATGGTGACTATTTTATGGTGGGCGTCTCTTGTGGCTCAGCTGTTAAAGAATCCGCCTGTAATATGGGAGATCTGGGTTCAATCCCTGGGTTGGGAAGATCCTCTGGAGAAGGAAAAGGCTACCCACTCCAGTATTCTGGCCTGGAGAATTCCATGGACTGTATAGTCCATGGGGTTGCAAAGAGTTGGACATGCCTGAGTGACTTTCACTTTCTTTCACTTTTCTTTTATGGCAGCATAATTTACTCTTACCTTTGTAAATTTCCTGTAGTAGCAGAAATCCCTAGTACTCATGGAAGGTAAATACAGAATCTGGTGGCTGTTCGGTTCCTCGCAGGCACACGTGGAATCTGGCCTCACTGCCCTTCCCTCTTCTGAGGATGAATAGAAGCAGTGCACAGAGGGAGAGCCACCTAAGGCAAACAGGTCACCCATTCTTTCTCAATGAACATATTCACACAAAGTGATTTCTGAGCTCAATTCATATCAGCCAGGAGCAAAGAAGAGAAGAGAGAGGTTTTGTGGTCTGCTTCCCAGGGGAGTCACATTTGTCTAAATGGTCCCCATCTGAAATAGGTTGAAGAGACAAGTAACTTGGGACTGTATCAATCTCTTTATTAAAGAAAGGACACAGAAGGAGTGTGGAAGAACAAAGCCTTGCATGGGAAAATAAAGGCAGGTAGAAATCAGACCGTAGAGCAGACAAGCAAGGAAGGCATTTTAGTAAAAAGGACAAAGGAAATAAAACCTTTGTTATAGTAAACTAATTGAACCCTGCAACATTACTTGATTTATTTGACTTGATTATGACTCAGGGATGCATGGCTGATTAGATAAAACTACATCCTAATTTTGTTTCATATGCTTGTGGTTGATGCAATTATTTTAGAAAGTATCTATTTGCTGTCCTCTTTGACTTTTATTTCAATAATGATTAATTAATTTATTGGTCAAATTTTATTATAAAAACTTAATTTTCTTCCACCTTCTCTTGTTTTATTGAAATAAATAAAGTTTGAATTGACTAAGAGTCTTCTGGCTGTTTAGAAATAATTTTGTAACATAGAACTTTCTATTATAAAGTTGCTTATGGAACTATGATTTGGATTGACTTCCATGTGACTTGGGGGGATTATTTTAGGACAATAAGCCTGGTATCACTTGTTTTTGTGGGGCTTCTTATAGTCCCAGCAGTTTTTCAAGTGCAAATGAACCTTAGTTTAGAAATCAAACCTTAGTTTAGAAATCACTGTGGATTAAATAAATGTAAAGTAATATGGCAGAAAGAGACATATAGAACTGGGTTAAAATGCTGACCCTCTTTCTTATTAGCTAAAGTACCTCAGGGTAAATCTTAGCCACATGGAGTCTCAACTTTGTTTTTTTTAAACAAATGTACTATCTACTGCATAGATGGTTGAGTATATGCAGCGTACCAGTCATATGGTAGGTGCTCAGCACATGTTCATTTTATGACTAACCCTGCTTCCCAAACCTGCTTAAAGCAGACAATTCACAGTGATTTACAGCTCTCTTCTTCCTTCTTTCAGTTTTGATTATGTTATGTTGTGTTGTGTTATGTTTGATTATGTTATTTGTTATGAAACACTCATCAGTCATCAGCATAACCATTTCAAACCACTACTTTGGCTGGTTGTATAAGAATTGCACTTATCACATTTAATGTAGTATAATCTATAAAAATACTGAATCACTATACTGTACACCAGAAGCTAATATAATATTACAAATCAAAGGCTAATGGAGTTTTGCCAGGGGAACACACTGGCCATAGCAAACACCCTCTTCCAACAACACAAGAGGTGACTCTATACATGGACATCACCAGATGGCCATTAAATCAGCTATACTTCAATTAACAACTGAAGTGAATGATACTTTAAGAAATAAAAGAAATGAGAATTTTTAAAAAAATTGTGGTGCAGTTCAGTGAGGCATCCCTTATCTAAACAATTCAACACCCAATGTTTACAAACTACCTTATGTGTGGGACATTTTGTTAAGACACAGGGAAGACAGTACTAGAACAAGCACATGTAAGAAAATAATAGAATCTCCCTGATGGAACTGTCACTAGGATTAGATGAATCAATGATGCATGTAAAGTGGGCGAACCAATGGCTGGGCCATGGTTAACACTCAAAAATGCTAGTTTTTGTTATTGTTTTCTCTATAAGACATTTAATGAATTACTTGCAGTTCATTGGATGAACCCTCCAATAAAGGTTTGTATAGATTGCTACGTATAGGGAGTGTGGTACAGAAAAGAATGCAACTAAAAAGATTGCATCTTTAGTGGTGAGAAAAAAATCTTTTAGTTATCTAGGCAGAAGATGCTGTGCTTGGGGAAAGTGACTGAAAGTTTGGGAAGGTTAAGGGGAGAAATGATGGGCTCCAGGGCACTGTAGTCTGAAAGAAAGCAAACTGAATGAGATGATGCATCGTTCCTATAGTAGTTTCACTCCTTCACCTTTACACAACAGCTGAGTGTCTGCTCTGTGCTAGACATTGGAACACAACCATTAACAGGATATCCATGGGCTTTTGGAGTGAAACTTATAGTCAAGTGGACAACATACATATTGAATAAAGACTTGCTTTACTGTGTTAGATGAACTATGAATGAGGAAGCAGAGAACTTGGAGAGCATATGTGATTATTTATATTTGAGAGCAGAGTCAAGAAACTTCTGTGTTAATATTTGAAGCAAATATTGAAGAAAGGTAGCCTTACTTCCTCTTTAATTGTCTTTTCAGAATATCTCATGTTACCCAGAAATTTAGGCTCCTGTCTCCATTTTATTGTACTGAGCGATAGCAAAAAGTTTAAATATTGCATCCAGTCATTTGCCTGGCCTTTATTTCTGTGATGTGAAAGGTACTGTGTGGTAAAATAGGGGAGAAAGACTGGATTTGGCTCTTCCAAAGGTTAGATAGAATGTGCTTACAACTGTTGTACCCAATATAGATGATTTTGAATATGACAAGATTGCTGATTTTTTAAAAAACTGAAATTGGTAGTTGATATTAAATAGCATTTGCTTCTTCACTTGAAAGGATGGCAGAGCACAAAGGAAAGTGTTACATTCCTGAAAGCTGTCCCTGTATTTGGAAAGATTGGGAGTACCTCTCAGGAGAAGTGATTGCTACACCATGCTATACCTGGTAATGAGATCTATTTATTTCACAACTTCTCTAAGAAATTGTACTAGTTTCCGTCATGTTGTATTTACTTAATGTGATGAATTTCATCAGAAAGCAAACCAAATCTGAGTAAATACGATTTTAAAGGCCTTCAGGAGTTAATGGGAAGCTACTACCTACAGGGGGATCATTATTTTTATACCTATTTGTTTGACCAAGAAGTAAAAAATGAACTATGATAATTTGAAAATATAATAGGAAAAACATATCTCAAATTTATAAATAACAAAGAGAAGGTCATATTTGATGGAAAATTTTGTTTGAAAATAATCCAAAAGAATACCATAAAATAAAATTAAAATACAGTTTCCTAGAAATGGGGATAAAAATTCAAGCTTGTGAATAAGTCCTGTCTGTGACTGAACAACATCAACAAAAGGTATTGAAATGGACTCAAGTAAAGGAGATGGCACTGTAGTCTTTTGGCGACCGGCAGGTGTACGTTTAGTTTTTCATTCCATCACCTTTTTTCAAAGTGACCCAGGCCCAATTTCTAGGCTTGTTTGTGATGTCTTAAGACAGAGTGGTAAATATATGCCTTATCTATCACTGTAGTAAAATATTATCAGAAAGAATTGGCCATATTTATAAGAGCTATTGACACAGTGATTACCCTTGAATACAAACTTTCCAATACTTATGCTCCCTGAAAAATACTAATTAGAGCCACAATTCTTGGAAAGGTAACAATGTTGATATTGTTTTCTAATAGTGTTTGTCGACGAGGAATGTTCAATTGCACATATTATCCATGCCCAGCAGTATGCACAATCTATGGGGACCGGCATTATCATTCTTTTGATGGACTGGAATATGATTATATCAGTGATTGCCAGGTATTTTTGATAAAGGTATGTCACAGTTGTTATCGTTGTTTGGTCGCTAAATCATGTCCAGCTGTTTGCCACCCCATGGACTACAGCCCGCCAGGCTCTTCTGTCCATGGGATCTCCCATGCAAGAATACTGGAGTAGGTTGCCATTTCCTTCTCCAGGGTATCTTCCCGACCCGGGGATCAAACCGAGGTTTTCTGCATTGCAGGCAGTTTCTTTTACCTCTGAGCCACCTGGGAAGCCAATGTCACAATTACTTGTTTTAGTTACAGTTACGTAGAGACAATGTAAAAAGCAAGTATGGTAGACCATGACATATCACATCCACATATCATTAGTAAAACTTATAAAAGCTATAGCAATTTTAAATTAACTTCCTTAACTAATTGTAAAGTTTTATTATTTGTAAGTGATGAGCTAATTTCATAACCTTTCTGTGCCTCTGACTTCTCATTTGTAAAATGAGGATGATAATTGTCCCTATCTCCCAGGGGTAGTTCTCAGGATTGAATGAAATAAATATATGTAAAGCTTGCATATAGTACTTACTACTTAGTAACTGCTCAGTAAATATCAACCTTTTTTGTTTTTATTGGTTTAATTTGGTGAATGTAAATTTAGCACATTAAATCATGTATTGGACCATGTATTGTTTATAGTTGTAGCAATTAAAATGACATTATTCTCATTTCTAGACATGGTATTTTGTTGATATGCTTTGATAAACCCTGGGCTTTGTATATCTGATAAAATCCTTAAAAGTTTTAGGAAGAAGTTACCCAAGAATAAGCAAAATAACATCTTTTCATCCACCAAGGTAACCTGTGATTTTCTTGAATGTGTGTTTTCTTCTGGGAAAGGCTTTTATGTTTTTAGCATATGTCAAGACAGTAGGCACATTCCCATTTTGTATTAGTTATTTTAAATAAAAAACAAACAGTAAATCTATAGCCTTCCAAACTTAAGCAAAGCTCCTGCTATGTTTCAAGGGAAACCATTGCGTTTCCCTTCCAGTACTATTTTTAGCCTCCTTTATGAGCAGTTTTAACTTTCTTAAAGAATAAATCCCTGGGAATGAATTTGGCAGTTAGATAATTATAGAAGATGACAAGTTGCCTGTAGGGGGTGTGTGTGTGCGTGTGTGGTTTTGATATACCTTGGAGCACAGGAAAGGCACGGTGATACATATCCATTCTATGAGTATTTGTCCTCTTCAAACAAGTATTATTTAGCAAATAATTTTACATGAGGATTTTCTTCCCTCTTGAAGTTTAGGTTGTAAATTGAGAAGCCTGGAAAAGTAAAAAGCAATTTAGAAATTTGAATGCATAAACTGATACTTTTTTCCCCCCTCATAATGTTTCAGACTGATTTTATACCAAATCCTTGCTTCCCGTGATATTTAGGAGTCTCTGATATTCCTTAAGAACCCTCTTCCTTTGCATTTCTGGCTGTTATGCTCTTGTAGCCCTTCACTGTCTCTTCTGGTTTCTCCTTTGTCTCTTTGTTGCCTTTTCTTTTTGCATAAGTCCTAGACCATAGATGACAGAGTTGGCCCCTTCAGGGCAAGGACCAAACCCTAGTCACCATTGTTTTAATAGTGCTGAGCACCATGCTGGGAACACTTGTCCACTGAATGTTTACTGAACTGGATGTCTGTGCTTGGGTCTCTCTCCTTTTCTCCCAATGCTTAAGTTCATCCACCTCTATAATCTTAACCTCACCTACAAGCTGATGAGTTCCCAGTTGACATGGACAGCTCTGACCTTCAACTTCGAGGCTGTCTTCTGACTCAAGTTCATCCCTATAATAATATACATTTTTCGTTCTGTTAACCTTTCTAAGACTTGCATTGCTATCGTGTCATTGCTTTTTAAGAACTGCGGCTGACTTCCATTTACCAGCTTCCATAAAATCGAACTTCTCAGGATAATCCTTCCAGGGCTTTTCTCAGGGTATTTTTCTATACCTGATTGGCTCTGCTCCCTCAAAGTGACTTTTCTAGTTCATATTTATCTGTTCTGTTCTTACACATCCTATGATATTTGATAGTCCTCATGTCAAAAGTAAGCAACCCATTACATTCTGATTATTTTATATGTGCTCAGTTAGATCATGTATCATTTTATGTCAGAGTTCTGTGTTATACTTCTTTTGGGTTCCTCACTAGACCTAGCACAATTATGGTTGTATTATAAGAGCTAAAAAATTACTTGCTCTGTTTTTAACCATTTTTTTAAGAGGGTAGAATTCAAAAAGTTACACTTAATTGGTAATCTTATATTTGTTATAAATGCATACACATGCCTTCAACATGAAGTATATGGAGCAGTGTTCTTAAACTTTATTATATATGCATATAACTTTGAAATCTTGGTAAAATCTAGCTTCTGATTTTATGTGTTTGGAGCAGTATCTTGGAGTCTGTCTGCAATTTTAAATAAACTACTCTGATGTTTCATGTCCATTGTCTATTCTTTGAATAGGAAGAATGTAAATCATTTCCTTCTTTAAAACACCAATTGTAACTATTTTTTAAATTCTCCCCTTCTTCTGAATAGTAAACTTTGTCATATCTAGAAAAATCAAAGTATCATAGACAATACTGTATCAAATATGACTATCAATCGTTGACAATAGTGTATCAAACACTGAATATATCATTAAGGTTAATTAATGATGCTTTTTGTGGTTTCATTTTAAGTAACCAAGCAAAAATTCTGCCAAACTTTGTTTTCATTTTATGTATGGAAAGATTATTTAGAAGTATTTACTAGAAGCATTTTAAACCTTGTCTATATATTACCATGTTTGTAAACATTTTCCAGTGTGTGGTCTTTGCTCATACATTATCATTTCATTCATTTAATACACAATTTTCAGGGCCTATTAAATGTAAACTGTGTTAGCAAAGACGTTCCTTCTCTGTATATTAGGATAGATTTCTCCAAGAAAATTCTGAAGTTTTGAAAACAGGGATCATACTCTATATTTCTTTTTTCCTTCCTCTCCATCATTTTGCAAAATGCTGGGCATTTAGCAAACTCTTAATAACTACTTATTTGATCTGCTTGACTCTTCCTTAACTCCTCATCTGCTTTGCAGTAGAGAAATCATAGTATTTTCCATTGTATTTTCAAATAATGATTTTTCTTAGTTGAAGTATAATTAATTTACAACATTATGTTAGTTTCAAGTATACAGAAAAGTGATTGTGCAGACAGTAGCATATTTGTCTCAACTCTGATTCCTGACAAAATGAAATTATCTTCTTATTTCTGATGCTGAATGATGATAACAGTCATTTTTATTGGTACTGAATATAAGAGTGCCATTTTATTTGGCAGGCGAGAGCCATTGAAGTTTGATTTTCAGGCTTTGTAAACCTCATTTCCTCTCATCACTTTAATTTGCTGCTATATTCTTCTGTAAAAATACATACATCATATTCAGTCTCAAGTTTTAATGAGATATGCCTACCTGTAAGTGAGAAGGCATGTTGCAGGAAGTATTAGTCCAACATTTGTATAAAATGTTAAATGTCTGGGTTAAGATCTATCATTAGGGTTCATGTGGCAAAAATTAGGTATAAAGAGTATGAAAAATCTAAAGTTTTAAGTTTTAGAATTGTATATGTTTTTTTCTTTGCCAAAGCAGAATTATTCTTTTTTATTTAATAATGTTCCTTAAAAAAGAAAATGTGCTTACAAAAAATAATCTTTGAAAATTAAGAAAAGAAAACTTATGTTAGTAATTAATTAGAATTATACCAGTGAATTACTGATTGTATTATAATGAGCATATTTATTGAAATTAATAAACCAGAACCAGGACCCCAGAATGGATGGGTTAGTTTGACCAACATATTTTTGACAATCCAAGAAATATTTTATTTGACTATGGAGTAGATAATTATTTCATACCAAAGACAAATTAGTGATTAACAAATGCAACCTAATAGTCATGGTTTTGAAATATTATCATGTCAGATAGTAAATTTTTCAATGCTTGGAGATTTTCTACTGCAATAGTTTTATAATTATTTTTTCTTATTCCATCTGCTTCGCTTTTTCGTGGCAAGGTTTTTTTTTTGTTTGAGAATCAGCATTTCCTTTGAGAAGGATAGAATGACTGCCAGCACCATTCACTGACTTGCTGCTTTTTCAGAGGCAGGATTCACTTCTGTGGATAGCATATTTAATTCCTCCTTCTTTGTCAGGCAGCTCTCTTTCCTCTCTGTCTTGATTACAAATTCTAGGCTTTATCTTTGTCATTTGTAAAGCATTTTTACTTGGTAAAACTTATCATTTACTTTTGTGGGCCCTGTGAAGGATATAGTAATCTAATTCATAAAAATTTCATTTTTATTTGCCAGTTGGACTTTTAAAAATTAATACTTACTCAACTTTATCTTGAAGTATAATGTTACTTGACTCTGACATTCAAAGAAATAGTAAACCTGTCTTTTAATCTCTGGATTTTGGAGTCTTAGGAAACAGTTCCAAGCGAATACTTACCCTATCTTTGTTTATGTTTATCAAACTTAAAAAATTCAAGTTCTCTTCTATTTAATTCATTTTGAGGCTGTTTATGTTATACTGTACTATACTGTAAATAGCGCTTGGAATATAGCCCATTATTTTTTACGTATATTGCAGCAAACCTATGACAAAGTCATCACTGTATTTCCTGAGGTAAGAGTTTTTTAAGAGAAAAGAGAGCTGAGAAAGCAAACAGCAACTTGACCTGTGCTATAAGCTCAGAGAAAGAGAACATTGGGTGTTTTCAGCAAAAGTGAGAAATTTAATATTCCAGCTCCCAGATTTCAGAGTCAAACTTTGCTTCCATTATCTATGACAAGCCCCAGTCCCTGCTAGTTTTCTTCCTGTAAGTTGTTCTAGATTTGATTTTTCAGCATTCTGTTCAGTTGATACCACAAACGTTTGGTGCTCTCCTTGTCTCTGAAAACCCTTCTAATACTGCTCTCAAATGTTTATACCTTGCATCATTTTTCATATCATTATTTTTCTGTGTGATTTCTGTGTGTCAGGACCTATGCTGAAAAGTGAAGGGAAAGGATGTGCAACATAGATATGAGTCTTGCCTCCTTCACAATTTAGACTGGTGTGAGAGAGTCTAGATCACCAAATCACAAGATTCATATAAAACTGCAACTGTAAAAGTTAATGATGACATTGGCAAAATTCAGTTGAAACTTTTTAATGCTTATCTTCCTTCTTGGAAGTAGTTCTTGCTTGGTATTCTCTGAGGTATTTCTGCTGCCTCTGCTGGTCTTTGTGTCTGACCCCTCCTCAGTCTCTTCCGGTGGGCTCTTTCTTAAAACACTAGATCTCCCAAGTTCCATATTTTCATGTCTGTCCCCTCTATAAGATTCTTAGTTGCCTGTAATCTCATAATATCTCGAAGGGTAGACCTGTATGTATTTGTATATGTGTCTGTGTATTTATCTATTCATCATCCATCTGTCTGTCTATCTAGGGAAATGAAAACAGAGAGGAAAAGAAGTCAGAGGAAATCATTACACTCTATTTAAGCAAATATAAAGATCTAAATGCAGCTTTCTCTGTCAAAGAAGAGTAAAATGAAAATTAATGGCACAGTAATTATAAAACAGTGTGGCACTTCAAAAGAGAGAGAAAAAGAAGTAGCATGTAAACATTATATGAAAATTTCACTGTGAAAAAAATTTATTCCCCATAAAATAAAAATATTTTCTACCTTCTAGAGGTTATGAAAGAGATGATGGAATTAACTAGTAAAATTTTAAATGTATATTCAGGGGCTATAAGTAAGTGAAAAAAAATGATAAAAGTAAAGAACAAATTAAAGACCAAAACACATTGTAGAGTTGAGATGTAAGCATTTCTTTTAAAAAATAAGCATATGATCTTTTGCTTCCTGTCCCTTCCTTTTGGGTCAAATGTGAGAGATGATCTAATTGGCTAGAGTTGTCTTTGTATGTGTGTGTGTGTGTGAGAGAGCAATACAGTCCCTTGGCCCATCAAAGAAAGTGCTGCTTTGAGGCCATTCAGCTGTGGAACATAAAGCATGGCTGTTGGAGGCTGCTGTACCAGCAGCCTTTCTGTGGTATAGTTACCCTTCAAAGGGGCCAGGACTATGACAAGTCTTAAACTGACATGTCAAGTAAAATAATATATTACCTTGAGAGGTACTGATGTTTTATAGTTCAGAATCACTTGGAAGAATATTCTCTATCAGTATTTTCAGCACCTAAACATAGAAGTTTTGAGAAATCCATGTGGCACATGGCTCTTGACCTTTTTACTCTAGTTTTGTAATCATTTCTTACTGTGTTGCTTAGCAACTCTGTAGCACTGTCTTCAAGTCTAATATTAGCTTGAAATATATTAGAAATGGAAATTGGAGAAACATGGCTCATAGGGATTGATATTGTTTCAAGTTACTGTCAGCATAACATGATATTACCAGGCAGACCATATAATATAGACTACTTCTTAGCATTTCTGAGTTAATATACAGACTAAAGCTAATACTGAGGCCCTTTAATTAATAGTAATAGAAATGTAATGGCAATAGAAATCCTTGCAGCCAACTTTTCAGATCCTTAATCTAATAACCCTTGATGACAAAGATCCTTATAGTCAAAGCTTGGTTTTTCCAGTAGTCATGTATGGATGTGAGAGTTGGAGCATAAAGAAGGCTGAGAGCCAGCGAATTGATGCTTTCGAACTGTGGTGCTGGAGAAGACTCTTGAGAGTCCCTTGGACTGCAAGGAGATGAAACCAGTCAATCCTAAAGGAAATCAATCCTGAATATTCACTGGAAGGACTGATGCTGAAGCTGAAACTCCAATACTTTGGCCACTGGATGGGAAGAACTGACTTATTGCAAAAGACCCTGATGCTGGGAAAGATTGAACGCAGGAGGAGAAGGGGATGGCAGTGGATGAGATGATTGGATGCCATCACTGATTCAATGGACATGAGTGTGAGCAAACTCTGGGAGATAGTGAAAGATAGGGAAGCCTGGTGTGCTGCAGTCCATAGGGTCACAAAGGGTCAGACATGACTGACTGACTGAATAACAACAGAGAGGAAGAGCCAAACAAAACCCTCAATTATATATATATTTTTTCTTTGAAAATCATTCATAAGGGCAGAAAAGTATGGCATTATTTTTTTTGAGTAATACAATGTCATAATCATCTTAATGACCCTTATTATTCTCCTTTTCAAAATTTAGGCAATACTTTCAAAAAGAATTGTTAAAAAGAAGAAAAAGTTCTCAGTTCCTATGAAGTAAGGAAAACTGGGTCACAAAGGGACACATTCATTACTCTGTCAACAGCATTCATTGTAAACCTGTCTTCTGGGCAACATGCTGTAGTAATTACTAATAAGACAGAATTTGGCCAAACCAAGAAATACGTTGTGCTAGTATTCATATTGTTGGTGATATAAAAAAACTAAGTATGGAGAATTTATATCAAGACCTATATGATTTGCAGACATTTGAAAGAATTGTCACTTTCCTTTCTGTGATATCCCACCTTCCACAAGTTAGTGGAAGGACTCAGAGCGATGGGGCTTTAACATTCATAGCAATAAGGACCACTTCAAAGACGTAATGAAAACCATGGCCTTTCTTCCTAAAAAATTACACATACTCAAAACAATCTTTTACAATGAACTTCCAGGATCTATAGAACTATTGAAACCAATTCATGAAAATGGGATACAAAATCAGAAACCGTGTTTCCAGAGAGTGAGTTCTTGGTGGATTGGAGAGGGGAGTAACTGAAGGCAGGTGAGGGGGAGGAGATGGAGAGCAGGTTAGATTTAGAGTGTGAGAGATTACATAACATTCTCTGAAACTAAACATTCCCTATAACCTACAATTGAATTTTCTCCTCAACCATTTCTAAACTCTTCCTAATTTCTCTAGAAGTGGCATTAAGAAAAAACAGTGTTTTGAACTCTGTTCTTATTTAGCTAAGTGACTTTGGACATTCATTTAATCCTTAACTTCTGTTTCTTTATCTATAAAATGGAGATAATACATAATTCAAGAATTGCGATAAGACTTAAATGAGATCATGCATGTAAAGTTCAAAGTAAGCCCTCATATTATATGCATTATTTTATTTACTAACACAATATGAAAGTTTTATATTTATTTTGATTTTATCTTCAGGCAAATAATTGTTTAGCCAGAGAACTCCTTGAAATACAACAAAAGATATTGTCTAAATGAAAGACATCTCTCTTAAAATTTTCTTAAGTGACACATCTTATTGGATATTTGATGGAAAGAAACTGGTTGATAAATTTGAGCTGTAATGATAAATGAAAAGTATGAAAAGGCAAAAAGATATGACACTGAAAGATGAACTCCCCAGGTCAATAGGTGCCCTGTATGCTACTGGAGAAGAGAGAAGAAATAGCTCTGGAAGGAATGAAATGGTTAAGCCAAAGTAGAAACAACGCCCAGTTGTGGATGTGTCTGATGGTGAAAGTTAAGTCCAGTGCTGTAAAGAACAATCTTGCATAGGAACCTGGAATGTTAGGTCCATGAATCAAGATAAATTGGATGTGGTTGAACAGGAGATGGCAAGAGTGAACATCGACATTTTAGGGATCAGTGAACTAAAATGGACTGGAATGGGCAAATTTAACTCAGATGACCATTGTATCTACTACTGTGGGCAAGAATCCCTTAGAAGAAATGGAGTAGCCCTCATAGTCAATAAACAGTCCGAAATGCAGAACATGTGTGCAATCTCAAAAATGACAGAATGATCTCTGTTCGTTTCCAAGGCAAACCATTCAATATCATAGTAATCCAAGTCTATGTGCCAACCAGTAATGCTAAAAAAACTGAAGTTAATAAGTTCTATGAAGACCTACAAGATCTTCTAGATCTAACACCCAAAAAAGATGTCCTTTTCATTATAGGGGACTGGAATGCAAAAATAGGAAGTCAAGAGGTATTTGGAGTAACAAGCAAGTTTGGTCTTGGAGTACAAAATGAAGCAGGGCAAAGGCTAACAGAGTTTTGTCAAAGAACACACTGGTCATAGCAAACAACGATTCCAACAACACAAGAGATGACTCTACACATGGACATCACTGGATGGTCAATACCAAAATCAAATTGGTTTATAGTCTTTGTAGCCAAAGACGGAGAAGTTCTATACAGTCAGCAAAAACAAGACCAGGAGCTGACTGTGGCTCAGATCGTGAACTCCTTATTGCAAAATTCAGACTTAAATTGAAGAAAGTAGGGAAAACCACTAGGCCATTCAGGTACTACCTAATTCAAATCCATTATGATTATACAGTGAAACTGACTAATAGATTCAAAGGATTAGATCTGATAGACAGAGTGCCTGAAGAACTATGGACGGAGGTTCACAACATTGTACAGAAGGCAGTGATCAAAACCATCACCAAGAAAAGTAAATGTGAAAAAGCAAAATGCCTGTCTGAGGAGGCTTTACAAATAGCTGAGTAAGGAAGAAATGAAAAAGAGAAAAGGAAAGATATACCCATCTGAATGCAGAGTTCCAACAAATAGCAAGGAGGGATAAGAAAGCCTTGCTAAGTGAACAATGCAAAGAAATAGAGGAAAACAATAGAATTGGAAAGACTAGAGATCTCTTCAGGAAAACTAGAGATACAAAGGGAACATTTCATGCAAGTTCAGTTCAGTTCAGTCGCTCAGTCGTGTCCGACTCTTTGCGACCCCATGAATCGCAGCATGCCAGGCCTCCCTGTTCATCACCAACTCCCGGAGTTCACCCAGATTCACGTCCATCGAGTCAGTGATGCCATCCAGCCATCTCATCCTCTGTCGTCCCCTTCTCCTCCTGCCCCCAATCCCTCCCAGCATCAAAGTCTTTTCCAATGAGTCAACGCTTCGCATGAGGTGGCCAAAGTAAAAGATGGGCACAATAAAGGACAGAAATAGTATGGAACTAACAGAAGCAGAAGATATTAAGAAAAGGTGGCAAGAACACACAGAAGAACTATACAAACAAAGATCTTAATGACCCAGATAACCACGATGGTGTGATCACTCACTTAGAGCCAGACATCCTGGAATGCGAAGTCAAGTGGGCCTTAGGAAGCTTCACTACAAACAAAGCTAGTGGAGGTGATGGAATTCCAGCTGAGCTGTTTCAAATCCTGAAAGACGATGCTGTGAAAGTGCTGCACTCAATATGTCAGCAAATTTGGAAAACTCAGGAGTGGCTACATGATTAGGAAAGATCAGTTTTCATTCCAGTTCTAAAGAAAGGCAATGCCAAAGAATGTTCAGACAATGGCACAATTTTCTTGGACTCCAAAATCACTGCAGATGGTGACTGCAACCATAAAATTAAAAGACGCCTGCTCATTGGAAGAAAAGGTATGTCAAACCTAGACAGCATATTAAAAAGCAGAGACATTACTTTGTCAGCAAAGGTCCATATAGTCAAATATATGGTTTTTCCAATAGCCATTTTATGGATATGAGAGTTGGACCATAAAGAAGGCTGAGTGCTGAAGAATTGATGGTTTCAAACTGTGGTGCTGGAGTCAACTCTTGAGAGTCTCTTGGGCTGCAAGGAGATCAAATCAGTCAACCCTAAAGTAATACAATCCTGAAGATTCGTTGGAAAGACTGATGCTGAAGCTGAAGCTCCAATACTTTGGCCACATGATGTGAAGAGCTGACTCATTAGAAAAGACCCTGATGCTGGGAAATATTGAAGGCAGGAGGAGAAGGGGACAGCAGAGGATGAGATGGTTGGATGGCATTGCCAACTCAATGGACATGAGTTTGATCAAGCTCCAGGAGATGGTGAAGGGTAGGGAAGCCTGACATGCTGCAGTTCATGGGGTTGCAAAGGGTTGGACATGACTAAGCAACTGAACAAGCACAACAAACAATAAAATGGAAAGAAAGCTTTCTTGGAACAACATTTTAAGCAGAGATATTATAGATAAAAGTTTAAAGATTGAGCTAACTTGCTATATTTGTATTAAATTCTTTACATTATGAGATCAAAATGATTTTTATTTTAGATGTAAATTGTATTTCATTTTCAATACAATTCATTATAAATCTCAGAATTCTTTAAGATTTAATGAAAAAATAGGTAAAAATTATGTATAATATAGATTTATATTAATATAATATTTTTGACATTTCAGAGTACAGATGATTCAGATATATCTGTCATTGCCCAGAACAAGAAATGCTTTGACAACGATATTGTTTGTTCTAAAAGTGTTTTGATCGCAGTTGGGGCCACTGAAATTTACCTGAATGATTCTCCTTATAAACAGGTTAGTGAATTATTTTTTGTAAAATCATTTTAACTTGTCCTGAGTATACGGAAAAGAAAATAGAAGCAGTTTGAGGTACTTTTCTTTACAAGTGGTTACTAGATTTTAATTTTTTTCTCTGTCATTTTATGTGGCTTCAGTAAATCAGACTCGATTTGTCTCTCTTGTTTACACTCCACATCCCCATTTGCCAGTTCTTTCCTTGGCATCAGTTACCTGGAGTATTTCAACACTACCCAAGCTATCCAAGCTAGCCTCCAGCCTTAGTTTTCCCCCTCTGGTCCAGCTCGCCAGACTGCGGCCAGGGTGATTTTTCTAAGATGGATGTCTCGTCTCCTGTCACCCCTGTGCTGTGAAACTTTCAGATGACCTCCCACCGCCCTTACAAGGCCTCCCCAGTCTGGCTATGGCCACCTCTCCTGCCGCGTCTCATCACTTTCTGCTTCGAGCCCGTGTTCTAGAAACTGGAGCTTTTCTCAGTTCTTTAAGCGCTCTGTATTTTTCTCTCACCTCTGACTATTCGTGAATGCCATTGCTCCCACCTGGATCAGCCTTCCCATTTAACCTACTCTTGTGTGACAAGTCTCATCTCCTTCAAGGAGCTCCTCCTCATGTGCTTAAGCTCCCCGTCAGCATGTGCATCACACTTTGGTGAAATTCCGTGTGTGGTGGTCTGTCTTTTCTATTTGTCTATGAGTTCTGTGAGAATTGAGACCACTGTTTTCTTTGTTCACTCCTGTATACTTGGAGCCAGTGCAATTTGAAAGAATGAATAAATTTCATTTACTCATTCATTTATTCCAAATGTTTACTTTATATCAAAATATGTGTTAATTATTGGGGCCACAACAATGAAAAGACACTGTGCTTTGCCTTTAAGGTACTTATATTCAGTTGAGGGATCCATTCAAGTAGATGAGGCTGTGCAGTGGTATGCGATGGTAGGACTGTGCTTAGGAAAGCAGGACCATCCCTAAGAGGAAGACCTAAGCCAACTTGGGATGTTGAGGGTAGTTGTAAGGAGCATAGCCTTTGGAGTCAGTTAGTACTCACTTAGAACCCCTGTTCTGTCACCTGCAAACGCCGTCCCTTTGGGCAACCCCTCCAAGCTGCAGCTTTCACATTTGTAAATGTGGGATGATTGTGAAACCCACTTCTTAAGTTCATATGAGAGTTAAATGAAAGACGTATTTCAGGAAATTCCTCTCCTCCCCTTCATCCTCCTTATTTTTGAAGGCTCAGAAGACATGCTTTGGGGAAAATGATTGGAACTGAGTCTTTAAAGGTTGAGCAGGTGTTAGCCAGATGAGGAGAAAGCATAGAAAGATAGTACAGAGGAACAGTCATGTTGAAAGGAGCAGAGCTGAAAGATAAAATGGCACGTTTGGAGAACTCGAGCAGTTTAGTTTGGTGGAGGTAGATGGGGATGGTGGAGGGAGGGTGAGGCAAAGAGATTCGGGGAGGAGTGTCCACACTGACTTTCACACAGGAAGCTCCGGGACAGGGGCAGTTGATAGGATGGCTGTGTAATATATTTGAACTTACTTTACAAGGAAGACATTTGGGAATTAAGCAACATAATCTGACATATAGCCTTTAAAAGTGGCCTATTTCTGAATTTTTAGATTAGCATTTCTCAGTCTGGTTTGCAAAAAGTTCTTCATTCACATCATCTAGAATAGTAATTATAAGAGCTGGTTCATGAACTCCACCTCAGGTATTAGAATGGCTGAAGCTGATGACAATCAATATTTTAATGGTACCCCAAATTCCTCTGTACACTAAGATTTGAGAATCGGTGCCCTACATCAGAGCTCATGTCCTAGTCAGAAATGTTGAGACCAACCAGGCAGTGATCAAGATTTGAGTAAAACCGAGTTTGTATAAGTCATGTTGATGTCTTTTTGAAATAATTACTGCAGTTTGGGGTAGCCTTCAGCTGGATATTCATTTATCGGTGAAAGTTTTCTCTAAGAAAAAGGATGTGTTTAAAAAAAAAGAAAAGCTGAAAATAGCAAATGCTCTTGTAAAGACTGTTTGACACATTTTTGAAGTGGTAATTGCAGCTCTGTGTGGCTTTCATCTTCCCGTTTTCACCTGAATGGAGCTGTTGATGAATCTCCTTCATATCAGTTGTGAAGTATAAAAGAAGATGAAGAAAAATCATAAAAATACTTTGACCCTAACAAATCCCTGGTTAATATTTTTTCTTGAACGTCAGAAGTGAAAATAAGTACCATTTATTTTATGGCAGATGGATTGCTCACTTAGGGGAAGGAAAAAAACCTGTTCTTTTTTCAATTAACATACAATTTTAATTTTATCAAGTATGTAGGATATAAATATCTTATGAGTTTATTTAAGCTGTATTGTAAATGTTTTAATTCTTTACTTTTATAATTTATTTTTCTAACATCAGTAGAGTTTATTTACCGTGCTGTAATTCACCTCTGAAGTAGAGGTCTCTATTTTGGGCAATGCATAATACTTCATTCTTATAAGAAGAGACATCTTTGCTTCCTAATCTGAAAAGAAAGAAGCATAGTATCTCCTTCTGACCAAAGAGGACTGTTCTCTTGTAGCAAACTGCCCTGTCTAATAAAAATGAAGGATTTAGCTCTACAGGCAAATATAGAGGGTGTGCTTTTACATCAGGATAACTAATACAAAACCAATCTGAAGGAAGTCCAATAATCTTATCCCAAAATTTATTTTATGTTCCAGTGATATGTCAACCAGCCTGAGGGAAGTTTAATAGGAAAATATATGACAAAGTATTTCATGGATTGAAAAGGAGCTATAAGCCACAAACATTTCACTTACTTGCTTTGATTATTGCTGCTCAGGCTGGAAGCTGAGAACTATAAGTAGGCCAGTGCAAGAAGGTATTAAAAATATGTGTTACCCTTGATCTAGAAGGTGAAGATACTGCCATAAACTTGACAAAGTACATCTTTCTAGGAGCTAACATTCACAAAGGGAGGAAGACAGATAATAAAGCCAAAGACAAATCAGATGATGAAAAGGTCCTGAAAAGTGTAATCAAAATGATAAAAATAGCTTCTATGGCAGAGAATGATATGGCTGCCTGGTAGGCGAAAGTTTGTGGACCTAGTGAAATGAAAATGTATACCCCCTTGATAAAAACAGGGACTTTTTTTCCCTTTGTTTTGTAGTCTTTCTTGACCTGCCATAGTGTTTTTTCTTTATTACTAAATGCCTTGCTTACCTGGACACAAGTATACTTCCAGGTTGAATGCAGACCCTTACAGGTACTGAGGGCATTGCCCCATAACTCCAACTTGGTACCTGGAAGCAGAAAGAAATGAGATTACGTAGAGTCCACTAACAAAATATATACTGTCCTATACAATATACTGAGCACTTGCAAGTATGATGTTGGTCTGCTGCTGCTGCTAGGAGACTGAAAACTTCTTGTGAATATGAATTTATTTAATTTACCCTGTGAAAGATTTATAAAAATGTACTCTAGTACAGGGTTTCCCAAATTATGCTTTTGTTATTACTTGGGAGAAAAAATAACCAAAGGATTTCATATCTCCTTCACAATTTAAGTTTTGCTTCTAGTTAAAAATTTGCTTTATTTACTTTGACTTAACCATGTATTTTAAAAATTATTATGTGAGTTAATTTCAGTGTTAGAGTCAGCATAATCTTTTATAGGGTATAGCTCTTACCCATAAAGAACATTGCATAGTCTTACTTCAGTTTGAAGGTACTCTAAATTTTCCCAATGGATTCCATCTCTAGTTTCTCCCTGCTATTATCCCTTCTAGCACACACATTATTTTCTCTTAGTACACAAACATCGTCTGTCACTTTACTATTCAAAATCCTCTGTTGAAGGCATTTTGCACCTGAAATAACAGCCATTGACTGTACTGGGTGACTTGATGGCAAAGGGGCTCAGACTATGCTTGTCATGGAATCCCTGCTGTAGCTCTCTGTGCTTTCTCCAGTTCTGTAAAAATCTTGAATTTCCTGCCCCTCAAGCCTTTATTCCCTTTGCTTGCAGTGGTTTCTTTCCTCATTCTGTTTTCCATCCCTTTTTATTTTCCTATTCATGATCTCTTACAGATCAATAATATATGTCCTACGTCTTGCAAGAAGCCTTCCTAAGTTCCTTTGATGGAAATTCATCTCCTCATCCTCCTTACCAACTCTTTCTCTTTATAGACACACACACACATTTTGTGCTTAAGTTTTTCAATTATGCAAAGTCATACAGTTTTGGTTGTTGTTGTCTCTGAGTCCTGTCTGACTCTCTGTGGCCCCATGGACTGCAGCACACTAGGCTTTCCTGTTCTTCACTGTCTTCTGGAGTTTGCTCAGATTCATGTCCATTGACATTTTTGGTACTCAATCATATTTATTAACCATCAAAATAGAATTGCTGGGTTAGCAGGTATATCTGTTGCAGGAAGGGGGACCCCTTCCAGGGCCCGAAACTGGGCTCTTGTCTAACACTCGGAAATGAATTGTCTG
Organism: Capra hircus; assembly: GCF_001704415.2. NCBI lineage: Eukaryota > Metazoa > Chordata > Mammalia > Artiodactyla > Bovidae > Capra > Capra hircus. Next base: position 9,624,615 of record NC_030812.1, read on the forward strand.
AGGAGACACATGTGCTGACAAAGCAAGAGGCTTTATTGGGACAGGGCCCCCGGGTGGAGAGCAGCAGGGTAAGGGAACCCAGGAGAACTGCTCTACCATGTGGCTTGAGATCTCTGGTTTTATGGCGATGGGATTAGTTTCCAGGTTGTCCTTAGCTAATCATTCTGACTCAGAGTCCTTCCTGGTGGTGCATGCCTTGTTCAGCCAAGATGGATGCCAGAGAGGAGGATTCTGGGAGGAGGTCGGACATGCGGTGTCTCCTTTTGACCTTTCCTGAACTCTTCCCGGTTGGTGGAGGCTTATTAGTTCCATGTTCCTTACCAGAACCTCCTGTCATAAAACAACTCATGCAAATGGTTACTATGGTGCCCGGCCAGGGTGGGCGGTTTCAGTCAGTGCGCTTCCCCTAACATATCCACCTAATGTACTGTATCCCCATGCCATGACTGCTCTTCTGTATAACTGAAATACCTTTTTCTCTTTGCCCATTTATCTATCTGGAGCCTGTCTACCAGTTTGTGTCTTGTTATCACTTTTATGTTTTTCCTATTTTATTCACTTGTTTTGTCTTTCATTATAAAATTAAGGAAAGATAGGGCTTTCATTATAAAATTAAGGAAAGATAGGGCTAAGCAAAAATACTAGTACATAGATACTTATTGACGGATATTAATTTAATTAATGTTTGCATTTTGGTGAGAAAATAAGAAATTCATTTTTTTCTTTATTATGTTTTTTCCCTTTATTTGAAGAAACGATCAGGTTTTTTTCTGGAAAATAAACCAACATATCAGCTGTGGAAGGCAGGGTACTACATGGTAGTATACTTTCCAGAGAAAGACATCACTATTCTTTGGGATAAGAAGACAACCATCCATATCAAAGTTGGACCACAGTGGAAGGTAAGTCAACTTACTTGGTAGGTCAATCTAAATGAGATACAAGAGATGAAATTACATTTGACTTTTTAATGTTTTATGGAAATAAAACGATTGAGGTTTTATTTTGAGAGATGTTATATTTTTAGAATAACTAACTCAGATCCCAGGGAAGAGTAACTTTACCAAGTGTTGCATACCATTCTTTTTAACTTCAACTTTACAGTATCCAGTTTTCCAAAGTTTCTTAGTTTAGCTTCTTTTATTCCTACTCCCTACAGCATGATTATATGATATTATTTGTAATACAGTTTGATTTATTACAATTTGTGTTCCATCTTTTCTGCCATTTTCTGGATATTTTTAAGCTTACATACAGTAAAATTCTTTAACAATGTAAAATAATATATCTTATGATCTGCAGTTGTATGAATTTCAACAAATGCCTGGAGTTGTGTATCTACCACCACAGTTCTAGAAAGAACAGATCTGTCAGCTTCCAAATTTCTTCTGTGTTGCCCTTTTATTGTCAATGGCTACTTCTTACCCTTCACCCTAGGCAACCACTGTATAGTTTTGCCTTTTCTGGATACAGTATAAATGAAATCATGCAATATATAGTCCTTTGGGTCTGGCTTCTTAGGCTTGATGAAACACATTCAAGATTCATTCATATTTTTGAATGAATTAATTGTTTGTCCCTGTTTACTGCTGGGTGATACTCTTGTTGTATGGATGTACTAGTTTGTTTTATCCATTAATGGTTGAATATTCAGTCTGGATCATTTACAGTTCTTTTCAATTTATATTTTACATTGTTTTGATGATTGCTTATTATTAAATGTTGTACCAAATATTATTAGATATTTTTATTATTTTAGATGTTTAAAATTTTAGTCCTTAAATGTTGAAATGAATATAGAATATTTCATGGTAATTTTCTTTTACTTTAGAACAAATTATCCGGATTATGTGGAAACTTTGACAAATGTACTTCAAATGACATGACTACATCCAATAACTTGGAAGTGAGAAATGCCCAGGTATTTGGAGATAGTTGGGCATTAGGACAGGTAAGTGGAATATATATATTTTAGAGCAAAACAAATATTTTCTGGTGTACTTACCCATGAAAACATTTTATTCTTACAGGAAAACTTATTTAGGTAATACTATTTTATGTAATATTTGTTAATAATTTATAGTTGACAAAGTCAAACTGCTTTTACATTTAATTTCTCATGCAATCCTTGTGACAATCTGTTAATATAAAGGGTATTGACTCCATGTTACAGATGAAGAAATTGAGGCTTGGGAAGGTTAAATTACTTGCCTACTATTGTGTATCCAGAAAGTCACAGAGATGATGTTCAAATTCTCATCCTCTAATTTCATGCTTTTCCTAACGCTCTTTCAATGTATTTGTATTTCTAGTGATGTATCTTTTGTCAACTCAAGGAAATGAATAAATGAAGAAAGAATTTCTTACCATTTGTTCTCCAGACATGGCTGTGTGTGGGGTGGGGTAAAGAGTGAATTCATAGCCCACTACCTTAGGGAGCAGCTAGGATGAATTAAGTCAGGCATATTTCTTTTTTGAAGGATTTTTTGAGACATTATATGCCTTCAGGAGAGGGATGTGTGTGAAGGAATTCCCAAAGTTACTGACACAGAGCTTATGTTTTTGTATACCAGTTCTCAAAGAAATAGGTTTCTATGGGATACAATCTGAGAAACGCTGAACCAAGAAAACAGTCAAAATGGGAATTTGTTCTACTCTTTTCTTCTTCTTTTCTAAACCTAGTTTTCTAACTAAATTAGAGTCTGCAACTACAGTTTCCTGGTTGGTTACTATTTGATTAGTTGTTTTACTATTTTGCCTAGTTTACTAATATATCTAAATCTCTTTAAAAAATTAAAAGGGGATTGAGGTTAAACATTCACCCAATTTAGTAAAATTTAAGCAGTATATTTCATTGTGGTCCACATTAAAAATTATAAAGATTTTATTCTTTGATATAAAATGAATTAAGGAATACTTAATTTATAATCATACTTAAATATTTAGACCAAAGAATTTTAAACTCATTTGTACCTAATGGACAAAGCTGAAAATTAAAAAAAAAAATTTCATTCAGTAAGTTCTGCTTAGCACTTAATGTTTTCCAAGAGATATGAACACATAATATGATTAAAACAGCCGCTGACCTTGGGAATTTAGTTTAGCAGATGAGGTAGAAAAGTTAACAATGGCACTATGAGACAGGTGCTTTGATATAGGTGTATACAACACGGAGTTTGTGGTCAAAGCAAGATGCCATTGAGCTGATTCTCCCAAGACTCACAGGCACTATAAAACTGAAGGTGATGGGAAAGGGGGTAGCAGCAAAGGAAGGAGCAGCCCTTTAGGAGGCATCAGGAAGACTAGAGTGATATGGTGCCTCTGTGCTAAGTTGCTTCTGTTGTGTCCAGCTCTTTGTAAGCCCATGGACTATAGTCCATCAGGCTCCTCTCTCCATGGGATTTTCCAGGCGAGAATATAGGAGTGAGCTCTCATGCCCTCCTGCATGGGATTTTCCCAAGCCAGGGACTGAACCCATGTCTCACGTTTCCTACATTGGCAGGCAGGTTCTCTACCACTAGCACCACGTGGGGAGAGGGCAATGGCAACCCACTGCAGTACTCGCCTGAAGAATCCCAGGGATGGAGGAGCCTGGTGGGCTGCCGTCATTGGGGTCGCACAGAGTCGGACACGACTGATGCGACTTAGCAGCAGCAGCGTCCCCTGGGAAGCCTGAGCATAGTGATTGTTTTTGCTCAATCATGTCTGACTATTTGTGACCCCGTGGACTGCAGCATGCCAGGCTTCCCTGTCCTTTACCATCTCCTGGAGCTTGCTCAAACTCACGTCCATTGAGACGGTTATGCCATCTAACTATTTTGTCCTCTGTCGTCCCCTTCTCCTTCTGCTTTCAGTCTTTCCCAGATCAGGGTCTTTTCTAAAGAGTCAGTTCTTCACATCAGGTGACCAAAGTAGCTTCAGCTTCAGCATCAGTCCTTCCAGTGAATATTCAGGACTGATCTCCTTTAGGATGGACTGGTTTGATCTCCTTGCAGTCCAGGGGACTCTCAAGAGCCTTCTCCAACACCCACAGTTCAAAAGCATCAATTCTTCGGCACTCAGCCTTCTTAATGGTCTAGCTCTCACAGCCATACATGACTACTGGAAAAGCCATAGCTTTGACTAGACAGACATTTTTGTTGGCAAAGTAATGTCTGTACTTTGCTGTCTAGGTTTGTCATAGCTTTTCTTCCAAGGAGCAAGTGTCTTAATTCCATGGCTGCAGTCACCATCTGCAGTGATTTTGGAGCCCAAGAAAATAAAATCTGTCACTGTTTCCATTGTTTCCCCATCTATATGCCATGAAGTGATGGGACTGGATGCCATGATCTTCGTTTTTTGAATGTTGAGTTTTAAGCCAGCTTTTTCATGCTCCTCTTTCACCATTGTCAAGAGGCTGTTTAGTTCCTCTTTGCTTTCTTCCATAAGGATGGTATCATCTGCATATCTGAAGTTATTGATATTTCTCCCCATAATCTTGATTCCAGCTTGTGAGTCATCCAGCCTGGCATTTCATATGCCAGGACTCTGAATAGAAGTTAAATAAACAGGGTGACAACATATAGTCTGGACATACTCCTTTCCCAATTTTGAACCAGTCCATTGTTCCATGTCTGGTTCTAACTGTTTCTTCTTGTTCTGTATACTGATTTCACAGGAGGCAGGTAAGGTGGTCTGGTATCCCCTTCTCTTTAAGAGTTTTCCAGTTTGTTGTGATCCACACAGTCAAAGGCTTTAGGGTAGTCAATGAAGCAGAAGTAGATGTTTTTCTGGAACTCTCTTGCTTTCTCTATGAGCCAACAGACATTGGCAATTTGATCTCTCATTCCTCTGCCTTTTCTAAATCCAGTTTGAACATCTGGAAGTTCTTGGTTCATGTACTGTTGAAGCCTAACTTGGAGAATTTTGAGCATTACTTGCTAGCATATATAGTGAGTAAAACTGTGTGGTAGTTTGAGCTTTCTTTGGCATTGCTCTTCTTTGGGACTGGAATGAAAACTGACCTTTTCCAGTCCTGTGGCCACTGCTGAGTTTTACAAATTTGCTGGCATATTGAGTGCAGCACTTTCACAGCATCATCTTTTAGGATTTGAAATAGCTCAGCTGGAATTCCATCTCCTCCACTAGCTTTGTTCGTAGTGATGCTTTCTAAGGCCCACTTGACTTTACATTCCAGGATGTCTGTCTCTAGGTGAGTGGTCACATCAGTGTGGTTATCTGGGTCATGAAGATCATTTTTGTACAGTTCTTCTGTGTATTCTTGCCACCTCTTAATACCTTCTGCTTCTGTTAGGTTCATACTGTTTCTGTTCTTTATTGTGCCCAACTTTGCATGAAATGTTTCCTTGGTATCTCTAATTTTCTTGAAGAGATCTCTAGTCTTTCCCATTCTATTGTTTCCTCTATTTCTTTTCATGGATCACTTAGGAAGGCTTTCTTATCTCTCCTTGCTATTCTTTGGAACTCTGCAATCAGATGGGTGTGTCTTTCCTTTTCTCCTTTGCCTTTAGCTTCTCTTCTCTCCTCTGCTAGCTATAAGGCTTTCTCAGACAAACATTTTCCCCTTTGAATTTCTTTTTCTTGGGGATGGTTTTGATCACCACCTCCTATATAGTGTTACAAACCTCTGTCCACAGTTTTTCAGGCACTCTGTCTATCAGGTCTAATCCCCTGAATCTATTTGTCACTTCCACTGTATAATCATAAGGGGTTTGATTTAGGTCATACCTGAATGGCCTAGTGGTTTTCCCTACTTTCTTCAATTTTAGTCTGAATTTGGCAATAAGGAGTTCATAAGTTATGATCAACCTAGATAGCATATTCAAAAGCAGAGACATTACTTTGCCGACTAAGGTCCTTCTAGTCAAGGCTATGGTTTTTCTAGTGGTCATGTATGGATGTGAGAGTTGGACAGTGAAGAAGGCTGAGCGCCAAAGAATTGATGCTTTTGAACTGTGGTGTTGCAGAAGACTCTTGAGAGTCTCTTGGACTGCAAGGAGATCCAACCAGTCCATTCTGAAGAAGATCAGCCCTGGGATTTCTTTGGAAGAAATGATGCTAAAGCTGAAACTCCAGTACTTTGGCCACCTCATGCAAAGAGTTGACTCATTGGAAAAGACTCTGATGCTGGGAGGGATTGGGGGCAGGAGGAGAAGGGGACGACAGAGGATGAGATGGCTGGATGGCATCACTGACTCGATGGATGTGAGTCTGAGTGAATTCCGGGAGTTGGTGATGGACAGGGAGGCCTGGCGTGCTGCGATTCATGGGGTCGCAAAGAGTCGGACACGACTGAGCGACTGAACTGAACTGAACTGAACCTGAGTATGGTACCTTACAGGAATTTTGTGCAATTCATTATGGCTGTGGTAAATGGTATGAAGTAGAGAATGGCTGGAATGCAAAATACAGGGCTGCATATTTGTGTGCTAGGATCTAGACTCGAAGGCTCTTAACTAGCTAGGTGCTTATAATCCAACTAAGAAGTGTTACATTTTGAAGATTTAGAAAACTGTCCAAATTTGAGAGACACCTGAAACTGGGCTCCAGACTCTGTTGAAAGGATTTCAAAATGAAAGATTGATTTGGAGAATTCAAGAAAGTCTCCTGTCTTCCTGGATTAATGGTTAGACACTGGTGCTTTTCCACAAGACAGGGCAAAGAGGAAAGTTGGTGATAGGGGATAGTGGGGACAAGACAGTGGTGTAAAGAAAAGTACAGGTCAGGATATGTTGAGAGAGAAGTGACAGAGATTTTATGTGGAAATGAGATTTCAGGAAAGAGATCTGGAATGGAAATATGGAAATGTCCAAGTTTGGAGATTTCAGAAAAGAGACCTGGGATTCAGCAGTTACTATTACATACAGGGGGCTTCCCTTGTGGCTCAGCTGGTAAAGAATCTGCCCACAATGCAGGAGACCTGGGTTTGATCCCTGGGTTGGGAAGATCCCCTGGAGAAGGAAAAGGCTACCCACTCCAGTATTCTGGCCTGGAGAAATCCATGGACTGTATAGTCCATGGAGTCGCAGAGTCTGCTGAAGGCATGAGAAGTGTATAGAATGAAAAAAATAAAGACTTGAAGGTCAAGCCTTGCAGAGAAGGGAAGTGGAATGAGGATGGGGAATAGCAGCGAATGAATCAGGAGGAAACCCACTGGAAAATGTTGCCGCCAGAAACACGTGAGCCGTGTAAGAAGGGTAAAGTACTAAACAGTCAGAGACAGGGAGAGATCAGATGAGACGAAGACTGAAAAATTGTCTTTATATTTAGTAATGAGGAGATCAATGATCACCTTTTCCAGGCCAGTTTGAGGGAGGTGGATTAGGAGAGGCAGAGACCAAATTGCTGAGTATCTGCGAGGCAAAACTGTAGCTGCCTGAGTATATGTGACTCCTCCGAGGATGGCTTGTGATAGAAATGAAAGATGTGAAAATTAAAGGAAAAAGAATAACTTGCTTATGAAAAATTTTTAGTCATGTAACACTAAAGTTGACAGTTTAAAAATTATTTAACTTCACTCTCTAATATTGTCATGGTTTTAATAGTAAATTTAGTGAAACTTTCAAAAATAACATATGCTATTAACATGAGCTGGCTGAGCGCAGGTGCTTTCGGTAAAGTCTGTCTAAAAGACTGAGAATATATTAGATATGATTGTAGTGGTTGAAGTCAGATTAGGTTACTCTGGTTTCAGCTTCAGAAATTTCCTCATTAAAAACTTTCTTTTCTCCCTTAACTTTTTCCACAGTGCGAAACCCCGGTTGAATCATTTAAACCCTGCGAGGCACATCAAAACAAATTTCCTTATGCCAAGAAAGAATGCTCCATTCTGTACAGTGATATTTTTGCTTCTTGTCGCAATGTGGTAAGTGAATACTTTATTAAACTTTCCAACTTAAAAAAGTACTGCAGTGTCTATCAGAGAAGGCAATGGCAACCCACTCCAGTACTCTTGCCTGGAAAATCCCATGGACGGAGGAGCCTGGTAGGCTACAGTCCATGGGGTCGCACAGAGTCGGACACGACTGAGCGACTTCACTTTCACTTTTCACTTTCATGCATTGGAGAAGGAAATGGCAACCCACTCCAGTGTTCTTGCCTGGAGAATCCCAGGGATGGGGGAGGCTGGTGGGCTGCCGTCTATGGGGTCAAACAGAGTCGGACATGACTGAAGTGACTTAGCAGCAGCAGCAGCAGCAGCAGCAGCAGCAGCAGCAGCAGCAGCAGCAGTGTCTATAATATTGAGATTAACTGGACAAATAATTTAGCTGCCCATTGGTTAGGTATGCTACCTAACCCTTATTAGGAAGACTGATTTGGTAATTTGTTTTTCTATAGAACTGGCACATTAGGTAATTTACGTTCTTCCTCATGTCATCTTATTAACAGAGCACATTTGTACATAATATTTGTTAATGGTCTTTTTCAGCTTACAAAACATTTTTATGTCCATTATCAAAGCTATATATGCTTAGTTTTCTTCGGAGAACAGCACCGAATGGCATTCTTCTCCTTAACCCAAAGTATAGTTTAAAATGATTATTAGTGGCACATTTAAAATAGTTTTAGAAGTACATCCCAAGATGGAATGTAATTTATTTAGACATTAACTCTCTAAATGTCTTTTCAACATAACAATTTTAGGTCCCAATAGAAGTGTTAAAAACAGTTTAAGATATTATTAAAAACAGTACATTTGGAAGCAGAACATTCTTTTAATGTCATGCAAATATGCCAGTAATGAAACAATGAGCTTCTACAAAATATGAATCTGTTGTAATGAAGATATTGAAATGGTATTTGTCAGTCCTATTCCCTGTTTTGCTAGTTCTTTGATCTTACATTTGCCTAATAAATTCTTTTCTCATTTGGGCAAATAGAGGTTTGAGACATTTAGAACTCTCTAGGTGGCAGTGTTACGCTGATTACAGCAAATTTTGAAAATCTACCAGTTAGTTTTCTTTTAGAAGGCTGAATTTTAATCAACTGTAGTTAGTACATTTTGAAATTAATTTATCTTTTACTTCATTGCAGATCGATGTCACTTCTTTTGCTAAAAACTGTCATGAAGACACGTGTAACTGTAATCTTGGTGGGGACTGTGAATGTTTATGCACAAGCGTAGCAGCATATGCATACAAGTGTTGTCAGGAAGGGGTTTCTGTTCACTGGAGATCGTCTACTGTTTGTTGTGAGTACCCTAATTAGAGCATCATCATTAGGTGGGACGCTTATGAGGAGAGTCATGTTGTCCTATCTTAGAAATGATACCATGGAACCCGTGGAACTCAAATTTAAGATGAGTAAATTTTATATTCTTTTGACGAGGTACATAAATTGTAATATAGCTAAAGGATTTGTAAAAGAAACTGAAGTAAGTTTTTCTGTTCTGTGTTTGACTTATCACTGTAGCATTTGAACTATAAATTATGTACCATCCTTGGAGAAATTGTTTATAACTCTCTTATGGCTATGAAATTCCACTGTTCTAGTGATAAGAAACATTGCTTTAAAAACATCATTTTGAATTTGTATTCAGATTTGACCTTTTAAACTTTTCATTTACTCCTGTAGATAGTATATCATCTGATAAACAGCTTATGATTTTAACACTTTCAGCGGACTGTAGACTGGCTAATATATTTGCCTACTTGTAAAATAATCTTAGGAAATTTAATAAACTATTACACAGTAGTCTTAAAGAATCCTCTTAGCTCAGAGAAAATTCCCGGATAATGATGTCATTCTGAGTTCTTTCACCTGGTTATTGGTAAATCATATTTTGCGCATATTCAAGATAAGTGGTCAGATTCTTATTGAGTTTAACATTTCTTCTTTTATCCTTTTAGCACGTGATTGTGAATACTACAATGAAGGTATGTGAGAATATCAGGATACTATTTTACTAAATATATCTTTGGATTCACAGTTTTTGAACAACTTTTCTGGGAACAAAATATAAATAGTTCATAATTTGGCATGCAGTTAATCCTTGAACAAGGCGGGGGTTGAGGGCACTAACCCTCTGCAATTGGTCACCTTCATATTTGCAGTTCTATATTCTCAGATTCAACTGACCGTGGATTGTATTATTCTTGCTCAGTTGCTTAAATTGTGTCTAACTCTTTTGTGACCCCCTAGACTGTAGCCCACCAGGCTCCTCTGTCCATGGAATTTCCGAGGCAAGAATGCTGGCGTGGGTTGATATTTCCTTCTCTGGAGGATCTTCCCAACCCAGGAATCAAATCCACGTCTCCTACGTGGAAATTAAAGAAAGAAATAATAATATAGAAATTTATTTAGCCATCATTTTACAGAAAATAATTATTTGTATATTATCAGAATGAGAACTTACTGATTTAGTAATAATGAAAGTATCCTAGTCCCCCAAGCATTCAAATTTGCAACTGTAAGTCTAAGAGGAGTCAGTTCAATTCAGTCACTCAGTCGTGTCTGACTCTTTGTGACCCCATGGACTGTAGCACACCACTCCTGGAGCCTACTCAAACTCATGTCCATCGAATCGGTGATGCCATCCAACCATCTCATCCTTTGTTGTCCTCTTCTCCCGCCTTCAATCTTTCGCAGCATCAGGGCCTTTGAGTCAATGAGTCTAAGAGGAGGTGCTGCCTAAAACCAAGACACAGATGTAAGAGGCGGAGAATTATATCCTCTTTGAAAATGCCAGACGTTAGCAGAACCGATGCAGCTTTTTTCTAAACCCATTTGATGAGGAAGGCCTAGCCACTGAAACCTAATTCAGGCAAAAAAAAAAGATGATCCAGGGAGGTATCCATTTTATTAGTAACTGGGCAAAAACCCATGATGAATAGGTTAGATTTACAGTTATTGGAGAGCTGACCCATTACAGAAAAAACCCAAACCACCAATCCAAAGTGTTTTTGGTCACTTACTGAGCCAGGGAGAAATCTGTCAACTATAAACGTACAAAGAAAGCCAGAAAATTTTAGTAAAATAGAGATGATAAATTAAAAAGAAAATGGATGTTTTAGTCAGAGGAGCCTGCTGTGCTGTAGTCCATGGGGTCACAAAAAGTCAGACACAACTTAGTGACTGAACAACAACAAATATCTAAAATAACAATAGTTTTTGTTGCATTACTGACATCTTTATCATATAATTTAAGCTTGAAACTATGCCTGAAACGCATAACATTATTATTGTTATCATTATTAACACTTTACAAAGGAAGAAATTGAGCTTAGATGAATGAAATAACTTGGTCCAAGTCATATAGCCAAAATGTGGTAAATGGATTTACGAACAATCTAAGTCCGAAGCAATGAGCTTGATCTCTGTGCTGCACTGTCTGGTAATGGTTAGCACCTCCTAGTCTAGGGATGACCACAGCACATCATTATCATATGCTCTAACACAGCGTACAGACCGTAATATGAGAAAATGTGCCAGTAGCTCCCTCACTTAGGAATTCCTGCCTCATACCGTTCTGCCTTGAAAAATCTCCGTCTGTGCCTCTGCACTTTCTGGTGTTCCTTCTGCAGTCTCTTGGAAACAGAAGCAGAATTTTCTATGAATATTGAATTTCTACCTCTTGCTGCTTCAGACGTACTGCTTTTTGTCAATAAATCTGCTGCGTTTCTTTCTTCTAATGTGTTACAGGATTCTTCAAACCAGTTCTTCTAGTTTCATTTGTTAACACTGTATTGGTAGTATTCAGAGGGTGAGCAAGGGACATTTTGCTTTCATGAGTGACAGAGATTCTGTTTCCTGTGATCAAAGTATTAGGGGATAGTCTCAGACTACCAAGGAAGGGAAGAGATTGTGAAAGTAATGCGATGCCTAAGGTAGATAATGGAAGGGGAATGAAGAGTTGTGGGAGATTGTTGATACTAATAAAAATAAATCATTTAAAATGGTTATCCTTAATTTGTTTCATCTCAATTTCACAACTATTGTAAAATTACCTAGTCTTTGCCCAGTCATAGCTGGTGTTTTCTCTGGACACTATGTTATTAAAATACTTAAATTATTCAAAGCAAATGCAGAGATTAAAGACTGTGATTCTGTAGGAGGAAATGTTTTTAAAAGTAGGAAACTTCGGAGGTCACTGCTGAGATGAGTTTATAACCCTTCCTACAATGACTTTCTATAATATTTTCATGTTCATTTTTATGGAATTTGCTAAAAATATAAAGGTTCTGTTGCTATAAGGAGAAGACTTCAATATTTTGCTAAAAATTGTTACATAAATTTTTAAGTTCAGAGTGATTTTATTAGATCGGATATACTTGTTGCTGCTGCTGCTGCTAAGTCGCTTCAGTCGTGTCTGACTCTGTGTGACCCCATAGACGGCAGCCCACCAGGCTCCCCCATCCCTGGGATTCTCCAGGCAAGAACACTGGAGGGGGTTCAAATATACTTAATACTGTGTAAATAATCAATACAGGAAATGACTGCTTTTAGTATACAGAAATTATAATTCTCCTTCCAGAAGATTAATGATAAAATCAATAACTTTTGCCCTCAATTGCTAGTGAAAATGCTGGAAAACAATTCACATGCAAGATATCCATCAACTGGGAGTCGATTCAGAAGCTTTCAATTTTTATACAAATGGATTTCTCAGATGACAATTGTCTCTTCACATTGCTGTAGGAAGGCACTTGTCTTGTAGGGGAGAGAACATTTTGTTAATGGTCTGTCTCCTTTCTCCTATTCTCCTCTTGAACATCTGTGCCTGAGGGTGCTTGGAGCTCACAAGCTGTATTTGTATATGTCTTTTTCATTTTGAATTGTATTTCATAATTTATACATTTATGTACCCATTTGTACATTATTTACATAGTCACACAAATCTATGTATTTATAAACGTTTATGTATATTGTCTGGGTTACTTCTGTCTTTCCTAGAAAATGGACTTGTAGGTGTTGGAGATGATGATGTAGCTCTCTTTGGGTGTTATGGATATTAGCTCCCAGAGAAACTGTGCAGGGTATACGTTTGTAACAGCTCATAAAGACTTCACGGCATCTGATCAGTTCCATCTTGGTGTGGGAGCAAAGATTTTCAAATCCATGTGTACTCAAGGTGTCTGAAAGTGAAAGTCACTCAGTAGTGTCTGACTGTTGCGACCCCATGGACTGTAGCCTGTCAAGCTCCTCTGTCCATTGAATTCTCCAGGCAAGCATACTGAAGTGGGTAGCTGTTTCTTTCTCCAAGGGATCTTCACAACCCAGGGAGTGAACCCAGATCTCCCACACTGTAGGTGGATTTTTGACCATCTAAGCCCAACTGTGTCTGGGTCCCTACTAAAGCTCTTCCGTCATGGCTTAGAAGTGTCTCCAGCTCCTCAAAGTTGAAGTGTCTTGTTGATGAGTCAGTGGATGGGACAGCGCTTGAGAATAACTTGTAGAACCTCTTATCCTGGCTCTTGTGATGGAAATTTTGGGGCTTGCTCTCCTTCCTGTTTGGGAGACTTTTATTTTATTTTATTTTTAGTTTTTTATTTTTTAAATTTAAAAATCTTTAATTCTTACATGTGTTCCCAAACATGAACCCCCCTCCCACCTCCCTCCCCATAACATCTCTCTGGGTCATCCCCATGCACCAGCCCCAAGCATGCTGTATCCTGCGTCAGACATAGACTGGCGATTCAATTCTTACATGATAGTATACATGTTAGAATGCCATTCTCCCAAATCATCCCATCCTCTCCCTCTCCCTCTGAGTCCAAAAGTCCGTTATACACATCTGTGTCTTTTTTCCTGTCTTGCATACAGGGTCGTCATTGCCATCTTCCTAAACTCCATATATATGTGTTAGTATACTGTATTGGTGTTTTTCTTTCTGGCTTACTTCACTCTGTATAATCGGCTCCAGTTTCATCCATCTCATCAGAACTGATTCAAATGAATTCTTTTTAACGGCTGAGTAATACTCCATTGTGTATATGTACCACAGCTTTCTTATCCATTCATCTGCTGATGGACATCTAGGTTGTTTCCATGTCCTGGCTATTATAAACAGTGCTGCGATGAACATTGGGGTACATGTGTCTCTTTCAATTCTGGTTTCCTTGGTGTGTATGCCCAGCAGTGGGATTGCTGGGTCATAAGGTAGTTCTATTTGCAATTTTTAAAGGAATCTCCACACTGTTCTCCATAGTGGCTGTACTAGTTTGCATTCCCACCAACAGTGTAGGAGGGTTCCCTTTTCTCCACACCCTCTCCAGCATTTATTGCTTGCAGAGTTTTGGATCGCAGCCATTCTGACTGGTGTGAAGTGGTACCTCATTGTGGTTTTGATTTGCATTTCTCTAATAATGAGTGATGTTGAGCATCTTTTCATGTGTTTGTTAGCCATCCGTATGTCTTCTTTGGAGAAATGTCTATTTAGTTCTTTGGCCCATTTTTTGATTGGGTCGTTTATTTTTCTGGAATTGAGCTGCATAAGTTGCTTGTATATTTTTGAGATTAGTTGTTTGTCAGTTGCTTCATTTGCTATTATTTTCTCCCATTCAGAAGGCTGTCTTTTCACCTTGCTTATATTTTCCTTTGTTGTGCAGAAGCTTTTAATTTTAATTAGATCCCATTTGTTTATTTTTGCTTTTATTTCCAGAATTCTGGGAGGTGGATCATAGAGGATCCTGCTATGATTTATGTCTGAGAGTGTTTTGCCTATGTTCTCCTCTAGGAGTTTTATAGTTTCTGATCTTACATTTAGATCTTTAATCCATTTTAAGTTTATTTTTGTGTGCGGTGTTAGAAAGTGATCTAGTTTCATTCTTTTACAAGTGGTTGACCAGTTTTCCCAGCACCACTTGTTAAAGAGATTGTCTTTACTCCATTGTATATTCTTGCCTCCTTGGTCAAAGATAAGGTGTCCATATGTGTGTGGATTTATCTCTGGGCTTTCTATTTTGTTCCATTGATCTATATGTCTGTCTTTGTGCCAGTACCATACTGTCTTGATGACTGTGGCTTTGTAGTAGAGCCTGAAGTCAGGCAAGTTGATTCCTCCAGTTCCATTCTTCTTTCTCAAGATTGCTTTGGCTATTAGAGGTTTTTTGCATTTCCATACAAATCTTGAAATTATTTGTTCTAGTTCTGTGAAAAATGTGGCTGGTAGCTTGATAGGGATTGCATTGAATTTGTAAATTGCTTTGGGTAGTATACTCATTTTCACTATATTGATTCTTCTGATCCATGAACATGGTATATTTCTCCATCTATTAGTGTCCTCTTTGATTTCTTTCATCAGTGTTTTATAGTTTTCTATATATAGGTCTTTAGTTTCTTTAGGTAGATATATTCCTAAGTATTTTATTCTTTTCGTTGCAATGGTGAATGGAATTGTTTCCTTAATTTCTTTTTCTACTTTCTCATTATTCGTGTATAGGAATGCAAGGGATTTCTGTGTGTTGATTTTATATCCTGCAACTTTACTATATTCATTGATTAGCTCTAGTAATTTTCTGGTGGAGTCTTTAGGGTTTTCCATGTAGAGGATCATGTCATCTGCAAACAGTGAGAGTTTTACTTCTTCTTTTCCAATTTGGATTCCTTTTATTTCTTTTTCTGCTCTGATTGCTGTGGCCAAAACTTCCAGAACTATGTTGAATAGTAGCGGTGAAAGTGGACACCCTTGTCTTGTTCCTGACTTTAGGGGAAATGCTTTCAATTTTTCACCATTGAGGATAATGTTTGCTGTGGGTTTGTCATATAAAGCTTTTATTATGTTGAGGTATGTTCCTTCTATTCCTGCTTTCTAGAGAGTTTTTATCATAAATGGATGTTGAATTTTGTCAAAGGCCTTCTCTGCATCTATTGAGATAATCATATGGTTTTTATTTTTCAATTTGTTAATGTGGTGAATTACATTGATTGATTTGTGGGTATTGAAGAATCCTTGCATCCCTGGGATAAAGCCCACTTGGTCATGGTGTATGATCTTTTTAATGTGTTGTTGGATTCTGATTGCTAGAATTTTGTTGAGGATTTTTGCATCTATGTTCATCAGTGATATTGGCCTGTAGTTTTCTTTTTTTGTGACATCTTTGTCAGGTTTTGGTATTAGGGTGATGGTGGCCTCCTAGAATGAGTTTGGAAGTTTACCTTCCTCTGCAATTTTCTGGAAGAGTTTGAGGAGGATAGGTGTTAGCTCTTCTCGAAATTTTTGGTAGAATTCAGCTGTGAAGCCGTCTGGACCTGGGCTTTTGTTTGCTGGAAGATTTCTGATTACAGTTTCAATTTCTGTGCTTGTGATGGGTCTGTTAAGATTTTCTATTTCTTCCTGGTTCAGTTTTGGAAAATTGTACTTTTCTAAGAATTTGTCCATTTCTTCCACGTTGTCCATTTTATTGGCATACAACTGCTGATAGTAGTCTCTTATGATCCTTTGTATTTCTGTGTTGTCTGTTGTGATCTCTCCATTTTCATTTCTAATTTTATTGATTTGATTTTTCTCTCTTTGCTTCTTGATGAGTCTGGCTAATGGTTTGTCAATTTTATTTATCCTTTCCAAGAACCAGCTTTTGGCTTTGTTGATTTTTGCTATGGTCTCTTTTGTTTCTTTTGCATTTATTTCTGCCCTAATTTTTAAGATTTCTTTCCTTCTACTAACTCTGGTGTTCTCCAACTCTTCCTTTTCTAGTTGCTTTAGTTGTAGAGTTAGGTTATTTATTTGACTTTTTTCTTGTTTCTTGAGGTATGCCTGTATTGCTATGAACTTTCCTCTTAGCACTGCTTTTATAGTGTCCCACAGGTTTTGGGTTGTTGTGTCTTCATTTTCATTAGTTTCTATGCATATTTTGATTTCTTTTTTGATTTCTTCTGTGATTTGTTGGTTATTCAGAAGTGTGTTGTTCAACCTCCATATGTTGGAATTTTTAATAGTTTTTCTCCTGTAATTGAGATCTAATCTTAATGCATTATGGTCAGAAAAGATGCTTGGAATGATTTCGAGTTTTTTGAATTTATCAAGTTTAGATTTATGGCCCAGGATGTGATCTATCCTGGAGAAGGTTCCATGAGCACTTGAAAAAAAGGTGAAATTCATTGTTTTGGGGTGAAATGTCCTATAGATATCAATTAGGTCTAACTGATCTAATGTATCATTTAAAGTTTGCGTTTCTTTGTTAATTTTCTGTTTAGTTGATCTGTCCATAGGTGTGAGTGGGGTATTAAAGTCTCCCACTATTATTGTGTTATTGTTGATTTCCCCTTTCATACTTGTTAGCATTTGTCTTACATATTGCGGTGCTCCTATATTGGGTGCATATATATTTATAATTGTTATATCTTCTTCTTGGATTGTTCCTTTGATCATTATGTAGTGGTCTTCTTTGTCTCTTTTCACAGCCTTTGTTTTAAAGTCTATTTTATCGGATATGAGTATTGCCACTCCTGCTTTCTTTTGGTCTCTATTTGCGTGGTATATCTTTTTCCAGCCCTTCACTTTCAGTCTGTATGTGTCCCTTGTTTTGAGGTGGGTCTCTTGTAAGCAGCATATAGAGGGGTCTTGTTTTTGTATCCATTCGGCCAGTCTTTGTCTTTTGGTTGGGGCGTTCAACCCATTTACGTTTAAGGTAATTATTGATAAGTATGATCCCGTTACCATTTACTTTATTGTTTTGGGTTCGGGTTTATACACCCTTTTTGTGTTTCCTGTCTAGAGAATATCCTTTAGAATTTGTTGGAGAGCTGGTTTGGTGGTGCTGAATTCTCTCAGCTTTTGCTTGTCTGTAAAGCTTTTGATTTCTCCTTCATATTTGAATGAGATCCTTGCTGGGTACAGTAATCTGGGCTGTAGGTTATTATCTTTCATCACTTTAAGTATGTCTTGCCATTCCCTCCTGGCCTGAAGAGTTTCTATTGAAAGATCAGCTGTTATCCTTATGGGAATCCCCTTGTGTGTTATTTGTTGTTTTTCCCTTGCTGCTTTTAATATTTGTTCTTTGTGTTTGATCTTTGTTAATTTGATTAATACGTGTCTTGGGGTGTTTCGCCTTGGGTTTATCCTATTTGGAACTCTCTGTGTTTCTTGGACTTGGGTGATTATTTCCTTCCCCATTTTAGGGAAGTTTTCAACTATTATCTCCTCAAGGATTTTCTCATGATCTTTCTTTCTGTCTTCTTCTTCTGGGACTCCTATAATTCGAATGTTGGAGCGTTTCATATTGTCCTGGAGGTCTCTGAGATTGTCCTCATTTCTTTTAATTCGTTTTTCTTGTTTCCTCTCTGATTCATTCATTTCTACCATTCTATCTTCTATTTCACTAAT
This sequence comes from Capra hircus, assembly GCF_001704415.2. NCBI lineage: Eukaryota > Metazoa > Chordata > Mammalia > Artiodactyla > Bovidae > Capra > Capra hircus. Next base: position 9,642,877 of record NC_030812.1, read on the forward strand.
CCTATCTTCTGCCTCCGTTATTCTACTATTTGTTGCCTCCAGAGTGTTTCTGATCTCATTTATTGCATTATTCATTATATTTTGACTCTTTTTTATTTCTTCTAGGTCCTTGTTAAACCTTTCTTGCATCTTCTCAATCCTTGTCTCTAGGCTATTTATCTGTGATTCCATTTTGATTTCAAGATTTTGGATCATTTTCACTATCAATATTCGGAATTCCTTCTCCGGTAGATTCCCTACTTCTTCCACTTTTGTTTGGTTTGGTGGGCAACTCTCCTGTTCCTTTACCTGCTGTGTATTCCTCTGTCTCTTCATCTTGGTTATATTGCTGCGTTTGGGGTGGCTTTTTTATATTCTGGTAATTTGTGGAGTTCTCTTTATTATGGAGCTTCCTCACTTTGGGTAGGGTTCTATCAGTGGCTTGTCAAGGTTTCCTGGTTAGGGAGGCTTGTGGTTGGAGTTTTGGTGGGTGGAGCTGGGTTTCTTCTCTCTGGAGTGCAGTGGAGTGACCCATAATGGGTTATGAGACATCAAAGGTTTTGGGATAATTTTGAGCTGCCTGTATATTGAAGCTCAGGGGAGTGTTCCTGTGTTGCTGGAGAATTAGCATGGTATGTCTTGTTTTGGAACTTGTTGGCCCTTGGGTGGAGCTTGGTTTCGGTGTAGGTATGAAGGCATTTGATGAGCTCCTATTGCTTAATGTTCCCTGAATTCAAGAGTTCTCTAATGTTTTCAGGCTTTGAATTTAAGCCTCCTGCTTCTGGTTTTCAGTTTTATTTTTACAGTAGGCTCTAGACTTCTCCATCTATACAGCACCGATGATAAAACATCTAGGTTAAAGATGAAAAGTTTCTCCACATTGAGGGACACTCAGAGAGGTTCACTGAGTTACAAGGAGAAGAGAAGATGGAGGGGGTAGTTAGAGGTAACTGGAATGAGATGCGGTGAGATCAAAAGAGGAGAGAGCAAGCTAGCCAGTAGTCACTTCCTTATGTGCGCTCTATAGTCTGGACCGCTCAGAGGTATTTACAGAGTTATACAGGGCAGAGGAGAGGGAGGAAGTAGACAGAGGTGACCAGGAGGTTAAGAGAGAGGAATGAGTAGGAGAGAGACAAATCCTGCCAGTAACCAGTTCCTTAGGTGTTCTCCACCATCTGGAACACACACAGATTCACAGAGTTGAATAGAGAAGAGATGGGGGAGAAAAGAGACAGAGGCCACCTGGTGGAGAAAAAGGAGAGTCCAGAGGAGGAGAGAGTGGTCAAGCCAGTAATCTCGCTCTCAAGTAAACTTGGGTAGTGAAGTTTGGGTTTTTAAATGTACAAAATTGACAACAAAAACCTAAGAGCAAAGATTAAAAATCTAGAGTAGAGGTTGGATTTTCAAAGATACAATATTAAAGAAAAGCAGAAGGAAAAAGGAAGAAAGAAAAAAAAAGAATTATTAAAAAACAAACAAACAAACAAACAAACAAACAAAAAAAACCACCAACAATCATCCAAGGACTATATATGGTGTTTGCCTTAAAAAAAAAAAGTCTTTTTTTTTTAAATAGTAATAATAGGTTATAGAAATAAAAATTAGAGGAGAAATAGAAGACTTAACAATTAAAAAAAAAGTTAGAAAAAAAGAAAAAAAAAGAAAAAAGAAAAACAAAAAACAAAAAAGCAAAAAAAAAAAAAAAAAGGAATGATTTTAAAAATAGTCAAAAATATATCTGGCCCTTCTCTGATGTTGTGGGCCATGTGGGATCACTTCCAAGGTGGTTCCCTCTGTTTAACTTCTTCTGTTTGCTGGTTTTTTAGGCTCACTAGTTCAGTCGCGCTGTGGGGAGGGGGGATGCTGCAAACAAATAGCACTGTCGTGTGCACACAGTATCTCAGCCCCGCTTGATCTGTCCTTTCTCGCGGCGCACAAACCGCTCCGGCTCTACGCTGCTCAGCCGGGAACCGTCTGGGGCCAGCCCTAGGCTGCGTGCACTTCCCCGGTCCAAGCCGCTCAGGTTCGGTGCTCAGGCAGCCCTCAGAGGCACAGATTTGGCTCCGAGTAGCTCAGGAGTTTGGCGAGCGCGATCGCCGTGGCTTGTCACCTTTTCTGCCGCTGCTGCTCAGCTTTCTGGGTGGACCGCTGGCGCACCCCGTGAGGCAGATTGTGACTGTCCAGCACCCCCAGAAGTCTTAGCAAAGGAGCCTGCTTGCAGTTAGGTAAGTAAAGTCTCTCCGGGTCTGCAATTGCCCTTTTCCAGTCCTTACGGCTCTGGCTGCCTGTCCCTGGCGGGGGATGGTCTGCAGCTGGCTTATTCCGTTCCGTCCTTTGTTCTGTGCTCGGTCCTGGCGGTGTCTTATGTTCGAGCTTTTCGCGTGGTAGCTATCCCACAGTCTGGTTTGCTAGCCCAAGTTAGATCGTTCTGGTTGCGCGTGGGGCGTTCCTGCCCGATTCTTAGAAAGCTCTGCAGCCCGCGCCTCCCGCGCGTCCCTGCCCTGCCCCCACTTCCCAATGGCGGATGCAGGCGTCTGTGCTGCTTTTCCGCTGGGGGAGTTACTGTTGGGCTTGTAATCTGTTGGTTTTAATTATTTATCTATTTTTCCTTCCTGTTATGTTGCCCTCTGTGTTTCCAAGGCTCGCCACAGACTCGGCAGGGAGAGTGTTTCCTGGTGTTTGGAAACCTCTCTTCTTCAAATTCCCTTCCCGGGTCGGAGCTCCCTCCCCACCTCCTTTGTCTCCTTTTTCGTCTTTTATATTTTTCCCTACCTGTTTTTGAAGACAAGGGTCTGCTTTTCTGGTTGCCTGATGTCCTCTGCCAGCCTACAGAAGTTGTTTTGTGGAGTTTGCTCGGCATTGAAATGTTCTTTTGAGGAATTTGTGAGGGAGAAAGTGGTCTTCCCGTCCTATTCCTCCACCATCTTCCAATTCCATCCTGTTCGGGAGACTTTTAAACCCTCTAATTCAATTACCTTCTCCCCTTCTCTTATGCCTAGTCTTGGTCCTGAAAGGGGAAAAACACAGGTGGTTGATTTAATTTTTTTCCCCTCCATCTTAAGAATAGGCTGGGAAAGGAAAACTGTCCTTGAGATAAAAACTGAAGAGGAAAAATGAAATTCACTCAGGGCAACCAGATTGATCTTTTATGAAATCACCTACCACACCTGTATTAGAATTTTATATAACCTACAACATAAATATCTAAATATAACTGTAAAAAGTACCCAGCTAATAATTATGTAATTTAATTTTGATAATTCAGAAGAAACATCAAAATTTTATAGTATCTCACTTATTTTAAAACATTAAATGTCATAAAGATTGGGTTGAAGGTAAACTGACCTTATTGTCATGATACAATGCATAAGTTTATTTTGAATAGCAGTGAGCTTTTAAAATAAATTATATACTTTTCTTTGTAAGATGAAGTTCTTAGAAATATTACTTTGACTTTCAGGTTTAGTTCCATACTAACTAGTTTTTGTGTTTTTTTTTTTGTTTGTTTTTTTTTTTTTTGCTACAGTATTTTCTACTTTATGTGAAATGATATAAGTGCATGGAAATGATAACATAAGTAAAATGACACGACTTCTCTGTTCAGCATCATCTTATTTTCTTCTCTATAGACATACCTTACTGACAAAATTCAATAATTCCCCAAACAGTAAAATATTATGTATCATATCTGTGAATTCTGCTTTAATGCAATGAACCTACTAAGGAGAAATGATTTTTGGAAGACTAACAAAATACCTTCCATTGATAGAACTAAATTTAAGTTTATAGACAGTAGACTATTAAAATATCAAAGTGAAAGGTTACCTAGACAAACATCTTCATAGAGGTGAGAAAATTTGAGGTCTAGAAGTCCTAAGTCAACCTTTTATTTATCACTGCTGAGTATTCGTGTATGTATACATATACACACACATTCATGTACATATATATTCTAAATTACATATTCTAGGGACTTCCCTGGTGATCTAGTGGTTAAGACTTTGCCTTTCAAGGCAGGGGGTGTGGGTTCAATCCCTGGTCAGGAAGCTGAGATCCCACATGCCTCAGGGCCAAAAAACCAAAACATAAAAGCAAGAGAAGCAATACTGTAACGAATTCAATAAAAACTTTAAAAAAGGGTCCACATCAGAAGAAATAAATTACACATTTATTCCAGATCACTATAATGTGTCCTTTTTAATAATCTCATTCACTCATTTAGTTTTGGCTCTGCTGGGTCTTGGCTGCTGTGCTGGCTGTTCTCTGGTGGAGCGGGAGTGCCTCACGAGTGGCAATATGCGGGCTTCTCGTCGTGGGGGCACCGGCTCTAGGGGTCACGGGCTTCAGCAGTTGTGCTGTGTGAACTCAGGAATTGTGGCGCCAGGGCTCCAGGGCACAGGTTCGATCGATGCGGCACATGGACTTAATCGCTCTGGGTCATGTGGGACCTTCCCAGACTAGGGGTTGAACTGGAGTCTACTGCAATGGCAGACAGACTCTTTACCACTTAGCAACCAGGGAAGCCCTGATATGGTTGTTTTGAAAAGAGTTCAGTTATTTTGTTAATGATAAGTGTTTAAATGCTCAATGAGTTTGGAGTCCTTTTGTTATTAAAATTTGGTCCATTGAAATGACAGCTTGAAATGTAAAAATCCTATGCAAATTTTAATTCTCTCATTTGCATTTGACTAGGGCTTGGAGAAGGACCATATATGCTGGCAAGTTATGGGCAGACTGGCCTCATTCTGGGAGCCAATATAACCAGTGGAAGCATTTTCTCTCTGCCAAAAAGTAGTATTCATGGCAGTTTATTTTTTAATTTTATGATCACTCCAGGCCTTTTCAAAGACAAGGCATCATGTAAGTAGAATTTGCAACTGAAAATAAGGATGTAGTTTACCGTTGACTCTTTTCATTTATTCGTGCAGTAAATATTAATTGGGGAATTTAATATGTTTATGACATCTTTCTAGGTGCTCTAAACGATTTGAAATAAAATAAGACACTGGCACACGAACCAGCTCTCTCTTTTGTGTATAAAATCATTTCTTTGTTTATCTATTGGCATATATATAGATACAATTAGAATTGTAATTGTTTGGTTGGGTTTTTGGTCCTTGGAAAAGCACAGCTTCAGTTTTCATTCTCTTGGTCACAGAATTTAATTTGAAACTTTTGACTATTTTTAAAATAGTCTGCTGATAATTAACATGTGAAAGATTTTAATGCCAGATTAAAGAAAAAAGTCATAATTTAACATCAAGGAAGTTAAATTAAGAGCATAAATCAAAGTCTAGACAGTCATTGAGACAGACTGTTATGCTTATGTGGCCTGGTCTGTCTTGGTACCTGGGTCCACATTTACTGGCTTGCCCCTGTAGATTTATACCGGTTGTATCCACTTGGCATCTATTCTAACTGATGATTTGTGTCTCTTTCTGATGCCTGATGTTCAGGGTACACTGTTACTATTCTAACCCTGCTTAGAACCATGCATGGTGTGTTCTATAAACATAGGAAATATTTATCATCTCTAGGGAAATAAGACAATAAGGTTGAGCAAATAGTCATTTCTTAATGCAGTAAAATCACTTGAAAGAACATTTGCTCATTAAGAGTTCAGTGATATTGAAATGCAGTGACATGTCTAAATTGATCTGTTTCACTATTTCTTTTTCTTTTCTATCATCCAGTTTAGCCATTTGTAGATTTTATGCATTTGAAAATGTTAAAGCTTGCAAGTGCAAATGTATGTCCAATTAATTATTCAACTATTTGTATGGAGTTGTACATTCTGGGGTCCTAGGTTGACCTTTTTTTTTTTTCTTCCTCCATGAACATGATCAATTATTTTAAAAAAATAGAACTAATGAAAAACTGATATTTTTGGAGCTGTCACTCTTATGCATTGCATAAAAATATAATTTTTTTCCTTTAGACATCTGTAACTCATTCCTAAAATCTTTGAGAATGGCATTAACTATTCATGACAGTTGTACAGTTCTGTTTTTGTCAGCCTTCAATGGCACCCTACTCCAGTACTCTTGCCTGGAAAATCCCATGGACAGAGGAGCCTGGTGGGCTGCAGTCCATGGGGTCGCGAAGAGTTGGGCACGACTGAGCAACTTCACTTTTACTTTTCTCTTTCATGCACTGGAGAAGGAAATGGCAACCCACTCCAGTGTTCTTGCCTGGAGAATCCCAGGGACGGGGGAGGCTGGTGGGCTGCCGTCTATGGGGTTGCACAGAGTCGGACGTGACTGAAGCGACTTAGCAGCAGCACACATGAGTTTTACAACGCCAGTGCTGATGATCCATCTTCTCCAGAGAACCCAGGGAGTTGTCAAACAGACTGCTCTGTTTTCCAGCATCGGCACTTGTTTCCTTGGAATCTGCCGAAAGGCCCAACTACTTTCTCTGTGTCCACGATGACAACACTCTTAGTTTGAAACTGTGGGAAGCGAATGCAGCCTTTCATCGGAGAGCTACATTTTTTTACCATCAGGACCTCTGGATTCCTGGTTACAGTGCTTTTGAGTTATACAGCAAGAAAGGCTTTTTCATCATATTGACAGATTCTAGTGCCAAAGCATCAAAATATGATGATTCTGAAGAATTTAAACACTTAAGTAGCTTCAGTGTGGAAGGTATGTGTCCTGAGATGTCCATATATTATGTAGATAACTTAAGGAGTGACAGAAAATATATTAGATTTTTAACTTAAAAAATATTTTAATGTGTATAATTAGTTGTATGACCTTAGTGTGTTTCTTAACCTCCCTATCCTTAAGTTTACACATCTGTCTCATGGAAAAAATAATACCTACTTTATAGGGTTATTTTGCTACGTAAGTTAATGTAGTAAATTGTTTAGAATAGCCTTAAATGACATTATTTTTTAGGATTGCCTCAATTTTTACTTTCAGTGATGTCTGGGCTTTGGAAATAGAGCTTACCCATGTCTTCTTGTAGAGTTTTGTTATCTACTTTTTCTTTCATAGAAGGCAGCTTCTCACTTAGTCTGATTCTTTATGACAAAGACGATGTGTTTATCTCTTTGAATACTTCGAATACTTTGAATGCTTTGAATGTGTTCTTTGAATACTTTGGAGTCCAATTGTACTGACCTCTAGATTTTTCTGGTTCAGCAGAATCCCTGTCTTATTTCTAGAGACCCTTGCAGTTCTATAGCTATTGAATTCTCTAAATTTCAGAGAGGAATCCTCACTGCCTCATCCAGTGTTTAAAAGTCATGCTTTATTTTCAAAACCTGAGAGCTCAGTATTTGCCTTGGGTCTCCCCAATTTTTTCATTCTAACCAACTTTTCTAAGTCATTTCTAAGAAAGCTAATCATTTCCTTTTTTTTTATGTGGTTAAATTTCTATAAATCTGTGTGGATGTTAGAAAGTTCAAACTGAGCTTCAAATTTTTGCCTATTGAATGGGGTTCCTGGTCTCATGAGAAAGAGTCACTGACATGTGTATATAATATTCTGTAGAGTAAGTGTGATAGTTTTACTTGAGTTTAATTAAAAGTTGAATTTTGTGAGCCTCTATTTCCCCTCCATTACACAAATCCACTCCATCATAACCAGACCCAGTGGCCCTACCTGAGCTTTGGACAACTGCAGTCAGTGGCATCATCCGAATCTCAGAAACTCATCTTTGTGAGCTTCCAGAACTTAGGAGACACTCTGGGTTTATTCTAGTCTTGGAACCAGTCCTCTTTTATGACCCATGATTCTAGTAACCCAGGTTTAACTATTATTTTAATATTGAGATGCTTAAGTGCCTTCCAGAAAGCCTCATTTTCCTTCTCACACCTTGGAATTAAATTCCATATCTGAAGTCCAAGTAACATAACCTATTTCCTGAACTTCCTGCCTTACGGAGCTCTCTTCTTCAGAGAGAATCTTGGACTGCTGCAGAAGGGCTGCTCTGTGACAGGGGAAGGGGAAAGTATTAGCTGAGTTTGCAGGAGAAAAAGCTTCCATTAAGGGAAATTTTTGTAACTACGAGCATGTATTATTAAAATCAATTCATTCATTTATGTCATCAGATAATACTTACCATGTGCAAGGCAATGAGTTAAATTCTGTGAGAAGAACAAAGATGGAGTGTTCTCCTTAAGCTTCATGTCAGGCTATATGTCTTTGGTCTTGCCATTTTCCTAATTGAATTTGGCATGTCACTTGGCTCCTGTTAGCCTCAATTCCCTCATTTATAAAATGGAGATAATATTCACTCAACAGGATTGTTGCAAGGGTAAAATAGAATAATGGACAAAAAGCTATTTTGCAAAAACTTAAATTCTAAACAAGTGCATGCTATTATCATGATACATAGATCACTGAACACTAGCAAAACATAAATAAAGGAAAATGATTTAGAATTGTCCTTAGTCTCCTCCTACCTCTTGCTTTTTCAAATATTTGGAAGAAGAACTAACATTTTGATGTTCAGCCTGAGCATGGAATGCCTTGATCACCAAGCAGTTACGCTGTTTCCTCCCTCTCCCCATCTCTGCTGCCCTGTCCTTTCAATCAAAAAAGGTTCAGACCTTAATGGGTTTACTATTATAAATCACTGCATTCTAAGCTGCCCATTAAAAACACACACACTCTGAACTTCATTTTTCCCCCAGAAATCCAGGCAGCAGTGCCCTACAGGAGGATGTGTGAATGGAGATACGAACCTTGTGCCACTCCCTGTTTTAAAACGTGCAGTGACCCTGAAGCTCTCGCGTGTAAATTTCTTCCACCGTAAGTCATGTTTAACCAGTAATGAATAGATTCTAGCATTAGCAGATTCTGTTCCCAGTGATTATATTTTTAGATTAAAAGATTCTCAAGAATAATTTATTCTAGTTCCTCATTCATGAATGTGTTTAATTTTATTCAAGCAGTAGTTATTGAGAGTCTGCTCTGTGCCCAATTCTTGTAGCTGCTGGGATAGAGTACTGAACAAAGTATTTACCTTTCTTTAGCTAAAACATTTTGCTGCACTGAGGCAAAGAATAAAAAATTAAAATGTAAATATATAATGTGATCTATTGTTTAGATGGATTTATAATGGACAAAAATAAAGGAAGGGAAAAGGGAGCATAAAACAGGTATGCGCGTTTGCTCATTAGTATAGGGTGGTCAGGGAAGAGCAGGCTGACAAGGCAGTATACAGTAAGAGATGGGAAGGAAGTGAGGGAACTAGCCATGTGGATGTCTGGGGAAAGAGCCTTTCAACCTGAGAAAAGTGTAAAGGTCCAGGGTGGGAATATGTCTGGTGTGTTTGAGGATGAGCACGGAGGCTAGTTAATTGGGGGAAAGTGAACAAAACTTAGAGAGGAAACCAGAAAAAGAGGCTGGCAAATCCCATAGGGCCTTGTAGCCTGTCGGGAGGACTTTGTCATTTTCTGTGAGTAATGTCCTGGTGTATTTCGGGACAGAGGAGTGGACTCGGCCCTTTCACAAGTTTGCACTGGCCATTGCACTGGCTTTTGGGGAGGGGAAGAACAAGGGCAGAACCGGGCAGTGACACAGACAGGACGTGAAGGGACTTTCACTAGGTTGGTGGCCCTGGAGGTTGTGGGGGCAGAGAACAGATTCTGCCTGCATGTTGAATTTAAGGCCATAGGGATGCTGACAGATTTAACATTAGTTATGAGAGAAAGAGGCTTCCTCAGGGGCTCAGTGGTTAAGAATCCACCTGCGGTGCCGGAGACACGGGTTCAATCCCTGGGTTGGGAAGATCCCCTGGAGAAGGGCATGGAAATGCACTTCAGTATTCTTGCCTGGAGAATCCCATGGTCAGAGGAGCCTGGCGGGCTACAGTATATAGGTTCGCGAAGAGTCGGACACGACTGAAGTGGCTGAGCACGCACGCATGCACGTGAAAGAGGAGGTAAGGACTCCAGGTCAGGCCTCGGCATTTCATTGATTTCAGAATCATATGAAATTGCCATCTTTGTGGTCAAATCTGGTCAAATGTCAACAAACTCAAATGATTCAATTAATGGAAGGACTGAGTTGCCAGTTACTGAGATAAGGAAGATATTAGGAGGAGAAGTTTAGAGGAAAAGTCAGGAATTTGGTTTCGAGGATTTTAAATTTGAGACTGAAAATTAGTCTTTGAATTTGGTAATCTGGAGAATAGGAAGAGGCGAAATGGAGATTGACAGTGTAACAGCGTTTTTGGTTTTTTTTTTTTAGCAGTTTTATTGTAAAGGAGAACAGAGAAATGCAATTAGTAGTAGGAGGGAATATTTTTAAATGAATCATATTCCATTAGTTATTTATGAGCTTCTGCTCTACAACAAATACAGAAGGTTCTGGCATATGAATAAGTGAGATGCAGTCCCTATTTCAAGAGCTCAAAGTCTTTAGGAAGAAGACAGGAACACTAGCAGAGAATTGACAGTATAGGGGAAAGAGGACCAGAGGAATAAATGCCACAGGCACAGCACATTGAAGTATTTAAATACAACATGATGCTCACTGTGCTGAGTGCTATAAAACGGGTAATCTCATTGTTCCTGTTGTCAGAAGAGAAAACAAACCAAGGCCACATGGAAGTTAAGCAGCTTGCCTCAGACCACACAGCCTTCAGGCAGCTGAGCCAGAGTTTGAACAGCAACATCCTGTCAGGCAACATGTGCTACAGAAACAGAGGGAAGGAAATGATCAGTTCAGTTCAGTTCAGTTGCTCAGTCGTGTCCGACTCGTTGCAACCCCATGGGCTGCAGCACGCCAGGCCTCCCTGCCCATCACCAACTCCCGGAGTTTACTCAAACTCACGTCCATTGAGTTGGTGATGCCATCCAACCGTCTCATCCTCTGTCGTCCCCTTCTCCTCCCGCCTTCAATCTTTCTCAGCATCAGGGTCTTTTCAAATGAGTCAGCACTTAGCGTCAGGTGGCTAAAGTATTGGAGTTTCAGCTTCAGCATCAGTCCTCCCAATGAACACTCAGGACTGGTCTCCTTTAGGATGGACTGGTTGGATCTCCTTGCAGTCCAAGGGACTCTCAAGAGTCTTCTCCAACACCACAGTTCAAAAGCATCAATGCTTCAGCGCTCTTTATACCTTTCTTTATAGTCCAACTCTCACATCCATACATGACCACTGGAAAAACCATAGCCTTGATTAGACGGACCTTTGTTGGCAAAGTAATGTCTCTGCTTTTTAATATGCTGTCTAGGTTACTTTTGTTTATTTTCTTAAAAATGAAAACAACCAGTTCTTTCTGAAAAGAAGCCTTCACCACTCACTTGGACCCTTCACATTCACAAACCTATTTCCTGTCTCCTCTGGGAGCCATCAGGAGGCGGGGAAATAACAGGGCCTTCACAGGGAGGAGGGCACACTGGGGAGGAGGAAGGGAGAAAGAGAGGCAGACAAGAGCAGCCCTGGAACTGGGAAGGAAATGGAGCTGTGTTTGAAGTGGCATTAGGCTAGTTGTTTTCTGTGGCGTACGCAGTCTCCAGGGTGGCTGAACCCAGATCTTCAGTGCTTCCGCTGTTTGGTCTATAGATACCCTGGGGTGTCTGTTTTGGTATGATTAGAGAGCGGAGCAGAGACTCAGGATGAAACTTCACCCCTACCAAGCCAGTTCTCATCTCTGTCTTCTTCACTGTTTCCTTTCTACTGCTCCCCTTTCCTGGCTGAGGCACCTCACTAGGGCTCCTCCTGGTCCTTGCTGTCCTGAGAGGAGACTCAGGTACTAGGTTGGCATGTCAGCATCGCCTTGCACACCTCCTCCAAGTCCCCAGCAGAACCACCACGCTGGTTCTGGAGGATTTCAGTTTCTGGCACATAGCAAGTGTTGAAAATAAAAACATCTAGTGGAAATGAGAACTTTCATAAGAAAAGATGCCAACTAGCATACCACAGAGCCCATATGTAAGTAGCGTTATTCCTATTATATAATATGCCTATTATAAGAACTGTTCTGCATCTGAGGCAGAAGTCGACTAAATTACCAGTTGTATGACAGAGTGAAGGGAACCCTGCTGTGTGCAATCGTGAAGACATTTTAAAGGAACAAGTTACTGGGTTTTGGAAGATATTTTTAAAAGAATAGCTGTGGTTTTGACTTACATAAAGCAATTACAAAATAATTGAGTTGCATAAAAAAGTGGTGTTTATTTAATTTGAGGATAGCCGACTGTCCCTGATATTTTCAGTTATTTAGTAGCTTTTTCTTATGTGCTTGACAAAGTTTAGAGTAGGATAGGTATATCATATAGAGTCAGACACGACTGAAGTGACTTAGCAGCAGCAGCAGGAATATCATATACTGGTTAAAGTTTTATTATTTAGGTTCATTTTATGAAATAATTGGTCTCATAAACTAAGCTGAAATATTTCTTTAAAAAAATTGTAAAGAAATTATCTAAGAGGCAACAACACAGTCTCCTGTTAAAAGAAAAGTTAGCTTTTCTTGGGTTTGATTTCCTTCCATGAACAAGTGCCCTCTGGTGGCAACACGTGCCCAGAGTATCAAGTTAGTTCATATCCACACTGAATTGGAAAGGGGTTGTATTTGGGTCCAAACTTTTACTTTATAGTTAAGGCAGTTGGAAATATTTTACAATACTGAGGGACCTTCCTGGCTGTCCAGTGGTTAAAATTCCACTTTCAATTCAGAGTGCGTTGGTTCAATCTCTGGTCAAGTAACTAAGATTCCATATGCCGCATAGCCAAAAAAAAATTATTTAAATAAGTAAAATATTAAAAATAGTATTATAGCCTGCTGGTGTATTTGAGAGGCAGACAAGCAAGCCTTTTAAAAACCATATGTACATTAGTTCTCTCTAGTATGTGTGAGTCTAAGAACTGGCTGTACTTGAAGGGTATATTGTAATTCTTTTGAATCAAAATAAATTGGACTCTGAGACCCAATTGAATGAAAAGGAAGATGTAGTCTCAGTCATCATCTTGGCTTCATTCCCTTAGAGCAGAAGCATTTCAGATTGGTCTTATCTGTTCTGGGCTCATGATTCCCAAATCCATTCTTCTTGAAATTTGGTCTTCTTGAAAGTGCAGTGCGCCGCATAAAAGACCAGATGTTTCGGAGCTTGAAATTCTGTCTCCTTAGGCTCATACACAACCACCCCCTCTCTGAGCACTGCTGCCATTTCAGACACAGGCCCTGAGGCTCTTGAGAGAACTGTATCCTCTGCCATTCCCCTCCCTGTCCTCCAAAAGCAACCAGGTCCCAACTCCATGTCTGCCACCCAGAGATTTCTAATTACTTTCCAATGACTTAGGGCTCAATAATAGGCAGAGACAGCCACCGAACATTCTGATTTTGTTCTACCAACATCCTTATGAATATTCAAATAGTGGGTCTTATCTTCTTATATGTGAGGGAGTGTAGGAAGATAACAGTATGATGAACATAGAGTAAAATCACAATAAAGGATTCTTCTGCATTTCCAGTAATTTATAGAACGTGGCCTTGGTGTGTGCCAAATTTAAGTGTATATTTTGAATGTTCTGTGTTCAAATTCTGCCTCAATCATGAATATTTCGTTATCATCCACTAGCTTGTGGTTTCATACAATGAGGTATGATGGAAAATAGCAAATGGAGCAATCCTTAGTGTTTGAAAAGGTGAATAGAAGAATTATAGGAAAACTGTATCTTAATTGCATATATTAAATGCCATATATTGTTCTATTAAATTTTTCTCTTTAATTTTTTCCATGTGAAGGATCGAAGGATGCTTGCCCTACTGCCCTAAACATATGATCCTTGATGAAGTCACTCTTAAATGTGTTTATCCAGAAGACTGTAAGTATGAATCTTACTTAACTTATTCTAAAGTGTAAAATACATGAATATATTTATACAGTGGCAAGTAACTATAAAAACAGACATTTTAGACAAACAGTAAACCTTCATAAGATTCTCCTTCATTGTCTTTTTCAAAGTTTTTTTTTTTTTTTCTTTGGTTCTGAGTTACTTTTCGGTTCAGTTCGGTTCAGTTGCTCAGTTGTGTCTGACTCTTTGTGACCCCATGAATCGCAGCACGCCAGGCCTCCCTGTCCATCACCAACTCCCAGAGTTTACTCAAACTCATGTCCATAGAGTCGGTGATGCCATCCAGCCATCTCATCCTCTGTCATCCCCTTCTCCTCCCTCCCCCAATCCCTCCCAGAATCAGGGTCTTTTCCAATGAGTCAACTCTTCGCATGAGGTGGCCAAAGTATTGGAGTTTCAGCTTTAGCATCAGTCCTTCCAATGAACACCCAGGACTGATCTCCTTTAGGATGGACTGGTTGGACCTCCTTGCAGTCCAAGGGACTCTCAAGAGTCTTCTCCAATGTTAAAACTATGCAAATTTTTCTTCTAACATTCCTCTTGCATCTTCTCTCCCAAAACATTTTCCTTATATGAATATTCTTATATGAACTGTCTGGGCCTCACTTTAAGCAAAACAGATTAAAGAAGAGTATCTTTGTTTCTTTGTAGGCATACCTCTGATTCCCACAGAACCAGCATTAATTTCACCAGGTAAGCCATCTCTACCCATGTTTATAAGTATTGTAATTTTAGACATTAAACTTAGCATTATGCAATTTAGATCTTGGCACACTAAAACAGCTGCTGGTGTTAGTTATACCTAACCCACTGGAGAACCCAGCAGTCACTTTTGTTTCACTAAGTAACTATTTACTGGATCAACGAGCCACATTTTCAGAATGGTTTCTGCATCTGGTCTGTGTCTGTCCCATTTCAGTTAGTATAGATAATGAGAATGCCCCTTGCATTTTTGCCTGGAATTTGTTGTTGTTCAGCCTCTCAGTCATGTCTGACCCTTTGTGACCCCATGGACTGCAGCACACTAGGTTTCCCTGTCCTTCACCATCTCCCAGAGTTTGCTCAAACTCATGTCGATGATGCCATCCAACCATCTCATCCTCTGTCACCCTCTTCTCCTGCCTTCAGTCTTGCCCAGCATCAGGGTCTTTTCCAGTGAGTGAGTTCTTTGCATCAGGTGGCCAGAATGTTGGAGCTTCAGCTTCAGCATCAGTCTCTCCAATGAATATTCAGGTTGATTTCCTTTAGGATGGACTGGTTTGATCTCCAAGGGACTCTCAAGGGTCTTCTCGAATACCACATTGCAAAAGCATCAATTCTTCGGTGCTCAGCCTTCTACATGGTCCGACTCTCACATCATCCATGACTACTGGAAAAACCATAGCTTTGACTAAATGGACATTGTCAGCAAAGTGATAACTCTGCTTTTGACGATGCTGTCTAAGTTTGTCATAGCTTTTCTTCCAAGGAGCAAGTGTCTTTTAATTTTATGGCTGCAATCACCATCTGCAGTGATTTTGGAGCCAAGGAAAATAAAATCTGCCAATTCCCCACATTTCCCCATCTATTTGCCATGAAGTGATGGGACCAGATGCCATGATCTTTGTTTTTTGAATGTTAAATTTTAGGCCAGCTTTTTCACACTCCAGTTTCACCTTCATCAAGAGGCTCTTTAGTTCCCCCTCACTTTTCTCCATTAAAGTACTATCACCTGCATATCTAAGGTTGTTGATTTTTCTCTTGGAAATATTTATTCCAGCTTATGATTCATCTACCCCAGCAATTCTCATGATGTACTCTGCGTATAAGTTAAATAAGCAGGGTGACAGTATACAGGCTTGATGTGCTCCTTTCCTAGTTGTTCCATACATGCTAAGTTGCTTCAGTTGTGTTTGACTCTTTATGACCCTATGGACTATAGCCCATTAGGCTCCTGTCCATGGGACTATCCAGGGAAGAATCCTGGAGTGAGTTGCCATTTTCTCCTCCAGGGGATTTTCCCGACCCAGGGATTAAACCCTCATCTCTATGTCTCCTGCACTGGTGGGCAGGTTCTTTACCACTAGCACCACCTGGGGAGCCCATCATTTCTAACTATTGCTTCTTGACCTGCATACAGTTTTCTCAGGAGGCAGGTAGGGTGGTCTCTTATTCCCATGTCTCTAAGAATTTTCCAGTTTGTTGTGATCCACACAGTCAAAAGCTTTAGTGTAGTCAGTGAAGCAGAAGTAGATGTTGGCATAAATCCTCTTGCATGAGGCTGCTATTAGCCCTACCATAGAGACTGCAGACTCCAGGACTGGGCTGCTTTAGGCCAAGCAACTAAGGGGCCTCCCCCATCGGCAGAAAATTGAATTAAAGATTTACTGGGCATGGCCCTACCCACCAGAGGAAGACCCTTCCATCAGGAAGCTTGCATAAGCCTCTCTTATTTTTATCCATCAGAGGGCAGACAGAAGAAGTAAGAACTACAATCCCATTTTTAGTCTGTAAAGTTGTCATATTCTGTAGAAGTTACAACATCTAATAAACCATGAACCCAGCTTTTAGGACCAAGCAATAGAAGTTTTTATTCTACTTTATGATAAGTTGTTAGAATAGATAAAATAAGTTATTTATAAAATTTATTTAATTCTCTGATGTCATTGTGGTAGGCTGAGTAATGCACCCCCCCAACAAAGATGTCCATGTCGTCATCTCCAGAATTTGTGAAAATGGGAACTTGCATGCTGAAGATGTGATGAAGTTAAGAATTTTGAGATGGGAAGTTTTCCTGGATTATCTGTGTGAGCCCAGTGTAATCACAAAGATCCTTATAAAAAAGAAGGGGGATGGTCAGAGTCAGAAGAGATAATGCATGTGAGAAGTCAAAATTAGCAGGGAAGGACAAAGGGAGAGGAGGAAGAAGGGAGAGAGAGAGACTGAGATTTGGAAATATTATTCTGTGGTTTTGAAGATGAGGAAGGGGCCATGATACATCAATATATTCATGCAATCCATAGTTGGAAAAGCAAGGAAACAAATTCTTCCATAGAGACTCTAGAAGGAATACAGCCATTGCTGATACCTTGATTTTAGGACTTCTGACTTCCAGAACCACAAAATAATAATTTGGTGATGTTTTAAACCACTAAACTTGAAATAATTTATTTATGGCAGCCACAGGAAACTAATATGGTCATTTTAGATAGTATCAACAATGGATAGTGCAATTACAGCTAGACAAAATTTCAGCCCTTCATTTTGGCACAAGGAGTTCATCAAAGCTGTATATTGTCACCCTGCTTATTTAACTTATATGCAGAGTACATCATGTGAAATACTGGACTGGATGAAGCACAAGCTGGAATCGAGATTGCTGTGAGAATATTAATAACCTCAGATATTTGGATGACACCACCCTTATGGCAGAAAGCAAAGAGGAATCTCTTGATGAAGGTGAAAGATGAGAGTGAAAAAAAGATGGCTTAAAACTCAACATTGAAAAAACAAGGATCATGGCATCTGGTCCCGTCACTTCATGGCAATATATAGAGAAACAATGGAAACAGTGACAGACTTTATTTTCTTGGGCTCCAAAATCACTGCAGATGGTGACTCTGTGTGTGTGCTCAGTTGTGTCCAACTGTCTGCAACCCCATGGAATGTAGCCCATAAGGCTCCTCTGTCCATGGAATTTTCCAGGCAATAATTCTGGAATGGGTTGCCATTTCCTTCTCCAGGATGGTGACTGCAGCCATGAAGTTAAAAGATAGCTTTGGAAGTTGGTGATGGACAGGGAAGCCTGGCATTCAGCAGTCCATGGGGTAGCAAAAAGTCTGACACAACTGAGTGGCTGAACTGAACTGCTCCTTGGAAGAAAAGCTATGACAAACCTAGACAGCATATTAAAAAGCAGAGACATTACTTTGCCGAGAAAGATTTAAATAGTCAAAGCTATTATTTTTCCAGTAGTCATGTATGGATGTGAGAGTTGGGCCGTTAAGAAGGCTGAATGTGGAAGAATTGATGCTTTCAAACTGTGGTGTTGGAGAATACTCTTGAGCGACTGAAAAACAACAGTCCTTAGGACTTTGAATATTTTGGAGACATCTTTATTACTAACAAAAAAACTTTAGAAAGCATCTTGCAAATATGTTTCAGTTCAGTTCAGTCACTCAGTTGTGTCCAACTCTTTGCAGCCCCATGGACTGCTGCACGCCAGGCTTCCTTGTCCACCACCAACTCCCGAAGCTTGCTCAAACTCATGTCCATCCAGTTGGTGATGCCATCCAACCATCTCATCTTCTGTCGTCCCCTTCTCCTCCACCTTCAATCTTTCCCAGCATCAGGGTCTTTTCCAGTGAGTCAGTTCTTTGCATCAGGTGGCCAAAGTATTGGAGTTTCAGCTTCAGCATCAGTCCTTCCAATGAATGTTCAGGACTGATTTCCTTTAGGATTGACTGGTGGGATCTCCTTGCAGTCCAGGGGACTCTCAAAAGCCTTTTCCAACACCACAGTTCAAAAGCATTAATTCTTTGCTTCTCAGCTTTCTTTATAGTCCAACTCTCACATCCATACCTGACTACTGGAAAAACCATAGCTTTGACTAGATGGACCTTTGTTGGCAAAGTAAAGTTTCTGCTTTTTAATATGCTGTCTAGATTGGTCATAGCTTTTCTTCCAAGGAGCAAGCATCTTTTAATTTCATGGCTGCAGTCACCATCTGCAGTGATTTTGGAGCCCCCCAAATCAAGTCTCTCATTGTTTCTATTGTTTCCCCATCTATTTGCCATGAAGTGTTGGGACCAGATGCCATGATCTTCATTTTCTGAATGTTTACCAGTCATATTTTCCCTTTCAATGGATACCTTCTTTACCACATCCTCAACTGGGGTCTTGATTAGTCCATAGCATATGTTCTGCTTGCAAGGAAAACATTCTAGAGATTCACTGGGAAATGAATCAACCTCGCTATGTATTTTAAGAATTCAACAAAATTTGTAACTCCTGAGCAGTCTTTAGTGATACTGTTGATATTTCTACCAGTTCAAACAAATGTGTTGACACAATCAAGGCAGTGAATGTGTTTTATAGAATGGTGCCTCAAAGCCAGTACTCTGGAATCAGAATTCCCAGGTTCAAATTCTGCCTTTGATACCAGCTTACTTCTCTATAGCTTAGTCTCCTTATCTGTAAAATGACAATAATATTATTACCTATACTTAACAGGGTTCTTGTTAGAATTAAGTGAAATAATCTATATAAAATTTCTGATCATGGTGTCTGTCACAAATGAATTTTATACATGATCAATACCACTTCACTAATGTTGGGGACCTCTTTATTTCCTTCAGGTCCAGAAATGATTACTCCATCAGACTTCACTGCAATTGACATGCTAACAACGACGACAGGTTTGGAATGTGAGGTATGACTGAGTAATATCTTCAGCTATCTCTCATTTCCTGATTGTGTCTATTGTTTCTGTATCACTATCCAAATGCTATTAAAATTCTTTTGGTATGCTCTCAAGTCTTTCTTTGTTAAATTAAGTATGCCTTCAGTTCAGTTCAGTTCAGTCGCTCAGTTGTGTCCGACTCTTTGCGACCCCATGAATCGCAGCACACCAGGCCTCCCTGTCCATCACCAACTCCCGGAGTTCACTCAAACTCATGTCCATCGAGTCGGTGATGCCATCCAGCCATCTCATCTTCTGTAGTCCCCTTCTCCTCCTGCCCTCAATCCCTCCCAGCATCAGGGTCTTTTCCAATGAGTCAACTCTTCACTTGAGGTGGCCAAAATATTGGAGTTTCAGCTTCAGCATCCCTCCAATGAACACCCAGGACTGATCTCCTTTAGGATGTCTTACATTTTAACAATTGTATTTCCTTAACTGTCAGATATTTCTTAATAATTAGATTTTGGTTACACTAAGAAAAACAAAATGAAATGCAAATGAAGTCTTAAAGATGAATCCTTAATAACAATAATTTTGTGATAATTAGGTGTCATAATAATTACATGTGTTAATTTAATACTCTTATTTATTAATTTATTAATTAGATAATTTCTTAACTTATAATAATTAAATGTGATTCCTTAATAATTTTTTAATGATGATAATTCTTTATAATAATAAAGGGTATATTTTGGGTTTCTCTGTAAATTAGGCATTCAAAAATATTTATCAAGCAGCTACTATATACCATCTGTTGACCTGTACACATGTTCAGTCATGTCCGACTCTGTGCAACCCTTTGAACCGTAGCCTGCCAGGCTCCTCTGTCCATGGGATTATCCAGGCAAGAATACTGGAATGGGTTGCCATTTTCTCCTCCAAGGGATCATCCTGAGCTAGGGCTCAAACCCGCATCTCCTGAGTCTCCTGCATTGCAGGCAAATTCTTTACCTGCTGAACCACTGGGGCACTGTGCAAAATGACGAAGATAAACGAGTAAAAGATAAGGTCACTGAATCCCAGAGCTGGTAATTGTCCTGGCTGAGACTTCAGAAATTATCTCCTTACTCCAAATATGCCACTTGTTCTGATAAACCAATTATTTATCCAACTAATATTTATTCAGCACTATTGCTGGCTAGGAGCTATTCAGGTAAATTACTACTTTTACCGAGTTTACATTGGATTGGATTCTAAAGTAGACAATAAGCAAAATTAATTTGCCAAGTTATATAAAACATTATAGAGCTTGGTGCTCAGGAGAAAAATAAAACTATTTTCAATGAAGTGATTTTCACTGATCCTCATTAATAGAGTAACTGTTACTTTAAAGAAAAAATCTGAAGAAGTTAAGAGAGTGAACCATGCAAAGAACCAAGAACCATGCAAAGCAATCCAAGCAGAGGGATCAGCAAGTGCAAAGGCCCTGAGTTGAAAATGTACCTAACCACCTAAAAAATGGAAGAATAGCAAGGAGGTCATACAGTAAGTCCAGAGTGAAATAGTGGGAAATGGGTTATGTAAGGCCTTGTGGATGACGTAAAGACTGTGGCTCCCATTCTGAGTGACTTAGGAAGAGCAGAGGGAGGTTTCTGAGCAGAGGCATCTATGAGCTGCCTACGTCATCTGCATGTCTGAGGTTGTTGACATTTCTCCCGGCAGTCTTGATTCCAGCTTGTGCTTCCTCCAGCCCAGCGTTTCTCATGATGTACTCTGCATATAAATTAAATAAGCAGGGTGACAATATACAGCCTTGATGTACTCCTTTTCCTATTTGGAACCAGTCTGTTGTTCCACATCCAGTTCTAACTGTTGCTGCCTGACCTGCATATAGGTTTCTCAAGAGGCAGGTCAGGTGGTCTGGTATTCCCATTTTTTTTTTTTTTTCCAGAAGTATTTGGACTTTTATTTTATTTTATTTTTTACTTGGGGTACTCCCAACTCTTTCAGGATTTTCCACAGTTTATTGTGATCCACACAGTCAAAGGCTTTGGCATAGTCAATAAAGCAGAAGTAGATGTTTCTCTTGAACTCTCTTGGTTTTTTGATGATCCAGTGGATGTGATAATTTGATCTCTGTTTCCTCTGCCTTTTCTAAAACCAGCTTGAACATCAGGGAGTTCATGGTTCACATATTGCTGAAGCCTGGCTTGGAGAATTTTAAGCATTACTTTACCAGTGTGTGAGATGAGTGCAATTGTGCGGTAGTTTGAGCATTCTTTGGCACTGCCTTTCTTCAGGATTTAGTTTGACCTTAAACCTGATTTTCTATGAAATAGGGGAAAATTTTAATACCTACCTCAGAGGGTGCTTTTGTGGAAATAAAATGGACTAATTAGAACAATGCCTGGAGCATAATAAGTGGTATGATATTTATCATTGCTACAGTTATTAGTATAATTTATATAGAATATAATTTATAAGCTTTGAAAATATGCAACTTTATCTAGAAGTCTGTAAGCTATATGTAAAAAAATAAATTTTAATGATTCTATCCAGATACTGCCCAACTGACATTGCATTTGATTTTTAATGAAATATTTGGATAATATTAAGCTGTTATTTTTTAAGCTGAAATTAACAGAAGTCTTAATCATACTAGCTTTATACAACATAATATGAAAGGTCAACTGCCACTGTTTTAAGTCTGCTTGCAGAACACTAATCTAGACAATTTAGGACAAGACTTCAGTTTTCTTGGAAGTTGGATATGTGGGCAGTTCTGATATCAAATCAATATTAAGGTACAATTAAATGACCATACTGCTGAGTATTTTAGAGAAGATACCTCAACAAAAGCCACTGTGAAATTTTCTTTTTATTTTATTTTACTTATTTGTTTATTTTATTTTACTTTATTTTACTTTTCAATACTGTATTGGTTTTGCCATACATCAACATGAATCCACCACGGGTGTACACACGTTCCCAATCCTGAACCCCCCTCCCACCTCAATTTTCATTGTTCATCTTTCAAAAGATTTTGTGTTTAGGAAGTGTATACTATAGGCAATGTGAATGGGAAATTTAAAAATTAAAACATTAGTTGAAAATGGAAAAAATGCATTAATTTTCTTTTTTATTAACAGCCTCAACAATTTGATCCTGTTTATAATTGTAGCCAATATATATGTCTTAACATGGAATGGAAGTTGTACAACTGGTCTCTTAATTGCCCAAAGGAATTGGAAATGCCTGATTGTGGTTTCCGGGGAAGACCTGTTCAAGTGAATAGTGATATCTGCTGCCCTGAGTGGGAATGTCCATGTGAGTTTTATCAATTTTAAATCAGGAGGAGATGGTTATTTTTTTCAAGCTATCACTTCATCAAGTCAAAGTTCAGCTGACTTATGATTTTGGTTTCCAATAACTTTTAGAGTTGCTTTTTGTCAAACATAATAAGACCAATTTGAAAGATGTTTTTAAAGGAGAAGTTATTACTGTAATACAAATAATTAGGTAATACACTAAATCTACTCTCTATCACGTTTTAGGTCGTTGTTCCATGTTGTCAGAACTCAGCATTATTACTTTTGATGGAAATAACGCAGCATTATATAGTATGGCTTCTTATATCTTAGTAAGAATTCCTGGGGAAGTTATAGTTGCTCATATTGAAAAATGCTCCATGAATCAGGTAAGTCATAATTTATTCTTGTGTCATTTATTCATAAATCGAGCAGCTGAAGTATGTCACAACATTAGGTATTCCCACAATAAGAAGGGACTCAAGAATTCGCTGAGATTTATCTTCTGGTACTTAAAACATGAGTATATTTCAAGTGAATGTATTTAGAAGCATATAATATTAATCCAAATAATGTTTTTAAAAGTCAAATAGTGTATTTTTTTAAAGTGTTTTATCTCTATAACTTTTTTTGTTTTTCAGAATGGAAACTCATTTAAAAAGCTAGTGAGTATTTGGAAAATGTTTAGTAAATTACTACTATTTATTGCTAAAATTATGTTTAACTCCATAAAGTTTCAATTTTTTTTTCAATGAAGGCTTCCTCTGGAAGAGTCTCTGGACTTTGTTTTAAGAAGTTAAATTTGACCACATCTCTACATAAAGTACTTGTCAATCGGGTAGCAAGAAAGGTAGGGACACAAAGTTAAAACATGTCTTCACCTTAGATGAAACTGAGAAATTATGTAAGTACAGTTATTTCCCAAAAGAGAGGAATTAAGCATATCAGTGGATTTCCATTGCTACGATGTCTAATCATTCTTTTTACAGATAGTATAAAAATGTGTTTCATAATCTTGTATGTCTCCTACCATAACCTCTCAACTGTTGCAAATGTTTCTCCTTTTGTGAGGTTAACTGAAACCGCCATGTTAAACATTCTAAAGCTCTCTCGATAATGTGAGTTGCCAAGCTTCCTAGTGTTAGAGTTAATGTTAGTGTTTCAAATTAGGCAAAGTGGAAATGAGGTGAAAGAGGGGATCATAACTTGCAAAGAACAGCAGGCAGCCAAGAATACAAGAATGAAGACCATGGAGAGAACAAATGGATAGAGTAGTTTTGCAATATCGGTAGTATTGATTGATAGCTAAAATAAGAAAAGAAAATGAAAGAATATTTAAATTTATTGAAATAAATGGGAGAAGAGCAATGCATCATTAAAAAGCTGGAAAGGAGCCTTTTGATTTTACAGGGAAAACCTTTATCCCAAGGAATTATGCTTCCCCAATAGGAGTGTTGAGAGCTGGATGACTCACTCAGACATATAGTCCAGTGCATGCTCAGTCGTGTCTGACTCTTTGCAACCCAGTGGGCTGTAGCCCACCAGGCTACTCTGCCCATGGGGTTCTCCAGGCAAGAATATTGGAATAGGGTACCATTTCCTCCTCCAGAGATCTTCCCAATGCACAGATTGAACCCAATCTCCTGCATTGGCAGGCAGATTCTTTACCACTAGCACCACCTGGGAAGCCCTCAGATAACACACGGTGCTCTCAAAAATAGAAGAAAGTAATATGTAAAGATTTAGCTCAAAATGCCTGAGATGTTATGTGTTTTTCAGAAATAATTCTCTTAGCACAGGCCATAGATTCTGAACTGGAAACAGTGTAAAAGCAAGTCTATATACAGTAAAATGTCAGAAAGTTTAGGAGCAGTGATCCCATAGGAGACTGACCCAGACTTGCCTATGAGTGTCCAGGAGTCTCGGGCAGAGGCATAGGTTGGTGGTGGCCTGCTGCAGGGTAGGGGGCACTGAGGTCGGCAGTGAGTGCATGGGACCTATGAAGGAGGTTGCCATTATCTTCATTACCTCCACCATAGTTTGGTCTCTGTTCAAACAACAGGGAGGGAACACAGCCCTCCCTGCCCATCAGCAGAAAACTGGATTAAAGATTTACTGAGCATGGCCCCGCCCATCAGAACAAGACCCAGTTTCCAGTCAGTCTCTCCCATCAGGAAGCTTCCATAAGCCTCTTATCCTTCTCCATCAGAGGGCAGACAGAATGAAAACCACAATCACAGAAAACTAACCAATCTGATCACATGGACTGCAGCCTTGTCTAACTCAGTGAAAGTATGAGCCATGCCATGTAGGGCCACCCAGGACAGACAGGTCATAGTGGAGAGTTCTGACAAATCGTGGTCCACTGGAGAAGGGAATGGCAAACCTCTTCAGTATTATTGCCTTGAGAACCCCATGAAAAGGCAAAAAGATAGGACACTGAAAGATGAACTCCCCAGGTCAGTAGGGGCTGAATATGCTACTGGAGAAGAGTAGAGAAATACTCCAGGAAGAATGAAGAGATGGAGCCAAAGCAAAAAACAACCCCCAGTTGTGGACGTGACTAGTGATGAAAGTAAAGTCCGATGCTATAAAGAACGATCTTACGTAGGAACCTGGAATGTTAGGTCCGTGAACCAAGGTAAATTGGAAGTGGTCAAACAGGAGGTGGCAACAGTGAACGCTGACATTCTAGGAATCAGTGAACTAAAATGGACTGGATGGGCGACTTTAACTCAGATGACCATTATATCTACTCCTGTGGGCAAGAATCCCTTAGAGGAAATGGAGTAGCCCTCGCAGTCAGTGAAGAGTCTGAAATGCAGAACATGCATGCAATCTCAAAAACGACAGAATGATCTTGGTTCGTTTCCAAGGCAAACTATTCAATATCATAGTAATCCAAGTCTATGCCCCAACCAGTAATGCTAAGAAAGCTGAAGTTGAAAAGCTCTATGAAGACTTACAAGATCTTCTAGATCTAATACCCAAAAAAGATGTCCTTTTCATTATAGGGGACTGGAATGCAAAAATAGGAAGTCAAGAGGTATCTGGAGTAACAAGCAAGTTTGATCGTGGAGTACAAAATGAAACAGGGCACAGGCTAACAGAGTTTTGTCAAATAAAGCACTGGTCAGAGCAAGAACCCTCTTGCACCAACACAAGAGACATGTGTTAGACATCATATGGACATCACCAGATGGTCAATACTGAAATCAGATTGATTATGTTCTTTGCAGCCAGAGATAGAGAAACTGTATACAGTCAGCAAAAACAAGACGGGGAGCTGACTGTGGCTGAGATCACTGAACTCCTTATTGCAAAATTCAGACAAAAATTGAAGAAAGTAAGGAAAACAATGACACCATTCAGGTATGACCTAAATCAAATCCCTTACGGCTATACAGTGGAAGTGACAAATAGATTCAAGGGAATAGACCTGACAGACTGCCTGAAGAACGGTGGATGGAGGTTCCTGACATTGTACAGTGGGCAGTGATCAAGACCATCCCCAAGAAAAAGAACTGCAAAAAGGCAAAATGGTTGTCTGAGGGGGCCTTACAAAGGGCTGAGAAAAGAAAAGAAGCGAAAGGCAAAGGAGAAAATGAAAGATACACAGATTTGAATGCAGAGTTCCCAAGAATAGCAAAGAGAGATAAGAAAATCTTCCTCAGTGACCAAAGCAAAAAAAGAGGAAAACAATAGAATGGGAAAGACTAGAGAGCTCATCAAGAAAATTAGAGATACCAAGCTACATTTTATGCAAAGATGGGCACAATAAAGGACAGAAACAATATAGACCTAACAGAAGCAGGAGATATTAAGAAGAGGTGGCAAGAATACACAGAACCATGCAAAAAATTTTCATGACCCAGATAACTGTGATGGTGTGATCACTCACTTAGAGCCAGACATCCTGGAATGTAAAGTCAAGTGGGCCTTAGGAAGCATCACTATGAACAAAACTAATGGAGGTAATCAAATTCCAGTTGAGCTATTTCAAATCCTAAAAGATGATGCTGTGAAAGTGCTGCACTCAGTATGCCAGCAAATTTGGAAAACTCAACAGTAGCCACAGGACTGGAAAAAGGCAGTTTTCATTCCAATCTCAAAGAAAGGCAATGCCAACGAATGCTCAAACTACCACACAATTGCACTCATCTCACACACTAGCAGAGTAATGCTCAAAATTCTCCAAACCAGGCTTCAACAGTTTGTGAACCATGAACTTTGAGGTGTTCAAGCTGGATTTAGAAAAGGCAGAGGAACCAGATATCAAATTGCCAACATCTGTTGCATCATTGGAAAAGTAAGACAGTTCCAGAAAAGCATCTACTTCTGCTTTATTGACTATTTCAAAGCCTTCAACTGTGTGGATCACTACAAATTGTGGGAAATTCTTAGAGTCTGTAATACCAGACCACCTTACCTGCCTCCTGAGAAATCTTTGTGCAGGTCAAGAAGCAAGAGTTAGAATTGGACATGGAAAACAGACTTGTTCCAAATTGGGAAGGGAGTACAACAAAGCTGTATATTGTCACCCTGCTTATTTAACTTACATGCAGAGTACATCATGAGAAATGCCAGGCTGGATTAAGCACAAGCTGGAATCAAGATTGCTGGGAGAAATATCAGTAACCTCAGATATGCAGATGACATCACACTTATGGCAGAAAGCAAAGAAGAACTAAAGAGCCTCTTGATGAAAGTGAAGGAGGAGAGTGAAAAAGTAGGCTTAAAACTCAGCATTCAGAAAACTAAAATCATGGCATCTGGTCCCATCACTTCATGGAAAATAGATGGGGAGACAATGGAAACAATGAGACTTTATTTTTTTGGGGCTCCAAAATCACTGCAGATGGTGACTGCAGCCATGAAATTAAAAGATGCTTGCTCCTTGGAAGAAGAGCTATGACCAACCTAGATGGCATTTTAAAAAACAGAGACATTACTTTGCCAACAAAGATCCATCTAGTCAAAGCTATGGTTTTTCCAATAGTCATGTATAGGTGTGAGAGTTGGACTATAAAGAAAGCTGAACATCAAAGAATTGATGCTTTTGAATGGTAGTGTTGGAGAAGGCTCTTGAGTCCCTTGGACTGCAAGAAGAGCCAACCAGTCAACCCTAAAGGAAATCAGTCCTGAAATTTCATTGGAAGGACTGATGCTGAAGCTGAAAATCCAATACTTTGGCCATCTGATATGAAGAACTGACTCATTGGAAAAGACCCTGATGCTGGGAAAGATTTAAGGCAAGAGGAAAAGGGGACAAGAGAGGATGAGATGGTTGGATGGCATCACTGACTCGATGGCCATGAGTTTGAACAAGCTCTGGGAGTTGGTGATGGACAGGGAAGCCTGCTGTGCTGCAGTCCAGGGGGTCACAAAGAGTCAGACATGACTGAGCAACTGTACTGAACTGAAACTTAAAATTGAATACATGGCTTTTTTGGATACTAGAATATCTATATGTATCTTTGACTTTCATAAGGTTGGTATATAATAGTGGGTAGGAAATAAGCTTAAACCTGGTCAGCACTATGGTTGTGAGCATTTGGGTGGAAGGGCTTATTTTCGGCTTCAGCTGAACTGCTGATTGGTCATGGATTCAGTTGAAAACTTATTAACTTAAAAAATCATTTAGTGAGTTTATGTGATAAAATGAAACAGTTCCTGATCTCAAGTAACTTGCAGTGGTGTGTGGGGTGCATACATGTGATTTTTTGCCAATTAAAGGCAGCAGGAGCCAAAATAATAGAGTCATGGCCAAGATATCATGGAAACAGAGATAGGGCTCATTTAAATGCTGTGTATAGCAGGGTCAAATAGATATTTTTGGAGAAGGTGACACCTGAGATAAATCTTAAAGAAGGAGTAGAAATTCAGCAGGCAAAGGATGTTTCAGCTTGAGGGTGGCAGTATGAGGAAGATTTAAAGATTAGAAATTGGATGGTTGGTTAGGTATAACTTTGAGAATTTTACTGATAGTTATAGAGTTCGCGGTTCATTGTCTGTTATTTAAAGCACTGTTTTCCAAGTAAAATCCTTAGATTGCTTATAGTAGTATTACAAAGAAAGCATGTTAAAACTATAAAATCTAGAATCTAGCTGAAACCTGGAAAGTAGAATTTCTGAAAATCCTAATAATTACTAAGCCTCATAGATGGTTTTACGAGCATTATAAGTAAACAAACACTGATTTAGATCAAAGAGAGAACCCAGATTAAAGAAAACCTCCTGATAAAAAGCTTTATCTTAAATTTATATTAGGAAGTAATAGTGTAATCAACATATATTGAAGGAAGCAAATGAAAATAGTATATAACTTAGAGGAAGGCTTGGTTTTGTGGAAAACAAAGGGCAATGTTGCTGTTTTGTCACTGAGTAGTATCTGGCTCTTCTGTGACCCCATGGACTGTAGCCGGCCGCGATCCTCTGTTCATGGGGTTTTCCAGGCAGGAATACTGGAGCAGGTTGCCATTTCCTTCTTCAGGGCATCTTCTCGACCAAGGGATTGAACCCGAGGCTCCTGCCACATCCCCTGCATTGGCAGGCGGATTCTTTACCACTGAGCCACCTGGGACGCCCCCAGATATTGAATATAACAAGACACGAAAGAGCAATAAAAGAATTTAGGAGTTCTGAGAAACTGTGACAGCAACAGGGTGTATATTAAAACATGAACATTGTTCTAACAGGTGTAAATGCATTATGTAATTTTAGGTAGAAGTGGATTCTGTAGTTGCGCCTTTGCCCTTTTCAAATCAAGGTCTGTCCATAGAGGATTCTGGTTCAATGTACGTGATTACTACTCCAGCTGGACTAATCATAAAGTGGACTCACCTTACGGGGATCGTAGACATTCATTTTGGCTCTCAGTTTAACTTGTCATCCTACACAGAAGGACTTTGTGGTGAGCGCTGCTTTTCAAATATCTGTTTCTTCTTCTTTTTTTTTCTGTTCACATTACACAGCTTTGGCTCGTCATTCTCTGCTTTGTTTGGACTGAAGAGATGTTACTTTCAGTACCTCCTCATGTGAATACTGAAGGAAGCAATGTCTTTCTATGAATGGAAAGGAAGAAGCAAGATAATACAGTTCAACTTGGGTGTTTTTTAGAGATACATGCTTACCACTGTTGCTACAATACTGTTTGCATTCCTACCATCTCATCCTTATTAAGCATTAATGAAGTCTCAGGCATTATTTTACAAACTTTAACTCATTCGATTCTAGCAGTAGCCCTAATAAGTAGGCACCAGTGTTAATTTATAAGTGATAAAAATGAGGCATAGAATGATTAAAAACTTAATTTTGTTTCTTACTTACTTTTTAAAGTTTGGCATCAAAGAAAGCTTAGTTAAGTCATCTTGAAAGGTATATATTCAGGGAGCACAATGTTCTGAATATTAGTCCCAGTTTTGTTATGAAGTGTAAAGCCTTTTTTGTTAAGTCACTTCAGTCGTGTCTCTGCGACCCCATAGACGGCAGCCTACCAGGCTCCTCCATCCCTGGGATTCTCCAGGCAAGAACACTGGAGTGGGTTGCCATTGTCTTCTCCAATGCATGAAAGTGAAATGTGAAAGTGAAGTCGCTCAGTCGTGTAACATATTGTGATATGAAACCTTAGTGTAAAGCCTAGATGTGCCTTTACACTAAGGTTTCATATCACAATATGTTATATAGATACATAGTTATAAGCCAAAGGAAACAAATTAGAAATATCTCTAGGTATATAAAAAAAAATTCTGACTGGTGTCTGCTAGGCGATATCCCCTTTACAGATATTTAAGTGAACATCAGTTTCCTTATCTTTCAGATGGGAATAGTAAAATCCACCTTCAAGATTGTTGTTAGAACTGAATGTGAAAGTTAATGTAAAACTCTGAAGACATTGTTTAATATAGTCAATAAATATTAGCTTAGCACAAATATACCTATTTTAAGCTCAGTAAATATTAATTGAGTAGAAGTTTATGGATGAGTTTCTGAATATCTGACCTTATGCTTCATGCTGACAACTCAAAAGAAATAGACCAGGTCCTTGCTCTCAACAAACTGCCTGAAATACCCAAATTTCTTCTTCAAAAATGTAAAGCCTTTAGTGGAAAGTTTGGCTAAAATGGTTAATGATTTCCTTGCCTGCTTAGAGCATGCTAAACATAGCACAGCCTTCTCTGGTGACTTAAGTCAGCATTGTGGAAATAGTTCTTGAGTATGCATTGTGTTGTGTGTACATAAATACAATTCAGTAGGTATTACTGAATAATAACTCAGAGATATTGAGAATGCATATTTGTTCTGATTCATCACTTCTGTGTGCTAGGACTTCTGTTTGATTTTCGCATTTGTTTTCTTCTTTTACTTTCAGCTTCTGCTTTTATGGAGACAGTGTGCTAACTGGATTCTTAACTAATCACTGCAGAGAAGGGGCTAGGGTCATCTTTTTGCTGACAAAGATCACCCTCTAAACGTCTACAGTGGGAGAGCGGTGGTTTGTTTAAAGAAAAGCAGGGTGCTGGCTGACAGGGTTGTAGTGACCCAAATTGAGCCTGGACACCAGAATGGGAGGTCTATATTGACAACCTGTTCTACAAAGAAATGTGAGGTCTGCAGGAGTGGTGGCTGGAGGTGCAATGAAAACATATTTTAACTAGCAATTACCTTTCCCCAGGAGAGTTTAGACTTTTAAAATAGCTGTTTTACAGTATAGGTGGCTTAACTTGAGGTATTTTTATTTTTGTTTGTTTGGTTTGGTTATTTATTTATTTGTTTATTTTTTACTGTATTCAGTCTCCTGTATATTTACAGGTGTGGGGCAATGATGGCAGCAGAAACCCTTATTGATCTTGATATAACTGCTTGAGGATTAAGATTTGATACTTGAAAAAAAATGTTTAACTCATATCTTTTATAGCTAGGAGTCTTAGGAATTAAGAAAAAATTATATCTTAGAGTAGAGTGGAATTCAGGTAAGGTATGATCAGGATCTAGGTTCATTTCTTTCTACTCCTCTTGGCTTTGCACTTGACTAGGTAAAAAGTAAGTTATGCCCACTAGTCTGGGGAATACCTTGTCAGATTTAAGAACTACTTAAATTAGGAGATAGTGGTAATAGTGAACGAGCACTGAGACAGAATCAATCTTCTCTTTCTTCTCCTATGATCTTTTCACAAATCTTGCCTTCTAGGATCATGGTTTCTTTCTTACCTGGTTAAGAAAGATCTGCATTATTTAATCCATGTGTAGTTTAAAAAAAATCCACCAACATTAGAGTCAAAGGACATAAATTTGGTACTTGATAAAGAATTTCCTTCTAAATGTCACACATCTTTTTAGGAATTTGCAATGAAGATCCGGATGACGATCTAAGGATGCAAAATGGCACAATCATTACAAATATGGAGGACATAGAATTGTTCATTGAGAGCTGGGAAATTGAGAAATCATTTAAAGTAACAACAAGAAGGCCTGTTAGAAATTGTACTGAGCAGGACTGCAGTCACTGCATTGAGTTATTAAATAGAAGAGTTTTCACCCCATGCCATGACGCGGTAAGTTGGAAGCGACCGTAAATCAGAGCTGTTGTGTCAGATGTGTTGAGAGTAAAAGCCAATAAATTCTTGGTCTTGCCATGATGTTCTTCCACTAAGAATAGGTTATCCCCAGGGGACTTCAAAATCATTCACTGTTTATTGACTTACAGAACAGGAAGAATAACTATCTTTTCCCCCAAGTATTTTAATGACCTGTATCTCCAGCTTTCAAGAAAAATGAAACTTTGTCCTGTGAATAAATTCCTATAGAGGAAAGAGATGGATGCCACTCGATAACCCAGTATAAAACCCAAGACAGTGAGGCTTTAGTCACCTCTCAGGTGTGTGGCCTCTCAGGTGTAGACTTAGAATCGGCCACATATTCAATTTAATTGTTCTTTATTAGTCTCTAACTTCCTGACTTTAGGTGACTAGTAGATATTGAAACAACCTGTACTGTTTAAAAAAAGGATCCATTGTTAGAAACATGCTAAGTCGCTTTAGTCGTGTCGGACTCTGTGCAGCCCCATAGACGGAAGCCCACCAGGCTCCCCCGTCCCTGGGATTCTCCAGGCAAGAACACTGGAGTGGGTTGCCATTTCCTTCTCCAATGCATGAAAATGAAAGGTAAGGTATGTCGCTCAGTCATGTCCGACTCATAGCGACCCCATGAACTGCAGCCTACCAGGCTCCTCCGTCCATGGGGTTTTGCAGGCAAGAGTACTGGAGTGGGGTGCCATTGCCTTCTCCGATTGTTAGAAACAAAGGACAAGCAAATACAGCATTTCATGAATCATTAAATGAAAAGTTTGTGAGTATCAAGCACCTACTAGGAACTGTGTTCCTAGTATAACTCCTGTGATACAAAGATGAGTAAGACCCTCTCCTTTCTCTCAAAAAGTCTAGAAGGAAGGCAAGTCCGTGAACAGATTCACCACAGTATACACTGTGGAGATGAATAGGAACCCACATTAGAAGACTTCCCAGAGTTTCAGACATTTGAATTATTTGGAAGGATGTTTGCCAGGAGAGAAGAGGGAGGAAGGGAGACCGAGGCAGAGAAAACAGTATGACAGGAGCTGGGTTGCTAGAAATGACCGTGTTGGGAAAACACTGAAATAGCTTAATGCAAGACTACGGGGAGGCGTCTGGGAAGGAGAGCGAGTGAACTGTCACAGCAGAAGGGCTTCACTTGGCAGGATCTTCCGTGATCCTCCACTGACTGTGGACGCCACAGACCTCAGCCCATCCTGTGAGTTTCCTGAGGGAAAAGACAAAGGATGTGAAGTCATGGGATAAAAATGGTGCAGTTTCTGGGGCTTCAGTTTTACTCAGAGATCTGCAGGCAAATACATTTTAAATGTTGATGTTTTAAAGTGCATGCATATAAAAATGAAAAAAACTGCAAATAATTTTAAACTCATTTCAGTGCCATTGTAATCCATCTTTTTAAAGCATAACAACTTTCAAAAATTGCTTTTTTAACTGGGAACTTATAAGATTGATTATTAAATCAGGAGACTTTTCAGCTTGACTATTCAAGGCATAGTGAAGCAACCCAGGATATCATTTAATCTGTGATAGTCCCAGCTTTCCCTACAGATTGTCCCAGTGAATTTGATGGCAAAAGAATGGGTACTGTTTATTTAGTTTCCCTACTTCTAATATTCATCCTCATTTGCAAATGTCCACATAGTAGGCAGATGATCTTTTGAAAATGGAAACAAGATTGGATTATTTCTCTACCTAAAATCCTTCGGGGTCTTTCACTTACTCTTAGAATTCATTCTTAACTTCTTATCAGGGCTTTATAATTTCCTCTGTGCTTTGGCCTGCCTGCTTCTCCAGCTTCCTCTTGTGCTACACTTTTCTGGTTGTCTACGGTCCAGGCACTTCAGTCTCCTTTCAACTGTTTCACTATTTCAAGATTTTCCTGCGTGTGGGCTTTTACGCCTGCAGTGCCCTAAGCTGGAACACTGCCCTCCTCTAATCTCTTTCAGCGTGGTGACGCCTCTTGGTTCTATATATAGGCTTTAACCATGAGATCCACAAGAACAGGTCTGTTTTAGTCACCTTTATATTACTTATGCATAGTAGGGTGCCTGACATGTAGTTAGGTGCCCAAGAAATTGTGGAAGGATGCAATGGATGAATGGAGGATACAGGAGAATCAGCTCTTGTGGGTTTAGTAGAGAAAGGATACAATTTTTTCATGTTGGGCAGATTAAGTCGTGTGGGACTTTAAGGCTAAAATACCCAGAAAAAAAAATTGAAGCTATTCTAGATCTCAGAAGAGACTAATTGAATCCAGAGATCAGATTTGGGGAGTTATTAGTATAGAGAGTTTCTAAATAACAATAACTCATGTATGATGTGCCAGGGTCTGCTCTGAACCCTTTCCATATATTAGCTCACAGCAGTCTTAAGTACTAGTAGGTTTTTAAAAATTAACTCTATTTAACTTGTGAAGAAACTGAGGTGAAGATGTAAATGCCCAAGATGGTGGTAGAAACCTGAGAAATTTATGCGCCCAGGAAGAGCATTTGTAGTGAGTAGACAGGGCTATGGAAGAAAGTAGGTCACTCAGCTGTGTCTGACTCTTTGCAACCCCATGGACTGTAGCCCGCCAGGAGCCTTTGTCCATGGGATTCTCCAGGCAAGAACGCTGGAATGGGTTGCCATTTCCTCCTCCAGGGGTTCTTCCTGACCAGGGGATCGAACTCTCACCTCCCACACTGCATGGAAGAAAGGGTCTAGACAAAGATTCAGAATGAGGCAGGAAGGGGAGACAACAATGAACAGACAGAAAGGCCCCGGAGTGTGGTGCTGTGCAAGTCAAAGGAGAGGGTCAAGAAACGGGGCGTGCATGGCCTCACAGGCCTCTGAGAGGCTGAGGAGGGTTTACAGTATCAGTGTTCCCTGGATTTGGCAATTAGGGGGCCTCTTGATGATCAAAGCAAGTATTCCATGCAAAATGAAATGGTTGGAAACTGACATGATTCAATAGTTGAGACTAAAAAGGAGGTAATGTCTTAGTTTTTATAGATATGGACTTTGGAGAAGAAATAATGGGATATGAAAAATATAAAGTATTTTTTCCTGATACTTTGCCCTGTCCAAATAGAGCATCTGAATGTAGATGCTCAGAATGTTTGCAGAATAAATGAGTAGAAAATAATGGAGTAATATTGTTAAAAGTTAAATTATTTACATTTCAGGTATCTCTAAATCAAAATGAAACATAAGCTGTAGAAAAAAAAATGAGTTCTTAATTAAGTTGAGGCATGATAAATTATGCAAATTGTTTGACCAATGTTCAATATTAATCCACAATTTTTGGAGAAGCTTTTATAATCTCATTTAAAGAGCAATGCCATTTAAAAAAACTGTGAAAAAAGTGAAAGTGTTAGTCACTCAGTTGCATCCAACTTTTTGCGACACCTTGAATTGTAGCCTGCCCTGCTCCTCTGTCCATGGATTTCTCCAGGCAAGAATATAGGAGTGGGTAGCCATTCCTTTCTCCGGGGAATCTTCCCGACACAGGGATCGAACTCGGGTCTCTTGCGTTGCAGGCGATTCTCTACTGTGTGAGCCAACAGGGAAGAAAGCTGTTGGAGCTTTTATCTATAGTGGATCGAAGTCTTTTTCAGTATATAAAAAAGAGGATTATAATCCAAAATGTAATATCAGAAATAGATTTTTGCTAGGACCACATACTCTTTTTTTTTTTCCATCTTTGTAAAATAAGTTTATGTAGATTAGTACAGACAGTATTTGGGGTTTCCCAGGTGGCACTAATGATAAAGAACCCACCTGCCAGTACAGGAGACATAAGAGGCATGTGTTCAATTGCTGGATCAGGAAGATCCCCTGGAGAAGGGCATGGCAACCCACTCCAGCATCCTTTCCTGGAGAATCCCATGGACAGAGGAGCCTGGCGGGCTACAGTCCATAGGGTCTCAAAGAGTCAGACATGACTGAAGCAACTTAGCATTCACAGATAACATTTATCTCATCTAAACTGTGTTTAAACAATTATAAATTCAGAAGTGATATCTAATATTATGAAACTTTAAAGATCTAAGGGCAAAGAGGAACTGTTAGGAATATTGACTTGCTACTACCTTTTGATTTTCCAAATAGTTTTAGTCTTGGAGAATCAAAAATCGATCCAGTTTGGGGCCTTCAGTTCAGTTCAGTTCAGTCGCTCAGTCATGTCTGACCCTTTACAACCCCGTGGATGGCAGCACGCAAGGCTTTCCTGTCCATCACCAACTCCCAGAGCCTGCTCCAACTCATGTGCATCATGTCGGTGATGCCATGCAACAGTCTCATCCTCTGTTGTCCCCTTCTCCTCCTGCCTTCAATCTTTCCCAACATCAGGGTCTTTTCCAATGAGTCAGTTCTCATCAGGTGGCCAAAGAGTTGGAGTTTCAGCTTCAGCATCAGTCCTTCCAATGAATATTCAGGACTGATTTCCTTTAGGATGGACTGGTTGGATCTCCTTGCAGTCCAAGGGACTCTCAAGAGTCTCCCCCAACACCACAGTTCAAAAGCATCAATTCTTCTGATCTCAGCTTTCTTTATAGTCCAATTCTCACATCCATACATGACTATTGGAAAAACCAAGGCTCTGACTAGACGGACCTTTGTTGGTAGAGTACTGTCTCTGCTTTTTAATATGCTGTCTAGGTTGGTCACAGCTTTTCTTCCAAGTAACAAGCATCTTTTAATTTCATGGCTGTAATCACCATCTGCAGTGATTTTGGAGCCCCCCAAAGTAAAGTCTCTCATTGTTTCTATTGTCTCCCCATCTATTTGCCATGAGATGATGAGACCAGATGCCATGATCTTAGGTTTCTGAATGTTGAGTTTTAAGCTGACTTTTTCACTCTCCTCTTTCACTTTCATCAGGAGGGTCTTTGGTTCTTCTTCTGCCAGAAGTGTGGTGTCATCTGCATATCTGAGGTTATTTATATTTCTCCCGGCAATCTTGATTCCAGCTTGTGTTTCTTCCAGTCCAGCATTGCTCATGATATACTCTGCATATAATTTAAATAAGCAGGGTGACAATATACAGCCTTGACGTACTCCTTTTCCTATTTGGAACCAGTCTGTTGTTCCATGTCCAGTTCTAACTGTTGCTTCTTGACCTGCACAAAGATTTCTCAGGAGACAGGTAAGGTGGTCTGGTATTCCCATCTCTTTCAGAATTTTCCACAGTTTGTTGTGATCCACACAGTCAAGGCTTTGGCATAATTAATACAGTAGAAGTAGATGCTTTTCTGGAACTCTTGTGTTTTTGATGATCCAACAGAGGTTGGCAATTTGATCTCTGGTTCCTCTGCATTTTCTAAATCCAGCTTGAACCTCTCGAAGTTCACGGTTCATGTAATGCTGAAGCTTGGCTTGGAGAATTTTGAGCATTACTTTGCTAGTGTGTGAGATGAGTGCAATTGTGTGGTAGTTTGAGCATTCTTTGGCATTGCCTTTCTTTGGGATTGGAATGAAAGCTGACCTTTTCCAGTCTTGTGGCCACTGCTGAGTTTTCCAAATTTGCTGGCATATTGAGTGCAGCACTTTCACAGCATCATCTTTTAGGATTTGAAGTAGCTCAACTGTAATTCCATCACCTCCACTAGCTTTGTTCATAGTGATGCTTCCTAAGGCCCACTTGACTTTGCATTCCAGGATGTCTGGCTCTAGGTGAGTGATCGCACCATCATGGTTATCTGGGTCATAAAGATCTTTTTTGTATAGTTCTTCTGTGTATTCTTGCCACCTCTTCTTAATATCTTCTGCTTCTGTTTGGTTCATACAATTTCAGTTCTTTATTGAGCCCATCTTTGCATGAAATGTTCCCTTGGTATCTCTAATTTTCTTGAAGAGATCTCTAGTCTTTCCCACTTTATTGTTTTCCTCTATTTCTTTGCATTGATCACTGAGGAAGGTTTTCTTTTCTCTCTTTGTTATTCTTTGGAACTCTTCATTCAAATGGGTGTATCTTTCCTTTTCTCTTTTGCCTTCAGCTTCTCTTCTTTTCTGAGCTATTTGTAAAGCCTCCTCAGTATACCATTTTACTTTTTGCATTTCTTTTTCTTGGGGATGGTGTTGATCACTACCTCATGTACAATGTCATGAACCTCTGTCCATAGTTCTTCAGGCACTCTGTCTATCAGCTATAATCCCTTGAATCTATTTGTCACTTCCACTGTATAATCATAAGGGATTTGATTTAGGTCATCAGATACATAAAATAACATAACTTATCCCAGGGCACAATGTGTCTCTAGGTTTCACCACAAGACTTCTGTGAAAAGATGTGGATCAATTATACCTATTTTTGGAACTATGAATGTGATGCCCTTTCTGCATATGTGGCTGTATGCAACAAGTTTGACATTTGTATTCCATGGAGAACACCTGATTACTGCTGTAAGTAGTACACTGCAAACTATATTTTCCAACAATCCAACATTTCAGTTTTTTTTTTACATTCACATCTTTCTTTTTACTTTTATCACAAAATGATTTTGTAAGAATAAAATGAATGTAAATGTAACCTATAGTTAGAGGTCATAGCTCCCCCTTAAGCAACTTCTGTTTTTATCGTGGTATAAATTTAAAGTAAGAGGGAGGGTCAAGAAGGTGGAGTAGCAAGACCCTGAATTCCCCTCCTCCAACAGACATACCAAAATTACAATTACTTACAAATGAACTATCTATGCAACTGATCTGAAGACTAGCAGAAAAGATATTTCACAGATAAAGAGATAAGAACGACACCAGAATGGGTGGGAGAGGCAGAGATACAGTATAGTCAGGACCCACACACAGAAGGTATACACAACTGTAGACCTCCTTCCTAAGAGGTGAGAAGTCTAAAGCCCCACATTGGCCTTCCCAGCCTAGAAGTTCAGCACCAGGAAGACGAGTCCCCAGAACTTCTGGCTTTGAAAACCAGTAAGGCTGATGCTTGAGAAAGCTGGAGAGCTATAGGAAATAGAGACTCTGCCCTTAAAGGAAATGCACAAAATCGCCTGTGCTCCCAGTCCCAGAGCAGAGGAAGTAGTTTGAAAGGACCCTGGGGAGGAACGACTTGCTGATGTTGGAGAGCCTCCAGGAGAGGCAGGAGGCACCTAGGACTCCCCTGGGGGTGGAGATGCTGAGAGCATCCATTTTGGGAGCTGATTCTGTGATCACACTGGCACTGGGAAAAGACTCTTTTGGAATCCTCCCCTCGTCTGTTAGTTCCAAAAGCTTATCTGCCCTCCAGTGAGCCAGACCCAGCTTCAAGCCTTTCAGGATCTGCAGACAGCCATGCAGAAAGCCTGCCCCAGCCTCCAGTGTCCCCCAGACACTGTGGCATTGCAGC
Organism: Capra hircus; assembly: GCF_001704415.2. Classification (NCBI taxonomy): domain Eukaryota; kingdom Metazoa; phylum Chordata; class Mammalia; order Artiodactyla; family Bovidae; genus Capra; species Capra hircus. The sequence goes on from NC_030812.1 coordinate 9,682,273, forward strand.
CTCCTGGCCAAGGGCCAGCCTGGCCTACCAGGGCACCCATAGTAATTGGTGCTGCCACAGCTGAGGCGTGCACACAGGTTATGTAGGGGGCACTCCTAGAGCTCTAAAGACCAGAGAGAAGTGTGCCCTGATAACAAAAACCAGAAAAAGACACCAAAGAAAAGAAAATTACAGGTCAGTATCACTGATGAACATAGATACAAAAGCCCGCAACAAAACAGTAGCAAACTGAATTCAACAAAACGTTAAAAGAATCATGCATTCTGATGAAGGGATTTACCCGTAGGGATGCCAGTGATGGCTCAGTATCTGCAATCAATCATTGTGATAAGCCACATTACCCAACTGAAGAGTAAAAATCATCTCAATAGTTTAAAAAAAAAGAGCTTTTGACAAAATTCAACATCCACTGATGATAAAACTCTCTCAACAAGTACAGAGGGAACATAGCTCAACATAATAAAGACCATATTTGATAAAACTACAGCCAGCACCATACTCAACAGTGAAACACTGTCATCTCCCGCCTCCCCAAGTAGAATAAAATACATAGAAAAATAATATATTGGAGACTCTAGTTACATGACTCCACTTGGGAAATAAAGCAGCTCCTGGTGTGCTCGCTCCAGGCCTCTCCTCTCCCCACAGCCCCAGCTGTTGTAGTTCAGTTGCTCAGTCACATCTGACTCTTTGTGACCCCCTGGACTGCAGCACAGCAGGCTTCCCTGTCCATCACCAACTCCAGGAGCTTGCTCAAACTCATGTCCATCCCATTGGTGATGCCATCCAACCATCTTGTCCTCTGTCGTCCCCTTCTCCTCCTGCCTTCAGTTTTCCCCAGGATCAGGGTATTTCCCCCCAGAGGTAATCACTGTTCAAGAGTGGGGTTGCTTGATTCACTGGGAACTTAGGACACCTTCAGTATCACTAGATTGTGAATTTTTTCTCCTCTAATATCTTACCGGTTTACACCCCCGCCATCTGCATGTTCATTTTTTGGTGAGTATGACTTTTTAAGATCATGTAAAAGCAACATGAATTCTCTGAAACATCATTTAGAAACTGCTCAGCAACAGTAATTTCTTTTGACAGTGAAGGATTAAACCTAAATATGTGGCATTTTTCTTTTTTAGGACTTGGTTGAGTTGCATAGTTAAAACATATTTCTGTGCTTATTCCGAGTGGATTGTTGGATCTCCTCCCACTGCACAGAGCAGTAACTTCATAATAGTTGACTCCATATTTATGCCAACCGAACTTGGGCTGCCTATTGGTAGTATTTATTTGATAAAAGTCAGATGAACTTTCCCTACTGTAACATGATACTAGCTGGACACCTCGAAGATGCTCAAAAATACTCATTGATTGTTTTGTTTCTAATGTATTGTTACATAATACTGAAAAATGGATTTGGAAGAGGCTGAAAGTGTGCAAAAATTTACTTTCAGAGAGAAAACTGACATTTCTTCCTCTTACTAGAATTCAAGTAGGTCACTGTTATCATTAGCAAATTCTGTCCTCGGTTATTCACAGCTCTGACTTGTCCAGAGGGGAAGGAATATCAACCCTGTGTGCGACCTTGTGAAGCAAAAACATGTCTGAACAGATGGTTCTATGGGCATTCTTCATGTTTGAATTTAAGAGAAGACTGTGTGTGCAAAAATGGAACCGTTCTTCACAGGCCAGATTCAACTCGATGTATTCCAGAGAAAGAATGTGGTAAGCAGAAAAGCAAAAACAACACCGTAGGGACCCAGGAAATAAACAAATAAGACTTTTTTTTAAATCTTGGAGAAATGTGCTGAAAGGATTAATCAAAGTTCGCCTAAGTGTTGGAAAGGAAACAAGTATGTTGTTCGATTGTAATATGATTCCAATCAGAGTTGCCAAAATGGGGGCTTCAGTGGTAATATGTTTTATTTCTACTTATGCCTATAATAACTGGAAAAGGATGTGGCAAATTAAGAATGAAGAGAATAGTATGTGGACTGAATTGAAATTCCAGTTATTTCGTGTGTTAATGATTCTGCTTTACATGAGCCTGAAATTGTACATCTGCAAAATGTGGAAAGTAATAGGACTTAGGCCACAAGGTTAGTGTGAGGATACACAACAAAATAGAAAATTTTGCAACAGTGTCTAGAGAAAAAGAAGCACTCAAGAAGTTTCAGAAAGTGTTAGTATCTGGGAGAAAACATTGAGTATTTCTGCTTTCCTTTTCAACCCATTTTGACACATAGTCTCCATGGTAGTTGTGGATTTGAAAAAGTGCAAAATTGAGAAAATTGCTATACAGCACTTTTTATCTATCACAAGGATTTTTGTTATGGTCAAAAGTAAAGATAATAATTAAAGGGGAAGGCAAGTAGAAGCAAAATGCATATATAGTTTCAGAAACAATCTGCCATTGAGAAAATATTTGTGGAAGGATTTGAGAATACACAGGCATGCTTATATATTTTTTTAGGGACCTGAGGGATTGGTTTAGTAGTAAATAAAGAAAAGGCCATTGGAAGCTTGGAATATGGTGGTCACTTCATTTATCCTTATTTTCCTTAAAGAACTACTAGAGGGCTATATTTGTCATTAAGTAAAATGTTCATAATAAAATGGACAGAGTCATTAAACAATATTTGCTTGACCGCCTACTTTTCACATTTAGATTTTAAAGCTGGGATCTTTTGAATTTTGCTATGACAAACATGTTAATGTGAGGTAGAGACTACCTTGTTTTCTAATACTACTAAGTTTTTATAGTTAATATTTTAAAACTAATTTAAATTTATGTTACTGAGTTTGTTTAAGCTAAATAAATTATACTAGCAAGACTTAAAATGAATACAAAATAATTAGCAGATCATCTTATTTATTGAAGAGGTCATGCAAATTTACAGACAGTTAGTTGTAGAAGGGAAAAATATTTTCCATGGACTACAAAAAGTTCATTAAAGAAAAAATGTAAGCTAGTGGTTGATGAACCAAAAGAAGAAGCTGCAAAAAAGTAGATAACATGACAAGTTATCTGTGCCCCTGGACCAAGTCACAGTCTGAAATCAAAACATCGCAGCTTGATTTATTTTCATGCCCAAGTTCTAAGTGCTGTAACATTGACTGTCTTTTTAAGCATGCACTGATCGTGAAGATCAGCCTCGAACTGCTGGTGAAGTTTGGAATGGGGGCATTGACGAATGTGCCCTGTACAAATGTTTCGCGAATGGAAGCATTATTCCCATAGAACCTGACTGTGATGAACAGCCCTCGCCAATTTGTGAACGAGAAGCTGAAGTTGTCCTGGGCTTTGTTGATAGGTGGACCTGCTGTTCAAAGGAAGTTTGCAGTATGTATGCAGGCTGAAGCCTTACAGTCTATTAATGCCACCAAATATGTTGATATTCTTTGAGAAAAAACAGGGCATGTATGATGCTTGGTGTTAAAAAAAAATGTACCAGGTTAAAGTAACTATTGCCATGAATGTCACTTACACTTTCTCAAAGCAACTTTCACCTCATTATAGTTTTGTTGATTTTACAAACAGACATGCAAAACTCTAGCTATTATAATTAATAACATTCTGAAAGACATGACAAGATAAAGGGTCTGTAATTGCAGTGTAAAAACATGCATATTGAGAATCCTTTTCCTTCTTTAAGTTAGAACCTCAGGATTTTAGTTGTGTACACAGTTTTTTTTTTATATTTCTGATTATTTCCAGGATGTGACATGACTTTGTGTGAAACTGCCATTCCAACATGTACAAATAGTCAAAAACTGGTTGTTGGCCATAGCCCCTTTTCTTGCTGTCCACAGTATCAATGTGGTGAGTAATGAACTAGGAAAAGTGAGATTCATTGTTCATTCAGAGTAGTAGATAAGATTCTCATTTTTGTGTCTACAAAAAAATTTATCAAATAGATTGTTTGCAGAACTGTCTTGCTAAAGGTAGTTTTTCTTTTATACCTATGACTTCTTTGTAAATATGTATATATATGAACTTTAATTATATTTATTGTATAGATTATATGTATATATAATTAGTTCATTTTAATGATCTTAATTTTAGTAGAAATATGTATTTTAAGTGTATACATTTGTATGTTTTAAATATAAAAAATCTATTTCTTATATATTTTTGCTGAGATTTTATAGCAATTTATAAATATATATATACAAATACATACATGCATATAGATGATTAATCATGTCAGTTCAGTCAGTTCAGTCGGTCAGTCGTGTCCGACTCTTTGCGACCCCGTGAATAGCAGCACGCCAGGCCTCTCTGTCCATCACCAACTCCCGGAGTTCACTCAGACTCACATCCATCGAGTCAGTGATGCCATCCAGCCATCTCATCCTCTGTCGTCCCCTTCTCCTCCTGCCCCCAATCCCTCCCAGCATCAGAGTCTTTTCCAATGAGTCAACTCTTCACATGAGGTGCCCAAAGTACTGGAGTTTCAGCTTTACCATCATTCCTTCCAAAGAAATCCCAGGGCTGATCTCCTTCAGAATGGACTGGTTGGATCTCCTTGCAGTCCAAGGGACTCTCAAGAGTCTTCTGCAACACCACAGTTCAAAAGCATCAATTCTTCAGTGCTTAGCCTTCTTCACAGTCCAACTCTCACATCCATACATGACCACAGGAAAAACCAGAGCCTTGACTAGATGGACCTTACTTGGCAAAGTAATGTCTCTGCTTTTGAATATGCTGTCTAGGTTGGTCATAACTTTTCTTCCAAGGAGTAAGCGTCTTTTAATTTCAAGGCTGCAGTCACCATCTGCAATGATTTTGGAGCCCAGAAAAATAAAGTCTGACACTGTTTCCACTGTTTCCCCATCTATTTCCCATGAATTGATGGGACTGGATGCCATGATCTTCGTTTTCTGAATGTTGAGTTTTAAGCCAACTTTTTCACTCTCCACTTTCACTTTCATCAAGAGGCTTTTTTGTTCCTCTCCACTTTCTGCCATAAGGGTGGTGTCATCTGCATATCTGAGGTTATTGATATTTCTCCCAGCAATCTTGATTCCAGCTTGTGTTTCTTCCAGTCCAGCGTTTCTCATGATGTACTCTGCACAGAAGTTAAATAAGCAGGGTGACAATATACAGCCTTGACGTACTCCTTTCCCTATTTGGAACCAGTCTGTTGTTCCATGTCCAGTTCTAACTGTTGCTTCCTGACCTGCATACAGATTTCTCAAGAGGCAGGTCAGGTGATCTGGTATTCCCATCTCTTTCAGAATTTCCCACAGTTTATTGTGATCCAGACAGTCAAAGGCTTCGGCATAGTCAATAAAGCAGAGATAGATGTTTTTCGATGATCCAGCAGATGTTGGCAATTTGATCTCTGGTTTCTCTGCCTTTTCTAAAACAAGCTTGAACATTAGGAAGTTCACGGTTCACATATTGCTGAAGCCTGGCTTGGAGAATTTTGAGCATTCCTTTACTAGCATGTGAGATGAGTGCAATTGTGTGGTAGTTTGAGCATTCTTTGGCGTTACCTTTCTTTGGGATTGGAATGAAAACTGACCTTTTCCAGTCCTGTGGCCACTGCTGAGTTTTACAAATTTGCTGGCATGCTGATGGCAGCACTTTCACAGCAGCATCTTTTAGGATTTGAAAGAGCTCAGTAGGAATTCCGTCACCTCCACTAGCTTTGTTCGTAGTGATGCTTTCTAAGGCCCACTTGACTTCACATTCCAGGATGTCTGGCTCTAGATGAGAGATCACACCATTGTGATTATCTGGGTCATGAAGATCTTTTTTGTACAGTTCTTCTGTGTATTGTTGCCACCTCTTCTTAATATCTTCTGCTTCTGTTAGGTCCATACCCTTTCTGTCCTTTATCGAGCCCATCTTTGCATGAAATGTTCCCTTGGTATCTCTAATTTTCTTGAAGAGATCTCTAGTCTTTCCCACTTTATTGTTTTCCTCTATTTCTTTGCATTGATCACTGAGGAAGGCTTTCTTATCTCTTCTTGCTATTCTTTGGAACTCTGCATTCAGATGCTTCTTTCCTTTTCTCCTTTGCTTTTCGCCTCTCTTCTCTTCACAGCTATTTGTAAGGCCTCCCCAGACAGCCATTTTGCTTTTTTTGCATTTCTTTTCCATGGGGATGGTCTGGATCCCTGTCTCCTGTACAATGTCACGAACCTCATTCCATAGTTCATCACGCACTCTATCTATCAGATCTAGGCCCTTAAATCTATTTCTCACTTCCACTGTGTAATCACAAGGGATTTGATTTAGGACATACCTGAATGGTCTAGCGGTTTTCCCTACTTTCTTCAATGTAAGTCTGAATTTGGTAATAGGGAGTTCATGATCTGAGCCACAGTCAGCTCCTGGTCTTGTTTTTGTTGACTGTATAGAGCTTCTCCATCTTTGGCTGCAAAGAATATAATCAATCTGATTTCGGTGTTGACCATCTGGTGATGTCCATGTGCAGAGTCTTCTCTTGTGTTGTTGGAAGAGGGTGTTTGCTATGACCAGTGATTAATCATGTATATATGATTAAGATAAAGTATATATATATTTTAAATGTCTATTTACATGTATTTTTATGTAAAATACTTATTTTTTATATTAATAACCTGCTATTTGCCTATATATTTCTTCAAAGATTAAGATTTTTTATTTGAACTAATTATTACTAAATTCAAAGAGAAATGAACCACACTATTTCATTTATTCATCTTACTCTATATAAATTTCCAAATATCTTTGTGTTTTTGCAGAATGTGACCCATTCGAATGCCCCCAGATTTCAATACCAGAATGCAGAGAAGATCAATTCATGATTCAGGTTCAAGAGGAGGAGACTTGCTGCTTTTCTCCTCTCTGTGGTAAGTGTTTTGAGAGATGGTTTCTTGGAAGAAGAGGAAAGATCAAAGGAAAATCTTTTATTTGGTGTGAATTTCATGGAACTCATAGTAACCAATATTCTGCCAATATATCATAAAATTCAACTAAATTAGAGTTTAGGGAAAAAAAGGATAAAGCATTTTAAATGATTATTGACATTTATTACAATTGGTACTACTTTCCCCTATTGACAGAGACTATGTATATAAGTCAAAACCTAATCAAAGATATTATAATCTATTAAAAAATAAAGCTAGCACATAGTTCTTTTTAGAGAAAAAATTTAGTCCTGACTTTCCTGAAGAACTAAGTGAATAAAGGGCTCTACTAAGCAGAGTAACTCTTTAAAACTTCATCTGCTATATAGGATATGTACGGGATGTGTAAGCACAATGATCTCGAAAAAGAAACGAAAGGTGTCTAGAAAATGACTGTATTTGGTGCTGTATATTCTGTCTGGTGAACTGGACTTTCAAAAATAAACAGTTCTCTCTTTGCCATTCCGTTGGGGAATTATCATATCAAAGACTGGTGATGAATATAGGTTTCAGATAAACCCATGTGGATCATAGCACTTCTTTGTGTATGATTTAAGTTTCTTTGACTGCAATGGCAACAACTGATTGATTCTGCATAGCCTGCTGCTGCTGCTGCTGCTAAGTCGCTTTAGTCATGTCCGACTCTGTACGACCCCATAGACGGCAGCCCACCAGGCTCCCCCATCCCTGGGATTCTCCAGGCAAGAACACGAGTGGGTTGCCATTTCCTTCTCCAATGCATGAAAGTGAAAAGTGAAAGTGAAGTTGCTCAGTTGTGTCCAAGCCTTAGCGACCCCATGGACTGCAGCCTACCAGGCTCCTCCGTCCATGGGAGTTTCCAGGCAAGAGTATTGGAATGGTTTGCCATTTCCTTCTCTGCTACATAGCCTGTGCTGCTGCTGCTAAGTCACTTCAGGCAGCCCACCAGGCTTCCCCGTCCCTGGGATTCTCCAGGCAAGAAGACTGGAGTGGGTTGCCATTTCCTTCTCCAATGCATGAAAGTGAAAAGTGAAAGTGAAATTGCTCAGTCATGTCCGACTCTTAGCGACCCCCTGGACTGTAGCCCACCAGGCTCCTCCATCCATGGGATTCTCCAGGCAAGAGTACTGGAGTGGGTTGCCATTGCCTTTTCTTCATAGCCTACACACAACCAATTATTGGGAGAATTGGGGGATCAAGATTTTGTAGGACTGAGATGAAGCAGAACAGCCAAACTCTGGGAAGGAGAGAAACCAGCTTCTCTAGGTGGCAGTCACCAATGATTGAGTCAGCCACATCCATTTATGTCCTGTCTCAGTGTGTCTCCATGACTCAAATGCTATAGAAAAGATATTCTGACTCATGTAAAGTGGGCTTTTCCTACACAAAGACTGATAAGTGTGAGGCACCTTTATTAAGAGTCACTCCAAGACTGTGTGGGTGGGGCATTTCCTCAAATTCATTGAGAGTTATTATCAAAGTTGGAAGAAGGATACTAAGAGTTCAGAAGAATATGTGCCTACTATATTGTTCATCCATAAATTGGAGTAATCAAGAGTAGTGAATTAAGAAAATTTAAGTAAATCAGTGGCATTTTGATCCTAGTAAGAACAAATAACTCCTGAAATCTCAATGTCCTATACTTCTGGTAAGATGGTTCTTTTATATCACTGTGCTTGGGAAAGTATAAAATAATACATTCAGATAATATTGTTTTTATGACCAAGTAAAGAGATCTGTTTTTTAAATCCTTATTTTCCTTGTTTCCTGTTTTGTTTTATATAATGTATTTTATTTTTATTTTATATGTGTACAGACATTTGAACTTATAACTAGTTTGTTTTTAGCTCAACCATGACTTTGCCTTTTTGTTTCATCTTTAGTGTGCAAACCATGTACTGAACCTTTTCCACTGTGTACTGACGGAGAATTTCTCACTGTGGATCTTAATACTACACACTTCTGTTGTCCTCAGTATTACTGTGGTAAATATACTTTAATTAATTACAAATATTTAGTTATGTTTGGCATTTAAGAAGTCCAGCACCTCTTTTTAAAATTTTTTAAGGCTAATTTTTATTTATTTGGTTTAGTCTTGGCTGCCCTTGGTCTTCATTGCTGCCTGTGGGCTTTCTCTAGTTGTGGCAAGCAAGGGCTGCCCTTCACTGCAGTGCTCAGGCCTCCCATCGGGGTGCCTTATCCTGTTACCATGGACCGTAGGCATGCAGGCTACATGTGTTGTGACGCATGGGCTCTTGAGTGTGGGCTCAGTAGTTGTGACGCTCAGGCTTAGTTGCCCAAGGGCATATGGGATCTTCTCAGATGAGGCATCAAACCCCTGCATTGTCAGGCAGATTCTAAACCACGGATCACCAGGGAAGTCTCAGGCCAGTGCATGTTAGTCGTATGGTTATGTCAGACGTTAGTTGATTTCTAGCGTATTAAATATAGAGTGCTTCTTGGACAATTTTGTTACCTTCCCAAAAAAGATTAGCTATGACATTTCTCCTTATCCTAGACTTTCTAGATTTCCAAGTGATTCCATACCCTTTTCACTTCAGTTCTCTTCTTGCCCCCCTGCCACTTCTCAGGGCTCTTGACTGAAAGAGCATGTCCTAGCTGTACTGCTATCTGCTTGTGAATCCTTTGTTCTGTCCTTATCAACACATTGCAATTGGGTGGTGGGCGGTCAGCTCTGGGGAGATCCCAGTATATCCGTAATGGCAGTGAATGATAGCTAGTGAAAACCAGCAATTAAATGAAGTTAATCTTTACTCATGTTATATTTTAAATTTAGTGTGTGAGCCAAATCTTTGTCCTATGCCTCTATTCAACTGTGCAGAAGATATGAATCTTGTGAAAGAAAATGTATCTGGTCAATGTTGTCCAACATGGCATTGTGGTAACTAATTTTTACATTTTAAAGTCTTATTACATTGTATTAGTATATAATGATCAGTATAAATATGTCGCTTTTTGCCTTTTAGAATGTAGCTGTGAAAATCTTGTTATGCCAACTTGTGAAGTGGTAAGAGCACATATTTTGATTGAATTTTTAATATAACATAAATCAATTTTTTGTTCCTTTCTTTCATTTCTGATTTCTTCTCAGAGTAAATAGATTTATTCTCTGTAAGTTTTAATTAAGTAAATTAAAAGAAATCTGCTTTGATATAGGGAGCAGTCAACGTTTCATATTTTGCTAGAGATAGGAAGTTCAGTTCAGTTCAGTCGCTCAGCTGTGTCTGACTCTTTGCCACCCCATGGACTACAGCACACCAGGCTTCCCTGTCCATTACCAACTCCCGGAGCTTACACGAACTCATGTCCATTGAGTCAGTGATGCCATCCAACAATCTCATCATCCATCTTCCCCTTCTCCTCCCACCTTCAATCTTTCCCAGCATCGGGGTCTTTTCCATTGAGTCAGTTCTCTGCATCGGGTGGCCAAAGATTTGAGGTTTCACCTTCAGTATCAGTCCTTCCAGTGAATACTCAGGATTGATTTCCTTTAGGATGGACTGGTTGGATCTCCTTGAAGTCCAAGGGACTCTCAAGAGTCTTCTCCAACACCACAGTTCAAAAGCATCAATTCTTTGATGTTCAGCTTTCTTTATAGTCCAACTCTCACATCCATACATGACACTGGAAAAACCATAGCTTTGACTAGATGGACATTTGTTGGCAAAATAATGTCTCTGCTTCTTAATATGCTGTCTAGGTTGGTCATAGCTTTTCTTCCAAGGTGCAAGCATCTTTTAATTTCATGGCTGCAATCACCATCTGCAGTGACTTTGGAGCGCAAGAAAATAAACTCTGACACTCTTTTCCTTGTTTCCCCATCTATTTGCCATGAAGTGATGGAACCAGATGCCATGATCTTCATTTTCTGAATGTTGAGTTTTAAGCCAACTTTTTCACTCTCCTCTCTCACTTTCATCAAGAGGCTGTTTAGTTCTTCATTTTCTGCCATAAGTGTGGTGTCATCTGCATATCTGAGGTAATTGATATTTCTCCCAGCAATCTTGATTCCAGCTTGCGCTTCATCCAGCCCAGTGTTTCTCATGATGTACTCTGCAAATAAGTTAAATAAGCAGGGTGACAATATACAGCCTTGACGTACTCCTTTTCCTATTTGGAAACAGTCTGTTGTTCCATGTCTAATTCTAACTGTTGCTTCTTGACCTGCATACAGATTTCTCAGGAGGCAGGTAAGGTGATCTGGTATGCCCATCTCTTAAAAAGTTTTTCTGTTTGTTGTGATCCACACAGTCAAAGGCTTTGGCATATTCAGTAAAGCAAAAGTAGATGTTTTTCTGGAACTTCCTTGCTTTTTCGATGATCCAGCGGATGTTGGCAATTTCATCTCTGGTTCCTCTGCTTTTTCTAAATCCAGCTTGAATATCTGGTAGTTCATGGTTCACGTACTGTTGAAGCCTGGCTTGGAGAATTTTGAGCATCACTTTGCTAGTGTGTGAGATGAGTGCAATTGTGTGGTAGTTTGAGCATTCTTTGGCATTGCCTTTCTTTGGGATTGGAATGAAAACTGCCCCTTTCCAGTCCTGTGGCTACTGCTGAGTTTTCCAGTTTTGCTGGCATATTTATGGCAGCACTTTCACAGCATCATCTTTTAGGATTTGAAATAGCTCAGTTGGAATTCCATCACCTCCACTAGCTTTGTTCATAGTGATGCTTTCTAAGGCCCACTTGACTTCACATTCCAGGATGTCTGGTTCTTGGTAAGTGATCACACAATGTTATTTTTTCCATTGGTGACTAAATCTACCTTAGATAGATTTAGTCATATCTACCTTATATAGATATAGTCTTATGTCTAGATAAGTTCACTGGTCTAAAATGAAGCACAATATTGAAAATATATTATCTCAATATTAAAAGTGTTCCCAGTGATTCCTTAAGAAAGAGTACTAACAATGCATTTGTTTCAGAGGAGGAGGAGGTATAAATAGGTAACTAGCTGTCTGTACCTTCTTAGGAGTTATCTCTGAACATGCATATCTTTTAGGAATTACACAAATTTAACTTATAGAAACAATAATTATAACTCTGGTATCACTTTTTAAACTATTTTAGATGGACAATTAGTGTATGGATAATCATTGGATATGACACTTTGCAAGTCTTTTTTTTTTCCCTTTAAATATTTACCTCTATGATATGCCTCTACGACTTGAGAAAGATAATATATTTTTGGCCTTATCTATCAAAGAAGACATGTTTGGGCTTCCCTCATAGCTCAGTCAATAAAGAATCTGCCTGCAATGCAGGAGACTCCTGTTCAATTCCTGGGTCATGAAGATCCCCTGGAGAAGGAAATGGCAACCCACTCCAGTATTCTTGCCTAGAGAATTCCATGGACAAAGGAGCATGGCAGGCTATAGACCACAGTGTTTTTATAAAAAGTACATTGTCTTAGACACTAAAACAAATATTTAATAATATATTTCTTTTTTAGCAACAGCTTTATTGAAATATTATTCACATACCACACAATTCAGCCATTTAGAGTGTGAAATTAAATGGTTTTTATTTTGCTTACAGATTGTGCAACCATCAGCACAATCAATTTTAGAAAAATTGTATTACCCTCTGCCCCAAGAAACTCTGTACCTCTTAGGAGTTACTGTGTCCCTCAAAACTCCCTCGGCCTAGGAAATTACAATATCCTCTCTATCTCTATAGATTTTCTTATTCTTAATATTTCATGTAAGTGAAATCATATAATGTGTGGTCTTTTGTGATTCCTTTCACTTAGCATTAGGTTGTCAAGATTCATCTGTGTTGTAGCATGTATCAGTACTTCATTTCTTTTTTTATTCTTAAATAATATTCCATTTTGTGGATATAACCAGACATTTGTCCAAATATGCAGTGGACAATAGCGTTTGAAGAGTTCCTTTACATCACTAGCTATTAGTTAGTAACTCAGATGGTAAAGAATCTGCCTGTAATGTGGACTGACTTTGATCCCTGAGTCAGAAAGATCCCTTGGAGAAGGGGGTGGCTACCCACTCCAGTACTCTTGCCTGGAGAATTCCTTGGACAGAGGAGGCTTGCAGTTCAGTCCATGGAGTCACAAAGAGTCGGACATGACTGAGTCACTAACTCTTTCACTTTTTCAAATGCAAATCAGAACTACAGTGAAAGATCACTTCACACTCGCTGAAAAGACAGATGTTAATACACGTTGGCAAGGATGTGGAGAAATTGGAACCCTTATGCTCTGCTGTGGGAATCCAAAACTAGCTGCTTTGGAAGACAGCCTGGTACTTACTCAAAAGATTAAATATATAGTCACCATATGACTCAGCAATTCCACTCCTAGGTATATATCCATGAGAAATGAAAACATACGTCCCCGCAAATTTGAATGTTCATAGCAGCACTATTTGTAATAGCTAAAAAGTGGGAACATTTTGAGGTGATTTTGCTACTGACTGTAAAGGGGAGGGATGCTTGCTTGAGAATAAAAACAAAATACCATCATATTTGATTAATATTAAGTATTGGTAGAACAATCAAGGAGCTATTTCCTCTGATTGACATTGGGTACTTATGAGAATAAAAGCGTAACTAAATCCATGAGTAAGATCTCAGAGGAAACAAGTTAGGAAGGAAGATGAAAAGATTTAAGCCTAAGCTTGAGAGGACACTGTGGGCATTGTGCTCTAACTATTGAAAAACAGCTAAGTGACTTAAAAGAGTTAGTGAGAGCCTACTTCCTCATCTAATCTTTTGGAATAGTTTACGCAGTGGGAGAGCTTGATTTATGACTATTTTAAACTCTATATTTCTAATATTTTATTTCCAGTCCCACTGGAATTGTATAATGACTAAAAGCCATAAAACATCAAATGTGTTAATGTTTATGAAATTACTTTGCAACCCATGCTGCTGCTGCTGCTAAGTCGCTTCAGTCGTGTCTGACTCTGTGCAACCCCATAGATGGCAGCCCACCAGGCTCCCCCGTCCCTGGGATTCTCCAGGCAAGAACACTGGAGTGGGTTGCCATTTCCTTCTCCAATGCATGAAAGTGAAAAGTGAAAGGGAAGTTGCTCAGTCGTGTCCAACTCTTAGTGACCCCATGGACTGCGGCCCACCAGGCTCCTCCGTCCATGGGATTTTCCAGGCAAGAGTGCTGGAGTGGGGTGCCATTGCCTTCTCCATTGCAACCCATAAGGCACTATAAAAAGTAGAATATTACTAATTATGGAAGAAGTGCCTTTTATATATTACTATGAATTTATCTGAATTATTTTTTGTGTTGATAATCAAATTAGTGTTTATTACTATCATATGAAAATTAAAGATACCCAGGAAAAGTTGATGTCTAAAATACAATTCTTGAAGCTTTAGGCCTGAGTCCTACTTGAGAAGAACCAATACAATTTTCCTAGTAAAAAGTTTAAGCATTGGTTGTGACAGCAATTTACCTACTATCTTGCCTGGAAAATGTCATGGACAGAGGAGCCTGGCGGGCTGTAGTCCATGGGGTTGCAAAGAGTCACACACACCTGAGCAGAGAGCAGAGCAGAGCAGAGAGAGAGAGCAAGATTATAGCACTTTCTGTACATCAGCTTATTTGAAGTCCTTATATATATTGATCCATTTGCTTCTTTCAACATTTCTAAGAGGCAGATAGTATTATTATCACCATTTTGTAAATGAGGAAGGTGAGGAGCAGACTGGTTAAGTGACCTGCCCTAGATCACACAGCTAGCAAGTAGCAGAGCACGATTGGCAGAAGGGCAGTATTGCTCCTGAGCCTGTGACATTAATCGTCCACTCTTCTGCTCTTGTTTTACACGCTATAGCAGCTTAGCTCTGTGCATACATCACAGTTCTGGACCACCTCTATAGAACAGATCAAGAACATTTTCCTCAAGAGAAGTTTCTAGGATTAGCAAGCATTCTCTTTATCTTGAATTGCCCACTAGAAGCTCGGAGTCAAACAGCATAATTTTAAAGTTAGGACAATCCATAAAGATCATCTTATCCATCTTCACTCATTTAATAGACAAGGAAATTAAAGTTTAGACAGACTGTCTGGTCTATGATCATATTGCTTATTGTGAGTTTTTTCCTTAGGCTACTAATTAAATGACTGCTGGGTTAATCAAAGCTTGTTCCCTATCAAATATTTACTATGAAGTTGCTATGTGGTTGTGGGGTAGGATACTTATTAGATGTTATAGTGTGTATTTTTTTCAATGGTAATACAATAAACTATGTTGTTAAGTCATGTAATAATAATATCTTTCTAATAGGGAGAATTTACTGCAATAGACTACAACTTTCAGAGTGGCTGTGGATGTGTACAGTATATCTGTGGTAACTATGTCTTTGAAACTTTTAAGTGATAATCATATTATTGGTATATGTTATTCACTATTAAAATTAAATTAATTTTAATTTTTAAAAATTAAAAATTAAATTAATTTTAATTTTTAAAAATTATTTTTGAGATTATATTACACATTTTAAGCCATTTGCCAGTTTTTTAGTATAAAAAGTGTACTTTTTATTTTTTTATTTCCTCTTGTGTAATATTCCTAAATGTTCTGAGACACTTCATAAGTAAAGTTGCTCAGAAACTTCATAACAAAACATAAAAATGATTCTTTTTCAAAGGCTTCACAGAATTTAAAGTTAATGCCAAGGTTCTTTTTTGTGTATCTAATTTAATTTAAAAAATAGATAACATCTAAAAGTGAGAGATTTTTGTTCACTCTTTTATAATTATTGATGTTAACACCATATGGCATAAGGTTGATTTTTCTATGAAATAACAAATCTTCATATGAAGTAGGTTAATAGAAAATAAACAGTTGTTCAATATCTTGAAACTCTGGTTTTTTTATATGGGAGAATTAAATCCAGCATGGGCAAGGCGCAAAGAGTTATTCCAGCCTACCTAAAGCCACTTTCAAAGATGTGATAGCACAGTGTATCAGCTACCTTCATCATAAAGGATGACTTATATACTTATTTATTTTGCAGCACAATAAAATTGAAAATTTTTCTCTCAAAATAACAAACATGAAATGTTACACAATACCTTTATAAAGAGGCCTACTGTTACTGATTTATATTTTTGCCTTCATTTATATCCACTCCCCCAAATTGTCATGTTATGTTTCCAGAAGAGGGAACAGCAAGTAGCTTGATGATTACTTTAAGCTAAAATTCTAGAATCTGCTATATATGATAGCTTTTAGAGAAAGTTCAAACAGTAAATAGTAGTTGAGTTTATATATCATTTCTTACTGTATGTTAAGGAATAAATGTCATATTCATTATTAAGTGAACTCAAGCTATTATAATATATAAAGTTAAAGATCTTTATTGGTTTTTAAAAAATTACACATCGTAATAAAAACATAGTCTTAAATAAAAGTTCTATTGATTGATTAATAAAAAACCTGAATATTGTACTTTTTGTTGACTTTTTAATTTTTTCTTAGAAAAAGATGATGTGTGTGTATTTCAAGAAACATCAGTATTGAATCCTGGCCAATCTATGATAAGGTATTTGGAAGGGGATTTTTGTTACGTGGTAGAGTGTCTCGAAGAAAAAGATAACGATACAGGCTTCCACACTTTGAACTTTACAATGGTGAATTGTTCAAAAGAATGTGATATTGTAAGTATTTTTTCTAAGTCACTCTGGTACAAGTTCATTAATCTTAAAATGGCAACTGTAGAATTTGAACAAGTAAATACTCTATAATTTAAAAATATACACTTGAATAGTGCTTTAATAATCTATTAATTTATAGTACATCTATATAATACAGTATCCTTTTCTTGTGTATAACCTTGAATTTCAGGAGTCTTATTTTCCATACCCGGAGAAGGTGATGGCACCCCACTCCAGTACTCTTGCCTGGAAAAATCCCATGGATGGAGGAGCTGGTGGGCTGCAGTCCATGGGGTTGCTACGAGTCTGACACAACTAAGTTACTTCACTTTCACTTTTCACTTTCATGCACTGGAGAAGGAAATGGCAACCCACTCCAGTGTTCTTGCCTGGAGAATCCCAGGGATGGCAGAGCCTGGTGGGCTGCCGTCTATGGGGTCGCACAGAGTCGGACATGACTGAAGCAACTTAGCAGCAGCAGCAGCATTTTCTATACAGCTTGTTTGACCTGAGCTTTTTACATCTGCTTGGTGAATCTTTTCTGCTAGGTGTAAAGGTTAACAACTACTTCACCTCTAATACAGCTATATTATTTGATGTGCCTCAAATTCAACCTTAGAAATGCTGACAGGTATTCTAAGGGAGCATAATTTTTGAAATTTATTGTTAATTGTAGGATAATCACTTTACAATGTTGTGTTGGTTTCTGCCATACATCAACATGAATCAGCCATAGTATGCATATGCCCTCTTCCTCTTGACCCTCCCTCTGAGAGCATACGTTATAATGGGAAGCACTTTCAGAACTAACTCATTAAAAATATCAGTACTGCTCTTGGCTAATTCAAATTATTATTACTATGCACAGCACCAGGTGTATACTCCACCTCCAAGTGATTATGATTGTTGTGGTACCTGCAAAAATATATCCTGCAAATTTCAAATGGAAAATGGAACTACAGTTATATATGAGGTATGAATTACTTCGTCCCTAAAATGTATTCCTCTGGAGGGTCGCTCTCTGTGCTATTTTCCGAATAAGGTGTTCACATAAATTTGAAAACCCTCTCTCACACACACAGTATTCCACATACAATAAGCACACCCATGCACAGCACACTTGTAATGCACAAGACACAGTTAACATTTTAAAGTCCATGATTCCTTTTGCGAAGGAGCATATTTAACTGCTTTCTCAAACGTATTTTATCAGAGATCCTTACTTTTCCCCCAGATGTTAGGAATGGGCTTTGAGAAATGTTGATTTCTAATCATTAGAACAAAGGAAAAGAGTGTTATTTTATTCACTCATTTGAAATGAAGCATTTTAACAAAAGTCTGAAACTCAAGATGTTAGTACTTTATTATTTCAGGTATTGAAGACTTCAGTGGGTAAATATAAGAAAAGATTTAAAATATTTGAAAATTTTAAAAAGAAGATTTTAGGAATAATGAATGCTGTATCACATCTTTCCTCAATATAATAATTATTCAGAATTCTTCCATTATCTTATAATAACTCTATGGAGGTTTGCAGACTGACCTACTCTTTCTCATTTTAGAACAGAAGAAGGGAACCATGTAATTTTAATACAATTATTAGTGATGTCATCAGGTTTAGGAGGGTCACAAATTCTGATTATAATTTGCATTACCTGAGGATAGTCCCAATTTATTATTGCTAATCTTAAGTTTTTTCCATTAATAGTTTAATTATATGGAGGTATTATTTATGGTATTCTTAATTACATGGAATTAACTATATACCCAAACGAAAAACAGATTTCTCCAATCCTGTGCATTTTCCTAAGTAAGAAATGTTAACAGTTATCTTATTTTATAACAATGTAACATATGCTTGTTGTCTGTTTTATAATTATGTGTAAATAGTGTTATTGATTTAAATAATGTTGATATTATTTATCTGTTTAATCATAGCAATATTTCTGCTTTATATTATATTTTTTAAAGAGGGAGTCTTGAAAAAGCAAGCTTATAAAAATGATGAGACAGGTGTCAGTGAGAGAAAATGAATCAGAGGTTACTTGAAAATATACAGTAATGTGGGGATTTTAGTAAAGAGCAACATGAACTCTACAGATATCAATAATCCAGGAACTATTGGTGTATATAATCAGTATTCACAGTGATAACCCTGATATTTAAATAAAAGATTAAATTATGTTTAGAATATTTATTATGATCACAAGTAATATAGGTAAATATTCATCGAGATTGTTATAATAACTCTCGGCTCTTTCAAAGATAAGTTTTATTTATCTAGAAATCTAATTCCCATGGAACAACTAATTTTGGATTCCATGTAAATTAGAACATACTATTTGAATTTAATATTAGAATTAATATTTGATTTGAATGTTTTATCTTCTTTTAGACCTGGACTTGTAGATCTTTTCCAGCTGAGGTTCATAGAGGACCTGAAGACATTTATAAATTAAAATAGAATCTACAGAAAAGGAAGCTTGTCAGAATTTTTGCTGGTCCACAAGGAATCTTCAAGTCAGAGTTTGACTAACATTTTAAAATTCGGGTTATAAAAAATATATAGACTGACAATTACAGCCTAATAGTTATAATTAGTTTCAGCTGATTTTATTTGTAACTAGGAATTCTGAAATCAGGAGTGAAATAAACAGTTACTATCTTAAAATTTTGTTAAAGAATAGGGATACATTTTAAAATAACCAGAAGGTATAGGAAACCAGAACTATGGGTGAATAATCACTATCATCCAAAGACTTTTAAATTTTTTGTTGATAAGGGAGTAGAAGAAAAAACAAACCAGCCTCAAGTGAGGAGTCATACTAACTAATATGATTTGTTGTTTTATAATTAGTGAGGGAATATTAGAGCAAGACCTTTGACCCTTGGCTAAATTAGGTAATTAATTTTGTAGTAGAAAAAGACGCTGAGTTGCTTCTTTCCTCTCTATTGTTTTGCTCCACATTTACATCTCAGTTCTAGTATGAAACCAAACATACCCACTCACCTGCCACATACTTAGATAAGTTTAGGTACAGCTCCAGACAGACATTTTATGTCAAAAGAAGCTCTCTAAATCTTGACTTTTAATTCAGTAAGATAGGAAACATTCTACTTATGAAATATGGCAGATTTTAATAAACAAACAGAATCTTTCTCTTTTATTTTTAGGAGGGGAGCACCTGGCACTATAATTGTACAACATTTGAATGTGTTAAGACTGATGAAGGGGCAATGATTCTTAACTACAGTATGGTCTGTCCACCTTTTAATGAGACTGAATGCAAAATGGTTTGTACTTCATTATAGCTAAGAAAATTTAGCATTAAATATAATTTTAAAAATGCACATTAATATGTTTTCCAAGGTCATGCATACATGTTTTTTTTTTTTTGGTAAATGTTTTATTTTCATATATACATAAAAGCTTGGTTATATTTCCTGTTTGACAGTTTGAGTTGTATATGGCACTCCAAATAATTTTGACTCTCCCCAAATGGACATGATACTATCTCTGGGTTTTTAAGATGTAGACTAAAGGATTATTGAAAAATCTTTTGATTAGCCGACTTAGCCTCTCTTTCAATATGGATTAATAAACTACTTGATCTGAACTTGGTCAAGTTTCTCTTAAACCCACAGCAGATTTTTGATGTCATTTGCTTTTCAATGCACGCTGGTTTAAGGGAGGCCATAGTTTCTCTGAGCATGGGCCACTGTGAACCTCAGCTTACGCTGGAACATAGCTGATCCTTCAGCTTTGCTCTTCCAATTCCTTATTCTCCCAGAGAAAAGCCCGCTGGGACAGTAGATTTTTGAAAGTCACATAGTATTTTAAAAAGATTCTTTGTGGCCTTAATTATTTAGGAAATAATAATCCCTAATGAAAAGTAAATTTTACTCTGTTGTGTGAGGCAATATTTTTCTTTCAGTGTAAAGAAATAGCATGATTTCACTGATTTTTTCAACATGTGCCCTTTTAGTGATGATGGTTAGCTAGCTGGCTGAATAACAAGATACAATATGTACCAAGGTAATAGAATTTTAGCTCTTTAAAGAATCTTACATATCATATTTCACATATCCATTTTTATAGAATAAATTATTCTTTTATTTGAATTATAATTAGCGAGTTACTAAAAGCAGTCAGGCAATTATGGTAAGAATTCCAAAAGATAATCAATGAAATTTTCTTAATTTAGCCTTTGGCAAGAGACATTCAGAAGCAGAAGATCTGTTTAAAATGATAAAATATTAGAGAAAAAGAGATATCATTTTAAAATTCAGTTATATTCAGGAACTCAATCTAGTCTTAAAAAGTAGTTAATTGCAAGGAGTCTAAAAAATACACTGATCTCTGTTTAGAGTACCTCTCGACTTGGTAAGAAGATCTTTTGTTTTATTTTAAATGTG
This sequence comes from Capra hircus, assembly GCF_001704415.2. NCBI lineage: Eukaryota > Metazoa > Chordata > Mammalia > Artiodactyla > Bovidae > Capra > Capra hircus. The sequence continues at coordinate 9,703,226 of NC_030812.1, forward strand.
TTCTTTTAAGTAAGTTAATCTTTTTGCACTCTTTTTCATATTACTTATGAAGAAATAACAATCAAAAAAATTTTTTAAATATCTGCTCCTAATTTTAAAAATAAAAACTGTTATTAGATATAGTTGTTTCAATCCTTTTTCTATAAAAGTCTTTGTGATATTTAGTAAATATATTGAAAAGTTAGTTTTTTATTTCTAATCTAGGAGGAAATGACCAAACATTGAGTTTAACACTATTCCTTCTCTCATCCTAGAATGAAGGGATTGTGAAACTTTATAATGAAGGCTGTTGCAGGATCTGTAAGTGAGGACAAATTATATACATTAATTTTATTAGTTTTAATTGTTCAGATTATGATTTTTCTCATAAGATTCACTTATGTTACAATGAGAGAAATGTATTTTTTAATGTATATTATTTGAATGTTTTTATGGCAAGTGGTTGATTATTTTGTAATTTAGTCTTTATTTTCTGGAACATAAATACAGTTTTTAATATAGGTGAATTTTAATCTAAATTTAATTTAAATATTAGAAATGTCTTTCTTGCTGCATTTCTCAAAAGGTATAGCACAGAATTTCAGTAGGGTTTAAGTTTAAAAAGTGCTCTATGGTCAAATGTGCTTTATTTATTTATTTATTTATTTCAAATGTGCTTTAAACTACACAAAATTATTATGAGATTCCAATAAGGACTTAGAGAGTATGATATTTTCCAAACCTATTTGAACAAATCTATGGTTCTGTATAATTAATACATTTGAGAAATACCAATTTAGTGAGTTATATTTAAATAATATGTATAGAAAAATCCCATAAATATAAACTCATATTTACATATAAATTTATATTTACTTGAATTATATGGTTTATTTCATAGTGCTTTATAACGTCCTTTGAAGAGTGTGCAAAGTAGAGGAAATGGCAAACTGCAGTCATAGCACAGGGATGAAAGTAATAAAAGAGGATAAAGACATTAAAGTCATGTTAAAGATGAAATAGAATAGAGGGGTATTTGTGCAATTTTTATTTGTATGCTTAAGAATTTATTTTTCAACTACTCGTGAGTTTATGTCAAGATAAAAATAGAAGTGTTAGAAAACTTGGCATAAACAGTAATTTTAATATTGTTTAGAGAAGCTTTTGGGAAAAAGACTTCACGATTCAGGTTAATAATGCCATTGTGTAGCACTGGATTCTTAGTCACAAGAATTCTATAGCCCCATGTTTTATTATTAGAGAAGTGAGCATAGTTATGCTATCTGAGGGCAGACAAGGGAATATCTGTTTGACTGACCATATTACTACTATTGATTGTCAGCCACACACCAACAGTCTATTAAACCCATTGCAGATAACACTGCAACCAGTCTTCATCACAGTTCTGGGAAGTATGTGGGGAAATAGGTATGATTTCCCTTACAGTTGAGGAAATGAAGGTTCAGAAAAGTAGATTACACTCATAATCAGTGATAGACTTAAGTCTCTCCAGTGCCTGGCCTCAGGATCGTTCAGTTTGGCCCAGCTCCTTAAGTTGCAGAATCGTAACAAGCTGCCTCGTTTTCTCTACACATCTCTTTCTGATGTGTAAGAACCTGTGAAGTAGTATCTGCTTTGGCATTAGAGAACCCCTGTCTGTAGTCTTTGCTTTTGGGTGATGAGGCTTTATCAGAAAGACTGCAGATATTGGCTGTTATCATAGGTACTATGCTAAACGACATGTGTTACAATTATAAAGACACTGAGAAATGAATAGAAAATGGCTCTCGGCACAAACAAATTCAGTCAACTAGGATGTCCCAGTATCATTTATTGAATGAATGAACATAAATTTTTGTTGAGCGCCTCTCATGTAGCAGACACTCTTATAGCTACTGGGAACTATGATAGAAGATGAAACAATCTCTGCCTGCTTAGTGCATGTTGTCAAGAAGGGGAGGAAACAATAACTGGTAAATATACACCGTTACGTCAGGTACTGACAAATGGTATAAAGAACAACAGTTAAGAATACAAGGGATGGAGAGGGAGGGGAATTGGGTTGTTCATTTAAGTGGGTGATTAGAGAATGCCTCTTTGATGAGGTGTCAGTTGAGTAGAGACTGAATGTCCTTGGGAGCCAGCCGGGAAGAGAGAAGGGTGTTCAAAGTGGAGGAAGTGGCAAAGTGCAGTCACAGGAGTTAAAGTGATCGGAGAGGATAAGGTCTTATAGGTCATGTTAAAGATGATTCTTTCTTGACTAGTCTTTCTTTTAAAACTTATGTGACAATTAAAGTGTTAATGAAGTAACCAATGCGTGAAAGCATCGTAAGACACGAAACAGCTTGCCGTCTGTCACCAACACTGAGTCTCAGGCCATGCTGTAGTTGGGAGGTCCAGGAATGAGAATGACCACGTATAAGAGACTGTTGTTCAGTTGCTCAGTCATGTTGGATCCTTTGAAATCCCATGAACTGCAGCACGCCAGGCTTCCCTGTCCTTCACCATCTCCTGGAACTTGCTCAAACTCATGTCCGTTGAGTCAGTGATGCCATCCCACATACATCTCATCCTCTGTCATCCCCTTCTCTTCTGCCTTCAATCTTTCCTAGCATCAGGGTCTTTTATAATGAGGCAGCTCTTCTCATTAGGTGGCCAAAGTTTTGGAGCTTCAGCTTCAGCATCAGTCCTTCCAATGAATATTCAGGATTGATTTCCTTTAGTATGGACTGGTTTGATCTTCTGGCAGTCCAAGGGACTCTCAAGAGTTTTCTCTAACACCACAGTTTAAAAGCATCAATTCTTTGGTTCTCAACCTTCTTTATGGTCCAACTCTCACATCCATACATGACTACTGGAAAAACCATAGCTTTGACTAGACCTACATTTGTCAGCAAAGTAATGTCTCTGCTTTTTAATATGCTGTCTAGGTTGGTCATAGCTTTTCTCCCAAGGAGCAAGCATCTTTTAATTCCATGGCTGCAGTCACCATCTGTAGTAATTTTGGAGCATAAGAAAATAAAGTCTGTCACTGTTTCCCTTATTTCCCCATCTGTTTGCTGTGAAGTGATGGGGCTGGATACCATGATCTTAGTTTTCTGAACGTTGAGTTTTAGGTCAGCTTTTTCACTCTCCTCTTTCACCTTTATCACGAGGCTCTTTCCATTCCTCTTTGCTTTCTGCCATAAGGGTGGTGTCATCTGCATATCTGAGGTTATTGATATTTCTCCCAGCAATCTGGATTTCATCTGTGCTTCATCCAGCCTGGCATTTCACATGATGTATTCTAGATGTAAGTTAAATAAACAGGGTGACAATCAATATACAGCCTTGACATATTCCTTTCCCAATTTGGAACCATCCATTGTTCCATATCTGTGTCTACCTGGTGCTTCTTGACCAGCATACAGGTTTTGCAGCAGGCAGGTAAGGTGGTCTGGTATTCCCATCTCTTGAAGAATTTTCCACAGTTTTTGTGATCTACACAGTCAAAAGCTTTAGCATAGTCAATGAAGCAGAAATATGGTTTTCTGGAATTCTCTTGTTTTTTCTATGATCCAGTGGATGTTGGCAATTTGATCTCTGGTTCCTCTGCCTTTTCTAAATCCAGCTTGTACATCTGGAAGTTCTTGGTTCACATACTGTTGAAGCCTGGCATGGAAAACTTTGTTGGCATGTGAAATGCGTTCAATTGTGCCGTAGTTTGAACATTCTTTGGAATTGCCCTTCTTGGGGACTGGAATGAAAACTGAACTTTTCCAGTCCTGTGGCCACTGCTGAGTTTTCCAAATTTGCTGGCATATTGAGTGCAGCATTTTCACAGCATCATCTTTCAGGATTTGAAATAGCTCAACTGGAATTCCATCACCTCCACTAGCTTTGTTTGTAGTGATGCTTCCTAAGGCCCACTTGACTTCACATTCCAGGATGTCTGGCTCTAGGTGGATGATCACACCATTGGGGTTATCTGGGTCATGAAGATCTTTTTTGTATAGCTCTTCTTGCCACCTCTTAATATCGTCTGCTTCTGTTAGGTCCATATCATTTGTGTCCTTTATTGAGCCCATCTTTGCCTGAAATGCTCCCTTGGTATCTCCGATTTTCTTGAAGAGATCTCTAGTCTTTCCTGTTCTGTTGTTTTCCTCTGTTCTTTGCACTGGTCATTTAGGAAGTTCCTTGTGTGCACCAGGACCAAGGGAAAGAAGCAGTGATCCCCACAAGAGACTGAGCCAGACCTGCCTTTGAGTGTTTGAGTGTCTCCCACAGAGACACAACTCGGCAACGACCTGCTGCAGGGACAGGGGCTCTGGCTTCAACAGACCTGGGAGACACTGCGTGTGTCAAAAGTCCTCTTGGAGATGGTTGCCATTAGCGCCACTATAGAGCTGCTGAGCAGATGACCCATAAACTGGAGAACAGTTACACCAAAAAAGTTCTCACACTGTTGCAAAAGTTGTGGGGCCTACAACAGATTGCCCAACCTGGGGATCTGGCAAAAGGACTGAGAACCTCCAGGGAAACAGACTCTTGGAGGGCACAAACAAAACCTTGCGCACACCAGGACCCAAGACAAAGGACCAGTGTCCTCATGAGAGACTGAGCCAGACTTGCCTATGAGTGCCTGGGAGTCTCCAGCAGAGGTGTGGGTTGACAGTGGCCTGCTGCGGGGTCAAGGGTACTGACTACAAAGTCTTAGGAGCAGCAGCGTGCTGGCCTAAGTGCTTTTGAAGGAAATCACCATTACCTCCATTACCCCATCAGCAGAAAATTGGATTAAAGATTTATTGACCATAGCCTTGCCCACCCTAGCAAGACCCAGTTTTCCCCACAGCCAGTCCCTCCCATCAGGAAGCTTCCACAAGCCTCTTATCCTCATCCATCAGAGGGCAGACAGAATGAAAATCACAGTCACAGAAAACTAACTGATCACATGAATCACAGCCTTGTCTAACTCAATGCAACTATGCCATGTAGGACCACTCGAGTTGGACAGGTTATGGTGGAGAGTTCTGACAAAACGTGGTCCACTGGAGAAGGGAATGGCAAACGACTTCAGCATTCTCGCCTTGGGAACTCCATGAACAAAATGAAAACGCGAAAATAGGAGACTGCGGAGGAAAAATAAAGAGATTGGGGGAAAACCAGTGTGTGCTCTTGGAGTCAAGTGCAGAAAGTGTATCCAGGAGGAAAGACTGATGGATTGACACAAATGTTGCTGAGAAGTCAAGTAGCAAGAGAACAGACATAACCTTTGAATACAGCAACTGAAGGTCATGGATGACAAGAACAGCTTAATTTCAGGCAATCTTGCTACCCATCTATACTTCAACCAGAGTAGCTTAACTTTTATATACTTCACATGTTGGGATTTCATACAAGCATTTATTTTAAACAACAGTTTTGTGACTAAACTCACTTGAAGATTGGAGCTCTAACTCCAGTCTTTTGCAAACAAGGAAACTCAGCAGAATGGTTTAATGGCTTTCCTAAAGTGACAAAGTGAATTCTTAATAGTAACAGAGTGAGATAAGAACCTTGTTTTGCATCCTGATTCATGGATTACATCCACTATCATACAGCATTAAATATATATTATTGGGTATATTATCAAGTGATTATCCCTCATGCACACAGAGGCATAATAATATATTACTTCATATAAGGCAATTTCATTAGAAATTGTGATATCATTTCAGAGCCATAAAATCAAGTATGAGTCATCCATACATTTCAACATGGTTGGTAACAATTCAGTTACATTTATGCATAATTTTACATTAATATCCATTAAGATAAAGTGATCTTAAATCTATCAATTTATATTTTAAAAGAGATTTATATATGTATGTATGCCTTAATCACGTACATGTATATTTACCTATATATAACATGGTTGATATTTTTATATATAATATTAAAATATATGCTGCACACACAGATTGATGTTAGCATTACTCCATGTGTAGAATATGTTTGATTTATGATCATAATAATTATTGTAAGACAATAAGGTAAAGAGATAAATATAAGGCTAGAAAACATGTGATAAAATCTATTTAGAAATTGAAAATAAATATTGAACATAAACTACATAAGAGTAAAATTTCAACTATCTCATTATAGAAATATATTTCATATAAATATATGTTTTCCATTATAAATATATTCATATGTTTAATTGCATTAAGAAACAATTTGACATGAACCTTTGGATGAATAAATACATTCTATATTTTATCAGGTAAACGAGAAGAAAGAATATGCCAGAAAGTGATTATTAAGTCAATTATAAGGAAGCAGGACTGTATAAGTCAAAGCTCTGTAAGTGGATAAACATAATTTGTTATGTAAAGGGTCTGTGTCTTTCCAGAAGTATATGTGTGTCATCACTGGTAAGTTTGTAAGCAAACAAAATGCCAACACTTAAAATATTTAACTTTGAGATTATCCCTACATTCTAATAGTGAAATATTCTGTTTGTGAAGAAGTATGAATTTATTCTTGGCATAAATAATCAACAGTTCTGAATGATGATTTCAATCCAGAGAGATGGAAATTTAAACCTAAATATACTTGACCACATATTGTCTTAAGTATGCAATTTTAATTAGCAAAAATAGTCTTATGTCTAAGTTTGCCCACTTTTATAAGACCTATATGATTCTGTAGTCTACTTAAGAAAGTGAAAGTGAAGTCGCTTAGTCGTGTCCGACTCTTTGCGACCCCATGGACTGTAGCCTACCAGGTTCCTCCATCCATGGGATTTTCCAGGCAAGAATACTGGAGTGGGGTGCCATTTCCTTCTCCACGAGATCTTCCTGACCCAGGGATTGAACCCAGGTCCCCTGCATTGTAGGCAGACGCTTTACCATCTGAGCCACCACTTAGCTGTGATATAATACAACTTAAATAGAATCATTAGATTGTGATTAATACATTCCATAGATCTGTCTAGTTATGTGTGCACATTTCATACTTTGAGTTATGTCAGATTGCCATCTTGGACAATCAATATGCTACCTTCAGTTCAGTTCAGTTGCTCAGTCATGTCCAGCTCTTTGTGACCCCATGGGCTGCAGCACACCAGGCCTCCCTGTCCATCACCAACTCCCAGAGTTTACTCATACTCATGTCCATTGAGTCGGTGATGCCATCCAACCATCTCATCCTCTGTCATCCCCTTCTCCTCCCGCCTTCAATCTTTCCTAGCATCAGGGTCTTTTCAAATGAGTTAGTTCTTCTCATCAGGTGGCCAAAGTTTGGAGTTTCAGCTTCAACATCAGTCTTTCCAATGAATATTCAGGACTGATTTCCTTTAGGATAGACTGGTTGGATATCCTTGCTATCCAAGGGACTCTACCTTAGTGGAATCAATATCACTGTTTAAAAAGTTTTAAGACATTTTTCTCTTTGTCTCTCCTTACAGATAAATGTTGCGTCTTGTGATGGAAAATGCCCATCAGCTACCATATATAACATCAATGTTGAGAGCCATCTGAGATTCTGTAAGTGTTGCCGTGAAAACGGGGTGCGCAACTTGACTGTGCCACTCTATTGCTCAGGCAATGGCACTGAAGTCCTGCACACTCTCCAGGAACCTATAGACTGCACGTGCCAGTGGAATTAAACTCTTGGATTCCAAGAACTCTATGCAACATCATAAGGTCAAATGGAGCTAACTTTTACCAGCTCTTTTTAAGGCACCTGGCAGATTTATACTGTTTAATAATAATATGTATTTTTCAGACTCTTGGATATGGCAGTTTAACACTTGCTTCAAAATCTATACAATTTCCAAGAAAAATTAGGTTTATTGATTTAATCTATTTTACAGAATCAAATGAACTTAAGGTGTTCATCTGAAATTCTGTTATGTATATAACTGCAACATGAAATTATATTCTCTTCTATTAGAAAGTTGTTTTGCAGGATTCTTTCAGTTTCACTCAATTTTTATTTGTTTTTGTTTTTTAAAAGTCTGCCATAGATATTAAAATTAAGATACTCTTTTATTGCTAGTGTTTATTCTGGCAAATGTAATCAGCTAATAGTGACAATTTTAATTTGGATAGTCATAAAGAGCGGTCTGCTTAGAGACAGATCATAGAACAATAGGATTTTAGATTATTTAAATTGAGTGGACATTAAGGATATAATTGCAAATTTCCCTTAGTTTGCAAGTTTATCACATAACCAGAGAAACTGTGTGACTTGTACAAATTCATTTGGTATAATAACATAATGAATTCACGTTAACAGTTGGATTAAGTCTACATCTTTTACCTTCCAGTAATGTGTTCTTTTCTTTTGAACAGTATGGTAAGGTGTGTATCACAGAACCTTTTATTCTTAAAGAGTTTGCTTTAAGAAACTCTGAAATTAAGAATTTTAAATTCAGTGCCTTTAGAAAAAGGAAAAATGCCACACGTACATATGTATATACATCCGTACAATAGTTACCTGAATAATAAGGAATGGGGAAATATAGCATCAGTTGCTAAACAGAGGAGAGAGATCTTGGGTTTTTATTTTTATTTTTTTTTTAACCATTAAAACTGTTTTAAAATAGGTTGTTATTATTTAATGTTTAGTTAACTATTTACTGTCTCATAGATGTCTGGTTTTTGAGATGTATTCAATATTTGCCTAATTATTGAAGTTGCATGCTATTTTTCTGTTCATGTTGCTGTTTTGCCAACGAAGGATGAAATAAAGTTGTTTGAATGTATTAATGATTCTACAATGGAATTCTGTACTTTTTAAATACAGTAGATTATTGACATTTACAACGAATATATTCTGAGATTTTTACAAATCTCCCAATTCTTTGCCACTCATAATGTATAATTATATTTGATTTTATCTGTAAAAAGAACAGAATGCCCCACTTAGTATGATTGTTGTGAGGATCAAATGAAGTCAAACATCAGTGAGGGAACCGTAAAACTGTACTGAAAAGCAGATGTGGGAGCCTGGTGGACTAGGCTGAGCTAGGCGATTTGGTTCTATTTCAAAATCATGCTACCCAGAAAAATTACAACAGGTTAGATATTTTGGGGCCTCCGAGGTTACTTAGAAATGGATAAAAGAATGAAATGTACATTGCATCTTCAAAGCCCCTGTATCTACTGTATATAAAAATTGATTGTATCTTATTTGTGCACAATAACACTTGGAAGTATTCTAAGATATTAACATTTCAATATTTATTGACTCCTGTTAACATCTAGACTGAATCAAATGTTTTTGGTTAAAATATGTTAACACTTTGCTTAAGGTAAACTGTATGAACCTCAAATGAGGCACATAATATTGTATATTGTCTACCATGATTTCTTTATTTTCATGTTCTGTTAAATATTTACTATTATATTAAATACTTAATTATATTTAAACAGATTTGTGGGAAAAAGGGAAACCTTTTCCTAGGACTTCATAAACATTCTAAATACAACAAACATATATTGACTACCTCCTATGTGCCAGGCACTGTTCTAAGCTCTGAGAATATGGGCAATTTAAATAGACACAGTGCTTACCCTCATGTCACTTACAGTCTAGTGAGAAAGTAAGTATTGGATAAATAAGCACGCCGGTGGAGAAAGTGCATGAAGGAGAACCCCAAATTCTAGCTCAAGGTGGCCATCAGGGCAGCAGAGGGGGTACAAATAGACTTTCCATAAGTGGTGCTGGGACAACTGGATAGTAATCTGAATAAAGAGATGTTAACTCAGGGTCGATGCAGTCTGAGCTATGAACTTCTCCATGCAGAACAATGTATTTTTTGACTTTTGATGTATATCTGTATCGTATATTCCTCATACGTAAGTTAGCTATAAGTATAAAGGGTCTTAGAAAAGAACAGTCAGGAAAGGAGACTGAGAAAGGATAGTCACAGAGTTTGGAGCTGAGCCCAGAGCCTCAGTGAAGCAGCCACAGAATCCAAGGAAACAGAAGGTTGCACAAAGGATTGGAGTTATGATCTGTCAAATGATGATGAAGAGTCGTTTGATTTATAGAAATGGAATTCATTTGTGTTTCTTAGTACGAACAAAAGCCAAAATGAAGTGGTGTCTTAGTTTGGGCTGGTATAATAAAACAGCATAAACTAAACAACTTAGAAACAACAGGGATTTATTTCTTACAGTTCTAGAGGCTGGGAAGTCCAAGATCAAGGTGCCAGCAGATTTGGTGTCTGGTAATGGTCTGCTTCTCGGTTCAAAGACAGCAGTCCTCTTGCTGTATCCTTTCCTGACAGAAGGGTTAAAGGACTTTCTGGTCTCTTATAAAAGGACACGAATCCCACTCATGGGGGCTCCACTCTCATGTTCCATTCACTGCCCAAAGGGCTCGCCTTCTAATACCATCATATGAAAGGTTAGTATTTCAACATATGAATTTTGAGGGAACGTAAACATTCAGCCCATTGCAAATGAGTTGAAAGGTGCTGAGTAGATGATTAATTGGACTCAGTATGTGCACGGTTCCTGATGTACTCATGCCTGGATTCGGTCAGATACATGCTTACGTTTCTGTAGCTGCTGGCGCTGAACCCACTCCCACCTCCATGGTAGTTTCTCCTCCCAGATAGCCTGGAGCACCTAGGCAGGAACAGCGCAGCACCTGTGCCGTGGGTCCAGACTCGCCCATGCGCCTCCTTGCCATATTCTGACCACTGTCTCAGTCTTCTGGGGAGAAAGGGCTGCATCCTTCCGCCATGCCTGCCAAAGGGGATCTGCTTTCTCCCGCCACTTAAGAGCCTGGAAAAAGCACTATGCCCCCTGATCACCCTGAAGAACTGAGAAATGCAGCCTGGGGAAAAAAGGAGGAATTAATACTCTGTGGAATAAACTTTGAACAATGAAGGACAGGTCCAGGAACCAGCAGGTAAACTGCTCACTGTCACTCCTCATCCTCAATGACTATTCCAAGATGTGTGGTTCTATTTGGCCTTTCCAGATATATCTATGTTTTCTGTAAGCAGTGGCCTGCTCTATAAAAATTGGACTTGTATTAGCTTTGGTTCCTCTTCTGTCTCACTCTCCTTAAATCAGTTCCTTGAAGAGTCTTCTTCACTTCAGTAAATAACAACTGTCAAACAGCTGTCAAACTACATTAAAACTACAAGTTGTGATTTATAGCTCTTTAAATCAACAGCGTTTGATTTACTGTCATGTTGGAAAGAAGAGTAAATAATAAACTCTCTTATATTGTTTGTAGGAAAAAATATAACATATGCATATGAATAATTTCTATTTGTTATTCTGCTGGTTTTTCTCCCTGCCTCTCCTGATCTGACATTAAATTAAGCATAATTTTTAATTTCTTTAAGGATTTCTAGTGATAGCAATCTTGAGAAAAAAGAACACAGCTGGAGTTAGCATGCTGCCTTACTTCATACTAGAAGATGAAAATTCCTCAAAAAACTAAAAATAGAACTACCATATGAACCAGCAATGCCACTGTTAGCTATATATCCTAAGAAAATGAAAACACACCAGAAAAAAATAAACAACCCAATCAAAAAGTGGGAGAAAGACCTAAAACAGACATTTCTCCAAAGAAGACATCAGTTCAGTTCAGTTCACTCAGTTGTGTCCGACTCTTTGCAACCCCATGAATCGCAGCATGCCAGGCCTCCCTGTCCATCACCATCTCCCGGAGTTCACTCAGACTCACGTCCATCGAGTCCATGATGCCATCCAGCCATCTCATCCTCTGTCGTCCCCTTCTCCTCCTGCCCCCAATCCCTCCCAGCATCAGAGTCTTTTCCCATGAGTCAGCTCTTCGCATGAGGTGGCCAAAGTATTGGAGTTTCAGCTTCAACATCAGTCCTTCCATTGAACACCTAGGACTAATCTCCTTTAGGATGGACTGGTTGGATCTCCTTGCAGTCCAAGGGACTCTCAAGAGTCTTCTCCAACACCATAGTTCAAAAGCATCAATTCTTCAGGGCTCAGCCTTCTTCACAGTCCAACTCTCACATCCATACATGACCACTGGAAAAACCATACAGATCACTAATAAACACATTAAAAGGTACTCAACGTCACTCATTATTAGAGAAATGCAAATCAAAACCACAGTGAAATATTGTCTCACACTGGTCAGAATGGCCACAATCAAAAAGTTTACAAACAGTGAATGCTGGAGAGGGTGTGGAGAAAAGAGAACACTCTTACACTGTTGGTGGGAATGCAAACTAGTACAGCCACTATGGAGAACAGTGTGGAGATTCCTTCAAAAACTGGAACTAGAACTGCCATACAACCCAGCAATCCCACTGCTGTTTATACACACAGACAAAACCAGAGTTGAAAGAGACACGTGTACCCCAATGTTCATTGCAGCACCGTTTACAATAGCCAGGACCTAGAAGCAACCTAGATGTCCATCAGCAGATGAATGGATAAGGAAGTTGTGGTACATATACACTATGGAATATTACTTGGCTGTAAAAAGGAATACATTTGAGTCAGTTCTAATGAGGTGGATGAAACTAGAGCCTAATATAAAGAGTGAAGTAAGCCAGAAAGAGAAACACCAATACAGTATATTAATGCATATATATATGGAATTTAGAAAGACGGTAATGACAATCCTATATACAAAGCAGCAAAAGAGACACAGATGTAATAACAGACTTTTGAACTTTGTGGGAGAAGGTGAGGGTGGGATGATTTGAGAGAATAGCATTGAAACATATATATTACCACATGTTAAATAGATGACCAATGCAAGTTCAATGCATGAAGCAGGGCACTCAAAATTGGTGCTCTGGGACAACCCGGAGGGATAGGACATGGTGGGAGGTTGGAGTGGACTTCAGGATGGGGGGACACATGTGCACCCATGGCTGATTCATGTAGATGTATGGCAAAAACCACCACAATATTGTAATTATCGTCCAATTAAAATAGTTAATTTAAAAAAGAAAATGAAAACTCAAATTTGAAAAGATACATGCATTCCAATGTTCACAGTGGTATTATTTACAATTGCCAAGTTATGGGAACAGTCTAAGTTTCCACCAACAGTTGAACAGATAAAGAAGATGTGATACATACATGCAATGGAATACTGTTGTTGTTTAGTCATTCAGTCATGTCCGACTCTCTTGTGACCCCATGGACTGTGGCTTGGCAGGCTCCTCTGTCCATAGGATTTCCCAGGCAAGGATGCTGAAGTGGGTTGCCATTTCCTTCTCCAGGGGATCTTCCTGACTCAAGAATCAAACTTGAGTTTCCTGCATTGCAGGTGGGATTCTTTGCTACTGAGCTACTTGGGAAGCCCACAATGAAATATTACTCAGCTGTATGAAATTCTGCCATTTGCAACAATATACATGGACCTGGATGGTATTATGCTTATTAAATGTTGGACAGAGAAACACAAACACTGTATATTATCACTTATAGGTGGAATCTAAAGAATAAAAGAAATGAGCAAAGATAACAAAACAGAGACAGACTCATGGATATGGAAGTCAAACTAGCAGTTACCAGTGAGGAAAGAAGAATGAGGAAGAAGATAATGGTGGAGAAGGAAATGGCAACCCACTCCAGTATTCTTGCCTGGAGAATCCCAGGGACGGGGAAGTCTGGTGGGCAGCCGTCTATGGGGTCGCACAGAGTCGGACACGACTGAAGCGACTTAACAACAAGAAGAAGGAACTAAGAGGTACAGACTACTATGTATAAAATAAGAAACAGGATGTAATATGCAGCGCAGAGAATAGAGCCAATATTTTATAATAAAACTTTAAATGAAGTTTAAACTATAAAAACATTAAATCACTGTGATATACACCTGAAACTAATATCAGTTCAGTTCAGTTGCTCTGTTGTGTCCAATTCTTTGTGACCCCATGGACTGCAGCACGCCACGCTTCCCTGTCCATCACCAATGCCCAGAGCTTGCTCAAACTCATGTCCATTGAGTCGGTGATGCCATCCAACTGTCTCATCCTCTGTCGTCCCCTTCTCCTCCCGCCTTTGTTCTTTCTGAGCATCAGGGTCTTTTCCAAGAAGTCAGTTCTTCGCATCAAGTATTGGAGCTTCAGCTTCAGCATCAGTCCTTCCAATGAAAACTCATCCTTTAGGATGGACTGGTTGGATCTCTTTGCAGTCCAAGGGACTCTCAAGGATCTTCTCCAACACCACAGTTCAAAAGCATCAATTTTTCAGCACTCAGCTTTCTTTACAGTCCAACTCTCACATCCATACCTGACTACTGGAAAAACCATAGCTTTGACTAGACAGACCTTAATTGGCAAAGCAATGTCTCTGCTTTTTAATATGCTGTCTAGGTTGGTTATAACTTTTCTTCCAAGGAGCAAGTGTCCTTTAATTTCATGGCTGCAATCACCATCTGCAGTGATTTTGGAGCCCCCCTAAATAAAGCCTGTCAGTTTCCACTGTTTCCCCATCTATTCCCCATGAAGTGATGGGACCAGAAGCCATGATCTTCATTTTCTAAATGTTGAGTTTTAAGCCAACTTTTTCACTCTCCTCTTTCACTTTCATTAAGAGGCTCTTTACTTCTTCTTTGCTTTCTGCTGTAGGGGTGGTATCATCTGCATATCTGAAGTGATTGATACTTCTCCTGCCAATCTTGATTCCAGCTTGTGCTTCATCCAGCCCAACATTTTGCATGATGTACTCTGCATAGAAGTTAAATAAACAAGGTGACAATATACAGCTTTGATGTACTTCTTTCTCAATTTGGAACCAATCTGTTGTACCATGTACAGGTCCAACTGTTGCTTCTTAACCTGAATACAGATTTCTCAGGAGGCAGGTAAGGTGGTCTTGTATTACCATCTTGAAGAATTTTCCACAGTTTACTGTGATCCTCACAGTCAAAGGCATGGCATAGTCAATAAAGCAGATGTTTTTCTGGAACTCCCTTGCTTTTTCAATCATCCTTTGGATATTGGCAATTTGATCTCTGGTTCCTCTGCCCTTTCTAAATCCAGCTTGAGTATCTGGAAGTTCATGATTCTCCAAGCCTGGCTTGGAGACTTTTGAGCATTACTTTGCTAGTATGTGAGATGAGTGCAATTGTGCAGTAGTTTGAGCATTCTTTGGCATTGCCTTTCTTTGGGATTGGAATGAAAACTGACCTTTTCCAGTCCTGTGGCCACTGCAGATTTTCCAAATTTGCTGGCATATTGAGTGCAGCACTTTCACAGCATCATCTTTCAGGATTTGAAATAACTCAACTTGCATTCCATCACCTCTACTAGCTTTGTTTGTAGTGATGCTTCCTAAGGTCCACTTGACTTCTCATTCTAAGGTGTCTGACTCTAGGTGAGTGATTACACCATTGTGGTTATCTGGGTCATGAAGATCTTTTTTGTATAGTTCTTCTGTGTATTCTTGCCACCTCTTCTTAATATCTCCTGCTTCTGTTAGGTCTATATCATTTCTGTCCTTTATCGAGCCCATCTTTGCATGAAATATTCCCTTGGTATCTCTAATTTTCTTGAAGAGATTTCTAGTCTTTCCCATTCTGTTGTTTTCCTCTTTGCATTGATCACTGAGGAAGACTTTCTTATCTCTCTTTGCTGTTCTTTGAAACTCTGCATTCAAATGGGTATATCTTTCCTTTTCTTTTTTGCCTTTAGCTTCTCTTCTATTCCGAGCTATTTGTAAGGCCTCCTCACACAACCATTTTGCCTTTTTGCATTTCTTTTTCTTGGGAATGGTCTTGATCACTGTCTTCTCTACAATGTCACGAACCTCCGTCCACAGTTCTTCAGGCACTTACTCTGTCAGATCTATTCCCTTGAATCTGTTTGTCATTTCCACTGTATAATTGTAAGGGATTTTATTTAGGTCATACCTGAATGGTCTAGTGGTTTTCCCTACTCTCTTCAATTTAAGTCTGAATTTGGCAATAAGGAGTTCATGTTCTGAGCCACCGTCAGCTCCCAGTCTTATTTTTGCTGACTGTATAGAAACTAATATAATATTGTAAATAAACTATACTTCAGTAAAAAATAAATTTTATATTCTTAAACTTCTTCTGTAGTTAAAATTATATATGCTGTATAGTATCATATTCCATTAAGTAAATATTACAATTTGTTTAACCAGTCTATAATAGGTACTAAATTTGTTTCTAATTTTCTATAATTTAAATACTTATGCATGAAGTGCAACTGAGGGATCAAACAGGATCAGTGTGCTGACGAATTTTCCACATGTCTTTCCTTATTTGTCTTTCACAACTGCTGAATCAACTTATTCCTCCCACAAGAAGGTTATAAGACTTTGTTTTTATTAATCCTTTATCATCATCAACGCTAGATAGGCACAGAAATTAGTCCTTGTTGATACAGTAAGCAGAAAACATCTGTTCACATTAGTATACATGTCTGCATGTGCTGCTCAATTCAAATATTTTTATTTTATTTCTTATCTTGTCTATTTCTTTCTTTTTCCATTTTCTTAGTGGTACATTCACAGTGTGCCTATCAGAAGAAATAATTTGACAAGCTTTAACTTACCTGTCCCTATCTTTAAGGTTGTAGTATAATTAATATACTCTGGGATTTGGGGTTCCACTTTAAAAAATTGTTTTCATTAATAAAACAAATCTCTTATTCATGTCAGTTTTAAGAGATGAATCTGCATAAACTACTCATATATTCTATTCAATGAAGTTGGAAAAAAAAAAAGAAACAGACCTGTACCCTAAGGCTCTGATACTCAAAAGGAGAACAGAGGCTCTCTATGGGAGTTGGGAGGTCACTGAGCTTTTTCTATGCTGTTAATTACCATACAGTGTTTCAAGATTAACATTCACAGTACACACAAAATAACACTAGTGAAATCTAGATCTCTCAACAATTTCTTCACATTAACCTATTGAGAACGTGTTTGGTTACAATATATAGAGTCAACAGACTCCAAGATAGAGAATAAGCAGGACTCTGATCAGAGGGCCTGGAGCCCAAGTGGATTAGGATTCACATCTATGCTAATATTGCCAGGTAGGCTCTCTGTCATCATTTTACATTTTGGTCCCTGTATGAAAGTGCTCATCTGATGGGCGAGGACATGCTGAAATCTGACTCAGCTTCCCCAAGCCGGGTCATGCACCCTCCATGATAAGAGGCTGTTTCTGCACAGAAGATGAAATTCCTTTTTGTTTGCACAAAGGCACTGGCCTCTTGCCAAACCAAACACTCATCTTTGGGACTGCATCTTTCCAGAGGGAGGGGCCTGTTTCTAATAACTCCTGAGGTAAGAAAGGGGAGGCATTTTCTAATCCATCCATCAGACATTGTGCCTTTTTCTAATATACCTGCCATTCAGTTCAGTTCCGTTCAGTCACTCAGTCATGCCCGACTCTCTGCGACCCCATGAATCGCAGCACGCCAGGCCTCCCTATCATCACCAACTCCCAGAGTCCACCCAGACCCATGTCCATTGAGTCGGTGATGCCATCCAACCATCTTATCCCCTGTTGTCCCCTCCTCCTCCCGCCTTCAATCTTTCCCAGCATCAGGGTCTTTTTTAATGAGTCAGTTCTTCACATCAGGTGGCCGAAGTATTGGAGTTTCAGCTTCAACATCAGTCCTTACAGTGAACACCCAGGACTGATCTCCTTTAGGATGGACTGGTTTGATCTTCTTGCAGTCCAAGGGACTCTCAAGAGTCTTCTCCAACACCATAGTTCAAAAGCATCAATTCTTCAGTGCTCAGCCTTCTTTATAGTCCAACTCTACTTGCCATTAGTAGGCACTTTTTGATAATTTGCACAAAGGTTAGCATCTCTCTGTTCCCAGCTTTCATTTCTTTCTAATTAAGTCTTAAAAATGGCTATATTGCTTGAAATGAAACCTTGCCTCTAGATCTTTGGGGGAAAAAAACATTCAGAGTTTTTCACTAATGACTGCTAATTTGAAGGCTTGAAGTTCTGGCTAAAATATTATATTATTAGTTTATCAAAAATGTTATCTATTACCAGAAAATACAGAGGTTAGCAAACCTTGAGAAGATGTAAAGAAAATTATGTCTCCTGAAAAGTATGGAATTTAAGTTTCCCACCTTCTCAAATTTATTTTGTGTCAAAATTATGTGTCTGTTTTTTCTATTAAAACTGTAAACATATATAAATACATTTTAGCTTTGTAACCCAATTTAATAGTTCTATATGTAAGTAAACTGTGGCAGATTCATGTTGATGCATGGCAAAACCAATACAATATTGTAAAGTAATTAACCTCCAATTAAATAAATTTATATTAAAAAAAAATCCTTACCATCAGTGTCAGTGGCTCCATTATTTAATTCTTATGTTTGATTTATTTCTTGGCTGTTTAATTTCAATCTCCAAGTTATTTTTCTCAAGTACATGGATTGTATATCTTCCAACTTTTTACTCACAGGGTATTTATGACAGCTAAGATCTTGGGCTCTCAGACAAAGTACAAATTCCAATACTAACACCTTCTTTTCCTGTGATTCTAAGTAAATTTAACAATTTTGCACTTCATATTTTTCAAATTTCTTACTGGGCTAGTGTAAGGCTAATGGAACTAATGTTCTCAATGCACTTATTATCTTTTAAAAAGGATTTGTGTATTAGCTGAGTATAAAAGTTAGAGGTTATAGTTTGCTTTCAAACTGTAAGTATTGTTTTACTGCATTTAGACATTGAGTGTTGCAAAAGAAACATTTGGTTCTAGCTGATAATTTTTTCCATCATGTTTCTTTCCTTTTTTCTTTTGAATGATTGCATATTAAAATTTTCCTTCAAGTTTCCTTGAATTTTGATAATGTGAAAATGTCCATAGGCATGGTTTGTTGGTATTCTTTTGGATGTTTTGAAATCTTCCAGTATTCACAGAATCCTTTTCTAAAATTCACAAGAAGTATTTCTTCTTCTGCTGATATATTTTTGTTATGCTTAACTTTAATCTGGTTTTATATTCAGGAATATGAATTATGTGTATGCTGTTTTGCTTACACTTGTGACATTCCTCTCATATGTCATAATCTATTTGTGTTTTTGCTCTACATAACTGTAGAGGTTTTCAGGCTTTTCTTCCATAGTAGTTACTCATACTTGCTGTGCTTCCATCACCGTGGATTATAATTCTATGAATACATTTTTAGTCTCCTTTCATTTATTCTTATCAAATTCCCCTTTTAACCACCTTTAATCTTCAGGTTGTTTTCTATTTATACCACACCACTTTTTTCCTCTCAATAATTTTCTCTATATTTCTGTGAAAATCATGTCTTTTTGCAAGCTTTAGAGAAAACCCAAACTTCCCTGATTTTTTTTTTCCTGAATTTTGCAACAGGGTGCTTGCACTCACGAGTCTGTTCTTCCTGTCATTATTTCTTACAATGATATTCTTTGAAATATTTTTTGATAGTTCTCATAGCTTATTTTCATGTCACTTTTGTTTATTAATAAATAAATTATATGGATTGCCCTTTGTTGTTGCTTAGTCACCAAGTCATGTCTGACTCTTGCGACCCCAGGGACTGTAGCCCGCCAGGCTTCTCTGTCCATGGGATTTTTCCAGGCAAGAATACTCCAGTGGGTTGCCATTTCCTTCTCCAGAGGATCTTCCCAGCCCAGGGATAGAACCTGTGGTTCCCGCATTGGCAGGCAGATTCTTTATCACTGGGCTGCCAGGGAAGCTCCATGGATTGCTCTCTATTACCACTTGAGGAATAGCGAAAATTTTCTTCTCCTATTTCCAGCTAAAGTCAAATTCTATTTCACTTCCCATGTTCTAGCTGGTATTTCCTAATATTTCTCAACTGTGCAGAAGTGACAACTCTTCCTTATTTACTTTCATGCTTTTCTGATTGCTCAAATTATCAAAATTCGTGAAAAGCTACAATTTTCTTCTTTCACAACAACTGTTTTTGTTGTTGGCCATCGTTCTTCATCCATGCTGTTTATTTTGTGATGGCCAGCCATAAAATACTGATAGAATCTGTTGTTTCCTGGGAGCTACTATGTCTGAATACGTATAGAAAGACCAGAGAGACAGTTAAAGGAACTTTAACTACTTTTGAAAGATGCAGTTTTGTAATAATGTGGTTCCTGAACAGTGTTTGGTATTTACAGATCTCAAACCCTAAGTTTAGGCACAGGAAATGGGAGAGATGTAAGTTATTTCCTTTCCTTTCTCCTGGGAGATGTTGGTCTATCTATAATAACAGAATTTCTTCTGAAATCAATTTTGTTCTGTTAAACAATTTCAGTTTGTGAATTTTTGTTTTTATATTTTTGTTTCTTCACTGTTTAGAGAAACATTAGTCAGGGATACATTAAAGTGCTGGTGAGACACCATTTTAAACTTGAAGATCCACTTAAATATTTTTTTTAGTGCCCCAAATTTGGAAACACCTTAAATAATCTACAATTCTACAGTTTGGATTTTGTTTTATAAGTTATGTGATATCCATAAATTGGATTATTATGCATAATTCAAGGCTATATTTTCATAAATTCTTTACTGAAGCAGCATGTTTTGTGAACAAATACAATATATAAAAGATAATTTCAATCTTGCTAAAAAAATATATATGCATTGCACAAACAATATCTTGAAAAGAAACAGATAAATATGTTGAACACGCATTATCTTGGGCTGATGGGATTATGGGTAAATTTAAGGAAAATTATGGTAAATTTTCCATGTATACAGAGATATATACATCTTTTTTATACATCTGCATACCAAAAATTTATACAAAATGTATACTTCTCTTTAAAAGCAAGTGTTTCTTTGGGGATTAAAAAAATAGATTTATTTCTAAAGGAAAAAGTGATATCTTAGAGAAACAATTTTGGTAGATAGGATGAAAAAATAAAAATTACCCCAAAGAATAAACTTTATTACTTAAGCAGTGCATAAAGAATTCTACTCATTCTTTGCACTTTTCTTTAGAATTAGGCATTTTGAATAATATAAACCCCAAACAAATATTGTAACACTTAATAGAAGAGAAAAATTGAAAACTGGTTTGTTAAAGGAGTAAAGGAGTCTCTACTCTAATTCATGTGGAATTTGTGGCCCATATTTTAAAAGAATGATGTTTATTTATATTAAAAGAGAAACTCCCACCAGCCTTTCAAGATTTACTAACGTGGTAATTGCTCCTCTTCACTTAAGAATTAGAGAACACTGAGGAGGACCACTGCTTAGGTCTATCATTGTCAAAAAATGACCATATTCAGCAGCTTGATTTTGGCTAAAATAGCAGGCATAGCCTGTGTGTTTCTGTGCCACATGAAATTGGAACAGAACACTGCATTTTCCCCTCGTCTGTGATGAACACTTATTTTTTGTGTCCTTCCTCTCCTGGATTGGAGCTATATATTCCATAATCATATACAATACTTTTTGCACTCAGATCTTATCACTGATTATACTTTAGCACAGTACAACCTCAGAAAGCAAACAGCAACTTTACACAAAAGGTTTATACAGTTTTGAAAAGATGTCTTAAGGAAATGAACTGACTATAATATTAAGTTAAAAAACACTTAGCCCAATATATAATTATTCAATTAGGAGAATAATACAATAAAGTCAACATTTAGAAAATGATTTCCTAACTTTAGAAGGCACATAGGATATACATGTCTTGGACTTGTACTAAAGGTAGTACCTAAATATCTGTACTTTTTTAGTTATATTCATTTCCTTGGCCTAGCCACAGCTGCTCTAACTTATATCAAATAAGGCAAAATTAATTATTTAGTCAATGAGCAAGGAGATCCTAAAGCTCTTTTTGTGATTAATGGTTAGGAGAACAGACTCCGGCATAGCCTGGGTAAATTCCAGTGATGTTATTTACTAATCTGGGAGCACGAGCAATGGCATGAGTGCCAATCCAGTAGATTTCTTCAAAGATTTTAAGATAACCAGACTCTGAGGTGGGCGAGAGAGAATGAAATGCTGGGACTTGAATGCATTAGTCTCTGCTTCCCTTTCTCTGCCAGCTTCATCTCTCCCAGGTTGCACCCAAGGTTGTTTCACATGCGACTTTGATAACTGCATACAGCCTTGACCACGCAGCTTTGGTGAAATGGTCTTTATTATGTTTGTTGACAAGGACGAATGGACATCTGCCTCTGAGCTTTAGTTAGGAAATCCTGTGCAATGATTGGTCAGGCTTGCTTATCAACCCGTCGATTACATTGACCACTGGGTGTGAATTAGCTTTCTATTGCCAAGAAATGAATTACCAGAAATTTGGTGGCTTGAAGCAGAATATTTATTAACTGACAGTTTCGGAGGGTCTGGAGTCTGGACAGGGTTTACCTGGGCATTCTGCTCAGGATCTCACCAGGCTGAAATTAAGTTTTTAGTTGGAGCTGTGATCCATCATGTGAGGTTTAGGGGCCTCTTCTTCCAGGCTCATTCAGGCTGTTGGCAGAAATTAAGTTCCCTGTGATTGCAGAAAACTGGGGCCTGTTTTCTTGCTGGCTGAGGCCTGGGGCACACTCTCAGCTATTGGAGGTGCCGCTATGCTCTACCACTTGGCCTTCTCACATCACGGCTGCTTACTTAAGAGCCAGCAGGAGACTCCCTCTTTGTTCTGCTAAAATCAAGTCTTGTATAATGCAACACAGTCGTGGAAGTGACTACTGTTACAGGTCCCATCGACCAACAGGGGAGGGGGACAGTAGAAGATGTGACGACCTGGGTCTGAGAATATTAGGTGTCTTCCTAGAATTCTGCTTACAGCAAGGCTTAGAGTATCATGCTTGGACCAGCCAGGATCGTTGGTCATCTCTATGAACTTACAGAGCTCTGTCATCCTCTACTCTCCTAGCAAGAGGGGCTAATTTATCCAGCTTAGAAGATTTAAGTAAGGATGCCTTTATGTTGGTCATTAATTTTTTTCTCAACTTTTTCAAAGTGTAAGGATAATGGACCTTCTCCTTTGGATAAAAAGCCCTTGCAGTAAGTCAGGATTTTACTGTGTGTGTCCTTTCCTTTCCCTCCATCTAAGATACTTTCTTCATCAAAGCTTCTCAGTAAAAGTTTACTGAACTGAATTCATTACATATTTTAAATGTGTTGATAATCTCATTTGGAAATAAATTCCCACCCATCCCGGCATGCTTGTTAACAAATCTAGTAGGAAAGCCATAAAATTCATGAACCAGACTTCTGAACTACTTCACAACCACCCCCATCCTGGAGATGAAGATCCTTGTTGTTTAGTCCCATTTCTCAACATGACATTTTCATTGTTTAGTCCACACAAATGGATATAGAGAAATATAAACTTTAATCTTGGCCAAAAACTCTTTATTGAACATAACATTTTCATTCAAAGTAAATTAATTTGGATTGTTTTGGATAATTAAATATTTTCATAAAAGATAAAAATAATGACTTTTCATATTGTATAAGTGAATATGCTAAAAGAGAATATATTTTAAGGAAATTTTATAATGTAGAAAAGACCAATCCTAGTTATAGAACTAAAAAGCTGATTTTTTTGGCATCACATTTAAGAAATCAAATACAGATGAAAAATGCTACTAATCCATCTTTTATTTTCTTTCTCTTTTAACTCATGCCAGCAAAATAAAGCTTAGGAATTCTATAGCAATAATGTCTTTCCATTAAATAGTGATAGAAATATGGTTCACTTTGATTACATATCAGCTTATTAAAAGTGTTATTTTTGTGAGAAAGTTTGAGTAAAATCTCTTCTTTGAAAGAGGAAACTTAAAAAAATCTATTAGGAACAGGAGACATGAGATAAGGAAAGACAAAAAATAGTGCCAATAGTACTAATTTTTCCAGTTCAGAAGATTTAAAGAAAAATGTTTTTTTTATGTTGATCTTTAATTTTTAAGTATGGTTCCATTTAAATATTAACACAGTACACATTTCTACACTCTGGAATGGAATAGATTTTGGCCACTCTAAAGGTTAACACATACTTTAAAAAACAAAATTCAACTGAGCAAATTTTAAAGGTCTTATTGGCTTTACTTATAAATGCATGAAAGGAGCAGTACCCAATCTAGCAGACAGAAAGGAGCTCCAAGAAGCTACATAAAATGAAAGATTCTTCTGGACAAAAGGAACCAGGAACAAGGAGGTGACAGTAGACAAAAAACAGATTGTTATGACAAGGTCCCTTTCCTTTAGGTAATGGCAGGGGTCTAGATGACGTAACTGGTGCCAATCAGGTGAGTCCTGATCCATGGATTTAAGATTCCATTTCTGGGGAAGATGAAACCACAATTAAGTATCAATTTGGTGATGTGGATCTTAACATAAGTGACTCCATTTGGGGCCTGTTGTTTTGTTTTTAACATTTAGAAAGATTATCATGAACATTGCAAAGGGCTCAGAAGACAGAGTTCAAGACAAAACCAGAAGTTTACAGTAATATTATAGATCGTGCATGAGTTTTTCCCAGAGTGTCAGGACTCATGTCAAAACTTCTATTTGCTTTTTCCAAAAAACATTTTTAATCTTTACAATGTAGTAAATCCCGTGTCACCTAGAAAAAGGAGGTAGTAGAGTTTCATAATATTACTTCAACATGTATTTATTCAAAAAATATATATTGAGTGTCTACCTTGTAAGGTATTATGATGGACTCCATAGATAGTATGAAGATCAACGAAATATAAGTCTTACCTTCAGGGAGATTACAGTTTGTAGCAGTGCCAAAATGTCCACAGATAACTGTATAAAAATATAATTCAGTGAATCATCCATTAGAGGCATTAAGTGCCAGAGAAGTAGAGAGAAGGGGATAGGACTCTTGTAAAGAGTACCTAGGAAAAGTTTCATGAAAATGGTAAAGTAGAAGGGAACTTTTAAGGGAAAATACAGAGAACTGAAAATGCTTATAAAGTGAGCTGAAAATGTTTCTGGAAGACTTCAATGGGCCGAGTAAGGAATGAGGAATGCTGAGGAGCCGTCACAGTCACTTTGATGGGAAATTAATATTAGAACTGACTTTTAGGAAGACTAATCTTAAGACAGTTGAAAATGGATTAAAGTAGGGATGGTAAAGAATCTGCTTGCAATGCAGGAGAGCTGGGTTCAATCCCTGGGTCAGGAAGATCCCCTGGAGAAGGGAAAGGGCTTGGAGAATCCCATAAACAGAGGAGCCTGGCAGGCTACAGTCTATGGGGTGAACAAATAGTTGGATAAGACTGAGCTACCAACAAGATAAGAGGCACGTTAAAACTGTCTCTTGTTATGTTAATAAGGTAATTTGGGGACCTAAGTATGGGACTGATTGTCAGAAAATCAGACACATGATTAGATGGTTTGCTGACTTTCAAGCCTGCCCCCAACCTCTGGAGAGGGGAGGAGAGCTGGAGGTTAAATCAACTACCAATGGCCAATGATATAATCAATCATGCCTATGTAATGGAGCCTCCATAGAAACCTCAAAAGTCAGGGCTTGCAGAGCTTCTGGACTGGTGAATACTTGGAGCTTTGGGGAGACTAGGTGACTCCAAGAGTGCATGAAAGCTCCACGCCCCTTCCCACATGCTTTACCCTGTGCTTCTCTTCAGTCTGGTTTCTCCTAAAGTATACCCTTTTATAGGCTCAGACGGTAGTCGGTCTGCAATGAAGGAGACCCGAGTTTGATCCCTGGGTTGGGAAGATCCCCTGGAGAAGGAAATGGCAACCCGTTCCAGTATTCTTGCCTGGAGAATCCCATAGATGGAGGAGCCTGCCAGGCTACAGTCCATGGGGTCTCAAGGAGTCAGATACGACTGAGCGACTTGGCTTTCAGTAAATGAGTAAACGGGTTTCCCGAGTTCTGTGAGCCACTCTCGCAATCAGTTGAACTCAAGGAAGGGTCTGTGGCAACCTCCAATCTGTAATTGGTTGGTCAGAGCACAGTTAACAGCTGGGCTTATGAGTGCCATCTGGGGGTGGGGGGTCAGTCTTATAGGACTAAACCCTGAAGCCGTGGAATTTGATGCTACTTCTGAGTAGATAGTGTCAGAATGGTTGAATTGTAGGACACCCAGCTGGTATCCCAAGGTTTGCTTGGTGTTATGGGGATGTGTCCCCCTTACTGCTGCTAACACACACACACTTACACACCTCACATGTTGGAATTCGATTCAGGAACCCGAAAGATTAGATGGCAGAGAAAGAGGGTCTGGATTTAGATAGTAATAGCCAGGAGGAGTAAGTTTATGCACAGAGTCAGAGTACACAACACTCAGCCGCTCCTTCAGTAGAACTGAAGCTCCACGAGGGAAGGACTAACCACATGTGTTGCTGGTCCTCAGTGCTTCAGCTCAGTTCAGATCAGTCGCTCAGTCGTGTCCGACTCTTTGCGACCCCATGAATCGCAGCACGCCAGGTCTCCCTGTCCATCACCAACTCCTGGAGTTCACTAAGACTCACGTCCTTCGAGTCCGTGATGCCATCCAGCCATCTCATCCTCTGTCGTCCCCTTCTCCTCCTGCCCCCAATCCCTCCCAGCATCAGAGTCTTTTCCAATGAGTGAGCTCTTTGCATGAGGTGGCCAAAGTACTGGAGTTTCAGCTTCAGCATCATTCTTTCCAAAGAAATCCCAGGGCTGATCTCCTTCAGAATGGACTGGTTGGATCTCCTTGCAGTCCAAAGGACTCTCAAGAGTCTTCTCCAACACCACAGTTCAAAAGCATCAGTTCTTCAGCGCTCAGCTTTCTTCATAGTCCAACTCTCACATCCATACATGACTACTGGAAAAACCATAGCCTTGACTAGATGGACCTTAGTCGGCAAAGTAATGTCTCTGCTTTTGAATATGCTATCTAGGTTGGTCATAACTTTTCTTCCACGGAGTGAGCGTCTTTTCATTTCATAGCTGCAGTCACCATTTGCAGTGATTTTGGAGTCCCCAGAAATAAAGTCTGACACTTTTTCCACTGTTTCCCCATCTATTTCCCATGGAGTGATGGGACCAGATGCCATGATCTTCATTTTCTGAATGTTGAGCTAAGCCAAGTTTTTTACTCTCCTCTTTCACTTTCATCAAGAGGCTTTTGAGTCCCTCTTCACTTTCTGCCATAAGGGTGGTGTCATCTGCATATCTGAGGTTATTGATATTTCTCCCAGAAATCTTGATTCCAGCTTGTGCTTCTTCCAGCCCAGTGTTTCTCATGATGTACTCTGCATAGAAGTTAAATAAGCAGGGTGACAATATACAGCCTTGATGTACTCCTTTTCCTATGTGGAACCAGTCTGTTGTTCCATGTCCAGTTCTAACTGTTGCTTCCTGACTTGCATATAGGTTTCTCAAGAGGCAGGTCAGGTGGTCTGGTATTCCCATCTCTTTCAGAATTTTCCACAGTTTATTGTGATCCACACAGTCAGCACTCAGTATTTTCGACTAAATGAATGACTGGAATTCAAACACGAGGAAGGGGAGGGTATTGTGTTTACTTCTATGTGTATCATGTTTTTTTCTCTATACCTAGGTTCCTAGGCCAAATGAAAAGATAAGGCAGGAAAAAGGCCACACTACCTGATAGGATAACCCTTCAGGAAGGAGAACTTATTAGGAAAGCCCACTGGTTAACTTGCTACCAAGTTTATTGACCTACCAGAGTTGTTGTTGTCAGTTGGTGTTGTTAAGTTGCTTAGCTGTGTGTGACTCTGCGACTCCATGGACTGCAGTACACCAGGCTTCCCTGTCCATCACCAACTCCCGGAGCCTACCCAACCTCACGTCCATTGAGTCGGTGATGTCATCCAACCATCTCATCCTCTGTTTTCCCTTTCTTCTCCTGCCCTAAATCTTTCCCAGCATCAGGGTCTTTTCCAATGAGTCAGCTCTTCACATCAAGTGGCCAATGTATTGGAGCTTAAGCTTCAGTTCTTCCAATGAATATTCAGGACTGATTTCCTTTAGGATGGACTGGTTGGATCTCCTTGCAGTCCAAGGGACTCAAGAATCTTCTCCAACACCACAGTTCAAAAGCCTCAATTTTTCTGTGCTCGGCCTTCTCTATGGTCCAACTGTCACATCCATACATGACCACTGGAAAAACTATAGCTTTGACTAGACGGACCTTTGTCAGCAAAGCAATGTCTATGCTTTTTAATACACTGCTTAGGTTTGTCATAGAATTTCTTCCAAGGAGCAAGCGTCTTTTAATTTTATGACTGCACCATCTGCAGTGATTTTGGAGCCCAAGAAAATAAACTCTGTCACTCTTTCCCTCGTTTCCCCGTCTATATGCCATGAAGTGATGGGACTGGATGCCATGATCTTAGTTTTTTGAGTGTTGGGTTTTAAGCCAGCTTTTTCACTCTCCTCTTTCACCTTCATCAAGAGGCTATTTCATTTCTCTTTGCTTTCTACCATAAAGGTAGTATCATCTGCATATCTGAGGTAATGGATATTTCTCCTGGCAATCTTGATTCCAGCTTGTGCTTCATCCAACCCAGCATTTTGCATGATGTGCTCTGCATATAAATTAAATAAGCAGGGTGACAATATATAGCCTTTATATACTCCTTTCCCAATTTTCAATCAGTCTGTTGTTCCATGTACGGTTCTAACTGTTGCTTCTTTACCTGCATACACGTTTCTCAGGAGGCAGGTGAGGAGGTCTAGTATTCCTATCTGTTTAGGAATCTTCCACAGTTTGTGGTGATCCACACAGTCAAAGACCTAGTGGAGAGACTGATGTAACCACAAAAGGTGATAGTGTTTTTGATGGCTGCTTATTTAAAATGCAATTGTTTGCCTAGCAAATGTGTGATAAAAAAATTGAAATAGATACACTTTATTTAATTCACTTGATGTGTTTTTATGTATTTTTAGCAATTTCCTGATTTTTAGCAATTTGATTGTGGGAATAGAGAGGAAGTTATCATCCTAAACATGTTTTAGAAGAAGAACCAAAAGTATTTTTGAGTTCTTAGGTAGTAAGGGAAAGAATCTCAGCATGTAGAGTTGGTGATTTTTTTTTTTTTTTTTTTGGTTGGCTTCCCTCTGCACAGGAAAGGCTGGGAGAAGGCAGATCATGAATTTAGTTTTGGAAAGATGGTTCTGAGTTGCCTATGGTGGACAGCTAGGTGTAAATGGTCAATGCAGACCAGTATATAGTTAGTGCTCTGAAGCACTGGAAAGAAATGAGATCCAAGATGGAATGACTGGGAGTCTGAATATGGCTGAAAATCATAAAAGGGAATGAAATAACTTCAACTCTCGGAAGGTGAGACAGGGTGGGAATTGGGAGTGCTAGAACATGCACTTAGACCAACATCTTTTAGAGAAACAGAATACAAAGACACTGTAAGGGTCTAAATTAATTAATTAATTAATGCAGGGATGGGGCAAATATTAACATTAAGACACAAAAAGGTCACAAATCAACGGCCATTTATGAGGTGCCAAGAGCAAAATCAGGATACTGTGTATAATCCTTGCACACACAGCCACCGAGGGTGTGTGCAGACCACCAAAGCCACCCTTCCATCGGCCCCACCGACCTGCCCTCACCTTCTTTTATGAAACCAACTCTTCCCACTCCCCCGCCAGGAATGGGCAAGGGCACCTGTTTCTTGCTCTCACTTCTTCCAGGTGCAGCAAGAGTCCCAGTAAAGCCGTGTCTGAATCCTTCATCTGGCCTCTTACCAATTTCTACTGATTATGAGACAGGCTGGGACCTGAAATCTGGGACCTGAGACCCTTTGCTCCAGTGCTTGCACATGGACAAATGTCTCCTTGTGCAACAAAATACGAAAAAACTCATAAGGAACTAAAAATAACTGTATGCATGTGCAGTTGGGAAAAAACATAAACAACAAGATGTACACACACACACAATTCCACTTCTGAGGACTCAGGAGCAAAAGCAGGGCATCCACAGGGCACTACATATGCACCCAGCAAAGGGAGGAGCAGACCACCTAAGCCACCCCTGTCCTGACCCCTAGACCCTCGCCCCATGTAGGGAGCCAGCTCGCCTGACTTAGGGAGGGAGCAAGCAAGGACACCTGTTACTTGTTTTCTCTCCCTCCTGTTGCAACGCAGGTGCCAATAAAGCCTTGTCTGAATTTCTTATCTGGCTTTTTATCAGTTTCTACTGATTAAGAAGTCCAAGAACCCTGGCTGGTAACAATTATAGAGTTTAAGGACCCTAGTAGTAACAAAGGCATCTTGTGTTTTAGTCACTTTCGAGTTGGACTCTTCGCAACCCTATGGACTGCAGGCTGCCAGGCTCCTCAGTCCCTGGGATGCTCCAGGCAAGAATACTGGAGTGCGTATCCATTCCCTTCTCCAGGGGATCTTCCCCACCCAGGGATGGAACCCGGGTCTCCCACATTCTGGCCAGTCTTTACCATTTGAGCCACCAGGGAAGCCGGAAGACATCATGGGTCAAGACAATTTTTAAGTTGCAAATTTTAAGGGTGACTTGGCTAAGACGATAGAGGAACCAGGAGAGAGTGATGTCAGGAAAGCTAACTGAGAAGACCTCAGCATGGAGGAAGGGCTCCAGCAACACTGTAAAACCTAACAAGCAAACAGCTCACACAGCTGTTAACAGTGAAGGAAGGTGGCGTCATACAAAGCCCAATGATGAACTTAAAACTGGGATTTTTTTCACAGTCAAGGCCAACTGACTTGTTTTTCCTAAGAGGCCAATCGTGTTCTCCTTCACCGCCCTACTCTTTACTCCCTTTTTCCACGTAGTGTAAGTCTCCTTCAGAAATCGCTGATTTGAGGGACTCACTTCCCACTCCTTTCCCCCTCCCCTCTACTTGCTATTTCCTTGGCGACCATCACTTAATTAACCCAAGGAGAGGGAGGGCGTTGCCCGAGGGAACAGAATCCACCGGAGCAGCAGCTGAGAGAGCTGGAGAGGAGCGAGGGCTGGCTGAGCGGAGAGAAGCGCGGAGCAGGCGCGAGGTGGGGGCGATGGGCGGCTCCCCACCTCCGGGACCGGGTCTCCGGGGCGCAGCACGTGTCGCGCGAAACTTGCAAAGCGCGGGCTACGCGGCGGGGGCTCAAGGTCTGGGTGGTGTCGGGGCTGCGGGCACACCTTGGCACCCGCAGGTTCCTCCTCTGAGCACCCATCGCGCTTTGGCTCCCAGGTCTCTGATCTTTTTTCCTTTCTCCACCAGTCTAACCATTCTTAAAATCCCCGTCTTTTCCTTTAAACTCTGTTCTTTCCTCCTTTGTTCAAAAGTTCCGGAATATTGCTAAAACGGCGCGCCTCTGGGCTGCCGCTATTTTTTTTTTTTTTTTTTCACTTTGGGAGCAATCGCTGAAACTTAAGGGCTGAATTTGAGTGGGGGTTGGGGCTTCTGTCCTGGAGAAGGAAACGGCAACCCACTCCAGTATTCATGCTTGGAGAATTCCATGGACAGAGGAGCCTGGTGGGCTACAGTCCATGCGGTCGCAAAGAGTCGGACACGACTGAGCAGTTAACACTGGGGCCTCTGTGGTGGCCCAGACGGTAAAGAATCCGTTTACAGTGCAGGAGACCCAGGTTGGATCCCCGGGTCAGGTAGATCTCCTGGAGAAGGAACTGGCAACCCGCTCCAGTACTCTTGCCTGGAGAATCCCATGGGGTCGCAAGAGAGTCCGACGTGACGACTAACATACTTTTTGGCCTTGAACAGGCAGCTGGGAGCGATATTTGCACTTTGGTGTTTTTGTATAGCACACAAACCTTCAAAATTCTACTTGACTGCTTAGATTTGGGGGAGAGGGGGGTTAATAACACAGCCCCGCCAAGGGAACGCTTATAACAGGTTGCTGAGAAAAACGAAGAGGGCTAAAGCTTTGCAGTTTTGTGGACAAACCTGTGAATTGAATGATTAGGTTTTTTTTAACCAGGCTGCATTTTATCTGAGGTGGACACCTGCTTAAGATTTAAGAACACCTAGAGAGGATTTTGTAGGAAGAAACCTGCTTTGAAAGAACGGGCTTTACAGAGCTTTAAGACTGATCCTGGGGACCTATTTGCTATTAATGGTATTTCTCAGTTTTAGACATGTGTAGTTCTTGAAAAAAAAAAAAAGTGTTTTTGTTTTTCTTTTTCTCTTTATACCTCAAGTTGAATGTGAGAGTTAAGTCCCCAGCGATTAAGGTTCCTGGGAAAAGTTACACAAGCTTTTTGGATCAATGCATTTTTAAAACAAAAGAAATTGATTACTAAATTGTTCTTCCAATTTGTTTCAATTTCATCCACAGTATTTGAAATATCTTTTCAAAAAGATGGTATAATTTTAAAATGTGAGAAATTACTTCCAGCAAAGTAGCAGTGTGTAGGTGTTCTAGATTTTCATTAATTAAGCTTAAATACTTTCACACAATGCAATGTAATTTTTGTATAATTGCCTGATAATTCGTTTGATTGCTAACACCTCCTTTGTATTTAATTATGGCAGCTCCTAAAAGAAAATTGTTTGGCTCTTTGTCATTTGTTGAAAAGTATTGATGTATCTAGTTTTCTTGGGTGGACAATATCATGAAGCACTTACTTATCAGCGCCTTAATGTTTGGTTGAATGAGCAGTCTAAATCGTAGAGACCTGATTTTAACGTGATACATGCACAACCTAAGGAATGTTCAATAGTTTAATTTTGAAGCTAAAAATATGCATGTTTGAGCTGAATATACTTTTGCAGATGGAGAAATCAATTATTCTACTGCTCTGCCTACAATATGTTGTTAAGGTAAGACATTTTTTAATGTACCCTTTTTGGAATAACTAAATGTGCTTCCCTGGTGGCTCAGAGGTTAAAGCGCCTGCCTCCAATGCGGGAGACCCGGGTTCAATCCCTGGGTTGGGAAGATCCCATGGAAAAGGAAATGGTAACCCACTCCAGTATTCTTGCCTGGAAAATCCCATGGACGGAGAAGCCTGGTAGGCTACAGTCCATGGGGTCGCAAAGAGTCGGACACGACTGAGCTACTTCACTTACTAATGGGCAAGGAGTTATTGCATTGAGTTTATCTATTTTGGAAAATAGAATATAAGAGAAATAACACTAAATATTAGATTTAGTACCTAAGAAAAAATGTCTGCTAGGTTGCTCTGCAAAGATATGCATATTGGTGGCAGCTGTTTTCACTGCTTGCAGATTGTTTGGGGGGAATAATCACCGCAGGAGGAGAGATCAGAACTTGGTAAAAGACCCAGTAATAGTGAAACATTTTAAAGTTGTTTTGGGTAGGAAGTTTGAATATATCATTCTCTTGAGAGTTGAATTCTTATTTGTCATCTAGGGAACATAAAGGTCTCTGATAAGGTGGTCTGGCTGTTTTGCCTCAATTGCTAATATTTTCTTTACCTACAAATGAACCAAGGTTTTGAAATTAGAGTCAGGTATTTTGCACTCAAACTTAGGTTCATTCTAAGTGTTGTCAACAATCTGTTATCATCAAGGCACACAGTTTGACGGGCTAAGACGGTGTGCTGGGACCTTGTTTCTTTATCCCCATTGACCCCAGAATCACCGAGTTTCCTACTGTGCTTGTGTGTTAGTTGCTCAGTCGTGTCCAACTCTTTGCAACCCCATGGACTGGAGCCCACCAGGCTCCTCTGTCCATGAAAATTTCCAGGCACGACCACTGGAGTAGGTTGCCATTTCCTATTCTATGGGATCTTCCTAACCCCAGGATCGCCTACGCATCTCCCCAATCAGCAGGCGGATTCCTTACTACCAAGCCACCTGGGAGCCCGTAGTGTTTCCTAACATGCGTCTAAAATTTGCCTGCTTTTATTCTACTTGCCTTTCTTTTACTTATTATTGTAGTTGATTTACAGAGTTGTGTTAGTTCCTTCTGTACAGCGAAGTGAATTGTTTCTACATATAGCCACTCTTTTTTTAAGATTCTTTTCGCATATAGGTCTTTACAGTGTTGAGTAGAGTTTCATGTGCTGTAGAGTAAGACCTTATTAGTTACCTGATGTATATATGTCAATTTCAACCTTCCAATTAATCCCTCCCCAACCTTTCCCCCTTGTAACCATAAACTTGTTTTCTACAACTGTGACTCTTATTACCGTTTTGTAGATAAGTTCATTTATATCATTCTTTTTTTGATTCCACATATAAGCGATACTCATACAATATCGTCTTTATCTGACTTCCTTAACTTAGTATGATAATCTCTACGTCCATCCATGTTGCTGCAAATGGCATTAGTTTGTTCTTTTTTAAATGTTTACTTGCCTTTAAGTTTTTTCCCAAACTGTGCTTATAAATAGTGTATCCAATGGATGTTATTTAATTCATGTGTAGAGATTAATGTTTCTAAAATATTTTTAAATTATAATTTGGTATAGTCTAGGTTTCATTTTTGTAAATTTGCTTATGAAACAATAACCCAGAATGCATTTTAATTTTTCTTCAGCATTATTATTCTTTCTCATTTCAGATCTCAAGAAGTTTCCACTATATACCAAAGGATAAACAAACAACAGTTTTTATTGAATGGGATGAATTTCCTAAGGGAGGAAGTCCTGAATTTTATTTTTTAAAATACCAACTTGTTAATAATTTTGCTCAAGAAGTAAGGCATCTTTTATTTTATGGCTCTGATAAAAGTGAGCATAGTAAATTTGTTATAACTAAATGCCTTATCATAAATAGGAATTTAATAGCTATTGCAATTTCTTATTTTAATTTTACTAATATATATAATTCTAGCATTTTATGAAATATCTTTAATAACTAGGTCAAAATAGTATTTGACTATTTCATTAGAATGTTTATGAATTTGCCTTTATAGAATTTATATACTACACAGTATTTAAAAAATAATATATAAAAATAATTTATGTTTGCATTTCATATTGGAAAAACTGCTATGAAGATATACAGCAGTCAAACTTCTAATTATAATGTATCTTACATAGTTAATAAACATTTCTTAGGCAAATAAATCTCCTTATTTACAGAATGTTAAAAAGATTCTTGCAGAACCACAAAAGTTTCCAAAATCAATACTAACACTAGAAGAAAATGAAGATTATCACATCGTTATACAGTCTGTAAAATATGGACAAATTTTAAGTGAAAAGTCATTTCAAACTCGTAAGTAGTGTGTATGTGTTGTTCAGCTATCTTACCTAATCTTGAAAGGAAAAATGTTTTATTACCAGATAATATGAATTTTACAACGATGAACAGATATGTAATGGTAATCAAAAAAATCACATCATGATAGTATTTTGTTTGGTTATAAGTTAGTTTTCAAAATTTAAGGGAAATTGAAGCTAAAGTAAGAATACAGTTTTCAGTTTTGGCATTTAATGTATGCCAGTATGGTAGATAGGTATAGTGTAGATTGACACATAATCCAGATTATCCTTAAACTATAATGTGGATTGTAATCTGCTGTAATTCATTCATTCTAAATAGAGTACCAGAAACTCCCATATAATCCAGGAAACATTTTATAGTTGGATCAAGTTTTTCCATCATGGTGAATCTTTGGTAATTCAACATACCTTGTGTTTCTTTCTGTTTTATTTGAAACTGTGCTAATTATTTGCCCTGATCTTTTAGGTGGAGTATCAGCTAGAAATATTGAAACAGTAGCAACAAGTACGAGTGTTTCTTTTAACTGGAGTGTGCTATCTTCCAATGACATTTTGGTGTCAATATTGCTTAATAATTCTTCACAAGTTATGCAGAATGTCATGTTTTATGAGTGGAATGACTTGAAACCTGCCACCTTATATGTTTTTACACTTGAATTTAAACAGTTGCATTTGGATTTTATAAATATACTTCAGAGATTGGATATTCAAATTGAAACAGGTATGTAGATATTTATTAATTTATATATTTATTATGTATCTTGTAGATACATTGGTAGCCTTTAAAAAGTGATTCAGTCAAGTATTAACCAGTGTAGACTACTTGTAAATGAACTAGCATAGTCCTCTTTTTCTAACTATATTATTCCAATATTTGATTTATTGAACAAGCCTGATTTAGCTGGTAAAGATAATTTTTCTTCCACCACTTCTTTTAAACTGAACCAAGTGGGTGCTCTTTCCTTTAACTCTGAAAATGGTTCATATAGATTTTCCAGGAGATACTGGAGGACAGAGGAGCCTGGCGTGTTGTAGTCCATGGGGTTGCAAAGAGTTGGACATGACTTAGTGTTGAACAACATATAGAGTCCATGAATTTTTGGGTAACTTCAATATATCAATGAATGGTCTCATTTCCAGATATTAAATTATCATTAAAATATAGTATAACATAGAAATATTTCATTAGCACACCCAGAATGCAGTGGACCCTCACAAATAACAAAAGGTGAAAAGTACAGCTTGGCAGAGTTAGAGTGC
The DNA here is from genome assembly GCF_001704415.2 of Capra hircus. Classification (NCBI taxonomy): domain Eukaryota; kingdom Metazoa; phylum Chordata; class Mammalia; order Artiodactyla; family Bovidae; genus Capra; species Capra hircus. The sequence continues at coordinate 9,739,517 of NC_030812.1, forward strand.
TAACTACCAACTCCTCTAGTCTCAAGTTATTGTTCAGAAACATAGCATCAAATTGGATGCCGGGACACTTAGAGAGATTCTAGTCCAGAATGGTTGCTTTATGGTATGTCAACGGATTGTAGCTCTAAGAAGCAAATTCTTTTAAGAATCTGTGTCAAATAAATCTATCTTTCCTGAAGGAGGAAAAAAATATATGAATTTTTCATTCTATTTGAAGTTTCTCCATTACTCATCCCCAATCAGACCTGACCTAAATTTGAAATACTGCAAGGGGGAGCTGAATGTGTTCAATTTTTTGGTGTCTTCCTATTTCCTGTTCCTTCTCACACATGGTAGGAAAAGATTTGAGGACAGAGTCCTAGATGGCTAATAGGGGCAATGCGCTTTCTGTGATGAGCTAAGAGGCCCATTTCAATACCCTGTACAGGAACAATACGTGAATCACAATATCTGTTATAATAAATCTTGTTAGTAAAAAGACAATAAAGTAGTTAAAGCATTTCCTCTCATACTTCTTCCCCAAGGAAAACAAGACAACAGTTCAAAATATCCTTTACAGAGTGAACCAAGTCAGAAAAAGAAAAAAATATATAACACGTATATATGAAATCTAGAAAAATGGTTCTGATGACGAACCTGTTTGTAGGGTAGGAATCAGGCATAGAGAGTGGATTTGTGGACATGGAGGGAGAGGGTGGGATGAACTGAGAGCGGCACTGACGTACATACCCAAGCACGTGTAAAATAGATGGTGGGAAGCTGCTGCATAGCTCAGGGAGCTCAGCTCAGTGCTCTGCCACGACCTAGAGGGGCAGCATGAGGGGGAGGGGAGGGAGCTATGAGAGGGAGGGGAAATATGTGTGTGTGTGTATATATGTGTGTGTGTATATATATATATGATTCAGATTGTTGTACAGTAGAAACTAACTCAGCATTGCAAAACAATTATACTCCAATTTAAAAAAATCCTTCTTACATCTTCCTAATATGTTGGATTGGTCACTGATGCTTCATCAGCATCAGCATGGTTTTACTCTGAACAGGCTGATATTTTCCTGTCTCTCTGTGGTTTGTAATCTTGGAGAAAGGACTAAATGGCCAGCCATTCCAGTTTGTTTTTTCTTTTTCTGGAAAGTGAACCCATTTGAAATCAAATGACAAAGAGCAGAATTCATAGCAAGCATGATGTCTTGTGTATGTGTGCGTGTATGCCGAGTCATGTCTGACTCTCTGCGACCCCATGGACCATAGCCTGCCAGCCTCTGTTCCATGGAATTTCCTAGGCAAGATTACTGGAGTGGGTTGCCATTTCCTACTCCAGGAGAGTCCTCTAAATTAAAAAAAAAGCCTGTAATTTACTTAAAAAGTTCTCTAGCAGTATAAGAGTAAAGGAAAGGAAGGGTAACCTAAAGTAATTTAGAAAGAAAAATATTTGTGGTTTTGCGTTAAGTTGTAATTGGGCAATAATTCTGTATAATTAATTCTTAAAGCTACTTAAAACTATTTTAGTTGGTAGTAATTCACTTACTACTAGAATAAAGCAGCTTTAGCACTTTTATTGGTTTAGGAGAAATATAGGGAAAGTGCACAGTTAATACTATGAGGTTTTTAGAGTTAACCTCTGTAGATGTTAAATAGAATTATGAAATGTTATATTGCTGAATCCATCTTTAACAAAAACATTTTTCTTTTGGTAGGTTCATGTTCACAAGGATGGGTAGCATTAAAAAATAGCTGTTACAGAATCAGCAAAGAGAGTAAGCCATGGAATATAGCCCAGCAATACTGTAAGCTATCCTTAAGTTCTGCACATCTGGTGGATATAAAAAATGAGGAGGAAAAAAAATTTGTATTTTCACATCTCAGGTCAAAGAATCAAATAATAATATGGACTGGTCTTAACGACTTTAAGGTCAGTAGATATAAATATGTATTGTGATAAAACTGTTTTTACCTATGTTCATTCATTCATCTATTTCTTCTTACCTTAATTCAGTAAATATATATATTTTTTTTAATTTATTTTTTTTTTTTTACTTTACAATACTGTATTGGTTTTGCCATACATCAGCATGAATCCGCCACGGGTGTAAATAAATATTTACTGAGTACTTCTTATAACCAGGGGATTCCCTGGTGGCTCAGACAGTAAAGAATCCACCTGCAATGTGGGAGACTTGGGTTCAATCCCTGGGTTGGGAGATCCACTGGAGTGGAACCCGCTCCAGTATTCTGGCCTGGAGAATTCTGTGTTCTGTATAGTCCATGGGGTCGCAAAGAGCTGGACATGACTGAGCAACTTTCACTTCACTTCCTATAAGCCAGACACTGTTTCTCTTTATTTTTCCAGTATCTCTCTTTTTTAGAGTATTTATAGGTTCACAGCAAAATTGAAGGAAAGACAGAGATTACCCATGTACCCTCTACCTCCAGACACACATTGCCTCCCCCATTAGGAGCATCACCAACCAGGATAGTAATCTGTTACAACCCAAGAGCCTGTGTTGATACATCATCATCACTCAAAGCCTAGGGTTTCCATCATGGTTCAGCCATGGTTTCGTTCATTCTATGGGTTTGGATAAATATAATATGTACCCATCATTTTAGTATGGTACAGAGTATTTTCATTGTCCTAAAAACCCTCTTTTCTCTGTCTATTCATTCCTTCCCCACCTCCTCCAATCTCTTTTGTAGGCATTCATTTCTTTACCTAATTTTTTTTTAATTTTGATTTTTCCCAGACCCCGTATTGAATACGAGTGATCTTATTCATTTCTTAATTTTTTCCCACCTGAACCAGTTCTCAAATGTTCATCTAGCCCACTTTCCTCTTATGAGGTTCAGTTCAGTTTAGTTGCTTAGTCATGTCCGACTCTTTGTGACCCCATGGACTAAACACGCCAGGCCTCCCTGTCCATCACCAACTCCCGGAGTCTACCCAAAGTCATGTCCATCGAGTTGGTGACGCCATCCAATCATCTCATCCTCTGTCATCCCCTTCTCCTCCTGCCATCAATCTTTCTCAACATCGGTCTTTTCAAGAGAGTCAGCTCTTTGCATCAGGTGGCCAAAGTATTAAGGAGTTTCAGCTTCAACGTCAGTCCTTCCAAGGAACACCCAGAACTGATGATCTTTAGGATGGACTGGTTGCATCTCCTTGCAGTCCAAGGGACTCTCAAGAGTCTTCTCCAACACCACAGTTCAAAAAGTTTCAGACATCAATCTAGTTTTCTTCTGCTTATTTTTCCCTTTTGAAGTTTTCCACAGACACTTCAATATTGCCGAAACTGACTTTTCACATCCTTCCCATCAAACCCGCTCCACTTCCTCTCTTTCTTACCTCTGTGAACAATGCAATCATATGAACCTGAAAACTTGGAGGTCTCCATTTCAGTTCTTTCACTGTAGACATCCATCCAGGTTTTAGAGTTCAGTTTTACTAAAAGAGATACAGAACAATCTGAAAATTTTACTCAATACCAGTGAGATATAAGAAGTGAGTGACATTTTTCTCCAAACATTCCTAACCCTGTGGAATAGCTCATGAAATCTCATTTTGGTTAAAGTTTTGTAGGAAAGCTTGAGACCTAACATTATCTTTGTCTAATCTGTGTTTTCTTCTTGGTGTTCCATTTATTTTTATTTCCTGCCACTCTGTTCTCCATGAGATACCCTGATCTCTCGTGACCCAAGGCAAATTCTATCAGTTTTGATACCAGTTTTTCTTTGAAAGTTTGTGTAAGCTTGGGTGAAACTATTGGCAATCTTTAACTGCATTTTCATCATTCCCTTAATGAGATTTATTTATCTTTTAATGGGCAGTGAAGGAAATTCTAATAAAGATTCCTCAAACCGCAGGTCATCTCAGAAGTCCCCCTTCTAGTGTGCTAGTCTCTTTCCAGTAGGCCAGTTATATACATAACTTCTTTCCTGCTTCTAGGTTGGTGGTACTGAACTGTATAAATTAGAATGCTTTCTTAAATTAGAATGCAATAGTTAGGTTACTGGTTTTTGTTATGCAGTTAGGTCATATGCTCATGAGAGGCAAAGTGAGGCTCTCAAGGCATCCTTGTGATGGTTATGAATTTTTCTAAAGTGTCTAAGATACAGATTCTGCTTTAAGATACTTAAAAATAATTCGGAAGTGAGTGAAACATCAAAGTAACTATTAAAAAAAAAACTTCCTCTGTAATAATAGCTGAGTCCTATAATATCTCCTAAGTGCTAAGTATAGTTCTATGTGATTTACTTGTGTGACAGAGGAAATTAGCACATCTGTCTGATCTTAACCACTCTATTCTACAACCTGTCAAGCTGTTCTCTTGAGGTTGACATCAGAGTTAACTTCTGGGTCAATCCTTGTGATAGACTGAGAAAGTCATCACCCCTTTAAGTAAAGCCATGCTAAGTAAGTGTGAGTTTGTTATTGGATGTCGTAGAAAAAGATAGATTCATCATTACATCCTAGCTTCCAAATGGGACTTGGCCACTCAATAGGAACTTAATGAAAGATTAATAAGTTCTATATTCTACTTTTGGAAGGGTTACATATGTAATTCTTATTGAGTTCTTGCAATAGCCTTATGAATAGGCAATGTAATTATTCTCATTTTATAGATAAGGAAAATGAAATATCAGAAATATCCTGGGTCACGTAGCTAATAAATGGCCATGCCAGACCTCAAACCTGTATATGTCTGACCAACGTTCATGCCCTAATTATCTGACCATACTGCTTCTGAGCCTCTGTCTGTTTTCAAAATGGCAGTACAATATATGCAATACAGCAGGCTCTTTAAGGAAATTATATTCTTCCATTCTACTTGATGGAATTGGAATGTACTGTTTTAAAATCTCTCTAGGATATCTGAAGGGAGCGGATCTTTTTAGTTTTCATCCATGCCAGTAGCTTGGCACTGTGCTTGATGCTGGGGATGGCGTCGTAATCACAGTATGGGCATAGTCTTAGTTTTCGTAGAACTCATGGTCTCTAGGAATTATATTTGATTTTGAGCCACCGTTCTGTACCTGGTCTTTGGCGTTCATACTCTAGACCTGTTGACTGCCATGCAGAGTGGTCCTGATTAGCTCCATTGCACTGGTGAGAATATTTCATTTCTAAGAGGTTAGCAATTGTCTGTTACTTAGATAGTAAGTGGCAAAACTGTTGATTAGAATCCAGGTATATTTTTGACAAAGCTTCTACTTTTCCTACTACCCCTTTCAAGGAAAGTAGCCACTACCTAGAGACAGATTTATTACTTGTGAAAGTTGAGGTTGATGCTACTCACTACTGACATCCTTACCAGAATGGTAATAGAAACCTCTTCTGATGCTTAAGACTTATGTGATGACTTGAATCAAAATAACCTCTGAAGAATAAAGGGTCTGTGCCTGGCATTGTTTTGAGCACTTCATATGCACTGCCTGTAATGCTCACAACAAATTAGATGTAGTTTCTATCACTATACCTATTTTACAGATGAGAAAACAGAGGTTTAATGCAAAAATTTATTCTCCTGAAGACATGGCTAATGAACGGATGAACATGAACTCTGCCTACAGCTCAGAATCTTTATCATGAAAGAAATCTACAAGAAAATATGAAACTGGTTGATTTAACAATCTTAGAAAATTTTATAATATAGATATCTAATAAAAATCTTTAAATACACATATTTGAAATGTGACTTTTCCTTTAAATTGGCTTAATTTGTACATCTTATTACAGAAAGAAGGTCATCTCACATGGACAGATGGATCATCTTTTGACCTTAAGGAAAACAAAATACTTTCTTTTCCACTACTACCCAAGAATGAAACAGATTGCTACATTTTACAGCAAAATTCAACTGGATCAAACTATTTCTTTACAGGATTTTTCTGTTATGTTCCGTTGCCATATATTTGTGAATATGAATGTAATTATTTTTTTAGTGTTTGTCTATTCATGCATCTTATTCTTTTATTACTTTAAAGATAGAATTATAATTTCTAATAAAAATAGTTCTCTTCTATTTCTTTCAGCACCTTCTCTGCAGGAAAACCTTTTGTTCTATGTAAAGTATGTTGGAACAACTGAAGTTGTGTTTAGTTGGAATAATTTGAGTGCTTGGAATAATTTGAATAAGTGGCTGAAACTTGGGTATAAAATTATCATTAAATATTATTTAGATTGCACAGAAGAGCAACATTTTGAAAGCATGCCCCCAGATACTACAGAGAAAGCGATTACACAATTGTATCCTGGCCGTGTTTACAGATTTTTATTCTCTGCAATAAATGAATGGGAGGCAAAAACTACTTTAAGTCCAGTATTCACTGTTGAAACACGTAAGTTACAAGATATCTGAAAGTATAATTTTTCAAATATTTAATATCATCATTAGCATGTAATTCCTGAGGGTCTGCTATTTTCTTATAAGATTCTGAGAAATATCTCTTTAACCATTTAAAATTACAATGAATCTGTTTATGTGTTTGGCTTTCCTATTAAACTATACACCCAGAAGGGCAGGAACTATATCTTATTTATAGTAGTGAGACTGGTTCCCAGTTCACAGTAGGTAATAAGTTTGGGGGAAGCTGAATTTTTGATGTGCTAAAGCAGGAGATAAACAGACATGCATCCTGGATTATAAGGGACTTACAATGGAGAGAATCAGTAAGGAATAAAATTAAATGCAAGCAAAATTGTATAGAGAAGTGTAATTACCCAAATTCCCAGTCCACGGTACATTTAATAAATGCTTTTTATCATTCACAGGGTGAATGACAGGGGCAGAATTATGGAAGGGATAGGCTTAGATTCAAACTTGAAGGAAGAAAAGCACATCGTGAGCAAAAGTGTGCTGATGTGAATTTGCAGGAAAAGAACAGTGTGGACCGACTGGAGACCTTCAGGCATGAGGGTAATAGTGGTTTGAGCAGTAGGTAGCATCAGATTCGGGCATGCCAGCAGTCTCTGTCTTAGATGGTTGGACTTGACCTTAGAAACACGGGAAATCCATGAAGACTATGGTTTCGAAGTCTTGTTTTACCTTTTCCAAGTACTTTAGTGCATTATTTTATAGTCTGTGTCTCAGCATTTGGAGTAGCTGTAGAGAAATGAGAAAACTGAGCTTCGGAAAGGAGAAGTACACTGACTAGACCAACATGGCTTGTTAAGCCATGCAAGAATCCAGGCACCCAGATGGTCTTATTTTAACTGTTGAACTATTGCTTCTAAAGAAAGAATCAAAAAGAATGTGTGTGCATGTTTCTGTGTTGGGAGGGTAGGGAACGGATAGAGGTTTGAGGCTGATAATTGCAAGGCGCCACTTTAGGAAAACTAATATGGAGGGATTAACTGGGGAAATAACTGGCACCGGATGAAACAATTTGGAGTTGGGAAATATTTCTGTAAGAGGATGAATGCCTGAGTTCCAGTGATGTTAGGGATGAAGAATGAATAATATGAAGTCCCCACCCTCTTGTCGCAAGGCAGAAATAAAAGACACATATAACATTATGACTGAGTGTCAGAAGTAGCATTTTGGTGACGCTTGTAATAAAATTGCACAGTAGTGTGTGTCAGATACTTTTGACAAGTGCTTTACTTTCCACATTTTATTTAATCTTCATAATTACTACTATAATACCCATTTTATATTAAAAAAACCCGAGGCTCAGAAAGAATAAGTAATTCACTCAGGAAGTTGGAGATATCAATTGGAAGGGTCAGGGCTCAAATCTAATTTTCCTTTTCTCTCCAAATTTAGAGTATCATGGAAGTACTGAGAAGTAAGAGGTTACTCTCCCAAACCGTATTATTAGTATAATGTCTTTTTTTTTTTTTGGTTTCTTCTCATCTACTAGGTCCATTATCACCCCAAAATGTCACAGTTACTCATGTGACCCCAACAGAAATATTTTTACACTGGGATGCTCCAGATCCTATATCTTTTGACCATTATCTTGTGGTTATTTTGGATGCTGAAAATGCTAAATCAGAAGAAGTGTTTGTTGAAAAACCCAACACATCCACAACAATTGGAAATCTCAAATTTTTCCATCATTATCTGATCTATTTATTCAGTGTGGCAGAAAGAGGAACTCTCAGCTACTTTGAGAAACCTATTTCAGCCGTTACAGGTATGGGCACATTTTGCTTTTTGATCAGTACAAACTGCACACTTTGAAATACTGTTTTGCTGAAATTTAATTCTGTTGATCCTTCATTAGTGTCTAGATGTTGAATTATGATTCTAAGCATGGATTCTAAATACTAAATTAATTTAGATTTAAAGGAACTCCTTAAATATCTGCATTTTTCCTACCAGAGTTCCTAGAAGGAATATTTCTTACCATAGCCTTTGTTGGAAAATAAATTATCCTAAAAGATGAAAATTAGTTACCCAGTTCTCTTTGATAGCTTCAGACCCAGCAAGTAGGTCTGCACATTTAATCATGCTCTTTTCCTATGCAATGTTATGCGTTGACCTCTAGGGAGCAGTGTCACTCCAGGACTTTTGGTGAAGACGGTTCTAAACTACACTCACCTTGGCATAGCAGTTTTTGAATCATTGTCTAGAACATAATCATTAAAGTAACCTATCTTTTAATTAAGCATTCTATTTACCCCTAAAGTCAGTCTTTTTTGAAAGAAGAAAACTCGATTCATGAAAGCACATAACTCAGCACATTGTATTGTCTGTGCAATGTGTAGTTAACACGTTTACATGCAAGGTTCTTTGAAATTTCACCAGCTAAAATTTAAACACGAGAACTGAAGGAGGAGGAATGGAAAGCCTGCATGTGCACAGCCACAGATTAACCTTCTTATCCTTGGGAATACTTGGGATTCTTTGACAATGACAATGATGATTATTTGTAAAGCAAATAATAAAATACATCATTTCATGCTTACTGAATGCAAATACTTAAGATACATGCATTCAGTGTTGCAAATCCTAATCAGAAGTATTTTTCCAGTTGGATACTGGAAAGCAGATGTTTTCTTATCCCCAAGCTCAGACAAAGCATGTCAATTGATAAATGCTTGATTGAGTTCCTGACACTTTAGGAAGATGCTTTCATTTTTAACTGACAGGCAGACTAGGAGGATTTCTCACAGATTCATTAATTTTTAAATGACATTAAAATCTTCCGTGGGATGTACCTATTTGTGCAGTAGAGGGACAGGAGAAAGGTACATGTGAGTCTGCACATTTAATTGTGTGACTTGCCATATATGTTGACTCTAAACTGACATAGCAGTACATGTTTAAGGATTTAGTAATCCAGTGCTCTTTTACTTCTCTATGGTTGAAGCAATATTCCTTTTTTTCCCCCATTCATTATTTACTCAATAGATTATGTTTTAGTGCCAGGAATTGCGTTGGAGACTAGAAATGCAAAGATTAATAAGACTAGGATCTACCTTCAGAGGACTTACGTGTTAATGGAGTGAGACAAATTTTTTAAAATAATGATTGTGTGTTATAATTGCTATGAAGGCTTATGCTGTTGATACTATAGGAGCAGAGAGAGGAATCCGTTAACTCAGACCGGGGTACAAGGATAGCCGTGAGACTCTTTGTGGAGGAGTGATACACTGAGTCATGAGGGGAGGTGAGAGTGAGCCGAGCAGGAGTGGGGATCCAGAAGCGTGCTGCGAGGAGGGCAAGCAGCATGTGAACAGATGGAGAGGACCGGAGTAGAGGCACCCACCTAGCTCTCGCTGGGAGAGCCAGAGGAGGCTTTTTGAAGACTGGCGACTGAACATTAGGAAATGATGAGTAGATTGGCATGGCTAGGGGGGCATATATCGAGGGTCTGGAAAATGTAAGCCAAGCGCTCAACAGGAAGAGACTTGATGGAGTACATTTTATTCATTAAAATTTAACTGTTTTGGGTTAATGGAGTCTTTGAAAATGTGGAAAAAAATAATGGACTTTCTCCCATAAAAATGCAGAGGCATGTATAGAAAATTCTTTGAGTAACTATAGGACTATAACAGACTCCTAAGTTTTGTAGGGGTGTGTGTAAGAAAAAAATATCTGAAGTTGTTTCACCATGGAATCTTTTGAGTGGTTTTTCTGATGGAACTATTCTGAAATTTCCTGATAATTTAATATGATCAATTTCAACACCTAGAGTCAAGCTAGCTTCAGTTTTGTGAAATGAAGTTACTATGAAATGAATAGACCCAGAATATTTTCCTAAGAAATTAAAATGTGTTTGATTTTGTTGATTAGGAACTTAACTTCAAAACATATTGAAAATCAACTTATAGTTTCCGAAAACAAAATGACTATGAAAATCATGGAGAGTTCTTTCTAAAATTATTTTTTAATTGAAGGATAATTGTTTGACTGAATTTTGTTTTCTGTCAGACATCAACATGAATCAGCCATAGGTGTACGTATATCCCCTCCCTCTTGAACCGCCCTCATATTTCCCTCCCCATCCCACCCCTCTAGGTTGATACAGAGCCCCCGTTTGAGTTCCCTGAGACATAAGCAAATTCCCATTGGCTATCCCTTTTACATATGGTAATGTAAATTTCCATACTCTCTCTATACTTCGCACCTCTCCTCCCCTCTTCCCGTGTCTGTAAGTCTCTTCTCTGTTTCTCCATTGTTGCCTTACAAATAAATTCATCAGTACCATATTCCTAGATTCCATATATATGCATTAGTATATGATATTTATCTTCTCTTTCTGACTTACTTCTCTCTGTATAATAGACTCTAGGTTGGTTCATCCACCTCATTAGAACAGACTCAAATGTGTTCCTTTTTATGGCTGAGTAATATTCCATTGTGTGTGTGTACCACAAATTCTTTCTCCATTCATCTGTTGATGGACATCTAGATTGCTTCCATGTTCTAGATATTGTAAATAGTGCTACAAGGAGCAGTGGGGCACATGTGTATTTTTCAATTTTTATCTCCTTAGGGTATATGAATAGGAGTGGGATTGCTGGGTCATATGGTGATTTTATCCCTAGTTTTTTAAGGAATCTCCATATCGTCTTCCATAGTGGTGGGATCAATTTACATTCTCACCAACAGTGCAAGAGGGTTCCCTTTTCTCCACACCCTTTCCAGCATTTATTGTTTGTAGACGTTTTGATGATGGCCATTCTGACTGGTGTGAGGTGATATCTCATTGTAGTTTTGATTTGCATTTCTCTAGTAATGAGCAGTATTGAGCATCTTTTCCTGTGTTTGTTAGCCATCTGTATGTTTTCTTTGGAGAAATGTCTGTTTAGGTCTTTTCCCCACTTTTTGATTGGGTTGTTTTTCTGGTATTGAGTTGTTTGAGCTGCTTTTATATATTGGAAATTAATCCTTCATCAGTTGTTTCATTTGCTATTATTTTCTCCCATTCTGAGTGTTGTCTTTTTACCTTATTTATAGTTTCCTTTGCTGTGCAAAAGCTTTTAAGTTTAACTAGGTCCCACTTGTTTACTGTTGTTTTTTATTTCCATTACTCTAGGAGCTGGGTCATAGAGGATCTTGTTTTGATTTATGTCATTGAGTGTTCTGCCTATGTTTTCCTCTAAAAGTTTTATAGTTTCTGGTCTTACATTTAGGTCTTTAATCCATTTTGATTTTATCTTTGTGTATGGTGTTAGAAAGTGTTCTATTTCATTCTTTTACTTATCAGTGCAGTTCAGTTCATTTCAGTCGCTCAGTCGTGTCCGACTCTTTGTGACCTCATGAATCACAGCACGCCAGGCCTCCCTGTCCATCACCAACTCCCGGAGTTCACTCAGATTCACGTCCATCGAGTCAGTGATGCCATCCAGCCATCTCATCCTCTGGCGTCCCCTTCTCCTCCTGCCTCCAGTCCCTCCCAGCATCAGAGTCTTTCCCAATGAGTCAACTCTTTGCATGAGGCGGCCAAAGTACTGGAGTTTCAGCTTTAGCATCATTCCTTCCAAAGAACATCCAGGGTTGATCTCCTTCAGAATGGACTGTTTGGATCTCTCCCAGCACCATTTATTGAAAAGGCTATCTTTGCCCCATTGTATATTCTTGCCTCCTTTGTCAAAAATAAGGTACCCATAGATGTGTGGGTTTATGTCTGGACTTTCTATCTGTTCCATTGGTTTATAGTCCTGTTTTTGTGTTAGTACTGCACTGTCTTGATGACTATAGCTTTGTAGTATAATCTGAAGTCAGGAAGGATGATTCCTCTAGCTCCATTCTTTCTCAAGACTGCTTTGGCTGTTCGGGGTCTTTTTGTGTATGAATTGTGAAATTTTTTGTTCTTCTGTGAAGAATGCCATTGGTAATTTGATAGGGATCACATTGAATCTGTAGATTGCATTTGGTAGTATTGTCATTTTCACAATATTGATACTTCCTACCCAGGAACATGGACTATCTCTCCATCTGCTTATGTCATCTTTGATTTCTTTCATCAGTGTCTTATAATTTTCTGTATACAGTTCTTTTTTCTCCTTAACTAGGTCTATTCCTATATATTTTATTCTTTTTGTTGCAATGGTGAATGCGATTGGAAAATCGTGGAGAATTCTTTAAAGATTATTTAAGGTAAAGCTTCTCTGATAGCTCAGTCAGTAAGCTCATCTGCCTGCAGTGCAGGAGACCTGGGTTCAATCCCTGGGTTGAGAAGATTCCCTGGAGAAGGAAATGGCAACCCACTCCAGTATTCTCATCTGGAAAATCCTATGTACAGAGGAGCCTGGTGGGCTACAGTCTGTGGGGTTGCAAGAGTCAGACTAAACCACCAAACCAAGATAAAGCTATTGAACAGTTTAAAATTGCATAATTATCCTTACATATATGAACTAATTATTGATCATTGTACCTGAGAACTATCAAAAGTTTAGAGGAGGCTTGTAACATAAGACAATGAGATTAAAAGGAAGGCATTACAATTTCCAGAGAATAGTAGTGAAAACTGTAAGGCATGATATTCAAATAAATTGTGTAAGAAGATAAACTAGTGTCTTTTGTTTGATTATTACAAAAACAGTCAAGAACATTCTCCAATACTTGAATAGTAATAGCAAAGACACATTTTTTTCCCCTAAAATCTAGTCCTTTTCAAGACATGGTGACATGATTTGTTTACTTTAAACATGAATTAATACTAAATTGATATATTTTTACTCAACAGCATGAGTAATAACAGAAAGTAAACTAAAATGTATGTATTTATATATTTCTCAAAGGTATTAATCCACCTCAGAAAATTTGTGTAAAACCTGAAGATGTGGATGAAGACAGTATAATTCTCCAGTGGGAACCCCCGCAAGATAGCCATGAGGTCTACATTCAAATCAGATCCATGGCAGATACAAGAGAAATCAGGAAGCTTTTTGTAAAGGATGCTAATAGTTGCAAGATTGATCACTTAATCCCTGGGATGACATACGACATTGGAATGGCAACAGTAATGAATGGGAACTTGAGCGAGCTGGTAACTATTCAGCAAACTCTAAGTGAGAATCAGATACTTTTCATTTCTTACCAGATATTTCCTGATTTGGGGGTATTATAAAATAGTTTCTGATAGATTTCTCTGGTAGCAGGTTTTACCTTTTTAAATAGATTGTTGGGGTATTTCAGGATCTGGAGCAATTTGCATCCATTGTATCTTGCAAATGTCCCATGTTTGAATAAAGGAAGCACTGTTTATGTTTAGGAACTTCATCCCAAAGTCACACTGTCTAGATTTGAATCTGAGTTCAGCTATTTCACTAATCCTGGGCAATGCATTCAACCTGTTTATGCCTCAGTTTCCAAATTTGTAAAGTGAAAGAAAATAATAGTGTAGGTTTCATGGGTTTTCCTGAGAATAGCTGATTTAATAAATATAAGGACATAGAACAATGCCTGACATATAGGCACTGTTTGTAATTTTTATTGTCTCCTCAGAGGCATGCTGTAGCATGCCAGAAGGAAATATTGACAGTGTATAAAAGGTTTAGGACCAAAAAATTTTTCATTTTTCAAATGAAATTAATTCAATGAACAATAATTATTAAAAATGTAATAAGGAAGAAGAAAGAAAAGGAAAAAAGTAAATACATTAAATAATATTCATAGATATTTGTAAATTGTGATAAACCTTAAGGAAAGCAGAAATATTAAGTCAATGAGAGTGTTAACTGAAAAAAAAAAAGCCCAACATAAGAGCAGTGAGTTGCAGTTTTATTCAGGGATCTTGGTGAGGACTGTAGCCTGGGAGAGAGCCTCTCAGAGAGCTTTGAGGAACTTGCTCCAAAGAGGCAGGGGGAGAGGCCAGTATGCAGGTGATTTTGGCTAAGGGACCTATGCAATCAAGCATATGTCATGGTGGAAGATTACTACTAGTCACAAGGAACAGGTATCTCAGTTAATGATTTTAGTGCTTTTCCAAGTGTGGGAAGATGTAAGAATATGGGGTCATTAAAATTTTTCCTGAAGCACATCCAGCTGTTTAAGGGCCTGTTTTGCCTGTTTTCACAAAGCGTAGCGTGCTTCATTCTGTTCTTCACCCTGAAGTCCTTTCGGGGCATGTTGTAGGTCAGCAAGGGCAGTGACTAATGACTTACTGTTCCCTTGCTAGAAGACACGCCATGACACACCTTGTCTACGAGAGGAACTGAAGAGGGATGGAGGGGCTGCTGTAGATGGGCTGTAATAGGCGTTGCATTTGATGCAGGCTTAAATGATCAGGAGGAGCCAGAGCAGAACAAGGAGGAGGAAGGGTACTTTAGAAACGAACAACTGTCGTGAAGAATGTGAGACAAAGACAAACCTGGTGTCTGAGAACAGAAAGGCCAGGATAAGGAAGAGGGAGAAGGGTAGTAGGACATGATATTGAATGAGGATTCAGGGGTCAGAGCACAGGGAGCCTGCGGGCTGTGCTTTTGAGTTTGTTCTGAGGGCAGTGGAAAGTCATTGAGGGGGTTTATGCAGCAGAGGTGACAGGGTGAGGTCACCTTGTCACAAAAATGTCCTTCTGATATGGGCAAAGAATGATTTGTTTAGGGGTGAGAATGGAACTGGGAAACTGGTTCCAGGGGGTTGTAGAGTCTAGGCAAAAGATTATAGTGAGCAAGGTAGGGAAGTGCAGCTGGAAAGTAGTAGCCATGTTTTACAATATGAAAGTCCAAGCTTTCATGCTGGAGTGCTTATGATCAGTACGTGAAAGTCACTCAGTCATGTCAGAGTCTTTGCCACCCCGTGGATGGTAGCCCGCCAGGCTCCTCTGTCCTTGGAATTCTCCAGGCAAGAATATTGGAGTGGGTAACCATTCCCTTCTCCAGGGGATCTTCCCAACCTTGAGATCGAATCCTGATCTCCTGCATTGCAGGTGGATTCTTTACCATGAGTTACCAGGGAAGCTCCTGATCATGAGCAGAGGAAGGGAGAAACTGGGTGTTTGACTTGACTAATTTAGGTGAATAGTGATGACTCTGAGAAAGGAAAGATCACTGGACCTCACAGGCCTTTTAGCTGTCAATAAGGGTAGTCTAGTGGGAAAAATGAATTAATTAAAAAAAAATTATGTGTTAGCAGTGTCTACATTCAGCCAGCATGAAATCTTCCTGTTTTATCTTTCAAAGACTAAACTGAAATTTATTTCCATAGTTCCATACTTAAATTTTTTAGAAAAACTACCTAAAGATAATTATCATAGAAAACAGTTATGAAAAAGAAGACAATTTGATAATTAAGCAAGATATATTGCCAAAAAATCTATTTTCTATCTACTAAACAACTCAACATAAATTTATATGCAGAATGGAAGTATAAAACTAAAACGTGTAGATAAGAAATGTGTACTGTTGTCTTAGAGCCACCCGTCATTACCAGAATGGGGTTAGATTTTCCCCATATTGTCTCTGGGCCTAAGGTTTTGCTCCCTAAGATTTAGGTCACTGAATATATTTTTAAACTGATTTTCACCTGTAAAGTCCTATTCCTGTTTGATTCTGGGGAACTTAGCCTATTTCAACCCATTTACCATCTAAAAACAAATCTTACCATCCTTTCCAGATAGTCAGTTCCTTTGAAATCTTATTTGGATGTCTATCTTCAGGTGCAAACATAGACTCTGCTTAATTCAGATACTTATTGATAAAGTCAGTATCTAGCATGAATGCTGAAACGTGGATTAACATATATAAATCTGAGGAAGGCTAACAGAATTTTAGGGCTTAAAGTTGAACTGTTTTAAAGTTCAAAAACAGAGATCTTCTGGCCAATGCAGCAAGGATATACCATTCTTCTGATCATTGTGTAATGCACCTCTATAATCTCTGTCTAGCTTGGAGCCGTGTCTGTTACTCCAGAGTGTCACAAAGCAGATCTGCTCATTGATCCACGTGAAAGGCCATCATGTTTGGAAACGCCCATTAGGTGCTCGTGGTGTCTATATTTTCTCTCCTTCAAATACTCCACTGCTTCTTCCTTTTTTAAGAAAGACGTTATTTCTCTGGCTCTCTGGGTCTTCACTGCTGGGGACGCTTTGACTGTGATGGGTGGGAACTACTGCTGAGCTGCAGTGCACGGGCTTCTCATTGTGATGGCTGCTCTTGTTGAGGAGCGCCGGTTCTGGAGCGCTCAGGCTTCAGTAGTTGCGGTTCCCCAGCTCTAGAGCACAGCCTCGATAGCTGGGCAGCACAGGCTTAGCTGCTCCATGGCATGTGAGATCTTCTCAGCCCAGGGATTGATCCCTTGTCTCCTGCATTTGCAGGTGGATTCTTAAGCTCTGAGCCACTAGGGAAGCCCTCCAATCCAGTCGGTCTTTCAATTCAGTTCTTAAACTTTATAATCACTTTTGGCATCACCTGATTATTTATCATTCATCATTTTCACTTGTGTCAAGATGAGCAAATATTAGTCTATCCTAAGGTGCATAGGTAGACATTCTCTCCTTGTATTCATTTAACAAACAATTACTGATAATTACCCTTCATTGGATTGGCCAAAAATGTTCATTTGGGTGCTCTCAATCTTATGGAAAAACCCAAATGAACTTTTTGGCCAGCCTGATATATCCTGTCTCTCTTTCTTCCATACACTTTGAGGCAGTCAAGCATAGAGGGACTTTTACCTTTTAATGAGCTTCTACATGTTACAGACATGTAGAAAAAAATTAATTTGGACATTGCTTTTTCCTTTGAACCTTCTCTCTCCATCTGTCTATGTTATCTCAAAAGCAACTATTGATAATGAAACTTGATCTCTGGTTATTAGTGTGCACCTGATCTATCAAATGTGCCCTTTGGGAGAAGGCGGTGCTTACGACAACGGACCTTGGAACCAGATTACCTGGGTTAGAATCACAGCTCCACAAGACCAGTTCATGTCCTTTGGAAAGTCATTCAATCTTTTTGGCCCTCAGTTTTCTTCTCCCTAAAATGGGAGTGATGATAATCTTACCTACGTTATACAGTTAATATAATTGAAAGGCTCAGACACCAGGCAAACCCTCTGAGAGTCTTGGTGATTGTTACCATTTTTATCTCTCTGCAGGAGCAGAGTGGCGGCACTGAGGAGCTTTGGCCGTCTGTAATGGGAAGTAAAGTTGCTCTAGCTGTTCGTGTGTCTCTCTTTGTCAGAGCAATTAGTGAACCCATTTTTCTTGACAGAAGGAGAGCTGTAAGAGAGCTGGTGTTTGAGTTTTCTTTTTTTCCTCTCACAGAAGAATAAATTTTAAGAAAGACTGGGCATCTCTGAGGGTTCATTCTAACCAACCTATGGTAAAAGCCTTTGAATTTGGCCTGGTTTAGTTTATCTCATATTGAAAAAACCTCATACAGCCCTCAGGTTGCCACTTCCTCTGAAGAAGATTTTGCAGGAAAATAGGTTAGGATGGAGGTCCTGGTCACAGAGGTTGGAATCCAACTCATTGGAATCCAACACAGAGGTGGAATCCACTCGTTGGAATCCACCAGAAATGCCAATGCCTTTCTTTTTGTTCTTTTTTAAAGTGTAACCACCTCCCACTTGAGGTTTCAGAAGTTTGCGGGATAGTTATGAAGAGAAGGAATAGCTTTATCCTGTTCTACACTTTTCCAGCCTTGGTGCCCCTGTGCTCTAACATATCACTTGTTAATACTGTTGGTTACCTCTGCCTGGACAAGTGGAATTGATGTAAAGCTTCACACTTACCCACTGGAGGGAGTGTTTCCAGCTGTATCCTTTCAGAGCCTACAGTAAACGAGGCCTATTTAAAGCACTGACCCTCCCTAGAAAATGTTTTCAGTACCCAAGAAGCTGGAAGTGATTGTTTCCATGAGTATATCAGTCATTTCCAACTCCCAGATATTTAATTTCTGTTCAAAGTATCTTTAGACGTGTTCACAGATCACTGCCCATAGATTCAGATGGGCTGGAAACTTGTGGGATATCATGCTAGTCTTGGAAAAGTCCTATTTACTGGGAGAGCTTTCCAAGCTGTATGGAATTTAGAGAGGAAACCCACCAAAGATGTTAGTAATGACAGAAGAAGAAAAGTAAATACAACTGGAAAAAGAAAAACACAGTAAAAGTGCCTTGAAACCCAGTAATATTCTCTGTGGAGTGTGTTATGATTAGTATAGTGAATATTTCCTGATAACCACCAAGAACAGAAGAAGAAAGTTCTGTTATTACAGCTGAATGAATTGATGGGA
Organism: Capra hircus; assembly: GCF_001704415.2. NCBI lineage: Eukaryota > Metazoa > Chordata > Mammalia > Artiodactyla > Bovidae > Capra > Capra hircus. The sequence continues at coordinate 9,758,151 of NC_030812.1, forward strand.
GATAGTGCAGATTTTATGTTCTGTATATCTAATTATAGATGTGTGTTTAAATCCTTTTGGATGGTACTGTCTCTGGGTAAAGTCAGATATTTAACAGTGACGTAGAACAAGTTCCATTGCATCAAACCAGATGTCACCAAAACAACAACAACAACAACAAACAAACTGAAAAGAGAAGCCCATCTACTTATTCTCTGGAGAGGAAAAGCAAAAATTTTTTTAGAATGTATATTTGAGAAGATATCTGTTTGGAAGACAGACAGACCTAAGTATATACTGGACAGTATCCCAATAATCTAAAAATAGAATTTAAAATTGATCTGAGGAAAAATAATGTGGATAGAAATTGTCTAAAATTTTAATCTGCTCTAAGTAGCACAATAAAGCTCTTTTACAGATGTCAGAGAGAAAATAAAATGTGAATGAATCCTTCCACCAAATGTTTGCCAGAACCACGTTCCTAAAAACGAAATGTCTGCTCAGAATCCCTGTGCCAACAGAATAGTCTGACCTCCAGAGCGTGGGCTTCCCTGGCGGCTCAGCTGGTAAAGAATCCGCCTGCACTGCGGGAGACTTGGGTTCATTCTCTGGGTTGGGAAGAGCCCCTGGAGAAGGGAAAGGCTACCCACTCCAGTATTCTGGCCTGGAGAATTCCATGGACTCTATAGTCCATGGGGTCCCAAAGAGTCGGACACAACTGAGGCGCTTTCACCAGAGCATGGCAGGCAGAGCCTCTCGTGGACAGTGATCAGCCTCGGACCTTGCCCGCTCCCTGTTGCTCAAACACACCCTGTGCTTGGACCATCCTGAGTGCCTGGCTGTGCCTGAGCAGTTTAGAAGAAACCAGGGCACAGCGTGACTAAGAGACTTGCTAAAGACTAGTAACTGGAAGCTATTTGCCAAGGACTAGTGATTAGCCCTGCTAGTGAAGAGCTGGAAGAGCTTGGTGTTCCCTGGATACACGATGATGCCGTTTTCCCAGGCCTTGCTGATGCTTTGCTCTTGGTCTGGGATTCCCTCCTGACTGGTCCCTGTGCCCTGCACGTTCCTTCTGGGGGACTTGCTCTGTCCTGTAAGACAGATACAACGTTGTCCTCGACTCTGCAAAGCCCTCCCCAGTGTTGTTACTTCTGCTAGTAATTCCCTCTCTGTTCTCAGCAGCCTTTGTTCATGTCCCTCTAACCATGCGGGACTCTAGTTAGGGATCTGCTTGTATTTTTTAAATAATGACAAATTTCATTATATTTGGCTGATTCTTTTAGAGCTGGACAAACACCATCCTAAGGATGAAACTAAATGTCTGAATCACATAGCACACAAATGAATAGTATACTTAGGCTCATCTGTAGGTGCATAGGAGCACACAAGGTCCGAGTTTGAGAATTACATGAAGGCAGGAATCTGGCCTTATTTACTTTCTTTGAGCATTCCTTCTGGTATGTAGGTTTTCAAAAGTATTTTCTTAATAAATAGATAAGAAGGTAAAAAACAGGTCGATCTCCGATTTTTATGTTGTTTTAGACTATTAATGAGAATCAAAAAATGAAAGTTAATTAGGTCCTTTCAATATATATGTATATATGATCTGTCAGAATGTCCTCTTTGTTTCTCTGTCCAATGCTAGCCTAGTAAATGTAAGTTGACTACATAAGCATTTAATTGTTTCACAAATTCTAGAACATGTTAGAGAAATATGGAAATTTTAAGACCATACTAATTATAAATATCTCTCTTTATCTTTCAGAGCCCAAACCAGTTCAGATTGTTATTCCTTATGAAAGCCACAGTACCTCTGTAACCTTATTTGTTCAGATGCCTGATATTGGGGTGTTTGATGGCATACATATTGCAAGTGACCGAGGCCCAAACGTAACCAGGCTTTTGAAACAAGACAGCAGAATAACTGTTGACAATTTAACCCCAGGCACAGAATATAATTTCTTTGTTTCTACAGTCAGTGGGACTAAATTAAGTAATATATATTATGTACCTGCAGTAAAAACATGTAAGTATTTTAGGAGTTGCCTAAGGTGCTTATCGATTTTGCTTTTGTGTGCCATTTCAAATTAGTACTCTGTGTTCACTGTAATGCAATCAATTTAAAAGATTCTTGAAAACAATTGCAAAAACCTCATTACTGAGCCTGATCTGTAATTCCCGAGTATATAGATAGAGCTAACCTTGTTTAAAATTGAGAAGTTACAAAGTTTTTCTTATCTATTACCAAAAAACCACATATGCATATTAATTGGAACTTTCAATGACTTAATCCAAGAGTGAGGAATGTGAGTAATTTTTAGGCAAATTATGAAAACTAGACCATACTTTGTGAGTCTGGGAGCCCTGATGGTGTCTCTTAAAACACATGATTGGTGTACATTTATCATGTACACTTATCGCGTACACTCCCCATACTGATGTTTGTTTGGAAAAAGCTAGTGCATATTTTCTTCATCTCTTTGAATATTTTAAATTATTATGTATAATATGTGTACATACAAATACTTTACATTTTGAGATTCACATTGATTTTGATTTAAGTCACTCAAAATTCTACAGATATTAATTTTGAACATTTGGAATACTTGAAATTTGACCCCACCATAGTCTAATCCCAGGACCCAAGCCTGCTCAGGCTCCAGGGATGGGATGGCAGCCCAGCTCAGGGAGGTTGGAGGGATAAACATGGCTTTTTTTCCTTTTCTTTAATTTTATGCCGGTAGTGGGTTGGAGCAATATTGTGCTTGTTTTCAGTGTACAGCCTCCTGGTTCAGTGATGATATGTATGGGTATATCATAGCTATTCTCTTTTGGATTCTTTGTCTTGGAAGTTATTACAGAAGCTCGAGCAAAGTTCCAAGTGCTGAACATTAGTTCTTTGTGGATGGATGGATGATGGATGGGTGGAAAGAACAAAAATAATCCTTGTGGATTATATATTACAGATACAGATTTCTGTGGATATGTTAGTCCACACACACCTAATTCATTCTTGGCCCTTCAGTTTGTTTGTTTGTTTGTTTAACTATATGTGTGAATTCTCAGAGTTTCTTTTTGTGTTGTAAATTAGTTCGTATGTATCTTTTTTTGTTTTGCCTAGAGGGGACATCATATGCTATTGTCTTCTGTGTGGCTGACTTCACTTAGTGTCATCCTCCAAGGTCCATCCCTGTGGCTACCAGTGGCATCATTTCATGTGTTTTTGTGGCCGAGTAAAGGTGATGGCAACCCACTCCAGTACTCTTGCCTGGAAAATCCTATGGACAGAGGAGCCTGGTGGGCTGCAGTCCATGGGGTCGCTAAGAGTCGGACATGACTGAGTGACTTCACTTTCACTTTTCACTTGCATGCATTGGAGAAGGAAATGGCAACCCACTCCAGTGTTCTTGCCTGGAGAATCCCAGGGACGGGGGAGCCTGGTGGGCTGCCATCTATGGGGTCGCGCAGAGTCGGACACGACTGAAGAGACTCAGCAGCAGCAGCAGCAGCAATAGTCCACTGTATGCACACACCACGTCTTCTCTGAGCTTGAATGGGGTGGTGGGCATTTTGCTGGTTCTGTGTTTTGGCTGTTGTAAGTAGTGCTGCAGTGAATGTTGGGGTGCATGTGTCTTATTGAATTATGGTTTTCTTGGGATATAGGCCCAGGTGTGGGACTGTCAAATGCTAGGCTTAGCTCTCTTGGTTTTTTTTTTTTTCTGGCATTTGGAGACTGTCTTTTATAGTGACTGTGACAATACATATACCCACCAACAGTATATGTGGGTTCCCTTTCCTCCAGGCTTTCTCCTTCATTTATTGTTTGTAGACTTGTGAGGACGGCTATTCTGACTGGTGGGATTTGATTTCTCATTGTAATTTTGATTGGCATTCCTGTAATAATTAGGGATGCTGAGCATCTTGTCCTTTGGTAGTTTGGGTTGTTTATCTTTCTTCCTTAAATGGAGTGAGGAAATTTTGCCTGTTGTGACTGGCTTTGTAAAAGTCGGTAGTGTTTGGAATTTATTTCTGCAATATCTGCCCCAGGACATTTCCTGAGGGCAGCTGGCATTAGCAGCCACCCAGACCCTGTAATTGGAAGTGGAGGTGTTAGTCTCAGTCGTGTCCAACTCTTTGCGACCCTGTGGATTGTAGCCTAATAGGCTCCCCTGTCCATGAAATTCTCCAGGCAAGAATACTGGAGTGGGCTGTTGTTCCCTTCTCAAGGGGATCTTCCCAACAGAGGGATCAAACTCTTAGTCTCCTGAATTGCAGCCAGATTCTTTATCATCTGAGCCACCAGGGATTGGAGGTTCCAGTAAGCACTGGTTGTCAAGTTGTAGTTACAGAGAGTGTCCACAAGGCGACAGCATAGCCTTAGGGAAAGTCCTGGGCTGTAAATTAGAGCAAACACCCAAGGGCTTGTGTCTCACTACTTCTTCTAAAGCTTCAACCCCTTATACGGACTAATCCCAACCTGGACCACATCACCTGCAGAGGATGCTTAGCTGCCTGAGCTTAGGAGGCTGCACTCTCAGGAAGGAAGCTTGAGCTGGGAACCCAGGCACCAAGAGATGTGGAGGCTAGGTGACTTTTCCAAGGTCCCCAAGGCCAGAGGGTCAGGCCACCATCCTTTGGGTGTGCTGTGGACTCTGGTCCCAGCCAGAGCAAACCATCCAGGTTTAAGAGAAGACTGAACTAAAGACACCCTGCTTGACTGTCTTGACCTCCACACAGTCCAGCCTTGGGACCCAAGCCTGCTCAGGCTCCAGGGTATAAGATAGCAGTCCAAGTCAGGGAGGTCAAAGGGGATAAACTAGGCATGGCTTTTTTTTTTCTTTTCCTTTTCTTTAATTTCAGGCTGATGGTATATTGGAGTATAGTTGATTTCTAATATGCTTCTCGTTAGTGTACAGCCTCCTGGTTCAGTTATGGTGTGTGGACCAGGTCAGTTCATGTGTGTGAACACATACAAACAGCAGACCTATTCATTTGGATTCTGTTGCCATAGAGGTTATTGCAGAAGCTTGAGCAGAGTTCCCTGTGCTGAACGTCAGGTCCTTGGGGATGGAAGGAATGACGATAATCCTTGTGGATTATCTATTACAGATACACATTTCCGTGTGTGTGTTAGTCGTGCGTGCACGTATGTGTGTGTGCTCGCTTGCTTCAGCTGTGTCCAGCTCTTTGCGATCCTGTGGCTATAGGCCTCCAGGCTCCTCTGTCCATGGGATTCTCCAGGCAAGAATTCTGGAGTGGGTTGCCATGCCCTCCTCCCAGGGGATCTTCCCGACCCAGGGAACGAACCCCCATCTCCTGCTTTGGCACTTGGATTCTTTACCACTGAGCCACTGGAGGCCTCCATATGTCAGTCCTGACCTCCTAATTCATCCCTGCCCTTTACTTTTTTTTTTTTTTTACTTTACAATACTGTATTGGTCTTGCCATATATCAACATGAATCCGCCACGAGTGTACATGAGTTCCCAATCCTGAATGCTCAATTCTCAGAATCTCTTAAAATTAGTTTATTTGTATCTCCTTTTCCATTTTGCCTAGATGGAACATCATATGTCTCCCGATGTGGCTGACTTCACTTAGCGTCATCCTCCAGGGTCCATCCCTGTGGCTGCCAGTGGCATCATTTCATGTGTTTCTTTGTGGCTGAGTAGTAGTCCACTGTATGCACACACCACGTCTTCTCTGAGCTTGAATGGGGTGGTGGGCATTTTGCTGGTTCTGTGTGTTGGCTTTTGTAAGTAGTGCTGTCATGAATGTTGGGGTTAATGTGTCTTTTTCAAGTATGGTGTTCTTGGGATATAGACCCAGGTGTAGGAACGTCACATCCTAGGCTGAGCTTTCTTCATTTTTTGTTTTTTTGGCTTTCAGAGACTGTTCTTTATAGTGACTGTGCCAATGTATTTTCCCATGGACAGTGTATGTGGGTCCCTCTCCTCTGGGGCTTCCATGGCAGCTCAGGGGTAAAGAATCCATCTACTGATACAGGAGACACATGTTTGATCCCTGGGTGGGGAAGGTCCCCTGGAAGAGCAAATGGCAACCCACTCCAGTATTCTTATCTGGAATCCCATGGAGAGAGGAGCCTGGTGGGCTACGGTTCATAAGGTTGCAAAGAGTTGGACATGACTGAGCACATACATGCGTCCACTTGATGTAGAAACTGATGGCAAGTAATAATAAATGCCATACAAAAATTGCATGGTGTCCTAAAATCATTACATTTCTGACTGTAAATGTAAATAAGTGTCAAGGTTCTTAATGATATGCTTTTCCTGATTACACATCTTCACATATGTTATTATACCATATTGTATTATGTATCTTTTCCCCCAAAATTGTAATCCTTACATTATTGTTTAAACTCAATTTTTCCACAAAATAATCTCAAGCTGATGGCATAAGTCATGTATTCTAATAGCATTTTAACATATCTATAATCAGCTCAGATATATGTTTATATTTTACTTTTGCTTGTAATATTTATATACTTTTTATACTTATATTCTCTGCTTCTTATATTATGAATCATTGTGGGCAACATTCTGTTTTACAGTTCTTGTCTCTAAAAATAAGTAATACTCGATCCTCTAACTATATCAATATTATTATATCAGTAGCCAAAATACCACCTATATAAGACAATACTCTAAAGCTGACATTTTTCAGTTTTTTAAAAATAATTGTTTTCCTTTATGCTAGATGAAATCTTTAAATTGGGAAAATGAAACACTAAAACTCATCAGATAAAATTTGTTTTTAACTTCAGCTAATATTTGGTACAAAGGAATTCTTTTACTTCTTTGTCTAGCCCTCATATTTCTATCTCTGTTGTGTTTTAGTAGTTTCAGAAAGCTTTAATATCATTTTCCTCCTTTGAATATTGTGCATTTGCTCCCATGAATTTGCTTTCACCTAGTTTTTGCTGTAGCATCAGAGTTAGCTGCATATAATGGTGTTTCCAGTGACTCTGACTACAATTGATTATCATATTTTATAAGCTGTTAAGTGGATAAACAACTATTTTTAATTAGGATAGAGATAATTCATTAATAAACTACATTGTCCTTTTTTTGTGTGTGTGTTGTGCTTTTTACTCTCTTGGAAGGGACAAATAAAAGAAAAAGCTGGTTAGAAAACATCCAGGAGCAATTTAGTGTTTTATGTGTTTTGCGTAGGTCTGGAAGCACCATCAAATATCCATGAGGGCAAAGTTACGGACTCGTCCATTGAGATTCTCTGGAGTCGAGCTGATGGGAATTTTCAGCATTATGAAATCACATGCGTAAACTGCGCTGCTGGTTTCATGGTACGTTATACGGGACTCTCAGAGGAATTAAACTTTCATGCTGAAACCAAGATTACTCATGCTTACATCAGATCAGATGGTCTGCTGTGCTACAGTCCATGAGGTCACAGAGTTGGACACGACAACATGTTGGACATTAAATAACCCCCAAACTTTTCTCTTTTTTGCTTGTGTTTGCTTGTGGAATATTTCTTAAATGAACATTTGGTAAATTATTCTTTTGGATTGTCAGGTCCAGAAGGTATCTCAAGAAGCTGCAATATTCTCTAACCTGGATCCTGCCACGGTGTACGCCTTTTCAATTCGCACTGAAAAAGAAGGTTTTAAAGACAGCTCTCCCTACATAAAAGAAATACAGACAGGTACAGCTTGTATAAGCATTTTTGCTATTATTTTAATGTTCAATTTAAAAAAAATTTCCACTTTTCAAAAATAATTAATCAGAAGGATTCCATAAAAGTGCTTTGTGGTATATATTATTTTCTTTTTTAAAGAAAACTTTATTTAGCCAGGTTTCATTGACTTCATTTTATAAGTTTCAATGTTCAAATATTCACTTGGTTCTTATAGAGAAGAATTAGTAAATAGTTCATTCTTTACAAATTTTCTCTATGGGCAGGCAGTATTGCCTCTTGTCTCTTTTTCTACTTCCCCTTGTATGAATTAGCACAGCCTCTTTTGTTATGTGTATTTCCAGACAGTAGAGTTGCTAACTGCCTGGGTTCTGGCCAGAGTCTCCCTTTGTGATTTAATGTTTGCATTGTTCAGTTACACAGACAATGGAGTGTGCCATTTCCCCAGTGTTAGCAACTTATTCCCAGTGGCAGATGGTGACTTATTCCATGGTAGTCAAATGAAGGGTAATTGGAAAGGGTGTGCAAAAAGCTAGGTGAAGTAAGATTGTCAACTATTCAACTAAAATAACTATTTTAGTTATTCTTGACACTGATGGCATGGGAAGATTGGTTTATGTGTTTAGAAACTGGTCACATCTGGTGTTCTTGTATTATAATAATAAAGAACAGACATGAGAGAGAATATCTTGGCAGTATTTTTTACTTTCCCACATGTGGAAGAATTTTAAAGGAGAAATAAAATATATATTATATACTATATTACCATTTTTCTTCAGAAAAATAAGGGAAGTATTTCATATTTAGATGGCAATGAACTTTCCTGTTGACTGATCTTGTTACTATTTGGTATTTAACTAGAATGATGCCTTGAAAATCTTTATAAACATTTCTGAGGTTGGTGGTTACGCTAAAGCAAGATATCACCTCTTTCTACATTATAGAGGCAGGGTAGATACTGAGCACAACACTGCTGGGGTACATATAAGTTCTGTTTCAAAGTTTAAAATGATTCTTGCTGGGTTTTTTTTTTTTTTCTTTCCCTCTCTGGACTTTTAACTTCTCATATCTACCAGGAGGAATAAAGGAAATATCTTGGTTACCTTCAGAGTTTGCAAAGTCAAAGAAATCCAAAACAGTTTTAAAATAGGTGCTCGGTATGGTAGAAAATGTTATTTTATGTGTATGTTTTAAATTATATAGCCCCAAGTGCGGCTGAATTTGTGAATCATAGTAGGAATTCAAATGCAGTAACCATTAGTTGGCCTTCAGCCAGAAGTCTTCTGGATGGATATATTATTTCAATATCCAGTGAAAGCTTAATGAAAGAAGAAATCCTGCCTTCCACAAAAAGGTATGAAAACATTAAAAAGAGATTATATTAAGTTACATGAAACACAAAATTAACATTTTATATGTGCTTTTAGAAAGTTGTTTTAGTAGCATAGTATAAATAGAATTTATAAGAGTTTGCAGGACAACTTTTTGGACTGTAGTGTGATTAGAATAACTAAATCTGATGTATAGTGCCAAATTATGTACATGGATAGATAGTAATGAATTAATTCAGGATATCATCATGCTTGTATGCATGACATATACACTTTTTGACTTAAATTTTTCCACTTAAGAAGCTATGATTTCCAAATAGCCATTCGTGTTTAAGCATATAAAATTGTGCCCATAATAGAAAATTTAAAAATATATATATAAAATTCCAAATATTTCTGAGCTAAATATCTTAATGGGTGATTTTTCTTTAATGTGTAGGACATTCACATTTAACAGACTTTCTCCGGGGACTGATTTTTTAATCAGCATTATAGCTACTAAGGGACTAAAGAGAAGCCACCCTACTGTCCTCATGGTTAGCACTTGTAAGTTCATTTTATATTTGATTAACTTTTCATGGGTTAAGGGAAAATAAGGGAAATTGTTGCACTTAAAGTCAATAACTAGTTGTGTGTGTGTACAGGCTCATTTGTGTCTGACTCTGCGACTCCATGGGCTGCAGCCCACCAGGCTCCCTCCTGTCCATGGAATTTTTCAGGCAAGAATACTGGAGTGGGTTGCCATTTCCTTCTCCAGGGGGTCTTCCCAATCCAGGAATCAAATCTATGGCTCTTGCATCTTCTGTATTTGCAGACAGATTCTTTACCACTGGCGCCACCTGGGAAACCCCAATATCTAGTTAACCATCAATTAAAATAGAAGTGGTTTATGACGCGATGGCTTGAAGAGATGGGGCATTTCACTTTCGTGGAGAATGCCTGAATTATAGTCCTTTCTTTAATCATTTATTGTGACCTTGGGCAAAACTATGAAGTTCTCACCTAAACAATGAGAATAATTATTCCTGGCTGGGTATAAACTCTTGTTACTAAAATCAAATGCAAAGCTTTTTGTGAGAAGTTCAGAGTACTCTAAAACCCTAAGGTATTGTCATCATGAAATACTTAATATTTTTCTAATATTTTGACTATATTATTAACGTTTTATGAAAAATGAAACACTGAAACCAGAAGAAATAGATGGTGGTGTCTTTTTAATTGCATGTATTGGATTCAGTTTACATCCTCTGACCTTGTTAACATTGCTTACATGTCTGCCTGCCCTGAACATACGCGGATGTTCCAAAGCGCTCTGTTACCTGTGGGTCACAGTCACATGGATGTGTGCTCAAGCATGAGAGGAGGCTTCATATCAGGGTTTGCAGTGTGGAGGAAGGGAAAACACTGGAAAATGCAGCAATAGTCGAAACAATTCTGGAAAATAATCTAAAAAAGTCTGTGAGCACTATCGTACCCCAGCATGGTGACTGTGCTGTGCCAAGTTTCTTCAGTCGTGTCTGACTCTATGCAACCCTATGAACCCTAGCCCACCAGTTTCCCTGTCCATGGGATTCTCTGGGCAAGAATCCTGGCACAGATTGCCCTTCCCTTCTCCAGGGGATCTTCCTGATCCAGGGGTCGAACCAGCATGTCATATCTAACCTGCATTGGTAGGCAGGTTCTTTACCCCTAATGCTACCTGGGAAGGCCAGGTGCTTAAGTTACTGTGTTTAATCTCCCTGGGTGACCTAACCTGTAGGTTAAGGCTCAGAGGTGTGAGATTTAACCCAGGTATCTAACTCAGACGGAGACGACACTCTGCTGCCCCTCACAAAGATCATCCTAGCACATCAGAAATAGATGAGAAAAGGCATTTTTTAAAAAAGCCTTGTATCGTTCCGTCTCAGGGAAAGCATCTTAGGTTGCTGCTTAGCTTTGTTTGTGTCGTTACCATAGTTACTCTCATCATTGCTGTTGTCTTCCTTGTCATCACTCTGGTTATCACAGAGTGCTTGTCCTTTGTCAGGAGCTTTGCGAAGCAGTTTCTGTGCTATTTGTCATCTAGTTCTCAATCACGACCTTCACAACCTTCACTCTACCAATCATGTTGAGATGCATTTTTCTTTTTTTTACAGATGAGGAAACTGAGGCTTAGAGAATTTCAGGAGCTTCTATAGGATGATAGAGCTTCGAACCCACGTTTCCCTGACATCACACCCTGTCCTTGTAACCACTCTGCTTTAGTGGAAAGGCCACTCTGACACAGGAAGGACCCTGACTCTCCCGTTCTTGGCTCTTTGGCTTTGTATCACTATTCTACTTGGACCTCAAGCTTGTTTCTACCCTGAGATTAACAGTACATTCTGCGTTTTAAGAGGTTTTTGCTTTGGCTATGTTTTCCCAAACAAATCTGGCAACCTTCCTCCCGTCCCCACACTCTCACCACTTTACAGTTTGACTTTTATCTTCCACTGTCAATTAATATTTTTTGGTCTTTTTATGCCTCTCGTTTTTTGCAAGCCACCTCAAATCCATTTGGAAGCAGATGGAATATTAATAATGATATGAAATAAACCTAGATATATCATGGGAATATGGGGGCATGGTAAATGGTTATTGATAATTCCAGCTGAAAGGGAATATGCGAAAAAGAAAAATAGAGTAAAAAGGATTGTCAATCAGTGACACAGGTTTAAATTTACCACTGATTGAATTCATATAAACTTAAATCTATAAATAAGAAAAAAATTCCTATAAAATTTGAATTTTAGAGATGAGATTATTCCAGTAAAATTTTAGCATTATATTTCTTCCAGTTAAGGAAAGAAATGTCACACTTCAGTTTGAAATATAAATTAGAAGTAGGGACGTACTCCTGATTTGAAAAATAAGTTTCTAGAATCTCCTCAGATAAAATGTTTAAAGGAAAAAGGAGTTTGGAAACTTAAGCGGGTTAGATATATCTCTTAATTTATGCAGTGCATAAAATCTCAGTTAAAAATCTCACTTCTAATAATTTCATACTGAATTCTGCTATGAGAAAAATAAATATGAAATCCATATAATTTTATTGTGAAAAAAGGCTTTCTAGAAAATTTTTTCCTCTTCCGCCATTGTAGAGATGAGCAGACTGAGACTCTCACGTCGTGCCAAAGCTGATTAGAAAACCCTGATTACCCTGCCTCTCTTCCACAGTGTGAGGGTCAGGGTTATCAGTCCAGTGTAGACAACATGATGATAGCAATGTTTGCTTGTTTCTCTGTTTTTAAGATTTCTTTTCATATTTTACTTCCTTGTCCTAGATCCAGACCCACCGTCAGATTTACTGATTTTGGGGCAAGAAGAAAACACAATATATTTGTCTTGGAAACTCCCACAGGGTGGTTTTGAGAAGTTTCAGGTAAAGTTGCTGTCATGCATGATGTCACTCTTTTTTGTCCTTCCTTTTACATTAATAGCTTAAGAAATTATGATGCCTCTCCTTTACTGGAAGGTTTTCCTCCAAAATAAGTTTTCTATTTGTTGCTTTATAAGTACAAAATTGTCATGGGAGTTTGTCAGATTTGAGTAAAACCTGGTGCTTGACTTTAAATGTTTGGGTTTTCCAGTGGAGACAGATGTGTGCATGTGTGGCGCACAGTTGTGAGTAAAGGAAAGGTGGTGCTGAAGGACAGCGCTTCTGTGACAGCAGCGGTCACAGCAAAGATTCCAGAGGTTAAAGCTGGGTGATGTGCTACGATCTTTCAGCTCCATCCTGCAGATGTGGTTGAGTGGAGACTTGCAGCCCAGGGGGTAGGAGAGAAAGAGGCACAAAGAAGCTGCTTTTTAATTGTCTGTGATATAAATGCGTGCATTTTTTTGTTGCTCTTTGTGGTTAATAATGTATCCTGGCATCAAGTGAGGATATATTATATACACCCTACATCCTGCATTGTATGGTTTTCAGGGTAAGTAAGCTTCTGGAGATAGCATTATTTTTTGTTTTAAATTTATTTATTTATTTAAAAAATTATTTATGTGACTGCTCCAGGTCGTTAATCTTCATTATGGCATGTGGGATCTTTAGAAGCAGCTTGTGAACTCTCAGCTGCAGCATGTGAATTCCTGTTGCGCCATGTGGAATCCAGTCCCCTGACCAGGGATTGAACCCAGCCCCCACCTTGCACTGGGGACTCAGTGTCTTAGCCACTGGACCGCCAAGGAAGTCCTTGGGGATATCACTGTTGCTTTGTAATCTATGGGGGCAAACAAATTTTCCACACTTTCGTAGTAGTAGGAGATGGTGATTTTAGTTATAAAAGAACAGAAAACAAAATAGTTAAGAAATTTATCATATTAATGAAAGAGTGCCTCATGGAGACAAAGGCAAAGACTATAACTGGGTGTTTGGAAAAATCAGAATCAGATATTTAAGGCCGTTGAGACCACTGGGATTGTTTTTTTAATGTCTGTCTTCTACTTTCTGCTCATTAGCCTTAATTTATTTTTACTTATTTTTCCTGATGACCAACTTCCTCTGCTAAGCAATCCATGTGATGAGTGGAAGAATGCCATGTACAACTTCTGAGCGTAAATGGTATATTATGAGCCACAGAAAAGACAGATGCTCTCTAAATTCCCAAGGAAGGGACTGTGATTATTCCAAATGTTAGACACCCAGTCCAGTTTCAGTCAACTGTTGTTGCAGGCCCCATGTCGTGTGAAAATGGTGGCTCTGGATCTATGGATGGTGGGGGTTAGAGAGTCATTAGAATTTGAGCAGGTACAACAAAAGGTGTTTCCTGAAAGTGAAAAGCAATATAGAATTTAATAATTTATAGAATCAATACGTCTAAAAGGAACCAGAGCAGTAAAATTGCCAGACACTTGAACTAATTGGTACAGCTGAGTTTCATATCCGAGTATGAATTTCTTAACAATTACAGTTCATAATGAGAAACAAGATAATAGTTATTATATGATAGACATAAAAAGAATCCACATTTATTTATTTATAGTAGCTGGTACTAAAGACCAAGAGGGTTATGTAGTGGGCAGAATAATGACCTTCCAAAGATCCAGCCTAATTCACAGAACCTGAAATACGTTATATTACATGGTAAAGGGGAAGCAGATGGAATTAAATTGGCTAATTAGCAGGTTTTAAAATAGAGAGATTATAGAGAGTCTGGATCCAGATGGTGGAGTAGGAAGACCCTGAGCTCACCTCCTCCCATAGACACGCAAAAACTACTACATATAGAATAACTATCTCTGAGAGTCACGTAATGACTAGCAGAACAGATTTTCTGCAATTAAGGAGATAACGAGGAGGCCACATTGAGATGGGTAGGAGGGGCAGAGATGCAGTCTAGTTAGAACCCACACACCCTGTGCAGTAACCCACAAGCGGGGAGTACTGTCCCAACCACAGAGGTCCCCCTTGAGGAGTGAGGGGTCTGAGCCCCATGGAAGGCTCCCCAGCCTGGGGGACATGCATGGGTAGAAGAGCCACATGACATCTGCCTTTGAAACCAGCAGGGCTTATATCTGGGAAATCCAGAAGCCTGTGGAATATCGAGACCCTTCTCTTGAAGAGCTCTCACACACACTCACTGATTCTGAGTCCCAGGAAAGAGGCAGTAGCTTGAAAAACAGCTAGGTCATAAGAGAAGATTCGTTGACTAGTATTAGGGTGTGTGCTGGAAGGGCAGGGATCTGATGGAACTTTCCTTGGGAATGGAAGTACTGGTAGGTGCAGCTTTTTTTTTTTTCCCCTAAACTCTCCTTCCACCTAGCTGGGCAGGTGCTGGCAGACACCATTTCTATCACTCTCAGTCACCCTAACCAACACCATGTGCTCTGCCCCAGTATTCCCTGAGGGTCAGTCCTGTTCATCCATCCACCATGGCCAGATTTGCCAATGTGACTCCTAACCTGTTCCATATAGCAGGTGGATCTGAACGGCCCCAGTGCCCTGCCTGGGGGATCAGTTTTGTACAACAGTATACTTGCAGCAGTTGCAACTGGGCCTCACAGCTAGTCACACTGGGAACTGGTCCCACCTACCAGTAGACCTGCAGTGAGCATGGCCCAACCACGAAAGGAGGGGACGCACAGCTCACATGGAGGATACTCCAGGGGCATCTGGCTCTGGTGACCTGGGAGGACTGTGCCACTGAGCATCACAGAAAACCTTCTAAATAAAGCCACTGTTTCAAGATTGGGAGATGTGACTATATATCTGATTGCTGTTGTTCAGTCACTAAGTCGTGTCCAGCTCTTTGCTACCCCATGAACTGCAGCACACCAGACTTCCCTGTCCTTTTCTGTCTTCAGAAGTTTGCTCAAACTCATGTCCATTGAGTCAGTGATACCATCCAACCATCTCATCCTCTGTTGCCCTCTTCTCCTCTTGCCCTCCATCTTTCCCAGATCAGGGTCTTTTCCAGTGAGTGGGCTCTTGGCTTCAGGTTGCCAAAGTATTAGAGCTTCAGCATTGGTCTTTCCAATGAATATTTAGAGTTGATTTCCTTTAGGATTGACTGGTTTGACTTTTTTGCTGTCCAAGGGATTCTCTAACACCACAATTCAGAAGCATCAATCCTATTTGCTAGGTAAAGCTAATAAATAGAAACAAACAGTTAGGAAATCTTGGGGGACAATGGCAAACCTTTCAAATGAAGGAACAAGACAAGACTTCAGAATAATAATTCAATGAAATGGAGACAGACAGTTTAACAAAAGGGCGTTGAAAGTAATAGTATGCAAGACAGGAAAAAAGACACAGATGTGTATAACGGACTTTTGGACTCAGAGGGAGAGGGAGAGGGTGGGACGATTTGGGAGAATGGGAATTCTAACATGTATACTGTCATGTAAGAATTGAATCGCCAGTCCATGTCTGACGTAGGGTGCAGCTTGCTTGGGGCAGGTGCATGGGGATGACCCAGAGAGATGTTGTGGGGAGGGAGGTGGGAGGGGGGTTCATGTTTGGGAACGCATGTAAGAAAAAAAAAAATAAACATAAAATAAATGTAATAAATAAAAAAAAAAAAAAAAAAGATGTGCACTGAACTGAGAAGAACTGATGGATACAGTGATAAATTTAACACAGGTAGAAAATATAAAGAACTGGTAAGAAGTAAAGACTGCAATGACTGAAATTTAAAATACACTGGAGAGAATCAACAGTACATTAGAGGATACAGAAGAATGGGTCAGCAGTCTGAAAGACAGGGTAGCAGAAATCACCCACTCAGGACATAAAAGGAATTTTTTAAAATGAGGGTAACTTAAAGAATGTCTGCAACCAGTATTTACTTTTTTCAAGGGGTCCCAGTAGGAGAAAGAAAGTTCCAGTAGACCTATTTGAAGAAGTTAGGGCTGACAAAAAATTTAACCTGGTAAAGGAACCAAGTCTAGAAAACACAGACACCCAAACAAGATAACTTGAAGAGACTCACATCAAGACACATAATTAACATGTCAGAAGTTAGAAATGTAAAAGCAGCAAGAGAAAAACTTAAAAGGGAGCCCTCCTTTCAACTGATTAATTTTTAGCAGAAACTTTATAGGCCAAAAGGGACTGCATGATATATTAAAATTACTGAAAGTAAAAAAAAAAAAGAAAAAACTTACAACCAATAATACATTATTTGGCAAGGTTATTAATCAGAAATTAGGAAAGATAAAAAGTTTCCCAAACAAGCAAAAGCTAAGGAAATTTATCATCGCTAAAGTAGCCTTGGGCTTCCCTGGTGGCTCAGAGGTTAAAGCGTCTGCCTGGAATGCTGGAGACTTGGGTTCGATCCCTGGGTCGGGAAGATCCCCTGGAGAAGGAAATGGCAACCCACTCCAGTATTCTTGCCTGGAGAATCCCATGGAGGGAGGAGCCTGGTGGGCTGTAGTCCATGGGGTCGCAAAGAGTCGGACATGACTGAGCGACTTCACTTTCACTTTTCACTTTCAAAGTAGCCTTACATACATCAGTGGTGGTCCAGTGGTTTAAGAATCTTCTTGCCAGTGGAGGGTACGTGGGTTCGATCCCTGGTCCAGAAAGATTTCACATGCCATGGGGCAACTAAGCCTCTCCCTTGTCATACAGCCATTGAGTGCTCTTTCTTAAAAGTATTAATAAAATATCATTCCTTTGCTTAAGAGTTTCCTTACCATGGCTTACTAGGCTCTGCCTGTCCCTGGTGACCTCGCTACAGCTCCTCCATTCTTTCCCATCTCAGGAAAGGACCATGTCCTAAAATCACTTGCTCAGTGATCTTTGATTCTTCCCATTCCCTCATCCCTCAGTCTAGCAGTGGGTTCTGCCACTTCTACCTATGAAATGGATCCCTAATGTGTCCAGCTCTCTTTATCTCCACTATACCACCCTCGTCCTCATTTCTTACTGAGATCAACAGCCTAGGTGACAGATGACAGTCCCTTACCTCCTCTTTTTTTTTTTTCTTTTAAGATGTGTGTGTGTGAGTGCTCAGTCACGTTTGACTCCATGGACTGTAGTCTGCCAGGCTCCCCTGTCCAAGGGATCCTCTAGGCAAGAATACTGGAGTGGGTTGCCATATCCTTCTCCAGGAGATCTCTCCAACCCAGGGATCGAACCCATGTCTCTTGGGTCTCCTGCATTGGCAGGTGGACTCTTTACCACTGCAACACCTGTGAAGCCTCCCATGTGTTTTTTGAAATTTATTTAATTGGAGGCTAATTACTTTATAATATTGTATTGGTTTTGCCATATATTGACATGAATCAGCCATGGGTGTACATGTGTTCCCCATCCTGAACCCTCCTCCGACATCCCTCCCCATCCCATCCCTCAGGGTCATCCCAAGCACCAGCCCTGAGCACCCTGTCTCATGCATCAAACCTGGACTGGCAATCTGTTTCACATATGATAATATACATGTTTCAATGCTATTCTCTCAAATCATCCCACCCTCGCCTTCTCCCACAGAATTCAACGGACTGTTCTATACATCTGTGTCTCTTTTGCTGTCTTGCATATAGGGTCATCGTTACCATCTTTCTAAATTCCATATATATGCGTTAGTATACTGTATTGGTGTTTCTCTTTATGACGTACTTCACTCTGTATAATAGGCTCCAGTTTCATCCACCTCATTAGAACTGATTCAAATGCATTTTTTTAAATAGCTGAGTAATATTCCCTTGTGTATATGTACTACAGCTTTCTTATCAATTTGTCTGCTGTCTTATCGATTTGTCTAGGTTGCTTCCATGTCCTGGCTATTGTAAACAGTGCTGTGATGAACATTGGGGTACATGTATCTCTTTCATTTCTGGTTTCCTTGGTGTGTTTGCCCAGCAGTGGGATTGCTGGGTCATATGGCAGTTCTATTTCCAGTTTTTTAAGGACTCTCAACACTGTTCTCCATAGCGGCTGTCCTAAGTTTGCATTCCCACCAACAGTGTAAGAGGGTTTCCTTTTCTCCACACCCTCTCCGGCATTTATTGCCTGTAGACTTTTGGATCGCAGCCATTCTGACTAGTGTGAGATGGTACCCCATTGTGGTTTTGATTTGCATTTCTGTGATAATGAATGATGCTGAGCATCTTTTCATGTGTTTGTTAGCCATCCGTATGTCTTCTTTGGAGAAATGTCTGTTTAGTTCTTTGGCCCATTTTTTGATTGGGTCGTTTATTTTTCTGGAATTGAGCTGCAGGAGTTGCTTGTATATTTTTGAGATTAATTCTTTGTCAGTTGCTTCATTTGCTATTATTCTCTCCCATTCTGAAGGCTGTCTTTCCCCCTGCTTATGGTTTCCTTCATCATGCAAAAGCTTTTAAGTTTAATTAGGTCCCATTTGTTTATCTGTCCTTTTATTTCCATTATTCTAGGAAGCGGGTCATAGAGGATCCTGTGTGATTTATGTCAGAGAGTGTTTTGCCTATGTTTTCTTCTAGGAGTTTTATAGTTTCTGGTCTTACATTTAGATCTTTAATCCATTTTGAGTTTATTTTTGTGTATGGTGTTAGAAAGTATTCTAGTTTAATTCTTTTCCAAGTGGTTGACAAGTTTCCCCAGCACCACTTGTTAAAGAGATTGTCTTTTACCCACTGTATATTCTGGCCTCCTTTGTCAAAGGTGTCCATTAGTTCAGCTCAGTCACTCAGTCATGTCCGACTCTTTGCGACCCCATGACAGCATGCCAGGCCTCCCTGTCCGTCACCAACTCCGAGAGTTCACTCAGACTCGAATCCATCAAGTCAGTGATGTCATCCTCTGTCGTCCCCTTCTCCTCCTGCCTCCAATCCCTCCCAGCATCAGAGTCTTTTCCAATGAGTAAACTCTTTGCATGAGGGGCCCAAAGTACTGGAGTTTCAGCTTTAGCATCATTCCTTCCAAAGAACACCCAAGACTGATCTCCTTCAGAATGGACTGGTTGGATCTCCTTGCAGTCCAGGGGACTCTCAAGAGTCTTCTCCAACACCACAGTTCAAAAGCATCAGTTCTTTGGCGCTCAGCTTTCTTCATAGTCCAACTGTCACATCTATACATGACCACTGGAAAAACCATAGCCTTGACTAGACGGACCTTAGTTGGCAAAGTAATGTCTCTGCTTTTGAATATGCTATCTAGGTTGGTTGTAACTTTTCTTCCAAGGTGTAAGCGTCTTTTAATTTCATGGCTGCAGTCACCATCTGCAGTGATTTTGGAGCCCCCCAAAATAAACTCTGACACTGTTTCCACTGTTTCCTCATCTATTTCCCATGAAGTGATGGGACCAGATGCCATGATCTTCGTTTTCTGAAATTTGAGTTTTAAGCCAACTTTTTCACTCTTCACTTTCACTTTCATCAAGAGGCTTTTTAGTTCCTCTTCACTTTCTTCCATAAGGGTGGTGTCATGTGCATATCTGAGGTTATTGATATTTCTCCTGGCAATCTTGATTCCAGCTTGTGTTTTTTCCAGCCCAGCGTTTCTCATGATGTGCTCTTCATTTAAGTTAAATAAGCAGGGTGACAATATACAGCCTTGATGTACTCCTTTTCCTATTTGGAACCAGTCTGTTGTTTCATGTCTAGTTCTAACTGTTGCTTCCTGACCTGCATATAGGTTTCTCAAGGGGCAAATCAGGTGCTCTGGTATTCCCATCTCTTTCAGAATTTTCCAGTTTATTGTGATCCACATAGTCAAAGGCTTTGGCATAGTCAATAAGCAGAAATAGATGTTTTTCTGGAACTCTTTCTTTTTCCATGATCCAGCAGATGTTGGCAACTTGATCTTTGGTTCCTCTGCCTTTTCTAAAACCAGCTTGAACATCTGGAAGTTCACGTATTGCTGAAGCCTGGCTTGGAGAATTTTGATGTGCATGGATTTATCTCTGGCTTTCTATTTTGCTCCATTGAGCTATATTTCTGTCTTTGTGCCAGTACCATACTGCCTTGATGACTGTAGCTTTGTAGTATAGCCTGAAGTCAGGCAGGTTGATTCCTCCAGTTCCATTCTTCTTTCTCAAAATTGCTTTGGCTATTCGAGGTTTTGTATGTCCATACAAATTGTGAAATTATTTGTTCTAGTTCTCTGAAAAATGCCACTGGAAATGTGATAGGGATTGTGTTGAATGTATAGATTGCTTTGGGTGGTATACTCATTTTCACTATATTGATTTTTCTGATCTGTGAACATGGTATATTTCTCCATCTATTTGTGTCATTTTTTATTTCTTTCATTAGCATTTTATAGTTTTCTTTATATAGATCTTTTATTTCTTTCGGTAAATTTATTCCTATGTATTTTATTCTTTTCATTGCAATGGTGAATGGAATTTTTCCCTTAATTTCTCTTTATGATTTCTCATTGTTAGTATATAGGAATGCAAGTGATTTCTGTATGTTAATTTTATATCCTGCAACTTTACTATATTCATTGATTAGCTCTAGTAATTTTATGATGGAGTCTTTAGGGTTTTCTATGTAGGGGATCATGTCATCTGCAAACAGTTTTATTTCTTCTTTTCCAATCTGGATTCCTTTTATTTCTTTTTCTTCTCTGATTGCTGTGGCTAATACTTCTAAAACTATGTTGAATAGTAGTGGTGACAGTGGGCACCCTTGTCTTGTTCCTGACTTTAGGGGAAATGCTTTCAACTTTTCACCATTGAGGATAATGTTTACTGTGGGTTTATTATATATGACCTTTATTATGTTGAGGTATGTTCCTTCTATGCCTGCTTTCTGGAGGGTTTTTATCATAAATGGATGTTGAATTTTGTCCAAGGCTTTCTTTGCAACTATTGAGATAATCATATGGTTTTTATCTTTCAATTTGTTACTGTGGTATATCACATTGATTGATTTTGTGGCTTTTAAAGAATCCTTGCATCCCTGGGATAAAGTCCACTTGGTCATGATGTATGATCTTTTTAATATGTTGTTTAATATGTTCCAGAATTTTGTTGAGCATTCTTGCATGTTGAGGATTTTTCTGTGTTCATCAGTGATATTGGCCTGTAGGTTTCTTTTTTTGTGGCATCTTTGGTTTTCCTAAGGGTGATGGTGGCCTCATAGAATGAGTTTGAAAGTTTACCTTCCTCTGCAATTTTCTGGAAGAGTTTGAGTAGGATAGGTGTTAGCTCTTCTCGAAAGTTTTGGTAGAATTAAGCTGTGAGGCCATCTGGTCAAGGGCTTTTGTTTGCTGGACGATTTCTGATTACAGTTTCAATTTCTGTGCTTGTGATGGGTCTGTTAAGATTTTTATTTCTTCCTGGTTCAGTTTTGGAAAGTTGTACTTATCTAAAAACTTGTCCATTTCTTCCCAGTTGTCCATTTTATTGGCATATAGTTGCTGATTGTCATCTTTTATGATCATTTGTATTTTTGTGTTATCTCTTGTGATTTTTCCATTTTCATTTCTGATTTTGTTGATTTGATTCATCTCCCTTTTTTTCTTGATGAGTCTGGCTAACGGTTTGTCTATTTTATTTATCTTTTCAAAGAACCAGCTTTTAGCTTTGTTGATTTTTGCTATGGTCTCCTTTGTTTCTTTTTCACTTATTTCTGCCCTAATTTGTATGATTTTTTTCCTTCTACTAACCCTCGGGTTGTTAATTTCTTCCTTTCCTAGTTGCTTTAGGTGTAGAGTTAGGTTATATATTTGATTTTTCTCTTGTTTCTTGAGGTAAGCTTATATTGCTATGACCCTTCCCCTTACCACTGCTTTTACTCAGTCCCATACATAGGCTTTGGGTTGTTGTGTTTTCATTTTCATTTGTTTCTGTGTATATTTTGATTTCTTCTTTGATTTCTTCTGTAATTTGTTAGTTATTCAGACGTGTGTTGTTTAGCCTTCATATGTTTGTATTTTTAATAGTTTTTTTTCCTGTAGTCGATATCTAATCTTACCGCCTTCTGATTAGAAAAGATGTTTGGAATGATTTCAACTTTTTTGAATTTAGCAAGGCTGGATTTATGGCCCAGGATGTGATCTATCCTGGAGAATGTTCCGTGTGCACTTGAGAAAAAGGTGAAATTCATTGTTTTGGGGTGAAATGTCCTATAGATATCAATTAGGTCTAACTGGTCCATTGTATCATTTAAAGTTTGTGTTTCCTTGTTAATTTTCTGTTTAGTTGATCTATCCATAGGTGTGAGTGGGGTATTAAAGTCTCCCACTGTTATTGTGTTATTGTTAATTTCCCCTTTCATACTTGTTAGCATTTGTCTTACATATTGTGATGCTCCTATGTTGAGTGTATATATATTTATAATTGTTATATCTTCTTGGATTTATCCTTTGATCATTATGTAGTGTCCTTTTTTGTCTCTTTTCACAGCCTTTGTTTTAAAGTCTATTTTATCTGATATGGGTATTGCTACTCCTGCTTTCTTTTGGTCTCCATTTGTGTGAAATATCTTTTTCCAGCCTTTCACTTTCCATCTGTATGTATCCCTTGTTTTGAGGTGGGTCTCTTGTAGACAGCATATATAGGGGTCTTGTTTTTGTATCCATTCAGCCAGCCTTTGTCTTTTGGTTGGGGCATTCAGACTATTTACATTTAAGGTAATTATTGATAAGTGTGATCCCGTTGTCATTTACTTTGCTGTTTTGGGTTCGAGTTTATACACTTTTTCTGTGTTTCGTGTCTAGAGAAGATCCTTTAGCATTTGTTGAAGAGCTGGTTTGGTGGTGCTGAATTCTCTCAGCTTTTGCTTGTCTGTAAAGCTTTTGATTTCTCCTTCATATTTGAATGAGATTCTTGCTGGGTACAGTAATCTGGGTTGTAGGGTTTTCTCTTTCATCACTTTAAGTATGCCC
This sequence comes from Capra hircus, assembly GCF_001704415.2. NCBI lineage: Eukaryota > Metazoa > Chordata > Mammalia > Artiodactyla > Bovidae > Capra > Capra hircus. Next base: position 9,781,412 of record NC_030812.1, read on the forward strand.
TGCCATTCCCTTCTGGCTTGAAGAGTTTCTATTGAAAGATCAGCTGTTATCCTTATGGGAATCCCCTTGTGTGTTATTTGTTGTTTTCCCCTGGCTGCTTTTAATATTTGTTCTTTGTGTTTGATCTTTGTTAGTTTGATTAATATGTGTCTTGGGTGTTTTGCATTGGGTTTATCCTGTTTGGGACTCTGGGTTTTTTGGACTTGGGTGGCTATTTCCTTCCCCATTTTCAGGAAGTTTTCAAATATTATCTCCTCAAGTGTTTTCTTGTGGGCTTTCTTTTTGTCTTCTTCTGGGACTCCTGTGATTTGAATGTTGGGGCGTTTGACATTGTCCCAGAAATCTCTGAGGTTGTCCTCATTTCTTTTAATTCTTTTTCCTCTCTGCTTCATTTATTTCTACCATTCTATCTTCCACCTCACTTATCCTATCTTCTGCCTCAGTTATTCTACTGTTGGTTCCCTCCTGAATGTTTTTGATCTCAGTTATTGCATTATTCATTATTGATTGACTCTTCTTTATTTCTTCTAGGTCCTTGTTAAACATTTCTTGCATCTTCTCAATCCTTGTCTCCAGACTATTTATCTGTAACTCTATTCTGTTTTCAAGATTTTGGATCGTTTTTACTATCATTATTCTGAATTCTTTTTTAGGTAGACTCCCTATCTCCTCCTCTGGTTTGGTTTGGGTGGGCATTTATCATGATCCTTTACCTGCTGAATATTTCTCTGCCTTTTCATCTTGTTTAGATTTCTGTGTTTTGGGTGGCCTTTCTGTATGCTGGAAGTTTGTGGTTCCTCTTTATTGTGGAGGTTCCTCCCTGTGGGTGGGGTTGGACAAGTGGCTTGTCAAGGTTTCCTGGTTAGGAAAGCTTGCATCAGTGTTCTGGTGGGTGGAGCTGAATCTCTTCTCTCTGGGGTGCAATGAAGTGTCTAGTAGTGAGTTTCGAGGTGTCTCTGGGTTTGGTGTGACTTTCGGCAGCCTGTGTATTAATGCTCAGGGCTATGTTCCTGTGTTGCTGGAGAATCAGCATGGTATGTCTTGCTCTGGAACTTGTTGACTCTTGGGTGGAGCTTGGTTTCAGTGTAGGTATGGGGGCTTTTGGATGAGCTTTTGTTGATTAATGTTCCTTGGAATCAGGAATTTTCTGGTATTCTCAGGTTTTGGACTTAAGCCTCCTGCCTCTGGTTTGCAATCTTATTCTTACAGTAGCCTTAAAACTTCTCCATCCATATAGCACAGAATATAAAACATCTAGGTTAATAGAAAGAAGATTCTCCACAGTGAGGGACATCCAGAGAGGTTCACAGAGTTATGTGGAGAAGAGAAGAGGGAGGAGAGAGAGAGAGGTGACCAGGAGAAGAGGGGGAATCAAAAGGGGAGAGAGCAATCTAGCCAGTAATGTATTCCCTATGTGTTCTTCACATTCTGGAACACTTAGAGAGGTTCACGGAGTTACATAGAGAAGAGAAGTGGGAGGAGGGAGATGGGGGTGACCAGGAGGAGAAGATGGGGAGTCAAAAGGAGAGAGACAGATCCAGCTAGTAATCAGTTCCCTAAGTGTTCTCCATAGCCCGGAACACACAGAGAGATTCACAGAGTTGGGTAGAGAAGAGAAGTGGGAGGGAGGAGCTAGAGGTGACCTGGGGGAGAAAAAGGAGAGTCAAAAGGGGGAGAGGGCAATGAAGCCAGTACTCACACTCCTAAGTAAAAGTGGGTACTGAGATTGGATTCTTAAAGGTACAAAATTGATTAAAAAAAAAAACCAAAAAGCAAAGATTAAAAATCTAGAGTAAAGGTTAGAGTCTCAAAAATGCAATATTAAAAAAACAAAATCACAAGAATTATAAAAAGTATATATGAAATTTGCTTAAAAAATATGGTCTTTTTTTTGCAATGTTATAAAAATGAAAATTAAAGGAGTAATAAAGGACTTAAGTTTTTTTAATTAAAAATCATAATAGTAAAGTATATCTTGGAATTTCTCTGGAGCTGTTGCAGCAGTATGGGGTCAGTTCAGTTTCAGATAGTTCCTTTTCCAGCTTATACTACTTCTCAAGGTCTATAGGCCCCTTCCAATGTAGTCGGTATTAACTATAGGGTTTTAATCTGTTTTACCTGTTACTTCCAGAGCAGTTCCCTCTGTTTATTTTGACTTCTGTTTGCAGGTTTCTTCAGTGTCTAATTTCCGCCCTGACATGGGGAGCCGAAGGTGGTCACTTATTAAGGCTCACTTATTCAGTTTGCTGTGGAGAGGGAGGAACACTGCAAATAAATATCACTGGCCTGTATGGGGAGTGCTTGCAGTGTCTGGGCCTCACTGGGTTTGCCTCAGCTCATGACGTGTGTGCTTTCCTGGTCTACATTGCTCAGGTTCCACGTTGCTGTGCAGGTGAACTGTCTGAGGCGGGCCCTGGGTTGTCTTCTGCACTTCTCAGGTCTAAGCCACTCAGGTTCAGGTTCTCAGGTACTCCACAAAGGCACAGACTCTGTTGGGCCTGCATTATGCCCTTTGCAGGTCCGAACAGCTCAGGCGACCAGGTGCTTGGCGAGTGCACTCTCCCAAGGTGGGCAGTGCATCTTATCACATCCCTGGTCCCAGCTGCTTGGTTTCCTGGGTGCAGAGTGGGAGTGCTGTCTCAGATGTGCTGTGTATCTCCTTGGGGAGCTGACCTCTTCGGGTGACCCTCCTGGGGGATGTCAACCATCCAGGATCGAAGCAAGACTTGGTTAGCAACTGGGAGCCTGCTCACAGTTTGGTGGAGGATGCCATCTCTGGGGCCAAGATTGCCCCTTCTGACTCTGGCTGTTGCCCACCTGCCTCTTTGTCTCCAGCGGGGGAAGGGGCCGGTCCGTAGCTCTGGCTAGCTCTTCTTTGATATTCGCTCAGTCCTTTGTTCTGTGAGCGGGCTGGCAGTGCCTTAGGTTAGAGCTTTCCATGGGAAAGTTCTGTCTTTCTCTTTCTATTTTATTTTTTTATCTCTCTCTCTGGCTATCCCACAGTTTGGGTTGCTATCTCACCTTAGCTCCCTCAGATTGCCCTCAGGGCTTTCAGGCTCTGTCCTTACTGTAAGCATGCAACCAGTGCCTCCCTGTTCAGCCCCCGCTTGCTGGTGGTGGACATGAACATCTGGGCTACTTATCTACTGGCAGTTGCAGTTAGGCATGTAATCTGTGGATTTTATTTATTTATTTATTTTTCCTCCCGGTTACGTTGCCCTTTGAGATTCCAAAACTCCCCACAGACCCACCGGTTAGAGAGTTTCCTAGTGTTTGGAAAATTCTCCTCTTTCACAACTCCCTTTCCAGGGTGGGTCTCCATCCCTAACTCTTTTGTCTCTCTTTCTATCTTTTATATTTTATCCTATCCCTTTGAAGACAATGGGCTGCCTTTCTGGGTGCCTGGTGTCCTCCATCAGCATTCAGAAGTTGTTTTGTGGAATTTGCTCAGCATTCAAACGATCTTTTGATGAATTTGTGGGGGAGATAGTGGTGGTCTCACCGTCCTATTCCTCCACCATCTTAGGACCATGTGTTTTTTAAGATATATGTGTTTAATTAAAATTTATTTATTTATTTTTGGCTGCGCTGGGTCTGTCTTCACTGCTTCAAGTGGGGCTACTCTAGCTGAGTGTGCAGGCTTCTCATTGTGGTGGCTTCTCTTGTTGTGGAGCCTGGGGCGTAAGCTCTAGGTGCACGGGCTGAGGAGTTGTGGCTTACAGGCTCTAGAGCATAAGCTCAGTAGTTTTGACACACCGGCTCAGCTGTTCTAACACATGGTCTCAGTTGGTCCATGGCACGTGGAATCTCCCAGGACTAGGGATCGAACCCATGTCCCCTGCATTGGCAGGCAAATGCGTAACCACTAGACCCCAGGGAAGTCCTCTGTCTCTGTTCTTGATTTCCATATTATCTACTTTGCACATAGTGGCCAGAGAGAATGCAGGTGACAGAGATACAGTGTCTCTCATTGATTTAACAATCTCCTTTAGATTTCCATCGCCCATCACTTAAAGTCTAAACTTTATGTGTTTATGTAGCCTTAAAGTGGTCTCCAAGAGCTCACCTGATTGGACCTTCATCTAATTATGCTGCCTGCTTGGTTTCTATGCTGCTAGCATATTGGGCTCTCTTTCTAGTTCCTTTAGCATGCCATGCACATCCCTGCTGCAGAATTTTTGTACTTGATATTCATTTTGCATGGGTATTTCACCTTCAGTTTTGGTCGACTTTTTTCTATCATTGGATTCTCAGCTCCAGAATAATTTGTTGACTATAAGAAAAATGCACAATGTTAGAGTTGTGAGTTTCAGTTTTATTCAGAGAATTTATGAGAGCTATAGCTCAGGAAATAGCCTCTCCATAGGTCTGAGGGAACTGTTGTGGGGAAGTAGGGGAGAAGCCCTCTTATAATTTAGGGATAAGAAATACGTGCAGTCAAGCATACATCTCAGAAAAAGGTCACTGCTAGTCCCAAGACACAGATATACCAGTTAATGATTTTAGAATGATTTCTATGTATGGAAAAATGTAAGAATCTGGGCTCATAAAAATTCTTCCTGAGATATACATCTAACTTTCTGATGGGCTTGTTTATCCAAAGCACAGAATGCCTCATCTTGTTTTGCATCCCGAATTCCTTTCAGGGTGCGCTGTAGGTTAATAGCTGCAGTGGCTAATGACTTAATCCTTGTAGAACTAAACTGTGAGCAATTCTTTGTTTTATATTCTCATCTCCTTACTTGATTACCTACTCTAAATAAAACCACTCTTTGTTTCCTCTGAGATGTAGCTGATTATTTCATTCATTTGTTTATTGAGTTGATTGTTGTTAGGTGTCACCCTTAGAGTATAACTTCCCTACAATGGGAAGCCTTTTTTGTCTTGTTTACTGTAAAATACCTAGTACTGAGAATAATGCTTTCCCTGTAATAGATGATCAATAAATATTTAGTAAATAAATAAAACTTTGTATAACAGTGTTACCATATATCAGTGGTCCCCAATCTTTTTGACACCAGGGACCAATTTCACAGAAGATAATTTTTCCACTGACTGGGGATAGTGGGGTGGTTTTAGGATGATGCAGGTAATTATGTATGTATTATGTACATCATGTAACAAAGGCATTATATTTATTGTGCACTTTATTTTTAATTAATGCTGCCCCTGATCTGGAGGAGGTACTGGTCCGTGGTCTGGAGGTTGGGTACCCCTGCCATATATGGTTGGGGTTTTGGAGGGAGGGTATCAATATTGGACACGGTTATCAGCAAAAGGTAGAACTTGAGATGAACTTTTGGGAACGGGTAAGATTCAGACTCACTGAAAAGAGAAGAGGATATTTTGCATGAGCAAGTCTAGGGGGAACATTCTATTTGTCATTTGTAAATGTCATTCAATGATTGGGGTGTCTTGAGTTATAAATGATTCATGAAAAATTCTATCTTTCTAGAATGATTTAATTCATTCCTATACTTAGTATAGGTATTTCCTAGAGAAAATTCTAGGTATTTGTAATATTAATTGTAGAAGATGCACATTTTTTACCCTTATCTGTTTGTCCTAATTCTCATATTTCAAGGCAAATGGCTAAAAAGATGATCTTTTCTTGGGTTGGCCGAGGCCATAAAATTATTTGTTGTCAGACTTGGATTGGCCGAGGCCATAAAATTATTTGTTGTCAGATAAAATATATACTCCTAGAATTACTTTTTGCTATTTTTATATGAACACTTTTTTTGAGATTGTAATTTATGTATGAAGTAAAACTTATTTTAAGAAATCATGTTAATCTTTTGGATTCAGATTATATTTATTAACTATATTAACTATCTCTAATAGTTATTCTAGTCTTTCTCTACCAATGAGATTATTTGTTAAATTTTAATGCCTTAAGCAACAGTATCCTGGTTGCTTAGCAAAGTGTACATGCATAAGTGGGATCATTTTCCTAATCATTTAAAATTAATCATTTCAAGTCTTTGATTCTGCTTTAAAAGTAGAAATAAAAGAACAAATTGCATTTTCTTCAGTTGGTTTCTATTAGATACACGGAGCCCATGTAGTTGGAACTCAACAAACCTCTATTTTACAGATTTATTTTTAAAATTTTCATAATTTTATCTTGAGATCACTGCAATTGATTTCTTTTCCTTTCAGTCCTTCTTTAATGCCTTGCTCTGATTCTTTGTATGTCGGAATTTACCATTTCATCAAGGTTGTATTCTTCCTCTGCTACATGGTACTTTCTCCTACCATCCTTTTTCATATCAGAATTTCTCAGCATTCTCTTCACTTTTCCTATCTTACCATATGCCAGACAAACAAGGCACTTGCCAGTGACACCTTATAAATCAATAAGCAGTGATATGCTTCTAGACCTCATGATTATCTTTCTTCAGTAACTAAATACTCTTCCCCCAAGACAGCGATAAACATGTCTGCCCAGGAAATTTGTTTCTGTGACACTTACCACAAACAAGTGGTTTTTAAAGGATAATATAATTAAAATTATAAAATGAATGTGATTACTTTCATTTAGATGTATCTTTCTTTTATACCTTGAAATATGGAATAGAGAAGAGGAAAGTTTATTATAAGTAGCTTTTAATGAATTTTAAAAAATCCCCCAAATATTGGGACTATCAGATCAGTCCACTGAAAATTTCTAAAGGCAATGCCAATTCTGAAAGTTTTAATGAATAATTGGCTATACTGGAAGATGGTTATAGATAAACTGACATGGAACGTGACACATCATTGGGTCAACAAAAATTGAAGTGCTTCCTCTATGCCAGGTGTTTATTTTTGTTGTTTTCTCTCTTGCTGTTTTGTTTTTTTTTTTTCACTACTCCCTTGACTAATACTGACTGACTTCCATTGATACCTGTTTAGCAGCCCTTAAAATACAGTCTCTCTCCTGGGACACATATGTGAGTTCTTTGTGAGGGAGGTGGGGATTACCCACACTACCCACGTCCTTGACATGACAGACCCAGGTCCAGCTCTATCTTTTCCAGCCCTTCTCAGTTCTTCCCTCTTGTATTATATCCCACTACCTTTTGCTGCTTGGGTGTGTTTGCACAGAGGTCAAACTTCTTGGGTGAGGTACCGGTAAGTTGGTTCAAGTCTGATCACTCCATGTCGTCATACTTGACCCACGGGAGACTGTGGCATCTTTGTCAGGGCAAAGGTGGGTGCACAGATTACTGTCCGCTCTTCCCAGTTTCCTTTTTCTCTGGGCCACCAGACACATGAGTGGGAAGCTGGCTGCCTCTTACCTTCTAACTAGACTGTCAGTCTCTCCAGCAGACATCCTCCATGCATGGTTACGATACCCACAGGGCCCTCCTCATTTAGCTGGACTGTGGACAGAGGCACCCCCTTTCCATCCCTTAGGCAGCCAGGAGAAAGCCATGGCATCTTCCTAGGGTCAGAAAGTTGGGACTTCAGCAATATCTGCCTTCCCTTCCTCTAGTCTTCTGCTTACCTGGAGTTGGGAGAATAGTTCAGTTCAGTTCAGTCGCTCAGTCGTGTCCAACTATTTGCTACCCCAAGAATCGCAGCACGCCAGGCCTCCCTGCCCATTACCAACTCCCAGAGTTCACTCAGACTCTCGTCCATCGAGTCAGTGATGCCATCCAGCCATCTCATACTCTGTCGTCCCCTTCTCCTCCTGCCCCCAATCCCTGCCAGCATCAGAGTCTTTTCCAATGAGTCAACTCTTTGCATGAGGTGGCCAAAGTACTGGAGTTTCAGCTTTAGCATCATTCCTTCCAAAGAACACCCAAGACTGATCTCCTTCAGAATGGACTGGTGGGATCTCCTTGCAGTCCAAGGGATTCTCAAGAATCTTCTCCAACATCACAGTTCAAAAGCATCAATTTTTTGGCGCTCAGCTTTCTTCACAGTCCAACTCTCACATCCATACATGACCACTGGAAAAACCATAGCCTTGACTAGATGGACCTTAGTTGGCAAATTAATGTCTCTGCTTTTGAATATGCTATCTAGGTTGGTCATAACTTTCCTTCCAAGGAGTAAGCATCTTTTAATTTCATGGCTGCAGAAACCATCTGCAGTGATTTTGGAGCCCCCCAAAATAAAGTCTGACACTGTTTCCACTGTTTCCTCATCTATTTCCCATGAAGTGATGGGACCAGATGCCATGATCTTCGTTTTCTGAATGTTGAGCTTTAAGCCAACTTTTTCACTCTCCTCTTTCAGTTTCATCAAGAGGCATTTTAGTTCCTCTTTACTTTCTGCCATAAGGGTGGTGTCATCTACATATCTGATGTTATTGATAACAGGCATTCATGAAATGTTACAGAACAGTTTTTGTTTTCAGGTGGACCAACAGGTAAAGTCTCACTCACATCTATTATATTATGCATGTATATATGTATGCTGCTGCTGCTGCTGCCAAGTCACTTCAGTTGTGTCTGACTCTGTGCGACCCCACAGACAGCAGCCCATCAGGCTCTGCCATCCCTGGGATTCTCCAGGCAAGAGTACTGGAGTGGGGTGCCATTGCCTTCTCTGATATATATGTATATATATAAATAAATCATGTGTTTGTATACACACACACACACACACACACACCTATATGTGAAATTTAGAAACATTTGGAGGCTACTGGTCTTTTAGTATATAAACTCCTATGTTGGTTCACTAAACTTATTGCTATGTGAATGTCACTAAGTTATCCAGCCTCAACTACCTCCAAATTACTTCTTGGTGAAGATAGGAAGTATTATAACTCCTCTCTTGCAGTATTAATTTATGTGATGTGACTAGTATGGAGTTCATGACAGATCCTTTTTAAATCATGAAAAATATGAATTTATCTCTTTCTCTAGATATCCTATTGTATGACATCTAGAAGGGAAAAACTATTCCAAGTAATTGTATATACCAACAAAGCCAAAGTCAAGAATCTGACTCCAGGTGTGGACTACGTGTTCCACGTGAAGACGGTTAGAGGCAAAGATTACAGTGTATCTGTAATGAAAAACGTGGCTACAAGTAAGGAAATATCAGAAATAAAATTTTTCTTTATAGTTTTATGATAACTGAAAGTATTTGACCCCAGATAATTAAAACTATTTTTAAACATAAAGCTTGACAATTAAGGAATAATGATGATCATGATATGATTAAGAAGCTCTCAAAAATATGTGAACTTAAAGTCTTTGTCTAAATTTATTGGGAACTACATAGAGTTTCTTAATAATCTGAAGCAAACATGTATATATATGTATATATGTATCATGTATGCCACATATATGGAATATATGTGTATATATACACATATGTGCTATATAACATGTCATAATGTTATAAATACAGCTTATTTTCTATTGAGGTAGGGGTTTGATAAAGAGGAAAACTTTTTTTCCCTTCCTTGATGTTTGTAAATTCATTGTAAATAACTTTCATATTGTTTTTGAGTGGGGAGGAGTGATAGTATACGTCACCAACAGTTCTTGTGAAAATCTATGATGCTTACAGGGTCTCTTCTCAGTGAACAAATGATAATGCAAGAAACAATATTACTTTACCAGATGAACTGATTAACAATGCAGCAATATAGAAATGCTGAAAACTTTGTAATTGGAAGAACCACATTTGAAAATGCCCTTACTTCTGACCTTCACTGCCTCTTAAGTTACTCTGTTTCATCTTCATCCAATATCTAGCTATCTGCTAGATGGTAGCTAAGAAACCTGTAACTGTATCATATAACGATACTTTTGAACACACAGGAGGCACAATTATAGAGGAATGTCTGTAGGCGGTGATCCATGATTTGATTAAGGAAAGATATTTGGAAACTAGAGTCACTTAAAACTCATGTTTATATAATAGCTTATTTATCTATTTGCAGAGCTGAGCGTGTAAGACATTATACTTGAATAAATTCAAGGATTATTATATATATTTTTAAATTATACTATATATGTTTGCTTTATTTTTTCATATATGTGCGCAGTTTTTACTTATATATATTTACCTTTTCAATAGAACCATCCAGGATTTGTGGCTTAACCTTGAAAGCTGTGAATACTTCTTCTGCACATTTAAGGTGGAATCCAACAGAGACCAATTTCACTCATTACAAGATTTATATATCAAACAGAACATTTGCAGAAGAATATCTTATTTGGGGCGTGATGACTGAGCACACAGTTACAGATCTGACTCCTGGTGGAATATATAACATCACAGTATACAGAGTAAGAGGAAGTGTTGAAGGGTCTGGCACATTTATCAGAGTCATTGCAGGTATATTTACAAATTCCTTTTGATATTTAAAAACTTCACATTTTACATATTGTGCTGCTTAAGATAAAATTTCATTTTTTTTGAAATTTGAAATTTTACAATGTATAGAATATTTCAGAGGGTAAAAAATACTCACTGTATTCTAAGGATTTGGGGGATAATATATGTAAGATATAAATCGGATAACAGAGTTTTGGCACATAGTCAGTACTGAATAAATAATGCCTAATACTATGTACAATATCACATCAAATGAGAGGTCCAGCTAGTAGAATTAGATGGTTGATTTGGGTATCATCCATTCTCCTACAACTATATTCTTTGTCTTTAATATTCTACTATATACTATACATATGAAAAATCAGTCTTAGGGTGTGTGGAGAGGAGTAAAGATTATGAGCATGGAAATACATATAGTATAAGTCAAATTAAGAGGTGGATCAAAGGAAGTATTTCAGTCTTATTGTGGTTGCACAGCAAGGGAATGATTACCTTTACTGAATGGATGGAAAAGTCTCTCCAGGGCTGCAAAAAGATAAGGAGTTTCCTAAACAAACTAGAGGGCGTGTGGGGTGTGTGGAAAGGAGGATTCCGAGAGAGGGAACAGTCTGCGCAAAATTATGGAGGTATAAATAATATGGTGTGTTTGTGGAATGTTAGCAATTCAGCATTGCAACATTTTGTTTCTATATGAGAAGAGACCAAAATCCTATTCTGAGTAATTTAAAGCATCATTTTTTATATCCAAATGAAGTTGTTAAACCTATTAATATTTAAATTTTCATAAGAGAACAAGATTGCAGTAATAACTAATTAATAACTAATGAGACTATATTTAAATGATCTTTAAGGCTATGATATGACAGGTAATCCAAAGCAGGCATATGATGATCACAGTCTGTAGACATTTGTTACATGGATGTCACACTGTGTTAGTTTCCTGTGGTTCTGTAACAAATTGCCACAAGCTTTGTGGCTTAAAATAACACAAATTGACTGTGTCAGAGTTCTATAGGTCATAAATCTAACATGGTTTCTAATTAAGCTAAAATCAAGATATTGGGGGGCTCTAGGGGAGAGTCCTTTTCTTTGATCATTCAGGTTATTTGGAGAATTCTGTTCTTGTGGCTGTAGGACTGAGGTTGCTAGTAGCTGAGTCGGTCACTTCAGTTGTGTCCGACTCTGTGCAACCCCATAGATAGCAGCCCACCAGGCTCCCCCGTCCCTGGGATTCTCCAGGCAAGAACACTGGAGTGGGTTGCCATTTCCCTCTCCAATGCATGAAAGTGAAAAGTGAAAGTGAAGTTGCTCAGTCGTGTCAGACTCTTGGCAACCCCACGGACTGGAGCCTACCAGGCTCCTCCATCCATGGGATTTTCCAGGCAAGAGTACTGGAGTGGGGTGTCATTGTCTTCTCCAAGGACTGAGGTTACACACAGGTTAAACCTTGCTGGCTGTCAGCTGAGATCTGATCCCCCTCTAGTGAATATCTCATTCCTTGGCTTGTGACCTTCTTCCTCTATCTTCAAAGACAATAAAACAGAATTGGATTGCAGTCATGCTTCAACTCTCTTTCCATTTTTACTGTTACATCAGACTCTTCTGCCTTTCTCTTCCACTTTTAAGGACCTTATGATTAGATTGGGCCCACCTAGATAAACTAGATTGCTCTCCTTGTTTTAAGGTTCATATTCTTAATTCCATCTGCAAAGTCCATTTTGCCTGTAATGTAATATATTCACAAGTTCCAGGGTTTAAGTTGTGGGCATCCTTGAAGGGGGCATTATTCTATGTATCTTATATTACTATTATTCTCCTAAATGTGATATTTGTGTGATAATGAAAACAGGCAGTTTGCAATTCATATACCAACCACATTCCTGTATTTGACACTTGCTAGCTGAGTACTGCTGGGCAAGTTACTTAGAATTAAAGTTGATGATCTCTGAGATGCCTTATGACTTTAAAATTTTATTACATTTTAATTTTTATATTATGTATATAATAACATTTCTTAAAAAGTGCATGTGTTAAATGATGTATTAAATGTCGTTTTATGATAGGTAAAGTATATAATCAAACACATTAAAACTGGACCCACTGGGGAAGTTTCAGTGAGTCTATGACAAGGCTTCTTAATTGCTGTGCTGTTGATGTTTTGAGCTGGGTGATTCTCTCTTATAGGAATCTGTCCTGTACATTTTAGGATGTTTAGAAGCGTCCCTGGCCTCTACCCACTAGATACCAGTAGGGTCCTCTTAATTGTGGTAATCAAGGAATAAGGAACTATGACAACCAAATATTTTTCCTAGCAATCCCCAGAAGTCCAGAAAGTTGGCTTAAAGCTTACTCCTTGGAAGGAAAGTTATGACTAACCTAGACAGCATATTAAAAAGCAGAGACATTATTTTGCCAGCAATGGTCTGTCTAGTCAAGGCTTTGGTTTTTCCAGTGGTCATGTATGGATGTGAGAGTTGGACTGTGAAGAAAGCTGAGCGCCGAAGAATTGATGCTTTTGAACTGTGGTGTTGGAGAAGACTCTTGAGTCCCATGGACTGCAAGGAGATCCAACCAGTCCATTCTAAAGGAGATAGTCCTGGTTGTTTTTTGGAAGGAATGATGCTAAAGCTGAAACTCCAGTACTTTGGCCACCTCATGTGAAGAGTTGACTCGTTGGAAAAGTCTCTGATGCTGGGAGGGATTGAGGGCAGGAGGAGAAGGGGATGACAGAGGATGAGATGGCTGCATGGCATCACCGACTCGATGGACATGAGTCTGAGTGAACTCTGGGAGTTTGTGATGGACAGGGAGGCCTGGCGTGCTGCGATTCATGGGGTTGCAAAGAGTCGGACACGACTGAGCGACTGAACTGAACTGAATGATAGTATGTCCTTATGATTTGTTATGGCTGTTACATAAAACAATCAGAGTACAAGATTAGAACAGTGCATAGTGTGTCATAAACTTGATACGAATTGCTTCTTACTATTCTGCATATCTGACATTTCCTTGGTCAGAACATATATTATGCCCTGTGTTGTGTTAATCACTCAGCCGTGTCTGTCTCTTGGAGACCCCACAGACTGTAGACTGCCAGGCTTCTCTGTCCATGGAATTCTCCAGGGAAGGACACTGGAGTGGATTGCCATTCTCTTCTCCAGAGGAACTTCCCAACCCAGGGATTGTACCCTGGTCTCCTGCCTAACAGGCAGATTCTTTACCATTTGAGCTATATTATGCCCAACCTATGATAAATTATTGAAAGACTTCAATGTGATGTTGAAAGTTTATCATATACAGTGTTGGTACATGGGAAGTATAAATAAATGTTAATAATAATGGTGTGTTTTTAAGTCTTCACTTTTTCTTTTAAAATATCTGTCCACTGTAGGCTTTGTTTCCTTAGCACTGTTCTGATAGGCTTGTGTGACTCTTTATGGGTATCTCAAGGTATGTACCATTGTGCTCTCATTTCGTATACACTCTTTAAACAATCAAAATCTACTGAGGCTTGTCCTTGCTTTTCTATTTGGAATAGAAGCTTGCTTTTCTATTTGGAATCTCTTCTTACTCTCCGTCTCAAAGGTTAATCCACCACAGTTTGTATCAGAACTTAGTATGTGTGGTCCTTTTAACTCTTTTGAACTCTTTTCCTATATAGACATCATAGGATCATACTTGTGTTTTTTCTCAGCTTCTCAAAATGCAGTTGAGGTAAATTTACTGAAATACCAAAGGGAAAAGTTGAGAGATGCTTTAGAACTGCACTGTCCAGTATGCAGTGATTAGCAACACAGAACTATTGAGCCTTGAAATGGGGCTAGTCCAAATTCAGATGGGCTCTAAGTGTGAGAGACACATGGGATTTCAAAGACTTGGTATGAAAAAAAGTGACTATGTCATTAATAATTTCCTATTGATTATATGTGAAATGATATTTTTTGAAATTTTGTGTTCAGTTCAGTCACTCAGTTGTGTCTGACTGTTTGCGACCCCATGAATCGCAGCACGCCAGGCCTCCCTGTCCATCACCAACTCCTGGAGTTCACTCAAACTCACATCCATCGAGTCGGTGATGCCATCCAGCCATCTCATCCTGTCATCCCCTTCTCCTCCTGCCCCCAATCCCTCCCGGCATCAGAGTCTTTTCAAATGAGTCAGCTCTTTGCATGAAGTGGCCAAAGTACTGGAGTTTCAGCTTTAGCATCAGTCCTTCCAAAGAACACCCAAGACTGATCTCCTTCAGAATGGACTGGTTGGATCTCCTTGCAGTCCAAGGGACTCTCAAGAGTCTTCTCCAACACCACAGTTCAAAAGCATCAATTCTTCAGGGCTCAGCTTTCTTCACAGTCCGAGTCTCACATCCTAGATAAAAAATATTTTAAAAATTAACTTTACGCTTTTCTTTGTACTTGTTTAATGTGGTTTATCTTATATTTTTATCAGAGAGTGCTGCTTTAGAGAAGCACAAGTCACGTATCTAAACTTATTTAAGACTGAGTTAACCTGCAATAAAGGAAGCTGTTTCATGTAAAAAAGGAATTATTTGACAAAATGGTTTGATCACTGACATCTATTAAATTCTAGGGATTTAGGGTACTAAGGATTAATTTTTGGAAAATTCTGGTCTAAGAAATTAACTAGGCCTAGAATTACTCTTGCTAGCCCTAATTAAATTGAACCCAATGTGAGATATACATATATATATATATATAACTCAAAGATATATATGATATATATATAAGATATATATTAACTGAACATAATGTGAGATATATATAAAACTCAAAGATATATATAAGATATATATATAAGACACATATATATAACTCAAAAGCTACCACACAATTTGATTTTATTGGTTAGTAACAATTAAATTGAGAATGATGTTTTTCTTCATCTTTTTCTACCTTTTCAGAGGTTAAATTCCATGGAATGCAAATGATGCACTTATTATGGGATCTGTTTCATTGATTGCATCTTTCAGTTCTTATCCAGAAAGCTCCACTCTCACGATGACTTAAGTACCACTTCATCTCTACTCCCTTTTCCTGAGAGCAAGCCTCCCTCCTCCCAGTTCAGAACGGCAGTGCCCTACTAACTGGCTCCATGCTGCCACTTTTGCCTCTCACCAGTTTATATCCCATCTTCCAGGGAAATCTTTTAAAATTAAAAATGTCACATTCACTTTCTGCTTAAAAATTTTCAATGTTTTGCATTGCATTTAAGGGGAAAAAAAAGAAACCTAAAATTTTATTGCGGCATGCATGACCATCAGGCTGTCCTTTTTTAAATGATCCCGCAACTCAGGCTGGTTTTCCTCAGTCATTTTATTTTCTGTCCATTTGCAGGGCTTCCATTCACTTTGCTTTGAGAGGCCTTTACGAAACTGTCCTGAAGCTTTCAGGCCTTCCCTTGTTTATCAGATTGGAAGATAGCCAGACAAATATATTCTTCCTCCTCTTAGTGAGACAGACTTCATCCTTGGCCAAGAGTCCTTCAGTGTGTAATTGTAGACCTTCCAGGAAACTACATCCTCTCTCCGTCACCGCTGTCTTAGTAAACAGCCCTTCACTTCTATATTCATTTTTCTTTCAAAGTCTCATCCCAGCTCTTTTTCTAGTTTCTTAAGACTTCTTGAATGTTAGATACTTTTTTAGGACTCTTGAAGAAATAGTATTAGCCCTCACAGTCAGTAAGTGTGAGTAGTGGTTGGATGTCTGTCACGTTAAACTTTTGTCTATTTTAACATGGACTGGTGAGAATAAAGGCCTTTTCTCTCAGGCATGAGAATACAGAGGACATAGGTCTGTGTGCAGAATCATCCAGGAAAAATGCCAGCAGCTATGCCCACGAAGAAATTATGCCCATTACAAACTGGGTATTTCTCTGATCACCTTAGAAAGCACATCTTTCACCTTAGATAAGCCATATTTCTAAAGAGTTATTATGAAACTGTGGTGCTCACTGCATAGGCAGCTTGGAGGTGATGCCTAGAGAATGTTTGTGTCTTTGAGGATGTTATGTGAAAATTAATTGATCAATATTTTCTTCAATCATTGGGCTTCCCACGTGGCACTAGTGGTAAAGAACCCACCTGCCAATTCAGGTCGAAGAGACACAGGTTTGATCCCTGGGTCGAGAAGATCCCCTGGGGGAGGGCACAGCAATCCACTCCAGTATTCTTGCCTCGAGAATCCCATGGACAGAGGAGCCTGGTGGGCTACAGTCCATAAGGTCACACAGAGCTGGACATGACTGAAGCGACTTAGCATGCACTAGCGAGATGTTTACATTATAACCATTAAAGAAATTTTTCAAAGGAGATAAACCATTCTAACCCCCCCCCCAATACACTAGGAAATTGCCCGTTAAGATAAGTATTTTATGCAATGTGCCTTATCAGTTATATTAGGAAATGTACAATTCATTTTTTAAATATATAGATTTTCAAATCACTTCTGGTGGAAAATGGAGTGTTAAAATGATGAACGGATTTCGAGGACTAATTCCAGACTCCTTTCTTTTGGAAATGGTGTTAGAGTGGATCTGTATCAGGATGTTTTTCACATGCTTTGCTTCATAATCTCCCTCCCCTTATATTGTTTGACTGGAATCTGTACTAAAGATAAGAGTGCAAACCTGATTCACTGGCAACTGATCCAAAGAACTTTATGCAGAAAACTCCCTGCAAGTAGGTACAGGCAGCGTAAACAGAACTTTGCAAATAGTGAAAGAAAAGGTAGAAAAAAATATGGTTGCAATGGCGAGGACAGTTACTAGTTATCGGTTAAAAATTATCTGGTTTTCATTTCCAATATGAAAACTTTTCTTTTAAAGAAACACCTAACTAAATAGTCATCAGAAATGCTCATCTTTTAAAATGTTTGGCATATTTGGTTATTTTTTTTGAATTATTTTCTGTTTGATAAATATCCAGGTAATTGCGTAAGTATTTTGTACCTACTTGTTTTTAAAATGATTTGATTTTTTACTTGGAACATAAGCTTTAAAAAGCAATCTGGTCAACCAGCAGATTTTAGTAGATAAGGAATATCCCAGAAACAGATACATAAGTTGATATATTATTTCTGATAATTAAACTTAAAACTAGATATTTTTATTTATTTATTTTTTTTAATTTTTTTTAATTTTTTTATTTTTTTTAATTTTAAAATCTTTAATTCTTACAAGATATATATACCTAACACCTGCAGAGGGTTAGTGAGAATGTAAAGGCTCTGGCACTTTCTAACAGTGTGGTTGTTTTGAAACTTGGCCCTTAAACCTTGGATTTTCCTTTTTCCTTTGTACGTTTAGGAGAATAACTCTATTCTAAACCTCTTATTTTTCAATACCAGAACCGGAAAGACCCAGGAAACTTAAAGCTTTCAATATTTCTGCACATGCCTTTTCTCTGCACTGGAGCCTACCCTCTGGCCACGTGGACAGGTTTCACGTGGATCTTGTTCCTGACAGTGGCTTTGTTACTATCAGCGATCTTGGAGGTGGAGAATATCAGGTATTGTTTTCATTATCATACTTGGCCAAGCCAACTTGTATTTTATATTTAGTCCAAGTAGGAAGGTTCTTTATGGAACTCATCCACCATGAAAACTTCCTTCTTTGAGCCTCTTTAAAAGCATAAGATGAAGACAAAAAAACTGATGCCGAATTGATGAGTGTAAGTTTCAGTGTTGGTGGACTGTTACCTTAGCAATGTCTGGCCAACCATCCAAGGGTTCATGAATAATTTAACAAAGAAAGGGCAGAGCTATTGAGTAATCCAGGCTCATTAATTGTGCGCTTGCCAGGAGGATCTGTCTTTAAATCATTAATGCAGGCAACATTTCTCTCTAGAGCCATCAATGTGATTCGACTGCCTGAAAAATGTGATAATGATGGGTTTTCTTGTCATTTTTCTTTTACTTTTTATTGGAACTTCAGAGACACAGGTATCTTGCACACACTCTTAAATGCCAGGGCTAATCAATGGACTATATAGATTTCTTAGGACTCTAAAATAGTTGTGACAGTGAATTGGGATTGCTAGAAATACTGATTTAGTCTTTGATAATGTAGTATGTTTTGTAAGTTTTGACTGCATGTTATTTGGTAAA
Organism: Capra hircus; assembly: GCF_001704415.2. Taxonomy (NCBI): domain Eukaryota; kingdom Metazoa; phylum Chordata; class Mammalia; order Artiodactyla; family Bovidae; genus Capra; species Capra hircus. Next base: position 9,799,822 of record NC_030812.1, read on the forward strand.
TATTTCTGCTATAGCAAATGTATATTTTTATAATAATAGGAAACACATTGTGATAAATAGTACAGAGTTATGCAGTAAAGTGCCAACTTTACTTTTTTGATTGTGATAGATTTATTGTTTGAGCTTTCCTGCATTTCAGAATTTTTAACACAGTCGTCTGTTTTTGGTGTTTTAGGTTGATGTTTCTAATGCTGTTCCTGGTACACGGTACGACGTTACCATCTCTTCAATTTCTGCTACAACATTTAGCTCACCTGTTAGCAGAACAGTGACGACAAATGTGACAAGTAAGTATATGCTTTCCATTTTCTTTCTCTTTTTTTTTTTCACAAAGTGTTGGGGTCCTTTATAAATCTATTGGATGGGACTATTTGCATTGGCAATATGTACACTGAGAGCATGAAAACAGTTGAGTAATTAAAGCAAAATGGAAACTTAAGAAAGTGATCTGTTTAGAACCTGCATTCTGCTGGTTCTTTATCTTCCTTTACTTTCAAAGAGCAAAGATAATTTTTCCATACTTGTTTGTGAAATGGTCAGAGACACTGTTAATGGTAATAGTTAAATAATACAAAACCATGAAAATAAACTCACTATACTTGCTCCAAAAGAATTACTCAGTTTGTAAGGCTGGTTCTTGTTTCCTTAGTGTTTATGTATAAGCCTTGCATCAGCTGAGTGTTTATAAAAAAATGATTTGGCATTAAAACTGTATTTGGCATGTAGTATTTAGTAGCATTCCATTTTTCACATTCTTATAAAAGAATGTTTCCCCATAGCATTTAATCATTTTTTATTCTTGGTAGCAAAGCTCTAGGGAAGATAAACTTACACTTACGAGACACTTAGTCTTTGGGAACTTAAAAGTCTACAGTTTGTAAATATTTTTCTTACATATGTTTGTGAAAATACAATAATTGATTGACCTTATAACAACATGCATTTTTGGAAAAATAGAACCAGGGCCTCCAGTCTTCCTGGCGGGGGAAAGAGTCGGATCTGCTGGGATTCTTCTGTCTTGGAATACACCACCTAATCCAAATGGGAGAATTATATCTTACATTGTAAAATATAAGGAAGTTTGTCCATGGATGCAGGCAACGTATACACAAGTTAGAACGAAACCAGATAGTCTGGAAGTTCTTCTTACTAATCTTAATCCTGGAACAACATATGAAATCAAGGTAATTATTTTGTAAATAGTATTAAAATATTTCATTCATTTTAAAAGTGAAGGAGTTTTATCCCAACAGGTCAAGCTTTTGTAGCAAGAGACTTGAAGAATCTGAATCATGTCCTCATTGCCCATCTGGGCTTTTAAAATTTGAACAGATGTTATAAGCTTTGTGTGTGTATGTGTTTATATAATGTATCTATTTTAGAAAGCATTAGTTTGGTGACTTAAAAAAATAAAGTTTAATAGGTTTTACAAGCACATATACTCTACTTTTAAATCAAATTTTTAGTTAGCTTTGTTATTTTTCTCTTAATCTGCTTATATTTCCATGTTATTGTAATTTGGGATAATGGTTTGAAGGTTTCTAAAGAACCAGTTTCTCAAAGAACAACGAATTCAAATTGGTTCCATTCAACAAATATTTCCTGGATGCATATGACCTCTTTTATGTTTACAAAAAATTTATGCCTTTACAGCACTAAATATACGAAATCTAAGAACACTTTATTAAAATATTAAAGAATAGCATGCAAAAAGCAGTCTTTTGTTAGGCCATGTGAAAATGTTTACAGTTAAGAGATGTGCTGATGCTAGTGGTAAAAAAATCCGCCTGCCTATGTAGGAGACACAAGGCGGACTGCAGTCCACGGGATCACCAAGAGTCGGATACGACAGAGCAATACACACGCGCGCGGTATTTCCAGGGGATAGGAAAGAATACAGGCATTTTCTCATTCCTCCCTGTTTTCAGTATAATGTCAATATGCTCTTTAGTCTCGACTCAAGAGAAAAGCTGTGTAAATATGTGATCATACATAGCTGAGATGACCATCTAAATGGAAGAAATGATAAGAAAGAGACACTTGCCTGTTTTTAAAATCTAATTGCACGTATGCCCATTTGCAGAATCAAAATCAATAATGACAGGAGAGTAGGCATACCAAGAGTAGGCACCCCCCAAATATTAAAGAAAAATACAGGCTTTTACTTATGCAGTGGTAAAAATCAAAGATTTGATGGCTATTTCTCTGCAGAAACATGAGTTAAAGAGTAGGCAACCTTTTTCTAACTGACACCTGAAAATTATTTGGCACAGATATTTTCTATCATAAGCTCACATATTAATTCAAATTAATTTATACATTAAGATATACTATTCAAAATAATAAAGATTATCTTTTAATGTGATATGAGAAGCTGCTACTGATAGAAAGGTAATTTAGCCAACCTCATTCTGCTTAGATCTATTTTTACAGAATTTAAATTTTTATTCCTTTGAATTCTCTTATTTCAGGGCTATAGGGAAGCCCCTATTCTCTTTTTCACCCCACATTTTATTAACCACTGTTGTAACTTTTATTCTGTTCAAATATATGTTAGCCATTGCAGAATTTCAAAGGGCATTTAACATGGTGCATTTGATACCTTCAGATGTCAATATCAAATCTACATGATATGGGGAAAATCCTGTTTAGTATTTTACATGTGTTATTTCATTTAGTATTCAGAATAATATTATGACATAGATATATTGTTTCCATTTTAAAGTAAAGGAAAATAAGATAACCTTTTTATCTGAGAATTCGTAGAGCTGCAATTTAAACCAAGGCTGTCTGATTCCAGTTATAGCATTTGTAAAAGCTTAAGAATTCTCATTTATGACAATTTCTCTGTCTGTTCTAGTGTATTTGACTAGATGTTTCAAGCCAAAATAGTTTCTATCTTTTAAATTCTAGAATATTTAGTCTAAATGATTACCTATTTATTTTTAAAATTTGCCTAATTAGATTGTAAACTCTAAAGTCAGACATTGTGTTTATGGTCTCATGTTCATTACAGAAATAATCATGGTGTCTTAGAGTGAATATAGTAGAAAGAAATTGAGCTTTAGAAATAAACACAACTTCAACTGAATTCTGATACTGCCACTTAGTCCTGTGATATGGGGCAAGTTACTTGACCTCTCTCAACCAGTTTTCTCATGTGTAAAATATTGACAATAATTCCTTGTATTTTGATTATGTGGATAAAATGAGATTTGTAAAATCCCTAGTCATTTTCTGAGTATACAGAAGGTGCTTTATAAATAGTAACTGAAATTGTTATTGCTACTAATAGACATTAAACTTGATTATTAATTTCTCTATCAGGAATCTGAGAAATCTGTTGATTAAGGCTATGTTGCAAATATTCACTTAAGGGAAATGGAAATACTGAATAGCTCTATATTTGCTTTTGCTTCTGCTTCGAGAGTATTGTTAAGAATTAGAGGGGAAAGTATCTTTATTGTTTATCTAATGGACAAATCAAAGTTTTATTATTTCAGACTCTGTTTAACTAGAGTATAAAGCTTGTGTAATTTTTGTGGTCTGTTCTAGGTTGCTGCAGAAAACAGTGCTGGCATTGGAGTGTTTAGTGACCCATTTCTCTTCCAAACTGCAGAAAGTGGTAATTTTCCTAAATCATTTATTCTGAATTAACTTAGTTAAGAGTTTTCATCGTTTAAAATAAATAGAGATATAAACAAAATCTGGCACTAAAATGCATACAATTTTCAACAGCATGGTCATTAAATTACTTGTAGAGTCTTCATGGATAGTGAATTTATTAATTAAAACATATATTATTCTTTCTGATGGTAAAAACACTAAGTGTTATCTTAGAAAACTTAAAAATACCTCATAATACAAAAAAAAAAAGTTATCCATGGCCCTGTTATATAAAAACATACATTTCTGGCTGATCCTTCTTCTCCTATGAATATGTCTTTGTGACTATATATTAGTGAAAATAGGCTTGTGCCATTTATGCAAATTTGCACCCTGCATTTTAAAATCAAATCATAAGTATTTTTATGACATTAGAGTTTTGGAAACATGGATTGTAATGGTTATCATATTATTCCATACCTTACAGTCATTACCAAACCAACTTAAGCTACTTCCATTTTCCCAGTGACTGAGAAGAAATATTTGACGTTATCCTTGATTGTAATCAATCAGTTCAGTCCAGTTCAGTTCAGTTGCTCAGTCATGTCCACTCTTCACGACCCCATGAATCGCAGCACGCCAGGCCTCCCTGTCCATCACCAACTCTCGGAGTTCACTCAGACTCACATCCATCGAGTCCGTGATGCCATCCAGCCATCTCATCCTCTGTCATCCCCTTCTCCTCCTGCCCCCAATCCCTCCCAGCATCAGAGTCTTTTCCAATGAGTCAGCTCTTCGCATGAGGTGGCCAAAGTACTGGAGTTTCAGCGTCAGCATCATTCCTTCCAAAGAAATCCCAGGGCTGATCTCCTTCAGAATGGACCAGTTGGATCTCCTTGCAGTCCAAGGGACTCTCAAGAGTCTTCTCCAACACCACAGTTCAAAAGCATCAATTCTTCGGTGCTCAGCCTTCTTCACAGTCCAACTCTCACATCCATACATGACCACAGGAAAAACCATAGCCTTAACTAGACTGACCTTAGTCGGCAAAGTAATGTCTCTGCTTTTGAATATGCTATCTAGGTTGGTCATAACTTTCCTTCCGAGGAGTAAGCGTCTTTTAATTTCATGGCTGCAGTCACCATCTGCAGTGATTTTGGAGCCCCCCAAAATAAAGTCTGACACTGTTTCCACTGTTTCTCCATCTATTTCCCATGGAGTAATAGGACCGGATGCCATGATCTTCGTTTTCTGAATGTTGAGCTTTAATACAACTTTTTCACTCTCCACTTTTACTTTCATTAAGAGGCTTTTTAGTTTCTCTTCACTTTCTGCCATAAGGGTGGTGTCATCAGTAGTACTGTATAATCAATCAATAGTACTGTATAATCTATCAAGAAGTCCTTCCAGAATTATATCAAAATATATCCTGAATCTCACCCCTCTTGTTAATCACCCTATATAATCTATCATCATTTCTTGCCTGATCATTTGAAAGCCTCTTCTTTGGTTTTCCCATTTCTAGCTTACCTGCCTATAGCCTACTTTCCCCACAAGAGTCACATCATCTTTTGAAGCAGAAGCTAGACTACCGTTATTTCTCTCTTCCCAACATGGCTCCTGTCTCATTCAGAGCAAGAACCTAAGTCCTTCCCATGACCTACAGTGCTCTGGGTGCCCTCAACCCTCGCTGAATCATCTCTCTCTATTCTCCATCTCCCTCCATCCACTCCAGTCACAATGAGCTTCCACCTTAGAGTCTTTTCTCTTGCTGCTCCTCCTGCCTGGAGCACTCCTTCACTGTTATCCACAGGGCTTCCTCAGTGGCTCAGCAGATAAAGCCTGCCTGCAGGGCAGGAGACACAGGTTTAATCCCTGGGTCGGGAAGATTCCCTGGAGGAGGAAGATGGCAACCCACTTTGCAAAGAGTCAGATGTGGCTAAGCAAATATCTACAGAACTCTCTCCCCAGCTGATGCACATCTCACTTTATCTTTCCTGACTACACCTTCTGAAATAGCCCGTTTCCTGCGATCCATCTTTATTGCCGACAAATTAATTTTTCTCCATTTGAATAGCTTGAAGTATAACACATTTACTTGCTTTTTATTGCACATATTAGCCTAGTAGAATATAACATTTGTGATAAAAATAAGCTGTTATGGAATGGAGGTAATTTAGTTAGTAATTTGGCTGTTTATTCATAACAGCAAACAGAACCAATAAATAGAAAAACAGTAAATAATGGCATCTCCAATCAATAGCAAATATTTTTAGTGAAGTTTATCTTCTAGTGGGATAAGATAAACAAATGGGTTACTAAGTAATAGACTGAAGTGTTACTTGCTCAGTCGTATACAACTCTGCAACTCCATGGACTGTAGCCCACCAGGCTCCTCTGTCCATGAAATTCTCCAGGCAAGAATATTGGAGTGGGTTGCCATTCCCTTCTCCGGAGGATCTTCCCCACCCAGGGATTGAACCCAGGTCTCCTGCATTGCAGGCAGATTCTTTAAACCATCTGAGCCGCCAGGGAAGCCCAAGAAATAGACTAGAGAAGTGCTATAAAAAGTTTCTATAATTTTATATAACTATAAATATTTTGTATATTTAAACATAAAAATCTTCCAGCAGTTCATTGCCAAAGGGATAAACTGAAATGGACCCTGTTTATCTTGGGAGGATTATGCAGTTGTCAGTGTTAAAAGAAGCATGTGACAAGCTTTATGTCCAGTTCTTATTTGAGACCCCATTGAGAGAAGCGGGTGAATACACGCTCTATGCCATACGAAGAATGAAGGGAAAATTCTAGAGTTTATTTAAAATTAGAAAGCAATGATTCTTGAAATCTTCTACTGATATTGAACCTACTTATATTCAGATTATTAGCACAACTGAAAATTGAGAAAGTTATTATTTTTAAGATTAAATATTCATTAGGATATGAAAGACAGTTTATGACTTACACTTTTAGGGAAAATAATTGGAATAATTTTTGGATGACTTAACAAATAGTTTGGTCTTTTTTAAAAACACTCATCTTGGTAAAGCCTGGTACATTATGAGTTCAGATTATGATTTCAACTTGACAGCACTTTGAACTTTATATATTTTATATTCTGCTAACTGACATAATTTCTAGAGTCATTTTCTCTCTCAGCAAATTATGATTGGGACAAACTAAAACTCTAGGTTGGCAATAAACCTGGAACAGGAGTTTCATTCTGTTTATGACTTGCTGTGTTTTCTTGGAGAAATTACATAATCACATAATCACTCTTACCTTATCATTTAAAAAAATGTTGAGGTTAAAATGTAAATCTAAGTTTAGTTAGATCAGTTTCGTCCAATTTTTCCCCCAAAGCCTCCTTTTAATTATTTATGTTACGCAGAGCTCAAATTTAATGAAAATTTCTGTGGAATAAATAAATTGCATTTTTAATGATTAAACCAGAAATAATTTCTCTCTCCATGAATAAAAATACTCCTGAAGTATTCAAATAGAGTTAGCCCAAAATACCATTCTAAGCTGATATTACATCCACAAGTACAAAATCTCAGCTTTTTAGAAATATCCCTTGTAGCTTCATTTTTAACTTGATGGATCCTTAGTAATATAGGAAAATTCTTTATAGAAGTCTCTGTATTTTATTTAGAAAGATTTTTTTCTGGTTCAGGTAAATGTATGTTTTGTAGAGTGTACCTTTTGAAAAGTTTTAGTTAGTTCACATACTTGTATATTTACTTGTTTAGCTATGACCTTATCTGAAATATGATGTGACTTTATAAATAGAATTTTTTGATACTTTAGTATCATATCGTTACTTGGAGCAAGATGGATAAATTCCCTCTATAAAAATCAAGAGATGATGGGATTTTGGTACCTAAAAGTCCAGAGGTAGAAACTAGAATATTTAAAGTACAGGAAGACCTGTCAGCTACAAAAAAGAGCCAGAATTAGACTTCAGACACCATCAAGTCAAAAAAAGAAAACATAGATTTTACTGGGGCAAAAATAATGTAAGGTTAATATGAAAACCTCTTTTTCACGAAATGTTTTTTAACAGATTTAATTAATTTTTATCTATTATATTGAGTTTGCTTTAAAAAGATGTTTTGAAATCATACTTTGGAATTTATAAAGTTTGGTTGCCTTATAAATTCAAATGTCTCTACACTTGAGCAGATTCTCATGATTGCTAAGGCCAATTTGGAAATGTGCCAGCTTGTATGCAGTCTGTTATTAATATAAACTTCAGGCATTTTTACAAAATTTACATACTTTAGACAAAGAAATTTAAAATAATGATTAATATTAATGGCAAAGGCTTTGGTTCTTATAATTCTATAGCATCAGATATTTGACAGACTTTTTGTTTTATTATCTGCCCAAAAGAAATTTTAGTGCTAAATCTTTAGGATTAGAGACTTATCTTGTCATTGTCCTTCTTAAGCTTTAATTCCATTGATAAATTCCCTTGAAAAAATTTCTATCCATTATGTCATCCATTATTAATGATTAGTCATCATCCCAAATTGTTATTATTTTGTTGTTGTTAAAATGCAGCTGTTGTCAAGTTTCTTATTTACTACTCTTTAATTCATATCAGTCACATACACCTCTCCTTCCCAGGGCCTAACTTTCTTATATAATGTATATGGCTTTCATTTTCAGATCACATCTTCATATTCCTCTCTACAGTGTACACCTAAACTCTAGTTATTTGATTTCTTAATACTAGGCATGTTTTATCTCAAACATCTTGTATTTTTTTTTTTCTTTCGGCAGTGACTTGCATGGTTGTTTTATATTCTAAAGGACATTGATTATTTACTTTGTCAGTTTCCCACAGCTAACCTTGAATTAACAGTCATCCCAATTAAAATAGCCCACAGTTTATTATTATGCAGATTACTAATATTTAATAACAAGGTGTCATGAGTTCTGATGAAAGTTGATTTTGAGGGTGTATAAAGGTTAAAATATAATAATCACAACCAATTGGTGGTATCACTTTATATTAGACACTGGTTATTTACTTACACTCCAGAAATGTGATTTTTGTGCAAATGGTTGGATAATTGTTTGAATTTGCCACTTCTTCATTATCTAAAAATTTGCTACTTCTTCATTATCTAAGGAATTTACATAATTCCAAAGTATATCAGATGGTAAGATAATCATTATTCAAATTTGTATAACCACAAACAACTGTTGATTGAATATTTTTCAGACTTATTTGAAATAGTTTATTGATGGATTTATTGACCTATTAATCCTGAAAAAAGCTTACTTGCCTCTTAAACACAAGTCTGTGGGCCCAATTTCTGGTTTGTTATTTTAGGCAAAATCAATTCAAAAAGTATACCCAAATATATATTTTAAGAAGTATTACCCAAATAGATTTTATCCAATGTATTACATATTTAATTTTATATAACATGGGAATTATAACATCCCCAAATTATATAAATGTCATTCTAAGTTGTATAACAATATTTTTCTTCTCTTTCAATCCCTTACATGTCCCCAGCTCCAGGAAAAGTGGTGAATCTCACCGTCGAGGCCTTTAACTATTCAGCAGTAAACCTGATTTGGTATTTACCTCGGCAACCAAATGGCAAAATTACCAGCTTCAAGATTAGTGTTAAACATGCCAGAAGTGGGATAGTTGTGAAGGATGTTTCAATCAGAGTAGAGGACATTTTGACTGGGAAGCTGCCAGAATGTAATGTAAGTCTCATGGAACATTTCCTATGTCTCAAAAATTTTAGGTAAATTACATTTTGGAACTCCCGGCATCTGGATACTATGTATTTCTCTGAGCCACCAGGGAAGCTCGACTATGTATTTTACCAAAATGATTATTAGCTATTTGATTACTTATAGTATCGTATTATATACCCTTGACTATAGTCAAGGTAAAATAAGAGAAGAGTTTCAGAATTCAACAGTGAGATGTAAAACATCCCTTAGGGAGCTCTGGAAAGACTTGATAGGTATAGCATTTGTGATGGGCCTTGGAATAAGTAAGTGATTGTATGAGGGCGGAGGATACTTTATAAGCTTTAAAGTAGGAAAGCGTAGGATATCATTGGGAAAAAGAGAATACTTCCATGTGACAAGATAGGAACGGAACAAAATAGTAAAGTTTAAATTTGTGGAATTAGATTGTTTTTGTTGTATATTATCTTTAGTGAAGAATTTGTTTCTACTCTAAGCACTGATGTGAAATCCTTGGAAGTACTGTAATTATGCTTTTTTAAAATTTGGTGATCACTATGATACTATTGATGAAAAGACGAGCAAAATTACTTTTTAAAAAAGTGCTTTAAGTTAATGGAAGTCACAAATATTTTTAATTTAGATATATTTCTAATATACATAAACACATACCCACATGTTCTTTTGGTGTTATCTTTTGAATATTTATGGGGAAAAATGATCATAATAGTAAGACAGTGATGTATGTTTGAAATTTCACCAAAGGGGAAAAAAAATTTATCTTTTTGGCTCTTAAATTTTTACTGTGAATTTAAAAATTTTTTAATAATCATTTTGCTATAGTTATACCTTTATTCAAAGTCACATGAAATCCTATTTGTAAGAAAGATTAAGGTATAAATAAACATATTCTATTCTGAAACTGCGGACAATGGTATTAACCATATAACTGTAGATAATAAATGGGTATAATTAAAATCTAGCAGATTTATCTGTAGCTGTAACGAGTAGTACACGCACAAAATAATATTTGTAATATAAAGAAAAAAATGAATCACACTTATCTTTACCAAGTGATACATTATTTTCCCATTTATGCTTCTTTTATTTACTAGGAGAATAATGAATCTTTTTTATGGAGTACAACCAGCCCTTCGCCAACCCTGGGGAGAGTCACGCCTCCACCACGCACGACGTATTCATCTAGCGCGTTGTCACAGAGTAAGATTAGCTCTGTGTGGAAAGAGCCTATCAGTTTTGTAGTGACACATTTGAGACCTTATACGACGTATCTTTTTGAAGTTTCTGCTGTTACAACTGAAGCAGGTTATATTGATAGTACGATTGTCAGAACACCGGAATCAGGTATGCGGTTTTTTTTTTTTTTTGGTAGGAAAAAAAGTTAAATTATTCATAGAATAATCTTTCTTTCTTTCTGTTTTATTCATGTAGATCTTTTTGTTAAAGATCTTCCGTCTCTTTCAGTAACTTTTTTCTCCCTAATAACGGATAATAGGCATGCCATTTGGAGCATCTTCAATTTCAATACTCTTTTAAGATACTGGCCTAAGCATCTAAAAGAAGAAAGGAGATTTGAAAGAAAAGATTCTTGAGCTAATAACCATGCTCCGAAGATCAGCTCTTATCATTCTGTGACCTCAGGAATTTTTAATAATTGCCTCCATTCGTCTACATTTTACATTATCATCTGATGATGACTTCTCTCACTGATATTGCTGTTACCAGATGTGGAGATAACATCTGCAGTAGCAGAAATATCATGTGATTAACATTCAGTATCAGATAAAAACAGTAGTTAGAAAATGCCTGCCTACCTGCATCTTCTCTGTACTGCAGTTTCTTTATGTGATGACTGGAGACATCGTCATTGTGGATATGGTGTTAGTACTAAATGAGCATTATTAGATATTACTACTACTAAATTCTAAGTACATATTGCTAGGTATAGTATTTGTATGTTTAATTATATTATGTAGGCTGTGCTGTGCTTAGTGGCCCAGTTGTGTCCAACTCTTTGCAACCCCATGAACTGTAGCCTGCCAGGTTCCTCTGCCCATGGGGATTCTCCAGGCAAGAATACTGGAGTGGGTTACCATGCCCTCCTCCAGGGAATCTTCCCAACCCAGGGATCCAACCCAGGTCTCCCACACTGTGGGTGGATTCTTTACCGTCTGAGCCACCAAAGAAGCTGAAGAATACTGGGGTGGGTAGTCTATCCTTTCTCGAGGGGATTTTCCTGACCCAGGAGTGGAACTGGGGTCTCCTGCATTGCAGGTGGATTCTTACCAGCTGAGATACTGTTATGTCACTGTATTATACACTGTAAGACAAAATACATAGTAGCAGACATTCAGTTATGATTGATAATTTTTAGGTTACTGGGCGTTATTCCTGGTAGGGTAATTTCACTAAAGCATAGTATTTTTTTCTGATGACTTAGGTGTTAGGTCTTATCATTTCATTACATGTAAGTGTGAAGGTTTTTTACCTTGATTTAAATAAAAATCTCTGAATAAGACCATTTCCTCTTCCATACTCCTTACTACTTATTAAGAAAAAAAGAAATAATTTCATGAGAGTCACACAAAGTGAAATTTGGTTGACGAGAAGTTTGTTTCAAAAAATATTTGGAATGTTTTGTGTCAATTAAAGATGTTTTAAAATATTAGATACATGTATGAAAAATAGACCTCAATGGACATGAATTGGAGCAAACTCCAGAAGATAGTGAAGGACAGGGAAGCCTGGCGTGCTGCAGTCCATGGGGTCACAAAGAGTCCAATATGACTGAGTGATTGAACAACAACAAATTAAAAACAGACTTTTAAATATCATTATTATTTTTATGTCACCAATATTACATTGGAAGGTAGGTTATAAATTTCCTTTCAGAACCAAATACAGATATTGATAGAAGAAGTAAAATCACTGCCAGTACATTCCGAAGGCTGAGTTACTACTTTGGCCCTTCCCCCTCTGTACAGCAGAGGGAAAGTGTTTATCAAGCCAGATGCTCAGGGCTTGTTGTTGCAATACATATTAATATATATGCTTCAGGACAACCTAACTGTACAAAGAATTGCATAGCAATGAAACACCCTGTGCAGTCATGTACAACATTAAATAAAAATAGTAATGGTTACAAATAAGGAGTTTAATGATCCACCATTTATTCGCATTCTTCAATTATAGCCTATTTTTTCTTTAAGTTGAAAAAATTCTTTGATGTATGATATTTTATTTTTTCTCTGATTTCGTATTTTCTGTATATAATAAGGTGCTTTTAATTCATTTTTTTCTCTATAATTTTAGTGCCTGAAGGACCACCACAAAACTGTTTAACAGGCAACATTACAGGGAAGTCCTTTGCAATATCATGGGACCCACCAACTGTAGTAACAGGAAAATTTAGTTACAGAGTTGAATTATATGGGCCATCAGGTAAGTCTTAATCAATTTTATGTTTATCTTTTGGAGTAAGAATTGTATAAAATATTTTACTATTTTCAAACTTTTTAAAAAGTATTGAACTGTTTTTAAAAGACCCTTAGCAATGTTGAAACTCTTAAAACTTTTGTTTAAAGTCATAAATGAGGATGGTAAAGCCTTGTCCATGTACCATATTTCATGACAAAGGGCTGAAAGAATGAGAGAGAATCCTTCAAGAAGAGAAACATCAGAGGAGATACATTTTTTCAAATATTTGATCAGGAGGACCTTTACTTGCTCTGATTGCAAATGTATTTATGAAGAAAAATGGGCTTCAGTTATATTAAATCAGATTTCTGCTTAGAACAGAGAAACCATTTCAAATAATTGGAGGTCTCTAAAAATAATATGAGCAACTTTATAGTGTAGTGAGGTCACATCTTTATGAAGAAGCAAGAGCTGGACATCTACTTGTCAGATATTTTGAGGGCTTCAAAAACTATACTAGTGGAAGTTAAGTAAGCTCTATAATTCTTAATCCAAGATTTTATGGTTCTATGAAAGAAATTTATTGCAAATAGTAATGAATAACATAAATGCACATATTGCCATTTATTTGAAAGAATGGAAAAACAGACAAAGGTCCAAATTAATAATTTTGAAATTTCTAGGACTCTGTCATGAATCACATGAGTAACTTTTATTTCTCATCCCTGAGTACCTTCAGTTCAGTTCAGTTGTTCAGTCGTGTCTGACTCTGTGATCTCATGGACTCTAGCACGCCAGGCCTCCCTGTCCATCACCAACTCATGAGTTTACTCAAACTCATGTCCATTGAGTCAGTGATGCCATCCAACCATCTCATCCTCTGTTGTCTCCTTCTCCTCCCGCCTCAATCTTATCTAGCATCAGGGTCTTTTCCAATGAGTCGATTCTTTGCATCAGTTGGCCAAACTATTGGAGCTTGAGCTTCAGCATCAGTCCTTCCAATGAATATTCAGGTTGATTTCCTTTAGGATTGACTGGTTTGATCTCCTTGAAGTCCAAAGGACTCTCAAGAATCTTTCTAACACAAAGACATCAATTATTTGGCGCTCAGCCTTCTTTATGGTCCAACTCTCACATCCATACGTCACTACTGGAAAAACCATAGCTTTGGCTAGATGGACCTTTGTTGGCAAAGTTTTGCTTTTCAATATGCTGTCTAGGTTTGTCATAGCTTTTCTTCCAAGGAGCAAGTGTCTTAATTTCATGGCTGCAGTCACTATTTGCAATGATTTTGGAGCCCAAGAAAATAAAGTCTGTCATTGTTTCCATTGTTTCCCCATCTATTTACCATAAAGTGATGGGACTGGATGCCATGATCTTAGTTTTCTGAATGTTGAGTTTTAAGTGAGCTTTTTAACTCTCCTCTTTCATGTTCATTAAGAGGCTCTTTAGTTCCTCTTCACTTTCTGTCATAAGAGTGGTGTCGTCTGCATATCTGAGGTTATTGATATTTCTCCTGGCAATCTTGATTCCAGCTTGTGCTGCATCCAGCCCAGCATTTTGCATGATGTACTCTGCATATAACTTAAATAAGCAGCATGACAATGTACAGTATTTAGGCTCCTAAAGTTCTGAAATGTTTCAGACCTAAAAATATGATAGTCCTTTTCTCCCCTCCCTGCTCAATACACAGATACACATGGATACCCAGATACCCCTCTTCTATTTGGTGTTATTTTTGAAAATTTTGACAAGGTACTCTTTCATCTGTGAGGCTAAAAACTCAAGAAGGTTTATCTACTAATTATTGACTTTAGCAACGTAGACGTCATTAGCAATAGTCTCAGACAGGGCAAGGAGGAACAAGGAGAACACATATCATACCTGACCACCTAGTCACTTGAGGGCTCTGGGGAAAAAGGAATCAATCTGTCACCACCCTTGAGGAAGATCTACAGGGAACATAATCAGTGGTCTCAGGGGAGAGCTAGGCTTCAGTTACAGCAAGAAGGGGGAAAAGCTATTCAGAAATAAAGTTGAGGATTTAAGAAATTTTGATGATGGCCCAGTTAAGAAATTTTGCTTAGAAACTAAACTACAGAACATTTCTAAATATATCTTTTTAAATTTGAGTATGAAACACTGTCACTGTTTTTATATCGGTAAAACCTAACATATACCTTTAAAATATGCCCAAAAAATTGATAATTCAATAAGGCTTTATATTATATATATGTAATTTATATAAAAGTATTTTTAAACATGAAATATTTCTGTTTTTTTTTTCCATCTTGGTAAAATTCACACCGGTGCAATTCTAAGTAAATGTTTAACATATATTCACTTTTAAAATTGTAATAGTGAATGTCAGTGCATAGGTTAACACTTCAGTTCCTCTATACTTAATGTAAGAATGATTACATGCTTGAAGAATACATAATCCATAGTTCTGTTTTGCTTGTTGTAGGTCGGATTTTAGATAACAGCACTAAGGACCTTAAGTTTGCATTCACTAATCTAACGCCATTTACGGTATATGACGTTTATGTTGCGGCTGAAACCAGTGCAGGGATTGGACCTAAGTCAAATATTTCAGTATTCACTCCTCCAGAAGGTAAGAACATCTCCCCTAGTGTATGAATGAGAACTTTATTGAATCTGTTAAACATTGCATTAGAAACTATTTGGTTGATATTTATCTATTCATGTTATTTCCTTATCAGATAACTACCTAGCACATTCTGAACATGTGTTCCTCAGAACACTATACCCATAGCAGGCCTCATGATAAGACGGATCAAAGATCAAGTGAGCCTCACAGCAAACATGGCCTGCTGTGTCAGCCTGCATCTTCACAATGAGTACTACTGGCAAAATCTCAAGACTAAATACATTTAACATGGCTTAAACCCCATGATTTATTGTATATTCTGTTTTTCCACAAAATAGTGTTCAGAGAAATCCATACATCCCACAGTGCCGATGGTGCTGTTGCCCTCAGTCACTGAGTCATGTCCAGCTCTTTGCGACCCCATGGACGGCAGCTTCTCTGTCTTTCACTGTCTCCCGGAGTTTGCTCAAATTCATGTCTGTTGAGTCGGTGATACTATTTATAATCAAAAGAATATTCTAAGCAATTGAGGATTCCTGGAAGGCACATAATATAAATTTATCAGAATAGACAAATTATTTTCAAAATTTCTCCTAAAGAAACTTGTTATTTGTATATGTTAAATACCGCAGTCTAAACACTGTAATGTTTAAAACATGTTACCATGCCATTTCACAACCTGTTTTCCGGGCCCACACCAAATTTGCTCAATGCCTTTATATATTGTACTTGTTTAGGAGAATTCAACAATTTTTTTTTTTTACAATCACACTAACACTTGATAAAACAGATTTTGTTTATGTGATAGCTAACATTCAGTAAGTCGTGAGTTAAACACACACGTGTGCACACGAACACATGCATACACACACACAAACACGGTTGGGCATACCTTCATCAGATAAATCATTCAAGCGTTTGGCCATGAGAGGGCAGCAACTATTAGGGAATTTTGTGCTTCTCCCCCATTTCAAAGAATGACCCTTGAGAATATTTTGCTATTGAAAGAATGTAACATTTATGTTCAGAGAAGGCAATGGCAACCCACTCCAGTACTCTTGCCTGGAAAATTCCATGGACGGAGGAGCCTGGTAGGCTTCAGTCCATGGTGTCGCTAAGAGTCGGATAGGACTGAGCAACTTCACTTTCACTTTTCACTCTCATGCATTGGAGAAGGAAATGGCAACCCACTCCAGTGTTCTTGCCTGGAGAATCCCAGGGACGGGGGAGCCTAGTTGGCTGCCGTCTATGGGGTCACACAGAGTCGGACACGACTGAAGCGACTTAGCAGTAGCAGAAGCAGAAAATTTATGTTACATCGATTTCAAATGAAAATAGTAATGTGTATATGGTTTCAATACACAGATTAAAGAGAAGCACCATATATAAAATAAACAAAAAATAATAAGTATTTTTATTTTTTTCATACCAAAATTTCTCTTTTGCATTTATAGCAGAAGAGTCTTAGCATGTATGGCTTCCCCCTTAGACCTGAAATTTCTCCACTTCTACCTAAACCTGCTCTTAGGAATTTTCAAGAAATCTAGACAGATTTATGTATGCTTGCAAAACACAAGATGCCAGCAACGTGGCCTTTATCAGACTTAGAGCCCTTGAATCTGGTCTTTTCTCAACCAACCCAACTGACCAATTTCTATTCTCATGTTGTACAAATAAATAAATTCAATCTTCTTTCAAATCAAGCTGATTTTGGTGCTCCTAACCTGAACCCACAATTTAAAATGATTGATTTATTGTCATCATTCTTGGCCTACAGCATTTGACCAAAACAGGGAACTAGATAATATAATGTGTGTGTGTGTTAGATGTCAAGTCATGTCCAATTCTTTGCAACCCCAAGGACTGTAGCCCACCAGGATCCTGTGTCCATGGGATTTCCCAGGCAGGAATACTGGAGTGGGTTGCCATTCCTTTCTCCAGGGGATCTTCCTGACCCAGGAATTGAACCTGAGTCTCCTGCATTGCAGGCAGATTCTTTGCCACCTGAGCCACCAGGCAAGCCCAGATAAACACACTGCCACATACAATTCCATTTTGTTTAGGATGTCACTTAAACATTTATTTCCCTTTCTTTATGTCTTTAGTTTTTAATTTACAAAACAATAAATATAATATTTAAGGACATTGTTCAACATACTTCACATGGGTTGTTTTCGATGCCAAGTTATTTTGAATAGATGACTCTATGTGCCCTGTATACCCAATGATTTGCCTCAGTTTTGTCTTACTGCCTCCTGAACTGCTCATCGCCTGCTCACCACATCCAAGTGGCTCTCAGAACCCACTGGGAACTAAGGTGGCCTTCGTTGCTGTAAGGGCAAGCGTGGCATGGTTCTTTCCTCTGCATGCCTGCTTCCTCTGTGCAGTTCTCAAGGAATAGTTCAGCCAAAGGGGTTTCAGTGAATCACTGGGGCAAACGCAGTGAACTTAGACTCTGACACACTAATTAATCCTGGTCCCACTGATTAAAAATTTGCCATAAAGGAATCTTTAAGCTGTATGAGAACAATCAAATAACTCATTAGAACATACACACTTTGAGTTATAATTGATACTTTAATTTTCTAGTATTCTTTTTATTCATTAACAGGTTCTTCATATTCTAGTTACTCAATTTTCCTCTTCATATTTAAAAAATAGTCTGTAGTCTAATTAGGAAATCAATTAGGGCCAGCTTTTAAATTAATATATTTTAAAGCAACCTAGGTTCTAACAAATCTCCAGATATTCATAGAAAAATATTGAATTTATTTCTTATAGAAAATATGTGTTATCACATTATAACAGGGCTGATTTCATTAATACTGAGAATGATATGGTCCATTGTCTATTAAAGAAAATCAACATGATGTTGTGAAAGCAGTTATCCTATGTTTTTCATAATGTTTCTGCATATCCCTTAATATTTTGCTGAGCAGATTTCTACTTAGGCATGAAGAGATGATTTTGGAAAAAATGATGATAATCTCCAATGTTACAAAATATCATAGCTGCCATTCCGAAATGAAACAATCTGCTGAATATAGCATTGACAACAGATTTTTGCTTGTTATTTTTACGTGGGTTAAAAAAATCTTAAGTAAATTTTGCTGCTTCAAAATCCCCTAAATCTTCTCTATGACTAGTGTCAAATGTCTTTTAAGGAAGTTTACATCATGTCTTAAAAGCAAAAAAAGTATTGAAATCCATCTTTGCTCCCCCATAAATAGACTATTGAAGTGAAAACTTGTCCTCAGTAATTTCAATTTGCTATTTTCTGCAACTAGTAGTAACATCTTTGTAGGGAGATCACTGAGAAACTGTCAACTTTGTATTTTTCAGGATTCTCCATGATTTTTATTTTTCAAATTTTCAGATTCAGTAGATTTTCACAAAATTCACTTCCAATGGAAGCTTAATTTGCTAGATAAGGGCAAAAATTATTTTAATGTATTTTCTTTACCCCAATGCCGTTTGTCTCCATTGTTTCCTAGGAGTTGTTTTTTTTAATTGGAGGATAATTACTTTACAAAATTGAGATGGTTTTTGCCATACATCTACGTAAATAACTCACAGATACACTCCTAATCATTTGGAATATATATATATATATTTTTTTTTACCAATTATATGTATACTGTTTCCTGTTTATTAGTAAAATTTATAGATGTATTGACCTGAGAATGATTCATAGGTCATCCTCATAGACAACACCTTCAGAATTAATGCTGAACCATGAATGATTGCCTTGTGTGTTTGATTTTCTTTAGTTAATTTGGTATCAATATTAAAGGAGTTTGATCTAATCCACACTTCTCTGGTTTCCCCATAAGAATTTGTGGTGTAACATATCGAGTGTCTTTCCAAAGACAAGATACAATGCTGTCTCCTTCATTTCCTTTATCCCCTAAGCTTTTTCTTCTTTCATAAAAAAGAGATAGCGTTACAGTTGTTCTTACAAAAGTTTGGGGTACATTTTTAGGGTAATAGAGAACCATTTAACTTTGGATTGTGATTGTTAGGCATTAGTGTTATGGGGCAATACTTATTAAGTTATATTGAAAACTATAAATTAGAAGATAAATAATATCTATTATTTTTAGGTTTGGCTAACAGAATAAGAGAGAGTACAATTTAAATATACTGTAGTGGGTAATTTTTGTTGCATCAAATGGTACCGACCATTTCAGTTGTTTTATAGTAGGTGGGGTTTAGTTATCTGATGACTCTGATCAATATAGTTTTTAAACTGGCTTCTTCAGTTGAGATTCTACATGAGTTCAAATTAGGTGGGAAAATGCCAGATCTCTTCTTTGATTTATATTATGCAGTGCTGACCAAGACTTCATCTACACAGTGAAGTCGCTCAGTCGTGTCTGGCTCTTTGGGACCCCATGGACTGTAGCCTTCCAGGCTCCTCTGTCCATGGGATTTTCCAGGCAATATACTGGAGTGAATTGCCATTTCCTTCTCCAGGGGATCTTCCCAACCCAGGGAGTGAACCCAGGTCTCTCGCACTGTAGACAGACGCTTTACCATCTGAGCCACCAGGGAAGTCCTAGCAACCCCAAAAATGTCAAAGGAAGGTGGAATGGAGCTTTGCCATTTAAATAGCTGTGTTGTTTTCATACTCTATGGTTAATTGGAAAGGTTCTCTACTCTTGAATGATGTAAATATGATAAATATGAAAGAAACATAAGTTTAGCAACAAGGTATGGTAATAAAATAAAACTTATATAAGAGGTGACCTATACAAAGGCTTTGTATCTGTTTTCTTCCTCCCTCTATCCTTAACTGCCTAGAACAGTGACCATATGATGAATCCTCAGTCTGTTGAACGACAAATGAATAAATCATTTATTGTGGGGCCTGGTAGGCTGCAGTCCATGAGGTCACTAAGAGTCGGACACAACTGAGTGACTTCACTTTCACTTTTCACTTTCATGCATTGGAGAAGGAAATGGCAACCCACTCCAGTGTTCTTGCCTGGAGAATCCCAGAGACGGGGGAGTCTGGTGGGCTGCTGTCTATGGGATTGCACAGAGCCGGACACGACTGAAGCGACTTAGCAGCAGCAGCAGTTTAGAACTTTTCCTCCATCTTTCAAAGATTAAATTGTTTTTCCTTCAGATTAGAATACATGTGGGGAAATCAAGGTAAAGAATTATCCTTCTGTACAGAGATACACCGAAATGATTTTAGCAAAGGAGATTGAAAGAATTGACAAGTTATGAGTGTACCCATGTAACATTTATCTCTTAATTTTGAGCACAGGTTTTACTCATACTGGACACTGGAGACTGGACTGCAATAATCAAATAATAGGCTTCTAATCCAGAGTTCAGCTATCTAGTCATTCACTAGTCAACAAACATTTAGAAATATTTACACTATTAAAATATCTAAGGAGTTTTTTTGTACTGATTACTTTATAGAGACCAAAAAACCCAACTCTTAATCTCTAAGATGAAGTACTACATGATTATGCTAACTTCATGTTTAACTTACGCTTAATTAGGTTCATTAATTATAAATAATATTTATGGGAGCTATGACATTAATTCCTTTCTGTTATCTTAAGAATAGAATCATTCTTCATTTGTATTTTACCCTTAATATGTCTTTCTTCCAACTGGAGTTTGCTAAATCTGTGAAATATTTTACTTGGGGAAATAAATTTAATGTATGACCACATCCTAATCATAAAGAATAGTATTTTTATGCCACATTTTCTCTTTCTTCAGCCAACATATTATAAAGTCTTTTGAACCATTTATTCCTTGTTGTAATCTTGTATAGTGATAGGAAAGATTTAATGACACCCATTGTATAGATGGGGAGACGAAATGTGGAGGGAGGAACTGGCTATTTATAATCACACAATGAAATATAAGCTAAAAGTGGACAAGTGCACAAAGCAGAATTTTTCTTGGTTGATTGGTCCTGTTGTACTGGGAGGTTTCCTAGTAGTTGCTCTTGATGACATACATGCATTTATTTTATGTATTTATTTAGTAGTTTGATGCTTTTATTCATTACAAAATGATCACCACTTGGTGACTTTCTAACGAATTTAAGTAGTTGGTGCCTTATCTAAAACCAATTGTTTTTCCTTCTTTTTCTTTACTTCTGCAAAGAGTAAGGGCATCTGAAATTTGAGATTCACATAATTTATAAAATCAGCAGACAAAATCAATTAATTTTTCAAATAAATTAAAAATTGTCTAATAGAGTTTACCAGCTACATGTAATTGCATTCAGAGTATTCCAGATATTATCTTTTGGTAGGTTTCAATTTTTGTAAAGCCTTCAAGATTTCAACTGGGAATTCATCAGTCATAAACAACTTTCCCTGGAAAGTTATTTTTATAAATTAATTTGTTCTGAACAAATGTTATGGCATTTTGATTTGGGAAAATTATGTTATTCTGTTCCTTATGTACATGTGGAGAGCAATATATAGAAATTTAACAGTAGTTATCTGTGTTTTTAAAGGATCTGATACAAATCCAATTGTTAATAAATTAGTAAATTGTTTTAGTCTGTTTTCTTACAGAATTGCTTATATGTCTTCAGTCATGAGCTGACTTCAGGAATTTTTAGAAATTTGAGAATGTATTTTTAAAGTTCCCTCCTCCTCTTCTCTTTTTTAGTTCCAGGTGCAGTATTTGATTTGCAGGTTGCAGAAGTAGAAGCCACAGAAATAAGAATTGCTTGGAAGAAACCACGACAACCCAATGGAATCATTAACCAATATCGAGTGAGAGTGTTAGTTTCTGAGACAAGAGTGATCTTAGAAGATACTCTGCTCATCGGAAAAGATGAGGTACTGCCCTTGAATTTCTTATTGTGTTGAGCCCTTCATACCTGGTTTTGGCCCAGATAACTTGGGAGATTTGCCCACATGCAAACATAAAATATTTGACAAGCTTCAAAGTACAAAGTGAAGTAAATTTAGCTATGCTGATAATCTAGCTCATCATATTTCAATTGCAGACATTTATTATTAGCTAAGAGCTATTATTCTTTTTCCGCATATGAAAAATGTTAATTGGGCAATTAAGCGGGACTAAAGGTACTTCCATAAGTGAATGTTATTATGGTAATAAAGTTAATGAATTGTTTGGAAACTCCTGTTAAGATTTAAATACTCCTCCTAAGGTTGTGCTTGCAATTTGGAATAGTTGCCAAAGAAAGACACAATAACTTGAGTAACTGTTGTTGACAAATGGCTTTGTCCCCCTTAGTCTTAGGAAGCCAGATTTCTCAAAGCTACCTCATTTAAAAATAAGCAATATACATTTGACTAAAGAAATCAAATAAATAAGAGATGAAATCATTTCATAAATATAAAATAAGAGGACAGTGTTTGCTTCTAGTCACACTGGAAGCCTTCTTTCCCCACTTTGTTTCTATTTGAAAGTGTTGTGTTGGCCAAAATGTTTATTTGGGATTTTCTGCAAGATGCTATAGAAAAATCCAAATGAACATTTTTGCTAACCCAATATAGGCAGCACTAATTTTTCCTTCACTGTCTTCATTTACCTCATCTAGACAGCTATTCACCTGGTAAATCCTTCTAAGACTTTAAACTGATTGTATCCAGATATTGGTGGTTCCTGGGGCTCACAAAAAATACATCTAAGTGATGTATTTTAAGACCAGTGAGTGTAGCACACACTGCAACTTGGAGGCCCTACCTGCTGGTTATTCAGCAATTAGGTTCCACTTGTTTGGTCCAGAATCATTACTTTCTCTAGCTGTGCTCTTGTTTTTCTCCACATATATTGTCCATTCTATTCCTAGTCCCAGACTTCCTCCGTTTCTGATACCCACCTGAAAGTTACCTTCAGTTCAGCCACTCAGTCGTGTCTGACTCTTTGCGACCCCATGAATCGCAGCATGCCAGGCCTCCCTGTCCATCATCAACTTCTGGAGTCCACCCAAACCCATGCCCATCAAGTCGGTGATGCCATCCAGCCATCTCATCCTCTGCCGTACCCTTCTCCTCCTGCCCCCAATTCCTCCCAGCATCAGGGTCTTTTCCAAGGAGTCAACTCTTCGCATGAGGTGGCCAAAGTACTGGAGTTTCAGCTTCAGCATCAGTCCTTCCAAAGATATCCCAGGGCTGATCTCCTCTAGAATGGACTGGTTGGATCTCCTTGCAGTCCAAGGGACTCTCAAGAGTCTTCTCCAACACCACAGTTCAGAAGCATCAATTCTTCGGTGCTCAGCTTTCTTCACAGTCCAACTCTCACATCCATACATGACCCCTGGAAAAACCACAGCCTTGACTAGATGGACCTTTGTTGGCAAAGTAATGTCTCTGCTTTTGAGTATGCAATCTAGGTTGGTCATAACTTTCCTTCCAAGCAGTAAGTGCCTTTTAATTTCATGGCTGCAATCACCATCTGCAGTGATTTTGGAGCCCCCAAAATAAAGTCTGCCACTGTTTCCACTGTTTCCCCATCTATTTCCCATGAGGTGATGGGACCGGATGCCAAGATCTTCGTTTTCTGAATGCTGAGCTTTAAGCCAACTTTTTCACTACTTTACTATGTGCTTAGTGCCTTCTGGCCAACCAGCACTCATTAGTACAAGTTGTTTGCCCTCTGGCCCAGGGTTGGAGTTTAATCCAATGTTGACTC
The DNA here is from genome assembly GCF_001704415.2 of Capra hircus. Lineage (NCBI taxonomy): Eukaryota > Metazoa > Chordata > Mammalia > Artiodactyla > Bovidae > Capra > Capra hircus. The sequence goes on from NC_030812.1 coordinate 9,823,850, forward strand.
CATTCCTCTTGTGTAAAAGATGCTGACTTATGCTTTCTCTGATACTTCAGTCGACAGCTCAGGCACAGGGCAAAAGCTTAACCCTCTGCTCCTGCTGAGACGGCCTTAAGTTAGATACTTTACTTTTTTAGGATTGTGTGGCAGGTCTCCCACTTCTGCTAATGACATGTATTGAATGATAAGCCGCGCCTCTTTTTCTCTTGAAACTAAGAGATTCAGGAAAGACTTCTTGTGGTATGATCCACAACCCCTGTGACATAATAGAGATCACATGAGCTTTGGTCTATACAAGTCTGGGTTTACATTCATAATTTGGTCACTTAGTGTGTTTCACTGGAGAAGGCAATGGCACCCCACTCCAGTATTCTTGCCTGGAAACTCCCATGGATGGAGGAGCCTGGTAGGCTACGGTCCATGGGGTCGTTAAGGGTCAGACACGACTGTGCAACTTCTTTTTCACTTTTCACTTTCATGCATTGGAAAAGGAAATGGCAAGCCACTCCAGTGTTCTTGCCTGGAGAATCCCAGGGACGGGGGAGCCTGGTGGGCTACCCTCTATGGGGTTGCACAGTCGGACACGACTGAAGCGACCTAGCAGCAGCAGCAACAGCAGCAGCAGTGTGTTTTACAGCAGAGAGGTTAAGTGCATGGACCTAGGAGACAGAATGCTGGGTTTAAACCTTGGTTTTGCCCTTACTGATAACCTTGGAAGAGTATACCTGACCTCTCTGAACTTGCTTCCTCTTTAAGATAGGGACTCTAAGAGTCTATATAACACCGAGTTGTTAGTGAGGATTTAATGGATTAATGTGGGAGGAGCTTAGAACTCCGCCTGGTGTATGGTAAGGCTGGTGACCTGAATAATTGTGACCTGTTGTAATTATTAATCATGGCATTGGACCTTTCACCCTTATTGGGACACAATATTAGCTTCTTTCAGTATCAATAAAAGGAGACATTATACTTTATTTCTGTGCTTGTATATTTCTTCATTCGATCAGGCCCATTGTTGATATTTCTGCTTTCCTGTGTGATTGGTGTTTGGGTTTGCCTTTCAGGAGGTTGACGTGGGGAGACACACGTGGCAGAAGCTCTAAGTCCCAATGAGCCAGTGTCCTACCCTGACTCTGCCTTTTCCTCGCTCTATGACCTTGAGTCAACTTTTGGAGACTTGCTGCCCTCATTTGTAAAGTTGAGCTTATATACCTGCCTTCTATTGATGGGTATGATGAGGAATAAAGGAGATAAAACCTCTGGCTTAGTATGTATCCTTTTCCTTGACCTTGGTGTAGGATAAGGAACTTTCTATTCACTCTTTAACTTCTCAGAATATAGCCTCCACACCGTATCCTAAGAATTTTCGAAATCCTTGAAGTCTTGATAGAAGTCACCAGTGACCTCTTACATGTAAAATAATGCAGATATATGTTTTTAACTGTCCTTATCTTCCCTGTGTCCTCCAAAATCCATTCCTTTACCTCCACCTCTCCAGCTTTTGACACAACCGTTTTCTCCCTAGTACTTGCTCTACCGTCATATGCTGCAAATTTGCAAAAAAAATTGGCCTTGTAGTATGAAAAATGACTAAATTAAGAGAGCTAGCTCTTTTACTATTTTCTAGCTCCTTCCTGATGAGGGTATTCCAGAGTGTTCTGTCTTCATCCACGTTAGTTTCAGTCACTGCTTCCTGTTTGTATGACTCTTTCACCTCGTTTTCCGTGATGATTTTTCTGACACTCTGCTTCCCTAATTACAATCATTTGTGGGGAAGTTCTGCCAGGACTCATCACATTTAAAGTCATCTACCCCCATAAAACAACAAAACCAGCATCTTTTTGAGATAATAGAACTTGGTTCTTGATTGGAAGGAGGAGACGGACGATAGAAGTCCTGGGACAGTGATAGGGACCTGTTAGTTTTCCTACGTGACAGAAGAAGAAAGTCTGTAAGGGTAATTGATACTTTTAATGATCAATAACAAGGTCAGGAGAGAGACTGAGTTGCAACCCAGATACGAAATAACAGGCTTAGAATTCCCTATCCCCTTGGATTGGTCACAACACAGATCTCTGATCTGAGAGTCATTGCCGAAGTATTTGGGAGGCTTTTGTGGCATTTTTATATGTCTGATGTCTCTCTTTTTGGATAATGGCACCATTATCTTGTCTTCATGAAGGCTTAGAATCTTGGAATTACCTCTGACTTTGGTTATACTTAGCATTTAATAGCCACTCAATGTTAAGGCCAGTTCAAAGTGTAACCTTCTTACCTCTGTATTCCATTCTTGTGTCCTCACTCCAGCTCAGGATTGCCTGGACTATTTTTGTTAGCTTACTACACTAGTAGTTTTCCATTGTATAACAGTTTGCCACAAGCTTAAAACAATTCACATTCATCATCTCGCAGTTTCTGTGGGTCAGGAATCCAGACAGCTTGTGTAGGTTCCCTGCTTAGGGTCTCATAAGGCTTCAGTTAAGGGTCTTTCCTTCCTGTGTTCCCATATGGATGCTTACCTGGGGAAGAATCTACTTCTTGGCTGACTTAGATTTTTGGCAGATTTAATTTCCTTTTGATTATAAAACTGAGGGCCTTGGATCCTTGCTGGCCCTTTGGCTAGAGACTATCCTTAGCTCCAGCTCATAGGGGTCCCCCACAGTTTCTTGCCACAGAAATTCCCCAACATGGCCATCCACTTCATCAAGCCAGCAAGGACAGTCTGATGTAACCATGGGAGTGACATCCCATCCCCTTTCCCTTAGTCCATTGGTTGGATGAAAATCACACTTCCCACACAAGAGGAAGGGATTATATAAAAGCATGAACAGCAGGAGGTAGGGATGGTAGAAGGATCATGAGAGAGGCATTGCTCTACAGTCTGTGGGTTACAATCCATCCTGATTAAAGTATTAATGTATTTAAACTATAAAAGTAAATAAAAAAATGAGAATGGACTTGGAACATGAATATGCATCTATTTTAGTAATTAATGCTTTCCTATTGCAGCAGAAAGTCAGTTGATACTGTCTAAAATAAGTGACTCTTGGCAACACCATGGACTATACCGTCCATGGATTCTCCAGGCCAGAATACTGGAATGGGTAGCCTTTTCCTTCTCCAGGGGATCTTCCCAACCCAGGGATCAAACTCAGGTCTCCCACATTGCAGGCAGATTCGTTACCAGCTGAGCCACAAGGGAAGCCTCAGTGACCCTTAATGGAAAAGTAAAACATATTATCTAGTGATTTTAGAAGTAATGCCATAAGAACTGAAACAGAAATGATTAAAGGTGTTGCTTCCAGCAAATATACAAATATTGAATCATGTTGCACACTGGAAAGTTAATTTGATGTTATATGTTGATTATATCTTAGTTAAAAATAAACAATTGATCTCAAAAAAATGTTTCTTCTAGAGAGTAAGACTTGCAGTTGGAAAGCTACAGACAGGAAAATATTATTTTCATTGAAAATCCTTCATCATTGCTTGTATTTTTAGCTACCTGCATGCATCATGATGATGACACTTTTCAAAAAGCATTAAAATATAATCCTATGCTAGGTTTGCTCTGATATCATCACCCTTATTGAAATTTTTTCCAGTGACCTCTCATGACTTGTTTGTTTCTTAATAGACAGGCGTTATTTAAGCATGCTGAAATATGTATAGGATTTTACTCTCACTATTTAAACACATATTTGAAAAAAAACATTGAAATTTTAATCTCAGGGTTTGAGGACTTTTATTTCAACTTCCAAGTTTATATATGAAGGTAATCAATAACATAATCCAGCTTCTGCTAAAATATTTGATCAACTCTGACAGTAGGGTATCCACGACCATGTAGTCAGCTCCTGTTCTATAAGCTTTAAACCATGCTTCTTTGTGGTCTCACAGGCATACATTTATTAGGTAGCTGTAAAGTTCCAGGCACTATGACAGGTCCAGAACATACATAAATAAGAACCTACCATGTTCTTTAACAGTTTTGAACTGAAGTATTTGTTCTCTAGTGTTTACCAGTTTATCCCATTTCTTCTCTCCAGACCCGCACGGTAGCTTAGAGTAGCTTAGAGTCTGGGATTTGCAACCAGGGAAATGTATTACAGTCCTACCTCTGCTGTGACTAGTTTTATGAACTTGAACAGCTGACTGTAAAATGGAGATGATAATACCTTTCTCTTTGGGATATAATTAAGTGATCACACAGGTAAAAATATTTATCACTGTACTTGACACAAAGTAGCTTTTTTCACATTCATGCATTGGAGAAGGAAATGGCAACCCACTCCAGTGTTCTTGCCTGGAGAATCCCAGGGACGGGGGAGCCTGGTGGGCTGCCGTTTATTGGGTTGCACAGAGTCAGACACGACTGAAGCGACTTAGCAGCAGCAGCAGCAGCAGCAGCTTTAATGTTGGTATCTCCATTAGTAGTAATAATATACAATGATTTAACTTTTAATCATTTGAAAATAATGGTCACGATTTCCCTAAGGCTTAATATCCTCAGTTTCTCATCAGTCATTCATATGATTGATTACTCTCCTGTGTATTTATTTTCCAGTTTATCAATGAGCTTCTTTCTCAGCTCAACACTATATTCCACATATAGTTTGATGAAAGCCAAATTGAGCAGAATTATTTTCTCCTTTAGCATGAATTTTATGCTTCTATCAATGCAAAGAATAAAATTAATTTATTTGGGAGACTTATTCCACCTAGATGAAAGTATAAAAAATCCTTAAGTCCACTCTTCATTAATTGCTCCCTAGTTGAATTTCATACTCAGATCTCATTCTGTACTTCTGTACTTGTTTTTCAGATCAAATCCTGAGGGATTTTCTCCCCAAAGACATCTTGCTATATAGTGTCACAAATTTCTGAGGTTTTTATAGATACATCCTTTCATCCAACATATTTCTCAAGTATATAAATGTTTGTCAGTGGTGAACATAAGAACGCAAGCCAAATGCTTGGCCAGTGGCTCCAGAATGAGACTGAGAACAAGACTCGAAAGTAGTATAGGAATTCTAGAGATGTTTACTTTATTGAGCATTAGGAACATAGACAGAATCAAGCCTTAAGGATTTGTCACCCAAATAAGTGCAGAATGATACAGTTTCCATTAAAAGGCTTCCAAACATATACTAATTATAAAATTCTTTTTACCACTGGTTGAAAATAGTACAAATCATGTTATAGTTTATAATAAAATATGGAAGCATTTCTTAAGAATAAGTCAACGTTTTCATTAAACCAATTGAGTAGACTTCCAGAAAGTATAGATTGATAGATATAGTAAAGTTTTTGAAAATACAGTCATGTTAGCTATAATAAAGACTGTTACATGTAGAATCAGGTTGGTTTATTCAGGTGGATTAGGAACTGAACTCTGAAGACTTCTAATTCTTTCATATCAATTCCAAAGATTCCTAGGTAGCATATGAGAAGGCTTTTGTGCTGATGAATTGTGACATTGCCTGACTCAGTTGTTCTCGACTGAGGGCAGTTTTGCTCTCCAGGAGACATTTCTCGATCTCTCAAGTTTTCATTGTCACCACAGGGAATATGTTTCTAGTGGGTAGGGACCAGGGAGGCTGGTCCCTACAATGCCCTGCACAGCTCCCTATGACAAAAAAAATTCTCAAACATGGAATGTCATTAGTGCTGGGGTTGAGAATACTAGACTAACTCAATGAGGCCAAACTTGGGGGAGTTGTGATAGGCCTTTATTTCCTTCTCTATCAGTCATTTCCACTCCTATTTCTCAGCCACTTCTCATTACTTTCTTAAGTTCTGATTCTTTCCTATCATTTTTCTTTTTTTTTTTTAATTTTTATTTTTACTTTATTTTGCTTTACAATACTCCATTGGTTTTGCCATATATTGACATGAATCCGCCACGGGTGTACATGCGTTCCCAATCCTGAACCCCTCTCCCACCTCCCACCCCATATCATCTCTCTGGGTCATCCCCGTGCACCAGCCCCAAGCATCCTGGATCCTGTATCGAACATAGACATGGCGATTTGTTTCTTACATGATAGTATACATGTTTGAAACATGTATACTGTCATTTTTTCTTTAAATTATTTCTTTTTCATCCTTTGAAAAACCTAATCCCTGTTTTAAAGAGGCAAAGTGTAAGAAATATTCACAACGTGACACACTTGGTGATAATTAGTAACATCCTGGATTTTTACAAAACCAGTTGAAATTTATAAATGCAAATCACTTATAGTTAAGGAGGGTCCTTCCAGTGTATTTGGAAGAAGTTCAGATAGTCAAAATTTCTCAGTCACCTCTTAGGCTGGAACAGTACTTTTGTCAACAGAGATGCTTAACTTAGTTAATTGATGGGATACTATAGCTTAACTCTCAAAAATGTATCTGATGTTGGTATAAAATATTGTGAGATTTAACGCAAAATCATAGTTCAGGGGAAATTCTTTGTGTTACCCCCTTGTACCCTCTGTAGTGCTTTGCACACTGGCTTCTCAAAGGGTGGTTGATTGATAGTGGAAACAGCTGTGTGGTTCAGGCATAAACTATTGACTGGAATACCAGAGCATCTCTGAATTATGTGTTTGTGATTCATGCCTTCTCTGATTTCCCAGTGGAAGTAAAGTTGAAGTGGGCCTTGGAAGGTGGAAGATCTTTAGTTTGTTCCAAGTATGGTTCCTTACCCAGAGTGATTTATCATAATGTTTTTGAAGTAAATATTACTGATATCTCCCTGCTTTTCATCATGATACTTCCCTGGGTAAAGAAATAGGGTTTCGATAATTTTATCTTATAAATATAATTTGGAGAATTAAATATATCTTTGCATCTTTTCTTGATTTATTTCTCAGAAAAGTTAATGTTCAAATGATCTGCCTTTGTAACTAGTTAAGTAAGCAGCCTGAAAATTCCTTGCCTTCCTGATATTTTTCTGAGCACCTACTTAAAAAAAAAAAAACTAAATGCTTTATGTTCATAAGGAATTAAAAGCCTGTTTTGGGCTCAACTCAAAAAATAATTAAAAGATAGATGTATCAAAATTTATAAATAAAATCTATATTTTGAATTAATTAGAAATTCTGAGGTTGCAAGAACATTGATTTGGAAGGAATAGAGTGATCATCTTCTTTGAAAAAAATCTTCTAGAAAAAAAGGGCTTGGAGGTGAGTCTTGAAGAAATTGACTAAAAAAAGAGTAGTTCTTAAAACATTGTCTTTTTTCCCCCAATACTTCATTTTGGAAAATTTTTAAACTGGTATAAATGAAAGAAAAAAGAGTATAATGTGTATCCATTAACCTATCACCTGGATTCTATAATTATCAACATGCTGTCTTTGTTGCCATCTCTCATTTTTGCTGTTGATGCAGGTGTGTTTTAAAATAAATTCCAGAGTTCATATATTTTTGCTCTTACATGCCTAACTAAGTATGGATTCCTAAAAAATACTGAAATTCTAATTCATTATGTAATTCCATTATCACAATCAACACAATTATTAATATTGTCTTGGTATCATCTAAACCTAGATTATTTTCAGATTTTTTCATTTTGTCTCAATCTGTTATGCTGTGTGGAAAGAATGGAGAGAGTTCTCTTGTTGTCCTAACATAAAACTCTACTGTATATACTTGTAGTATGCCCATGATGTTTTATTTCATGTCATTATTTGCTACTTTGGTGGACTTGATTCATGTGAGGTACATTACGGCATCTTAGAACAATCACAATTACCTAAAATATTCCTTAGACCCAGAGCTTTACGTAGGTCTGTCTTGAACTGTTTGAAAACTATTGCCATGTAATTTTGTTCATGTCTGTAACTTCATTCGATTATAAGTTATAATTATTGACATATACCCAGTAGGCATGCAGGCTGCTCACACCTGGTGTACAAATGAGGACGTATATTGGCAAAGCAAACACATTTTAATAAGGCAGTAGGCCTAGACAACTTATTATTGGGTGGTAAGCAACTAAAATATCTTAGTCATGAAACTTTGCATGAGGATGGCTATTTTTTTTAAACCATTTTTTAGTCAGAAATAAATTATTTCCTTTTTTGCACAACACAGTATAGAGTTTTAAGATACGGAATTGATCGTAATGGGCTACAATGATGCAGGATTTTAATAGTTTCAGAATGAAAATTTGGAGTGTAAGGGAGACAGTAGTCATGGAAATAATATTATCTTTAAAAAATTTATCACTCCAAAATTACTAGTTGTTGAAACTAGTACTTGATTGAAGCCATTATTAAATGTAACCATCACTGTCTTTGCAAATACCTGTTTTCAGGTGCAGTATATAAACCCCATGGCTCCAGAAACTGTGAGCATAGTAGAGTCAATGGCAGGATTATTTGAGGGTTCAGCAGAGATGTCTTCTGATCTGTATTCACTTGCTTCAGTTATATATAACAGTCATCCACATAATTACTTTCCTGTGAGGGGCAGAGTTGAAGACCAGCCTTCAACATTTGGTAGGTACATTTTTTTTGCTCTGTGTGAAATGTATTTAAACCACCAGTACTAGCTAGCACAGATATGAACCTTAGCTCAGAGTTCAACCCAATTATTAATGGTCCATAGGCTAGAGTCAGTTTTTTTTCTTTAACTGTTGGATAACCTCATGTGGCAAATGGAAATGCCACACAGGCAGGAGCTGGCCCCTCCTAACCCATCTGACCTTCCTCCGGAGAAAGTAGCACCCTAGAGTCTCCAGCCAAGCTGCAGAGACAATCAGTTATTACAGTTGCCAAAGCAGGTGTGATGGGAAAGGATTAACATATCTTCAAATCATTCACAGGCCTCACACTCTCTGCAGCTTTTGACTAATAGGTTTTCAAATGTCACTGAAGGTAAATAGGTCAGAAAGTTACAACTCTAGTGCACGGGGTGATCAACAGGTGGAGGTGACCCCAATGACGTGGTGATGTCATTAGTGGATATACTTACTACTCAGGGTCAAGGGATCTTATTGTTTCTATAAGGAGAATGTCATATATAGTGAATTAAAAATATTTGGTTAGAAGAAGCAGATCTAAATTATCTCTGTTTTTTCTAAAATGCTAAGTGAGAAAAAAGGGTTTCTCTTGTTGTTTCTTCTCTAATTTGATATTTGTTCCCTTCCAAATTAAAATTTGTTATATTGATGGTGGAATTTGGCAAAAGTATCACATTGCATTCAATATGTGATTATTTCATTTACTGACATGTTTTTCCTGGGCAAAGAAGACAATTTTTAGAAGACACTAAAAATTAAGAGGCCCATGATTTCTGATACAGATTTTTTTTTAATACTTTGTTTGGCCTAAGCACTAATTATCACTGTTGGAAGTGCACAGTCTAAATAAGTTAAAAAAAAAAAAAAACTAGCTTATTTTTTGAAATAGGGATTTTTTGAAATCCTTGTTCAGATATATTTATGTGGCAGTTTTATAAGTATGCTTGTTAAATCATTAATGGATTTAGCAAATGTGTGGTGAGTTTTGAGTCCAAATAAAATCTTATTTCCATGATTTTTATATCATAATTCAGCACTGACTTATAATATTTCAATTTGATATCATTGCACAGTTGTTTTTTAGGAAAAGAATTCCTAACCTGTCTTTTTTAGAAAGTTATATTTTCTCAAAACACTAATCTCTTATTCTGGGATAGTGTATAACAGCTAGCAAAACTGTATTATGAGCACAAAATGTCTATATATGTTATTGGAGTACATTCAGTATATTTATTATTATGTGTCTACCTTTCATATAAGGGATTACATGGAGAGATTAATGGATAGTGTGAAATTGGGTTTAAAATTTCACTGTGGAAGCAAAATGATTTTGATCACAAAGCCAAATACTTGTTAAATTTTTTAAAAACTGATTTCAAATAGGAACTTCAAGGAATCAGTATATCACTGACATTGCTGCTGAACAGCTGTCCTACGTTATCAGGAGACTTGTACCTTTCACTGAGCACATGATTAGTGTATCTGCTTTCACCATCATGGGAGAAGGACCACCAACGGTTCTCAATGTTAGGACGCTTGAGCAAGGTAAGAATATATTTCCTTTGAAATAGCTGCCTGCAGATATTGCTCTGGTACATTGTAATACTTTTCATTCATATTAATTTTTCATTCTTCTTCTCAAGTGCCAAGCTCCATTCAAGTTATAAACTATAAAAATATTAGTTCTTCATCTATTTTGTTATATTGGGATCCTCCAGAATATCCTAATGGGAAAATAACTCATTATACAATTTATGCAATGGAACTGGATACAAACAGAGCATTCCAGATGACTGCTATAGATAACAACTTTCTCATAACAGGTAGAACAGAATTTTGTTTTGACATTCTTATTCTGATGGAAAATGCACATCTCTCTATGCCATTAAACACTGTGGGGTACATGTTGCATCACTGCAAATTTTGTTGTGCTATGCTCCCACGGATATCTTTAAAAATACTTGCAGAAATAACTTCATTAAATGTTGTTTTTCTTTCACTATATTTATCTGCAAATAAAGTCATCAGACCGCAGGTATCCTAAGAATATACTTGACCTACGGAATTTTATGCCTGATGCATCAAAATAACTCAGTATTGAAGGCTTGATTGGCTGAATGTGACCATCGGCTGAAGTAATTGAGCTGACGTGGTGTTTGTGCCAAATCAGCTACATTCCTTGCAGTGTGCCAAAAATTGCTTCTTCAGTCTCAGACCACTGCCTTGATATTTTAGGAGAGAACTAAAACCTCATCAAGATGGAAGGCTCCTATACCAAGGAAGTTTGGGAGATTGGGATTATAGGAGGCTGATTTAGAGAACCAGTCTCCCAGATAAGTTATTTTCACTAGCCTTGGTGTTAAACGGCACTAATCCAGGAATAGTATTCTAGGGACTTTGAACAAATGGCCTATTTTCCTTACAGGGTTAAAGAAATACACAAGATATAAAATGAGAGTGGCTGCCTCAACCACTGTTGGAGAAAGTTCTTTGTCCGAAGCAAATGACATCTTCGTGAGAACTCCAGAAGATGGTAAGAATGTTAGGTGCAGTTTTAATAAAAAGAAGCAAGTGGTGTTGCATGCTTACTGTCATCTCCCTCATGCTGCTTTAGTGTCTGAAGCAATAAACATGAAAAAACACACATATTGTTTTTTTTTCCCCAGAGCCAGAATCGTCACCTCAAGATGTCGAAGTTACTGATGTTACTGCTAGTGAAATAAGTTTGAAGTGGTCACCACCTGAGAAACCCAACGGGATTATTGTTGCCTATGAAGTGCTCTACAGAAACGTAAATACCTTATTCATGAAGAACACCTCAACAACAAACATAATTTTAAGAGACTTAAAACCTTACTCCCTCTATAACATTTCTGTAAGGTCATATACCAGATTTGGCCATGGCGATCAGTTATCTTCTATACTTTCTGTGAGGACTTCTGAGACTGGTAAGTTTTTTTCCCCATACATATTAATGAAGTAAACGTGGCCGATAATTGTCATATTGTTTTATATTTTACATAACCTGACGTCTGTCATTCTGTTCTGTATAATCCAGGAATTTATATGATCTTTGTGGGAAGGTGTGAGAAAAGACTTGCTGTGTAAATTTTTAAAATCTGATTTACATATAAGGGATTAAAAGTCAGTGGTTTTTTTTTTTTTTCCAAAGGAAGTATCTTGAGAAATCAAAAGTCCTTTCAGTGTACCTATAAATTAGGTTGCTTTGAAACTAGGAAATAGCAGAGACACATTCATAAGAATAGAATCCTATACTATATATAATCTATATAAATTCTGTATACATCCATATGCATCTATCTATAGATATATCTATATTTATACATGTGTATGTATAAATTTGTGTGTGTGTTAGTTGCTCAGTTGTGTCTGACTCTGCGACTCCATGGACTGTAGCCCAGCAGGCTCCTCTGTCCAAGGGATTCTCCAGGCAAGAGTACTGGATTGGGTTGCCATTTCCTTCTCCAGGGGATCTTCCCGACCCAGGGTTCGAACCCACATTTCCTGCAATGCAGGTGGATTCTTTACTGTCTGAGCCACACATGTAAAGATGTAAGTAGATATATATCAATAGATGTATAATCCAGGTATCCTGGTTTTCAGGCAGCTTCTTTGCCATCTGAGCCACCTGAGAGGCCCATAGATGTATATAGACTTAATACATGTAAATTCTATACATCTGTCTATGTATGTGTGTATATCTGTATACATTCTTGAGTATATATATATAGACAGAGGTGTAGAGTCTGAGCACAGAAAGGACATGCCTGGGAAGCCTTACAGGGGAGGTAGCATTTGACCTTAATCTTAAAGAATCAGGTGGAATGGACATTATATAGGTGGTTGTGGCCAGGTGTGTATCCCATATAAATGAAATAATGTAAGCAAACAGTTAATTGTGTTTCAGTTTCAGTGTATAAGAGCAAATAGCACAAAGTAAGACATTTGCCTGATGATCTTAGTGCATTGTTTATATTTTGCTTATAAACACATATTGGAGCATCACTTTTAGGCCAACTCTGTAGCACATGCCTAGAATTAAAACTAAATGTAAAGTTACTGTTTTATCCCTACATTTAAAAAAATAAATATTTGTTGACTAGCTACTGGTTGACGATTGGAGTCACTATTCCTATATATCATAATTGGCTAAATATCAGCAATTTCTTATGGTTCATCCAGATGCTATTGGTGAGGCCCTGTCTCTGACCTTTGAGGAATCAGGGATCTAGTAAACCAGCTTACTTTTGGGTGAAAGTACTCTCTTGAGACTGGTCACAGAAATTAATAAAATACATTGATATACAATTGACCATAGAGGATGACACAGATGGTAAAGAATCCATCTGCAGTGCAGGAGATCTGAGTTCGATCCCTAGGTTGGGAAGATCCCTTGGTGAAGGGAATGGCAACCCACTCCAGTATTCTTGCCTGGAGAATTTCACAGACAGAGGAGTCTGGGGGGCTACAGTCCATGGGGTCACAAAGAGTCAGACACAACTGAGCGACTGACACTTTTTTTCCACTTTTCATCCTCTTGAGACTGTCACATAAATTAATAAAATGAAATGACATAAAACTGTCCACAGGGGATGACAACAGTTGTAATGGCAGGAATGAGTAATGAAAATAGTGTTTTTTAAAAATCATCATAAATTGTATATTATGGTGCAAAATAATTGTTATTATATATATTAGCATGCTTCATTGCTTTTATAAATATATGGAAAATAAGTATTTTTGAGAAAAGTCTCTACCTGGTTTCATTTTACACCATGTCAAGGAAAGAATCATATTTTAAGTACCTGCAGCATATTCTTCTATTGACTTTCACAAAATTTGTCTTTTTAATTCTACAATAAAGCAATAAGGTATTATTATCTGCATTCCTAATGAAAAACTGAGGTCTGCGAGGTTCATCCATTCAACAAACATTCAGCAAATAATTTATACTATAGCAACCTTTCCCTGGGCTCTATTAGCACTGCAAAAGAAAGTGAATTCCCACCCTCCTAAAGTTAATATTAATTACTGGGTGTTTCACAGGCAATGGAATCTGCATCAGTGACTTTTCCTCTAGATCATGTCTAATACAATTGAACCACCAATTGGAGTTCCTTTTGCAACAGAGGTGGCTAGAATTTTAAACACCATCTCAAGGTGTCATTTGAAGCAGGATGTACTCAGGAGCAACTGTTTTCTCCCAGGGATCAATGTTCTTGTTAAATACAATAAATACACCCTCTACTCTTACTCTAAAAATCAAGATCCCACTTTTCAATAGTTTCATGAGAAACTGAGAGCTGTGCTAACTCAGCTAAGTAAACAAGCCAACTGCAACTAATTAATAATATTAATGCTGCTAGTTACAAATAGGAGTAAATTATTTGTTCAGATGTTTTATCTTGATTGGGGAATTAGAGTTTATAATGCTTGAAAGTAAAATCCTCATGTGTCAAGCAGGAAAAATCAATATAGGATTGATCGTGTGTGTGTGTTTTAAGTATAGAATGTGCAGTTAGTAAACAAACGAGATTAGTTTATATTTTCTCATACTTAGGTCACAATAACCACATAAAGAACTTTAAGTGCCCATACAGATTACCCTTTGATGATCTATATATGTACATTTTCTTTCCTTTATTTTTTTAAGATATAATTTTCTTTACAGTAAGCCTTAACCACTGCCTTGAGTAAGTCTGAATTGGGGCAATAACTCCTAGGCGATTGTAACTTAGTTGTTGATCAAAACTTTGTGTGGGACTGTATAAATTTATTCATGTTAATGAAAGGCATTTTATTACTTTCTCTATGTGACATTAAAACTATCTATGCCAAACAATAATCTTCTGGCATACCCAAGATAACGTCCCACTATTTTAGGATGATCATGAACTAAATTATTTATTTTTAGTTTTTAATAGCTCTAGCTTATTCCAACTGATATAATAATTATTTTTCATTCATGAGTTATCCATTTTACGTGATACTTCTACAATTAGAAGCACCATGCTATTTCAGAAAAATTTAAATATGTGATTACTCTCCAAAATCACCAAGTCATTAAATCTATCTTGCTTTATTTTCCCTGAAGATCTAGCATGGGTTATCCCCTAAGGAGAAATGAATAAAAACACATAGGATGTCAGCCTGGGGTCAGGGCTGCATATTTATATCCTGACTACTGGTGGTAGGCAGGTAAATCCACAGGGATGAGTTAGCAAATTCCAATGAGAATTTTTCAAAATCCCAAGTTCTACTGATTTATAAAGTTCAAGTATAGCATCACTAATTCCTTTTTTCCTTTGCAATTAAAGAGCTATTGAATTCAATCTTACTTTCCTTAGTTGTAAGTTTCTCCTTTGTTTTAAATATGTTCTGTACCACCTTAGGCATAGGTTTTCATTCACTGAACAGACTTTTTATGGATTCCATATCATGTACTACCACTGAACTAGGCACTATAGTTACAGCAGTAAATAAGGCAGGATTTCTGTCTTTCTGGAACTTAACATTCTCGAAGGGTCAGAGAAGACAAGCCAGTAAACAAATAATATATATGATTTTTGATACTGGCAAATTCCTTGAAAAAAAAATATCAGGGAAAGAAAAGAAAGTTATGGAAGAATGAGCAGGCAATTTGAGATGGAAGACTGAGAAAAGGCCTCTCCAAGGAGGTTATCTTTGCCTAGAGATATTAATAATGTGTGAGATTTACTTAGATGAGGATAAGGAAGAAAACGTTCCAGAGGAGGAATAGCGATTACCAAGTTCCTAAAGAGGGAAGGTGCTTGGTGTGTCTGAGGGAGAGGAGACCATGTCTCTCATTTGAGCAGTGTGAGCTATGGGATAGAATTCACAGATGAGGGGGAGAGAGAGGCAGAGGTGGGCCACACCTTCGTGGGCCCCATACTAAGGTATGTGATGTTTAATTTCAATGTGAAGCTATTGGAGAATTAGGCGATGAGAATTTGGTATGTTTTAAAAGATTTCTTCTGAATATATTGGATGTGGGAATAAAGAGGAAACTCAAGATTTACTGTCAGGTTTTTGGCCTAAGCATCTTGGTGAATGAGGTGCCATTTACTGAAATGAGGAAGTCTGGGGAGGAGATCAGGTTGGAGAAATCTTAGGAGTTCATGTTTTGAACATGTTTGAAATACTCAAGTGCCTGTCGTGAAGGCAGTTGGGCATATATGTTTAAAACTCACAGAAAGGATCCAGGGTTGAATATACAGTCTAAAAGCGTCACCATATGTTGGGTGTTCAGAGTCAAGGATGAGGTAAAGTCACATGAGGGTAAGTGCAGAGAGAGTTGAAAAGAAGCAGACTGCTGTGTCCTCGGGTAACAGGACACGGAGACTTCGGGAAGTCAAGGAGGAGCCAGTCAAGGACTGAGCAGGAGTGGCCAGTGAGGTCGGGGGAAAGTCAGGAGAAGGTCATGTCTTGGAAGTCTAATGAGTAGATATTTTAAATTAGAAGCAACTTGTTTCCTATGTCAAGTGCTGCTGACAGTGAAGTGTGGTTTAGTCACTAAGTCGTGTCTGACTCTTGCTACCCCATGGACTGTAGCCTGATGGGCTCCTCTGTCCATGAGATTTCCCAGCCAAGAATACTGGAGCGGGTGGCCGTTTCCTTCTCCAGAGGATCTTCCTGATCCAGGGAACGAACTTGCGTCTCCTGCATGGCAAGCAGATTCTTTACCACTGAGTCACCAGGGAAGCTCCTGACGGTGAAGTGATAGCACACAGTTGATTAGTGGTTTGGCAAGATGAAGGTCATTGATGACGCCATGAGAGTACGTTTCCTGGTTAAAAATGAGGAGAAAATGCCCAACTGAAGTGGGACTAAAAGAGCATGATAGGCAAGAAAGTGGAGAAAATGGGTAAAGGCAAGGTTTGAGAAATGTGGATATAGAGTGGAGGACAGAATAGAGCAATAACTGATGTGTGTTTACGTGTATGTGATGTGTGTGTGTGTGCGTGCTGTGCTCAGTCACCCAGTCGTGTCTGACTCTTTGCGACCCCATAGACTATTGCCCACCAGGCTCCTCAGTCCATGGGATTCTCCAGGCAGGAATACTGGAGTGGATTGCCCTGCCCTCCTCCAGGGGATCTTCCCAACCCAGGGATCAAACCAGGGTCTGCTTGCAGGTGGATTCTTTACCTGCTGAGCTACCAGGGAAGCCCCGTACAGTGGATGTGTCATGATAGAAATAATTCAGTGATGAGAGAAAAACTAAAAATACAACAGAGAGGAAAAAACGTCAAGTCTAAAGTCTAACTAGGTAGATGGAATGGAATTTAGTGCAGAAATAGACTAGGTTTTAGATAAGAAGGCAGTTAAAGGTGAGTGGTAGGAAAACATATAGTCTTCTTTGACTGTTTTTATTTTCTCGATGAAATTAGAAGCAGGTTTATCAGGCTTGAATAAAGAGAGGGAGGAGATACTGGATGTTTGTGGAGAAAGAAGATGGTGAAAACAAGCATAACAGTAGAAGACTGAATTAACTGAAAAATAGGCTTCCGAGTGATGGAAAAAGATTGAGATTTGAGGTTATAAATTAAAGTAAGGCTAGTCAGCATGGAGTGGTATTTTATTCAGACATGTTCACCTGTTGCATTGCGGATGTAGACTAGCCCTGAGTTCAGTTTAAACAACGTTGAAATTTTGCCAGAAAAGTAAGATAGAAAAAGGAGTTGGTGGAGATTGCTAGGGAGTGACTCTAGTGATAGACTGTCTGAGCTGAGTAAGCAGGGAGCTGAGGATGTTAAGCGTGGTGATGGACGGTAAAGACTTGGTGAGTGTCAGTGACTTGTTGAACTGACAGTGTAGTGGTTGGTCAGCTGGAGACGTAGATAGTTGCCAAAGAGAGGAATATTGGCAGTTATTGGTAATGAAGGCCTCAGGTGTTGCTATGAAGGTTGCTGATTAGAGGGAGGCGGAGGAAAAAAATATTGGAATTGTGGAGCTCAAGGAATCTAGAGTCTAGGGAGTTACACAGGTTATTTCCATGATCCAACCAGTCCATTCTGAAGGAGATCAGCCCTGGGATTTCTTTGGAAGGAATGATGCTAAAGCTGAAACTCCAGTACTCTGGCCACCCCATGCGAAGAGTTGACTCATTGGAAAAGACTCTGATGCTGGGAGGGATTGGGGGCAGGAGGAGAAGGGGACGACAGAGGATGAGATGGCTGGATGGCACCACGGACTCGATGGACGTGAGTCTGAGTGAACTCCGGGAGTTGGTGATGGACAGGGAGGCCTGGCATGCTGCGATTCATGGGGTCGCAGAGTTGGACACGACTGAGTGACTGAACTGAACTGACATCTCACAGTGGTAGAGAGGAGGTCAGTTGTCAGGTGACTGCATTTTTAAGATGTTTGGAGAAATGGCAGAGAACCACTGGATGATTGTCTTACAAGAGGGGTAACACCTAGAGTTTTTCAGGAAGAGGAAAGAACAAACCTTGATACGGAAAGGGCTCTAGGCCCTATGGTTCCAGAGATGATGAGAGAAAAACAAATAGCTGCCAACCCAAGAGTGTTATGTTGTAGTATTCTCAAGCAGTTTTAAGATTTCACTTAGAGCCAGAAGGTTAAGGAAGCAGAATACTTGAGGATTTTTGTCAATTTAATGCATTGGTTTAGGAAGACACTAGGGAAGATTTTGAGTTGGGGAGGGATTGTAGGATTATATTGTTATATCAAGCTGTGCATCGAATTAAAGTTCTTCCCAAAGTTTTGGAAATGTCAGCATTTTTATGGAAGTTTTTCCTGTTAAGTCTGCCTTAGATGCAATACACTCCATAACAGGTAACAGTGGGGGTGAGGGGTACTTTTCTATATTTTCAAGGATCTGAATTTTCTTTATTAAATTTATTAGTAGCATATTTATATCCATTGTATTTAGAATACCAGTAAAAAGGTTGAATTCTTTCTCTTGAAGGAAAAGAACTTGCAATGGCATTATGAGTATTGGCAATAATAATATATATATCTAATTTATATTGTTTAAACCTCAAGTTAATCATTATTGTTCTATGAAGGCAATTTTAAACCATTATCTTTCCAACTATGGTCTTTCATCTCCTGCAAGTATTTTTCTGTGTAAATGCATTGCTTACAGTTTCAGCTAGTGAGATTGCACTGATGGCTTTCTCTTTGTTTCTGACTGGCTGACTATGTTGGTATTTTGCTCTTGTTAATTTTTCTGCGTAGAGAATTCCAGTAGTTTTTCAATTGGTATCACTTTTCTGTCTAATTGTGACCTAAGTTAAAGTTGAGTTTCTTCAGAGAGAATGTGTGTTTGCTTCTGCTAATTGCTTTTGAGTAATGGCAACTCGGTATTACAAATTCATTTTAATTTCTATTCTGAAGTAGAGGTCTTTTTCAGGCTGCATTTGTTGTTCAGTTGCTCAGTTGTGTCCAACTCTTTGCGACCCTGTGGGCTATAGCATGCCAGGCTTCCCTGTCCATCACCAACTCCCAGAGCTTGCTCAAAGTCATGTCCATTGAGTTGGTGATGCCATCCAACCATCTCATTCTCTGTTGTCCCTTTTCCTTCTGTCTTCAATCTTTCCCAGCATCAGGATCTTTTCCAACAAGTTGGCCCTTCACATCAGGTGGCCAAAGTATTGGAGCTTCAGCTTCAGCATCAGTCCTTCCAATGAATATTCAGGGCTGATTTCCTTTAGGATTGACTGGTTCCATCTTGCTGTCCAAGGGACTCTCAAGAATGTTTTCCAGCACTACAGTTTGAAGGCCTCAATTCTTTGGCTCTCATGCATTTTTGGGCTTCACTTGTAGCTTAGTTGGTAAAGCATTTGCAATGGTAAATGTAAACAGTCTGCAGTAGATAAAGAATCTCGTGCAATACAGGAGACCTGGGTTTGATTCCTGGGTCAGGAAGATCCTCTGAAGAAGGAAATGGCAACCCCTTCCAGTATTCTTGCCTGGAGAATCCCATGGACAGAGGAACCTGGCAGACGACAGTCCATAGGGTTGCAAGAATTAGACATGACCTAGCAACTAAATACCACCACCATCCTTTTTTATCATATAGCTCTTGCGCCTATACATGACTATTGGAAAAACCATAGCTTTGACTATATAGATCTTTGTCGGCAAAGTAATGTCTGTGCTTTTTAATATGCTGTCTAGATTATAACTTTTCTTCCAAAGACCAAGCGTCTTTCAATTTCATGGCTACAGTCACCATCCCCAGTGATTTCGGACCCCAAGAAAATAGTCTATCCCTGTTTCCCTCGTTTCCCCATCTATTTGCCATGAAGTGATGGGACCAGATGCCATGATCTTCATTTTTTGAATGCCGAGTTGTAAGCCAGCTTTTTCACTCTCCTTTTTCACCTTCATCAAGAGGATCTTTAATTCTTCTTTGCTTTCTGCCATTAGGGTGGTGTCAAATGAATATCTGAGACTATTAATATTTCTCCTGGCAGTCTTGGTTCCAGCTTGTGTTCATCCAGCCCAGCATTTCACACGATGTGCTCTGCATCAAAGTTAAATAAGCAGGGGTGACATTATACAACTTTGACATACTCTGTTCCCAATTTTGAATCAGTCCATTGTTCCATGTTGGTTCTAAGTGATTATATATGTTCCATGGATCTGGGCCACGTATGCTCATAGGGATAGGCTTACAGTTCCAACAGTGCAGAGGGTTTTTTTTTTTTTTTTCTTTTTTCCTATTCCACCTCTCCATCCAGAGGCATGATGAGAGGAAAAAAGTTACTTTTCTGTCCTCTTTTTCTTGGTAGGTTTCCTTCTCACTCCTTGTTCTGTGAGAGTGAGCATACCACATTGCACAAGTCAGGTGCATACCACTCAGGTTCTCTTCAACTCTGCTGAAGAATTCAAAGTGCCCCCAGAACTGGCCCATATCATGGGTCTTGCTGAAATTGCATTCTTTGGGGATCCAGCACTTGATGCAGGGATATTTTTTACCCTTCTCCTGGCCTAGGGTTTTACCTTCTTTTTCTGGCTCTTCACACAGCAGTTAATACCGAAACTCAAAGTCACCAGAATTGACCATTACCCTGTAAGTCAGAGCAGGCTTTAGTTCCAGCTTTCATATCAGGACTCCTATTTTTAATGTTTTTTGTTTGTTTTATTTATTTTTGTTTGTTTGTTTTTTTGTATTTGTTTTTGGTCCACCATAGATTTCTGACTTCTTTGCCAGCTCTGCAATTCCTTACAAGAAAAAGCTTAACTTTATGTAAAGTTTTACTCCTTTTAATTATAATGATCATTCATTTAATGTAGCTTTTCCACTATCCAGTTTTCTAAAATTGGAATCCCACATGTAGTATTAGTAGTTGATTATATGTAGAGAACCATTTTGTGGCCATTACATTCAATATGATAAAGGCATTAGTAGGTACAGGAAACTGGTGTTTTATTTACTGATAAATTGTATCCCTGGGCTTCCCTGATGGCTCAATGGGTAAAGAAACCGCCCGCAATGCAAGAGAAACAAGAAATGCAGGTCTGATCCCTGGGTCATGTAGATCCCCTGGAGAAGAAAATGGCAATCCATCCAGTATTCTTGCCTGGAAAATCCCGCAAACAGAGAAGCCTGGTGGGCTACAGTTTGGGAGGTCACAAAGAGTTGGACAAGACTGACTAAGCACACACATCCTTGCTGCTGCTGCTAAATCGCTTCAGTCGTATCCGACTCTGTGCGACCACATAGACGGCAGCCCACCAGGCTCCGCTGTCCCTGGGATCCTCCAGGCAAGAACACTGGAGCAGGTTGCCATTTCCTTCTGCAATGTATGAAAGAGAAAAGTGAAAGTGAAGTCAGTCAGTCATGTCCGACTCCTAGTGACCCCATGGACTGGAGCCCACCAGGCTCCTCTGTCCATGGATTTTCCAGGCAAGAGTACTGGAGTGGGGTGCAGGAGACTGTTTTGTTACCAGGTTATTATATCCTTTCCTATTATCTAGCAGAGGATCCTTGCCTTGTCACAGATCATATTGTATATCAAAACTAATCTATTAACCATTTAGATGTTGTTATTAATGGAAGACAGAATCAATTTTTGAGTGTTTTCAAGTTCCCCTTCTTGTACAGTTAGCCTGTACCTGTGGGCCCTGAATCCACAGATTCAACCAATTGTGCACTGAAAGTATTTGAAAAAAAGTTGCAGAAAAAATGTTCTAAAAAGCAAAACTTAAATTTCCTGCATGCTGGCAGGCAACTATTTACATAGCATTTCCATTGTATTTACAATTGTTTACATAGTATTTCCATTGTATTAGGTATTATAAATAATCTAGAGATGATTTAAAGTATACAGGAGGATGTCATTAGGTTCTATGCAAATACTGTGCAATTATATATAAGGGACTTGAGCATACTTGGTGTTTGGTATCCATGAAAGGCGTCGGGGCATGGGGGCCCTGAAACCATTTCCCTGCATGTACTTCGGGACCACTGTATCTGCATGTTCTGCTCAGTAAGACAGTTTAGTATAGTCTCAAGTATTTTGATAAAAAATATCATCCAATAAACTCATAGATAGAGTTGCAGCATGAATTTTCTTTGAGATAAAAATTTTCTTGTACAGTTGCAAGTGCTATAATATACCCATATTTTTCTATGTTTAGGATATTTATTATAATTGCATTCTAGCGAATGTTCTGGTGTGTGTGTGTGTGTGTGTGTGCGCGTGCGCGTGTGTGTGTGCGTGTGTGTGTGTGCGTGTGTGTGTGTGTGTGCTTTCCTGGTGGGTCAGTGGTAAGAATCCCCCTATAATGCAGGAGCCACAGGAGATGTAGGCTCGATCCCTGGGTGGGAAGATCCCCTGGAGGAGAGCATGGCTACCCACTCTAGTGTTCTTGCCTGGAGAATCCCTTGGACAGAGGAGCCTGGCAGGCTACAGTCCCTGGGCCACAAAGAGTCAGACATGACTGAAGTGACTTGACAAGTGTGTCTATGTGTGTGTATCCTAGACCATTGGGGTGAAAACATCAGCAGAATACATTATTAGCGTAGAATTGTTTATGCTGTGTGTGTGTGTATATATATAATTTTATATATATACAAATATATAAATATATATATAATTTTTTTCAGTGCCTGATAGTGCACCAGAAAATATTACTTACAAAAATATTTCCTCTGGAGAGGTTGAGCTGTCATTCTTCCCTCCAAGTAGTCCCAATGGAATTATACAAAAGTATACAATTTATCTAATGAAAAGTAATGGAAATGAGGAAAGAACGATAAATACAACTTCTTTGATCCAGAATATTAAAGGTAAAAAAATATAATGTTGGATATTTATGTTTATTTTGACTGAGTGACCACAAATCGTTGGCTTGTTGTTGTAAGTAAGTGCGAAGTGTAGTTAGTTTTATGCAGAGTGTGACAGTTCCGGCTCTTTGGTTCAATAAGGTAGGAGTCTATTACAGAGCACATGAAAAAAGATTCAGTTCTTTTCCACATTTTCCTATATTGTTCTGTCTTCATAATAGGAGTTACTGTTCCAAGAACTACATTTTCAATTAGTTTTCACTTTTGGAAGGTTGTTAAGAAACATTTCATAGTTTTTTTTTTTTCCTGCATATAATTAAAGGTTATTTTGTAAGTCTTATCTATCTTATTTCTATTTAGGACTGAAGAAGTACACACACTATACAATTGAGGTGTCAGCTAGTACACTCAAAGGTGAAGGAATTCGGAGTGCACCCATAAATGTGCTGACTGAAGAAGATGGTAAATATAGCAGTGAAGAGTTGATAAATTTTTAATCTGTCACATTTCAAAAAACATGTATATAAAATGAAGATATAGTGTAAGAATTCTCCTTGCCTTGAGTAGCACTTACGTGCTGCATCAGCTTTATATGGAGGTTTCATTGCCATGGTTTAAAAGAAGCTTGCAAAGTCATATTTATGTTTAGTAAAATCAGGTATAAAATGCATTTTTTTATTCTTAAGTCATTCATATTCTGTAAAAAATCAGTAATTTTTTTTTTCCATGGGAATTTTTAAGGCTAAAATTTTGGTGCAAATAGCTTGAACATCAATCTGGGTATGTTATGACCATGTTTTTCACTTTTAACATTCACAAGAATAGACATTTAATAAGTTTTGTAGTAGATTCTGTTATGTCAACCTGCAGCGTTTTTTAAATTTATTTTTTATTGAAGGATAAAATGTTGCTTTACAGAATATTGTTGTTTTCTGTCAAACCTCAACATGAATCAGCCATAAGTATACGGATGTCTCCTCCCTTTTGAACCCCCCTCCCATCTCCCTCCCCATCCCACCCATCTAGGTTGATACAGAGCCCCTGTTTGAGTTTCCTGAGCCATATGACAAATTTCCATTGGCTATCTATTTACATACAGTAATGTAAGTTTCCATGTTACTCTCTCCATACATCTCACCCTCTCCTCCCCTCTCCCCATGTCCGTAAGTCTGTTCTCTGTCTGTTTCTCCATTGCTGCCCTGGAAATAAGTTCTTCAGTACCATTCTTCTAAATTCCATATATATGTGTTAGAATATTTACCTTTCTCTTTCTGACTCACTTCACTCTGTATAATAGGTTCTTGGTTCATCCACTTCATCAGAACTGAATCAAATGCATTCCTTTTTATGGCTGAATAATATATACCACAACTTCTTTATCCATTCATCTGTCGATGGAAATCTAGGCTGCCTCCATGTTAAGCTATTGTAAATACTGCTGCAAGGAACAATGGGATACTTGTGTCTTTTTCAATTTTGGTTTCCTCAGGGTATATGCCCAGGAATGGGATTGCTGGGTCATATGGTGGCTTTATTCCTAGTTTTTAAAGGAGTCACCATACCATCTTCCATACTGGCTGTATTAATTTACATTCCCACCAACAGTGCAAGGGTGTTCCCTTTTCTCCACACCTTCTCCAGCATTTATTGTTTGTAGACTTTTTGATGATGGCCGTTCTGACCAGTGTGAGTTGATTTTGTAGTTTGTGGTTTTGATTTGCATTTCTCTAATAATGAGTGATGTTGAGTATCTTTTCATGTGTTTGTTAGCCATGTTTGTTTGTTTGTTTCATAAGTTTTCTTTGGAGAAAAGTCTGTTTAGTTCTTTCCCCCACTTTTTGATTGGGTTGGTTGTTTTTCTGGCATTGAGTTGTATGAGCTGCTTGTATATTTTGGAAATTAATCCTTTGTCAGTTGTTTCATTTGCTATTATTTTCTCCCATTCTTAGAGTTGTCTTTTCACCTTGGTTATAGTTTCCTTTGCTTCACAAAAGCTTCTAAGTTTAATCAAGTCTCACTTGTTTACTTTTGTTTTTATTTCCATTACTCTAGGAGGTGGGTCACAGAGGATCTTGCTTTGATTTATGTTGTTGAGTGTTCTGCATATGTTTTCCTCTAAAAGTTTTATAGTTTCTGGTCTTACATTTAGGTCTTTCATCTATTTTGAGTTTATCTTTGTGTATGGTGTTAGGAAGTGTTCTATTTCACTCTTACATGAAGCTGTCCACTTTTCCCAGCACCATTTATTGAAGAGGCTGTCTTTGCCATATTGTATATTCTTGCCTCCTTTGTCAAAAATAAGGTACCCATAGATGCATGGGTTTATTTCTGGGCTTTCTATCTTGTTCCATTGGTCTATATTTCTGTTTTTGTATCATTGCCACACTATCTTGATGAATGTAGCTTTGTAGTATAACCTGAAGTCAGGAAGGTTGATTCCTTCAACTTGATTCTTCTTTCTCAAGACTGCTTTGGCTATTTGGGGTCTTTTGTGTTTCC
Organism: Capra hircus; assembly: GCF_001704415.2. Lineage (NCBI taxonomy): Eukaryota > Metazoa > Chordata > Mammalia > Artiodactyla > Bovidae > Capra > Capra hircus. The sequence continues at coordinate 9,849,154 of NC_030812.1, forward strand.
ATATGAATTGTGAAATTTTTTGTTCTAGTTCTATGAAAAATGGCATTGGTAATTTGATAGGGATTGCACTGAATCTGTAGAGTGTGTTTGGTAGTATAGTTATTTTCACAGTATTGATTCTTCCTACCCAGGAACATGGAATATCTCTCCATTTGTTTATGTCATCTTTGGTTTCTTTCATTCGTGTCTTATAATTTTCTGTGCACATTTCTTTTGTCTCCTTATGTAAGTTTATTCCTAGATATTTAATTCTTTTGGTTGCAATGGTGAAGGTACTTGATTCCTTAATTTCTCTTCCTGATTTTTCAATGTTTATTGAAATGCAAGTGATTTCTGTGTATTGATTTTGTATCCTGCAACTTTGCTAAATTCAATGAATAGCTCTAGTAATTTTCTAATGCTATCTTTAGGGTTTTCTATGTATAGTATCATGTCATCTGCAAACAATGAGAGCTTTACTTCTTCTTTTCCAATCTGGATTCCTTTTATTTCTTTTTCTTTTCTGATTGCTGTAGCTAGGACTTCCAAAACTATGTTGAATAATAGTGGTGAAAGTGGACACCTTTGTCTTGTTCCTGATCTTAGGGGGAATGCTTTTGGTTTTTTGCCACTGAGAATAATGTTTGCTGTAGGCTCATCATCTATGGACTTTACTATGTTGAGGTCGGTTCCTTCTATGCACATTTTTTAAGAGTTTTATCATAAATGAGTGCTGAATTTTGTCAAAGACTTTTCTGCATCTATTGAGATTAGTATATAATTTTTCTCTTTCAATTTTTTAATATGGTGTATCACATTGATTTGCATATATTGAAGAATCCTTACATCCCTGGAATAAATCCAGCTTCATCATGGTGTATGAGCTTTTTGATACATTGCTGAGTTTTGTTTGTTAAAATTTTGTTGTGGATTTTTGCACCTATGTTCATCAGTGATATTGGCCTGTAGTTTTCTTTTTTGTGTTGTCTTTGTCTGGTTTTGGTATCAGGGTGATGGTGGCCTCGTAGAATGAATTTGGTAGTGTTCCTCCCTCTGCAATTTTTTGAAAGAGTTTTAAAAGAATAGGCATTAGCTCTTCTCTGAATGTTTGATAGAATTCTCCTGTTAAGCCATCTAGTCCTGGGCTTGTGATTTTTCAGAGATTTTGGATCACAGCTTCAATTTCAGTGCTTGTGATTGGGTTGTTCATAATTTCTTCTTCTTGGTTCAGTCTTGGAATATTGAACTTTTCTAAGGATCTACCCATTTCCTCTAGGTTATCCATTTTATTGCCTTATAGGTGTTCATAATAGTCTCTTATAATCCTTTGTATTTCTGCATTGTCTGTTGTAACCTCTTCTTTTTCATTTCTAATTTTGTTGATTCTTCTCTCTTTTTTCTTGATGAGTCTGGCTAGAGGTTTGTCAATTTTGTTTATCTTCTCAAAGAACCAGCTTTTATTTTTATTTATCTTTACTATTGTTTCTTTCATTTCATTTCATTTCTGCTCATAAATAAATTTATCTTTCCTTCTATTAATTTTTTTTGTTCTTCTTTTTCCTGTTGTTTTAGCTGTAAAGTTAGGTTGTCTGCCCAATGTTTTTCTTGTTTCTTGAGGTGGGATTGTCTTGCTATAAACTTCCTGCTTAGAACTGCTTTTGCTGCATCCCTTAGGTTTTGAGTTGTTATGTTTTCATCATTATTTATTTCTAGAAATTTTTTAATTTCCTTTTTGATCTCTTCAGTAACCTCTTGGTGATTATGTGTTGAAATATGTTATTTAATCTCCATGTGTTTGTGTTTTTTACACTTTTTTTCTTATAATTGATATCTAGTCTCATAGCATTGTGTTTGGAGAAGATACTTGATACAATTTCAATTTTCTTAAATTTACTGAGGTTTGATTTGTGACCCAAGATGTGGTCTATCCTGGGGAATGTTCCCTGTGCACTTAAGAAGAAGGTGTATTCTTCTGCATTTGGATGGAATGTCCTGAAGATATCAGTGAGATCCATCTCATCAAATGTATCATTTACGATGTGTTTCCTTATTAATTCTCTGTTTTGATGATCTGTCCATTGGTGTGAGTGGGGTGTTAAAGTCTCCTACTATCACTGTGTTGCTGTCAGTTTCTCCTTTTATGTCTGTCAGAGTTTGTCTTATGTATTGAGGTGCTCCTATGTTGGGTGCATAGATATTTAGAATTGTTATGTCTTCCTCTTGGATTGATCCCTTGATCATTATGTAGTGTCCTTCCTTATCTCTCGTAATACTCTTTATTTTAAGATCTATTTTGTCTGATATGAGGATTGCTACTCCAGCTTTCTTTTGCTTCCCATTTGTATGAAATATATTTTTCCATCCGCTCACTTTCAGTCTCTATGTGTCTTTAGGTCTGAAGTGGGTTTCTTGTAGACAGTTCATATATATGGGTCTTGTTTTTGTATCCATTCAGCTAGTCTGTGTCTTTTTGTTGGAGCATTAATCCATTTACATTTAAAGTAATTATTGATATATATGTTCCTATTGCCATTTTCTTAATTGTTTGGAGTTGATTTTGTAGATATTTTTCCTTCTCTTGTACTTCTTGACTATATAAGTTCCTTTAACATTTGTTGTAAAGCTGGTTTGGTGGTAGTGAATTCTCTTGCTTGTCTGAAAAGCTTTTTATATTTCCATCAATTTTGAATGAGATTCTTGCTGGGTAGATTTTTCCCTTTCAGTACTTTAAATGTATCCTGCCATTCCCTTCTGGCCTGCAGAGTTTCTGCTGAAAGATCAGCTGTTAAGCATATGGGGTTTCCCTTATATGTTACTTGTTGCTTCTCCCTTGCTGATTTTAATATTCTTTCTTTGTATTTAGTGTTTGTTAGTTTGGTTAGTATGTGTCTTGGCGTGTTTCTCCTTGGGTTTATCCTGTATGGGACTCTGTGCCTCTTGGACTTGAGTGACTATTTCTTTTTCCATATTGAGGAAACTTTCAACTATAATCTCTTCAAAATTTTTCCATATCCTTCTGGAACCCCTGTAGTTTAAATGTTGGTGCATTTGATATTGTCCCAGAGTTCTCTGGACTATCTTCAGTTCTTTTCATTCTTTTTACTTTGTCCTGCTCTTTAGAAGTTATTTCCAACATTTTATCTTCCAGTTCATGGATTCTTTCTTCTGCTTCAGATATTCTGCTATTGATTCCTTCTAGAGTATTTTTAATTTCAGTCATTGTGTTGTTTGTCTCTGTATGTTTATTCTTTAATTCTTCTTCTTATTAATTGATTCTTGCATTTTCCACATTTTGTTTTCAAAGTTTTTTATCATCTTAATATAATTATTCTGAATTCTTTTTCAGGTAGTTTGTCTATTTCCTCTTTATTTGGACTTCTGTGTTTCTAGTTTGTTCCTTCATTTGTATAGTATTTCTCTGCCTTTTCATTTTTTTTTTTAACTTTTTGTATTTGAGGTCTCTTTTTCCCAGTCTTCAAGGTTGAATTCTTTCTTCCTTTGGTTTCTGCCCTCGGGTGGTTTGTGTAGGGTGAAATTTGTGCTGAGTTTTTGTTTGTTTGTTTTTCCTCTGATGGGCAAGGCTGAGTGAGGTGATAATCCTGTCTCCTAATGATTGGGTTTGTATTTTTGTTTTGTTTGTCCTTTAGATGAGGTGCCCTGCACAGGGTGCTACTGGTGGTTGGGTGATGCCGGGTCTTGTATTCAAGTGGTTTCCTCTGTGTGAGTTCTCACTATTTGATACTCCCTACAGTTAATTCTCTGGTAGCCTAGGGTCTTGGAGTCAGTACTCCCACTCCAAAGGCTTAGGACTTGATCTCTGGTCAGGAACAAAGATTCCACAAGTGGTTTGTTATGGCATTAAGTGAGATTAAAACAAATATCCAAAAATGAGAAACCAAAGTGAACCCCAGGAAAATGGCAGTTACAAAATCAGCCAAATAATACTTAAAACAATGGAATATATACCTATACATATGAACCCAAGTCAAATAGTAGATTGACCCAGTGAACACAGGAAATCAAAAATTATATTTACCTGTTAAGAACAAAACTAACTAAAGCACGAACTGGAAAACAAAACTAAAGCAAGGTGCCAAGTGGGGAATAAAGCAATGAAAACAAAACTAACAAATATGTTGAGAGGAAAGGAAAGAAAGAAAAGAAAGAATAGACATGCAAAGTTAAACAGAAGTAGATGGAGATTTATATACATTAAAGATTAACTGCAAGGGGAAAAGAGCAGTAGGGAAGGCAAACAAAGGAACAAATGTTGAAAAAATAATAATGTTTAAAAAATTGAAAATTAAAATTATAAAGAAAAAAAAGGAAGAAGAAAGAAAAAAGAAAAAAATATTCCATAGAACTGCAAAAGTCCAATGTAGAGGCAGAGGTTTATAACAACAATAAAAAGTGTGACTGAATATACACATATACATATATACCCATAAGCAAAATCAAAACAGTCCAACAAAAATGAAGTATAATAGATTGACCTGGCGAACAAAGGCAAGCAAAAGTTATATCTACCAGAATAAAACTAACTAAAGCACAAACTGGAAAACAAGACTAAAGCAAGGTGCCAATTGAGGAATAAAGCAATGAAAATAAAACTGACAAATATGTTAAGAGGAAAAGAAAGAAAGAACAGATATGAAAAGTTAAATAGATAGAGATAAAGATTTATATACATTAAAGATTAACTGCAAGGGGAAAAGAACAGTAGGAAAAGCAAACAAAGGAATAAATGTAGAAAAATATAATAAGTTTAAAAAATTAAAAAAGAGAAAAATTCCATAGAACTACAAAAGCCCAATGTAGGGGCAGAGGTTTATAACAACTAAAAAAATGTGACTGAGAAGAAAAAAAAAAAAAAAAAAGCTCAAAAGCTTAATTAGATTTCATATTGCCAATAAAATCAACAACTACAACAGAGTGGAGGAAAAAAAAAAAAGAAGTTCCAAAAGAATCTACAGAAGAAGTCAAAACATAAGAATAATAAATGTTTTTCTTGAGTCCCTGCTGTCAGAGTCCTTTCCCTCGCTGGGAGTCACAGCCCATCTCACCTCCCTAGGATGCCCTCCAACACTGTGCTGAACTCTGGACCTGCTGTGGGGGCAGCTCAGATTCTAATCTGGTCCGACTTCTGTGTGTTCTTGCCTCCAATGTCCACAGCTGTCAGAGCTAGGGCGTTTTCTTTTGTTGGAGCTCTCAATGACCTTTTATATATTCCATAGACACATAGTCTGCCAGTGGACCATGTGGATTTAATCTGCAGCTTGTACAGATGCTGGGAAGGTTTTGGGTCTTCTTCCTTAGACACATTGCCCTTGGGTTTCAATTGTGCTTTTATTTCCACCTCTGCGTGTGGGTCGTCCACTGGGGTTTGCTCCTGTGGCTGCCCTGGATGGCTTAGGTTTGCCCCTGTGAGGGCCAGGCATGAGGTGGTGCAGCTGCTTGGATCACTGGGGCCTTGGCAGCACCAGGTACTCAGTGGGGTTGGCGGCTAGGGCAGCAGGAAATACAGTGCTCTAGAAGGGTATGGTGACCAGTATTGGCCAGTACGCTCCAGTATTCTTGCCTGGAGAGCCCCCTCTCTGATAGAGGAGCCTGGCAGGCCACAGCCTACCAGGGTCGCAAAGAGTTGGACATGAATGAAGCAATGCTGTGTGCATAGAGGCAAGACTGCTTTTTGCCTGTGGCAGCTTTGCCCAAGTGAGAGTTGAGTGTGAAGGTGGTGCAGCTGCTTGGCTTGCAGGGACCCAGGTGATGCCAAGTGTGCAGGTGCACAAACTGCCTCTGCTGCAGGAGTTACAGCCCTGTCAGCGTCTTTCTTCAAGCTTCTTGTAGCTGGTGATCAGAAGGCCTCTTTGGTCGGTGTTTCTCCGTACCCCACCTGTTCAGGCACTTGGAGGGCTCCCTTGCCTGGGTCTTTCTCTGTTGTTAGGCGCGTCCAGCACATAGAAGGGCCCCTCTGGCTGGGGTCCTGCTCTGTAGATCAGTGCATCAGTCACTTGAAGGGGCACACTGGCTGGGGTCCTACTCCGTAGTTCAGTGCATCAGGCGTTTGATGGGCCAGGCTCTCTATTGTTCAGCTGCTGATGCTGTTGTGTGGGGGGAGAGAGGCCATGGAGACGGCTCCACCCCCTGCATGTGACTCAGCAGTATCGCCTTGCTTCCATGGCTGCCTGGCTTTCCTCCACAGACATTTCCCACCACAATCTTCTCCCTCACATCCCCTCGATCCATCTCTCTGCAGTCAACAGCCGCCCTCTTCCTGAGATTGCTCCACAGTCCCTAATAGACTCCAGCTCCCAGCCGCTGTGCTTTCCAGGAGACCAGCATTCCTATAAGGGGTGTATGGCTGCCGCAGATCAGCTGTTTCACTCTCAGCCGTAAATGTTTCTCCTCTGACTCTGACGGTTGTCCCGCTGTGGGGACTGGACCCTGGCTTCAGTTCCCCCACCGGCCGAGAGCAGGTCCAATCCTACTAACACGCCTGTTTTTCCCCCTAGTTCCTTCACCCTACCAAGTTTTGCGTGGTTCTATATGTTATTTTCCACTGGTCAGGTACTCCTGTCCGCTCTCAGCTGGCGTTCTACATGGACTTCTGTGTCTGACGGTGTGTTCCTGATGTATCCATGGAGAGAGATGTACTCCACATCCACCTGCTCCTCTGCCATCTTGTTCTCTCCTTAAGTTGCTTTCTAATCTGTTGCTTTTAAAAGCAAAAACATCCCGGGAGAACAGAGCTCATAACCTTTATCCTGTGCCAGGTATGTTACATACGTGTGTCATTTCATGCTCAGGGCAACCTTTACAGAGTCCAAGCCCGTTCTGCTCACTACACAATAAGTCAATGAATCCGAGACAAGGTGTTGGGATCAGGAAGGGCCTGCAGCATTTTACATGTTATTAAGATTAGCTTGCTAATGAGTTCAGGCAATTTACCGGATTTCTCTCCATAATTTGCCAAGATGCTATTCCTGAATGTTGATAGCCTTCATTTTCAACTTTTAAGCTCACCTTTCTTCACTTGAATAAAATCAACTTTACTACTGAGACCACTTTACAATGCTACTTCACAAAGCTGTAGACATATTATCATGCTAAAAAGAAAGTTACTTTTGAGAGATGCATTTTGGATTTGGATTTGCCTTTTATGTTTTTTACATTGTATATTTTGAGAATATTCTTCTTCTGCAAAAGTCAGTCCCATTGCCAGGAGGAGTAGTTCTGGATGTAACATGTGTTTGTAGAGTACCTTTTTTCACCCTCTCAAGCTTTCCCCATCTACCCATTGAATTGTGCTTTGTGGATGTTCAGATTACAGTCATTCACCCGGCGCCCCAGTTTCTGTGTTTTCTGATGGGTTAGTCTTCCTTAGTCATTGCCTCTGCTTCCTTTGCTTGTTTCTTCAGCAGAACTTACCTGTCCAAATTTTCATTTTTTCATAGTTAGATTTTTCTTGCTCTCAAAGTGAAAATTTACCAAATAAATGAATTTTCCCCATGGGACAGTGGTTAAAGACAGCTAGGGTAGAAGGTTAGATTGTCTTCTTAGATAATGTCTCAGAAAGATGTACTAGATTATTTTAGCAATGCTCTATAGATATAGTACCCACTTCTTAATTTCTAATCTAATTAAATAGCCCATGTAGTAAGAGTTTGAGGTTGTTTATGAAGGAAGCTAGACCAGTAGACAACATATGTTATTATTTTGAGCAGTCAGAGTTTATTACTGCTTACATCAATAGTTTCAAATTATACCTGGGCTGTTCAAAATACAAAGTCATGGTAAACATCCATCTAAGTCCTTGGCTCAGTCATTGACATAATTGCTAACAAACAGGGTAAAGAACAAAACCCCCTTATAGCAAAATTACAGCAAACCTAGAATGGATAAAGGCCTCAGAAGTTTGGCTTATTGTTGGGTATTAGGAACTCCTTATCTTCTTTAGAAGAGATCTAATTTGACAAATGTGTAGACAAATAATTTTTATAATTATAATTACTGGTATAAGTGTTCATCATCACACAAAAAAAGAATTTTAGCTGTTCTGAGGTGTCCAGGAAAATGTAGCAGATTAAGTGATGTTTAAGCTCTGACCTGAAGCAAGGGATTCCCTGGTGGCTCAGATGGTAAAGCATCTGCCTGCAATGTGGAAGACCCTGGTTCAATCCCCGGGTCGGGAAGATCCCCTGGAGAAGGAAATGGCACCCCACTCCAGTACTCTTGCCTAGAAAATTCCATGGATAGAGGAGCCTGGTGGGCTACAGTCCATGGGGTCGCAAAGAGTTGGACAGGACTGAGCAACTTCGCCTTCGCCTGAAGCAAGATGAGTAGAGGGAGGGTTAGGGATAGGAATGATCATGCCTAGCAGAGAAAGTAAAAGCCTTATGAAGACCCTTCTTATCTATACTCATATCTCTGTCGTGATGAGTTGGATAGATTGCAAAAGACATTGCATTTATTTATTCTAATTTTTCCAATTTCACTTTTTAAAATCACATTTCTGAAATGAAAATGAAAGTCACTCAGTTGTGTCCAACTCTCCATGGTATTCTCCAGACCAGAATACTGATCTGGGTAGCCATTCCCTTCTCCAGGGGATCTTCCTAACCCAGGGATTGAACCCAGGTCTCCCTCATTGCAGGCAGATTCTTTACCAGTTGAGCCACAAGGGAAGCCCAAGAATACTGGAGTGGATAGCCTATCCCTTCTCCAGCAGATCTTCCCGACCCAGGAACTGAACTGGGGTCTTCTGCATTACAGGCGGATTATCAACTGAGCTATTCCTGAAGAATGTAAAAGTAATGTTGACAAATGTTAAAATTTTACAAAGTTAAAACTTTGTCTGATATAGTAGATATGCAGTATTTTACTTAAAAAGGCATGTTAATCACTTTTTTTAGTAATAAAAAGTTTGAAATAAAAAGAAACTACTCAAGAATATATTGAAGATTAAGTATAAAACACCAAGAACTGATATTCCATGTAAACATCTTAAAGCATAAAGCATATTATCAAAGACAAATGCTTAGTTACAACATACAGTATTCTGTATCAGTGCTAGTTTTGATTAAAATTCTTTTTTTCCAATAACAAACAAAAGTTTTACAGTGATATTTAGAAAAATATTACAGTTTTTTGTTTTAACAAATGATAGAATTACCTCAGTTAGAGGTAATTCATATATTGGGAAACAAACACCTCCATGTGATATATGGATTCTGTGATAATCAGGTTTGATAGCATTTTTATTGTGGTGCCAGCAAGAATACCAACTGAAAATATAAATACAGCTGCTACTGTTATTTTGTGAAACTTATTTTATAAAGCTTTTCTCTGCTCAATAAACTCTTTTTGGAAAAATTGTTATTATCAAAATAATGAAAACACACATGTATGCGTACCCCTACACTATAGTTGGGGTAGTCAGAAGGAAAATATAATTCAAGCAGCATCTTCAAATTACTGGAAAAAAGTGATCTGTACAATACTAATCTATAAATTAAAACTGTTTAAAGAACTCTGAACTAATTCTCAGAATTTCTACTAGGTGTGACTTCAGTTTCCATGTATAACTGAAACAGTGATCAAAATTGTAGTAATTTATACCCCTTTACATGCAAAAAATGTTAATATTTTAAAACATCACTCTGCTATTATGTAGCAACTATGTAATGGCATTCTAAATGTTTTATCTAAGTTGAAATATATACTTGATAATTAGTTCACAGTAATTTTTTAGTGTTTAAGGTATTTTTTAATGCAGAATGGCTGAAATATTTGAATCCTTACACTATTTTAGCACAATTAGAAATAGACCCTGAAATGTCTATATACTTGTTTATGTGCTACATTGGTACTTCCTTTGTTGACCATTCAATTTTGAAGATTGAGTGAACAGATTTTGATGCTGTTTTGCAGTTTAATGACTCAAATGAAATTGAGGAGTATTGTTTTCATTTGTGAGGTCAGTCAGTTGCTTCACAGTGCTACGCTTATCACTTTACCACTTCTTGGATGTGTGATTTTTTTTTTCCCCAATTCTTTTTACTGTTTGGGGAGCTCTTTTATTGTATATTTACTCACCCCAGTAGTTTTATTTTTATCAGAGGATGATAATTTACCAAGATATACTTGAATGGTAGGTGAATCACAGTGTCATAACCCTTGTTCTTTTTTTCTCATGAAATATTTTTTTCCATTGAATCACAGAAACAGATGTTCTAACACCACCATGCAAAATCTTTTATCATCTCATTTTGAAAGTAAACAGCCTCTCCAGCCCATGGAGAAAGGCCCTGTACCCAATTCATTTACCAGAAAGTTCAAAATAAAACTTTTGTGCATTTCTATTTTAGCTGCTGCTTATGTATGTTTAATAAAATATTAATACATTATCTTATATCCTAACTTTTCAGCTCCTGATTCTCCCCCACGAGACTTCTCTGTAAAACAGTTGTCTGGTGTCATGGTGAAGTTGTCATGGCAACCACCCCTGGAGCCAAATGGAATTATCCTCTATTACACAGTTTATGTCTGGTAAGAATTTTTTTCTTTTCTGGAAATAGTTCTGAGAACAAGTATTAAACTGTAACATAATAGGAATGCAGTTTTAAAATTTCAGATTGTGAAGCTACATTAGAAATCTGATTATTAATAGGCTAGTATATATGCTTTCATTAAGAAACAACTTTTCCCCATATTATGTGGAGGTCCAAGCATAGTCAAATAATGTGAATTTTGTAATCAAAACAAAATAAATGTATTATGTGTAATTACACTAGAATCCTGCTCGTCAGCATCATGGACTGCTCATGTGACTCCAACTATAACTATATGTGAAAAGCTTTCAGAATATTACTCCAATATTCTCTATGCCACTCTCCTTTTAAGTTTCCTTCAGCAGAATATTTTAAACTAAAATTTAACTCAAAGATATTTCTCCAGAACTCTACTATTTAAGGTCAATTGTCCATTGAAATGTAAGCAGTGTAGTTATTTTTTTTCTGATCACCTTTACCCTACTTGCCTATTTATGAGTCAGTTGTGAAAAAAGACATAATCCTATAATGCTTCTCATCAATTAACAACATGGTATTAATATATTGCTTCATGGAAACTCAATAGATTAGAAGCCCTACTTTGATCTATTATAAATCCTGGTAAAAGGATTCACAAGTGATATAACATATTTCCTAATGTGTTAAATATTTCAACTTTGAAAATGCAATTTATATAATGCTTTATGTAAACATTTCTTCTTTTATATTTCTTACTTGGAAGGTCCAGCATTGAGTGAAAGGCTAGGTATGATGATGTTTTTAAGAAGTCTACTCTTCTCTTTCCTAAATTAAGACTCCCCCCACCCCCAGTCCCTCTTTAAACCCTTTGCACACTGCCCCTTAGCACTACCCTTCCTGTATTCTTCATTGCCTGATTCCAATCCCTTTGCTTACTCTTTGGCAAAATTAGGAGTGGCATGAGGGATGATGATGGGAGGAGTAGCAGTGACACAGGCGACCATTCCCCTCTATCACCCTACTCCTTCATTGATCAGTTCAGGGTTTCATTTCTTCATTCAGTAATATTGATAGAGTAGCTATGTACCTGTGAACAAGACACACACAAGACCCCTGCCCTCAAGGAGCTTACATTCTAAAGAGATACTTGGATTATATACCCAGAAATAAACAAAAGAGAAGGAATCAGGGGAAAGAGGGTTACTTTTGATAGAAAGCTTCCAAAAGAATATATCCCCAAAGAAAAGGTCAAAAGAATAGATGGCCTTTACTTGTGATCTGAGCAAGAAGGAGCTTCTTGTCAGGTCAGGATCTGCAGGAGGAAGGAATATCAAGTGCATAGGGTCTGTAAGGAAATGCATTTGTTTTGAAAACCATAGAGAAGGTGAGTGTTGCCACAGATGGAGAGACAGAGGAGAGTTATACTGGAGAGTAGGAGGCTGGCAAAGGTCAGGAGCTACACCATCATAAGGATTTGGTTTTCATTTCAGTTGTAATGGGAATTATTAAAGCACAATTGTTAAAGCATTATTCAAGCACTTTGGGTACTTTATGCAGAAAGAATTGTACGGGGAAAAGTGCTAGCAGGGATATTAGGTAGGAGATTATTTTAGTAATCTGGGCTATAGATGATCCAGGGATGGAGGAGAGAAGTGGCAGCTTTTTATTACACTTAGGAAGAAAAGTTGCTTGGACCCAGTGATAGATTGATTGGCTATGGGAATAAAATGAAAGAGAAATCAATGGAATCAATGATGACTTATGGATTTTTGAATCAAAGGTAATACTCAGAGATTTATGACACTGTTTTGCTGAGTTAGAAAAAAAAATTGAAAGTGAAAAAAGTTAATGAGAATCAAGACTTTTCTGGTTGGGTTTCGGGTCCTACTCTGATAAACAGTATCATTACTCTGTATAGTGATCATGCTGTGTGAGTTCAACTCCCCAGTAGTACTTTTTTCTCTCTCCTTTCAGGGGGTGTCCCATTTCTGTCTCACTTCCTAAGAAGGATTGTAGGTATAGGAGAGACCACGAAAAGTAGGATGAGGGGATCTCAATTTTGGGATATCGTGACTTATCTCATTTGACTGTTGGGAACCATTCTGGGACTCCCTCCCCACCCCGCTGCCATCATAGCTTCCATTTTCAAGGTTTTTATTTTCTGTTTTAGCCTTGATCCAACCTCAGATTTATTCTAGTGCTCTGGATCTCTTAGCATGTCTGTCTCAAACCTCAGGTAGCTATATGCTCTGTTGTTTTCTCTGAACCAGTCTATAGTGTGCAGGACTGGAAGGTGGCTTCCGCACCGTTCCTTAGCTCCAGTGGTCTGCTGGAAGAGCCCTTAGATCTTACCGGACATAAGTAATAATCACTGAACCTAACTACTGAACTAGGCATAAGTAATGCCATACTGAAGACAGATTTTCTGAGAGGTTTACCATTTTCCTCTCCATCCTAAGAAGGAGAAGCTCTATGCTGGCACTTTCTTCACAAATTATTCATTTGTCTTCACCACCTACCCTCAACTTATCTTCCTTGGTGGCTCAGATAGTAAAGAATCTGCCTGCAATGCAGGAGATCCACGTTCAGTCCTGGGTCAGGAAGATCCCCTGGAGAACGGAATGGCTACCCACTCCAGTATTCTTGCCTGGAAAATCGCCATGGACAGAGGAGCCTGGTGGGCTATGGAGTCACAGAGTTGGACACAACTGAGCGACTAACATTTTCACTTTCACTTTCACTCTCAAGATTCCAGGGCAGCTTTGTCTTGTTCTTTCTCTCACTTTTTCTTAGTAATGCAAAACTTTTTCTTTTCTTTTTGACTGCATGTAATTCTTCCTTTCTACACCATGAATTCTTATAAAACTTTATGGCCTTTATTCATGCTGGACTGACTCTTACTGTGTAAAGAGAACATAGAAAATGCTTTTTCCTCAATAGAACTTGGCTTTATTTCTCTTTCTCTCTCTCACACACACCACACATAGGGAGGAGGCAAGTGTGAAAGAAGAGGCAGAGAGATTAAGATCCTATCTGCTTCAAGATCTGGTTTGTTCATCGCTGTGTTGGAACAGGAAACTACCTGGCTCATAATTGAGACTAAATCACCTGCTGAATGGATGACTGAATGCAGAGTATATTTTAAGAGTTAAAAATTTCACAGAGATTTATTATATTTTCATTTCTGGCATAAAAGTAGTGATGCTTTTCCAAACAGTGGACACCTTCTGTTGACTCAAGTTAGGTCTTATAAAGAAAGAACAAAAAAGGAAAAACATCTTAACATGTTTAAGAATATCATCTGTAATAGACTGAAAGATATAAATGGTAATGAAGTATCTAAGATATTTTTAAATTTCCAGCATCTTCTTACCTAAGCTGGAAGCTTTAGCCTCTGTAGTTAAAGGGATATCATGATCCAGGGTCCTTTTTTATCACTGTTACTAATCAGTAATGGTTTCGGGGGGCTTCCCTGATGGCTCAGACAGTAAAGCATCTGCCTGCGATGTGGGAGACCCGGGTTCAATCCCTGGGTTGGGAAGATCCCTTGGAGAAGGAAATGGCAACCCACTCCAGGATTCTTGGCTGAAAAATCCCATGGATCGAGGAGCCTGGTAGGTGACAGTCCATGGTTTTGTAAAGAATCGGACATGACTGAACGACTTCACTTTCTTTAATGGCTTTTTGGAACTCTTGCCATATCAGTTTAACTGGGGAGGGTAGGAGGCATGTATCATGAGACCATGAGCACATTCTGAGTGGAGAGACATAGGTTTGAGTGGTGACTCCGTCACTAAATTATCCGTGGTGTTCTCTTAAAGTGCTGTGTAAGTGGTCTCTATTTTTATTAGCAGAGTTCCTGTTTCAGGGGTTCATATTTCTCTCACAATACTCAATTTCCAATATTTTCGTTCTTTCACTAACTACCAAATTCTTTTTAAAAAACAACATCTTTCTGAAGGAAGCAAGCTGTTCCATCTCGTGAGTTATGAAGAATGTTCAGTAGATTTTTTGTGTTGAAACATATGATGAAGGCTGAGGAGCCAACTGAAGGCAGCGATGTAGTCCCCACACGAGAAGGTGAAAGCCTGGTTTAGGACAATGTTGAAAAGTGCTAAGACAAATGCGAGATTGATGCTTCACAGAAATCTCTAATGACAGCACTCAGAGACCATTACAGAATCTGACAAGTGATTATGGGAGAAAACAGGAAGAGGCTGAATGCCTTAAGAGGCTTTAGCCTGGATAACTGGGGACTTGCTGCAACACTAGGGCTTCCCGGGCGGCACTAGTGGTAAAGAATCCACCTGCCGATGCAGGAAGCTCAAGAGAAGTTCAGCCCCTGGGTTGGGAAGATCCCCTGGAGTAGGGAATGGCACCCCACTCCAGTATTCTTGCCTGGAAAATTTAAAAAAAAACACATCTTTGGATATTTGCTATTTTCAGTGTATCTGCAAATTGCAGGTTACCTACTATATTTGCTATACTGGTGGCGTCTTTCTTTGTCATGAGTATTTCTTTACAAAATAGCTCATGAGGGTTATTGGGTAATCACTTTTAACCACTACTGTGCGAGTCATATTTGATTTGTAGATAGTATGTTCAGAAATCTTTAGCACATTACATTTTAAAATTATGTGTTCTTCTAAGCAACACTTTTTCCTCAGTTATACTGGTAAATTATATTTATACATTTTCAAATGAGAAACAATCCTTTCATTCCTAGGGCAACCACCATTAGATAAATGCATTTCTACTAGAGCCCTCTAAGTGTGTTCTTTTAATATACTTTGGATTGAAGTGTGGTATTATAGTAAACTGATTTATACAACATATTTATTTTATAGTTGAGTTCAACTTGGATTTGTTTAGCAGTTTTATTTCTATAACGTCAATAAAATTTAACAGTAGTTTTCTTCCTTGTTCATAAAACTTTTCAGTGAATGGTCCATAAGATATATCTAAAAGACTTGGAATGAAAATGATGTTGAAAATTCTAGCTTATACACAGACCTTGGCTTTTAAACTTTTCTGTTTTCCTGGCCTGAGGAATTTGTGTTCATTCTTAGGGGTTGAAATCTTTCTCCTCCAGCTGAAGTACAGTCCCTCATCTTGTCTTCTGGATCCTAATTCCTTATGTTGGTTTCAAGAGGATGGTTTGTAAGTGTATAAATGAGCTTCAATTTCATTCTCTATAGTGGCTTTTTCTTCTAATTTTATAAGTGTGTCTTTTCTGCTAAAGGCAAACAAGCAAGACAAAGTCAAACCAAATCAAATGAAATCAACCAGCTAAGCAAATGTTGAGAGTAGGAGTAAGAGTAACAATAAATGAATACCCCACTGAGACTCAGACTTTCTCTGAGATTCTAGAAAAGCTTTAGGATCATAGATATGTAGCTCTTTAATGCCATGCTAGTTTGATAATTGTTAACCTAGTGATACAATTCAGCTGTGTAAAGATTCCAGAGTAAATGCAACGTAGAAGACCAGTGTCCTTCGAGTGGGAAAATGAGTGAAATTGCTGGTTCATGTGAGGGGGAAAAGGATTTGATAGAGTCAAGTAAACGCATTGAAATTCTCTATTTTGGGGAAAGGCATCTGGTGAGTAAAAAGACTGATGTAGAATATTTAGATAATAGCAGATTAAAGTTTTTATAAGTTCATAGGAATGTATAGGAATAGATGTTTCATTAGGCTAGGTTGCCCTCATGGAACAAAATATCAAATTATGAAATTTAGAATTAAGACCATGACCTTTCAAAGAGTCTCAGACTTTGTCTAGGAAACCATTCATGTTCACAGTTGGGAAAATAGGGAATTTTGTTTAAATATTTTCATATGGTGTTGGTATTCATGATTCCTCATAGGTAATTGTTGCTTGGTATAGTCTTGATGTGATAAGAAATGAGCAAAGGAATTGGTAAAAAAGAGCAAAGAAACTGCTCTTAAGCTCTAGAATTTCCTTTATGCCCTGATGTCAAAAGGTGGCCTGTCTTTTGAAAAGAAGTGTAAATTACCTAGGAAATAACTTTGTGTTCCATCTCCATTAATTTCATCTCAAGACATTTTCTTGTTACCAGTGAGTGCAGATGAATAGAAATTTATTCAGAATAATTTTATATTTATTCAGAATAATTTCAGTCATTAAAGTCTCTTGATTTCTCATTCAAAAATTGAACTTACAGAAATTAAGATTACTATCCAGACTAGTGGTGAGTTTGCACACTTGTTGCTGTGACTCCAAATCATACTGATTTATCATTAAAATTTTTTTTAAAAAACCCATCTGGTTCAATCACACTATTTGTTTAGTCACTAAGTTGTCTGACTCTTTGCGACCCCATGGACTGTAGCCCATCAGGCTCCTCTTGTCCATGGTATTTCCCAGGAAAGAATACTGGAGTGGGCTGACATTTGCTTCTCCAGCGGTTCTTCCCAACCCAGGGACTGAACTCGCGTCTCCTGCATTGGCAGGCAGATTCTTTACTACTGAGCCGCTAGGAAAGTCTTATATAAAACATACTTTTATAAATGGAAATAAAATATTTTTAAACTAATAAGAACAAAACAGGTTTTTAAACTAAACAGTTAAAACCAGGAGAAAAACCTGATTGTAGCAGCATCAAAGTTGGGTTTCTCACGCATGGGATGGAGTGACCCTCTGAACTGTAGGATTGTTCATGAGATGGCTGTTCAGAGAGCAGAGAGCTCAGGCTTCGGCCCAGAGCTTTCCGTGTGTTTCCTCCAGTCTGGCAACAGCATAAGAGCAAAGAGGGTGAAGTCAGATCCTTGGGAACAGTGTCCATTTTCTCTTCTTTTCCTACTTCTGGTTCTCAGTGTAATAGCAAGCCATTTCTTATGAACTCAAGATACATTCTGAACTTGTATCAGAAGTTGAAGCTCCCACTGAAGTTTATGCTCAGATATTTTCCTACCATAGTTATTCAAATATCAGCCATAATTAACTTCAAAAGGAAACAAACAAGCCCCAAACAGACAAGACTTATCAGTACCTGAAAAATTTTTGTTAGCACTGTTTTGTCTCTGGAGAGAAGTTAGAGTAGATGTGTATACTATATCTGTATATGCTAACTGAGATGGACTACTAACTTTGTTATTCAGATAATTTATAAAGACTGCCTTCTTTTTTACTGAAATACCGAGGTATTTAAGACAAAATTTATGTTTAACCTGCATTTTCCAAGTAATTGCCTTGATTCTGTATTATCTATGGAACATAATTGGGGTTTTCCTTATTGTGGTGGTGGTTTAGTCGCTAAGCTGTGTCCAACTCTTGAGACCCCATGGACTATAGGCCACCAGGCTCCTCTGTCCATGGGATTTCCCAGGCAAGAATATGGGAATGGGTTGCCATTTCTTTCTCCAGGGGATCTTCCCAACCCAGGGATTGAACCCAGATCTCCTGCATTGCTGGGGGATTCTTTACTGACTGAGCCACCTGGAAAGTCCTTTATATATTGTAGGCAAATACTTATCTACAGTATTTTGCTTGAAGATCAGGGCAAGAAGGTAGTCACATAGGGCAGCAGATATTATTAAAAATATGCTGGAAGAGAAATTTTTTAAATAGACAATGCAATTAGGTTGCTTTAGCTAATTTCATAGCTTTAGAGATCTGAACTGGATTAGCTATATTGTAATATTCTAATGATCTAGGAGTCTGGAATTGGGTTAAGTTTCTACAACAAGGCATCTTTCTCAGACTAATAGCCTACCAGCTATAGCATTAAGTTTTAAAAGATATTCTGTAGTCTCAGCGAAGTCAAAGAGAGAACTCAGATGAGTTCATCATCCTTTTCCTAAGGCTTCTGGAAAAGGATCATGAAACTGTTTCAAATCACTAAATAGCTTGGCTAATCCTGCCTGTCTCCAATTGCATATTCTGAATCCATAATTCTCACTACGGTAAGCTTTCCAACTATTTTCAGATAACCATACTTGTATTTACAGTGAATTGATGCTTTTGTAATGGTAAAACTATGGCTGAAGTGTCTCTTTGTGTATACCCTTAATTCACTTAAAATCTTTTATTCCCCTTAATGATTCAGGATTCATTTATTTTAGTGGTAGAGAAACAAAAGCATTTTATGTTCAGAGGGAATATCCATTTACCTCTTGGATGCCTTGTGTTTCTAAAGAAGAAAAAAGACATTACATTACATGAGATATGTATCTTTTCTGTGATGTTAATCATATTTCCTTATCTAAATCCTTTAATAATTAATTGTATTTCCCTTAAAAATATAAATTTGTTTTTAAAGTTCACAGTTTTCAGTACTATTATATACATATTCTTTAGCTTAGATTCTAATCTATATCCAGTTCTATGGAATCTGAAGTAACATATCTGAAATGAACTGTAGTACCGTATTACTTAGCAACAGTATGCTCTTCAGACATTTCCCCCGTCTCCTGGGACTTTGGTACTTACTCAAAGAGTGTGAATCAATATTTATTTTCCAAAGTAATATTTGAGATACGTTTAAGATTTTAGCTGAGTAAGATATATAAGCTCTACTTTTTGTTTTCTTATGTTTTACATTCATTGTTTTAAAGCTTGCTTCTAATTAAAGAATAACCCATACTCATTATTTTAGATATAGCTATTCAGATATTTTTAATTTGTTTATTTGAATTGGGTCTGAAATCAATGTTATTGTTATACAATATTTATAAAATGAATTTGATAGATATACTATATGAATAAGATTATGCCTACACTTCAAAAGAACAAATATTTCAACAACTAAAACACTGGTATGAAAAGGATGCTATAAATACTTTGAATACACAGAATTCCCAAAGGTCTATTAGAATCAGTCTAAGCAAATTCTAATATGAACATCCTATTAATACTTCTTTGAACTACTGAATATACTTGAAAGCAAAGGAAGCTTATGTATTGAATTATTCTGAAACATTCTTTTCAGCATTTCAGGATAAGTAGTATCTTTATCCTATTAGTCTGGATTAATAAATATGCATAAATGTTGCTTATTTTTAATGTACTTGCACTGAAAGTATATATATAATGTTTAAAGGTCAGTTGCACAGATAAATTTTTTTCCTCTTAGGGACAGATCATCATTAAAAACTGTTAATGTAACTGAAACATCATTAGAGTTTTCAGATTTGGACCACAATGTTGAATATCATGCTTATGTAACAGCTAGTACCAGATTTGGTGATGGGGAAAAGAGAAGCAATATCATCAACTTCCGAACACCTGAGGGAGGTGAGTTCTTCTGGATGTAGCTCAAGTAAAATAACATTCTATTCAGAAAAAACACATTAAATATAAAGATGTCTTATGAAGCCTAATATCTGTCATAAGTTACACGCAAAATTGCTTTCTGGTCCCTCTAGCTCTGTGAGGTTGGGAAAGTTAGTTAATCTCTCTGTGCCTCAACTTCCCATTTGTATGCATATGGTGTATCACCTACCTTAGGGTCCTTTTGAAGAGTAAATGAATTTATATTTGTAAATGCGCCCAGCACAAAACTCAACGCTTAGCATTTAGTGTGCTTTTTATTTTTTTTAATAAATTTATTGTTTACTTTATCTTCGGCTGTGTGGGGTCTTCACTGCAGTGCCCGGGCTTTCTCTAGTTGCAGGGAGTGGAGGCTACTCTCTAGCTGTGGTGTGTGGGCTGCTCACTGTTCTCACTGTGGAGCTTGGGTTCTAGGGCACAGGCTCCGCAGACGTGGTGCATGGCCTTAGTTACCCTGCAATGCGTGGAATCTTCCTGGACCAGGGATTGAACCCATGTCCTCTGCATTGGCAGGCAAATTCTTAACCACTGGACCACCAGGGAGGTCCTAGGGTTTTTTTTTTTTTTTTTTTTTCATGAAACAAAATAAAATACATGAAGTCAGCTCTGTGCCTTTGTCCCCCATTATTCAGTTTCAAAATGCTGAGTTAAACTAGAATTTCATAGTATGCATTCTGTATTGGAAACTTGTCATATGTTCTTTTCAAATCCAAGGCATTGGCCTGATTTGGAACTGGGATAGTGTTTTACGGATAAGAAATCCATTTGTCCTCTGCTTGGATATTCCTGTGGTAGAATGTTAATGGGGATGGCCGAATGAGCTTTACGGATTTCATTTCTGACTTCTAATTAGATATTCTTAATTTTTAACAGTCATAACTTAGACATAGATAACATTTAGAACAGTTCAGACATTGTTTGGAGACACAGGTACACTTTTGTGTTCAACTGTTTGTTTTTTAGCACCAAGTGATCCTCCCAAAGATGTTCATTATTCAAACCTCAGTTCTTCATCAATACTTCTTTTATGGACACCTCCTTCAAAACCTAATGGGATTATACAATATTATTCTGTTTATTACAGAAACACTTCAGGTACTTTCATCCAGGTAAGACCTGAGTTTTCTCCTATTTCTTTATTTACATCTCTCAGCTCTGTTGATAAAGACTTGGCATAGTAGAAAATGTCTCTTATCTTAGATTGAGAATTATATATAGACATTTTTATAAAACTCCCATTGACATAGAAAAATGTGGTGGAGAAATAAATATATTTTAATCTGTCTGTCTATGCATGCAGACATGCACTCAAACACACACACGTCTCTGGATCAGCTTCAAATGTGTTACCAGCAATGAAGCTGCCACCTTTTAAACATTCTGTATAGAAATGGGCTCTCAGTGCTGTTTCTCCAGAGAATTGATGGTTTCACTTACCCTCAATTGTTTTTCAGCTAAAAAAAAATTCCCCTTTGTTTGTATATAATAGTTTTCATGCTTGGATGTGTTTGTGTATTTTTCTTCAAGTCTAAAAATTTTCCATTGTTAGTAGGAGGGGGTTATCATCATCATCGTTATCACTTAGTATCAGATGTAATGAAAGTACCAAAATGCACTTATCAACTTGTGATATTCAAGGTTGTAGGGTTGAATAATTTTCAGATGGATACGTTCTGAAATACAAACAACAATAGTTATTACAATAGCTGAAGTGCCTTTCACTTAGAGAAATATTTTTAGTTTTTCAGCCGGATTCCTTTACTTCTCCAAACTAACTATTTCACTCTAACATTTGAAAAGAATAAAACTCTGGACAGTTGTGATTGAATCAGGAATCGGAGAGTTGGAATATAATTTGGAAAACACTGATATACAAGAAATAATGCCCATTTACAGAATATGTACCTTACTATTAGGAACTGCTGACTGAATGTCAATTATTACTCTGACCACTATTAAGTCATTGTATCCTTTTTAGTAGAAGGAGAATAGAGAGGAGTCTTATTAATTCTAAGTTGCCTAATTCACTTTGTGATTAGGTTATTAGAGTTACTTCTTGTGAGCAGAAGCCTCTCTAAAGTATGACTTGCTTTAGTGCAGTTTAGGCTAGTGAAAAGAGTCAGAGCAGAATTCTGCACGCTGTCTTAGGCCTTACCCAGCAATAAGTAAAAGACAGTCCAGAGGTTGGTTGGATTTTAATATTCTGCTCCAGGCCTTGTAAGACTGAGGTTGCATAAGAAAGGACAATCTGTTTGTTTAACTCTGTACATCAAACAATTTTTGCTGCTTCTTTTTGTTCTACTCTATTTGGGGAAGGAAAATGGAAATTTAATGTGCATTTTTTCCCAGTTTGTTTATAATTTAATAATTTGTTATTATGTCATCAGGCCATTCAAATTGCAGATTTTTTTTTCATGCATTTAACCAATATTCAGTATTCAAAATTTAGTAGTTCTGAACCTTTAGCAAAGGTTTTGTCTCTACTACAGTTTACTTCACGGCTTGTGTCTGATTCTGTTTCGGCTCTCTTTGTCCACATCTTAAGTAATCAAGGGCAAAAGTTTAACTATAATTTCAAGGTGATTTTATGAACTTTCTTATTCAAACCTGAGTATATAATATGATCCCATTTACGACTCATTGTCTTAGAAAATGTAATCTTTTATTAAGTTATCTTAAGAATGCTTTTAAGTATGACAGCTGCAAGTAGGCACAGGCTAATGATGTCAAAACATTTCTAATATTCCTTGAAGTTCATCTGTGCTTTAATTTATTTCTAAAATTAGTTAAATATAGCATAAAAATCTTCACTACTTAATTTTCTATTTTGGAATGGTAGAGTAGAAGAAATCATCAAAATGAAAATTACGTAGCAGGATAGATGTATAGCTGTTTTCTTCCTTCTCTTCTTCCCACAGAACTTTGTAGTATCCCTTATGCATGACACGTCATAGTCTACTTTCTATTCCTGGTGTCTGCTACTTGTCTTAGCTCCCTTATCCCGTACTAGATACTGTGAAGAAAAGGATTGTGTGTGACTCTTGTCTTTCCATTCCCTGATATCCTCTGCTACTGTATCATAATGCTCAATAAATGTTTAATCACAGAACATAAAAATAATTATAGCAGATCAACGTTATTTTCAGTAATTGGTTATGATTTGGAACACTTGAGTTGGTTGTGAAGTGATCTGTCCTTCTTCAGACTTTGTGGAGTTTAAGCTCCTTGCTACAACTGGGCAATCCATCTTGTACCTCCTCCAATTGTGGCCCATTGTGTTTCATATTAACTCTTCTCCATTTTAACAATTACCCACTTTTTTCTCCTCAGTGTGCCTGACACAGTGTCTTTTATTCAGTTCAGTTCAAGTGCTCAGTCGTGTCCGACTCTTTGCGACCTCGTGAATCGCAGCACGCCAGGCCTCCCTGTCCATCAACAACTCCCGGAGTTCACTCAGACTCATGTTCATTGAGTCAGTGATGCCATCCAGCCATCTCATCCTCTGTCATCCCCTTCTCCTCCTGCCACCAATCCCTCCCAGCATCAGTCTTTTCCAGTGAGTCAACTCTTGGCATGAGGTGGCCAAAGTACTGGAGTTTCAGCTTCAGCATCATTCCCTACAAAGAAATCCCAGGGCTGATCTCCTTTAGGATGGACTGACTGGATCTCCTTGCAGTCCAAGGGACTCTCAAGAGTTTTCTCCAATACCACAGTTCACAAGCATCAATTCTTTGGCGCTCAGCCTTCTTCACAGTCCAACTCTCACATCCATACATGACCACTGGAAAAACCATAGCCCTGACTAGACGGACCTTTGTTGGCAAAGTAATGTCTCTGCTTTTCAATATGCTATCTAGGTTGGTCATAACTTTTCTTCCAAGGAGTAAGTGTCTTTTAATTTCATGGCTGCAGTCACCATCTGCAGTGATTATGGAGCCTCCCAAAATAAAGTCTGACACTGTTTCCACTGTTTCCCTGTCTATTTCCCATGAAGTGATGGGACCAGATGCCATGATTTTCGTTTTCTGAATGTTGAGCTTTAAGCCAACTTTTTCACTCTCCTCTTTCACTTTCATCAAGAGGCTTTTTACTTCCTCTTCACTTTCTGCCATAAGGGTGGTGTCATCTGCATATCTGAGGTTATTGATATTTCTCCCGGCAATCTTGATTCCAGCTTGTGCTTCCTCCAGCCCAGCGTTTCACATGATGTACTCTGCATAGAAGTTAAATAAGCAGGGTGACAATATACAGCCTTGACATTACTCCTTTTCCTATTTGGAACCAGTCTGTTGTTCCATGTCCAGTTCTAACTGTTGCTTCCTGACCTGCATACAGGTTTCTCAAGAGGTAGGTCAGGTGCTCTGGTATCCCCATCTCTTTCAGAATTTCCCACAGTTTATTGTGATCCACACAGTCAAAGGCTTTGGCATAGTCAATAAAGGAGAAATAGATGTTTTTCTGGAACTCTCTTGCTTTTTCGATGTTCCAGCAGATGTTGGCAATTTGATCTCTGGTTCCTCTGCCTTTTCTAAAACCAGCTTGAACATCAGGAAGTTCATGGTTCACATATTGCTGAAGCCTGGCTTGGAGAATTTTGAGCATTACTTTACTAGCATGTGAGATGAGTGCAATTGTGCGGTAGTTTGAGCATTCTTTGGCATTGCCTTTCTTTGGATTGGAATGAAAACTGACCTTTTACAGCCCTGTGGCCACTGCTGAGTTTTCCAAATTTGCTGGCATATAGAGTGCAGCACTTTCACAGCATCATCTTTCAGGATTTGAAACAGCTCAACTGGAATTCCATCACCTCCACTAGCTTTGTTCGTAGTGATGCTTTCTATGGCCCACTTGACCTCACATTCCAGGATGTCTGCCTCTAGGTGAGTGATCACACTATCGTGATTATCTTGGTCATAAAGATCTTTTCTGTACAGTTCTTCTGTGTATTCTTGCCACCTCTTCTTAATATCTTCTGCTTCTGTTAGGTCCGTGTCATTTCTGTCCTTTATCGAGCCCATCTTTGCATGAAATGTTCCCTTGGTATCTCTAATTTTCTTGAAGAGATCTTTAGTCTTTCCCATTCTCTCCTTTTCCTCTATTTCTTTGCATTGATCGCTGAGGAAGGCTTTATCTCTTCTTGCTATTCTTTGGAACTCTGCATTCAGATGCTTATATCTTTCCTTTTCTCCTTTGCTTTTTGCTTCTCTTCTTTTCTCAGTTATTTGTAAGTCCTCCTCAGACAGCCATTTTGCTTTTTTGCATTTCTTTTCCATGAGGATGGTCTTGATCCCTGTCTCCTGTACAATGTCACGAACCTCATTCCATAGTTCATCAGGCACTCTATCTATCAGATCTAGACCCTTAAATCTATTTCTCACTTCCACTGTATAATCATAAGGGATTTGACTTAGCTCATACCTGAATAGTCTAGCGGTTTTCCCTACTTTCCTCAATTTCAATCTGAATTTGCTAATAAGGAGTTCATGATCTGAGCCACAGTCAGCTCTGGGTCTTGTTTTTGTTGACTGTATAGAGCTTCTCCATCCTTGGCTGCAAAGAATATAATCAATCTGATTTCAGTGTTGACCATCTGGAGATGTCCATGTGTAGAGTCTTCTCTTGTGTTGTTGGAAGAGAGTGTTTGCTATGACCAGTGCATTTTCTTGGCAAAACTCTATTAGTTTTTTTTAATTAAAATGTGTTAAATAAGTACTGGTTTGATTAATCAAGGTTGAGAAGTTTTTACTAAATACCTTCCAACTTTATTTATATTCTCAAAGAATAAGCCTTAATTAGATAATTTGAACCACAAGGCTTTTTTTTCCCCCCTTCAAAATAAATAGATGAATGGGATAATAATCTGGATAACTGATCTGGTTCTAAATGTGTTACATGTCTGTGCATGTTTACTCACACTCAGCATAAATAAATTCTGGTGATTCGTTACTTAATTGTCATCAGGGTCATATGTAACCAGAGTAAATTTTATAGCAAAAAAAATAGAAAGGCTCCATTAATATTTTAAGAGATAGATTATATGAGCCAGTTATACCATCTGTAAAGTATATGTGTTGGAAGATATTAAAGTTCCCAGATCATATTTTGTGTGAGATTAATAATGTCTTATCTTGTCTATTACTTTATAAGTCACCACAAAATGGAAGTAGATCTTTTATGACACTCACTGCCCCACATACTGTCAAAGAACCACAGAACTTTGCGGAATTTAGTTGGTTGATACATCACAGAGCCATGCTAACTATAAATTTTAGTCGAATTGATTATCCTATGTTATTAATTTGAAATAGCCTTTTACTATTTATTACGTTTCTTTTATCATGTGCCAGAGATGGTGGTGTTTTATTTGCCTCATATAATCTAATCTTCAAAAGCCCTCTGTGAAGGCTTTTGAAGAGGTTCTTCCCATTTCACAGTTAGAGGATGACAAGTTTTGCAATCAGATGATTTATCTAGGACTTCTGTCCAAATTGAATACAGGTCTTTGGACTCTAAGGACTTTGTACAGATTGGAATGGTTCAGATTTCTCTGTATAGAATTATATTATTATAAAATTATTCATACTTAATTCATATTTAATTACACACATGACTTTTTAAAAAGCCTATTTTTCTTTATTTTAGAGTTGATTTTGACCATGTTTTGTATTTAAAATTTGGTAAAGGGGGCAATGATTACAATTCCTTAATTATCATAAAATGGCTTGGAACAAATATAACTAGAAGTCAGGCAAGAGAATTTAAAATTTTTTCTTAGCTCATGTGAGAGTGTATCCAACTGCTTTCCTAGTTCTCTACATGAGTACAGAAAAAGAAAGGAAAAAGGGAAGGAAAAAGAAAAGAAAAAGAAATTATAACCATTTGAACTCATAGAGGTGAAGACTTTCATAATTCCTACATTGTTGATAGGAAGGAAAAAAAGAAAATTTTTATAATATTCCCAAATTTGTTTAAAAATATATAGCCAAATTTTGAAAATTACTTGAATGTTTTGTAAGGGAACTGTACTGATCAGCACATTGTAGCATTTTCGGTTAACTACTAGACCTTCCCCACTGCCAGCTAAGCTTGGAGTTTTAACTTTTTGCTAATCTGTGTATCATTTTAATAAAACTGCTACCACTGATTCCTCTTTTAGTACAAATATATTTCCAGTTTAATTATTGCGATAAAAAAATTCTATGTTGATTTTCCTCAAAAATTAACATATTAAAACAATGAGGCAACCAATCTATGATACTTTGAAATGCTTATATATACTAAAAATATATATTCTGAACAATTAAAAACAATATGTTTATTTTTCAGAATTTTACACTCCATGAAGTAACCAATGACTTTGACAATATGACTGTATCTGCAATAATAGATAAACTGGCAATATTCAGCTACTATACAGTTTGGGTAACAGCAAGTACTTCAGTTGGAAATGGGAATAAAAGCAGTGGCATAGTTCACGTATACACAGATCAAGACAGTATGTAAATGAAAAGCATTTGTTAATCTTCAATAGGATTAAATTTAAAACTTTATAATTTTTTAGAATCTTTTTCTATTTGTATGTATTGGTGCTAAAATCTATATTTTATTTAGGCACATTTAGTCAGAGAAATTTGAAAATGCATTAATATAGCTGTAAACCTATTACAACAGTAACAACCTTTTGTATTCATGGAAACTGCTACCATCCATTTATAAAAATTCTGTCACCTTTATTGCTTCAAAAGATATCACAGCCATCGCTTCTGGACGTGAAAAATACTGTTGCATGTGTGGACAGATTTTCCAATACTTCATATCCATTTGCGCTAGAAATGACATTGTTCCTCTCTCTAGCAACTGGCTTTCTTTTCAGTCTTTGAACTCACAAAGGACTTTATGCAGCATTTTGTTCTTATTGTGTTTATGACTCATATGCCCCAAATACCTTTTTTTTCTTTTTAACTCTGACAGTTTCCTTTTCTGTGGATTCTGCAGAATCCTGTTTGTGCGGAGTATTCAGAAAACTATCATGATTGAAGCTCTTGTTTTTTAGGTTTCCGTTTGAGAATACAGTGATGCATGGATCACTACCCACTTCTTCTTGTGGTTGTTTCTATGGTCCATTTATTTTTAAAAGGCTAGTCTCTTATTGAGAAACGATATTGACCTAAATTGCTGCGGAGAGTAAAATTTCATGTTTATTATTTGAAGATTATAAATTGACAGACACTTTAAGTATGAAGAGTGAATGCTTTTCCCATTGTTGGGAATAATCTTTCAAATTGGTTACTCACTGATGAGCAGTGTAGCTGTGATAGAATATGCAGAATATATAAGTTTGGGGGAGTTTTAGCTAAAATGTTTAGAGCAGTATGTGGTCAACATCATTTCAGGCATTCTTTAAATGGAGATCTCTCCCAAGATTTTCACCAACCTATAATGTTTTATCAGTCAGTATTATAGCACCATAAATAATAAACTCTGTGTACTATTCCTGGTGAGAGGTCCTAGGTGACTTCACATGTACAATAAGGATAATCTCCAGAAGAAAGAAATTAAAAATCTGAGTATACATGTATATGTACATACTTGCACACTCATAGTCTCATATACATAATTTCCATCACATACTCAAAATCTACACAGACTCATAATACCCATTTTGTAGGAAAGAAAAGCCAAGAGAGTATTGTATAAAATAATTCACACATATTAGAGATGACAAGGTTTACCTTGAATGATTTGAACATAATTTTAATGTAATTATTTAGAAGGTATTTTGTAGTAGATGATGTTCCCACGTGTGGATCTAAACACTGTAGAAGCTGGTGATGTAGTTGCCCTTTCAACAATGAGCCTCTGGTTTGTGAATTTACTTAAATTTTACCTAGGGTGACTGATGGTTTTTATATTTTGCACATTACCTATCATAGTACCTGAAGGAGTTGTTGGAAACCTGACTTACGAGTCCATTTCGTCAACTGCAATAAATGTAAGCTGGGGCCCTCCGTCTCAACCAAACGGTCTAGTGTTCTACTATGTTTCTTTGAGCTCACAGCAGACTCCTCGCCACGTGAGACCACCTCTAGTTACATATGAGAGAAGCATGTATTTTGATAATCTGGAAAAATATACTGACTATATCTTAAAAGTCACTCCATCAACAGAAAAAGGATTCTCTGATACATACACTGCCCAACTACACATCCGAACTGAAGAAGATGGTAGGCTGGACACTTTTATTGCCTGTTACGCAGATAGCTGGTGTTCTCTTATTTATATTGCTTTCTGCTAGAAAATGTTATTCTTATCACTGCATAGATTCTGTTTGTTCTTAAGTAATTAGCCTTTCAATAAACACAATAAGGTTTATAGTTTCTTAAAATAATTACCTGTTGATAAAATTAAGTCCCATTATTAATGAAGCCTCTTCTTTTTGATACTAACTCACTTTTGTTTCATTTCATATTCTTTTTTTCTTTTATAGTCCCAGAAACTTCACCAATAATCAACACTTTTAAAAACCTTTCCTCTACCTCAGTTCTTTTATCATGGGATCCCCCAGTAAAGCCAAACGGTGCAATAATAAGTTATGATTTAACTTTACAAGGACCAAGTGAGAATTCTTCTTTTGTTACTTCTGATAACTATGTAATACTGGAAGAGCTTTCACCATTTACATTATATAGTTTTTTCGCTGCAGCAAGAACGATAAAAGGACTCGGTCCTTCCAGTGTTCTTTTCTTTTACACAGATGAGTCAGGTAAGCCAGAATCCACGTTTCTTCCAATGATTTTACTGTTGCAGCACTTGCTGTCTCTTTCTAAGGAAAAGCATGGAAAATGAAAGGAGATTTGATTGTCTATTTGTAACAGGCTGACCACTATTCATCTGCTTTGCTGAATATTTTAAATTTGAGTTTCAGAACAAATTGTTCTGTTGAAAGCTACTTTGGAACTTCTGAGTTCCAAGTACAAAGCATCGCGACTTATGCTCTTTATTTCTGCAATTAAAATATGATCAGTTTATAAATCTTTCTTAACTAGTGTCTTCCAGAAGCTAGAGTCGCAATGATGTTTTTCTGCTAAAAATGTTATGAATGTAAGTTTTGTAATGTGTTTTCCTGCAGTGCCTTTAGCACCTCCTCAAAATTTGACTTTAGTCAACTATACTTCAGACCTTGTATGGCTGAAATGGAGTCCAAGTCCTGTTCCAGGCGGTATTGTTAAAATATATAGTTTAAAAATTCATGAACATGAAACTGATACTATATTTTATAAGGTAGGTTGATTATAACACTGTATGTTTATTTCAAAAACTTAGAAATTCTTGTAAAATATTTTGACATGCGGGGGGAAATGGACTGTTTTAAATAACACGAAAGCCATCTTTAAAAGAAAAATCTCTTTGGTTTCCCACAATTTAAGGATGCTTGAGGAAAAGACAGCAAACATTTGTCAGATATGGAAGTAAAGTACTTTCTAGAGCATTTTAATAGAATTTAAAGTTTTTAGATATCTGCAAGTTAAGAAATAATTACACCATTTTGTTAATGCTGCAAAAGTATACAGTACATTTTTTCAGACTATTTATAACCTGTTATTGTCTCAAGTGTAATATATGTCTGCAGTCCTCCCCCTAAAGCTGCAAGGGTTACATTCCAGGACTGCCAATGCATGTCTGAGACCAAGAATAGTACTAACCCTCTATGTACCGTTTTTCTTATACATCCATAGCTGTGATCAGTAAGAGATTAACAACCACAACTAACAACAAAATTTAAAAAATTATAATCAACTGTACTAAGAGTTAGGTGAATGTTGTCTCTATCTCTCAAAACATCTTCTTTTACAAATTTAACACCTTTTCCATCTTAACTGAGCATTTATCATACCACTATGGCCATAACTTTTCCAGTTTGAGATACAACAGCAGAACTTGTACAATTTTTTTCCCTTCTTTCCCAATTCACAGCATTTCACAGAAGCTTCATTTTTACCACAAATCTTGGCAGCCTCAGCATATGATGTTTTTTCTTTCCTTATTAAGTCGAGAACTTTCATCTTTTCACTTAAAGGAAGCACTTGATGGCTTCTCTTTGGCATCTCTGAATTGCCAGCATCACTACGCTTGTATTTTGGGGCCATTATTAAGTAAAATAAGGGTGTATTGAGTACAAGACTGTGCTACCCCACAGTTGATCTGATAACCAAAAAGCCTGTGGACTAGCAGGCAGGAAACGCTGGACACAGGGATAATTCACACCCAGGGCAAGATGAAGCAGGATGCCTGGAGACTGCATCACACAACTTAGACCAGCTCACAATGTACAAGTTATGAATTGTCTATCTCTCGAATTTTCCATTTAGTATCTTGAATTACTTTGACTTTGAGCTTGACTGCAGGTAACTGAAACTGTAGAGAATGAAACCATAACTAAGGGAAAACTACCAAGTGTTAAAAGAAGTACCAAGTGAATATTTTAAACATTTTCAGAGATGTGTTTATCCTGGACTTCTAGTAACCTTCCCAGATATAGTATAATTTCACACTAATTGGTCTTTTAAGATATATCATTATTCTTTTCCTTCAATGCTAATTCATTTCTATTCTAAACACCCTTTTGCTCCTCCATTTTTAGGTTTCAGAATCAATGAAAAATACCCAAAGAATTAATGTAACAAAGGATCTCAAATATACCTGTATGATTTATAGCACTTAATTGCCAAAATATATTGTAACAGATTAGCATTTATTTGAGAAAGTGTTCTTATTTTTTTCCCCAAAGGCAAATGAAGTACTGGAATGCTTTTCAGTTACAGCATGGAGGATGCAAAAATCCTGCATAAACATCGTCCCCAGTATTATATGCATTATAATTTATTGCGGATGGTAAATTATTTTTATAGCGTGTGTAGCTTACAAAGTGAATAACAACAAAATCAAAAGCAGCGCTATGATGCTAATGCTATGGCATGAGGAATAATGATTTTTATTATCTTTAAATAAGAAGGAATATGGCCATTCCTAGGATAAACACATATGAATATTGAAGCGTGGATATACATGTGTGATCTTTCCCTCAGAGCAGAGATGTCTACCATTAACACCATTAGCTAAGGACTCTGGCATCAAATTACTGGTTGGAATAATTTGCAGTAATTTCCAAATGGTTGCAACCCTGCCTTCAAGACTTACTGTGCTGCCTTAGGGCAGTTCCTTAACTTCTTATGACTCAGTTTCCTCAAGTGCAAAATGGGATTTGTAAAGAAGCAGCCATTAAAAAGTGAGGCTTGTAAGAGGAAAATCTATATCAAACATTTAAAACAATCCCCAGTCTGTGAAAAACACGTTACCTATTGTTCTTTTTGTCATCGATTGCAAAAGAACGAGTTTCACTCAGCATTGTAATAACACTAACCCTGAAATGACAGTGCTTCTTTACCTGAATATGAGAATAAGTTATATTCTAAGATTTTTAACATCTGTTTTCTCAATAGAAATGCTCCCATTGAAATTTCACTATAAATATGTTTATATTATAAACATGATATTGCTACCATGAAGTATTAAATATATCCTTTTTGAGGTGGAAAGAGCAGTTTTCCTTTAAAATCTGCTACTGCTTTTAGTCATTCCTTCCTGCGTCTGTTTCGTCTCCTACGAACGTCATAGCCTTAGTATCTTTCCCATCCCTCTGTATGTGCCCTTGGTCAGCGTCTTTCCTTTCCCAGCGTCTAATGCTTTCCTCCCACTGTGTGGCTTTCTTTCTGAGTGTGGTGTCCTGTTTTCCTTTCTGTTTTCAGCTCCCTCTGTGCCCCACACAGCAGTTTCTTTTCTCTCTTTTCTCTCTTACCTTCCCAGGGATATGTGTGTCTATGGAGGCATGATAACTCTTGGACCGCTCCAAATGTTCCTGCCATCCCAGTCAGGTCACTCACACATCCTGAAAGAGAAAGTTCTGCTAAAACTATGTTTGAAAATATTCCTTACTGATGTCTCCCTTTTACAGTTTAATTTGTCAGTCTGTCTACTATCTAATAAGCTACTCACACTTTTTATTATAATATCTTGAGTTCAATCATTTCTCTGTGTACTCACTCACCCCTTCTAACCCAAGTCAAAATTCATCTGCTTGTGTTTAATTTTTTTCTCTGTATACAGTTGGTAGATTTTCCTAATGAGTATAACAGTTCCTGGATGACAGGGACCACATCTTATATATCTTTATAATCTCCTGGTTATCTAACCATGAGCTTTGTAAATAGTAATTAAGAAACAATGAAAGAAAATTGTATAATACAGTGAATTCATAAAGGATATCAATAACTTGTAAGAGATTAATTTAAAATATGATTCTAACTATGAGTGCCCTGAGAGTGAGTATTCTTGCTAAATTTCTGCCACTGAAATGTTTAATGTATAAGTCAAACTGTTTTATATTTTGGATCAGATATAATGCAGTATTCTTAAAATTATACCACATAAGAGGTTGTCTTTTTTCCCCCATAGGATAACTGTTAATCTTAAGTGCTCCTTCTGTTAGGACAATCCTCTTTGAATGAAGTTTGTTTTTGATGGTTAAATTTTCTGGGAGAAACCATATCCTTTTTTGTACATCTGTGATAACGGTTTTGTTCATTTTTTTCATTTTCCTAAAAGATTGCATAAAATTAGAAATTTAGGAATTGTCTGGGAAGAACTCGTAATTCTGAAGCCTAGCTTCACAGGAGCAGAGGTTCTGTCTCATGCACTGCTGTGTTCTCAGTGCCTAGCATATAACAGCCGATGAATAAATTAATTTACAAACGGAATGTTACTGAGAACTAAAAAATGAATTTTGATGAATTCAAGAAAAATAAAGTACCGCTGACTGCTCATAAGTTGGATTCCAATTGAGGACTTTAATTTTAGCAAATTTAAAGGAAGTAATCATATGTAATTCTAAGTAAAAATCAGAGAGACAAAGTAAACACAAAATACTTCAGCTTTAAAAAACAATGGCAATTATGAGTTTCTTCAGTGTTGATGAGTGTCCAGTTCATCCTTGTGCCATCAGCTGAGCATACCCTGGGGCATACACAAAAACTGTTTAATTTTTGAATTTTTAATTAAAAATACCCATGCTTATTAAATCATAGGTTAAACACAGAAGACATAATTTTATGAATTAAAAATATTTCTTCCAATTATAAATAAGTTTTTTGATGATGCATTGTGACTAAGATGTTTTTTTTTTTTTTTCCTGCTTTTCAGAATATCTCAGGTTTTCAAACTGAAGCCAAGCTTGTTGGACTGGAACCAGTCAGCACCTATTCCATCAGCATAACTGCCTTTACTAAAGTTGGAAACGGCAATCAATATAGTAATGTAGTAAAATTCACAACTCAAGAATCAGGTTAGACACGGTTTTTGGATGCTAAAATGTTTGATTTTGTATATAACACTTTCCCCTTTCCTTTCTCAGTTTACATGACTAAGTATCAATATTTAATTGTTCACTCAAAGAAGCTGAATTTTAGTGCTTTCAGGCTAGACTGGGTCTTGTTGTCTGCAATCAAATAGATATACATTTATGCATGTTTTTTCATTTTGGACCAAGGAAGTTGAAATAAAAGACCAGTTTAGGAGCAAAGTATACTACTAGATATATATGAAAATTACCTAATTCCTAGTACTACCTGAGATTGCTGGGAGTGGGAAAAAAAAGAGAAAAGCCATTAATCACTTTTAACTGGTTGATTCATATTTTCATGAAAACAATCTATGATTTTTTTGTATATTGTACAAAATAGTATCACAATATATACAACAATGTATGTTGTGACATTTGAAGAGTACTAGTCAGTATGTAAGCTTGTATTGCTCCATAGTTCATCTGTGACATGTGGTAGGGCTATGAAGACTATGAAGTACCGTTGGCCTAATTAAACAACTTACCTGTGTGTCGTGACATGCCATAGCTCGATTTTGTGTGTTGAATAGTGTTCATATAGAACTGATTTAAAGATTTAATACTTTTCCTTCTCTCAACTGGAAGCACATGTTTTTAAAGGCATCTCTTCCTCACTCTCTATTTTTTTTTTAATTGATTAAGCACTTGATTCTGTGCTAGTCATTTCTTCCCTGTAGGTCTGGATGCATTTAGTGAATCCCTAAATTGAAATTGTAGACCACTCACTGATAATCATTTCACATTAATTTGTGAATATGTGATACTTTGTTTTCATGGCATGCCCCTAAGACATGCTTAGTAAATAGTATTTATAGTGGATAAAAGTGCACGCTCTGAAATCAGTGTCTGGATTTGAATCCAAGCTCTGCAGCTTACTAGTAAAACCTTGGCAAAGGCACATGACTGCTGAGCCTCTATATCTTTAACCAAAAAGAAACATATTTTAGCAGTAGCCACCCATCGCTGTTATGAAAAAATATTTGAAGAGATCCATATAAAGCACTTATTAGAGTGTTGGACACACAAGTACTCAAAAAATTTTACTGATGCCCTAGTCCCATAATTCAGATGAAGAAGCCATGATTCAGGCAGTGAGATGAAAAGGGCTGAGAACATTAGTGAAAACACTGAACTGGAACATCAGCCTCTGACCTCTGGTGAAAAGTGGACGTGGCTGCAGGAAATGTGGGTCATGAATTAGTGACTCTATGGGAAACGCTGAACCCGTAAGGAAAAAAGAAACATTTGAACCATTTACATACATAGTACACTGATAAAGATTTGGGGCTAATCTTGTAGAGAGTGTTCTGTAAACCTATAAATATATTTTACCAGTGAAATAAAATAATTCCATAAAACGCTATGGCCTGATTGGTTAAATAAAATTTCCAACTTGAAGTGTTATAATATCTGCTGGTTAATGAACTGTTTTTAGGTTTATAGAGTCAGTAAAATGGATGCTCATAAAATCTAGGTTTATAATCTAAACTTAAGCACATTATCAACTGTCTCTTGTTCATTTACTTTTGAAAATAATGGTATATGTTTTTGAAAATAAGAAAGCAAATAATTAACCATATGTAACTGCCAGAACCTTGGATCAACAGAGGAATCATCTTTTCTTTAAATGCCACACACCCTCCCTAAGTTATTCTCCTTTAGCTCTGATGCCTTTATCTTACAGACGATGAAGGATTTGTAAAGATAAGATAGAAGTTTAGGCGAGAGGAGAGAACTGTAGGCAAGTCAAATATGACTTGAATGTTCTTTAAATAAATCTGCTTCCCCATAATGATAGGTTTTTTCTTTTTACTGCTTGTTGTTTGTAATCCACAAACTGACAATATGCAAATTTTCTTTACAGCATCCTCTTTTTATTGTAACAAGATAAGCTATGCCAACATGAGGGGACATTTAGATAATCAGATATTTCCCTAGAAGTACCCCTCTCTGGGTCACTTTGGTGGGCCTGGGGTAGTTCTCTTTAACTCGGAGAAGGCAATGGCACCCCACTCCAGTACTCTTGCCTGGAAAATCCCATGGACGGAGAAGCCTGGTGGGCTGTAGATCTGCCAAATATAGTGCCTACTTCCAAGTAAATTCAAGGAAATTCTAGAAAAAACTGGGATTGAATTAAAAACTGGGGCTGGTTTCCATCTTCAGTCCTTTTTTTTTTTTTTTTTTTGTAAGTACTGAGGGATCAGGTCTTCACGATTTTTACAAAAAAGTCATCTGAATATATAAGCAAAGTCCCAAATTTAGTTACATGTTCCTAGTACTGTTAGACCACATAGGTGAGGCACCTGCATCTACATCTATGTGTGCGTGCTTAGTTGTTCAGTCACTTCCGGCTCTTTGCGACCCTATGGACTGCAGCCCGCCAGGCCCCGCTGTCTGTGGGATCTTCCCATGGCAAGAATACTGGAGTGGGTTGCCATTTCCTTCTCCAGAGGATCTTCCTGACCCAGGGATGGAATTCGCGTCTCCTGCCTTGCAGGCAGATTCTTTACCCACTAAGCCACCTGGGGTGTTTTGCATTAGAAAGTTCCATCATAAAGTATGGCTAAGACTGCTCCTTCCCATAAAAAGATGAGTCGGGCAGGCTTCAACCACTGCCTGAACTTGAAGCTGGCTATCCAGTTGCTTCTGAGTATTTGAGGTTGTGTTGATGTTGGGCCTAGGAGAATATTCAGTGGTGGATTCAGTATTGTAAGGATTAACATAGTTACATAGAAAATGGCCCATTTGATTCAGTCCATGTTAAGAAGTTTCTGAGCGCATGTTGAAGGGCTCAGATGGTAAAGAATCTGCCTGCAGTGTGGGAGACCTGGGTTTGATCCCTGGGTGGGGAAGATCCCCTGGAGAAGGGAATGGCTATCCACTCCAGTATTCTTGCCTGGAGAATTCCATGGACAGAGAAGCCTGGAGGGCCACAGTCCATAGGGTTGCAAAGAGCTGGACATGACTAAATGGCTAACACACTTTAAAGGTTGATATGTTACGTTTTCATTCTGTCTCTACTCCTAAACATGATTTTATCTAGCAATCCCATAATTAAATCATTTATCTGTTACATGTGTATAAATTTTAACTTTGGGCATTTGCTTATCTCTTAAGTTCCAGATGTTGTACAAAACATACAGTGTACGGCAACTAGCTGGCAGTCAGCTTCAGTCAAGTGGGATCCACCCAAAAAAGCAAACGGAATAATTACACATTATACGATAACGGTTGAAAGGAATGCTACAAACATCTCTCCCCAAGATCACACGTATACATTCATGAAACTTCTTGCCAATACCTCTTATGTCTTTGAAATAAGAGCTTCAACCTCAGCTGGTGAAGGTAATGAAATGACCTGCAACGTCAGCACGCCACCTGAGACAGGTAACTAATGTGTAACAAGGAATTGACCTGAAAAAGGGAACTGGCCTGCAACACATAACTGTTCCTGGACTGTGTTTTACGTTTGTCAATAACATTTGTCATCTTTAGAGTATATTTGCCCAAAACTATATATGAAATATTAAAAAAACAGAACACATGCTTTTTTATCCCACATATGCGTAAGGACCAGCTGCGTGGTACATTGAACCACCTCCACAGCGATGGGAGATTGAAAGGAGGGAAAAAGAGAAAATCTTTTGTGTTTTACAAGTATGTATTTCTTATTATATAAACACCAAACATTGAATTCTGTCTTATCATAATTTAAAATGGGGGATAAATATATAATGTCTTTTTTAAATGGATTTTTGTGCCATTCTTAATGCTTCCCTGAATTCCACAGTTGCAGTGTCAGCTCACTTTTTTCTATTTCCTTCTCTTTATAACAGCCTTCATCTTTATGTTATTGGGATAAAGATATCTAGGTCACTAAGCTCTAGTTTTCAAAGAAGAGAACTCTCACCCTCCCTAACAGTGATCCATCCTCTATCATAATCTCTTTCATCTTCTACCATCTCTAATGATTAGACTTCTTCGTATCAATGAAAGCCCGATTCCTTCCTGGTGATACCACTTCCCTGGAGGTCCTCCCTAGTGGGGACCGTGGGGGTTCACATAATTGTTGACCTCTGGCACATCTAGGTCCTTTCTTGGAAATGTCTTTTAGCCCTTTCCTCCTTTTGAAATCAGCATCACCCAGTTTCCTCCACTTTTCTGTCTTCGAGGCTGTACACCACAGAGCTTCAGGACACAGTGTGACTTCTCTCTGATTTCAGCATCCAGGTCAGCCTCCTTTTCTTCTCATCCTTTAAAGAAACATTTCTTGAGACTTCAGGGTTTTCCCTGTTCATCTCAAAATGTGTCATCGTGACTCATCTTCCAGGAGATGCCCTACTCTAAATGGACCTCACTGTTTGTTTTCACTGGATGCTGGTTGATGAACAGTGCTGGAGAAAAATGTAAATGGTTCCACCTTGCTGAGCTATTTTCTAACTCTCCCAACTGCCCTACAATCTGATATACAGTGTGTATATCCCTTGTTTACACTTCATCAATTTTCCATAGTAAAATTCTGCACTTACTCAGAATATAATCTACCCCCATTATCATCCATCTTTGACGTTCGTATTCATTTTACTAATAGTATCAAAGATTTTGATTTTCTTTCCTTCAGAATTTACCCATATCTTCATTTATATCTCAAAACATCCTCCCTTGGGGATGTCACTGCCTTTCTGTTTTCAGGAATCTAGCTGCTCATTTTTGTTTCAAACTCATGTCTCCTCTAAAACATAGCTCCATCAATTTGATCTACTTTCTCATACACTTTGTTTTCTTTCTCACTCTTTTGTGTGCATACACACACACCAACAATCGCACCAATTGTTAGAAAATTTCAACTGAGGCCCTGGTTGGTATATCAGCCCTAACTATATTCAAAGTGGAATTCATGAAATGTGGATTCTCCTTTTCTCCCTCACTTTTCTGTACCTGTTCTTTATAATCAATTGGGGACAAAGCCTCATATTTTTATGTGATTCTTTTTCCCACCTCTCCTACACATAATCAGGACTTATCAATTCAGTCTTTGCCATTTGCCCCTTCTTCTTCAACTTGACTGTCCCCATTTAATTTCAGACTTGCTGCTTCCTATAGTAATACCCTAAAGTGGCCTTGTCACCCATACTTATCCAGCGTGCTCATCAGGACCATCTTTCCTCCCACTAACTTTGATTGAATTGGCTCAATATACAATCTAGAACCTTTATGTGTTGGCTGTTGAATTTTGTTTCCTAAAGGATAAGAATTAAATGTACAGATTTTAAGAATCTGAAGCACAGAGGTGATAATGAAAATTGATGTGTGTAAGAGATGGCTCAGAATACTCCAGAAGTTTTACTTACTCTTGTATACAAGTCTTTAATGATATGCTAAGTATTAAGACTCAGAGAAGGCAATGGCTTTCCAGTACTCTTGCCTGGAAAATCCCATGGACAGAGGAACCTGGTGGGCTGCAGTCCATGAGGTCGCAAAGAGTTGGACATGACTGAGCGACTTCACTTTCACTTTTCACTTTCATGCATTAGAGAAGGAAATGGCAACCCACTCCCGTGTTCTTGCCTGGAGAATCCCAGGGAGGGAGGAGCCTGGTGGGCTGCCGTCAATGGGGTCGCACAGACTCGGACACGACTGAAGCGATTCAGCAGCAGCAGCAGCAGCAGCAGCATTAAAACTACAGATTCCTGGACATCACCCTAGACTTGGCTGAATCTCTCAAGAGATGAAGCCTAACAATCTATACTTTTAAGCATCTCTCTGATGACTTTGTAAATTTGGGAGTGACTGGACCGGAAGACCTAGGGATTTTGATGGCAGGCAATATGTAGCAGAGAGGACAGGCAAACAGTGTCAGAGAGCTCCAGAAAGGGGTGGCAGGTGTTTCCTCAGTGGGTGGGCAGCAGATCATCACTATACAGAGTCTGAGAGAAGGAAACATGTTCACAGCCAGGCAGGTGGTCTCCACCAGGGTGGTCTTGTACCAGGTAAAATGTTCCTGATCATTGGGCGGGAGCTGGGTCTGAGATAAAGGGCAGCAAAAGACAGGACAGAAATTCTGAGATAAATGAGAGGTCTGAGACTCAGAAAACAAGACAGAGGACTCATTATTATTATTGATCCCACTGGTACTCCAGATGGCTGTGCAGTCACAGGAATGAAGCAGAAGTGCAATGAAAAGAGACACACAATCAAAGTATGTACACTTGATGTAGAGCCGCCTGAACTTAAGGATGGGTCTTTGTACAAAAAGAAATCCTTTAATTAAAGATTTGAATTAGATTTTAACTCAGGATTAAAAGACCACATGAATGGAGGTTGCTGGAATTCTAAACCAATGAATTAGGCAGGTATTAGACATATTGTACTAAGTATTCTGTGCTCCCTCCCTTGTCACTAAAGATAGTGTTTCTCAAAGTTTGGACTTCCAACTCCCTGCATCAGAACACACCTGTACATCCCTGAGGCCCCTACTCTAGACCTATGGGATCAGAGTTTAGAAAATAAAATTCACAAATCTTCGTTTAAACAAGATAGGTGAGTGAGACAGTGCTGAAATTTGAGAACCATTCTATTCCACTGTGTATGTATACTCTTTGCTTGTGGAGACTGTCTTACTTGTCTTTGTTTTACTAACAGTTCAGAGCAGAGAGACATGGGCATTCTAGGCACTCAGATTTTTGTAAAAGAAAGAAATGAATTGTGTTCTCATGAAATTCATGATTTTCTATAAAGGTTTTACTCCAGTCTGATACATTATGTCCGCATTTCCATCAGGCAAAAGTATAGATATTTTCTCCACAGTAAATGTGAAAGTTTCTTTCAATTAAGGAGAGTCATTCATGTGAAATATGAGTATTGCTGCTTCAAAAATATTTAAATAATTTGTCTTTGAAATTAATTTCCAGATCTAATATGTAATTGTATTTATGATTATAATTTTTACAAGGTAAATAATTTGCTTTTATCTGGGTTCACATGAATTGTTTGTAGATGAGACATTAGTAAGAACTAGAGATTCATTGCTCAGAATGGAAGCAGTTTTATAGCTGTTGCAAACTTCTAATTTACGGTGGTCTAAGATTCGTCACAGTGTAAAATCAGCTCTGAGTCACTGACTTTGTACTTATTTTTGACATGAAGTAAAATCAAATTTGCCTCACACCCTTGTTGCCTAGTGTTTGACCTTAACATTCCTTCCAGAGATTATTGGGTATTTTTCTCAGTATAAACTTGGTGATATCTGGGCACAGTTAAACATGCTTCATAATGATTGAATTTATGAGCAGATTAGTGTTCAGTGTCTAAACTGGTTCCATTGTCACAGTCAAACATGTTGAAATAGGGCACATATAGATGAAGGCAGCCAAACCTGGTGATTTTAACAGTGTTTTGTGTCCGAGTATATTATATTTACCAATAAAAATATTATAGCAAGTTCATGTGGATACAAGACTTAACTTTTAAAATCTCAAATTGGTTCAAAATGCTTACTCTTCTCCATATTAGCTTCAAATCTTAGTAAATATGGTTATTTACTATTGAGTTTGAAAAGTTCTTTTTGCTGGAAGTTAGTTTTACAGTTTGGATTTATTCAAAGGTCTTCCAAGTTCAGTAATTTAGAATCCAAGAGGAAAAGAAGTTATATTCCTTGGATGCCCAAAACTTAGTAGAGTTCAGTTCAGTCGCTCAGTCGTGTCCGACTCTTTGCAACCCCCTGAATCACAGCACGCCAGGCCTCCCTGTCCATCATCATCTCCCGGAGTTCACTCAGACTCATGTCCATTGAGTCCGTGATGCCATCCAGCCATCCCATCCTCAGTCGTTCCCTTCTCCTCCTGCCCCCAATCCCTCCCAGCATCAGAATCTTTTCCAATGAGTCAACTCTTCGCATGAGGTGGCCAAAGTACTGGAGTTTCAGCTTCAGCATCATTCCTTCCAAAGAAATCCCAGGGCTGATCTCCTTCAGAATTGACTGGTTGGATCTCCTTGCAGTTCAAAGGACTCTCAAGAGTCTTCTCCAACACCACAGTGCAAAAGCATCAATTCTTTGGCACTTAGCCTTCTTCACAGTCCAACTCTCACATCCATACACGACCACAGGAAAAACCATAGCCTTGACTAGACGGACCTTAGTCGGCCAAGTAATGTCTCTGCTTTTGAATATGCTATCTAGGTTGGTCATAACTTTTCTTCCAAGGAGTAAGAGTCTTTTAATTTCATGGCTGCAGTCACCATCTGTGGTGATTTTGGAGCCCAAAAAAATAGTCTGACACTGTTCCCACTGTTTCCCCGTTGAATTCCCATGAATTGATGGGACCGGATGCCATGATCTTCATTTTCTGAATGTTGAGCTTTAAGCCAACTTTTTCACTCTCCTCTTTCACTTTCATCAAGAGGCTCTTTAGCTCCTCTTCACTTTCTGCCATAAGGGTGGTGTCATCTGCATGGAAAGTGAAATATGCAGTTGTGGTTTTCAGGGTGTTCTTTTCAGCAGTGATTTATTTTTTTGTTTCCCTTTTAAAATTGTGTTTGTTTATTTTGGGCTGTGCTGGGTCTTTGCTGCTCTCTCTGGGCTATCTCTAGTTGCAGTGGGCAAGGACATCTCTTCTCGTGGAGACAGGCTCTAGGACGTGTAGGCTTCAGTATTTTCCATGCATGGGCTTATCTGGCCCACAGCATGTGGGATCTTCCTGGACCAGGGATCGAACCCATGTTCCCTGTGTTGGCAGGTGGATTTTTTACCACTGGGCCACCAACGAAGTCTCAGCAGTGATTTCTTTACTAGTTTTTAATAGTAGGTATTAGGTAGGAAACTTATGACCAACCTAGATAGCATATTCAAAAGCAGAGACATTCCTTTGCCCACAAAGGTCCGTCTAGTCAAGGCTATGGTTTTTCCAGTGGTCATGTATGGATGTGAGAGTTGGACTGTGAAGAAAGCTGAGTGCTGAAGAATTGATGCTTTTGAACTGTGATGTTGGAGAAGACTCTTGAGAGTCCCTTGGACTGCAAGGAGATCCAACCAGTCCATCCTAAAGGAGATCAGTCCTAGGTGTTCTTTGGACTGATGCTGAAGCTGAAACTCCAACACTTTGGCCACCTCATGCGAAGAGTTTACTCATTGGAAAGGACCCTGATGGGAGGGATCGGAGGCAGGAGGAGAAGGGGACAACAGAGGATGAGATGGCTGGATGGCATCACTAACTCGATGGATGTGAGTTTGAGTGAACTCCAGGAGTTGATGATGGACAGGGAGGCCTGGCGTGCTGCAATTCATGGGGTCGCAAAGAGTCAGACATGACTGAGCGACTGAACTGAACTGATTAGTTACCTAGAGGAAGTCCACTGAGCTTTCTCATATATAAGTGGATCAGCATTGAATAGGAAAGTTTAATTTCCCTGTTTTCCCCCTTCTATTCTTGGTTCTTTCAAATATCCCTGAACTGCTTAATAGCATACATGTGAACTGTCTGTCCCCTTACGCAATGCTATGACCACCATTCGCCCAAGAACTCTTTAAGAAATGTGTTTTTATTTACTTTCTTTGGTAGCTTATTTTGTGGATTTCTCTGAGCAGTGTCAAGATGACTGAGAAAAGTGTGATTATGACTAAATCTGACTTCCATTTACCAGTGTTTTTAAAAAGTGAAATATTTATACAACAGAGAAGAAATCAGACCATTCTTAAGTACCAGTTAGTAGAGTGAATGTGGGTTGTAAAAGTGTTGCAAATTAATGTACCAATTAAAAAGTTTACTTTTTCCATTATCTGCATCCCACTGACATCACTCTCCTCAGTTGAGGTGAGAAGTCAAACATGCAGGGAAATTGTGTGATCCTGTTTGTTCTTAAGCAAGTGAATTGCCACATTCTACTTACCAGTCAGTAATTGCAGAAAGCACAAAAGCCATTATAATTGCTTGTCACAGATCAAAGAAAAATAGCTACTATTATTGCTACTTTAATTGAAGTTCAAATACTTTACAATACATTTCATACAGACTTAAATAGGATTCAGTTCAGTTCAGTCGCTCAGTCGTGTCCAACTCTTTGCAACCCCATGAACCGCAGCACGCCAGGCCTTCCTGTCCATCACCAACTCCCAGAGTCCACCCAAACTCATGTCCATTGTGTCAGTGATGCCATCCGATCATTTCATCCTCTGCGTCCCCTTCTCCTCCTGCCTTTGATCTTTCCCAGCATCAGGGTCTTTTCCAATGAGTCAGCTCTTCGCATCAGGTGGCCAAAGTATTGGAGTTTCAGCTTCAACATCAGTCCTTCCAATGAACACCCGGGACTGATCTCCTTTAGGATGGACTGGTTGGATCTCCTTGCAGTCCAAGGGACTCTCAAGAGTCTTCTCCAACACCACAGTTCAAAAGCATCAATTCTTTGGTGCTCAGCTTTCTTTATGTTCCAAATCTCACATCCATACATGACTACTGGAAAAACACTAGCCTTGACTAGACGGACCTTTGTTGACAAAGTAATGTCTCTGTTTTTTAATATGCTGTCTAGGTTGGT
This sequence comes from Capra hircus, assembly GCF_001704415.2. Lineage (NCBI taxonomy): Eukaryota > Metazoa > Chordata > Mammalia > Artiodactyla > Bovidae > Capra > Capra hircus. The sequence goes on from NC_030812.1 coordinate 9,893,939, forward strand.
CATAACTTTCCTTCCAAGGAGTAAGTGTCTTTTAATTTCATGGCTGCAGTCACCATCTGCAGTGATTTTGGAGCCCAGAAAACTAAGGTCAGCCACTGTTCTACTATTTACTCATCTATTTGCCACAAAGTGATGAGATCTGGTGCCATGATCTTAGTTTTCTGAATGTTGAGCTTTAAGCCAACCTTTTCACTTTCCTCTTTCACTTTCATCAACAGGCTCTTTAGTAGTTCTTCACTTTCTGCCATAAGGGTGGTGTCATCTGCATATCTGAGGTTATTGATATTTCTCCTGGCAGCCTTGATTCCAGCTTGTGTTTCTTCCAGCCTAGCATTTCTCATGATGTACTCTGCATAGAAGTTAAATAAGCAGGGTGACAATATACAGCCTTGACATACTCCTTTACCTATTTGGAACCAATCTGTTGTTCCATGTCCAGTTCTAACTGTTGCTTCCTGACCTGCATACAGGTTTCTCAAGAGGCAGTTCAGGTAGTCTGGTATTCCCATCTCTTTCAGAATTTTCCACAGTTTATTGTGATCCACACAGTCAAAGGCTTTGGCATAGCCAATAAAGCACAAATAGATGTTTTTCTGGAACTCTCTTGCTTTATCGATGATCCAGCAGATGTTGGCAATTTGATCTCTGGTTCCTCTGCCTTTTCTAAATATGATACTTTCCTTAAAAGTAAGCATGAGATGAAAAGTATCCTTTATACTTGTGGTGTGTTGGATATTTGACCAATATATTACTGATTTAATGCTTACTATGCCCAGGCTTCCCTCATAGCTCAGTCGATAAAGAATCTGACACAGTGCAGGAGACCCCGGTTTGATTTCTGGGTTAGGAAAATCCCCTGGAGAAGGAAATGACAACCTACTCCATATTCTTGCCTGGAGAATCCCATGGATAGAGGAGCCTGGCAGGCTATAGTCCATGAGGTTATAAGAGTCAGACGTGACTTAGCATCTAAACCACCACCACCATCATGCCCAGGCTCTGTGTTTGTGGTTCAAGACCTGTTTGAATCCCAAATGGAATTGGTGATCTCAAATCTGTAGGTCCAAATAACTCTGCTGCTGCTGCTGCTGCTAAGTCACTTCAGTCGTGTCCGACTCTGTGTGACCCCATAGAACGCAGCCCACCAGGCTCCCCCATCCCTGGGATTCTCCATGCAAGAGCACTGGAGTGGGTTGCCATTTCCTTCTCCAATGCATGAAAGTGAAAAGTGAAAGTGAAGTCACTCAATCGTCTCCGACTCTTTGCGACCCCATGGACTGCAGCCTACCAGGCTCCTCCATCCATGGCAGTTTCCAGGCAAGAGTACTGGAGTGGGTCGCCAGTGCCTTCTCTGCCAAATAACTCTACCATATTGTAAAAACACATTTAGTAAATATAAAGCAATTAAGCACAAACCTTCAATTGTATGGGTTGAATTGTGTGGACTGAAGAATCAAACAGGAATTCAGGAGAAGCACATTTTATTGAGGGTTGTAATGAAAAAGTGGAACAGCAATTGGATATTACTCGTTGGTAGCTTCAAAACTGCTTTATAGGAGAAGTTTAGATGCTGTAATCTAGTTAGAAGATGATGAAATGTTTTTTAATTTTAGAATTGCATAATCAAGTACTAATCTAATGTTTACTTAGGTTGCCTGATATAGATCAATAAACTAGCTAACTTTTCTAAATATTCTTTATTGTTGCTCCTCAGTATGCTTGAGAAATTGTCAGTTGTACATATCAAAAAAAATTCTTTTTATTTAAGCAGTGTTAGATGGTGGAGTTTAGGGAGATCTGAAGTAGAATAAAGGATTGTAACACAAGGCATCAGGCTGAGATGGAAGCCTATATAGACAGTGTTGTATTGAAGAGGAGAAGAAGTAAGATTGAATAACTCAAGTGGACCTTACTCTGCTCTGTGTAATCGTAGCAGAAGTTTGAATTCAATATTATGGAAAAATGGGAACTTTACTAAATTTAGAGTAGGAAGCAACATACATTGACTCTGAAAACAGTGATGCTTTTTTGGCCATTTCCTAAACACTGCAGTAATCTCTTTAGACAGAGAAAGATTTGTTTATTACAAATAACTTACTGAATCTCCAAAATCATGAAGAATAACATTCACAATCATTTTAATGGCCCATAAGTTCCTTTTACAACCCAGTATTCTCTTTCTTTTGAACTGTGGTGTTGGAGAAGACTCTTGAGAATCCACTGGACTGCAAGGAGATCCAACCAGTCCATTCTAAAAGAGATCAGTCCTGGGTATTCATTGGAAGGACTGATGCTGAAGCTGAAACTCCAATACTTTGGCCACCTCACGTGAAGATTTGACTCACTGGAAAAGGCCCTGATGCTGGGAGGGATTGGGGGCAAGAGGAAAAGGGGCGACAGAGGGTGAGATGGCTGGATGGCATCACCGACTCGATGGACATAAGTTTGAGCGAACTCCAGGAGTTGGTGATGGACAGAGAGGCCTGGAGTGCTGCGATTCATGGGGTCGCAGAGTTGGACATGACTGAACGACTGAACTGAGCTGATTCTCTTCCTAAGTAATGTATGTGTCTCCCCCTTCATCTTTTGAAGGTAAAAGTGAAAGTCGCTCAGTCATGTCCAATTGTCTGCAACCCCATGGACTGTATGGTCCATGGATTCTCCATGCCAGCATACTGGAGTGGGTAGCCTTTCCCTTCTTCAGAGGATCTTCCCAACCCAGGGATCTAATCCAAGTCTCCCACAATGCAGGCGGATTCTTTACTAGCTGAGCCACAAAGGAAGCCCAAGAAAACTGGAGTGGATAGCCTATCCCTTCTCCAGTGGATCTTCCCGACCCAGGGATCGAACCAGGGTCTCCTGCATTGCAGGTGGATTCTTTACCAACTGAGCTATGAGGGAAGCCCCTCATCTTTTGAAATTTACCCTCAGATGCTACAGCTTCAAAGAGGACCTGACTTACTTATGACTGCACCTCTTCCCAGCTAGAATTTTCTGTGCTCTCCTGCTTTACTTTGTATGCGCCATTGTCTATGGGTGTCTGTCCTCACTACGCTGCATGCTCCATGAGAACAAGAATTTTCCTTTGTGCAGTTCACATGTATTTTCAGTGCCCGGAAATGTGTCTGGCATATAGGGTTACTCAATGATTATGTATTATGGAAGAATGAATGAAACAATCAATATATAGGCCTAGAAGAGAGAGAGAGACATGGTGAATACTCAATATCCATACTTTAGGTGCCTTAAGCAGAAAATTTCAGCCACAAAATATTTTTAGAAAATTATGTGGCAGATCTTTATGAAAGGCATGTCTTCTGTGATATATTTTTAGTTTAACTTTTTATTTTGAGATAGTTATAGATTCACATGCATATATGAAAAAATAATATAGAGAAATCCCATGTTTCCTTTATTTAGTTTCTCCCAATGGGAAAATCTCATAAAACTATAGTACAGTATCACAGTTACCTTATTTATATCAATGCAATCAATATAGGGAATATTTCAATGAGGATAATTTTTCCTGTTGCCTTTTTATGGCCCCACTCAACTCCTGTCTACCTTCCTTGTACTTCTCATCTTAACCCTCAGACAACTACTAATTTCTTCTCTATTTTCTGTAATATTGTCATTTCAAGAATGCTATATAAAATTATTTTGTAATGATTCATATGTTCATGTAATTTTCTTTGTCGGATTGTTAATATGGTGGATTACATTGATTGATTTTCTAATACCGAACAAGCCTCTGGTCTTTGGAGTCAACCCCACTTGATTTTGGTGTACTTTTTTATTTATTACTAATTTCTTTTTGCTAATAGTTTAAGAATTTTTGCATCGATATTCAAGAGGGATATTGATCTGTAGAATTGTGGAGGTTTTTTTTTTTTTTTCACTGTCTTTGTTTAGTTTGGGTATCAGGTGGTATCAGTTAGCCTCATGGAATGAGTTTGGGAATATTGCTTCCTCTGCAGTTTTTTGAAATAAGTGTTAACTCTTCCCTAAATATTTGATAGAATTCTCCTGTGAAGCCATCTGATCCTGGACTTTTATTTGTTGGGAGTTTTTTAAAATTACAGTTTCCATTTCAGTATTTGTAATTGAAAAAGTTTTAGTCACTCAATTGTGTCCGACTTAGGTGCTCAGTCGTGTCTGACTCTTTGAGAGCCCATCGACTTACCCACCAGGCTCCTCTGTCTATGGAAATCTCCAGGCAAGAACACTGGAATGGGTAGTATTCCCTTATCCAGGGGATCTTCCTGACTGAGGAACTGAACCCAGGTCTCCTGCATTGGACGGAGGAGCCTGGAAGGCTGCAGTCCATGGGGTTGCTGAGGGTCTGAGGTCACTGAGTGACTTCACTTTCACTTTTCACTTTCATGCATTGGAGAAGGAAATGGCAACCCACTCCAGTGTTCTTGCCTGGAGAATCCCAGGGACAGGGGACCCTGGTGGGCTGCCTTTTATGGGGTCGCACAGAGTCAGACACGACTGAAGTGACTTAGCAGCAGCAGCAGCTCCTGCATTGCAGGGAGATTCTTTACCATTTCAGCCACCAGGGAAGCCCACTTGTGATTAATCTGTTCTTATTTTCTATTTCTTCCTGATTCAGTCTTGAAAGATTGCACCTTTCTAAGAATTTGTACATTTCTCCTAGGTTGACCATTTTATTGGCGTGTGGTTGCTTGTAGTAGTCTCTCATGATCCTTTGTATTTCTATGTTGTCCATTTAACTTCCCCTTTTTTGTTTCTAATTTTATTGATCTGAGTCCTCTCCCTTTTTTTGTGTGATCCATCTCACTGTCTTTGTCTAGTTTCAGTATCAGGGAATACTAGCTTAATAATGGACGAGGAAATGGCAACCCATTCCAGTACTCTTGCCTGGACAATCCCATGGACGGAGGAGCCTGGTGGGCTGCAGTCCATAGGGTCGCTAGGAGTCAGACACGACTGAGCGACTTCACTTTCATCTCTCACTTTCAAGCATTGGAGAAGGAAATGGCAACCCACTCCAGTGTTCTTGCCTGGAGAATCCCAGGGACGAGGGAGCCTGATGGGCTACCGTCTTTGGAGTCGCACAGAGTCGGACACGACTGAAGCAACTTAGCAGCAGCAGCTTAATAATACAAACCTCTTCTAATTTCTGGAACAGATTGTGTGCGTGTGTAGTCACTTCAGTCATGTCCAACTCTTTGTGACTCTGTTCTCACCAGGCTCCTCTGTCCATGAAATTTTCCAGACAAGAATAATGGAGTGGGTTGCCATTTTCTTCTCCATGGGATCTTCCTGACTCGGGTCAAACCCTCGGCTCCTAAGTCTCCTGCATTGGCAGGCAGGTTATTAACCACTAGCGCCCCCTGGGAATTCTTCTTTAAATATTTGGCAGAGTTCTTTAGTGGAACCATCTAGGCATGGATATATCTTTTTGAGGAGTTTTGAAATTAAGTTTAAGGCTCTGAGGATGCAAAATGGGAGCTGAAATGTATATCAAATCAGTTGTAAAAAGTGGTACTTCTAAATAATACATTTGTCAAAAAGAAAAGAGAAAAAATACAGTAAACTAAAATGTGTTGAATTGATGTGAAATGAAAACACAGTATATCAAAATGTGTGAAACAGTTAAAACAGTGAAGAGAGGGAAATTTCTATCACTAAATGCATACATTGGAAAAGAAGAAACATCTCAGATTAATAATGTAACCCTCCCCCACCCCCGCCCAACTAGAGTCTAGAAAAAGAAAAGGAAGATCTCCTGAAGGATGTGAATAATAAAACCAAAAACAAAATCAATGAAATAAAAAACAGAAAGCAAAAGGAGAAATCAGTTAAACAAAGAACTGGTTCTTTGGAAAGATGAAATTGACAGGCTTCTAATGAGCCCAAGAAAGGAAAAAAGAAGTCACAGATTACCAATATTTAGGAACGAGATCATTACGGACACTGCAGACATCAAAAGGATAATAAGAGGATAATACCAACAATGTTACACCTTGGATGAAATGAACTTACTCTTTAAAATCACAATGACCACAGCTCAGCTAACATAAATTATTAATAGATGCTTTGAATAGTCCTATAACTCCTAGGGATATTAAATTTGTGATGGTTTCCTTTGATAGCATTCTGGTAGAGAAAATGAGAGCACCTCTCCATCACTGCTAGTTGTGGGGAGAAATCCAAGTTTCCCATTTGGTCTTTTGTTCACACCCAAGGGGAGGATGCTGGGTGAGCATGAGAAAGAAGGCTGCCCACTAGGCTTCCACCAACAAGAGTAGGAGTGCCTCATAACTGCTTTCCCCATATTCTCCACTGACACAGTGGACGGATCTTATTCCCTCTGGAAAGGGTGAAAGCTCTAGCTTGCTATTTTGCCTCACTCTATCAAGGATGGTGGGGATTACTGCCTAGCGAAGGGAGAAGACTAGTTTCTTCATTTGGCCTTTGTTGTCATGGGAGGAAGAGGGACCACAGCCTTTTTCTGTAGTTTTTGGGTAGAGCTGTTATTGTCTAAATGTTTCCTATCTTGCCCAGGCTTCACTGTTTTGTTTTTTGTTTGTTTGTTTGTTTCTGTTAGAGGGAGCAAGCTTTTACTGAGGCTTTTTCAGTCTGAGCTGGGTGCAATTGGAGATTGCTGGCTTGGGGGATATATGTGGCAAAAAGGAAAACCCAGGGAGCTCACTGCTGCATTGTTCCTTGGGTCCTGAGTTCCCTAGTTGCTTTGCCATCTCACCACCTTTCAGAATCTTATGTTTGTTTTATATTTAATGCCCATGGTTTTAGTTGTACTTTGTGGAGGGAACTAGGTGAATATATCTACTCCATCTTGGAAGCCTGAAGTTCATTTGTGAGGATTTGTTGAATATCATGTGTAGTACCCTTTTTATCCATATATTCAAGAATAAGTTAATATGTATGAAGTATTCTGTTAGGGGCTACTAGGAAAACTATTACAAAACAAAATTATTTTCTTATGCTTTTAAAATTTAGAATTATATAATCTTAGGTCTTCATTAGATTTCAGCGATAACCCCATCAGTCATTTCATTTTGCAAATTTGGGAAATGAAGCATAGAGGCTTACTATCTACTGAGTTTGCTTTAGCTAGTTATTAGCAAAACTCTTGCAAATCCAGGACTCTTTCTACTCTATTATGATACTTCACTTACCTTAGAAATCTACCTGATCATTTGTATTTATTGGAATGAAAGTATTTTTTCTCATTATTTCACAATATCTAAATAGAGTCATTATGGAGTAGGGAAATTCAGGAACATAATATGAATTTCATTAATTTGAACAGGGATGTTTATGTTGTAAGTATATTTATATACTTCTGTCCAAATATGGATTTAAAATTTAGGAAAACTCATTTTCTATGATCATATATGTGCCTAACCTATAATACTAAAAATACTACGAGTTAATAAGATCTATGAAATACTGAAGCCATTCTGGGAAATTTTGTAGTTTCTAGACACATATCACATTTTTTATCCTGGATCAATTCCAAAGGTGTAATGTTTGCCATTATGAATTTGTGTCATAGGTATCAAATTCTAAATTATAAGTTTAAAAGTCCTTTTAAATGTAATTCGTTTTTGTAAGGAAAAAAAAAAAAAGAATCTGAGTTACTCTGCATAATTTACCTTGACCCCACTGATGTTCTAATACCTTTCATTAAGTGGACTCCAGGCAACCACTGTTTTCTTCATTCCAGCTCCAGCTAAAGCCAGCTGTTCTTCAAGCAACATTTTTATTAACTTATTTAGGAATTGGGGCATATCTTATTACCCTATTTTCCATTCCTGTTCTATGCAGCTGTAGTTGATACTTTTCATAACAGCCTTTACATATCAACCTCCTCCTCAATTTCACCTCATTTTTTTATTATTTTCTTTTACTTCCCTTTTGAAGTAAATTATGCATGTGTGTGTACATGCAAAAACCCCTCTTCTTTCTTTTTGGTAACCTTTTGACTTAAAAGCTCAGGAATGTGCTCCTTATATTTTTGAGATTATAAACTTCAGGGAAAAACATTTACTAATGGTGAAAAATCTCTGAAATGTGGAATAAATGGGTTTTAATGATAGCACAATTTCATTAACAATATTACATTAATTTAGACAATTTTAAAAATTCAGTGCAGTATGAATATAAAGAAAAGGCTTTAAGCAAATAGTAGGTTGTACAAATTATTGTTAATCTCAACTTAGTGAATTTCAAATATTTTTCATGGTATATAAGAGAACAACTTTTGAGGAGGAAGCCATTTTATAAATATAAGATGTGCATAAATAGGAGCCACTCTATGATGAAACACTTTCAGAATTCAGATCAAGTAACACTTCTTAGTATATTAATTTTATTATTGTAATTTAAATATTCACTACCCCCTATTCACCACATCCTTGAATCACCCATTAATTCAGTGCCTGGATACCTTATTATGAATTATTACTTTAGAAACAATTTGCAGGTTTAGAAAGACAGTATAAATCCATATGGATCACAATAATGAAATCTATACCAATTAAAGGCTATGGTAAAATCCAGTAGCTCAATTTTCTGACATTTTTTTGTGTGTGAAAGTCACTCAGTCATGTCTGACTCTTTGCGACCCCATGGACTGTAGCCTGACAGGCCTCTCTCTCCATGGGATTCTCCAGGCCAGGAGCAGATTGCCATTTCTTCCATCTGGGGATCTTCCCAACCCAGGGATCGAACCCAGGTCTCCCACATTGCAGGCAGATTCTTTACCGCCTGAGCCTCCAGGGCAGCCCTTCTGACATGTATTACTGATTAAATTGGTCTCCTTTAGATAAGATTCTTTTAAGTGTATTATTTTATTTCCTTTTGGCTGTCCTGGGTCTTTGTTGGTGCCCAGGCTTTTCTCTAGTTACAGTGCATGAGCTTCTCATTGCATTGGCTTCCCTTGTTGTAGGGCACAGACTCTACAGTTGTGGTGTGTGGGCTCAACAGTTGTGCCTCGTGGGTTCTAGAGCACAGGCTCAATAGTTGTGATACACAAGCTTTGCTGCCCCATGGCATGTGGAATTTTCCTGGGTCAGGGATCGAACCCTGGTCTTCTTCATTAGCAGGCAGATTCTTTACCACTGAGCTACCACAGAAGCTCCAGATAAGATTTTTTTTAAAGCCAAGATTCTATTAGTAATGTATTAAATGTAACAATTTAATATTATTGCTACTATTAATACTAATTAATAATACATTAATATTTGTTATGTATGGCAGCCTAAAAACATTTTTAAAGTTTAGACTTGAAATTGAAAACTAGTTTTATATTTAGGACATTATTACGGAGAAATTATTAACTGTGTGAGACATACTCCTTAGAAACTGGATAGAATGCTATTATTATAAGTACTATTAGGAAATCTTCCTGAAGATTGAACAGTTACCAAAAGAGAATTGAAAGTAGTTGTTGACATTCTTGGACTAATCTGTAAGGCTTCTTTTCTAGTATGGACATATGAGAAATACAATAAAGCTCACGATTTTTTCCATAATATCTAGATTTATGAAATATTAGTGTATCAGTATCTAGTATTTTAATTTTCTATGTAAATATATGACTTATTTTGAAATTATCATTACATTCTAATGGGAAAGCTTTTTTCTTATTTTAAACATTTTCTAATTATGGGAAATTATATACAGTGAGATGCACAGAACTTAATTGTACAATTAAATGAGTTTCCACACAGGCGTACAGCCATTTTTAAGCACCACCATTCAACACCATATAGAATATTTCCATCTTCCACAGAAAGTTCCCGTGGACACCCACTCCTCAAGGCAACCACTATCCTATTCAGTCAACATAGATGAGTTTCACTTGTTCTTCACCTATTGTTCTTTTTTATATCTGGCCTGTTTCTTTCAACATAATTGTGAAATTCATGTTGTTAAGGGTTCAGCAATTTGTTTCTTTGATTATTGAGTCAATTTCCATCATTTGAATACTCCATTATTTGTATGTCTAGTGGCTTAGAGGGTAAAAGATCTGTGTGTAATGCAGGAGGTCTGGGTTTGATCTCTGGGTCGGGAAGATCCCCTGGAGAAGGAAATGGCAACCCCCTCCAGTATTCTTGCCTGGAGAATTCCATGGACAGAGGAACCTGGCGGGCTATGGTCCACGGGGTTGCAAAGAGCAGGACACGACTGAGTGACTGACACTTTCACTTTCTTTTGATTGACACATGAACTGTTCCAAACTAAGTGTTATGAATAAAAGTGCTATCGATATTTTTATATAAAACTTTTTTTTGGACTTCCTGGGTCATAGTCTAGATCCGTGTTTTAACTACTCACAAAACTAACAAGTGCTTGTATGATTTTAAACACTCACCCAACGGCATACTTCTCAGAATCAGCAGAATTTGGCATTATCAGTCTTTATAATTTTAGATAGTCTAGCTGGTATAAAAGAACTTCTCTCTTATTGTGAGTTAAATTTTCATCTCACTGATGTTTAATGATGTTAGTTCCTTTAACATGGTTATTGATCCTTCATGTAAAGGCAGTTTTTGCTTTACCTGGTAGTGTGGGCCGTAAAGATGAGTGCAAAGCTGTCTTAAAATGTGTGCAAACCAACCTTAATAATCAGTGGGGAAAGTGATGATTGTTCCCTAGCCTTCAAAAAAGTTTGCCAATTCATTAAAAACTCTGTTCCTGTCAGTTACACATACATAGGAAATGAAAAAACAATAAAAGCAATATTTAGTACAGTGAAATATATTTCAGAAAGAGAGTGAAGTGCATACGGTCAACTATTTGATTTTTGACAAAGCTACCAAGGTAATTAAGGAAAAAAAAACTTTTTAACAGTTTTGGAAAAATTGAGTAAATATATTAAAAGGAACTTTAAATCATGCCTCATGCTATGTTTATATACAAAATTCTAGGTGATTTATGCATATAAATATTAAAGTTAAAACTATAAATTTTCTAGAATAAAAGGATAATAATTTCATGATCTTGAAGTAGACATGGATCTAGACTATGACCCAGGAAGTCCAAAAAAAAAAGTTTTGTATAAAAATATCCATAGCACTTTTATTCATAACACTTAGTTTAGAACAGTTCATGTGTCAATCAAAAGAAAATGAAAGTGTCAGTCAGTCGTGTCCTGCTCTTTGCAGCCCCGTGGACCATGGCCTGCCAGGCTTCTCCGTCCATGGAATTCTCCAGGCAAGAATACTGGAGGGGGTTGCCATTTCCTTCTCCAGGGGATCTTCCCGACCCAGAGATTGAACCCAGATCTCATGTAGCATTTTTATTGGGATTGCATTTAATCTATTCATGTATTTAGGGAGAAGTGTCATTTTAATATTAAGCAATCCATGAACATGGTATATGTCTCCATTTTTAGACTCTAATTCAGCAGTGCTTTGTAGTTCACAGCAAATGAATTTTACATCTTTTGTTTAAACTATTCCTATCTAATGTTTTATGATATTGGAAGAGTTATTTTAATTTTAGTCACCAGTTGTTTGAGGTAGAATCTAGAAATATGGGTGATTTTTGTTTTTTTGATACTGTGTCCTATAACCACTAAATTTGTTTATTGGACATAGAAGATTGTTTGTATATATTGCTTTAGAATTTTCTGCATTTCAAAATATCATTTCATCTACAATTAAAGTAATTTTCAATCTCTTTCTTTCTAAAACCTATGATTTATTTTACCTTACCACATTGCACTGGCTAGACTCTGATACTATATCAAAAGATGTAATAAAAGCAGATATCTTTGCATTGTTCCTAATTGAAAGAGGAAGCATCTGTCCTTCACTGTTTTATATGATGTGTACAGTAGGATGTCTGTAGATGCCCTTGATCATATGCTTTTTTTCTCTTGTATTCTGTTACTATGGTAAATTGTGATTTACTGTGGTATATGATTAATTTTTAAAATATTAAGTAAACTTTACTTTCCTGAGGGCTTCCCTGATAGCTCAGTTGGTAAAGAATCCGCTTGCAGTGCAGAAGTCCCCAGTTCAATTCCTGGGTCAGGAAGATCCCCTGGAGAAGGGATAGGCTAGCCACTCCAGTATTCTTGGGTTTCCTTTTTGGCTCAGCTGTTAAAGAATCCACCTGCAATGCGGGAGACCTGGGTTCGATCCCCTGGGGAAACGATAAGTATTCTTACTACTACTACTCCAGTATTCTGGCCTGGAGAATTCCATGGACTGTATAGTCCATAAAGTTGCAAAGAGCTGGATACAACTGAGCGACTTTCACTTTACCTTCCTGGGATGGACCCCATTTGATTAGATGCATTATCATTTTGTATATGGCTTGACAAGTGTTTGTGAAATTTATTAATTTATCTAAAGAACTAACTTGAATTTTTTAATATTCTCATTTATTTTTTAATTCATAGAGTCTTGATCTCTGTTACTTTCTTCTAAATATTTTACTTTTAATATGCTCTTCTTTTTATGTATTATGTAATTTTATGGTTAGGATATAGATCATAGTTTTCTTCCTTACTTTTTCCTCCAGCTTTATTGAGGTATGATTGATGAATAAATATTGGATATATTTAAGGTATTCAGTGCAGTACATTGATATATGAATCCATTATGAAATGATTCCCCCATCACACTATCCATCAGCTCACATATTTACCTTTTTGTATGTGTAGTGAGAACACTTAAAATCTACTCTCTTAACCATTTTCAAGTATACAGTACATCATAATTAACTATAGTCACCATGCTGTGCATTAGTTTCTTATAACTTATTCATATAACTAAAATTTATACCGTTTGACCAATATCTTCCATCACCTCTCTCTCTGCAGTCACTGGCAAGCATTGCTCCACTCTGTTTCCATGAACTTGCCTTTGTTACAGTCCACACATAATACAATCTTGTAGTATTTATCTTTTTGTGTCTAGCATATTTTTCTTAACATAATGATTTTAAGCCTCCCTTTTTTCCAAATATAAACATTTATAGGTATAAATCTCCTTTTATATAAAAAATTATATATCAAAAATTTTGACTCTTTCAATAAAGATATTCTCTAATTTCATTTGAAATTTCTTCTTTGAGCCATAGTTTTTTGGTACTTTTCTAGATATCTACATATTATCAAATTTTAATTTATTGCCATTGTTAGAGAATATGTCTATAACAGTTAATTTTTAAAAATTAGTTGGGACACTTTCTATGGCTCAGCATACAGTTTATCTTATTGAATATTCTTCCATGCATATTTGAAAATAAGGTATATTTTTCAGTTGTTGTCCATAAATGCTCTATGTATTCAATATGATAATGTTTTATAAATCTACATTCTTATTACTTTTCAGTAAAAATTATACTATCAGTTATTGATAAGGAAATATAAAATATCCAAATATATTGTGGATTTGTCTATTTCTTCTTTAAGTCTGTCAGTAGTTCATGCACTTTAGAGTTTTATTTATTAAACACATACACAGTTATAATTGCTGTAACTTCCTAACTGACCCTTTAGTTATTATAAATTATCTTTTATTTTTAAAACCCTCCTTGCCTTAAAGATTCTTTAGTCTAACATTAATATAGGCACAGGCTCTACTGTTTTGTTTTCTATGTTTTTTTCTATCTTTACTTTTTAATTATTTGTATCATATTTAAACTGTATGTCTGGTGTACAAATTTTCTCTTGTGGGCAGCAGATAATTGGGTCTTTCATTTTTATCTTATTTGACAATCACTGTCTTCTAAATGTAGCATTTAATCTAATTATATTTAAAGTAATTAAGTAAGTTGAAAGTGAAAATGTTACTGGCTCAGCCGAGTCCTACTCTTTGTGACCCCGTGGACTGTAGCCCACCAGGCTCCTCTGTCCATGAAATTCTCCAGGCACGGATACTGGAGGGCGTTGCCATTCCCTTCTCCAGGGCATCTTCCCGACCCAGGGATCAAACCTGGGTCTCCTGCATTGCAGGCAGATTCTTTACCATCTGAGACACCCCCGGGAAGCCCATTAAAGAAGGAACAGAGGGAAAAAGCTAGAAAACAAATAGCAAATAGAACCAAACTAAATTGAATTAGTTGAGGTTAGTTTGATTCGCTATTTGTTTTCTAGCTCCTCTGTTCTTTATTGCCTTGCTTCTTTATTGCCTCCTTAATTGGAGGTTTTAGCTTTGTGTTTTAATTTCTCTATAAGATTTTTATCTATACTTCTTTGTCATTATTTTTAGTGGTTGATCAAGGGGTTACAATATAATTCCTGAGTTTATTGTAGTTCAATTAATATTGTCCAACTTCACATAAAAATATATGAACTTTGTAAAAGTACAATTACATATAGTCATACATTTGACATCTATATATTTGAAGTGATTTACATATATTTACATTTTAAGCCTCACAATTTATGGTATTGCTTTTACTTGTATAGCCAGTAGACATTAAAATAAATGAAGACCATGTGTTTTCCCATATAATTATCATTACTGGTATTCTTCTATTCCAGTAGTTATAAGTTATATTTGACATCCTTTCTCCTTCAACTAAAGAACTCCATTTAGAATTTCTGCTATTGCAGGGATGCTGAAATGAAATTCTCTCAGATTTTACTTCATTGAAAATAGATTTATTTTGTTTTCACTTTTTAGGAACTTTATCTGTGGATTACATAATTCTGGGTTGATAGTTGCCCCTACCCAATATTTTTCTCTTTAAAGATGTATTTCCTTTGTCTTCTGGTTCTTATTATTTCTGAGGAGATGTTAACTACTATTTCCATCACCATCTATTATGTATGAAAGGTTATTTAAGGGGGAATTTTCAAGATTTTTTCTTTTAAGCAATTTTATAATAATATGGTTAATGTGGTTTCTGTTGCATTTATTTTGCTATGAGTTCATTTAGTTTTCTGTATTGGTAAATTAATAATTTTCTAAAATTTGAGAAATTTGGGGCCATCATTTTAAAATTATTTTTCTGCCCTTTACTATTCTTTTCTTCTGGGATTCTAATTCTGTGCCTCTTAAAGGACAGGGCTTTATTAAAATTTCTAACTTTTTTCCCCTTTATTCTGTAGATCAGGTTTGTACTGATGTGCCATAATGTTCATTGACTGTATTCTGCCATCTTTAATCTGGTATTAAACAAATTCAGTATCGTGTCAAGTATTATAAACTCTGTAATTTTCATTTAGTTCTGTTTCCTTATCTCCATTTATCTGCTGAAGTTCCTCATTTGCTTTGTTTTCCATTAAGTCAAATAAAATATTTATCATAGCTTCTTTAAATTAGTTTTCTGTTAGTTCCCACACCTGTGTTATTCTGTGATCTTTTTGTTGAACACTTTTTCCTCCTGACTATGAGATACACTTTTATGTCAGTAGAAATTTTCTTGTCTGCATAGTAATTTTTAAACCTAAATTTTATGTTGTTGGTGATGTTGTGCAGAAACTCTGGATTTTGTTATCTTCTTTTGAAGGGTGTTGACTTTTCATTCTCACAAGCCATTAAATTACTGTATTATAGCTTTGTGAATGTGTGATTATGGTTTCAACCTTATCTGTGGAGAGAATTCCTTAATCAGGGACAATAGAGCAAAGTAAATGTATGATCATTTTGGGATTTTGAAATGAGGCTTGCTACTTAATTCCTTAATATGGTGTGATTCAAATTCTGAATTTTATCTCATCTGCACTGGGAAGCAACTAAAATTTCTAGTAAGTTTTTCATCTGTTTCTTTCCACTTTGCTTCTTGGCATGCCCTACATACTTTCACAGTTATGAGAATGGCCAAGGATTTCTAGGGAGTTCAGACCCAGTGTTTGGGTCTGACCTCTTAGTGACTTCTTCCTTTTGCAACTACTCTGGCAATCCTGCATCCCTGACACTAAGCCAGAAGCTGTCTCTCCCTCCCCACAGAGGTCATGGTTGTTACCTGCAGAAGGGTCAGTGTGACACAAGCTGTTCTGGCATGATCAGAAGAGATCTCTCAGACTTATCAGGTTGGGATAATAGGATGTGTTTATATAACTTTTTGACCACTTCATGAAAATTTTTGCATGATTTTGACAATTCTAGTCACCCCATGCACTGTTATGTGTAATAGCCTTACTGAACGTTTTGTGAATACATAAAGGAAGGGTTTATATTGCAATAATATACATGACTTCAAATGGTATTTTTGTTCTTAAATATTTTGGCAATCTGAAATGCCGGTTTTTCTATTGGCTACATTATTTCATAGGCTTCCCAGGTGACTAAGTGGTAAAGAATCTGCCTGCCAATGCAGGAAACACAGGTTCGATCCATGGGTCTGGAAGATGCCCTGGAGAAGGAAATGGCAACTCACTCCAGTATTCTTGCCTAGGTAATCCCATGGACAGAGGAACCTGGTGGGTTACAATCCACGGGGTTGCAAGAGAGTTGGACATGACTTAGGGACAAAACAACAACAATATTATTTCATAGTGTCTCCAGTCTCACCCAGTCCGGTGATCCTTTCTCCTCTTGACTTTTTCCCCTGCTTCTCTCCTTTTATTCTTTCTCTCTCAGAATCCTTGAACAACCCAAATCCTTGAACAACCCAAATGTTATAGAACTTTCCCCAAACTTTTGATCCAGGAGTCTTTTTGTATATTTCACTCTACCAAGGATTTTCATACAGCCAGTCTTTAAAAAAGAATAGTTTTAAGTAGCGCTTGATTGTAATCAGCATTGGTGACACTTGTTCATCAATCAATATTGGTGATGGCACTGGTGATATTTTCTTCTTGAAATCCGTGTATTCACCCATGCATCCGTGTATCCATCCATTAGTTTGTTCACATATTGATTTATTTGTTAAATATTTCTTATGTACCAATGTGTGCCTGACATTATTGGCTTACATGAGTTTTTTTTAAAAATATGTAATTTCTTTTTCCTATTCTAATTTACCCTAGATTAAATATTGACTTGACAGAGACTCAGTTTTTTTTTTATGGTCATCTGCTATTCTGATACTGTAAGTACCATCCCCTTTAAATGTTTATTCACCCTCATGGATTCAAAGCCAAATTGTTTCTCCCTACCTCTTACTCCTTTGTGGCTTAGCTGGTAAAGACTCCACCTGCAATATGGGAGACCTGGGTTTGATCCCTGGGTTGGGAAGATCCCCTGGAAAAGGGAAAGGCTACCCACTCCAGTATTCTGGCCTGGAGAATTCCATGGACTGCGTAGTCCATGGTGTTGCAAAGAGCTGGACACGATTGAGTGACTTTCATTTCACAACTCTTCAAGATTTGAGTAGGATTCCTTAATTGCTTCTTTCTGTTAAAATATGTTCTTTTCTCTTGGTTTTTGGTGGTCTCAGAATTTCTTTCTTTCACCTCTTACTCTAACCTAAGCTTTTCCTCTCAAGACAACTCTATATATTATGCTAACAAGATTTGAAACTAGCATTTTATTTATTCAGATTCCATCCTCAAGCAAATCAGCACTAACCAGTATATCATTCTCAATTCTTCTTCAGTGTCAATAGTTCAACTTAGTCTCCAGGTGTTATTAATATGAGTGGTCTTAATAGACAATTAATTCTGCTATATAATTACTCCCCTAAGAACTGCTTCTGATAAACTACTTCAAATCAAAGTTGTCATTATGATAGATATTCTCATGAGATGACTTGCCATATAGAGCTTTCAAATTAATGACTCTATAAAACAAATCAACTCACTTTGCCTCCAAATAGAATGTGTCATCATTTTTCTTGTTGAGTTCTCCCCAAGAAAGTGACATTTTTACCCTGAAGTTTTACTGAGATAATTTTCTGAATCTTATGTTTTTGATAATATTTGGTTTAAAAACCATTATAGCTGTGGTCCATAGAATTTTGGATCCCTAATTGTTTACCTATAGATGCACCATGACAGACACTTAAAATTTTTTTTAGAAAACCTTAGCCTGTTTATAGATAGTTTCTCAGTTCCCTTTCATGAAAATGACATTTTCGTGATTTAATTTGGCATACTAATAAAAGTTCATCATTCCATATTCTCAGCTTTATAGTATCACCTAAAATCATATTTACATAACAAATGTTGGGGAATTTTGTTTCAGCTACTGCAGAATCTATCTTTGGTTTAAGCAAGACTGCCAGAGAGAAGTGTACTTAAAACTGAGTAATTAGAACCTCTGAGGAAATAGGTTTACATAAATGTGTTTGATAATTATTCCGCCCATCTACATTGAGAGACAAAAGAAAGAGCCAAGTTAAACATACTAAGTATTTCCTATGTAAGGATGTTTTTGATGACACTGTTCGTTAAATTATATGGCATTGTTTGTGTGATTTGGTGGAGGTCAGGGAGAGGTGGGAGAGCAGTACCTTTGATCTCAATACCAGAGTTTATTGCGTGTTTCCTGTTCATTTAATTTGCCTTTATTTATGGTCACAGAGATTTACCATCTTAAGTTTTTTCCTTTGTATTATTTTCTGTTGCATGAGAGCCAAATCATACCCTACTTCTAGGAAGTGTACAGTGTACATTTGATCTATTAACTTAATTCTTGGGTTTATTCCACTTGCTTACTCCTGTTTTTTCTCTGCCTACTATATCATCACATTTTTGGCCAATATTCTTTTGCCTCTTTCTTTTAGCTCTATTCTTAATTATTCTTTGATATCATTGTAATTTACATTGTCTTGGATACATGTGGTATCTAACCAGTTTCTATTAACTGTACCCTTTCCTAATAACTCATTATACAGAGGCTCAGGGTTTATTTAAGTTTATACTTTACCAGTTAATCTCTGTCCCTTGTTCTCTGCATTCTGCAATAGTCATATAAGTTCATCTCTCAAAGTTGCAGTGCCTTTCAATAACACCACACTTAATACGACCACCCTCCCTCACCGCCCCCCCCCCATTTTTTTCTTATGACTTCCTTACAATTTCTTTTCTCCAATCTGGTATGCTTCCCAGCCCGTGACAGGCATCGTATTGCTACTTAATGTATCTCTCTCCTTATTAATCTACTTGAACATTATTTCTCCCTCATCTCTACTAGTGATCAATTGTTCCTTCAGGTTATACCTCCCAGACCTTCTCTTTCCTTGGAATTTTCCTTTTGGCATTACCTGTATGTGATAGTTTCTATTGGCTAAATTACTTTTATATATACACACACACACACACACACACACACATATATATATATATATATATACCCTAAGACTTGGCCACACCACTCAATCTGAATGCCTAGTAAATGATATTGATTAAATTCAAGTTAGTACAAAATTTATCTGGTATGAGAAAATTTTTTTGCACTTTGCAGGCATTTCTATGTTTATATTGATCCATATTATTTTGGTGTTAGCAAATGTTACTTTTGTTTGTTTATGCTCAGATCATATATCTGTACCTTGTGTTTTGTAGTTTATTAAAAATTAGTAGAGACAAAAATATTCCTAAACTAGGAAAGATTGTGTTGATACTTTGGTAAGTTTTATAGATATTTATAAATATAAAATTTTCAGACATTTGTTTTGCTTAAAAGAGAGTGTATCTGTGCTTGAAGATAAATATATGCAGTCATGACTGAAGAATTAAGGAAACATGGTCTTCCATATTACCACAGTTAACCAGGTTAATGCTACCATCCTATCATAAGAGTGTAGCAACTTCTAATAACTGATATTCAGAAATTTAGAGAGTAATTATATTTTATACACATTTTCACCTTCTAAGTGAGATATACTAAGTAATCACTAAAAACTGATATGCATTTAAACTGTAACAAATTTTACTTGTATAGATCTGTAGACCTTCATTTCAACCGTGATAAAAGTATTTCTCTGATAAGAATAATTTATGAATAAAAATATAATTTACGGAATACCTTGGCAGAGAATGTTGATCGCTTCATCACAGTTCAGTCATGTTCAGAAAATCTAAGCAAGCTGCGTGATTATTCCAGGAAGCATGGAATGATGTGTTCAAATGAGTACCATCTGTGAATAGAAAAAGTTTGAGGTTTTTAGTCATTCTTAAAGAATGGAAATCTGATTCTCCATGCTAAAATGAGTGTAATCCTTTTTGTATCTGTAATTCAATAGGGCAGTTGCCTTGAAATAGTCTAGTTCAACACACAGTTCATCAAAAGAGAAGATGCTGGATATAAATGAAGTTTACTGCTAGTTATTTATATGCACATCTCAGGTAGCCTTGTTAAAAAAAAAACTGTCTATGAAGTTATACTATATATTTGGCCTCAGATTAGATTTATTTCTGGTTCATATTTCTAAATACATTTGAGTGAAAAATGTGGACAAATTTTGGTAGCACATGAAAACCAAAGGACTGTGTTATGAACCATAATTTAGTCAAATATCAGTACTTACTGAGTGGCCCATACATGTCAGATTCTGGGTGTCTTGTGCAAGGCCCATCCCTGTGCCTGTCATAAGGAAGGCAATTGCAATTATTGTTACCCTTCCTTTAGTTAGGTTAGAATAACTTGTATAGATCTTGTTTCTTTGTCAAGTTAAAGTACTGTCCTATCTAGACCTTTACTTCTCTGCAAAACTTAATTACAGAATGTAGAGCCTGTGGACCAATATTAATCTGCTGGATTTTTTTTTTTTTACTGTGCCACAGACTTTGCCATTAAAGTCTTCTTTCCTGAAATCTGAGGGGATAAAAAAGTTAGAGAGCCATGTGCATCATCCCTTCTGCTGAAATACAGGGAAAGGGTAGCCTCTTCTGCATTCTCCAGCTCCTAAATAGAGAATGCATCCTTTATTCCTCCCACCTCCAGTTGCTTAGTAAACCCTCGGTAAAGGAAACAGGAAAGGAGTAGTTGATGATGGACTAGAAAGGAAGGAAATTTCTGATCATACACACTGGATATTATGGGAGAAAAGCAGTCAATGGTTTTAATGCAAATTAAAAGGCAGTACAATAATTATCAAGTATTCCCACTGCACTTAGCGTAAAACTAAAAATCTTGAATCTAGCCTACAAGGCTCAACATTATCTGATTCTGGCCTACACCTATAACTTTCTATCTTCCCATTCACCTCCTGGTATACCCAGTAGCCTTTATGTGTTTCCAATGTGCTATGTTTTCTTATTCCAGCGTCTTAACATGTGTTTCACCAGGGAGGCTACATCTTATCTGTCAGATCTCCGATTAAATTCTAATTCTTCAGGAACAGTCTGGTGACCGTCGATCTAAATCAAATTTCCTGTAATACCCTCTTATTCATTTGTCCATACTTTCAAAATATTTTTTAAATGCCTATTTTATTCCAAGAATTAGTCTAGACCTTCAGAGACACAATCTAACATGTAGGTTGGCATTTATGTGTATATATAATATATACATAAATTTGGAGTAATTGCTCAATCTTTTTTTATTGATATGAATGCAAAATAAAAACCTTTATAGATCTTTGGTACAAATGTTGGAGTAAAGTAGAAATGAAAATAGAATTAGGCCTGCTTAAGGTGGATTTCCAGTGGGGTTTATAGGATGGTAGATATCAGTTTAAAGTAAGGAAGACTACAAACTAATAGAGTGCTCTGGAAACAATGTTTTTAAAAGCCCGTCAAGATTTTGAGTTTGCCTTTGTATGTTTAAGAACAGGTTACATAAGTAGAGATTGGTCATTTGTTAGTGGAAAGTTGTATTACTTTTCTATTGTAGGTCATGAATTATCACAAACTTAGTAATTTAAAAAGCAACACCCACCTATTTATTAGAGAACAGTTCTGTAGGTCAGAGTCCTACTGGTGTGCTATGCCTGGATTCTGAGTCTCACGAAGTCTCACAAGGTCAAATCAAGGTTCCATGGGGTGAATTTTCATGTGGGGTGAAGGTACCTACTATGGTTGTGGCAGAATTCAGTTTCTTACAGTTGTGGAACTGAGATCCCCAATTCCTGGCTGGCTTTTGGCCAAGGACTGTCCTTAGCTCCTGGAGAGGTCCTGTATTCTTTGTCAGGTGGTCCCTTCCTTCTTCAAAGCCAGCAGTTGAGAAATATTCATACACTGAATCTAATCTCTTGCTTAAAATACTTCCTCTTTGGTAACTAGCAAAAAAACCCCAAACCTCTCTGCTTTTATTTTTTTAATATAAATTTATTTATTTTAATTGGAGGTTAATTACTTTACAATATTGTATTGGTTTTGCCATACATCAACATGAATCCGCCACAGGTATACACATGTTCCTCATCCTGAACACCCCTCCCACCTCCCTCCCCTTACTGTCCCTCTGGGTTGTCCCAGTGCACCAGCCCCAAGCATCCAGTATCATGTGTCGAACTTGGACTGGCAACTTGTTTCATATATGATATTATACATGTTTCAATGCCATTCTCCCAAATCATCCCACCCTCTCCCTCTCCCACAGAGTCCAAAACTCTGTTCTATACATCTGTGTCTCTTTTGCTGTCTCGCATACAGGGTTATCGTTACCATCTTTCTAAATTCCATATATATGTGTTAGTATACTGTATTGGTGTTTTTCTTTCTGGCTTACTTCACTCTGTATAATAGGCTCCAGTTTCATCCACCTCATTAGAACTGATTCAAATGTATTCTTTTTAATGGCTGAGGAATACTCCATAGTGTATATGTACCACAGCTTTCTTATCCATTCATCTGCTGATGGACATCTAGGTTGTTTCCATGTCCTGGCTATTATAAACAGTGGTGCGATGAACATTGGGGTACATGTGTCTCTTTCAATTCTGGTTTCCTCAGTGTGTATGCCCAGCAGTGGGATTGCTGGGTCATAAGGCAGTTCTATTTCCAGTTTTTTAAGGACTCTCCACACTGTTCTCCATAGTAGCTGTACTAGTTTGCATTCCCACCAACAGTGTAAGAGGGTTCCTTTTTCTCTGCATTCTCTCCAGCATTTATTGTTTGTAGACTTTTTGATAGCAGCCATTCTGACTGGCGTGAGACGGTACCTCATTGTGGTTTTGATTAGCATTTCTGTGATAATGAGTGATGCTGAGCATCTTTCCACATATTTGTTAGCCATTTGTATGTCTTCCTTGGAGAAATGTCTGTTTAGTTCGTTGGCCCATATTTTGATTGGGTCGTTTATTTTTCTGGACTTGAGCTGCAGTAGTTGTTGTATATTTTTGAGATTAATTCTTTGTCAGTTGCTTCATTTGCTATTATTTTATCCCATTCTGAAGGCTGTCTTTTCACCTTGCTTATAGTTTCCTTCATTGTGCAAAAGCTTTTAAGTTTAATTAGGTCCCATTTGTTTATTTTTGCTTTTATTTCCATTGCTTTGGGAGGTGTGTCATAGAGAATCCTGGTATGATTTATGTCAGAGAGTGTTTTGCCTATGTTTTCCTCTAAGAGTTTTATAGTTTCTGGTCTTACATTTAGATCTTTAATTAATTTTGAGTTTATTTTTGTGTATGGTGTTAGGAAGTGTTCTAGTTTCATTCTTTTACAAGTGGTTGACCAGTTTTCCCAGCACCACTTGTTAAAGAGATTGTCTTTAATCCATTGTATATTCTTGCCTCTTTTGTCAAAGATAAGGTGTCCATAGGTGCGTGGATTTATCTCTGGGCTTTCTATTTTGTTCCATTGATCTATATTTCTGTCTTTGTGCCAGTACCATACTGTCTTGATGACTGTGGCTTTGTAGTAGAGCCTGAAGTCAGGCAGGTTGATTCCTCCAGTTCCATTCTTCTTTCTCAAGATCACTTTGGATATTCGAGGTTTTTTGTATTTCCAAACAAATTATTTGTTCTAGCTCTGTGAAAAATATCGTTGGTAGCTTGATAGGGATTGCATTGAATCTATAGATTGCTTTGGGTAGTATACTCATTTTCACTATATTGATTCTTCCAATCCATGCACATAGTATATTTCTCCATCTGTTAGTGTTCTCTGTGCTTTTAAAGGATTCGTTATAAAATTAGAGCCCTTGGATAGTCTCTATTTTAATACATTTTGTTTTAGTCTTTATTTTTAAAGTATTTATTTACTTATTTGCCTATTCCAGGTCTTAGTTGTGACATGTGGGATCTAGTTTCCTGGCCAGGGATTGATCCCAAGTCCTTTGCATTGGGAGAGCAGAGTCTTAGCCACTGGACCACCAGGGAAGTCCCCTCTCCTTATTTTGAAGTAAACCAATTTGGATTCTTAGTTATAGCTGCACTTTTTTTTTTTTTTTTGCATCAGTGTTTGGTTGACAAACTGGAAAAGGCATAGAAGAAGGAGAAAGTGAAGTCACTCAGTAGCGTCTGACTCTTTGCCACCCACCCCATGGACTGCAGCCTACCAGGCTCCTCCATCCATGGGATTTCCCAGGCAAGAATACTGAAGTGGGCTTCCATTTCCTTCTCCAGGGGATCTTCCCCACTCAGGGATCAAACCTGGGTCTTCTGCATTGCAGGCAGATGCTTTGCTGTCTGAACCACCAGGGAAGCCTGGAAGAAGGCATATGTACTGAAATTCTTAAGGAGATCTGTCTCCATAAAGGTCAGATGTAAAAACACAGGTTCCCGGAGATCATCTCTGAGCTGCCATCAAATTCTGATTCTGTGATCTTCTGATTTATCTGCCTGTTCTATGGATTCTACTATCAAAGTAGATCTAAAAATTCACTTCTTTCCTATTGATACCATCTTATTTCTTCTTTGCTGAACAAATCAAATGGTCTATGAATTTGTTCCTTTACCTATTTTCGAGTATGACTGGATTTGAAAAGATGTACTTCTGAACATCTCATTCTGACAGCTTGATACAGCTTTCTATTGCTTGACAAGCGATCTATAATCTTGTGATGTAGCATGTCCCCAGACTCTCTTTGTTATTGCCAATGTGAATTATAAGTCATAGTCAAACTTGATTTGGATCACATTACCCTCCTCTTCTTGAATCTCTGCCTTCATAGTTAGTGAAATCTTCTCTGTTCATATGCAACCTTTCCTCTTAAAATTTTTTCTGGACCCCCAAATTAGTCAGGTTTCTCTGCTTTGTGTTAGATTAGTTTGAAAGTGTATCTTATCATAAAGTGGTCTGAATTAAAATTTAGTGGCTGAAGGATTTCAATAAATAATGGAAATTCTACTTTTTAGCCAATTATGAACTTCTTTCTCTGCAAAGGTACATTTTCCTTAAAAATAACTTTTTCTCTAATTGCTCTTATACATAACTAAACATACAAGATGGAGTGTGCTGTAAGTAGTCTAGTAAGTGTTCTGTTTGTAAGGCCACTTTTTTAGAGGTTAATGTTCGATTAAATACGGTAAGATATGACAAAAAATATTAAATATTTGAAAACAGGCTAATTGTATATGATCATATAGCTTTAAGTAATTTACTATTTGTTTTCTATTGCATTAGACTTTTTCTTCTCTTCCAGTTTTGTGTGTGTGTACTCAGTTGCTCAGTCGCGTCCAACTCTGCTATCCCATGGACTCTAGCCTGCCAGGCTCCTCTGTCCATGGGATTTCCGAGGCAAGAATCCTGGAGTTGGTTGCCATATCCTTCTCCAGGAGATCTTCCTGATCCAGAGCTCAAACCCCATGTCTCCTGTGTCTCCTTCATTGGTGGGTGGATTCTTTACTACTGAACCACCTGGGAAACCCCTTTTCAGATTTAGGCAATATTAATATATAATCTATAGGTCTGTAAAACAAATAGAAATAAATATCAGATTTTAGGCTATGCCTATACACAATGATAATATCAACTATCCCAGTTTGTATCTTTTAAATTAAAAAAAAAAAAAAAACCTTTTTTGACTTATTTGACTCACTTGACCAAACTGATTTGCTGTTTTTGAGCCATGGAAATAGAGTTGTGATATACTGTTACTGGATGAGACAATTCAATCCAGATTGATTTGGCTATTTATTAAAATTTTTAATGTTGATATAGCTGTTTGTGGGATTGACTTGTGTAATACAATTAATATTCACATTCAAAAAATTGTCTATAGATAATGCTTTAAAAATTTAAGAGAACATTCAAATTTTTTAACTCAAGTCCAAACCTCTCTACAGAACTGCAGACTCATGCGTACATCCATTATTTGACCTCCTCTGGGTATCTGATAGGCAATTCAAAGTTAACATGCTCAAAAGAAATCCTTAGTCTTGCTCTGCACCATCTGCTTCTTGTACAGTCATCCCTTTCTTGGTGAATAGTGACTTTATCTTTCTTTTTGCACCTGAGGACCTTAGAGCTTTCCTCTACTCCTCCTTCTCTCTTATACCTCATATGCCACATGTCGGCAAATCCTGTCAGCTGTCCTTCAAAATATATTCAGAATCTGAATACTTCATTTCTGCTGCAGGCCATCATGATCTCTTATGCTGACAATG
Source organism: Capra hircus (assembly GCF_001704415.2). Lineage (NCBI taxonomy): Eukaryota > Metazoa > Chordata > Mammalia > Artiodactyla > Bovidae > Capra > Capra hircus. The sequence continues at coordinate 9,920,279 of NC_030812.1, forward strand.
CAATAGCTAACTAATTACTCTGTTTTCACCCTATCTCCCTTGTCCATTCTAAACAAAACAGCTAGAGTGATGCTGTGAAAATGCATGTTAGAACTCATAATTATTCCTGTTCAAGTGAGTCACACCACTGTTCTACACTTGGTCTTATACAATCAAGTCTTCAGTGTTTCTTTTCGGATCTCACCTCGTACTAGCCCACTGGCCTCTTTTTTATTCTCCAAATATTACCAGGCCTGATTCCAACCTAGGAGTGTCATCATGCATTTGCCTCTGCTGGGAATGTTCTTCCTCAAAATATTCACATGGTTAGCTTCCCTACCTTCATCAGGAACTTCATGTCTCCTCCTCAGTGAGGCTTTCTCTCTGACAACTCAGCTTAAAATTTCGCTATCCTTGGGATATCCCTTTCTTATTTTTTTCTGTAACAGTAATCATCATGCGGGCTTCCCTGGTGACTCAGTGGCAAAGAATCCTCCTGCCAATGCAGGAGATATGGGTTTGATCTCTGGGTCAGGAAGATCTGGAGAAGGACATGGCAACCCACTCTAGTATTCCTCCCTGGGAAATCCCATGGGCAGAGGAGGCTGGTGGGCTACAGTCCATGGGTTCACGAAGAGTCGGATACAGCTTAGAGACTGAGCATGCACTCTTGCAGTCGTCATGCAAAATACTGTCTGTTTTGTCGGGCTTCTTTGGTGGGGGTATTTACTGAAATCTGAATGTGATATGTTTAGGAATGAATGAGTTTTTAATGAATAATTTTCTAACTCATTTAATTTTATCTTTAATGCATACATTAACATGATGTTTTTATGAATAGTATAATTTTCATACAAATCATTGTTCATTCCTATCTCAGCCTTCTGAGCGGAGGTCCTTGCACACATGTAAGGACAGGCGTGGCTGAAGAAAGTGCTCGTGTCACTGAAGTCATTGTTCTTTTATATTTCCCACTATAATACACTTACATTTCTTGTCTAATAAGTGGCTACTTGAAAACAAAACGTAAGCTTGTGTATTTTGATTTCCTAACACCAGTCCCAGAGCCTGACACGTAGTATGCATATAGTAAACCAGTAGATAATGTGAAATCTGATAATGATCCCAAGTAAGACCATGTTATTGTAGATGATACCTTATTCTGTGTGTGTCAGTCAGTGTGGTTGATGATATTCTAGAAAGAGTTTTACTAATTTTAAATATGTGCAACATAAAATAAAAATTACCCAATTATATAAATTATTAATTCAGTTAATAATGTTTCTTTATTTTATAATCAGCACTTACTGTAAGATGTGCTTATATTTATCTAGTCATTTAAATATAAGAATGTCTTTCTTGGGAATTGAATAGTAAAACTCAGACCATACCTCTGAAAATACATAGCGTTATATAACCATTCAATTTTCCTTTGTACCAGTGTTTATATAAGGAACTAAAGTAAGTTTTTATAAGCAACTTGTGAGTAAATTTGGGAGCAAAATTAGAAATAAAAATATCACAATTGTTTTGTCCCCTAGCCCTTAGAATCATTGCTCTCTGAAGCATCGCCTTAAGTTCCTGCTCATTAAATATGGGCGTATTAATCTAAGGGCAGTTGTAATAAGAGATCACCACTACATGCATAGTAAAAAAAAAACATTGTAAATCCTGTTTCTTCATCCCATTTACACAATGTTCATTAATTCTAATTTTTTTTTTCATTTTTTCCCTTTAACTTTTAGTTCCCAGTGTTCCCATGAATATTGCTTTTTCTAATATTCAGTCAACTAGTGCAACATTGACATGGATGAGACCTGACACTATCTTTGGCTACTTCCAAAACTACAAGATTACCACTCAACTTCGGGCTAAAAGATGCAGAGAATGGGACTCTGAAGAATGTATTGAACATCAAAAAATTCAGTACCTCTATGAAGCTGACCTAACTGAAGAGACAGTATATGGATTGAAGAAATTTAGATGGTATAGATTCCAAGTGGCTGCCAGCACCAATGCTGGCTATGGCAATGCTTCAAATTGGATATCTACCCAAACCCTGCCTGGTCGTAAGTATTGTCCTCTGTATGTATGTATATATTAATTTTGGATTCAAGAAAAAGCTCTTTAAATGTTTTTCCATAGAAGTCATTCAGAATATAGGTAAAGATTGCTCTTGTTTTATATTAGTTTTATATTTTTAAATTAACTGGTTGTCCTACTTGCTTAAATAACATCATCACCATCATAGCATTTAATTTTTATTGAATTGAATCCTAACAGGAAATTCAGTTTCAGCCATTATTAGGGCTTTTCTCAAACTGCAGAATTGTATCAAGGTCATAGAGTCTTACATTGCAACAAAGCATTATGGTCTTCTCTGTGGCTTCTCATCAGGCTGTACTGATGGCCACTGAGTACCCTTTGGCTTTGCCTACATTTTTGCTTCATATCTGGAATCTCTGCTGCTTTTAAGTCAGGCTTTACCACCTTGTCAGTGATTGTAGGCTTACGTGAGTGTGTGTGTGTGCGCACACACACACACACACATTCATACACATGCACATGGATTTTCATTGATGCTATTGTAGATCTTTATAAAGAGTGAAATAAACTTTGATCCAGAGCTTTTATTTTTTTGGGGGGTGTCACTAAATGTGTCTCTTGTTACTATTCCCAAGGGTACCTAGAATAATGTTGGTATAGTAAATATTCAATGAATGTTTGTTAAGGCAATTAAGCATTTGTGATAGAATCCAGACAACTCAGCCTTCAGTACGATTGTCCCCTCTCTCCTCTGGGGCACTTGGACTCGGTTTCTGTAAGGTTTGCCAACTGGCTTTTCTCTTACCTCCCTGATAGCTCTTTCTCAGTTTCCTTTGCTTATTCTCTCTCTTTCTCATTTTTCAAATCTAAATGTTGGAGTGCTCAAAGATACATAGTTGGCCCTTTTCTTTATCAATGCATAATACCTAGGAGATCTTACCTTAAGAGACTTCATCCTGTCCTATGGCTTTAAAGTCTCCTTATATAGTAAGAAGAGGTGGCAAGAATACACAGAAGAACTGTACAAAAAAGATCTTCATGACCCAGATAATGACGATGATGTGATCACTCACCTAGAGCCAGACATCCTGGAACATGAAGACAAGTGGGCCTTAGAAAGCATCATGAAGAACAAAGCTAGTGGAGGTGATGGAATTCCAGTGGAGCTATTTCAAATCCTAAAAGATGATGCTGTGAAAGTGCTGCACTCAATATGCCAGCAAATTTGGAAAACTCCACAATGGCCATAGGACTGGAAAAGGTCAGTTTTCATTCCAATCCCAAAGAAAGGCAATGCCAAAGAATGTTCAAACTACTGCACAATTGCACTCATCTCACACGCTAGTAAAGTAATGCTCAAAATTCTCCAAGCCAGGCTTCAGCAATACGTGAACTGTGAACTTCCAGATGTTCAAGCTCGTTTTAGAAAAGGCAGAGGAACCGAAGATCAAATTGCCAACATCTGCTGGAACATCGAAAAAGCAAGAGAGTTCCAGAAAAACATCTATTTCTGCTTGATTGACTATGCCAAAGCCTTTGACTGTGTGGATCACAATAAACTGTGGAAAATTCTGAAAGAGATGGGCATATCAGACCACCTGACCTGCCTCTTGAGAAATCTGTATGCAGGTCAGGAAGCAACAGTTAGAACTGGTGGACATGGAACAACAGACTAGTTCCAAATAGGTAAAGGAGTACATCAAGGCTGTATATTGTCACCCTGCTTATTTAACTTCTATGCAGAGTACATCATGTGAAATGCTGGGCTGGAGGAAGCACAAGCTGGAATCAAGATTGCTGGGAGAAATATCAATAACCTCAGATATGCAGATGACACCACCCTTATGGCAGAAAGTGAAGAGGAAGTAAAAAGCCTCTTGATCAAAGTGAAAGAGCAGAGTGAAAAAGTTGGCTTAAAGCTCAACTTTCAGAAAATGAAGATCATGGCATCTGGTCCCATCACTTCGTGGGAAATAGATGAGGAAACAGTGGAAACAGTGTCAGACTTTATCTTTTGGGCTCCAAAATCACTGCAGATGGTGATTACTGCCATGAAATTAAAAGACACTTACTCCTTGGAAGGAAAGTTATGACCAACCTAGATAGCATATTCAAAAGCAGAGACATTACTTTGCCAACAAAGGTCCGTCTAGTCAAGGCTATGAGTTTTCCAGTGGTCATGTCTGGATGTGAGAGTTGGACTGTGAAGAAAGCTGAGTGCTGAAGAATTGATGCTTTTGAACTGTGGTGTTGAAGAAGACTCTTGAGAATCCCTTGGACTGCAAGGAGATCCAACCAATCCATTCTAAAGGAGATCAGTCCTGGGTGTTCTTTGGAAGGAATGACGCTAAAGCTTAAACTCCAGTACTTTGGCCACCTCATGCAAAGAGTTGACTCATTGGAAAAGACTCCAATGCTGGGAGGGATTGGGGCAGGAGGAGAAGGGGACAACAGAGGATGAGATGGCTGGATGGCATCACCGACTCGATGGACGTGAATTTGAGTAAACTCCAGGAGTTGGTGATGGACAGGGAGGCCTGGCGTGCTGCGATTCATGGGGTCGCAAAGAGTCGGACACGACTGAGCTACTGAACTAACCATATAGTGATCATTCTCAAATATCTACTTTTAGGTCTGACTGCTCCCTAGAACCTAATTAGTATGTATCTGATGAACTGACATCATTGGGCAGATGTGTCTAATATCCTATCAAAATTAATGTGATCTAAACACTAAGGTTTCTCAGTATCCAAATGTAGAAAAGGAGAATCTTGCAGTCTTCCTTTCCTCCTCTACTCTGCTAGTGACTTATTTTTACCATACTGTCTAAACACATCCCTCCTTTTGCACTATTAGTCCTATCCTTCTTTACTGCTACCACTGCCTTAACCTAACTGACCTCCTTGGCTTTCATACTCATCTTTTAAAATGTAAATCATATGATGTCACTTGCTTGTATAAAGCTTTTCAATGAATCTCCATTGCTCTTGGAATACAATTGAAATTTCTTAATATGTTCAACAAAGCCCTTATGTGACTTGATTCTTACCTAACTCTCTAACCTCATCCATTATCATTTCCCCTTTATCCTTATTATCTTATCTTATTCTCATTATCATATCCTCATTATCTCATTATGATATCTCACTATGATATCTCACTATGATATCTCACTATCATATCCTCATTATCATATTCCCATTATCCTCCACTCATACTGGATGATTTTTGTGTTGCTTGAACACACTGAAGTCCTAGAACTTGGGGCTTTGCACGCCCTGTTCCTTTGCATTGGAATGCTTTTCCGTGTCCATCTTTGCGTGAGCAGCTTTTTATAATGTATACTTCTGCTTGAATGATTCCTACTCAGAATGAATTTCCCTGACCACCCAATCTAAAAGAGCCATGCAGTGTATTTCAAGAATATCATCTTAATGAAAATTTATAATTACCTGATCATTTTTATTTTTATGTATTTGCTTATTTTTAGAATTTGCCTTGATCATTACTGTTTCCTTGTTGCCTAGAATGATACCTGTCAACAGTACACACTCCATAAATATCTCCTGAAGGAGTTAAACTTGATTGAATAAGCTAAAATGGATGAGGGAGCATGAACTCTTTTCCAAAGCAGGGAATAGAGAGGATGACAGTGCCATAACAAAGAAAAGGGAAATATGGGGGAAAAAATCAAGCTGTTTAGTCAATAAGTATAGTTATGTTTACTCTGTTAACTTGGAGAAGAAATAACTCTTACAATCTAAGTGACTAGACAACAGAAAGAAACAGATGCTTAGAGATTAGAACATAGGTAAAGTGAGGAATTTTAGTTGCTTCAGCCAATAACAATAATCAGAATTACAAGTGAGAGAAGAATGGGACACTGAATTAATACATGTTAAAGTCACAGGGACAACTGTGACAGGTACATCATACAAGTACCGTAATGAATGAAGCAGCCTGCTGATGTAAGGTGATTGAGAGAGGTGAACACCATGGCAGATTAACAAAAGGTGCTGTCTATGGGGCAACCACTACTCAGCCCTGGCTGATTACTGTCATACAGAAAATCATGCTATTAGGATGTAGGATGTGTTCAGAGAAATAGGAAAGCTAAATTTTTTATGGTGAAAATACTCAACTTCTTGTTGTAACAAGTTGTTTTAAATGTAAAAACTTTCAGCTTTTCAAACCAGACATGTCAGTAGTCCAGATCTGGCCTGTGGGCAACTAATTTGCTACCTTTGGTTAAAATGGGCTTCCCTGGTGGCTCAGATAGTAAAGGATCTGCCTGCAATGCAGGAGACCTGAGTTCGATCCCTGGGCTGGGAAGATCCCCTGGAGGAGGGAATGGCTTCCCACTCCAGTATTCTTGTCTGGAGAATCCCATGGACAGAGGAGCCTGGTGGGCTCCACAGGTTGCCAAGAGTTGGGCATGACTGGGTGACTCACATTCACATTACTTACTTGGGTTAAAATAGACCCTATGCCTGTACATCTGCAGCCACTGAGGCTCCCTGCCCTTCTCCTTCTGAGTATCTCCCTTGGATAGTAGCTGCTTCTTCCTCCTACAGCGAGCCAGGAATTGGAGTCTGTAAATGCCTCATCTCCTTGAGCACTCTAGACAGGGTGGTGGTAGATGTTCGGTTAGCACTACATGGCACCTGATCAATTCAAACGCTGGTAAAGGAAACTAGGAAGTTGGATTTTTACAAAATCCCACATTCTTTCTTTTTAAGTTACATATTTAAATGGTTTTTAATTTTTATAATTTTATTTATTTGTTTATTTTTGGCTGTGTTGGGTCTGCATTGCCATGCAGGTTTGTTTCTCTGGTTGCAGCAGGCAGGGCCTACTCTCTGGTTGTGGTGCGGGGGCTTCTCACTGCGGCGGCCCCTCTGTTGTGCAGCACAGGCTCTGGGGCGTGCAGGTTCCGGTAGTCGTGGCGCGTGGGCTCAGTAATTGTAGCTCCTGGGCGCTAGAGCACATTCAGTAGTTGTGGCGAATGGACTGGATTGCTCTGTGGGATTTTCCTGGATCAGGGATCGAACCTGTGTCCCCTGCCTTGACAGATGAGAATCCCACATTCTTAATCCTGAAAATTTGGGAGTCTTTCCACTTGAGTGTCATTGCTTCTACCAGAGTCCCTTCTCTCCCTCTCCACCCTTAAGGTCTATGACCCACTCACTAGAATTTGGTCATTTTCAGCTCTCTGCTGTGCTACTTTGCTCATTCTGGTCTAAAGAATGGTGGTTCAGTTCAGTTCAGTTCAGTCGCTCAGTCGTGTCCGACTCTTTGTGACCCCATGAATCGCAGCACACCAGGCCTCCTTGTCCATCACCATCTCCCGGAGTTCACTCAGACTCATGTCCATTGAGTCAGTGATGCCATCCAGCCATCTCATCCTTGGTTGTCCCCTTCTCCTCCTGACCCCAATCCCTCCAGCATCAGTCTTTTCCAATGAGTCAACTCTTTGCATGAGGTGGCGAAGTACTGGAGTTTCAGCTTTAGCATCATTCCTTCCAAAGACATCCCAGGGCTGATCTTCAGAATGGACTGGTTGGATCTCCTTGCAGTCAAAGGGACTCTCAAGAATCTTCTCCAACACCACAGTTCAAAAGCATCAATTCTTCAGCGCTAAGCCTTCTTCACAGTTCAACTCTCACAGCCATACATGACTACTGGAAAAACCATAGCCTTGACTAGACGGACCTCAGTTGGCAAAGTAATGTCTCCGCTTTTGAATATGCTATCTAGGTTATCATAGCTTTCCTTCCAAGGAGTAAGCGTCTTTTAATTTCATGGCTGCAGTCACCATCTGCAGTGATTTTGGAGCCCCCCCAAAATAAAGTCTGACACTGTTTCCACTGTTTCCCCATCTATTTGGCATGAAGTGATGGGACCAGATGCCATGATCTTCGTTTTCTGAATGTTGAGCTTTAAGCCAACTTTTTCACTCTCCTCTTTCACTTTCATCAAGAGGCTTTTTAGTTCCTCTTCACTTTCTGCCATAAGAATGGTGGTAGACTACTTCAAATATTTCACGATTAGTGTGAGCTTTTTTTGTAAATAGCATTATTTTTTTCATTTTATTAGGAGGTATTCCTTTGCCATTGGTGGTTGGTTGATTAGTTTGTTGGTTCTTGATGCAATGGAGAGGATAATCTTGGCTTTTTTCACTCCAACTCCCAGATCTTTACTTGATGACTAATCCAAAGAGTACCTTTGTGTGGAATACCAGTGTGAATTTTATCTGACACTTTTCCTCTCTTTTAGTCTGGTATCTCATTGCCACAATTTAAACTATCCATCAGAGAATAACTGGTTGTGAAAAATATTAATAGTTAAGTAGACTTTCTATACTACTTTTATCCCCTTTTCTTTTTCTTTATCCTTAAGAACTCATTTTCTATTCAGTTTATCAGTAAAATAGAAAAGAGAATACAGTTGTGTTTCTACCACTGTGATTAAGAGAAAAGTGAAAATATTAGTATATTTCAGAATTTGTGACAACAGACAGATTATTTTTCCTGGCATTCTCAAACTTACAACTTTTCAGCTGAGTATTCATATGGGGGTAGGAATAATAAATTAATTTTGAAAGTTATAAGGATGAGTTGGTCACTTTTCATTTAGTTTCATAAATGAAGTCGACATTTTTCTAATGATAAATGAATTTTATAAATGTACAGTAAAAAACGTGTTATTAAGCCAAGGAGAGATACTCTGAGGTGGCATTTAATATGAAGAATGAAAACACACCATATATATATATATATATATATTGTTAAAAGACAGTATATATAGTGAGCTAACATATTGTATAAGAAAAAGAGAAATTAGAATAGTCAAGCAACAAAAATCTTGAGGAGCAGTAATATTTTTAAGATTAAATAAAGTAAATAAGGATTAGATGTTGATTCTGCATACCAAAGTTGAAAAGCATTACAGATATTTTGGAAGCAAAAGGTAATCTGGATGAAGAAATTTACTAAGTATCTTTATCTGTTATTGATTCAAAAAAGTATTATGTCATTTTATAATATAAGAAAAATGATGAAAATGAGTCATTTCTGTGAATTAAAGAGAACATTAAATAATATAAAATCAGTATTGAAACTTCATGCAGGTTATTCTAAGGGCATCAAGTTGTGCCTAAGCACTTACTACCAGAACCTCTTAATCAAAACCTGGAGCTTCTTTGATAAGGAGCTAGTAATTGATGGCTAGTTTCAGGTCAAATGATTCAACATGTGAATAGCTCAAATAAAAAGACCACCCACTTGGAATAATATTATAAAATGTTCTAAAATGGCTTATGGAGAGCTCATAAAGAAGAGCACTCAAATTGAAGACGCAGGGAACAATGTTAGAATGCAAGCTGAGAATTAAATGGGGTTATTTTCTGAATCTGGATCAACCTCTGTACACTGATGTGAATAAAAGTAACAATATTCAGCCAACCCAAGCAAGCATTTCTTCCTCCCACATACTCTGATCTAGATAATTGAAGCCAAATTGCTTTTCTGCTTAAATCATCTGTATAATAGCTATTGCTCTCTTCTTCACACTGAGTATGCATAGCTACAAACATAAGCACAGAAATTACAAATGGCAGAAATATTTAACTTGAAACATGAAAGTCTTCCAGATTATTTTACTCATCTCTTCCTTCTCTTGATTAAACTTAGACTCAAAAGGGATATTAGTTGTGTGTGGGGGAGGAATAGAGAATGGAAAGTTGTTAAATTTCTCTGCAGTCCACAATAGGTACTTATAATGCTGAGGAAGTGTACAATTTTAAAAGAGTGTGGGTGTGAAATTAGTATGGAATGAAATGGGACTCTCATAATGTGCATCTCCTATAGACCACCAAGACTGGAAACCAGCAAGAAAGGAAAATTCCTGGGGTAGCTCTTAGGTTGTGAAAACCACGGGATACCATACTCATGAGGAATTTTAACTACCCAAACATCTGTTAGGTTAAAAAAAAAAATTCAGGAAAACATGCCTCATCAAAGAAGCTTCCAAGGAATGCAACTTTATGATTTAAAAAGAAGAAAGCCAAATAGAGAGCAAAGCACTCTTTAACATCTTAAAAAATGAGACATTGTTGATGCATTATTATATATTCAATTGTTTTTCTTAATATCTTCTAAATGGTGTAATGAACTTGCAATGTGAATGCTATCATAATAGAGGGAGATATTCTACTTTCTATAAAGAGGCAATTATGGCTGATAAGAAATGTCAGCCATAAATAGGAAAATATAACTCATGACATAAAGAAGCCCAGTTGGTGGCAGTGGGTTTTTACAATAGGCTCTATCCTGTTGCCAGTAGAGGAAGCAAATATAATTTATTCTAGACCTGATGGTTGTACTTCTGAAAAATTAATTAGTTGCTGTCGAAAATCTTTTAAGTTAGTTACCCAAGGCTCCCAAATGTGTAATTCAAGATGACATCTCTCTCCCCTAGACTGTAGATTGAAGTTACTAGTATGAACAGTTAGGTTTCCAGAGGCATCTGGAACCCCATATTACTATTCTTCCTGCCCCACTGCCTGCCTTCTCCTAGATGTTCCCTGTTTCAGTGTATTATACATTGTTCATCTGAGTGTTCAAGTGAGGGATCTAGAAATCATTCTTAATTCTTTTTAGCCATCCCCACTCCTCAGTCCATACCTGAACCAAACTTCCCTTCTAAATATTTCTTGAAATTTTTAGGTTTCTCTGTTAAGGGTCTCTAAATTCATACTGTTAAAATACACCTCATAGATTATTACAAAAAATATCTAAATGGTCTTTCTGTTCTCATTTTCTCTACCCTCCACCTAAACCTAGATTTTGAATATACCTATTTGTTATTTCTCTAAAATCTTTGGTGGTTTTCTGTTTCCTTTTGATATGCTCTATAAGATTACCAAAATCACTGCAGATGGTGGCTGCAGCCATGAAATTAAAAGGTGCTTACTCCTTGGAAGAAAAGTTATGACCAACCTAGACAGCTTATTAAAAAGCAGAGTCATTACTTTGCCAACAAAGGTCCATCTAGTCAAAGCTATGGTTTTTCCAGTAGTCATGTATGGATGTGAGAGTTGGACTATAAAGAAAGCTGAGCACCGAAGAATTGATGCTTGTGAATTGTGTTGAAGGAAGACTCTTGAGAGCCCTCGGACTGCAAGGAGATCCAATCTATCCTAAAGGAAATCAGTCCTGAATATTCATTGGAAGGACTGATGCTAAAGCTGAAACTCCAGTACTTTGGCCACCTGCTGCAGAGTTGACTCATTGGAAAAGACCCTGATGCTTGGAGGGATTGGGGACAGGAGGAGAAGGGGACGACAGAGGATGAGATGGCTGGATGCCATCACTAACTCGATAGACGTGAGTTTAAGTGAACTCCGGGAGTTGGGGATGAACAGGGGGGCCTGGTGTGCTGCGATTCATGGGGTCGCAAAGAGTCAGACACGACTGAGCGACTGAACTGAACTGATAAGATTACCTAAGATTTTTGCTTATATTCCCCACACACCCCTCACTGTTTCCCTGTTGTGCTCCAGAATCTTTGCTGCTCTTTCTTACTGTCCTTCCTGTCCACTTTTGGACACCAAAAGGCCTTTTCTTTATGTTTCATGCCAAATATCTCCTCTGCAAAGCCTTCTGTCAATTCCTCTTTCTACTCCCACCTTCCAAAAGTTATTTCTAAACACTGAACCTATTGCAACATAATTATTTACCTCTCCTGTGGAACTCTGAGCTCCTTAAAGACAGAGCTGATCAGTGATGCTGTCTTACGTATGTTTCTACTCTTTATGCCTACTCAGTATTTAAGACTGAACGAATGTGGCATTTGGACTCAAGGAAGGCATTGACTTTAATGTGAAAGTATTTCAATGTCAAAATTCTCCATTGCAAAGTCATTCATACTCATTTTCTTCAAATTTTCTTTTTGTCAAATTGTCTTTCAAATATTTGCATGGTGCCTGTCAAAATTAAAATTCTCCCAGTCAGTTTCTGTTCATGCGTGACATGTCCAGCTTCTTTTTCACAAACCAGTATATTTTATATTGTTGATATGTGTTTTTTCATTAACATAAGTATGAATTACTGCTTACAGGGAAGAAGTGTGGACATAAATTGAGGATTTCAAACTGTGAAAGAAAATAATTTCTTCATAAGTTTCAGAGTGAATTGAAGTTTTAACAGTACCTAAATAATTAACTGAGATAATAAATTGTTAATGAATTTATGAAGTGAAATATAATAGGTTGATAGTTCATGAAGAAGGCAAAGGAGAACAGTGTCTAAATTTGGGCTGCTAAATATGTTTAGAAAGGATATTTAGGTGAAATCATAGTTTAAAGAACATAATAGTGATTATATAAAATTATTTTTAAGGGGTTCAACTGTATATTTAAAAGAACATTTGTCAGGTTATTAACAGTTTTCCAGAATATAAATAAAAATATTTTGAAATCCTATTACATAAGCATGTAGAATATGTTTTTCAGTAAAATTGCTAAAAATCACTAAAAGGATAAGAATGATTATTATATTTTTTTCTAAATCATCAGTGTTATAGAAAATTTGGTTTATCAAAAGGATAAAAGGAGAAGATGTTTCTCCCAATAATATTTAGCAGTATTTTATCTTTTATTAATGTGATGAATTCTCCTACTTTCTCATCTTAAACTTCAAATCTCATGTTGAATTTATTTTGACTTTTCTGAGAACCTTCTTTCTCTTGGTTCAGAAAGAATTGTGAGGTAAGTTTGATTCTTGGTGATTTCTGGTCATTAGCCTCAGTTTGGGGCTGCCTTAGTGTTAGGCCCTGAGTTAACAGATTTTCAGGTCTCTTTTCTTCTGCATTTATAGAAGAATTAGGGATTTGACTACAGGAAACTCCCATTCCTGAAGAAAGTATAGGATTGCTATGTCTGGTAGGGTAGGGCACGATTTGGTTGGGCCCAGTAACTGAGCTGAGACCCCTTGGCTGGATAGTTAATAGTGACAGCAGTAACTGAGCTTAGCAAGGGTTTACTATGTGCTGGTATTAGTCTGAGAGCTTTATACACATCAGTTTATTCATGAGCCTCATTCATTTCTAAAACAGAGCTTGTGCTCTTAGATCTTGACTAGCAAAGCCTCATGGTGGTGTGAAAGTACTAAGAGGTGGAATATGTTAAGTAGGATTACAAAGGGAAGATAGGTAAGATCATAATTTAAAGGAAATTACAGCATGCACATAAAATTAAGCTATATAATAAAGTATTCAACTCTGTATTTTTTAATTTTTTATTGAAGTATAGTTGGTTTGCAATGTTGCATTAATTTCTGCTATACAAGACACAGAGAGCAGACTTGTGGACACACTAGGGGAAAGAGAGGGTAGGACACATTGAGAGAGTAGCGTTGAAACATATACATCACCCTATGTAAAATTAGATAGCCAGCGGAAATTTGCTGTATGATACAGGGAACTCAAATCTGGTGCTCTGTGACAACCTAGAAGGGTGGGACGGGGTGAGAGGGAGGTTCAAACGGGAGGGGATACATGTATACCTATGGCTGATTCATGTTGATATATGGCAGAAACCAACACAATATTATAAAACAATTATCCAATTAACAATAAATTTTAAAAATGTCTGCTGTACTGCAAAGTGACTCAGTTATGCATGTATGTATATATTCTTTTTCATATTCTTTTCTATTATTTATCATACGATATTTAATATAGTTATCTGTGCTATACAGTAGGACCTTGTCGTTTATCTGTTCTATATATAATGGCTTACATCTGCTCACCCCAACCTCCCACTTCATCCCTCCACCAATCCCCTGCACTTGGTAACCATAAGCCTGTCTATGTCTGTAAATCTGCTTCATAGATAGGTTCATTTGTGCATAGTCTAGATTCCACATATAAGTGATATAGTATAGTATTTGTCTTTCTCTTTCTTGCTTATGTAAGTGTGATACTCTCTAGTTGCATCCATGTTGCTGCAAATGGCATTCATTCATCCTGTTATGGCTGAGTAATATTCTACAGTATACGTGTACCATAGCTTCTTTATCCAGTCATATGTCAGTGGACATTTAGGTTGTTTCCATATCTTGGCTATTGTGAATAGTGCTGCTATGAATATAGTGATGTGTGTATCTTTTTTTTTAATTTTTATTTTTACTTTATTTTACTTTACAAAACTGTATTGGTTTTGCCATACACAGACATGAATCCACCATGGGTGTACATGAGTTCCCAAACATGAACCCCCCTCCCACCTCCCATCCCATATCATCTCTCTGGATCATCCCCGTGCACCAGCCCCAAGCATCCTGTATCCTGCATCAAACATATTTTTGAATTATAGAGTTTTGTCTGTATATGCCCAGGAGTAAGATTGCTGGATCTTATGGCAACTCTGTTTTCAGCTGAGGAACCTCCCTACTCTTCAATGTGGCTTACATTCCCACTAACAGTGTAGAAAGGTTCCCTTTTTTCTACATCCTTTCCAGCATTTTTATTCATAGAGTTTTCAATGACGGCCACACTGACCAGTGTGAGGTGGTACCTCATTGAAGCTTTGATTTGTATTTCTCATTAATTAGTGATATTGAGCATCGTTTCTAATGCTTTTTGGCCATGTGTGTTTCTTCTTTGGAGAAATGTCTATTTAGGTCTTCTGCCCATTTTTCAATTGAGTTATTTGGTTTTCTGTTGCTGAACTGTATGAGCTGCTTATCTATTTTGAAAATTAAGTCCTTGTTGGTCACATTATTTACAAATATGTTCTCCCATTCTGTAGGTTGTTGTTTTGTTTATAATTTCTTTACCATGCAAAAGCTTATACATCTGATGAAACCAATTCTATATTTAATGTCAAAAAATTTTCCCAGGGTGTTAAGCCAGTTAGGTTGTTAAAGCAAGTTTTCTAGAATATAAATAAAAATAATTAAAAGTCTGCATTTGCATGAATAACTGGATGTCTTTCAGCAAGTAACTAAAAACCAAACAGTTAAAGGAAATTTAAAGGATAATCAGTATGTGATATTACTAGCTTTGAAAACCAAATCTAAGAAAGACCTAGAGATACTATGCAAGTTTCTAATTATAATCTACCTGTCTCCATTCTCAAACAAATTGAATGGGACTTGCCCTAGTACACATGACCTCTAACTGTATTTTTGGTTTCTTTTCTCTTTAGTTACACCCTTGGTAGTTATTATACACTGATCATACCCACATGTAATGCATGGGAGAATGAAGCAGCAACACTTTTCTCAGCCCTACCTCTTTGCTGTGGTGATGGCCTTATCTAAATCATTCCAGCTTGTTCCCACATGTAGCTTCAAGGTACCATAGAACGGATGTTGTCTTATATTCTTAAGGAACATGATGACCTCAACTAGTCTAGAAACTTTAGAAATAGAAGGGAGTGATGGTAGGGAGAATTCTCTATGTAGTTCATCCAGAATTAAAATACATGAAAAGTTCTGGAGAAGGGAATGGCAACCCACTCCAGTATTCTTGCCTGTAGAATTTCATGGAGAGGAGAGCCTGGCAGGCTGCAGTCCATCCATGGGTTTGCAAAGAGTTAGACATGACTGAGCGACTAAGCACACCCAAACAGCGTTGGTTGTACAAACTCTCTCAACTCAATGCAGTATATGATATTCAACTCATTAAAATGAGTTCTTCAGGAATAAAAAATAAATAAATAAAATAAAATACATGAAAAGTACCAGCAGCCAGTGTGTGGAGTGTCTGTTGGCTGGATGCACATTCCCATGTTTATCACCAGCTCCCAAGCCCTTCACCTCTAACTACATCCTTAGTCTTCACAGAGGCAATCGTTTAATCCGCCTTTCCATCCTTGTTATCAAGAGTTCTAATCTGAAGGGCCCATGCCACAGCTTTTTCCAGTTGTGCATTGATATTATAGAGCCGTGGCTCTTAAACGTATACCCCAGGCATTAGAATTGTTACGAGGACTTGTTAAAGCATGGAGTGCTGAGCCCTCCCCACATCTGATTCAGTAGGTAAGGGATGTGATCTCAGAATCTGCTTTTCTGACAACTTCCCAGGTAATATTGATGCTGCTATTGTGGAGACCACATTTTGAGAACCACTGTTATGACAGTTGTTTTGTAAACATAATGCAATTCTAGAAAAACTCATATTATCTGATTATAAAAGCAATGGAACTAATATGAGAATATTCTCATTCTTACCTGGCATGGCTATTATTGGAAGTAAGGCTTTTTCGGTATTTTCTATTTTTTTCCCACTTAAGCCAGTGTGAAATGATTCAGAAAATTACTCATTCAGCATCAAAGAAAATAGTCCTACAATGAGGTCTAATACTGTAGGCATCCACGAATCATCCTCAGTACTCATCAGTCTAATAGGTCAGATTCTTACACATGTAATATTTGTCCTTTGTGCTACCATCTTGCTGTTGGGAAATCTAGCTCCTCCTGGAATAAAATCAGTCTTGTAAAATGGTTGGAAATATTTCACACACCAGCAGCAGTGTCTCATACTGGGCAGTGAAATCACTTGGCTCTAGGGAAACATTCATCACCAGGAAGGATAGCCAGCTAGTGCAGTATTGTAACCAGTGGGATATGTCCTGAGATGCTCTTGGCCCACATCAATACGGTCAGTTTCACTGCTGAACTCTTTCAGGGCACTTGATGGCCTGAGTTGTTTAAGATGTAAGGAATCCACCCAAACCACCCCCCAGTGAGATTCCCCTTAGACCTGAGAGGCATGTAAAACTTAAAGCAAATTCTTTCAGGCATTTCAACTTACAGTCTTAGAGGCTGTTGATACTTGTATAAGCTAAGAAAGAATGGGAGTCCTTTATTTGGTGATGACACCAGCTAGGACTCTGGTGGTCCAGTGTACCAAATCCTGAAACTAAAATACCCTGGAGTGAAGGACCTTTAAATAAACTTGAGTTGAACTTAAATTCAAATAGATGTGTGGGTAGTTTGAATCATAATGTGTATGGAACTCAAGATTTTTTGTCTTGTGAGCTGCTGTCATTTATTTATGTATGTTTATTCTTTAGGAAGGTCACTGCAGCATGCATTTAAAACCACAGAGAATTTGCTACATTTTCATCATTAAATTTACAGGGATCTGCTGCAGGCAAAGTTACTAAAAAGCCTTTGAATGTGCTTATTCTGAAAGCACTGTATTAGACACACCAAAACTTGATGGTTCTTAATCAAAGTGGCATAGACTTGGGGGCACTCAAACTTTTATACAAACTAGGCAAAATGATGGTGTATCCAGACTCCCCTTTCAGCTAACACACTTAACAGGGGGACACAGATGGATGGGAAAGGTGACCCTGACCCAGAGAGGACCCACATTCCTGTGCAAGGATAGAAGCATGATAATCAGGAAATGATGGTTGTTAGTTACAGAAAATGCATTATTGTGAAAACCAGGGGGAAAGTGCTTATGAGAGGAAGTGATTGGATTATGGGGAATGAGAGAATAAGGATAGATCATTCCTACTGAGTAAATTGCTGTGATTTATAAGAGAAAGGGTATAGTGATATCTTGGCCCATTACTGACTAGATTCATTTCACAAACAATCCTAAATCAGAATGTGACAGTTTATGGGGAGACAAACAAAGTCTCCCAAAGATGCTTATATATTACTGTTTTTAAACTGGCATATTTTCAACTCCCCATACCTTTATTGCTTTTGGTTGCCTTTATTTTGGTAGTTGACATTCATAATGATAATTCTGTATTCCCCCATAATTTTGTATTATGTAACTCTAATAATAGTTTATTACACACTGGAATAGAAGAGAAAAATAATACTGAATTATTTTATTATGCATTTTTGGAATTTTAATAAGTTCCAAGAGAAAGTTGTCGAAAAGAAACTTGAAAATATTATTTGCTTAAAAGTACACTATAGTATTTGTACAATATTAAAATAATTAGGTGCTCTTCTATAATATGCTTTGAGCATTTTGGTGTTCTAAATATTTCTCTTAAAATATCCATGAATTAATCAGATGTTTATCTTTCAGTGCTCTACACAGATGAAATATATATTCAGTTATATACTATGTGCATATAGTATATTCATATTTAAGTTTAGATAGGTATGTTTATTTTTTATTTCAAAATCAGAAGGTCTTTTCCCATCATATTGCAATTCTTCAAGAATATAGATTAATATAATATGTTCTAAGGGAAATATTTCATGAAAGATTTAACACAGGGAACACTTATGTAACAAAACAGGAAATGTCATCAAGTTTGCTGAAAATGCAAATATTATTAACAGTGATTATTTCTTTAAAAAAAAAAAAAGAAAAAAGACTTTAGGCAAGTTCAAGAATTAAAGCACAGTTCAGCCAGGGGGTAAATGCCTTGCCTTTCTATAATGATTGATTTGTGTACAGAACTTAAAATATTTAGTAGTTCAAGTAGTTAGTGTGTTCCATGAATGATCTCTGAATGTCATTTTCCTCTCAGCTCTGCTTGGGGTAGCAGACACTCCCTGATGAGGGCTTTGATTGCTGGTATTAAAGAATGGATGCAGGGTTGGCATTTTACTATGAAAGACGAGAAGCTGAAGTAAGGCATCACACTGTTTTCTGAGCTGGTCTCCAGACACACTTGCAAGACTAGCTGTAAGTTTCTCTTGGGAAATGTTTTGGATCTGTTCTCATTTGAGACCTCAGAGATCTAAAGTGCAGAGCAAAGACAACACAGACATAGAAGAATTTCCTGAAAATATTTCTAAAAACATGCTACCATCAACTTAATCACAGAAAAAACCTTTGTCAACTTTCTTATCACAGGACATTTTCAGTAAACTGTCCGTGTTATTAGGGCAACAATAATGTACCACCTTGCCTTTCTGCTAGAATGAGTGAGGTTTAACTATAGTCCCGACAGTCACTGAGTTGATATATGTTGTAAAGCTGTAGGAATCAGATTTCTGGAGATAATCTGTCCTCTTGATATAATGACATTTTGTCCATCATCCTGGTAGGAGTGGATATCGAACATCAGAACCTATAGAGGCTTCTTCCAGTTCATGATGTTAGCTTATTAAACTATGGCTTTTGTCTTTCTTGTCTATGAAGGCAGTTCTTACAGAGACTTTAGCCATGGCATTAAAGACCCCGAACAATCTGGCTCCATTTCTTCTCTGACTCTCGTTCTGATTCGCTTGGCTCCAGCCTCACTGGAATCTCTGTTTTTCTGGAACATACCGGGCACAATCCTGTCTCAGAGACTGTGCAGTGGCCATTCTCCTCCCTGTGACACTTTCTTCAAATATCCCCATGCTCTTTCACCTCCTTCACATCTTTGCCTAAATGTCTCAGGTTTAGACAGGCATTGCCTGACCACCATATTTTTTAAAATAGTAACTCCTATCCACTTTCCCATTCCAATTATCCTGATTCATTTTTTGTCATGGTACATATCATACCATGTACATGGTACATACATACTTCCCAACAGTATATAATTTAATTATTTGTTACATATTTAAATTTTTATAATATATATTATTTTTCTCCCTCTCCTGAAATAGAGGTTGCGTGATCTTTGTAATTTTGTTTTCCCTCTAACTGAGACCTCAAAAATGGCTGCCTTGAGTATCAGATCAGTTCAGTCGCTCAGTCATCTCCGACTCTGTGACCCCGTGAACTGCAGCACACCAGGCCTGCTTGTCCATCACCAACTCCCGGAGTTCACTCAGACTCATGTCCATCGAGTCCGTGATGCCATCCAGCCATCTTATCCTCTTTCATCCCTTTGTCCTCCTGCCTTCAGTCTTTCCCAGCATCAGAGTCTTTTCATGAGTCAGCTCTTCACATCAGGTGGCCAAAGTATTGGAGCTTAAGCTTCAGCAACAATCCTTCCAGTGTATCTTCAGGACTGATTTCCTTTAGGATGGACTGGTTGGATCTCCTTGCAGTCCAAGGGACTCTCAAGAGTCTTCTGCAACACCACAGTTCAAAAGCATCAATTCTTTGGTGCTCAGCTTTCTTCACAGTCCAACTCTCACATCCATACATGACTACTGGAAAAACCATAGCTTTGACTATATGGACTTTTGTTGGTAAAGTTGTTTCTGCTTTTTAATATGCTGTCTAGGTTGGTCATAATTTTTCTTCCTAGGAGTGAGCTTCTTTTAATTTCATGGCTGCAGTCACCATCTGCAGTGATTTTGGAGCCCAAGAAAATAAAGTCTGTCACTGTTTCCACTGTTTCCCCATCTATTTGCCATGAAGTGATGGGACTGGATGCCATGATCTTAGTTTCTCTTGTGTGTGTATGTGATGTTACAGTTTTTTAAATTTATTTTTTAATTGAAGGATAATTGCTTTAGAGAATTTTATTGTTTTCTGTCAAACCTCAACATGAATCAGCCATAGGTATACATATATCCCCTCCCTCTTGAACCTCCCTCTCATCTCCCTCCCTATCCCACCCCTCTAGGTTGATACAGAGCCCCTGATCTTAGTTTTTTGAATGTTGAGTTTTAGGCTAATGTTTTCACTCTTCCTCTTTCACCATCAAGAGGCTCTTCAGTTCTTTGCTTTCTGCCATAAGGGTGGTGTCATATGCGTATCTGAGGTTATTGTTATTTCTCCTGGAAATCTTGATTCCAGCTTGTGCTCTATCCAGCCTGGCATTTCCCATGATGTACTCTGAATTTAAGTTAAATAAGCAGGGTGACAATATACATCCTTGATATACACCTTTCCCTATTTGGAACCAGTCCATTGTTCCATGTCCAGTTCTAACTGTTGTTTCTTGACCTGCATAGAGATTTCTCAAGAGGCAGGTAAGGTGGTCTGCTATTCCCATGTATTGAAGAATTTTCCACAGTTGTGATCCACACAAAGGCTTTGGTGTAGTCAATAATGCTGAAGTAGATGTTTTCTGGAATTTTCTTGCCTTTTTTATGATCCAGCAGATGTTGGCAATTTGATCTCTGGTTCCTCTGCCATTTCTAAATCCAGCTTGAACACCTGGAAGTTCTCGGTTCACGTACTGTTGAAGCTTTGAGAATTTTGAGCATTATTTTGCTAGTGTGTGAGATGAATGCAATTGTGCAATAGTTTGAACATTTTTTGGCATTGTCTTTCTTTGGGACTGGAATGAAAGCTGACCCTTTCCAGTCTGGTGGCCACTGCTGAGTTTTCCAAATTTCCTGGCGTACTGCGTGCAGCACTTTCACAGTATCATCTTTTAGGGTTTGAAATAGCTCAGCTGGAATTCCATCACCTTCACTGTATTTGTTCGTAGTGATGCTTCCTAAGGCTCACTTGACTTCACATGCCAGGATGTCTGGCTCTAGATGAGTGATCACACCATCATGGTTATCTGGTTCATGAAGATTTTTTGTACAGTTCTTCTGTGTGTTCTTGCCACCTCTTCTTAATCTCTTCTGCATCTGTTAGGTCCATACAATTTCTGTCCTTTATCGAGCCCATCTTTGCATGAAATGTTCCCTGGTATCTCTAATTTTCTTGAAGAGATCTCTAGTCTTTCCCATTCTGTTCTTTTCCTCTATTTCTTTGCATTGATCGCTGAAGAAGGCTTTCTTATTTCCTTGCTATTCTTTGGAACTCTGCATTCAGATGGATATATCTTTCCTTTTCTCCTTTGCTTTTAGCTTCTCTTCTTTTCTCAGCTGTTTGGTATACCTTGTCAGTATACCATTTTGCCTTTTTGCATTTTTTTTTTCCTTGGGGATGGTCTTGATCACTGCCTCCTGAACAATGTCATGAACCTCCATCCATAGTTCTTCAGGCACTCCATCAGATCTAATCCCCTGAATCTATTTGTCACTTCCATTGTATTTGTCACTTCCACGTAAGGGATTTGATTTAGGTCATACCTGAATGGTCTAGTGGTTTTCTCTACTTTCTTCAATTGAAGTCTGAATTTGGCAATAAGGAGTTCATGATGTAAGCCACAGTCAGCTCCTGGTCTTATTTTTTCTGACTGTATACAGCTTCTCCATTTAAAGCTGCAAAGAATATAATCAATCTGATTTTCGTGTTGACTATCTGGTGATGTCCATGCGTAGAGTCATCTCTTGTGGTGTTGGAGGAGGGTGTTTGCTATGACCAGTATGTTCTCTTGGCAAAACTCTGTTAGCCTTTGCCCTGCTTCATTCTGTACTCCAAGGCCAAACTTGCTTGTTGCTCCAGGTATCTCTTGACTTTCTACTTTTGCATTCCAATCCCCTATGATGGAAGGACATCTTTTTGGGTATTAATTCTAGAAGGTCTTCTAGGTCTTCATAGAACCATTCAACTTCAGCTTCTTCAGCATTAGTGGTTGGGGCATAGACTTGAATTACTAGGATATTGAATAGTTTTCCTCAGAAATGAACAAGGATCATTCTGTCATTTTTGAGACTGCACCAAGTACTGCATCTCAGACTTGTGTTGACTGTGAGGGCTACTCCATTTCTTCGAAGGGATTCTTGCCCACAGTAGTGGATATAATGGTAATCTGAATTAAAGCCACCCATTCCAGTCCATTTTAGTTCATTGATTCCTAAAATGTCGTTGTTCATTCTTGCTGTCTCTTGTTTGACCACTTCCAGTTTGCTTTGTTCGTACAGCATTGGATTTTACTTCCATCACCAGTCACAACCACAACTGGGTGGTGTTTTCACTTTGGCTCTGTCTTTTCATTCTTTCTGGAGATATTTCTCCATTCTTCTCTAGTAGCATACTGAGCACCAACTGACCTGGGAATTCATCTTTCAGTGTTATTTCTTTTTGCCTTTTCATACTGTTCATGGAATTCTCAAGGCAAGAATACTGAAATGGTTAGTCATTCCCTTCTCCAGTGGACCACGTTTTGTCAGAACTCTCCATCATGACCCACCCGTCTTGGGTTGCCCTGCACAGCATGGCTCCTATTTCATTGAATTAGACAAGGCAAAAACTGCAGAACAATTATACGAAATAAATTCTCACACTGTTGAGAAAGTTCTAGGACCCACAACAGATTTCCCAACCTGGGGATCTGGCAAAGAGACTGAGAACGCCCAGGGAAGTTGACTGTGGAGGTCAGTGGGATTTGATTACAGAACTTACAAAGGACAGGGGAAACAGACTCTTGGCGGGCACAAATAAAACCTTGTGCACACCAGGACCCAGGAGAAGGGAGCAGTGGCCCCAGAGGAGACTGACCCAGCCTTGCCTGTGAGTGTCCAGAATTCTCTGGCAGAGGCGTGGGTTGACAGTGGCCTGTGGCAGGGTCAGGGGCACTGAATACAACTAGACCTTTTGAAGGAGGTCCCCATTATCTTCATTACCCCACCATAGTTTGTTCTCAGGTCAAACAACAGGGAGGGAATACAGCCCCACCCATCAACAGAAAATTGGGTTAAAGATTTACTGAGCATGACCCTGCCCATCAGACCAAGATCCAAGTTTCCCTCACGGTCAGTGTCTCACAGCAGGAAGCTTCCCTAAGCCTCTTATCCATCAGAGGGCAGACAGACTGAAAACCACAGTGACAGAAAATTAATCAAACTGAGCACATTGACCACAGCCTCGTCTAACTCAATGAAACTATGAGCCATGCTACCCAAGGACAGGTTATGGTGGAGAGTTCTGACAAAATGTGGTCCACTGGAGAAGAGAATGGCAAACCACTTCAGCATTCTTGCCTTGAGAACCCCTCAACAGTATGAACAGGCCTTCAGGATAGATGTTCAGTACTAGAAGCTCTAAATGTTAGGTCTACAACTACCCTGATCACTTCTGCAGGCTTGGTGTCCTCCTCGTCCTTGGCACGTAGAAGATGTACAATAAATATTCATTGTTTCAATAAATACATAAATATCACCTAAAAACCAACAGAATGTTTGAGCAGAAATAAAAAGTTAGGCTAAAATATTTTCCAGTCTCATACCACTTAAAATATGCAACCTGTCATAATAGTGTTCTTTTCCACAATGGTTCTTACAGAACTAGAGGGCAGGTCTGAGGAAAATATTAATAAAGGGTAAATAATTAAGATATTAATTATTAATGAATAAACACCTTCATAAAGTTTTACTTAGCTTCTGACCGATCCTCTTTTAGTCAAAGGCAGGAGGTAGGCCTTTGAAACCCACTTTTCAAAGCAGGTTTCTCCATGAGGAAAATATATAATGATGATGAGTAACGGAGTACCTGATCCTAAAGCCTGTCCACTCCTCACTTAACAGTTAAATACAGAGAGTCAGAGCTACTATTTGTTAAGCTACTGCTTGTTAAGGTGGGTATGACATTTCTAAGCAATATCTAGGAAGGAAAGAAGTGGCCACTCTTTTTTTCTGAACATGTATTTATTTTTTGGCTGTGCTGTGTCTTCATTCCTTGTGGCTATAAACGGACTCTGTCTAGTTATGGCAGACCAAAGCCCCTCTGAGTTGATGCATAGCTGCTGGCTGGCGGCTCCTCTGGGTGCTGAGTGCCACACGGGCTCTCTGTGCACAGGCTTCAGCAGTTGCAGCACGTGAGCTCAGCAGCTGCCACGTGTGGGCTCAGTAGCCATGGCACGTTAGCCCAGTGGCTCTGCAGAATGTGAGATCCTCCTAGAGCAGGGGCTGAACCCGTGTCCCCTGCACTGGCAGGTGGATTCCCAACCACTGGGCCACCAGGAGAGGCTTGAGGCATCCAAAAGCAATTAGTTATGCTGGTGGCAGAGCCCTCTCATCACTATCATTTGTTACGTCCAGGTATCTAAATGAATTATGCTACAATTTGAGGCAGTGTTCCTAAATCTAGGACCCTAAAATTAGAATATGACTGAAGATCTCAGTATGTGCAGCGTGTGTTCCAGTGCTGAGATTCCATGATCTCTTCTACATTAATCACCAGAGAAATCATGTACCGTATTCTGTCATTAGCACCTCGGCTCATCACACCTTGGAATCCTGGAGCATCCCTTCCTCCCTCTCTCCCCTGAGTGTCATATAGACAGCGTCTCTGAGTCAGTGTTCAGAGTATCGCACAAAATTCAGTAAAGGTACAAGTAGAAGGATATGTTTCTCATCTGCAAAGCATTTTCCCACATATTTCTTATACATCCTCTATAGTAACATCTGAGTACTTCTTTAAACTATGTCAATGCTACTATTAAAAAGTACTTTGTGGACTGAGTTGAGAGATTCCCTGGTGGCCCCAACGGTGAAGAATCCAGGCTGAGCTGGGCACCTAAATTCCAAAACACATAAGACCATTTCTCTTGGAAATGTTCTAAGTACCGAGAACTCATTAATAGTCCAAAGACTGTCATTACTGTGAGCATCCTACATACTTACCTAGTGTTGAAATAAACCTTCTGGCTTTCTTCAGAGCCTGTGAGTCACCTGAGCCAGATATACTTGCCATATTGATACTATCTCAATTTGTAAGGAATTACCCGAAATTTGTTAGCAAACTCTTTTCATCTTGGTCCCATCTCCCTTGTTCTAGACTCCGTTTTCCAGTTGCCAATCCTTGTGAGTATCTCAGGCTTAATGAGTACAGATCCAAATTTAGCATCTCCTGCCAAGGTCTTGGAGAAGGCAATGGCACCCCACTCCAGTACTCTTGCCTGGAAAATCCCATGGACAGAGAAGCTGGTAGGCTGCAGTCCATGGGGTCGCCGAGAGTCGGACACGACTGAGTGACTTCACTTTCACTTTTCACTTTCATGCACTGGAGAAGGAAATGGCAACCCACTCCAGTGTTCTTTCCTGGAGAATCCCAGGGACGGGGGAGCCTGGTGGGCTGCTGTCTGTGGGGTCGCACAGGGTTGGACATGACTGAAGCGACTTAGCAGCAGCAGCCAAGGTCTTATCCCTATCAAAACTAGCATCTGTTCTTGAAGGTGCTGTTGTGAATTCTATCAGCACTCCCCCAGTATTAATACGTGAATTCGCTTTTTGCTACACCCTCTGTCTCACAGCTAGTCAGCCCTTAAGTTCTTTTTATTAAATTTTCTCAGGACTCTGGGTTCATCTCCTCCTTTCTCTACCTACTGGCACTCTTCTTTCAGCTCTTATCAGCTTTTACCTGACATTTTGGAAATAACGTGTCTGAACTCACTGCTTCAGAGTGCTTATCTTTTTCATAGCTGCCTGAGATTTCCTCCTAAGTCATTAGAAAAGTACTTTCCTTCTCAAAACTTTCAGTGACATCCCATTGTTTAAAGAGTGAACTTCTGCCTAACTTAGTTCCCAAATGACTAGTTGGCTTGCTCCCTACCCGACCCCTTCATGAACACTGGTCTTTCTGTGATATCTCTATTCTTTGAATATAAGGATTCTGAAATTTTTTTGCACCGTGGGTTCCTTTGACAGTCTGGTGAAGTGTGTGGACCCCTTCCTAGAGTAATATTTTTCAGTGTATAAAATAATAAACATAAGATTACCATGGAAAGCCATGCTGCAGAAATAAAATTCTATCTGTCTGTGGACCCCGTTGTTTATATCTTTGTGGCTTTGCTTATGACCCTTTTAGCAGAGAAGTGCCCCTGAGCCTGCCCTTCTGATTATTGAGATCCTTCTCATGTTTCAGTTTCTTCAGTCCCCATCTCTGCAACTTTACCTTGCCTCCCTGCCCTTCTGTATTCACCATGGTGTCCTCTGCCCTCTCATAGCAGATTATTTGTATTTCTAATTAGTTCTTATCTTTCCTTTGCCCTTTGTAATAATATTTTGTATTAACTGACAAAAAGGACCAGACTCTAATGGCCTACTTTCACACATTTTGTGCTCAATCACTTGTAACTCTTTTCTAAAGCACTGTGAAATCTGCATATGAAGAGGACACTGAGGTCCAGAAGTTTTGTTTGACCAAGATTATACAGCTTGTTGTTGTTACAAATTTATTTCAGGAAAGGAATATTTTATCTTCTTCTTCATCTTTTCTTCTCAGGATCTAAGGAATGACATTGTTCAGTAATGTTTGTTTATGTGGATTTAAAAATCAGAAGTGCTGGGAAATACTCATCTCCCAATATATAATGCCCCTAGTATTGACGAGGGGCCATACTAGGATAGAGATGTGTACAGCAGTGTTTCTAGGTCAATGTCTATGTCAAACTAACTCTGACTAATTCCTTCTTAACAAACTGAAAACTCTTGTAGTTCCTAGTCATCACAAATTAAAATTTAAACAACTGTTTTCAGCAATCAATTACTTAAAATGTTATTCCTTATTCTGCACTCCTGATGAAAAGACAATAATATTAAAAGTAGGACAAATTAAAGAATCTGTTTGGAATCAAAATGAATTCAGGAAATATTTATATTCATAATGATAAGATCAGTTGTATAACCTATTTCCTATGTTATCCCCTCAGTGAAGACAAACCAATCCAATTTACATTTGTAAGAAAATACATTTTAAATATAATTCACTTGTTCAAGTTGCATTTTTCTGTAGTCAAATACATTCCTGCAAGTTTCTTAAAACAACATTATTAGGCTATTTAAAAATAAAACTATTCAAATAGATTTATTTTAGCAATTAGTAATGCCAGAAAAACTGAAGAGGAACTAAGCCTCTTGATGAAAGTGAAAGAGGAGAGTGAAAAAGTTGGCTTAAAGCTCAACATTCAGAAAACAAAGATCATGGCATCTGGCCCCATCACTTCATGGGAAATAGATGGGGAAACAGTAGAAACAGTGTCAGACTTTATTTTTGGGGGCTCCAAAATCACTGCAGATGGTGACTGCAGCCATGAAATTAAAAGATGCTTACTCCTTGGAAGAAAAGTTATGAGCAACCTAGATAGCATGTTCAAAAGCAGAGACATTACTTTGCCAACTAAGGTCCGTCTAGTCAAGGCTATGGTTTTTCCTGTGGTCATGTATGGATGTGAGAGTTGGACTCTGAAGAAGGCTGAGCGCCGAAGAATTGATGCTTTTGAACTGTGGTGTTGGAGAAGACTCTTGAGGGTCCCTTGGACTGCAAGGAGATCCAACCAGTCCATCCTAAAGGAGATCAGTCCTGGGATGTCTTTGGAAGGAATGATGCTAAAGCTGAAACTCTGGTACTTTGGCCACCTCATGTGAAGAGTTGACTCATTGGAAAAGACTTTGATGCTGGGAGGGATTGGGGGCAGGAGAAGAAGGGGCGACAGAGGATGAGATGGCTGGATGGCGTCACTGACTTGATGGACGTGAGTCTGAGTAAACTCTGGGAGTTGGTGATGGACAGGGAGGCCTGGCATGCTGTGATTCATGGGGTCGCAAAGAGTCGGACACAACTGAGCGACTGAACTGAACTGAATGCTTTCTTTTCAAAATGTTGTTTTGAGATTAAAAATCATGTATATACGATGAGTAATTTCTCATGTGGAAGTTCTTCATGTATAGTAATTATTTTTAAAGGAATTACATCTTTTGATTTGGCAATGCCTTTTAGTATGCTGTGAACTATAATTCATTACCATCATCCTTCTTATGGTCTTTTCTGTCATCATACTGTGGCAAATACTAGTTTAAATGTAGAAAGGTAACTGAATTTTTTCTATTTTCATAGCTCCAGATGGTCCTCCTGAAAATGTGCATGTAGTAGCAACATCACCTTTTAGCCTCAACATCAGCTGGAGTGAACCTGCTGTCATTACTGGACCAACCTTCTATTTGATAGACGTCAAATCAGTAAGGCCTGTCTTGTCTTCTGTGGAAGGTAGTTTAGAGCATGATTAGGAATACAGGTTTTGCAACCAGACTGAATTTTACTCTCAGCTCTGTTAGACTTAAGCAGCTTCCTTTACTGTTTATGTTTGTGTCCACATCTGTAAAATAAAGATAGATAATACTACCTAGGGTACAGCATTTCTGTGAAGACTAAGTTAGTCAACATACATAAAGAACTTGAAATATTGCCTGATACCTAGTAAATATTCAAGAAGTGCAAACAAAATATTGTCATCATAGTTATTGTTATTTATCTTCAGGGTATAGATGATACAGATAAATGAGGTTGAGTTGAGTTTAAGTTGACAGTAATATATCAGTTTAAAATACAGTGAAAAAGAACTTAAAATACAAAAGAACGGCCAAGGCATTAGGAGACATAGCTCTAAAATAAGACACTATCAGGCTTAACTTTGAAAATGCTTGACGCAGAACATGGAAAGGTAGTGGAAATATAAGTGTAAAAAGTTAGCTTCATTCAAGAAAAAGCAAGTAGTTTAGGCGTCCTTAGTGGAACATTTGAAAACAAAAGGCCTGAGAGATGAGGCTCGACTCGGGGGCCGACTTGCAATCTACTGTGGAGTGTGGGTCGTGATAAGTTCAGTGGGGTGCCAATTGTGGAAATAAAGCAGTACTGGGATACAGATTTCTATTTTACAGAATCAGTATGATCACACTGTAAAGCATAGTTTTAGACCAGTCCTGGGGGTATAAAATTAAAGGAGTCAGGAAACCATAAGAGTAAAACTGGGCAAGAAAAGAAAAGGAAATGAGTGAGGGTAACAGAATAAAAAAAATAATTTAAATCTGCAGGATCTGGAGGAAAAAAAAAACCCGTGGATGGGGAGTGAAAATAAAAATCAAGGGTGACTTTTTAAGATATATGATTTGGAAACTTGTGAGGAGGAATGGATTTGTAGAGGAAAGGCATGGATTCAGAACTAGATGTGCTAAGATGCCTGGGCGTCCCCAGGTGAAGACAGCTCATTGGCAGGATCATTCATGGATCTGTAGCTCAGGAGAGGAAGCTTATATTTCCAGATTTGGGAAGCGCTGGTATTTAGATGACGGATGAAATAATATGAATAGATGAGATTAATGATGAAACATTTAGGGTAAGAAACTCTTCTGTAAGGACTAACCGGAAGAAAGTGTCCTGGGGAATACAAACATTTGAGTGAAAGGCACCTGAAAACACTGAATTGGAGTAGCCATCCAGACCGTAGGAAATGCAAGCATGGCAGTCAGGCCTCTTGCCTACAGCAGGGTGCTCCACAGTGTGACTAATGCAGAGTTGCTAAGCTAGGGTTAGAACTGGAAATTTCTCCTGGCATCCTGCTTGGGTTTTACTGGAGCTGATGAGCAGTCCCTTCTGGTGGCGTCTGAGGCATTAAATTCGGTAATCCATGGTGAATTCTCCTCCCCCCTTCCTGTATTTATTCATCTCTTCTTTAACTTTCATGCTTTTCTATTTTATATTATTTCTTAAGTGGAAATAATTCTATCTCAAAAGACCTGTCATGATTAAAGCAAAACTTAAAGGATTATTGGTACATTTTTTTCTCCCAGTCAGTCTTAAGTTTATGATCCTCCTTTTCTAGAGCATATTTGTGAAGACTTTTAGTTCATAATTAGCCAAAAACAATCAATATGAATGACAAATGCTCTGGGAATATCATTAAAAGCAAGCTGCAAAATGTTAACACTGTGCTCTATTAACTAGAAGATACTTTATTAGGGAAAATAGCTCTCGTGGAGTTTGGTTGTGTTGAATAGAGGGAAAAGTAAAACATTAAAAAATGGTGATTTATCACCTAATTCTCTCAGTATTCCTACTGAGATTAAAACTGAGTAAGGGAAACAGAGAAACATAGAAAGATAACTATTGTAATTACTTAGTTTGTTTCAGCTACATATTAGCCTCTTCATATGCATTGTATTATTGTATCTTATCTAATAACCTTTTGATGTAAATATTATAATCTTACTTTTGCATATAGGAGAACTGAGGCACAGAGATGATTAAAAAAAAAGCAAACAACTTCTCAAACAGTTAAGACCTGGCTAAAATCAGCACAACAGGAAAGGAAAGTGAAGTCACTCAGTGGTGTCCGAGTCTTTGTGACCCCATGGACTGCAGCCTACCAGGCTCCTCCGTCCATGGGATTTTCCAGGCAAGAATACTGGAGCGGGTTGCCATTCCCTTCTCCAGGAGATCTTCCCAACCCAGGGATGAACCCAGCTCTCCTGCACTGTAGGCAGACGCTTTACCATCTGAGCCACCAGGGAAGTCAGGGAATCCACCAGGAAGACCTGGCTAAAACCAGCACAGTGGTGTGATGGAAATAGGAAAAAACATCAAAAAGCAAGTAAAATTTACCAAATTGAAATATGTGCACACCAAAACACCTTTGGATCAAAGACAGCAAAAATTCAAACAGATCCTAACCCTGGACAGTTTCCCTAGGATTCTTGGAACTAAAGTGGCCTTCCCTTCATTCTTTCAACACAATTCTAGTTTATTTTTTAAAATTTTGTTTTCTATTGGAGCATAGTGGATTAACAATGTTGTGTTCGCTTCGGGGGTGCAGCAAAGTGACTCAGTTATCCATATACGTGTACCTGTTCTTTTTCAAATCATTTTCCCATTTAGGTTATTACAGAATATTGAAGGGGTTCCCTGTGCTCTATCGTAGGTCCTTGTTGGTTATCTAGTTTAAATACAGTAATGTGTACTTGTCAGTCTCAAACTCCCAGAACAACTTTAAATGCATTCGAATGCCAGCGTTGTGCTGGGTCAAACCCACATCTTTTATGGCTCCTAGACCAGTAGGCAGGTGCTTTACCGCTGGTGCCACCTGAGAAGCCCAGAAGTCATTGGCTCCCAGGCCAAAGAACACATGCCCTTGAATTTAAGGTTTATGCTGCACCCTGGCCTCTGCCAAATACCAGTCACAAGGGGCATATAGCTCTTCCCTTTAAAGACATGAAGCGAACATTGACACTCTTTAATAAAGACACATGGGCTTCCTGGGTGGCTCAGATGGTAAAGAATCCACCTGTAATGCAGGAGTCCTGGGTTCGATCCCTGGGTCGGGAAGATCCCCTGGAGAAGGGCATGGCAACCCACTCTAGTATTCTTTTTTTTTCTTTTGAAATATATTTTATTTTATTTTTTTAAATATAAATTTATTTATTTTAATTGGAGGTTACTTTACAATATTGTATTGGTCTTGCCATACATCAACATGAATCCGCCACAGGTATACATGTGTTCCCCATCCAGAGCCCCCCTCCCTCCTCCCTCCCCGTACCATCCCTCTGGGTTATCCCAGTGCACCAGCTCCAAGCATCCAGTATCCTGCATCGAACCTGGACTGGTGATTCATTTCAGATATGATATTATACATGTTTCAATGCCATTCTCCCAAATCATCCCACCCTCACCCTCTCCCACAAGTCCAAAAGACTGTTCTATACATCTGTGTCTCTTTTGCTGTCTCGCATACGGGGTTATCGTTACCATCTTTCTAAATTCCATATATATGCGTTAGTATACTGTATTGGTGTTTTTCTTTCTGGCTTACTTCACTTTGTATAATAGGCTCCAGTTTCATCCACCTCATTAGAACTGATTCAAATGTATTCTTTTTCATGGCTGAGTATTACTCCATTGTGTGTATGTACCACAGCTTTCTTATCCATTCATCTGCTGATGGACATCTAGGTTGTTTCCATGTCCTGGCTATTATAAACAGTGCTGCAATGAACAATGGGGTACACATGTCTCTTTCTATTCTGGTTTCCTCAGTGTGTATGCCCAGCAGTGGGATTGCTGGGTCATAAGGCAGTTCTATTTCCAGTTTTTTAAGGACTCTCCACACTGTTCTCCATAGTGGCTGTACTAGTTTGCATGCCCACCAACAGTGTAAGAGGGTTCCCTTTTCTCCACACCCTCTCCAGAATTTATTGCTTGTAGACTTTTGGATCGCAGCCATCCTGACTGGTGTGAAATGGTACCTCATTGTCGTCTTGATTTGCATTTCTCTGATAATGAGTGATGTTGAGCATCTTTTCATGTGTTTGTTAGCCATCTGTATGTCTTCTTTGGAGAAATGTCTGTTTAGTTCTTTGGCCCATTTTTTGATTGGGTCGTTTATTTTTCTGGAATTGAGCTGCAGGAGTTGCTTGTATATTTTTGAGATTAGTTGTTTGTCAGTTGCTTCATTTGCTATTATTTTCTCCCATTCTGAAGGCCACTCCAGTATTCTTGCCTGGAAAATCCCCATGGACAGAGGAGCCTGGCAGACTACAGTCCATGGGGTCGCAAAGAGTCGGACACAACTGAGTCACTAAGCACAGCACAATAAAGATATATGGGCTCAGATATCACCCTGGATGATTCTACTCGGAACTGCATTTTCTGGCCTTTTGTTATTCCTTTTAAATTTATTATTTAATTCAGAGATAATTGCTTTACAGAACTGTGTTGTTTTCTGCCAAACAGCTACATGAATCAGCCATGGGTATACATATATCCCCTCCCTCATGAACCTCCCTCCCATCTCCCTTCCCATCCCACCCCCCTAGGTTTCGGTTTTTACAGAGCCCCTTTTCAGTTCCCTGAGTCATATAGCAAATTCCCGTTGACCGTTCATTTTACATATGGTAATGTAATCTTCCATGTTACTCTCTCCATATATCCCACCCTCTCCTTCCTCCCCCATCTTCCTCCCCAAAGTCCAAAAGTCTGTTCTCAATGTCTGTGTCTCCATTCAGTTCAGTTCAGTCGCTCAGTCATGTCCGACTCTTTGCGACCCCATGAATCGCAGCACACCAGACCTCTCTGTCCATCACCAACTCCCAGAGTTCACCCAAACCCATGTCCATTGAGTCAGTGATGCCATCCAACCATCTCATCCTCTGTCATCCACTTCTTCTCCTGCCTTCAATCTTTCCCAGCATCAGAGTCTTTTCCAATGAGTCAGCTCTTCACATCAGGTTGCCAAAGTATTGGAGTTTCAGCTTCAACATCAGTTCTTCCAATAAAAACCCAGGACTGATCTTTAGGATGGATTGGTTGTATCTCCTTGCAGTCCAAGGGACTCTCAAGAGTCTTCTCCAACACCACAGTTCAAAAGCATCAATTCTTTGGTGCTCAGCTTTCTTTATATTCCAACTCTCACATCCACACATGGCCACCGGAAAAACCATAGCCTAGACTAGACAGACCTTTGTTGGCAAAGTAATGTCTCTGCTTTTTAATACACTGTCTAAGTTGGTCATAACTTTCCTTCCAAGGAGTAAGCATCTTTTAATTTCATGGCTGCAGTCACCATCTGCAGTGATTTTGGAGCCCAGAAAAATAAAGTCAGCCACTGTTTCCCCATCTATTTCCCATGAAGTGATGTGACTAGATGCCATGATCTTCGTTTTCTGAAAGTTGAGCTTTAAGCCAACTTTTTCACTCTCCTCTTTCACTTTCATCAAGAGGCTCTTTAGTTCTTCACTTTCTGGCATAATGGTGGTATCATCTGCATATTTGAAGTTATTGATATTTCTCTCTGCAATCTTGATTCCAGCTTGTGCTTCCTCCAACCCAGCGTTTCACATGATGTACTCTGCATAGAAGTTAAATAAGCAGGGTGACAACATACAGCCTTGACGTACTCCTTTTTCTATTTGGAACCAGTCTGTTGTTCCATGACCAGTTCTAACTCTTGCTTCCTGACCTGCATACAGATTTCTTAAGAGGCAGGTCAGGTGGTCTGGTATTCCCATCTCTTGAAGAATTTTCCACAGTGTATTGTGATCCACACAGTCAAAGGCTTTGGCATAGTCAATCAAGCAGAAATAGATGTTTTTCTGGAACTCTCTTGCTTTTTCAAAGATCCAGCGGATGTTGGCAATTTGATCTCTGGTTCCTCTGCCTTTTCTAAAACCAGCTTGAACATCTGGAGTTTCACAGTTACATATTGCTGAAGCCTGGCTTGGAGAATTTTGAGCATTACTTTACTAGCGTGTGAGATGAGTGCAATTGTGCAGTTTGTCTGAGCATTCTTTGGCACTGCCCTTCTTTGGGATGGAATGAAAACTGAACTTTTCCAGTCCTTGACCACTGCTGAGTTTTCCAAATTTGCTGGCATATTGATTGCAGTACTTTCACAGCATCATCTTTTAGGATTTGAAATAGCTCAACTGGAATTCCATCACCTCCACTAGCTTTGTTCTTAGGGATGCTTCCTAAGGCCCACTTGACGTCATTTCAGGATGTCTGGCTCTAGGTGAGTGATCACACCATCATTATTATCTAGGTTGTGAAGATCTTTTTTGTACAGGTCTTCTGTGTATTCTTGCCACCTCTTCTTAATATCTTTTGCTTCTGTTAGGTCCATACCATTTCTGTCCTTTATTGAGCCCATCTTTGCATGAAATGTTCCCTTGATATCTCTCATTTTCCTGAAGAGATCTCTAGTCTTTCCCATTCTGTTGTTTTCCTCTATTTCTTTGCATTGATCACTTAGGAAGGCTTTCTTATCTCTCCTTGCTATTCTTTGGAACTCTGGGTTCAGATGCTTATATCTTTCTTTTTCTCCTCTGCTTTTTGCTTCCCTTCTTTTCACAGCTATTTGTAAGGCCTCCCCAGACAGCCATTTTGCTTTTTTGCATTTCATTTCCATGGGGATGTTCTTGATCCCTGTCTCCTGTACAATGTCACGAACCTCCATCCATAATTCATCAGGCACTTATCAGATCTAGTCCCTAAATCTATTTCTCACTTCCACTGTATAGTCATAAGGGATTTGATCTGGGTCATACCTGAATGGTCTAGTGGTTTTCTCCACTTTCTTCAATTTCAGTCTGAATTTGGCAATAAGGAGCTCATGATCTGAGCCACAGTCAGCTCCCAGTCTTGTTTTTGCTGACTCTATAGAGCTTCTCCATCTTTGGCTGCAAAGAATATAATCAGTCTGATTTCGGTGTCAACCATCTGGTGATGTCCATTTGTAGAGTCTTCTCTTGTGTTGTTGGAAGAGGGTGTTTGCTATGATCAGTGCATTCTCTTGGCAGAACTCTATTAGCCTTTGCCCTGCTTCATTTTGTACTTCAAGGCCAAATTTGCCTGTTACTCCAGGTGTTTATTGACTTCCTACTTTTGCATTCTAGTCCCCTATAATGAAAAGAACATTGTTTTGGGGTGTTAGTTCTAGAATGTCTTGTAGGTCTTCATAGAAGTCTTCAGCTTCTTCAGCATTACTGGTCGGGGCATAGACTTGGATTACCGTGATATTGAATGGTTTGCCTTGGATCATTCTGTCGGTTTTGAGATTGCATCCAAGTACTGCATTTTGGACTCCTTTGTTGACCATGATGGCTACTCCATTTCTTCTAAGGGATTCTTGCCCACAGTAGTAGATATAATGGTTATCTGAGTTAAATTCACCCATTCCAGTCCATCTTAGTTTGCTGATTCCTAGAATGTTGATGTTCACTCTTGCCATCTCCTGTTTGAGCACTTCCAATTTGCCTTGATTCATGGACCTAACATTCCAGGTTCCTATGCAATATAGCTCTTTACAGCATTGGACCTTGCTTCTGTCACCAGTCACATCCACAACTGGGTGTTGTCTTTGCTTTGGATCCATCCCTTCATTCTTTCTGGAGTTATTTCTCCACTGACCTCCAGTAGCATATTGGACACCTACTGACCTGGGGAGTTCCCCTTTCAGTATCCTACCATTTTGCCTTTTCATACTGTTCATGGGGTTCTCAAGGCAAGAATACTGAAGTGGTTTGCCATTCCCTTCTCCAGTGGACCACATTCTGTCAGACCTCAATGAAACTAAGCCATGCAGTGTGGGGCCACCCAAGACAGATGGGTCATGGTGGAGAGTTCTGACAGAATGTGTCTCCATTGCTGCCCTGCAAATAATTTCATCAATACCATCTTTCTAGACTCCATATATATGCATTAGTAGACGGTATTTGTTTTTCTCTTTCTGACTTACTTCACTCTGTATAATAGGCTCTAGGTTCATCCACCTCATTAGAACTGACTCAAATGCATTCCATTTATGGCTGAGTAATATTCCATTGTGTATATGTACCACAGCTCCTTTATCCATTCATCTGTCAGTGGACATCTAGGCTGCTTCCATGTTCTAGCTATTGTAAATAGTGCTGCAGTGAACACTGGAGTACACGTATCTTTTTCAATTTTGGTTTCTTCAGGGTATATGCCTAGGCGTGGGATTGCTGGGTCACATGGTGGTTTTATTCCTAGTTTTTTAAGGAATCTCCATACCATCTTCCATACTGGCTGTATCAATTTACATTCCCACCAACAGTGCAAGAGGGTTCCTTTTTCTCCACACTCGCTCCAGCATTTATTGTTTGTAGACTTTTTGATGATGGCCATTCTGACCGGTGTGAGGTGATATCTCATTGTAGTTTAGATTTGCATTTCTCTAATAATGAGCCACGTTGAGCATCTTTTCATGTGTTTGTTAGCCATCTGTATGTCGTCTTTGGAGAAATGTCTGTTTAGGCCTTTTTCCCACTTTTTGATTGAGTTGTTTGTTTTTCTGGTATTGACTTGTATGAGCTGTTTGTATATTTTGGAAATTAATCCTTTGTCAGTTGTTTCATTTGCTATTATTTTCTCCCATTCCGAGGTTGTCTTTTTATCCTTTTTATAGTTTCCTTTGTTGTGCAAAAGCTTGTAAGTGTAATTAGGTCCCACTTGTTTATTTTTGTTTTTATTTCCATCACTCTAGGAGGTGCCTCATAGAGGGTGTTGCTGTGATTTATGTCATAGAGTATTATTCTGCCTGTGTTTTCCTCTAAGAGTTTTATGTTCCTTGTATTTTTAACTTACCAAATGCTTAGTAGCTTCTTTGCACCAAGACAAAGATGGAAAATGTAAAGTCCTGCTTCCAAGTAACTCACAGTCTAGAACACCAGAATATAGATAATTATAGAGTATGAGGTATCCAGTCCTTTTGGAATATAATGTTACAAAGTAATTAAAGTTTCTGTTATAGGGCACATAATATATAGAGGAGCCTGTACAGAGAAAGGTAAATTTAGTAGGCTTAGTAAAGACAGAAAATGAATTTTTGTACGTGCTGTTTTTTGAGGGCACAGCATTCTTTTGGAATTTTACTATATATTTTATAAGATATGGTACATCACATGCATTTTATTTCCTACTTTACTAACTGCAATCTGTTACCCATTTTTTAATCAAGGCATTAGAATAATTTAATTTTACTTTATAAGATCAGGTCTCATGACCTTGTAGCAGTGTAGAGAGGTCTGAACTCTTCAAAGACCTGGGATCAAATCCTATCGCAGTTACCAAGCAGCTATGGAATCTTGAGAAATTCAGCTCAACTCTATGAAAGCAGAGTTGAAATAGCTCTAGTAGTCAGCTAAGGAACATGAAGAGCAGTCAGCATGAAGCTAAGTGGTGGGCAGTGATAAGTTGAGGACCCCTACCCTGTTATAAAGTTACCCATCATTCATCTTTAGATAATTGTTAGCCAGCATACATTTAAGTCTAGTCTTAGGGGAACTTTAAAAAGCCTGATTTGTATGTGATATTTAAATGTTGACAACCAATTAAACACACACTTTCTACCAGAGGATACATGAAGCTGATCAGTTGGATTCCTACGCTGATCTGTTTTTCTGCCACCTTAGGTTAGAGTATCTTCCCCCACTGCTCTCTCTCAAGATGGTTTGATCTGTTTGATTTTTTTTTCAATACTGTTATTGTATCTGCTTTTTCTGTGCTTCTCATAGCAACATCTTTTTCAGTTAAGAAACTTAGAGAAGAGCATTTGAAAAACATACTGAACAAAAATACATCTTTCAAAGTTATAAGAAACGTTCAAGTTGAAAATGAACTTGTTAGTGAGGACAGTGTATCCAGCTTAGTTTTAAGTGTTTCAAGTCAAGTACCCGATAGAAGCAGGCATAAAAGGATTTTGAATTTTCTGTTCATCTCAGGAAAAGTCCTATTTAGTGCTAGAAATGTTAGCTATGTTTAGTCCCTACAGTGAGTAAGCCAGATTCTCCATCAAAAACAGACTGCTTCAATAAATAGTACAACTGTATTTATTATACCTAAGCATACTCATTTGTACACGTTTAAGAATTGCATCTACATTAATTGATTCCTTAGTCAGTACCATGCATGGTGCTAGATCAGTTTTCCAAACTTCAGTATGACCAGCATTTTAAAAAATCAATCGGAATAAAATTTAAAAGAGCAGAAAATATCAAAGTGCATTTTAGAAGTTGTATTTCTTAAAAGCGGTTTGCAGTTATAAAGAATACAGATTCACACACATACATCCTGAATGTATATTGACATTATGTTGCCAAATGTGTTTCACTTTGTGAATCATGATAAAAAAAAAAACAACATAAGTTTCTTTGCTAACTACCTCAGATCTGTTTTTTTCTAAATCGTCAAAATACTATAATTATTTAGATATTATCGTCCTGATCCTACATACGTTGAAAGTGAGAGCATAAATGACTTATCGAATGCTGTGGAAGTCACTAAGTGACCAGGTTGGGATCTGAACCCTTGATGACTACGTACCAACCTGTATTCATTCTTCTGTAAAACACTGGAGTAGAAGTTTCATTGACTACAGAGATGGTTTTTGCTTCTTCTGATTATTGTGGTTGATTTTTTTCTTTTACTTTCAACTGTGGAAATAACTACTAGTTAGTAGACTCTTGAAGTAGCACTTTGGATTTCCCAGGACCATCTGACTGTAAATAAAAGAAATTTTAAATCTTGCCTAGAAAGATGTCCCACTTGTAGCTTTCTATTAATATGTTTTAGTGATTTGTAACTCAAGTGCTGCTTTCTCTGGTAGCTATTTTTTTTCCCCCTATAGGTAGATAGTGATGAATTTAATATTTCCTTAATCAAGTCAAATGAAGAAAATAAAACCATAGAAGTTAAAGATTTGGAAATCTTCACAAGGTATTCTGTGGTGATCACTGCATTCACTGGAAATATCACTGCTGCATATGTGGACGGAAAGTCAAGTGCTGAAATAATTGTTACCACTTTAGAATCAGGTAAGGTCTATTTTTCATCATTGCTAAAAATTGACTAAGTGTCTTTCTTATCTCACACTCTACCCTACAAAGCATATATGTTACAAGAAAATTTTAAGCATATAAGCATAAAATTCAATGACTCACTGGGACTGACAGAAGTGAAGCTTTCTATTTGTATTTTTGAGGCAAAATAGAATTATGTAGCATAGTCAATACTTGTAAATACAAAAATAAATTAGTTCATATTAAGGTATCTAAATGTATTTTTTGTGTTTATTTCAACACTAAGTATTTTAAAAGTTGGACAACCTTGCCTAAGAGATGATTTTTCCAACTATTTTTAGTCAATAAAGCTTCACCTTAAATTCCATTTTAATTATTTATATCCCATGGTTTAAATGTACATTAAAATAATGATACCCTATTATCGAGGGCTCAGTCGGTAAAGAATCTGCCTGCAATACAGGAGACCCAGGTTCAATTCGTGGGTTGGGAAGATCCCCTGGAGAAGGAAATGGCAACCCATTCCAGTATTCTTGCCTGGAGAATCCCAAGGACAGAGGAGGCTGGCAGGCTACTGTCCATGGGGTCACAAGAGTCAGACACAACTTAGCGACTAAACCACCACCTCTCTATTATTAAATTATCTGGGCTTTCCAGGAGCCACGAATATGCTTGCCAATGCAGGAGACATACAGACATGGGTTCGGTTTAATCCCTGGGTCGGGAAGATCCCCTGGAGGAGGGCATGGCAACCTACTCCAGTATTCTTGCCTGGAGGATCCTATGGACAGAGGAGCCAATTAACCCCCCAGCTATGTTTACCATATCTGTTCTCTTCATTTAGTCAAGCGGCATGTTTTATTATATAATCTAAGGACAAATGTCAGAATCCGTACAGATTGCCTCAAGTTGGCATGAACAGGGTCTGAGTGGATAGTAAGATTGTAACCTGGGAGAAATGACCATGGAAAGTCAACTTCCCAGAACTCGCTTGCCCCATCCTCCTTCAGACTCCTGATGTTCTTTGCCAGCAGCTGTATCTCTGGAAAGAGCACATGAAGGATGTGTTGCTATCGTTTATTTGTTGCTATCTGTAAGGTACGTATAGGAGGGAAAAAAAAATTAGCCTTTTCATTACACTGTACACTCTATTATCTATAAACTTACGGTTCTAAATTGAAAGGTGCATCTTATCCTCAGCACCATAAGATCCTACTTGCTTCCATTTAGTGGCCAGGTATCGTTCAGGTATCCGTTTAACTTTTTGCACTTCTCCCTTATCCTGCCCATCGGTGAGAAAAGTTGCTGCTAAACTTGTTCATGTTCATACCATAAAACTTTGATCAACAATCTTAATGTGACACCATTCCCAAGGATATTGTAGTTTAATAAAACTTTACTAAACCTCTATGAGTAGATTTTAGATATGAAAACAAAGATATCTGGAGGGTAGGAAGTTCTTTCTAACACTCAGGTAATTTTTTCACATATTCAACTTTAAAGCTGATCCTAATTTTAGGGAATCATCTCTCATAAAAAGAAATATATATATATTCTTATATATCATAAAAATGTATAATAGCAATTGTGAAAATGTGTGTTGAACCAATTTAACTTTTATATCAGCTATACATTTCTTCACATTGTGATGTTTGCACAATAACATATTTATCTGCTTCTCTTTCTTTTTCTGTTATGTATTTACTTATGTTTTGCTTGCCGTAGGGAACTATCTCTAGATATCTCTACAAGTGTATATGAATATCTGAGCTATTCATACGTAAATATGAACAGCCTTCTTCATGGAAATTTGTTACCTAGAATGGAAGAATATATACATTTCAATGTGATTAAATATGTTCATGCAACCATTAAATTTATTTTAAAAAATACTGATAATATAGTTTGACAAGAACTAGTTCTCACATTTATGAAATAATTTTATCCTGTGTTATCTTTCATAATAATTTATTGATATTTGGCTAGTTATACATTAGGGCAACTTTTATTTATCAAAAATGAACAGGAATATCTAGAATATATAAAGAAATATTAAAATTCAACACTTACAAAGAATCCAATTAGAAAATTGCAGAGGGGACTTCCCTGGCAGATCAGCAATTAGGACTCCAAGCTGCCAGCACAGGGTGCATGGGTTCAATCCCTGGTCAGGGAACTAAGGCCCCACATGTCACATGGCCAAAAAAATAAAACTGACAAAGAACAGGAACTGATATTTCACAAGAGAGGAAATATGATTGGCAAATAAACTCAAGATATGTTTTCTCAGCACTATTATCTGTTAAGAAAAGGTAAATTAAAACCACAATGATACATCACTATGCATCTACTAGAACAGAAAAAATAATTTTTAAAATAGTAATAATACCAAATGCTGGAAAAACTCCAAAAAGACTGGATCTCTCATACATTGCTAATGGGAATGTAAAAGGGTGTAACTATTGATACAATGGAAAAATATTTTGGTAATCTCTAAGACTGAACATGCACTCACCATAGATCCACAAATTACAATCTTAGGCAATTATCACAGACAATTGAAAACTTAATGTTCATACAAATATCTTTATATGAATGTTAACAGGCTTATTAGGAATAACGACAAAATAACTGGAAACAACCCAAATGTTTTTATGATTAAACAAATTCTAGTACAATGGAACACTACTCAGCAGTAAAGACAGAATAAACTGTTGATATACACAGCAGCTCTGGATCTCAAGGTCATTGTGCTGTTGTCTTTTGCAACTAATAAAACTATGGAGATGGAGACTGACCAGTGTCAAGGAGTCATGAAGTGCAAATATAAGGGGAGAGCAAGAGGTCTTTTCTTTATGGTGATGGAAGAGTTTTGTATCTTGTTTCTGGTGATGGTTACAGGAGTCTATACATGGAATTACATTGCATAGAACCATACAAAAATACAGGAAAGCATGAAAGATGGTGAAAATTGAATAAGACCTATAGTCAAGTTAATATGATTGTGTCAGTTCTGTTCCCAGGTTTGATATTTAACTACAGTTATATAAGATGTCACCACTGGGGAAAGCTAGGGGAGGTTACAAGGAACTGAATGTACGATTTTTGCAACTTCCTGTGAGTCTACATTATTTTTAAGTTCAGAGTGTCATAGAAGTTCATTCTGTGTAAGACACATACATATAAAAGGCTAAATATATAAGCAAATAAACTGGATCACTGTTACGGTTTCTGTGATCTATAAATGTCAATGATTCTATAATGAACCCGCCATTTTGCTTTTCATAATTAAATGATTTGTGTAATACTCTTTGTAAAGAGAAATTTGAAGCAAATCAGTTTTATATGGAGGTCAAAATGAACACAAATTTTTAAATAATTTTAACTGCTAAATACTTTTAGTCCCTAAGGATCCACCTAACAACATGACATTTCAGAAGATACCAGATGAAGTTACAAAATTTCAGTTAACATTTCTTCCTCCTTCTCAACCAAATGGAAATATCCAAGTATATCAAGCTTTGGTTTACAGAGAAGACGATCCTACTGCTGTCCAGATTCACAACCTCAGTATCATCCAGAAAACGGACACAACTGTCATTGCAATGTTAGAAGGGCTCAAAGGTGGACATACATACAACATCAGTGTGAGTATACACAGTTTTTAATTATTCATGTTTTACAAAGTTGATAGAAACACTCAGCATTCAAAAATACTGCAGCTTATGTAATACTACATTTCTCTTGCTGGAATTGCTTAAAGACATGCCAAGTGAAAAAGATCTGGGGAAACAGAATTGCTGATTTCCTATTTTAATATAGCAAGTCATGTGAAAATATGTAAATAACAGAAAAGTTTGCACAGTTATAGTGGAAATCAAAAATAAAGCATAAAGAAAATCCACACTAAAAGTTAAAGAGCAGTGATATATAGATAGTTCTGCCTAAAGGAAGACTGTTTCTGTGTGATTATAAATGGAAAATGGAAAAGGAAATAGCAAAGGCAAAGGGCAGAAATAACTATTTGTATGATTGAAATTCACATGTATTTCACACAACTATTACTAAAAGCATTTTATATCTTAATTCTAAATTATCCATTTTGGAAAGTAAATATATATGTGAGTTCATATACATACACATAGACATAATACACATACAATTTGTTTCACCCTTTCACGATTTTTATAGCATGTCTTGGAATTTTCAAAAAGAACTATATAATTCAGAAAATCATCTATTAAGCAACATAGAACCAATCTAGCTGCTGCTGCTGCTGCTAAGTAGCTTCAGTCATGTCCGACTCTGTGCGACCCCACAGATGGCAGCCCACCAGGCTCTGCCATCCCTGGGATTCTCCAGGCAAGAATACTGGAGTGGGTTGCCATTTCCTTCTCCAATGCATGAAAATGAAAAGTGAATGTGAAGTCGCTAAGGCATGTCTGACTCTTTGCGACCCCATGGACTACAGCCTACCAGGCTCCTCTATCCATGGGATTTTCCAGGCAAGAGTACTGGAGTGGGTTGCCATTGCCTTCTCCAAGAACCAACCTAGACAACATATTAAAAAGCAGAGACATTACTTTGCCAACTAAGG
This sequence comes from Capra hircus, assembly GCF_001704415.2. Taxonomy (NCBI): domain Eukaryota; kingdom Metazoa; phylum Chordata; class Mammalia; order Artiodactyla; family Bovidae; genus Capra; species Capra hircus. Next base: position 9,964,709 of record NC_030812.1, read on the forward strand.
TCTGTGTAGTCAAGGCTATGGTTTTTCCAGTGGTCATGTATGGATGTGAGAGTTGGACTGTGAAGAAGGCTGAGCACCGAAGAACTGATGCTTTTGAACTGTGGTGTTGGTGAAGACTCTTGAGAGTCCCTTGGACTGCAGGGAGATCCAACCAGTCCATCCTAAAGGAGATCAGTCCTGGGTGTTCATTGGGAGGTTGATGCTAAAGCCAAAACTCCAATACTTTGGCCACCTGATGGGAAGAGCTGACTCATCTGAAAAGACCCCAATGCTGGAAAGATTGGGGGCAGGAGGAGAAGGGGACGACAGAGGATGAGATGGTTGGATGGCATCACCGACTCAATGGACATGGGTTTGGGTGAACTCCGGGCGTTGGTGATGGACAGGGAGGCCAGGCATGCCATGGTTCATGGGGTCACAAAGAGTTGGACACAAATGAGCAACTGAACTGAACTGAAATTCACCCTAAGCATTCAAGTAGCTCAAGTAACTAAATAGTCAAGTAACTAATCTTCCAACAAACTCTTGATATCAGAAAACTGTCCTTAATAATTTGTGTTATTTCCCTCACTCACTGTATAATCTGACTTGCTAGGACTCTTGTTACACATACCATTAAATGGACCCCCATTCTAAAAGATCTGTTAGAGAGAAGGTGGTAGTTAAGAGAATGAACTGACCGAGATTCAAATCCTGGCCCTGCTAGTTTCTTTCAGGGCAGTTTCTGCAAATCTGTGCCTCTTTTTCCTTATCTGAAAAATCAGTAATAGGAATAGTAATTTCTATACAGGATATTAATAGTGATGGTAGGAAACAAATGTTTTGGCTTTCGCAAATAAAAGAAAAATAGGAAATAAAGCACAACTAATTCGTAATTTTAAAAATTATGAATGGGTCTTCGTTGCCGTGCGTGGGCTTCTCATTGCCGTGGCTTCTCTCGTTGCAGAGCACGGGCTCTAGGGGTGTGAGCTTCAGTAGCTGCAGCTCACAGCCTCTAGAGGATGGGCTCAGTAGTTGTGGCACATAGCTTAGTTGCCCTGCGGCACGTAGAATCTTCTCAGACCAGGCATCAAACCTATGTCCCTTGCACTGGTGTGTGGCCTGTCATTCACTGTACCACCAGAGGAAGTCCACTAGTTCATAAAGAAAAATCAATCTTTGGATTATTTGCAAGGTGCAGTTTTCATTGTCCTCAACACCTGAGAATTTACTAGAAATGTGTAACTTTCACATGGTCCTAACCGAATGAATCAAAACCTATAGGTTTTCCTTTAACAGGGTTTGTGAGTGACTTCTTTCCTCACTGCAACTTGAGAAGCACTGCCCAGCTTTATTATTCCACTTAAATGTTAGGTTGTAAAGAAATACAAATAATTAATCACATTGTAGCATCACTTTTCATTTTAAATACTTTCTTTTTGAAGTTTACATACACCAATAAATATTTCCTTTATATATATTTTTAAGCTACATTTTATAGGCTTGGTTTATTTACTATACCTGCCACATCATATATGTTATTTTAATTCAATCAAAATACTTCTAAACTGTGCATAGGGTGGAGGGTGGACCACTAATGTACGAAACAAATTTATTAATTCCAATAAAGATGCATTCTGAATTGTGTTTATTGAATATAATGAAATTGGCAAGAACACAGTCATTATTTTATTAATATATAGAGAGATACAGTAAATTAAAGAAGAGCCTGTGTCTGCAGCTTCCTAAGCACCAAGCTGATTGAGAGGATTCACATTTGTGTAAATCACCCTCTGCAGATACAAACAGAAATGCTTTATGTGTATATGCTACATTATGCAGGTTATAGCGTCAGATACTTAGGGGCAGGGGTGAAGCAGGGCAGAGAGGCCAACTTTCAGAGGGATGATTTAATACAGGAAAACTGGGAGGCTGAGGGAATAGGGTTTCATCTCAGAAGGAAAAAAAGAGAGTCTTGAATATGGATTTAAAGAAAGCTGGAGTTACCTAGCTACAGAGAAAAGGAACAGATGTTAGAGTAGATGAATAGAGAGTGTAGACACAGTGACTCTTCTGCTCTTTCCTCCTACGGGTTCAAATAGAAGCCACATCTTTCTTAGTCTCTATAGTAGGGCTGTTTAGGTCGCCGAGCCTTTGTTCTCAGGGCTTAGTACCATAGTATCAGTTGTAAGAACTAGTTTATTGCTAACATTCTTCCTCCATATATTATATAAGTTTGAGTGCAAGAAAATATAATAGACTATATGAATTGTTTTTTAAAAAATAGAATAATTTTAAAATGAAATAATCATAATTGCTTATATATACACCTGTGCAATAATTTGAAAATAATAACAAGATGTTTCTTTGTTTCAGGTTTATGCAATCAATAGTGCGGGTGCAGGGCCAAAGGTTCAAATGAGAATAACCATGGATATTAAAGGTATATGAGCTGCCTTCCCATGAAATGCTTTTGTCTTAAAAGTAATTATAATTTATTTTCTGTATTAGAGTTATGGATGTAGCTAAGCTTTTAAATGATGCATATACATATAGTAAGCATACATTAAGTAATAAGTAGTAATATATGCTTATTAAAGCTGTAATTAAAATACCTAAATCATGAGGCAAATTACCATGTTAATTACAGAGACTGTCTGCTATATTTGTTTTCTGCTAAATTGAAATTTTGCTGAGACAAACTTTATAATTGTATTTTATGTTTTTTAAATTTTATTGAAAAGGAAACTTTCTTTAAATTACCCATGACTGGACTTTGACTAGTTCTAAGTAGATTCTCTGACTGATCTCTTTTTGAAAGTCAGATTCTTTTAAGTTAATAAAATGGTATTTACTGAACTACCATAGAATCAACTTTATGATTCTGGCTATAAAGTAGATCTATCAATTCATCATTGACAGGGATTTTTTTCATAAAAAATATATAAAAATCTAGAGACTCCCTCCCTCACCAAATTCCACAAAACCCACAGAAGGTTATTAAGAGGACTTTAAGGCCACTCAGTTAAAACTTTCAGGGTGCCTTCTCAAGAATGAAACGTGCACACAGATTTGTCCCTTCTCTAAAAACTTGTGTGAAACCTGCAGAGAGATTTTTTTAAAAAATATATTGAGCTTTAGTAGAATTCCACCTGATCCTCTTTCTAAAATGAAAACCATCTTCTCTCAGCCTTTGGTAACTACAGCGCAGCACAGTGATTCAATGCCGTCTTTAGGCGGGTCGAGGGTCACGTCGCTGAGGTTGAATCCTGGGTTGGCCACTTGCTACCTTGTTTGGCTTTAGACAAGTTTCTTAACACGTCTCAGTTCAGTTCAGTCCAGTCGCTCAGTCGTGTCCGACTCTGCGACCCCAAGAATCGCAGCACGCCAGGCCTCCCTGTCCATCACCAACTCCTGGAGTTCACTCAGACTCACGTCCATCGAGTCCGTGATGCCATCCAGCCATCTCATCCTCGGTCGTCCCCTTCTCCTCCTGCCCCCAATCCCTCCCAGCATCAGAGTCTTTTCCAATGAGTCAACTCTTCGCATGAGGTGGCCAAAGTACTGGAGTTTCAGCTTTAGCATCATTCCCTCTAAAGAAATCCCAGGACTGATCTCCTTTAAAATGGACTGGTTGGATCCCTTGCAGTCCAAGCAACTTTTAACACCTCTAAGCCAGTGTAATTGAGATAATATTAGTTCCTACCTCATGTTGTGAGGATTAAGAGAGAATCTGAAAAACCCACAGTATCTAGAAACTTGCTTTGTTAAAAATAAGAAATATTCACTGTAAGAAGAAGCTGATAAATTTTAGTTTTTCACCATTGGGTAGTTTATATAACTGTAATAGTATTCCTTTGTTATTCAGTGGCAGACTTACTCATATATTCAGTATGTAACAATAGATGCATTATATTTAGTGAAACTTCCCATTTCAGACATTTTGCTCATCCTCCAGTAAAGATGATTAGTTCTGACTTCCCACACTTTACATAGAGCAGATAGACTCATGACCAGTTATCTAGAGAAAATGGACGAGTACTGGTAGCAGGGATGGGGGGTCTAAAAAATTGAATTTTTCTCTCGTAATATGCATGATTTTATTAATGACATGGAGTAACACTGGATTAACAATTGTCATATCAGTTTGGACAGTACTGTCCAATGACAGATCCTGGAACTGGAAACCTTGTCTTGGGGGCTCCCCAGTGGCCTCCCTTGAACCTGGAGGCTGTTCCTGCCACATCCTTGCTTCCTTCCTTCTCCTCATTTACACATGTCAGAACTGTGATCTTGCCACCTACTATTGCTCCCTGCTCCCCTATTCTTCCCAAATATTTCCCCCAGTAAACCTCCTGCATATCTAACATCAGCATAACCCTGACATCTCAGAGGAGTGAGCTAAAGAATTGAGTTCATGTCTTGATACTTCCCTTTCACAGCTATGTGGCGTTAAGGCTGTTTTCCTCATTTATCAAATGGAAATGATACTGTCAATTTTATGGCATGGTTAGGAGGCTTTTTAAAAAGATTTTATGAGAATTGAAGTTTAATTAAGCAACTTACTGATGCTCAAACAGCTAGTGTGAGGCTCTAAGATGAAACAAGCAGAACCTCTACAAATATTAGTTTTGAAGACACTCGTATGCATTGATGGTAAAATGTGAATTATCATGACACTTTTAGAAATTATTCTGGAAATATGTGTTCAAGTTAAAAGTACATGTACCTTTTCTTCCAGAAATTCTGCACTTGGGAATATATTCTATAGAAATAAAAGAATCAGTGAATAAGACCTAATAAGACTGATTAGTGAAGCAAATGTTCAAAGACTGAAGGAAAAGTGAATTCCTATCACCCGGTGAATGACTGAATAAATGTGATGCAGTTGTACCATGACAAATAATACAGTTATTAAGAAATGAATTAACCCAGAACTTGCTGACTTGAAAAGATTTATACAGTCATTGTAATAAAAAGCAATATGTGGTATAATACTTAACAGAGCCCCATTAAAATGTATCAGTGAGAAAAATCCATTACGTATGACTTTATGTATTTTTATATGATTATGTGAACATAAAAATATGAAAGGATATCATCTAGTTGTTTGGGATGGATAATTGTGGGTTTGGAGGGCAGAGCTCCTGGTGTGACTAAAACAGAAATTAGCGAACCAGCTAAAGGAAGTAAGAGAAAAAAGAAAAACACTAAAATATTAGTATGATTTAATACATTTGTGAAAATTATATATATATGTATATATAGTTTGAATTTCTTTAATACATGAAGAGGAATCCGATGTCTGAAAATCACACCTGGGCTCCATTATCTCAGGCAAGTCTCAAATATATAATTATATCATTAGGAGGTAATAATTGCCAAATATCTGCTGTATCCAAACAAAAATGTTTCATGTTATTTACGTTTGTCATCACTTTATCTGTAAATTACCTGCATGAAAGGAGAATTTAAAATGATTTTCTCTTTTCTGTAAGAACAAAAAATCAACAGTTAGTGATATTTCTTCTTCATGTTTACAGCTCCAGCACGACCAAAAACCAAACCAACCCCTATTTATGATGCCACAGGAAAACTTCTTGTGACTTCAACAACAATTACAATCAGAATGCCAATATGTTACTACAGTGATGATCATGGACCAATCAAAAATGTACAAGTGCTTGTAGCAGAAGCAGGAGGTATCCTCACATGCCAGGTTATCTTGTTAAATTGTGGAGTGTGGACTGCTCAATGCTAAAGACATTTCAATTCAAAATTAGCAATATAAGATAGACTCTTGATTATTACAACATCTTTTGAGCTTAGTAGATTGTCAATATTATCATTAATTTTACTGACCATTAATTTATGCCTAAATAGTTTGTCAAAATTAAAAGATATGTGGTTAAAATATTTATTTATTCTATATGCTGGTAGGATTTTGGCAGGAGGCAGTCTTGATAGCTTCTTTGAAGGTGGGAAAGTTACTCTTGACTGAAGAATGCTTTTTCTCTGAGACGTCATTCTCCACAATAGTGTCGTGTGTGATGGGATAGATAGGGTTACCTGCTTATCCTGGTAGATCAGTTGAATCATCCCTTGTGGTTCAGAAAGTGAAAGATGTTGCATCCAGATTTTTCTCATGCAATTATAGAAACGCCTTTTATACATGTGAAAATACATTTGGATATGACTTGTAATAATTCTTCTTTTTTCTGAAAATAGCTCAGCATGATGGAAATGTAACAAAGTGGTATGATGCATATTTTAATAAACCAAGGCCATATTTTACAAATGAAGGCTTTCCTAACCCCCCATGTACAGAAGGAAAGGCAAAGTTTAGTGGCAATGAAGAAATTTACATCATAGGCGCTGATAATGCGTGTATGATTCCTGGTAATGAAGACAAAATCTGCAATGGACCTCTGAAACCAAAAAAGCAATACTTGTAAGTATAGTTTCTGCTTCCTATGCACCATGACAGCAAGCTAGTTGACATTTTTAACCCATCCATCTACTCCTCCTCTCATTTTTTCCAGTAAGTACTGGATATCCATAATGTATTGTGACCTGATGCATGATAAAGATCAAGGCATTGTCTTTTCATTCAGTAAAAGTACAGTTCTAGGGAAAGCAGGCAAACTTGTAAGTAATTGTGGTTTGAAATAAGCAACTGAGGGCAATATGGATATTGTGCAAACTGGAGAGCTCAGGTAGGAGAATCTAATTCTTCTTGTAAAGGGCTGTGTGGCTAGGGTGCGATGTCTGTCTTTCTCTTCATTCTGCCATGCATGCTGATGTACGTACAGCTTTAGAAACACTATCCTCGCCTTCCAGTTAATTGTGGCTCCTTAACTCCAGTCATAACAGTCATCTTCAGCTCTTCCTATTATCAAACAGCTAAGTGGTGTATTAAAATATTAATAATTCACTTTAGTATTTGGTATTGTGTAGATTATAACACTCTAATATAAAAACAGATGTTGAGATTTTAGCTCTATTAAATGCTTTGCTAAATTTGGCTTATTTTTTCCTACTACGTTGACTATTATATCATGACTATAATTTTTAAAAATTTAACTTCCAAAATATGATTTTTAATACTCAATTTGAAAAATACAGCGAGTTTCACTTTTGCCTACTAGTTAAAGCGTTATTAACTTCTTCATAAACATCCTAGGGCAACTTAACATTAGAAAGAGAAGTTAGAGCATTTTTTTTTCCAAATGCCTATCATCTGTTATTAAGAACACTTACTTGGTTACTAAATTATGCCCTGAGATTAATCATCATACAATAACAGTTATAGATATGATATACTATAAAGTTTTATATCTAAGAATTATTGATTTTGCATAATTTTACCAAAACATTTCATATAAACCATAAAATCAAAAGAATTTGAGAACAGCAGAGGTTATTAATGTAGATTGATGTTATATTTTAAAATTCTTGTATGTTCATAGTTTTAAGATAAGGTAAATTTTGGTTGTCTCTGTGGTGATAGAATTATCCAGCGATTTTTAAGGCTCATTTTCTTTGCACCCATTTTCTATGTTGTATGTCATGGAAGCATATAAAGTGAAAATATAGCTATGCACACTCAGAATTAATAAGCATTATTATTTGTTTACATGTGAACAAGGTAAGTTTTATATGATCATTCTAAATCTGACTTAATGGTATTTTCAAATGTGGTTGAACTGTAATAGTTATGTTTAATTTAAATTGTGCTTTTGCTGACATTAAGTCATTTCATCCAAACAAATATATAAGGGAGATGATCTACTTAATCTGATTAACTGCTGACTATTCATGAATCTGGTCAAATTTTTAGTCACACTCTGATGAAGTTGAAAAGGTCTGTGTCCAGGATAATTATTCATACACATAAAGATACTATTTGTTCTGATGGTGGCAGATTTCTAAGTTTATACTTTTTAAATTCATGTTCTCTGAACAAAAATGTATTTTTCCACAGCTACTTGTTTAAATTATACATAGGAAAAAAAGTCATATGTAAATTGTTTTTCTTCTTCCACAGATTTAAATTTAGAGCCACAAATGTCATGGGACAATTTACTGACTCTGATTACTCTGATCCTGTTAAGACTTTAAGTAAGACATTTTTGTAGTTTAATTTCATTTATAATCTCAACATGCTAATCATAGCTGTAATGTTCCTTAGTAAATGTATTCCATGACTGAATGTTCTCAAGTATAAAGTCATTTCAAGGTTAATTATGTTGACTAAGGAAAAAGTATTTATAATACTCTTTTAAGTGATGGGCTCCATCTATTCAAATTTGGACATAGATTTCAATATGGTATTCAGTCTAGGCTGATGTGTATGGACATTACACTAAGAAAATATTTGGTTTTTTCATATGCAATCTTCTATGTAAAACATTTTTACTTCATAAAAATGAAAAAGGATTAAGGAAAATTTTCTGAAATAATCCTGAAAGTTAGAAGCTTATCAGTCTTTTTAAGTTTTCTGTCTGATCAGTGCTTTCATGAGTTTTTCAATAGTATCTGCCCAGTCAGGCCTGGATAAAACGTAAGTACCATTCAGTCAGACGCAGGCATATTTCTTCCTTTTCTCTTTCTCCCCCTTGCTCTCCCCCTCCTCCCCTTCCTACTGCTACTTCTCTTTCTCTCCTCCGCCTCCTTCACCATCAACATATCTAACATTAAATATTCTGCGCCAGACATACTCTGAGGTCCTTGGTACGTATTAACTGATGGATTCTTCACAATGATCCTTTAATTTAGGTCAGTCGTTCTCAACGGACTGATTTTACTGTCTGGGGGTTTGGCAAGGTCTGAAGCCATTTTCGGTTGGGTTGTCCTAAGTGTGGGGGCTGAGCTAGTGGCATCCTGTAGGCAGAGGTCAGAGGTGCTGCTGCCTAGCCTCCAGGGCGTAGGCAGGCCCCTCCAGCAAGGAGTTATCTAACCCCTAATCAATGTGCTGAGGTTCAGAAACCCTGTTAGGTTGCTAACGTTAGTTCCATTTTGCAGATGAGGAAACCCTGGCCCAGATTCAGTAATTAAGTGGCTCTACCAGCACAAATTTATAACCATTAAACTGCAAATGCAGGATTTAGATCTGGATTCAAATCTTGACTCTCTTTTCTCAAGTGGTAATTTCTATTACCTTCGGTTTCCTTACTTGGAAAATGGTGATATTATCTGCCTTGAAAGATTTATGTAAAACAACATGGCTAAATATATTAACCTGTTATAGTTAATAAAAATGCGGAATGCTTAATAGCTTCTTTTTGATAGGTTATAATGAAAGATTTAAAAATTATACTTCCTTGGGAGCAATTCTTTCCCCAGGATTTCTCTGAGTAATTCGCAACATTCTATCTCCTGTGTATCAGTCTCTGATGCCTGTGGAACCGTGAGTGTTGTTCAGATCCACAGTATATATCATCAGTGCAATAGATTTCGGTGAGAGTTAAGATTGAGAGAAGATAGAGAATGTTCCACTATTTTTAGTTAGAAAGTCCCATCTGGTTCTGGACCATTAATTGTATAAAAAGCCAGTTTCTTTGGCCTCCACTTAGTTAAGGAAACTTTGGATCTTGAAGAAATGAAAAAATGTAGTACACCATTTGCTACATTGATGTTTATAAAAGAATAACACTTTATTGGCTATGCTGTCTGCCTAATTCCATAAATATCACTGGTTTATTTTTACATGACAATTCAATCATTTTAAACTTTTGTCAAGTGTTTCTGCATTTGAAGGATGTGTTTATCACACCTGACACTGCCTCAGTGAATATTTTAGTGGCATCAACATAATTTCGTTACAGGAAATGCTATAGGGTACAGCAGTCAGAAACCACATATTACCACAGCTAAATGCTGAGCCCAGTATATTAACTGATGGAAGATAAGAAACAGAGTACAAATGGATTAGCTCATATGTCTTAGAGAAATGACATTTTGTAGATGCAGTGCTCAAAAGAGACTACTTTGTGGTATTGTCTGCTGTGTATTATTCATCTCACAGCTCCTTGGGTTTGTATAGATGACTGATACGAGGACAGCATGTTCAGCTGGCTATCTGGAATGTAAAGCTGACACATCTGGGTTAACAGGAATGAGAGAGGAGGGAAAGTCAAGCGTTAGGAACCACAGGGCACAGGGATGTGAGTCCTCAGATACTGGGTGGGCCCCATTCGGCACTGGCCACAGGCAGTCTCAGGATGGTGCTCAGCGACGGTCTCTTCTTTCTCTTCCTGTCTCTCACAGCCAAGGCAGTGGCACGCAATAAATAATTCTAGAAGGCAGGAGAAATACGCTGGTAAGTTCTCTGCTTCCTCTCCTGGAATCACCACCACCACCACCACCCCAGTCACCCAGGTGCTAATGTGTGTGCGCCCTGGTAACCGCAGGAGTGTCAGAGGATATAAGCCAGAGAAGGAAGGGCAGAGCACCAGCTCTTACCAAGGGTAGAATACGAGGGCTGGGGAGCCGGACTGGACGCGGCAGGAGGAATGCCATTGGGTTGGTAAGGGGTAGTGACAGGGAAGGGTCACATGTATCTACAATCAGTTTTTCAGCGTTCATGTTATTTGTTGGAGAAGGAAATGGCAACCCACTCCAGTGTTCTTGCCTGGGAAATCTCATGGACAGAAAGCCTGGCAGGTCACAGAGAGTCGGACGCGACTGGGCATGCATAGACCCATGACATAAAGACAGCCTTTCAGGTTCCTCCTGAGAGTGGCCCTCAGTGGGCTCTCTCCTGGCAGATAGCAGCTCGATAATAGGCTTTTGCTCTGTAACGCTCACTCTGACTGACTGCACAGAATTCTGCTACCTAGATGGTTATCTGTAGCTAGCAAAACAGTACTGGGCAGGAGCAGATGGAGCTTAAAGGAGTGCGACCCTCAGTTATGGTGAAAGGAAATACTCAGATTTGTAATGTGTCATGTACCACTGGAGCAGAATTCTTTGATCTAGAGCAAAGTAGCTCAGTCATTCTGCTGGTGAATGGATGTAACACCATCAACTTCTGGCCTCACATTATTATTATTTTTACCTAGCTATTGGATATTGTGGTTCTGTGTCTGTCCGGTTCACTCTGATGAGTCAGGTCAGAAAAGGTGCTGGTCTACAGTTGATATTCATAAAAAGCCATGAAGTCGTAGTTTTTGGAAAAAGAACATTGCTGAGGAGGATATAGTAGAAGGACTCAAAAAAGAAATGAAGTTGACCATTTCTATAGTGGGCCGTGGTCAATGGCAAGAATGATTTCACGGCTGTGTGAGTGGGGGCCAGCAAACAGCAAATGCGTTGGTGTAACATCCCTGGGGTCATAAGAGGACCAAGGATGCACGTTGAGTCCTCTCCCTCTAGTATGTCATGTGTTAGGATACAGGACTAGTGGCTCCCAGCAGTTCTCACAAGCCTGCCCAATGCTTGGATATATCTCACTCTTTAGCCAAAGAAGTTAGGTCCCATCTAGGTCATCAAACCACCACTGGATGTACAGCCATTCACTGGTATTTTGCACACCACGGGCAAGGAGCTTCAAGTTGAGTTACCTATCAGTACAGTCTTCAGGATTTAAGCACCTTTTGAAGGCTGTGTTTTGAAGTTAGTATAGGACAGGAACTTACAAGACTGGCCATTTTGATAGTAGCTGCGACTGTAGAGATATTATTATTGGGATGTTAAATTAGGGGCAAAGAATCACTGATGAACTAAAAGGCTTAAGATTAGTGAAAAGGCTAGCAGCGGGACAAGCGAGAAGGGGCCAGATAGGGCTTTGCTAAATAGAGATGAATAAGGTGGAAGATGAGTCACACCTGGGGAAGTCTTGATGACCTGTAGGAATAATGCAGAATGACAAGTGCCATCATTTTAATCCTAAAGATAGACTTACAACTTACTTTTATTTGCATTCAGGACTGAGGCTTAGAATTTTTATTAACCAAATTCATAAGAATTCTTAAATTCATTTTTAAAAACTCGTCCTTAGGTATATAAGTTTATGGAAACTGCTTGCAGGCAAAGTTTTGATTTCAAGGTTTCATTATAGAGGAGTCCTATGATTTGAAGAGCAGACACTCTGTTATGTACCTCACAGGGCTTCATTAAAGCTGAACAAGAGGAAACAAACTCCATGGCAAAGGCACTCTGTGATTGGTTTTTTTTTTTTCGGTCATAACACTCATTTAATTACTGTGCTGACAATGGAAAGTTCTAGTATTCTCACTTGGGAAGAAAAATAAGGAGTCACTATATACGTTTTTTGTGGCAAAAGGAACAGGGGGAAGTTTTATGATGTTCACAGGCAGTAGTAATATGATAGTGAAGCTCGTAAACTCTGCAGCCAGACAAGCAAGTTACAGGCCATTTTGGCATATATGGAATTTGTGACTTTGAATTAGTTACTTAACAAATTAACCTCTGCAGTCTCATTTCCAAAAGTAGAATACTACCCAATTCATAAACTAACTGGGCTTCCCTGGTGGCTCAGACAGTAAAGAATCTGCCTGCAATGCAGGAAACTCAGATTCAATTCCTGGGCTGGGAAGATCCCCCGGAGAAGGAAATGGAAACCCACTTCCAGTCCTCCTGCCTGGAGAATCCCATGGACAGAGGAGCCTGGCGGGCTACAGTCCATGAGGTAGCAAAGAGTCAGACACGACTGAGCAACCTACACTTTCACTTCACACTTTCATAAACTTAACTGGGAGATTAAATCAGATGAATGTACAGATTAATGAATAAGTTTATTAATAAATATAGGAAACGTTTTTTACTTATGTGCCAAGCCCTTCATGACTGTTTTTCTCTATGTAGCCTCATGTATTTTTTCACTACAACCCTATAATGTGATTTCCTATTTGTGGGTATCCCTAATACATTGCTAAGAAATCTGAAGCTGGGCCTTTAAGCAGCTTGCCCGAGGTTACAGAGCTGGGGAAGTACACCACCAGCTTTTAGACCCAGGCAACCTGGCTTCAGGCAATGTTGTGTTGCCTAGAAATTACTAAGTGCCCAAGTAGCTTTCATTACTATTGCTAATTTTTCTGCTCCTGCATACTTCCTATCCTTGTTGTACCATTTTCTCCTCTCAATGTTTTAAACTATTTCTAGCTGTTCTCTTTTCACCTTCTCAGCTTTTTAAGGCTAACATTAATACATTAGTATGCTTTATTTTTACACATAAAAATGCAGTAATTCCTTTTGTTTTTTGTAAACAATAAGTGTGACTTTTCTCTACATCCTGGAAATAATTGTTTAGTATCTACTTCTAATATTTTGCATAGCTGATATATGAAAGTAACATTTATTTAGGGTATTTTAGTAGATATTTCTTAAATTACGACATAGAATGACTTCTGGTAAGTTCTTTGTACAGTATTCAAATATTCTGGATGTCTAGTACAGGGCTGAAAGAAAACTTAACTGAAATTCTGTCATAATAAATGAGTTATAAAGCTCAAAGTCACATTCTCTTATGTGATATGTATCTGTATCAAGAGGCAGACATTGTCCTAGGAGCTTTGTAACTCCTTTAATTCAAGCTTCTTCTGAGAAATATAAAAGTAGCTTAAAAAGTCAGATCCATAGGCTGAGTTTAAGTAATGGTAACTTTAATCAAAAGATGATACTTGTAAAAAATTAGTGCTTTACAATTATGATTTGCTTAATTACAGTAGAGCATTAGTTATGCAAATAAAATGATGTGACCTTTCATAGGATTTTAAGTCTCTTTGGGAAATGACTTGTACATATTACAAAAAGAATGCTCACACTTTCAAGCAGAAGAGTTCCATTTCCTGTGACAGGACCTAGAGAGTAACTTCACTCTGTACTGGTGATGCTCTGTGGGTACATACGTAGCAGTGAATCAAAGTTTGTACAGGACAATCACAGTACATTTTGTCCTTTCCTAGTAGTACATTTGTAATGCACGTGCCTAAAGGATAACCTACTGTTTATTAATACATTATATGTCATTTCTTCACTTCACTGGGCTGGTGCTTTGAAATGGTAATTTAATCTGAAAATTTCTATGGTCTATGAAATCATTTTTTCCCACTAGATTACAGAAGGGAAGCGAAAAGCAAAGGAGAAAAGGAAAGATATACCTATTTGAATGCAGAGTTCCCATGAATAGCAAGGAGAGATAAGAAAGCCTTCCTCAGTGATAAATAAGAGGAAAATAATAGAATGGGAAAGACTACAGATCTCTTCAAGAAAATTAGATACACTAAGGGAACATTCCATGCAAAGATGGGCTCAGAAATGGTAGGGACCTAACAGAAGCAGAAGATATTAAGAAGAGGTGGCAAGAATACACAGAAGACCTGTACAAAAAAGATCTTCACGACCCAGATAATCACGACGCTGTGATCACTCACCTAGAGCCAGACATCCTGGAATGTGAAGTCAAGTGGGCCTTAGGAAGCATCACTACAAACAAAGCTAGTGGAGGTGATGGAATTCCAGTTGAGCTATTTCAAATCCTGAAAGATGATGCTGTGAAAGTGCTGCACTCAGTATGCCAACAAATTTGGAGAATTCAGCAGTGGCCACAGGACTGGAAAAGGTGAGTGTTCATTCCAATCCCAAAGAAAGGCAATGCAAAAAAATGCTCAAACTACCACACAATTGCACTCATCTCACACGCTAATGAAGTAATGCTCAAAATTCTCCAAGCCAGGCTTCAGCAATACGTGAACCGTGATCTTCCAGATGTTCAAGCTGGTTTTAGAACAGGCAGAGGAACCAGAGATCAAATTGCCAACATCCGTTGGATCATGGAAAAAGCAAGAGAGTTCCAGAAAAACATCTATTTCTGCTTGATTGACTATGCCAAAGCCTTTGACTGTGTGGATCACAATAAACTGTGGAAAATTCTGAAAGAGATGGGAATACCAGACCACCTGACCTGCCTCTTGAGAAATCTGTATGCAGATCAGGAAGCAACAGTTAGAACTGGAAATGGAACAACAGACTGGTTCCAAATAGGAAAAGGAATACTTCAAGGCTATATATTGTCAACCTGCTTATTTAACTTCTATGCAGAGTACATCATGAGAAATGCTAGGCTGGAGGAAGCACAAGCTGGAATCAAGACTGCTGGGAGAAATATCAACCTCAGATATGCAGATGACACCACCGTTATGGCAGAAAGTGAAGAAGAACTAAAGAGCCTCTTGATGAAAGTGAAAGAGGACAGTGAAGAGGTTGGCTTAAAGCTCACCATTCAGAAAACCAAGATCATGGCATCTGGTCCCATCACTTCATGGCAAACAGATGGGGAAACAGTGGCTAACTTTGTTTTTCTGGGCTCTAAAATCACTGCAGATGGTGATTGCAGCCATGAAATTAAAAGACACTGCTTGGAAGGAAAGTTATGACCAACCTAGACAGCATATTAAAAAGCAGAGACATTACTTTGCAAACAAAGGTCCATCTAGTCAAGGTTATGGTTTTTCCAGTGGTCATGTATGGATGTGAGAGTCAGATTATAAAGAAAGCTGAACACCGAAGAATTGATGCTTTTGAACTGTGGTGTTGGAGAAGACTTGAGAGTCTGTTGAAGTGCAAGGAGATCCAACCAGTCCATTCTGAAGGAGATCAGTCCTGGGTGTTCACTGGAAGGACTGATGTTGAAGCTGAAAATCTAAGACCCTGATGCTGGGAAAGATTGAGGGCAGGAGCAGAAGGGGACAACAGAGGATGAGATGGTTGGATGGCATCACCGACTCGATGGACATGGGTTTGGGTGGACTCCAGGAGTTAGTGATGGGCAGGGAGGCCTGGAGTGCTGCGATTCATGGAGTCACAAAGAGTCGGACATGACTGAGCAACTGAACTGAACTGAGATTCCAAGGTCTAGTGACTCAGTGCTACCTGATAAAGATGATTCTTTATTCATCTTCATGTTTCCTTTCTCAAGCATATCCAATTAGGAATGTGCATGTTAAAATTTATGAAACAAGCCATTTATATTTTAATGTGCAAAAAAGGTGTGTCTAAAATACTTTATGAGCTATTCTATGCTCATTTAGTGTCTTCTAAATTTAGGTGAAGATTCTAGATGACCATGAAACTCTGATAAATGTTTAAGATTCAGTATTTATTCACATCCACCATGCAGAGGAGCCATAGAAACTCTTTTCGATTGTTAACATTTGTAAGCACCAAGCCAGGGGAATAAAGGTGGTGAAACATTAATCCCTGTGTATTTTACAAATAGTTAACCTATGTTGTCACTTGTTTTTAATACTTTTTACAGTAAAATTATATAACTTAAAATTGATGATATTTACTAATTGTATAAAAAACAAAAACTTAACAGTTATTTGGTTTAATGCCTAATCCCCTGAAAAGTTTTAATTTCTACTTCAGAACTGAATTTTTAATCAGTAAATTTAAAAAGCATTTATTGAATATTTGCTCGGTGCCTGATATTATTCTCAGACTTTGTATACAGTTGTGAATAAAATAAAGACACCTGTCTTCAGGAATCCTACTTCTGGACCGGTGATAGGATAATAAATAAATGAATTTTAAAATAAGAGGGTTATGGGGGGGGGAAGTACAACAGAGGGCAGAAGAGGCAGGAGGGGGAGACAGGAAGTGGTGGGGCTGTAACTTCCCGTCTTAAGGGGGCAATGTCCGAGTCTGCTTGGGCTGCCATTTCGAATGCCAGAGACATAGCTTAAACAGCAAGATTACTTTCTCACAGTTCTGGAGGTAGGCAGTCCAACACAGAGCTCCAGCCGGTTCTGGATGTGGCAAGCGCTCTCTTCCTGGCTGGAAGGAGGCCTCCTTTTCGCTCTGTCTTCCTGTGGCCTTTCCTCAGCATGCGCACACAGAGGGAGAGAATAGGCTTCTGGTGTTCTCTTCTTAAAGCGACTCTAATTCTGCTCAACCCTTAAGACCTCAAATAACATTAATTTCATCCTTACTCAAATACTGTCACCTTGTACTTGTGTTAGGGTTTCGGCATATGCATTTTGGAGGGACACATATACTTAGTCTGTCAGAGGCTTCAGTGACTAGGTGATATTTGAGAAAATTCTTGAAGGTAATGACATGGCTCCCCAGGAAGATCTACTCCCCAGGAAGATCTACAAGAGAAATCCCTTTCCAGGCACAGGAAGAAGCTGGACAAAGCCCTGTATCAAAAGGTGTATCCCAAGAACAATAAGGAGACAGTCTGGCTCCAAAGCAGTAAGCCAGACAGCAATTAGAAGGGAAGTCAAAGAGATAACAGGGAACCAGAGTGTTAATGAGGGACCAGAGACCATTAACCTATGGCCATAAGCCACTGGAAGGACTTTGGATTTTGCCTGTGAGAGAGGAGGAGGATTTTAAGTAGAGAGGTAATATTTTAAAACCATTATTTTTGCTTAACTGTGCTGAGAATACATAGAAGACAAGGACAGATACAGGAAGACTTGTTAGGCGTCCATACAATAATTCATGCAAAACAGCATGGTGGCCTTGATCAGGTTACTTGCAGAAGAGGCGGTGACAGGTGAAGAGAGAGTACACGCCAGTTCTGCATCGCATGATGAGCCCCAAGTGCCTGTTAAGCTTGCCACACCTCTATTCATGTATCTGCCATTGCACCCCTATTTTAAACTACAGGAAGCATTATCTTCCACCCCAAATACTCTAGCTTATTTCTCTAATAAGTCTGTTTTCATTGTTGCAGTTAAACAAAATTAATGTTAGGTCCTTGATATTATGTAAAACCACCTACTTTCAAAACATCCTCTGATTTTTTTTTTCTTTATAACTTTTTTGAAACAGGATCAAATGAGAGGTTCACACATTATTTTTGATTGGTGTTTCTCTTAATCTGGGCTTCCCTGGCGCCTCAGATGGTAAAGAATCCAGCTGCAATGCAGGAGACGCAGGTTCGATCCCTGGGTTGGGAAGATAGCCTGGGGAAGGAAATGGCAACCCACTCCGGTATTCTTCCCTGGAAAATCCCATGGACAGAGGATCCTGACGGGCTGTAGTCCATGGGGTTGCAAAGAATCACACACAACTGAGTGACTAACATTTTCCGTTTTCACCCCTTCTCAGTCTATTTTCATGCAGAAGAGACTTCTTCCTCCCGCCTCCCCACTCCTATGCCAGACACTCGTTTAGGCAACTAGATGAGCTGTCCTGTAAGTGGTTCCATGTTCTGAATTTGTCTCATTGCTCTTTACTGATGTCATTTTATTCTTGAACTCCTTTTCCTACTTTCTTATAAATTAGAGATAAGATCTAAAGGTCTGAATATACACAATGAACATTTTGGCAGGAATACTTTACAAGTGTTGCTGAGTAGATCAAAATACCTCACGTCAGGAGGTATATAATATCTCGTCTCGCCACATTTTCAGTGATGTTAAAATTGATCAGTTAATTTAGTGATAGTGACAGCATGATTCTTCACTGGAAGCTTTTTTCCCATGTTGTAATCAGCAAATAATCTGTGAGGTGGTAGGGACTTAAACATTTAGGGAATGTCAGACTATCAACCTCCTAGTCATTTAAAGATGCATTTGTGATTGTTACCTGAGTCAGTTGATTCATTAGGAATGCAAAATTAATTTCCAATTTTATTATTTCTTCCACATTTAAACAGAATTTTCCTCTAAAAGGGAGCTTTTTCTCCTTAACTAGGGCTTTTTTTAAATTCATAAAAATAGAAAGCCAGGGGGGAAAAATGCTTAATTTTCTCCCTTTAATTTCAAAGTTTTAGAGTGAAAGAAAAGTCATTTAACTAAAACAAGAAGTTACAAAGTAGTATTTTTTAATTTTCATTTCTATTTCATTGAATAATATTAGAACTCATGGGTTTTTATACTGATATCGAATATATTTTTATCAGTTTCAGTTTTTATTCATCGTAAAGTTTAAAATGTTCCATCTTTGGCCAGTAGGACCTCTTACAGATGACCTTTTGTTCTTTCTATACCATTTGCCTTTGATAGTTTCCTAGCTTTCTTGCCCCATTAGATGTCCCAAATTCCTTCTGTGCCCTAATCACAATTTGGGATTACTATCGCTCCAATTTTGCCTAGTTTCTTTTAGTGAAAAGTGTGTGTATCTAGAAGACAGAGTCAACAGGAATTCCTCAGGGATCTTGGATGTGTTCTGCGAATGAGAAAGTCAAGTATGACTGCAAGACCTGGGGACTGGGCAGCTAGAACAAATGAAGCTCCCATCAGCTAAGAAGAAGAAAGATGCAGCTGGAAGAAGGGACAAATAGGAGTTCAGTTTGGGACATTCTGATTTTTAAAATTTAATTACATTTCTATATACGGTGTATAGTAGGCAATTGAATATACAAATTGGGAGTTCCTTAGATTACAGTTAAGTAGACATCATCGTATAGATGAAAATTAAAACCATGAGGTTGCATAAATGTACCAAGGGTATAAGAAAGAGGACCAAGGATTGAGCCCCAAAGTTAAAAGATCTAGAAGATAAAAACGTGTACATTTTGTTAACGTTATTGAGAAATAGGCCAAAGTATATCTTTTTGTATTTTAGACCCAACAAAGTATCCCATATAATAATAATTAACGATCATGTTACACTTTCTCTTCAGGTGAAGGACTTTCAGAACGAACTGTAGAGATTATACTTTCAGTCACTTTGTGTATCCTTTCCATCATTCTTCTTGGAACAGCTGTTTTTGCATTTGCAAGGTAAGACTATTTGCATTAGACTTATTCCTAAGATGCTTTATGGACAGTTAAAGGTTTAATTAGGAGACAGAAGCCCACAGTGGTTACTAGAATGGGAAGCACTTAATAATAACAACTGTTAGCAAATACAAATAGTTCACTATTAAAAGGAGTAAATGGAAACACTAAGGGATCCGAAAGTAGCAACTGCAACAAAGCTGCTCTCTCTAGTCTAGGGGAAAGTGGACAATACGTGAACAAACTGGAAGTTGTCTCACTCCCAAGTTTGTCATGGTATGGCCACCACAGGCACATACATCATATTACGGTGAGCAAAGATATGACAGAGAAAGCAGCGGGAGCTGGTCTGTAGAAGCTGCCCACCATTACTGGAGGGTAGGCAGCCTGGAATTAGTGAAAGCAGTCCATGCTGCCCGACTGTGGATGGGCTGAAGCTACTCAGCATCACTCACTGATGGGATGGAGAAGGCCTGAACTCTAGAAGCAGCTGGAACTCACTTAGGTGGACTACTGGCCTTCCACAATGAATCATAATAATGCAGCCCCAGAACACACAAGGGAAGTATCCCCCTCTCCCCACTGCCTTGCAGGATGACTGCTGTTCTCTATGAAGAAGGCTCAGCATCCCACCCGCTGGCCAAGGAGTCTAGCTCCAATATCTCAAAGCGGGACAAAGAAGTAGATACAGGCCTGAGAGACAAGTTTACACAAAAGGGGAAGGTGCCAGGCTTTCTACATCTTTGGATGTTTATAACTCTGATAGGTTTAATTAAAAAGATTTTAATCAGGTTTGATCTTTGGATTCGGATGATCCCCTGGAGGAGGCCATGGCAACCCACTCCAGTATTCTTGCCTGGAGAATCCTCGTGAACAGAGGAGCCTGGCAGGCTACAGTCCGCACGGTTGCAAAGAGTCGGACATGACTGAGCAAGTAAACACAGGGGAAAGCACAGGGGAAATCTTAGTTGTGATTCTAAACTCCAGTTTCATAAGATAGATTGCCAAGTTAAAGGGACCTTCCATTTGTAAAAATAACCATTATACTAATTTCTTAAGTATCTCAGTAGGCTCTGTTTTATCTGAAGAATGTTGTCCTGTATTGTGTTTGCCAAGCATCCTCTATTTCATCTTCAATCTTTAAAATTATCATTTGAATTCATGTATACCTGTGGTGGATTCATGTCAATGTATGGCAAAACCAATACAGTATTATAAAGTAAAAAAATAAAATTAAAAAAAAGTTAATGCATTAAAAGAAAATTTAAAAATAGAAGAAAAAAAAATTTGAAGGGCTCTTGATATTTTTCTTCTACTAGATAGCATTCTCAGATTCATGAGAAGACGGTGAGAGTTACATTGTGCAAGCTATGGTCCTTGTCCCTAAGGGACATGCAATCACTGTATTCACAAAGTTGTTCTGCTCCCAAATCATTTCCTTATAAGATGAGCTCCTCTAGTGGGCAAAAAATGGCCCCCTCTTACTCCCTGCAACTTCCCTTCATGTGGCTGTTCAGCCACCAGAGTTTGATCTCACCTGAACATCCCCTAGGCTTTCACACACTGCTGCTTTTGTTCAGTCAACCGTAAATGTGCTTCCTCCACCTTCTGCAACACCCAAGTCAAACTCTACTTTTTATTTCTTCTAAGTGCCAACAGTTGCAATCCCATATCATTTCATAACTGATCAATTACTGTTTTACAAGTTGTAATTTGAATATTTTTCCTCCATATGCTTTTTCTACATTCCAATCCTTCTCAACTAAATTATATCCTTGAGGATAAGGACCATATGTTTTACTTTCTGTATCATCCTCAACACATAAATCATAATAAGTATTAAATATTTGCAGTACAAGATAGAAAAGCTAAATATTACTTTATATTTAACATCAATTTGATTTGCAGATTCACGTGACTTCTATTTTTGAACCTGAGTTTTCTGGTTCTATTTTATACTCTTAGATTATATAAAGAATATATAATTAGATATACATACTTGGCAATATTTTTATAAGACTTATGTATCTTATCATATGTAAGTGTTTTATTTATGTAAAAACAGTGGAAGGTTGTCTGTTTGAACTGGTGCTGATAGCAATGAGCTGTGTCCACACTGGCATATTCCTTTTTATGATAAATCTATGGGACAGCTTGAGGGAGAAGAAACAAGCTCACAACATCCGTCTCATTCACCCTATACTTGAAATGTGTCAGTGACTCAGGCCTTGAAGAACTAATTCTCATTAAAAATAGCATGTTAAAAAATTATAGTAGAATATATTCTGTGGAATTAAAACAGGGAGAAGAATTTGAGTAGCTGTAAATTTGCAACGAGTTCACAGAAGTGATCCCAACAAAGAAGTTATTTGACTAACATCTTAAAAAGAAATCTAAATACAAATACATGCTTTCTATGCTAGTTCCTCCTTGGACTTTACTGCACTTACTTTTAGAATTCGACAGAAGCAGAAAGAAGGTGGGACATACTCTCCTCGGGATGCAGAAATTATTGACACTAAATTCAAGCTGGATCAGCTCATCACTGTGGCGGACTTGGAACTGAAGGACGAGAGATTAACGCGGTGAGCACACTCCTCTGGGCGAACAGTGGTCCAGAGGGCCCGGAGCCATGACCCTATTGTGACCTGTACTTGTTGGAAGTGTTTGTGGGGCTTCTATTTACACAGGTCACAGAGGTTTTCTTTCAAAGGGTGACCTCCATCTTCCACACACTTCTCACTGGTGTTCAGAGAATCACTTAATCTTCCTAATACTTTGAGTTCAATATGAACCTGGGTCTATAATGTTCGGCAAAGATTTTTTTTCCTCCTGAGACAATATTTGTATACATTAAATCTTTAAAATTATGTCTAATAATTCAATACATATGATAGTATTTTTTTACATTGGATTTTTCCTGTCCACATTTTAAATTACATATTTATTCAAATTTGTAACTACTTGATATTCTTATCATTTTTTATAAAAGCCTTCCTTAAGCTCTTTAATGTGAAACATTATTATATTCAATGTAAAGTTACATTAAACTCTAAATTATACATTAACACTTCATTTTTTTAATTGCTTAGTATTTAGGATTAAATAGAAAGTAAAATTTATCTTTGAAAGGAAAATTTTTAAAGTATGCACTAAGTATGTGCCATCAATATGTTTTGGAAATAAGAGTACTTAATTGTAAATGTTAAGTAATTTTATATTCTTTTAAAATCATAAGTTTTTCAAAATGTTGGCACATTTGAAAAACTTCTATTAATTTACCAAACTCTTAATAAAAACTATCATCAGCAAGTTTTAGATTCTTATGAGATTCAGTATTTTATGATGCTCACAGCATGTGACAGTTGTTACAAAGTACCTGCACAGTTGTGTTGAACCTTTGGAAGTTATTACTATGAAAATATGGCATCAAAGGTCTTAAACTTAAAAAGGAATTAATCATTTATAGTTGTCATTTACCAAAGCTGGTCTTTGCCTAATAGACTGACTTTGCACAAGTATTTCTAGCATGTCTAAAAATATCTAGTATGTGCTATAGATGGAACTGTCATCTGATAAGCAGGGTCCTTCCGAATGCTACAGAATGAAAGTTATTCGGTGTTATCAGTAAATTACAAAGTACTTTGGTTCGTTGGATGTGAAAATCCCTTTATACTTATCTACATTTGTTTATGTTCTAATACAGGTTGATCCTATCTAAAATGGGTAGTGCTCCAAAGACTGTAAGATAGTTACATTTTAAACCACATAAAAGATCAATAGATCTGCAGGGTAACCTGCCCAAGCTAAATCCTATCATAGAAACAATAAAACATCCACAGTATTAGGCTATGCCTCAGTTTTATAAGGGTCCTGGTGCATAGTAAAAGGAAGTTTCTTCTCCTTTACCCCTGTGGGCCCAACTCCCTCTCCACATCCCTTTCTCAATTAAGGCCTGGGATCTCCATCTTTCTTCTACATGTGAAGCGTAAAAGGAATGAAACTTCAAATCTCTGTGTAATTAACTCTAGTTTTTGAACAATTGAGTTGAATCTGTTCATGTGAATTTCTAAGCATCCAAACGTGCTTACAGTATTTTTTTAAAGTGAAAGCCGCTCAGTCGTGTCCAACTCTTTGTGACCCTATGGACTTTACAGCCCAAATTCTCCAGGCCAGAATACTGGAGTGGGTAGCCTTTCCCTCCTCCAGGGGATCTTCCCAACCCAGGGATCTAACCCAGGTCTCCCGCATTGCAGGGGGATTCTTTACCAGCTGAGCCACCAGGGAAGCCCAAGATTACTGGAGTGGGTCGCCCATGCAGCCTATCTCCAGGGGCTCTTCCCGACCCAGGAATCAAACCAAAGAATCTTTATTAATCGCCCAAAAGTCTCTAGTACGTGGGTCTTTAGCAGTTATAATACCGTGGAAAAAGTCAGTCAGTATTGGGGAAAGTATTCTTTTTAAAGAAGGTTACCACTCTATAGAGGCCATGTGAGGTCAGATCCTCTCAGCTCTGTGTTTTCACAGCTTGCCCCCTACTCCACTGAACACAGCCATTATCAAAAAGGGATAATATATATTTTTAAATATCTGTCATGACAGCTAATGGAAAAGGTGGGCAAAGACTGTATAGATTGTTTACTATTGGGTACTTAATATTCAAGGACAGCCTCATTTAACATTAACTCATTATTTTCCTGCTTCCATATTTGTTTACATATGTCACTTTATTTGTAAATAGGTGTAGAATTGCCTTTAAAGTATATTCCGAATAATTGTAATCTACTTTTGCACATAGAAAACTGGTATATATCACTGCTAGTAATAAAGTTAGGAATTTTAGTTTTCAATGCTTTTTGCTTCTTTGTTATGACTCTAGTAATCATAACTGTAATACATTGATAATTCCAATGTCACATACTAATATGCTTTGATTACAGAAATTAAAATAACTGTCTCCAGCTTCATTATTTATTGAAGGTTTTTCATGTTAATAAAGTCACATACATTAGATGATAAGACTAGAAAATATAGTAACTAACAGATGCATAATTAGCCGTGTGCACATATGCATGCAGTCATTCCTCAGGGAGGCTCTAAGCTCTTTGCCTGTATTTCAGGTATGGGGAAGCCTAAACCTATCAAAAGCCACACATGTCTGATGAGGACTGAGCCACAAAGACGGATGGTAGATTCTGGGAGTGAAGACTCAGGGAGTTTGAGTTAGCTTCCAAATTGCTGAGTAACTTATGCCACGTGTCTGTCATTTACAAGAAGGAACTTAGACAATTTCCTTTAAATCTACCCAACTAACATATGCTCTTTCCACTTGAGGTTTAGGCAAATTTTCTTCCTTCCAAACTGCCCACTTTCTTCATGCTAACTGGACTGCCATTTTTCTTCAGTGTTATATTTTGTCACTTGTCCATAACAGAAATGATAAAATATCTAATTAGCAGTTAAAATATTAATTTCAATGGAGTTATCTGATTGACCAAAAATGGTCATTACAATAATTGATACTAAATCAACTTTAGGACTTACTTAAGGTCTTACAGTTAAGAAATTATATACGCATGTATAGCTATATACATTTTTTAAGATTCTTCCTATAATTTCCATATATGTAAACTCATATTATTTGATTATATTATACCTTGCTTCATTAAGGACCTGAAGATGAATTCTCTCATTGTTTTTCATCTTGAAAACTAATGAAACTCAAAGATTTAGAACTCTATAAATCCAAGAGAACATTCAGTGATGTGCAAAGAAAATGTTTTAAATTCTTGTTTAGAATGATAATGATATCATTTCATTATACCATTTTGATATTTTTAGTGAACACAAGCTATATATATTAGGAATAATATTTAATATTTGGGTTCATCTGTTCTACATTCACCAGATTAGAAGATAACACTGAGATTTGCTATTTGATAAACAAATTCACAAAACAACGTTTTGTGATGGCTCTTTCGTCATTAACACATTGAAGTGAGAAATGTTTCTAGGAGAAAATATTAGCAACATGAGCATACATACACACTGGTAGCACAGACCTGTCTCTTTAAAATTACTGAGCCTGGATCACAGAATAAATCATGAGGAAATAAGAAAATACAAAGACAAATGAAAATGAAAACACGATGCTCCAAAACCCATGGGACACAACAAAAGCAATTCTAAGAGGGAAGTTTAATGATACAAACTTACTTGAGGAAATAAGAAAAATCTCAAACAACCCAACTTTATATCTAAAGCAACTAGAGAAAGAACAGGCAAAATCCAAAGTTAGTAGAAGGAAAGAAATCACAAAGATTAGAGCAGAAATAGAGATGAAGAAAACAATAGACAAGATCAATGAAACTAAAAGCTGATTCTTTGAAAATATAAACAAATTTAATAAAACTTTCACCATACTCATCAAGAAAAAAAATAAGAGGGCCCAAAATAATAAAATGAAAAATGAAAAGTTACAATGGACACAAGTGTACAAAGGACCATATGAAATTACTGCAAGCAACTATATGTCAATAAAATGCACAACCTGAAGAAATGGACAAATTCTTAGGTGCAACCAACTAAGACTAAACCAGGAAGAAACAGAAGGTCTGACCAGACCAGTTACAAGTACTGAAATTAAATTGTTATTTAAAAATTCCCGACAAACAAAAGTCCAGGATCAGATGGCTTCACAGATGAATTCTACCACATATTTAGAGAAGATTTAACACCTATCCTTCTGAAACTCTTCCAAAAATTGCACAGAAAGGAACACTTTTGACCTCATTCTATGAGACCACCATCACGCTGATGCCGAAACCAGACAAAGATAGCACACACACAGAGAAATTACAGACCAATATCACTAAGTCCGGAACAAAATACTAGCAAACTGAGTCCAACAGTATACTAAAAGAATCATATACCATGATCCAGTGGGATTTATCCCAGGGATGCAAGGATTTTTCAATATCTGAAAAGTGATCAGTGTGATATGCCACATTAACAAAGTGAAGAATAAAAGTTAAATGATCATCTCAATAAATGCAGAAAAATATTTTGATAAAATTCAACGTCCATTTATGACAAGAAAAACTTTTTAGGAAGTGGGCATACAAGGAACATACCTCAACATACTAAAGGCCATATATGATAAATCCACAGCTAACATCATACTCAATGGTGAAACACTAAACATTTCCTCTAAGATCAGGAATAAGACAAGGATGTATTTTAGTCAACATAGTTTTAAAAGTCCTAGCCACAGCAATCAGAAAAGAAAAAGACACAAACGGAATCTAAATTGGAAAACTGAAACTGTCACTGTTCGCAGACAACATGATACATAGAAAATCCTAAAGATGCTATCAGAAAACTACTAGAGCTCATCAATGAATTCAGCAAGGTTGCAGGATACAAAACTAATGTACACAAATCTGTTACACTTCTATATATTAGCAATGGAAGATCAGAAAGAGAAATGAAGGAAGCAGTCCCATTTACCATCACATCTAAAAGAATACAATACCTAGGAATAAACCTAAATAAGAAGGCGAAAATGCCTGTACTCCAAAAACTGTAAGATGCCGATGAAAGAAATCATAGACAACACAAACAGATGCAAAGATATATTATGTTTGTGGGTTGGAAGAATCAATATTGTGAATATGACTGTACTATCCAAGGCAATCTACAGACTCAATGCAGTCCCTATCAAATCCCTATGAAATTTTTCATAGAACTAGATCAAAAAAATTTTACAGTTTGTACAGAAACACAAAAGACCCTGAATAGCCAAAGCAATCTTGAGAAAGAAAAATGGAGCTGGAAGAATCAGCCTCCCTGACTTCCGACTATTCTACAGTCATCAGGACAGTATAGTACTGGCAGCAAAACCGAACTACAGGTCAGTGGAACAGGGTAGAAAGTAGCGATAGATGCATGCATCTGTGGTCAACTAGTCTATGGCAAAGGAGGCGAGCACACATAATGGAGAAAAGACAGCCTCTTCAATAAGTAGTGCCAGGAAACTGGACAGCTACCTATAACAGAATGAAATTAGAATGCTAACACCACACCCACACACACCCACACACCCACCCACACACACCTCAAAATGGATCGAAGACCTAAATGTAAAGCCAGATACTATAAAACTCTTACAGCAAAATATAGGCAGAACACTCTCTGACATAAATCACAGCAATTTTTTTTTGATCCATCTCCTTGAGTAATGGAAATAAAAATAAACAAATGGGACCTAATTAAACTAAAAATCTTTTGCACAGCAAAGGAAACCATAAACAAAACAGAAAGTGCACAGAAGAAAATATTTGCAAAGTGACTGACAAGGTATTAATCTTCAGACTCTACAAACAACTCATGCAGTTCAATATCAACAAAATAAAACGAACAAACCAAAAATCCAATCCAAAAATGGGCAGAAGATCTAGACAGACATTTCTTCAAAGACGACATACAGATGGCTAAAAAGCACATGAAAAGATGCTCAACATCACTGTTAGAGAAATGAAGTATCACTTCACACCAGTCAGAATGGCCAGCATCAAAAAATCTACTAACAATAAATGCCAGGGATGGTGGAGAAAAGGGAACACTGTTGGTGGGAATGTAAATTGGTACAGCCACTGTGGAGAACAGTATGGAGGGTTCCATAGAAACTAAAAAGAGTAACCATATGAATCTATAATCCCACACCTGGGCATACATCCTGAGAAATCTCTAATTAAAACAGATAACACGCACCCCAGTGTTGACTGAAGCACCACTGACAATAGCCAAGACATAGAAGCACTCTAAATGTCCATCAACAGATAAAGACAACGTGATTCCTACATACAATGAACTATTTAAAAGAATGAAATGACGCCACTTGCGGCAACATGGATGGACCCAGAAAGTATCATCCTGAGTGGAGTAAGCCAGACAGATATCATAGGATATCACTTATATATGGAATCAAAAAAAGATGCAAATGAACTTATTTACAAAACAGAAACAGACTCACTGACATAGAAAACAAACTCATGGTTACCAAAGGGAAAAGGGAACGGTGAGGGATAAATTAGGAGTTTGAGATGAACATATACACACTACTATATGTAAAATATAGTATTAAAATATACACACTACTATACGTAAAATAAAATGACCTCCCGGTGGCTCAGATGGTAAAGCATGTGCCTACAATGCGAGAGACCTGGGTTCGATCCCTGGGTCGGGAAGATCCCCTGGAGAAGGAAATGGCAACCCACTCTAGTACTCTTGCCTGGAGAATCCCATGGATGGAGGAGCCTGGTGGGCTATAGTCCATGGGGTTGCAAAGAGTCAGACACGACTGAGCGATTTCACTCCATACGTAAAATAGATAACAAGAACCTACTATATAGCACAGGGAACTATACTCAGTATTCGCAATAATCTCTAAGGAAAAAGAATCTGAAAAAAGTATAATATATATATATAATGGAATCACTGTGCTGTACACCCGAAACTAACATAACATTGTAATTTCACTATATGTCAGTTTTTTTAAAAAAGTTCCACTGAAGTTGAAAAAATGCATTATTTTAATTGTGTAGATTATCTATATTCCTGGAAAAAATTCTATGTTAAATCTAGGATTAAATTCTTGGGAAAGTTTAAAGGAATAAAGATATAATTTTAAAGAGAAAAAACACTGCTCAGCCCAACTGGCCCTGTGGTTTGCTTTTAACTAATTTAACACAGATTGCCTTTCCAAAAGAGTTATAACACAAAATTAAATAAGCCAACAGAATTTTGAAAAGATACAGGCTAATGATTTTTTAATTTTCACTGTCTCCTTTCTAAACTGAATTCAGAAGTCATGTTTCTTTTGGTGACTAAGTCAGAAAAAATAGAAAATATCAATCAGTGTCACTAAGATTATTTGAGAAATACTCCTTTTCTTCCAGTCCTCAACTTTTCCCCTCAAATTTTGGGCATCATCCCATACTAGTTATCTTGCCTATTTTAGTTGAGTGAATGTAATGGTGCATTATCTTAAGACCAAGGCCCAACCCAGTAATCATGAGCGGAATTAAAATTCTAATAAAATGAAGCAAACAACCGAATGGCTATTTTAAGACTATCTTTCATCAATAACTTGAGAAGTTTGCATGCTAAATTTTTATTAAATATATATGCATTCAGAAGTTTACCATTTAAAAGGATCCTATGAATGTGTTTTGTAAACTGTAAATCAGAATACATTCAGTATTATTGTTATTTATAATATTTGTAAAATTAAAAATGGCCCCAGTCTACGTTCACATATAGGATTTGCTAACATAATACTTGCTACTGTTTAGGAGCAATTACCATGTGGTCAATTCTGTATGTAATGATCTCAGCCAAGTCATTTAATCTTTTGTGGTTGGTACTCCTTATCTCCATTTTATAAATGAAAAATAAAAGATGCCTGGAGAATTTAAGTAACTGTCCAAGAGCATGCATCTAGTTAACAGGACAGCCAAGGTGACAGGAGCAGGTCAGTGTGATTCCGAAGCATCAACATACACCTATAATTCTGTGTGCATGTATTTGACTCTGAAGCATACTACATGCAATCAACACAAACACACTTGACAAGACAAGGGCCCGTGATATCCTTCTTCAAGTAGTATTTTCTATGCGGAGTATTTTCTTCTTTCAAGTAGTATTTTCTTTTCTAGTCTAAGAACTGCTTCTTTTGTGATTCTCCAGTGTAATGGGGAAAAGAATGATAGCATTTTAGTATAGGTTCAATCTTACAGAAACTGAAAAGTATTTAGTAGTACAATTCCTGTGACTTCACTAAGAATACACAAAATTTGGCCAATATATGAAATACTTTGTAAAATTGTTAGCATTTTAATTTCCATCAGTTCTCTGACAGATTCTGGTTGTTAATTTTACTTCTGTCTTAAACTATTTTGCAAGCAATGGCAAAAATATATGAATCCAGATAAGATGTCTGAACAAAACGTGAATTTGGGACAAGAAATGTCCAGCAGTAGAATGAATTTCAAGATATTTCATGCTCATGTTCTTACAGCACCAAGTAAAAAACAATGCAGTATGTGTTTTTGTACTAAAAAATTAATCTTTACTTCCAGATACTCTTCATTTTTCTTTAGACGAAAGGAGATTTTTGTCATCCAGTAAGTTACTGTGGTGATGCAGAGCTCTGCTGTGATTAATCTTTTCAGATGGTGTGCTCTATATTTTAAAATACATGATAAGAAGTGTTTTGTTGTTTAATATGCTATTTTTTTCCAAAGACAAAAAACAGTTAAGAGTATTCGAAACTTTCTACTTACTAAGTGTCCTCTATGATATTGCATGCTATTATAAATTAACCTTATCAGAATGCACATTGACTCACAATGTGCATGGCCTGAGAAATTTGCTGTGTTATCCTGTTGTGTTAACTTTGATTGTAAAATAAGTTTTCACCTAGATTTCTTCACAAGTTTCCTGGCTTATTATTACGATGACACAAGAGTTCTCTGTCTGATGGGTGGACTCTGGGTTCACATTCCACACAAGCTCATTTCAACTACTACAGGTAGTAATCTGCCAAAAACACTCCTGAGCTAAAGATTTCAGTGATCACATCACACAGAAAATGCCATTTCCAACCAGCACTCAAAGCTGACCTCTCAGTGTTCCAGACTCACAAATGGTCTGGTTGAGAAACTCTGCCGAATGCCTTTCTCTGTCATCACTAAACAGAATCCTTTTGTTATTTTTTCCTTTTTGGCTTTATGCCATCAGTGGTGATACCTTAGTCACTAAGTTGTGTCCAACTCCTGTGACTCCAGGGACTATAGCCCTCCAGGCTCCTCTGTTCATGGGATTGTCCAAGCAAGAATACTGGAGTGGGTAGCCATTCCCTTCTCCAGGGGATCTTCCTGACTCAGGGACTGAATCTGGGTACCCTGCATTGCAGGCAGATTCTTTACCAGATATGCCATTATACCTCAGAGAAAAACGCTTCCATTTTTATTGAACCCTCACTGTCTCTCCTCTGTAACCACGCTTCTTCTGCTAGAATCAGTCAACAGTCCTCTGTGTGGTCAAAGCTCCTACTCTGACAGAACGATATAGTTTGGGTTAATCAGAATCTTTAAACACCTCTACGTAAATCAACACAGTTAAAACAGATATAGTAGTCTTTCAAATCTGGTTTTTTGAGGTTACCTTCTAACCCCTGAGAGAGTAATTTCTGTGCTTACCTGCCCGCCTGTTCAGGCTGTCAGGACGTCCTTTTAGATGGTGTTACGTCATCTGTCTGCTCTCCATTAAGTCCCCTTCCTGAGAACTTTTGCCGATCTCCCCACAAAGCTGTCGGCAGTTTCTTTATCCTCTTTACTGCTTCTGCCCTCTTGCCCCTGAGGTAACCAGGTTTAGGACTACAATTTTAATTTAGAATACACGGTTTACAAAATAAGAATCTGTCAAGAGTTTGTTTTCACATGTGCTTAGTAATAAGGAAAATTCAACTCTTGCCACCCTGGAAATCTTACATCACCTCTTTGACAACAGCAAGAACATTGCTTTCCCGTATGTATCTAAAAGTCCATTTCACCTTGTTTGGATGAAAGAAATATCAATCAGGCATCTACAAGTGCCAGGGTCTGTGAATACTGTGATAAAAAATTATATTACTCACTTATTAAGGTGGTATGTTTACCTTATAAGGTGAAATTTTAGAGTCAGCTGCACAGTCCTAGCCATTGGTTGGGATAATATTTTTAATTTGTACTGAAGACCAGAGAAAAGTCATTGGTGATTTGATAAGAGTCTGAAAGAATACTAAAGCCTGTAACGAATAAAAACAATGGAAAAAACAAAAATTAAAATCCTTTTGAAAGCATTACAGTAAATTCTTTGGATAAGTAACATAGTCATTGTAGAAATTAATGTGGACATTGGAAAAAGTAATGAATTGAAATACATAAACTAAAAACCTCATGCTCAATATTTTACGAAACTTAGAAAAATCAATTAACGTTTCACCAGATAGATTCTTCAAAAATCTTCGTTGAAAAGGAGGTACATATTAGTGTGAGAAATACATATTTTTATAGTAAAGGCAGTAAAGTTTTTAACCTAACAAAACTGGTTAAGTAGAAAACACAGCTTCTCGCCATTAGTAATGCTGATTTAAGCTGCCCATCTATAGGCTATCATCTGTAGCTCTCTATCTGGACTATATTTTAATTCCCTATAGATTTCAACTAATTGACCTTGAGGGAAAGCTGAGTCTCTGTGACAATATGGTCTTCAATCACCACTGCCAACATAAATAAATGGTTCCTCTCTGGATCTATCAAGAGTAATCTGAGTGGAATTTAAGTTTTTGATAGACTTTGAAAAAAAGTGAGCCCAGACATGAAATAATACCCTTTTCAACAAAAGGGCATAGGATTTAAGCTAAGATTCATGTAATAAAACGTGTTTAGCCCTTTATATTAGAAATTGGTCAGTTATCTTATTGAAATCTGGACAATTCCCAAATTGATTTACACACTAATGAATATGATTTGACAGTATCCTTCACTATTGTGAATAAGTTCTCTTATTCACTATAGTGTCTAAAACACTCTCCATGTAACGTTTTTAAGTTTTTTTAAAATGTTAATAAGTATTTTTGAGTCTTATGTCTATAGATCACTTTATTTGAAATAGCACTCCTGAAATAACATTGTTGATTTTCATACACATTAATTTCTGTGAGTTTATGTTTATCTAACCAAATAATTTTCCATAAAGGAATTTAATTTCTTCATCAGTAATAAGTCAGTGCATTTTCTTTATAGTATAGGCCATCTCCTTTTCCACTTCCCTGCATAATTGTCCAAATTACTATTTTTTTCCTGTTGACAAGTAAAACTTTAAAACTTCAAAGAAAAATAAAATTTAGAATGCAGCCAGTACTTGAGAAAAATACACTTGTTCAATATGAGGCTAAGAATCAAGGCAATGACAAGGAGACTACAAACAAAAACAAGAAAAAAAAAAACTAATTGTTATTTGAAACAGGTAATTTATGCCAAAATATCCGCTCAATTTTAAGCTGTCTAGGTAGGTATTTATTTCAGTTCACATATAATTGTGAGATAAGCACAGACTGGAAAATTTCGTAAAAACAGACTATGAGACGCCTTGTTTCTCACATTATATAAAAACAAATGTGAAGAATAGTGTATGTAAAATGACTGTGTTTAAGGGAGTGATCCTGAAAAGTAAATAAAGCCAAAACAGATCTTGTTTTATTAAATCTATTTTCTAAATTACTTGTGTAGACAAGAGCAATTTTATTGTTCATGTAACTTCCTAAGTATCTAGCACCTGTAAACTTCTGCTGTGAGAGGATTTGACATGGCTTTGTTTAGACTTGTACACTGTTTATTGATACATCTATTGATATTTGTTTAAGCCTTTGAGTAGCATCTCATGAGAATTCTCGATTAATATTTTTGTGGAAAATTCATTTAATTCAGATATTCTCTCCTAATAATCAGAGCACTTGTATTTAGTTTACTATGTATCTTAGTCTAAATTCATCCACAGCTGTATATTTAACAATGACTTATTCACTGTCTACTACAAACGAGTTTATGAGCAGCTTGCAGTAAGCCAAATGTTAACCATGCCCCTGCCTTCAAGTAATACATGAACCTCAATGCATGGGTCCTTAATATATGTACTTATATAGCCATGATAGAAGATGGAAAGTGATTTGTCCATAAAAGTTTAGTTTCATAGAATGAAGAAATTATTTTCTCTGTAATAGAATAGGGTAAGGTCCTTAGAGGAGCTAACATCTGAATTAGCTATTAAGCAATCAGCAGCATCTGGTTGTGGTAAAACACTGGAATGGAGAAACTAATAGAAAATATCTGTGGTGTAAACAGGGTAATAGGAGGGGCAGCTATAAAGAATAATGTAAAAAATGCAGGCACAATTAGAAATGCTTTCACATGATAATGTGAAAAGAGAATTATTACAGCCTTTGTACTATTAGGGATTAATCTATAATTTGAATTGAGAACTAGGAAACCGACCTTTTCATCACTCTTTATTCTGGGACTCTGATTAGGAAGAATAGGAAATCTCCCTGCTTAATTTAGCACAATCTAGTCTTCCTAGTTTTGAGTAAAATTTAGGATATTCTTTTAGAAACAAAAACAATTCATCCTTTTTATTAGTATCAATTGTAGAATAGATCTGTAGAAGGAACTTGAGTTTCACAATAAAACTAGAACTAGTAATTACAGCAGTAATGATAGCAAACAGTATTTACATATTGCTTCCAGAGTCAAGGGTGGAAATTTCCCAGCATTTTACATATATGAGCTTGATTTACATACATTTGCCCTATTGTCTAAACTAAGAACTGAGAAAGGTTGAGGTGACTTATTCAACATAATATAGCTGGTAATTGTTGGAACGGGTATTAAAGCCAAAAAGGGCACTGTATTTTGTAAGAATTCACAAATATTCACCCAAATCTAATAGCTAGCCAGGTACAGTTTAAAATCACTATCTCTATACACCCAAAACTGACACAACACTG